>NC_065885.2:5137500-15137500 GCF_932274485.2 Patella vulgata
AAACGATATTTGGGGACGGGTTGTTTCTGTGTCAACATTTGTTACTGAAGATAATTTTGAGATTATGTCACTTCTGTGACGTCATTTTCGGCCAGGGTTCTGTCCGATATCCAAAATGGCCGCTAAATTACGGAAAACGAATTTCTAGTTGAGTGAGTATCACTCAAGGTAGGGCTTGTGATATATCATATATAGGGTTTCGTAGCTACTGAATTTAAAATTGATATCTCTGAAAATGAATTATTTATTGGAATTTTCGATAAAACAGAAAGGTTTGTTCCGCACAGGAATTAGCTTAGAAGGGACAAATACAATTTGTAGAACCAGATATTTGATGTTAGTGAACCCATTTTGTCCAGGACACCTGTTTGACACAAAATCTTATTTTCTATCCAGACGGACCTTCAGTATAATAATCTATCTGCATACAAAGTTTATGAGAATACACGTGTACATTCAAATTGCATTTAATATGGCCTACCACCTGTAGGACTTTCACTTCAACTTAAAAATAAATTGTTTATTGGAATTTTTCGATTAAACGTAAACTTTCTTGTAGCTGTAAAATACTCGACTAATATACCAGTTGTTAATTTGTAACATGTTTAACACCATATCTTTCTACGCAAATTAACAATAAATTGTCCATTCGATAAAACAGAAACGTATTTTATACTTGTAAAATAAATACCAATTGTATATATGATGCGTTAAAGTCGACCATGTAATACGGAAATTTGCAACACGTTTAAGCACCATATCTTTCTACATGACCTAACAATAAATTGTTCATTGGATAAAAAGGAAATATTTTTTTATATAAATAATATACGAATTATCATTTTATATGGCGTATTTTTTACTGATAATTAAAGTATTCAAGTAATGCGGGAATTTGAAACCCGTTTTGAACACGATTTGTTAGTAAACGTATGAACAGACATGAAAAAAAAAATCGAAAATGTTGCATTTTTTCAGATTAATCATTTATTTTAAAACTGATAGTATTCATTAATTAAACAACATATATCATATACCAACAGGTGCAGAATTCTATTATGGACGTTTTGAGCCATATTACGTATCCAAAGTTGAAACTGTTGAGGAGTTATGAATTCTCCATCGACTCGCACTATTTCAAATAAAAAAACAAAACGACCATTTTTAAAGATGGCCGCCAAACTGACATTTGACAAAGTGACCTGGAATTAGATAATGATTATTTTGAGCTATATTACATATCCGTAGGTGAAACTGTTGAGAAGTCATGAATTCTTCATCGACTCGCACTATTTCAACAAAAAAAAACAGCGGCGGCCATTTTTTAAAGATGGCCGCCAAACTGACATTCGACAAAGTGACCTGGAAGTCCCTCAACTAATTTTGGACACTTTAGATCTAAGTTTAACTGAAAACCATAGTTAAACCAATTCATCAAATTGGTAATGAATATCTGCCTGTCACGTGGACTATACCAAGAACCATAATCTACACTGTTTGGATTCAGACCACATTTATCGAGTGACTTTAATGTTAGTTCTGTCAATTGGGTTAAACAAAGGCCCATCAAAAGATTTCCACGGATATTATAGGTCGCACTTACTGGGTTTAACAATATCCTGTATAGCATCTGCAGTTTTTAATTAACAGTTTTATATGAGCGTTAGCGGTTTAATAATCTAGTTAGTAAGCGTTGGCAGTTTAATAAGCTAGTCAGTGAGCGTTAGCAGTTTAATAAACTAGTTAGTGAGCGTTAGTAGTTAAATAAGCTAGTCAGTGAGCGTTAATAGTAAAATAAGATAGTTAGTGAGCGTTAGTAGTTAAATAAGATAGTTAGTGAGCGTTAGTAGTTAAATAAGCTAGCCAGTGAGCTTTAGCAGTTATATAAGCTAGTTAGTGAGCGTTAGCAGTTTAATAAGATAGTTAGTGAGCGTAAGCAGTTTAATAAGATAGTGAGCTTTAGTAGTTAAATAAGCTAATCAGTGAGCGTTAGTAGTTAAATAAGCTAGTTAGTGAGCGTTAACAGATTAATAAGATAGTTAGTGAGCGTTAGTAGTTAAATAAGCTAATCAGTGAGCGTCGGTTAAATAAGATAGCCAGTGAGCGTTAACAGTTTAATAAGATAGTCAGCCGTTTTAAGGAAAAGGTAAGCGCGTAGGGGTATTTAGTAGTGGGAGGAAACCGAAGGACTAGGAGAAAACCCACGAGGGTGAACATGCGACCATGCTCATTGTCACGTACAAGCTATGAATCGAAACCACGTCACTTCACTCAATGAAAGACCTTATGACCCAAAGCACACGCGTTAGACCATTCAGGAATCCATACCCTATGGTTTTGTATTCAGCTGTGTGCGGGTTTCGTGAATGCAGTATTAATTAGATGACACAGCTACTCGTATTGTTGGCCTCGATAATAATTTGACAAGAAAGGTGTTCATATCAATTACACCATGTCTAAATTTCTCAATTACTGCCTTCTCTTCAGAATAGAAACAAAAAAATTAGATTGTTGAAATTCATCATCATTTATACTTAATAAATTGAACCATTTTATTGAATTATATTCTAATAGACCTACGAGCTATTTTATTGATTCCATGAAAAGAAAACATCAAATGTACTTTTCTATATTTTTAAAATCAATTTTATATGTCACAGAATTAATCAGCACACAAGGGAGTTCACAATATTTCATTCTTAATAACACAAAAACAGAATTACCAACTTGAAATTAATTTAATAATAAATGGATGAATATTGTATTGAATTTGATTAACCTTCAATATTTTTACCATTTTGCTAGATTTTTTGGAAACATTTGTTACTCGTTTTTGTATGCAAATGAGAATCTGTCAAAGTCTTCCGAGAGTTAAAACCATGACGTGACATGCGCCATTTATGACTTTTGAAAACCGACATATTGTTTTTTGAACATGATCGTTATCGTTTAACATATTTTTATAAGATTTACTCAATGAGACACGTATACGGCCTTGGGTCCCGTGTACACGATGGCGTGCACGTGAAAGATCCCTTGTTATTTAAAATGAGACGAAGATGTCCGGGTAAAACATCCCTCATCGCAAACTGCAAGGTGTGTACCACGCCTTAGATTACCCCCTCCTTCTTGCAATCGTTGAGCCTATTCTTGTATACTAATCGATAAATTAAAGGGAGCATGGCTCTATTTCTTTGAACCATAAAAAGGTCTAAAAGCAATGAAATGAAATGAGGTTTAACGTCCTACTGTTCGGGTCTAAAAGCACATATTAATGTAATATGAATATATATATATATATATATATATATATATATATATATATATATATATATAAAGTGATTTAAAAACAATTTGTTATTTATAATCAATTATGTTCGGTGAAATACGCGAACAGTGCAAACTGAACGGCATTCGTTTACGTCTAATTAGCCCCATCTTCAATAGAATATTAATATTGGATATTTTCACGGCGAGATAACAACATCAATATGGATTGAAATGAACCAACATTGATTTCTAATTCATGTTTTTAATTTCGAATGGAAAATATTGAGACTCGGCTACTTTAATGTCGTCCAATGTAGTCTCGGCCCTCTGGCTTGGAAACGAAGACCAAAAGTAAGGCACAGTGAAATCCCTCTAATAAGACCCCCCGTGGGACTGTCGAGATATGATCTTAAAAGTGATAAAGAGGCATTAAGGCTGCGCAGATCATCACAATATGTCGTCATAAATCAGCCTTTAATCCTAAAATCTGATACAAATACAGATCTATATTTCGTTTAGTTTTTTTTTATACTTTCGATGGCCTACACTAAATGAAGACCTGACCGGTTGTACTGGAAGGTCGCGTCAGGGGTCGTACCAGCGGCTTTTGAAATATGACGTCAGACATTGCTTAATCAATCAGTGTTGACGTTTCTAGTGATTTACCCACAATTCCGTCCAAGAAGTCGACGTAACAGATGGTTTCATTGGCTAATCCCTCACGCCATCCAGAACGCTGGTTATATAACAACTCTTCCAGATCCTAGTGTAGTAAAGACATGTAAAACGAAATTTTTGAACTATAAAAACGAAACGAAATAGGATTTGTGTATTAATCAGATTGGGAAAATATGTAGGTATGTAAGATGGCCATAGTATAGTATCACACATGGAATAGAAGTTTATGTCTCTCACCTTGATCAAACAAAGTATGTTCAACCTCATTCTAAGATTGGGCGTGGTTTGTTTTCTAAACTAATAGCGAATTGCTATTTTAACAAAGACTGTACGTCATTTATTTTCTAAACTAATAGAGAGAGAGAGAGAGAGAGAGAGAGAGAGAGAGAGAGGTTAACGTCCACTCGACCTAAACTAGGTCATTTCGGGACTAACACATTGTTCAATTTTTTTATTTCTATAATTTTCTTGTGCGTAGGGGTCTTTAGCAGTAGGAGGAAACCGGAGGACCCGGAAAAAAACCCACGAGGTTGGACAGGCGACCCTACTCCTTGTCACGTACAACCGGGGATTCGAAACCACGCCAGTTGACTTAATGAAACTAGGAAAATCCAGGACTAACATATGGTTCAATTTTATTTCAATCAGTATCTTTAGCAGTGAGAGGAAACCGGAGGACCCGGGAATGAAAACCAACGAGATTAGACAGACGATTCTGCCCCTTGTTACACACAAGCGGTGAATCGAAACCACCCCGCTTAGCCCAAAGATAGACCTTCTGATTCAACGTGCGTGCGTTAACCATTCGGCCACCCCTCCCTCCTAAACTAATAGCAATATCCTTCCCATAATTGGTGTTTCATACAAGAGTATTAAGCACACAGTTTGTCAATGGTACAGGAAATGACGCCTGGCAAGAACAGTGTCTAGTCGTTGGGATTGGACAACAAGCCTAGGTAACGTGTACACATTGGAGTGCACGTTAAAGCATCATTGGCAGTTGCAATTCGAAATAACAGTAGGCCGTGGTGCCGCTGTCAGGGCACAAGTTCCCTCATAGCGCACTGTACGGGGTAAGCCCGATCTCATTAGCAGAAAAGTTGGACGTTAAACCCCATTTCAGTCCATTTCCTATCTCGTACAAACATTCCGACTGAATTAAAATAAATGTGACACATTACTTTGAGCTGATACCAGATGGTCTATACAATGATGGTTATGAACTAAAAGTCGGTAGTACACAAGAGACCCATCTGCAGTTGCCCACGGATATTGGCCATCATGATTTATTTAAGTGAAGCTATTAGTCTGGGTATACATGAAGACGAGTATATGCATTAACTAATGTTTTACAACGTTTTATAGTCAATTAGTGGAAAGCATCTATGTTAATTAAAATTTATAGCTTTCACTTCTATCAAGTCGTCTAATAATCAAACATACGGGTTCGCGTGCGTGGCCGAGGGCGGTGGTGGCGGGGGGAATAACGATCTGATTAAAACACAGATCCTATTTCGTTTCGTTTTTATGGTTCAAAATTTCGTTTTACTTGTCTTTATTACACTAGGATCTGGAAGAGTTGTTATTATTGACGTTTTCTGAATGATGTTAGGGATTATCTAATGAAATAGTCTGTTACGGCGAGCTTTAGGCGTGTTTTGCAACCGGTCAGATCTTCATGTAGTGTAGGCCATCGAAAGTATAAAAAAAAAAAACCGAAACGAAATATAGATCTGTATTTTAATCAGATTGGGGGGGGGGGGCGGAATATCTACCGTGTGAATCATTGCAGTCGTTTTGACCCCACTTGACTCTAATCCTATGCATCTAAATGAGTAGGAATCTTGTCTCAGATCTTCTGTTTTTTAATTTTCCAGACCTCACGCCAAACTTGACGTTGTCTTCACCTGGGGGTGGGGGTGGGGGGTAACCAATGGCTAGCGCGTGCGCGCTGTATCATCAGGGCTGTCAATGAGTCAACTGGCGTGGTGTCGATTCCCCGGTTGTACGTGACAAGGAGTAGGGTCACCTGTCCAACCTCGTGGGTTTTCTCAAGGTCCCCCGGTTTCCTCCCACTGCTAAAGACCCCTACGCGCAAGCGAATTATTGAAATAAAATTGAACCATGTGTTAGTTCCGAAATGACCTAGTTTGTGTCGAGTGGACGTTTATATCTCTCTGTCTGTCTGTCTGTCTCTCTCTCTCTCTCTCTCTCTGTCCACCACCTTGACCCCCCTACTGGTCACATGCTCGAATCCGCCAATGGTATTCTAAGTAAAGTTAGGTCGTTAAACTGTGCATGATACCGGTCACGTCAACGCACCATTAATCTCAATAAACGAGGTCAGGAAATACAGCGGAGCGGAAAAAACAGAGCGAGAAACATCCTGGCTTTTTTCCATGTCTAATAACCCCGAAATAAATCAAGCATGCGCATGTATAAATTAG
The DNA here is from genome assembly GCF_932274485.2 of Patella vulgata. NCBI lineage: Eukaryota > Metazoa > Mollusca > Gastropoda > Patellidae > Patella > Patella vulgata. Next base: position 5,143,896 of record NC_065885.2, read on the forward strand.
CCCAACACAATATTACATGTTAGTCTGTGAACCTTGTATTTTAGTTGGACTCAGCGTTTCAACCAGATCATTAAGCCATTCAAATGTAAATCAATGACATTATTTATACAATCTCGATCTCGTTCTCTTGTCCTTAATATGGGGTAGAAATAACCACTAACGATTATTAAACGACCATATAATTTAATTCCCTTCTCTCTGTCGATATATGAATACAACTAGTCGTCTACATTTAGAGAGAGAGAGAGAGAGAGAGAGAGAGAGAGAGGGAGGGAGAGAGAGAGAGAGAGAGAGAGAGGGAGACTTGTGTGTAGGGATCTTTAAATCTTTAACTGTGGAAATAAACCAGAAGCCCTGGAGAAAACCTACAAGATTCAGCATGAGACCCTAGTCGTTGTCATTTATAAGCTGGGAATGAAAACCATGTAGTATGACTCAATGACAGACCATATGTTCTAACACACATGCGGTGATATATACATTAATATGACTTCTATATGACTTACTATAGGAACAAGTGGAGGTCTGGAAAACAAAATGAAAGAATAAAATAACTAAACATTCAAAGAAAATTCAGTTTGCAGACAATCGTGTTTATAAAATACAAACGTGACATCGTGGATTTTCTCCGGGTCCTCCGGTTTTCTCCCACTGCTAAAGAACAGTACGCGCAAGCGAATTATTGAAATAAAATTGAACCATATTGTAGTCCCAAAATGACTTAGTTTGTGTCGAGTGGCCGTTATCCCCTTCTCTCTGACTTTAATAGACGTCTTGATATGAAGTATAATCCATATAAAAAAACTAAGCCACAGAGTTTTACACTTACATATAGAATAATATATTACCATGACAATGGATTATTTATAATGTTCGATAAAAATACAATAGTATAAATACATTGTATATAATACATATATAATTCATACCACCTGAAGACTTCTATTACTGGTAGACAACAATCTTAAATCACATTATCTAGAAATGTATTAGTTTTTATAGACTGTTTATTGTATATTACGATATAACTGAAGACCGATATTCAGATTGTTCAGATCTACCAGCAAATGAAATGAAATGAAATGAGGTTTAACGTTCTACTGTTCTGCTCTGACTGGGCTAATGAAGACGGATAATCATAAACAATTAATAAAACCAAACAACATTAATTAAAAACAACCAATAAAACCTAAAACAACAGTATAAACTTAATCAACCAATAAAACCAAACAATATCTAGAAAAACAACCATTAAAACCTTAAATGACAGCAATAAAAATAACTAGTAACTATAAGTATAACATAATAAAACCAAACAATATCAATCAAAAACAACCATTAAAAATAAAGCAACAGCGATCATAAATAACCATTAAAAATAAAGCAACATCAATTAAAAACAACCATTAAAAATAAAGCAACAACAATTATAAACAACTAATAAAAACAAAGCAGCAGCAATCATAAACCACCATTAAAAATAAAGCAACAGCAATCATAAACAACTAATAAAAATAAAAGCAACAGCATCATAAACAACCATTAAAAATAAAGCATCAGCGATCATAAACAAATATTAAAAACAAAGCAACAGCAATGATAAACAACTAATAAAAGTAAAAGCAACATCAATCATAAACAACCATTAAAAATAAAGCAACAGCGATCATAAACAAAAATTAAAGTTAAAGCAACAGCAATGATAAACAACGAATAAAAATAAAAGCAACAGCAATCATAAACAACCATTAAAAATAAAGCAACACCGATCATAAACAACCATTAAAAATAAAGCAACAACAATCATAAACAACTAATAAAAACAAAGCAACAGCAATCATAAACAAACATTAAAAATAAAGCAACTGCGATCATAAACAACCATTAAAAATAAAGCAACAGCAATCATAAACAACTATTAAAAACAAAGCAACAGCAATCATAAACAACTAATAAAAACAATAATAAGCAGGCTATTGATAGATAGGCTATCTTAAACAAATCCTTAATTTATCATTTATCGTTGTATATAGGATAATGTATACAGATCCTTAATGTATCATTTATCGTGGTATATAGGATGATGTATACAGATCCTTAATTTATCGTGGTTTATAGGATAATGTATACAAAACATTAATTTATCATTTATCGTGGTATATGGAGTAATGTAAACAAATCCTTAATTTATCATTTATCGTTGTTTATGGGATAATGTATACAAATCCTTAATTTATCGTGGTATATGGGATAATGTATACAAATCCTTAATTTATCGTGGTATATGATATTATGTATACAAATCATTAATTTATCATTTATCGTGGTATATGGAGTAATGTAAACAAATCCTTAATTTATCATTTATCGTTGTTTATGGGATAATGTATACAAATCCTTAATTTATCGTGGTATATGGGATAATGTATACAAATCATTAATTTATTGTGGTATATGGGATAATGTATACAAATCATTAATTTATTGTGGTATATAGGATAATACACACAGATCCTTAATTTATCATATATGGTGGTTTATGGGATAATGGGTTCCCAGGATAATGTATAAAAATCCTTAATTTATCATTTATCATGTTATACTGTCTATTGTATACAAATCCTTTATTTAATGTATAGCCCGTATCTTACTATTAAATTCTACAGTATAAAAGATTTACACACATTCACATATAAATCCTCCATTTGATTTTACGTTAACAGATTTGAGACCTAAGAGCCTACAGCAACATGATTAAAAGGTTACTCGGGGACAATACGCTTTAATACCAACCTCGTCGAGAACCTACAGACAGACGATGAACCTAATTGAATCGCCCACGCGACGAATGACCACTTGTCCATTCAGTCAATACAGACGTTCTTACAGTCTAGTACTGCGGACAAGACCTTGACTTCTGATTAGTTGTCACGTGACCGTCTGGACATCGCATCACATATTGGAAATCAGGAATTATGGTAATTACGGTCAAACGATCGATGATAATGGTTCGATAAGTACTTTCTTTTATGATGGCTTCGGCTGATTTAAGGTTCCGGGGATCGTCGTGTCGTCGTCTGTAAGATAAAGTCGCAGATAAGCAGGAATACGACGCCGTTTTATGCCATCTTTGACTTGACGCTGCCAATCCAGGTTGTTTACGACATAGTCGGGTATCTCGCGCTATTTGATGACCAATCTAAAAGCAATGTCACTCTTCTGCCGAATCTTAATTGTGATGGCGTGGCGTGAAGATGGCCGGTTATCGTCTGTAGTAATTACTAAATATAGACACGTGAAAGTTAGACACGTCTGCCGAAACAAAACAGACGGATTAAATAATCTGGCAATTAAGTGGCCGGAAGGTCTCCTTCGCTTCAATAATTAGCTTTTCAACGAAAGTGTAAAGAGTCCTTGAAAGACGAGTTTTATGTCAATTGTAAGACTGTCGAAGGCAGGTGCTCCTCGACTTCAAAACAGCTTCTAGGAATTCTGAAACTGTTGGACTTTTGTAAAACAGAAAAGCTGTAATTAGAAAAAAGGAACCAATTTATCATTCATACATAATAGTACACTGTATGGCGTATGTCCGTCTTCATTATCCCAGTCGGTACAGAACAGTAGGACGTTAAACCCCATTTCATTTCATTACCAGAGAGAGGGGGGGGGGATAGAGAAATGGGGTTTAGCGACCCTACTCCTTGTCACGTACAACTGGGAATCGAAACCACGCCAATTGACTCAATAATAAACCTTATAATACAGAGCGCACGTGCTAACCATTCGGCCATCCACCCGCCTTGTTAATATGGAATATAGACGAAACGGCCACAAACCAAAATGGCCATAAATCGGTAATACCTGCCATAAAAAAATTACAACGACCAATTGGAGTGCTTATATTTATTTTGAATTCAATGATATATATTTAAATAAATTGTGACCACCTTTTTGGTGTTTTTTTAAAAAAAAACATTTTTTTTTGGGGGGGGGGGGGGACGTTTTGGTTTACGACTGTTTTGTCCATATCCCGTCTATAGAAGATGCCGAGAGAGAGAGAGAGAGAGAGAAATGGGGTTTAACGTCCACTCGACACAAACTAGGTCATTTCGGGACTAACATATGGTTTAATTTTATTTCAATAATTCGCTTGCGCGTAGGGGTCTTTAGCAGTGGGAGGAAACCGGAGGACCCGGAGAAAACCCACGAGGCTGGACAGGCGACCCTACTCCTTGCCACGTACAACCGGGGATTCGAAACCACGCCAGTCGACTCAATGACAGACTTTATGATACAGCGCGCGCACGCTAACCATTCAGCCATCCAAACCCCCCAGAAGATGCCGAGTATTGCAAAATTACAGTTCATCACATTTTTGTCAATCGGATTAAAACACAGATCCTATTTCGTTTCGTTTTTTATAGTTCAAAATTTCGTTTACTTGTCTTTACTACACTAGGATTATATAACCCGCATTCTGGATGATGTGAGGGATTAGCCAATGAAACGGTCTGTTACGGTGAGTTATTGGCGCGAGGTTCACGGAACTGTGGGTAAACCACTAGATTTTATTTCGTTTCGTTTTTTTTTAGTTCAAAATTCGTTTACCTTTCTTTACTACACTAGGATTATATATTTGCATTCTGGATGATGTGAGGGATTAGCCAATGAAACGGTCTGTTACGGTGAGTTATTGGCGCGAGGTTCACGGAACTGTGGGTAAACCACTAGAAACGTCAAAGCTGATTGGTTATCAAATGCCTGACATCATAGGTTCAAAAGTCGCTCGTATAGAAACGTCAAAGCTGATTGGTTATCAAATGTCTGACATCATAGGTTCAATAGTCGCTCGTATAATACCTAACGCGACCTTCCACTACAAGTGATCAGATCATCATGTAAGTCATCGAAAGTATAAAAAATCGAAACAAAATTTAATCAGATTGCATTTTTGTAAACACTAAATTATATTCTTTTTAGAGAGAGAGAGAGAGAGAGAGAGAGAGGGTTTAACGTCCACTCGACACACACTAGGTTATTTCGGGACTAACATACGGTTTAATTTTATTTCAATAATTAGCTTGCGCGCAGGGGTCTTTAGCAGTGGGAGGAAACCGGAGCACCCGGAGAAAACCCACGAGGCTGGACAGGCGACCCTACTCCTTGTCACGTACAACCGAGGATTCGAAACCACGACAGTTGACTCAATGACAGGCCTTATAATACAGCACGCACGTGCTAACCATTCGGCCATCCACCCCCCCCCCCTTTTTTTTTAGAGAATCAGCATTTACAATTTACAAGGGATTTAAATTCCATCAAATGAAAATGTCAATCAGTCACTTAAAGGACAACATTGGTGTCAGTCATTATCACATATGCGATAGAACTCGTTAAACACGTTCCAAATATAATTTGAACACAGAGATCATTGCTACGACAGATGCGTAGTAAAGGTTTCTACAAAAGGAAGTGACGAACGCAAAAGGAAAACACGAGGTATCCTTCTATATAACTGGCTGAAGTGAAGAGTGATAACAGATACTTTGACGAATTTCTGCTCACTAATAATTCCTTCGAAGACCAAAAGTTGTTATGTGAGACCGTGAGAGGAAATCTGACAATTCAAAAAAGTAATTGAATGTCACTAAATAAGAGAACACAAGAAAAATTGAAATAGTCCGTACATTCACTTGTTTTTATTCATTCTATACTTAATAAAAACATAGTAATTCACGGAATTTTTCTATATTTTTTCGTTTTCGTGACAAACGCTTCACCATTTCTACATGTATCAAGCCACAATCGCTGTCTTCACCATTGCACAACCGCTGTCTTCACCATTGCACAATCGCTGTCTTCAGCCGCTGTCTTCACCATTGCTACAATGTAGCAAGTGTTTCTGTAATATAAAAAAAATAATCACCAACGATGGGAGATTTATGTATGTAGAAGTCTTCGTTTTATTACCAAACATGGTTGTAAAACTGAGATTTATTTCAAATTTTATTACGTCGTAAACGATAAAATCCGATTGTATATACATGTAATACTGCACGTCTTTATTTAACTTCTTAAAGACAAATTCCTTATTAGATTTACTTCCTGTTATAGCTGGGTTTAGAAATGAAATGAAATGGGGTTTAACGTCCTATTGTTCTGCTCCTATACTGGGCTAATGAAGACGGGCATACGCCATACAGTGTGCTATGAGGGAAATTTTGCACTATGGTCTACTTTTATATCAAATTCAAATTGTCAAGGGATCTTTTACGTGAACGCCGATGTATACACGGTTTTGCGCCCCATCAGAACTACTAGACGTGCTAACCATTCGGCCACCCAACCCCCCACGTATGAATGAAATGAACAGGAGTTTGACGCCCTACTGTTCTGCACCTTCCGGGATAATTAATAAGGGCAACATGTCTTTCACCGGGCAGCGGGGTTTCCACTCACTGTTCTTGGAATTCCGGGATAATTAATAAGGTCAACATGTCTTTCACCGGGCAGCGGGGTTTCCACTCACTGTTCTTGGAATTCCAATTGCAAAGGGATCTTTTACGTACACACCGACGTGTACACGAGGCCTTTTGGGTTTTTGTCCCATCCGGACAAGACGTGGTGGTTAAAGGGACTATCCCGATTTGAACAGAGTCTCAAAAATAAAGATCTGAGTACGTATGAAATTTAAGCACCAAAATATAGAGGAATGGTTTATTTACCTTGTCTCAAAATTTCAGCTCAAAATAATGAGTGGTTTGGACGTGAACGTCAAAACTGCTTATGCGGACACGTAACCCTTTTAAGATTTCGGATCAGTTTTTTCGTTGGGTGACCTGATAATCGATTCCCGTTCCTTGAGAGGTCTATACAATGACTGAACTATGTGTTGTACTTGATAACGAAAGGTAAATTTCACCTACACATTATTTTTATAAAATAAAACTTTGGCTTTATCCAGACACCGCATAATACAGCTTGGTACACCGGCCTCCATTTCCAGATGAGGACTGACGGGTTTAAGTTGGAAAACGTATTGTTGAGTTAGTTGCTCGGAAATAACGTAGAGGATTTTAAATGATTTTAACACAAATAAGCAGTTTTATTCTCCAAAATATTATCGGGATTGGCCCTTTAAGTGGTTGTGAGGGAAGTAGATCTAGTTGTATAGACCCAGGTGTTGGTACCACGGTGGCGCGGTTAGATTTGATACCACGGTGGCGCAGTTAGACTTGGTACCACGGTGGCACAGTTCGCCACTAGCTCACTAACCAGGATGTCCTGTGTTCGAAGCTCACGTTGGCCAAGCAAGGTCCTTGGGATTGTTCCGGTGGTTGTCTTCCATGTCAGTGAAGAGAGACACGGTGGCTCAGTGAGTAGGACGTTAGTTCGTTTTCTGGAGGTCCGGTGTTCAATCCACGCGTTGACTGACCAAGTTAATAGGGATTTTCAGGCGTGGTTCCCGATTGTCAGTGGTGTATGACGGAGGGCATGGCAATGGATAACGTATATAGTTGTTCGGATGGGACGAAAACCCGAGGCCCCGTGTACACATTGGCTTGCACGGAAAAGAAAAATTGACAGTTGGAATTCGAAATAAAGTAAGCCGTAGCGCCACTGTCCGGGCAAAATTCCCTTCTAGCACACTGTATGCCGTATACAGAGCAGTTCATATCAGTGGTTTGGGACGAAGGGTCTGGCAATGAACAACCGAAGTGGCGTGCACGTTAAAGAAATCTTGACAGTTGCAGGTCGGTGAAGACACGCCGCTGTTCTTACTTCGTGTGCGCGTTGTATCATACGGTCTGTCATTAAGTCAACTGACGTTGTTTCGATTAATCGGTTGTACGTGACAAGGAGTAGGGTCGCCTGTCCATCATCGTGGGTTTTCTCCGGGACCTCTGGGTTCCTCCCATTGCTAAAGACCCCTACGCGCAAGGGAATTATTGAAATAAAATTAAACCATACCTTAGTCCCGAAATTACCTAGCTTTTTCTCGTGTGGACGTTAAACCCACCCTCCCTCTCTCTCTCTCTTTCTCATTAACTTGCTTGGTGCAGAAAGAAGGGAGCTAAGCCTAACCCCATTTCATTTCATTCTATTTCTCGCTCAGTTGCCTGTCTGCTCGCCGTTACTTGAACACAACCTGGCGGTCTACAATATGCATTAAATGTCACGGCTTAAAGCACACATTCCCTGAACCCGCCAAGATATAAAAAAAAACCATGAAACCTCTGTCAAGTAATTTGCTCAAACATTATGCGGTATAAAATCACACCTATATCTATCGATCGAACTGATCGTGTATTTTACAACATGAAAATCTATGAATACATTTATTTCAATTCAGACAAAAACCCGGTGTTATAAAGGAATAAGAGGAAGCGTATTTCGAAATAATTTCTCCATAACTTATTTTTCAGTTGATATAACATTTTATAGATTTGATATCGACAAATTAATCGTTTCTACTATAATGACTATTGCTATGAATCAGCCAATCTCATTTTACCCTGTGTAAAATAAAATGTGTTAAAGGAGCTAAATCTCTTACTCCAATCTGATTAAAACACAGATCCTATTTCGTTTCGTTTTTTATAGTTCAAAATTTCGTTTTACTTGTCTTTACTACACTAGGATCTGGAAGAGTTGTGATAAACCCGCGTTCTGGTTGATGTGAGGGATTAGGCAATGAAACGGTCTGTTGCAGCGAGTCTTTGGCGTGACTAACACGGAATTGTGGGTAACCCACTAGAAACATCAACGCTGATTGGTTAATTCAATGTCTGACATCATAGGGTCAAATGACGGTTGAATGACCTCTGACGCAACCCTCCACTACAACCGGTCAGATCTTCATGTAGTAGAGGACATCGAAAGTATAAAAAAAACGATATATAGATCTGGGCCAGTATGACCAAGTTCACAAAGCATTCTCAGACTTAAGTTAAGAATTTACTCAACTTTCAATCACTGTTTATGAGAAATATCTATGATCCAAAAACACAAAACTTTACACATAGTTTCTTATTGATGTATTTTATACATTAAAACAACATACGTTTTATAAAGGGCTATATTTTAGTAAAAATAAGGCCAACAATTTTGAGTAAATTCTTAACTTAAGTCTGAGAATGCTTTGTGAACTCGGAGCCTGGAAGAGTTGTCACCATTGACGTGTTCTGAATAGTGTGAGGTATTAGCCAATGAAACGGTCTGTTACGGCGAGCTTTAGGCGTGTTTTGCACAAAACTGTGGGTAATCCACTTATAGTAACACTAATGCTGATTGGTTAATCAAATGTCTGACGCCACTTGCCGCTCGTATGACCTCTGGCGTGACCTATCGCAACAACCGGTCAGATTTTCAAGTAGTTAAGACCATCGAAAGTATAAAAAACGAAACGAAATATAGATCTGTATTTTAATCTGATTGCTCTAACTCAAGATGTTCCAAAATATTCGAAATTAAAGACACGGATTTGAATTCAGATTTGGTCGATCTAAATCAACATTGATGTTTTTATCTTGCCGTGAAAATATGGGATCCTAATATCTAATATCTAAGACACGATGAACGTTTTATAATCAGTACACGAGTACACAAGGTGCCATTTGTAATGAATAAAGAAAAATACCTCCTACAAGACAATGCGGAAGTAATTAGTAATGGCTGATTCACAAACGACAAAATAATAATAAAAAAAAAACGTGCAGAATGGACTAAGCAGGCATAAACGACAGTCGTACAATTTGGACTGTTCGAATATTTTACCGAACATAATTGATTATAAATAACAATATTCTTTTTAAAAATTAAATATGAATCACTAATATGTGCTTTTAGACCCTATTCCGTCAATTTTAAGATCTTAAACAATAGAGCCATAAGCCCTTTAAAGTCTCATTTAAGGGATTGGTGGTGGTGGGGGGGGGGGGGGTCTCTTGCAAACTACAATGTTGTGAAAGTTGAATATCTAAAAGGAATATCTGTCCCAAAATAGTCCAATTACTTTCAATGTTTATAAAGATATGATGAATTAAAAATTTGTCAACAATCGAGGAATGGTCAGCGCCAACCGTAAAAGCTGTTGATGAGCCTGTTTTTAATCCATTTGAGATCAAGTCAGGAGATAATCCAACTTAGATATTTGATTTTGATGTTTTCGTTAAATCCACCTGGATATCCAAGTCACGTGATTACCTAGTTTTGATATTCTGATTTTGATTTATTCTTAATCATACAAGAGCTAAATCTGCCTACCTCTGAAATGTTATATAAACATAAGAAATTTATTAACATGACAAGACCATAATTAACTCGGATATCTCCGATATTAAGTAGATTAGAACGGTTCAGACATATTTTGATTTAATTTAAAAATAGAGAAGCGAGGCTTAGCTTCGAACAACCAGTAGGCTACAATTAATGCACACGCCTTGTCAAACCTCCAAAGGCTAATATCTTCGCTCGCAATAGAATAATTTGAATGAAATTTTCAATACATTCATTTTACATTATCTGTTTTCGAACTATTACAGCATTATCTAAATCTAACACAATGTATCTTTAAAGTCTGGGTAATCAATTGAAGCACATTTTAGCCTGCGTTAAATTGTGGAAAATCTTTTATTTTCCGAAAAATACAAATGTCACACACGGAAACATGAATTAAATGTACACAACAGTGAATTGAATCTTTATCATAAAACCAACCACAGAATACTACAAAACCGTTAAAACATTCTGATTGTCATTAATTACAAATCTACGGACTATATCTCATTCTTCATGTCTTAAAGATACATTATGGGAGATTAGATAAAGAGTTGGCAGTTCTCACTATAATAGTTAAAAACTAGATAATGTAAAGGCAATATTCTAAAAATTTCATTCCAATTGATCCACTATGAACCGCGAAGTAAGCGATTGAAATTTCCGCCTATCCTCGATCATCATTACTAAAGTCAGTACGATAAACAGCATAGTCTCGATTATCAATTTAATCGTTAAATCGTGAAGGAAAGTTATGCAGTAAATCGGCTCATAATCCACTTAAGATCGCAGGCTAGCGATGCCATCTAGAGTTGATTATGGCCTGGATAGGTTAATTAATGTCTAATTAATAATTTATATAACATTTCAGGCCTAAAGAAAGACCTGCAATAGGCAGATTTAGCTCTTGTATAATGTATGATTAATTCACAGGGAAAACATGCTCAAATTGATTATTTAACATTTAATTATGAAAAACTAGTACGATCGTAATATGGAACAAGAATTGGCCTTGGTGTTGAATGAAATGCAAAAATCTACTTCACCAAATCGATGCAGAATCGTTCAAAGAACAAGCATGTCGATTTTCATGTTGATCGGAATTGAATTGACGGAGCCTTAGGCTTTTGTCAAAGAACGTCAGAATTGGATTCAATTGTATTAAAAAGAAACCCAACAAAATGTTTCACATCTGAATGATATATACAGATAGGCCTTATATACTGCCAGGTGGGAGGAATCGTTAAGTGAGCCATCAAGTCATTGCCAGTCGTTTCTACATGCTCGTATCGTGCACCAAGATTCCACAAGCCGCCCTTACTCCCATGTTTCTGAAGCAACGACTGCGAGTTTTACAACATCTTGACGTTGCTAGATTACTCTACAGACACGTGAACAGTAGCGTCCAATCAGATGTTGTGACATAGCGACTTACACGGAAACCTTGACATTGAAGGAGCCTTGAACTTTGCAATTCGATTATCACCGGTAGACATTTTAACTTGAAAGCGCGAGACTTAGTATTCGCGATGGTCGAGGAATCCGATAGGCTCCCAAGCTGTGTGAATACCCAATCGAAATTAGTGCCGAAATATGCAGGGTATTACGTGAAGACCTTGATAAGATGTACGTAGTTATCGAGACCAAGCCTTCTATCGAAGATGCTCCAGGCAATGGCGTCCATCAAGACCAAGTCTTGTTAACCATACATGGGACGCAATTCTGTGGAATGCCATTGTTGTTTATCACTGAGTGACGTTAAGACTAGGCTTCTCTGGTCATTACTGCTTATTACTGAGCGACGTTTCAACTAGGCTTCTCTAGTCATTATCAAGCAATGATAAAATGTAAAATGTAACAAAAGAATATATGCATGTAAAAACAATACGGTGGGCTGAAATAAAAATTCTCACATTCATTACACGACGTTCTTTATAAAACCACATCAGTGGCTGTTTCGGAGAGAGAGAGAGAGAGAGAGAGAGAGATGAATGGGGTTTAACGTCAATCGAAACAAGCTAGGTCATTGCGGGGCTAACATATGGTTCAAATTTATTTCAATAATTAGCTTGCACTTAGGGATCTTTAGCCGTCGGAGGAAACCGGAGGACCAGGAGAAAACCCACGAGGTTGGACAGGCGACCCTACTCCTTGACACGTACAACCGGATAATCGAGACCACGCCAGTTGTTTCAATGACAGATCCTATGATTCAACACGCATGCGCTAACCATTCGGCCATCCACCGGCTGTTTCGGGGTTGGGGTGTAAATTAAATAGGGTTTAATGCCTTCTTTTGTTGCGCCATTGAAGACAGGCTTGTGCCATGCATTTTGCTGGACGGGAAATGTCTACCCTGTTCCTATTTCGATTGGCTGCAGGCGATCATTAACATGCTTTCAATGGTGTACACCACTAAAAAGATGAAACAAGGCTGGAAATTCCGAGGAATAGTGTCTGCCACCATCGGGGTCGAACCAGGGATCTTTTAGCTCCGTACTCACAGAGCCACCGTGGCTTCCGCATCTACAGCTTTGCGTCCAGGTGGCTCTGTAAGCAAGGCCCTGACTCGTTAACCAGGAGTTCCGGGGTTTGATCCCGGTGCTGGTCGAGATTTTCCAGCTTGGTTCCCTCTTGTCAGTGCAGCAGGACGGAGAGCCTGGTAAGGGCATTGTCTAGTCGTTGGGATGGCATGAAAAATCCAGTTCCCGTGTATACGTTGGCGTGCACGTAAAAGAACCCCTGGCAGTTGGAATTCGTTATAAGAGCTAACCGTGGCGAAGCTGTTCGGGTCAAATTTGACTCATAGGACGTTACACCCCATGGTTATTCACAAATTTGGTTTCCCTTTGTCAGTGGTGCGGGACGGAGGGTCTGAAAACAACTGTCTAGTCGTTCGGATGGAACAAAAAAAACGAAGCCCCGTGTATACACTGGCGTACACGTAAACGATTTCTTGGCAGTTGGAATTCAATATAAGAGTAGACCATAGTGCCGCTGCCCGAGCAAAATTTCCCCAATAGCACACTGTATGGCGTACGCCCGTCTTCATTAGCCCATTCGGAGCAGAACAGTAGGACATTAAAACCCATTTCATTCCATTTTATTTACAAATTTATTAGTACTCTCCTTCAATTTTTTATAGTTTTTTAATAGCTATTCGTCTTGCCTTTAATCAAATTGGCGCAAGCAAGCTCTGAAAAAAAGGGGTGACTTATTGATAAATTCTAACAACCTATAAGGGCAGATGAGAACTTTCTTCTTGCAATAAAAACAGATACAAGAAAAATAACCGAAGTTTCTACAATATTGGTTTTTTTTACCGGATAGATATTCACCGAAATAGTACTTGACAGTAATTCGGCGCTGTGGAAACTTCAAATATCTTGTGTCAGACTCTTTCCGATTAGGGTCTTTCGCTGAGAGTAAATAAGAATTAATATCCTGTATTGCCCACACAAAGGCAAAGCTTAACGTTCTGTGATGCAATTTCTAAGATTAAGAGGCTTGTCTCTCCAATTTTCCCACTACTATGAGATAGCTTGTATTATCTATTTTGCATCACTTTTGATTATGACAAAAACGTCTGTGGTCTTGTTCTTTGATTTGAGGAGACAGCGGGAAAAGTCAATTATTGCTTCGCGTCCTACTGCGATTTCCTTATTAAATGTCCAATACTAACTTGATTATTCAAGTTTCCGTAACTAGTATTTGATGTCGAACGTCTATTATTTAAGTCTGGTTTTTACCCGAAGTGAACAACGGCCTTTAGTCCGAGATAAGAAGTGACTTATGTGATATGTATCATACATAATTAAATGTTCTTGTTCTAGATTATATTGTTTTCTAAGATGTGAATCACTCGTGTCGTCCGTATTATCAGTATAACAGGTCATCACGGTGTAATATAGAATCAGGTTCTTGGAAGATGCCGTGGAACTTCTCCATTACGGAGTAATGTCGTTGAACAGTCTAATTTAGAATCAGGTTCTTGGGACAGTGTAATAGAAAATCAGGTTCTTGGAATGTTCTTCAATTTCGGGTTCGTGGAACATTCCGTGGAGCTTCCTTCATTTAAGCGACCAGACGGTGTTCCATACCAGCGGGTAACCGATGCCTTGGACGTTAAACATCATTTCATGTAACTTTGGGGGTTGGATGGCTGAATGGTTAGCACGTGCGCGCTGTACCATAAAGTCTGTTATTGAGTCAACTGGTGTGGTTTCGAATCCCCGATTGTACGTGACAAGGAGTAGGGTGGCCTGTTCAGCCTCCGGTTTCCTCCCACTGCTAAAGACCCCTACGCGCAAGCGAATTATTGAAATAAAATTAAACCATAGGTTAGTCCCGAAATGACCCAGTTTGTGCCGAGTGGACGTTAAACCCCATTTCTCGATCTCTGTGTCTCTCTCATCTAACTTTACGGGCACATTTTAAAGAAATAAAATCCTTTTTTTTATCTCGACATTTTGTTAATCCTTAACCTTTCAGGTTTAGTTATTTTACCACAATATGCTTCTGTAGTTTCTTCCATTTTGTAATATCTGGTACGTGTTCGGTACAAATTTCTATACTAAAGATGCATTATGTAAGATTTAGATAAAGAGCTGGCAGTTCTTGCTATAATAGTTATATTAAAGATGCACTATGTATGTAACATTTAGATAGAGAACTGACAGTTCATGCTATACTAGTTTAAAAATTAGATAACGAGAAGGGATATGATGAAAATTTCAGTCAAATTACTTTATTTGGAGCGAAGTTTTCACTTTTAAACAATCTGATTACAATACAGATCTGTATTTCGTTTCTTTTTTTATACTTTCGATTGCCTACACTACATGAAGATCTGACAAGTTATAGTGATAGGTCACGTCAGAGGTCATACGAGCGGCTGTTGACCCTATGACGTCGGACATTTGATTAACTAATCAGTATTGATGTTACTAGTGGATTACCCATAGTTCCGTGCAAAACACGCCTAAAGCTCGTCGTAACAGACCGTTTCATTGGCGTATTCCTCACATCAATAAGAAAGCCTATTATATAACAACTATTCCAGATCCTAGCGAAGTAAAGACAAGTAAAACGAAATTTTGAACTATAAAAGACGAAACGAAATAGGATCTGTGTTTTAATCAAATTGCTTTTTAAAGAATAGTGTAGTCTCGATTTTTCATAACTACTGTTGTTACGATAATAAGCAAAGTCTCGATTATTCATTTTTAAATTAAATTATTAATTGGCGATCGTTTTTCAATCCGTTCAAAATCACAATCATTCGATTTTTTAGAGAGTAGATTATTCCCTTGCCATGTTAATAAATGTCTAAATAATAATTTATGTAATATTTGAGGCTAAAATAAAGATATACAATAGGCGGACTTAACTCTTATTTATAACCACGTAGCAGACTTATATCTCCCTGGATAAAGTCTTCCTGGATTTTTATGTGTCTACAGACAGGCAGTACCTTATTTCTGTTTTTCAGGCCCATGCGTCTAATTCACGAAATCTTTAACCAAAATATTTTAAGACAAAAAATGAAATGCAATGGGTTTTAATGTCCTACTGTTCTGTGTCGACTGGGCTTATGGAGACGGGCATACGAAATGCAGTGTGTTATAAGGCCAGCGGCGCTACGGCCTACTCTTATTTCGAATTCAAACTGTAAATGAATCTCCTACGTGTTTTAAGGCAGAGAAATGAAGTTTTACGTCCAGCAAACTAGGTTATATCAGTAAACCACTTGCGCGTAGAATTTTAGACCCGGAGAAAACCCACGAGGTAGGAAAGGTGACCCGGCCCTTTGTCACGTACACGCTTGGGCTCGCAATCACGCCACTGGACTCACTGCGCGTGCTTTAGATCACTCGACCAAGCATGATTGGGAGAGGAGGCGGAGGGGGGGGGTAACATTATCAAGTTTCGAAACACATAGCTAACATTATTATGTTTCGAAACACATAGCTAACATTATCAAGTTTCGAAACACATAGCTAACATTATTATGTTTCGAAACACATAGCTAACATTATTATGTTTCGAAACACATAGCTAACATTATCAACTTTCGAAACACATAGCTAACATTTTCATGTTTCGTAACGCATGCAGCTAACATTGTCAAGTTTCGTAACGATTGCAACTAATGTTATTAGTTTTCGAAACCCACACAGTAAATGATTAACAAATAAAAATGAAATATTAACGTAAACATAATAAGGGCACCCCTGGGTTTCCGTACAAAGATCATACTATATTTACTCGATTTTGATAACATTCAACAATACAATAATATAACAGTTTCTGTATTTCGCGATTTCATTTTGCATCCTGAGAGTAACCTTGTAATAAGTTTCTCCTTTTACCAAAACTCTAACATAAGATAACTTGTCTGCGATATCACCCTTGTTGAAAGCGGACGTTATACACCACGAACAACAACAGCCAAAGCCCCGTTAAAGGCTTTATAAACCGACATATCTGAATGTTGAAGCGTGGCCTTAAAAAAATGTAAAAAGTGGAATATTTGTTCGGATTTAATATTCTGGTTTATTGTTCCCATTAATTTAAACTTGCAAATTCACTTCTAGTGTCGAAAAAAGAACCCAATTTGTTATTTGTATTACTTTTTTAATGTGATTACTTTCCTCCGTGCCTTGATTTTTCTTCTCGAACACACACTGCAGCAAATCTGATTCTTGACGCAATAAAATTATTTTCAAATATATTTCATACACAGAATATGTTTATTATTATTATTATTTATTATTATTATACATTTCTATAGCGCTACACCCACAACAGTGTTCAGAATTTGTTAATTATTATTATTTATTATTATTATTATATATACATTTCTATAGCGCTACTTCCACAACAGTGTTCAGATTTTGTCATTCGGATGAGACGAAAAACCGAGGTCCAGTGTATACATTGGCGTGCACGTAAAATATCCCTTGGCAGTTGGAATTCGAAATAAGAGTAGGTCACAGTGCCGCTGCCCGGGCAAAATTTCCCTCATAGCACACTGCATGGCGTACACCCGTCTTCATTAGCCCAGTCGGAGCAGAACAGTAAGACGTTTAACCCCATTTCATTACATTTCATTTCAGTGTTCAGATTTGTCTAAGAAATCTAATGTAATTTAGAATTAAAGCGGCACATACTGATCATTCGGGTGTCTCTGGTATCCTGTATTTGTTTAACAAGTGGCTCAATAACACCATTTCAAGGGCGCTAATGACGTCACCATTCCATCTACCTCAAAAACAGCAATAGCATGCAATGTGTGTATACATTTGGATTAGATTCAGTCATCATTTATACATATATTAGCGTTGGTATCTGTAAGGGGACCTTGGCGAATTCGGTGTAGATGTAAGAAGTTTTATTATTAATTTGAAATAGGACAGTAGTCTTCTATGAACCATTTGTCTGCAATATCACCTCGGTGGAAGCGGACGTTAAATAAAGCTATGAACCAGGTACCAACCAGCATTCGGCATGGCGTCATAACAACCACTCTGGAAATGTGCCGTCCTATCAAAAGTCCGACAATCAATTCACAATTGTCGAAATAAAAAACATGTCAAGTTTAATTTCATCTTACCCGATGAAGCCTTCAGGATTTGTTTGTTTTTTTGTTTTGTTTTGGTTTTTTTTGCAGAGGGTTTCTTCAAAATACCAGGACGATTACTAAGTGTGTGAAATGAGGAATCGACGATATGATGGCATCGCAGCCATCTTGGAAGACTCCGGGATCACATGTATGGAACGAGGATGTCAGTTCAACCATCTTGGAAGTCGCAGAGTTTACCAAGTGTATGGAATGCGGAACCGACCATATGATGTCATCGCAGCCATCTTGGAAGACGTAGAGATCACCAAGTGCAAGAAACGACCCTGCTGTATGGATTCGGTTTCAAAATATTACCTCTTTCTAAAGTTATGTACAATTGAAATAAGGATACGTCCCCTGACAGTTGGAATTCGGAACAAGAGTAACGCCGCTGTCCTGGCAAAATTCCTCTCAAACTCACAGTCCACTGTATGGCGTACGCCCGTCTTCATTAGCCCAGTCTGAGTAGAACAGTAGGACGTTAAACCCCATTTCATTTCATTGGCCTAAACGTAGTTATTAGAGACGACAGCACCATTTATAAATACAACATAGTTTTTGTAATTTTTCCGTATTTGTGTTAGTTTCTTTTTTCATTTCCTTGACAACCTTCCAGAGAGCACGGGGAGTTCAATGACATTCAAAAATGCATAAGAAATTGTAATTTTAGCCTCGGAGACCATTATAGCTTTTCGTTTTAATAAAGAATTGTCGTAGTTGAAATCAATAAGTTTAGCTACAATTGTATGCACGTGGTAATCTAGGATGCATTCACCCTTAAAAACATTAAAACCATTGCGGGGGTAGCAGCAGTAGTATTCTACCAAACTCAAAATAATTTTAAGATTAATATTTCCTTCCGTTTTTATCATTGCTATGACAACCGATGAGATATCACCATGACAACTATAATAGCTATGGTTACCTTACATGATATATCAAAACCGAGAAAAAAGTAAATTTTGAGTTGACGGAGTGAATCCGAATGACATACTACAACCAAAGTTGACATTATTCTCGCTGCCCTTGTCATGTGAACTGTCAATTATGGGTTATCTTTTACGATTTCGAGGTTTAAAGTTTTAAAGCGAGATCAGGTTATCTATAGAAATGCTTTCTATTTTACATGTTTCAGTTATTGAACTGTTCTTTGAAGCTGGTCTCGACCGCTTTGACTTTCTCGAGCCGCTGAGAGGTACATTTTGATAGATGTCAGCCTGGGCTATCGTCAGAAAATAAACGAAAAACAAGCTGCCTTGGATTGTCATCAAATGATGCACTGTCTAATAGAAAGGCAATGAGATGAGATTTGTTATGTTGCATTCTTCGGGGGCCACGGTGGCTAAGCGGGTAAGGCGCTGGCTCGCTAGCCTGGAGGTCGCGGGTTCGATCCCTGTATTGCCCGAGAAAGTTTATCGGGATTTTCCGACGTGGTTCTCCCTTGTCAGTGATGCAGGACGTAGGGCCTGACGGAGGGCCTGACAACGATAGCTGTCTAGTCGTCCGGCTGCGACGAAAAGCCGAGGTCACGTTTACACATTGGCGTGCACGTAAAAGATCCCTTGACAGTTGAAATTCGATATAAGAGTAGGCCGTAGTGCCGCAGTCCAGGCAAAATGTCCCTCATAGCACACTGTATGGCCTATGTTCGTCTTCATTAGCCCAATTCGGAGCAAAACAGTAAGACGTTAAACCCCATTCCATTTTATTTCATTTGGTTGCATTCTGCCTCGGTTTCTGAATTTAAAAATTGGATTCGGACCACCAACAATATATAGTCTTTCTCCCTACCCACCTAAATGCGATTTATGTTGGTTGTTTTTGGTTGTGTAGAAATGAGTTGAAATTTACCTTTTCTGAAAGATTGGATGGCCGAATGGTTAGTGCGTGCCGTGCACCTTATATCATAAGGTTTGTCATTGAGTCAGCTGGTGTGGTTTCGATTCCCCATTTGTCTGTGACAAGGAGTAGGGTCGACTGTCCAACGTCGTAGGTTTTCTCCGGGTCCTCCGGTTTCCTCCCACTACTAAAGACCCCTACGCACAAGCACATTATTGAAATAAAATTGAACCATTGACTTAGTTTGTATCGGGTGGACGTTACTCCCTCCCCCCCCCCTCTCTCTCTCTCTCTCCCTCTCATTGCTTTAAGATAAACAGGCTAAAATAATAAAAACTGAACAAGCCAAACAAATAATGTGACATTTACAAAATATGGCTGTGTACACAAATGATTACAACAAATGGTTCATATCTATTTACTTTAAAAACCCCAATCTAGATTATTATCTTCAACAATTAACTACATGTCATTGTGAACTTGACAATCGCTTCTTTAACTATTAAATAAAGCTATTTGAAAATGAATATTATGTTGATAAATATTTTCTCTCTTTCTCTCAGGAATTCCCGCCTTAAAACAAAGTCATACCAATTCTCTCGGTTTCATCTTTATATCATTGCAGTTTGTAAAAATTATCACATGGCACCAGCTGCTATGAAGTCGTCTTCAAGTCGAATAAAATCTACAGCTGCGCGACAAAAAAAAACCCCACATGGCTATTATTTTACAAAAGGTATGGAGAATTGGTTGGAGAGACTCGGCGTCTGTGAGTTTAACAAACAATAGAAATGAAATTAAATGAAATGGGGTTTAATGTCCTACTGGTCATCTCGTACTGGACTAATGAAGAAGGACATATAGCGTGCTATGAAAGACATTTTGCCCTGGCAGCGGTGCTATGCCCTACTCTTATTTGGAATTCCAACTGTCGTGGGTTATTTAACGTGCACGTCAATGTGTACACGGGAGTTCGGTTTTACGTGCCACGCGAACGATTATATATGTATGTTGTCCCTTGCCAGGCTTTCCGTCCTACACCCGATGAACTTTCTCAGGCAACGCAAAGATCAAACCCGGGACCTCCAGGTTAGCGAACGTCCTACTCACTGAGTCACCATGGCTCCCTTAAGGAAATTGCGCTCTAGGACATCAACATAAAACAGACCTTGATAAGGCCCCTCAACATGTGATAGGAACTGTGGATAATTTGAACCGTTCCTTTTGATTGGTGGACTATTCAAGATTCCACCAATCACATTCTACTCTTTATTGCCGGCTTTAGGCCAAGAAAGTTAATTTTCCTTAGTTTTAAAACGTCCCCATCCACACACAGCCGGACCAATGAACGTCGGAACAACTATGCCTAGATTTGAGTCTACAATGAGAACAAACCGTACCGCTTTAACAAGTTGCCGTAGCGGAACAAAACGGGATATAGAGCCTCTAAACTTGGCTTAAATAATTTACAACTTATATATCAGAGTTTTATGCAGCGTGCACGAACCAGAATACATAAAATATCGTTCTGGTAATGTATATAAATGCAGTGAACAACTCTATGTTCAAATTTGGTTATTGATTAACGATTATAGTTGAAATGAATGATTGGTTTTAGATCGATTTTTATAATGGAAATGGACATAATCAATCATTCCCTACATTGAACTATTTTTGAATACTTATATGAGCGTTATGAATTATTTTCGAACTCAAATGCAACGAATTATCGTATTCCTTAAAGCTGCCTTCCCACGTAATCACTGTGTAATTTGATGATATATTTGGACTAATTAATCTATCCACAATTTGCTTCGAATCCTTCTCAAAACATTGTATTCGCGAGGAAATAAACCAAAATATATAAAAAAAATCCATTTTTAGATGTCATTTTTTTCATTTAACTTGATTGAGGGATGGCCCATTTCCAAAATATATTTGTCGTTACTTACTACCCATTTGCAATAAAACCGAGGTCCCGTGTACATATTGGCGTGCACACAAAAGATCGCTTGGCAGTTGGAATTCGATATAACTGTAGGCGGTAATGCCGCTGCCCGGGCAAAATGTCCTTCAAAGCACACTGTATGGCGTATGCCCGTCTTCATTAGCCCAGTTTAGGAGCTGAACAGTAGGACGTTAAACCCCATTTCATTTCATTTCATACATATTGAAGATTAAGTAAATTCTTGGATTATCTTCAGCCAACTCCTTTCTCCGCTGTTTATTGCAGAGTATGTTATACATTTAAATTCCCCAATTTTCCCAAAACCGCCTAACCATTTGATTAAGAAATAACAACCGCTCCCTAAGTCAGACTGGCAGACAATAAGCCAGTTACTGACACCCTGACATTTTTGCCCAGTGCTTGCCTCATGGGTGTTTTTTTTTCAGGGAATCCGGTAACTGTCTAGTAAGATTGGGTGTCTCTACTATCCATTTATACCAAATTTGTCATGCTTTTATTGGGAATAACTACCCTATAAATACTTTCGTGAGAATGTATCTTTAATAAAAATATTTATGAGAATCAACGTACTTTCAGTCATTCACACCCCCAAGAATCCAAACAGGCGCCATGTTCCTTTCAGTGGTGTGGAACAGAAGGCCTGGCAAGGGAAAACAAATCTTTGTTCGGATGGGACTAAAAACCAAGGCCCCGTGTACATATTGGCGTTCACGTCAAAGAACCCTTGTTAGTTGAAATTCGATATACGAGTAGGCCGTAGCCCCGCGTCCAGGTCAATTTCTCTCATAGCACACTGTATGGCGTATACCCGTCTTCATTCGCAGAAAAGTAGGACGTTAAACTCCATTTTATTTCATTTCTCGGCGATTCATACTCACAAGGAGTCAATCATACGCCATGTTTATTTTAGAAAGCAAGCCTTCTGTAGTTCATTTATTTATTTCTAAAGGTAAGAAATTATGTAATTTTCTATTAAAAAATGCTCACGCCATGTTGTAAAGTTGACTATGTGTGAGATAAAGTTTCAAAATCAGCATAAAACAAACAGAAAATACAAAATGGAGTTTCCCTCTTAATCATAACGCGACCTTTTGGCGTTACCGTTAACAGATCCGTCATATTCAATTTACTTAAATCTAGTTATTTAGCTCCCGTAGTTTCTGCAATTTACCTCGCGGTTGCACGCTTAGGCTTATTTGATTTAGAAAAGACAACAAATTCGTGCCGTGAAATTGAAAAATTTCCTAGCAACCGTAAGACGTTGTTGTAACAGAAGAGACTCCTTCCCAAGTCAATTTACTTTGCCGGTCAGAATAACCTTCTCAATAGAAATTTAATCTGGACTATACCATTGTTTTATAGTCGTGTATTACCAGTATAGATTAGATTAGAAACTGAGTGATGACAAAAACGCTCGTAAAAATGTGTTCATTTACAATGGAAACGCGATTATCCAACAGCACCGAGTGATGTAATGTGTTTTAAACGAAAACAGAGCGATTTATTTAAATCAATAAGCTAGCAAGTCTACTAACCTGGCAAATATCACCCATTAGAAGTGTCACTTTTAAAGACGCCATTTTGTTTGCGAGACAACGCTGACAAAAGACATTAAATATTTTGTTTGTGAATACACCAAATAACGTTCTATACTACAAGTTAACATATGTATGTAAAATGAATAATTCATATCCAATTATGGCGGTTTGATTCGGTATCGTATTGTTTTGACTTACAAAAAAAAAACCCGATGCCTTGATATTTGGGAAATAAAATGCTACGTCGTTTTGGCTAATTACCCTTTTTTGAACTACAAAATTGACTTTCTGGAATTAAAATGGCATGAAAGACGAAAAGTAAAAATAAAAAGGAAAAATATGCACCCCCCCCCCCCAAAAAAACAAAAACAAAACAAAACAAAAAAACAATTGAAGATATTTATAAATATAATAAATAGTGCAGTTGTTGAAGATTTATAAT
The DNA here is from genome assembly GCF_932274485.2 of Patella vulgata. Classification (NCBI taxonomy): domain Eukaryota; kingdom Metazoa; phylum Mollusca; class Gastropoda; family Patellidae; genus Patella; species Patella vulgata. The sequence continues at coordinate 5,167,586 of NC_065885.2, forward strand.
TGTAATAAACAGCGCAGATGCTGCAACAACAATATCGGATTGTTATAAAACAGCACAGGGGATACAACATCAACAACCGGTTGTTATTTGTTCTAAAATAGGTTCCATATGAAAACAGGCCATAGAACATCAATAACCAACGGGTGATGCGACATCAACAAACGGTACTTATAAAAACAGGCGATGCGACATCAACAACCGTATACATCATCAACGATAGGTTTTATATGACAACAGGGAACTACGCTAAACGCGACATCCCAGTGCCACTAAATATATATATTGAGTTCAATAAATAAAATGGAGGTTTAAAGTGTTCTTTACGTGCATGCCAACCAGTGTATGCGGTCTCGTTTTTGTTCCTATCGGAACTAGACGCTGTTCCATGCCAGGCCCTCCGTCCTGCACCACTGACAACAGAAAAGCAGTAGAAATCCCGGGAAATTTCTAGAACTCGGGTTCTCCTGACTATGGACCCAGATGAACTACCGCGATTCCTAAATTGAATGACTCAAATAGTCTGTTTTTGTTTGCTTTTTTTTATTTTTTTTAAAGAAAAGCCTCTTTCGCCATTTGCATTTATCAGAAAATATCTCATTTTTCACGGTCGACATTGACTTAAATGTTCTCGAATTAATTATTTAACAAAATAGAAAATATCAATTGTAGATATTTCCCGGCTTGGGCTCAAGCGAATTAAAAGTAAACCAGTCTAAATAATTTAGCACTGGCTTGTTGTGGCCATATCATGTATGTGTTGAGCGCAGATTGCCCCTCGCGGACAGATTACCCCCGCGCATGCGCGAATCTGATTTCTTTTGACTAATCTGTTTAGTCTGTCCGAGGTATTTAATGGATTACCGCGATGATAATCCGGTTGTCTGCGATATCACCCACGGTGGAAGCGGACGTGAAATCCCAAGAGCGAACGAACGATGATAATCCACCTAATCCTAATCGGTATTCAGAATGGATCACTTGTGACCGTCAGTTTACTGATACAGCAAGTACAAATAATTGAAAGCCGTAAACCACCATCGATTTAATCAAAATCTTTAAAGGATATATTTATGTAGAGTTGCTTACCAATATATATTTTTGTTGGGAACTGACCAAATTTTTGCCGCGTCACAGCCCACACATAGGCATACACGAATCTGGAGATTTATGTGCACTTAAGCAGAATTCAGAAAAGGGTAATCTACATTGCACTTTGATAAAAAAAATTAAAATCTGCCAACTATTTGTGATAAATTTATTTTATTTCAACTATACAAAACAACTCCGAAGTTTACGATAATTAGAGCAAATATTTTTGGACATTCAGTCACATATATATAGCGAAGATTGTTAGATACTGCGTACTCGAATTTAAATTTTATTCTTAGCACACACGCTAATCATGCAGTGATTTTTAAATTTATTTTAAAAATCATTACAGTACAAAGTCGATAGAGGACAGATCCTACATGGAACGTCCGACACACTACTTTCATCTTTAAAATCATCGAGGAGTAATCAGCGCAAAAGTTGACAATCTGCGCACCAATTAATCTGCGCGCGCAGGGTCCAATCTGCGAGGAACGAGTGGGCTCTGCACATGGTAGCGCAGATTGCAATTTTCCCGAGGAGAGAAAAATGCGCCCAACATATTAATCGTCTACAAAGAATGTCGAAAGTTGACAAAATTTAATACCTCACATCTTTTTAAAAACTGAACGGAATATCGGGCTGATTCTATTAGAGAAAAAAATACGATATCAATAAATATTTATTTTCAAGTTTAAAACAAAACAGTTATCATCAACATTAAAAACATTGATCATCACTCGAGACGCAATAGAAACACGATTTTATTTGTACAAAAGTTAGATAAGCAGCAGAATCCACCTAGAATAATATTCTATCTCGTCTTCTAGCCGGGAGGACAACTCCAGCATATTGTATTTAATAAGTAAAGACTTGTAAATCCTATTCATGAAACCTAATCTAGCTCAGCGTCTCTATTCAGAAACTGCATCGCATTGTCTAATATAAGGCGCTCCCAATATTAATAGGATTCTAAAACCCCCGGCAACAAGGAATTTTTGATAATACAAAACCAGGTTTTTCTTTCAGCTTTTGGTTTCTACCATTATTTATAAAAAGGTTATTTCAACATCTTTTAATGCGATTAAATAGAATACGTTTATTTATACCTGGTTAATAATGGCATGATGATTATTATCAAAATTCGATTAAATCCCTGAAAATCCTCTGAGCAAGAACATAATGTTTAAATCCTTATCAACCGTGTAACATCGTAGTACGGCTACCCATTCGTGGTTTCAGCATTACGTTGATGTTTGGACGACATGCCTTTTAATTGGGAATGAAGAGAGATATAGAGAGAGGGGGGTGGGGGGTGAAAGTCCACGCCCTAAGATCTAAAGCGCACGCGTTGGACCATTCGGCCACCCAAACACCATGGACCAAGGATACAATGTTTCCATGCCAACACCAAAAAATGAGTAAATTGGGGAAATTTATAAAATGATACTAATACAACACTGGGTTAACGTTTGTTCATGAAGATATCGTATACGATTTATGAGACATTCCCCAGAATAAAATCAATGTGTCTCCCCCACCCCACCCCTTTATCTTCGCTCGGTGTGGGATAAAAAAAGGGATTTTTTCCCCCGAAGACAACGAATGCCAAAAGGCTGTGATCCTCTAGTCAAAATGATAGATTTGATTATCAAAATGAACGTCATCTATTTAGAATTTATTCTAAACAGTTTTCTGTTTGTCTAAAAACCAACAAATTCACTTTGGGATGTACTGAGTTCTTTCTTTTTTTATTTTAGGTTTGAACGACCTTCAACTTAACTCATCTCGCGCTACTAGCAGACGTGGTCTGTATTCCACGAGACCAATCGCTAACTCGTTCTACTATGTACATTCTGATTGGCCAAGGGAGATTTAGACGCCTTAGCAACCTACGACAATTATATCAAGTCGATAATGACACCGTTTTAGAATCCCAGTTCTTTTTTTGGGAAGACTATTTCGTGAGCTTGTAGAAACCTTTCTGTAGTAAAACGATTTAAAAGCTAAATGTCAAACCGAAGCACATCTTTACCATTGCATATATTGGGATAAAATGTGCAATACGGCCTCAAAGTAAATGCAAAGATAGGTTGTCGGGCAACGAAACATACGCCCGTACAGTCATTAAAGTCATATTAATATTTTAGTTCAGTCAATTGAAGGATTTACAAGGCACTAAAACCGACCAAGGGCAACAAACCATGTGGTAATTATCAGAAATTATTAAAGATACGTTATGTAAGATTTAGATAAAGGGCTGACCCTTCTTGCTATAACAGCTCAAAAACAGAAAATGTAAAATAAAAATATTAAAAATTTCATTCAAATTAATTCATTCTGAGCCAAGTTATCACTGTTAGTAGTTTTGACAAGATGTGTGCATTGTGGTAACCAGGGCACTGGTATATTCGAGACTTAGACTCGCTTTCCCATTTTTAAATTAAATTTTTAAATGGCGAACCGTTTTAATCTACATGTAGTTAAAATCTTGAGTATCCGATGCCATCGAGAGTTGACTGTGGTCTTGTTTTGTTAATATATGTCTAATAAATAGTTTATATAACATTTCAGGCCCAAGGAAAGACCCGCAATGGGCAGATTTAGCTCTTGCATAATGTATTTTTAAACATTTAATAGGCTTCTATTTCATTTTCACGCCTTACATAACAAAACAGTAACCGGAAATCGTCGAAAATCTCTTGAACAGAAACCCGGTGTATACATTTAAAATCAGACTATAACTAGAGGGTTAAAAATGCACAGCGTTCAAGGACAATAACTCTCGCAGTAATCATTGGAAATCGTTGAAAATCAATAGGCATCTGCGTCTCATGACCATAATAACACTGTTTATAAATTTAAAGTCGAGTGATCATGGACAATCACACTGCGAGTTATTTTCGTAAATAAGGCTTGTTCTATCTACATTAAACGTTGTGAATAAATTAATGCCAAGTCAATCGGAAGATCACTTTAGCCTCAGACGGTCCCGTGGATGAACGGGCAGACAGGGGGCGGCATCACTGTGTGAACGCATTTCAATGTGGACTTCAAGTTCATAAGGTTTGTCATTGAGTCAAGTGGCGTGGTTTCGATTGTTCAATTGTACGTGACCTCTTGGTTTTTCCTCTGGTCCTCCGGCTTCCTCCCGCTGTTTAAGGTCCCTGCACGCACGCATAATTATCGAAATAAAATGAAGTCATAAGTCTGGACGGATAGTCAGGGAATGAGAACAATATGCGGCTACATTCCAATCGGGTCGAATCACTATTAAGCATATATCCAAAAATGTTATGACGCCCCGACCATCTTCGAAATTGTAAAACTTTAGGAAACCTTTTGTTTCATAAAGAAAAAAAACCCATGAAGTAAGGATCGAAAACAACTTAAGTGCTCGAACCAAGAATTTGTCTTTGCGCACAGTTTCATTGACTAGAAAATTATATTATAAACACATTTGTTACTCGGCCCGCATCTAATGTGTTTTTCCTGTGTAAGCAATCTGATTTATTTGTCATTTATATAACATTGACTTTGCCGCGATCGTGTAAAAGACACGTTCAACTTGCCACAAGGGACTATATATGATAGTTAATATTATGATACAATACGGATATCCCTCTAGGACGAATTTGATAACAACCATTACAACTTCGGGCAGGCCATTTTGTTACCTTCATCCCGTAAATTATCTTCTCTGGGGTCTCGTTGGCCGAGAAGCGAAGTAAACCAGCAGGTTTGCTCCGTAAAGGCAATAAATTACGACATCCGTAACGCGGGTCATCAGACGGTTGTTGCAAAGTGTGCACGGTCTTACTGATTTAGATATTTTCTCTAGTTATTGACTATTTGATAAATTGATGCAACTAGTCAACGGAAACCGAGAATTCCATCGGGGAAGAAAATGTTCCATGCGTCTCTCCAATTTAAATCGCTTTTCTTCGATTGAGCTCGGAGGGACTATTAAACCAGAATTTCTCGATGCTTCATAAAACATGCCAGAGCTTTTTTCAGCCGTTACATTTAAGCTGGGATTTTTTAATGTTTTAATATCTTATATCAACAGCGATTTGATAAACGAGAGAGGTTTGACTGCCGAATGGTTAGCGCGTGTGCGTTGTATCATAAGGTCTGTCATTGAGTCAACTGGCGTGGTTTCCATTTTCCGGTTGTTCGTGACAAGGAGTAGGGTCGCCTGTCCAACCTCGTGGGGTTTCTCCGGGTCCTCCGGTTTCCTCCCACTGCTAAAGACCCCTACGCGCAAGCGAATTATTGAAATAAAATTGAACCATATGGTAGTCCCTGAATGACCTAGTTTGTGTCGAGTGGACGTTAAACCCCCATCTCTCTCGTTATATTGCCCTGGTGATAATAACAGGAAATATAGTAAGTATGAATGCACGTTCTGATCAAATTGAACCATATGTTAGTCCCGAAATGGCCTAGTTTGCGTTAAGTGGACGTTACACCCCACCCCCCTCTCTCTCTCCCTCCCTCTCTCTCTTTCTCATATTGACCCGGTGATAATAACATGCAAAATAGTAAGTATGAATGCACGTTCTGATCATAATGAACCACATGTTAGTCCCAAAATGGCCTAGTTTGCGTCGAGTAGACGTTAACCCCCCCCCCTCTCTCTCTCCCTCCCTCTCTCTTTCTCATTATATTGACCCGGTGATAATAACATGCAAAATAGTAAGTATGAATGCACGTTCTGATCATAATGAACCACATGTTAGTCCCGAAATGGCCTAGTTTGCGTCGAGTAGACGTTAACCCCCCCCCCTCTCTCTCACTCTCTCTACCATTATATTACCATAGTGATAATAACAGTGACAATAGGACGTATAAATACACGTTCAGATCAGATTTTAATTTAAAATATGCAGCCATTAATTGCATCATTTTCCTGAAGATGAAAATCCATACATCTACGTATCAATCATCAGACTGGTCAGCTAGCTACATTGTTACCATTGAACGGTGTGCAAATGTGATAAAATAAATTCTTTAGAAATGAAGTTTAATTTTCGTCTGTCTGAGCAATTTGCATTCTAACAAGCCCCGAAATCAGTTCCAATTAATGGCAGCACGTGTTATTGTTGTTATTGGATTGGGTGAGCTTTAATCAAGGAAAGTTCTAGAACAATATGTTGACCTTTACTATTGCGTCAATACGACCATTGTTCAATATTTTACATCCCGCTATATTTCGCCATGTTGTCGTACAAATAAATTGCAATTCGAGAATAATTGTAGATATTTGTATTGATATCGTTAAATCCCTTCAGAAATTGAAAACAGCGATGTGTAAAAGTTTGAATAAAAAGAAGAGGAAACCATATTACCATTCACAATCTTAACATTGATTTCGCCGTCCAATATCGAAAATCAGAACAATAAAAACGAAACTAACTAAAAGAAGGTTTAATTTTATATTTATTGATGTTGTTGTGTGTGTTCGTTTTAAAACGAAATGAAATAAAATGGGGTTTAACGTCCTACTGTTTTGCTCCTAAACTAGGCTAATGAAGACAGGCATACGCCATACAGTGTGCTATGAGTGAAATTTTGCCCTGGCACTACGACCTACTCTTATATCGAATTCCACCTGTCAAGGGATCTTTTACGTGCACGCCAATGTGTACACGGGACCTCGGTTTTCCGTCCCATCCGAACGACTAGACAGCTGTCCTTGTCCGGCCCTCCGTTCCTGCATCACTGACCTGGGGGAATCACGCCGGAACATCTGGATGAACACCCGACCTCTAGGCTAGCGAGCCAGCGTCTTACCCACTTAGCCACCGTGATCGCTTTAAAACACTGAGATAGTGGCCATTTGCTTTGGGTTACATACTACGAGGTCATCCCGGGTTACCCACCAGACGAGAGAGGGAGAGAGAGATGAGGGTTAACGTCCACTCGACACAAACTAGGTCATTTCGCGACTAACAGTAGGAGGAAACCGGATGACCCGGAGAAAACCCACAAGGTTTGACAGGCCGCCCGACTCCTTGTCATGTACAAGCAGGCCTTATGATTTCACGCGCACGCGTTAAAGCACTAGACCACCCAACCCCCAACGAGAGCAAGACCATCCCAGGTTACTGACTAGAAGAAAGTAAGACCCGTCCCAGGTTACTAGACGAGAGTAAGACTATCCCAGGTTACTAGACTAGAGTAAGACCATCCCAGGTTACTAGACGAGAGTAAGACCATCCCAGGTTACTGACTAGACGAGAGTAAGACCATCCCAGGTTACTAGACGAGAATAAGACCAACCCAGGTTACTGACTAGACGAGAGTAAGACCATCCCAGGTTACTAGAGTAAGACCATCACAGGTTACTGACTAGACGAGAGTAAGACCATCCCAGGTTACTAGACTAGAGTAAGACCATCCCAGGTTACTGACTGACTAGACGAGAGTAAGACCATCCCAGGTTACTAGACGAGAGTAAGACCATCCCAGGTTACTGACTAGACGAGAGTAAGACCATCCCAGGTTACTGACTAGACGAGAGTAAGACCATCCCAGGTTACTAGACGAGAATAAGACCACCCCAGGTTACTAGACGAGAGTAAGACCATCACAGGTTACTAGACGAGAGTAAGACCATCCCAGGTTACTAGACGAGAGTAAGACCACCCCAGGTTACTAGACGAGAGTAAGACCATCCCAGGTTACTAGAGTAAGACCATCCCAGGTTACTGACTAGACGAGAGTAAGACCATCCCAGGTTACTGACTAGACGAGAGTAAGACCATCCCAGGTTACTGACTAGACGAGAGTAAGACCATCCCAGGTTACTAGACGAGAGTAAGACCACCCCAGGTTACTAGACGAGAGTAAGACCATCCCAGGTTACTGACTAGACGAGAGTAAGACCATCCCAGGTGACTGACTAGACGAGAGTAAGACCATCCCAGGTTACTGACTAGACGAGAGTAAGACCATCCCAGGTTACTGACTAGACGAGAGTAAGACCATCCCAGGTTACTAGACGAGAGTAAGACCATCCCAGGTTACTAGACGAGGGTAAGACCATCCCAAGTTACTGACTAGACGAGAGTAAGACCATCCCAGGTTACTGACTAGACGAGAGTAAGACCATCCCAGGTCACTGACTAGACGAGAGTAAGATCATCCCAGGTTACTGACTAGACGAGAGTAAGACCATCCCAGGTTACTGACTAGACAAGAGTAAGATCATCCCAGGTTACTGACTAGACGAGAGTAAGACCATCCCAGGTCACTGACTAGACGAGAGTAAGACCATCCCAGGTTACTGACTAGACGAGAGTAAGACCATCCCAGGTTACTGACTAGACAAGAGTAAGACCATCCCAGGTTACTGACTAGACAAAAGTAAGACCATCCCAGGTTACTAGACTAGAGTAAGACCATCCCAGGTTACTAGACGAGAGTAAGACCATCCCAGGTTACTAGACTAGAGTAAGACCACCCCAGGTTACTGACTAGACGAGAGTAAGACCATCCCAGGTTACTAGACTAGAGTAAGACCATCAGATGACTCACTAGACAAAAGTAAGACCATCCCAGGTTACTAACTAGACGAGAATAAGACCAACTCAGATGACTCACTATCTTAGTCACGTACAACTCTTTAAAAGAAATTCAAACGGTCGCTCTTTTATTTGGGTAGGCGTGACGTTTTGAGAGAGGGAGAGAGAGAGAGAGAGAGTGGGGGATCCACACAACACAAACTAAGCCATTTAAGAACTAACTATAAGTCTTTCATTGACTACTTTGAAAATCCTCGAGACAGAACCCAGATAATCAAGATAATAATGATTGTTTGTGTGGGGATACAGACAGTCTGGTTAATAGGCATACCATTAAGATGATGTCGCTCGAGTGCTCAATATCTGATGTCTCACAAAAGATATTTAGTGACAAGCAAAGTAACGTTAATTGCTAATGATAGTCCTAACGAATTGTGCTGTATAATTATTACTGGACGATCGTGTCTGTCCTACTTTACGGCTGTATGATTAATATTGGAAGACCGTGGCTATTCTACCTTACGGCTGTATGATTAATACTAGACGATCGTGTCTATCTTACCTTACATCAGGACTCAGACTAGCAATTATTTGCCCATTGACTTCAATGTTAAATGACTGTAACATCACAGGCTGTAGCTTTTTGCTCAACATTCCGTTGGTTCCAATCTTTATAGGCACAATGGGGACAACATATGGCAATCTCCTCATCATAATTTTGTAGGGGGTTGACCGTTTAGATTTTTTGCTACACGGATTTGAAGTTGACAGGGGTGAAAATCTCACTTCCGACACAATGATTGCTCTGCAGAAAGACACTTTACACCCCCTATCCCTCCGCTGTAATACCATCAGTATTACCCAAAACTGCTATGAAATTGCAAATTTGATCCCTTTTCTCCAATTCTAGACCAAAAAGTCAACCCAAAAATGCAGGAAGAGGGGAGAAAAAAATTAAGGGAAAAATTGTCTATTTATAACTCGCACTACGTCCATCATGAAATAAGGGGAAATAATTACTAGTCTTAGTCCTGCTATATACGATTATTGCCGGACGTCCACGCCTGTTCTATCTTGTCAATGTATTAAAACTGGACAATCGTGTCTGTTCTATCTCATCACCAATTTCTGATCTGACTTTTTTTTCTTATAGTTTCGTATTTCTGACAGTCGTAATTCAAAACATGTCCGTCATCCTAAGGGACACCGGGGCGAATCGGAAATACGTTTTTTGTTTAATTTCTGGTCGAGCAGACGACTGTAATCAGTTTGAAGATAAATGGTAATTTGTGTAATATAGCATGCATTCCACTTTTGCATTTATCCTAGTGAAAAGTCGCCCTGACCTGGCCCGCCATCTTATCTTACTCTTGCAGTGTTTGTTTAATGTGTCGCATGGATCGACTTATTGCTGGGTGATTCTTGCCATATATGCACCACTGGATTCAAGCCTAAGATATATTACACAGTAATTTAATGGCTGAAATGAGTGATGATCATCGACCTGATAATACGGAAGACAAAAACACACGGATGAGGCCAAACTAATTAATTTTTACTTCACGTGAATCAACGTGAAAGATGTTTTCTTTAAACTTTCAAAACTGAAACATTTTGAACTAAAAGCTTATGAACACTCCTGCGAGTTTGACAACATCTGGGCGTTGCTAGATTAATGTTGTTGTTGTTAGTGTTTAACGTCCGCTTCCACGGAAGGTGCTATCGCAGACAAGTTGTCTTATTTTTTTTATTATCATAGCGCACGCGCAGGGTCTTGCCTGTGGGAGGAAACTGGAGTAAACCCACGAGGTTGAGATGGCGCCCCTATCTTCAAGCCACATACACTCACACCAAGGATCGAAACCACAGCCGCAAGCCAGAGGTGACCAGCCAGCTAGAGGTCGAAGCGCGGCCACCCGAACCCCCCTGCTAGATTACTTCACAATTCCCGAACTTATAGCTACGTTATCTACAGACACGTGAACAGTGGCGTCCAATCAGAGGTTGTGATAAAGCGACCTCTAGGGAAATCTTGACATTGAACTAACCTTGAACTTTACAACTCGATTATCACAGGTAGACATTTTAGTTTGAAAGCACGAGACTTGGTATTCGCGACGATCGAGGAATCTGATAGGCTCACAAGCTGGGCTTGTACCCAATCGAAATTAGTGCGGAAATATGCAGGGTATTACGTGAAGGCCTTGATAAGATGTACGTAGTTAAAGCGAGATCAAGCCTTCTATAGAAGATGATAAACACTGCACAACCAAGTACTTTTGATTTTTAAATTAGTATTTTTCCCGAAGAAATAAGAAGCAAAATTTTAACAGGAGTTACCAAAGACCAAAAAATAAACTTGGCGTGGCCTAAGCTAATTTTTCTTGAGTGCGTAAAGTGTGCAGTATATTTCCTCTCTCTCCGTTTCATTTCGACGATATGGACCCAAGAGACCAAATTTATTATTGATATAGCCTATAGATTTGTATTACCAGACAAATGTCAAAAAATAAAATGACGAAATATTATATTAATCTTTCTACTGTCTGCCACGCCCCTTGACGACAACACGGCGACAAAACATCTTCTTTAACAACCAAGGTTTATGAAAAAAAAATTAACGAAAACTCCATATATTGAAATGATGGAATGTTTAAACATAACTGTCATGTTTTTCATTCTAAGCAATCGTTATATTTTGACAATTTATCGAAATGTTAGATTTATTGTCGGAGAAAATGGCGACCATTTTAGGATGTGACTTGACGACAAAATCTGATGGGTTGATGTCGCATTTATACGTCATAGACGTCGATATTCTTTTCCAAGTATTCTTACATAATATGAATGTCGCCTGTCCAACCTAGTGGGTTTTCTCCAGGTCCTCCGGTTTCCTCCCACTGCTAAAGACCCCTACGCGCAAGCGAATTATTGAAATAAAATTGAACCATGTGTTAGTCCCGAAATGACCTAGTTTGTGTCGAATGGACGTTAAACCCCATTTCTCTCTCTCTCTCTCTCCGAATGTTAAAATTAGAAGACATTCAGTTTTAAAGGTATGTCTGTTTCATGTTCAACCTAAAAGACAATCATTTATATTGTCTGGAATTTCCCCAATCCCCGAAAACATACCAGGCAGCAAACAGATAATTGTCTAAACCAATTTTGAGCATTAATTCTGACTTTTAAAGTAAGTGTGAGAGATCAAGAAATGTCGTGAATTTAATACAATCTGATTAAAATTCAGATCTATATTTTGTTTCGTTTTTTTATACTTTCGATGGCCTCCACTACATGAAGATCTGATCAGTTGTAGTGGGTGGTCGCGTCAGTGGTCATACGAGCGGCTTTTGTTCCTATGACGTCAGACATTTGATCAACCAATCAGCATTGATGTTTCTAGTGGTCCGTGCACTTCCCGCCCAAAACTTACGGTAACATACCGTTTTATTGGCTAATCCCTCGCATCATCCAGAACGTGGGTTATAGAGTAAAGACAAGTAAAACGAGATTTTGAACTTTAAAAAAGCGAAACGAAATAGGATCTGTTGAAGTCGATGGCGAGAGAATTAATAGCTTTTCCAAAACATTGTCTCGCCATGACCGACAGATTTGTCCTAAAACAGATCCCTTTAAAGTTATTCTGGTCACGTCTTATGACACAACGAGTCAATACACTCACTCAGCAACCCAGGATATTCTATACATATTCATCACCACCTTCCCCGGGGACACAGAAGAGCTAAGACAATAGCTGTAATTATGGTTCATTATCTCGACGATTCCCGGCTTCTCCATTCCAACAATTTTTTTAAAGTTTTTCTTCGAGATACTTTCGGAGACCATTTGCGACAAATTAGCTCATTCTTGATCAATTAACGTCAGAGTATATGACCATCGGAGAAGACACAGACAGCTGGGATAAACGTAACGATTTTAACACATTTTCTCTCCTTCCAAAACCATAAACTTCCACGGAAGGAAGCTCGTCTACAAGAAATGTCCTAAGAATTTTTGTCAAGCGATGCGAATGGCAGAAGAAAAGAAAGTCTTTTTAGAAATTCGCCATTTTCTGTTGCAAACCATTAGGTTGAATTGGAGATGCTAACTAAAATGGAAAATGGGGATTTTGTTTGTCACGTCGAATATATCTGGAAATGAAGTGAAATTAAATGGTGTCATCTGGACCGACTGGATTAATGAAGACGGGCGTACGCCCTACGGTATACTATGAGGGGGCTTTTGCCAAGGCAGTGCACTAAGACCTACTCTTATATCTAATTCCAACTGTCAAGGGCACTTTTACGTGAGGGGGTGGGGATGGATGGCGGAATGGTTAGCCCGTGCGCGCTGTATCATAAGGCCTGTCATTGAGTCCACTGGCGTGGTTTCGAATCCCCGGTTGTACGTGACAAGGAGTAGGGTCGCCTATTGAAATAAAATTAAACCATGTTAGTCCCAAAATGACCTAGTTTGTGTCGAGTGGACGTTAAACCCCATTTCTCTCTCTCTCTCTTTTACGTGCATGCAAATGCGTATCCGGGCTGCGGTTTTTCGTCCCATTCGAAAAACTAGACACTGTCCATTGCCAGGCCCCCTGTCCTAGACCACTGTTATGGGAAACCACGATGGAAAATGAGAAAACTTGATAAATTACACAGACATACTCGACATAGATATATATATTCATCTTGTAGACCCCCCCCCCTGCGATATCACAGGTATACACATGACAGACATGATATATATTTACATTTCCCAGACCACCCGATGTGTAAAACTAACTGTTGACAAGCTAGGATGAAATATAAATAATAATAAACAATATATTTTTATACAATCTCATTTAAATATAGATATATATTTCGTTTCGTTTTTTATACTTTTGATGGCCTACACTACATGTAGTAAAGACAAGTAAAATCGAAATTTTGAACTATAAAAACGAAACGAAATTGGATCTGTGTTTTAATCAGACTGGGCCATAAACCTAGATAAATTACAATTCTATTTTTATAATGGTGTAGTCAAGTTGTATAGTATCGAGCCCACAAGGAGTATGGTCGCCTGCATAACCTTGTAGGTTTCCTCCCACTGGGTCTTTAGCAGAAGGGGGGGGGGGAGGCTTAGAACTGGAGAACCCCACAAGGTTGGACAGACAACCCCATTCCTTGTCACGTACAAGTGTGGGATCAATGACAAACCTTATGATCTAAAGCGCACACATTAACCCATCCAGCCACCCAATTCCACTTGTTTAAGATGTATTATGTAAGAGAGAGAGAGAGGGAGGGAGAGAGAGAGGGGGGAGAGAGAGGGGGGAGAGAGAGAGAGAGAGGGGGAGAGAGAGAGAGAGAGAGGAGAGATGGGGTTTAACGTCCATTCGACACAAACTAGATCATTTTGGGACTAACACATGGTTCAATTTTATTTCAATAATTCGCTTGTGGTAGGAAACCGGAGGACCCGGAGAAAACCCGCGAGGTTGGACAGGCGACCCTACTCCTTGTCACGTACAACCGGGGAATCGAAACCCCGCCAGTTGACTCAATGACAGACCGTATGATACCATTCGGTCACCCCCCCCCCTCCCCGTATTATGTAAGATTTAGATAAAGAGCTGGCAACTCTCGCTATGATAGTTTAAAAATAGAGAAAAAAGGGAAATGTGTTGAAAATTTCAGTCAAATTACTTCGTTCTGAGCGAAGTTATGACCGTTTGAAGAACAGTGTAGTCTCGGTTTTCATTGCTATCGTTGTTACTATAATAAACAGAGTCTCGATTATCCATTTTTTAAATTAAATTATTATCTAGCAATCGTGTTTATATCCATTGAAAATCAAAACCATCCGATTAGATAGTTACTTAAAGATACATTGTGGGAGATTCGATAACGAGTTGGCAGTTCTCACTATAATAGTTAAAAACTAGATAACGTAAAGGCAATTTGCTGAAAATTTCATTCAAATTGATCCACTATGAACCGAAAACTAAGCGAATGAAATTTCTGCCTAGCCTCAGTCATCATTACTAAAGTCAGTACGATAAACAGCATAGTCTCGACTATCCACTTAATCGTTTAATCGAGAAGGAAAGTTATGCAGTAAATCGGCTCAAAAATCCACTTAAGATCGCAGGCTAGCTATGCCATTTAGATACCATTTGAGGCCAAACGAAAGACCTGCAATAGACAGATTTAGCTCTTGCATAATTCATATTTAAACGTACATTATGCAAGAGCTAAATCTGCCTATTGTAGGTCTTTCTTTAGGCCTGAAATGTTATCTAAATTATTAATTAGATATTAATTAACTTATCCAGGCCATAATCAACTCTCGGTGGCATCGGATTTCTCCGATATGAAATAGATATTTTGATTTAAGCTAAAAAATGGAGGAGCGAGACTTAGCTTCGAACAACTAGTACGGTGGTTGAAATTATATTGCACACGTCTTGTCAAACCTTCAAAGGCTAATGTCTTCGCTCGCAATAGAGTAATTTAAATGAAATTTTCAAATTATTCATTTTACATTATCTATTTTCGAACTATTATAGCAAGAATGGCTAGTTCTTTATCTAAATCTTATATAATGCAGGTTTAATAAAGGTGAAAGTGTTCATCATAATATGACAGGCAATATACGTATGTTATGATAGTTGATTGAACATCTACAAGTGTTTATTGCATCAACTTTATTTTAAAAGCTTTGTCTACTTTAAATGTCATAACATCAAAGGATATTAAATAATATATCACGAATATCTGTCACCTTTAAGCGCCAATAATTTCAAGTTATATCATATAATGCATTCTGACAACTTCGAAAATTTTCATCGATATGAAATTGGTTAATTTTTAATGACCAAATAGTTTTTCAGTTTAATTACGGAAACGAAATGGGGTTTAACGTCCTACTTTTCTGCTAATGAAGACGGGAAATTGTAATGAAATGGAATGGGGTTTAGCGCCCTAATGTTCTGTATCAAACAGGATAATATAGATGCGCATGCGCCATTCAACGTGCTACGAGAGAAATAGTTGCCCCCTTCTCTCTCCATCCAATGCCCATCATATTCCTGAAGCAATATCGCGAGAAATCTCTCTCTGGCATTTGTTGGATTGACTTCTGATCCTTGAGCTTTTGAGGGAGAGTGTGCTATTCTTCCCGTTCAATTAAATCCCTCTTAAGTACAGCAACATGACTCCCCTTCCTTTAATCTGGAGTCTTCCCTAAAACTATGGACAGTGATTTAAGGTATTAGTCCATTACGGGACTAACATGTCATTCAATTTTATTTCAATAATTCGCATGCACGTAGGGGTCTTTTAGATGTGGGATGCAAACCGAAGGGTCCGGAGAAAACACACGAGGTCACGAACAAGCTGGGAATCGAAACCACGGCACTTAACTCAACGTCAAACCTTGTGATGTACCCCCCCCCCCCCCCCACACACACACACACACACACAAACTGCTGCATAAACAAGAACTTTAGTATTACATGCATCGAAAACCCAGAATGACGTCACCGCTTGATCAAAATATAAAAAGAGAAACTTCCACTAGCTGTGAGCTGAAAGAACTACACGATGCGATCAAACACATATAATTAGTAATCCTGGTTTGAGGTCCGTCTCTTTCCATAGTTTTTTTTTCTGCTGTGGTTGCCTAATAACACGCAATCTTCTAAATGTCAACATCTTTTCCTGTTACGTCCTACGTAAGGCGGACGATACTAAAACGATGTCTTATGATTAGGTATAATAATATTCCTTCCCATCAAGTACCTTAATTTAACCGTATTTATTACACATATATGACAATTGACATTTCTGTTAATACCCTACCACCACCCATAAACCTGTTTACCCGCCATAACAGATAAACATGAAGTTGACAGTAGTACAAAGGCATATAAAAACAAAGACATTTTACATGGAGTACTTAATAATAAAACCTATATCTACCGATTATTTGTACAAAAAAAATGTGATGCTGCTTTGGTCACGACGACAGGAGGACAACACTTCTAACAATTATATTAAGCACGTGCGCGCTGTATCATAAAGCCTGTCATTGAGTCAACTGGCTGGCGTGATTTCGAATCCCCGGTTGTACGTGACAAGGAGTAGGGTCGCCTGTCCAACCTCGTGGGGTTTTCCGGGTCCTCCGGTTTCCTCCCACTGCTAAAGACCCCTACGCGCAAGCGAATTATTGAAATAAAAAATTAAACCATAAGTTAGTCCCGAAATGACCTAGTTTGTGTCGAGTGGACGTTAAACCCCATTTCTCTCTCTCTCACAAACAATTATATGCACACGAGACAAATGAAATAAAATTGTATTAGCGATACCTTGTGAGAAGCAGCACGCAATTTAAAGGAGCTAAGTCTCTAATATTTGGGATCTAGAAATTGACACAAATGGGTTGAAACTTATATAATAATGTAATACGAATGTATATAAACCAGTTTACTTTCAATCGTAAAGTCTCAATAGAATGGCAATATCTAGCGTCTTGTTATTCAAGTCTACACCGGTAGTATTTATTGCGCATGCCCTCCAGATAAGAATATAGCGTCACCGTTTGACATGACTTGTGGAATATGTCTAGCCTCGTTCTTCGAGTCTTGTTACAAATGACGCTGAAACGCATTATGGTACACGAATCGTGTACCAGTGGTAAACTGTTTATTTTGTCTTACATATTGGATATTAGAAGCCCATCTTTTCCCCCGGTACGATCACAACATCAATGTTGATTTAAATTGACAAATAATTCGTCTTTTCGATATCGAAAACTTTGGATGATATTGAGTTAGAGACTTACCTACTTTAACGTGGATTAAGGAAGCGTTGCGTTAAGATTCTATTTTCAGCCGAAGCAAATTTCCTGACGTATCAGTTTTCCAATACACTAAGTTGATTGGAAATAAAATGGGATATGACGTCCTACTTTTCTGCACCATTTGAACTAATGAAGACGGGCATTGTGATATGGGATAAAATTTTATCAGGACAGGGGCACTTCCGCCTACTTTTAATCAAATTCCAACTGTCATTGGTCCTCGGATTTTTCGCCTCAGCCAAATGACTATAAACTTTTCTATTTGCTACCCCCACCCCACCCCGTCCCGCACAACTGACGTTCGATGGAATTCAGAAATGAAATGAAATGGGGTTTAACGTCCTACTTTTCTGCTCCTAAACTGGGCTAATGAAGACGGGCATACGTCATACAGTGTGCTATGGGGGAAATTTTGCCCGGGCAGCGGCACTACGGCCTACTCTTATATCGAATTCCAACTGCCAAGGGATATTTTACGTGCACGCCAATGTGTACACGACACCTCGGTTTTTCGTCCCATCCGAACGACTAGACAGCTATCCTTGTCAGGTCCTTCGTTCTGCATCACTGACAAGGGGGAACCACGCCGGAAAATCTGGATGAACTTTCTTGGCCAATGCAGGGATCGAACTGGCGAATCCTGAGTAATTATTTTGGTCAAGTCCAGGTTCGAACCGGCGACCTCCTGGTTAGACATTAAAGAAATGGGTTTAATATTGAAGTCAATTGGGGTGATAATGATTGGTCTTTAACTATAAAGGATTGGCTAGAGAAGGTTATTTTATCTCTTGGGGGGGGGGGGGAATGGCCGAATGGTTAGCACGTGCGTGCTGTATCATACGGCCTGTCATTGAGTCAACTGGAGTGGTTTCGAATCGCCGGTTGTACGTGACAAGGAGTAGGGTCGCCTGTCCAACCTCGTGGGTTTTCTCCAGGTCCTCCGGTTTCCTCCAACTGCTAAAGAACCCTACGCGCAAGAGAATTATTGAAATAAAATTAAAAACCATATGTTAGTCCCGAAATGACCTAGTTTGTGTCGAGTGGACGTTAACCCCCATTTCTCTCTCTCTCTCTCTCTCTCTCTCTCTCTCTCTCTTTATCTCTTGGATGTGGGGGGGGGGGGTGCGAATGGTTAGCTGTATCCTAAGATCTGTCATTGAGTCAACTGTCGTGGTTTCGATTCCCCAGTTGTACGTGTCAAGGAGTAGGGTCGCCTTCCAACCTCGTGGGTTTTCTCCGGGACCTCCGGTTTCCTCTATTAATAAACCACAAGGAGAGAGAGAGAGAGAGAGAGAGAGAGAGAGGGGTTGAACTGGTACCGAGTGCCATTATCTCCGCTAAGTTCATTGGTACCGAGTGCCATTATCTCCGCTAAGTTCATTTCTATTAAATCAGAGCTAATAGTAACCTATTTTTTTTTTAAAAAAAGGTTTGAATTAATGGACGACTTCACTAAACTAATGATTGACCTTTTTTTTCAATTAAACATATGGTATGGTTTCTACTAACGACTTGAGAATTAACGGCCTACACACCACCAACTAGGTGGGGTTTTTTTTCAGTGTCATGTCG
The DNA here is from genome assembly GCF_932274485.2 of Patella vulgata. NCBI lineage: Eukaryota > Metazoa > Mollusca > Gastropoda > Patellidae > Patella > Patella vulgata. The sequence goes on from NC_065885.2 coordinate 5,186,626, forward strand.
TACAATTCAAAACTGCTGACATCAAACACGACAACACAATCTGAGAAAATTACTTAAAGTAGAAATATTGGTTATTAATTTTTAAAAAAAAAAAAAAAAATCAAGCGACATCCAGTCTTTGATAAAGTGAAAATAATGTCAATAGTTTAAAACAAAACAAGCCACGTCCAGTTGTTGGTAAATTAGGAATAATGTTATTAATTTAAAGAGAGAGAGAGAGAGAGAGAGAGAGAGAGACTTTGTTAATTTTCGTGACAGCGCTAACAATGACGATCGAGGCTACAGTGATTTTAAATTAGTGTTTTCTCGTGAAGCAGTTCGACTGAAATTTTCAGCAAATTCCCTTAACATTATCTGTTTCTTAACTATTATAGTGAGAACTGTCAACTCGTCATAATTTATCTTTAAACAAGAACGGCCAATGACGATCGAGGCAACAGTGATTTTAAAATAAGGTTTTCTCGGCTTAGAGTGAAGCAATTTGATTAAAATTATCAGTATGTTTCCTTTACAGTATCTAGTTTTTAACTATTATAGTGATAACTGCCAGCTCTTTATCTAATCTCCCATAATGTATCTTTAAATAATCAATCTGAGTACATAGTATGTATTAAACAAGAACCGCCATTGTATTTTGTGTCAGATCATATTTTTTTAAATTTAACTTTTTATTAAAAAACATAAAACAATTGTCTATGTGGAAATTACACTCCAGCAAACACTTTTAAACTTTGGAATTTGACGAAAGGAATTAATATTGATTGGAAGTTTCCACTCGGAATATCAGAGTATCGTTTTATATTATTTCGAATTAGAAAGCTTATATCAATATACTATGAAACAGAAGATGTGAAATTGGAATTTAATAAATGGAAAAACAAATAAAATCGGGTTTAACAGCTTATCTTTCTGTCATTCGGATGGGACGGAAAACCAAGGTCCGGTGTATTCATTTTCGTGCACGTAAAAGATCCCTTGACAGTTAAAATTCGATATAAGAGTAGGTCATAGTGCTGTGCCCGGGCAATATTTCCTTCGTGGCACACTGTATGGCGTATGCCCGTCTTCATTAGCCCTGTGGGGATCACGAGGCTAAGTGGGTAAGACGCTAGCTCGCTAGCCTGGAGGTCGGGTGTTCGATCCCTGCATTGGCCGAGAAAGTTCATCCAGATTTTCCGGCGTGGTTCTCCCTTGTCAGTGATGCAGGACGGAGGGGCTGACAAGGAAAGCTGTCTAGTCGTTCGGATGGGACGAAAAACCGAGGTCCCGTGTACACATTGGCGTGCACGTAAAAGATCCCTTGACAGTTGGAATTCGATATAAGAGTAGGCCGTAGTGCCGCTGTCCGGGCAAAATTTCCCTCATAGCACACTGTATGGCGTATGCCCGTCTTCATTAGCCCAGGTTAGGAGCAGAACAGTAGGACGTTAAACTCCATTTCATTTCATTTCATTTCATTTCATTAGCCCTGTCTGAGCAGAAGAGTAGAACGCTTAACACCATTTCATTTCAATGTTCATATAATGTTTCTTCATGCTTACGGGGAGTTGAGTTGCCGAATGAGATGACCTAGTTTGTGTCGAGTGGGCTTTAAACCCTCTCCCTCTCTCTATATATATATATATGATGATTCAACCATGTTAGTTCCGAAATGACATAGCTTGTGTCGAGTGGACATTATAAGCTCTCTCTCTCTCTCTCTCTCTCTCTCTCTCTCTCTCTCACACACACCTCTCTCTCTCTCTCTCTCTCTCTAAGTATGATGATTCAACCATGTTAGTTCCGAAATGAAATAGCTTGTGTCTTCATGCTTACTTTGCTTAAAACGTTAAACAGAATGACCGACAATACAAAGGGACGATTGAATTACCAATGATATGGTAATACGATTTCTTGTGATACCCCCACGGGACAATGTTAGCCTACAGGGTTCTACACTTGTATACTTATTGTTTATATAAAGTTTTCATATACTTAAAGTTGTCTGGGTGTCATTTCTCAAACTAATTGCCATTCAAAATCTAGTTATTATCTCGACCTTCCAGTGTAGTGTTACCAATCAAAACCTGGTTATTATCCAAGTCCTCCAGACAGTGTGGAGTATCTTAGCTTATATTTTTACTGGTTATACGAGCCTAAAATAATAGTTTTCTGAGGTGACTGGCCATCTTAGTATTTAACATCACGTGGCTCTCCGTCATAGAATTCGATACCAATATCTTCTTATTTTATATTTGACTCAACTCGAGACAAACAACCTTTAAATCACTCGTATTATCCCCCCATTAAAAAGGGGGCGGGGGGTGTGGATGGCCAAATGGTTAGCGCCTACGCGTTGTATCATAAGGTCTGTCATTGAGTCAACTGGCTTGGTTTCCATTGTCCGGCTGTACGTGACAAGGAGTAGGGTCGCTTGCCCAACCTTGTGGGTTTTCTCTGGGTCCTCCGGTTTCCTCCCACTGTTAAAGACCCCTACGCGCAAGCGAATTATTGAAATGAAATTGAACCATATGTTAGTCCCGAAATTCTCTCTGCATTAAAAAAAAATGGGTGATAGAAGCTTCAGTACTGTCGCATCTCGTCTTTAGAACCCGTTGCCATGGATCATGAAAATCTTCAACTTGCACTGTTCGACGATACTTTAAATTATTAATTTCCCCGCTGACTTTAATGTTAATTCTCGTCTCTTAGGCCGACTCTAACTTTTGCCAAATTTTCATGGAACTGAACGCTTTCAACCACAGCACAGATGGAGCATCATGTGGCAAACCCTTGCTCAAAAATATGTATGAAGTTCACCATATGGCAATCGTGTGATACACAAACTGGAAGTAGCATGCAAATAAACATGCAACTGCCGCCCTACATTCCAATGTAACCGACCTCATAACTCTCTTATCCTTCCGCCTTAAAATCATGACTATTCACCAAAACCTAGCAGAAAATGTATAATCAAAAACCTAAAACAAAAGTCAACAAAAATCGCCATGCAAAAGAGAAATAAAATGGGTTTAACGTCCTACTGTTCTGCTCCTAACCTGGGCTAATGAAGACGGGCATACTTCATACAGTGTGCTATGAGGGAAATTTTGCCCGGGCAGCGACGCTACGGCCTACTCTTATATCGAATTCCAACTGCCAAGGGATCTTTTACGTGCACGCCAATGTGTACACGGGACCTCGGGTTTTCGTCCCATCCGAACGACTAGACAGCTGTCCTTGTCAGGCCCCCCGTCCTGCATCACAGACAAGGTGAAACCACGTCGGAAAATCGGGATGAACTTTCTAGGCCAATGCAGGGATTGAACACCCGACCTCCAGACTAGCGAGCCAGCGCCATGCAAAAGAGGGAAAATGGAAACGGAGATGGCGATAAAGACTGAAAATAACTTTGACACTAGATTCGTAACCAGCTCAGGAATTAACGGTAAGCTGTGTCCATTTATGTAAGGAAAATGTCGACTAATCCGATAAAAGCGACAGATAATCTGCGGTGTCTCTGTGGTCAAAGTGAAAGATCGATAACCGATTTTGTGATGTGTTTCTAATCCGTTTTACATCTTTCAATCATACACTCAAAGACTAAATAAATATTTTTAATTTCATTAAATATGGAGATAGAGAGAGAGAGAGAGAAAGAGAGAGAGGGAGAGAGATGGGGTTAACGTCCACTGGATGCAAACTAGGTCATTTCAGGACTAACACAATGTTCAATGTTATTTCAATAATTCGCTGGGTTTTCTACGGGTTCTCAGGTTTCCTCCCACTGCTAAAGATCCCCACGCGCAAGCGAATTATGGAAATAAAATTGAACCATATGTTAGTCCCGAAATGACCTAGTTTGTGTCGAGTGGACGTTAAACTCTCTCTCTCTCTCTCTCTCTCTCTCTCTCTCTCTCTCTCTCTCTCTCACACACCTTACAACCATCCAACCCCCCTTTAAGTATAGAAGGGGAATAAATATTTCTTAAAATTCTCAAAGTATACTATGATGTAGGAATAAAAATGTCGGTAAACCAGCTCCGTGCCTATTCTCTAGTTGGGAGCTAGTTGTAGACATAGTACGTTTCGTATGGAGCAGGATTTAAACGGGTCGTATTCGCGACCATTAACTAAAGTATTTCAGACAAGCATGGCGATAACTATGGTAACCGAAATCAACTAAATAATTTAAAAAAGACCATTAAATGTTATACCATCCGTAAATTTACGCCATTATGGTAGAAAATGATAGAGACTGGAATGTACTAGAAGGTAAATTCGAGCACACGAATAACGCCATATTGATTTTTGCGCAGGTCTAAAACCCATATCAATTTATCAAAATTAACAAAACACATACAGCTAAACCTCATTTGGAACTTTTAGTGCTTTTCAGATTTTAGTTTTGACGATTAGCAGATGTTGTCCAATAGAAATCCGCGGACGTAAATTGCTGTAACTCCGATGGATTGTGCAATGGGCGCCATGCTGGCTTGGTTAGTGCTAAATGATAAGACCAGTTCAATTTTTCGTGAGATGTAAACAGAGCTAGCGCTAATCCCAACCCTAACCCTAACCCTGAAAATAGCCGCCATGCTAACCCTAACCCTAACCTACAATCTCGCCAAGAATCACGTGTCCTAACCTTATTTACATCTCAGCGACTTTGACAAAAATTGAGCTGGCCTTAACAAATAGATTTAGCCTGTTTAGTTGATTCAGTCGTTGTCGTTTCAAAAACTGATTATCGCAAATTGACAAAAAATATTGCTGGAAATTCAAGTATTAAACGTGTGTCGTTGAATGTATCAATTGAAATTTTACACCAACCATTTTGTCTTGATTAAAACAGTGTAAGTTTGTGGGAGTTTTTTTGGGGGGTGTTTATCGATCCTGTCGGTTTTGACGGTACGTGGCGTTACAGATTAAAGGCGGAATGAGAAGTCGGATTATATAATGGTTATATGTAAATAACTGTCACTTGTATCATCTGAAGGGATGTATATCGTAGTTGTAGGGATTTACCAAGCGAAAAAATCGTTCCGCGTGGATCAAACAGCTATTCATCATTAATACTCCATTTTAAGACTTTAGTCAATTAATGTCTTCCCAGAGTATTGACAACAGTTCACCTACTTGTTCTGCCACCAGACATGGCGCTTATTGGGCTGTAGTCTTCGATTTACAATCCGTTTATTGCCGAGTATCACAATGTTAGTATAGTTTATTTTTTGTATGTATATAATGGTATATGTTTCTCTAAACAAGATAAATGTGTCTACGACATCTCCACAGAATATTAACTGACACACATCTAGGTCGTATTTATAGTCTGTTCATTTTCTTCTTTGAAAACAGAGGGGTTTGAAGTCCGAATGGTTAACGCGTGAAGGGCAGCTGGTTTGAAGTCCAAATGGTTAATGCGTGAAGGGCGGCTGGTTTGAAGTCCGAATGGTTAACGCGTGAATGGCGGGTGGGGGGGTGAAGTCCGAATGGTTAACGCGTGAAAGGCGGGGGGTTGAAGTCCGTATGGTTAACACGTGAAGGGCGGGGGGTTTGAAGTCCGAATGGTTAACGCGTGAAGGGCGGGGGGGGGGGGTTGAAGTCCGAATGGTTAGCGCATGAAGGGCGGGAGGGTTGAAGTCCGAATGGTTAGCTCGTGAAAGGCGGGGGGTTGAAGTCCGTATGGTTAACGCGTGAAGGGCGGGGGGGGGGGGTTGAAGTCCGAATGGTTAACGCGTGAAGGGCGGGGGAGGGGGGGTGAAGTCCGAATGGTTAGCGCATGAAGGGCGGGAGGGTTGAAGTCCGAATGGTTAGCGCGTGTGCGTTGTATCATAAGGTCTGTCATTGAGACAACTGTTGTCGTTTCGATTCCACGGTTGTACGTGACAATGAGTAGGGTTGCCTTCCAACATCGTGGGACAATGCGTCTTGTCGTTTGGATGTGACGAAAAACCGAAGTTCCGTGTGCACATTGGCGCGCACGTAAAAGATCACTTGGCAGTTGGAATTCGATATAAGAGTAGGCCACAGTGCCGCTACCTGGACAAAATTCCCCTCGTAGCACACTGTGTGGCGTATTAGTCCAACATAGGAGCAGAACAGTAGGGAGGAAGAAGGAGGACTCGGAGAAAACCCACGAGGATGGACAGGCGACAGAATAGGACGTTAAATCCCATTCCATTTCGATATGCAAAGGCTTTAATATTTTATCCATGATATTCATAGATTCTCCATGGTTACCCCACATTAGTATCAAAGACATTTTCAAGTAATTACTATATCTCCGTGATTAAACTTTATTAAAATAATAACACACACATTATCTATTATTAAAGAAAATTATTAATTTTAGGAGAGTTTGTATAATATTTCTTTGTTAATATTTTTTAGAAAAAGATCAGAAAAAAAATCAAAATTACACGACTTTTCTGATATTACACACGAAACTTCTTAAGTTACATAATATCCGAACCCCATAAATTCTCAATTTAAAACTTTTCTGAAATTTTGATATTCAATTACAAAAAAAATATGGGTTTGCTATAACAAAAGATAATTTCGGGTACATAATTGAGATTCCTAGCTCGTTGTTGCATATTGTAGAGCAACAATAATTACAATACAATCATAACAAGTTTCAATTTATTCAGGAACCGCGGTGGCTCAGTGGGTAGGATGGTCGCTCATTACCAAAGAAATGGAGCCGTCGTGGCTAAATGGGTGGCTCATTACCCAAGAAATGAAGCCGCGGTGGCTAAGTGGGTGGCTCATTACCCAAGAAATGTAGCCACGGTAGCTCAGTGGGTAAGATGGTGGCTCATTACCCAAGAAATGGGGCCGCGGTGGCTCAGGGGGTAAGATGGTGGCTCATTACCCAAGAAATGTAGCCACGGTAGCTCAGCGGGTAAGATGGTGGTTCATTACCCAATAAATGGAGCCGGGGTAGCTCAGTGGGTAGGATGGTGGCTCATTACCCAAGAAAAAGTAGTCGTGGTCTTAGTGGGTAGGACGCTGGCTCGCTAGCCTCAGGGTCGAGAAAGTTTATCGAGATTTTCCAGCGTAGTTTCCCCTTGTCAGTGGTGTAGGGCGGATGGCCTGGCAAAGACAGCTGTCTAGTCGTTTGGATGGGACGAATGGTCTGTCAATGAGTCAAGTGGCATGGTTTCGATTCCCCGCTTGTACGTGACAATAAAATCAAACCATATGTTAGCCATGAAATGATCTAGTTTGCATCAAGTGGGCGTTAAACCCCATTTCTCCCTCCCATCGGAACGACGAGGCGCGTCTTGTCGCGCCCTGCACCCCTGACAAGAGGAAACCACTCGGGAAATCCTGGGGAACTTTCTCGACCAACATTGGGTTAGTGAGGGAACGTCTCATCCTCTGAACTACCGAGCCTCTGTTACTATAGTGATTTTGATACGCTAATGACGCCCACAAGAATAACTCCAACTCCAGTAGTCTCATTTGATCAATTGTCGAATTTGGCTCTATCGCAAATAACATTTGATCGACCAATCAAATATAACGATGCTTGTTAACGAATATGACGTAACGGTCATCAATGTTGTTTTTTTATGAGTTAATGGACGTCAATGTTAGGGTTTTTTGGGTTTTTTTTTTTCTTTCCTATTGTAAGCCATGTTGGAATCCATGATGATAGAACGATTAGCTAAGTTATTGTACGTCTAATAAATAGACGAGGATTGATATTAATAAAGATAATATTTGATAAATTCAATCAGTCGCTTCCAACTATCCCGACGACGAGTTGGTTGATGTTTACAGAAAATTAAATTTATCAGAGTCTAACTTGGCTGCAGGCAAGAGTATTGGAATTGCAGAGAGAAAAAAAAATCCTGAAACGAAATTCAAAATCGAAAAGATGGTGTCGCTTGCGTAACCCGGAATCAGCTTACATCAGATTGATTTCCCTTTCAGTTAAATCCGTGAGCGCGTGAAACATATGATCACTATCTAATAAGCACATCGCCGGGAAAAGTAAGAGAACTAGGCTTATGTTTTAGCTTGTAATGGCTGATAACTATTCCTTTACACCGTATGATTATGAATATGGCCAACCCCCCATGTTATTATACAACATATCATCTTTAATGACTCTTATTAACGGTCCCAGGCAATTCCTTTAACAACAAAAAAAACCTCCCGTGTTTATCATCCTTTAAAGATTGTTTGAAAATTGTGAAAGTGCTATAAATTAACTACCAGTTAAATTGCTACTTTTAAAGGTTAGAGTTTACATCAGAGGGGAATTTCCCCATATTTTACTGCCGTCGGGTGTATTAAAACACGATCCAAATCGATAATCTATACCTTGTATTTACGGAAGAAAAATAAGTAATTTATTTGGACAGCGTTTCCAAAAGTGTTCTCTCGGTGTTTCCAAACAAGTAACAGGAATAATTCTCAATGCTATTTCGTTTCGTAGTTTATAGTTCAAAATTTCATTTTACTTGTCTTTACTACACTAGGACCCGGAAGAGTTGTTATATAACCTGCGTTCTGGATGATGTGAGGGATTAGCCAATAAAACGGTCTGTTGCAGTGAGTTCGTGGCGTGCGATGCACGGAACCGCGAGTATCCTGCTAGAAACATCAACGCTAATTGGTTAATCATAGGGTCAAAAGCCGCTTGTATGACACCTGACGCGTACTCCCACTACAACTGGTCAGATCTTCATGTGACCTATGTCGAAACATTGAGCTGGCCTTATCATTTAGCACTAACCCTAGCTAGAGAGAGATAGAGAGAGAAATGGGGTTTAACGTCCACTCGACACAAACTAGGTCATTTCGGAATTAACATATGGTTTAATTTTATTTCCAGCTAGCATCAAGGGTTATCATTTAATGATTCTGAAGTACAGGAGCATAGGGCGGTGGTTCGGTGGTTCGCTGTACCCCAATCTGGTTAAAACACAGATCCTATTTCGTTTCGTTTTTATAGTTCAAAATTTCGTTTTACTGCATTTGCATCTGGAAGAGTTGTAATTTAACTCGTGTTCTGAATGGTGTCAGGGATAAGCCAATGAAACAGTCTGTTACGGCGAGCTTTAGGTGTGTTTTTCACGGAACTCTGGGTAATCCACTAGTAACATCAATGCTGATTGGTTAATCAAATGTCTGACGTCATAGGGTCATAAGTCGGTCTTTTGATCCCTGACGTGACCTATCGCTATAACTTGTCAGATCTTCATGTAGTGTAGGCCATCAAAAGTATAAAAAAACGAAACGAAATATAGATCTGTATTTAAATCAGATTGGGTGTACCCTTGGCGTAAGTAACATCTTGAATTTTGGCGTGCCGGGGAGTGGATCTAGTGTATGACGTCTACTTAAACATGCAACTTTCTGTCCAACAAATAATACGGAAACACCCGCGATTTTCAAGTTGGAACAATATTGGTTTTGCCTCAATGTTTCTTTTTTTTCTGGGAGTAAGACGATCATTGTGGTGACCGATATTGTTCATCTCGGGATTTTTAAGCGTAGTTGTTGCATGACGGAGGCGGTGGTAAGGGATAATTTATAGTCGTTCGGATGGGACAAAAACCCGAGGCCCCGTGTACAGATTGGCGTCCACGTAAAAGAATCCGTGACAGTTGGAATTCGATATAAGATTCGACCGTAGTGCCTCTGTCCGGGCGAAATTTCCCTCATAGTACATTACATGGCATATGTCCGTCTTCATGGGCTCATTGGGAGCAGAACAGTAGGACGCTAAACCCCATTTCATTTTTTTTTATTTTCTTACAAAGCAGCGGGGCAATTTTATTCAGCAGTGAGCCGTTTGCAAATCAACTCACTGTTCTAAAACATGTCCTGCTATCGTCAAGTGGGATGGAGAGAGAGAGAAATGGGTTTACCGCCACTCGACACAAACTAGGTCATTTCGGGACTAAAATATGGTTTTTAATTTTATTTCAATAATTCGCTTCCGCGTAGGGGGTTTAGCAGTGGGAGGAAACCGGAGGACCCGGAGAAAACCCACGAGGTTGGACAGGCGACCTAACTCCTTGTCACGTACAACCGGGGAAAGTGGGATGGCCGAATGGTTATATAGCGTGTGTGCGTTGTATCATAAGGTATGTGATTGAGTCAACTGGTGTGGTTTTCTCAGGGTCCTCCGTTTTCCTCCCACTGCGAAAGACCCCTACGCGCAAGCGAATTATTAAAATAAAATTGAACCATATGTTAGTCCCGAATTTACCTAATTTGTGTCGAGTGGACGTTAAACCCCATCTCTCTCTCTCTCTCTCTCTCTCTCTTCTCTCTATCATAAAGTGTTATTATTTAATATCGGGTAACTAATTACTACAATCTGCTTTATTTGTCGTGTGTAGACGATCCTTACATTTCACTGTTTTCCGGGGTTTCAACTTTCCTTGTGTATTCGCCATGCTGTCAATATTTAGACAAAAAATTAGCTGAAAACTTTGTAATAACAAACATGATAGCAAGTGTCAGTTAACCAGAAATAATGTTTGACTAGAATATGTGATTTATAAAAGTCGTGCACAAAAAATATAATACGCGGCTCAACATTAATGTATATTGTGTATCATCATTTGAAACGCAAGCCGTTGTTTCGTATTTCGTTACATGTAGTCTGCCTATTGTTTTTTTTTATGTATCCAGTGATTTAAAACGGGCTCGTGACATTTAGCGCCCTTTTTTATATGTAACGAGAACACTGTTATTTCATCTCTGTGTGTGTAAAGTTAGAAGATACGGGGGATATTGACAGGCCTGTCAGTTTCGTTATGCTGACATGTGTTTTCAGATCAGTGAGTTTAATTAGAGACGAGTGTTGATTACTAGATCTTGTATAATTTGTATGATAATCACTGATTTAACACGTAATATGTAACATACACATTTCTACATAAACCACGTAAAAAGAAAGAATAAGGGACTATAGAGAAAGTGGGCGTTACCCCCAGTGCATGCCACCTTTGTCTTGGGAATCGGACGTTTACCCCGAGTAAAAGAATAAGGGACTATATGGCCATTCTGATTAAAATACAAATCTATATTTCGTTTCGTTTTTTAATACTTTCGATGGCCTCTACTACATGAAGATCTGACCAGTTGTGACGTCAGACATTTGATTAAGCCAACAACTCGCTGTAACAGACCGTTTCATTGGCTAATCCCTCACATCATCCAGAACGCTGGTTATATAACAACTCTTCCAGATCCGAGTGTAGTTAAAAACAAGTAAAAGGAAATTTTGAACTATAAAAAACGAAACGAAATAGGATCTGTGTTTTAATCAGATTGGACTATGGGGAAAGCGAGCGTTACACCCCGTGCATGCCATCTTTGTCTTGGGAAGCGGGCGTTAATCCATCCACTCGGTGGAATCGGGCGCTTACCCCAAGTTTTAATAGTAAGTTTTAAGATGGTAAACCCCATTTCAATATATTTTATATTCCCCAGGGTTTCCCCCTTTTCGTTACACTTTTAGTATCAGTTGAACATTTGAGAGTTTTTATAAACCCACATTTTAGTACGGATAAATATTGTCGTCCCTGAATATGGGACAAGCTACCCCTCTCTGTCCAGAACAACCCTAATTCTGATATTTTTAAAAGACGTCTTTGCAACACATTTGAAAATTAATTTTAATGCCATATTTTTTACATGTGATATAGAAATGTTTAAAATGATGTAATTCCATACCTTGAGTCGACTGTAGATTGTGTTCAGAGTTGTTATGTATTATGGGCCGTTGGATGGCCGAATGGTTAGCACGTGCGCACTGTATCATACAGTCTGATAAGGAGTAAGGTCGCCTGTCCAACCTTGTGGGTTTTCTCCGGGTCCTCCCACTGCTAAAGACCCATACGCGCAAGGAATTATTGAAATTAATAAAACAATGAACCATGTGTTAGTCCCGAGGTAACCTAGTTTGTATCGAGTGGAGGTTAAGCCCCATCTCTCTCTCTCTGTGTTATGTATTATTATTATTTTATTTTTTTTAACATAATTGTTTATTTACTTCATTCATAAGTTTATTTATTTGTTTTAAAGTGTGACTCCGTTATGGTTACGTTACTTGCTTACAAAATCTTATTCTGAATTTATATGAACATTATTTTCAGTTATATATTTATATGAAAATTATTAAAAATGTTAAATTTGTTTAATAAAGGGCATTATGATCAAAAGGTGTTCAGTTTTCTCACTAGTCTTTCTGGTAAAGGATCCATGATGGCTCAATTAGTCAGTCATTCTCTGGCACCCAAACCAGGATTTTCCGGGTTCGATTCTGTTGTTGATCGATTAAAGTACACAAGATTTTCGCCTTCAATGGACACATTGGCGTGCATGTAAAATAATCCTTCGTAGTTACAATTTGAGGAAGAGTGGGCGGAAACTATTCCACAGGCTGGGGAAAATGTCTGTGGGTAAGACGCTGGCTCGATAACATGGAGGTCCCGAGTTCGATCCCTGCGCTGGCCGAGAGAGAGAGAGAGAGAGAGAGAGAGAGAGAGAAATGGGGTTTAACGTCCACTCGACACAAATTAGGTCATTTCGGGACTAACATATGGTTTAATTTTTATTTCAATAATTCGCTTGCGCGTAGGCGTCTTTAGCAGTGGGAGGAAACCGGAGGACCCGGAGAAAACCGACGAGGTTGGACAGGCGACCTTACTCCTTGTCACGTACAACCGGGGATTCGAAACCACGCCAGTCGACTCAATGATAGACTTTATGATACAGCGCGCGCACGCTAACCATTCAGCCATCCAACCCCCCTGCGCTGGCCGAGAAAGTTCATCGAGATTTTCTGGCGTGGTTCCTCCTTGTCAATGGTGCAGGACCGAGGGTCTGGCAATGGATAACGTATAGTCGTTCCAATGAAACGAAAAACCGAGGTCCCGTGTACACATAAAAGATCCCTTGGCAGTTGGAATTCAATATAAGAGTAGGCCAGAGTGAAGCTGCCCGGGCAAAATTTCCCTCATAGCACACTGTATGGCATATGTCCTTCATTTACCCAATCGGAGCAGAACAGTAGGACGTTAAACCCCATTTCGTTTCATTTCCTTCCACAGCGTGGGTAAAATACAGAACACCAGATGGCGGATACCTGTCTTCATTAGCCGGGTAAGCACACAAAAGTAGGACGTTAAACCCAATTTTCATATTTTGATAAAAAAACAAAACAACGTATCTTACATAGAATTATCTCCCTTTAATGGTGTAACGGTAATTGTAATTCAAGTTCACGTTAGTGTGTTGTAATAGAATAGGTCTTAAGTATTATCCCTGCAGTATACCACAATATCGATATACCACGATACGACAACTCTTCTTGCCAAACTATTTATTGATTGATTTTTTTTATCCACTACTGAATATTATCGACCAATTGTCATACAGATCTGGTAGGATGTTAAACCCCGTTTCATTTTGTCATACAGTTGGCCCCGTGGATCCATTCACTTGATTTAATATCTGATGTTTATTTCTTGTAATGTCTATGTAGTTTGTCTTTTCCACACGTTTGTCTTGATGGTGTTGTTGTGTGTGTAGTGCGGTCTTCCTTCAATTAAGAGACCATATAGATTTCAAATAAATACAATTTAAAAAATAAAATGTGAATAAGTTTATAAATGGTAAAATTCCAGAATAGCAAAAGAAAAAATGTATTCTTCACAAATAAAATAAAAATTACCACATGGATAATTATGGATTAAAACCATTAGATTATTTATGACAAAATATATTTTAGTTTTATTTCATTAAGCGTTTTCTGAACGCCCCGTTTTAATTTTTGTTGTTTTTTTTTGTTTGTTTTGGTCTTCTCTTCTATATATTCTATAGAAGAAGAAATGTATAAAGTTATGTACATATATGAATAACAAACTTCCCATGAAACAAAAATACGTACATAATTATAGGTACACAGAGATATAAGCTTACAATGGTGTACAAAATCTACTAAGCATTTTAATATTACTTCAGTTTTTATTCTCTATTGCATAAAAAAAACCTATAAGGTTATGTACCTAATTATATGAATAATTAACTATCCACGAAACAAACATGACATAAATGATTGGTGTACAAAAGCTCACATGATTTTACTATTTCTATATAATATGTTTGTATATAGTACTATAGGTACGTGTAGTAGGGATTATTTGTAATCTGATCCTATACATATCGACCGTTAATATACTTATATATATCATTCATTATCTATATATTATAGATAAAAATAACCTTTATGACAACGTAATGACCAGTGTCTCTTTGTATTCATATACTATACACAAACTTCCCGACATAATCGTGGCCATCTTGATATGGCTCTACAAATATCTAATTAACATTTGAATATTTTTGGAGTGGCTAGATTATTTTCAATGGTGGTCTCATTCGGGAACTTTTAGTAACGCGAGACAGTAAACTATTTGTGTACTAGTTTCTGATTGGTCACATTCTGGGTTAATGTTGTTATCGATAGGAATGTCGGTCACGTGAGGTCGCGTCGTCTTGATTCTCAGCTGTTACGTGGCCCGACGACTGTTGTGGTGTTGTTTTTTTTTACACATCAATACGTATGACATTAAAAATTAACACGGGTAACCGACAATATTGGCATATATGTCCAAATATATGTAACAGGATTTTACAACCCATTTAAATATAAAAACGTCGTTTGAAATATGTAAATGGCCCACTGTGTGATTTTCTACCGAATGATGATGAAATAGAGCGTTCCTATCTACATTGCTGCACAAATGAAATGAAATGAAATGGGGTTTAACGTCCTACTGTTCTGCTCCGAACTGGGCTTATGAAGACAGTATGCTATGAGGGAAATTTTGCCCGGACAGCAGCACTACGGCCTACTCTTATATCGAATTCCAACTGTAAAGGGATGTTTTACGAGCACGCCAATGTGTACACAGGACCTCGGTTTTTCGTCCCATCCGAACGACTAGACAAATGTTCTTGACAGGCCCTCCGTCCTGCATCACTGACAACTGGGAACTGGGAACCACGCCGGAAAATCTGGATGAACTTTCTCGGCCAATGCAGGGATCGAACACCCGACCTCCAGGCTAACGAGCCTGCGTTTTACCCACTTAGCCACCGTGACCGCACAGACTGGGCTACAAATTTCAATGGAGACACCATTTTGTTGAAAGACGGTGAATATATGAGCTCTGTTATAAGTATTATAGTTTCTGGCTAATTAAGGGGAGGGGTGGCGATTACAAATATCATACGTTCAGGTAAAGGTATGTTTTGGGAATGTAACAGGAGACACAGGTATCTTTATGTCATGAACCGTTGTCTATATTCGGAATACCGAAATGAAATGAAATGAAATGGAGTTTAACGTCCTACTGTTCTGCTCCTAACCTGGGCTAATGAAGACGGGCATACGCCATACAGTGTGCTATGAGGGAAATTTTGCCCGGACAGCGGCACTACGGCCTACTCTTATATCGAATTCCAACTGTCAAGGGATCTTTTACGTGCACGCCAATGTGTACACGGGACCTCGGTTTTTCGTCCCATCCGAACGACTAGACAGCTTTCCTTGTCAGCCCCTCCATCCTGCATCACTGACAAGGGAGAACCACGCCGGAAAATCTGGATGAACTTTCTCGGCCAATGCAGGATCGAACACCCGACCTCCAGGCTAGCGAGCTAGCGTCTTACCCACTTAGCCACGTGATCCCCCATTCGGAATACCTCGGTGGTTTCCATAAATTCAGTCTTATCTCTGGAGTTATACACGACCATTACTGGCAGATATATTTTGCTTGATATATCTAGTCCATATTTGATAACCGAGACTTCAGTATGGACCCTTTTACTGTATAATCTCGACAAACACACCTTTTTGCCATAGCCTCAACAGAACAATCTTGAACACCTTTTTGTCAAAGTCCCACCAGAACAATCTTGAACACCATAGCCCCATCAAAACAATCTTGACAAACGCCTTTCTACCATAAGAGATCCACCCTGGATAACACAGAAGAAATCCACTCTAACAGAATAACCCCCTGGAAACCATAGCTAAATCTGGACAACCCACTCGGCAAATCTCAGCAGATTCTGCCGAGGTTTGCCGAGTGTGGAATAACCTAGGAAATACTTCCGTTTAGTTTATTACGGTAAAGCTCTTATATTTGGGGTAATCGTTCTGTTTATTCCAATCGAGTTTACCACTCCAGATTATTCTGTAAGGGTGTTTGTCTAGGTAAGACGTTTCTGGGGATGGGGGGGGGGGGGGCGAATATAGTTAGCACATGGGCTTTGTATTATAAGGTTTGGCTTGGTTTCGATTCCCCGGTTAGGACCAGGGTCGCCTGTCCAACCTCGTGGGTTTTCTCTGGATCTTCTGGTTTACTCCCGCTGGTCTCTGCACGCAAGCGAATTATAATTGAACTATATGTTAGTCCCGAAATTACCTAGTTTGTGTCGAGTCGATGTTACCCCCGCTCTCTCCCCCCCCCCCTCTCTCTCTCTCTCTCTCTCTCTCTATTCTATTCAGGTCCTCTGGTGTATGCAGATAAAACGTTTATGTTCAAGGTACAGGGGAAAATTTCTCCATGAAATGAAATGAAATTAAATGGGATTTAACGTTCTACGTTCCTGCACCGGCTGGACTAATGAAGACGGCCGCGAACCTTTTTTACTCTTAGATGAAATTGTGAAACGGTAGGTTGTTACACAGACTGCTCGATTAGGTCATATTGTTCGTTTAGCACACTAAACAGCAGAGTTCAAACTATTAGATAATTCTAATAGTAAACAGTCATTACGTTTTCAAATTATGCAGCTTATATTTATCAAATTTGCAATTTGTGCACTTTTCCGTTTCCATCATAAAAGCAAAGTTAACTAATTCCAAATGCTGTCTGCTGCCTGGCCATTAATATACGGTATAAATATAGTCTCATAAATAACGGCATTATTCATTTGCAACGGGGAAAAATATTCAATTATAATTCCCACCGAATAACGAGGCTTTAATTTGTTTGCGATCTGGCGTTTAGGCGGTCTGAAAAAAACCAAAATGGTTTTATGACTGTTAATAGAATATTATGAGATATTGAAGTCTATGGTTCTCCTGATATGATTATCTTTCAGTTAACAGTATTTAGTTCATATATAATTATATCATTATATTCAATAGTTCTGACATTTAAAATGACCATCTTTGAAAACGGAAGTTGAACGTCCTGTTTTGTATTATGGGGTAGGGGGGGGGGGGGATATGAGTTAAATAACGTGAACGTGATATCTAGAATATCAATATAATAATGATGAAATTAAAGATACATTATGGGAGATAAGATAAAGAGCTGACAGTTCTCACTATAATAGTTAAAAACTAGATAATGGATAGGCAATTTGCTGAAAATTTCAGTCAAATTGATCCACTATGAACCGGGAATTAAGCGATTGAAATTCCGGTCTAGCCTCGATCATCATTACTAAAGTCTGTGCGATAATAAACATAGTCTCGATCATCCATTTCATGATTAAATTATGAATGGAAGTCGAGCAAGAAATGGGATCATAATCCAGTAAATATCGCAGGCTAGCGATGCCATCTGCGGGTTCACTAATAAATTAAATTATGAATGGAAGTCGAGCAAGAAATGGGATCATAATCCAGAAAATATCGCAGGCTAGCGATGCCATCTGCGGGTTCACTAAGAAATAACCCTAACCCTAACCCTAATAATAGATATCGGTGGACTTATGAACCCTAACCCTAACTCTAACCCTAATTATAGATATCGGTGGATTAATGAACCCGCGGACTAATGAGCATTCCCCGGCCCTCTGTGCACCGCTGAAAAGTGTTGGGGGGGGGGGGCACACCGGAAAACCCCCATGAACTTTCTCAGCCAACGCAGGGATCGAACATCGGACCACCAGCTTAGCGAGCCAACGTCTTACTCACTGAGTCATCGTGGCTCCAGTGCTGACCATTAAATCCAATTCCATCATCATTGTTTATTGAAGGCTTTTGGTTATATAAGCTTTGTACGTATCCACTGAGTGAAACTTTGACTACGTTACCAAAGTAGATAATACAGTTTAATATTTAATCAGACGCTATCATGGCTACTTACACTACGTAATTTACTTGAATGCGCACTCGGGTTATTAGATTGACGGCAATTATTTCTATACATTACAATTATTGCCCGGCTGTATAAAACCCTAAACGATAAGCTATCAGGAGAATTCCCTAGAGATGAATTCCTATAACGGGTGTACAGAGAGGTAAATACAGCCAGACGTAATGGCCGACTACACGTCTGCAAAGAGACGTCGATCGTACTAAAGAAGTCGTTATTGATCCAGTTTTATTAATTCAATAATATAATTATTTTCAATTTGTATACCACTTGTTACATGCACGGTTTATAATTCATAAATATTCATGAGGTTTTTCGTTCTAACGTTAAACCAGAATATAATGAGTCATATAGGTCTTCGACGTTGACAATGGCTTTTATACTAGAAAATTTACGACCCGAAAACCAATTTTCAACTAAGTTTTTTTAATCTTAAAATTCAATTGTCAAGACGGGATTATGATGGATCATGCATGCATTTATTCTAAACAAAAAATAAAAAACATTTTGAAAATGGATCCCATTATATGTATTCATCAAAAATGAGTTTGGTAATTGAATAAGCGTTTATTACAAAATGACGTAAGCTTCAATATAGATTAGCGAATAGACAGGCATACTATTAATCATATCGGTGGATATTAAAGCAGCATATTTCTTAATAATTTACAAAAACAAACCGCGTCCAGTAATTAAAGGCACATAATGTAAGATTTAGATAACGAGTCCGGCGTTCTTGCTATAATACTTCAAAAATAGATAGTGCAAAATGAATCTATTGAAACTTTCATTCAAATTACGTTATTATTCGCCATTTTTAAATTAAATCATTGAATTGTGGTCGTCTTTTAATCCGTTAAAATTATAGGCGTGTCATACGAATAGTAGTTTATATAACATTTGAAGCCAAAATACAGATTAGCTCTTAAATAATGAATATGCAAGTTCCATAACATATACAGAACACTACCGTGAACACAAATGAACCAAACCGCACTCTGATTAGCGCGAACTGTTCCCAAAACTTCGCTCTGGAGGCTATCCATGGTTTTCCGCGCAAACAAAAATTCGACCGCGTTCGCGCTTAGTATAAACGACCCTTAAAACATACTACGTTATATCTGCAAACTTATTGACTCGTACAAACCACAACATTTCTCAAATACAGCTTTTGAACTCTCTAGTTATAAAATTAGTTGGCTACCATAAAACGTTTGCTTAGGGCAAGTGACGTTATCGCGTGTTAAATTATGGTCATTACTCGAGTATATGAACGATGCATTATGGGGGATTGAATAAAGAGCTGGCAGTTCTCGCTATAATAATTAAAAACTAGATAATGTAAAAGGAATTTACTGAACATTTCAGTCAAATTCATCCACTCTGAACCGAGAATTTAGCGATTGAATTTTAGGCCTAGCCTCGAACATCATTACTAAAGTCGGTACAATAAAAACATAGTATCGATTATCCATTTTTTTAGCGTTAAGCAGCAGATCGGAGTCCAATCCAAATCCAGTAAATATCGCAGGTTAGCGATGCCATTGAGAGTTGATTATGGTCTGGATAAGTTAATTAATGTTTAATTAATAGTTTATATAACATTTCAGGCCTAAAGAAAGACCTGCAATATGCAGATTTAGCTCTAGCATAATGCATGTTTAATATATACATGTTCAATAATTACTATGAGAAAAGGGCTGATGAATGAAGAGAAATGATTCTGACTATCACAGACTGAGTGTCGCTTTAAAGGAACTGTTAAATCACCGATATGACCTGCATGAACAGTCTGTACTAATCCTTATCTGTAAAAGACATATGCGTGCGTATAAGTCTTCCAATATGTATTCCACCACAATTACAATTCAATGCTAGTCGCTAAATGCCTAGCGATATAATGAGATGGGCATTAACTGTTCTGCCCTGACTGAACTAGGGGAGCCACGATGGCTAAGTGGGTAAAATGCTGGCTCGCGTGTTCGATCCCCGCATTGGCCGAGAAAGTCCATCGGGATTGTCCGACCTGGTTCTCCCTTGGCAATGGTGCAGGACGGAGGGCTTGTCATGGACAGCTGTCTAGTCGTTCGGATGGGACGAAAAACCGAGGTCCCGTGTACACATTGGCATGCACGTAAAAGATCCCTTGGCAGTTGGAATTCGATATAAGAATAGGCCATAATGCCGCTGCCCGGGCAAAATTTCCCTCATATCACACTATATGGCGTATGCCCGTCTTTATTAGCCCAGTCGGAGCAGAACATTTCTTTTCCGACTGAGCTAATGAAGACGGGCATACAGCACACAGTGTGCTATGAGAGAAATTTTGCCCGGACAGCGGCACTCTTATTTCGAATTCCGACTGTCAGGGGTACTTTTATGTGCACGTCAATGAGCACACGAGACCTAGTTTTTCGTTCCATCCGAACAACTATATATTTTGTCCCTTGCCAGGCCATCTGTCCTGCACGAATGACAACGGGGAACCATGCCGGAAAAAAACCCGATGAACTTCCTCAGCCAACACAGGGATCGAACACGGGTCTTGGGGTTTTTTTTGTGTTTTTTTCTTTTTTTTAATATAAATCTTTAATTACGAAAAATTATTTACAGGTTTCAAATAATACAATTATGCATATAATGAATATACAGGTAATATAATACATTTAGGGTAAAAAAAAAAAATCACCTGTCAAGGTAAGATAAGAGGTTTTTAAATTAATCTTTGTACATTTTATACGATGCCTGTATTTAGTAAGTAATTGTTTTTGAAATTGTAATTGTAAAGTTCGTGATATCTTAATTATCAGAAAATATTTCTGGAACATATTTGGATTACAAAACAAATCTGAGTTTTTCAGTAGGTTGAAAGTATTAACCCACACCAAATTCCATTTAATATCTATATATATAAATTATCCCAATATTCTACTGATGTAGGTTTTTGAATCAACCCAATTCAAAAATAAGTATAGAAAACTCTTGATGTGCAATTAGTAATATTAACAGTTTTATCATCACTTATAAAGCTATTAATTATATTAATCCACTCAGTCGGTATGGCATTACAGATTATAGGGGGATTGGATGGTCGTATGTATCATAGGTCTGTCATTGAATCAAAATGAAATGAAATGAAATAGGGTTTAACGTCCTACTTTTCTGCTCCGAACTGGGCTAATGATGACGGGCATACGCCATAGAGTGTGCTATGAGGGAAATTTTGCCCGGACAGCGGCACTACGGCCATCTCTTATATCGAATTCCAACTGTCAAGGGATCTTTTACGTGCACGCCAATGTGTACACAGGACCTCGGTTTTTTGTCCCATCCGAACGACTAGACAGTTGTTCTTGTCAGGCCGTTATTGAATCAACTGGCGTGGTTTCTATTCCCCGGTTGTATGTAAGTAACAAGGAGTAGGGTCGCCTGTCCATCTTCGTGGGAGTGGGAGGAAACCGGAGGACCCGGGGAAAACCCACGAGGTTGGACAGGCGACCCTACTCCCTGTCACATACAACCGGGAAATCGAAACCACGCCAGTTGACTCAATGGCAGACCTTATGATGCAACGCACATGGGCTAACCATTCGGCCCATCCAACATCCCACACTGATCAGCAGTGAATTTTCGCTAGGCCGCTACAATCACTGATAAGGATGACATCGATGCGACTTAATGAGTTTCAGATATTAACTTTTTTTTCCGTCGAATTAAATTCTAAAACATTTTTTTTCAATTATTAGAAAAATAAATAAAGACGTTTGAATTATTTGTAGGTAAAAATCATTTCCTATTTAGTGTAAATGGGTATTTAAATAAGTAAAATTCACCATTCAGCCCGAATCAGTAACGTCTTATGTAAACAATGCACGCGCTATTGAGCCAATGATTGACGCCACGTGATGTGACGTCACGTGTCGAAACAGTCATCTGTTACAGAGATATTAGAAGATCTCTGTGAAACAGATTGCCAACAGAAGAGATATTCGGTATCCATGGTCGTGATATTTCATTTTAATGATAATGTGTGAAACTAACCATATTAATATTATTTCAACTAGTAATGAACGGAATTAATTGATAGGACGTTCAATCGCATTTTCTCTTTGAAGAATTTGATATTTACTGCACGAGACAATTAACAACTGTCTGTCTACAACCAATCAAAAAAATAAATAGTTTGATGATGAAACAAATAATGAATAATATTCATTCAAATTAAATCATTAATGTGAAATATATTGGGCTTGCAGCGAAATCTACATATTAAAAAAGCCATTTATTTATATCGGTGTTTCATTTCAAGAGACGGCCATGTTATTAGATATAAATCAAACCATTTATAATCAGATATGATTTCATTCATTGGTCTCGTCGAATGAGTAAGTCTACCGCCTAAAGCAAGTTGTACCACTAGATATATGAGAAACAAACAGGTACCGCGCACCTGTCATATATCTGTCCCCGTTAGCGATCACGGCGCCGAGATGACCGTGTAGACATCATCATATTTACAACGATACGATCATAGATTGTCAATTTGTTAATGGTCAGTTGTTCTGTTAACTGGACATAAAGCTATTTTAGCTTGCCCCTGGTGATATGCTTAATTACGTTAAGGCACCGAGTGATATATGGCGCGTAATGCTATCATGAGTCCCAATACGTTATAGTCGTCAATAGGTTGTCATCGTTTGCTTAATGCCCCGTCAAGATAACGAACAAACAGTAAACCAACGTTTTTAATATCTTCTGGCCATAAAATCTTTTATCTGACAATAGCTTTATGGCTATCCATAAGTAGTCAAGCATTCATCATATCTAGCTGAAATCAAATGTAACGTCTAATTCCTATAGTCATTAAATCTGAACACATAAAAACAACAAAACGGCGGATGTCTGTCCTGGCCATGGTGTGTACAAATATAAAAAACTTATCAATCACTTTTTATTTAATAGCTGGTCCGGTCTGGTTCCATTGTGCGTTATGAAAGGAGCCATCGTGGCTCAGAGAGTATATAAATGTAAGTCGATGGTCCGTTAATCCCCGTTTATTGTGAACAGAGTGTCCGGCAAGGAACGGGGACCAGTCGTTCGGATGGAACTAAAAACCAAGGTTCGGTATGTATATAAGTCGATGGTCCGTTAATTTCAGTTGTTGCCTTCGTTGTTGCCTTAAAACGTTCTCCTGGATTTTTGTTTATCGTGAACAGGGTGTACGGCAAGGAACGAGGTCTAGTCCTTCGGAAGGTACTCTAAACTAAAAACCAAGGTTCCATATACATCTAAGTCGATGGTCCGTTAATCTCCGTTGTTGCCCTGAAAAGTTTTTCTGGATTATTTTTTTTATTATCGTGAAGCCTTGTCAACCGTGTAGAACAGAGTGTCCCGGGCAAGGAACGGATGGTACTAAAAACTAAAAACCGAGGTTCCGTGTGCACGTTAGGGTTTACGCGTTACCCCGGAGCCTATCATCTGCTGCTGTCTGGGAAACCTTAAAAAAGGGTGAAAAGGTATTCGATATAATTGTTTTAGATTTAACTTCCCCAATATTGTAGTTCGTGAGGGATTAAAAATACCTAAAATGGCGTGCAGAAACGTTAAACATGCATTATACAAGAGGTAAATCTATCTATTGCAAGTCTTTCTTGGGGCCTGAAATGTTATCTTAATTATTAATTAGACATTTATTAACATAAAAAGACCACAAACCTATGTGTCCGATTTTTTGGGGGATTTGAATCCGATCTGCTTTTCAAAGTCCGTTGATGATCAAACGCAAAAATGGATAATCGAGACTTTGTTAATTATCGTAACAACGGTAACGATGACAATAGAGGCTACAGAGATTTTAAAATAAGGTTTTCTTGACTTAGAGTGAAGCAATTTGACTGAAATTTTCAGCAAATTCCATTTACATGATCTAGTTTTTATCTATGATAGTGAGAACTGCCAGCTCGTTATCTAATTTTCCGTAATGTATCTTTAAGTTTGCAAGAGCTCTTTAGCATCCTACAAACTGAGTCCCTCTGAGACCCGCAGCCAAAGTCAATTGCTGAACCAATCAAGAAGAATGTAATGGAAAAGTTATAAAATGGCTGCAGGGGGGCATTTCGGGACTAACATATCGATCGATTCTATTTCAATTATTTGCATGCGCGTAGGGGTCTTTAGTAGTGGAAGGAAACCGGTGGACCCGGAAAAAAACGCACTAGGTTGGACAGGCGACCATACTCCTTGTCACGTACAAGCGGGGAATCGAAACCACGCCAGTTGACTCAATGCAAGACGATGTGATCTAAAGTGCACGTTTTAAACCCTCCCCCCCCCCGCCCCCACCCTCTAAATAAGTATAATATGATATATACAAATGTGATATCGACCACAATAAAACATGGCTTCAACCACCTGTTGGCTAAGTAACATCATATACAAAACTCCCATATTATTACTTCTCTATAGCAGGCGATAAACAGGCCACAAGTTAAAGGGGCACTATGTAAGATTTAGATAAATTTCGCTATAATATTTCAAAAATGGATAATGCAAAATGAATATATTGAAAATTGCATTCAAATTACTTTATTTTGAGGGAAGTACACCATACTTGTATTTATACATACATTACCTCACTCATTCATTATTCCAGTAATGTCGGAACAGATGTGTGATATTATGGTCAGCATGAGTGGGTTCACCTGGCAGAATGCTCGGCGTCACTTCTCATTTCCATATATATATATATATATATATATATTAAAGTAAATAAAGTACAAGTACTTCTTTGTTTGCGGTAGATAAATGCATAAATAAAATAAAAAATATACACAGGGGGGTTGGGATGGCCTAGTGGTCTAGAGTGCTGGGCTTCGACCTCTAGCTGTCTGGTCACCTCTGGCTTGCGGTTGTGGTTTCGATCCCTGGTGTGAGCTTATGTGGCTTGGAGATAGGGACGCCTTCTCAACCTCGTGGGTTTACTCCGGGTACTCCGGTTTCCTCCGGTTTCCTCCCACAGGAAAGACCCCTGCGCGTGCGCTAAGATAATGAAAATAAAAAAAAAGACAACTTGTCTGCGATATCACCTTCGGTGATAGCGGACGTTAAACACTAACAACAACAACATACAGAGAGAGAGAGAGAGAGAGAGAGAGAGATTGTTTAACGTCCGATCGACAAACACTAGGTCAATTCGAGACTAACATATGGTTCATTTCATTTCAATAATTCACTTGCGCGTAGGGTTCTTTAACAGTGGGTGTAAACCGGAGGATCTGGAGAAAACCTACGAGGTTGGAGTACAGACTGGGTGGCACGTGACAATTGGAATTCGATGAAGAGTGGGTGGACGCGCCGCGGTGTGGGGGCAAACCCCCCCCCCACCCCGGCATTACACAATTGACCATAGACAAACAAGTAGCCGCATGTTAGTCTCAACATGACCGACGCTAGGTGTTGACGAGACGCCACACTCCATTCTCATCCTGTCCTTGACCTCCGACCCCACGAATTAACTCGGTCATTCTGTTCAATTGCTTTTTGGCGAGCCTTCGCAATAATGTAAATTCTGTATTTTTCCGCACCAATTACGAATCAGGAGATTTTTAACCTATGGGCATGCGTACATTCTTTACAAACACACAAGTGTTTACAGTTATTCAGGTTATTTTATTCATTCTTCGTTATATTCTTAAACTAATACAGGGGAAAATTACTCCAACCCTTACCTGGACAACAACCTTGTGGGTTTTCACCGGGATCTCTTGTGTCTTACAACTGTTAAAGGCCCCTCACGCGCAAGCGAATTATTGAAATAAAATTAAACCATATGTTAGTCCCGAAATGACCCAGTTTGTGTCGAGTGGACGTTAAACCCCATTTCTCTCTAGCTCCCTCTAACTTCCACATAACACAATTTTCCTGTACCCATTTTCGTGTAATGAAAATAAAAACTTCGTTCATCAAACATTTAAAAATTATGTAATATATATCGTTACATTAAAACCAAGCAGTTAAAAGATTTGAAAAATTAATGAGATATCAATTCGGACATTGATCAATTACTTCTTTAACTAAAATTATATATAATAAAATATATACAAACATACACTCTAACACACATTCTATTGCACCTGTGATCGTGTAATAAAAATTTAAAAAAAAAAAAAACCCCACTTCCAGTACTCGAGTACCCAGTATACTAGTAATTATGGATTTATAATGAACACCTGCGGATTCAGTCACGCACATATTTAAAAAAAATCGAATATTTTTCTAAGTTCATTTTGATCTCTCCCCCCTCTCTCCCCTCCCTCTCTCTGCTCTCTCTCTCTCTCTCTCCACAGACACCTGGACAACGCTTCTCAGGTAAAATGTCTTGATCTTAGCGACCTAATTATACATACAACCTTGTAAATAATTATATATATATGGTAACCTCGTCATCAGTAAGACAGACGTGAATTGTCACGTGATTGGGGTAGTAATATTATCCCCAGGCAGACAGCATAACAGGATGTTTACGTTCGCTAAAATTACATTTTGACAGCCCTCTTTCTTTCACTTCAACAAAGCAATCATTTGTTGCACAATAAACACTGGTACATAACAAGGTCGATGTGGGTTATTTTGTATTATATGTCAAGTCGTCAAGGTTTTGCATTCTAGGTTGGTTAGTGCTAAATGATAAGGCCAGCTCAATTTTTCTCATAGGTCACAAGATGGAAACGGGCCTAGCACTAATCCCAACCCTAACCCTAACACCTAGCAATCAACAATCGCCAATATCTCAACGACCATGACAAAAATTGAGCTGGCCTTAACAAATAGATTTAGCCCTCTAAGTTATAGGGAAACACGGTGGCTCAGTGAGTAAGACGTCGACTCGCTAACCTGGAGGTCTAGTGTTCGATCCCGAACGTAAAAGATCTCTTGACAGTTGGAATTCGATATAAAGAATCCGGGCCCGCCGGATCCAAACGTGCTTGCAGCACCGGGGAGCTCATTTAGAGCACATTTTTTGAGCGCCAGTTATACAAAGAGTTTTTGTGGTACAGACTTGAAACTTTGGAGATGTCTGCTACATAGATTTAACCTAATGTAGCTGAATTTTTGTTTTAATCTAAATAAAATGTTGGAAGTTATTCGATTTTTATTGATGAACGTTTTTTTTGTGTCACCCTGTATATATGAAAAATATTTGAATTTTGCCAAATAATAACATGGCAAGTCATAGACGGCATACAACCATAGACACGGACTTGTCATAGACACATAGAATGACTCGAACTAAATATAAAAAAAACACAGCTATGAACTTTACTTTATTGCAGTGTTTCGAATTTCATAATTCAAATAGCTGGCTTCTTAAGTGAGATGGGGGGGGGGGGGGTGGATGGCCGAATGGTTAGCACGTGTGCGCTGTATCATAAGGCCTGCCATTGAGTCATCTGGTGTGGTTTCGAATCCCCGGTTGTACGTGACAAGCAATAGGGTCGCCTGTCCAACCTCGTAGGTTTCCTCCCACACTGCTAAAGACCCCTCCAACGCGCAAGCGAATTATTGAAATAAAAAAAATTAAACCGTACGTTTGTCACGAACTGATCTAATTTGTGTCGAGTAGACGTCTCTCTCTCTCTCTCTCGCTCTCTCTCTCTGGGAATGAGTGGCCCAGTCGGAGCCAGCCAAGAAGTAGAACATTATGTCGTATTTCATCTGATTTACATTAGATTTTATTGGTATAGGTTATAAATTGGTTTGTACGGAGACACCTTTGAATTATTTAATTCTAACTTCCAGTAATTTACATATTTATAGAGTGCTACACAGTGCAAACATTTACATTTTTACTACATAATATTGTCACATGTCGTAATTATTCACATAAATTATACCTGCTGGGCTCTTTTGGGGTTTTTGGGGTTTTTTGGTTTACGTCTGAAATAAGCAAATATATATTTGATTTGGAGTCCGTAATCTTTTTTGTTTTTGTAATTGTTGTTGTTGTTCTTGGTGTTTAACGTCCCGCTTCCACCGAAGGTGATATCGCAGACAAGTCTTATTTTGTTTTTATTATTTTAGCCCAATAACAACAAAAAGTCTCTGGTATACGCTGAAATACTCCCGTATTCAATGATTTTTTTGTTTATGACCTGATTCTAGATTTTTGTCAATAAAGAAACTCGATGTTACATAAATCGGGGTCAGTCAGGTTAGTGTTAAATGATAAAGCCGGCTCAGTTTTTTGTCATAGGTCACGAGATGTAAACAGGGCTAGAGCTGATCCCAACCCTAACCCTAGCGCTGGACCTAGCCCCAATGCTTACCCTAACCCTAACCTACAATCTGCCAACAATCACGTGCCCTACCTAACCTTATTTACATCTCAGCGGCCTTGACAAAAATTTAGCTGGCCTTAACAAATAGATTTAGCCAGGTCAGTCGCGTGTAAGCACGATTGATAATCGACATTTCTCGTTAAATTCCGGTAATCGGCGTGTTTGAAGACGAAATCCACCAATCCAAAATAGTAGAAATGTGAGGTAAGGCAGGAATCGAGGTTAGGTGCAATCTTATTAAAGGACTCCAACCTCGTAGGTTTTTTCCGGGTCCTCCGGTTTCCATCCCACTGCTAAAGACCCCTACGCGTAAGCGAATTATTGAAATAAAAATTTAACGATATGTTAGTCCCGAAATGATCTAGTTTGTGTCGAGTGGACGTTAAACCCCATTTCTCTCTGTGTCTCTTATTGAAGGACAGAGATCATTGCTACGATAGATGCGTAATGAAGATTTTAACAATCGGAAGTGACGAAAGCCAAAGGGAAGCACGAGTTATCCTTCTATACATAACTGACTGAAGTGACGAGTGATAACAGATACACGAGCGAATATCTTCTCACTGATAATTCATTCGAAGACCAAAAGTTGTTATATGAGACTGTGAGAGGATATCAGACAATTTGTAAAAAGAATTCATGACTCACTAGATAAGGGAAAGCGACAAAAATAGAAAAAGTCTGTGCATTTCCATGATTTTATATAGTATAGAATGAATAAAAACAAGGGAATGCGTATGGACTATTTCTATTTTTCTCGTTTTCACTTATCTAGTGACATTCAACAGGTTTATTTTAATAATTCGCTTGTGCGTAGGGGTCTTTAGCAGTTGGAGAAAACCAGACGTTTCTGAGAAAGTCCATGAGCTTAAGCACGTACTTCTTGTCACGTACAAACCGTTACATGTTAGACCACACGACCACCCAGTTGAAAAAGAACACGATATATTCTGCACGATGATTTTGATCAGAAATGTTCCTCTGGGGATCCACTGTACCACCATAGATGGCTTCTAGTCGATATATTCTGCACGGTGAGTTTGTTAGGCATATATCAGAAATGTCTCCCTCGGGATCCATTCTGCCACCATACAAGATGGCTTCTAGTCGTGTCATATACATTTGTCTAGGATAACACTGGACATTACCATCCCGAATAAGTGAAGTTACATGTCAATATTAGCATAATTAACCAATCGGGGATCTCATATGAAGCTGCGTTATGAAAATGAGACGGTAATGGCGATACTTCCGGTCAACATAAGGTCGTGGGTTATGACCTGGAATAATTTCATGGTTATTGTCAAATCTCTGTGTAATTCTTCTAACTTTGTAGTTTTACGACAATAATGTGGGTATACCTCATCCAGGCAGATTGCCCCCTCCCCCTCCCCCAAATACCCTCCCCACCTGAACTAGAAGCATTAAAACCTGTTTGAATCGATATATCCCCCTACCCCCGCTTCTGACAGCGAGATCGCTGTATCCCTCCATCCCGACCCCTCTACCTACGTTTCTGACAGCGAGAAATATTAAAACCCGTTTCTTTCCTTTAAACTACACCTGCATTATGATACAACCTTATCTATGATTTGTTTTAGATGCTGACGGATTTTTAACGTACGTTATACAGGTTGATGAGTTATTGGCTAATTTGGTTTTCAATTTAAAACCACCATTCAGAACAGCTGTATTCGGCTGGAGGAACATCTTTCATGAATGATTTTTTTTTTATCTGACAGTTCTCAGTGAATTATCAAGCTTGTTTGTTGTAAGTTTCTTGGTGAACCATTAAGCTTATATTTCACAGTAAACCATCAAGTTTGTATACAATACGTTTCACAGTAAACCATCAAGTTTGTATACAATACGTTTCACAGTGAACCATCAAGTTTGTATACAATACATTTCACAGTAAACCATCAAGTTTGTATACAATACGTTTCACAGTAAACCATCAAGTTTGTATACAATACATTTCACAGTGAACCATCAAGTTTGTATACAATACGTTTCACACTGAACCATCAAACTTGTATACAATACGTTTCAAGCTTGTATACAAGACATTTCATAGTGAACCATCACGCTTGTATGGTATAGTTTCACAGTGAACCATCAAGTTTGTATACAATACGTTTCACAGTGAACCATCACGCTTGTATGCAATACGTTTCTCAGTGAACCATCAAGTTTGTATGCAATACGTTTCACAGTAAACCATCACGCTTGTATACAATACGTTTCACAGTAAACCATCAAGCGTGTATGTAATACGTTTCTCAGTGAACCATCAAGTTTGTATACAATACGTTTCACAGTAAACCATCAAGCGTGTATGCAATACGTTTCTCAGTGAACCATCAAGTTTGTATACAATAAGTGAACCCCTAAGCCTTAATATGCAATACGTTTTTGAAATATACAACATCAGTTCTCATTCATATCATTCTTAGTATTAAAAACTGTCAAAATCTAAGCGGCTTTTATAAGGCGATGATCAATAAACTCAAGTAAAATGTAATAGTTTTTCGAATGGGACCAAAAACCGAGGTAAAGTTTAATCATACGAAAATTACGCTGTCTGTCTATAGTTAGCTCCAGGGACAGCGGTGCTACGGCCTGGTCTTATATCGAATTCCAACTGCCAAGGTATCTTTTACGTGCACGCCAATGTGTATACGGGACATCGGTTTTTGCCCATCCATAGGACTAGAAATTAGTGCAGAGATCTATTCTGAAAGTAGATAGTTTCCATTGTTCAGTCGTGACAAGGAGTAGGGTCGCCTGTCCAACCTCGTGAGTTTTCTCCGGGTCCTCCGGTTTCCTCCCACTGCTATAGACCCCTACGCGCAAGCGAATTATTGAAATAAAATTGAACAATATGTTAGTCCCGAAATGACGTGGTTTGTGTCGAGTGGACGTTAACCCCCATCCCTCTCCCTCTATATTTTAGTCCCGAAATGACCTAGTTTGTGTCGAGTGGAGGTTAAACCCTCTCTCTCTCTCTCTCTCTTCTTCTCTCTTTCTCTCTCTTCTTCTCTCTCTCCCTCTCTCTTCTTCTCTCTCTCTCTCTCTCTCTCATTGTTCAGAATAATCATTTGACTACAAAGACACTCCTTCAGTTGAGGTTTGAATAATAACCTCGCCATGATGAGTTGAAGTTTGATTGTAAGACCCTCCCAATGAGGACCAACTCTATACTGTAAGTTGGTTAATGATGAGGGTTTCAGTTGTATTCAGTGTTATTGTATAGATTTAAAGGAGTAGAGGTGTGTGTATGTACATTGATGAGATAAGATGAGGGCGTGTATCAAGCTGTTATAATATATAGGTTAAATATATATTACAAAATAAACTATGTACCCTTACATAGGTTTCAACCACGGTAGTAGGCCAATGATTCCCGCCAAACTGAATGCAAGAAATGAAATGAAATGAAATGGGATTTAACGTCCTACTGTTCTGCTCCGGACAGGGCTAATGAAGACAGGCATACGCCATACGGTGTGCTATGAGAGAAATTTTGCCTGGACAGCGGCACTACGGCCTACTCTTATATCGAATTCCAACTGCCAAAGGATATTTTACGTGCACGCCAATGTGCACACGGGACCTCAGTTTTCCGTACCATCCGAATGACTATGTGGCATATGCCTCTCTTCTTTGGCCCAGTCGGACCAGAACAGGCCCTCTGTCCTGCACCACTGACAAGGGGGAACCACGCCGGAAAATCCCCACGAACTTTGTGCGGTTTTACAGTTTAATTAAACCCTGATATTTCGTTCCGTTTCATAAACTAATTTTTCGTTCCGTTTCATAAACTAATACTTCGTCCTGTTTCCTAAACTAATATTTCGTTCCGTTTCTTAAACTAATATTTCCTTTCGTTTCTTAAATTAATACTTCGTTTCCATTTATTAACTAATATTTCGTTCCGTTTCTTAAACTAAAATTTCTTTCTGATACCTTTTATAAACTAATATTTCCAGCCGTTTCATAAATTTAACATTTCGTTTCGTTTCTTCTACTGATATTTCGTTGCGTTTCTTAAACGGATATTTCGCTCCGTTTCTTAAACTAGTATTTCGTTCCGTTTCTTAAACGAATATTTCGTTCCTTTCGGGCACTTTCAAATGATTGTGGTTGACACTGTTCTGCGCGTACCTTGAAACTACTCATCTCCAACATGCACCCTGGTGATTCCGAATCTGTAATAGAATTCAAATTGCATTGAACCCTACTTTATTAAAATGGTTTGAATTAGATCATTCAAGATGTTCACTTGTATGAATTAGCTAGATCTACTATAAATTAAGCTATTTATTTGACAGTAAAAATTGTACACTCATGAACGTCTTTTCTGGAATATAACCTGAATTTATAATAGCTTTGTTAGTTTTATTGTAGATTATAAAGCTACACGAATACCTTGCTTCAATTATACAAATAAAGTTTTGTCTTCAAACGACGGGTAAAGATATTGTTTATTCGACTTTGAACCAAGTTAAAATATATAAAAAGAATGGCGGTGTCTCGTTGGGTGGAGCCCGCATGTCTACATAATATTAATGAGCGGAGTAATAGGACCGCGTCTGCACCGATTAACCGCGCCCTCGGCTCATTGTTATCAGTTCAACGATTATAATCATACGCCGTAAACCCACGGTCATTCTTTCTTTAACGGTTGTAATTGTATATATATATATCATCGTCTTGCCGTGACAAGATCGGTCAGGCATTTCTTTGTTTACATTTGTTAATATTTTATGTTAGATCGATGTTGTGGCTGTTTTTTTTTGTAGAATTTATAGACTGTGGAAACAGACATCCTAATTCCTTGAGGACGAATCCTTTTATAACCAGTTTCGTTTGACTATTGAAGTATGTATAACCCTTTAAGAATACCACAAGGTACGCATTAGAAACAAGGGGAAAATGAATAACCAGTCAAGCGTGGCAGTGAATTAAAGAAAAAAAAGAAGCGGAAATCGACACAAATTGTAGAGAGGAAATGGCATGGGGTTTAACGTCCTAGTTTTCTGCTCCGACTCAGTTAAACGGGCAGTGTGGTATGTGGGAACTTTTGCCAGGACAGCGGTGCTGCGGGCTACTCTTATTTCAAATTGTCAAGAGTTTTTACGTGCACGCCACTGTGTACACGGGACCACGTCCTGACAACGAATTAATTAGTGCACTTAGTCCATTTGTTGTTGTTTATTTCATGCCTTACTACGTCATAAGATAAATTCAAATGACGTACATACATAACAGATCACTCTTTTTTATTTGATTCACAATAGAGTGACCTACCCTTTTTTCTAAAACATAAGAATTTATTGGGTTGAATAATAGAAGTGGGTGATGGGAGGCGGGGGCGGGGAGGGGGGGGGGCGGTCTGCATCGAAAAAGCATTTTTTATCCATGATATTGATTAGATGAACCGGAAGTAGCATAACTTTGAAACCGGAAGTGGTAGTCCATCGCCACCAGGCCTATGTTACTCTCAGGTCCGTGGGGACCACGTGGCTAAGTGGGTAAGACGCTAGCTCGCTAGCCTGGAGGTCGGGTGTTCGATCCCTGCATTGGCCGAGAAAGTTCATCCAGATTTCCCGGCGTGGTTCCCCCTGTCAGTGATGCAGGACGGAGGGCCTGACAAGGACAGCTGTCAAGTCCTTCGGATGAGACGAAAAACCGAGGTCCTGTGTATACATTGGAATGCACGTAAAAGATCCCTTGGCAGTTGGAATTCGATATAAGAGTAGGCGATAGTGCCGCTGCCCGGGCAAAATTTCCCTCATAGCACACTGTATGGCGTATGCCCGTCTTCATTAGCCCAGGTTAGGAGCAGAACAGTAGGACGTTAAACCCCATTTCATTTCATTTCATTTAATCTCAGGTCCCGAGCTACCCCTTTACACCAAATTTGAACCTTGAGACAGCCTTAGTGTAGCCGCCAACTCTGAACAGACGGACACACGATAAAAAATAACAACCAAAAAGAGAGAAATGTGGTATAATGTCCACTTGACACAAACTAGGTCATTTCGGGACTAACATATGCTCCAATTTTATTTCAATAATTCGCTTGTGTTAGGAAATCGGAGGACCCGGAGAAAACCTACGAGGTTGGACAGACGATCCTACTCCTTGTCAGATGACTCAAAGACCTTACGATACAGCGCGCACGTGCTAACCATTCGGCCATCCAACCCCCCTAACACCGAAAAACTTTCTCGGCCAATGTAGAGATCGAACACCCGACCTTCAGACTGGAGAGAATGGAATAAATGTTACTAGAATCTTTTTAATTAAGCGGAATTCGTGTTTATCACTTTTCATACGGAACCGACATGGTTGTGTGAAATTGAATCAACCTACAACCTTGTACCCGAATAATAATAAAAAATATATTAATATGAGTTTGACCAATATTTCAATTATTCAAACAGATGTCCTGAATTCAATTAATACAAAATATTGAATAATAAATCAATGGAAATTTTGAACAATCATTTATTTGTTTACGCGAACAAGCACGTGGAAACAGAAGCCTTAAAAATGATTAAAATTATATTAATGTTTCTAATCACAGAATGGAGGTTACTATTATATTAACATCATAATTATTGAGCGCACCTGTCAACCTGTCAGTATACTAACATGGTATATAATCTATACTTATATAAAGGTAAATATACGTGGTGATAACGTAGTAGAGTCGATAACATATTTGTGGTAAACCTTATTTGTTTATTTCCTGCGTACATACTGGCGGTAAGGACACATTCATTTGAATTTTTGTTGTTAAGGAACACAGATAAAAACAATTGCCCAAATTTCTTCAGGAAACTAAATAATTTAAAAACAAAAGTAAAAAATTGAAATAAAATGGGGTTTAACGTCCTACTATTCTGCTCCGACTGGGCTAATGAAAAAGGGCATACGCCATAAAGTGTGCTATGGCCTACTCGTATATCGACTTCCAACTGCCAAGGGATATTTTACGACCATGCCAATGTGTACACGGTACCTAGGTTTTACGTCCCATCCGAAGGACTAGACAGTTGTCCTTGTCAGCTGTCCTCCGTCCTGCACCACTGACAAGGGAAAACCACGTCGGAAAATCCCTATGAACTTTCTCGGCCAATGCAGGGATCGAATAAAAAACAAAAGTACTTAGTCATAGTTTTCAAAGGCTTTCATTTCCAAATCTTTAAGTTTTGAAATGATAATAAAACATCGTATACAATAATTTATTGATAAGGTGGCCGCAGAACATCAAATGAAATTGGTGTGGCCTGAATTGTACTTATTACGTCTCCTGTATTACCCCCACTCACATACCTGAAAGGCGCTGTTGACAAATCGCTCAACTCGTGTGACCTTCACCGACTTTTCTAATCGTTTCTCGTTTCATCCCTCTGGTTGACAGATACGTTATTACCTGTTTGAAATCACACACCTGAGTTACCTGACACCTCACGCCTGATTGACTTGGCATTATCCTACCGTAACGTTGTTTTAATATCTCACACCTGAATTTGCATCACCCCATTGTAACGCTGTCAAGCTTTTGTAATTACAGAGCGTGCTCTCGCGTGCTCCCTGATACAAAATGGGCGATTTCTTATCCAATAATTGATGTCTATACGTCTGAGAATAATCCCATTATCTGATTTAAATGTTCCACATATGTTTCAGCTAATAGCCTAGTTTCTAGGTTATCAATGAACATTCCGATCTTTAGTAAAATGTGAGATATATACAGAGCTAATTATGAACATTCCGATCTTTAGGTCGTCTTTGGGGATCACGTGGCTAAGTGGGTAAGACGCTAGCTCGCTAGCCTGGAAATCGGGTGTTCGATCCCTGCATTGGCAGAGAAAGTTCATCCAGATTTTCCGGCGTGGTTCTCCCTTGTCAGTGATGCAGGACGGAGGGGCTGACAAGGAAAGCTGTCTAGTCGTTCGGATGGGACGAAAAACCGAGGTCCCGTGTACACATTGGCGTGCACGTAAAAGATCCCTTGGCAGTTGGAATTCGATATAAGAGTAGGCCGTAGTGCCGCTGTCCGGGAAAAATTTCCCTCATAGCACACTGTATGGCGTATGCCCGTCCTCATTAGCCCAGGTTAGGAGCAGAACAGTAGGACGTTAAACCCCATTTCATTTCCTATTTTTAGTAAAAATTTGAAATAGAGAGAGAGAGTTTGTGGCGATACGGTAAGCATAAGAAGAAACCCTGAGGAGATAGTTACCGTTAGATATAGTAACACCCCCCCCCCCCTCTCTCGCTCTCTCTCTCTGACAAAAGTCTGATTCCACAGTAGTAATTTTCTGGTAGACAAGAACAAGGAGAGGTCGAAACTCTCTCCTGTATATTAAAACATGACAATGGCCATGGATTACATTAGTCATTTAGTGAGAGTTTCGTTCGTAAAAAATTTCCAACTCAACTGCCAACTACATTAGAAACACTACTAATCGAATTAACTAATTTGGACGACATTTAGACGGGGGCGTATCGCATCTACAAACATTATTATATTATATTACACGTGACATGAAATGAAATGGGTTTAACGTCCTACTGTTCTGCTCCTATGCTGGGTTAATAAGGCTGGGCATACGCCATACAGTGTACTATGAGGGAAATTTTGCCCGGGCAGCGGCACTATCGCCTACTCTTATATCGAATTCCAACTGCCAAGAGATCTTTTACGTGCATTCCAATGTATACACGGGACCTCGGTTTTTCGTCTCATCCGAAGGACTAGTCAGCTGTCCTTGTCAGGCCCTCCATCCTGCATCACTGACAAGGGGAAACCTGGATGAACTTTCTCGGCCAATGCAGGGATCGAACACCCGGCATCCAGACTAGCGAGCCAGCGTCTTACCCACTTAGCCACGTGATCCCCGTATACATTCAGACCATCACTGTTTCAATTTAAATTCTAGAATCGAAAATTTCGGTGCTTGTACAGATCCTACCCCCCCCCCCCCACTAGTTTCTTTTAGATAAGAACGGGGTACCTTTGGCGTGCACGTAAAAGACCCTTGACAGTAGGAAATTTATGAAGAGGGGGTGGAAACGTCTTAGCACACAGCAGGGAGCCGCGGTGGTTCAGTGAGTAAGACGTTAACTCGATAACCTGGAGGTCCCACGTTCGATCTCTGCGTTGGCCGAGAAAGTTCATCAGGAATTTTCGGCGTGGTTCTTCCTTGTTAGTGGTGCATTACGGTGGACCTGACAAGGAAAGGCGTATATCGTGGTGGTTTGCTTGAGATTATAATGTTTTGAAATCGATTTATTAATTATAGATAAATTAATTTAAATATATATTTTTTTAATCAATAATTTATTCAGAAATTAAAATGGATTGAGGAACAGACATAGCCTATATGACCTCTCTCCTAAATAAAAGAATTAATAGGGATATGTCAAAGAAATAAGTAAGTAAACAACAAAACAATAAAATGGATACTTAAACAACATTTTATATATACATATTGGCTACTCAATTGTTCATGTTCGCATTATGATTATTGTTGATTATTAATCCAGATACATCATTAACTCAAGGGGGGTTGGATGGCCGTGCGCTCTATCATAAGGCCTGTCATTGAGTGAACTGGCGTGGTTTCGAATCCCGGATGTACGTGACAAGGAGTAAGGTCACCTGTCCAACCTCGTGGGTTTTCTCCGGATCCTCCGGTTTCCTTCCACTGCTAAAGACCGTTACGCGCTAGCGAAATATTGAAATAAAACTAAACTAAATTGTACTCCCGAAACGACCTAGTTTGTGTCGAGTGGACGTTAAACCCTCTCTCTCTCTCTCTCTCTCTCTCTCTCTATCATTAACTCATGTGTTAGTCCCAAAATGACCTAGTTTGTGTCGAGTGGACCTTAAACCATCTCTCTCTCTCCCTCTCTCTCTCTCTCTCTCTCTCTCTCTCTCTCTCTCTCTCATTAACTCATGTGTTAGTCCCAAAATGACCTAGTTTGTGTCGAGTGGACGTTAAACCATCTCTCTCTCTCTCTCTCTCTATCATTAACTCATGTGTTAGTCGAGTGGACGTTAAACCATCCCTCCTCTCTCTCCCTCTCTCTCTCTCTCTCTTGTAAGTGGGATGGCATCTTTAAGCGATTCAATTTAACCGACTTGTTACGTCATGTGAGTTATGGTTAGGAACCGTCTATATATCAACCTATATTATAATTAAAACCATATAGTTTATAATAGTACAAAACCATACAAAGATTCCTGATTCCTGCAGATGACAGATAGTTTTCATAGGTGACGTCGTTCTTACATTTCACAACTTGTGTGTGCGGCTATTTATATACTGCTTGGACATATTTATCGATGCCATGTCCAAACTTTAGATAGTCTCGCTTCTATAAAAAATAATTTATTAGCTTTTTCATTTGATAAAGAAATGTATGGATAGATAAAAGAACATAAATCATTCTTTAACCAAGTCTCAAATACAGAGGACCTATTTCTTGGGGGGAAATGAAATGGGGTTTAACGTCCTACTGTTCTACCCCGACTGGGCTAATGAAGACGGGCATGTACGCCATACAGTGTGCTATGAGAGCAATTTTTCCCTATGGCCTACTCTAATATCGAGTTTCAACTGCCAGGGGATCTTTTACGTGCACGCCAATCTGTACACGGGACCTCGGTATTTCGTGCAATCCGAATGACTAGACGGATGTCCTTGTCAGGCCCTCCGCCCTGCATCAATGACAAAGGGGGGGGGGGGGCACGCTGGAAAATCTGGATGAACTTTCTCGGCCAATGCAGGGATCGAACACCCGACCTAAAAGATAGCGAGCCAATGTCTTACACAGTTAGTCACCGTGCCCCCCTTTCTTGTGGGGAGTAGATGGCCGAATGGTTAGCGCGCGGAAAGGTCCCTGTTCGTGCGCTAAAATAATAAAAATAAGACAACTTGTCTGCGATATCACCCTCGGTGGAAGCGGACGTTAAACACCACGAAAAATAACATCAATTTATGTGTGTCAATTAGAAGTGAAACACGAGGACAAGGTGTTCGAGTACGAACTCATGACCGTAAAGTTGCCGACACTTATCTTGTCGCATATATTACCTGTACGTCAGTCTTATCACGGATACCCATGGCTGGAGGTGTGAGTGATCCCATCGCCCCTGTCACTTACCATATAGATAAAATATACATCGCTATCACCACTCATGGTTGATATACATCAAAATGAACTCAGAAAAATTTATTAAATATGGGCGTGACGACTGAATCCGCAGGTGTTCATTATAAATCCATAAATATACCAGGTACTAGAGTACTGGAAGTGTGTTGTGTTATTTTTTTGTTTTTTTTAAATGTTTGATGAACGAAGTTTTTATTTTTATTACACGAACACAGGTGCAATTGAATATGTTATGTGTTGTTATAGTGTATCTTTGTATATATTTTATTATATAATTTTAGTACTTGACCAATGTCCGAATTGATATCACACTAATCTTTTCAACTGGCGTGGTTTCGAATCCCCGGTTGTACGTGACAAGGAGTAGGGTCGCCTGTCCAACCTCGTGGGTTTTCTCCGGGTCCTCCGGTTTCCTCCCACTGCTAAAGACCCCTACGCGCAAGCGAATTATGGAAATAAAATTGAACCATATGTTAGTCCTGAAATGACCTAGTTTGTGTCGAGTGGACGTTAAACCCCATTTCTCTCTCTCTCTCTCTCTCTCTCTCTCTCACTCTCTCTCTCTCTCACTAATCTTTCAAGTCTTTTAACTGTTTAGGTTTATATATTACATATATATTACATAATTATAGTTAACACACGTTCCTGCTATGTCAATATCTACTTCTGTATTTAAACATCTGTTTCCTATGTACAATTTAACATCTCTAATCAAATATTATTATATAATTATTTTAATCCTAAGCTTGTATATATGTTCTATATTCTACTGTAAATTTAATCTGGTAATCGGCTCGACCTACTCGTTTATTAAAAGTACAATTTTAATTATTTATTCCGAAAACAGCACTTCGGCATGTGGAATTTAGCCAGGACCATATTTTAATAACCACTGACAAAAACAAGTTTATTCTCAGGACCTGACGATTATAACCATTAATATAGGAGCAGAACAGCAGGACGTTAAACCCCATTTCATTTCATTTCATTTTTAAAAAATTCGAGGGGGCCGACCTGTCACTTAAACATACATTATACAAGAGGTAAATCTGTCTATTGCAGATCTTTCTTTAGGCCTTAAATGTTATTTAAATTATTAATTAGACATTAATAAACTAACCAAGACCATAATCACCGCGTGCTAGGGTTAGGGTTAGGGTTGGGTTTGGTCCAAAAATTCGGGTTAAGTTCAAAAATTCTGACGTCATGTGCAATTCAAAGTGATTGACCCCGTGAGGAATTTCTCTCCGGCGACCATGCTGTCACGTACAACTGGGGAATCGAAACCACGCCAGTTGACTCAATGACAAACCTTATCATTCAACGCGCATGCGCTAACCATTCGGCCATCCACCCCCCCCCCCCCCGTGTAATTGAAACTACATTCTAAGAGACAAATGATGCCGAATTGCCTGTACATGGGAATATAAGGAATGAGATTAGTTACCAGTAATGAGCTTTGTAATCCATATTTAGATTTACATATAGACATCGCCATTAGCAGTCATTCATCAATTTTGCATGGTGGTATAATTTGTTTGGGGTTGTGTTTTTTCTTAATAACATATGAACGTCTGCTGTTGTGTAAATATAATGTGATATTTGTAATTTACGATTTGACTTTTCAATTATAAACGTAGAGGGAATATAGATTTGACTTTTCAATTATATCTGTAAAGGGTCTATGTCATAATAAATAATTGCCCACGCTTTAAAAATATATATAAACCACTCGGCAAACCTCGGCAGATTCCGTTACTCTACATCTAGCCTCGGCTGTATGATGGTATGTGATATGTGCCTACGCCTATACAATTGCGATGGGGCACCGGTTTACTTATTAGGAAAACTTCCCGCTTTTAAAAAAGAAGTTATCAAAATTGCGTCGTTCGATGCCTGTGTAGAATTTTCAGTGCAAAGTTGTCCTTGTTTGAAGAAAAATCGGATAAATTTGGAAAGTAAAACAGCTTCAGAATTTGAAATATTTGTATGATAACACATTCTTCAAAGGCGCCGTTGGTAATCCGGGAACTTGAAAGTAGATTCAATCGCGGACTTCGACATACAGCCGAGGCTAGATATAGGGTACTGGAATCTGCTGAGGTTTGCCGAGTGATATATAAACATCTGTAGACGTATGTAAGGCTGAGTTCACATCCAGTCTTCAACAAAAAGATACAGGCCTATGCTTAGATGTAATAATAGGTCACTTCCAACGCGCTGTTCACCTTCAGTACTCCGGTTGTACGTGGCAAGGAGTGGGGTAGCCTGTCCAAACACGTGGGTTTTCTCCAGGTCCTCCGGTTTCCTCGCACTGCAAAAAACCACTACGCACAAGCGAATTATTGAAATAAAATTGAACCATATGTTAGTTCCGAAATGATCTAGTCTCTCGATGTTTTAACTGAGGCACTGTGGCCCCTATCACAGAATAAAAAAATAATTTGAACCTCACGGAAGACAAGTATTAATTTACCGTGAAAACCTCGATGTTTAATGCATAACGGTGGCCATGGTTTCTCCGTGACCATGGGGTTGGATAACCCATGGTTCAATTCCGGTGTTGGCAGAGCAGAAATTTCCTCGGGATTTTCTAGTCCGGTTTCCACGGCAATACAATGGCGTCTAGTTTTTCGGGTGGGTCGAAAAACCGAGGTGCGCCGAGTACTCAATGGTTTACACGTAAAATACCGAGGTCCACGGAGTACTCAATAGTGTACACGTAAAATACCGAGACCCCCCGAGTACTCGACGCTGTACACGTAAAATACCGGGATCCCCCGTGTACTCAATAGTGTACACGTAAAATACCGAGGTCTACCGAGTACTCAATCGGGTACCCGCAAAATACCGAGGTCCACCGAGTACTCAACGACGTACACGTAAAATACCGAGGTGTCCAAAGAGTACTCAATGACGTACACGCAAAATACCGAGGTCCGCCGAGTAATCAAAGGCGTGGGAGCTACGGTGGCTAACTGAGTAAGACCTAGGCTCGATAGCCTGGAGGTGGCGAGTTCGATCCCGGTGTTGGACGAGAGGACCTGACAATTTCCCTCATAGCACACTGTATGGCGTATGCCCGTCTTAATTAGCCCAGTCGGGGGAAAACACTAGGACGTTAAACCCTAATGGAGTACACGTAAAATAGCGAGGTCCACGGAGTACTCAATGGAGTACACGTAAAATACCTAGGTCCACCGAGTACTCAATGGCGTACATGTAAAATACCGAGGTCCACCGAATGACTATTGACATTCGGCGAAGAGCAGGCGGAAACAACACAATCCGGGCAAAATTGTTCCTCGTAACAAATTACAGGGCGAACGAAAAGTTGGACGTGAAACCCCATTTAGTTTTATTTCCATCCATGACAAATATCACAAATCGAGATATTAGTAAAATGCAAACAAAAATCTTTTTGTTATACGAGACAGGCCAATTGCTTTCTGTCGTATGGTCTTACTATCCTCCCTTGATAAATTAACAACCAAAACTCATGACAAAGTTAATTCGCTGTGAAATGGAAATACTGTTTGTAATATTTTTATGACTAATAATTGATGCAACAATGTACGGTCTCTGTCGATAATCGTAAAAATCATTCTTCCCAAGTGGAAACAATATTCACCTCCAATTGTGCATATTGTACTCCCGGGAACCAACCGACTGATACCGAATGCTGTGCGCCATCTATTCCATCAGAATTCTGAACCAATCGTCTGAAGGCATGTAGAATAAATACATACAAGATGACGAGCACATGCGCGGGCGGAACCCTGTTGTCATCAGAAGGGTTGTATTTGAAATGAAATGGGGTTTAACGCCCTATTGTTCTGCTCCGACTGGGCTAATGAAGACGAAAGAAGGGCTGTAGAGATTGTAGGGTCTTTGACCAGATTCATCGATGAACAGCGATTATATAATTTGATTACAGTTAGATTTATTGATTATATTTGCCAAAAGATACTGGTAAACATTTATTATGCAAGAGCTAAATCTGCCTATTGCAGGTCTTTATGTTAGGACTGAAATGTTATCTAA
Organism: Patella vulgata; assembly: GCF_932274485.2. Taxonomy (NCBI): domain Eukaryota; kingdom Metazoa; phylum Mollusca; class Gastropoda; family Patellidae; genus Patella; species Patella vulgata. Next base: position 5,230,346 of record NC_065885.2, read on the forward strand.
ATTATTAATTAGACATTAATTAACATGAAAAGACCTTAATCAACACTCAATGCCATCTTATGTATTGGATTTTCACTGGATTTAAATCCGATCTGCTGCCCAACGCTCATTGATAAATGGATAATCTGGACTATGTTGGGGTTTTTTTTATTCGTACCGACTTTAGTAATGATGATCGAGGCTAGACCTAAAATTCAATCGCTAATATCTCGGTTCAGATTGGATCAATTTGACTGAAATTTTCAGCATATTCCCTTTTCATTATCTAGTGATTAACTATTATAGTGTGAACTGTCAGCTCTTTAACTAATCTTCCATAATGCCCCTTTATTGTAATCGGGGATCAAGGTACATTGGGGTAACTAGGCGGGAGAGGCTGGTGTTCCCTCAACCCCGGATAAATCTATTTGTTAAGGCCAGCTCAATTTTTGTCAACGTCGTTGTGATGTAAATAAGGTGAGGGCACGTGATTGTTGGTGTGATTGTAGGTTAGGGTACGCATTTGGACTAGGTCCAGGGTTAGGCTTGGGATTAGCGCTAGCCCTGTTTACATCTCGTGACCTATGGCGAAAAATTGAGCTGGCCTTATCATTTAGTACTAACCCTCAATCCGGCATCTAATCCGTTATATGCTATTTAGTCTGGGGGGGTTGGATGGCTTAGTGGTTAGCACGTGCGCGCTGTATCACTAAGTCTGTCATTGAGTCAACTAGCCTGGTTTCGAATCCCCGGTTGTACGGGACAAGGAGTAAGGTCGCCTGCCCAACCTCGTGGGTTTTTTCCGGGTCCTCCGGTTTCCTCCCACTGCTAAAGACCCCTACGCGCAAGCGAATTATGGAAATAAAATTGAATCATATGTTAGTCCCGAAATGACCTAGTTTGTGTCGAGTGGACGTTAAACCCCATCTCTCTCTCTCTCTCTCTCTCTCTCTCTCTCTCTCGGTATTTAGTCTTGCTTTTTCAGATTGTCGTGTTGTTATTCTCCAATGGGAATTGTGAGGTTATGGTTTAAGCACGCAAACAGTTAAGCAATTTAGTTTAAAAGATATACCAGTGCTATAAATCATGTTTCTCAATCCTGCCGATAGCCGATCACACCTAAATGGCAAACGAGAGAGATAGAGAGAGAGAGAGACATGCGACCCTACTCCTTATCACGTACAAGATGGAAATCGAAACCATGCCACCTGACTCAATGGCAGATCTTATGACCGAACGCGCACGCGTTAACCATTCACGCCCCCCAGAACTAAATTAAAAGAGAGAGAGAGAGAGAGAGAGAGAGAGAGAGAAGAACAAAAAAGAGAGAAAAGAGAGAGAGAGAGAGAGAGAGAGAGAGAAGAACAAAAAAAGAGAGAAAAAGAGAGAGAGAGAGAGAGAGAGAGAGAGAGAGAGAGAGAGAGAGAGAGAGGAACAAAAAAAGAGAGAAAAAAAAAGAGAGAGAGAGAGAGAGAGAGAGAGAGAGAGAGGTGGGGTTTAGCGTCCACTCGACACAAACTAGGTCATTTCGGGACTAACATATGGTTCAGTTTTATTTCAATAATTCGCTTGCGCGTTGGGGTCTTTAGCAGTGGGAGGAAACCCTCTCTCTCTCTTTCTCTCTACAATACGTCATATCAGTTACCGGGTATTAGAACTGAACCGCGCTTCTATACGCTCTCTAATCGTACTCGGAACGTACACTCTCTGTAACCAAACCATGGCTCAATCTGCAGACGTCTGTCTCCTGTCTGGGCAATCGCGTTCATTAATCCAGTCCCGCAGTACGCCGATCAAGTTGTAAAGTCTGGCATTTCAAGTCTCTCAGTCGTTCAGATTATGTCTGTCTGAAGTCTGGACCGCGTTGAGTAACTCAGCCCCGCTGTCTGGATTGCCTAGTCAATCATTGAACAAATATTTGTCTAAAAGCTTAAATCAATTGCATTGGTCAACCACCAAGCTCTCTCTCCCTCTCTCTCTCTCTCTCTTTAAGCCTAAAACGCATTCATTTTTATTTTTTATTTTTTTATTTTTTTACGCTGTATTATGTATGGCCCTCGTTTCTTCAGATGCATGTTTTATGTCGACATTATCCGACACAGATCATCGTGTTGCTTCTCACGTGTAAAATCTACAAGATGGCCGACAATTTCCTTAACGTCTTTAAAATATCGATTGATTCTTTTAAGAACTGTGGTGCGTAAAGATAATCGTTTTACTCCTTTGGTTATAAATCTAAAACATGCAAGCGTTCGCTGACATTACTAAAACTCGCTTTGGAATAAGATATACATTTGTATCGAGGAAAAAAAATCAAATATTCTTCACAGATAGCAAACTAATTAGGCTAAAATTGACAAAATTATTGATTCCTTGATTGGAAAGAAAATTGCACACACCTTGTAAATTTCCCAAGAGTTTTTCTACCGGACACTTGATCAAGACAAATTTAAGGTTATTTTCTCTGAAAGGGATTCGCCTAACTCAGTTTTATAATGTGTTCAGTGTGATGTGTACTAATTTTACCTTTAAAACTAATTATTTTTTATCTGACAATATATTATTGTAGGGCTAAATCTAATTATTAAGGCCAGCTCAATTTTTGTCAAGGTCGCTGAGATGTAAATAAGGTTAGGGCACGTGATTGTTGGCGAGATTGTAGGTTAGGCTAAGGGTAAACAATTGGGACTAGGTCCAGGGTTAGGGTTGGGATTAGCGCTAGCCCAGTTTACATCTCGTGACCTATGACGAAAAATTGAGCTGGCCTTATCATTTAGATAGCACTAACCATTGTGGAGGATGGCCGTAATTATGTTTATTTTTAGGGATAATATTCGTTTTACTTCCTTCTGTGTTAGGGATTTATTATCTGAAAACATTTCATAGGGATATATTTTTTTCGGGATATATTATTTGAAAATGGATCTGTTGTTAGGAATATGAAAGAAATTCTTGTGAATCTGTCTTTTAAGATGTATTACTTGAAAGCAAAACTGAGGAATGAAGTATTTTTTAGGAATGTAAAATCAATTCTTAGGAATGTATTTCTCAAAGGAGTGTATTTTTTTTTTTAGAAATCTATTATTTGACATGCTATTCTTTGTCATACTATATTTATGTGTTATATTTACTATATTTATGCTATGCTATTCTATTCAATGTTATGCTATGCTGTATTTATGCTATTCTATTCAATGTTATGCTATGCTATATTTATGCTATTCTATTCAATGTTATGCTATATTTATGCTATTCTATTTAATGTTATGCTATGCTATATTTATATTATATTCACTATATTTATGCTATGCTATATTTATGCTATGCTATTTTAGTCAATGTTATGCTATACTATATTTATGCTGTATTTACTAAATTTATGGTATGCTATCCTATCTTTATGTTATATTTACTATATTTATGTATGCTATGCTATATTTATGCTACTATAATTATGGTATGCTATGTTTATTATATTTATGGTATGCTATACTATATTTATGCTATGCTATGCAATGCCATATTTATGCTACTATAATTATGGTATGCTATATTTACTATTTTTATGGTATGCTATACTATATTTATGCTATGCTATATTTATGCTATATTTACTATATTTATGTCATGTGCTTGATAACAACAAGTGAATACTTGATAAAACGTCCATCCATTAGTATTTCTTTCCAATCAAGATGTGTTATGTTTCTGTGTTATAAGTTATGCTATACAGCTGTGCAATTTGTAACCAGTTCTTAATAAAATGTAATTGGACAGTCAATGGTTAATCGGTGAGACGAATAATATATTTTTAATAAACACTTGCATTTTCCTCGTCTGTCATTGACGGTGGAGCTTTTAGTAACCCACGGATCCGACGAAATATCCGTATGCGTGCGACAACTTAAACCCATTCAGATATTAAGACTGGCCTACATAATTTTGATGAATTGTGGAGATGTTTCAAAATCAAAGACTTCATAATTCAGGCGTTGTTCGGATGGGACGGAAAACCGAGGTCCCGTGTACACGTTTTCGTGCACGTTAAAGAACACTTGGCTGATGGGCCGTTAAACCTTATTTCATTTCATGTGTTGTTCGGATGGGACGAAAAACCGAGATCCTGAGTATACGTTTGGGTGCACGTTAAAGAACACTTGGCTGTTAAAAGAGAAGGCTATGGGCCGTTAAACCTTATTTCATTTCATGTGTTGTTCGGATGGGACGAAAAACCGCGGTCCCATGTACACGTTTGTGTACACGTTAAGGAACACTTGGCAGTTATAAGAGTAGGCCATGGGACGTTAAACACTATTTCATTTCATTTCCATATTAATGATCTTGCCTTCTGTGTAAAACTATCCACAAACTGATGAAAACCAAAAAAAACGACATGGATTGTTAAAATTTATATATTAGATATTTTTCCAAGGAACCGTGGAAACCATTACACCTCAAATTGTCGCTAAACTTCAGCAAACCTATTATGTCCACTCCAGCGTTATAATGAACAATAAATCCGGCTTCTTTCCTAGTACCTCATTTCTTTTATAGCTTGTATGGACTCCTAAGACCATGTTAAGAATAGATTTCCATATAGAACCTAGACAATACTTGTCTGTTATTGACCGAAAATGGTATTTAAAAAACGGATTTTAAATGTCGTCGAGGAGTGGTTGGCGACGCTTACTCCGGGCGGAAAAAAATGAAGCAAAAAAAAACATATTAAGTAACAATGCTTGCAGCTAAACAAAGAGAAAAAGATTACTTGTGGAAAATGTTCGTCCACTGCTCGTTAGCATTCTTCCCGCAAGTACCTAAGCCTACTTAAAAATGATTCCTATTACCAAACATATTTGTTCTACACTTGGATGTGCTTTCGATAAATTCTCCGAGCTAAATCTAACACGTCATTAAAATACGGAGATTAGGTCTTATGTATTTTTAATTGTTAAATGAGTTTACCCAGAACAATTTCATTATCTTGATGTCTTTCCAGATGACTTCAGGAAATAAAAATGTACTTTAACGTCCTACTTTTCTGCACCCACCGGAATAATGAATCCGGGCGTACGCCATTAGAGTGTGAGTGTGTTTGTGTGAGAGAGAGAGACAGAGAGAGGGGGGGGAGATGGGGTGGTGGTTAGAACGGCCTGTTATTCATTTATTTACGTTATTGAAATGAAATAAAATGAAATGGGGTTTAAAGTCCTACTGTTCTACTCCAAATTGGGCTAATGAAGACGAGCATGCGCCATACAGTGTGCTATGAGGGAAATTTTACCCTTCAAACGATTAGGCACTGTCCTTGCCAGGCGCCTCATCTTGCATCGCTGACAAGGGGGAACCAATCCTAGTATTCGAGTAGATTAGATTAAATTTTGAGATGAATTGAGACAAATTGTTTCTTTGGTGTCTAGTAAAACTGAAAGTGTTTATTTGATTAAATTTAAAGTGCCGGGTTGTTTTGGAATTTAAGAAGAGAGAGGGAGAGAGAGAATGAGAGAGAGGGAAGCCAAGGTGGGGCGTCCGATCAAGAATGGCGACATAATAGGGAGAGAGAAGAGAAAGAGAGGAAGACATTCACGTGCACGTAGGGGTCTTTAGCAGTGGGAGGAAACCGGAGGACCCGGAGAAAACCCACGAGGTTGGACAGGCGACACTACTCCTTGTCATGTACAAAAGGGGAATCGCTAACCATTCGGCCATCACCCCCCTCCCTCCCTTTGTAGGACGTTAAACCCCACTTCATTTCATTTGATTTCATTTAAAGATATATTATGTAAGATTTAGATAAAGAGCTGACCGTTCGCAAATAGATAATGTAAAATGAATAATTTGAAAATTTCATTCAAATTACTCTATTGCGAGCGAAGATATTCGCCTTTGAAGGTTTGACAAGACGCACGTGCAATAATTTCAACCACCGTACTGGTTGTTCGAAGTTAAGTCTATTTAATATCGGAGAAATCCGATGCCATCGAGAGTTGATTATGGCCTGGATAAGTTAATTAATTTCTAATTAATAATTTAGATAACATTTCAGGCCTAAAGAAAGAGGCGGATTTAGCTCTTGTATAATGGAATCGAGTATATATATATATTTTATCTTGAGATAATTTTGTTTTGGGTTCCATTCTACTCTTTAAAGGCTCAATACCACTCTTGTTGTAACTGAATAATATGTCCCAATCTTTATTCTGGTCAACAAATTGTACTATTTTAGAATATTTCAATTAATTGATGATACAAATTTCATCTTAACACATCTTATTTAAAAAATTGGAAAAATTTAACTAAATGATTTGAAAAGCCTGACGTAAACCTTTTCAAATGTGACTTGGATTTAAAAATATTTTCGAACCCTCTGGACAAGTAAAATAGGATGTAATGGATAATTTACACAACAGGTAGGACACTTAAACATCTAATACTTAGAATAAGGCTATTATTTATTTTCTGGGGCTGTCAAGGCAGAAAGAGTGTTATTGTCCCTTTAACAAAATAACAATTAGGTAATCCATCTGTTAGATCTACTGACTAATATGTTTCTCCCGACTATACAATTGTTTAATTAACTCTTCGACACTCCACACACACATATACTATACTCCACAACATCTATAATGGATGACACCATTAAAAATGTCGCTAGCCTGGAGGTCGGGGGTTCGATCCCTGCATTGGTCCGAGAAAGTACATCGGGATTTTCCGGCGTGGTTTTCCCTTTTTTAAGTGATACAGGACCGAGAGCCTGAAAAGGACAGCTGTCTAGTCGTTCGGAAGGGACGAAAAACCGAGATCCCGAGTATACATTGGCATGCAATGCACGTAAAAGATCCCCTGGCTGTTGGAATTCGATATAAGAGTAGGCCATAGTGCCCTTGCCTGGGAAAAATTGCCCTCATGGCACAATGTATGGCGTACATGCCCGTCTTCATTAGCCCAGTTCGGAGCAGAACAGTAGGACGTTAAACCCCATTTCATTTCCCCCCCAAGAAATAGGACCTCTGTATTTGAGACTTGGTTAAAGAATGATTTATGTTCTTTTATCTATCCATACATTTCTTGATCAAATAAAAAACCTAATAAATTAATTTTTATAGAAACGAGACTATCTAAAGTTTGGACATGGCATATCCATTAGAAATCTTCCCCTTTTTTTTTTCCTTCTTTTTTTTTACCGAGACGTCATCATATCAATCATAAACGGTGCTAGAACAATTCAACTCATTCTCGTCGTGTTCGATTTTCATGTCAGAAACAAGATGCCACTCCAACCACTTGAAAGTAGGAAGCCAAAAAAAAAAAAGTCGCGAAATATAGCGGACATTCTGCAGAAAACAAAATTCAATTAATTGAGTATCCATATTTCTTTAGTCAAGTTATTGATAGGTGTGAAGGCAAAATGTCCGACGTCTCCGCTTGTGTGTGTGTGTGTGTGTGAGAGAGAGAGAGAGAGAGAGAGAGATGGGGATAAACGTCCACTCGACACAAACTAGGTCATTTCGGGACTAATACATGGTTTAATTATTATTTTAATAATTCGCTTGCGCGTAGGGGTCTTTAGCAGTCGGATGGACACGAGAATAAAACCCACGTTGGAAATCCGACGATACTCTTTGGTGATACTCGATTGAACGTTCTGGAATTAAATTCTCTCAATTCCAAAACAAGTGTCAATCGAAGGAAAAGGAGAATTTCGGAGTACAACGCATGTGCCGACTGCATAAAAAAATATCTCAACCAATCAAACCAATCATGACAGCTGAAACATATTTGTTACTTGAAATACGTCACGTTTCTACTCACACCACCTCAGCTCTTGGGACTGGCAGAAAACTGTGACAGGGATGAATTCCGTATCACTTGACTGCAATTCCGTCAATTCGCGACGTTCCGGACTGACAATCCAGCACCCTCTTTGTCACGTTCGACTTGGATCTACACAACGCCACTTGACTCAATGGCAGAACTTATGAGCTGTTCGATACCCCTCCCCCTGCTACACACACACACTCTTCTAAACAAGTTTCAATTAGGAATGATAAAATATTGATGAAAAATATGTTTTATATATCACAGTGTGCGAAATTCTGTAATGTGGGTTAATGAAGATGGTACATACTATAGCCACAAAATCACAAACCATCCGGGATCCCTCGGTTATATCCGCCAGCACACATGCTTTATTTGTCGTAGTAGTGATTTCCCTGGCGAATCCATTACTGCGTCCGGAAAACTAAGACGCTGAATGAGAGTGTATGTAAATGGTTTTATTGGACTTCCGCTTCCACCGAAGTGAGAATTGATGTAGGGTGGTTGGCGTGCAGGGCTTAACGTCCACTTACACCGAGGGTGCCATCGCAGACAACCGTTATCCTAGGAACCAAAAGTGACGAGCCATTCGTGTTTGATAGGTTAGTTCATCTTAAGGTAGATATGCGACCTCTAATGACGCCAACGTACCTTATGAGAGATAAGGAGTCTTATTAGGATTCAAGTCCATTGTTTCAGTCCAGGGCCGCGAACCCTTGTTCCAGAAAACAGGGCGTGGGGTGGGGGGGGGACAGGTAGGTGTTAACTGTCCCAGGTAGCAAACCTCAGGAATTGATACAGTCCCATTAGTCGTGGACATATCTAATCATGTGATCGAGTAGGGCCAATCAAAATAATGTTAGTCTAACGTTATAGTAATTTTCAAGGAAATCATGTTCGTGGTGTTCCGAGACGTGCTAGCCTAGAGATCGTGGGGTCGCGCCCGGTGTTGGCTGGGAAGGCTCAGCGGGATTTTCCGTCGTGGTTTCCCCTTGTCAGTGGTGCAGGACGGGGGAGGGGGGCAGCTATCTAGTCTTTCGGATGGTACAAAAAATATTGGCGTGCACGTAAAAGATGCCTTATTAGAGTAGGCACCATAGTCCGATCTTAATTTATCTTAATTTATCTTGATTTCCCTCATAGCACACTGCATGGTGTATACCCGTTCTTCAATAGCCCAGTCGGAACGGAACAGTAGGACGTTAAATCCCATTTCATTTCATTTTCAATTTCGTTCCGAGTCGCAATAATTCAAATCTCACCACCTTCCATTGAACCGGAAATCAAGTTACGTTTATGATTATAGGGGTTGGGTGACCGAATGGTCAGCGCGAGTGCGTTGTATCATAAGGTCTGTCATTGAGTCAACTGGCGTGGTTTCGATTCCTCGGTTGTACGTGACAAGGAATAGGGTCGCCTGTCCAACCTCGTGGGTTTTCTCCGGGTAATCCGATTTCCTCCCACTGCTAAAGACCCTACGCGCAAGCGAATTATTGACATTAAATTGAACCATATGTTAGTCCCGAAATGACCTCTTTTGTGTCGAGTGGACGTTAAACTCTCGCCCTCTCTCACACACGCTTATGATTAAAACGAGGCACCCACATTTCGTGGGGGGTTTCTCTCTCTCTCTCTCTCTCTCTCTCTCTCTCTCTCTCTCACTTTTTTTCGTGTCGAATATCAGACATTATTGATGTTGGTGTATTGCCGCCTGAAGGTTATTCCGTTTAATCTCGGTTAGATTCCAAATTTTATATTCGTGTATTTGACACCTGATTCTCTTGAGATCTTCTCGCCATTTATAATAACATCCATATTATTGTACAACCAACAACATCTTGCGTGCAAACTCAACATAGTTTTAATTAATCGATGATATTCACAACTTCTTGAAATGAGAAAAGAGAGAGAGGGAGAGAGAGCGAGAGAGAAATGGGGTTTAACGTCCACTCGACACAAACTAGGTCATTTCGGGACAATTTTATTTCAATCATTCGCTTGCGCGCAGGGGTCTTTAGCAGTGGGAGAATACCGGAGGACCCGGAGAAAACCCACGAGGTTGGACAGTCGACCCTACTCCTTGTCACGTACAACCGGGGAATCGAAACCCCGCCAGTTGACTCAATGGCAGACCGTATGATACAGCGCGTGCGTGCTAACCATTCGGCCATCCACCCCCCCCCCCCCCGAAATGAAATGAAATGGGGTTTACCGTCCTCTTGTTCTGCTCCGAACTGAGCTAATGAAGGCGGTCACTGGACACACACTAAATCATTTCGGGACTAACATATGGCTAGCGCGTTGGGTTCTTTAGCAGTGGGAAGAAACCGGAGGACCTGGAGAAATCCCACTAGGTTGGCGAGCAACCCTACTCCTTGTCACGTACAAGCAGGGAATCGAAACCACATCAGTTAACTCAATGAAAGACCTTATGATCAAACGCGCGCACATTAACCATTCCTCACCAACAGGCAAGTCTGGTCGTTCAGATGGCACGTAACACCGATGTTCCGTGTACACGTAAAAGACCCCTTGACAGTTGGAATTCAAATTTAAGTGTGGGCAAAATGTCCCTTAAAGTACACCGTATGGCATATGCCCGTCGTGATTCGCCCGGTTTGGGCATTTGCCCGACTACAATGACAGAAAAATCCAAGGAATATTAAAGATACATTATGTGACATTAGATAAAGAGCTGGCAGTTCTCACTATAACAGTCAAAAACTAGATACTGTAAAGGGAATTTGCTAAAAAAAAAAATTCAGTCAAATTGATCCACTTTTAGCGATTGAATTTTCGGCCTATAGCCTCGATCATCATTACATAGTCTCGATTATCCATTTCTTGATTAAATTATGAATGGAAGTCGAACAGCAAATCGGAACCTAATCCAATAAACATCGCAGGCTAGTGATGCCATCGAGAGTTGATTATGGTCTGGATAAGTTAATTAATGTCTAATTAATACTTTAGATAACATTTCAGGCCTAAAGAAAGACGTGCAATAGGCAGGTTTAGCTCTTGAATAACGTATGTTTAATTTAACTATTTTCCCAAATCCTGCAAATGTAAGTACTAGATCAAATGCGATTTCAAATTTGATGAACCTTGTGAAATAGAAATGAAGACTGAATCAATCGATAGTTTCGTTATCTGATTCTATAAATAAACAGGGTTACATCCCAACTAAAAATACGTAACACAATTTCAGATAATAGTGGGCGATATTCTTGATATTCATTACCCTATCTCACTGGGGAGACTAATTTAAATCTTGATGTCGCACTCTGCTTCACAATTTCTTGTTGGCTAATTAGATTAAATGCGCTTAAAGGATTCTGAATGTTATTTTTAATCCCTTGTAAATTAAAATATTGTGATTGTTGAATCTCTAAAATAGAATCTCTGTCTAAAAATGGTTCAGTTCTTCGTTTAATATTTGCTGAGGGATGATGAATTGAAGTTTGTCAACATTACAGCATCTACAGCGCATGGTCAAGGGAGAGAGAGAGAGAAAGAGAGAGGGGGGGAGCTTGGTGATTGACCAATGCAATTGATTTAAGCTCTTACACAAATATTTGCTCTCAATGAATTGACAAGGTAGTCCAGACTTCACACGGCTGGGCTGAGAGACGGAAATGGGGTTTAACGTCCACTCGACACAAACTAGGTTATTTCGGGACTAACATATGGTACTAATTCGCGTGTGACAAGGGGTCTTTAGCAGTAGGAGCAAATGGGTGACCCCGGAAAAAACCCACGAGGTTGGACAGGCGTACATACTCCTTGTCACGTACTACAGTGGAATCGAAACCACGCCTGTTGACTCAATGACAGATCTTATGATACAGCGCGCACTGCTAACCATTCCGCCATGTCATATATAATTTTCGATGTGCCTCTTTTTTAATTTGTGGGGGTCACGGTGGCTAAGTGGGTTAGACGCTCGCTCGCTAGCCCGGAGGTCGGGTGTTCGATCCCTGCATTGGCCGAGGAAGTTCATCCAGATTTTCTGGCGTGGTTCCCCCTCACAGCAGGCTGTAAGGCCTGACAAGGACAGCTGTCTAGTCATTCGGATGAGACGAAAAACCGAGGTCCAGTGTACATATTGGCGTGTACGTAAAAGATCCCTTGACAGTTGGAATTCGATATAGTACACTGTATGGTGTATGCCCGTCTTCATTAGCCCAGTTCGGAACAAAACAGTAGGACGTTATACCCTATTTCATTTCATTTTTTAATTTGATTGAACCCAACCCGAGAAATTATATACCGTTGACATTTTGATTCGATATTGATCAAATGAGTTTTCTATAATTAAATCTTAAATAATCGATCTGAATACAAATGGATCAATTTTGTTAACATTGGGATATTTTCCGAAAATTGCAAATGACGATCAGCGACGTTGAAACAGTCATTATGCAAGAACTAAATCTGCATATTGTAGGTCTTTCATTAAGTCTTCAATGTTATATAAACTATTAACTCAATCTGATCAAAATACAGATCTATATTTCGTTTCGTTTTTTTATACTTTCAATGGCCTACACTACATGAAGATCTGACCAGTTGTAGTGGGAGGTCTGTCAGGGAACACACGTGCGGCTTTTGACCCTATGACATCAGAAATTTGATTAACCAATCAGCAAAGCACGCCTAAAGCTCGCCGTAACAGACCGTTTCATTGGCTAATAGCTCACATCATTCAGAACACGTCAATGATAACAACTCTTCCAGATCCTCGAGTAGTAAAGACGAGTAAAACGAAATTTTAAACTATAAAAACGAAACGAAATAGGATCTGTGTTTTAATCAGATCGTTATTAATTAGACATTTATTAACTTACCAAGATCAATAGTCATCTCTCGATGTCATCTAACAATCTAGATTTCCAATAGATTTAGATACGATTTTCCGTAAAAATACATAATCAAGATTTTGTCTAGTATCGTAACATTGTAGCAATGACGATCAAGGCTACACGATTCTTCTAACGACGATAACGCGGCTCAGAGTGAAGTAATTTGACAGAAATTTTCAACATATTCCCTTTTCAGTATCTATTTTTTAACTATTATAGCGCGAACTGTCAGCTCTTTATCTGATCGTACATAATGCCCTTTTAAGAAACTTCTTGAGGACTTATAAATTTGAACTTCATCAAACTTTCGTCTAGGCAGAGAATATGGTTAGTGCTAAATGGTAAGGCCAGTTCAATTTTTCATTATAGGTCACGAGATGTAAACAGGGCTAGCGCTAATACCAACCCTAACCCTGGACCTAGCCCCATTAATGTTTACCCGAACCCAAAGCTACAATCTCGCCAACAATCGGGTTCCCTAACCTTATTTTGATTTCAACGACCGTGACCAACATTGCGCCAGCCTTAACAAATAGATTTAGCCCAGAGAATATTTACATCTCAACCACCTTGACAAAAATTGAGCCGGCCTTAACAAATAGATTTAGCCTCGAGAAAATATAACTGTGAAACTGAAATATTCAATTGAATCTCCTGTGAGACGCGAATGTGAGACGCTGGCACTATTATTAAATTAATTACTTCATTTGGAGTGAAGAGGGGTACAGTCATTAAAGACATTTAAATTCTTGAAATTACTAACTAACTGATCCACGATGTGAAACGCTTGCGATCTATATATAAACATCATGACGAGATGTGGTGGTGCAGTTATTGAGTCTTAATGATTTCATTTCAAGAGGGCTTTAGACTATACCCTAAATTAAAGGAAAGTTTTAATTGAAAATTTAAAGAATGTTATCGGCGGGTCTAGATTGATTGACTGGTGATGTCGTTCTACTTAGATTAGGTCTAGAAATCGTTTCTTCTCTGAACGTATCGAACAGTAATGCAGGGTTGTTGTCGCACCAACCATACCTCGTGTATATGCCGAGAAAAAATCAATCAAGGGCTTCTATAAATGGACAGCTGAGAATACCATACAAAACTTTTTCTGGAGATCGCGATGAGGAGATGTCGGTTTTCTAAATTTAAAAATATGTTTGTGACAGTTTCAAGATTTGATCTCTTTAATAAACAAGGAACCGCGGTGACTCAGTGAGTAAGGAGGTCCCTGGTTCCGTTTGCGGTGTTGGTCGAGAAAGTTCCGGTGCGGTTTCCCCTCGTCAGTGGTGCTTGGTAAGGAACAACGTCTAGTTATTCGGATGGGACGAAAAAACGAGACCACGTGTAAATGTTGACGTATATGTAAAAGACCCTTTTACAGTTCGAGTTCTTTAGACCATTTCGCCGTTGTCCGGCCTACATTACTCTCATAACCAACTGCATTGTGTATGCCCGTCTTTATTATCTGACAAGGACAGCTGTCTAGTCGTTCGGATGAGACGAAAACCGAGGTCCCATGTACATATTGGAGTGCACGTAAAAGATCATTTGGCAGTTGGAATCGATATAAGAGTACACCGTAACGCCGCTGTCCGGGCCAAAAAAATTATCTCATAGCGCACTGTATGGCATATGCCCGTCTTCATTAGCCCAGTCGGAGCAGAACAGTAGGACGTTAAACCTCGGTTCATTTCATTTTGTCTTTATTATTCCTGTTTGTGCTGAAAAGTAGAACATTGAACCCTCTTTCATTTCTTGTCTTTAATAAGCAATAGTGGGTGGATGTTGAAAGGGTGGGGGTGGGTGGGGGTGTACACGTGACGTATCCACGGTAATGAACCTTTCTGTACATTTCGAGATTTCAAGGAAACAATAAAAAGAAATGTTTCTGAAATATGACCAGAAACAGTGATATCTACTTATTTTACAGAACATGTAAGACGTCCTTTTACTTCCGTGTTTTATAAGAGGGGTGGCCGAATGGTTAACGCGTGCGCGCTGTATCGTAAGGTCTGTCATTGAGTCAACTGGCGTGGTTTCGATTCCCCGGTTGTACGTGACATGGAATAGGGTCGCCTGTCCAACCTCGTGGGTTTTCTCCTGGTCCTAGGGTTTCCTCCCACTGCTAAAGACCCCTACCCGCAAACGAATTATTCAAATAAAATTGAACATATGTTAGTCCCGAAATGACCTAGTTTGTGTCGAGTGGGCGTTAAACCCTCTCTCTGTCTCACTCTCTCTCTCTCCCTCTCTCTCTCTCTCTCTCTAAAATCCCAGTTCCGATTAACCCTTCGTGGTGACGTATGTCATGCACTGGGTAGCGTGGGTTAGGGTTGGTCAGGGTTAGTCGGTCATTCTCTCTCTCTCTCTCTCTCTCTCTCTCTCTCTCTCTCTCTATCTCCGTGTTTTATTCCGGTAACGGATTAACAGAATAATCGACGATCTGTTTTTCGTTCACCCTGTCTCAACATTAGATCCTGGATGTTAAACCCCATCTCTATCTCCCCCCACCCCCCGTCTCTCTCTCTTCGTGTTTTATTCCGGTAACGGATTAACAGAATGGTGTATATAATCGACGATCTGTTTTTCGTTCACCCTGTCTCAACATTAGATCCTGGACGTTAAACCCCATCTCTCTCTCCCCCCACCCCCGTCTCTCTCTCTCCGTGTTTTATTCCGGTAACGGATTAACAGAATGGTGTATATAATCGACGATCTGGTTTTAGTTCACCCTGTCTCAACATTAGATCCTGCTTGTAGTTAAGTGTCAATTAAGACGAAAATCCTTATAATATGCTTATTTATCCGGAGAATATATCAATACGAAATGTCTGGGGGATTCTGTCTATAACCCTATAAAACATAAATAAATACGTGCGACGTAGGCGAGATTATGCTTCATCCACCGACAAGAAAACCCGCTATTATCTCAAGCAATTTTCATCTGTAATAAGAAGACTGCCTTGTTTCAGAGAAAAGTGGTTAGGAAAATAACATTTGTTCCGATTCACTAGAAAATGTCAAATAAAACGATGGAAGGCGAAATAGGAAGGTTTTACTGAAAACAAGGAGCGCTTTAGTAGAAGGAAGAGAGAGAAAAATAACATTAAAAATAAAAAAAATAGCCGAGAAAGTCAATTTAAAAGGATATTGATCGAAGTTAAGAAAACATGTTTTAAGTTCAGCATACCGTTACCATTGTCTGTGTAAATATAGTTCTGTTACTAGCGCCTTTTGTGGAATATTATAATAGGTTTCCTGACACTGTGTCTCGTAGACCCTTTATAGACTCTTATATTAACTCCCAAGTCAGGAGGTCATCGGACAGACATCAAAATGTTATACAAATGTAGGTATTTAATAATAGTTTTATCAAAATAAAATAAATAGAGTTCAAAAACTCTAAGTCAAGAGGCCATTCACACATACACACGTAGATATTGAATAATAATTTTATTTAAAAAAAACTACAGATATTTTTTAATTCCAACATCAAACGGATATTAAACATACATTATGCAAGAACTGCCTATTGCAGGTCTTTCTTTGGGCCTTTTAAAGGCTAGCTATCTAAACTATTAATTAGACCATAATCAGTTCTCATTGGCATCGGATACTCGAGATTTTAAATAGATCAGAACGATTCTCCATTTAAGAATTTAATTTAAAAATGGAAAAACGAGGCTAAGCTCAAATATACCAGTGCCCTGGTTACCACAATGCACACATCTTGTCATAACTACAAACAATGATAACTTGGCTCAGAATAGATTAATTTGAATGAAATTTTTAATATTTTCATTTTGCATTATCTATTTTTGAGCTATTATAGCAAGAATGGTTAGCTCTTTATCTAAATCTTACATAATGTATCTTTAAACATTTTTTTTTATTTTGAGTGAAACGTGTATATCATTACATGCCAGGGACTGTACAGCACAGTGGACGCTTACGGCTGATCGCCGGATCCATTCACATGATTTGATATTTGTTTATTTTTTGCAATGTCTATATTCTGTCTCGTCCGCAGGTTTATCTTGTAGGTTTTTTTTTTGCGTGTAGTGCGGTCCTCCTGCACTTGCTCGTAGACAAACAAAGGTTAATGTTAAATAATAATTTTATAAAAAATACAAATAGTTTTAAGGTTATTTCTATAATGAGCTCCCAGATGGGGTAATAACTACTTTAAAATGCTATTAACCCAGCGTTGCGTCGGTGTATCCTTTGTCCTTTCGTCATATTAGGTGATTCGAAGTACACGCACGCAGCTTTACGATTTTTTTTTTCACAACCGAGCTAATGAAGACAGGTAAATACAGCTGTCTTGTCCGGGTCAGCGATGTTTTCCGGGCCAGCGGTCTTGTCCGGGTCAGCGATGTTTTCCGGGCCAGCGGTCTTGTCCGGGTCAGCGATGTTTTCCGGGTCAGCGGTCTTGTCCGGGTCAGCGATGTTTTCCGGGCCAGCGGTCTTGTCCGGGTCAGCGATGTTTTCCGGGCCAGCGGTCTTGTCCGGGTCAGCGATGTTTTCCGGGCCAGCGGTCTTGTCCGGGTCAGCGATGTTTTCCGGAATAGCGATGTCCTATTTTTCTTTGAATTCAAAGTGTCATAGGGTCTTTTTACGTGCACGTCAGTGAGTACACGGGGTCTCTGTTTTTTGTTTTAAATCCGAACGACCACACAATTTTTCTTACCTTTCAAAGTGCTACGACTACGACCATGATTACTACAATTACTAATACTACTACTACTACGACTACTACTTCTCCTCCTACAACCACTTCCACGACTACGACAACCACCACCACTGTTACTGCTACTTAAACTATCAAAATAAAACATTTTACAAAGTAATCATCTTAAGCTATAAGAATTTTAAAAAAATCTCTCCTGTCTCTATGTTTTATGAAATAGATTAAATTATCTCTCATACCGTCGTCCCCATGGTAATGTACTACAGTCATTGACACTGTATTTCAACACGGTTATAGTATAAAATGTATAGCTTTATGATTGATGGTTAACGTGCTCGCTATCTGTTCTTTTAAAAAAAATGGGCAGCTTAATATGTCTTCAATATCACATATATACATGCTAATATCTTTCTTTAAGATCATCAATGGACATGCTAGTTTCTTTCTTTAATACTACCAATGGGCATGCTAGTATCACACATGGGCATGATAGCATCACAAATAGACATGCTAGGTTTTTCAAATGTTAGGTTCACAAATGGACACCCTAGTATCACAAAATGGACATTCTAGTATCACGAATGAGCATGCTAGTATCACGAATGGGCATGCTGATATCACAAATGAGAATTCTAGTATCACAAATGGACAGGCTAGTATCACAAATGGGCATGCTGATATCAAAAATGGGCATGCTAATATCACAAATGGGCATGCTGATATCACAAATGGACATGCTGATATCACAAATGTACATGATAGTATCGCACATGAGCATGTTAGTATCACAAATGGACATGCTAGTATCACGAATGGACATTCTAGTATCACGAATGGACATTCTAGTATCACGAATGGACATTCTAGTATCACGAATGGGCATGCTTATATCACAAATGAACATACTAGTATCCCAAATGAACATGCTAGTATCACAAATGGACATGCTAGTATCACGAATGGACATGCTAGTATCACGAATAGGCATGCTTATATCACAAATGAACATTCTAGTATCCCAAATGAACATGCTAGTATCACAAATGGACATGCTAATATCACAAATGGACTCTCTAGAATTACAAATGGACATGCTAGTATCACAAAATGACAAATTGTTTCAATCTCTGGTCGAATAAAAACTAAACTTTCTTTTCGTTTTATTATCCTGTCATGGAGGACCCGTGGTCGATCCCTACGTTGGCCGAGAAAGTTCATCGGGATATTCCGGCGTGGTCGTCCAGATAGAACAAAAACCCGAGGCGTGCACGTAAAAGAACCCTTGACAGTTGGAATTCGAAATAAGAGTAGACCGTAGCGCCACTGTTCGGGCAATATTCCACTCATAGCACACTGCATGACGTAAGTCCGTCTTCATTAGCCCAGTCGGAGCAGGACGTTAAACCACATTTCATTTTTATTTCATTTTGCGATTAGTACGGAAGGGCCGACGGAGCCCAGTACAACATCACTCCCTTAAGGTCTTTTGACATGAGTTAATTGCTTCCGTCTTCAGATCCCAAATCTGCACAGAAAAGTAGGGCATCAAATCCCATTTCTTTTCATGATTTGGCGTACTTAACGCCTCTGCGATCTTCACATTATGTAAAATAAAAACACAACTTCGTGTTACGTTATGACAGATCATGTGTATTACAATGAATTATGACGTGAGTACAATGCTATTTCTACATGGAGACAACTAAATCAAATATTCAACTTCTACTATATTAAAAAATAACCATTTCAAAAATGATATATCGATTTTAAATCCTGATCTCAAAAGCATATTGTGTAAAAAAAAATATAAGTAGTTATGATGTCTTTTATTTGACAGTTTATGAGGTTTTTGTTGTTAGAAAAAGAGAAAGAGATAAATGGGGTTTAACGTCCACTCGACACAAACCAGTTCATTTTGGAAATAACATATGGTTCAATTTTATTTCAATAATTCGCTAGCGCGTAGGGGGTCTTTAGCAGTTGGAGGAACCGTAGGACCCGGAGAAAACCCACGAGGTTGGACAGGCGACCCTACTCCTTGTCACGTACAACCGGGTAATCGAAACCACGCCAGTTGACTCAATGACAGACTTAATGATACAGCGCGCACACGCTAACCATTCAGCCACCCAACCCCCCGCCCCTATCATGGTAGCAATGTCGAAGACTGTGAATGATACTGAGTTAGAGACTTGCCACTTTTAACTCTTATTGAGTTAGAGACCCACCCCCTTTAATATGAATATTCGACAATTAGTGTGATTATAATGAATTGAAATGGGGTTTAACGTCCTACTGTTCTGCACCGACTGGGCTTATGAAAATGGGCATACGCCATACAGTGTGCTATGAGGGAAATTTTGCCCGGGCAGCGGCACTATGGCCGACTCTTATATCGAATTCCAACTGCCAAGGGATCTTTTTTTCGTCCCATCCGAACGACTAGACAGCTGTCCTTGTCAGGCCCCCCTTCCTGCACCACTGACAAAGGGAAACCACATCGGAAAATCCCGCATAAATATAACGACTTGTTATTCTGTCTTAGAGTAGAGTTTTAGCCCTTCGTTCTTCAGAATATTCTCGTTGTCGGGCTTTCCTCTTGTTTACTCACTACACTTATTATTTTAGCGTTTTCCGAGATTCTATCCGGATTATCGCTCTTATTGCCAAAATTATTTGACGTTAACTCATGACGTCAACTGGCAGACTATCGCCATTGGGGAGATGGCCACTGTCAAGATTGGTCGAATTATTTCTGTTAAATCATTTATTTTTATATAATTATTTTGAATAAAGTCTGTACCATTACAGACCAGGGCCCTGTTTCGCGAAATTTTAATGAAGATAAAATCTAAATTTTAGTAATTTGATTGGATAATATTAGATTGATTTTAGTGCTTAGCCAATCAAAATTGAAGTATCTACTAATATTTGGATTTTATCTTTAGTTAAGATTTCGAGAAACAGAGCCCCGGGACTGTACAGCGCAGTGGACGCTTACGGCTGGCCCCCGGATACATTCATTTGATTTGATATTTAAATTTGTTTATTCTATCTTGTCCGCATCTTGTAGATTTCGTTTTGCGTGTAGTGCGGTTATCCTTTACCTACTATCATAATAGACTTATTGCTTCCAAAAAGACAACAAAAAAAAACATGGAGATAAAAATGGTTTAGGAGATTTATCATAATTATTTTCTGAAGTGACAAAAATTTTCTGGCACGATGTTGTCTATAATTACAGAGAGTAAGACATTGGATATCTGGTGATGTTAATGCTTTGGTTAATTTCACTACAGTCTTATTGAATCTATAATGTCGGCACAGGCGCCAATATAAATATCAAGCAAAGTATAACTTGATTTTCCCCTCATAATGACCAATTTTCCACGTAAATATTCCCACCGTATAATCAAGACTATTCTTAGCCATGTAAATGCTGTCAGGAAAGTCTCCAGGCACTGTTCTAGCATTTATAAATGTAGCCAAAGGAACAATAAAGATGTTTTTTTCCTCACTTTTTTGTAACAATGTCCCCTTACGGCACATGGTGATTAGTCTTTGGATATTGTTATTATTCTGAGTAAACATAGTCTTCGTGCTTCACAATTTCATCTATTTCGTAATTTAAAAAAAAAAAAATAAGAAATGATCCAACTTGTTGTATTAAATGTGTTGTGTTTTTTTCCTTCCTTCTCAACTAATCTTGTAACGGAGAGAGAGAGAAATGGGGTTTAACGTCCACTCGACACAAACTAGGTCATTTCGGGACTAACATATGGTTTAATTTTATTTCAACAATTCGCTTGCGCATAGGGGTCTTTAGCAGTGGGAGGAAACCGGAGCACCCGCAGAAAACCCACGAAGTTGGACAGGCGACCCTACTCCTTGTCACGTACAACCAGGGATTCGAAACCAATCATGTAACGGTGATATAAAATAAAATGAAATGAAATAGGGGTTTAACCGCCTACTGTTCTTCACCGAAGACAGGTATTTGTCCATCCTGTCTACAGCTAGCTCCGCCTGAGAACAAGCCCTAAGCTAATTACCCGACCTTATAATTCCTACATCGACGATTTTAGTCGAAAACACTGAGTATGCTTTTAGTAATTTTAAGAAGTATTTATTTCTCTTCTATTGTCATATTGAATGAAATTAAATATGTTTATTTAGCCGCTGTGTGTATGAAAGATGTCAAACTAATCAAAGCCGAATCACAAAATAGTCCTCTAATTATTCAATATGGCGGCGCCCATAAAAGGTAATTTCACAGAGGCGGTTTTGTTTGCGAAGACAAATTTAGGAGTATCCAAACTTGTTTTGAAAGATAAACAGATTGAAACTCTAAAGACAGTTTACGATGGCAAAGAATTTATTGAAATATTACCCACTAGTACATATTATATATCGCTTTTACCGGATTGGCAGAAGTTTACATTTTGCTCAAGACACGTGTTTACATAAAACACGTGCGTGCTCGGGTTATTTTTACTCTGTTGTGTTTGCTTGGTTAGTGCTAAATGATAAGACCAGCTCAATTTTTTGTCATATGTCACGAGATGTAAACAGGGCTAGCGCTAATCCTAACCCTAACTCTGAACCTAGCTCCAATACTTACTCTCCCCAAAATTCTTAAACCTAACCTCGCCAACACAAGCACGTGCCCTAACAAAAATCGAGCTGGCCTTAACAAATAGATTTAGCCATTCGTCAAGCAGTCAAGCGATGCGCTATGAAGGAAAATGCGGCGTTTTCGCTCACTCTTCACCAACAGACCAACGTAGCGGTGCTGTTCAGGCAAAATCCCCCCTCCCATAGCACACACTGCATGGCACATGCCCGTCGTTATTATCCCAGTTGGTGCAGAAAAGTAGGACGTTAAACCCCATTTCCATTCAACCATTCTTCTATGGTTTCGATGGGGGTTGGGTGGCTGAATGGTTAGCGTGTGCGCGCTGTATCATAAAGTCTGTCATTAAGTCAACTGGCGTGGTTTCGATTCCCCGGTTGTACGTGACAAGGAGTAGGGTCGCCTGTCCAACCTCGTGGGTTTTCGCCGGGTCCTCCGTTTTCCTCCCACTGCTAAAGACCCTACGCGCATGCGAATTATTGAAATAAAATTAAACCATATGTTAGTCCGTTAAACCCATTTCTCCCTCCCTCCCTCTCTCGCTCTCTCTCTCTCTCTCTCTCTAGGGTTTTGGTTTTGAACCCGATACTTTCGAACATTTACATAATAATTAACTATTAAAACGTGTGCCAAAATTAGCACATCCAATAACCTGGTCCAAGTTGGGTTTTTTATATATCTTTATCCGACAGGCGTACGCAGACGAACATCACAACGCCTGTAGGTATCGCTTACGTAAATGTCAAAGAGTTATTTCCTGCGTACGTGTTGGTATATCCGTTTATGATTATACCATTATAGTAAATTACGGCATTACGTGTCGGCTTATCTCCTACAAGTTCGGTATTTAAAATTTTCATAGAAGCATTCCGATATGGATCTTCATAAATCTTATTAATGCTATGAGCGACAAATTCCAATATTGGAATCCACTCGACACAAACTAGGTCATTTCGGGACTAACATATGTTTTTTTAAAAAAAATTTATTTCAGTAATTCGCTTGAGCGTAGGTGTCTTTAGCAGTGGGAGGAAACTAGAGGACCCAGAGGAAACCCACGATTTTGGACAGGCGACCTTACTCCTTGTCACGTACAACGCCAATTGACTCAATGACAGACCTATAAACGGAATATCAGACCAAACATAAGTTTAATCCGTTCAGTATATACAAACATATCATAGCAGGACCGGCGGCGTCTATTCGTTAAGGTGGTGGTACGAAATACCGAGTACACGTTGGCGTAACAGAACCTAAGGCAGTCGGAATTTGACAGAGAGTAGGGGGAGACGACGCTGTCCGGGCAAAATTTCCTTCATCCCACACGGACACAGCTCACCAAATATTTCTACGCCGTCACTCAAGAAACAAGGGCCAAAGTTATTTTTAGTCTCTCTCTCCCTTTCCCTTTTTCCCCCCTTTTGCATGGCGATTTTTGTTGACTTTTTGGTGTGGAATCGAAAAACAAGGTTTGAAAATACATTTTCTGCCAGGTTTTGGTGAATATTCATGATTTTTAGGCGGAAGGATACAAGAGTTGTGAGGTTGGTTACGTTGAAATGTAGGGCCGGAAATTGCATGTTTACTTGTCTCTACTTCCAACTTGTGTATCTCAAGTTTTTCATGGTGAACCTCATACATGCTTTTGGGCAAGAGTTTGCCACATGTTGCTCCATCTGTGGCAGAAAGCGTTCTACCCAACGAAAATTTGGGAAAAAGTTAGAGCCGGTCTAAGAGACGAGAATTAACATTAAAGTCAATGGGGAAATAATTAGTGATCTGTGGCCACACATCACGTGTATGAACGTATTCATTAGTCCAGTCCGTGCCAGTCTGATTAAAACATAGATCTATATTTTGTTTCGTTTTTATATACTTTCATTGGTCTCTACTACATGAAGATCTGACCAGTTGTTGTGGGAGGTCGAGCTAGGGGTCATAGAAGCGGCATTTGAACCTATGACGTCAGACATTTGATTAACCAATCGGTGTTGATGTTTCTAGTAGGATACCCACAGTTCCGTGCATCGCACGCTAAGTATTCGTTGCAACAGATCGTTTCACATCATCCAGAACGCAGGTTATTTAACAACTCTTCCAGATCCTAGTGTAGTAAAGACAAGTAAAACGAAATTTTGAATTCTAAAAAACGAAACGAAATAAGATCTATGTTTTAATCAGATTGAGTGAGTGCAGAAAAGTAGGATGTTAAAATTCAGACGACTGAAATCTTCTACGAAATCCTGCCTTCTCTTTAAATAGAAATGAAATAAAATGGGGTTTAACGTCCTACTGTTCTGCTCCGAAATGGGCTAATGAAGACGGGCATACGCCATACAGTGTGCTATTAGAGAAATTTTGCCCGGACAGCGGCACTACGTCCTACTCTTATATCGATTTCCAACTGTCAAGAAATCTTTTACGTGCACGCCAATGTGTACATGGGACCTCGGTTTTTCGTCCCATCCGAACGACTAGACAGCTGTCCTTGTCAGACCCTCCATCCTGCATCACTGACAAGGGGGACCACGCCGAAAATTCTTGATGAACTTTCTCGGCCAATGCAGAGATCGATCACCCGACCTCCAGGCTAGCGAGCCACCGTGACCCCTCTTTAAATATAATAAATTGTTACAGTTCTAGAATGTTCAACATTTTTAATCCAATTTGTCTCGACTGCCATTCATGTTGTACACTTTGAAATCATTTTTCGATGGTAAATGTAATAAATGAGCTGACTGTCAATCTCATGACGACGGTAATTATGAAATGTCCTAGGTGTAATTATATTTTCTAGTTTTTCTATTTTTTGAGCTACAATTAGATTATAATGAGTTTGACAGTTGAAATGTCCCGTGAAGTTATTTCGTGTTATCGGGTTATTATAGTGAATAAGAATAAATACAACCCAACTTCCTCACTATTCTAGCCAATATTATTTCCGTTTACTTAAGATGGTGTCTAAAAAATGTTCAGGATATCTCTCATATTATTATTAAGAGAGAGAGAGAGAGAGAGAGAGAGAGAGAGATGGGTTTAACGTTCACTCGACACAAACTAGTTCATTTCGGGACTAACAAATGGTAAGTTTTATATTTGAACAATTCGCAAGCTCGTAGCGGTCTTGAGCAGTGTGGGGTAACCGCGGGACCCTGAGAAAACCAACGAGGTTAGGCAGACGACCCTACTCCTTGTCACGTACAAGTGTGGGATTTCAATTCGCCGAATTAGGTGGACACGCCACTGCCCGGGAAAAATTACCCTCATAGCACACTATATAACGTTCGCCCGTCTTCATTAGCTAGTGTGGGATTTCAATTCGCCGAATTAGGTGGACACGCCACTGTCCGGGGAAAATTACCCTCATAGCACACTATATAACGTTCGCCCGTCTTCATTAGCTAGGTTGGTGGAATTTAGTAAGACGTTAAACGCTATTTCTGTAAGTTTCTCAGGTCCTATCTGTTCAATCGAGCTCTGTCACTTCAGGGAATTCGCACGAACAAATTATGATTAATGATAGTTTTACAGAAAGGCGTTTTGAAGAAGACCTTATACTTCAAACACTCAATATAGGTTTTGAAAAAACATGTCATACTTCAAACACATAATATACGTTTTAAAAAAAAACACGTCATACTTCAAACACATAATATAGGTTTAAAAAAAAACACGTCATACTTCAAACACATAATATAGGTTTTAAAAAAAACCACGTCATACTTCAAACACACAATATAGGTTTAAAAAAACACCTCATACTTCAAACACACAATATAGGTTTAAAAAAAAACACCTCATACTTCAAACACACAATATAGGTTTAAAATTTAAAAAAAACACGTCATACGTCATAGTATACGTTTTGAAAAAACACGTCATACTTCAAACACACATAGTTTACGTTTTGAAAAACAATATAGTGTACGTTTTAAAAGAATTTTTTTAGATAAAACATTTGTTTTTTATTTTACTTCAAACACACAATATAGGTTTAAAATTAAAAAAAAAACACGTCATACGTCATAGTATACGTTTTGAAAAAACACGTCATACTTCAAACACACATAGTTTACGTTTTGAAAAACAATATAGTATACGTTTTAAAAGAATTTTTTTAGATAAAACATTTGTTTTTATTAAATGAAATGGGGTTTAACGTCCGCGGTTTTTTGTTCCATCCGACCGACTAGACGCTGTCCCGTTGACATGGGGCAGCTACGCCGGAAAATCGAACACGAGACCTCGTGGGTGGTAAGTCAGTGCTTTGCTCACTGGCGTGGTTTCGATTCCCCGGTTGTACGTGACAAGGAGTAGGGTCGCCTGTCCTTCCTCGTGGGTTTTCTCCGAGTCCCCCGGTTTCCTCCCACTGCTAAAGTCCCCTACGCACAAGCGAATTATTGAAATAAATTAAACCATACGATAGTCCCGAAATGACCTAGTTTGTGTCGAGTGGGCGTTAACCCCCCCTCTCTCTCTCTCTCTCTCTCTCTCTCTCTCTCGCAGCCCCTCTCTTACTCACTGAGCCACTGCGGCTCGCGTATATATTTTGAAAATGACGTCATAAATCAGTTGTTTTCATATACATGTATATAAAATTTATGTTGGCGAAAGATATATATATATATATATTGGCATTTCATCTTGAAGATGAGACATGTTGGTATAATTGAGTGGTTTGTATTGGAGCTTATATCTATTGACGCCATCACTAGCGATAAAATCCACGTTAATACACGGTACCCTCGGGGCTCGTTACACGAACAGCGTGATGAAAATGTTACGTAATCAGTTTTGTGGTACTAAAATTGCTCATCGCCTATCTACATACTGAAGACATAAATAACGTAAAATATGGAAGAGTGAAAACCTCGAGGAATAACTGGTGTTTAGAAAGGAAAAGGGAAGCACCATATGAATCGACATCAATTACACCAGTTTTGTGGAGTTGGTTTTTTTTTCAGCCCCTTAAGAGATAGGTTATCGAGGCGATGTTAAATTGGTAAAAATAACACAGCTCCGATCCTCACTCGCTATGATTTTAATTTTGCTCATGAGTTCGAGTTAGTCTCCTGTGAAATAAACCAATAGATTTACCGTTAGGTGGCCGGGTATTGACGTACTTCCAATAGTCCGAACCATGTATCATTCCTCTCTCCATTAAAACTGACATTCAAGAAATATGTCTTTTTCCAGAATCCTATTAAATTGAATATTTTCATGAAGATGTAAACGGTTAGATATGTCTAGATGGGGTTTTGATTAGATAAAATTGTGAACCTCTAAAGCCGGCAACAATGTTTTTTTGTAAGATAGAATGACATATTTGTCAAATATGGCTGGTTTTGAAATGCTAGCTGATCCAAAACGTTCGTCTATTAATCAGCTTATGAGAGCCAATATCTGGGTGGCAGATTTTCTATCGGATAATCACATAACGCGGTTTTCAGAAACTTCTTTTAAAGTTCACCTCTCCGAGCATTAGGGATTTTGTTTCGTTTTTGTCGTGTTTTTTTTTATAATCCAAAACCTTTTATTTTTAACTACTGCGTTGCTTGTGCACGAAACGCAATTGCAAACTAACACTAAAAAAACCGTCCGAACATTAGGTATGTTTTTTAGCACAAGATTAGAATAAATTGCTTTTCTGAATATGAGTTATTGATATCTTATAACTCGATCATACCAGTCGTATAAATACCACTGCTACACTTTATACACATATCTTTGAAAAGAGACGTGACAACCGAACTAGTAGGTGGATTCTTGTTGCTACTTAGGCAGGCTACCAAATTGATTTGCTTATTAACCAATGGTGAATTCAATCTAAGATGACTGAATTTTATTAGTGGTCACTGTTGGCGACTGGACAAGTCATGAAGTGGCACGGTCAATACTATTAATTATCGATCGGAGTCTGTCTGGCAAGTAATTAGTTTTGTGGGTGAAATTACAGCCGTGGTCAGCAAGTTTAGCCAACTAGCCACAACGTCCATTGCAGCGAAAAGCAAATTGCCAACTTCCTTCCCGACCGGTGATTGTCTTTTGATGGGAAACTTGTTTACGATTCGTGGTCGCTCAGATAAATTAATAAGCATGCCAGTTAAGGTCGTTATAGGTTGATGTTATTAAATTGATGTTCAGGTTTTAAATTCCTCAAGTCGAAAATTTGAGAAGACTTTAACATTAAAGCTGGACTAACCAAAAGATTTATAAATAAAATAAAACCAAGTACGAACAATCCAAACCATTAGACAAAATTCGAAGTCCTAAAAAACGATATAGGCAAAATAGTGTATTAAAGAAAAATAGTGTAATCAGCATATGGACTGTTCACCGTGTACAAAATACACGACAAACAGTGGTAACAGGTGTCCGGAAGAGTAAGCTTACTATTAAAAGTACTTTTTAAAATTCTTGAAATGGACAATTTGAGAAATCTTCAACATTGAATCAGCACTAACATGCCATCAACAAGAATGCATGAATGAATGATTGAAATGGGTATAAACGTGATATTTTTTTCTGAATGGACCGGGATAATGAAGAAAGGGCTGGCAAAAAAACATAAATCATTCTGCTTTAACGATTCAAAACAACTAGCTCTAAGTTTAGCTAGCGCCATTTGAAGTTTACGTATTGACGGGGTTGATGAAGAAAGAACTGTCAAAATATTTTGCCTGGACAGCGGCGTCACGGCCTACTCTTATATCGAATTCCAACTGCCAGGGTTTTTTTTACTTGCAATCCAATGTTGACCTCGGTTTTTCGTCCCATCCGAAAGAAAGTGGGTCTTTCATTTCTGAAGAGAGGTTAATTCGTGTACACATTGGCGTGCACGTAAAATAACCCTTGACTGTAGACGGTAAACGCCGCTGTCTGGCAAAATGCATCGCATTGCACATGTAATATAGTACTACAAATTACCATATGACCAGTGTTGAGTTGACGAGACATTAAAACCCAATTCTATTTTTAACATTTCATGGCAACGTCAACAGATTACAATGTATACCAGACCGGAAGTTGTTGAATAAAGTCAGACATCTTGGTTGCTAGCCTATCCTCCCAATTTGCATAAGGACCTGTACGACGGCTCGTCTTAAGTTTGTCGCTTTATTTTTTCAAATTTGTTTCTCGATTAAATGAATTTCATGTCTTCCGTTATTTCTCTTAAATTAGATTTGACAGCCATTGGATTAGAAGGTGTTCACTTCAGACTGAAAATGTAATTTGAAGCCCATGTATCATTTGTAACAGACAAATGGATGGCACGACTTCGTGTCGTTGGTCAATATTAAATAATTTCCATTATTCTATATTTAGCAGTCACCCAACTCACACTGGAATGAGAAGCCATGCGAAGCGTCTAAAAAGCTAAATGAAATCATTTTCAACTTAGGCCACTCCAATTTAAGTGTTTGTTTTTCGGGAACACTTATTCAAACCACGCCAGTTGACTAAATGCTATTTCTTCGAGAGTCACTCTAATCAAAAAAAAAAACCCCAAAACATAAAGTACCTGGTTAGTTCCAGGGGGGTTGGATGGCCGAATGGTTAGCACGTGCGCGCTGCATCTTCAGGCCTGCTAATGGGTCGGCTGGCGTGGTTTCGAATCCTGTTCAACCTCGTGGGTTTTCTCCGGGTCCTCTGGTTTCCTCCCGCTGCTAACGAATTATTGAAATTAAAAACCATATGTTAGTCCCGAAATGAGCTCGTTTGTGTCGAGTGGACGTTAAACCCATCTCTCTCTCTCTCTCTCTCCCCCTTAGTTCCATTTTTTGTATTTTTAAATGTTAAACAAAAACATTGTTTATTTGACTTGGTATGCTGTTTATTTATTAATACCATGATGATCTAAATATTACATTGGTTTGGTCGTATTTCTCGCCTTCCTTTATCTTGCCAGCTTTTCTCCAATAGTCAATTATTGGCTGATTAACTGATACTAGATCGTGGACTCGTAACCTTCGAGAAGAAAGGTCAAGTCTGCAGACGAGACGTTATCTCTGACAGACGTCAATGAAATAATGTCTGTCTGGCAGCAATTTCCTTCGATAATCACGTTTGATGCGATATTATGAATGGACAGATATTGCTTATCCCAGTCACAGCATTTTGAGTTTGATAAAAAAAATATATTTTTTTTTATTTACAAATAGAATTTTCTATCTATGTTTTGTAAAGATTGCCTGTCATTAGAGAGAATTATTTTTATACATCAAATAAGGAATGGTGGTATTTTTATTTACATATAGGTTGACATTTTAAAACAAAGTGGGGATTTAAAGATGTAGACTTAAAGTTAAAATCTCGTCTGAATCGGGATTGTGTCGTATACGCTATTCGTCTTGCGCTGGCTCGCTAGCCTGGAGGTCGGGTGTTCGATCCCTGCATTGGCCGAGAAAGTTCATCCAGATTTTCTGGCGTGGTTCCCCCTTGTCAGTGATGCAGGACGGAGGGCCTGACAAGGACAGCTGTCTAGTCCTTCGGATGAAACGAAAAACCGAGGTCCCGTGTATACATTGGAATGAACGTAAAAGATCCCTTGGCAGTTGGAAATCGATATAAGAGTAGGCGATAGTGCCGCTGCCCGGGCAAAATTTCCCTCATAGCACACTGTATGGCGTATGCCCGTCTTCATTAGCCCAGTCGGAGCAAAATAGTAGGACGTTAAACCACATTTCATTTCATTTCACGCTATTTGTCTAATTTAAAGGAGCTAAATCGCTTATATTTGGGATCTAGAAATTGACACAAATGAGACGCAATGCATATAATAATGTAATGTGAATGTATATAAACTGATTTACATTCAGTCGTTTCTGTTTTTACTCTAATTTCTAATCAGTTATGTTCGGCAAAATTACCCAGAAGTCTTAATCGAATGGCATTCTCTAGCGTCTGGTTATTCCTGTCTACACCGATAGAATTTATTGCGCATGCTCTCCAGATAAGAATATGACGTCACCGTTTGAAATGCCTTGTGGAATATGTCTAGCCTCGTTCTTCGAGCAAATTGTTACAAATGGCGCTGAAACGCATTGTCCTACACGATTCGTGTACCAATGCTAAATTGTTTATTTTGTCTTAAATATTGGATATCAGAAGCCCATCACAACATCAATGTTGATTTAAATTGACAAATAATTCTTGTTTTCAATGTCGAAGACTTTGGAGAGTTAGAGACTCCGTTCAGACGCTTATTTTTAAACCAGTTCATAATCGCTTGGGTTTTTAAGACACCATCGTGTTGCGTTCACAGGTACTATAAGCCAAACCAGTTTAACTATTCTGACCTCTTCGGTCGGAGGTTAGAGTTAACTGCGCATGGGTAGCTTCATATTCTTTATTCGGTTCTCGCACGCTTTCGATAACATTGGCACTGTCTGACCCCAATATTTCCACAGGAATGTACCTAACTGCGTACTGCGCATGCTCAAAGCAAGCTGGAGCTGGGGGTTTTAAGTCAACCCGTTCAGACGGCTAAGATGAACCAGTTTAAAATAAAAAGCCTTCTCGAAGACAGGTCGCGAGCAGAGGTTTTTAAACTGGTTTATTTGCCCCACATCTGCGTTCAGACGCTTAAGTTAAACTGGTTTAACGATCCCCGGGGTTTTTAAACCAGTTCAACTTAACCGTCTGAACGGGCTATTAGCTACTTTAAGTAGCATGCGAAGGTGAGCGAGTAATAGAGTTTAACGTCCCCTTGATACTAACTGTGTCATTTCGGGACTAACATATGGTTCAATTTTATTTCAATAATTCGCTTGCGCATAGGTGTCTTTGGTAGTGGGGGGAAATCGGAAGTACCCTGAGAAAAATCACAAGGTTGGACTGGCAACCCTACTCCTTGTCACGTGCTACAAGTATAGGCTCAGCCACCCAGATTCCCGAACATTCAAAGATGTCTTCTCCTTCTCTTGAAACCATTACATTGATACCGACGTACCAATTTGAACTGACATTAACACAGATAAAAAAACAAAAATCTTCACTATAAATCTCCGAGATCAGATTTTTAAAATTCTTCTTGGCCAATAAAATAATCGTTGGTAACAATACTTGTCTTTTTCTCGATCAGTTGACGTGCCCCGGGAACTATGTTCTCATGGCGGAGAGTCTCTATGGGGGCCACATCACGTCAATTAAGTTATGGTTACGTCAGTCAATCTAACGCCATCATGGAGACAAATTGAGGAAAACATCAAATTGCACATAATACACGCTAGATGCAATAATAGGACATGAAATAATCGACTTTCCCAGGTCGTTGATTTGACAGATTTAAACCCCCGTGGATTTCACTTTTAACCTTAGACCAATCAACGTAGACGTTACAAATTTACATGCAAGACATGATTTTCCTGTTGCGTCAAACTGGATGCGCGGTGAGTTGTGGACGTCATCATTGATTACTCATTAAAATCGTTTAGAATAATATTTTCTTGTTAATGGTGTCGACGAAAATAAAATCTTTAACAAAAGGTATTTGCAGAATAAGAAAACGAATTGTGATGGTTTATCACATTGTTTTGCGCTGTTTTTGGTTGGCACGAAGTGAAGGGTTTTGGCAGAATTCCAAATATAAGCAACTTTTGATATATTTTGTCGGTTACTCTGTGAAAAAACAGATTACATCCAAGATAGAGAGAGAGAAATGGGGTTTAACGTCCACTCGACACAAACTAGGTCATTTCCGGACTAACATGATTTAATTCTATTTCAATAAATCACTTGTGTGTAGGGGTCTTTAGCAGCGGGAGGAACCGGAGGACCCGGATAAAACTCACTAGGCTGGACAGGCGACCCTACTCCTTATCACGTACAACCGGGATTCGAAACCACGCCAGTTGACTCAATGACAGGCCTTATGATACAGCGCGCACGTGCTTACCATTCGGCCACCCCCCCCCCACCATATCCAAGATAGAGATCCCATAAAATATATAGAAGGCATTGCGACATGGTTGATAATTTCAACCCCAAAAACATCCAAGGTAGCAAAAACACCAAAATAGCAACATCTCACATCCATGTAGATACCAAAACTAAGTCAATTTCGTTTCCATGGAAACACAAAAATTATTAAATCCGAGGCGCAACTGCTTTAATAGGTTAATGTATATATGAAGTTTAATAAAGATATCTTCAACAGTTTGTAAGATATGGTCCGGAACCAAAATCGGGAACGATTACTGGAAGTTGGACCTTCCATATCCTTCTCTAACTTCACAGTGGGGGTGAGCCGCCGAATGATTAACGCGTGCGCGTTGGGTCATAATGTCTGTTATTGAGTCAAATGGCGTGGTTTCGATTACTCGCTTGTACGTGACAAGGAGTAAGGTCGCCTATATAAACCTCGTGGGTTTTTCCTGTGCCCCCCCCCCCCCCCTGCTAATGACCCCTACGCCAAGCAAATTATTGAAATAAAATTGAAATTGAATAATATGTTAGTCCCGAAATGACCTAGTTGTGTCGAGTTTGACGTTAAACACCCCCCCCCCTCTCTCTCTCTCTCTCTCTCTCTCTCCATTTCTCTCCCTCTTTCTCAACCAGGGTTTCACGTGGTAAGTGGGTAAGACGCTAGCTCGCTAGCCTGGAGGTCGGGTGTTCGATCCCTGCATTGGCCGAGAAAGTTCATCCAGATTTTCCGGCGTGGTTCTCCCTTGTCAGTGATGCAGGACGGAGGGGCTGACAAGGAAAGCTGTCTAGTCGTTCGGATGGGACGAAAAACCGAGGTCCCGTGTACACATTGACGTGCACGTAAAAGATCCCTTGACAGTTGGAATTCGATATAAGAGTAGGCCGTAGTGCCGCTGTCCGGGCAAAATTTCCCTCATAGCACACTGTATGGCGTATGCCCGTCATTAGCCCATGTTAGGAGCAGAACAGTAGGACGTTAAACTCCATTTCATTTCATTTTCTCAACCAAACTTCATTCGTTGCGGGGTAAAGAAAAGAAATAGGCTACGTAACGCCTACATATAAAAAGTATAAAATGGCGCGCTTTGTTCGAGATACAAGATGTCGAGAAAATAACTTCCCTGTTTATAAGAATTATTGTTTATGAAGGAATAAAAAGCTAATGACAACCGATATACGAATCGTTTTGTTTCTTCAAAAATAAAACATTGATATAACACTGTACTTTCATGTTTGGTTCGGTTTTTTGGCAGGATTTTCAAAGAGAAAACTACAAAGCTGTAGATATGTGTGCTTTACTTTAAAAAACAATATTACTTTAAAGGGCGTATTGCTCTATTCTTTGGAGCCTTATAGGACACCTATATAAATGCAATATAGAGTGTTTTACATTCCATTTTTTAAAATTATTATTGCAATGTCTGTGAAATACGTTTCTTTTTGGGGTTTTTAATATTTAATTTGGTTGATTGTGGATCAGCCATTTTAATTACTCCATATTGTCTTGTAAGGTATGTTTTCTTTATTCATTACAAATGGCGTCTGAAACCACAGAGTGCACGACGTTGTGTACTGATTAAAAAATGCTCCTTGTGTCTCTAATATTTGATATCCATATCCCATGTTTTCATGGTAAGATAACAACATCAATATAGATTGAAATGGATCAATTAATGTCGCCATTAATCAGCTTTTAATCATTCGTTGTTGAATTTTTATCTGGATTTAGAAATTATAAAAGTTTAAACATACTTTATGCAAGAGCTAAATCTGTCTATTGCATGTCTTCCTTGAGGCCTGAAATGTTATATAAACTAATAATTAGACATTAATTAACGTATCCAAACGATAATCAACTCTAGATGGCATCTTATTTGTCGGGTTTTCACTGGATTTGAATCCGATCTGCTGCTCAACGCTCATTGATGATTAAATCCAAAACTGGATAATTGAGACTATGTTGGGTTTTTTTTTATCGTACCGACTTTAGTAATGATGATCGAGACTAGGCTTAAAATTCAAACGCTAATATCTCGGTTCAGAGTGGAGCAGTTTGACTGAAATTTTTAGAAAATTCCCTTTATGTTCTCTTTTTTTAACTATTATAGCGTGAACAGTCAACTCGTTATCTAATCTCCCATAATGTATCTTTAAAATCGGTACTTGCATAACGCCAAGTGTTTATCTCTCAATGACGTCACTAATGTAAATATACGTTATTATGGTAGTCTACGTCGCATTTGAGAAATGTGGAGCTTTGTAAGATTCAACAAGTTTGTAAATGACCATAATATAACATGTTTTAACTTCATGAAAAGACAACTCGTGTTTGGATTTTTTTATAAATTAATGACAATATTGCTACTTTAAGACAAATATTGAAAACTTGAGAAGTAAATAGTTCGGGGAAGTACGCTCAAATACAACACGGTACAGAAAGAAAGAATGTCGGTTGCTAAGTGACGTACCATGTGCATTCTGTAAGCCGCCATTGTTCATTGTATGATTATATTTTCTGTAGTTGTTTTTTACGTATTTCATAACTTCTCTGCTGTTTTTCTAAATGGATTGAAGCGATTCAAAGATGGCGATGTTTTTATTCCACCATGCTGTTTGTTGATCTTCATTCTTTTGTTCATTGGTAGTCGAATCAATTTTTTTGTGGGGCTGTTGAATATTCTGCTCTAATATTTCACGACGTTCCGCTTACAACCAATGCTAGCCAATATAGGCCTTAGGTAGACCTCCATTCGTTTTGTCTTATGTTCTAAGAAAACGCTTGCCTGGAACAAAAGACACAAACTGACCAACTAGGCCTAAATGAAATGAAATGAAATGAAATGGGGTTGAACGTCCTACTGTTCTGCTCCTAAACTGGGCTAATGAAGACGGGCATACGCCGTACAGTGTGCTATGAGGGAAATTTTGCCCGGGTAGCGGCGCTACGACCTACTCTTATATCGAATTCCAACTGCTAAGGGATCTTTTACGTGCACGCCAATGTGTACACGGGACCTCGGTTTTTCGTCCCATCCGAGAACGACTAGACAGCTGTCCTTGTCAGGCCCTCCATCCTGCATCACTGACAAGGGAAACCACGCCGGAAAATCTGAATGAACTTTCTCGGCCAATGCAGGGATCGAACACCCGACCTCCAGGGCACTACAAGTTCGAGAACCACACGTACTCGGTGAGTAAGAGTTCACGGGCTCGATCCCAGTGATGACCAAGGTTCCTAGGGATTTTTTCTGCGTGGTTTCACCTTGTCAGTGGCGCCAGGACGAGAGTCTATGGCTTCGAATGGTACGAAATACCGAGGTCCCGTGCACACATAACAGAGCCCTTAGCAGTTTAAATTCGTCAGAAAAGGGGAAACGCCATTGTTTAGGCAAAATTACCCTCTTTGAACACTGAATGACAGCATTCATCCGCCTGGTTCATGTAAAAAAAAACATAGGACGTTGGGTTGAATCGCATTTCATTTCTATAAAACCGTTGCAGATTCCTATTATGTAGGCTAGGGGGAGGGGGGGGGCAATGGTTATATCGTTGACCTGTCATCGAGTCAACTGGCGTGGTATCGATTCCCCGGTTGTACGTGACAAGAAGCACGGTCGTTGTCCAACCTTGTGATTTTACTCCGGATACTTCCGGTTTCCTCCCGCTACTAGAAAGTTCTACTCGCAACCGAATTAGTGAAATCAGATTAAACCACGTGTTAGTAACGAAATGACCTAGTTTGTGTCCAGTTAACTTTAAACCCCATTTCACAGTACGATTTAAATTATCAAGTGTGGTAAAGTCAATTTGTCTTAGATTTTTTTTTTTTTTTTTTTTCAGATGAAGAGCGAACTATTTGACTGTTGTTGATCTGTAGTGGTTGTTCTAATGTCCATGGGGATTACGAAAATAATAAAATGCACTTAGTTTTATTATCAACACGAAGCCTCGTCACGTGAACAACTTCCATTTTCTAGAATTCTAAACAGATCAATTAAAACAAATGTCACTGATAGGAAGCCACAGTGGATCTCTAACCAGGAAGTGACGGGTTCGATTCCGATGTGGGTCGAACAGTGGCGTGCAGAGAAGAGGATTAAGAGGGCGGTGACCAGGGGATTCCCTTTTCATGGCACGTACAAGCGGCAATCGTGACAAGGAGTAGGGTCGCCAGTCTAACCTCCTGTGTTTTCTCTTGCCCCCCCCCCCCCCTTCTCCGGGTCCTCCCACGTAAAACAGCGAACTGTGAGTGTGACTATGTTGTAACATATTGGTTTCCCCCTTGTCAGTGACGCAGGACGGAGGGCCTGACAAGGACAGCCGTCTAGTCGTTCGGATGGGACGAAAAACCGAGGTCCCGTGTACTCTTTGGCGTGCACGTAAAAGATTCCTTGACAGTCCAGCTCGGAGCAGAACAATAGGACGTTAAACCTCATTTCATTTATCAACTGGCGTAGTTTCGATTCCCGGGTTGTACGTGACAAGGAGTAGGGTCGCCTATTCAACCTCGTGGGTTTTCTCTGGGTCCTCCGGTTTACTCCCACTACCAAAGACCTCTACGCGCAAGCGAATTATTGAAATAAAATTGAACCATATGTTAGTCCCGAAATGACCTAGTTTGTGTCGAGTGGACGTTAAACCCCATTTCATTTATAACATATTGGCATGCTAAAGTGGTGAACGTAACTTGTGTATTGGAATGATGTGTGAGAGCTGAGGTCGATATTATACACGGTTCACGGAAGATGAGAAAATATGGCGGGAAGAGAAGCCAGGGTTATTTTAGACAAGCATACGGTTTGCCTGTCTGTTAACAAAAATCAAATTATCTATTATCGATAAGCTTCGTCTAGCAAAACACAAAAGCCGGGGCACAGTAATGTGTTATTATTTGTTTATCAAAATTGTTATCAATTTTGTCGAGTAGTGTGTAATTTGTTATTCATAATTATAGTAATTGTTATGAATGCTTTGTGTGTGTGACATACGTATTTTATACACAAATGTCTGTCTATTATAACTTAACATAGCTTTACTAAGCCTGTTTGATTAAGGGGGAGGGGGCGTCCATATATTATGATAGCATATAGTGTTATTATTCTTTGAAAACAATATTTGAAGTCAAGTTAGAATGTTCGTGATAACTAAACATTAAGCATGTTATGATCGAAGAAATAACACGCATCCATTAAATACTAGTTGTTACTATATTCAAATGTTTATTTTTTTCGATTTCATAAAGGAATAACCTCTACAAAAACAAAATTCTGATATTTTGCGGTATTTACATAACTGAGATGATGGCATCTTAATGATCTGGCTACATAAATTTCTTCCTAATTCCCTTGTTGTAAAATTACAAATATTGGTCTTTCATAAAAGGTAGGTTGGAGCTGTTTTTCCGGTTTCGCAGTGTTTGCTTAATCAATGACATTTCTATATTCTTAATTTATTTAATCTAATGATTTGTTGTTTTAGTTCTTAGATGCAATTAAACGTAACATTTTTTATTTCAAAATATTTAGTTTTTTTGAGTTTTTTAAATTTTTAAATATGTAAGAGAAAGGCTTGATTATTGATTGAAGCGTTCGATCGAAAATACGAAAACAAAACAGATACATTTATCGGTAACGGAGCAATGGAGCCTTTCACGAACATCCTGTTGTCCAGTATCTTAAGGAACAGTTTGACATTACCTCGGTCTGTCAGTTGTTTTCTCTTGTTGTTTTTTTTTTCAATATGAAGCGTTCGGTCGAAAATACGAAGACGAAACAGATACATTTATTGGCAATTTGGTAATGGAGTTCATCTCAATGTCCCTCCCAACTGTTTGGCTACTAAATATCCTCCACCCCACCCCCGCACCCAATTTGTTCTCTTATTATATCTAAACCGTATCTCATAATGTCATAATGTCATGTGCCGTGCATGTGGGAGTTGGGGGCGGGGGAGGGTCATTCAGTTTGCGGTTTGAAAACTTCGGTCAAATGCTCCGCCACGACCTATTTTAGTATAAACGTTCCAGGGAGGGGCTGGTCAAATTCTGTGATCTTCGAGTTGATAATCCACCATCACCACAAACGATCAAATCGTTAAGGTACACGGGACCTTTCAGTTTCATCCCATCCGACCGATAAAACATTGTTCCTTGCCAGGCCCCGTCCTGCACCACTAACAATGGGGAAACCACGCCGAGAAATGCTCTGGGTTAACACTCGAACTGAACCCGGAACCTCGCTGATCAAATCTAGTCCTGTAAGATGTTCTTTACGTTACATAATTTCATGTGCACCGGGACCTTGGTGTTTCGTCCCACCCGAACACTGTTCCATGCCTGACCCCCTCCCCCCATCTTGCATCGCTAACACAAACGGAAAACCACGCCGGGAAATGTCCTGAGAAACTTTCTCGGTCAACACCCGGATTGAAACCGGGATCTCCTGGCTAGCGACCCACCACCGCCTTACTCACTGAGACACCGCGGCAAAAACATTTCATGTCTTTAAGTCTTCATCCCCGTTCCTTGCCACCACCCGACCAGGTACCGCACCACTAGCAAAGGGGAAAACACGCCGGAAAATCGAGGGGAACGTTCTCAGCCAACCCTGGGAATGAACCAGAGATTAGCCCCTTATCCGTCGAGAAACTGTGGCTCCACTAGCTACACAAACATGTCATGACATGTCATGTCTCTAAGGTTTCATCCCCATTCCTTGCCACCCCTCGTCCTGCATCACTAGCAAAGGAGAACCAGGAGATTAAAGAAGTAGGGAACCTGTTGTTACCGAGCTAGCGCCTTATCCGCCGAGACACTGCGGCTCCACTAGCTACACAAACATGTCATGGCTCTAAGGTTTCATCCCCATTCCTTGCCACCCCTCGTCCTGCATCACTAGCAAAGGAGAAACCAGGAGATTAAAGAAGTAGAGAACCTGTTGTTACCGAGCTAGCGCCTTATCCACCGAGACACTGCGGCTCCACTAGCTACACAAACATGTCATGGCTGTAATAGAAATGACCTGTGGTCAGAGTTTATGATATGTAGACTGAGTTAGAGTATTGATTGAGACCAGTCTAACCATCATATGACTGATAACTATTATCAAATCCTTTATCTAACTCCGTATTATTGGGGTAATCTGAAGACACGGATTTCATTAAAAGCTTATGAAAAATTGATCGTCTGTCATCCTCTTTCGGCCTTCGGCTCAATTGCGACCATCAAGATGGTCAAAACACACTGGCGATTGTCCATCAGAGCCAAATTATTGATTGAGAAGTGTCTGGACAATAATTGGCATTATTGGCGAATAGGAGTCGTGGTCTGAGTTAGAAACAAATGAATCAACTCAATGAAAGCCTTACAATGTTCGGCTTTTGTGTTAAAATGGTCATGCCGTGATGTTGGTCTTCGCCCTGGTCAACACGGTCCTTTGTTCGCTCACTGATTTCTATAGATTCCCAATGATTAACTGTATATAATGTCAGTACTGGACATAAACGGGGTTTATTGGCATTTTGAGTTGTGACAATGGACTTCATCAACACGCTGAACTTGATGCTCTTGTGGATAGAAAGCCTGGGTTCCACTGTTTGTATGTCTGCGATAACACCCTCGGTGGACGTCAAACATGTGTGTGTCTGCGATAACACCCTCGTTGGAAGTGGACGTTAAACATGTGTATGTCTGCGATAACAGCCTTGGTGGAAACGGACCTTAAACACGTGTCTGTGTCTGCGATAATACCCTCGATGGAAGCGGACGCTAAACACCTGTAATGCCACTGGGGATAGTGGAAAAATACATTTTGGGATAATACAAGAAGCAGACGGCGGTGTATGGCGGGAACAATAGCTAAAATGGATGACGTAAACGTTTCACAGATCTCAGCTAACACCAGATCAGCCAGAGCACGATGTAAAGTCTTGCGTCTGTATTTCATCAAACGTGATTCGTACAATATTCAAATGAAATAACAATATCAGTTGATAACATCAGACGTGGGAGATTAATGCTCATTTAGTAATCTCAAATAATCGGTCTACATTTAGGCCGTCTGGTCGCGAGGGTCGACCGAACATGTTTACAGTTGGTAAAAAAAACCAAAAAAAAAACTTAATCTAAGTCATGCCCAAAAATATTTTTATCTGAACTTGCCAATATTTTTCTAGAATTACTTTCATCTCTGAAGATTTTTTAATGAAACTTTGCGATAATTTCCTGTCTTGGAAGAAATGGTTCATATCTACACAAAAACTGTTGTTAGTGAAAACTTATCAGTTTTCTGCACGCCTGCTGTTCGGGGAAACAGGAGGCTTAATTTTTTTTTCTTCAAATCAGTGGATTATCACGTGAAAACAGAAGTTATTGACTTAGTATATACAGTGGGGAAAATTACTTCTAGAAAATCAATAGTCCGTAGATCATATTTTATTTCAGAAAATATTAAAAAAAAAAAAAACTCAATTTTTTTTTCTTGTGGATTTAGCTCTGCTTTTTGTTCGTGAAATTGCTCAAAGAAATGTTATGCAGTTGGTTTAATTTCCCAGTAGATGAATTGATTTGGATGGACTGTTGTCGGGTAACGGTTGGTTCATTGAATACAATAAAGTTCTTTTAGCTTGTTGGAATTTTTTATCCATAATATAAACGAAACGAAATGAAACGAAATGGGGTTTAACGTCCTACTGTTTTGTTCCGAACTGGGCTAATGAAGACGGGAATTTTGCCCGGGCAGCGGCACTATGGCCTACTCATATCGAATTCCAACTGCCATGGGATCTTTAACATGCACGTCAAAGTGTACACGGGACCCAGGTTTTTCGTCCCATCCAAACGACTAGACAACTGTCCATATCCGGCCCTCCGTCCTGCAGCGCTGGCAAGGGGAAACCACGTCGGAAAATTCCGATTAACATTCTCGTCCAATGCAGGGATTGAACACGCGACCTCCAGGCTAGCGAGTCAGCGTATTACCCACTCAGCCAGCGTGACTCCCTTCTTCTAGTCGTGAGGGCGGGGGAATGGGAGGGGCCTCATAAACGTAATATCCGGGGCTTCTCTTCATCTATATCCAGCACAGCTAACAAGGGTATAAGGCACAATTATTGCTGTCCAATCGACACGAATTCTCCATTTTGCATTGAATTAGATACTTTAGTCCTAATAAAACTGGCTGTGTCTATTAATTAAAAAAATAAATGGTTATTAATTAGTTATAATGAACCAAAGAAGACATTCGTATGTGAAGATCCGATTTTATAAGTCTATATACACAATTAATTAAATAAACAGAAATGAAATGAAATGAAATGGGGGTTTAACGTCCTACTGTTCTGCTCCTAACCTGGGCTAATGAAGACGGGCATACGCCATACAGTGTGCTATGAGGGAAATTTTGCCCGGACAGCGGCACTACGGCCTACTCTTATATCGAATTCCAACTGCCAAGGGATCTTTTACGTGCACGCCAATGTGTACACGGGACCTCGGTTTTTCGTCCCATCCGAACGACTAGACAGCTTTCCTTGTCAGCCCCTCCGTCCTGCATCAATGACAAGGGAGAACCACGCCGGAAAATCTGGATGAACTTTCTCGGCCAATGCAGGGATCGAACACCCGACCTCCAGGCTAGCGAGCTAGCGTCTTACCCACTTCGCCACGTGATCCCCTTAAATAAACAGAGAGAGAGAGAGAGAGAGAGGGAGCGGGGGTTTAACGTCCCCTCGACACCACAAACTAGTTCATTTCTGGACTAAAACATGGTTTCAATTTTATTTCAATAATTCACTTGCTCGTAGGGGTCTTTAGCAGTGGGGGGAAACTGGAGGACCCGGAGAAAACCCACGAGGTTGGACAGGCGACCCGACTTCTTGTCACGTACAACCGGGGAATCGAAACCCCGCCAATTGACTCAATGACAGACCGTATGATACAGCGGGTACGTGCTAACCATTCGACCACTCAACCCCGCTAATTAAATACATCATTTGTAATTATTCCTCTTAAAATATTTGAATATTTAACATTTAATTAAGAAAACATATCAAAATATCGACAGTAGTTAATCTCCTCCTGACTTAGATAGGGTTTAACGTCCACTTAACACAAACTAGGTCATTTCGGGACTAACGTATGGTTCAAATTGATCGCAATAATTCGCTTGCGCGTAGGGGTCTTAAGCAGTGGGAGTAAACCGGAGGACCCGGAGAAAACCCACGAGGTTGGACAGAAGAATCGTAACCACGCCAGTTGACTCAACGAAAGACCTTACGATATAGCGCGCACGTGCTAACCATTCGGTCATCCCAACCTTCTGGATTAAACAGAGTTCCATCAAAAGGTTTTTGTGAATATTGTAGGTGGCGCTAGCTTGTTTTTACAGTATTCAGTTTATATCATCTCCGCGTGACTAAATTTATTTGTTAAGGCCAACTCAAGTTTTTGTTAAGGTCGCTGAGGTGTAAATAAGGTTTGGACACGTGATTGTTGGCGAGATTGTAGGTTAGGGTTTGGGTAAGCATTGTGGCTAGGTCCAGGGTTAGGGTTGGGATTAGCGCTAGCCCTGTTTACATCTCATAACCTATGACGAAAAACTCAGCTGGCCTTATCATTTAGCACTAACTTTTAGCACATGATGCTACCATAACTTTGTAAATACTGAGCGGAAATGAGCCATTTTGTTCATTGGTATTCCTTTTAGACATTGACAATAAGATAACTTATAATGAATTGAAAAAAAAAAAAAAAAAATCCACGCAAATAGAAAAACAGTATTGGGCAAAAAATAGCCCATTAATTCCAAGATATCTCAGGAATTATTTGAGAACTTCCTGCATGTTATAAACATAGTTATATACTATGGCGTGATGTTCAGATAAGTCTATAACAATACAATGTAAATATTAAATAAAATGTAATTAAATAGGGTTTATAACGGCCGACTTGTCAACACAGACTGAGATACTGAAGCCGAGCGAACGGCATACAGGGCTGAGGTAATCGTAATGGTAATAGGTAATGGTAATAAATAATGGGTAATGGGTAATGGTAATAGGTGATGGTGATGGTGATAGGAAATGGTAATAGTAATTGTG
The DNA here is from genome assembly GCF_932274485.2 of Patella vulgata. Classification (NCBI taxonomy): domain Eukaryota; kingdom Metazoa; phylum Mollusca; class Gastropoda; family Patellidae; genus Patella; species Patella vulgata. The sequence continues at coordinate 5,274,360 of NC_065885.2, forward strand.
ATGGTAATGGGTGGTGGTAATAGGTAATAGGTAATGGTGATGGTGATGGCAATAGGTAATGGTAACAGGTAAGGTAATGGTTATAGGTAATGGTAATGTTGATGGTAATAGGTAATGGTTATAGGTGGTGGTAATGGGTATGGTAATGGTAATAGGTGATGGTAATAGGTGATGGTGATGGCAATAGGTAATGGTAATAGGTAAGGTAATGGTTATAGGTAAGGTAATGGTTATAGGTAATGGTTATGTTGATGGTAATAGGTAATGGTTATAGGTGGTGGTAATGGGTATGGTAATGGTAATAGGTGATGGTAATAGGTGATGGTGATGGTGATGGTAATAGGCAATGGTAATAGGTAAGGTAATGGTTACAGGTAATGGTAATGTTGATGAAAATAGGTTATGGTTATAGGTGGTGGTAAAGGGTATGGTAATGGTAATGGTAATGGGTCATGGTAATAGGTAAGGTAATGGTTATAGGTAATGGTGATGGTAAATAGGTAATGGTTATAGGTGGTGGAAATGGGTATGGTAATGGTCATGGTAATAGGTAATGGTGCTGGTAATATGTAATGGTGATGGTAATAGGTAATGGTTATAGGTGGTGGAAATGGGTATGGTAATGGTCATGGTAATAGGTAATGGTGCTGGTAATATGTAAATGTGATGGTAATAGGTAATGGTTATAGGTGGTGGAAATGGGTATGGTAATGGTCATGGTAATAGGTAATGGTGCTGGTAATATGTAATGGTGATGGTAATAGGTAATGGTTATAGGTGGTGGAAATGGGTATGGTAATGGTCATGGTAATAGGTAATGGTGCTGGTAATATGTAATGGTGATGGTAATAGGTAATGGTTATAGGTGGTGGAAATGGGTATGGTAATGGTCATGGTAATAGGTAATGGTGCTGGTAATATGTAATGGTGATGGTAATAGGTAATGGTAATAGGTAATGGTTATAGGTGGTGGAAATGGGTATGGTAATGGTCATGGTAATAGGTAATGGTGCTGGTAATATGTAATGGTGATGGTAATAGGTAATGGTTATAGGTGGTGGAAATGGGTATGGTAATGGTCATGGTAATAGGTAATGGTGCTGGTAATATGTAATGGTGATGGTAATAGGTAATGGTTATAGGTGGTGGAAATGGGTATGGTAATGGTCATGGTAATGGTCATGGTCATAGGTAATGGTGCTGGTAATATGTAATGGTGATGGCAATAGGTAATGGTTATAGGTGGTGGTAATGGGTATGGTAATGGTAATGGTAATAGGTGATGGTAATGGTAATGGTAATATGTAATGGTGATGGTAATAGGTAATGGTTATAGGTGGTGGTAATGGGTATGGTAATGGTAATAGGTGATGGTGATGGTAATGGTGATGGTAATAGGTAATGGTAATAGGTGATGGTAATGGTGAGGGTAATAGGTAATGGTAATGGTAATAGGTGATGGTAATGGTGATGGTAATAGGTAATGGTGATGGTGACGGTAATAGATAATATATAATGGTAAGACCTAATCCCACTAATCCTACTGTTCGTGCCAGGCCCTAGCTCTGTCCTGCACCTTTGACAAGAAGTGAAAACCGCGTGGAAAAATCACGGGGAACGTTCTCGACCAACATCGCTGTTTGGTATTCTATAGATACAATCGATTTCTGTGTATGGCTACTGTCTTGGTTTCCTGTCATTCAACGTCTGAGTCGCTTGCTTAGTTGTAAATTTGAGTTAAGAATTTGCCAGAAAACTAAAGACTTTTCCTGGAGGTTCAGTCTAGAAAACTATAATTTGTTCTAGAATTCTTCTGTCCCTCTGGGGGGAGGGGTAATGTCTATAGGACACTTCGCGACTAACACAAGGTTCATTTTTCTTTCAACAATTCGTTTGCTCGTAGGGACCTTTAACAGTGAGGAGAAGCAGGAGAAGCCGAAAAAAATAAAACACGTATAAGCGGGGAATCCAATCCACGTCACATAGCTGAATGATTGACCTTCTGATCTTAAGCGCACGCCCTAAGCCATTCGGAGTGAGACAGACAACCCTACTCCTTGTCACGTACAACCTGGGAATCGAAACCACGCCAGCTAACTCAATAACAGACCTTATGATACAGCGCGCGTGCACTAACCATTCGGTCATCCACCCCCCCCCCCCCCCCTCTTAACCATTTGGACACCCAACCTCCCAAATTATAAAATAAATGAAATGAAATGAAATGGGCTTTAACGTCCTACTGTTCCGCTCCTAAACTGGGCTAATGAAGACGGGCATACGCCATACAGTGTGCTATGAGGGAAATTTTGCCCGGGCAGCGGCGCTACCGCCTACTCTTATATCGAATTCCAACTGCAAAGGGATCTGTTACGTGCACGCCAATATGTACACGGGACCTCGGTTTTTCGTCCCATCCGAACGACTAGACAGCTGTCCTTATCAGGCCCTCCGAAATTATAAAATAAGTAGCACTATTAAATTCATTGTAAATAAAAACAAAAGGGTCTCTAGATACAATGAAGTTATTTAAAGGGGTATCAAGTAAGGGGGGCATTAGACAAAGATCTGAAAGTTCTCGCTATAATAGTTTTTTAAAAAATAGATAATGAAAAGAGAATATGCTGAAAATTTCAGTCAAATTACTTCATTCTGAGCCTAGCTAAAGGCCATACAATTATAGCCTAGCTTCGATTGTCATTACTACCGTTGTTACGATAACAAACAAAGTCTCGATTGCCCAATGTTACGGTAACCGCATCCAACACTAAACGTATATAAATCTTTTGATATCGCAGCCATCCGATGGCATCGAGACTTGATTATATTCTTGGTAAGGTAATTAATGTCTAATTAAACATACATTATGCAAGAGCTAAATTTGCCTATTGTTGGTCTTTCTTTAGGCCTGAAATGTTATCTAAATTATTAATTAGACATTAATTAACTTATCCAGACCATAATCAACTCTCGGTGTCATCGCTAGCCTACGATATTTACTGGATTACAACCCGATCTGCTGCTCAACGCTCATCGATGATTAAATCAATAAATGGATAACCGAGACTATGTTTTTGTATCGTGTTGACTTTAGTAATGATGATCGTGGTTAGGCTTAAAATTCAATCGCTAAATTCTCTGTCAGAGTGAATCAATTTGAAATTTTCAGCAAATTCCCTTTACATTATCTAGTTTTTAACTATTATAGTGAGAACTGCCATCTCTTTATCTAATCTCCCATAATGTATCTTTAATAATTTATATAACATTTCAGACCTAAAGAAAGACCTGTAATGGGCAGATTTAGCTCTTGAATAATGCCTGTTTAACTTCAGCTGTTTGGGAACTTTTACCCGACCTCAGTAGCACAGTCGGTGCAGCAAATTAAACCCCATATTGGTGCATTTGGCTAGCGGACATGTGAACCAATCTTGTCGCCTGATATAACTCTTTAGGATAATAAAATAGATACGTCAGTCATTTCAACGACCCAACTACATCATAACTGTCATCTCGAACACAAAATATAAATATCATCTTAGATGATGATTTAATGCTCAGATATTTTTATTGTTAAATCCACGCAAAAAATTAATGATCTTTTGCATGGACATGGGCTTTCAGTAGCGAATGCAGAAAAATTTGATTGGGGAGGCGATGGGTCTACTCGGAGATAATTTTGAAACTTCCGTGTGGCTGTGGTAATTTGTGGCACATATCTGGACGCCAATATAGCATCCAAATTCATCAGCTACAACATCGCTTTACTGCAACCAACAAAAAAGCTCAAAATTACACGTGAATTTCATACTGTTATTGTAGGCGAGATTGTGGGTTAGGGTTACGATAAGCATTGAGGCTAGGTCCAGGGTTAGGGTTAGGGTTGGGATTAGTGCTAGCCCTAATTACATCTCGTGACCTATGCCAAAAAATTCAGCTGGCCTTATCATTTAGCACTAACGCTGAGGGGTGGCGGGGGTAGTAGGCTCTCTGCTAGTATCCGCCACTGTGGGCTAATCCATACCTTGCGATGTGGCTAATCCATACCTTGTGATGAGGCTAGATCCAGGGCTAGGGTTACGGTTGGGATTAGCGCTAGCCCTGTTTACATCTCGTGAACTATGACAAAAAATTCAGCTGGCCTTATCATTTAGCACTAACGGTGAGGGGTGGCGTGGGTACTAGATTCTCTGCTAGGATCCGCCACTGTGGGCTAATCCATACCTTGTGACGTGACGGATATTATTGGTTATCGGAGTATAAATCTTAAGTGTTAATGTATGGAATTAAAATGTAAGGGTAAATGGGTTGCTGAATTTTATGACGTGCTTCGTAAAAATTGGAAGTAATCGGACAGATAATGGTGGTTTAAGTATTATGTAGAAAATAGTAAGAACGCCATTATACGTGTAATTACTTTATCGTTTAAAGAAATGAAATGGTGTTCTACGTTCTACGTCCTGTCATTGACCCGTGTTTAAAATTAGGTACTTTTATCTGTGTGGGACTTTCGCCCACACCCACCTCGGACCGTCAATCACGACAGTTGCTATCCAATCGTTAGGAATTGAAATGAAATGGGTTTAACGTCCTACTGTTCTGCACCGACTGGGCTAGGGGGATCACGTGTCTAAGTGGGTAAGACGCTGGCTCGCTAGCCTGGAGGTCGGGTGTTCGATCCCTGCATTGGCCGAGAAAGTTCATCCAGATTTTCCAGCGTGGTTTCCCCTTGTCAGTGATGCAGGACGGAGGGCCTGACAAGGATAGCTGTCTAGTCGGTCGGATTGGGACGAAAAACCGAGGTCCCGTGTACACATTGGCGTGCATGTAAAAGATCCCTTGGCAGTTGAAGTTCGATATAAGCGTAGCCCGTAGTGCGGCTGCCCGGGCAAAATTTTCCTCATAGCACACTGTATGGCGTATGCCCGTCTTCATTAGACCAGTTTAGGAGCAGAACAGTAGGACGTTAAACCCCATTTCATTTCATTTCATTTCCGACTGAGCTAATAAAGACGCCATGCAATGTGCAATAAAGGAACTTTTTTCCCGAACAGCGGCGTTTCGTTTTTTATAGTTCAATTTTTGTTTTACTTGCCTTCATTACACTAGGATCTGGAAGAGTTGTTATATACCCCTCGTTCTGGTTGATGTGAGGGATTAGCCAATGAAACGGTCTGTTACAGCGAGTTTTTGGCGTGCGATCCACGTAACTGTGGTTAGACACAGCAAAAGTTGGATTTCTGAGTACCCACTTGAAACATCAACGCCGTTGGTATGACCGAGTCTACTGAATGATATGTATAAATGATATGACCGAGTCTACTGTATGACATGTATATCACTAATGATTTCCCAATTACTTTAATGTTAATTCTCGTCTCTTAGGCCGGCTCTAACTTTTTCCCAAATTTTCGTTGGGTAGAACGCTTTCTACCACAGATGGAGCAACAAGTGGCAACCTCTTGCCCAAAAGAACGTATGAGGTTCATCATGGAAAACTTCAGATACACAAGTTGAAAGTACAGACAAGAAAACATGCCACTTTCGGCCCTACATTTCAACCTAACCAACCTCTCAACTCTTGTATCCTTACGCCTCAAAATCATGAATATTCACTAAAACCTGACAGAAAATGTATTTTCAAACCCTTTACTTCGATTCTACACCAAAACATCAACAAAAATCGGCATGAAAAATGGGGAAAAAGGAAAAGGGGCAGACAGACTAAAAATAGCTTTGGCCCTTGTTTCGTGGGGTGACGGTGTTGAAATATTTGGTGAGCTGTGTCCAAGTGGTATGATCGAGTCTACTGTATGACATGTATAAAGGGTATGATGAAGTCTAGCTGTATGTTTAGACGGGATTTAGATAATGGTATCGTTAAGTACGCGATGGCCGAACTGTCAAACATGTAAGTGCTTGACATGATGGATGATGTTCGGCTTTTAATACACGAGATAGAGCTACACGAAGAAAATGTATTTGTTGTAAAATCTGTTAAAGATACATTATGTAAGATTTAGATAAAGAACTAGCCATTCTTGCTATAATAGTTCAAAAATAGATAATGTAAAATGAATAATTTGAAAATTTCATTTAAATTACTCTATTGCGGGCGAAGATATTAGCCTTTGAAGGTTTGACAAGACGTGTGCAATAATTTCAACCACCGTACTAGTTGTTCGAAGCTAAGTCTCGCTCCTTCATTTTTAGCCTAAATCAAAATATGGCTGATCTATTTGATATCGGAGAAATCCGATGCCATCGAGAGTTTATTATGGCCTGGATCAGTTAATTAATGTCTAATTAATACTTTATATAACATTTCAGGCCTAAAGAAAGACCTGCAATAGGCAGATTTAGCTCTTGCATAATGTATGTTTATGATTAATACAATGACATCATTATTAATGTGACGTCATAATGTATGTTTAATATAACTCTACATGTTTATGTGTGCATTATTATTACATTCCCGGGGGGTTGGATGGTCGAATGGTTAGCATGTGCGTGTTGTATCATAAGGCCTGTCATTGAGTCAACTGGCGTGGATTCGAATCCCCGGTTGTACGTGACAAGGAGTAGGGTCGCCTGTCCAGCCTCGTAGGTTTTCTCCAGGTCCTCCGGTTTCCTCCCACTGCCCTAGACCCCTACGCGCAAGCGAATTATTGAAATAAAATTGAACCATGTGTTAGTCCCGAAATGACCTAGTTTGTGTCGAGTGGACGTTAAACCCCATTTCTCTCTCTCTCTATTATATTTCCGTGAGGCTATTTCTTTGTTGGTAGCCGCGGTGGCTCAGCGGGGTCCAGGGTTCGATCCGAGAAACTTCTTTGGGATTTTCATGTGTGATTGTCATGATACAGGGAGGTGTCTAGTCATTCGTATGGGACAAAAAATCCAGATCCCGCGTACACATTGGCGTGTACCCAAAACACACCTTGACCGGAATTCAATTTCTTGACGAGCAAAATTGACCTCGGAGCACATTGTATGGCGTATGTCCGTCTTCATTAGCCCAGACGGTGTAGAGAAGTAGGACGTTAAGCCCCATTTCATTTCATTTATTAGTGTCAAACAACTCTCAAAAACATCATAAACAAACTTTATGGAACACAAGAAACTTTGGTTTTTTACAGATTATGCTGAAATAAATGTTTTCGGATGTGTCTGTCAGTACCCTTTATCACATACTCCTCGAGGAGGTTGGGGGTGGGGCGAATGGTTAGCGCGTGCGCGTTGTATAATAAGGTCAGTCATTGAGTCAACTGGCGTGGTTTCGATTCCCTGGTTGTACGTGACAAGGATTAGGGTCGCCTGTCCATCCTCGTGGGTTTTCTCCGGGTACTCCGGTTTCCCCTTACTGCTAAAGACCACGTCAGTTGAATCAATGACAGACCCTATGACGCAGCGCGCTAACGATTCGGCCATCCACCACCGGTGCAAACAGATACGTTTACAGAATTAATATCGGAGATTTAATAAAATTGAGTAAAAGAGTTTCCGTTCCAATTGAATAGCGAGTTTTGGCGACGGCCAAATTTACCAATTCTAGTATCGATGTTTGCTTCCGGTGAATCCAAGCGTAAATCTTTACTTGATATCAGTACTAACAAACGCTAAAATTTTATTAGGTGGTCACTTCCGTTAAGTGGTCAGTCATGCAAATTTCCCTGAGCGCCTGCTGGGTACAGATTAAACTGTAATCCGGTGAGATTTGATTGGGCGATAAGAAAAAACACACCAAAGACCGAAGTGCAAACAGCTTTCCAAAACATCATAAACAAATCGGATACAACAAACGTAGTTTTCTACAGATAATGCTGAAATAAACGAAGTGTTTTCGAATGTGTTATAGGAGAAGCAACTGCCGTTGTCCAATCATTATGATTGATTCATCAACAGGGTGGTTCGAAGTAGACAGTACTTATATCAAGCCTGTAGCCATATATTGATGGTCAGTACTTAATTCATCGTAAAGACTACTACTTGGTCAAGGAGAATAATTCCACTCAGGCTTACCTAGCGGCCATTTACAGACAGTTGTTGCCAGGATCAACGAACATTTATTATCGTCTGCTTGTTGTTCTACTAGAAACAAGATATAATACCAACCAGTAACCAAGGGAAACAAAAAGTATACGATAATATTCAAAGATAAAGTCATCTCCCCCCGGGCCGGATTAAGCTTGCACCGGAACCCTTGTATGAACAGTGATAAGGAGCAATTTCAGGCGCGGATCCAACGGGGGGCGCACCCGGGATGGTGACTTAGTTGATTGCCCGCGTCAGTTCGCCCACCGAGGGCCTGGCTTCGCATTCCCAAGTGGGGGCAGCACGCCCCCCCCCTCCTTTCTGAAAATCCTAGATCCGCCCTGCATATTCTTGTCGTTGACCGTCACCCTCACACAAATACAATGTGTATGTCAGTATCGTAGATAGATGGATGGGGGGGGGGCTAGTAGTCTAGATTGCCGCGCTTCGACCTCTAGCTGGCCGGTCACCTCAGGCGTGAGGTTGTGGTTTCGATCCCTGGTGTGAGCGTATGTTGCTTGGAGATAGGGGGGCGCCTTCTCAACCTCGTGGGTTTTCTCCGGGTCCGGGTACTCCGGTTTCCTCCAACAGGAGGAGCTGAGATAATGATGCGATATCACCTTTGGTGGAAGCGGGCGTTAAACACTAAGAACAACAACATCAAGATAGATAGAACTATTTGACACAAACATACACAGCATAATATGTATGGTTGAATGGTCGAGAGCGAGACATTCAGTAATATATTGATACTGCACAAGGTGTTGTTTCAATATATTACGCAATGTCCTCAGCTCGAGGCCATTAAACAACTTAAAATACAGATACTATCCCGCACGTGCTTTTTAATGAAATTCTCACGCGAGTCCAATATTTCATCTAGTATAGATAATCTACGATTGGCAAGATGCCCGTACATTATTGGAAATAATGGTACGCCAACATCAAAGGATGACGTCACATCTGTATTTTAAATGATATTAACTGTAGGTACACATTTTTCTATTACAACTAATTCGGGTGGTCCTTTAATAGTGTGGCCCCTGGCAGCAACCTCCATCCCTCACCCCCCTCCCCCTCGTCCATTTTCAATTGTCTATTGAAGAAGGTCTAACTGACCGTCATCTCTCAGCACTAAAGCAGGAACTGCCGCCCACTGCATTCTTTTACCAAGACGGTAATCTTTCCTGGATGGTAGATATTGGTTCTTAATTGTGGTATACGTTGACAGGAATATCTCTTTTAAAATTGTCCGTAATTATCAGGAGGCTTGCAAAAGCTAACAAGTTTCCCGATATAGCAGAGAAAATGAGAGAGTTATTGAAGTGGTTTTACCTTCAAAAGAGACACGTGCTGAACTATCATTATACATCGGATATTAGTTGGTGTTATAATTTGAAATTTTCAATTATCACCCCTGTATCGTTGGTGTCTCCTCTAATAAATGTCATAGTTGAGAGAGAGAGAGAGAGAGAGAGGATGAGTGTTTGAAGTCCACGCGACACAAACTAGTTCATTTTTTGACTAACACATGGTTCAATTTTATTTCAATCAATCGCTTGTGGATAGAAGTCTTTAGCTATGGGAGGCAACCGGCGGTCCCGGAGAAAACCCACGAGGTTGTATACTCCTTGTCTCATACACGCAGAGAATCGAAACCACACCACCTCACGATCTAACACACACGCAGACTGTATATCAGTTATTTAACATAGCAAAAAGGCTTAGAGCAAGTTGAAGAAAGTGTGGACTATTCTGGTGAGTTAGAGAGAGAGAGAGAGAAAGAGAGGGGGAGGGTCATTTCGGGACTAATTCATGGTTCGATTTTATTTCAATAATTTGCTTGCGCGTAGGGGTCTTTAGCAGTGGGAGGAAACCGGAGGACCCGGAGAAAACCCACGAGGTTGGACAGACGACTCTACTCCTCATCACGCACAACCGGGGAATCGAAACCACACCAGTTGACTGAATGACAGACCATATGACACAGCGCGCACCTGCTAACCATTCAGCCCATCCAATACCCCATTCTGGTGATAGAAGGACCATGTTAGGTCACACGAATTTCATTTTTGCAGTTCTACGGGCTCTAGATAAATAAATAACCACTTGAATCATGTGAAAGATGTTTGGTTTCAAATTTCAAACATTTGGAACTAAAATGTTTTTGAAAAGTGCAACCACCGTCTTCATTAGCCCAGTATAGGAGCAGAACAGTAGGACGTTAAACCCCATTTCATTTCATTTCATTTTAAATTAGTCTTTTTCCAGAAGAAATAAGAATAAAATTATTAACCGTTGTTCCGAAAGAACAGAAAATAAACTTGTTGTGTCCTTAGCTTGTCTCTTTAGATATATCTATTAGTATCTCTCCATACTCATCGTGGATTTAATCATGGCAATTAGCGACTTCCGGTTTGTACGAAAGACACGGCATTGCAGAATAAAACCACATGGCTTATGGATCTTCCGGTTTGAATTAGACAGATTTATGCAGTCTGTGTATAAAACCAGAAAGTATTAATACTCGACATTATTATAACATTCTCTCGGATCTCGGGACAAAATGTCATAGTACATAATGTCACAGGACAAAATGTCACATTATATAAGTCTCAAAACAAAATGTCCCATTATATAAGACTCAGGACAAAATGTCACAATATAAGTCGCAGGATATAATGTCCCATTATATAAGTCGCAGGACCAAATGTCACATAATATAAGACGCAGGATAAAATGTCACATAATATAAGTCGCAGAACAAAATGTCACATAACATAATGCCACGGGACACATTATTACCGAATCCACCATGTCTTTACATGTTAATAAATGTCTGATTAATAATTTATATAACAGTTCAGGCCAAAAGAAAGTCGTGCAATAGGCATAATGTATCTTTAAATAACAGATTTGACTACATTTTAAAGTTGAGTAAGCCGTGGAAAATTTGATAATTTCCGAAAAATGTAAATGACTTTAATTATGCTAAGTTTAATTTATCTCTTCTCAAAAATGCGAAGTTTCAACCAAATAAACAAATGTAGACGTTCGGTGGGACAAAAAAAACGAGGTTCCGTGTACACATTGGCGTGCACGTAAAAGAACCCTTGCAACTTGGAATTCGGTATATAACTAGGCCGTAGCGCCGATGTCCGAGCAAAATGTCGCGCAGATCACACGGTATGGCATATGTCTGTCTTCATCACGTGGCTAAGTGGGTAAGACGCTAGCTCGCTAGCCTGGAGGTCGGGTGTTCGATCCCTGCATTGGCCGAGAAAGTTCATCCAGATTTTCCGGCGTGATTCTCCCTTGTCAGTGATGCAGGACGGAGGGGCTGGCAAGGAAAGCTGTCTAGTCGTTCGGATGGGACGAAAAACCGAGGTCCCGTGTACACATTGGCGTGCACGTAAAAGATCCCTTGGCAGTTGGAATTCGATATAAGAGTAGGCCGTAGTGCCGCTGTCCGGGCAAAATTTCCCTCATAGCACACTGTATGGCGTATGCCCGTCTTCATTAGCCCAGGTTAGGAGCAGAACAGTAGGACGTTAAACTCCATTTCATTTTCATTTCATTTGCCCAGTCGAAGCAGAACAGTGGAAACGTTAAACCCTATTTCATTTCACATAAACAATAGAGGATATTGCTACCATTCCAGTTACTTTGCCCTTGGAGACCTGTGCTCTCTCAATATTATTCAGAATAACAATGGATTTACACGTCTTTGCGCTTCACTGTTAATATTGACCTGACAAAAGCTTAATGCAATTTGATCACATTTTTGGTAAGTTCATCCCTAAAATTAAAGGATATCCTTGAAGATAAACATCTCTAGAAGTTAAAATAAATACGATTGAAGAACAATGAATTGGACTCTGTCTTGAAAGATCCTATGCTTTCTAGTCAGCTTCGTCAAGTTGCTGTCATGAAAATCTCATCCCGGTTATAAACGATTGATTGTCGGGACAAAATGACCTCTTCGTCGTCTTCTATTAGTATTTAACGTCCGCTTCCACCGATGGTGATATCGCAGACAAGTTGTCTTATTATTTTTATTATTGCGTACCCAGAGTACCCCAAATAAACCCACGAGGGCTGAGAGAGCACCCCTATCTCCAAGCCACTTATGCTCAAACCAGGTATCGAAACCACAACCGCAAGCCATAGGTGACCGGCCTGCTAGAGCTCAGACCGCGACACTCTAGACCACTAGGTCCTCCCAACCCACCGTGACTGACCTCGTATGTCGAAGCCGACTTAAAGTTGGACAGTTGCCAGGAAGTCCCTCGAGAATAGGGGCTCCATGCTAATCTATGTATGCATGCTAGGCCGCTACAATCAGAGAGTGATGACATCGGTGCGGGTTAATTAGCTCACAATATTAAATTTTTTCCCTCTGTCACAGGTACATGAGGACAGGAACGCCCTTCTTAGGCTACCTGTGTGAGTTTTTCAAAATTTTTGATTTTTTGATTTTTTTTTTTTTTCTTCATATTTTTCAAAAATTTTTATCTTCTTTATTGTTCTTTCTATTTGGTTCTAAATCATATAATATTTACTATCAAACATGTTCGTAAAAAAAGCAAACGTTATACCTTCTGATATATCTAATAAAAGAGAAAGGTAAGACATTTTTCTGTTGACATTTTTTTTCTCCGTGAGGTACCCCTGTCGCTATTTAATTCAAAATCATGAAGGGGGGTTGGATGGCTTAGTGGTTAGCACGTGCGCGCTGTATCATTAAGTCTGTCATTGAGTCAACTGGCGTGGTTTCGAATCCCCGGTTGTACGTGACAAGGAGTAGGGTCGCCTGTCCAACCTCGTGGGTTTTCTCCGGGTCCTCCGGTTTCCTCCCACTGCTAAAGACCCCTACGCGCAAGCGAATTATTGAAATAAAATTGAACCATATGTTAGTCCCGAAATGACCTAGTTTGTGTCGAGTGGACGTTAAACCCCATTTCTCTCTCTCTCTCTCTCTCTCTCTCAAAATCATAAATAAAATTGTCTTGCCTTACAAATCAACCACTCGGTTCCTTTCGATATATATTCCTTTCGATAAAAACACATATTTCATTTGTTTTTTTGTTTTTAAATTCTAAATCAGTTTATTAACCATACATCACCCGAGATTTTTGTACACCTCATCGACATTTTCAATATGTTTAGTAGAAATGACGGAAGTGGTAATAATGGGTGTATGTAAAGATTGCAAGCGCTATCGAGCCAATGATCGACTCAGTGTGATATGATCTTTATAAAGGTCAGACATCTTACACAGGGTTATAAGTATAAGCCTTCGCAATACTTCTGTGAAACCTATTGTGGACCCCCGCGTGCTTCTCTGCCCAAGGGTCTATAATGATGTTAAGGCGGTCATGTCGCATGATTCTAACAACACGGGGTAAAAATTGCAATTCGTTTTTTTATAGTTCAAAATTTCGCATCATTTGTCTGTACTACACTAGGATATGGAAGAGTTGTTATATAACCTACGTTCTGGATGACGTGAGGGATTACGGTGACTTCTTGGCCTGCGATGCACGGAACTGTGGGTAAACCACTAGAAACGTCAACGCTAATTAATTAATCAATTTCTGACGTACAACTGGTCATATCTTCATGTAGTAGAGGCCATCGAAAGTATAAAAAAAAAACAAAAGTAAATATAGATCTGTATTTTAATCAGATTTGATATTATTATTATCATCATTAAGAATTTATACATAGCGCCATTTTCACAAAGAGTGCTCAAGAGCGCTCTAAAATATAAACAAATGGGAGAGAGAGAGAGAAATGGGGTTTAACGTCCACTCGACACAAACTAGGCCATTTCAGGACTAACATATGGTTCCATTTTATTTCCATAATTCGTTTGCACGTAGGGGACTTTAGCAGTAGGAGGAAATCGGAGGACCCGGAGAAAACCCACGAGGATGGACAGGCGACCCTACTCCTTGTCACGTACATCCGGGGAATCGAAACCACACCAGTTTACTCAATGGCAGACTGTATGATACAGCGAGCACGTGCTAACCATTCGGCTGTCCATCCCCCCGTAAACAAATGGTAAAACACATGATAATACATTAAGTAAAAAAAAATCGCAAATGTTAAAAGTAAATTCAAACCCCTTTCACGGTTAATTTATGACGAAATAAGCACTTGACGCTTTCAGAATATAAGTAGAATAATATATTTTGACACAGGAAACGTTGCGTTTCGGAGGTTTTGTAGACATTAAATTACAGTGTGTTTGTCGATATTTTTTGTTTTAAATCCATTTGTTCGTGGCCATTAACATCGAGCTATTCTTTATTTCTCCATAATGGCGGACAGGAGACGGACATGTATTAAAATATAAAATATGACCGTGTCTGTGTCTGTTAGAACACGCAAGCAGGGGCGAGTTTAGGGATATGAGTAGCGGGGGATCCCAGGTGAAAACAACGTCGAGTTTGGCGTTGGGGCTAGGGGGTTACCAGAGTGTTGTTGTACTTAGTGTTTTAACGTCCGCTTCCACCGAAGGTGATATCGCAGCCAGGTTGTCTTTTTTTCATTTTTATTTTTATTATCTTAGCGCATGCGCAGGGGTCTTTCCTGTTGGAGAAAACCTGGAGTAAACCCACATACGCAAGCCAGAGGTGACCGGCCAGCTAGAGGTCGAAGCCCGGGACTCTCGACCACTAGAACATCCCAACCCCACGTTAATCACAATCTGCTTAAAAACAGATCCTTTTTCGATTCGTTTTTATAGTTCAAAATTTCTTCGACGTTATTTCCATAAATGCAAGAGAAAAAAATGTTCTGTGCCCCTTCCCCCTCCTCTAGCCTCCTCTAGCCCCCTCTAGACGCGTCCTGGCAAGAAATGGCGTTAAATGAGGTTTCTGTTACGGGCATTGGCTATAGCTTATGTTAACACGTTATTTTTCTTCGACGTTATTTCGATAAATGCCAGAGAAAAAAAAATGTTCTGTGCCCCTTCCCCTCCCCCAGCCCCCTCTAGACGCGTCCTAGCAAGAAATGGCGTTTCTGTTACTGGCCTTGGCTATATCTTATGTTAAAGTATAATCCACCTCCAAGAGGGCTATTCTTTTGTTATAATGTACAAAGCATGTCGAACCAGCAACTTAATTCCTTGGTAATTTCAACATGTAAAAACCAAACATAATTGTGTCTTCAAATCAGACCTCAGGAGAGGAACCATCCACCATCCGAGAATCGTGTCTCTCCATCTCGTGTCCCATAAGAATATCCTTACTTATGAAGCATCCGTGTTTTGTTAAACAACCTGTCGCCTAATTTATGAGACATGGTTAAGTCTGGGTTCGGTGTGGACGTCCTCGGAGACATTAGCACTGAAATTTATTGCCGATGCACGTTCGCAAAGGTTGTTCAAGAGACACCAAACAGATTATTAATGTCGGCCATTTTATCACAGCAAGTGTAAGACTAGACAAGCCTGTAATGATATTCTTCATTTAGCCACTTCTTCCTTCGGGCTTAAATCTGCATTGCAATTTTTTATATCTTGTTAACGACAAAATTAATGACGTACGTTAAGGCCTTACATTCTGCTTTCCTCGTTTTTTTACTCTGGTGCGATTTTGATCGATAAGTTTCGCTGCGCTCCTCTGTCACGACTATTATTTTCCCTTCCATTACACCAGCTGAATGCAGGTAAATGACGTAAAATTAGCGCAAAAATCAAGTTAGCAGAGAGGCATACCATGGAATTATAGATGGTGATTGAATACCACCAGTATCAAGACACTAAATCTCTCGCTAACATGCTATGTAAAATATATTCATCGCTAGTATTCTTTATATTAATTCACGTTTAAAACATGGAACCGGTTGTAAATATATCTTTAATTCGATCATTACGTCGATAAGCTCACCTTTAAAACTTTGGCTTTTTAATGATAATTTATTATCCAATGTCGGTTTTATTGAGAGAGAAAAACGGTTGGTTTTTTTATATTTCGTGGGAAATAAATATAATGCTGATTCATTTTAATGGCTAGTTTTTTTTTATAAAATCTACAAGGGTTATGAGACAGCTGTTGGCTGACTTATAGATTTATATAACTAATACGGAGTCTCAAAGTCCCTCAATGTAGACGTCGTAATTCAAATTGTGTGGGTGGGGAGTGTAAAAAAGTGACAAAGAATTGAAAAGATAATTACCACGCGATTTTTTTTTTTTTATTTGTGTAAATTGAACTATAATTGTTTTCAATTGCGGGAGTTATGTATTCATGAAAACCCACTTACGACTTTCAAACAGACGTAGGGAGCCACGGTGGATCAGTGCGTCAGACGTTGCCTCGCTAACCTGAAGATCCCTTGGTCTCCCTTGTCAGTAGTGTAGGATGGGGGGGGGGGGCTAGCAAGGACATCGTATATTCTTCGGGTGGGACGAAAATCGGAGGTAACGTGCAAACATTGGTGTGCACGTAAAAGAACCATTTACGAAGTTCGAAATAGAGTAAAACGTATTATTTATGTGTGTCGATAGACGATGGAGATTTTTGAAACAGGAACCTTGGTCACTCTCTTCTACTTGAGGCTACACTCTTCCAAAACAAAGCCAAATGAGTATCATCAACATGAAACTTGTTCTTTAGACAATTGCTCATTGATATATACTATGACGTCACAAAAAAGATGACTGCGATGACATCATCTGGTCTATTATACAGTACTATTTTTTTATATTTTTTTACATTCGATAGATATGTGCGTGATGAGTTATTGGCCAATCGCTATTGCTGACCCTAGTGCCTTTCAAGGTGGTGTTGACTTGTTAAACCTTTAAATTTGGAGTGTAGTAGGGCACTCTACATAGAAAGTTCTTGTTTCATGTCGAAAGGGAGGAGGTGGGGTTTATTTTATATGTGGAACCATAAGCTATTCAGTGCTAAGAACCTCTCAAGGTCATAATCCGGTCTTGTATAAAACGGAAAGGGTGGGTTTGTTGGGTAGGTAGGCAATAACATAAAAAGGTTCCATTATTTGTATGTCGGATCGCTGTTTCCATAATCTTCATTTGTTTTATTCTGAGTTTTATTAGTTTCCCTTAGTTTCATTTCGTTATTGGTTTTATTCCGACGTCTCGAGTAAACAAGGGCGTGCATGTAAAAGAAATGAAATGAAATGAAATGGGGTTTAAGGTCCAACTGTTCGGCTCCTATACTGGGATAATGAAGACAGGCATACGCCATACAGTGTGCTATGGGGGAAATTTTGCCCGGACAGCGGCACTACGACCCACTCTTATATCGAATTCCAACTGAACTGTCAAAGGATCTTTTACGTGCACGCCAATGTGTACACGGGACCGCGGTTTTTCGTATCATCCGAACGGCTAGACAGCTGTCCTTGTCAGGCCCTCCGTCCTGCATCACTGACAAGGGGGAACCACGCCGGGAAATCTGGATGAACTTTCTCAGCCAATGCAGGGATTGAACACCCGACCTCCAGGCTAGCGAGCCAGCGTCTTACCCCCTTAGTCAGAACGCATAGTGTCTGCGGTGTCGAGAGAGAGAGAGAAATGGGGTTTAACGTCCACTCGACACAAACTAGGTCATTTCGGGACTAACATATGTTTTTTTTAAATTTTATTTCACTAATTCGCTTGCGCATAGGGGTCTTTAGCAGTGGGAGGAAACCGGAGGACCCGGAGAAAAGCCACGAGGTTGGACAGGCGACCCTACTCCTTGTCACGTACAACCGGGGATTCGAAACCACGCCAGTCGACTCAATGACAGACTTTATGATACAGCGCGCGCTGCGGTGTCGAAGAGTAGCTGAGAAGGATGTTAAATGTCATTTCATTTCATTTACCGTTAAGTACAGAAGCATGTCATTCGCTTCAACCTTTGGTGATTCTGTGAATATCTCGTTTTATTGCCAGACCTGGTTGGAATGAGAGTTTTCATCCTGTTAATGAAGCTTTGGCTCGCAATACATCTATTAAGTTGTTATTTCTGGAGTCTAAATCTTCGGCGGAGAATAAAAATATAACTCTTCATACATCCTACAGGAATGCGTACTAACAGATATGGAGAATCGCCACGTCCACGTGAATGATGACCTGCCGTTATGACCTCAACAAATGAAAAACCACACGCCATTATGAACTGAAGAAATCATGAGGGATAAAAAAAAAAGTTGTGTGGAAATTGCGGATTGGTAATGATCTAAAGTGTACGAGTTAGATCATTCTACCCTGGGTCGCTAGCCTGGAGGTCGGGTGTTTGATCCCTGCATTGGACGAGAAAGTTCATCCATATTTTCCGGCGTGGTTCACCCTTGTCAGTGGTGCTGAACGGAGGGTCTGACAAGGACTATGCCCGTCTTCATTAGCCGAGTATAGGAGCAGAACAGAAGGACGTTAAACCCCATTTCATTTCCTTTTCACCTTTCTACCCCCCCCCCACGCCCCAGATTAGTTTGGAAATGAGATGGAATGGGGTTTAACGTCCGACTTTCGGGATTAGTTTGGAAAAGAGACATTGATTACATGTCAGGAATAATTAATTCGAATGTGTTACGTCTGGAGGAGAAATGGCGCCAAACTTTATAAACTATTTACGAGTATACAGTACTTGACCTTCATGGTCCGTTCAATGACCAGTGGCCACAACCTGGTTTCCACGTATTCCTGGTAATCTATTAATAAAAGATAAAACCGCGGGTAAATAAGATACACACGAAAGATATCTAGTTCAGGGCCGTATTTAGTGGGGGTGCAGGGGGTACATTGCACCTCCAGAAAAATAAGGCGCCCCGAGAAATTGCGCCCCCCCCCACCCCATCCAAAAAACAAAAATTATTTGACAATCTTTCAATTATAAAATAATACACTTGATTATGATCACACAGTAATGCTCTTAAGGCACTGATCAGTCGATCGGTTTTAGGGCGCTCACACGCCAATCGGTTCGTTTGCCCTGATCGAAACTTTCTTATATCACATACGTGGAGGCTATGGCGCCCCACCACTCTGCTGCACCCCCACTTTTAAAATCCTACATACGGCCCTGATCTAGTTCCTGCCATGTTTTCCTTAGTAAGGGATATGAAATGGGGATTAACGTCCTACTGTTCTGCTCCTACTGGGCTAATGAAGACGGGCATAAGCCATACAGTGTGCTATGAGGGAAATTTTGCACGGCAGCGGCACTATGGCCTACTCTTATATCGAATTCCAACTGCCAAGGGATCTTTTACCTACACGGAACCTCGGTTTTTCGTCCCATCCGAACGACTAGACAGTCGTCAACTGGAAACCATGTCGGAAAATCCCCATGAACTTTCTCGGACAATGCACGTGCAATTTTTCAAATGACATAACTGAAAGGTGGTTGGTGCTTTAGAGAACTATAGCGGGTGATTAAAATATAATTTTTGATTTGATAATAATAGTATGCGATTTGGCCATTGAGTCAAATCGCGTGGTTTCGATATTAGCCCTGCAGTTGGTGTAAAAAGGTAAGACCTTTTAAACACCATTTCATTTCACATCTGCCTATTTATCCAACGCAATGATATTTCATCTGATTTGGTGTACCTTTGAATTAGGTAATCAATGACGAATAAACGCACGTGAAAAAATAATTCGGTCTAGTAACCGGTCTAAAGAGTTTCTATTAGCTTTCACAAAAGGGCAAATCAAGCAAATTATTTGATGGTAGATTTCAATGGTTACCTTTGAAAGTTTTTTTAATTATTAAATAAAATCGTGTATATTGGATGTCTCTAATGGCGGCCAAATCCCAGCAGACGATAGATAGGAATCCGTTTCATGCAATTCCTTGCTCATCAGATAAATGGCAATAATGCTGGTGATGATCTTCAAAGGATTCGTCGGGAGATTTCATCTTTGTTGTATTTGTTTGTATTTACGTTTTTATTAAATTATATTAATTATTGAATCCAATTTTTCTTTGAAAAGTTATTCTGAAGCAAACAAATTAACACTAAAAACACCATGTCGGATCCTTTTGTGTTCGAAAAGTGTTAATTGAACGTTCTTCTGTGGATAGCCGAATGGTTAGACGCAGCGGTTCTCAACCTTTTTGCCAACGGCACACCTTGGAACACATGAAAAATTAGCGACACACCTGGCTAAATACGTATGAAAAATATTTGAATTTTGCAAAATAAAAACATGGCAAGCCATAGACGGTATACAACCGTAGACACAGACTAGTCATAGACACATAGAATGACTCAAACCTAAATAAACAACAACACAGCTATTAACCTTGGCACATTTAGGAACTTCTCGCGGCACACTGGTTGAGAGAGAGAGAGAGAGAGAGAGAGAGAGAGAGAGAGAAATGGGGTTTAACGTCCACTCGACACAAACTAGGTCATTTCGGGACTAACATATGGTTCAATTTTATTTCAATAATTCGCTTGCGCGTAGGGGTCTTTAGCAGTGGGAGGAAACCGGAAGACCCGGAGAAAACCCACGAGGTTGGACAGGCGACCCTACTCCTTGTCACGTACAACCGGGGATTCGAAACCACGCCAGTCGACTCAATGGCAGACTTCTTTGATACAGCGCGCGCACGCTAACCATTCAGCCATCCAACCCCCCCACACTGGTTGAGAATCACTGGGTTAGAGTGTGCGCGCTGCATCATAAGGTCTGTCATTGGGTCAACTGGTTTGGTTTCGATTTCCCGGTTGTAAGTGACACGGAGTAAGGCCACCTGTCCAACCTCGTGGGTTTTCTCCGGGTTCACCGGTTTCCTTTCACTGCTGAAGACTCCTACCCACAAGTGAATAACTGAAATAAAATTGAACCATATGTTAGTCAAGAAATGACCTAGTTTGTGTCGAGTGGACGTTAAACTCTCTCTCTCTCATTCTCTCTCTCTCTCTCTCTCTCTCTAAAAGTGATAATTGAATGTTCTTCTTAGAAACAATAACTCGAGATGACTTTCGTTAACATCCGTATAGTTTCCAAGTAAGTACTTCAAATAAATCGCCCTCCACGACTTTTTTATAGGGTACACAATTGCCGATTCGAACGGTTCCATTTCTTTTGATGCCCCGAAACTCTCCAAGTCTATGTATTGATCAATGTCTTTAAGTAGAGTAAATGGGGTCTCGCAGTCGTATTTGTATTCCTTTTCTAATTAGCCATCGGTTCTTTTCAAAGCACATGATTATCAGTTCTACAATTAAAGTTTATTACTTTTTATCCTTTCTGTAACTAAAGAAGCTATACCATTAAAACCTCGTCGCTATAGCCGAACCAAATAACAAACAATCTACCATATTTAATCAAATCTAAGTGATCTTTTTAGTTTTAGCCATGTTTACAGATCAGCACACAGCAACGTCGTCATAGAAAACACAACACTTCGCTTAAGTTCTCCGAGGAAAGTAAGAAAAAAACTGAGATTGGTTCGAGGAAACAGTGGTCTGCTACCAATCTCGATCTTCTTAGCTGTCACAATATTTCTCTTTTCTTGACTGATTTGTCACCCATCGGGAAACAGTGACGAGGTCATTATTGCTGACTTCCCTTTGTTGGCTCTCCTGGGTGTCTTTGTGCTCTCCTTTTATTGGGCCAATCTACGAGATTTAGTATACACATTGCAGAGATGTCCAGACAAGAAGCCTGTCTAGATTTTGACGAAGCTGCAATGTAAAGAAAAAAACAACAAGGATTTCAACTTAAATCTTAAAACGCTGGTCGTTATTTACATTTAAACTAGGGAGCAGTATGTATGTTTAAAATGAAATGAAAGGAAATGGGGTTTAACGTCCTACTGTTCTGCTCCTATGCTGGGCTAATGAAGACGGGCATACGCCATACAGTGTGCTATGAGGGAAATTTTGCCCGGGCAGCGGCACTATCGCCTACTCTTATATCGAATTCCAACTGCCAAGGGATCTTTTACGTGCATTCCAATGTATACACGGGACCTCGGTTTTTCGTCTCATCCGAAGGACTAGACAGCTGTCCTTGTCAGGCCCTCCGTCCTGCATCACTGACAAGGGGGAACCACGCCGGAAAATCTGGATGAACTTTCTCGGCCAGTGCAGGGATCGAACACCCGACTTCCAGGCTAGCCACGTGATCCCCGTATGTTTAAAAGAAATGAAATGAAATAGGGTTTAACGTCCTACAGTTTCGTTCCAACTGGGCTAATGAAGACGAATGTTTAAACATACATTATGCAAGTGCTAAATCTGCCTATTGTCGGTCTTTCTTTAGACCTGAAATTTTATCTAAATTATTAATTACACATTAATTAACTTATCCAGACCATAATCGACTCTCGATGACATTGCTAGCCTGCGATATGTACTGGATTATGATCCCATTTGCTGCTCGACTTCCATTCATAATTTAATCATGAAGCGGATGATCGAGGCTATGTTTTTTTTTATCGTACAGACTTTAGTAATGATGATCGAGGCTAGGCCGAAATATCAGTAGCTTAATTCTCGGTTCATAGTGAATCAATTTGACTGAAATTTTCAGCATATTGCCTTTACATTATCTAGTTTTGAACTATTATAGTGAGAACTGCCAGCTCTTTATCTAATCTCCCATAATGTATCTTTAAAAGATGCACCAATCTTATTGCAGCTCAAGAGTTTATTAAAAACACGCTTGTTTAGTGAATATTGTGGAATATTATAGCACATAAACCAGAATATCATTAGACTTTTTGTAGCGGTATGAGCTGTATGGAGTTTAGCGCGTTAAAAGTGCACTATTATAATTATGCTAGTCTTTAGTTAGCCCCGTCAATGCATAAAGATAGGGGGGGGGGGGGGCACGGTGGCTAAGTGTGTAAGCCGCGGGCTCACTAGCCTGGACGTCGCGTGTTAGATCCCTTGTCAGTGGTGCAGGACAGAGGACCTGACAAGGACAGCTGTTTAGTCGTTCAGATGGGACGAAAAACCGAGATTCGCGTGTATACATTGACATACCATTTCGCCCACCTACAAAAATTTCAACTTTTGGATTTTGCTAACGATCTATAGATGGTCGTGGGATATACTAATAAAGACAGTGACAATGGGGGCGGCGACAGCAATCTGACAGCAGCAATGAGATTATTTTGAAACTCTTAACTATAGCATTTTTTCCCACTCGTGTGTAGAACTGTTTTAATAGGCTATTTAAAACATATTATACAAAATGAAGACTGGCATTTCCAAAGAAAAAAATTGGAATGGGTTGATCAATTACATGTCTGTTTCAGAAGTCAGACAAAATGTGATGCACTGGTTTTATACGAGCATCATTTTGTAACAAAGACGTTGAAGATTAGAAAATCCTGAAAATGTTCAAATTAATTATAAGAAAATAATGGGGAGAATATCTTGTAATTAGATGTAAACTAGTAATAGATCTTCGTCGTCTAGGGTTGCTAGCCCGAGGAACTTCTCCCGACTCGATTTGGGTGCCGAGGTGGCTCAATCAATAACCCGGAGAGAGAGAGAGAGAGAGAGAGAGAGTAAGACTTTGCCTCGATAACCCGGAGTGAGAGAGAGAATAAGACTGCCTCGATAACCCGGAAAGAGAGAGAGAGAGAGGGTGGGGGGTAACGTTCACTCGACACAAACTGGGAATAAGACTTTGCCTCGATAACCCGGAGTGAGAGAGAGAATAAGACTATGCCTCGATAACCCAGAGAGAGAGAGAGAGGGGTTTAACGTCCACTCGACACAAACTCGGTCAATACGGGACTCTCCTCTCCCTCTCTCTCTCTCTCTCTCTATCTCTCTCTCTAATCTCCCATAATGTCCCTTTAATGGTTCACCGCCTTGGCCATTAGTAGTAATAATTAGAGAAAAAAAAATGTTCGATTAGTAGTAATAGGTAGGATTTTTTTCCGATTTTTTTTGTTTTTTGGGGGTTTTTTTTTGTTTTAGATTTTTTTTTTCTGATTTTGGTTTTTGTTGTTAAAAGACATTCGAAAAATTTCAGATCTATGGCTTTTACTAATGATCTGGTATTTCCGCCTAAGCAGATTTTAATCACTGATGTATTCGCTGGTTTATGCTGTATCACGCTGTCCGAAGGCAAGTTAACCTAGCTGATGTGACTTAATGCGTTGATTACAGGCCAGTATGTGCAGCTGAATTGAAGGCTTTCAAGATTAAAGGGCAACATTTCTGAAATTTGGACAACTTACGCATGTATTTCTCAAATTACCCGTTATGGTATTTCATTTTGATTCTAGGGAGAATCTTGCCCGGATTTGTTCTTTAATGAGGCATAAACAACTCTTTTAATGAAGGTGAATTATATATATTTTTTTTATATCTGAAGATACAGGACGTGTTAAGGCGAAATTAGTTAAATGGTTGCCTGTGACATTTCATTTTGCTATCGCATTGCGTAAGTCCCGAGTCGTTTAACGGTTGTGATAACCTGTTTGTGACAAGGGGATGTGGTCATAGGGGCTCTTAACCATAACGGCCAAAATTCACTTCGGTCAAAACGGCCATAATGTGGTCCAAACAGTCAAAAACTAAGTCAAAACGGCCAAAACTTTACACAAAACGGACATATTTTGGTCAAAACGGCCAAATAATATTATTGCAAAATGTTGACTAGTTCCAGTTAGAACAAGTTCGGGTTACAACACGTTCGAATCTGTCTAGAGCAATCCCACGGTTTCAAGCGACATCCATCAAATTGAGGTCATGAACGTTTGCTTCCGGTCAAAAACGGACTGTGCACAAGAAGAAGGCCCTTTAAAATACCTTATAAAATTCAAAGCCTTAATTCAAAACATGGTTCTCTCTGTCTGTCTCTTCTTTCGTTTGGTTTTTTAGTAAGAAAATTTCGCCTCAAAATTATTGGACTTATTCATCGATTGAAAACTCTTGTATCTAAAATGCTTTGAGCAATAAATAAAAAACAGCGGCTGCCAGGCAGGATACGCCCACATTTTTCAAGAGATGGATAGAGAACAAGCTAAACAAAAAGCAATTTTTCGTAACATCAAGAGCCATAATTCAGAACGGTGCTATCAGATATGTGAGAATATCGACAGGAACCAAGATCTTTCGGTTATAAACATGCATTTCAAGTTTCATCAAAATTGTATCAAAATTGTGACCTCTAGAGTTTCCACGAGCTAAAAACGTGATTTTTCGTACAATCAGGGGCCATAATCCATGAAGTTAAGGTCCGATACATGCCAATATAGACAGGAACCGAGATCTTTGGGAGATAGACCTATATTTCATGTTTCGTTGAAATCGGATAGAAATTGTGACCTGTAGAGTGTCCACAAACAATTGTGGACGGAGGGACAGAGGCGACGACAATATACGTCCACATGAAAATGTGGGCGTATACTATAAAAAACAAAAAACAAAACATAAACAACATGTGCTCAATTTATGTTGCAAACTTGCAGTAAATAAAAGTCAATAATTATTAAAACTTGTATTTGTTAATTAAAATTGTTTGTTAATAAATCGTGTTGGTCATAAACTATTATTTTCATCACCTGTAGAACCTTTAGTTTCGTATTATTGTTATGAATAATAAAATCACATTAAAAGCATTTAATAACAAAAACAGACAATTTAACCTTGACCGCTTTTGACCAATATGGCTTTTGACAGGCTAGTAGTTAAGTACAATTTATGAATTACTTTGTCCGCGTCACGACTGGACACGCATGTATTGTTACACGCGATTATCTAGTTCTTCAAATTGAATAACGCGTTATTGATTGCTTACTACATTATTAACTTTCATCCAGTCAAATTTAATATAAAACAAAAGGCTTGACAACTGTCTATTAAGCCCCCTTGCCGGCTAAATCTATTTGTTAAGGCCAGCTCAATTTTTGTCAAGGTAGTTCAGATGTAAATAAGGTTAGGGCACGTGATTGTTGGCGAGATTGTAGGTTATGGTCCAGGGTTAGGGTAGGGATTAGCGCTAGCCCTGTCTACATCTCGTGACCTATGATGAAAAATTGAGCTGGCCTTATCATTTAGAACTATGACCTTTGTTCTAACTTCAAAGAAACGTTTCGATCTTCCTGCAACTGGTTCAAACTGGGGTGTCGTACGCCGGGTAAACAAAGGTGTTGTGTTTGGGGCGTTCGTGTGGTGTACACGTAAAACATCCCTTGACAATTAGAAATCGAACAAGAATAGGTGGAAACACCACTGTCCGGGGCAAAATTCTCCTCCGTCGCATTGCACACGTAACCACATAAATAAAATTGATCATATGTTAGTCTCATATGACCATATGTTAGTCTCAAAATGGTCATGTGTTTAACCCCGCTTGTTTAACGGATCCAACGATTTTGTTCCACTTCTAAAGATCACTACGTGGGGGGGCTAGCTATTTATCGAAGTAAAGAGAGAGGGTCATTTCGGGACTAACATATGGTTCACTTTTATTTCAATAATTAGGGGTCTTTAGCAGTGGGAGGAAACCCGAGGACCGGGAGAAAACCCACGAGATTGGACAGGTCACGTACAACCGGGAAATTGAAACCAGGCAAGTTGACACAATGACAGACCTTGTGAAACAACGCACCCCCATTAAAATAAAACTGTAGTTTCGAATGTGTGTGATATGTGTGTCTCATGTCCCGTGTTGTAAAAGTCCTCTGTAATTGGAAACAATGAATCATTTATTAGTCCCGAAATGAACTAGTTGGTGTCAATGGGAAGGGGGGGGGGGGGTGTTAACGTCCACTCGACACAAACTAGGTCATTTCGGGACTCGGAGAGAGAGAGGGGGGGTTAACGTCCACTCGACACAAACTGGGTCATTTCGGGACTCGGAGAGAGAGGGAGAGGGTTTATAACGTCCACTCGAGGCAAACTAGGTCTTTTCGCGACTAATGAGAGAGAGAGAGACAGAGAGAGACAGAGAGAGAGAGAGAAAGAGAGCCTCACTCGACATAAACTAGGTCATTTCTCTCTCTCTCTCTCTCTCTCTCTCTCTCTCTCACTCTCTCCAGATCCTGTTAAAGGTTGTTGATAGTTTTGAATTATGCATGATGGTCTGGACCACGATCTGTGCATCATACGTAGAGTGATATTTCATTATCATAGCTGGGATTCTTTTTGGATAATTCTGGCTTCTGTCCGGGAATTAATGCAAAACCCGTCATCGTTTGAGACGAACAACAAACCCTTACGTCAAATACGGAATTTATTAGAAGAAGAACAATGGTCGACTCACAATCTCTGCATATTTCCTTTTATAACCGTTATAAATAAGCAGAATATTTATATTTTTGAACCTCGATGCAGGTCTTCGCCTTGGAATGGGAAAAGAAATCGTTATTCGACCCTGTTATTCACTGACTGCAGCTGATGTATAATTCATATATAATTTGTCTTTTTTTTTCTTTTGTTACGAAAGTTTTTAGCAATCATCTCCAATTCTGTGCCTGATTCATCAACTTATATTAAAAGATGTACGGGGCTAAGGTCGCTTGTGTACTTTATTATTTCTGTTAGAACAACAGAATACTTAGCGATAATAACTCTCTATCCCATTAGTGACGTCATTTGCATTCTACTCTTTCACATTTTGTTAAGCTTCCCAAGCCTGAGTCTTCATCCCAAATCATTTGAGTGCATTTTGTTCGACGGGACAGACAATGTCAATCAGCAAAATACCTTTTATAGAAGTCAACACCATCGTTTCAAGGACAAATATTGAGCATACTGTGTAGTTATGTGTTGGCTATGAGTTTATCAACCCTAATAGAACCTTTAATTCAATCAGTATTTAACAAGTGAACATAGTGCATTTTGCTTCGAGGGTTAGACTCAAGTAGCATTATTCTCTCTGGAACGTGGTATGGAGCTTGGTAAAATCTCGGTAGATGGACCCATTCAATCATTGCGCAACAAACAGGCAAAACAAATCTAAGAATCGCTCTTAGAATAAACACACTTAGGATAAAATAGCAAGACGAGACCGACTAGTACCACGGCATATATAGAATCGCACTTCATTTCGCTGCCAATATTCCACTTATAAGAAGTGTTATTATCTTGCTTTCAGCATTCACAGGCTCCAAGTTAAAGGAGTTATCAGTTATACACCACACCACATCCATTTCTCCATCTTGCCTGTCGTCAATTTAATTTTCATCGTCCTGCATCCACCGCAATCGATAGTCGCCCTATTTGAAATTCTTTGCGGGGATTTACTCGTTATTCCGCGGATGAATTCTTAAAAAAAGAAATTATATTTTATATGAACCTTTCAGTTCAATTACTCTTTTATCTTCCAATTTTAAGTCGGTTTTTATTTAATATGCACATTAAACTAAATTAATATAAGTCTTGGTAGCAATCTCGCTTTATGCTCGTGAATCTTCATTACGCTACATTTCCCGCGATATTGCATATTGATGGCTACAAGTTACCGACCGCCACCAAAATACCCGGATCGACTTCAGTAGTCCATCATGGGCCGACCGCGCTTCTGTCTCCCTAATTTAATGGCCTATAAAGAATATCTAGTGAGGCAAGAACCAAACTTTTTTAAATCATTTTTCAAACCCTAACCTTTTATCCGAGGTGGAAGGAAAAAGTCTCAATTCTTGTGATTTATGGTCCGATCTGCGTCATTGGTGGCATGATTGAAGGGTAAGAGCGAGAAAGAGACAACAGGAAATGAAAAGATGCCGCCATTTAGCATGCTTCTCTCTTGTCGCTCAAATCACGAGTTCAATGCAGAAATAGAAAAACGAAATGTATAATCGGTAATGATTTTGATGGGGTTACAACTTTTCTCAAATTAACATCTATCGTTGGAAAATTTATGAAACGAAACATAATAGGTTTGCCAGACAACAAAACACACAAGTTGAACAGAAATGAAGACGGGCATACGCCATACAGTGTGCTATGAGAGAAATTTTGCCCAGACTGCGGCCAAGGGATCTTTTACGTACACGCCAATGTATACACAGGACAGTTTTTTTTTTGCTCCATCCGAACGACTAAACAACTGTCCTTGTCAAGCCCTCTGTCCTGTAGTTCCGAAATGATCTAGTTTGTGTCGAGTGGAAGCTAAACACCATGTCTCTCCCCCCCCCCTCCCTCCTGTACCACTGAAAAGGGGAACATACGCCAAAAAATCCTTATAAACCACACCACTTGACTTAATGATAGAACTTATGATCTAAAGCGCACCACTTGACTAAATGATAGATCTAATGATCTAAAGCGCACCACTTGACTAAAAGATAGATCGTATGATCCAAAGCGCACCACTTGACTCAAAGATAGATCTAATGATCTAAACCACACCACTTGACTCAAAGATAGATCTTATGATCGAAACCACACCACTTGACTCAATGATAGATCTAATGATCTAAAGCGCGTGCGTTAAACCATTTAGCCAAGCCTTATAAGGTGATAGAAGTAAATGAATCAATGGCAATATGTAATTAATCATCACACATCAAGTGTTGGGTCACGCTCAACATCAGGCGATGGGAATCACACCTGCACTGATAATCAAAATGATAACAACAGTTTCTTGGTACGAGCCGCGGTGGCTCAGAGAGAGAGAGGGGGAGAGAGAGAGGGAGATATGGGGTTTAACGTCCACTTGACAAAAACTAAGTCATTTCGGGACTAACATATGGTTAGCCGCGGTGGCCCAGAGAGAGAGAGAGAGAGGTGGGGTTAACGTCCACTCGACACAAACTAGGTCATTTCGGGACTAACATATGTTCAATTTTATTTCAATAAATCGCTTGCGCATAGAGGTCTTTAGCAGTGGGAGGAAACCGAAGGAACCGGGTGCAGTGTGTGGGGTACTGGTTCGATATCCTGGAGGTACAGCGTACACCTAAAAGATCCCTTGACAGTAGGAATTCGAAATAAAAGTGAGTAGCAGCGCCACTGCTCGGGCAAAATTGCCATACGATCGGTGCTTATAAGTAGAATGTTAAAATGTTATTTATTGGCGTGTTTCACATATTCTGAATGTCTCTGTTTCGTTATGTCTTTTGCAGTAGTCAAAAAGGTTGTGAGCCTATTTGATGCGCGGACAGCTGAATAAAACAAATCAGGCCCCGAGTTAACAAAGCATTCTCAGACTTAAGTTAAGAATTTACTCGAACTTGTTGGCCTTATTTTAACTAAAATATAGCCCTTTATAAAACTTGTGTTGTTTTAATACATCAAATACATCAATAAGAAACTATGTGCAAAGTTTTGTGTTTCTGGGTGAAAGATATTTCTCATAAACAGTGATTGAAAGTTGGGTAAATTCTTAACTTAAGACTGAAACGCTTTGGGAACTCGGGGCCAGAATAACACGTAAGTCAGATGGACGCCATGACACTATTTTAATAACCACGTGACTTATCGGTGATCCAAAAAAAAAACCAACAAAAACAACAACCAATTTTTCCGGATTTATCAAAACCATTCTAAGAAATAGTTTTCGCAATGAGCATCTTGTTTGTTCTGTGTGGAAGATATACATTAGTTCTGTGTTTAAGCCTGAGACATCATTAGTTCTTTGCCTACTTTATGTATGATGTGAACTTTACGAAGCAGTTCTACTGCACTCAGACTATCTGAATCAGAAACTCGCTCTATGCAGTGGGGGGATCACGTGGCTAGGTGGGTAAGACGCTGGCTCGCTAGCCTGGAGGTCGGGTGTTCGATCCCTGCATTGGCCGAGAAAGTTCATCCAGATTTTCCGGCGTGGTTTCCCTTTGTCAGTGATGCAGGACGAAAAACCGAGGTTCCGTGTATAGATTGGAATGCACGTAAAAGATCCCTTGGCCCTTGCAAAATTTCCCTCATAGCACACTGTATGGCGTATGCCCGTCTTCATTAGCCCAGTATAGGAGCAGAACAGTAGGACGTTAAACCCCACTTCATTTCATTTTTAATGATTTACATAAGACTCTGTCTACATAATGAATAAATCATTGTTATTTACTTATCTGCTTTTGTTACTCATCTAAATCAGCTAAACCAGGAAGACTTACGTAAATAACAAGTACAGATTGTTGAATACGAATATATATGATGGTTCAATGTAAATATGAGTTATCAAAATGGATTGGATTCTGAACAAAAGCTTTAAAAATCTCGAAGCTCCCGCGGCAATAAATTACAACGATTTATTAAATAATCTAAATGTAAAAAAAAAACTCACATAGTAGAAATAATTGTTTGTTTTCAAAATTGCGATGCTTTTACCGGAGATCTAGAAGTATTTGTGTTTCTCCTCTTTTAAACAATAACGCCCGGATATTTTCAATGCATTAAGATGTTGCTAGAAATTAAATTTTAATATCTTTGATTAAATCTTTTGTATTACTTCTAAAATCAAACAACCTTGGCAAGAAAACGATGTTTCTAGAAATTGTTTTCGTAGTAGGATTGACCGGTAAGTTTTTTCTGTTTAGTATAAAGCGGTGGACACACTAGCCGAATGGTTCGGCCGAATCAATCGGCGTCGAAATTCGCCTAGTGTGTCCACTGTCATTCGGCCGAATTATATTCGCCTGGTGTGTCCGCTTCGCCGAAGCATTCGGCCGAATATAGAATTCATTAGCCAATCACCACTCATATCGAGAAGTCACGTGATAGATTGAAGACATAGACGCCGCCATGTTTAATCATGTGACGTGAAAGGTGATGCAATCGGCTAGTGTGTCCATCCATTCGGCCGAATAAAATTCTGCGCCGATTGATTCGGCCGAACGATTCGGCTAATGTGTCCACTGCTTTAGAGAGACTAATTTAAAGTAGCCAAGTCTGTAACTCAATATCACCCAAAGTCTTCCGAATTGAAAACACGTATTATTTGTCAATTTAAAACAACAGTGATGTCGTGATCTTACGGGGAAAAGACGGCTTCTGATATCCAATATTTAAGACAAAATAAACATTTTGCCATTGGTACACGAATCGTGTACCATAATGCGTTTCAGCGCCATTTGTAAAAAGGGACTCGAAGAACGAGGCTAGGCATATTCCACAAGTCATGTCAAACGGTGACCACATATTCTTATCTTCATAGCATGCGCAATAAATACTATCGGTGTAGACTGGAATAACCAGACGCTAGAGATTGCCATTCGATTGAGACTTCTGGCGTATTTTGCCGAACATAACTGATTTGAAATTAGAGTAAAACAGACACGATTGAATGTAAATCAGTTTACATACATTCATATTACATTATTATATGCGTTGGGACACATTTGTCCAGAATAGGTCCAGAATATTAGCGATTTAGCTCCTTTAAAAAGGGTATACCAATTTGAATGTTTAGAAATTTAAACAACCGGATGAGAATATTTTTACCCTTTTAAATATGGTGCCATTGGTCCGAAAAATATTTTAAATGGGTGAAACATTTCCATGTACATGAGAATACCATACTCTTGTTGAAAGTGGTTACATAGCGTTTCAGTTAACAAGTTTGATTTCCATTTCGTTTTTTTATATTTTTTTTCATTCGGCTGATATATATTTAATTCAATTTTGTATTTTGAAAAGATTTTCCGGCGTGGTTTCCCCTTGTCACTGATGCAGGACGGAGGGCCTGACAAGGACAGCTGTCTAGTCGTTCGGATGGGACGAAAAAACGAGGTACCGTGTACACATTGGCATGCACGTAAAAGATCCCTTGACATTTGGAATTCGATATAACCGTAGGCCGTAGTGTCGCTGTCCGGACAAAATTTCGTTCATAGCACACTTTATGGCGTATTGCCGTCTTCATTAGCCCAGTTCGGAACAGAACAGTAGGACGTTAAACCTCATTTCATTTCATTTTTTCTTGTGGAAATACTAAAAGTACTTGGCTGTGCTGATGAAAAACGTTTAGTTGCAAATCTTTCTCGGCCCCAACCTCGTGGGTTTTCTCCGGGTCCTCAGGTTTCCTCTCACTGCTAAAGACCCCTACGCGCAAGCGAATTATTAAAATAAAATTAAACCATATGTTAGTCCCGAAATGACCTAGTTTGTGTCGAGTGGACGTTAAACCCCATTTCTCTCTCTCTCTCTCTTTCTCAGCCAATGCAGGGATTGAACACCCGACCTCCAGGCTAGTGAGCCAGCGTCTTACCCACTTAGCCACCGTGACCCCCACCCCACACACACACACACAAGAAAAAAAAATGGAATATTTTTACAGGTGTTTCCGAAGAACAGAAAATCAAATTATTGTGGGGCCCAAGACCAGATTGCCTAATCCCATAACAGTTTTTTTTTTATTCGAAAGCAAAAAAAAAAAAAGAAGATTTATACAGTTATTTCACAAAATCTACTGAAACGGACAATCCGATCACTCCTGAAGACTGTGACCTGGGGCTTGTTTCACGAAATTTTAACTAAGATAAAATCGAAATTTTAGTAATTTGATTGGATAATATTAGATTGATTTTAGTGCTAAGCCAATCAAAATTGAAGTATCTACTAAAATTTGGATTTTATCTTTAGTTAAGATTTCGTGAAACAAGCCCCAGGTCACAGTCTTTAGGAGTGATCGGATTGTCCGTTTCAGTAGATTTTGTGAAATAACCGTATAAATCTTCTTTTTATTTTTGCATACAGACACCTATCTACTTTGAGTATAGATCTCTGTCCTAAATGGCCGCCATATTCGAAAATTAGTATACTATACTGTTTTGTAATGTGGTTCTACTCCGTTCATACACACAAAGACTAAATAAACTTTTTCAATGATATTAAATTGAAACGGAATAAATATTTCTCAAAATTATCCAAGCCTACTTGGACTAAAATCGTCGATTTAGGAATTAAAATGTCGGTCAACTAGCTAAGTGTCTTTTCTAAAGCTGAGCGAATTGTAGACAGCCTGATTGACATTCATTTTGCGATATGATGTGATATTATAATATGGTAGGTTATCATTAGCCATATTCTACAGCTATTTGTCATACTTGTCAGTCATCTCCATATTCATTTACTATCGCCATCACGTGCTTAGTACTTCCAACTTAACTTTTCACTCGTAACAGTCCCGCAGTCACGCGTATTCTGATTGGCTGCGCGATCACCCGAGTTAGCCCACGCACACGACAGAACCTAAAGAATAATTTGTTTACATTGGCTTCGCTTCAACTTATTTGTATTCTGTCGTGGTCAAAAATCAATTCGCCTGTGAAGTTTGATGAAACAACAGTTTTAATTAAATTTGGATAGCCTAAATCGACAAATTTGTAGCCAGTCTTCCCGAGAAGGACACCGAGGCTGGGTTTTTTTCCTCGGCGCTACTATTAACCAGTTTGGGCAGACGAAGAGCGTTTAATAATCGATTCTGTTAACAAGTTTTACGGAACGTGATGCGCATTTGGCGTACAAGGGTATACATTTCACTTTATCATGCCCGTTACGACGGAAAAGTGTAACTGCTATTAATTTTTGTTCAACACGATAACGCTTCAAACAGAACAAACCTCCATGCAGTACTATCAGGCTACTACAGATATTATTTTTGATATTTAGACCCCCGCCGTGTTCTGTTTTTATGAAAGAAAAATAATGCTACAAAGGGGAGCCCCCTGTCATCTTTGATTATGCGGTATTTTTTTATCTGCTCCAGATACAGGATTTGTAACGTAAACATCCACTAAACTCGTGTAATGAGAGAGAGAGAGAGAGAGAGGGAGGGGGGTAACGTCCACTTGACACAAACTAGGTCATTTCGGGGGAGACAGGAGAGGGGGGGGGGGTGTAACGTCCACTCGACACAAACTAGGTCATTTCGGGAGATAGAGAGGGAGAGGGTTTATAACGTCCACTCGACGCAAACTAGGTCTTTTCGCGACTAATGAGAGGGAAAGAGAGAGAGCGTCCACTCGACATAAACTAGGTAATTTCGGGACCAACATATGATTCAATTTTATTTCAATAATTCGCTTGCGCGTAGGGGTCTTTTGCAGTGGGGGGAAACCGGAGGACCCGGAGAAAACCGACAAGGTTGGACTGGCGACCCTACTCCTTGTCACGTACAACCGGGGAATCGAAACCACGCCAGTTGACTCAATGACAGGCCTTATGATACAACGAGAGAGGAGGGTGGCTAACGTCCACTCGAAACAAACATGGTCATTTTGGGACTTACATATTGTTCAGTTTTATTTCTTCAGTTCGCTTGAGTGTATGGGTCTTTTAGCGGTGGGGGGAGGGGCCCATACAAAACGCACGGGATTAACAGTCAACTGAAAGCATGCCACTTGACTGAATGACAGATCTAATGATCTAAAGCGCATGCGTTAAATCATTCGGCCACTCGGCCTCCCTCGTGTAAAACGAGGAATGTGATCGTTTCCGGCGTGGCTCCAAGACGCTGGCCAGGACGTCTCGGGTTCGTTTCCAGGGTCGGTCGAGAAGGTTCCTTGCTCGGGATTTTTCAACATGCTTTCCCTTTGTCAGTAGTGCAGGGCGGTTGCCTTGTACTCCCTTGACATTTGGAATCCGCTAAAGAGCAGGCGAACACGCCAACATACAGTCCACATTTCTGAATGCCCGGTTGCTACGGAGCAGTTGGACGTTAATAAAAATTACATTTCATGTCATTTCCGAACGGTTCTGGGAACGGCTTTTGTATTATGCAATATAATCGGTGCAGATTTTATGAATTTTATCGCGATCTGGAACGGTTCCGAGTACGGAATACATACAGCTGTCAAGTGTTAACGTAACCGTGTCCTATTACGATCGACAGATTACACGACACGTACGTGGAAGTTAAAGACGTCTAATTCCCTTGACCGGAACTTGGACTCAATTACTGTAGCAGACACAAACCGCGTGAAAGATTCATCCGAGCTTCGGGTTACTCCATTAAGTTAGAATAAATGTCTTTCTATTGTTTACGGTCATAAACACTGCCACCAGCAATTAGAGCTGGTCACCATTTGTAAAGATTAATAGAGATTAATGGATTATTTAATTAGCTACGGTCAGATACTTGATAAATACTTGATAGGCTACATGTCATACACTTAGTTATAGTGCATGCGTTCCCGATTTTTATGGCGATGACTGCTTTAGTTCCATTATTAACATGTACATTGTACATGAAATGAGTTGAAATTTTCTGTATGTTATCGAGAATGAATATTTCATTCTCAATGTGAAAGAAAAGAGAGAGAGAGAGAGAGAGAGAGAGAGAGAGATGGGGTTTACGCCCACTCAACACAAACTAGGTAATTTCGGGACTAACATATGGTTCAATTTTATTTCAACAATTCGCTTGCGCGTAGCGGTCTTTAGCATTGGAAGGAAACCGGAGGACCCCGAGAAAATCCACGAGGTTAGACAGGCGACCCTACTCTTTGTCACGTACAACCTGGGAATCAAAACCACGCCAGTTGACTCAATGACAGATCTTAGGATACCGCGCACGTGCTATCCATTCGGTCATCCACTCCCCTCGGTCGTAGGAAGACATGGTTGCTGGAGAATATATTTGTCTGCAATAGAAACCATCTGCAACTAGATGCCCATTTATCATTTATTTGGTATTTCCGATTGCAATAATATGGTAAAATACATTATTTCATAAAAATAAGAAAGAAGAAATTACTGTTCTTTTGTTTTTGAGTGGGTGTAATATTATAACAACTTTATTGTTATTTCTTGTATGTCGTCTAATATAGAACGCAGATCTTTGTTTCGTTTCGTTTTTTTATACTTTCGACGGCCTACACTACATGAAGATCTGACTAGAACACATTTTTTTAATGGGATACAATCACTAGTTTTATTCTAAAAGCACAATGACAACGATAAAGGGGATACTTGTCGAAACGTCGTGCTCTTAGAATAAACCATTGATTGTACCCCATAAAAATTGTGTTCTGTTAATGTGTTTCCCAATCGCTAAATGCCACTTAAAGATTAAGATCTGAATAGTTTTACTGATCAGATTTACTGAAAGGGCGCATCAGGGGTCGTGCGGGCGGTTTTTGACCCTATGATGTCAGACATTGATTAATCAATCAGCGTTGACGTTTCTAGTGGTTTACCCAAGAAGTCACCGTAACAGCTGATTTCATTGGCTAATACCTCGGGCGATCCAGAACGCATGTTATATAACAACTCTTCCAGATCCTAGTGTAGTAAAGACAAGTAAAGCGAAATTTTAAACTATAAAAAACGAAACGAAATAAGATCTGCGTTTTTATCAGATTGTTTAGAACGGAGCCCCGGTGGCATCCAATCTGAGTGAAATTACAATTAATTGTTTTTTTTAAATCTGAAAATCGTGTCCTATTTAAATTTGAATACAAAGTTTATTTGATCTGGGGTTTTTTTCATTTTTAAAATGTCTTCTTTTACTCCCATTGCTCAGTACTAGATGTTATACTTGGGTTTCGATTCCCCAGCTTGGACGTGACAAGGATCAGGGTCGCCTGTCCAACCTCGTGAGTTTTCTCTGGGTCCTTCGGTTTCCTCCCACTGCCAAAGAACCTTACGCACAAGCGAAGTATTGAAATAAAATTAAACAATGTTATTCCCGAAATGACCTAGTTTGTGTCGACTTGGTGGATGTTCTTGCTATAATAGTTTAAAAATAGCTATATTTATAGATAGCGAATAATTATTTTATGAGTGTCGGAAAAAGTGGCTTTGATTGTTTATTATCGTAGCAACGGTACTGGACAAACGAGACTAAGTTTTGATTATCCCACCTCGATTTTAATGTTATAAAAACACAAATTTATATAGAAAAAAATCAGTGTTTTATTTCACACTACGTTTCGACAAGTACCTCTTGTCGTTCTCGAGTAATTAGTGTGAAATAAAACGGTGATTGTTTTTCATATAAATTTGTGTTTTAATTATATGTTCAATTACCAAATGCCGTATAAGGATTTCATTTTAATGTTAAACATAAAATCCCGCGGGAGTTCCAATCCATTCAAATCTCTGCCATTCGATGTTCTAGAGGGTCTTCCTCCCACAGCTAAAGACCCCTACACGCAAGCGAATTATTGAAATAAAATTAAACCATGGGTTAGTCCCGAAATGACCTGGTTTGTGTCGAGTGGACGTTAAACCCCATTTCTCTCTCTCTGTCTCTATCTCTCTCTCTCTCTCTCTAGAGGGTCTATTATAGGCTTGTCATGTGAATCAAGGTCTAAATAATAGTTTTTATAACATTTGAAGCCACACTAAACCCCTGCAAGATTTCGCTCTTATACATGCATCTTCAACTGGATTCGGCATTTTTAGGCTTTCTATGATATGTGCTGTTGACACTATAATAATGAACTCTCAGATTATATCTCTTCTTGTGGTTTTTGACTCGTCATATTTTGATAGGAAACAGAAGGAAAAATAAAATAAAATTGTTAGACTTAATAATACCTCTTGGGAGATAGTTTAATGCATCTGTATTCTTTGTGAGTTTTTTTCTGTGTGGTATAGTCTTTATTCGCACAATTTGTTGTTGCCAGGCAACGAAAAAAACGTACGCTAGAATTTCTGCTGGTTTTGTTCATAAACTGTGCGATTGAGAGATAAGACTACAACAAGGTTTCTATAACAGAGCAGGAACTCAGTCTGAAATCGATGCATGATCCAAATGTCTATAATAGAAGAGACTGCATTGAATGGATTTAACGGTGGTCTGATACGGTTATGTCTATTTGATAAGGCTAACTGCAAGTTGGGTCAAATGTCAACGAGATGTAAACAGGGCTAGCGTTAATCCCAACCCTAACCCTGGACCTAGTCCTAATGCTTACCCTAACCCTAACCTACAATCTCACCAACAATCACGTGCCCTAACCTTATTTAAACCTCAACGACCTTGACAAAAATGGAGCTGGCCTTAACAAATAGATCCAGGCGTGTTAATAGTGCGAGATATTTAGTAATACACGTGGCTATGAAATGAAATGGGGTTTAACTTCCTGTTGTTCCGATTGGGCTAATAAACGCGTCCGTGAAATGTTGGGTTTTTTTTAACTGATCGATGTTTATATACAATCACGTGCCCTAACCTGACTTAACAAATAGATTCAGCCGTCTAATACCGTTAAGGGGGCTCTAGTCATTTTTAGAGGCCCCGTTCATATAGAGCGCGAACCCGAACCCGAACAAATATTGGTTCGCGCGAACGACCGCCTTGATTGCCTCCCGAGCGAATTTTTCAGAAGTTCGCGCGAACTTTTTCCCAATGAACCAATCAGCGGGCACTTCCCATGACATCATTTCCACGAATAGAAACCGCTAGTCAAATTGCTCCTCTGTCATTCGAAAATACTGTTGGAGTTTCTCCGGATGAAAATATAGTTCTTCTACGAGGTGATGGTATTCTCCAAACTCACTTCTTCTCTGTAAAATTTCATGCTCTGATATTCGCCTATTTCTGTTCCTTCGTTGTTTTATGTACAAATACAGTGCCACGATATCG
Organism: Patella vulgata; assembly: GCF_932274485.2. NCBI lineage: Eukaryota > Metazoa > Mollusca > Gastropoda > Patellidae > Patella > Patella vulgata. The sequence goes on from NC_065885.2 coordinate 5,313,823, forward strand.
TCTGTGTCTGATTCCACCTGAGCCATGATAGCAAATGAAAAAATTTATCTCTCACAGCTAGAAAAAGACAAGCCATCACGAAAGCCGTCGACGGTTTTCCGCGTTCGGGTTCGCTCGCTATTTGAACGGTGAAATTGCTCAAAAGTCGCGCTCGGGTTCGCTATGGACGCGTTCGAGTTCGCACTCTGTATAAACAGGGCTTTAAATGAGACACGAGAAGACGGGTGCAAATCTGAATAAATCGAGACACTACATTCGTCCATCAGAGGCAGCAATTGTCGGCTTCCGGCTTCAGGTATTTCTCAACCATACTAAACTTACGCAATCTGTCCACGATTAGCTCCACTTGAAAACAGACACTAAGCTAGTTGACCAACATTTTAATTCCTAAATCGACGATTTTAGTCGGAAAAATTTAGTATACTTCGTCAATTTTGAGAAGTATTTATTCTGCTTCCATAATTTTATAAAATTGAAAATGTTTATTTAGCCTTTGTTTGTATGACAGACATGAAACGGGGTAAAACCACACTGTAAAATATTAAACTAATTAGATATATGGCGGCCATTTAGAGCAGAGGTGTATTCTCGAAGTAGATGGATCAGAATATTTCTGAACATTTCCATTTCATTACTCTCTGTGTAAATTAGAGAGGGTGAGATTTATGTGATCATTATTCAGATTCAGGAACATTTACAATCGGTGGGGGGGGGGTACGAATGGTTAGCGGGTGTGCGCTGTATCATAAGGTATGTCATTGAGTCAACTGGCGTGGTTTCGATTGCCCTGTTGTATGTGACATGGAGTAGGGTCGCCTGTCCAACCTCGTGGGTTTTCTCTGGGTCCTCCGGTTTCCTCCCGCTGCTGAAGACCCCTTACCGCAAGCGAATTATTGAAATAAAATATAACCATGTTTTAGTCCCGAAATGACCTAGTTTGTGTCGAGTGGACGTTAACCCCCATCTCTCTCACTCTCTCTCTCTCTCACTCTCTCTCTTTCTCTCTCTCTCTCTCTCTCTTTCATTTATAATCTAGTTTACATTAAGTAACAGGAACGCCGTTCTCTCGATATAAAAAGCGGCCATTTTGCACTCCGGAAATTCCCGAACCTCCCCAACCGGCCTACAATTAGCATCTCCCAATTTTAATCATAGCACACCGTATAGAGTATGCCTAGTCGGAGCAGGACCCTGTTTCTCGAAATCTTAACTAAAGATAAAATCCAAATTTTAGTAGATATTTCAATTTTGATTGACTAAGCACTAAAATCAATCTAATATTATCCAATCAAATTACCAAAATTTGGATTTTATCTTAGTTAAAATTTCGTGAAACAGGCTCCTGAACAGTATAGGATGTTAAACCTCATTTAATTTCATTTCATTTCATCTCCCTCGATCATAAAAAGCTGCATTAATGAGTTTTTGATAGAAAATAGCACATACTTATGTCTTGTTAACAGCAAGTTGCCTGTTTTAATGTAACATGTAACAGGTATTACATTATATAGATTGTATAAAACATGTGTTCTGGGTATTTAAATAAACGTGTAGATCTATAGAAATAACAACCAGTAGAACTAAGAATTATGTAGAGACTTGTAATAGAAATAACATCCAGTAGAACTAAGAATTATGTAGGGAGCACTCGGCAAACCTCGGCAGATTCCGTTACTCTACATCTAGCCTCGGCAGTATGTCGGTAATTGACATGTACCTACGCCTATACAATTGCGATGCGGCACCGGTTTACTTATTAGGAAAACTTGTCGCTTTTAAAAAGAAGTTATCAAAATTGCGTGGTTCGAAGCGTGTGAAGAATTTTTAGTTCAAAGTTTTCCTTGTTTGAAGAAAATCGGATAAACTTGAAAGAAAAACAGCTTCAGACTTTGAAATATTTGTATGATAAAACATTCTTCAAAGGCGTCGTCATGGGCAACGCCGTTGGTAATCCGGGAACTTGAAAGTAGTTCCAATGGTGGCTTTGTCATACAGTTGAGGCTAGATGTAGGGTACCGGAATCTGGCGAGGTTTGTAGGGGGCGGGGGGTGTAATAGAAATAACATCCAGTAGAACCAGAATTATGTAGAGACTTGTCATAGAAATAACATCCAGTGGGCTTATGTAGAGACTTGTAATAGAAAGAACATCCAGTAGGGGCGTGTTAGAATTAAGTAGAGGTGTATGGTGCACAACATGCTGTTTTTGTAAATTAACTAGATACTTGTAAAGCGTCTGGTCTCTATCGTTGATTACATATGGTTGCAGCAAACTGATATCAAATTATACCTCGGGGTATTATAGTCATACAATATCCTGAAAACACATCAGTCTGCTGTCAAAATAACGTCTGGATAATGGTATTAAAGGAGCATGGCAACCTGGACTGGAGAGAGAGAGAGAGCGAGCGAGCGAGCGAGAGAGAGAGTTTAACGTCCATTCGACATTATCTAGTTCATTTCGGGACTAACATATGACATTTTACTTCATTAATTCGCTTGTGCGTAGGGGTCTTTAGCAGTGGGAAAAATGGATAAAATCTACGAGGTTGGACAGGCGAACCTACACCCCAAAGACAGACCTTATGATACTGCGCGCACGCGCTAACCATTTGCCCACCCAACCCGCCACCTGGAGTGGAAAGAGAGAAATGAAATAAAATGAAATGGGGTTTAACGTCTTACTCTTCATACGCCATACAGTGTGCTATGGTGGAAATTTTGCTCCGCGTGTTGCGCTATTGTCTACTCTTATATTGAATTCCAACTGTCAAGGGTTCTTTTACGTGCACGCCATTGTTTACACGGGATCTTGATTTGTTGTCCCATCCGAACGACTAGACAGCTGTCCTTGTCAGGCCCTCCGTTCTGCATCACTGACAAGTGGGAACTGGATTTATGGACAGATCTCTAGCAAATCGATCTCTGAAACACAATGGATCGTATGGTTACCCTACTCCTTATCACGTACAACCGGGGAATCGAAACCACGCCAGTTGACTCAATGACAGACCTTATGATACAACGCGCACGAGTTAACCATTCGGCCATCCAACCCCCCCGAAAAACATGTAAAAAAAAGACACTGGTTCTTTAAGGTCATTAGCAACAAATTAATTTACGACAGGAAAAATAACTTTACAAGGCTACAACAGAAATATATTTTAATGACGCAAAAGGTTTTCACAATGCATATTTTATTCAATTTTCTATACAATAACAAAAATTGTGTTACATATTCTGATTGACTTTCTGGGGGGACATAAGGTAAATGAAACAATTTTTTTGTAATTCATTATCGGGAAGCGTTACGGTTTTATCAGTGGAATCTTTGAACATTATATCAATGATGTATTAAAGCTTTCTGTCTGATTTTGTTTGAAGGACGAGGGACAAAAAACGATCTAGCACTATATTGATTTTTGATTGGGTGTAAATAAATGTCAGTACACACATCCACCTTATAATTGACTTTGATTCTTTATTTACACCACAATTAATTAATATTGTCATTTCGTTAAATACCACTCCACTTTATTTATCTCGGGTTTGTTAACCAAATAATTATTACAATTAATTTCATCATTCGTCATTTATATATGTCGAAAATTGTCTCTTCTCATACTGCTCCCTCGGTTACACTGTTCCGTTCTCTCATATTGTTCCCTTCACTCATGGTGTTCCCTTCTCTCATACTGTTCCCTTCATATTTTCCCCTTCTCTCAGCCTGTTTCGTTCTCTCATGTTGTTCCCTTCTCTCACGCTGTTCCCTTCTGTTACACTGTTCCGTTCTTTCATATTGTTCCCTTCTCTCATACTGTTCCCTTCATATTGTTCTCTTCTCTCCGGCTGTTTCGTTCTCTTATGCTGGTCCCTTCTCTCACAGTGATGTCTTCTCTCACGCTGTTCCCGTCTCTCGTGCTCTTCCCTTCTCTCATGCTGTTCCCTTTCCTCAATTAGTCCTGGTCTAATGTCGTGACTCCACCTTGACTAACGTCCCTCTATCAGCCCTGGTTTAATGATGTCTTCCACCTCGACTAACGTTCCTCTATCAGTCCTGGTCTAATGATGTCTTCCTCTATCAGTCCTGGTCTAACGTTCCTCTATCAGTCCTGGTCTATTTCTGTCTTACACCTCGACTAACGCTCCTCAATCAGCCCTGGTCTAATGATGTCTTCCACCTCGACTAACGTTCCTCAATCAGCCCTGGTCTAATGTTGTCTTCCACCTCGACTAACGCTCCTCAATCAGCCCTGGTCTAATGCTGTCTTCCACCTCGACTAACGTTCCTCTATCAGTCCTGGTCTAATGTCGTGACTCCTCATAGCGTGTGCTGGTCTGTTTCCATGACCAGTTTATTTGCAGAATACCGCCAAGGAAGGTAATCATCCTCCGGCTTGTTTGCAATCATAAAAAGGCGACAGGATAATGATTTTTTCTCGATAGATCTTTATAGCAGGCGAGCATTGTAAGAAGGCCAAATGTCTAGTTTATATCAAAGCTCTCGGAGATCGATGCTTTCGTTTAGATAACATTTTCTCTCGTTTCGAGGTAATTTTAGACCTCTCCATGTACATGTGGCCAAAGTTTGGTAAACACCCAGTATGGCGTGTCAATAACACCAATATATTTTCTCAAAATGAAATCGATGGCGTGAGCGCCATGTACCGAAAATGTGCCAGACGCAGAAAGAGGAACGAGAATTATCGGTTTCAATCGTTTTCTCTGGCTACAGTTTCTAGTTCAATATAATATCCAACATGCTAATCTGTAAACGATAGGTATGAGCAAAGTATTTTGTTTTTCTTCTTCGTGGATCCGAGAAATAAAATAGATTGATGGATATCGGACTATGTGATTGCATTCAATGCGGATGATGTAAGCTTTAAGAAGACGGCATTGTGATATAAAAGGCTCTTTCAGCGAGAGACAAATGAAACGACTTTTGGGTGTTGCGGTATTAATATTACTATTTACAGAGGCTTAGTGAAGCGTGTTATTCTGAAAATAATATTTCACATAATTGCAATCGAGTGAATGACGAAAGACGAACACGACACCGGTTTTTTGTACTCTGTTTATTCCGGGATTTCGCTTCTGTTTCTAAACTGCACTCGATAATGAAACGCGGAATCGGCGCCTTGAGTAATTGCGATTAAGTTTTAAAGTAGAAACATTGCATGTCGAATGTTGTAAACGTTTTGATAATAGGGCTCTAGAGTGGTTCTTATTGGCTGTATGGAAAGTGATTTAGTTAATAAGAGGACGCCATTAAGATGATAATGCTGGAGAGGAAAGTATCGGGCGATCAATTAGTGGAGAAACTTACACAGCCGCTATCAGACATTATACAACAGTCATCTTGTTTTATATGATATTCATGTACATTAAGTAAACATATATAAGTAATGAAATGAAATGAAATGGGGTTTAACGTCCTACTGTTCTGCTCCTATACTGGGCTAATGAAGACGGGCATACGCCATACAGTGTGCTATGAGGGAAATTTTGCCCGGGCAGCGGCACTATCGCCTACTCTTATATCGAATTCCAACTGCCAGGGGATCCTTTACGTGCACGCCAATGTGTACACAGGACCTCGGTTTTTCGTCCCATCCGAACGACTAGACAGCTGTCCTTGTCAGGCCCTCCGACATATATAAGGTATGGGATGCATTGCGGTGGATTGGAATGGAATTGAGGTTTAAAATGGTTTTAATACAAACTTCGGTCAATTTGAGACCGACATGTGGTAATTTTAGGCAGACTTTTGCCTGATACTTGCTCAGACGCTTATAGATATTATAACTAGAGAGAGAAATGGGGTTTAACGTCCACTCCACACAAACTAGGTAATTTCGGGACTAAGATAAGGTTCAATTTTATTTCAATAATTGGCTTGCGCGTAAGTGTCTTTAGCGGGAAACCGTAGAACCCGGAGAAAACCCACGAGGATGGACAGGCGACCCTACTCCTGGTTACGTACAACCTGAGGATCGGAACATAAAATCAGCTCAAGAATATAAGTCAAATTCTACACTACTCCCCTAGCTTACACAGGAGAATGGTCTTAAGGCCAGTAAGAATCAGTGGCGCCCCTTCTAGCGCCGCCCAGGGTACCCCCACCCTACCTGCCACACCTACCCCCACCCTACCCGTCACACCGTATATACGTCACTCGACTACCCACGGAGAGAGAGAGAGGGTATAACATCCACTCGACACAAACTAGGTCATTTCGGGACTAAAACATGGTTCAATTTTATTTCAATAATTCGCTTGCGCATAAGGGTCTTTAGCAGTGGGAGGAAACCGGAGCACCCGGAGAAAACGCACGAGGTTCGATAGGCGACCCTACTCCTTGTCACGTACAACTGGGGAATGGAAACCACGCCAGTTGACTCAATGACAGACCTTATGATACAGCGTGCACGTGTTAAGCACTCGGCCATCCAACCCCACTAATTAGCTTAGAATCTTACCCAGACGATTGTAGAAATTATGAACATCGAAGGTTTTTTTTTTTTAATTATATAAAGTGTGGATACATTATGTAAACATATTTCTAGAAATAGTCTATTTAAACAGCATGCCACAACATAAGAAATAATGAGCCGAAGTCTGTTAAATACATTCGTATTTTTTACAATAAATTTAATGAACTTATTCCGAGATAAAAATAGTGAAGATTCATACAATGTACGTCTTTAAATCGGTAAATTAGCAATGAATTCAGATAGACTTCGATTTTTTTTTTATGTCTTTTTTTCCTTCTCTGTCTCATTTATTTGTCTCTTTTTTAATCGCTATCTCATTTATAATTAAAGTCTGTGAGGATAATTAAGACTATCGAATTTTACTTTTAAAACAGTTCAACCATTCAGGACTTGGAGAGAGAGAGAAATGAAATGAAATGAATTATACAGGGATAATGAAGACGGGCATACGCCATACAGTGTGCTATGAGGGAAATTTTGCCCGGGCAGCGGCACTATCGCCTGCTCTTATATCGAATTCCAACTACCAAGGGATCTTTAACGTGCATTCCAATGTATACACGGGACCTCGGTTTTTCGTCTCATCCGAAGGACTAGACAGCTGTCCTTGTCAGGGGGGGGGGGTATGATGGCTGAATGGTTAGCATGCGCGCTCTGTATCATAAAGTCTGTCATTGAGTCGACTAGCGTGGTTTCGATTCCCCGGTTGTACGTGACAAGGAGTAGGGTCGCCTGTCCAACCTCGTGGGTTTTCTCCGGGTCCTCCGGTTTCCTCCCACTGCTAAAGACCCCTATGCGCAAGCGAATTATTGAAATAAAATTAAACCATATGTTAGTCCCGAAATGACCTAGTTTGTGTCGAGTGGACGTTAAACCCCATTTCTCTCTCTCTCTCTCTGTCCTTGTCAGGCCTTCCGTTCTGTACCACTGACAAGGGCAGAACACGTCGGAAAATCTGGATGAACTTTCTCGGCCAATGCTGGGATTGAACACCCGACCTCCAGACTAGCGAGCCAGCGTCTTAACCACCTGGCCACCGTGACTCCGGAGAGAGATAGAGAGATAGAGCGAGAGAGAGGGACAGAGAGAGAGGAGGGGGGGAGTCAACTGGCGTAGTTTCGATTCCCCGGTTGTACGTGACAAGGAGTAGGGTCGTCTGCCCAACCTCGTATGTTTTCTCCGGGTCCTCCGGTTTCCTCCCACTGCTAAAGACCCCAACGCGAATTATTAAAATAAAATTGAACCATATGTTAGTCCCGAAATGACCAACTTTGTGTCGAGTGGACGTTATACCCTGTCTAGTCGTTCTGATTGGACAAAAAACGGAGGTCCCGTGTACACATTGGCGTGCACGTAAACGATCCCATGACAGTTGGAATTCGATATATGAGTAGACCGTCGCTGACCGGGCAAAATTTCTCTCATAGCACACTGTATGTCGTATGCCCGTCTTCATTAGCCCAGTTCGGAGCAGAACAGTAGGACGTTAAACCCCATTTCATTTCATTTCACTGTAACATGATGGTGAATAAATGCGACAGAAGAATTAATACGGTAGAAAGTTTCGGGTTAGCAACCATCACTTTCCCATGATAGAAACATTCATGGAAAGTGCCTCACATAATAACCAATTTATATACCGGTACTGGAGGGAACTGTTACAAAACAAGAATTATTCCGGACGGTTTGTGGTCCGGATCAGTTGTCGCCTGCAAATTCTGATCAGGTTCCTTGCACGCCGTCTGCTATGTATATTAATTACAAGGATCCGCGGTGGGTCAGTGAGTAAGACGCTGGCTCGCTAATCAGGTTGTCTCGAGTTCCGGCTTCAAGTGCTGGCCGAGAAAGTTCCTAAGATTATCCTCCCGCGCGGTTTCTCCTTGTTGGTGGTGCCGGACGGAGGATCTGGCAAGCGAATTGTTTGGTCGTTCACATGGGACGAAAAACCGACTTTCCGTGTACATATTGGACCTGCACGTAAAATAATCCTTGACCGTTTGAATTCGAAATAAGAGTAGGTCGCAGCGTCGGTGTCCCGACAAACTATGGTAAATAAGAAAAAAAAAACATGAAAAACCTTTTCTTCGCGGTGTAAACCTTTTCTTCTCGGTTTCCCATTTTTAAAAAAAAAAAATTTATTTAGCAAAAAAAGTTGTTATCATTGCGAAGCACCCGTTCATTGTATTGCGGAGGTAAATTACTAGACAAGAGTTATAAGAGAGAGAGAGAGAGAGAGAGAGAGAGAGAGAGAGAGAAAAGAGGAAGAGAGAGAGAGAGAGAGAGAGAGAGAGGAAAAGAAAGAGGAAAAGAGGGAGAGAAAAGAGGAAAAGAGAGAGAGAGAGAGAGAGACAGAGACAGAGAGAGATGGGGTTTAACGTCCACTCGACACAAACTAGGTCATTTCGGGAGGAAACCGGAGGACCCGGAGAAAACCCACGAGGTTGGACAGGCGACCCTACTCCTTGTCAGGTAGAACCGGGGATTCGAAACCCCGCCAGTTGACTCAATGACAGGCTTTATGATACAGCGCGCACGTGCTAACCATTCGGCCATCCACCCTCCCCCTCCCCCTCCCCCTCCCCCCAGAAAAGAGATATAAATTAACAAATAGCACCATTAGGCCTACTTGGCTGCGATATCACTTCTGTGGAAGCGGACGTTAAAACACCAGTTAGTAGTAGGCCTACCTACATAGCATGAGTATAACACGGACACCGAGAGAAAAAAAAATTATGTGCCGAAACAGGACAAACATTGTCCTCCAAGATCCCCCCCCCCCCCCCTGGCCGAACGTCCCCCAACGTCCTCAACACCTGTGCAGAGACTATACGAAAATTAGGGTTTCTAACTTTACCACTGCATAGCCAGAGTAGGGAATCGGGGATCAATCAGATGTGACATGAATACCGGCATAACAAAAACATATATATTGATGTACCGACTGCATCCCCGCTCCTTGAGGCTGCAAGTATCACAGGGGTTTTTAATTAGGTTTCTTGTGCAATAAAAGTCTGTTGCAGAAAAACATGCCCATATATAGATCTCACAAACTTAATAAGAATATATACACGGTAAAAAACTTCTGTTAATTTGATAAATATGATTCGATTAACAACCGCATATTCAATAATATCACTGACATTTCTACAAAACACTAATTTGATTTTCTGAAATGCATTGAACATATATATATAATAGCATGCAACCAAGGGACTTAATTATGTAACCGATACTCCAGCGTGTATTATTGCATATAACGATATTTTGGTTAAACCAGACCCGACAACTATTTCGTTTCGCGAGATTTTCTTTAATAGGCAAAACTCTAATTTCTGTCGCATATGTTCTGTATAGTGGGTGTTGTGTGCAGACCTGAGTCTATTCTAATCATAGTTAATGCTACAGCTCTATCCATGCCATGTGCTGGGAATCCATTTCGTGCTACGATGAATTCTTAGATACCATAACACATTCAGAGTTTATTGGGTTCGCACAAATTTTTTGTACATACTTTGTTTAGGTTATGCGTGGTGTAATATGTTTTTTTTCTAAGTACCCAGTGACGCCGTGTGCTGTCTAGAACATCCGTCATATATATTTATATAGTCGTTTTGGGAGAACCTGCTTACAGGCAGACTCTAGTGGGTTCAAGTAGCAATTTGTAAGATAGGTTGCAAGGCAACGAAACCTTCATCCACAGCAGTCCACAAAGACACTCGCATAATATGTTTGTTTATAAGATAGGTTGTCACGCAACGTCCATGCAGCCCCTACACACACCCACCGCAGCTAAGTCGTCCATGCAGCCAACTACACCCACAGCAGCTAAGTCGCCCATGCAGCCCACATACACCCACAGCAGCTACGTCGTCCATGCAACCCACAGAGGTACTCCCATGGTAATAAGATAGGTTGAAAGGCAACGAAACGTGCATTGACAGCAGCTAAGTCGTCCATGCCGTCTATACATGGAGTTGTAACACGGCCTTATATGGTCATCTAACAATTCATTGAATCTTATATACAAGGACAGCTGTCTAGTCGTTCGGATGGGGCGGAAAACCGAGGTCCCGTGTACACATTGGCGTGCACATAACAGATCCCTTGACAGTTGGAATTCGATATAAGAGTAAGGCCGTAGTGCCGCTGACCGGGAAAAATTTCCCTCATAGCACACTGTATGGCGTATGCCCGGATTCATTCACCCAGTTCGGAGCAGAACAGTAGGACGTTAAACCCCATTTCATTTCTTTTTCAATCTTACATATTTCTCAAATACAGTGCTGAACCAATCTGAGTAAAACACGGTCTATATTTCGTTTCGTTTTTTTATACTTTCGATGGCCTACGTAGAGTAAAGACAAGTAAAACGAAATTTTGAACTATAAAAACGAAACGAAATATGATCTGTGTTTTAACCAGATTGTGTTTGAACACTCTAATTCTTAAATTGGTTGTTTACCAAAATATCGTTTGTTTACGGTTAGTGACGCTATACAGAGATAAACAGAGGCCTAGTCTGTTCCTCAATCCTTTTCTGAGAATAAAATATTGTTTACTAGAAGAATGCTCGGCTTCGCTCGGGGGGTCATAACCCCGAAACCGGAAGTGGTAGACTAACGCCACCTGGCCTATGTTACTCCCCGGTCCGAGCTACCCCTATACCCCAAATTTCAGACTCGGGGCAGACCTAGTGTAGCCGCCAACCCCGAACAGACAGACAAACAGACAGACAGACAAACGAACAGTCACAAATATTAGTATAGATAAAAAAAATGTAAAAAAATATACAGTAATTGATTTTATAGAGAGATAAACCATGATCATTATTCATGAATATTGCCAGTACTGAAGCTTAAACATACATTATTCAAGAGCTAAATCTACCTATTGCGGGTCTTTCTTTTGGCCTGAAATGTTATATAATTTATTAATTAGACATTTATTAACATGAACAGACCTGAACCAACTCTCGATGTCATATTATGTGTCAGATTATCTCTGGATTTGAATCCGATATGCTGCCCAACGCTCATCGATGATTAAATCCTAAATTGGATAATCGAGACTATGTTTTTTTTATTATACCGCCTATAGTAATGATGATCGGGGCTAGGCCTAAAATTCCATCGCTAATAACTCGGTTCAGAGTGGCGCAATTTAACTGAAATTTTTAGCATATTCTCTTTACATTATCTAGGGTTTTTTTTAACTATAATGCCCCTTTAAACTATTAGCAGTGGGAGGAAACCGGAGGACCCGGAGAAACCCCACGAGGTTGGACAGGCGACCCTACTCCTGGTAACATACAACCGGGGAATCGAAACCACGCCAGTCGACTCAATGACAGACCTTATGATACAACGCGCACGAGCTAACCATTCGGCCAACCACCCCATCCCCTCCGCCTTTAAACTGTAAGAATTTCTATGCATAATAGCAATTAGCATGGCAAAGGATGGTTAACGAATGAAAAATTATTCAGTCCTACATAGACCTAAATTAATGAAATTCTGTTTTATGGCATGCGTTTAAGGTGTATCGGTCCAGTAGGCATGTAACTATATTAATTAGCAATTCAAATTTATATAAGAGTACATATGCTCAACGTTTGCATAATAATGGTATTGTTGGGCTAAAACGCCGCTCCACTGGTAAAATTCCACTCTGCAGTAACACTCGACACGAATTAGGTCATTTCGGGACTAACATATGGTTCAATTTTATTATAATAATTTGCTTGCGCGTAAGGGTAGTTAGCAGTTGGGGGGGGGGACCCACGAAGTTGAACAGGCGACCCTACTCCTTGTCACGTACAACGGGAGAATCCAAAACCATGCCAGTTGACTCAACGACAGACCTTATGATACAGCACACACGCGCTAACCATTCGTCCACCTCCCCCCCCCCCCCATTTTTATGCAATGGATTAAGTCTGACCCCAAATGGTTTGAAATACAATGGTGATTTTCGCAAGCGCAGCAGCATTTCAACTCTTTCTAAAGCATCCGGTGCCAAACTTCTATTGTATTTTACTGTAGTGCCAGTGACGCGCTAATCACCCATTTCCATTTTAAGAATGTTTATTTGCCAGACAGATTTTATAATACACGAGACAGGGTATGCATGCATTTTCTATCTTAAACACCTGATGGCAAATCACAGTCGCGCCAGTGACGCGCCACCTATTTGAATCAGCCTTTTTTTTATCTGAAGAATATTTTCCTGCAAGACACGCCGACGCCATTGTGTAAAAAGACTGTTAATAGCATCATACTTTAAGAAAATATAGTAAGACGGGGGGTGCCATTGTAGTAATGCCTATATACATTACATGTATACAGTATTACTTATCATCATGGTGTGTACTTAAAGGTCACAACCATAAACAGACAAAGGTTTTGTTATTTTACTTAAGAGCATTGATGTTTGGTTTAGACAAAATGTGAACTCGCCGTCCATACACTCACGGTAACTATATATTTAGAGACAAGGCAGCAAAGGTTCTTCAAGTCCTTCCCCCCACTGCTAAAGACCCCTACGCGCAAGCGAATTATGTAAATAAAATTAAACCATATGTTAGTCCCGAAATGACCTAGTTGGTGTCGAGTGGACGTTAAACCCCATTTCTCTCTCTCTTTCTCTTTCGTCAAGTCCCATTAAAGAGAAATTAAATTAAATGGGGTTTAACGTCCTACTGTTCTGCACCCTTTGAAAAGAAATGCAAATGAAATAGGGTTTAACGTCATACTTGTCAACTCCATCCGGGATAAAAGACAAGGAGTAGGGTCGCCTGTCCAACCTCGTGGGTTTTCTGCGGGTCCTCCGGTTTCCTCCCACTGCTAAAGACCCCTACGCGCAACCGAATTATTGAAATAAAAAATTAAACCAAATGTTAGTCCCGAAATGACCTAGTTGGTGTCGAGTGGACGTTAAACCCCATTTCTCTCTCTCTTTCTCTTTCGTCAAGTCCCATTAAAGAGAAATTAAATGAAATGGGGTTTAACGTCCTACTGTTCTGCACCCTTCGAAAAGAAATGCAAATGAAATGGGGTTTAACGTCATACTTGTCAACTCCATCCGGGATAAAAGACAAGGAGTAGGGTCGCCTGTCCAACCTCGTGGGTTTTCTGCGGGTCCTCCGGTTTCCTCCCACTGCTAAAGACCCCTACGCGCAACCGAATTATTGAAATAAAAAATTAAACCATATGTTAGTCTCGAAATGGCCTAGTTTGTGTCGAGTGGACTTTAAACGCCACCCCTCTCTCTCTCTCTCTCTCTCTCTCTCTCTCACTCTCTCAGAATGAATTAATTTGACTAAAATTTTCATTATCTATTTATCTAAAATCTTTCTCTCTCTCTCTCTCTCTCTCCCTCTCTCTCTCTCTCTCTCTCAGAATGAATTAATTTGACTAAAAGTTTCATTATCTATTTATCTAAAATCTTTCTCTCTCTCTCTCTCTCTCTCCCTCTCTCTCTCTCTCTCTCTCTCTCAGAATGAATTAATTTGACTAAAAGTTTCATTATCTATTTATCTAAAATCTTTCTCTCTCTCTCTCTCTCTCTCTCTCTCTCTCTCTCTCTCTCTCTCTCAGAATGAATTAATTTGACTAAAGTTTCCATTATCTATTTATCTCAAACCTTACATAATATACCTTTAATCTGCTACGTTAAAGGCTCAATACCAGCAAGAGTGTTATTGTCCCTTTAATTTAAGACTACAAAATGAACGTTTATACACCGTACAGTGATTCAGGGGAATGGCTGTTTATTTTCAGACGATATCTTGTAAACATTTAATTAATGCTGTCTGTAAAACCAACTTCTCCAATGAATTAATGAATTATTTACTGAAAGTATGCAAGACTTCACCTCAACTAATTGTCGTTTTATTTAAATTATACTTTTGGGTGACTCTTCTTTTTTTTTATAAAAACAACTATTACATTAGAGGGATCTTTGATCTTGTTTGAATAAATAAATAATTTATATCTGGTCCTTTTGAAGATGTTTTATGAAGCGTATCGTCTGCAACACACCATTGCCTATTTACTTTGTGAACGTTGGCGTTAGTTTTGAAACAACAACTTGGTTCCACACATTTTCAGCGGGGTTGGATGGCTGAATGGTTAGCGCGTGTGGGTTGTGTCATAAGGTCTGTCAATGAGTCAACAGGCGTGGTTTCGATTCCTCGGTTGTACGTGACAAGGAGTTGGGTGGCTTGTTCAACCTCGTGGGTTTTCTCCGGGTCCTCCGGTTTCCTCCCACTGCTAAAGACCCCTACGCGCAAGCGAGTTATTGAAATAAAATTGAACCATATGTTAGTACCAAAATGACCTAGATTGTGTTAAGTGGACGTTAAACCCCATTCCTCCCTCTCTCTAATACATCCGAACGACTAGAAACCGTTCCTGGTTCTACACTTTGTACTGCACAACTTACAAGGGGAAACCGAATAAAAACAAAACCACGGGCGGGGTCTGATCTCATTCGCTGTTACGTGCTCCTATTGCCTCAGGGCGGGGCGGGTGGGGTACTGTTGGAAAGTCTATATTTGGTGACGCCAGGATAGGTGAGTATCGGATCATTAGTGGGTATTAATATTAAACGGAAAGATCTGATTACTCTCTCTCTCTCTCTCTCTCTCTCTCTCGCTCACACACTCACCCACCCAAACACACATTCATACAAGCCAGTCCGTGTGTGTGTGGGGGGGGGGGGTCCACCGATTTTCTCCCATTGCTCTCTCTCTCTCTCTCTCTCTCTCTCTCTCTCTTCTTAATTCACAACATAATATAATTATACAGTTCTTTTGCACTTGGCGCCTTCAGTGCCTAAAAGAAGGAAATGTCTGTTGCACTTATACATAATATGTTTGTTTATCTATGTTAATGCTGACGCCATGACTGCACTCTTTTACCTGTATGTTTCTTACATTATATAAAACATTATTTTATTTTCAACCTGAACATGGGGGCGAACGGTCTAATACGTGCGCTTTAGATCGTAAGGTTTGTCATTGAGTCAATTGGCGTGGTTTCGATTCCCTGCCGCCTGTCCAAACATCTACGCGTAAGCGAATTATTGAAATACAATTAAACGATGTGTTATTAGACGAGTGGGCGTTAAACCCCACTTCAATATCCCTTACTTTCAGGAGGGGGGGGGGGAGAGAGAGAAATGGGGATTAACGTCCACTCGACACAAACTAGGTCATTTCGGGACTAACATATGGTTCAATTTTATTTCCATAATTCGCTTGCGTGTAGGGGTCTTTAGCAGTGGGAGGAAACCAAAGGACCCGTAGAAAACCCACGAGGTTTAACAGGCGACCATACTACTTGTCACGTACAACCGGGGATTCGAAACCACGCCAGTTGACTCAATGACAGACTTAATGATACAGCGCGCACGTGCTAACCACTAAACCACTAAGCCATCCAACCCCCCACCCCTTACTTTCAGGAGGGGGGTGGGGGTATGGCAGAATGGTTAGCGCGTGCGTGTTGTATCATAAGGTCTGACATTGAGTAACCTGAACAGGCATGGTTTCGATTCCCCGGTTGTACGTGACAATGAGTAGGGTCGCCTGTCCAACCTCGTGGGTTTTCTCCGGGTCCTCCGGTTTCCTCCCACTGCTATAGTCCCCTACGCGCCAGGGAATTATTGAAATAAAACTGAACCATATGTTAGTCCCGAAATGACCTAGTTCCCCTCTCTCTCTCTCTCTCTCTCTCTCTCCCTCTCTCTCATAGACTTATGTCTGAATTTGTGGATGCTATCAATAAAACATCAAAACTCCTTTCTCTCTCCCCATCTCTCTCTCTCTCTCTCTCTCTCTCTCTTATAGACGAGTATGTCTAAATTTGTTGACGTTAGGGGGGGAAACATACTGTAGACGGTAATATGTTTGTTCTATGTATATGTTTGATGGTGATATTGTTTTATCCAATATTTATGAGAGTAAATAGAAATTGATGGGCGGTTCTTCCTGTTAAACTGGGTTCTATGGCGCCATAATCGGCTGCAGGGTGCGGATCAAATTCAGGGAAATGAATTTAGTATTTTATTATGTCTAATACCGGATATTGACTTATAAAGAATGTAGGATAGAACGAATGATATAAGATATGTATAAATGCTTTATGAGATGAAGGCCTGTAGTATTTGGGTAATATATTGTACTGATATAAGATATGTGTAAATGTTTTATGAGATGAAGGTCTGTAGTATTTGGGTAATATTATATAGTACTGAGTTATTAGATCATTCATATACATTGTACTCTATTATCCCTAGTAGGCAGCAGTGGTGTAATATTATGAGAACAGGGTTCCATTACCTTGTTTGTTAGGAACGACGGCTTTCCATTACTTTGGGAATGACAGTGTTCCATTACTTTGATTGGGAGGAATGACGGTGTTCCATTATTTGATTCGGGGGAATGACAACCTTGGGAGGGTAGCTCGTTTGGGAATGATTACGGCGTTCTATTTATTTGCTTAGGAGGAATGACCGAGTTACATTAGTTTGATTGGAAGTAATGACAGCGTTACATTAGTTTGCTTGTTGAGAATGACGGCGTTCCATTACTCTGATCGGAAGGAAAGACGGTGTTCCATTACTTTGATTGGGAGGGATGACGGCGTTCCATTACTTTGATTGGGAGGAATGAAGGTGTTCCATTACTTTGATAGGAAGGAATGACGGTGTTCCATTACTTTGATTGGGAGGAATGACGGTGTTCCATTACTTTGATTGGAAGAAATGACGGTGTTCCATTACTTTGATTGGGAGGAATGACGGCGTTCCATTACTTTGAATTTCCACTTGGCAAACCTCGGCAGATTCCGTTACTCTACATCTAGCCTCGACTGTATGACGGTGAGTGATATGTACCTACGCCTATACAATTGCGATGCGGCACCGGTGTACTTATTAGGAAAACATGCCGCTTTTAAAAATTGTGTTTAGAATTTTCAGTCAAAGTTATCCTTGTTTGAAAAAAAATCGGATAAACTTGAAAGAAAAACAGCTTCAGACTTTGAAATATTTGTATGATAAAACATTCTCCAAAGGCGTCGTCATAGGTAACGCCGTTGGTAATCGCGGACTACGTCATACAGCCGAGGCTAGATGCAGGATACTGGAATCTGCTGAAGTTTGCCGAGTGTCATATTTCGAATCATATCACTCACCCACCACACCCCACCCCAACCACACCACCTCCACTACCGATTACTTTTGTTCCCAATACCATACACATCCTGATGTCAAAAAGAATAATGCATTTTAGATAATAAAAAAAGTAAGAAAGAATATGTTATATTTCATGATAAGATGTTGATGACAGATATGCGAGAATATCGTTGTATCGTTATCATCTGACATATCTCTAAGTGCATATGGCACACATAAAACACGGGGTTGTGTTCATATCTATTTCAGATAGATATAAATAAATATATGTCATGTACAAGGTGACATATGAAGCAATATCACCCGTTATTGATTGTCTTGGTGGACAAATTACATGGGTTGGGGGCAATTTACACATATCTACCTTGTCCGTGGTTTCGAGCAACTGGAAACAAGGGCCAATGTTATTTTTAGTCTCTCTCTCCCTTTCCCTTTTTCCCCCTTTTGCATGGCGATTTTTGTTGACTTTTTGGTGTAGAATCGAAAAAAAGGATTTGAAAATACATTTTCTGCCAGGTTTTGGTGAATATTCATGATTTTGTGGCGGAAAGATACAAGAGTTGTGAGGTTGGTTACGTTGAAATCTAGGGTCGGAAATTGCATGTTTACTTGTCTATACTTCCAACTTGTGTATCTCAAATTTTTCATGGTGAACCTCATACATGCTTTTGGGCAAAAGTTTGCCACATGTTGCTCCATCTGTGGCAGAAAGCGTTCTACCCAACGAAAATTTGGGAAAAAGTTAGAGCCGGTCTAAGAGACGAGAATTAACATTAAAGTCAATGGGGAAATAATTAGTGATCTGTGGCCAACTAAATTTCTTCAAATTAGGTTGAAAAAGTAGAGTTATCCGCCCGTGCGTCGTTTCTAGGGTGACGCCATTGTACTATGGGCCACTCGTTACGGCAGATATTACACTAGTCGGCGCACACAAGTAGGACGTTTAACTCCATTTAATCCCATTTCACTACTGCTACTAGGCCTGGAAATAACAGACAGTTTTAGATGTACCTGACAAAGTGTCTGGCACTAATGAAATAGTACCGGACTGCCAGACATGTATTAATAATATCAATAAAAAAGACAAATCAGTGCCGGACAAAATGACAGGCCCCCCAGGGTTTAGTGCCTGACAAAGCCAGAATCGGTGCCTGACATTGTCTGTGACAGGTGCCTTATTTCCAGGCTTGTCTGCTAGCTGGTTTTCGTTAATAACAGTCATGATCAATAATCATTATGATAATTATAGTTATTAAGCATGGCTAACGACCCGACAAATTGTATTTAATTTTACCATGTCGATGACCATAACTAGCTCAGAGCAACGAGGGGGCGGGAAATGTACTGTAAAATTGACGGACAACGTATAACTATTGTTTTTATGGTCGACATCTTTTTCACAGGGGGGCGGGGGCGAAACTTTTTGCCCCCCCCCCCCCGCTAGTTACGGGCCTGTTTCAAGTCTGGCGTCATATATCTTTCTCTAGGGTTAGGGTTAGGTTTACAAATTACATGTCAAACGTACAAATTGAAGCTGTAAAAACGGAAGATTGTGGGTTAGGGTTAGAATTGCGGGTATAAACACGGAAAGATTTTTTCCAGATCGTACAAAGATCTTGTATCATGCGCGCCGCGGTGGTTCAGTGGGCAATAATTTGATTGCAAGATTATTCAGAACAAAACATTGGAGCGGTGAACCATTAAAAGGGACATTATAGGAGATTAGATAAAGAGTTGACAGTTCTCGCTATAATAGTTCAAAAATAGATAACGTAAATAGAATGTCAAATTGCTCAACTCTGAACTGAGATACTAGCTTTTAAGTTTTAGGCTAGCCTGGATCATCATTACTAAAGTCGATACGATAAAAAAAAAACAATGTCTCGATTATCCATTTTTATGTTTAATTATTTTTTTTTAAAAATATATTTTAATCCACTAAATATCGTAGGCTAGCGATGGCATCGAGAGTTGATTATAGTCTGAATACGTTAATTAATGTCTAATTAATAATTTAGATAACATTTCAGGGCTAAATAAAGACTTGCAATAGGCAGATTTAGCTCTTGCATAATGTATGTTTAATAGGTTATATAACATTTCAGACCTAAAGAAAAGCCTGCAATAGGCAGATTTAGCTCTTGTATAATGCATTTTTAATGGGTAGGTTAAACCCCATTTATTTTTTTTTATCGCTTGAGGTATACGTCATCACCAATTTAAAATGCTTCGTCACGTGTATCTATAGGGAGAAATCTTAAAGTCAGCTCGACACAAACTAGGTCATTTCGGGATTAACATATGGTCCAATTCTATTTCCATACCTCGCTTGTGCATGGGGGTCTTATAGCAGTAGAAAGAGAGAGAGAAATGGGGTTTAACGTCCACTCGACACAAACTAGGTCATTTCGGGACTAACACATGGTTTAATTTTATTTCAATAATTCGCTTGCGCATATGGGTCTTTAGCAGTGGGAGGAAACCGGAGGACCCGGAGGACCCGGAGAAAACCCACGAGCTTGGACAGGCGACCCTACTCCTTGTCACGTACAACCGGGGATTCTTTATAGCAGTAGAAGGACTCGGAGAAAACTCAAGGGTTGGACAGACAACCTTACTCGAACTTGCGCCCACTCCCCATCACTAATTTAAATGAAATGAAATGGGGTTTAACGTCCTACTATCATAGACTACAGTGGGCTACGAGGGAAATTTTACCCGGACAGCGGCACTATGACCTACTCTTATATCGAATTCCAACTATCAAGGGATCTTTTACGTGCACGCCAATGTGTACACGGGACCTCGGCTTTTCTTCCCATCCGAACGACTAGACAGCTATCCTTGTCAGGCCCTTCATCCTGCTTCACTGACAAAGGGGGGACCATGCTGGAAAATCTGAATGAACTTTCTCGGCCAATGCAGTGATTGAACACCCGACCTCCAGGCTAGCGAGCCAGCTTCTTACCCACCTAGCGAATTTAAAAGGTTTCGTGACATGTATATAAAGATGTTGATTTAGATTGATGTAGGTTACGACTGAATGTAGATAAGATGATATATATATATATAGCCTACAAGGCTTATGGAACGAAGGGGTTAAGAATGATGAATGATACCGCCATTAATACTGATGATGTCGTCGTGAGTGGTGGGGAGTAAAGAGTGCACGAACATCATGTGTCTTGATTTAAAACACTGAACAGGAAATTAACACAACTATCTTAACTTATTGAAATGTACAGACTAAAGATATACAAGCACGAGCTCACGTGCCATGAGTCATTCAGTGCAGCTGGCTGCGGTCGAGGCTTTGATATTGATATAATAATAACATAACGGTATATATAGAGTTCAAGACACCGAGTATATGAGTATTTAAGGTATGAAAAGTTTAGCCATTTGGTGAACTGTAATTACCCCAGTTCGTATATAACGTCCGTCCGTGTCACGCTCGTTCACTTAAAAACATCTCGACATAAAATCCATACATTTAAAAAATCTATATTTAGAAATACACTACACTAAGTCTATACATAATATACAGAAGTTATCAACCATTCAAAGAGAGAGAGAGAGAGAGAGAGAGAGAGAGATGGGGTTTAACGTCCACTCGAGACAAACTAGGTCACTTCGAGACTAACATATGGTTCAATTTTATTTCAATATTTCGCTTGTGCGTAGGGGTCTTTAGCAGTGGGAGGAAACCGGAGGACCCGGAGAAAACCCACGAGGTTGGACAGGCCACCCTACTCCTTGTCACGTACAACCGGGGATTCGAAACCACGCCAGTCGACTCAATGTCAGACTTTATGGTACAGCGCGCAGGTGCTAACCATTCAACCCCCCCCCCCCAATCATTCAAAGAGGCCGTTGGTGAAATGAAATGGAATGGGGTTTAACGTCCTAGTTAAGACCCTTACCATTTTGAATATCAACTGTCAAGGGGGGGGGGGGGGGGCGTTTGTGAAATGAACTGAGGTTTAATGCCCTACTGTTCTGCGCCGACTGGGCTAATGAAGTCGGGCATACCCCATACAGTGTGCCCATACACTGGGCCGGTTGCAGCAGTGAAAAGGGATATTAAATCTAATTTCATCCACTGTCCAACCTCGTGTGTTTTCTCCCGGTCCTCCGGTTTTCTCCCACTGCTAAAGCCCCTGTGCGCAAGCGAATTATTGAAATTAAATCCCATCTCACTCACCCTCTCTCTCTCTCTTTAATTAAATATGACGATTGAACCATATGTTAGTCCCAAAATGACCTAATTTGTGTCGGGTGGACCCTCTCTCTCTCTCTCTCTCCCTCCCTCCCTCTCTCTCTCTCTCTCTCTCTCTCTCTCTCTCAGTTCATCTATATATATATATAATATTACCTAGATCGATACAATAATCAATATAACCCTATATACCGTGCATATTATCATTCGACAATACCTGTTACAAAAGTGTGACATATCGCACTGTATATTTGATATAATAAACACTAATTGGCATGCTATACACAATTTAATTCAGTAATTACAATTTACACATTTGCAAGAATATTTAATTAAGTAGAGAGATTACACGTATAATAAAAATAAAAATAAATTCAGAAGTCAAAACACGTAAACAATGGCTTTAAATATATAATATATGGAAGCATGCCTTATCACTGCGATAACGCCATGGGTGACAGCGGCCCTTAAACCCCCGTTAGGTATTAATTATGTGCTGGAGAGAAAGACCCCCCCCCCCTCCCCCAAACAAAAAAAAACACACATACACACAAAATCCCCCAAAACACACTCCTATACAAAACAAATCAAGACATGTATGGGCCTCTGAAGCTTCATAAGCCCGGGAGCGATGCTGCACCCCCAACCGTCCCCTCTCTCCTTGTGGCTGATTAATCCAATTAAATGCGTGATAAGTTGTATTTCGTAATACAGTAGTTTTGCCTGTGTGTACCCGGACCGTTATATCGATAAATTTCACAAGTTCACTGTTAAAGCGGTCGGCCTAATTTGACAAGTGGGCAATACATTCAACACGTCAGACTTTCACTGTGCCCAAAACAATCATCTATTAACCGCGTTATTCAAGGTTAAATAAGGCTAGACCCCACACGAGAGAGAGAGAGAGGAAATAATCGTATATAAGTCTATATATACCTACATCAAAGGGTTTGACCGGTCCATCAACTACCAGTGCCCTTTTTACACAAAGCAGTCTCACCCGCAAGCCAATCGGTTCGTTTGTCTCAAGAGGAGTCTGATATTGTCCCTGTCATTCGGTCCAATCGGTCATGTGAGAGTTCCGGGACTTTGACTAATGGTAACAATACAATGTACTGGCTTCACCTTTAGGTCCATCAAGTTCGTTTATTTGATATTTCACATCCTGTATCATTGTTTTAATACCCTTTTTTTTCCCAAAACAACGCCACAAAAAAAAAAAAATTAAACTTATGATATTTATCTTATTTTAAATAGGTTATTGTTTTTTGTTCACCATATAAAAAATAAACCTGAATTGTTTTAATGGGTTGTTATATCAAAGAATTAAGCCATTTTTGTTAATATATCGTGAATGAAAATTTATTTTAAAAAAAAAACAAAACATAAATTTTATTTGCATATCAACACACACCTAATATAAATAAATACGGTAGGGGTTTGTTGGGTTGATAGAAAAACAACAACAGTGATAGAAACTTCAAGAGCTTTACTCGTAATTCAAACAAGAATGACATTCGCCTTTAATTCGCTGACCAGTCCATTCTTCGGAGAGTTCCTTTCGGGTCAAACTGGTCGCTACGGCCAGACTTGTCCTCGCGCTATTTACGGCGCCAATCGCCTTGTGGCTGAGGTAACCCCAATCGATTGACACTGTAGACGTCTCGACGTCATGGTGACGTCACAGCCCAGACACCTTTGATCAAGCCGCCTGACTACTGGAGTCGCATTAAACGTGTAGTAATGTTACTATTAACAAAAATCCTGAACAGATGCTGAATATTTTCTTATATAGGGCCTCTTCAATGAAAATCTTTCAGAATATATTAGAATAAAATATTACACACAAACGCGTGCTGTTAACTGTTAACCGTGTTTCAATGTGGTAAACAACTTAATATTCCGTGGGAGGAGAAGGGAACAGCCGATCCGCAGTCTCGGCATATTTATCACGTAATAACTCATATTAGCTTATATTCTTCGGATTCGCTAATTTGTTACATTTTTGTCAGCATCTCACATCTTTCCATGAAATAACATAGTATCTAGCATGCGTTATAATTCCATAAATCACGTCTGCCGGTAAATTAGGTCAGTTAACGGTTGGTGACGTTCGACTAACTGCAAAGCCAAATATTTATGCTGGGGTCGAGACAAGACAGGCAGTAGCGGAGCGGATGTGATCGGTACTACACATGTGGCGGTGCGGAGGATCCGCGAAGTTTTCATGCATAGTCTAGGCGCATTCTTGATGGATGAAGGGGTTCCGCAGACTCTAAACCCTCATCTACAGAGGGTTTTGAAGAGTTATCAAACAGCGGCTATAAGAAGTCTAAGCGGACCTAGTGGATATTCTATTATTAGTGATTTGTCGAAAATGAGTGCCGGTGACATAGAGGAATATCGTAAAGCAATGGCTAGCGTCAAGAAGATACCGACTGACAAGGGCATGGATTATGACCCATTTCTAGCTCCTCCACCTTTTCCTATACAACAAATGCCGGTATTCACCCCCGTAGATACTTCTCGCAGTGACAAATCCGAGACTATTTTAGAAGGAGAAACAATTGCTTGTTTTATGGTCGGGGGAGAAAAAAGACTGTGTCTCCCTCAAATTTTAAATACAGTGTTGCGTGACTTTACCTTACAACAAATAAACACCGTGTGTGACGAACTACACATCTTCTGTTCGAGATGTAATCACGAGCAGTTAGAAACTCTGAAACTGACGGCTATTTTACCATTTACAGCTCCGAGTTGTGGACTTATAACCAAAACGGACGCAGAAAGACTTTGTAATGCTTTATTACACGGTAGCCCCGAAAAATACTCCGACCCCCCTTCGCCGAATAGTTTTAAAGTTTATCATGAATGTTTTGGAAAATGTAAGGGGATCTTTCACCCCGAACTTTATGTCGAACCGGACGCAAAGTGTATTCAATGTGTCGACTGTAACGGACTCTTCAGTCCATCGAAATTCGTGTGTCATTCTCACAAAGCTCTCGAAAATCGAACCTGTCACTGGGGTTTCGATTCGGCGAATTGGAGGGCTTACCTTCTGTTAGCCAAATACCAAGAGGGGCGAGAAAAGCTCCAAGATGCCATGGAACATATGAAAGCACGCTTTGACCCTGGCAACAAATTTAAACGAAAACAGGTAGGTGAAAGAATTCATATTAACTGCTATAACATCGTGCATGCATGGAGAACTGTTATCGCACGTGTTATCTAGCTTCCATCAGTGTTTATTGAATTAAAAAAGGATTGCAATGCAAATATGTCTCGGGAACCACGTTCCTGCATTTGTACCGAATAATTTTTGATATTTATTTGTCGAAAAAAAAAATATCTAAGGTTTTACTATTTTTCATTGCTACTGAAACACAAAATTGAGGTATTCATCACACTACAAATTTTATTATTTAACACAAAATTGAAAATATAAAAAATAACAGGATAGATTACACAGAAATAGACAACATAAATTTTGAAATCCCATAAAATGTCGACTTTCATCAGATACAAAATGCATGAAATGGTGGGATTATTAACTGGAGTAATATTCATTTCAATTTCCAGAAAATACTCTAATACCTGTACAGGTTGTCCTTGTGGTTTTTATTCATGTTTTGAGTGTTTACTATACAGCAATATTTGACCGAGTTAGTTACAAGTTTGTAGCATGTTGTCTCCGTATTGGCAACATGCCATGTAGTTTCTGTGTATTTTATTTATATATTATGCATGAATTTGACAGGTTTGGAAATTGAGTTTTCTTTTTTAAGAATTTTTGTTTCCTTTTTACGCTAGCTCTGTATAGTCTTACAGTATTTTCAATACTTGAATATTATCCAATTTCAGTGGTGATATATTATTTGTTGAGGAAGGGAGAAAGGGGATCTTGAGAGGGTTTTGTTAAATATTAGATATGTAACCCCCAACCCCACCCACATTATTGGCTTCATTAGGGAAAGCCTGTGAACCTCAACATTTCAAAAATAATTTTGATTGCGAATTTTGGGGAATGTGATATAGGATACTATTTACTATCAAGCATTTCAAAAATAATTTTGATTGAGAATTTTGGGGAACGTGACATAGGATACTATACTATCCAGCATTTCAAAAATAATTTTGATTGAGAATTTTGGGGAATGTGATACAGGATACTATTTAATACTATCCTGTACATATTAAACATTAACGCTGTGCAATATTTTAATTATTGCCCGGGTAATTAATAATTATAATACAATGTAAAGAAATGTGTAGGATAATATGAATATGGGTGGGGTATATCATTACTACACATGAATTATAAACACAGTAGTTGAACCCAAATTTTGTGAGGCGGGCTATCAGGTTTCCTAGAAACTGGTCATAATATAAATCGTGAAAATTGATCAATTCATTAAGATTTTGTCCATAAGCAAATAAACCTTTTAAAAATCAATCCTTGACACATTAAATTCTTTCCGCAGAAAAAAAAGGAACAGTGCGAGGAGATTGTCTCAAATATTAACAGCTCTGATTGTTATTTGAATTTTTCGAACAGAACTTGTAAATAATTTTTTTACTGCTAAAATATTCTCACATCAGTTATTTAACATTTAATTAAGAAAAACGAATGCGAGCTGTTTCATAACCTGGTGGTTTCGTACTTAGTTCAGTCGTACCTCACATGAGTTGTTTCGTACCATGGTAAATTTCAAAAGAACTTTTAAATGGACTTTGAATGGTTTAATCAAAAAGTATGTATCAATTTGAGGTAAAAATTAAGTGCAGCCATTTTTATAAATTTCACTTTGCAGTTGGAATTTAATCAAATCATTTAATTATGTTTCACCTTTATTTCAATTTCTTTCAACGTATTTCAATTTATTTGAATTTATTTCAAAAACATCTAGGGAAAGGTACGAATGAACTAATTATGACTATGAAACAGTCAGGTTACGAAACAGCCTGCACCCAAGAAAAACAAAATCAAAACATCAAAGAGTAGAAAATCTGATTTAAATAAAACCTGACTGGCTGAATTTGTTAATTAAACTACATGTACATACATGTATCGTTTTCAATGGATGCAGAATAGTGACAAATTTTTAATTCTTCATACTTTGTAATTACTGAACCAAATTGAACTATTTTTGGTTTGATATTTCTATTGGAGATTCACCTTTCATAATATTGTAGCTTGCAAGGGACTCCCCTATCCCTCATATGACTATCAGAGATTTTAACATTAAAATATATCTTAGAAAATACTGAACCAAATTAAATTATTTTTGGTTTGATATTCATATTAGGGATTCATCTTTCACAATGTTGTACACTGTATCTCACAGGAGATTAGAAATCCCGCAATTTACGTTCAGAGGTTTTAATATTTGAATATAGAATTATAAAGATACTGGAAGAAGTAGACTAAAACAAATTTTGTAACGGGAACTTAAAATAACTGTCAATGGTTTTTTTTCTCTCTGCTGCAACATAGATTCTCTAGTTGTTCAATTTAAATTGATTACTCTCTGGTTTGACTCAGGTTTTCGATGGAATTCTTTTACAGGGACATTTTCTTTTCGACCAATCAATGAAGTATCTTTTAATCACATGAATTCTACGCAAAAAAACCCATCTTTTGGTGACCAATCTAAGGTAGCGTACCGTTGATTGACAAGACACAAGTAGGGGAATTCACTCGCGTTAATCAAGGTCTGAATTGTAAAAATGCCAGGAGAATGTACATGGATAAATGAAGAGGATTTTATGCAACGGCGAATCAATAATCAAAGTTTTAAAAAAATCTCTTCATATTTTCAAGAATCTTCCCCCCTCCCCCACTCCAGAGTCCCAGCTGTATCACCCAGATCCAGTCTTCCGTGCACAGTTCGACCTAGATTATATCACCCACACACAGGGTACTTTTAAAGAATTTATTTAATGGTAGGCTTCAAGTTTAGATTATCTCTTGTAAGGGCTGAAAAAAAAAAGAATGTCACATTTGAATAAAGGTACACAAACAATTGTTAAAGGAGTTATATTGTCGTAGCCTTGAAGTTTATATTACGGCTGATAAAAAGAAATATCACATTTGAATAACAGGGTTTGTTTGTCACAAGGAGGTTGGGGTTAAATGGTTAGCAGGTGCGCGCTGTATCATAACGTCTGTCATTCAGTCAACTGGCATGGTACTGCTGCCATATTTGTCCCCCGCCTTTCGAAGAAAGCAGGGGACTATTAAAATGGGTTCGTCCGTCTGTCTGTCTGTCTGTCTGTCTGTCTGTCCGTCTGTCTGTCCGTCACACTTTTTGGGACACAATAACTCTCTTCCTAATTGAGCTAGAATGTTCAAACTTGGTGTATGTGTTTATTAGGTCAATGCCTTGATGGAGTTCGAAGATGAGCATTTGTTTGCTGACAAAAATGATACAGCCGCCTTTAGGATAGACGTCCATTACACTCTAATGAACGGTACACAAACACTTTATGAGGATTAAGTTTGAAGTGGGGATTTTGTATAAACTGTGCATATTTATTTTAATATTAAAGAGGCATTATTTAAGATTTAGATAAAGAGCTGACCATTCTTGCTATAACAGCTCAAAAATAGATAATGTAAAATGAATAAATTGAAAATTTCATTCAAATTACTCTATTGCGAGTGAAGATATTAATTAGCCTTTGGCGGTTTGACAAGACGTACATGTATGCAATAATTTTAACTATTTTTAGCTTAAATCAAAATATTAATCTATTTAATATCAGAGAAATCTGATGCCATCGAGAGTTGATTATGGCCTGGATAAGTTAATGAATGTCTAATTAATAATTTAGAAAACATTTCAGGCCTAAAGAAAGACCTGCAAAAGGCAGATTTAGCTCTTGCATAATGTATGTTTAAAGGACTAACACATTATGATACATAACTCTCAAGCGGACATTAGCAATGTATAGACAGACATTTCTTAGACAGAGAGTTGATATTACAGACCTCTCTACTTAATATCTGAACCACAACCATCTTAATCTATGTGTGTGGTCAGTAGAAGCAGACGGCAAAGTTGTTTATAAATAGATAATCAGATTATGAACAAACTTAAGGGCTGTTACGACCCCTGATATTAATTCCTTTGTTCAGCCTAAAAGGATAAGAACCCTGTCTTTATTATAGGCCTATTGTTTAAGTAGGTAATACTGCTGTAGACATATTGTCAAGCAGACAGACAATAGTTGTTTACGTTTAACCTGTAACCGTGTCTGCACACCAACGTTGAAGTACTTATAATACCTAGGTCAGAAATAGTCTTACCAACTAAATATGTTATATAATTCCGGGTACACACTCATTTTCCAATTCACTTGTTATTTAGGTTACAAGTTCAACATAAAAAATAATAGCATCCATTTTGTTGAGGTTTTTTTTGTTGGTTATGTAAAGTAGACTTTATACTGGGGAAGGTGGGCTAGATTATGTTGATTACAACTTCACAATTTATTATCATTCATCATGGTTTTTCAACAAATTTTTTTTTTTTCTTTGCAAAAAATTAAACCTTGAATTGAAAATCATTGAAGTCACATTGAGGGGGAATGCTCACTAGTCCGCGGGTTCACTAGTCCCGAAATGACCTGGTTTGTGTTGACTCCCTCTCTATTTGAATACTGTTTTGGAAGATGAGGTTATACATGTACATGTATTAATGTTATTCAAGGTTTTATAGTTTCTGCATCCAGTGACTACACCATGTGACGAGTTAGCCGGTCAA
Source organism: Patella vulgata (assembly GCF_932274485.2). Taxonomy (NCBI): domain Eukaryota; kingdom Metazoa; phylum Mollusca; class Gastropoda; family Patellidae; genus Patella; species Patella vulgata. The sequence goes on from NC_065885.2 coordinate 5,343,503, forward strand.
TATAAGCTGTTAGTCCATGTTAGTATTTATTGAATAAATAGTAAAACACGTGGGCTATAAGTTTGGGTAGGTTTAAAATAGTAATTATATTCTTCTACTGACACCAATATTTGTCATATTGTCTGAATTGTCTGAATAGTTTGAATAGTTTTAAGATACCTTGACCACATTTTAAGGTGTGATGGTCCAGAAACTGGGTTAAGATTATCTATGATATAAGCTATTTATAAGGCATGTACTGTAGGTATAGACAATTTTAAACATAGTACATGTATATAATGTAATATACTTTATTAGGTATTTAGTGGGTTACTATGAGTTGTTAATAATGAGTTTGAAACATAGTATGATATACTTCATGAGTTATAATATACTGGGTTGTTATAATACATATAAACAGTTTGAAACATAGTATAATATACTTCATGAGTTATATACGTGGTTGTTATAATACATATACACCGTTCGAAACATAGTATAATATACTTCATGAATTATATACTGGGTTACTATGGGTTGTTATAATGAGTTTGAAACATGGTACATGTATATAATATACTTCATGAGTTAAATACTATGGGTTGTTATAAGAAACCTAGTGCATGAGTTAAATATGGGGTTGTTATAATACATATAAATAGTTTGAAACATACATGTAATATAATATACTGCATGAGTTATATACAGGGTTGTGTATAATGTATACAATTGTAAACAGTTTGAAACATACATGTACATGTTGTATAATATACTGCATGAGTTGACAGCTGGCCCCCATCCCTGTTTTTTTTATTGCTGGCAATGTCGGTGTAGTTTGTGTCTTGTGGTTGTCTTGTCCACAGATTTGTTTTTTTCGGTTTTGTTTGTGTGTAGTGCGGTCCTCCTGCTCTTACTATTGAACGTGGAGAATGAGTTAATGTATACTCAGTTGTTTGTGAATGTAATACACAACATGCTGGTGATTATGGTATGGTTTATGTGTTATTACACATCATGCTGGTGTATATTGGTCAATATGGTATGGTTTATGTCTTAGTACACATACATACTGGTGTATATTATTAGTCAATATGGTAGGATTTGTGAGTTACTACACATCATACTGGCGTGTATTGGTCAATATGATATGGTTTATGAGTTTAAATTACACAAGATGAGTCCATGATGGTGTATATTGGTCTACATGTAAATGTATATGTATATACAGTGTAATAGTGCTATGGGTTAATACAATTGTTAGTGTATTTAATTATCACCTTGAAACAATGTAGAGCCTAGTTATGTATTTACTGTGATTTATCTGACAATTTTGATCCCACATTAAATACGGTCTTTTAGTTTCCCAAGTTTTAATGAAATGGATATTATAATTCCGTCCAACCTCGTAGATTTCTCCGGGTCCTCTAGTTTCCTCCCACTGCTAAAGACCCCTACACACAAGCGAATTATTGTAATAAAATTGAACCATACATGTATATTAGTCCCAAAATGACCTAGTTTGTGTGGAGTGGAGTTAAACCCCCTCTCTCTCTCTCCCTCCCTCTCTGATATTATAATTCAAACTGAATTGGGTGGTATGCTACTTAGTAATGAATATTGGCTATTGGTGATGTTCATCTGCTTGATGTGTACAGTAATTATTGTCTCCTGACTCCAGTAATTCAAGTGCACTGTTTACATTTCAGATAAAAAATAATCTTATCTGTACACATTGGGCCACTTCTTCTACCATGTTTATCCATTAAACCTTGGGACTCTATTTAATATCTCATTGAAAACAATAATAGCTGATGCAGTTTCGTTATCTCCCCTTGGCTACGGCCATGACAGTATAGTATGACTTCGACTGCATCTACATGATTTTAACAATCGAAGAAGACGAGATGCTGGGGCAAATCTTGTTTGTCCAGAAATTCAACTTTAATTATCAATGTGTGAAAATCCATTCGTCATGATGACAGTGTCTCCAAATTTCATTACCGCATGTAGAAGTATTCAGAATTCCCGATTGGCAGGCAAGATGTTTTTGCCTATTCAGAATTTGATGAGTTTTTGTTGAAAAACATATTTATATTCATAGAGAATACATAAGACTAGCAGTTCAGAACTTGATATGTGAAGAAATCTATTATGTTGTGGATGAGTTCGAAAGTCATACAGCTCGGCCAACGTACATTATAAATTTTGTAAATCAGGTTCAGAGATTTGTGCAAAATACTTAGGAGATAAACACCTCCTGTTTTGAATTTAGAGGGGTGTTATTGTCCAATAGACATGTCCTGAGATCATTAGGACCTATTTTGTGTCATGTGGATGTTAAACCCCATTTCTGTCCGTCTCTCTCTCTCTCTCTCTCTCTTGTGGTACTTATTCATATAAACTGAGTCACGAAATAACTTTGATTGAATGTTAATACCTCTCTCTCACCTGTGTAAAATATTTCTATCATACATGTACATGTATGACAAGGTTTTTCTTAAAAAGATTGAGGTCAGTACAATACAACTACCTTGTACCAATAGGACTTATTTTGTCAGGACTTATTCACTCCTTGGTGTTTTAAACGTATAAGTTGATGACATGCAGACGTTCTGGCGAGACGGCAGACTTGTCATATCAAACATAATCACTCTGACATCTGTCTTAAAAGCTAGAAATTTTGGCTTCTTTCCACCATAGATGAGAAAAATTACTTACTTAGGCCATATATAAAAAATATAATGGGTCCCAGATGTTGTTGTTGTTTATTACAAATTTAACGTCCAATACATTTTATTTGATATTATGGACAGGTTGATTTTATTAACTTATTAACATATAAAAGAGTAATAAAAAAAAGAAAGTAGTAAAAACATAAAAAAGTTTTTGTATACAAAATGTCACTTACACATGCTTCTCGGTTAATCCCTCGGCACTTAAAAAGGGCTGCATGACCGTTTTTTATTTCAAATAATAAAATATAAAAACTGTCTTATTTATAACTGCACGTATAGATTTTGCGCTGGTTACAGGAAGTAACTCTGAAAAGAAAATAATTTAAAAATGAATCCGTAGGATCATTTATCGAATCTGCAACACTGATTGATGTTAATGACAATTATGAATAATACTGGATAATCACACATAAACAAAAAAAGAGAACTGTCTGCCTTGAAATTTGATCTCTATGAGAAGTCATTTAGTTCACTAGTGACCCTTTGACAAAATAAAAATACAAGGATAAAAACCTCCCTCACTCATCAGAGTTTTTGTAAGGATTATCTGAAAACAAGAATATATTTTTGAATGGCCTTAATGTTAATGTACCTGTAGTAAAAAATGGATTACTTACATGTGGACGTACCATGTAATTCGAAGCCATACTTCTTATAAATTGTGTTTGCTAATTCATCATATTGACAATTTACTACATTTGTACATGTATGCTTAGAAATTGGTATTAGGAAAAATTGAACTTTGTAAGGATTTATTTCATATTTTTAGCCTACATATACATAAATCGGTTAATTATGTTTATGAATTTGACATATTGACTAACTGCCTGTGTTGTAGAAATTTGTGTAAAGTATATTTGAACTTTGTGAGGACCTATTTTATATTTTATTCAGAAATTGAAAGGGACTGCAGAACAGGCATAGCCTAATGTACATGTATATGACCTCTCTCTTCTCTCTCAGTTTCTTCCTGTAAAAAATACAAGACTGTGCCTTTAATGTTGCAGTTTTCACACTGAATTAATCAGTTTCTTCCTCTAAAAATTACAAGAGAGTGAGACAAACTAGGTCATTTCGGGACTGACATATGGTTTTAATTTTATTTCAATAATTCGCTGGCGTGCAGGGGTCTTTAGCAGTGGGAGGAAACCGGAGGACAGAGAAAACCCACGAGGTTGGACAGGCGATAAAAATTACAAGACTGTGCCTTTATTGTTAAAGTTTTCACATTGAATCATTTTTTTTTTTAAAAATCAATACTTTATTCAGAAATTGAAAGGGATTGAGGAACAGGCATAACCTACATGTGTATGGCCTCTCTCTTGACTTGCCTTTAATGTTGAAGTTTTCACACCAAATCAATTAATTTCTTCCCGTAAAAAATACAAGACTGTGCCTTTAAAGTTTTATAATTAATTTATACATTTACACATATTATTAATATACATCCTCATTAATATAGACACAAGGTTAACTTCAGGTCGCTAGAAACTAGTACAAGTAGGTTTCATACTCCGAGCCAATTATATTAAAATATCGAGAGATGAAAAATGACAGATCAAAATATCAGACAAGTTCAATATTTATTCAGAAAGGAAGAAAAAAGAGTACTGTTGATGAGAAGAGGCCGAGACTACTATTAAATGTGACTTTATAATTAGTCTGTAAGTGAACAAGGCTTTGATCTGACGTCAACTCGATTGATTATTATTGACCATTGTAATAAACGTACATGTCCGTTAGACGTATTATTAACCTTATTCTATATGCTGACGGCACATCTAGGCCCCTTATTATCGACAGGTTCTGGGACCAATCAACCAAATTGTCATTTGATAAAATTGAAAAATTAAATAGAACTCTGTTTTTCTGTTTGAATGAATCATGAATTTATAGATATATATAATATACATTGTATGTACAATACACAAAGAGAAAGTGTTTAATATTTGTTCCATAATGATAAAAAAAAAATATTTTAGTTAGTTAAAGCCACTGATCCTCATATGAGAGAGAGAGAGAGAGACTGAGGTCATTTTGGGACTAACATATGGTTCAACAGTGGACAACTTCACTGTTTTGATTCAGTCAGATTACAAAGAGGCCCATCAAAACATTCAGCAAAGCATATAGGTGGCACTGGATGCTACATGTTGACAAATTTTCAATTCCCCCCTCTCTCTCTCTCTCTCTCTCCTTGACTTACTATTAGTCATCTTGTTACATGTACATTTTATGTATATAATGTAAAAGCAATGCAGAAGTGTAATTCAGCCATTTTGTCTCAGCCATCTTGAGTTTATCGACTGCAGATCTTGAAGTAGATGTACTCCAACTAACTATTTGCAAGAAATCTCGTTGGCATACGGTCGGTCGTACATGTATTCATCATTTAAATACAAACAGTTCATTGGATTTTTAATCGTGCTGAACTTGGCCCAAAATAAATATTTAGACAAAAATATGGCAACGCATGCACACAGTTACAGACAGTTGATTGATCACTTTCTAAAAATTTACTTTGGAAAACGTACAATATAGTTTATCAAAAGACAATATTTTCCCAAGGTACATGTTCAAGTAGAAACTTTTGTTTGTCAGATGTTGTACACAGTCTGTTTTTATTGACATCATCTAATTTTAGGTAATTTCTGTTTTAATGAGCAGTTTGTGGGATGGAAATTTAACAGGGGGCGGATCCAGGATTTTCAGAAAGGGGGGGCATGCTTCCCCCACTTGGGAGTGCCCTCGGTTGGCAACCGAGTCACCACACAAGGACACAGGGACCGCCGATTTACGATGGGGATCACTACCAATTTTAAGTATTTTTGTTCTCCTTTCCCGCGAGAATATATGGGGCAATATTCCTCCCACTGCTGAGGACCCTACGGGCCCCATGCCCAAGGGAATTATTGATGTTAAATCCTACAATATGTTAGTCTCCTAATGACAAAGTTTGCGTTGAGTGGACATTAAACCCCTTACTTTAGTAAATGAACTTAAATATGGAATAAGAATTACCTAATTATAAAATACAGGTAAACACGAGAGTACGATAGTATAATGTGATCCAACTCTAAAATGTTTTCGTGGTTTCCCCTTGTCAGTGATGCAGGATGGAGGGCCTGACAAGGACAGCTGTCTAGTCATTCAGATGGGACGAAAAACAGAGGTCCCGTGTACACATTGGCGTGCACGTAAAAGATCCCTTGGCAGTTGGAATTCGATATAAGAGTATGCCGTAGCCCCGCTGCCCGGGCAAAATTTCCCTCATAGCACACTGTGTGGCGTATGCCCATCTTCATTAGCCCAGGTTAGGAGCAGAACAGTAGGACGTTAAATCCCATTTCATTTCATCTGTACCGTATCACACATAAATCAGGTGTAAGGATTGAGGGCTTCAAAACTGAAATAAACCAAATTTAAGGATTGTGTAATCTTAACCCGGATTGTGCGCTCCAAAATTAAAATATGTCAAGGGTAAGGATTGTGCGCTCCAAAACTAAAATATGTCAAGGGCAAGGATTGTGCGCTCCAAAATTAAAATATGTCAAGGGCAAGGATTGTGCGCTCCAAAATTAAAATATGTCAGGATTGTAAGAATAAAGTGATCCAGAACTGAAATGAATCAATGATTAGAATATAGTAATCCAAAAACTAAAATAAATTAAAGGTAAGGATTTTATGATCCAAAAACTGTAATAAATCAAAGGTTTACGATTATATTGATCCAAAAACTGAAATAAATCAAAAGTAAGGAAGGTGCCATCCACTCTATAATCAAATATAAGGATTGTGCGATCCAAAACTAGAATAAATAAAATATAAGAATAGTGTGATGCAACCCAGGATGTTATTTAATTTCTCGGAACTTAATATTTTTACAAGCATGGTGTTAAAGTCTATTGACTGGTCTGTATGTCTGGAGAAACCATGGAATGACTCATAGCGTATTCTCTCACGGGACACGAGAGAAGCGATCATTTTTATCCCATCTATTTTATCGAATGAACTCTTGATCTCACTGGATGTAAAAATAAAAAGATTACACCTATAAAATCGAGAATATAGTATTTTAGTTTTTATTCCCAGCTGAATAACGAGACCTCTATAAATCTTACGATATGTAAATGTGTTAAGCACCAATTTGTATACAAGTCGAAAACGAGCAATAAATAACAGGATTTTTTTCAATCAGAGAAAACCGTAATTATGACTATCTGTCTTGCAATAAATAATACAATTTCTTGGATTATACATGTACATGTATTGAAGAGACGTTTTTTAAGTTCATGACCGTGGTTTTTATGTAGGCTACATTCGTGTGTTGTTGTCATCTATCCCTGACAAACATTTTGTTTATTTCGAGCAAACCAGGTACAAAATGATGTCTGTGGGTAAAACTAGCTGTTGGTCGTGGTTGAGTGATTTGTGTCCATTTTTGACATTGTCTTGGCTGTGTTTATCCTTGTGGCCGGTCATGGTGTTTATCCTTCTGACTGGTCAACTGTGTGTTTTGGCCGTGTTTATCCCAAGTTCTGACTGGTCATCTATGTGATGTGACCTTGAGACTTGAAGACCATGACCTGATATGAACTGACCAGTACCATCAGGTCACTTTCAACTCTTCCCTTATATGGGCTTCTCCATTTTTATTGCCCAAAAAACATATTTTGTCGGAATGGTTGTAAAATGGACTTCTTAACTTGTAGGGCCTACTTATTTGCTCTGTTGGAATACTATTAGCATGATCCGTTAAAGGGACAATAACACTCTTGCTGGCTTGAAAGCTCCAGAAAATAAATAATATCTCTATCTAAGTACTAGATGTTTAAGTGTCCTGCCTGTTGTGTAAATTATCCGTTACATCCTATTTTACTTGTCCAGAGGGTTTGAAAATATTTTTAAATCGAAGTTTCATTTGAAAAGGTTGACGTTAGACGTTTCAAAGCATTATGTTGATTTTTTCAAAATTTTTAAATAAGGTGTGTTAAGATGAAATTTGTATCATCAATTAATTGAAATATTCTAAAATAGTACAATTTGTTGACCAGAATAAAGATTGGGACATATTATTCAGTTACAACAAGAGTGGTATTGAGCCTTTAAATACACCCCAAAACAGCACTGAGCCAAATCTATGAAGGGAAAAAAACATGGATCACATATAGTTGTATTCTGATTGGTCAAAAGCTGGGTCAAGTTACAATGTGCTTATTTTGTCTGTGGACTAGAAATATTATGAGATCCTGCTAAATCGAACCCGAAACAACATTTCTTTAAAGGGATAAAAAACAAACAGAACAGGATTCCTTGGCAGCTCTATTCTGATTGGTTGAAAGCTGGGTCAAGTTATTAAGTACTTGTTCATCACAATCATTTGTTCCAGATCCAGGACAATAATTTCAAATAAATTGTCAACATCAATTATAATGGGCCATAATAATTTACTGTCCGAAAAAATAAATAATAATAAAGGCCGTGATGGAACGTCCTTAAATAAGTTAAGGACATATACAATTATAAAAAATGATATAAATTATGAAAATTATTTAGATGTGATAAGAAATCGAAAACACAGAAAAGCACTAACAAATCTAAGAATAAGCGCACTTAAATTGAAAATCGAAACAGGGAGATATTTAAAATTAGAAGTAAACGATCGTTTGTGTAATGTATGTCAGGAGGTAGACGACGAAATTCATTTGATAACAAATTGTAAAAGACATGACGAAAAAAGAAAAGAACTGTTCAGATTAATTCTAGTTCGTGAACCAAATTTTTATAAACTGAATGATTTACAACAATTTAAAATACTGATGATGAATAAAACTACAGAAATTTTAAAATGTTTAGGAGCTTTTGTATACAATTCGTTTATGTCTTTGTAAAGCTGTGTATCTTTGTATAATTATGTCCATGTACATGTATGTATCCTTTGTTTGTTTCTTGTATATTTCTATTATGTTTGTTTGTATATGCACATAGCCTTGTAAGGTTTTTATGCAATAAAGTTTCTTCTTCTTCTTCTTCTATATGTAAATGGATCAAAAAAAGATTTTTAAATTTTTTTTTCGATTTTACTGCAACATAAATATACATGAAAATAATGTCAAAGTCACCTTTATCACTTAAAAAAAAAGATGTACAGGGTGTATTTCCCACTTTCAGTGATAAAAATTTGATTTTAAAATGCTACAGGCTAATTTGACTTGTAAACTACATACAATAGGCTAATACATGTTGTAATAGCTTTAGGCTCAGACATAACAAAGACAAAATTGTGGTAACCGTAACAACAATAAATGTGGGCGATAGTGTCATGGAGGCTTACAAGATAGAGATTAAGGTTTGAACACACAAATTAATTTGGCACTTTTCATAATATTTTTTGTTTTGACATTGTTTTATATATAAACATAAACTGAAAGGAACAAATATTACAGTCCTATTCAAAAGTTGGAAAAATTGCTGAGGCAATGTATCTTTAATATAACTACTATAACAAGAACGGCCAGCTCTTTTTTAAAATCTTACATAATGTATCTTTAATTAATATAACTATTATAACAAGAACGACCAGCTCTTTATTTAAATCTTACATAATGTATCTTTAACTTGAGTTTCAGAAAGATTTCTCTACGGACAAACATAGGAGACACACCCCACCCCACCACACCCCACCCACCCCACAACAAACAAACAAGAATATCCAACGTTGATATTCTGATATTTTCTTAATTAAATGTTGAATAACGGATTTGAGTGCATTTTATATACTGTGGATTAAGTCGTTCATAAAGGTATATATTGTCCAAGAAATGCAAATGGCGATCAGCGATTGTGAAAAGAATCCTGAATTCCATGTTTCATTCTCTATTACTGGAACTATTAATGGTCTGTCAATCGTGGGGAATTTGAGACATTCTCAAACCGCCAGACCCAGGTTTTAACCCACTGTTACAAAACATGGTTGTGTAAATCTTTTAATGTCAGCTGACAAATGGATTGAGATTTCTAAATACTCTTAAATTATTTACTCAAAATATTACTGACAGAAATGATAGCCAAAATGTGATGGGCTGAAATTATTCCCTGAGTAAAGATGGTAATTTTGTGTGGCTGGAATCTCTTGTGACTGTCGAGTGATGACTTTATATTGACTATGTGTTGAAAATGGTCAGGAATGCCGGCTACCTACACTTCAATAAGTCTGCTAATAATCGACAACATTGAAAGATATTGAAGTGACTGTACAAATTGCTCTGGTTCATTCAGTGCTGATGTTTTGTGGTTTGCTAGTAGGCCGCTTGTATAACGTGGGTCATTTAGCACAAATCTTCTTTTATTAAACCCTGCGATATCCTTTCACTTAATACCTTGACTATATTCAACGTATATTTATTACACGATTGGCCAGAATACATATATATTTCTTTAGTTCTTTCGTCCGTTCATTCGGCCATATGTATATACTGTATGGACGTAAAAGAAAAGAATATTCCGAAAGCAAATACATTTAAATAGAACAGGGTTTGAGGCCCTTCTTTTCTGCATGGACTGGGCTAATTAAGACAGGATATTTCAAAAGCAAGCCAATGTCTGATTCATGATTCTGTTTACAGACATAAAATTGAATTCCTTCAGTAATTTCTTTGCAATGTGATGTCCATCTTATTGCCGTTTAAAAACGTATTTATGGCATTGATTAATGTTTATTTAAAGGGAGTCGGATATGCTTTCAGAAAGTAATTCTATTTACCATATCCCGTTAAAAATAGACCAATATATAGATGTGATTGGTGATTTTGAAAGTAATGGATTTTTGTAACGTAATGTTACTTAATGAAAATGTACGTCAATCAGTAATTATGTAATTGTCCAGAAAAACTTGATTAACTTTGGCATCATATCGTGGTGCATACATGTAATTTTGTTGGGAGTCTGCCTTTTAAAGGCTGCTGATCGAGGTATTAATTAATCAGACATTATCCAATCAATGTTAAAATGATCTCAAATGGGTTACATAATCTATGGTTCAGTCGGGGTAAAAGAAGCCCATTTGATTTGAATAGTTAGTCCTGAAATGACCTTTTTTTTCTCCATCTCTGAGAAAGGGATTTATAATTCCTCGAACAGCAAATCTGAACCTAATCCAATAAACCTTGCAGCCTAGTGATGTCATCGAGAGTTGATTATGGTCAGGATAAGTCAATCAGTGCTTAATTAATAATTTAGATAACATTTCAGGCCTAAAGAAAGACCTGCAATAGGCAGATTTAGCTCATGCATAATGTATGTTTAAGCGGGGAGAAATGAAAAACATGTTGACTACTTATAAATAAAGAGAAACTTTTGATGGGAATAAGTACTGTAATATGATCTCCGATTGGGCCATAAATAAATAAATATCCTTCCACAATCAAAAGCAGTAAAAGTTTAGTCATATGCCATGAGAAAGTTTGTCTGATACAGTGAGAATCATCGACATGTATCAAATGTAAAATAAAATGTCTGACTATAATAGTTCTATTAGTATTAAGTGGGGTATATGATTCATTATTCATGGCCAAGTAATTTCTAATAATAATATCTCCCTATTATATAGCAGGGCTAAGCAGACGCACAAATGTCTTACTTTGTTATATATAGTTCAAAGATGGCCATCAAAATAAGTCATTAGTAATTAAGCCTACTATTAGTCAGGGTCAGCAGGACTCTGTTAATGGTAGAGTTGATGGATATTCGATAGACTAGTTGTATGTTAATCTGTGACAGGGTAACTCAGTGCAGACGGTCAAACAATCTCACTTCTGCTTTTATTTACTGACCAACAGCAAATTTGAACAATCTGTTGGCTTTCCCTCCTTTTATGCTGCTGTTCACTTTATTTTTCACGTTTTACAGTCTGTTGGTCTTGTCCCATCTGCTGCTTGTGTTAAGGGGGGGTATGGGGGGAATGGTTGAATGGTGCTGTATCATAAAGTATGTCACTGAATCAACTGGTGTGGTTTCGAATCCCCGGTTGTACGTGACAAGGAGTAGGGTCTTCTGTACAACCTCATGGGTTTTCTCTGGGTCCTCCGGTTTCCTGCCACTGCAGGGGGGGGATGGTCGAATGGTTAGCACGTGCGTGCTGTATCATAAGGCCTGTCATTGAATTAACTACCGTGGTTTTCGAATCCCCGGTTGTAAGTGACAAGGAGTAGGGTCGCCTGTCCAACCCCTTGGGTTTTCTTTGGATCCTCCGGTTTCCTCCCACTGCTAATAACCCATATACACATGCGAATTATTGAAATAAATTAAACCATATGTTAGTCCCAAAATGACCTAGTTTGTGTCGAGTGGGCGTTAAAATTCTCTCTCTCTCTCTCTCTCTACTGCTTGTGGTATAATTCTATGATTGAATGGTTGATAAATGTATGGAAGAGGGTGACTGCCCCCCCCCCTTCTTACACTACTGTTAACATTATCTTTTATATCCCATTTCCATATTATACATGTATAGGGTTGGTGGGATGGACTTACGAGTGCACTCTGAATTGTATGATCTGTCATTGAGTCAAGTGGCATGGTTTCGATTCCCCTCTTGTACATGACAACGAGTAGGTACGCCTGTCAAACATCTTGGGGTTTTCTCCAGGTTCTCCGGTTGCCTCCCACAGCTAATATTATCAAGACGCCTACCTCATTTTGTTTTTACCATGTGTTGGTCTTGAAATGACCTGGTTTGTGTTGAGTGAACATTAAAAACACCCATCTCTCTCTCTCTCTCTCTCTCTCCCCCTTCATAGATCATCTCTCTTTCTCTCTCTTTTGGATGTTAAACCATCTCTCTCCCCGCCTCTCAGTGAGGTTGTCTACCAATGTACCATGTGTTAGCCCTAAAATGACCTGGTTTGTGTTGACTGGATGCTCTCTCTCTCTCTCTCTCTCTCTCTCTCTCTTTCTCTCTCTCTCTCTCTCCTTGTGGTTTCTGTCTGTGGTTAATATGTAGGACAGTATGTGTTTATTGTATCTATGTCTATTTATCTAAGACTGACTGGGGTATTGTGTACTGTTGTCCATGCCGAACCAATAAATAGAATGCGTGGGAGAAGAGAAGAAAGCAAATACATGTTACTTCTATGATCAAGTTACACACGGCACATGCGGCATGCCATTTCTCGTACAAGAGAGCCACAGTGGCTCAGTGAGTAAGGTGTTAACTCACAAATAGTAGTTCCTGGGCTTGATCCCATGCTGCCTGAGAAATTTCTCTAGGATTTTTCTGTGGGGCTTCTTCCTGTTTTACTGGACAGAGCGCCTGGCATGGAACAGTGGTTAGCCATTCGGATGAGACAAAAAACATATATTTTTTATATTGTCATGCATGTAAAAGAACCTTTAACTCGACAATTTGAATTCCATGAAGATTAGTCGGCGATGCCACTGCCCAGGCAAAATGCCCCCCATTGACATACCATGACCATCTTCATTAACACGGTTGATGTGTGTAGAGAAGTGGAATCCCTCCCCCCGTTGTCTCTGCCGTTTTTTATGTGTTGATATATTTAAAGGGTTAATTTGCCACTTGATTTCTATGTTAAGAATGTATTGATTAGATTATTAAACACTTGCGACATTTGTTTGATATTCATCATAAAATAGTGGTCTCATTCCGTTAAAACATTGATTCTATTATAGTAGTCTGTTAGCAGAATCTATTCACTTAAACGGAGTCTTAATTTACACAGCACAGACGTATTGAACCTTTTACATATCATTGTTTACAATTAGTGCTTGAAATATTATTGTTTTTGCAAGTCTGAACCTGAAGGGTTCTAAATTGTTGACCGTGTAATATTGTTATGGTATATTTATTTGATAAAATAAAGGAACTCGAGCTGGATGGGAACTGGTCCTTCAAAATGTCGCAGAGGCTGGACAGGCTGGTACTTTTACGTGTCAAATGGGGGCTTTCCCTTAAAGCTGCTGATCAATATGTAATTTTTCACGACTTAATCCATGCTAATATGGATTCTTATTGATTATACAGTATATCGACGGTAGATAATTTCTCTACTTCAATTCAATCGCATTAAAAGGAAGTCATCAAAAACCTGTTAATCAAACCCATTCAGAAAGAGAGAGAGAGAGAGAGAGAGAGAGAAATGGGGTTTAACGTCCACTGGACACAAACTAGATCATTCCAGGACTAACATATGGTTTAATTTTATTTCAATAATTCGCTTGCACGTAGGAGTCTTTAACAGTGGAGGAAACCGGAGGACCTGGAGAAAACCCACGAGGTTGGACAAGCGACCTTACTCCTTGTCACACCAAGCCAGTTGACTCAATGACAGACCTTATGATACAACGCGCACACGCTACCATTCGGTCATCCCCCGCCCCCATTCAGACATTCTGAATGAAAATATTGTTTAAAAATAAAAGGAATGTGCTAGCTTTTTTAAAATTTTCTGCAAATAGCCGATTCATCACATTTGAGTACATTGTAAATATTTAATGGAATTAAATCCTATTTGGACTGACATTCAACTTTAACAATATTGTAATTCACAATGGATTCAATATCACCAGTGACTTTTTTACATTCCGACTTAAAATGAAAATAGTCAAATTATTTGGTCTATTGATGAGTATAAATATGAAAGACAATGTTTTATTATTTTAGACATGAGCTCTGTAAATGGACTAAACATTTCATTCTTGTTATGATTAGTTTTCAGTTTTTGATAAATAAACGTTTTGCGATTGACTCGCTCAATAGTCATAATAGATTTGTTATTTTGTCTGTTGTACACACTGGAATGAAAATATTGGAGTTATATTTATCTAAATTTAGTTAGTGGACTTTTGGAGAGAGAGAGAGAGAGAGAGAGAGAGAGAGAGAGAGAGAGAGAGAGAGAGAGACAAACTAGGTCATTTTGGGACTAACATATGGTTCAATTTTATTTCAATAATTTGCATGCACGTAGGGAATCTTTAGCAAAGGGAGGAAACCGAAGGACCAGGAGAAAACTCACAGTTTTGTTATTTACGTAAAAAGTTAGTGGAGTTAATATCTCATTAACAGAGTACTCGTGAGTATTTCTAGACCTAACATCATGGTAATTTTATGTCTGTGGTTAGGTGTCTATTACAAGAATATTATTTCCTGGCATTTATTCCAACTCTCCTTTGTGCGTTCGTTTACATGTGTGGGTGGAATTACATTTTTCACCTAATCCAAAAGATTACATGTACGTGCTCATGCACATGCACATGCACATAAACAAACCATATACATAAATATATCGGATAGATCTATATAATTTCAGAGAGAGAGAGAGAAATGGGGTTTAACGTCCACTCGACACAAACTAGGTCATTTCGGGACTAACATATGGTTCAATTTTATTTCAATAATTCACTTGTGCATAGGGATCTTTAGCAGTGGGAGGAAACCCAAGAGGTTGGACAGGCGACCCTACTATATAATTTCAGAAAATTAATGGAGAATGGAAAACCTGTGTATACTATTCTAGTTATTCTTCCATTCCAGAAGTTGATTTATAAATGAAATGAAAATGAAATGGAGTTTAACGTCCTACTGTTTTGCTCCGAACTGGGCTAATGAAGACGGGCATACGCCATACAGTGTGCTATGAGGGAAATTTTAGCCGGACAGCGCCACTACGGCCTACTCTTATATCGAATTCCAACTGTCAAGGGATCTTTTACGTGCACGCCAATGAGTACACGGGACCTCGGTTTTTCGTCCCATCCGAACGACTAGACAGCTGTCCTTGTCAGCCCGGTTGATTTATAAAGAAGATATTTTATTTTAGAAAGAGATTAGATTTAACCGTTGTAAGACTATTGCTGAATGATATATTATAAATAACACATGTTTCCTTTCTTGCAACAGAGGATCAGCTTGTATAGAAACTATTTATCAATCTGATAACATATATCTAATATTACATTGTGTAACACCCAATAAACATAGTATCCTGCCTTGTAATTCACCATTTTACTGTTTACTGAATTCTAATTCAGTCCTGGGATCGGGGGTGGGGTGGGACGCACAATGGTCTAAGCATGTGCTTTAGATCCTAAGGTTTGTCGTTGAGTCAACTGGAGTAGGGTTGCCTATCTAACCTTGTGGGTTTTCTCTGAGTCCTCCCACTGCTAAAGACGATTAATTGAAATAAAAGTAAGGGATATGCGAGTCCCGAAATATATGTGTTAGGTGGATGTTAAACCCCATATCTCTCTCTCTCTCTCTTTCTCTCTCTCTCTCTCTCTCTCTCTCAGCAGCAGAGTTTTCAGCTGATATTCATTGAATTTCAATATTCAAGGGTTCGTTTATCCATATATGCAGCAAACATGTACACTTGACCTCATTTTTTTGGTCCATCCAAATGAATACACATGAAAATGGAAAAGTGACTATGTTAAAGTGACTAACCGTTTCTTTATTGTCACACAGCTTGATTAAAAAAATAAACCTTTAGAAGTCACATCTTTGTACATAACTTTAGTATGATACTGAGAGAATTTAGGATATTTTGGACAAATCGCCGCATCTGGTTCTCTTTAGACAACAATGCGGTGTAATTATAACCCGTCTGGCCACAAATATGTTGTTTAGGTTACTCCACCCTTTAATATGATCGTAGGTCTGGTAGAGCTGAGTATATCTAACACCTAAAGGCTATTTCTATCTAAATATGATAAGCTTTACTATAAAAAAACAACCCTGCTAGCTAGCCATGCTATCTAACCAGGCTCATACGGCCAATACTGAAGGTCATAAAAAAACCACCTGAAGATTAACGATACTGATCACACGGCCAGCGGAAAGCTGAATCTTGGGACCAATCTGGGCTAACAAGGGCTAATTGACTCAGATTATATCGGCAATGGTGGATCTCACCAGTTGGTTTTAAAGGTTAACGATGGGTATAATCAGATATTGTTTGCCCTGTAAAAAGATTTTTTATTGGTCTGATAACCTCGCCAGACCAGCATGTGTTTAGAAATGGCGGGTTATCATTTCAGAACTAACCAGACTCTAACCTTTCCAGCACTTCAAACATTAATCTGCTTCCGATAAAAATAAAAATTGCTAAGATCACCTAATTATGAATCCCGTTTAAAATGGGCATCATATGTTTTATCTGGCGGAAAGGTGAATGGAGAGATTTTTACAAATACACCATCTGCAGCGCCATCTGCAGCGTTTCAAATAACTTGCCGAATTTGTTTATCTCCACATGTACTGGGTGTGTAAGTTCATTATTCCTCCACATGCAGAGTAAGAGAAATGGGGTTTAACCTCCACTCAACACAACATATGGTTTAATTTTATTTCAATAATTCGCTTGCACATAGAGATCTTTAGTAGTTGGAGGAAACCGGAGGACCCAGAGAAAACCCACAAGGTTGGACAGGCGACCCTACTCCTTGTCATGTACAACCGGGGATTCGTAATCACGCCAGTTGACTGAATGACAGGCCTTATGATACACACATGCAGAGTGAAATAAGGGGGTTGTCTAATCTTCCATAGGAAACTTTAAGCCGCCTGTCTACTATTAGCTTCACTTAAGAACAGACTCGAAGCTAGTTGACATTTTAATTCCGATTTCAACAAGTTTACTTGAAAACCAGAAGTATACTTCAAGAATTTTGAGAAGTATTTATTTTCTTTTCCATTTTCATATGAAATGAAATTGAAAAGGTTTGTTTAGTTTTAAATTAGAACCTCATAATTTATTCAGGACAGAGATTTCTTTTCAAAGTAAATAGATCCCTGAGGTTTATTGCTAATCTTCTTGTCAAAATGGTGTTTAGTTTACATAATGCAGACGTCCTGTCATTATTTTGATTTCTACCCAAATTGACCAGCAGTCTTTTAGATAAACAGATCGCTGGTTTTGGTCAAGATAAATGTTTCTGTTCGCCCATTAATCTGTCTTGTGTGTAAACACTGTGGATGAGGTTTTGATGTTTGCCTTGTTTATAACGTGATGTAATATTATTGGTTTGAGGAGATGTACAGGCTAGTCATATTGACCATATCTTCCTGCTACCTCCCGTGATTTATACCCAGATTAACTATGGACAGGAAACGTTACGTAATATTATTGTATCTTATCTGTTATGATTGATAGTTACATTTAAGCCAACCTTAGAGGCCCATACTAAACTTACACGGTCTGTCTAGGGTTAGCTCTGCTTGAGAACAGCCACTAAGAAAGTTGACCGACATGTTAATTCCTAAATCGATGATTTTAGTCGAAAACTCTTAACTATACTTGGATAATTTTTGAGAAATATTTATTCCGCTTCAATTTAATATCATTGCAAAAGTTTATTTAGTCTTTGTGTGTATGACACATATGAAACGAAAAAGAACCATGTTACAAAATAGTTCACTAATTTTCGAATATGGCGGCCATTTAGGTTAGAGATCTATTCTCAAAGTAGATAGGTCTGTGATCTCTGACCTTGGGCAACACCTGTAAAATGTCCCTTCTTATTTCTTCAGGAAAAAGTCTGATTTAATACCAAAAGTACTTGGTTGTACTGTTCAAAGGCTTTTAACGAGGGGGGTAGGGCCGAATGGTTAATGCAGGTCTGTGGCGGGGATTCCATTCCCCGCTTGTACATGACAAGGAGTGGGGTCACCTGTCCAACCTCATGTGTTTTTTCTGGGTTCTCCGGTTTCTTCCCATTGCTAAAGACCCCTATTTTGCAAGTGAATTAATGAAATACAATTGAACCATATGTTAGTGCCAAAATAACCTAGTTTGTGTTGAGTGGACCCTAAACCCCTCTCTCTCTCTCTCTCTCTCTCTCTCTCTCACAAAGTCTACGCTTTTATTTCCAAATTTTTAAACATTATTCATGTGATTAAGTGGGTAATTGTTTATCAAGAACTGAAGGAAATAAAATGTAATTGGTGTGGCCTACAGAACTCAACCTCTCCTTATATTCCCTTGTTAATGTCCATGTTGTTATTATCTAACCTCCATCACGAACTGGAAATGTAATCTATTTTTGAATGGCTTCTTGAAAGTGCATCACGTAAACATATTAATGATAATAAGAAAAAATATGTATTTGTTACAGGAAAATCTTTCTGTAAAAAAATTTGATTTATATTGAAATATGTACATTATATTTGGAATTGTATATCCATTTAATTAACTTTAGGTTGTTGTTTTTTTTACATGTGAGCTCAATATCAAGTCTAACAGCTAAAAATTGTTGTTTTCCATAGTTTAAAGTAGCTAAGTCTCTAACTCAATATCATCCAAAGTCTTCAACATTGAGAACACAAATTATTTGTCAAATTAAATCAACATTCATGTTGTGATCTTACCGGAAAAAGGTGGGCTTTTGATATCCAATATATAAGACAAAATAAACATTTTACCATTGGTACACGAATCATGTACCATAATGCACTTTAGCGCCAGTTGTATCAAGAGACTCGAGGGACGAGGCTAGACACATTGCACCAAATCAAACAGCATATGTAGACTGGAATAACCAGACGCTAGAAATTTGCACTCGCGTGAGACTGCTTGCTTATTTCGCCGAACATAACCGATTTGAAATTGGAGTAAAAACGGAAACCATTGAATGTAAATCAGTTTATATACATTCATATTACAGTATTATATGTGTTTCGACCCACTCACTTGTCAATTTCTAGGTCCCAAATGTTAGCGATTTAGCTCCTTTAAACATAAGATGAATAAAATCCTGTTCTGTTGTTTTCTATTTAAATATAACCCCAATAAACAGGGGCTTGTTTCTCTAAAGATAAAATCCAAATTTTAGTAGATACTTCAATTTTGATTGGCTAAGGACTAAAATCAATCCAAAATGATCCAATCAAATTACTAAAACTTGGATTTTATCTTAGTTAAAATTTCATGAAACAGGTCTAGATGAATTGGATTGATTCTGATTGGCTATTTTACTAAATAAGTAAGAATCACAATCTCTCGGGAATTGTTTAAATCCAAAGTTTCGCTGTCTGACCATATTTCGCTGTGAGAGAAAACAAAAAAATATTGCACAAATTACATACGGTATACATGTACCTCTGCCGTTGACTAGACTCCACATTTATTTTAAAGATACATTATGTGAGATAAGATAAAGAGCTGACAGTTCCCACTATAATAGTTAAACACTAGATAATGTAAAGGGAATTTGCTGAAAATTTCATTCAAATTGATCCACTCTGAACCGAGAATTTAGAGATTGAATTTTCAGCCTAGCCTCAATCATCGTTACTAAAGTCGGTATGATAAAATACATAGTCTTGATTATCCATTTCTTGTTTAAATCATGAATGAGCGTAGAGCAGCAGATCGCATCCTAATATCGCAGTAAATATTGCAGGCTAGCGATGACATCGAGAGTTGATTATGGTCTGGATAAGTTAATTAATGTATAATTAATAATTTAGATACCATTTAGCTCTTGCATAATGTATGTTTAAACTTGAGGTTTTGCTAGTACAAATTTATGAAACCAATTTTAGAAAAGCCCTCATAATCCGTTTGGTAATTGAGATGCACTAATGAGCTTGCCCATTGACTTAGGCCTACTTTAAACTTTTGGTACAGATGTAAGTCAAATTTAGGAACATCTACACGTACATACATGTACAAATTGTTCGTTTGATAATGGAGATGCATGAATTAGCTCGGTCATTGACTGAGCTTACTTTAATGTTTTGGTTTTTGTTTCTACAAATTAATGTAAGCGAAATTTAGAAACTACATAACTCTGTTCCATAGGGAGATGTTTATATATAGGTCAGTGGTAGTAAATCCGACATGACATAACCAAGATAACTAAAACTCCTCTTCGTCTGCCTTAATGTTTGAGCAATGTTGTCTGCTAGTAGTAATCTCCTAGACAGAATAATCTTGAAAATTTACTTAGGAGAGAGAGAGAGAGAGAGATGGGGTTTAACATCCACTCCATATAAGCTTGTTCATTCCTTACTAACTATGGTCAATTTTATTTCAATAATTCACTTGGGGGTCTTGTCACGTACAAGCAGGGAATCGAAACAACACCAGTTGACTCAATAACAGACCTTATGATCTAATGCGCATGTGTTGAACCATTCGGCCACCCAACCCCTCACTTTGAATAAATAACATTTTAAAATGTGATGGAGAAAGAGAAATGTTAAACGGTCATGGATGCACATTAATTATTCGTAGAAATGCTAATACCTCCACTAAAAGTAGACAGAAGAGGTTGGATTCAAAATTCTCATTTGCATTTTTCAGACAATATCAGCTTAATCCACACTAATATGTACTCGAATTTTTAATATTTTGATATTAACATTTAACACTAGATAATCTCCCAGTCTGGATTCACTTGCATTAAAAAGAGGCTCATTATGTCGATAATATGCAATATGTTATCGTCTGCAAAGCATGTTGAATGATGACAAATTTACATTATGCAATATGTCGTCTGCCGGGCATGCCGAATGATGACAAATTTTCAAAACAACCCCCAACAATAAGAAAAAAGAATGTTTCTAGAAGATACTTGATTTAGCAGCCATTTTCTATTTTTCTACCAATTAGTAGGCAAGGCTACTTGTAATATAGCTCAATCTATTTGTTAAGGCCAGCTCAATTTTCATCAAGGTCGCTGATGTGTAAATAAGATTAGGGCATGTGATTGTTGGCGAGATTGTAGCTTAGAGTTAGAGTAAGCATTGGGGCTAGGTCCAGGTATAGGGTTAGGGTTGGGATTAGTGCTAGCCCTGTTTACATCTCGTGACCTTTGACCAAACTTGAAATTGGTCTTATCAAATAGATCTAACCATGTAATATGTTAAAGATACATTATGGGAGATAAGATAACGAGATGGCAGTTCTCGCTATAATAGTTAAAAACTAGATAGTGTAAAGGGAATTTGCTGAAAATTTCAGTCAAATTGATCCACTATGAGCCGAGAAAGAAGCGGGTGAAATTTTTGCAGTCTCGGTCATCATTACTAAAATCATTAATATAAACAGCATAGTCTCGATTATCCACTTTTTCTGATTTAATTATCAATAGCTGTTAGCGGCATATAGGAATCTAATCCAGCCAACATCGAAGGCTAGCCTTGACATCGAGAGTTTATTATGGTCTGGATAAGTTAATTAATGTCTAATTGATAATTTAGATAACATTTCAGGCCTAAAGAAAGACTTGTAATAAGCAGATTTTTCTCTTGCATAATGCATGTTTAAGTGTATAATTGTTTGGTTTTAGAAAAACAAGTTTTATCTGCTACCATTATATGGAGACCAATTTACTTAAAGATTAATATAAAATGTGGGCAGACTTCATCTGGCTTTCCCATTAAATAAACACCAGGGTATTTTATCTTGCCGATATTTAAACTATTACAATAATAGTGGCGTCTGTGTTCACTTCATTTAAGTGTAACCACACAGCTTTACCTATAACTTGACTAGTCACTTTTTAAATCAATTGGTAAAAAATATCAGTCGTCTACTCTTACAATGCTTATTTATTTACTTATATTATTACCATAGGTGCCATGGGGGCTCGGTGTAAAGGGTGAAGGCTCACTAATGAGTAGGGGGGCCACAGTGGCTAAGAGGCTAGAAGCTAGACGCTGGCTCGTTAGCCTGGAGGTTGCATGTTTGATCCCTGTATTGTCTGAGAAGGTTTATCAGAATTTTCCGATGTGGTTTGCCCTTGTCAGTGATGCAGGACAGAGGGCCAGACTAGGACAGCTGTCTAGTCTTCAGATGGGAAGAAAAATCAAGGTCCTGTGTATACATTGGCATGCACGTAAGAGACCCCTTGGCATTTGGAATTCTATATAAGCGTAGGCCATAGTGCCGCTGCCCAGGCAAAATTTCCCTCATAAAACGCTGCATGGCGTATGCCTGTGTTCTTTAGCCCAGTCAAAAGACGTTAGACCCCATTTTCAAACCCTCAGTAGTGCTGATGGGACGAAAAACTGATGTACAATCTTTGGTGTGCATACGCCATACAGTGTGCTATGAGGGAATTTTTGCCCGGGCAGCGGCACTACGGCCTACTCTTATATCGAATTCCAACTGCCAAGGGATCTTTTACGTGCATGCCAATGTGTACACGGGACCTCGGTTTTTCGTCCCATCCGAACAACTAGACAGCTTTCCTTGTCAGCCCCTGCATGTAAAAGAACAGAGACAGTTAACAGAATAGACTCAAACACCGCTGTCTTGGAAAATTTCTCTCATAGCAAACTGTATGGTGTATGCTCGTCTTGATTAGCCAGGTCGGAGCTGAACAGTAGGACATTCAACCCCTTTGCACTTCATTGCATTTATTTGTTTGAAACTCATGAAAATAAACAGTTACATGCAATCAAGTAGAGGGGCAGACGGCAGACGCATAAATACTAGGTCATGTTTGATTGATCCTAACTTACCTGCACACCTGTCTCAAGCCTAATACATGTACTAGTAAACATCAATAAAAAGACTGTGTAATACAAGTGGTAAGATGAACTCTTAATTCATACAAGATGGGTTTTTTTTTTACGTTTATATTGTGGAAACCTTAAAATTTTGAATATGTTATGCTAAGCTAAAGCTAGGGATCGTCATTCACATATTTTGCATCATATATATTTTTGCATCGCTTGATCCATTTGAGAAATGCGAAAATTCATAAGTTTCGATAAAAATGATTTGCGGTGTTCGGTGGCCGTATAGTTAAAGCGTATGTGTTGCATCAGTAGGTCTGTCATTGAATCAAGTGGCACTGTTTCGATTCCCTGCTTGTAGTATCAAGAAGTTGGGTTGCCTGTCCAAGTTCGTGCTTTTTTTTTCTGGGTCCTACAGTTTCCTCCCACTGCTAAACATCCCTATGCACAATAAAATTTAATCATATGTAAGTCCCAAAATTACCTAATTTGTGTCGAGTGGAGATAAACTCTCTCTCTCTCTCTCTCTCTCTATAGATTTAACTCCATTCAAAGACTGGATGTGGTTGGTTTTATAAATAACTAGTAGTTATTGATAGTAGTATAACTCCAAAACCGGATGTAGTAAGCCAACGCCTCCTAGCCCATGTTACTCCTGGGTCCGAGCTAAGCCTATACACCAAATTTCAGCTTCGGGACAGCCCTAGTGAAGCTGCTAACCCTGAACAGACAGACAGACAGACAAACAAACTACAGCCACATATATTAATATAGATAAAACTATTTTAACCATTTATGAATTGGAGTTTTTAGTTGGTGAATATTGAGTTATTTAGGTTTCAATCAGTTAGTAGAGGACCATGATATATATGTAGTATGTATTAATTCAATACAAATAATGGACATAGATCTGTGATAAAACAATATTGCTAGTTTAAAAACACCTTAATCCATTTGATTGTTTAATTAATATGTATAAACTCAATACAAATAATGGACGAAGATGTTTGTTACAGATTAATAACAGTAAATTAAAAACACTTATATGGATATACTACTTCTGTATTTATTAACATGCTACGTTTCGATACACATACAGATATCCATACACAATCAAATAATGATGTTTAACAAAATGTGGTGCAATATATAGATAACAATTGGAAACCATATAACGTTAATCTGTTTGATTATTTAGTTAAAGATACATTATGGTAGAGGGATAAAGAGCTGACAGTTCTCACTATAATAGTTAAAAACTAGATAATGTAAAGGGAATTGATGAAAATTTCAGTCAAATTGATCCACTCTGAACCGAGATTTTAGCAATTGAATTTTCGGCCTAGCCTCTATCATCATTACTAAAGTCGGTACAATAAAAACATATAGTCTTGATTATCCATTTCATGATTAAATTATGAATGGAAATCGAACAGCAAATCGGAAACTAATCCAATAAACATCGCAGGCTAGTGATGACATTCAGAGTTGATTATGGTCTGGATAAGTTAATTAATGTCTAATTAATAATTTAGGTAACATTTCAGGCCTAAAGAAAGACCTGCAATAGGCAGATTTAGCTCTTGCATAATGTATGTTTAACTTAATAAAATCTGTTTGATCATTTAGTTAATCTTTTGGTATTTATTTCAGAGTCCTGATAGTGATAGTGTTTTACAGAAGCGATTAAAGGGAGAGGTGTGTTTATCTCCGGGAGAAGTAACGGCCTGGCAGGATGCCACCGGTATGCGAACTGTCTCAGCCTTCCAACCCTGGGCTCCTAATGTTCTCAGTGCTATTAAAGATGGTAAACTTATGCCGGCTCCTGCTATTATGCGAGAAGGGTAAGAGTTAGTTTTTATATTATTAACGAATATGATCATACTATGGACCAAGCACTGACCATGTTGTTGGGTGAAATTCAAAAATCTGCTTGGCCAAATCAATGCAGAATCGTTCAAAGAAGAAGCGTGCCAATTTTCATGTTGATCGGATTTGAAGTGATGGGGCCTTAGGCTGTTTCCAAGAGCGTCACCCCCCCAAAAAAAGAAGAAAGTGATGTGGCAGTTAGCGGCACGCGACCAGTTCCTGGTCTCCCCCCAAAAATACACTTATTAATCACCAGTACATGTACATCCAGCGTTTGTCCAGAGGATCCCGGACCCTCGTGCAGTACATTTTTTTTTTTTACATTCATTGAAATAAAGTTAAATTAACAATTGTGTGAAGCATTGCGTTTATTTTGGCCTCACTTGACTCTAATCCTATAAATGTATTCATGTAAATGAGTAGAAATCTTGTCTCGCAGCTTCTAAAATTCCCTGGTAATCCCCCAAACCTCACACCAAACTTGACAGTCCCTCGGCCCCCTTATGGTACTCCCGAGTGTCGGACAAATGTAATATAATATAACAAAAGCATGATTTAAGCTAGCGGAAGCCAGCAAATTTAAGTTAACCAATACAGACAGACATTTAATTATTCACATTTATATCCTTCATGATAACAGGAATTATCTACGAAAAGTAAGCATGCTCTAACCTAAATCGACCAATTCAGACACCCATTTAGC
The DNA here is from genome assembly GCF_932274485.2 of Patella vulgata. Lineage (NCBI taxonomy): Eukaryota > Metazoa > Mollusca > Gastropoda > Patellidae > Patella > Patella vulgata. The sequence continues at coordinate 5,369,268 of NC_065885.2, forward strand.
CTACAGCCCAACAGGAATTATCCACTAAAAGTAAGGAAATGCACGTGCCCAAAGCTAGCTCAAACCGACAAATTTAAGACAAAGTATTCAAAGTACATGTACAAACTGAACAAATAAATTAATATTTTGATAACCTACATGTACATGGATATTTGCATTCTACATCCTTTTGTCATGTTACACTGTAACCCAGATATCATTTAATCTTGTGTATTTAGCACTAATTTCTTTCACATTGGTTTACCGGTAATATCAAATCTTTCTTTAATAATCATTTAAAACACCAAAAATCGTTTAAAATCATCAAAAATCATCTAATTTGTACTTGTGTCCAGTTTAAAGCTGACTGATTAATTTTGCTAACGAGTGTCCAATTTACAAGTATTTAATTTCCTGACCACCGTTCAAAAATTAATCATTGATAATCAATTGGGTTGTTTATTTTCTAACAGTGATCGAAAAATTAAACAATTGTAAATTGGACACTCATTATCAAAATTAATCAGTCAGCTTTAAACTAGACACAAGTACAAATTAGATGATTCTGGGCGATTTTAAACGTTTTTTACGAATTTTTAAACAAAGATTTGATATTAAATGAATGTGAAAGAAATTAGTGCTAAATACACAAGATTAAACGATATCTAGATTACAGTGTTAGTTTTAATATGGTAAAGTATTACTGCGTAAGATTCTGTAAAATAATGCCGATGCGGATGTAAATGTCAAAAATCCAGTGATAAAAGTTGTCTGTTGAAAACCACACCAAGTCTGATTTATAGGACAACGAGGTTCGGCAATTTGGGCTCAAGATAATAGTCGGATCGGTAACAGTTAGGCAGCACCAACTTGATTTTATGTTCTCCAGGGTCGGGATAAAATTATAAACACTTAACTCATGTGAAAGATGTTTTGTTTGAAATTTTACAACTTGAAAATTAATTAATTTGGATCTAAAAGCTATTGAACAATACAATCAATTAGTTTTGTTTTTTAAATAAGTTTTTCCCACCAAGAAATTTTCTATGTTTTCTCGAAGAACAGAAAAAGAAATTGGTGTGGCTGAAAAGCAGATTTTTATTTTGGCCTAATGATGATCTATAAGGTGAAATTGTTCCATCACAGATAAATCAGTTTTAGAAGAAACAAATGATTAGAAACTTCCCAATGACCAGACATTTCCTGATTGAAAAAAGTTCACTGAGAAAAAAAAACAAACCTTCATTAGTCCATGTATCAATAAATTAGACAATTATTTGCGTTCGATTGTTGTAGATTTCTTTTGTAGGCGAACCCTTAATGACCTTTTCAATCTGTCTGTATCAGTTACTGCAACCTTTTACAAACATTAGGTAATTCCGCATGGACATTAAACATACATTATGCAAGAGCTAAATCTGCCTATGGAGGTCTTTCTTTAGGCCTGAAATGTTATATAAATTATTAATTAGACATTTATTAACTTATCCAGACCATAATCAACTCTCCATGGCATCGCTAGCCTGCAATGTTTATTGGATTAGGTTCCGATTTTCTATTTGACTTCCATTCATAATTTAATCATTCAATGGATAATCAAGACTATGTTTTTTATCCTACAGACTTTAGTAATGATGATCGAGGCTAGGCCGAAAATTCAATTGCTAAAATCTCGGTTCACAGTGGATCAAATTGACTGAAATGTTCAGCAAATTCCCTTTACATTATCTAGTTTTCAACTATTATAGTGAGAACTGCTAGCTCTTTATCTAATCTCCCATAATGCATCTTTAACATCTAATGAAGGAGATAGACTAAGAGAGCCATTCTGCACAGTGAGATACTTCGAGAATAAATCTCTGTCCTGAATGGCCGCCATATCCAAAAAATAGTATACTGTTTTGTAATGCGGTTCTACCACATTTCACATCTGGCATACACACACAGACTAAATAAACCTATTCAATTCCATTAAATGGAAGCAGAATAAATACTTCTCAAAATTCTTGAAGTATACTTAGTGTTTTCGAATAAAATCATCGATTTGCGACTTAAAATGTTGGTTAACTAGCTTAGTGCCTATTCTCAAGCGGAGCTACAATGTAACTGTAGACAGACAGCCTTAGTTTAGTATGGAAGAGAGAGAGAAATGGGGTTTAACGTCCACTAGACACAAAATAGGTCATTTCGGGACTAACATATGGTTTAATTTTATTTCAATAATTCGCTTGCGCATAGGGATCTTTAGCAGTGGGAGGAAATCAGAGGACCCGGAGAAAACCCACGAGGTTGGATCGTATGTAAGAGAGTGTGTATGAGAGGTTATTAGCTGAAGCATGTTTGTCGAACAATAATAATGTATCAATAGTTTATGAAGTATAATTCTCTGACTTGCTCAAATAAAACAAGATAGTTTGATCAATAAACACACTTTTCTAGTCACGTTAGTTTGTGAAAGTCATGCTGTTTCTAGATTATCATCTGAGCTGCGTGGTGTTTTTTTTACACAGGTAGAATGAAGGATTCTTAATGTATATCTAATGGCTATTTTCTGGCACATTAGTCAACAATAATTAGTCGTGGTATCTATGTATATATAGATATATTTACATGTTTTAAAAAATGAAGTATGTGAGGTTTAGATAAAGAGCTGGGCCTTTATTCACGAAAACTTAAACTAAGATACAATCGATATATGCAAATTGATTTCACTGGTCAGCCAATTGAATTGCAGTATTTCTTAAAATTTCGATTGTATCTTAGTTTAAGTTTTCGTGAATAAGGGCCCCGTTCGTTATTTTTATAATACATGTAGTTCAAAAATAAATAATATTGATACATTAACATATTTTGAAAAAAGAAAAGGAGACAATTAAAGATACAGTGTATAAAATTTAGATAATGAATATCTATTTTTGAACTACATGTATTAACCCTTAACCGGTCATTGTAGACTGTAGTCCCCACAACGTTATACAGCCAAGTGGTCACTTTAGTCTTTCTTTAGCCTGACCACTTGACGTCATGACGGCAAAATGACGTCGACCAGTTGAGGGTTAATCTGTTATCATAATGTATATATACAAGGTTTAACTTCTTAAAAAGAGGCTCATCAAAAGATTTTAGCGAAGATTATAGTTAGCGCTAGCTTGTTATGACCATATTCTATCCATATCGTTCGCAGAGGATGTCAAAAGTTCACAAATTTTCTGTTCATTATATCTTTGTAAATACTGAACGGAATTCAACCATTTTTGGACTCATATTCCCTTAAGTGATTCAAATTTTCAGAATAAAAAGAGATCTATGAAAGATTTTACACTGTCTGTAGAGAATTATGAACGTTGAGAAATTTTCAGTTCATCATATCTTTGGAAATACTAAACGAAATTGAACCATTTTTGAATCAATATTTTTTTTAAACATCAAACTTTGACAATATTGTATTTGTTAGGGATTCAATTAGAGACTTTAAGAATTGATATTTCTTTTAAACATCCAGCTTTGACAATATTGAAGTTTGTTAGGGATTCAATTAGAGACTTTAAGAATAACGATGTGTTTATATTTTGATATTTCAGGTTAACTGGTATATTACCGTCATATTTACATACTGGTCCACCAGTTTTATTACATCCCGAAAGAGTTATACCATATTCAGAATCAGAAAGGTATGTTATTATGTTTAATATGCTTTTAGAAGGGTTGAGTGGCCTGGTGTGTGCGTTTTATGTCTGTTGGTGGGATTTTAATTCCCTGCTTGTACGTGTCAAGGAGTAGAGTTGACCTCATAGCACACTGTATGGCGTATTAAATGTTCCCTCATAGCACACGGTATGGCCAAGGGCGTGGATTTGTCATAACTTTTGGGGGGGACAGACGAACTCTGGAACCCGGAACATTTCATTACCAAACGAAATAAATAATTACGAACAGTTTACTGTACCAGTGTTATTTCAATGAAGGCTGTAACTAGGGGTAATATGATGATAATATGGAAAAATTGACTACCTACAATCAAAGCTGCATAAATATTAATTGTTCATGAAGTTAAGTGAATCGTCCAAAGACGTTCGTTCTACGATCAGGATTGTTCTCTTTGAATATCTTGGTGACATGAAGGGCGTCATTATGCACCTCACACGCCATCAAGTGGTCCAGTCGGGTTTGCGTCATGGAGTTGCACAGCCAAGTTTTGATACGCTGAAGGATCGCTCGGCTGAGCAGGAACTAGCAGGGTTCAGCGGTGTGAGATGAGAAGAGCTTCGACAGAAGGGAACATCTGCCTCACTTCAGGGGAAATAATGAATATCTTCGTGCTTGAAGAATGGCAATTCTTGTTCCAAGTCCCGATTCAGTTCCAGATACGTAGAAACAAGCTCACCATCATGTGAATATAAACCTGAAAATCTGTCCTGGCGATCAAAATCATTGGGGGAGAGAACAGAGACCTATTCGTCCCTCCCCCTTCTGATTCTTAGGAGGGGACATGTCCCCCCACATCCCCCCTAAATCCACGCCCATGTGTATGGCATATTAAAAGTTCCTCATAGCACACTGTATGGCGTATTAAAAGTTCCCTATAGCACACTGTATGGCGTATTAAAAGTTCCCTATAGCACACTGTATGGCATATTACAGTCTTCATTAGGCCACTCTGTGCAGACAAGGACATGTAGGAAGTCAGACCATATTTCACACTATTGCACAGTTACTTGTTATTCCTACCCACTGTGTCAAAATGACCTGGACAATAAAAAAACAGAAGCGAGAATTGTTATCCAGGTCGCAGACTTTATGCATAATGCGTTTATAATTGATGTCATATAAAGTTCATCTGATAACAATATTATTACATAATAGTCCTTGACCTTCATCAACTTAAATATGTAAATATAGATTGAGAAATGGGGTTTAACTTCCCCTTGACACAAACTAGGTCATTTCGGGACTAACATATGGTTCAATTTTATTTCAATAATTTGCTTGCACGTAGGAGTCTTCAGTAATGAGAGGAAACCTAAGGTCTCAATGTCAGACCTTATGATACAATGAGCATGCACTAACCACTTGACTCCACCTGACTCAACTACAGAGAGAGAGAGAGAAATGGAGTTTAATGTCTACTTGACACAAACTAGATCATTTCGAGACTAACATAAAAGGAGCATGCACTAACCATCCGGCCATGTAAATATAAGTTATTAATAGACCTAGATACAGTTTATGACATTAACAGATAGAAAATGACTTTTGTAATACTGCAATATTCTCAATTCCTTACACATCGTCTTCATTCTCACTTTCCTATCCGAAGCTGTCTGGGCGGAAAGCAGAACAGTTTAAATGAGTTATCAGAATATTTGGGTTCGGTTATCGTTAATAAATTCAGTCAAGCCTCCTTGATTGATCATATCTCATCTCTTAACCGAGAAAGTTCCCCAGGATTTTCCAGCGTGGCATTCCTTTGTCAGTGGTGAAGGACGTAAGATCTGACAAGAACAGCATCTAGTTTTTGAGATGGGACAAAAAAACGAAGTCCCATGTATACATTGGCATGCACATACAAGAAACATTTCGAGATAAGAGCAGGCCAAAGTGTTGTTGTTCAGGAAAAATTTTCCTCTCGGCATACTGTATGACCTATGCATGTCTTCATTAGCCCAGTCGGTGCAGAACGGTAGGAAGTTAAACCCCATTTCCATAATTAATGGTCTTGCCTTCAGAGAATTTCTTGAAGATGTTCTCAGTTGAAAGGTCTTATGCTAGGTTTCCACTATCACGATTCATGCTGCAATTGAACTCGTGGTTTTATTCACAGAGTAATCGTGGTAATCCTATTAGGTCTTAGCATATATTGAGGTCAATCGTAGCAATCGTTTTGATCGTATCGAAACCTATTCGAACATATCTTCACATACCATATCTTGGACTCAGTAGGGAAAATCCTATCGTAACGCATGGCAGTGGGAACCTGGCAAAATATGCATGTGAGGGGTTGGGTGACTGAAAGGTCAAACAACGACCCATCAACCCTATTTAGTTAAAGATACATTATGGAAGATTAGATAAAGAGCTGACAGTTCTCACTATAATAGTTAAAAACTAGATAATGTAAAGGGAATTTGCTAAAAATTTCAGTCAAATTGATCCACTCTTAACAGAGATTTTAGCTATGGAATGTTCGGCCTATCCTCGATCATCATTACTAAAGTCGATATGATAAAAAACATAGTCTCGATTAATCATTTCATGATTAAATTATGAATGGAAGTCGAACAGCAAACCGGAACCTAATCCAATAAACATTGCAGGCTAGCGATGACATCGAGAGTTGATTATGGTCTGGATAAGTTAATTAATGTCTAATTAATAATTTAGATAACATTTCAGGCCTAAAGAAAGACCTGCAATAGGCAGATTTACCTCTTGCATAATGTATGTTTAATATATTTTTGCTGGTCCTGATTTCTCAATATACTGTGTGTATATACATGTAATAAGTATGTAATATAATCCATTTCAAATTGTCAAGTGATAGAAACATTCCTTTCCTAGCCTACAAGCTACATTGTATACTATAAGTAGTTTTCATTACTTTCCTAGCCTTCTACAAGCTATACTACTATAAGTAGTTTTCTAGTTTATCGTGTCATATGATAACATTAACAGATTGCATATATATATATATATATTCATTACAAACTACGTTCTTTTTTTAGTAAGCTCATTACTGAGGGTTGCACTTACTGACATCAAGTTTAGAATTGGATGTTGCTTGTTTTTTCTAGCAGGAAAGAAAAACAGGAGAAAGACTTCACCATTAATATAGACATGAATTATTATTGTACATAAAGTAGATGTTATTCATGGACAACACTTTAATCATATGATTTACAACAAGCATGTTCATAAACATCTCAAAGTCATATGGGAGAGAGGGGGTTGGATGGCCGAATGGTTAGTGTGTGCGTTTTGAATCATAAGGTCTGTCATTGAGCCAATTGGCGTGGTTTCGATTCCTTGGTTGTACGTGACAAGGAGTCCAACCTTGTGGGTTTTCTCCGGGTCATCCAGTTTCCTCACAGTACTAAAAAACCCTACATGCAAGCAAATTATTGAAATAAAATTGAAACATATATTAGTCCCGAATTGACCTAGTTTGTGTCAAGTGGACATTAAACCCCATCTCTCTCTCTCTCTCTCTCTCACTCTGATTGCTGAGGTAACAAATTTTTTGTTTACTCTTGTTTACTTTATTTATACGTTAAATGAATTAAAATCTCAAGCTTGGTACTAGTATACGTAAATCGACGCTGTATTGCCTACGTAAAGATACAAGTGTTTGACAAGAAAACAGAAATTAAGAAAATTGGCTTGCTACGTTATATGTATTGGCCAATAACTTTCTGATGGAATAACCATCTAAACATCTTCTTGTTTTTAAGACAACATTGCTTTCACAGTGACGGATTTGTTTGGTTATACACTTGGCAGCAGTCGTATTGAAAACAGTACTTTATGTTACCACATTAAAAAGAAAATGAGATGTTGAAACGAAAAACATACATACATGTACACACAAAAATAATATGCACCAGTAACAGACATTTTCTAAATATATTCTTTCGGTAAAACCTGTCGTGGGCCGTTAACCCCACCCACAATTTTCATTTCATATCGGTCAAAGTATTGTGTGATGACAATCTAGGTTGAGAGATGAAGTTGTCAGAATGCATTATATGATACATTGATGCTGCCTGGGCAAAATTTCCATCATAGCACCCTGTATGGTGTATGCTTGTCTTCCTATGCCCGGTGTAGAAAAATCAGACCTTAAAACCCCATTTCATATTGGTCAAAGTATTGTCGGATAAGAATCTAGGTTTAGAGATGAAGTTGACAGAATGCATTATATGATACATTGATGCTGCCTGGGCAAAATTTCCATCATAGCACCCTGTATGGTGTATGCTTGTCTTCCTATGCCCGGTGTAGAAAAATCAGACCTTAAAACCCCATTTCATATTGGTCAAAGTATTGTCGGATAAGAATCTAGGTTTAGAGATGAAGTTGACAGAATGCATTATATGATATATTGATGCTGCCAGGGCAAAATTTCCCTCATAGCACCCTGTATGGTGTATGCCCGTCGTCGTAAGCTTGGTGTAGTCAAGTAAGACCTTAAACCCCATCTCATATCAGTCAAAGTACTCTGTGATATCAATCTAGGTGGTTTAGAAATGAAGTTGTCAGAATGCATTATATGACGTAACTTGGATATATTGATGCTGTCGGGGCAAAAAGTCTCCCACAGCACACTGCATGATATATGGCTGTCTTCCTAAGCTCAGTACATGTAGGTGCAGTACAGTTAAATCCCATTTCATTTCATTTCTTGGTAAAAAAAAACAAACGGACTAAACCACATTATTAGCCACATGCACTAAGAAAACGTGGCAAAGATTTGATTTTTATTTGCCTGAAGGCTTGTAAAAGTTGTGGCATGTTGATGTGGATAATTTTGAAGGATGTTATAAATCATAGGGATTAGTGTTTGTGATGTTCCTCCTGTTCCGACAGCGACACCTATATCAAGATGGCATTTGAAACAACATGGCCTCTGCTTTGCTTGATCGCCTTGAGTCAATTAGACTTCTTTACATCTGTCTAAAGCAGGTGTCTATATAATAATCTAGAGACCACTGGCCAGGGTCACGCCATATAACTGAATACTACATAAGGTTACACTCCCCTTTTCGCTATGGTTAACAGTCACAAAGGATTAGGAATCTGGTGTCTCAAAAAGCAGTGACCTAGAGAATTAACAATATAACCTCAGTTGAAGCTGAATAGATTGGTCGTGGAGCATTAGTTACTGTCGCCATTTACATAATGCCTGGTACTTCATTTTACATCAATCTACACCAATCTGTCGTTCCAAAATACCAAAAAATGTGACGTCTTTCAACAATCTTATTAACATAATGGAGCACTTTGACAAGAGGGCTGTTACTTCAAATATTTTTGCCGGTTGGGGACATATTTTATTTTTCGCAGATTAACAAGAAAATTTTCCACACTTACAAGTTTTTAATTTCTCGATCACTGTTAAAAAATAAACAACCCAATTGATTATTGATATATCATGATTAATTTTTGAACAGTGGTCAGGAAATTATGATAAAAACATCATAAAAACATGTATCTTTGACCGAATTTAAAAATTATTTTTGTTTGGTTTGATTATTTTATCGTTTTAATTGATAGTTAGCAACTATCGATTCCCTGGTTGTACATGACAAAAAATAGGGTTGCTTGTCTAGGTCCTGCGGTTTCCTCCCACTGTTAAAGACCCATTACGGTCAACCGAATTATTGAAATAAAATTGAACCTAGTTTGTGTCGAGTGGATGTTAAAACCCATTTCTCTCTCTCTTTCTCGAGCCAGTATAAATGTACATATTGTTGTTATTTTCAGCCTACCATGGCACCTGAATTTCAATTCCTAATAGAAAATGTTGTTTATTTGTAACGATTTTTTGATGTTTGTCTATTTAAAGGTATGAAAGACATTTTACACCGAATGTCTCATTAGCACCTCCTGTATCAAAACCAGATAAATCAGATGACGAAACCGAAGGCAGTCCTAAAAGTAGCCAAGCAGGCAAGAGTGAAACATGTAAAGTATCGGCTAGTCTCAGTAAATCGGATTACCACGAGTACGATCTTCCTACAGATACTGATGATTCTTCATTGGAACAATCTTCACCATCAGATGGTAAGTTTTCTTTAATTATCTAAATTGATTCCTTTAGCCCTTCACCACCACCTACTACTGCTCTGTCTAGAGTCGCCCACTCCCTTTCCTGCCCTCTTTATTGGCACAATCTTCACCATCAGATGGTAAGCTTTCTTTAATTATCTAAATTGATTCCTTTAGCCCTTCAACACCACCTACTGCTGCTCTGTCTAGAGTCGCCCACTCCCCTCCCTACCATCTTCTTTGGAACATCAGATGGTAAGCTTCCCTAAATCTTTCCCTAATGATGAATTAATCCCCTCTTCCCTCCCTCTTTAATATTTCTCTAATGAATTAACCCCTTGAGGACCTCCTACTTCTTCTCCCTCTGGAGCCCCCCCCCCCCACACACACACACCCCTCTTGATTGGAGCAATCTTAGCCATGAGATGGTAACCCTTCCTTAATCTTTAACCTAAATTAACTCCTCCGGAACCTCCTTACTACTGCTCTCTTTTCATCTTTTCTGTTTATATTATCTTAAACTCCATTTCATTTCTTTTCTGTTTGTAGGCTGTTAAAAACTCCATTTCAATTATTTACCGTTATAATTTTATTACAGTTGGCGATGAAGTCTCATTTCCTGATATTCCCCCGTTTGAAAGTACTCTGGAAGCAGAAATCGAAATGATACGAAGAGTCTTGGATGGAAAAATACCCAACACCAAAGAAGCTAAAGATAATTTCCTCCATGAATATTCCAAGCTACGTGTTCCACAAGAAGAATTACTCAACACCATCAATCAAGCTAAACAAACTTTAACAAAGGTAATTCAAACTCTTTTTAATTTCATAAGGTCTGTCATTGGGTCAACTGGCCTGGTTTCGACTCCCTAGTTGTACACGCTGCATCATAAGGTCTGTCATTGAGTCAACTGCCATGGTCTTGATTCCCCAGTTGTACGGGACAAGGAGTAGGGTTGCCTGTCCAACCTCGTAGGTTTTCTCTGGGTCCTCCTGTTTGCTCCCACTGCTAAAGACCCCTACGCGCAAGTGAATTATTGAAATGAAATTGAACCATATGTTAGTCATGAAATGACCTAGTTTGTGTTGAGTGGATGTTAAACCCTCCCTTCCTCTCCCTCCCTCTCTCTCTCTCTCTCTCTCTCTCTTTTGTAGCAAATTTTATCTTCTTTCACTTTTTAATGAATCAAACTAGGAAAGATTGACTTTAGTTCTGCAATCATTTTGTAACCCTCCAATATGCGTTGGCACATCTGAATCCGCATGTGAACAAATTGATGCATGGTTGGCTACCCCTGATCTACATGTAATGTAAACAAACAACCCAGCCTACTCACAGAGTTTTATCTTTATTTGTTTGTTAAAGATAGTATTTACCGTAAAAACTTTTAACAGTTCCCAGTTTAATGTCATTTAAATGCAGTTTTGTGTCGGTTTTATTGGTGAGTTTTGGCCATTAAGAAACGACTGACCAATCCTCAGCTCAATCATCATTGGCTCTTTAAATTTAATGAGGTAGAAAAAAAGGGCGATGAACTCATAAAATTAAGGAGAAGATTTCGGTTATTTATGAAAACATGTGGCAAGATAGTTAATATGTTTGTGTTGGATATACATTAAACCGATCATGAAATTTTTAAAGACTTTGTATACACACATTTAATGTGGTCTTATATTGTGGATCGCCCCCTGCTGACGGTCATGGCTAACGTTTTCATCCGATTACCTTTATACTTAAACACGTTGTATCTGTTCATGAGACGAAACACGTGGATTAAATTACAATTACTTCCATATTTGCATGATTACAGGTGGGTTGGATGGCCGATTGGTTAGTGTGTGCGCATAGTATCATAAGGTCTGTCATTAAGTCAACAGGCGTGGTTTCGATTCTCCGGTTGTACATGAAAAGTGGTAGAGTCGCCCGTCCAACCTCATGGGTTTTCACCGGTTTTCTCCCACTGCTAAAGACACCTACGCGCACGCAAATTATAAGAATAAAAATTGAACCATATGTTAGTCCTAAAATAACCTAGTTTGTGTCGAGTGGACATTACTCTCTTTCTCGCTCTCTCTCTCTCTCTCCCTCTCTCTGTATGATTAGGATTACTTTAGCGATGTGATCGATTAAATTACTGATTACATCTGATTACTTGTAAATTTGTAATCGATTACAGCTGATTCCTGATTATGATTACCCCATATCTGTGAGACGGAGAAGCCTATTCAAAATCTTGTGAACCCTCTAGTGACTAATTAAACCGATTCATTTATTTGATGCACATTGTTTATGTGCATGAGACAAAGAAGCCACTTGATTTTGTATAATAAATGTTGGCACTAAAAAGAACAAGAAGCCAAGAAAATTTTTATACTTCATCAGTTTTTAGTGCCTTGTGAATGCTCCCATTACCTACGAAAAACAGAGGTCCTGTGTATACATTGGTGTGCACGTAAAAGATCCTTCGGCAGTTGGAATTCGATATAAGAGTGCCACTGGCCTGGCAAAATTTCCCTCATTAGCCCAGAGCAGAACAGTAGGACGTTGAACCCCATTTCATTTCATTTCACCTACACAAAATTAAATAATCAACAACTTTTATGGATAGATATCTCAGGCAGTCTTAAATTACCTGGTAGAACCTGCCTTCGTCATTAGAATTAAGATATTTCGAAAGCCATAAAAAATGGTAAAAAAAAAACAAGGTAATAAAAAAAATACATAAAAATGAAAGATGGTTTTGTAAATTCATTCCCCATAAAAGTATATTACTTAAGACAATTACAGTAATCCCATTTCAATTGTCTTTTAATTTAACATTTATGAAAAAATATTGAATAACACAATTTCAAATGTAAAATTACAAAGGTTAAGCCAGCCTCATTTTTAATTCATGCGTATTATTGCTCGACCAGTAGTTTTTATCCTGCTACAATGGGCTGTTCAAATCATCTTTTTCTAAAAGGTTCGCTCAATTATTCAGGATTGGATTCACTTTTTTCTTCCAAGTGAACAAACAGTGCAGAACTAATTAAGTTTTAATGAAAAATCTGTAATTATATGTTACGTTTCAAAAGGTGTAACTCTCTGAAAAAATCAATACACTATTGACATTTGCTGAGCGGTTTATTTTTTTATTTTGATAATTGCAGGGAAGTTATTAAATGTCGTTTTTATGCCCTATTAATCTTTGAACAATCTGTCAATAGTGACATTTGTTCGTTTTTTTTGTGTTTTTTTTTCCGTATGAATGGTTTTTGCGTACTCTTCTTGTAGCTAGCAATATGGGACTCCTTTGATGGTTTGTTTTGTCTCTAGGCATTGTACAAAAAACAATAGTTATAAGTTAAAACAATAATGAAATTTATTCTGGATTTTGTTATCCAGTTAACTCATGGACAGCGAGAAACTACTTGTAATTAATGCTCCTCAGTCTGCACGAGTCACACAGTGTCCTAAACAACTAGTAGGTCCTACACTGTCCGGGTCATTTACGTAACTCTGACAGGTTTGTTCGTTCCTGGAGGGGGATCACGTGGCTAAGTGGGTAAGATGCTGGCTCGCTAGTCTGGAGGTCGGGTGTTCGACCCCTGCATTGGCCGAGAAAGTTCATCAAGATTTTCCGGTGTGGTTTCCCCTTGTCAGTGATGCAGGACGGAGGGCTCGACAAGGACAGCTGTCTAGTCTTTCGGATGGGACGAAAAACCGAGGTCCCGTGTACATATTAGCGTACACGTAAAAGATCCCTTGGCAGTTGGAATTCGATATAAGAGTAGGCCGTAGCGCTGCTGCCCGGGCAAAATTTCTCTCATAGCACACTGTATGGCGTATGCCCGTCTTCATTAGCCCAGTTTAGGAGCAGAACAGTAGGATGTTAAACCCAATTTCATTTTATTTCATTTCGTTCCTGGAGTTTTACGTCCTCTTCCACCAAGGGTAATATCGTAGACATGCTCTTACAGGTCAATCTGCCGGCCATCAAAAAAGACTTTTGAATATTTTAGTCATATTTTAACTTAAAAAACACTATAAACACACTTAAACTTTAAATTTTATGTGTAAAAATACTTAAGGATACATTATATAAGATTTAGATAACGAGCTGTCCATTCTTGCTATAATAGTTCAAAAATAGATAATGCCACATGAATATATTGAAAATTTCATTTAAATTCTGAGCCATGTTTATCACTGTTTGTAGTTTTGATATAATGTGTGCATTGATTGTTCATTATAGTAACCTCGGTACTGGTATATTTGAGACTTAGGCTCACACCTCCATGTATGAATTAAATCATTAAATGGCCAAACTGTTCTAATCTAGTTAAAATATTGGGAATCCAATGGCATCAAGAGTTGATTATGATCTGGTCGTGTTAATAACTGTCTAATTAATAATGTGTGTAACCTTTCAGGCCCAAAGAAAGACCTACAATAGACAAATTTAGCTCTTGCATAATATATGTGTAAACAAATTAGGTAGTCAGTATTTCCTAAGTGCTAAAGAGTTGATAAAGTAAAATTAACTGATGGATTCTGATGATTCAAAAAACAAAAATGAAGTCTGATGATTCAAAAACTAGGAATGGAGTCTGATATTCAAAAAACAAAAATGGTGTCAGATATTCAAAAAAACAAAAATGTAGTCAGATATTCAAAAAACAAAAATGGAGTCAGATATTCAAAAAACAAAAATGATATTCAAAAAACAAAAATGGAGTCAGATATTCAAAAATGGAGTTGGATATTCAAACAATAATGTCATATAATGCAAAAAAAATAAAATGGTAACATGTACCATGTCGAAAGACGATTAATTTGAAATATTTGTTTATTTATAGTTTATTTTTTTACCCGTTACAGGAATTAACTTCTCACAAGAATCGTTTACGCGAAGAACTGGAGAAGAAAAAGTCCCTTCACAAAGAAAACAACCGTATTCGTATCGAAAGTGAATGTAGGTTACAAGAGGCAGCAGAAGAAAAAGAAAGACTTCTAGCAGAAGTCAGAAGAATGAAAGAACGGGAAGAATCCGGGGTAAATATAATAGATTTATATTTTTTAAATCTTACGTTATATTTTGCGATCATGTGGACGGCCTGAAAATGCGAGTGGGGTACCTATTGTAGTGAGTTTCTAACCGATAGTGAGGTTGGGTGACCAAATAGTTTAACTAGTTTTGTCATTGAGTCAAGTGGGGTGATTTCAATTCGCAGTTTGTATGTGACCAGGTGTAGGGTCGCCTGTCCAACCTCGAAGGGTTTCTCTAGGTTTCCTCCCTCTGCTTAAGACCCTTATGATCTAGTAAATTATCGAAATAGAACTGAACATTGGCGTGCACATAAAAGATCACTTGGCAGTTGGCATTCGATATAAGAGTAGGCCGTAGCGCCGCTTTCTGGGCAAAATTTCCCTCATAACACACTGTTCGGAGCAGAACAGTAGGGCGTTTAACCTTATTTCATTTCACATAATTTTAGAAACAATACACAAGAATTGAATCCTATTTTATTTTTACAATACAGACGAAACTAGTCTCTCACATCCCAGATAACCAGGTCCTAAAATAGCCACTCATATCTCATATATTCCCTATTATACTTTTGCCCATATGTAACGATATGATGTATATCGCATTGGAATTGGAGAACCATAATCAAATTATAACGACTGAAGAGAGAAATTTAGCGGGATGGCAGGAAACAGACATGTTCTAAACATATTACAAATGTAAAAAAATAAAAGCTATTTATCCGAAGGGAATCGTGGAGGTGGAACGACGGCTTTGTATAGCCGACAGAATTAAGTTTGTATTTACTCAAATTATTAGAAACTACTGGTGGCCGACATAAAGACGTAATGAAGCATTGATTTGTATTTAGCAGACGTGTTAAAAACTCGACATGCGGCTGTGATGATCAACAATATTCACATACCGGATCTTCCCATGGAGAAATGTCCGGTAAATTATGCAGCAAGATTTGAAATATGAAATTGATTTTCGATAAATTCAGATTATAAAGTTTAATAACTTTTGAAAAGTCGCAGAAATTGTGACTTTATGACTGTAGCAATTGATTTAGAACGGTCGGCCATGAATATGCCATACCATAAGCCCTGCAGGATACTGATTCTATTAATATTATCTTGAGTGTAAATACGATGATTTGTGGTGATTTGATATACGGGGTAACTATTTATCATGATTTCGCCTTGAGCTATGTGTTGATTGTAGTGGTCATTCGGCTATAGCATGAATAGAAAGGACATGACTTCAGGTGGTAATAAGTTGAACAGTTTATAGATATCTATGTTGGCTGTCTGGTGTTAACTTTATTATCAACTGTATTACAATTATTATATCATAAGTTATATAAGTAACAATTAGATACTAGTTATCTGAAATTTCTTAAAATTCGAGATAAATTGTTATCTTTTGTATATTAAGGACAGGTGATATGTATTTAAACAGTTTTAGACTAGTTTATAGATACAGATGTTGCTTGTCTGTTATTAATTGTATTATAAACATGCTACCATTATTATATCATCACTAGTTACATACCTGGTTGAATGGTTAGCACACGCGTGCTGTATCATAAAGCCTGTTATTGAGTCAACTGGCGTGGTTTCGAATCCCCGGTTGTACGTGACAAGGAGTAGGGTCGCTTTTCCAACCTCATGGGTTTTCTCCGGGTCCTCCGGTTTCCTCCCACTGCTAAAGACCCCTACGCGCAAGCGAAATATTAAAATAAAATTGAACCATGTTAGTCCCAAAATGACCTTGTTTGTGTCAAGTGTACGTTAAACCCATTTCTCTCTCTATTCTCTTATTGGTATGTTATCAATGAAATGTTTTGGGGTGAAAGAGCCAATCAATAACACACAGAAAAAAAACGTTGGATGATGGCAGTCACAAGAACTTGGCAAAAACAAAAAAATATCTACTTTCTAGAATTAGCAGGTTATTTGAAGAGGATTGATCGCATTTTTCATGTAAGGTTATTCTGGAAGATTAATTAATAAAATCAAGTTGTGTGTAGAGGGCAACCATGGTCCGTCTGACAATGTGGCTTTCATTAGACTTAATCTAATGTCTGAGAAAAAAAATCTTGGCTGATTAGTTCAGAAATGTTGAGTTATGTTATACACCAGGAGCAGAAGTCAAGCAGAAGATTTCTGTTGTGGTTCTCACCTTCCTTGTTAGGGGTCAATCATTTCATTAGATGAAGGGATCAATCATTTCATTAGATGAAGGGATCAATCATTTCATTAGATGTAGGGGGAGGTTGGATGGTCGAATGGTTAGCGCGTGCACACTTTATTATAAGGTCTGTCATTGAGTCAACTGCCGTGGTTTTGATTCTCTGGTTGTACATGACAAAGAGTAAGGTCACCTGTCCAACCTCGTGGGTTTTCTCCGGGTTCTCCAGTTTCCTCCCACTGCTGAAGACCCCTACGCGCAAGCAAATTATTGAAATAAAATTGAACCATATGTTAGTCCGGAGATGACTTAGTTTGTGCCAAGTGGATGTTAAATCCCATCTCTCTCTCTCTCTCTCTCTCTCTCTCTCTCTCTCTTTTCCCCCCGCTTGCCTTGTCTTACAGGCCTTGTCTAATAGGTCGTTCAGACACTTATGTTTAAGCTTAGAATTAGGCATGGCCACACTCGTCATTTTGCTAGGAAGATAACGAACTGTGCAGCCAAAAGCCAACTGAAGCCAGCGATTTTAAGCCAACCCATTACAAGAGTCAACAACCAAAATAAGTCGGCTCTTACGAAAAGCCTTTAGTGAGCTAGAATTTTTTTTCCATCTTGGCGTTTAGACATAAAAATTAAACTATTTTAACGATCCCAGCGTTTTTTTTTAACTAGGTTAATTGTACGTCTGAACGGGATATAGTCTAACCTACATGACATCATTTAAAACCATGGTGAATCAACGTCCAAAACATGCATTAGTTTATTATGGGTGCATTAATAGTTCACACCCTTTAAGTGGTGTTTAGTAATTGTTGCATATGACATGAATTACATAAACTGTCATTTCAGTTTACAATAAACACTCTCTTGACCTTCACCCTGTCCTCATTGTTCATTTACACACAGCAGACATGAGGACCCCACAAAACGTATTTACAAAATTCTGTCCTTCAGCCGTCAAGACCTGGACGGTTGCCAATAATGTCTTAAAATTTCACCATTTTCCACTTATTTTTGTCCAAATTAATGAGCTGTTTGCGCTGCGGTGATCACAGGCAGACGTTACCCGTTTACTTACACGGTGCCACCAGATAAGAAGCAGACCCCACGGTATATACATTGTAAATTAATGTTTTCTTTAAAACCGTGATTAATTAGTGGTCATTAATTAGATTTTGTTTGGTGTAAACACTCAATTTGCTGGAAGATAAAACAAATTTCGGCCATTTTTTTCCCCCAAAATAAGATAAACATATCTGTGAGTTATTAATGAAGAATGGGCTAAAAAGAAGTTAAACATGAAATTTCCATATTGGTCTGGTTTTCAATGTCTTTTGAAGATTATTTTCGGTTTATAAGTTTTTCACTATTGGTATAATGACCTGACAAATGTCATTGGCCACAGCTTCACCCAGACCATCCATTTTGTTTTCTATGAAGAATGTGTTGCCAGTTTTGAATGAGAAAGGGGACTCAGTAGTAGTCTGTGGTGGTCGTTTGCGTCTTCATTAGCCCTGTAGGAGTAGAACAGTAAAACATTAAACACTATTTCATTTCAGTTTTCATTAGTCACATAGGTACATTTGTGTGGTTGCATATCACAACACATTTGAAAATTACTCTATATGGAAAGAGAGAGAGAGAGAGAAATGGGGCTTAACTTACACTCCACACAAACTAAGTCATTTGGGACTAAGATATGGTTTAATTTTATTTCAATAATTTGCTTGCGCGCAGTTGTCTTTAGCAGTGGGAGGAAACTGGAGGACCCGGAGAAAACCCATGAGGTTGGATATGCGACCCTTGTCATGTACAACCGGGGATCCAAAACCACGCCAGTTGATTCATTGACAGGCCTTATGATACAGCATGCACGTGCTAACCATTCAGCCATCCAACCCCCTCACCCCTATATGGAAAGAGATATGAAAACTAGATGGCATTGGACAGGCGAAACTATTCATTCTATGTGAGATCTGCTCCCACCATTCATTTCGGGATGGGTAGGGGGTGGTGGACATCAGCCTCACTGTTGACTTTTTTTTTAGAGATCTGCTTGCACCATTCATTTCTGAAGGGGGTTGGGGGGAGGTGGCTGCACATCTGACTCCCTGTTGGTTTCCTTTTGAGATTAACTCTCTCCATTCATTTCTGGAAGGGTGGGGGGGAGGGACATCATCCTCTCTGTTGGCTTGTTTTTGAGATCTGCTCTCACCATTCATACTGTTAAACACAATCATTCACAATGGCGTAATGAAATTAAAGTTCTCATGAGTATCGGATGAAGTTTATTTATAGATAACTCTTATAAACTCGTGTAGAAACATCTCTCAAGAACATGCTGCCACCAATTGAATACAGATGTGCTTTTAGAATATCTGGGCATACGTCAGAACTTGAACCTCACCCATTTATTCTATGACTATACGTGTCTGCATGTTGTTTACAAAATGTGTTTCTGAAGAAAAACGTTATTCTGCTATTTGATCGTTAAAATGACTAATTTGATCAGATGCACATATTAAGATCTTGTACATAGTTTTAATTAGGCCTGGTTTTTAGATAATTGAAAATAAAATGAAATGGGGGTTGAACGTCCTACTTTTTTTGCATCGTTTTAATTAGGTCTGTAATTAGGTCTGTAATTAGGTTTGGTTTGGAAATGATTGAAAATTAAATGAAATGGGGGTTTAATGGCCTAATTTTCTGCATCGACTGGGCTAATGAAGATACGCTGCCATATAGTTTGCTAATAAGAACATTTTACCCAGACAGCGCTGACACAGCCTACGCTTGTTTGGCATTCTAACTGTCTAGGGTTCTTATTAAAGTAGAGTTGTGAGAGAGAGAGAGAGAGAAATGGGGTTTAACGTCCACTCGACACAAACTAGGTCATTTCGGGACTAACATATGGTTCAATTTTATTTCAATAATTCGCTTGCGCGTAGGGGTCTTTAGCAGTGGGAGGAAACCGGAGGACCCAGAGAAAACCCACGAGGTTGGACAGGCGACCCTACTCCTTGCCACGTACAACCGGGGATTCGAAACCACGCCAGTCGACTCAATGACAGACTTTGGGATACAGCGCGCGCACGCTAACCATTCAGCCATCCAACCCCCAAGTAGAGAATTACTTGTGTCCAGTTTAAAGCTGACTGATTAATTTTGATAATGAGTGTTCAATTTACAAGTATTTAATTTCCTGACCACTGTTCAAAAATTAATCATTATACATCAATAATCAATTGGGTTGTTTATTTTTTAACAGTGATCGAGAAATTAAACGCTTGTAAACTAGACACAGGTACAAATTAGATGACTTTTGGTGATTTTAAACGATTTTTACGAATTTTTAAACAAAAGATTTGGTATTAAACAAATGTGAAAGAAATTTATGCTAAACACACAAGATTAAATGATCCCCGGGTTACAGTGACTGCTAGTACATGAGATCATACAATGGCAGTTATTTTTGTTCGCATACTTAGCTGCTTATTAAATCGTGTACAAATGATATTCTACTTTACTGGTTAGTCTGTCTGTAGTTAAATATAGATTCAGTGGTAGAAAAATATGCTTGGCTCGCTGTTTGCCTTGTACCATAATTGTGCCAGCCAGTCAGCCGGCCAGCCAGCCAGTCAGCCAGCAGACGGCTCTCAGTGCCAGACCTGTTAATAAGCTTCAAAGACAAATGCCAGTAATTATCGCAACATTAGCACGGAAGGAATTATTTTTATGAATGCTGATTATAGCGTTAAAGATCAGGTGTTGTGAATGGTTGTTGAGGTCATGTCCGTTCACTGACCAACTGTTATGTAAACTGTTTTAGGTCACAATTTCCAAGTGACCTCTCTCGACTAGGCTAGTCATTATCAAGCAATCATAAAATATAAGGAGACAATTTATACCTGTGAAAAAACAAGGTTAATACTGACCAACCAGAGACATCTTCTAAGAGAGAGTAAAACCAGGTCATATGGTTCAATTTTATTTCAATATTTAGCTTGTGCATAGGGGTCTTTAGCAATGGGAGGAAACTGGAGGACCCGGAGAAATCCCACGATGTTGGATAGGTGAACCTACTCCTTGTTACGTACAACTGGGGAATCAAAACCACTCAATGACAGACCTTAGGATACAACGCGCACGAGCTAACCATTAGGCCATCCAATCTCGCCCTAATTACCTTTAAGGAAACCGGGGGGGGGGGGGGGTTGGATGGCTGAATGCTTAGCACGTGCGCGCTGCACTGTATCATACGGTCTGTCATTGAGTCAACTGGTGGGGTTTCGATTCCCCAGTTCTACGTGACAGGGAGTAGAGTCGCCTGTCCAACCTCGTGGGTTTTCTCCGGGTCCTCCGATTTCCTCCCACTGCTAAAGACCCCGATGCGCAAGCGAATTATTGAAATAAAATTGAACCATGTGTTAGTCCCGGAATGACCTAGTTTGTGTCGAATGGACGTTATACCCCATTTCTCTCTCTCTCTCTCTCTTTAAGGAAACGTGACATGTATATAACTATTATAAGAGAAAGAATGGTGTTGATATTGATTGTATTATATGTCCATTCATTGACCAACTGTTATATACGGAGGTATTGATTATAATATAACATATGTACAGTACATATCACCCGCCCACATATATCCACCACTATATCAAAGACAATAGAATAATTAATATAGGCCAGTGGTCAATAAATCCTTTATATCACAGGCAATTAGGTGGCAGAATAGTCTAATGGCTGCAGACGCTTTTCTCCCACAGCTAAAGACTTCTAGGCGCAAGCATAGTTTTTAATTAAAATTTTACCATATGAAATAATCTACTGTATGTCAATTGGACGTTAAAAAGCACTTGTTCTACTCGTTAACGTTTCTTTTACGTTCATTTTCAGACTTAAGTTAAGAATTTAGAATTTACTCAAAATATTTAAACTAAAATATAGCCCTTTATAAAACTTTTGTTGTTTTAATGTATCAAATACATCAATAAGAAAATATGTGCAAAGTTTTGTGTTTCTGGATCTAAAGATATTTCTCATAAACCGCGATTGAAAGTTGAGTAGATTATCAACTTAAGCCTGAGAATGCTTTCTGAACTTGGAGCCTGGTTATTTTGTCCCATTCAAATGACCAGATTCTCTTCCTTGTCAGGACCCCCAGTGAATTAAATGGCCAATATCCGGATGAAAAATTTACGGGTGTATTATTAGTGCGAAAAAACGCCAATTCATTCAACAGTCTGAAATGAATCAACTTACGATATTGACACACTCGATCCTTTTGAAGTTTCAAGTTGTCAACTTTTTTTTCCGATGTACTATAAAAAAATGAATAATACACGAGTGTTAGAAAATATGGTTTTTTTGTACTTTAACAGGATATGTACAAATAAATCTTTAGATGACGCATGGTTGTGAAACTTGTCAAGTTTCAAATTTTTTTGCGTCTAAATTTGAAATTTAACCGCAGCAAATCTGTCATTTAATCAAGGTACACATAATATAGAGTACGTACAGTATTTAAAGTAACGACACGCCATTTGCTGAAATATCACATCCCTCATGGCTTAATCCATGTATTCATGTAATTTAATATTTAAAGTAGCTAAGTCTCTAACTCAATATCATCCAAAGTCTTCGACATTGAAAACATGCATTTTTTGTCAATTTAAATCAACATTGATGTTGTGATCTTACCGGAAAAAGATCGACTTCTGATATCCAATATTTAAGACAAAATAAATATTTTACTATTCGTGTACCATAATGCATTTCAGCGCCATTTGTAACAAGGGACTCAAAGAACGCGTCTAGACAGTTTCCATAAGTCATGTCAAACAGTGACGCCATATTCTTATCTAGGGAGCAGGCGCAATAAATACTATCATTGTAGACTGCAATAACCAGACGCTAGAGATTGTCATTCAATCAACTGATGTGGTTTAGATTCCTCGGTTGTCCAACCTCGTGGGTTTTCTCCAGGTCCCCTGGTTTCCCCCCACTGCTAAAGACCCCTACGTGCAAGCAAATTATTGAAATAAAATTGAACCCGAAATGACCTAGTTTGTGTTGAGTGGGCGTTAAACCCCATCTCTCTCTCTCTCTCTCTCTCTCTCTCACTAATTGGTGACCACAAATTAATCTGACATACTTTCTCAGTTTTTATCCACATAATTCATTTAACAGCCTGCACAAAGCTTTTTTTTTTCTGTTCCATGCGTGTAACTAGTTCTAGGTTTGTAATAGCTTATTAGTAATGAGCGAAAACTTCAGGCATGGTATAAAACAACAAGCCATTTAAGATGTGCCTGTTGATATTCCAAATAAACGTTGTTTTTTTTTAAAACTTTATTTACATAGCTCACGACTTCACATAAACAGAGATGTTTAAATCGATTTTATTGATATCAATATCAGGTTATGTACATTATGTAAGCGGTTTCATGAAAGTAATTACCGTTGACGATACATCGTGATAAGTCATTACCACCAACCGGCTGATTAATCGACTCTTGGCTTTACTTTGATGCAATGTTTATATCATCGAAACATAATCGTGAATCCATTTTATGAATGTTGGATATTGACGATCGGTACGGAAACGAAAACAGGATACATCGATGTTAAATCTATAACGGGGTATTATTATATCATATCGATGGATAATTTTCTCAGGATATAAGAACGCCATGTACGATTGTTCGTTTTCTGTTATTCGGGGGTGAGTTTTCTATATGGGAGCCGACAAATAAACAATAGGCATGACAGAGTCAACAATGTTAACCACACTGGTTAAACAAAACACAAAACAGAAACCCTGGTATGTTGAATGTCAATAAAAGACCTATTGGTCTAGACGAGGTCTATACAGCTAATCCCATGTATAACATAATATGTTTTATTTCTCTTTTACGAGTTTTTTGTATCTCCCCAGGCTCCTTAGCAAGGAGACACTTATCCTCTAATTCAGTATCCTCATTGTTTTTAGTCAGATATGATGAATTACCATATACTATAATGGGTTTTATAAACATGTGATGTATACCAGTGCGTTAAAAAAGGAGCCACTATGGCTTAATCAGCTAAACAGTGACTAACTATCCAGTAACACTGTCTAGTCCTTCGGACGAGACAATAAAACAAGGTCCAGTCCACGTAAAAGAACCCTTGACAGTTGGAATTTGAAATAATTGTTTCTATGCAATACAATTACCGTTTATTATAGATGAATGTTTATTAATGAGTGATATATTGAAACAAAATAAAATGGGGTTTAATTTCCTACTGTTCTGCTCCAACTAGAGCTAATGAAGACGGACGGGCATGTGCCATACATTGTGCTATGAGGGAAATTTTGACCGGGCAGCGGCACTATAACTTACTCTTATATTAAATTCCAAATGCCAAGGGATCTTTTACGTGCGTGCCAATGTGTACACAGGACCTCAGTTTTTCATACAATCCGAACGACTAGACAGCTGTCCATGCCAGGCCCTCCAAGGGATCTTTTACGTGCATGATATATTGACAAGGAATCTCTTTATCATTGCTTGAGAAAAATGGGATTTAAACTAGGTCATTTTAGGACTATTTTATTTCAACAATTTGCTTGTGCATAGGGGTCTTTAGCAATGGGAGGACCCGGTGAAAACCCATGAGGTTGGACATGCGACCCTACTCCTTGCCACGTACAACCGGGGATTCGAAACCACGCCAGTCAATTCAATGACAGACCTTATGATACAGCGCACACATGGCTAACTATTCGCCCATCCAACCCCTATCACATGAGTAAATGATGATTATTGATATATTTAATGCGAGAAATTTATTAATGCAATAAAAGTACATAAATACACATGAGTGAATAAATGTATAGTGGTGATATTTGATTATAATACAGGTTACAAAATCTAGCTTGTAATAGTCTAGTTTTTGAACGGAAATGAAATGGCAGGACGCCCTGTTCCTAAGGGAATATCTATGTTATCTACCCTGTTATACAATAGTAAACCAGATAGATGCGACCTGACCTCATTTAAAGACAACTGTGTCTTAAAGATACAGTATGTAAGATTTAGATAAATAGCTGGCCCCGAGTTTACAAAGCATTTTCAGACTTAAGTTAAGAATTTACTCAAAATTGTTCACCTTATTTTAACTAGAATATAGCCCTTTATAAAACTTGTGTTGTTTTAATGTATCAAATACATCAATAAGAAACTATGTGAAAAGTTGTTTTTTTCTGAATCAAAGATATTTCTCATAAAAAGTGATTGAAAGTTGAGTCTGAGAATCCTTTGTGAACTCCGGACCATGTCGCTCCTGCTATAATAGTTCAAAATTAGATAATGAAAACTGAATATATTGAAAATTTCATTTAATTTACTTTCTGAGCAAAGTGTTGGAAGATCTAGCAGAATTTGTTTATTATAATTTTAAAAGTAAATCATTAAATGAAAATTGCATTTCAATCCGTTTAAATCTCTGACATCCGATGGTCTAGAAAGTTCATTATAGGCTTGTCATGTGAATAAGTAAATAACATTTAAAGCCAAAATAAAAACCTGCAATAAGTAGATTTAGCTCTTACATAATGGGTCGTTAACCGATTTTTATCTTTCAAAATTTTTGTTTTGGTTTAGAACTTTCTTGAACATAAAAATAGATGAATTATGAGAAATCAGAGTGTGAAATACATACAACTTGTCTTACTTTCTAAGCAGTAATTTCAATATTTTAACACTCTGAAGTTTTCACCTTTTAAAAAAAACAACAAATGCCAAGGACATGTCTTTAGAGAATTATGACGGCCCACTGAAACATCGGATGAACACTTTAAAAATTTTATGTGCACCTCGGTAAGGTCAGGCTGCACCAAATCTGTTGTGTACGTGAAAAGGTCATAAATAGGGCGTAGTATATTTTTCATTTCTGTGTAGTTTATAATAGTGTGCACTTGTAGAAAACTGGATCGGGTTGTTTTTATACACCTAAAACATTTAAAATAACGTATCCATTGATTTATGTTCTGTCAGCAGATGCAAATTCCCATAAATTAAAACTTAAGACATGAAACAGTATGCTTTAAATACAGGCTTTTAAAATGAACGAGTGCTTTTAAATTGTTTATCTTTAAAAGTAAAGCCATATAATCATAGGTAATTCACTTTGATTTAAGATTATTGTAGCTGGGCGGAGAGAAAGAAGCTCTTCTCAAATTTAACGTGTTTGTCACAAAATTATACCTGCCAGGTTCAAAATGGAGAAGATTAAATTTAAAGTGACAGTAAGGCTACACTATTTTAATTTTGAGTTTTTCAGGGTGTTGATAGATAAATAGCCAATTGAATCACATGAAACATGTTTTGTTTAAACAAGCATTATGTCAAAGCTAAATCTGCCTATTGGAGGTCTTTCTTTAGGCTTGAAATGTAATCTAAATTATTAATTAGACATTAATTAACTTATCCAGACCATAATCAAATCTCGATGCCGTCGCTAGTCTGTGATATTTTGTGGATTGGTATACATTTCTTTAAAAATAATTAAACGTAAAAATGGATAATCGAGACTTTGTTTTTTATCATACCGACTTTAGTAATGATGATTGAGGCTAGTCAAAAATTCAAAAAAATTGAGAGTGGAGCAATTTGACTGAAATTTTCAGCATATTCTATTTAGGTCATATTCGTTTTAACTATCAGAGCGAGAACTGTCAACTCTTTATCTAATCTCCCATAATTCCCCATTAAAATTTCAAAACTTAAACATTTGGAGAACTAAAAGCTTTTGACAAGTGCCACATAGACTGAATGTGGTTGCCTTTTATGAATAATGGTGCTTTAACTGAGACTGAATGTGGTCGGTTTTATGAATATTGGTGCTTTAATTGAGACTGAATGTGGTCGGTTTTTATGAATATTGGTACTTTAAATGAGACTGTTTTTTATGGCTTTTATATTGAGGTTTAAACTTCCTTGAATGACATTTTGAAATAGAGGTAAAATATTCATAATAACACAACTTTATAGATTTACTACTTCTTGGTTTATTACATGCAACGTTTCAATACTCTTTATCAAGCAATCAATCTTTGTCATTGCTTGATAAAGATACCTGTAAGAGTATTGAAACGTTGTATATAATAAACCAAGAAGTATTAAATCTATAAAGTTGTGTTATTATGGTTAAAACTGATTGTTTATTTAATTATGGTTAAAATCGGTTTAAGTAAAATAGTTATCAGACTAATCCTTATAAGACATATAGAAATAGATTTCACTAAAAATAAATTATTATTATTATTATTCGATTTATATAGCGCTTCATTACACGTGAAGTGTTTCTAAGCGCATGTCACAAACATATACTTCAAACACACAGAAACAATCAAAATCAGGAGAACATAATTAAACACAGCTGCCTGTTAGGCGCTATTATTCAAAGGTTTATATCCAACAAATCAACCGGCTAATCTCTATATTGAACTCAGTCGAGGTATTACCTGATGAACACCTACACCAAGTAGAGTTCAAAAAATAAAAACGAAATTTAAAAGAATCAACTTCATTAACAAAAATTAAACAATCAAAAACTAAACAGATAAATCAAATTCAAACGAAACAAATAAAACAAAGAAAATGAAAAGAGAAGTTCATACACTTATATGGATATACTACTTCTGAATTTTATTAACATGCTATGTTTCAATACACATACAGGTATCGTTATCAAACAAATAATGATACTTGCTTGATAACGATACCTGTATGTGTATTGCAACATAGCATGTTAATAAAATTCAGAAGTAGTGTATCCATATAAGTGTGTTTATTTTTAGTTTCTGACTGTTATTATACTCTCCAGTGATAAAAAAAAACCCGTAGGAAACCTAAGACTTCGGACCATATGTATAAAATTGTATATTTCTAATCGCTTAATAAAATGCGAGGAGGATAATATTTTGTGTAAATAAACTGTTTATATATTGAAGGTTAAAGACCTTTACGAAATGGTATGTGTACTTTTCGTGAGAACCCAGCAGATGGATTGTAGGTCGAATATACCACTGGTATTTGAATACTAGTGATATAAGTTTGTTAATTTAACCTTCCTGACCCTATGTGTACATTGTAGTAATATCTATGGCCTTTGTGCCAAATATCTATGGCCTTTGTGCCAAACTTATAGCCTCCCTCAGTTAGTGGAACTCAGAACTCACTGGCCGAAAAGTAGCTCTATTTTGGGTTTTAGAATTCTCTCTATGGCTGTCAGTGTACTGTAATCAGATTGCTGTCAAATGAAATGAAATGGGGTTCAATGTCCTATTGTTCTGCTCCTATGCTGGGCTAATGAAGACGGGCATACGCCATACAGTGTGCTATGAGGGAAATTTTGCCCGGGCAGCGGCACTATCGCCTTCTCTTATATCAAATTCCAACTGCCAAGGGATCTTTTACGTGCATTCCAATGTATACACAGGACCTCAGTTTTTCGTATCATCCGAAGAACTGGACAGCTGTCCTTGTCAGGCCCTCCGTCCTGCATCACTGACAAGGGGGAACCACACCGAAAAATCTGGATGAACTTTCTCGGCCAATGCAGGGATCGAACACCCGACCTCAGATTGCTGTCAACTGTAGACGTTATTTACCACATATGGTCATAAACTACTATCTAAATCAGAATTTCTAAGATAAGATTTCAAATTCTTATAAACAAAAGGAGAGAAGGTTTAACTTCCACTCGTCACAAACCAAGTCATTTCGGGACTTACATATGGTTCTATTTTATTTCAATAATTTGATGGCGCATAGAGGGAGGAACCGGAAAACCCGGAGAAAACCCACACGATTAGGCAGGCGAGATGGAAATATTGTCAAATATGGTAATG
This sequence comes from Patella vulgata, assembly GCF_932274485.2. Lineage (NCBI taxonomy): Eukaryota > Metazoa > Mollusca > Gastropoda > Patellidae > Patella > Patella vulgata. The sequence goes on from NC_065885.2 coordinate 5,398,119, forward strand.
AAATGGTTGCATTCAGTAATTATTAATGACTGTTAATGATAACATGTCCAATGAGGGGCTTCATTACTCCATGTGTTGACCGAGAAAGTTCATCAGGATTTTCCGGTGGGGTTTCACTTTGTCAGTCGTGCTGGACACAGGGCTTGGCAAGGGCAATGTACAGTTGCTCGGATGAGATGAAAAACCCACGTCCCATGTAGACATTGTTGTGCACATATAAGAGTAGGCTGTAGCGCTGCTATGCATACAAAATTTCGCTCATAGCACACTGCGTAACGCACACCTGTCTTAATTAGCCCAGTCAATGCGTAACGCACACCTGTCTTAATAAGCCCAGTCAATGCAGAACAAAAGGATGTTAAACCCCATTTCATTCCATTTATCGGACTTGATTTGATCAAAACCTGGACTGCATGTTAGGTTATTTTACTACCTGTATTTATAAATTGTTTCAATAGCATTTAGTAAATTGAACTGGAATATACAGGTGACAATTCTATGTAATACAATTACTGCTTATTACAGGCTTCTCTGTAACTAAGTATTGTTGTGTGTCAGCATTAACCAAGTATTGTTGTGTACATTTATATATTGTCTTGTTATATTTTCATATTTTATCATTGCTTGATAATGACTAGAGAAGCCTAGTCGAAACGTCACTCAGTAATAAGCAGTAATTGTATTACATAGAATTGTCACTGGTATTTATTGGTCTGAACCTTGAAAGGGCTCGGCTATGATTGAATTACAATTGGGGCCTATTTGTCTCGTCGTCAGGAGAATTAATCCCATTCGAAGCCAGTGTGTATTCACCACATTTCATCGAAGTCGGCTACACCCAGATGGTATCGTTTCTCTAGGAATTTAATTTAGTAGCAGAAATTCAAATTTAAACCCTCTTTTGAAGTCTGTACTTACCAAATACCAATTTTCTTTTTTCGCGAAGTCGATCATGTTTGTCTGTTTATCTAGACAACATTTTAACAAGCAGACGCTAAAACATTTTATGTTTTCACAAACATTTCTCCCCCAAATTACTCAACTTTTATTGGACTCTCGCATTTTATTCGTGGTTAAATAAGATAAGGAAAAGAAATTTGGATTGAAAGACATTAAATGTGTTTTATATGATTTGTTGATTATAAATGGAGATAAAATACTTGACGAACCTCTCACCGTGTCATTTCCTCAGATATCAAGGGGGAGAATTTCAGCCTTAATGAATCTTAGCATGTTGTTTCTCTTAACGGTTTTGTTTGCTTATTGCAAATGTAAGGACTTGTTGTACACTTACGTAATGTTGCACAATCGTTATGATGCAGTGATTACATGCATTCTTCAGAGATGATCAACTTTTTTTTCTACTTTGGTGTTTGAACAATGACACCATTTCTCCCAGGGCCATGAAAAATAACAACCAATAAAAATGAATAATTTGGCTTTCAGAAGGTCAGTTGACGACAAAAGTGTTTATTTAAGCCCCAATGAATTGTGGTCTGTTATAAAGTGACCGGTTTTTATCAAGAGAGAATAAAAGTAGTGGATATCTTATCTCGGACTGTTGTTTATTGGCTTGAGGCAGACAGCCCTGTAAAACTAATGATGAAAACTGGGGCAAAGGTATCAGATGTATGACCTGAGGTCACCTTGCTCCCTGCTGTGTGAGCTCTGGTTTTAAATTGGCTAGTTACCCTACTAATCCCTAAACCCTGTCCTGACCTATTTTACCTGGTCCTGTCCTTCTACTTTCAATGTAACAAGGGTATCATTTAATCTTGTGTATCTAGCACTAAAATCTTTCACATCAAAATTAAATCTTTGTTTAATCTTGTGTATCTAGCACTAATTCCTTCCACATTCATTTAATATAAAATCTTTGTTTAAAAATTTGTAAAAATCATTTAAATTCACCAAAAATCATCTAATTTGTACTTTTGTCCAGTTGAAAGCTGACTGATTAATTTTATAATGAGTGTCCAATTTACAAGTATTTAATTTCCTGACCACTGTTCAAAAATAGATCATTGTATATCATTAATCAATTGGGTTGTTTATTTTCTAACAGTGATCGAGAATTACCGCTGCCTCGGTAAAATTTCTCTCACAACACACTGCATGGTGTATGTCGTCTTCATTAGCCCGGTTGGTGCAGAAAAGTAGGATGTTAAAGCCCATTTCTTCTGTTGTCGATGTTTGTAACGGGGGGTTGGATGGCTGAATGGTTAGTACGTGCGCGCTGTGTCATACGACCTGTCATTAAGTCAACTGACGTGGTTTCGAGTCCCCGGTTGTACGTGACAAGGAGTAGGGTCGTCTGTCCAACTTCGTGGGTTTTCTCCAGGTCCTCCGGTTTCCTCCCACTGCTAAAGACCCCTACGCGCAAGCGAATTATTGAAATAAAATTAAACCATATGTCAGTCCGGAAATGACCTAGTTTGTGTCGAGTGGATGTTAAACCCCATTTCTCTCTCTCTCTGTTTGTAACAGTTATGTTTTTAGGATTACGACAATGGATATATTATATCTTTAACTCTGAAGAATTCGACATCAAGACATATTGACTTTCATGAATGCCAGCGGCTCCAAAATAAAGGCAATTCTAGGAAATTGTTTATCTAAATTCAAAATAATACCACATGTTTTCTCTAAATGCCAAATTTCTGGAAAGTCTGAAAAAAATGTTATGTTTATTCGTCAAAATTGATTACATGTGCATACGATCTAGAGGAAACAACACCATACCAAATTTAACTTTTTGAAACAGGAGGGGAGCCCTATAATATTTACCACACAGGAAACCAGAAATCTGAATTGATCTTGGAGTAGAAATTTGTCAAATTAAGGTTAATAAATGACCCTTGACCTATAAAAGCAGTTGTTTATAGATAGAGGGTGTCCAGTTTATGTCAAACCAGTGTCCATAGTAACTTAAACACTTCACTTGAGTGACATATGGCCAGATTTAGATAACAGAGAAAATAAACTGCCCCCTCTAAAAACGGGTCGTATTTCACATATTATTCTGGAGACATTCTAAGAGAATAAATTTGTTTTTATATCCAAGGCTTTGATTTTTGTTTTGAGTAAAAAGAAAATGTCCCTCTTTCGATTTTGGTTACTATTTTAGTTACACCTCCCTCGATTATAAGAGAATGAATTTGTTTTTTATCAAAGACTTTGGTTCTGTGGTGTGTTAGAAGAAATGTCCCTCTCTCGATTTTAGGTAGACCTCCCTCGATTCTAAGACCATGAATTTGTTTTGTATCTAAGGCTTTGGTTCTGTGGTGTGTTAGAAGAAATGTCCCTCTCTCGATTTTAGGTAGACCTCCCTCGATTCTAAGACCATGAATTTGTTTTGTATCTAAGGCTTTGGTTCTGTGGTGTGTTAGAAGAAATGTCCCTCTCTCGATTTTAGGTAGACCTTCCTCGATTCTAAGACCATGAATTTGTTTTGTATCTAAGGCTTTGGTTCTGTTTTGAGTAAACAAAAATGCCCCTTTCTTGATTTTAGCTACAATTTTAGTTAGACCTCATTGATTCTAAGGCATGAATTTGTGTTGTATCCAAGGCTTTAGTTCTGTTATGAGTAAAAAAGAAAATGTCTCTACCTCGATTTTCGATAAAATTGTACAACATTGAGTTGATTCGCAACAGGTCTGTAACATTCTCGGTTTAAAAGTACAAAGTAGTCGGAGAATATTCTGTTATGTCAATATGGCTGCCAGCCATGAGACTTGTAATTTGTGATCTCGGTGAATGTATATTTACCATTCCTCGATTCCAAACAGGTTAGCTCAGACGTTCTGCAATTGTTTTGACTTCTGAGGAGTAAATTGTAGTAGCAGACATTTTGTCTGTCGTTATACTTAGAAGCTATAAACCTACTGCTTGGCCTTGAGCAGCCATTAAAATTATCCTGAAATCTGGAATAACTATTGGTCTACTTTCTAAGCATATTTTTATTTTGGTTTATCGCTTTTGGTATGGTGCTTAACTTCAGACATTTTTTGCAGGTTGCCAAAAGACGGTTGTGATTCATATTACATGTGCTTGTATGTTAAGTAGGTGACAGGCTTCCTTGTATTTTTCCGACAGTATTTAATGTACCCAGTAGCTTTTAACTGACTGTCTCCACTAGTGTTTTTTTAAACGGCTAATATGAAAGAGAACGTCGAGGTTTGAAGAAGTTATATTGTCAAAATGTTTGAAGTAGAAAATGATTTTGTCTAAGTGGTTGTTAACTTCAACAGCATGTGGAAAATTATGTTTCAACAATCGGTTATAACTGGTGTCCGAGGGTAATCGTTGTAATCTTTGTTCGATATCGAACATGTGATATGTAAATATCTTGAACAAGATAATAGATTAGAATAGATTTGATGTACATATATGGTAGTCCTTTAATCAAAATTATCAACAACTTCTAGGCAATATGCTATTCATACATTCATAGATACATTCTGTAAGATTTAGATAAAGAGCTGACCATTCTTGCTATAATAGCTCAAAAATAGATAATGTAAAATGAAAATATTGAAAATTTCTTTCAAATTACTTCACTCTGAGCCAAGTTATCACTGTTTGTAGTTTTGACAACATGTGTGCGTTGTGGTAACCAGGGCACTGGTTTATTTGAGACTTGGCCTCGCTTTCCCATTTTTAAATTAAATTTTTAAATGGCAAACTGTTCTAATCTAGTTAAAATCTCGAAAGTTGATTATGGTCTGGATAATTTAACTAATGTCTAATTAATAGTTTATATAACATTTCAGGCCTAAAGAAAGACCTGCAATAGGCAGATTTAGCTTTTGCATAATATATGTTTAAGCAAGATTAAAAATACTGGCATTAGTAAACTTTTCTTTGCTCTGAGCATTTTACGAATAATCGAGTGACATGGCTTTGATTCCCCGCTTGTACGTGACAAGGAGAAGGGTTGCCTGTTTCCAGGTCCTCCGGTTTCCTCGCACTGCTAAAGACCCCTACACGCAAGCAAATTATTGAAATGAAATCAAACCAGAGCCATATGCTAGTCCCGAAGTGAACAAGTTTATGTCGAGTGGACTTGAAACTCTCTCTCTCTCTCTCTCTGCAATCTATAGATGTCTTCAAATGTTAATAATGCATGTAAGTAATTGTACATAAGCCGTACAGTTTTATGCAGATGTTTTTTCTTGGTGCACACAAGTCATGCAGAATCTAGATGTATACCTATATATATATATATATCCTAAAATAGTAGCTGCACTACTTTGATTCATGGTAAACGATGAAAAGATAAAAGGTATTCCCACACAAACTGATTTCAACACTGATTTAATGACATTTTGACATTTTAAAGTACTTTTGTGGGTCTTGGGACTATTCATAAATAATGGCTATATACATGTATATATATTGGCCCACTTTTTCTTTAAAATCCGGTCAGTCAAAAATTTATATGGAGAACTATCACAAGCACGAAGTTAAAGGAGCCAAATCACTAATATTTGAGACCTAGAAATTGACACAAATGGGTCGCATCGCATATAATAATGTAATGTGAATGTACATAAACTGATTTACATTCAACCGTTTCTGTTTTTACTGTAATTTCTAATTCGGTTATGTTCGGCGAAATACGCCAGAAGTCTCAATTCAATGGCAATCTTTAGCGTCTGGTTATTCCAGTCTACACCGATGATATTTATTGTGCATGCTCTCCAGATAAGAATATAGTGTCTCACCATTTGGCATGACTTGTGGAATATGTCTAGACGCGTTCTTTGAGTCCCTTGTTCCAAATGGCGCTGAAACGCATTATGGTACACAATGGTAAAATGTTTATTTTGTCTTGAATATTGGATATCAGAAGCCCATCTTTTCCCTGTAAGATCACAATATCAATGTTGATTTAAATTGACAAATAATTCGTGTTTTCAATGTCGAAGAATTTTGGTGATATTGAGTTAGAGACTTGGCTACTTTAACACTAGTCGAAACATTGTGCTCCATTGTGTTGTGTAGTTTATCGTGCTCCATTGCGAAATGTCACTCAAGGATAAAATTCAGTTCAGTCAAGTCGACATTAACTAAAAGCCACCTCAAAAAAAGAATCTGAATAAAAGCAAAACTTAAAATGATATCAACATGTTAAAATATTTTAAATTGTGTGTGTGGTTTGTTGTCACCAAAACGTGGGTGGTAGAAAAATTCCCGAGAGTTACTAACTCTGTTCCTGATTAGATGTTAATTTGGCATGTGGTCGTTAGAAATAATAACAAAGGTAAAAAAAAAAGTATGTCTATATTATGTTTACTTTTTTACGAAAATGCGGTAGAATTCAAGGAGTGGGATGTTAAAGTTGCGTTACATCATTTAACACAATTGAATATAAAGTCTGTCATTGAGTCAGGCTACATAGTTTTGATTCTTCGCGTGACAAGGAGTAGAGTCGACTGTTTAACCTCATGGGTTTTCTTCTGATGCTCTGGTATCCTTGCACTGCTAAACACCCCTACATGTAAACGAATCGTTGAAATAAAATTGACCCATATGTTGAATCTTGAATTAAAAGAGAGAAGTGGGGTTTAACGTCCACTCAACACAAACTAGGTCATTTCGGGACTAACATATGATTTAATTTTATTTCAATAATTCGCTTACATGTATGGGTCTTTAGCAGTGAGAGGAAACAGGAGGACCCGGAGAAAACCCATGAGGTTGGACAGGCAACCCTACTCCTTGTCACGTATAACCGGAGAATCAAAACAACACCATCAGCTGACTCAATGACAGACTTTATGATACAGCGCGCACATGCTAACCATTCGGCCATCCAACCCCTTCCCTTAAAGTTACAATTTCATATTTTCTAAGAAAGTCAAAACATAATTATTTCTATGTCTTTTGCTCAATAGGTTGTCAACTCACTATTATACGATCATAGGTGTCATTCTCACACTTAAAACTCATTTACACCGGAAATAATAACACAATTACCTCCCAATTACCTCCCTTGTTTTCTATTCTCCACCATGGAGTAGCTATCTTCAAACGTTTGAATTTGAATATGAAAATGATATTTTTGCCAATTTCGCAACTGGCAATAGTGAATTATAGGATTAATAGGATTATTCTTTAACAAGGTAGGACTGTTTATAGATACCATCTATTTTAAGGCTTTATTTTAATTAATTTTAAAAATATAACTTAAAAATATGAAATTGCAACTTAAAATTAAAAACCAACTAGGTAGATATAATAGTTTATTGCTCTATCAAGTTACTAAATGCCTCGAAAAGATTAGATAATTCATAGTTATTACGTTATCTATTTTGTATCTGCCGTACTTCCACATGCCAACTAAATCAGTAAAAACAAAATGATTAATTGTATAAGCTTAGAATGAACAGGTCCCCAGACCAGCAACGTTATCTTTCTTTGAAGTTTTTCATGGAGGGAATACGGTCATAGTGTTTTCTTATCGTCGGTTCTATTTATAAATTTAAATAATTAGCCATTAGCAAATATAAACTGTGCAACGTTTTTTTTGGCAGTTTTACAAAAGTAGGATATTTAAATACTATTTTTATTAATAATGCATTGTACACTAGCATTGTGGTTTTCTCCTGGTCCTCCGGTTTCCTCCCCCAGTTAGCGATCCCTATGTGCAAGCGAATTATTGAAATGAAATCAAACCATATGTTAGTCCCGAAATGACCTTATTTGTTTCAAGTGTATGTTAAACCCTAATCTGATCTATTTGTCTAGAAATGAAGTCCTGTGTAATGTGGGTTTTCTCCTGGTCCTCCGGTTTCCTCCCACAGTTAGGGATCTGTATGTGCAAGCGAATTATTGAAATGAAATTAAACCATATGTTAGTCAAGAAATGACCTGATTTGTGTCGAGTGTATGTTGAAATGAAATGAAATGGGGTTTAATGTCCTACTGTTCAACTTGATACTGGGCTAATGAAGACAGGTATATGCCATATGGTGTGTTATGAGAGACATTTTGCCCGGGCAGCGGCACTATGGCCTATCCTTATGTCATTTGGATGATACGAAAAACTGAGGCTCCGTGTACACCTCGCTAGCCTGGAGGTCGGGTGTTCGATCCCTGCATTGGCCGAGAAAGTTCATCCAGATTTTCCGGCGTGGTTCTCCCTTGTCAGTGATGCAGGACGGAGGGGCAGACAAGGAAAGCTGTCTAGTCGTTCGGATGGGACGAAAAACCGAGGTCCCGTGTACACATTGGCGTGCACGTAAAAGATCCCTTGGCAGTTGGAATTCGATATAAGAGTAGGCCGTAGCGCCGTTGTCCGGGCAAAATTTCCCTCATAGCACTCTGTATGGCGTATGCCCGTCTTCATTAGCCCAGGTTAAGAGCAGAACAGTAGGACGTTAAACTCCATTTCATTTCATTTCATTTCCGTGTACACATTGGCATGCATGTAAAATATCCCTTGACAGTTGGAGTTTGATATGTGAGTAGGCCGTATAGCGCCACTGTCTGGGCAAAATTTCCCTCATAGAACACTTTATGGCATATGCTCATCTTCATTGGCCCAGTCGGAGTAGGACGTTAAACTCTATTTCATATCCTCATATGACGTATGCTATTCTTCATGGGGGGTTGGATGGCTGAATGGTTAGCACGTTATTGAGTCAACTGGCATGGTTTTGATTCCCCTGTTGTACGTGACAAGGAGTAGGGTTGCCTGTCCAACCTCGTTGGTTTTCTCCGGGTCCTCCGGTTTCCTCCCACTGCTAAAGACTCCTACGTGCAAGCGAACTATGGAAATAAAAATCAACCATGTTAGTCCCGAAATGACCTAGTTTGTGTCGAGTGGACATTAAACCCCATTTCTCTCTCTCTCGCTATTCTTCATTACCCTAGGACGTTAAAACCCCATTTCAAATCTTTTATTCATTTCATCTCCCGTTCTGCTGCTAGTACTAGTATTTATCTTTATTTGAAAATAAATGAGAATTCTTACAGAACATTTGTTACATCAGTTACTCAACACACCTACGCTTGTGATCTCACCTTATATCACATGTTCTACATCTCATATCAAAGACACCATTGACCATTGATTTTTCCTTCTACTTTGTGCGAGAAATCGCTTTCAAAAAGGAACTGGTGATGGTTTGGAGGGTTTTAGTGTAAAACAACCATGGTAATTGAAGCAGATCTTGTTCGGAGGCATTATACACATCAACAGTAACATGTAGAGAAATCGATGTTAGTAGAGTGCGAAGCTGGCAAAAACACCACACCTGGCGACTAGCCAAATGTTTTGCATTCCAGTTTGTGCCAAGAGCACATCTTGGGGTATTTTCGTCGTGTCTGGAGGGATTCGAGATGAAGTCGGTGGTGCATACGGGTTGTGTTGCAATAATAACACACCTATTGATTATTTGAATTCAGGTCGCCATTCAGCTGTCTAATAGTTTTTTTTGGCTGGCCATCTTGCCTTGAGGCTAACCATACTGGAGACGTGATTACCCCATGTAAACTTTCATGTTAGATATCGTTTAATTGATGGATCGCCGAAAAATATTGATGATAAATGAGTTAGTAGAACATAAAAGACTTTTAATTGGGTCGAGGTTCCACTAGGTATCAATGAAACAAGCCATTAATAATACTAAAAACGGACATTTTGGGTGTCGAATCATGATGGATTACTGGATATATCCTAGACGTAATATTTCTGTCTCTTGACCTTCGACCCAACGTGATATGATATAGATCATTTTCACAGGAGAGGGGGATTAGGTGGTCGAAGGGTCTAACAAGTGCACTCTAGATCATAAGATCTGTCATTGAGTCAAGTGGTATGGGTTCGATCCCACACTTGTACATGACAGGAAATGGTGTCACGTACCTGACCTCATGGATTTTCTCAGGGTCCTCCGACCTTCAGTTTCCACCAACTGCTAAAGACCCCTAAAAATTGTACCTAGTTTATGTAGAATGGATCTCTCTCTTCCTCTACACAATCCAACCTTGTGGGTTTTCTCTGGGTCCTCCGGCTTCCTCCCACTGCTAAAGACCCCTATGCGCAATAAAATTGAACCATATGTTAGTCCCGAAATGACCTAGTTTGTGTCTAGTGAGTGGATGCTAAACCTCTCTCTCTCTCTCCCCACTGCACAAAATACCTGCCTAGGTGTATATGTCTACATAAATCATATATAATGGCTTCACAAAGAAGAGATGAATACTTGACTAATCACCATTCTGAGTCTCTCTCCCTCTCTCTCTCTCTAAATATCTAGACATAAATCATATATAATGGCTTCACAAAGAAGACCTGAATACTTGACTAATCACACATCCTGAGATGCTGTATGCAACTGCCAAACTCTTAGTTTATTCTTCTACATTAATTTGTACATTTGAACCGTAAACGTAGATTATTGTAATGGGAGAAGAATTATGTAAATTGTTATTAATATCCATACAGGCATTGCGTGGCACAAGTCATAAGAGAAAAGATAATTGGTTACCAGGCGCCCAACATTTTGTATTTTACGAATTGATAATGCTCGATTTTTTATTTTTATCAGTATAATTGTAGATAAAATGACATTTGCTATCTGAATTGGTATAAAGCTACTTGGCTAAATGCCCAAAAAAATAAACAGATTATTTTGTTTTTACCGTAATGCCACCTGGATACCTCCCCCCTTACTCTACCCTCCCATACACTTAATCCTTCACTCCCCAGCTCTATTTATTGGTTGGTGCATTCCCAGTTATTGTGCCTGGTTTCTATGCACTTTACAGTTTGTAAGCCATTTTGTTTGGCCATCTTGCCAGTAGAAACATTCCTACAAAGCACTCAGCAAACTTCAGCAGATTCCAGTACCCTACATCTAGCCTCGGCTGTATGACGAAGTCCGCCATTGGAACTACTTTCAAGTTCCCGGATTACAAACGGCGTTGCCCATGACGCAGCCTTCGAGGAATGTTTTATACAAATATTTCAGTCTGAAGCTGTTTTTCTTTCAAGTTTATCCGATTTTCTTCAAACAAGGGCAACTTTGGACTAAAAATTCTACACACGCTTCGAACGACGCAATTTTGATAACTTGTTTTTAAAATCGGCAATTTTTCCTAATAAGTAAACTGGTGCCGCATCGCAATTGTATAGGCGAAGGTACATACATTATCACTTACCGTCATACAGCCGAGGCTAGATACAGAGTAATGGAATATGCTGAGGTTTGCCGAGTGCCTTACAAAGCTGAATGTAGCAATATTGTTATCAATTTCCAAAAACATAAAACATCATTGCCATCTATAAACTTACAGAATCTTACAAACCTTCAAGGGCTCTTATTATTTTAGGGTATTTTTGATGCAAATTGAGAGATGCTATTTTAGGAACTAAATTTCTCTTTATGAATGAAGGGGGTTGGATGGCCGAATGGTTAGCGAGTGTGTGTTGTATCTATCATTAAAGGTCTGTCATTGAGTCAACTGGTGTGGTTTCGATTCGCTGGCTTACGTGACAAGAAGTAGGGTCGCCAGTGGAACTTCATGTGTTTTCTCCTGGTCCTCCAGTTTCCTCCCACTGCTATAGACCCCTACTCGCAAGTGAATTATTGAAATAAAATTGAGCCATATGTTAGACGACCTAGCGATATTTTAGAAACATAAATAACTGTAAAATGACACAAAGGCTGTCAACTGACAATAATAGTTATTATAAAAAGTGTCAATAAGTCTGATGTGTATATATGGGTTAAGTGGGCTTATACAGCTTACATGTCTATTTTAACTCAACTGACTGTCGTATTAAATCATGTATAGTTGAATTTAGTATGACACATTCCATTATCCTGCTATATATAAGAAACACCTTGGAGTGCCGGGAGCCATTGTGGCTCAGGGAGTAAGACGTTTGCTCGCTAACCAGGAGGCTCCACGTGTTCGATCCCTGTGTTGAATGAAAAAGTTCATTAGGATTTTCCGGCGTGCTCCCCCTTGTCAGTGGTGGGACGAAAAACCAAGGTCCTGTGTACACAATGGCGTGCACGTAAAAAAAACCTTGGTAGTCGGAATTTGATATAAGAGCAGGACGTAGCGTCGCTGTCCGGGAATCATTGGTAGATCCAGCAGCTACAAAGATCTACCGCCTTGTCCAGCCTCTGTTGCTCTTATCGGGGGTTTGATGGCCGAATGGTTAGCATGTGTGCGTTATATCATAAGATCTGTCATTGAGTCGACTGGCGCGGTTCGATTCCCTGGTTGTATGTGACAAGGAGTAGGATCGCCGAATGGTTAGCATGTGCGCGTTGTATCATAAGGTCTGTCATTCCCTGGTTGTACGTGACAAGGAGTAGGATCGCCTGTCCAACCTTGTGCGTTTTCTCCGGGTCCTCTGGCTTCCTCCCACTGCTAAAGACCCCTACGCGCAAGCGAATTATTGAAATAAAATTGAACCATATGTTAGTCCCAAAACTCTCTTTCTCTCTCTCTGTTGCTCTCTTTAAGGGAGAGTTGCACTTACCCCTCTCGTTTCCTACATAAATAAATTACTATTATTGAGAGAAACTCAATGTTGTATTTTTTTCTGTCTTTTCAGCTGAGTGAGAAATACATACAGATGAATATGGAACTGGAAGGACGTCTGCAGCATTTCAAAAGTCTCTACGACGATCTGCAGGACGAAAACCGAATTCTACGAGAAGAACTCAAGCGATTGGGAATAGACATTGTGGAACTGTTGGCTCGAGATAAATCTATTGTCAACGGCAAATCCAAACACATAGACATTAAATCTGAAATGTCATCCAAACTCTTACAAGAAGCTCTCATGAAAGGTGAACTATTTTTCCGAAGAGCCAATCACATGAAAAGAGAACGCGTCCATCTGGTCGAGTGATTGAAAAAAAAAACAAAAACAAAAACAAAATGGAAGACCATCGTGTTTGTTGGTTATTGTTTTATAAATAAATCTAGGCTGTGATTGTTCTTACAAATGGCTGAAATAAGTCTTGTTAAACCCTGAATGTTGTGTCCGCAATTGTTGAAAACATTATTGAACGAAAAAATTGGTCAGTTGAAGAAGCTTATTTGTGTTATGAAATATGAATATATATATATATATAAATATATTGGTTTTTGTATGTATGCCGATATATTTCCTGAGTAATCTTTCGTGATTTAAATTTTCAATGTTTTTTTTTTTTTTTCTTTGTGTTATCGTGTAAATGTACTAAAGGCAAATTATGGCAGCCTTTCTGTTTTTATCGTCGTGTCTTTTTAAACAAGTTTACGGGTTGCTTACGTTTTAATGTGTTTTAGCATTCTCTTTATGTTCTTAGTAATGGTGCTAAAAGTTTAAGGCCCAAAAATGTAATTTTCTTAAAAAGAGAATAATATTTGGTAGTCTGTGCATGTACCATTGAAAATTCCATTTTTGACGTTTACCATTTCAGTTCATATTTGTATAATTATTTAAATTATTTGTTTGGTTTTGATAACTCAAAATTTTTTTTTTTGTCAAATCTCTAAGGCCTGTTTTCCATGTAGTGGGTAAGACGTTGGCTCGCTAGCCTGAAGGGCGTGTGTTCGATCCCTGCAATGGTCGAGAAAGTTCATCAGGTGGTGCAGGAGGGAGGGCCTGACAAGGATCACTGTCTAGTCATTCGGATGAGACGAAAAACCAAGATCCTGTGTATATATTGGTGTGCTGCTGCCCTGGCAAAATTTCCCTCATTGCACACCGTATGGCATATGCCGGTCTTCAATAGCCAAAGTGGAACAGAACAGTAGAACGTTCAATCCCATTTCATTTCAGTTTATTTCCACGTAATGGGAGCGTTTCCATGTAACGGGCAAAAAATGCGTGGGTAAACACGTACATGGAAAACAGGCCTAAAAGGTAGAAATCAAAATAGTTATTTTGAGTTTGCCAAAAGTGACTGCTGATTTTTTGTTTCCCCCTTAAATTAAGTTTACAAAAAGTTTACCTTAGTTGATTCAATTTCTTTAATTAGATTTAATTAACGTAAATGCTTGAACAAGGCTAGGTAGTTATTTTTGACAATTGTGAACAATGTGTTATAAAAGTATTCGTTGAAATGTTTTAAGCCACGTAATAAAAACAATGTAGAGAAAAGGAAGAATTAAGCCAGCAGAAGAGAAGGACTTTTCAACTGAAATCAAATTTCATTCTCCTTTCATCATTTTTCTTTTATAAATATTCATTATTATTATCCGTGGGTCTTTATAGTTCATTTATTGTTTCAGACGTCGTAATCATTATTAACCAATCAGAAGTTTGTAAATAAATCTGTTGTTTTTGTTATATCATTGTTTCCTACGAGAGCACCACTGTAAAACCATTCTACATAATGTGTTTCGAAACAATCGAAGGTTTTCATTATTTTTTTGTTTTATTTATTTAAATAACCTAGTGCTTTATAGAGAAAAACCATTATACCTCAAATCGCAACTTTCTATCATATTGGCTTGTGTTGTCACTCCTATTTAAGTATGTGGCCCCAGTCGTACAATTTTCGGACATTATCGTAAAAAAAATTCAAAATAACGCTAGATAGATAATTTCTTGACTTGGATTCCGCTGGGTTAAAAATAGGCCCATCAATTGATTTTATTATAAGATGGGAGATTATTGTGAAATTTTTAATTCATCATATCTTTGAAAATACTGAATGGAATTGAACCATTTTTGGACTGATCTTTATTTTAGAAATTGAACTTTGACAATATTTTATCATGAATTAAAAACCTCTCGAATGACGATCAAAGATTTTCAACCTGTTATTCAAAAGAATTAATAAAACAGTACTAATTTCAAATTTTACAAGATTCTGATTCAAAATCAATATTTGCTTTTGATAAATTTTACAATTTATGGATTTTGAAACACTTTTTGACTAAAAATCAATTTTTGCTCTTGAGAAATTTAAATGTTTTTGTATTGATTTACAAAAACCTGGCTAACTACCACTGTGACCTATTTTATTTTGCTGAATCCATTGTAATTATGATGAAAGAGAACGGTGACTGAACATGCAATTGTTTGTCATGGGCTCTAGACTCTAGAGGTCACATTTCAACTTTAGTCTTCACCGAACTTGCTGGTCTGTTAGTTGAAACACAAACTTAAGATATTTTATCTTGATCCCCGACATTCTGCTATGTACATGTAGATTTATGTACAAGATGTAATTGAAGATTGAAGGACATGAGGCGTTAAAAGCTGCGAGTCGTCATTCGCATTTTTCGAACAATATCTAAATTTTTGAGTCTGAATTCCTTGTTAAAATTATTTAGCATTTAATTAAAGATACATTATTCAAGACCTGAATTTGTGTATTGGCCTTAAATGTTATATAAATTATTAATTACACATTTATTTACATGACAAGACCATAATCTCGATGGCATCGGATGCTCGAGATTTCAACTAGATTAGAATAGTTCGGCCATTTAATGATTTAATTGAAAGCGAGTCTAAGTCTTGAATATACCAGTACCGTGGTTTACGATAATGAACAATCAATGCATACATTATATCAAAACTACAAACAGTGCTAACTTGGCTCAAAATATAGTAATTTTAATGAAATTTTCAGTATATTCATTTTGCATTATCTATTTTGAACTATTATAGCGAGAACAGCCATCTCTTTATCTAATCTCTCATAATGCATCTTTAAGAAAACAAATCAAAATATCATCGGCAGATAATCTTGAATTCAATCAGATTTAAAAGAGGCCCATCAAAGATTTTTCACAAATATTAAAAATAATCCTGGCTTGTGTTGACCATTTACACTTTATATCACCGGTGGAGGACGACGAATGTCGACGAATTTTCAATACAAAATGTCCTTGTAAAATACTGAATGGAATTCAACCATTTTTGGACTGATTTTACTACCCTAACCCTTCACAACACTGTCATTAAAAGTTAAACATCTCGTAAAGGATGATCAGAAACTTAAATGAAGATATTACAAAAAAAAAAAAATGCCTTATTGTGAGCTTTACTTGGAATCAGTGCTTCCCATTTTGTTTCTTGGTCAAAGTTTTTAATAAAGAGATTTTTCTTGAAAAATCATTTTCCACGTTAAAATACCATAGATTTATGCCACGTTAAAATATGAGAACGCAAGTAAATATGATAGAAATTGACACATTCTACCAGTATTGGATTTTTCTCTGGCCTGCCAAAATCTAGAACAATTGTAAATGTATTTCAACTGTTGGAACTATGGGTTCTGATTATTACGGTAGTTCAAACATTTGGTACTGCTCTCGTATATATGTAGATGCTTCTAACCATATCAATGAAACTAGTAGGAAATGCCGTTGTTCGTGAAATTTGCAACAAAACGTTACATTTCGAAATTTATCAGAACAAAAATTTGAGGTTAAATTATGTTCGTTGATTTATGAGTTCGTTGATTTGATTCGTGATTAGAATAAATAAAAATGTCCGTAAAGAAAAATGGAATATTTTTTTGTTTCGAATAATCTATTGTTGTAACATTTTATGAACAAGGTATGTGTATATATTAAGGAAATAATAATAGGGCAATTAGTCGAAAAACATTCGGATCGTAACGGGTAAATTAACAAAAAAAATAAAATATATATATATTCAGCTTTTCTTTGTTGGAATATATTTTGAAAATTTAAATATCATTACAAATTCTTAATCATTCATTTTCTTGGCTAGGAATTAACCGCAAACCTGCTAAAACAAACCTAGTCGGAATTAAATATAGGGCACGGTGACCTCACACACAGCCATATCATTTCATCAATAATATTGGTTGTTCCGATGTTAAACGACCAGCATGCACGCAAAATGAAAGGGTATGTACTGTCCGAGGTATCACTCCATATCCATCGGTTAACTAAAAGATAATAAAACGATAAACCAATTATTTCTGACATATTAACATTCATCTATCATATAAAGTTCATTGATTGATATTCAAACTTTTTAATTTTTTTATTAATTATATTAATAAGACAATGTGTTAGTTATTGATCAATCAAATTTTTAAGATTTTGTATACTTTTTTTTTTTTTTCCAACCATCCCCCCACCCCACCCCCCATCAATTCACACTTTAAATAAAATCTTGTTGCTATTGTGTACATGTTATAGTATAACTGTTATTACTTTATTACGATGGGTAGTGTGTATATTTTGTTTATTGTATCATACGTATACCTAAGAGAAGATTTAAACATGTTATAGTAATCTTGTTTTCACATTTACCGGAGAAGGAAACAAATAACGCCACATTGTTGACATTATGTTTTTTTTCTCCTTCTCCATGTCTTTTCCGTCAATGTAAGTAAAGGTATTCTTTCGTGATTATTGAACTATTTATTGGAGAGATT
Source organism: Patella vulgata (assembly GCF_932274485.2). Lineage (NCBI taxonomy): Eukaryota > Metazoa > Mollusca > Gastropoda > Patellidae > Patella > Patella vulgata. The sequence continues at coordinate 5,415,509 of NC_065885.2, forward strand.
TTTTCGTACCATTATTCAAGTGATCATTGTGCCATATAATTAATTAATTAATTGACTACACGTATGAATTGTTATTAATTTGATAATAATTATTGAGGGTTTTTTTTTTTATTATTATTTCTATGATATTATCCAGTTCCTGGACCCATGTGCACAAATTTTAGCTAGAGTTTTAGAATTTACATAACTAGAAAAGCTTGACCTTATTTGGCTGGAATAATTAGATTTTGAAAAATAAAAAAAAGATGTAAAGTCTTCTTTAAAAAAAAAACAAACCAAACTTGAATTCAGATTTGACATTTCCCTAATTTGTAGTCTTGATGAAGGCGAGCTGTAGTTGTGTGTTATCTTGTCTTTCTCTGTGTCCTGTGGTTTCATCATAAAATTGTAGTGGTCGAGTTCACCAGTTTTTAACGCTGTGATGTTGATTTAGATTACAAAAGTGCTATGTACAAATAAAAAACATGTACCAATGAAAAGGTAGAAGAGTTAATATTAAGAGCAACCTAGTTGCCGGAAAATAAAATGTAATAATGTGTACAAAGGATGTTGAAAGAACTAATAAAATCTGTTCTTCTATTTTGTAATGAAATGAATGTGTAATATTGTTATTAAGAAAAATTTGAATTTTATCGTCATTTTTAATACTGTAGAATTTAGATGTTTGAGTTATGCCTTGTTCTGCGTCTGCTACTACTATCTTATATAGGCTAAATCTCGTATCATGCAACATAATTTGCTTAGCAAATAAAAAAAAAAGAGGTTAAATAGGAAAAATAACGAAGGAATATAACGAAGGAATATAACGAAGGAATAAAGGAAAATATCTGTAGAAGATGTATATAAAGTGGAGAAAATACTACACAAAAATGTCATAAAATGACTCATCCGGTGTAAGGGGTATTTTTGGTAAATACTCGGATCTTTCTAGATTCGGTGTAAATTTTTTCGCTCATAATTACAAAGATTTGATTGTCTTGTTGTCGAAGAGAAATTCAATGCTGCAAAGGGGTGGAAGAGAAATTAAATGCCGCAAAGCGGTCCGAGAGAAATTAAACGCTGCAAAACTAAAATAAAAATAGTTTAAAAAGTATCCTGCCAATGGCATCTAAAACAAATACAAGTGTCAAAATTTAGCAGCCTATGCAACACACTTGACGGGAGAGTAGTTAAGGGATTACTGTGAAAATATAATTTAACGAGAGAAAAGTGACAAGCCTACATTGTGTTTTAATAAATGATATTACTACCACATGTTGTCATTCTCCGATCAAACTAGAGTTACCTTGACATTCGTGAAAACAGGAAATGGCTCAAAAAATTTATTTCACTTGAAGGCTAGTTGTAGACAATATGATTAAAACACAGGTCCTATTTCGTTTCGTTTTTTTTTATAGTTCAAAATTTTGTTCTACTTGTCTTTACTGCACTAGGATCTGGAAGAGTTGTTATATTACCGGCGTTCTGGTTGAAGTGAGGGCTTAGCAAATGAAACTGTCTATTACGGCAGTTTTTGGTGCACCATACACAGAACTGTGAGTAAACCACTAGAAACGTCAACGCTGATTGATTAATCAATGTCTGACGTCATAGGGTCAAAAACCGCTTGTACGACCCCTGACGCGACCTTCCAGTACAACTGGTCAGATCTTCATGTAGTGTAGGCCATCGAAAGTATAAATAATCAAAACGAAACGAAATATAGATCTGTGTTTTAATCAGACTGATAGCAGGACAGTTTTTTTTTAAGATGATCATACAAAGAGCAAAAAGTGAAAAACGTCACTTACGTAAACCTAAATGCAGATGATGTTGATGAGCTACATGAAGGATGCCGATTCAAAATCTTTGAATGATTTTTTTTTTTTTTTATTTCTTTAACTCTTTTTTTATTCAACCATATTGAAATTAGGTCTTACTGGTATATATTGTCGTCAACCCTATTTGTCGTTCGATTAACTTGAAATTTATACCCAGTGTTTATATTCACCAGGTAAAGAATTCTATCGATTTTTAACAATTTCCGATAATTATTGTCTCATTTATGCCCCTTGATCCTTTAGGAAAATCTTGTGGACGCTCTAGGGGCTATAGTGTCCACCTGATTGGCTTAAAATTTATAGACATCATTTATGGTCATGAGTTAGAGGAGCTTTTGAAATTTCAACGATTTCCTAAAGTGACATAAATACCAGTACATGTGGATTTTTTTTATGTTAGCACTTGGAAAAACTAAATTTTAACTGTTTCGGACAATAGCCTTTAACAGCTAATGTAGACTGTTCGGATGACTTAATTGCTGTTGGCGTATATATATTTTGTTGCCTGGCAACCAATCTTTAAATAACTAATCATCTACTCAGATGAGGCTTTCAAAACCATTTTGTCATCTTGTTTGTGTAAATCTTGAATCGTATGATAAGCGTAAAGATTTCAACTGTGTAATGTTCATTTTAATAGGCAGGGTGGTATTTACCGTGCACGCTAGTATATCCTTTTTTTCGACCATCAACATCCTGCACCTTATCATCAAAGAAACGGAAGCTTTAACATAAGGAAACATCATCTTGTAAATTCCCATTACTTTGATGTAGATAACGTAGATAAAATCGTTCTTCTGGCCAGTTACTTAATTAACTTGTAAAAAAATAAACACATTCTATATACTTTAGTTGAGTGCAATATTTAAGAAAATTCAAATGTCTTTATTTCAGTGGCATATTATTTTTGACGGCTACTAGAATATATAATATGTATATTATAAATAAGTTGAATAGAAAATTGCATATTATATCTCTTAATCAGGGGCTCTATTCTTGAAAACCTAAAATTAAAATATTTTAAGAATTCTGTTGTTTCATTGGCTAAGAACTAAAATTTGTACTAGGATTTTAAATCTCGTCCAATGAAATGGCTGCATTCTTAAAATATATTAATTTAAGTATTCTGTTTTGTCATTGGCTAAGAACTAAAATTTATACTACGATTTTAAATCCCAACCAATGAAATGGCTCTATCCTTAAAATATTATAAGTTTTTATGAATGGGCCCCCTGAATCATTATATTAAAACAACTACTCATAGAGATATAAATATTGATAAAAAGCATTGATTAATTATTAGGATTTATTTATTTTTTACATTTTTTTTTCTTTCCATGTGGCAGCTCATATTTATCATGCATACCATCATGTACATCAAAGTTATAATCTCTTGATCCCCCTCTAGTATATATTCAACTTGTACCTGTTGTTCATGTCTACAACTTTACATAACAGTTAATTGCATATAGAGTAGTCTACCCTTCAGAGTTCTATCTACTAGAAGCCTTATTCACAAAATATTTGAGAATTTAGCATTTTCATTGGCTAAGAGTTAAAATTTGTACTGATATTTTAACACTCTCGACCAATGAAATGGCTGCTCTCTTGAAATATTTCAAGTTTTCGTGAATTAGAGTGTTAGCTAGAAATATTGGTCATTAATTCAAGGATGGTAGCCTATTATAAACAATATTGAAAAGTTTCAATCTGGATGGCTGGACGTATATACGAGGTATGCAATTAGCTGTTATTGTAAGATCTCCATCTTGGATATTAACATAATTATACGCTCTGTGTTTTAAAGACTGTGGCATGTAAATATATTATATGTTAATATAGTATGCACATCATATTTATCTATTCAATTTCTCTTCGTTGGGCGAAAAAAATAATAAAATATCAATGCTGCTATTGTTCATATTAACAATTTTAAAAAAAAAGCATGAAGAAATTACACTACCGGTACTATGATTTGTGATCTTGTTATAAATATAACATGGGTATATAAAGTAGATGCTTTAATAGTGATATATGTTTCAAATAAATAGCTAGCAAAATGTTATCAACGTTTTTTCTTTGTTGGGTTCTTTTTTTTTAGATTGTAAATGAAATGCATGTACGGGTGTGTGTGTGCGTGTGTGTGTGTGTTCAGAGGGGTTCCCCTGCTTGCACAGAGAATATTTTTCTCTTATATTCATTGAAATGAGGTGGGGGGGCGTGGCCGAATGGTTAACACATGCGCGCTGTGTCATAACGTCTGTCATTGAGTCAACTGGCGTGGTTTCGAATCCCCGGTTCTACGCGGCAAGGAGTAGGGTCGCCTGTCCAACCTCGTGGGTTTTCTCTGGGTCCTCTGGTTTCCTCCCACCGCTAAAGACCCCTACGCGCAAGCGAATTATTGAAATAAAATTGAACCATGTGTTAGTCCTGAAATGACCTAGTTTGTGTCAGTGGACCTTAAACCCCATCTCTCTGTCCCATTGAAATAATGTTGAACAAACAAATGTATGAAGGATTGCCTGGGTTTTTGATCTCACTCCACTCTAAGCATTTACATCATGTATGCACTTAACTGAGCAGATATATTGTCTCCGAGCTTCTGATTTCATAAGATCCCCATAACCTCGGGTCAGACTTGACCTTGTCTCTGCCCCGGCCCCCCTCTGTTCAAATTCTGGACATGCCCCCTGATGTATTAGGTTGCGAACCTAAAAAGAATGCAAGTCAGAATATGAAATGGGGTTTAACATCCTACTGTTCTGCTCCGACTGGGATAATGAAGACTGGCATACGCCATACAGTGTGCTCTGAGGGAAATTTTGCTTGGACAGCAGTGCTACGGCCTACTCTTATACTGAATTCCAATAGCTAAGGGATCGTTATGTGCATGCCAATATGTACACGGTACCTTGTTTTTTGCCCTATCTGAACAACTATAAGCAGTCCTTGCAAGGCCCTTCATCCTGCATCACTGACAAGGGGGAAACCAAGGGAACAACAATGCTCTGTTTACCATTGGGAGATTTGCAGGGTTGTTGACTGAATGGTTAGCGCAAGCGTTGTATACATAAGGTCTGTCATGAGTCAACTGGTGTGGTTTTCGATTCCCCGGTTATACATGACAAGGAATAGGGTCGCCTGTCCAAACTCGTGGGTTTTCCCCGGGTCCTCCTGTTTCCTCCCACTACTAAAGACACCTATGCGCAAGCGAATTGTTCAAATAAAATTCAACCATGTTAGTCCTGAAATGACCTAGTTTGTGTGAGTGCAGATTAAACCTCTCTCTCGCTCTCTCTATTGGGAGATTTTGGAATGCAAGGATCCTAACAAATAGAAAATAAGGATAAAATTGGTTTAATGTTTTGTCAACGCAATATTAAGGAGAATTTTGCCCAGACAGCAGCATATCAACCTCCTACTCTGCTTTAATTTCAAACTTTGTTTATTGTTTATATATGTAGTAATGACAATCGAAGCTGCACTGTTCTTCTATCCCCGATAACTTGGCTCCGAGTGACATAATTTGACCAAAATTTTCAACATATTCCCTTGTCATTATCTATTTCTTAACTATTATAGCAATAACTGTCAGCGCTTTATCTACTCTTACATGATATGATACCTCTTTAAGAGAATTCTATAGAATTTAAATACAGTTAAAGGGAGGTAAATCTTTTTAAAACGTTACACCAGGATTCAGACTAGTAACGCTCGCCCCTTAGACTTCAATGTTTATAAATAAATGACATTTCTTGGTCAAGAAAGATTCATAGGAATGTTTGTGGATTTATCGTATGAACAACGAGGCTCAGTGGATGTAAATAGCATTATCATTGATGGTCATTTGGGGACTAACACTTTACTTTCACCTCTAGGGTTTCATCCTATGAATTTTTTTTTATTTCCATTATCGTACTGGGGAATTTTGTCCTTCCATTAGCCTACTATTTACTACTAAGGGATCTTTCACGTACAGTCCCAATTTATATATGGGACATCATTTTTCCATCCCACCTGAACAACTGGGCACATTTTCAAAGATAAAACAATGGCCTACATATTCCGAGTAGGCCTAAAACAATTTAAACAGTCCATTTTCTTTTGACAGCACGTTAATGGTATACACATTCAATGCATCTCGAAGTATCTATTCGAAACTAAAGAGAAGCCACAGTGTTGAGGGAGCAAAATACTGGCTCGCTATAGCCAGGAGGTCTCGGGTTCATCAGGATTTCCCGGACAGCTATACACATTGGAGTGCACATAAAAGATCCCTTGGAAGTTGGAATCCGATATAAGAGTAGGCCGTAGCGCCGCTGTCCAGGCAAAATTTCGCCCTAACTGTTGCTGTTAGTTACTTTAATAACGAATTGTATCAGCTACAATTCGTTACTAAGTAGGCCTAACTACCTTACTGTATACATAGCCTATGCCTGTCGGGACAGGACAGTCAAACTGATCAGCAGTGAATTTTCGCTAGGCCGTTACAATCACTGATAAGGATGACATTGATGCGACTTAATGAGCCCAAATATTAACTTTTTTCTTCCGTCAAATTAAATTCTAAAACATTTTTTTCATTTATTAGAAAAATAAATAAAGACGTACGTTTGAATTGTTTGTAGGTAAAAATCATTTCCTATTAGTGTAAATGGGTATTAAAATAAGTAAAATTCACCATTTAGCCCGAATCAGTAACGTCTTATGTAAACAATGCACGCGCTATTGAGCCAATGATTGACGCCGCGTGATGTGACGTCACGTGTCGAAACAGTCATCTGTAACAGAGATACTAGAAGATCTATGTGAAACAGATTGCAGGACAGTATCGATAAGTATAGAGGAGATACATTTACGGTTACAGTGTTCTAAGGGAGATAATCATTTGGAGTATAAAATGTAGTTGTCTCCCTTATACCACATACTCAGTTGTTAGTCCTCGAATGTCAGATTTAGGTTACTCACATTATCTTTGATCCTTTAACACTTTATCTAGCTTAAAATAAAATTTCTGGGCACAAAATATATGACAATGGATCTAAATAGATTTACGCCAAATTACAAGGACTAAGCCATGAGCTAGACTGTAGTTTAATCTAACTCGCAACAAGAACCCTAAAACAGTCCTACACACAAACCAGGTTTTGGCCAAATCCAGCCCGATAAGGACTATCTGGTGTATATTGTTAACTGTCATTAAAGTAACTGTCGTTAATAATTACTGGAAGCAGTCATATAAGGTGGATATTTGATACCATATCCCTTCTGGTGTTTACAGGAATTTCAACTGTGTGACCCCATAAAGGCTTACTGGGTTCTTATGAAGTAAAATAAGCTATTTATATCTAGATCAGAATTTTATTTAACAGCATTAACAATACATAGAGAAAAATACTACATATACAGTTAAAGTATCTTATTATTTTTATTTAATACATTTATAGAGAGCAAATTTCACCAAAATGTTCAGATGAGTTTAATAATTATAAAGTAAAAATACAATTTTGTGATTAAAAAAGCTAAAAATATGTATAAATTCAATTATGAATTGATCTTCAAAAACTAAGCAAGATTAATTGTATATTAAGTATATTAACATGAAGATCCAGTAGATTGATCAACACTGTAATTATTGAAATATTACCACAGTACTAGAACATGCATTGAACATAATAAACTTACAATTGATATGCACGTAAAAAGGATCCAAAAACGTTGCAGGTTATATGCATTAACTAAATATTCATTATTTTTATTTGGAATAAGATTAAATGATAATGAATTTTGATTTTTGTAATACAGGATTTATTGTATTCTAAAAATAGATATTTCTTTCCATGTACATCTACAAAGAGAATAAGGTAATTCACATAATGAAACCACAGAAAAAAAATACTATTTCATCTCATTTCACTCTAGATCAAAACATGACCGGTATTGAAATTTATTACTTGTAATACATGCCGACATAATACATTTTCAATGTGGTAAGATACCAATTACCATATTAGTTAATTATAAGTCAGTTATATCTCTTAGTCTCCCCAAACTCAGCAGAAAAAGGGGGGGCATGAATCAATCACCTCAAACAATTGTCAGCAACCATATACAACATAAAAAAAGCAATATGTATCCAGTAGTTTTACAATTCTCTGAAATATGAAAAATATCTTTGAAAAACATTATTTTGGGTTCTGGAGGGAATGGACATGTACCATAGATAATTTTTGTTATTTTGGTAACTTTTTTTTAGGCGTAGATGTTAGCTGCCTTTTTCGTCTTTGACCTTTCTGTGGTGTTTCGTTTGTTTTTTTTCGCCTCACCCCTTCATTGCTTTTTAAAATTGAATCTAATGCCATGAAGGCATCCGGTCCAAAGTCATATTCCACTTCTCCAGTAGCTGACTTTTTAAGACATGGCAGCGACATGAAATCCGGTAAATCAGCATTGTGGTCACCAGCAGTTAACAGATAATCAAACTGGAGTTGAATCAGATTGGCTAAGCGGTGAATGGCGGTGGTAGGTGGCATCCAGTTATCCGCGTTACTTAGTTGTAGACCATCGGTTGAACTAATACTTTGCAATTTCTTCTTTCTTTCCCTAGTTATTCTGCGAACATCTTCAGATGTTACACTTTCCGGATTTAGTTTTTTGGGACAGTAAAGATTCTTAATAAATTCCTCAAAGATATCTGGATTAATCTGGATTTGAGTTGTACACTCTATAAGAGAGGAAAGAAAGTGGTCATTGTATACATACATTTTTAATATTTTATCGTGTGATTTCCCTTTTATTTTGGGAATAAAGTCATTGCCACCAAGACAAAGGCCAATGGGTACTTTGATCCCTATCAACTTAGAGTTGAAGGTTTTTTCTAAAGTTTCCAGAATCAGGGTGATATTAAATATGTCATATTTTTTCTGGGGCTTTTGGAGTATAACATACACATCATTTTTGAAATGTCTATTTTCTTCCCTTGGCCAATGTCTGGCAACAGCGAAAAGGTGAATTATGACTGCATCTGTCACCTGACGTTACAAAGCTGACAATAGTATCACCCGACTCGAGTTTGTCTTTGCACCCAATAAGCCAATCCACTTGGGACATTTCTGCTTCGCCCTTCTTTTGGTGAATATCAGTTAGGTTGGTTATCTGGCATCGTGTCTGGTCAGGAGTGAATTGGCAGCGAATGGGAATCGCATACTGATTACAATTGCAAGCGCCTCTACAAATGCAACTAGTTGCCATTTCGCTGTCAATATCTACAGTTATTTCACGTGGCAGTTTTAACTTCTGGATATTTGATGCTAAATAGTTGCTGATCATAGATTTGCCGACATCAGTACCAGTTATTGCATCACGTTGAAAAGTATGTTGATTCAGGATATCATCTGCACTTTTTAAATGCACAACTGATACACCAGGGTTTTTCTTTCTTTGCCGTCTTGTACCGGCCTTGAAATTGTCTGGTGTAAACGAATATTTTTCTTCACACACAATCACTCTCTCCAAAGCAGTCATTTGTTTAATAATTGGACACAGGACTGCATTCTGGACATAGTATAGATATTGGGATCCGGTAACAACTTTGGTCTTAAATTTGACTCCAGCAAATTCAATTGTAACAATCTTTACCCTTTTTGTCAGCCAACCAGGTAATAATTTTGATGCTGTTGTAATACAGTTGTTTATTTCCTGTGGGTTACAAAACTCTAATAGATTTGCCAATGCCAGTTTCATGGAAGAGGATTTCTGTACTTTTGGTTTGCTACAGTCTGGTTTAACAAGAGATTGACACATGTTCATATCAGAGCTCAACCGATCTGTTTGCTTTAGAGCATTTGATAGTAACTTGGATCTTTTGTCTTCTTTCAATTGTCGTTCTGATTTGTGTGCGATTTTCGTTTGCTTTACTACTCGTTTGATGGTAACACTTACATTTTTATTTAAGCGCAATTTCAAATTTATTGGTCCTGAAACATCTTCCAATTTGGGGGAATCTGTAGCAGAGAGTTGAAATAGATTGTCTTTGCATATGAATCGTTGAATAAGATATTTTCCAATTTCCTTTGTATCATCATCTAGGATCTCACGGGACAGCACACCCTTGTCAATGGCATACACATTGCGTGGAATATTGCAGGGGTGTGTTGAGAGTGCATCTTGTCTTAGAATAACCTCTGTGACTCGAAAAATATGTTTCATGTCTGTCTCAGTGAAGTTCCAAGATACACCATAAGAATCACTGTCGCTCTGTTGAACAGCATGAACAGCGTTGAATGAATCAATGAGTGACATTCTTCGTACAGCTGATTCTTGGGAAGATCCAGAGCGGAATCCCTTTAATGCGTCTTTATGGTCCATTTCGCGTTTGGTGTCACATGCAAAGTTTACCTGGCTATTTCCGATAGGAGTAGAGAACAGACATTTTTTCAAATTCTGGTGAAAGATCCCTGCTGTATAATGCTCTGTCAATAAGCGAGTACAATAGGGTGCATAAGAACTAGCTCCATTTAAGAATGAAAACCACAAAGATGACTTTGCCGCTCCCAATAACAGACTGTATCCATTCTCACCACCAAGACGTTCTGCTAGTTTCACAGCTACAACTTCATTACAATGTATCATCATATCATAATGGAGAGCAAAAGTAGCATTTATTTTTCTCATTGTAACCATAAATTCGTCAAACTTATTATTCCATTTCTGGGCTGTCTCAATAGGAGTTTGATTTAGTTCATTCTCAACAAATAACTGTGCATCCGTGCTTGGTAGGTATTGAATAAATTTAAGTGTAAAAGCAAACTGAAGAGATTGAGAGAGCCTTCTAATATGCCGTGTAGCAGTATCAATGTGTTCAGTAGTTATCAATTTTGACCATTCTGTAGTTGTTTCGTCACGCATGACCATCAATAATTCCACCAATCCTGCATAGCGATATGCACTAAACAAAGTATTGACCTTGGATTTTCTGAGATGAAGGAGTGGAAACTCGGGCAAAAATTTCTCATATTTTTTATTTTCCTTAATAAGGGACAGCAAATTAATACCAATTTTATTGTCTGGGCCAAAGAGAATTCTATCGAAAGAAACCGACTCGCTTTCAGTGTTTTTATCCATTCCAGCTTTTACAAGAATATCATCTAAGATTTCTCTTAGCTAATTGATATCATCATCTCTTCCACTTGCTGGGGGTGGATGCCTTGTAAGTAATGGAGGTGTGGTAAATTGGCTTGTGTGTAGGACTGAAAATTGAATCTGACAGAAGAGCACGTTGTTTTGTTTACACGGAGAATCTACCTTGGGCATTGACAAACTTCTGACCAATCAGAAGTCTCTGTATACCGGAAGTGCAGGTGTTTTCGAGCGACGAAAATAAATGGACTCCCGTATTACGAGTTGTGAGTATTTTCTTACGACGATGTTATGATTAGTAAATGAATTTCAGACCCCAAAACATGTCACAGTTTATTTTAGTATTTTGCAAGATAATTGTATGTGTGAATTGTGATGGAATTTCACTTCCCTGGCCTATATCTATCGATCTAGCAATGCCAATGACATATAATAAGTATTAGTAGTAGGCCTATAATTAAAAAAATAGTATTTATTATTAATTTTGTGAGACTATAAAATTAACTTTATAATGTAATATCATATTAATAATAGACTTAGGCTCATTTAATTATAGCAAATCCATGCATGGACCTACTTAATTACATGTAGTCATGTACATGTCATGTACATATAGCCTACCTTTGAGGTAAATTTGATGGGTTGGATGTTTTTGGAGACCATTAATTTCTCTTTACAAACTTATTTAAAGTATGACTACAATAAAATAATGTGTTGTTTAAAGGTTGAGAAATAAGATGGAGACATTAATGACATTGGCCTAAGTGTTTTATCAGGTTTGATCTCACTGTTTGTCCGAGACAACTCAGGATTATTCACTGTTGTTTCCCCCCTTGTCATTGTTGCAGGACTGATGGATTGGATAATAATAACATTGTCTAGTCGTTCCAATTGGATGAAAAACCGATGTCCCTGTTTGCATGCGCACATAAAAGATCTCCTCAGTTGGAATTTGATGAAGACTAGGCAGAATTCTGTTTTCCGGTCGAAACTTCCCTCATAGTACACCTCGGGGCGTACATGCCTGAATCGTAGTACACCGCATGGCATAATGCCCTCATAGTAGGCCTACACGGCATGGCGTACATGTACATGCCCTCATAGTACACAGCAATGGCGAACATGCCCTCATAGTACACTGCAATGGCGAACATGCCCTCATAGTACACTGCAATGGCGTACATGCCCTCATAGTACACTACAATGGCGTACACGCCCTCATAGTACACTGCAATGGCGTACATGCCCTCATAGTACACTGCAATGGCGTACATGCCCTCATAGTACACTGCAATGGCATACATGCCCTCAAAGTACACTGCATCGCATACGCCCGTCTTCATTAGTATGGAACTCAATTTTATTTTATTTCATTTCATACACTTACATGTGATCACTTTTTTTTGCTTGAAACGCAGTAGTATATTGTTGTCGCCCCAGTCTGTACATATATAGGTTGTCCACAATAATTATTCTATATGATTATTTTGAAATTTATACCCACAGTTTATCTTTCGTAATACGAAATAATTGATTTTCAATGACTTCCAATAATTTCTGTCAGAGTTCTGGTCCTTTTGATCTGTGGACGATCATGTGACTAAACTTATCATTCCATACAAAGTTTCTGTTTTCAAAAGATGAAGCCTATTGATTTGTAACTATTTCCAGTACGTTATATACTGTATAATAGTTATTGACTTATTGCTCTTGACCTCTTTCAAAAAACGTCTGGATGCTGAAGATACTATTACGTTAAAAGTTTAAACAATTATAACTTAGCTCAGAAAATAAATTTTTCTATTTTTGATTACCCGGTATCTATTTTTGAACTATTATAGCAATAACGTCCAGCTCTTTATCTAAATTTTATATCATGCTTCTTTAATTAGTATATTATTTAACATAGTCTCAAATTAAATTTCGTCTCATGTTCATTTGTATTATAGACATTGTTAGTCAATGTACCGTAACTAGAATTTATAACTGCATACCGACATATTTAGCCCTGCATACAGTAAGATAATACCTTTATTGATAAGAACTTAATTCATGTTTATGTACAGGTAACTGTAGATTATATACATATATTATTTATTGCGTTGAAACAAGAATTATTATTCGATAGATAAGAAATGAACTGGGGTTTAATGTCCTACTTTTCTGCGCTAACTGATCTATTGAAGCCAGGCTTTTACCACATACAGTGTGCTACGAGGAACATTTTGACCTCAAGGGTTCGTTTATTATGCTTATGTGTATACAGGACTCCGTTTTTTGTGCCATCCGAACAACTAGACCAGGCCTTCAGTCATGCACCACTGACTAGGGTAGATGTCCAATCCTAAGGAACTTTCTCAGCAAGTATCAGAAGCGAATCCATGACCTCAGTTTTTCATTCCATCCAAATGACTAGACACTATCCTTGTCATGCCCTCAGTCGTGTACCACTGACAAGGGTAAACGCAAACCACGCCGGAAAATCATGAGGGACTTTCTCGGCTAAGCGTATCCAAGACCTCCTGGTCAGCAAGCAGCGTCTTACTCACCTCAGCTCCTGAAATGTTATATAAACTATTAAGTAGTCATTTATTAACATGACTAGACTATAAGCAACTGTTGATGCCATCGGAAATCTCCGATATTAAGTAGATTAGAACGTTTCAGCCATATTTTGACTTAATTTAAGAATGAAGAAGTGAGGCTTAGCTTCGAACAACCAGTATGATGGTTACAATCAATGCACACTTCTTGTCAAACCTTCAAAAGCTAATATCTTCGCTTGCAATAAGTAATTTTCAAATTATTCATTTTACATTATCTATTTTCGAACTATTATAGCAAGAATGGCTAGCTCTTTATCTAAATCTTACATAATGTATCTTTAAACTCGCAATAGAGTAACTTGTATGGAATTTTCAACATATTCATTTTACATTATCTGTTGTCGACCTAGGTCTTTATCTGAATTGTACATAATGTATCTTTAAAGGACAATATTGGTGCCAGTCATTATCACATATATGATAGAGCTGGTTAAACACATTTCAAATATAATTTTAACACAGAGATCATTGCTACGATAGCTGAATAATACAGGTTTCCTGAATCGGAAGTGGCGAACGCCAAAGGAAAAAACGAGTCATGCCTCTATATAACTGACTGTTATCACTCGTCACATCAGTCAATTATATAGAGGCATGACTCGTGTTTTCCTTTGGCGTTCTTCACTTCTGATTCAGGAAACCTGTATTACTCAGCTATCGTAGCAATGATCTCTGTGTTAAAAATATATTTGGAACGTGTTTAATTAGTTCTATCACATATGTAATAATGACTGACACCAATATTGTCCTTTAATAAGAGAATTATTAGTAGATTTATATTTTTTTATCTGTTTCAGTGAATAAAGTGTGGATGTACATGTCTACGGAGATACAATCATGACTGATCCAACAAAAGACAATACGATACAGGATATTATAACAACAAAATACAACGATGATCGGTCGGATCATGTCCACGCCGCAGATGATACTTTATCTGGTGATGAAGATTTTCAAGATGCAAGAGAAAACATAGGTAAGATATTCTCTAGATATTTGGGGGGTTGGATGGCCGAATGGTTAGCACGAACGTGCTGTATCATAAGGTCTGTCATTGAGTCAACTGGCGTGGTTTTGAATTCATGTTTGACGTGACAAGGAGGAGGGTCGCCTGTCCAAACTCGTGGGTTTTCTCCGGGTCCACCAGTTTCCTCCCACTGCTAAAGATCCTTACGCGCAATCGAATTATAGAAATAAAAAATTGAACCATGTGTTAGTCCCGAAATGACCTAGTTTGTGTTGAGTGGATGTGAAACCCCATTTCTCTCTCTCTTGATATTTTTTTGGCTCTACATGTTAAAATAGGGTAGTTGTTCAATGCATTATATTTACATAAAATATAGATATGACGTCACCTTTTGAATAATCGTATGGGCAACTTGCCAATCGTACATTAATTATACTAGTGAAATATTGAACTCGTGTGACGTATTTCACTGTGAAAGCACGTGCAGAGTGTCGGTATTTTAAGTCGTTTAATGGTCTTGAGCTTAAGACATTGCGTAATATATTGTAAAATCACTCTCTTGTGGTTACAATATATTACTTAATATCTCGCTCTCAACCATTAAACAAAACAAAGAGATGCTATGAAAACACACCACTGGGTGCCACAGTGGCTCAGTGAGTAAGATGTTGGCTCGCAACCTGGAGGTCTCATGTTCAATCCTTGCATTGGCCGAGAAAGTTCATTAGGATTTTCTGTCTTGGTTCCCTCGTGCCGGGGGGGGGGGGGGGGGGGTTGGATGGCTGAATGGTTAGACTGGCGTGGTTTCGAATCCCCGGTTGTACGTGACAAGGAGTAGGGTCGCCTGTCAAACCTCGTGGGTTTTCTCCGGGTCCTCCGGTTTCCTCCCACTGTTAAAGACCCCTACGCGCAAGCGAATTATTGAAATAAAATTGAACCATATGTTAGTCCCGAAATCACCTAGTTTGTGTCGAGTGGACGTTAAACCCCATTTCTCTCTCTCTCTCTCTCCCCCGTGCCAGTGGTGCAGGATAGAGGGCGTGGCAAGAGATAACATAATATAGTCGTTCAGATGAGACGAAAACCAGAGATCCTGTGTACACATGTACATAAAAGATCCCTTGGCAGCTGTGTAATTCGATATAAGAGTAGGCCGTAGTGTCGTTGTCTAGGCAAAATTTAACTCATAGCACACAGCATGGCGTAAGCCCATCTTCATTAGCCCAGTCGGAGTAGAACATTAGGAATTTAAACACCATTTCATTTACAAATACATGATTTTCACATTTCCAAAGAATTCAGAGAACGCATTGGGAAGACATTTTCTAGATATTTATTAGGCTCTAGCTTTTCATTATAAGAAAAACATGTCAAATAGTAGTCAGGAGTATAAAATATGCCTTTTAAAATGCTATACAGTTCTGTTGAATGTGCGGAGGGTGACATCTGAACACATAGAAAGTTCCATTGCGTTAATTCAAGAAGTTATGAGTATGAGAGATTGTATTAATTCAAGATGGTTTGAGTATCAGAGATTGCGATATTTCAAGAAATTGTGAGTACTAGAGATTGCGATAATTCAAATGTGCATAGGTATCAGAGCCAATGAAAGCAGCATTGCAATTTGAATACGTGAATACCCCATGAATGAATCAAGGGTATAGTGGAGTAGAAAGGAAGGATACCACTAGGGGTACCAAGGCTATGTCTTGTCATAATACAAGTTTCCTACAAGTTTTAAAAAATTAAATAAAAACTCAAGCCTCTACTGCACTGACAAGGAAGTATGGATGGACGGAAAGGGTGATTACAATATACAAACATATACATGTACATAAGAAATGGTGTGTATGATGACACTGAGCAAATGAGTCATTCGTAACCAATATGTCGATCATGTCATTTGGTTTGGATGTATCTTTGAAATACTAATAATGACACAAGGTTATAAATATAAATCTGTTGTGTCTGTCAATTATTGGGTTATAGAAGTGTAAGTTTATATTCCTCTTCAGGAAAGCCCAATACTGTGGGGGAGGGGGGGATGGCCGAATGGTTAGCATGTGCGTTCTGTATCATACATGTAAGGTCTGTCATTGAGTCAACTGGCATGGTTTTGATTCCCCGGCTGTACGTGACAAGGAGTACAATGTAGGGTCATCTCTCCAACCTCGTGGGTTTTCCTCCAACTGCTAAAGACCCCTACGCACAAGTGAATTATTAAAATAAAATTGAACCATGTGTTAGTCCCGAAATGTCCTAGTTTGTATCAAGTGGATGCTAAATTCTCTCCCTCTCTCCCTATCCTGTAGTCACGATTTCAGACATAGGGCTGATATAGGTGCTTAAAGGAGCTACATAAATATCAAGTTCGGCCCAAAGCACAGGAAATTGTGTTTGCATCAGTCAAATTTTGGAAATTCCCTCATACAAACACATTTTTGGAAACTTTTCTTGGTCAATAAAAACTTTAAAAAAAACCCCACTGTCAACAGGACTAATACAAAATAAGTAGCATCATTTAATTCCTTGTTAAAAAACCTTGTTATTATGTAGTTCCCTGTAACAAACAAACAAACAAACAAACAAATCTACCAACACACACAATCTGATTAAAATATAGATCTATGTTTCAATTTTTTTTTATACTTTCAATGGCCTACACTACATGAAGATCTGACCAGTTGTAGTGGAGGGTCGCGCCAGGGGTCATACAAGCGGCCCTATGATGTCAGACATTTGATTAACAAATCAGTGTTGATGTACATGTATCTAGAGAGATACCCACAGTTCCATGCATCACACCATAAAACTAAAATAGTATTCTAGTTCTATGACCACACTCCAAGAACTCACTGTAACAGACCGTTTCATTGGCTAATCCCTCACACTTCACACCAACCAGAACATGGGTTACATGTATATAACAACTCTTCCAGATCCTAGTGTAGTAAAGACAAAAACGAAATTTTAATTTTTTTATGATTTCTGGTGGTAAATACATAATGGTTCGATTCAGTTTGCCTATTGACCTTGGGGTCATAGTTTGAAACAATTCAAACAGGAAAGAAATTCATTCATTATATGAAATTCATATAAGTAGATCTTTCCTCTTTAACTGTCATAATATGGTATTTAATGATTAATTTCTCCGATATTATTAAATATTATTTATAACGTGCTATTACATATTAATTAGTATTTGACGAGTATTATTGGAGTATAACCAGCTCAACTGTCAACATGTACAGATCGAGACATATATCGTCCATCAAACGTTTGTATTTTTATCTTTTTATCTTTTAATATCTCTAAACCTCATTTGAAGGATTTTAATTCTGTTTCTGTTATTGAGAGAGAGAGAGAGAGAGGGGGGAGAGAGAGAGAGAGAGAGTTCATCGTCCACTGACACAAACCAGGTCATTTCGGGACTAACATAGGATTCAATTTTATTTTAATAATTCACTTGCGCGTAGGTCTTTAGCAGTGGAAGGAAACCGGAGGACCCAGAGAAAACCCACAAGGTTGGACAGGCGACCCTACTCCTTGTCACGTACAACCTAGGATTCGAAACCATGCCAGTTGACTCAATGACAGGCCTTACATGTATGATACAGCGCGCACGTGCTAACCATTCGGCCATCCACCCCCTGCCTGTTATTATGAAAGTTGAGCTCTGAAAGGAATAAATCTAAATATGGTTTAATTTGCTAATATTTGCTAAATCGCTTATATTTGCAACCTAGAAATGGACACAAATGGGTCGCAAGGCATGTAATATAAACTGGCCTCAAATTTTTGGATGGGCCTCTTTTTAAACCGTTCAGGTTTTGACTTTGTTTTCTTCGTGGAATGTTAAATAATCAATTTAAGGACAATTTGAATGTGCATGCCAATGTGTACACTGGCTCTCGTTTTTTCGTCCCATCCAAACGACTATACATGTACGTCATCCCAAGGAACCACGCCGGAAAATCCTGATGAAATTTCTAGACCAATTTAGGGATTGAACACAGGTCCTCCATGTTAGCGAGCCAGCATCTTACCCACTTAGCCACTGTGCCTTCTGTCCTGTATTTTAAGCCTTCACTTAAAATAATTTAAACGTAAGACTTAAAAAAATTGTAACTGCCAACTATAGCTTGAAGATATTTGTCAAGAAGTTACTGACATCATGTATACATGTTACCGTGGTGACACTATGGGATTATAACTGGAGGTGTTGTCTGTACGTGGCATTCAACAAATAACAAGTGACAGTTTTATTTTACTGACATAACTCACAGTAGGCTATGTATAGAGAGAGAAAAATTGGGTTTTACATCCACTCAACTCAAACTAGGTCATTTTAGTAGTGAGGTTGGTTGGCCGAATGGTTAATGCGTACATAACTCAGTGTAGGCTTTATATATATAGAGAGAAAAATTGGGTTTAACATCCACTCAACACTAACTAGGTCATCTCAGGGAGAATATGTACATGTAGTGGTAAAATTTTATTTCAATAGGGGTATTGGTTGGCCAAATGGTTAACACATACATAACTCAGTGTATACTTTATATATAGAGATAGAAATTGCGTTTAACGTCCACTCGACACAAACTAAGTCATTTTGGGGATAATATATATTGGTCAAATTTTATTTCAATAGGGGCATTGGGTGGCCGAATGTTTAACACGTGCGCAGTGGATCAGATGGTCTGTCATTGAGTTAAGTGGCGTGGTTTTGATTCCCCGCTTGTACGTGACAAAGAGTAGGGTCACCTGTCCAACATCTTGGGTTTTCTCCAGGTCCTCCAGTTTCCTCCCACTGCTAAAGACCTCTATGCACAATAATTTCTTTAAATAAAATTAAACCATATATGTTAGTCCAGAAATGACCTAGTTTGTGTCGAGTGGATGTTAAATCTCTCTCTCTCTCTCTCTCTCTCTCTCATCAAGACATAGTAGTAGGGCCACACAAATTTAATTTCTAGTTCTTCCTTCAATATCCTAATAATTAAAAACCTTCTCAGTCAAGTGCTACATTCGGTTTAAAATTTCAAATTTTAGAAATAGGGAACTGAAAACTTTTGAGAAGAACGGGCAAATACCTTTTTGTTTTTAAACTATTTTTGTTCTGAAGGAAATAGAAATCAAGTTTTCAAATGGGTGGCCTGAGGCCTAAGTTATTATATATTTTTATTAAACATATTTCATGTATTAAGAGGGTTGTGTTGTTATTTTGTTGATGTTACTCTACAAGTTAGATGAGTTTTTTATTCTGGATGTTCATCAGGTTATGTAGAAAGACCTTTCATATCTTACTGGCTGACTTACATGTATGTTATATACGAGATATTTTTAGATTTTTGCTGAGTTTGAAATAAGAGTTACTGTAGTTATGTATGAATCTTTGATTGAGGAACTTGGATATCCTGTGTCGATATGATTATGACTATTTTTCATTGATTAACTTGGTTATCGGGTAAGAGGTTATTAATTTTAACATATATTTATCAATATTTAACAATGATGGTCATTTCCAGTTTCATGAGAGAGAGAGAGAGGGAGAAGGAGAGAGAGAGAGAGAGAGAGAGAGTTTAACTAGGTCATTTCAGGACTAACATATGGTTCAATTTTATTTCCATAATTCGCTTGCGCGTGGGGATCTTTATATATATATTTATATATATATATATATATATATATATATATATATATATATATATATATATATGTCGAGTATGTCTGTGTAATTTATCAAGTTTTCTCATTTTCCATCGTGGTTTCCCATAACAATGGTCTAGGACAGGGGGGCCTGGCAATGGACAGTGTCTAGTTTTTCGAATGGGACGAAAAAACGCAGCCCGGATACGCATTTGCATGCACGTAAAAGAGAGAGAGAGAAATTGGGTTTAACGTCCACTCGACACAAACTAAGTCATTTTGGGACTAACACAATTATTTCAATAATTCACTTGCACGTAGGGGTCTTTAATTAGCAGTGGCAGGAAACTGGAGGACCTGGAGAAAACCCACGAGGTTGGCCGGTTTCAAGAGAATATCCACACTAAAATGGACTCAGATTAATTATTTAACATTTAATTAACTCCAGTTAATCTCCTCGCTTGGATTAGTAGGATTAAATTGGATTATATTTGGATTATATAGGTGTTATTGACTTATTTATATCGTCTATAGAGGATGCCGAAAAGTCAGGACATTTTCGATTCCTCATATCTTTGTAAATACTGAACATATTTGTTGAACTGGTGATGTGATGTGAAAGCTGAAATGAATTGAAAGATTTTTTGGGGATTGATATTCCACTTTCACAATATTGTAAATTTCAAAGGATTCAAAATCTCTCAAGTGATCATAAGCAATTTTAAGATTGAAGTATAGATATTCCTTTTAGACATTCTACTTTTGTACTTCGTGGTGGGTGGGGGTGGCCAAATGGTTATTGTGTATCATAAGGTCTGTCATTGAGTTAACTGACATGGTTTCAATTCCCTGGTTGTATGTGATAAAGTGTAGGGTCGCGTGTCCAACCTCCTGGGTTTTCTAAAGACCCCTACACGCTAGCAAATTATTGAAATAAAGTTTAACCATATGTTAGTCCTGAAATGACCTGGTTTGTGAGTGGAGGTAAACTCTCTCTCTCTCTCTCTCTCTCTCTCTCTTGTGATGATCAGAGAAGACTGGAGTACATGTATCATCAGTTGAAGTACTTCCAAAATCTCAGCATTTAACGTGAATGCTATGAGGAATTTATCATGAGTTTTACATGGGAGTGTAATAACCAGTAAGTTATAATGATTACATGATTGACTTACTAAACTTCACGGTATCTAACATACATATGGCAAGCTGTTGTCTACATTCAACAGTATAATTGAACCAGTAAAAAGCTGGCAGATTATTTATGCAGAATTTTCCAGTATTCTATAAATCCATTTACATTTAAATTGGATTAGTGCAGTGTAATAGTGTAAAATTAAACGTGGACTAACATAAGTGGAGAAAATAATTTAAAAATATTACCAAATTGTTTTAATTTGTAGATGATTCAGAGTTGAGGTGAGTTAGGTTATTTGTTGATAGGTCATATATAATCGTCATTCGTTCATACCACAGAATATAATCCAGAACTTCCTTTCTGCTATAGACAATAATTCTTTATTTTGTTTGTAGACGCTATCAACCATCTCCGTTACATATATATAGACAGTCGACTTGGATACGTTTCATTTGTATTGATTATGTAATTTTAGAGAATGGAGCAGGTTAGATTGACTTTAAGTGTAATTGTTATATATCAGTTTACTATCAGGAGTATAAAGAGAGTATTGATAACGTTTATATCTATTTAGTTTCAATATGTTTGATAGAGATGGTTGGTTATTGGTAATATAACATATTATTATACGGACCAACAAGGTATGTGGTATTGTTCGTTATAGTAGTAGTGCTACATGGTTTTATCGCCTCTTCTTGTTATACAGTGGTGCTAACATCATACATGTACATGTACGTGGTTTTATATCATCTCTTCTTGTGCACAGTTCATTTGTAATTTGAATAATTCATTTGTGGTTATAACTTGACGAAGCTTGCTGGAGAAACAACATATGTGATCTAGACGGGGTCGAACCTGTTATCTTTTAAATCAATAGACTAAAAGAAAAATGAAATGAAATGAGGTTTAACGTCCTACTGTTCTGCTCCTACTGGGCTAATGAAGACGGGCGTACGCCATACAGTGTGCTATGTGGTAAATTTTGCCCGGACAGCGACACTATGGCCTAGTCTTATATCGAATTCCAACTGCTGAGGGATCTTTTACGTGCACGTCATTGTATACACGGGCCCTCAGTTTTTCGTACAATCCGAACGACTAGACAGCTGTCCCATCTCCACCACTGACAAGGGGAAACTATGTCAAAAATTCCTGATAAGCTTTCTTGGCAAACACTGGGATTGAACCCACAACATCCGAACTAGTGAGCTAATGTCTTACTCGCTTAGCCACCATGGCTCCCAGAATAAACTAGAATTGATTAAACTGGTGAAGACATTATAAATGGACATTATTTCTATATGTTACCCTGATGTCATCTTTCTTGAATCTGATCCAATTTTTAATTCAAACAGATCTTTGGTACAATGTAGTTTAATTTAATTCATATCCCGTATTTGTTAATAGCGTGTATTCTCCTGCTGGGAACTTACTTTTGTCTGTGGTGTCATTGTTGTGTCTTACAGGTTTGTCCATCATGTCAGATTTGTGTGTTGTGTGATTTTTCTTGATTTATTTTTGGGGTTGTAATAGTCCAAGTACTTAGTCTCAGCTGACAATTAGAGTATGCCTAGACATTCAAATCGGACAAAAAATAAGGGCCTGTTAGTGGTTTCTGAATTGACAATTCATTTCTGCACTAATCATTCATTTTCTTTAAGATGAGGAATTGGGTGCCACTTTAGACCATAATGCCTGTCATTGAGTCAAATGGGGTGGCTTCGATTCCCAGCTGGTACAAGACAAGGAGTAGTGTCACCTGTCAAATCTCGTAGTTTTTCTTCATGTCCGCCGGTTTCCTCCAACTGCTAAAGACCCATATGCACAAGTGAATTATTGATATAAATTTGAACCATATGTTAGTCCCGAAATGACCTACATAGTTGTGTCAAGTGGACATTAAACCCTCTCCCTCTCTTCCTCAAAGAAAATGTAAACATTAGATTGTAAAACCAAAATTCAAGCCTCGTGGGTTTTCTCTGGGCCCTCCGGTTTCCTCCTACTGCTAAAGACCCCTATGCGCAAGCGAATTATTGAAATAAAATTGAACCATATGTTAGCCCCAAAGTGACCTTGTTTGTGTCGAGTGGATGTTTAACTCTCTCTCTCTCTCTCCCTCTCTCTCTCTGTAAAATCAAAAGGTAAACATTGCATGGAATATTTGTACTTCAACTCTGTCAGATTTTTTATGTATATATCAGATGTGTTGAGAAATGATATAAGGAAGTTTGCCAAGACTAAGTACAGAATGTTTACCTCATTCATTCATTTCCTCTAGTCTAGTATCACTGACACAGTACCGTACATGTATTCATTTATTTTCCTCTAGTTTAGTAGTATGACCATACTACAGTGGACTTTGTCACTTCCGACATCTGAATACTACAGCATTCTGTGAAATACACATGTCCCGATTTCATGTCAAATACACATTCGGCAAACCATGACTGATTCCGATACTCTACATCTAGTACTTCCGCCATTGAGTATTCCGAAATGCTGTCTAATCTCGCATATTGTATCTATCCCATCCACTGTACATGTATTCATTTATTTATTTCCTCTAGTTTAGTATCACTGACATAGTATTCATTTCTGGTGGGTGGGTACTTAGGAAATTTGTGGAAATGTTATCTCATAAGTTATTGATGAAACTATTTTTCTCAAAGTGGAAATATTTGAATAGTCGAGGAATTATTGGAGAACATAAATTTTTCAAGAGCTTACTCTGGCTATTGCAGGGTTTTCTTTAGGTCTGAAATGTTATATAAACTAATAATTAGACATTTATTAACATGAAAAGACCTTAATCAACTCCCAATGCCATCTTATGTGTCGGATTTTTTCTGGATTTAAATCCGATTTGCTACTCAACGCCCATTGATGATTTAATCCCAAAATGATGATCGAGGCTAGGCCTAAATTAAAATGCTAATATCTTGGTATCAAAGTGGAGAAATTTTCAGCATATTCTCTTTACATTAGGTAGTTTTTAACTGTTATAGTGAGAACTACCAGCTTTTTATATAATTTTATCTAATGCCCCTTTAATATAAGCTTAAAAATAGTTACCAGTAAACATTGTTGATTTTGGTCATAATTAAATAATTGTTTAACACAGTTCTATGGATAACAATCACTATATTATATACACACTAATTTAACTGACACGTCGCCATACTGATGTCTGATATAATCTTTAAATAGCATTTAGTGATTGAACATAATAGAAATGAAATGAAATGGGGTTTAACGTCCCACTGTTCTGCTCCTATACTGGGCTAATGAAGACGGGCATACGCCATACAGTGTGCTATGAGGGAAATTTTGCCCAGACAGCGGCACTATGGCCTACTCTTATATCGAATTCCAACTGTCAAGAGATGCTTTACGTGCACGCCAATGTCTACACGGGACCTCGGTTTTTCATCCCATCCAAACGACTAGACAGCTGTCCTTGTATAGCCCTCCGCCCTGCATCACTGACAAGGGAGAACCATGCCGGAAAATCTGGATGAACTTTCTCGGCCAATGTAGGGATCGAATACCCGACCTGCAGGCTAGCGAGCCAGCGTCTTACCCACTTAGCCACCGTGATTCCGTTGAACATAATATAGAAATGTGTTGTGTTATATTATGTTCAATCGCTAAATGCCATTCAAAGATTATATCAGACATAAATTATTGTTATTTCCAAGTGTTATGTGAAGCTCGATATAATTTGGTTTAGAGAGAGAGAGAGAGAGAGAGAAATGGGGTTTAACGTCCACTCGACACAAACTCGGTCATTTCGGGACTAACATATGGTTTAATTTTATTTCAATAATTCGCTTGCGTGTAGGGTTCTTTAGCAGTTGGAAGAAACCGGAGGACCTGGAGAAAACCCATGAGGTTGGACAGGCGACCCTACTCCTTGTCACATACAACCGGGGATTCAAAACCGCGCCAGTTGACTCAATGACAGACTTTATGATACAGCGCGCGCCTTGTGCTAACCATTCAGCCATCCAACCCCCCACCCCACCCATTCAGCCATGCAACCCCCCCCCCCATTTGGTTTAGAAGCTTTGTGTCCTTCATTTGCATTTTTTGGTACATTGTAAATATCAAATTTTCCACGGCATAATCCATGCTAAAATGTTCCCAAATTGATTATTTAATATTTAATTTAAAAAATAAAATGATAAATATCTACAACAGATATCTCAATCTCCCATCTTGAATTTAATGAGTTTAAACAGAGGCCCATCAAAAAAATTCAGCTAAACTCATACATGTAGGTGTCAGTGGCTTGTGTTCATCACTTTATTCTGTACGCAAGTATATCATCAGCAGTAGATGTATAATGTTGACAATATTTCAATTTATCTTTGTATATTGCCCTGTGTATATATTGGCGTGCACGTCAAAGATCCCTCGGGAGTTGGAATTCGATATAAGAGTAGGTCATAGTGCCACTGCCAGGGCAAAATTTACCCCATAGCACACTGTGTGGCGTATGTCCATCTTCATTAGCCCAGTCGGTGCAGAACAGTATGAGGTTAAACCCCATTTCATTTCATTTCATTTCTTTGTATATTGTTGGACTGATATCACCAAAGACCCCTACATGTGCATGCAACGAATAATTGAAATTAAACTGAACCTTAAAGTAGCTTAGTCTCTAACTCAATATCATCCAAAGTCTTATACGTTGAAAACATGAATTATTTGTCCATTTAAATCAACACTTATGTTGTGATGGGCTTCTGATATCCAATATTTGAGACAAAATAAACATTTTACCATTGGTACGATCCGTGTACCATAGTGAGTTTCAGCGTCATTTGTAACAAGTGACCAGAACGAATATGCCACAACTCATGTCAAACGGTGACGCTATATCTTATATGGAGAGCATGCACAATAGACTGGAATAACCAGATGCTAAAAATTGCTATTCGGTTGAGACTCATGCCGTATTTCTCTGGACATAATTGATTTGAAAATAAGAGTCAAAACTGAAACAAGTGAATGTAAATCAGTTTATATACAATCAGATTACATTATTGTATGCGTTGCGACCCATTGTGGTCAATTTCTAGGTCCCAAATATTAGCAATTTAACTCCTTTAAGTTAGTCCTGAAATGACCTGGTTGTGTCCAGTGGTGTGGATGTAATATCTCTCTCTCTCTCTCTCTCTCTCTCCCTCTGATTTGATAAACATTCAATATCTAAAAAACTAAAATGACAACTATTAAAAAGAAAGTGATGAAACCCTTACAAAAAACCCTGTTTGAATTAAAGGCAGACATTGTGGTAGGAATCTGTTTTCTCAAGGTATGTAAATAAAGTCTTGGTTTAAAGAAAACCTAATATAGTAAAAAGACGAGTTGTTTTTCTGGCTTAACATCAGTGATCAAAGACAAGAGGTCATGCTTGTAGTGAATTGGGTGTCAACATGGACATCTTTTTTTTCTTTGGATCTTTTACAAATTAGAAAGATGGCAGATCGTAGTTTTTGTATTATAGTAGAGGCAAGAGATATACCTTTCGGTGGCTTTATTTTCTAGTCTGTAGTGGATTACATATGGTGCATTCAATAATTAGACAGATTTCATTGATTCTTTTAGTGCAGTGAAGGTGCCTAAACAAATGATTGAAGTTGCTTGAATAACTGTCAGAAATGAAATGAAATGGGGTTTATTGTCCTACTGTTCTGCTCCGAACTGGGCTAATGAAGACAGGCATATGCCATACAGTGTGCTATGAGGGAAATTTTGCCTGGGCAGCGGCACTATGGCCTACTCTTATATCAAATTCCAACTGCCAAGGGATCTTTTACGTGGACGCCAATGGGAAGAACTATTAGATATACAATGCTAAGCATGGAGCTTTCAGTGATTTGAGATTGTACTATTCTGTTTAATCTGCGTATTCAGATCAATACATAATCAATACATAATCGATCGTATTCTTTCTATAGTTCAGATCAATAGAAAATCAATCATATTCTTTCTATAACTCAGCTTTAATTTAAGTTTTGATAAAATCTATTTTTGAGAGTGGGGCTGGGCATCGACCCCATTTTATGTAAGTGTTTTATGTAAGTGCACCAGGGTCCTCGTGCATTATAATTCAATGCTGTTTCTACTAATTGTTTTGAATATGATTAAAATGTACAAACTTTTATCTAATACTGGCTTTTAGGTCTCTGATCATAATTTACTTTTTCCAGATGAAATCTAATTACTTGATCTATGTTAAAATATACTTAAAGGTATTATTTAAATCTAATTACCTGGTAAGAATATAACATCAAATTATCAAAGGTAGATTGTTGGATTAGATAAAGGTGGGAACAGGACAATTGCCAGCGGGACAACTGCCGACAGGACAAATGACCGCGAGTACAGCTGCTGGCAAGTAAACTGCCGGCGGGACAACTGTCGATGATATTATTTGTTTTCTGGCCATTTTGTTAAAAATAACCAATACTTAATAATTAAATGTTCTTTATTATTATCACACAGGTTCAGTTTACTTTGCACTCACTAAGTAACTGACTGACTATCTATAATAGCACTCACTGACATAAAGTTATCACAGGAGAATATTATGTGCAATACCACATAAATAGTCCAACACATGACGATTATTGACCTTAAGTTATGCTTTGATAATGATTACATGTATTGTGCTCATGGATCAATTAATAAACTATACTAAAAAAAGACCAATGAAGTCATTGGCAATAAGATTAACAGACCCAAATAGGCGCATCAAAAGATATTAGCAAAAAGCTTTTGGTGTTGGCTTGTCTTCAGAAGATGTATCTTTGTAAATACATGTAGTGAATGGAATTGAACTAT
The DNA here is from genome assembly GCF_932274485.2 of Patella vulgata. Classification (NCBI taxonomy): domain Eukaryota; kingdom Metazoa; phylum Mollusca; class Gastropoda; family Patellidae; genus Patella; species Patella vulgata. Next base: position 5,443,676 of record NC_065885.2, read on the forward strand.
TTTAGGCTGATGTTCCTTTTTGAGACTCAACTATTTTAGACTGATGTTCCTTTTTGAGATTCAACTATTTTAGACTGATGTTTCCTTTTGAGACTCGACTATTTTAGACTGAGATTCCTTTTTGAGACTCAACTATTTTAGACTGATGTTCCTTTTTGAGACTCGGCTATTTTAGACTGATGTTCCTTTTTGAGACCCATCTATTTTAGACTGATGTTCCTTTTTGAGATTCAACTCGATTCAACTATTTTAGACTGATGTTCCTTTTTGATACGCAACTATTTTAGACTGTTGTTCCTTTTTGAGACTCAACTATTTTAGACTGAGATTCCTTTTCGAGATTCAACTATTTTAGACTGATGTTCCTTTTTGAGATTCATCTATTTTAGACTGATGTTCCTTTTTGAGATTCAACTATTTTAGACTGATGTTCTGAAAAATACAACAAAAAATACTGAAAAAAAATATGTTTGCTACTAATTGCTGTAAAAAACTGAAAAATCCTAAAATACCGAAAAACAACACTAATTTACGGAAAAAAAAAAAACCCTAGACCACACATAAAAATTGTTAGGTGGGTGATTGGTGAGGCTAGGCCATGTATAAAAATTGTGGGGAAATTCCCAAATAATTCATACCACTCTTGTTTTGTTTCTTTCAGATTCTCCAGAATCTGCGAAAAATAGCCTGAAAAGATTCCAGTTTCAGACTGGTGAGTCGCCAGAGCAACGAGGGCCCAATTATCATGTGTTGGAGAAAGATTCTCCCGGTGAACTAGACATTAAAAGCAGCAAAACACTTCGGAGATCTAAGGTAGCAGACGGCACTGTTAATAAACTTATGGCAACATTCGAAAGAAAAAATCATGAAACGGGTTCGCTTGATAAAAAAGCTGGGCCATTAAACAAGGCGTCAGAAGATTTGAAAATAAGATTGGAGTACGAGCTTGCCGGAGATATGTCCGTGTCGAAAGCTGCAGAGGTTTCGCACCCAGGACAAGAAGCAGAAACAGATGGTAAAACAGAAGCATCTGAAGTTGCTCCGCCAGAAAATGTGGTAGAAGAATCGTGTAGTAACTTTGATCTGTATACAACTGAGAAAATCTACGATACCCCTCCTAGCACCCCATTAATAGGCTGTAAACAGGGACATGGCATGCCTGTGTCGGTCATGCCCGTGGATGATGAAAATAATGAATACGATCATCTAAAAACTGCTGTACTGGATAATCTGTTACATAGTTACGATCACTCTGTAGAATCAAAGAGACATGAAACAAGTCCGTTAGAACTCAGTACTAGAAGTTGTACAGGTATTTTCGTTATTATTATCTTTAAACTCTATGTGATCTTCGAAATTTTCAGGGAGTTGGATTGCTGAATGGTTAGCGTGTGCGCTGTATCATAAAGTCTGTCATTGAGTCAACTGGCGTGGTTTCGAATCCCCGGTTGTACTTGAGAAGGAGTAAGGTCGCCTGTCCAACCTCGTGGGTTTCCTCCCACTGCTAAAGACCCCTACGCGCAAGCGAATTATTGAAATAAAATTAAACCATGTGTTAGTCCCGAAATGACCTAGTTTGTGTCGAGTGGACGTTAAACCCCATTTCTCTCTCTCGACACACAAACTAGGTCATTTCGGGACTAACATATGGTTTAATTTTATTTACATAATTCGTTTGCGCGTAGGGGTCTTAGCAGTGGGAGGAAACCGGAGGACCCAGAGAAAACCCACGAGGTTGGACAGGCGACCCTACTCCTTGTCACGTACAACCGGGGATTCGAAACCACGCCAGTTGACTCAATGACAAGCCGTATGATATAGCGCGCCATCTACCATCCCAAAAGTTAATCGGGGTACGGAGGGCCTGGTAAGGGAAAATATATAGTCATTCGGATGGGACAATCTTTTGTGCTCATAAAAGATTCCTTGACAGTTAGAATTTGATTTGACAGTATTCTTTAGAGCTTGCTGTCTGGGTAAAATTTCCCTCATGGTACACTGTATAGCGTATGCCCGTCTTCATCTGCTTTCTGCCTAAACAGTTGGAATTCAATGTAGATTCATGGTCGGGTCTAGACTACTATTATACATTACACAGTGTAGATCCACGGTCGGGTCCGGTCTTCCATTATACATTACACAGTGTACATCCACGGTCGGGTCCGGTCTTCCATTATACATTACACAGTGTAAATCCACGGTCGGGTCTGATCTACCATTATACATTACACAGTGTAGATCCACGGTCGGGTCCGGTCTTCCATTATACATTACAGTGTACATCCACGGTCGGGTCGGGTCTACCATTATACATTACACAGTGTAGATCCATGGTCGGGTCCGATCTACCATTATACATTACACAGTGTAGATCCACGGTCCGGTCTACCATTATACATTACACAATGCGCACGTAATTCTAGTAATAAAAATAATCATTTCTTTGCTTCAAAATGACTGAAGTTTTATTCCATTGGTTTTTAATTTTAGATAGAAGAAAAAGTCGTAGACGTCGTGTTAAGAAGAGTTCAACAGTAGGAACAATTAGTTTCCTTAACAATAGTGGATCTCACGATATGGTGTATGATGATAGTAAGTATAAATATCTCACAATCTGATTAAAATACAGATCTATATTTCTTTTCGTTATTTATAGTTCAAAATTTCGTTTTACTTGTCTTCACTACACTAGGACCTGGAAGAGTTGTTATATAACCAGCGTTCTGGATGATGTGAGGGATTAGCCAATGAAATGGTCTGTTGTGGCGAGTTTATGGCGTGCGGTGCAGGGAACTGTGGATAACCCACTAGAAACGCTGATTGGTTAATCAAATGTCTGATGCCATAGGGTCAAAAGCCGCTTGTATGACCCCTGACGCGACCTTCATGTAGTAGAGGCCATCAAAAGTATAAAAAAAACGGAACAAAATATAGATCTGTATTTTAATCTGATTGTCCAAGTAGTAACCTTGCTCGACATTGCTGAACTTCAGTGAACGGACGACAGCCAGTGTATCCAGCCAGCTTAGTATGGCTGTCGACTATTTTCATTAATAAATTTGCCTAGTCTTTTGAAATTTCCAAATGTTATAAATTTTTATGTAAAGACACATGGTATTGTTTGTTTTAAAAGGTGATATCTATGAAGAACTTATATTAGCTAGTGATGATGAACTAGATGGATGGGGTTCGTCCGAGTTTGAAGATTATTCAGAAGATGACGTAGTAGATGAACAAGGTCCACATAAACCCTTACCCATGAAGCCTAAACCCAAACACGAAGCAGGCGTAAGTTGAAAATAAAATGTTTACCATCATGCTACACTAATTTGAATTTTTCTGGAAACAAAACAAATCCAGATACAAAAAGTAAAAGTAAATTTATAAAAACACCATTCACAAGGCTAGAGTGGTTATTAATAATCAACACCCCAGAGAACTGAAATTTAAATTGTTTTGACCTCAAAAGCAATAGATATATTAACAAACTATAATACTGCTGAATACGCATGTATGTTTCTGCTTGGAAAACTTTAAACTGAAACATTGTTTTTAATTGAGCCAATCTATTTATTTGATCCTCAGTAGCATGAGGTTCTTCGGATAATTTATTCATAGTTGTAATAAGCACATATCTTTAAAGTGGCATTATGGAATAGCTAAATCTTCCTATTGCAGATGTTTTTTACTCGGGATTTCCCAACCGAGGGCCTGGCAAGGTGGGTGGCTAGTCTTTTGGATATGACGCAAAACATGAGGTCCTGTGTACACATTGGTAAGCACATGCACGTAAAAAAAATCTTGACTGTCGTGCCGATGTCCAGGCAAAATTTCCCTCATAGCCCACTGTACTGTGTGTTGTATGTCCGTCTTCATTAGCCCATTTGGTTCAGAAAAGTAGGATGTTAAACCACCCATTTCATTTCTTCAGATCATTGAAAATTAATGAAATGTTTCAGGCACCTGGGTTAATCAGTAGAATTAAAAGTTTTCGAGGTAAAAAAGATGAAGAAGAAGATGACGATGCTCGATGTTTTCCTGTAAATATGGATCCAGGTAAACATCCACCACCAGAGTTACCTCCCTTACCAGATGGTCTCACAGAAAATCAAGTAAGATAAAATGTACCCAATGTTTTATAAAGGGTTAATTCTGTTCAATTTTTAATGAATTTTCTCTCATGCAAAGGACAAAGAAGTGGCTATTTCTGTAATCCAATTTAAATATTTTGTCGATAATGGAAGTGATGTCATTGTGCCGAGTCTTTGTTCTATAAATGGAACTGATATTGCTGGATTTATTTGTTAATTCTGTGTCCATTTTATAACATGTGTGTAATGACATGTGGAAATCTGTTTAACGGTTCCATTTATACTGGAAGTGACACCAGTTATAATTCAGTTGTAATGTTGTTCCATAGTTCTAATTATTGTTTGTTTACAGAAAAAAAGACGATGTGTTATTGAACAGATTATATCTAGTGAGAAATCATACATCAGTTCTCTAGAGAGGATCATTAGAGTAAGTACAGTATATCATGCCATCATCTGGAGTGTTATATATCAGTTCTCTAGAGAGGATCATTAGAGTAAGTATATCATACCATCATCTGGAGTGTTATATATCAGTTCTCTAGAGAGGATCATTAGAGTAAGTATATCATACCATCATCTGGAGTGTTATATATCAGTTCTCTAGAGAGAACCATCAGAGTAAGTATATCATACCATCATCTGTAGTGTCATATATCAGTTCTCTAGAGAGGATCATTAGAGTAAGTATATCATACCATCATCTGGAGTGTCATATATCAGTTCTCTAGAGAGGATCATTAGAGTAAGTATATCATACCATCATCTGTAGTGTCATATATCAGTTCTCTAGAGAGGATCATTAGAGTAAGTATATCATACCATCATCTGGAGTGTCATATATCAGTTCTCTAGAGAGGATCATTAGAGTAAGTATATCATACCATCATGTGTAGTGTTATATATCAGTTCTCTAGAGAGGATCATTAGAGTAAGTATATCATACCATCATCTGGAGTGTCATATATCAGTTCTCTAGAGAGAATCATCAGAGTAAGTAAATCATACCATCATCTGGAGAGATGTATATCAGTTCTCTAGAGAGGATCAATCGAGTAAGTAAATCCGGGAGTCGGGGGTTGGGTGGCCAAATGGTATAGATCTTATGATCTGTCATTGTGTCAGGTGGCGTGGTTTCGGTTCTCCAAGGTGCTGTATGCACATCGGTGTGCATGTAAAAGATCCCTTGGCATTTGGAATTCGATATAAAAGTAGGCTATAATGCTGCTGTCCTTGCAAAATTTCCTTTGCAGCACCCTGTATGATGTATGCCCGTTTTCTTTTGTGCATTAGGAGCAGAACAGCAGGATGTTAAACCACATTTCATTTCATTTCACCAAATAGGTTTTATTTTTCGGGTGAGGGGTATTGGATGGCTGAATGGTTAGCACTTCCGTGGTATATCATAAGGTCTGTCATTGAGTCATCTGGCGTGGTTTCAAATCCTCGGTTGTACATGACAAGGAGTAGGGTCGCCTGTCCAATCTCCAGTTTCCTCCCACGTGCAAGCAAATTATTGAAATAAAAAATTCAATCATGTGTTAGTCCCAAAATGACCTAGTTAGTTTTGAGTGGACGTTTTATTTTTGGTAAATTAACGAGATATTTAAATTATTACAGGGGTATGAGAGTACTGTGTTAGATCATATTGGTGGTGTTAAAACTCATACTAGAACAGTATTTAAAGAATCAAGAGAAATATTAAGTCATCATCAAATGTTCCAAATAGAAATGGCTGATCGCGTGAAAAAATGGGATGAAGATGAAAAAATGGGAGATATTTTTACAGCTTCGGTAGGTTAAAATTGTTTTAACTAAAAAACAAATTTTAAAAGGACTAGGAACAGAGTCTAGCATTTAGGATTAAATCTATAATCAAATTTGTGGTGTTCGGAGGCCAAATGGTTAACCCGTGTGAATTGGACCAGAAGGTCAGTCATTGAGTTAGTGGCATGGTTTCAATTCCCCGGTTGTATGTGACAAGGAGTAGGGTCGCCTGTCCAACTTCATGGGTTTTCTCTATGCCCTCCGGTTTCCTGCAACTGCTAAAAGACCCTTATGCTCAAGCGAATTATTGAAATAAGATTAGACCATATATGTTAGTCCCGAAATGTCCTACTTTGTGTCAATGGACCTTAAACCTCTCTCTCTCTCTCTCTCTCTCTCTCTCTTTCTCTCTTTCAATCTTTCTTTATTTCTTTCAACCTATGTAATAGTAAGTTTTATTATTATTTATTGTAGTTTTCTAAGTCCATGTTGGTTGATGCCTATAGTGTGTATGTAAATAATTTTGCGGTTGCCATGGAAGAAATAAAATCTTTACAGAGATCTCGACAGAATTTTAGAGATTTTTTGAAGGTAAGAAAAAAGTAGCGATTTTATAATTGACTTTAAGCTAAAATGAAAAGAAAATGGTATGAAATCATATGAAATGATATAAAATGATATATGAATGATAAATGAATGATAAATGATATAATTGATATAAAATGATATGAAATGAAATTATATATGAATGATATATAAATGATATAAATTGATACAAATGATATAAAAATGATATAAAATGATATAATTGATATAAAATGATATGAAATGAAATGATATAAAATGATATATAAATGATATATAAAAGATATAAAATGATATATAAATGATATAAATTGATATATAAATGATATAATTGATATGAAATGATATATAAATGATATAATTGATATAAAATGATATATAACTGATATAAAATGATATATAACTGATATAACTGATATGAATGATAAAGTGATATAAAATGATATAACTGATATGAATGATAAAGTGATATAAAATGATATGAAATGATATATAAGTAATATGGAATGATATAAAATGATATATAAATGATATAATTGATATAAAATGATATATAAGTAATATGGAATGATATAAAATGGTTGTTTTGTTTATTATATAGTTAAAGGAAAGTACAAGTAGAGATAGATTATCTATATTTGGTTTAATGGTGAAACCTGTACAGAGATTTCCACAGTTTATAATGTTCCTACAGGTAAATTAACTATTTCATTTTCATTTGATATGTGGTCATATATTACCATTACCCCAGTCCGTTCAAAATCACAAGCATCCAATGGTCTAAAGGGTTGATTTTGGGCTTGTCATGTGCACAGAACAGTAGGACATTAAACCCCATTTCATTTCATTTCATTTCATTTAGTTGAATTCATTTACATTATATTTTGTTTAGGATTTAGTTGAATTTATTTATTTTGTTTATTGTTTAGGATTTAGTTAAATACACACCAAAGGATCACCACGATAGAGGAGCTTTACAATTAGCTTTAACAGAATTAGAAAATGTCACTCACCGATTAAACGAAAGAAAGCGACATAGTGAACAGACGTTTTTAGCCAAACAGATTACCAATCAGTTGTTACGCCAGATTACGAAACAAGTCCCACCACGATATTTACCTGATAAAACACGGAGATTAATTCGACAAAATGATTTTGAACAAGTGGTAAGTATAATAGAAGCGCATAATGGAAATTTCTTGGATTCTCATTAGTTGAAAATTATTTTCTTTAGTTTTTTGTCTTTTAGACCGTCAACAATCGGAAAGAAATAATTCCATGAAAAATGTTAAATATTTTTGGCTACAATATCGATATACACCTATTTGATATCGCTTAAATTTTTCATTAGAGTCGCTCAATCTCTGCATTTGTTTTAACTTTACAACTTAGGTATCATGTAGTTGTGTTATATTAGCAGGAGTTTCTGTATTCAATGTTAAGATTCAGGCTATTGTTGGAAAACTGTTCAAATCTGTTGCGGAAAAAAAAAAAGATATAGAATGGGTTTAATGTCTAGTCAACAAAAACTCGGGTCATTTCAGGACTAACATATAGTTCAATCTTACTCCAATAACTTGTTTGCGCTTAGGAGTCTTTAGCAGTGGGAGGAAACCAGAGGACCCAGAGAAAACCCACAAGGTTTGACAAGCAAGCCTTGATCCTTGTCACATACAAGCGGGGAATCCCAAACCACACCACTTGACTCAATGACAGACCTTATAATGCAACGCGCGCTAACCATTCAGCCATCCAATCCCTATAATTCCTCAGTGAATCAACTAACTTTTAATAATGTTTTATTTTACAGGTTAGTGATTCTTCTGGTCAGATGAGAGTTAAAGTTAGACGTTTGATATTAATGGATGATACGTTATTATGTATAAAAGTTGGCTCTAAGTATGTCACTATTTCTATATTATTAATACTGACAAATTGAATCTTTTACAATTGTTTATGATTTAAAAGGAAATGAATTTAAAGGAGAAATAACATCCTAGTATGCACTATTTGCCAATCAGACTTCTTTTTCCTGTATTAGTGTGGTATTGCAGACAAGTTTTGTTATGCTTAGCGCACACACAGGGGTCTTTCCCTTGGGAGGAAACCGGAGTACCTGATCTCCAAGCCACATACGCTCACTGTTAACTATGTCGTCTGCTAGTGGTGTGTGAGGTACAGTGAGAGGGAGTGCATTTCAATCCAGATGTGTGCTTTGAATACACAGGTGAGGTGAGGAGTGAAGCATGATGAGCAGTGTGTGTATAGGAGTGAAGGTGATATGAAGGTGGAATAAAGTTGATACTGATGATTGAATAAAGAATATTATTAATCTACTTAACACTCACACCAGGGATCGAAACCATGACCAAAAGCAAGAGGTGACTGACCAGCGACACACTAGAACACTAGGTCATCCCAATATGTACTCTTGACCATCACTGTCCAGACAAAATTACCCTTCTAGCACACTACATGTACATGGCAGAAATAAACCTCATATCATTTCATTTCTTTGCCATCTGCTTGGTATCAGAATTTATAATAATAATTTATGAAACTTGTATTGTGCCGTAAATGCAAGCTGTAATGCTTCTACAATAGAAAATATATGATTATAAGCACGCAATATAAAACATTAAAAAATAACGATATTTTACCTCATTTTAATTTCTATTTTTATCCAGAGAAATAGATGGCATTAAACAAGAGAAATTTAAATTAAAATGGTTGATAAATTTATCGGATGTTGATTTAAAGGATAGCGCTATCACTCCGGATATGGAGACAACTGTAGCAGCACATCCTGGTAAATTCAGCATCTGGACAACTCAGATAGAAAGAGCGGAAGAAGATCCGTTTCATCTGTACGCAGATCTCAGTGAAATATTACACGATTTTACTGTATTAGGTCAGATGAGTGGATTAATGGCATCGTTAAAACGTTCATATCAGGTAATTATATTTTTATACTCCCATGGAAACCAGTTGTTGATATGGCGTGTGGTCACTAACAAGATGATCGCAGGTTCCATCCTGATACTGACAAGGACGGTTGTGACGAAAAATTGAGGTCCCATGTATACATTGGCATGCACATAAAAGATTCCTTGGAAGTTAGAATTTGATATAAGAGTAGGCCATAGTGTCGCTCCCCAGGCAAAATTTCCCTCATAGCACACTGTATGGCGTATGCCCAGCTTCATTAGCCCAGTCAGAGCAGAACAGTAGGACGTTAAACCCATTTCATTTCATTTCCCGATGCTGGGTAAGGACGTTCATCATGGATATGGCGCATGGTCAATAACCATTAGATCACAGGTTCGATCCCAATTTTGGCCAAGACAATTTATCAGGATGTTGCAGCCTGTGATTTCTCCCTTGTCGGTGGTGCATGGTTGAATACTTTTCCAACATGGTTTCTCCCTTGTCAGTGATAAGGACAGCTGTCTAGTCATTCAGATGGGATGAAAAACTGATGACCTGTGTATACATTGGCGTGCACGTAAAAGATCCCATCACAGTTGGAATTCGATATAAGAGTAGGCGATAGTGCCGCTGCCCGGGCAAAATTTCCCTCATAGCACACTGTATGGCGTATGCCCGTCTTCATTAGCCCGATAGGAGCAGAACAGTAGGACGTTAAACCCCATTTTATTTTTGTAGGGTTATGGTTTATCAGAAGATTTATTACATGAAATAACCAAAGATTTACAGAAAATGATACAAATAAAAGATGAACAGTTGAGATTAGTTAATAGCTGTTCTTTTATACTAGCTGATAAAGGTAGTGTCAAGTAAGTTTATTTATACTAGAAAATAAAGGTAGAGATTAAATCTGTGTCAGTCTTTGATGATTACAACAGCAAAACAAAGTTGCTTGATAAAGTATGCTAAACGTTTAAAACCACCGATCATGCACAATCAGTATCTTTGTTGACAATTTCAATAGAATTTTCTGGGGATTGGATGGCCGAATGGTTAGCATGTGCGCGCTGTTTCATACGGTCTGTCAGTAAGTCAACTGAGGTGTTTCGATTCCCCGCTTGTACATGATAAAGAGTAGGGTCAACTGTCCAACCTTGTGGGTTTTCTCTGGGTCCTCCAGCTTCCTCCCACTCCTAAAGATCCCTATGCTCAAGCAAAGTAATGAAATAATATTGAACCATATGTTAGTCCCAAAATGACCTAGTTTGTGTCGAGTGGACGTTAAACCCCATTTCTCTCTCTCTCTCTTGAATGATTCTGTACGATGTTGGAAGTGACATTTTATTTTATTTTAACAGTAAAACGAAGTATGTATTTCAAACACCTACACCCAACTTAAAACATGAATGGTGTGTCGATTTCTTAATGGCTAAATTAGCCTTAGGTAAGTTCACTATAAAACGTTCTGTTCAATATATTGATAAACCATTATATATTGACTGTATATATTATATATTGATAAACTATTATATATTGATAAACTATTATATATTGACTGTATATATTATATATTGACTGTATATATTATATATTGACTGTATATATTATATATTGACTGTATTGACTGTATATATTATATATTGACTGTATATATTATATATTGACTGTATATATTATATATTGTCTGTGTATGTATTTATAGATAAATGTAATAATCCTGGTTGGGAAATGGGACAGAACAGTGAAGAGAAGAGCAGTACACCAGCTTATTTCATGAGAGCTTTATCTGTAGATGTTCCACGTAATTTTACAAAGGTAAACAATATGGTCTCATGTTTTATATCTTCTAAATTATATAAACGAGAGGGGGAATGGCAACACTCCTCTTAAAAGAATAGCAGAGGCTTGACTGGCTGGTTTGGAGCCATGGTGGCTTAGTGGGTAGGACATTCGCTCGCTAACCTGGAGGTCCCGTGTTTGATTCCTGCGTTGGCCGAGAAAGTTCATAATGGCCAAGGGCAGATGGCCTGGAAAGGGACACTGTATAGTCGTTTGGATGGGACGAAAAATCGAGGTCCCGTGTACACATTGGCGTGCACATAAAAGAACCCTTGACAGTTGGAATTTAAAATAAGAGTAGGCCGCTGTCTGGGCAAAATTTCCCTAATAGCACCCTGTATGGCATATACCCGTCTTCATTAGCCCAGTCGGAGCAGAACAGTAGGATGTTAAACCTCCATTCAATTAATTTTCTTGATCTCACTCTGATGCTGATGATATATATATATATTGTAGGTAAAATGTGCTGTACCTGTATTCATACCATCTAGTTCAAGTGTAGATCTTGGTGTACAACACCTGTGGGTTTGTTCATCAAATACAGATCGAGGGCAGGTATCAGTGATATCCATACATAATCCTAAACCATGTTTAACGGAAGCGTTTAAAGCCACAGATGTAGAGATAGAATGTATGGTATCTGTACCCGGTCTAGGGAGCGGTGAGAAGAGTACGAGTAAATCGTTTGTTGAAGATACCGTCTGGATAGCAACTGTCAAACCTCAGTAAGTCAATATTCTTTGAATGGCATTTAGTTGTTGGTTCATAATCAAATAACACACTATTTATGGATAACAGTTACTATAGTTATTTCACTGCGACGTTTCAACAAGATTTCACAAGTCATTATCAAGCATATAACACAAATAAATAAAATGAAAAGAATATGGTATGGTTATATATATACAAGAGCAGTGCAAACCCTCCAATGGGATGCAAAATCAGCAAGCATGAGTATCTGTCCAAAGCCGTTAAATAAACAAGTGTACATAGATGGTTATAAACTGTAATTGGTATAGATAAGTACAAGAGCCATGAGCAATCAGTCCTGACAGTAACAACATAATAAATAAATATATATGTAGATACAGTAATTAGTTATAGATGAAAGTAATAATAAAAGAGTAAGTCAAGTTTACCTTAAAATCTCTAGCTAAATATCATCTATAGTGTTACAAGGGTTGGATGGCTGAATGATTAGCGTGTGCGCGTTGTATCATAAGGTCTGTCATTGAGTCAACAGATGTGGTTTCGATTCCCCGGTTGTACTTGACAAGGAGTAGGGCCGCCTCTATCCAACCTCGTGGGGGAGGGGGGCCGAATGGTTAGCACATGTGCTGTATCGTAAGGTCTGTCATTGAGTCAGCTGGCTTGGTTTTAATTCCCCGGTTGTACGTGACAAGGTGTAGGGTCGCCTATCCAATCTCGTGGGTTTTCACATGGTCCTCTGGTTTCCTCCCATTGCTAAAGACCCCTACGCATAAGCGAATTATTGAAATAAAAAATTGAACCATATGTTAGTCCCGAAATGACCTAGTTTGTGTCAAGTGGTGGTTAAACCCCATTTCTCTCTCTCTCGCTCTTGTCTTCGACATTATTGTAAGCACGACTTATTGGTCAATTTGAATCAACATTCATGTGTTATCTTACCGTGAAAAGATGGGCTTCTGATATCCAATATTTAAGACAAAATGAAAATTTTAAACTTGGCACAAGAATCGCCTGCTGGAATGCTTCTGAGTGCCATTTGTAATGAAGCAACTTGATGAACGAGGCTAAACATATCCCGTGTAGTAGAACACTAATGGTGTATCCTGGAATAACCAGATGCCAAAGACTGCCATTCTATTCAGACTCATCGCATATTTCGCCGAAATCACAGTAAAAACAGAAAGTAAATCAGTTTCTATACATTCATATATCATTATTATATGGGTTGCATCCCATTTGTGTCAATTTCCAGGTGTGAACTGATTTACATTAATCGTTTCTGTTTTTACTGAGTTAGCGACTTGCCTTCTTTAAACTCTCTTTGAACTCAGACAGGCTTAACCCTAAATAATGTACGACATAGTAAAATCGTTATAAAACTGCATATTTGGTAATCCTTGATTGGCATTTAGCAACACGTTTTGACAAGTGTGCTCGAAAACTTGTTGATTATTGCTGCCAGAGTTATGGTCCTTGATCACTTTGAAAAATCTTGTAGAAACTCTAAATTGACTTTAAATTTATACACAGTGTTTAAGATCATGCCATGAAGAATCCTATTGATTTTCAACAATTTCCGATAATTACTGCCAGAGTTATGGCCCTTGATCTCTTTGAAAAATCTTGTAGAAACTCTAGAGGCTAAAGTTCGTATAAATTTATAAACAGTGTCTTAAGGTCATGAGACAAACAATCAAAACAAATTCTAATGATTTCAGATAATTATTTAATGGAATGTTACTCATTATCAGATTTTAATGTGTTGTAAATGATTTCATATGCGACAACCCTTGTTGACCACCCAGACGACTTAGCTGCTGTGGGCGTATGTTTTTATATATTTGGTATTGTTTTGTAGACTTATAGTATATAGTTTAACCCATGACGATGGTATGAAGAGAGGACCAATACATCAATTATCATTACCACATCAACCTTGTATACTAGTCTATGTTGCTGAAAAGGTTTTCTGTGGTTTAAAATCAGGAACAGTTCTAGTTTATCAGACAGACGAAGGTACGTTCTTCCATTTCTATATTTATATAATAATAATGATATTATATAACGCATGGGTTGTCCATGGATTCTCCAGTTTCCTCCTCCGATTGGCATATAACCTCTATGTGCAAGTGATTTATTAAAATAAAATTTAACCATATTTTAAACCCCATCTTTCTTTCTCTTGCTGGAATATTATCCAACATTTTAGAAGACAAAAGGACACCAAATCATTCTTCATAATGTTTGTAGGATATTTAGTTGTAAAACTTACATACCTGACCAGATAGAGTTGTAATGATAAACTGACTTTTAGATCAATTCAAATATTACGTAATTTTGTTTTAATCAAAAAGTATGTGAATATTTCTAGAATTAGAAGTCAGTGTATCCACACAACTAGAGTTGTTTACTGTATTGGGGGGTCGGATAGTCGAATGGTTAGCATGTGTGCACTGTATCATAAGGTCTGTCATTGAGTCAACTGCCGTGGTTTCAATTCCCAGGTTGTACGTGACATGGAGTAGGGTTGCCTGTCCAACCTTCGGTTTCCTCCCACTGTTAAAGACCCCTATGCGCAAGCGGATTATTGAAATAAAATTAAACCATATGTTAGTCCCGAAATGACCTAGTCTGTGTCGAATTGATATTAAACCCCATCTCTCTCCACGCCATACAGTGTGCTATGAGGGAAATTTTGCCCGGACAGCGGCACTACGGCCTACTCTCATATCAAATTCCAACTGTCAACGGATCTTGTATGTGCACGTCAATGTGTACACAAGACCTCAGTTTTTCGTCCCATCTGGATAAACTTTCTCAGCCAATGCAGGGATCGAACACCCGACCTCCAGGCTAGCAAACCAGGATCTTACCCACTTAGCCAACGTGATCCACAATTGAAGAATACAAACAAAAGTCCGTCAGCTCGGATGATAATAATATTATGAAAGTTGGATCTCTAATAGGATTTTAAATCCAAAAATAGTGAAATTCCTTTCAGTATTTACAAATAAGTGATTTATTGAAAAAATTTTCATCATTTATAATCCTCTACGATCTGCACCTAGTCACAACATTATAGTTTGCAAGGTATTATTCACGCCCTTAAATGACATTAATATGCTGGACTGTTTGTATTATTTATTGTAGATGGTGTGTGGAATTTTGATACTCCTGTTGTTATAGAATTAGGCACGGCACCTATTAAAACTATATTGGATATTGATGGGTTATTATGGGTAGCTTGTGGTGGAACTGTTCATCTTATTGATATTAGCACTTTACAAGTCAAGGTTAGTCGCAAGGTTAAATATTATATTATATCTTGGAGGATATTTATTATATTGGAGGTCATTTACTATATTTCATTTAGGGGTCATTTATTATATTGGGGGTCATTTATTATATTTTATATTGGAGGTCATTTATTATATTTTATATTGAAGGTTATTTTTTATTTTATTTTTTTATATTTGAGGTTATTTATCATTTATTATATTGGGGGTCATTTATTATATTTTATATTGGAGGTCATTTTTTATATTGAAGGTTATTTTTATATATATATATATATATATATTTGAGGTTATTTATCATATTTTATAGTGGAGGTTATTTATCATATTTTATAGTGGAGGTTATTTATTATATTGGAGGTTATTTATTATAGTGGAGGTCATTTATTATATTTCATATTGGAGGTTATTTATTATATTTTATATTGGAGGTTATTTATCATATTTTATTTTGGAGGTTATTTATCATATTTTATATTGGAGGTTATTTATTATATTTTATATTGGAGGTTATTTATTATATTGGAGGTCATTTATTATATTTCATATTGGAGGTTATTTATTATATTTTATATTGATGGTTATTTATCATATTTTATATTGGAGGTTATTTATCATATTTTATATTGGAGGTTATTTTTTATATTTTATATTGGAGGTTATTTATTGTATTGGAGGTCATTTATTATATTTCATATTGGAGGTTATTTATTATATTTTATATTGGAGGTTATTTATCATATTTTACATTGGAGGCTATATATCATATTTTATATTGGAGGTTATTTATAGCGAAGAGTTTGGGGTATTTATTGTATTTTATACTGGAGATTATTTAGTATATTTTGTATTTGAGGATATTTTTACATTTTATAGTGGAGGGGTTATTTTGTAGCTTAATTATTATATTTTATATTGGATGTTATTTATTATATTTATTAAATTACAGTGGAGAGGTTATTTATTAAATTATATTTTATATTTTGGTTGTTATTTATTATATTTTATAAATCATTTATTGTATTTTGGAGGTTATTTATTATATTTTTGAGGTTATTTATTAAATTATATTTTATATTTATTTAGATGAAGTATGTGTTTACAACAGATAATATGGCACCAATAGATCAGATAGCGAGAGCTGGTGTGGGTATCTGGGTATCGTTTAAAAACAGAGCATTTATTCGACTATATCACATAGAGACGTTAGAAACTTTACAAGAGATTAACATAGCATCACCTATAGCTAAACTTATAGGTACGTAAAATTTACAAGGGATTAAGGGATTACTTCACAGGTAACATACCTTTTTCTTATGGCTAACATGGGTTGGGGGGGGGGGGAGAGTCGTCGAGAACTATCTGTCCAATCTGATTAAAATACAGATCTATATTTCGTTTGTTTTTTTTTATATTTTCGATGGCCTACACTACATGAAGATCTGACCAGTTGTAGTGGAAGGTCGAGTTAGGGTTCATACGAGCGTATGATTAATCAATCAGCATTGACTTAGTGGGTTACCCACAGTTCTGTGCACCTCTTGCCAAAAACTCGCCATAATAGACCTATTCATTGGCTAATCCCTTACATCATCCAGAACGCGGGTTATATAACAACTCTTCCAGATCCTAGTGTAGTAAAGTCAAGTAAAACAAAATTTTGACCTATAAAAAAAGAAACGAAATCGGATCTGTGTTTTAATCAGATGGCTATATCAGGCTGTTCCTGACAGAAAGTTGTTTGAATTACAGCGTAGTGTAAAATTATAATTCTATTTATAATGCTACATGAACATAAGTATTCTTAAAGATCTTGATTTTAGCTTAAGGTAGGACACTACCTTATAAAACACTCTGTATAGATTGATCTGTCAAATTTTGATATCAGCTAAAATTGCCCAAAATAGTAAAAATTTGTTGATTTTTCAAGTCGTGTCCAGCCTTTATATTATATAGTGTTAAATATTTAGTCATTTGTATAGGTAAATCAAATTTTTAACTTTTAACTTGCTTTTTTCCGTACTCAATTTTTCACCCATATCAGGTCTTAGAAAATCAAATTCTCAAAATCTATGAGAGATAATGGTCTCATCTTTGGAATACGATTAGTGCTATAGCTACTGTTTGCAATAAGGTGATTTTCAAAGTGTTTGTTATACATTTGGACATTTTATTGTACAAAATCCTTTTACTGGTGTGTTCGGCCACACCCACTTGTTTTATGTGGGATGCATAATGTTCTTTATTAACATTCATCAAATAGTAAAATTTATGCCTTATTGCACTCTTTAATGCCTATATATGTTATTCCAAATTGTTTCAATAAAATTGTTGAAGATTTTGATTTCCTAACATAGCCACCGTGAATATATAAAAAAATCCAATATGGCCACCATTTCCATGACAACAAATAAACATTTTGCGCTCAAATTATCAAATCTGATTTGGGACATCATATACTAATTTTACACTAAATGGCAAGTTTCTGTTATCAATGTAAAATTCTTAGGTAGTGTCCTGCCTTAAAATATTATATAGATTATTAATAAGACATTTATTAACATGACAAACCCATAATCAACTCTTCAGACCATTGGATTGTTCCGATTTTCAGTGGATTCAAACACGATCGCCTTTTATTAATTGGATTTTAAAGTGGATACTCAAGACTTTGTTTATTATCGCAACAGTGGTGACATTGTGAGGTCTTGAATTGAGTCAAGTGGCGTGGTTGCGATTCCCAGGTTTTATGTGACAATGAGTTCGGTCGCTCTTGTGTTTTCCAGTTTCCTCTCACTGCTAAAGACTCCTACACGCAAGCAAATTATTGAAATAACCATATGTCAGTCCCGAAATGAGCGAGTTTGTATCAAGTGGACATTAAACTCCATTTCTCTCTATCTCTTGAAATGACCTAGTTTGTGTTCAGTGGAATTTAAACCCCATTTCTCTCTTATGTAACTTCCAACATTCATAATAAGAATATTTGAAAGAAAATTTTCAATATTTTCCTTTTTCATAATCTATTTATAAACTTTTATACCGAGAACTGACAGCTCTTTATCTAAAGGGGGGTGGATGGCTGAATGGTTAGCGTGTGCGCGCTGTATCATGAAGTCTGTCATTGAGTCAACTGGCGTGGTTTCAAATCCCTGGTTGTATGTGACAAGGAGTAGAGTCACCTGTCCAACCTCGTGGGTTTTCTCCGGGTCCTCCGATTTCCTTCCACTGCTAAATAAAATTAAACCATATGTTAGTCCCGAAATGAGCTAGTTTGTGTTGAGTGGACATTAAACCCCATCTCTCTCTCTCTCTCTCTCTCTCTCTCTCTCTCTCTTTATCTAAATCTTACATAAAGCATCCTTAATTACATTTTTTAAATTTTTTTTTTTTATCAGAGCACCAGAAACCACAAGGTTTAACACCAGATTCTACAAAACATTGTTCTGTGACATGTTTAGCAGCTGGTAGAGGTATGTTGTGGATTGGTACAAGTCTGGGTTTTATACTAACATTACCGTTACCTAGGTTACGTGATGGTGTTCCGTTAGTAAACAGTCGACCTAATGTGTCTTATCACGGTCACAATTTCCCTGTTAAATTCATCATTCCCATTTATTGTTCAACGAGTGTGGCACATTTAGAAAAGAAAAGTTCTTTCCGATCCTCAATTCGACCGAGAAAATTAAAAGTAATCAGTGAACGTATTGCAGACGCTTCTAGTAGCGATAAAAATGAAACAACTCCAAACAGTTCTGCACAAAACGGTTCTGCAGAAAATCAATCTGTGGATTCAGAAAAAGTCGTAATGAGACGTTCTTCGGATTCAAAACATGCAACGATGCCAGCAAGACCAAAGAGAATGTCTTTCAGAACGGAGCTAGCGGAAAAGATATCTTCACGGGACGCTTCTTCGTCAAATCCGGATCTTTATTCCCAGGAGCGAGAAGTGCAAATGTTGTACGAAACTTTACTTACATCAGATAACAGCGAAACGGAAACGGCTAAAATGGTCACCATGGATGCAAGAGGAAGTAACTCTTCCGGTTCGCAAAATGAAATAAATGAAACTAGCCAGACAATGACCAAAAAGACTGAGACTAAATCTCAGAGAAAGTTAACACAAGAAATCAGAGAGGAAAAAAATAAAACAGTAGTGTTATCGACGAAAACTCTACATAAATCGACGACAAATTCCGTTATTGTGGTCAGCGGTGGTGATGGTTATTCAAAATGGAACAGTAACAAATCAACATCTTTCAAAAATGAAGAAGCTGTTTTGTTATTATGGATTTATAAATTTTGAAACAGTTATTCAAGGATTATCCGTATCTAAAACAGACATTCAAGGATTATTCCTATTTAAAACAGTTATTCAAGGATTATCCGTATCTAAAACAGATATTCAAGGATTATCTGTATTTAAAAGAGATTTTCAAGGATTATCCATATTTAAAACAAATATTCAAGGATTATCCATATTTAAAACAAATATTCAAGGATTATCCTCTTTTAAAACAGATATTTAAGGATTATCCATATCTAAAAAAGATATTCAAGAATTATCCATATTTAAAACAGATATTCGAGAATTATCCATATTTAAAACAGATATTCAAGAATTATCCGTATCTAAAACAAATATTAAAGAATTATCCGTATTTAAAACAGATATTCAAGAATTATCTGTATTTAAAACAGATATCCAAGGATTAGTGCGACATTCATCATATCTGTATTTAAAACAAATATTCAAGGATTAGTGTGACGTTCATCGAATATAATCCATATTTAATATAAGTTGTCATTGTGAGAACAATAACCACTATAATAATATGTCTATTAAATATAGACGCTGGAGTTGGGTGGGCAAATGGTCTGTTATTGAGTCAAATGTCTATGATTATATGTCTATTAAATATAGACAGGGGATTGAGTGGCCAAATGGGTTAATGTGTGTGCTTTAGATCATAAGGTCTGTAATTGAGTCGAGTGGCATGGTTTCAATTCCCCTCTGCCCAACTTTGTGGGTTTTCTCCTGGTCCTCTGGTTTCCCCCCCACTGCTAGAGACCCCTATTAAAATTAAATTGAACCATATGCTAGTCCCGAAATGACCTATTTTGTGTCATTGGACAATATACCCCATCTCTCTCTCTCTCTCTCTCTCTCTCTCTCTCTCTCTCTTCACAGACCAAGGTCAGTACTATTCTGGTCCAGATATTCAGGATATTTCATTTGTTCATTAAGACCAACCAGTCAGTTGAGAAACAAATTACCAGTTCTGTGTTAAAGAAAAGTGTTTGATTCATTCTGGTTGTCATTGACAACAAATCAAATCATCAGGAATTGTTGTATGTAAAGAAGATTCCATTCTTTCATTAGTGCAGGACAGAGGGCATGGCAAGGGACAAAGTATAGTTGTTTGAATGGAATGGAAAACAAGGTCCCGTGTACATATTGGTTTGCATGTAACAGAACCCTTTGCAGTTGGAATTTGATAGAAGAGTAGGCTGTAGCGCCACTGTCCGGGCAAAATTTCTTGTGAACACAGGACTGGTATATAGTCATATGTTGAATTATCCTAGTTAAATATGTGTTGATTTCTAGTAGAAACCTGATACATGTACATCAGACATAAGATTGCATTGTCACTTTGTAAATTGCCCCTGAACATGTTATGTGAAAGGGCGCACTATAAATATGCTGTAATAATCATAATTATTTTAAGAGTTTTGTATAAATTTAAAGGTTAGGGAAAGAGTTAGATTCTTCAGGCTAATATGTTTGTACATGTAGGTACACATGTATGATTGAAGTATCAGCGTGGTGGGTTTGCTCTGGGTCCTCCGGTTTCCTCCCACAGATAAAGACTGTACGCGCAAGCGAATTAATGAAATAAAATTCAACCATATGGTTTTTATCAAGTGGATGTTCAACCCCATTTTCTTTTTCTTTAATTGTGGGTTTGGGTAGTGGAGCGATAGGACATTGAACTCCATGTTTGAAACCTGACGATGGCCGAGAAGGACCTGGTTCCTCCTTATTAGAGTAGCAGATCCGTGGCTGAAGAAGATAGTGTGTCCACCATTTTTGGACAAATCGGGGTGCATTGAAAAGAACACAGATGGAATTCATAGACGAGTAGAGCATTGCATGTGTGACCATAGAAAACAAATAACTGTGTATTAATCGCAGAAAGACCAAAATATATTTTATATTTAAGATAGAAGAAGCTAGGACTGACTGATCAGTCAAAGTTAAAGATAATCTACATCTAGTAGAGGCATGTAGTAACTGGATAGATCTAGCTGTAACACATACTTAAGGCTGAGTCACACTAGTCGATTTATCCTTTAAGACAAGAATTCCCCGGTTTCAATTCCCCGGTTGTACGTGACAAGGAGTAGGGTCGCCTGTCCAACCTTGTGTGTTTTCTCCGGGTACTCTGGTTTCCTCCCACTGCTAAAGACCCCCACGCACAAGCAAATTATTGAAATAAAATTAAACCATATGTTAGTCCTGAAATGACCTAGTTTGTGTCGAGTGGACGTTAAACCCGATCTCTCTCTCTCTCTCAGGATAAATCCACTAGTGTGACCAGTTTATTGTAATTCTTTGCTCAAAACATTAATTCTGAGCCTTATTTTATTTTTAGTACCATTATATAGCTGTATGTTATTCATAAAATATTAACACAACCGTAAAGCTACACTACTTTGTTTCACGCTAAATGATATCAACACTTGTTAATAACATTTTAAAGTACTTTTTGCTGTCTTGGGGCTTTGGGTACATAAAAAAAAATAATCTGTCCAGTTAAAATAATCAACCAGATCATAAGCTGGCTGGGGATCACGTGGCTAAGTGGGTAAGACGCTAGCTCGCTAGCCTGGAGGTCGGGTGTTCGATCCCTGCATTAGCCGAGAAAGTTCATCCAGATTTTCCGGCATGGTTCTCCCTTGTCAGTGATGCAGGACGGAGGGGCTGACAAGGAAAGCTGTCTAGTCGTTCGGATGGGACGAAAAACCGAGGTCCCGTGTACACATTGGCGTGCACGTAAAAGATCCCTTGGCAGTTGGAATTCGATATAAGAGTAGGCCGTAGTGCCGCTGTCCGGGCAAAATTTCCCTCATAGCACACTGTATGGCGTATGCCCGTCTTCATTAGCCCAGGTTAGGAGCAGAACAGTAGGACGTTAAACTCCATTTCATTTCATTTCATTTCATTTCATTTCATAAGCTGGCTGTCGGTCCTAAATTGAGTCTCTAGAGATGTTATGAATTATAATGGATACAAGTTTATAGGTGAAAGTATATGATCAAGTACCAGTACTTCTATACATGTTTTCACCGGGTCCTCCGGTTTCCTCCCACTGCTAAAGACCCCTACGCGCAAGCGAATTATGTAAATAAAATTAAACCATATGTTAGTCCCGAAATGACCTAGTTTGTGTCATGTGGACGTTAAACCCCATTTCTCTCTCTCTCTCTCTTCTATACATGTATGTTCACAGTATATAAATAAACTTTTAAAAATGTGGTGGTAGTTTTTTTTAAAGAATCAATTAATGTTACTTGTTCATTCTGATATTCATCAAATAATAAACTATCGTCCTCTACTTGAATTCTATTTTTTTAAAATAATAAACTACATGTATCCACCTTCAGCTAATCTTGTAATAAAATAATAAACTACATGTATCCACCTTCAGCTAATCTTGTAATGCATACATGTATATGATACGATTAAAAAATGGTTAAGTTTTAACAGGACATATTTTTTATCAATCTGATTAAAACACAGATCCTATTTCGTTTCGTTTTTTATAGTTCAAAATTTTGTTTTACTTGTCTTTACTACACTAGGATCTGGAAGAGTTGTTATCATTGACGTGTTCTGGATGATGAGTGATTAGCCAATGAAACGGTCTGTTACGGCGAGCTTTAGGTGTGTTTTGCACGGAACTGTGGGTAATCCACTCGTAACCTCAATGCTGATTGGTTAATCAAATGTCTGACATCGTAGGTCAAAAGGCACTTGTATGACCTCTGACGCGACTTTTCGCTACAGCTGGTCAGCTCTTCATGTGTAGTAGAGGCCATCGAAAGTATAAAAATACGAAAGGAAATATAGATCTGTGTTTTAATCAGATTGTATTTTTTATGTATTTAACTACAGTGAAAATAGAAGTACTATATAGGTATATTTATATATCAGACAATTTTCTACATGTAGTTATCCCAGAATATAGATGAAAGTTGTTTAATTGTTTTATAGTTTGCTTGTTATTAGACTATTTGATAATATGTCTACCTACGCTCATCTCAAACTTGTTTAATGATCATCAGTATAATTATTATTTGTTGCTTATTTAAATGTTTATCATGTTTTTTTGATCTTCATGTTTATGTTAAAATTATATGAAATTTAAACTCTAGATAGTAATAAGCTATTTTCTGTGATTTTAGTATTTTATATAATGTTTTCAATATGACACTTTTATACCATACTGTTGTATTGAAGGAGCTAAACCCCTAATTCAATATTATCCATGGTCGAATGATTTAAAGGAGCTAAACCTCTAACTCAATATTATCCATGGTTGAACGTTTTAAAGGAGCTAAACCACTAACTTAATATTATTCATTGTCGAATGGTTTAAAGGAGCTAAACCACTAATTCAATATTATCCATAATATGTGAAAGTAAGAACATGAATCGAAATTCAATATTGGTCATTTCAATCAATATTTATGTTGTTATCTTGCCGTGAAATTTTTTTTTTTTTGTATTAAACATCCTACTCATTCATGCTTCAGGGAAAAGGGTTCATCTTTAATTACACGCTTGAAATTAGTCACCCAATTATCACATGTTCTCATATTGGAGATTTTTTCATGTACATGAAATATCAGACGTTTTTTTATATTCATTTTTTGTCTCGGGGCCCACCCATGTGTTTCCAGATGAATATTCCACTGATGTTTTCAAATTTTAACTAAGAGTCTTTTCTACCGAGATGTTTGAAATGTTTCTTCTGTTGTTTTCTTAATGCTAGGTTGCCACTATCACGATTTGTGCTACAATTGAAATCGTGGTTTTAATTGTGGAGTAATTGATCGTATCAAAACGTATCTGAGCGTATCTGCACGTACCAGATCATGGACACAATAGGGACAATCCAATCGTAACGCATCACACGACAGTATGAACATAGCATTAGCGTTTATATCTAAACCAATTTGAATTTTTATTCTTCCAGAATAACTTAATCCACACTCATGTGAATTTAGAAAATTTGGCTTCCTAGTTCTTCGGTAGAAATTTTAAAATTTAAAACAAAAAGTAAATAGTGGTTATTTATTGATCAACACCATGAAAAACGGGGAATTAAATGGCATGGAACATTTTAAGGACTGTAGCGCAGTGGCACTTCAAGGGTAAAATTTCCTAGATTCTAAAAACAGAACTGTTTTAATTGGAGGCTCACATTATTTATAACCCAGGAGCCTACAAATTCTTAATATGATTTTGGATTCAGCGTGGGTATTTCCAAGTTAGGGACTCAATATATCTTTAAGTCATAGATGTGAATTAAATGTATTAGGTTTAATTTTTCTATGTTATAAATTTAAGACACTATATTTTTATTTATTTATTCTAGAATATATTCTAGCGTTGCTTTGAGATTTATGGTTGCTTTTTATATTGTGATTTTATGATATAATATATTGTATATTAGAATATATTTAGGGTATAACTTATAATAAAGGATTTGTAGATAATGGCCAATATTTACTGGTATGTATATAGTATACTTTATATTAAAAAAAACTATATCATGCGTGATGTATGTGTGCTATTTGTAATAATAATGGTAGAGTCTATTTGTCAGGCCGGTTGGGGACGTTGGAAATACACCCCCCCCCCCCCACACACACACACACACACACCTAGTTTGACACCGTAAGAGTTCGTGTTAACTCTAACCTTAATCCCCCTCCTCCTCGGCAATCCCCAGTGGTATCGTTCCATTCTACTCAACTTACCCCTGGGTCCATTTACAAATTCAATTTATCTGCTCTTGATGATTTCATTGGCCACGTAACTTGCTTCTACGAACCAATCAAAAAAACAGATTACATACCAGTCTTAGCATCATTGTTTTTGTTCACCACAATGCAACAGCTTGTACGTTCGGTTATGAGAAACTTAGCAAGAAATTTAATTTCAAAGAAGTGACATGAGCACAAAAAGATGCCCTTTATCTTGATAAAGTTTACATCAATAATTCAGAAATCTAAGTTTCAACAAAATGCAAGTTACCTCCCTTCACCCACTTGCTATATATTTATGAAATATTTTGATTGGTTGAGGAAAATAACACATTTATGAAGGGTCGGATAATTTGACTGTGTCTCCCTAGTAAATTGAACCAGGGGTTAGTGGAGTAGAACAGAACAATACCAATGGAAATACTGAGGATGACCTTAATTCAGAATTCCCTATAGATGAATTTTCCATAGGGCAATGAAGACCTCCCCAATTTGTCTCATCTCCTCCCCAACTGACTTGAACTCCCCAACCAGCCTAGAAATAGACAATACTAATAATTATCGAGAGACAGTTGTCATTGTCATAAATTATTGTATATAATCATTCCATTTTATACAATTAATACTAATCTTTCATATTATACAACTAATCTAATCTTTCATTCATATTATACAATTAATTGTTCATTCAAATTATACATCTAAACTTTCATATTATACAACTAATCTTTCATTCATTTATACAACTAATCTTTCATATTATACATCTAATTGTTCATTCAAATTATACAACTAATTTCACAATCCTGCAGCTGTTTTTCATTCATATTTTATTTCATTTCATACTTGTAATATTTAGAGCTACGATAAACTATAATTGTAAAAGGTTCTTGTTTTGAAATTAACATGTGACATGTACACTGTATATTACCATTATTTCTGTCCTCATGTTACTTTTATTTTATCAAGAAATAAAAAAAAAACAGTTATGTATGTTTGTGGTTTATGAATGTGTTGCTTTTTATTTAGTTAGGGATCACGATGGCTAACCGGGTAAGACGCTGGCTCGCTAGCCTGGAGGTTGTGTGTTCAATCCCTGCATTGGCCGAGAAGGTTCATCAAGATTTTCCGGCGTGGTTCCCCATTGTCAGTGATGCAGGACCGAGGGCATGACAATTACAGCTGTCTAGTCGTTCGGATGGGACGAAAAACCGAGGCCCTGTGTACATATTGGCGTGCCCGTTAAAGATCCCTTGACAGTTGTAATTCGATATAAAAGTAGGCCGTAGTGCCACTGTCGGGCAAAATTTCCCTCATAGCACACTGTATAGCATATGCCTGTCTTCATTAGCCCAGTATAGGAGCCGAACAGTAGGACGTTAAACCCCATTTCATTTCATTTCAGGTCCTGTAAGAATTTGAAATAAGACTACTCTGAAGTGCCACTGTCCAGGCAAAATTACCCTCATAGCACACTGTATAAAAGGGGGAGTTGGGTGGTCAATGGGTCAATGCATGTGCATTGGATCATAAGGTCTGTAATTGATTCAAGTGGCATGGTTTCGATTTCCCCGCTTGTTCGTGACAAAAAGTAGGGTCGCCTGTTCAACCTACATGTAGTGGGATTTCTCTGGAATGAAATCCAATTGAATCATATGTAAGTCCCTAAATGTCATAGTTTGTGGCAAGTGAACATAAAACCCTGTTTCTCTCTCCATATAAAAGACAGTAAGAGTACCAGTAGCTCAGGGGGGCCTTCTCAACCTCGTGGGGTACTCCGGTTTCCTCCCACAGGAAAGACGCCCTGCGCCTGGGCTAAGATAATAAAAATAAAAAATAAGACTTGTCTGCGATATCACCTTCGGTGGAAGCAGACGTTAAACACTAATTAAAAAGAACAGTAGCTGAGGCAGATCAACTATGAAATGTTAGGTCTAAGTAGTGGGGCATGGGTTCCACATGGGCCGTATTATGCCGGTCAAGACCTATGGCTATGGAAAGTAGGGTGACATAGTGATATTATGGGAGTACTTTAGAAACCTATAACAGTAAATCTCTTTGATCTTTGAGGATATATTCTATGCCCGGAATAACTTGCAGTCTGAAGGTTGGGGGCTGCTTTGGATATATACAGAGGAATTTGGGGTTTATTCTTCGGAAAGTTTTTCTTTAAACCTGGAACGAGTTATTCTTCCAGGGTATTTTTTTTTCCTTAAGAAAACATGATATAAGGTTTTTCTTATTGGAATTCTGGGATATTCTCATTTTATGTAAGAGAAGAGTCCAGGGGAAGATGATCTAAGTCAAATTTTTGTCTTTTGGACGAGAATGCTTGACGCGAACAGAACAACGAGTGGGTTTAATTACAACTTCAAAATGATGTTTAATACGAATCATAATTAACAGTACAACAACTGACTTCCACCTTTCAGACAAATTAAGGTCATTTGTCCGGGAGGCCATTTCAGAAGAGCCTTGGTTTGATGTGACTGATCTTTATTAACTGAAATTAATTGTTCCACAGAAAGCTTATACAATTTGCTACCAGATGGCACCATTAACTGGGGTTCGTTGAAAGAGTGACTTAGATTGTTCTTCCCCGGGGCTCTTCAAGTCTTTCTTCCCCAGCTAGATGTCCTGGTAATATTTCAGTAGTAGGATATTGAAGTGGACAGTGTTTTGCTTGTATTATGAAACAACCCCATTGAAGAACATAAAAACAGAAATATTTGCTGGTTACCCTCAAGTTTATACTGGGGGTTGGGTGAACGAATAGTTTAACACGTGCACATGAAATCATGAGGTCTGTCATTGAGTCAAGTGGCATACTTTTGAATCCCTGCTGGTACATGACAAGGAGTAGGGTCAACTGGCAACCTTGTTGATTTTCTCCTGGTCCTCTGGTTTCCTCCCATGGCTAAAAATCCCTACGCACAAGCAAATTATTGAAATAAAATTGAACCATGCGTTAGTTCCAAATTGACCTAGTTTGGTGGACATTAAACCCCATATTTCTATCTTTTTTATGTATATTTGATGTGGTTCTACTGAGGGAGTCATGGTGGCCCAGTGAGTGATAAAAAGCTCTGGAGTTTGATTCTGGTGTTAGCCGATAAAGTTCCTTGGATTTTCCAGCTTGGCTTCCCCTCGTTAGTGGTGCAAGATGGAAGGCAGACAATTCAAGTAGGATGTTAAACCCCATTTCATTTCACATACACCCATACAAAAGGGGGTTGGGTGGTTGAATGGTTTTAACCTGAGTACATTGAATCATAAGGTCTGTTATTGAGCCAAGTGGTTTGGTTTTGATCCCCCCCCCCCCTTGAATGTGACGAAGAATTGGGTTTTCTCTGGTTTCCTCCCACTGCCAAAGACCCCCTACTCGCAAGTGAATTTTTGAAATAAGGTTTAGTTTGTGTCAAGTGGACCTTAAACCCATCTCTCCCCCATATAAAAGATAGTAAGAGTACCAGTAATGGGGGGGGGGGTATATATAGCTGGGTATCACAGAAGTAGGCTACTGAATATGATGCATTTTTTTTTTGTTTTCGGTCTTGTTTTATAAAACAACCCTACTGTGAGAGAAACCCAGAATTCATTGGGGGGTAGGATGGCCGAATGGTTAGCATGTGCGCGCTGTATCATAAGGCCCGTCATAGAGTCAACCGGTGTGGTTTTAAATCCCCGGTTGTACGTGACAAGGAGTAGGGTCGCCTGTCTGACCTCGTGTATTTTTTCCCGGTGCTCCGGCTTCCTCCCACTGCTAAAGACCCCTACGCGCAAGCAAATTATTGAAATAAAATTAAACCATATGTTAGTCCCGAAATGACCTAGTTTGTGTGGAGTGGACGTAAAACTCTATTTATCTCTCTCTCTCCAGACTTCATTGCCGTTTCTTTAATGTCGTATCCTGCACTATTCAAATAACCTAAACACATCTAATAGATAACTGGTCAAATATGGGACATACAAAATATAAAACAAATATATCTCAAAAAGCTGTTTATTTGCTATAAATGAGACAATATACTGATATTTTTAGGTCAATTTTCTAGTTTGAGGAAATCACAGACAAACTTTCATATATAGAAAAAAACCAAAAACATGAAATTATACTGTGATAGTTTTACATCTTGTAATTCATTCTAGAAAACTGAACATCGCCTGTGTGGTGTTCAAAACAAAAATGGACATTTAACACACAAAATAAAACTAACTGGCCAATAAAAATAATTGTTTTAACTGTTTTTACATGAATATTGCCTGAATAAATAACTGTAAAAGACATTTTACATTCAATAAATAAATCTCATCAAACTCTTCCATGAAAAAAAAAAAAATATTCGTCTCTCAAATTAAACTTTTTAGTGGAGACACAAATGCAACATAATATAAATAAATGGGACTACAGATTTAAATCTTGTTTATCAACTGTCAGACTTAAAACAATGTTTATCGACTGTCAGATTTAAAACAATGTTTATCGACCAAAGTTTCAGATCTTAAAAGAACGAACGAAAGGTATCCATGGTGATAATTCAACGTTAAGCACCGCAATCTGTGAATACAAGCATTTGACACTCTTTTCTTGTAATTCTTCATTATAGAGTTTTTGTTTAAAACTCTGACAATATGCATGTACCGGAACAAACAAAACATTCACATGTATTTATGCAAAAATATAAGGGGAGTAATCTGTGACAATTCAGATCGGAAAACTGCTAATATTTAGGCCACACAAAGTTGATTTTCTGGTCTTTGATATCACCTGTACAAAATTCCCTTTCTTATTTCTTCAGGGAAGTGACTTATTTAAACACCAAAAGTATTTGGTTGTTCTGCTCAAAACCTTTAAGTTTTGAAATTTTAAACAAAACATTTGTCACAAGATTCAACTGGCTATGTCTTCAGGATCACCTGTACAAAATTTTTAACAGAACAACTTTCACATGATTTAAGTGGCTAACTATTTATCCAAACCCTGAAGAACGAAAAATCAAGTTGATGTGTCCTTAATATAAATAAATGTGTTGATGGAATATCTAACTAGGTTATCTCCCTTTTCCTCACTATACTATAATAAATTATTTATATGTCACAGCAAAATTAGTAGGAAGTTAAGTCGTCATTTACGATACCTGAACAAAAATGTCAAATAGCTAAAATTATAAAAAAATTAGTTTGCTTTATTCGTCAAATCTAATCTTTTACCTTTCGTGTTATATCATTAAAAAGATATTTTTAGTCTATTTTAATATTTTTGTTTTTATTATAAAAGACTTGCCAAAAACTTGTGACTTATTTTGCTATCATCATGGGTCTCATATATTTAATCTAAAATCCATTACAAGCTACAAACTAAATCCGTAATTTAAAGGGGTTAAGATTGCACGTATAAAAATTAAAACTTATTGCAATACGTTTACAACTCATGGTAAACGTAAACTATACATCGTGTAAGCAGGGGCTGGATTTAAACCTTGGGGAACCACAGGCGGCTCTCGTCCCTCAACATAAAAGTGAATTAAATAAAATGTGAACTAAATTGAATTATTAACTGCGTTTGTTTGAAAAAAAATATAATAATACTTATTTAATAATTATTACATTATTTTTATAAAAATCTTGGAGGTGGCCCCTGTGACCATTTTGCCTCCTTAAAAATCTGGCCCTTCGTGTAAGACTAGAATTTAGGGTCAAATTAAAAATGCAGCAATGTCTAAAAGTAATCTGATTAAAATACAGATCTATATTTCGTTTTTTTTTTTTTTTATACTTTCTATGTCCTTTACTAAATGAAGATCTGAACAGTTGTAGTGGAAGGTCGCGTTGGGGGTCATACAAGCGTTTTTTGATCCTGACATCAGACATTTGATTGACCAATCAGTGTTGATGTTACTAGTAAGATACCCACAGTTCCGTTTATCGCATCCCAAGAACTCGCTGCAACAGACCATTTCATTGGCTAATCCCTCACATCAACCAGACTGCTGGTTATATAACAACTCTTCCAGATCCTAGTGTAGTAAAGACAAGTAAAACGAAATTTTAAACTATAAAAAAACAAAACGAAATAGGATCTGTGTTTTAATCAGATTGGTCTAGAAGTGAATTGATAGCAAAGTGATGGCGATAAAAAATCGTGTAATATACAATGTATATTTTGTATATTAATAAAACCATGATATATCATAAAATCACCATAGAATAAACACAAGACGCTGCAGAAAGTTTGAAATATTCTAAATAACAATGGATGAGGTACATGTACTGTAACAAAGAATCAACTTCTCAAAAAAATAATTCAACTTCAATCTTCATAACAATTAACAATTTGTGACCCATGACAGTAAAATGAGTCGGAAGTCACAAGTTATTTTTTACGATATGTGAACAAAAACTTCGAAAAAGGCTAAAAAAAGAAAAATATAAAAAAAATTTAATTTGCTTTACCTTTTTACCTTTCGTGTTATATCATTAAAAAAATATTTTTAGCCTTTTTCCCTTTTTTTTCATATCGTAAAAGAATTGTGATTTCCGACTTATTTTACTCTCATAGGTCACATTTCTTAACTAGTATATTAAACCATTGTCGTTCTTCGTTACGGTAGGCACACTGTTGACTAGTAGAAAACGGATATTTGAAATCAAGATGTTTGAATTGATGATCTTAACGTGAAATGGAGATTTCATTTCTCAAGAGATAATTGATGGTCGAATCACGATAATATCACGATTTTCAAATTGATGATCTTAGCGTGAAAGAGATTTTCTCAAGAGACAATTGATGTTCGAATCAAGATAATATCACGATTTTCAAATTAATGATCTTAATGTGAAAGAGATTTTCTCAAGAGACAATTGATTGTTGAATAAAGATAATATCACGATTTTCAAATTAATGATCTTAATGTGAAATAGAGATTGTATTTCTCAACGGACAATTGATAAATATACATATAATAATGTATTGAACACTTGAAATATTGGTTTTATTTAAAACATACACTGATACAAGATGATTATACCAAGTCTGGAAACGAGGCATCC
Organism: Patella vulgata; assembly: GCF_932274485.2. Classification (NCBI taxonomy): domain Eukaryota; kingdom Metazoa; phylum Mollusca; class Gastropoda; family Patellidae; genus Patella; species Patella vulgata. Next base: position 5,475,999 of record NC_065885.2, read on the forward strand.
GTCACGGACAATGTCAGGCACAAGTTCAGGCCCGGTTTTCACAAAATACTATCAGTCTTCAGTTAATAATTTACTAAGAAATTGTACGATTTATTTTAACTAAAATAAAGCCCTTTATAAAACTGTTGTTGTTTTAATGTATCAAATTCATCAATAAGAAACTATTGTCCAGCATTGATTTGTCTTTTTTATTGATATTGTTAATACATCTCCAGCACAAAGTTAAAAATATCAGGTACTAACTTATTAGCCTGTGACATTTTGTCAGGTACCGTAGAGAAATGAATACATGTACGGTACGAAATCGAAAATCTCAGGTACTACCATTAATGTCAGACATTGTCAGGTATAATTAAAGCTGTTATTTCCAGACTTGATTATTACTAAACATATAGAGACTGAGTTGTGTAATATATTGATATATGATTGATTGATTGATTGATAATATATAATATGTATATCTAGTCAATGATAAATTACATTATGATTAAATGATTAATGCCTGATAACCGGTTATTACAATTATTTTGAGAGTCAGCAATTTTATATAAATTTAAAATTTTTCACTTGATTTTGACAATACATTATTGTATTATTGTCAGTCAGCAATTTTACGTAATCTGAAAATCCAAATGTTATTCTGACAGAAATATATTCATTTTACTGACAGTAAGCAATTCTATATAAATCTAAAATTCCAAATTTTTCACTTGATTTTGACAATATATTGTCAATCAGCAATTTTACATCATTTGAAAATATAAATGTTTACACTTGATTTGAAATTTAAATTTGGCAAAAAATAAATATCTGTTTTACTGAGAGTCAGCAATTTTACATAAATCTGAAATTCGATTGTTTACATTTGATTTTAACTATGTTGTTTTTACGGGTAATGAGAAATTTCACATAAATTTGAAAATTCAGATGTTTGAACTTGATTTTAAATTGAATTTTTAAACGCTACTTTTGACATACTACAAATTACGTTTATTAGATTTAGCTGCAGAATTTATTGGTAGATTTACCGACACTAACAGTAATGTGGATTCAGTTTCAATTATTGATGAATTAATTAATCCAAGATGTGTCACAGGAATCAAAAACTTTTTAAATAACCAGTTTTATTTCATCGGATATCTTCACAAGTTTCAGTTAATTACTATGGATTTTTAAATGTATCCAAAAATAATCCAACATGGACACCCAGAACCTGTAAACTATAAGTTACTACTGAAGTCAAGCCTGGAAATAAGACACCTGTCACAGACAATGTCAGGCACAGATTCAGGCTTTGTCAGGCACAAAACCTCTGGTGCCTGTCATTTTGTCCGGCACTGATTTGTCTTTTTTTATTGATATTATTAATACATGTCCGGCACTAAGTTGAAAATGTCAGGTACTACTTCATTAGGGCCTGACATTTTGTCAGGTACATCTAAAACCGTTATTTCCAGGCCTGACTGAAGTTGATAATCCTTCACATAATTAACAGAAAACCATCATAATAACAAACAGTAGCCATTTCTATTTTCAAATCAGTTTTCAATCTCTTGTCTTGATTCCAGAACGTCTTCGATTCGATTTAACAAACATTAAAATATATAGCACTGTATTTCCACACAATTATAACAACTGTCTTGACACGCCCTGACTTCAATAGCCCAGTTGGTGCAGAAAAGTAGGACGTTAAACTCATTTCACACCAATACACATCACGGTGACTTTTTTCACTAAACAAAAAGTTCACAAACTGTGTCAATGTGGCCGTTGTTTACATATTGCTTTATATATTCATAATGGTTATACATTATAACACACCTTATATATAGATATATATGGATAGTATTGACTAGTTTATTATAAGATACATAACGTAACGCACACCCATCATCATTACATCTAGTGAAGGAATTCACCGCAAATAAATCAACGAAAACAACCTCCTAAAAAAGTGCAAACATCCCATAAAATCATGCACATTGCTTGGTGAGTTTTGTTTGGAAGGTGAGGCTTAATAAAATAGCCTTTCTCCATTTTTATAAAACGAAAGACTAAAATGTGGTTCTGTTTATCGTTTGTATTTATAACAACCCAAAACACACGTCACCGTCTGCTGAACACATCCCGTGTATTGGATCAACGGTTTAAAACACAGTCCAATTGTGATGTATCACATTTTCAGTTGCGACATCATCGTGGAGAAGTCTGCTAGTCTTTGATAATCGGGATCGTCCTCGCGATCATCTTTATCACTGTCTTTAAACGTAGGATTGGTGGAATTACGCGGTAAACGTAAAGTACACGGTAACATTTCGGGCATGACTGTATGATGTGTTACAAGAGCTGTTAAATTAGTCCACACTTTATCCAAACCCTGCAAATACAAATACAAAATATTCATTTGTTTGTTTCAACAGCATTTTTTTAAAGTTGCTAACCAGAGAGAGAGGGAGAGAGAGAGAGAGAGAGAGAGAGAGAGAGATGGTTTAATGGCCACTTGACACAACTAGGATATTTCGGGAGTAACATATGGTTTAATTTTATTTCAATAATTCACATGCGCGTAGGGGCCTTTAGTAGTGGGAGGAAACTAGAAGACCCGAAGAAAAGGCACAATGTTGGACAGACGACCCTACTCCTTGTCACGTACAACCAGGGAATCGAATCCACGTCAGTTGACTCAATGACAGTGAAAATTTGTGGTTGGTCAGATCTGCAAAGACAGCAGAATTTTCAATTCATCATATCTTTGTAAATACTGTACGGAATTGAACCATTTTTGGACTGATATTAGAAATATCAACTATTACAATATCGTAGTTAATAAGGGGTTCAAAATCACTCGAAATGATATTCACCAGCTTTAAATGAATATTTGGGGACTAATATTGCTTTTTAGAGAATCAAATTTCATACTATTGTAGTGAATGAATATTTGGCTGTCAACTTACCTTTAGTTTAACACCTTTCTGTGTTTTCAGTATAAGATAATGGGAGATGCCGTTCTGGTTCTCAAACTTGGGAACACGAACTGATAAAGCGAAACATCCTGGATGCGTGGTACTATCACGAACAATAAAAGATCCAATTTCTTCTTGTTGTAATATCTCTAATGCTATCTCCCTATAAATACAACAATTATATTTAATACAATAAATCCTACTGTTCTGCCCCGACTGGGAAAATGAAGACGGGCACATGCCATGCAGTGTGCTGTGAGAAACATTTTGCCCAAAGAGCAGCGCTACCACCTACTCTTATATTGAATTCTAACTATCAAGGGTTTTTTTTTACGTGCACACCAATGTGTACATGGAACCTGATTTTTTCGTCAGGCCCTCCAGCATGCACTACTGAAAAGAGGAACTTTCTCGGTCACCAGTGGGAGACAACCTGAGATCTCCAGGCTAATGAGCCAGCATCTTACTCACTTAGCCACATAATACAATAAACTCCCTCTCCAAGATCTCATCGACATGCACATAAAATATCCCTTGACAGTTGGAATTAGATATAAGCGTTGTATAGGGCTGCTGTCCAGTCAAAATTTCCCTCATAGCACACTGTATGACGTACGCCACATATTAGGAAGAGGTGGTTGTTGGATGGGAAGGAAATATACTTGTATATCAGTTGTTCCCCTGTTTCATATCAGATTTCAAATTTAAAGAAGTTGCTGTGGCTTGTTGACTATAGTATTTTCCACTCCTGTTTCCTGTGATCAGTGGTCAAGGACAGAGTAGATGGTAAAATCACCCTCCTACCACAGTGCTTGGTGTATGTCTGTCTTCATTGGCTCGACTAGTGCAGAAAAGTGGGACGCTAATCCCCAATTTAATTTAATTTCACTTCCAACCATGATAAGATAGATCTACCATACGATTTTTGAGGATTGTGTTTTAAACAACACTTGATGTCGTAGGATTTCTTTCACACCCCCCCCCCCCACTTATTCTAAATGAGATACCCTGTTAAGCATGTACATTTTATATGTAATATTAGAAAGGTAACTCACCTTGGTATTCCAGCCTGATACCATGGTGCGTGGCGTAACGTTTCATCTTCTATATGACTTCTATCTAAACACATTAACGACTCCAGTCTGGAATATACAAATAAAAACATTTCCATATTAAATATTGGGGTTTGATAACTATCAATGGCATTAACATGTATTAAATATCAATGCCATCAACATGTTTTAAATATCAATGCCATCATCATGTTCTAAACATCAATGTCATCAACATATTCTAAACATCAATGCCATCAACATGTTCTAAACACCAATGCCTTCATCAAGTTTTAAATATCAATGCCATTAACATGTTCTAAATATCAATGCCATCAACATGTTCTAAACATCAATGCCATCAACATGTTCTAAACATCAATGCCATCAACATGTTTTAAATATCAATGCTGTCAACAATTTTAAATATCAATGCCATCAACAAGTTCTAAACATCAATGCCATCAACATGTTATAAATATCAATGCCATCAACAATTTCTAAACTTCAATGCCATCAACAAGTTCTAAATATCAATGCCATCAACATACTCTATACATCATTGCCATCAACACGTTCTAAATATGAATGCCAGATCTGAATATTATCTACATAACAACATGATTGTATATACATTGTATTTTATACAAACAGTATTAGCATTGAAGGTTTAAAAACATGTACGTGTGAAGTTATTATATATTTCTTTTAATTTTAAAGAGGATTATCCGGATCCAGTTACATGTATGTCTAAAACCTCTTTATTCTCTGATCAGATTTTCCATTATAGACGCCTGATATAAAATACAGTATGAAATCTCTATAATAGAGCTCATGTTAATGATGAGTATTCTTGTAAAAAAAAACTCAACAACAAAATACAATTCATCAAATCTCTTATAAAAATAAGGGGGTGTGGTACCAGTATTTTACTATAATTATATGAAATCATCTATCATTGAGTTAACAACTATAGTATTGTATACACAGTAAATCTAGCCTGAGGGAAAAAAAAACAATTTTCTATAATAGAAGAAATAATCTTCACATTGTTCAGCTCTATTATATTTGACCCTTGTAATTCTTCATTTTACACCTTGACACAGGAAACTTTCAAAATTATATCCTTCCAATTTTTAAAGTATCTAATTGTCAAACATGATGAATTTTAAAAATTTGTCAACATTCAGTATTCTCTTCAGATGAAATAGTAACAAGCCAGCACCACTTTCGGATAATATAGTCGCCTCAAGCCAGCACCACCTTCAGATGAAATAGTCACCACAAACCAACACCACCTTCAGATGAAATAGTCACCACAAACCAACACCACCTTCAGATGAAATAGTCACCACAAACCAACACCACTTTCAGATGATATAGTCACCACAAACCAACACCACCTTCAGATGAAATAGTCACCACAAACCAACACCACCTTCAGATGAAATACTCACCACAAACCAACACCACCTTCAGATGAAATAGTCACCACAAACCAACACCACTTTCAGATGATATAGTCACCACAAACCAACACCACCTTCAGATGAAATAGTCACCACAAACCAACACCACTTTCGGATGATATAGTCACCTCAAAGCAGCACCACTTTCAGATGATATAGTCGCCTCAAACCAACACCACCTTCAGATGAAAAAGCCACCACAAACCAGCACCACCTTTGAATTTTACTGAACTCTTTTGATGGGCCTCACACTGAATCCAAGACGGGGGATAAATCCACCTTGGTTATTTTGATTTTTTTCTTAATTAAATGATCAAATAGAGTTACACTTTTAGCTTTGATTAACCCACGAATAAAAGATATTATCCGAAAAATACTAAATCGTTAACTTGTCTAAAATATCTATCCTGATAATAAGTATAGGAGGACTGCACTTCACACAAGCAAAACTGAAAAGACAAACCTGCGGACAACTCACAAACTACACTGACATTGTAAGCAATAAACAACAAATTGATATATCAGATCAATAAAATGCATTCCTGTGTCCTAGTAACTGCAACAGACCTGGGCCCTGTTTCTCTCGAAATCTTAACTAAAGATAAAATCCAAATTTTAGTAGATACTTCAATTTTGATTGGCTAAGCACTAAAATCAATCTAATATTATCCAATCAAATTACTAAAATCTGGATTTTATCTCAGTTAAAATTTCTTGAAACAGGCCCCTGATCATAGCAAGCAGATGTTGCCGACAACGTACCCATTTGTAAACCACATATTCATACCAGCGAACCCCGTATCTTCTAACAATAAAATCTATCAACTAAATAAACATAAAATTCATATTTCAACCAAAATATCACATCCTGACGTGACACCATCTTAAACTGTTAATATTTATCTTGTTAACAAGATTGAATAGTGTTGACACGTCACACAGAATAACTTCACACCCATATTTGATGAAAAGAGTAGCACGGTACTTATAATAGAAACTTATGTCATCACAACTTTCATTGGAATTTCTTTTAAAGGTGGCGGAACACAAATTGAGTATTGAAACAATCGGTGTATTTTGACTTCTGCGATGATTGTTCAGTAAATAGTCCATAGAATCTAGTGTAAATACGCCACGACTTCAAAACATTACTAAACGCTTTTTAACGCTCCATTTCAGTATTTGTCCATCCTGTTAGCATCGCGACTTTTCCTACTAGGTGGTAGTCCATCAAATTTACTCTCCGTAAGAAATTCAAGATATTTGTTTGGACGTTAGGGATGGAATTGTTAGCACATTAAACATAAAAGCTCTTTCATCTGTGTCTGGCATTTCAACAATCTCATTACGATTGAACTATAATAGTTTAGATTGTGTGTACCTGTATTTGGATTAGTCGCCAGAATTTCTAAATTAATCAAAATAATTTACACCGACTAGCTATTACCTAGTTTATGGAGAAATGAAATGAAATGGGGTTTAATGTCCTACTGTTCTGCTCCGACTAGGCTAATGAAGACGGGCATACGCCATACTATGTGGTATGTGGAAAATTTTGCCCGGGCAACAGCACTATTGCGTACTCTTATATCGAATTCCAACTTTGGTATCAAAGCTTTAACTTTGTCTTTAAAGTTTGGTATCAAAGCCTTAACTTACTCCTTAAAGAACGGTATCAAAGCCTTAACTTACTCCTTAAAGAACGGTATCAAAGCCTTAACTTACTCCTTAAAGATCGGTATCAAAGCCTTAACTTACTCCTTAAAGAACGGTATCAAAGCCTTAACTTACTCCTTAAAGAACGGTATCAAAGCCTTAACTTACTCCTTAAAGAACGGTATCAAAGCCTTAACTTACTCCTTAAAGAACGGTATCAAAGCCTTAACTTACTCCTTAAAGACAAATAGCACATTCATAAATAATTCTTCAATTTGGGATGTGAAGATAAACGGCTTTGAAACCAACTGATGAATTCTAGAACATGATTAATTTGAAATCATTGGTGTTGTTCTTCAGACAATTTGATTTCTACACTAGAATCAATAGCTGATTAAGCCAAGCAATGTCTCTAAATAGATGAAATCAAATGAAATGGGTTTAATGTTCTCATCTGACTGGACTAATGAAGATCGGTATATTCAATACAGTGTGCTATGAGGAAAATCTTGGTGGGCAGCGGCGCTATGGTCTACTCTTATATCGAATTTCAACTGTCAAGGATTCTTTTACGTGCACACCAATGTCTACCACAGACAAGGTGGAACCATGCAAGAAAATCCTGAGATCGAACACGGGATCCCCAGGTTAGCAAACCAACGTTTTACTCATCGAGCCACCGAACTAGTGAAAGAGAGAAATGCGGTTTAACGTCCACTCGACTCAAATCAGGTCATTTTGGGACTAACCTATGGTTTAATTTTATTTCAATAATTCGCTTGCACGTAGGGATCTTCAGCGGGAGGAAACCATAGAACCCAGAGAAAACCCACGAGGTTGGACAGACGACTTTACTCCTTTACATGTACAATCGAGAAATTGAAAAAGCCACCAAATTAGTTCTAATACACTAAACAGAAACGTCTTACAATACTATATTTACACATCGTCTTCAACTTACTCACAAAATTCTACGTCAATATGTCGTCTTCGGATTTAACCAAAAATAGAATAAAACTTTGCTGCAGGGCTATTATGAGTAGTTATGAAAACAAATATTACATCTTATCCTTAAGCCTGGTATCCTTCCGTTCGTCCATAACTCGACAATAACAAGTCTGGCGTGAAAGCGGCCACTATATTTGTTCTCTTATCACTTGATTCAGTGCAGGTTTATTAAAGCAAAGCTTGTACTCGACAACCCGTCTGCAACTATTGAATATTTAATAGAAGATAAAATATTAAACAAATAGAAACCACTATACGCGTTGATTTTAACAGACGAAAATTCTTTTTAACTTAAACTTTTTAAAGGGTCATTATGGGAGATTAGATAAAGAGCTGACAGTTCTCACTATAATAGTTAAGAACTAGATAATATAAAGGGAATATGCTGAAAATTGATCCACTCTGAACCAAGATTTTAGCGATTGAATTTTAAGCCTAGCCTCGATCATCATTACTAAAGTTGGTACGATAAAAAACAAAGTCTTGATTATCCATTTCATCATAATTGAGCTTTGAGCAGCAAATCAGATACAAATCCAGTGAAAATACGACACATAAGATAGCATCGAGAGTTGATTTAGGTCTTTTCATATTAATAAATGTCTAATTAATAGCTTATTATTTCACTTATCATGCCTAAAGAAAGACCTGCAATAGGAAGATTTAGCTCTTGCATAATGCATGTTTAACTTCAAGCTGTTGATAAAGATGTTTTGATATAATAATTTTTACATTCAAAATCGTTTTCTTCTTTAGTCAGTCAAAAATAAAGTCTGTATTTATTCAAATTTTGTGTTAAACAGGGGATTTTTAAACAATCATCGTAAACCTCAGTAATTATAACTGTCTTGAAATAATTCCTGCTACATTAATATTACATGAGTTTCAGACACACATTGACATTCAACATGGTGATAAAACTAATTATCTCTCCAAATCCTTCTGGACTACAAGTTTTCTCGAGAATTCGTTACTTACAGTTGTTGTCTGGATATAATATTGATGGCAGTATTACTGGTCTGATCGCTTTATTCAATGCTAGGATAACGTTTTAATTTAAATAGTAATGACACATATCCCGTTCAGACGTTAAGTTGAACTGGTTTCTGGGGATCGTTAAACCATTTTAACTTTGTCGACTGAACGCAAATGAAGGGCAAATAAACCAGTTTAAAAACCCCAGCTCACGATTTGGTTCATCTAGGCCGTCTGAACGGGTTGGCTTAAAATGCGATCAGTTACATTCCTGGGGAAAATGGTGGCATCATGCAGTGCCAGTGTTATCGAAAGCGTGCAAGAACTGAATAAATAATATGAAGCTACCCATGCGTAGTTAACTCTAACCTCACAATAGTTCAACTGGTTTGGCGGATAATATGTGTGAAAGCAATATGATTCTGTCTTAAAAACCCTGATGATTTTGAACTGGTTTAAAAATAAGCGTCTGAACGGTATATAAGTTTTACCCCGTGTGAAATATTCAACTTTAAGTCTCTGATCGTTGTTTGAGGCATGTTGAATCCATTGTAAACGACAATATCGTGAAAGATGAATCCCTAAGAATAATTCAATTTTGTTTAGTAATTACAAAGATATATGTATGATGAATTTACGATGTTGAAACATTCACCATTCACGGCAGACGATTTAAACAAACCAGCGTCAAGTGCTGTATAAAATCTTTTGATGGGCCTCTTGTTAATCCGATTGAATCCAAATGCGGAGATTATCTCCCTTTGATATTTGATTTTGTTTTCTTTATTAAACATACATTATGCAAGAGCTAAATCTGCCTATTGCAGGTTTTTCTTTAGGCCTTAAATGTTATATAAATTATTAATTAGACATTCATTAACTTATCCAGGCCATAATCAACTCTCGATGTCATCACTAGCCTGCGATATTTACTGGATTAGGATCCGATTTGCTGCTCTACTTTCATTCAAGATTTAATCATGAAATGGATAATCGAGACTATGTTTTTCATCATACCGACTTTAGTAATGATCATCAAGCCTAGTCCGAAAATCATTCGCTATATTCTCAGTTCAGAGTGGATCAATTCGACTGAAATTTTCAGCAGATTGCCATTACATCATCTACTTTTTAACTATTATAGTGAGAACTGCCAGCTCTTTATCTAATCTCCCATATTATTTTCTTAATTGTTAAATGACAATTTGAGTACATTTTAGCGTGAATTAAGACTTAAAAAAATAAAAAATATATCTGATAAATCTACATGACGATTAGCAATTTAAAGGCTAATTTCTGTCTGTATAGGACAGCAGTAGCCTATCTACGATGAAGTAAACTTGAAAACAAGTCACGAAATCAAGTGTTAAAATGGTAATTACAGGGAATGGGTAGAATTCAGATGATATATTATAACCATGATGAAGTGATGGCATGGTAATTACACGGACTGGGTAGAATTCAGATGATATATTAGTTAAACGAACACACTATAACCTTGATGAAGTGATGGCATGGTAATTAGTCGAGTTGATTGATTTTTATGTATCTAGTGTGGAACCCTAATTACAAATTGATTCTTCCTCAGCTAAACAACTTCTAAGTTGTCTGACGAGGGAAATAATCTACAATACAATTAAATTTTGTTTTGATGTTCGCAAATAATTCAATCTTAAACTACTCTAAATGATGGGTAGTTACGGTGGCTCAGTGCATAGGGAAATGAAATGAAATAAAATGAAATGGGGTTTAACGTCCTGCTGTTCTGCTCTGACTGGGCTGATGAAGAAGGTACACGCCCATACAGTGTGCTATGAGGGAAAATTTACCTGGTCAGCGGTGCTATGGCCTACTCTTATATCGAATTCCAACTACCAATGGATCTTTTACACACACGCCAATGTGTACACAGGTCCTCGGTTTTTCGTCCCATCAGAATGAGGGCCTGACGAGGACAGCTGTCTGGTCATTCTGATGGCACGAAAAACCAAGGTCTTGTGTACACATTGGCATACACGTAAAAGGTCCCTTGGCGGTTGGAATTCGATATAAGAGTCGGCCGTAGTGCAGCAGTTTGGTCAAAATTTCCCTCATAGCACACTGTATGGTGTATGCCATCTTCATTTGCCCAGTCAGAGCAGAACAGTAGGACGTTAAACCCCATTTCATTTCATAGTAATCTTTCAAGAACGCTTCAGCAATATTCCCCAAGTTACATAAAACTGATTGTATTTTGTCAAATCAAGCATCTTGAGATTGTAATTGGAGTTTGATTATGTTTTTTGCCCTGGAGTCGGAACTCTTCTATACAACATGAAATTCAATTTGAACTGACACTGTACAGATGATTTGTCCTATTGAAACTAGTCACACTTCATTTAACCCAATTACATAAGGTTTATGTGTTGTTTTCGAGGATAAAACTATCTTTACAAGGCAACATAAAAATTGTCAAATTAAGTTATTTGTTGGTTGGACCGATATTCCTGTCAGAGATTCATGTTTCACAATACATGTAATCACATGTACATGTAGCCTAGTTTTCAAGAGATTCCTGTCACCCTAAAATAACGCAATTTTACTAACACGCAGTACAATTTTATGGATACACAATTATTATTGAGAGTATTTTTCGTTGAAATAACGCATACATGTAGTATTAAACTCAGTAATTGTGTATCATAAAATGGTATGGATGTATTTTAAATAAATCGACAACTAATTTTATAATCTGTTTAATACAGAAGTGAGAGGGAGAGAGAAATGGGGTTTAACGTCCACTCGACACAAACATTTCAGGACTAACATATGGTTCAATTTTATTTCCATAACCCACAAGATTGGACAGGCGACCCTACTCCCTGTCACGTACAACCAGGGATTCGAAACCACGCCAGTCGATGTTTAATATAGAAAGTACATGTCTGTTCTGATAATGTAATTGTCCGAGGCATGTTTGTTCAATGTTTATAGATCGGCAACTAATTGATGACTATATTACATCCCTTGTGTGTACATTATATATGTTTTACAATCAATATGGGAGCTGCAATCTACTGTCTCACTAATCAGGAGGTCCTGGTGTTTGATCCTAGTGTTGGCAGAGAAACTTCTTCAGGATTTTTCAGGGTGGTTTCCCCTTGTTATTGATGCAAGACAGGTGGTTTATTCTCGTGGATGGGATGAAATTAGATGAAGAAATTAGTCTGGGCAAAATTCCCCTGATAACACACGGTTTGGAATATTTTCATTTCAACAAATCGATTGGAGCTAAAAATTTGGACATTAAAACAGGGCTTAATTTTTTTAGGGGGAAGTGTCTTCTTCCTACAGACATAATAGGGAGAAGTGAGAGAGAGAGACCTAGGGAGTCTACATTGCTACAAAGAGAGATCGGGCCCCGAATTCACAAAGCATTCTCAGATTTAAGTTAAGAATTTACTCAACTTTCAATCACTGTTTATGAGAAATATCTTTGATCCAGAAATACAAAACTTGGCATATAGTTTCTTATTGATGTATTTGATACATTAAAACAAAACAAGTTTTATAAAGAGCTATATTTTAGTTAAAATAAGGCAAACAATTTTGAGTAAATTCTTAACGTAAGTCTGAGAATGTTTTGTGAACTCATGGGCCAGATTTCATAAATTGCAATGATGATGATGGTACCATTTAATCTTGTTCAGTCATTTCATTATTTAATTTAATTTTATGTACTCTTTATCAAAAATATTATTAACGGTTAATTAAACCCCATTTCTATTCATTACCAATCAATATGATCAATTCCTATGTTTTTTCAGACAGGATATGTTTATAATGAGAATGGAATATGAGTTAATCACCATTAGGGCTGTCAACAAAATTGATTCATTTACATAAAACAAGCATGAATTGATCCAATAATACCAGTTTTTCTACGACTAAATAAATTGATTACATTTCCAGGAATATTTTAAAGTTATGGGTGTTGATTTAGATACTTTACGGCAGCACACAGAACACGATAACCAGAAACATTTCGTCTGTAGAATGTTTACCATGATGAATTATTGCCCTTATAAGGTGCTCTATGATCTCTTGAGTAATAATCTCACAGACGGCTTCTAATTCTGTCATTGATTAAATCGTATCTTTAGACTGGTCGATGTAATCTACGGTTTAGAGGGATAAGGTGGAGAGTTTTACTCATATCCGGCAATACATTAATCGCCATCCATTACAAACCCAATTCTGACACAGTCCATTTTTTTTATAGACCAGGCCTAAAAAAACTATAATTTGATATTTGATTGGTGAAAATGAGCTTTCTTTAAAGGTCATGAAAATGTCATCACCAGAACCAAATCCCTGATGTCATAATATAACTACCTAATTTAACATTTTAACAAGTTGCTAGTTGTTGATAACAAGGTAATTACGTCTGCCAACAACTTACTGTAACTGGCTTACGACCTTAATCAATCTTAATTATGCTGTTAGCTTCAATTTATTAGCACTAGTCAATAACAGTTTGAGGAGAGAGAGAGGGAGAGAGTTTAACGTCCACTCGGCACAAACTAGGTCATTTCGCGACTAACATGGTTTAATTTTATTTCAATAATTTGCTTGCGCGTAGGGGTCTTTAGCAGTGGGAGGAAACTGAAGGACCCAGCGAAAACCCACGAGGTTGGACAGGTGACCCTACTCCTTGTCATGTACAACCGGGGAATGGAACCCAATGATAGACTTTAAGATACAGCGCCTACACTCTAACCATTCAGCCATCCAACCCCCTGATAGAAATAGGATATAAGGTCCACTCGACACAAACTATAGGTCATTTTGGGACTAACATATGGTTTAATTTTATTTCAATAATTCGCTTGCGCATAGGGGTCTTTAGCAGTGGGAGGAAACCGGAGGACCTGGAGAAAACCCACGAGGTTGGACAGGGGACCCTACTCCTTGTCACGTACAACCGGGGATTCGAAACCACGCCAGTCGACTCAATGACAGACTTTATGATACAGCGCGCGCACGCTAACCATTCAGCCATCCAACCCCCCATAAATGAAAGAAAAACGCAAAAAAAATATTAAATCATCAACACCATGCAACAGTGGCATTGTTCACAAATTTTTTTTAAGGCTTTAACCATTTCATTTGTTGAAATTTAATCTCTTAATCCAATGAAAATACTGCATAATAAAAATATTCTAAGTGAAAGCCCTGTTCTGCAAAGACCTTATCCATATTTTTATATATAATTTGGTCAGTTGGAAGGAGCTAGTTGATAAATAAGCTACAATAAATGTCCTGGATCTACCTGCTAACCACCGAATTATAATATAGGGACCTAGTTATAGGATAAAGACTTTCTATGTTCTATACTTAAAGATAAAGTCAAGTCTGTATTAAATGGTGACCTCATCTATCAACTATGTATTAAGTTATCAAAACTTAAGTATTCTGTCAATAATAAACCTATAATATAAAGTACTATACTAACACAGATATTGATAATATTTATAGTATAATTAGAAAATAGAACTTTATTGCCTTTGATCAATCACCCTGGATAAATGTCACCCATGTTTTATTAATCAAGTCGTTCTAGTTTTAATTGGTGAAATACAACAAACAAAAAGACGTTCGATAAAATGGTATTTGAGTCGTCAACCAGAAAAATTGTTCAGTGAATTGGTAACTGAGGCTATCTGGAGCGTATACACAGGCTATAATGTATTCATTTGATTATCTAAGATTTAATTGGAAACTGAGCCTATCTGGAGCGTAATCAGGCTATAATGTGTTCATTTGATTATCTTAGATTTATTTAAGAAACAAAATAAAAAATATCAATAGTAGATAGTCCTCGGGATTGTACATTCAATCAGATTCAAAAGAGGCCCATCAAAAGATAAATGATAGGTGACGATGACTGATTTTGACGTCATACCATATCGTCTGCAGAAGATGCGAATTGTTAACAATTTTCAATTCATAATATAGGCCTACTTAAACATACATTATGCAAGATTAGTTCAAGAGCTGGCAGTTCTCACTATAATAGTTAAAAAACTAAATAATGTAAAGGGAATATGCTGAAAATTTCAGTCAAATTGCTTCACTCTAAGCCAAGAAAAACTTATATTAAAATCTTTATAGCCTTGATAGTCATTGTCAGCACTGTCACGATAACTGACAAAGTCTTGATTATCCATTTTTGCATTTAATCATTGAAAAGCAGATCGGTTCAAATCCAATGAAAATTGGACAGATAAGATGGCATTGAGAGTTGATTAGGGTCTTTTCATGTTAATAAATGTCTAATAAATAGTTCATATTAACATATCAGGCTCAAAGAAAGACCTGCAATAAATACTGCATGTTTAAGGAATTAAACCATTTTTGGGACTGATATTTATTTTAGAGATTCGACTATTACAATATTGTAGTTTGGTACGGATAAACAAAACTTCGATCCATGTTCAGATACTTTAAGCAATCCTTTCATTGAAGAGACCACTTTATTCACTTGATTTAATAATATTTGTTTATTTTTTTTAAATGTCTATATATTGTCTTGTCTGCAGGTTTATCTTGTAGATTTTGGTTTTGTTTCTAGTGCAGTCCTCCTGCACTTACTCTTAGTGACTATTATTTTAAGCATTTTACAGAAACAAATTTAAAAATCACTTAAAAGCAAAATGCGTTAAATTAGTTCTAACTGCTAAACATCATGAAAATTTCCAACAGAGAAAAATAGTTTTCGCATGTTTGGTTTAAGTATAATATAATTATAATGTACATCATATGGGCACCCCCTGGTGAAAAGTGTAATTTAGTGTATGGATTGTACCTGAGTTAATGGTGCTACCATTGAAACATCAACATGTACACACAGTACGTACATCTGTTACAAACACAAATCTGATGAAATGAAATGAGGTTTTAATATCCTAATTTCCTGAACCAACCAGGTTAATGAGGAAGGAAAAATCATAAATCTATGTCACGTATAAACATAAAAATATCAATGATAACCATCCCTCATGCCAATTATTCAAATTTTAATGGAAAAGGAAAGGGGAGAGAGAGAAATGGGGTTTAACGTCCACTCGACACAAACTAGATCATTTCAGGATTAACATATGGTATAATTTTATTTCCATAATTCGCTGGCACGTAGGGGTCTTTAGCAGTGGAAAGAAAGTCCAGGACCCAGAGAAAACCCATGAGGTTGGACAGGCGACCCTACTCCTTGTCACATACAAGTAGGAAATCGAAATCACACCAATTGACTCAATGAGAGACATAAACAACTAAACTACATACCCCAACCCCCATGTTTATAAACCTTTACAAAAGATTCCATCAATATGGGGGACACTTTCAGTACAAAAATGTTATCAAATATCCAATTTTCTAACTACAACATAAGTCAGATAATATCTTTTAATAACTCATATTTTTATAGTCTTTGAAAGATTTTTTTCCAATATCTATAACATTAACCACTGCCAACATAACCAGCCACATTATATGCACTTAAATCAAAATCTGACCAACTTCATTCTTCAAATAGACCAACTAAAAAATTCCATTCCATTTCAGACAAATAAATTTCTTTTGAACTCGGTTCAAAAGCAAATAAAGCGATAAAAAAGAAAAGAATGGAGGATTCAAAAAGCCAATCTTCAAATAGTTTTTATTTCTCAGAGATTTTTATCCTTGCTTACACAATGTACAATTAGTGATAGACAACTGTCAACCCTCTAGAAGTGTATGTACTTGCCCTGAGGGTACAGTTGGGTCACGGTATTGTTATGGGGTCTTCTTGTAAGCCTGTCATAGTAGTTTCATATCTTTACTAACCTTCCCCTGTCAAACTAGTGATGAAAAGAATGAACTGAAAATCATGAAATCAACCAATCGTATCCTGTCTTACACAGTAGATTTCAAACCAATCGTATTTCAATTACTGACATCTGATGACAGGTTGAATGACATGAGGTTTGCACTAATAAATTGAAGAATATGGAGTTTATTAGGTTTTAATGTTGTTTTTATACTGTCTTCACTAGTTTTACGACATAATTAAAGTTTCATCATCTTATTGTACCAATATTCTATTGTTAAACTGATGTAAATAGGATAAAACTGATGATTAACTAGATGAAGCACGTCAAGTCATCAATATGTCACAACAATAAATTATAATAAAATGAAATGAAATGGGATTAGCGTCCTACTGTTCTGCTCCGACTGGACTAATGAAGATGGGCATACTCCATACAGTGTACTATGAGGGAAATTTTGCCTGGACAACAACACTATGGCCCATTCTTGTTTTGATTTCAAACTGTCAAGGATTCTTTTACGTGCATGCCAATGTGTACACAGAACCCCGTTTTTCCATCCCATCCGAAGGACTAGACAGCTGTCCTTTTCAGGCCTTCCATCCTACACCACTGACAAGGGGAAACCATGCCTGAAAATCCCATTTTCAATTTTATCAAACGGAAGCAAGATAAATATTCCTCTAAATTCTTGCAGCATAGATAATGCTTTCGACTAAAATCATCGATTTTATAAATATAATGTCAATCAACTAGCCTTGTGTGTTCTGAAGCAGAGCTAATTGTAAACAGACATGTATGGGTAACATGTATATATAATAATTATATATGAAACTAATCGAAGCCATCTTTTATAATAGCACTCTAAATAATTATATTAATTGCATTATGACAAACAGACGGGTATGTTATCAGATTCTTTCATATAAACTGTTTACCTAGTCATTATCTACAATTAGATACGCCAAAACTTTATTACACTAGCTTTGATCAACTAGTTGATGGTATGTATAATATGATTTATATATGATGTTCAAGACAACGTCAATGTTAATTAACTTGGTATACATGTATTAAACAATTCAAACTACAACGACCTGCTTATTAACAACCAGTTAAAGAAGCTTTGATCAACTAGTTAATAGTATGTATAATATAATTTATATATGATGTTCAAGACAGTGTCGATATTAATTAACTTGGTATACATGTACATGTATATTAAACAATTCAAACTACAACGACCTGCTTATTAACGACCAGTTAAAGAAGCTTTGATCAACTAGTTAATGGTATGTATAATATGATTTATATATGATGTTCAAGACAACGTCAATGTTAATTAACTTGGTATACATGTATTAAATAATTCAAATAGAACGACCTGCTTATTAACTAACTACCACTGGAATTACAAGTGAAATTTTTCAGTTGAGTCGTGTATATATAAATTTCATTATGTTTCCAATCATTGTTATTTTTTTATGATTTTTTTTTATGTTCAGAAGAGAACCTTGCAAGCAAGAGTGTCTTGTTATTCGGGTGGGACAAAAAAATGAGGTACCATGTATTGAGCGAAATTTCCCTTGCTCATTTCCATTAGTCCCGCTGACACAGATTAGTAGGACGTCAAATCACATTTCATTGCGTATTAACTAAATTTTAGAAACCATTTTGTGTTACATAAATTTTAGAAACCATCTTTGTTCACGATTACAAAATTTCACATCTTGTTTCAGGTTTTTTTTCGATCATGCTCAAGTGCCAAATATCCAGTCAAGCCTACCATAAATTATTGATGAATTCCTATCACAAATAGTTTTAATGAATTTCATCAACATGTCATCATGAAATTTTGTTGTTTTAAAGACTGAAATTCTCTAATAAAATATTATCTGTTGAAATGACCGCTTTTAGTGTTAAATGGCAAATAATGTGTCAAAACACCTCTTGTTAACTTTCACCCTTCCTTCCATAAAATCAATCAACAAAATGTAAACACAGTGTGTTCCTCCATTTTACATTCCAAATATTTATAAAATGCACAACTATATAACTATGAAAATGTGTTTTGAGAGAGAGAGAGAGAGAGAGAGAGAGAGAGAGTTCAATGTCCACTTGACACAAACTAGGTCATTTTGGGACTAACAGATGGTTAGGGGTCTTTAGCAGCAAGAGGAAACCGGAGCACCTGGAGAAAACGCACAAGGTTGGACAGGTGACCCTACACCTTGTCATGTACAACCGGGGAATAGAACAAAACAATATACAATGACTAAAAGTCGTACCTTCAATCACTTTAGACAGATCCTAATTTTTTCCATAGATTTACACCAGGCATAAGGAATTAAATTCAATCTTTGCAGAATTTTCCATAGTAACTGAGATCTCAAGGATAGCATAATTTCCATAGAATTTTCCACAATAATTGACATCTCAAGGACACGGAAACTGATGGCATTTAAACCTTTCAGGAATTGCATGCAGGTAAACAGGAATGTATTGATGTATTGGTACAAGATAACAGAATCAATATTTACCTGTGTATTAAATACAGGTAGATAAAAAATATACCTACCAACATGTACTAGCATACAAACAGGTAGAAAATCAATGGTGCTTAACTTTTTAATGACTGCCCACAAATTTATTCTCGAAATAAAATCAATACGAACAAACTACTGCCTTTGTGTTTATAAATCTAGTACGTCAATTATTAAACAACTAAATATATCCAGGCTATATTCATATTATATTATTAGCCTATGAAGCAGAAACAAACCTAACAACACACATGTTTATAAAAATATATAGTTGCCTTTATTGATTATCTACGACAAACAAATTGAAACAGTTATAAAAATACAAATAACTAGTTTCTGTTGTTAAAACGCGCAGATATCTTTTTATTTTTTTAAAAAAGAGGAGAAACCAGGTCATTTCAGGACTAACATATGGTTCAATCTTTTTTCATTAATTCTCTTTGCGCATATGGGTCTTTAGCAGTGGGAGGAAACCGGAGGACCCAAAGAAAACCCACGAGGTTGGACAGGTGACCCTACTCCTCATCACGTACCAGAGGGGAATCGAAACCAAGCCACTTGATTAAATGACTAACCTATGGTTCAATCTTTTTTCAATAATTCTCTTTGCGCATATGGGTCTTTAGCAGTGGGAGGAAACCAGAGGACCCAGAGAAAACCCACGAGGTTGGACAGGCGACCCTACTCCTGGTCACGTACCAGAGAAGAATCAAAACCACGCCCCTTGACTGAATGAAAGACCTTATGGTCTAAAGTGCATGTGTTATACAATTCGGCAAGTCCATGATCACCCCCACCGGGTTAATAAACAAGGAATAAGATATGAAAGACCTACCTGTAGACTTCGTTATGGTGGCCATGTTTATGGCTAAGTTTCTGTTTTTTAGGTTGCATAAACCAATTAAACAGACTCATAATATCATAGTAATACGGCATCTTATTGCATAGTTTTTCTCCAATCCACGATGTTTTATAGTATATCCTCTTGTTTACGTATCTACCTCCTATATCTAGACACAAGCTACAACTAGTGTGGTTTATCAGCACACCTTGTATCTATTGATCCACTAGCAGACGCCCTTATAGCTCCTCCTTGTAACCAACCACAAACACAACTACAAAATTAGTACAGGCAAATTATCTCTCACGCTCTCTCTCTCTCTCACATGAAGAATAAAATCCACAAAAAATCCAATCACAAACAAATCTATCAGAACCAGAAATCAGTCAGTCGTGTGAAAAAACTTAGCAAATTGGTGATATCAACGAACAAATATGGCAAGATGTCCACTTCTATGATACTTGTTCTTTAATTGTGTTGACATTCACATCCTTGTCTTCGGGTTCAGATTACAGCTGACCACATGACACTGGACATGGTTAATTGGCTCCCTCAATCTTAATCTGGTGGATGGGCCTCAACAGAGTTCTTTAAAGGTCAAACATTACTATCAATGAATATAAAAGAGTCTGGTCTGTGTAATAAAGTTTAAATAGAGATGACTCTATAGGGTCGGCCCTCACTACATTAACTTTTAAACCATCAAGTCTCCACCTACAAGCCTCGGGTTATCGACAGCTTGTTGAAATTCCACACTAAGTTTCACCTGGGAATAAACTATAAGGTAACAATTGACTGATATTTTCTCTGATGTAAAGCCAGAGTCTGAATTTGAACTTACACCAGTTTAAAATTGAAACATCCCTTTTGTGTGAGCTAAAGGAATTTCACAGATCAAAAGGCTTTTAATAGGCCATTCCCATCCAAGGTAGCCACACAAATGTTTCCTCCCGGGATCTCAAGATGGAACAAATCAAGTTGCCTGTTTGAAATGTGAAACATGTGGTGGTCGGTGGAGGATATACAGCGTCTGCTGTGAACCCCGCTGTTTGTTCTCCGTTCTTCCTCTAGTTTTATCCTAGGTTAAGAATGCAGACGGGAGTAAATGGAACTATGGGATTTGTATGGATTCAAACTTCAATGGGCTGTAAACAAATCGTTTATCAGGTTTGAGACGCGGTGAATCTTGTGATGTAAACCATGCGTCTGTTCTATAAACTACACAATCGACAACATACCCAACATATTTTACATCTTCTCTCTGTGTTTGACTTTGACAGATTATCTAAAGTCTCATCAATATAGATCTAAATTAACACTTTATATTGTCACATAATGTGACGACATGTCAACCTGTCACTGGCAGCTGCCTAGTTTTGTTAAGTAGACGAAACTGATCGTATTTCGTCCCCCACACATACACATCTAGGTCTAGCTACAGGTAGATTTCAAACCGATGTCGTTGATGAATGAATGAATGAAGTTCTGGCTCTCTGTTTTAGCCGTCTGTTTACACTGAATGAAGCAGACACACTAACTGTAAAAGGTTAACTGGGTGAAATATGTACCAATCAAATTCCTTACATAAATACACTTCAGATAATCGTAAACGTTTCTCGTTTATAAAACTTCATGTAGAAAAAGTACTATAACAATAAAATGTCTGTCCTCGTAGAAAATTCTCTTTGATGTAATGTTTGTACAGCGTGATGAATTTATCCAATGTAGGTTAAGATACAGAAGAAGCCGTCTGATGTAATTTCAACACTTTTATATTGGCTAATAAATTAGATGTTATGAATATTACCCCCATGAATATACATCTCAAAAAATTTTGTAAAAACTGTTAACAATATATAACACAGCTTGTCATAGTAGTTAAAATGCAATAATTCACGGTTTTATCCCGCCCGGTTTCTCTGTCCCATCTATAGCCACACGCAACCACAACAAATTGAAATGATGTGTGACTGTACAGGGGTCTACTTATTTAACAAGGTAGGACCTCTGTGATTGGGGTGATGTTGGCCAGGTGTCATGGCTGACTGAATCTCAGATAATAGTCCTGACAGGAGTTTGTTGATGCATGGTGAGTAAATAATGTAAGAGGCTAATAGAAAACTTTAAGATAAATATTATTGTTATTATTTCTCATGAGGTTTGAATAAATCTATATTTTATAATTTCACTTCGTCATCATAATTTATTCTTTTAAAAAAATATTGACACAAATTATCTTAAGACATTTTAATTCAGAAAAAAAATCTAAGCATTATTTCTCATGGTGTTTGAATAAATCTATATTTTATAATCTCACTTCGTCAGTATAATTTATTCTTTTAAAAAAAAATTGACACAGATTATCTAAGACATTGTAATTCAGATAAAATGAATTTTAAAAAATATATTATTAGTCTGTTGGTGTCTTCCATATGAAACAAATATTACTAATCAAAATCCCCCCCCCCCCAACAAAAAAAAGGGAAAAACTCATTTTAAATTTAAACCAGTAATTCTTCCTAAGTGTGCAGTAAAATTTTGAAAATGCGAACAACCATGTGATCCCAATTGAGTATTCACTGGTGTCTACTGATAAGTTGCGCACTCAAGTAGGAAGTTAAACCTCATTTCGTTTCATTTTTATTTCTCTAATAAAATAAAATTTAAATCTACATTAAAGGTGCTAAATTGGTAACGCATATAATTTTGTAATATGAATGTATATAAACTGATTTACATTCAATCCTTTCTGTTTTTACTGTAATTTCTAATCAGTTATGTTCAGCAAAATACGCCAGAAGTCTCAATCGAATGGTGATCTCTATTGTCTGGTTATTCCAGTCTACACCAATAGAACCGGTATTTATTGAGCATGCTCTCTAGATATGAATAGTCACCGTTTGACATGACTTGTGGAATATGTCTTGTCTCGTTCTTCGGGTTCCCTATTACAAATGGCGCTGAAATGCATTATGTTACATGATTCATGTACCAATGGTAAAATATTTATTTTGTCTTAAACATTGGATATCAGAAGCCTATCCTTTCCTGGTAAAATCACAACATCAAAGTTGATTTAAACTGACAAATAATTCATGTTATTCATGTCGAAGACTTTGGATGATATCGTGTTAGAAACTTCGCTACGTTAAAATATCAAACACACATAAACTTAACATCTAGTTCTCCTAATTAACTTCTAACAAAAGGAAGCCATTACATGAGACACACAGAGAAATATGTTTAGGATTATGGGGATTATCGTAATACCAATGGTATTTGAAGAATTTTGTAGACTTGTGGCTAATTCCAGATAAGTCGGTGTAATTCAAGCCGATTACTTACTTATTACGAGTATTTAACATTACGTATAAAGCTGATGGGAATTTGAAGATCTGCCAGATAATGTCTTACGGTTTATTTATCAAGTTTTACAGAAAAAATCCATATTTAAATAAATGTACAATTATATATTTTAACAACTACGACGCTATCAGGCTTCAAATACTATTCTTATTTACAATACACAACTGTTTTTTTTATTTTTTAATTAAATATGTATTTCAAAGAAACATGTATTAAAGATTTTATTTTAAAAAATTTAGAATATGAGAGAGAGAGAAATAGGGTTTATAGTCCACTCGACACAAACTAGGTCATTTCGGGACTAACATATGGTTCAGTTTTACTTCAATAATTCAGATGCGCGTAGGGGTCTTAACAGTGCGAGGAAACTGGAAGACCCGGAAAAAACCCAAGAGGCTAGACAGGCAACCCTACTCCTTGTCACGTACAATCGGGGATTTGAATATAGAATATAAATGATAGAATATAAATATCTAAAGGTATATTCCATTTGTCTATTTTAATAACTTTTTTTTAAAAGCGCACAAATTTTTGAATAAAAAAACAATAGTTCTGTTTTTTTCCAAATAAAATGCATTGAAAATAAACGACTTAATAGATTTCCCATAATGCATCAATGACTCAATGTAAATATTTCCCAACTGCACATTGTCAACATAAGTTTGCTCGGATTACATAAGATGACGGAAATAGTTTGACAATGTTTGGTTTGTGTGTTCTGTATTTATATAGTTGTTATATATGACAGTAATCAATGTGTTACCTGTATTATTTCACACCTGTTATTTCTTTCATCTTAGCAGGGGTGGGTGGGTGGGTGGGGTTAAGTGGCTGAATGGTTAACGCTTACCCATTGCATCATAACTCTGGGGGGTGGGGGGGTGGATGGCCAAATCGTTAGCACATACCTGCTGCATCATAAGGTCTGTCATTGAGTCAACTGGTGTGGTTTCGACTCCCTGGTTTAAGTGACAAGGAGTAGGGTTGCCTGTCCAACCTCGTGGGTTTTTTCCGGGTCTTCCGGTTTCCTCCCACAGCAAAAAGACCCCTACGTGCAATTGAACCATATATTAATCCCGAAATGACCTAGTTTCTGTCCAGTGGAACTCTCTCTCTCTCTCTCTCTCTCTCTGATAGATATTCTGATATAAATAAAATGGGGTGTTATAATGCCCTATTGATTCCAATACAAGCCAAGTCTAACGATATAAGCCATTTAATATTACAAATTGTTTATTAACCTTTTTAAATTAACCATGATCTCTTCTTTCAAATGACAAATTGGTAGGCAGTCAAACTTAAAATTTATCAGTAAATTATTATGTAGAATTCAATGTAATAGATTAGCTTTATCCAACACCATAATTCACTTTTTACCAAGAAAAAAAATGTGAAATGGAAATGCATTCTTTCTTTGAAGTGGTGAATTTTAATAAAATACATTTTGTATCAATAACAAAATATGAGTCACAGACCAAACATTCTGGTGATTTTTTATGACTTATTCATACCCCTTCCCCTTTCATTGAAATTATTATTTTAAAGAAATATAAAATTTCAATCATCTTACACATGGTTAGCTTGGAGGCATTTTGTATGAATGAACAGCTTACAAATGAAGTACTTAACTTATCTTCCACTTTCCTCCGACTCTGATTGCCTTGGGCTTTCATAAAACCCCAACCTTTTATTGACGCGATTGAAAAGGGATTAAAAAGGTTTGAAACAATTTATATGAGGTGTAAATGAAGTGTACTTACAACTTACTTAAAACCCTGATCAACGAGGTCTGTTATCAATATTTTTACTGGTCATCATGGTAATAAAAACAATATGGACGCCTGAATCAACAATTATCTCAATTGTTTTCACAGGTTTAGATTAAGATTAAGAGAAAATGGTGTAATGTGAATTCTATATCAGGTTGATTTAATGACAGGCATGTTTGATTATCTCACATTACTAGCTTAAACTTGTCAAACATAAACATTTTCAAAGAGAGAGAGAGAGAGAGACAGAGAGAGAGAGAGGGAGGGAAGAAACAGGAGGACCCGGAGAAAACCCACCAGGGAGGGAGCCGGCGGACCCGTAGAAGATGCACAAAGTTGGACAGGCGACCCCACTCCTTGTCACATACAAATTTCCCTTAAAAAAAACCACTAAACGGGGTATGCCCTTCTTCATTAGCCCAGTGAGAGCAGAACAGTAGGAGGTTAAACCCCATTTCATTTTATAACAAGACAGTACCACCTATAATTTTCACTGAAATCTTTTGATGGGTAGTTTTTTAATATGTATAAATTGTATCTTTAATTTTAGGAATTGTATTCTGTTCTCAAAGTGTGTTACTTTCTGCAACCGTTCACATTAAGTACAGTACTTTGTACTTAACAATAATTATTCAATTATTCAATTAATCAATATCATTACATTCTTGTCAATTATAAAACTATCAATCAATTTACACAATCGTACATTATACACATTCCTGTCAATTACAACCCTATCAATCATTTGTACATACATGTATTTCACAATGGTCTAATGCATGCACTTTATATCATAAAGTCTGTCATTGAGTCAACTGGCGTGGTTTCAATTCCCCGGTTGTATGCGACAAGGAGTAGTGCCGCCTGTCCAATCTCGTGGGTCCTCCGGTTCCTCCCACTGCTAAAGACCCTTAATTATGCGCAAGCGATTTATTGAAATACAATTGAACCAAATTTATATTTTAGTACTCAAAAAAAAAAAAAAAATTTGAATTAGCACATTTTTTAATAGATACATTATGGGAGATTAGATAAAGAGCTGGTAGTTCTCGCTATAATAGTTAAAAACTAGATACTGTAAAGGGAATATGCTGAAAATTTCAGTCAAATTGATCCACTCTGAACCAAGTATTTAGTGACTCAATTTTGGGCCTAGCCTTGATCATCATTACTAAAGTCGGTACAATAAAAAAACATAGTCTTGATTATCCATTTTTTGATTTAATCAGAAACTGCAGACCAGGTTCTAATCCGGTAAATATCGCAGGCTAGCGATGACATCGAGAGTTGATTATGGTCTGGATAAGTTAATTAATGTCTAATTAATAATTTAGATAACATTTCAGGCCTAAAGAAAGACCTGCAATAGGCAGATTTAGCTCTTGCATAATGTATGTTTAATGGTATTGAATAAACCAAAAATGAATTAGCATAATTTTATTTTGAAATGAGAATGAATAGTTCTGACAAAAATATTCCCATGTTGTAGTATTTATACCATAATTTATATCGTGTTACATCGACATGTCAAAACAAAGACAAATCTATAATCTGACTTAACATTCCAGGGATCAAGTTCGTACACACAGACCACAGATGACCAGGCCATGCATGCCATTCAAATGACCAGAGTGACCAGAGATTATGGAGGCAACTGACCAATGTGACAAGAAGATTAGGCTTAAAGCAGCGATGGACAGTCAATATTTAGTCAGGTTTTAGTCAATCTTGTTTTCCTATGACTTCATATAGACACACTACTTAGTGTCAGACATCAATTGTCAAGCAAGACTCAATGAGAACTAAATGAGTTACCTGAGTTTTAGGTGTCAAATGTCAAAGGTTATAGGTTATTACCTAAATTTAGATAAAGGTGTTATTCAATAATTGTAGTGTGATACCTTACATTTGATTATTTTGTGTTGACAGTAACATGATAGTATATAATTATACAGGTAATACGACACCACTAACTTTAACAAAAACAGCTACCACATCCGCATGGTAAAATCCATGAAAGAACTTAAAGATAAATTGTGGGAGATTAGATAAAGAGCTGGCAGTTCTCACTATAATAGTTAAAAAACTAGATAATGTAAAGGGAATTGGCTGGCAATTTCAGTCAAATTGATCCAGTCTGAACCAAGATTTTAGCGATTGAATTTTCGACCTAGCCTCGATCATCATTACTAAAGTTGTTACGATAAAATACATAGTCTCGATTATCCATTTCACGATTAAATCATAAATGGAAGTCGAACAGCAAATCATAACCTAATCCAATAAACATTGCAGGCTGGCGATGACATCGAGAGTTGATTATAGTCTGGATAGGTTAATTAATGTCTAATTAATAATTTAGATAACATTTCAGGCCTAAAGAAAGACCGGCAATAGGCAGATTTAGCTCTTGCATAATGTATGTTTAATAAAAAAAAATAGCTAGGCATTTGTTAAAACAGGAAGGAGAATAATGTATTTTTTTTGTATAAGCTTAATTATTTTCTTATCAAAAATGTAATAAAAATTACTTAAAAAGTTACCAAATGATATTTTTGGGACATAAAAAAATATATGGTATGAAATTAAAATGTTAAATAATCAAGATTAGATGTTGTACGAAAAATATCAACGACAATCAACAGCTTGAATGTCTTAAATATTTCAATCAAAATTACACTTTTATCTCATAAATTCGATGTTTTTTTCTTTGAATTTTACTACCAGGCACTGCCAATTAAATATCCATTTACTATATATTACAGTTTTCGAAGTCCCAGTGTGTCACTGATAATGTCATCTAGTTAATAGTTCCATAACACCGAAAGCTATAGTTCACATACAGTTGTATCTGGGGCAGTTTGAGTCAGTTTCAGGAAATGTACTGGTATTAATATATCAATCTTTTCTCTAATTTTCCTGGTTGGCCGAATGGTTAGCGTGTGGGCTTTGTATGATAAGGTCTGTCATTGAGTTAACTAGCTTGGTTTCGATTCCCCAATTGTATGTGACAAGGAGTAGGGTCGCCTGTCGAACCTCATGGGTTTTCTCCAGGTCCTCCCATTTCTCTCTCTCGCTCTCTGATATTCCTCAAGGAACTGATAAGGTAGTTAATATTTACATATACCAAGTGCTAAAGGGTTTTATTTTTTCTTCAAAGTTCCTGTGTTTGACTGAACATTGCCATCTCTTGATTGTAAACAATAACATAACAGTTGTAGTTTTAACAATTACTAACATTCTAATGTATTCTAAATATGTGCAACAAATATATTTTTAACTCTAATCTTCAAAGTATGTTCTTTTTAATTTAAACATCAAAACAGACAAGGACTTATATGTATTGACAGTGCAGGAGGATATGTGAAATGGATATACAAATGTTATGTTTAAACTGTATCTGGTATCAATATTTTATTAACAGAGACATACCAAAGTTAATAAGTTTGTTTATCATAAATTGATCTTTATAGTATTCCCATGGCTAATGATAGTCTCCTCTCTCACCTTATAGTAATAAACCTATACCCCCATTTCAGGTGAACTTTGGTCGTGACCTTATGACTTGATCTGGTCTGGAAGGGAACAATGGTCACCACAAGCCAGATGGACATTCCAAACATATTTAACATTTATAGCAAAACATGAACCATTACTCCTGCCTTTATCTCTTGACATGAACAAAACATGACAAAAAAAAATAACCAGAAAATTGTGCGGTGGTATACAAATAAGATAAAAGACTATTCAGGTTCAAGTAGCAATTTCAGGACAGTCGAATTTTGTTTTTTCTCCACAAAAACAAGTAGAAAAAATTTGTTTTTCTTTTTCCATGATCCACTTAATATCAAATCTAGTTATTGTTCTCATAGACCTATCCCCTCTAATACACGATTGTCCTTATCTTGTCATGTTGAAGAAATAGATTTATTTTTTCGTATAAAATAACATAAAGAACTGATAAATACACTGATAAAAAAATCATTCAATCCAAAGACAAGATATCATGTCAAAGAAATAAATATATTTAAAAAAACAAAACAACAAAAAACGACCACATACACAGATAAAATTATTCAATTTAAAGACAAGATATCATGTCAAAGAAATAAATATATTTAAAAAGAAATTGACAAAAAACGACCACATACACAGATAAAATCATTCAATTTAAAGACAAGACATCATGTCAAAAAAATAAATATATCTAAAAAAAAAATAAAAAAATAACACAGATACGATTCAATTTAAAGACAAGATCAGAGTAGATGTACAACAAAGAGTGTCTCGAACCCCCGCCCCCTTCCATGTTATTCTATTCACATATTGTCCAGTATGTTTTATACAGAAGGTGTCACAGTTGGGTCAGTGTTAATGACGGTTTAATAGACTAGTGTAAAAAAAAGCTTTGGATCAATTTGGAGTAAACGATGCGTAAAGTGGGAGGAGCATCAAAGGATAAGATATCTGTTTGATGTCATTGTTCTTCGGCTTTCTTAGTAAATATTATAAATAGATAAAGGTGAACTTTCTTGGGAATAAACAAAAAGTTTTAAACATTCTCGCAATTTGATGCAAATTGTTTAGTAACTATTATATGTATTTAGCCCCACAAATTACCTACAATTTTTTTTAATTAAACATTCCCACAATTTGAAGAGACTTGGTTAAAAAGCATGTAGATTAAAATTATTCTGGGAAATAAACAAAAAGTTTTAAGCATTCTCACAATTTGAAGGGACCTGTTGTTTAATAACTATTATACATACATGTATTTGGCCCCCCAAATTACCTACAAATTTTATAATTAAACATTCCACAACTTGAAGCGACCTGTTGTTTAGTAACTATTATAAACATGTATTTGGCCCTGCAAATTACCTAAAAATAAAGTGTTTATAAAAGCAAATACATAACCAGCCAATCTATTAAAAAGCATGTAGACTCAAAATTATTTTGGAGAATAATTAAAAAGTTTAAACATACATTATGCAAGAGCTAAATCTGCCTATTGTAGGCCTTTCTTAAGGCCTGAAATGTTATATAAACTATTAATTAGACATTTATTAACAAAACAGGACCATAATCAACTCACGAGGGCATCGGATACTAGAGATTTTAACTAGATTAGAACGGTTTGCCATTTAAAAATTTAATTTAAAAATGGGAAAGCGAGGCAAAGTCGCAAATATAACAGTGCCCTGGTTATCATTGTGCACTCGTCTTCTCAAAACTACAAACAGTGATATCTTAGCTCAGTATGAAGTAATTGGAATGAAATCTTCAATATATTCAATTTTACATTATCTATTTTTGAGCTATTATAGCAAGAATGGTCAGCTCTTTATCAAAATCTTACATAATGTGTCTTTAAAATGTTCTCACAATTTGAAGAGACCTGTTTAGTAATTATCATATACTGGTACATGTATAATCCTTGAGTGGCATTTAGCGATTGAACACATTAAAAACACAACACAGTTTATATGGAAATACAATCACTGGTTTATAAGTATAGCACGACGTTTCGACAAGTATTCTCTTATCGTTATCAAGCACAAATCATCATTTGTGCTTGATAACGATAAGAAAATACTTGACGAAACGTCGTGCTATACTTATAAACCAGTGATTGTATTTCCATACAAACTGTGTTGTGTTTTTCTGGTACATGTATTTGGTCGCACAAATTACCTACAAATACGCCTTAATAAAAGCTTACACCCTGCCAATTTATTATTATTTGGCCCCGCAACTTACCTACAAATGAAGCGTTTATAAGCTTACAATGCCAATTGATTTAAAAGAGTGTAGATTTAATTGAAAAATAAAACATTTACAAAGTTGATTAAAGCCACTGAGAGATTTTGAATTCCTCACAAAGTACAATATTGTTCAAGTTGAATCTCTCCCAGGAATATCAGTCAAAAACAGTTTAGTCTCTTTGGCATTTAAAAAGGAATTGCTGGGTAAAATCAGGTTGTAAGTCTAGCTAATACATCATCTATTGTTGATATTTTAGCTTTTATGTTCTTAATTAGCTTGTAATCCAGAGACAAATAAATATTGTTCAAGATAACTAAATGTTAAATCAATTGATTTGAGTATATAATAGCTTGTATCCAAGGGAAACAATTAAATATTGTTCAAACTACATGTATGAATTAATATATTGAGAATTGAAACTTATTTTGTAATTAAATAAAGAATTAAATAATAGTGGATTATTTATTTACATGTATTGTAGTGTATACATGTAATATATGTGTAGTGAATACATGTAGTATATGTGTTGTGAATACATGTAGTACATATGTTGTGAATACATGTAGTATAAATGTAGTGAATTCATGAATAGTAAGTGAATACATGTAGTATATGAAAAACGAATTGGGGTTTAACGTCCTACTGTTCTGCTCCTATACTGGGCTAATGAAGACGGGCATACGCCATAGTGTGCTATGAGGCAGCGTCACTATCGCCTACTCTTATATCGAATTCCAACTGCCAAGGGATCTTTTATGTGCATTCCAATGCATACACGGGACCTCGGTTTTTTGTATCATCTGAAGGACTAGACAGCTATCCTTTTCAGGCCCTCCGTTCTGCACCACTGACAAGGAGAAGCCACGTCGGAAAATCCCGATGAACTTTCTCGGCCAATGCAGGGATCGAACACCCGATCTCCAGACTAGCGAGCCAGCGTCTAACCCACCTAGCCACCGTGGCTCCATGTACTATATGTGTAGTAAATACATGTAGTATATGTATATAACAGTGAATACATGTAGTATATATGTTTAAAATACAGATGTGACGTCATCCTTTGATGTTAGCGTACCATTATTTCCAATAATGTACAGGCAACTTGCCAATCGTACATTATCTATACTAGATGAAATATTGGACTCGAGTGATGGATTTCATTGAAAAGCATGTGCAGGATAGTGTCTGTATTTTAGATTGTTTAATGGTCTCGAGCTAAAGACATTGCGTAATATATTGAAACAACACCTTGTGCAGTATCAATATATTACTTAATGTCTCGCTCTCGACCATTAAACCATACATAATAGTGAATACATGTAGTACATGTGTTGTGAATACATGTAGTATATGTGTTGTGAATACATGTAGTATATGTGTTGTGAATACATGTAGTATATGTGTTGTGAATACATGTAGTATATGTGTTGTGAATACATGTAGTACATGTGTTGTGAATACATGTAGTATATGTGTTGTGAATACATGTAGTACATGTGTTGTGAATACATGTAGTATATGTGTTGTGAATACATGTAGTACATGTATATGTGTTTAAATGTGAATATGTATAATGAATACATGTATTATATGTGTATAATAGTGAATTCATGTAGCATTATGTGTAGAATAGTGAATACCGTACATGCATAATTATCAGTGAATATAATTTGCCTTATGAGCAAAGCTTCGACAATACAACTCCAAAATAGACAAAATTGTTTTAATAACATAATGTATGATACTATTTCATATCAATTCTAATATTGATTCAAATTAGTTATTCATCGTCCATAAAAACTGCACTAAACGACTCAATATGATAAGAGTATGCAAATAAAGTTATACAGCGGTTGTCAATATTCATGTTAGCAATAACAATGTATATTGACAAAATTCATATGACAATGGAAGAGATATTATGTAACAGATGGGATGTATTGAAAATAGCTACATGCAAGCTGAATATGATTATTATACATGTAACTAGGGTGGACATAGTTATAGAAAGGCCTAAAATGATTATTATAACTAAGGCTTAAAATGATTATCATAACTAAGGCTTAAAATGATTATTAAAACTAAGGCCCAAAATGATTATTATAACTAAGGCCTAAGGCTAAAATGTTCTTATTTTTCAGGGTGCCAACTGCAGGGTGGACATGGAAAGTGTACCCTAGTCCTTCGGATGGGATATAAAAAAATGTCAACCCATGTACACATTGGTATGCAGGTAAAAGAACTCTTGAATTCAAGCAAAATTCTGCACCCTGCATTTGCACACATCAGTACAGTAATGAAAACAAACGTACATCGTCTCAAAATAAACGTAAAATTTCTTGGCAAGAATTTAAACCACTACTCCATTCTATTCCTGTGTATTATATTAAAATAACCAACAAATTTTCACTTACCCTTGTTTGGCCTTGAACCCAGATCTATCAGGGTCATCTGCTTTATCTGCCTGGAATGGACTATCGTTCTGGTACCGCAGAAAATCCTTATTTTCCTCTTCCCTCGATCGCTGGTTTCCTTTATTCTGATTGGGTTGATTATTGCACGCACTATTACGTTTATGATTCTGGTTTTCCATCATTTCTCTGCCTGCTGAATTCGGATTTGGACCATAAATATAAAACCCTCCTTCCTCCGCAACTTGTGAATGTCCGAAACCATTGAGTGGAAACCGATTATCATACAATGTTCCTGATCCTGATGCTATTTCACTCATAGGACGTGGCGGTTTACGTTTGGGTGTATCGTTAATACCATTTGTTGATCTAGCAGACTGTAAATTATCGTCGTCAAAACTTCTCCATTGTTGACCAGAGAGACGATGCTGGGGACTACCGCGGGGAGAACCGTTCGCAGGGACTGCTGGCAAGGGTCTGTTCACCATACGAGTCTGATGATGTCGCATCTGTCAAAACAAAAGTCAAAATGGCTGAACAATGAACATCGATATATCAAATAAGTCATTGCAACGTTATTTATACAAAATGTTACATCAATATCACTGCTAGCAGACGGTCTAGAATTCATACGCAGACAATCAGATAGTACACTCTATTTTTTATGCATAAAAATAGTTACAAGCGTATAAAACCGTACTAAACATGAAGAAACGAACAAGAGTAAGGTGTTTTTACATCTGGTTTTAATAAAGTTTTCAACACTTGGCTAAAAGTTGATTTTCAATTCCGGATGTGTTTGGTATAAATAGGGGCACTAATTTAGTCCAACCTGATCAATATGTGGGGGGTGGGGATTTTAATTATTGCTGCTTTATAATGCTCATTTTGATTAATGTTTTTACTGTAATTCTGTTACAGTCATTTCTTTGTTTTATGATTAATAAACAGGGCATTTTACACCATATCAAAATGTTTTAGTTGAGAGAGAGAGAGAGAAATGAGGTTCAACGTCCACTCGACACCAACTAGGTCATTTCGAGACTAGTTGATTCTGGGATTGAAGTACACAAATAAACACCTCCATAGGGAATAAAAATATTATAACCATCCATTGGCTGTGGTATAACACCTTTATAGGGATTAAAAATAATATAACCATCCATTGGCTGTGGTATAACACATAACATTCTTAAACCCCCCCCAAAAAAGAAGACAGCAACAGTTGTTCTGTGAGTAGGTGCTCATTCTGTAACTTTGTTTTATTATTAATAAATGACATTTGACACCATATGATCAAGATGTTTTAGTCAAGTCTTGGATTGAGCCACACAATGGGTGTTTTCACACCTGTTTTTAATGAAGACCTTAACAATGGTCTAAAAGTTGATTTTCTGTCCCCTCGTCTTATTTATTTCATTTATTTATTATTCTAAGAAACAGATACATTCATGACAAAAATACAAAAATGATGGGATTCTGATACATGTAAGTCATGAATAATCTGCTTCTTAAGGATAAAAAAACAGTAAAAATTTACACAATGTACACTGGTATATTTCCAATGGGGTTCTAATTGTTTAAGAGAGAGAGAGAATTTAACATCCACTCAACACAAATTAGGTCATTTTGGGACTAACACGTGGTTCAACTTTATTTCAATAATTTGCTCGCCCGCGTGAAGGGGTCTTTAGCAGTGGGAGGAAACAGGAGGACCCAGAGAAAACCCACGAGGTTGGACAGGCGACCCTACTCCTTGTCACGTACACCCGGGGAATCAAAAACCATGTCTGTTGACTCAATGACAGACCTTATGATACAGCACGCACACGCTAACCATTCGGCGGCCATCCAACCTCCTCCCCACCAACATCAAGAGAACTAATATTGATAAAACACTGCTTCTATAAGGTTCACAAATTGTCTTCCATAAAAGTTTTGTTTTTTAATTATCACTAAATACAACAAGAGAATATTAAAATCTAGCCAATATAAATTGTTGAAATGTTGCTCTTATTAAAGTACCGTCACAAAATTTCCATGCTTGCGTCCAAACAAATAACACATGGAACATGGTGGGTGGTTTGAACGACATCGCAGACAGAAAAAGACATGTATATTCGCAGGTTATTCGTTTGGACAAAAGAGTTGGTCTCTAAATTCAGTAATTGTATTATTTGTATTCCATAAAAGTATTGTGTTTTATTTAAAATTAAATCTTTCTATGGGAATGTGATATCAAAATCCATGAAGTGGATAATAACATGTACGAAGATTTAGTAGACATTGCAACATAAGTGATGCGATAAATATTTAGTTTTCTTTTCAGAGTTACATAAAACACAATTTTAATGGCTGATCCTTTCAATGACCCAAAACTTAAAATGACATCAACGAGGCTATAAATCCCCGTCTTATTAAGTTACGTACGATTTCGTATTATATGATTATAAACATAAAGAGTCCTACCAATCTGCCAATCGCTGTTTTTAAGATTTTCTTTTTACAAGCTAAGCTTATTCTAGATAAGGGGGTTGGGTGGCCTGTCATTGAGTTAAGTGGCATGGTTTCGATTCCCAGCTAGTGTGTGAAAAGGAGTTGGGTCGTCTGTTGGTTGGGTTCTCCCCCTCTGCTAAAAACCCTTACGAACAAGCAAATTATTGAAATAATATTGAACCAAACCTTACTCCCGAAAAAATACCTAGTTTGTGTCTAGTGAACATAAAACCCCATTCCTTTCTCCCCCATTTCTCTCTCTCCCATTTCTCTCTCTCCATTTCTCTCTCTCCCCATCTCTCTCTCTCTCGCATTTCTTTCTCTCTCCTCCCCATCTCTCTCTCTCTCCATTTCTCTCTCTCCCTCCCCATCTCCCCCAAAAAAACCTAGTGTGTGTCCAGTGAACATTAAACCTCATTCCTCTCTCCCCCATTTCTCTCTCCCCATTTCTCTCTCTCCCTCCCCATCTCCCCCAAAAAACTAGTTTGTGTCCTGTGAACATTAAACCTCATTCCTCTCTCCCCCATTTCCCTCTCTCCATTTCTCTCTCCCACTTCTTTCTCTTCCATTTCTTTCTCTCCCCATCCCTCTCTCTCTCTCCTCCCCATCTCTCTCCTCCCCATCTCACTCTCTCTTTCTTTCTCTCCCTCCTCCATTTCTGTCTCTTTCTCTCATCTCCCCCATCTCCTACTCTCTCTCTTCCATCTCTCTCCTCCCCCATCTCTCCCCCCATCTCACTCACTCTTTCTTTCTCTCATCTCCCCCATCTCCTACTCTCTCTCTTCCATCTCTCTCCCATCTCACTCACTCTTTCTTTCTCTCCCTCCCCCATTTCTGTCTCTCTCTCTCTCATTTCCCCCATATCTGTCTCTCTTTTTTCCATTTCTCTCCCCATCTCACTCACTCTTTCTTTCTTTCTCCCCCATATCTGTCTCTCTTTTTTCCATTTCTCTCCCCATCTCACTCACTCTTTCTTTCTTTCTCCCCCATATCTGTCTTTCTCTCTCTCACCCCCTCCCCATCTCCTACTCTCTCTCTCATTCTAAATCATACCCTTACTATTAACCACCCCAATTTCTACTATCATTTATTATAGTCCCTTAAATTAATAATTCACGTTAGTCTTTCGATAGTTTACCATACCTAAATCAAGATTGATTTCATGAAATCGGTTCACAAAACTCCCCTAAATCAACACTTTCCTTAAGATTGAGTTAATTCCTTGTCACTATTTTAAGATGAATTACCTGTGGACACGACTAGAATACACAGTGCTAGTATTAAAGTATCAGATATTTGAGGTAAATATGGAGTCTATTGTTACACTAGTGTTTGGTATGTCGACTAGGTGGACCACACAATATCATCTCCTATTACATATATACACAGAAAAACACAATAAACTCTCTGTTATATAAATGATAATATTACAGTCTTAATACCACACAGTATATATAATTTAGTATAACGACTCTAAATAACAATAAGATTCATCCAGAACCGAATATTTCCCCCAAATACATTTAATATCGTTTAATTCTACCCGATTGAGTAAATTCATCCACAATTGATGAATATTCCAAACAGATCTCCTGAATTCATCCACAATTTATAATTCCAAAATATCTCTTAATGTAGTTTCACAGATCACTTCAGTTCATCCACAATTTAATATTCCCCAAAATTGTTTCATATCGTTTAGTGTTATGCATTTAGCTATTCACATATTATTCCAGAATTACATGTAAGAATAATACGTCTGTTTCGTATAAAGTTTTATACAGACGATCAGATCACTTCAGATCATCAAGAATTCAATATTCCACAAAATTGTTTCATATCGTTTAGTGTTATGCATTTAGCTATTCACATATTATTCCAGAATTACATGTAAGAATAATACGTTCGTTTCGTAAAGTTTTATACAGACGATCAGATCAGATCACTTCAGTTCATCCACAATTCAATATTCCATAAAATTGCTTCATATCGTTTAGATTTATGTGTTTAGCTATTTATATATTATTCGAGAGAATATTCCAGATATGTAAGAATAATACGTTGGTTTTGTTAAGTGTTAAACAGACGATACGGTCTCATCCATTATTGATTTATACGGTAATAAATCTTGTGTTTTTCAATCCGGACAACCTTTCATTTACAACATATCCTTTCATCACTTTATCTTCTTGCTTAAAGTGGCAGTTGTCAGACGTGTGGGACGAAGGGTCTGGCAAACGACAATGTAGAGTCGATCGTATGGAACTAAAAACCAAGGTCCCATGTAAACATTGGCTTGCACCCTTGACAGTTGGAATTTGAAATTAGAATAGGCCTTAATGCCACTGGGCAAGATTTCCCTCATAGCACACTGCATGGCGTAAATGCCCGTCTTCATTAGCCCAGTCGGAGTAGAACAGTAGGACGTTAAACCCCATTTTAATTCATTTAAGGATTCAAACTGTAAATAAATCGCCTGTCACAGACATTTTCTGGTACAATCTCGACGACTGGTTCCTGTCATTTTATTGGGAACTGGTTTGTATTATACTATAGCAATGTTTTATAGATGTACAAAATGTTCAGTAGTGTCTCACTAAAACCGATCATTTCCAGGCCTGCATGATGTCATTTCTGCCATCTTAAAACTGAGATGTCATATAAAAAAGCGAATTTTATTGAAATGAAATTGAACCATATGTTAATCCCTAAATAACATATTTTGTGTCGAGTGAATGTTAAACCCAATTTCTCTCTCTCTCTCTCTCCGAAAAATAACTTATTTTTTTTATTGCCTACAAATTAAGGGAGCCACAGTGATTTAGTGAGTAAGGCGCTGACAAGGATGTTCTAGGTTTGATCCAGACTGAAAAAGTTCTTGGGAAATTCCCAGTTCCATTTCCCCGCTCATCCAAATTAGACGATTATCATCAAATTAATTTTAATAAAGTTAATTTTTGTGACAAAAATTTTGCTTTTTAATGAAAATGGTCTCTTTAAATCATATATGATCAATTTATTGGCAGACCGATTGAAGAGTTTCACCAAGACCTGAATCCTCTTCGTGCTATTTCCGATATATTTATATAAAGATAAATTATTGTTTGTTTTTCTACGTCCTCTCAATTTATTTACAAGTCATATCAAATTCTTATACAATCACTGGGATTTATTCACTCAGAATAAATGTTTCCATCTTTCACAAAACAAATATCACAAGATATCCGTCATCCGATGTAGTTATTTAATTTTACTTCAATCTTGAAGATTTACAGCCGCTGAGGGATTTTAAATCCTTTGCAAATTAAAATATTGTTAAAGTTGGATCTGTATATGGAATGTCAGGCCAAAAATCATTCAGTTCCATTTGGTATTTACAAAAATATGAGAGAGAGAGAGAGAGAGAGAGAGAGAGAGGGGGAGAGAGAGAGGGGGTTTAACATCCAGTCAACACAGACTAAATGGTTCAATTTTATTTCAATAATTTGCTTGCGCATAGGGGTCTTTAGCAGTGGGAGAGAGAGAGTTTAATGTCAGTATTGACAAAAAAATGAGAGAGAGAGAGAGAGAGAGAGAGAGAGAGAGAGAGAGAGAGAGAGGGTTTAACTCCACTGGACACAAACCAGGTCATTTTGGGACTAACACATGGTTCAATTTTATTTCAATAATTTGCTAGCGCGTAGGGGTCTTTAGCACTGGGAGGAAACCAAAGGACCCGGAGAAAACCTACAGGTTGGACAGACATCGAGCTCTGCAGGCGATATATAAACAAGTTTGTGCTAAACCAGACAGTTCCACCTACATGTATTAAGTAAAATCCTTTGATGGGCCTCATTTAAATCCAATAGAATCCAAGCCGCAAGACTGTCTAACCTTTTTAATACAATCAAATCCAAGTCTGGACATTATCTAGCATTGATATTTAGTTTTAGATTTTTAAATTTAAATGTTTAATAATCAATTTGGGTACATATTGGAATGGGTTTAACTGTGAAAGATTAGATATTTCTAACATTGCAAATGGCTTGAAGAAAAGTCAGTTAATATCCAAGGCTAGAAATAAGACATTTTTTGTCACAAACAAAATTTAGGTTTTGTAAGACGCAATCCCTCCAGTGCCAGCCATTATATACAGCATAGATTTATTTTTTTTCAGTGGTTTAGTTTTTTTTTTTAAAAATATTTTACTAGAAAAGTTCAATAGTATCTGACATTTTGAAAGGTACATCTAAATCATTATTTCTTTACGCAATTAATATCATTACAAATTCATTACTATGCCATTTAAAATCCACTTTTTGGGGGCATTTTGGAATTAAAATTTTAAGTTTCACAGTAAAGGCATAAAATCATAAGCATCTGATAAAATTATCTGTTTTAACAAATTCTTTTGAACCAGCAAAATAGTCATAAAAGAGTTACTTCCCCTTAAAAATATTTGTTCAAATATTATCTCCAGACTAAAAAAGAATCAGAAGCTTTTCCCCACCTCATCTGTATCAAACCATGGAAACAAGAATGATTGTACTGAGTGGATGCTCAATTGTTCAAGGAACAAGCTATGCCAAGTTTCATGTTGATCGTATGTGAATTGATAAGAGTCTGGGGCTTTTTTCAAAGAGTGTCGCCTCTAAGAACAAGTTGAGTAGCACTTGAGGAATAATTTCTGGTCCATAAAATCAATAAAAAACCCAGTAAAATAAAATTGAAATGAACATGTAATGGGGTTTAAAGTCCTTCTGTTCTGCTTCGACTGGGCTAATGAAGACGGACATACGCCATACAGTGTGCTATGACTAGG
The DNA here is from genome assembly GCF_932274485.2 of Patella vulgata. Lineage (NCBI taxonomy): Eukaryota > Metazoa > Mollusca > Gastropoda > Patellidae > Patella > Patella vulgata. Next base: position 5,516,962 of record NC_065885.2, read on the forward strand.
GAAATTTTGTCCCGACACCGGACTAGACAGCTGTCTTTGTTGGGCCCTCCATCCTGCAGCACCATTGACAAGGGGAAACCATACCGGAAAATCCCCAATGACCTAGTAAAATAAAACACTTACCTTGACTTCTTCTCGTTTGTAAGCATTAGCAGACGGGTAAGATTCCCGAACATTACTCGAACTAATGGCATTACCATTCGATAAAAATCTCCGATCTATTTCATCTTTTAGCGCCGTCACAGGCGAGCCTTTTATTTTAGCGTTGTTATGATTTATCTCTACAGAGTTTTTCATGGCCGCCACGGAGATAGATTGATGCTGATTAGTTAATGAAGGCACACTAGCAGGTGTAGAATTCCGTTTAGCTGCGGCTGCTGCTGCTGATTGGTTGATGGATGACCTAGGGTCATATGATGATTCACGACATTGAATGGCACCTGACGGAGGTGATGTAGTTCGACGTAACTGAAGAGTGGACGCCTCCACGGGAGATCGGTGTTTCACTTTATCAACAACCTGTTTGGCCTGAAAAATTAATACGAATTTCATTAAATCAAGATGATATTAATTAATAGTTAATATTCCCTGTAAACTTGTCTCTCAATATTTATAGTACACTGATTAACGATTACATATATTTAAAAACCAATAATTTACATATTAAAATAACTGGCCCGGAGTTCACAAAGCATTCTCAGAATTAAGTTAAGAATTTACTTAACTTTCAATCACTGTTCATGAGAAATATCTTTGATCCAGAAACACAAAAGTTTGCACATAGTTTCTTATTGATGTATTTGATACATTAAAACAACAAAAGTTTCATAAAGGACTATGTTTTAGTTAAAATAAGGTGAACAATTTTGAGTAAATTCTTAACTTAAGTCTGAGAATGCTTTGTGAACTCAAGGTCTAATCCAGTCTATCTGTAGATATTCAAAATGCATATATTCTACAAGTATGCATAGAAAGGAACAACACAAAAAAAAATATAATGGCATGCTTAATCATAATACACCACCACAACAACTAAAACCAGGGGTCTTAATCGTGTGAAGATTTACAACAATATATCTTTTTAAGATTTTGGCCTGTTACTTAGCTGAGAGCTAAAATTTGTGAATGGATTTCAGCTATCAGCCAATCAAAAGGCTGTATTCTTAAAATATTTCCATGAATAAGACCCCAGGTCACTTACATGTACAACAATTAACAATGGTAAACAGGGTTTAACGTCCTACTTTTTTGCACCTACTGGGCTAATAAAAACAGGCATACTTCATGCAGTGTGCTTTGAGGGACATTTTGCCCAGACAGCGGCGCTATGGAATGCTCTTATTTTGAATTCCAACAGTCAAGGGTCCTTTTATATGCACCCCAATATGTACACAGAATTTCAGTTTTTCAGTCTGATACGAACGACTAGACACTGTCCATGCCAGGCACTCCGTCCTGCACCACTGACAATGGGAAGCCATGCACAACAAGTAACAATGGTAAACGTATTTTAAGTTTTAATCAAAAACAATGCTTAGTAACATGAAAGTCTGGGTTCTATTTAACTCTAGAGATATGGCAAGCAAAAAACGTAAAAGTCTGGGTATATACGTCTACAAATATGGCAAGCAAAAAACATAAAAGTCTGGGTATATACGTCTACAGATATGGCAAGCAAGAAACGTAACAGTCTGGATATTCATGAATATAGATATATCAAGCAAGTATTATAGGATTACATTTGCATGTCAAATATGAAATAGAATATTAATTTGTCTTAAAACTGCTGATCGTTATTTTCACTTTTGGGGCCAAAACCTAATTTGGTAAGTATGTCTTCTTCTGATAGATTGGATCGGGGCTGAGATTAAAATCCCTCTTCTTCTCGTAGATTGGATAGAAGTAGAAGAATTTAAAATCCCTCTACTCATAGATAGGACCAGGGAGGGTACAGTTTAAAATCACTGTTCTTGTCATTGACTGTGACGAGAGAGCCGAGTTTAAAATCACTGTTCTAATAGATTGGACCGAGGGAGTAGATTTTAAAATCACTGAAATGGCAACCAGCAGATCTAATGTAATATTAGTTTGTTTTTGTTTTTTTTGTTTTTAAAAACAATATTTTATTCAGGTTATCTGAATGAGATTGGAGAACAGGCTTAGCCTATGTAAAACCCCTTTCGCTAGTTAAAGATGCATTATGTTAAGAATTAAATAAAGAGCTGGCCATTCTTATTATAATAGTTATATCAAAGATGCATTATGTAAGATTTAAATAAAGAGCTGGCTGTTCTTGCTATAATAGTTATTCTAAAGATACATTATGTAAGATTTAAATAAAGAGATTCTTGCGATAAACAATAGTTAACGAATATGTATGTATTTTAAGTTTTGATAATAAATAGCCGATCATCAAGTACTATTTCTATAATAATAAACAAAGTCTCGATTGTCAGGCCTTTTATTGAGCGATGTCCATTATGACATCATCCGATGGTCTGGAGAGCTGATTACGGGTTTGGCATGTGAATAAATGTTTAAATAATAATTCATATATCACATTCGAAGCCAGAAAAAAGACCTGCAATAGGCAGATTTAGCTCTTACATAATGCATTTTTAATATTATTCTGACAAATAATAACAATAAACATATAACATACATGCTCAACGCAACGTAGATGATGAAACACAACACTACAGATGATTTATTGAACTTGATTTAAAACTGAGTCAATGACCTAGTCTAGGCTTCAAAATACAACTTATTACAAAATAACAGTGGATCTGATCGATCATCTTGTCGTGGAGCAGGAAGGAGCCGGCTTTAGAATCACACACACAAGTCCACCATTACTTTACTAAATCCCCAAAATGGCTTAACATAAAAAAAAGGATTTTCTGTATAAAGGAAATGAAATAAGCAGACAGAAGAAACTAACCGTCATGGAGACATGACCTGACATCACCGTCTGCCAGCTATTTCAGACATGTTTGTTGTTTAAACAAACATTTTTGTTTGACGTGTAAACACTCCCAGTTTCCCCGGAATTCACATCAAACGATAATTCAGCTTTTAAAATCACCTACAAGTGTGATTTAATTAATACCGAAAACATGTTATATCATACGCGCTCATATCAATTGCATAACGCTATTATTCAATATTTGCGTGGGGTGTTTAATTAACTGGTTGGTGATAAAACAGACGCATGATGTCACCAGAACCTTCAGGGAGATACCGTATGAATGAAATTAATGTTCTAATTTTCTGCTCCGACTGGGTGAATGAGGACAGGTGTACGCCAGACAGTGTGCTATAGGGGGAAATTCCGACTAGGTTAATGAAGACAGGTGTACTGCTCCGACTGGGTGAATGAGGACAGGTGTACGCCATACAGTGTGCTATAGGGGGAAATTCCGACTAGGTTAATGAAGACAGGTGTACGCCATTAAGTGTGCTATAGGGGGAAATTCCGACTGGGTTAATGAGGACAGGTGTATGCCATACGGTGTGCTATAGGGGAGGAAATTCCGAGTGGGTTAATGAAGACAGGTGTACACCATTAAGTGTGCTATGCGGGGGGATTCCAACTGAATTAATGAGGACATGTGTATGTGTACGCTATACGGTGTGCTATGGGGGAAATTCCGACTGGGTTAATGAAGGCAGGTCTACCCCATACAGTGTGCTATGGGGGGGGGGGGAAGAGGGCGGGGGGATTTTGGTTGGCTTGAAACAAATAGAAATGTGGCATAAAAAGGACCTATTCGGTTTTTATTCTTTAAAGCTCAAATTCAAACACTTGTCAGAAATGCCTGTAGGCATATAAAAATTAGCTATATTCTTAAAATACAAATCTTAAAGTATTTAAACATGCAATTATTTCCAGTTTTAAATAATAAAATGAATGTTTTTAAAGCGCAATACTAATTGGGAATAATTGAAATTAAAAATCAAAACTAAAACAACAAGAGAAATAAGGGGGATACAAATACAATATGCATACTGTAGCATGATGCAGACAGAAAGAGAAACAAGGGAGATAATATGGATTGGATACTATAGCATGATGCAGATAGACATTTATATATTCATATAGAAGCTTACTAATATACATACATAATACACTACCTTCTTTGGACTATACCCCAGCAACTGTAACAATAATATAATATATGATGTGAATTTCTTAACAAATCCATTCAATGATGATAACAACGAGAAAGTCATCAACAACCTGACACAGTCATCGTCAACCTGACAATCAACAATAACCTGACAGTCATCAATAACCTGACAGTCATAACCTGACAGTCATCAATAACCTGACAGTCATCAATAACCTGACACAGTCATCAACAACCTGACAGTCATCAACAGCAAGACTAAGTCATCAACAACAACATTGCGCACCCATAGAAGGAACAGGGATTGACAATCTCCACCACCAAATACAAGTAGTGTTTGTTTCTATGGGAACACACAAATAAATAATCTGAAGAAAGATAAAAGGATGGAAGGATCCCACTTCACCTCTTCCCTTAAAGTCTCTGACCTTCATTTACATTTTATCAACAATAACTAATGATAATCTCTCAGTCAGGATTAAGATGAGGACCATCAAACGATTCTACCCAATCTAATTAAAACACAGATCCTATTTCGTTTCGTTTTTTATAGTTCAAAATTCTTTTTATTTGTCTTTACTACACTAGAATCTGGAAAAGTTGTTATATAACCAGCGCTCCAGTTGATATGAGAGATTAGTTGTAGAAACATCGAAGTCTCACGTCATACGGTCAAAAGCCTCTCGTATGACACCTGACGCAACATCCCACTACAACTGGTCAGATCTTCATGCAGTGGAGGCCATCGAAAGTATAAAAAACAAAATAAAATATAGATCTGTATTTTAATCAGATTGGATTTTACCAATGGCACAAGGTTCTATATCGAGGAAGACAAATGCTAATAAATTTCAATTCATCATATCTCTGTAAATACTGACTGGAGTTGAACTAGTTTTGGAGTAATATTCCTTTTTAGATATCCAATTTTCACGATATTGTATTTTGCATGGGAGATAGAGAGAGATAAATAAGGTTTAATGTCCACTCGACTAACACATGGTTCAATTTTATTTCAATAATTCGTTTGCGCGTAGAGGTCTTTAGCAGTGGGAGGAAACCGGAGGACCTGGAGAAAACCCACGAGGTTCGACAGGCGACCCTACACCTTGTCACGTACAACCGGGCAATCGACCCCCCCCCACAGTTGACTCAATGACAGACCATATGATACAGCGCGCACATGCTAACCATTCGACCATCCAACTCCCCCATTTTGCAAGGGATTCCTAAATCTCTCAAATGACGTTCAGAGACTTTATCTTCTTCTTTGGTGAGGAATTATAACAAAAATTTCTAAAGCAGACCCAATTACTCCACTTTAAAGAACCCTGAACAAAATCCATCATTCACAGAATTAAATCCAAAACAACAAACGGATTCGAAACAAAGACAACAAATATAAAAAGAAGCAACAAAAATCAGAGAAAAAAACACAAACAAAACAAAACAAGATTTAATTCAAACCATAACCTCCAGACAACAAATATAAAAAGTAGCAACAAAAATCGGAAAAAAACACACAAAAAAAAAAAAATACAAGATTTAATTCAAACCATAACCTCGAAACAATGAATACGATTTTTTAAGAACTCTGACACATGTAACGAACCTAAGACAGCAGGCAACAGGAACTGTTTGTAAAGTGTCATGTGTGGTGCAGTTGCATATGACATATCAGTTTTAACACGCAGAAAAAAAGGCCGAAGTAAAGATTGTCATTTGGAGAGTAAATACAGTGCACGTCACAATGTGAAATATTACCTTTCTATCAAAATTCCTATTAATTCAAGTCTGGTATTTCCCGAAATCTAAATTTTTACGATAGTTAAAACTGTGAATATTTATCTTTGTGGATATACGTATCTAAAGTCAAGAGGGTTTGTGGTGTTTTAAGAATGTATCATCTACTGAATGTATTGTACAATGTACATACATTAAGAACATTGTTTGTTAACAAGTGGTAATGTATGTAGAAATCACTAATATCCACAAATTCTTATACCAGGTAAATAAAGACGTGAGTTCAGGTATAACATGTCACCTATAATCAATAATATCACCTACATGTATAGAAACGAAATGGGGTTTAACGTCCTACTGTTCTGCTCCGACTGGGCTAATGAAGACGGGCATACACCATACAGTGTGCTATGAGGGACATTTTACCCAGGCAGCGGCACTATGAGGACAATTTTGCCCAGACAGCGACACTATAGTCTACTCTTTTTTTTTAATTCAAACTGTTAATTCCAATATGTACATGTGAACTCAGGTTCTGATCCCATCCATCCTGCACCACTGACAGGGGGAAACTATGCCTGGAAATCCTGAAGAACTTTCCAGGCCAACACCAGGAGAGACTCTGAGACAAGGCATTTAACTATTTCAAAAAGACAAACAAATATTTTAAACTCTAACAAATAATTATGTTAAAACAGCTACTTATTTGTGTTTTAGCGACATTTCAAGGACTATTCTCTCAAGCTTGATAACTTGAGAGAATACTCTTCGAAACGTCGTCCAAATATTCAAATAAATAAATAGCTGTTTTTCCATAAGTACATGTATGTGCTGGAGTTAATTGCTCTATCCAGTTACTAAATGCCTATAAAAGATTATCATAAATATTTTGAGTAAATAATGACAGCAATGCTAACCAATTGAATTGCCACCTTCCCAATCATCGGAAAACTGACGTTATTCATAAAATATTCTATTTCTTATCTCGCAAAGGGAGCCACAGTGGCTCAGTGCATAATGTACTGGCCCACTAACCATGAGGACGGGGTGTCGATTCTGGTGTTGATCAAGAGAGTTTCCTGGGATTTCCCTTCGTGGTTTCGCCTAGTCAATAAAAGACATTCGACACCAATCACAATCTGGTTAAAAAACAGATCTATATTTCGTTTCGTAATTTTTTATACTTCCGATGGCCTCTACTACGTGAAGATCCGACTAGCTGTAGTGGGAGGTCGCATCAGGGGTCATACAAGCGGCTTTTGACCTATGATGTCAGACATTTGATTAACCAATCAGCGATGATCTTCTAGTAGGATACCCCCAGTTCCATGCATCGCACTCCAAGAACTCGCTGCAACAGACCGTTTCATTGCCTTATCCCTCACGTCAACCAGAACGCATGTTATATAACACAGGTAAAACGAAATTTTGATTTATAAAAAAATGAAACGAAATAGGATCTGTGTTTAAATCAGATTGCACCAATCATATTATTTATATTGTGTTTATTTCTGCAGTGTAGAGAGCATGTTAAGAAATATTACAACCAGCGTAAGAATGTTGATAGGTATATTATAATAATGATATTACGAGAAAGATTAAACTCTAGTTACAGTTGCTGAGGATGAATGACAGGTTCACAATCAGACAATATCCAACAACAAGATGATCACATGGCAAGGCCTTAACACCCATTGGTTAAAGATACATTATGTAAGATTTAGATAAAGAGCTGGCCGTTCTTGTTATAATAATTCAAAAATAGATAATGAAAAATGAATATATTGAAAATTTCAGTCAAATTATCTTATTCTACGTGATGTATAAAGTTTTGTAGCCTAGATTGTTTATTAACGTACTTGAAAATCGAGACTAAGTCTTGCTCATCTATTTTATCGTTCAACACTTAAATGACTTTTGTGTTCTAATCTACTTAAAATCAGAGTCATCCGATGCTCTAGAGAGTTGATTATAGGCTGATTTAGCTTTTATATAATGCATCATTAAACATACATTGTACATTATGCAAGAGGTAATTCTGCCTATTGCAGGACTTTCTTTAACTTTAGGCCTTAAATGTTATATAAACTATTAATTAGACATTTATTAACATGACAAAACCATAATCAACTCTCAATGCCATCTTATGTCTCCGATTTTCGTTGGATTTGAATCCGATATGATTAACCGCAAAAATGGATAATCAAGACTTTATTAATTATCATGAAAGCAGTAATGAAAGAATTTGACTGAAATTGTCAGCATATTCCCTTTACATTATCTAGTTTTTAACTATTATAGTGAGAACTGCCAGCTCTTAATCTAATCTTCCATAATGTATCTTTAATAGAATGGATATGTGCTGAAGAATATGATTCAATGTCTACAATCTTTCTTGATAAAAAATCATTTTCAGAATGGAACTGAAGTATTTTTGGAGAGAGAGGAGAGAAAAATGGGGTTTAACATCCACTCGACACAAACTAGGTCATTTTGGGACTAACATATGGTTCAATTTTATTTCAATAATTCGCTTGCACGTAGGGGTCTGAAAACTTTAACAAGTTTAACAGATTACAACAGATTTACACATTTCCTTAATTCCAAAAACATAGCAAGAGACAAACAGGGTAGCTAAAAAAGGTTGCAAAAAAAAAAAAAAAAAAAAAAAAATATATATTTTAACATACTGTACAAAAAATTAAAAATTATTTGAAATATAAAATTATTTCTTTTAGTAAATTAGATTTGTGATTAATAAAAAATCTAAAATAAACAAGCCAAAAGCCTGGATCTCAGTGACACAGCCCAGATATCAGTGACACACCCCAGGTTTTAAGTGACACACCACAGATCTCAGTGATACAGCCCAGATCTCAGTGACACAGCCCGGATCTCAGTGTTGCTTGGATATCAGTGACCCAGCCCAGATGTCAGTGACTCAGCCCGGATATCATCAACCTAGTCCGGATAACTCGACCCAGCCCGGATAACAGTGACACAGCTGGGGCAACACACAAAAAGAATCCTTGTGGAGATAAAAGCTATAAATAATTCCCAAGCAACAAACTTGAATGGGTTGAAATTAAATTGGTTTAAACTAGGATGCGTCAATCTCTTATTTCATTTCACACCGTCAAAGTAAAGATATATATATATATATATTCGGTGTACATGTACATCTTAATTAAAAATTTCAATGACAGGCTTACCCAAACTTTATTTTTACCAACGACGAGATCACGTTCCTTTTCAGCGGCCATTTCTTCACTCATTTGACGACGCAACTCCAGGTGTTGAAAGGCTTTTTCAGAAAAAGGCGTAGGTGTTGCTATTTCATTAAGTTTGGCCTGTAAATTACGTTGCTCCTGCTTCTCAAATTCCTTAAACTTGGCCTGTTGTTCCATAACTTGTTGCTCAATTATTTCATTGAATGTAGGCTGCCTTTGTCTTTGTTTTGCATAGGCCATTTGAAAGGCATTTCCAACGATTGCATTGAGTTCTTCTGTCTGAAAAAAACAAAACAAATAGACGCTGAATTCAAATGGGGTTTACCCGTTTAACATCCTACTGGGTTAATGAAAATGGATTAAGATATATTCTATTATCAAGTTATATAATGTCGAGTATTCTATTATGAACATTGTGATGTTTCTCTTTGTGTCTTTGGGGGGTGGGAAATGAAATGAAATGGGGTTTAACGTCCTACTGTTCTGCTTGGGGGGTGGGATGATTGAATGTTTAGAACATGCACACTGTATGATAAGGTCTGTCATTGAGTCAAATGGCATGGGTTCAATTCCCCGGTTGTATGTGATAAGGAGTAGGGTCGCCTGTCCAACCTTGTGGGTTTTCTCTGGCTCCTCCAGTTTCCTCCCACTGCTAAAGACCTCTACGCGCAAGCGAATTATTGAAATAAAATTGAACCATATGTTAGTCCCGAAATGACCTAGTTTGTGTCAAGTGGACGTTAAACCCCATTTCTCTCTCTCTCTCCTTGTGTCTCTAAATAGATAGATGTTCAACTGAATGGTGAACTAACATATCTCTTCAGCCTTTGTATTTGAATTTAAATTAATGCAATATCATTTAAACTGGAAAAGGTAAAATTGATTTGTTTACATGTAAACAATAATAATATAAATCATTAGTATTTTTTTCCATACTTATGTCTAGAATCACATAAATATCCAATGATAAGAGCACAATTAAATCATAAATCATGAAGTTTTCTCCTAAAATTATATCTAGAGTCAGTAAATACCAAACAATGGGAAACCTCATAAATTATAAATCATGAGTAGTTTTCTTTTACAATTATTTATATTTAGAGATCCATAAATACCCAATTATATTTAGAGATCCATAAATACCCAATCATATCTAGAGTCACATAAATACCTATTATATATCGAGTCACATAAATACCCAATGATATCTAGAGTCACATAAATACCCAATTATATTTAGAGTCACATAAATACCCAATGATATCTAGAGTCACATAAATACCCAATGATAAGAACCCTCATAAATCATAAAAAGTAGTTTTCTCCTACAATTATATCTATAGACCCACAAATACCCAACGATGAGAACCCTACAATTAGTAGTTTTCTCTTGCAATTATATCTAGAGACTCATAAATACTCAATGATGAATACCCTCATAAATTGTAAATCATAATTAGTAGTTTTCTCCTGCAATTATATCTATACCCAAATACCCAATCATGAGAGTCTTTTCAAATGATAAACGGTTTCAATGGCATTTAGTAATTGAACTGGAATATACAGGTCACAATTCTATAGAATATAGTTACATGTACTGCTTATTACTGAGCGACAAATCGACTAGACTTTTTCTAGTCCTTATCAAGCAATGATAAAATATAAAATATAACAAGACAATATATCCATGTACACAACAATACTTTGTTATGCTGACCAACCAGAGATACCCTTCTATGTACCATAAAGGGAACCTGACTTAATTAACGCAATATAATTATGATAATGATCAAGGTCGATTAAGTTAATATTAATAATAAATACACTCACTCACATCTCGAATCGCATAAATACCCAACGATGACATTAAACAAAAGATATACTCAACTTCTTAATATACATAATTTGTATGAGTGATGATTGAATATATAAACAGTATACACAACACTTTACTAACAGCGCGGTATGCATATATTTAAACTATTTAACTAAACCTCTAAACCACCTGGTGTCTGCTCCCCAACAATGTCAACTGGTGATGAATCACTGATTGGGATAGCCATTACAGAATAGAAAGCGAAAAAAAAAAAAAAAAGAAGAAGATTCATCTAGGTGTAACACAATAAACTTCCTCAATGACCTACAAACTATGCAAGTATATTTTCTTAAAACTTTCTGCAGACGCCTAACATATAGTAGATGTACATATAAGGCTTTCTGTTCATAGTCACCTGTGTATTGTACTTTATATCTATACTCATCAAAAAATATGTGTTTAATTTCTTAGTGTGGTATGTAATCAAATCGTCAATGACTTTCCTCACTATTTCATACTTTTCCTCTTAAAAAAAATTTCTTAAGATTTCCGAATTTTAATAAAAGACCCATTCATGAATGAAATGTAATAAAAAATTATGAAGGAAAAAAGAATTAATAAAAACATGTCAATAGGAATTTAATTAAATAATGTTTTTTTGAGTAATATAAAAGAAAAGGGCATCAGTGTATAATTTGAGATGACAGATCTACATAATTAAAATAGTTATATGGGACAACAATTACTGGTTTATAATATACCGTTCAGACGCTTATTTCTAAACCAGTTCAAAATCGCCAGGGGGTTGCGTTCACACATATTATCTGCCAAACCAGTTTAACTATTCTGAGGTTAGAGTTAACTGTGCAGGGATAGCTTCATATTCTTTATTCGGTTCTTGCACACTTTCGATAACACTGGCACTGCATTACGCCGCCATTTTTCCAGGAATATATCTTATCGCATACTGTGCTTGTCCAAAGCAAGCTGGAGCCGGGGTTTTTAAGCCCACCCATTTAGATGGCCAAGATGAACCAGTTTAAAATAAAAAGCATTCTTGAAGACAGGTCGCGAGCTGAGGTTTTTAAACTGGTTTATTTGCCCTACATTTGTGTTCAGCCAACACAGTAAAACTGGTTTAATGATCCCCAGGGTTTTTAAACCAGTTCAATTAAAGCGTCTAAACGGGCTATTATACACAGGCACCACGTTTCCATATCATGATCACACACATTATAAACATAGTTCTATGCTTATCAAAATAAATCTTACAATAAATATGTCAATTGGGTGAAAAGCAGGGCTTCTATATGTACTTCAAAACTGACTGCCAGCCATTACTCTTAAAATACAGAAACTTGTGAAATTAAATTCCTTTTAAATTTGCTATACAGTATCTTGCCCTTAGTTGCTGCCAGTCGAAAAGTCAACACAAGCCCTGCTTTAAAATATATTGTAACATACTTAAGGTTGAATCTTGAGTTTTGATTGGTCAATTAGGACACTGTTTTAGTAAGGTGAATAACCGCGTATAAATACTACAGTCCACTTTTTTTCATTTTGTGCTCAACCATCTTCCTCCAATAGCAATTAGTATAGAAATTTGTTCCCTGAAAAGACTTGATCTATTGGTTATAGCCATAGAATCATGACTGAAATTATTGATATAAATTTTCTAGAATCTGTACAACTTACTTCTTCTTGAGTATTAGTGATAAAGGCATGACAAAACTGTACGTTCATCTGACCCTTGGGTTCACGGGCTAAAACAGAAAACTGGCACCAATCCGGATCACAAGTAGCGTATGATATCCGTTTTAACGCATGGGCCATATGCACACTCTGAAAATAAATTAAATTATCGTTATCTAATAATATCATGTAAACATTTGCATAGTACTATTTCACACAGTATTTATTTGTATATTCTGAAATGAAATGGAGTTTAACGTCCTACTTTTCGGCAATCAGGTCAATTTTGCCCGGATATCAGCGCTATGGCCTACTAATATTTCGAACTACCAACTGTGAAGGGTTCTTTTATATGCTCACAGGACCTCTGTTTTTTTTGTCCCATGTGAATAACTAGACATTTTTCTTGTCAGATCCTACTTGAGAAGGGGGGTTGGATGGCTGAATGGTTAGTGTGCGTGCGCTGTATCATAAAGTCTGTCATTGAGTCGACTGGATGGTTTCGAATCCCCAGTTGTACGTGACAAGGAGTAGGGTCGCCTGTCCAACCTCGTGGGTTTTCCCCGTGTCCTCCGGTTTCCTCCCACTGCTAAAGACCTCTATGCGCAAGCGAATTATTGAAATAAAATTAAACCATATGTTAGTCCCGAAATGACCTAGTTTGTGTCGAGTGGACGTTAAACCCCATTTCTCTCTCTCTCCTACTTGAGAAAACAAAAACATTGAAGACTGATAAACCACAGTCGTTTTCTTTCTACATGTAAATTCAGGACCAGTGTTTAAAATCCAAGCTGACATAACACTATATACATGTACATGTAGAGAGTAGACGGTTGATGGTGATCATCTAAGGTATGCAACACTTCAGGTTGAAGTAAAATTTCTCACATTTAAATGTTCAGGTCATTCTAAACAAAAGACCGTCTACATCCACACAGTGAGAAACTTCTAAACTAGAGAGAGAGAAAGAGATGGGGATTAACCTCCACTCGACACAAAATAGGTCATTTCTGGACAAACATATGGTTCAATTTTATTTTAAAAATTCACTTGCACGTAGGGGTCACAGCAGTGGGAGGAAACTGGAGAAAACCCACAAGGTTGGAGAGGCGACCCTACACCCTGTCACATATAAGCTGGGAATCGAAACCACGCCAGTTGACTCAATGACAGACCTTACGATCCAACGTGCGCATGTTAACCCATTCAGCCACCCAAAAGCCGACCCTACATATACAAGCGGGGAATCAAAACCATGCCAGTTCTCCCGTCAAAAGGCAAAACCTAGTAACTCACTTTTTTTTATCAAAATTGAGTTAGGACCAAATTTGTAGTTACTAGGGTATGTGTCTCCTGTTGTTGTACTAGATATTCCAATCTTTTGATTTTGTAAGCAGTCACACCCATGACACAACCTAGCAACTTCCTTCATTTGCCTAGTATACCACAGCTAAACCTAGTAACTCAATAGTCAAATGAATGGATGAGCTGGCGTTTAATATTCATTCATTACGTTTTCCTATGTTTTCTCAAAATAAGATAGTGAGTTACTAGGTTTTGCCTTTTGACAGGAGGGTTGACTCAATGACAGACCTTTTGATACAACACGCACATGTTAACCCATTCAGCCCCCCACCTCAAAGAATTAAGATCTTACCTGTCCATCTCCACTACAGACTTTAATTCCCGATAATGATATAATTAATAGAACATCTTTACTCTGTCTTACAGTCTGAAAAAAAACAACAACGTAGATTTAAAACGTCAATTATCAACAGAAACACCAATCTGATTAAAATACAGATCTATATTTTGTTTCGTTTTTTATACTTTCGATGGCCTACACTACATGAAGATCTGACCAGTTGTAGTGGAAGGTCACGTCAGGTGTCATATGAGCAGCTTTTGACTTTATGACGTCAGACATTGATTAATCAATCAGCGTTGACATTTCTAGTGGTTTATCTCACGCCAAAAACTCGCCGTAACATACTGTTTCATTGGCTAATCCCTCACAACATCCAGAACGCAGGTTATATAACCAGATCCTAGTGTAGTAAAAACAAGTAAAACAAAATTTTGAATTATACAAAACGAAACGAAATAGGATCTGTGTTTTAATCAGATTGTAGAAACACAGGTATGCATTCAATCAAATGAACTCAATGATAAGTTTCCCTCATAGCAACAACAATATACATTTAAAACTTCAACAGAAACACTCAGTGGCAATGTGAGTAAGGTGCTGCTGGTTCCCTAATCAGGAGGGTCTGAGTCCGATCCCACGGTTGCCAAAAACATTCCTTGATATAATTAATTATCCAGCTTGGTTTCCATTTGTCAGGTTTGACCGAGAAAGTTCCTTAATATTTTCCTGAAAATGTTCTTTGCGCGTAAAGAACTATTGGTAGTTGGAATTCAAGAAAAAGTATGCAGAAAATTTAATCTCATAGCACACTGAATGCTGAATGCCCATCTTCAGTAGCTCAGATACATGTAGTGCAGAACAGTATGACTTTAAACTTCAATTCATTGGCATTTAAAAATCGAGAAAGGCAGGCAGAAACAATGTATTTTGCATGGTATTAGTCCAGTTGACGCAGCAAGCCGTTAAACCACAGTTCATCATCTCAACCCTTTACTCATTACTGATTGGATTTAAAACCCCATTTCATTTCAATCCAAATAAACCACTATAAAACACCCAATATTTAAATCACAGTGATGTAGAATTCTGGCTCACTTGTCGATGATTATACTGTAGAGAGAAAACATTCACCTGTAGTCGACGGTGACATTATATTATTTGTTGTGAGCTAAAGGTGGGTATCAACAAACTTTAAAACTGGTCCACTAAACACTAATTATTGTGTAGTATTCCACAAACTTTGCACAAGATTTCATACTCCGTGTATAAGACAGCCAATCTTTATTTACTACTGCCCGAGTTGACAAACCTAGTTTATGTGACCAGTATTACGAGGCAAAAACCTCTCCCCATTTGTTTCATGCTATACTGATCACATATGTACCTTGTGAATCATTATTATCGAAGGTATGATTTCTGATTTCATCTTAATTGACATGTCAGTCGTGATGAGTGGGTGATTAGAATTGATTGATCAGGTAATCAATGTGTCATTTCACATACCTGAATATCTGATCCAAGCTGACTACATTTTGATTTAAAAAAAAAGATTTTTGTATCTAAATAAATCTAAACAAGTGTGTATGTGTGAGAGAGAGAGAAAGAGAGAGAGAGAGAGAGAGAGAGAGAGAGGGTTTAACTCCACTCGACACAAACTAGGTCATTTCGGGACTTACATAAGGTTCAATTTTATTTCAATAATTCGCTTGCGCGTAGGGGTCTTAGGCAGTGGGAGGAAACCGGAAGACTCGGAGAAAAATAACGAGGTTGGACAGACAAAAAAAAAACGTCAGTTGACTCAATGACAGACCTTATGATACAGCGCCTATAATCAATTCTCTAGACCATCAGATGGCTCTGACTTTAAAGGGACTATCCCGATTTGAACAGAGTCTCAAAAATAAAAGTCCGAGTAGGTATGAAATGTAAGTACCAAAATATACAGGAATTGTGTACTTAGCCTTGCCTCAAAATTTCACCTCAAAATATTAAGTCGTTTGGACTTGAACATCAAAAATGCTTATCCGGACACGTAACCCTTTTAAGATTTCGGATCAATTTTTACATTGGGTGACCTGATAATCGATTCCCATCCCTTTAGATGTCTATACAGTGATTGACCCATGTGCTTTACTTGATAACGAAAGGTAACTTTCACCTATACATTATTTTTATAAAATAAAAGTCTGGTTTTATCCAGACATAGCATAATACAGCTTTGGACATCGGTCTCCATTTCCAGATGAAGACTGATGAAGACTGACGGGTTTAAGTTGTTTGAAAACGTATCACAAATATTG
Organism: Patella vulgata; assembly: GCF_932274485.2. Lineage (NCBI taxonomy): Eukaryota > Metazoa > Mollusca > Gastropoda > Patellidae > Patella > Patella vulgata. The sequence goes on from NC_065885.2 coordinate 5,533,521, forward strand.
GCTACTGTGGTCATTTAAGAGTTTAACGATAAAAAAGATAATTCAGACTTAGAGAGAGAGAGAGAAATGGGGTTTAACGTCCACTTGACACAAACTAGGTCATTTCGGGACTAACATATGGTTTAATTTTATTTCAATAATTCACTTGAGCGTAGGGGTCTTTAGCAGTGGGAGGAAACCGGAGGACCCGGAGAAAACCCACGAGGTTGGACAGGCGACCCTACTCCTTGTCACGTACAACCGGGGATTCGAAACCACGCCAGTCGACTCAATGACAGACTTTATGATACAGCGCGCGCACGCTAACCATTCAGCCATCCAACCCCTCTAATTCAGACTTAATCTAGATTGTCAAGTACCATTGCTACAATAATAAACAATCAGTGGTTAGGTGGTTAAGACGCTGGCTCGCTAGCCTGGAGGTCAGGTTTTCGATCCCTGCATTGGCCGAGAAAGTTCATCGGGATTTTCCGACGTGGTTTCCCCTTGTCAGTGGTGCAGAACGAAGGGCCTGACAAGGACAGCTGTCTAGTCCTTCGGATGATATGAAAAATCAAGATCCTGTGTATACATTGGAATGCACGTAAAAGATCCCTTGGCAGTTGGAATTCGATATAAGAGTAAGTGATAGTGCCGCTGCCCGGGCAAAAATTTCCCTCATAGCACACTGTATGGCCGATGCCCGTCTTCATTAGCCCAGTATAGGAGCAGAACAGTAGGACGTTAAACCCCATTTCATTTCATTTCCAAAACTTCAATCACTTATAACTTTGCACACAATAATGTAATTTTCATTATCTACTTTTGAACTATTATAGCAGCTCTTTATCTAAATATTACATCTAAAAATTTGAATATCAGGATATATAAATGGATGATAAAGATAACATCAATTCTATTTTTCGTGGAAATTAAAGGAGCTAAATCGCTAACATTTGGGACCTAGAAATTGACAAAAGTGGGTCGCAACGCATATAATATTGTAATATCAATGTATATAAACTGATTTACATTCAATGGTTTCCGTTTTTACTCCAATTTCAAATCAGTCATGTTCGGCGAAATAAGCCAGCAGTCTCAAGCGAGTGCAAATTTCTAGCGCCTGGTTATTCCAGTCTACATACGCCGTTTGATTTGGTGCAATGTGTCTAGCCACGTCCCTCGAGTCTCTTGGTACAACTGGGGCTGAAGCGCATTATGGTACACGATTCGTGTACCAATGGTAAAATGTTTATTTTGTCTTAAATATTGGATATCAAAAGCCCATCTTTTTCCGGTAAGATCACAACATGAATGTTGATTTAATTTGACAAATAAATTGTGTTTTCAATGTTGAAGATTTTGGATGATATTGAGTTAGAGACTTTAAGTTAAATATGATAATGAGGATATGTATAACTTCCCGCTCTTCTGTTATCAAGTGGGACAAAATTTTACAACAATTGAAAGTGAGTAATTTGACAGGAATCAACATGTCATGGTATACTATTATGGTAACTTCCTGTTAACTTGGCTGATCGTCAGTTACATTTTTTTAGGAGAATATATAATTTTTCATGGGGACCATGGTGGCTAAGTGAGTAAGACACTGGCTGGCTAGTCTGGAGGTCGCAGGTTCGGTCTATATCATTGGGATTTCGCGGCGTGATGAAGGACAGCCGGCGGGACAAGGACAGCTGACTATTTGGATGGGATAAAAAAACAGAGGTCCTGTGTACATGAAAGATCCTTTGACAGTTGGAATTCGATATAAGAGTAGGCCATAAAGCGCCGCTGTCCAGGCAAAAATTTACCTCATAGCACACTGTATGGTGTATACCTGTCTTCATCAGCCCAGTCGGAGTAGAACAGTAGGACGTTAAACCTCATTTCATTTCATTTTCATAGTCTTTTAGGCTGATAAGTTAACATTAAGTTAAAGATGTATTCTGCAAGGGCTAACTCTGCCTATTGCAGGTCTTTTTTCTGGCTTCAAATGACATATACAATGTAAATTATTTGAACATTCATTCACATGACAGGCCTATAATTAACTCTCTGGGCCATCGGATGGCTTCAATATTAAGTGGATTAGAACACCATCATCATTTAACAGTTTAACGATAATAAACAATATAAGCTACATTGTGTCATAACTTCAAACACTCTTAGCTTTGCATAGATCTTACCTAACACAGGGTTCCCGCGGCTTCGTCAAACATTTTTTCAAGGATAATCAAGGATAAATATACTTTAAATTCAAGGATTTTCAAGGACATTTTTTAGCCTAAAGTTACAATTTTTCATCTTAAAAATAACCAAAACATTACCAACTATCGTTATAATCTCATATTTAAAAGGAATTGAAGACATAAACTGTTTTTTTATTATTACAGATCGACATCGGCACCTCGGAAAAACTCCCGCCTTTTTTAAAACAGAGTTATTTCTTAATTTGAAACAAAATTAAGGATCTCAACAGAAATTCAAGGATATTTTCCTATTTCCGCGAAATTCAAGGATATTTAAGTCCTTGAAAATTAAGTTTTAAATTTAAGGATATTCAAGGATTTTCAAGGACCGCGGGAACCCTGTAACAGTTACAGGTGGTAGTGGTTTGTTTATATTATTTGAAGAGATCGTCGAATATTGCAAAATTCGCAGCTCATCCTTCATATCAATTTGTAAATACTGAACAAAATTGAACTGTTTTTTGAAATGACAGATTGGGCTGCCATAGCTCCCCCAGGGAAATAAAATGTAACTCGATGTCCGTCAATCGATGCGCAATTGTCCAAGGAACATGTATGACAAGTTTCATGTCGATCTTACTTGAATTGGAAGAGCTTGGGCTTTTCCGAAGGTCATTGCCCTCAAGAAGAATAGCAACGATAACAACAAGATAAGTACATAGCGTTTGAGGCCCACTTTCTAGTCTAAAAAGGCAATTGGGATAAACTAAAAAGACGAACAACCGAGGTTTAGACAACATTTCTTAAATTCCTTGAACGTCATTTGAGGAATTCCTTGTAAACTGTATACAATATTGTGAAAGTTGAATCTCGGAAGGGAATATCAGTCTAAAAATGGTTCCAGTGCTGTTTCGTATTTACATTGACATTGGACAGGTGACCTACTCATTGTCACGTACAACCGGGGAATCGAAACCATGCCAGTTGACTCAATGACACACCTTACATGTATGATACAATGTGCACATGTAAACTATTCAGCTACATGTATCAAACCCCCGTCATATGGTTCAATTTTATATCAATAAGTCGCTTGCACGTTTGGGGCCCTTATTCACGAAAACTTAAACTAAGATAGAATCGAAATTTTAAGAAATACTGCAATTCGATTGGCTGGCCAGTAAAATCAATTTGCATATATCCAATTTGCATATTGGTCAGCCAATCGAATTGCAGTATTTCTTAAAATTTCGATTGTATCTTAGTTTAAGTTTTCGTGAATAAGGGCCTGGGTCTTTAGCAGCACTTGGCAGGTTTCTGGAGGACCTAGAGAAAACCCAAGAGGTTGAAGGACCATAATAAATGTTGTGATGTGATATGATGGATTCGGTCTGTGGGGAAATCAATGACCAACATAGCACATTGTTTGATTGTCAGCTTATAACACAGGGTTAAATATTTTCAACATCCAAAATGTCAATGCTGAGATTCAATCCTTGACATCATATCTTTTATCTTTTCTTTAAACTCATTCTTTGATGTACTCTCTCTCAATCTCTCTCTCTCTCTCTCTCAAACTATATGTTAGTCCTGAAATGACCTAGTTTGTGTCAGTGGAATGGACAGTAAACCCCCTCTCTCTGTCATATAAATAAAATAATTTGAAATAAGACCATTTGAAATAAGATCATTTAGAAATAAAATCATCTTAATAAACAGATTATTTAGATTATTTAAAAATAAGATCATTTGAAAACAGAATCATTTAGATCCTTTAAAAATAAAGACATTTCAAATAAGACCATTTGAAACAGGATTTTATAATTTAGATCGTTTAAAAATAAGATTTATATCATTTAACAATAAGATCATTTGAAAAAGACCATTTGAAAAAGGCCTAATGTAAAGGCCTAATGTAAAAGCATATGTAAGATTTTGATGAAAAGCTGGTCGTTCTTGCTATTATAGTTCAAAAATAAATAATGCAAAATAAATATTGAAAATTTCATCCAAATTACTTTATTGTGAGCAAAGATATTAGCCTTTGACGGTTTGACAAGATGTGTGCACAGACTGTAAAACACCGGATTGGTTGTACCATTTTTAAATTAAATCATTAAATGGTCGAAATGTTCTCATCTACTTAATATCTGATGGCATCGAGAGTTGATTATGGTCTTGTCATGTTAATAAATGTCTAATTAATAGTTTATATAACATTTCAGGCCTAAAGAAAGACCTGCAATAGGCAGATTTGGCTGTTGTATAACGTATATTTAATCCCGTATTAAAATATAATCAAGCCTAGGTACATGTATAAGGCACCTATCACAGAAAATGTCAGTAACAAATTCAGACTTTGTCAGGCGGCACAATATCTCTGATGTCTGCCATTATGTACGATACGGATTTTTCTTTTAATCAGTGATTTTAATATCATTAATCCATGTCCACCACAACGTCCAAAATGTCAGACATACTAGTTTATTAATGTCAGACATTAAATCTAGGATTTCCAAGACTGTATATAATCCAAATGTATAAAAATGAAATGAAATGGGGTTTAACATCCTACTGTTCTACTCCGACTGGACAGGCATCTGCCCGGGCAGAGGCACTATGACTTACTCTTATGTTGAATTCCAACTGCCAAGGGATCTTTAACGTGCATGCCAATGTGTACACGGGATCTACAAGTAAAGGTTACATTATTTATGTGTACATGTTACACATCAACCAATTTCATTCCAACTGCCAAGGGATCTTTAACGTGCATGCCAATGTGTACACGGGATCTACAAGTAAAGGTTACATTATTTATGTGTACATGTTACACATCAACAAATTTCATTCCAACTGCCAAGGGATCTTATACGTGCATGCCAATGTACACACATGGGAACTCGTTTTTCTTGTGCCATCCGAACGACTAGTGAGCTGGCCTTGTCAGGCCCTCCGCCATGCAAATGTATTAAAACAAACAATAAATAAATCATGATCCTACAAGTCCGTAGATATTTTCTTGCACTGCCGTAAATATTGTAACCCATCATTATTATAACTTATCGACAAGGGGACATTTTCAAAATGTTGAAGAGAGTACTTACACGCATTCCTTCCAATTCCTTTTGAACATATTCAGCTCTTGCCGCTTGGTCCCGACCAATCACCGAAAAAGAGCCAATATACTGAAAAGAAAACAGAAATCGTGATAAAAAGACGTTCAACAATACTCTCTCAGTGTTAACAGAGTCTTGTCATAAAGTCGTAGTGTCATTTGCAGCTCAAGGCACGCACAACATTTAAACTAGAGAAACCGTGTACTCATTTATCTGAGCACAGTCTGAACAAGCAAACATTGCAGACGGCAGTATGACAAATCTAACTACATCACATCATGGCTTTAAGCTAAACTCACAAACTTCAATCAAATACTTAAACGAACAGTTGGCAATCAGTTTAAATCATGAATTATCTTGATTTAGTTTTTTTTTATCTGAAAACAAGTACACAATTGAGGAATACAACTGGATTTGTTTTTATCATCTCAGACAGCTGAAATAAATGAAATGAAATGAAATGGGGTTTAACATCTTACAGTGTGCTATGAGGGAAATTTGGCCCGGACAGTGGCACTACGGCCTACTCTTATATCGAATTCCAACTGTCAAGGGATCTTTTACGTGCACACCAAGGCGTACACAGAACCTCGCTTTTTCGTCCCATCCGAACGACTAGACGGCCGTCATTGTCAGGCCCTCTGTCCTACAGAAAGCTGAAATAATATGTAAGGTGCTCCCAGCAGATTTAACTGTTATACCAATGCATGTAGTACATGTATAAATTTTAAAAATGTATGTACAGATACAGTTTGTTCACTCTACGGATCTCTTTGAACCATGTGACGACAACCTGGACATAAAACGACAGATTATCAATGAACATGTGATAGCAAAGACAAGTGTGCAATCAACTGAAGACGATGAAGAAGATAAATCATCGACAGACTTGACCTATTTAAAATACCTACGCATGTTAAATGAAATAAAAATTAATGTAATAAAATTTTGAATGTACAGAAAGGTTTATCATTTTTAAAGGGAATAACATTCTGGGGATTCGAAGATACATTATAATAATACTTCCGGTTTTCGAAGTTACAATAATACTTCCGGTTTTGAGAAAACTGAGTATTTCGACACTCTGCTTAATCCGACATATTGTAACGATCCCGTACTGTCCACTGTATATGTAAACCTTATTAAACATACACTATGCAAGAGCTAAATCTGTCTATTGCAGGTCTTTCTTTAGGTCTCAAATGTTATCTAAATTATTCATTAGACATTAATTAACAAAACAAGACCATAATCGACTCTCGATGCCATGGTTAGCCCAAGATAGTTACTGGATTTGAATACATTTTTTGATTGATGATTTAACGTCAAAATGGATAATTGAGACTTTTGTTTTTTATTGTACCGACTTTAGTAATGATGATCGAGGCTAGGCCTAAAATTCAATCGCTGATATCTTGGTTCAGAGTGGAGCAATTTGACTGAACTTTTCAGCATATTCCCTTTACATTGTCTAGTTTCTAACTATTATAGTGAGAAGAACTGTCAGCTCTTTATCTTATCTTCCATAATGCTCCTTTAATTAATTCCCCGGTTGTATGTGACAAGGAGTATGGTCATCTGTTCCCGGTTTCCTTCCACTAACACACCCCCTCTCTCCCTCTCTCTCTCTCTCAGATATATGTGCCCAGTAATTCATTCTTAAATTGGGGATTAACATCCAACCTTTCTGCACGAACTGGATTAATGAAGGTATACATACACCATGCAGTGCACTATGAGGAAGATTTTGGCCGGACATCTGCATTTCTGCCTATTCTTCACTGAATTTCAACTACAGTATCTGGGGCTCTTTTTCATGTCTATGATAGTATGACGCCGGTGCAGTAACCATTAGGTCACTAGATCCATGCAAGTGCTGGCAGAGAAAGGTTCTCAGGATTTTGTCCAAGCAAGGAACAGTGCTGTCCAGGCAAATTTCACAAGATGGTTTATACCTGTCTTTTATTAGCCCAGTTCCTGCAGACTAGTAGGACATTTACTCATGGTTTCTGAAGCAGCATAAGACTAGTTATCTCCCTTTAATAAAGCCAAAACAAAGACCAGCAACAGGCAGATTTAGCTGTTCCATGCATATACATTGTAACCCAGATATCGTTTATAATCTTATGTATTTAGCCCGCATTTCTTTCACATTCAATCAATATCTTATCTTTGCTTGAAAATTTGTAAAAATCTTCTAAAATCACCCAAAATCATCAAATTTATTTAATTTTGATAAGCGTAAAATTTACAAGCATTTAATTTCCTGACCGCTGTTCAAAAATAACTTCCTAATTAATTATAATACATCAATAATTAATTGGTTTGTTTATTTTACGGATTTTTAAACAAAGATTTAATATTAAATGAATGTGAAAGAAATCAGGGCTTTATATGCAAGATCAATTGATACCAGGGTTATCGTGTATTATCCCCCTTGCTATCCAGTCTGATTACGATATATTCAAATAATACCCAGGTTACAGTGTGTACATGTACTGTAGTTAAAGGCTATATATGCCTTTTATATTCGTTTACCAATAAAGGTACATAAAATCTGTCTGGAATGAATCATCACAGAATGATATATAGCTTTATGTACTGGGATAACTGGTCGATCATACTTGCTTGATCAATCAATAAAGATCATCCAGTTTATCTGTCTGTTAATGATAGGCATGTCCATAGACAATGTTATTAAAGTGGAAATGGCTCTATTCTTTGGTCCTTATAATAGACGAAAATGGGTCTAAAAACACATAATTAAATGTAGTATGAATGTATATAACGTGATATACATTCAATTTTTAAAATTTATTGGTGAAATATGTGAAGTCCAATTTGAACGACAGTCATTTAAGCCTGTTTAGTCCATTCTTCACATGTTTTTTTTTTATTACTGTTTTGTCGTTTGTGATTTGATTCAGTCATAACTAATTACTTCCGCATTGTGTACTGATTTTAAAATATTCATTTTGTCTTAATTATCGAATCAGATTCGGTTTAACATCCACTCCATACAAACTAGATCATTTCGGGAGTAACATATGGTCAAATTTTATTTCAATAATTTGCTTGTGCGTAGGGGTCATTAGCAGTGGGAGGAAACTGGAGGACCCGGAGAAAACTCACAAGGTTGGACAGGCGACCATACTCCTTGTCATGAACAACCAGGGAATCAAAACCATGCCAGTTGACTCAATGACAGACCTTAAGATACAGCACGCATGCGCTTACCATTCGGCCATCCAACCCCCCGTGTGTATATAGAGTGATATACATTCAATTTTTAAAATTTGTTGTAATCATATTAGGTGAAATATGTGAATAGTCCAATTTGAATGGCAGTCATTTACACCTGCTTAGTCCATTCTTCACGTTTTTATTTTATTACTTATGATACTGCGCGCACATGCTAACCATTTGGCCATCCACCCCTTCTCCCGAATATTATGGAAAATATTGAGTAAGAGGTTTAGCGCCTTTAGCTAATGCTGTTAATGTCAGTCCGTACATAAACACTTGTACAATTAACTCATTGTCTCAATCCATGTGACTTGCATATTGATGCCACAAATCAACAAATAGAGTCTTGTCACAATACATAATCTTCCTCTAGTCACCTTTGAATCCAGTTCAAATGTGTGATAATCCCCCTGTCATATCGTGCAGACATGATTATTTATGGATTTTACTTCAGCAGGTCGATAGATTATATTATTTTATATGCAATTTTATTCCATTTTTTTATTCCAGGATATAAATGAAATGAAATGGTGTTTAACATCCTACATGGCTTGTCATTTATCCCAAATTGTTATAATTAGTTTGGTCATACTTTGATGATTTTAAACATGGCCATGATTTGCTAGACAAAACACAATCGTGACAGCTATCTCACTAAATATTTTATTCTGCATCAATTGGGCTAATGAATATGGGCATATGCCGTGTAGTAGGCTCCGTGGGAAATTTAGATCAGACAGCTGCCAAAGGATCATTTATGTGCACACCAATTTTCATCCCATCCAAACCTCTAGACATTGTTCTATGTCCAGCCCACCGTTCCATCCCATCCATATCCAGTCCTCCACCATTCCATCCCATCCAAACCTCTAGACATTGTTCTATGTCCAGCCAACCGTTTCATCTCATCCATATCCAGTCCTCCACCATTCCATCACATCTATACTCAGCATACCATTCCATCCCATCCATGCCCAGCCACTGTTCCATCCCATCCATACACAGCCACGGTTCTGTTCCATTCCATCCATGCCTAGTCCACCGTTCTATCCCATCTATACCACCCATTCCATCCATGCCCAGTAAACCATTCCATCCCATCCATGCCCAGCAAACCATTCCTTACCATCCATGTCCAGCCCACCGTTCCATCCCATCCATACCCAGCCACCATTCCATCCCATCCATACCCAGCCACCATTCCATCCCATCCATGCCCAGCAAACCATTCCGTCCCATCCATGTCAAGCCCACCGTTCCATCCCATCCATGTCCAGTCCACCGTTCCATCCCATCCATACCCAGTCCACCATTCCAACGGAACATCGCCTTAAATACTTCGTAGGTGTGTTTTTGTTTTTACTCTATCCCCCTATTAAATGCCATTTAAAGAATATTATTCAGAATTGAAAGAATTTTATCGATAATCACACGGCCATTCAAAATCAATTATTCATTTTGATATTATTGGGTTTTTTCATAACACGCATGTACATTAGACACAAAAGACAAAAAACAATTTCCTATCTAAAATCAGTTTTTGTTTTTCCCTAGTTACGTATTATATCCCTAGTTACATCGTATATGGTTTTTATTATTCTACGATAATATATCAATGTCTGGGTGTCACAATAATCACCATCCATATTGAAAATATGTCATCCAGATGTACACCCAGACTTGCATCAATGTCTGAGTGTCATAATAATCATGGTCCATATTGAAAATATGTCATCCAGATGTACATGTACACTCTGACATGTCTCAGAGGTATTTATGTACATATTCTATCTATATTAATATTTGTGACTGTCATTTGTCTGTCTGTTTGTCTGTCTGTTCGGGGTTGGCGGCTACACTAGGTCCGCCCCGAGTCTGAAATTTGGGGTATAGGGGTAGCTCGGACCGGGGAGTAACATAGGCCAGGTGGCGTTAGTCTACCACTTTCGGTTTCGGCGTTATGACCCCCGAGCGAAGTCGGGCATTCTTCTAGTATTATTTAATTGTTATTTTACACATTTCAGACTCAGTAAATAATATCATTCCATGCAATTCTGCATTCAAAATTTAGGATCTTTTTATAATAAAAGAGACAAAAAGAAATGAAATGAAATGGGGTTTAATGTCCTACTGTTCTGCTCTGAATGGGCTAATGAAGACGGGCATATGCCATACAGTGTGCTATGAGGGAAATTTTGCCCAGGCAGCTGCACTATGGCCTACTCTAATATCGAATTCCAACTGACAAGTGATCTTTTACGTGCCTCACCAATGCATAATGAAGACGGGCATACGCCATACAGTGTGCTATGAGGGAAATTTTGCCCGGGCAGCTGCACTATGGCCTACTCTTATATACACGGGACCTCGGTTTTGCGTTCTATCCAAACGACTGTGAAATGGTCTAAAGTGTCTGTCATTGAGTCAACTGGTGTGGTTCGGACCTGACATTTGTACGGTGATAAGGGGTCCTCCAGTTTCCTCCCACTGCTACAGGCCCCTAAGCAAAAGCAAATAAATGAAATAAAATTGAACAATGTGTTAGTCTCATTTGTGTTGAGTGAATGTTAAACCCCATTCTTTCTTTCTACCGGCAAATATTTTATTTTACATCTAATCTAGGCCATTTCACTATCAATTTGATTGGCAGATTTCCCTTTTAAGAAAAGTTTAAATAAAAAAAAAATGAACAGAATTTCAGGAAGGTTATTTGTCCTGGTTTGGGTGCAAACTCTAGAATGTCCTTTTTTTTTTCAAACCAAAATCCAGAACAAAAAGAATTTCTGTACCCCCCCCCCCTCCGATACTTTAAGCGTTATAGATTTTCCATCTAACTGTGTCATAGGCTACGTATATCCATTATATCATATTTCTTAACATTATTGCATCTTTCTCATAAAATTCCTGAACAATCAAAAGATCAAAAGGTTTCTCGGAAACAGATCAGGTTAAGACAAAGATAATAAAAGTTGGATTTGTCTAGGACAGCATAAGTTTATAAATAAGCGTGCCACTGGTTATTTACCGAAGTAATCTTTCCCAAGTTATTCATTGATCTTCCATCTTCAACATGTGACAGCCCAGACCTGTTGACGACCATGTGTAAAGACATCTGTTTAGTTTATAATGGCCGAACATGTAAATGGATTTTTTTGTGCAGACGGTCTAAAATCAATAATACCATATTTAGCTTTATTACAGTTCAATGAAGTACCCTTTTGATTGATTAATTTATACACAAAATTAATATACTGTATACAAAAACTGAGAGAGAGAGAGAGAGAGAGAGTTTAACGGCCACTTGACAAAGACTAGGTCATTTTGGGACTAACATATGGTTCAATTTTATTTCAATAATTTGTTTGCGTTTAGCGGGTCTTTTGGGGAATCGAAACCACGCCAGTTGACTCAATGACAGGCCTTATGATAGAACATGCCCATGCTAACAATTCGGCCATCCAACCCCCATTTGGGACTAACATGGTTCAAATTCTTAAAAATAATTCACTTCGCAATAGGGATAGGGGTCTTTCATAGTGGGAGAAAACCAAAGGACCCAGAGAAAAGTAACAAGTTAAGACTAGGGTCTTTAGCAGTGGGAGGAAACTGGAAGACCTGGAGAAAACCCCATGAGGTTGGACAGACGACCCTACTCCTTGTCACGTACAAAGTGAGAATTTAAACCATGCCAGCTGACTCAATGACAGACCCTATGATTGGGTATGATCTAAAGCGCACACATGCGGCAATAGAAAAAAAATACTCCATGATTGCGACAAAACTATAAACTTTCATGTATTTACAATACAAGTAGGTCAGAACAATTTTCTTTTCAATTCTTGATCAATTTTCAGTCAATTTCTTCACTCTTCATCAGAGAAAATATTATAAAAACAAATTTCTACTTAATCGGTCGGGCAGATAGGAAAAAAATACTTGCCAAGGAGATTCTGCAACTCTTATGTGGAGTCATGAGACCATAGATTTATATGATTTTACTGCTTGCTACATTGGTTCATGGTGTGTGTCACTTTAATCTAAAACCCGATTGATTGAAGTCAGTCATATAATAGAAAGGATAATATTGCCCTTGGCTACTTTCTTTAAATATCACATTATATTTTATTAGTTTGATATTGATTTAAAACAAGATATAGGTCAACACTTATTATTATCCTGCTAAATTTAGAAATGGTTCTGAGTTTATATTCCTCAGCTTACTTAAAAATAATTGGAAAAAAATACCTTATATCCATGAATCTTTCAAGCAGCCTCTTTTACAGAGAGAGAGAGAGAGAGAGAGAGAGAGAGAGAGAGAGATGGGGTTTAACTCCGCTCAAAACAAACTAGGTCATTTCGGGACTAGCACATGGTTCAATTTTATTTCAATAATTCGCTTGCGCGTAGGGGTCTTCAGCAGTGGGAGAAAACCCGAGGACCCAGAGAAAACCCACAAGGTTGGACAGGTGACCATACGCCTTGTCACATACAACCGGGGAATCGAAACCACGCCAGTTGACTCAATGACAGACCTTATGCTAGAGCACGCATGTGCTGACTATTCGGCCATCCAATCCCCTATTTGAAATAAAATCTTTATATCCATGAGGCTTTGAAGCAGCCTCTCCTACTGTTATAGGAGACTCGGATTTCAGATCATATGAATACATTGTGTACTTGATCTTTAGGCTTATTAATCATTTAAAATAAATGAATTGACTGGTCCAATGAAGATTGGTAAACATTTCCAATCTATGAGTGGAGCCGCGGTGGAACAGTGGGTAGGACGTTGGCTTGCTAACGTGGAGGTCCCGTGTTCAATCCCTGCGTTGGCCGAGAAAGTTCATCAGGAATTTTTGGCATGATTCCCCCTTGTCAAAGGTGCAGGACATAGGGACAGCTGTCTAGTATTTCTGAAGGGATGAACAACTGCAGTCCTATGTACACATTGGCGTGCACGTAAAAGAACCCTTAACAGTTGGAATTCGATATAAGAGTGGGCCATAGTGCCGCTGCCTTTTGCAAAATTTCCCTCATAGTACACTGTATGGTGTATGCCCCTCTTCATTAGCCCAGAAGGAGCAGAACAGTAGGATATTAAACCCCATTTCATTTAATTTCCTATCTATGAGGGAAGTTTTGCCTGAACAAGACCACCGTCATCCTACCCTTATTTCAAATTTCAACCATCAAGGGTTCTTTTACGTCAATGAGTGCACAGGACCTTGATTATTGTCCCATCCAAATGACTAGATCCCTCAGGGGAAACAACGCAGGAAAATTCAAAGGTACTTTCTTGGTCACCACGGCTCTCTGTTACTGAAGAAGAAAACCAATTAATTACTCATAAAGGTTCTGGTCTCTATTTTTCTTCTTTGTTTATAAATACAGGTCAACGACAGAGAGAGAGAGATACAGTAGACAGACACATCTCTAAACAAAGAATATCTCTCTTTATTTATATACAACACCTCATCTTATGTTTTACACACTTATCTGGGAGAAAAAATCGTAAAACACAGAAAATAAACTCATCTATTTCTTCTTTGTATCTGCAGTCTCTTTGTGTTATATTTCTGTTCCTGTGTTATTGTGGTTTGATTCCAGTGTATTAATTATGTCTAGCTCCGCTTCTAGAACACCATTAAAGAGGAATTATACGAAAACTAAATCTGCCTATTGCAGGGTATTTCAAAGATTTCAAAATGTTACATAAAATATTTCATATGTCCATAATCAACTCTATTGACCATTGGATGGAAATGATCTCGAGTGGACTAGACGTTGCCCACCATCAAGAGTCAACATAAACTTGGTCTCTTGGGACTAATGTATGATTCAATTTTATTTCAACATAAGGAGTAGGGGGTCTTTACCAGTGGGAGGAAACCAGAGAATGTTATTGCAATAACGGTCAGCACTTTCTCTAAATTTTACATAATGTCTCTTTAACATAGACAATAATTATATACTGTACATGTATGTCACTGTACAGCTGTCCGACATTAAACAAGAATAGATTAATAATAAATACACAAAATGACTTTTTTTGTTTGTATTAATTTACTTTCAGTAATGGAATCTAGAAGTCTGAGATATAAATCTGAAAATAAACAGCTGGGTTAAAATATAATCAATAGCCCACATGTATATCAGAATTGTGTCAATTAAAGTTGAACTTGTTTCTAGAAAATGTTCTATACTTTAAATGCAGGCCAATTGAAAAGAGAGAGAGAGATATAAATGGGGTTTAACGTCCAATCGACACAAACTAGGTCATTTCGGGACTAACATATGGTTTACAATGTACTTTTATTTCAAAAGTTCGCTTGCATGTAGGGGTCTTTAGCAGTGAGAGGAAACCGGAGGACCTGGAGAAAACCCATGATGTTGGACAGGCGACCCTAGATCTTGTCACATACAAGACCAATTGAAAAGAGCTTAAAGCATGTACGGCCTTCTTTTTTAACATTAAAATAGACGAAAATGGGTCTAAAAGCACATATTAATGTAATATGAGTGTATATACACTGAATTACATTCATTTATTAAAATTTTATTGTAATTTCTAATTAGTTTCGTTCGATGAAATACCCGAGCAGTCCAAACTGAATGACAGTCACTTGTATCTGGTTTAGTCCAGAAGTCATTGGATGTACAGGTTTAACATTTCATTTACACACTGATGTTTAGCCTCATTTATCAAGTCACCTCTTTACAAATCGTGCTTGAGATTGGTTTTAAAACCGTTCATTGTTCCTATATTTTTAACCTAATATCAATGTACAATACCCAAACTGATTATTTAGCATTTAAAGAAGCTAAGTTTCTAACTCGATATCATCCGTCTTCGACATTGAAAACATGAATTAATTGTCAGTTTAAATCAACATTGATGTTGTGATCTTACCAAGAAAAGATGGGCTTCTGATATCCAATATTTAAGACAAAATAAACATTTTACCATTGGTACACGCATCAAGACCATAATGCGTTTCAGCGCAATTTGTACCAAGGGACTCAAAGAATGCGGCTAGACATATTTCAAAAGTCATGTTAAACAGTGATGTCATATTCTTATCATGAGAGCATTCGCAATAAATACTATCGGTGTAGACTGGAATAACCAGATGCTAGAGATTGCCATTCGATTGAGACTTCTGACATATTTCATCAATCATAATTGATTTGAAATTAGAGTAAAAATGGAAACAATAGAATGTAAATCAGTTTATATACCGTACATTCATATCACATTATTATATGCGTTGCAATCCATTTGTATCAATTTCTAGGTACCAAATATTAGCGATTTAGCTCCTTTAATCAATAAAACAAAACTACAGAATGTGGTATAAGTAGAAAAGGGGCTGAGTGACCGAATGGTTAACGCATGCACATTGGATCAAAATGTCTGTCATTGAGTCAAAGAGTAGGGTCACCTGTCCAACCTCATGGGTGTTTTCTGAATCCTCCGGTTTCCTCTCAATGCTATTTAAGGTCACTATGCGCAAGCAAATTATTAAATTATATGTTTTAGTTCCAAAATGACCTGGTTTGTGTCAAGTGGATGTTAAACCCCCCCATACATGTATCCCTCCCTCTCTCTCTCTCTTTAAATGGGGATCACGTGGCTAAGTGGGTTAGATGCTGGCTCACTAGCCAGGAGGCCAGGTGTTCAATCCCTGCATTGGCCGAGAAAGTTCATTCAGATTTTCTGGCATGGTTCTCCCTTGTCAGTGATGCAGGACAGATGGTCCCGTGTAAGTAAAAGGTCCCTTGGCAGTTGGAATTCGATATAAGAGTAGGCTGTAGTGCCGCTGCCCGGGCAAAATTTCCCTCATAACACACTGTATGGCGTATACCCGTCTTTATTAGCCCAGTTCGGAGCAGAACAGTCGGACGTTAAACCCCATTCCATTTCTCTCTTTAAATAGTTTATTTATTTACATTATAATGAAGATAGTCCACCATGATAAATGATATCATGTGTTACTACATGTATGATGGAAACTGGGTTAAAATGAACAGACAAGAATTTCTACGATACAAGGTAACTTGGTACAGACACTTGTACAAATTCTTCACCTTCCTTAAAATCCTTCCCTACATCGATGATTAACCAGAACTAATCCTTGGATTAAACATTGTTTATGAAACATGAGATGAGAGAGAGAGAGAGAGAGAGAGAGAGAGAGAGAGAGAGACAGCGTCTAAGTCCATCATACATATGGTAAATTTGGTTTCAAGAATTTGGTTACCCTGTAGAAAAGCCATGAGAATGTTTGGGATAAAAACGACGCCACTTAGACCATCCAACACCCCTATTCATAAAAAGAGAGAGAGAGATTTAAGTCCACTCGACACAAACCAGGTCATTTCGATAATTCGCTTGAGTGTAGGGGTCTTTAGCAATGGGAGAAAACCACGAGGTTGGACAGGCGACCTGACACCTTCTAACGTACAACCGGGGAATCGAAATCAAGCCAGTTGACTCAATGACATACCTTATGTGAGTAAGATTGGCTTGCAAACCAGGAGGTCCTCATTTGCGCTCCAGTTGTTGACGGAAATAATTCCTTATGATTTTGCGGTGTTGTTCCCCCTTGTCAGTAGTGCAGGACGGAGGGACTGACAAGGACAGCTGTCTAGTCATTCGGATGACACGAAAAACCGAGGTCCTGTGTGCACATTGGCATGCATGTAAAAGATCCCTTGACAGTTGGAATTCGATATACATTAAGAGTATATATTTCCCTCATAGCACACTGTATGGCGTATACCCGTCTTTATTAGCCTTAGCCCAGTTCGGAGCAGAATAGTAGGACGTTAAACCCCATTTCATTTCATTTATTTCAGTTGAATTCGCATAGAATACTTGTGAATTGCATCATCTTGCGTCTATATTAAGGAGTGCAGGTTCTATAACTCTGATTGATTCCAGATGTTATAGTTATGTCAGCAATTCCTACAACATGAATTAACGCTAATATCATTGAAATCTAGAACAATATAAATCAATACAGAATGAATCAATTAATCAAAAACAATCTTTACTAAACCAAATAACCTTTTTATACAGATTCCTCAAGTTCACAAGTCTATCAGTACAGCTACCATGGTGATTAAAGAGAGAGAGAGAGAGAGAGAGAGAGAGAGAGAGAAAGAGATGGGTTTAATGTCCACTCTGCACAAACTAATGTATTTTGGGACTAATATATGGTTCAATTTTATTTCAATAATTCGCTTGCCCGTAGCGGTCTTTAGCAGTGGGAGAAAACCAGAGGGCCCGGAGAAAACCTGCAAGGTTGGACAGACAACCCTACTCCTTGTCATGTACAACCGGGGAATCGAAACCATGCCAGTTGACTCAATATGACAGACCTAATGATACACCACGCATGTGCTAACTATTCGGCCACTCAACCCCTCCTTTCAAATAGAAATATCAATCCAAAAATGATTCATTCCCATTGAGTATTTACAAAAATAAGATGTACATGTACTGAAATTCCTTTGATGTACATGTACCTACATGTATTAGTGTCAGTGTCGATTTAGAAGTGAGAAATTTGATATTTTCCAAACAATCAAAATTACCCACAATCAGATTAGAACATACATGTAGATCCTATTTCGTTTCGTTTTTTATAGTTCAAATTTTTATTTTCTTCACTACACTAGGATCTGGAACAGTTGTTCAACAAACAGCATTCAGGATGAGGTGAGGGTTTAGCCAATCAAATGGTATGTCAAGTCGAGTGCTTATCGTGTGGGGCACGGAACTGTGGGTAGACATTTTGCCACGATAAAACAAATCAAAAGTTGTATTTCTAAATACCCACTTGGAACACCAATGCTAATTGGTTAATTGAATCACTTACATCATAGGGTCAAAAGCCCCTTTTGTACGTCCCCTAATGTGACCTCCCACCACAACCAATCAGATCTTCATGTAGTAGAGGCCACCGAAAGTATAGAAAAACAAAATAAAATTTTAAACAGATTGGAGAACATAGACACTTAGTTGGAAAATAGAAACTAACCAACCCTGATTGAACATATGAAGAAAAAACTTAACTGACCTATCTTTCTTTTTCTTTTTCTAGAAAAACATGGTATTGTTTTGTATGTCACGTACATATATTACATGCATCCAACACATGTTTAATTTGCGTTTTCTCACCCTTATATAATATCATCACCAAAATACAACTAGACTACTATATCAAGTTGTATCGTTTACAGATTTATTAATGAAATAAAATGGGGTTTAATGTTTTACTTTTCTGCACCAACTGGGCTAATGAGAGAGAGAGAGAGAGAGAGAGAGAGAGAGAGAAAAAAAAAGGGGTTTGATGTCCACTTGACACAAACTTAGGTCATTTCGGGGAAAAACATATGGTTCAATTTTATTTCAATAATTTGCTTGCGCGTAGGGGTTTTACGGCAGTGGGAGGAAACCGGAGGACAGGGAGAAAACTCACGAGGTTGGACTCTACTCTGTCACCTACAAGCAGGGAATTGAAACCATGCACCTTGACTCATTAACAGACCTTATCCTTTCATGTGCATGGGTTAAGTCACTGGAGAGTAATTTTGCCCAGACCGCAGGGCTTTTACATCGTCTTCCTCATAGGCTCAAAGACAGCTGTCTAGTCGTTCGGATGGTACGAAAAAACGAGGTCCCATGTACACATTGGCGTGCACGTAGAAGATCCCTTGGCAGTTGGAATTCGATATAAGAGTAGGACGTAGCGCCGCTGCCCGGGCAAAATTTCCCTAATAGCACACTGTGTATGCCCGTCTTCATTAGCCCAAGTTAGGAGCAGAACAGTAGGACGTTAAACCCCATTTCATTTCATTTCATTTCCTCAAATTCAAAATATCAACGGTTCTTTGTATGCTGGGGGTTTGGGTGGCCGAATGGTTAGCATGTGCGCGCTGTATCCTAAGGTCTGTCATTGAGTCAACTGGCATGGTTTCGAGTCCCCGGTTGTACGTGACAAGGAGTAGGGTCCCCTGTCCAACCTCCTGGGTTTTCTTCGGGTCCTCCTGTTTCCTCCCACCGCTAAAGACTCCTACGCACAAGCGAATTATTGAAATAAAATTAAACCATATGTTAGTCCCGAAATGACCTAGTTTGTGTTGAGTGGACGTTAAACCCCATTTCTCTCTCTTTTTCTCTCTTTGTATGCAAGCAATCTGATTAAATACAGATCTATACTTGCCATGTTCTAAGTCCTAAATCACTTAATACAAAGTGAAACAACGCTATAAATTCTTGCCTACTTTCTCAGCCGACATCGTGAGCAAACCCCCGGGACTTTCCGGTAAATAACTGACCCACTTAACAGATTTGACCAATTAAAGGAGCTAAGTCTCTAACTCAATATCATCCAAAATCTTCAACATTTAAAACACGAATTATTTGTCAATTTAAAACAACATTGATGCTGTGATCTTACCGGAAAAGGGTGGGCTTCTGATATCCAATATTTAAGACAAAATAAATATTTTACCATTGGTACACCAATCGTCTACCATAATGCATTTCAGCCCCAGTTCTAGCAAGAGACTAGAGGAACGAGGCTAGACATATTGCACCAAGCCAAACAGCTTATGTAGACTGGAATAACCAGACGCTAGGAATTTGCACTCGATTGAGACTGCTGGCTTATTTCACGGAACATAACTGATTTGAAATTAGAGTAAAAACGGAAACGATTGAATGTAAATCAGTTTATATACATTCATATTACGGTATTATATGAGTTGCGACCCACTCCTTTAAAGAGGCCACATAATATATACTCATGGGCAAATAATTGATTAATTTCGGAAGAAATAACATTCTTAGTCCTAAAAAAAAAAAATATATTTCTGTTCAATTATATTTACGTCCAGTATTGGCATTATCTCAACCTTCTATAAGATTAAGAGGCCACATATACAATAGAAAAATAATTGATTTATTTCAAAAGAAATTCTAAATAAATATATATGTATTATAAAGCCTCAGTTTCATTGATTATAAAGCTTGGTACCAGCGGCTTCGTGCTACTCGATCAGATTTTTAGATTTCCGTCCAGTACTGGCTAAATGGTACTTAGAATAATCTTGATCCACCTACAAATCATTGATCACATCAGTTATCTATGTCAAGCTGTCCTAGTTTTCTCTCATTCAGGTCACAACAAATTGACAATAGGAGCTATATGTATTTACAATCTACAATCCACTGGTAAACCCCCTATGCACAATCAAATTTTGGAAATAAAATTGAACCATATGTTAGTCCCGAAATGACCTGGTTTGTGTCACAGTAGCTACGTGATAAAAACGGTGGCTAGCTAACTGGGAGGTCTTGGGTTATCTCCTGTTGTTGGTCAAGAAAGTTGCTCAGATTTTTATGGTACGGTTTCCCTTGGCAGAAGTGCAGGATGGAAGGCCTGGCAAGAACAGTGTCTAGTTCTTTGGATGGGGTGAAAACCTGTACTCATCGACATACCTGTAATTTGAAATAAGAGCAGACCGTAGTGCAACTGTCTAGGCAAAATTTTCTCTATAGCAAATTGTTCAGCAAATGCACATGTTCATTAGTCCAGTCGGTGCAGAAAAGTAGGATGTTAAACCCCATTTAATTTCACGAACGGCATCCCTTCATCGGCCCCCTCGACAGTTGGAATTCGAAATGTTAAGGGTTTTAATTATCCCCAAAAAATTAGGACGTTAAACCCCCATTTCACCAACGGCCTCTTCGAGTGGTAGGGGGGTTGGATGGCTGAATGGTTAGCGTGCGCGCGCTGTATCATAAAGTCTGTCATTGAGTCGACTGGCGTGGTTTCGAATCCCCGGTTGTACGTGGCAAGGAGTAGGGTCGCCTGTCCAACCTCGTGGGTTTTCTCCGGGTCCTTCGGTTTCCTCCCACTGCTAAAGACCCCTACGCGCAAGCAAATTATGTAAATAAAATTAAAAAAACATATGTTAGTCCCGAAATGACCTAGTTTGGCTAGTTTGTGTCGAGTGGACGTTAAACCCCATTTCTCTCTCTCTCTCTCTTCGAGTGGTTGATAACTTCTGTATGACATTAAACCCCATTTAATTTCATTATGAGGACATGAAGAGTGGGCAAGCCTCTATTTTTATTGTGATTGTGGTGTTAGACCAAGATATGTACGTAAAAGAAACCTTGACAGTTAGAATTTGAAATAAGAGTAGGCCGTAGTGCAATTGTCCGGGAAAAATTTCCTGTTTAGCAAACTGTATGGAGAACACACATGTTCATTAGTCCAGTCGTTGTAGAAAAGCAAGACATTAAATCCCATTTAATTTCTTTATGAGGACACGAAGAGTGGGCAAGCCTCTATTTTTATTGTGGTGTTAGACGAAGAGAGAATGAGATGAAGAGCGGGCAAGCTTCTATTTTTATTGTGGTGTTAAACGAGAGAATGAGATGAGAGTACTGTGTAACTCTGTCAATATTGACCGTTTGAGTATCAATAGAAAAGGAGGGCAACAGTCTTAATTGATTACCTCATGCCCATTTTACCTTCTATCATTTCACACTTGACTTAAACATTTACACCCATTACAGCCCTTTCTGAAGCTTATATCTAAATTACACAGTTTCCACAAATATAACTCGAAAAGAAATACAAAATATAATCTCCATTTTCAAAGAATTAGAAATTTGTGCGATTTGATTGCTATTTCGTATAAACATGTGAAGTGTGCCATTAGACAGAAATGAAATGAAATGAGATTTAACGTCCTACTGTTCAGTTCTGCTCCTACTGTGCTAATGAAGACAGGCATACGCCATGCAGTGTGCTATGAGGGAAATTTTGCCCGGGCAGTGGCACTATGGCCTACTCTTATATCGAATTACATGTATGCCAATGTGTGCATGGGACCTTGGGTTTTTGTCCCATCCAAACAACTAGACAGCTGTCCTTGTCAGGTCATCTGTCCTGCACCACTGCCAAGGGAAAAGCATGCTGAAAAATCTCGACCAATGTAGGGATCAAACAAGTGACCTCTAGGTTAGCAAGCCAACATCCTACCCACTGAGCCACCGTGGCTCCCTGAAATGAAGACAACCCAAAGTTCATTGCTCTGACTGAATCATCTTGCTAAATGAAAATACACGATTTCAATCAAAAATTACACTATTGATAGATTTGTATACAGCACATGTCAAGTTTGAAGTTGGATCTCGTCCATTAAAGATAGGTTGCCAGGCAACGAAACATACGCCCACAGCAGCTAAATCGTCTGGGCAGTCAACAAGAGTTGTCGCATATTTTTACTTTTTCGGTAATGAAACATTTATAATACACTAAAATCTGATTAAGAGCAACAACTCAGAAAACCATTAGAATTTGTTTGGTTTTTATAAAGTTCTGCCCCATGCTAACGTTTTGTATACAAATCTTTTAATACTGTATCATGAATTTAGCTGTTCCAAGTCATAAAAATTCATTGAAAATCAATATCCATGTTCGTCTCAAGATCTTAAACTCTGTGTATCAATCTGCAGTCAATCGGATATTAACTTTGGCCTCTAGAGCGTCCAGAAGATTTTTCAAAGTGATCAAGGGCAGTAATTATCAGAAATCTTTGAAAATCAATAGGATTCTTCGCCTCGTGACCTCAAACACTTTGTATAAATTTAAAGTCAATCAGATATTAACTTTAGCCTTTAGAGCATCCACAAGGTTTTTTGAAGTGATCAAGGGCCATAACTCTGGCAGTAATTATCGAAAATCACTGAAAATGAATAGACTTCTTCGTCTCATGACCTTAAACACTGTGTATAAATTTAAAGTCAATTGGATATTAACTTTAGACTCTATAGCGTCCACAAGATTTTTCAAAGTGAACAAGTGCCATTACTCTGGCAGTAATTATCGTAAATTGCTGAAAATCAATAGGCTTCTTCGTCTCATGACCTTAAACACTGTGTATAAATTTAAAGTCAATCGGATATTAACTTTGGCCTCTAGAGCATCCACAAGATATTTTGAAGTGATCAAGGGCCATAACTCTGGCAGTAATTATCAGAAATCGCTGAATATCAATAGGCTTCTTCGTCTCATGACCTCAAACACTGTGTATAAATTTAAAGTCAATCGGATATTAACTTTGGCCTCTCGAGCGTCCACAAGATTTTTTGAAGTGATCAAGGGCCATAATTCTGGCAGTAATTATCGGAAATCGCTGAATATCAATAGGCTTCTTCGTCTCATGGCCTTAAACACTGTATATAAATTGTGGACGCCGGACCGACAGACGGACGGACGGGGCCGACGACAATATACGACCACATTTCAATGTGAGCGTATAAAAACCTACATGACAAATTACAGAAGTCTTGTGGATAAATCATGTTCCTGAAAAACAAACCACTTTCCTCATCACTGGTTTATTATCAGACAATTATGTTGTAAGCAAAAAAAAGAAATCAAACCAAAACAAAACTCTCGGGGAGTTCCAGAACTTTTCATTGATTTTGTTGAAACCTGCATACTTTTATCGGCCATTATTGTTGATAGAGCGCAGGATAATGGGCACTAATGTCAATAGCAGTAATCACGTTGGATGATAGAAATTAAATTAGAGACGATATGACATTAACGATAAACATGCATTAAACAAATCAATGGTTGAAATGAAAGTTAACGAGTGCCTCTTGAGGTTTGATTAAACTATCTATTCAAGCATGATTTGTAGCGGCAATAAATAAGTGTCAAAACCAATCAATGAATCCCATTAATCAATAATATTCATACGTTTATTTCTTCTATAAATAGCTTTATTCTCTTTAAATCAATACAATATCTTACAAATGAAATAAGAGTTTCATGTCCTACTGTTCTGCTCCGACTGGGCTAATGAACACAGGCATACTCCATACAATGTGCTGTGGGAAATTTTACAAGAGATCAGCATTATGGCCTACTCTTATATAGAATTCCAACTGCCAGGAGATCCTTTACGTGCATGCAAATTTCTAATGTCCCACTGTTCTGCTCCGACTGGGCTAATGAACACGCGCATACTCCATACAATGTGCTATGAGAAATTTTGCTCATATATAGCCTACTCTTATATAGAATTCCAACTGCCAAGGCATCTTTTACGTGCATCCCAATTTCTACACAGGACATTGTTTTTTTGTCCCATCCAAACAATTATATATTGTCCCTAGTCAGGCCCTCCATCCTGCATTCATTAACTTTCTCTGCGAACACCGGGATTTCACACGGGGGCCGGCAAGTTTGCGTGCCAATGTCTTACTCATAACTCATCTCTATCTTTACATCACAGGTTTTATTCACCCAAACCGGAGGACTAGGAGAAAACCTACGTGGTTGGACAGATGACCCTACTCCTTGTCACTTACAACCGAACAATCGAAACCACGTCAGTTGACTCAATGACAGACCTTATGATACAACGCGCCTTGCTAACCATTCGGCCATCCAGCACCCCTTACTTTAACGAGGTTGGACAGATGACCCTACTCCTTGTCACGTACAACCGGGGAATCGAAACCACGCCAGTTGACTCAATGACAGACCTTATGATACAATGTGGACATGCTAACTATTCAGCCATCCAACCACCCTTATTTTAATGAAGATCTTAGATAGTCTGATAATTCCATTACTCTTCCAGACAACTCATTTGTTATTCATACTAAAAATTCAATTATTTCAATTTATCCTGCACTGACAATGTAAAATTCTAATCTAATAAAAAATATATACAGCCACAGATCCACAACAGTCTACTAAAACTGTCTTCATTATCACTGAGTTCTCATATAAATTCCCATCGTTAATGAATTGTTTAAAATATAAGATGGAAGTTAACGTTATTTAGAATTGTGTTGTATAAGTTGTATAATATTTTAGCTCTACATGTTTCCAGATAAAGATGATTTTCAGCAGACGGTGTTATTTATACTAAATGATAAAGATGGAAATAGACGGGAGTGCACTATCTTTGTTTTTGGTATGAGCAAGAGAATCTTGATACAGTGCTTGTAATGTCTATTAAAAAACATTTAACCTTAATAGGTCATTCATCTGCTAAAAGAGTTTTGTAAAACACAGCCAAAACATTTGATAAGAAATGTTATTGGCCATGACATAGATATAGAAGGTGATGTGTACTGAGAATGCTACATGTATAGTGTGTGTATATTTATCTCTCTGACAAATGTGTCTAGATCTACATGCACAGACTAATATTAGGCTAATATGTCAAGAAAGAGAGTGAGAGAGAGGGGGGGAAGAGAGAGAGAGGGGGGGGAGGAAGAGAGAGCGAGAGAGAGAGAGATGTGGTTGAAGTCCACTGGACACAGACTAGTATTAGGCTAATATGTCCAGAGAGAGAGAGAGAAAGAGAGAGGGGGAGGGAGAGAGAGAGAGAGAGAACACAGAGATGAGGTTTAAGGTCCAATTCACACAAACTAGGTCATTTCGGGACTAACATATGGTTCAATTTTATTTCAATAATATCTTGCGCCTAAGGGTCTTGAGCAGTGGGAGGAAACCAGAGGAAACACAGGTACACTTATGTTGCCCAGACAACCACAATTTACACACAGGTATGAGAAAGACAAATAGGGTTTAACATACTCTTGACACAAACTAGGTCATTTTGGAACTAACATATATATGGTTCAATTTTATTTCAATAATTCGCTTGCATGTATGGGTCTTCAGCAGTGGGAGGAAACCATGTCAATTGACTCAATAACAGACATTATGATCACATTAAACGATTCGACCACCACTATTAAACATGTCTAGTATCTATAATGGCTTTTAGTACTCTTTTCAAAAGATTTAGAAATTGAAATAGTTCCAAAAATGTAAAACACTTGATAATATATTACTTTGAAAGGCGTCTGCAACTTACTGCAGTAACCTACTTATAGCAAGATACTGTCAGACATAAACATTGAGAAATAAACAAATACACGTAACTGGCTTAATTCATGGATCTGTTTTCAAGTTCTGAGAGAGAGAGAGAGAGAGAGAGAGAGAGAGAGAGAGAGAGAGAGAGATGGGGTTTAACGTCCACTCAACACAAACTAGGTCATTTCGGGACTAACATATGGTTTATTTTTTTATATTAATAATTTGCTTGCGCGTAGGGGTCTTTAGCAGTGGGAGGAAACCGGAGGACCCAGAGAAAACCTACGAGGTTGGACAGGCAACCCTACTCCTTGTCACGTACAACCGGGGATTCGAATCCAGGCCAGTTGACTCAGTGACAGGCCTTATGATACAGCGCGCAAGTGCAACCCATTCGGCAATCCACCCCCCTTTTTAAGTTCTGATTTCTTTTAAAGGTGTTTTTTTCCTCTAATCCAAATGGGAGCCACAGGCTCTTTGCGATGTCTGGGGTTCGCTTTTAAGATTTGTCGCAAAAGTTCCTCTGGAGTTTGGGGCACAGTTTGGCTTTGTCAGTGCTACAGGATGGAGGGTCTGCAAGGAACAGTGTCTAATCATTTGAACAGGACAAAAAAATGAGGTCCTGTATGCAGATTGGCATGCATGTAAAAGAACCCTTGACAGTTGATTTTCGATATAAGAGTACGCCGTAGTCCTGCAGCCTTGGCAAAGTTTCCCTCATAGAGTACATATCTTCCCTTCTTCATGAGAATGGTCAGTGCCAAAAAAGTAGAACTTTAAATCCCATTTTATTTCCTAATCCAAAATATATTTCCAGTTCACTGACTTGCAACACTGACAACCGAAAACCTGGCTATCAATTCCTGACAGTGGAATCAAAGATATCTAGGTCATAGGTTACTTTATTATTTTTTAATTCTGTTTCAAATTTCAAATCTATATTTTAATATTCGTTAATACTTGGTTAGTCATTCGAGGCAGACAGTCAAATTAAGACAGGCTGGCAACTAAAGTGGTTGATCTGTTAGGTTTCTTCTAACTATTGTTTTAAATGCCTTAAGTCTTAATCCTTCAATAACTATATGTTTATGTCAACACTTTCTAAGTAACTAATTTGTATAAATAGACAAATGTATGTAAGATGATCCAATTAGTTTGAGAGACCAGCTTAGGGAACCTAGTTGGAGGTCCGATTTATAGGAAGTTACATGTATAAGTTGATTAATTGTTGCTGTTATTTACTTCTGAAATAAAGTGTTGAAGATCCATTCCAAGAATCTGTATTCATTTCCGATACTAAGAGAACACACATCCACGAGCTACATTCCCTGAAAGTCGCACAGTGTTGGATATACAATGTGTACTAAACCAAGAGATGACACCCATAACATCATGCATCCCTACTTCTGCAATATAGGTCCACATTCCTGCTTTGATTGATATGGACTATGGTACTTTTTAAAATGAAGAGAATGAAATATGAAATGACATGCTTAAACATGCATTATGCAAGAGCTAAATCTGCCTATTGCAGGTCTTTCTTTAGGCCTGAAATGTTTTCTAAGGTATTAATTAGACATTAATTAACAGATCCAGGCCTTAATCAACTCTTGATGGCATCGAATTTTTCCGATATTAAATAGATTAGAATGGTTCAGCGATACTTTGATTTAATCAAATATGGAGGATCGAGACTTATACTTCGATCAACCAGTGCGGTGGTTGAAATTATTGTACACGTCTGTCAAACCTTCAAAGGCTAATATCTTCGCTTGCAATATAGTAATTTGAATGAAATTTTCAAATTATTCATTTTACATCATCTACTTTCGAACTATTATAGCAAGAATGGCTAGTTCTTTATCTAAATCTTACATAATGTATCTTAAATAAAATATCAAATGAAATGAAATGAAATGGGGTTTAACGTCCTACTGTTCTGCTCCTAAACTGGGCTAATGAAGACGGGCATACGCCATACAGTGTGCTATGAGGGAAATTTTGTCCGGGCAGCGACGCTACGGCCTACTCTTATATCGAATTCCAACTGCCAAGGGATCTTTTATGTGCACACCAATATGTACACGGGACCTCGGTTTTTCGTACCATCCGAACGACTAGACAGCTGTCCTTGTCGGGCAATAAAATATCAAATTGAAAAATAAACTGATTGTAATTTCCAAATATTACTGTAATTCTGTAACCTAAGCCATCATGGCTTACAACACCATGATTTAAACCATACAAATATCTTAACAGATTTCTGTTTCAAAATTCAAATTTTCTCCTAAAGGGCGTATAGCGCTATTCTTTTGAACCTTAAAATAGATGAATATCGGTCTGAAAACATGGCCGAATGGTTAGCGTGTACGCGTTGCATCATAAGGTTTGTCATTGAGTCAACTGGTGTGGTTTTGATTCCCCGGATGGACATGACAAGGAGTAGGGTCGCTGGTCCAACCTCGTGGTTTTTCTCCTGGTCCTCCGTTTTCTCCCACTGCTAAAGACCATACGCGTAAGTAAATTATTGAAATAAAATTGACCTATACATTAGTCCCAAAATCGTCTAGTTTGTGTTGAGTGGACGTTAGACCCCGTTTCTATCTCTCTCCCTTTAACTAGAAGGTTTGTCTATTTGTATGAATTTATTTATTTAATTATTTATTCACTTCCACTTACATATAAATCATAAACAAATCTCATCTTGGTTGGAAACGAATAATTTTCCGTTATCTTGTAAAGATAAGAAAGTGATGGTGGGAAGTAATTCACATGTTGACAGGAAAGGTTTGATAGAATATTGCTACAAATATAAACAGTGATTCTAAAGATGGAATCAAGTACAAGGTATATGAGTCATCACCATATCAGCTGTTTCCATGTAAGAGACCTAGATACATAGCTATATTTAGCCGATAGGTACGTTTTCTTTGTTTCTCTAGCAGGAATTCTTCGGTAAATACCTCTCCATGAAAGTCGACACTCCAGTTGTGAACAACAGATATTTTCTTTTCAGTGAAAAATTAATGAGTTTGACAGTTTCTGACCTACGTGTTTTTATCTCCAGTGTACTAGATCAACTTCCTCCATTTTTCAACATTCAACACTGCCCTAGATTTAATAATAACCCAAAATCAATGTCATAATGTCTTGAGGGTGTAAAACTATTGGGTTTATTTTTCTTTTCTTACTACATGTAGATGTAAAAGAAAAAAATGTATGGTGCTCTTCAGGCCTGGAAATATATGTAATGACTTTAGTTGATAGTGTAAAAGGTTCTTAGTCTGGAAAACAGACAATTGCCCCATTTACACTTGGCCACAATAAGCGTGCTGTTCTCAGAACCGTAATAGAAAATGACCCGTTTACATTACTCTGCAATAAACGGTCTCGGAACCATCCCAGGTACGCTGAATGTGGAACTCTTCACAGAAAAGTTAATTTCAGTCACTATGCAAATTACCCGGATAAAAACAATTATGGTGGTTAATTTAGTTAGGGCAGTCATTTTGACAGAACTGATGACAGAAGTGGGTCAAACTGGCATTGTTCTCAGTACGGGACGCTTCTGTTTGACTGGTATACCTAGACTGGGCTAATGAAGCAGAAGCCCTAACCCTGAGGGAAATTCTGCCTGGACAGCGATGCTACAGACTACTTTTATTTGAAATTCCAACTGCCATGGGATCTTTTCCATGCATGCCAATGTGTACACAGGACCTTGGTTGTTTTTTTTTGTCCCATCCAAACGACTAGACACTGTTCCTTGTCAGCCCTCCGTCCGGTTCCAGACATGGGGAAACCATGCAGGAAATTCCAGAGGAACTGTCCCGGCCAACATCAAGAGCTAACCTGAAACCTCAGTGTTAGCGAGGCTGCGTCTTATTCATTGAGCCACTACGACTCCACGTTCTTTAAAGACAACTGAGTAAAGCGGTTGAGAAAGCTCACTCAGCCTATTTCCATCTTTATCATTTAGTATAAATTACACCGTCTGCTGAAAATCATTTTTATCTGGAAACATGTTGAGCTAAAACATTATATAACTTATTCATTTAACACAATTCTAAATAACGTTAACTTCCATCTTATATTTTAAACAATTCATTAACGATGGGAATTTATACGAGAACTCAATGATAATGAAGACAGTTTTAGTAGACCGTTGTGGATCGGTGGCCGTATATTTTTTTTAATTACATTAGAATTTTACATCGTCACCAGTGCAGGATAAATTGGAATAATTGAATTTTTAATATGAATAACAAATGAGTTGTCTGGAAGAGTAATGGAATTATCAGATTATCTAATACCTTCATTAAAATAACTAAAAACTTACTCATACTGTACATATTAAAAAGAGAGAGAGGTAGAAATGGGGTTTAATGTCCACTCGACACAAACTAGGTCATTTCGGGACCAACACATGGTTCAATTTTTTTTTCATAATTCGCTTGCGCATAGGGGTCTTTAGCAGTGGGAGGAAACCGGAGGACCCAGAGAAAACCCATGAGGTTGGACAGGCGACCCTACTCTTTGTCACATACAACCGGGGAATCGAAACCACGCCAGTTGACTTTATGATAAAGCGTGCATGTGCTAACCATTCAGCCATCCATTCACTTGATTTGATATTTGTTTCACTGTAACCCAGGTATCGTTTAATCTTGTGTATCTAGCACTGATTTCTTTCACATCCGTTTAATAACAAATCTTTGTTTAAAAATTCGTAGAAATCATTTAAAATCACCAGAAATCATCTAATTTGTACATGTGTCCAGTTTAAAGCTGACTGATTAATTTTGATAATGAGTGTCCAATTTACAAGTATTTAATTTCCTTATCACTGTTCAAAAATTAATCATTTACATCATTAATCAATTGGGTTGTTTATTTTTTAACAATGATTGAGAAATTAAACACTTGTAAATTGGACACTCATTATCAAAATTGAATGGTCAGCTTTAAACTGGACAGAAGTACAAATTAAACGATATATGGTGATTTTAAACAGTTTTTACAAATTTTTAAACAAAGATTGGTTATTAAACGAATGTGAAAGAAATTAGTGCTAGATACACAAGATTAACTGATACCTGTGTTACAGTGTTTATTGTTTGCAATGTCTACATGTATAATCTGTCTTGTCCGCAAGTTTATCTTGTAGATTTTTGTTTTGTGTAGTGCAGTCCTCCTGCACTTACTATTAAGTATCATTCTTTAAACTTAGAGTAGCTGATATCTAATGTGCATTTTGTGTATAGTGAGGTCCTCCTGCACTTACTATTAAGTATAGTTCTTTAAACTTAGAGTAGCTGATATCTAATGTGCATTTTGTGTGTAGTGAGGTCCTCCTGCACTTACTATTAAGTATAGTTCTTTAAACTTAGAGTACATGTACATGGGTATATCATTATTCTAGCTCCCTTAATTTATGTTAAAATTTAATCAAATTGATTATTTAACATTTAATTAAGAAAAGAAACAAATAATATCAATGGTAGACCTTGGTGGCCATGTTGCTGTATATTTTTATTTAAAGGGACAATAACACTCTTGCTGGCTTGAAAGCTCCAGAAAATAAATAATATCTCTATCTAAGTACTAGATGTTTAAGTGTCCTACCTGTTGTGTAAATACATCCTATTTTACTTGTCCAGAGGGTTCAAAAATATTTTTAAATCGAAGTTTCATTTGAAAAGGTTTACGTTAGACGTTTCAAACCATTATGTTGAATTTTTCAAAATTTTTAAATAAGGTGAGTTAAGATGAAATTTGTATCATCAATTAATTGAAATATTCTAAAATAGTACAATTTGTTGACCAGAATAAAGATTGGGACATATTATTCAGTTACAACAAGAGTGGTATTGAGCCTTTAATAGAATTTTAACATTTCCATTGTCTGTGCAAGATGTGACAAAAGTACATGTACTTGTATAAAATACAAAACATGTAATTAAAATATTTGAACAGATTCATCTCCATGTTTGAATGTGGAATTTAAATAAAATCAATAATTATATAAAGATTGATCAGACTTATCACCACTTTTAATCCGATTTAATCTGATTTTAACAGAATATGTCAGATTAGCTTGGCTGATTATCTGGTTGTAATCTGGACTTTGCTGATAATTATGGTAATTCCCATACATACACAATGTATTCATATCTTTACATATTGCAGATTAATCTACGCAAATCATTCATAATGTTAGGAATAATCTGAGTTAAAGGGGCATTATGGGAGATTAGATAAAGAGCTGGCAGTTCTCGCTATAGTAGTTAAAAACTAGATAATATGTAAAGTTAATATGCTGAAAATTTCAGTTAAATTGCTTCACTCTGAACCGAGATATTAGCGATTGAATGTTAGGTCTAGCCTTGATCATCATTACAAAAGTCGGTACGAAAAAAACCAACATAGTCTTGATTTTCCATTTTTGGATTAAATCATCAATGAGCATTGAGCAGCAAATCGGATTCAAATCCAGTGAAAATACGACACTTAAGATTGCTCCATTCTGAACAGAGATATTAGAGATTGAATTTTAGGTCTAGCCTCGATCATCATTACTAAAGTCGATACGATAAAAACATAGTCTCGATTATCCATTTCATGATTAAATCATGAAAGGTTAGCAGCAAATCGGTTCCTAATCCAATAAATATCGCAGGCTAGCATTGACATCGAGAGTTGATTATGGTCTGGATAAGTTAATTAATGTCTAATTAATAATTTAAATAACATTTTAGGCCTAAAGAAAGACCTGCAATAGGCAGATTTAGATCTTGCATAATGTATGTTTAAACAGGCATTAAACAAGAGCTAAATTTGCCTATTGCAAGTCTTTCTTTAGGCCTTAAATGTTATACATACTATTAATTAGACATTTATTAACATGACAAGACCATAATCGACCGTCGATACTATCAAATAGGTCTGATTTTAAGTAGATTAGAACAGTTCAGACATTTAATGTTTTAATCTAAATATGATGAAGCGTGGCTAAATAATTATTTAGACATTTATTTACATGACATGCAGAAACCATAACATTCAACTGATGACATACTTATTATTTTCGTGTATATTTAACTTGCAACTGCATTCTATCTTATTTTGTGTGTAATTATAGTGTTCCTCCTATATTCTACTTGTATAATGTATATGTTTTGTAGTTTAGGAGTGCCTTCCCAAACTTCTCACTTTAAAATGCTATTGCATTTCAAATGATTTTGAATTTACCATGATATTACATGTATATATGTCTTTGTAGCTTAGGAGGGACTTATGGAAGATTAGTCTTTTTGCAAACTAAAAAAGTCACCTCATTAAATAAAGTTTTTATTATTATTATTAAAGTTACATGAACACTTGAAAATCGAGGCTACATGTATCTTGTCTTCAAACACCTATAACTTGGCTCAAAATACAATAATTTATCTGAATATCTGACTGAAATTTTCAATATACATGTACTCATCATTTTACATTATTTAATTTTAAACTATTAATAGCAAGAATGACCAGATCTTTATTATCTAAACCTTACATAATGCATCTGTAACATCCAAATATATTGCACCAACCAGGCAGGCAACATGCAGTGTGCAAAAAGGGAATTAAGGTCTGCACTTCCACTTAGGATTTTAGAGTTATACTACATGCCAACGCTGGATAAACAAATAATATCAGAAGTCACAAGAAATCTCTGAAAATTTTCAGGTTCATTAGGTATAAAAGAATTGGACCAACCAAATTCCACGTGTCATGTGTTAGTGATAAGTAGTACATTAAGGGAAAATTTTATAGTACATGTATCTTGATCAGCTGACCAGATGTTATATCATCCAGTCACTTTAAAACCATTCATCATATTGAATTCTTTCTTCCAATGAAAGATGTTTATATCATCCAGTCACTTTAAAACCATTAAAGGGACAATAACACTCTTGCTGGCTTGACAGCTCCAGTAAATAAATATTAGCCTTATTCTAAGTATTAGATGTTTAAGTGTCCTACCTGTTGTGTAAATTATCCATTACATCCTATTTTACTTGTCCAGAGGGTTTGAAAATATTTTTAAATCCAAGTCAAATTTGAAAAGGTTTACGTTAGGCTTTTCAAATCATTTAGTTGAATTTTTCCAATTTTTTAAATTATGTGTACTAAGATGAAATTTGTATCATCAATTAATTGGAATACTGTAAAATAGTACAATTTGTTGACCAGAATAATGATTGGGACATATTATTCAGTTACAACAAGAGTGGTATTGAGCCTTTAATCATATTGAATTCTTTTTTTTCCTAATGTTGATTTGTGTGTGGTGTAGTTATCCTGTACTTAATATTGAACTTATTTCAAAATACATTTCTGATGAGTGAGAGAGAGAGAGATAGAGAGAGATGGAACTTGATGTCCACTCTTCACAAAGGAGGTCATTTTCGGGACTAACACATAGTACATGTACAATTCGCATTAGCAGTTGGAGGAAACCCAGAGGATCCGCAGAGAAAACCAAACAGGTTGGACAAACTACGCTACTCCTTGTCCAACAATACATGCTGGGAATCGAAACCACGACACTTGGACTCAATGACAGACTTGATCTAAAATGTACACCATTCCCCCATGGAAATAATATTGGTTCTAAGATCTTACTTTCTGTTCTACTACACCAAATGGGCTAAGGCGTCATGAGGAAAATTTTGAATTGATAGATGTGTTTCTGGCTTCTTTTCGATGAATTCCAAACATGATATAAACACATCAGTACATGTAGATTGTAAAAATGAAATGAATTTCATCATTTCTAATTTGAGATTCTTATTATGTAGGCTACTTGTACAGTGTATATGTATAGGTTTAATTTATTACCAACATAAATATATTTGTCCTATTAATTTAACAATTCAGTTTGACACAGATACAGCTGTAGTGTAGTAATAATATACATGTATGTTGTGAGTATCAGATGATAATATGACAACACTTGACCTCTCTCCCATCTGTTTGACAAATGTTATACCACAGCTAAATCTATTTGTTAAGGCTAGCTCAATTTTTGTCAAGGTCGCTGAGATGTAAATACGGTTAGGGCATGTGATTGTTGGCGAGATTGTAGGTTAGGGTTAGGGTAACCATTTGGGCTACATCCAGGTTTAGGGTTGGGATTAGCGCTAGCTCTGTTTACATGTTGTGACCTATGAAGAAAAATTGAGCTGGCCTTATCAATTAGCACTAACCGTTATAACACTTTAAATAACACACATATTTACATGTTACTATAGCGATTTAGTTTTATCTGGTTGAAAACCTACATGTATTTAAGATTAATACTTCATATATAATGTTAAAGCACACACTTCACAGTTCTAATCTTAAAACCCTCATTGACAAGTCACTCTATATCCCTGTGAACATGTAAAGGTCAGATAGTAACCATGCAGCATTTTTGCATTTTTCGTTAAAATATCAAATTTCTATGGTTTTAATCCATGCTAATATGTACCCAGATTGATTATTGTAAATATTTAATTAAGAAAATTGAAATGAAATGGGGTTTAACGTCCTACTGTTCTGCTCCGAATTGGGCTAATGAAGACGGGTATACGCCATACAGTGTGCTATGAGGGAAATTTTGCCCGGACAGCGGCATTACGGCCTACTCTTACATGTATATCGAATTCCAACTGTCAAGGGATCTTTTATTTGCACACCAATGTGTACACAGGACCTTGGTTTTTCGCCCCATCTGAACGACTAGACAGCTGTCCTTGTCAGGCTCTCCGCCCTGCATCATTGACAAGGGGGAACCACGCCGGAAATTATGGATGAAATTTCTCGGTCTATGCAGGAATCGAACACCCGACCTCCAGACTAGCAAGCCAGCGTCTTACCCACTTGGCCACCGTGGCCCCTTAATTAAGAAAACAAAAACTAAATACTAACGCTAGATACATGTAATGTCCCAGTTTGGATCTAACCGGATATGAATCAGGCTTAACAATAAATATTCACAGATAATAAAATGGCCGCATGCTTTTTAAATAACGAAGCAGAATAGATTGAAGAAATTTCAATCCCACGTATCTTTGTAAATACTGAACGGAATTGAACCATTTTTGGACTGATATTCAGTCGAAAAAACCTCCCTGTAAATGGCCGTAATCAACAAATTGAAAAAATCACTCCCCTAAAAAAGCTCTCCCAGTTTTGATAAGAAGAGTGTTTTAGAAATTAAGGAGAGTGATCTGATATTAAGGAAAGTGATTAGTTTTGTGTATGGGAAATGGTTCTGAAGATCAATAACTGCATGCAAGACATTTATTCCTGCTTTCATAATTGATAATAAAGGAGCGCAATTTTCGACATTCAAGTGCTCAGCGGGCGCTCGTGAGAGATTGGTTGCCTTAAAAACCAATGATTAGATATTCCTATTAAAGATTCCTACATGTATAATCCTACAATGGTGAAACAGGACTTTAAAGATGCTTTCCTGCATACAAACTTTCTGATTAGATGATATATTCGGACTAAAAACATATTAAAACTAATTTATCTATCGAAAGTTTGCTTCACATCCCGTTCAAAACATTTTAACCTTTTCAAAACATTCTAATTGCAAGAAAATGGTTTTAACATCCATTCTACCCAAACTAGTTTATTTCGGGACTAACATATGGTTCAATTTTATTTCAAAAAGCTGCTTGTGCGTAAGGGCTTTTAGCAGTGGGAGGAAACTGGAGGTCCTAGAGAAAACACACGAGGTTGGATAGGTGACCCTACTCCTTGTCACATAAAATCAGGGAATCGAAACCAACCAACCCCCTAGTCTCCATTTTGAGGGTTTCCTCCCACATACATGTACCATACAATGTAACTTAGTTCTGCAATGACCTACACATATTTTGTATCAAGTCGGGGTTAATAAGCATGCTGTGCGCATTAGATCATAAGGTCTGTCAATGAGTCAAATACTGTGATTTCTATTCCCAGGTTGTACATGACAAGAAGTAGGAAAAGCGAATTATCGAACCATATGTTAAGTCTCAAAATGACCTACACATATTTTATGTCAAGTGGAGGTTAAACCTCTGTCTCTCCTCCAGAACAACAAACATGTAAATCAGTTTATCCAAACATAGTAGCCTAATTGTTGAAAGAAGAGGAGCAGATTGATGCAAGTAGTTTTATTATGACAAGATGTGAATATTTCAGTATCTTATCTATCACTGAATCAATGATGTACAGATCATAGACAAACATCTATCTAACATTTCTCACATACATGTCTATAAAACTCATTAATAACAAGATTTCTAAACAGTGGGGTGTCCCTTTAAAGTAAAAGAGACTCCCAACAGATTGGGATAACGAGTGTAGCATCTGGGTGATATAAACGGGATTCTTTGTTATTAAGGTTATATATTTATTGTTGTAGTCACCTGATAGACATTCTTCTGTTTATGTATCACAGTAATTAGACCAATGTTACATTAACCATGCTAACTTTATAGGTCAGTGGCAGTGGCCCCCCAATAATAACTTTTATCATAAAGTTATCTTTAGGGACTAATGACTTTCGGTAAAAGCCTTGCCATTTCTTTCCTTAAACTCATTATCTCTGTATCTAGACTGTTGAATGTTGTATACATGTACATGTATCAGAGAGAGGGAGAGAGAGAGTTTAATATCCACTTAACACAAACCAAGTCATTTTGGGACTAACATACAGTATGCTTCTATTTTAATAAAATTTTATTAAACTTGCTGTTAGTACCGTAATGTGTCAAAAATCCACTCGAGACAAACCAGGTCATTTTGGGACTAACATACAGTATGCTTCAATTTTATTTGAATAAAATTTTATTAAACTTGCTGTTAGTACCGTAATGTGTCAAAATCCACTTGACACAAACCAAGTCATTTTAGGACTAACATACAGTATGCTTCAATTTTATGTTATTAGATTGGCTTTTAGTACATGTACCCTAATGTGTCAAAAATCTGAATATCAATTTTATTAACATTTTTCCAAACACATGTATCTTAAAGTATCTAGGCATCATTTACATTTCTTGGAGGATAACAATCCATTAATTACCGTAAGACAAAACAATCAAAATATTAAAATAAAACCAAGAATATTCAAATTTGAACAAATAGTGGTAATTAATGAATGTGAAACGAGTTGAAATATTGGTGGAACTGATTGGGTTGTCTTTTTATAATTTAAATAATGAAAAGGGTGATTTTGAGGAATATGGTGGAAGTTGGACCTCTTGTCTAATAGGAAAAAATAACAGCCAATAAATGGATCAATTAGTATAATTTACAAAAATACAAGCTCCAACTGGGCAAATGAAGATGGGCATAGTGTGCTATGATGAGGGAAATTTAGACCAGGCAGCGGTAACTACGGCCTACTCTTATATGTAATTCCAACTGCCAAGGGTTCTTTTAGGTGCACGTCAATGTGTAAACGGGAGCTCAGTTTTATGTCACATCTCAACGACTATATGCCGTCCCTTGCCAGGCCCTCTGGCATCTGTCCTGCACCACTGACAAGAGTTACAAAAATATAATCAATAGCTCTGTGTATATTAGGTCTATAAGCTGTGGAAATTATTTTTACATGTTCTGAAATATGCAAAGACTGCATTACTTTTCAAAAGTTCAACGCGGAACTTACGTTGTTAATCAGACTGGAAGTAAGAAAACTTTTACTTTTGGCTTTTCCTTCTTTTTTTTTATTAATTTTATATTTTAAATAGGTTAAATTCTAAGTAATTCTATTAAAACTAAAATAAATATTTCATGAATGAAAATTAACAGCAAAAACATTTTTTATCAAAAAATAATATTTACCTTTGCTGGTCGAACTGCCGTTTGGTCATTAGATTCTGAGGTAGTCACACTTTTGGGTCTGTAACAGGCACCGTCCGGTAAATCATCCGGTCGAAAATGTTCTTTTTTCAACTCGGCCACAAACACTGAGTCGGAACCCGAGTCAGTGCGCTGATATTTTGCAACCGACTCCTTTTGTTCCAGCGGCTCCATGTCATCACTTGTATCCGAATGTTTCTTCTGTTTCAATAAATGCATCGTGTACGGTACTTAGACATGTCTCTAGCAATACGCGTGTTGTAATCAGAACCTTGTTATGATGACAACAACCCGATCTTTGTTTTCACCCCTCGCCATCTTGCAATCAGACACTCAATACTATTACTTCCGGGTTAGCACTTGACCTCTGGATGGCTTCAAGGGGGGGCGTGGTTATTTGTATTTGTATTGACTGACACGAATTTAGTCAGGTCATGACCGGGAAATCTTGAATGATGGCGACAACACTTATGTTTTATCAGATAAATAGAATAGCTTCCACTCACGAACATGTTTAACCATCTGAGATAGACGTAATTATTTATATTCATTGAGCATAAAATTTTAGTGTTATTCTAAGATTAAATATTTCATCAACAAGGCAATTAATTAATTGAAAATCAAGAAATGATTAAGTAAATGGTTTGTAAGTCTAACAGAGATGGGAGAGAGAGAGAGAGAGAAATGGGGTTTAACGTCCACTCGACACAAACTAGATCATTTCGGGACTAACACATGGTTCAATTTTATTTCAATAATTCACTTGCGCGTAGGGGTCTTTAGCAGTGGGAGGAAACCGGAGGACCCGGAGAAAACCCACGAGGTTGGACAGGCGACCCTACTCCTTGTCAACAGAGATGGGAGAAAGAGAGAGAGAGAGAGAGATTGGGTTTAACATCCACTCGAAACAGACTAGGTCATTTCGGGGCTAACATATGGTTTTTAAAATTTTATTTCAACAAATTGCTTGCGTGTAGGGGTCTTTAGCAGTGGTGGGAAACCGAAGGACCGGGAGAAAACCCACAAGGTTGAACAGGTGACCCTGCTCCTTGTCATGTACAACCGGGGATTTGAAACTATGCCAGTTGACTCAATGACAGGCCTTATGATACAGAGTACACTAGTTACTCTAGTAACGTAATAATGTATCGGCTCTGAATAGCCTTCTACTACGTTACTGGGTGGCCTGAATGACAACTAGTTAGTTACTCTAGTAACGTAATAATGTTATTACGTTACTAGAGTAACTAAGAGTACACGTGCTAACCATTCGGCCATCCAACACACCAGAGAGGTGGGATTATAAGTTTAAGTCTAAAAGAGAGCAAGAGAGTGAGTTTTTAGTTAATATGTCTGGAGTTTAATGTCCATCCAATACAAACTAGGTTATTTGGAGACTAACATATTGTTCAATTTTATTTCAATAATTCGCTTACACATAGGGGGTCTTTAGCAGTGGAAGAAAACTGGATGACAGGCGACCCTACTCATCTCCCCCATACAAGCTGGGAATCAAAATCAGACCCCTTCACTTAAATGACAGACCTTATCATCTAAAGCATGAGTTAGACCATTTGGTCACCCCTGTAAGTATTACTCCTCTTATGCTCATTCAGTAATTGCCAGTATAAAGTAGACAAGGGGTTGATTGAAGGGGTGGGTGGGGAGGTTTGTCGGTCCCTATACACAAAGAGGGAAAGAGAGAGAAATTGGGTTTTAACTCCTAATTTATTTGCAGTGAATGGGCTAACGCAAACATACAGTGAACTGTGTCTATGTATAGTAATACCGTATTTGTAGTTGTCGTATCGATTGTAACACCTGTCAGGTGTTATGTCAATAAAACAATCAATGTTAGGTTACTACAACTATATATTTACACATTGTTTTCACGTCACCATTACTCCTCTAGTCTCTTATACTCATTCAGTCATTGCCAATCAGCAGCCCCTAAAGAAAGACAGATTTAGCTCTTGCATAATGTATGTTTAAGGATTGGGGTATCCCTTGCAAATTACAATATCCCTGCGCCCCTGAGGTTCCCCGACACCAGGAACGAAACACGGAAACTCTAGTGAGCCAGCACTCTATTCACTGCGTCAGGACTGAAACCTAGAAACTCCTGTTTAGTGATGAGCCAGCGCTCTATTCACTGCACCACAAAGGCTCCCCCACATAAAAACAAAAACAAAAGTAGGATATATAGCATAAAGATGTTTATTTATATTGATATATATTGTCTGAGTGCTTACCATGGTAACAATATTAACGAAGATGAAATAATAATTAGTAAATTAAAGATGAGTATACACGTGATGATCTACAATCACAACTTTACGCGGCAATTTACAACATGTGACAGCAAAATGAGTCGCAAGTAAAAATATTTTTTTAATGATATAACATGAAAGGTAAAAGTTTAGATTTAGAGAAAGAGAGAAATATGGGATTTAATGTCCACTCGACACAAACAGGTCATTTCGGGATTAACATATGATTCAATTTCATTTAAATAATTCGCTTGCGCGTAGGAGTCTTTAGCAGTGGGAGGAAACCGAAGGACCCAAAGAAAATCCACGAGGTTAGACAAGTGACCCTACTCCTTGTCACATACAACCGGGAAATCGAAACCATGCTAGTTGACTCAATGACAGACCTTATGATACAGCGTGCACATAATAACCATTCAGCCATCCAACCCCCTTTCGATTTAGATAAAGCAAACTATTTTTTTTTCATATTTTTTGCCCATTTCAACATTTTTGTACATATATCGTAAACAATGACTTGCAACTTCAAACTGGTTAAAACACAGATCCTATTTCGTTTCGTTTTTATAGTTCAAAATTTCGATTTTACTTGTCTTTACTACACTTGGATCTGGAAGCGTTGTTATTTAACTCGTGTTCTGCTTGAAATGAGGGGTCAGCCAATCAAATGGTCTGTCGAATCGAGCGTTTTACCTTTTTTGCGCGGAACTATGGGTAGACATTAGCGGCAATAGAAATCAAAACAAAGCAAAAGTAGATAAAAAATACATGGCGGTCGCTAATTGGTTAATCGAATGACTGACGTAATCGGGTCAAATGTCGCTTGCTTGGTACCTGACGTCATAGAACGTGAACTCCCACTATAACTTGTTAGATCTACATGTAGTGTAGGCCATCGAAAGAATAAAAAACGAAACGAAATATAGATCTATATTTTAATTAGATTGTTGCACTTATTTTAATTAGATTCTGACTCATTTTGCGGTCACGGGTCGCCTATATATAAATATAGGTAACGTTGACATGCAGAGAGTGAGGGGGGGGGGGTGGCCTGGGGGTACATTAATTCAAAGATGAAAATAAAGTTTTTTTAAATTTGATTTGAATAAAAAGTTTATTTTATCTGTTTTGACATATTTAAAATGTCTGCCTATCTCACTTTTGTGAGTACTAGGTCCCTTGTTTGTGTTTTGCGGGATATACAATGTACATGTTGACTCCAGACGTCATCAATCTCTGCACGCCACTAACAGGTAAAAACAATTACATAACGATAATATAAAATACAGATGCAGATTCATTATTCTGCTTCCACAAACTTCATACTTATATCATTAACGAAAAATGTGTAAAATATGAAAACTTTTCTATAGTGGGTGAGAGAAAAAGAATGGGTTTAACTCCACTCGACACAACTAGGTTATTTCGGGACTAACATGGTTTGATTGTATTTCAATGATTCACTTGCACGTAGCGGTCTTTAGCAGTTGGAGGAAACAGGACCCTGAGAAAACCCATGAGGTTGGACAGTCGACCCTACTCTTTGTCACGTACAACTGGGGAATCAAACCCACACCAGTTGACTCAATGACAGACCTTATGATACAGCTTGCACTTGCTAACCATTCAGCCACCCAACCCCTGTGAAAGATTAAAATACCAAGTATTTCCCATACACCGGTACATATATAGCCCTCCCATTCTCGTAGGCGGTATCACTTTGATGGAAGCAGACGTTAAATAAAGCCATTTGCCACTCTAAAAAAACCTATTTCTGGTTTTTTTTCTGGTACATTGGCAGTAATATTAGATTTGTATAATTTTTTAACCAGTCTTCTTTTTAGATCGACTAATTTTTTTTTTATTGGTTTTGAAATATACATTCAAGATTTAGTTTCAGAAAATTGGTCAACAATTTTCTTTCAAATATCACTAATGGATTAAGTGTATAACAAAACAAGCATGAAGGTAAATAAAATCATTTTGAGATCCATGGTACATCTGTTATGTACTGGTACTAATAAAGAAATTTTATTGTATATGGACCTAGTCCAGGCCCCAGGTTCACAAAGCATTCTTAGACTTTAAGTTATAAATTTATTCAAAATATATCCTTTATAAAACTTTTGTTGTTTTAACGTATCAAATACATCAATAAGAAACTATGTACAAAGTTTTGTGTTTCTGGATCAAAGAGATTTTTCATAAACAGTGATTGAAAGTTGAGTAAATTCTTAAGTTAAACATACATTATGCAAGAGCTAAATCTGCCTATTGTAGGTCTTTCTTTAGGCCTGAAATGTTATATAAACTATTAATTAGACATTAATTAACTTGTCATCGCTAACCTGTGATATTTACTGGATTAGGATCCGATCTGCTGCTATACGCTCATCCATGATTAAATCATGAATGGATAATCAAGACTATGTTTTTTATCATACCGACTTTAGTA
Source organism: Patella vulgata (assembly GCF_932274485.2). Classification (NCBI taxonomy): domain Eukaryota; kingdom Metazoa; phylum Mollusca; class Gastropoda; family Patellidae; genus Patella; species Patella vulgata. Next base: position 5,577,612 of record NC_065885.2, read on the forward strand.
ATGATGATTGTGGCTAGATCCAAAATTCAATCGCTAAATTCTCGGTTCAGAGTGGATCAATTTGACTGAAATTTTCAGCAAATTCCCTTTACATTACCTAGTTTTTAACTATTATAGTGAGAACTGCCAGCTCTTTATCTAATCCCCCATAATGTATCTTTAAGTTTGAGAATGATTTGTGAACTCCTCAAGGCCTGTTTGTTATTATCCGTGTTAACTTATAGAATATAGAAAATTACAAACAAATTAATCATATTTACATCCGCATCACAGTTTTCACACAATTACCAGAAGCTTCTTACAAAAACTAGAAGTCAATATACACAATTTCTTAAAGGCTCGATGCGCCATTTGCATTTTCGCAAAAATATCAAATTTCTCACGGTTATATATGTACACAGATTATTCAACATTTAAGCTTAAACATCCACATTATTCCTATAGCACTGAATGACACATCAAGAGAGAGAGAGAGAAATGGGGTTTAACGTCAACTCGACACAAACTAGGTCATTTCGGGACTAACATATGGTTTAATTTTATTTCAATAATTCGCTTGCGCGTAGGGGTCTTTAGCAGTGGGAGGAAACCGGAGGACCCAGAGAAAACCCATGAGGTTGGACAGGCGACCCTACTCCTTGTCACATAAAACCGGGGATTCGAAACCACACCAGTTGACTCAATGACAGACTTAAAAATACAGCGCGCGCACGCTAACCATTCAGCCATCCAACCCCCCGAATGACACATCAAGCCTTTAAGTTTAGCATTTTTGGGATGGGTGATAGGTATACTGTATTAGAACAATTATCATGAAGAGCGCACACAGCTAACATATCAGGGTACCTTTTATCTTCATCGTTTAACGTGAAAAAGTGCAACTTTACATTTGTGCTAATACATGTATGTTTGGATAGTATATTTTTAGCAAAAGCAACACAGATCATCGTTTGTATGTCACTTTTAAAATATTCTAGTTCTCATTAAATACTGCACGTTCATAGTTACCGTATTATAGGGGAGTTAACTCCATATATACATTTCCGACAGATTTGGAAGTTTCAAGTAGACTCCATCATCATGTAGGCCTAGATAACGCTGGTGATTTGTCCTTGACAATCAGAAATAGCAATGGATAACCCCAAATTAAAATGGTGACCACTGACAAAATAAAAATCTCCTACCAACATCAGATGGTCTGAGATCCAGGATATAGTATTTTTTGTATGGCTTACAACCACTAAGATTATGAAACATCCATTGAAAATAATGAGAACTGCACAGACCACCGTCAACAGATTATGACACAACCATTGATTATGATTATGTTTTAAATTATGATTATGACACAACCATTATCTAAGATTATGAAACAGCCAATCAAAAGTCTCTATAACCATTGCTTCGGATTATGATTATGTCACAACCATTGCTTCAGATTATGATTATGTCACAACCATTGCTTCAGATTATGATTATGACACAACCATTGATTCAGATTATGAAACAACCAATCAACAGTCTTTATAACCATTGCTTTAGATTATGACACATCCAATCAAATTTCGTGGTCCATGATACACCATATGCATTTCGGAATTGAGTGATGAAATATTTGATGGCTGCCTCCTCATCTTTTTCAACGGCTAATGTTTTTCTCACGTAACCTATATCATCCAATGATTGAAGTTCTGGTATACCACATGACAACATGAGCGTAAACAAGGTAATTATCAAGTGAGAATGTTTCCGCAGTATTATGTAAGCAGATACACATAATTCTTGAAACCTGGAAAATAATTAGACAAATATTTAAATTAACAGAAATATATAAACATCGGGGACTGCAGTGAAACAGATATAGCGTTTAAAGTCCATTTGACACAAACTAGGTCATTTCGGAACTTGGTTTGATAAAGACGGGAGAACCCTCGTCGAAACGTCGCTGAAATAAATCCTACAAGTAACTTGTATTCGGTATAATTGTGTCATGTGTTATTTTCATCCAGTTACTAAATGCCACTTAAACAATTTAACAAATGTTTCAATCTTATTTCAATAATTCGCTTTCCCGTACTTGTCTTTAGCAGTTGGAGGGAAACTGGTTGGACAGACGGCGACCCTACCCCTTGTCATGTACAAACAGGGAACGAAACCACATCACTTGACTTAATGACAGATCTTATGATCTAAAGTCTTCTAATATCTCTGTAAAGATGATTGCCTTCAACCCATGACGTCATATCATGCAGCGTCAATCATTGGCTCATTGGCGCGTGCAATGTTTACATAAAACGTTACTGATTCAAGCAGAATGGCGGTTTTTACTCATTTTAATACCCATTTAAACTAAAATAGGAAATAATTTTTACCTACAATACTTCAAATGTCTTTATTTATTTTTCTAATACATAAACAAAATGTTTTAGAATTTAATTTGTCGGAGGAAAAAAGTTAATATTTGTGGCTCATTAAGTCGCATCGATGTCATCCTTATCAGTGATTGTCGCGGCGAAGCGAATATTCACTGCTGATCAGTGTGCATCCAACCATCCTCCCCAACAGACCTCAGTAAAATAAGACATAAGGATATAACACATTATTTCAAGTCCTATATCATATATGGAGCTACAATGAGGTAGGTAATATGTGAGTAAGACGCTGGCTCACTAACCAGGCCTTTGGTTCGCTCCCAACATTGGCCGAGAAAGTCTGCGTCAGTGGTGCAGGATAGGGCCTGGGCAAGGACAGTGTTTAGATGTACAGATGGTATGGAAAGCTGAAATTCCGTATACACATTGTCGTACACGTAATAGAACCCTTGACAGTTGGAATTCGAAATACGAGTAAGCTGTAGCGTCGCTGTTGAGTAAAAAACTTCACCCAATTTCAATTCATACTTATATCAAGTGGGAGCCACGGTGGCTAAGTGGGAAGAAGCTGGCTCGATAGCCTGGAGGTCAAGTGTTCGATCTCAGCATTGGCCGATAAAGTTCATCGTGATCTTCTGACGTGGTTTCCCCCTTGTCAGTGGTGCAGGACGGAGGGCGTGCATGTAAAAGATCCCTTGACAGGTGGATTTTGATATAAGAATAGGCCATAGTGCTGCTGCCCGGGAAAAATTTCCCTCATAACACACTGTATGGCGTATGCACGTCACCATTAGCCCAGTCGAAGTAGAGAGAGAGAGAGAAATGGGGTTTAAAGTACACTCGACACAAACTAGGTCACTTCGGGACTAACATATGGTTTAATTTTATTTCAATAATTCGCTTGAGCGTAGGGGTCTTTAGCAGTGGGAGGAAACCGGAGGACCCGGAGAAAAGCCACGAGGCTGGACAGGCCAGTAGAAGCAGAACAGTAGGACATTAAACCTCATTTCATTTCATTTCTTATATCAAATATTTCTACTTACTTCACATATTCCTTTTGTTTAGCTGGTTGGTCAACACCTTTAGATATAACTCTTATAAAATCTTCTGTTAATACAAATGGTACCCTTTCTCTGTTGATCCCAAATTTCTTTTTCTTATGGTCTAAAAAGTGGCCGAAGTCTATATGGAATACCTGAATAAAAACATTAAAATGTGAAGAAAAAAAAGTTTTATTTAGTATGTGATGACAACACATTTTAAACATCAACAATTATCAAAAATAAACAAATTACTATGGAAAATTATTCAAGTTATGTGGTCTAAGGGGAGATAATATGACTTAAAGGTGGAGGCAGACCACCATTTAATTTCATCATCTCGGCACCCACGAATTGTAGTTCGTCTATTTATAGCAATTCTCTCTCTCTCTCTTTTCTCCCCTTTTGCATGCCCATTTGTGTTGATTTTTTGGTCTCGAATGGACGAAGAGGGTTTGAATTAACATTTTCTGCCAGGTTTTGGTAAATATTCATGATTTTGAGGCGGAAGGATAAGAGGGTTATCAGGTTAGCTACGGCGATATGTACGGCAACTAGTTACATGTTTTTAGTATGCTTCTTCAAGTTTGTGTATCTCAAAATTTTGGTGGTCAACCTCATACAAATTTTAGTGCAAAGACATGACCATTTGTTCCTCTGTCTGTAGTGAAAAGCATTCAGCCCAACGAAAATTTGGGGAAAAGTTGGAGGTGGGCAAAGAGGCCAGAATTAACATTGAAGTCAATGGGGAAATTAATGGTGGTCTGCCTCCAGGTGCAGTGCACATAGTTACCTCCCTTGTACACATTTGACAATATTTCTTATTTTCCACATATTTCTGTCCTACTTCAGTCATAATTACATCAACTTTATTTCTTAAATTATCTTTTAATTATATAATTATATAATGCACAGGTTTTGAATTTCTAGTCAACAAAGAAAGCAGTTGATATTGGTGATAATCTTTATAGTTTGTGACAATGTATTAGTCAGGGACAGCTAGCAACCTATTTCCACAAGTTATTTCGAAATAAAACCAGGAAACGTATTCATACATTTTGGTTGCAATTGGCTAAATGTTTAGCATTTAGATGTTGATGATGATGATGATGATAACAAAACAGATGGGCATACAATTTGCATAAAGCTAAAAATAGAACTGTATCTTTGCCTACCTGTCCAGATTCCGTGACCATTATATTTTCTGGATGTCTGTCACCGATACCCAAGACGAACGTAGCCACACAATATCCAGCACATGATCGTGTAAATGTGTCTATAGCTTGATCATATCTAAAAATAGACAAGTAAACAAATGAAATAGGGTTTAACATCCTACTTTTCTGAACTGACTGGGAACCTCGTATAAACAGGATCTCATTTTTTTTCGTCTCATCTGAACAACTGAACAGTTGTCCTTGTCAGGCCCTCCGTCCTGTATCACTGACAAGGGGAAACCACGCCGGAAAATCCCGATGAACTTTCTTGGCCAATGCAGGGATCGAACACGCAACCTCCAGGCTAGCGAGCCAGCGTCTTGCCCACTTAGCCAGTAGATGGGTGTACGACAGTTCTCCCTCCAATCACGTTGTTTATAGGTATGTATGATTATTCAGTTTCATTTACGTTTTCAGTAACATTTACCAGGGTTGCCAACGTCACATTTTTGAAAATATTCAAATTTGTCATCGAGTTTACTTTCTGTAACAGGGGTAAAATATTTACGTGCAATAATTAAACAGGGTTATGCAACCCTTTTAAAGAGACGCAGGATTAACTAAGAAACAGATAATATTCTTAATATGACCTTATAGGTGACCTTTAATATGAAATTCATCAAAAATGGAGAGAAATATATAATAGTAAGTGTCGGAGGACCCAAACTACACGAAAACCCTAAAAACAAACCTGAAGACAAGACACAACCTAATCAAGCGAATAGACCTGGATGTCAATCATAAGTGTCACTGTGCTGAAGAGTCGCGGGCATTGAAAATATTTGAATATTGTCAAATTTCTACCTGTCGGAATTTTTTTCTTTTATCCAGCGATGAAGTTGTGATGAATCCATCTGAATAGCAGCCCGAGCCCCACCACGTGATTGTATAGATGTTATAGTTTTTGCATTACGGACAACCTCTATTAACCCCACGTCTTTACCAGTCGACATACAACCATACGGTATCATTCTGTAATTATAACAAAAAGAAATGAAACGAAATTAAATGGGGTTTAACGTCCTACTGTTCTGCTCCGACTGGGCTAATGAAGATGGGCATATGCCATACAAGGTGCTATAAGGGAAATTTTGTCTGGGCAGTGGCACTATGGCCTACTCTTATATAGAATTCCAACTGCCAAGGGATCTTTGACCTCAGGTGTTTTTTTTTTTGTCCCATACAAATGACTATATCGAGTTTCAATTGCCAAGCCTCAAATTTATCATGAAAATAACCCAATAATAAAGAAATGAATCCTCAAATTTATCATGAAAATAACCCCCCAAAAAAGCAACGAACCCTCAAATTTATCATAAAAATAACCCAAAAATAAAGCAAAAAACCCTCAACATTGATCATGAAAATAAAGGAAATTAGGTTCAAAGGTTTTCACTGAATTCTACTACCACTACTTCTTTTTCATCCCGCACCGAGAGAAGTTAAAGTACGTATCCATGACAATCTTATTTCGGAAAAAAAGCCTGACATTTATCATGAAAACCACACTGGAAAATCATGGCTGAACTTTCGGGGACAATACTAAGATCGAACCATTACATCCTGGTTAGTGAGTCAGCACTTCTACTCACTGAGACAGCGCATTTACTCACCAAGTCACTGCGACTACCTTGTTACGTGAGAGAGAGAGAGAGAGAAATGGGGTTTAACGTCCACTCGACACAAACAAGGTCATTTCGGGACTAACATTTGGTTCAATTTTATTTCAATAATTTGCTTGCGTGTAGGGCTCTTTAGCAGTGGGAGGAAACCGGAGGACCCTGAGAAAACCCACGAGGTTGGACAGACGATCCTACTCCTTGTCACGTACAACCGGGGAATCGAAACCCCGCCAGTTGACTCAAAGGCAGACCGTATGATACAGTGCGTGCGTGCTAACCATTCGGCCATCCAAACCCCCACCTTGTTAGGTATGTATTATTGATAATTCCTACCTGAGATCTAATCCTTCACCTTTCCATATTGAATCCATCAATTTAATAACTTGTAACGTTAACATATCCTGTCGTAAATCTGTTCATAGAATTAAACAAAATAATACTTGGACAAATGAAATGGGGTTTAACATCCTACTTTTCTGCCCCAATTGGGCTAATGAAGACAGGCATACGCCATACAGTATGCTATGAGGGAAATTTTTGCACGGACAGCCATTGCCTACTCTTATATTGAATTCCATTCCAACTGTTAAGGGTTCTTTTACATGCATGCCAAAAGGTACACAGGACCTTGAGATTACATGTATCTACTGTTTACAGAGGATGACGAAAGTTAACAAATGTTTTCAAAAATTTATAATTCATCATATCTCTGTGAATACAAAAACTAGGTCATTTCAGGACTAACACATGGTTCAATTTTATTTCAATAATTCACTTGCACGTAAGGGTCTTTAGCAGTGGGAGGAAACCGGGAGACCCGGAGAAAACCCACGAGGTTGGACAGACGACCCTACTCCTTGTCATGTACAACCGGGGAATCGAAACCATGCCACTTGACTCAATAACTGACCTTATGATACAACGCACATGTGCTAACCATTCGGCCATCCAACCCCCCATACAAAAGTGAAGACTCATCATTTAAAATTTACTTTCTTACCATCTCCATTCTTAAATATAATCTGGAAATCAGGATCGGCTATATCAGCCATTGGATCAGGATTGTTCCACACTAACCATAAGGGACGTTTCTTGGACGGCATTACTTTACAAAAATCTTTCCTGAAAAATATTTATGGATTTTTTAATAAAAGATGAATTATGTAAGATTTACATTAAGAGCTGACAACTCTTGCGATACTAGTTTGAAGTAGATAATGGAAAAGGAATATATTGATAATTACAGTCAAAGTACTTATCAGTGTTTGTAGTTCTGATAAGAATAGCATAGTCACGATTTTCATTGCTACCGTTTTTACGATAATAAAAAAAGTCTCAATTTTCCTTTTTTAAATTAAATTATTAAATGATGATCATGCTTCAATCCATTGAAAATCACGACCATCCGATCGACAGGGCTTGTCACAAGCAAATTGGAGGCGAGTAGATGACTACTCACGCAATTGTAGACTTGCGCGAGTGAGGCGAGTACATGTATTTACTCACGCAGAATGATGTGCGTGAGTAGCCATTTAAATTCCATGTGCCTAATGGCAATGCTCTTGTCACTTCGGTGGAAGCGGACGTTGAATAAAGCTATTTCACACACAAAGGCAATGCATACTCTTTTATTTCCTTGGCAGTAATATTATCTGTAAATCGTCTTCCCATGACAATAACGTTGCAAGGGAAACTGGGTTTCCTTTTGCCATCGTTGGCGTGCTGAGGGGATTCGGGTAAAGCTTAGAAAGGTAAAAGAACAGGCAAAACAATTTCAATCCCATCAATTTGTAGAAAAGATGCGGGATCGAAAGAATTGCTATTAATAGAAACGACAACATCCGCTCAATGTTTGATTATCCAGACACGGCAAAGGACATCCGCTTAAAAACCGCCTGGCAGTACGCGTCTCAAAGTATTTTTAGTAACAACAGTTGGAACTGGAAAAACACGCCGCGTGCGCAATAGTGCATCAATATGAAGGCATACAAATTGTTTACGGCTTTTTATATTACGATATTCAATTATTTCTGATTAAATTATTTTTTATATTTGCGCGAGTACTTAATCACTCACGTAAATTTGGTTTTACGCAAGCGAGTAATTACTCGCGTCTCGTGGCAAGCCCTGGATCGATGCTGTAGAGAGTTGATTATGGTCTTGTCATGTTAATAAATGTCTAATTAATAGTTTACATAACATTTGAAGCCAAAAGAAAGGTCTGCATTAGACAGATTTAGATCTTATGCGATGTATCTTTAAAAAAAAAAAAAACCTATTTGTGTGAATTGTAGGAAAATATCACTCGATATATGACCACAATGGTGAATAGAATGACTTACTTGATATCACCCAATATATGACCACAACATAATGGTGAATTAACACGATGTAGAGCTTCCTGATAATCAGGTTGTTGTAACTGTTCATGTAAACGTTTCATTTGATCATCCTGAAATATATTCATTTCATAATAAATATCTGAACGTATTGAAACAATCTGATAAATCGGAAATACATTCATTTCAAAATTAAAAAAAACAAATCAATTTGATACCAAATAAGTTAATACAATTTAGATAAATAAAAATGAAATGAGGTTTAACGTCCTACTGTTCTGCTCCAACTGGGCTAATGAAGACGCGCACATGCCATACAGTATGCTATGAGGGAAGTTTTGCCTGGACAGTGCACTATGGCCTACATTTATGTGCAAGCCAATGTGTACATGGGAGCCCGTTTTTTTTCATCCTATCCGCACGACTATACACTGTCCCTTGCCAGGCCCTCTGTCATGCACCATTAACAAGGTGGAATCCCCCCAGAAAATTTACAATGAAGTTTCTCGGCCAACACTGGGATCAAACAGATGAACACGGGACCTCCAGGTTAGCGAGCGAACATCCTACTCACTGAGCTACCGTGACTTACTGAATTAAAGTGAAGTCAAATATCAAGAGAGAAAGAAAGAAATGGGGTTTAACGTCCACTCGACACAAACTAGGTCATTTTGAGACTAACACATGGTTCTATTTTATTTCAATAATTCGCTTGTGCGCAGGGGTCTTTAGTAGTGAGAGGTAATTACTACATTAAAGGACCCGTCTTCATTATCTGATTTATGGATATTGAAATTTAAACCACCGAGGGATCCTTGACCACAAGATTATATTGTGCATTGTTGGTTCAACTACTACTGTATTTCTACTACACAATTTGTAAATTCTCATTTGGGCTTGATAACACTAAGAAAATATTTATATTGTTTTCCATATAAATTGTATTGTGTTCATTTGTTGTCCTACTTGTACTATAAGTTTGTCCAACCTATACAAGTATACTGCCCTACCTGTAGAATTTTATTGTGTTACCTGTTCAAGTTTGTCACGTACAACCGGGGAATTAAAACCACATCCAGATGACTCAGTGACAGACCTTATGATACAGTGTGTACGCACTAACCATTCGGCCATCCAACCCCCACCCCCCTTCAAATATTAAGATAAATCCAATAAATATAACCAAGTGACTCACATCTTTTACTTCTGATTTCAACATATCGGTAAGTTTGGTGAGTTTATCTAGGGATTCCACCTGTTTTATCAGCACTTTAAGATGAGAACCACAACCTCGACTATAAGCTTCTAATATTAAACCAAATCGGAGTCGGATAGATGTCTGGTGCATTTCAGATCTGGAAAGAAAACAAATATGTATAAACTCAATCTGATTAAAATACCGATCTATATTTATGGGGATTAAAGTCCACTCTACAAAAACTAGGTCATTTTCCGACTATCAGATGGTTCAATTTTATTTTAATAATTCGCTTGGGCATTGGGGGTTTTAGCAGTGGGAGAAAACCAGAGGACCAGGAGAAAAATCACTTTCTTCAATAACAGACATTACGATCTAAAGCGCAAGCTTTCAACTAATCGGCCCTCCGCTCCCCCCCCCCCCCATCCTCTGATATTAAAGAATTGTGTACTTACTTTAAATGCCAGAAAAAGAAGTTACCAATTCTTTGATTAAGGAGAGCTCTTTTCAACAAGAAAGATGTTAATGGATTCTCTAGATATGGTTCATATTTTAAAGCCTGAAATAAACAAATTGTTGAACTCTTTAAATATATAGAAGACACAATAGATGAACGGCAACAAACCATTAAAAATAGTAACAGAGTAGACATTAATAGATATCTAAGGGGAGAGAGGCCACTCGAAATTTTTTTTTTTAAATTTTAAAAATTATCACCCAACAGCAGTACAAAAACAAACTTAGGTTGCAATGAAAGGTGGTTTCACTGTAATCTAGGTATCATTTAATCTTGTGTATTTAACACTAACTTCTTTCACATTCATTTAATATCAAATCTTTGTTTAAAAATTTTAAAAATTCAATAATCTTGTATCTGTAATTACTACATTAAAGGACCCGTCTTCATTATCTGATTTATGGATATTGAAATTTAAACCACCGAGGGATCCTTGACCACAAGGTTATATTGTGCATTGTTGGTTCAACTACTACTGTATTTCTACTACACAATTTGTAAATTCTCATTTGGGCTTGATAACACTAAGAAAATATTTATATTGTTTTCCATATAAATTGTGTTGTGTTCATTTGTTGCCCTACTTGTACTATAAGTTTGTCCAACCTATACAAGTATACTGCCCTACCTGTAGAATTTTATTGTGTTACCTGTTCAAGTTGTTGATCTACCTGTACAATTTTTTTTTTTACCAGTACAAATTTATTGATATACCTGTACATGTTCGTTGTCCTACCTGTACTTATTTATTGATCTACCTGTACAAGGTTGTGGCCCTACCTGCACAAGTTTGTTGATCTACCTGTACAAGTTTGTTGATTTACCTGTACAAGTTTATTGTGTTACCTGTACATTTATAAGCACTCAAAGATTTTATTTAGTTGTCTTACCTGTACAAGTTGTAATAAATATTGTGATAATTTATAATCTGTCATTCCTTTATCTAAACAAGACACAGCAAATTCTCGAACTTTGAGATCAGAGAAGGAGCAATCTAATAATTCTAAACCAACTTCAGGTTCAACAACTGGCCATCTATCTATCAACAGATATAGCTGGAATAAAAATTGTCAAAACCATTAGGTTTACTTAAATCCGAGAAATTTCTAATTAGCAAATCCACAGGTGATATAATAGGTTGATAAGTGTACAAAGTTTTATAAAGTTATCTTAAATAGATTTGGGATATGTCCCGGAAACTATTATGAGAGGGACAGAAATAGTGTTTAACGTCCACTCAACACAAAGTAGGTCACTTCGGGACTAAAACATGGTTCAATTTTATTTCAATAATTCCCTGTCGCATAGGGGTCTTTAGTAGTGGGAGGAAACCCAAGGATCCAGAAAAACCCCACAAGATTGGAGAGGCGATCCTACTCCTTGTGACGCACAACCGTGGAATCGAAACCACACCAGTTGACTCAATGACATACCTTATGATACAACGTGCACACGTTAACCATTCGGCCATCCAACCCCTCGAAACCATTAAGTACACTTAAGGCAAAGGTTAAATCCTATGCATTCACAAGGTTACATAAATATATCTTGAATAGTCTAAGAGATGTGCTTACTTCAAGAAATAGATATTTTAAGGTATAAAAAGAAAGGAATCCGTCATCAACCTCCTGCGTCCTTGTATACAAAACAAGTCAAATTTGTTTCCATGTAAACACAAAAATTATCAAATTCAAGAAATTTCTAATTAGCACAAGGCATAAATAGATGTGTGTACAAAGATGCGTTGCAGGGTTTATAATATAATCTTGAATTAAAACAAGGATGGTTGGACGAATGGAACCCATTTCAATATTGCTCCCTTCTATTATACATCACAAGATGTATTCGAATCCACTACTATTGTAGGCCAACGATGGCATCGAAAGTTGATTATGAAGTGGATATGTTAATTAATGTCTAATTAATAATTTAGACAGCATTCCAGGCCTAAGGAAAGACGTGCAATAGGCAGATTTAGCTCTTACATAATGTATGTTTAAGATTCAATATTCACAATATTTAAATAATGACTAGCAACTTTAATTTAACAAACAAAAAAAGGTTCCGACTAACCTGTGCAACGTCTTTTCTCTCTTGCCACTTTACAGATAACAATAATTTAGGTAGGGAATTTGGTCGTGTTAAACAATTCTCTCTGAAAGATAAAATTTCAATAATCTTGTATTTTATAATTAAAGCATTGCCTCTTCATTAGTCCAGTAGGTGCAGAATAGTAGGACATTAAACCTTATTTAATTTCACATTAAAGGGCATAAATGAAATGCTCTGACTGGGCTAATGAAGACGGGAAGGTCATAAAGCTCTAACTCAATATCATCCACATTACAAACACTGATTATTGGCCCTGATGTGGCCTCCTGATATTTAAGAGAGAGAGAGAGAGAGAGAGAGAGAGAGAAATGGGGTTTAACGTCCACTCGACACAAACTAGGTCATTTCAAGACTAATATATGGTTCAATTTTATTTCAATAATTTGCTTGACCGTTGGTTTCTTTAGCAGTGGGAGAAAAACGGAGGACACAGAGAAACCCACAAGGATGGACAGGTGACCCTACTCCTTGTCACGTAAAACTGGGGAAACGAAACCATGCCAGTTGACTCAATGACAGACCATATGATACAATGCGCACGCGCTAACCATTCAGCCATCTTACCCCTTGCAATATATGGGATTAATGGATTATCCCTTAATTAGATCCAACTAGGCCTAGGGGTTAACAAGATAAAATATTTACCTTCTCTTCCATAAAATATCTTTATCTTGTTCTAATATATCTGATAACGGATCACGAGATATTATTTCATCTAATAAATTTAACTCCCTCTCTTCCTTTTCCTTCGACTCAGTCTGTCAAAATAAAAAAATATTATTATCATTATTGTACATTTTTACAGCACGCAACTTCCACTACTAAGTTCTAATGTGAGCTTAACAAAATATGGTACAGAAATTAAATATACAAACAAAATAAATAAACCAAAATACAAACAAGACAGTCTTGAAAACATCATTGCATAAACTATCATTAGTATACAAAACTATAACACAAACTTATGGAAAACAGCTACTGGTTTATTTAGGTAACGTTTTCTAAGTGTGTTAGGGGGGTTGGATGGCTGAATGGTTAGCGTGCGCGCGCTGTATCATAAAGTCTGTCATTGAGTCGACTGGTGTGGTTTCGAATCCCCGGTTGTACGTGACAAGGAGTAGGGTCGCCTGTCCAACCTCGTGGGTTTTCTCCGGGTCCTCCGGTTTCCTCCCACTGCTAAAGACCCCTACGCGCAAGCGAATTATTGAAATAAAATTAAAAACCATATGTTAGTCCCGAAATGACCTAGTTTGTGTCGAGTGGACGTTAAACCCCACTTCTCTCTCTCTCTCTCTCTAAGTGTGTTTCCATAAGTATGTGTTATAGTTTATTTATCTACCCAGGTACTAAAAGAATATTATCATTACTATGCATACAATCTGATTAAAAAATAGATCCTATTTCGGTTTGTTTTTTATAATTCAAAATTTTGTTTTACTCGTCTTTTCTATATGTCACTGTAACCAGGGTATCATTTAATCTTGTGTATCAAGCACTAATTTCTTTCACATTCGTTTAATATCAAATCTTTGTTTAAAAATTCATAAAAATTATTTAAAATCACCAAAAAATCATCTAATTTGTACTTGGTGTCCAGTTTAAAGCTGGCTGATTAATTTTGATAATGAGTGTCCAATTTAGAAGTGTTTAAAATTTCCTGACCACTGTTCAAAAATTAATCATTTTAACAGTGATTGAGGAATTAAATGCTTGTAAATTGGACACTCATTATCAAAATTGAATGGTCAGCTTTAAACTGGACATGATTACGAATCAGATAATTTTTGGTGATTTTAAACTAAGATTTGATATTGAATGAAGGGGAAAGAAATTAGTGCTTGATACACAAGATTAAACAAAGATTTGATATTAAACAAATGTGAAAGAAATAGTGCTAGATACACAAGATTTGATATTGAATGAATATGAAAGAAATTAGTGCTAAATACACAAGATTAAATCCCAATTATTGATCAAATAAAATAAAAGTTTCTTACCAAAGATAATTGGTCATGATAATGTTGGTTTTCTTTAGCTAAAGCTATATGACCTATTTGTTGGAGTAATGAGTCAGGAGGATAGGCGACTGGATGAGCAAATCTATCAAACTCTATTTCTAAACATGGACAATCTTTATCTGGATTAGAGCCTGGATAGAATTAAAACAAATCAGAAAAAATTACTATGATTAAAATCAGACACAGAGAGAGAGAGAGAGAGAGAGAGAGAGAGAGTACAAGTAAAATTAGATAAGATAATGTCAAATTTCAGAAAATATTGTTCTCACCTGGCAAACCGATAGGGTTCAATAAGTCATCCATTCCTTGAGGCATCGGCCACAAATGAAGGCTGACTTTTTCTGATGACAACCGACTGTTGAAATCAAACATCTGTAAATTACCCCACGCCAGAGCATAGTGGACCTAGAATAGATATATATGTAAATTACCCCACACACTAGAGCATAGTGGACCTAATATATGAATATATGTAAATCATCCCAAGCGCTAGAGCATAGTGGACCTACAATAGATATATATGTAAATTACCCCACACTAGAGCAAACTGGACTAAACTACTGTTCCTTCTAGCACTGCGACTTATTTTGAGTTTCAATGTCTATTTGTGAATTCAATGAGTAGGTTTCTTCTTCTGAAATGCTCGTAAAACTCTTTTCTGCCAGTCAATTTTTAAAGATTTTCTGGAAGCGGGTCTCCATATTCCTGTGACTTTGGGGTCGCTCAAAATAAGTTGTGGGAACCCCTGCGCTAGCACATCAAACCACCTCAGTCAGATGAA
This sequence comes from Patella vulgata, assembly GCF_932274485.2. Taxonomy (NCBI): domain Eukaryota; kingdom Metazoa; phylum Mollusca; class Gastropoda; family Patellidae; genus Patella; species Patella vulgata. The sequence goes on from NC_065885.2 coordinate 5,592,828, forward strand.
CATCTATGAGCTATCTCTAAGGACCATATACTCATACTGTGACATTTGGGCGACATTCCAAAGAGTATTCTCTCAAAATTTTCAAATAATAATTATAAGTACTACCATTTTATTTTGGGTGTTGCGTGGTTGAATAGTTCGATGTATGTGCTTTAGATCATTAGATCTGTCATTGAGTCAAGTAGCATTGTTTCGAGTCCCTGTTTGTACTGACAAGGAGTTGGATTGCCTGTCCAACCTCGTCCTCAGGTTCCCTCCCATTGCAAAATAAAGGTTCACAACGTAATGAAATTCAACGATAGGTTAGTTCTGAATCTCTCCCAATAAAACCTAGTTTGTATTGCATTGGCATTTAACTCACTCTGTCTCTACCTCACCTTTTTATTTCTTCTTTTTGCCAGAGATACTGAACATATAGATAAACAGAGTCTAGCACTACGGGGTATATCTGGTATAAGTAGAAACTCTAACCACTGATCCCATCTAGGATTTGTAGAATCTTCTTGGTGTGTATTTTTGGCTGCACACAATGGTTCTGTACCATGATAAATCCCAGCTTTAACATATATCTATAACAATACATGATAATCTCAATATATAGTCAATGAAATGAAGTTAAAGTGAATCTCTTCTGCTCTATCCAGGCTAATGAAAGGAAATTATGCCTAGAGAGAAGCAGATCTTTAGTCGGATCTTAAAACAATAGCAACTGTCTAGGGGTCATTAGCGTGCAAAAAAACATGTACAAGGGACCTAGGTTTTCCGACCCTTCCGAACAACTAGATGAATGCCAATGTGTATATGGGACCTAATTTTTTTTTACCCATCTGAACGACTAGACAGCTGTCTTTGTTGGACCTTCCGTCCTGCACCAATGACAAGGAGAAACCATGTCGGAAAGAATTCTTTTAACCCATTTTTTGACCACTGCGAATCAGTTCGCACCCGAAATTTGGCAGTAGCGAATCAAATCGCGGACCCATCATACCTTGCAACGGCATTAGCGAAAAAAAGTGCCAGATCAATCAACTGATTTCTATTGTTTTTATTTCTTAAATTAATGGTGATTGAGTAATAAAAATAAAACACCCAATGAAAAGGAATGTTATATTCGCTAATTATCAAATAAAAAGCATACATTTCAATAAAGGATCTTCGGGTATTGACTTTGGCATTATTCCATTATTTTCATGTTGTCCCTTACGGCTGATAATTTTATGATATGGAGATGCTTTCAGACAGACGATACCACAAAACTTACGGCTAATAATTCTAGACTTTGGAACGCTAAATTGAATCAAAACTTTTAGGATTTAATACAAGCTACATAGAGGAATATTACATTGTCAAAGATTTCAACTATATATTTTTATTTTCGACGCAATGAAGCAAAGAATATGACGATTGCCGTCATATATCGAAAGGCAGAAATGTCAAATTCCGATAGGGATGAAGTGACTGTCATTTGGGCGTTATTTCTTTTTAAAAGTTATATTTACTTTGAACACTGCTGCCAACGTGAGGGATTATATTTGTGTTCTTTATAAAAAAAAAAAAAAAAATTCTTAGGGGATACTTGTTCACGTTATTTTACCATTATGACAGAGAAAAGTCTTAATTTTAGTAATATAATTGTTACTTTGTACAATTGAATTTTATATCATTGGAAAAAACACAACAATCTGTACATTTTTGTAGCAGAGTATTTCTATGTATAGAAAATATTTTTTTAGTTATTCACAATTTTGTACAGGGTATTAGGATTAACAATAATCCACTAATTGGCTTAGGGAGATGGGCCCTGCTGATTTAATGAGCTTAGGGGTAGGGTAGCTAATCTTTTATTAGGCTCTAGGATTAAATGGGTTAAGAAGCATACACAATTACAGTGATATAAAATAGAACATGGACAATTTTGGGGAGGCGGTTTTTAGCCGTAAGTTGTTCAACGAGAAGCTCTCGTTGATAGACTCCATAGAACGGCTTAAAAAACAATGGCCGAGTTTATTGTCTCCTTGATATAGATTCAGTCACTCAATGGCACTCGAGCTCGTTAAAATGCCTTAAAAAAACAATAGCTGAGTTTATCATTTCCTTGACATATTCGAGCACTCAATGACACTTGAGCTCGGTAGATTGCCTTAAAAAACAATGGCTGAGTTTAATTGTTTCCATAGTATTACCTTTCCAAATTCCTTGACATTAACGTAAGAGGCACAGGATATTTTGATCCTTAAATGTGTTTTGATGTCACTCGTATAAACGATCTGTTGGTTATTTATCTCAGCTAACGCTTGGATTCCTAAAAATATAATAAAATCTTAATCAAAATTCATAGGTGTTATCAATCTCGGCTAAAGCTTGGATTCCTAAAAATATAATAAAATCTTAATCAAAATTCATAGGTGTTATCAATCTCGGCTAAAGCTTGGATTCCTAAAAATATGATAAAATCTTAAAGATACATTATGGGAGATAAGATAAAGAGATGGCAGTTTTTGCTATAATAGTTAAAAACTAGAAACTGTAAAGGTAATTTGCTGAAAATTTCAGTCAAATTGATCCACTATGAGCCGAGAAAGAAGCGGGTGAAATTTTTGCACAGTCTCAGTCATCATTACTAAAATCATTAATATAAACAGCATAGTCTCGATTATCCACTTTTTCTGATTTAATTATCAACGGCCGTTAGCGGCATATAGGAATCTAATCCAGCCAACATCGAAGGCTAGCCTTGACATCGAGAGTTTATTATGGTCTGGATAAGTTAATTAATGTCTAATTGATAATTTAGATAACATTTCAGGCCTAAAGAAAAACTTGTAATAAGCAGATTTTGCTCTTGCATAATGCATGTTTAATCAAACTTCGTACATCTGTTATTAATCTTGGCTAAACCTTGAAGTGAAAAGGGGTTTAATGTCCTATTGTTCTGCTCCAACTGGGCTAAAGAAGATGGACATACACCATACAGTGTGCTAAAGTGCTATGATGGAAATTCTGCCCAAACAACTGCATCTTTTACATGCATGCCAATGTGTACATGGAAATGGGGTTTAACATCCTACTGTTCTGCTCTGACTGGGCTAATGAAGATGGGTGTCCCATCCAAACGACATTCAGTTGTTCCTTGCCAGGCCCGCTGTCCTACAACAATGAAAATACTTTCTTGGTTAACACAGGGACCTCCAGGTTAGCGAGCCAACATCTTATTCATTGAGGCACTGCGGCTCCACAACAAAACAGATCTTATAATCTACAACGCAGACATTAGACCACTCAAGATTCAAGACTCAAATCACAATTACCCCCGCCCCCATTCCCCAACTCACATAATTCATACAGAAAATAAGGATTTTCACCAACGTGATCCCAATTGAGTATTCACAGGTGTCTACTGATAATTTCATAGCTGTATATTTCTTTATTTAATTTGAGTCATTCGATGTTTCATCACTAGTCTCTGTCTATGGTTGTATGCCGTCAGACTTACCATAGTTTTATTTTGCAAAATTCAAATATTCTTCATATATATTTAGCCATGTGTGCCGCTATTTTTTCATGTGTTTCAAGGTGTGCCATTAGCAAACAAAGGTTGAGAACCACTGCTTTAGAATCTAAACCTTACACTTAAAGTCACTCGATCAACCCCCACCCCACAAAATTCATCGAATAAATATGGATTCTTATCTATCTGAACATACAAAGGCACTGTAAACTAACTAGCCCTTAACTAACAATACAAACCTTTTAACCTAAAGTGCTGGACCACTCTATCCCCCCCCCCCTTCCCCAACCCTCATATAGCAATGATTCTTACCTCTCTGGACATACGAAGGCACTGTAAACTGACTTGCACTTAAACTGTTAAAAACACTATCTTTAGTAAGTAACATCAACTGTGGAATTTTCTCATCAGCAAGACAATCACGGATAACCTGAATTTAAATTCAATTCAGAAATAGAACAATCTGGTTAAAACACAGATCCTATTTCGTTTTGTTTTTATAGTTCAAAATTTCGTTTTACTTGTCTTTACTACACTTGGATCTGGAAGAGTTGTTATTTAACTCGTGATCTGAATGGTGTCAGGGATAAGCCAATGAAACGGTCTGTTACGGCGAGCTTTAGGCGTGTTTTGCACGGAACTGTGGGTAATCCACTAGTAACATCAAAGCTGATTGGTTAATCAAATGTCTGGCATCATAGGGTCATAAGTTGGTCTTTTGACCCCTGACGTGACCTATCGCTATAACTTGTCAGATCTTCATGTAGTGTAGGCCATCGAAAGTATAAAAATCGAAACGAAATATAGATCTGTATTTTAAAGATACATTATGTAAGATTTAGATAAAGACTTGGCCATTTTTGCTATAATAGGTCGAAAGTAGATGATGTAAAATGAATAATTTGAAAATTTCATTCAAATTACTCTATTGCAAGCGAAGATATTAGCCTTTGAAGGTTTGACAGACGTGTGCAATAATTTCAACCACCGTACTGGTTGATCGAAACTAAGTCTCGGTCCTCCATATTTGATTAAATCAAAGTATCGCTGAACCATTCTAATCTATTTAATATCGGAGAAATCTGATGCCATCGAGAGTTGATTAAGGCCTGGATCAGTTAATTAATGTCTAATTAATACTTTAGATAAGATTTCAGGCCTAAAGAAAGACCTGCAATAGGCAGATTTAGCTCGTGCATAATGTATATGTTTAATCAGATTGGAAATAGAAAAGAATAAAGGACCTTATGATGCAGCGCGCACGCCCTAACCATTTGGACATCCAACCAACCAATCACAAAGGGATTTAAATAAATTGACTCCAATTTTTCCTTCAACCAAAATGACGAAGCACACTTTGTCCTGCAGCGACCGCCCCAATTAGAACAAAGTTTTAAAATCCTGAAGGATCTCCTCACGTGATGCCAGGACTAGACAGAGAGATGAGAAAAATGAGGTTTAAAGTCCACTTGACACAAACTAGGTCATTTCGGGACTAACATATGGTTTAGTTTTATTTCAATAATTCGCGTGCGAGTAGGAGTCTTTAGATGTACTGTTCTGCACCACCTGCGTTAAAGAAGACAGGAATACGTCATGCAGTGTGCTATAAGGGAACCTGTTTGAATCTCGTCTTTCTCAATAATAAATTAGAAATTATAATTCATCTTACCCTGTACTGACTTATGGGACAATCTTGTAAGAGAAACTGATCACATCCACAGACTTTCAGAACATACGCCTGGCTGTACTCTTCAATACACATCTGTGTATGTTCTTTAGTCATGCTCATCAAACGACTTCTGCGACGGATGGTTTCAGCGATAACATCAGTGGGTGTCTTTAGATGGCTAAGTTTTACACTATATTTTGAGCGATTATTGTCTTCGGAAACCACCCAAACACAAATAATAACAGAATCTGAAACAAAAATAGGAGCAAATGAAATTGGACTTATCGTCCTATTTTTCTTCAGTGATTAGGCTAAAGAAGACAGGCATATGTCAGCGTGTTATAAGGGAAATGACACAACTAGGTCATTTTGGGACTAACATATATTTCTATTTTATTTCAATAATTTGCATGCGTGTAGGGGTCTTTAGCAGTGGGAGGGCACCAGAAGACTCGTAGAAAGCCCACGAGGTTGGACAAATGACCTTACTCCTTGTCACATACACCCGGAGAATCGAAAACACACCAATTGACTCAATGATAGACCTTATGATGCAACGCCCACGCGCTAACCATTTGGCCAGTCCCCCCCCCGCACCCCGAAGAATTACGGCCTACTCTTATACAGAATTCAAACTACCTAGAGATCTTTTGATTTTTTACATGCACATAGAGTAGATGTGTACACAGGATCATGTTTTTTGTCCCATGCTAACAACTAATGCAATTTTCATTATTTCATTATCTACTGAGTGCACACGTTAGAGGTGCCATGGTTTAACAATAAGCAAACAGAGGTTGAATCTAAAATAACATACCATCGCCAAATTTTTTCACTTTTTGTTGTAAGTGAGGTGGTAAGGCTTGTGATGACTCTATGTCTGGAGGGTAGGCATACAACGCTTGACTGAAGGCTCCATCCTGCTCTCGAACGCTAATAGCTTCTTTACAAACGTTTAAAACATTACGTCTAAAAGTCATCACTTCAAGATCTTTGGTCTCGTTAAATTCATTCACAGGAATTCCAATAAGCATACCTGGATATCAAATTATACCACCAACAATAAATATATTAAACATATAACTATAAATGATAATGGGCATATCTATTCATATGAAATGATATGGATATGTCCATTTAAATCTAATATTTTTATTTAACAAAATGAATGTTTTCGTTTATGATATAGATTTAAGTTAAGTTAAAAGGAGGAAAGTGTGGGTGTTTGTGTGTGTGTGTGTGGGGGGGGGGGGGGATATAAATTTTATAATAATAATAATCTTATCAATCTAAAACTAACCAATTTCATAATTCAGCATTTTTTCTTCACGGTTACCAATTGGTTCCATAACTTTTAAAATGGGCTGGAAAAGTCTAAGATCACATAGTCGACGCGTTTCATCGTAAAATTCCTCTCGTTCTGCATCCTGGGTTATGGCTACGAATATATACGAATCTGGATCTAATAGCTTGGAATATAACGGGTATTTCTTAGCCTCTGACCACAGCTCTCCTTTAATTCTTTCTAACGTAACGTCACGGTTACATTGTATAGGTACGATAATACCTGTTGGCAATAGACAATCAACCAATACCTGAGAGGGCATCAAATGATGCCCCCATAATTCTCCTGAACTTGGCGGCATTCTCTTGTAGTGTTAAATTGTCATCCTGTTTTAACTTAAAATCTGAAAAAGAAAAAATCAACATCAATAATTTTAAATGAAACATGTAGCTGAGTACAAAACCTACTGGAGCCACGATGGAGAGAGAGAGAGAGAAATGTGGTTTAACGTCCACTCGACACAAACCAGGTCATTTCCGGACTAACATATGGTTCAATTTTATTTCCATAATTCGCTTGCGCGTAGGGGTCTTTAGCAGTGGGAGGAAACCGGAGGACCAGGAGAAAACCCACGAAGTTGAACAGGCGACGGAACCACGTTGGCTTGCTACTGGATGTCCTGTGTTTGATTTCAGTGTTGGCATAGAAAATTCATCAGGATTTTCCATGTGGTCCCGCTTTGTCAGATGTGCAGATGGGGGATCTGGCAAGGGACAACATATATAGTAATTCGGCGGTTGAGATAAAAAAAAAAACAAGGTCCCCTGTAGCTTACAAATTGGCGTGCACGTAGAAGAACCCTTGACAGTTGGAATTCAAAATAATCGGATACACAAGGCAAAACTTGCAATGCACATATTCTCACACTTTTTTGTTCTTTTTTTAATCATACAATTTAGATATATTTTTAAACCAATTTGGAAAAACGAAATTATTTAACATTTTTTGAGAAATTGAATTATGACGGTTTTATAATTTACAACAATCACATCAGCTTCGCTCTACTCACGTGTGTTATACATGTAATATAGAGCGAAGCTCTAAAGCACAGCGCCAAGCGCGGTGCTTGAGCAAAGCTCTTTTCCGGTAACACAGAAGCGTAATTGAAAATGTCACCCATAGACTATTGATTAAAAAATATTTCAGACCGGAACCGGATACACTTGGCAAAACAGTCAATGCGCATGTCAACTTACCAAATCTCGACCAAACGAGATCACGTAACTAACAAAAATAATTCTACACATCAAATCTCGCCCAAGCGAGATTACGCGCCTCATAGAACTATTTATATGACGCGTCTAATCACTGACGTCACATATTTTTTACATCAGTGAAAATAATTCTCAAACTTTTTTGTTCTTTTTTTAAAAACAAAATTAATGTTAAAATTTAGATCCAAATAAAAATCAATTTTGAAAAACTAAATTATTTAACATTTTTTGTATCACTTAAGAAAATTAATTATGAAGGTTTTGTATTTGACAATAATCAGCTTCGCTCTACTCAGGCAATGCCTGTTACATACTATTTCTTGTTTATTTTTACACTAAATTTACCACACTGATCCGCAGTGAATATTTGCTTGGCCGCGACAATCACTGATAAGGATGACATTGATGCGGCTTAATGAGCTAGAAATATTAACTTTTTTCCTGCGACAAATTAAATTCTAAAACATTTTTTGTATATATTGGAAAAATAAATAAAGCCGTTTGACGTATTTGTAGGTAAAAATTATTTCCGATTTAGTGTAAATGGGTATTAAATTGACTAAAATGCAGCATTCTCTCCGAAGCAGTTATGTCTTATGTAAACAATGCACGCGCCATTCAGCCAATGATTCACACCGCGTGCTGTGACAGCACGTGTTAAGGCAGTCATCTATGACAGAGATATTATATAGAGCGAAGCTCTACAGCATCGCGCAAAGCTTGAGAAAATCAATTTGGAAAAACTAAATTATTTAACATTTTTTGTATCACTTGAGAAAATTAATTATGAAGGTTTTATATTTGTCAATAATCAGCTTCGCTCTACTCAGGCAATGCCTGTTACATATTACGAGACTCGTAATTCTCTGTGAAACAGATTGTAAATTTACAGGGAGCGCCAGTAAAATTAAAATATGTGGGATGGGAACTAAAAATAACAGAAAAGCGACAAAACTTTCTAATTGAGGTCTGTTTTATAAAATAAGACTGTTATTATTAAACTGATTACCGTAATCGGTATAATGACTTGTAAAATAAAAGGAACTGAATGTTATACCTAGTAAGTTTTGGAAGTTCCGCCTTCTCTAAAATTTATTTTCATTATTCAGCCATGACACCTGCAGCACTAAATAATCAGACAGCAAACTATTGGTCACGTTAGAAAAAATACCTAATAAAATAACCGTGAAATTATTACCAGTATTGAATTAAAAGAAGAATAATAATAATATTAAGTAAATAAATTCTATTAATTATTGTTCAAAAATATAAAATTGTAATTTTGTTAATATACGTCATTGAAATTCTGCCTAAATCTAAAATTTAAGGCCAGCTCAATTTTTATCAAGGTCCATGAGATGTAAATAAGGTTAGGGCACGTGATTGTTGTCGAGATTGTAGGCTAAGGTTAGGATAAGCCTTGGGGCTAGGTCCAGGGTTAGGGTTAGGGGTCGGATTAGCGCTAGCCCTGTTTACACCTCGTGACCTATGACGAAATATTAAGCTGGCCTTATCATTTAGCACTAACCGCTGGATTCTTGTAAAGAAAAGCCTTTATTATCCAGCCGAAATAACAGTGAAGTGATGAACGGGAGATCTGATGTCTGGATGAACGTGAACGTCATGATTTCCTGTTATCGCGGGACTAATGCCGCAAACATGGATGATGTTTTTGTAGAAAGTTCATGAATTTTAAGAAATAATTATGATGTTATTTGGTCTTAAATGACTCCACTATGTCTGTAACAACACAAGGTAGCCAATTGATCAGTTAATTTGGGTTTTACATCGGAAGGCTGTTCCGCTGATATCGATAATCGCATGAACAGCGATGAATATGGTTATTGTCACGCTCTCAAGCCAGGGCATGCGTTTTTGTAAATGGGTCGGGGTTGAAAATTCGGGAGGACGATTTACCCAATAGACCGACTGCAAAATAACGCCCAATTAAAGATACATTTTGTAAGATCTAGATAAAGAGCTGACCTTTCTTACTATAATAGTTCCGAAATAGATATAATGCAAAATGAATTTATTCAATTGAAAATTTCAATCAAATAGCTCCATATTGGCTTTTGATTTGAAGGTATGACAAGATGTTGTTAGGGCTGTCGAAGAAATATCGATATAGCCGATAATCGTCGTCGACTACGGAAAAATATCGATATCGATATTCAGTTCTTGATATCGATACTCGTATATAAAATATAACAGAGCTTCAATAAAATGAAATTAACGGAATGTTTTGTGTCAAATAATTGCTGTCATATCATTCAAAATTTTTAGATTAAATCATTGTATGGCTAGCTGCTCTAATCTACTTAATATCGGAAATATCCGGTAACACCGAGAGTTGATTATGGTCTTGTCATGTTAATAAAAGTCTAATTAATAGTTTACATAACATTTTAGGCCTCAAGAAATACCTACAATAGACAGATTTAGCTCTTGAATAATGCTACAATATACCACAAAGCTTTACCTCATGTAAATCAAAAACTAAATTATTTCTTTAATTATTTAAGCACTGTGTAGGTCAAGTAAACCATAATTATCAATGACTGAATTAATTTGATTCCAGAAAATAAACAGAGGACTGAAGTGTCTATATAGTATCATTATCTGAAATATTTATAATATGTGACGAAACCAGACGCTTGTCGCACAAATTCAGATTGTACTACAGATACAAAAAAAGCATAAACTGTATGCCTTTTTGTTGATGATATGACAAATTTAAAAAGAATTGCATTCATTGAAAGATTATAGACTGGACTATTCAAATATGCTGCCATCTCTATTTTTATAAAAATGACCAAGAACCTGGTTTTGTGAGAACAGCTTACAGCAGATGTAAAACCCATGAATGATACTCTATTCTATCAACCCGTAGACTTGACATGTACCAATTCATACACACCCTAGCCCTTGTGAGCTTGTTTCAATGTTTTGCAGTTTCTCTTTATAAGATTTATCAATATGAACTTATATTTGAATATATTTTCAGGAACACCAGCAGTTCCACCAACTGCCCAGCAGACAGCAGCAGTTACAGGAACAAATACAACGATTCCAACATCTGGATCTACCGATTATAGTGCGTATACAAGTGGATATGGATTTAATTATGGCACTGGTCAGTATCCATATACCGGCAATGGACAATATGATGCCGCTGCCTATGCTCAGTATTGTAATGCTTACAATGCTTATTATGGGTACAATCAATATAATTATCAATATGACGCAACAACAGGGCAATATAGTTATAACTACTATGGAACACCACCGACATCAGGAACTATTGCCACTGCTGGTCAGACAGCAATACCAGCAGCACCAGCAGCACCAGCAGCACCAGCAACTGGTCAACAAGCATCAACAGTTACCAGTCAACCACCACTCCCACCTCCACCAGCACTGCCTGCTATAACAGCCTATCAAACTTCTCAGAATAATACAGGACAAAGTGCTGTATCAACGTTCCAGCCCCCACCTCCACCACCTGATAATCCTTCTGCTACAGCAACTGCAAATGTAGTGGCACCACCACCACTACCAGCACCACCATTACCAGTACCCCCTGTTCCTCCATCAGCTACTCCGCAAAATTTTAATTATAGTAATTACTCTCAAAGTAATCCAATGTTTTACCCACAGCAACCTACCATGGCTGGAGCCCAGTCCTTTATGACTCAACCAGTAACTCAGTCCAATGTACAGAGTTACACTACACAACAAGGGGCTTATGGCAATTATTATAATCAACAATATCAGAACTACCAGACTGGGTCTACTGTAATGACACCAACGACTGGCCAAGTTGTTCAGCCAAATCTGACCACCCCAACAACCCCAGTTGTTGCTAGTACTACAGGACAGCAGAACAATGCATATCAGCAATATCAGTATGGTGCTCAGCATCCACCACCAGTAATGCCACCAAATGTTCATAACCAGAACAATAATCAGAATTATCAGTACAATCAACAACAACAAACAAACACCCAATACCAGAATAATCAACAGAAAAACTGGCAGAATAAGAATACATATTATGATGCTAACAGTGCAGCATTCTCCACCCCCACCCCAGCCCCAGGTTATTTTCCAAATGCAGGTGGAATGGGAAATACCAAAAGGAGACGAAAGAAGAAAAGGGGATTTAGTTCAGAAGAAAAGGTTTCTACTTCTACCCATTATACAGATCAATGGAGTCGACCCACAGGCCAAAATAAAGTGCTGGAAATGAATTCGTTGACCGGTGCTGACCCAGAACAGTCTGCTGAAAATCCTGAAAATAAAGAAAAGTTAATTTTGAGGAAAGATCTTGGACCAGCTGATTTAAATAAACCTCGAGGAACATTTGCTTGTTTGTTTGGTGCAGTTGATTTCGAACAGGATGAATACGATCAATCTACAGAATCGGATTCAGACCATGAAGATACAAAGAAGGCCACTACTTCTTTGAAGTCAGACACAGGAAAGGACAAACCAAAAGTTCCGGAAGATAAGACTCAGTCCACGATTGATAAAACCAAAAAATCTGAAAATCCAAATAGCACGGTACCGCAAACTTCGAAACAACAACCAGCTGGGGAACCAGACAACAAAAAGGGTCCTCTCCCATCGCTATTAGACATGGATATAGGAAAACCTCCAAATGCAAATATCCAGAAGACCTCACGAAAAGAACCTTCAAATAGATTTGGAAACGTTCTACCGAACAAGGGACTGGATCCTAATAGAGATGATGGCCTAGAATTTGATCCTGCATTATTTGGTTTACCTGCATCCTTTTGCGGAAGAATTCCAACTATTTCCGAGTCTGATAGCATAGAAGAAGAAGCAACTCGAAAATTTAGCAATAGAACGGAACGGCTAAATCCACATGATCGTTTCCAAAAGCACAATGATAAACCTGATAAGAAGCAGTCTTCGTTTGATGATCTTGATAAACCATTTTTAGTTGGCAGAAAAAGTGACAAATTTGTAAGTAAATTTGACAGAGGTCTTTCAGATCAGCAACAAAAAGAAACAGATTTTGGAAGACCTCAGCGTTTTGTCCGGAACAAACAGAGTAACGCATTTCATGACGTAGGAAAAGAAATTGAAACCGATATGAAAATGTCAACAATGGATTGGCAAGACGATAGAAATGATTTTGAAATGCCAGGCTATGATATGGATGGAAACAGTATGTTGAACGATGAACCTTTTGGTAACAGAAATGCAAGAGACCAGCGGATGGATTGGCATAATGAGCCTTTTGGTGTCAGAAATACCAGGGATCAACAGATGTCAAGCATGGAGTGGCAAGGTGATAGTGAGAATCCAGAAGGTTTTGGTAAAAAGAGAATGCTTAATAATGATACCCAATTTACGAGCAGTGAAAGGAGACGACCTTATATAAATGAAAACCTTGCAAATGAAGAAACATCAAAACCGCTGATTGGGTGGGAGGAAAATGATTTTGAGTTACCAACATCATTTGGAGGAAAAGCCCAACGTTATGACCGGAATAGACCGCAAAATGAAGGAAGTGGCGACTTTAATCGGAATGCACGAGATCAGCATTTCCCCGAAACTGATTTTCCAGACGATAGTAATTTTGAACATCCGTCTTTATTTAAAGGAAATCCTCAACGTTTTGGAAGAGATAGGACACCATACAAAGGCAATACACTCTTTGATAATCCAATGGATCAGGCTTTTCCAGAATCTGTTCCATCAGCCAAAGAAAATGATTTTGAACTGCCAACCTCATTTGGTGGGAAAGCTCAGCGCTACGATAAGGACAAAGCAAGCAGACAGTTTGATGAAAGACCACCTTATGATAGACCATATGGTGAAATGGATTGGCCAGAGGATAAAAATGATTTTGAATTGCCAACCTCATTTGGTGGGAAAGCTCAGCGCTATGATAGGGACAAAGCAAGCAGACAGTTTGATGAAAGACCACCTTATGATAGACCATACAGTGAAATGGATTGGCCAGAGGATAAAAATGACTTTGATTTGCCAACGTCTTTCGGTGGGAAAGCTCAACTTTATGAGAGGAACCAACAAAACAGACTGAAAGGTGAAATACGGCCATTACTCGATGATGACTTTTTAAACCGACAAGGTTGGTCAGATAATAAAAATGATTTTGACCGACAGCCTTTTGGTGAGATAACTCAACGCAAAGATAAGAGTCAACCAAACCGACAAGTAGAAGAGGGAAGCTTACTTTTGGATGAGGACCTGAGAGGACAGAGATTCCCAGAACAGAAATTCCCAGAGAATCGTTGGCAAGATGATAGAAATGATTTTGTTTGTTCATTACCTTATGAGAAGAATAAGCAAAAAGACAGAAAGGGATCAAATGAGAACCGAATGGACCAGGGTTGGAAAAACAATAAAAATGAAAAAATACAGTTAAGCGATTTCGAGTTACCAACGTCCTTTGGTGGAAAGGCTCAACCGTACGTCAGGGAACCGGAAAATGAGTTCAGAGATGAACTTTACAGAAAGGATCAACAGTGGCCACCCGAAGAGGATGAAATGGACGACTGGTACGATAATAAGAGTTCAACCAGGCATGGAATGGGTCAAGACCATTTAGATTTACCGCCCAAGTTTGAAGAAAATACTTTCAGTTCAAATTATGGTAAAACCCAGATTCCTGATCCTTATGATAAGCCAGATTTTATGGATGAGAGACCTGATTGGCAGCATGAAGAAGATCTTTCCTTCAGAGGACCGCCATTTGATGACGACCATTTTGATGGTCCTTTTGATAAAAGAAATACCAGACAACCACCCTTTAGTAACCTGTCATCTTTAGATGAGAAAACCTTTGGAGGACTACATGGTCAAAATGAGCAAGTTCCCTTTGGAAAGCTTGGTAATTCTGGCTCATTTAGAAAATCAGATGACAACCCACCCCCATATCGCAATCAACGTTTTGAAAAAGATATTTATCATGACTTAGATGATAGACCATCTTTTGATGATCCGTTTGCCAACGAAGAATATCTTGATGATACAACTCAGTTTGATAATAAACATTCTTTTGACAGGCCACCTTTTGAGGATATAGCTGGGAATAGAAATTATGAACCGACTCTCAGAAAAGATCCCCCTTTTGCAAGAGGTACTTTTGATGATGAAATACACTTAGAGGGTCCATTTGGTAAAAGGAATACTCAGCAAATTAATAAGAGACCCCCTATTGATGATTTAAGATTAGAAGGACCTTTTGGGAAGAAGACCAGTACAGCATTTGATCATACACCTCCCTTTTCAAGAGAGAAGTTTCAAGATAACTCAACTTTTGGTAAAAGGGATGAGCAACAGTTGTTTAACATCCGGCCAGAGGTTGAACGTTTACCTTCAGAAGGGCCTTTTGGAAGGAAGAATGACAAACTCCCTGTAAATCGTGAGCCACTGTTTGATGATGGAATATTGGATGTCCCGTTCAATAAAAAGGGCAGTCGAAAATCTTACGAAAATGTTAGTCTTGAAGGGCCTTTCGGTAAAAAGGATAGAGGACCACCTGCTGAAGTTACTTTAGAAGGTCCATTTGGTAGAAAGGATAGAGGACTGCTTCCTGAAGTTCATTTAGAAGGTCCATTTGGTAGAAAGGATAGAGGACTGCTTCCTGAAGTTCATTTACAAGGTCCATTTGGTAGAAAGGATAGAGGACTGCTTCCTGAAGTTGCTTTAGAAGGTCCATTTGGTAGAAAGAATAGAGGACCGTCTCCTGAAGTTCATTTAGAAGGTCCATTTGGTAGACAGAATGATAGACCACCTTTTGGCAATAGACCAGCCTTTGATGAGGTAACTGCAACAACAACCTTTGATTCGTTGAATAACAGACAACCATTTACTCAAAAGAAACCTTTCGGAAGGGAGATTGTTAAACCAGACACCAAGAAAGACATTGACAACAGGACCTTTAATAAACCAGAACCACTTATGTCAAAAGTGTTTAACCAGAAAAATAACAGCCTGCCTTTGAACCGTGATGCAGATGCTTTGAATTCTGATAGTAACACAAATAAGAAAGTAAGAAAAGGTTTTTCAGATGCACCAACTCCAGTGGTGCGAAAGGATCAAGGCAAAGAAACAGAAAACAAAGGAGCACGACCAGTTCCTGTAACAATGTTGATTGGTACCAAAGGTTCAAAAGCCTCAAGTATTGTTAATACAAATCCTGGTAATCTGGGTGATCCGAAAATCAAGAAACCAGTTGAAGAAGCAACTAAATCTCAGACAATCGTTCCAAATAAAACTGCTGTTGAAAGACCAAAATCGCCCAAGTCATTATTAAACATGGGAAAAAATGTTCCAAAATCGACAGGACCTTCTGCTCAACAGAAACCTCCAATCCCAGAAAAACACAATTTATCGAAACCGTTTACAAAAGAAGAAACAAGAGGGGTTCAGCCATTAATAAACATAGGAAAAGATGTTCCAAAATGGACAGGACCTTCAGCTCAACAGAAACCTCCAATGCCAGAAAAACACAATTTATCGAAACCGTTTACAAAAGAAGAAACAAAAGGGGTTCAGATTACAAATTTACCAAAGGATCCACCTAAATTAAGCCCTAAACCAGTCTCTAACGACGCTGGAAGCAAAAAATCCAGTCCTATGAATACTCAAGCATTTTTGCTAAGTTTAAAAACGTCTGGAAGTGTAAAATCTGTTACGCCCATGTCTGTTGAGAAAGATCCAGCAAAAACTGCACCAATTTCAAGTTCCCCAAAAGTAACCCTAAGTTCTGTTAGCAGTTCCACAGCTACTAATCCCCTGAGTAGCTGTTCCATAAAAGCACCAAAGGATTCAACTAAAGTATCGCCTGTGCCAGCTTCTAGTGATGGTTCATCAAAATCATCTAAATTGTCTCAGCAACCCCCAAGCACTGGATTGCCCCCAAAATCAGCATCTAAAGATTGGTCAACTAATTCAACCAAGGTGGCTGTGAAGCCTGTTACAAGTGCTGCGAAAGTTTCAAGCTCTGGGCCAGCATTAGAAAAGGGGTCTGCTGGTTCCATTACAAAGCCTACTGTAAACAATGGGAAAGAAACCATCCCTAAAGCAGGTAGTTCCATGCAATCAGAAAAGCCTACCGCAAACCCCCCAAAAGGTTTATCCACTACACCAACATCTTCCAGTTCAGTTCAGAAACCTGCTATTGAAAAAAGTAAAGAGGTGATTCCTAAATCAGCATCAAAAGATTGGTCGGCAAGTCCAGCACAGAAGCCTATGGCAAACCCTGGAAAAAATTTAGCCCCTAAACCAGCCTCTAATGATTTGTCTACAAGTTCAACCCAGAAACCTTTAGTAAGTGGTGGGAAAGAGGTAGTACAGAAGCCTGCTATGGATAGCAAACAAAAAGGTTTAGCCACTACACCAACATCTTCCAGTTTAGTTCAAAAACCTGCTATTGACAAAGGCAAAGAGGTCATTCCTAAATCAGCATCAAAAGATTGGTCGGCAAGTCCAGCACAGAAGCCTATGGCAAACCCCGGAAAAAATATAGCCCCTAAACCAGCCTCAAATGATTGGTCTACAAGTTCAACCCAGAAACCTTTAGTAAGTGGTGGAAAAGAGGTAGTACAGAAGCCTGCTATGGATAGCAAACAAGAAAAAGCCCCTAAACTAGCATCAGAAGATATGTCATCAAAAAATTCGCAGAAAGTAATCCAGCCTGTTAAAACTCCAGCAATCAGTAGTTCGAAGGAGATAACCACAACTCCTCTGAAGCCTGCTCCACTACCCCACAATCTTGTTAGTACTCCAAAATCTGTTTCAGTTCCCGTTGGACCGCTAAATAGTTCTTCCACAGTGATCTCAGAAAAAACTAATACCAGCAACCCCACAACAGTTTTACCAGACAAATCGCAACAACCAGTACCAGCACCAGTAAAAGGATTGACTGTAGATATTGGTTCGAAACTTAAAAAAGCACCCACTCCTCATATAATTGGACAACTTCAGACCATTTTGAACAACGTGGCAAATCAGAAAGTAAAAGATTTGATGTTGATCACTAATTGTGTGTTGTGTGGTGTGAACTTGTCATCTCAAGCAGATGCTGTGCAGCATTATCAAGGCAAATCCCACAAAAAGAAAGTAACGGCATTCAAGGATAGTCCATCAATACCAAAAACTCAGCAATCAGTATCGGTAGTCACAGTGAGTTAATGAATGATAATTTTATGCATCTTTCTTACAAACAATTATATGTAACTTTCTCGTTAAGAGGTTATCAGCTAATTAGATGATGTTCAGATTATGTGGAGCCACAGTTCTTACTGAGTATGGTGCTGAATTCTTAACCAGGAGGTCCTGGCGTTTTGGTTCACTCATGATCTTGTCCAAGAAAGTTCCATTGTATTTTCTAGTTTAGTATCTTCTTGCTGGTCGTGCAGGACAGAGGCCTTGGCAAGGAACAGTATCTAGTGGTTAGGACGTGAAAACAGGTGATGACCTTATAGGTACTGCTATCTCCTGGCAAGATTTCTCTCATTGTACGGGGGGGTGGGGGGGGTGGATGGCTGAATGGTTAGCCAAGCGTGCTGTATCATAAAGTCTGTCATTGAGTCAACTGGTGTGATTTCGAATCCCCGGTTGTACGTGACAAGGAGTAGGGTCGCCTGTCCAACCTTGTGGTTTTTCTCCGGTTCCTCCCACTGCTAAAGACCCCTACACGCAAGCGAATTATGGAACAAGGAGTAGGGTTGGCTGTCTAAGCTCGTGGGTTTTCTCTGGGCCCTCCGGTTTCCTTCCACTGCTAAAGACACCTACACGCAAGCGAATTATGGAAATAAAGTTGAACCATATGTTAGTTCCGAAATGACCTAGTTTGTGTCGAGTGGACGTTAAACCATTTCTCTGTCTCTCTCATGGTACACAGTATGGCGAATGCCAATCTTCCTTAGCTCTTTTGGTACAAAAAAGTAGGAGGTTAAATCCCATTTTATTTCATTTGATTCATCACAATGTGGGGTCTTGTGATAACCAATTATCATTGACACCATTGTTATAGAATTAACTATTGCTAATTCCTCCACCTATAGTTATCCTCTGCTGGATCTGGTTCCCAAGTTTTCCTACCACTGGGATACCGTAATGAACTACTGACGAACATCATGCCTGTACTATAAGGGAAATTTTGCGTTAACAGCTGTGTTTCAACCTACTCTTTGTTGAATTCTTACTGGCAAGAGTTGTGTTTACGCCCCTTCCAATGTGTACAGGGGACCTGTTTTTCATATCATCCGAACGACTAGTTGCTTTTCATTGCCAAGCTGTCTAGTCGATCGGATGGGACGAAAAATGAGGTCCCGTGTACACATTGGCGTGCATGTAAAAGATCCCTTGACAGTTGGAATTTGATATAAGAGTAGGCCATAGAGCCGCTGTCCGGGCAAAATTTCCCTCATAGCACACTGTATGGCGTATGCCAGTCTTCATTATCCCAGCTCGGAGCAGAATAGTAGGACGTTAAACCCCATTTCATTGCCAAGCTGTCCATCCTGGACCACTGACAAAGAGAAATCATCCCAGAAAATCCAGATGAACTTTCTCGGTCAACACTGGTATTGATCCCATGACCTCCTGGATTGACCCATGACCCCCTGGATTGACCCCCATGACCTCCTGGATTGTGAGTTAGCACCTTACTAGCTAAGGCACCCTGGCTGCCGACTTAAAAGGTAGAGGTAGTCA
This sequence comes from Patella vulgata, assembly GCF_932274485.2. Classification (NCBI taxonomy): domain Eukaryota; kingdom Metazoa; phylum Mollusca; class Gastropoda; family Patellidae; genus Patella; species Patella vulgata. The sequence continues at coordinate 5,612,291 of NC_065885.2, forward strand.
AAGCAACACAAAAATATAAAAAGAATATTTTTTCCCTACAACAAAATGGTGGCAGGGTTTATTACATAGCGAGCAGCATAGATCAGTGAAATTAAAATTCAACAGGGTTTATTACATAGCGAGCAGCATAGATCAGTGAAATTAAAATTCAACAGGGTTTATTACATAGCTAGCAGCATAGATCAGTGAAATTTAAATTCAACATATCTTTGGGAACACTTAACTAATAAGTTTGCAAGGGATTCCAATTGCGTTAAAAGGTCAAAATAAGACTTCAAATACAATTACACAACATTAGCAAGATATTTTTCCCAAAGAATATGACCATTTTTAAGCATTATCAAAATTTTCTAATATATTATTAGGTATTTTTACACAAAAACTATGAATTCTAACTGTATTTAGTGTGTTGAATGGCATCTAGAATGACTGACAGGTAAATTCTCCAGTCTGTCGTTTTTACAGCGAGTCAGTCAAGACTCGCAAATATTCGTGAAGAGACAACTCTATAGTGTACCAGCACTGAGAATTTGTAAGAAAGATGTATAATTTTTTTTTATTGTTTTAAAAAATGTATCTTTGAAACCTGTGAATTTAATGCAATTATTATGTCAGGTGTATTTATTTCTGAAATATCAATATTGTATGATTCATGTACAGTTTTATTTTATTTTCTTTCAGATATATTTGGCCTCTGCGTCGTTTACAACTTTTTTTTCCATTTTTCAGCTTTGCGAATTTGATGATTAAGATCACTGTAACATGAGAATCATTTAATCTTATATATCTACTGTATCTCTAATTTCTTTCACATTCATTTAATGTCGAATCTTTGTTTAAAAATTCTTAAAAAAAATGTGAATCACAGAAAATCATCTAATTTGTACTTGTGTCCAGTTTAAAGCTGTCTGATTAATTTTGATTATGAGTGTCCAATTTACAAGTATTAAATTTCCTGACCACTCTTCAAAATTTAATCATTGTACATCAATAATCAATTTGGTTGTTTATTTTTTAACAGTGATCGAGAAATTAAACACTTGTAAATTGGACACTCGTTAACAAAATTGAATGGTCAGCTTTAAACTGGACACAAGTACAAGTTAGATGGTTTTGGGTGATTTTAAATGGTTTTTGATATTGAATGAATGTGAAAGAAATTAGTGCTAAATACACAAGATTAAGTGATAATCGTGCTACAGTGATACATAAACCAACATTTCAGATTTTTGTATTCATTTGGTCCTGCTCCAGATAATCTACTTTTTATATATGCCCACTATAAACTGGTGGTATATTGTCATTGTCTTGGTCCGTCATTGTTTACATTAGTGAGAAAAAACAACTAGTTGGATGGCCAAATGGTTAGCCCATGCGCGTTGTATCATAAGGTCTGTCATTGCGTTAACTGGTGTGGTTTCGATTCCCCGGTTGTACGTAACCAGGAGTAAGGTCGCCTGTCCAACCTTGTGGGTTTTCTCCGAGTCCTCTGGTTTCCTCCCACTACTAAAGACCCCTACGCGCAAGAGAATTATTGAAATAAAATTGAACCATATGTTAGTCCCAAAATGACCTAGTTTGTTTCGAGTGGATGTTAAACCCCATTTCTCTCTATCCCTCTCAATTTCAGCCAGAAGCTGCAGTGACTCACTAAGATGCTTGGTCACTAACTAGGGGCTCCTGTGTTTGAGCCCAGTGTTCCCAGCATAGAAAGTTTGTGGGGACATTCCTGCGTTTCCGCCCCCCCCCCCTGTCAGTTTGCAGGGCTTAGGTCCCATGTTTACATTGGCGTGCACGTAAGAGAACCCTTGACAGTTGGAATTCGATATAAGATTAGGCCATAGTCAGAGCTGCTGTCCTGGCAAAATTTCTCTTACAGCACAGTGTATGGCATATGCCCGTCCTCATTAGCCCAGTTGGAGCAGAACAGTAGGACCTTAAACCCCATGTACGGAATACATGCCAAGGTACTTTAAATTCTATACTGCAGTTCGTTAAACATGGTACAGATCATTTTTCCGATACTCAACTATCGCATAGAGTTATGTCCACATGTGGTTTACATGAAAAGGAGGAAAGATGGTTTCCGGCATTGAAACACGTGTCCGGCCGAAATAACATTTGCCTCCACCAAACCACAAATCACGGATATGGGAACATTTTGGATTAAAAATGCCAGATGAAAAAGACAATTTAAATATCATGAACTTGTTTTTTATTATTTTATGTAAATTTGGAAAGAAAAGCCACTGCAATAGGTATTGTATCGTGAGGTTCATACTGTGATACGTATCGTATAATGAGGTTAGCCCTAGTTCAAACCTACTGAATTTTAACTAATTCTGGTAATTACTTCTCGAGTTACGTCCCTTCTTACCTTTGCATCATATGATGAAGTATATGATTATGTTCTTTGTTTCGATTATTGAAATGAATAACAATTTCTTATAACTACTTATTGAGTTATTGCCCTTGAATAAGAATTCCAACAATTTCAGATAATTACTTAGAGTTATTCCCCTTGATTATACAGTCTTGTCTACACACCAGTAAAGGTTTTAGTTGTATTAACCTAAAGATTCTTAACGAGAGAATTTTTAGGGACTGCTCGGCCAACTTTGCGGTTGTGGGTGTATGTTTTGGTGCCTGGCAACTCAGCTTTCTTTTTTGGTTGTCATTCAGGAACTGCTTCATGTTTACGAAAGGCTTTAAAAGATTTGTGCGTGATTTTTCATTCTTTAGATGATCTATTTCATCAGTGACCAAGGATTACAATATTTTCTTTTCTATGTTATTTCACAATTTGGTTGCTATTTTTATATGCCCACATTTTCAGGTGGACATATTATTAAGTCATCCCTCTCAGTCCGTCCGCATGTCTGTATGTTCTATTTTGGCCCATATTGCCATTGGACTGTAACTTCCTGGATTATTGTCCCCCAATTGTTTGAGAATCATCTACATAGATGTACAATGTAGCTTGTGGACCCTCTAGAGGTCTAAATTTTTATTCGATTTCGATTAACAAGCACAGATTCAAATGAAACTTAAAATATATGCTCAGGATCAAAAGATCTTATAGGAGATCTTAAAGGAGTTCCTTTTTGGTAAACATCACATGACAACTCCTTGGGTTATGGTCCCTGTCTTTTAAACTAAATGTGAAATATTTACGAAGTTTGTGGACTCTCCAGAGGCCACGATTTTTGTTGAATTCAGATGAAATTGGGGTCTTTCTAATATATTTAATTGGGAACACTAGGGCTCGAAACCTATCAATTCTCGTCTTTCTCTGTTGGTCCGTCCTACTGTCATGGACAAACCCCATTGATAATCAGCGTTCCACAAACCTCCCGTTCTGGAGTTATATTCCCGTGCCCAATATCTTTGTTAGCGGGTTAGCAACTACAGTTTTTTCTCATATTCGGTGTGAAGCATTTGAACAGTGAGAGGATTAGTCCTATCGATTTTGCCATGTTCTCTGTCCATCTCTAGCAAAATGTGGGCCTATCTTGAATGGCAACCGCTTGTTTGATGACTGAAACCGAAGTATAGCAGATTATGATGTCGACCTTTTCAATATTTTGTATGTTTACTATGATAGACAGATATTACTATTTCTGATCTACAAAGTTTTTGGCTTTTGTAAAGTCAGCAGTAAGAAAACGTCGTAATGTGGATTTAAAAAAAACTATCGAGTAAAACTCTGGTAATGTTGTCACCATGCGTCAAAGCAATTATTAATTATTATTAATATCAGATGTTTAATGTTGGTGGTAATTCAAGCAACCATGTTGGTGGTTATTCAAGCAACCAATGTACAATACCCGACACAAAGCTGTTAACACCATTTTTAAAATGGTTGGTTTATTTGTTGATGAATGATGTGTCAATTATAATCAGTTGCTAGGTTACAGGTTATTGTGTCCATCTTTATTAGCTTATCAACAGCCCTTACGTATCCAGCCCTCATTCATTATTATTGCATTATGATAAAATTACAAAAAACTCCTAAAAATAACCACAATATATTAGATGGTTTGTTTGAGTTTTTTGTCTGTTTTTGTATGTATTTTGTTAAAATGTAGCATTGTATAGAATGAGATCCGAGATTGACATTTAACTAAATGGTTTTCGATGATTCGGAAAGAAGAAAACAAGATTAAGGTAGTGTTCAATTTCAGTCAAATTCATTATTAATTTTAGGAATGTTATTAAAACCCTTTCTTCTTCAATTCTTTATTCCAGACAGTCGATGCTAAGAACTATTGTAAAATATGCGATGTGACATTCTCGAATCCGGATCTAGCTACGAAACATTATGTGGGTAAAGACCACGCTAATCGGCAGCTCCAGGTCCCCGTTCCAGTGTAAGTATCAACGTGAATAAATGTGATAAGGGGGCTCGGGGCATCAGATTTTCTGCACCATTGTGGGTAGTCCCTGAGAAGAATGTTCATGATTTCCATTTCATTTAATAGATGTAATTGGATCCTGCTTCAATTTAAAAGTATTTGCATTTTCCAGCGTGGAAAACTGTCTCGTCAATGAGATGGAACAAATAACACCCAAGATCATGTATATTGGCAGTCGTTAAAAAAAACTAATGTTTGGAAATCTGTACACATTGGCATGCACATTTAAGAACCCTTAAGGTGGGAGGCTATTTTTATTCTGAAATGTTGAAGCTATTGAATTGAAAATAGTACAAGTAGTTAGGAAATGTAATAAACAAGGGAAAACTAGCATTAAAAAAAAGTTGTTGCCAGGATAACACATTTTTTGGGAAAAAATTATGAAAAAGGTAGGTACACTATATTTCTGTAACTAATTAAGATATCTTCACCAAATTTGCAGGATATATAAACTAATATCTACCACAGAATCAGACAGAAAGCAATTTGAATTATCATTAATATTTCAAAAGTTATAAAAATATTTCTCCAAAGACAAAATATTGTGGTGAGGCAAATGTTTTAAACACCATTTTACAAGAAACTATAAAAATTATAGAGAAAAACTCTCTACCTGGTTTTGGAATTACCATTAAAGAATATGCAGTCCTAAAATGAGACATTTATCTTTATTAGTGCTACGTTTTTCATACTTTTTCAAAAAAAAAGTGTTACCCTGGCAACCCTTTTTTTTTTCTTTATTTTTAATGTTAGTTTTCCCTTGTCTATTACATTTCCTTACTACTTGTGCCATCTACAATTCACTAGCTTTAGAATTTCAGAAATCATTTTTCGGGTAGCCGCACCCCTTAACAGTTGGAAATCAGAGTAAGAGGAGACCGATGCGCCACTATCCGTTCAAAATTTCATAGTACACTGTATGGCATATGCCCATCATCATTTGCCCAGTTGGTGCAGAAAAGTAGGAAGTTAAACCCCATTTTATTTCAAATTTCAGTACCAAGGAGAATGTGTTTGAATGCACTCTCTGTAACGTAACCGTGACTAGCCAGGAAACGCTGAACACCCATTTTAATGGCGCCAAACACAGGGCCAAGGTAAAGAATGCAGAGTTTTCTGGAAGTGAAGGAAAAGACACTGGTAGAACACGAGGAGGAAATAATAGTAGAGGGAGAGGGGGGACAGGACCAACTGCTGCTAAACTCATGGATTTCAGTCAAGATGAAGAAAACAGCAGGGGAAGGGGCAGAGGAGGTGCCCGGGGACATGGAGGATTTGGAGCAGATCCTGGAAGACACATGGACTTAAATGAAGATATGGATAGAGGCGCAATGAGAGGTGGAAGAGGTGGCAGAGGTCGACAACCAATGAACTTAATGGATAAGCCTGGATTTGGCAGACCTGAATTTGATGAGCCTGGATTTGGCAGACCTGAATTTGATGAGCCTGGATTTGGCAGACCTGAATTTGACTTCAATGAAGGTATGGGTAGAGGATCAATGAGAGGTGGAAGAGGTGGCAGAGGTCGACAACCAATGAGCTTAATGGATGATCCTAGATTTGGCAGACCTGAATTCGGTAGACCTGAATTTGACGAACCTCGATTTGGTAGACCTGATTTCGACGATCTTGGATTTGACAGACCTAGGGGGATGCCAGGATTCAGAGGCCGTGGTGGACGTGGGCGTGGAGATCCCATGTGGGAACAAAACAGAGGTATAATGAAATTTTATCTCTATTTTTTATTCCCAACAGGCTTCAACTTTTCTGCGATTGGCCTTAGTGACACAGGGTTTTACAAACAAGACTTATTGACGGTCAGATTTTTCAAACGACTTAACTCAGGAACAGGATTTTATTTGCCATACATCTCCGCCAACCCCCCCCCCCCCAAAATATCAAATGTGGTTGACAATTTTGACGTATATTAAAACCATAGTTAATTAATGCAACTCAAATCATAAAAATATAGAATCATTGGAAGAAAGCTGTGTGCATGAATTTGAACACATCAGTACAGTCAATATATAGGGTTGTTAGCAGAATAGGCCTGAGTTTTATCTTATTGTTAGAATCTGGAAACCCATGTCTTTGGACTGTGGTTCTTTAGCTGGTACTTTTGCTGAATACATTTTTTTTTTACTCAATAATTTTCAAAGAAATATAGTATACGAAGACAATAGAGTTTTGAGTTGAGTTGGTCGTTAAACAATGCTGTATTATAACTGTGGTACTTACGCTGAAAAACTTTTTTTATTCGACACTTTTCAAAGAAATATAGTATGAGAAAACAAGTGAAAATTGAGTTTAGTTGGTCATTATAACTGTGGATCAAGGATCAAGGTACTTTCGCTGAAAAACTTTTTTTTGCTCAACACTTTTCAAAGAAATATAATATGAGAAGACAAATAAAGTTTGAGTTGAACGTTAAACATCCTTTCTCGCTCTTAACCACATGTCAAAACCAGTAAACAGTTTGTCATAAAAATTTATCAAAGTGAATTATATTCTCCGTACATGTTATTGGGGTCAACCTCGCTGAACTCTCTGTCATGCGTTTTGAAGTGCAGGACTGTTCTCTTATCAGTGTCACTTCTGCCTTACATCAGTCTATAAGAATCCCATCTTGTAGATGGTTAATGAGTGCGCTTTGGATCAGAAGGTCTGAGTCATGTGGCGTGGTTTTAGATACCCTGTTTGTACGTGACAAGGAGTAGGATCACCTGTCCAACCCCATGAGTTTTCTTCTGGATGCCCGGCTTCCTCCAACTGCTAAAGACCTTTCGCAAAAGTGAATTATTGAAATAAAATGAACCATGTGTACATCCCAAAATGACCTAGTTTGTGTCGAGTGGATGTTAAACCCCATTTCTCTCTCTCGCTCTCTCATAAAACCAAGGGTTAAATCTTTGAAATCGTGTTATTGCTGTACTGGACGGACTTTGTAATGGAATATTTTAAAACTTGGCAAGACTGTTTCAGATACATACAGAACAACACAAAGACTAAATAAACCTATTCAATTCCATTAAATGGAAGCAGAATAAATACTTCTCAAAATTCTCGAAGTATACTTAGTGTTTTCGACTAAAATCATGAATTAGGAATTAAAATGACGACGGTCATCTATCTTAGTGTCTGTTCTCAAGTGGAGCTTACTGTACACAGGCAGCCTAAGTTTAGTATTGGATAGGACTCGATGGGATCTTTTAAAATGATACAATGGGTATCCAAACAGCTTGAGACACAATAATAAAGCACAAAAAGATCATAGTGTTCATATTATTGAGTCTCTCATTGAATGTGGATGTATAATGTTGTCACCCATGTCCGTCCTTGGTCTGGTCTGATCTGTACTCATCATTAAGACTATCTCATATAAAATACCATATGATAGGTGGAATATAGCAAAGTTAAAACTTAGTTGGGTAGTTGAGTGGGACTCAAAGATGAGCCCTGTTCAAGTACAAAAAATTTTGATATTAAATTTAGTTTCCTTGTTGAGTGGGACTCAAGGATAAGCCCTGTACAAATTTTGATATTAAATTTAGAAGATATGAAATCTTAATAAAGCAATACAGGGAAGAGTTTATGATGGATTATTTTAAAACTTAGTCAGATTGCATAAACGAAGACTGGATTTCTAAAATTTTGAATTATATATTTTGAACGCATTTAAAAAAAAAAAACCTTTGATATTTGTTTTTAGTTATTCAAATAAATATTTTATTGTGATATAAATTAGCCTGTCTTTTAATTCAACATACTTTTGTCGCAAAAAAGCCCAACTGGAGATGACATGCCATAAAACTTCATTTTATTCTTTCATTCCGTTCTTTATTTTGCCTGTCCAACCTCGTGGGTTTTCTCCGGGCCCTCTGGTTTCCTCCCACTGCTAAAGACCCCTATGCGCAAGCAAATTATTGAAATAAAATTAAATCCATATGTTAGTCCCGAAATGACCTAGTTTGTGTCGAGTGGATGTTAAACCCCATTTCTCTCTCTCTCGCTATTAAAGCAAGATAAAAAAATTTTTTAGGAGTTTGTTAGATTAATGAAACTTGTTAATTAGGATTTGTTGACGATGATTTAAGAGCTACCACTGACGACTTTGCTGCTGGTGGGTGGATTAGGGGGGGACTAACAGACCCTGTCGTTATTTCTCCAAAAAGTTCATGTCAGAATTCAACGGTTAGCGAAAGTTGAGCTGGTTTAATGATTAAAAAGTGGAACTTATTTCATTTTCCCTCTGCATACTACAGACTGTTTATTCTATAAAGGGCAGCAAAAAAAAATGTGGTTTTTTTTTTTTAAATTAAGCATTTTCACAATTATGGTATTTAATCTGTCGTCTTGACAGCAGCTGACTAAAATTTCAAATAAATATTGTAGTCTAAAATGGAAATTTGTTGGATTCTGATCGCGTGAAATGCTATTTAATGAACAATAACAGTCCTCTGTATTCTAACAGGAGATGTTTATATCTTAATTGTCCGCTCACCGCAGCTGACGAAATATTTAAAATAAATATTGTAGCCCAAGATGTAAATTTGTTGGCGTTTATCCCCATAATATTCGTAATATCTGAGGAAGTGTCCTATTGATTATACCATAATGTTTGAACTCGGACAAAGCGTTGTCATTTGTTTCGTAACCGTTTTATAGCTATTCTCCGTGGCAAACGGCCAGAGGAGACTAAAGTCTGTTTTCCACATATGTGTTTCCGTCAGTTTACATTTACATCAGAACGACTTATGGAAAACAGGCCTTAGATTCATAAGGCCCTGATTTTTGTCAGTTTTTCTAAACCTTTAAAAGCGCCGAATTGTGATGACTTTATAGAGTCAAAACTAGTATGCACTGTTTGTATCAAGGGAGAGTTGGGTGGCGGAATGGTTTAACATGTGCGTCACGCCGTGTAAGCACATAAGGTCTGTCATTGAGACAAATGGCGTGGGTTCGATTCCCAGTTTGTATGTGACAAGGATTAAGGGTCGCTTGTCAAACCTCATGAGTTTTTCCGGATACTCACGTTTCCTCCCACTGCTAAAGAACCTTACACGCAAGCAAATGAATGAAATGAAATTATATCGTGTTAGTCTAGAAATGACCTAGTTTATGTTGCGTGGATGTTAATCCCCTTTTCTCTCCCTTTATTTGTGTCAGTTTTATCAATCCATGTATTATTAGGTTTGTTCGGCTGGGAATCGTGTTGAAATTCTCAAAACTTCTAGCCCCAAGTCCAAAAAAGCATTCTCAGACTTAAGTTAAGAATTTACTCAACTTCCAATCGCAGTTTATGGGAAATATCTTTGATCCAGAAACACAAAACTTTGCACATAGTTTCTTATTGATGTATTTGATACGTTAAAACAACAAAAGTTTTATAAAGGGCTATATTTTAGTTTAAATAAGACAAACCAATTTGAGTAAAATCTTAACTTAAGCCTGAGAATGCTTTGTGAACTCGGGGCCTGAACTTTAAAAGGTTTGGAAAAACTGACAGAAAACTGGGCTTTATCAATTCTACTTTCACCTGGTCGGCAGCCACAAGAATAGCTATAAGAAATTACATTGAAAGTGTCAGACATTTTGGACTACCTTTATTTATATATTTACATTCATGCGTGAAAAAACGAGTTAATCTGGACTTATGGTCGAAGCGAAGAAGAATAATAAAATCGCTCTCAGGCCAAAAAAAAAGCACAAGTAAACATTTAAAATGCTATTTTGCTTGATCTGGCTAATGGAAAGGGCTTATTTCATACTTTCGGTTTCTACTCCTAGACTACCAGCACTGGATTCATTTCAACCAAATTTTGTGGATATTTTGTATAAAAGAAGTTGCTAAGCGCCGAAAGGGTGGAATTGTGCATAGTGTGACTGCCAATGTCATTGGCCTACAATAAAAAAAAATTTGTATTTTTCAAACATTCTCGACTTCTTTAAGACTATTTTCTTTCAACGGTATTTATCAATTGACGCACGTAATAAACTCAAAACATAATATGGAACACAATAACTATTTTAGTTAGAGCTACGTTTCGTTGAGGGTTCTCTCAACATTGTTCAAGCAAATAGTGAGGAATATAATACACAGAAGGTTTATATACAAAAAAACCCTTGTCAGTGATGCAGAACAGAGGGTCTGACAAGGACAGCTGTCTAGTCGTTCAGATGGGATGGAAAACTGAGGTTCCGTGTACACATTGGCGTGCGCGCAACAAATCCCTTGAAAGTTGGAATTCGATATAAGAGTAGGCCATAGTACCTCTGTTCCGGCAAAATTTCCCTCATAGCACACTGTATGGCGTATGCCCGTCTTCATTAGCCCAGTTCGGAGCAGAACAGTAGGACATTAAACCCCATTATATTTCATTTCATTTCATTGCAAAAACTGGATTTCAAGCAAATAGCGATGTTGTTGAATGGATTTCAATTCAAATTTGGTCGATGTAATATGTTGCTCAGGTGTAACTTAATCACATTTTGAACTTTGTCGCATTTTAGAGTTTAATCCAAATTTGGTAGATATTTTGCTCAGATGTCACTATATAAACCATGGACCTTGATACAAGTACCATAGTAGTTGTATAACGGCTACTTCCGTAAATGTGATATGGCAGATAAATCTGTGTCACTTATTCATAATTGTTTAAATCAAGTGGATCAACAAATAGGGCAACCTCAAACATAGTTCAAATGAAATTGCTAAGACCCACAAGCAAAATTATTCGGTATATTTTGTAGGAACATTGGCTTGTGTATAACACAAAGTTGTTTGGTGTGCGAGAGGAAATTGAATGAAATTATATTTTTAACTTTGAGCTGTAATATGAATTTCATTAAAAGCATTGCCGAAAGGCAGAACTGGACCAGACGGATACAGGCAGGTGTTGTGTCTGACATTGTCTGTGACAGGTGCCTTATTTCCAGGCTAAAATACAGATCTATATTTTGTTTTGTTTTTTTTGTTTTTTTACTTTCGATGGCCTTTACTACATGAAGATCTGACTGGTTGTAGTGGAAGGTCGTGTCAGGGGTCGTACGAGCGACTTTTGACCCTATGACGTCAGACATTGATTAATCAATCAGCGTTGACATTTCTAGTGGTTTACCCACAGTTCCGTGCATGGCATACCAATAAGTCGCTGTAACAGACCGTTTCATTGGCTAATCCCTCACTTCAAACAAAACGCCGGTAATATAACAACTCTTCCAGATCCTAGTGTAGTAAAGACAAGTAAAACGAAATTTTGAACTATAAAAAAACAAAACGAAATATGATCTGTGTTTGAATCTGATCGTGTCATTCATTTTCCATCCAAATCTTGTTTTATTGTTGATCAACAACACAAACTTTTTGCGAAAGTGATTCATCCTGTTCTAGTTAATAACAACCTAAGGTTTTAGATGATCAATAAGACTTTTAACGATTTATAGCTATTGCACCTGACGTGGTCAGGTGAAGAAAGCGCAAATATCTCTTAGCCTGATTTTTCTAAATATGTTAAAGAGTGTCAAGCAATCCCTTTCAGTCTCACAATGGAATATTTATTCTTCAAACCACAACTTTTCTGCGATTTTGATATGTTTTAGTAATGTTCCGATTATTGATTTCACTTAATTGGTTGATAAGTGGCCAATCTATATCGCCCGATACTCAACCATTTTGCCAATATTAGAGTAACAGATATCTTTTCAAAAAGATGCGATAAATATCTTTAAAATATCATTTGAGTTGTGAACAAATCATTTCTTTTGCTGGTCACTTTTATTTTAGTTGCCATGTGTGTAACTATTTAGACATAATACAAGAATTGACTCTTAGACAAAAGCTTTAAAAACAAAAGAATAAACAATATTTATCCGATTCTTATGAAACTTGAAAGAGATGATTTTATCCCAAAGTTCTCAGAGGGGTTCAACTTCTTGGATTATTGCCCCTGTTTGTACAAAATTTGCACAAATAGCTTGAGATCACAATTTTTATTTGATTTTTATTAACGTTAAAATAAATGGTTATAACACAACAATCGCGGATGGAATCGGATCGTAACTTGCTGTTAAAATTGACCCAATGCAAATAGTGGTAAAGCATTTAATTTTAATGCATATACCAAGGTTATCGAGTCATGGATTCTCTGGAAGTACAATTTTTTGTCTAATTTAGATAAAACTTAAGATGTGTGTTAAAGATCCAAAGATCTTGGATAGTACACATTGGACCACAACTGCTTTAGTTATGTGAAATATGTATGATGTTTGGGGACCCTCCAGAATGCACAATTTTTTTCCTATTTAGATAAAGTTTAAAATATATGTTAAGGATCAAAAGATCTCAGTTGATTTTGATTTTGGTGTGAAGCATTGGGTTCATGAGAGGGTGAACCCTATTGATATACAGTTACCTCCTTTGCCAAAACATACTTAAACATACATTATGCAAGAGCTAAATCTGCCTATTGCAGGTCTTTCATTAGGCCTGAAATGTTATCTTAATTATTAGTTAGACATTAATTAACTTATCCAGACCATAATCAATTCTTGATGGCATCGCTAGCCTGCGATTACGTTCCGATTTGCTGTTCGACTTCCATTCATAGTTAAATCAAAAAATGGATAATTGAGACTATGTTTTTTATCCTACCTACCTTAGCAATGATGATTGAGGCTAGCCCCAATATTCAATCGCTAAAATCTCTGTTCATAGTGGATCAGTTTGACTGAAATTTTCAGCAAATTGCCTTTACATCATCTAGTTTTTAACGATTATAGTGAGAACTGTCAGCTCTTTAACTAATCTCCCATAATGTATCTTTAACGCGATAGTGGCAACAGTTTTTTGATATATCTATTCCAAGTTTGGTGTAAAGCTTTTGGGTCTTGATGAGAAGACAAATTCTATTGATATTCAGTATAGAGTTCCGGAGTTACACACTCCCCCCTTTTCCCCAAAACCTTGTGAACACAATTGAGACTACAGTTTTTAACCCAATTTTTTTTTCATATTCGATGGTAAAGCATTGGGACAATGAGTGGATGAGCCCTCTGATCTCGGCCCACCACTTGCATGGCAAACGCTTGTTAATGAAAATCTGTTGCCACATATAACATCTCTATAGTATCAGTGTAAAATAGCACAACCGGGTGATTGCAGACAGGTTAAGGGAAATTTAAGTAGACATGTACGGAGTCACCCTGTATGTGTCCGATATGCCTTTTATCAGTGTAGTTAATAAATAGCATTGGAATGCTGAAATTCCTTAACTTCTCAAGTTTTATTAAACGTTTATTGTTATGAATTCCAAAGAGAGAGAGAGAGAGAAATGGGGTTTAATGTCCACTCGACACAAACTAGGTCATTTCGGGACTAACACATGGTTTAATTTTATTTCAATAATTCGCTTGCGCGTAGGGGTCTTTAGCAGTGGGAGGAAACCGGAGGACCCGGAGAAAACCCATGAGGTTGGACGGGCGACCCTACTCCTTGCCACGTACAACCGGGGATTCGAAACCACGCCAGTTGACTCGATGACAGACTTTATGGTACAGCGCGCACGTGCTAACCATTCAGCCACCCAACCCCCCAATTCCAAAGAGAGCATACTACTTCTGCGTGCAATTTTCTTCTGTATTTTTTCTGTTTAGGATAAATGTAATTTCTGTGGTATTTTATTTAATATGATAGCTAGTTGAATTCGACAAGCACGTCTTTAAAATTACTTTTATTTTTCAAAGATCGAATTAATCTCTTGTACACTGAGTATGATAGTAGTACAATTGTAGCGGGTTCGTTCTCGAAAATTCTTTCGACACCTAGACGATACAAAGGTGTCGAAATAGGGGCTGATGAACAATGTACGTAAGGGTCTTGGTTATGAGTGACTTTTGTTGTTCTACAATCAGACGACCCAATAATGATGTCTCTGTTTATCATTTGAAATTTACATAAAGAGCTGGCAGTTCTTACTATAATAGTTAAAATCTAGATACTGTAAAGGGAATATGTTGAAAATTTCAGTCAAATCAATTCACTCTGAACCAAGAATTTAGCGATTGAATTGTAATTAAATAAAAGATACATTATGGAAGACTAGATAAAGAGCTGGCAGTTCATACTATATAAACTAGATAATGTAAATAGATAATGCTGAAAATTTCAGTCAAATTGCTTCACTCTAAGCCTCATTTAAAATCTCTGTAGCCTCGATTGTCATTGTTACCGCTGTCACGATAATTAACAAAGTCTCGATTGTCAATTTTTGCGTTAAATTATCAACAGATGTTGAACAGCAGATCGGATTCAAATCCAATGAAAATTGGACACATAAGATAGCATCAATAGTTGATTATGGTTTGGATAAGTTAATTAATGTCTAATTTATAGTTTATATAACATTTCAGGCCCAAAGAAAGACCTGCAATGGGCAAATTTACCTCTTGCATAATGTATGTTTTTAAAGGCTCAATACCACTCTTGTTGTAACTGAATAATATGTCCCAATCTTTATTCTGGCCAACAAATTGTACTATTTTAGAATATTTCAATTAATTGATGATACAAATTTCATCTTAACACACCTTATTTAAAAATTTTGAAAAATTCAACATAATGGTTTGAAACGTCTAACGTAAACCTTTTCAAATGAAACTTCGATTTAAAAATATTTTCGAACCCTCTGGACAAGTAAAATAGGATGTAATGGATAATTTACACAACAGGTAGGACACTTAAACATCTAGTACTTAGATAGAGATATTATTTATTTTCTGGAGCTTTCAAGCCAGCAAGAGTGTTATTGTCCCTTTAAGAAGACAGATATCAGTGATAAATAATCTCTGGGCTTGGATTTAATCAGATTAAAATGGGACCCGTCAAACAAAAAACATTGGATATATCCTACATCTGCTGGGAATGTCGAAAATGTTGACAAATCTCTTCAATTCATCATATCTTTGTAAATACTCAAACAAATGGAATGGGTTGGATAGCTGAATGGTTAACGCGTGCACACTGTATCATAAGGTCTGTCAATGAGTCAACTGGGGTGGATTTCGATTCCCCGGTTGTACATGTCAAGGAATAGAGTCGCCTGTCCAACATCGTGGCTTTTCTCCGGGTCCTCCGGTTTCCTCCCACTGCTAAAGACCCATACTCGCAAACAAATTATTGAAATAAACTTGAAAATGTCAAAGTGCCGATCTATCTTACTAAATTAAAATGATTTTCTCCCCAAAATAAAATAGCTTTGGCTCCTAAAACTCTTAATTAAAATTTAATTTGTTTATTTTGAGTGAAGTTATCAATGGCTGTGATTTTGACAAGATGTGTGCATTGATCGTAACCAAAGTACTGGTCATTCAAGTCATTGCCTTGCTCCTCCATTTTTCATTCGATCATAAAACCGTTTTAATCTACTTAAAATCGGGGCCATCCATTGGTATTGAGAGTTGATTATGGTTAATAAATATTTCATTTATAATTTATATAACATTTAAGGCCCATAGAAAGACCTGGAATAGGCAGATTCAGCTCTTATGTAATGCATTTTTCAGACATGAAAAATAAGACATTGTCGAAAAATGCAAGTGGTGAGCAGTGACTAAACTTTTTGGACAAAGTTGATGACGTCGGTTGTTTTGGCGGTCTTTTAAATTGACAGCCCAAAGTTTGTATATATTTACAAGATTGTCAAAATTATCGTTAAATTTTCTAGTTCCTTGCATCATGAACTGAATGGCGACTGCATTTAACATGGCCGGTACTAACAAAGGCATAAGGATTATAACGGACACTACTATTGCTATGTGTGGTCATAATGACGAAACCCCATTAATTAAAGCCTCATATTCGATAAAGAATAAACCTTAAATTTCTATAATCCTTGAGCGTCATTTAGCGATTGAGCGCATTGAAACACAACACAATTTATATGGAAAACAATCACTGGTTTATAGACAAATAGCACAACGTTTCAACAAGTATCCTCTTGTCGTTATCAAGCACAAATTTCTATCCCGACCTTATCAGTTCATACACGGCACAGCACCAAGCTATTTACGTATTACTATTCATAAATACCCTCCAACTAGATCATTGCGATCTGGTTCGCAGTGTTTATTAACTGTTCTAAAGTATAACCAGAGAACGTTTGGCTGCTAATCATATTACTATAATACAGCATATACTTGGAACTCTCTACCACTAAAATATGCTTATATTTTACTATTTCAAATATTTGTGTTTCATTTATATTTCAACTACAGTGCACTCTGTCACATCCGACCGCTGATCACTCCGGCACTCTGTTACATCCGACACCATTTTCATGTCCTGATTTATTTCCTTATTACTTCAGCCAAAAAATCTCTGGATAATTCGACCTCTGTACGTTCCGGATTATGACATCAATCAGCCGTCCTGTCATGCGATTTCCATTGAATCGACACCGTATAATCCGGCCTTCAATTGGTGGGTGTGAAGCATACACTTACCGATCAATTATCCTTGAGATTAAAACTGGATGGGTGTGAAGCCACAAAAGATTAACAAGCAATCACCAATCAATTATCTGTGAGATTAAAACTCGCTACCGTGGGTCTTTGTTGATTACTTTGATAATTTTAATCTCATGTACGACAGTTATGACAAATACTAAAGAATATCCACGAATTTTACCCCGAATTCACAGTCGTAAAAATATTCCTAGCACCTGTTGGAAACATTTGTTGCGCATGCCGATTGAACCTGAATAACCTATAAGTTTGGTCACGCTACGGATCTCTTCGAACCGTGTGACGAAGACCTGGGGATGCTCGATTCACAATCACAGTCCGGAACGTCCCGAATTGACAGAATTGCAATCAAGTGACGCTGAATTCAGTCCTGTCACAGTTCTGTCAGTCCTGACGACGGAGGTGGTGTGAGTAGAATTGTGACGTAATTAAACACGACGAACAGGTTTCGGCTGCATGGTTGGATGAGATATTTATATATCCAGTCGACGCATGCGTTGTAGCCCGAAGTACCCATTTTCACTCGATTGTCGCTATTTTTGGGATTGAGAAAATTCAATTCCGGAATGTTCAATCGAGTACGCCCATTATCAATGAACACGTGATAGCAAAGACAAGAGTGCGATCAACTGAAGACGGCGAAGAAGATAAATTAACGACAGACTTGACCTATTCAAAATGCCTACGCATGTTAAATGAAATAAAAATCAATGTAATAAAATTTTGAATGTACAGAAAGGTTTATCATTTTTAAAGGGAATAACATTCTGGTGATTTGAAGTTCTATGTTCGAAGCTACATTATAATAATATTTCCGGTTTTCGAAGTTACAATATTTCCGGTTTTGAGAAAACTGGGTTTTCCGACACTCTGCGTAATCCGACATATTGTAACGATCCCGTCGGATGTGACAGAGTGCACTGTTTTTCAAATATTTCTATTTCAACGATTTCAAATATTTATATTTTTAATAATTTCAAATAGTTATTAGATGTCTACAGTTTCAAATATTTATATTTTCAATGATATCAAATAGTTATATTTCAACGATTTCAAATAGTTTTGTGTCAACGATTTCAAATATTTACATTTAAACAGCTTCAAATATTTATATTTTCAACGATTTCAAATATTTATATTTTCAACGATTTCAAATAGTTATTAGATGTCAACAGTTTCAAATATTTATATTTTCAAAGATTTCAAATAGTTATATTTCAACGATTTCAAATAGTAATATTTCAACGATTTCAAATATTTATTTTCCAAGTTTCAGCAATATCAAATATCTATATTTCAGCTATGTTTGTTTCAGTGTTTTCAAATATTTATGTTACATTTACATTTAAACGATTTCGTATTTGAACTATTATGAACTATTTCAAATTTTCATATTTGAACTATTTCAAATTTTCATATTGGAACTATTTCAAATTTTCATATGTGAATGATTTCAAATATTTATATTTCAATGATTTCAACATCACATATATATATATATATTTCAACAACATCAAATATTTTCAGCAATATGAAATACTGTGTTTCAATGATTTCAAATATTTATGTTTCAACAACATCAAATATTGCAAATATTCATTTTTAAAAATTTCAAAAAATTTATTTTAAAAGATTTTTTTATTTCAAATATTTATGGTTTAAACAATATTTTATTTTGAGTGTGACATGAGTACTGGTACGGTATATACAATACTCATATAATGGATTTCAAAACAATCCGAAGCTTAAATAAGACTCATTTTGATAGATTCATGTATGATAAATTTCAAAGATTCGTTTATGATAAATTTCAAAGATTCATTTTTGATAGATTTTAAAGATCCATGTTTTATAGATATCAAATATTCATGATTGATAGATTTCAAAGGTTCATGTATGATAAATTTCAAAGGTTCATGTTTGATAGATTTCAAAGGTTTGTGTTTGATTGATTTCAAAGGTTCATGTTTGATTGATTTCAAAGGTTCATGTTTGATAGATTTCAAATATTCATGTTTGATAGATTTCAAAGATTCATGTTTGATAGGTTTCAAAGGTTCACGTATGAAAGATTTCAAATAATCATATAATGGATTTCAAAACAATCCAAAGCTTATCATGTATGATAGATTTGAAATATTCATGTTTGATTTATTTCAAATATTCATGTTTGATAGATTTCAAATATTCATCTTTGATAGATTCATTTTTGATAGATTTTAAAGATCCATGTTTTATAGATATCAAATATTCATGTTTGATAGATGTCCAAGGTTCATGTATGAGAGATTTCAAATATTCATGTATGAAAGATTTCAAATAATCATATAATGGATTTCAAAACAATCCAAAGCTTATCATGTATGATAGATTTGAAATATTCATGTTTGATTTATTTCAAATATTCATGTTTGATAGATTTCAAATATTCATCTTTGATAGATTCATTTTTGATAGATTTTAAAGATCCATGTTTTATAGATATCAAATATTCATGTTTGATAGATGTCCAAGGTTCATGTATGATAGATTTCAAATATTCATGTATGATAAATTTCAAATATTCATGTTTGAAAGATTTCAAATATTCATGTTTGATAGATTTCAAATATTCTTGTTTGATAGATTTCAAATATTCTTGTTTGGTAGATTTCAAATATGCATGTTTGATAGATTTCAAATATGTATGTTTGATAGATTTGAAATATTTATCTATGAAGATTACTGGATTTAGATGTGCTGATGTCGTCTAGGTTGTTTTAACAATCACCTTTTCTTGGTCTTAGAGCTGCTGTCGATGCAAAATATCCTGCATAAACACTACGTTTGCCGGGTTGGGCATTTTAAAAAAAACAAAACAACACAGTTGTTTTCGTTTCTGATTAATTATCATTCTACTGGCCCAGTTCCTACAATCGACTTTAATGCAAACAACAGACTTGCTCTTGGAACCCCTCCAATGTTACGACTTGGTGTATAAGGTCAGCCTAACTGTTCTCCGGTGTGGTGACTGTAGTTTGGTGCTGATAGATGTTATAGGGGGTATCTTGCTAAGATGCTGTATCTCACAAGGCACGAATGGAAGTATCGATTTCTCAATCTTGCTTACCTTTACACACCATGTTTTCTCGATCTTGCCTACCTTTTCCCACCTTGTGCTGTATCTCGCAAGGCACAAATGGAAGTGACGTTTTCTCAATCTTGCCTTGCTTTTCCCACCTTGTACTGGACTAGCCTCTCCACCCGTGACCGGCCTATACAATTGAAGTGGACGTGTAGGCCCACAAACCATCCAACCAAAGCAAATTCAGAATATTCTGATTTTGATAGATTTCAATAAATTGGCTGTGTATGAGCACCTCCGAGGGTATATTTAAACATTCTGAGTTTTGCGACTTCTTGTGAGATTTCAAACAAATATTATTTTATAGTGGTACATGGACTTTGTTTAGTTTGTTACATGAAATGTTACACATTTCTTAAATGAAACTGACTTAGACATTATGACTCTTAAGGCCAAAGAACTTATACTATACGCTTAGTCCATCACCCATCTGTTCTAAATTGCTTCATGGAATTCGACCGACCTTGCTAAACAAGTTGGTCTGATGGTGATCAGTCAGATGTATTAAACAGAAAGTGCTCATCACCATCGAGAAGGGCTGCAGCAGATCACATTTTGATTTCCTTTTCAAACCTCTTTTCAAGATGGGTGCTTGGGTGGTACTTAATCAGATTTATTCAAATACAGTGGTTTGACCCTATTGGACCCTAGTGGAAAATTTAAACATTTTTGCCTTTTCTAAAACAAATTTGATCCACTGAAGAGGCTTTGCTACGTTGGGTTGTGATGTTGTCATCTGAAAGGATAAAATTTAAACTTTTGAACTGTTTCAGACTTTTTTCGAATTCTTCTGCTGAATCTTCTGATTGATTCACTGTTAACCTGATACCAATGACTAATGAACTTAGTCCATTTAGTAATAAAATTTCTTGTCATTAAATCATACACAAGTGATCATTTTTCTAAACTAATGTTTAGTACATTATAGATATTGCTTAAAATTTTTTACAGTATTCATTAATTAGCAGGCGTGTAACTATATAGCTGTAAAAGATGTCACTACTGGTGTAAAAGCATGACTATTTATAACACCCATCACTATTGAATACACAAACCTGGACAATAGTGGTGTGTACCTGTCACAATGTCAGGCACAGATTCAGGCTTCGTCAGGCACAAAACCCCTGGTGCCTGTCATTTTGTCCAACACTGATTTGTCTTTTTTATTGATATTATTAATACGTGTCCGGCACTAAGTTGAAAATGTCAGGCACAATTTCATTAGTGCCTGACATTTTGTCAGGTACATCCAAAACCGTTATTTCCAGGCCTGGGGGTGTATATCATTCAATAGTCACAGTTTTAACACCTCTGTGACTTAAAGGACAATATTGGTGCCAGTTATTATCACATATGTGATAGAGCTGGTTAAACACATTCCAAATATAATTTTAACACAGAGATAATTGCTAGTAATACAGGTTTCCAGAATCGGAAGCGATGAACGCCAAAGGAAAACATGGGTCATCTCTCTATATAACTGACTGATGTGACGAGCGATAACAGATACACGGCCAAATTTCTGCTCACTAATAATTCCTTCGAAGACCAAAAGTTGTTATATGGGACTGTAAGAGGATACATGACAATTCAATAAAGTAATTGAATGGCATTAGGTAAGAGAACACGAGAAAAATAGAAATAGTCCGTACATTCCCTTGTTTATATTCATTCTATACCTTATAAAAACATGGTAATGCACGGACTTTTTTCCATTTTTCTTTCGTGTTCACTTATCTAGTGGCAGTCAATTATGAATTGTTAAATATCCTCTCACAATCTCACACAACAACTTTTGGTCTTCAAAGGAATTATTAGGGAGCAGAAATTCGCCCGTATATCCGTTATCACTCGTCACATCAGTCAGTTATATAGTGAGATGACTCGTGTTTTCCTTTGGCGTTCGTCACTTCTGATTCAGGAAACCTGTATTACTCAGCTATCGTAGCAATGATCTCTGTGTTAAAATTATATTTAATGACTTCTGCCTGACTACTAACAATTTTAACTAAACATTATATATGTTAAATGATGTCTTCGCTCTTTTTGTTCGATATATTTTCATTTATAAATTTCTTTGGTTCATTTGTCAATAATATCAAGATTTTAACTAAATTAGGAAGGTAAAATATTCGTGTGGTGCCTATTTATAATGTTTACAGAGATTTTAGCGATTGAATTTTCGGCCTAGCCTCGATACTAAAGTCAGTACGATAAAAAACACAGTCTCGATTATCCATTTCATGATTAAATCATAATGGAAGTTGAACAGCAAATCGGAACCTAATCCAATAAACATCCCAGGCTAGCGATGACATCGAGAGTTTATTATGGTCTGGATAAGTTAATTAGTGTCTAATTAATAATTTAGATAACATTTCAGGCCTAATGAAAGACCTGCAAGCAATAATGTATGTTTAATTTACAAGAACTTTGAAGTTTATTATCAATCAATCAATATATTATAACTGATGAGCAATAAGCCAACTTGGGGGGGAGGGGCTGGGCTCATTTCTTTAAAGACAGGAAGGATTTCAAATAAAAAAGAAGCTGGTTTAATGCACATGATAAGTTAGTTTAAATGGAGAAATAGGTGGTTCTTTATTTATGGAGACATGAGTACATCCTGGCCGACCTTCGGTTATAATTTTTTTAACGACTAGTGGACGTAACTAAAAACCGAACGCAGATGGTCCGGACCATCATATGTTCAAAAATGGCTGCCCCCATTGACATGCTGTTGTCATTTTACTCTGCTTCAGACCTCGACCATAACTCTGCAAAAAAAACCCCACTTAACCTTATGGAAGGTCTATAAATCTCTCCATGGAGGATGAATAGCCATTCTATATGATGTTATACAGGTTAATAAACAAATAATATTTTCATGAAATTAAAACTTGAGCGACTCAAATTTTTAGAGACGACAAAATTCCTTATAATTTGACTTTACTTTTTGCAAAGCACAAATTTTGAAATAATGCGTAATTTTTAGACTTGCATAGATTCAGACATAATATATATGCTCATAGAAGTAGCAACATGTAAAATTCTTTTAAGCTTCATAAAATCATATACTAAATAAAAATAGATTCTTTTGAAATATTCTACACTTGCGTTTCATCGACAGCTGCCATCTTGGAACTACTCCAACACTGCCACAATAGCATTGTTAAATTTTTTTATACTATGGTCCAGACTAAATAAAATTCGGATTCAGTTAGTTGCCCTACTGATCCCATGGTGTGGTCATTAATCTGGCATTTCTATTATACAGGTGAACAGGACCAATGTTGTTGGGGGGGGGTTTTATAGAAAATTTTAATTGTATATATAATCTTCCGTTATCTATACGCTGGCTCGCTAGCCTGGAAGTCGGGTGTTCGATCCCTGCATTGACCGAGAAAGTTCACCCAGATTTTCCGGCGTGGTTCCCCCATGTCAGTGATGCAGGACGGAGGGCCTGACAAGGACAGCTGTCAAGTCATTCCGATGATCCCAAAAACCAAGGTCCCATGTACTCATTGGCAGTTGGAATTCGATATAAGAGTAGGCCGTAGTGCCGCTGTCCGGGCAAAATTTCCCTCATCGAAAAACCGAGGTCCAGTGTACTCATTGGCAGTTGGAATTCGGTATTAAAGTAGACCGTGATTTCCCTCATAGTACACTGTATGGCGTATGCCCGTCTTCTTTAGCCCAGTTCGGAGCAGAACAGTATGGATGTTAAACCCAATTTTATTTCATTTCTTTATCTATACATGTAATGATGTGATATGTTTTTTATTTTATTTCGTAGTCTGTGATAATTGTTTATATCTATGTATATCTCTTGTGATTATATTTAGTAAGTAAATGTATTATATAATGGGTTGGTTGGTATGGTATAGCCCTGTAGGTGCTGAAGTGCCATTAAACATCATTTTATTCATTCATTCTGTTGTGAGGGGGTTTGGGTACGGTATACCCCGGTAGGTGCTGAAGTGCCATAAAACATCATCTTGTTCATTCATTTTATTGTGGGGGGTTTGGGTGGCCAAAGGGGTGGGCACGGTATACACCAGTAGTTGCTGAAGTGCCATAAAACATCATCTTGTTCATTCTTTCTATTGTGTAAATTGGAATGGTTTAATGCATGCGGTTTATATCATAAGGTCTGCCATTGAGTCAAGTGGCGTGGTTTCGATTTCCCACTTGTACATGACAAGGAATAGGATCGCCTATCCAACCTCATGGGTTTTCTCTGGGTCCTCAAACAGCTAAATACCCCTATGCGCAAGCAAGCAAATTATAGGA
Organism: Patella vulgata; assembly: GCF_932274485.2. Taxonomy (NCBI): domain Eukaryota; kingdom Metazoa; phylum Mollusca; class Gastropoda; family Patellidae; genus Patella; species Patella vulgata. The sequence goes on from NC_065885.2 coordinate 5,636,642, forward strand.
TTTAAATTAAACCAAAATAACCTAGTTTGTGTCAAGTGGAGGTTAATATATATATCTCTCTCTCTCTTTCTCTCTTTCTCTCTCTCTCTTTACTTGATTGGCCTTTTAAACTTAACTGTTTGTGTTTGTCCCTAGTTGTCCATTTACCATAAATATGAAAACCTAAGTACATTCCTGTGGACACAAATAAAAGTACCCTTGACAGTTGGAATACGCTGTCCAGTCAAAGTTTACCTCATAACACACTGTATGGTGTATGTCCGTCTTCATTAGCCCAGTAGGTGTAAGACAATAAACCCCTCTTTCATTTTATTTCATTGGGTTTTCTCCTGGTCCTCCAGTTTCCTCCTTAAATTGAACCATGTTAGTCCCGAAAAAACCCAGTTTGTGTCGAGTGGATGTTACCCCCCTCCCCCCCCCCCCCCTCCTCTCTCTTAACCCCCAATAAACTACCATTAATTATACAACCTTATTTTATTTCCAGATTTCCCGCCACCTTTTCATCCAGATGGAAGGCAGCCTGATGATTTTGATCGTGGTCCAACGCCTCCTAAGCGCGCAAGAAGATTTGCACTCAACAATTTGTAAATTCTCACAAGTGCTACCTGAACACATCTACTCTCTGCCATCAGTTCACCATTTTGTATATATTTGTAAATAATGAAACGCGAGATGCTGATGTAAATATTAAATATTGTTCAAATACTGAATAATTATGTCATTAATTAGAGCGTTATTTTTCATAGGTCATGTTTTTAATTTATTCATATCAAATCTCCTGTTTATTATGGAAAATTAAGATGTGATTATCCTAGGTTTTCAATCTGATTAAAGCACAGATCCTATTTCGTTTCAGGGTGCTTGGATGGCTGAATGGTTAGCACATGCGCGCTGTACCATAAAGTCTGTCATTGAGACAACTGGCGTGGTTTCGATTCCCCAGTTGTATGTAAAAAGGAGTAGGGTTGGCTGTCTAAGCTCGTGGGTTTTCTCTGGGCCCTCCGGTTTCCTTCCACTGCTAAAGACCCCTAGACGCAAGCGAATTATGGAAATAAAGTTGAACCATATGTTAGTCCCGAAATTACCTAATTTGTGTCAAACGGACGCTAAACCCCATTTTTCTCTCTCTCTGTACCATAAAGTCTGTCATTGAGACAACTGGCGTGGTTTCGATTCCCCAGTTGTACGTAACAAGGAGTAGGGTTGGCTGTCTAAGCTTGTGGGTTTTCTCCGGGCCCTCCGGTTTCCTTCCACTGCTAAAGACCCCTACACGCAAGCGAATTATGGAAATAAAGTTGAACCATATGTTAGTCCCGAAATTACCTAATTTGTGTCAAACGGACGCTAAACCCCATTTTTCTCTCTCTCTATTTCGTTTCGTTTTTTTATAGTTCAAAATTTTGTTTTACTTGCCTTTACTACACTAAAAACTGGAAAAGTTGTGATATAATCCGAGTTCTGGATGAGTTAAGGGATTAGCCAATGTTACGGTGAGTTCTTAGGGGTGAGGTGCACGGAACTTTGGGTAAACCCCTAGAAACATCGACGTTGATTGATTAATTAATGTCTGACGTCATATGGTCAAAAGCCAGTTGTACAACCCCTGACGTGACCTTCCATTACATCTAGTCAGATCTTCATGTAGTGTAGGCCATCGAAATTATAAAAAAAAAAACGAAATATAGATCTGTACTTTAATCAGATTGATCGAGATAAAAATAACGTTATCTTTTAAAGTCTTCGATCATAGTTTGAGGGATTGAAGAATCAATTTACAAACTACGATACCAATTCCGTTCAGTATTTACAAAGATATGATGAATTGAAATTTTGTCAAGATCAGACACACCAACTGCTGATGATGATGATGATATACTAATGCCAAAAGAAAGTATACACACTAAAAATATGACTAAGTTTTGTTTAAATCAAAAAAATGTGACAAAACTACACTGAACATGTCTCGTGCTTCCAAACTCAATATTTCTAAGCAAATAAAAGGCAAAACAAATGGAAATTGTACCCAAATACCGCATACACTGGAAAAATGACTTTGTTTGAAGCAGGACAAAATGCACAGTGTATACTTTCTTTTGGACATCAGTATATATACAGAATATAGTCAAATATAATCTTCACCCAAGTCTTTTTTAATGGTAATGGACCTCATTTTAAACCCATAGGATCCAAGCTAGGAGATTGTCAATTGTTAATATTTGATTGTCTTAATTTGAGTACATTATATATTGTCCGAAAAATACAAATGACGATTAGGTTGGTTTAACTGTTCGGTCTAGGTAATAAAAACCGCAAGTCATATTTGTGTTTTTAGACCAATTTGTTTTTTTTAAAAAAAAGAATTTGTGTTTATTTCATTTGTTTTATATTTACATTTTAAGAATATTTTATCATCGGACCCGCAGTGGCTCAGTGAGTAAGATGCTGACTCGCTAACCTGGATGTTTTGGGTTCGCTGCTGGAGTTGGCTGAGAAAGTTCATCTGTATTTTCTGGTGTGTTTTCCACTTGTCACTGGTGCAAGACGAAGGCCCAACAAGGGCAGCTGTCTAGTCATTCGGATGGGACTAAAAAGCAAGGTCAATTGTACACATTTGCAAGCATATGAAAGATCCCTTGACAGTTGGAATTTGATATAGGAGTAGGTCGTAGCCCGGGCAAAATTTCCCTCATAGCACACTGTATGGCGTATGCCTGTCTTACTCTTCATTAGCCCAGTCAGAGCAAAACAGTATGACGTTAAACCACATTTCCTTTGCATCTTTTATCATTCATTATTAAATTATCTTTTTTCTGTGTACATAAATCAGTGTTTGTGTATGAAAAATATTGTATCGATGTTTAGATGAATGCTTGCCTCTTTGGGTTTTATAGTTGCTAGCTGAATCAAAAATTAAATTTATTTGTTACCTAGTCAATAATTCATTGACTATTTCTTAATCTTCAGGAGCTTGTTTCACAATGTGTTAGTAAAGTAAACATTAAGTTTGTTTTTTTTAAGTGTGTTTAAGTTCCAACATGTTCTGTGTGAAATGAGATTGTGGAATATACATACAGACCCAGGCAGACTCATTCATTATGCGTTTCATATATCAACTCATATGATCATCTAAGAAAATATCATATAATACATTACAGTTTTAAAAATATGATACAAAAACAAGCTAAAAGGTAATATAAAATTGCTTCATATATAATTATGTTACTTGTGATATTTCAAGAATATGTTATGGTACTTGTTTCATGACCGTGAAAGTTCAATTCAACAATGTAAATTAATAAAGATAAATAAATGAGTAACAGGCCGTTCTAACCAACTAACTAAATTACATTTGATGAAAGATGAAAATTAATTAATATTATATAGGTGAAAATGTGGATACAGGTGTATATATATATATATATTTTAGTATAAAATCCAAATCAGTTAAATTGTTCGTTCTTCATGGTCTTATAAATCAAAAGCCACTCAAATCTCTTTCAATAATTGGAAGAAAACTTTTAATAGTTGCGGAAGTTCAAGTTGGTGTACATGTACATATCATAAAGAAATATCATGCAAGATTTAGAGAAAGAAATGTCCGTTCTTGCTATAATAAATAATTTAAAATGATTATAGAAAACTTCAGTCAAACGACTTTATTCTGAATGAATCATTCTATAATAGATGAAGAAAAATTAATATTAAAAATTTCAGTCAATAAGTGAAGTTAAGAATGTTTGAAGTTATGACAAGAATAGCCATGTTTGGGTCTATCTGCATTTTTGTAATAGAATGGTATACGTAAATATTATGGATATTTAGAAGATATTTTATTGTATATTAAGTTTTAGATGTTATATTTGATTCATCTGAAATATATTTTGTTTTTGTATATATTTGTAAACCAGTATTTGATTATTTCATTCACATTGTTCAGTATTCCTCCAAGTTATGCTCCATTCATATAAAACAATACTCTGGTCCTCACATAATCCTGCATGGCTTAAAAAGGGCTCAGGACCCATTTTCGTTCAGGAAATAAAAGCAGTCTATTTAATTTCCCCACGTATTTTACTCCGGTCGCTGGTAGTAAATTTGAATCAATCCAAAAATATTCTGAAGATTTACAGTGTTTAGTTAATACTGTAATGTAGTTAACTATAAAACTGCAGTGTGTAGTTATTACTGTAATGTAGTTAACTATATCACTCCAGTGTGTAGTTATTACTGTAATGTAGTGAACTATATCACTACCCTATATAGTTGTTACTGTAAAATAGTTATTACTATAACTCTATACAGGTAACTATGTTGATACATTGTGTAGTTATTGAGTTTTCTGTATTATACTAGGACCTGGAAATTCTGGTTTCCGTCATATATATACTTACCTGTTAGCACCGACTGAAAATGCCATGAAATACGATAACTGTATATTACATAGGTTAAGTAACTAATTGGCTAGCCTAGTTATAGTGAAGCTGTTGTGTTTAGTATTGTTCTACTTGTAATGTATGCTTATTATTAAATATTTTAAAAACCTGCCATTTCTTATTTGTTTTAAGAGCGAGGAGCTATTACTCAATGAGTAAGAAGCGGACTCTCTAACCAGGAGGTTTCGCCTGGTGTTGACCAAGAAGGCAAGGAAGATCTTCTGGATTTTTCAGCATGGTTTCCTCTTGTCAGTTGTGCAGGACTGTGGGTCTGACAAGAAAGTGTCTAGTCATTTGGATGGGGGTCGCTAGGTGGTTAAGACGCTGGCTCGCTAGCCTGGAGGTCGGGTGTTTGATCCCTGCATTGGCCGAGAAAGTTCATCTGGATTTTCCGACGTGGTTTCCCCATGTCAGTGGTGCAGAATGGAGGGCCTGACAAGGAAAGCTGTCTAGTCCTTCGGATGATACGAAAAACTGAGGTCCTGTGTATACATTGGAATGCACGTAAAAGATCCCTTGGCAGTTGGAATTCGATATAAGAGTAGGCGATAGTGTCGCTGCCTGGGCAAAATTTCCCTCATAGCACACTGTATGGCATATGCCAATCTTCATTAGCCCTGTGTGTGCAGAAAAGTAGGATGTTAAACCCCATTTCATTCCTTTCTTTTTACCACACTTGCGGGAACCCACTCTGAACTCTTGGGCAGTTGTTGATATGATGATGATGGCCCTGGATCCCTCATTCAAAAACGGACTTTTGCATAGCACTCTACAACAATTAAATTATGTCACAGATTTAACTAAACCAACTGTCAGAGTAGAGAGGATACAGTGCTGAATTTAGATGGAGAAAGACCCAAGGCTATTCCACAGGAGTCTCTCACCATGCCAGGCCTGTAGCCAGCGGGGATTGCCCCCCCCCCCCTCCGAAAAAAAATTATTTGCCGACCATTGTGTATGCTGTCCTTGGTTGATGCAATAATACAATAAAATCTTATCTTATCTTAGCTCTAAAATACCTACTCTAGACTGTGCCGGGTGCCCCCCCCCCCCTCCCCAACATACAATTCAACAAAGAGAGGAGAATGACAGATAGTTAATATACTACAGGGTGTGTAAAAAAGGCTGTCAAAAAGACTATACACCTTAGCCTGAGGCCCCTTAGCTCTTGTTTACCTGGGCTCCAGCACTGACAAGGACCTCTTGACTGTCAGTCCGGACTGCTACAAATTCATGGAATTGCAATTTCTCAGAGAATTGAGTGCAGTCACATTTCTGCCAGTCCCAAAAATCAGTCATTGTTTTTTTTTTTTAAGGAGAGCGATCACTCTTGAGCGCCTGCCACTCACCTGAATATCGATCGAGGGAAGGTTTTTCTCCCTCCCCTTAAAATTGAAAATCGATCTCCTTTACAAAGTCATGGGTGGTGGGGTATTATCATTTATGAAACCAGGAATGACCCCCTAATATGCAGTTATTGATCTTCAAAACCATTTCCCATACACACAACTAAATCAGATCACTCTCCTTAATTATTAAATCACTCTTCTTATCAAAACTGGGAGAGCTTTTTATAGAGGTCGATTTTTTCAATTTGTTGATTAAGGGGAGTTTTTTTCGGCTCTCTAAAATATGACTGAAAAATCAATATGGTGTGATCAGAATCGTGACGGAATCAAATGTTTCAGCTCTAGTGATAGGTCAAAATAACATTATTGGCCTAGCCTATACTTATTTGGGACATGTCTGGTAGCCTAAAATTCTTGTGTACTTAATTGACATACATGCATATCTTTCAAGGTGAAAGAATTTAATTCCAGAACATTGAACCAAGTTGCTCGTAATATGATGCTTCCGCCCATTCTATCTTTAAATTTAACTCTTCACAAGAGGGGGGTGGGGTGGATGGCCGCTTGGTTAGCATGTGCACGCTGTATCACAAGGTCTGTCCAGTTGCGGCGCCAGCCGCCGGTGCTTGGAGGGGCAAAGTCCAAGGTTAAGGGGGCAAAGGCACGAGCTTTAACTACGGGAGGGGGGCCTCCCCCAGACATTTTAGAAAAAACAGGCTGCCGGAAATGCAGCCTGGCAGTAATTTAGGCACTGATCGTTGAGATAAAGTGTCAAACGACCGAACCTCGACGAAGCCCACTCAAGAGCGCCAAAGTAGGGAATCCATAAGGAGGGTATGCGGGATCTCCCCCAGAAAATTTAGAAAAATAGACTGTCGGAAATGCTGTCTGACAGTATTTAGTCACCGATGGCAGAGATAAATAGAGCTGATCAGATACCGTCTGTCGCCTGATCACTAGTCTATCCGACCCCAGGGAGGAAAGTGTCAAATGAACGGACTTGCATTTTGCATAATAGACAAATGCATAATAGAACCTTGCATAGTAGAACATATACCTTATATGGGATCTATGACGGAAATTAATGATTTACGCGATAAAGCCATCGGGTCACCTGGATACGAAATGAAGTTAGCACACATATTCCTAGCGCCAATAAAAACCTAGATATAATTATCACGAAAATAATTGTTACCTTTATATTAGAAAACGACATATTAATGCAAAGTATATATGTAATAGACCCCCTCCCCCATCATGAAAAAAAATATATACTATTACCGTAAACATACTAAAATATCGCACACTAGGCTAACTGAGCACGCGAAAAGGGGTACGTCCACGCTGCATCAAAACGCACCGAAACCAGCTTTGGTGGCAAAATGTTTTTTTGTTTCATGGATTCAAGGGATGAATAAACTACTAGAATACAAATTTCCAGAAGCTTTCTATGCATGCTTTTAGAGAAATATCACCATAAACATACTAAAACCATGGGGGGATCGGATAAGGGTAGGCTCATCGCGCACGCAATAACTTATAAAATAGCTTTGGTGGCTCCAAGATCTTTATTTCACCAAATCAACAGATGGATAAGATATGAACAGGCCAATTTTCATTTACTTTCTATGTTAGCGTATCGAGTTATACCACCGCAAAGTTCCCAGCACCTGGATTCGAGGCGGGGTTCGCGGGTGCAATAAACAAGGGGTACGTCCACACGGCACCAAAAATCACTCCAAACTGGCTTTGGCCGCAAAATGTTTTGTATTTCACAGAGTCAAGGGATGAATAACTACTAGAATACAAAAATCCAGAAGCCTCCTATGCTGGCTTTTAGAGATATATTACCGTAAACGTACTAAATATGTGAGGGAATCGGGATAGGGTAGGCTCGCTGCGCACGCAATAACTTCTAAATTAGCTTTGGTGGCTCCAAGATCTTTATTTCACTAAATCGACAGATGCATAAGGTGTGAACATGCCAAATTTCCTTAACTTTCTATGTTGGCGTATCGAGTTATACCACCGAAAAGTTCCTAGCATCAGGATTCGAGGCGAGGTTCGTGGGTACAATAAACAAGGGGTACGCCCACGCTGCATCAAAAAGCACCCAAACCTGCTTTAGTGGCAAAATGTTTTTTGTTTCACAGAATCAAGGGGTGAATAAACTACTAGACTGCACAATTTCAGAAGCCTCCTATGTTGGCTTTTCGAGATATATTACCGTAAACGTACTAAATGTGTGGGGGAATCGGGTTAGGGTAGGCTCACTGCGCACGCAATGACTTCTAAACTAGCTTTCGTGGCTCCAAGATTTTTATTTCACCAAATCGACAGATGCATAAGGTATGAAGATGCCAAATTTCATTAACTTTCTATGTTGGGGTATCGAGTTATACCACCGAAAAGTTCCCAGCACCGGATTCGAGGCGGGGTTCGTGGGAACAATAAACAAGGAGTACGCCCATGTTTCATCAAAAAGCACCCGAACCAGCTTTGGTGGCAACATGTTTTGTATTTCACAGAGTCAAGGGATGAATAAACTACTAGAATACAAAAATCCAGAAGCCTTCTATGCTGGCTTTTGGAGATATATTACCGTAAACGTACTAAATATGTGGGGAATCGAGTTAGGGTAGGCTCACTGCGCACACAATAACTTCTAAACTAGGTTTGGTGGCTCCAAGATCTTTATTTCAGCAAATTTTCTTTGGGGGGGGGGGGGGGTCTATTACATATTATTATATATTATATATATTATTATATACTTTGCATTAATATGTCTTAAAATGTTATTTTCCAATATAAAGGTAACAATTATTTTCGTGATAATTATATCTAGGTTTTTATTGGCGCTAGGAATATGTGTGCTAACTTCATTTCGAATCAGGGCGCTGGAATACGGGTGAGAGATTCCGCTCGGTTACTATAAGATTCTTTAACCTTACCCAGAGGGTTTTAGAGACGTGTCAATTAAATAAGATATTCAATTTAATTTTTAACAAGAAATTGATTCACTTGAAATACCTGGGTTTTTTTCGATGAGAACAAATAAAAATAGTCTCGTTAAACCAGACTATTCAATCTGTTTCACAGAGAATTACAAGTAGTAATATCTCTGTCAAAGATGACTGCCTTAACACGTGCCGTCACAGCACGCGGGGTCAATCATTGACTGAATGGCGCGTGCATTGTTTACATAAGACGTTAATGCTTCGGGCGGAATGCTGCCTTTTAGTCATTTTAATACCCATTTACACTTAATAGGAAATATTTTTTACCTACAAATACGTTAAACGCCTTTATTTATTTTTCGAATTAATAAAAAAAATGTTTCAGAATTTAATTTGTCGCAGGAAAAAAGTTAATATTTCTGGCTTGTTAAGTCGCATCGATGTCATCCTTATCAGTGATTGTAGCGGCCTAGCGAAAATTCACAGCTGATCAGTGTGCAGACTATATTCTTTCAGAATACTCTAAGCGTCGAACTGATTACATTATAGAGCCTGGACGTTGAAGACTAACAAAATCGAGTACTGTCCCCTTCTAATGACCTCGGCCTTATGACTTTATCGCGTAAATCATTAATTTCCGTCATAGTCCGGATTTTTTTCCGTATGCAAATAACGTACGTCGTAGATCCCATATAAGGTATATGTTCTACTATGCAAGGTTCTATTCTTCAAAATGCAGAATGCAGAAGTGTAATGTGCAAAATAACTATTCTACTGTATTTTGTATTATTGAAAAGTGTAATCTGTATTTTAACACCGTGACATTGGTATTGTTGAGCAATGGAAATTGTAAATTGTAAAACTAAAATACGTATTTTGAACTACTGACATTTGCAGTTTGCACCGTGAACAATGAAATAATATTGGCAACGTTATCCTTCCATACAACGAAGCCCCCAAAAAGTTGAAAAGTATACTGCCGGAAATGCAGTCTGGCAGTATCTCAAGCACTGATCGTCGAGATAAATAGAGCTTACCAGATACCGCCCGTCGCCAAATCACTGGTTTATCCGACCAGAGAGGAAAGTGTCAAACGGACGGAGTGAGTGAATCAAAGTGAATGAATATTTTCTCCACGATATTTTGTGAAATAGACTGCCGGAAATGCAGCCGAGCAGTATTTCAGAAATAAAGCTGACCAGATACTGTTCGTCGCCAAATCACCAGCTTCCTAATGTCATTTACGATTTCATACAAGTAATTTAACACTTTTACTGTCACCGGAAGTAACGTCATTTAGTGGATCAATTTGATTACTATATTGGGCCATTCCATGATCGTTTTTTTAAGCCCAACATTCATTCAGTAGGGTCGTTAAAAAAGTATTAACATTAGTGTTACTTTGCTTTTATTTTTTTTTTTATTTTAAATTTTCACAAGTTGGTTTCCTTTATTTTGTTAATGTAAAATGGTAATGAACTGCTCTTTTCATTTTCTTTGTTTTATTTGTTTCGTTTGAATTTGATTTATCTGTTCAGTTTTTGATTGTTTAATTTTTGTTAATGAAGTTGATTCTTTTAAACTTCGTTTTTATTTTTGAACTCTACTTGGTGTAGGTGTTCATCAGGTATTACCTCGACTGAGTTCAATATAGAGATTAGCCGGTTGATTTGTTGATATAAACCTTTGAATAATAGCGCCTAACAGGCAGCTGTGTTTAATTATGTTCTCCTGATTTTGATTGTTTCTGTGTGTTTGAAGTATATGTTTGTGATATGCGCTTAGAAACACTTCACGTGTAATGAAGTGCTATATCAATCGAACAATAATAATAATAATAATAATTTTGGCAAAAACTGTATTTTTAGCCTTCAAAACAGATATTTTATTCAAATGAGTCTGATTTGTACTGTTTTTAAAATTATGATATTTGATTCCAATCAACAAATAGATTGAACCCACTCGATCATACAGATACCAAAAAAATGGTTTCTAACTTGTACGGTTGGGGAGAAATAGACGATTTTCTACAAGTCACTTTTCAAGGTTTTTGGTCTATAAAAGTGGCAATTATTATTCGATTTACATAAAATTTTCACCATGTGATGCCTTATGCTATTTCTGATTTCATAAAACTAATTTAACATTTTCATTATCACCGGAAGTAATGTAAGTTTCTCAGGATCACTTACATGTAACAAATGTATACAATGAATTGATATTGCTGGATTTGGTTGATTCTGTGTACATTTTATTTGATGTGTGCAATGCTTATATGGAAACCTGTTTAACGTTTCATCGGTACCGGAAGTGACATATGTTCAAGGGTAACGGGGCACCGGTGAAACCCGTCATAACTGCATCGCAGTTCTAGTTACTCATAGAGTTATCTTCCCCGATTGCTATGTTCTCTGCTTCTCTGATCATTTCCTGAAACTGTGGGTCTTGTTCATTTGTTTCAGTGGCACATTCTAGCAGGTGTAATTCAAGGTCGAGAACTTGGGGTTCAGAGTTCATCTGGGTAGCAGTTTCCATAACAACCATTTTATGATCTGATTCCTGGGCTGTATCTAAAAATATACAAAAATTTAATAAAACTTTTGAGTCTTACTGATCAAAATGGTAATGGAAAGAACTTGCATTCACTTGCACCCCCTCCCCCCACCACAACGATTTTTACCGTCTCTCTCATTCCCTCTGGGATAATGTGGAGACAGCCCAATTGGGCTTTGACTACCGTAAGCATCAAACAGCTTTTATAAATGAATATATACGACACTAGTAGATCAAAGATGTTATTTTATATACATAATGTGTATTAGTTAGTTAAAATTGTTAGTTATTAGGCAGTAGTCATTAAGTAGGTGTTCTGTCACTAAAATGTTAAAACTGTGACTATTGAATGATATACACCACTATTGTCCAGGTTTGTGTATTCAATAGTGATGGGTGTTATAAATAGTCACACTTTTACACCAGTAGTGACATCTTTTTACAGCTAGTTACACACTTGCTAATAAATGACAACTGTATTATTTCTAACCACTTTCTATACATACTAAACATTAGTTTACAATAACGATCACTTATATGATTTAATGACAAACATTGTCATTACTAAAAAGCCCAGGTTCATAAATCAACGGTTTCAGCTTACCAGTGAGACCCCCATTGTTGAATTACAGACCAGCAGATGCCAAAACAAGTACTCAAGAATTACTGACCTTCTTCTTCTCCTTCAGTTGTCTCCCCCTGTTCAGATACAGATGATGCAACTGACACCATGCTAGCAGGTCGACTCTGTGATGAATGTTCAGCTTCCATCGCACTTCTCTGTATTTCACGTAGAACATTCAGTTGATCCTGCGCAGCTTTCAGCTCTTCACGAAATCGATCTTTTTCCTCTTCATTGGTGCCAACAGCCGACTAGAAAATTAAAAGTTTTACATCGATACAACAAATTCCAAGACCTCTTCGATTTGTCTAACAAATAAGAATGTTTATTTAACTTAATTTTGGGAATCGATTATCTTAGTGACTGTTTAAGACACAAACGAATATAAAATTAGTAAAAATGTTGACTATCTGCAATTAAACATACATAATGAAAGTGCTAAATCTGCCTATTGCAGGTCTTTCTTTAGGCCTGAAATGTTATCTAAATTATTAATTAGGCATTAATTAACTTATCCAGACCATAATCAACTCTTGATGCCATCGCTAGCCTACGGTATTTATTGGATTAGTATGCATGAATGAAATATTAATATTGTTGTTTGCATGAAATTAAAAGCGAAAAGCTAAATAAAAATGGTGTTGATGGGAGAATATATAACGCAAGGGTTAATGAATGAAAAATGAGGTAATTTCACGTACAACTGATCGTGTATGTAGAGAACTGAGAACTGTGAACAATAAATAAAACTAAAGCGTTAATTAATTGGACCCTTCCTGAGGCCTTATTCAAGGTAAGTTCAAGAAAACTATTTAACAGATGCATCCTTTTTATTGGCTAAAAATTAAATAAGGTAATGAATTTTTCAATCATAGGCTAATGAAAAAGCAGCATCCTCAAAATAATTTAGATTGTGTTTTTGACAATTGTGTACTTCTACTTTCAAAAAACTTTCTAAATTTTAAATATTTCCAGTAATAATTTGGATCAAAATATATCTATTATTTAGGAGCAAATATTTTAATTACTGATAGCATTTCATAGCATTTAGTATGTGAGGACATAAAGATTTAAAAATATATTCAAATGGAGAAATTTATAATTACTTTAATTAATATATACGAGGAAACATGGATTTAAAATTAGATGTACAGGTGAAACATGGATTTAAAATTAAATTCAGAAATTCCAAATTACTTTAAAATCATATACAGAAAGAAACATGTTTTTAAATTTAAATTGAGAAATTTAAAATTAGTTAAACTGTATACATGAATAAATAAGGATTTAATTTCAAGTGGAGCAATTTAAAATTAATTAAAGTCATATAGATCTACATGAGAATATGGTGATCTAAAATTAAATTCATATGGAGAAATTTAAAATTAAATTCATATGGAGAAATTTAAAATTAAATTCATATGGAGAAATTTAAAATTAAATTCATATGGAGAAATTTAAAATTAAAATTACGTGGAGAAAATTAAGTTAATTCATGTATGTGTTGGTATGTAGAATATACTTTTTTACAGCTTGACAAATCCAACTCATTTTGTATTTTAATAAAACGTCGATTTCAAATTGAAATTTGTCGGATTAATAAGGTACATCAAAAACAGCTGTTGTTAATTATTTTCGTCCTATTGTATTTGATATGAGAAATAAAACACAACCGGAATATATTTCAAAGAAATAATTAAGACTTAAACTAAATTAAGTTTGCAATTTATGATTGAAAAAAACAGATGACAATTGAGTTGTAAATCAATAAAAAATGAAAATTAGTTAAAACAAAATTTGACATTAATTTAATGAATTTTATTACATATATAACTATACAAGCTGATGATGCATAACTAATAAATTTAAACACTTTGTAGTTTGATGGATATGGTCGATAAAAACATAAGGGACAAATCTGTAAGTAAGTGAGGCCATTCATAGATCATGACGTTTAGTTAAAACATGGTGGCTCAGTGAATAGAACGTTGGCTGGAAGCTGGAGGTTCTGTTTTCGATCCAGCGTAGTTCCCCCTTGTAAGTGGTGGATAACTGGATGGCCTGGCAAGGGACAACGTACATGTACATAGTCGTTTGGATCGGACGAAAAACCGAGGTAAACATGTGCGTGCACGTAAAATAGAACCCTCGACAGTTCAAATTCGATATAAGAGTAGGCAATAGTGCCGCTGTTCGGGCAAAATTTCCCTCATAGCATTCTGCATATGGCGTTTCCAGGTCTTCTTAACCCAGTCGGAGCAAAACAGTAGGACGTTAAACCCAATTTCATTTCATAAAACATGTTTGTTACTGGTAAAAGGGAAATAACTCTTGTTTTTGAATTCTAAATCTGGACAATCCAGACTACAAGATTTGTAAAGATGGCGTCGAAAGGAGATGAAATTTCTTCAGGAATTATACCAGCCTCTCTTGCAAATTCATCAACAACTAATGCAAATAAATCAGAAGTGAAAACAGCAGGAGTACCACTCAGTGACCTTGTCTTGCAACTAGAAGACTTCCCACCAACGGTTTGTCAAAAAAATACTATTCTAATTTCTGGAAACATCATAAATATCGTAAGACTGGGGCCAACATTTTCAGTCGCATCTATTACTATAGTTCAAAGAAGGAATTGAAACGTGTACGCTATGATAAGTATACAGAGCGCCCCAAACTTAAAACAACAATATCAATTTTATTATAACAACAATATCAATTTTATTGAGATAACACATTTTTATAACAAAATCAGAATGGTCTTCAGAGAAAGCAATTGTATAAAAACAAATATAACTGGCACTTAATTTGTTGGTATGAGTTGTCTTATATATCTACCCATGTTTTAAAGTTGGGATGAGTTGTCTTTTATCTTGGGATGAGTTGTCTTATATTGGGATGAGTTGTCTTGGGATGAATTGTCTTTGGGATGAGTTGTCTGTATACCCATAAATCATGTATTTATTAATATTGTTTATATTGTATGCTGTCCTCAATGGATGTTTCGATTCAATAAAATCTTATCTTATCTTTACTAACATGAAATTGGAGTCCTGCTAGCAGCTTCATTATAGCATTATTCAATTTATAGCAAAATTCAATAAGTAATAATAACAAATATTGTAATATAATGTCTACTACTAATGTAAGAAACTACAGACATTTGAATTATATTATAATATTATGATTGAGTCATTCAATTTAAGGGAGCTAAGTTGACTTGCTAAACACTGGCCAGGAGGTTCTGTGGTTTATAAGGAATTTCTGGCGTGGTTCCGCCCTAGTCATTGATGTAGGACTGAGGACCTGGCAATGGACATAGTATAGTCATTCATTTGGGACGAAAACATGAGGTGCCGAGTACAAGTTACCTAGCCATTGCCTAGTGCCTACCTACAATTAATTTAAAGGACCCTTGGCAGTTGGAATTCCAAATAGTCATTGACCATGAGACTTGATTCGCAGAATTAGCAAACATTTTATGATAAACCCTAAAACTGTAAAAGTATGGTATCAGTACCCGTACCTCAAACATCTCCCAATTCTAACCAACCACATTCAAAATAAAACTGCATAGGCTTACTACATGTACCGTACCTTATTATACAAAACGCTGTAAACGGACAGAATTCTTGAATTGGATGTCCAAATGGTTAGTGCGTGCAAGTTGTATCACAAGGTCTGTTATTATTGTGTCAACTGGTGTGCCTATCCAACCTCGTGGGTTTTCTTCCGGTCCTCCGGTTTCCTTCCACTGCTAAAGACACCTATGCGCAAGTGAATTATTGAAATAAAATTGAACCATATGTTAGTCCCAAAATGATCTAGTTTGTGTCGTGTTAAACCTCCCCCTCTCTCTCTGTATATAATTTATGTAATGCATCTTTAATTATTTCAGGTGCCAGATTCAGTTACAGCATATTATCTCAATAAATCTGGTTTTGATTCTTCCGACCCAAGAGTGTAAGTAGATGTATAATGATATTATGAAACGTATTAGTAGAGGCGCTGGTATGGTATCAACATGGCCGTTGAATGGGCCAAGTTTTGTTAAATTTGTAACTAAAATAGTGATATAGTGATTCACAACCAGGTGTGCCGCAAGATCTTCCTAAGTGTGCTGCGAAAGTTTGAACGGCCCACTTAAAAAATTTCTGACTAAAGAAGCCAGCTATTTGACTGATGAAATTCAAAACACTGCAATAAATTAAGTTCATAACTGTGTTTTTCTTTATTAGTATGCCTTATCTATGACTTGCCATGTTTTTATTTTGCAAAATTCAAATATTTTTTATATATATTTAGCCAGGTGTGCCACTATTTTTTCATGTTCCAAGGTGTGCCGTTGGCAAAAAAGTTGAAAACCACTGTAGTAATAATATATTTGAAAATTTGAGTTAAATTACACTATTCTGAGCAAAGTTTGTAGTTTTGATAAGAAACAGCCTAGTTTCGATTTGCATTGCTAGTTGCTACCATTGTTACGATAATTAACAAAGTTAATTATTAAATGGCGAATGTGTTGCAATCCATTAAAAATCACAACCAACCGATGAACTAGAGAGTTGATTATGGTCTGGATGAGTTAATTAATGTCTAATTAATAATTTAGATAACATTTAAGGACAAAAGAAGGACCTGCAATAGGCAGATTTAGTTTATGAAAAATTAGATATTGTCTGAAATATGGTTTTAAATCAATTTCAGTTATATTTGAAATTCGATTTTGCAGAGGGGGTTGGGTAGCTGAATGGTTATTGTATGCACATTGGATCCTAGCGTCTGCTATTGAGTCAGGTGGCGTGGTTTCGATTCCCTGCCTGGATGTGACAAGGACTAGGGTCATCTGTCCAACCTCATGGGTTTTCTCCAACTGGTAAAGAGCCCTACGCAGAAATGAACCATTGAAATAAAATTAAACCTTATGTTAATCCCGAAATGACCTGTTTTGTTTTGAATGGACGTTAAACCCCATTTCTCTCTCTTTATTTTACAGAATAAGACTAGTATCATTAGCAGCACAGAAATTTGTCTCCGATATAGCTAATGATGCTTTACAACATTGTAAAATGAAAGCCTCAGGTCAAAGTTCAAAGAAACAAGGAAAGGTAAGCATTAAATTAGTAAGCTGCATGTCAGCAAGCCAATGTCTTACTCACTTAGCCACCATGGCTCTGTCTGACAAGATAATAGCAGTTGTTCTTCTTAAAGATACATTATGTAATGGGATTTGGATGGCTGAATGGTTAGCGCTGCATCATAAGGCTTGTCATTGTGTCAGCTGGTGTGGTTTCAATTCCCCAGTTGTACGTGACTAGGGTCGTCTGTTCAACCTCGAAGGTCCTCAGGTTTCCTCCCACTGCTAAAGACCCCTACGTGCATCGAACTGTTGAAATAAAATTGAACCATATGTTAGTCCCGAAATGACCTGGTTTGCATTGAGTGGCTATTAAACCCCATAATTTTGCCGAGAGTAAAGTAATTTAACTGAAATTTTCAATGTATTCACTTTTCATTATCAATTTTTAAAATATTACAGTAAGAACAGATAGCTCTTTGTCTAAATCTTCCGGTTGTACGTGACGAGGAGTGGGGTCGCCTGTCCAACCTCGTGGGTTTTATCCGGGTCCTCTGATTTCCTCCCACTGCTAAAGACCCCTACATGCAAGCAAACTATTGAAATAAAACTGAACCATGTGTTAGTCCTGAAATGACCTAGTTTGTGTTGAGTGGACATTAAACCCCATTTCTCTCTCCATACCTTGTCAGTAAATCTGTAATCATTAAACCCATTTCATTTACCTTGATCGTTTTCCATTTACCTTGATCGTTTTCCATTTAACTTGTCAGTAAAGCTGTAATTTTTTTTATTACAGGATAAAAAGATAACCCTAAGTATGGAAGATTTAAGTCCAGCCTTGGCTGAATATGGTGTAAATGTTAAAAAACCTTTTTATTTTGTGTAGTATTATATAAACATTGTTTATAGATTGTATAGTCATAATATCATCTCATTTGTAAATAAATCATTCAACTTTTATTTGTTCTGTTTGTTTATCTGGTCTAAAGGTCAGTAAATGTTATTTATGGCTGTGTTTTTAATGTGTTCTGTATAATTGGGGATTGCTGCCATATAAGTCAAATAATATGATAACACTCTAACCTAAATGTTAAGACCACCTGCAGATTATGAGATGTGAACAGGGCTTGTGTTAACCCTTTCAGAGGGGTGTGGATGGCCGAATGTTTAGTGCGTGTGCGCTGTGTCATAAGGCCTGTCATTGAGTCAAATTGCCTTGTTTCGAATCCCCGGTTGTCGTGACAAGGAGTAGGGTCACCTGTCCAATCTCGTGGGTTTTCTTCGGGTCCTCCGGTTTCCTCCCACTGCTAAAGACCACTACCTGCAAGCGAATTATTAAAATTGTACCATGTTTTAGTCCAGAAATGACGTGGTTTGTGTCGAGTGGACGTTAAACCCCATTTCTCTCTCTCTGCCATATAAGTCAAATAAAATGATAACAGTCCAACCAAAATGTTCTCTGTTAGGATGGTAAAGTCTAAATATAAGACCACCTGCAGATTATAAGCTGAAAACAGGATTTTTCCTACAATCAGGGGCCATAATCCATGAAGTTACTACCCGATACCTGCCAATATCGAAAGGAAAGCGATCATTTGAGGATAAACCTATATATATTTCAAGTTTTGTCAAAGTGTCCACAAACAAATTGTGGATGGGCGACGACAATAATATACGTCCACATGTAAATGTATAAAATTGAATGAAATGTGGTTTTATGGCATGTCAGCTCCAACCGGGCTATATTGCGTCAAACATAATATGAGGAATTACAAACTAAATAATCATTACAATAGTTATATATATATATACACAAATATCACGCTAAATATCAAATTAAAAAAATATCACTTCATTTTATGTATCTATATATATATTTAAAATATACTGAGCGCATGGAAAACGCATCACTTTTTTTTCCCAAATATTTTATTACTAGGTGGTTTTGTATGTATAATATTATGCAATACTATGAACTATTGTTTCACACAATGCTCCCAAACGCAAAAAATATCGGCCCGTGTGCACAAAAAAAATTGCTCGAGATGCACATGAAAAACCCAATATTCACGTGCAGCATTGTGTGTGAGCCCTTTAAAAGCATGTTTTCAACTTAATGTGCAGTACATGAACTGTGAAACGTCAATCTGTCGTAATTTGTTGTTGGACATGTGAAGGAATCGAGCTAGAGATGCCGAGACTTACTGAAAATCAACGGAATGAAGCCACGGGAATGTCCAGGGCTGGCATGTCTACACGTGCTATTGCCAGACACTTCAATTGTCATCAGTCCATTGTCATCATTGTAAGGTTGGTGGAACGTGTTCGAGTTACTGGATCAACACGTGACCGTCAACGTCCTGGTCCACAACGCGTTACAACCCAGGCTCAAGACCGCTACATCCGGGTCACTCATCTGCGTGACAGATTCCGCCCAGCGACTCGAACAGGTGCAGCAGTCGTCGGAAGACAAGGGCCAGTAAGTGCCAACACCGTAAGACGTTGTCTAAGAGAAGTAGGACTCCGTGCACGACGACCTTATGTTGAAGCTATCCTCAGGGATCATCACCGTCAGCGGCGTTTGATATGGGGTCAAGGACACCAGACATGGAGAAGAGTAGACTGGCAAAGTGTGCTCTTCAGTAATGAGAGTCGTTTTCATCTTTAACACGCTGATGGCCGTCAACGTGTGTGGAGACGTCTTAGGGAACGTCTTACAGACTGCTGCGTCTTCGAAATGAATCGATGGGGTGGGGGAAGTGTAATGGTGTGGGGAGGCTTCACATTTCATCACCGGACCGCCCTACACATTTGCAGGGGTCTCGTTATTTCTGTAGCCTACCGTGATGATGGCCCGTGGAGGACACACAAGCTACTGACATCTGTGTCGTACTTTTGGTTTTGACCCCTCTGCCTTTGTACCCTTGATTAAAGATTAAACATCCATAAGTGTACAAATGTGTTGTTATTGATGTGTTCAGATTTGAATATTGTTCACAATAAGAAGCAAAGTAAATAAGATATATTTACAGGATCATTTGGTTATACGAAAAACTAAGTGATGCGTTTTCAATGGCGCTCAGTATATATGTACTTAAAACACAAAAAAACCGACGATCACAAATACACAATTAAAAAGTCTAGTAGTTTACCACACTGACCCGGTTTGGCATATAATTGATGTTAGGTTATTATAAATAATGTCTATTATAGCTAATATTTGAACAATTCAAACGTTTACAGGAGTGTGAATGACACTTTTTGATCTAAAATATGCGAATAATTTGATCATTATATTCTAAATTATTCTCGGGTCAAGATAAGATGGGCGAGGCTTGTATTTAACCGTATCATCTCCTCTGTTAAACTCTATAGTGTGTTCAATGTTATTTTAGACGTCCACATTGATGAAACCTGATATACAGCTAATCCTGGCCATGGATATCGAATGCATTATTTTCACTTTGATCTTATCAAGTCACCTGTGATTAGAAAAAAAACTCGCAATTATATGGAATTTATATGGAATACAATCACTGGTTTATACAATCTAATTAAAATATAGATCTGTATTTCGTTTCGTTTTTTATTCTTTCGATGGCCTAAACTACATGTAGATCTAACAAGTTATAGTGGGAGTTCGCGTTCTGTGACGTCAGGTACCAAGCAATTTAAGCGACATTTGACCCGAAAACGTCAGTCATCCGACTAAGCAATTAGCGACCGCCATGTATTTTTTTTTATCTACTTTTGCTTTGTTTTGATTTCTATTGCCGCTGATGTCTACCCACAGTTCCGCGCAAAAAAGATCAAACGCTGATTCGACAGACCATTTGATTGGCTGACCCCTCATTTCAAGCAGAACACGAGTTAAATAACAGAGCTTCCAGACCCTAGTGTAGTAAAGACAAGTAAAATCGAAATTTTGAACTATAAAAACGAAACGAAATTGGATCTGTGTTTTAACCAGATTGTGGTTTATACACATATAGCACGACGTTTCGACAAGTATTATCTTATCGTTAGCCTATTGATCATTTGTACTTGATAACGATAAGAGAATACTTGTCGAAACCTCATTCTATATGTGTTTAAAACAGTGATTGTTTTCCATATAAATTGTGTTGTGTTTTTTTTAATGTACTCAATCACTAAATGCCGCTCAAGGATTATATTTGTGATTAGTGTTGCCTGTTTCTATCGATTGGGAATTTCACATTTTAAAAAGTGGTTGTAAATAGTACCGGCAATTTTGTACAGACTACATTGGTCATAACAATCTTTTTGCTAATCCCAACCCTAACCCTAACCCTGGACCTAGCCCCAATACTTAACGTAACCCTAACCTACAATCTCGCCAACAGTTACCACACGCCATAACCTTATTTACATCTCGGCGACCTTGACGAAAATTGATCTGACTTTAACAAATAGATTTAGCCATTATGCCGTCGCCACTGCCCGTCCGGACTTCCGTTCATACTTGTGCACACTCTACAGGGCACATTTTTCAATGAAACTTGAAATGTGAGTATATATCTCAAATATCTTGAATAAGTTCGATTCTGGTACATACTGGACCGTAATTCCCAGGTTATGACCCCCGGCGGTACGAAAAATCGAGTTTATAGTTTGTTTACCCTCTAGATGTCACAATTTTTATCCGATTTTTATGAAACTTGAACTCTGTCGATTTTCCGTTTTCTCCGTCGATCTATTGCAAAATAGATTCAGACTGGGCGGAAATTTCAACCGCTTAGTTCTCGGTTCACAGTGGATCAATTTGAATAAAATTTTCAGCAAATTGCCTTTACATTATCTAGTTTTTAACTATTATAGTGAGAACTGCCAACTCGTTATCGAATCTCCCACAATGTATCTTTAATAGATTGTATCTCAAATCATGTGTTTTGATCCGCCCGAGTAATTCATTTTGGGATGGGTTATAACCTATGACGCATTTCTCTGTACAATCTAGATCGTGACCCCGTTACCGGTTAAATACATATGTGGGTATAAAATTTATGTCTATGTAAATATTTCCCAATAGAATGATGAACAGGTCATAAAATGGGAGCTGGATGTTTTATTTCACATTGCGTAAAGTCATTCGTGATACCGTGCACACTGATCAGGGGTGAATATTCGCTAGGCCGCTACAATCATTGATAAGGATGAAATCAATGCGACTTAATGAGTCTCAAATATTAACTTTTTTCCACCGACAAATTAAATTCTAAAACATTTTTTTGATGTATTAGAAAAATAAATAAAGACGTTTGACGTATTTGTAGGTAAAAATTATTTCCTATTTAGTGTAAATGGGAGTTAAAATGACTAAAAGGCAGCATTCTGCCCAAAGCAGTAACGTCTTATGTAAACAATGCACGCGCCATTCAGCCAATGATTGACGCCGCGTTCTGTGACGGCACGTGTTAAAGGCAGTCGTCTTTTACAGAGATATTAGAAGACTAGTAATTCTCTGTGAAACAGATTGGATACCGTGTTGAATGAAATTCGTAGCGGAAAAAAGCCAGAAACATGTCTGCTTGGATGATGCGTTCGCCGGAATTGTTTGAAATATGTTTACACGTTTTTGGGGCATTTATTCATTGGGTAAGGTGCTCACTTGCAATCCAGGAAATGGAGTTCGGTTTAACGTTCTGCTGCTCTGTACCAACCGGGATAATTAAGATCGGCATACGCCATACAGTGTACTATTCGGGAAACTATGCCCGGACACAACGCTTCCCCGCCTCCTGCGCCAAGGGAGACCACTCTGGAACAATCCGAGGATTTTTATCGGTTAACTATAAGAAAATAAGATTCGTTTAGAATGAATTATGCTATATTCACTTGGGTGGGTGGGGGAGGGACCGAATGGTTAGCGCGTGCACGTTGTATCATAAGGTCTGCCATTGAGTCAACTGGCGTGGGTTTCGATTCCCCGGTTGTACGTGACAGAGTAGGGTTGCCTGTCCAACCTCGTGGGTCCTCCCTTTTCATCCCACTGCTAAAGACCCCCACGCGGAATGACCTGGTTTGTGTCGAGTGGACGTTACCCCCCCCCCCAACGTCTCTCTCTCTCTCTCTCTCTCTATCTCTCCACATCTCCAATAGCCCGGTCGGAGTGGGACAGTAGGACGTTAAACACCATTTAATGACATCTCTCTCTCTCTCACCCTCTCTCTCTCTCCCCCTCTCTCTCTCTCCTATATATATTCACTTAATGTTATCTTAAAATGACTGGCGCTAAATAAAACAAAGCAAAGAACTTGACATGTTATTATGTGTCAATAATTGTTAATCATTGATATCTTTCCTCTATTGTTTACATAATGGCTAATACATTAAATATTTTAAATCCAATTATCAGATTGATTTTTCGGTAGGTTAAATGTTCAAAGGACATAAATTGTGTTATTACTAACACTTTGGGAAAGTGTTTGGATTGCCTATTGTCGCGATTCGAGCTCTAACTAACCCACCTGTGGCTTGCAGTCTTTGTTTCGATCCCAGGTGTAAGCATTATGTACCTTCGAACCGCGCCGGTTTACTCCGAGTATTCCGGTTTCTTCCCGCAAGGAGGGGGGGGAGAGGGCGGAATGGTTAAGCACCTGCGCGATATCATAACGCCTGTCATTGAGTCAACAGGCGTAGGGTGCCTGTCCAACATCGTGGGTTTTCTCCGGGTCCTCCGGTTTCCTCCCATTGCTAAAGACCCCTACGCGCAAGCGAATTATTGAAATAAAAAACAAATTAAACCATATGTTAGTTACGAAATGACCTAGTTTGTGTCGAGTGGACTTTAAACCCCAGGAGACGACACCTCAAACGACAGAATTGGCCAGCTGAATAAAGTATTCATAAAGTCAACCATGAGTTGAGTTACTATACAACGCAGTACCGGGATCGAACCATATTCCTAAAGGATCCAACAACGGGGTCGACACTTGAACCCCCATATTCCTGAAGCAATGGCCCGAGAAATCCCTCTCTGACCATTGCTGGATTGGCTTCTGATACGTGAGCTTTTGAGGGAATGTGTCTTTTCTTCCCGTTCAATCAAATCTATCCAAAGTACAGCAACCTGACAGACCTTCGTTTAATCTGGGGTCTTGCCTAAAACTTTGGACAGTGATTTAAGGTATTAAAATCGGTGAAAGTATTGTTCGTCTACAAACCAAACAGTATTATTTACATTATAGACGTTTGGTGGCCTCGTTTGTCACGCAATTAAAATTTCTGCAATATTCTGTTATGCACTGATTAAGTTGGCGTTATAAATTTCGTGAGTCATGACGTAACGTTATGTAAACATATTTGGTCCAATTTGGAGCCCTGTTTAAAGCCGAATGATATTAGTACGCAGTTAGTTATTGGTTGTTAATCGGACTTTTGACCAGTCATAATTTGGAACAGAAATTTGCTTCCATTACAGCAGTGTTAATGGGGTTAGAACTAGTCAAACACTGCTTGGAGTATGGGATCGAACCGGACATCTTTTGGTTAGTGAGCGAGTGCCTTAAACATTGTGCTACCACCAACGCCGGCTTAACCATGGGGCACAGGCCCCAGGGCCCCCCCACAAAAATCTCAGTTGCGTCCAGCCCCTTCCTCTAGAAATGCCATCATTTCATAGCACTCGCATTGATTGGTCAACAGAAATAACTCCAGAATGCGCTAATTTTGTGGCAGAATTTTATTTTTTTCAGGGGTAGGTACTTCTAAATGACTCCACACAAGTGCCTGAAATGCCAGGAAATCACGTTTCCGGCCTCCAATTTCTAAAACATTCCCGGGGGGAGACCCCCCCCCCCAGACCCCCTTGCGGGGCTTCACGACTTTGGCGCTCGCGGTGGCCGGAGCTCTGCGGTCGGTGATCAGGGGCTCCCCACATGTTCCAGGCCCCAGGGCCCCCACCATGGTTAATCCGGCGTTGGCCACCACTGGGACACAGTCGTGTATAGATCTGTGAAAAAGCACGTACATGTACATATAGGATAATTTGGAACCATTACTTCAGTTTAATTCCTTTTATTACAAAATAACAATGAAACTTATAATTGTTAACAAATGTATACAAGTTATTCACACGGAACAAAAATCAAAATATAACGATGATATTAAAAAATTTCAAATCACTTGATTTAACAATTGTAGAGTCTATAAAAATATAATTATATCCTGTCCAGGTTATACTCTAAGTAAGTCATGGTCTCCAGTCCATGGAAATAATTTTTGATTGTCTGTCGTTTCTTTTTCATACACCGGCGGATCGGAGGAGCTCAAATCAAATGATCAGCGGAAATTTCCACGAGTCACTTGTTAAATTTTTCCATAAGTCAATTATTGGTGTAACTTGTCCATTAAAACCAGTCCATTCTTAACGTCATGCGATTATAAGGGATTCTCGTTGTCTGTCACCAATGCAGAATCACAGTCATATAAGACTATAACAATTCGCCGTCTTTTAGTATTGTCAAATCAACCAAAAGGAATAACTTCGACCAGATCTCGACGGTTAAACCCAACACTGTGCAAAAGGTACACTCTTTACGTTGGAAACAAAATGTACAAACTTTACATTGGAAACAAAAGGTATAGTTTTACGTTGGAAAAAAAGGTACAATCTTTACGTTGGAAACAAAAGGTAGGCCCACAGACTACGTTCGAAAAAAAAAAGGAATGGAAATCAGACAAAATGAGGTATCAAATATATAAGTAAGGACTGTATACAATATGAACACAAACAGATTTTAAAGGGCTGATCCCTTTAGCCCTTTTACCATATTTTGTTAGTTGTTTTGAAACATATTAAGTACGTTAAGGCCAATGTCTCATTTTTTCACCGTAGTTTACGTGTCTAGACATTTATTAGGTTAAAGATGGCTAATTTCTGCCACGCCATTAGTTCTATTGTCATAATAAATATATTATTATGTCTTCTTTAAAATTAAGGTAAACAATGGAAGCTCTAATTATAATATTCATTCAGTACACAGAGAACTGTTTACTTTTCTCGAAATAAACTTAGTATATTCGACTGAAATCGTCGATGTAGAAATTAAAATGTCGGTCAACTAGCTCGTTGTCTGTTCTCAAGCGGAACAAATTGTAGACAGTCTGTTATAAAACTTTACAGTGTGGGCATCGTTAGATAGATATGTATATATATACGGTATATTTTTTTATTATGACAAATTAAAAATCTGGGGCCGATGCTTTCTCGTATGCTTTATTGTCTTGTGCCCCTTGTTGGGCCACTGATTCATATGATGGCGGTGGTGCAGCATACGCAGGTTGATGTGGGCCTGGATACCCAGCTTGTTGTTGTGGGTAATATGGTTGCTGCGGTGCTTGTTGTGGATAATAAGGCGCAGGGTAAGACACACCCGGCTGCATGGAGCTTGTTTGAACAGTACCTGTAAAGTAAATGATGCTAATCTTATAAAAATAAAAAAAGGGAGGAAACCGGAGGACCAGGAGAAAACCCACGAGGTTGAACAGGCGACCCTACTCCTTGTCACGTACAACCGGGGAATCGAAACCACGCCGGTTGACTCAATGCCAGATTTTATGATGCAGCGCGCACATGCTAAACATTCATTCATCCAACCCCCCAGAGGGAGATAACGGGGGGGGGGGGGGTAACGCCCACTCGACACAAACTAGGTCATTTCGGGACTAACAGTGGGAGGAAACCGGAGCACCCGGAGAAAACCCACGAGGTTGGACAGGCGACCCTACTCCTTGTCACGTACAAACGGGGAATCGAAACCACGCCAGTTCACTCAATGACAGACCTTATGATACAGCGCGCACGTGCTAACCATTCGGCCATCTTGAATAGTAACATGCAATATCCGAACATTAGTGGTTCGATATAAACAGAATAAGGTGAAAAAAGTTTCTCGGCCATCTTTCACCTGGCTAGTGAGCCAGTACCTTATCAGTGAGCCATCGTGCTCCCCTCCCCCTCCCACACGCTCACACTTCCGCACCCAACCCCTATTCCTATTCCCATCCCCACTCCTATTATGACCATTCTGATTAATAATTAATATATAGGTCGTATTTATACTTCAATATTTCTATTTGCTTTTCTTCACGTCTCCATGAAACGAAATGGGGTTTATCGTTCTACTTTCTAAACCTACAAGGCTAATGAAAACGAGCATAAGTCATGCAGTGCTCTATGGGGGAACATTTTGCCCGGACAGCGGCGCTACAACCTAAATGACGCTTAATTTGAAGTAGGTGTCACTCAAAACTAATAAAAAACAAATCGAAACGAATTATAGATCTGGATTCCAATCGAATTGCTTTTCTGGCAAACACCAGTGACGTATATAAAATATCAAAATGAACTTACTGCTAGCATATACCATAGGGTTAGGTCTGTTAGTTACGATTTGTCTATTACGTCTGCGTCTACAGCAACAACAAACAACTATAGCTACAACTATACCCGTAATAACTAATGACGTAATACTACTGGCAATTCGAACAACACTTGTATTGCTGAAAATAAACAGATTGTCCATATAGCTGTGTTCATTCAATTTAAGCAGGAGCGGATTGGGCCATCGGGCGATCGCCCGAAGGGCCGGTCGGACAAAAAATGAAAAAAATAATTTTGTCGAATTCGTCTAAAAAAAACTTTTTTCTGCTGAACATTATATGGGGGGCGGAGGTATTGGACCGGCCATGGAGCGATGATGATCATGTTGTATGTGGCCGGTGGCTTTAACGGGCCGCCACGCCATCACAAGAGTCTGGAATGGGCTGGTATAATAGACTTTCTGGGAAGGTGTTGCTGGGTATGGACCTAAATTCGGAATCTTGCAAATTTACTAATTATTTGGTCACCTGCACCCTGTTTGTGGGGATAAGCCAGAAACGTCTGCCAATGGTTCGTATATCCAAACAAAATTCAATTTTAAGGCCTCAGCAAAATTTGGTGATAGCTGGTCTGCTGGCTGAATTTGACAGAGATTATAATCAGATATGCCACCAAATCACATATTTGGGGTTCATTTTTCAAAATTTTCCCCGGGGAGAGCACCCGGACCCCCCGTCCGGGCTCCGCGGCCAGTAAAAGGGGCCGCTTCGACACGGGAGCCCGGGCCGGTTCCCGGCCCCAATGCGCCCCTGAATTTAAGTTTCGATTCTACCATGATCCAGCGTCCTAGGCGGACCGTCGGGATTTTTCAAGTCCGGATCTCAGCCAATGCATAAATACTTTGGCATGCACGTAAATGTTCCCTTGGGAGTGTGAATTCAAAAACACATTGTTCCAATGCCTGTAATTTTCCAGAAGAGAGTGTTGAGTATAATTCTTGACAAAGACTATGACATAGTTGATATCTGCTCTCGCTTTCTCCCCCTCCTCCTCTTGTACTTTATCTCGTACAATTTTATATAATCAATTCGCTTGTGTGTAGGGGCCTTTGACAGTGGGAGGAAACCGGAAGACTTAAAGAAGACCCACGAGATT
Organism: Patella vulgata; assembly: GCF_932274485.2. Taxonomy (NCBI): domain Eukaryota; kingdom Metazoa; phylum Mollusca; class Gastropoda; family Patellidae; genus Patella; species Patella vulgata. The sequence continues at coordinate 5,665,136 of NC_065885.2, forward strand.
AGGCAAGCGAACCAATCCTTTTCACGTACAAGCGTGGAATCGAAACCACCTCAATGACTCAATGACAGACCTTATCCTCTAAAGGACTAATATTTTACCCCCACTTTCAGAGTACTACTTGTTTCACGTTGATCGAACTTAAAGGAGCTAAATCGCTAATATTTCAATCGGGTTAAAACACAGATCCTATTTCGTTTCGTTTTTATAGTTCAAAATTTCGTTTTACTTGTCTTTTCTACACTTGGATCTGGAAGACTTGTTATTTAACACGTGTTCTGCTTGAAATGAGGGGTCAGCCAATCAAATGGTCTGTCGAATCGAGTGTTTGACCTCTTTTGCCCGGAACTGTGGGTAATCCACTAGTAACATCAATGCTGATTGGTTAATCAAATGTCTGACGTCATAGGTCAAAAGTCGGTCTTTTGACCCCTGACGTGACCTATCGCTATAACTTGTCAGATCTTCATGTAGTGTAGGCCATCGAAAGTATAAAAAAACGAAACGAAATATAGATCGGTATTTTAATCAGATTGGCTATAATTTTGGAATGAAATTGACCACAATGGGTCGCAACGCATTTAATAATGTAATCTGATTGTATATAAACTGATTTACATTCAATTGTTTCCGTTATGTCCAGCGAAATACGACCTGTGTCTCAACCCTATAGCAATTTCTAGCGTCTGGTTATTCCAGTCTATTGAGCAGACTCTCCAGTTGAATATGTCTAGCCTCGTTCTTTCTGGTCACCTGTTGCAAATGACGCTAAAACGCATTATGGTACACGATTCGTGTACCAATGGTAAAATGTTTATTTTGTCTTAAATATAGAATATCAGAAGCCTGTCTTTTCCTGGTAAGATCACAACACCAATGTTGATTTAAATTGACAAATAATTCGTATTTTCAACGTGTATGACTTTGGATGATATTGAGTTAGAGACTTAGCTACTTTAAATTAGCAGATCCTTGGGCCTTTTGTCGAAGAGTGTCGGGAATGAGTTGGGGGTTATTTTATAATTATGATTATTTGTTACTTACGCGGTGTAACTGCAGCACACGTTATTATAAGTACCACAACAACCATAGGCACAATATCTGTAGGAGGAAAATACGCCACTTCCATACCGACAGCTGTACGCATAGGTATCTGCAAAAAAACCATTAAACATAGGATTGAAAAACATAGCATACCAAGCATAACTTAGAACTACTTAGCGCTCGTTGAATGAAGTCCACGAGAATTTTTGAGAGAGAGGGAGAGAGAAGGGGTTTAACGTCCACTTTACAAACTAGTCAATTTGATTTTTTATTTGCTTCCTATTTCTTCTGAGGTCAGGTCAGGAATCAAACTGAGAACGCATGGAATGTATAGAAATCAACGACCTCGCTGGATGGCTACCTTTTACGTGTTAGAAACACAAAAACTACAAGATTATTCCATCTGATCAGAAGCTGTGCATCCAATATTCCACCCCTTCTGTAAAAGATGGTCTATTTTTTCTATCCCTGTGTCCTAATTCGAAAAATTGTTGTTCGAGAAAGTTCATCCTTAATTTCCGGCGTATTTTCCCCTCGTCGGTGGTGCAGGACAGCAGGGACTGACAAGGACAGCTGTCTAGTCGTTCGGAAGGTACGAAAAACGGAGAACCTGTATAAACACTATCTCGTAAGTAGATTTCATTGAAATCGTCACGCAAGTCCAATATTTTAACTAGTATAAATAATCTACGATTGGCACGTTGCCAGTACCATTCGCTAACATCAAAGGATGACATCACATCTGTATTTTAAGATTTACAATCAATCGTTTATAACTTTATTGTAATTTCTAATCAGTTATGTTCGGTAAAATACACGACATTATACGTGAAGAATCCAAATTGAATGACAGTCGTTTGCACATGCGTATTATATTGCACGTTTCCATTTATATTTTTACTTGACCTCGATGAATTGATTAATATTTTATTATATTTTAAATTATATCTTTAATTATTTAGACACTCCTAGCATAGTTACTCATTCTATCAAAGTTTATGACAATTGTGCATATTGTATGTATGTTCTATGGGTCTCTGAACTTGAAATAAACAAACTTGTTAAAACTTTAATTACATGTTTAGTCCATTCTACACATTTTTTGGACAATTAAATTATATGTCTACATAATATATAATTACACGTATATTTATGCGAGCATATTTTGTGATTTGGGGGTTTTCCCATCATGTATCTTGTATGTATGCTTTGTTTTCTCTGATTTCGAATATGTACCCGTATGTAATTTTTGTACTTTTAATTTTCACATTTGTAAAGTGTATTCTCACCCGATCTAATATTATAATTACCGCCCAGAAGGAGGGAAAAAATACGAAATTAATCGGCCCATTAGGAGGTAAACGACAACCCATTTATACCGTTCGGTAAATTTATAATCACCTCCGTCGGGACATAAATGCAAACACGGGGTTTTTGATATAGAGAAGAATCAGTAAACAAGACCCTAACCCTAACCCCTTTAAATCCAGGGAGATTCGAGATACCTCCACAAAGAGCAAAAACAAATAAAAATATTTTACCCTCAAAAGGCGTTTGGATGCAATGAACTTGCATAAAAAAAAAAGTATTCAGCCCTCAAAGGGCGTTTCGATGTATTCTGATCTGTGTATATTTATCAATGTATTTATTACTCGATGTCAAATAATCTATTTTTGTATCTGTGGACATTGATGTATAAAGTATATGATACATATCCTTAATGGACGTGATATGCAAAAATAAAAGTTATTATGACTGTCAGTTGTAAATCTTTTATTGAGTCATAATAAAGAGACAGTTTTATATCAGATGATACAGCTTGTTATCCTATCCCATATTTATTATATTCAATAAAATATTGTTAAAACACAGAGAGAGAGAGAGAGAGAAAGAGAGAGAGAGAGAGAGAGAAAGAGAGAGAGAGAGCAGGATCATTTCAGGACTTATAAATGGTTCAATTTTAATTCAATAATTCACCTGCGCGCAGGGATCTTCAATAGTGGGAGGAAATCAGGGCACCCGGAGAAAACCCCCAAGGCTGGACAGGTGGCCCACACAAGCAGGGAATCGATACCACCGATTTATGATCTAAAGCGCTCTCGTTATACTATTCGCCACCCATCTTTCTCCATATATTCGTTTTAGTTGGACCAAATTGGTTACTCAATAACCAATTGCGATATAGGCTGCACTTTTTTTGTCTACAGCGCCTACCAAAATTCATATTTTTTTTAAACAAATGGTGAGGGGGTTGGGGTGGCGGCGGGGAAAGCAATGTAAATTGTTTAAAGGTTCAGTGAACGACCCCCAATTCGCCCAAAAATAAAACTGGTTGTATTTTGGGATGACCATTTAGATAAAGCAAGTGTTCAGTTGAATTAGCGGGGGGGGGGGGGTGTCAAATGGTTAGCGCGTGTGCGTTGTATCATAAGGTCTATTGAGTGAACTGGCGTGGTATCGATTCTCTGGTTGTACGTGACAAGGAGTAGGGTCGCCTGAACAACCTCGTGGGTTTCCCCGGGTCCTCCGGTTTCCCCTCACTGCTAAAGACCCCTACGCGCAAGCGAATTATTGAAATAGAGTTGAACCATATGTTAGTCCCGAAATGACCTGATTAATTCCCATCCCCCCCCCCCTCTCTCTCTCCACTGTAAGCCAAATATCAAAACTAAAACTTCTACATAATCTTCCAATCCCCTCCTTACAAATCAACCGTAGTCTAGATTGTGTTGTCTCATGGTAATAACCCCACCCACCAGCTCTACCTGATGAAATTATGTGTTCCACTGTCGACATTCAGTAAGCCAAATAACAAAACTTCCACATACCCCCACCCTGCCTCCACCACCACCATCAGTCGTGGTCTAGAGTTTGTCGCAAAGCAAATCGAAATCTTTACCCCATACAATGGCCGCCAATAAAGCCCGGTTGGCGATGACGTGCCATTAAAGACACCTTCTTTCCTTCTACCCGATGAAACAGTTTATGGTGAACAACATACTTAACCAAGAAGGTATATTAATAATTATTTATCATGTCCCTACCTTGATATATATATAATAGGAAAAAACGTATTCACCTTAAAACTATTCCTAAAATAAAAAATAAATTACCTTGAATATATGACACCAACAGCAGCGATATTCCTATTAAATATGTAATAAAGTCCATCTTCAATTTTTGTGAGCTTCAAATGAATAAGGTATAGATCTTTTTCCTCGAAAAACAAAAATGGCTACCCTATATATTGCCCAATACGAGCACTCCGCGGTTCAATGGTTTTATATACCTGACAAGGATAAACGATATTCTATAAATAGATTCATTGATAGATGTACAATATACGTCATGCGACAAGACACTTAACACCCGGATATAAACAGTATGTTTTTTCGTTGAAAGATGACTTGACAATATTCAAACTTTACGTTTTATAATACGTGAGTCATAGTAGTCTTATATAATTAAAGATAGAATGTAATTTGACGTCCTACTTTTCCGCACCGACTGGGCTACTAAAGACAGACATATGCCATACATTGTGCTATGTGTACACGGGACCTTTGTTTTTCGTCCCAACTGAACGACTAGACACTGTTCCTAGTTCCTACACCACTGACATGGGAACTCTCTCAGCCAACACAGGGAGCAATCCTCAATTATTGTCTCCTGTCTTAAAAATACCCAAGCCTCGGTTTCCAACTCATCGTCACATCCTAAACTTGAAAATGTGTTTAGTTGTTCGGATGGCATGTAAAGTTTAACGTCCACTCGACACAAAGTAGGTCATTTCGGGACTAACAATTTTATTTCAATAATTCGCTTGCGCGTAAGGGTCTTTAGCAGTGGATTGAAACAGGAGGACCCAGAGAAAACCCACGAGATAGGACAGGTCATCCTACTCCTTGTCACGTACAACTGAGGAATCGAAACCACGCCAGTTGAGTCAATGGCAGACCTTATGATTCAACGTGGACGCGCTAACCATTCGGCCATCCAACCCCCCACAAACTGACATACATTCGTTGACGAACGGTTAAGCGCCCCCCCCCCATTCCATCATTGTTCTTATTTTTATGCTTAAAGATACATTAGTACTTTGATAAAGTACTGACCATTCTTGGTATAACAGTTCAAAAAAAGATGATAAGAAAAAAAGAAAATACTGAAAATTTCAGTCAATCTCTGGTAGTGACGTCAGTGACTAACGGTAAATGTTAGCTTGGTCAGCTATTTAATGATTTAGATGGATGACTGTTTAAATAAAAGCTGTATCTAGGCCGTCCGAGGGTCTACAGAATACATTTTGGGCTTGTTAGGTCTATTTAATAAATTGAAGCCTATAGAAAGGTTTGCAATAGGCATATTTAGCTCTTAAAGATACATTATGTAAGATTTTGGTAAGGAGTTGGCCATTCTTGCTATAATGGCTCAAAAATAGATAATGCAAAATGAAAATATTGAAAATTCATTCAAATAACTCTATTCTGAACCAAGTTATCAGTGTTTGTAGTTTTGACATTGTGGTAACTAGGGCACTAGTATATATTCGAGACTTAGCTTCGCTTTCTCATTTTTAAATTAAATATTTAAATGGCGAACCGTTCTAATCTAGTTAAAATCTCGAGTATCCGATGGCATCGGGAGTTGATTATGGTCTTGTTTTGTTAATTAATGTCTAATTAATAATTTAGAGAACACTTAAGGTCTAAAGAAAGACCCGCAATAGGCAGATTTAGCTCTTGCATAATGTATGTTTATGATTAATACAATGACATCATTATTAATGTGACGTCATAATGTATGTTTAACTAATGTATCTTTAAATAAGGGGGGGGGGCGAATGGTTAGCACGTGCGCGCTGTATCATAAGGCCTGTCATTGAGTCAACTGGTGTGGTTTCGAATCCCCGGTTGTACGTGACAAGAATTAGGGTGACCTGTCCAACCTCGTGGGTTTTCTCCGGGTCCTCCGGTTTCCTCCCAATGCTAAAGACCCCTACGCGCAAGCGAATTATTGAAATAAAATTAAACCATATGTTAGTCCCGAAATGACCTCGTTTGTGTCGAGTGAACGTTAAACCCATCTCTCTCTCTCTCTCTCTCTCTCTCTCTCTCTCTCTCTCGCTCTCTCTCTCTCTTTAAATAAAACAATCTGGCTAAATTTGCAAAAATATATTAAGATTCTTTTGCAACATTGAGTTCGCAAGGTTTAATAATCAATCTGATCACTGAGCAAAGCAAAAAAATATTAAATTTTGTTTTGTTTTTTTTTAAAAAAAATATTGTATTTTTTAATAACTTGTGTGTAAATTTCAGTCAGAGGATGTAGCCAAAGCTGTTCGTGACGCATATATTCTGTCATTGTAGATAACTAGTTTACGCGAAATAGTTAAGGAAGAAAAATTACTTATTTATATTGGCAACGGTTCGAAGAGTATTCTCTCAACGTTTTCAAACAAGAATAGGACCAAATGTGTAGGGTAATTATTTGAGATGTAGATATAGTCATTTTGTAAATGTATAATTTTGATTTTTGCTTTCAGACAGAAGATGAGTCAATGGTTATTAGACTGTTTAAATTTCATAATCAGAACGCCAGCTCTATTCGAACTATAATCAGGAGCGGATCTAGGAATTTTGAAAGGGGGGGGGGCTCAAAATGAGGGCACTGACCGCGGAGACAGGGCACGTCGCTGAGAGGGGGTGGGGGTGGTCCCCCAAGGATATTATCCGTCATTTCCTTGCATCTGTAGCCATTCCAAGAGCTATTTGGCTGATATTTCCGTCTGAGTAAACGTTCGGAAATCGTTGAAAAAGATCCTTAAAATCGAGCAAAAAAGCCAGTTGAACATGCGACTCGAAAATTGTCAAGGCGAGCGAGGCATTATGATGGGAAAAAAGACGAATCTATTCCCTAGCCACTTCTCTATTTAAGCCTTGTAACTTGTACTGTGTACTGTCCACACATGAAACAATGCTACATCAAGTTGCACTCATGCGCGTCGGTGATGGACATGTGTGTATACGCCGCCGATTCCACAAGATGCTATCATTGATGCCTGTCTATAGTCACTCTATAGGATTAGGGCACCGTCAGCTAATCAACAAGAATTCGTTTGAAAGTGGAAGCATTAATTAGACCAGACTGGTGTTTGAGTCGATGGTTTGAGTCATTTGGAGTCCCTGCAACGGGTTGGGAACGGACATATTTGGGTGTGAGAAAAGGCACTTTCAGCAGTCAAAAAGGACACTGTCGAAAATTAGGGGGGGGGGGCGAGCCCCTCGCGCCCCCTTGGATCCGCCTCTGATAATGATTGATAGCCCAACTGCTATAGTGAACAGCAGAGATTCTTCTTAAAACTTGCCCAAAAGCACGTATGAGGTTCTTCATGAAAAACCTGAGATACACAAGCTGGAAGTAGAGACAAGTAAACATGCAATTTCAGGCCCTACATTTCAACCTAAGCAACCTCTCAGCTCTTGTATCCTTCCGCATCAAAATTATGAATATTCACCAAAAAACGGCAGAAAATGTATTTTCAAACCCTTTTCTTCGATTCTACACCAAAAAGTCAACAAAAATCGGCATGCAAAAGGGGGAAAAAGGGAAAGGGAGAGGAAGACTAAAAATAGCTTTGGCCCCGACTGCCAAGGGTTCTTTTAGGTGCACGTCCATCTGTACACAAGTTCTCGTTTTTTTCGTCCCATCCGAAAGGCTATTTGTTACCTATTGCCAGACCGTGAGTCTGAACCACGAGCAAGAGGGATCCAAGCCGGAAAATCCAGATGAACTTTCTCGGACAACACCAGATCGAATACGGGACCTTCAGGTTAGCAAGCTAACAATCTTACTGACTGAGCCAGCGTGTCATCCGCGGTTCTTCTTCTATTAGTGTTTTACGTCCGCGTCCACCGAGGGTGATGTCGCACACAAGTTGTCTTATATTATTATGTTCAGCGCACGCGCATGGGTCTTTCCTGTGGGAGGAAACGTGAGTACCTGGAGTAAACCACGAGGTTGAGAAGGAGCACTGTTTAAAGCCGAATGATATTGTTACGCAGTTAGCTATTGGTTGTTAATCGCACTATTGACCAGTCATAATTTGAATAGAAATTTGCTTCCTCTACAGCAGTGTTAAGTGGGATTAGCTCTCATCAAACGAAACACCGCGAGGAGCATGCCCTATCTCTTAAGTCACTTACGCTCAAGCCAGGAATCTAAACCACGATCGCAAGCCAGAGATGACCGGCCAGCCTGAGATCGAAGCGTGACACTCTAGACATCTAGTCTACATTTAACTTGGATGAAATCAGACGAAGCCAGCCCCATAATGGTGTCAATTCGGCTTTGTTACAGACATTAAAGGACAATATTGGTGTCAGTCATTATCACATGTAATTAACTGGTTAAACAAGTTCCAAGTATAATTTTAACACAGAGATCATTGCTACGATAGATGCGTAATAAAGGTTTCAAGAATCGGAAGTGACGAACGCAAAAAGAAAACACGAGTTATCCCTCTATATAACTGACTAAAGTGACGAGTGATAACAGAAACATGGGCCAATTTCTGCTCACTAATAATTCCTTCGAAGACCAAAAGTTGTTATGAGACTGTATAAGAGCATATCTGACAATTCAATAAAGTAATTGAATGTCACTAAATAAGAGAACACGAGAAAAACAGAAACAGTCCGTACATTCACTTGTTTTTATTCATTCTATACTTAATAAAAACATGGTAATGCACAGACTTTTTCTATTTTTCTTTCGCTAGACAGCCTTCTGGTGCTCTTGTATGGTCATAACTATACGACAGAGTACAGTTCACTACACCCGAACGGAAGTTAATTCGGCCATTGTCGTCAAAATGGACGTCGCTCTCTTCAGTGAACTGTTACAAAACATTTTACTTGAGTTTGTGACCGTATTATCCCCAGACATTAAAATAAACTTTATGTCACCAGTTCAAAATACTTATTTGGTTTTACAATTTGCAATTTCCATTGCTTCACAATACCAATATTGCAGTATTAAAATACAGAATACACCTTTCAATAATACAAAATACAGTACATATATAAGAGAGTCATGTATTAGTTATTTTGCACATAACACTCCCCCATTCTGCATTGTGCATTATTGACGCATGTCCGTGGGACTTTTGCATTAATAGAACAGAAGGGGCGGTACTCTGTTCGCTGGTTGTGGAGGCAGACCACCATTAAATTTCACTATCTCGGTACTCACAAATTGTAATCCCCCTCTAATCGGGGGAGAACAGTAGGACGTTCTATAGGGACGGATTAAGGGAAGGTTAGCTGAGGTGGCTTGTTTCGAAGGGCCCCAGTCATGGTGGTTTCGAGGGTCGACCATAAGAAGAATTTGAAAATTTCATCACCGTAGATGAGATTTAGATACAAACTGGAATCGATCATTTTATTCCCCATTTCTAGTCAAATACAAGTGAAATTTGGTTCTGCTATTCTACAACAACTGGATAAGACGGGTATACCACATGAAATGTGATATGGCGGGACATTTTACCCTGACAGCGTCGTTTCCGCCTACTTTTCTTCCAGGTCCCGGTGTTGGTCTTTAAAAGTTCCTCGGAATTATCCGGCGATGTTTTCAGTTGTCCGTGGTGCAGGGCGGAGGACCAGGCAAGCGTCTAGTCGTCTGGGTGGGATGAAACCCCGAGGGATGCACCTGGAATTGGCCGCAGTGCCATTGTCTGGCCAAAATCTCACGTACAGCAAACTTCATTATATGTAGGTGAAGAAAAGTTGGACGTTAACCGCCATGTGAAGGACATCTTGATTATACTATCGGCGTCAGACATTTTTCGTGTGGCAAAGCAGAGATGAAACTCACATTTTAAAACGAATATGAGAAACTTATTCAAACCACATATTTATTTGTCACGGCGTTCCTGAACTTATTATTGATACGGATTTATAAGATTTATAACAAGTAGTTTCCATAAAGATGGAGGATTCCTATTGGACAGCATCTCCAATAGAAAGTTTGATTTCCTTTTAAGTACGTACATCTTATATTTCGATATTCACCCAGCATGTGAGCCTATCATATTCCTCGATCATCGCGAATACTAAGTCTCGCGCTTTCCAGCTAAAATGTCTACCTGTGATAATCAAGTTGCAAAGTTCAAGGTTCGTTCAATGTCAAGGTTTCCGTGTCAAAACCTCTGATTGGACGCTACTGTTCACGTATCTGTAGATAACGTAGCAATGAGTTCGGGAATGGTGAAGTAATCTAGCAACGCCCAGATGTTGTAAAACTCGCAGTTGTTGCTTCAGGAACATGATTTGACAGTGGTTCTTCAATGTTTAATCGCCCATTTCACGGGGAAAAAAATTAACAAAGTGAAAATTAATTTCAATTGTAAATGCCGAATTAAAGTTTTTGGAGAAATATGTTTGAAAGAAATTACTGAAAGCAAATTTTTTAATATTAATTATTGTTAGCCTTGTAAAAAAAAACATTTTTGAAATTATTATCTGTATCCCAGGGGTCCGGGAAAACCTTAATCCGGATCTGATAGTTAAACTCATAGAAATGAAATGAAATGGGGTTTAACGTCCTACTGTTCTACTTCGACTGGGCTAATGAAGACGGACATACGCAATACAATGTGCTATGGGGGGAATTTTGCCCGTTCTTTTACGTGAACGCCAATGTGTACACTGGACTTCGTTTTTTCGACCCATTCGAACAACTACACCTTCTCCATTGCCAGGCCTGCCGTCCTGCACCATTGACAAGGGGTAGCCACTCCAGAACATCCTGATGATCATGCTCGGCCAACAACGAGAACGAACACCAGTGGACTAGTGGACCCTGCCTCAGGGGATTCAAATCTTCGTTCAGTTTTCTTTTGTGAGATTTTAACATTTTTGTTTGGGTCTGAGGCTGCTTCATACCTCATTTCATTTCATTTCATAATATAGTACTATAAGATCCACAGACGTTGGGGGATCACGTGGCTAAGTATGGCGGTATATTAGACTCAGAATTCTAACGTGCTATCGTCTAATTTCTAACTTCTATTCATGTAATTTCTAACTTCTATTCATGTAATTTCTAACTTCTATTCATGTAATTTCTAAATTAAGACAATGTATAATCCAACTTTTTTTTTTGTTCAGTGTAAATTTTAATTCTGTTTCATCTTATTTCTATTATTAAAACGAAAAATGTCTACTTTGTTGTCGCTTTACATGTTAAGCATGAAAGTCAAACAAATTTAGAATTTTGATACTTCTACTTAGCAACCACCATTATGACGTCGTTTGGTGTCGCCACCGTGTGATCGGGACCATTATGTTGATACCAACGACTCGCTCTTCGTCAGGTTGAATGGTTTGCTGGAGTGTTGAAATTGAAAACAACATCGAACATGGCATGGTTTGCAAATTGAAATACTATTTCAAATATAAGCTAATCCGCAAATGTTGTTTAGCTTGTATTTGAAATAGTATTTGCCAATAATATCACGTTCGATGTTGTTTTCAATTTCAGCATCGATTCCCCCGGTTCGGCGGTTGTACGTGACAAGGATTAGTGTGGCCTGTCCAACCTCGTTGGTTTTCTCCGGGTCCTCCTGTTTCCTCCCACTGCTAGACCCCTCCTCGCAAGAGAATTATTAAAATAAAATTGAACCATGTAGTAACGAAATGGCCTTGTTTGTGTCGAGTGGTCGTTGAACCCCATCTCTCTCTCTCTCTCTCTTCGTCTGGAAATGAAATGGAGTTTAACGTCCTAGTGTTCGGTTCCGGGCTGGATGGGTTGGTCTAATTTAGTGTAATGTATAGGATTACTTAATTGTTTTTCTGCCTCTGAGATATAGTCTGCGCGATTCATTATGACACAACGGCGGATTCGTGCACCCGCGGACTAGTGAACCCATATTTATAACATTTCTTAGAGTTGCGGACTAGTGCACCTGCGGTATGGTGAACCCCTCCTCGAGTGAAAAATTTCCACTTACCTATTGGTGTTAATTTCAACTCGTGTTGTTAAAACAGAGAAAGTCAACCACCATTATTATTCTTTCTCATATATTTAAGAATTTATAAGTTTCATAAATATATAGATTAAGATTATCAGAAAGTATACGCCAGGTCGACATTTGACATGAAATTAACTTTAATGATAAAAATGCATTAGGTAAGATAAAGATGAAGAGCCAACAGTTCTCGCTATAATAGTTCAAAAATAGATAATGAAAACAGAGTATGCTGAAAATTTCAGTCAAATTGCTTCATTCTGAACCGAGATATTAGAGACTCAATTTTAGGCTAGGCTCGATCGTCATTACTACCACTGGTACGATTATAAAAGTCTTGTTTATCCATTTTTACGTAAAATCATCCATCAACAAACGCATTCAAATCCACTAAAATATCGCCGGCTAACGATAGCATCGAGAATTAATTATGGTCTTGATAAGTTAATTAATGTCTAATTAATAATTTAGATAACATTTAGGGCAATAGGCAGATTAAGATCTTGCATAATGTATGTTTAATTCGTAGGGTGATTACCAGTCTGAATCCATATTATAAGCTGTCGTAATACGTATAATTAGACTGGTTTTTCCAATGACGTCAGATACAGATCATTTTATTGTATTCAATAGTCAAAGTTATCCAGACACAACTGAACACCTACAGATCAAATAACTGGGGTGCATTCAATCAGACTGTTACAACACATTTTATTTTATTTCTATATTTAGGTTAAACTTATAATACAGAAAAATATCGTACTAGTGTTCAAGACTATATTCTTTATCAAGAATAGCTATTCATGAGTGTAGAAATAATATAATTATTTCTCGTACCCGATCTCGCTCAATGTAAATATCAGTCAGACAAGTTATACAAGACTATAACACGTGATTAATACACTATACATAGATTGGGTTATTCCAATTGGTAAATTTTATAGAACCACCCTGGCCCAGTGTTATACAGTTCTGTTAGTCTTTAGTAAGGTTCTAAGGGAACTCTAGTAGAAGAAAGTTGTCATAGAATAATAAAGTTAAGAACAATGGCCACCGCTGTAAGTACAACTACGTCATGATTATAAAATTATAAAATAATTTTCTTGAGAATCAGAAACAACAACTTCAACACGATAGAAACAGAAACTAATGCTTTAACATTGAAGGGGGGGGGGGTGATTTTATTGTCCCATGTCCACCGATCAACAATAGAGTTTAACAAGGAAGGAGGTAGACGGGAAAGGTCATGGAATCTGGTAAGATGGAAGGTGGGGAAGGGGGTATCAAACATCCAATCAAAGAATGAATGTTTATAAATGTGCCCTACAGTCCAACGATCTGGTATTAATGTGAATCTGTGTTTTAAATAAACGAGACCAGAGTAGAGAACATGTTACATATAAAGAAAGGAAAGGAAATGGGCTGATTAATACAAATATTAATTCATCTGTTTTTGTAAAATAATATTTAAAATGTCTTCTCGTCTCACATGTTTCACTACTCGACCCTATTGTCTAGTCTTGGAGACAAACAATCAAGGAGTTGTCTTCAGGCATCACACCACTAACTCCTTGTCAATAGAACATCTTCAACTAAACATTCAACGTATATGCTTAAAACTGTATACATTGTTTTCTTGGTTGTTTATTCATATTTGTTTACATAAACCACGTGCTGTGGGTAAAGAAAGTAGTGCCAGTCGATAAGTCACGTCCCAAAATGATCACGTGAACATTTTTAATGGACGGCATTTATTCCAGTTGCCTACATGTATTAGTTAGGTTGCCTGTCCAACCTTGTTTGTGTCGAGTGGACGTTAACCCCATCTCTCTCTCTACATGTTCTATTCTAGTTATCAACTGTTATCCACAATACCTACATGTATACTCTAATGGTTGTATTCATGTTCTATTCTAGTTATCAACTGTTATCCACAATACCTACATGTATACTCTAATGGTTGTATTCATGTTCTATTCTAGTTATCATCTGTTACTCACTTCACCTACATTCATGGTGATTGTAATGCTCTACAGATGGGTACAACAAACACAATACATGAAAATAGCTACCCAAACGACATCGACGATCTCAGATCGGAAATTGAAGATCTGAGATTTGATATCAGAAGAAGAACTGAAGATGTTGATGCAAAGATGGAAAGAAAAGATGAAGAAATCGCAGAATTAAAAGACAGGGTGGCTGACCTGGAAGCATTTAAGAAGAAAGTAGAACAATCAGAAGTTACGACAAACACCAACACTAATACTAGACGTTATATCAGGGATACGAATAATGATATTACTCTAAAGTTAAATGACTTGTAAGTAAATGTGTTCATAATAAAATATATTTTAAAGATTTGTAGACTTAACAAACTGTAACAAGTGTCTTGACTGTTGACGTCTATTGAATGATGGTTTGTTACAATAAAAAAAGTTTCTATGAATAATGAACTAATGTTACCTGATGTCTAAATACACGTGACTTGAATAATATACTAACTAGTGAAACAATGCGATGTATTTATATCAGTTGATAATGATATAATATATTAACCTGTATTTATATCAGTTGATAATGATATAATATATTAACCTGTATTTATAGTTGGTCAGGTAATGATGTGGGTACTATAACTGTCAGTAAGAAAGTCAGTGTTAATGATTTAATGAAGTTGATAGAAGAGAAGAAGAATGTAAAGATTAGTTGGATTGTTCTAGGATATGATGGGAGATTCTACGGCAGTTATGATAACAACAATGACTATAACCTGGCGCAACTTGGTGTTGGAGACCGGGGCGAGGTGGTGTACCGTTGATAGTAAAATACAGTGATTATATTGATATGATGTATTGATGGACTCCTTTATATTAAACAATGAGTTGTAGGGTGCGGGGGGGGGGGCAGTAGGAGGTTAGATATTTGTAGAGATACTATAACTATCAGTAAGAAAGTCAGTGTTAATGATTTAATGAAGTTGATAGAAGAGAAGAAAAATGTAAAGATTAGTTGGATTGTTATAGGAGGATATGATGGGAGATATATCTACGGCAGTTATGATAACAACAATGACTATAACCTGGAACAACTTGGTGTTGTAGACCAGGACGTGGTTGAGTACTATACATGGTAAAATATAGTGATTATATTGATATGATATTTTGATGTGTTCAACACTTGTATATTGCACAGTGGTGTGTGGAGGGTGGGGGGGGGGGTCTGAAGGGGAATAGATATTATTTTTAGGAATTATCAATTGTTCTTTTGTTTTTTGAGTAGGTGGTGAGGGTGGAATGTTTAGTAGGTGGTGAGGGTGTTGTGGTGTGGTGTGTGGTATGAAGCCCACCAGCACCCTGGTATCTTATACCCCCCCCCCCCCCCCATCCACCTAATCCATATATTGAATTCTATTCTAAGTAATCTAACCTCATAACACAAAACTCGCTTAATAATACATATAATTCATTCAATAGTCACAATTATCAGGTGATACATTAGTCGTGGTTATCAGGTGATATTTGGCTGACCTAGAATAATAGAGAACGGTTAACTAACATGATTGAACTATCCATTGTATAATTATATTAGTGAAATAATGTTTTATATTTTTTATTCTAATTTTGTTTCAATAAAATATTTTATAATTAAACTAATGTCATTCTGCTGACACGACGTGTCTGTGAGTGTAAAATATAGTGTAGGAAATAGAAAAAAAATGAAATGGGGTGTACGTACGACGTCCTACTATTCTGCACAGCCTAGGCTAATGAAGACGGATGAACGCCTTACATTGTGGTACGGGGGAAATTTACCAGGTGCGTGTCCAGACACCCCCCAACCCCATCACAAACACACAGATTCATCGAAATGGTGACCAACAAACAAACCCGTGGATTATTGCCACCATTTTGACCCCCCACTCTAATCCAGTACATGTATCGACCTAAATGTGCAGAGATATTATCTCAGATCTTCTGATTTTAATAAATTTTCTGGTGATCCCCCAGACATCACGTCTAACTTCAACTCTCGCTCGGGTAATCCCCCAGACATCACGCCTAACTTCAACTCTCGCTCGGGTAATCCCCCAGACATCACGCCAAACTTCAACTCTCGCTCGGGTAATCCCCCAGACCTCACGCCAAACGGACAGACAAGGGTGACGACAGTGAAATGAGGTCTTTTAGGAAAGTAGGGGGAAAATAACAGTCCGTTTTTAAAGGAAAAAAAATAAGCTAAAGCCTGTAAATGTAATCGTTTTGTTGTTTTATTTAAATGTTGGCGGTATTCATTACGGTAGTTCTATTTTGAAAACCACAGACAGTAAATACATCATACCATCCTTTCCTAAATCGTCGAGTTACCTCTACTTCTACCATTAGGTTATAGCCGCTTCAAAGACACCTGGGGCCAAGCAACCTGACTTTATACAAATTTACATTGGTATTTCAATAACTAACAATCCCGCAAATTCGCGTTCAAGAAAGCATCTAAATCTGAATAACTACCTGAGCAATATTGTTGGAATCTATTTGAAAGGCTCAGCACATGCTAAATTTGTTCCACCATATTTGGGTTAACATATATTTTAGCATGTATTGACTACTAAAGATATAATATGGTTAGAATCTGCAAAGCAGTTTGGATGAGGAAGTCGATAAAGTATGAAAGCAACTTGACTGGGGAATTCGAATAAACTATACTGATGTCCAAAAGAAAGTATACACTGTTCATTTCGTCCTGTTTCATCACATTTTTTTGATTTAACAAAATTTAGTCATATTTTTAGTGTGTATACTTTCTTTTGGACTTCAGTATATAAGACATACTTATTAGCTTAATAACGTTGTAAGAATACACCTCGAAACGTCGCCTAAATAAACCAGTAGCTGTTTTTCCTTAAGTATGTGTTATAATTTATATATATATACCCTGGTACTAAACGACACTTAAAGAATATTAATTGGGGAAGTCCTTCCGTTTCGCCCAGCCTCATTTACATCAATCTGAATATGCATTATACAAGCATCATACATTCCAAATTCTATTGAAATCTTATATGTACGTTTGTAACAAATCTGAATAAGTAAACTTGGGATTTATGAAACGGTTGAGAGACAAATATGTCAATGGGGTCGAGCACCTTTATTTCCATGAATCGAACCCAGGAAGTATGTCTACCAAATTTGGTTGTACTCCATACAGTAAAACGACAATCGACAGACATTTTGATCCCATTGTCTAGCAACGACTAAAAGGTGTGGTTAAATGTGTTTGAACCGAAGAACTCGGGGTAAAATTGTTTATGTCTAAAGACAGGAATTAAGATACTAGAGTAAGAGTTGCAGTAATATAATCTTGTTAAAGGAGAAGGACTTGCCTGATTATTGTATCTAGCATTGTTCTGTGTTTAAGTGAGTATTTTAACAGTAAGTGTCTTTGTTTTATTAGACAGAAGAAAAAACCAATACTTTCCATAACCCTCTCAGGGCTTGTACTGAGATAACAAAAGAAATAACAGACTATAACTAGAGTAAGATATATTATTATTTTTCGACAATTTTAAAACTTTATTAAATTTGTCTCTATATCTTATAGAACCATTATCACATTCAGGAAGAAAATAAATGTAACTAATTTTGATCAATATCATAATGAATATAACAAACAAAACAAAACCGATAAGACAAACCGGCGGACAAGACACAGACTGCACATACATTGTAAGCAATACAAATAATAATGTGGTGAGCTATAATCGTCCCCTGAGCTGTACAGTCCCGGGCCTGTAATGATACAAATGATTTACAGTGAGTGATGTTTAAATCGATTTGATCACAGCTATGTGTAACGTTCCTTTATACCCATTTAAGACTCTTTACAAAACAACTCAAATGCCATGAAACCCTGCTCTTTTTAATAAACTCCTGACTCTCTTACTAGAGAGTATATACAATGTAAGATAACTCTTTATGGATTCAGACCATACTTATCATACACTACACCATTCATTGGCCTTCAATTTATCACACACGCTTTTTCAAGGCGACCTTAACATTAACATACATTCAAAATTAACATTATGGTTAATAGAAGAAAAGAGTGTTTATCACTTTGAAGGCATACGATTACCCCTTGACAAGATTAAACGTTATGTATCCAGGTGTGGGATGTGTGTGTGTGGGTGTGTGTGTGTGTGCGTGGCGTGGGGGGGGGGGGGTGATCTGGTATGAGATATTTGTTACTTTCCGTGCCTTTTTATGGGCATTTGGCCCCGATTTTGATTATCAAAAACAAGTCGTAAAGAAATAAGTACTATCACATGTATATATGTTTATAAAGAAGTAAGTACTATCACATGTATATATGTTTATAAAGAAGTAAATACTATCACATGTATATATGTTTATAAAGAAGTAAATACTATCACATGTATATATGTTTATAAAGAAGTAAATACTATCATATGTATATATGTCTATAAAGAAGTAAGTACTATCATATGTTTTAAAATATAAAGGACATAATCTATTTCGCCCCCCCCCCCCCCCCAAAAAAAAAAAAAACGAAAAAAAAACAAAAAACAACATGCAACGTCCAATAACTCTGAAATTAGACCGAAAATACTGGCACCTCACAGAGTGGATAACAAGATACGATTGCACAGATCTTTGGTGAAATGATATCATTTCTTTTTACAGTTAAACATTGTCTAAGTAACATCAAATTGTAGTACTCAACATTAACTTCAACAAATCGACCATCAAACCAGAACCATTGTCCAAATAAGATAATACCAGATCCTCTTGATCCAAGACAAACTGGTTCACTTAAACCTAAATTAAAATAAACACAAAATAATGATACAACCACGCTGGGATGATGGCACTAGCAATTGGTCAATTGGCTTCTTAATTTTGTCCCTACCCCACCTTTTCACATAGACATTTCCTTGGCAGTTGGAATTCGATATAAGAGTAGGCCATAGTGCCGCTGCCCTGGCAAAATTTCCCTCATAGCCCAATTGTTTGGCGCATGCCCGTCAGTAATACGTTAAACCCCATTTCATTTCATTTACAAAGACATTTGTATATATATATGAGAGAGAGAGAGAGAGAGAGAGAGAGAGGGGGGTTTAGCGTCCAGAGCTAGCTCTAACCCGACCCCACAATCCTCAGCAACAATCACATAATCACATGCCCTAACCCAGTTTACATCTCGTGACCTTGACGCAATCTGCAGTTGGCTTTTAATATTTAGATCTGACATCCCCATTTTATGTGGAAACAAAGCATATACTCATATGCTACCGATTGAATCAAATCCATCCATCGCACAATTTTATATAAGTGGAATGGGTCGAGTTTCATGTGATGGACATTACCTGTTAAGTTTTAATAAGTTAACCTTATGATTTATTACATACATTATTTAATTGTCATACCTCTTTTAAATTAATACTAATGCAATTTAAGTATCAGACCATATGTATAAGAGACAAGAATGGTAAATGTCACGTCAACACAATTCTTGGGTCATTGTGAGACGAATTTTACCCGAGTAGTTTCGTCCCCGCCTTCTACAGGTCGATATCCATTTATCAAGGGTTCTGTTGTGTGCAAGTCAATCCAAGGCAACACTTATTTGTCAGCCCGGAAGCCCACTCTTGTCCCTTGGGAACGATTCATTAAACATCCCGATAATTTCTTCAAAATGGCCCCACCCACTCCAACCCGCCATAAGTCACGTATCGCCATTACTCACGTATTGCAATTAATAAACCCCAAGCGGTAACGTTAATCATCTAACTTAGTCAAGGTATTTATAATGAAACTATATACATACTCCGGGTTTTATCACTTTCACCAAAATTCGAATCAAAATTGACGTGTTCTAAAGTCTCAACCAATGAAATTGCTTAGCGTTAGTAGAAAATGGCCATCTTTAAACTAAATTCTACCTCAATTAGAAAAATAGTTATTTTCTTCCAAAGTCCCTATCAATCAAATTGAATTCTCTATCTAGCCTAAGCAAAAAATGTTCATCACCTTTGACTTAGTCAAGGTATTGGTGTACTGAAAATATACAGGCCAATTTAATCGCCCCGATGCATTCTTGGAAAGACTGGCAATGATAACAACTCCAATATCAGTAATTTACCTTTGGATTCTAGAAACAACTGTAGACCATTATATTTCTCAATCGTATCCACCATGAACAGCAAGCCATTTTCCTGTTGACACGTGACTCGTGCTTCGTCCCATGTTGATAGGTTAGTGTGCAACTTAATACAGGAACTGACGTCACTTATACTTTCATATCCTAGACTGGTGTCACATTTATCTGTAATGAAGATTCACGATGAGAAGCACTACTAGACAACTTACACCCAATGCTAATTCTCAGGACAGACTCGTGAACAAGTGAAAAATGCTTTCAGGTGTCCGTGAAAATACAATTCCTCGATAGACCTCAACAATCAGGAACTGTAATTAAGAGAAATACTCGACCACTTACTCTTTCTAGAACACAAAGTGTAACTTCCCCGAGCAGGCTAATGGGTAAGTGGGTATCGGGTGCCCGAGGAAGCAGAGCACCTGCTCACTCAACAACTGAAGGAGGGGACTTACTATAGATGAAAGATGAATATATTTGTCATTTGTGGCAAACCTAATTACAAATTTGTTCAGGGGCTGCGTGTGCATTGTGAAGGAGGACAAATTGCCGATACAACATTGTTTCGCTCTACCCCCTTTTTACGCACACACGAATGTGTCAGTCATGCAGTAGATAAAAAGAGGACATTTTTTCTTACCTTCAGTTTTCCAGTAATAAACCACTGTCGTATCAGTTGACGGGGCCTCAGAGCCTATGTGGACGACTCTTTCAGCGTAAAGATGGCATGTTTTAGTAACCAATTCAAACTCAATCGACAAGCAACTTGTTTCAACTAAACAATATTCACAGCATCTATACACATCACTGGTATTAACAGAGTAAAGTTGTTCCAAGGATGATTCAGGAGTGATGTCAACCTTCTTGAAAACACGTTGTCCACTGCAACTTACAACTGCCCTTGTTGAAGAGTCAGTACCAGTCATTCCCTGAGCCTGTCCTATGACTAGATTAATGTCGGTCAATATAAGTGTTATCAATAACGTTAGTAGAATCATCATCTTTATCTAGAAAGATATACACAATGAAATAAAATAGAGTTAAATGGCACGTCAGCATAAACATGGTTAAATCAGATGTCAATTACCTTTTTGTTCGTCTCCTTAAAAGAAGAATTGGCTGGTCCATGAAGCGACGATTTTACCGAGCCAGACAAAACATTGAGAAAAAAGGGCCAAAAGCTCCGACAAATTATTCATGATCTAGATGAAACTTTGCATGATTGTTCCTTGGCCCATTGCGCACCGTTTATGCGATTCAAACATAGCGATGATGACGTTATACTCACTTCCTGGTCCATATTACAGTTCCACTTGTTCATACATTATAAATACATGGGTGGATTTTACCCAGTGAAACAGAGGATTAAATAGTTCACCATTTATTATACACAATACATACCCAAATATCGTGAGGAATTTCAAGACAAATAATTAAGCTTCACCGCACCAAAATCTGTTATATACAGCCGTGTAAATGTTTCCAAACAGAAGTGACATCAACCTCGACAACACACGATTAGTTGATCTCTTGTGTAAAGCTCTTCACGATTCAGTAAAAATGTCAACATTATGATTCAAAGAGAAATATCAGTTAAAATATCGATTAGCGTCTTCTAGAGATGAACTTAGGATGAATCAATATTTCATAGTATTACCATTATCATCTACAATGAATCCGGTCGTAACAATTAAAGAATCTCATTTCAACTAGACATGAAGCTGTTTTCCACTGTAATCACAAGAGAGACAGAGAGGGGGAGAGACTAGGTCATTTCGGGACCCCGAGAAGACCCACGAGGCTGGTAAGGCCACCCTACCCCTTGTCACATACATGCGGAGAATCGGAACCAAGCCACTTGACTCAATGACAGACCTTCTGATCCAACGCCCCACCCCACCCCACAATATATAATAAACAAATAGGATGAATAGGTGCTAAATTACAGTGACGAAGCGCTATGGCGTAGTCTACGCCAAAAATACAGACCCACCAATTTGGTTCACATCAAATAAAGATGGCGGTCGTCATGATACAAAGGGGGCAACATTGATCAATGAAATTTCGAATCATCGTATCTTTGTAAACACTGATGAACGGAATGGAACCATTTTTGGGCTAACTTTTACAATATTTTAAGGGATTCTACAGCGCTAAACGCATAGTCCCAGACTAAGTGAAAGACTACTCGCTGAGCTCAACATGTTCAGAGCATATAGAGCTTTTGTTAAAGGAGCTAAATATTTGGAAACAGGTTGTAATTTTTGGTATCAATTTAATGGAGCCAAATCGCTAATATTTGGTACCTAGACATTGACACAAATGGGTCGCAACGCACATAATAATGTAATATGAATGTATATAAACTGATTTACATTCAATCGTTTTTGTTTTTACTATAAATTCTAATCAGTTATGTTCGGCGAAATACGCCAAAAGTCTCAATCGAATGGCAATCTCCAGTGTCTGGTTATCCCAGTCTACAACGGTAGTATTTATTGCGCATCCTCTCCAGATAAGAATATGACGTAACCGTTTGACATGACTGATGGAATATGTCTAGCCTCGTTTTTCAAGTCCCTTGTTACAAATGGCGCTGAAACGCATTATGGTACACGATTCGTCTCAAATATTGGATATCAGATGTCCATCTTTTCCAGGTATGATAACAACATCAATGTTGATTTAAATTGACAAATAATCCGTGTGTTCAATGTCAAAGACTTTAGACGATTTTAAGTTAGAGACTTAGCTACTTTAAAGTGACAATATTTGAACTTTTCTTGTTTAAATATTATCCAAAATACGGGTTTAGTTCTTCTACTGGAAATAAGTTATTTTAGTAAGTAATAGTTTTCACTGGAATAAATATGACAGGTCTTTTGTCTAGATGACGTCATAATTTAATACCACTGGATCTGTTTAAAACTATATGAATATTGATTTTTTTCTTAATAGTTAGTACCAACAATCTAAGTCGGAAGTTGTGAGCCGACTGGAAGTGATGTAAATCTTTAACGGGCACTAAAATTCTGTTAATTACTAACCGATTTTTGAATAGCCAGGAATATTGTTGGTCGGATAGCAGTTTAAATTGTCAAATTTAGAAACCTTTTCGTTCCCATTTTCTTCGTGAAAATTTACTTAATTCTCTCAAATTGGAATTTTGAATTTCAATTCTATATTTGTATAGAAGATTCGTTGTGAAATGTTAAGTTGTACCTACATAGCTGCAATTTTGTGACTCTTTTATTCGAGTACCTTGAAACATTTACTTTAAATCTGCTATTTTCGAACTGAAATCTCATCCAGGAAGTAAAAACCAACTTCTTTTGTAAAAATTGGAATGTAAGTAGATCTGATTTATTCGACTTGGTGATGTCATTAGTGATTTTCTAACATATCTCCCCTTCAAGAAATTAATAATCGAAAGTTTCAAAAAATCGAAAATGGTATGTCAGATTGAATGTTTTTCTTCACCAGGTAAGACACTACTGATGCGCGTACTAAAAAAAGAAGTTTGTCGATCGACCCAGAAGTGTCACCATCTTGAAACGTGAAAATCCCTAAGGCTTTTACATTCTTTTAAATACAGACATGTGAGTTTTATTGTCAGAATCCTTGAACGAATGCCTATAGAATGTGGTGACCAGAATTTTGATTTCGGCCATCTGATGGTCACCAGTTTGAATTGAAAATCAACGTTAACGGGCTTGAAAAAAAACAAAAACATGTGACAGACAGATTTTCATTACCAATTTGATGAATAAATTTAACGATGATTTTCAGTTAGCCTTAGGTCTAAAGTGTCCAAAATTGGTTGATGGACATCCGGGTCACTTTGCCAAATGTGAGTTTGGTGGCCATCTTTAAAAATGGCCGCTATTTTTTTATTTTAAATAGTGCAAGTCAGGGAAACCTCCACAACTCCTCAACAGGTTCACCTATGGATATGTAAAATGGCTCAAAATGTTCATAATACAATTCTAAATCTGCTGGTATATGACTCATGTTGTTTAAGAAATGCTTTCGGTTTCAAAATAAAAGACTGATCTGAAAACAGCAATATTTTCGGGGTTTTTTTTCATGATGTCTGTTCATAAGTTTACTAAAGAAATCTTGTTAAGACCCATATAAGCCAAATTATCTGTTTGGTCAACTAAAGTGATTTACTAGATATCAGAAACATTGATCATAAAAAAATAATCTCTAATATGAGTGTCCAAAATCCAAGATGGCATAAATTCAAAATGGCGGCCAAAAGTTGCTCAAATGGCCAATTTGTCAGATAATAGTTATTTCACAGTTTGATATTACATGTAATATCCAATTGAAAGGGATTACTGACCTTAAAATTAACCAAAACACAGAGTGTTTAAAAAAATCCAAGATGGTGAATATTCATAATGGCGGCCAGAATTTCCGTAAAATGATCGATTTTCTGTTTAATGTAGCTTGTAATATGTCTTTTTAAGCAAATAACACACTATTTGTGGATAACAATTACTATAGTTTATTTCACTGTGACGTTTCAACAAGATTTTACATGTCGTTATCATGGTTTTACTGTTATGGCCTATTGCTCGTGGTTCATTATACCGCTTGAATAATTGTTTGATCTTTTGTTCTTGTGCTTATCTATACCAATTACAGTTTATACCTGTATATGTGCATTTGATTATCTAACGGCTTGGGACACTACAATGCCCATACTAGCTGACTTTGCATCCCTTTGGAGGGTCAGCACCGCTCTTGTATATATATATAGCCATATTCCTTTCATTTTATTGTCCCCCGCCTTTCGAAGAAAGCAGATGACTATTAAAATGGGTTCGTCTGTCCGTCCGTCACACTTTTTGGGACACAATAAGTCTCTTTCTAATTGAGCAAGAATGTTCAAACTTGGTGTAGGTGTTTATTAGGTCAATGCCTTGATGGAGTTCGAAGATGAGAATTTTTTGCTTAGGGTAAGCAGAGATAAGCAATTTAATTGGTTGATGCTTTGGGACACGATAGTACTTTAGTTCTAATTAAGTAAGAGTGATAAAACTTGGTGTATAGTTTCATTACATCAATACCTTGACTAAGTTCGATAATGAGAGTTTTCTGCTCAGGGTAAGCAGAACGATAAGCAATTTGATTGGCCGAGACTTTAGAACACAATAACTCTCATTCTAATTGAGGTAGAATGTTCAAACTGGGTGTAGGCGTTCATTAAATGAATGCCTAGATGGAGTTCGATGATGAACATTGTCTGTTTAGGGTAAGCAGAGATAAGCTATCTGATTGGTTGATGCCTTGGGGCATGATAACTTTGGTTATAATGAAGTGAGGGCGATATTAGCTTGACTAAGTTCGATCGTGAGAATTTTCTCCTTAGGCTAAAGAGCGATAAGCAATTTGATTGGTCAGGACTTTGGAACGCAATAAGGTAGAATGCTGAAACTTGATGTAAATGTTCATTAGCTGAATGTCTTGACTCAGTTCAGTAATTAACATTTCGGGCTAAAGCTAAGCAGAGCTAAGCAATTTCAATGATCGATGCTTTGGGACAAGATAACTTTGATTCTATCTGATAGAGAGTGATGAAACTTAGTGTATAGTTGATAATCAGTTTGATTGCTCGATACTTTTGAAAATAAATGTGCGATTAATTAATATGGGTCATCTATTTATTTAGGGATTTCGACGGGGTCATCAGCCTCACTGTTGGCTTGTTTATTAATGTTATATGCTTGGTAAGGACTTGTGAAATCTTGTTGAAACGTCGCAGTGAATTAAACTATAGAATTTGTTATCCATAAATAGTGTGTTATTTGATTATGCTTCAATTACTAAATGCCTGACCCCATGACCCACCTACAATGCCCAACTAGTCTTATGCGGGACATATTGTGATTAATGGCCAACTGATAGCAGGGGCGGATTGGGCGATCGCCCGATCGGACAAAAAAATGAAAAAAATAATTTTGTCCAATTCGTCTAAAAAACTTTTTTCTGCTGAACATTATATGGTGTGTGTGGGGGGGGGGGGGTTGTATTGGACCGGCCATGGAACTACGATGATATGGCCGGTGTCTTTAACGGGCCGCCACGCCATCACTGGAGTCTGGAATGGGCTGGTATAATAGACTTTCTGTGCTGGGTGTGGGCCTGCAATGGGGATTCCGAATTCCATCACAGGATGGATGAGTATCACGCAAGGTAAAACTTGTGATATATCATATATAGGGTTTCCGTAGTCATTGTACTTACAATTGATCTATAAAATTAGTTTCCCAAAATCCAAGATGGCGAAAATTCAAAATGGCAGTCAAAATTTGCCTAAAATGATCGATGCCTCGGGTAATCGTCATTTTACAGTTTGATATGCCCTGTAATGCCGCTTAAGGGGTTTTCGATGTCACAAAACTTAAATACAACATCTAAAAAAAGGATTTCGAAAATCCAAGATGGCTAAAATCCAAGAGTGCGGCAAGATTTTCCCTAAAATGAATGATTTTTCAGATAATCGTCATTTTTCTGTTTTGTACGGCTTGTAATATGCCATTTATGGGGTTTTCAGGATCACTAAACTTAAATATTACCTCAAAAAAAGATTTTGGATATCGTAGATTATTGCTTAAGAATAAAACGGGACAATTGTCAGTCTTTCTGTTGGCTTGGCTTATTATAAAAATGTGTAGTAGTTTTTTAGGGGAGGATGGAATTAATTATACCAGATCTCGTAAATCAGAAAACAAGATTTAATAATATTCCAGCAAAACTGCAAGGAATTTTAATATATCTTTGCAAATATATCTAGTTGTTAAGAATTTATCTATTCTGTTTGTTCAGAAATTGGCCGAAATAGTGGCTCAGTGGGTAAGGCTCAACGAGGTCCGGAATTCGATCCCTGTGTATGGACAAATTTTACCTCATTTCACACTGTATGACGAATAGCCATCTTCATTGACCAAGTTAGAACAGTAGGACGTTAACCCACATTGCATTTCATTTCTGGTCCACAAATGGTAATATGATAGATTTTTACTTTGAAGAGTCTGGCAACCTTTTGTGGTATCATCTAGAATCTAGCCAGATGGTATCATGGATTCATATTTGTCCATTGTGAAAGTGTAAAGTGTAAAATGTATTTCACAAGAAGTTCTAAGTTTAAAAATGATAATTAGGATATAATTTGAAATACATTTACCCAAAAGCATGGCTCACGATTTCCTCTTTGTTAATGTCACAACCATCCACCTCATTGGAATTACTGTGACAATCGCAACTACTGTTTTTCTTTAGCAATGGACACCAGCCAAAGTACAAGAAGAAACAGGAGATCTCGGCAGCGACAATGATGATATCCTTTTAATATCATAGGCCTGCCTAAAGCGAAAGAAGAAATTGGTCTACATTACTTTTGTGATGCCTAGTCGTTAATGCATTTCAAATTATCTTCGCAACGATTCTTTTTAAACTTTCAACTTGTTGTGAAATGGATCTGTGGATACGTTATCTAGACTATACCACAAAAGTTGCCAGGTTGTACCATATAACGAAAAAATGCGAAAAGTACCGAGATAAAAATCTAAAAAGTACCGAAAAATGCAGACAAAATACTAATTACCGAAAAAATCCGAAAAACCCCAAATATCGAAAAATCAATAAATAACGAAAAAAACGACACTAATTACCGAAAAAACCCTAAGCCACACACAAAAATTGCTAGGTGGGTCAGACTAGACCATGCATAAAAATTGTTGGGAACTGTAGGTTACGCATTAAAATTGTTGACACTCTAGCTAGGTGGGTAATGGGTCAAGCAAGATCAGGCATAAATATAGTGGTACACTTTCAGTCAGGGGAGATATGTTAGAAAATCACTAATGACATCACCAAGTCGAATAAATCAGATCTACTTACATTCCAATTTTTACAAAAGAAGATGGTTTTTACTTCCTGGATGAGGTTTCAGTTCGAAAATAGCAGATTTAAAGTAAATGTTTCAAGGCACTCGAATAAAAGAGTCACAAAATTGCAGCTATGTAGGTAAATCTTTTCGTCGGTACAACTTAACATTTCACAACGAATCTTCTATACAAATATAGAATTGAAATTCAAAATTCCAATTTGAGAGAATTAAGTAAATTTTCACGAAGAAAATGGGAACGAAAAGTTTTCTAAATTTGACAATTTAAACTGCTATCCGACCAACAATATTCCTGGCTATTCAAAAATCGGTTAGTAATTAACAGAATTTTAGTGCCCGTTAAAGATTTACATCACTTCCAGTCGGCTCACAACTTCCGACTTAGATTGTTGGTACTAACTATTAAGAAAAAAATCAATATGACGTCATCTAGACAAAAGACCTGTCATATTTATTCCAGTGAAAACTATTACTTACTAAAATAACTTATTTCCAGTAGAAGAACTAAACCCGTATTTTGGATAATATTTAAACACGAAAAGTTCAAATATTGTCACTTTAAAGTAGCTAAGTCTCTAACTTAAAATCATCCAAAGTCTTTGACATTGAACACACGGATTATTTGTCAATTTAAATCAACATTGATGTTGTTATCATACCTGGAAAAGATGGACATCTGATATCCAATATTTGAGACGAATCGTGTACCATAATGCGTTTCAGCGCCATTTGTAACAAGGGACTTGAAAAACGAGGCTAGACATATTCCATCAGTCATGTCAAACGGTTACGTCATATTCTTATCTGGAGAGGATGCGCAATAAATACTTCCGTTGTAGACTGGGATAACCAGACACTAGAGATTGCCATTCGATTGAGACTTTTGGCGTATTTCGCCGAACATAACTGATTAGAATTTATAGTAAAAACAAAAACTATTGAATGTAAATCAGTTTATATACATTCATATTACATTATTATGTGCGTTGCGACCCATTTGTGTCAATTTCTAGGTACCAAATATTAGCGATTTGGCTCCATTAAATTGACACCAAAAATTACAACCTGTTTCCAAATATTTAGCTCCTTTAACAAAAACTCTATATGCTCTGAACATGTTGAGCTCAGCGAGTAGTCTTTCACTTAGTCTGGGACTATGCGTTTAGCGCTGTAGAATCCCTTAAAATATTGTAAAAGTTAGCCCAAAAATGGTTCCATTCCGTTCATCAGTGTTTACAAAGATACAATGATTCGAAATTTCATTGATCAATGTTGCCCCATTTGTATCATGACGACCGCCATCTTTATTTGATGTGAACCAAATTGGTGGGTCTGTATTTTTGGCGTAGACTACGCCATAGCGCATCGTCACTGTAATTTAGCACCTATTCATCCTATTTGTTTATTATATATTGTGGGGTGGGGTGGGGCGTTGGATCAGAAGGTCTGTCATTGAGTCAAGTGGCTTGGTTTCGATTCTCCGCATGTATGTGACAAGCGGTAGGGTGGCCTTACCAGCCTCGTGGGTCTTCTCGGGGTCCCGTAATGACCTAGTCTCTCCCCCCCCTCTCTCTCTTGTGATTACAGTGGAAAACAGCTTCATGTCTAGTTGAAATGAGATTCTTTAATTGTTACGACCTTATTCTCGGTGGATGATAATGGCGCTTCATCCTAAGTTCATCTCTAGAAGACGCTAATCGATATTTTAACTGATATTTCTCTTTGAATCATAATGTTGTCATTTTTACTGAATCGTGAAGAGCTTTACACAAGAGATCAACTAATCGTGTGTTGTCGAGGGGGATGTAACTTCTGTTTGGAAACATTTACACGGCTGTATATAACAGATTTTGGTGCGGTGAAGCTTAATTATTTGTCTTGAAATTCCTCACGATATTTGGGTATGTATTGTGTATAATAAATGGTGAACTATTTAATCCTCTGTTTCACTGGGTAAAATCCACCCATGTATTTATAATGTATGAACAAGTGGAACTGTAATATGGACCAGGAAGTGAGTATAACGTCATCACCGCTATGTTTGAATCGCATAAACGGTGCGCAATGGTCCAAGGAACAATCATGTGAAGTTTCATCTAGATCATGAATGATTTGTCGGAGCCTTTGGCCCTTTTTCCTCAATGTTTTGGCTGGCTCGGTAAAATCGTCGCTTCATAGACCAGCCAATTCTTCTTTTAAGGAGACGTACAAAAAGGTAATTGACATCTGATTTAACCATATTGATGTTGACGAGCCATTTAACTCTATTTTATTTCATTGTGTATATCTTTCTAGATAAAGATGATGATTCTACTAACGTTATTGATAACACTTATATTGACCGAAATTAATCTAGTCATAGGACAGGCTCAGGGAATGACTGGTACTGACTCATCAACAAGGGCACCTGTAAGTTGCAGTGGACCACGTGTTTTCAGGAAGGTTGACATCACTCCTGAATCATCCTTGGTACAACTCTACTCTGTTAATACCAGTGATGTGTATGGATGCTGTGAATATTGTTTAGTTGAAACAAGTTGCTTGTCGGTTGAGTTTGAATTGGTTACTAAAACATGCCATCTTTACGCTGAAAGAGTCGTCCACATAGGCTCTGAGGCCCCGTCAACTGATACGACAGCGGTTTATTACTGGAAAACTGAAGGTAAGCAAATGTCCTCTTTTTATGTGCGTAAAAAAAGGGGTAGATCGAAACAATGCTGTTCCGGTAACCTGTCTCCCTTGACAATGCACACGCAGCCCCTGAACAAATTTGTAATTAGGTTTGCCACAAATGACAAAAATATTCATCTTTCATCTTTAGTAAGTCCCTCAGTTGTTGAGTGAGCAGGTGCAATGCTTCCTCGAGCACCTGATACCCACTTACTCATTAGCCTGCTCGGAGAAGTTACACTTGGTGTTCTAGAAAGAGTACGTGGTCGAGTATTTCTCGTCGTGGGCCTGAATTACAGTTGCTGATTGTTGAGGTCTATCAGAGAATTTTATTTTCACGGACACCTGAAAGCATTTTTCACTTGTTCACGAGTCTGTCCTGAGAATTTCCATTGGGTGTAAGTTGTCTAGTAGTGCTTCTCATCGTGAATCTTCATTACAGATAAATGTGACACCAGTCTAGGATATGAAAGTATAAGTGACGTCAGTTCCTGTATTAAGTTGCACACTAACCAATCAACATGGGACGAAGCACGTGTCACGTGTCAACAGGAAAATGGCCTGCTGTTCATGGTGGATACTACTGAGAAATATAATGGTCTACAATTGTTTCTAGAATCGAAAGGTAAAGTAGTGATATTGGAGTTGTTATCATTCCCAGTCTTTCAAAGAATGCATTGGGACTATTAAATTGGCCTGTATATTTCCAGTACACCAATACATTGACTACGTCAAAGATGATGAACATTTTCTGCTTAGGCTAGAGAATTTAATTTGATTGATAGGGACTTTGGAACATAATAACTATTGTTCTAATTGAGGTAGATAATTCAATTTGATTGATTGGGACTTTGGAACAAAATAACTATTCTTCTAATTGTGTTAGAATTGAGTTTAAAGACGACCATGTTCCACAAAGGCAGAGAAAAACAATTTGATTGGCTGAGACCTTGGGACACATCAACTTTGATTTGAATTAGATGAGAGTGATAAAACTCAGAGTATGCATATAGTTTCATTACATAAAAACCTTGACTAAGTTCGATGATGAGCCTTGTAGTCTTTATGTTATTAACACGATAGACAAGTGGAACATTAAAATCCATTTCATTTCAATTTGATGATGAGAATTATCTAATTAGGCTATATAGCGATAAACACTTCTGACATATAAACTATGGAACATAACAACTCTGCTTTTAGTTGAGGTATAATGTTCAAACGTTAGTTAGATGATTAACGTTTCCGCTTAGAGTTTATTAATCGCAATACGTGAGAAATGTCGAAGACAATAGAGACTTTTGGCAAGCGGAATTTTGCCCATCCGTATCACGTAATCGTATCGTCACGTGATACGTTGCGTCATTGTTGTTTTTTAGAGTTTTGGCAGATTTTATACCCCTTTACCATAGAATCACATCATTTGCAAATTTGAAAACTTCCGCCTCCCTAAATTTAGCACGTAGATCAATCAGCATACAAACAGATAGCAAAAATATGAAAATTCTGAGAAAAACTGATAAAAAATAAAGATTAAGTTTCAGTCTTTTTCATGGTTAAAATCACATCAAATATACACCTTCGTGTTTTAGGATACACATAGATTCATACCAGCGGTTGCCAGGCAGGATACGCCCACATTTTCGAGAGATGAGTAGAGAACAAGCTAAAAAGAAAGTGATTTTTCCTACAATCAAGGGCCATAATTCAGGAAGTTACAATCCGATATGCATGAATATCAAAAGGAACCAAGGTCTTTAGGTTTCATCAAAATCGAATTAAAAGTGTGACCTCTACAGGGTCCACAACCTTGATATATCACATGAAAATGTGGGCGTATAAAAAGCGCTGTGGGACAACATTTCGGGGTCTAAAATTATCAAACGATACGGTAAAAAGGTGACGATTTTATACGGACGTTTTCCGTATGAAAGCTGTCCGATGCGTGCTGTCGTATCCGTGTGCCGTACACACACATTGATGACGTCACACGCAAAATAGTTACGGATACGCGATACGGACCAGAAATTTACGCTTGCCAAAAGTCTCTATTTGGTCGGTGTAGTTAGGTTTTTTTACTTGTGGGAGGAGGGGGCTTTTTGTAGAAATTCTCGGGATATTTATAGCAAGGGACATGAGTGGACTTCCGGGCTGAGAAATAGAGAGAGAGAAATGAGGTTTAAAGTCCACTCGGCACGAACTTGGTCATTTCGGGACAAACGCATGGGTCAATTTTATTTCACATACAACGGTCCCATATTGGGGAACAATAATCTATATGTGTTTGAATGTGGACTTTGTAGAAAAGGATTCGGAAAGGAGCTGGAAGATATTTTTTTTAATTTGACGGAGTTCAAATAATTTCTGGCTTAATTTTTTTAGAAATATAATCGATATGATATTTCCATCTTAGATTATGATTGAGAAAAACACCCAATATTTTTACCGAGGAGATCACAACGGTCCCATATTGGGGAACAATAATATATGTGTTTGAAAGTGGACTTTATATAAAAGGATTCGGAAAGGAGCTGAAAGATATTGTTTTTAATTTGACGGAGTTCAAATAGTTTCTGGCTTAATTTTTTTAGAAATATAATCGATATGATCTTTCCATCTTAGATTATGATTGAGAAAAACACCCAATATTTTTACCGAGGAGACGACTTCTAATGGTTCATTACGTAATATTCAAAGTAGCAGGGGGGATATTTCGGGACAAACGCATGGGTCAATTTTATTTCACATACAACGGTCCCATATTGGGGAACAATAATCTATATGTGTTTGAATGTGGACTTTGTAGAAAAGGATTCGGAAAGGAGCTGGAAGATATTTTTTTTAATTTGACGGAGTTCAAATAATTTCTGGCTTAATTTTTTTAGAAATATAATCGATATGATATTTCCATCTTAGATTATGATTGAGAAAAACACCCAATATTTTTACCGAGGAGATCACAACGGTCCCATATTGGGGAACAATAATATATGTGTTTGAAAGTGGACTTTATAGAAAAGGATTCGGAAAGGAGCTGAAAGATATTGTTTTTAATTTGACGGAGTTCAAATAGTTTCTGGCTTAATTTTTTTAGAAATATAATCGATATGATCTTTCCATCTTAGATTATGATTGAGAAAAACATCCAATATTTTTACCGAGGAGACGACTTCTAATGGTTCATTACGTAATATTCAAAGTAGCAGGGGGGATATTTCGGGACAAACGCATGGGTCAATTTTATTTCACATACAACGGTCCCATATTGGGGAACAATAATCTATATGTGTTTGAATGTGGACTTTGTAGAAAAGGATTCGGAAAGGAGCTGGAAGATATTTTTTTTAATTTGACGGAGTTCAAATAATTTCTGGCTTAATTTTTTTAGAAATATAATCGATATGATATTTCCATCTTAGATTATGATTGAGAAAAACACCCAATATTTTTACCGAGGAGATCACAACGGTCCCATATTGGGGAACAATAATATATGTGTTTGAAAGTGGACTTTATAGAAAAGGATTCGGAAAGGAGCTGAAAGATATTGTTTTTAATTTGACGGAGTTCAAATAGTTTCTGGCTTAATTTTTTTAGAAATATAATCGATATGATCTTTCCATCTTAGATTATGATTGAGAAAAACATCCAATATTTTTACCGAGGAGACGACTTCTAATGGTTCATTACATAATATTCAAAGTAGCAGGGGGGATATTTCTGATTAGCATAGCTTTGGTTTTCAATATATTTAATCTCATATGGTTTTTATCACACCAGGCTAATACTATATTGGCATGAGTTGAAGTTTTTGTTCTAATTCTTTGACAGTAGACCTAGACGTGTAGACTGTTGTGTCATTCGCAAAGAGGTCAGTTTTAGAGGATAGGTATGAAGGTAAATCATTTATAAAAATATTAAATAATATGGGTCCCAATATTGATCCTTGGGGCACACCGTGATAGACAGATTTATTATCAGATAATATGCCGTTAACAGACGTGCACTGACTTCTGTTCTTTAAGTATGATTCTAGAAAAAGAATTAATTTTCTGGAAAATTTAAAATGTTTACATTTGTCAATAAGAATATCATGATTTTCTAAGTCGAACGCTTTTTTATGGTTGTTAATATAATCATACATGTTTTCAGTAATATGTGTTAAGGCTGTTAGACAAGAGCTAGATGAACGGAAACCTGACTGCTTACTATATAAAAGTTGATATTTATTTAAATAGTTCATTTTTAATTGTTGAGATGTTTTTGAACATGTCTTTCGAGAATATCTGATATATTTGGAAGAATGGATATCGGCCTATAATTATTGGGGTCATCTTTGGTTTACAAATAAGTGTTGCCCCTTGGATTTACTTGCACACAACAGAACCCTTGATAAATGGATGTCGACCAATAGAAGGCGGGGACGAAGCTGCTGGGGTAAAATTCGTCTCACAATGACCGACGAATTGTGTTGACGTGACGCTTTAAAGCTCTATAGCATCCTTGCCCCTTATAATTATATCTATGGCATGACATTTAAATTGCATTGATATTAATTTAAAAGTGTGACGATAATTAAATAATGTATGTAATAAATCTTAAAGCGAGTTGGCCACGTATAGATGTCCATCACATGCAACTTGATCCATGCCACTGATAAAATATTGGACGAGTTGTGAAACGATGCAGGGGCGGGAAGATTTGAGACAAAATTAAGAAATTTGGATCTAGTTTCTGACCAATAGCTAGCCCCCAGCAGTTTGTACTTCTCCTGTTTGTATCATTGCTTGTTATTTTTATATTTTAATTTAGGTTTAAGTGAACCAGTTTGTCTTGGATCAAGAGGATCTAGCATTATCTCATCTGGAGAAATGTTCTGGTTTGATGGTCGATTGGTTGAAGTTAATGTTGAGTACTACAGTTATATATTTTATGCGACATGTTTAACTGTAAAAAGAAATGATGTCATTTCACCAAAGATCTGTGCACTCGTCTCTTGTTATCCACTGTGTGAGGTGCCAGTATTTTCGGTGTAATCTCAGAATTATTGGACGTTGCACGTGTTTTGTTTTTTGTTGTTTTTTTTTGTGGGGGGGGGGGACGAAAGAGATTATGTCCATTATATTTTAAAACATATTATAGTACTTACGTCTTTATAAACATATATACATATGATAGTACTTACTTCTTTACGAGTTACCACTGTTTGACGTGTATTTTGTACACAGTGAACAGTCCATATGCTGATTACACTATTTTGCCTTATTACACTATTTTGCCTATACCGTTTTTTTAGGACTTCGAATTTTGTCTAATGGTTTGGATTGTTCGTACTTGGTTTTATTTTATGTTGATAATCAAAATCAGGGCCAAATAACTCGGGTCATAAAAAGTCGTGGCGAGTAACAAATAATCTCATACCAGATCAATACGCCCCCCCCCCCACCTGGATACAAAACGTTTAATCATGTCAATGTGTAATCGTATACACACTCATTCATTGTATTAGCCATAATGTTAATTTTGAATGTATGCTGATGTTAAGATCGCCTGACAAAATCGTGTGCGATAAATTGAAGACCAATGCATTTGGGTTTTGAGTGAAGCCTGTATCGTTACAGGCCAGGGACTGTACAGCTCAGTGGACGATTACGGCTGACCCCAGAGTCCATTATTATTTATATTGCTTACAATGTATGTGTAGTCAGTGTCTTGTCCGCCGGTTTGTCTTATCGGTTTTGTTTGGTTTGTTATATTCATTACGATATTGATCAAAATTAGTTACATTTATTTTCTTCCTGGATGTGATAATGGTTCTATAAGATATAGCGACACATTTAATAAAGTTTAAAAATTGTCGAAACAATAATAATATATCTTACTCTAGTTATAGTCTGTTATTTCTTTTGTTATCTCAGTACAAGCCCTGAGAGGGTTATGGAAAGTATTGTTTTTTTCTTCTATCTAATAAAACAAAGACACTTACTGTTAAAATACTCACTTAAACACAGAACAATGCTAGTTACAATAATCAGGCAAGTCCTTTAACAAGATTATATTAATGCAACTCTAGTGTCTTAATTCCGGTCTTTAGACTTAAACCATTCTGTCCTGAGTTCTTCGGTTCAAACACATTTAACCACACCTTTTAGTCGTTGCTAGGCAATGGAATCAAAATGTCTGTCGATTATCGTTTTACTGTGTGGAGTGCGACCAAATCTGGTAAACATAGTTCCTGGGTTCCATTTATGGGAATAAAAGTGTTGGATACCATTAACATATTTGTTCCTAAATCGTTTTATAAATCCCAAGTTTACCTATTCAGATTTGTTCCAAACGTACATACAGGATTTCAATAGAATTTGGAATGTTGCTTGCATAATGCTTAAAGCATATTCAGATTTCTGTAAATGAGGATGGGCGAAACGGAAGAACTTCCCCAATTAATATTAAGTGTCATTTAGTACCTAGGTAGATAAATAAACTATAACACATACTTATGGAAAGCAACTACTGATTTATTTAGGCGACGTTTGGAGGTGTATTCTCATAACGTTTTCAAGCTAATAAGTATGTGTTATAGTTTATTCCCCAGTCAAGTTGCTTTCATACTTTGTCGACTTCCTCATCCGAACTGCTTGGCGGATTCTAGCCAAATTATGTTGATTTGGTAATCAAAATATGCTAAAAAATATACTGAGCGCCATGGAAAACGCATCACTTTTTTTTCCAAAATATGTTATTACTAGGTGGTTTTGTATGTACAATATTATGCAATACTATGAACTATTGTTTCACACAATGCTCCCAAACGCAAAAAATATCGGCCCGTGTGCACAAAAAAAAAATTGCACGAGATGCACATGAAAAACCCAATATTCACGTGCAGCATTGTGTGTGAGCCCTTTAAAAGCATGCTTTCAACTTAAAGTGCAGTACATGAACTGTGAAACGTCAATCCGTCGTAATTTGTTGTTGGACGTGTGAAGGAATCGAGCTAGAGATGCCGAGACTTACTGAAAATCAACGGAATGAAGCCATGGGAATGTCCAGGGCTGGCATGTCTACACGTGCTATTGCCAGACACTTCAATTGTCATCAGTCCACTATTGTAAGGTTGGTGGAACGTGTTCGAGTTACTGGATCAACACGTGACCGTCAACAACACGTTACAACCCAGGCTCAAGACCGCTACATCCGGGTCACTCATCTGCGTGACAGATTCCGCCCAGCGACTCGAACAGGTGCAGCAGTCGTCGGAAGACAAGGACCAGTAAGTGCCAACACCGTAAGATGTCGTCTTATGTTGGAGCTATCCTCAGGGATCATCACCGTCAGCGGCGTTTGATATGGGCTCAAGGACACCAGACATGGAGAAGAGTAGACTGGCAAAGTGTGCTCTTCAGTGATGAGAGTCGCTTTCATCTTTATCACGCTGATGGCCGTCAACGTGTGTGGAGACGTCTTGGGGAACGTCTTGCAGACTGCTGCATCTTCGAAACGAATCGATGCGGTGGAGGACGTGTAATGGTGTGGGGAGGATTCACATTTCATCACCGGACCGCCCTACACATTTGCAGGGGTCGCGTTGCCTACCATGATGATGTCTTGCAACCAATTGTTGTTCCGATGTTTCGAACGCACCCACAACTTCAGCACTTCCAACAGGATAATGCACGTCCGCATACCACCCGTTTTAGTATGGACTACCTGGCTGCTAACAACATCAATGTCTTGGACTGGCCAGCCATGTCTCCGGACATGGCACCGATAGAACATGTCTTGGATGAGATTGGACGCCGTCTGTATCGGAGACCACAGATGCACACCATTGCTGCTTTAGAAGCTGCTCTTGTCCAAGAATGGAACAATTTGCCCCAGGCCTTCTTTCAGACATTGGTAAATTCCATGCGACGTC
Organism: Patella vulgata; assembly: GCF_932274485.2. Classification (NCBI taxonomy): domain Eukaryota; kingdom Metazoa; phylum Mollusca; class Gastropoda; family Patellidae; genus Patella; species Patella vulgata. Next base: position 5,703,893 of record NC_065885.2, read on the forward strand.
GCTGCACAGCATGCGTAAGAGCCCGTGGAGGACACACGCGCTACTGACATCTGTGTCGTACTTTTGGTTTTAACCCCTCTGACTTTGTACCGTTGATTACAGATTAAACATCCATAAGTGTGAAAATGTGTTGTTATTGATGTGTTCCCATTTGAATATTGTTCACAATAAGAAGCAAAATAAATAAGATATGTTTACAAGATCATTTTGTTATACGAAAAACTAAGCGATGCGTTTTCCATGGCGCTCAGTATATATGTTTAGCCAAATATGGTGGAACAAATTTAGACGTTGCGCTAAGCCTCTCAAATGAATTCCAACAATATTGCTCAGGTAATAATTATTCAAATTTGTTGATTTAGATGCTTTCTTGGACACAGATTTGCGGGATTGTTAATTATTGAAATACCAATGTAAATTTGTATAAAGCCAGGTTACTTGGCCCCATGTGTCTTTGAAGCGGCTATAACCTAACAGTAGAAGTAGAGGTAACTCGACGATTTAGGAAAGAATGGTATGATGTATTTTCTGTCTGTGGTTTGCAAAATAGAACTAAATATACGGGGCTTGTTACCACGAAACGTAGTGATGTATTATGTAACAAAAAACATTTTCTTTGACCGCTACCATTTAAATAAAACAACAAACGATGACATTTACAGTCATTGGCCCATGTTTTTTTTAAAGAAAGGAACACCGGGCCATTATTTTCCTCCTACTTTTAAAGGAGAAATGATTTTCCTAAAGGACCTCATTTCACTGTCGTCACCCTTGCCTGTCCGTTCGTGACCAACAACCGAGGTCCCGTGTACACGTTGGGGAGCACTTAAAATAACCCTTGGTAGCTCAATGTAAGGCAACGCTGTGAGGCACACTGCATGCCCATCTGTATCATCTCGGATGGAGCCAACAGGTAGAACGTTAAACCCACTTTCATTTCCGAATGTGGGCTACGGTGGCTGAGAGAATAAGACTGGCTTAAGTCCAGGGTTCGGGAAAGATTCTATAGATTTTCCGGTGTGGTTTTCCCTTGTCGGTGTTGTAGGAAGGGTGTCTCATTTCATTTCACTTTTGTCCTTACGTTTGCCCAACTTGGTTATTCAAAGATCATTTGATCAGATGAATCTATTAAAATGCATTGCCAACCTTGATCCCGATTCAGATCCAAAAAGGCCACAATATTTATGCGAGATGTAACCGAATATCCGTCATCTCTTATCGTGCAGATCTTTTTTACAAAGCTGCAATGTTTAATTCTATTTTCTAGATCATATAATGCAGATTTTTCACGTAAATGTAAGGGTTTCGTGCACCCCCCCCCCATCAAATGATTAAGCACATGAAATGTTTGTACATGAAGTGGGATTATGTAGACTGTGCTTTACAATTATAGTGGCTTGGTGCTTGAGGGATCTATGGTCTGTCAACGAGTCAAGAGGCGTGGTTTCAATCCCAAGCCTTGTGTCACCTACTTAAACGCGTGTGCTTTCTTGCGGTCCACTGCTAAAATTGAAATCAAATTTCACCATGTGTTAGTCCCGAACTGATCTTGTTTGTAAACAAACTCTAGACTGGTATCTAATTTATCATCTATTTAAAAAATATTCGAGAAAATTGTTAAAAATAACCTAACCGAAAATAATCTAAATGAAGAATTCCAGTCAGCTTATAAGAAACAACATAGTACCGAATCTGCTCTCCTTCGTGTTCATAATGATATCGTGTATAATTTGGACAGACGTAAACCAGTTCAATTGAACTTATTAGATCTGAGTACTGCTTTCGAGATGATGGATCGTTAAGGCATATCAGGGACTGCACGAAGCTGGTTCCAGTGGTATTTAAATGGCCGACCACAGAGGATCCAGCTTGATTCCGAACAGTCAAGTCCTAAGATTCTTGAATACGATGTTCACCAAGGATCAGTTCTGGGTCCTGTCTAGTTCACAGCTTATGAAAAAAAAAATGAAATGAAATGGGGTTTAACGTCCTACTGTTCTGCTCCTATACTGGGCTAATGAAGACGGGCATACGCCATACAGTGTGCTATGAGAGAAATTTTGCCCGGGCAGCGGCACTATCGCCTACTCTTATATCGAATTCCAACTGCCAAGGGATTTTTTACGTGCATTCCAATGTTTACACAGGACCTCGGTTTTCGTCTCATCCGAAGGACTAGTCAGCTGTCCTTGTTAGGCCCTCCGTCCTGCATCACTGACACGGGGAAACCACGTCGGAAAATCGGGATGAACTTTCTCGGCCAATGCAGGGATCGAACACCCGACCTCCAGGCTAGCGAGCCAGCGCCTTACCCACCTAGCCACCGTGGCTCCCTTCACAGCCTACAATGCTCCAATCGGTGACATCATTCGCGAAATAAGCCTCCATGACCATCTCTATGCGGACGACAAGCAACTTTATATAGAACGTGACCGTTCTTTAAACACCAATACCAAGGACCGAGAAAACTGCAGCGTGGATGCAAAATGAATGAAATGAAATGATTGGGGTTTAACGTCCTGCTGTTTTGCTCCAAGTGGACTAATGAAGACGGGTATATGCCATACGTGTACTAAACGGAAATTTTGCCCAGACAGCGGCGATATGGCCTACTCTTATATCGACTCCAACCACCAATGTGTACACGGGACCTCAGATTTTCACCCCATCCGAACGACTACACCGCTGTTCTTGCTAGACCTTCCGTCCTGCACCACTGACAAGGGGAAACTACGCCGGAAAATCCCGATAAACATTCTCGACTAACACCGGCAGGGAACCCGTGACCTCCAGGCTAACTAGTCTGTAGTGATCCGGCTACTGTCCTTTATACAGTCGATTAAACTCCAAGCGTCCTAAATACCCCTCTTTTGGAATAACTATATAGTATTACAATAAGACTGACAATGACGAATTCAGCAATGACATATTGAAAGCAGACTGAGGCTCCATTCTTGATGAGGACTATGTCGATAACCAAGCTTCACGGTTTACATATGAGTTGACAAGAATTCCCCCAAAAACAGCATTCCAAGTAAAAATCTAACGTTTCGACCAAATGATGAACAACTCATTCGGAATGTGAATTTGGAACAAATTCAAAATTCACGTACGAAAGACTCTTTTAACAATATATATGTGACACTATCCTGTGTCGCGGTACCAAATAAAAACGAACATCAGTTATTTTAATCATCAATTAACTGACTCTGGAACACCGTTTATGTTGTTACTAAGTTTATATAATTAAGAAAATACAGCAAACTACAATTAAGTTATGATAGTACTTTTCGAGTTATTAAATTATCCACGGTCTGGGTTTAATATCCTTTCTAACTCAAACCTAACAGCCTAAACGTGGCAAGAGCCACATACCTCTTGCTAGTTCTACATAAGGTTCGCGCTAGGATGAAATGATTCATTAGTGAAACAAAAAATTACTGTTGAGTCGAAATGGAAGATGCGTGATACGGATGTGAAAAATTCCGCTTGCCAAAAGTCTCTATTTACCATATGCTGGGCAGTTACCACGAACATGACTTTCACCACAATATAGACATTTATTAAATCTATAAGTGTAACCCGAATTTGTTTCGGGCATTTGAGCTTCCGTCCCACCCCCTAACATTCATCAAGCACATACGCCTATGCTTTGACCAGTTCACACTGAGCGGCTCTTTTTCTCAATTATGTGGTAAAATTATCAAAGCTTTCACTTTCGGACTGACGACAGGTTAGAATTCTATTTCTGAGAATTGTGAGATTTTTCCTGGGTTGAGCACGAGTATCAAACCTTTGTAAAAGCGGGTCTAGCTTCTTATTATCATCAGTAATGTCCCCAGTAGCTTCTTATTATCATCAGTAATGTCCCCAGTAGCTTCTTATTATCATCAGTAATGTCCCCAGTAGCTTCTTATTATCATCAGTAATGTCCCCAGCAAAATTATTATACTTCTCGCTACCTTGTTTACCTGTGTAGTACTTAACAGTAGTATTGAAGTCTTGACATTGTCTGCTTTGCTATCCCTTTTTGAGGCCGTGAGATAGATGACAAATTCTGGTTTCCAAATTTGTCAATTTTCGGCAACAGGTTCCTGGAAAGAGAGGGGCCGGAGGTTCAAACTTTTCGATTTCAAAGAATAGACCAAAAATCCAATAAACGAGCTTAATTTGGGGCTTATTTTAACAAATATGATAAGACTTACCATTAAAATCAACATTCATGAACAATTAAACTATTGCTAAGTTGGATATTTGTGTGATTTAACCAATTGAATAGGACTTTCTAATATCTGGAAAAGTTGATCGCCCAAGAAGCGTTACAGCGGCAGATTTTTTCATCAAAAAGGGTTATGTTTCTTGGTCACATCAAAGTTTCAAATTTTGCTCTGAAAAACGAATTCTTAATTTCCGCAGTTGGGATTCTTCGTTTTTTATGTATGTATAATTAACGATTGAATTTAACATTTGTACGCGTGCGCAGCCCTTAGTTAGAGAGAGATAGGTTGTCTGTATTCATCAGTTACCTTGAGCTGATTTTCTTTTAACGTTTACATGCAACAGACTATAGTTAAAACTTTCTAATAAGGGGAATTTCGTGGTTTACAAACGCAATATGTAGAGAGTGCTTGCCGTACCCATATTATAGATGGTAAATATCCTTTATCATAATCCTATTTTGTTTCAAATAATATATCACAAATATAAAAATTATACACATCAAAAACAGAGCACACGAAAGCATTTTTAAATCGGTTCGGCAGCAGTGGTCCAAATGTCTATCACTGCATCCGTAATTCGGTATAAGAATCTACTTAGAAGTCAAAAATGCGACTCCTACAATGTGTCTCGAAAAATTATTTGATCTGTTATATGACGGGAAAATTCTGTTATTAAAAACAACCGGTATGAAAATGACTACATAATAAATTGGAAGTTCTGCAATAAGGATCTGTTAGTGAAATGTTAGATTAATTTGGAGAGCATGCGCAATAAATAATATCGGTGTTGACTGGAATAACCAGACGCTTTAAACTGACTTGCGACTGAGACTTTTGGCGTATTTCGCCGAACCTAACTGATGACAATTCACAGTAAAACGGACACGATTGAATGTAAAACATTTTATATAAATTCATATTACATTATTATATGTGTTGCGACTCATTTGTGCCAATTTCTAGGTCCAAAATATTAGCGATTTAGCTCCTTTAAGTTTAAATATATCCTTTGTGTTTGAATTACCACTAAATAGTTGGTTGTGTCGTATTATGTATCAATCTGGAAATTTCTATTTTATAGCTATTGTTCTTGAAAGTAAGGCGCACAATTTACGCATCGTGTCGCGTTTTCATATTTTTAATAATTACTAAACAGTCAATACGCGCCTTTTTAGTTATATTTCAGTTCTAGAAAAATGAGTTGTTGCTGAATTTATGATAACTGAAACGTTTTGTAACCACCATGTTAGAAATTGCAAATGCAGTTTTTACGCGCGAAAGCATAAGCATACTAAACACGAATAATGACATAGCCATAATGGCACATCCTCCTATTAAATTTGACACAAATTCGCAGCGCCCTAAAATTTTATTTTAATCATACACGTCTGGTTAATCGAGACTAGGGAAAATACATTTCGTTCAATTAATTTCCAGTCTCAAATTTTTTTTCTGCGTATTTAGAGCTAGCAACAATGTAACTTCTAAACTAACTAAAGCGACAACTAACAACAGAGTTTTACGGTTAAATAAAAGTAACTTTCACACAGTGGTGGCACCAGCCGCCGGTGGTTGGAGGGGCAAAGCTGAGGCAAAGTCCAAGGTTAAGGGGGCAAAGGCACGAGCTACAACTACGGGTAGGTGGACCTCCCCCAGAAAGTTTAGAAAAACAGGCTGCCGGAAATGCAGCCTGGCAGTATTTCAGGCACTGATCGTTGAGATAAAGTGTCAAACGACCGAACCTCGACGAAGCCCACTTACGAGCGCCAAAGTAGGGAATCCCCCAGAAAATTTTGAAAAATAGACTGTCGGAAATGCTGTCTGGCAGTATTTAGGCACGATTGTAGAGATAAATAGAGCTGATCAGATGCCGTCTGTCGCCTGATCACTAGTCTATCCGACCCCAGAGAGGAAAGTGTTAAATGAACGGACTTGCGAACCCCAACAAAGCCCCCGAGAATTTGAAAAGTAGACTGCCGCAAATGCAGTCGGGCAGTATTTCAGCACTGATCGTCGAGATAAATAGAGCTTACCAGATACCGTCTGTCGCCAAATCACTAGTTTATCCGACCAGAGAGGAAGGTGTCAAACGGACGGAGTGAATGAATCAAAGTGAATGAATATTTTCGCCACGATATTTTGTGAAATAGACTGCCGGAAATGCAGCCGGGCAGTATTTCACAAATAGAGCTGACCAGATACTTTTCGTCGCCAAATCACCAGCTTATCCGAACAAGTGTCTCAAGTGAATGAATATTCTCGCCGCTTTGAACCTATTATATACCAAAAATCTTTATCGTAAAAAGCACTTCTCAAGTGGTTCACGTGTTATTGTTTATAGTAGGTTTACAGCAGGATGGGCTGGGTAAGAAATCACTCAGAATCTACAACATGCAAGTCTATGACTGAGTGGGGATGTGGGATTTAATCACCGTGGAAGGTAGTTGTACATAACTACAGACGGTGAAGGTTTCTATGCATTAATGTATCCGAGAAGGCTTCTTAAGATTCTACATCACCGGAAAAAAATATCAAAAATAATAATTCTAACTATATACAGTTAATAACTCTTATCTATATACAGTTAGTAACAACTCTAAATCATAACTAATTCATGTTGACATGTGTATCGAAGCCCTTCTTAACTTGTCTAGGTGAGGTATCAATAGCATAAGATGATGGATTAGCAGAATGTCCAGTTGGGAGCGACGATGAGCTATTGCTTCCTTGTTGTAGAGGGTAACCAACCCCTGGATGCATCGTAGTTGTTTGGATATTATCTGCAAGATAAAAAATATGGTTCTATATAATTAATAAACACACTGCTATCCTAATGTTTACATGTTTAAATAACTGATATGAGAGTATGTCATGTTTTAATTAAACAGCTACCCGTTGAGAGGAAGGAGCCAATGTCTCGTATAACACAGCTGACATGATCTCGTCTAATGCGTTACGGTAGGATTATCCCCATTGAGTCTACGATTTGGTACGTTTGGATACGTTTCGATACGATCAACACGATTGCTACGACTGACCTCAATATATAATAAGACCTGACAGTATCACTACGATTACTCCACGATTAAAACCATGATTTCAATCGTAGCACGAATCGTAATAGTGGCAACCTAGCATAAGACCGTCGGTAAGAGGTCCCGTGTGCACGTTGGCGTGCACGTAAAAGAACCCTTGACAATCCGAGCAAAGTGTCCTTCATAGAATCTTTATTAGCCCAGTCGGTGCACAAACGTAGAACGTTAAACCCCATTTAATTTCATGGCTGAAATGAATGGCACGTGGAATAATTTAAAATGTTTTATTGCCTTACGAAAATATTCAAGATCTGTAAGTAATTCGTCGGCCAAACTTACCATTGCTGATTATCCTGTTTGTTCCAAATTAAATATCGGCCTTTGGGGTAATCAAAACGAAGGCTGAGACAAGAATGGATAGAATTCAGAGACGATTCTTTAAAGGAATATGTCTAGCCTCATTCATCGAGTACCTTGTTACAAATGACACTTAAATGCATTATTGTAAACGATTGGTGTACCAATGGTCAAATGATACTTTTGTCTTACATTGGATATCAGAAGCCTATCTTTTCCCGGTATGATCACAAGATCAATGTTGATTTAAATTGACAAACAATTCCTGATTTCAATGTGGAAGACTTTGGTGGTTGATATTGAGTTAGAGACTTAGCTACTTTAACCTATTTGTTCAATATACTTACTAGAATATACCACAGCTGTGTTTGGCGCTGTAATAACATGACCCTGGGTGGCTTGTTGTCGTTTACGGAAAGAATATACAATAATAAGTATCACCACAATGATCGTGATAATTAATACCACTACACCCAGTACTATTCCTATGGTGGCATTGGTAATGGATCTGAAAAACAGATATTTGTATTTCCCAGTGTAAACAGAAAATGATGTGATATATTCTCCATAGTCCTACAATTGAAGGCATATAGGCTATCTTTAACAACCATGACACTGGGCTGAAACTCCAATCATAGGGATAACTAAAATAATACTATCGTACTACTTGCGTATTTATTTATTACTACCTTATAGTTATATTGATAGCATGACCACTTTACATACCAATTTCATTTTCTCTCGTTTACGTTTAGAATTATATGTTATATATATAGCACGGCTTGTGACAAAGTGATCTATAACTCTTATCAAATTGAACTTATTGATCTACAGCTGGTTTTTGATAGTATATATAATATTGACTTTTCAACTCTATATATACTTCTGTTAAGGCACGAACTGTCTGTGTTGTAATTAAACATGTAATTAATTCACGCTACACATGATCTGTGTACAACTTGGCATGACTTCAAATAGTCGGGTCAATATATGGAAAATACCAATTTCGTAATGATTGAACAGCTCAGTGACATCCAAAGTTGTCTTAATATGTTCCTTGTCCCCAAAAACTGGGGATAGACATCAAGATCATCAAATTTGAGTCAATAGTTATGGACTAGCGGTCATTTGGGGGTGATGGCGCCCATTTTTGACATAACAAACCAACATCATTTTTAATGATCTTCATGAGTTCTTTGCCCCCCAAAACCTAGGACTAGACCCCAAGATCATCAAATTTGAGTTGATAGTTACATAATTATGATCATTAAGACGTTTCGGTGGCCATCTTTGACGCCATCTTGAAAAAAAAACTTTTCCGGGGGTCCTACTTTGGTAAACTTTTAGTATGATATAAAGTACACTAAACCCTGCCAGAATCAGTTGAGAAACCTTTTTTAGCAATTCTTTTTTTTTTTGGGGGGGGGGGGGGGAGTTAAACTGTATTTTGACCTGACTAAAAGGAATACGCACTTGTCAGTAATTATACCATGACGTGATAAGAAGACAATTCCATATATGATCATGAGTTTTGTCTATTTTCCCTATTGTCAGACCCTATATAACTAGGAGTTTGCTGATAGTTAGACAGGCGACTAGAGAAGGGTGGGGCTAGAAGAGAGGCTTGGAAGAGTGCATAGACTCACAGAGTTCAGCCGCTGCCTTGACAGGGGGGCGGAATGGTGGATTTAATATAGTTATGTACCGTCCTGGTGTGTTCCTGTCGTAGTCTAGTTTCTGTATAGTTTAAGTTCCTGTATTGTTGTCGTATGTATGTAGCTGTGTTTGATATTCTGTTCCAATGTAAATAAACCATTTATGTGCGAAACTGATCTCTGTTATCACTAAGATAGTGTTACAGGCTTTCGTGAGTTAACATTTTTAACCACAGAGGCCGTAGGCCGAGGGGTTAAACCAGTTAACGAATGGAGCGTGCTATAAATGACTTGTAACATTGACACCTGCTCAACATGCTCGTTGTTATTGCACAGATAACCTACCCCACTTCTCTATATGATTTCTACTAAACCTGGCGTAAACTAGAAAAAGTGTGCAATATCATTGAAAATGACTAGTTATTGCACGGTTATGCTCCAGCCAATCTGCTAGAGGGACAACGAAAAGAACAAAGGAAGATTTCCCGTCCACGTTACAAGTTATGGTCGAACATCAAAACTGCACTTCGGTATCAAGGGAGATAACTAAAAAAAATATTTATTATTTGAGAGAGAGAGAGAGAGAGAGAGAGAGAGAGAGAGAGAGAGAGAGAGAGAGAGAAAATGGGGTTTAACGTCCACTCGACACAAACTAGGTCATTTCGGGACTAACATATGGTTTAATTTTATTTACATAATTCGCTTGTGCGTAGGGGTCTTTAGCAGTGGGAGGAAACCGGAGGACCCGGAGAAAACCCACGAGGTTGGACAGGCGACCCTACTCCTTGCCACGTTTTATTATTTGAATTCAACTAAGAACTATAAAAGACCAAATAAAACAACGACATACGTATCACAGCATACGTTTTTAAGACGGGCGTGGTTTCCGGTAGTACAGCATCCACCAGTACAAAACCTGTAGCTTGAGCCGATGTAGGTATCATACCGACCATACAAATTATAGGTACAGAGCGCGGCTGTAACAACTTGAACTAAAACACAAAATACAAATTAAATTTGTAAACACTATATATTTTCACCATCGTTTAAAACATTTAATCGAACTTTAAAGGGAGATCCCTGATCAAAAAGACATTCTGTCATATTACGTATTTTTGTTTCAATAATCTGGATATAACTAAGACGCTGGCTCGCTAGCCTTGAGGTCGCGGGTTCGATGCCGGTGTTTACCGAGAAAGTTCATCTGGATTTTACGGCGTGGCTTCCCCTTGTCAGCGGTGCAGGAAGTGGGGGCTGATAAGGACAGCTGTCTAGTCGTTCGGATGGGACGAAAAATCGAGGCCCGTGTACACATTGGCGTGCACGTAAAAGATCCTTGGAAGTTGGAATTCGATATAAGTGTAGGTCGTAGCGCCGCTGTCCGGGCAAAACTTCCCTCGTAGCACACTGTATGGCGTTTGCCAGTCTCCATTACCCCAGCCGGAGCATAAAAGTAGGACGTTAAACCCCATTTCATTTTCTAGACTTTCACACTTAAACGATAAAAATAGACACACTCCGTTAAAACCCCAACTTTTCGATCTACGTACAGCATTGAAAAGGAGGGATTGATTCGGGAATATGGAGTTCGTTGTGGACATTCGATTAAACGTTCTTGAACTGAATTATCCCCGGCCATTTATAATATGTGTCTACCTCGGAAGGTTACGGCAAGCTAACCTTGATACAACAACCAGAATATTGTGTTTGAATCGTTTAGTGGCAGGAATTATCAATACATACATCTAGTTTAATAACGGATCAATCATTTAGGTCATAACGGCCAAACATGTTGGCCATAATTGCCAAATAAAATTCAAACTGTTCTATATTACTAACATTATGAACCGACTAGGTCTAACATGAATATACTACTGTCTGAAACGTCGTAAATTTTAAACGGATTTCTTCGAACTATGAACCTACTAGGTCTAACATTATGAACCTGCTAGATCCAACATTGTGAACAAGCTAGGTCTTGACTAAACATAAATCTTTACCTTGTATAGACGACAATAAACAGGATAGATACAGCGTTACATTGAACGCCGCGGCCATTACTAAATATTGATTCGATTACATAGGTTATAGTTAACCAGGTAAAACTAGAATTAAATCACACGAATATAGTCTTCAACAAATTCACAAAATGGATACATCTATGTGTTCAATAAAACGTACAATAATCTGTCCAGTTGTTTTTCGTTGAAGATAGTCATTTTTTTTTAAAACATCGCGGTCCAGTACTGAAGATTCATCCTGTTGTTAAAACATCCCTGTATTGATTAATGTTTAGACATATATCACAATACAGACATTGATCACGTGATCGCATTCTATTTGTTTTATTAAATAAAACCGACATTAATCGGTCCAGTACACTCACACATATGTTGTTATGAAAATTTCATACACTGTGTATATTGAATTAGGTCACGTTGTCTGCTATTCAGAGAAAGAGAGACGAGAGAGATGGAGTGAGAGAGAGAGAGAGTGTAACAGAGTTTAACGCCAACTCGACACAAACGAGGTCATTTCGGGACTAGCATATGCTTTAATTTTATTTCAATAATTCACTTGCGCGTGGGATCTTTTAACTGTATGAGGATCGAAACCGGATTAGCCGGAGAAAACCCATAAGGTTGGACAGGCGACCCTACTCCTTGTTACGTACAAGCGGTTATTTGCAACCACGCCGCTTGATTCAATGACAGCATTATGATTTTACGCGCACGTGTTAAACCACTAGACCACCCAACTGCCATGTAGGTTAGGGCAGATCGTAAATATGGCTCACACACCTTTCATTTAAATGCAGGTCCCGGTTTCCCAATAGACCGGGAGCCCAGGAGGTTAGCCTAGATGAAAAGGGTACCAATTTTCGCGTATATGGTATCAAAGCATGCATATCTGGTATCATCAAAATGTAAGTCTGCCGGGTATCTGGTGGTGGGTGTGGCTGTGAGGGCGTCGATACTGGGTATACAGCAGTGTACCGTACATCTTCAAGTATTACAAAAACACTCTGACAGACATTTCTAGTGGTGGGGTACCCACGACAGAGTTATGTAATTGCCAGACCACAGCTAGACTAGATTAGCTGAAATCTGTACCACTTAAAACTGCTTGGAAGTTGTTCAGCATCACAACAGGAATCAAGAATGATCACTGCCAGACAATTTGTGCGGTGGGTTACCCCTAACAGAACACCCAATATGCCACGCCACCCAGCTAGTCTAGATTAGCTTAAATCCGTACCGCCTAAAACTGCTTGGAAGTCATTCAGCACCACAGGAATAATGAGTGATCACTGCCAGACAGTTTGTGCGGTGGGCTACCCCTAACGCACATGCCCAAAATGCCAGCCCCGCCCCTCCCCACCTAGGCTAGATTAGCTGAAGCCCGTACCACCTAAAACTGCTTGGAAGTTGTTCAGCACCACAGGAATCATGAATGATCACTGCCAGGCAGTTTGTGCGGTGGGTTACCCCTAACACTAACAGACACGCCAAAAATGCCACGCCCCCAACTAGGCTAGTCTAGCTGAAGCCCGTACTACCTAAAACTGATTGGAAGTTGTTCAGCACTACCACATCAATCAAGAATGACCACAGTCAGACAGACACACCCAAAATACCACGACCCCCCCCCTCCCCCAACTAGGCTAGACTAGTTGAAGTCCGTACGATCTACAATTAATTGGACGTTGTTCGGCAAAACCTCAGGAATCATGGATTACCACTTCCAGACAGATTTTGCGGTAGGGTAACCTTGATGACCGGCCAAATTGCCACGCCCCGAAACTAGGCTGGATTAGCTGAAGTCGGTACCACCTAAAACTGGAGGTTATTCAGCGCCACCACAGGAATCAAGAATGGCCACTACAAGACAGTTTGTTCGTGGGGTACCAATAACAAAAAGCCCAAAATGTCACGCCCCGCAACAAGGCTACATAAGCTGAAGGCTGATGCCACTCTGGGGAAATTTTAATATTCAAGATGACCGTCATGAGACATTTTCTGGTTATTTACTTTAATTTAGTGGGGTAAAATTCGGGAGAGATTCTCTCGAACCTTGGTATGAAGGTAGTTTCTATAAGAATTTGACCCATTGAATCCGACGAGTTTGGGTGTTCCTCCTAAAAGTGACTGCTAATTCCAGTAGGAAGCCAAATTCACAATGGGGACTCATTTTTGAAGGAAACTCATAATGTTCCATAAAAGGGCGTGTAATATATTGAAATATAGGTTTTCGTTGTCAATTACTTCAAATATAAACATAAAAAAACATGTTTCGACCAAAAGGTATTCCAATCCGATGATATTCTGTCCCTTGTATTCTTATAAGGACACAAATTATACAGAATCAACCATCGGGCCATCGTGAGTCGAAAGCAAATGTTTATAAAAGCTAACTGGGGCTTGTCGAACCTCATGTAAAAGTCTAACTTACGCTCGCTTGAATCACTGGAATACTTGAATCAGTATAACAGTCTGATTCTTCCGCTTTCATCATTATCGTGCAACGGGGGTGAACCTTTTCTTGACAGTTATTGGGTCACTCATATGCGCCGGTAAAGTTGAGGTTGGCAAACATTTTCCATCCCTTCTTCCTCTGTTTTGTTTGGTAGAGAGGGTGTCATAGTGAATCATAATGTATGCTTGACAATTCGCTCTATGAATTCGGCGAATCAGAAAACTTATAGTTTAAAACATTACTAACTTCGTTATGTCTCGCGAAAAACGGCCGCCACTTTGAATATGACCTCAACCTGGAATACCTTTTGGTCGGAATATGTTTTTATGTTTATATCTGAAGTAACTGACACTGAAAACCTATATTTTAATATACTGCACACCTTTGTTAGGGGACGATATGGGTTTCCCTCCAAAATAAGCCTACATTTTGAATTTGGCCCCCTAGCGGAATTAGCCATCACTTTTAGGATGAATAGCAAAATTCATTGGATTCAAATTACGATAGAAACCAGCGTCATACCGAGGTCCGAGAGAATCTGTCCCAACTTTTACCCAACTAAATTAATGTAAATAACCAGAAAATGTCTCATGTCGGCCATCTTGAATATTTAAATTTTCCAAAGGGTGCCAGGGTGGCATTACCCAGATTCTGAATCTACACATATTAAAGACATATAATCCACTCAAAACCTAAATTTCAATATATTGCACATCTTTTTAGTGAACCTTATGAGTTTCCCTCTAAAATGAGCCTCTATTTTTAATTTGGCCCTCTAGCGGATTTAGCCATCACTTTCAGGAGGAATACCCTAGCTCATTGGATTCAGCAGGTAGACTTATTCTAGAAACATATTCAAACCGAGGTCCGAGAGCAGCTGCCACATATTTTACCACACTAAATAACCAGAAACCGCCTCATGTCAGCCATCTTGAATATATAAATTTCCCCAATTCTGAATCTACACATATAGAAAATATATAATCCACCAATAAACATTAGGTGGGCTATATTTCCGTGTCAAGGCTTAAAATGGGGTTTGGCAACTGGACTTTATGGTTCGTATGTCAGTGGTCACCGAGTTGAACCACTACTTATTATTCTTCATACAATTACTTAATCTTTAATAGATATTACATACTCATGAAAAAATGTAATACCTAGAATTCTCAATAAGTCTGACCCAGCTGATAAAGCCGGATTTTTGGGAGGGGCGCTTGGCTGTCGTGTCTCTTGGGAGAACCCCACCAAACAAACTCTCTAGCAATGGGCAGTGTGATCCCTGGGGTGCTGAACAATTTCCAAGCAGTTTTAAGTGGTACACACTTCAGCCACTCTAGCCTAATTGCGAGGCGTGTCATTTTGGGCGTGTCTGTTAGGGGTTACCCACCGTACAATCTGTTTGGCAGTGATCATTCATGATTTCCTAATTCTTTGCTCCTACTTTCCATGAAATGTATACCTCCTTGAATTTATCGAAACCAGCAGTTATAAGTGGTACATATTTCAGCTAATCTAGCCTAGTTGCGGGGCGGGGCATTTTGTGCGTTTCTTCCAGGGGTATCCCACCGCAATATCTGTATGGCAGTGGTAATTCATGATCCCTGTGGTGGTGCTGAACAACTTCCAAGCACTTTTAGGTGGTACGGACTTCAGCTAATGTAGTCTAGTTGGGGGGGGGGGCGTGGTATTTTCGTCGTGTCTGTCGGGGTAACCCACCGCACAAATTGTCTGGCAGTGATCATTCTTGATTCATGTGGTGATGCTGAACAACTTCCAAGCAGTTTTAAGTAGTTCAGATTTCAGGTAATCTAGCCTAGCTGTGGTCTGGCAATTACATAACTCTGTCGGGGGTACCCCACCACTAGAAATGTCTGTCAGAGTGTTTTTGTAATACTTGGAGATGTACGGTACACTGCTGTACCATTTTCATGTGGTACACTTTTGAGCTAATCTAGCTCAAGAATCCATACCCAGTATCAAAGCCCTCACAGCCACACCCACCACCAGATACCCGACAGACTTACATTTTGATGATACCAGATATGCATGCTTTGATACCATATATGCGAAAATTGGTACAATTTTCAGCTAGGTTGACCCCCTGGGCTCCTGCTCTACAAAGCATTCTAAGATTGTTTATGAGAAATATCTTTGATCGAGAAATACAAAACTTTGCGCATAGTTTCTTATTGATGTATTTGATACATTAAAACAACAAAAGTCTTATAAAGGGCTATATTTTAGTGAAAAGAAGGCAAAATATTTTGAGTAAAATCTGAGAATGCTTTGTGAACTTGGGGTCAGATCATTGGATATTCAATGGCTTACTGAACTAAGAAAGAAGTATTTTACGTCGTTGGCCCGCCCGTCAATATTTGGCTCGTTAAGGCAATGGACGTTACAAATTAGGTGTGAAGCATGCATTGGGATTATGAGAGGACATCCCTTTCCGAATTTAGCATTCCATGAACGTCTCCCCCCCCCCCTGCCGCATCCCCCATCGACCCTTTTTCATAAACCATCATGAATGCTACAGATACTACAGGTTGTAATTGAATTATTTCCAAATGTTTCGTTAGGATTTTCTTCTGTCCATTTTCAGGGTTCCTCGACCTTCCGGGAGTCCCCCACCCCCCCATTACCAAAACCCCTGTTCTCTATAGGGATTACACACTTAAACAAATTTGGTGTAAAGCATTAGGATAACTCCGTTCTGGAAACCATAACGCGATATAGCCTACAGTTTTTGCACAGATTTGGTTTGAAGCATTGTTGACAGTAGGATGCAATCCGTATCGATTGTCAACATTCAGCGACCTCCCGTTCCAGAGTTATGCCCCTTTTCCGAAAACCTTGTGCACTCAATAAAGGCTACAGGTTTCAACGGATTTTTGTTTATCAAATTTGGTGTGACGCACAAGAACTGTGAGTTGGTGAACCGTATTTCTTTTCAGTTGGAATCGGAGATTTTCAACACTTTAGAAATCAGATTTCTCGAGGGCATGAAGTATTCCTAAATTGCCTGTTTCGTATTTCAAGAAATATTATTAAATCTGTTATTGGTAGTTGAATTTGTTACAAATATGTATTGAAATAAATAGGTGCACATATAAAACACAGCATCGAACATGACCCAGTGAGATAGGTGGAGTAGGCAACACACCTCCAACACAGTGTGAAAAATTCGGAAAAAGCAAGTGTAACCATAATTAGACACAGAAGGCAAAATAATGGCAAATTAATTGGTTTAAACATATTTTATTACCAGAAAATAAATGGATCGTACAAAAGTTACATAAACTTATAAAAACAGGCTTTCCTTCAAATTAATTGCCGGCTAATAGTCTACCAAAAGTCTTATGCCATTAATTTTCACAGCAGTGCAGGAATTAGTCCAATATCGTCATTTACATTACATGTCGTGTTTACAAGCTTGAGAAATGTCTTTAAAACCGAGAGAGGGTGAGAAATGTTTTTAAAACCGAGAGAGGGTGAGAAATGGCGTTTAACGTCCAATCGACACAAACTAGGTTATTTTGAGACCAACACATGGTTCAATTTTATTTCAATATCCGCTTGCGCGTAGGGGTCTTTAGCAGTGAGAGGAAACAGGGGGACCCGAACAAAACCCAAGAGGTTGGCACGTACAACCGGGGAATCGAAACCCCACCAGTTGACTCAATCCCAAAATGACCTGATTGATGTTGATTGATGTTTAGTATCATCATTTTGTAAGATGTCGATAAAGAGCTAGCCATTCTTGCTATGATAGTTCGAACATAGATAAATACTCTATTGCGAGCGAAGATATTAGCCTTTGCAGATTTGACAAGACGTGTGCAATAATTTCAACCACGGTACTGGTTATCCGAAGCTATTTCTCGCTCCTCAATTTTTAGCTTAAATCAAAATATGGCTGAACTGTTCTCATCTATTTAATATCGGAGAAATCCGATGCCATCGAGAGTTGATTATGGCCTGGATAAGTTAATTAATATCTAATTAATAATTTAGATAACATTTCAGCCCTAACGAAAGACCTGCAATTGGCAGATTTAGCTCTTGCATAATGTATGTTTAAAGAGAAGTCCTCGTAGTAAAAACCACATAGCTGGATCTGTGAATTACTTACAAATCAACTGTGTGGATTCAATAAGGTTAAATATTTCCATCTCTTTAAAATCATACAGTGATTGAAGTTTCCTTTTCATTAAATATATCGTGGACGGCGCCGATAACAGCAAATCACCGGGAAATATAAAGAATATTAAAATATTAAGACGTTCTCTGGCTATATACAGTTTATATAATAAACAGTTCTCTGTCTATAAACAGTTTATATAATAAACCGCTACCTGTATATACATATTTAAAATAGAATAAACAGTTCCCTGTCTGTATACAGTTAATATAATAAACCATCATCTGTCTATACACAATTAATATAATAAACAGTTTGCTGTCTATATACAGTTAATATAATAAGCATTTCTCTTTCTATACAGTTAATTATGCTACACCGTTCTCTGTCTATAAACAGTTAATACACTAAACAATTCTCTGCCCATGCTAAAACTGGTCTAAATGAAATGTTACACAATACTGTTTTATGACCAACATGTAATGAAATGAGTTGAACTGTAGGATTTCCCATTGACCTATACAAGCCATATGTGTTTGAATTTGGTTCATTTTTTGAACTTGGCGGAATCACATTAAATCTTCTCCTTATATATCAGTTTTTGGCATTTTTGCTTGTTTAGTATGTATGTCCTCGGAGAACGTAACTCGGCGCACAAATCTGATTAAACAATAGCACCATATTCAGATAGGGGTGTTATGATACTTTATTACCATTGTGTATAGTTGATGAACAAAACCTTCGGAGATCACGGGCGGTTTAAGATTAAACCACAGTCTCAAAGCCCTTATTAGTTTGTCCAGGGGAGGTAAATGTATCACAAGATGGTGGTGGGTCAGAATAGTCAGTTGGAGATAGTGATGAGTTATCTTTTCGTGAGTGATATGGTTGAAAGTTAAAATCAATTGATGGAGGATAACCAATCCCTGGATGAATCGTGCTTTGTTCAACATTATCTGTAAGATAAAAGATCCAAGAAAAGATATTTCCATGTATATAAGTTTTATCAGAACCCTAATTCAAAGGTCATACTACATGGGATCTGGAAATAATTTGATCAAATGCTGTGAATTCAGTTAAAACATGGATAAATTATTATGATATTTAGTCCAAAGCTGTAAATCCAATTTAACATGCATAAATTATTATGGTATTTGGTGAAATGCTGTGAATCCAGTTTGAACATGGATAGATTAGTATGGTATTTGGCGAAATGTTGTTAATCAAGTTTTAACATGGGTAGATCATTATGATATTTGATCACATTCTACATGAATTTGAAACTTGGGGTTTAGCGTGCTATTTTTCTGCTCCGGCTGGGCTTATGGGGTTTAGCGTCCTACTATCTAGTATTTTTCTTCGACTGGGATAATGGGGTTTAGCGCCCTACTGTTCCACTCCGACTGAGCTAATGAAGACGGGCATAACCAGACAGTGTGTTATGGGGGACACTGTGCTCGGATTGCAGCGTGACGGCCTACTCTTGTATTGAATTCCAACTGTCAAGGATTCTTTTACATGCATGCCAATGGTTTCTCTGCCAACCCACGTCATCCCCAGACTAGCGAGCCAGTGTCTTGCACACTGAGTCACCGCGACTCTCCACATTAATTGTTAGTAAATACTTACTAGAATATACAACAGCTTTGTTCGGGGTTGTAGCAACCTGACCGTCAGCAGATTTTCGCCTACAGCAACAACATACAATAATAACTATGGCAACCACGATAATGACAACTGATGCCACTACACTAACAATGATGATGATACCGATATTAGAGTTGTAACTGAAAAACATTTTATTTTATACATTAAAAATTGATTTGGTGTCAGACTGGCCCCGAGTTCACAAAGCATTCTCAGACTTAAGTTGAGAATTTACTTAAAATTGTTCACCTTATTTTAACTAAAATATAGCCCTTTATAATAATTTTGTTGTTTTAATGTATCAGATATATCAATAAGAAACTATATGCAAAGTTTTGTGTATCTGGATCAAAGATATTTCTCATAAACAGTGATTGAAAGTTGTGAAATTCTCAACTTAAGTCTGAGAATCCTTTGTGAACTCGGGGCCTGGTAATTGACCCCAAGAGAGAGAGAGAGGGGGGGGGGGGGGCTTAACGTCCACTCGACACAAACCAGATCATTTCGGGACTAACATATGGTTCAATTTCATTTCAATAATTCGCTTACGCGTAAGGGTCTTTAGCAGTGGAGGGAAACCGGAGGACCTGGAGAAACCTCTCCTTGTCCGGTACAACCATTCGGCCACCCCCCCCCCTCCCCGGCCGTCTCTAACAGAATAACCCACCGATTGCCTTCAATGTTAAATCTATATATTTTTTTAACCTTCCGGTGTTATCAATCTTCACAACCACAAAGAGCCTATATGTCCAAATTATCTGATAAAAAAATTGGAAGGGGTGTGACCGTCTTGAGTTTTAGCTAGGCCTGGTCAAATGGAATCTTCAGACAGTGAAGTCATCTCCCTACTTCTCGATCCTTTCTCACCCACCCAAATCACGAATATTCCCCAAAACCGTGCAGAAAATGGAAACACTAATTTTCGATTCTAGAACAAAAGAGAGGAGTTGATATAAATTGAGATATTACATGATAGTAGAAATCTCCTATAACCCCACGCACAGACCTGGTCGTTAATATCAATGGAAATTGTCATCCTATGGCATGCGTAGATTACGATACAATATACTTTTTAAAAAAAGTAGGGGACATTCAGAAACAATACAAAACTGTATGTTAATAACAGGCCAATTGCCTACACGTGAACATAAACAGTTCATATGGGCGGCTTACCTGACGGCCCCATTTCACTCGCAAAGAGATAACCCGTCAAAACTGAAAATGGACTTTTTGATTTTTGTCTTAATAATGAGTAATTGCTCCACCAATCCTATGACATGCAGCAATTTATCGTGGCATGCTCATAATCAACCGTCCAATCACGATTTGGGGCAGTCTAACCCACCCATCATAATGAGTAATTGCTCCACGAATCCTCAGACATTCAACAATTCATCGTGACATGCTCATAATCAACCGTCCAATCACAATTTGGGGGATCTGACCCACTCCTCTTGCAGTGCCACGCCCAATTCTTGCAGTGTTGTCGGTTGACGTTGACGTCGACAAACACGTCACCCGATCAAATTAAACGTAACACACTAAAGAAAAGATACGCTAAACAGTAAATCTTATGCAAGAACCGATAGGAAAGCAAACAGGGATAGATAAGCCAGCACGCGGCAGTTTTCATCAACCCTTACTTGAAGTGTCAAATTTGTCAATGAACCCCTCCCATGCGTATGGTGCTATTACGTGTCGCATGTGCAGCTCAGTGGTTCTGTTGGGGCGATAAGTACTTCCTATGTGAACATACTCTCAAAGCATGTCAGGTGTCCATGACTATTTATCATATCACAACCTGCATAGGTATTTGCATTTCAATATCCTCTACTTTTTTTTTGGAAGAGTAGGCTATATTTCCTGGCAATTTCAATATATTATTCATTACAGTTAGATATGTTTAGAGCCCAACAACCACTAGAGCTTTAAACCCCATTTCGTGTAGAGTCCAGCAAACCGAGAACATAATATAAAACAGCTCCTTAGACTTTGATTTGTTTTAAATCTCAACTTGTACGTGACAGGAGTCGGGTCGCTTGTCCAGCCTCGTAGATTTCCCCCCACCCCACCACCCGTTTCACGCTCACACTCCAGACGCAAAACAGTAGGACGTTAAACCCCATTTCATTTCATTTCTCACACTCCAGCTCTCAAACTCCCACTCGCACTCACTTTCACCCGCAAACTCACTTTCCCAACCACTCTCACACTCACGCTCACGTTCACACTCACTTTCACTCTGACACTCACTTTCACTCTGACACTCACGCTCACACTCAATTTCACTCTGACACTCACGCCCACACTCACGCTCACACTCACTTTCACTCTGACACTCACGCTCAAACTCACGCTCAAACTCACACTCACTTTCACTCTGACACTCACGCTCACACTCAATTTCACTCTCACACTCACTCTCACCCTCAAACTCACATTCACTTTCACTTTTCCTCTCACACTCACCCTCACTCTAACGCCCACTCTCGCATATCCTCACACTCTTACATATATTTACTTACTAACTTTCTTAATTTACTTTACGTATATTTCTTATATTTAAGTATTCATCGTTTAATTTGAGTAAAAACTATCATGTTACCTGTTAGTGCAGCATACATCAAAATATGTGGCGTCACTTCCGGTAATACAGCAGCCATAGGGACAATACCTAGACTTTGAACTGGTAGCGGATTCATAATAGTCACAGTTAAAGGCTGTACCAACTTGAAATAAAACAGATTTGAGGGTAATTAGTTTTTATTTAATTTAATTATCATACTGAAACCTCCTCCGCTGACAAGTGTGGACCAATCCGGAAAATCCCTTTGAACTTTCTCGGCCAACGCAGGGATCGAACTCAGGACCTCTTACTCACTGAGCCACCATGGCCACAGATCTAGAAAGTCAGTTGTCTTAATTAATCCATACCGGTGGTTGCGAACGTTTGGGAGCTGCCCCCCCTCCCCACCACCACCATACCGAGCACTATTTATCTTGTTATTGCTCTTGTTGGCGTGCGTTCGCAGGGGGCGACACTCTTCATGTTTGTTCCTTGTTCCTAATACCATTTACACCATCTAATTACCGAAACGAGATCAATCTAAAATAGACGATACACAATCAGATCATAATGCAGTGTAGACGATACACGTACAGATCATCTTTACACAGACAGATCATAATGTAGGGTAGACGATACACATACAGATAATAGATGCACAAACAGATCAAAATGTAGGGTAGACGATAGACAGACAGATCATGTAGGCTAGACGATACACAGACAGATCATGTAGGCTAGACGATAGCCGATTATAATGTAAGGTAGACAGACAGGTCGTAACGTAGGGTAGACGATACACCGACAGATTATAATGTAGGGTAGACGATACACAGACAGATCGTAACGTAGGGTAAACGGTAAACAGACAGATTATAATGTAAGGTAGACAGACAGATCGTAACGTAAGGCAGACGATACTCAGACAGATTATACTGTAGGGTAGACGATACACAGACAGATTATAATGTAAGATCGTAATCTAAGGTAGACGATACTCAGACAGATTATAATGTAAGGTAGACAGACAGATCGTAACGTAGGGTAGACGATACACAGACAGATTATAATGTAAGGTGGACAATGCACAGATATGCTTTCTGAGGTTTTCGTCAGTTAGCCGTAAAGTATGGTGGCGTGAAGGTCAGGCTTTGAGTCGGCTCATTATATTAGGAGGGGGGGGGGATAACTGGAAATCACTGTTCATGATAATCTAGAATAGTCTACCATGCCTAGAGATATGTCCATCGATGTTCAGAACGTTTGATTCGAACTTTTTACAACACAAATGCACCATTTTCTACTCATCCCATGGAATTTACTTCTTCCTGAAGCAAGTTTACCCGTATAGTCCGATGTAAACCGCTAAGCAAATTTCTGTTGTTCGAACACAAGTATTCACGTATACCTCTAAACGTATTCCGAATACCGTATACCCCTATGTAATAGCAGCCTTATGCGTTCAAGTGTTCTCATACCAGTCAGTAAACATGCTGTAGGCTGATCAATTATTATAATACTTGTATCTTTACTACAGGTCTAACTATAGTAAACACGTTGTATTTTACAACTTGTATCCTTGTACAAACATGATATATACCATAATAAATACATGATATATAGACGCCTACCATTGCTAATACATGATATATACCAGCCCACCATTGTCAATACATGAGGTATACGTCTAATAAAACTACCTGGTTTAACTGGTGTAAACATGAAACTTTACCTTGTATAAACGAGTATAAACAGGATAGATACAGCGTTATATTGAACACCGCGGCCATTACTAAATATTGATTCGATTCTACGGGTTATAGTTAACCAGGTAAAACTAAAATTAAATAACACAAATTTAGTCTTCAACAAAATAACTAAATGAATACATCTATGTGTTCGATAAAACGTACAATAATCTGTCCAGTCGACATGTTGTTACGACACCTTTATTTAAATATAGTATTACAATACACTGTGCACATTCACCGAGGTCATGTGATCCGCTATACAGTTAAAAGTGTGTTATTTGATATGCACTGATTCACTAAGGAGCAAGTCCTTTGTTATATTTGCCGACGTAACTGAGAACACAGTCAATGGTTGTATGCTGACATAAAATTTAAAGGGGAACAATACATCGGCGACGGTCCTGCACATTTTAGCACAAATGACGTCATATGCTAGGGTTTGGGTAAGGGTTAGGACCTGTAGATTTGGTCAACGTCTCGAGATGTAAACAGGGCTAACAGTAACCCTAACCCTAACTCTGGACCAAGTCTTACCCTTACCCTAATCCCTAACGCACAATCCACATATGACGTCATATGTGCAGTACCGTCTCTGATCAAGCATTCTCCGACATTGTTATCGGTAGTTGAAAACAAAACAAAATATATTGAATATGTGCAGGTATAAAACATAACAGCGTTGTAGTGGAATATCGGAGCCGCGGTGACTCAGTGAGTAAGATGTTGCTCACTTACCTGGAGTTCTCGCGCTCGATCATGGTGTTGGCCGAGAAAGTTCAGTGGGATTTCCCGTTGTCGGTGTTGCAGGACGGAGGGAGTGCACATCAAAGAAGCCTTGGCAGTTGGATTTCGATATAAGAGTAGGCCGTAGTGCCGCTGTCCAAACAAAATTTCCCCAAGAGCACACTGCCAGTGTGGTGTATGCCCGTCTCCCTTAGCCCAGTCGGAGCAGATCAGTAGGAAATAAAGCCTCATTTCATTTCATTTCATTTAGTAGTGTAACATTGCCGTAATCAAGTACAGCCTGTCTGCATAGTAACAACAATATAATGAAGTTGTACCATTTTATACAGAATAAATTTATACAGTTTGCATTTTATTGTCCAGTCATTTATTAGTCTTGGTGTGTAACATTTTATTGTCCAGTCATTTATTAGTAAAGGGAACATGTCTTATTTTTGTTATAGGGGGTCAAATTATCTATAAAACGACCACACAAGGGTTCAGTTTCACAACAGTTTATTTAATATTCAGTAAAAAAACAACCCAAGAAGGGGTTTTTAAATGGAAGTAGCCAGAGACTGGAATGAGGTGAAGTACCTTATACGCTCTTTTTAACTGTAAACAACAAATCTGTAGATAATAATGATACTAATAAATACTATTACACACGATTGATGAAAATAACAATCGAATCGACAAGAAACTCTAAATATAAAAATGATACCAAGGTTGGATGAAACATACAACCTTACTCTACCAAATCCTATCTAATAGTGACCAAGATGATTTTACAAACAACTCCAAGAAACCTTCGGGTCAAAGGTGAAAATGAAACACCAGTGAGCAGGTTGAGTGAACTCTAACTCACTGTATACCTTTAAGAAGAGTGTATAGAACAGAACAGTTTAAAGATGCAGTGATGTGTAACATATTATCTAAGAGTAAATTAGAATTGTGACCATATTAAAATGTCCATACAATAAATAAAATTACTCTACTACATTTTACTAAGTCTTGGTGTGTAACATTGGCGTAGATGTGTTTCCACTCAGTCACATTTGAAGTTTTATGAATGAATGAATGAATGAATGGTCTGAGTTTAACGTCCTAGAAGTGGAAAAGGAGCTGAACTTGAAACAAAAAGAATGATTAAAGACAACCGATGCTCGTGACAATCCTATTATAAAGTATTTCCGTCAACAGATAGGGTTGGGGTGGCTAAATAGTTAACGTGTGCGCGTTGCATGATAAGGTCTTCAAGTGGCGTGGTTTTGATTCCCCGCTTGTACGTGACAAGCCCCGTGGGTTTTTCCGGTTTCTCCGAATGCTAATTGAAAGAGAATTGAACAAAATTTGGATCCTAAAATGACTTAGTTTGTGTTGAGCGGACATTAAACCCGATTATTCTCTCCCTCCGTCAACAGATAATTCCGACACTACCATATAAAGCTTACACCCATTTAAAGCAGGCCCGTAGCCAGCTTGCTAGCTTCGGAGGGGCAGTGATACGGGCCTGATATAAAGTAGTCCTGTCAACAGAGAGAGAGAAATGGGGTTTAACGTTCACTTGACACAAACTAGGTCATTTCGGGACTAACATGATTCAGTTCTATTTCAACAATTCTCTTGCGCTTAGGCGGTCTTTAGCAGTGGGAGGAAACCGGAAGACCCGGACAAAAAAAGTAGGTTGGACAGGCGACCCTACTCCTTGTCACGTACAACTGGGGAATCGAAACCACGCCAGTTGACTCAATGACAGACTTTCTGATACAGCGCTCATACGCTAACCATTCAGCCATCCACACACCCTAGCTGTCAACAGAAATATTTATTGTTTGGTACAATAAACAGGTATCGATATAAAGAGCTTCCCCCCAGTTTGCTTGTCCCACATTCAATTAACTATTTAGCTTCAGTCTAGAATAGCGAGGTTATCCACTTTTAAATTCTTAATGAATTAATCTCGAGCTCCGACCATCAATAACGGAAAGTTTAAACCAACTGTGAGAACCACAACCTTTCCGTTAAATTATAGTTACTCCCCTTTAACCATTTTAACCGTTCAAAGCCTTTCTAAACGGATTCTTTTAAATCTATATTTCCGCTGTTTATTTGCATAAAATCGATTTCAACGTCAGTATATAACGTCAATAAATAAAGCGGAAAAGGATGGAAAGAAAATTATGGCTGTTAATCTGGATTGGTGAAGCTTACTTTGAGCCCCTACATATATAACAAAAAAAGGGGGAAATCATTGGAATTTCCTCGTCCAATCTGGATATTTGGTTTTTGGAATATTTTGTTACATATCATTGAATTTTTCGGAAAATATCAAATCTCCCGCAGCTTAATCCACGCTG
This sequence comes from Patella vulgata, assembly GCF_932274485.2. Classification (NCBI taxonomy): domain Eukaryota; kingdom Metazoa; phylum Mollusca; class Gastropoda; family Patellidae; genus Patella; species Patella vulgata. The sequence continues at coordinate 5,730,827 of NC_065885.2, forward strand.
TTTTCAGATTAACGTTTAATTAATAAAACAAAAATCAATATATCAAGGATTGATAATGTCCCAGTTTGGAAAAAAAGGCACATCAATTAAATTTCGGGCACGATCAAGATGGTGGTGGTCTTCTTCTTTACATATAGGGAGCCGCGTAGAATGATGGAATTTCAATTCTTTGTATATACTGAGCGGAATTTAACCTTCCTTGGACTGATATTCCTTTTAGAATCGTGCGTGAACTTTAGAACGTACGTTCTGTCATTGAGCCCACTGGCGCCTATAATGTGGAAAATATTTCGAAAATAACATTAAAATGTTATTTTTGAAATATTTTCCACATTATAATGTTATTTTTGAAATATTTTCCACATTATAAGCGCTTAAAAGCTGTGACTAAGTAGGCTATATGTCTAAAGTCTGTTTTTTCCATGTTCGGAAATAACTGGTCTGATTCCAAATTGTAACTCGGGGACAAATAACTCGTCTAAAACCGGATATAATATACCAATGTTGAGAAACGGATTGGAATTAAATAATTGGTATAAAAGTTCACTACTCTAGATTCTGTCAACCAGTGGCAATACTCACTAAATTTCGCTAGGTAGACTAATCGAGTCTACGTCGAGAGAGAGGGAGAAATGGGGTATAACGTCCACTCGACACAAACTAGGTCATTTCGGGACTAACATGATTCAATTCTATTTCAACAATTCTCTTGCGCTTAGGGGGTCTTTAGCAGTGGGAGGAAACCGGAGGACCCGGACAAAAAAAGTAGGTTGGACAGGCGACCCTACTCCTTGTCACGTACAACTGGGGAATCGAAACCACGCCAGTTGACTCAATGGCAGGCCTTATGATACAGCGCGCACTTGCTAACCATTCGAAAATTTAATTCCGCAACGTCCAATCGAGTATCCCCATAGACATCCAACTAAAATAATATTCTGTGACAATGTACAAATAATAATTCACTTTGTGCAATTTTTGATTAATAACTATCTGTAAAAAGATATCTGTAGGATCCGTTCTGTTTTTTTGACCATGTTATATCTCGTCAAAGGCTCAAGGTGTAAACAGAGCTAGCGCTAACTCTAACCCTGGGCCTAGTCTAACCCTTACTCTTACCCTATTGCACAATCCACATACTATTATGACGTCATATGTGCAGGACCGTCTCCGTTCTAGATCTAGTGTTCTCGAACTGTCCAGGTATTCCTCTTTTAAAATCATGTTTTATAAATTTCCGAAATACGCACATAAATATTATCTGTGTTTTAAGAGATAATTCTCAATAGTTTCTCCTTACTAAAATATAGATAAATTCTAGGCCTATACGTATTATTCCCATTCCAGCTTACGACGTGATCCCGCTTGTTTACATACGGTTGGTTTGTGTGACGTAATACACAATATTTAGATCATGTGACCAAATGAGATCCCGTCTGTGGTGACTGGAAAAGAATGCCGTCCCAATTCTAGCCGAGTTGTTCCGGTAGTGTTAATTTCAACATGGTTGTGTCGTGATCCTGCGTGAGTAAATATTGTATTTATGGTCGGTAGGATTGCCCAAGGCAACACAAAACGGATTGGGCTAAAAGGAATTAGCCTTGTCAAAAGAGTTGTTCGATGAGTCCAAACATGGTAGGCCCACTAGACTACACACACAATACTTGCTTCGTCTCGTGATACTTCAATTACTTGTCCTCTCTTCGTTCATTCTTGTCTAATTTCGCTATTGCACTTTCGTATCTCTACCAGTTCCTGTGGTCGTAGGAACTTGAAATTATTAGAGGATGTTACGGGGGACTAGCAATGACCACACACCAAATTTCAGCCGAATCGATAAATAACTTTTTATTTTACCGACCTTTTAATTTCTAACGAGAGAGAACTTTATCTGTTTGACGCCATTTGCTTTGTTTACTATTTAGACTCGAATAACAAGACACTAAGACGGAAACCGACACACTGCACTAGCTGCCTATCTCTGCAGTTCATAAAAATTAATATAATTTTCGTATACTTTAATTTTTGCGCGAAGCCACCATGTTCTATAAAATACTATTTGGTGTTGATCAGTGGATTGGCCTTTAGGTGTGAATATTGCCGTGACCTTGAGTCTTAACTTCCCATCCATATCAGGGCCTTTGCGTTTATGATTGCCGTGGCCTTATTTCTTACTGTATTTTCAAAGTTAATGTTCGAGGTGAAAGCAGAGACGACGTCCTTCGGAAAAGATGATTGGGTCAAAGTCGTAGGTCAAGGTCATGTTACAGAAAACTAAACTCAAACTTTTCAAAGTCATTTTTTGGACATTTGACCTTGACTTACGACCTTGACCCCGTAACCATTTTCGAAGGCTATCACCATGGCTTGAATCATGGACGTTTACCTTGGTTCTGTCACACACTGCTCGGTCAGAAAAGGGTCAAACGGAGAGGGGCCCGTGTCCGAAAGGAAGTCAATGGGCGTGGTCAATGTGAAAGGTCGTAGTGACCTCTACTAGTCACCGTTAACCATCCGTGACCTTGACCCTGACCTAGAGTCCGAACTTCCCATCCATCTCGGACCCTTTGCGTTTATGCGTGCCGTGACCTTGTCTCATTTTTGGGACAGGGCCAGGGTAAACGTCGATGGTTCAAGCCAAGATGATGGGCTTTGAAAATGGTTACGGGTCAAGCTTGTAAGTCAAGGTCAAATGTCCCAAAACTGACCTTGAAAAGTTTGAGTTCAGTTTTCTATAACATGACCTTGACCTACGAATTTGACCCAATTATCTTTTCTGAGGGACGTTGTCTCTGATTTCACCTCAAGCATTAACTTTGATAATACAGTAAGAAATAGGGTCACGGCAAGCATAAACGAAAAGGGCCCGAGATTGATGGGAAGTTTGGACTCAAGGTCGAAGTCAAGGTCACGGATGGTTAAAGGTGACTAGTGGAGGTCACCACGAACTTTCACATTGACCACGCCCTTGACTTCCTTTCGGGCACGGGCCCCTCTGCGTTTGACCGTTTTCTGATCGAACAGTTTGCGTCAGGACCAAGGTAAACGCCCATGATTCAAGCCAAGTTGATAGCCTTTCAAAATGGTTACGGGGTCAAGGTCGTAAGTCAAGGTCAAATGTCCCAAAACTGACTTTGAAAAGTTTGAGTTCAGTTTTCTGTAACATGACCTTGACCTACGACTTTGACCTTTTAACTTTTCTGAAGGACGTTGTCTCTGCTTTCACCTCAAGCATTAACTTTGATAATACAGTAAGAAATAGGGTCACGGCAAGCATAAACGAAAAGGGCCCGAGATGGATAGGAAGTTTGGACTCAAGGTCAAAGTCAAGGTCACAGATGGTTAAAGGTGACTAGTGGAGGTCACCACGACCTTTCACATTGACCACGCCCATTGACTTCCTTTCGGACACGGGCCCTTTGCGTTTGACCCTTTTTCTGACCGAACAGTGTGCGACAGGACCAAAGTAAACGTCGATGGTTCAAGTCAAGGTGATAGCCTTCGAAAATGGTTACGAGGTCAAGGTCGTAAGTCAAGGTCAAATGTCCCAAAACTGACTTTGAAAAGTCCGAGTTTAGTTTTCTGTAAGATGACCTTGACCTACGACTTTGACCCAATTATCTTTTCTGGAGGACGTCGTCTCTGCTTTCACCTCGAACATTAACTTTGATAATACAGTTAGAAATAAGGCCACGGCAAGCATAAACGCAAAGGGCCCGAGATGGATGGGACATTTGGACTCAAGGTCAGAGTCAAGGTTACGGATGGTTAACGGTGACTAGTGGAGGTCACCTCGACCTTTCACATTGACCACGCCCATTGACTTCCTTTCGGACACGGACCCTCTGCGTTTGACCGTTTTCTGACCGAGCAGTGTGCGATAGGACCAAGGTAAACGTTCATGATTCAAGCCAATGTGATAGCCTTCGAAAATGGTTACGGGGTCAAGGTCGTAAGTCAAGATCAAATGTCCCAAAAATGACTTTGAAAAGTTTGAGTTTAGTTTTCTGTAACATGACCTTGACCTACGACTTTAACCCAATTATCTTTTCTGAAGGACGTCATCTCTGCTTTCACCTCGAACATTAACTTTGATAATACAGTAGGAAATAAGGCCACGGCAAGCATAAACGCAAAGGCCCCGATATGGATGGGAAGTTTGGCCTCAAGGTCAAAATCAAGGTCACGGCAATATTCACACCTAAAGGCCAATCCACTGATCAACACCAAATAGTATTTTATAGAAAATGGTGGCTTCGCGCAAAAATTAAAGTATACGAAAATTATATTAATTTTTATGAACTGCAGTGTTAGGCAGCTAGTGCAGTGTGTCGGTTTCCGTCTAAGTGTCTTGTTATTCGAGTCGGTTTCCGTCTTAGTGTCTTGTTATTCAAGTCTAATTAGTAAACAAACCAAATGGCGTCAAACGGATGAAGTTCTCTCTCGTTAGAAATTAAAAGGTCGGTAAAATAAAAAGTTATTTATCGATTCGGCTGAAATTTGGTGTGTGGTCATTGCTAGCCCCCCTTAACATCCTCTGAAAATTTCAAGTGCCTACGACCACGGGAACAGGTAGAGGTACGAAAGTGCAATAGCGCCTTTAATTACTTATTGCCAGAAAGCGGTGTAATTTTGAAATTATCCTGACTGTATATATATTAGAGGCCTAGTTATTCGAGTTAAAGATAGGCCTTGTCCTACTGAAGCTTTCTTGCCTGAATGTAAAACGCCAAGAGTTAATTTAATGTGAACTTGTGTATTAATTAGCATGTTTATTGTGTACATTGACATTCGGAGTCGGATTTCAGTCTCTAAACTGAAGACAGGGGCCTAAGTTCGGAGCCTCGACGAAATAGGCCTACGTCTATCTCGGTAAATGTCGGATATTTAGGACTGTTTTTGTTCAGTAGCTCTAAGGATTGAATATACATGCACATTACACTATCGCCCGGACTATAGTATATGAAAAGTGGGTGGAGATTGAAATGTCTCCCATAGGCCTACCACTACCAGACTTGCGTTGAGCACCATTTCAACTTCAACTGGACTATGAATGAAGACAGGTGTAACCCAGGAAAGCTTTGTTGTAGTTATACTTTTACAGTGTGATATGAGGGAAATTTTCCCCGGACAGCGACGCTCATCGAATTCTGGCTGCTAAGAGTTCGTTTACTTGCACGCCAACGTGTACACGGGACTTACTTTTTTCGTCCCATTCGAACAACTAGACAGCTGTTCCTTAAAACGACCCCCCCCCCCCGTTCTGCATCACTGCACTAGCCTAGAAATTCCCGCTAAACTTTCTGGGCAAATAATGGTGGTTCAGCAATATTGTTTAAAGGGGTATTGGGGCGTTAAACATGTAATTATATAAAATAATTTCATATGGTGGGCGGGCTTGGTAGGTTGATCTGTCTAAATATTTCTTTTTTCAGAGAACAGTGATGTAGAATGGCAGAAGCGACTCAATCACCCAACATACCTGCTAAATCCAAAATGGACGATTCAAACGCAAAGATAGGCCTGTCGCCATCTTTTTTAACCGCCCCGACAGTTACGCCACCTGATAAGAAGAAATATAGTCTGAATAAAGATCGAACGATGAAAAAGATACACGAGGCTGCCAGCAGACAATTGAATGTGAAGTTGGAACATAAACAAGGCAAGGTTGTCATGGAACTATCGGCATCAGCATTTACTAATATGACAAGAGCCCTGGAGCCCTATTACCGCCAAAACGGCTATGGAGTTTCCGATAATTTTCAATATGATAACCAGGATATTCTAGTGGAAACCAATTTATTCATTAAGAATTTAGAGACAAAGAAGAAGTTATTGACCTTCTGTATGTACCACACGACCTGTCGTATTTTGATTTCGGGAGCTTTAACTGGTGACTTTCTTAATGAACACGTTAAAGACATTGTGAAATCTCTGGACAGCGAATTACAATTAAATGAACTTAATAAAGAAATCCAAAGAATATGTTTAGACAAACAGGCGCAAAAATCCTCTCCAAAAGACAAATCTACACCAGAGTGTAAGCCAGGAATATCTCTTCAGACATCCCTAGGTGAGTATACATCTTCTTGGTGTCTCTTACACAAAGTTAAGTTGGACTGATTCCACATATTTATGGACCGTTTCCCGATAGTCGAAAGTAATGCGGTTGAAAGAATAGATAAATTAATTCACGGATCAAAAACTCCATTGTGTTTCAAAGCAAAATGAAATGGGGTTTAACGCCCTACTGTTCTGCTTCTACATGGCTAATGAGGACGGGCATACGCCATACAGTGTGCTATAAGGGAAACGTTGCCCGGGCAGCGGCACTATGGCCTACTCTTATATCGAATTCCAACTGCAAGGGGATCTTTTAAGTGCACGCCAATGTATACACGTGACCTCGGTTTTTAGTCCCATCCGTACTACTAGACAACTGTCATTGTCAGGCCCTCCGTCCTGCACCACGTTAGAAAATACAGCTGAACTTTCTCGGCCATTGCAGGGATCGAACATGCGACCTCTAACTAGCGACCCAGCGTCTTACCCACTTAGCCACCGTGGCTCCCATGTTTCAAAGCAACAAACAAAGCAATCAAATATGCGCGGATGGCGTTGATGTTCGAAATCATTAAAAATAGAAAAGTCTATTCGCAAGAAGTAAAGTTATTGAAATTCAAATTCGAGTTATGCAGAGTTATTGTCCCATGCTAGACTTTGATGACGTCTAATTGTTTGGCTAGTCATACAAATTTGCATATTTGCAAATTTAGAGTAATTCTAACTTATACCGACTTCAAATTTAACAGCGTTCTAGCTATTTACCTTTTCGGATCCAGGAATTTTTGCAGGAGGGGGGTTTGCAAGTTCCTGAGACAGTGTATCCCCCCCCCCCCCGCTGAATTTTGTTGAGAAATACATGGTCTCTATCGTCGTTTTGGCATATATATACACATTGAGCTTTTTAAACGTAAATCCAACATCCCGTTTGACGTCAATTTGTATTATGAATTAATACGATGACACTGAGATTCAATTTCATTGATGAAAAGCATTAATTGTCTATATCATTATCCCGAGCTTTGAGTGACCATCCCGTCCCAACATCTAACGATAAAGGATAAAGCACACGGCCGAGACACTTTTCTCATAAAAAGTATTGTTTTACAAAAAAAAGTTATGTAGCTGAGCAGATGGTGGTGGGGGGGGGGGGGTCTGGATCCGCCCCTGATCTCGGATTTATTTTCCTATTTCAGAAGATTGGATCAGTGGTCTGCCAGATGATAAAAAATATGAAGTCATATCGGAACAGAAGCTGAGTACGCTTGTTGGGTTTATTGGAACCAATTGGGAGTCCATAGTTTTACACTTGGGTTACAGTGAAGCTCAAATAAACCAAGCCACCATGAAACATCCCCATAATCCCCACATGCAGATTTTTACTGCTCTAAATAAATGGCGACAGAGGGAAGCCAGTAAGGCAACGTTTATAGTTTTGATGACAGCCTTGAAGGAATGTACTGTAGCCACGATTGACTGGGATAGGATTAAAACGTATGTAAATGAAATAAGTTATTAATGTCACTGAATTTCCCAAATAAAATATGACCAGGACGATATGAATTTTACATGCTTATTGTAGTTGAAAATTTATTTTAAACAATATATGTACAGTGTTTTGCAAAGAGTTGACAGCGGGTGTGTGGTTGGTGATCGAGGCCCGGAGGACGGCCCTGAGCATCTACTATAGGGGGCTTCTAATTAGAGAGTGAAATCAAATTGTTGTTTTTTTTTTCTAAATTATCGCTGCTAAATTTATTGATTTTATCTGTTCTTTCTCACAATTCTGAGTGCTAGGCCCAATATTTGAGTCTTGGGGGCAAACAATTAAGGAGCTCATGACCCTATATTTGAGTCTTGGGGCCATACAAAAAAGGATCTGGGCCTATATTTGAGACTTAGGGCCATATAATCAAGGAGCTGGGCCTATATCTCAACCTCAGGGCTATATATTCAAGGAGTAAGCCAAATCTCTGCACGATAAAGTACACGTAATCTTTGATTTATCGTTCTTGAATCCTTATTCATTGTTTGTGTTTTGAGTATTAAAATAGTTTAAAGTTGTCATACATTAATGTGTTCTACTCTTACTGTACGGTGGCCTAATGGTCAAACGTGTACGTGACTGCCGACTGCTTAACGTTGTGGATTATCTCCATATGTTAATCCAGACGTGACCTAGTTTGTGTTGAGTGGGGGGGATGGCCGAATGGTTAGCACGTGCGTGCTGTATCATAAAGCCTGTCATTGAGTCAACTGGCGTGGTTTCGAATCCCCGGTTGAACGTGACAAGGATTAGGGTCGCCTGTCCAACCTCGTGGGTTTTCTCCGGGTCCTCCGGTTTCCTCCCACTGCTAAAGACCCCTACGCGCAAGCGAATTGTCTCCCTTTAATTATATGAACCATGCCCATCCTATTTAGAGTTGACTGTTTTATGTGATTATATTGTTTGCATACCATATATAGTTTTTTTTCAACAATTCGTAATGTCAGGCAATCAAACCTCTGTCGATTCACTCAGATATGTTTTTTCTTCAATCAAGTCGTTTTGATATGCATAAATAATCCCAAAAAACGATATCATAGCCACTTGTTTCCAATATTTACATTACTTTCGTCCATTTCCATTTTGTCACTGCCGCCATGCGCTGACGTCACACAAAAACCTAACCAACCTCTGAAGTCTTGTATACTTCCGCCTCAAAATGATGAATATTCACCAAAACCTGGCAGAAAATGTATATGCAAACCCTCTTCTTCGATTCTACACCCAAAAGTCAACAAAAATCGCCATGCAAAAGGGAGAAAATGGAAAGGGAGAAAAAAACTAAAAATATCTTTGGCACTTGTTTTAATGGTGTAGTCACTGCGGATTAATTTTGTCCGACCAAAATTTTCCCCATGTACCACACTTTATAGTGTATGCCAGTCTTCATTACCCCAGTCCGTACAGAAAGGTAGGATGAAAAACCCCATTTCATTTATTTTTCTACACTATATTATATAACACCCACAGAATGCACGTCAGTAGAATGACATTAGTTTAGTTCTACACTATATTATATACCACACGCAGACAGCACGTCAGTAGAACGACATTAGTTTAGTTCTACACTATATTATATACCACACACAGACAGCACGTCAGTAGAATGACATTAGTTTAGTTCTACACTATATTATATAACAGTACGTCAGTAGAACGACATTAGTTTGGATTTAAAACATATTTTATTGAAACAAAATTAGAATCAAAAATTATAAAACATTGTTAATTCATTATACAGTTGAAAGTTCAAACATAAATTATATACATCTTTGAAACATATTTTAGGACATAATAATATAATTGTTCACCTGATAACCACGACTACAACCATTGTTCTATTTTAGTTTATTAATACCAGGGTCCGTATTCAATGGTTTTCTTAAAGTTAAGTAAAAATACTTAATTTTTCCACTTAACCAGGGTCCGTATTCAAAGGTTTTCTTAAAGTTAAGTAAAAATACTTAATTCTTCCACTTAACCAAATGTCTTACCTTAAATCGGTATTCAAAGGCTCCATTTTACATATACTTGGCATTGTGAAAAACTTTTAAACTGCACACTTAAAATATGGAATATCAACATTAGCCAAAAAGCATGAATTTTTAACTTATGGAAAACCTACACTGCCAAAAATCACGAATTACTCACTTCGCACGCAAGTTATGTCCCCTTAAGGGCACCACTATACTCTATTAAAATCTTACTTGTCATTACTTACTAGGAAAATATTTGTCGAAATATTATATTGTAACGCACGAAAATAGTATGACTATAATTTATGCTAAATTATGATGGTACGCATCCGTTACATTACGGGCCTGCTACTACATTATGTACTCCGGTTAAAGGAAGTCATTATAATCTCACTTAACTTTAAGGTACCTCACACAGATCACTTAACGTTATGTGTTTTTTTCTCAGTTAAACTGGCCTTTGAATACCACTAAAAGACCAAGCACTTGTAAGTTAAGGCAGCTTAACTTTAAGGGAAAATTCGATACTTAACACTGCCTTTGAATATCACTTACCCTTTACTTACAGGAAGATACGTATATTTAAGTGAAATCTAGTAGTTAAGTGGCTATGTTAGACTTAAGATATCCTTTGAATACCAACCCTGGAGTATAATTCTATATATCGATAGCGATGGGGGTGTATAACATACTTGGTTAATTATTACCCTCTCATATGGACGTTAAACCTAATTCAGACCCCAACCACCCATCAAAACAAAAGGAAAAGTAATACCTAACCTCGTTCTGGTTTAATTTCTCCGCCCATCCAAGTCGCTCATTATATTTTATTATAAGTAATACCTAATCTACTTAAGACCCCCCCCCCCCCCCTTCCATTTTTTTTCAAAACACAGGAAGAAGTATGGAGGCCATTAAAACATCATATTGATATATACACTATATTTTACTATTGCCAGCACACAACATCGTCCTGGTCTACAACACCACGTTGTTCCAGGATATAGTCGTCCATGTCGTTATAATAACTGTTGTAGATACATTCCTCACTACCATCTCTATATCCCCATATACCAATCCAACAAAATCTCCTTTTCTTCTTCTTTTCTATCAATATCATTAAATCCATAACATTGTCTTTCTTACTGACAGTTATAGTACCCATATCTTCAAGCATACCACCAACTCTATAAATACGGGTTAATATATTATATCATTATCACCTAATATAAATACAGGTTAATATATTATATCATTATCAACTGATATAAATACAGGTTAATATATTATATCATTATCAACTGATATAAATACAGGTTAATATATTATATCATTATCAATTGATATAAATACATCACACTGTTTCACTAGTCAGTATATTATTCAGGTCACGTGTATTTAGACATCGGGTAATATTTGTTGTTTATTATTCATTCGATTCAACACTTACAGTTTACAAATCATCAACATATATTATTATAAACACATTTACCTACCTGTAAAATAACTTTAAAGTAATATCATTACTCGTATCCCTGATATAACGTCGAATGTTTCGTGAAACTTCTGATTGTTCTACTTTCGTTTTAAATGCCTCCAGGTCAGCCACCCTGTTTTTTAATTCAGCTATTTCTTCATCTTTTCTTTCAAATTTGTCAGCCATCTCTTTAGTTATCCGATTGATCTGGAATCTCAAATCTTTCATCTCGGATGTGCGATCATCCAGGTCGGTCTGGTTACTAGTTTCATTTATTGTGTTTGATTTTCCAATCTGTACAGCTTCACAATCACCATGTATATTATACATGTAGGTATTGTTGGTAACGGTTGATATCTAGAATAGAAAATAAATAAACAACCAGTCTCTCTACTTTAAAAATATTATTACAACAATATCTATCTTCTTGGATGAAATTAAAAAAAAATTCACTTTACCCGTCTGCCCGAAAGTTAGGGGGGCAGTTCCCCACCCCCTGCCCTATGGAAGGGTATCGCTGCCAATATTAAATGCTCTGCTAAAATGTCTTTTCTATTGATTACGTGTAAAAAGTACAATGTACAAAGTCTTAATACCGGTAATGGTAAAGTCAAATTACCTCCAAGGCCAAAGTTAAAGTAAAACGTCAAATGTCAAATTTTTTATTGGAAAATGCTGTTTTTGACGTGTCTACATTTGACATTTGACATTTCCCTCATCACATTTTACACTTGCGTTCTGTTGCATCTCATTTTTCGGTCCTTCACGCTTTCTACATAACATCTTACGTAGAGCACCAAGTTTGATATGCAGATGTAGGATATCACGTGACTTAACATATACGGAAACAAGGCCGAGATCAAACGAATTAAATCGGCATTTTGGTCACCCATGGGCCCCCCGTTTGTCGTTCTTATCCGGGATAGAAGGGGATTTTGCGTTCTTAAGTTAGTGTTATGTTCTAACGGACCCATAGTGAAACTTTTAACTATTCAGTCTATTATTTATAGATCATTATTTGGTCATCATTTATTAAGTACAACATGATCGTTTATTTAGTGACTATAATTGTGTGAAACTGATTTAAGGCTTGGTATGTATATAAATATGGTGGCGTAATTGTCCAGATATTTGGAGATATTTATTTATGTGGGTCACCCTACCATTGGAAAAACCCAGCCTATGTATAGTGTATTAATCACGAGTTATAGTCTTGTATAACTTGTCTCGCATCTAACTACTTTGAGGGGGATCGAGTACGAGAAATAATTATATTATTTCTACAATCATGAATATCCATAAAGAATATAATCTTGAACACTAATACAATACTTTACTGTATTATAAGTTTAACCGAAATATAGATTAGAATAAAATGTGTTGTAACAGTCTCATTGAATGCTTACCAGTTATTTGATCTATAGGTGTTCAGTTGTGTCTGGATAACTTTGACTATTGAATACAGGACGTCATTGGAAAAACCTGTCTATTTATAGGTATTACGACAGCTTGTAAATATAGTGATCACCACGACCTGTTGTTATTCTATACATTCAGATAATCTTTATCTATATATCTAACTAAAACTTATAAATTACCAATTATCGTATAATAATATTAAAGGGGCGTTATTCTATTATTTAAACATACATTATGAAAGAACAAAATCTGTCTATTGTAGGTCTTTCTCTAGGTCTTAAATGTTATATCGGTTATTACTTAGACATTAATTAATTTACTAAGGCCATAATCAACTCTCGATGCCAGATTTAAATACGAATTACAGTTGAGGATTTAATTTGAAAATGGATAACCAAGACTTTGTTTATCATATTAACAACGTACAGTAGCAATGACAACCGAGACTAAACTGTTCTTGTAGTGGCGATAACTCAACTCATTATGCAGTACTTTGACTGAGATTTTCAACATAATCCCTTGTCACCATCTCTTTATCTAAGTCTTATATAATGCCCCTTTAATTAGAGTTGACTTTCTCCATTTTAGCTACACACGTGGAGACATTCTTGTGGGCGTATTTCTCTGTCACGTGTCTGTTTATGAATATTCATTAAACACAAACTTGATCATTTCGGGGATTAACATATGAAGGATATTGTCAGTGTTTACTGTTTTAGGGTAAGTTATTCATAGATCGACGGGTAAAAGGAAATTGATGCCCTCAGATTGTAAGTTTCATTTTCATCAGGTAGGCCTATTATTGGTAGGGTAGAGTATGCGCAGTGACGTTTGTGGATCTTACAGTGCTGTATTATGAAATGAGAAATGAAATGTGGTTTAACGCGGTAGTGGGAGAAACACACCGAATCTGTGAAGAAAATTTGATATGAACCCCCAGTGCAATAAACGAGCCCCCAAGTCCAAGAAAGGAGGCCCGGAATCAGAAAACAGATTAACTTCATGACAAGTGCGCGTTTGGTTTTGTGCGGATTTGGTTTATGTTTGGTACAGCCAGTATTACCCATGCGTTAACATTCTATCTCCGCTCTAGTGCGAATCGCGCGTCACTTGCGTTCTATTAGGGCGCCGCGGTGGCTGGGTTAGTGAGACATTGGTTCGCTAACCTGGATATCTCGTGTTCGATCAGATTGTTGGCCGAGGAAAATCATCGGGATGTTCCGGCATGGCTACCCCTTTTCATTGGTTCAGGACGGAGGGCCTAAAATGGTAATGGACAGTGTATACACGCATTGATATGTACGGAAAAGAACAATAAACAGTTGGAACTCCGTATAAGATATATCGTAGTGCCACTGCCCGGGCAAAACTTCCCTCATAGCACACCGTATGGTGTATGTCCGTCTTCAATAGCCCAGTCGAAGCAAAACAGTGGGACGTTAAACACCCATTTCATTTCTTTCAATGTGTTCAACTATCAGATCCGGATTAAGATTTTCCCAGCCTTTTGGTTATTTATTTATTTATTTATTCTTCCAAGAGGCATATCATACATGACAATATAGATGATCATATGAAGTTACATGATAATAAGATGAGAAAGTTTTGATGAGAGAAAAAGTAATGATGTCATGGATGACCAGCCTCTTGAGGATAACCCATAAAAACCTGCTTAAAATAAAACTAGGTTTATTTCCAATGGGGTCCTTGGAGGAGGATCAGGTTATGTCATCATAGAGGGGCAGATTCATTTATGAAAGATGAAGGATGGAATATGACAATAAATAGGTAATAATTTTAAAAATGTTTATATTTACAAGGCTAACTACAATTAATATTTAAAAACCTGCTTTAAACATACATTATACAAGAGCTAAATCTTGTCAGCAGAATATCATTGTCATTGTCAGAGTGTATACAGGGAAATAAAACACGGTATTTGTATCATTTGTATTATTTATTTGATAGTTTGTCATTAATTATGTGCTGCATTTGTTCGGATGCAGACTACCATTAATTTCTCCATTAACTCTTATAGATACATTATGGGAAAGTAGATCAAGAACTGGCAGTTCTCACAGTTCTCATTACAATAGTTAAAAACTAGATACTGTAAAGGGAATTTGCTGAAAATTTCAGTCAAATTGGTCCACTATGAACCGAGATTTTAGCGATTGAATGTTCGGCCTAGCCTCGATCATCATTACTAAAGTCGGTAGGATAAAAAAACCATAGTCTCGATTATCCATTTCATGATTTAATTATGAATGGAAGTCGAACAGCAAATCGGAACCTAATCCAATAAACATCGCAGCCTAGCGATGCCACTGAGAGTTGATTATGATCTGGATAAGTTAATTAATGTCTAATTAATAATTAGATAACATTTCAGACCTAAAGAAAGTCCTTGCATAATGTGTGTTTAATGTTAAATCAGTGGTGTTCTACATGCTATGGTAGCCCACTCCCAAAATTTCGTTTACAACTTCCCTTTACAGCACAGCAAGTATGACATCATCGGATCATCAGAGTACTAAATTTGTATGAGGTTAACCACCAAAATATCAATTCACTGAAATTTATAGCAGACTAGGGTCAGAATATCATGTCCTCGTTAGTGCATAAGTAAAACAAAGCCTATTTACTAGTTGTATTCTTTCGCTTTAAAGGTCTCGACAGAAAATAGAATTTCAATGCCTCTTAATCAGTTCTACACCAAAAGGTCAATACAGATAAGCATGCAAAATGTCCGGAAAGGCGGGAGAAAAATATATCTAAACATAGCTGGCACTACAAAATATGGATAATTAATGGTGGTCTGCATCCGTTTACATAATCATTTAAAGCCAGTTGTCTCCCTTTTATTACTTAACACACTACACTGTTAAAAAAAAAACGTTTTTTTTTACATGAATTTACTTCATTTTTTCTGTTGATATACGTAATTTTCTGTTGATATACGTAATTTTCTGTTGTTTTCTGTTGATATACGTAATTTTCTGTTGATTTACGTATTTTTGCCCTATGTCAACAGATTGCCCGTTCTATAATAGCGAAATATGTTATTTACCGGAAATTAAACTTGATCGCATGTAAAATTAACAGCAAATCTGTTATTTGTCTGTAAATTCACGAAAATTTTGTGTTATTATGATTCATGTCAATAACAATAGCGAACTTGTCTGTAGATGAGCGGATCCTGCGCATGCGTAAATATACTAGGTTTTGACAGAAACGTAATATGTTATCTTACGGAGAATTATAAGAGGATCGCTGTTAATTTACGGAAAATATCTGTAGATAGGCGGACCCTACGCATGCGTAAACATACTATGTTTTGACAAAAACGTAATATGTTATCTTATGGAAAATTATGACAGGATCGCTGTTAATTTACGGAAAATATCAATTTGATCTGTTGATACGACACAAATATAAACAAACTTGTCTGTAGATAAGCGGACTATGCGCATGCGTGAACATACTGTATTTTGAAAAAAAACGTTCTATGTTTTCTTACGGAAAATTATAACAGGATCACTGTTAATTTACGGAAATATGATTTTGATTTGTTGATGTACGACACAAATCAGACTTCTAAACGGAAAATGTAAATAACTGGATAATTCACATAGTCCTATATATAGAACAGCACCAACCCAATTTCGCTAAGACAGTGACAAATGGCATACCCTTACAACCAACGGATTTTTAACTGCCGACGTGTCTTTAATGTGCTCCGTCTAATGAATTGTTTCGTATTATAGAACGCTTTTCCATGTCAGCCCTCACCAGCCAAGGGGAGCCCAGTCGGAAAAATCTACAAGGTTGGCATCGCGCTCTCCGGATGCGAATAACTGTCATAATATCTGTCAATAACGATTCATGAAAAGAGCATGACCGCTTGAAAATTTGTCCCGCGCTCTTTGGAAAATCCTTAATCCGCAAACAAATCTCAGAGGATGATGCAGTGTATACGGACAACGTTGTTACTCACTTTAAAGGTAAGACTATTTACTAATAACACAGATAATAGAATTGTCAGTATAATAGTAAACAACAATATTATTAATATTATTATTAGTCTATTAATGTTATAAACACCAAGTACAAACAATCCGAACCGTTGAACAAAATACATAAAATCGATTTATGCATTAGTCTAACGGATCGGATCGTTTGTAAATTTGTACTGGTAATTATCATGAATCGACACGACGATCTGAGAATAGCACGTGATTTGACAATCGTAATTACGTTACAGTAGCGGGAATAACCGAGTAGCTACGATTGGTGACTTGATAGAGGCTGGAAACGTCATACTCACTGATCTATTAATAGATAGATCAGTGGTCATACTAGACTAGACTAGTCTTGATCATTCAGACTCTTTACTGTTTATGTTCTGTAAAGTAAAGATTCTGGGTGATCGAGACTAGGGTGCAGACTGTTTCGTAAGCTGGCTGTTTCGTACTTAGTTCTTTCGTACCTCGTTTCGTACCTCAGATTGATTCGTACCTTTTCCTACGTGTTGTTGAAATAAAGTTGAAACATGATTCGTACCTTTTTCTACGTGTTGTTGAAATAAAGTTTGAACATGATTCGTACCTCAGATTTATTCATATCTTTTCCTACGTGTTGTTGAAATAATGTTGAAACACGACGACTTAATAATATCCAACCACTACTACAAAATTTTTTATAAAAATGGCTGCAACGCGAACTTTATAAAACAAAGATGGCTGCTTGTTGCGCGAATTTTATAAAAAATGCTGCTGAACCAGAATTAGAACCCCAAATAGCTTTGTACTTTTTTAAATATGTTGAAAGAAATTTAAAAATATAAGTTGGCAAAAAAAACCAATCATGGACCTTATTGTATTATAAGGTCCATGACCCAACACACACTGCGATCTGCCTTTGTTGTTTATAATCTGGTGATGATTACTGAACTCATTAAGCGAGTGGGTAGTGATTCTTATTCTTGACGATAATTGATTGGCGATTGTTAAAACGGTTAAAAAGAGATTGAAAAATATTTAATCTGGTGTTGATTATTGAGTCCATTCAGCTGGGTGACTTGTGATTATTGACTATGAGTTGTGATTTTTGTCAATATTGACCGGCGATTGTTAACTTCAAAGGGTCAGGCGGCGCAAGCAGTTATTGCCAATCCTCCATTTTACCTGCTCTATTGCTGCATAAAGAAGCATCGATATTGCCGTTACAGATAAAGCTTGTGTCAGAGGGGAAGTTAAAAAGATATCAACGTATTGACACTCTAGACCAGGATCGTATTTTTAGCCTGCGGGGGGAATACGCACAGAACCAGATATCAGCCAGCTCCCTGTTAAGAAGATGCGCGTTTGTTTACGGCCCAACTGCCGCTCCTGTTGCACAATGGCGGTCCCAAGCCCGGGTGCAAAATGAGGTGGGATAAGCTTAAGTGCATTGTAAAAGTTTAAATTAACGAAGGTACGAAACAGCTCATGTGAGGAAGCTTAAGTTTAAGTACGTGTAAAACTTGAAATTTCCGAAGGTACGAAACAGCTCGCGTGAGGTACGAATGAACTAAGTACGAAACAGCCAGGTTACGAAACAGCTGACATCCCGAGACTACATACTAGACTAGTTCATTTAGCTCTTAATTGTTCTGGTTCAAACTTTAACATTGCGCTGGGTGATGGAGTCTTGTAACCTCGTGGGGGAGAACGCTAGATCGAAGCCGGTCCTTAGCATTTTATGACGTCATATGTGGATTATGGGTTAGGGTAAGGGTTAGGCTTGGCCCAGGGTTAGGGTGAGGGCTAGCCCTGTCTACATCTCGAGACTCTGACGAAACCTGCAGGTCCTAGCCCTTACCATAACCCTTATCTTAACCCACAATCCTCATATGACGTCATAAAATGCTAAGGACCGGCTTCGATCTAGCGTTCTCCCCTCGTGGAACTCACTAAAGGATTCTGGGAAAAGACGACATTTTGCTGGCGCCATTAAAACGAATACCGGTACTGAAATAGTTGAATGGAACGTTTATTGAATGAAAAATTCATTGATTGAAGTAAATTTTACCCAGTGTAAGTTCATGTACTATATGTGTCACACTGTACGCTAATGCTTAAAAAATGTATGAATGTCACGTTTGTAAACACAAATGTACGTCAATAAAGTCTTATTGTCGGCATTATGCATTTCACAGAAATGCTGCAAACGTCAAATTTCCATGTGCTCTAACTTCTTGTGGTAAATTTTGCAAGACATACAATGCATTGCACACTCATATGTCTAGATATCACACCAAACACCAAAAAAGTCTCAGATTATCAAGGTTGCCAGCATTGTCTACTCCAAATTCGTCACAATATAAATGCTCCGTGGCTGGCTGTCAAGAGGCTTCTGATAGCCCACCATCTTTGATTGCCCATTTAAAAACACATTTGGTTAAAGGAGATCAAATATGCTGTCCAATATCTCCGTGTAAAAGTTTGTTCAAAATAAAGTCCTCATTTTCTTCTCATTTGACACGAAAACATCACAATTGGACAAAAGACAGCTTCAACCGACAAAGTGTTGATGACAATATTACTTCTGATTCAGAGTATTCTGCAGTTGACAATTATCAGTTAGATGATGTTGACCAGGAGGGGTCTGTTGACAATATCGATATCGATGAATACGATACCATAGCAGATGAAAATGATGAAGATATTAGTGTAGAAGATTATGAAAGTAATTTCATGACCAGCTTTGCTTTATTTTACTTAAAATTACAAGCTAAGCAATTAATCCCTCAGTCCACAATTCAGTTCATAGTCGAAGAAATTGGCAATCTGTATTCTTTAGGTTGGAAATATATGAGAAAAATGTTAAAAAGGAAACTGGTCGATCAAGAACTCTCCAATGATGTGGCAGAACAGTTGCTGGAGGAAATTCAAGATCATAATCTGTTTTTGCACGCAACCAACCTTGAGGACTGTCCCTTTCGTTCAACTTACAGAAGAAATATTTATTACAAATCAAAATTTAGACATGTTCCTCCAGTAAAGTGCAAAATTGGTCAAAATATTGAAGGCTCCGTGCATAGTTACTATGTGCCTTTGGAAAAAACCATTGCCTCTCTCTTTCAAGACAGTTCGGTTTTAGATCAGTACAATAATCCAATTATAAATTTTAATAGCAATGAGTTGCATGATATTCATGACGGCACACATTTCAAAAACAATGCCTTTTTTCAGGATAATTCTCGTATACAAATTCTGCTCTATCAAGATGCGTTTGAAATAGTGAATCCAATAGGTGCAGCAAAAACAAAACATAAGATGATTGGTATTTATTTCACCTTAGGTAACTTTCATCCATGGAATAGATCTAAAATTGATACAATTCAGCTTGTTGCACTGTGTCGTGACAAGGATTTATCTGAATTTGGTGCTGAAGTGGTGTTCAAAAATTTCATTACTGATTGTAAACGGTTTGAGAATGTAGGGTTCCTGAACATCAATGGAATAACTGGTCCTTTATTTGGTACAGTAATATCTTGTTTGGGGGATAATTTAGGTTCACATTACTTGGGTGGATTTGTGGAAAACTTTTCAGGTGAATATTGGTGTCGATTTTGTCTGCATGCAAAGAGTGATAAAGATAATTTACCTAAAGAACCAAGAACTGTACAAAATTACAAGGATTGCCTGAAACATCTGAAAGATCATCCTGATATAAAAACTTATAAAGGGATTAAAAAAGATTCTGTCTTGAATAAATTATCTCACTTTCATGTATGTTCTGGCTTTCCTCCTTGTATTGCACATGACCTATTTGAAGGAGTGGTTGCTTATGACTTGCAGCTTATAATTGATTATTTTGTCAAAGTTAAATGGTTGACATATGATTACATGAATAGTCTTATTAAAAAATTTCCATTTAAATTGAATGATGCAGTTGATAAGCCTTGTATATTGAAACCTAACAAGACCAAATTGCCCGGAAATGCAATGCAAATTTGGTGTCTGTTGAGACTTTTCCCTATGCTATTTGGAACAAATATCCGTGACTGAACAGACAGTGTGTGGAATCTATTACTATCACTCCAGGAAATGATTCTTTATCTTTGCTCTCCATCTATCAGTTTGGGACAAATCAGTTATATGGAGGATTTGATTGTAATTTATATGAGTGAACGTAAACGTTTGTTTCCAGCAGTAACCTTAAAGCCAAAACATCATTATGTTCAACATTACCCGTTGCTGACCTTGCAATATGGTCCTCTGATTAGAGTTTGGACAATGCGAATGGAATCAAAACATTCTTATTTCAAGCGTTGTGTAAGAAGGTTTCAAAATTTCAAAAATATAGGATACACCCTATCTGAACAACAGCAATATTTGCAAGCATATTATTCTAGTGGTTGTCTATTTGACAGTGAACTTTTTATACATAATTCAATCCCGTTTAAGTTAGATAACTTTAATAGTACTGTACAAGATAGTATTAAAAACAGCGAAATGAATATAGAAAGATCTCTAGTCTGTGACAGCATTGTTTACAGGGGTATTACCTACTCCAAGAATGACCATCTTATACTATTAGATACTTCTGACCGTTTCCAAATTGGGAAAATAGTTCTTCATTTAGTGAAAGACAATGAACCGTATTGCATTGTTGAAATGTTTGAGGCCATTCGCCTTCCTAAGTTTGGAGTTCATAAATTGGAACCAATAAACGTCAACTGCTTTAAACTGCTAAAATATACTCATGAAATATTTGATTATTATCCATTACCTACTTATTTGGCATTTGGGGTCACTTGCATAGTATTAAAACACACTGTACCAATAAGATCATAAACAGGTGTATGTGGTTAATTTCTAGTGTTTCAGCATGGATATTTCACACTTCATTAAAGTGACCACCTGTAACGGTCGCAAGGTGGCAGTGCATTGTGATGGGAACACTTATGATGAATTTTTGAAGAATGGTAAGTTGAAAAAACTGTTTCCACCAAAATTACAAAACGTCAATTCAATTTGCCAGAAACACTTCATTATTTCAAATGCAAATGAATGTTTAGGCTAAATGAAATATGGCATGGGCAATAAGGGTGAATATGCTTAACAGATTTTCAACTGTTGAGATCTCTTAACATGCTGTGCATAATGAAACGCTAGTCTCGGGTTGTTGTCTTGTGTGCGAGTTAATTTGTCGTGTCAAGTTAATATCTCAGATGGGCCTTTTTTTGCCAAGGAGGGTGAATTTGCCAATGAACACAATCCCATTTTTTGTCCCCTCCGATGGACTAGAACAATGTTTCTTGTCAACACTCACCTGAAAAAATTCACAAGGTCAACTTATGATATGCTAACCCTGGCACCACCACTGTGAGCGGCAAGTCTATATCGGTTTGTTTGAATCCAGTACAGTCATCTATATTTCGTCCTAAAACTCCTAATGTGTACAATTGTTAGAATACCGTGTACAAGAGTATTCAGAAGACGAGGAGTAACATGACATCTGTCCTTATAAACCTGCTGAATTTGCAAACTCGATGTCCTCGTTCAAATTGCTGAATTATTTGTGGTTCTAGTCCTGCTTTACAGTTGACGCTCGGTTCAGTAATGATGAAATACATTCCATTTCATATTTGTATACACACTAACAACATATTTTCTATTTATATTTGTATTTTCAGTGAGTGAAAAGTTTAACATCCCTGAAAATAACATAGAGATCACTACCAGTGATAATACAGAGGTCGATAATGTGTACTTCAACGCAATTGTTAAATCTGTAGACCAACTTAATGCAAGGGATCGTACTGCATGTAAGTAGTTTTTAGTCCCCTACCGGTGAATCCGAGGGGACTATAGGTTTTGTGCCCGTCTGTCAGTCAGTGCATTGGTTAAAGTTTTGTGATGGCTTACCATTCGCTTAAGAATGATGTTAGGATTCTGATTCTTTGCATAGAAGTTCTTTATGGGTCTAACGTGAATGCTGTGGAGTAAAATTGCAAAAAAGATTATGATTTTCTTACGTGTTCATGGACACAATAACGCTTATCTCATTTGCTTCTGTCAAATTCATAAGATTGTTTTATTTCAGGTGAATCTAAAGCATCAACTGAATTTAGTCTACAATCACCTCTACAATCGCCAACGTCGTCAATAAGTTCCAGGAGCTGTACCTCTCCGTTGGAGACTGGGACTCAAGCCACCATACAAATTCCATGGAATAAGATTCCGTCGAGTCTTAATCAGGCATTTGAAGAGGAAGAGCTAATAACTCGAAAACAACGATGTTTGTTAATAAAAATATTGTGGGATGAGATAAAACAAACCAATCAAAGAATCTCGAGGAAAATCCTGAGAGAAGTGGCGGCAAAAGTTGTACGAAGACATCCAAGATGTTTCGAAAAACGGATGGACGGAACGATTTTGACTGACGGTATCGAAGAACTGATGTTAGCTTTAGAAGCGAAAAAAGACAACGAAAACCGACCAGAATCTTGTGAAAAATCCAAGAAACCACGCTTAGACATTGAAGTCATAAATTCAGAGTCATTTAATCAAAATGAACTTAAGGATTTGTTTTTAAAAGATAAACTGACTGATGTGGAAAAACAGAAAGTTCGTGAAACAATGATATCCACATATCAGGCACAAAGAATAGATTTCATCGACAAAGATACAACCATATGCATGGTTAAAGCAAGTTGGCCATTTATATTTCAAAGTGATTACTTTTTTAAACACTTCGAAATGTTAACCAGTGTTAATTTACTGAAGTTGTTCAATGGAATCGGAGAAATACAAAGTGTGCGAATCTATAATTATCTTGTTGCCCAGAAGACCTGTAATCTTTCAGAAATACAAAATCTGCAGGAACAGCCAAATATAACCTGGACATATCAGATGTTGACCCAGGTTTTTAAAGAGGATCTTAAGGAATTGATAGTATGTCAGGTATGTTATACTATACAGCTTTTTCAAATCGGTATGTATTGGCATACATTTATAAACTTCCAACTTCTACTTGGTGTATAAGTTTATATCCAGATGATCCAGTTGGTCACATTTCAAAAGTAACTTGCAGAGTTATTGTCCTTATCCCAAAATTATTATGGGTTTCTGTAAACATGCTAACACCTAGGGCATTTAACTGATTTTGTTCATAAATAGGTGTGTATAAGATCTAATGTACAACTGTTGATTATTTTTTTGTTTTATTAAAGCGACTATGTTGAAGACTTATATCCCTATATACACGCTAACATGATGATAACATGAAGAAGTAATATATAATTAATAGATTCGTACAATTATAATTTAGTATATTCAGTATTTTTCTGTCTAAAATTTAACTTCGTTTTATTTAGGATTCATTGAAGACAGATAAACTTCCGTGCACACCATGCATAGTTGGTATTGGTAAGTATTGATATTGTCATAAAATATGTTACGTCTTATCTCAGCAGAATGTTTCTCGAAGTAATTATCAAATTTGTCATGGGCTTCGCTGCCTCAGTATGGTCCTTGCTCGCTAACCAGGAGGTCATCCGGATTTTCCAAACCAGCTTGCCCTTGTCAGTGGCACAGACCCTAGGGGCTGGCAAGGAATAGCATATGTCATTCGGATGAAGCGAAAAACCAAGTTCCTGTCTACTGCATCAGGACGCACGTTAAAGAAATGAAATGGAGTTTTGACGTCCCATTTTTATGTACTGTTAAGGCTAATTAGAGATGCTCAGACAGTTTGAAAATGGCGAGGAGTTGTCACCGACTGAAATAAGTGCATAAAAGTAGAACGTTAAACCCCTTATTTCATTTGCTGGTTCATTTGAAATTACATGAAATTTTGATTTTATGAGCCCATGAACTCAAAACATTTTTGATCAACTCTTCCACTACACTTTCACTCACCAGATTTCTGCCATGACGTGATGTCATATTTGTCATTGTTGGGTCTAGTATGTCCGAGTGAAGAGTCCTATCTAAGTTCTACATCTTCTTGTAGCACCAATATACAGACTGTAAATGCCTATGTATGCTTTTAAATTTGGATGGGGAGATTTTGATTAGCATTTAAAACATATGGTCAGCTCTACACATTCAAACTTCATGCTCACAGTATGTGATAGATTGAAATGAAATAGAGTTTAACGTCCCATTTTTGTGCACTGTAAGGCTAATTAGAGACGGGTATATGCCAAGTGTGTGCAATGAGGGTGAATTTTGCCAAGGCAGCGGCACATGGCCTACTCTTACAACCGATTTTAACTGCTGAGGTGTCTCCTACGTGATCTATCAAATGAACACGGGACTCAGTTTATCGTCGTCTCCGATGGACTATAACGCTTCTCCATGTCAGCCCTCACCTGGCAAGAGGGAACCCAGTCTGAAAAATTCACAAGGTTGACCCCGACCTCGTCGGGATGCAAACCCGTGACCTTCAGCAAGAGGGGGAAGCGTCCTAACCTTTCGACCACACCGAGCCCCATGTGATAGATTGAACAAATGCTAGGATTTTTCTACATTGTATTTTCTAGGGCCATCTATATTTCATACTTCTAAATATGTGCTAGTTGTGGATAAAGAACCCGTCACTACAGATATTACATCACTTTCAGTGGCAATGGCCATGCAATTTGCAGCCTTTTTTATTTTCAATATTTGCTTTCCGAAAAAAGTTATCAATACTATGGATGCTTTCCAAAGGTATGTAAAGTTATGGTACTTGAGTGAATCTCATGGTGGCTGATTTCGACCACTTAGCGTCTTCGCTTCCAATCAGACGACTTTGTATCTCGACTTTCCATTTTAGTATTATTGAAAAAAACGAAGAACCAAAGACACGAAGTGGAAATCAGCCACCATAGAATCATTTTAGCTTTCACATTTGAAAAAAAAAATATAGTGATTTGCAGGATTTTTTAAAGTTGAAAAAGGAAATGGTGCTATTTGAAGTGTGTGACTGTGAACCCCATTCTTTGCATCGTTTGGTATCCATTTGTTACTTTATTTCTCAATATATTTCACTGGGAAATCTTCAGAAAACTCGATATCCAACTCTGGCATTTGACAGATTTTTGCATATTTGTCCAACGAACAGCTTTCAAAACATTCCTATCAAATAGGGTGATGTTTTACCAGTCATTTGATTTGAGACCATCCATCAGTATTTACGAACTGGTGTTCTGTTGATGTTCGTTGCGATTCCAATTGGATACATATCCTCTCCAAAACCTACTTCAACAGTCCACTCATAAATTTATACATTTGGTTAAATCACCCCTGTAATTGACAGTGTTTAAAGGGAATATTGTTTATGAAAATATGCCACAATTGGCTACAGAAATCTACAAAATATGAAAATCCCCATTATCTGCACTGAATATACTAGGTTACTTGATCTCTCCGGTATATGGAGGTCTACAATGTATATCTATTTTGAACCCTATTCATAATTGATGGATCGTAGATCACATGCACAATTCTCTTTAGTCCTACACCAAGAGCCTATTTGTCCAAGCATAAGTATGAATATGTCAAAGTGCTCTATGAACTGTGCCAGTACATAATCATTGTGAAAGGTACTTATAATTTATAGTTGTCTATTACAGGTTCATATTGAAGTTTAAAAATGAGAACACTCCCAAAAAGTTGAAGAAAAAGACCTGTGTCAATGATCAAGTTCTTAAATTTGCGTCCGATGTAGCGAGGTACGAGGCCTTCCTTGAATGTGGAGAGGTATCCGATTAAAGAAATTTTTACAATTTTTGCAATTAACATTTTTAGTGCCGTTACACCCCTCCATATCATTATCGTGGCCTAAAGTGATAAACATTTTTGTGAAATCATTAGTTACAAGTATGTTTATGATGTCTTAGTGATGAGTAATGATGATGTCATTAGTGATAAGCATTTGTTCATGTTATAAGTATGTTTTTTATATCATTAATGATGAGTATATTGATGTCAATAGTGATGTGTATGTTTTTGATTGTCATTCTAAGTATGGTTGTGATGGCTATTAATGAGGAGTATGTTTCATGTTCACATTTGTTTTAATGTGAGATATTGTTTTTAATGTGTGTAAAGTTTTATTTCATTATACTTTATCAAGGTATGATAACTTTTAAAATGATTTTCTATAACAATTATATACACATGGAAAAAAGTTAAATCGACACCTATATTTTTCAAAATGTCTTGTCTTACGAGGTTTGGCGTTGAAAGCCTGATAACGTAACCTCAGAAAAACAAATGTGGTTTGCAAGAACACTTCTTTGACCATAAGAAAACCGGGAAAGTTTATCCAGCTTTGATATTTAATCATGATTCTGAGAAAAAATCCAAGATGCTGTATTTGTCAAAAAAAAAGAGTCAAAATAAGTATGAAGGTACAGAGTCAGAAACACAATCCAACATCACGATTGTTGATGAAAAATGTCATTTTGAGTCCAAAGATGACATTCATGACACAAATCATCAATATAGCCGGTAAACCCGGCAGGTGTCTGGTTGACAGCTTTTATCCTTCGTCTCATTCCTTGTGTTCAGGTGGGTTCAGTGCATTTACTCGACACCCAAAAATGTCCCAATAATGCTCAAGTGGGTTTAGGTCTCGACTCATAGCTGGCCAGAATTACTGGAGGAATGAGAGGAAGGGTAAAAGCTATCATCATGGCACGTGCCGGGTTTATTCGCTATTGATGATTTGTGTCATGAATGTCATCTTTGGACACAAAATTACATTTTTCATCAACAATCATGATGTTGAATTGTGTTTCTGACTCTGCACCTCCATACTTATTTTGACTCATTTTTTTGGCCAAATACAGCATCTTGGAATTCTCCTCAGAATCATCATTAAAATCTCGAAGCTGGATAAACTTTTACGGTTTTCTTATTGTCAATGATGTATTCTTGCAAACCACATTTGTTTATCCGATGTTACGTTATCAGGCGTTCAACACCAAACCTCGTAAGATAAGTCATTTTTAAAAAGTTTTATTTCATTATACTTTATCAAGGTATGATAATTTTTAAAGTTGTTTTTCTATTGAAATTGTTTTTCCATCAAATATCTGTATCTGAACATTAATTATATGTATATTTAAAACTTAAGTTCACATCATTTTCTGTAGTTCACATCATTTTCTGTAGTTGAATGCACAAATAAGATCCAATAAACAGATAAACTAAATCAGTTTTGTTATTTCACAGAAAAATGAGAATAATTTCTGGCAGTTATAAAAATTATGTTTTTCGACATAACTGGAAGAAAAAATTCCGGCAGCTGATTTACCAGAATTTCCATTCTATTTTCTGTTAATAGAAGGAAATATTGTTAGTCAATCTGTAATTTAACAGATTTTGTCGTAAAATATTTCTGTTATTCAAAGCAAATATTTTACGAGAAATTCTGTTATATAACTGAAGGCAACATTTTAATTCTGGTAAATCAGCTGCCGGAAATTTTCTGTTAATTAATGGAAATTTTTTTTACAGTGTATGTCAGTTATTTAAAGTTGAATGTTTCATGTAAATATATATTTTGTATTCTACTTTCTATTTATATTTTATTTAGAGTTGAATATTTGGTGATTATGATTCATATTGATTACTTGGATAATTTTAATCATTATTTGGTGAATAAAATTCAGAGTGAACATAAATTCATAAAATCTTTAACACCGTTAATTGGGTCCTAATAACATGTCTCTCTTTAAACGAAAGCCGACAAGTCCATATCTGCACCTTCGGGGGAAGAAATAATTTTGGTCCGGGAGGACGGACCCAACCGGCCCCGTCGGTCGCCGAAGGCGTCCTGCGCGCCGAAGGCGTCCTGCTGGTAGGGGGCTCTGGGGGGGGGTTCTCCCCCCAGAAAATTTTTGAAATTTGACAACGGGAAACGCGTTTTGCAAGCACATGGGAGAAATCTAGGTATCATATTTTCCAAATTTATGCTGCTATTTTGACTATAAGACATACTACTGTACTACACAAGACAGTCCCAGCCAAAAAAAATATCATCCCACCTAAATTATTTTTTTTGCTTGTGCCTGTTTCCTGTATGTACTCTTCTTCTGTAGGATGCTACCTTTCTCTGACTCCACTTTATGATTTTGCTGTAGTCGGCAAAATTTTTAATCAAAGACCATTTCACCTTAAGGTGACAGACATTTGCACGTCAGCATAATATATTTTACTAATCGTTCTGTATGTATGATTTTCGCGTGCGCACTCTCAATTTTTTGAGGGGATTCCGCGTGAAAATTAGAGCTCTCAGGGGGGCCGGCTTATACGGGTGGACTTATTGTTTAATGGGGGCCTGGGAGGACACCGTCCTCCTAAACTCCCTGCCAGCACGCCCCTGGGTCAGGCTCTGTAACGGCGGCGTCGTAGGAATACACCAGTAGAACGACATTAGTTTAGTTTAAAACATATTTTATTGAAACAAAATTAAGAATACAAATAAAAAAAAACATTGTTTCACTAATTATACAGTAGAAAGTTCAAACATATACGTCTTTGAAACATATTTCAGCTCCATCCTATATCACAGATCTTATGCAGCCTTATGTACCAAACCGACCACTCCGTTCACAGAATAAACTATCACTTGTTGTACCTTCAACTAAATTAAAATCTTTTGGTGATAAAGCCTTCAGTGTATATGGTCCACGACTATGGAATGACTTACCTGACAAAATAAAGTGTTCAGAAACAGTTGCTCAATTTCGATCTAGACTTAAGACGCATATGTTCACGATGTATTATCCACAGAAGCCATTAACTTACAGCGCTTAGAGCATGCTCATGGATGGATTAAGCGCTATATAAATGTACATTATTATTATTATTATTATTATTTTAGGACATTCTAATATAATATAATTGTTCACCTGGTAACTACGACTACAAGCATTGTTCTCTATTAGTTTATTAACACCTGGTAACCACGACTACAACCATTGTTCTATATTAGTTTAATACCACCTGATAACTATTGAATTACAGCTTGTAGTATTAAGCTAGTTAGGAGGTTAGATATTACTTGCAGTATAATTCAATATATCGATACGCGGGGGTGGGAGGTATAACATACTTGGTTAATTATTACCCTCTCACACCCTACTTATCACTAAACACAACAATTACTACACAACCACTCCCACCACACCACCACTCATCACTAAAAACAATAATCACTACAAAACCACTCCAACCACACCACCACTCATCACTAACACAACAATCACTCCTAAAACACACCACCACTCATCACTAACACAACAATCACTCCAACCACACCACCACTCATCACTAACACAACAATCACTCCTACCACACCACCACTCATCACTTACACAATCACTCCTAAAACACACCACCACTCATCACTAAACACAACAATCACCCCTACCACACCACCACTCATCACTTACACAATCACTCCTAAAACACACCACCACTCATCACTAACACAACAATCACTCCAACCACACCACCACTCATCACTAACACTCCAACCACACCACCACTCATCACTAACACAACAATCACTCCTACCACACCACCACTCATCACTTACACAATCACTCCTAAAACACACCACCACTCATCACTAAACACAACAATCACTCCTACCACACCACCACTCATCACTTACACAATCACTCCTAAAACACACCACCACTCATCACTAAACACAACAATCACTCCTACCACACCACCACTCATCACTTACACAATCACTCCTAAAACACACCACCACTCATCACTAAACACAACAATCACTCCTACCACACCACCACTCATCACTTACACAATCACTCCTAAAACACACCACCACTCATCACTAAACAACAATCACTCCTACCACACCACCACTCATCACTTACACAATCACTCCTAAAACACACCACCACTCATCACTAAACACAACAATCACTCCTACCACACCACCACTCATCACTTACACAATCACTCCTAAAACACACCACCACTCATCACTAAACACAACAATCACTCCTACCACACCACCACTCATCACTTACACAATCACTCCTAAAACACACCACCACTCATCACTAAACACAACAATCACTCCTACCACACCACCACTCATCACTTACACAATCACTCCTAAAACACACCACCACTCATCACTAAACACAACAATCACTCCTACCACACCACCACTCATCACTTACACAATCACTCCTAAAACACACCACCACTCATCACTAAACACAACAATCACACCACCACAAAAAGACAATAATATCTAACCTCGTTCCCCATCCTCTCGGCCAACCCAGGTCAACCATTATAAAACAAAAGAAGAAGTGTTGAACCCATCAAACCATCCTATCACTATAATCGCTATATGTTACTATCACCAGTACATCACCATGTCCTGGACTACAACACATTCCAGCCTACAGTCCTTCTTGTTGATATCACTGCTGTAGATCCATGTCATACCCCTAGGCCTAGATCCCCATAGATCAAACAAACTAAAATATGCATCTCTATATCCCCATATATCAATCCTGCTAATCTTTACATCCTTCTTCACTTCTATCAACTTTATTAAATCATTTAAACGGACGTTCTTACTGACAGTTATAGTATCCATATCTTCATCTCTATAAAGAAAGGTTAATATATTATATCATTATCAACTGATATAAATACAGGTTAATATATTTTATCATTATCAACTGATATAAATACATCACATTGTTTCACTAGTCAGTATATTATTCAAGTCACGTGTATTTATACATCAGGTAATATTAGTTGGTTTTTATTCAAACCACGTGATATAGAAACTTGTTATTGTAACAAACCATCATTCAATAGTGTAACAAACCACCATTCGATAGAAGTCAAACTTGGTAAAGTTTAAAATCATTAAACTTATCAATATGAACACATTTATTTACAACTTCTAGAAAAAAAAATTATTGTAACAAACCATCATTCAATAGAAGTCAAAATTCAACACTTCTAGTTTGTTAAGTTTACAATTCATCAACATATTTAATATGAACACATTTACTTACCCGTCGTCAAGTAACCGTAAAATAATGTCATCGCTCGTATCTCTCTTAAAACGCCTAGTGTTAGTGTTGGTATTTTTCTTAACTTCTGATTGTTCTACTTTCTTCTAAAATGCTTCCAGGTCAGCCACCCTGTCTTTTAATTCAGCTATTTCTTCATCTTTTCTTTCAAATTTTTCAGCCATTTTCAGCGATTAAATTTAAACCGGAAATCTTCCATCTCGGATGTGCGATCATCCAGGTCGGTCTGGTTACTAGTTTCATTTATTGTGTTTGATGTTCCAATCTGTACAGCTTCACAATCACCATGTATATTATACATGTAGTAGGTATTGTTGGTAACGGTTGATAACTGGAATAGAAAATAAATAAACAACCAGTCTCTACTTGTAAATATTATTACAACAATATCTCTCTTCTTAGATATGATAATCATCGACGACGAATATAAATATCGGAAAGAGAGCTATAGGAGTAAACATACACTGCTTCGTGTACTCACTCGTCAGTATTTGTATTCTACGAGACAGTCATTATCAAGATTACGATGGTTAGTTATTGACGTCATAAACTGACGTGTTATTTTATAAACATGACGTAGTTGTACTTACTGGGGTGGCCATTCTTCTTGTCCTTATTATTCTATGACAACTTTCTTCACTAGAGTTCCCTTAGAACCTTACTAAAGACAAACAGAATTGTATAACACTAGATCAAGGGGGGTTCTATAAAAATTACCCATTGGAAAAACACAGTCTATGTATAGCGTATTAACCACGTGTTATAGTCTTGTATAACTTGTCTCACTACTATTTACGTTAAGCGAGATCAAGTACGATAAATAATTATAATATTTCCCTACCCATGAATATCTATTCTCGATAAAGAATATAATCCCGACTTGTTAAAACGAATATAATAAATTCCCGGTGTTTAAGATAACCTAAATATATTAATATAATAAATAGTATTGTAACTATCTGAATGAATCGTATGTCGTATGTGGTCAAGCTTCAGATCAAAAATTGAACAGCTAATCTCGGCTCACATACCATCCAAGATGACGGTTACCAAACAATCGCATCCATGGATGAACAGAAACCTCAACCGATTAACCAGACGCAAAAGACGAGCGTACAAGAGAGCCAGAAGAAACAACACGAATAGGGAATGGATACGGTACAACACCCTTAAGGCAAAACCCAAAGTGATATCCGACGAGCAAACGACTCCTACCTTCAGTGGAGACATGAGACACAACTCAAAACGATTCTGGGCTTACATAAAACACAAGAAGCAAGACTCAAACGGTGTAGCTCACCTTAAGAACAACGACGGCCTACTATACAGCGAATCCGACACCAAAGCTGAAATCCTGAACAGGCAATTCCACTCTGTCTATACAAAGGAGAAAACGACAAGCATCCCAGAGAAAGGCCCCAGTCCTCATCCAACCATGGATCACATCACCGTGGATGAAATACCAACAAGATTTTTGCGCGACTACCCTGATGAATTAGCACCGATCCTCACCACCATCTTCCAGACTTCCCTAGACAGCGGCACAATACCAGATGACTGGAGGGAGGCGGCAATAGTCCCCATCTTTAAGAAGGGAGACAGACATCAGCCA
The DNA here is from genome assembly GCF_932274485.2 of Patella vulgata. Lineage (NCBI taxonomy): Eukaryota > Metazoa > Mollusca > Gastropoda > Patellidae > Patella > Patella vulgata. Next base: position 5,764,007 of record NC_065885.2, read on the forward strand.
TCCAACTACAGGCCCGTCTCGTTAACATCGGTGTCTTGCAAGGTGCTAGAGCATATCGTACACAGCCAGATAATGAAGCATCATGACATCAACAGCATCTTAACTGACAAGCAACAGGGCTTTAGATCCAAGAGGTCGTGTGAATCTCAGCTAATCATCACCATCGATGCCCTTGCTAAATCACTCGCCAGAGGGGAACAGGTCGACGTGATATTACTTGATTTTGCCAAGGCCTTCGGCAAGGTCCCTTACCACCGATTTCTCCAGAAGCTCCAGTTTTATGGGATAAGAGACAACACGAGGCGATGGGTGAGAGACTTCCTTGCCAGGAGGACACAAAGAGTCAACCTTGATGGGTGTTCCTCCTCCTACGCAGACGTCATATCCGGAGTCCCCCAAGGCACGGTGATGGGACCCCTTCTGTTCCTTACGTTCATCAATGACCTGCCCGAATACACCACCTCAGATGTCAGACTCTTCGCTGATGATGCCCTCATGTATAGACACATTCACAGTGAAGAGGATGCCCAGGCACTAAAGAAGGACCTATCATCACTTGCCAGATGGGAGCGTGAATGGCAAATGGAATTTCACCCCCAGAAATGCACGGTAATACATGTCACCAACAAGAGAACCATCACCAAGTACCAATACAACCTACATGGCCACACCCTAGAGTCAGTTACCAACAGCAAATACCTGTGAGTCACCATCAGCAAAAACCTAAAGTGGGACGAACACATCGGCAACATACGATCCAAAGCCAGCAGGACCCTCGGTTTTATCAATCGCAACCTGAAGGGCTGTAAACAACCAGTGAAGGCCATCGCATATACCACCTTAGTGAGACCCACACTGGAATATGCCTCGTCGATGTGGGACCCATACCAACGAAAAAACATCAAGACACTGATAGGACCCCAGGCAGCGTAACATCCATGCTTCAACACCTACAATGGGAGTCATTAGAAACACGCCGAGTCAGATCTAGACTAGCCATGTTCTATAAGATCACACATGAGCTGATAGAGATCCCACCGCTAGACTACTTAACACCAGGCGATGGCAGAACTAGAGGAACCAACAAGTACCGTCAACCACCAACTCATAGAGACGTGTACAAGTACTCTTTCTTTCCAAGGACCACCACAGATTGGAACAGAATGCCAAACGAAATAACACAAGCCACCAACATCGAGGAGTTCAGAGCGCAGCTAAGCAAGATCCCAGCCCAGCTGCACTGCTGACCCCCAATGTCTGAAGTGATCTGCCCCGTTTTTAAACCGTTTTTAACTGTACATACAAGCCAGATGGTTTTTAGCTGTCTTTCGAGATGCGCCAGTGCATATTTACACTCTACTAGAGTCAGGCACTATAGAGGAAGAAGAAGAAGAATCCTCCACAATTGTCTATTCAGTAGGTGTTTATTTATGTCTGGATAACATAGTCTATTCGATACTATAGTAACGGAAAATCTAGTCTATATATACCTATTGCGTAAGCTTGTAATATGGGCGTCGCCTTTCAATAAATTATTTGAAATGAAAAGTGGTTTTATGGCACCTCAGCTCCAACCGGGCTATATTGCGCCAACATATGGTGAATATTACGAGACAGGCTAAATTATATCACAGAAAAACATTATATGCATAAATACGTATATTGACTTGCACGTTCACGTGTAACTATGGAATACTTTAACGGTTTATTACCGGGCAACGTTTCTACTAGAATTCTTTATCAATATACAGTGTACTATGATGTAATTTTTGCCCAAACAGAGGCGCTATGGCGTCCATTCTTATATCGAATTCCAACTTCCAAGGTTTCTATAAAGTTCACGCCAATGCGTACACCGGGATTCTGATTTTCGTCCAATCCTAAAGACTAGACACTGTCCTTGCCATGGGGGATTACGCCGGAAAATCCAGAGGGCAACCTTCAAGGCCAGCATCGGGAGCGAATCCCAGACCCCCTGGTTAGCGAAATGATATGAAATGAAATGGGGTTTCACGTCCTACTGTTCTGCTTCTAACTGGGCTGGGGGGTTGGATGGCCGAATGGTTAGCACGCGCGCGCTGTATCCTACCGTCTGTCATTGAGTCAACTGGCGGGGTTTCGATTCCCCGGTTGAACGTGAGTAGTAGGGTCGCCTGTCCAATCTCGTGGGGTTTTTCCGGGTCCTCCGGTTTCCTCCCACTGCTAAAGACCCAGACGCGCAGAGCGAATTATTGAAATTAAAAGATTTAAAGATATGTTAGTCCCGAAATGACCTAGTTTGTGTCGAGTGGACGTTAAACCCCATCTCTCCCTCTCTCTCTATCTCTCTCTCTCTCTAACTGGGCTAATGAAGACGGATATACGCCATACAGTGTGCTATGAGGGAAATTGTGCCCGGACAGCGGCGCCACGGCCTATTCTTATATCGAATTCCAACTGCCAAGGGATCTTTTACGGGCACGCATGTGTACACGGGACCTCGGTATTTCGTTCTATTCGAATGACTATACATCGGTTGATAGTTGTTAATGATAATTAGTCTTGATAATAAATATAATTTAATTGTGGTAATATTCTTCAATATATATACGTTGATATTATAAAAATATCCATTTTAAAGTTTACAGTTTATAACACCTAAATAGTAGTTCATATATTTTATTATATTTTCATATAATTTAGTACGTTTATAATTCAGTACGTTTGTCGTGTATTTATACGGTTGGTTAATCTGAAAACAGATAATGGGATCTTATTCAAATTACATTAATCTAAGCCATTCATCAAGTTTACATTTAATTATTAAATGGTGATCGTGTTTCAAGTCATTCAATTCTCGACAACCCGATGGTCTATCTAGTTTATTATTGGCCTGGCATGTGAATAATTTATATAACATTTGAAGCCAAATAAAAGACTTGCTATAAACCGATTTAGCTCTTACACAGTGTATCTTAAATAACACATTTTATGCTTAATATCTATACCTTGTTCTTGATTTATGACAGATTTAACAAAAAGACATTAAAGTTATCTATAAAGTTCTATAAAAGCTAGAGGTTTGGTGTACTAGGGGCACGCGTAATATTCATAATTTATAATCCTATTTATTTTATATGCTTTCATTCGATTCGAGTAAGGAACAAAAACAAAAAGGTTTATAAAGTTTTATTTATAGATCCAAATTTAAAGTTTATGAAATCAAATGAAATGGGGTTTAACGTCCTACTGTTCTGCTCCTAACCTGGGCTAATGAAGACGGGCATACGCCATACAGTGTGCTATGAGGGAAATTTGGCCCGGGCAGCGGCGCTACGGCCTACTCTTATATTCCAACTGTCAAGGGATCTTTTACGTGCACGCCAATGTGTACACGGGACCTCGGTTTTTCGTCCCATCCGAACGACTAGACAGCTGTCCTTGTCAGGCCCTAAATCCTGCATCACTGACAAGGGGAGACCACGCCGGAAAATCGGGATGAACTTTCTCGGCATATGCAGGGATCGAACACCCGACCTCCAGGCAAACGAGCCAGCGTCTTACCCACTTAGCCACGTGATCCCCTTTAAAGCTTATGATGTGTATATGTACTGAAATATTATTAGTTGATAATTAATGTTTTTTAAACTTCATTCCATATTACATGTTCTTAACTACAATATACAACAAACGGTTGCCATGCAACATACACCCAAATTCCATATTACTTGTTCTTAACTACAGTATACAACAAACTGTTGCCATGCAACATGCATCCAAATTCGATATTACTTATGTGTAAGATAATTCTGTTTTTATACCTGGTTGTTAGTTAAATATTGGTAAGATTTGTCCATCATAATCATTTAATATGTTGGTATATGGAATATTCCATGATTGAGCTTCTTTACAATCTGTTTTTATATCTCGAATAAACTACGGCATATCTTCATGTGACCCCACTCCTTCCCACCTACAAGCGGCGAATCGAAAACACAAAACTTGACTCAATGACAGACCTTATGATCCAATACGTACGCGTTAACCATTCGCCCACCCAACTCCCCTCCAACGTCTTTTAGCACTGAGTCAGCGTGGCTCGTCGGGTCAATTAGTGCCGGACAAATGAATATTCCAAGAAATCTGACATTAATCAAATACATGGTAGCTATGAACATCAAGTCTATGTTAATTTTATACATGGTATAGCGATGAACATCAAGCCTATGTTCATATGATACATGGTATAGTTATGATGATCAAGTCTATGTTAGATCCATCCAAGTACCATATTGACGGATGATTTGACTGATATGATTTACAATGTATATTATTTGAAGTTTATGGGTATTATATGTAATGTACTATTACTATATATATATATATATATATATATATATATATATATATATATATATATATATATATATATATATATATATATATATATATATAATTATCATTGGTTATCTTCTTGTGAAGGATTTCATATAATGGTCTAAACTCTGATGTATGTATATTATATTTGATGTTCTATACAGTATGTCAACATGTGGCTTTCATAATAGAATATAATCATCTAAATTGTATTTAAATAAAATATATACATTGTATTGTAGTTATCAGTTAATTGCCGAACTATGAATATACATTGTATTGTAGTTATCAGTTAATTGCCGAACTATGAATAGTATCGAGATCAGTGATACAGATGGTAGTATTTGTGACGTCATATATTCCGTTACGTAAAGATCGTGAATAACGTAATGAAATGAAATGGTGTTTAACGTCCTACTCTCCTGCACCAACTGGGCTTATGACAACAGATAAAACCAATGTGGTATCGAGTTATTTTTCCCGGTCAATGTTCCTGCATGCTCTTCATTACTTTGATGTATGCCAACGGCCCTCTTACACCTTACCAACATATTTTACACCGTGTAGTAATATGGAGGGAAAGAATTTGTGCTTTGAAACATCTATGTAAAATAATATTAGAGTTTTGATTAATTATTCTCCATTGGCAAAATATTAGCTATGGTATAAGTTAATTCTGAAACGCAAATTAAAAATGTTTATGAATATTGTGACAATAGCAAGACATGGGGTCTAAAGACAAGAATGTGGAAATATGATGGCTAGAACAATAGCATTATCTTTCATATTATTGATTCTAACTTCATAACCACAAATATTATAGAAAGTATATGCCGGTTATTTTGAGACGTTAACTGAGCTATAGATTAATGAGCATGTTGGTCATTTACATGTTTCTTTGTTATAAAACATATATCATATTTGTTGACCAAATAAGGTAACAATCCCTGTCGATATACAGGATTGGGGTGGATGTCCATTCCATATTTGGAATTTAGCTGTTATCAGTTGTTTACGTAAATAACACAGACAAAAGAATAAACACAGACAAAAGAATAGGCACCTATATAAGGGAGCGGGGCTAGAATAATTGAGAGAGATCATGTGGATTCTTTAGACGACTATTTCATGCGGTAGTGTTTTCCTGGGTCTAGCCATGCTGGCTAGATTTTTACAGGATTGGGGTTGGAGAGAAAGAGATGTTAATTTTAAATATTGTAATGTAGACTACTGTGTAACTGTGGTGACATAAAATGTTTAGCAAAAACACCATCATTGTTTCTGTTACTTATTTGAGTCGGTATCGTGAGAAAAAACAATGGTGAAGTCCTTAAAAAATACAACAGTAGCAGTCCAGAGCCAACCAACCCCCCATTAGACGATCAGGCCAAAAACTAAGATGTGTAGTCGGATAGTACTACACCGTGACCCTCTTATAAGAAACACAAATTATACACCGTGACCCCCTTTCAGGGAACAAAGAACACCGTGGCCGCTTACAAGGGATATATATCTATGAAATATACATAGTAGCCACTTACAAGGAACAACAATTATACACCGTGGCCCCCTTACAAGGAGCAATGAACACAGATTATACACCGTGACCCCCCCCCCCCCCAACCCCCACAAGAAACATATACAGAAACCACTCACAAGGAACATATATTATACACCGCCCCCCCCCCCACCAAATATCTACGTATTATAAACTGTAAATAGTAAACTGTATGCATGAAGTAAATATTCACATTGGTGTAACCTGTAAATATTATATTTAAAATAACAGAGCCTTTGGTAAATTAATTTCCTATTGTATTATTCAGCTGAGAAGTGTTATCAGTTGATACAAGTTGATACAATGGGGGGCTGATATAACTGTATTGAACTAAAGTAATTTGTCAGGTTAAAAAAGAGTTATCTCCATTTCTATGGGACTTTTATATACAGGTAGGTTGGTGTATATGGTACCATAGAGGTACTATATTATGGGCGGCAGGTACTGTTATATATAGGTAGGTTGGTGTATATGGTCGACAGGTAGACCTACTGTTATATACAGGTAGGTTGTTGTATATGGACGACAGGTACTGTTATATACAGGTAGGTTGGTGTATATGGTTAACAGGTAGGCCTACTGTTATATACAGGTAGGTAACATTAAGGTGTTGTATTAGGTACCACACAGCAGGTACTGTTATATACAGGTAGGTAACATTAAGGTGTTGTATTAGGTACCACACAGCAGGTAACTACAAACTGTATTTACACATATCATCCATGTTAAAGTCGCTTCACTGGTTGAATGTCGAACTCGGGATTCCAGTATAAAGTTCTGTCATTAGTCTATCAATGTCGAAATTATTTCGTCCCCTTATATTTATCTGAACTTTTGACAAATTGTAATCCCTAAGATCGAATATCAAAAACATACTTGCTCTTCCTAAAACTAAACTAATTTGTTGTCAGTGAGAGAGAGAGAGATATGGGGTTTAGCGTCCACTCGACACAAACATTGTCATTTCGGGACTAACATGGTTCAGTTATTTTTCAATAATTTACTTGCGCGTAGGGGCCTTTTGAAGTGGGATGAAACTGGAGGACCCGGAGAAAACCCACGAGGTTGGGAAGGCGACCTTACTCCTTGTCACATACTACCTGGGAATCGAAAACCACGACAGTTGACTCAATATGACAAACATTATTGATACAACGCGCACGCACTAACCAATCGTCCCCCACCCCGCCATTAAAAATTAGGGAATCTCAAAGTTTCACAATTTTCAAGTCCCCACTAAAAACTCATTTAATCTAGATTAGAAACAGATTGTATTTGCGTATTTTTATTTTAATCAACGAGAATGTTGACGGCGTTATCCAGTCTTTCATGATACCGCAGACTGACCCCCCCCCCCCCTCTGTTAGTGGAAACTACCTCATTTCTTGACACCATAGAAATATTAGTAGAACGACATTAGTTTAGTTATAAAATATTTTATTGAAACAAAATTAGAACAAAAAATATAAAACATTGTTTAACTAATATAATTATATATTATATACATGTCAGTTAGTTATCACATGATCACGACTACATATCACCTAATAATCGTGACTATTGAATTACAGCTTTATTTACAGTAGAAAGCTAGTTTTATATTAGGATGTTAGATATTACTTAGAGTAAGATTCAATATTTCAATCAGGTGGGACAGGTGAGACAGGTAAGATATTACTTAGAGTAAGATTCAATATATCAATCAGGTGGAACAGGTGGGAGAGGTAAGATATTACTTCGAGTAAGATTCAATATATCAATCAGGTGGGACAGGTAAGATATTACTTAGAGTAAGATTCAATATATCAATCATGGGGGTGGTGGGGGGGAGGGGTATACGATACTTGGTTAAATACTAACAGGTGGGACAGGTGGACAGTTGGGACAGGTTAGATATTACTTAGAGTAAGATTCAATATATCAATCATGGGGGTTGGGGGGGGGGGGGTATAAGATACTTGGTTAAATACTAGGGTGCTGATGTGGTTGGTAATACTCATCACTAACATAGCACCCACCCAACCACGTATACCACCCATCACATCACACACAACACCAACACCACCAACCACCACTGACCACACCCTAAACACACACCACTCCCACCCACCACATTACACCACTCTAACATTTTAACATTTTACTTTATTCCACCCTCACAACCTAATCAAGAGACAATAAGATAATAATACCTAACCTCGTTCTGGTTCATCCATTATATTTTACTATAAGTAATATCTACCCTACCCCACCCGACACACCTCATTGTTCAATATAAAGGAGACCATAAATACATCATATCAATATAATCTCTATATTTTACTATCAACAGAACACAACCTGGTCCTGGTCTACAACACCAAGTTGTTCCAGGCTATAGTCGTTCTTGTTGCTATCACTGTCGTAGATAACTCTCATACTACCATGTCTGTATCCCTCTATAACAAGCAGACTAATCTTCTCATTCTTCTTCTCTTCTATCAACTTCATTAAATCATTAACACTGACTTTCTTACTCACAGTTATAGTACCCATATCTATACATCTATAAATACAGGTTAATATATTATATCATTATCAACTGATATAAATACAGGTTAATATATTATATCATTATCAACTGATATAAATACAGGTTAATATATTATATCATTACCAACTGATATAAATACAGGTTAATATATTATATCATTATCAACTGATATATATGGTGGCTGATTGCTATCATATGTCCGTCTTCATTAGCCCAGTCGGAGCAGAACGAAATGAGATGAAATGAGATGAAATGGGAGTTTAACGTCCTACTGTTCTGCTCCGACTGGGCTAATGAAGACGGGTTTATACCATTCAGTGCGTTATGAGGGACATTTTGCCCGAACAGCGGCGCTACGGCCTACTCTTATATCCAATTCCAATTGCCAAGGGATCTTTTACGTGCACGCCAATGTATACACAGCACCTCGGCTTTTCATTCCATCCGAATGACTAGATAGCTGTCCTTGTCAGGCCCTCCATCCTGCATCCCTGACAACGAGAAACCACGCAGGAAAATATTGATGAACTTTCTCGATCATCACCGGGGGCGAATCTGCGACGTCTAGGCCAGCGAGCCAGCGTCTTACTCACTTAGCCACTGTGGCTCCCGGAGCAGAACAGTTGGACGTTAAAACCCATTTCATTTCATTTCATTTTCTTACCAATCGGCCACCATAGATATAAATACAGGTTAATATATCATTATCAATAATCATCTTTGTAAACTTTAGGAACAAGAGTATTATTAATTATTTAAATGATAAATTATTGATAAAATCATTGTCTTGAGCCCTTATTATTAAATACACTATTAAATATATAATACTATTTTGACTATGGATATTGTAAAATACATCCCACTGTTTCACTAGTCAGTATATTATTCAAGTCACCTCTAGTTGGTTATTATTCAAGTCACGTGATATGGAAACTTGATCATTCCATAGAAGTCAAAACTCAAGACTCTTGTAACAGTATGTAAAATTTGACAGTTGTCAAAATATATATTATTATGAACATATCTACTTACCGGCAAAATACCAACTTTAGAGTAATGTCATTACTGGTATCCCTGATATAACGTCTAGTATTAGTGTTGGTGTTTGTCTTGACTTCTGATTGTTCTACTTTCTTCTTAAATGCTTCCAGGTCAGCCACCCTGTTTTTTAATGCAGCTATTTCTTCATCTTTTCTTTCAAATTGTTCATTTATCCGATTAAATTTAAACCGGAAATCTTCCATATCGGAAGTGCGATCATCCGGGTCGGTCTGGTTTTTAGTTTCATTTAATATTGTGTTTGATTTTCCAATCTGTACAGCTTCACAATCACCACGTATATTATACATGTAGTAGGTATTGTTGTTAACGGTTGATATCTGGAATAGAAAATAAATAAACAACCAGTCTCTACTTGTAAATATTATTACAACAATATCTCTCTTCTTAGATATGATAATCATCGACGAATATAAATATCAGAAAAGAGAGCTGTAAATTAAGCGCATGCGCTGAATCTCTAGTTTGAGATGCTCGGTTGACCAGTGGCGTACAGAAGTTTGTTGATGCCTGGGGACAACTCCTTGACTTAAACACAGGGTCGAGTACTGAAACATGTGAGACGAGAAGACATTTTAAATATATACAGAATCAGATGAATTAATCTTTGTATTTAAATTAAATATAAATCGATCACATTTCTATTCTTTATATGTAACATGTTGTCTACTATCGTCTCGTTCATTTAAAACACAGATCCATATTTACACCAGCATGTTGGACTGTAGGCCAAATTTAAATTCTTTGATTGGATATTTGATGCCCCATCCCCACCTCTCTATCTTACCAGAATCTATGACCTAGTCCGTCTACCCCACCCCCCTTTCCTTGTACGCCACTGATGATCGGTGGAGTTGTGACAACAACACCACCATTCAGTTCACATTCTGAACATCTGAGACACGCTACCTGCGGAGAAGTATCTCAGACACAGTCAGTAGCCATGATATCCATATCACGTGATCTACACATCACAGATCATGACATTGGCGTCAATGGGTCAAGAGGTCAACATTGTAAACAATAGGTTTATCTTCAGCATTGTGTCCATTGCACTCATAAAGACTATATAATTCGTAGAGTCCCAACATGTTCTCTCTTCTTCCAATGATTTTTCACAAAAATAACATCTACAACTCATAGAATTGATGTTGTTTTCAACGACAGCGTCTGCGAGGGTTGTTCATAGAGGCCGCCATATTGCACTATTTTGTGCGTCGGTCGGATCTATTTCAGGTATACACAATCAATTCTGTTGATGTTTTTAGCTTTGGGATTGACTAATAGTTAATGTGTTTCAGTTCTAAAACAAATATTTTAAACTTTAACGCAAATTTAGAAAATAGCCAAATTCTGGCTGGGATTACTGAGCAAAATGGCCATTCACTGTATACGTGCGAAAAAAAACCCAGCCACCAATTAATTTTCGTACGTTAGTTACGTACGTTCAGTTCAATGCTAAAATCCTACTTTCTGTTTCTATCGTGTTGAAGATGTTGTTAGGACTGGTGGACACAGACAGAAAGAAGGTGCTATGGGGAATGACAATAACACAGTTCCTCACCGAGAAAGAACTGGGGTTTAACGTCCATTAAACGGAAGACCAGGAGAAATTTTTCAATAAAATATGTTTAAACTAAACTACTAGTTGTATCAAATATAGGAGTAAACATACACTGCTTCGTGTACTCACTCGTCAGTATTTGTATTCTACAAGAGATAAGACATTCATTATCAAGATTTCGATAGTTAGATATTGACGTCATAAACTGACGTGTTATTTTATAAACATGACGTAGTTGTACTTACTGGAGTGGCCATTCTTCTTGTGCTTATTATTCTATGACAACTTTCTTCCACTAGAGTTCCCTTAGAACTTTACTAAAGACTAACAGAACTGTATAACACTAGATCAAGGGGGTTCTATAAAAATTACCCATTGGAAAAACACAGTCTATGTATAGTGTATTAATGACGAGTTTTAGTCTTGTATAACCTGTCTCACTACTATTTACGTTGAATGAGATCAAATACGATAAATAATTATAATATTTCTACACTCATGAATATCCATTCTCGATAAAGAATATAATCCCGACTTGTTAAAACGAATATAATAAATTCCCGGTGTTTAAGATAACCTAAATATATCAATATAATAAATAGTGTTGTAACTATCTGAATGAATACTCCACAATTGTCTGTTCAGTGGGTGTTTATTTATGTCTGGATAACGTAGTCTATTCTATACTATAGTAACGGGAAAACCAGTCTATTTATACGTATTGCGTAAGCTTGTAATATGGGCGTCGCCTTTCAATAAATAAAATGAAATGAAATGTGGTTTTATGGCACCTCAGCTCCAACCGGGCTATATTGCGGCCAAACATATGGTGAATATTACGAGACAGGCTAAATTATATCACAGAAAAACATTATATGCATAAATACTATATTGTCTTGCACGTTCACATGGTTAACTATAGAATACTTTAACGGTTTATTACCGGGCAACGTTTCGACTAGAATTCTTTATCAATATACAGTGTACTATGATGGAATTTTTGCCCGAACAGCGGCGCTACGACTTCCATTCTTAAATTAATTTACAACTGCGAAGGTTTCTTTTAAGTTCACGCCAATGTGTACATGGGTATTCTGTTTTTAGGCCAATCCTAAAGACTAGACACTGTCCCTGCCATGTGGGTCTACGCCGGAAAATCCACTGGCACTGTCTGGGCAGCATTGGGACCCGAGCCCCCCCCCCCCCGGCGATCCAACGTCTTACTCATTGAGCCACTGCGTGGTCCAGCTGTATTTAACGCGGTAAGGTTAATATAATAAGATTAATATAATAAGGTCAGGTCAATATATTTGACCAGCGGCATACTCTTGATGTTGGCGTTTAAACTGTTCTGCTCCGACTGGGCAACGCCATACAGTGTACTGTGACGGAATTCCAAATGAAATGAAATGGAGTTTTACGTCCTACTGTTCTGCTCCTAACCTGGGCTAATGAAGACGGGCAAACGCCATACAGTGTGCTATGAGGGAAATTTTGCCCGGACAGCGGCACTACGGCCTACTCTTATATCGAATTCCAACTGCCAAGGGATCTTTTGCGTGCACGCCAATGTGTACACGGGACCTCGGTTTTTCGTCCCATCCGAACGACTAGACAGCTTTCCTTGTCAGCCCCTCCGTCCTGCATCACTGACAAGGGAGAACCACGCCGGAAAATCTGGATGAACTTTCTCGGCCAATGCAGGGATCGAACACCCGACCTCCAGGCTAGCGAGCTAGCGTCTTACCCACTTAGCCACGTGATCCCCTTGACGGAATTCCAACTTCCAAGCCAACGGGACCTCGGTATTTTGTTCCATATACATCGGTTGATAGTTATCAATGATAATTAGTGTTGATAATAAATATATGTTAATTGTGGTAATATTTTTCATTATATATACGTTGATATTATAAAAATATCGATTTTAAAGTTTACAGTTTATAGAACCTAAATAGTGGTTTATATATTTTATTATATTTTCATATAATTTAGTACGTTGATACTAAAAAAATATTCATTTTAAAGTTTACAGTTTATCACACCTAAATGGTGGTTTTAGGTTTTTTTTCAAATATTTTAATATATTTGGGTACGTTTCTCGTGTTTTTATACGGTTGGAAAAGCTAAAAAGCAGAATGTCAAATTACTTTCGCTTTAAAGATTTAAATAAAAAGCTGGCAACCCCTGTTATAATTGTTCAAAAATGGACATTTTATTCAAATTACTTTTATATTCTAAGCCACTCACTAAATTTAATTATTAAATGGTGATCTTGTTTTAATCCGTTCAATTCTCGACAACCCGATGGTTTTGGTAGTCGTTTAGAGCTAATCCCACTAAACACTGCTTTAATGGAAGCAAATTTCTGTTCCAAATTATGACTGGTCAATACTCGGATTAACAAACAATAGCTAACTGCGTAACAATATGATTACGCTTTAAACATGGCTCCACATTGGACCAAATATGTTTTCATAACGTTACGTCATGACTCACGATTTTATTATGTCCAGTTAACCAGTACATAGCAGACTATTACCGAAACACTAATTGCGTGACAAACGAGGCTATCAAGACTTTCACCGTTTTTAATACCTTAAATCACTGTCCAAAGTTTTAGGCAAGACCCCAGATTAAACGAAGGGCTGTTATGTAGCTGTAATTGGGATTAGACACACTCCCTCAAAAGCTCAAATATCAGAAGCCAATCCAGCAGTGGACAGAGGGGGATTTCTCGGGCCATTGCTTCAGGAATATGTTATAGGCCTAGCATGGGAATAATTTATATAACATTTGAAGCCAAGGTTGATAAATACGTTTTTTTGTGGGTATATAAATATATCATATTCTCTTTTGGTGGGTATATAAATATATCATATTCTCTTTTATATAAATATATCATATTCTCTTTTGGTGGGTATATAAATATATCATATTCTCTTTTGGTGGGTATATAAATATATCATATTCTCTTTTATATAAATATATCATATTCTCTTTTGGTGGGTATATAAATATATCATATTCTCTTTTGGTGGGTATATAAATATATCATATTCTCTTTTGGTGGGTATATAAATATATCATATTCTCTTTTGCTCGTGACACCACACCGGGGGTAATGGAATATATTTTGTTGAACAAATTAGGTAATAATCCCAGCTGGTATACAAGAGAGAGAGAGAGAGAGAGAGAGAGGGGAAGCGCGAGGGGTAACGTCCACTCGACACAAACTATGTCATTTTGGGACTAACATATGGTTCAATTTTATTTCAATAATTCGATTGCGCGGAGGGGTCTTTACGCAGTGGGAGGAAACCAAAGGACCCGGAGAAAACACACGAGGTTGGACAAATGACCCTACTCCTTGTCACGTACAAGCGGGGAATCGAAACCAAGACCAATTTTAACAATCATAGCATCTCCACCAGGTTTAAATTATAAACTATTTAAACATTGTCTTGATTTTGGAAAATATCTATCAGTCTTACCTATGTAGATTTAGAACTGCAATAAAAAACTCTCCATAGAAACTGGCCTACGGAAGAAAATTCCAAGAGAAAATAGAATCTATAAACTATGCAAACTAAATGAAATTGGCGATGAATTCCACTATTTATTTATTTATCTATTTGTACAGGTTCGGTTATTTTAAAGATAAGAAAATTGTCTATATCGCCTATGTTCTACTTAGGGAATTGTTAAATTGAACTCACCCTTGTGTACTGAACAGTTTACACGGATTAACAAGGGAATAACGCAAAGGTTTCCCCCCCCTCCTCCGACCGGTAATTGTGCACACTCTTGTGTATTGAACAGTTTACCTTGCTTAATAAGGTTATAACACAAATGTTACCCCCACCCCACCCCAACCCTCCGGTATACCCTCTTTACACATGTATATATATATGTTATATTTATGTTGATGATGTAAATATGTTATTATTTCTACACTGTATTTATGTACGGTTTGTGAAATAAAGAATGTCTGTCTGTCTGTCTGTCTAATTCAATGTCGGCTTGTTGTTATTATTATCCATGATATACATTTAACTTAGTCAAGGTTGAATTTAGGGGGGGGGGGTATTGAAATGGGGTCCGCCCATCCGTCCGAAAAACTCGAAAACTTGTTGATAATTTTCGCTGCCAAAACTCAATCGATCGAAATGATGTCAAAAGTTGAACCACCTCCGCACCAGCTTCACCGGTTTCGTCCAACACGTGACGAAAGCTGTGTTGCCTTGAACTCAGCCAAAAATACAAGTAAATACCTCAAATTTTCAAGGGATATTAAATTGTGCAATGGATTTTATTTAACGTGGGGTGATTTCAAACGCACAGGTGGGTGTATAAAAACTGGTACATCTCTTTAGTAGTTTACCTATTCCAAGCCAGGAAGTTACTAAGCAAATTAAGATCATCACTTTTAATTATATCTGTAATGGCAAGACAGATAGAATCTCGAGAAAATTAATAGTACAGGAGTATGAAAACGGTGGATTAAGAAAACTAAATGTAAACTGTTTCATAAAAAGTCTTAAATTGTCATGGATAAATAAAAACTCCTTACAGAAAACTGAAACTGTTGAAAACTTATAAAATATATCATGGCTAAAAGCCTAGAGACAATGACATCATGCGGTGGTGAACTTGTAAAAAAAACTAATAAATGAAACTACTAATCAATTTTGGAAAGACGTTTTCAAAGCTCTCTATGACTTTATCCATGCTAACCAGAAAACACTGAACTCTAAAGAAATAATTAATGAACTCGTGTGGCATAATAACAAAATTACAATTTCCAGAAATCCTATCTACTACAAAGAGTGTTATGAAAAAGGAATAAGATTTATCTATGATTTCTTAGATGAGGAAGGGAATCTAATTAATTTAGCCCAATTCAATAAAAAAAATTAATTTCAATCCTAATTTTACAAAATTTTTAGGAATTATAAAGTCTATTAAAACATTTCTCGAAAACCATGAAAATATTGGTTACTGTGGCTGCTACCATGGCAACCCAAAACACATCCAAACTATCATGGATCAACTGTTTGTTGCCCAGTTTCATAAAAAAAACAAAAAGCGAAATCAAATAGGAATCAAATATAGGCGATCTGTGACAAAATATCAATTCTTTAGCTTCTAAAATAACTAAAGACACCAAACTTATCTGGTTACAATATAGGATTATCCATAGGATTCTGAGTACTAATTTTCTTAATTGGGTTAATTCGATCATGAATCCCGACCTAACCTTATCTCCAGTGGATATAATATTCGGGAAATTAAAACCATGTAATAATCAAATTAACATACTCTTGTTAATCATAAAAAACTACATTTATAAAAATAAACTATTAAAACAGACAATATCCCTAAATGGTATCACATGAGAAATAAGATACTACATAAAACTTGAAAAATACAAATACAAAATAAATATGAATTATGAGACATATATAGACAAATGGGGTGATTATGAAGCTTCGTTTGCTGAATGATCTCTATAGATGACACAGAACAGTTATTTTGTCGGGGGATCAAGGGTGAAGATGATTATTTATAAGTATCGATTTCTTTATTTATTATTTTATTGATTTAATGTTACTCCATCTAAGTAATACACGGCTATGTTATGGCTATGACATGTACATTGTTCAGTATAAAATATATATGTACTAGAAAAAATTGAATATGTCACAGCCCCATTATCCTAAGTTTATAATAACCAAAGTTAAGTAGTTTGTTCACAATCGAAGAAATACGTTTAAAATTTACGATGGTTCAAACAGTAATCACATTCGTAATAGATGTAAATACTGCGTAAATTTGCATGTGTATAATTATCATTGGTTATCTTCTTGTGAAGGATTTCATATAATGGTCTAAACTCTGATGTATGTATATTATATTTGATGTTCTATACAGTATGTCAACATGTGGCTTTCATAATAGAATATAATCATCTAAATTGTATTTAAATAAAATATATACATTGTATTGTAGTTATCAGTTAATTGCCGAACTATGAATATACATTGTATTGTAGTTATCAGTTAATTGCCGAACTATGAATAGTATCGAGATCAGTGATACAGCTGATGGTAGTAATTATGACGTCATATATTCCATTACGTAGGGATGGTATAGCCTCTCCTAACCTAATGAAATGAAATGGTGTTTAACGTCCTACTCTCCTGCACCAACTGGGCTAATGACAACTGGTAGAACAAATGTGCTATGAAATTATTTTTCCCAGCCAATGTTTCTGCATGCTCTTCATTTTGATGTTTGCCAACGGGTACATCGTGGCCCCCTTACAACTTATCAACATATTTTACACCGTGACCCGGTTACAAGGTACACAAATTATACACCGTGACCAGGTTACAAGGAACACAAATTATACACCGTAGCCCCCTTACAAAGAAAACCTAGGCACCGAGTACACATTGGAGTGAACGTAAAACAAACCCTTGACAGTTGGAATTCTATATTAGAGTAGACCGTAGCGACACGGTCCGAGCAATTTCCCTTATAACACATTGTATGGCCTACGTGTTCATTAGGTCAGTCGGAGTAGAACAGTAGGACTTTAAACCCTATTTCGATAAAACGCTACACCTGTTTGTGGTTTTTATGTTACACAATGATGGGCTGATATAACTGCATTGAACTAAAGTAATTTGTCAGGTTAAAAAGAGTTATCTCCCTCTCTACGGGAGTTTATATACAGGTAGGCTGATGTATATAGTACCATATAGGTACTATAGTATGGTCGACAGGTACTGTTATATACAGGTAGGTTGGTAAATATGGTCGACAGGTACTGTTATATACAGGTAGGTAACATTAAGGTGTTGTATTAGGTACCACACAGCGGGTCATTACAAACTGTATTTACACATATCATCCATGTTAAAGTCGCTCCACTAGTTGAATGTCGAACACTGGATTCCAGTATAAAGTTCTGTCATTAGTCTATCTATGTCGAAATTATTTCGTCCCCTTATATTTATCTGGACTTGTGACAAACTGTAATCCCTAAGATCGAATATCAAAAAATACCTGCTGTTCCTAAAACCTTTGGAATTTATTGCCAGAGAGAGAGAGAGAAACATGGTTCAATTTTATTTCAATAAGTCGCTTGCGCGTAGTGGTCTTTAACAGTAGGATGAAACTGGAGGACCCGGAGAAAACCCACGAAGTTGGTCAGGCGACCCTACTCCTTGTCACGTACAGCCGTGGAAATCGAAACCACGCCAGTTGACTCAATATCACAAACATTATTGATACAACGTGCACGCGCTAATAATTCGTCCACCCAACCTCCGCCATTAAATATTAGAGAATCTCAAAGTTTCCCAATTTTCAAGTCACCATTAAAAACTAATTTAATCTAGATTAGAAACAGATTGTATTTGCGTATTTATTTTAATCAACGAGAAAGTCCTTTGGCCGTGCGTAAAGCATCTGTAATCTGTATTTAGTTGGGAGTTGGGTTTTTTTTTGGCACGTCCCATTCGAATGACTAGAAACATATTGCGACGTCATCCTGTATTAATTGCCCATTGTAGCCAACTATTCCTAGAATTATTTCTTCAAGATAGATTCTCTTTTTTCGTCCTATTCGTATGACTTGACACATGTTGACAGCGTTATCCAGTCTTTCATGATACCACAGACTGACCCCCTCTGTTAGTGGTAACTATCTCATTTCTTGACACCATAGAAATATTAGTAGAAGGACATTAGTTTAGTTATAAAATATTTTATTGAAACAAAATTAGAATAAAAAGCATAAAACATTGTTTCACTAATATAATTATATATTATATATATGTCAGTTAGTTATCACATGATCACGACTACATATCACCTGATAATCGTGACTATTGAATTACAGCTTTATTTACAGTAGTAAGCTAGTTTTATATTAGGATGTTAGATATTACTTAGAGTAAGATTCAATATATCAATCAGGTGGGACAGGTGAGACAGGTAAGATATTACTTAGAGTAAGATTCAATATATCAATCAGGTGGGACAGGTGAGATATTACTTAGAGTAAGTTTCAATATATCAATCATGGGGGTGGTGGGGGGGTGTATAACATACTTGGTTAAATACTAGGGTGCTGGTGTGGTTGATAATACTCTTCACTAATATAGCACACACCCAACCACGCCCCACCACCACACACACCACACCACCACTCACCACAACACCACGCACACCCACCGGTTTTAACATTTTACTTTATTCCACCCTCACAACCTAATCAAGAGACAATAAGATAATAATACCTAACCTCGTTCTGGTTCATCCATTATATTTTACTAAAAGTAATATCTACCCTACCCCACCCGACACACCTCATTGTTTAATATAAAGGAGACCATCAATACATCATATCAATATAATCTCTATATTTTACTATTAATAGTAGTAAACCTTGTTCTGGTCTACAACACCAAGTTGTTCCAGGCTATAGTCGTTCTTGTTGCTATCACTGTCGTAGATAACTTCCTCTCTACCATCTCTATATCCTACTATAACAATCCTACTAATCTTCTTATTCTTCTTCTCTTCTATCAACTTCTTTAAATCTTTAAAACTGACTTTCTTACTGACAGTTATAGTACCCATATCTTTACATGACCAACTATAAATACAGGTTAATATATTATATCATTATCAACTGATATAAATACAGGTTAATATATTATATCATTATCAACTGATATATATGGTGGCTGATTGCTATCATATGTCCGTCTTCATTAGCCCAGTCGGAGCAGAACGAAATGAGATGAAATGAGATGAAATGGGAGTTTAACGTCCTACTGTTCTGCTCCGACTGGGCTAATGAAGACGGGTTTATACCATTCAGTGCGTTATAAGAGACATTTTGCCCGAACAGCGGCGCTACGGCCTACTCTTATATCCAATTCCAATTGCCAAGGGATCTTTTACGTGCACGCCAATGTATACACAGCACCTCGGTTTTTCATTCCATCCGAATGACTAGATAGCTGTCCTTGTCAGGCCCTCCATCCTGCATCCCTGACAACGGGAAACCACGTAGGAAAATATTGATGAACTTTCTCGATCATCACCGGGGGCGAATCTGCGACGTCTAGGCCAGCGAGCCAGCGTCTTACTCACTTAGCCACTGTGGCTCCCGGAGCAGAACAGTTGGACGTTAAACGCCATTTCATTTCATTTCATTTTCTTACCAATCAGCCACCATAGATATAAATACAGGTTAATATATCATTATCAATAATCATCTTTGTAAACCTTAGGAACACGAGTATTATAAATTATTTAAATGATAAATTATTGATAAAATCAATGTTTTGACCCCTTATTATTAAATACATTATTAAATATATAATACTATTTTGACTATGGATATTGTAAAATACATCCCACTGTTCACTAGTCAGTATATTATTCAAGTCACCTCTAGTTGGTTATTATTCAAGTCACGTGATACAGAAACTTGATCATTCGATATATGTCAAACGTCAAGACTATTGTAACAGTATATAAAGTTTGACAGTTGTCAAAATATATATTATTATGAACACATTTACTTACCAGCCATATAACAACTTAAGAGTAATATCATTACTCGTATCCCTGACATAACGTCTAGTATTAGTGTTGGCGTTTGTCTTGACTTCTGATTGTTCTACTTTCGTCTTAAATGCTTCCAGGTCAGCAACCCTGTTTTTTAATTCAGCTATTTCTTCGTCTTTTCTTTCAAATTGTTCCTTTATCCGATTCATCTGGAATCTCACGTCTTCCATCTCGGATGTGCGATCATCCAGGTCGGTCTGGTTACTAGTTTCATTTATTGTGTTTGATTTTCCAATCTGTACAGCTTGACAATCACCATGTATATTATACATGTAGGTATTGTGGTTAACGGTTGAAAACTGGAATAGAAAATAAATAAACAACCAGTCTCTACTTGTAAATATTATTACAACAATATCTCTCTTCTTAGATATGATAATCATCGACGAGTATAAATATCAGAAAGAGAGCTGTAAAATAAGCGCATGCGTTGAATCTCTAGTTTGAGATGCTCGGTTGACCAGTGGCGTACAGAAGTTTGTTGATGCCTGGGGACAACTCCTTGACTTAAACACAGGGTCGAGTACTGAAACATGTGAGAACGAGACGACATTTTAAATATATACAAAAACAGATGAATTGATCTTTGTATTCAAATTAAATATAAATTAGCCACATTCCCTTCTTTATATGTAACATGTTCTCTACTCTGGATTCACACTCACGCCAGCATGTTGGACTGTAGGCCAAATTTAAATTCTTTGATTGGATATTTGATGCCCCCCCCCCACCTCTCTATCTTACCAGATTCCATGACATGGTCCGTCTACCTCCCCCCCCCCCCTTACCCTGTACGCCACTGATGATCGGTGGACATGTAACAACACTGCCATTCCGTTCAATGCTAAAATCCTACTTTCTGTTTCTATCGTGTTGAAGATGTTGTTAGGACTGATAGACACAGACAGAAAGAAGGTGCTCTGGGGAATGAAAATGTCACAGTTCTTCACTGAGAAAGAACTGGGGTTTAACGTCCATTTAATGGTGTGCCAGGAGAAAACCCGCGAGATTGGACAGGTGACCCTACTCCTTGTCAGGTCCATGCTCGGATCAAAACCACACCACGTGACTCTATGACAGCCCTTATGATCTAAAGCGCACCCTACGCAGCTCTTTAAAAATACTAGGTAAATATAAACCAGTGAACTTGTAAATTGTTACATCAACACGACTCTCATAGATGTAGAGACACTAGTTGTATCAAGTATAGGAGTAAACATACACTGCTTCGTGTACTCACTCGTCAGTATTTGTATTCTACGAGAGGTAAGACAGTCATTATCAAGATTACAATGGTTAGTTATTGACGTCATAAACTGACGTGTTATTTTATAAATATGACGTAGTTGTACTTACTGGGGTGGCCATTCTTCTTGTGCTTATTATTCTATGACAACTTTCTTCCATTAGGGTTCCCTTAGAACCTTACTAAAGACTAACAGAACTGTATAACACTGGATCAAGGGGGTTCTATAAAAATTACCGATTGAAAAAACACAGTCTATGTATAGTGTATTAATCACGAGTTTTAGTCTTGTATAACTTGTCTCACAGATATGTACGTTGAGCGAGATCAAGTACGATAAATAATTATAATATTTCTACACCCATGAATATCCATTCTCGATAAAGAATATAATCCCGACTTGTTAAAACGAATATAATAAATTCCCGGTGTTTAAGATAACCTAAATATATCAATATAATAAATAGTGTTGTAACTATCTGAATGAATACTCCACAATTGTCTGTTCAGTGGGTGTTTATTTATGTCTGGATAACGTAGTCTATTCTATACAATAGTAACGGGAAACCCATCTATTTATACGTATTGCGTAAGCTTGTAATATGGGCGTCGCCTTTCAATAAATAAAATGAAATGAAATGTGGTTTTATGGCACCTCAGCTCCAACCGGGCTATATTGCGGCCAAACATATGGTGAATATTACGAGACCGGCTAAATTATATCACAGAAAAACATTATATGCATAAATACGTATATTGACTTGCACGTTCACGTGTATAACTATGGAATACTTCTACGGTTTATTACCGGGCAACGTTTCTACTAGAATTCTTTATCAATATACAGTGTACTATGATGGAATTTTTTCCCGAACAGCGGCGCTACGACGTCCATTCTTAAATTAATTTACAACTGCCAAGGTTTCTTTTAAGTTCACGCCAATGTGTACATGGGTATTCTGTTTTTAGGCCAATCCTAAAGACTAGACACTGTCCCTGCCATGTGGGTCTACGCCGGAAAATCCACTGGCACTGTCTGGGCAGCATTGGGACCCGAGCCCCCCCCCCCCCCCCGGCGATCCAACGTCTTACTTATTGAGCCACTGCCTGGTCCAGCTGTATTTAACGCGGTAAGGTTAATATAATAAGATTAATATAATAAGGTCAGGTCAATATATTTGACCAGCGGCATACTCTTGATGTTGGCGTTTAAACTGTTCTGCTCCGACTGGGCAACGCCATACAGTGTACTGTGACGGAATTCCAAATGAAATGAAATGGAGTTTTACGTCCTACTGTTCTGCTCCTAACCTGGGCTAATGAAGACGGGCAAACGCCATACAGTGTGCTATGAGGGAAATTTTGCCCGGACAGCGGCACTACGGCCTACTCTTATATCGAATTCCAACTGCCAAGGGATCTTTTGCGTGCACGCCAATGTGTACACGGGACCTCGGTTTTTCGTCCCATCTGAACGACTAGACAGCTTTCCTTGTCAGCCCCTCCGTCCTGCATCACTGACAAGGGAGAACCACGCCGGAAAATCTGGATGAACTTTCTCGGCCAATGCAGGGATCGAACACCCGACCTCCAGGCTAGCGAGCTAGCGTCTTACCCACTTAGCCACGTGATCCCTTTGACGGAATTCCAACTTCCAAGCCAACGGGACCTCGGTATTTTGTTCCATATACATCGGTTGATAGTTATCAATGATAATTAGTGTTGATAATAAATATATGTTAATTGTGGTAATATTTTTCATTATATATACGTTGATATTATAAAAATATCGATTTTAAAGTTTACAGTTTATAGAACCTAAATAGTGGTTTATATATTTTATTATATTTTCATATAATTTAGTACGTTGATACTAAAAAAATATTCATTTTAAAGTTTACAGTTTATCACACCTAAATGGTGGTTTTAGGTTTTTTTTCAAATATTTTAATATATTTGGGTACGTTTCTCGTGTTTTTATACGGTTGGAAAAGCTAAAAAGCAGAATGTCAAATTACTTTCGCTTTAAAGATTTAAATAAAAAGCTGGCAACCCCTGTTATAATTGTTCAAAAATGGACATTTTATTCAAATTACTTTTATATTCTAAGCCACTCACTAAATTTAATTATTAAATGGTGATCTTGTTTTAATCCGTTCAATTCTCGACAACCCGATGGTTTAGGTAGTCGTTTAGAGCTAATCCCACTAAACACTGCTTTAATGGAAGCAAATTTCTGTTCCAAATTATGACTGGTCAATACTCGGATTAACAAACAATAGCTAACTGCGTAACAATATGATTACGCTTTAAACATGGCTCCACATTGGACCAAATATGTTTTCATAACGTTACGTCATGACTCACGATTTTATTATGTCCAGTTAACCAGTACATAGCAGACTATTACAGAAACACTAATTGCGTGACAAACGAGGCTATCGAGACTTTCACCGTTTTTAATACCTTAAATCACTGTCCAAAGTTTTAGGCAAGACCCCAGATTAAACGAAGGGCTGTTATGTAGCTGTAATTGGGATTAGACACACTCCCTCAAAAGCTCAAATATCAGAAGCCAATCCAGCAGTGGACAGAGGGGGATTTCTCGGGCCATTGCTTCAGGAATATGTTATAGGCCTAGCATGGGAATAATTTATATAACATTTGAAGCCAAGGTTGATAAATACGTTTTTTTGTGGGTATATAAATATATCATATTCTCTTTTGGTGGGTGACACCACACCGGGGGTAATGGAATATATTTTGTTGACCAAATTAGGTAATAATCCCAGCTGGTATACAAGAGAGGGAGAGAGAGAGAGAGGAAGGGCGAGGGGTAACGTCCACTCGACACAAACTATGTCATTTTGGGACTAACATATGGTTCAATTTTATTTCAATAATTCGATTGCGCGGAGGGGTCTTTACGCAGTGGGAGGAAACCAAAGGACCCGGAGAAGAAAACACACGAGGTTGGACAAATGACCCTACTCCTTGTCACGTACAAGCGGGGAATCGAAACCAAGACCAATTTTAACAATCATAGCATCTCCACCAGGTTTAAATTATAAACTATTTAAACATTGTCTTGATTTTGGAAAATATCTATCAGTCTTACCTATGTAGATGTAGAACTGCAATAAAAAACTCTCCATAGAAACTGGCCTACGGAAGAGAAAATAGAATCTATAAACTATGCAAACTAAATGAAATTGGCGATGAATTCCACTATTTATTTATTTATCTATTTGTACAGGTTCGGTTATTTTAAAGATAAGAAAATTGTCTATATCGCCTATGTTCTACTTAGGGAATTGTTAAATTGAACTCACCCTTGTGTACTGAACAGTTTACACGGATTAACAAGGGAATAACGCAAAGGTTCCCCCCCCCCACTCCTCCGACCGGTAATTGTGCACACTCTTGTGTATTGAACAGTTTACCTTGCTTAATAAGGTTATAACACAAATGTTACCCCCACCCCACCCCAACCCTCCGGTATACCCTCTTTACACATGTATATATATATATATGTTATATTTATGTTGATGATGTAAATATGTTATTATTTCTACACTGTATTTATGTACGGTTTGTGAAATAAAGAATGTCTGTCTGTCTGTCTGTCTGTCTGTCTGTCTAATTCAATGTCGGCTTGTTGTTATTATTATCCAAGATATACATTTAACTTAGTCAAGGTTGAATTTAGGGGGGGGGGATTTGAAATGGGAACCGCCCATCCGTCCGAAACACTCGAAAACTTGTTGATAATTTTCGCTGCCAAAACTCAAACGATCGAAATGATGTCAAAAGTTGAACCACCTCCGCACCAGCTTCACCGGTTTCGTCCAACACGTGACGAAAGCTGTGTTGCCTTGAACTCAGCCAAAAATACAAGTAAATATCTCAAATTTTCAAGGGATTTTAAATTGTGCAATGGATTTTATTTAACGTGGGGTGATTTCAAACGCACAGGTGAGTTTATAATAACTGGTACATCTCTTTAGTAGTTTACCTATTCCAAGCCAGGAAGTTACTAAGCAAATTAAGATCATCACTTTTAATTATATCTGTAATGGCAAGACAGATAGAATCTCGAGAAAATTAATAGTACAGGAGTATGAAAACGGTGGATTAAGAAAACTAAATGTAAACTGTTTCATAAAAAGTCTTAAATTGTCATGGATAAATAAAAACTCCTTACAGAAAACTGAAACTGTTGAAAACTTATAAAATATATCATGGCTAAAAGCCTAGAGACAATGACATCATGCGGTGGTGAACTTGTAAAAAAAACTAATAAATGAAACTACTAATCAATTTTGGAAAGACGTTTTCAAAGCTCTCTATGACTTTATCCATGCTAACCAGAAAACACTGAACTCTAAAGAAATAATTAATGAACTCGTGTGGCATAATAACAAAATTACAATTTCCAGAAATCCTATCTACTACAAAGAGTGTTATGAAAAAGGAATAAGATTTATCTATGATTTCTTAGATGAGGAAGGGAATCTAATTAATTTAGCCCAATTCAATAAAAAAAATTAATTTCAATCCTAATTTTACAAAATTTTTAGGAATTATAAAGTCTATTAAAACATTTCTCGAAAACCATGAAAATATTGGTTACTGTGGCTGCTACCATGGCAACCCAAAACACATCCAAACTATCATGGATCAACTGTTTGTTGCCCAGTTTCATAAAAAAACAAAAAGCGAAATCAAATAGGAATCAAATATAGGCGATCTGTGACAAAATATCAATTCTTTAGCTTCTAAAATAACTAAAGACACCAAACTTATTTGGTTACAATATAGGATTATCCATAGGATTCTGAGTACTAATTTTCTTAATTGGTTTAATTCGATCATGAATCCCGACCTAACCTTATCTCCAGTGGATATAATATTCGGGAAATTAAAACCATGTAATAATCAAATTAACATACTCTTGTTAATCATAAAAAACTACATTTATAAAAATAAACTATTAAAACAGACAATATCTCTAGACGGTATCACAAGAGATATAAGATACTACATAAAACTTGAAAAATACAAATACAAAATGAATATGAATTATGAGACATATATAGACAAATGGGGTGATTATGAAGCTTCGTTTGCTGAATGATCGCTATAGATGACCCAGACCAGTTATTTTGTCTCGGGGATCAAAGGTGAAGATGATCATTTATAAGTATCGATTTCCTTATTTATTATTTTATTGATTTAATGTTTCTCCATCTAAGTAATACACGGCTATGTTATGGCTATGACATGTACATTGTTCAGTATAAAATATATATGTACTAGAAAAAATTGAATATGTCACAGCCCCATTATCCTAAGTTTATAATAACCAAAGTTAAGTAGTTTGTTCACAATCGAAGAAATACGTTTAAAATTTACGATGGTTCAAACAGTAATCACATTCGTAATAGATGTACATACTGCGTAAATTTGCATGTGTATAATTATCATTGGTTATCTTCTTGTGAAGGATTTCATATAATGGTCTAAACTCTGATGTATGTATATTATATTTGATGTTCTATACAGTATGTCAACATGTGGCTTTCATAATAGAATATAATCATCTAAATTGTATTTAAATAAAATATATACATTGTATTGTAGTTATCTGTTAATTGCCGAACTATGAATATACATTGTATTGTAGTTATCAGTTAATTGCCGAACTATGAATAGTATCGAGATCAGTGATACAGCATATGGTAGTAATTATGACGTCATATATTCCATTACGTAGGGATGGTATAGCCTCTCCTAACCTAATGAAATGAAATGGTGTTTAACGTCCTACTCTCCTGCACCAACTGGGCTAATGACAACTGGTATAACCAATGTGCTATGAAATTATTTTTCCCAGCCAATGTTTCTGCATGCTCTTCATTAGTTTGATGTTTGCCAACGGGTACATCGTGGCCCCCTTACAACTTATCAACATATTTTACACCGTGACCCGGTTACAAGGTACACAAATTATACACCGTGACCTTACAAAGAAAACCTAGGCACCGAGTACACATTGGAGTGAACGTAAAACAAACCCTTGACAGTTGGTATTCTATATTAGAGTAGACCGTAGCGACACGGTCCGAGCAATTTCCCTTATAACACATTGTATGTCCTATGTGTTCATTAGGTCAGTCGGAGTAGAACAATAGGACTTTAAACCCTATTTCGATAAAACGCTACACCTGTTTGTGGTTTTTATGTTACACAATGATGGGCTGATATAACTGTATTGAACTAAAGTAATTTGTCAGGTTAAAAAGAGTTATCTCCCTCTCTACGGGAGTTTATATACAGGTAGGCTGATGTATATAGTACCATATAGGTACTATAGTATGGTCGACAGGTACTGTTATATACAGGTAGGTTGGTAAATATGGTCGACAGGTACTGTTTAAGTCGCTCCACTGGTTGAATGTCGAACACTGGATTCCAGTATAAAGTTCTGTCATTAGTCTATCTATGTCGAAATTATTTCGTCCCCTTATATTTATCTGGACTTTTGACAAACTGTAATCCCTAAGATCGAATATCAAAAAATACCCGCTGTTCCTAAAACCTTTGGAATTTATTGCCAGAGAGAGAGAGAGAGAAACATGGTTCAATTTTATTTCAATAAGTCGCTTGCGCGTAGTGGTCTTTAACAGTAGGATGAAACTGGAGGACCCGGAGAAAACCCACGAAGTTGGTCAGGCGACCCTACTCCTTGTCACGTACAGCCGTGGAAATCGAAACCACGCCAGTTGACTCAATATCACAAACATTATTTATACAACGCGCACGCGCTAATAATTCGTCCACCCAACCTCCGCCATTAAATATTAGAGAATCTCAAAGTTTCCCAATTTTCAAGTCACCATTAAAAACTTATTTAATCTAGATTAGAAACAGATTGTATTTGCGTATTTATTTTAATCAACGAGAAAGTCCTTTGGTCGTGCGTAAAGCATCTGTAATCTGTATTTGGTTGGGAGTTGGGGTTTTTTTTGCACGTCCCATTCGAATGACTAGAAACATATTGCGACGTCATCCTGTATTAATTGCCCATTGTAGCCAACTATTCCTAGAATTTTCGTCCTATTCGTATGACTTGACACATGTTGACAGCGTTATCCAGTCTTTCATGATACCACAGACTGACCCCCTCTGTTAGTGGTAACTATCTCAATTCTTGACACCATAGAAATATTAGTAGAAGGACATTAGTTTAGTTATAAAATATTTTATTGAAACAAAATTAGAATAAAAAGCATAAAACATTGTTTCACTAATATAATTATATATTATATATATGTCAGTTAGTTATCACATGATCACGAATACATATCACCTGATAATCGTGACTATTGAATTGCAGCTTTATTTACAGTAGTAAGCTAGTTTTATATTACTATGTTAGATATTACTTAGAGTAAGATTCAATATATCAATCAGGTGGGACAGGTGAGACAGGTAAGATATTACTTAGAGTAAGTTTCAATATATCAATCAGGTGGGACAGGTGAGATATTACTTAGAGTAAGTTTCAATATATCAATCATGGGGGTGGTGGGGGGGTGTATAACATACTTGGTTAAATACTAGGGTGCTGGTGTGGTTGATAATACTCTTCACTAATATAGCACACACCCAACCACGCCCCACCACCACACACACCACACCACCACTCACCACAACACCACGCACACCCACCGGTTTTAACATTTTACTTTATTCCACCCTCACAACCTAATCAAGAGACAATAAGATAATAATACCTAACCTCGTTCTGGTTCATCCATTATATTTTACTAAAAGTAATATCTACCCTACCCCACCCGACACACCTCATTGTTTAATATAAAGGAGACCATCAATACATCATATCAATATAATCTCTATATTTTACTATTAATAGTAGTAAACCTTGTTCTGGTCTACAACACCAAGTTGTTCCAGGCTATAGTCGTTCTTGTTGCTATCACTGTCGTAGATAACTTCCTCTCTACCATCTCTATATCCTACTATAACAATCCTACTAATCTTCTTATTCTTCTTCTCTTCTATCAACTTCTTTAAATCTTTAAAACTGACTTTCTTACTGACAGTTATAGTACCCATATCTTTACATGACCAACTATAAATACAGGTTAATATATTATATCATTATCAACTGATATAAATACAGGTTAATATATTATATCATTATCAACTGATATATATGGTGGCTGATTGCTATCATATGTCCGTCTTCATTAGCCCAGTCGGAGCAGAACGAAATGAGATGAAATGAGATGAAATGGGAGTTTAACGTCCTACTGTTCTGCTCCGACTGGGCTAATGAAGACGGGTTTATACCATTCAGTGCGTTATAAGAGACATTTTGCCCGAACAGCGGCGCTACGGCCTACTCTTATATCCAATTCCAATTGCCATGGGATCTTTTACGTGCACGCCAATGTATACACAGCACCTCGGTTTTTCATTCCATCCGAATGACTAGATAGCTGTCCTTGTCAGGCCCTCCATCCTGCATCCCTGACAACGGGAAACCACGTAGGAAAATATTGATGAACTTTCTCGATCATCACCGGGGGCGAATCTGCGACGTCTAGGCCAGCGAGCCAGCGTCTTACTCACTTAGCCACTGTGGCTCCCGGAGCAGAACAGTTGGACGTTAAACGCCATTTCATTTCATTTCATTTTCTTACCAATCAGCCACCATAGATATAAATACAGGTTAATATATCATTATCAATAATCATCTTTGTAAACCTTAGGAACACGAGTATTATAAATTATTTAAATGATAAATTATTGATAAAATCAATGTTTTGACCCCTTATTATTAAATACATTATTAAATATATAATACTATTTTGACTATGGATATTGTAAAATACATCCCACTGTTCACTAGTCAGTATATTATTCAAGTCACCTCTAGTTGGTTATTATTCAAGTCACGTGATACAGAAACTTGATCATTCGATATATGTCAAACGTCAAGACTATTGTAACAGTATATAAAGTTTGACAGTTGTCAAAATATATATTATTATGAACACATTTACTTACCAGCCATATAACAACTTAAGAGTAATATCATTACTCGTATCCCTGACATAACGTCTAGTATTAGTGTTGGCGTTTGTCTTGACTTCTGATTGTTCTACTTTCGTCTTAAATGCTTCCAGGTCAGCAACCCTGTTTTTTAATTCAGCTATTTCTTCGTCTTTTCTTTCAAATTGTTCCTTTATCCGATTCATCTGGAATCTCACGTCTTCCATCTCGGATGTGCGATCATCCAGGTCGGTCTGGTTACTAGTTTCATTTATTGTGTTTGATTTTCCAATCTGTACAGCTTGACAATCACCATGTATATTATACATGTAGGTATTGTGGTTAACGGTTGAAAACTGGAATAGAAAATAAATAAACAACCAGTCTCTACTTGTAAATATTATTACAACAATATCTCTCTTCTTAGATATGATAATCATCGACGAGTATAAATATCAGAAAGAGAGCTGTAAAATAAGCGCATGCGTTGAATCTCTAGTTTGAGATGCTCGGTTGACCAGTGGCGTACAGAAGTTTGTTGATGCCTGGGGACAACTCCTTGACTTAAACACAGGGTCGAGTACTGAAACATGTGAGAACGAGACGACATTTTAAATATATACAAAAACAGATGAATTGATCTTTGTATTCAAATTAAATATAAATTAGCCACATTCCCTTCTTTATATGTAACATGTTCTCTACTCTGGATTCACACTCACGCCAGCATGTTGGACTGTAGGCCAAATTTAAATTCTTTGATTGGATATTTGATGCCCCCCCCCACCTCTCTATCTTACCAGATTCCATGACATGGTCCGTCTACCTCCCCCCCCCCCTTACCCTGTACGCCACTGATGATCGGTGGACATGTAACAACACTGCCATTCCGTTCAATGCTAAAATCCTACTTTCTGTTTCTATCGTGTTGAAGATGTTGTTAGGACTGATAGACACAGACAGAAAGAAGGTGCTCTGGGGAATGACAATGTCACAGTTCTTCACTGAGAAAGAACTGGGGTTTAACGTCCATTTAATGGTGTGCCAGGAGAAAACCCGCGAGATCGGACAGGTGACCCTACTCCTTGTCAGGTCCATGCTCGGATCAAAACCACACCACGTGACTCTATGACAGCCCTTATGATCTAAAGCGCACCCTACGCAGCTCTTTAAAAATACTAGGTAAATATAAACCAGTGAACTTGTAAATTGTTACATCAACACGACTCTCATAGATGTAGAGACACTAGTTGTATCAAGTATAGGAGTAAACATACACTGCTTCGTGTACTCACTCGTCAGTATTTGTATTCTACGAGAGATAAGACAGTCATTATCAAGATTACAATGGTTAGTTATTGACGTCATAAACTGACGTGTTATTTTATAAATATGACGTAGTTGTACTTACTGGGGTGGCCATTCTTCTTGTGCTTATTATTCTATGACAACTTTCTTCCATTAGGGTTCCCTTAGAACCTTACTAAAGACAAACAGAACTGTATAACACTAGATCAAGGGGGTTCTATAAAAATTACCCATTGGAAAAACACAGTCTATGTATAGTGTATTAATGACGAGTTTTAGTCTTGTATAACCTGTCTCACTACTATTTACGTTAAGCGAGATCAAGTACGATAAATAATTATAATATTTCTACACTCATGAATATCTATTCTCGATAAAGAATATAGTCCCGACTTGTTAAAACGAATATAATAAATCCCCGGTGTTTAAGATAACCTAAATATATCAATATAATAAATAGTGTTGTAACTATCTGAATGAATACTCCACAATTGTCTGTTCAGTAGGTGTTTATTTATGTCTGGGTAACGTAGTCTATTCTATACTATAGTAACGGGAAAACCAGTCTATTTATACGTATTGCGTAAGCTTGTAATATGGGCAACGCCTTTCAATAAATAAAATGAAATGAAATGTGGTTTTATAGCACCTCAGCTCCAACCGGGCTATAATGCTATATTGCGCCAAACATATGGTGAATATTACGAGACCGGCTAAATTATATCACAGAAAAACATTATATGCATAAATACGTATATTGACTTGCACGTTCACGTGTAACTATAGAATACTTCTACGGTTTATTACCGGGCAACGTTTCGACTAGAATTCTTTATCAATATACTAATTGACAAGGGGAATACTCTTGATGTTGTAGTTTAAACTATTCTGCTCCGACTGGGTTACGTCATACAGTGTGCTGTGACGGAATTCCAACTTCCAAGGGAATGTGTACACGGGACACCGGTATTCCGTTCTATCTAGATAGATAGATAGATAGATAGATAGATATTCTTTATTCACAAACCGTACATAAATACAGTGTAGAAAAAATAACATATTTACATCAACATAAATATAACATATATATATACAGGTGTAAAGAGGGTATACCACCTTTGTGTTATAACCTTATTAATCCAGGTAAACTGTTCAATACACAAGAGTGAGTACAATTAAACAATTCGGTCGGGGTGGAGGGGGGAACCTTGTTATTCCCTTGTTAATCCGTGTAAACTGTTCAGGTCACAAGAGTGAGTACAATTAAACAATTCGCTAAGTAGAAAATAGGCGATATATACAATTTCCTGTTCTTTAAAATAACCGGATCCGCATAAATAAATAAATAAATAAATAGTTGAATTCATCGCCAATTTCATTTAGTTTGCATAGTTTATAGATTCTATTTTCTCTTGGAATTTTCTTCCGAAGGCCAGTGTATATGGAGAGTTTTTGATTGCAAGTTCTAAATCTACATATTAGTTTAGATTTGTAAATGTGTAGGACTGATAGATATTTTCCAAAATCAAGACAATGTTTAAATAGTTTATAATTCAAACCTGGTGGAGATGCTATGATTGTTAAAATTGGTCTTAGTTTCGATTCCCCGGTTGTACGTGGCAGGGAGTAGCGTCGCCTGTCCAACCTCGTGGCTTTTCCCCCCTCTGCTAAAGATCCCTACGCGCAAGTGAAGACGCAGACGCAGCAGTCTGCAAGACGTTCCCCAAGATGTCTCCACACACGTTGACGGCCATCAGCGTGATAAAGATGAAAGCGACTCTTTTCACTGAAGAGCACACTTTGCCAGTCTACTCTTCTCCATGTCTGGTGTCCTTGAGCCCATATCAAACGCCGCTGACGGTAGTAATCCCTGAGGATAGCTCCAACATAAGGTCGTCGTGCACGGAGTCCTACTTCTCTTAGACGGCGTCCTACGGTGTTGGCACTTTCTGGTCCTTCTCTTCCGACGACTGCTGCACCTGTTCGAGTTGCTGGGCGGAATCTGTCTCGCAGATGAGTGACCCGGATGTAGCGGTCTTGAGCCTCGATTGTAACGCGTTGTGGACCAGGACGTTGACGGTCACGTGTTGATCCAGTAACACGTTCCACCAACCTTACAATAGTGGACTGATGACAATTGAAGTGTCTGGCAATAGCCCGTGTAGACATGCCAGCCCTGGACATTCTCATGGCTTCATTCCGTTGATTTTCAGTAAGTCTCGGCATCTCTAGCTTGAATCCTTCGCACGTCCAACAACAAATTACGACAGATTGACGTTTCACAGTTCATGTACTGCACATTAAGTTGAAAACATGCTTTTAAAAGGCTCACACACAATGCTGCACGTGAATATTGGGTTTTTCATGTGCATCTTGTGCAATTTTTTTTTTGAACTCGGGCCGATATTTTTTGCGTTTGGGAGCATTGTGTGAAACAATAGTTCATAGTATTGCATAATATTATACATACAAAACCACCTAGTAATAAAATATTTGGGAAAAAAAAGTGATGCGTTTTCCATGGCGCTCAGTATACATTGAATTGTAGTTATCAGTTAATTGCCGAACTATGAATATAATATTGTATTGTAGTTATCAGTTAATTGCCGAACTATGAATAGTATCGAGATCAGTGATACAGATGATAGTATTTGTGACGTCATATATTCCGTTACGTAAAGATCGTATAGCCCCTCCTAACCTAATGAAAATGAAATGGTGTTTAACGTCCTACTCTGCTGCACCAACTGGGCTAATAACAACTGGTAAAACCAATGTGCTATGAAGTTATATTTCCCGGTCTGTGTTCCCGCATGCTCTTCACTTCTTTGATGTATCGTGGCCCCCTTACAACTTATCAACATATTTTACACTGTGACCCTCTTACAAGGAACACAAATTACACACCGTGACCCCCTAAAAGGAGCACATATCTGCGTATTATAAACTGTAAATAGTAAACATTATGCATGAAGTTAATATTCACATTTGTATAACCTGTAAAATATTATATTTAAAATAACAGAGCCTTTGGTAAATTAATTTCCTATTGTGTTGTTCAGCTGAGAAGTGTTATCAGTTGATACAAGTTGATACAATGGGGGGCTGATATAACTGTATTGAACTAAAATAATTTGTCAGGTTAAAAAAGAGTTATCTCCCTCTCTACGGGACTTTTATATACAGGTAGGTTGATGTACCATAGATTTACTATAGTATGGACGACAGGTACTGTTATATACAGGTAGGTTGGTGTATATAGTACATAGAGTTACTATAGTATGGTCGACAGGTACTGTTATATATTAGTAGGTTGGTGCATAAGGTACTATATAAGGTATTATATATTGTCTCGTTCGGTATAGTGTATGCATATATATATATATACGGGTAGAAGGTCAGAGGTTTGCCGAATGATAATGCACGCACTCGGCAAACCTCAGCAGATTCCAGTACCCTACATCTAGCCTCGGCTGTATGACAAAGTCCACAATTGGAACTACTTTCAAGTTCCCGGATTACCAACGGCGTTGTCCATGACGACGCCTTTGAAGAATGTTTTATCATACAAATATTTCAAAGTCTGAAGCTGTTTTTCTTTCAAGTTTATCCGATTTTCTTTAAACAACGGCAATTTTGCACTGAAAATTCTACACACGCTTCGAACGACGCAATTTTGATAACTTCTTTTAAAAGCGGCAAGTTTTGCTAATAAGTAAACCGGTGCCGCATCGCAATTGTATAGGCGTAGGTACATATCACTTACCGTCATACAGCCGAGGCCAGATTAGAGAATCTGCCGACGTTTGCCGAGTGATAATGCTCGCAGCGATCCATCTACGTCATACTTCGAGAATACATGCGGAGCTAGCTGTATACAGGCAGCCAAAGTTTGGGATTAGCATGCGAGTATATCCAGCAAGGTGGTGTATTTTTACGTTGCCTTATTCGGTTGTCTGATTTCAAATTTCATTATCGTCATCACCTTAAGACGACATTCCAAGTCTCGTAAAAATATGGTTGCTACCATCCGTTTGAGAAATAATGATCTGCGTTTAACCGTAACCGTACTCGCATCAACGTTTGTTCTTGTGAGCTTCGCCCTGCCATCAAATGTAAGCTCACTTGTACAAAACACGGTGTCAGGCTACGACACAAACACCAAAGAACATTATCTTTAGCATGGTGACTAAGTGGTTAAGACGCTGGCTCGCTAGCCTGGAGGTCGCTTGCTCGATCCCTGCATTGGTCGAGAAAGTTCATTGGGATTTTCCGATGCGGTTTCCCCTTGTCAGTGGTGCAGGACGGAGAGGGCCTGGCAAGGACAATTGTCTAGTCGTGCGGATGGGAAGAAAAAACGGGGGTCCCGTGTGCACATTGGCGTGCACGTAAATGTTTCCTTGGCAGTTGGAATTCGATGTAAGAGTAAGCCATAGTGCCGCTTCTCTGGCAAAATTTCCCCCATGGCACACTCTATGGCGTATGCCCGTCTTCATTATTCCAGTCGGAGCAGAACAGTAGGATGTTAAACCCCATTTCATTTCATTTTCATTATGTAAGAGTTAAATCTACTTGAAATACAGATGTGACGTCATCCTTTGATGTTGGCATACCATTATTTCCAATAGTGTACGGGCAACTTGCCAATCGTACATTATCTATACTAGATGAAATATTGGACTCGCGTGACGTATTTCATTGAAAAGCACATGCGGGATAGTGTGTGTATTTTAAGTTGTTTAATGGTCTCGATCTAAAGACATTGCGTAATATATTGAAACAACACTCGGCTAACGCCTCGTGCAGTATCAATATATTACTTAATTTCTCGCTCTCGAGCATTAAACCATACCTGTTAGAGGTTTTTATTTCGGCTTCAAATATTATATCAATTATTATTCAGACATTTATTCACAAGACATGTCTATAATCAATTCTCTAGACCACCGGATGGCCGAGATTTAAATGGATTTTAACACCCGCGATGTAGCTCAGTAATAAAAAACAATTTGCGATTCAATCAAACACTCATAATCTCTCTCTCTCTCTCTCTCTCTCTCTCTCTCTCGTACATTCATGAAAGAGTAAACAAATCATACAAAACAAACAAAATTATTTAAGACATAACAACAATCAAATCCTTTAAACATGATTTCCTAATCTTAGTCGGGTATACTTTCTGTCTGAGAATACTGTTTGACTTATGTCTTTCATTATTAGCCCAGTCGGTACGAAAAAGTAGGACGTTACAGCCCCCATCTTATTTCAAAGTAAGTCTATAAATCGTTTCAATGGCACTTAGTAATTGAACTGAACATATACAATTACTGCTTAATACTGACCGATGTTTCATGCAGGACAAGGACAGCTGTCTGTCTAGTCGTTCAGATGGGAAGAAAAACCGAGGTACCGTGTACACATTGGCGTGCACGTAAAAGATCCCTTGACAGTATGAATTCGATATTTATATAAGAGTAGGCCGTAATGCCGCTGTCCGGGCAAAATTTCCGTCATAGCACACTGTATGGCGTATGCCCGTCTTCGTTAGCCCAGTTCGGAGCAAAACAGTAGGACGTTAAACCTCATTTCATTTCATTTCATTTCATTTATTATATTTTCATATTTTATCATTGCTTGATAATGACTAGAGAAGCCCAGTCGAAACGTCGCTCAGTAATAAGCAGTAATTGTATTCCATAGACTTGTCACCTGTGTAAATCTATAAATTTGTATTATTATGAATGTTCTTCAAGGATGTATATCATTTCTATAAACTATAATTCTTGAAAGATTCAATGCAAACATTGTGGTTTTGTGTTTGTTAAGACGACGGAGAAAGCTTCGATCAATAACTAGTCTCTTGTGTAATCCTTTCAGGCTTAAAGAAAATTTTGGTGTCAACCAATATTACTTAAGTGATAGAACTGGTTAAACACATTCCAAATATTATTCTAACACAGAGATCATTGCTATGGTAGATGCGTAACGATGATTTGAAGAAACGGGAAGTGACGCAAACAAAAGGAAAACCGTAGAGAGCGATAACAGATACCGGGTAATACATCGGGTCCGTCCAGGTGTAATATCGGGTATACTGGGCTTTGCACCGGGTATATTGGCTGGTCTATTGGGTATTACACCTTGAATACTGGGTATTACACCTGGTCTACTGGACATTACACCTTGAATACTGGGTATTATATCGGGTATACTCGGTGGTCTACTGGGTATTACCCCTGGTCTACTGGATATTACACCTGGTCAACTGGGTATTACACAGTGTACACCGGGTATTACATCTACCTTCTGATAACCAGATAGTTTTAAGGCCTAGAGTTTATAGTTTTCATGTTATATCTATTATTCAGTAATTGTATGTTCTTCTTGAACTGCTTGTCCTTGTTGAATTTGCTGTCCCTCCTCAAGGCGTGTAGCTAATCGGCCATACCCCGCTTTATGCAAAGTTTCCAAGAACTTAGGAAAAGCGGTGGCACCTGAATGGTATAAAATCTCCATAATCTTTACTGCACCCGCTGTACGTCCATGTCTTTCTTGTTCGGCTCGAACTCGTTCCATGTCCTCTTCATCGAAGAGAAAACAAGCAAAAAGCTGGTGTATGAGGAATCTAGGGTCTATTTCATTTATTATTTCTACATGGAATTTCCGGACAATAAAATAATCTTCTTGTCGCATTCTTCCTCTGTCTTTCTCCTCCATCCCTGAAACAGAAAGGGTAAAATGGGGTTTTACGTCCACTAATATAGGGTACAATTTTATTTGTCGATTAGGGGTCTTTAAGAGTTGTGTGTGAGGTGGGGGGGGCAAGAGGAAACCCACCTGACAGTACTCTCTGTCACGAGCAACGGGGGGGGGGGGTGATAACCACGACGCTTGATTCAATGGCAGATCTTATGATCTAAGGAGCATGCGCGTTAGACCATTCCCACTCCCCCCCCCCCGTACGTAACTAACGTACGAAAATTAAATGGTAGCTGGCTTTTCACTTTTCTGCAGATAGGGTGAGTCTGTCGTTCAGATTGACTCACACCCTTTCCGACAAAGAGATTTGGCGATAGCTAACACGTTTGGCGTAATTCTTATTAAACAGGTCGTAAACAGCTAATGTAGTTGGAATATTGACCGAGTAGTGGCAAAACGTACATCGCGAGAGAAAAGGTCAACTGGAATTAACATCCTAGATTTCTGCTCCATTACGGCTAATAAATGGGAAACCACGAGCAAACCATGAACATTTGGGCAGAATTCAGAATCCCACCCCACCCGAGCCGCATTCCAACCCAATCTGTTTTACAGACCTAATGCGACATCCGTCTTTTATCTCTGTCCAAGATGACTGACCTTTAAAAGGTCAGACCGCTGTAGTTCTAAGGGTTACGTCACATCACAATATTTACCAACAAAGCAAGATAGCATCGATAACGCCAAAAAAGATTACTTCTGTGGCTTGTTTTTGTTGTTTTAAAACAAACACGAGCAGGTCAATCAGATTAGGCAGTAAAAAATGTACTTCTGAAAGAATTCATAGTAAACAAACAGAAAAAAACGTCAAATTGATGGTCACACGTGCGTTGTTTACATCGAACGTAGTAATATGAACTGGTACGGGCAAAATTATATCGTTTTACCCATTTTACGCCTCCGCGTACTATTTTCTGTACCTATTTACGCTAAATATGGAATATTATTTATCAAGATATACTTCAAACACCTTAATTTATTTTTCTAATGCTAAAAAAAAATGTTTCCGAATTTAATTTGTCGAAAGAAAAAAGTTAATATTTTGTAGTCGTTAAGTCGCATCGATGTCATCCTTATCAGTGATTGTAGCGGCCAAGCGAATATTCACTGCGGATCAGTGTGATTCCAACCACCGCATCTTTTTACATATTGACTGGTCGTCCAAGACTTTATGGGCTATTCGGTTAACACTCTTTCGTAGCCAATACAAAGTGACAGGCATCATAGCCACTAGACCAGAATGATTGACAGCTGTCAGCCTTCACCTTCGAAATATCAAGGGAAATAATTTGAACAACTGGGGGCAAACCACATACTCTACTACATAAATGTTAAAACCCGTTTACCTGCTATTCCAGGCTAGGAGTTTAAAGTAGAAAAATAAACTAATATAGCCTTATTTATATCGCTAACTTTGACAATCTGTCACCAACAACGCCATTAATCCCGCCCCCAATATAAACAAAAAAGTGACGAAAGAAATAAATATTCTATACACCCCCCATCCCCCACCCACAAACACCGTATTTATATCGTAGATTGGCTCACAGCAGCAGGATTTTTTTTAAATTTCGATTGGCCCCAAGACACGATTTTGTATTTAGATTCGTGTCACAGCAGGAATTATTTCATTGGTCCCAACCACAGGATTTTTTTTAAGGTTATCCCTCACGGCAGGGATTTTGCTCAGATTAATCTCCAGCGGGATTTTTCTGTACTCATTTATTGGCCTTCACAGCAGGATGTTCTATAGGTTGGTCCCAACAGTAATATTTTCTATAGATTACTATCACAGCATATTATATTTATTACTATTACAGCATATTTATTAATATAACAGCATATTTATTACTATTATTTATAACTTTTACAGCATATTTATTACTATTACAGCATATTTATAGTGCACCCTTTCATATACCGTGTTCAGGGGCACTTTACAAACTGGCAATGTAACCATATATAAAAAAAACAAAACAAAACAAACCAACAAGCAAAATTATGGACATATTATCAATCGCATACTGTGTCAGTTAAATCCTGTTTAAATAAACGTGTTAAGTTGTTTTTTAAAAGAATATAAAGATGTACACTATTTTATACTAAATGGAAGATTATTTCATAAAACAGGCAGTTAAAAACTAAAAGAGTCCCGGCGATAGGAGACCATTTAAACAGGGTTGGCCTTGAAAAGTAGTTTATCTTAGGCCCTATGTAGGCTACGAATGTTCGGCGCATCAGAATTTTTCGTCACAATAGCAATTACAACAGAATGGCTTTTCAGCTTGGTTCACACAGAAGGATTTTCAATAGATTGGTTCCAACAGCACCATTTTTCTTTAGAATATCCATTATATCAGGAATTTCGTGAGATTATCCATCACAGTAGAAATATTCGGCAGAATAGCCACTACACCAGACTAATTTTTTTGTCAGAATAGCTATCGCAGCAGAATTTTCTATAGAATGGTCCCAGCAATTGGAATTGTGATTAGATTATTCAGCAGAGCAGGATTTGTCGTTCTGCTTCCTCTAAGGAATTAAACATCTTTGTTGGCA
This sequence comes from Patella vulgata, assembly GCF_932274485.2. NCBI lineage: Eukaryota > Metazoa > Mollusca > Gastropoda > Patellidae > Patella > Patella vulgata. Next base: position 5,805,687 of record NC_065885.2, read on the forward strand.
GGTCCGTCGCCATAGCTGGCAGTTCCGTCGCCATATTTCTCTGCTCTGAATAATATCCAGAAAGCGACCTTCACCGATCATATCAAGGCGTGGTTAGGCTTTTTAATTCCCGCCTACAAATACGTTAGAATGTCTGTTCATTTAGCTATTGGTAGCTCCCCCCCTTTTTGTGTTTTTACTAGGTGCGATATAGCATCAACCGGGCTATTCATACTCAGGAACATCAAGTTGCCCGTGGGCTCCATGAAATATACATCAAATACTTCAGTGAAAGCATGAATGAAATGGTCAAAAACAATATTTGCTTACAGAATACAAGATTGGTCCTCCAAATTATTTATTTGTTTTTTTAAAGATACATTAGTTAAGAGTTTTATAAAGAGTTGGGCACTCTTGCTATAATAATTTAAAAATAGATGATAAAAAAGAAAATGTTGAAAATTTCAGTCAAATTACTTTGCTCTGAACGGAAATAGGCATTAATTGTGTCTGCACCGTCTATGAGAATTGGCGATCGTTTGATTTACAGACGATAAGTCCACCCACATATTCTCCATTATCAAATAACATGCTCAATGGCTATGGTAGCCTCGCTTGGCAGGCCTTTCATCGCCAGTTGCCGATAGTGACATCAGCAACTAATGGCAAACGTTAGCTTGGTCCGCCATTTATTGATTTAATTTTAAATGGACGACTGTTTAAATCCAATCTGTATCCAAGCCATCCGTGGGTTTACAGAGTTGATTTTGAACTTGTCGTGTAAATAAAGGTCTAATTAATAATTAGAAAAACATTTCAGGCCTAAAGAAAGACCTGCAATAGGCAGATTTGGCTCTTGCATAATATATGTTTAACCAGTGGCTGCCAGGCAGGATACGCCCACATTTTCGAGAGATGGATAGGGAACAAGCTAAAAAGAAAGTGATTTTTCCTACAATCAAGGGCCATAATTCAGGAAGTTACGGTCCGATATGCGCAAATATCGCAAGGAACCGAGATCTTTGGGTTATAAACTTACATTTCAAGTTTCAACAAAATCGGATTAAAATTGTGACCTCTATAGGGTCCACAACCTTGATATACCATATTTTTTACGCTATTTGAGAACGAAGGGCGGCCATTTTGTCTGTCAGTTTTGGGCCGATTTTCACGAAATTCGAACTCAGTCGTCCTTAGGGTGTAACGGTGATATAATAATACGTTTTTTTTTAAATCGGATAAAAATTATGACCTCTATGGGCTCCACAAGCTAAAAACGCGATTTTTCGTACAATCAGGGGCCATAATTCAGGAAATTACAATTCGATATGTGCAAATATCGAAAGGAATCGAGATCTGTGGGTTATAAACTTACATTTCAAGTTTCAAACAAATCGGATAAACATTGTGACCTCTATAGTGCGGTCATTTTGTCTGTCAGTTTTGGGCCGATTTTCACAAAATTCGAGTTCAGCCGTCCTTAGGGTGTAACGATGATATAGTAATACGTTGTTTTTTTAAATCGGATAAAAAATTATGACCTCTATAGGGTCCACAAGCTAAAAACGTGATTTTTCGTACAATCAGGGGCCATAATTCTGGAAGTTACCGTCCAATATGCGCGAATATCGCAAGGACCTGAGATCTTTGGGTTATAAACTTACATTTCAAGTTTCATCAAAATAGGATTAAAATTGTGACCTCTATAGGGTCCACAAGCTAAAAACATGATTTTTCGTACAAACAGGGACCATAATCCATGAAGTTTCGATCCGATATATGCCAATATCGAAAGCAACCGAGATCTTTTGGAGATAATGCTATATTTCAAGTTTCGTCAAAATCGGATAATAATTGTGACCTGTAGAGTGTCCACAAACAAATTGTGGAAGTCCGGTCGGACAGGGGCGACGACAATATACGTCCACATGAAAATGTGGGCGCATAAAAATAACTGGTTATAGAATGGGTGCCGTGGCCTAGCCATAAAGGTTGCTTTATAATTTTTAAAATACATGTACCTTTTGTACACCCGTGTGAGAGAGACCCACACATCCCATAGCAGACCCACTTTTCACTGGGTGGACACCATTTCTTTAAATCCTTTAACGAATTGCTCTGCCCCGACGTATGCTGATCGTGAATCATAAAATGTACAATAGTAAAAGGGGGGGTTGGATGGCTGAATGGTTAGCACGTGCCCGCTGTACCATAAAGTCTGTCATTGAGTCAACTGGCGTGGTTTCGAATCCACATATATTTTAGGAGCGGCGCGGGGGGGGGGGCTAGTGTTCTAGAGTGTCGACCTTGACCTCTAGCTGGCCGGTGACCTCTGGCTTGCGGTTGTGGTTTCGATCTCTGGTGTGAGCGTATGTGGCTTGGAGATAGGGATGCCTTCTCAACCTCGTGGGTTTACTCCGGGTGCTCCGGTTTCCCTACAGGAAAGACCCCTGCGCGTGCGCTAAGATAATGAAAATAAAAAAAAAAGACAACTTGTCTGCGATATCACCTTCGGTAAAAGCGGACGTTAAACACTAAGAACAACATATATGTTATCATTTGCTTGATAAAGACGAGAGTATGATCGTCGAAACGTTGCATGTTAATAAACCAGAAAATGAAAAATAGCCTTATTCTAAGTACTAGATGTGTTAGTGTCTTACCTGTTGTGTAAATTATCCATTAAATCATATTTTACGTGTCCAAAGGGTTCAAAAATATTTTTAAATCCAAGTCACATTTGAAAAGCTTTACGTCAGGCTTTTCAAATCATTTATTTAAACTTTTCCAATTTTTTGAAATTAGGTGTGTTAAGATGAAATTTGTATCACCAACTAATTGGAATATTGTAAAATAGTGCAATTTGTTGACCAGAATAAAGATTGGGACATATTATTCAGTTACAACAAGAGTGTTATTGAGCCTTTAACTATTGAAATAGTTTTCGTGGTCTATACTGCTTTAAAGTAGGTCAAACAGATATATTACATATACATACAGATAATAATATACATGTACAGGTAATAATAACGATATATGTTTGTTATTTATGTCCTTATATTAAATATTTTATTCTTAGGATTAATATCCAATAACTGAAATGGAATGAAACGGGGTTTAACATCCTACAATATTCAATAACAAGACAACATTTAATATAAATATATATCCGGTTTGTGTAATACTTCCCTGTTCGTTGCTGGTATAAATAACTGACACGCGTTGTTAATTCAACCGTCATTTTAAGTATTAGGGTTATTCGGTGGGTTATGACTTTCCTGACATTTTATAAGCCAATTATTTAGAGGTTTGTTACAGAAGAAAGGAGGATATGAGAACATTTGTTCTAAACCTCTTACCTTAAATCTTCTGTCGAAAGGGTATACAGTCCTTATTACGTGGTTATCTCCCCTTTCACATATAGATCCTGTCGTCACACGAGAATGACACGCCCACTTGAGCTAGATTTTAACGGTTGGTTACTCCGCCGGTTTCTATAATTAAAGAGATACATATACAATGACGTCATTGATACATATTCATGCATAGATTTGACATATTGATCAATGGTCGGCAAAATAAGTTGGTTTTGTTGTGCGGGATTTTACATAATCTTTGAGCCAAATATCAAGTCGACATTTTTTAAATATTTTAGAATTCAAATTCTAAACATATCTAAAAGTAAGTATAGGAAGACCCAATGTCGTAGATAAAGTTGCCAGAAATTCCTTGTGACGACATGAAAATATGACGTCAAGACCTCAAGTGTACAAAGGCGACATTTTTGGATTTCCAAGTGACTGCGCCTACTCACTATGTCGCAGTTGGGAGGTTATGTGTGCGCGTGTGTGTCTATTGTGGTCGGTGTGGGGGGGGGGGGGGGTGCTAGTGCTCTAGGGTGTCGTGCTTCGATCTCTAGCTGACCCGTCACCCCTATTTTGCGATCGCGCTGTGAGCTTGGGGAGTACCGAGCCACACAAACAAAATACCATGACATAAAACAAACCTGCGGACAAGCCACATAGGCCTACATTATAGTTGTACGTGACAAGGCGTAGGGTCGCCTGTCCAACCTCGTGGGTTTTCTCCGGGTCCTCCGGTTTCCTCCCACTGCTAAAGACCCCTACGCGCAAGCGAATTATTGAAATTAAATTAAACCATATGTTAGTTCCGAAATGACCTAGTTTATGTCGAGTGGACGTTAAACCCCATTTCTCTCTCTCTCTCTCTCTCTCTCTCTCTCTCTTATGCCTCTGTATTACATGACTGACTTTTAAAAGTTCAAGTATACCTTCTACATGTGACGTCACATAACACATCGTCGATAGCATTGTTTACATAAGCTAGAAGACCATCCCAAACGAAAGGAGCTTCTTCTTTCCACCATCCTGATCTCCCCCTATCCCCCGATCTCGCTCCCCCCCCTCTCCCACTACCCCCCTCCTCCACCCCTCCCCCCAACCCCAGACCTGATTTCTGCTGTCTTTCCCACTTTCTGTCTTCACATCTCTACCCCGTCTCTCCTTAGACAACCCCTCCCCCTCTACCCCATCCCCCACCCCAGACCTGATCTCGATCTGCCTTTCCCACTTTCTGCCTTTCCCTCTCTCCCGCTTCTCTCCTTAAGCCCCCCCCCCCTCCTCGCTAACTCTTTCTCTCTAAGTAAAGTACAAAGTAGTTTTTATAGGAAATTTATTGTGTTGTATAGTACATTGATATAGATAAATTTTATCACATTGTTTTTAAAAACTGATTGCCTAGACACATATTATTATTTCTGCGTATTTTACCCGGCTGCATACTATATTCATGGCATACTGGCTTGTCTACTAGGTATTACACCTGGTCTACTGGGAATTACACCTGCTGGGTATTACACCTATTCTGCTGGATATTACACCTGGTCTGCTGGGTATTATATCGGGTATAGTGGATGTTACACCTGGTATACTGGGTATTACACCGGGTATGGTTGGTATTACACCTGGTCTACTGGGTATCACACAGTGTATACTGGGTATTACACCGGGTATGGTTGGTATTACGCCTGGTCTACTGGGCATTACACTGGGTATGGTTGGTATTACACCTGGTCTACTGGGTTTTACACCGGGTATGATTGGTATTACACCTGTTCTACTGGGTATTACACCGGGTATGGTTGGTATTACACCTGTTCTACTGGGTATTACACAGTGTACACTGGGTATTACATCTACCTTCTGATAACCAGATAGGTTTAAGGCCTAGAGTTTATAGTTTTTGTATTTACATGTTCATTTCATATATCATTCGGTCAATCCACGCTCTTTGTTTGCTTCCTGGGTTCCTTTCTCAAGACGTGTAACTAACTGAGCGTACCCCGCTCTATTCAAACTTTCCAAGAACTTAGGAAAAGCGTCCGCGCCTGAAAAGTATAAAATATCCATAATCTTTTGTGCACCCGCTTTACGTCCATTTTTTTCAAGTTCGATACGAACTTGTTCCAAGTCATCATAATCAAATAAAAATGAGGAAAAAAGCCTATCCAGAATAAATTTAGGATCCAGTTCTCGTATTATATCTGAATGAAATTTCCGAACAATATCATAATCTTCTTGTCGCATTTTTCCCCTGTCCTTCTCCGCCATTCCTGAAACAGAGAGAACGAGTAAAATGGGGTAAATAATATCTGTAGGGGTCTTTAGCAGTTGTGGTTGGGGATTGGGGACCGAGGGCCAGGAGAAACCCCACTCGACAGTACTCCCTGGCATGAACACGTGTGTAATCGATAACCTTGAAGGGGACTATTTAGAAAAATAAATGGAAGCCATCGACTTCGTACAGGTCTCTCACAGATAGGGAGTCAGGTTGCTAAGTGGGTAAGACACTGGCTCTCTAGTCTGGGGGTCAGGTGATCGATCCCTGCATTGACAGAGAAAGTTTATCCAGATTTTCCGGCGTGGTCCCCCCCCCCCCCTTGTCAGTGATGCAGGACGGAGGGCCTGGCAAGGGCAGCTTTCTGGTCGTTTGGACGGGACGAAAAAACGAGGTCCCGTGTACACATTGGCGTGCACGTAAAAGATCCCTTGACAGTTGGAATTCGATATAAGAGTAGACCGTAGTGCCGCTGTCCGGGCAAGAAATCCCTGTTTGGCGTTTGTCCGTCTTCACTAGCCCTTTCGGAGCAGAGCAGTGGGATGTTATTGATTTTAAACCCCATTTCATTTCATCCCTCTGTCAGTGATAGTAGCGACCAAGCGACTATTTTCTGCTGATCAGTTTCACAATATAATAGAATTGACTACATACATTAACTATTGAAATAGGTTTTGTGGTTTAAACTGCTTTTAAGTAGGTCAATACATGTATTATACACCAAACGAGTAATATTAAAGATGTTTATGTTTGGTTTTTTATGAACAACGTTAACATACATGGTGGTGATAAATAAAACAAGTTATTCCAATAATAAGACGATTATAAATCTTATACATTTAATATTAAAACATAGCCGGTCTGTATAAAACTTCCTTGTTCGTTGATTAAATAAGTAACCCACACAGTTAATTCCACCGTCATTTTAAGTATTTGGGCTATCTGGTGGGTTATGTCTTTCCTGGCATTTTATAAGCCAATTATTTGGATGTCCGTTACCGAAGAAAGGGGGGGGGGGTATAAGAACTACCAGTTGTTCTAAATCTCTTACCTTAACTCTTCTGTCAGTAAGGGTACACAGGCCTTATTACGTGGTTATCTCCCCTTTCACATTTAGGTCTTGTCTTGACACGACAATGACACGCCCACTCGGCACGATAATGACACGCCCACTTCAGCAAGATTTAAAAGGGTGGTCCACCTGTTTCTATATTTAAAGAGATACATGTCCATGCATAGACTTGACGAATTGATCAATGGTCCGTAAAATAAGTTGGTTCTATTGTGCAGGATTTAATATAATCTTTGAGCCAAAAATCACTTCGACTTTGTATCGATGGCTTAATATTTTGCTATGAGAGAGGGAGAGAGAGAGAGAGATTGGGTTTAACGTCCACTGGACAAAACCTTAGTCGTTTCGGAACTAACATCATATGGTTCAATTTTATTTCAATAAATAGCTTGCGCGTAGGTGTCTTTTTAACAGTGTTAGGAAACTGGAGGACTAGGAGAAAACCCACGATGTTGGACAGGCGACCCTACTCCTTGTCACGTATTTTAATATGAAATTAGAGATTAAACATATCTAAAAGTAAGCCCAGGAGGATTGCGCTTCAAAAAGAAAACAAAACATGACATAAAACAAACCAAACTGGGGACATGACACAGGCATTATGACACAACAAACGTATATACCAAATCAAGTGAATGGATCCGGGAGCCAGCCGTAACCGTTCACTGCGCCGTACAGTCCCGAGGCTCCTGGCTTCACTCAAAATGAAAACAAATCACACTCAAACATAGAAAGCATATCAATGAATGCAACAAAGATTGAACAGAAATGGATGGCGGGAGCGGTCTTGGCGGTGGTATTCTGCTGAAAGGCGTTTCCTAGCAGCGGTAGTCTGCGGATTTAAATTTGCGAATCTTGCTATCCACCAGTAGCACGCTTATCTCACACTGATCCGCAGTGAATATTCGCTTGGCCGCTGTCGCATTAGGTCTGTAAAACAGATTGCGCTTATCTCTGTACCCAAACTAATACATGCTAACAACACCACACACGCCACTCCACACTGATTAGAAGTGAATATTCGCGAGGCCGCTACAATCACTGATAAGGATGACATCGATGCGACTGATTGAGCCACAAATATTAACCTTTTTCCTCCAACAAATTAAATTCTAAAACATTTTTTTAGGTATTAGAAAAATAAATAAAGACGTTTAAAGTATATGTAGTTAAAAATTATTTCCTTTTTAGTGTAAATGGGTATGTACAACGAGTAAAAGGCGCCATTCTGCCCCGACCAATCACATCACACAGACCCGCAGTGAATATTCGCTAGGCCGCGACAATCACTGATAAGGATGACATCGATGCGACTTAATGATCCACAAATATTAACTTTTTCCCTCCGACAAATTAAATTCTAAAAAAAAAAAAATTATGTATAAGAAAAGGCCGTGTATATTTTGCCGTCACTTCCGTTTGACATGCGGTATTTTCCCGTATACATGCTGACAATACCGCACACGCAACTCCAGTACTGTACTCTTTCAATTCTTGCGTCACGTGGTCTGTGGCTAAGTGGGTAAGACGCTGGCTCGCTAGCTTGGAGGTCGGGTGTTCGATCCCTGCATTGGCCGAGAAAGTTCATCCAGATTTTCCAGCGTAGTTTCCCCTTGTCAGTGATGCAGGACGGAGGGCCTGACAAGGACAGCTGTCTAGTCGTTCGGGTGGGACAAAAAACCGAGGTCCCGTGTACACTTTGGCGTGCACGTAAAAGATACCTTGGCAGTTGGAATTCGATATAAGAGTAGCTGTAGTGCCGCTGACCGGGCAAAATTTCCCACATAGCACACTGTACATGGCGTATGCCCGTCTTCATTAGCCCAGTTTAGGAGCAGAGCAGTAGGACGTTAAACCCCATTTCATTTCATTTCTGTCACGGGGTGGGAGGAAACCGGAGAAGACGACATAAACCAACGACGATGCGCAAAGGACCCTACTCCTTGGCAAGTACTAACTTTGGATCCCACGCCCCTTGGGTCAAGGTCAGACCGTATGACCTAAAGTGTACGCGTTAGACTACACCCCTCCCTCACTAAATATTTAAATTCGCATGTAGGGACAATGTGCACGATAATAAATCTCCTTTTACTTTCTTTTACAGCGAACCGACTATGGATTGAAATATTTTCTCGGACGTCATTCTGGTTTCGAGTATCGATTATTTATTTACATGCATTTCATTAATTTTTCGAAAATCGAAATTTCTGTAGATTGACTAATGCGTTAAAATTTAAAGGAAATGGTGTAATTGCCAAGTCAGCCTAATACATAACTTTCGTTTGGCCTCAAATGTTACATAATCATTAATTAGATATTTATTCACATGTCAAGCCCATTATTAACTCTCTAATCGGGTGGTTTTGATTTTCAACGGATTTAGACACGATTGCTAGTTAATGATTTAATTTAAAAATGGATAATCGAGACATTGTTTATTATCGAAACAAAGGTAGCAATGACAATCGAGACTACACTGTTCGTCAAACGGTCCTAACTCCAATCAGAATGCAGGAATTGGACTGAAATTTTCAACATATTCCCTCTTCATTATCAATTTTGTAACTATCCAAATCTTACATAATGCACCTTTAATCGGTGTAATAAAAATGTCTAGCGTCATTATTTGCTTCGACAAGCAAAATTTCTGGTGTCTGTCTGGAGAAAAAGTCGAATTTTGATTGATTGGAATACAGGTGGGTAAAAATAAGGCTGTATTGGACGACTTTATAGTTGTTGTAATAATCATTTCATGTCTATGAAAATATTTTTACAAATTTAGAAAAAACAGGACACTGATAATCCCGTAAACCACTTGGGTCTTTGTCATAATTTCTGATCTGGTTCCGTTTGAAAATGAGCTTAAAATATTATTTTTGTGCCATCAAATGTAAGTTTACACGAGTACAAAAAAGGGTGTCAGGTTACGAAACAAACACCAAAGAACAGTATCTCTATGTGTAGGATAAAGCATGAGACTGAGGTTATGCTGGGGAAAGAAAGACTGAAGAAAATAACCCGAAAAAAAGTAAAAACCGAGGCCAGCAGGCCGAGGTTTTTCTTTTGAGTTTTTTTTTTCTGAAGTCTTTCTTCCGCAGCATAATCGAAGTTGAGGACTTTATCTTGCTTATAAACCGTCTATGTTTACATGTACGTACAATGAGAATAGCCCAGAATTCCCGTAAGAAAAACCTTATATCATGTTTTCCTAGGGAAAATAAAAACCTACCTTGGAAGAATAACCCGTTACTACAGGTTAAAGAAAAACTTTCAGAAGAATAACCCCAAATTCCCCTGTATATATTCAAAGTCGCCCTCGACTTTCAGACCCCAAGTTATTCCGGGCATAGAATATACCCCACTGATCAAAGGGATTTACCGTTATAGGCTTATAACATACCATAATGCGAATGGGAAGTTGTGTGAGCTCATCAGCAACTCGTACGTAACTAACGTACGAAAATTAAATGGTAGCTGGCTTTTTTTTTCGCACGTATACAGTGAATGGCCATTTTGCTCAGTAATCCCAGCCAGAATTTGGCTATTTTTTTAAAATTGCGTTAAAGTTTTAAATTTTTGTTTAGAACTGAAATAAATTAACTTTTAGTCAATCCCCACGCTAAAAACATTAACAGAATTGATTGTGTATATCTGAAATAGACACGACCGAAGCACAAAATAGTGCCAATATGCCGACGTCAAATCTAGAGTTGTAGATGATGTTAGTTTTGTGAAAAATCATTGGAAAAAGCGATAAGACGTTCTGTACGGATTATACAGTCCTTAAGGCTGCAAGAAGGTTATTGTTTACAATGTAATGTAATGTCTTGTAATGTTGATAATGATCATAATGATGGTGTTTACATTTGTTTGTTGATGTGACCTCATGACCTGTGACGTTTAGATAACGTCATATGGATATCATGGCTATTCACTGTGTCAGAGTCACTTCTCTGCAGGTAGGGTGAGTCTGTCGTTCAGATTGATCAGCAACTGTGTAGGGTTTGTTGTCTATATGGCCACAGATCACTAATGATTTCCCCATTGACGTTAATGTTAATTCTTGTCTCTTAGACTGGCTCTAACTTTTTCCCAAATTGTCGTTGGGTAGAACACTTTCTACCACAGATGGAGCAACATGTGGCAACCTCTTGCCCAAAATCACGTATGAGGTTCTTCATGAAAAACTTGAGATACACAAGCTTCAAATTCATTAATATTCACCAAAACCTGGCAGAAAATGTATTTTCAAACCCTTTTCTTTGATTCTACACCAAAAAGTCAACAAAAATCGCCATGCAAATGTGGGAAAAAGGAAAAGGGAGAGAAAGACTAAATCTCAGTTCCGGAATGCCTTCTTGTCTGTCTTGTGACCGGAAGTCAACTAAAAATGGAAAAACTTCAATTACTCATAATGTCGCTCAGAATAAAGTAATTTAAATGAAATTTTCAATATATTTATTTTTCATTAACTGTATTATTTGAACTATTTATAGTCAGAACGGTCAGCTATTTATCTAAGTCTTACATAATGCATCTTTGATTAAATGTTAAATAATTTATGGGGTACATCTCTAGCCCCCCCCCCCCCCCCATACCTGGTCTACTAGGTATTACACCGTGTAAATTGGGTGTTACACCTGGTCTACTGAGTATTACACAGGGTATAGTGAGTATTACATATGGTCTAGTGGGTGTTACACCTGGTCTACTGAGTATTACATCTGGTGTACTGGGTATTGCACCGGGTATAGTGGGTATTACATCTGGTCTGCTGGGTATTACACAGGGTATACTGGGTATTACACCGGGTAATGTGAGCAAATAATGCAGCCTCCTGATAACCAGATAGGTTTAAGGCCTAGTGTAACAATAGTGTCGTTGCGACATTGTTTTCAAATTAAAATTTATAGACAAGGAATTGAGAAATATGGTGGCTGAAACAATATTTTTATCTTAACAAATTATTGATTCGAAGTTCATAACCAAAAATATAGAAAGTATGATGGTTATTTTGATGCGTTAACTGAGTTATAGATTAATGAACATGTTGGTCATTTACATTTGTCTTTGTTATAAAACTTATATCATATTTGTTGACCAAATTAGGTAATAATTATTATAATATACATACATTTCTATAGCGATACTTCCACAACAAAGCGCTTTACAATACGATACACAACGAAAATATGATAAAATACAAAACTAGAAATAACAAAAGTTAAGAATGAGTTCGCGAGAGAATCATGGACTTTCGTTTAATCTGGGTTCTTCCCTAAAACTTTGGACAGTGATTTAAGGTATTGTTCGTCTCCAAACAGTATTGTTTACATTGTAGCCATGTTGATAGCCTCGTTTGTCACGCAATTAGTGTTTCTGCAATATTCTGCTATGCACTGGTTAATTGGGCGTAATAAATTTCGTGAATCATGACGTAACGTTATGTTAACATATTTGAAACTCTGTTTAAACCAGAATAATATTGTTACACAGGTAGGTATTGGTTGTTAATCGGACTATTGACCAATCATAATTTGGAACAGAAATTTGCTTTCATTACGGCAGTGTTGAATGGGATTAGGTATAATCAAACGAAACATTGCGGGGAGTATGCTAAAATAGTGACCTTACGGTCATATACAATTTGTTTTTTGTCTTTTTGAAATATCGCTTGATTCGTTTGTCAAGTATAGACAGATATATATGACTACTACACTATTTAGTTTTTACGATTTGCTGTTCAAAAATTCATCCTCCTTCTACTAGATCATGAGGTTATATTGCCGAATTAATAAAATGTTGACAAATAGTCTAGAGAGATTAATTGTATTTACCAAGAACAGCTCTTTTGGCATTTACAGTAAATTAAGCTTTTCAAACTTCATCGTTTGAAAATTTTAACGGTGTCATTGTGAGCTCCGTTTTCGTGATTATATACTTATTGTATAAACAGATAGATAGCGCTAGATTGATAGATAGATAGTAATAAGTATTAACATATAGATAGTAATAAGTATTAACATATAGATAGTAATAAGTATTAACATTTGTAGTTTTGATAATGGAACATTTTTTAATTTTGAATTTTTTGATGAAAGTATATAATCTGCGTTTATATTTATTTGTTTATTTCTATTTTTATTATGGCTTGCTCTTAACGGAACTGGAAACCACGTTAATTTGGTTTCAAGTGCCATGTTACACTTTTGAGTGTGTAAATAAAGCGGTTTATTTTTCGTCATTTTTGTTAAAAATCGTCATTTTTGTACAAAAATGGAAATTATTTACTACTTAACGGGTCGAGTGCCACCCAATTTTTTTCTTGATCTTAATACTATAGATCATTGTCTTTTCAGTCAGCTTTCCAAAAAAATACTTGAACCCGCAGTGGGTGAGATATAGATAGAATCAAATGACATACCTAAATTGAGCTATTTTGGTACCTTGCAGCAATAAGTCCCTATACCAAAAACCGCTCCATGAAAATCCATCAAACTTTCAGAATGTATACTCACTACTCGCCGTAGTTTAGTTGTACGAAATAATTGAAAAGTGGCCTGAAAATGATGATTTTTTGGCTTTTTTCGGTCTTAAAATTTCAAATTTTTTTCTACGCTCTAAAAATGGCTCGATTGATCTAAAATTGTGGCAGTGGGGTTTGGAGGAGTTACCCATCATACATAAAAAAAAATGGTGAAAATCGGTCACCCACCATGTGCCGGTCCCTGCATGGTTCTCTCGCAAACGCATTCTTAAGACCTGTTAAACATACATTATGCAAGAGCTGAATTTGCCTGTTGCTAGGGTGACCCACCATAAATAAATATCTCCATATATCTCCTTATATCTCGACAATTACGCCACAATATTTATATATATGCCAAGCCTCAAATCAGTTTCACACAATTATAGTCACTAAATAAACGATCATGTTGTACTTAATAAGCTATGACCATTAATCATCTATAAATAATAGACTGAAAACTGGTTCCAAGTGTCGTCCATTACATCCAGACACTTTTGAGTAAAAGATAGGTTACGTGCCCTTGTTTTGAAATTAGTCTCGCTTAACCAGTCTATCGACCATTCTACGTCTGATTGACAGGTCGGGATAATCAAGACTACTTTTTTACGAAACATAACAGAAAGCTAGAACAAGAAATTGAATTTAGAAATAAGCACGTTAGGTAGCTCAACAATCGTTTTAAGAACCTTGTAAAAGTAAAATGAAACTACCGCAAGTATCATGTTCCTGTCTAATCCGAGTGATTCAGAGATATTATTTGTATTAAACCAAAAGATGCCGCTCTTAACGGTACAGTTAATGATAAAGCGATTTAAAAAATAAAACGAACGTAATTTCTAAATCTGCTGTAATAACCAAGAAGCTTAATTTCACTGCTATTCAAAATCGTCAAAAATAAATTTTTTACGGCTGTAATAGTTGATAGATTTGTAGAGAATTGCACGTGCCATGGCTATTTATAGTATCATATTGTCAGAAAGTTGGTCTCGGCACGGCGAATGTGTACGCTTCAGTGGTAGTCTCGAACTATCAGCGGTGGACTTTATTTCTGTAGAGCACATGGGCCACCCTACTGTTGCAGGTCTTTCTTTAGGCCTGAAATGTTATCTAAATTATTAATTAGACATTAATTAACCTATCCAGACCATAATCAACACCCGATGTCGTCGCTAGCCTGCGATATTTACCGGATTAGAATCCTAACTGCTGCTAAACGCTCATTGATAATTAAATCAAAAAGTGTTTTTTATCGTACCAATTTTAGTAATGCTGATCGAGGCTAGATCCAAAATTCAATCGCTAAATTTACATTATCTATTTTTTAACTATTATAGTGAGAACTGCCAGCTCTGTATCTAATCTCCCATAATGTATCTTTAAATATAAAATATGAAATAAATTTGATCTAAAATATAGAAATAGAAATAACAAAAGTTTAAATCTGTTAAATAAAATATAAAATAGATTTCATCTAAAATATATATAACAGCAGACAACATCAGGAGCTAGTTAAAAGCTGTCTAAATCACTGTCGATAACCAGGGTATGGTGCATATCTATTCCATATTTGGAATTTAGCTGCCTATGACGTAAATCAATTAGGGGTAGTAAAAGAGGGGGTGATGGCTAGAATTTTACAGGAGTTGGGACTGAGAGAGAGAGAGAGAGAGAGAGAGAGATATGTTAATCTTAAATATTGAAATGTAGACTATTGTGTAACTGACATAAAACGTATAGAAGAAAAAACTATCAGTGTTCCTGTTACATATAGTGAGAAAACACAATGGTGAAGTCCTTAAGAAGAGAGTTTATGGGTTGTTTTTTTTTTCTGTAAGTGTATGTTCTTTTGGAACTGCTTGTCCTTGTTGAATTTGCTGTTCTTCCTCAAGGTGTGTAGCTAATCGGGTATACGCCGCTTTACGCAAGATTTCCAAGAACTTAGGAAAAGCGTCGGCACCTGAACGGTATAAAATCTCCATAATCTTTTCTGCACCTGCGGTACGCCCACTTTTTTCTTGTTGGGCCTTAACTTGTTCCAAGTCCACATCATCGAATAGACCAGAGGAAAAAAGATGGTTTATGATGGAATTAGGGTCTATTTCTTCTATTAATTTTGAATGAAATTTCTGAATAATAATATAATCTTCTTTTCGCATTTTTCCTCTTTCCTTCCTGACCGCCATGCCTGAAACAGAGAGAAAGAGTAAAATGGGGTTTAACGTCAACTAATATAGGGTATAATTGTATTTGTCGCTTAAGAGTCTCTAGCAGTTGTGTGTGGGGGGGTGGGGGGAGAAAACCCTCTCGACAGTACTCAGTGCCTTGAACAAGTTTAGGATCAATAATAAGGAAACTTGATTCAATGACAGATTTTATGACCCAAGGAGCATGACGCTAGTTTGGAAAAATTGACAGGGTCTTGAACAACTAAGGTAGATGGGGTATTGGTCGACCAGTGGCAAAACACGTACATCGCCAGAGAAATGATAAACTGACATTAAATGAATGTGGCTTTACGTCCTAGATTTCTGCTCCATCCCGGCTAATGAATGGGAAACCACAAGCAACCCAATAGCATTTCGACAGAATTCAGGACCCCAACCCACCCCATCCCAACCTGCATTCCATGCACAGAATCTTCCTACATATTGACTGGTCGGCCAAGATCCTATGGGCTAACTATACCCTGCTAAATATACATCAACGTTCCACCGTGTGCAAGTTGCCTATGGGCTCTATGACAAATACAGGGACTGGGTGAAAAGTTCTAACCCTGAAAAGGATAGATCATTTGGCTTGAAACAAACTTTTGCCACAAACAAGTACAATTATTAAATGAATCATAGACATAAGAACTTCAACTGTGGATTTTATTATTGTCTTCGTACCAGACCATCTTGTGAACTTACCAATTGAAATCACCAGAAATGGACAAAGCTGACTAAAGGACATTCATCAAGTACCTGTAACTGAAAGGACTAACCCCAACACAGACGTACATGCCGACATGGTCTCCACTTTGGGGGATGATGCCCCTTCCTTTTCCACAGTAAAGAGAGAGAGAGAAATGGGGTTTAACGTCCACTCGACACAAACTAGGTCATTTCGGGACTAACATATGGTTTAGTTTTATTTACATAATTCGCTTGCGCGTAGGGGTCTTTAGCAGTGGGAGGAAACCGGACCACAGTAAAGAAGTGGGCTGCGTCCTGAAAGGTCATCAACAGCAACCATTCAAGAAAACATTACTGGGGTGACATGGTGATAGCTGATCGATGATTGACCACTCGACATATTGCCAGTGTTGTGGCGAGTGGACGTTAAACCCCATTTCTCTGTCTCTCTCTCTCAACCAGAATCCATATTTCAGTCATTTTCCAAGTAGTGATGACATCATGTTAGCTGTGAACGACTTTCTGAGAGTGGCTGAAGAACACGTCTTCCTGTCCGACATCAATATGTACAGAAGGGGACTATGTAGAAAAATAAATGGAAACCATCGACTATATTCAGCCAGCCCACGTACATCATAACTATCTAAGCAACTTCAATGAAATCATGAATGAAATGGTCAAAAACAATGTTTGTTATAGTTTTGATTCTCTATATTATTTTAGTGGGTTTTTTTAAGAACAGAAAACAGAACCGATAAGACAAGCAGCTATTTCCTGCTGATCAGTTTCACAAGATAATAAGTTTAAACTGGTTTAAACTGCTTTAAACTAGGTCAATACATGTATTTTATACACCAAACGAGTAAGAATACTACGGTGGCCTGTTAGTGCCATACACTGATTTATACCTTTTTCTTGAAATTTACTTCATATGAGAAATCGCAGTGAAAACTGTGTTCCATAAAAAAACATGAAAACCGCGGAGAAAATATTTACACCGCGGAGAAAATATTTACACTGCGGAGAAAATATTTACACCGCGGTGGAAAGGTTTTTCACGTCTTTTTTATTTATCACAGTTTTCACTGCGATTTCTCATATGAAGTAAATTTCAAGAAAAGGGTATAAATCAGTGTATGGCACTAACAGGCCACCGTAGAATACAGTATGTTTGTTCTTTATGAACAGTGTTAACATATATTGTGGTGATAGTTAAAACAAGTCATTCCAGTAATTTAAGACGATTATAAATCTATGTAAGCCTATAATTCCCATTCATAATTTCTACTTTTCCCCCCTTCAAAACACGAAGGTCGAAACCCACATAACAATATGATGTTAATTTTACGTTACATTTACGTAAAAATGGTCAGTCAGTTTACCATCATTTTGCTCATCTTTTTAACGATAATTTTACGTCAGGAAATGACGTTAATCTAACGTAAACTTTACGTCATATTTACGTCATTTTCTGACGTAAATCTAACGTAAACTTTACGTCATTTTCTGACGTAAATCTAACATAAAATTTGCGTAAAGTTTACGTCATTTTCGCTAGATTTACGTCAGAAAATGACGTAAACTTTACGTTAGATTTACGTCAGAAAATGATGTAAATATAACGTAAAAATGACGTAAACTTTACGCTAGATTAACGTCATTTCCTGACGTTAAATTGTCGTTAAAAGGATGAGCAAAATGATGGATATCTAACCGACCATTATAACGTAAATCTAACATTAAATTAACATCATTTACGGATGCAATTCTAATGTCAAATTTTGATGAGCAAAGTTACGAAAATATAACCAACCATTAAAACCTTCAAAATTATTCATTATTTGCGGCAGTAAATGGGAAGTACATTCAACCAATAATCAAATTTTCCTGACCCGTGGGTGAGGCTAAAAGTTGAGTGGTCCAACGTGTGCGCTTTAGATCATAAGGTCTGTCATTGAGTTAAGTGGTTTGTTTCCACACCCAACTTGAACATGGGTTTTCTCTGGGTCCTCCTACTACTAAAGATTCCTGGTGCGGATGAATTATTCAACTTGAATTGAATCACTTAGTCCCAAAGGACAGTTTATGTCTATTGGATATTTTACCCCATTGCTCTCTATCTACCCATAACCAGTCAGAATTCTAAATGTATTGCACAGAAAAGTTAAAAATCTAGCAGAATTATATGACAAAATATACTACAAGTATGTATACATATACTTTATTTAAAAGACAAAAATATAATGTTATAACATACAAAATACACATTTAAATATTAAGTTTTTATCCACAGCTGTTTGAGAAATGAAGACGGGCATATGCCACACAGTGTGCAGAGCTATGGCGTACTCTTATATAAAATTCCAACTGCCAAGGAATCTTTCACACACACACACTTGAGTTTACACTGTTCCTTGGGTTTTTTGTCCCTTCCGTATGACTAGTCAGCCATCAATGTCAGGTCCTCTGTCCGGCATCACTGACAAGGGAAAATGTTCAAGAAAAAGGTCTACATTAGCGCTATGAAAGTGTTGATATGCATATAAGAAAGAAAAAACTGGGATATTGACCAAATTGGGCCAAAACCTATAGCCTCTATTTTATTTGCTCAAGGTATTGATGGAATAGGAGTTAACTTTGGAATGAGTGAAATGAAATGGGGTTTAATGTCCTATTCCGACAGGGCTAATGACATGGAAATATGCTATACAGTGTCCTATTATGGAATTTTATCCAGACAGCGGCGCTAAAGCCTACTCTTATATCGAATTCAAACTGCCAAGGGATCTTTCACGTGCACACCAATGTGTGCACAGGACCTCGGTCATTCGTACCATCCAAATGACTAGACAGCTGTCCCTCCTTGTCAGGCCCTCTGTCCTGCACCTCTGACAAGGGGAGGAAACCAAGTCTGGAAATCACGAAGAACTTTCTCGGCCGACACTGGAATGGAATGTTGTGGAATGCTGAATATTGATAGGTTTCGTCCTCTCATGATTCCAGTGTGTAACACAAATTTGAAAAAGATCAATTAAGAATAAACACAGCATCTATTGCATTTGAAAAAGGGAGAATTAACCAAGGAAGGCAAAGTCCTGAAAAGCTGTATATTGATAATGCTTGTCCTCTCACAATCGGAATGATTCACATTTCACACCCAGTGTACGGACAAACAGGGCCAAAATTGATATGTGGGTGTATAAACAAAGATATATACTACACCAATATTACATGTGTTGCAGAATTGGTTTAACACATTTCAAATATAATTGTAACACGGATATTTGCAATGGTTGATCCATGACAAAAGATTTGAAATATTTTGAAGAGACGCAAAAGGTTACGCCATACAGTGTGCTATGAGGGAAATTTTGCCCGGGCAGCAGCGCTATGGCCTACTCTTGTATCGAATTCTAACTGCCAGGGGGATCTTTTATGTGCACGCCAATGTGTACACTGGACCTTTTTTTTGTCCCATCCAAACGACTAGACAGCTGTCCTCGTCACACGATCCCCCCTTGGCCTATGTACATGTAGAGATGAATTTTGAGCTACCTTTACATATATATTTCTATTTTTAAAACCCGCGACAAGTATATTTATATCAAGGATGTAACCCTCTATCAGTTAACCCGTCACGGATTGGTTGCATTGGTGAACCGGTTCAAAATATTCGTTTCATATCATACCTGACCTTCAAATCCAGGAATTGTAGCCACAATGGGGATCACGTTGGTTAAGTCGGAAAGACAATGGTTATCTAGTCTGGAGGTCGGGTGTTCGATCCCTGCATTGGCCGAGAAAGTTACTCCAGATTTTCCGGCATGGTTCTCCCTTGTCAGTGATGCAGGACAGATGGCTAGACAAGACAGCTGTCCAGTCATTAAAATGGGACAAACAAATGAGGTCCCATGTACACATTGGCGTGCACGTACAAGAGCCCTTGAAGTTAGAATTCGATAGAAGAGAAGGCCGTAGTGCCACTGTCCGGGCAAAATTTCCCACATAGCACACTGTATGGCGTATGCCCATCTTCATTAGCCCAGTTCAGAGCAAAACAGTAGGACGTTAAACTTTCATTTCACTAGCCACAGCTCTGTTTTCTTTCACCAAAGGGGGGAGGGGGTGGATGGCTGAATGGTTAGCGTGCGCGCGCTGTATCATAAAGTCTGTCATTGAGTCGACTGGCGTGGTTTCGAATCCCCAGTTGTACGTGGCAAGGAGTAGGGTCGCCTGTCCAACCTCGTGGGTTTTCTCCGGGTCCTCCGGTTTCCTCCCACTGCTAAAGACCCCTACGCGCAAGCGAATTATGTAAATAAAAAATTAAACCATATGTTAGTCCCGAAATGACCTAGTTTGTGTCGAGTGGACGGTAAACCCCATTTCTCTCTCTCTTTCACCAAAGGGGGGGATCAAGTGGGTAAGACGCTGGCTCGCTAGTCTGGAGATCGGGTGTTCGATCCCTGTATTGGCCGAGAAAGTTCATCCTGATTTTTCGGCGTGGTATCCCTTGTCAGTGATGCAGGGCGGAGGGACTGACAAGGACAGCTGTCTAGTCGTTATGGGACGAAAAACCGAGGTCCCGTGTAGACATTGGCGTGCACGTAAAAGATCCCTTGGCAGTTGGAATTCGATATAAGAGTAGGCCGTAGCGCCGCTGCCCAGGCAAAATTTCCCTCATAGCACATTGTATGGCATATGCTCGTCTTCATTAGCCCAGGTTAGGAGCAGAACAGTAGGACGTTAAACCCCATTTCATTTCATTTCATTTCTTTCACCAAAGACCACATAAATACTTCATTTAGCACTTGTCATTTGAAACAGTTATAGCCTATGTCTTGTCTGGAAGAGGGGGCATCATCACATTACCAAACAGGGTATAAGTCGATGTTGAGTATAAGTCAAATTGCCAAATTTTACATTTTTCCGACCTACATCCATAATTAAGTAGAGGCGGTATATAAGACTAATGTTTTTCAACTCCACGAGTTTCGGGACTGTTATCCTAGTCTAATACCGTGCCGGTGTACGCCGAAGAAAAGTTGGGCCATATAAATAATGAGGGTCTGGGACAGTTGTCAATAACACTTGCATTTATAAACAAACATGAATCGTGATGACGAATTAGAATTCAATAAAAAAACAACATAGATATGGCCCACGAAGAGAGAAATTTTACAATAAAAAAAATTAAGAGTGTTGGATATTGAACTGACAATGCAATCAAATGGATTTTCGGAAATGGCATTCTTATATACTATTCAAAAAAAGTAGGGGATATTTGATTTTGGGGGCATAATACTAAAATATGCAAATGACTACGAAAAAACTCACTATAGAACCCAACAGAAGAAACATTTCCAGTTACATGTGACGCCCAAACGCACCAATAGCTACCGCATGGAATGCAGGTGATGCTTGGGATCATCATGGGGGTCCAACCCAAGATTTGCACGACTCTGACTTTGAATGTTACAGTCATTGTGGCATTGAATTCCAGGGTGGAAACATCAGTTTAATTGTTTTAGTGACCAGAAAACAAATTTTGATATGCGTCGGCTTACCCAAAATGAAAGGTTACGTGCCCTTGGCATGCTACAGATCGGCACAACACAGGCGGTTGTGGCGCGGACGATGAATGTTTCTCAGTCTGTCATAAGCAGGCTATGGTCCAGATAC
This sequence comes from Patella vulgata, assembly GCF_932274485.2. Classification (NCBI taxonomy): domain Eukaryota; kingdom Metazoa; phylum Mollusca; class Gastropoda; family Patellidae; genus Patella; species Patella vulgata. The sequence goes on from NC_065885.2 coordinate 5,827,477, forward strand.
CGTGATACACAATTTGTACAGGACAGACCACGCTCAGGTCGACCAAGGGCGACAACTCAAGTCCAGGATCGATTTATCCGTACCTTGGCCTTGAGAAATCGTCTCATCACAGCAAATCAGATCAGCGCTCGTCTTCAAACAGACACTGGTGTGAGAGTGAGTGGCCAGACGATTCGGAATCGACTGCATAGGGGTCACCTTCGCGCCCGACGTCCTCGCGTGATCCCTTGTTTGAGAGATCATCACATTCAGGCAAGACGTCGTTGGTGTAGGGATCGTCAACACTGGGATAATCGACGCTGGAGCAATGTGATGTTTTCAGATGAGTCAAGGTTCACTGTTGATTTTTTTGACAGACGAAGGAGGGTGTGGCGTCGTCGAAACGAGCGCTTCCAAGACGTTAACGTCATCAGACATGATCGATTTGGGGGTGGTTCTGTTATGGTGTGGGGAGGCATCACTGTTGCTGGAAGAACGGCTTTACATGTTGTTGCAGGGCGTGTTACAGGCCAGTACTACCGGGACAACATCTTGGCAGTCCATGTTGTGCCGTTCGCACGACGTCATGGCCGCCGTTTCATCTTCCAGGATGACAACGCAAGATGTCACAGGGCCAGGATCGTTACAGGTTACCTCCAACAACAGAACATCACCACATTACCTTGGCCAGCACTGAGTCCCGACCTCTCCCCCATCGAGCATGTCTGGGACATGCTTGGACAGAGGTTACGTCAACGTCAACAACGTCCTGCCAATGTCCAAGAACTTGCTGCTGCGTTGCAACAGGAATGGGACAATCTGGACCAAATTGACCTTAGACGTCTCATTAGGAGTATGCCACGTCGGATCAATGCTTGTTTGGCAAACAGAGGAGGATTTACCCGTTACTGACTTGGTTGTGAGGCTGTGGTAACTTTGCTGTTTGACCCCGGGTATCATTTTACCCTTATAATGGTCAGTCTGTGCCTTACTTAGTCTAACGATCATTTGGAATAAATCGATGAATGTGAACTTCATTTCATTTTGTCATTTGTTTCTTCGTCAGTTTCATTAGGTGACTTTAATAACACTTAAAAATCAAATATCCCCTACTTTTTTTGAATAGTATATAAATTTCATGGGCGTCAACATCTTGTTTTAGGACTAGTTACCTCCCTTAGACTTTGTTTATGATAATGTAAAAGACCGGATAATCTAGCCTATGACTGATTATTCTCAAATGTTGACAACGCAACCACACTAATATTCGTAGAATATAGAATATTTTTTTCTAGATGATAGAGACTAATAATATGCCAACATTGAAATGTGTGCATAAATATGGTATATACTTAATTACACCAATATTATACCTATGTCATAGAATTTGTTACACACATTACAAATATAATCTTAATAGAGATCTATGGTTGATCTATCAGTAAAAACTGGAAGATTTGTAAGGAACGCAAAAGGTTATTGTTTACTGGCTGCAGCAGGGAGCAATAACAGGAACACAGATGATTTTCAACTCACTGATACAACTCAGTTTAAACTTTAAGCCAAAGAGCTGTTATATAATACTGTGACAGTATATCGGCTCTAAACTAACTAGTCATCAAAGAATTGACTGTCAAAAGTTCAGACAGAAAGTATTTTAGGCCTACAATGCTTGTAAAGCTTTGGCCTACATTCTGATGATATTTGTGCTACCATAGATACATATATATTTATATCATTACATTATGTGACAAGTAGTAGTGTTTGGCAAGTAGTAGTGTTGTCTAACTTTCATTATAAAGCCCATATAAATCTTTTTAGAACTTCCTTGTCATTACTGCCACCAAGGGTGCTCAAATATACATGTAGGATCTGTAAAAAAAACCAAAATAAATAAAAAGCAACTTTATACTCCCCAAAAAAACGTAATTGGGTTAAACGGCCTACTGTTCAGCTCCAACTGGGCTGACAGCCAACCTACTGTGGATCTGTAATGAAATGGGGTTCAATATCATACTGTGCTGCTCAAACTGGGCTAAAGAAGTTGGACAAATGCTTGAAAGTGTGCTGTGATGGAAATTTTGACTGGACTGTGTGTACAAAAGAGCTTGGTTTTTTGTCCCATCCGAACAACTGTACATTAGCCCTTACCAGCCCCTCTGTCTTGCACCAGTTAAAAGAGAAACCATGCCAGAAAATCCTGATGAACTTTCTTGGCCACCACAAGAAAAAATAAGCAGGGGAGTAGGACTGAAACCTTTATGTACAAGTATGTACGGGCAAACTTGTTATTTAATGTTATATCATATAAATAGGCCTATGTATATAAGCTTAATGTCTTGATTATCCATTTTTCAATTAAATTAAATCATTAACATTAACCGCCAGTGTTTGAATCTGTGAACATCTCGAGCACCCGATGGCATTGAGACTTGATTATAGACTTAGCAAGTTAATACATTAAAATGTCTTATAAAAAAATTTAACATTTACAGTCTCAAGAAATACCTACTTAACCTACGTACAATATATAGATTTAGCTCTTGCATAATGCATTATTAAATTTGCAAAAATATCAGTACAATAACAACAAAAAAACCCAACCTGAAACACCCATAAAAATGTTTAGAAAATACTACATGTACTTATATTATAATTAGCACAGCCTGAATTTTAACAGTCTACATCATTAATAAATTCGTTATGTGTTTGATAATTTTTGGATCCAGATTTTTTAAAAACAATTTTGGAACCAGTATTACTTTCGATAACTTAAAGCAATGTTGATTTTGTTTATGAATAGTATGGTTTACGGACAATGTAACTGCATCGTGTTAAAAACAAATACTGACTGTCTGATATACAAAGTTGCGTGCAAACTTTTTCCACGGCCAGATTATTTTTTTTATCAACATTAGATCTATCGGTATACTGTCAACGGAAGTTCGCATAAAAAGTGCACTTACCTTCAACTTTACTTTGCTGAATCCAAAATCGTGTGTGTATGTGTGGAATAGCTTTATTTAACTTTAAATCACGGCATCATTTCTTCTTTGGGAAAAATAATAACCTATGCCGCCATTTTAAATCCCAGAATTCCGTACGTTCCGGTCAAACGAATAAACAATAAATATTTAATAAATAATTGAAGCAATTTAGATAAATAACAACGATAACCGTAACCTATAAAAAAATATTGTAATGTGAATAGAAATAATATGATATAAACCGATTTAAACACAATCATCAACCTTGTGACCTTGACCTTGCCCGAGACGATAAAAATATATTTGTACATCTATGTAGGTCTAAAAATGGCGACTGTTCATTTGAAAGGCCTGTAATATTTCTGATAATGAATCTATTCATATAATTTGTTTGTATACGCTCTACCATATTTTATATGAGGTTACATAATTACGTTATATTAAAAGAATAATCAAATTGGATAATTTTAATTTTCAGAGATAGGTCTTTTATCGAGAGACGATAAATATATGGACTCATATATAGCTAGAGTAGATCTCTATGTTAATTGACTGGGTCATTATTATCTATTTTTCAGATTTATAACTTAAAAAAATGGAACTAGTCTTGGTCCAACCTTTATTTTTATATGGTTTTACAACTTATATAATTAAGTGTTGAACTTTTAAATTCGAAATAAAAAAACGGCAACAATCGACTCATGACCTATTTTATATATTGTATATGTAGACAGCCGCCATTTTGAATGACATTAACAACACACATTGATTTAAGCAATATTTTATTTAGATAGTTTCATATTAAGAACTAAATTTTCAAAAATTTAAGGATTCATGAACAAAGTTAAAGGTTATTATAATTGATCTCCATATTGTTAATTGTAATACAATTCCAAGAATGTACACTTGTACAAACATACATGAAGGCCTTATATAAATAATGATCATGAATTTTATATTTACTGGTGCAAGGATCATTAATTTTATATTTACTGGTGCAAGGTTGATGAAGGCCTTATATAAATAATGATCATGAATATTATATTTACTGGTCCAAGGATCATTAAGTTTATATTTACTGGTGCAAGGTACTACATTTAATAACTTTAATTATAAAAACATTTAATGCATTGTCGGCCTATGAATTTTATATTTACTGGTGAAAGGATCATTAATTTTATATTTACTGGTGCAAGGTACTATATTTAATAAATTTAATTATAAAAACACTTCATGCATAGTCGGCCTAGGTGTGGACTACTCCGAACATTTGGACAGTGATAACCTTTTAGTAGAGAACAACTTTGCTTTATGAAACAATTTCCGACAATCAATCATTATTTGTTTTGTCAAATTTTTGGGTATCAAAATTGAGAGAGAGAGAAATGGGGTTTAACGTTCACTTGACTCGATGATACAACAAAAAACACAATTACTATTTTAATTAAAGCGACGTTTCGTTGAGGGTTCTCTCAACGTTTTCAAGTAAATGATGCTCAATAGTCAACGGGTGCACTCGTCCGCTTGCCAGCCTATCTTTTATAGTCCCATTGGTGCAGAAAAGTAGGAAAATTAAATAAAATTAAATGAGATTAAACATCCTACTGTTTTGCTCTGAGTGAGCTAATGAAGACAGGCATACACTATATACAGTGTACTATGACGGAAACTTTGCACGGATAGCGGCACTATGGTCTACTCTGATATTGAATTACAACTGTCGGAGTGTCTTTTACGTGCATGCCAATATGTACATGAGGACTTGAATTTTCGTATGACCTGAACAATTATACCTTATCCCTTGCCAGATCCTCCGCCCTGCCACAGTCCATAGAAAATTTCCGTCATAGCACTCTGCATTGCGTATGACTATCTTCAATAGTCCGATTGGTGCAGAAAAGTATGAAAATGAATTTTAAATGGGGTTTGAACATCCTACTATTTTGTTCCAAGTGGGCTAATGAAGAAGGGCATATGCTATAATGGTTAAAATGTTGTGATTTCGGGTTAAAATGCCGTGATGTTGGGTTATCGCCTTACGAAGGGTGATATCAGTCACTATATCTACTGGGTTTCTTTAATACTCATATTTATAGTATTTTATAGAGTCGGACTAGTGAATGCACGGATTAGTGCACCCACGGACTAGTGAACCCGCACACTAGTAATTGGTAATGATGGAAAAGTGTGTAAAGACCTCTTTTACAGGTTGGCGTGCACTTAGAACTATTGGTAATGACTATATGCGGAAATGCTGCTCTCCAGGCAAAATGTCTTTCCTAGCACATCTTCATTAGTAAGTGCGGTAATGCTGCTGTCCAGGCAAAATTTCTGTCATAGCACATCTTCATTACTAATTTTGATAAAGCCACGGTGGCTAAGTGCGTAAGATGCTGGCTCAGTAATCCGGAGGGCACGTGTTCGATCCCTGCATTGGTGGAGAAAGTTCATCAGGATTTTCCGACATGGTTTCCCCTTGTCAGAGGTGCAGGAACAAGGACAGTAGTCTAGTCACTCAGATGGGACAAAAAACCGAGGTACCATGTATAAATTGGCTTGCACGAAAAGATCCTTTGGCAGTTGGATTCGATATTAGTAGGCCATAGTGCCGCTGCTGGGGCAAAATTTCCCTCATAGCACATTGTATAGTATGTACCTGTCTTCATTAGCCCAGTCGGAGCAAAACAGCAGGACAATAAACCGATTTCATCAGGATAAACCTACATGAGGAAAAACCTACATTTCACAAACTTAGTAATTAGTAACGGGGGGTTGGATGGCTGAATGGTTAGCGTGCGGGCGCTGTATCATAAAGTCTGTCATTGAGTTGACTGGCGTGGTTTCGAATCCCCGGTTGTACGTGACAAGGAGTAGGGTCGCCTGTCCAACCTCCGGTTTTCTCCCACTGCTAAAGACCCCTACGCGCAAGCGAATTATGTAAATAAAAATTAAACCATATGTTAGTCCCGAAATGACCTAGTTTGTGTCATAAAGTCTGTCATTGAGTTGACTGGCGTGGTTTCAAATCCCCGGTTGTACGTGACAAGGAGTAGGGTCGCCTGTCCAACCTCCGGTTTTCTCCCACTGCTAAAGACCCCTACGCGCAAGAGAATTATGTAAATAAAAATTAAACCATATGTTAGTCCCGAAATGACCTAGTTTGTGTCGAGTAGACGTTAAACCCCATTTCTCTCTCTCTCTCTCTAGTAATTAGTAACACACTGGCTAGCAAATGCGGGGTTCAATTTCCGTGTTGGTCGAGAAAAATGAAATGAAATCGGGTTTAACGTCCTACTGTTCTGCTCCTAAACTGAGCTAATGAATACGAGCATACGCCATACAGTATGCTATGAAGGAAATTTTACCCAGGCAGCGGCGCTATGGCCTACTCTTATATCAAGTTCCAACTACCAAGGGATCTTTCATGTGCACTCCTGTGTGTACACGTGACCTCAGTTTTTCATCCCTGACTAGACAGCTGTTCTTGTCAGGCCCTCCGCCCTGTATCACTGACAAGGGGAAAACACGCAGGAAAATCTGGATGAACTTTCTCAGCCAATGCAGGGATCGAACACCCAACCTCCAGGCTAGCGAGTCAGCGTCTTACCCACTTAGCCAGCGTGATCCCCATGTTGGTCGAGAAAGTTCCCTTTGTTAGTAGTGGTATAGGACAGAGGACCTCAAAAAACAGTGTCTAGTCCATCACGTGGGTGTGCACGTAAAAGAACCCTTGACATTTGGAATTTGAAATGAGAGTAGATCATTCATTCATTCGTTTTCTCTTTGTGTGTCACCTACAGATCGCAACTATTAAAGGAGCTAGATCTCTATTCTTGGGCACTTAGAAATGGATACAAAATGTAATGAAATGAAATGGGGTTTTAACGTCCAACTGTTCTGCTCCGAACTGGGCTAATGAAGATGGCCATACACCATACAGTGTGTTATGAGGGAAATTTTGCCACGACAGTGGCACTACGGCCTACTCTTATATCGAATTCCAACTGTCAAGGGATTTTTTACATGCGTGCCAATGTGTACGCGGGACCTCGGTTTTTTATCCCATCTGAACAACTAGACAACTGTCCTTGTCAGGCTCTCCGTCCTGCATCACTGACAAAGGGAAACCACGCCGGAAATCTGGATGAACTTTCTCGGCCAATGCAGGGATCGAACACCCGACCTCCAGGCTAGCGAGCCAGGGTCTTACCCATTTTAATGACTAGACAGCTGTCTTGTCAGGCCCTTAATTGTTAGTATCATGACATTAAACTGACATTTGTTTTACGTTTTACAACTAATATCAGGTTTATGTTAGAAAACTAACGTTAGATTTATGTTAGAAAACTAAAGTTAGATTTATGTTATAAAATTAACATTAGATTTACGTTAGAAAACTAACGTTAAATTAACGGTTAAAATTATGACATAAAACTAACATTACATTAACGTTAGAAAACTAACATTATATTAACGTTAGAAAACTAACGTTAGATTTACGTCAGAAAACTAACGTTAGATTTACGTCAGAAAACTTACGTTAGATTTACGTTAGATTAACGTTAGAATTATAACCAATAATACATATATAATTATTATGTCTGAATTCCGACTATATATCAATTGTTAGAATGTGCACACACTTGTAATGTTATTTAATCAAGAAGTATTCAAACGGAAAAAAATTGGTTAGTAATCCGTCATAAAGTTTACGTTACATTTGACTCAATGACAGACCTTTTCATCCAACGCGCACGCGTTAACCATTCGGCCACCCCACCCCTCCCAATTATCCATAGACTTGACGAATTAATCAATGATCGCTAAAATAAGTGCAGGATTTTATATAATCTTTGAGGTTTTCCGATATGAGATAAAAAATCAAGTTGACTTGTATCAATTGCTTCTGTTACACAGGGGGATCGCGTGGCAAAGTGGGTAAGACGCTGGCTCGCTAGCCTGGAGGTCGGGTGTTCGATCCCTACATTGGCCGAGAAAGTTCATCCAGATTTTCCGGCGTGGCCCCCCCCCCCCTTGTCAGTGATGTAGGACGGAGGGCCTGACAAGGACAGCTGTCTAGTCGTTCGGATGGGACGAAAAACCGAGGTCCCGTGTACACATTGGCGTGCACGTAAAAGATCCCTTGATAGTTGGAATTCGATATAAGAGTAGGCCGTAGTGCCGCTGTCCGGGCAAAATTTCCCTCATAGCACACTGTATGACGTATGCCCGTCTTCATTAGCCCAGTTCGGAGCAAAACAGTAGGACGTTAAATCTCATTTCATTTCATTTCATTTGAGTCGTTGCAACGAAGAAACAACTAAAGAACCATTTGGCTGCTGCTCCCCATAAACGAATGAAGGTTGTGTGTTTTTTCTGTCGAGACTTCCGATTCTTCAGTCGTATAACGCCATCACCCCCCAAGTCTACAAACGAGTTGCCACGGTACCAAAGTGGGCTTCACCACTATCCCAGCTTACAAGACAGATGATGCTGGACTGGACCCGTAAGTTTTCAGATCCTTTCCGGTCAGAAGAAGAATGGACAGAAGAATGGAAAACCCTCAAAGGTGACCGCGAGAGTGTCAGTGATGTGTTGCCTATCTGTGCCGAAGGGGAGATAACGCTAACACCAACTCCTTCACTGGAGAAGTATTATCCTCATCAACCATCGTTCAACCTTGCCGATCTGGTTACTCTTACACATCTCAGTATTAGAAGGATTGCAGAGTTGCCCTGTTCGCGACTGATGAAGATAAGGTGTGGTACAGGGTCACCCCAAAGAAAAACGCCGTACAAGCCCCTCGGACCTTGGGTTCTTTAACCCGAAAGCTAACTCTTCTACCAAACTCCAACAACATGAGACCGCCTGGTGTTGACATCGCCCTTAAAGGATTCCATTTGGAAACGAGGAAGTTGACCTTGGCCGAATTTCTTGGAGTATCTTCTGACTCGCTAGATAGGAGAATGATATGGAACTAACCTTTTGTCTGCACCCGTAAGCTGAAGACCACAGTATCCCTTCAAGATGTCTCAACGGTTACCGTAGAGCTGGAATATGCGGCCATGACTTTGGGAGAAGGATTTCAGTCTAGGACACCAGTAATATCCCGCCACTACCTCCTAGACAACATGCTGACACTATTGGGTACCCCTATACCACCTCCAGGAAAAGGCGTCCAGCACAATACCTGTAAGTCATAAGTATGAGTACCCGAGCCTTGGACACGGATGCGACTCGAAGCTCCTGAGATATATAATGGTAACTTGCAACATGGGTAGTATGGTATTGGTATGATTTGGTATTTCTATAGCATGAATCTGGTTGGTATTGGTGTGGCGATGGAAGAATTGGTATCTCTATAGTATGTATCCGATTGGTATGATGATGGGAAGACTGGTCCTGCCCTGCCACAGTATGATGATGGGAAGAATGGTCCTGCCCTGCCACAGTTGACGTTTCAGATCCCGGGTATCTGATGTTTTAGGTGGAGGTGGGGGTCCCATACGAAAGACTAGACGCTGTTCCTTCCAGACCCTCCAACCTGCACAACTGACAGCTGGAAAATCCCGAGGAACTGTCTAGGTCAACACCGGGATCGAATCCGGGACGCCATGGTTTGCGAACCAGTGCCTTACTCACTGAGCCACTGCGGATCCCGGTGTCCTACTCATATTAGCCCTTTGGCATTGTAACGGGAACTGTACTTTCAGTTTTCCAAAATCACGACCCATCTGAAAATTCTCGTTATTACAAAATTAAATAATTGTCATATGAAATATATCAGACAAATGAAATGATTATATTATTCCATTTTTTATAAAATTTCGAAAGCTCAAAACTAATTATTTTAACATTGTTTTTGTTAAACTTGTATTTAAACTTTCGTTGATCAAAAAACACGTACCCGAAGAATTGGTCTTCTTTCTAGAATAAAAAACACGTATATAACATTTTTCGATTATATTTTAGAATAAATAATTATTTTCACTTGAAAATGTTCATGAATCAAAACGTACACATATTTTCACCAAATTGATACCCGATGTTATTAAGAAAAATGCGGCAGTATTATGTAAAACAAATTTTATCGGTTAACTCCTTTACTAATTTTCCGCATTTTTTCGTTATACGAGGTTTCAAGCGGAGACCCACGATATGGCATGCGAATATTTATTGACTGCTGATCAGTTTCACAATTTAATAAGAGAGGGAGAGAAATGGGTTTAACGTCCACTCGACACAAACTATGTCATTTCGGGACTAACATATGGCTCAATTCCATTTCAATAATTCGCTTGTGCGTAGGGGTCTTTAGCAGTGCGAGGAAACCTACGAGTCTGGATAGGCGACCATACTCCTTGTCACGTAGGCCTACAATTGAAACGGGGAATCGAAATCACGCCAGTTGATACAATGGCAGGCTTTGTGATATAGCGCGCACGCGCTACCCATTCGACCATACACCCTCACCCCCACCCCACCCCAGCCCTGTCCGCGCCCCACCCCTCAATTTAATAAGTTTTGTGTTTTAAACTGGTTTGAAGTAGGTCCATACACATATACCATAGCCGGTTTGTGTAATACTTCCTTGTTTGTTGCTGGTTTAAATAACCGACACGGGTAATTAATTCAACCATCATTTTAAATATTTGAGTTCTTCGGCGGGCTAAGGCTTTCCTGACATTTTATAAGCCAATTATTTAGAGGTTTGTTACAGAAGAAAGGAGGATATAAGAATAGTTAAGTTCTAAACCTCTTACCTTAAATCTTCTGTCAGTAATTAGGGTACACAGTCCTTATTACGTGGTTATCTCCCCTTTCACATATAGATTTGTCGTCACACGACATGACACGCCCACTTCAGCAAGATATATTCTATAATTAAAGAGATACATAACCATGCATAGACTTGACGAATTAATCAATGGTCGGTAAAATAAGTTGGCGGGATTTTATATAATCTTTGAGGTTTTCCGATGAGATAAAAATCAAATCTACAAACAATAACCCACAACAGACCGACTGCAACATCCGTCTTTTATCTCTGTCCAAGATGACTGACCTTTAAAAGGTCAGACCGCTGTAGTTCTAAGGGTGACGTCACATCACAATGTTTACAAACAAACCAAGATGGCATCGATAACGCCAATAAAAGATTACTTCTGTGGCTTGTTTTTGTTGTTTTAAAACAAACACGAGCAGGTCAATCAGATTAGACGGTAAAAAATGTACTTTTGAAAGAATTCAGAGTAAACAAACAGAAAAAAACGTCATATTGATGGTCACACGTGCGTTGTTTACATCGAACGTAGTAATATGAACTGGTATTCGCAGAATTATATCGTTTTATCCATTTTACGCCTCCGCGTACTATTTTCTTTACCCATTTATGCTAAATATGGAATATTTTTTTATCAAGATATACTTCAAACACCTTTATTTATTTTTCTAATACTAAAAAAAAAATGTTTCAGAATTTAATTTGTCGAAAGAAAAAAGTTAATATTTTGTAGTCATTAAGTCGAATCGATGTCATCCTTATCAGTGATTGTAGCGGCCAAGCGAATATTCACTGCGGATCAGTGTGATACAGTGCGCTTACTCAAGTTACTGTGCTATGAAGGAAATTTTGACCAGACAGCGGTGCTACGGCCTACTCCCGATGAACTTTCTCGGCAAACCCTGGGATGGAACCTGCGACCTCCAGGCTATATACTGACCCAGCTTCTTACTCACTTATAACCACCGTGGCTCCAGCAATAAACAACAAACTAACCATTTAATATTACAATTTATATCACACGAATAGATCTGCTGACTAGCCGTAAACGTCAGTGGCGGCGGCAAGGGTTTGGGAGAGGGGGCGGGGGCGAACATTGAGCAGACCAGATTTGTTTTGGTAATCAATCCCTTCTACGGTGATTAAAGGGCCAAACCCGATAATATTTTGGAGAATAAAACTGCTTAATTTCGTGTTAAAATCCCTTAAAATCCTCTACCTTAGGGCCGAGCAATTAATTCAATATACGTCAAGCAGACCGGTGTCCCAAGCTGTATTATGCGGTGTACGTCTGGATAAAACCATTTTATGAAAATAATGTGTATGTGAAATTTACCTTTCGTTATCAAGTACAACACATTGGTCATTCACTGTATAGACCTCTAAAGGAACAGGGATCGATTATCAGGTCACCCAAGGAAAAACTGACCCGAAATCTTAAAAGGGTTATGTGTCCGGATAAGCATTTTTGACGTTCACGTCCAAACGACTCAGCAGTTGACGTTTCAGATCCCGGGTATCTGATGTTTTAGGTGGAGGTGGGGGTCCCATACGAAAGACTAGACGCTGTTCCTTCCAGACCCTCCGACCTGCACAACTGACAGCTGGAAAATCCCGAGGAACTGTCTAGGTCAACACCGGGATCGAATCCGGGACGCCATGGTTTGCGAACCAGTGCCTTACTCACTGAGCCACTGCGGATCCCGGTGTCCTACTCATATTAGCCCTTTGGCATTGTAACGGGAACTGTACTTTTCAGTTTTCCAAAATCACGACCCATCTGAAAATTCTCGTTATTACAAAATTAAATAATTGTCATATGAAATATATCAGACAAATGAAATGATTATATTATTCCATTTTTTATAAAATTTCGAAAGCTCAAAACTAATTATTTTAACATTGTTTTTGTTAAACTTGTATTTAAACTTTCGTTGATCAAAAAACACGTACCCGAAGAATTGGTCTTCTTTCTAGAATAAAAAACACGTATATAACATTTTTCGATTATATTTTAGAATAAATAATTATTTTCACTTGAAAATGTTCATGAATCAAAACGTACACATATTTTCACCAAATTGATACCCGATGTTATTAAGAAAAATGCGGCAGTATTATGTAAAACAAATTTTATCGGTTAACTCCTTTACTAATTTTCCGCATTTTTTCGTTATACGAGGTTTCAAGCGGAGACCCACGATATGGCATGCGAATATTTATTGACTGCTGATCAGTTTCACAATTTAATAAGAGAGGGAGAGAAATGGGTTTAACGTCCACTCGACACAAACTATGTCATTTCGGGACTAACATATGGCTCAATTCCATTTCAATAATTCGCTTGTGCGTAGGGGTCTTTAGCAGTGCGAGGAAACCTACGAGTCTGGATAGGCGACCATACTCCTTGTCACGTAGGCCTACAATTGAAACGGGGAATCGAAATCACGCCAGTTGATACAATGGCAGGCTTTGTGATATAGCGCGCACGCGCTACCCATTCGACCATACACCCTCACCCCCACCCCACCCCAGCCCTGTCCGCGCCCCACCCCTCAATTTAATAAGTTTTGTGTTTTAAACTGGTTTGAAGTAGGTCCATACACATATACCATAGCCGGTTTGTGTAATACTTCCTTGTTTGTTGCTGGTTTAAATAACCGACACGGGTAATTAATTCAACCATCATTTTAAATATTTGAGTTCTTCGGCGGGCTAAGGCTTTCCTGACATTTTATAAGCCAATTATTTAGAGGTTTGTTACAGAAGAAAGGAGGATATAAGAATAGTTAAGTTCTAAACCTCTTACCTTAAATCTTCTGTCAGTAATTAGGGTACACAGTCCTTATTACGTGGTTATCTCCCCTTTCACATATAGATTTGTCGTCACACGACATGACACGCCCACTTCAGCAAGATATATTCTATAATTAAAGAGATACATAACCATGCATAGACTTGACGAATTAATCAATGGTCGGTAAAATAAGTTGGCGGGATTTTATATAATCTTTGAGGTTTTCCGATGAGATAAAAATCAAATCTACAAACAATAACCCACAACAGACCGACTGCAACATCCGTCTTTTATCTCTGTCCAAGATGACTGACCTTTAAAAGGTCAGACCGCTGTAGTTCTAAGGGTGACGTCACATCACAATGTTTACAAACAAACCAAGATGGCATCGATAACGCCAATAAAAGATTACTTCTGTGGCTTGTTTTTGTTGTTTTAAAACAAACACGAGCAGGTCAATCAGATTAGACGGTAAAAAATGTACTTTTGAAAGAATTCAGAGTAAACAAACAGAAAAAAACGTCATATTGATGGTCACACGTGCGTTGTTTACATCGAACGTAGTAATATGAACTGGTATTCGCAGAATTATATCGTTTTATCCATTTTACGCCTCCGCGTACTATTTTCTTTACCCATTTATGCTAAATATGGAATATTTTTTTATCAAGATATACTTCAAACACCTTTATTTATTTTTCTAATACTAAAAAAAAAATGTTTCAGAATTTAATTTGTCGAAAGAAAAAAGTTAATATTTTGTAGTCATTAAGTCGAATCGATGTCATCCTTATCAGTGATTGTAGCGGCCAAGCGAATATTCACTGCGGATCAGTGTGATACAGTGCGCTTACTCAAGTTACTGTGCTATGAAGGAAATTTTGACCAGACAGCGGTGCTACGGCCTACTCCCGATGAACTTTCTCGGCAAACCCTGGGATGGAACCTGCGACCTCCAGGCTATATACTGACCCAGCTTCTTACTCACTTATAACCACCGTGGCTCCAGCAATAAACAACAAACTAACCATTTAATATTACAATTTATATCACACGAATAGATCTGCTGACTAGCCGTAAACGTCAGTGGCGGCGGCAAGGGTTTGGGAGAGGGGGCGGGGGCGAACATTGAGCAGACCAGATTTGTTTTGGTAATCAATCCCTTCTACGGTGATTAAAGGGCCAAACCCGATAATATTTTGGAGAATAAAACTGCTTAATTTCGTGTTAAAATCCCTTAAAATCCTCTACCTTAGGGCCGAGCAATTAATTCAATATACGTCAAGCAGACCGGTGTCCCAAGCTGTATTATGCGGTGTACGTCTGGATAAAACCATTTTATGAAAATAATGTGTATGTGAAATTTACCTTTCGTTATCAAGTACAACACATTGGTCATTCACTGTATAGACCTCTAAAGGAACAGGGATCGATTATCAGGTCACCCAAGGAAAAACTGACCCGAAATCTTAAAAGGGTTATGTGTCCGGATAAGCATTTTTGACGTTCACGTCCAAACGACTCAACATTTTAAGCTGAAAGTTTGAGACAGGCTAAATACACCATATATTTCGGCGCTTAAATTTCATACGTATTCGGACTTTTATTTTTTCGACTCTGTTCAAATGGGAATAGTCCCTTTAATCCCACATTTCCGTCATAGCATTGCATCACTCGGCAAACCTCAGCAGATTCCAGTACCCTACATCTAGTAACGCAATATTCCGAGGTTTGCCGAGTGAGCATTGCATGTTGTAGAGTCCGAGTGATTTCTTACCAAACCTATCCTGCTGTAAACTACTACGTGAATCACTTGAGAAGTGCTTTTTATGATCCTCAAAGTTTGTGGGTATAGGTTCAACGAAGGAAGAATATTCATTCACTTTGATTCACTCACTCCGTTCGTTCGACACTTAATCCCTCTGACTCTCTTGTCGGATAAGCTAGTGATTAGGCGACAGATGGTATCTTTCGACGATGTAAACTTCAACTGGCTGTACAGTCCTAGTTGGGGCCAATCTGTTTCACAGAATTATTGCTAAAGTCCCGTTATACCTCTGTATAAGATGACTGACCTTTACAAGTTCAAGTATGCCATCTACATGCAACGTCACATCATTCATCAATAGAGACTTTTGGCAAGCGAAATTTTTTCCATCCGTATCATGTATCCGAATCGTCACGTGATACGTTTCGTCAATGTAGTTTTAGAGTTTTGGCAGATTTTCGCGCTGCGTACGTATGAGTAGCTGAGCTGAACTTAGTTCTATTACAGCATGATGGCAGTTATCTACTAAGATCAACATCTGTAGGCCAACTAGTCAAGTGCCTGCCTACAAATTCCTGAAGGGAGCAAAGTCGCTCAACAGTTGCTGGGCTATTTAAAAAAAAATAAAAAATTTAGTGTCGAATTTTATTAAAAATCTTCGACTTCAACAACAATTTTTGGTTTCACTAATGTATCATTTCAGAAAGTATATACCCTTTTTACAGATTGCACGGTACCACCTACCCATATTTAGCATGTAGATCAACCAGCATGCAGACAGCAAAAATATGAAAATTCCGCGAAAAGCTAATCAAAAATAATGATAAAATTCCAGTATTTATCACGGTTATATCACATCAAATATACACCTTTGTCTTCTAGGATACACATAGATTCGTAAAAACGCTACGACACAACATTTCAGCGTCTAAAACTAGCAAAAAATACGGTAAAAAAGACGACGATGTTATACGGACATTTTCCATATGAAAGCTGTTCGATACGTGCTGCCGTATCTGTGTCCCGTATCATGTATGAGAAATACACACGCAATGATGACGTCACACGCAAAATCAATACGGATACGCGATAGGGACCAGAACTTTACGATTGCCAAAATTCTCTACCGACGCGTGTATTCTTAACGTATGAAGGTTAAGCGCTACCTAACCATAACAAACCAATTGAGTTTTCTTTCCAGCATCCCGATCTCTCCTCCCACCGCCCCAACCTATTCTCACTCTCCCCTCTTTATGCCCCTCACACCTGGCGCCCCCCCCACTCCCCTCCCCCTGTGAAAAAAATTTCGACCATAAAAAAATAGATAGGCCTATACATTGTCCGTCAATATTACAGCACCCCCGAGAACATTTCTTGCCCCCCTCGTTGCTCTGAGCTAGTTACGGCCCTGCCTCCACCCGATCTCCCCCACCCCCTTCTTTGGCTCTCCTTTTCTACCCTCCCCCCTTTCTATCCTCCTCTCAATGGATCTCTATTTTCTGTATTCCCCTCTCTAAGTAAAGTACAAAGTAGCTTTTATAGAGATTTTATTGTGTTCTATAATACATTGATATACATGTAGATAAATTTTATCACATGGGTTTTAAAAAATAATTATTCAATACATATTCAACATATTATAAAAACACATTATAAGATTATATTACATATTACTAATACTGAGACACCTGGAATCAGCTTGTATTTTACACCCACAAGATAGGTGTACAAAGAATATATTCTGGATCCAAGACATACATCCGGTGTGGGAGACAGGGTTTTGTTAAAAACATCACTACAGGGCTAAATGATTTCTCATATACATTCTACAATTATCTTGTCATGCTGTTTGTGTAGGAATGATAGATTAATACTATTCATTATGATAGTCATCCCTGACAACAGATTCCCCCCCCCCCACAGTACTGTAAGCCCACATGTACTTCTACTTGCTGACAACCCCACCCACACCAGTACTGTAGGACTACTTCTACATGATAATAACCAGTGCTGGACTGGGCCCACCTGTCCACCTGTCTGTAATAAAAAGTGGGCCTAAGCCTATAAAGAAAAAAGAGAAAGAAAAAAGAAAGAAAGGAGAGGGGGGGAAGAAAAGAAAGAAGAAAGGAGAGGACAGGGGACAGGACAGGGGAAAGAAAAGATAGGAAAAAAATGACAACACAAAAAAAGAAGTGTACTAGAATTCTCAAATTCATCTAATGACAGTGCTCTTAGGTCATTCTGTTATCTAATTGTATCAGGAAATCAAACATTTGCCTTGTTCTGCTTTGGTCTGAAATGCTTGGAAAATGGGTTTGCGGTTGTCAATTTTCAAAATTTTCCTGGGGGGAGAGCCCCAAAGACCCCCCCCTCGGACCACGCTCGTGACACGCCTTTGGCTAATAACAATGCCTAATGACTTTTACCTTTATCTGGGTTGTGTACTGACTTGATAATAAAGCCCACAGTACATTTTTGAATTCATTTTGTAGAGTTAATTCATGTACTGTCTTGATAATTGAGCCTACAGTACATTTTTTTAATTCATTTGTAATTTTTTTGTAGTTACTTCATTTACTGACTTGATAATTGAGCCTACAGTACATTTTTGAATTCATTTTGTAGAGTTAATTCATGTACTGTCTTGATAATTGAGCCTACAGTACATTTTTTTAATTCATTTGAAATTTTTTGTAGAGCTACTTTGTGTACTGTCTTGATAATTGAAATGAAATGAAATGGAATGGGGTTTAACGTCCTACTGTTCTGCTCCTAAACTGGGCTAATGAAGACGGCCATATGCCATACAGTGTGCTATGAGGGAAATTTTGCCCGGGCAGCGGCACTATCGCCTACTCTTATATCGAATTCCAACTGGTAAGTAATCTTTTACGTGCATTCCAATGTATACACGTGACCTCGGTTTTTCGTCTCATCTGAAGGACTAGACAGCTGTCCTTGTCAGGCCCTCCACCCTGCATCACTGACAAGGGGGAACCACGCCGGAAAATCTGGATGAACTTTCTCGGCCAATGCAGGGATCGAACACCCGACCCTCCAGGCTAGCGAGCCAGCGTCTTAACCACTCAGCCACCTTGGCTCCCCACTACTGGGCTAAATGATTTCTCATATACATTCTACAATTATGTCGGCATGCTGTTTGTGTAGGAATGTTAGATTATTGCTATTAATTATGATTGTCATGCCTGACCAACCTACTGCTACATCCTGCAACCTCGCCCACACCAGTACTGTAGGCCTTATTCTGCATGCTAAAAACACCTCCTGATGACTTTTATCTGGGTTGTGTACTGTACTTGATAATTGAGCCTACAGTACATTTTTAAATTCATTTGTAATTTTTTTGTAGTTACTTCATTTACTGACTTGATAATTGAGCCTACAGTACATTTTTTAATTCATTTTGTAGAGTTACTTTGTGTACTGTACTTGATAATTGAGCCTACAGTACATTTTTTTTAATTCATTTGAAATTTTTTGTAGTTACTTTGTGTACTGTCTTGATAATTGAGCCTACAGTACATATATTGATTCAATTAACTGGAGGAAAATATTTACATGCTGTGATCAATGTTTTTTATTTTTTTTATTTTTTTGAAAATATAAACAGGCCATGTTGGTCAGATTTTATATTCCAGATTTTCTGGTGTGGTTCCCAGTTGTCAGTGGTGCAGAACGGAGGTTCTGGCAAGAGACAACTTCAACGGAAGTCACTCAGACGGACCAAACAAAAAAAGTCCTGTATACACATTGGCATGCACGTAAAAGATCCCTTTGCGGCACTGTCTAGGCAAAATTTCCCCTTAGCACACTGTATGGCATATGCCCATCTTCATTAGCCCAGTCGAAGCAGAACAGTAGGACATTAAACCCCATTTCATTATGATTTGTTGACCGATCAGCAAGCCTGAAAATAAGCAGCTGTGACAGATAATGTCCGACACAAACTCAGATTGTGTCAGGCATTCTTACCTAGCTGTCATTTTGTCTCCAACTGGTTTAATTTTGATGTCTGTGTTTTTATTTAAACCTATCTGGCACAATATTTAGAGGCGCCAGACACTTGATCAAGTAAAATTATAACTATGGCGTGCAAAGAAGGGTAGGGGAGTGATGGCCCTGGGGATATATTTCAATGTCCGCACATCCAATCATAGAGTGAATTTAATTCATTTATTTTATTTCAATCTGATTAAAACACAAATCTATATTTTGTTTCATTTTATTTTTACTTTCGATGGATTCATGCCAGTGGCTTTTGACCCTATGATGTCAGAACCAGTCAGCTTTGAAGTATCAAGTGGGCAGTTTGAAATACAACTTTTGCTTCTTTGCTGCAAATTTCTACCCACAGTTACGTGCAACCCAAGTCAAGACCTCACCAGAACAGATCGTTTCATTGGCTAATCCCTCACATTAACCACAATACAGTTTATACAACAAATCCTCATCCTAGTTAGTAGTATAGCAAAGGCAAGTAGAGAGAGAGAGAGAGAGAGAGTTTAACTCCACTCAACACAAACTAGGTCATTTTGGGATTAACATATGGTTTAATTAATTTTTTTTTCTCAATAATTCGCGAGCGCGTAGGGGTCTTTAGCAGTGGGAGGAAACCGGAGGACTCGGAGAAAACCCACAAAATTGGACAGGCGACCCTATTCCTTGTCAGGTAGAGAGAGAGAGAGAGTTTAACTCCACTCAACACAAACTAGGTCATTTTGGGATTAACATATGGTTTAATTAATTTTTTTTTTCAATAATTCGCGAGCGCGTAGGGGTCTTTAGCAGTGGGAGGAAACCGGAGGACTCGGAGAAAACCCACAAGGTTAAACAGGCGACCCTATTCCTTGTCAGGTAGAGAGAGAGAGAGAGTTTAACTCCACTCAACACAAACTAGGTCATTTTGGGATTAACATATGGTTTAATTAATTTTTTTTTTCAATAATTCGCGTGCGCGTAGGGGTCTTTAGCAGTGGGAGGAAACCGGAGGACTCGGAGAAAACCCACGAGGTTGGACAGGCGACCCTACTCCTTGTCACGTACAACAGGGGATTCGAAACAACGCCAGTTGACCCAATGACAGGCCTTTGAAACAAATTCTGAACTATAAAAGAGAGAGAGAAAAAGATATGGGATTTCAACACAAACTAAGTCAATTCGGGACTAACACATGGTTCAATTTAATATCATTAATTTGATTGAGTGTATGGGTCTTTAGCAGTGGGAGGAAACCGGGGAGATCCACAAGGTTGGACAGGTGACCCTACTCTTTGTCATGTACAATCGGGGAATCGAAACCATGCCAGTTGACTCAATGACAGACCTTATGATGCAACGCGCACATACATGTATTAACCATTCGGTCACCCAACCCCTTAAGTTTTATCAAAATGTGAAAAAAACAATTGTGATCTCTACAGTGTCCACAAGGATAAAAATTTTGACCTGTAGAGTATCCACAAAAAAATTGTGGACAGACGTCCAAACAGACAGGGACGGCTTATAAAAATGACTAGGATCTGTGTTTTAATTGAGTTCATTTCATGTTTTTATATATTTAAAATATCTTTCTTTCTCACATTTCAAAGTTCTAGGCCCTATACTGGTTAGATCTATTTTATAAGGCCAACTTCAAGTTTGGTCAAAGGTCACGAGATGTAAACAGGGCTAGCGCTAATCCCAACCCTCTACCTAAACCTGGACTTAGCCCTAATGCTTACACTAACCCTAACCTACAATCTCGGCAACAATAACCTGCCCTAACCTTATTTACTTCTCAGTGACCTTGAACAAAATTCAACTGGCCTTAATAAATAGATTTAGTCCCCTATACTTTAGTCTTCGGGGCATACAATGAAAAAAGATTAGTACCGGGCATCGACAAACCTTTGCACACTGATGAATTAAAACAGTTATTTCTCGGCCCATTTATCAGGTTATGTGAGTCATAAATTTTCCACAACTTTACGAACACGATCCCAGTCTATTATGGTACCATCACACTCTCGGAAAGCTGTTAATAATATTATTAATGTTGCCTTGCTAGCCTCTCTTTGTCTCCATTTGTTTAGACAGGTAAAAATTTGCATATGAAGACTGTGAACATTACTCATTTGTGCCTGGCTTATTGATGCTTGACTGCAGTGTAAATGAAGGGCAATGGCCTCCCAGTTAGCCCCTATACAACTGGCTAGGGAACTGAGATGTTTCTCTGTTAACGCTCGGTTTTTCTTGTCATCTTCAAGGTTGTCAATCCAACTAACTGAAATACAGAGAATAATTAATAATATGTAACCGTTCTCACAATAATATTTCAAAACCAGATAATGCAAAATGAATATATTGAAATTTTAATTCAAATTACTTTATTTTGAGCGACGTTATCAATGGTTGCAGTTTTGACCAGGTTTTATATGTGTTGATCATAACCACTGTACTAGTCATTCGTGTCTTAGCCTCGCTTCTCCATTTTTAAATTAAATCATTTAAAGGCTGAACTGTTCTAATCTACTTAAAATCAGCGCCATCCGATGCCATCAAGAGTTGGTTATGATCTGGATAAGTTAATTAATGTCTAATGAATAGTTTATATAACATTTCAGGCCTAAAGACAGACCTACAAGTAGTCTGTTTAATTTACTTGTACCTTTTCTTTGTGAGTATGAGAGAGAGAGACAAAGAGAGTGTAGTTTAACTCCACTCAACAAAACTACCTGATCTCAAAACTAACACATAGTTCCATTTTATTTCAATAATTCACTTGCACGTAGGGGTCTTTAGCATGGAAGCAAACCAGAGGACCCTGAGAAAACACACGAGATTGGACAGGCGACCCTACTCCTTGTGACATACAACCGGGGAATCAAAACATGCCAGTTGGTTCAGTGACAGACCTTATGATACAACACGCATGCACTAACCATTTGCTTATGGGTCAGGGTCGTTTGCTGCGGGGAAAAACAATGGAGGATGGACAGGAAAGCCTACTCCTTGTCATATACTGTCAGGTGCTGCAATACGATTCGTATCATGATTCATTATTTACCAAGAAAACAATTAACAAGATAAATGAATGATATTTTTAGTCCTGTCGATGTCGAAGAAATAAAACTGTTATATATCATGATATTGATGTGGATCAAAATAACGATCAAAAACAATTTAAGAATGTTTGTGTGACGTTAGATAATCAAGAGCAACAGGTTACTTACTGAAGCAACAAAATAACACAAAAAAGAATAGTGATACATCAATTCAGCATCTCGCGATTCAAAACACGAATCTTGAGAAGATGAATTGCGATACATTGATTCACCGAAATATACAAGCGGTGAAACAAAATCATGCCACATGACTCTATAACAGACCTTATGATCCAAAGAGCAAGTGTTAGGCCATTCGGCCATCCAATTTCCTCCTGATACTCAATCATTGTTTTTTAAGGCAAGCGATCACCCTCGAGCATCTGTCGCACACCTGAATATTGCCCGAGGGGAGGTTTTTCTTATTCTCCCCCTCCTTAAAATTGAAAATCGCTCTCCTTTACAAAGTCATGGGGGCTTTATTATCGTTTATCAAACCAGGAATGACCCTCCCTAACATGCAGTTATTGATCTTCAGAACAACTTCCCATACACACAACTAATCACTCTCCTTATTTCTAAATCACTCTTCTTATCGAAAATGGTAGAGCTTTTTTAGGTGAGCGATTTTTTCAATTTGTTGATTAAGGGAATTTTTTTTTCGACTCTTCTCTAAAATACAAACAACAACGACTGGATACTCACATGGATCAGCAGGCAGGTTGACTTTCGTTTCCTCTAGTACTTTAATTAATCCATTAAATCCAGTTTTCTTTAAAGCTTCCAAGAACGCTGGATATGCATTTTCACCAGATTGTTTCAAAACGGTTAAAAACTTTTTTGCTGCAGCTGAACGACCTTTATTGTTTTGTTCTGCCTCTATTTCTTCCATGTCTCCATCATCAAATATGAAGTGTGAAAAGAGATAGCCAGTTAAAGCGCTTGGTATTAATTCACTGACTAAAACGGCATGATTTGATTGCAGAATCTGATAATATTTTTCTGGCATTCTAGATCTATCTTTTTTTCCTGCCATTTCTGTAAAGCATAAATAAAATGAAATGTAATGGGTTTTAACGTCCAACCGACTGGGTTAATGAAGACAGACATATGCCAAGCCCAATTAGTGTGCCGTGAGGAAATTTTGCCTGTCATTAGGCCAATAAAACAACTGTGAAGTGGTATCAACTGAGTGAATTGTGTACGTTTGTGTACGTGTAGGCCTACACACAACAGACACAGAGTCTGTTGATCCAGTCTGCAGAGTATGTCCGATTTCGACGAGATCTCGTGCGTACAATGAAAATCCTTACTAAATTCTGGCGTGCAACCTAACACTTCAAGCGTGAAGGAGATAAATCCACGAGTGATAAATTATGCTATTTCTGTCTGGCGTGTAATTTCAAAAAAAGTACTACTGAAATTCAAAATTATAGCAACCACTGCACGTGTACATTAGCCACACATGGCAACTCAATTGGGTCAATTTGACACGCACATTGAGTCACTTCACTGCTTACCGTTATGGTAGTTGTCTCCCTTGCATGTCGGGTATCATCGTTATCGAATGTGGATCGACAACGGATTACCGTACACAGAAAAAAATGACAATTAGTACTGATTAAAGTAAAGTCGCTGCATGCAAGGTAAAAATGTCGTGACAAACTGGCATGCAAATCTAAAGAAAATTCGCATGCACTGATCTCTGAAAAAAATTCTTTGTGCGTGCACCGGACATACTCGGCAGACTGGCTGTTGATAGCTCTAAAGCTAGCCTTGTTAAAGCGTAGCTCACGCTGTTAATGCCAACCACTCCTTCTCACCGTTGATCAATCGTTAGCATTGGTACATTCAAAGTATTGATACAGTCAGACATACAGCCATGCAGAGTTCTTCTACATGCACACTCAAACTCAAGTTTTCCATCCCAACGACTAGATCAATTGTTAAAGATCGAGTATCGGAAACAGTTGAAAATCAATAGGAATTTTTGGCAACAACATTTTGAAAGTTGATCAAAAGGTGTAACACCAAACTGAGTAATCAATCAAGTCTTGTGTCAGAACATAAACAACATACTGGTATGCATAAAATAGAGAGAGAGAGAGAAATGGGGTTTGATGTCCACTCAACACAAACTAGGTCATTTTGGGACTAACATATGGTTTAACTTTTTTATTCTAATAATTCGCTTTCGCATAGGGGTTTTTAGCAGTGGGAGGAAACCGGAGGACCCAGAGAAAACCCACGAGGTTGGACAGGCGACCTACTCTTTGTCATGTACAACCGGGGATTTGAAACCACGCCAGTCGACTCAATGACAGACTTTATGATACATCGCCGCACGCTAACCATTCAGCCATCCAACCCCCCCATGCATAAAATAAATCAGGTGGTATTTAACCATATTATTATACCGGGCATTCGTGTTTGATGTGACTCCCATTTTTGTGTTATAGGTTTTAATCTTAAATACCTGACCCTAATCGGCTAACCCTAATAGAAAGTAGGAAGTTCCATGTGGCCACAGTACGGACGGCTAACCCCTAGTTTTTCGATGTAAAAGTGATGGAAATAGAAAAGGGAGTCGGATCAAACATGATCGCCATATCCCCTAACACCCCGACCCCTTCCTCCTTCTTGGCCATACAGGGACTTCCAACACAACAGGTAATTTAAGACACTTACTGGTATAAGTTAAAATCAAAGAGGGTAAACTGTTATTACTGTTCGCAGCTAACTGATCAACAAACCTAACAAACCACCTAAAAATACATAAATTCGCTCCCGGGCACCTACTTTAGACGCAATTGCCTTTCCTGAAATAATTACTGTAAACACAAAATTCTACCACCGGCGATATTGAGGCGAAACGAAATAGTAAAAAACCCTATAAATTGAAACTTCCTATCCCCGTGCATTATGTTAATCATGGCAACTTGCCAAACTCATATATAATTACAGGCGAGCAGCTGGATGTTATATGGCTTCCTTATTCAGTTCCAATCTGTTTCACAGAGGATTGCGAAAGTCTTCTAATATCTCTGTAAAAGATGACTACCTTTAACACGTGACGTCTCATCACGCGGCGTCAATCATTGGCTCAATGGCGCGTGCATTGTTCACATAAGACGTTCTAGTTCGGGCAGAATGGAGACTTTAGTCATTTTAATACCCATTTGCACTAAATAGGAAATAATTTTTACCTACAAATACGTCAAACGCCTTTATTTATTTTTCTAATACATAAAAAAAGTTTTAGAATTTAATTTGTCGCAGCAAAAAAGTTAATATTTCTGACTCATTAAGTCGCATCGATGTCATCCTTATCAGTGATTGTAGTGGCCTAGCGAAAATTCACTGCTGATCAGTGTGATTCAGTTCATGTAATTTATAAATTTTAAGACGACAATGGGCTGATAGTTACGGTGGCTGATTTAATAGGACACGCAAAAAAAAAAAAAATATCTCGAGCGCTCGGGATACTAAGTCGGGCTCTTGAGATTTTTACTCCCATTTTACGTCCCATTCCATTTCGACTATTACCCTTAAAATCCTCCCCCCCCCCCCAATAACTAATCGGCAATGAACTGTTCCACATATTAAGAGATGTAATTAAGGTAATGATTATTGTTAAAATAGCTTATTCATTATATATTATGCTTAATTGTTTTCTTCAACATCAAAGAAAAAATTACATTGAGTTTAATACTTGATTATCTGTAAGATGAATTGTTTCAAATTTTGTATTTATTCTTCAAGTTCAATGGCATTCAATCAAGAGCCGGATAAATGTTAGAGGGAGTGGGGCAGATCTGGCATGCACGAAAACATACCGTTTCCGCACACGGCCTCGCCGGTTGTCAGCGAGTGCCGAAAGTGTTGGGTGGTTCAGGGATGTTGGGCCTCGCCCAGAAAATTTGGAAAATGAGACAATGACGCGAGCGCAATTTCCTGCTATTATACGCCGTGAGTATAGCGACTTAAAAAGTAGTCTTATATACCCTAAATTGTACGACGCAGCTGCTGTATACAATTTTGACGCTGCCGTGGTGGTTAAATTTGGAAACAGTATAGGTGGTAATATTTGATATCAATTTAATCACAGTCGAGTCTGACCTTCTATCCGTATATATATGCATACACCATGTCAAACCAGACAATATATAATAAACCATGGACCTTATAATAGGTTCATGAAGTCTGGTTGGACATGGTGTATGCATATATATACGGATAGAAGGTCAGACTCCTGTGATTTAATGGAGCTAAATCGCTAATACTTGGTACCTAGAAATTGACACAAATGGGTCACGACGTATATAATAATGTCATATGAATGTATATAAACTGATTTACATTAAATCGTTTCTGTTTTTACTGTAATATCTAATCAGTTATGTTCGGCGAAATACGTCAGAAGTATCAATGGAATGGCAATCTTTAGCGTCTGGTTATTCCAGTCTACACCAATGATACTTATTGATCATGCTCTCCAGATAAGAATATAGCGACACCATTTGACATGACTTGTGGAATATGTCTAGCCTCGTTCTTTGAGTCCCTTGTTCCAAATGGCAATGAAACACATTATGAAATGTTTATTTTGTCTTGCATATTAGATATCAGACGCCCACCTTTTCCATGTAAGATAACAAGACCAATGTTGATTTGAATTGACAAATAATTCCTGTTTTCAAAGTCGAAGATTTTTGATGGTATTGAGTTAGAGACTTAGCTGCTTTAAATCACCGGAAAAGGACAAATTAGATCGGTTTTTAACGATTTATATGGAATTACATAAGGCTGTATGTATGGTGCTGCCCTGGTTAATTTTGGATCGAGGTTGTAATTTTTCAAATCACTAGAGAAAGAGGAATGCATCAAAACTGCAATTAAATCTTCGAAATCAAATTTAAATTTACCCCAAATACGTTTATTTACTGCTCATCGTATTTCGTTTTATTCCCTGTTCCAAAATGTTTATGTTCTGAACCTTCCTGTATCTATTTATAACTTTCGGGGAATTCCAACTCAGGAGTAATCATTTCTACGGTATACATTTGATGGTAATATATGCTAAAATAATACAATATTTTATTTATAAAGATGTCTTTCGACCATAAATTGAAGCTATGGATGTAATAAGTATAAAATTATTAAGCATAGAAATACAGAACAATAACCTCCCCCTTGATGGTTAATAAGACTTCATACAAAAGAGTACAGCAAGTTCAAGAACTCCAAACATGTGCCCTGTGGACTAAGATTTGTGAACTTTGATCTTCGTTGTTTTTGAGAAATCTTACATTAGTTTTTGGCTGTTTATGGTTGGTAACGATGTTTTTAAGGTCCAGAATTATCGGGCAGTGGCATATCTGTTCTAAATATACTCAACTACCTCAAACATCTCATTTGAGATGTTTTTCGTCGGAAGCCACTTCAGTAAAGACTGAGGAAAGAGGGACAAAAAAACCAGATAAACTGCAAGTGAAAGGATCCAAAGAATCAGATTTAGCTAAGAGGTATCCATCAGGCATCACAAATGAACCCTTTATAAAAAATTTATTTTTAGGAAGATTTGACAAGGTAAGTATAAGACCGATCTACTGTACCTGTTTAATGCGGAATTACATTAGGGTCATTGAAGGTCGGGGGTTCGATCCCTGCAATAGCCGAGATAGTTCATCCAGATTTTCCGGCGTGGTTCCCCCTTGTCAGTGATGCAGGACGGAGGGAAAGCTGTCTAGTCGTTCGGATGGAACGAAAACCTGAGGTCCCGTGTACACATTTGCTAGAAATGGTTCCACTACTGATGTCTTCCGCCTTACTCCAGCCACAGTAGTGGCTCGTCCTACAGAGTTACTTTGCGCAAGGTTACTGGCCTATAGCTCCCTTAATTTACACATAAACTGACCCCAAACAGTACTGCACATAGCTTAACATATAATAAATCAATTCCCATTGAAATAAAGGTGAAGCCTTACTGCATAATTATATGATTTGATGAAACCCAACTGCTACGCGAAATTTCAACTGGCCGGTGTCATGGCAGCTTGCGTAATACGTCATTACAAGAAACATCGCTATGCAAATGTAGAACGCATAACCACAAAGAAAAACTGTTCGGTAACTATTTTAGTGGTCCAGTCTTCACTATTTGTCATATAATTACTTATTCCAATACAAACTGTAATGATATGTGTTGACAATTGTGCATTTGAACCTATTTGAACTTGCGTGAGGAGTCGTAGACTGTATCAATTGTAACCTTAAACACACAGTTTAACGTTACAAGTATAGAAACTACACATTGGCATGCACGTAAAAGATCCCTTGACAGATGGAATTCGATATAAGAGTAATGGAATGAATGTCAATGAAAACCGTTATGCCATGGTTAATCCAGAATACTATAGTGATTATGATATTATAGTCCCTGCAGTGGAATCTGTTGCTTCTGGAATTCAAAAAATCCTCTGTAATTCTTCCCAGGAGTTGTGGTCTCCAAATAGGAGTAAAAGCGAACCTGAATGATCTCAAAAAGCATGAACCACAAACGATACCAGTTCTTCAGGCAAGTTTCCTGTGATATCATCCTCGGTGGAAGCGACCTTTAAATGGCCTTTGATTTTACTTGAGCTGCGCTTTAAAGGCTCAATACCACTCTTGTTGTAACTGAATAATATGTCCCAATCTTTATTCTGGCCAACAAATTGTACTATTTTACAATATTCCAATTAATTGATGATACAAATTTCATATTAACACACCTAATTTAAAAAATTGGAAAAATTCAACTAAATGATTTGAAAAGCCTGACGTAAAGCTTTTCAAATGTGACTTGGATTTAAAAATATTTTTGAACTCTCTGGACAAGTACAATAGGATTTAATGGATAATTTACACAACAGGTAGGACACTAACACATCTATAAGAATAAGGCTATTTTTTATTTTCTGGAGCTGTCAAGCCAGCAAGAGTGTTATCGTCCCTTTAATCCTTACATGAGTTCAAGTGTCATACATGTATATGTAGGTGAACTTTGATCAGGTTTCTGTCTCATATAGATAAGGTCAGGGGTCATACAGGTGAACTTTGACCAGGTTTGTCTCTCGGGTAAGGTCAAGGGTCATATACATGTACATGTAGGTGAACTTTGATCAGGTTTCTGTCTCATATAGATAAGGTCAGGGGTCATAGGGGTGAACTTTGATCAGGTTTGTGTCTCGGGTAAGGTCAGGGGTCATACAGGTGAACTTTGATCAGGTTTGTGTCTCAGGTAAGGTCATGGGGTCATAGGGGTGAACTTTGATTAGAATGCAAATCAAATAGACAATTCGCTTGATGTAGGCTACATTCAGATATTGGTTAGTGACAGTAAGATACATGTATAATCAAGCCTTGACATGAAGCACCCATCACAGACTTTGTCAAGTACAAATTATGCACAACAGTTATTATAAAATAATGTTATGTTATAATTTGTATCGAACAATGTCTATGACAGGTATCTTATGTCTATTTACTAGTTTGTATATGTGTGATTATAGATATTTACATCTTAGTAATAATTTACTTGAAATATTTCAGGAATTTCTTGCGTATCCAGAAATAGAAGATGTAGATGAATTGAATGAACTGAATCGAATGGTTCAGCAAGTTGAGAAATTTTTTACTGAAGAAGGTGAGGAGTCTATTATATTCTTTATATTATTAAGGGTGACCGATCGGTCTAACCGTTGCACTCTAGATCCTAAGTTTGAGGGGGGGGGGGTCACAGTGGCTAGGTGGGTAAGACGCTGGTCGGGTGTTCGATCCCGGCATTGGCCGAGAAAGTTCATCCAGATTATCCGGCATGGTTCCCCCTTGTCAATGATGCAGGATGGAGTGTCTGACAAGGACAGCTGTCTAGTCGTTCGGATGGGACGAAAAACCGAGGTCCCGTGTACACATTGCATGTAAAAGATCCCTTGACAGTTGGAAGAGTAGGTCGTGGTGCTGCTGTCCGGGCAAAAATTCCCTCATAGCACACTGTATGGCGTATGCCCGTCTTCATTAGCCCAGTTCGGAGCAGAAAAGTAGGACATTAAACCCCATTTCATTTCATTTCACCATATTTCTCTTTCCATCTCATTAATTATTTTTTTATTTTTATAGTTGATTCGAAAAGCATTGATGTAAATGCTAAGATACCAAATGAAGTGCTACAGAAGATTAAAGATATGGGGCTTTTTGGACAACAAATCCCTGAAGAATATGGTAAGTTACGTGGGTGCTGTCTGTAAATTGATAAATCTAGAAACTGTTGTCCTAACCAGGTTGGGGGGTTGGATGGCCGAATGGTTAGCACGTGCGCACTGTATCATAAGGCCTGTCATTGAGTCAACTGACATGGTTTTGAATCCCTGGTTGTACGTGACAAGGAGTAGGGTCGCCTGTCCAACCTAGTGGGTTTTCTCCGGGTACTCCGGTTTCCTCCCACTGTTAAAGACCCCTACCCGCAAGCGTATTATTGAAATTAAAAATTAAACCATATGTTAATCCCGAAATGACCTAGTTTGTGTCGAGTAGACGTTGAACCCCATTTCTCTCTCTCTCTAACCAGGTCTCGGGTTTGCTCTAAGTGTTGACAGAGAAAGTTCCTGTGGATTTCCCAATGTGGTTTCTACTTGTCAGTTGTGCAGGATTGAGGGCCTGGCATGGACTTTGTCTAGTTGTTTGGCAGGAATGATAATTCATTTCAGTGTACAAGAACCCTTTGACAGTTGGAATTCATTTTAAGAGTAGGCTGTACTAGCACCGCCACCTGAAAGAGATTTCCCTCATAGTACATCTGTCTTCATTAACACTTTGGCTCCAATCAGTCAGAGTGATCGATTTAATGTTAATCTTTATCTTTTTTATTTCTCAGGTGGATTAGGATTAAATGCCACTAAGTATGCTAGAATAGCTGAAGCTACAGCATTAGATGGAAGTATATCAGTAACCCTTGCAGGTCATCAATCTATTGGTCTCAAAGTAAGTTAATAGAACGGCCAAATTCCTTACTTTGGATAGAGAACAAGAAATGGAGTTTAACATCCTCTCAATATAAACTAGGTTATTTCGGGACTAACAAATGGTAAATTTTATGTCTATGATTCGCTAGCGCGTAAGAGAGGAAACAAGAGAACCCAAGGAATATCCACAAAGTTGGCAAGCGCCCGTACTTCTTCCGAAGAGCAACCTTGTAATGAAAACCTCACCTCTTTGACTCATTGACAGACCTTATGGTCCAAAGTCCTTATGTTAGACTGGCCAAGATATAGGAATCAAAATTTTAACATATTCCTGAAAAAAGATAAACTCAAATCGATCAGGAGTCACGGTGCCTTGGTGAGTAGGACGTTGACTCGATATCCTGGAGGACCTGTGTTCGATTGCTGCGCTGGCAGAGAAAGTATTTTCTGACATGGTTCCTACTTGTCACTGGTGTACGACGAAAGGTCTTGCAATTGACAGCGTATAGTCTTTTGGATGGGACAATAAAAACGAGGCCTCTTGTAAACATTGGCATGCACGTAAAAGAACCCTTGCAGTAGGCCATAGCGCAGCTGCTCGTGCAAAATTTCCGTCATAGCACACTGTATTGCGTATGCTCATCTTCATTAGTGGGTTTGGATGGCCGAATGGTTAGCATGCGCATGCTGTATGATAAGTTCTGTTATCAAGTCAACTGGTGTGGTTTCGATTCCCCGGTTGTATGTGACAAGGACTAGGGTCGCCTGTCCAACCTCGTGGGTTTTCTCCAGGTCCTCTGGTATCCTCCCACTGCTAAAGACCCCTACGCGCAAGCGAATTATTGAAAAAAAATTGAACCATATTTTAGTCCCGAAATGACCTAATTTGTGTCGAGTGGACCGGACACTCCTTTTCGCTCTCTCTGTCTTCATTAGCCCATTAATGGAAGAACAGTAGGACGTTAAACCCCATATGACTTGGTTTAAAATGAATTTAATTCTCATGTGAATATTTACAGGGTTTATTAATAGCTGGTACGGAAGAGCAGAAAGAGAAATATTTACCTAAATTAGCGACTGGTGAATTAGTGGCTGCCTTCTGTCTCACAGAACCATCAAGGTTTGGACTTTTATCAAATGTGGTGTTTATTAAAAGGCATTTAGTCCAGTAATGATTATTTGGCAAAATAAAAACCTCCCTCTTGCATCAGGGAGCAGTGGGTGGCCGAATGGTTAGGGTGTGCTCGTTGTATCAATATGTCTGGCATTGATTCAACTGGTGTAGTAAGTGACAAGGCCTAGGGTCGTCTGTCCAACCTCGTGGGTTTTCTCCTGGTCCTCCGGTTTCATCCCACTGCTAAAGACCCTTACACGCAAGCGTATTATTGAAATAAAATTGAACCATGTTAGTGCCGAAAAAACCTAGTTTGTGTGGAGTGGACGTTAAACACCCATTTCTCTCTCTCTCTCTCTCTCTCTCTCTCCCTCCCTCCCTCACTCTCTCTCAGATATTTTGTTAGGATTGTCTGAGAACCAGAATAGTTTTTTCGTATAGCCTTAATGTATTTGCTATATCACTGGTAAGCTGATACTAATGAAGCTAGGGCTTTTAGTAATGACAATTTTTGTCATTAAATCATATAAGTGCTCAGTATTCTAGACTAATGTATAATATGTGTAGAAAGTGGTTAGAAATTATACAGTTGTCATTAATTAGCAAGTGTGTAACTAGCTGTAATAAATGTGACTATAATTTATAACACCCATCACTATTGAATACACAAACCTAGACAATAATGGTGTATATCATTTAATAGTCACACTTTTAACACCTTAGTGACAAAACACCTACTTAATGACTACTGCCTGATTAATAACAATTTTAACAAACTAATACACATTATGTATATAAACTGATGACTTTGATCTATTAGTGTTGTATATTTTCATTTATAACAGTTATTATTTGTTGCTTAGTCAACAATATCAACGTTACAGTGCGATAGCCTACTGATTTTAAGCCAAATATAATTTTCAGTGGCAGTGATGCAGCATCGATTCAAACTAGAGCAACTTTATCTGAAGATGGCCAGACGTATTATCTTAATGGTGGCAAACTCTGGATATCTAACGGAGGAATCGCAGATGTTTTTACTGTCCTTGCCAAAACTGAAATCACCAACCAAGTTGTAAGTGAAATCACATTTTTTTAAAACCAAAATTGGTTTGCACGTAAAAATACTTTGAGTAGGAATGAGAGACAGGGACCTTATGATTGAACGCGCACACGCTTAAACCTTCGGCCATCAAACCTCCCACACAGGGCTGCCGACAACCAGTATCGCAGCGCAATTTGCGATACATATTTTGTCCGTTGCTAACCAAAAATTAAAATCTAACGTTTTTGATTCGCAGTTACTGCGAATCATCAATATGCCTGTCATTTTGGATATTGACACAAGAATAATCCACATTTTGAAGACTAGAAGGCTTACTCAACACTTTCAACGTGTATAAAATGTTGAATAAAATTTTATAAACAAAACTGAATTCTCCGTGTGACATTTTCTTCTCGAACTACCAGACACAATACTATATAACACATAACTCTATGAATAGGGACTATTAAACCGGAAATAGGGAATCAAGTAGTACCACTCACGTTGCGAGACATCAAGTAATTATATCATATTCATTTTGAAAGAAATAAATCCAATGTATCCCCCACGTATTGTAAATAAAATATAAAAAAATAAATACATGTTAACGTATTGTAAAATGATAAATCAAAGTAAAAATTCCCGTAAAACATTATTGTTTATATCGTGTGTGTCAAGTTAATCGAGGTGTGTCCGATTGAAGAAAAATAGTAATACACGATAAAAAGCAGACGAAATTGTTTTCTAACGAAGATTTCTAACGTAACAAAAAAATAACAATTAAAATGAGTGGGGCTTCGGAAGTCACTGTCAAGAATTGGCTTCAGACATAAGACCTAACTAAATTTCTACATCACATTCACAAACTGTCACAAGTACTTGTGGCAGTGCTAAAAAATCTAAGAATAGTCAGAATGGAATCTAATCATATTTGTTATGAATTAAAGTAATATCTTGTTATTTAGGTGTTTTACATTGAAACTGAAAAACTGCTAATCAATTTTAAAATTTGCTAATCAAATTTGGCGAAATTGGACTTTTTGATTAGCAGTGCTGCTAATCAACTGTGAAAAATTACCGACAGCCCTGCTCCCACATGCATGTGAAATCATAAGGTCTGTCATTGAGTAAAGTGCCGTCGTTTCGATTCCCCACTTGAACATGAAAAGGATTAGGGTCACCTGTTCAGCTTTGTGGTTTTTCTCTGGGCCCTCGTGGTTTTCCTTCCACTGCTAAAGACCTATGCACAAGCGAATTATTGAAATAAAATTGAACCATATGTTAGTTCCGGATAGGCCTAGTTTGTGTCAAGTAGACTGTAAACCCCATTTTATTCTCTCTCTTCTAGGGTGTGAGCAATGATGTGATGTGTAGGACAATGTATAGTCATTCGGACGGGAGAGGAAAGAACAAGGTCTCATGTATACATTGGAGTGCATGTAAAAAAAAAACTCTTGCCAGATGGAATTCGATATAAGACTAGGCAGTAGTGCCACTGCTGAGGCAAAATTTCCCTCATAGCACACTGTATGGCGTATGTCCATCTTAATAGCCCTGTTAAAACCCTTATTGTTTATTTTTAAGGGTGAGAAAGAAGACAAGATAACAGCGTTTTTTGTTGAAAGAGCGTTCGGGGGTGTAACTAGTGGAAAACCAGAAGACAAACTTGGTATACGGGGATCAAATAGTAAGTACAGTATTTCTATAAGCCCAATGTGATTAAAATAAAGATCTATATTTCGTTTCGTGTTTTTATTCTTTCAATGGCCTACACTACATGAAGATCTAACCGGTTGTAGTCGGAGGTTGCGTCAGGGGTCATACTAGTGGCTTTTGATCCTATGACATCAGACATTGGTTAATCAATCAGCACTGACGTTTCTAGTGGTTTACCCACAGTTCCGTGCATGGCACACCAAGAAGTCGCCGTTTCATTCTTATTCCTCACATCAACCAGAACGCCGGTAATATAACAACTCTTCCAGATCCTAGTGTAGTAAAGACAAGTAAAACGAAATTTTGAACTATAAAAACGAAATGAAATGAAATAGAATCTGTGTTTTAATCTGATTGCTATAAATCTGTCTTTTTTTTTAATTCTAAAGTCCCCGATACTAAACGACAATATTGGGGACAATACACTACAACTAAGGTATCATGTAATTCTGTACTTAATGTTTATTTTCAAAACATTGTTGGGCAGCTGTTCAAATTCATTGGGTTTCTACTGTCACATAGTTTAAAATGGTCTGTCTAGATTAGAAAATGAGTTTTTGGTTTATAATTGTTTACTTTCTCAAAAGGCGTTGAGAGTAATTAATTACTGAACACCGCTCGGAAAAGTAAACAGTTATAAACACAACATGGATTATCTAATCTAGACAGACCAATTTAAACTACGTTAAAACAGGACAAGTTATACAGTAGAATCTGTATGAGAAGCCACTCCTATTCAGCGACATCTCCTTGTATGCGGTCACAATAAATTCCCCCCGTAAAAATTCTATTGTTTCATCTCTTTATTCAACGGTCACTCCTCTAACGCGGCCAGTGGTCACTATTTTACTAATAAATTCAACAAAACATCGCCCATTCTACTGCCATTGTGGGGGTTGGATGGCTGAATGGTTAGCGTGCGCGCTGTATCATAAAGTCTGTCATTGAGTCGACTGGCGTGGTTTCGAATCCCCGGTTGTACGTGGCAAGGAGTAGGGTCGCCTGTCCAACCTCGTGGGTTTTCTCCGGGGCCTCCGGTTTCCTCCCACTGCTAAAGACCCCTACGCGCAAGCGAATTATGTAAATAAAATTAAACCATATGTTAGTCCCGAAATGACCTAGTTTGTGTCGAGTGGACGTTAAACCCCATTTCTCTCTCTCTCTCTACTGCCATTGTTGAATGATACCATCTTGTCATACCCGCTAATCTCGTGAGTAGTAGTTAATTAACTGGACCCCCCTCTGATCAGGTAAAAAGAAATGTAAAAATAACAATCAACCCGGGATTATCTGTCAATTAATCTTTTGTTTTATTAAACGACTAACCAGATCATTGTTTTCATGCATAACGACACATTATTTGATACTGATTGAATAAAATAAAAATACTGAGTTTTGTCACGATCATCTAGTATCTCTTTTCCATTGCCACTTTGATGTTAAACAGAAGTTTTAGCGCCTCCTATAATATTACATACAGAGTTACTCCCCTGTAAATAGGTGATAAAATCAGCCATGGTTTTTTGTTCATGTGCTTTTTTTGATAAAATAAAATTCATTCATCGATTTTCTTCACAAAAATAGATAAATATTATCAAATGCATCACAATGGTAGACAGCAGTATCGAAGGTTGGTAAAAAATGACAAGTTTACAGAAGTTATGTCCGAGACTTGAGTAAAGAATTTTCGTTCGGCGCAAGATTCAGCGACGGTCAAATTTACCGATGCAAGTATTGATGTTCGCTTCCAATGCACCCAAGCGTAATTAATTTATGTCAGTTATTATTATTAACAATGTGTGAAGTATATTCTGAAAATATTTTTATTATTGACACCATGTGAAGTACATTTTGATAATATTGTTATTATTATTGACAGCGTGTGAAGTACATTTTGATAATACACCGGTACCAATTGATAATGTTATTGGTGAAGTAGGAGGGGGCTTTAAGGTAGGAATTTATTTGCACCTATTTATTTAATTCGGGAGGTATATTGTGATGGTTCTAAAGACCATAGGCGTACGAGCTGGGGGGGCTGGGCCCCCCCATTTTGGGCACCAAATACTGGGAAAATTTGGGCACAAAATTGTACTTTGTAAAAGTTGTATAAAAAAAATATTGTGTTCTTGAATGTGTCCAATTTAACAGCGAATTTATTATTATTATGTAACATACTAAGAACCTAACTACATTTTTTGGGCACCAACCACCACCGCCCCCCCCAGTGAAAAATTTCCCCGTACGCCTATGCTAAAGACAATCGTTCTCCAATACTGCAAACCTTTCTTACAGACTAGGGGGTTACTTCTGCTAGACCTTGAGAGTATGTATCCTTCTGACAGTTAAAGATACTGTTGTAAACAATAGCAAAATAGGTTCAAAAATGCAAAATATTTCAGGTGCAAAGCCTGCGACATACCCCACCCCCCTTGTTTTGGCTGAGCTGGTCCCAACATGCCTCTGCCTATAACTGAAACAATTTCCCCTGTGATTCTACTACTTAAGAGGTTTGACAGAACACTGTCAAAGGTAGAACGCTTTCATCGGATTTGGAGAACTTTGTCGATTGATTGGAACTCTGTCTCTTAATTGATGGAACTCTGTCTCTTAATTGACGGAACTCTGTCTCTTGATTAGTAGAACTGTCTCTTGATTGGCAGAACTCTCTCTCTGTCTCTCTCTCGAACTCTCTCTCGAACTCACTTGATTGGCAGAACTCTTGCAATTTCAAATTTCCCAAACTTACAACCAAATCCCCTCTAATTAATATTTAACGAAATATATCATGTTTGCCTTGAATATATAAAATATAAGTGACATACACAGTGGTCGAGAAATATGAAATAACTGTAGAATTGTCTTATGTTTCAGGTAGCTATGAATATATTAAATAGTGGTAGATTTAGTATGGGAAGCTCATCGGCAGGTGCACTGAAACGATTGTTAGGTTTGTTAAATTAAATACATATTAGATTTCTAATACCTTATAGACTGATAGTTGTCATGGAAACTTAAAGCTAGAAGCCCAGCACAAATTTGAAA
This sequence comes from Patella vulgata, assembly GCF_932274485.2. Lineage (NCBI taxonomy): Eukaryota > Metazoa > Mollusca > Gastropoda > Patellidae > Patella > Patella vulgata. The sequence goes on from NC_065885.2 coordinate 5,865,816, forward strand.
ATTTAAGAAAGGAACCCTCTTGGGTTTCCCTTCCACATTTTACCAGCCTGTTATTTTTTGGCATATTTGGTTTACTGTAGAATATCATCAAGATATCTGTTTAGTACTGTCCAAATTTTCGTTTTTATTTTTTAAGTGTTTTTATACATAAAAAGTATTATTCTTTGAAATGTAAATTGTTTAGCTTGGGCAAGCAGTACATTGCACTATCAGTCAGTCAAAACTAGAAACATAATATTATTGAATTGAGAGCACTGCCTACCAAGTCAGCGAAATATCAACAATTTTTTTATTTTTTGAAATTTAGTCTATTTTTAGAGAAATTAGGAATTTAAGACTTAAGTCAGTGAATTTAGATATTATGTGAATATTATTTATCTGTGTGAACAGGTATGACAGTAGAACATGCTACAACAAGAACACAGTTTGGAAAAAAAATATCAGAATTTGGGTTGATTCAGGTAATCAAATCAATTTACGAATAATATCTAATGTGTATGATATGAAATGGGGTTTAACGTCCTTTTTCCAGAATTAAGCTGTCAGTGGTTCTTTTACATGCACCACCCCTGTCCTGCATCACTGATGTAGGGAAACCTAGCTGGAAAATAAAGATAAACTTTCTTAGCAAAAACAGGGATTGAGCATTGTCTTACTCACTGAGCCACTGTGGCTTTTACCATGTTACGTACGTCTATTTCCTGGCCTCCAGACCAGATATTGGGATCTACTTTAAAAGCCGAGGGGGTTGGATGGTCGAGTGATTAGCACATGAGGTCTGTTATTCAGTCAACTGGCGTGGTTTCGATTCCCCGTTTGTGCATGATAAGAAGTAGAGTGGCCTGTTCATGGGTTTTCTCTGGTTTCCTCCCACTGCTAAGCAAATTATTGAAGTAAAATTGAACTATATGTTAGTCTTGAAAATACCTGGTTTATGTCGAGTAGACGTTATACCCCATTTCTCTTTCTTTCTTCGTAAGGCATAGACGTGGTTTGTGTCGAGTAGACATTAAACCCCATTTCTCTTTCTTTCTTTGAAAGGCATATGTTAATTGAACTTATTAACACAAGGTACAATTCTATGGATACACAACTATTAAAGATACATTATGGGAGATTTTTATAGAGAGTTGGCCATTCTTGCTATAACAGTTCAAAAGTAGATGATGAAAGAAGAATATATTGAAAAATTCTGTTAAATTACTTTATTCTGAACATAGTTATCATCGTTGTAATATTTGCCTAGAAATGGTAGCGAATTGTGTCTTCACCTTCGCTGATCGTTTGATTGACAGGCGTTAACTCCACCTACATATCTCGTTTATCAAGTAAAGTTTTCAATGGCATACCGAAACGCTTTACAGCGGGCCTCGCTAAGTACACTCTATCATTTAGCCTCGATCTAACTGACGTATTTTCATCAGGTTACCCCTTATTTGATTTAATCAATTAGTGAAATCCTATTTAAATCTGAGCTGTAGCCGAGCCATCCGTGGGTCTACAGAGTTGATTTTGGTCTTGTTGTTTAAATAAAGATCTAATTTATAATTTCTTTAACATCTAAAGCCTAAATTAAGACTTGCAATAATCAGATTTAGCTCTTGCATAATGCATGTTTAAGTTTAATACTAATTGTGTCAGATATTGAACAGTATTTTTATTAAATATTTTTAGGAAAAAATTGCAAAGATGGCTCTCAAAATTTATGCCATGGAAAGTATGGCTTACCTTACTGCTGGTGTAATAGACTCTTATGAAAAACCAGATTTATCAATTGAAGCAGCCATGGTTAAAGTGAGTACAGTGTTAAAATCTTAATCAGATATTCAAATAACATTCCAACATTCTTTAGAATATTCGAATAACATTCCAACATGATTTAGAATATTCGAATAACATTCCAACATGATTTAGAATATTAGAATAACATTCCAACATGATTTAGAATATTCGAATAACATTCCAACATGGTTTAGAATATTCAGACAGCTTTTCAACATGATTTAGAAATAACATTTGTATTAATATTTAGAATTTTTGCTCTTGAAATTAATGGTGGCATTATATTTCATTAATTAGTATGTTTGGCAAGTTATTAGATTCACATATATGTATTGTACTTAAATCAACATATTATTATATATAAAAAAGAGTCATAATGTGCTAAACATTCAATTCTAGGTTGATAACATATATCTTGTGGGAAGTTTCTTCGGTATATTTCCATTTTCCATATAAGGGTGGGTTTCAACGTCATTAGCCTAAATTGACCAATCTCTTTGATTATTTACATCATATTTGACCAATTGGATAATACTGAACGTCAAAACCCAAGCTACAAAACTATCATATTTGTGAGCAATCACCAGACAGCAGACAGGTTCTGGAAGGGAAAAGATGTAGCAGTTTCTATCAGCAGACTCGCCCATCGAGTCTTGCTGGCTAGTGTTTGAGAATGACTTTATTATTGTAATCTATACTATGCTTGTATCCATGTATCCGGCTATGGTATATAAAATGTAAAAACGAACTGTTGCATTGTTATAACTACTGGGAAAAAAAACGTCTTAAGAAAACAGTAAGAAGTAAATACACAACGTGAAGGGGAAGAAAGACGACAGGTGAAAATACTAGACGATCACAAGGCTACTAAAATATGTAGTAAGAAAAGATGCATGGGTCGTACGCTGGAGGTGGCGACCGGATTAGTGTCACCCGCTCTCCACGTCTGACAAAAGACCTATGGTGCTACACATTCCAACATGATTTAGAGAGAGAGAAAGAAATGGGGTTTAACGTCCACTCGCCACAAACTAGGTCATTTTGGGACTAACATGGTTTAATTTTATTTACATAATTAGCTTGCGCGTAGGGGTCTTTAGCAGTGGGAGGAAACCGGAGGACCCGGAGAAAACCCATGAGGTTGGACAGGCGACCCTACTCCTTGCCACGTACAAACGGGGATTCGAAACCACGCCAGTCGACTCAATGACAGACTGTATGATACAGCGCGCGCACGCTAACCATTCAGCCATCCAACCCCCGAACATGATTTAGAATATTCAGATAGCTTTTCAAGTAGTCCTACACAATGTATCTTTAATGTCTGATGTAGTAATGACACGATATACATGTGTCATTGAATCGATGTATCAAGATACATCTTATCACGGCTCACATATTGGATCATGAGACGCTGAATTGATGTATAGCTATTCTTTTTTATGTTTTTATGTGTACCATAATGCATTTCAATGCCATTTGTAACAAGGGACTCGAAGAACAAGGCTAGACATATTCCACAACTAATGTCAAACGATGACGTCATATTCTTATCTGGATAGCATGCGCAATAAATACCATCGCTGTAGACTGGAATAACCAGATGCTAGAGATTGTCATTCGATTGAGACTTCTGGAATATTTAGCGAACATAACTCATTTAAAATTAGAGTAAAAACGGAAACGATTGAATGTAAATCAGTTTATATATATCCATATTACATTATTATATGCGTTGCGACCCATTCGTTTCAATTTCTAGATCCCAAATATTAGTGATTTAGCCCCTTTAAATTGTTTCGGTCCTTATTTTGATCCATATCAATATCATGAAATAAAACAGTTTAATTTCTTCAACATCAACAAGACTAAAAATATAAATTATTCATTTATCTTGCAATCTGATTATAATACATCTATATTTCGTTTGGTTTTTTATACTTTCGATGGCCTACACTACATGAAGATCTGACAAGTTATAGCGATAGGTCACGTCAGGGGTCAAAAGACCGACTTATGACCCTATGACGTCAGACATTTGATTAACCAATCAGCATTGATGTTACTAGTGGATTACCCACAGTTCCGTGAAAAACACGCCTAAAGCGCGTCGTAACAGACCGTTTATCCCTGACACCATTCAGAACACAAGTTAAATAACAACTCTTCCAGATCCAAGTGTAGTAAAGACAAGTAAAACAAAATTTTAAACTATAAAAACGGAACGAAATAGGATCTGTGTTTTAACCAGATTGTCTATCGTGTTGTTTTCCTGGTATATGAATCGTATCGTAATACCTGAATTGCAATATGTATTGTATTGTGACTGCAGTGACAATATCCAGCACTAGCCTGATGACATTATTTTCAAGATCTTCAGACGTGATGATTTGTAGATTTGTAACACATTGTTTGAATTTGTTTGTTTTTAGATTTATAGCTCTGAAGGGACATGGATGTGTGTTAGTGAATGTCTACAAATACTGGGTGGTCAAGGCTATATGAAAGATTATCCATATGAAAGATATTTACGCGATGCACGAATTCTCTCGATATTTGAGGTATTTATTACGATTATATTTTTATATGAGGAGCCACGGTGGCTCAGTGAGTAAGACTTTGGAGATGCACGATTGAACGTTCCGTAGTTTTAAATTCTCTCAATTCTAAAAAAAAGTGTTAATTGAGTGAAAAGGAGAATTTCGGAGTAAAACGCATGTGCCGACTGCATAAAAATATCTCAACCAATCATGACAGCTGAAACATATTTGTTGCTAAAAATACGTCACGATTTACTCACACATCCTTATCTGTCGTGACTGGCAGAACTGCGACAGGGCTGAATTCCGTATCACTTGATTGCAATTCTGTCAAATTCCGAATGTTCGGAACTGACGTTCAAGCACCCCCTTTGGCACAATAACCTAGAGGTAATATGTTCGATCCCTGCATTGGCCGAGAAATTCATTTTTATTTTCAAGTGTGGTTCCCTCTTGTCAGTGGCGCAGGACAGAGGACCTGGCGAGGAACAACGTATAGTCATTCTTATGGGCCGAAAAACCAAGGTCCTGTGTGCATGTAAAAGATCTCTAGACAGTTGGAATTCGATGTAAGAGTAGGGTGTAGCGCCGCTGTCCAGGTAAAATTTTCCTCATTGCACATGGCATGGCGTATGCCTGTCTTCATTAGCCCACTCGGAGCAGAACAGTAGGACATTAAACCCCATTTTATTTCATTAAAACATTTTTGTTACTGGTCAAAGGGAAATAACTTCTAACATTAATCCCTTGCTGATTGTGTAGATTCTTGTAAATGGTTTAATAGTCGAGACTGAAATAGCGTGTAATTGTTTGTGTGTGGTGTGGTCCACCTGCACTTACTTATAACTTTAGAGAGAGAGAAAGAAATGGGGTAACGTACACTTGACACAAACTAGGTCATTTCGGGACTAACATATGGTTCAATTTTATTTCAATAATTCGCTTGTACGTAAGGCCCTTACGGTAAGGGTCTCTAACATTGGAAGCAAACCGGAGGACCTGGAGAAAACACATGAGGTTGGACAGACGACACTACTCCTTGTTACGTACAAGAGGGGAATCGTAACCCCGCCAGTTGACTCAATGACAGACCTTATTATACAATGCGCAGGTGCTAACCATTCAGCCATCCAACAACCCCCTTACTTATAACTTCATACAATATGTACCTAAAAATCACGCTTACCAGTGAATTATTTATTTATTTAATTTGTTTTACAGGGAACTAACGAGATTTTAAGGTTACTTGTGGCGTTATCAGGTTGTCAACATGCTGGTAAAGAACTAAAGAATCTTGTTAAGTAAGTTATTCAAAAAACAATCTGATTAAAACACAGATTCTATTTTGTTTTGTTTTTTATGGTTCAAAATTTCGTTTTACTTATCTTTACTAGTTGTTCTATAACCTGCGTTCTGGATAATGTAAGGGATTAGCCAATGAAACGGTCTGTTTTTGACGTGAGATGTACGGAACTGTGGGTAACCCACTATAAGCATCAACACTGATTGGTTAATCAAATGTCTGACGTCCTATGGTCAAAAGCCACTCATATGTATTTTAATCAGATTGTTCAATAAATTCTTGAAATAAAGAATGATACAGATTCAATCAAGAAAATATTGATGATCCTCACTGTTCACAGCTTAATCCACATTAGAATGTATTCAAATCTATTATTTAAAGGGCTTATCTCTCTATTTTTGGGCGTTAAACTCCATTTTATTTCATTTCTCTATTTTTTGGAACGTTGAAACAGATGAAAATGGTTCTAAAACACATATTAATGTAATATAAATGTATGTAAAGTGATTTATATTCAATTTCTAATCAACGTTTGATAAAATATGTGAACAGTTCAAGTCATTTATGCCTGCTTAGTCCATTTTACATGCTTTTTGAATTATTATTTTGTCGTTTTTGAATCAGCCTTTAATTTCGAATATTATGGAAATCATTGAGTTAGAGACTTAGCTCCTTTAAAATTTAATTAAGAGAAAACTATCAACTGTAGATAATCTCCGAGCTTAGATTCAATCTGATTTAAAAGGGGCCCATCATAAGATTTTAACGAAGATTTATAGGTGTTTCAGGGGTTGGATAAATGTTGATAAATTTTCAATTTATCATATCTTAGTATAAATACTGTCACTATAACCCAAGTATCATTTGTAATCTTATGTATCTAGCACTAATTTCTTTCACATTTGTTTCATATTCTTTCGAAATTGGCATATCATATCTTAACTTCTTGAATTATGGCCCTTGATTGTGCAAAAAATCACTTGTTCTTTTAGCTTGTTCTCTGTCCATCTCTTGCAAAATGTGGGCGTATTTTGCATGGTTATTTACTTAATAGAACTTGGAGCTACAATGGCACTGCCTCACTAACCAGGAGATACCTTGTATGATTCCGGCACCGGTAGAGAAATTTCCTGGTTTCCCTTGTTAGTGGTGCAGTTGTCCTGTGTAGTTGGAAATCAAAAAAAGATTAGGTTGGAACGTCAATGTTCGGGAATAATTTCCCTCGTTGGCCCAGATGGAGCAGTTGGAAATCAAAAAAAGGTTAGGTTGGAACGCTAATGGTCAGGCAAAATTTCCCTCAGTTGCCCAGATGGAGCAGTTGGAAATCAAAAAAAGGTTGGATTGGAACGTCAATTGACAGACAAAATTTCCCTCGTTAGCCCAGATGGAGCCGAAAATTAAGACGTTGAACCCCCGTTTCATTTCTTAGCATTAAACTCAGTAATTGTGTAACCATAAAATTGTACCTTGTGTTAATATGTTCAATTACTAAATGTCAATCAAAGAAGATACTAAATCATACTATATGTCTTTTGTTTTGAATTTACAGAAAATTACGAAATCCCGTGATGAATCCAGACGTTTTGGTAAAAACAGCCTACAGGAAAATAATGGGGAAGCATCTGGCAGGGGATAGAACGCCTTTTGCTTTGGATGAAGAAGTCCATCCTAGTTTAAAAGTAAGATTTTTGTTAAATGACGACAATAGAAGGAGATGTATTTTTTTTGTAACCATTTCATTTCAATAGAAAATTTGAAATCATCTAAGATGCTTATTTTGAAACCAGTTTAAAATCGACAGGGGGGTGGGGAGAGGGTTTGTGTTCGCACATGCTATTCCAAACCCAGTTTAACTATTCTGACCTGGTTAGTTTAAGGTAAGAGTTAATTACACATGGTCACATGTCATCATTTGCCAGGTAGATAGTTTATTGTACGTCCCAAAGCAAGCTGGAGCTGGCAATTTTAAGCCAATCTGTTCTGACGGGCTGGCAATTTTAAGCCAATCTGTTCTGACAGGCTGGCAATTTTAAGCCAATCTGTTCTGACAGGCTGGCAATTTTAAGCCAAGCTGTTCTGACGGACTAGCAATTTTAAGCCAATCTGATGGCCAAGATTAAGATAGTTTTTAAGCCTTTTTCGAAGACGGGTACAGAACTGAGTTCTTTACACTGGTTTATTTACCCCACCTTTATGTTCAAACGATGGACTGAAACTTGTTTAACGATCGCCGGGGATTTTAAACCAATTTAACTTGTAAGTTTTCTCAAGTGCCTTCAGTTTCCTCCCACTGCTAAGGAGCCCTACGCTCAAGCGAATTATATCAATTAAATTGAGCCATATGTTAGTCCCGAAATGACCTAGTCGGTTTCAAGTGGATGTTAAACCCCATTTCTTTCTCTTTCTGCACAAACAGGGCTAATGAAGACGAGCGTACACCACACATTGTTAGATTCTAGAACCCTGGGGTGGGGAGGGGCGGTGGATGGCCAAATGGTTATCAGGTCTGTCATTGAGTCATCTGGCGTGGTTTCGAATCCCCAGTTGTACGTGACAAGGAGTAGGGTCGCCTGTCCAGCCTCGTGGGTTTTATTTCAATAATTCGCTTGCACATAGGTGTCTTTAGCAGTGGGAGGAAACTGGAAGACCTGGAGAAAACCCACGAGCTTGGACAGGTGACCCTACTCCTTGTCACGTACAACCGGGCAATCGAAACCACGCCAGTCAACTCAATGACAGACTTTACATCAGATACGTACAGTATAAATATTGGATAAAAAACAAATTTATCGCCAGAATGCAACAATCTACATAGCAAGTACATGTGATTTAGCTGATGTGGGTGTATGTTTTGTTGCCTGGCAACCTATATATATTACAGGAGGAAGCTGATAAAATAGATGTTTCAGTAAGAATGTTACAAAGTTCTTCAGATTATTTGTTGGTCCTACATGGTAATGTGAGTACCAATTGTTTTTTATAGATTAGCCCACTGTTAGCTTGTGCCCCCATATTGTTAAGGCTGTTCTGACTATTGCAATATGGTAGTATGTCCCATATTGTTAAGGCTGTTCTGACTATAGTAGTGTGCCCCATAATTTTAAGGCTGTTCTGACTATTATAGTGTGCACCATATTGTTGTTCTGACTAATGTAACATGCTTCACAATATGAAGTCTATTCTGACTATGGTTGCATGACCCACAATGTTAAGTTTGTTCTGACTATGATAGCTTCAATTCTAGAGACAGAGTCTAACATATGGCACAATTTTATTTGAGTAATTCGCATAGGGATCTTTAGCAGTGGGAGAAAATTGCATGACAGACCTTATGTTCTAAAGCGCACATATTGGATCATTCAACTGACCCCCAATCCAACATCACCCCAATCTGATAAAAACACAGATCCTATTTCATTTCGTTTTTTATAGTTCAAAATTTCGTTTTACTTGTCTTTACTACACTAGGATCTGGAAGAGTTGTTATTTAACCCGTGTTCTGGATGATGTGAGGGATTAGCCAATGAAACGGTCTGTTACGGCGAGTTTTTGGCGTGAGGTGCATGGAACTGTTGGTAATCCACTAGAAACATCAATGCTGATTGGTTGATCAAATGTCTGACGTCATAGGCCCAATAGCCGCTCGTATGACCTCTGACGCAACCTATCACTACAACCGGTCAGATCTTCATATACGGTAGTGTAGGCCATTGAAAGTATAAAAAAATCGAAACGAAATATAGATCTGTATTTTAATCAGATTGAAATCACCCACAATTCTCTTCATTATATTTACGAAAGAAAATTGTTTATCTATTTATTTAGAAAATTGTAGATGACCAGATGAATTTAAAAAGACTGGCTGATATTGCTATAGACATCTACGCTATGACGGCTTGTATAGGCAGAGCATCAAGATCCAGGTGTATAGGACTACGGAATAATGACCACGAGGTAATTATCTTTCATAATACTCATAATCATCATCATATATTCAAAGAGGGGGATTAGATGGCCGAATGGTTAGCATGTGCGCGCTGTATCATAAAGTCTGTCATTGAGTCAACTGGCGTGGTTTTGATTCCCCGGTTGTATGTAACAAGGTGTAGAGTCGCCTGTCCAAATTCGTGGGGGTTTTTTTCTGGGGCCTCCGATATATCCTCCCACTGCTAAAGACCCATGTTAAACCATGTGAACAATAAAAGTTATAATCGTATCTGTATGAAATTTATATGCATCATTTATATGTCAGTAATTTCTGTTATATACTTCTAGAGTTATGGCCCTTGTTTTACTTTGAACTCCCTGTGAACACTAACGACAAAAGTTTTCATTCGATCTGTAGGAGGTTTATATGCATTAGTTAAATTAAGTTATAGAAAAAGCATGTTGAATTTCAACAATTTTCAGAGTTAAGGTCCTTGTTTCAGTTTGTAGAACCTTTTGAACTCTCAAATGACGAAAATTATAATCTGATCTGTATGGAATGGTGTTGTAAATGCCCCCCATTACCTACAAAAGAATAAACATGCCACAACCCCTGTCAACCGATCGAACGATTTAGCTGCTGTGGGTGGGTGTGTTTAATTGCCTGGCAACCTATCTTTAAATTTGTATGTAGAAATTATAAACAAATAGTATTGTTTGGGATTTTTTCTTCCAGTTTTTGTTAACCAAAACATTTTGTGAAGAAGCACATCGAAATGTTAAACAATTATATCATCAAATAATTGAAGGTAAGTCACTTTAATAAAACCTCATTTTTAATTAAACCTTATACTTTTAATAAAGGGGTTTGGATGGCCATTGGTTAGCGCTTGCACACTCTATCATAACATTTATCATTATGTCAACTAGCGTGGTTTCGATTCCCAGGTTGTATGTGACAAGGAGTAGGGCATCTGTCCAACCTCATTGGTTTTCTCCAATTTATTGAAATAAAATTGAACCATATTTTAGTCCCAAAATGACCTAGTCTGTGTCAAGCGAACGTTGAACCCCATTTCTCTCTCTCTCTCATTTTTAATAAAACCTGATTTTAATAATAAAATAGTGGCTCAGTGAGTAAAATGTTGACTCGCTAACCTAGAGGTCCCATGTTCAATCGGCGTGCACGTAAAAGATCCCTTGGCAGTTGGAATTCGATATAAGAGTAGGCGATAGTGCCGCTGCCCGGGCAAAATTTCCCTCATAGCACACTGTATGGCGTAAGCCCGTCTTCATTAGCCAAGGTTAGGAGCAGAACAGTAGGACGTTAAACCCCCATTTCATTTCATTTCATTTCCATGTTCGATCCCTTTGTTGGTCAAGAAATTTCATTAGGATTTTCTGTCATTTTGTTTAAGTCAGGATTTTCCTGTCAACTTTTTGACATATTTAAGCCATTAAGGTAAATCATGTTAAATTGAGTAGTTAATCCTACAAATTAGGTGTTTAACTTCATAAAAGGGTTGATCACTTAAGTACATGTACCTAATCAATCCAGTCTATTATCAACAATAATTGAGATGAATATACACTCAGTACAGTCAATTACCTAATCAATCCAGCGTATTATCAACGATAACCAGGTTGAGTGGTAGTTATACACTCAGTACAGTTAGTATATTTTGGATTTTTGAATATCATTCACCATAACTTGATGTCCGATTAGGCATATTCCTGATTGGACGTTTTGAAAATCATGTAGAACATGTCCGGATTATACAGACGAAGTAACATCCTTGGAACAAACTTTTGTATGTGTTGAAGATCCTGTTAAATGAGCCATTGAACTCTATATTCTATAATCATGTTAAATGGATCGTGATCTGTTAAAATTGTGTCTGCTTTTTGTTACAGGTAAAGTAAAGAATTTGGACCAATCATATCATCATATAGCAGATAAAATATTTAAAACAGGCGGTTACGCAGCAGAACATCCGTTAACACGAAACTGGTGAATGTCAAATAAGTTCAAAAGTGTTTTATAAATAAACAAACTAAAATTGTGTATAAAATGGCTTCCTGCTTACATGTAATTCTCGTGGATAAATTATTAAGGATGAAAAGAAACAATATGTAAATATTATTTTAGTAAACAGTCAAGATTGCGTTGGATAAATATATTGGAAATATTGATCCATGACTTGATGGATAAATATATTGTAAATATTGGTCCATGACAATACATGATCCAGTGCTACATGACTTGATGAAGAACGGTAGATATTACATGTGTGTTATGTACGGGGATATCAAATTTTCCTGAATTCTGGGGATCAGCGAGGGAGAGTGTTTTATATATGGTATTAAAATACAGATGTGACGTCATTCTTTGATGTTGGAGTACCATTATTTCAAATAATCGTACGGGCAATGTGCCAAGCGTAACTTGGTAAAATATTGAACTCGAGTGACGTATTTCATTGAAAAGCACGTGCAAGTGTCTGTATTTTAAGTTATTTAATGGTCTCGAGCTTAAGACATTGCGTAATATATTGTAAAAACATTCGGGCCTCACGGCCCTCATGTTGTTACAATATATTACTTAATGTTTCGCTCTCGACCATTAAACCACACATAATGGTTTGTGGATGGAGTCATAGTTTTTGTCGATTAAGAATGCAGTCTGTTGATGTTCTTTTAGTAACTGGATAGAGCAATAAACTATAACACATACTTATCGAAGAACAATTACTGATTTATTTAGGCGACGTTTCGAAGAGAGTATTCTCTCAACATTTTCAAGCAAGTACAGTAACAATGTATAGGGCAATCATATATAGACAAGCAATCTATCTATATATATATATATAATTGCCCTACACATTTGTTACTGTTATAGTTTATCAGTTTGTTGATAATGTAAAAATGAATGCTGATCCATGTAAATAAGATTACCCCACGAAAGTCAGGATTTACTAGGGCTTGTCGGGGAAACACAGGTGGCAGCGTTCTCGATTTTCTACCTCAGTCAATTGTCAGGCCTCTTGTTTTATCCCTAATATCTTGTTTAGCATATGAGAAAATTCTGTATCAGAGATATGGGTGATTTTAGCATTAGCATTTAAAATGGTTGCACACCCCTACTAAAGTTTTTTAAAGTATTTGTACGAGCATTTAAAATAGTGGCGCATCCCTGCTAAAGATCTTTAAAGTATTTGTACGATTTTAAAAGCATTAGTCTAGGTCATCAGGATGTCTGCCTGGAACATTATACAAGGCTAGAAGAATATGATCAAATTCAATATTTCTTTGTGTTCGTAACAAATCGGGGGGTTGGGTGGCCGAATGGTAGCACGTCAACTGGTGTGGTTTCGAATCCCCGGTTGTACATGACAAGGAGTAGGGTCGCCTGTCCAACCTCGTGGGTTTTCTCCGGGTCCTCCGGTTTCCTCCCACTGCTAAAGACCCCTACGCGCAAGCGAATATTGAAATAAAATGAATACCATATGTTAGTCCCAAAATGACCTAGTTTGTTTCAAGTGGACGTTAAACCCCATTTCTCTCTCTCTCCCTCTCTATCAGATTAACAGCCAATTAAGATGTTTTATTGTCCCCAGCCTTTTGTTTTCAACTTTGTGTTGATGATCATTAGATGTATAAATTGACTGAGTTGGATGATGATCCTTAGGTGTATACCTTGACTGAGTTGGATGATGAGCAATAGGAGTATACCTTGACTGAGTTTATTGAATTTCATTAGGTGTGCCTTTGCAGAGATACATGCAAGCAATTTGTTTTGTTGATGCTTTGATTATAATTGAACACAAGTCATGAAAATGTGTGTATTGCTGTTATACTAGGAGCTACTGAAATTATTTAGTGAAAATAAAAACAAACAATGTACACACTTTAACTTCTGTTTGAATTAAAGATATCGACTCATTGGTAGAAATATTTTATAAACTTGTGATATAAATTATGAAATAAATTTTATTTATGACATATGATATGAATATTTTAGTTTTTTCGGAGGGAAAACAGTTTCAGGGGGTAAATTATAATAATATTTATTTAGAATTGGAGGTTGGATTCAGAATGTCCGTACAACGGTCTTCTTGAAATACACAAAATATACCATAGTTAACAAGACTCGAAACGGAAATGGATTGAATCAGGGGCTTTGTTTCATGTGTTTTAACATGCATTATGCAAGAGTAAAATCTGCTTATTACAAGTCTTTCTTTAGGCCTGAAATGTTATCTAAATTATCAATTAGACATTAATTAACTTATCCAGACCATAATAAACTCTCGATGTCAAGGCTAGCCTTCGATGTAGGCTGGATTAGATTCCTATATGCCGCTAACGGCCAAAGATAATTAAATCAGAAATAGTGGATAATCAAGACTATGCTGTTTATATTATTGATTTTAGTAATGATAACCGAGACTATGCAAAAATTTCACCGGCTTCTTTCTCGGCTCATAGTGGATCAATTTGACTGAAATTTTCAGCAAATTACCTTTACACTATCTAGTTTTTAACTATTATAGCGAGAACTGCCATATCTCTTTATCTTATCTCCCATAATGTATCTTTAACAAGACTCGCAACGGAAATGGATTGAATCAGGGGCTTTGTTTCATGTGGTTTAAAGTATTTGAGCCTTCCTCTGCCAAAAATGGAAAATATCACATGGTTGCAATGCTATAATCATAATGCTCAACCAGTCTTAAACAAGTACCATAGCTCAGAGACAAATGGGGTTTAACATACACTCAACACAAACTAGGTCATTTTGAGACTGGCCTGGAAATAACGGTTTTAGATGTACCTGACAAAATGTCAGGCCCTAATGAAATAGTACCTGACATTTTCAACTTAGTGCCGGACATGTATTAATAATATCAATAAAAAAGACAAATCAGTGCCGAACAAAATGACAGGCACCAGAGGTTTAGAGCCTGACAAAGCCTGAATCTGTGCCTGACATTGTCTGTGACAGGTGCCTTATTTCCAGGCTTGCAGTTATCATTTACAAGTGTGGGATGGAAACCCCGCCACTTTACTCAAAGACAGACCTTATGATCCAAAGCACACAAAGTTAAAGATTGAACACTGATAAAATAAACGATAAAAAAATGAAAGTCTTTAGTTTTAGAGGTCTTTATGTTTGTTAATTTGTAAACTGGGTTTGATATTCAAAAGCTAATAATATACTGGCAGCTATTTCTTTGATTCCGATATTGTGCTTGGCTTGAGAGAATATTGTTGGTCCTTTTTGTCTCATCAGAGCTGCATCTCTTTCCATAACCTAAAATAAGAGGTGAAATGGGGGTTAACACCTTATTCCTAAAATATATGAAGTAAGGTTTTATCTTTCTACTGTTGTACACGTTCTGGTCTAATAAAGTCGGATATACATCATGCAGTGTCCTATCAGTATGAGGGAAATTTACCCCGGACAGTGGCACACTACAGCCTATACTTCTTTTAAATTCCAACTACCAAGGGTTCTTTAAAGTGCACGCCAATGTTGGTTTTCATCCTATACAACGACTAGACACTGTTCCCTGCTAGGCCTTTCATCCTGTACCATTCAGCATTTTCGATACAGTGCCACATCTGTGTACAATACACTTCCAGAAAATATCTGACAATTGTGATTCTGTGTCAGTTTTTAAATCCAAAGTGAAAACTTGATAATTTAGACATTATCATTAACACACCAATGTGAGAACATTTTCTAGCGACCAGTTAATTGAATAGTTGTGCAATACAAATATTATTATTATTAAAACTCTTCTGGCAAAATCCTAAGGTATTTTCTTGTCCAACACAGGGATCAATGAGTCAGTGTCTTACCCACTGAGACACTGTATCCACTAAGACACTTTACCCACTGCAACACTATACCCACCCCTGAGACACTGTACCCACTGAGACACTGTCCTAAAAATAGATGTGATCTGAGGTGTATTTATAAAATATCTTGTCACACAACAAAATGATGATTCTTGTTGGTTTATAGAATAAAATCAGGGTATTTTGTAGTCAGAATTCATATATATTTACTAAAAATTATAGCAAAAGAAAAATTGTTCTGACCTTCAGATCAGCACCAACAGCCTCAGCTAAATCTGTTTTGTTTATAACTAGTAAATCACTCTGTGTTATACCTGGTCCTCCTTTACGTGGTATTTTATCACCACCTATAAGTTAAGTAAATCATTTGTTACTCTTTTACGTGGTATTTTACCTATTGTGTTATATAGGTAAAGTAAACCATTTATAATTTGTAGTACTATCAATATTATCTATAATTAGTAACACTATTAATATTATCTATAATTAGTTGTACTTTCAATATTGTCTATAATTAGTAGCAATATCAATATTATTAGTAGTACTATCAATATTATCTATAATTAGTTGTACTATCAATATTGTCTATAATAAATAGTATGGTCAATATTATCTATAATTAGTAGCAATATCAATATTATTAGTTGTACTATCAATATTATCTAAAATCTGTAGTTACTATAAATATTATCTATAATTAGTAGTACTATCAATATCATCTATTACTAGTAGAACTATCAATTTTATCTATAATTAGTAGCAATATCAATATTATTAGTTGTACTATCAATATTATCTAAAATCTGTAGTTACTATAAATATTATTTATAATTAGTAGAACTATCAATATTATCTATCTATAATTAGTAGCACTATCAATATTATCTATAATTAGTAGTACTATCAATATTGTTTATAATGAGTATGACTATAAATATTATCTATCTATAATTAGTAGCACTATCAATATTATCTATAATTAGTAGTGCTATCAATGTATTTAGTAACAATAGTTTAATAATACTAACCTGCAACATCTATAACATATATTATATAATCAGCCAACTCTCGACTAAAATTAGCTGCTAAATTATCTCCCCCTGATTCAATAAACACTATATCTGGTTTGTATTTTACAGTCAGATCTTTTACCTCTTCCATATTTAATGAATAATCCTAAAATATAATTAATATGGATTAAATCGAGGAACTTTGTAATTTTGGGAAGAGATCTGTGTTTTTGGTAATTAAACTTTCAAATATGATAATGAAAGCACTTCTGATGTATTATGTGGCTACTAACATCTAGATTTCAACACATAGATGATGTTTCTATCATAAACTGAAGCTGAAATAGCCAAAATCCCATAAAAACTAGACATTGCTCCTTGCCACCCCCACCCCCGAAAATCTCTAGGGTCTTTTTTCGGCCAACACCTACAATCGAACCTTTGACCTCCTGGTTCATGAGTCTGCACTTTATCACTGAGCCACAATGGCTCCTAAAAGCATAAAACCGATGTTGTATTTTAGCACAAAGCAGCGCATACTTCTCTAATGGCGGCATGGGGACACCCTCCGGTTTCAACTGCTTTCATACGACATTCTGGTAGTGCTTCATTTCTCACTAAAAACTCCCAGTCTTCTCTGCAATAAATTGAAAAATTTACCTCATCATTTAATCTTATTTAAATATATGTATTTAATGTTTACACGAAGAAGAGCATATCATCTCAACCATTTGTCATAATTTCTAACAGAGTTACTGCCCTTGTTCTTTTTATACGCTTACATTTAATGTCACTGCCGTCCTTAACAACCTATTGTAGCTCCTTTACAGGTGAGAGTTTTAAAAGGATTGTTTAATAGGTAATGATAAAGCCACCTATAGAAATTCATAATTGTTCAACCATTTTCTCACTCACTCTAAGTCAAAATCCACAGTCTTTAGCATCTCAAAGATGATGTCAAATTGCTAAAGACCCCTACGCGCAAGCGAATTATTGAAATAAAATTGATCCATGTGTTAGTCCCGAAATGACCTAATTTGTGTTAAGTGGACGTTAAACCCCATTTCTCTCTCTCTCGCTCTCCATTCCCACTAACAGTGATGATTTATCTTGTCAGTGGTGCAGGTGAAAAACCGAGGTCCAGTGGCGCTGCTACAGTCTATTCTTATTTCGAATTCCAACTGTCAAGAGAGAGAGAGAAATGGGGTTTAACGTCCACTCGACACAAACTAGGTCATTTCGGGACTAACATATGGTTTAACTTTATTTACATAATTCGCTTGCGCGTAGGGGTCTTTAGCAGTGGGAGGAAACCGGAGGTTGGACAGGCGACCCTACTCCTTGCCACGTACAACCGGGGATTCGAAACCACGCCCAGTCGACTCAATGTCAAAGGGATGCGGCACAAGAAAATCCGAGCATCTTTCTACCAATTATAGGGCTAAAACTATTTGTTAAGGCCATCTCAATTTTCGTCAAGGTTGCTGAGATTATTGGCAACATTGTAGGTTAGGGCTAGGGTAAGCATTGGGGCTAGGTCCCAGGTTAGGGTTGGGATTAGCACTAGCCCTGTTTACATCTCGTGACCAATGAAGAAACTTGTAGTTGGCCTTATCAAATAGACCTAATCCAATTATTGTGTTATTATGAATGTTAGGGAAATTGAGATAGTTCACCCCCTACAACTTGGTGTAACTACACCTGTTCTCTTAACAGACAGAGAAGGTGATATATTGTGATAAATAGCATTTTTATTCACCATATTAAGTTTCAAACCATAACTTATATGGCCATTTTTGGAATATCATTAAATTATATTAGCTAGGAATATTATTTAATATCTCAGTTGAATTTTAAAGATGGGTTCCCGCGTACAAACTGGGTGATTTAATAGTATATATATGGACTAAAAACATATTCAAACTAATTAATTTGTCATAACTTTGCTTCAAATCCTTCTCAAACATTGCAATTGCAAAGGAATGTCCTGCTATAAAAATTCGATCAAACCAGGCCATGTTTACGTCACGTCTTGGGAGTCAGAGGAGAATTCATTGCATACGCAAGACGATGCTGTCTTTAATCGCTTACTATTTATTACAAATATCGAATCCTAATTAAATTCTCGGATTATCCACTAGCCGCGTCTTTTTCCCTCATTTTTATCTCAGAAAGTGTTGTACGTCTAACACTTCATAAAGTTTATCAACTTGTATATCAAGCGCTCAATGATCGCGTGTGACCTTTGACATCACGCATGTTGAAATTCCTAATCGTCGGAATGTTAATTAGGGGAACCCTTACATTTTTGTCCTGTATACGCTCCAAGAGTGTTTTTCAGGGAATCCAGTATTTTTCTAGTAAGATTGGATATCTCTACTTTCCATATATACCAAAATTACCATACTTTTATTTGAAATAACCACCCAATAAATACTTTTCTGGGAACTCATCTTTAATATTTTAAGTATATAATATACCATTTAATTATATTATTGGTTACAACACCTATATTATCTACCTGTATTGACCTGGTTTCAACACCTATATTATATACCTGTGGACCCTATAGAGGTCATAATTTTTATCCGATTTAAAAAACCGTATTATTATATCACCGTTACACCCTAAGGACGGCTGAGTTCGAATTTCGTGAAAATCGGCCCAAAATTGACAGACAAAATGGCTGCCGTTCGTTCTCAAATAGCGTAAAAATATATGGTATATCAAGGTTTTGGACCCTATAGAGGTCACAATTTTTATCCGATTTTGTTGAAAATTGAAATGTAAGTTTATAACCCAAAGATCTCGGTTCCTTTCGATATTCGCACATATTGGACCGTAACTTCCTGAATTATGGCCCCTGATTGTACGAAAAATCGCGTTTTTAGCTTGTGGACCCTATAGAGGTCATAATTTTTATCCGATTTAAAAAAACGTATTATTATATCACCGTTACACCCTAAGGATGACTGAGTTCGAATTTCGTGAAAATCGGCCCAAAACTGACAGACAAAATGGCCGCCGTTCGTTCTCAAATAGCGTAAAAATATGATATATCAAGGTTGTGGACCCTATAGAGGTCACAATTTTTATCCGATTTTGTTGAAACTTGAAATGTAAGTTTATAACCCAAGGATCTCGGTTCTTTTCGATATTCGCGCATATCGGAAAGTAACTTCCTGAATTATGGCCCCTGATTGTACGAAAAATTGCGTTTTTAGCTTGTGGACCCTATAGAGGTCATAATTTTTATCCGATTTAAAAAAAACATATTATTATATCACCGTTACACCCTAAGGACGACTGAGTTCGAATTTCGTGAATTTCGGCCCAAAACTGACAGACAAAATGGCCGCCCTTCGTTCTCAAATAGCGTAAAAATATTGTATATCAAGGCTGTGGACCCTATAGAGGTCACAATTTTAATCCGATTTTGCTGAAACTTGAAATGTAAGTTTATAACACAAAGATCTCGGTTCCTTTTGATATTTGCGCATATCGAATTGTAATTTCCTGAATTATGGCCCTTGATTGTAGGAAAAATCACTTTCTTTTTATTGTTTCACTAGGAACTAATCGGTTATCAATATCATTATTTCATTCGGAACTAATCCTTGAATATGACTGGGTAAAAGAACGGGACACTAGTAGTTATTCAATATTTTTGTCATTTTAAATTGTGTAAATGAACACATGACACTTGGAATTCGAAGTTAGAGTAGGACATAGCGCCACAGCGCAGCAGAAAGGTAGGCAGTTAAACCCCATTTCATTTCATTTTACTTCAAATAGTCGCAGTTGTTCAGTGAGTAAGAACCCTGGACAGTTACTAGTTAGAAGTCGAAATAAGAGAAGGCCGTAGCGCTGCTGTCCTGGCCAAATTTCTCTCATGGCACACTTTATGGCGTATGACTGTCTTCATTAGCCCAGTCTAGGAGCAGAACAGTAGGACGTTAAACCCCATTTCATTTCTGGTTGGTACAGAACAGTAGGACGTTAAACACCTTTTTATTTCATTTCATTGCTGGGGTCATTAAATCCATTGATTACCCAGTCGTTGCAGAACAGTAGGACGTTTAACCCCACTTCAGTTCACGTAACATACAATGCTCGCTAGCCCAATCCCTAACACATTATTGACAAAAAAATGTCCCATAGTATCTTGTTCCCTTTGGCCATTCATATTTGAGAAATACTCCATGACTTTAGATATTTTATGGTCGAATAAACATGTGAAATAATACCACGCGTGTAGAAATGTAGTGAATATAAACAATGGCTGACTTTGGATATTTGGTTATGGGGGGGCGGGGGCAGGTGCTCTGAGTAAATTTTGAAAAATCGGTGGTGTCAATATTGATTAACATTCAATTTCATCAGCTACATATCACGGCTAAATCTATTTGTTGAGGCCAGCTCAATTTTTGTCAAGGTCGCTGAGATGTAAATAAGGTTAGGACACGTGATTGTTGGTGAGATTGTAGGTTAGGGTTAGGATAAGTGTTAGGCTTGGGATTAGCGCTAGCCCTGTTTACATTTCGTGACCTATGACGAAAAATTGAGCCTGCCTTATCATTTAGCACTAACCGCTACATCACCCCAACTAAGGGGGGTTGGATGGCGGAATGGTTAGCACGTGCGTGCTGTATCATAAGCTCTGTCATTGAGTCAACTGGCGTGGTTTCGATTCCCCGGGTGTACGTGACAAGGAGTAGGGTCGCCTGTCCAAACTCGTGGGTTTTCTCCGGGTCCTCCGGTTTCCTCCCGCTGCGAAAGACCCCTATGCGCAACCAAATTATTGAAATAAAATAAAACCATATTTTAGTCCCGAAACGACCTAGTTTGTGTCGAGTGGATGTTAAACTCTCTCTCTCTCTCCCCCCCCCTCTCTCTCTCTCTCTCTCTCCCTCTCTCTCTCTCTGTTGGGGTTAGATCCGCCACTGAATATGGTATTGTATAATATCTGCAGTATAAACTAGATATAGTCGACCTTTAACTTATATATATATCTATTTTAAAACCCCTTGACACGGTTGAAAACACAATTCAAGCTATCTTAAAAGTACAACAAACTTATGTGGAGAGAGGCGAATCGGGTTTAACATCCAACTCGAGACAAACTAGGTCATTTCAGGACTAACAAGTCGTATGTTTTATTTCAATAATTCGCTTGTCTATAGGTGTGGGAGGAAACCGGAGGACCCAGAGAAAACCCACGAGGTTGGACATGCGACCCTTCCCCCCACCCCACAGACAGAGCAGGTGATTTATTGTGATTAATGACATTTTTATTCACGATATTAAGTTTCAAACCACGACTTATATGACCATTATATTCACTAGGAATATAATTTAATATCTCAGTTGAATTTTAATATTTTAAGTATATAATATATCATTTAAATATAACATTGGTTACAACACCTATATTATATACCTGTATTTACCTGGTTACAACACCTATATTATATACCTGTATTTACCTGGTTACAACACCTATATTATATACCTGTGATTACCTCGTAAATATAACATTGATTATATACCTGGTTACAACACCTATATTATATACCTGTGATTACCTGGTAAATATAACATTGATTATATACCTGATTACAATACCTATATTATATATCTGTAATTACCTGGTAAATATAACATTGATTACGTACAATACCTATACAATATACCTGTGTTTACCTGGTTACAACACCTATATTATATACCTGTAATTACCTGGTAAATATAACATTGATTACAACACCTATATAAAACACCTGTATTTACCTGGTAAAGATGTCATTGGTTACAACACATACACCACGAGAATCTCTCAGGTATTTACATAAAGCTAATACTAGGGCTGTTTTACCTGATCCCACTGGACCACCAATACCCACAGTAAAAGCTCTCTAAAAATAAAAACATTTACTAACATGTGTCATTTGAACCTTGTCATGTCTGGAAAAACATTAAGCAATCTGATTAAAATACAGATGTATATTTCGTTTCGTTTTTTTATACTTTTGATGGCCTACACTACATGAAGATCTGACAAGTTATAGTGGAAGGTTGTGTCAGAAGCTTTGAAAGAAAGAAAGAAAGAAAGAAATGGGGTTTAACGTCCATTCGACACAAACTAGGTCATTTTGGGACTAACACATGGTTCAATTTTATTTCTATAAATCGCTTGCGCGTAGGGGTCTTTAGCAGTGGGAGGAAACCGGAGGACCCGGAGAAAACCCATGAGGTTGGACAGGCGACCCTACTCCGTGTCATGTACAACCAGGGATTCGAAACCACGCCAGTTGACTCAGTGACAGACTTAATGATACAGCGCGCACGTGCTAACCACTAATCTATGACGTCACACGTTGATGTTTCTGGTGGGTGGGTTACCCAGTTCTGTGTGCCTCACGCCAAAAACTCGTCATAACAGACTATTTCACTGGCTAATCCCACCCATCATCCAGAACACGGGTTATATAACTACTCTTCCAGGTCCTAGTGTAGTAATTAAAGACAAGTAAAACAAAATTTTGAACTATAAAAAACAAAACGAAATAGGATCTGTGTTTTAATCAAATTGAACATTAAGTGAGGAAAATATTTCTACTTGTCTACATTAAACTGGCTAATGTAGACAGACATACGTCGTCGTGTAGTGCGCTATGAGGGAAATATCCATCCGCCAAGGAACAATTAACGTGACGCAACATTTATACACAGGAATTCGATTATATCATCCCACACGCCGCCAAGCGTAAAAAGTATCGAGCCACCCTGGCTTCCCAAACACGCGCCAAGGGATTCGTGTATATATATATATATATATGACGAAAAGTACTTTAAAATGTTAAAATGTTATTAAACCATTGTTGAAATCAGTTTGTATCAGCATACCGTGAAACAAAGTAGTGCAGCTTTACGGTTGTGTTAATATTTCTGGATATATATATATGCTATATTACGTCTGTATACGTTATTAAAGTGCTTCTTACAGTCGTAATGTGGCAGAACAACGCAACAGAATTCCTTCGACAATTTTGTCTGTTGCGCCATAACGACCCCCATGGCTGGCTGAATATTTAGCAGTTGCATGTTGTATCATAAAGTCTATCATTGCGTCAACTGGTGTGGTTTCGATTCCCAGGTTGTACATGACAAGGAGTAGGGTCGCCTGTCCAACCTCGTGGGTTTTCCCCGGGTCCTCCAGTTTCCTCCCACTGCTAAAGACCCCTACGTGCAAGCGAATTTTTGACATAAGTTTGAACCATATGTTAGTCCCGAAATGAACTAGTTTGTGTTGAGTGGACTTAAACCCAATTCTCTCTCTCTCTCTCTCTCTCTCTCTCTCTCTCTCTCTCTCCTCTCTCTCTCTCTGGTCAGTGGCTTCAGAAAGTAGAACCATAAACTCTCTCTCTCTCTTTCTCTCTAGCTCTCTCCCCCCCCCCACCCCCTCCCCCCACCCCCGGTTTATTAGCCCAATCGGTGCTGAAAGTCTTTCATTTAATCATTTGATGAATACGTACCTGATCCCAGTCTGTTCTGTAAAGTGGTTTATCTCTATCTATAAAACTACCAGGGTCATCTAAAACTTCGTGGGTATGGCCGTGTTCGTGTTCATGGGAGTGGGAATGGGAATGGTCATGGGAGTGACCACTGGTTTTTTCCTTTGTTGCACCGGCTGTAACATTGACAATTATTTGAATTAATTTAATACCTTATTTCTTTTTAATCATCTTAAAAATACATTTTATAAGATTTAGATAAAGGGCTGATGGTTCTCGCTATAATAGTTCAAAAATAGGTAGTAAAAAATGTCAGATTTTCCGGCGTGGTTCTCCCTTGTCAGTGATGCAGGACGGAGGGGCTGACAAGGAAAGCTGTCTAGTCGTTCGGATGGGACGAAAAACCGAGGTCCCGTGTACACATTGGCGTGCACGTAAAAGATCCCTTGGCAGTTGGAATTCGATATAAGAGTAGGCCGTAGTGCCGCTGTCCGGGCAAAATTTCCCTCATAGCACACTGTATGGCGTATGCCCGTCTTCATTAGCCCAGGTTAGGAGCAGAACAGTAGTACGTTAAACCCCATTTCATTTCATTTCATTTCATTAGTAAAAAATGTTTATATTGAAAATTTCATCAAATTACTTTATTCTAGGAGAAGTTATGACTAAGAGCTAGTGATCGGATATTCGAACAAGAATACTATTCGAATATTCGAAGGGTCTTGAAATTTGTATTTGAATACTATTCGAATATTTTCAATTTCTAATATAAATATATTTAAAGTGGTTTATATTCAATTTATTATAATTTCTAATTAATTATGAAATACGTGAAATTTCGGTTGACATGTGAACAATGCACAAGATTATATTTTAGCAATTGCCAGTGGAATTTTTACGTAAACTGCCAATTTGTACACAAAACCTCGGCCTTCCATGACATTGCAACAAGTAGACGCGGACCTCAACCATACTCCAGTCATCTGCAATCTCCGTCAGATGCTCGTTTAGTTTATCCGAGTTATGTGAACTTGGACATGATTTCATTTCCAGAGTCTTAGCCACCATCTCCCAATCTGGTGATACAAAATAAGCGGTTAAATTAATGCAAGACTCATTTTGTTCATCTGATGTCCATACATCTGTGGTCACAGCGGCTAACTTCTGACTTGAGTCATTCCTGATTTGACGTTGTCGGAACGAACGGCATCATAGATTTCGTCCTTTCTTTTTTTGAGTGTTTTACTTGACCGCAAATTGTGTGATGGATTCAGGGCTTCTATCAATTCCCGAAAATGGTAATTGTCAAAAAGAGAGAGGAGCTGATAATGCTTGGCTACAAACTTGATCAATTTCTCAGTGATGTTTTTTGCTGCGCTGAATCTTGTCATACTTCTTGCTATTACATGAAGAACTTGTGTTGAACCTTTTAATTGGACGAATCTTGCCTGACCCTACGTCCCGTGCAGAGGAGGAAGAATCTGGAGCTACGTAGCCATGTTTCAACTTCATGTGGTTCCAAAGATTAGCCTTGATGTAATATTAGTCAAGACCATGGAGGTGTATATATTGTCAATATATACACCTCTTTGGTCAAGACAGCCAACTCCATTGCGGAACTAACTGGCTAACCAAAGTAGGTAACACGCTACTTACTCAATAACTGTCTCTGAAGACGGTAGATCTATGTAGGGGTAGCACCCTTACAAGCTGCGGTTAGGTAATCTAATTAAGCTTTGAATGTAAATGTGGCAAGGAAAGTCACCTTTGATAATATTTGAGAGCAAATAGAATAAATAATAGATATTTGAAAATATTCGAATATGGTAATTGCTATTCGAATATTCGAATATTATATTCGACGAGCGAATATTCGAATATTCGTGCCGAACATGGTCTTGATTTTCACTGCTACCGTTGTTACGATAATAAACAAAGTCTCGATTACCTTTTTTTGGATTAAATTATTAAAAATGGCAATCGTGTTTCAATCTCGATTATCCATTTTTGAATTAAATTATTAAACATGCATTATGCAAGAGCTAAATCTGATTATTGCAAGTCTTAATTTAGGCTTCAGATGTTATAGAAATTATAAATTAGATCTTTATTTAAACAACAAGACCAAAATCAACTCTGTAGACCCACTGATGGCTCGGCTACAGCTCGGATTTAAATAGGATTTCACTAATTGATTAAATCAGATAAGGGGTAACCTGATGAAAATACGTCTGTTAGATCGAGGCTAAATGATAGAGTGTACTTAGCGAGGCCCGCTGTAAAGCGTTTCCGTATGCCATTGAAAACTTTACTTGATAATCGAGATATGTAGGTGGAGTTAACGCCTGTCAATCAAACGATCAGCGAAGTTGAAGACACAATTCGCTACCATTTCTAGGCAAATATTACAACGATGATAACTATGTTCAGAATAAAGTAATTTGACTGAATTTTTCAATATATTCTTCTTTCATCATCTACTTTTGAACTGTTATAGCAAGAATGGCCAACTCTCTATAAAAATCTCCCATAATGTATCTTTAAATGGCGATCGTGTTTCAATCCGTTCAAAATCACAACCACCCGATGAACCAGAGAAAATGAAATGAAATGGGGTTTAACGTCCTACTGTTCAGCTCCTAAAGTGGGCTAATGAAGACGGGCATACACCATACAGTGTGCTATGAGGGAAATTTTGCCCGGGCAGCGGTGCTACGGCCTACTCTTATATCGAATTCCAACTGCCAAGGGATCTTTTACGCTCACGCCAATGTGTACACGGGACCTCGGTTTTTTGTCTCATCCGAAGGACTAGACAGCTGTCCTTGTCAGGCCCTCCGTCCTGCATCACTGACTAGGGGAAACCACGCCAAAAAATCTGGATGAACTTTCTCGGCCAAGCCAGCGTCTTACCCACTTAGGATGAACTAGAGAGTTGATAATAGGCTTTTTATGTTAATAAATGTCAACATTTAAAACCAAAAGACAGATGTGCAATAGGCACATCTAGCTTTTACATAATGCATGTTTAATGAATGTGTTGTGATTTGTCAGATCAGGTCAATGTAAATAAATGAAATAAAATGGGGTTTAACGTCCTACTGTTCTGCTCCTAAACTGGGCTAATGAAGACGGGCATACGCCATACAGTGTGCTATGAGGGAAATTTTGCCCGGGCAGTGGCACTATCGCCTACTCTTATATCGAATTCCAACTGCCAAGGGATCTTTTACGTGCATTCTAATGTATACACAGGACCTCGTTTTTTCGTGTCATCCGAAGGACAAGACAGCTGTCCTTGTCAGGCCCTCCGTTCTGCACTCAGGTCGATGTGAAATGGAATGTGAAGTTTAATGTCCAACTGTTCTGCACCAGACAGGAAGATAAGGTCGAAATTATTCCATTGACTTGTTTGCTGTTTGCATTGGTCCCTATCAAAGGATAAACTGGCATTGGTTGTTTAAAGGGGAAAATCAACGTTTTTCAACAAAGTGTCCGTAAATTTTAAATATGCATTAAGAAATAATCCCCTCGTTGGTCTTCTCCTTTAACGTTCCAAATATAGTCAGGCTGAGACAGAAGGGTTTTTTTTGGCGAATTTAGGTTTAAATACAAAAATATTAAGATAAAGACATATTCATAAAAATATTTCATGTGTTCAGTCAAATGACAAAAACTAGGATATGTATAATTCTAACCAACCTTGAAAAAAGTTACAGTTTTCTGACGTCATCCTGTTTGATGGAGTTATAATATTCTAAAAAAAACAAAAACATTTAATAAGCCACTGATACAGTCATATATTTGTTGATATTATGACAAGACTATTAGAGAGAGAGAGAAATGGGGTTTAACGTCCACTCGACACAAACTAGGTCATTTTGGGACTAACACATGGTTCAATTTTATTTCAATAATTCATTTGTGCGTTGGGGTCTTTAGCAGTGGGAGGAAACCTGAAGACCCGGAGAAAACTCATGAGGTTGGACAGGCGACCCTATTGCTTGTCACATACAACCGGGGAATCAAAACCCCGCCAATTGACTCAATGACAGACTGTATGATACAGCGCAGCGCGCACGTGCTAACCATTCAGCCATCCAACCCCCTGATAAGACTATTAATTAATGAAATTGGGTTGAACTTCCTAGTTTTCTGCACCTACCGGGATAATTAAGACAGGCATGGATGCGCCATACAGTGTGCTATGGGGGCCTGGATAGCAGCTTTACGGCCTTCTTGTATGAAATGAAATGGGGTTTAACGTCCTACTGTTCTGCACCAACTGGGCTAATGAAGACAGGCATACACCATGCAGTGTGCTACCTGTGTAATTTTGCCCAGACAGCAGCATTTTCGCCTACTCTTCATGTACCCCTTTTCGAACTATCCGAAGAACTAGAAGCTGTTCCTTGCCAATCAGTCTGTTCCTTGACATGTCCTCTGTTACTTGCCAGACCCTCTGTTCCGCATCACTGACAAGGGGACATATTGCATCACGTTGAGAAATACTGAGATACTGTCTCGATCAACATTGGAATTCGACCTACAGGTTAGTGAGCTAGTGCCTTACTCACTGAGCCACTGCGGCCCCTTGTATCAATAAAAAGGGAGAGAGAAATGGGGTTTAACATCCCCTCGACACAAACTAGGTCATTTCAGGGCTAACACATGGTTTAATTATTCGCTTGCACTTGCGCAAAAATTAGGCCAGCCTTAACAAATAGATTTAGTCCAAAGTCCATTGGGTCAGAACTAAAA
The DNA here is from genome assembly GCF_932274485.2 of Patella vulgata. Taxonomy (NCBI): domain Eukaryota; kingdom Metazoa; phylum Mollusca; class Gastropoda; family Patellidae; genus Patella; species Patella vulgata. The sequence goes on from NC_065885.2 coordinate 5,894,518, forward strand.
TTAAGGCCATCTGCAGATTTCATCAAAGGTCACGAGATGTAAACGCAGGGTTTGATTGTGGGTTAGGGTTGGGATTAGCGCTAGCCCTGTTTACATCTTGTGACCTTTGACCAAAACTGAAGTTGGCCTTATCGATTAGATCTAACCATGGATTTTGAGAATATCAAGCGAAGCTAATTATAGACAGACAGCGTAACTGTCATATGATCCATTATATCAAAAGTGAATCAATTTATTGACAGCTGGTGCACTGTCTCAATCAGATATGTTCAGTAGACCATGATATCCCGTTCCAGATATCGGCATGAAATATAGGTTTTATTTAAACATGTGTTACAGAACAAGAGACGTGTAGAGTAATTCAAGTCACACATAGATCAGTCTATCAGATATTATTAACATATATAGAATTTATTTAACACAACCTATTTTGTAACTATAACAGCCTGTCTGTAATATTATTATAATTTATTATACAGTAACATATGGGGAAATACTATTGTGTTTAGGTCTATTCTGTTTCCATTCAATTTAATTGATAATCAAATTATAATTGTTGAGCATGAAATTTATTTTCTACTAGAACGGCATTTCCCAACCTCTGGGTCGCGAGCACTTTTCGTGGGGTCGCGGACTAGACTGAGAACTTTAAAAAAAAAAAATGCTATCTTTTCATGTAATCTATCTATACATCTTCAATAGAAGGCTTGATCTCGCTTTAACTCGTACATCTTATCAAGGCCTTCACGTAACACTCTACAATCTACATTTTTCGTCACTAATTTCGATTGGTCTAGGACCCAGCTCTAGACTTCTCAGATTCCTCGATAGAAAATATTATCGCGAATACCAAGTCTCGCGCTTTCCAACTGAAATATCCACCTGTGATAATCGAGTTAAAAAGTTCAAGGTTCGTTCAATGTCAAGGTTGCTGGAAATTTCCAAAACAAAGAGACTTGCCGCTGCCAATTTTCATGCAAATAAATACTTCTCTTCTAAAACAGTTTCGATTGCTTTTCCATGAGTTTTTCAACTGAAAAAAAAACCTTTTAACGGCTGTAAACTTGTCTATTCATTTTTTGGTGGAGATCGCAATGTTTGTATTTGGATATGTGTTTGTATTACGACCTCTGATTGGACAACGTTATTGTTCACGTGTCTGCAGTAAAGGGAAATAACGTACCTAAAAGTTTGGAAATTTCAGACAATTCTGGCAACGGATAGAAGTTGTAAAACTGCGGCCGTTGCTTCGGGAACATGTGATCTATACAGCTCTTGCCACATTGCTAATCGATTTACTCTCATGGCCACGATTTGTTTCATCGGTCTATCATTGTAAAATGTGACTTTGTTCTTCGAGGGATCACGATCTGGTCTTGAGTGTGGAATGGGGTCGCCACCCAAAAAAGGTTGGGAACCTATGTACTAAGGTAAGGATAACCTTAGAATTAGTTCTATAGATTATTACGGTATATAAAACTTATGACAAATGACGGCTTTGCTGATGTTATAGCAAGGTATATATATAGAGCTATGAAAATAAGAGATGACTATTTAGGTGAAATTTGAATAATGTGTTAACATTTTATATCCATTTCCTCTTTTTTGTTTTCTCCAATATGTATTTATTTTATTTTATTTAAACTTATTTGTTATTTATATTTTTATGTCACATGTAATATAGGCTGTAGGCCTGCTACTGATGTTAAAGATACATTATGGGAGATAAGATAAAGAGATGGCAGTTCTCGCTATAATAGTTAAAAACTAGATAGTGTAAAGGTAATTTGCTGAAAATTTCAGTAAAATTGATCCACTATGAGCCGAGAAAGAAGCGATTGAAATTTCTGCCTAGCCTTGATCATCATTACTAAAGTCAGGTCGATAAACAGCATAGTCTTGATTATCCATTTAATCGTTAAATCGTGAAGGAGAGTTATGCAGTAAATCGGCTCATAATCCATTAAAGATTGCAGGCTAGCGATGCCATCTAGAGTTGATTATGGTCTGTATAGGTTAATTAATGTCTAATTAATAATTTAGATAACATTTCAGGTCTAAAGAAAGACCTGCAATAGACAAATTTAGCTCTTGAATAATGTATGTTTAATTGCTAATACTGCTGTTGTTTTATTGCAGGGGATCACGTGGCTAAGTGGGTAAGACGCTGGCTCGCTAGTCTGGAGGTCGGGTGTTCGATTCCTGCATTGGCCGAGAAAGTTCATCCAGATTTTCCAGCGTGGTTCCCCCTTGTCAGTGATGCAGGACGGAGGGCCTGACAAGGACAGCTGTCTAGTCTTTCGGATGATACGAAAAACCAAGGTCCTGTGTATACATTGGAATGCACGTAAAAGATCCCTTGGCAGTTGGAATTTGATATAAGAGTAGGCGCTAGTGCCGCTGCCCGGGCAAAATTTCCCTCATAGCACACTGTATGGCGTATGCCCGTCTTCATTAGCCCAGCATAGGAGCAGAACAGTAGGACGTTAAACCCCATTTCATTTCTGGCCAATGCTGGGATCGAACACACGACCTCCAGGCTAGCTAGCCAGCATCTTAACCACTTTGCCACAGTGACCCTGTCTAACCAAGTAAGTTAACCTACATTAAGTTATACTCACATATAAAGAAACCCAACTTACCTGGTGTCACCTACAGTCGTTAATATATAATAACAAACAATCCAACGAATCGTTCACAATATCCGTGTATTAGTAGGATGATGAACGGGGCTGTGTAATATCTGGGACAATTGTCAATAATACATTGATTAATGCAAAACACCGCCACGTTCCGATATCAAAACAACAGAAGTTCAACACGAACTGTTTTCATGAACTAACCATCTTACTGTAAGTTTAAGTGACATGGTATACAGTAATCCTATAGCCTTGACTTTTGTTGTGGGTATAGCTTCACTGACACTATATTCAAATCTCTTCTTACCTTGTTAAAACACAGGACAGGTCATAAATCTCAACCTTGTCGTTAGCGTATCATGTAGATATACATATACACATGTATGTCCTACTTGTGTAGAACTTATGTTTGTCGAGTAGTTTAGTGTAGTTGTATCTTTGACTTGACGAGATTGTATATTGTATTTAACAAGCTTTCGTCATAAACAGAACTTTATTCAGGTAGGTTTTACTAGATTTATATGGATTTACTACTTTCTAGTTTCAATATTCTTACAGGTATTTTTTTTTTATAAAACTTCAAGCACGTGAAATATCCCTTATCATTTGGAATTCGATGTAAGAGTTCTCCGTAGAGCCGCTGTCCGGGGAAATTTCCCTCATAGCACACTCAGGGGCGGATCCAGGAAATTTTGCAGGAGTGGGTTGGCCAGGTTCCTGAGACAATGTATCTCCCCCCCCCCCCCACATGGTCTCTATCGTCATTTTGGCGTATATACATACACATATATATTATTGAGCTTTTTAAACAGAGAAATCAACATCTCGTTTGACGTCAATTTTTATTATGAATTATTACAATGACGATTCAATTTCATGGAAGCAAATCATTAATTGTGATATCACATAATGTCTATATCATTATGTAGCTGAGCGGGGGGGGGGGGGGTCGACCCCCCCCCCCCAAACTCCCCCTCTGGATCCGCCCCTGACACTGTGTGGCGTATGCCCGTCTTTATTATCCCAGTCGGAGCAGAACAGTAGGACGGTAAACACAATTTCATTTCATTTCTCATATTTGGAAGCTAGTTTAGGTGTATTGAGATACATAGGCGTAGGAGCCGCCCCCCCCCCCCAAAAAAAAAATAAAAAAAATTCGACGACCTTTTTTTTCTATTAACGTATAGAGAAAAAATATAACTCACTTATTTCTATGAGATCCACACTGCCCGAAAAGTATTTTCTCGTCTTTTTCTTGTCCACTGCATGCCCGAAAATTTGCCCGAAGCTCTCTTATGATAGGTATGTCCGAAAAAACGGTATTGCCCGAAAATAGGTATTGCCCGGAAAACGGCAGAGGAAACTAGCCAAATGGAAAACTGCTAGGAAACAGCCAGTTGCCAGGGTGGATTCGCCCGTTTTCGGTGGTGCGGCAGTGACCAAAACACTATATCAGCTGATATATATATATATATATATATATAGTGACCTTGCCCTTCGTTGTTCTTAGTATATTATCTTAAGATGTTTACACTTATCTGTGTACATCAAGCATGCAGAGGTCTATGCCTGTACACTGTACATGTCATTCTCTCAAACCACCCACTGTGGCGGTGTATAGTAGAGTATAATCCATACAGTTACATTATACATTGCAGAAGTAGAGGTACCTACTAGTATATCGCATTTAAAACTTTTGATTCAGTACCGGACTTTAAATTGTTTCCAAAAATTAAAATTACTAGCTATACGGATGAGACGATATTTCAGTGTTTTCATTGATTTAAAACTAGTACACGTACGGTGAATGTTGCTATTGTTTGCTCGGGAAAATAAAGAAAAATTGCAATATTTTGGCACATCAAAAGTTGAGAGTCAAATTTAATTGGATTAGGTATGTATGTTGTGTACTATTATGTGATGTTGTGTGTTGTTATTGTTGTGTACTAATCAGTAGGACATGCACGGTGCGCGACACTAAAATATCGTCTTATATTATATGTCTTCGTAAAACAAAAGAAGCAGAACGAGGTCGTCATTCAATTCATTTAGATCGGAATCGCTACCGCCTCGCCCTCGAAAACGGACTTATCGTTATCGTGTGAAATGTAGTGTTTGCCGAAAAGAAATTGACTCTGATTATAAAGAAAAACACAAGGTAACCCACTCGGGGAAGATTTCGGGCAATTTTCTCTTATGTCCCCCTGAATTACTTTGAGCTCCTACGCCTATGTTGAGATGGATATATTCAATCGTAACAGTTCTTTTTTGGCTTTATTGAAATTTTGATCGAAAACTTTAAAGATTGTCGCAGTGAACTCCTATCGAGAGAAGTTTGGACCTTTACTATTACAGGTTACAATAAAAGTCTTGTCATTGGGTCTGGATTGGACACAATTAATATTTCCTTGTGATACACAGCAGAGTTAGAGGGGTCTACCTTAGTGCTGTATTCTGGGGATTGTGGCTTATTCCAACACTATACGACGATATGACTCAGATAAATAGTTTTAATTGTACTTTTAGTAAACGAGTGTCCAAAACTGGCTAACGGTCACAATAACGAGATAGGTATTGCTAGGACGGGCCGATTACCAGATTAAAGTTAAAGTAGAATATAGAACATATATACGGGGATCACGTGGCTAAGTGGGTAAGACGCTGGCTCGCTAGCCTGGAGGCCGGGTGTTCGATCCCTGCATTGGCCGAAAAAGTTCATCCAGATTTTCCGGCGTGGTTCTCCCTTGTCAGTGATGTAGGACGGAGGGATTGACAAGGAAAGCAGTCTAGTCGTTCGGATGGGACGAAAAACCGAGGTCCCGTGTACACATTGGCGTGCACGTTAAAGATCCCTTGGCAGTTGGAATTCGATATAAGAGTAGGCCGTAGCGCCGGTGCCCGGGCAAAATTTCCCTCATAGCACACTGTATGGCGTATGCCCGTCTTCATTAGCCCAGTTCGGAGCAAAACAGTAGGACGTTAAACCTCATTTCATTTCATTTCAGAACATATATACATGTACAAGCGAATTGGGATTAAAATAATTATATAATAAGAAATGTTAAATTGCAAGGAAACAGATGTTTAAATAGAGAAGACTATATGTAATGAATGTATGGGGTTGAACGTCCGACTGAGCTAATTACAGTGTGTCATGAAGGATATTTTGCCCGGGAAGCGGCACCATGGCCTACTCTTCTATCGAATTCCAGCTGTCAAGTGATTTTTTTTACGTGCACGCCAATGTATACACGGGACCTGCGATACGGCTAGCTTGTTTGCACTGGTCGACTGAACATCTTCATTACGAAACCATAAAAGAAAATAAACTATCTTGATAGACAAATAAAAATAGCTGCTCAACTAAACATAAAAATTAATGAAAATATGGAAGACCAAACAGCTCTTTATTCAGTGTTCTTATTTCTTAGTTCTTAAATCATGGTCCTTAATTCTTATTTCTTCATTTCTATTCTAAAATAGATATTTGTTTCCTAAAATAGATATTTGTTTCCTAAAATAGATATTTGCCTAAAATAGATATTTGTTTCCTAAAATAAATATATATTTGTTTTACAAATTAAACATTAGTGATACCAGATCTGTAAATTGTATCTTTGATTTAATTGTAATTTAATGTCGATATACGCCTTTCTATCAACCTGAAACGATTTTATTATAATTCATCTCCTTACGAAACTATTTATAAAATTATAAGTACATTGTTTAAAATAAGTACATTGAGCCTCGTTTTTTGTTACTTTATCAACTTGTGTTGATACTTTTTGATATAAAAAAAGACTGGTAGGAGATTCTCTATTTATATCAATCTTTAAATTATAAGAAGGAAGGGTTTAGTACAGCTACTGTTTCATCGTTTAGTAAAGTCGTTCCGCGGCCCACCGCTAGCGTCCTCTGTCGTTATGATATTCAGATTAGATTCATTTGGAGAAATGTTTTGGACAATAGTTTTGCAAGATTTGTAAATTAGTCTAATAGTACGTAAATTAGTGTAATAGTGAGTAAAATTAGTGTAATAGTGAGTAAATTAGTGTAATAGTACGTAAATAAGTGTAATAGTACTTTAAATTAGTGTAATAGTGAGTAAAATTTGTGTCATAGTATGGCAAATTAGTGTAATAGTATAGGAAATTAGTGTAATAGTGAGTAAATTAGTGTAATAGTACGGGAAATTAGTGTTATAGTGAGTAAAATTAGTGTAATAGTACATAAAATTAGTGTAATAGTATGAGAAATTAGTGTTATAGTGAGTAAAATTAGTGTAATAGTACGTAAAATTGGTGTAATAGTATGGGAAATTAGTGTTATAGTGAGTAAAATTAGTGTAATATTACATAAAATTAGTGTAATAGTATGGGAAATTAGTGTTATAGTGAGTAAAATTACTGTAATAGTACGTAAAATTAGTGTAATAGTATGGGAAATTAGTGTTATAGTCAGTAAAATTAGTGTAATAGTACGTAAATTTAGTGTAATAGTACGATAAATTAGTGTAATAGTACGGTAAATGATTGTAATATACTAAACACAAAAAACGTCAGTGCGATTTCAAAATCAGAGAGAGACACTTTAATCAAATCATTCTAGAAAACGACTTACTAAATGGATCAAAGCAATTTTTTGTGAAATGTATGTTGACACATTAGTGATTAATTCATCACAATTCCAAGACTCTCATCTGTGAACAGAACAGTTCTCCATTGCCGGTGTGGCCAGTTCTGGTGTTGAGAACACTTCTTGGGCTCAATTCCGTGTTTGGGAAGGAGCCTTATTGCCCAGGTAAAGATGGAGATGTGGTCACACATATACAATAAAACATTTGGCAAGTTTTATGCAATGCGTCTATTCAGAGTAATATACCAACCTGACGTTTCTTTTGCTGCTTAGTATAGTACGGTAAATTAGTGTAATTGAACGTTTAATTGGTGTGGGCAGGACGTTAAATTAGCGTAGATTAGTGTAATAACACATTGAATTAGTGTAATAGTACGCCATAATAATTCTGTTAATTTATAAGCTTTATATCCCAAATCACGATTCATGATTCAATACGGTCGTAATATAAGTATTAAATAGCAAATTACCCATTTGTGTCCATGACCCATCAATTTTATTGGTTTATAATATAAACAAATAAAACATATTAATTGTAAGCACGTACAGTACGGAAAATGAAATGAAATGAAATGGGATTTAATGTCCTACTGTTCTGCTCCTATGCTGGGCTAATGAAGACGGGCATACGCCATACAGTGTGCTATGAGGGAAATTTTGCCCGGGCAGTGGCACTATCGCCTACTCTTATATCGAATTCCAACTGCCAAGGGATCTTTTCGGTGCATTCCAATCTTGGTTTTTCGTCTCATCCGAAGGACTAGACAGCTGTCCTTGTCGGGCCCTCCGTCCTGCATCGCTGACAAGGGGGAACCACGCCGGAAAATCCGGATGAACTTTCTCGGTCAACGCAGGGATCGAACAATACAGTACGGAGGGGGTGGGGGCATGGGGAAAGAGAGTGGGGGCTATTGCAAACTGTTCCTTCAGGCCCTTCAATGTTTTTGTTTCCGGAGCATATCACATAAACCGTCCATGATATCTTTATGAAACTTTGTAAACACATCGACCAATTATAATAATCACAAATTCTTCGAATTTAATATATTTGACTTCATTTTTGAAATGGGGGAGGGGGGGCAAAATGTTTTTGTAATATAGATTTATCAACAGAAAAAAAAATGTTTTTGGCACTTCCCAAACCTTCCGGCATTCTTGCTTTCCAGAAGCCTATTGAAGTGCTGCTTGTGCATGATTTTCTTTTTTTCGGAAAATATCAAATTTCTCACGGCATTATCACCGTTCAGGTTGATTGTTTAATATTTAATTAAAAATAAATATATATCAACTCATAGATAATTTCTCGTTTTGACAATATCTCATTAATAACAGGGTCATTAATTAGATTTCGTGGATTATAATAATCCGCGGATTTGAACCATTTCTATTATAGATTTCACTTTTAGTTTACAAGCGACCCCCCTTCTCTCTCTCTCTCTCTCTCTCTCTATCTCTCTCTCTCTCTCTTATCCCCCAAATCATTTTAATTTATTGTTCTATATCACTCTATCACTCCATTGTGGAAGGTTGTTTTATGTCTTTCAGATATAGTTACGATACCAAACCAAGATGCGTCTTGCACCACGGGAAATAGAGGGTCTGATGGTCTTCCAGGCAGGCTCATTAGCACAGAGACGTCTGGCTCGTGGAATTCGCTTAAATCACCCGGAGGCAGTGGCGCTGATTGCTATACAGGTATACACTATGTCTTTTGTATTTTTGGGAACCACGGTGGTTCGCTAATCCTTAGGTCGCGTGTTCGATGCCTGCATTGGCCGAGGAAGTTCATCGGGATTTTCAGGCGTGGTTACCGCTTGTCATTGGTGTAGAACGGACGGCCTGGCTAGGGACAACGTACATTCGCTCGGCTGGGACGAAAACCGAGATCCCGCTAACACATTTACGTGCACGTAAAAGAACCCTTGACAGTTGGAATTAGATATAATTATAGGTCGTATACGCGCCGCTGTCTGGACCAAAATGTCCCTCATAGCACACTGTATCGTGAATGGCCGTCTTTATTAACCCAGTTGGAGCAGAACAGTAGGAGTTCAACCCCGGTGGCTTTGGGATTTGGTATTCAGTCACTTCTTACAGCTGTGGATTTATACACTGCCCTTCCCGTAATCCAGGGGGGTGGATGGCTGAATGGTGCTGTATCATAAAGTCTGTCATTGAGTCAACTGGCGTGGTTTCGATTCCCCGGTTGTACGTGACAAGGAGTATTATTGAAATAAAATTGAATCATATGTTAGTCCCGAAATGACATTGTTTGTGTTGAGTGGACGTTAAACCCCACTTCTCTCTCTTTCTCACACCTTACAGCTGTGGATTTGTACACTGCCCTTCCCGTAAGCCACAGAAAGAATATGCATGATGCTGTTTATATATTGTAGATGCAAGAATTAACACGAGATGGCTTGTCAGTTTCAGATTTGATGGATCTTGGGAGACAAATGTTAGGTAGTATGAACGGATATTTTACTTGGATATTCTTAACTATCGTAGTTCGTTGGGTATACCCATGAACGGATATTTTTCTTGGGCACTCTTAGATACGGTAGTTGTATGGGTACACCCCTAACTTTTACTCACTAACCAAGCCGCTCAGGGATCGATTCCCGTGTTCTTCGGGATTTCCGAATCGGGTGCCCCCTTTTCGGTGGTGCAGGATTGAGGAACTAGCAAAGAAAAATGTCTAGCTGTTTGGATGGAACGTAAACCCCGGCCCCGTGTACACACTGACTTGACACCAAAGAATCCTTGTAAATGGAATTCGAAATAAAAGTAGACCGTTGCGCTGCTGTCCAGGCAGAATCTTGTTCGTAACTTTGAGGCTATGATAATGATCTTGGGCCTGATTCACCAAAACTAAAATATGTTAAGAATATACCCCTTTCATTGGCTAAGAGCTAAAAATCGTACAAACATTTTAATTCTTAACCAATGAAACGTTTGCATTCTTAATATATTTTTGTTTAAGTTTTTATGATTAAACACCCTGATCTTTTAGTTTTTATCAGTTGGTTAGCTCATAACCGTTTGAACGACTTAGCTGCTAGTTGGCGTATGTTTCGTAGCCTGGCAACCTATGTTTTAATATATTTTTGTAGGTAGGAATCAGGTACTACCTGGAGTTGGTGACATGTTGAATGAGGTACAAGTCGAGGCTACATTCCCGGATGGAACAAAATTGGTAAGATACATTATATACCCACATTTAATATGGTTTTGTATTGTCGTCACCTTCGCCCGACTCTCATTTCGTCGATTCATGCACAAATACTTGTGAACAGGTCTTATCGATTTTTTTTCCTGCACTGTCTAAATGTAAGATAAGATAATACGCAATTGTGTCTTCTTATTTCGTAATAAATCATTATGCAAATGATAAAATAATATATAGAACTAGCGGTTGACTCAGCGTAGCACGTTGATAGTCATGAACCTGAAGTAGCGTTACTTCCCGGTCCTAGCCAATCTGATTAAAATACCGATCTATATTTCGTTTCGTTTTTTTATACTTTCGTTGGCCTACACTACATGAAGATCTGACAAGTTATAGCGATAGGTCACGTTAGGGGTCAAAAGACCGACTTATGACCCTATGACGTCAGACATTTGATTAACCAATCAGCATTGATGTTACTTGTGGATTACCCACAGTTCCGTAAAAAAAGGCGCCTAAAGCTCGCCGTAACAGACCGTTTCATTGGCTTATCCCTGACACCATTCAGAACACGAGTTAAATAACAACTCTTCCAGATCCAAGTAAAACGAAACTATAAAAACGAAACGAAATAGGATCTGTGTTTTAACCAGATTGGGTCTGAGCTACCCATATACACCAAATTTCAGCCTCGGGAGAGCCCTAGTAGCCGACAGCCCTAACAGACAGACACAGACAGACAAACAAACAAGTCACAACTAATAATATAGATATGTGTTGAGTTTGTCTGTAGAATGGATCATACTCGGGTAATTTTGCCTGTTTCTGATAGATGGGTTACGTATTCTGCACAGTGATGGGTCCCAAGGCAACCAGTCGGTCCAAGGGCTCCAAGATACCCAGTCCTCCCGCTGTATGTAGGCCTACGTATGTACTCTTTGATCTATGTTTGCCATCATATGAACTTGGCTCCGAGCACTACTCATCTCCTTAAATAAAAAAAAACAAGGCTGCACCAATTGAAGTAAGATCAACATGGAACTTGGCATGCTTTTCCCTCGGACAATTGTGCATCGATAGACGAACTTCGATTGTTGATATAAAATTACAATTCGATGGCATTATGATTATGGCGGTGACTGGTCCATAGTACGTGCGTAATGTTTGTAGCAGTATTTGGGTGAATTATTATACAATTTCTATGTTTTTAGATAACGGTCCATACACCGATATGTCGAGATGATGGCGATCTCGAGTTGGCTTTATATGGAAGTTTTCTACCGGTTCCAGATAAAGCTGTTTTTGCAGAAGATAATCGGGTATCACTATCATATTGTTTCATTCGGAACTAATCGGTTATCACTATCATATTATTTCATTCGGAACTAATCGGTTATCACTATCATATTATTTCATTCGGAACTAATCGGTTATCACTATCATATTGTTTCATTTGGAACTAATCGGTTATGACTATCATATTATTTCATTCGGAACTAATTGGCTATCACTATCATATTTTTTTCATTCGGAACTAATCGGTTATCGCTATCATATTGTTTCATTCGGAACTAATCCTTAATCACTATCATATTGTTTCATTCGGAACTAATCGCCTATCAATATCATATTGTTTCACTCGGAACTAATCAGCTATCAATATCATATTGTTTCACTAGGAACTAATCGGTGATCACTATCATATTGTTTCATTCGGAATTAATCGGTTATCACTTTCATATTATTTCATTCGGAACTAATCGGTTATCACTATCATATTATTTCATTCGGAACTAGGGGGGTTGGATGGCTGAATGGTTAGCGTGCGCGCGCTGTATCATAAAGTCTGTCATTGAGTCGACTGGCGTGGTTTCGAATCCCCGGTTGTACGTGACAAGGAGTAGGGTCGCCTGTCCAACCTCGTGGGTTTTCTCCCGGCCCTCCGGTTTCCTCCCACTGCTAAAGACCCCTATGCGCAAGCGAATTATTGAAATAAAGTTAAGCCATATGTTAGTCCCGAAATGACCTAGTTTGTGTCGAGTGGACGTTAAACCCCCAATTCTCTCTCTCTCTCTCTCTCATTCGGAACTAATCTTTGAATATGACTGGGTAAAAGAACGGGATACTACTAGTGATTCGATATTTTTGTCATTTTAAGTTGTGTAAATGAACACATGGCACTTGGAATTCGAAGTTAGAGTAGGGCATAGCCCCACAGCGCATAGTAGGCAGTTAAACCCCTTTTATTTCATTTTATTTCAAATAGTCGCAGTTGTTCAGTGAATAAATGCCCTAGACAGTTACTAGTTAAAAGTCGAAATAAGAGTAGGCCGTAGCGCCGCTGTCCTGGCCAAATTTCTCTCATAGCACACTGTATGGTGTATGCCCGTCTTCATCAACCCAGTCGGGGCAGAACAGTAGGACGTTTATCCCCCACCCCCCTTCAGTTCACGTTACGTACAATGCTCGCTGTCGTCCAAACACTAGCTGTTCTGCTCCGACTGGGCTACCCCAATCCCTAACCCATTATTGACAAAAAATGTCCCAAGGTATCTTGTTCCCTTTGGCCATTCATATTGGAGAAATACTCCATGACAGCGATATTTTATGGTCGAATAAACACGTGAAATAATACCACGCGTGTAGAAAGGTAGTAAATATATACAATGGCTGACATTGGATATTTGGTTATGGGGGTGGGGGTGGGGGCGGGGGGGGGGGGGGTCCGGTGCTCCGAGACTATTTTAAAAAATCGGGGGTGTCAATATTGATTTATGGGCATATTTGAACCCGAATATAACATTCAATTTCATCAGCTACATAGCACGGATAAATCTATTTGTTAAGGCCAGCTCGCTGAGATGTAAATAAGGTTAGGGCACGTGATTGTTGGTGTGATTGTAGGTCAGGGTTAGGGTAAGCATCGGGGCTAGGTCCAGGATTAGTGTTAGGCTTGGGATTGGCGCTATCCCTGTTTACATCTCGTGACCTATGACGAAAAATTGAGCCGGCCTTATCATTTAGCACTAACCGCTACATCACCCCAACCAAGGGGTGTTGGACGGCCGAATGGTTATCACGTGCGTGCTATTTCATGAGGTCTGTCATTGAGTCAACTGGCGTGGTTTTGATTCCACTTTTGTACGTGACAAGGAGTAGGGTCGCCTGTCCAACCGCGTGGGTTTTCTCCGGGTCCTCTGTTTTCCTCCTCCTGCTAAAGACCCCTAAACGCAAGCGAATTATTGAAATAAAAAAATAAACCGTGTGTTAGTCCCGAAATGACCTAGTTTGTGTCGAGTGGACGTTAAACCTCATTTCTCTCTCTCTCCGCCACTGAATATAATATTGCATAATATCTACAGTATAAATTATATATATATAGTCGACCCTTTACTTTTATATCTATTTTTAAAACCCCTTGACACGGTTGAAAACACGATTCAAGTGGCCATATCTAAACTACTTTAAAAGTACAACAAACAATTGTTACCTATGTGGAGAGAGGCGAATGGGGTTTAACATCCAACTCGACACAAACTAGGTCATTTCAGGACTAACAAGTCGTATGTTTTATTTCAATAAGTCGCTTGTCTATATAGCTGTGGTTGGAAACCAGAAGACTCGGAGAAAACCCCAAGAGACTGAACATGCGACCCTTATACTTCTTGTCAGGTATAAGCGGGAAATGGAAACTAATCTATTGCAGTTGATTACATGACAGACCTGATGTAACGCGCGCGTTAAATCATACCCGCACGCCCACCCCGTTATCTGTTTACTCATATGGCGATTCACAGGGGTAGCTGCTGTGCATCAGTGAGTAAGGCGCTGGATCGCTAACCTGGAGGTTCCGAGTTTGACCCTATTTCGCTCTCATTACATGACTACATTTGCCATTATTCTATAATTACACGCACGCCAATTCGCCATGTTTATATAATTACACGCACACTTATTCGCCATTTTTCTATAATTACACGCACACCAATTCGCCATGTTTATATAATTACACACACACTAATTCGCCATTATTCTATAATTACACGCACGCCAATTCGCCATGTTTATATAATTAATTCGCCATTATTCTATAATTACACGCACGCCAATTCGCCATGTTTATATAATTACACACACACACTAATTCGCCATTTTTATATAATTACACGCACACCAATTCGCCATGTTTATATAATTACACACTCACTAATTCGCCATTATTCTATAATTACACGCACGCCAATTCACCATGTTTATATAATTAATACGCCATGACTACATTTGCCATTATTCTATAATTACACGCACGCCAATTCGCCATGTTTATATAATTACACACACACTAATTCGCCATTATTCTATAATTAGGCGCACGCCAATTCGCCATGTTTATATAATTAATTCGCCATGACTACATTTGCCATTATTCTATAATTACACGCACGCCAATTCGCCATGTTTATATAATTACACGCACACTAATTCGCCATTTTTCTATAATTACACGCACACCAATTCGCCATGTTTATATAATTACACACACACTAATTCGCCATTATTCTATAATTACACGCACGCCAATTCGCCATGTTTATATAATTAATTCGCCATTATTCTATAATTACACGCAGGCCAATTCGCCATGTTTATATAATTACACACACACTAATTCGCCATTTTTATATAATTACACGCACACTAATTTGCCACTGAATACTGTTTTAATTGGAATAAATAATTCACGTATCTTTTATTTTCAAGACATCTTTAGCAAGTGTAACCCGAAACAAGTATGCACCAAATTCTATTTCTGGTAAAACATCTGGTACTGTTGTGGCTCCTGTTGATGTTATTCCCGGGGAACTGGTCACTAGAGCTGGTGAAATAGTCCTTAATAAAGGCAGAAAAATGGTGGCTTTAAAAGTTACCAGTGTGTGCGATCGTCCTATACAGGTATGTTTCTTCTCTGTTGAATAACCAAGGGAAAACGTATAGTCGTTCGGATTGGACGAAAAATCGAGGTCCCGTGTACACATTGTGCACGTAAAAGATCCCTTGACAGTTGAAATTCGATATAAACTATGTGAAGGACGGAGGGCCTGGCAAGGACAGCTGTCTAGTTTTCGAATTGTACGAAAAATCGAGGCCACGTGTACACATTGGCGTGCACGTAAACGATTCCTTGGCAGTTGGAATTTGATATAAGAGTAGGCAGTAGCGCCGCTTTCCGGACAAAATTCCCCTCATACCACACTGTATGGCTATGCCCGTCTTCATTAGCCCAGTCGAAGCAGAACAGTAGGACGTTAAGCACTATTTCATTTAACTTCATCTACATAATAATGTACCATAGATAACTGTAAATGGTTGTTTTGTAGGTTGGATCTCATTACCATTTCATAGAAGTGAACAAGTTCCTCATATTTGACAGAAAACAGGCATATGGCATGAGATTGGTAGGTCTTATTCTTTATACTTGTTGAACGAACAATAATTTATTTATAAAGTGGGGGGGGGGGGGTGAATGGCCGAATGGTTAGCACGTGCGTGCTGTATCATAAGGCCTGTCATTGAGTCAACTGGCGTGGTTTCGAATCCTCGGTTGTACGTGACAAGGAGTTGGGTCGCCTGTCCAACCTCGTGGGTTTTCCCCGGGTCCTCCGGTTTCCTCCCATTGCTAAAGACCCCTACGCCCAATCGAATTATTGAAATAAAATTGAACCATATGTTAGTCCCGAAAGGACCTCACTCTCTCTATTTATAAAGTATGATTGTCGAATGAAGAAAAAGAACTGGTGCAAGATTAAAGATACATTATGTAAGATTTAGATAAAGAGATCGCCATTCTTGCTATAATAGTTCGAAAATAGATCATGCAAAAAGAATATATTGAAAATTACATTCAAATTACTCCCTTGCAAGCGAAGATATTAGCCTGTGAAGGTTTGACAAGATGTGTGCATTAATTGCAACCACCGTACTGGTTGTTCGAAGCAAAGCCTCGATTTTCCATTTGTAATTAAATCAAAATATGGCTGAACCGTTCAAATCTACTTAATACCCGAGATATCAGATGGCATCGAGAGTTGACTATGGTCTTGTCATGTTAATAAATGTCTAATTAATAGTTTATATAAAAAATACCTGCAATAGGCAGATTTAGCTCCTGCATAATGTATGTTTAAGTAAGGAAGCCTATATGACATTGTGCTCGTGGGTAAACATATACACAGAATGATGGGAAGATTTATTAATTCCCATGGTATAAAAGAATTAGGGTACTAAGTATTGTAATTCTCTGGTGCTATTAACGAGTAATGAAGTATGAATGTTACTGGATAATTGTGTCTGTACTTCAGAACATACCAGCCGGAACAGCTGTAAGATTTGAACCTGGTGATACAAAGACTGTAACTCTTGTAGCCATAGCAGGAAATCGGTAAATATTTATTATTAACACAAGTGTTGTGTATGGTGGCTGATCGGTATCATGTCGCGATGTCGACCGTCATAAGGCGACAACCCGACATCACGCCATTTTCACCCGACAAAACATTTTCACCCGACACCACGACGTTGAAAATGTTGTAATGTCGCTTAAAAGTGTCGTATTGTAATATCGTGATGTTTGTTAAAATGTCGTGATATCAGGTTGTCGGGTTGTCCTGATGTCGGGTTAAAAGGCGTGATGTCGGGTTGTCGCCAGTCACCATAGTTGAATAGATTCCAAATCCCGATTTTGTCGATTAATACCTTTTTATACTCCCACATTTTCATGTGGACGTATATTGTCGTCGCCCCTGTCCGTCCGTCCGTCCGTCCACAATTGTTTGTGAACAGTCTACAGGTCACAATTTTTATCCGATTTCAATGAAATATAGGTTTATCACCCTAAGATCTCGGTTCCTTTCGATATTGGCATGTATTGGACCGTAACTTCATGGATTATGGCCCCTGATTGCACGAAAAATCACGTTTTTAGCTTGTGAACACTGTAGAGGTTACAATTTTTATCCGATTTGGTTCAAACTTGAAATGTAAGTTTATAACCCAAAGATCTGGGTTCCTTTCGATATTCGCGCATATCGGACCGTAACTTCCTGAATTATGGCACCTGATTGTTCGACAAATCGCGTTTTTAGCTTGTGGACCCTATAGAGGTCATAATTTTTATCCGATTTAAAAAAAACGTATTATTATATCACCGTTACACCCTAAAGACGGCTGAGTTCGAATTTCGTGAAAATCGGCCCAAAACTGACAGACAAAATGGCCGCCCCTCGTTCTCAAATTGCGTAAAAATATGGTATATCAAGGTTGTGGACCCTATAGAGGTCACAATTTTTATCCGATTTTGTTGAAACTTGAAATGTAAGTTTATAACCCAAAGATCTTGGTTCCTTTCGCTATTCGCGCATATCGAATTGTAATTTCCTGAATTATGACCCTTGATTGTAGGAAAAATCACTTTCGTTTTACACTGTTAAAAATATTTTGGTTATTTTACCCTAAAATTACGGGCAGCAAAAGTTGCCCCTAAATCATAGGTAAAATTACACCATTAGTTATTTAACAATTTACTGTAGAAGGACACATCTGTTAATTTACATTTCTTGTAAAAATACATCACAATGTTAATTTACATTTCTTGTAAAAATACATCACACTGTTAATTTACACTTTTGTTAAAAATACTAATATTGGTAATTTTACATGCAAGATTCGAGCAATAGCCCCGGTGTAAAATATTTCGTATTAATATCACTTCAATATATATTGAATATCGATAATCCTGTTTGGTAGACGAGAGCATGGTTCCAGGTTTTCAGATGTAAGCTCGCGGTACTATCTATTTGCAGGCATTATAACCCTGTTTTACAGACAGTCCGGCTCAACTAACACTGGCCAATCGGTTTAATTTACCGTCTTCAAGTGAACTTGAAAACGAGATAATACAACCTACGGCCAGAAAGTCAAAACATTTTTTTATGCATTTAAGAAGATACTTACAAACTGATTAACGTACGCTAAATATCAATACACTTTATAGATCTTATAAATAATGGAAACTAGATATACATGACATGCAATATACTAAATTTACAAGATGTGATTGTCCATATTATGGTTAATAAATTGAAATGAATACCATATGAAGATAATTATTAGGAATGTTTCGTTTCTATGGAATACTAAAATACAATAAGAGATAGTAAATTTACCGAATAAGTAAATTTACCGAATAAGTAAATTTACCGAATAAGTAATAAGTAAATTTACCGAATAAGTAAATTTACAAAATAACGTGAATAAACGTAAGTCTGTAAAATGACATGCTGGCTATGTTATTTTCCGTTCAATATTTTAAGGTAAAAACAAATTCTTTAACTGCTGTAATTTTACTTATATTTCTTACCTAAAAGTAAATTACATAATAATGTGAACAACCGTAAAATCTGTAAAGTAACACGCTTGCTGCGTTACTTTCAGTTCAATTTTATTACATTATATGTATTTTTACAGGATTTTGAATATGTCTTTGATTCCATCGCCACTTATTGTCAAAAAGACATGAAACTCGATAAACATACTTGAAACTCGGTAAAAATACATTAGACTTGGTAAAAGTAGTATATGTTGTAAAATATACCGATAATTGAGGTACAAAAAACCCTTGTACTACTGTAATTTTACATACATTTCTGACAGTTTACCTGGTGGTTGTCGTAACATCATTTGCTATTTGGTTGTGGACTTCAACGGTCACTGTTAATTGGTTGTGTGTTGAGAAATGTTAACAAAAATATTTCAAGGTTTGCTTTCATTACTATTGAATAAAACATTTCTGTGATTTCAATATTTTACGACAACCAATTTGGGCTACGGTATATAGCTTGTTTTCTATCCATCTCTCGAAAATGTGGGCGTATCCTGCCTGGCAGCCGCTGGTTTACAAATAGAACGGCTAGCGGTTCAATATCTCATCAACTCTTTACTGACGTCATTTAAACTCGAATACACGGTAACTTTATTCTCTATGCCCTATGATAAGCTGTGCACAGACGGGCGGGGGTGAGGGGCAGGGGAATTCGTATGCAAGGGATAGTGATTTTTTCCGAACAGAGGAGAGGAGTTTCCTTATGTTTTTCTTAGAATTTTAACTGCCAAGATATTTTTTACCTACACCGGATATCGGTTTTCCATCAAATCCGAACGGCTAGACCTGCACCCTCCGCACAGAATTACCTCCCCTGACAAGTGAGAAGTATGCAATATATTTATAATTATTATATTTTAAGAGTCATTCATGGTGGTAACGGTTTATGTAGTGGTCCAGTAAACGAAGCCTCAATCTTGTCAATATTCGATCAACTGGTAGAGAAACAGTTTGGACATCAAGAACAAGTAAATATTAGTCTTTATACACATAGATCTATATTACTATTATATACATCGCCTCTTTAAAATAGATTTAGACTATATGAGAGAGAGAGAGAGAGAGAGAGAGAGAGAGAGAGAGAGACGTCCACTCGACATTTCGGGACTAACACATGGTTCAATTTTATTTCAATATTTCGCTTGGGCGTAGGGGTCTTTAGCAGTTGGAGGAAACCGGGGGACCCTGAGAAAACCCACGAGGCTGGACAGGTGACCCTACTCCTTGTCACGTACAACCGGTAAATCGAAACCCCGCCAGTTGACTCAATGACAGACCGTATGATATAGCACGCACGTGTTCACCATTCGGTCACCAACCCCCCCTATAAAAGTTGTGTAATAGTATGGTGGACATGGTGCCTTCAATACATTTTTTTCAATTTGTATTAAATTTGTTCCCAATCTGATTAAAATACAGATATATATTTCGTTTCGTTTTTTTTATACTTTCGATGACCTACACTACATGAAAATCTGAATGGTTGTAGTGGGAGGTCGCGTCATAGGTTATACGAGCGACTTTTGAACCTATTACCTCAGACATGTGATTAACCAATCAGCTTTGATGTTTCTAGTAGGATACCCACAGTTCCGTGCATCGCATGCCAAGAACTCACTACAACAACCCGTTTCATTGGCTAATCTCTCACACCAACCAAAACGCGAGTTATGTAACAACTCTTCCAGACCCTTGTATAGTAAAGACAAGCTGGTCGATTTGCCCAAATTTTTACACCTTTCGCATCGGTACGAAAACGAACATATGTTCGTTTACGTTTTCGTATCCTCTAACACGCGGTTTCGCAATCCGACGTAAGATAATAGCTAGATGGCGTTAATTTCCACTCCATGAACTTCTCGGTCAAGTCAAAGTTTTCAATCGATTTTTTGGCAGATGTACAACAAATCAAGTAGAATATTGCTTTTGAGCACATTCTACGAACTCTACACAATCAACAATATACACAAAGCATCGAAAAATGGTGGAAAATTCATTATATGAGACAAGAAACGTATTCGTTTGCATACCTACTAAATCCAGCTCCATACGCGTAACGTTTTTCAGTGGCCGAACACTCATTACGGATTGATGTTACAGGTACACACGAATCGGTGACGTTTTCGTTTTCGTTTTCGTATTCGTTTTCGTACCGATGCGAAAGGTCCACGAGTACGAACATATTTCCAACACCGAGCTAACTTAACAGAAATATGGCTGTTTTAATAACAAGGTTGTTTATGAAGGATTTTGGTTAATTTAGATTAATTTTCCATCCTTGACCATCTTGCCGGAATGTAGGAAAGTGCACTCCACACCACACCCCAACTCCGCATCCCAACTCCCTCGGAATGTTTCGCACAAGATTGGTTGTCCAGTGTGTGTTCAATCTGTGTTTTTCTAGATTGTATATTGCTAATAAAATAATTTTTTTTACAGAAAGAGGTTCTTCCTATTCGAGCAACTACTATATCTCATGGTTTATATGCACGAACGTATGGTCCTACTACAGGTGATAAGGTAAGGCTTCATATAACAATCGTAACATTCTAACCACGTATGGTCCTACTACTGCATCCCAAACTTAGGCTGTCTGACTACAGTTAGCTCCACCTGAGAACAGGTACTCTCGAGATATGATGTAGATAGATCACTGGGTGCAGTATGCTACTGCTGGTGATAAGGTAAGGCTTCATACAACAACCGTGGGTCCGTGGGTACGGGACAATTTGTCCCCTGACAACTCGTTGCCGGACAATTCGTCCCGTAGGACTTTTCGTCCCCTGGGACTATTCGTTCCTGGATAATTTGTCCCCAGGACGAATAGCCCTATTGGATGAATAGTCCTATGGAACTAATATTCCCGATACGAATTGTCTGGGGAGGAATTGTCCTCAAGGACGAGTTTGCTGGTAACGAATTGTCCGGGGACGAATTGTTCAGGGACGAATTGTGCTAGAGCCAACAATCGTAACATTTTACCCCCCCCCCCACGTCTTTAATACAAAATGTTGATAGTATATTTATAGAGTATATTATATTTATATAGATTAGGTTAGGAGACACGAGTTTGTTCATTGAAGTGGAGAAAGATTTTACAGTTTATGGTGATGAATGTACCTTCGGTGGTGGTAAGGTGAGTTTCGAACCAATACGAATTAATAATCTAATAAAATCAGAGATAATTATAGTCAGTAACTAAAAGTTATACTCTTTAACTATTAATGCAGGACGGAGGTCCTGACAAAGACAGCCGTCTAGTCGTTCGTATGGGACGAAATACCGAGGTCCCGTGTACACATTAGCATGCACATAAAAGATCCTTTGACAGTTGGAATTCGATATAAGAGTAGGCCGTATAGTGCCGCTGTCCGGGCAAAATTTCCCTCATACTCACACACTGTATGGCGTATGCCCGTCTTCATTAGCCCAGATCGGAGCAGAACAGCAGGACGTTAAACTCTATTCGATATAAGAGTAGACCGTAGCGCCGCTGTCCGGACAAAATTCCCCTCATAGCACACTGTATGGCGTATGCCCGTCTTCATTAGCACAGTTCGGGGCAGAACAGTAGGACGTTAAACTCCATTTCATTTCATTTAATTTCTTTAACTAGTTTAAACGGTATTCTTTTATTATTTTTGAACACAAATTTTATATTCGTTTTTATTCGGATTTTGCGAAAAGGATCCGCGATGGCTTTTGCCTTGGGTATGACACTTGCTCATGAAAGTAAGGGGTTCAATCCCGATTTTGGTCGTGAGTTCCTCGGAATTTTTCAGTCTATTTTTCCTGTGTCAGCATGGAGGATCCGGTACATCGGATGGAACGAAAAATCGGATATATCACTGGCACAATTGGAAATCTAATTAAGAGTAGAGGCCGTACCGCCGCTGTATGGGCAAAATTTCCTTATAACACCCAGTATGCCGTATGCTAGTCTTCATTAGGACGTTAAACCCCATTCCACATCATTAATCCAGACCACTGTCTGCTCGTATTTATGTCACTTGACAATGTCTGTCAGTGTACTGTCCATCTATCGTTGAAGGAAAGGATGAATCACCTGGATTTGGTTTGATTTCAGGTATTACGAGAAGGAATGGGTCAAGCTGCCAACAGATCGAGTAAGGAAGTATTAGATACTGTCATTACTAATGCTTTGATAATAGACGCTAAAACTGGTATCATAAAAGCTGATGTTGGCATCAAGGTAAACGAGTTTCTCATATATTATATACCCCAGCACTTTCTTAAAACGTCCTAGTGTCTAGTCTGTCGGAGGGAACAAAAAGCCGAAGCAGATGCCTTGATTAATGGAATTCGACGGAGTATAGGTGGAAACTACTACTGTCTGGAAAACATTTCCCTCACAGGACACTGCTTGATTCATTAGCCCGATTTGCTAGGGAGGGTTCTAGTGCTTTAACGCGTGCGCGTGAAATTTTAAGGCCTGTCATTAAGTGGTTTTGATTCTTTGGTTGTACGTGACAAGGAGTAGGATCGCCTGTCCAACCTCGTTGATTTTCTTTGGGTCCTCCGGTTTCCTCCCACTGCTAAAGACCACTACCGGTAAACAAATTTTTGAAATAAAATTGAACCATGATAGTCCCGGAATGACCTAGTTTGTGTTGAGTGGACGTTAAACTCTCTCTCTCTCTCTCTCTCTCTCTCTCTCTCTCTCTCTTCAGCGAAAATAGGCAAAATATTTTTCTGCCGTTTTTATTCATCATAGTGACCAAACTTTGACCCATAGTTCTCCCAGTCCACTGGATATTATTCGTATGACCACTCCGCCCTGTTTGCTGTTAGATCAGTGATATTATTCGTATGACCGTTCGCTGTTCATTCAGAGATATTATCCATGAACTTAAAATATGAGGAAACAGTCGATTCGGTGTTTCTAGATGTTTGTAGGGTAATATTCTATTTTTGATGTTTGTTTGGTTTTTTTATATTTATGTAGGATGGTCGAATTGTTGGAATAGGGAAAGCTGGAAATCCTGATGTCATGGAAGGTGTTGATAAAGTAAGCCTAGTATAAACATGTGACAGACCTATCATTTGATTACACCCTCACCCTCATTCCCCATCCCCCTCACCCTCATTCCCCGTCCCCCCACCCTCATTCCCCCCCCTCCACCAATTTCTTTCACTTGAATTTGTATTCTTTACAATGTCCGTGCGTGATGTGCCCTGTGTCGGCTATATTTTTTACAATGTCCGTGTCTGATGTGTGTGGTGTCCATGGGTTTTGTCTCTTGTGTATCTGCTTGTGTGTGGTGTGGTCCACCTGTATTTACTCTTACACTAACATTCTATATTGTGCACAGGAGCGTAGCCACGGTGAAGAAAGGGTCAAGAACGATCATAAGGGTAGTTTAAGCGGTACCCTTAATAAAATTTGTAGTCGAAATGGGCTGTAGTCGAAATGGGACGTAGTCGAAATGGGAGTGAACCGTTTAAGCCGTGTTCTCGTTTGCCATGTGTAACGCGTATTGGACAGACATGGGAAGTCTGACAATTCGTTCAAATACTACGCAAAACCAACCATCACCTGTAGGGCATTCTGAGTGCTGTGAAAAAATTATAGAACTTCTTTGTTAACAATTTCTGTTTACAGAATCTAATTATTGGTGCGTGTACTGAAGCCATAGCAGGCGAAGGGTTGATATTAACGGCCGGTGCTATTGATGCACATGTACATTTTATATGTCCACAACTTGCTAGAGAAGCTTTAGCTGCTGGTATAACTACACTAGTTGGTGGAGGAACTGGTCCAGCTACTGGTACTTGTGCTACCACATGTACACCAGGCCCTAATCATATCAAGTATGTCTAGTTTTTTACTGTCATTGTCGTGACAAATCAAGTTGGATGCCTTGATAAAATGTGGATTTTATGATAGAAACTTGTCGGTGTCATGATGAAACCATGTCGGCATCGTGACAAAAATCTTGTCGCGTCATGATAAAACCTTGTCGGCGTCATGATGAAACCATGTCGATGTCATGATAAAACCGTCTCGATGTCATGATAAAACCTATGTTGGTGTCATGATAAAACCGTTACGACGTCATGATAAAACCGCCTCGATGTCACGATAAAACCATCTCGATGTCATGATAAAACCTATGTTGGTGTCATGATAAAACCTTATCGATGTCATGATAATACCTTATCGATATCATGTTAAAAATCTTGTCGCCGTTATGATAAACCTTGTCGACTTCATGATAAAACCTTGTCGATGTCATGATAAATCCGTCTCATCCTGATAAAACCTTGTCGATGTCATGATAAAACCCAGTCGACGTCATGATAAAACCTTGTCGACGTCATGATAAATCCGTCTCATACTGATAAAACCTTGTCGATGTCATGATAAAACCTTGTCGACTTCATGATAAAACCTTGTCGATGTCATGATAAATCCGTCTCATCCTGATAAAACCTTGTCGATGTCATGATAAAACCCAGTCGACTTCATGATAAAACCTTGTCGACTTCATGATAAAACCTTGTCGATGTCATGATAAATCCGTCTCATCCTGATAAAACCTTGTCGATGTCATGATAAAACCCAGTCGACGTCATGATAAAACTTGTCGACTTCATGTTAAAACCTTGTCATGTCATGATAAATCCGTCTCATCCTGATAAAACCTTGTCGATGTCATGATAAAACCCAGTCCGATGGCATGATAAAACATTGTCGATGTCATGATAAAACCGTTTCGATGTCATGATAAAACCTTATCGATGTCATGATAAAAACTCTGTTGCCGTCATGATAAACCTTGTCGACGTCATGACAAAACCATGTCGGTGTCATGATAAAAATAGATTACATCTGGCGGTCGCTGTCAGAGACGACATTTCCTCGTGGCATACTGCATGGCGTAAGGCTAACCGCCATTTCATCTCCTAATTGACGTTTTAATTTCAGACACATGCTTCAAAGTACAGACGCTTTTCCTTTAAATTTTGGTTTCACTGGTAAAGGCAATACATCAGCACCGGGAATAGCTGTTGACTTAAAAGAACAGATTTTGGCTGGAGCGATTGGGTAAAGGACCAATGTATAAGATTTATCGAAATAATCATTGCTAGGTTTAAACTAGGCTTGTGCCCAAACCTGTAGCAGGAACTGGGGGTGTCCAGTAAAGACAAGGTTGCGGTCTTGTGTCAGTTGAAAATTTCATGACTGTAGATAATAAACCAGTCAGAAATTCATCAGAAGGCTTGAACACAAGAGCGTGGTACTGAACCTTTGGCATTAGACCCTTCTGTCTATCAGATGGTTTTCTTCCAAATTTATATTGCCCATGTATCATGATGTTTGGTAATACTATATGTATATGCACATAACGGACGACTGGGTGGCAGTATGACCCAATCGCTGACCCCGTGAGTGTTCCACCTCGGGCTCGAGAATTTTGGGTTTTTTTAAACTGACTGTAAATGGTGCTTTCTAGGGTATATCCTTGTGTTTCTAGCGTGTACTACCAGTTTAGCATGTGGCCGCCATACCAGTCCATCAAATACGTAAATACAAGACTAAAAAGGGCCCCCAAATTAAAAAAAGGACCCCTGAACTACGGGAAAGCTTCTTCTGGTGGCCGCGCCCACGAGCTTGCCCTTCTCACAGTTATGTCCACCCCCTGATGCACAAAATATATACATAATGTATGGCGTGCACGTAAAAGATCCCTAGTGCTGCTGCCAGGACAAAATGTCCCTCATAGCACCCTGTATGGCGTATGCCGTCTTCATTAACCCATTCAGAGCAGAACAGTAGGACGTTAAACCCCGCTTCACTTCGTTCAGTTTTCAAAGTTCATCGAACAATTAATTCACTTTTAGCAAGTACTACAATTTCTTTCCGGCGGACGATAGCCGAAACATTTCTGCGTATGCCCGTCTTCATTAGCCCAGTCGCCGGAGTAGGACATTAAACCCCATTTCATTTCATTTCATTTATATACATAATGTAGCTCGAGTTTTGTATTTTAGATTGAAATTACACGAAGACTGGGGAACAACACCGTCTGCTATCGACACGTGTTTACGTGTTGCAGAAATATATGACGTTCAGGTAAAATCATCATGACCTCTAATTCATGCTCCCTTGTATAATGGACAGATAGAAAGACAACCCTATTTGTCTATTCAACGTCATTATACCAAATATTAACATGCTTTACCAGGGCCGTAACTAGCTCAGAGCAACGAGAGGGAAGGGAAGTGTTCTCAGGGGTGCTGTAAAATTGACGGACAATGTATATCTATTGTTTTTATGGTCAACAATTTTTTCACGGGGGGAAGGGGGGCGGCGAAACTTTTTGCAGGCCCCCACCCCCCAATAGTTACGGGCCTGTGTCACGTAAAAAACAGTTTGGAATGTAGAATGTTCCAAAGAGTCCGCAAATTGAAAAAACCTCGTGGCTTTTCTCCGGTTTCCTCCCACTACTAAAAACCCTTACGCGCAATCGAATTATTGAAATAAAATTGTACCATATGTTAGTCCCGAAATGACCTAGTCTGTGTCGCGTGGACGTTAAACCCCATTTCTCTCTCTCTCTCTCTCTCTAAGGGCCATGCTGGTCGAGCAGTACGATATTGAACTGAACTATTGACTAGAATGTCCCTGTATCGAATCCCGGCGTTTCAAGCCAGGGGTGGTGCCTTTTGGGCCGACGGAAAAACTGTACTTGGCCTTTCGAATGGGTTCTTGGCCATTCGAATGGGTTGGAAATCGACATTCAGCCGTGTACACGACAGTAGGCTGAAACGCGATGATCTCGACAAAATCTCCACAAGTAACCATTTAATAAAATATAGGTAAAAATAGTGTCCACAAGACTTTTAAAAATCTTATTTCATTTGTCTTTTCGTTTGGGAGCCACAGTGGCTGTGCGAGTAAGATGCCGGCTTGCTAGTCTGGAGGTCGCGAGTTCGAACCCGATGTTGGCCGAGAAAGGTCATAGGGATTTTCCAGCGTGATTTCCCTAGTCATTCGGATGGTATGAAAAACAGAGGTCCCATGTACACATTGGCGTGCCCGTGAAATATCCCTTGGCAGTTGGAATTCGATATAAGAAAAGGTCATAGCGTCGCTCTCCGGGCAAAATTCCCCTCACAGCACACTGTATGGCGTATGCCCGTCTTCGTTAGCCCAGGTTAGGAGCAGAACAGTAGGATGTTAAGCCCCATTTCATTTCATTTCATTTCATTTCTTTAGGTTATGATCCATACCGATACGTTGAACGAGTCATCGTGTGTTGAACAGAGTATAGAAGCCTTCAAGGGTCGTACAATACATGCTTACCATTCAGAAGGTGCTGGAGGTGGCCATGCTCCTGATATAATTAGAGTTTGTGGTGTGAAGAATGTTCTGCCTTCCAGCACGAATCCTACCAGACCGTATACTATAAATACTATAGACGAACATCTAGACATGTTAATGGTCTGTCATCATTTGAACAAGTACGTACATCTATTGTTTAATTGGGGGTGGCGCAGTGCCTAAGGCGCTGGCTAACTACCCTGCATTATTTTCGCTTGCCAGTAGTACGGGGTGGATAGCCCGTCAAGGGACTAGTCATTCGGATGGCACGATAAACCTAAGTCCCATGCACGTAAAAGATTAGACGGAAACGCTCGGGCAAAATTCCCCTGTGACAATGTATGGCTTATATCATGTCTCCATTAGCCCGGTTGATGACCACAAGTGGGACGTTAAACCATATTTGCCTTCACTTGATTTCATTCCTTATTGGAAGGAATGGATCTGTAATCTTTCCTTTGGCGGCGGGGGTGGGGTGGGGGTTAACGCTTGCACATTGCATCATTAGATCCCTGGTTTTCTTCCACTACTAAAGAAATAAAATTGAATTATATGTTAGTCCCGAAATGACCTTGGTTGTGTTGCGTTGACGTTAAATTCTCCCTCTCTCTCTCTCTCTCTTTAGTTTCTGTTACGGCGAGTTTTGGGCGTGGGTAAACGGAACTGTGGGTAACCCACTAGAAACATCAACGCTGATTGGTTACTCAAATGTCTGACACCATGGGGTCAAAAGTCGCACGTCTGACCCTTACGCGACCTCCCACTACAACCGGTCAGATCTACATGTAGTGTAGGCCTTCGAAAGTATAAAAAAACGAAACGAAATATCTATACTAATATTTGTGACTGTCGTTTGTCTGTCTGTCTGTTCGGGGTTGGCGGCTACATTAGGTCTGCCCCGAGTCTGAAATTTGGGGTATAGGTGTAGCTCGGACCGGGGAGTAACATAGGCCAGGTGGCGTTAGTCTACCACTTCCGGTTTTGGAGTTATGACCCCCGAGCGAAGCCGGTCTGTTCGGGGTTAGCGGCTACACTACGTCTGCCCCGAGTCTGAAATTTGGGGTATATTGGTAACTCGGACCGGGGAGTAACATAGGCCAGGTGGCGTTAGTCTACCACTTCCGGTTTCGGAGTTTTGACCCCCGAGCGAAGCCGGGCATTCTTCTATATTTTAATCAGATTGTGTTTCTATCTCGAACTTTCCAGGAACCTAAAAGAAGATGTAGCGTTTGCTGAATCTCGTATTAGAGATGAGACGATAGCCGCAGAAGATATTCTACATGATATGGGCGCCATTAGTATGATGGCGTCCGATTCTCAGGTATCTCCATCCGTAGATGAAAGTAGCTAAGTCTCTTACTCAATATCATCCAAAATCGTCGACATTGAAAACACGAATTATTTGTCAATTTAAATCAACATTGATGTTGTGATTTTACGGGGGAAAGATGGGCTTCTCATATCCAGTAATTAAGACAAAATAAACATTTTACCGTTACCATGGTGCATTTCAGCGCCATTTTTAACAAGGGACTTTTTCTATTTTTCTTTCATGTTCTCTTATCTAGTGACAGTCAATTTTGTTTATGAATTGTCAGATATCCTTTCACAGTCCCATACAACAACTTTTGGTCTTCGAAGGAATTATTAGTGAGCAGAAATTCGCCCATGTACCTGTTATCACCCGTCAATTCAGTCAGTTATAATAGAGGGATAACTCGTGTTTTCCTTTTGCGTTCGTCACTTCCTATTGTTGAAACATTGATTACCCATCCATCGTAGCAATGATCTCTGTAATAAAATTATATTTGGAACGTGTTTAACCAGTTCTATCACATATGTGATAATGACTGGCACCAATATTGTCCTTTAAATGATCTTTATTTATATTATTCTATTTTCAACACAATATCCTGTCATTCACAAGGGGATCACGTGGTTAAGTGGGTAAGACGCTGGCTCGCTAGCCTGGAGATCGGGTGTTCGATCCCTGCATTGGCCGAGAAAGTTCATCCAGGTTATCCGGCGTGGGTCCCAACTTGTCAGTGATGCAGGACGGAGGGCCTGACAAGGACAGCTGTCTAGTCGTTCGGATGGGACGAAAAACCGAGGTCCCGTGTGTATTGGCGTGCACCTAAAAGATCCCTTGACAGTTGGAATTCCATATAAGAGTAGGCCGTAGTGCTGCTGTTCGGGCAAAATTTCCCTCATAGCCCAATTCGGAGCAGAACAGTAGGACGTTAAACCCCATTTCATTTCTGTCATTCACATATATCTCCACCATTTGTCAAACTGACTACGGTAACAGATGTAACAGTACAGTAGAATCTGTATTACGCAGCCACTCAAGGGAATTCCCATGACTGGCCGCTTAACTGAAGCGAGAGAGAGAGAGACAAATGGGGTTTAACGTCCACTCGACACAAACTAAGTCATTTCGGGACTAACATATGGTTTAATTTTATTTACATAATTCGCTTGCGCGTAGGGGTCTTTAGCAGTGGGAGGAAACCGGAGGACCCGGAGAAAACCCACGAGGTTGGACAGGCGACCCTACTCCTTGTCACGTACAACCGGGGATTTGTAACCAGCCCAGTTGACTCAATGACAGACCGTATGATACCCGGAGAAAACCCACGAGGTTGGACAGGCGACCCTACTCCTTGCCACGTACAACCGGGGATTCGAAACCACGCCAGTCGACTCAATGACAGACTTTATGATACAGCGCGCACACGCTAACCATTCAGCCATCCAACCCCCCTTAACTGAAGCGACCTGTTAATAAAATCTCAGTGTTTGTTAGTGGTGACGTCAAGTAAATTGTACGCTTGGATGTATTGAGAGCAAATATCAATACTAGCGTCGGTACATTGGCCGTTGCTGAAACATGTATATCATTGAGTTGGTAAATTTTGAGCTTTGGGAAACATACTAGAGTTAATTTGTGTTTGATTATGATTAGAGTGAGAAATGGGCTTTAACGTCCACTCAACACAAACTAGGTCATTTCGGGACCAACACACGGTTCAATTTTATTTTAACAATTCGCTTGCGCGTAGGGTTCTTTAGCAGTGGGAGGAAACCGGAGGACCCGGAGAAAACCCACGAGGTTGGATAGGCGATCCAACTCCTTGCCGCGTAGAACCTGGGAATCGAAACCACGCCAGTTGACTTAATGACAGACCTTATCATACAGTGCGCACACGCTAACCATTCGGCCATCCACCCCCCGCCCCCCACCCGGTAGGATAGTAAATACAGGCAATGAGTAGAGTAGGTTCAACTATAATTATATTATATTAAATACAGGCAATGGGTAGAATAGGCGAAGTTGTAACCAGAAATTGGCAAACGGCTGATAAAATGAAATTATTCCGCGGTCAACTTAAAGAAGAAAAGGTAAGACATGGCCCTTGCATAGCCCCTACAACATGTTAAGGTAAGACATAGCCCCTACACGTCACCGTATGACATAGCCCTATACGTCAAGGTCAGACATTGTCCAACACGTCACGGTAAGACATAGCCCCCACTCGGCAAACCACAGCAGATTCCAGTACCCTACATCTAGCCTCGGCTGTATCACGAAGTCCGCCATTGGAACTTTCAAGTTCCCAGATTACCAACGTCGTTGCCCATGACGACGCCTTTGAAGAATGTTTTATCATACAAATATTTCAAAGTCTGAAGCTGTTCATCTTTCAAGTTTATCAGATTTACTTCAAACAAGGTAAACTTTGCACTGAGAATTCTAAGCACGCTTCGAACGACGCAATTTTGATAACTTTTTTTTTAAAAGCGGCAAGTTTTCCTAAAGTAATAAGTAAACCAGTGCCGCATCCCAATTGTATAGGCGTTGGTACATTTACCGCACACAGCCGAGGCTAGGTGTAGAGTATAGGAATCTGCTGAGGTTTGCCGACTGACATAGTCCCAACATGTCAAGGTAACCCTTAGCCCCTACACGCAATGGCGATGTGTCTATTTTCCGAGGCGGGTCCTCGGGCCTGGCTGAGAGTCAAGCCTAAATCTAGCTACCTTATTTAAGATTGAAGCACTTATGGCAAATCGGACCAGACTGTGCACTCTCGTCATTTTCATGATAATGGTGTCTCCGATTTGTTGTTATAGAGAGACAATGGTAATGGTGTCTACTATTTTTGTTGTTATAGGGAGACAATGATAATGAACGTGTAAAGAGATATATAGCCAAGTATACTATAAACCCAGCTCTGGCTCATGGTTTCGGCCATTTAATAGGATCAGTTGAGGTCAGTTTATCTTAAATACAATATTTCCGTTTACCAATTTTACTTACCAATGATTATAATATGAAATATTTCATTAAAGGGATATATACATCCCAGATGTAATTTTACATGTGTAATAGAAATGTTTATAATATTACATATATCATTAAAGGGATATATACATTCCAGGTGTAATTTTACATGTGTAATAGAAATGGTTATAATATTACATATACCATTAAGAGGATATGTACATTCCAGATATAATTTTACATATGTGATAGAAATGGTTATAGTATTATATGTATCATTAAATGGATATATACATTCCAGATATAATTTTAAATATGTGATGAAAAGGTTATAATATGACATATATCATTAAAGGGGTGTATAAATTCCAGATAAAATATTACATATATCACTAAATGGTTAAATACATAGAAAGGGTTATAAACAGATTCCTAATTTAATTTTTACATAGAAATCTTTGCCATGACTTGATTAAATGGAATCGTTTATTGTTAGGGACTGCTGAAGTAGAGAGCAGTAATAAGCTTCAAAGGATCAATGAAATTCAATTTTGAACTTTGATATTCATGGGCCCCATAGACTCTTATGGGCCCTGGGACGGCGCACCGACTGAACGCCTCTCTCGTGGGGCGTAGCCATTATAATCACTTGGAGACGTGATTGAAGAAACACATATTTAGAGTGACGAAAAGTGTTGTTTAACGTCCTACTTTTCGGCTAATAAGGACGCACATGTGCCACACAGTGTGTTATCAAGGACATTTTATGTGCACGCCAGCTAGATGCTGATCCTTTCCATGTCAACGGTCCATCACCCCTGACAACGGGACACCACGCTGGAAAATTCTGGGAAACCTTCAAGGCCAACACTGGGATCGAGCCCTGGACCTCCTTGTTAGAGAGCCAGCGCCTTACTGAGTCACCGTGGTTCCCTGACGTGTATGACGTAGCAAACTAATACCAACTCATGATTAAAATGAACAATCTGATATAAAAACAGATCGATATTTCGTTTCGTATTTTTATACTTTCGATGGCCTACACTCCTACATGAAGATCTGGCCGGCTGTAGTGGAAGGTCGCGTCGGGCGTCATACGAGCGGCTTTTGACCCTGTGACGTCAGACAGTTGATTAACCAATCAGTGTTGATGTTTCTTGAGGGATGCCCACGGTTAATCCCTCAAATCAACCAGAACGCGGGTTATATAACAACTCTCCCAGATCCTAGTGTAAAAAAGACAAGTGAAATGAAATTTTGAACTATATAAAACGTAACGAAATAGGATCTGTGTTTTAATCAAATTGTAAAATGAAGTTTGATCTGAATGTCATGAATATACATTTATGCTCTAATATTGTTTTAGACTGGTAAGTTAGCTGACTTGGTCCTTTGGAGTCCAGCATTTTTTGGTGCAAAGCCCAACATTATTATAAAAGGTGGACAAATAGCTATGGCAGAAATGGGTAAGTTGCCATGAATAGAACTCTGAATTCTAGTTCTAACACATTTTTATGTGTCCCAAGAGGAAACAGAAAGTTGATCTTGAATGCCAACCGGGTAGAAACTTTGGTTCCGTAGATAGTGAAGCCATTGTCCTATTATGTAGATTAACGTCCAGTGGACACAAACTAGTTCATTTCGGGACTAACATATATGGTTCAATTTTATTTCAATAATTTGCTAGGCGTAGAGGTCTTTAGCAGTTGGGGGGCGGAGGACCGGGAAAAACCCACGAGGTTGGACAGGTGATCTTACTCCTTGTCACGTACAACCAGGGAATCGAAACCACGCAAGTTGACTCAACGACAGACCTTATGATGCGGCGCGCACACGCTAACCCTTCGGCCATTCAACCCCCTCTAGTAATGAGTAATACCCTATATTGTCAAATGTTCAGTTCATCTCTGTAAATACTGATAAAACCATTCTTAATTTATCCTTCTCAAATTCATGTCCTTATCAGGTTAAATTATAATAGGTTGTTATATTCTGTTGTATATTATAATAGATTGTTATATTCTGTTGTATATTACAATAGGATGTTATATTCTGTTGTATGTTATAAAAGTTGTTATATTCTGTTGTGTATTATAATAGGTTGTTATATTTTGTTGTATATTATATTAGGTTGTTATATTCTGTTGGATATTATAATAGGATGTTATATTATGTTGTCTATTTTAATAGGTTGTTATACTCTGTTGTATATTATAATATGTTCTTATATTACAATGGGTTGTTATTATATGTTGTAAATTATAACAGGTTGTTATATTCTGTTGTATATTATAATAGGTTGTTATATTCTGTTGTATATTATAATAGGTTGTTATATTCTGTTGTATATTATAATGGGTTGATATATTCTGTTGTATAGTATAGTAAGTTGTGATACTCTGTTGTATGTTATAATAGGTTGTTATATTCTGTTGTATATTATAATAGGTTGTTATATTCTGTCGTATATTATAATGGGTTGATATATTCTGTTGTATAGTATAGTAGGTTGTGATACTCTGTTGTATGTTATAATAGGTTGTTATATTATGTTGCACATATCATGTTGTATATTATAATAGGTTGTTACATTATAATATGTTGTTTTATTATAATAGGTATGCCGAATGCTTCCATACCAACACCAGAACCAGTAAAACAAAGAAAGATGTTTGGATCTTATGGTAAAGCTATCGGTGGACAGTCGGTTGTATTTGTATCTCAGGTAAAAACCAAAAACCGCGATGTATCTGGTTTTGAAAAGCTACAAAAAGAATATATGTTAAACTGAAACTGGATTCGATACCCAAAAAACAATGGATTCTAATTCTGGATTTGGGATCACAGAATGGATTCTGGATACAAATACATTCGGTGAAACTGTTACTAGAAAACGAATGAAATGAAAGGGTATTGAAAGGCAATCAGCACCAAACATAAAGTGAAATATATTAGTCAGGCTAAATTATAAAACAAAAACAATATTTAAATGCATAAATAAAAGCAATTATCACAGTTCTGAATATTTAAAAATTAAAAACTAAATATCACAATATTTAAAGCATATAAATATTTAAAAAATAAATCTGAAAAGAATACATATATAATAAAAATATGTCTCTTTTAAATTTTCTAAGATTTATCAATATAGACCTAAGACCTGATTGACCAAATAAAAAAAAAATATGGAACGCTTGCCTGTCATAGTACTTAATATTATACTAAAATTGGAACGATACAGAGAAAATTAGTATAGCCCCTGTCTGGGCCGGATTAAAACTCACCGAGGCCCTAAGCATTTAAATGATTTTGGTGACCCAATATATATCTAATTCAAAATATAGACGATAATAAACCAGAAACAATCGCCATGCACGTGATTAGAGTTTTTCTGGGATTTTATAAACGTCATTATTAATTGCGACAAAACAGGTGGTAAAACAGGAGCGGATCCAGAGGGGGGGTTTGGGGGGTCCCCCCCCCCCTGCTTTATCCTTTATCGTCAGATGGTGCGACAGGATGGGCACTCAAAGCGCGAGATAATGATATAGAGATATGTGACATCACAATTAATGCTTTGCATCAATAAAATTGAATCACAATGTCATCGTATTAATTCATAATAAAAATTGACGTCAAACAGGATGTTAGATTTCTCTGTTTCAAAAGATCAATGTGTATGTATATACGCCAAAATGACGATAGAGACCATGTATTTCTCAAAAAATTTCAAACCGACGGGGGGGGGGAGGCGGGGGCGGGGGGGATACAGTTTCTCAGGAACCTGGCAAACCCCCTCCTGCAAAAATTCCTGGATCCGCCCCTGTAAAAACAATGGAAAGCTAATTGCAAGTTCTTAATTAATTTTTATATTAAATATTTTGAATTTGGTATTTAACAAAGCAGACATTCTGTGGTGCCCCTATTACCATGTTGCTCTAAGCACGTGCTTACTTTGCTTGGCCCCCAGCTCAAGGATACTGGAAAATAAACAAACATTTGCATGTATGACGGTGATTATTTATTTTCAGGCAGCGTTAGACGAAGGATTAGTAGCTGGATATGGATTAGATAAATCAGCCGTTGCTGTGAAAGGAACGAGATCTCTAAATAAAAGTAGTATGATCAGAAATGACTACTGCCCTCACATTGACGGTAGGTACATGGTACAGATGGGCCGAGTCATATAACGCATGCGGAGTCACGTGGTTTCCCCACATCAGTGGAGCAGTGACAAGGAACAGTGTCTGTTCGTTCGAATGGGACGAGAAGTTCGTGTACTCGTTGGCATGCACGTAAAAGAGCCCTGGATTTTCGGAATTCGATGCCGAGTAGGCGGAAAATTCATTGTCCGGGCCAAATTAAACGCCCTAGCATTGCACATACTAGGGCCATAGACAAACCATGTTCCTAAAGCAACGACTACGAGTTTTACAACATGGACGTAGTTAAAGGGAGATCAAGCCTTCTATTGAAGATGTAGACAAACATAACAGCATGTTAGTCTCAAAATAACCGTAGTATTGTGTTGACGAGACGTTAAACGCCGTTCCTTAACCTGTATCTATAATTCTACTTTTACTTTATCTATATAGTAGTACTCTTACTTTATTTACATAGTCCTACTTTTATTTATCTATAATTCTACTTTTACTTTATCTATAGTACAACTTTTACTTCGTCTTCAGTACTCCTTTTACTTTATCTACGGTACTACTTGTACTGTATCTATAGTAATTTGTTTACAGTGCTACTTTTACTTCATCAATGGATATACATTTACTTTGCCAATAGCACTACTTTTACTTTATGAATGGAACTATTTTACTTTATCAATATCACTACTTTTACTTTATCAATGGTACTACTTTTACTTTATTAATGGTACTGATTTTACTTTATATATAATACTACTTTTACTTTATATATAGTTCTAATTTTACATTATTATTTCTTGTTGCAGTTAACCCACAAACATACAAAGTTCGCATATTGGAAGAAGGAAAAGAACCGGAAGTGCTAACATGTCCACCTTCTAGCAGATTGTCGCTTGCTCAAAGATACTTTCTTTATTAGATATGTGTAGATAAATGAATACACAGTATTAGAAACGTTATAATCAACTATTTAAAGGGGCCAAGGCTTTAACTCAATATCATCCACAGTCTTCGACATTATTGTAAACACGACTTATTGGTCAATTTAAATCAACATTCATGTGTTATCTTACCCTGAAAAGTTGGGTTTCTGATATTCAATATTTAAGACATAGAACATTTTAAAATTGGCACACGAATCACGTGCCAGAATGCCTTTGAGTGCCATTTGTATGAAGCGACTCGATGAATGAGGCTAGACATATCCCTTGTATATAGGGGAATACTACCGGTGTAGACTGGAATAACCAACGCCAAAGACTGCCATTCAATTCGGACTCTTCGCATATTTTCGCCGGAAATAACCGATTAGAAATTACAGTTTATACATATTATTACATTATTATATGCGTTGCGACCCATTTGTGTCCATTTCTAGGTGCAAAGCAATAGAGAATTAGCTCCTTTAACATTGATGTCTACAGTTTGACAAAGTTGCAAAACAAAAACCCACCTATTTATTGGTGGAGACTAATAATATGTATGATCATTATTTCAAAACAGTTCATGGGACAGTCGACATGCCAAGTGAAAGCGACGCTTAATATTTGCCTCTACCATTGAACTAAAACAGATTCAGTTTGTCAAATCCGTTTTTCCCAAGTG
Source organism: Patella vulgata (assembly GCF_932274485.2). Classification (NCBI taxonomy): domain Eukaryota; kingdom Metazoa; phylum Mollusca; class Gastropoda; family Patellidae; genus Patella; species Patella vulgata. The sequence goes on from NC_065885.2 coordinate 5,932,794, forward strand.
CTTGTCTTCAATGGGGAAATAACATGAAATGGGGTTTAACGTCCGCAGTGCCGGATTTACATGAAAATGACTTCACCGGCACGATATGATTATTTAATATTTAACATGATCGGTTAAAAGTAATATTTACATTTTTGTTTTGTTGAAATATATTTGAACCAGCAACTGGTTCCCAATACTCATCTTGTTGTAATTCTTCCCAGAGGCGAAGAACTTCGAATTTCCATGGACAATTGATCATCGTTTTTTGATATGACGGCACAATTTCAAGATGGTCTCGATCACGTCATGCTCGGTTACTGGTCCCTATATTGCTGTCATTCCTAATTTTTAAAGATACATTCTCACGAAAGTATGGCAAATTTGGTATAAAGGGAAAGTAGAAACTTCCAATCGTACTAGAAAAATACTGGATTCCCTGAAAACACCCATGAGTCAAAATGAAATGAAATAAAATAGGGGTTAACGTCCTACTGTTCTATTCCGAACTTGTCTAATGAATACGGGCATACGCCATACAGTGTGCTATGAGGGAAATTTTACTCGGACTACGGCCTATTCTTATATCGAATTCCAACTGTCAAGGGATCTTCGACGTGCACGCTAATGTGAACGTCCCATCCGAACAACTAGACAGCTGTCATTGTCAGGCCCTCCATCATGCATGACGTCATTTATACTATTAGTAGAGAAGCATACCATCGGGGTTTAGGGGAGAAATGAAAAGGGGTTTCGCGTCCTACATTTCTGTACCGACTGGGATAATGAAGACGGACTTGCGCCATAAAGTGTATTATGCGGGAAATTTTGCCCGGAAAGCGGTGTCTATCGACTTCCAACTGTCAATTGATCTTTTACGATCACGCCAATGTGTACACGGGACCTCGATTTTTCGTCCCATCCGAACGACTATACAGCAGTCCTTGTCAGGCCCTCTGCCCTGCATCACTGACAAGGGGAGAGGGCACCACGCCGGAATATCTGGATGAACTTTCTCGGCCAATGCAGGGATCGAACACCCGACCTCCAGGATAGCGAGCCAGCGTCTTACACGCTTAGCCACCGTGACCACCATATAAACTCAAACATCTAAAAGACTTGAAAAGATATTAGTGGGATATCAATTTCGACATTGATCAATTGCTATTTTGACTAAAATCAAATAGTACTAAAATATATACAAAGATACTATAACAGAATAATAAACATTTTGTTCATTTAGGAAATTTTTCAAGGGGCTCCAAGTCGTCAAAGATAAATATAATGCGCTTAATGCGCGCGAAACTGAAAATAGAATTTTGACGCCCCTGCTATAAAGCTGTATTCATAAAATTTTCGCTCGAGGAGTAAATTAATAATTAGTAAATATTCAGTTATCTTTAATGCAATCCAGTGGAGACATTTCAAAATAAACTGTTTAAGGACCAGCGGCTATCGCTGCCATGGCGAATATTCACAATGCAACAAACTCGTGTAAAAAGTGGCGGGAATTGTGAAATTATCCAGTCTCAACTTAGGCGTGGAGAAACGCGACTATCGATGACGTAGAGCACACGTTATCGATGGCTGTCAACAAACAAGTTCAATCAAATCGAAGAAAAATAAATCATGGAAACTAAGCCTACATAATTAGATTATATTGTACAGCGTAGGTCTGATAGAATAGTGAGGAATACTTCATATAATTATATCTTTATTTGTGTTTCGACCCTGAATGACCGAAATACATAAAAGCCACCCGTATTAAAATTACTCGAGACTAGGCTAGGCCTAATGACAGTTTTTCGTTAAACTATCATAAACTATAGGCCTAAAGCATTTCTTCTCCTACAAGCCCCCTCCCGTGCCTTTGGAAAAATTCTTGCCACATTTTCCTAATGTCCACAAATTTGCATGCTTTTTTCCGTATTCCACCATCTAAAATATGTATTAAAATTAAACAATCTCTAGTGTAGGGCTTATAAAGTTATAATAGTATAGGCCCTACTTGGGATGAGTAATTATCTATATATATATTTGTGACTGTCGTTTGTCTGTCTGTCTTTCTGTCTGTCTGTCTGTTCGGGGTTGGCGGCTACACTAGGTCTGCCCCGAGTCTGAAATTTGAGGTATAGGGGTAGCTCGGACCAGGGTGTAACATAGGCCAGGTGGCGTTAGTCTACCACTTCCGGTTTCGGAGTTATGACCCCCGAGCAAAGTCGGTCTGTTCGGGGTTGGCGGCTACACTAGGTCTGCCCCGAGTCTGAAATTTGGGGTATAGGGGTAGCTCCGACCGGGGAGTAACATAACCAGGTGGCGTTAGTCTACCACTTCCGGTTTCGGAGTTATGACCCCCGAGCGAAGCCGGGTATCCTGCTAGTTTCTATGATAAAACTAAAGAAACATTTTATTATAGGCTATAGTGCAGCATAAAAATCATTTGTCTAATGATGTGTAATTTCAATAGGATTCGTAAATAGCAATACCAAATACATAATACAATTATTATTGAAAGGAGAGAGAGAGAGAGAGAAATGGGGTTTAACGTCCACTCGACACAAACTAGGTCTTTTTCGGGACTAACACATGGTTCAATTTTATTTCAATAATTCGCTTGCGCGTAGGGGTCTTTAGCTGTGGGAGGAAACCAGAGGACCTGGAGAAAACCCACGAGGTTGGACAGATTATTGAAAGGATAATTTTAACAAAAAGTTTACATTTCTATGTTTTTAACCGGGGGAAGGGGGGTGGATAGCCGAATGATTAGTGTGTGTGCGCATTATATCATAAGGTTTGACAAGGAGTTGGGTTACCTGTCCAACCCCTACACGCAAGCAAATTATTGAAATAAAATTGAACCATGTGGTAGTCCCGAAATGACCTAGTTTGTGTCCATTGGAGTTAGACTCTCTCTCTCTCTCTCTCTCTGTCTCTCTCTCTCTCATCTCTCATGCTTTTAAAGGCATACAACTTAATAAAATGTGTAATTACATTATAAAACTAGGCCCTACAATTTATTAAAATGTGTAATTACATTATAAAACTAGGCCCTACAATTTATTAAAATGTGTAATTACATTATAAAACTAGGCCCTACAATTTATTAAAATGTGTAATTACATTATAAAACTAGGCCCTACATGTAGTTTAATACATAGCAACACCTTTGGACAAATCTTGGGGTAGATCAAATACATGTAGATGGTGAAATTTCAGATGACGATAAGTTTTTAAAATATTCTACATTAGATAACAATCTGATTGAAATAAAAATCTATATTTGGTTTCGTTTTTTTATCCTTTGATGGCCTACACTACATGAAGATCTAACCGGTTGTAGTAAAAGGTCATGTCAGAGGTCACACAAGTGGCTTTTGACCCTATGACATCAGACATTGATTACTCAATCAGCGTTGATGTTTCTAGTGGTTTACCCACAGTTCCGTGTATCGGACGCCAAAAACTCGCCGTAACAAACCCTTTTCATTGGCTAATCTCTCACTTCAACCAGAACACCGGTAATATAACAACTCTTCCAGATCCTAGTGTAGTAAAGACAAGTAAAACAAATTTTTGAACTATAAAAAAACGAAAACGAAATAGGATCTGTGTTTTAATCAGATTGCTATGACATCTTCAAAAATGATTGATCGGGTTAGATAAGGGCAAACTATAAAAAATATTTGCCCTGACTGAATACCGGTAATGATTGTTTATTTCAGAAAATGACTCAACTTTGTACAAAGCAAAGCTCTTTACGACCACAGACGGCCTCACAACTTAAAAATGATGACATTTCTCTTCAATTGGATACTTTGATGATCCGGCCATTGTCAGCTAATCCTATTTCAGCAGGTCAAAATGGCACCTTTCTCACGGAGGAGGGTGGTAATAATTATTCTGTCATAGAAAGACTTCGAATTGATCCTGTTCTAGATCAGTTTTCATTTAGTGTTAGATCAGCTAAAAGTAAGTAGGCCTTCCGTTTTTATTTCTAGATCAGCTAAAAGTAAGTAGGCCTTCTGTTTATAGTACCGTTAGTATTTCAATAACAAGATTGACAGATTTTGATTTTAGATATGACATCCTGATTTCAAGATGGCGGCGTGGCATTCTGCTCAGTTCCCGGTCCATAGTAGTATTGTAAAGGGGCATTATGGGAGATTAGATAACAACCTGACAGTTCACGCTTTAATAATTAAAAAATAGATAATGTAAAGAGAATATGCTGAACATTTTAGTCAAATTGCTCCACTCTGTACCAAGATATTATCGATTGAATTTTAGGCCTAGACTACTGATGTCGTTACCATAAAAAACAAAATCTCAATTATCCGTTTTGACATTAAATCATCCATCACAAAATGTATTCAAATCCAGTAAATATTGCAGGCTAGCGATGACATCGAGAGTTGATTATAGTCTGAATACTTTAATTAATGTCTAATTAAAAATTTAAATAACATTTCAGGCCTAATGTTATGCTCTTGCATAATGAAGGGTTAAACAATAGTCACAACAAACTTCGCATTTTTAAATTAAAAATAGTCGTCCTTATTCGTTAACATTGTTTCTCCAGAAAAGAAATTAAATATCAAGACAACCAAAGAAGCCTGGTTGAAAAAGACTAAGCCAGAAGATGAAAAGATTCATCCATTTGTAGATCAAAGTTTAAATGGACTGGACAACTCGGACGAATATGATACAGATATTGAGGAAGATTTCCCTAAGCCTGGTCGGTATATAATCTTTGGTTTTAGTGTAAGATTAAGATTTTCCGACATGGTTTCCCATTGTCAGTGGTGCAGGACGGAGGGCCTGACAAGGACAGCTGTCTAGTTATTCGGATGGGACAAAAAAAGGTCTTGTGTATACATTGGCGTGCACATAAAAGATCCCTTGGCAGTTGGAATTCGATGTAAGAGTAGGCTATAGTGCTGCTGCCCGGGCAAAATTTCCCTCATAGCCCACTGTATTGCGTATGCCCGTCTTCATTAGCCCAGTACAGGAGCAGAACAGTACGACGTTAAACCCCATTTCATTTCAATTCAGAATTCAGAAAAAGAGCTGGGCGTTCTGGCTATAATAGTTCAAAAAAAGATAATGCAAAATATTGAAAATTTCATTCAAATTACTTTATATGATTCTGAGCAAATTTATCAGTGTATGAAGGTGTAGCATAGATTGTTTATTATTGTAGCAATGACACTTGAAAACCAAGACTAAGTCTCCATTATCCATTTTTAAATTAAATTATTAAATGGCGATCACGTTTCAATCCATTTAAATGGTGTCCATCCGATGGGCTAGACACTTGATTATAAATGTGAATAAATGTCTAATTAATCGTTTATATAACATTTGAAGTCAAAATACGGGCCTTCAATACACAGATAGGGGGGTGGATGGCGAATGGTTAGCGTGTGCGCGTTGCTTAATAAGGTCTGTCATTGAGTCAGCTGGCATGGTTTCGATTCCCCAGTTGTACGTGACAAGTAGTAGGGTCGTGTGACCAACCTCGTGGGTTTTCTCCAACTGCTAAAGACTCCTATGCGCAAGCGAATTATTGAAATAAACTTGAACCATATGTTAGTCCTGAAATGACCTAGTTTGTGTTGAGTGGATGTTAAACCCCATTTCTCTCTCTCTCTCTCCCTCTCTTGAATTGAATTGAATTGAATTCTTTCAATTCCCAAAATAGTAACATTCAAGTGACAAGAGGGATTTCGCGCAACAATGCATGCGTGGAATGCATAAGATAATATCTGAACCCATCCTTGACAACTGAAACATATTTATTTAATTATGTCACGATTCTACTCAAACCACTGCCGTTGACAGGATTGAATTCCAACCCACTCAATTATAATCTGTTAATTCGGAACGTTCCGGGCTGACTATCGAGCTTCCCCTTTATGACTGATATTCCTTGTAAAGATTCAACTTTAAGAGTATTGTATTATTGTCCAACCTCGTGTGTTTTCTCTGGGTTCTCCGGTTTCCTCCCACTGCTAAAGACCCCTACGCACAAGAGAATTATTGAAATAAAATTAAACCATATGTTAGTCCCGAAATGACCTTGTGTGTGTCGAGTGGACGTTAAACCCCATTTTTCTCTCTCTCAATTTTTTAACAGATTAAAAATCTTTCAAATAACGGTCAGGGACTTTAAATATTATACGTAGCTGTTCTTTCACAGGCTCAAAACCGTGGTGTTGAAAAATGCGGTTCATTTTTTAATTGCAGAAAATAAATATCGTGCAGATCCGACTGGAATATATCGGTATCAGGAAAAGTGTATAAAATCAGGTTTGTTTCTTTCCATTTTTATCCATTGGTCTGAGTATTGTATCATTGCTATATTGTGATATGGTTAGCGTTTGCGCGCTGCATTAGAAGGTATGTCATTGAGTCAACTGGCGTGGTTCAATTCCCCGTTTGTACATGACAAGGAGTAGGGTTGCCTGCCCGGTTGTACGTGATAAGAAGTAGAGTTGCCTGCCCACCATCGTGGGATTTCTCTGGGTCCGCCGGTTTCCTCCCACTACTAAAGCCCCCTACGCGCATTGAATTACTGAAATAAGATTGAACCGCATGTTAGCCCTGAAATGACTTAGTTTGTGTCGGAAGGATGTTAAACCCCATTTCTCTCTCTCTCTATATTGTGATGTCAGGAACAAAATAATCTTTACATCTGATATCAATATCCTTAGGAAAATTTAAGAGTATTCTTTTTTAAAAATTAACTCTACAGCATGACCATGTTGGTTTTGTAGGTGATTTCTGCACCATATTTGATACTCCACTTAAAATATTTTACCTGTATCATTTTTAATACTTCAGTTATCCTACAGATATCATATTTAATACTTCAGGTATCCTACCGTTATTATACCTGTATCATATTTAATACTTCATGTATCCTACCGATATCGTATTTAATACTTCATGTATCCTATCAATATCATATTTAATACTTCAGGTATCCTACTGATATCATATTTAATACTTCAGGTATCCTACCGATATTATACCTTTATCATATTTAATACTTCAGGTATTTTACCGATATCGTATTTAAGAAGACATATAGGTAGAAGGAATGTTAGAATGCGTCATCATTATCTAGGAGGTGAAGCAAGTAAAGCAATAGCAGAAGCTTTAAGGGTCAGGATTAGTTTTAATATAACCCCTCAGTAATCTGTCCATGTAGAAAATGGTCCAGAAAACCTCTTGTCAAAACTTCATACACTCATAACTTTAAGATTAAAGTAATTTGACTGAAATTTTCAATATATTCATTTTACATTATCTATTTTTGAACTATTATAGCAAAAACGAACAACTCTTTATCTAAATCTTACATAATGCATGTTTAATTAGAGATGTGTTAACAGTATTCATTTGTTCATTGGTTTAAACATTTGAGTCAACTGGCGTGGTTTCGAATCCTCGGTTGTACGTGACAAGGAGTAGGGTCGTCTGTCCAACCTTGTGGGTTTTCTCCGGGTCCTCCAATTTCCTCCCACTGCTAAAGATTTCTACGCGCAAGCAAATTATTGGAATAAAATTAAACCATATGTTAGTCCCGAGATGACCGAGTTTGTGTCGAGTGGACGTTAAACCCCATTTCTCTGTCTCTCTCTCTCTGGTTTAAACATATTTTATTACCATAAAGTAAAAGGATTGGACAAAAGTTACATAAACTAACAAAAACATCCTTTCCTTTATATGAAATTATTTCAAGATAACAAAAGGTGCAAAATAAAGACTGATGCTGAGGAATAAATCTCAAGATTGATCAAAATCATCATAAGAAGTACGGGGGTCACAGTGGGTAAGACGCTGGCTTGCTAGCCTGGAGTTCGGGTGTTCGATCCCTGCATTGGCAGAGAAAGTTCATCCAGATTTTCTAGCGTGGTTCCCCCTTGTCAGTGATGCAGGACAGAGGATCTGACAAGGAAAACTGTCTAGTCATTCTGATGGGATGAAAACCCACGGTCCTATGTACACATTGGCGTGCAAGCAAAAGATACCTTGATAGTTGGAAATCGATATAAGAGTAAGCCATAGTGCTGATATCCGGGCAAAATTTCCGTCATAGCACACTGTATAGTGCATGCCTGTTTTCATTAGCCCAGTCGAAGCAGAACAGTAGGACGTTAAACCCCATTTCATTTCATTTCATAAGAAGTACCGTCTTCATTAGCCCAGTTGGAGCAGAACAGTAGGAGGTTAAACCCCATTTCATTTCACTTTATCATAAGAAATAATATTTGAGAATTACTCCATGGAGTGCAAGAATCATGAAATTTGTTAAAGATACAATATGGGAGATTAGATAAAGAGCTGGTAATTCTCACTATAATGTAAAGGGTATTTGATGAAAATTTCAGTCAAATTGTTCCACTCTGAACCAAGAATTTAGCGATAGAATTTTCGGCCTAGCCTCGATCATCATTACTAAAGTCCGTACGATAAAAAACATAGTCTCAATTATCCATTTCATGATTTTTTATCATGAATGAAAGTTGAGCAGCATATCAGATCTTAATGCAGTAAATATCGCAGGCTAGTGATGACATCGAGAGTTGATTATGGTCTGAATAAGTTAATTAATGTCCAATTAATAATTTAGATAACATTTCAGGCCTAAAGTAAGACCTGCAATACGCAGATTTAGCTCTGGTATAATGTATGTTTAATGCTGGCTGTGTTTAGTTGTTGATAGGAAATATTATTATACTATATTGTTTGATGATGTTTATTTTAAGGTTAACACAGTCACGGAGAGCTTGGATTTAAGCGATAATTATTTAAAATGTTGTGGTGCCAGGTTTATAGCAGATATGATGTTAGATAATATGTTTATTCTACATATGGTAGGTTGTATTAGTTATAGCAGATATTAGATAATATGCTTATTATACATATGGTAGGTACTATTAGTTATAGCAGATATTAGATAATATATTTATTATACATATGGTAGGTTATATTAGTTATAGCAGATATTAGATAATATATTTATTATACATATAGTAGGTGCTATTAGTTATAGCAGATATTAGATAGTGTTTATCCTACATATGGTAGGTTGTATTAGTTATAGCAGATATTAGATAATATGCTTATTCTACATATGGTAGGTACTATTAGTTATAGCAGATATTAGATAATATGCTTATTATACATATGGTAGGTTATATTAGTTATAGCAGATATTAGATAATATGTTTATTATACATATGGTAGGTGCTATTAGTTATAGCAGATATTAGATAATATATTTATTATACATATGGTAGGTGCTATTAGTTATAGCAGATATTAGATAGTGTTTATCCTACATATGGTAGGTTGTATTTGTTATAGCAGATATTAGATAATATATTTATTATACATATGGGGGCTGGATGGCCGAATGGGTAACATGTGCATGCAGTATCATAAGGTCTGTGATTGAGTCAACTGACATGGTTTTGATTTACCGGTTGTACGCAGGAAGGAGTAGGGTCGCCTGACCAACATTGTGAATTTTCTTCGGGTCCTCCGGTTTTCTCCCACTGCTAAAGACCCCTACGTGCAAGCAAATTAATTAAAATAAAATTGAACCATATGTTAGTCCTGAAATGACCTAGTTTGTGTAGAGTGGATGTTAAACCCCATTACTCTCTCTCTCTACGTCATGACATTTCTGAGTTAAAGATACTTTCCTGCGTATACACTGGGTGATTTGATGATATATTTTTTCTAAAAACATATTCTAACTAATCAATTATCAAAAAGTTGCTTCCAATCCCTCGCAAAACTCAGTATTCGGCGGTAGATGCCGCATGTTATAAATAAACTGATGTTTGACAGCTCAATTCACAGGGCCGGCGGAAGCAATTCTTGATTGAGGGTGGGGCTTCCGTCCTAGGTCCTTATAAGCGTGGGTCCAGGGGCCGCAATAAGCCCTCCCTAGCCTCCCCACTCCGCTGGGCCTGATTCATATTCATATTCTGGACAAAGTAATCTTAATGAAGATTTTGTACTCCATGTACGGAAGTGGCCTACTGTTAAGTCTTGTGTTTAATCTTGTATTTTTCAGAATTTATCAAATAATTTTATAAGAACACGAGGTGTTGAAGCTTTATCTGTTATGTTACAGAATAACACAACGTTAAAAACATTGTCTTTATCAGGTATTGAATACAGCTTTAATATTACACACGGCTATTTATATACCAATCTAATTCAAACGAAGATTCGCACTGAAAGTCGCCTTTGTCAGTGGTCTCAGTATAAATGGCCCTTAATATTACATTACTCATCGTGGACATTATTCTTATAATTTGATGGGGGTTGCCCAGTCGTCTTACTGAGCCTCTGTGACTCACCCATTATTAACGGTCAGTAGAGCCAAGGGTCATGGAACAGCAAGATATGCTGACATCTACCACTTCCCATGTGTTTGGAGAGGCAGTTGGTTGGTCGAGGTGTCTAATGTTAGCCCTATTGAGTCGCAAAATTCCGAAATCCTTCTCTTGAAAAATGTGGACGTATCTTGCATGACAACCAGTTGTTGTATGTTTTGTAGGTAATCAGTTATGTGATAGAGATGCTGGTCTATTAGTCGAAGGTATAAAGAACAACGATACACTGCAATCCCTAGATCTAAGTAATAATAATATTGGTGAATTAGGTGGAATTTATCTCGGAAATGGTTTGGTAAGTTGGTTTCAGTTATCTATCTTACTGTGATTAAATATCAAGCAGAGATAAACAATTTGATTTGTTGATGCTTAGGAACACGATGATTCAGATTCTTATCTCTGAAATGTTTCGGTAAGTTGGTTTCTGTTATCTTGCTTACTGTGATTAAATGTTCAATCATTGATAGACTAAGCAGAGATAAACAATCAGATTCTAATTGGTGTATAGATTCTTTGTATCGATACCTTGATTCATTTTAATCGTGAGCCTTTCGGCTGAGCAGTGTAATAAAAAATTTGATTGCTAGATACTTTATAAAAAGATAAATGTAAATGCAATTGATGAGTGTCGTCTACTGGCCTGGACATAAGGCATCTGTCACAGACAAAAATTATTACTCAACATTATAATATATCGTGGGCTTGGATGGCCAAATGGTTAGCGTGTGCTCGTTGTATCATAAGATCTGCCATTGAGTCAACTAGCGTGGTTTCAATTACCCGGTTGTACGTGACCAGGAGTAGGGTCACCTGTCCACCCTTGTGGTTTTTCACCGGGTTCTCCAGTTTCCTCCCACTACTAAAGACCCCTACACACAAGCGAATTTTTGAAATAAAACTGAAACATGCTAGTCCCGAAATGACCTAGTTTGTGTCGACAGGACTGCAAACCCCATCTCTCTCTCTCTCTCTCTCTCTCTCTCTCTCTCTCTCTCTCTCTCTCTCTGACAGGTGCCTTATGTGCAATCTTGGTCATCTGTTTATTTTTTATATAGGGACTGAGACAGGCAACCAGGAACATCAGCCCCACAGTTGGCATGTTCTACGCTCCAGTACCTCATTTTAAGTGAAGCCTGTTACATTTGTCCTTCCCTCAGGGGGCCACAGTTGTTCAGTATTTTCCAGCCTGGTTTCTAATGGGACGAAAGACCAAAGTCTTGTTGTTGGCAGTTGGAATTCCATAAAGAGTAGGTTGGATCCCATGTTCCTGAAGCAACGACCGTGAGATGTACGTAGTTAAGGCGAGATCAAGCCTTCTATTGAAGATGGTGGGACCCCTCCTGTCCAGGCAATATGTCCCTTGGAATATTGCCGTCTTCAATGGCCCTTTTGGTGTCACAAACTCCCATTTCATTTCCTTCCCTCGGTCTGTCAATCCTTCATGACATGAAATGTATCTCCATGTAGTTCTTTTTATTTTCAGGCCATCAATGAAAGTTTAGTTGACATAGATCTAAGCTGGAATTGTATTACAAGAAAAGGTGCTGTTGGTGTTGCACAGGCCTTGAAGGTAAATTGATCAAAGATACATTATGGGAGATGAGATAAAGAGCTGGCAGATCTCACAAAAATAGTTAAAAACTAGATAATGTAAAGGGAATATGCTGAAAATTTCAGTCATTACTAAATCATCATTTATAATTGGTACGATAAAAAAACACAGTCTCAATTATTCATTTTTGAATTAAATCATCAATGAGCGTTGAGCAGCAAATCGGATTCAAATCCAGAGAAAATCCAACACATAAGATGGCATTGAGAGTTGATTAAGGTCTTTTCCGTTAATAAATGTCTAATTAATAGTTTATATAACATTCCAGGCCTAAAGAAATGAAATGAAATGAAATGGGGTTTAACGTCCTACTGTTCTGCTCCTAAACTGGGCTAATGAAGACGGGCGTACGCCATACAGTGTGCTATGAGGGAAATTTAGTCGGGCAGCGGCACTTTTGCCTACTCTTATATCGAATTCCAACTGCCAAGGGATCTTTTACGTGCATTCCAATGTATACACAGGACCTTGGTTTTTCGTGTCATCCGAAGGACTAGACAGCTGTCCTTGTCAGGCCCTCCGTTCTGAACTACAGGCCTAAAGAAAGACCTGCAATAGGCACATTTTGTTCTGGGATAATATATGTTTAATTTCTGGTAGAAATAATTGTTTTTGATATTGCATCAGACACAAATGAAATAATATTAATTCTGTTATTGAGTGGGGTTCAAGACGGATAGATCAGCAGTGTACTCGCTAACTTTTAGAAGGTTCAGGTTGGCTTATAAAGTTTCCAGTCGGTCAAGAAAATGTGTAGAGTCGTTCGAAAGCTACAAAAAATCCCAGGGTCCTTTGTATACCACTGGTAGCCTGTTATAAAATTCATGGACAGTTATAAATCGAAATTATAGAAGACCATAGTACCAACTGTCCCTCATGATGTGTGTCCATAGTACCAACTGTCCCTCATGACATGTGTCCATAGTACCAACTGTCCCTCATGACGTGTGACCATAGTACCAACTGTCCCTCATGACGTGTGTCCGTAGTACCAACTATCCCTCATGATGTGTGACCGTAGTATCAACTAGCCCTCATGATGTGTGACCGTAGTACCAACTGTCCCTCATGACGTGTGACCATAGTACCAACTGTCCCTCATGACGTGTGACCATAGTACCAACTGTCCTTCATGACGTGTGACCATAGTACCAACTGTCCCTCATGACGTGTGACCATAGTACCAACTGTCCTTCATGATGTGTGACCGTAGTACCAACTGTCCCTCATGATGTGTGACCGTAGTACCAACTGTCCCTCATGACGTGTGACCATAGTACCAACTGTCCTTCATGACGTGTGTCCGTAGTACCGACTATCCCTCATGATGTGTGACCGTAGTACCAACTGTCCCTCATGACGTGTGTCCATAGTACCAACTGTCCCTCATGACATGTGTCCATAGTACCAACTGTCCCTCATGACGTGTGACCATAGTACCAACTGTCCCTCATGACGTGTGTCCGTAGTACCAACTGTCCTTCATGATGTGTGACCGTAGTACCAACTGTCCTTCATGATGTGTGACCGTAGTACCAACTGTCCCTCATGACGTGTGACCATAGTACCAACTGTCCTTCATGACGTGTGTCCGTAGTACCGACTATCCCTCATGATGTGTGACCGTAGTACCAACTGTCCTTCATGATATGTTATCCCTCATGACGTGTGTCCGTACTATTAATTATCCCCGTAGTACCAATTTAAATCCTCATTGATGTTGTTACCTTACTGTGAAAAGACACAGTGAACATTTTGAAATTGGCAGAATGCTTTTCAGTGCCATTTGTAATGACGTGACTTGATGAATGAGGCTAAGCATATTCCAGGGAAGAATACTACCGATGTAGACTGAAATAACCAGACACCAAAGAATGCTAGTCAATTCGGACTCTTTGCGTATTTCACCAAACATAACAGAGTAGAAATTACCAAAAAAACTGAAACGATTGAATGTAAATCAGTTTATATACATTCATATTACATTATTATATGCATTACGACCCATTTGTGTTCTGTTTTAGGTGGGGGGTTGGATGGCCAACTGATTAGCATGTGCACGCTATATCATAATGTCTGACATTGAGTCAACTGGCATGGTTTCGAATACCCGGTTGTATGTGACAATGAGTAGGGTCGCAAGCGAATTATTGAAAGAAATTTGAACCATGTGTTACTCCCGAAATGACCTAGTTTGTTTCGAGTGGACTTTAAATCCCATTTCTCTCTCTCTCTCTCCCTGTAAACTCCATTTTATTGTGTTTTCTGTTATAGAGTAATAAAGTACTAGAGGTGTTAGATATATCGTGGAATGGTATTGGTCTCGAAGGAGCTGCAGCGCTGCAAAAATATTTACCTGCCAACAAGAAATTACGCATATTAGATTTAACGTACGTGATTTTTAAATGGATAATTGAATAAAAATACACATTCATTTCTTTACGAAAAATAATGGACAAATTTTAGTTGTCTAGATATGATTCAAACTAATCATACGTGGGAGTATATTGTTGTCATCTGTGTCCAACAGCTGAAGAGCTTTCCCAGATTTGTTCAGCTGGTCAGAAATTACAGGGTTATTTCCCCTGTCATCAAGAAGCAGACTGGGTCGCTGAGTTGTATAGTGTGTGCACTTTAGACAGGGGCGGATCCAAAGTGTGGGATTGGGGGTCTAAACCCAACCCTGCTCGGCTACATAAAAAAATTGTAAAACAACACATTATGAGAAATGGGTAACGTTCGTGTACTTTATCCTTTATCGTCAGATGTTGGGATGGGATGGGATGGGATGGCCTCCAAAGCACGATATGTGATCCTCTTAATTCATAATAAAAATTGATGTCAAACGGGGAGTTGGATTTCTCTCTTTAGAAAGCTCAGTGTGTATGTATGCCTACATAATTTAGAGATGATGATGGCATCATGCATTGTCAACTGGCAAATTTCCTTAACAGGAACCCGGTAAACCCCCTTCTGCAAAAATTCCTGGATCCACGCCTGTTAGATAATAAGTTTTGTTGAGATTTTGAGATTTTTTTTCTTAAAATGTCTTGAGATTGTTTAGGAACCCTATCAAAATTCAGGTTTGACCATCGCTTTTATGCTTACTAATTACACACTAAACACCTTTTATGGAATAACAGGTAGGTTGGGTGGCCGAATGATTAGCACACTGTATCATAAGGTCTGTCATCAAGTTAGCTGACGTGTTTTCGATTTCCCGTTTGTACGTGACAAGGAGTAGGGTTGCCTGTTCAACCTTGTGGGTTTTCTCCGGGTCCTTCGGTTTCGTCCCACTGCTAAAGACCCCTCTCTGCAAGCAAATTATTGAAATAAATTTGAGCCATATGTTAGTCCCTAAATGACCTAGTTTGTGTCGAGTGGACATTACACTCTCTCTCTCTCTCTCTCTCTCTTTCTCTCCATCTCTTTTGACAGAAGACCCTTCCAAGGCTATGTGTGTATTTATTTCAGAAATAATCGAATAACAGCGGAGGCAGCCAAAAAACTAGCCATTGGCTTAAAGAAGAATCAAGTGTTGGAAACTATTATTGTAAGTTTACAATCACACTACAGCAGGGGTAGTCAGTCTTTTAGGTTCGTGGTTCCGTGTGCCAAATAACCTACAACTTGTGAAGTGCCTTATAACTTCAAACTTCATGATGGGTGTGTGGAAGAATAAATGCTTAAAATCTAGCAATTAAAAGTAATTGGAATGAAATTGACTATAACATTAATTGCGTTTCCATTATTCATTTGAAATCTCAAATTACTCATTACTTCTAAACATGTAATCTTTACATGAACATTACCATTTACCCAACCCTGGTGGGAGACAATGGGTTTACCAAGAATAAAGCAAGCACCATATTTGAATAACACACTATTTATGGATAACAATTACTATGGTTTATTTCACTGCGACATTTCAACAAGATTTCACAAGTCGTTATCAATTACTAAATGCCATTTAAAGAAGCACCATATTTATTCATCTTAAATAATCTGTCTTTTTGTTTAACTTTGAAGCTAAATCAGAATGCTATGAAACATGAAGGTGTGGAAGCCATCTTGAAAGCCGCTCAAGTTAATTTGGTATTAAAACTTATATCTTTAGAGGTAATAAATCATGTTTATATTGTTTTATAATTTTAGTATCAGTAGAACATGCAATTGAAGTGTTGAATATACACCCAGGACTATATCGCATGGTAAAATCTATTTGTTAAGGCCAGCTAAATTTTTGTCAAGGTCGCTGAGATGTAAATGTGATTGTTGGCCAGATTGTAGGTTAGGGTCAGAGTAAGCATTGGGGCTAGTTTGTTGCCAATGACATCAGACCTTGGGGTGTGCAAGCATTGAGCCATGCATGGTTAAATCTATTTGTTGAGGGCAAATCAATTTTTGTCAAGGTCACTGAGATGTAAATAATGTTAGGGCACATGATTGTCGGCATTGCGGCTAGATCCAGGGTTTGGGCTAGGGTTGGGATTAGTGCTAGCCCTGTTTAAATCACGTGACCTATGCCGAAAAATTGAGCTGGCCTTATCATTTAGCATTAACTATATGGCATGTCAGTCTTGATTGACTGGCAGTGGAAACATTACCAGTCAGTCAATTTGTATCCCATGAAATTGGAATTGTTTAGGGCGTTAACTTTTTTTTATTTAATTATTTCTGTAGTTTTGTAATCTGAATTCAGCTTTAAAACAAAGAGATATTACCAGTGGATGTTAAATCACACTCTCTCTCTCTCTCTCTCTCTCTCTTTAACACAATACATAGAGTTAAACTTAGAGTTTCTATAGATAAAATCCCTTATTTAATGATTGGAATTATAATAAAATTGGCCATTATTCTTTAGCCAAAATTTAAAGTTAACGCCCTGAAATATGACATGACAATATATTTTACCTTGAATATAAAACTGTACTATTTCCATTTTATCAACTTTACAGAGAATTCAGCGTTTTGTTATCAGTAAGTAGGCATCCTGAACGTGTAACTTTAAATCACTAATGCATGGTCATATCAATCTGATTAAAACACAGATCCTATTTCGTTTCGTTTTTTATAGTTCAGAATTTCATTTTACTTGTCTTTACTACACTAGGATCTGGAAGAGTTGTTATATAACCTGTGTTCTGGATGATGTGAAGGTTAGCCAATAAAATGGTCTGTTGAGGCGATTTTTTGGCATGAGGTGCACGGAACTGTGGGTAACCCACTAAAAAACATCAACGCCAATTGGTTAATTGGATGTCTGACGTGAAAGGGTCAAAAGCCGCTCGTATGACCTCTGACTCGACCTTCCACTACAACCAATCAGATCTTCATGTAGTGTAGGCCATCAAAAGTATAAAAAAAAAAAAAATGAAATATAGATCTGTATTTTAATTAGGTAGTGATTATATATACCAATAACTGGAAGTTTTCATCTATTTATAATATGAAAATAGGAGTTTGTGCTTCAATAGTCTGAGATACTTTCAATTTTGCAACATTTGTTTTTATGGCCCAGGTGAAGTGTTGTTGTATATTGTCGTTGAACATGTCTGTCCGTTCATCGTCCATAATTACGTGTTGGTGCTCATGTCATTAGAGTTAGCATTTGATAAACTTGAAATTTCAGCACTGTGTTTTGATTTTCAATGATTTGAAATAATTACAGGGTTGTTGCCCTTGTAAGCTTCATAAGAATAAATTAGCTGCTGTGAGTGACAATGTTTTGTTGTGGGGCAACCTATCTTTAATCTATTGGTTTGTAACATCTACTTGTCACTGTTTTTATACACCAACATTTTTGTGTGGATGTATATTATCGTCGCCCCTGTCCATGTGTCCGTTCACATTTGTTTGTGGACACTCTACAAGTCTTAATTCTTATATGATATTGACGAAACTTGAAATATAGGTTTATCTCCAAAAGATCTTGGTTCATTTCGATATTGGCATGTATCGGATCGAAACTTCATGGATTATGGCCTCTGATTGTATGAAAAATCATGTTTTAGCGTGTGGACACTCTAGATGTCACAATACAAATAAAACGAAATTTTGAACTATTAAAAAACGAAACGAAATAGGATCTGTGTTTTAATCAGATTGCAAATGGTTGTTTCGCATAAATATTAATGATTGAAAACTTATCTGACTGAATTGTGTATAAGATTACAATAGATGACTGCCTAGAGGCTATTTAGATGTTTGAAGTATATTATTATTTAAATGTGTGAATTGTATGCAGTGCATGTGGTATAAAATATAATATTATTGATGTGCCAAGGGAGATAACTGTCTTTAACTCATACATTATAATTTCACAAAACCTTTCAGAACTGTGGTGTAAGTAGTCAATTGAAGCATGTGTTATGTTAATCTTTAATTAACAATTTACTAATTTTATGTTCAACTGAGTTTGGCATATTTTATTTTTGAAGGAGCTGCCCCAGATAAAAGATCCCTTGACAGTTGGAATTCGATATAAGAGTAGGCCGTAGTGCCGCTGTTCGGGAAAAATTTCGCTCATGGCACACTGTATGGCGTATGCTCGTCTTCATTAGCCCAGTTAGGAGCAGAACAGTAGGATGTTAAATCCCATTTCATTCCCCCCCCCCACCACACGCACACACACACACTGTGTGAGTGAAGAATTTCTTGTGTTTCATTTTAATTTTAAGTCCACTCCACACAAACAAGGTCATTTGGAGACTGACATATGGTACAATTTTACTTCAATAATTCGGGCAATTAAAACCATGTCAGTTGACTCAATGACAGCGCATGCTCTGACAATTCGGTTTGAAGAATTTGTTGTGTTGTATTTTAACTTTTTATAACTCCTTTCATTTCGTTTGTTTGGATTCAATATTGCTTTCCAATTTTAATGGGAGCCATGGTGGGTTTGTGATTATGCTTTTGGCTCAATAACTCAGAGCTTCTGGGTTTGATCCCTGTGTTGGCCAAGATAGTTCCTCAAGATTTTTCTGCATGGTTACCTCCCCTTCATTGGCAGTAGTGCAGGCCGAAGGGCCTGGCAAGGAACACCATCTTGTCATTCGAATGAGTTGGCATGCACGTAAAAGAACTCTTCACATTTGGAAATAGAGTTATAAAATGACACAGATTAAAAAATTTTTTATAAAAATCATTGTTTATTTGTGATGTTTTTATGTCAAAATAAGAAAACCAATTTTTGTTATCTTGTGATTATATTTTTTTACAATCCTGTGTTTATATTTTTTTTATGTTTTTATTACAGGAAGTTGGATTAAATGCCAGTAATTATAATTTAATGCAAGAATTATGTGTAGATCGAGATCTAACAATATTACATGGAGGAACAGGCGGATATAAACGACCTACTGTAAGACTTCATTCTTTTACTATAGGGTGGGTGGAGGGGGTGGCTGTGTGGTCTAACAATATTACATGGAGGAACAGGCGGATATAAACAACCTACTGTAAGACTTCATTCTTTTACTATAGGGTGGAGGGGGTGGCCGTGTGGTCTAACAATATTACATGGAGGAACAGGCGGATATAAACAACCTACTGTAAGACTTCATTCTTTTACTATAGGGTGGGGGGGGGGTGGCCGTGTGGTCTAACAATATTACATGGAGGAACAGGCGGATATAAACGACCTACTGTAAGACTTCATTCTTTTACTATAGGGTGGGTGGGGGGGGCGTGTGATCGATCATACGGTCTGGTTTTGAGTCAAGTGGCATGGTTTCAGTACCATACTTGTATGTGACAAGGAGTAGCATCAGCGGCAGCCTAAACTTATGGGTTTTTCTGGGATCTTCTGGTTTTCGCCCACTACTAAAGAGACAGAGAAAGAGAGAAATTATTGAAATACATTTGAACCATATTGTGTTAGTCCCAAAATGACCTAGTTTGTGTCAAGTGGACATTAATCCCCTATTCGCTCGCTCTCTCTCTCTCTCTCTCTCTCTCCATATGAAGGAGTAATAATGGATAAAACATTTTAAACCAGCAGTTGCCAGGCAAGATACCCTCACATTTTGCAAGACATGGATAGAGAAATGAAATCCTACTGTAAGATGGATAGAGAACAAGCTAAAATAAAATGCACTTATTGGTACAATCAGGAGCCATAATCCAGCAAGTTACGGTCCAATATGCACGAATATCGAAAGGAACCGAGAAGTTTTGTCAAAAACGGACACTCTTCGTATTACTTACTTTTACACTATTTGCGTACAAGCAGTGGCCATTTTGTTGTGCATTTTTGTTTTGATTCACAGGAATTTCATTCTCAACCTTCATTACGGTGTAACAGCGATATATTTGAACGGTTTTTAAAATCAGATAAAAATTGTGAGGATCCACAAGCTAAAAATGTGATTTTTCGTACAATCAGGGGCCATAATCCATGAAGTTGCGGTCCTTGAAAGGAACCAAGCTCTTTGGGACATAATCCTATATTTCAAGTTTCGTCAAAACCAGATAAAAATTGTAACCTGTAGAGTTAAACACGCAAAATCTGCTTATTACAAGTCTTTCGTTAGGCCTGAAATGTTATCTAAATTATCAATTAGACATTAATTAACTTATCCAGACCATAATAAACTCTCGATATCAAGGCTAGCCTTCGATGTTGGCTGGATTAGATTCCTATATGCTGCTAACAGCTATTGATAATTAAATCAATAAAAGCAGATAATCGAGACTATGCTGTTTATATTAATGATTTTAGTAATGATGACCGAGACTATGCAAAAATTTCACACGCTTCTTTCTCGGCTCATAGTGGATCAATGTGACTGAAATTTTCAGCAAATTACCTTTACACTATCTAGTTTTTAACTATTATAGCGAGAACCCCCATCTCTTTATCTTACCTCCCATAATGTATCTTTAACCTGTAGAGTATCCACAAACAAATGTGAACTGACAGACACGCGGACAGGGGTGATGACAATATACACATTAATTTTTGCTATCGTCGATCACAAGTGTACCGAATATTCACATTAATTTTTGCTATCGTCAATCACAAGTGCACTGAATATACGATGTCGTGATGATTTATTTCTACGTTTATAGGCCATCAAAAGTACATTGAATATATTCCGGGTTTTCTTGGAGGAAAAAGGATCTGATCTGAAACGTGCCTTGGAACAACAGGACAAGGAGGAAGTTGGTGGTTTATATTCCGAAGAAGTGAAATACTGTTTAAAAGATACCGGACTGCGGCTGACCAATGTAAGTTGAGTTTTTTGCGAAGAGCATAAATAATTGGTAAATTCAAAATAACGTTTCAAGTTTGTTCCAATTAAAAAATATAATATTTAGCCATTTTATTTATAATTATAATAAATCAATTTTGACTTGATAATGCGAACATCCTACAGGGTCTGGTCGCCCCAAGCTTCCTCATGGTTATCATCGGAATCAAGAAGTTCATGGCCGTAAATTGACAAAGCTCTAGATATTAAAGGGCCAATCTCGATTATATTTTGGAGTATAAACCTGCTTAATTTTGTTTTAAAGGCCCTTAAAATCCTCTACATTAGGGCCGAGCAACTAACTCAATCAAACAAATTAAAACCGTCAGTTTTCATCTGAAAATGGAGACCTGTGTCCCAAGCTGTATTATACGGTGTCTGGATAAAACCAGACTTTCATTTTATGAAAATAATGTGTAGGTTTAAGTACAGCACTTGGGTCATGCACCGTATAGACCTCTATCTTTCGTTATCAAGTACAGCATGTGGGTCATGCATTGTATAGACCTCTAGAGGAGCAGCAATCAGTTATCAGGTCACCCAACGAAAAAAAACTGACTCGAAATCTTAAAAGGGTTCAGTGTCTGGATAAGCGGTTTTGATGTTCACCTCCAAACGACTCAATATTTGGAGCTGAAATTTTGAGACAAGGTAAATACACCATTCCTCTGTATTTTGGCGCTTAAATTTCAAACATACACAAACCCTTACTTTTGAGACTGTTCAAATCGGGATAGTCCCTTTAAGAAAAAATTCCTTATTTGAGTTTTTTCCTATCAGTTGAAATTATACCTTTTCTGCTCCATCCAGACTGATGAAGAAAAGCATATACAATGCAGTGTGCTATGATAGAAATTTAGGTCCGTACAGCACCATTATGGTCTACTCTTATTTCGAATTCTAACTAACTGTCAAGGGTTCTTTTACGTGAACGGGGGGGATCACGTGGCTAAGTGGGTAAGACGCTAGCTCGCTAGCCTGGAGGTCGGATGTTCGATCCCTGCATTGGCCGAGAAAGTTCATCCAGATTTACCGGCGTGGTTCTCCCTTGTCAGTGATGCAGGACGGAGGGGCTGACAAGGAAAGCTGTCTAGTCGTTCGGATGGGACAAAAAACCGAGGCCCCGTGTACAAATTGGCGTGCACGTAAAAGATCCCTTGGCAGTTGGAATTCGATATAAGAGTAGGCCGTAGTGCCGCTGTCCGGGCAAAATTTCCCTCATAGCACACTGTATGGCGTATGCTCGTCTTCATTAGCCCAGGTTAGGAGCAGAAAAGTAGGACGTTAAACTCCATTTCATTTCATTTTTACGTGAACGGCAATAGGTACACATGGCATCGTTGTTTTTTTATACCATTCAGACAACTAGACACTGTTCAGTTCCAGGACTTAAGACCTGCACCACTGACAAAGGTAAATCACACCGTAAAATCTCAAGGAACTTTCACAGCCAACTCCGCAGCCGATCCTGGAACCTCCAGGTTAGCAAGCCATCGCCTTACTCACTGAGCCAACGTGGCTCCATAAAGTATTTTATTTCATTGATATAAAGTATTTTATTTACATGTTAACTGTTTTTTAAATTTCAGAGACAATTAGATATGCTAATAGAAGAGATAGATGCTAGTACTACAGGCAACTTTAAATACAGGTACAGTAATTAAAGTTTCGGTTATCATTCGAGAGATTTTGAATCTCATCTCAGGTTGATCATTTGAGGGATTTGATCTCAGATTGATTATTTGAGGGATTTTGATCATTTGAGAGATTTTGATCATTTGAGAGATTTTGACCTCAGATTGATCATTTGAGGGATTTTCATCTCTGGTTGACCATTTCAGGGATTTTGATCATTTGAGGGATTTTGATCATTTCAGGGATTTTAATCTCAGATTGATCATTTGAGGGATTTTGAATCACTGACAAACTACGATACTGTGAAAGTTGAATCTCTAAAATCCAAATTTGATGAAGAGTAATTACAGGGCAAAAAGAGTTGGTTCAAGGCATAAAATTCCCATCTTTGCACACTGCATATATCCATTTTCATTCATCTGTTCGTTAAAAGCAAGAAATGGTTGGAACTTGACTGTAGGTAACTGTGGGAACTGGACAACACCAATCGTTGGTTATGTTTAAGGACCGTTTACTAGTTATGTTTAAGGGCCATTTACTAGTTATGTTTAAGGACCATTTACTAGTTATGTTTAAGGACCATTTACTAGTTATGTTTAAGGATCGTTTACTAGTTATGTTTAAGGACCGTATACTAGTTCTGTTTACAGACACTATACTAGTTCTGTTTACAGACTGTATACTAATTCTGTTTAAGGACCATTTACTAGTTCTGTGGCCCAGTCTGAGCAGAACAGTAGGATGTTTGTTAGAATTTAGCTCTGTTAATGAAGAACATTAGGACATTAAACTCCATTTCATTTTATTTACTTTCCACTTTAATTAATATATTGTTTTTAATTCCAGTGACCTCTTGAGTATCAACACTATTACAGAACATTTTAAACGTAAATATTCACAGTGTTTATCCGATAATGCAACAGTTAATTCGATGACGAAACATATGGGAAGACAAGTCACATTTACCTAAATGTTACTGCTGAATATATCATCAGTGCTCGTCTTAGCTATGCAGTAATGCAACAGTTAATTCGATGATAAAACATTTGGGAAGACAAGTCCTGTTTACCTAAATGTTACTGCTGAATATATCAACGGTGCTCGCCTTAGTTACGCAATAATTATTCAAAGCCACAGTTGTTTAGATTTTAAAAACATTATTGTATACGTTCTTTTAACTAATTATAAATAATTTACTGTGATTTATTTTATATTAAAGTGGGAGGGAAATGGGTTTACCGTTTAACATCCACTCGATACAAACTAGGTCATTTCGGGACTAACATA
Organism: Patella vulgata; assembly: GCF_932274485.2. Lineage (NCBI taxonomy): Eukaryota > Metazoa > Mollusca > Gastropoda > Patellidae > Patella > Patella vulgata. The sequence goes on from NC_065885.2 coordinate 5,956,982, forward strand.
TTGTTCAATTTTATTTCAATAAATTACTTGCGCGTAAAGAGTCTTTAGCAGTGGGAGGAAACCGGAGGACCTGGAGAAAACCCACGAGGTTGGAGAGGCGACCCTACTCCTTGTCACGTACAACCGGGGAATCGAAACCAGGCCAGTTGACTCAATGATAGACCTTATGATACAATGCACAAGTGCTAACCATTCAGTCACCTAAATCCCCTATTTGATATTAAAGCGGCTATAGTCAACGTGAATATATTATAACTAAAACCCATCCACATTGTTTGACAAAACTTGATTCTCTCAGCTACCCCTGTATTGCGTATACAAACATATTTTAAAAGACAGCTTTTGTATCCCTGGTATTCTAACACATTATAAAGATTGCTCTGTTCGTTTGTTCGTAGACTTAACGTCCCCTCCTGCAATGATAATATCCCAGACTTTAGTGGGGGGTTGGATGGCCGAATGGTTAGCACGTGCGCGCTGTCTCATAAGGTCTGTCAATGAGTCAACTGGCGTGGTTTCGATTCCCCGGTTGTACGTGACAAGGAGTAGGGTTGCCTGTCCTACCTGGTGGTTTTTTTTCGGGTCCTCTGGTTTCCTCCCACTGCTAAAGACGCTTGTGCGCAATCGAATTATTGAAATAAAATTGAACCATATGTTAGTCCCAAAATGCCCTAGTTTGTGTCGAGTGGATGTTAAACCCCATATCTCTCTCCCGAGACTTTCTCTGCTTTAATATGAAAGTTATTTTGCCAAAACTACATGTTGCTTAATGTTATAAGATGTTATTTAATCTGTTATTTGTTATATTTTGCGATTTATTATTTATTCAGGGTCAGATTTTGACATGAGCTGAATAAACTACAGTTTTAGGATCTGACAATCAGAAGGGGCCTACTAATTTAACCCAATTGACCAGGGGCCTGTTTCACGAAATTTTAACTAAGATAAAATCTAAATTTTAGTAATTTGATTGGATAATATTGGATTGATTTTAGTGCTTAGCCAATCAAAATTGATGTATGTATCTACTAAAATTTGGATTTTATCTTTTGTTAAAATTTTGTGAAACAGGGCCCTGATTTTTAGTCTCCAATTACTAAACTATTTGGTAGCCTTTTTCACTGTAAACACTCACAAAATAGGATCTAGTTAATTATCTTCCCATAGCTTAGAGACTCACACAGTATCATAGCTGGGGCCATTGATGGGTGGTCTGCCAATGGCAACACTTTTGGTCTACTGCATTGAAAATAAATTACATTTCTAGTGAGAATGACACAATTTTATTTTTCCATGAAAAAAACGAAAACCCTGTTTCACATTTTAAATTATTTTAATGTATATTCTGCTGTGTTTTTCAAGAGAAAGTCAAGAACCACCCAACAAACTAGACAGATTCTAGGTATGATGACATACAAATTGGACAGACTCTAGGTGTGTTGACATGTCTATGTTCTGCACAAATTCTAGGTATGTCATCAACATGTCTATTGTTCTGTACAAACTCTAGGTATGTCATCAACATATCTATTGTTCTGTACAAACTCTAGGTATGTCATCAACATGTCTATTGTTCTGTACAAACTCTAGGTATGTCATCAACATGTCTATTGTTCTGTACAAACTCTAGGTATGTCATCAACATGTCTATTGTTCTGTGCAGACTCTAGGTATGTCATCAACATGTCTATTGTTCTGTACAAACTCTAGGTATGTCATCAACATGTCTATTGTTCTGTGCAGACTCTAGGTATGTCATCAACATGTCTATTGTTCTGTACAAACTCTAGGTATGTCATCAACATGTCTATTGTTCTGTAAAAACTCTAGGTATGTCATCAACATGTCTATTGTTCTGTACAAACTCTAGGTATGTCATCAACATGTCTATTGTTCTGTACAAACTCTAGGTATGTCATCAACATGTCTATTGTTCTGTACAAACTCTAGGTATGTCATCAACATGTCTATTGTTCTGTACAAACTCTAGGTATGTCATCAACATGTCTATTGTTCTGTGCAGACTCTAGGTATGTCATCAACATGTCTATTGTTCTGTGCAGACTCTAGGTATGTCATCAACATGTCTATTGTTCTGTACAGACTCTAGGTATGTCATCAACATGTCTATTGTTCTGTACAAACTCTAGGTATGTCATCAACATGTGTATTGTTCTGTGCAGACTCTAGGTATGTCATCAACATGTCTATTGTTCTGTACAAACTCTAGGTATGTCATCAACATGTCTATTGTTCTGTACAAACTCTAGGTATGTCATCAACAAGTCTATGTTCTGGGCAGACTCTAGGTATGTCAATGGCACTGCCCTATCAACAAGTCTACGCTCGGGTCTGTATTTATGTTTATCTATATTTCTGTATTAAATTAATTAAAGAGGCATTATGGGAGATTAGATAAGAGTTGACAGTTCTCGCTATTATAGTTAAATAATAGATAATATAAAGGGAATATGCTGAAAATCGCTCCACTATGAACCAAGATATTAGCGATTGAATTTTAGTCTAGCCTCGAACATCATTACTAAAGTCAGTACAATAAAAAACAAAGTCTTGATTACCTATTTTAAAGTTTAATTATTTTTCAAAAATGTATTCCCGTCCGCTAAATATCGCAGGCCAGCGATGGCAGCGAAAGTTGATTATGGTCTGGATAAGTTAATTAATGTCTAATTAATAATTTTAGATACCATTTCAGGCCTAAAGAAAGACCCGCAATAGGCAGATTTACCTCTTGTATGTTTAATTTATTTGATGATAATATGTTGATCAGTATTATTAATTAGTGATATTATTAATCGACAGTGGTGTATAGAGGTTTAAAAATGACCGTGTGTCATGTAGGACCTAGTACTCAGAAACACGAGAAAGGAAGACATTTTATATTTGTATAAAAAAACAAACAAAATATGGCAGCTTGCTCAACAATGTTAATAACAAAACAATAATTTCAAATTTCAACAAAATTAATTTGATTTGATGCCTTAGGCCATTGTCCTCTTTGCCCCCCCCCCCCTTCCCACCTCTGTATGCCACTGTTAATCTGTGATAAGTCAGTATTATTATGTACCTGTATTGAATACATATTACCTGTATTCTATACCTGTATCATTATTTACCTGTATTCCATTCATGGTTAATTTATTTTAATAAATGAATATTTATTAGTCAAGCTCTTTATTTCATTTTACATAAAATAAATTGTTTTGGGTTTTTTTATAGAGGGTATACCACTAATTACTTTAGTAATTATAGGGGGGGGGGGGGGTCTACTCGACACAAACAAGGTCATTTCGGGACTAACATATGGTTCCATTTTATTTCAATAAATGGTTTGCACGTATGGGTCTTTAGCAGTTGGAGGAAACCGGAGGACCCGGAGAAAACCCACGAGGATGGACAGGTGACCCTACTCCTTGTCACGTACAACCGGGAGAATCGAAACCACGCCTGTTGACTCAATGACAGACCTTATGATACACACAAGCTAACCATTCGCCCTCCCTGTATCCATGAATTTAATGTTTTTTATATATAATCTTTCTCTCTCTAACATGCCATTTTTGTTTGGACTCAGTCTAGAATCAAAGAAGAGGGGATTGAATTGCCATTTTCTGCAGGTTATGGTTATGGTGATAGGTACAACTACAGCAGCATATATAGTTACATGTTTGTAGTATGATTCTTCAAATTTGTGTATGTCAAAATGTCAATGGTGAACCTCATACAAGCTTTGGATTGAGATATGCCTGCATGTTGTTCCATCGTTAGTGCTTAATGATAAGGCCAGCTCAATTTTTCGTCATAGGTCATGTGATATAAACAGGGCTAGCGCTAATCAAAATCCTAACCCTAACACTAGACCTAACCCCAATGCTTACCCTAACTTGCAATCCCAGCAACAATCACGTGCCCTAACCTTGTTTACATCTCAGCATCCTTGACAAAAATTAAACTGGCTTTAACAAATTGGTGGAGATCAATCAAACCAACAAAACCTTGGGGAAAAGTTTCAGCAGAGCAAATAGACTTAACATTGATGTCTATATGTCAAGATTCGGTGGTCTGATTGCAGAACGTCATAATTAAGAGTTAGCTCCCTTGAACCAATAATAAGTAGAATATAGTTTATATTTTAATGGATTTCTACAGACTCTATTCATAAACACAATAATTGGACATCCCACAATATACAACCCCAAAACGTCAAGTGAAATAGACAAATATTTTTATAAATATTTGAAAGTGATCACTTTATCACCTAGTTTAGCCAATTTGGCTCTCTAAAACGTCCATTATTGAAAAATGTTAACGTTTTTCTCAAATAATTTTGTGTGGTACAGTCCCCCTGCATTTACTATTAGACACGGTAGTCCGATGGTTCGGTGAGTTCATGGGCGTCACACATGGGTGGGGTTGGGGGTCCGACCCCCCCCCCCCCAATTGTTTTTCTGGGTAGGTCTGAATATACTTGGACCCCCCCCCCCCCTCCCCAAAAAAAAAATTAAAATTACATAGTAGGCCCTAACTTTATTTACACAACATTTATTAGGATTAGTTAAGATTCTATCTGTATAAAACAATGTACAAATTAAAACACCAAACACTTATGTTTACTTTTTGAAATGCATTTATAATACACAAAATGTAAAAAAAACCTTTGAATATCTATACAACTTTCTTGTAAATGTCAATGTGTATATGTATGTATATAGTATTGTAGTTAACAAGGTGATTGTTAAATATGCATCCTCATAAACTAAAGTTATGTGATCAAGTTTTGTTTCATTTGGTTCCTCCTCATAAAAATTCCCCTACTAAACTCTCTTTGTCGTGTTGTTCATAACTCAAGCGTAACATTCAATATGTAAAAGTCATGAAAAAAATAATAATAGGGCACCCCCTCCCTGACTTAAACATGTTAAACATTGTATTGGTGTGATGTTTTAGTTTAACCCCGTATAATATGCCAAAACAGTGTTTACAGATACAGAAAACTGAAACTTTAAATACATTTTATGGGGGTGGCCCCCACCCCCTCCCAGTGGGAGGGTGACCCTTCCACACTCTACCTATCGCACTACATCGGCTGCTGCGCGGCCTCGTGCCTCCGGCGTCACAGATTGTCAACATTTTATATAATTTCATTTGCGGACCCCCCAATATATATTTCACGGCTACGCCTCTGAGTGAGTTAAGTGCTGACCTATACTAACCTGAAGTACCCCAGTTCGATCCCGGTATGGGCCGACAAAGTTCCCCCTGGATTTTCCAGCCTAGTAACCCCTGCTTGACGTAGAATGGATCTGACGAGGAATGGCATCCAGTCGTTCGGATGGAACAAAAATCCGATGTCCCGTGGACCCATTGGCTTGCACGTAAAAGAACCGATGACGAGTAGTCGGAAACCTCACTGCCGGGTCAAAATTCCCCCTCAAAGCTCTCTGCATGGCGTATGCCCCGTCATCATTATCCTAGTTGAAGCGGAAAAATAAACCCGGGGAAGAGAGAGAAATGGGGTTTAACGTCCACTTGGCAAAAACTGGGTCGTTTCGGGACTAACACATGGTTTAATTTTATTTCAATAATTTGCTTGCGCGTAGGGGTCTTTAGCTGTGGGAGGAAACGGAGAAAACCCATGAGATTGGACAGGCGACCCTGCTCCTTGTCACGTACAACCGGGAATTGAAACCACGTCAGTTGACTCAATGACAGACCTAACCATTCGGCCATCCAACCCCGATAAAAAAATAAAAAAAAAATATTTCATTTCATATGGTAATCAGTCGCTCCTTCCTTTGTATTTTTAGTATTATTTTTTAAAAAGTGGATGCTAAATATTCTCGGTATGATACCATTTATTTTAAAATATAGCTTTTATACAGAATAAAAGATGTAAGCGGTTTGAGGGTAGGGAGTCCCGCACTGAATAATCTTCTAGGATCACTGCGGACGCGTTTCATTTCAACGTGAAGAATAATAAATAGATAATATAATTGCCTTTGTTATTCACAGTTACCAGTAGAGTACACCTTCCCATATCATATTTCCAAAACCCGTTTATCATATAAAACTGCACGTAAAGCACACCTACCGATTCTTTATCACACGTGATTCAGAAAAAAAGACGGGAATTTAGATCACCATTAGCATAACGACTTTCTAACCCCACCATCATTGAACAATAATATATAAAACTTTAAAGTAAATGTATCGTGTGACATTAACACTTTAGACATTCAATCGGAATGTTCGCTTATTGAATATAAAAGTGCAAACATAAACCTTAAAAAAAAAAGAAAAACGGTACTCATTCAGGCCCGTAACTATGGGAGGGGGCGCAAGGGGCGGGGCCGTGGAGTGTCCCGGGTACACATTGGCGTGCACGTAAAAGATTCCTTGGCAGTTGGAATTCGATATAAGAGTAGGCGATAGTGCCGCTGCCCGGGCAAAATTTCCCTCATAGCACACTGTATGGCGTATGCCCGTCTTCATTAGCCCAGTATAGGAGCAGAACAGTAGGACGTTAAACCCCATTTCATTTCATTTCATTTCTACTGAATAGTTATTGTCTGATGGAAAACAAGATCCGGTAAACGAATTTTTAAAAGTAAACGGGACGGAAAAGATTAATCATTATGAAACGTCGGACTTTAATCTTTCTTCTGTATATAGGCGAATGTTTGTTTGTTTGCTTGGCTGACTGTGTGTTCGCAAATGGTTTTTATAAATTCATATTAAAGGAATACTAATATTTGAACCTAGAAATTGACACAAATGGGTCGCAACGCATACACTAATGTGATATGAATATAAATTTATTTACATTCAATCATTTCCGTTTTTACTCTAACCTCAAATCAGATATGTTCGGCGAAATATGCCAGAAGTCTGAATCGAATGGCAATCTCTAGCGTCTGGTTATTTCAGTCTACATCGTTAGTAGATAAGAATATGGCGTCTCTGTTTGACATGACTTGTAGAATGTCTAGCCTCGGTCTTCGAGTCCCTTGTTACAAATGGCGCTGAAACACATTATGATACACGATTTGTGTACCAATGGTAAAATGTTTATTTTGTCCTAAATATTGGATATCAGAAGCCCATCTTTTCCCGGTAAGATCACAACATTAATGTTGATTTAATTGACAAATAATTCGGTTTTTTTCAATGTCGGAGACTTTGGGTGATATTGAGTTAGAAACTTCGCTACTTTAACCAGTCTTTTTAATGGCGCTCTTCCGTGGTGTGTACTTGGTACAGGTTTACTAATGAAATTGACAATTAATACTTGTTTATACTTGTTTCATTACCTTCAGCAAAACTTTTTATTTTTTCAGGCAAATCCTTAACAAAAAAAACAGACCTATTTATATGAAATGAAATGGGGTTTAACGCACCACTGTGCACCCATGGATCAAGGGGGTTTTTCCCATCCGAACGACTAGGCGCTGTATTTATCACTGATAAGTGGGAACCATAGTCAGAACTATATTTTATAGTAGGTCTATAGGCCTTTTCTACGTGAGGCTTTTTTCTGCATGAGGACCTACTCTCGGCTAAAATGTTTTAGTTCAGTCGTGGACTGAAAAGAATCGCGGATTTTTCAACCCATGTTTCCGCTAGTGAGGTGTAGAGCATGCGGGGGCTTACAGGTAAGGCACTGTCTAATCATTCGGATAGCACAGAAAAAAACGATTTTCGCATGTGCAACCGTTGGTGTGCAGTAAACAAAAAACAACCCCTTAACAGTCCTAATTCCACATTGGATGATCGAATGGAGTAGGGTTGCCTGTCCAACCTCGTGGGTTTTCTCCGGGTCCTATGGTTTCCTCCCACTGCTAAAGACGCCTATACTCATGCGAATTATTGAAATGAAATTGAACATATGTTAGTTCTGAAATGACCTACTCTCTCTCTCTCTCTCTCTCTCTCATTCGACATGATTTGTGGAAACGCACTTCCCGTTCAACTCTATTAATATTGCTATCCTATTCGACAATCCTGATATGCCACAATAAATTTCACACTATCAAAACAGTAGATATCCTGCGAATATGCATCCTCTTTTTTAAACGGAATTTTAAAGATTAGTCCAGGGAGAAAATATTAATACGTATATAGTTTTTAGTGATGGGTGAACTTTAATTCGAGTCACGTAATTAAGACATTAATGTTTGTAATTGGTATAATTATTCTATGTTTATGCACGAAATAAACATAATAGGTCCCAGTTGTATACATTGTATTCCAAACAAAATAAGGGGGGTTGGATGGCTGAATGGTTAGCGTGCGCGCGCTGTATCATAAAGTCTGTCATTGAGTCGACTGGCGTGGTTTCGAATCCCCGGTTGTACGTGACAAGGAGTAGGGTCGCCTGTCCAACCTCGTGGGTTTTCTCCGGGTCCTCCGGTTTCCTCCCACTCTAAAGACCCCTACGCGCAAGCGAATTATTGAAATAAAATTAAAACCATACGTTAGTCCCGAAATGACCTAGTTTGTGTTGAGTGGACGTTAAACCCCATTTCTCTCTCTCTCTCTCCAAACAAAATAAAAACTAGGGATAGGGATCTGACCCTGGGTATCTTACCTGTTCCCCGATCCCACATTCATTATCTGTAGGATAAAGCACGAGACTAGGGTTATACTGATGAAAGAACGACTGAAGAAAATAACCCGAGGAAAAAAACCGAAGTCGAGGACTTTATCTTTCTTATAAACCGTCTATGTTTACATGTACGTAAAATGCGAATCTCACAGAATTCCAGTAAGAAAACCTTATATCATGTTTTCTTATGGAAAAAACCTACCCTGGAAGAATAACACGTTACAGGTCTAAAGAAAAACTTTCAGAAGAATAACCCCAAATTTCCCTGTATATATTCAAAGCCGCCCCGACTTTCAGACCACAAGTTATTCCAGGCATAGAATATACCCCAAAGATCAAAGTGATTTACCGTTATAGGTTTATATTGTGAATATAAACATGATAATAACACAGGTAGAAATGAAAATACATGCCTTCGGCAAACACAAAAACATCAAAAAGTCTAAATACTGCCAAATATTGCACACTCACTAAACCAGGGGTTTATAGGTTCGATTTCGGCTTTGATGGTGGATCTGGAACAAAATAAAAGTAGAACGTTAAACCCCATCCCATTCCATTTTCATTAGAGATTGGCATTGGCATCTTTAATTTTATTACATTTCATTTCAACATTAGTATGGTTACAGAAATTGTTTCAACATTTTAACATTAATTTAAATTATTTAAACATTTCGACATTAGTATGTTTGGAGAAATGATTTCAACATTTCGACATTAGTATGGTTAAAGAAATTATTTCAACATTTCAACGTTAATGTGGTTAAAGAAATTATTTAAACATTTCAACATTAGTGTGGTTGGAGAAATCATTTAAACATTTAACATTAGTATGGTTAAAGAAATTATTCAAACATTTCAACATTTCGATATTAGTGTGGCGAAAGAAAGTATTTAAAAATTTCAATATTAGTGTGGCAAAAAAAGAAAGTATGGTTAAAAAAGGAATCAGTGAAATCATATCGTGGACTACGTTTCTACTTTTAATAACTTCTTTAAATTGACGGAAGATGGGTCTAGGCGCCATTAACACATAGAAATACTCTAATTTACTGAAATAAAAATCTCCTGAGAACTTCAAGATGATTATAAAAATAGCATCAGAGAATATTTTTAACGCTGTGTACATGTAATCTGTCAGTTTGGAGATCTTATCTCCGTGAGTGTGAGCTGAGAGCAGAGGGAGGGACATCTCGTGTAATATACCACGGCGAAATATACACATATACCACAGTGGGATATAAACATCCAACATATAAAATATATACCACAGTATTATACAGGCTGGGTATTTATAACAGGCAGCCACTTCAAGAATTCTTCAGGTCTTATGATGTTTGTATTTGAGTAGGAAGACATAAGATTTTTTTTTTCTGTAGTTTTTACGACGGATGTTGAAGCAGGTGGTTGGATATAGAAGTGGTTAAAAGAGAATACGTCAAAGTAAGTTTTTGTTTGTTATTTCTTTATTCTTTTTCATCTTAATGTACATCCAAACTTATAAAGCGAACTCGGGGTTAATATTCAGACAAAATAATCATATCAATGAAATGATTGTTGAGTCCAAACCGAAAATAAAATGAAACGAAATGGGGTTTAACGTCCTACTGTTCTGCTCCGACTGGGCTAATGAAGACGCGCATACGCCATACAGTGTGCTGAGGGAAATTTTGCCCGGGCAGCGGCACTATGGCCTACTCTTATTATGAATTCTAACTGCCAAGGGATCTTTTACGTGCATGGCAATGTATACACGGGACCTCGGTTTTTCCCATCCGAACGACTAAGCAGCCAACGAAGGGCTAGCGAGCCAGCGTCTTACCCACTTAGCCACCGTGGCTCCACTCTGCCTAAAACGAGCTGGTGAAGACGGGCATGCACCATGCACCATGGGCTATATCAGGTAAAATTTGCCTAGTCAACATTTTCGATTTCCAACTGTCATAGGGTTCTTTCACGTGCATTGCTGAACACGGTATACATATGACCTCGATTTTTGCTCCTTGTTAATGTTCGTCTCTTAGCCCGGGTGTATTATTTTCCCAATTTTTCGTTCGATTTATAGTCTTTTCTACGACATGTGGCAACGTCTAGTCCAGTGGTTCTCAAGCTGTTTTTGGCAACGACACACTTTGGGACACATGAAAAAATAACGGCACACCTGGCTAAATATATATGAAAAATATTTTAATTTTTCAAAATAAAAACATGGCAATGCATAGACATGCAACCGCAGACACAGACTAGTCATAGACACATAGAATGACAAACTAAATAAAGAAAAACACAGCTATAAACTTGAGAGTAGTCAGAAGTGAATACTCCAAACTGGTTGAGAATCACTGGTGTAGTCAAAATATTCTATAAGGATGACCATGGAAATCTTCAGACACATAGAAATTAGAATTTTAGTTTAACATGTATTTTACCAACTAGATTATATCACAATTTTCCTCCACTTGACTCGTCTGCCCGAAAAGGCGGATTACCCAAAAGTTAGGTGGTGGAGGGTGGGGGGGGGGGGGCAGCTACCACCTCCCCCAACTCTCTGCCGACTGGCTCGTACGCCTATGAACTCATGTTTATATTGAGAACTGGTCAAATTAACCAACCTGGCCACCATCAATCTGTAGTGTAGTAAAGACAAATAAAACGAAACTTTGAACTATAAAAAACGAAACGAAATAGGATCTGTGTTTTAATCGGATTGTGCCACCATGGCTCCCCCAGGGAAATAAAATGTAACACCAAAAGTCTGAAGGACGAACAGAAATCAATATTGAAAACATGTACGAGCGCATTATATGGATCAGGAACCGGACATGACGTCATCGCAGCCATCATGATATTGTGAAGCCATATCAAAATTCTATGTCTGTCAATCGATGCACAATTGTCCAAGGAACAAGTATGACAAGTTCCATGTCGATCTTTCTTGAATTGGAGTAGCTTAGGCTTTTTCCGAAGGGCATTGCCCTCAAGAAGAATAGCTACGTAGCGATTGGGGCCCACTTTCTGGTCTAAAAAGGCAATTGAGATAAGCGAAAAAGACGAATAACCGAGGTTTAGACAACATTTCTTAAATTCCTTGAACGTCATTTGAGGAATTCCTTGTAAACTGTATACAATATTGTGAAAGTTGAATCTCGGAAGGGAATATCAGTCTAAAAATGGTTCCAGTGCCGTTCAGTATTTATAATGACATTGGACAGGCGACCTACTCATTGTCACGTACAACCGGGGAATCGAAACCATGCCAGTTGACTCAAAGACAGACCTTATGATTTAACGCACACACACTAATCATTCGGCCGTTCAACTCCTCTATATTTACAAAGATATGATGAATTAAAAATTTGTTAAGATGTGACATCCTCTACAGATGATATAAACAAACCAGGGCCACCTATAAGTGTAAAATATTTTAATTAGATATTATCTGCCTTTGATATTTGGATTTATTTTTTTTAATTAAACATAGAAAACATTTTAGGCCTAAAGAATGACCTGCAATAGACAGATTTGGCTCTTGCGTAATGTATGTTTAATACATTTTTATAATTAGGAAGTCAATTACAGTGTGGGTGTTTAAATGGATTCTTATTAACATATTCCATAGTTAAACATACATTATGCAAGAGCTAAATCTGACTATTGCGGGTCTTTCTTTAGGCCTGAAATGTTATCTAAATTATTAATTAGACATTAAATAACTTATCCACATAGGCGTACGAGCTGGGGGGGGGGGGGAGGCAGGGGGGGGGGGGGCCGCCCCCCCCCCCCATTTTTGGCACCAAATGCTGGGAAAATTTGGGCACACAATCGTACTTTGTAAAAGTTGTATAAAATAATATTGCGGTCTTGAATGTGTCCAATTTAACAGCGAATTTATTATTATTATGTAACATACTAAGAACCTAACTACATTTTTTGGGCACCAACCACCACCGCCCCCCCCCCCCAGTCAAAAATTTCCCCGTACGCCTATGCTTATCCAGACCATAATCAACTCTAGATGTCGACGCTAGCCTGCGATAATGGCTGGATTTGAATACATTTTGTGATGGATGATTTAACGTCAAAATGGATAATCAAGACTTTGTATTTTATCGTACCAAGTTTAGTAATGATGATCGATACTAGGCCTAAAATTCAATCGCTAATATCTCGGTTCAGAGTGGAGCAATTTAACTGAAATTTTCAGCATATTGTCTTTAGGTAATCTACGAAATGCCAGCTCTTTATCTAATCTCACATAATGCCCCTTTAAATATTAAATAATCAATTATTTTAGCGTGGATAAACCCTTGAAAGAACTGATATTTTCTAAACAAATGCAAGTGACGCATATAGATTTTAACATGTGAATTTGGTGAATATATAAGATACCAAATGCGCAAAGAAACTTTAACATATGAATATATAGAACACTAAAGATTCGACCAGCAATCCCCAAACAGCAATGGTTGGCACAGATCGCCATTTTGATCACGCCGAACATATTAAAGCGATAATAATCCCGGAATACACTGGCACCCTTTCTCTACAAATAATTAGTTTAAATTAATAACAGACAAGTGACTGTTGCACGTGCTAAAGATTAGATAACTCCCGGCTTCACCTGTTGTATAGGTCGTCATAACAACAGATTACATATAATATGTCATATATGATTTATTATTATTAATCCATGGAAATAGATGATTCATTCCATACACCGCCTCTCACTTGTTCTAGTTTGTCTAGTCGTTCGGGTGGAACGAAAATGAAATGAAATGGGGTTTAACGTCCTACTGGGCTAATGAAACGGGCATACGCCATATAGTGTGCTAAGAGGGAAATTTTGCCTTCTCTTATATCGAATTCCAACTGCCATGGGATCTTTAACGTGCACACCAATGTATACACGGGACCTAGGTTTCACGTTCCATCCGAATGACTAGACAGCTGTCCTTATCAGGCCCACCGTCCTGCACCACTGACAAAGGGGAGCCACGTCGGAAACTGCCGATGAACTTTCCCGGCCAATGCAGGGATCGAATACGCGACCTCCAGGTTAGCGAGCCAGCGTCTTACTCACTTAGCCACCGTAGCTCCCATGAAATCACATGTAGGCCTATACAGACCTGGATCAACCAGTAAATCACATGTAGGCCTATACAGACCTGGATTAACCATTAAGATATTATAGATATAAGAATAAGAGTTACCTATTTGTGTGTAATTAAACCAATACACTAGGATCTGGAAGAGTTGTTATATAACAGGAGTTCTAATTGATGTGAGGAATTAGCCAATGAAACGGTCTGTAAACCCCTGGAAACGTCAACGCTGATTGATTAATCAATGTCTGACGTCATAGGGACAAAAGCCGCTCGTATGATCCCCGACACGACCCCCCCCCCCCCCCAGTACAACTGGTCAGATCTTTATGTAGCGTAGGTCATCGAAAGTATAATAAAACGAAACGAAATATAAATCTGTATTTTAATCAGATTGTAATTAAACATAAGCAGCTGTGGTTTTTCAAGGACGTCTGCTTGATTTCCAGATTTAAAGTCTATACAGGTGACAATTCCATGGAATACAATTACTGCTTATTAATGAGCGACGTCATTGCTTGATAAAAACTCGAGACGTCTAGTCGTAACGTCGCTCACTAATAAGCAGTAATCGAATTCCATAGAATTGTCACCTGTATATTCTAGTTCAGTTACTAAATGCTATTGAAACAGACTGGGCTAATGAAGACGGACATATGCCATATAGTGTGCTATGAGGGAAATTTTGCCCGGACAGCGGCACTACAACCTACTATTATATCGAATTCCAACTGTCAAGGGATCTTTAACGTGCACGCCAATGTATTATACACGGGATCTGGGGTTTTCGTCCCATCCCAACGATCAGACAGCTGTCCTTGTCAGCCTCCCCACCCGTCCTGCATCACTGACAAGGGGGAACCACGCCGGAAAATCTGGATGAACTTTCTCGGCCAATGTAGGGATCGAACACTCGACCTCCAGGCTAAATAAAAAACATAACTAGACTACCTGACACCAGGAATATTTATACCAGAAGAAGACATGTTGGTATAATTTGGTTGGAATATATATGTTTCCTGATTATGTCACGATCCCCGTGAAATCATGTTTCTCCACTGTAATAACACCACGTGTTTGAAATATGAAATATGTTTATAATACACGATCCAAATCTTAAACATGCATTATGCAAGAGCAAAATCTGCTTATTACAAGTCTTTCTTGGGGCCTAAAATGTTATCTAAATTATTAATTAGACATTTGTTAACATATCCAGACTATATTCAACTCTAGATGGCATCGATAGCCTGCGATCTTTAGTGGATTATGGGCCAATTTATTGCTTAACTTTCCTTTACGATTTAACGATTAAATGGATAATCGAGACTATGCTGTTTATCGTACTGACTTTAGTAATGATGATCGAGGCTAGGCGAAAATTTCAATCGCTTACTTCTAGGTTCATCGTGGATCAATTTGAATGAAATTTTCAGCAAATTGCCTTTACATTATCTGGTTTTTAACTATTATAGTGAGAACTGCCAACTCGTTATCATATCTCCCATAATGTACCTTTAATGGTAAATAAGCTCCAATGTGGATATGGGAATTGACATAAACTTGTGTCTCCAAATATCCAAATACAAGTAAATCAAGTCTGTCCTTAGGGATCTGATCTGAAGTTGATCTCCTTGTGACAGGTTTCTAGAAAGCTCCCTCTAATTTTGTTATTTGGGTCTATATATCCCCATGCATTGACTAGGGCATTAATCCTATAAATCTATCGTCTATACAAACAATACACCATGGTAACTTAAAACGCTTTAGTCCGTTTAGAATTTAAAGTGTAAAACAAAGAATACTGCAGACAGGTGATTAAAGAAATATATAAGACAATATGAAGTAGATATAAATGGGGGTTAATTAAAGGGACAATAACACTCTTGCTGACTTGAAAGCTCCAGAAAATAAATAATATCTCTATCTAAGTACTAGATGTTTAAATGTCCTAACTGTTGTGTAAATTATCCATTACATCCTATTTTACTTGTCCAGAGGGTTCGAAAATATTTTTAAATCGAAGTTTCATTTGAAAAGGTTTACGTTAGACGTTTCAAACCATTATGTTGAATTTTTCAAAATTTTTAAATAAGGTGTGTTAAGATGAAATTTGTATCATCAATTAATTGAAATATTCTAAAATAGTACAATTTGTTGACCAGAATAAAGATTCGGACATATTAATCAGTTACAACAAGAGTGGTATTGAGCCTTTAAGGTGAATTAAGATCCATTAAAATATAGTTTACTGAATTAAGTTATACTGTGCGGATTCGCACGGCGAATGTTTAAAAACATTTACTAGTGGTTAGTAATTCACCCTACCAGCATCAATGAAATGGGTTTTAACGTCCTACTGTTCATGAAGTGGGATTCACAAGGCTGCAACTTTACCATTTGTGGGAAAGAAATTAGTGCTAGATAACATATTTTGGAAAATTATTTGGCTTCCTACCCCCTACTTAATCTGGTACCTCGATATCTCGCCAACAAATTATGTACTGTTACTTTCTTTATGCCAGAATGGCTTCTAATAGTTTTAATTAACGTCCGCTTGTGCCTAGGTGATATCGCAGACGAAAAAAAATCTATAAGCTATTTTATAGGGTAAAGTCTAAAAATTTGACCCCACTGCAGATTTCCTCAAAGTCGCGAGATGTAAACAGGGCTAGGGCACGTGATTGTTGGAGATTGTGGTTAGGGTTAGGGTAAGGACTAGATAGGGTTAAGGTTGGGTTAGCGCTAGACCTGCTGATCCAAGGCGCACACGTGTCCTCCCCACCCCCACCAGGGTCGAACCCGGGTCCCAATGACTTTCCAGGTAATAGGAATTATGGCCAACTTGTATCAGGTGTAAAGCACCGTAGACCTAGGCTATAAGTCAGTAAAGATATCATACCAGGTTGTAAAGGTTAGTTCTAATATTGAAACCTTTACCAGGAATTCTTCCACTTTACCTTTCAATCTGTTTTCTATTGTATAAATAAATAAAGACTGACAAACGCGGCAAGAGAAGAGTTTATTTGGCGGGAAATTTCCCGTATTGTGTCATAAGAGACGAATCGGGATACTAACACGTCAGATTTAGAACGAGATTTGCCAAATTTGCCAAATTCCTTTGGTTACAATGATTGTTATATAACTGATGGAAATATGGAAATATTCAACTCATTTGTTTGTGTTCTGATTTTTGACTTGTGGTGTTTTGACGAGAAAAACAGAGTTATAAGTCATCAGTCAAAAAAATAAAACAATCGTTGTAGACGGTTGACATTCTGACTTGACATAAATTACAAATGTTCGCATCTGTTCTTGCATAATGAAATGAAATGAAATGAAACGTCCTATTATTCTGCTCCGACTAGGCTAAAGAAGACGGGCATACGCCATAAAGTGTGCTATGAGGGAAATTTTGCCCGGGCAGCGGTGCTATGGCCTACTTTCATATCGAATTCTATCTGCCAAAGGATCTTTTACGTCCACGCCAATGTATACACGGGACCTCGGTTTTTTGTCCCATTTGAACGGCTAGACAGCTGCTGTCCTTGTCAGGCCATCCATCCTGCACCACTGAGAGGCGGAACCACGTCGGAAAATTCCGATGAACTTTTTCGGCCAAGGTAGGGATCGAACACGCGAACTCCAGGCTAGCATGCCAGCATCTTACCCACCTAGCCACCGTTGCTCCCATAATCAAATAAGTTTGGATCTGTGACTGATACGCTCAGATCAGGGCCCTGTTTCTCGAAATTTTAACTACAGATAAAATCCAAATTTTAGTAGATACTTGAATTTTGATTGGCTAAGCCTTAAAATCAATCTTATATTATCCAATCAAATTACTAAAATTTGGATTATATCTTAGTTAAAATTTCGTGAAACAGGCCCCTGGTCAATAAAAAAATACTTCAAAATGTCACATAATTGTCAATTTTTAGAATTATCCATTTCAAACTGTTTATCACTAGTCCAGAAAATTGATACCCACCCCCCTCTCTCTCTCTCTCTCTCTCTCTCTCTCTCTCTCTCTCTCAATGAGGCAAGTGCATGGTGTGGTTTCGATCCATGTTCGTGACAAGGAGTAGCCACGTGGTTTTCTCTGGGTTCTCCGGGATTTATTATTTAGTTCCGAAATAACCTAGTTTTTGCTGTGCCGGATTAAGCTTGCATGGGTGCCCCTGGCTGAAAATTCCACTGGTGCCCTTGCATCAACAGTGGAAAATTCGAAATATTCCAGTTTCACAAATGCTTTTGTAGGTCGGGGGATCACGTGGCTAAGTGGGTAAGACGCTGGCTCGCTAGCCTGGAGGTCGGGAGTTCGATCCCTGCATTGGCCGAGAAAGTTCATCCAGATTTTCCAGCGTGGTTTCCCCTTGTCAGTGATGCATGACGGAGGGCCTGACAAAGACAGCTGTCTAGTCGTTCGGGTGGGACGAAAAACCGAGGTCCCGTGTACACATTGGCGTGCACGTAAAAGATCCCTTGGCAGTTGGAATTCGATATAAGATAAGGGTAGCCCGTAATGCCGCTGCCCGGGCCAAATTTCCCTCATAGCACACTGTATGGCGTATGTATGCCCGTCTTCATTAGCCCAGTTTAGGAGCAGAACAGTAGGACGTTAAACCCATTTCATTCATTCCTGCTTTTGTAGGTCAGTATAGACAGATAGATTTCTTTTGCACAATCTGATTAAAATACAGATCTATATTCGTTTCGTTTTTTTATACTTTCGATGGCCTCTACTACATGAAGATTTACTGGATGTAGCGGAAGGTCGTGTCAGGGGACATACGAGCGGCTTTTGACCATATGACGTCAAACATTTGATTAACCAATAAGCAATGAAATGAAATGGGGTTTAACGTCCTACTGTTCTGCTCCTAACCTGGGCTAATGAAGACGGGATCTCGGTTTTTCGTCCCATCCGAACGACTAGACAGCTTTCCTTGTCAGCCCCTCCGTCCTGCATCACTGACAAAGGAGAACCACGCCGGAAAATCTGGATGAACTTTCTCGGCCAATGCAGGGATCGAACACCCGACCTCCAGGCTAGCGAGCTAGCGTCTTACCCACTTAGCCACGTGATCCCCTAACCAATAAGCGTTGATGTTTCAAGTGGGTTATCCACAGTTTCGTGTGCCTTATGCCAAAAATTCGCTGTAACAGACCGTTTCATTGGCTAATCCCTCACATCATCCAGAACGCGGTCTATATACATGTAACAACTCTTCCAGATCCTAGTGTAGACAAGTAAAACGAAATTTTAAACTATAAAAAAAAAAAAAAAATAGTATCTGTGTTTTAATCAGATTGTTTGGCACAAACACATAAAACATAATCAATAAATGTGTAAAATTTATGGTAAAAATTTATTTTAGACTAATGTGGGAATCCTTTTAATAATCGCGCTTTCATCCGGCCAGACAAGGCCGCTAGCCGTTTGGATGGGAAGAAAAACTTCAGTCCAATTAACATGAATGTGCAATATATACCTTATTTATTTATGGCTGTATGTAAACGGTAGCTTAATCAATACACTCTCGTGTCGCGTGGAGGCTATCTCACCTGCGCGTGCCACTGTGTCAAACTCGAGAGTGCAGGATCTTGTTACCTGAGACTCGTGTGGGTGTGTTCGTTTTTGTAGGTCAGACATATTTCAATACTCCATGTCGAAAACCAGACAGATTCAGCGTGATAAAAAAAAGACAACTCTACATAGATCCCGATTCTCCTTTGAGTGTCTATTTGGGGTCTAATGAAAAGGTCACAAAATACATTTCTGTAACAGATACGAACTTCTTAAAACCTGCACGCACAGGCCACAAAGCGTGAACACCCCTTATTACGCGTAATGGACTAATCCTTGTTTTGTAAACCGTGTGTAAGGATAAGGTAGACTGAGCCTAATGAAAATTAGGCATGACTGTCGGTGCTATGTTGAGGACAACATTCTTGGATTAAGTATTGTTCGTGGATTAATTGAATTACAACATTGGGTCACATTTAACAATGATAAACATCTTTTCGTTTCCTGGTGAAGACATCATAATACATGTCATTCATCGTTATTATTAAATGAATAGCGAACAGAATTCAAGTTACGAATGGACACGCAGATGACAGTCGATAAACGCAATCACAATGCAAGGATGAGTTGTAGTTTGTTTTGAAAAGGGCGCTATTTTCGATAAATGACATCTGGTCGAAGAATATTTTTTGGTTCATTATCTTATGAAATAAGTAAAATGGATACTTCGGAATATAGAATAAATCTCTGTAAAGGTAAGTCTGAGTTATTTACTGTCCTTACAATCACAGACAAACAACTTCTACCAGAAACTTTTCCGAATTTCGACTTGGTACCAGAACAGAATCATTGATGAATAGGCCTACAATGTAATACATGACCTACACTGGTATCTCATTGTCATAAAAAAAAGCAAGGAAAGAATTTGTGTCATACATATGTAGTATTATGACAAAATAATTTCCTTCCAAATTAACCAGTGCACGACATGAATGGCATTAGAGAATGGGAACTCAATAATACATTAACACAAGGTACAATACTAAACCACGTTTCGGCAAGGATACCCTCGTCTTTATCGAAACGTGGCTTAGTATTAAACTCAGTAATTATGTATCCATAAAATTGTACTTTGTGTTAATATGTTCAATTACTGAATTACAATCAAAGAAGAGCTATTATACATGTAAATCGAAACCATGCCAGTTGACTCAATGAAACACCTTATTATATAACACGCACGTTTAACCATTCGGCCATCCAACCCCCCAGTCATTTTGGGACTAATGTTATGGTTCAATTCTATTTCAATAATTCACTTGTGTGTAGGGGTCCTTTAGCTGTGGAAATGAAATGAGGTCTAGGGTTCTAATTTTCTGCTCCATCTTGTCTAGTGAAGATAAGTATATACAACATACATGTACAAGGTTCTATAGGTGGAATTTTGCCAGGACAGCAGCGCTACAGTCTACTGCGCGTTGTATCATGAGGTCTGTCATTGAGTCATTTGGCATGGTTTCAATTCCCCAGTTGTCTGTCCAACCTTGTGGGTTTTCTCCAGGTCCTCTGGTTTCCTCCCACTGCTAAAGACCCCTACGCGCATGCGAATTATTGAAATAAAATTAGACCACACATTAGTCTCAAAAGTGACCTAATTTGTGTCAAGTGGACATTAAACCCCCTCTCTCTCTCTCTCTCTCTCTCTCTCTCTCTGTGGAGATATTGTTGATTTTAGTGATATATACTGTGACAGGTATCTGTGAAAACATGAAAGTAAATCCAACCTATTGTTATTAATATACTATAATGATTGATATACATTATATATCATTTTATTACAGTTATACACCACAAGTAGGTTATCATTGTAACAACACTATTTTACTTCATGTATCAATTGTTATTATTAGCGATCAGTGAGCTGTAAAGTCCTCTGATATGGTCAAAAGTATAAAATAAACTAATGTAGTCCAAGTTGTTGTTAGTTGGTTGTATTTTACGTCCGCTTCCACCGAGGTGATATCGCAGACAAGTAGTCCAAGTAGAGACCACAACCATTTATAGGAAATTCCATGTGTTTATTTACATTAATAATTCCTGGTCTCACCCATATGCTGATGGGGTCCACATAAAAGAACCTTTAGCCTTGACATTTGGAATTCAATTTGCTGTCCATTCAAAATGTCCCTCATAGCACACTGTATAGGACATTATTCTAGTTGGTACAGAACAATAGTATTTTTCATTTGTTCATACATTCTGATCCATCTGGATTAGAGGCAATCAAACTTTAAATTTAAATTATGATTATATTTAGAACACAGAGTAGAGGGATTACATGTATTAATCCATAATCAGGGAGGTGTCCAGGAATTTAAGCATAGGGGGTTCCAACTTTCCAAGGTGGAGACTACATCAAATTTAATAAATTTAGAAAGTTTGAGACAAATATTTCTGCTCATTAGATGCATACTGTACATGTCATGTATAGGATTACCGTGGAGTGACAGCGAAAACAGTGTTATTCCCGTGAATGTACATGTAGGTAGGAGAGGCAAAATATTCTCTGTGCCAGCAGGGGTGGGGGATCCGAACCCCTTGGACCCCCGCCTCTGGACACATGCCTGATGTTATTATTAATACTTTTTACTTAAATTATGATTATTTTTAGAATCCTAGTTTATTAATCTATTAATGTTATTATTATTGATATTCCACACTTCTATAACAACACACAACTGCCACATAAATCGTTTCATGTGCATTTTACATAGACATAAATATTTCATTTACACAATCAAACAGGATGACATAGATATTTCATTTAAACAATAATACAGGATAACACAGACATAGATATTTCATTTAAACAATAATACAGGATAACAAAGAGAATACTTGATGAAATATATATATATATACAAACAACTGTTATTCAGATAAAATAACATGTAAAATAGTTCTGGATAATCTACCTTTTAAAATAGTTCTGGATAATCTACCTATTAAAATAGCTCGGGATAATTTATCTATTAAAATAGTTCGGGATAATCTATCTATTAAAATAGTTCTGGATAATATATCTATTAAAATAGTTCTGGATAATCTACCTATCAAAATAGTTCTGGATAATCTACCTATCAAAATAGTTCTGGATAATGTATCTATTAAAATAGTTCTGGATAATCTACCTATCAAAATAGTTCTGGATAATCTACCTATCAAAATAGTTCTGGATAATGTATCTATTAAAATAGTTCTGGATAATATATCTATTAAAATAGTTCTGGATAATCTACCTATCAAAATAGTTCTGGATAATGTATCTATTAAAATAGTTCTGGATAATCTACCTATCAAAATAGTTCTGGATAATGTATCTATTAAAATAGTTCTGGATAATGTATCTATTAAAATAGCTCGGGATAATCTATCTATTAAAATAGTTCTGGATAATCTACCTATTAAAATAGTTCTGGATAATCTACCTATTAAAATAGTTCGGGATAATCTATCTATTAAAATAGTTCTGGATAATATATCTATTAAAATAGTTCTGGATAATCTACCTATCAAAATAGTTCTGGATAATGTATCTATTAAAATAGTTCTGGATAATCTACCTATCAAAATAGTTCTGGATAATGTATCTATTAAAATAGTTCTGGATAATCTATCTATTAAAATAGTTCTGGATAATCTACCTATTAAAATAGTTCTGGATAATCTTTCTGTTAAAATAGTTCTGGATAATCTACCTATTAAAATATCTCGGATAATCTATCTATTAAAATAGGTCTGGATATATACATCTATTAAAATAGGTCTGGATAATCTATCTATTGAAAGGATCACGGGGTAATCTACCTATTAAAAGGATCACAGGGTAAAAGCCTTATTAAATAAATAAATAAAAAAGTCTTTCGTTTTAAAAAGAAGGCTCAATGAATGATGGTTCCATTGTCTCGATGTATCTGATAAGAGGATTATTGAAATAGCTTGGGATAATCTATCTATTGAAAGGATCACAGGGTAAAAAAAAGCTTTTTTAAATGAATAAGTCTTTAGTTTTAAAAGTAATGCACAATGATTCTATTGTCTCTATATATCTGATACAGGGTCTGCTCCTGAAACAAGTCATAGATTAAAATAACTCTTTTTTTAAAACCCTAGTTATCAAGTTCTTTTCTTGAGGATTATTAAACAGACATTATGTAAGAGCTAAATCTACCTGTTGCAGGTGTTTCTTTAGGCCTTAATTGTTATATAAATAATTAATTAGACATTGATTAACTTTTTTAATGGATTTGAATACATTTTGTTGTGGATAAAATAACCATAAAAATAGATAATCGAGACTTTGTTTATTATTGTAACAACGGTAATAATGCTGATCGAGGCTAGCCTACAATTGAATCGCTAATATCTGGGTTACGAGTGAAGCAAGTTGATTGAAATTTTTAGCATATTCTCTTTTCATTATCTTTATTTTAGCTATTATAGCGAGAATTGTCAGCTCTTACCAAATCTTACCAAATGCTCCTTTAATTATGAACGTATATAAGAACCAAATAAAGTTTGGTTCAATACTTTAAAGATACATTATGGGAGATTTGATAAAGAGCTGGCAGTTCTCACTATAATAGTTAAAAATATAATGTAAAGGGAATATGCTGAAAATTTCAGTCAAATTAATCCACTATGAACCGACAATTAAGCAATTGAAATTTCGGTCTAGCTTTGATCATCATTATTAAAGTCGGTACGATAAAAACATTATCCATTTTTTGATTTAATCAGAAGCAGCAGACCGGGTTCTAATCCAATAAATATCGCAGATTTATAGCTCTTGCATAATGTATGTTTAACCAAATTGGTTGAACTCTCAGCATATAAGAAATTTTACATTTGTATGTCGATATACATATACAGATATTAATAAATTTTATATTATAATTTACAAGATGTAGTATATTATATTTTATTGATATTTTCTGTTTCCAATGACAACTCATGAACTATTATGAGATATGTATGGATTCTTGTAGTCTGTGAAGTAATATATAAGAAATGTTTTAACAGCGTAGATTCTGATACAGAACTACATGTATATAATGTATATAATGTATGTATGTACATGTAGATTGAATTATGAGCTTGAGTCAGGTAATACCAGGTAATGTCAGTATAACCTGTACAGATACACAGGTAATATAATACAGGTAAACTGATTAACTCAAACCAGATCATAAAACACCTTCAACCTTCAAAATACTACTAACATACATGTTTGTCTGTTTTATATGCCAGACGTGTAACATGCCAGACATAGTAAACTTATAGCAGAATAGGGGGGGTTGGATGGCTGAATGGTTAGCGTGCGCGCGCTGTATCACAAAGTCTGTCATTGAGTCGACTGGCGTGGTTTCGAATCCCCGGTTGTACGTGCCAAGGAGTAGGGTCGCCTGTCCAATCTCGTGGGTTTTCTCCGGGTCCTCCGGTTTCCTCCCACTGCTAAAGACCCCTATGCGCAAGCGAATTATTGAAATAAAATTAAACCATATGTTAGTCCCGAAATGACCTAGTTTGTGTTGAGTGGACGTTAAACCCCATTTCTCTCTCTCTCTCTTATAGCAGAATACAGTTTTTTATTATCATATAGTGGTATGATAAAGGTTTTATGGTGTAACATGCTGGGGGGGGGGAAGAGACCTGTGTAACATGCCAGCCATAGTAAACTTATAGCAGAATACAGTTTTTTATTATCATATAGTGGTATGATAAAGGTTTTATGGTGTAACATGCTGGGGGGGGGAAGAGACCTGTGTAACATGCCAGCCATAGTAAACTTATAGCAGAATAAAGGTTTTTATTATCGTAGAGTGATATGATAAAGGTTTTATGGCTTGAGAGAGAGAGAAACAGGGTTTAACGTCAACCTGACACAAACAAGGTCATTTCGGGACCAATTCAAGGTTCATTTTTATTTCAATAATTCGGTTTATCGCTTTAGCAGTGCAAGGAAACTGGATGACCCTACTCCTTGTCACGTACATTGTATGAGCGGGGAATCAACACCAAATCACTTGACTCATTGACAGACCTTATGATCTGTACCGCGTAGGCCAACCTTGAAATGTGACACTTGTCAGACACAAATTCAGATTTGTCTTTTTTCAGATATTTTTAATAAATCTATGGCAGAAAATTCAAAATACCATGTAATAGGTCAAGTGAATTTTATATTCATTATGACACGGTTGTATTTTGATTTTTCAATTTTCAGAAAATATAACAGAGATTTGACCACCTGACTTCAGGTGTCTCCCTCTCTAGTGCCCCACCCCATCCTTTCTCAACTTTCTGCAGTTACTGGATGGCGGAATGGTTAGCATGTGCGAGCCGTATGATAAGGTCTGTCATTGAGTCAGCTGGCGTGGTTTCGATTTCCTGGTTGTACGTGACAAGGAGAAGGGTTGCCTGTGCAATCTCGTTGGTTTTTTCTCCAGGTCCTCCGGTTTCCTCCCACTGCTAAAGACCCCTCCGCACAAGCAAATTATTGAAATAAAATCAAACCATATGTTAGTCCCGAAATGACCTAGTTTGTGTCGAGTAGATGTTAGATCCCATCTCTCCCCCTCTCTCTCTCTCTCTCTCTCTCTCTGGTTCCCTCTCTTCTCTTCTGCCTGTGAATGGAATGGAAGATTGGATGTAAAGGCAGACTTTATCTCTTTTTGATTTCATATAATCTTCATGTTTTTATTTTAAAATGGCTGCATCAAATTTAAACATAATCATTTATAATTTGATTTAGTTTCATTGTTTTCTCCATAGTTATAATTCCTACAAAAATATGATCAAATGAAAAGTGACAGTCATTTCTGATTTTCTCTTATCACACCATTTCATCCACATGATATAAACACCTCTCATCAGATTCCAGCACACAATTCCCTGGTAACCAATAGTAACATGACAATAATGGCATCTGAATCATCACTACAAGCTGTCAATCACTTCATCTCTGTCTTCATCTCATTAATCTCTCTATCAATTACTCTAGCTACTGGCTGGCTGCAAATGTTAACTAGGCATGCAATCGCCTCCATTCTATTAATATCACAAAGTCAATAAAATTGTGATTGATTTAACCCCGAGGAAAAAGGAGCAATGATTCTTTGACCGATCAGCAGGTCTGGAAATACGGTACCTGTTACAGCTGATGTCAGGCACAAATTCAGACAATATCAGGCCCAAATTTAGGCATTGTCAGACACTAATATAGGCAATGTCAGGCACAATATAGGCGTTGTCATTCACAAATTTAGGCGTTGTCATGCACAAATTTAGGCAATGTCCGACACAAATTTAGGCAATGTCAGGCACAATATAGGCAATGTCCGACACAAATTTAGGCATTGTCAGACACAAATTAAGGCATTGTCAGACACAAATTTAGGCAATGTCAGATACAAATTTAGGCATTGTTAGGCACAATCCCTCTTTTCATTTTGTCTGAACTTGTTCCCTCATCTTGTTCTTGTTGCTCTTGCAGGTGACGCACTTTCCAAATGGTCTAACTCATTCGCTTTAGATTATAAGGCCTGTTATTGAGTCAAGTGACGTGGTTTCGATTCCACACTTGTACGTGATAATGCGTAGGGTCACTTGTCTACATATACCTTCCTGTTTCCTCCCACTGTTACAGACCACTACATGCAACTGATTATTAAAATAAAATTGTATCCCATATGTTAGTCCCAAAATAACCTAGTGGAGTGGACAATAAACCCTATTCCATTCTCACTCTTTCTGATTTGGAGGGGATGGATGTATCACAAGGTCTGTCATTGAGTCAACTGACGTGGCTTCGATTCCCACGTTCGACGTAACAAGGAGTAGGGTCGCCTGTCCAACCTTGTGGGTTTTCTGCGGGTCCCCCAGTTTCCTCCCACTGCTAAAGACCCCTGCGCGCAAGCGAATTATTGAAATAAGGTTGAACCATATGTTAGTTCCAAAATGACCTAGTTTGTGTTGAGTGGACAATAAACCCCATTTTGTTCTCCCTCTTTCTGATTAGTAATGTGTAATGATGCCATATAAGCCAGCAATGCCTTATTGCCAGACTGGCTTGTGTTCCTTCATTTATATTGTTACATGTAGATGCGTGTATATGACCGGAATAACGCTTTCTAATTTGTAATGTGTGATGGAAGACAGCAGCAGTCAATTATATTCCTTATTAATAGAATTGGTCAAGCAGACGGACCAACATGTGATCAATATACATAACCAGGTAATGATTGTCAGTGGACAGCGACGTTTGGTTTAATACAATATTGACTGTGTTTGATTAATTGTTGAGTTAGGATACGACCATATTGATTGTATTGTGACAAAAGATTGTTGTCAGTCTTCGTTTGTATTAGGAAGGGGGTTGGATGGGCCAATGGTTAGAGTGTGCGCGTTGTATTATAAGGCATATCATTTAGTCAACTGGCATGGTTTCGAATCCCCGGTTGTACGTGACAAGGAGTAGAGTCGCCTGTCCAACCTCGTGGGTTTTCTCCTTGGTCCACCGGTTCCCTCCCACTGCTAAAGACCCCCATGTGCAATATAATTAAACCGTGTTAGTCCCGAAATGACCTAGTTTGTGTTAAGTGGACGTTAAACCCCATTTCTCTCTCTCTCTTTCTATACCAGGAGATCTCAGGATTTGCTTCACGTGTGGCCCAAGAAAGTTCCTCAGGATTTTACGTCTTGGACTGAGTCGGGGGTGGGGGGATGGCCGAATAGTTAGTTTGAGTCAACTGGCATGGTTTCGATTCCCCGGTTGTACTTGACAAGGAGTAGGGTCAGCTGTCCAACCTCGTAGGTTTTCTCCAAATCCTCCAGTTTCCTGCCACTGCGAATTATTGAAATAAAATTGAGCCATACATGAATGTCCCAAAATGACAAAGTTTGTGTATTAAACACCATTTCTCTCTCTCTCTTTAAGTCCAACCTCGTGGGTTTTCTCCGGGTCCTCCGGTTTCCTCCCACTGCTAAAGACCCCTATGCGCAAGCGAATTATTGAAATAAAATTAAACCATATGTTAGTCCCGAAATGACCTAGTTTGTGTCGAGTGGACGTTGAACCCCATTCTCTCTCTCTCTCTCTCTCTCTCTCTCTCTCTCTCTCTCTCTCTCTCTCT
Source organism: Patella vulgata (assembly GCF_932274485.2). NCBI lineage: Eukaryota > Metazoa > Mollusca > Gastropoda > Patellidae > Patella > Patella vulgata. Next base: position 5,985,434 of record NC_065885.2, read on the forward strand.
TTAACTGAGAGTTTTTACAAGAAATATTTGTGTGGTATATATTTGAGAGTAATAGGAAATAGCGTGAGAATGTTTCTGTTACAGGGTAATGTCAGTGTATATCATATCATTGGTGTGTATGTTTTTAGCGGTTAGAGTTAATGTTGTACTTTACTAGCGAAACAAATCAACATCACATAAAATAAACAATCTATTTATATAACACTGACAATATAAATTTAATCAAAAATATTATTTATGTGCATCATGCGGACAATAACTAATGTTTCATGCATGGTTTCCATGTCGGCCAAAAATACGCCGGTCGAGACCGAGGACTATGGCAAATGACCAAAACTAGATCTGACCCATCAGTCATTTTGCACCCTGGAAAAATAACACATTTTTGAAAAAAGACAATTTGCAAACATGGCTATGATCGACCTCCGGTATGTGACTATAAAATTTTACGGCCTGTTCAGAATAATGCACACATGAAACTTTCATGGCTAAATCTACACTGAAAGGTACTCAAATTTGATTATTTATCGTTTGATTAAAAAAAAAATCAAAATATCAAAAGTAGATAATCTCCCAGCTTGGATTTGAGAGGCCCATCAAAAGATTTTAGTGAAAGTTGATCAATCACACTATTGTCTGCAGTGAATGCTGAATGTTGCCATATTTTCAATTCATCGTAACCTTGTAAATACTGAACAAACCCTCAAATGACTGTCAGACAGTTTAATGAAGGTCTGGCTACTGCCTGGGCAAAATTCCCCTCATAGTACACAGCATGTAGTATGCCTGTATTCCTTTGCTCGGTTAGTCCAGAAAATTAGATTACAATGTAACTTAGGTTGTTGGTTGCTATGCCTGCTATTTGCCCTGGTCTAGTCCTTAGTATCAGGCACACCTACATATGTAATTAACATAATTATTTAACATGCTTATAAATTGTTTCGCTACTTGATTTTATGTTACATTAAAATCAACAAACCTGATACACCTTAATGTAATAATAATATAAAAGGAAATTACCTGTAGTTTGTGTACAGGTGACTAATAATATAAATATCAACCAGGCCTACTGAACTAGAAATGAATCAGCGTAGTTAAAACTTTCATGCCTCACAAAATTACAATTAGTCGTCACAAATTATGTATTAATCCAAGAACTTGATTAAACATGCATGCAAGAGCTAAATCTGCCTATTGCAGGTCTTTCTTAAGGCCTGAATTGTTATATGAACTATTAAATAGACATTTATTAACTCTCAATGCCATCTTTTATGTCCGATTTTCATTTGATTTGAATTCCATCTGCAATTCAACACTCCTTGATTAAACGCAAAAATGGATAATCAAGACTTTGTTAATCATTTCAACAGCGCTAACAATGACAATCAAGGCTATAAAGATTTTAAAATAAGGTATTCTTGGCTTAGGGTGAAGTAATTTAACTAATATTTTAAGTATATCTTCTTTACATTATCTAGTGTTTAACTATTTAGCGAGAACTGCCAGCTCTTTATCTAATCTCCAATAATGTATCCTTAACATACTGAAGTATTTCTAATAGATCAAAAGGGCCCAAGAGTAGGAGTGGAAGTGAGATTTCCTGCCCCTTCCCTCACCTTTTGCTTTTAATTTTATTCAGTTGTCACAAATTATATTTTTATCCCAGAACCTGTTTCGCTGAATCATTTTATGGGCCTCTGATTGAGTCCGAGCCGGGACATTATCTACCATAAAGTCAACTGGCATGGTTTCGATTCCCCGGTTGTACGTGACAAGGTATAGGGTCGCCTGTCCAACCTTGTGGGTTTTCTCCGGGTCCTCCTGTTTTCTCCCACTGCTAAAGACCCCTACGCACAAGCGAATTATTGAAATAAAATTAAACCATATGTTAGTACCGAAATGACCTGGTTTGTGGACTTTAAACCCCATTTCTTTCTCTCTCCCATCTTCATTAGCCCAGTCGGTGCAGAACAGTAGGACGTTAAACGATATTTCATTAATGTCTAGAAGTCAGACAATGATACAATAATATTATGCTATAAAATATCACAGATGTCATCATTACACAGCTACAATCTTCTCACATCGTTAAATTCATTTCAACTTTTCACAATATGAAAAGCTTCCATATCTCCTGCGGTGAAAATCGGGACAAATTATAGTATGATAAGCGATTATTTTTATGTAGTATTTTTTAAAGATGACTCACCGTTTATTGGCAAGTGTCAACCCTTCAGTGTGATGTCCTCCAAGACTAGCCTACAGGGGTCGTTCTGACCCTTTATAATTGGAATGGAGTATGGTATATTACATGTATTTTAAGGATCGGCGTCATTGGTTCCGTTTTTAGTTCCGATATTTATCTTTTCAGATCCGTTTTATGTAATTGCACAAGATTAGAAATAAAGAAACCGGATTTTACAGCCTGTAATTTTTGTTTAATTTTTTTTTTCTTTGGATAGGGAATCTGGCAGATTGAAAGAAGATTATTTTAAAAAATTACAGATTTAAATGGTAAATGACATATCGCATTCAACAAAGAAACTACTGTTTCAAGTCGCCTGTTATTTCAAATTTGATATCCGTAGGCATTTTATATGAAAAATAATTCATATATCTCTTCTTATGTCTGGTCTTGCCTTCCCTTAGCCTTGAACATTGTAGATGACAAAGCTGCAGAATGGTTTGTACTGTATGGTCTTATTGTCTTTTGTGTTCACATCACAATGAATATGGCTTTCCAGTCGTTCCAATGTATTGTTTGTAAAGGGTACAGAAATCTAATTAACTAATTCTCCAAAATTATTCACTGCCTTGGCAAAATTCCTGTAATACATGTAGCCCACTGCATTGTATATTGATATCACGCACAGGGCAGTGTGTACATAAATCATACACATGGCAGTGTGTACATACTATATATCATGCACAGGGCAGTGTATACATATATCATGCACAGGGCAGTATGTACTGTACATATATCATGCACAGGGCAGTGTGTACATACATGTATATCTTATATAGGCCATTGTACATACTGTATATCATGCACAGGGCAGTGTGTTCATATATCAATTTAAAACTTATTTTATCATAATTCAAACTGTTTAATGTAAATCAGGTTTTTTGTATCAGTTTTTTTTTCTTTCTTTGTAAATATTCTGTAATTTGTTTGCGATGTCAACTTACATTGTACAAATAAAGTGGAATAAAATATTGTCAGTGATATTCTGGGGGTAAATATCATAGTTGACATTGTAGACAAGAAACTGCTGTAAAAACAATTATATTATTGATATAGAAAACCTATCTCCTAGACCAGTCCATTTTAAAACTAGAGGGGAGAGCAGGTGTCCATCTGCCGAAAAAGTGAAGTACAATGTAACATCTGGAGTTTATGTTCAAGGGTAAAAAGAGTCGAATATGAATAAGTAAATTTTAATTTGTTTGTTTGTTTGTCAGATGATTTTAAGTCCACGCCTTTTCTGTAAACGTTAAACATAGGCCTACATTATGCAAGAGCTAAATGTGCCTATTGCAGGCGTTTCTTTAGGCCTGAAATGTTATATCAACTATTAAAAAGACATTTATTAACAAAACAAGACCATAATCAACTCTTGATGACATCGGATACTCGAGATTTTAACTAGATTAGAATGGTTCACCATTTAAAAATTGAATTTAAAAATGGGAAAGCGAGGCTAAGTCTCGAATATACCAGTGCCTTGGTTACCACAATGCACACATCTTGTCAAAACTACAAACAGTGATAAATTGGCTCAGAATGAAGTAATTTGAATGAAATATTCAATATTTTCATTTTACATTATCTATTTTTGAGCGGTTATTATTATATAGCAAGAATGTATCTTTAATGGTTTGATGTCTACATCTTTTATCTGTTCAATAGGGGGAGCTGTGTAAGGTGTACAAGTTTATAGCGGAGCCGCTGATGCTCAGTGAGTAAGACACTGGCTCGCTAACCAGAAGGTCTTTGCATGTTGGCCAAGCATATTTCCTCTAGATTTTCTGGTGCGGTTTTCCTTGTCAATGTCTAGTTGTTGGGATGGGACGATAAAGAAAGGTCCTATTTACACATTGACATGCACGTAGAAGAAACCTTGACAGTTGGAATTTGATATAAGAGTAGATCATAGCACCACTGTCCAAGCAAAATTTCCCTCACAGCACATGGCATGGTGTATGCCCATCTTCATTATACCAGTCGGAGCAGAACAGTAGGACGTTAAACCCCATTGCATTGTCTACATAATAATAACCATATATATATATATATATATGTGATAAACCCTGCTGTTTCCACTTACTCTTGTTTCAAATTCCAACTGTCAAGGGTTCTTTTATATGTGGGGGGTTTGATGACCGAATGGTTAGCACGTGCGCGCTGTATCATAAGACCTGTCATTGAGTCAACTGGCGTTGTTTTGAATCCCCGGTTGTACGTGACAAGGAGTAGGGTCGCCTGTCCAACCTCGTGAGTTTTCTCCGGGTCCTCCGGTTTCCTCTCACTGCTAAATACCCCTACGCACAAGCGGATTATTGAAATAAAAATTGAAAAACCATATGTTAGTCCTGAAATGACCTAGTGTGTGTCGAGTGGACGTTAAACCCCATCTTTCTCTCTCTCCTCTCTTTTATATGTATGTGTATGTCAATGACTAAAGATTCTTCAGTTTTTTTTGTCCTACCCCAATTACTAGACACTAATTCTCCTTGTCAGTGGAGTAGGATAGAGGGCCTGACAAGAAACCGTGTCATGTCATTGCTACGTGTACATGTAGTTGGAATTCGAAAAGAGTAAACCATAATACCACTGTCTGGGCAAAATGTCCCTCCATCTTGGTTAGTCTGGCTGGTGTAGAAAAACGTTGTATGATAAGGTCTGTCATTGAGTCAGCTGGCACAGTTTTGATTCACCGATTGTACGTGACAAGGAGTAGGGTCCAACCTTGTGGGTTTTCTCTGGGTCCTCCGGTTTCCTCTCACTACTAAAGACCCCTACGCACAAGCTAATTATTGAAATAAAATTGAACCATATGTTAGTCCCGAAATGACCTAGTTTGTGTGTGTCTCTCTCTCTCTGATTTGATTTCATGTTGTTTTCTGTTTTATGTAACTTGAAGTAGTAGTTTACATTAAGGCTTGAAACACAGGAATCATTGTCCGTTTCAGAAGAAAAAATTATTGAAGAAACTTGCACCATTTACACAAGCGTACCAAGTTTTTAGTGGCTTCTATAAATACATGTATTTATCGTGGTGAGTGCATGTGGTTATCATTTATGACTATAACAATATTTAAAAAACAAGTCCACAGAATTTATATGTGTGAAATAATGGTTAACCCCTTACCCACCGAGTCCCTGAATGGTTCTACACTGGGTTCCTGGATCAAATTTTATTAAAAATTCAACTACAATAGTATTATATGGACCCTCTAGAGGTCACAATTTTTATCCAATTTTTATGAAACTTAAAACATATCTTTATATCTTTTGATATTTGCGCATTTCAGACCATAACTTTCTGGATTATGGCCCCTGATTGTACAAAAAATCCTTTTTGTTTTTAGCTTGTTCTCTATCCATCGCTTGCAAAATGTGGGCGTATCTTGCCTGGCAGCTGCTGGTTTTTTGTTCAGTAAACCAGTAGTTATTTACCAAACTAAGCTTTGAGTTACTGTATTTGTTAAACTAGTACTTGCAGTGTAGAAACGACAAAATGATCCCTTTTAATAAAACTATTGGCAAAATGAACCCTTTATATAAAACTATACTCAGCAAAACAATCTATTTAAATAAAACTATACACAGCAAACGATCCCTTTAAATAAAACTATACTCGGCAAAACAGTCCCTTTAAATGCGACTATACTCGGCAAAACAAGTCCTTTAAATGAGACCATACTCAGCAAAACAAGTCCTTTAAATGAGACTATACTCAGCAAAACAAGTCCTTTAAATGAGACTATACTCAGCAAAATGATCCCTTTAAATAGAACTACTGTATACTTGGCAAAACTATCCCTTTAAATAAAACTGTACTTGGCAAAACTATCCCTTTAAATAAAACTGTACTTGGCAAAACTAGCTTTTAAATGAAAGTATACTCGGAAAAACAAAGCTTTGAAATGAAGCTATATTTACTTTCAAGTAAAAGCAGCCAAATGAACTATAATTAGATTCAAGAAAATGTGTATACTCAAGGAACAAAGTAAATAGCTAATTTAAAAAAAAAATATTACCTTTGAGACATGTGTTGGTTATTTTTCTATAAAGATAATGACTTGATGACATGATTTTATTGTTAATCAATATATTTGTACTTGTTACCATAGAAATACAGAAGGTCATATTTAGTATTTACCTGTATCATCTTAACAGGTATTATTGATTGATTACATTTTATAGCCCATTTTAATATAACACCTGTCATTATTACTTTCTAGTATTCTTATTTGTAATTAGGGGGGTTGGATGAAAGGAAGGTTAGCTCGTGCGTGTTGTATCATAAGATCTGTCATTGAGTCAACTGGTGTGATTGCGATTTCCTGGTTGTACGTGACAAGGAGTAGGGTCACCAGTCCAACCTCGTGGGTTTTCTCTGTGTCCTCTGGTTTCCTTCCACTGCTAAAGACCCCTCCGCGCAAGTGATTTATTAAAATAAAATTGAACCATATGTTAGTCCCAAAATGACCTAGTTTGTATAAGTGGAGGATCCTTTGGTTTCCTCCCAGAGCTAAAGACTCCTACGCGCAAGTGAATTATTGAAATAAAATCGAACCATGTGTTAATCCTGAAATGACCTAGTTTGTGTCGAGTGGAGGTTAAAGAGTGGAGGTTAAACCCCATCTCTCTCTCTCTCTCTCTCTCTCCCTCTGAGAGTTCTTAAAAGAAATATTTGTGTGGTATATATTTGAGAGTAATAGGAAATAGCATGAGAACGTTTCTGTTACAAATACATGTCAGTGTACATCATATCATTGGTGTGTATGTTTTTTGGGGGTTAGGGTTAATGTTGTACTTTGTGTTGAGTGGAAGTTAAATCCCATTTCACTCACTCTGTATTTGTAATTACCTGTATCTTCCTGGAAATAATGGTTTTATAGCTATGCCGAACAAAGTTTAGACACTAATGAACTATTTACATGTATCTGACATTTTAAACTAATGTGCCAGACATGTATAAACGATGAATATCCATAAAAAAGCAGAAAAAAGACAAATATGTGCCAGACAACATGACAGAGAGATAGTGCTTGATAATGTCTCTTAACAGGTAGAATATTTTGTGACTTGTCAGTATCTAATAAAAATTTCAGGCATTATTTATCTAGTATCTCATCTGATGTATTGAACTTTTGGCTGCGGTCATAATTAATAATATCAGAAACAGACCAAAAAAGGACAAATTTTTGTCGACTAATGACAAGCACCAGGGGGGGGGGGGGCGGTTCCTGGCAATGTCTGTGACAGGTGGTTGATTTCAAGGCTTGTATTACAACTTTTGATATAGTATTTCTCTAACGAATGCCTATTTCATGGAGGAGCAGCTGTGGCTCAGTGAGCACACTAACCTAGAGGTCCTGTGTTCAACCATGTTCCTGAAGCAACGACTGCGATTTTTCACAACATCTGGACGTTGCTTGTTTACTTCACAATTCCGGAACTTATAGCTATGTTATTTACAGACACGTGAGCAGTAACGTCCAGTCAGAGGTTTTGACATCGCGACCTCCACGGAAACCTTGACATTAAATAACCTTGAACTTTGCAACTCGATTATCACACGTAGACATTTTAGCTTGAAAGCGAAAGACTTGGTATTCGTGACTATCAAGGAATCTGATAGGCTCACAAGTTGGGCTTGTACCCAATCGAAATTAGTGCCGCAAAATGCAGGGTATTACGTGAAGGCCTTGATAAGATGTACGTAGTTAAAGTGAGATCAAGCCCCCATTGAAGATGGTGTTCAACCCTGGTGTTGGCATATGCCCATGTTCATTATCTCAATCGACGCAAAAAATGTACAACTTTATAAAACCTCGTATGATTTTTATTGCATGGCATGTTAAAGTATAACTGACTTTTCTTGTTCTTTAAATTTCATTTATGTATACAGGTAACATTTTTATACGCCCACATTTTCATGTGGACGTATATTGTCGTCGCCCATGTCCGTCCGTCCGTCCGTCCGTCCGTCCACAATTGTTTGTGAACAGTCTACAGGCCCCTGATTGTACGAAAAATCACGTTTTTGGCTTGTGAAACTTGAAATGTAAGTTTATAACCCAAAGATCTCGGTTCCTTTCGATATTCGCGCATATTGGACTGTAACTTCCTGAATTATGGCCCCTGATTGTACATAAAAACGCGTTTTTAGGCTTTTGGACCCTATAGAGGTCATAATTTTTATTCGATTTAAAAAACCGTATTATTATATCACCGTTACACCCTAAGGACGGTTGAGTTCGAATTTCGTGAAAATCGGCCCAAAACTGACAGACAAAATGGCCGCCGTTCGTTCTCAAATAGCGTAAAAATATGGTATATCAAGGTTATGGACCCTATAGAGGTCACAATTTTTATCCGATTTTGTTGAAACTTGAAATGTAAGTTTATAACACAAAGATTTCGGTTCCTTTCGATATTCGCGCATATCGGACCGTAACTTCATGAATTATGGCCCCTGATTGTACGCAAAAACGCGTTTTTTGGCTTGTCGACCCTATAGAGGTCATAATTTTTATCCGATTTAAAAAAACGTATTAATATATAACCGTTACACGCTAAGGACGGCTGAGTTGGAATTTCGTGAAAATCGGCCCAAAACTGACAGACAAAATGGCCGCCCTTCGTTCTCAAATAGCGTAAAAATATGGTTATCAAGGCTGTGGACCCTATAGAGGTCACAATTTTAATCCGATTTTGTTGAAACTTGAAATGTAAGTTTATAACACAAAGATCTTGGTTCCTTTCGATATTTGCGCATATCGAATTGTTATTTCCTGAATTATGGCCCTTGATTGTAGGAAAAATCACTTTCTTTTAAGCTTGTTCTTTATCCATCTCTCGAAAATGTGGGCGTATCCTGCCTGGCAGCCGCTGGTTATGGAATACAATTACTGCTTATTACTGAGCGACATTTCAACTAGGCTTCTCTAGTCATTATCAAGCAACGTCGCTCACTAATAAGCAGTAATTGTATTCCATAGAATTGTGACCTGTATATTCCAGTTCAATTACTAAATGCCATTGAAACAGTTCATTTATGTAGTTCTCTGAGGAACTGGCAACTGAAAAAAGTCTTTGGTCCTTTGGATGGGCCAACCTTGTGGTTTTTCTCCGCGTCCTCTGGTTTCCCCCACTGCTAAAGACCCCTACACGCAAGGGAATTATTGAAATAAAATTGAACCATGTGTTAGTCCCGAAATCACATAGTTTGTGTTGTGTGGACGTTAAACCCTATTTCTCTCTATCTCTCTCGTTTGGATGGGACAAAAAACGAGGTTCACTACTGTTAGTTCTGTACTACTGATATGTGTGCGTGTAATAAAACCCATGACTGTTAGAAGTTGATGTAGAGTAACTGGAAACACCACTGTCTAAGGAAAATTTCCCTAAAAAGTCAAATGCTGGGTTAGTGCTAGGGTTAACATGAAAAGAATGTTTTGCTGATACAGTGTGTGGTGTATATTAAATATGGTAATTATATACCTGATATGTGGATAGTTCAACTAATGACCACATATACTGTAATTATATCTAACCGTTGTCCATGAATCGATATAATCCACAACCTGGTCACAAATTAACCAGCATCTAATACCCCATATCTCTGTAAGCTCTTCCATTAGATTCGATGTTATTCTAGAAGTCTATCTGGAAGCCTATCTGGGAGCTCTTCAGCTAAATACAGGGATATTCTAGAAGTCTATCAATATAAACCTGATATCATTAACTTATTATTGATTTCAGATTAGTTAGTCCGTAGTTTTTTTTTAATGATTCCGTATCATTTAAAGTCAGTGTATCAATATATCATTCATAGTATAATCAGGATTAGTCTGTCGTTTTTATAATGTTTCCATATCATTTATAGTTGGTAGCAGACCACCATTAGATTTCCTCATCTGGGTACTCACCAATGTAGTTCTTTCCAATACTAGTCTCTCTCTTTTGAGGTTGGATGGCTGAATGGTTAGCATGTGCGCATTGTATCATAAGGTCTGTCATTGAGTCAACTGGCATGGTTTTGATTTCCCGTTTGTACATGACAAGGAGTAGGGTTGCCTGTCCAACCTCGTGGCTTTTCTGGTTTACTCTCACTGCTAAATACCCCTACGAACAAGCGAATAATAGAAATAAAATTGAACCATATGTTAGTCCTGAAATGACCCAGTTTGTGTTGAGTGAATGTTAACCTCCCCCCCTCTCTCTCTCTCTCTCTCTCTCTCTCTCTCTCTATTTAATATTGTGACCTCTGTCTCTCCTATATTGTGGAAGAACTATATTACAATATATTGACAAATGATGAAACCCTATATTAGGTGATTAGAGAGGAAATCAATTCCTGTAGATGGTCTGGCATCAATCTGGAAACCAAACATTGGAATCAAAGTCTGGTGATTTGTTGGTTTTTACGATCAATATTAACAGGAATGTTTACTCGGTACCAGATGGTTAATTTTTGCTACACATGTAAATATAGAATTATATTATAAACACAACTTTGTACGTATTATTACTGGGGAATAACCAAAAACAGATTGGCAGAAGTCTTGGAATTTTAAAGCACTAAAGATGTATTATGTAAGATTTAGATAAAGAGCTGACGTTCTTGTTATAATAGTTCAAAAATAGAAAATAAGAAATTAATATATTGAAAATCTCATTCAAATTACTTGATTCTGACAATAAAAAAATAAAAAAACACATATTTATATGACTATGAAAATGAAATAAAATTAAGTGGAAATCCCCCCGAAAGGACCCAAGTAAAAGGACACCTGCCACCACTACATGTATTTCCATTCGAATACGACTTATAGTGTATTACATGTAGGTCACATTAGTTTCATTTTCTGTTCTTCGGGAACACTGGTTTCCTCCCACTGCTAAATACCACTGCTAAAGACCCCTAGGTGAAAGCGAATTATTGAAATAAAATTGAAACTTATGTTAGTCCCGAAATGATCTAGTTTGTCCCTAGTGGTAATTAAACCCCATCTCTATCTTGCAGAAGAGGACTAATTTAAAAACCAAAAGAAGGCTACTTGGTTCCACTGTTCAAAAGCCTTTACATGTAGTTCCAAATTTTTATGTTTCGATCTCTGCGTTGGCCGAAAAAGTTCTTCAGGATTTTCGGGCCTGGTTCCTCCTGGTGAGTGGTGCAGAACCGAGAGCCTGCCAAGGGACAACATAGTTGTTCGGATGGGAAGGAAATCTGAGGTCCCGTGTACACATTGGCGTGCATGTAAAAGATCCCTTGGCAGTCGAACTCAATATAAATGTAGGCCGTAACACCGCTCTCAGGGCAAAATTACCCTCTTTGCACACTGAATGGGGTATGCCCATCTTTATTAGCCCAGTTGGAGCAGAACAGTAGGACATTAAACCTCATTTCATTTCATTTATCAAGGCCAGAAGAACGGAAAATTAAAATAGTGTTTGGCCTTAATAATCGTATAAGATTGACATTTGGCAGAAAACTTGGATATACATGTAGACCCATCTTTACTTATGTCTTCAAGATATAGTTTCCACTTGTAACTGACTAAAGGTTACAATAAGGTGAAATAATTCTATTTGAGGTACACGATCACATTTGATATTCAACATGTATACCACTCTTGTATAGTATTACTGTACTTCTGATTAAAGGGTCGGTTTTTTTTTGTACCATCCAGACAACTAGGCACTGTCCCCACAGTCAATGTGAATACTTCCTGAAAACATCCTGATGAGTTTTCCAGGCAGCACCTGAATTGAGCCTTGGACCTGCTGGTTAGTGAGTCTGAGCCTTACTCATTTAATCCAGTGGTTCTCAACCTTTTTTGGGGGGGCCAAAGGCTCCCCTTGGAACACATGAAAATTTAGCGGCACACCAGGCTAACTACAGTGTATATATGAAAAATATTTGAATTTTGCAAAATAAAAACATGGCAAGTCATAGACGGGATACAAACGTAGATGCAGACTAGTCATAGAACGACTCAACGAAATAAAAAAAACCACAGCTATGAACTTACCAGTAGACACCAGTGAATACTCAATTAGGATCACATGCTTTTTCAATTTCGTGGCGCACTTAAGAAGATCACGCGGCACTCTGGTTGAGAATCACTGACTTAATCAATATTTAAAGATTGAAATAAGTTACACATAAGTTACTATCATATTAAAACCTTGTTCAATATTCCACACCTCTTTGTGCTAAAAACAATAATCAACAGATATAATGTGACTTAAGGGGGGTTTGATGGCCGAATGGTTAGCGCGTGCGCGTTGTATCATAAGGTCTGTCATTGAGTCTACTGTCGGGGTTTCGATTTCCCAGTTATACGTGACAAGGAGTAGGGTTGCCTGTCCTACTTCATGGGTTGTCTCCGGGTCCCCTGCTAAAGACCCCTGCACACAAATGAATTATTGAAATAAAATTGAACCATATGTTAGTCCCGAAATGACCTAGTTTGTGTCGAGTGGATATTAAACCCCCATTTCTTTCTCTCTCTCTATAATGTGACATAATGTTTAAATCTTCTTTGTGCGTCATTTAGCAATTGACAAACTTATAATAAACACAAAAAAAACATATGGAACACAATTACTATTTTATCTAGGGTTCTCACAACGATATCAAGCAAAGGAATAAATCAAAATAAATATGAATTGGTTTGGTTTTTTTCAAAGATATTGTTTAAAAAATAATTGAATTTGCTCATTACAATGTACATGTATTTGAAATAAATCCTGAATACTCAAGGGAGATAAATCTTCCAGAACTTGTTTGAACCAGGTTTTGCCAGATGGAAACATATTGATATAATATTAGGAGCCAGGTGATGGTTAAACCACAAGATCAAGTACCTTTATAAGATGAGTACTTTTAAGATACAAGGTTGTTTTCATCATTTTTTATCAAGAATGAGATAAAGATGTTGACAGGTTTTATATATTTATTGATATGTAGGCTAAAACATGTACATTATGGGGTTTAATGCCCACTCGACACAAACTAGGTCATTTCGGGACTAACATATGGTTCAATTTTATCCTAATTATTTGTTTGCTCATAGGACCTGGAGAAAACCCATAGGGTTAGGCAGAAAGAAATGAAATGGGTTGAACGTCCTACTGTTCTGCTCCAACTGGGCTAATGAAGATTGGCATGCGCCATACAATACAGTGTGCTATGAGGGAAATTTTGCCTTGACAGCGGTGCTACAGCCTACTCTTAAATCAAATTCCAACTGCCAAGGGATCTTTTACGTGCACTTCAATGTGTACACAGGACCTCGTCTTTTTTTTTTGTCCCATCTGAACGACTAGACAGCTGTCCTTGTTAGGTCCTCCGTCCTGTACCACTGACAAGGGGAAACCACGCCAGAAAATCTTGATGAACTTTCTCAGCCAACACCGAGAGCGTACCCGCGACCTCCAGGCTAGCGAACCAGCGTCATACCCACTTAGCTACCTTGTTAGTGGTGCAGGATGGAGTGCCTGACAAGGACAGCTGTCCGAGTCTCAATGGAGAGAGAAAAAAAAAGAGAAAAAAGTAATGATCCCAGGACGTTAAATAATTCAATGTAGTTTTGTTATATCCACAGAACTTTTTCCTAAATTTAAAAACCAAGTTCTAATTTCACCTGACATGAACTGGTATAATGACAAGAAGTGAATTGTGTTTATTAGTTATTTAAAGTTAGACAGAGAGCCCGTGTTCATTACCTTGTTATACAAACACCGAGAACGTTACCACAAACAACCCTTGTTGACCTTACAGGTTCATACAACATGAAAGGAAGTACCCTATTTACTTTGGCACCAAAAATACCTGTGAATTCTGGGTAATATGAGGACAAGTTGATGTTTAACTTTGTCGATTCGTATTTGTTCCTAACAAACGGAAAGCAAGAAATCTATTAATATCAGACCTCTAATGACAAAACACGATTCAATGTTTTATTTCGGTGTTTCACATTCTTGATAACTTCTAAAAAAAACTCAACGCTATCTGATCGCTGTGAAAATGCAATATATTGAATTGGTTGGTCGAATGATTTGCATGTGCTAAGGTCTGTTATTGAGTCAACTGACGTGGTTTCGATTCCCCGGTTGTACGTGACAAGGAGAAGGGCAATCTTATTAAAATACAGATCTATATTTCGTTTCGTTTTTTTTATACTTTCAATGACCTACACTACATGAAGATCTGACCGGTTGTAGCAATAGGTCACGTCAGGGGTCAAAAGACCGACTTTTGACCTATGATGTCAGACATTTGATTAACCAATCAGCATTGATGTTACTAGTGGATTACCCACAGTTCCGTGGAAAACCCGCCTAAAGCTCGCCGTAACAGACTGTTTCATTGGCTTATCGCTGACACCATTCAGTACACGAGTTAAATAACAACTCTTCCAGATCCAAATGTAGTAAAGACAAGTAAAACGAAATTTTGAACTATAAAAACGAAACGAAATAGGGATCTGTGTTTTAACCAGACAACCTTGTGAGTTTTCTCCGGGTCCACTGGAGTGAATTATTGAAATAAAATTAAACCATATGTTAGTTCCGAAATGATCTAGTTTGTGTCAAGTGGATGTTAAACCCCATTTCTCTCTCTCTATCTCTCTCTCTCTCTCTCTCCTTCTCTCTCTCTATATATATATATTAAATTAAAATAACTGATGATGTTATGTTTATAGATAAATTACAAAGATGTCCTTTGTTGGGTTAGACATCCCTTAGATTGGTTTAGTGCTGTGCTCAAATCAACCTAATTTTCTTTGCTAATTTTAATCCCTTTTTTTTATAAAGAGGGTAGTACACCTGAACAAATTTTCCATTCCCTAATATATTTCCTTGGAATCACTTTTCATTTCAAATTTTTATTTTTTATTTAACTATCTAACTATCTAACTTGCCACCAGCCTACCCCTGCTCGATAAATGACAAGATCAGTTTTTTTCTTCATAAAGATAAAACAGGAATACCTGAAGTATTGGCCCTAGAAATCCCTCTTTAGCCATTGAAAACTGGAATGTATATGAACTGTAGATTAAACCGTTATTATGCAAGAGCTAAATCTGCCTATTTCAGGTCTTTCTTTAGGCAAGAAATGTTATCTAAATTATTAATTAGACATTAATTAACTTATCCAGGCCATAATCAACTCTCAATGGCATCAGATTTCTCCGATACTAAATAGATTAGAAAGGTGCAGGCATATTTTGATTTAATTTAAAAATGGAGGCGTGAGACTTAGCTTCGAACAGCCAGTATGGTGGTTGAAATTATTGCACACATCTTGTCAAAACTTCAAAGGCGAATATCAGCGCTCGCAATAGAGTAATTTGAATGAAATTTTCAAATTATTCATTTTACATTATCTATTTTTGAGCTGTTATAGCAAGAATGGTCAGCTCTTTATCTAAATCTTACATAACGTATCTTTAAACTAGGTACATGTACATGTATTAATGAACATGACTATGAAATATCTTAAATTTACTACCAGTGTCTTAAAAAATGCTATGACTTCATCATAGACCCAAAAATTTATTTGAAAATCTCTCTCTCTCTCTCTCTCTGTCTGTCTCTCTCTCTCATTTTACCTGAATATCAGCAGACACTGATCATTACTGTCATATCTTTTTTAAGGATATGAACTTTGGTAATTTATAGTGAATACACCCTCCTTCCTCTCTCTCTTCGGGATGGGGGGGGGGTGAATGGCTGAATGGTTAGCACTGCTTGCTGTATCAATAGGCCTGTCATTGAGTCAACTGGCGTGGCTTCGACTCCCCGGTTGTACGTGATAAGGAGTGGGATCGGCTGTCCAACCTCATGGGGTTTCTCCGGGTCCTCCGGTTTCCTCCCACTGTTGTACGTGACAAGGAGTAGGGTCGCCTGTCCAAACTCATGGGTTTTCTACGGGTCCTCCCACTGCTAAAGACCCCACGCGCAAGCGAATTATTGAAATAAAATTGAACCATATGTTAGTCCTGAAATGACCTAGTTTGTGTCGAGTGGACGTTAAACCCCATTTTTCTCTCTCTCTCTCCCCTCTCTCCCCCCCCCCCCCCTTTACATCCCCCCTGGCAATAGATCACTGATGACACACATATGCCTGGAAACAGGATATTTAAAATTACATTACTTTATCCACTGCTGCATAAATACAAATAGGACTTTTCATTGTTTGGAGTGGGTTACGCCGGCTAAGTGGGTTAGACGCTGGCTCGCTAGCCTGGAGGTCGGGTGTTCGATCCCTGCATTGGCCGATAACGTTCATCCAGATTTTACGGCGTGGTTACCCCTTGTCAGTGATGCAGGAAGGAGGGCGTGACAAGGACAGCTGTCTAGTCGTTCGGATGGGATGAAAAACCGAGGTCCTGTGTACACATTGGCGTAAAAGATTCCTTGACAGTTGGAATTCGACATATAAGAGTAGGCTGTAGTGCCGCTGTCCGGCCAAATTTTCCCTCATAGCACACTGTATGGCGTATGCCCGTCTTCATTGGCCCAGTTCGTAGCAGAACAGTAGGATGTTAAATCCCCATTTCATTTCATTGTTTGGAGAGATAAATTTTTCGCCACTTCACTGTGAAATGACATAATACCTAATAATTTATAGTTTGCACACTGTCCATCTTCCTTTAATTCACTTAATAGACGATTTATCATGTTTGTCATGAAAGTGAAAGACAAAGCTTAGCATGTCACCGTAGATTATCCATTTTTGCCGAACCTAATTCATCTAATGGAAGATTGGTGTCAATTATATCAAATAAATCTAAGAAAATTAACAGAAGCTTTGTATTATGTGCAGTCGCGTGGAAATGCAGTACATGTGCGTAATGCACCAGAGCACAATAGAGGGCACACATTGAGGTAATTAATGATGAACGAAATATCGCAGAAAGGACATGAAAATAAAGAAGAGTATTTGATAATTTGAAAAGACAATGGAATTAAAGACATTTTGAAGTCCTTTACTGGGTATCAAAGTGCCAAGGGTTGTCTTCATGGAGCGCTCGGGACTCGTTTTTAAAATCCTCTGCCACCTGCCATCTTTTGTTCTTAATAAAAATTAACTTTCTAATCAAAATAAAAAAAGGCTACATTTGTTTCTAATGCATGTAGATGTTTGTCAGAAGCTGACATGGATGCAGGTTTGTTAATAAATGTATTTGTTGCTGTTATTTTTTTTTTTATTTCTTGAGTAAGAAATGAGAATTCCTGTGATAATGATGAACACTCAATATAATACATGTAAGTACCAGTATAAGTATTATTGCAAAAATAGATATACATTGTTTTTATAATAGACGCACATTGTTTTAAGACAGGGACACATTTTAAAATAGGGAAACATTGTTTTAAAATAGGGACACATTGTTTTAAAATAGGGGTACATTGCCATTCTTTGTTTTAAAATAGGGATAATTTGTTTAAAATATGGGCTTATTCTTTTAAGATAGGGATACATTGTTTGTAAATTGGGAAACATTATTTTAAGATAAGGAAACATTGTTTTAAAATAGGGGTACATTGTTTTAAAATAGGGGTACATTGTTTAAAATATGGACACATAGTTTTAAAATATGGACACATAGTTTTAAAATATGGACACATAGTTTTAAAATATGGACACATTGTTTAAAAATATGGACACATAGTTTTAAAATAAGAACACATAGAGGGGGTGAGGTTGCGCTGACTCAATCTAAGTATCCAGATAGAATCATATTCAATTATATTTATTTCATATTTCCTTTTTCTTCTTCTCAAGGGGATCCACTTTATTTAATCGTTTTTGATGAATTAGTTTTCATTACGATGCTTTTCAGACAGATGCTGCTTCAAAATTGTAACTGAAATTGTCCTGTCATTTTCGTTTAATTTTTTTTAGCGGATTTTTGGTATGAAGTGGGAGGGGCCAATCAGAGAGTGGGTGGGGTTGATTAGGGAGTGGGGTAGGGGATTGATCAATGGGCAGTACATGCTTTCATTCTGTGAAATTTTGATAAGTTAGAATAATAATATGCATGGTTTTTACATTTTGTTAGCAAATTAATGAAATTAAATTTGTATCTTATGTAAGTCCCAAAATGACCTGGTTTGTGTCTAGTTTAGTTAAATCATAACTTAGTTTGTGTTAGTGGTTGATAAGCTCTCTCTCTCCTCTCTCTCTCCCCCCCCCCCCCACTCTCCCTGATGTTAAACCATAAATCATCACTCTCTCTCTCTATCTCTCTCTCTCTGATGTTAAACCATCTCTCTCTCTCTCTCTCTCTGATGTTAAACCATCTCTCTCTCTCTCTCTCTCTCTCTCTCTCTCTCTGATGTTAAACCATCTCTCTCTCTCTCTCTCTCTCTCTCTCTGATGTTAAACCATCTCTCTCTCTTTCTCTCTCTCTGATGTTAAACCATCTCTCTCTCTCTCCCTCTTTCTCCCTCTCTCTCCTCTCTCTCCCCCCCCCCCCACTCTCCCTGATGTTAAACCATAAACCAGATCTCTCTCTCTATCTCTCTCTCTCTCTGATGTTAAACCATCTCTCTCTCTCTTTCTCTCTCTCTGATGTTAAACCATAAACCAGATCTCTCTATCTCTCTGATGTTAAACCATCTCTCTCTCTCTCTCTCTCTATCTCTCTGATGTTAAACCATAAACCAGATCTCTCTCTCTATCTCTCTCTCTCTCTGATGTTAAACCATCTCTCTCTCTCTTTCTCTCTCTCTGATGTTAAACCATAAACCAGATCTCTCTCTCTCTCTTTCTCTCTGATGTTAAACCATAAACCAAATCTCTCTCTCTCTCTCTCTCCTCTCTCATCCTGGTGTATTATTTAAATGATTATGTAGAGTTTATATTAAATATAATCCCAGATAAATACAATAGATAAATACATGTATTAAACAGCAGTATATAGCTACATGTTATACAATAGTATAAACATACTCCTAACTTAATTCATGAGTTTTATTAGCACTGGCTACTGTGTATACATGATTTATGTATATTTGGGCTTCTGTCTATTGGAAATAGCCAATCAAATTATCTTTTATAAACTCTCAACCAATCAACAAAGGTTTGTGAAATGTCTTGGGGGTGTTTTGGCCTAAGGCTAATTGATTTTGATCACCTGTTGAAGGGAACTGACTTTAGGCTCGTTTAGGTCCAGGTGACATAATACATGTTGACCTGTGTCTGCCAGTCAGACCGTCGATCTATAAGTTGATCTATACAGACTCGAATAGACTTAGTTCATACGAGGATAGGGTCGGACTGATACTCCTCATACATCAGAACGATATTATTGACATCGGTTGATGCCTGAACTATTATCAATGTAGTGTAATGTTTGGTGTATGATGTAGGCGTGGCTTAATGTCAACAATGTAACGACTGTGTGAAGTTTTATTAAACACTCGACACAAAAAGGTCATTGTGTGATATTGTATTGATGTATCTACTACTATCTAGACTTGCGATCAGAACAGAGTTACGTGGGATTTCGTTGACTAAGCCGTTAAAATAGCAATTGTTATTTTAGCTTCAGGAGAAATCTGCAGAATTAGCTTTAGGAGAAATCGACAGAATTAGCCGAATGAGTAATTTGAGGTTTTTTATTGATTGTTTGTGATTGGTTATGATAAATTATTTGTGGTTTATTATTTAATTCGAAATGATCAATCTCAGGCTGCAGAGAAATAACTCATTCAGTGAATTGTATTTAGCTGGCGAGAAGCGTTACTAGAAGCATTAAAGTTATGAGAACGAAAGCATACAACTTTGGAGAACGAAAGCATGCAAGTTAAATGAACAGACAGACCCGTTCAAGTTTAGTGATTTTAAGTTTTGTTGTAATTAAATCATTTAATTAATGGTACATTGTATTTAGTTTATGTGAACAACTACTGGTAGATGCAATCAAGTTTAGTGAATTTGCTCATTTCATTAATGGTATTTAGTTTGTAAAAGTGAACATTTAGATGCAATCAAGTTTAGTGAATTTGAAATTTTCTTCCATCTAACTCCTTTAATTATTGATATTTTGTTTGTGATGGACTGTTAAATAAAGTTACATCCAAGTTAAGTGAATTTGAAATTTGTCTTGAAATTGATGGAACTGTGAATCGTGGTGTTTAGGTCCGTGTTTTACGATGGATATTAACAATACAAATCTGATATTTCACGATGGTAAAGTTGTAAACATCAATAATCATAACACCATGCATCGGCATAAATTCTCAGATGCCGTACGCCAACAGAACACAGTGGCTTTAACAGGTAAGGAAACATTCATTTTCGGTGATTGAATTATTGTGGGAGTGGACATAGGGTTATGATAGAGAGAGAGATAGAGAAATGTGGTTTAACCTCCACTCGACACAAACTAGGTCATTTCGAAACTAACATATTGGTTAATTTTATATAAATAATTCGCTTGCGCATAGGGGCCTTTAGCAGTGAGAGGAAACCGGAGGACCCGGAGAAAACCCACAAGGTTGGACAGGGGTTTATGGTAGAAGATCTGTGAATAACATACTGATATAAAAAAAACACATTCCTTCAATATGCTGCCACCGCATTCTACACCCCTACTATGCTACCTGTACATTCTACCCTTTCTCAGCGTGGTTGGGTGCAGAGGTCGCAGTCACGCATAAATCCACATTTTAAACCCTTTTTTTTAAAAATAAACACAAATATTGACGGACATTGCGTAATTTACACGCAGAAAATTTTCCGATGTGAGAATAATTTTAGATTATGTTGAGATAACTGATAAAATTATTGTATTATATCTTTGTTGTAGTTTGTACACAACGTCATCAATTTATATTCTTCACACAGCATTTACACACTGCTACTTTAGTCTCCATAGGGTTTTATTTTTTCTCTTATTTCATTCACAATCCTTAAGTTCTGAGTAATGTAGATGTCTAGGGCAAAAATGCAAAATTTTGGAATGTCTGCATATATAATTATGCAACTCGAAAATGATCCACTGTGACCTCTGGTTGTGTGGTCTAGTGGTTTAACACGCGCGTGCGTGAAATCACATGGTCTGTCATTGATTCAATTGGCGTAGTTTCAATTTCCCGCTTGTACTTAACAAGGAGTAGGGTCGCCTGTCCAACCACGTGGTTTTTCTGCGGATCCTTTGGTTTCCTCCCAGAGCTAAAAACTCCTACGCGCAAGTGAATTATTGAAATAAAATCGAACCATGTGTTAATCCTGAAATGACCTAGTTTGTGTCGAGTGGAGGTTAAACCCCATCTCTCTCTCTCTCTCTCTCTCTCTCTCTCATGTGAATTTCAATAGGTGATCATTGGTTCCTTCTTTGATTTTTACGCCCAGTTCCACCAAGAGTGATATCGAAGACAAGAGTACATGTAGGTGATGTATGAGTAGCATTAATATGAATAGCAATCTGATCATCTTTCAGTCGGTTGAATGGACGTTAACATGTTAAGGATTATAAGATTTATATGAAAAATCCCTTAATCCCTTTATTTCTAAAACCCCTAATACGTACATTGTATGTATGGGAAATGTTAAGGATTATAAGATTTCAGAAAAGGGGAGGGGGGAACGACGACTACATTCCCTTAAAAGAGTAGAAGAGGCTTTGACAGCGAGGATTTTTTATATATCAGATTACTAGATTGATGTGTTAACTATCTTTATAATCCCTTAAACCCCTAATTCCTAACACCCCTAATACATGTATGGGAAATGGGATAAATCTATTTGTTAAGGCCAGCTGAATTTTAGTCAATGTCGCTGAGATATAAATAAGGTTAGGGCGCATGATTGTAGGTTAGGGTTAGGGTAAGCATTGGGGCTAGGTCCAGGGTTATGGTTAGGGTTGGGATTAGCGCTAGCCCTGTTTACATATGGTGATCTATGATGAAAAATTGAGCTGACCTTATCATTTAGCACCAACCATGAGAATGTGGGAACAACTGATATACATGTAGACCATAATAAGATATAATTGTGTAAAATTGTCAGTTATAAAGGAAAGGAATTTATTTGACGACCCTGGACTAACTCCACCTTTTTTATTTGCTTTCAAGTGTCTCTTTCATATACCCATCAATCATGTCATCAGATATGACCAAACATCAAATAAACTTGATCTGTCCATCTAATATATCACCTGGTTTTAAACTCTGGGCTAATAAATACAGGTGTGATAATAACAGGTAAAATTGACTAGTAGAAGAGGTACATATATAATACAGGCCACAGTTCCTCTCTTTTGTGACAAGGACAGCTGTCTAGTCATTCAGATGGGATGAAAAAAAACGTGGTCCTGTGTACACATTGGCTTGCACATAAAAGATCCCTCGACAGTTGGAATTTGATATAAGAGTAGGCCATAGTCCGGGCAAAATGTCCATCAATTTTAGCACACTGTATGGCGTATGCCCGTCTTCATTAGCCCAGGGGGGGTTGGATGGCCGAATGGTTAGCACGCACGTACTGTATCATAAAGCCTGTCATTGAGTCAACTGGCGTGGTTTCGAATCCCCGGTTGTACGTGACAAGGAGTAGGGTCGCCTGTCCAACCTCGTGGGTTTTCTCAGTGTCCTCCGGTTTCCTCCCACTGCTAAAGACCCCTACGCGCAAGCGAATTATTGAAATAAAATCAAAATGACCTAGTTTGTGTCGAGTGAACGTCAAACCCAATTTCTCTCTCTCTCTCTCGCATTAGCCCAGTTCGGAGCAGAACAGTCGGACGTTAAAACCCTATTTCATTTCATTTCCTCTCTCTCATGACTAGTTATTTTGTCCCACACTGATTTTGTTTTTTTATCAGGTTTATTTTAATAGTTATAATGGGTACATGTCGGACAATGATTTGCTTTTTATCAGGTTTTTTGAATAGTTACATGTATAATAGGTACATGTCTGGCAATGATTTATTTATTTTTATCAGAAATATTTGATATTTAAAACATGTACATGTCTGTCATATAGTTGAATATCTCAGGTACATGTACATGTACTATCTCTTTACTACAACTGGGGGGTTGAATGGTTGAATGGTTAATGTGTGAGCGTTATATGATAAGGTCTGTCATTGAGTCAACTGGCGTGGTTTCGATTCCTCAGTTGAATGTGATAAGGAGTAGGGTCGCCTGTCCAACCTTGTGGATTTCTCCGGTTTCCTCCCACTGCTAAAGACCCCTACGCGCAAGTGAATTATTGAAATAAAATTAAACCAAATGTTAGCCCCGAAATGACCTAGTTTGTGTCGAGTGGAGGTTAAACCCCATTTCTCTCTCTCTTCCACCCACTCTATTTTCTTACTTAATTACCATATATTAATCATAAGAAATGAAATGAAATGGGGTTTAACGTCCTACTACTGTTCTGCTCCTATACTGAGCTAATGAAGACGGACATACACCATACAGTGTGCTATGAGGGAAATTTTGCCCGGACAGCGGCACTATCGCCTACTTGTATATCGAATTCCAACTGCCAGGGGATCTTTTACGTGCATTCCAATATATACACGGGACCTCGTTTTTTCGTTTCATCCGAAGGACTAGACAGCTGTCCTTGCCAGGCCCTCCGTTCTGCACCACTGACAAGGGGAAACCATTAATCATAAGAAAAATAGCATTCTTTTAAATTATTTCACTAACAGAAACTGTCCATTAAATTCCAGAAAATACATGCAGAGAAATTTAATTAATCGACTACATAATTTTTTGCCAGTCATTTCTGATTAAATTTTGTGTTCGCATTTTGTTATTCTGTTTTTTTGTCACACGAAGAAATGTCTACAAAATAAATCAAATACAATTTTATTCTGATTCTGTCGGAAGTCTATTTTTTTAGGCTTACAAGTTTTCATTGTTTTGAAAGCCTGTCATAGTTCCAGATACAAAAGGAACATTTTACACAGACCACTTGACATGTCTCAACCCCATCGTAACCTTTAACATTTTTAGCCAAGAAATTTTTTTTTTTGGCAGAGTTTCTGGAAAAGTTCCAAAACGAGTTATTGAATTGTGTGGACCTAGACAAATTGTAATACGGGTGAAAAAAATCAATAAACAGTTATGTTTTGCGGACATTTTTGCGTGGTTGGTAATTTGAGGTGTCAAGTAGAGTAGCGACCATTTTGTGAACAGATAATTTAGCGTTTGCAATTAATAGCGAAAGATGCCCGCAAGTCTGAGCAATTTCGAGATTTTTTCTAATTTGATACTATCATTTTAAATTATAGCGTTAGGTGAAGTCTACGAGTCTTGCACGAAATTAGCATTAGTAATTACCCAGGGACCACTAGCCGTGTTTCATATCTGGTGATCTAAGGAATGAAATTACGCTTGATTGTCGCAATTTATTTGTTAAATATTGGGCTTGATTACCAAACTGCTTTTTTAATGTCACAGTTTCTGTTGATGTAACACATGTGTCCTTTATGAGATAGAGAAATGGGGTTTAACATCCACTCAACACAAACTAGGTCATTTCGAGACTAACATATGGTTCAATTTCATTTCATTAATTAGCAGTGGGAGGAAACCAGAGGACCCGGAGAAAATCCACAAGATTTGACAGGCGACCCCACTCCTTGTCAGGTATCCCTGCGAATCGAAACCACGCCAGTTGATTCAATGCTAACCATTCGGCAATCCACACCTAACCCCCGTGTTATATGAGACTTGTTCATTTCTTGACTGAATCCTGGTTCAGTACTTAAAGTCCCATCGCGTCTTTTGCATTTTTCACTAAAATAGTAAATTTCTCATTGCTTAATCCATGCTAATATGCGCTCAGATTGTTTATTTAACATTTAGTTAAGAAAAGGAAATAAAAATGCTAACGCTAGTTAATTTCGCAGTTTGAATTCAATTCGATTTAAATTATGTTCATGAATAACAAAATGGCAGCGGGATTATGACATAGATAGGGAGCAGCATAGATCAATGGAATCCAACTATGTAAATACTGAAAGGAATTTAAACATTTGTTCGACTTATATTTCTATTTGAGATACAACTTTCACAATAATGGTTGAGTATATGTCGAGAGGACATTAAAGTACATGTATTTAAGTCTCTAACTCAATATCATCCAAAGTTTTCGACACTGAAACCATGAATTATTTGTCAATTTGAATCAACATTGATGTTGTAATTTTACCGGGAAAAGATAGGTTTTTGATATCCAATATTTAAGACAAAATAAACATTTTGCCATTGGTACACAAATCGTAGACTGAAGTAACCAAACACTATTCGATTGAGACTTCTGGCGTATTTTGTCGAACATAACTGATATGAAATTAGAGTAAGAAGTGAAACGATTGAATATAAATCAGTTTATATACATTCATATTACACTAGTGTATGTGTTGCAACCCATTTGTGTCATTTTCTAGGTGCCAAATATTAGTGATTTAGCTCCTTTAAACCTTGTCTCTCTTTATAATAACTATACAAATTGAACGTATTTGTAACAAGCAGACCCCCCCAGCAATTGTCTTGGGTTAACATGACATAACTTCACTATTGATAACTGTGTTCAAGTTTTATAATCATTGTAAAAACATTTGTATGTTACAAGATTTTTATATATATAATATACAAGACCGCCCACAGACCTTTGTTATTTTATTGTAAGTGATCGCTGATCAAATTCAAGTCTAATTACAACGGCATGTTTAGACAGATTTTCAGCAGATTTTTATGGCATGCCATATTTGTGCACAGATTGAACTTGTGTGATAGTTGTGGATGCATGCGAAGACAACGTGTATGAAGTACATGTACCGTATTGGAATAACAATATCAGTACCATCAATCTTAAAGGGTTTACCGGGGGGATGGGGGGGTGGGTGGATGGTTAGTGTGTGCACGTTGTATCATAAGGTCTGTCATTAAGTCAATTGGCATGGTTTCGAAATCCCCCGGTTTTACGTGACAAAGAGTAGTTTTTTCCTGGGTTTTCTCTGGTTTCCTCCCACTGCTAAAGACCCCTACGTGCAAGCGAATTATAGAAATAAAATCGAACCATATGTTAGTCCCGAGTAGTTTGTGTCAAGTGGATGTTAAACCCTAACTGTGTTAGTTTTGTTATGGTTTCAATATATGGTTATATTAAAGATACATTATGTAGAGAGAGAGAGAGAGAGAAATGGGGTTTAACGTCCACTCGACACAAACTATGTCACTTCGGGACTAACATATGGTTTAATTTTATTTCAATAATTCGCTTGCGCATAGGGGTCTTTAGCAGTGGGAGGAAACCGGAGGACCCGGAGAAAACCCACAAGGTTGGACAGGCGACCCTACTCCTTGCCACGTACAACCGGGGATTCGAAACCACGCCAGTCGACTCAATGACAGACTTTATGATACAGCGCGCGCACGCTAACCATTCAGCCATCCAACCCCCCGATACATTATGTAAGATTTAAATAAAAAGCTGATCGTTCTTGCTATGATAGTTCAAAAATAGAAAATAACAAATAAATATATTGAAAATTTCATTCAAATTACTTTATTCTGAGAGATGTTATCAGAGTTTGGAAGATATAGCATAGATGGTTCATTTTCATAGCAATGGTACTTAACAACCAAGACCTGGCCTTGATTGTCCTTTTTATTGTTAAATTTTTAAATCTCTCAGATGTTTAAATCTATTTAAATCTCAGCCATCCGATTGTCTAGTTGATTATATACTTGTCATATGAATAAATGTCTAATAATTTACAAAACATTTAAAGCCAAAAGAAAGACCTGCAATAGACAGATTTAGTGCTTACATAATGCAACTTTAATATTAATCAGCATCATTTTAGGAGACGAATTCAATCAAAACTGAGATTTGGGCAGAAAACCACATTTCTTTTCATTTCAAAACTAAAAGGTTTCCAACTCCTAGGTTTTCTTTTACTAATAAAATATTAAAAATAATTTAATATCTGTCAGAAAAGATGATAAAATTAGGACACACATTCAAGCTAATAAATCAGAGATCGCTCTAGCGTAACAATTTTCTATTATAAATTCCAACTGACCAAAGATACAATGTATCTATAAGATTTTATTATGATATATAATAGTTTCTACCCCTATGATAATTATATTATAGAACATTAAAATACCATATAATTGTAAACTATAATATACAACATTTATCCTTTTATAACTTCAATCCTGTTTATATCTTCTATTGTGTATGTTGGCTCACTAGCTTGGAGGTCGGGTATTCAATCCCTGCATTGGACTGAGAAAGTTCATCCAGATTTTGCTGCGTGGTTCTCCCTTGTCAGTAGTACAGAACAGAGAACCTAACAAGGGACAACGTATATTTGTTCTGATGGGACACATTGTACACATTGCAATGCAATAAAAGATCTCTTGGCAGTTAGAATTTGTTATAAGGTTAGGCCATAGTGTCGCTGTCCAACCAAAGAGAGAGAGAGAGAGAAATGTGGTTTAACGTCCACTCGACACAAACTAGGTCATTTCGGGACTAACATATGGTTTAATTTTATTTCAATAATTCGCTTGCGCATAGGGGTCTTTAGCAGTGGAAGGAAACCGGAGGACCCGGAGAAAACCCACGAGGTTGGACAGGCGACCCTACTCCTTGTCACGTACAACCAGGGATTCGAAAGCATGCCAGTCGACTCAATGACTGACTTTATGATACAGCGCGCGCACACACTGTCCAACCAAATTTTCCCACATAGCATACTATATGGCATATACCCGTCTTCATTAGCCCAGTATAGGAGCAGAACAGTAGGACGTTAAACCCCATTTCATTTCATTTCTATTGTGTATGCGGAAGTTTGGTTGGACCAGTGGGCTTTAGATAGTGGTGTGGTTTTGATTGAAAGCTTGTATGTGTACGAGAAAAGGAGAAGGGTCATCTTCCCAACCTCATCGGTTTACTCCAAGTACATTGGTTTCCTCCCACTTTTTTTCTGTCAAGTGGACTTTGATAATGTCCATTGTATATCTGTATAGATTGTGTCGAGTGGACATTACACATCGCTACTCTTTATGAGAGAGAGAGAGAAATGGGGTCGAACGTCCACTCGACACAAACTAGGTCATTTCGGGACTAACATATGGTTCAATTTTATTTCCATTATTCGCTTGCGCGTAGGGGTCTTTAGCAGTGGGAGGAAACCGGAGGACCCGGAGAAAACCCACGAGGTTGGACAGGCACCTCTCTCTTTATGTATTGTGAAAGAACTACATTGTAACATATAACAATAGCTCTTCCTCTTCACTCTCCCCACCCCTCACTCTCTATATCATAATGTCTGTTGTTTATCTTAAATTTGTCTTCAGTATATGTTAAGCATGTTGCGCCCATTTTCTCCCTCTTTTTGGAGTGTCTTTGATCAGAGTGTGTATAATATGTGTCAGTAGACCTATATAACATGTACATACGCTGGTAGACCAGTATAACATGCGAATCCCAGAGTTTCTGGCCTTTAAAGCGTATACTGCTTTTAGCTATATTAATATTTGGCTTGAGAGTAGTAAGTTTATTGTTAAGATGATTGTGAAGACTGTGGATGATATTGAGTTAGAGACTTAGCTACTTCAAGATAATATATGAACGAAACTGTATATACCCCAGTAGACCTCTATAACATGTACATACCCTGGTAACATGTATATACCCCAGTAGACCTCTATAACATGTATATACCCCAGTAGACCTCTATAACATGTATATACCCCAGTAACATCTACATGTATATACCCCGGTAGACCTATATAACATGTATATACCCCAGTAGACCAGTACAACATGTATATATCCAAGTAGACCAAGCCCCAAGTTCACAAAGCATTCTCAGACTTAAGTTAAGAATTTACTAAAAAATTGTTGGCCTTATTTTAACTAAAACATAACCCTTTATAAAACTTTTGTTGTTTTAATGTATCAAATACATCAATAAGAAACTATGTGCAAAGTTTTGTGTTTCTGGGTCAAAGTTATTTCGCGTAAACCGTGATTGAAAATGGGTAAATCCTTAACTTCAGTCTGAGAATGCTTTGTGAACTTGTGGCCAGTATATCATGTTTATACCCAGTATTTAATATGTGGTTGATATACAACCAGTATAACATGTATTTAATATGTGGTTTATACACCTGACCAGTATAATATATGTATATTTATCTAGTCAATATATCTTTGTTCTACTAGTCTATTATGTATTTTATTATAAAAACATTGAGTGTCCAGCTGTCAATATATCTGTTGGACGTCTGTTAAACCCATTACACCTCATAATCATATTCTTTTGAAGCTTTTGTTCCGTTTTATTTTTATTATTCCCGGGCAAGTCAGCTGGTGAGATGATAAAAACTAAATAACATTTGTCTAGAAGGTTGATAAATAAGAAATAAATCTACATGAACTTTAAAGATACATGTACATTTATATTGCCTCCAGTATAATTAGGTCGTTTCGGTTACCCTTTCAAGTTAAATTTTACCCATTAATAACCGTGCTAAAAAAATAAAAAAGACTTAAATGGACTAATTAGCACATGATCGATCAAGAAACATTAACAGTGACTTTTTAACGTCAAGTCGCACAGAGGAACCTGGTGAAAATACACAATATTAGACGAGTACAAGTCCAGGGTTAAACCTACACCATTTGCTTGATGACAGACCTTACAATCTAAAGCTTACACATCAGAACAAACATCCCGCCCCCCCTCAAACCCTGCATTTCAATACAAAAATAGTACAATTGTTCAGTGCACAGCTTATAGAAAACTATTTAGTTGATATCTCTTGTGGAATGAAAAGAAACATGATGTAGTGTGCGTGCTAACAGGGAATTTCAACTGCCAAGGATACTTTTAGGTTCACAGCAACTTGTACACATGACCTAGTTTATAATACACAAGCATACTCGACAATTCGATAAGTATCAAGCATGACGTTTCGATAAGTATCCTCTTATCATTATCAAGCACAATGTGCTTGAGTGCTAGATAACGATAAGAGGATACTTATGGAAGCGTTGTGCTTGTGTATAATAAACCACTGATTGTTGTCCCATATAACTGTGTTAGTTTTGTTATGTTTCCAATCACTAAATGGCACTAAAGGATTGTACTGAAACCCTGATGTGACTAGTGATTGACAAGTATGATGTTAGATATTGACAAGTAAATTGATTGACCAGGTAAACGATTAGAGACAAATTGTAAATTACAGGTAGAACAGGTGTAAATATACATATAACATCAGACGATCGGTTATTACAGGTAAATACAGGTGTATATATAAATATAACATCAGATAGTCATTAATCTTCGTCTTTATGTTTCAATAATTTGTATTTGTGAAATTATTTAAATTTTCCCTTTGTGAAATGGATTATCCCGGAATCAGCAACTGGATATGAACTGTCAAGAATTAAATAGATCTGTTGATTTATGATTAGAGCCGGTGTTGGATAATTTTCAATTTATCATATCTTGCTTAGTATTGCAGTCCTTCACGTTTATAAAATCGTGCGGGAGCCATAAAAAGCTCCTGCCAATTTCAGCTAGGAGAAAAAAGCTCCCATAAGAAAACTCTTCTTAATTATATTGCAAGAGTAATTCTACATTTTCTTGAATTAAGGAGAGACAAATTGTATTTATGCTTTAGTCTTGTTTAATATTTGGTGTTTAAAAATAAACAAAAACTGAAAGTAGTTTATTAATTTCAATATTTAGGAGAGTGATTTAGTTAATTTTCAGGAGTCTTTAATGGCTACCGCGAAGGAAAGTCGAGGTGCGTTGAGAGGAGCAGGAGCTAAAGCCCACATTAAACGTGAAGAACTAGTATTGAACAGAATTAAAACCATTTTTTGGTCAGATAAACCTTGTAGAGAGCCATCTTTCACAATATTGTAGTTGACATGAGATAAATATTCCCTTAAATGACGGGAGCCACAGTGGGTAAGACGCTGTAGGTCGCGTGTTCGATCTGTGCATTGGCAGAGAAAGTTCATCAGGATTTTCTGAGATGCTTTCCCCCTTGTCAGTGGTGCAGGATGGAAGGCTGGACAAGGGCAGCTGTTTAGTCGTTCAGATGGGACAAAAAATTGGGGTCCCATGTTCACAATGGCATGCACGTTAAATATCCCTTGGCAGTTGGAATTTGATATAAGATTAGGGCATAGTGCCGTTGCCCGGGCAAAATTTCCCTTCATAGCACACTGCATGGCGTATGTCCATCTTCATTGGCCCAGTTTGAGCAGAACAGTGGGACGTTAATTATAAACCCCATTTCATTTCCTATCCCTTAAATGACCTTCAGTAGAGAGAGAGAGAGAGAGAAATGGGGTTTAACGTCCACTTGACACAAACTAGGTCATTTCGGGACTAACATATGGTTTAATTTTTATTTACATAATTCGCTTGCGCGTAGGGGTCTTTAGCAGTGGGAGGAAACCGGAGGCCCTGGAGAAAACCCATGAGGTTGGACAGGCGACCCTACTCCTTGCCACGTACAACCGGGAATTCGAAACCACGCCAGTCGACTCAATGACAGACTTTATGATACAGCTTGCGCACGCTAACCATTCAGCCATCCAACCCCCCTGACCTTCAGTAGCTTTTCTAGATAAAACATATACATGTAAAATAACCAGTATGATATGAACAACACAATAAATCACAATTTAATTAAGTATTATTAACTTCAATATACCCCCCCCCCCAATATTTATTGATTTTCAAAGTTTTTTTCCAAGGCTGATAAACAGTTTGTTATTGGGTCTTGCAGTCTTTGATTAGTTATAATATTATGAATGAATATTATTATTACGACAGCTGTGAACACGGGGTTCAACTTGTAGATATGGTATACATGGAGACAGCTTGTTACAACTACCAATAACTATCAATTCTGCTTCATTGATTTTTATGAGTTCTATGTAAAATTATTTTATTTTGGTTGTCGTCGGGAGTAGGGGTCGTCTACTACAATGTTTCGTCAAAAACTTTCGAAGGAAGAGATGGTCCGTTCCCAGTTTATATGTAGTGGTAAGCAATTTAGATCAATGAATGAACTGATACATATGTAAAATGATATGAATTAATTATACTATTAAATGAAATCGTGCAACAGATCTAAATTATGTTTTTTCAAAATGGAGTCTGATATCTGTGGGGACAAAATGCATTGAACGTTTTATAAACATACATTATGCCAGAGCTAAATCTGCCTATTGCAGGTCTTTCTTTAGGCCTGAAATGTTTTCTAAATTATTAATTAGACATTAATTAACTTATTCAGGAGATAATCAACTCTTGATGGCATCAGATTTCTTCGATATTAAATAGATTAGAACAGTTCAGCCATAGTTCAGTACGGTGGATGACATTATAGCACACATCTTGTCAAACCTTCAAAGGCTAATATCTTCGCTCGCAATAGAGTAATTTGAATGAAATTTTCACATTATTCATTTTACGTTATCTATTTTCAAACTATTATAGCAAGAATGGCTAGATATCCAAGTCAACCTACATGTATATACATGTATTTCCTACTGTTCTGCACCGACTGGGCTAATGAAGACAGGAATACACCATACAGTGTGCTATGGGGGAAATTTTGACAGGACAGAGGTGCTAGGACCTACTCTTGTTTGATTTCTGGCTGCCAAGGGATCTTTTACATGCACACCAAAGTGTACACAGGACCTCGTTTTTTTGTCCCACTCGAAAAAAAAGACTCGGTCCTTGTCAGGCCCTCCCCTTGTCAGTGGTGCAGAACAGAGGGCCTGACAACGACAGCTGTCTAGTCGTTTGGATGGAACAAAAAACCGATGACCTGTGTATACATTGTCATGCACGTAAAAGATCCCTTGGCCGTTGGAATTCGATATAAGAGTGGATCATAGTGCCACTACCCGGGCAAAATTTCACTCATAGCACACTGTATGCAGCATATGCCCGTGTTCATTAGCCCTGTTAGGAGCAGAACAGTAGGACTTTAAAACCCATTTCATTTCATTTCGCTTTAATGACTGAGCCACTGCGACTCTCACTACATGTATATATACATATTTTGTGAGTGTAAAATACATATCGTCTAGATTATTAGAATATTGATTTCTCGGGTATAACTGTAGTTTAACTTAATTTGCATATTTATGTCCATGGTTTAATTCTATCAAGCCGTGAAATGTGGATCATATCATCTCTTTTTACACGGAATAATTATTATTCCTACTTTATAACCATTCTGTATCAAGTTAAAACGTAAAAATGTAGGATTAGTATCGACCATGAAACCATGGTGGCTCAGTGATTAAGGTGCTGGCTCACTAACAAGGAGGTTATGGGTTCAACCCCGGTGTGGATCGAGAAAGTTTCTCAGGCGAAGTTTCCCTTTGTCAGTGGTGCCGGATGGGAAACCTGACAAGGAACAGTGTCTAGTCCTTTGGGTGGGATGAAATGTCGAAGTCCTGTTTACACGTTGGCGTGCACTTTAAAGAATCCTTAACAGTTGGAATTTGATGAAGTGTAGGAGAAAATACCACAGTGCGGGCAAAATTCTCCTCACATCATGGCGTATACCCATCTTCATTAGTATCAAAAAGTAGGATGTTAAACCTCATTTCACATTTCATTTCACATTTCATTTCACATTTCATTTCACATTTCATTTCATTTCACATTTCATTTCACATTTTTTCATTTTACATTTCGTTTCACATTTCATTTCACATTTCATTTTTTTAGTATCAAAAAGTAGGATGTTAAAACCTCATTTCATTTCATTTCATTTCATTTCACATTTCACATTTCATTTCATTTCATTTCATTTCACATTTCATTTCATTTCACATTTCATTTCATTTCACATTTCATTTCATTTCACATTTCATATTTAATTTCATTTCACATTTCATATTTCATTTCATGTGTCATTTCATTTTATCATCCATATTTATGTGCTTGTTTATTAAAAAGAATAAAGTTGTTTTAACAGAGAAAGTAACTCAAACAAGCTTGTAATACATGTAGTATTATCTCATTACCTGCCATTATACCTGTGATATCAGTACTATTTTAATATCAAACACTAATTGGCACCTGTCACCCTTCTGACCTCCAATATCTAAATAAAGGTGTGAACGGACATCTTGTGAGTATATAATTATGGAAATGACCAGTATTACCTGTCTGTAATGGTCATTGAAATCAGTTGACATGTCAATAATAGGATTAGACCAAACCAATGTCAATTTTTGTTCGGAGGTGTTGGATGGCTGAATGGTTAGCGCGACAGCGTGTGCATGCTGAATCATTAGGTCTGTCATTTGAGACAACTGGCGTGGTTTCAATTTCCCGGTTGTACGTGACAAGGAGTAGGGTCGCCTGTCCAACCTTGTCGGTTTTCTCTGGGTCCTCCAGTTTCCTTCCACTGCTAAAGACCCCTACACCGAAGCGAATTATCGAAATAAAATTGAACCATATGGTAGTTCCGATATGACCTGGTTTGTGTCGAGTGGACATTAAACCCCATTTCTCTCTCTTTTCTCCCTGAAATCTTTCAAAGGGCCACTCTTTAACCTGATTGAATCTTAGCCATTGATATTTCAATTTTGTTTTCTTAATTAAATGTAAACTAAACATACATTATGCAAGAGCTAAATCTGCCTATTGCAGGTCTTTCATTAGGCCTTAAATGTTTTCTAAAGTATTAATTAGACATTAATTAACTGATCCAGGCCTTAATCAACTCTCGATGTCATCAGATTTCTCCGATATTAAATAGGTTAGAATGGTTCAGCGATACTTTGATTTAATCAAATATGGAGGACCGAGACTTAGCTTCGATCAACCAGTACGGTGGTTGAAATTATTGCACACATCTGTCAAACCTTCAAAGGCTAATATCTTCGCTTGCAATAGAGTAATTTGAATGAAATTTTCAAATTATTCATTTTACATCATCTACTTTCAAACTATTATAGCAAGAATGGCTAGTTCTTTATCTAAATCTTACATAATGTATCTTAATCAATTTTAGTACATTTCAATGTGGATTAAAGAGGCATTATAGGGGATTAGATAAAGAGTTGACATTTCTCACTATAATAGTTAAAAAATACATAACGTAAATAGATTATGCTGAAAATTTCAGTCAAATTACTCAGCTCTGAACCGAATTTTAGGCTAGCCTAGATCATCATTACTAAAGTTGGTACGATAAAAAAACAAAACAAAGTCTCGATTATACATTTTTACCTTTAATTATTTTTTAAAAAATGTATTCCAATCTGCTTAATATCGCATGCTAGCCATGGCATTGAGAGTTGATTATGGTCTGAATAAGTTAATTAATGTCTTATTAATATTAATAATTTAGATAACGTTTCAGGCCTAAAAAAAGACATACAATAGGCAGATTTAGTTCTTGCATAATGTATATGTAAGTTGTGAAAATTTGTTATATTTTCCGAAAAATTGAAATGACGTACAGAGGTTTGATCCAATCACATATATTTTTAATTTATTTCATTTCTCTCGACACATGTTTCATTATAAATAATAAATAGGCCTTCTCAATCAGCTTAATATAATCGTTTATTTAATGGTTCTCTCAATTCATATCAACTACTAACTTATTTATTTGTTGAAGATGGATTTTGTTTTAGCGTGTTGTGAGAGGAAATATATCAATAATTAAATATAATCACATAGATAAGTGCTTTAGTTCTTTGAGCAAATTCCAAATTTACGAAATGATTTAACGTCTACTTATGTATGTGTAGTGAGCTATGAGGAAAATTTTGTTAGAAAGCAGTGTTCTTGTCTACTCTCCTATACATTCAAACGGCCATTTTATGTACGTGTTGCAGTTGCAGGCCTGGAAATAACGGTTTTAGTGTGTGCGCACTGTATCACAAAGTCTGTCATTGAATCAACTGCCGTGGTTTCGATTTCCCGGTTGTACGTGACAAGGAGTAGAGTCGCCTGTCTAACCTCGTGGGTTTTCTCCAGGTCCTCCGGTTTCCTCCTACTGCTAAAGACCCCTATGCGCTAGCGAATTATTGAAATAAAATTGAACCATATGTTAGTCCCAAAATGACCTAGTTTGTGTCGAGTGGATGTTAAAACCCATCTCTCTCACTCTTGCTCTCTCTCGCTCTCTCTCTCGCTCTCTCAATGTGATTCAAAGTACAACATGACTTGTTTAAAAGATATGCTTTGCTGCAACTAATGGAGTGTTCAAAATTAGCATTTTACATCAAAGACATGCATCATATAGTCTCTCATTAAACTGGTATTCAATCCCTAATTTACTCGGCTTTGATGTACTAACATCAAGTCTCGCAGGTGTATAGAAATAACCAGTTATTATAATGTACATGTAGCTAAGATCATAATGTCTCCCATGTGTATAGAAACAATCAGTATTATAATGTAGCTAGGATCATCAAGTACACAATGGAGTTCATAGTGTACCTAATGAACTCTGATACAGGTAGATGGAAACACAGCTCTCGTCTAATTCCTTGTTAATTAACACTAATTATATATTGCCATTGATTAATTTGGGTTTGACACACCTGGAATGCCGGCCCCGGGGTTGAATTCTGTGGAAAAGGTTCCAGTTGTACAGACAGATTATTTCGTACCAGAATAGTTAAACGGTTAATCCCAGTAACACAGATGGTGAGATATATCAACTGTTGCTGTATTTTAAATGACGATATATTTATAACCAGTAACTCAGATGGTCGGATATATCAACTGTTACTGTATTTTAAATGACAATATATTTATAACCAGATTAACGTCATGTATGCTGAATTGGAAACAGGTAATGAAAAATAAAATATATATAATAATAATAATAGTGTGACGAACTTAGTGCATGAGTACGGAAGTTACAACATATAAATTTAAATTAAATTTAAAGAAACATCAGTCCGACAATGGTTCAATTCCATTCAGTATTTATAAAGATCTGATAAATTGAAAATTTGTCAGTATTCGGCATTCACTATGAGTTCCCCTGAAATCTTTTGATGGGCCACTCTTTAATCTGATTGAATCTCAGCCATTGATATTTCAATTTTGTTTTCTTAATTAAATGTTAACCTAATCATTTTGAGTACATTTGGCGTGGATTAACCCGTTAAGTGCGTAGGTCGTTATATAACGTCCTGGACAACTGCCACTCACTGTGTGTAGGGCGTAATATAACGCCTTGGAGGTATTTTCCCCAACCTATTCTTAGAACATAGTACATAGTTCTTCGTCACTTCGTCAAATTAATTACACAATAGGGGGTAGTTAATGTTTTAAAAACGTCATGCTTAATGGGTTAAAGGAGAATTATGGTAGATTAAAGATACGTTAGTTAAGAGCTAAATATGCCTATTGCAAGTCTTTCTGTAGGCTTCAAATGTTATATCAACATCAACGCTGATTGATTAATCAATGTCTGATGTCATAGGGTCAAAAGCTGCTTGTATGACCTCTGACGCCTCCTTCCACTGCAACCGGTAAGAGCTTCACGTAGTAGAGGTTTTCGAAAGTATAAAAAAACGAAATGAAATATAGATTTGTATTTTAATCAGATTTGGTTTGTGTGGTCCTCCTCCTGTGATTATTTGTATATCATTCTGTTATCTATCTATAAGATTATTATGAAGTTTATCAGGATGAGAAATATAATAATATTTAAATGAGATTCTAACTGTCTATAAAGAGATTATAAAGTTTGTCAAGTATTAAACATAGATTATATTTACAGGTATATCTAACTGTCTATGTGTAAATAGAAACACAGATATGTCAATATATCAATATTTTAATGATATGTTTAATCTGACAGATACAGGTCTTAATACTGATCAACCATGATGACCGACGGTGGGGGGGGGGGGGTCAAGACACATTGACCACAAAATATCTCACATCTTATTACAAATTAGCTAGACTATCACTGTAACCCAGGTATCATTTAATCTTGTGTATCTAGCTCTAATTTCTTTCACATTGGTTTAATATCAAATCTTTGTTTAAAAATTTGTAAAAACTGTTTAAAATCACCATAAATCGTTTAATTTGTACTTCTGTCGAATTCCAACTGTCAAGGGATCTTTTACATGCACGCCAATGTGTACACAGGACCTCGGTTTTTCGTCCCATCCGTCTTGCATCACTGACAAGGGGGAACCGCGCCGGAAAATCTAGATGAACTTTCTCGGCCAATGCAGGGATCAAACACCCGACCTCCTGGCTAGCGAGCCAGCGGCTTACCCACTTAGCCACCATGATTCCCTAGCTGCTCTATTGTTTTAAGAATTTTTGTTAATGGGGAGCCACGGTAGCTAAGTGAGTAAGACGCTGGCCTGGAGGTCGTGGGTTCGCTGCTGGTATTGACTGAGAAGATCCATCAGGATTTTCCTGCGTGATTTCCCCTTTCAATGATGCAGGACGGAGGGCCTGACAAGGACAGCTGTCTAGTTGTTTGGATGGCATGAAAAACTTTATTTTGCACACTGAAGGAACCATAATATTCCACTGATGACATACTTATTATTTTTAACTTGCAACTGCATTCTATCTTATTTTGTGTGTAATTATGGTGTTCTTCCTATATTCTACTTGTATAATGTATATGTTTTGTAGTTTGGGAGTGACTTATCAAACTTTCCACTTTAAAATGCTATTACATTTCAAATGATTTTGAATTTATCCTAATATAACATGTATATATGTCTTTGTAGCTTAGGAGAGACCTATGGAAGATTAGTTTTTTGGGGGTTTTTTTTGCAAACTAAATACATTGCCTCATTAAATAAAGTTTTTATTATTATGATTATTATTATTATTGTGTCCTGCACCACAGACAAGGGGAAACCAATGCTAGAAAATCCCCATGATCAATTCGAGAAATAGTTGAGTGGAATAGAGAGAAATACAACATACTGCATACATTAATAACAGATTTATTAGTTTCCTTTTATCTGGCAGTGAGCAATAAAAGACTAATTAACCAGACACTTTGTTGATCAAGTA
Organism: Patella vulgata; assembly: GCF_932274485.2. Lineage (NCBI taxonomy): Eukaryota > Metazoa > Mollusca > Gastropoda > Patellidae > Patella > Patella vulgata. The sequence continues at coordinate 6,024,755 of NC_065885.2, forward strand.
GTCCTGATCATCAAGATGTTTATATTATGATAGTAATGTGATATGTTAGTAGAAGGATGTAGCTTGTTAACATGTGATTAGTTGGGGTTCATTGATACACGTCTTTAATTGACTGGAACTGTTACTTTAACTGTTTTAATTCTACTGTTGTTATTCTTGTAATCTGGATACTCCTTTCCATGACTTATAGCTTTTAACCCCTTGATTGACTAGAGTTTTGAGAGTAACTTATCCTGGCCAGAAAGATTGGACAGGGTTCATTGATACACGTCTTTAATAGACTGGAACTGTTACTTTTACTGTTTTCATTCTACTGTTGTTATTTTTGTAATCTGGACACTCCTTCCCATGACTTATAGCTTTTAACCCCATGATTGACTAGAGTTTTCAGAATAATCCATCCAGGGCCCTTATTCACGAAAACTTAAACTAAGAAAAAATCAAAATTTTAAGAAATACTGCAACTTCATTGGATATATGCAAATTGATTTTACTGGTCAGCCAATCGAATTGCAGTATTTCTTAAAATTTCGATTTTATCTTAGTTTAAGTTTTCGTGAATAAGGGCCCTATCTAGAAAGACTGGTGGAGAATTTTATAAGAATTTCACATCATCTGATAGGAAAATGAATTTTTTTAAAGTGGCTATAAGTTGTATGTAAATCAGAATAATTTGTTGTCGTTGATCAGCTTTAATCATAATATTACACTCATATTATATACAAGAAACAATAGTATGGCATAATATACAAAGTCACTTTTGAACAAAATATACAACCGGATATATACAACAATAGGGGGGGTGGATGGCTGAATGGTTAGCGTGCGCGCGCTGTATCATAAAGTCTGTCTGGCAAGAAGTAGGGTCGCCTGTCCAACCTCGTGGGTTTTCTCCGGGTCCTCTGGTTTCCACCCACTGCTAAAGACCCCTACGCGCAAGCGAATTATGTAAATAAAATTAAACCATATGTTAGTCCCGAAATGACCTAGTTTGTGTCGAGTGGACGTTAAACCCCATTTCTCTCTCTCTCATATACATCAATAACAACAGTATTAATTAGTAACTATAACATTTTACTAGTACATGCCCTTTAAAATATACCGGATTACTTTTTTATTTTTTTTAATTTTTTTTTTTAATTTTAATGTGACAGACATGATAAATAATACTGTAGGAGATTAAACTCAAGTCAATGCTCAAGTCGAGGCACGTGTTTCTAAAATAGCAAATTAACCGTTAACTTTGAAAATGTAAATAATTAGATATTAACACTCAAGGAAATGTAAATATTTAAAAATCCTATAATATAAAATAAATTGTATATTGCATTGTTTATAGTTTCATGCATAAATGAATGTATTTATATTTTTTCTAAATAAACTTGGGTTTTTTTTTTCAAAAATAATAAAAAAAATTCTTATTTTTTAATATTTCTATTATAGATACATTGGGTAAAGAGCTGACATAGTTCTGACTATCATAGTTAAAAAAATAGATAATGAAAAGAGAATATGCTGAAATTGTTATACTCTGAACCCAGATATTAGCGATTCAATTTAAGGCTAGCCTCGATCGTCGTTACTATTGTTGTTATGATAATAAACACAGTCTTGTTCATTAAACACAAGACATATTCAAATATCGTAGGCATCTAATTGAATCGAGAGTTGATTATGGTGTGGACCAGTTAATTAATGTCTAATTAATAATTTAGATAACATTTCAGGCCAAAAGAAAGACCTGCAATAGGCAGATTTAGCTCTTGCATAATGTATGTTTAATTAAAATGAGCATTATAAATCAGAAATAATTAAAATACATCCCACTCTATCAATTGATCAGGTTGGGCTAAATTAAATGTGGGGGGATTGGATGGCTGAATGGTTAGCACGTGCTGAATTGTTAGCACGTGCTAACTGTATCATACAGTCTGTCATTGAGTCAACTGGTGGGGTTTCGATTTCCCGGTTGTACATGACAAGGAGTAGGGTCACCTGTCCAACTTCGTAGGTTTTCTCCGGGTCCTCCGGTTTCCTCTCACTGCTAAAGACCCCTACACGTAAGCGAATTATTGAAATAAAATTGAACCATATGTTAGTCCCAAAATGACCTAGTTTGTGTCGAGTGGACATTAAACCCCATTTCTCTCTCTCTCTCTAAATTATAGCCACCATTTTGGTTCACACGACATTATATTGAAATGTAAACACGAGCTGGAATTAATAATTGACTGAAGGTTAATGTTGAGATTCATCTGTTGATGGAATGTAACAAATCCAAGAAACAGGGGAACGAAAATTCCTAATTTTACGTAAAATTAATTTCACCTGCTGATTGTTTACATGATGGACAGGTAAACAAGGTAGGAATGTCCAGGTGGGTGGTCAGTGTAGGAATATAGACAACTTGATTCTCGCTCTATACATACACTGAATGTTCCAACCATTCATCACACACACAAGATTTTTGACGAAGGACAGAGTTTAGATATTCCTAGAAAGTTATCCCAATTATGAATTGCTTGGTGACTACTGTAACATGGATATATTTTCTCCAGAAAATAGTGTTTATCTTAAGGTAATTGCTAATACATTGTAGGCTAATTATTGGATGTCTGTATGAATCTATTTCAGTAAGTAACGCTTTATCTTACCTTGCTTTAGGGGTCAAGGCGGTCGGATGGTCATGAAGGTGAGGGGGGGGGCCATAGTGAAGTAAAATTTACCATGTGTTAGTCCAGAAATAACCTAGTTTGGGTTGGGTGGATGTTAAACCCCATTTCTATCTTTGTGGCCCAGTGATGTAATGCTTGCACTTTAGATCAAATGTTTGTGATTTGGATTCCAGACTCCCCTCTCTCTCTCTCTCTCTCTCTCTCTCTCTCTCTCTCTCTCAATTTAAATTGCCAAGATAGGACTGAATGAATGAAATAAGAGAAGAAGAATTGAAGCATGTAAGGAGATATTTGTAGAGTAAACGGTAACCTGGTTTGTATTAAGGACGAGGTATTAACCATGTTGACTGTCCACTGTTAGTTAGTACACAAACAGATTACTTCAACTCGTAATTATCTCCGAGATTGGATTAACAAACTCCTTCAAATATTGAACCACGATACTCCCGGTAAATGCTTCATGAAGAGATTAGGAACCTCTGTAGGGATATTTACTGTGGGAAACCAGAGAAATTAGTTTTACTTTCATGATAAACTCAGTAAACCTTTCCACATCTAATCCGTTAATTTGTAAATTGAACCACTATTACTTATAGATAAGTATTTAAATAAATGTTCTATGTCAGAGAAATCTGAAATTTTGTGTTCTATATCTGTGAAATATTTTTTTAAAAAAAAATATCCGAGATTTTATGTTTTTATGTGGTAAAATGGAAGATAAAGTTTAATAGGTTAATTAAAAGCTACTTGAAAAAATGTTTTAGGTCAGTAAAAAAATTGAAAAAAAAAATGCCTGATATTTTTAGGAGGTTAAAAAGATAATGTTTAATAGATTTAATGGAAGTTATTTTAAAAAATGTTGTAGGTCAGTAAAAAAAGATATGTGGGAAATTTGAGGTTAAATGAAAAGTTAAGATATCAGGTTTTTTGGTTGTTTTTTGTGAGTTAATCATATAGTTTATCTTATACAGGTAATGTGGTAATTAAAACAGTTTTAATTAGTATTTACCTGAAGATGATCTATTCATGTATGTGTACTAATTGATACAGAAAATTACACAGGTGTTGAAAAAAGATTAATTAACTGACAGATTTAACAAATTATTTTCTTATACATGTTGATTATCATCCACATGATGTAAAAACATCTATAAATATGGACAAAACAAATACTGGTACATGTACATGAGATTCTCAGTAACTGGGGATCACGTGGCTAAGTGGGTAAGACGCTAGTTCACTAGCCTGGAGGTCGGGTGTTCGATCCCTGCATTGGCCGAGAAAGTTCATCCAGATTTTCCGGCGTGGTTCTCCCTTGTCAGTGATGCAGGACGGAGGGGCTGGCAAGGAAAGCTGTCTAGTCTTTCGGATGGGACGAAAAACCGAGGTCCCGTGTACACATTGGCGTGCACGTAAAAGATCCCTTGGCAGTTGGAATTCGATATAAGAGTAGGCCGTAGTGCCGCTGTCCGGGCAAAATTTCCCTCATAGCACACTGTATGGCGTATGCCCGTCTTCATTAGCCCAGGTTAGGAGCAGAACAGTAGGACGTTAAACCCCATTTCATTTCATTTCATTTCTCAGTAACTAGTGAGAAATAGGTGATGACTAACACATCAGATAGGCATTGATACTAAAATCTGAGATCTGAAGTGATAAACTCCGAACAAAAAAAATACATGAGATTCTCAGTAACTAGTGAGAAATAGGTGAAATCTGTAATGGTGATGACTAACACATCAGATCTGAAGTGATACCAAAATGGGAGATCTGCATTGATACCGAAATGGGAGATCTACTGTGATACCATAATGGGAAATCTTCAGTGATACAAAAATGGGAAATCTTCAGTGATACCGAAATGTGAGATCTGCAGTAATACCAATTTACAGTTAACACTAAAAATACATAATCTTTTAGAGGCATTTATTACTAAAAATACAGTTAAATTTTTATTTTTTTTATGTGAAAAAAGCACTTCAACTTATATTTTAATTAATGGGGTAAAACAACCAAAAATTGTCTCATTTTTCGGGAAAAAATATCTTCGTAATTTTTATTTTTTATGTGAAAAAAGCACTTCAACTTATATTTTAATTAATGGGGTAAAACAACCGAAAATTGTCTCATTTTTGAAAAAAAAATATCTTTGCTACTTAAACCAGCTGACCAAATTGTGAAGTATAAGCCCTGATTTAAACCATAAACTTTCCACTGTAAATCTTGTTTATTGCTGTTTGCATAGTCATTTAATTACGATATCATTCTTCCGTCTGGATAATAACAAGAAAATGGTGGCTGATTTATTACATTTTATTTGATTTAAAGAGAAACACGTGAAGAATTAGTGACGCGTAAAATGATTTCTTACTCGATTAGTAAACTAGATGTACTTTGAAACGTAGTCATTATAGATCCTAATTACATCTCGCTCTCATCTCCTCTCAACTAGATTAAAAACATCGGGAAAAGTTAACAGGCCCATGAAATAAACATCAAGCGGAATACAGTAAATAGTTTTGACCACTGGCCAGACAACAGATAAATAATGAATTCCAATGATCAAGGTGTTGACCAGGTGGACTAGACTCTTCGCAGGAGAGAGGTTAAAGTTAAAACTAAAAAATGACAGCAGTTTTCCTGCCCACCTTGATTGACAGATCAAAGCAGGTGGACTGACAGTTATTTATCCTAGTTTTGTTGTTGAATTCATTCCTACATAGAAATATCACTGTTTGTCGACTGGTCCATGTTTTTATTGACGTTCTTGAGTTTGTCTTGTTGGGGTAAAAATATGAAAAGTTGAACCTGTCTTTATAAGCATCATTGATCTTTAGAAGTAGATGCATCTTGGCTTTTGTTAAAGTCTGAGATTGGAATACCAGGAATTACACAGCGAGTGGAATTAACTTTTAGTGCATGTTTTCTTTGTGTAGAGAAACGTCAAGCTGTGATTCTCTGGAGGGGTGTGGAATGCTTCCTGTACTGCTGTAAAATTTATTCTACTTCAAAATCCAACAAAGAAACATCATGTGTTTGGTGTAGATGAAAATGAATGAAAAAAAATATTGGTGAACTTTGATGAAAGTTGGAATGGAGTTAGTTTAAAGTTTGTTTTTGGCGTTGCCAAGATTTGTCACAGTTATCCAGTTTGAGTTATGTGAGTTTAGTTACGTGAACTAATAATTCTGTTGTTGCAGTTTGACTTGGTTATCCAGTTTGACCGTAGTTTACGTAAAGTGAATAATTCCGTTGTTGGTGTTTGACTTGGTTATCCAGTTGACTGTGGAATGGAGCTAACTTTCTGTTATTAGCGTTGCTGCGGTTTGACTAGGTTATCCGTAGTTTACATCAAGTGAATAAATCCGTTATTGCAGTTTGACTTGGTTATCCAGTTTGACCGTAGTTTACATAAAGTGAATAATTCTGTTGTTAAAATTTTACTTGGTATTCAAGTTATACTGTAGTTTAAATAATTCCATTGTTGCAGTTTGACTTGGTTATCCAGTTTTTAGTTTATGTAAACTAGCGTTGCTGCGATTTGACTAGATTATCCAGTTTATTGTGAAATATAGCTAACTTTTTGATATTAGCGTTGCTACGATTTGACTAGGTTATCCAGTTTATTCATAGTTTAGTTCCTCAATCGCATATAATTCACAAAGTTTAACAAATGGATGATGATTGGACATTTATGTATTTTTTTACTGTAAACTATGATTAATATTATAACTTCGTTACCCAAAGTAATTTAACGCAACACTAGTTTACTGGTTTCAATTATCTGGGAAACACGCACATTATTTTCATGACTTACTGGACACGTAAATCATTTCACTTGAGTTTCAGGCAGATTGTTTCATTGCTTCGAAGAGCACCATTGAAAGATTTGGTAATTCAGGATCCTTTTTTGAGTCGTGAATGACGACTGCCGTCACTTCAACGAGGAAAAATACATGTGGAAAAAGTATTTAGTGTTAAATGATTTGGATGATTCTACAAAGAGGATGTAACTTCCTTCCTTCCTACTCAACATCTGAAGGAAATCTATTTTGGAATATTCCTCTCGGTTTCGAGGTACAAGTCCGTTTCTAACCAGTATATGAGATTCTGAAAGACTATTGGAATAATTTGATTCAAGTATAAATTGTGATTGTAGTCACGTTTGATTAGTCTAACAAATTAATTGAATAACTTGGTTTGAATATTCTCGTTAACGAAATGTAAAGAGTATGTGTGTAGCAAGATTGGGCAGTGGTTAACGAAATATAGCGAAATTAAGCAATGGTTGATGAAATATAGTGATATCTTGTATTGAGCAATGGTTAATGAGATATAGTGAGATATATATCACGAAAAAATTGAGCAGTGGTAAATAAAATATAGCGAGATCGTCTATTGAGCAAAAGTTAATGAGATACACTGATACATGTATCTTGTATTGAGTGGTGATTAATGAAATATAGCAGGATCTTGTGTTGAGCAGTGGTTAATGAGACATAGGGATATCTTGTATAAAGCAGTAGTTAACAAAATATAGCGAGATTTGTATTTAGCTGTGGCTAATAAAATATAACAAGATATTGTATGAAGCAGTGGTTAAAGGGACAATAACACTCTTGCTGGCTTGAAAGCTCCAGAAAATGAATAATATCTCTATCTAAGTACTAGATGTTTAAGTGTCCTACCTGTTGTGTAAATTATCCATTACATCCTATTTTACTTGTCCAGAGGGTTCGAAAATATTTTTAAATCGAAGTTTCATTTGAAAAGGTTTACGTTAGACGTTTCAAACCATTATGTTGAATTTTTCAAAATTTTTAAATAAGGTGTGTTAAGATGAAATTTGTATCATCAATTAATTGAAATATTCTAAAATAGTACAATTTGTTGACCAGAATAAAGATTGGGACATATTATTCAGTTACAACAAGAGTGGTATTGAGCCTTTAATGAGACATACAAGAGCTTGCATTTAGCCGTGGCTAATAAAAGATAACAAGATATTGTATGAAGCAATGGTGAATGAGATGTTGTATTGAAGAGTTTAACTATGATGTAACATTATGTAATATTTAGACTGGTCAAGTGGATGGTAATTACTACCACATCTTGATCTACTAGACACGGAGATATAATTCTACATAATCCTAGAATCTGGACATTTAGTATTACACAGTATCTATCAATATTATACAGTTAGTATTACCGTATCTTTCAATATTATATATACTATAATTATTAGTTATTTTATCAGTATATCAAATTGATTCAGGTGGGAGAACTAGGTGAATTAATGGGATATAGGCCTAGTGTCTCAATCATCAGAAAGACAGAGTTCATTTTTTACAGGAAAGATACTGTTTGAAAAGTTGTCTTGTTTTGTTGGATTTTTGTTTAACTACATCAAGTTGATTCAGGTGGGAATACTAGGTGAATTCACAGGATATAGGCCTGGTGTCTTGATCATCATCAAGACAGAATTCATTTTCTTTTGACAGTTTTTACAGGAAAGATACTGTTTGAAAAGTTTTCTTGTGTTGTTGGATTTTTGTTTAATTTCTTTGTATGTAACTATATTGGGTGTCTGGATCATCATCAAGACAGAATTCATTTTGACAGTTTTTACAGAGTTGTTTTGTTAAACATTTGTTTAATTTCTTCGTATGTAACTGCCGTATATGAGTTGTGTTTATATACAAGTTGAAAATATTAATTTATTAATCAGCCTTATTTGTCAGTCAGTATTGTGTCGCTTTTCTGGATTTCTGGGAAACACTTTAAGTATTGTGGAAGGAAAACAGATTTGGAATTAGAAATATCTTATTTTAGAGACAGGCAGGCAATTAAAATGAAAATGGATTCTAGTTTTAAAATGTGACTTCTGTATCGTGGAAGGTATTCAAATTTAGAATTAGAAATATATTTTAAAAACAAGCAACAAATAAAATAAAAAGGATCTTAAAACTTCGTTTTAAAATGTGACTGCTGTGTTGTGGAAGGTATTCAAATTTAGAATTAGAAATATCACATTTTAAAAACAGGCAACTATTAAAATGAAATAGATCTTGGTTAAAAAAAGTGATATATTTATTAAAATGAAATAGATCTTGGTTAAAAAAAGTGATATATTTATTAAAGTGGTGGTTTTATTGAAATGTATAACGGAAGTAGGATGAACCAAGTCCAGATGGTTTAAATTCGTTGACGTCTGTTAGCTGCTCTTTCTACTGGCTGTGTTTTGAATAAATGAACATAATTAACTGAATCTTGGTGATATTAAACAGGAATTCCTGCAGACGGGTAACTAAAAGAATAAAACCAGACGGATATAGTGTACTTGGAATGCGGAGGTAGAACAAATGGACGCAGCTTTATGGGTTATTTCTGGTAGAAATCTGGGATGTGATGGTATTTGAAATACGATGTCAGGATTACTGTTAAGTGATTGGTGGTATCAGTTATCATTGTTGATGGGTCTTTTGGTTCGTTAGGACTACAGCAACTTTCAGGGATTATAAAAAACTATTTTCAGAGCACAGGAAGGTCGACACAGTTCAGATAACAAATTTCAAGGATTATAAAAAAAACTATTTTCAGCGGTTGAAAGAGCATATACACATTTCAGACGTTACAATTACCTGGCGTAAATCAGGAAAGAACTAATTGTGTGATATCACGTCAGTTGGTGTCTGTTGATCGTAGATAAAACCAACTAAATTTTGGTTTTGCGCTTCGCTTCGTGAATTCTTGTGAATTTATACAAAGTAGAAGTTGTTTTGTTTAAGTTAATCGTTGTTGATAAATCTGACGGACAGATTTTAAAACAGACTTGAAGTGTTTGGATCTGATAAAATTAAGAAGTTTTATTTAATGAGCTGTTTGTAAAAGCCGACAGTCTCGGATGGAATAAAATTAAGAAGCTTTATTTTATGAGCTGTTTTAAAGTCAACATTCTCTGTCTACCTATATAAGCGTTACTAAGCAAGTTTATTGTGAGATGGATGACTGGCGATGATTTAATATAACCTATAACTTTCACGGTTGCCCGATTCTTGTGTTCGCTGATTTAAGAGATATTAAAATGGTGCACGCCTGCAGGTGTTCTGCTAATCAACACATCATTGAATCGTAAATTTAGAATTAAGAAGGACAACTAGAATTTAATGAGTTAAGTTATGAGGAATGATAGGATATCACCTTAGCAGACTTTAAGCCTCAAATACGATGAATGGTATAACAATGGCAGAAATAAACAAAGGTGGGTTACGCTTAAAATTTGTTGATATTTACTTTCAGCCCTAAATTGCCCTTTAATGACGTTTTATACGGGTTTTATTTAACGTCACAGATTGTCATTTTTCGTGGTTTAATTCACACGAAAATGTCCTTAATGGGGCATTATGGAAGATTAGATAAAGAGCTTCTCACTATAATAGTTACAAAATAGATAACTTTAAGTGAATATGCTGACAATTTTAGTCAAATTGCTCCACTCTGAACCGAGATATTAGCAATTTTAGGCCTAGCCTCAATCATCATTACTAAAGACGGTACAATAAAAAACAAAGTCTTGCTTATCCATTTTGATGTTAAATCATCCATCACAAAATGTATTCAAATCCAGTAAATATGGCAGGCTAGCAGAAATTGCAGGTCTTTTTTTTGGCCTGAAATGTTATATAAACTATTAATTAGACATTAATTAACTTATCAAACTGAAATGTTATATACATTATTAGACATTAATTAACTTATCCAGACCATAATCAACTCTTGATACCATTGCTAGTCTTCAATATTTAGTGGAATTGAATACATTTCGTGGTCGATGAAAATAAAGACTTAAAATCTCTCAAATGACGTTCAATGGCTTTAAAACATTCATTTATACAGGTTTCGTGCATGCAGGGAATATTGCTGTACCATGAGTTATGTATTATGCAGTTTGAACTTTCACTTGAATTTCTGAATATGACTCCATTTATATTAACCTGTATGCTCCTTCAGTAAAACTTCTAAGAAAGAAGGCATTAAGAAGAAAGCCTTGTCTCTCGTCTATTGTTAGAAATGTCAATATTGATAACTCTTATAAATTAACCATGAATATTCTATGCATCTTTCTAAATATCGTGTCTGAGGAGAATAAATCTTTAAAATTAAAAGTTTCTGATTGTCTGGATGAAAACCATTAGTATTTAACCTTGCTCCTTTGTGAATTCCAACAAAACAATACAAAAAACACAAAAACTTTTACAACAAAAGCATTGTACAAATTTTTTGAGTTGAAGTGAAAATGCGAAGTTATTTAGAATTCATTAGGCACTGTTGACATATCACAGCTTAAAGCCTTGATTTAGAATTGACTCCGAGGAGCAAGAAATGCTGACACATTTTTTTTTTTTTTTTTAAAAAAACGATTTTCTTGCTGGACAAGCAACTGACCTTTTGGCCATGAAAAATGTTTTGATTTGAATTTGGTGTTTGTATTTAATCTCCTAATGTGTGGATGAATTGACTCATGTCTTTGGATGGTGAATTATCAAAGAAAAAGAAGAATGTTTGAAGTTTTTCTTCAAATTAATAATTCAACATTGTGTAACATATTTTAAAATTACACAGTTAACATCTTGTTAGAGGGGGTTGGGTGGTCTAGTGGTTTAACACATGCCAGTGAAATTACAAGGTCTGTTATTGAGTCAAGTGGCATTCTTTCGATTCCCTGCTTGTATATGACAATGAGTAGGGTCGCCTGGGTTTTCTCCTGGTCCTCCGGCTTCCTCCCACTGCTAAAAGACCCCTACACGCAAGCGAATTATTGAAATAAGATTGAACCGTGTTAGTCCCGAAATGACCTAGTTTGAGTCACGTGAACTTAAACCTCTCTCTCTCTCTCTCTCTCTCTCTCTTGAGAAGGTGCCCCTATATCCAAGCCACATACTCTCACACCAGGGATCAAAACAAGGACCGCAAGCTAAAGGTGACCTACCAGCCAGAGCTCGGACCGCGACACCCTAAACCACTAGGTCCTCTCAAGATATGTGATTTGATTCTTTTCTGTTTTGCTTAAAGCTGCTGATCATTTGAGGGATTTCTAATCCTTGCAATCTACAATATTGTATCTTTAAAAGGTTTTCGGCGTGGTTCCTCCTTGTCAGTGATGCAGGGCGGAGAGCCTGACAAGGCCGCTGTCTAGTCATTCGGATGGTACGAAAAACCGAGGTCCCCTGTACACATTGGCATGCACGTAAACAATCCCTTGACAGAGGGAATTAGATATGAGTAGGTCATAGCGCCGCAGTCCGGGCAAAATTTCCCTCATAGCACACTGTATGGCGTATGCCCGTCTTCATTAGCCCAGTCGGAGTTGAACAGTAGGACGTTAAACCCCATTTCATTTCATTTCAACTTTAAAAGGAATATGAGTCAAAAATTGGTTCAATTCCATTCAATATTTACAAAGATATGTGGAATTGAAAATTTTGTATCTTCTGCAGACAAAATAAACAAACCAATGCCACCTATAAGTGTTGGGCAAAATCTTTTGATGGGCCTCTTTTAACATGTGACGTCACATCACGGGGCATCAATCATTGGCTCAATGGCGTGTGTATTGTTTACATAAGATTTGATTGGTCCTGGCAGAATGGTTCCTTTTACTCATTTTACTTACCCATTACACTAAAAGGAAATATTTTTTACCTGCATATACTTCAAACACCTTTATTTATTTTTCCAATACTTAAAAAAAATGTTTTAGAATTTAATTTGTTGGAGAAAAAAAAATTAAAATTTGGGGCTCATTAAGCTGCATCGATGTCATCCTTATCAGTGATTGTAGCGGCCTATCGATTATTCACTGCTGATCAGTATGTCAGAAGGGAAAAGAATGAAGTTTTTGTTCAGTGAAAGTAAAAAAAAAAAATAACTTAGCACTTTGGTAATAAATTCATTCAATGGGTTTGGCTCCTATTTAAACATCTCAACTTAATCTAGGTTAACAGAAGTCAGAGATGTCATTCCAGACAAATTCTCTTTTTAAATTAGAAAGGTTTTAATAGGAAGCCATTTAAGACATATGGTTTTATCAGGTGTAAGAAAAGAAAGTTTGTGGTGTTTTTATAACTGATCAGTCAATACAATAGATTCACACATCCTCACAGTCTCACCAATTAAACTGTAGTTAAAGCATTTAAAACCCTCATTGAAAACATTTGATCTTGGGATGTCCCCTTGGGAGTCCCCTTGTGACGGTTATTTTATTGTTGTCCCGGCTTTCATGATTTGGTAAAGGTGACCACTGACTGACCAGAAGCTGGACATGTAGTGGCCAGTAGCTTGTGGTTAGTTGGTGTGAAAGGTTATCAGAGTTTTAAAGGGATCTAGTTTTAAAGGGATCTAGTTTTAAAGGGATCTAGTTTTAGAGGATTTGAAAGGAGAAATGAAGTATATAGAGGAGTTACAAGAGCTTACTCAAGGTACAGTGTATATTTTTATATATATATATATATATATGTGTGGCCAGGTGTGTTTTTTTGCGTACATTTGTTACCTTCAATAAGAAATGGTGAGGTGTTATGTGTTGTTATAAAGTGTTTTGATGCATCTAAAATGTTTTCAAGTATAGCAGATTTTTTACAGCTGTTAATTTTTCTACTAGGCTATCTTTAAATCTTATAAGATATAGACACAGAGTTTTCTCCATATACAAGTTTTGTATTGTTTATGATAATTGTTTAAGAGTGGATTGGAGTTGTAATCAAAATATATATTCTGATGCTGAAATACATATAATATGTGAAATATACGTAGTCAGTTTCTAATTTATATTTTATTTTATTTACTTCTATTTGATGTAAATCTGAGTCCCCTGATAAGTTGTTTGATGAAAGAGAGAGAAAGGGAGAAAATAGGGTTTAATGCCCACAAACGACACAAACTAGGTCATTTTGGGACTAAAACATGGTTTAATTTTATTTCAATAATTCGCTTGCGCGTTGGGGTCTTTAACTGTGGGAGGAAACCAAAGAATCCCGAGAAAACCCACGAGGTTGGACAGGCGACCCTACTCCTTGTCACGTACAACCGGGGAATCGAAACAACGCCAGTTGACTCAATGACAGACTGTATGATACAGCGCGCACATGCTAACCGTTCGGCCATCCACCCACCCCCTTTGGGTTCGATCCCCGTGTCAGCTGATAAAGTTCCTTGAGATTCTCCAGATGGTACAGAATGGAGTGCCTAGTCATTTGGATGGGATAAAAAAAACATATGCCTACTTCTGTATAGACATTGAAGTTGTCATGTACATTAAAGAACCCTTGTTGACAGTTGGAATTTGAATTAAGCCCCCCCTCCCCCCCCCCCCGCTGCATAATAAATTTCCACACAGTATGGCGAATGTCGATCTTCATTAGTCTGGTTGGTGCAGAAACTAAGGATGTTAAACCCCATTTCATTTACGTTAATCTCTCCTTTAACTGATATTTATTATAGTACATTGTTACGAGTTTCCTCTAACAGCTACAGATTCCCCCTACATACAGGCTAATTTTTTATTTTTTTTAAAATTGAACATGTTAGTCCCAAAATAACCAAACTGTGTTGAGTGAGTGGACGTTAAACCCCATTTCTCTTTCTCTGTATCAGTTTCCAGTATTCCACCTGTAGTGTGATAATAACCTAATAAATACCTGGCTTTATCTACCTGGTACCTGTATTATACCTGTATCCATGTCTTATATGTATATAAACCCCATGTTGATATTATCACAATATCTCATTGGTCACACTTCATAAATTTTCATACTTCTTTAAGAAACAGTTTCGATGAGAAAAAAAAATCTGGACAAAGATCACAAAGGTTTTCTTTATTTCATAGTGGCAGACATTTTTTTGGGTAGATAAGTTTATTGTATCTTTCATGGTTGTGCTTTCATTGTCAATTTTTCATGTAAATGTCGGTGTTTACGATCTGTCAGAGTAGATAATAGGGGGGAAATGTCCAGTTTTCCAGTTGAGTTCCCCTTTTGATACATTATTAGGTCCTGATCCTTACAACCAGTCAAATCTATTCACTTAAAAAAAATCCGACTCAATCCAGGCAAAATAATTTGTTTCTAGTTGAACAAAAGATTATTTTAATGTGTTGACCAAATGGAATTTAGGACCACCAGCTTTTTAAAGATTTGTTCCAGATATTAGAGATAATAATTTATCCTGGATGAAAAATAAATTTAGTTTTGTGTCAGAAATAAAAAGCTTGTGTGGTTTATGATCCAATATAGCTTAGTATGGTTGATACGAGCTTGAAAGATAATTAGTTTTCAATCTGTCTATAAATGTCCAATTCCCTAATGGAATAAATCTAGTGTTTTTTTATAAGCCATTGCGTAAATACCAACTGAGTATTTGATTCGTGTGTGATTGTAATAATCTATAATTGTAAATTGCCTTACCATTGTAAATATGTTGAGATAGAGAAGATGAACTAGGTCATTTTGGGACTAACATATGGTTCTATTTTATTTCAATAATTCGCTTGCTCGTATAAGGAAACCGAAGGACCCAGAGAGGATTTTGTCTGGACAATAGTTGTGCTATCTACTATACTCTGTCAAGGGTTCTTTTACTTGTACTCATGTGGACCTCTTTTTGTTTGTTTTTTGTCTACTCTGAATGACTACACACTATTTCCATGTCAGACCCATAGGGAGTTAAAAAATCCCAATGATTAGTCTGGAATTTAAACCGTTGACATGCTAATCGATAGGCCCAGTACCCTGCTGCTTGACTATCTAGACCCATCCTTGTTTATGATTTCACCATGATTACGATAACGACTAGAACAAGTCTATTCTAACTGCACATTTTTTTGCGGAAAGGAATTGTGAAAATGTAGGTGGTGTGAAATGTTATTTTTTTTATTAAAGCACTTTTTGTTGAATTGATTCTACCCCCCCCCCCCTTGCTGAATGTCAGAAGGTTGTCAATAAAGTATATTTTTATTATGTAACAAGAATCGGGAGATTTGTTTTTGCTGATACAGCAGTAATGTCTGATGTGTATAAAAGTATAAGTCTGTTATATAGATCAGATAACTGTGTAAATAATGGTTATAACATCAGGGCAGACGGACTATAGAGCAGACGGCTACTTACAGCTTGTTTGTATGGAGGTGAAACCAGACCCTTTAAACGGTTATTTTTTTATATACTTTCAGTAACATAAAACCTTTCATGTTTAACCTTTCTACTAGTAGAACCTTTTAGTTTAATTTGCCTAATAAAACAGGTAGAACTCGATAGTTTTGAAACTAGATCTATAGTTTGACATATTGTTGAAGTTTTAGGCTACATTCTTAGAACCATACTGAAAGTTCTCTTTTATTCTGAACCGTTTCCTCTTAACCGTTTTGGTTTCGATTCCTCGGGTTGTATATGACAAGGAGTAGGGTTGTCTGTCCAACCTTGTGGGTTTTCTCTGGGTCCTCCAGTTTCCTCCCACTGCTAAAGACCCCTATGCGCAAGCGAATTATTGAAATAAAATTAAAAACCATATGTTAATACAACCGGGGATTCGAAACCACGCTAGTCGACTCAATGACAGACTTTATGATACAGCGCGCGCACGCTAACCATTCAGCCATCCGACCCCCCTAATAAAGACAGGGCATGTATCATGCAGTGTGTTGAGATAAAAAATTGGGGGGGGGGGGCAGCAGTGTTTCACTTCATAAGATTCCAACTGCTAAAGGTTTGTTTACGCGCATGCCAGTTTAGAAAAGCTAAAGATTTTTAAGCAGGAAAGATTTGTTTTTTTTATTGTATTTCCTATGAAGATTATAGTTGTTTTATGATGATTGCTGTTTTTTATATACACTCCATCATAAAACATGTCAAAAACAGATTTATTTTACAACCATTTTAACTTTGGCAAGGAAATGTTTACAAAACACGACAAACTTTATAGATGGCTTTTAAAGTGTTTATTTGGTTAGAAGTTTAGACTAATAATTAAATTATAAATCAAATGAATACCTGAAATAAATAGTGTTACGTTTTATGAACAGAATAAGTAATGCCCTTCGATGCCAATCGCTTGTTATATCGCTTGGTAATAAGTAATACCCTACCCTACCATATCATGGCTACAAGTCTGGTAATAAGTAATGCCTTACCATGTCATATCGCTTGTTATATCATGGCTAGCCTGGTAATACGTAATGTCCTACCATGACATATCGCTTGTTATATCATGGCTATAAATCTGGTAATAAGTAATGCCCTACCATGCCATATCGCTTGTTATATCATGGCTAGTCTGGTAATAAGTAATGTTCTGCCATGCCATATTGCTTGTTATATCATGGCTATAAGTCTGGTAATAAGTAATGTCCTACCATATTACTTGTTATATCATGGCTATAAGAATGGTAATAAGGCACCTTGTAATGTATAGATTGAGATTTTGTCACGCAGAATAATTTTTCTAGCACAGATTTGTCATTTTTCAGTGTTTCTTCACTGATGATATATCCTTAAAGAAGTCCAGCACAAAGTTCACTAATCGATAATACATTAGTTCCTGACATGTTGTCTCCATCCTTAAAAACATAATTTTCCAGCATGACAATTGACCATTAGCAGTGTTTTAACTCATGACGTCAACTGGCAGACTGTAGCCATTCAAGAGACGACCTCCGTCAAGATCTCGACATTATTTCCATTCCATCTTTTTGGAAAATATTTTGTATTCATTTTGAGTGAAGCCTGCATCATAACAGGCCCAGGACTGTACATCGCAGTGGATGGTTACAGTTAGCCCCTGGATCCATTCACATGATTTGATATTTATTGTTTATTTCTTGTAATGTCTATGTTGTTTGTCTTGGCAGCAGGTTTATCTTGTCGGATTTGTTTTGTGTCTAGCACGGTCCTCCTGCACTTACTATTAAATATAAAATCCTCTGAAACTTTAATCGTTTTTATATATTCTGAAATCTCAACACACTACAACTCCGGTATCATTTAGTCGTGTTGTTTAGTTTCTTGAGCAGTAATTAATTAGTCTGTTAATTACTCAACACCTTTTGAGAAACTAGACAGACCATTTTAAATTACACAACAGGAGAAACCCAATGGTTTTAAGATATTAAGATTATATCAGTTTTCCAACAATAGCCTGAAACTAAACATTAAATACAGAAACTCCACAACTAAATGATACCCAAGTTGTTGTGAGAATATCTGATAAAACTGAAATCGGGATGATTTTTTTGTATTTTATTTCCATCACAGTTGACGATATTTTGGTAATCTTTAAGGTCCAGTTTTGTATTAGAGACGAGTTAGAGAAAAGAAATGACATTCAATAATTATTTCTCTGTTAGCATTAACCGTAAAGACATTAAAGGGACAATAACACTCTTTCTGGCTTGACAGCTCCAAAAAATAAAAAATAGCCTTATTCTGAGTACTAGATGTGTTAGTGTCCTACCTGTTGTGTAAATTATCCATTAAATCCTATTTTACTTGTCCAGAGGGTTCAGAAATATTTTTAAATCCAAGTCACATTTGAAAAGCTTTACGTCAGGCTTTTCAAATCATTTAGTTGAATTTTTCCAATTTTTTAAATTAGGTGTGTTAAGATGAAATTTGTATCATCAATTAATTGAAATATTGTAAAATAGTACAATTTGTTGACCAGAATAAAGATTGGGACATATTATTCAGTTACAACAAGAGTGGTATTGAGCCTTTAACATGACCGCTATATGTACGACTTGTATATGTTAACTAGTACTTTATATGAGTCAATAAGATTTACATAAGTCACTAGTCATGGCCACAGTTTTAGCTCCTGTGTGTGTGACTGTATGACCAGGTTAATTCCATAGAGAATGTTTATTTATCTACTGCAGGGTTTGTATGTAAAACGTCCATACTCAGTTCAAAAGGTCACATAGAAATACAAATGCCACCGTGTAGCGGAGGTAAACCAGATAAAGGTATAATAAATAAACCGCTGATCGTTATTAATTGTTTATTTATCATTTAAAGGAGCTAAGTCGCTAATATTTGGGACCTAGAAATTGACACAAATGGGTCGCAACGCATACAGTAATGTAATATGAATGTATATAAATTGATTTACATTCAATCGTTTCTGTTTTTTCTGTAATTTCTAATCAGTTAGGTTCGGCGACATACGCCAGTATTCTCAATCAAATTTCAATCTCTAGCTTCTGGTTATTCCAGTCTACGCCGATAGTATTTATTGGGCATACTCTCCAGATAAGAATATAGCGTCACCGTTTGACATGACTTGTGGAATATGCCTAGCCTCGTTTTTCGGGTCCCTTATTACACATAGTGCTGAAACGCATTATGGTACATGATTTGGTACCAATTGTAAAATGTTTATTTTGTCTTAAATATTGGATATCAGAAGGTCATCTTTTCCCGGTAAGATCAGAACATCAATGTTGATTTAAACCCACAAATAAATTGTGTTTTCAATGTCGAAGATTTTGGATGATATTGAGTTAGAGACTTAGCTACTTTAAACATACATTATGCAAGAGCTAAATCGGCCTATTGTAGGCCTTTATTTAGGCCTGAAATTAATGTTATATAAACTATTAATTAGACATTAATTAACAAAAAAGACCAAAATCAACTCTTGATGGCATCGGTTACTCGAGATTTTAACTAGATTAGAATGGTTCGCTATTTAAAAATTTAATTTAAAAATGGGAAAGCGGGACTAAATCTTGAATAAAAAATTGGACCATATGTTAGTCCTGAAATGACCTAGTTTGTATCGAGTGGACTTTAAACCCTATTTCTCTGTCTCTCTCAATTTCATTTAGTCCTGAAATGACCTGTCTGGTTGAGAGTGGATGTTAAACCCCATTCTTCCCATTCACCCAGTATTATGTACACCACCATTAAGATCTGTGATGATTAGTTTTAGTGAATAGAAATGCAAGAGTATAGATTTTGCTTTTTAAAAGAAGAAGAACGTTGTCTTGGTTTCTTTATTATTCTACCATCTTGAGATTTCTATTCTCCCGAATTATTAGCGTGTGACAGTTGCAGAGTTTTAACACAACAACGTGTTTAGTGTACAAAAGCCGAAGTTTAACGTTGGCGGGGCTAGTTAGATAACATCCGTTTTGTTCATATAAATGATCAATAAGGCATGACATTTGAATAGCCGTCTGTCTCACTACCCTAGCAACAATAATGTCGGTGTAATAGAAGAGAGAGCGTAACTTGCCCCCCATTACAATGATTACTCCCTATATTGACACTTTGGGTTCCTATTCAGATGGGCTGATTGATCAGAATATAATGAAATTAAATATTACATAATGGTAGGCCACGAAAACCTTCCGTCTTTTGTAGACGGTCGACACAAACAGAAATAAATAAATGGCAAATCATGATGCAGACGTAGACGACTGCAAATTTCATGTAATTGCAAACCCGGATTTAGCATTCGTTGCTTCAAACAAAATGAATGATTGATGTCTCTTTTTTTTTTCAAACTTCGAATACAATGAAATGATTTGTTTTTGGCAGCCTTAGTCATGTAATTATTGTTTGAATACCCAATATTTCGTTTTCCGTTGTAATTAGTTAAAACATTTAGAGTGACTGGTTGGAGTGGAGATTATTCTATTCTTGTGACATCATCACAAGATGAATGTGCATGCATGCATGTGTAGAATATCATTCATAAGATCTTTTTTTCTCAAGACAAAGAAGTTTTGAGACAAAAGATAAAAAATAGACCTCCCTTTTATTTTCCTGTTTGATTATTCCTCTTGTTGACTGACTTCAAAAAATATTTGTTTAATTTATGTGATGTGAACAATTAAATATATTAAATAGGCATTATGCAAGAGCTAAATCTGCCTATTGCAGGTCTTTCTTTAGGCCTTAAATGTTATATAAACTATTAATGAGACATTAATTTACTGGATTTGAATACTCTCGATGCCATCTGATAGTAAGAATGACAATCGCGGCTACAGAGTTATTGAAATGAGGTTTTCTTGGCTCAGAGTGAAGTAATTTAACTGAACTTTTCAGCATATTCCCTTTACATTATCTATTTTTTAATTATTACAACAAGCACCGTCAGCTCTTTATCTAACCTTCCATAGTGCCTCTTTAATCAATTTAATATCTCCGAGCCCTTGCTAACTTCAATATTGTAAAAGTTGAATCACTGAAAGGAATATCAGACCATAAATCGTCCCGTTACCTCTCAACCCTCGGCATTCTCTACTGATGATATAAACAGGATAAGATCTAATATCTATTGATGGGCCTCTTTTAATTCAGATTAATTTTAAGTGGGTGTATCATCTACCAAAGATATTTTGTTTTCTTAAACATGCATTATGCAAGAGCAAAATCTGCTTATTACAAGTCTTTCTTTAGGCCTGAAATGTTATCTAAATTATCAATTAGACATTAATTAACTTATTCAGGCCATAATAAACTCTCGATGTCAAGGCTAGCCTTCGATGTTGGCTGGATTATATTCCTATATGCTTCTAACGGCTATTGATAATTAAATCAATAAAAGTGGATAATCGAGACTATGCTGTTTATATTAATGATTTTAGTAATGATGACCGAGACTATGCAAAAATTTCACCCGCTTCTTTCTCGGCTCATAGTGGATCAATTTGACTGAAATTTTCAGCAAATTACCTTTACACTATCTAGTTTTTAACTATTATAGGGAGAACTGCCATCTCTTTATCTTATCTCCCATAATGTATCTTTAATTGAATATTAAATAATCAATTTGAGTTCATTTTAACTTGGATTAAACCGTGAAAAATTTGATATTCTTGTGTATCTAATATCATATACATGTAGTTATTTATCAATAAGTGAATAAAAATTGTGACGTTATTTCAAGATCACATAGGAAATTATTCTATGACCTGTTTTATTCCTGCAACCTGATAAAGGAAAGGAAAGCCACGGTGGCTAAGTGGGTAAGATGCTGTCCCGCTAGTCTGGAGGTCGGGTGTTCGATCCCTGCATTGGCAGAGAAAGTTCATCAGGATTTTCCAATGTGGTTTCCCCTTGTCTGTGGTGCAGGAAGAAAGGCCTGACAAGGACAGCTGTCTAGTTGTTTGGATGGGACGAAAAAAAAGAGGTCCCGTGTATACATTGGCATGCATGTAAAAGATCCCTTGACAGTTGGAATTCGATATAAGGGTAGGCCATAGTGCCGATGTCCGGGCTAAATTTCCTTTATAACATACTGTATGGCTATGGTTGTTTTATTCCTGCAAGCTCACTGAGGAAATAATATGCAAATTCAGGTCACCAAAGAATTCCCGACATAATCAATTTTGTAGAATAATTATTTTAGAATGTCTGTCACCAGATTCCTGATGCACATGCATGCTATGAATAATGTGATGGCATGCATGAAATTCCTGACAGTGCAAACATTTCATTATCTTAGGATTGATTTTTGTCTCGGAATTTCGTTTTTTGGCACTTGAATCAATCAAACTGTTCCTTAGAATCGTGGGTCAGGAGACATTGTCTGCAACTAATGGAATGGAAGGCTTCTTATCCAGGGACAAAATCAATCCCACGTTAAATTTGGTGATTCAAGATTGGCAGCCATTAAATTTCTGTTAGGTCTTGTCTTTTAATGTTGAGGTTCGGTGTCCTGGATAATTTTAAGACATTTTGAATAAAAGTTTAATTTGTCACAGTTTGAAAGATTTTACAGATAATATTAAGATACAAAGATAAAATAAATCACAGAAGAATAACTTTATTATTGAGTGAATTTAATTTAAAAGAGGAAAATATCTTTGAAAAGAATATGAGGTATGTTATCATGGTATATAAATTATTTTAAGAAGTGTGATTTTTTTTCCTGAGAGAGACAGAGAGATCTTTATGAATCTCATCATAGCTAACTTTTCTGACTAGTGACTTGAGAACTGGGAACAACCCTTTTTACAAGTTGTCTAAAATATATATAGGATATCCTCTGATCAAAATTGTATGTCGACATCTAATAGACCATAGACTGAGATTATTTCTAATTTCTATCTGACACCCAATTATCAAGTACTTTCTAATAATCTGATCATATTATTATTAATAATTATATATTGTGGTATTAACCTTATCTATTAATTAGGGGGGTTGGATGGCCGAATGGTTAGCAAATGCGCGCTGTATCATAAAGCCTGTCATTGAGTCTACTGGCGTGGTTTCGAATCCCTGGTTGTACGTGACAAGGAGTAGGGTCGCCTGTCCAACCTCGTGGGTTTTCTCCGGGTCCTCCGGTTTCCTCCCACTGCTAAAGACCCCTATGCGCAAGCGAATTATTGAAATAAAATTAAACCATATGTTAGTCCCGAAATGACCTAGTTTGTGTTGAGTGGACGTTAAACCCCATTTCTCTCTCTCTCTCTTTCTCTCTCTTTATCTATTAATTAGAGGAGGACTTGGTTTTAATTATTAAGAAGATGAGCGAGAGAGAAAGAAAGAGAGATGGGGTGTAGGGTCCACTCGAGACAAACTAGGTCATTTCGAGACTAACATAAGTTCAATTTTATTTCAATGATTTGCTTGCGCGTAGGGGTCTTTAGCAGTGGGAGGAAACCGTAGAACATGGAGAAAACCCATGAGGTTGGACAGGCAACTCCTTGTCACGTACAACCAGGGAATATGAAAGTTAACATACAAATGAATATTTTATAGCGGACAATATGTATTATATAAAGTTGCATATATAAAGAGCTAGTCGTTTTTGTTATACTATTTCACAAATACATAATGAGGATTGAATATATTGAAAATTTCATTCAAATTACTTTATTCTGAGTGAAGTTTTGAGGTTTTGTGATAAAAAATTATTATATAAAAATTACAACTTTAGCCCATATAGAATATTGATTCAGAGGAAAGTTAGCCCACACAGAAATAAAACTGTTATGTGGTTATTAGACATGTTCACCGATACAGGTACAGGTGTGTTTCATTTCATATACAGGTATCTACATGTATAAAATAACATCGGATAAAAGTTATATAAAAACTTCAAAGGACAGCTGTCTAGTTTTTCGTATGGGATGAAAAACTGAGGTCCTGTGTATATATTGGCGTGTAGGTAAAAGATTCCCTGGCAGTTGGAATTCGATATCAGAGTAAGCCATAGTGCCGCTGCCTGGGCAAAATTTCCCTCATAGCACACTGTATATAGTATGCCCGTCTTCATTAGCCCGGTAGGCGCAGAACAGTAGGACGTTAAACACCATTCGTTTCATAAAAAACTTCAGTGTTGCTTTAAGAAGTTTAAAGGCTAATATTTTATGGTATTAAATATAGTTTCAGATAGTTTATACTTTTAAATATGATAACCACTGTCTCTAGAAAGGAACTCTGATAGCCTATAGGGCAGATATTTAACACATCTATACTTATCATGAATGATATCGAGCTTTATAATCATTGGCAGTGATAAATGTCTCTTAAACAGTTTCTTCATCCATAATTTTTTTAGCTACAGATTAAAGGTCCATTATGTAATAGCTAAATCTGCCTATCGCTGGTCTTTTTTTATGACTTCAAATGTTATTTTGCCTAAATTATTTTGACATTTATTCATGTGACAAGCCCAATATCAACTCTTTAGACTATCGGATGGCTGAGATTATGAATGGATTAGAACACTATGCCATTTAATGATATAAAATGGATAATCAAGACTTTGTTATTATCAAAGTCAATGTACATATACTTGACAATCAAGACTAGAGAGAGAGAAACTAGGTCATTTTGGGACTGAAAAACATTGTTCAATTTTGTTTCAATAATTCGCTTGCGCGTCCAGGTCTTTATCTAAATCTTACATAATGCATCTTTAAGTCTTGATAGTTTCATTCTTACGTTCATTGAGTCAACTGGTGTGGTTTCGAATCCCCGGTTGTACGTGGCATGGAGTAGGGTCGCCTGTCCAACCTCGTGGGTTTTCTCCGGGTCCTCCGGTTTCCTCCCACTGCTAAAGACACCTACGCACAAGCAAATTATTGAAATAAAAATAAACCATATGTTAGTCCCGAAATGACCTAGTTTGTGTCGAGTGGACGTTAAACCCCATTTCTTTCTCTCTCTTTCTTTCATTCTTACGTTGAGAAACTTTAATTAGAATAGAACGTTTGTGGTATTTACCAGGTTTTCCCATGTACATCACGCGACATGACAAGTACTTTAATAATCCTCCTAGTTACACCACCGTAAGGGGAAATCATTTCAAGAGATTACGGAAATCAGAGAAGCCTAAGGAAAGGCGAGTAATATTAGAGGCCAGAAGTGAAATCTTTAATAATCTGATAGAAAACTGATCAATGAGAGACATCGTGAGTCATCGGATTCCTCTACATTAAGAGACTGGTCGTTGTTTTAACAGGAAGACAGGTTTCTCACTTACAAAGAGGAGACACTTGTATGATATTAACTGGACGATTGTTAATAATTGTACTGGGTGTTATTGTCTATCATTTTGTTGAAAGACTAGATAATCTGACATATCGTGTAGGATGTGTCATAAGTAAATTAATATCGAGTGTTAAATGCATTGATCACTAGAAAGGGTCGTATTAAGTACGGTTTTCTTGTGATTTCTGAAGTTACACTTGGACAAATCAGAGCATTGTGTAAAAAGATTAAATGTGTATTTGATGTCAGATTAAGATGTTTTTTAGAAGTGGACATTAGAAATATATACAGACCTTACCTACTAAATATTCGTTATAGTTACTGTGATATTAGCATAGCAGACATTAAACATGTCTTCCATGCAGATTTATGGTAAGTTTAAACTTTTCAATCAGAGTTTGTTTTGTGATCGATTTTCTTCATGAAATGGGGGGTTGGATTGGATGGCCAGTTGGTCTTATGCATGCACTTAGCTCATAAGGTCTGTCATTGAGTCAAGTGGTGTGGGTTCAATTCCCACACTTGTACGTGACAAGCAGTAGGGCCGACTATCCAACAGGTGAGAGTTTATATTTGTATTAACCTTGAGTTTTATCTTTGTCTGATAACCTTCAGGCTCCGATTTCACAAAACAATATCTTACTTAAACATCCATTATGCAAGAACTAAATCTGCCAATTGCAGGTCTTTCTTTAGGTCTGAAATGTTATCTAAATTATTAATTAGACATGCATTAACTTATCCAGACCATAATCAACTCTCGATGGCTTCGCTAGCCTGCAATATTTACTGGATTAGAACCATGTCTGCTGCTTATGATTAAATCAGAAAATGGATAATCGAGACTGTTTTTTATCGTACCAACTTTAGTAATGATGATCGAGGCTAGACTCAAAATTCAATTGCTAAATACTTGGTTCAGGGTGGATCAATTGATTGAAATTTGCAGCAAAATCCCTTTTATCTAGTTTTTAACTATTATAGTGAGAACTGCCAACTCGTTATCTAATCTCACATAATGTATCTTTAAGTTAAGAATTTACACAACTTTCAATCACTGTTCATGAGAAATATCTTTGATCCAGAAACACAAAACTTTGCACATAGTTTTTTTTATTGATGTATTTGATGCATTAAAACAATACAAATTTTATAAAGGGCTACGTTTTAGTTTTAAAGAGGTGAACAATTTTGAGTAAATTCTTAACTTAAGTCTGAGAATGCTTTGTGCACTGGAGGGGGGGGGTGGCTGAATGGTTAACAATCACGCGCTGTATCATACAGTCTGTCATTGAGTCAACTGGCGGGGTTTCGATTCCCTGGTTGTACGTGACAAGGAGTAGGGTCGCCTGTCCAACCTTGTGGGTTTTCTCCGGGTCGTCTGGTTTCCTCCCGCTGCTACAGAACCCTACGTGCAAGCAAATTATTGAAACAAAATTGAACCATGTATTAGTCCTGAAATGACCTAGTTTGTGTCGAGTGGACGTTAAACTCCATTTCTCTCTCTCTCTCTCTCCGCTTTGTGAACTCGGGGCCAGGTGTATGAAATTATTTGACATGGATCTATCATAATCTATATTAATTTAATGATTGATAAACTTCAGGTGTATGCAATTATGTGATATGGATCTACCGGTATTTGTTTTTTTAGTTAGTTGTTACTGGGATACTAATAAGATTTTGACCCCCCTGGCAGATGAGACTTGTTTAATTTGATAAAAAAACAAACTAGACCTCGTACAAGTAAAATGATATTCTTATGATGAATTTAATAATATTTTGAGCCAAATGTCTGTAAACTAACTGTTAAAAAAAAATTCTATTTAATATAGTCATAAAGTAATGGGTATTGCTAAAAATGAGAAAGTAATTGTAATGATTACATTTAAAAAGTACTACTACTAGTAATGTAATTAATTATGTATTCAATGTAATTGCCCCAGCCTTGGGACTCGCTTTAAACTAGTGTCAGCCTTGTTCATTGAATTTCTATTGAATCTAGTCACAAAATTTCCGAAAAGTATCATTTGGAAACTGGAAATGCAATACAAAAAAAAAATTTGAAATTTTTCTTGGTTAGAATAAAAAAAGAGGTTGCAAACACTTAATCTTGACCTTTTGTAAGAATTAACACTTTGGTACTTGGACCGCTCCCGGAACCACTGGAAACTAGTGCCCCTAGTCACAGCAATAGTTGTGACACTTGTAAGAACTAGTATATAGGCGGCTATTCGGTTTGAGATTGTCTAGGGAGTAATGGCTTCCAGGGATACACTGCTCTCCATCTACTTCATACTTTGAGAATAGATCTCTGTCCTGAATGGCCGCCATATCCAAAAATTAGTTTACTGTTTTGTAATGCGGTTCTACTCCGTTTCACATCTGGCATACACTTAAATATACTTTTTCAATTTTATTAAAGAGAAGCAGAAAAAATACTTCACAAAATTCTTCAAGTATATTTAGTGTTTTTGACTAAAATTGTTGATTTAGGACTTAAAGAAATGTCTGTTAACTAGCTTAGTGTCTGTTCTCAAGCGGAGCTGACTGTAAACAGGCAGCCTAAGTTTAGTATGGAAACAGGAATAGTCAATATTTACATGTACCAAAGGGTTAACAATTGCTCTTATATATCGTGAACTCCTTATGTACCTAAGGGTTAACAATTGCTCTTATATATCGAGAACTCTGTATGTACCAAAAGGTTAACAATTGCTCTTATATATCAGGAACTCTTTATGCTGTCGAACACTCGTTGACATTCATTTTAAAAAAAATAATAGGTGGGACTGTTGATAACAACAATAACTTGTTCAATCAACAAATTTAATGTTTTATGACGTCAGTCAAGAATATAAGCCAATGAGAAAAGGTAAAACTGGTCGTACCAGATTTTCCGACAGGTGATTTCCGACAGGTAAAATGAAAATCAACCTGTACTTATTGACCCCTTGTACCAGAATTACTTTGTTCAATCAAGAAATTAACTGCTTTATTACGACGTCGAGAATATAAGCCAATAAGAAACAATTAAATGGTAAGACAAGTTGTACCTGATTTCCGACTTGTAAAATGATCACCAACTGGTACTTATTGACCCCTTTGCTCAATCCAGAAATTAATCGTTTTATTACGACGTCGAGAATATAAGCCAATACAAAACAATTAAGAAATGGTAAGACAAGTCGTACCTGGTTTCCGACGTGTAAAATGATCACGAGCATGTACTAATTGACCCCGTGAACCAGGATATTAATTGTGATTATCAATGATAACATTATTTTATATAAACCTATAACAACGAGGATGGACTTACAACTGACGGAAAGTTCTTAAGTACAATATGATAATTAAAACTGGTCAATCAAGTTTGTAATTTGACACAGTCATTGGTGTTCGTTAATATTCCCCAACTAATTGACCTATATCATCTTCTTTATAATTAAAACTACGACCTTGTTTAATTTAACACAGTCATCAGTGTTCCCGTTATACATCGTAAGATTTACTATAGTTTGAGTGTTAATGTAATACGGTCATTCGTTAATATTCCCCAACTAATTGACCTAGTTCATCATCTTTATGATTAAACTCATTTAATTAAGATACATTCCCACAAAAAATAGTTATAGGGTAGTTATTTCCAATAAAAGTACATGTATGGCAAATTTGGTATAAATGGAATGTAGAGACATTCAATCTTGTTAATATTCTCCTACTAATTGACCGGGGGGATGAGGTGGATGGCCGAATGGTTAGCAATTGCACGTTATATCATGCGGTCTGCTTCCCTGATTGTATGTGACAAGGAGTAGAGTCGCCTGTCCAGCCTTGTGGGTTTTCTCTGGGTCCTTCGGTTTCCTCCCATTGCTAAAGACCCCTACGCGCAAGTGAATTATTGAAATAAAATTAAACCATATGTTAGTCCCAAAATGACCTGGTTTATGTTGAGTGGACGTTAAACCCCCTCTCTCTCTGCCTCTTATTGACCTGTTTCATCTATTATATAATTAAAACTATGTTCTCGTTTAATTAATAGATAAGGTTAATACACAATATATAATTATTAATAATATGATCAGATTATTAGAAAGTACTTGATAATTGGGTGTCAGATAGAAATTAGAATTAATCTCAGTGGATGGTCTAATGGATGTCGACATCTTAAAATATGATCAGAGGAAATCCTATATATATTTTAGGCAACTTGTAAAAAGTGTTGTTCCCAGCTCACAAGTCACTAGTCAGAAAAGTTAGCTAGGATGAGATTCAGAAAGATCTCTACTACTGTCAGTATATTTAAATTGCTGTGGAGAGGGGAGAGAGAGATTTTAACCTCCACTCGACACAAACTAGCTTATTTTGGGACTACCATGTATGGTTCAATTTTATTTCAATAATTCGCTAGCGTGTAGGGGGTCTTTAGCAGTGGGAGGAAACCAGAGATGGACAGATGACCCTACTCCTTGTCACATACAACTGGGGATTCAGTGACAGACCTTATGATACAACGGGAATGTGCTAACGATTTGCGAACCAACCACCCATTATTATATAACACATGGTCAGAATCAGACTTTATTTGATAAGTTAAATGATTGTTAATGACTGTTGATGACAGTTAACAATTTACACTACTTGCAATCGAAATAACTATATAAAAATTGAACCATATGTTAGTCCCGAAATGACCTAGTTTGTGTCGAGTGTCGGTTAAACCCCATCTCTCTCTCTCTCTCTCTCTCTCACTCAATCTCTCTCTCTCTCTCTCTCTCTCTCTCTCTCTATCTCACTCACTCACTCACTCACTCACTCACTCACTCACTCACTCACTCTCTCTCTCTCTCTCTCACTCTCTCTCTCTCTCTCTCTCTCTCTCTCTCTCTCTCTCTCTCTCTCTCACTCTCTCTATCTATCTCTCTCTCACTCTCTCTCTCTCTCTCTCTCTCTCCCTCACTCTCTCTCTCTCTATGGTACTTTATATGATGTTTACATGTGAATTACAAGAACAAGTAGTAACTGTATTTAGATAAAGTGTCTATTGAAGTAGTTTATTGTACTGAAGTACAGGATAAAGTAGTCGGAAGACCAGATCAATTAATTAATTGATTTATCAAAATAAGTGTTAACAGAGATCAAATGACATCCATTGCCTGTGGGCTAATGGCTTGACTATTGTTGGGTAAAACTGACCATTGCCTGTGGACTACTGGCTTGACCATTGATTATTTATAAAGTGTTGATATCTGGTTCTATTATCTACTGGTCATTATAAGGACATTAAGGGTCAGTTTATTGACCACAACTGTCAACATTGAAATATAATACTCTAGCTGGATGTTTATTGCCCTTGCTAATCACCACCCAAATTATCACCTTTAACTTGACGATATTTACATATAATATAACCTTTAACCTGACAACATTTACATATTGTAATATAACCTTTAACCCGACTATATTTACATATTATAATATAACCTTTAACCTGACTATATTTACATATTATAATATAACCTTTAACCCGACCCTGTGTAAAGGGGCTGACTCACTAACCTCAGGGTCCCGGGTTCAATCCCTGTGTTTGCAAAAGTTCCTCCTTGTCAGGAGTACAAAAAGGATGGACTGACAAGTTGTACGGATGGAACAAAAAACTAGGCATCCTGCGTGTAAAGAAACCGTGACAGTTGGAATTCAATTACTCTCTTGTCAAAATTTCCCTCATAGCACACTGTATGGCATATGTCAGTCTCCATTAGCCTAATCGGAGCAAACAGTAGGATGTCAAACCCCACTTCATTTCATGGCATGTGCCTGTGCCTTCCTATCCTAGTTGGTGTAGAATGTCCCCGACTTAATTTGTAAGAGGCAAACTGTTTTTGTATTACAAAAATAAAACTTGTTTCCTTTGTACGACAGTCTAAACAGTATAACTATGTCTGGTAAATTAGTGTACTAGCCAGCCATTTATGGTTTTATTACATTCCAGCGTAATTGTTCATTTGGTAATAACCTAAGTCAGGTATTTTATTTAACCTCGGCAGTCGTCAGAAGTAAATATGATTTTATTTACCTGGCTTTTAGTAAGAAAATGGTGATATTGACAGTGATGTATATACACCCAGGTGGAGATAACCTTTTATTATAGTCGTGGGTTAATACGGTCGTATCTATATTGGTTGTCAAAATTAAAGTAGTTTTAGAATGAATTGAACGGAGGTTAGCGATGGTTATTTGTTTATTTAAAGGAAGATCTACGATTGTTTAACAGTAATATGTCACATGTTAAGTTAAGTGTATGATTTTTGCCCCGTTTATTTGTATTTTGGAGGTGGTTCGGTGATTTTTTGGTCTGATATGATTGATAGTATAGGGCATTCCAAGTGCAAAAAATCTAAAATAAGAATGACATTTTGACCGAATAAAATTAACTTCAAAAGTTATTTATAGGTGTATTAGGTGTTAATATAGTCGAAAAAAAAAAGTTCTATCTGTAAATTTTTAATTTAGATGTTTTCACAAGGGGTAGGTAGGCATTCATAAAAATGATTTCAGGTGCGGACGGATCCATAGTGGGGGGGTTGGGCGGGGGAGGGGTCCATACCCTATTAATTCATTATCCAAATTAACATCAAACGGTGTGTTGGATTTCTCTCTTTAAAAAAGTTCAGTGTGTATGTATGACATTGTATGCCTACGTAATTTAGAGACGATGATAGCATCAATTTAATTTCACTGAATGTGCATCGGATTTGCTGCTCATTAATGATTTAATCCAAAAATGGATAATCAAGACTTATGTTTTTTATCATACCGACTTTAGTAATGATGATCAAGGCTAGTCCTATAATTCAAACGCTAATATCTTGGTTCCGAGTGTAGTAATTTGACTGAATTTTCCAGCATATTCCCTTTACATTGTCTAGTTTCTAACTATTATAGTGAGGAGAACTGTCAGCTCTTTATCTTATCGTCCATAATGCCCCTTTAATGTGTGGTATATTTATATATGTATCAATATCTAGTATATAAACACTGTTTAATGTGTAATATATTGATATAATACCTGTGATATACCAATATCTAGTATATATAAATATGATATATATCTATTAATATGTTGTTTATATGAGTCAGAGAATCTGTATTTTATTCCCTCATCATGACCATATAATACCAGATTATTTTTAAAGTATATTTTATGTGGAATCTGGAAAGCCGATGCATGTATCATATAATCTGTGAAGTATATACCTCAATGATAACATACTACTGGATATATATATATATACCCCAGTGATAACACTCTACTGGAAAGATCACATTAAAAAGATAAACTTAGAGTTATTTTACTTCTGGTGTTCAGTAGACCAACCGTTAGCCAGCTACCGTCCTGCCACAGTCTAAATATACAACCACAGGTCTGAGTGTCAGAACAGTTTCTATAAACCCTAGAGTATCCTTGTAATCGTTACTTCTTGTAACCTAGTGTAAAACTGAACGGAACAGTTTCTATAAACCTTGGAATATCCTTGTATTCGTTACTTCTTGTAACCTAGTGTAAAACTGAACGGAACAGTTTCTATAAACCTTGGAATATCCTTGTAATTGTTACTTCTTGTAACCTAGTGTAAAACTGAACGGAACAGTTTCTATAAACCTTGGAATATCCTTGTAATCGTTACTTCTTGTAACCTAGTGTAAAACGGACAGGAATATTGTTTTAATAAGAAAAAGGTAAGTTATTGTCACTGTGGTCAAATAAAAAAGCTAACTTATAATTCAAATAGTTCTTGATGGGAATGGAATTTTCTATATCTATTTGGAGGAGCCAATTGATTATTTAAAATGACTGATCATCATTAAGGATTTTGAATCTCTTATAATATTGTGAAAGTTGAAAAAAGGAATAGTTCAATTCCATTCAGTTTTTAACCAATCTGATTAAAACACAGATCTTATTTCGTTTCATTTTTTATAGTTTAAAATTTAATTTTACTTGTCTTTACTACACTAGGATCTGGAAGAGTTGTTGTATAACAGGCGATCTAGTTGGTGTGAGGAATTATCCAATGAAATGGTCTGTTACGACGAGTTCTTGGCTTTCTCTGCATGGAACTGTGGGTAAACCCCTAGTAACGTCAATGCTGATTGATTAATCAATGTCTGACGTCATAGGGTCAAAAGCTGCTTGTATGACCCCTGACGCAACCTTGAAGTACAACTGGTCAGATCTTAATGTAGTGTAGGCCATCGAAAGTATAAAAAAAAAACCGAAATATAGATCTTTATTTTAATCAGATTGGTTTTAATATAATGATGAATCTTCTGTAGATGATATTTGAGTGTTGTTCAAATTTAATCTGTAAAAGTTGATCAGTAATCTATAGGTGTGTGTGAAGTAGATTTATTTAACGTCCGGTTCCACCGAGGTGATATCACAGACTAGATCTATAGGTGGTTGTTGTTCTCAGTGTTTGATGTCCGCTTCCAATGAAGGTGATATCGCAGACTAGTCTTATTTTCATTATGCACTAGCAGGGGTCTTTCCTGTGGGAGTACCCGGAGTAAACCCACAAAGTTGAGAAGGCGCCCCTATTTCCAAGCCACATATGCTCACACCAGGGATCAAAACCACAACCGCAAGCCAGAGGTGACTGACCAGCTAGAGGTCGAAGCACGGCACTCTAGACCACTAGGCCATCCCCCCCCCCCCCCCGATCTAGAGGATATATCTGTAGGTATTTATATATACCACAGTCAATGATAGAACAAATTTTCTACTATATGTATACCATCATGTATTGATAGAACAAGGTTTCTACTATATGTATACCATGATGTAGGTATTTTAACAAAGACTATTATAGTGTTAAACATATGTCTGTATAGAATCACTTACACCCTATATCTAGTCTTTACCATTCACTATTACGGCTATATATACTAGTCTTTACCATTCACTATCACGGTTTTTTCTTACTCAATCTTACTTTTTTCTCAGTAAAGGCTGTCGAAGGAAGGTTATTTTTTGTGAGAATTGTTTAACTGGTTTTTTGATTTACATGTGAATATCTATGACTTTAAATGTTAAAAACTTTGAAAATAAACAGGCCTTGAAACAGATTTTTTTGTGAAAATTGTTTTACTGATTTTTGGATTTACTTGTGAATAGCTAGGGCTCTAAATGCTAAAAACTTTGAAAATATACAGGCCTTGAAATGGAATTTAAAAACAGAACTTGTTTTGATAGTCCTATTGTTAATGACTTTCTTATGATATTCTAATTTGTGCTGAAGAGCAGCCACTTGGTAATAATATGACAATGGTTATTGTTATTCTGTAAAAGATATTCAGGTTTCTAATGGTATGTATTTTATTTAGTTTGTTCTCGCTGATCCTGATCATGCATTTTTTTTGACATTATCTTAATATTTCACACTTAATCTTATCTAGATCGTACATAATAAATGGAATATTAACATTTAGTTTAGAAAACCAAACCAAAATATCTACAGTAGATAATCTTCTGG
Source organism: Patella vulgata (assembly GCF_932274485.2). NCBI lineage: Eukaryota > Metazoa > Mollusca > Gastropoda > Patellidae > Patella > Patella vulgata. The sequence continues at coordinate 6,059,468 of NC_065885.2, forward strand.
TTTAGATTAAATCGGATTTAAACATATTTTACCTGACACTTACCTGGCTTGATATATACTTAGTCTGAATCAAGAAAAAATGTCACTATCCTTGTATATAATTGATGTTGTTGTTGTTTATTACATCTTTAACATCGAATAAATTATGGTTTTATGGACAGGTAGATATTTAATTAAGATAATTTACAGGTATAAAAAAATGGTATCCTTAACTTAAACATACATTATGACGTCACATTAATAATGATGTCATTGTAATAATCATATTAAACATACATTATGCAAGAGCTAAATCTGCCTATTGCATGTCTTTCTTTAGGCCTGAAATGTTATCTAAATTATTATTTAGACATTAATTAACCTATCCAGACCATAATCAACTCTCGATGGCATTGCTAGCCTGTGATATTTAACGGATTGGAATACAATTTTTGAAAAATAATTAAACATAAAAATGGATATTCTATTTACGTTATCTATGTTTTCAACTATTATAGCGAGAACTGTCAACTCTTTATCTGATCTCCCATAATGCTCCTTTAATAACATTATACATGTATATGTGAATGTTTGAATATATACTGATTATTTATTGGTCTCAATAAGTACCCTGAGGATATATTTTAAATGATCGTATGTGAAGTAAACCAACATCCCTACTTGAGGTCAAACATGATTTATAATAAGTCTATTACATATCCAACTTGTTACAAATAATCCACTAACTAGGGTCATACTTACTATACTTGTCTATGCATAAGGCAGTTAAAACTTTGGGCTCAACAAATTTTATTCGGTAAGACCATTTGATTATCTACATATTAGATGATTAAAACTTCAGGTTCGGCAGGTTGTCTAGGCATCCAATAGTTTAAACTTTTAAAAAGGTACAAAGAGGCTCCACAAGTTTTATTTGGGGAATTTGGACTTACATCTTTTCCTCAGAGCCTAAAGTCTTGGACTTAGTTTTCTTATTCTACTTCACGTGGAGAATTATATTTTCAGTAATTCATATTTTAAATTTTTATAGTTTTTAAGACCAACTTTTTAAATAGGCAAGTGAGAAAATAGCTGTGATATATTGTAAGTAAGTTAAATGTAATTTATTGAAATGGTTATTTCAAACTGACGGGCCATGCTTTTAAGAATGTTATTTGAAACTCAGAAGCTGCGAGTAGAACCAGTGGGATATGTTCATTCTATATCTAGACGTCGGGCATCAACTGGCGGTAGAATTCAGTGAATAGCATTCATGTGGGAAGAAGAAATCTTGTGATGATGACGACGACTGCCAGAACTTCCAGGAATCATTGGAATTGTATAAAAGTTGTGTAAAAGAGTTCTGTGGTCTGTGAATAAATCAAGAAATAGTCTTGTGATGATGACGACGACTGCCAGGACTTCCAGGAATTGTTGAAGTTGTATAAAAGTTGTTTAAAAGAGCTCTGTGGTCTGTGTGAATAAATCTAGAAGAAACATGTTGTCTGTGTTATTTTGAATTCAAACTAGTTTATTCTTGACGTGTGATATACGAGCGTATAATTTGTGTAAAAGGTTATACAACTACGCTTGGATTAACGGAATATATCAGATTATGGGAGATTAGGTAAAGAGTTGACAGTTTTTGCTATAATAGTTAAAAAATAGATAACGTAAATAGAATATACTGAAAATTTCAGTCAAATTGCTTCACTCTGAACTGAGATATTAGCTTTTGAATTTTAGGCTTGCCTCAGTCATCATTACTAAAGTCGATACTATAAGAAACATAGTCTTGATTATCCATTATTATGTTTGATTATTTAAAAATATATATATTCCAATCCGCTAAATATTGCAGGCTAGCGATGGCATCAAGAGTTGATTATGGTCTGGATAAATTAATTAATGTCGAATGAATAATTTATATAACATTTGAGACCTAATGAAAGACCTGCAACAGGCAGATTTAGCTCTTGCATAATGTATGTTTAAGAGAATATTTGAAAGGAGGAATCTGATTGTAGTTAATACACAGTGATATGTCTGTAATATGGTTAGTTCGGAGCAAAACAGTAGGACGTTAAACCCCATTTCATTTCATTTCATTTGTAATATGGTTAACCTTTGACCTTTCCTTTACCAAGTTGGTATATAAACCACCATTGGTCCACCATATGTATGGAATTCTTGCGAATGATTAACATTTCAAACTATTTTCCCTATCATCTTCAAATCTTATTGGTTAGTAAACTATCAAACGATCTTCAATTACTTCTGACGCTCCTGAAAAAAAAACCCCCATACTTTTATCTAAGATCTGAACATTTTAATTTAATTCTGTATATTGACCGATCTTTATTCCTGTACTGACTGACTTGACTTTGTTCATATAACGGAAGAACAACGAATTGACGTGAAACTTGTAAGTTGTTTTATTGTCATTCCTGTTTTTCATGTAACGGAAGAACTACGTTTTGACGTTGAGCTTGTAAGTTGTTTTGTTAAGATTTTAAAGAATTTTGGGTGTGATGTGGGAAATGTAAATGTTATTATACTGATATGATGATACAGTAGAGATTATAGTATTCACTGGTTTTAGTTTAGTTAGAATGAAATAACTAATGTCACTTGATTTCTGTCATTCATTATTTACATTATTGTCTGTGAGGGTGTCTTCTGGTTTCTCTGTTCACGTGGAATAAATTATCGAGATCTATCCACTAGATTGGATAGTACTTACATCATTTAATACTTTGTCTGTTCGTAATGTGTATTGTCCGCTGGTTTGTCTTCATGGTAATGTTTGTTTGTGGTGTGTATTGTCGGCAGGGTCGTCTTCATGGTTTATAGTTGTGTGTGGTGTCGTCTTCCTACCCTTACTGTCATATTCACCACCTCATAACGGAATAAGTAAAATTATAGATGAATGTAGATGTTGTGATAGATTATAATGATGTACCTAGAGATTTCACACCTGTATTATTACTTCAAGATGTCAGGCAGGAAATAACTGACAAAATGTCAGGTAATAATGAACTATGCGTAATACCTGATTTCTTGACTGTGTTCGACATGTATTAATAATATCAATATTATTGAAATAAAATTGAACAATATGTTAGTCCCGAAATAACCTAGTTTGTGTTGAGTGGATGTTACCCCCTCTCTCTTTCTCTCTCTCTCTCTCTCTCTCTCTCTAGTAATATGAGAAATCAGTGGAAAATAAAACAACAGGAACTAGAGGAATAGTACCTGACAGCCTGAATTTGTGAAGGTGAACTGTGGTGACTCAGTGGGTAAGATGATGGCTCGTTAACCTGTAGGTCCCGTGTTCGATCCATTTGTTGGATAAGAAAGTGATTTTTCAGCGCTGTTCTCCCTTGTCAGTGGTGCAGGACGGAGGGTCTGGAAAGGAACAATGTATAGTCGTTTGGATGGAACGAAAAAATGGCGCTACTGCGTACATATTGGAGTGCATGTAAAAGAACCCATCACACTTGGAATTCGAAATAAGAATAGGCCATAGTGTCGTTGTCAGGGCAAAATTTCCCTCGTAGCACACTGTATGCCGTATGCCTGTCTTCATTAGGACAGTTGGAGCAAAACAATTGGACGTTAAACCCCCATTTTATTTTTACTGTGAAAGATGCCTTATATCCAGGCGTGATGATGGTTATAGAAATGTTTGACAGTTCAACGCAAAAGATCCTTTGGTGTATGCTCATCTTTATTGAACCCCATGTCATTTCATTTTTACTTTTCTGTGAAAGATGCCTTATATCCAGGCTTGATAATGGTTATAGATATATTTGACAGTTCAACCCATAAGTACTTGTACGTAATTTATGTAATTAGTGTGTGTTAATTATAATTAAGTATTGTATGATCGGTATGTGGTGAATCTCTTTCGAGTGAAAAGTTTCATTTCTTTGATGTGAATTCTGAAGTATGAGAAATTTGTCATGAATTAACGAACGTAGATTCATCATGTTTCATCTATTTATTGGTCTTCATTTTTCAAAGTGAAAGATTAATCTTTTGACAAACTGATTGTTTATTAATAGATTCACAAGTTTTGTTATAACTAGATAATTTATTCTATATCTTAGGATGAATTGACTGTACTTAGTCTTAAAGGAATTCTTGGTAATATCCTTAAATGATATTTAATAATAATAATAATAATCTATTTATAAAACGCTGAATATCCAACAAACTGGTTGCTCAAGAGCACTATCTACGTAAGACATCTTTAAAAGATGAAAATAACCATGATACGATAAACATTTAAACACAAGGAATGAACAGAACTGGTAAAATTACGATAAACAAAATAGTTACTAACACAAAGGGTAAACAGATTTAAAGAGTTCAGTCTTAAGAGATTTCTTAAAAGATTTCATGTTTTTAGAGTCTTTAGTCTTTTTTGATAGTTTATTCCATCATGTTGGGCCACTATGGGCGAAAGTTCTCTCACCACTTTTTGTATTTACTAGTACAGGTTTAACTATCATAAAATAACACAACTTTATAAACTCATGGAAGTGTATTTTTTCTGGGTTTTTTTTTTTTCATTATTAAAGAGCATCTAGAAATGTAGATAAAACAAACTTTAACATAAAAAACGATATGATCACTTGTAATTATTCCTAGGTGGAATCATGGAAGTTGGAAAAATCATGGAAAATCTTTTAAATCATGGAAGTTGGAAAATCATGGAAAATCTTATAAAATCATGGAACTTGGAAAATTATGAAAAAGCTTTTAACACTATGGAACTTGGAAAATCATGGAAAATCTTATAACATCATGGAACTTGGAAAATCATGGAAAATCTTATAAAATCATGGAACTTGGAAAATCATATTAAATTCGAATGTCAGTGGCAATAACCAGAGAGAGGGTGTCTCTTTAACGCTTAAGTGTCTGTACATTTACATGTGGTTAAGTGAAGGTTATAAAACTGCCATGTATATATTATTTGTATATGAGATCTATTTTTGGTGGTATAAAGTGTTTATTTTAGGCTATGATTAACAGCATACCGATAATAATAACAGTTCTGTTTATTGTTCTAATCTTGATTTATTAGTTTATTATCAAGTTAGATCAGACCAGAATCCAGATAAATACTTCACATGTTTCACATTCGTATCTCAACATCTGTCATCTTTATATCTTATAAAACAATGTAGGAAGGGTAAACAAAATTATAACAACAATTTTAACGTACATGTAAATTCGGAACTGCTTTGATGAGAGACAGCCTGGCATCCGAAATTCTTTAATATTACTTAATATACTAGTGTCTAACATTAAGCCAAATAATATAATAAATTGGCTAATAGTATTACAGAATATTACTGGAAAATTACCAGAAATCCATAACAAAGAACAGACACTAGTCTCTTGTCTGTATATAAAACAGGAATTGTGTTCGTGGTTGATGGCGTCGAGATTTGATTACCTGTCATTTAAACTCTTGTATCATCATTTATTTTTTTGCATGTTTTTTTCGTTATCCAAATTGTAAAACATATCAAGTACAACATCAATAGAGTTGGACAGTTTTATCAACTACATGAAAAATAGTTCTTTCTTGAAAATAAAACAAAATTTGATCATCTTCTGTGGAAATATCTGTATCTAGGAATGTTATTTTGGAGTCTGGTTGTATCATATCAAATGAATGGGAATAAAATGAATAAAACCAAGTACGAACAATCTGAATTGTTTGACTTAAAATTGCCTGTTTGCTGCAAATATGTTAATCGACTTGGAAATTTACTATTTTAAGTAGAATAACCTCTGACGCTTGCTGTCAGAACAGTTCAGTTGATTCTTTAGTAGTTTTAAATCCAAAGTGAAAACTTGATTATTTAGTAAAAAATCTGTAAATAGGCCTTTCTCTCAGAAAGCTTCTATTTTCGTTCTATAGTCGGTGGGGACCGGAGCACATGTGACGTCACAAATGGACCGGACTTGATCTTGATTATTTATTTTGTTATCATTAACAATCCAAAATGAGAAACATATTGCACAATTCAAATAATATATCATTATTAAATTGAATTATGTATGAATGTTATGTTCTGCTGGCTACTGGCCCCAAAACACAGACGTTTTATCGTTTTATAACTGGATTATCTCTAGCTGTCTGATCAACGTAATAATTATATAAAATACGCCATCGACTAATATTTTGAGAGATATTTCATTACTTCTAATTAAATTACAAATCGCCTAGTCTCATCTTCATGAAGACATTACAACTCGTGATTGGGGATATGATTGCCACTAACTGAGAAAAGGCCAAAGGTTTTAATCAAATTTTGTATGATCAGTAGGAAACTTTATACGATAAATAAACCAAGGGATAAGAAAGGAATATTTTTTCTCACAACATCTCGTGTCTACAGTAAATGTTATGAGTGAAATGTGATAAATTTCTCAAGGTACAGGTGATGATGAAATATAAAACATGACATATTCCGATGAATACTGATATCATGGCTATCCCATCACGTATTCTGTGTCTATTACTAAATATATAAATATAGAATTTAGTTCCACATAAACTGGTCATTACAGATTTTCATCTTGTTGGTGTGCTTTCTGTGAAATGTTGTTTTAAAGTTTCACTGTTTCAGTGACTTGAAGAATATGGTCTTTTCTCATTAACAGGATTCCGATGTGGTTTCCACATGTCAGTGGTGCAGGACGGAGGGCCTGACAAGGACAGCTGTCTAGCCATTTGAATTGGACAAAAAACCGAGAACCTGTGTATACATTGGCGTGCATGTAAAAGATATCCTGGCAGTTGGAATTTGAATGCCGCTACCCTGGCAAAATTTCCCTCATAGCACACTGTATGGCGTATACCCGTCTTCATTAGCCCTGTTGGAGTAGGACTTTAAACTCCATTTCATTTTATTTCATTAACAGATGTTGGTGTTAACTGGAAGGTCCTTTAGGACTTTCAAGTCTGATTTATATTACAGGGTCGGCTTAAACAATCTTACCTAGTCTGATGTTACACTACTTTTATGAATGTGAATATTTTGATAATTGTTTTCAGAAAAATGTCATAGAATCATGAAGTTTTTATTGGATACTAATAGTCTCCTATTTTGTCATTATTTCTGAACATGGTTCAATAATTAATGACATGCTCAATCCATGCACCTCTTCTCAGAATGAGTAACATTTTTTTGACCCACCCTGTATGTCGATGGTGCAGAACAACGAGTTCTGGCAATGAAAATGGTCTAGTTATTCGAATTTTGAGCTTGGTGAACTTGGTTTTGAACATATATTGATATATACTGATAATAGACAATTAGAGGGATCACACGGACTCGGCCTGACTAAATCTGAATCTGTGCCTGACATTTTTTTCAGGCTAAGTGGCACCAAACACAGAGGTTATGGAAGACTCTTGGAATTTGTGTAACCATGAATATTATTTTGTTACTTTATGTCTGACATTTTTATTCTGGCTATAAGTGGCACCATAAGCACAGGTTATTGAAAACTCTTGGAACTTGTGTAACATTGGATATCATTTTTTTGTTACTAATGAGACGTTTTTTTATCGTTACAGCTATACAGTCCCTGGACTCTCTCAATGATCAGATCGTACAATATATATTCTCCCAGAGCCATGTGGATATTGACCTGGAGAAAGACCTATCACCACGAGAACAAGAGACTCTCCAATCGTCCATGGTGTTGATTCGTCGACTTCTTGTCGATGCTCAAGCCAAATTCCGTAAAATGGTTGAAGACAATAAACAACTAGCGGCCAGGATTGATGGTTCCATTCAGGCAGCCAATCAGGAAGTGAATGCATTGAGAGCAGAACTAGCAGATACAAATAAAAGACTTTCGGAAATCAGTGTAAATGATGATAAAAATGAAAATGATTCAGAATCTGATTTAAAGATTGAAAGTAAGTTTTAAGTTAAAATATCTGCCCCTTGGTTTTTCCCAAAAAGACAACAAAAGAGAAGAGGGGTTAATGGACAACGGGGTTAACGCCTGCTCTTCATCGAATAGCAAAAGTCAATGATCTATTTATGTGTGTGCCAACGTGTCGTGTACACAGGACCCCGTAGGGTTTTTTGTGTGTACCGCACGGCTAGACAAAAAATTGAAGAAAATCATTAACTCAAATGTCATTTGATCAGAAAGAGAGGTGGGGAGAGAGAGCAATATGTTTTATTTAACACCCACTCAACACTAACTTGGATATTTTGGGACTAGTATGTGGTGCATCTTTATTTTGAAAGCAAAAGGAAAACACGAGTTATACTTCTATTTAGCTGACTTACGTGATGAGTGATAACAGTTACACGGGCGAATTTCTGCTCACTAACAATTCCTTCGAAGACCAGAAGTTGTTATGTGTGACTGTGAGTTTTATAGAAGGATAACTCGTCTTTTCCTTTTGTTTTTCGTCACTTCCATTTCTTGAAATCTTCATTACGCAACTATCGTAGCAATGATCTCTATGTTAAAATGATATTTGGAACGTGTTTAACCAATTCTATCACATGTGATAACCGCTGACATCAATATTGTTCTTTATTCCTTAACTTATGGTATTTGTTTTTTTGTTTTTTTTTACAGTCATCCCTTCAAATAAATCACAAGAAGATTTGGAGCTTGTGAAAGTGAAAGAAGATAATATGTGTCTAGAAAACGAAGTTAAAAGTTTGAAAAAAGAACTTGAGGAACTTCGTTCAAATAAAAAACCTACGAACAATGTGCACCATAGTAACGGTGAATTAAAACTTGAACTCATTCAAATGAAACAGGAATTTAATCGTGCTAAAGAAGCGTTACAAGGTTTGTATACAGACATCTTTTAGTGTACTAATACATCATCCTCCACACATGCATTGGGGGTTGGATGGCCGAATGGTTAGTGTGTTCGCATTGTATCATTAGGTCTGTCATTGAGTCAACTGCCGTGGTTTCGATTCCCAGGTTGAATGTTACAAGGAGTTGGGTCGCCTTGTAATCTTGTGGTTTTCTCCAGGTCCTCCGGTTTCCTTCCACTGCTAAAGACCCCTACGCGCAAGCGAATTAATTATTGAAATAAAATTGAACCGTATGTCAGTCCCAAAATGGCCTATTATGTATCGAGTTGACGTTAACTCCCCCTCTCTCTCTCTCTCTCTCTCTTTCTCTCTCTCTCTCATGCTGGTTCCATTTAAAACTTTTCTTTTCGCAAATTTAGAATATCTAAATGACGAGGGCACTTTGAAAAATAAACATGAAAATTTTGCATCAAGTCAAACGGTACAAACAACACATGCAAATGATATCACATCAGGTACATGCTTAGAAATATCAAATTAATTTCTACATTTCTAGATTTAAAAAAAAATATTCATATTCCTTACAGGCATTCGGCGTGCAAGATTTTTTTAATAATTTTTTTAGAAAACGCAAGTTTTAAACAGTAATTTACTGACATGTGAAGTGTAACAGTATTTAATACGTGAAAGCTGTTGAATTTGGCAGAAGTTGTGAAATGTTGTATGCAATGAACATGTTTATAAGCCTCCTTCATCAAATCAATTGAAATTTGATGAATTCAAGATGTTAATTTAAAAGATTTTAAAATTTTCTATAAATAGTTTGTAGTATGTAAGAACTGATAAATTATATCAACTTTACGTCCGTAGATCATCATGTTTCATGATTACAAGCCGACGAACATGTACACCAACCTTGTTAACAGTTAAATTTAGATATAAAATTAGAAACATCCTGTGTTTTTCTTAAATAAAATGAGGCACTTATTGTGTTGATTATGTATAGCTATGACTGGTTAAAGGTTATAAATTGCACCTAATAATGACTGACTACCTGATATAGACAAACAATTTGTTACTGAGCAAAGCTGTAATGAAATAGGAGTTGAACATCCACAGTTTTTCAGTTGAATTAAGCTATTTGGTATGATAGTGGAATGTTTTATATAACAATATACAGAACCCATTAAATATTTATTAAGTCCTACAAAGGTCCAGGAAATCCCCTGTGTTCGAGTAATTGATAATTTTGCGAGACATTTGCAAGTTTGCCTCAAACACTGTGGAGGCCATTTGGGGTATATTTTGGAAAGAACATGACATTTATACAAAGCCACAAACATAACTGAAACTTCGGGGAATGATTGTACACAGATAGATGTTTAAGTCCAGCAAATTTCATCAAATTTGCTGGACCTTTGTAGGTTTTAATAAATATTTTATGGGTTCTGTTTTTCTTTGGGGGGGGGGGGGCAGAGTCACCTTGTATGCCTACACTATACATACAGTACTACCACATAACATAAGGGAAATGAAATGAAATGAAATGGGGTTTAACGTCCTACTGTTCTGCTCTGACTCGACTAATGAAGATGGGCATATGCCATACAGTATGCTATGAGGAAAATTTTGCCTGGGCAGCGGCATTATGGCCTACTCTTATATCAAATTTCAACTTCAATGGAATCTTTTTCGTGCATGCCAATGTATACACGGGACCTCAGTTTTCCGGGTTAAGTATCTTCCAATATATAACTGTTAGAACAAATATAGATACTTCTTGACTAGAATACATGGTTTCTCTCACGATCATGGTAAAAACCATGATTGTAAATAAAATTTACATATTACGATTAATTCATTTATTGACATAATTGTCCAACCCGAATCAATGAAGGGGATCACGTGGCTAAGTGGGTAAGACGCTGGCTCGCTAGCCTGGAGGTCGGGTGTTCGATCCCTGCATTGGCCGAGAAAGTTCATCCAGATTTTCCGGCGTGGTTCCCCCTTGTCAGTGATGCAGGACGGAGGGCCTGACAAGGACAGCTGTCTAGTCCTTCGGATGAGACGAAAAACCGAGGTCCCGTGTATACATTGGAATGCACGTAAAAGATCCCTTGGCAGTTGGAATTCGATATAAGAGTAGGCGATAGTGCTGCTGCCCGGGCAAAATTTCCCTCATAGCACACTGTATGGCGTATGCCCGTCTTCATTAGCCCAGTATAGGAGCAGAACAGTAGGACGTTAAACCCCATTTCTTTTCATTTCATTTCTAATCAATGAAGTATAACTCCCCCCCCCCCCCCCCCCCCCCCCCGTAATTCGTAAATCATGCGTTATTACTTTGAACAGATTGCACAAGTACTGGCACTATTTTTAGACAATATGTTCCGAGTAACTTTCATTTTTGCTTAAAGTTATCTTATTATATTTGATTGCAGCTATGAAAGCCGACAGAAAAAGATTAAAAGGTGAAAAGTTGGAACTGTTAAAACAGATAAAACAACTTTACGATACCCTGGAGGAGAAAGAATCTGAACTACGTGATTTTATACGAAACTATGAACAAAGAGTACAAGAAAGTGATGATACTATTAAACAGGTTGGTTTCCCTTTTCCCTCAACATTATTACAAACATCTTGATACATTAAAGTTTTAGCTAAATATAACCCAATTGGTGCTCATGTGCCATTTCATTCATTTATTCATTCTAAACTTTTAGCTAAATATTGCCCAGTTGATGCTGGTGTGCCATGTGATTGATTCATTCAATGTAAACTTTTAGCTAAACATAGCCCAGTTGATGCTGGTGTGCCATGTGATTGATTCATTCATTGTAAACTTTTAGCTAAATATAGCCCAGTTGATGCTGGTGTGTAATATGATTGATTCTTTCATTGTAAACTTTTAGCTTAATATAGCCCAGTTGATGCTGGCCTACCATTAACAAGCATTTCACTCATTGTAACCTTTTTGCATAATTTAGCCCAGTTGACCACCATTTCACTCATTGTAAACTTTTGGCTTGATATAGCCCATTTGATGCTCGTGTGCCGTTTCATTCACTGTAAACTTTTAGCTTAAAGATACATTATTGGAGATTAGATAAAGAGCTGGCAGTTCTTACTAAAGTAGTTAAACAGTAGATAATGTAAAGAGAATTTGCTGAAAATTTCAATCAGATTGATCCACTATGAACCGAGAATTAAGTGATTGAAATTTCGACCTCGCATCGATCATATTACTAAAGTCGGTATGGATGAAAAACATAGTCTTGATTATCCATTTAATGATTAAATCAGGAATGAAAGTTAAGCAGCAAATCGGATCATAATCCAATAGATATCGCAGGCAAGCGTTGACATCGAGAGTTGATTATGGTCTGGATAAGTTAAGTAATGTCTAATTAATAATTTAGAAAACATTTCAGGCCTAAAGAAAGACCTGCAATAGACACATTTAGCTCTTGCATAATATATGTTTAATATAGCCCAGTTGATGCTGATGTACCATTCATTGTAAACCTCTCTAAATATCAACATTAAATAACGTGATTGTATTTCTTGTTTTGTTTTTTTCACAGCTGGTTTTAGAGAAGGAAGAATCTGAACGAGAGAAATGGGAGATAATCAAGAAAGCTAGAGAATCGGCTGAAAGGGTGGTACTTCTACGAGCACAGCTTGATTCTAAAGATCAACAGATCAAACAACTTGAGGCAGACATTGTTGAGGTAAGTTTCACAGTTTTTAATTACTCATGAAATGATATTGAGGCTAAAGTCTTATTTTACTGCACTAACCAAGCTAATGGATTCTGGTATACACCATACAGTGTGGTGGGTTGGGTGGCCGAATGATTAATGCATGCTCGTTGCATCATAAGGTCTGTCATTGAGTCAAGTGGCATGGTTTCGATTCCCTGCATATGCGTGACAAGGAGTAGTGTCACCTGTCCATCCTGGTGGCTTTTCTCCGGGTCCTTCGGTTTCCTTCCACTGCTAAAGAACCCTACGCACAAGGGAATTATTGAAATAAAAAAGGATCATATGTTAGTCCCGAAATGACCTAGATGTTAAACCCATCCTTCTCTCTGAATAATAGCAGTGTTTCCTCCATCCCCTTCACTAAATTCTTACTGGCAAGGGTTCTTTTTCACACGCACCTCAACGAAGGGCTTGACTGGACCTCAAACTTTTTTTTATCCCAACCAAACTATGGGACACCGCTCCTTGCCAGGCCCTCCATCCTTTACCTCTGACAAGGGGGAAACAAGACTGGAACTTTTTTGGTCAACTCTGGGATTAATCCAGAGACCTCCTAGTTAGTGATCTACTGTGGCCCCCTTATGGCTCCCTTTTAATTTAGAAGTTTTTTACCCGATTAAGTCCACAATTCCCATCACATTTTAAACATACATTATGCAAGAGCTACATCTGCCTATTGTAGGTCTTTCATAAGGTCTGAAATGTTATCTAAATTATTAATTAGACATTAATTAACTTATCCAGACCATAATCAACTCTTGATGGCATCGCTAGCCTGTGATGTTTATTGGATTACGTTCCGATTTGCTGTCCGACGTCCATTCATAATTAAATCAAAAAATGAATAATCGAGACTGTTTTTTATCCTACCGACTTTAGTAATGATGATCGAGGCTAGCCCCAATATTCAATCGCTAAAATCTTGGTTCATAGTGGATCAATTTGACTGAAATTTTCAGAAAATTGCCTTTACATTATCTAGTTTTTAACTATTATAGTGAGAATTGCCAGCTCTTTATCTAATCTCCCATAATGTATCACAAGTGCTTAAAAAATTAGTCGCCTATCCCACAGGATTTATTTTATAATATTTAATTTTCATGCTTTGTGCGCGCTAGAATGTACTCAAATTGATTATTTAATTAAGGAAACAAAATCGAAAAGAATAATGAAAAGAGGTTTGGCTCAGCCTTGTAGAAAAGTGCAAATGAAATGAAATGAAATGGGGTTTAACATCCTACTGTTCTGTTCCGAACTGGGCTAATGAAGATGGGCATATGCCATACAGTTTGCTATGAGGGAAATTTTGCTACTGCGTACTCTTATATCGAATTCCAACTGCCAAGGGATCTTTTACGTGCACGCCAATGTGTACAGGGGACCTCTGTTTTTCATCCCATTTGAACGATTAACAAAGCTGTCCTTGTCAGGCCCTCCGTCCTGCATCACTAATAAGGGGGACCCACGCCGGAAAATCTTGATGAACTTTCTCAGCCAATGCAGGGATCGACCACCCAACCTCCAGGCTAGCGAGCCAGCGTCTTACCCACCTAGCCACTGTGGCCCCCGAATTGGATTAAAAAGAAACCCCATCAAACTATTTAAGTCAACACTTATAGTTGTTGCTGGAATGTTTACATCATCTGAATATATTATTCTATTTATAGATTAAGGAAAGTACAGTAGCCAGTGTTAATAAATCAGTGAATTTATCTGATACAACAACTACGTTAGATAGTATTACCGTGGCAACTAATATAACAAATGATGATTTACCACCATATGAATCACCTCCACCTTCAACTAATAAAAACTTTACAGGTAAATAGTTTACTTTCTTACCTTTATTACAACATACCAGGACTTTACCTTTATTACAACATACATGTGATACCTTTATTACAACATACATGTGATACCTGAATTTTAACTTTATTATACCTAGACTTTACATTTATTACGACATACCCTTGATACCTGGTCGTTACCTTTATTACAACAAATGTTTTATACCTGGACTTTATCTTTAGTCTTTATTATTTATTGACTGATTGAGAAACGGTTTTAGACAACTTATTCGGAACTGATGTGATTACATGTATCTTGCTTATGTGAATAGGAAAATTATAGATTTTAGACATGATACTTGGCCTCAGCTTCAGGTTATTTTTGAAAGAGTTTTTCCAGTTACAAGCACCTGTGGGTTGTACACATAGATGAACAAGATGAACAAATGTTCCTTTAAGTTTTAAGATATATCAGTGATCATTAAAATGGATTGGATCAAAAGCCTTGATTTCTAACGAGTGATGAGTTTGGCGTGTATCGTTGCATGTTATTGTTTTAGTGAAGTTATTTACTTTTTATAATGTGATTTACTTTTAATAACATGTGATTTACTTTTAATAACATGTGATTTACTTTTGATAACATGTGATTTACTTTTAATAACATGTAATTTACTTTTGATAACATGTGATTTACTTTTAGTAACATGTGATTTACTTTTGATAACATGTGATTTACTTTTAATTATGTGTTTTATTTTTAATAACATGTGATTTACTTTTTAATAACATGGTTTACTTTTAATAACGTGTGATTTATTAATTTTATTTTAGTTTCAACAAGTACGCCGAACACAGACCGTAAAGATTCGCTAACACCGTTAATGAAATGGTTTAATACAAGTCATGACTATCATGAAGCAGATGTTAAAAATAAAAAGAAGCGGAAAAGCTTTGGTTCTTTATCACGAGTTTTTACTCGTGGTCGTACAAGGCGGTCTATAGCTATGACTAACAATGAAAGCTTAGATCCTGAAGGTGAGTTAGTGTCATAAAAAAAATGTTGTTAGTATCTAATATTTCCCATGAAGATCCAGTTGACGTCCATGGTTAAATTCTTAGTTAAATGGGGATTATGGAAGATTACATAAAGAGCTGGCAGTTCTCACTATAATAGTTAAAAACTAGATAATGTATACTGGAAATTTCAGTCAAATTGATCCATTCTGAACCAAAATATTAGCTTTTAAATTTTAAGCCTAGCCTCTATCATCATTACTAAAGTTGGTACTATAAAAAACATAGTCTTGATTATCCATTAGCAGATCAAATTCAAATCCAATGAAAATCTGACACATAAGATGCCATCTAGAGTTGATTATGGTTTGGAAAAGTTAATTAATGTCTAATTAATGTTTTTTATAACAGTTCAGGCCTAATGAAAGACCTACAATTGGCAGATTTAGCTCTTGCATAATGTATATTTAAACATTTAAACATATATTATGCAAGAGTTAAACCTGTCTATTGCAGGTCTTTTTTCTGGCTTCAAATGTGATAATCGATAGTCAAAACTCCCAAACTCATAACTTTGCTCAGAATAAAGTGCTTTGACTGAAATTTTCAATATATTCATTTTGCATTATCTATTTTTGAACTATTATAAAAAGAACAGACAACTCTTAATCTAAATCTTACATAATGCTGAAATATATTAGAATTATTGACGACTGAATATGTGATTGGTGGGCAGTAAATGCAAACATAATTTCAAATTGACGTTCGGGAACAGCGTTATCCTGTTTTTAACGCGTCTTAATATCTTCCAATTGATCGTTAAAACCGAATCCATACTGTGAATGCATATGATAAACTGTAATTTTAATTATTTTTTTTCAGATTCTGGTCCGTGTCCCAAGTTAACTTTATTAAGTCAGGAGAATTACCAGGAAAAATTACAAATATTGGAACAGGTTAAGGGTGTACATATGTCCAATTGGAAAGCTAATCATGTTTTAGCTTGGTTAGAAACATCTCTTAGTATGCCCATGTACGGTAAAATGTGTGCAGAAAATATTAAAAGTGGCAAGGTGAGTGTCTAAAAAACATTTTCTTTAGACAATGATTTGACTCAAGAAATGTAGCCTGTTTGTTGTATTTCCCTTCTGTTTTGTGCTCACAAGAAAAGTCTTCCTTGATGATCGTATGGACAGTCGAGATCCAGCCATTAACACATTGTGTTGGGATGGTCTAGAGCAGTGGTTCTCTACCGGCACACCTCGGAACACATGAAAAAATAGCAGCACATCTGGCTAAATATATTTGAAAAATATTTGTATTTTGCAAAATAAAAACATGGCAAGTCATAGACGGCATACAACCGTAGACAGAGACTAGTCATAGACACATAGAATGACTCAAACTAAATAAAGAAAAACACAGCTATGAACTTATCAGTAGACACCAGTGAATACTCAATTGGGATCACTGGTTTTTCGCATTTTCTTAGTGTGTCATTCCAAATTTTGTGGAACACTTTGGAAGATCTCGCGGCACACGGGTTGAGAATCACTGGTCTAGAGTGTCACACTTTGAAACTCTAGCTGGTTGGTCAACTGGTGTCTCTTGGAGAGGCACCTTCTCAACCACGATCATGAGTATACTCCTGGTACTCCGGTTTCCTTCCACAGGAAACAGTCCTGCCATGAATATACTAACACAAGATAACTTGTCTGTGATATAACCTACAACAACATGGAACAATGAGAGTAACACTTACTGTTGTCTAGTAAAAAATTATCCTAACTAATGTAACCATAGTAACCAGAATTACTATGTGTCTGTCTCAATAATTCCGAAATGACCTAGTTAAGAGGATGTTAAACCCCATCTCTCTGTTTCTCGCAATATGACAGATGTTTTTAGCTGACAAGACATTAGACTTTATTCCTTGAATTTATTCTTCAACATACATTATGCAAGAGCTAAATCTGTCTATTGCAGGTCTGTCTTTAGGCCTGAAATGTTATATAAACTATTAATTAACATACAAAGACAATAATCAACTCTCGATGCCATCTTATGTGTCGGATTTTCACTGGATTTGAATCATTGATGATTTATTCCAAAATTGGTAATTGAGACGATGTTTTTTATCGTACCGACTTCAGTAATGATGATCAAGACTAGGCCTATAATTCAGTTCAGAGTGGAGCAATTTGACTGAAATTTTCATCATAATCCCAGCTCTTTATCTAATCTTCCATAATTCCCCTCTTATAGAATGATTGATTGTATAAAAGTTGTCTTGTTTCTGTTTGTAGGTGTTACTTGGTTTGAGTGATTCCGAGTTAAACAACGCCTTGAATGTTGTAAATATTTTACACAGACGCAAGTTACGTCTGGCTATTGACGAACAGAGAGATCCAGTTGAAGTGTAAGCTTTCAGTCATAACTTTCGAGTATGGTCGCCTGTCCAACCTCGTGGGTTTTCTCCGGGTCCTCCGGTTTCCTCCCACTGCTAAAGACCCCTACGCGCGAGCGAATGATTGAAATAAAATTGAACCATGTGTTAGTCCCGAAACGATCTAGTTTGTGTCGAGTGGACGTTAAACCCCATTTCTTTCTCTCGCTCTTTTCATAACTTTCAAATGGCTTAGTTACTCAGGCACTGGCCCACTAACCAGGGGTTGTCTGTGGTACAGAACAGAGGGCCTGACAAGGACAGCTGTCTAGTTGTTTGGATGGGAAGAAAAACCGAGGTCACATGTACACATTGGCGTGCACGTAAAAGATCCCTTAGCAGTTGGAATTCGATATAAGAGTAGGCCATAGTGTCACTGCCCAGGCAAAATTTTCCTCATAGCACACTGTATTGCGTATGCCTGTCTTCATTAGCCCAGTCGGAGCAGAACAGTAGGATGTTAAACCCCATTTCATTTCATTTTTAATACTAACCGAGAGGTGTGGGGTTTAGTTTGGATGCTGCTCAAGAAAGTTCCTCAGGATGTTCTACCCTTCGTTTCGGCTTGTCAGTGGTGTAGGATGGAGAGTCTGGAAAGGAACAGTGGTTAGTTCTTCGGATGGTTCAAAAATTTTAAGTTCCTGTGTACACGAGGTTGGACAGGTTACCCTACTCCTTGTCACGCACAACCAGGGAATCGAAACTACGCCAGTTAATTAACTGACCGACCTTATCATACAGTGCGCACACGCTAACCATTCAGCCATCCAACCCCCCTCATGGCATATATCTGTCTTTATTAGTCTGAGTGGTGCAGAACAGTAAAAGGTTTAACATCATTTCATTTTGTTTCTTTTTTACATTTTAGGAAATTTCCTAAGGCTGATTCAGTAGATCATACGTGGGTTTCTCACCGATGGCTGCCTGACCTGGGCTTACCACAATATACAGCCATATTTGAATCACATCTAGTCGATGGTCGGACACTCAACACGCTAAATAAAAAGGATTTAGAGAAATATTTTGATATGCATCGTAAATGTCATCAAGCGAGTATTCTTCATGGTGTGGAATTGTTGAGACGTCTGGGTTATGATAGAGAGGTAAGGCCAATCAGGAGTCAAGCAGACGTTATTCACTGTTTTAAGGGCTGGGTAGGAGTTTATGTTACATTCTTTTATTTTCTGTCAGGGTGCCGCAGGGGATCAGCGAGTAACACACTCTCGCTAACCAGGAGATCTCATGTTCGTTCCCAGTGTTGGCTGAGAAGTTCCCTTGTCAGACAAAGGGTCTGACGAGAGACAGTGTCTAGTCCTTCAGATAGGATGAAAAACTGAGTTGCCATGTACACATTGGCATGCGCGTAAACAAATTCTTGACATTTGAAATAAATGTAGGTCATGGTGCCGCTGTTCAGGGTAAAATTTCCATCATATACCAGTCTTCATTAGCACAGTCGATGCAGTAAAGTAGGAATTTGTTAGTGGGAAGTTAAAAGGACATATCGCGCATATTGAACGAAACTCGTTTTTTTGCTTCTTTTGAATCAGATTTTTCTTGCATATTATTTTTTAACTCGCCCGAATTATTTGACAAAACTTTTGACTGTAGCGACAATAGTCATTCGGATAGATAGTCATGCATACCATTAACAGGAGTGTTTCGGATAGATAGTCATGCATACCAGTAACAGTAGTCATTCGGATAGATAGTCATGCATACCATTAACAGCACGTTAAAGATCCCCTGTCTGCTGGAAATCAAAGAGTAGGTTGCTGTAGTGCCACTTTCGAGGAAAATTTTTCATATTCAATGTCTCGATTCCTGCATGTTTAATTATTTCATTTGTAATTACTAGTACCCACTCTAGTTTAATAAAACCCACATCATGGCAACAATCTATTTCTTTTAAGACAGAAATTACTAATGAATTGCCATTCTCCAATTTTTAATTAAGAGAAAAGATATTTCTACAATAATGTGTTTATATATTAAAGGTTTTAGCAGAACGAAGAACAGCTTGTGAAGAGGCAGCAGCAGATCCTTTAGTTTGGTCCAATAAAAGAATCATAAGCTGGATCAAATCTATAGATTTAGGGGTAGGTCATTTTAAAACATAAATATAGAAAGACGAATAAACAGCTTGTCTTTCCATTGACAGTGCCCTCGTAAAAAATGACCATACACAATTTTGAAGAATAACATAATTGATAATATAACAATATTGGTGTCAGCCATTATTACATATGTGATAGAACTGGTTAAACACGTTCCAAATATAATTTTAACACAGAAATCATTACTACGATAGATGCATAACGAAGATTTGAAGAAACAGGAAGTGATGCAAAATATGGAAAACATGATTTACTGAAGTAACGAGCGATAACAGATACATGGTTGAATTTTTACTCACTGATAATACCCTCGAAGAAAAAAAAGTTGTTGTATGAGACTGTGAGAGGAGAATATCTGACAATTCATAGAAAAAACTGACTGTCATTAGATAAGACAAAACGTAAAAAATCGTAAAAATTACCATGTTTTTTTTATTAAGTATAGAATGAATAAAAGCCCATTCATTTCATTTCACCATATTTAATATTATGTTTTCATGTTTTTAGGAATATGCTGATAATTTAAAAGAGAGTGGTATCCATGGTGCTTTAATGGTTTTAGAGCCTTCATTTACATCAGACACCCTAGCAACAGCACTGGGCATTCCACCCGCTAAATCATTTATCCGTCGTCATCTCAATACTGAACTGGATTCTTTAATAAAACCAGCAAGGTAGATAATTCACTTTTGTCTTATTCATGGTTAACGTCTACTCAAACATAAAATTTTATTTGAATAATTCGCTTGCACGTAGGGGTCTTTAGCAGTGGGAGGAAACCGGAAGACCCAGAGAAAACCCACGACCCTACTCCTTGTCATGTATAAACAGCGGATCGAAACCACATCACTTTACTCAGTGACAGACCTTACGATCTAAAGCGCACGTTTGACTACTCGACCACCTGTCTTATTCAATGGTACATGTAGGGTGATGTATCCGAAGCCAGTAATCCACTGTTTAAAATGTTCTTATAACCAGACGCTTACAACTCATTGTGAGGGGGGAAAAAGGTTACTGCTGTAATGGATTTTTTTTAATTTTTAATTTTTTGACAGGAATGAAATTATGATTAGTATATTAAAGTCCCATTGCATCATTTGCATTTTTCGCTAGGATATAGAATTTCGCACGGCTTAATCTCGCGCTAATATGTGTTCTCAAGATTGATTATTTAACGTTTAATCCCCATAACCTGGTTATCTTTTAATCTTGTGTATCTAGCACTAATTTCTTTCACATTCATTCAATATCAAATCTGCCTAAAAATTTGTAAAAATCGTTTAAAATCACCAAAAATCAGCTAATTTGTACTTGTGTCCAGTTTAAAGCTGACCATTCAGCTTTGATAATGAGTGTCCAATTTACAAGCGTTTAATTTCTCGATCACTGTTAAAAAATAAACAACCCAATTGATTATTGATGTATAATGATTAATTATTGAACAGTGGTCAGGAAATTAAATACTTGTAAATTGGACACTCATTATCAAAATTAATCAGTCAGCTTTAAACTAGCCACAAGTACAAATTTGATTTTGGGTGATTTAAATGAATTTTTATGAATTTTTTAACGAAGATTTGATATTGAATGTATGTGAAAGAAATTAATGCTAATATACACGATAAAATGATACAGTGTAATTAAGAAAATAAAACGAAAATATCACCCTGTTAGATAATCTGCCAGCTTGGATAAATCAAAACCATTTTTGAACTGAATTAAAGATTCTTCTTTCTCGATATTGTAGATTACAGTAGATTCCTATTGTAGTTTACAGCAGATTCCTATTGCGGTAAAATAACGCAATGAATCTTTAATATTTAGAAGTTTAAAATACTAATATAACTAATTTTATCAACAGAGTGTATTTAGCTGGAATGAACATATTAAGGTAGAAATATCGTCATGACTATTTCATGTATTATGTTAACCGTATATCTTTATTTAGTTATAAGTATATATTATTTTCTGGTTCAGTTTTTGTAGATATTTATTTTAAGTTTTAGTTATTAGTTATTGGAAATTATAATTTGTATAATGGGTTTTTGAGGTTGTCTCTTGCCTTTTGGAGATAGCAGAGGACTATTAACATGGGTCTGTCTGTCACACATTTTGGAAATGTTCAAACATGAACCCTGTTTACATTACAAATTTTAACCATGCCAGGCACAGTATGGTTAATTTTTTTGTAGTGTAAGCAGGTCAAACTTAAGCATGCTGTACTGAGTACTGTGCCAATTTGGCCCACTCGGGACGGCGCCAGGCACGACATGGTTAGTTTTTCATACTGGAAATGTTCAAACATGGTGTTGATGTTCATTTGGCAAGTTTGTCAGTGGTGCAGAACGGAGGGCCTGACAAGGACAGTGGTCTAGTCATTTGGATGAGATGAAAAACTGAGGTCCCGTGTATACATTGGAATGCACGTAAAAGATCCCTTGACAGTTGGAATTCGATATAAGAGTAGACGATAGTGGCGCTGCCCGGGCAAAATTTCTCTCATAGCACACTGTATGGCGTATGCCCGTCTTCATTAGCCCAGTATAGGAGCAGAACAGTAGGATGTTAAACCCCATTTCATTTTCATTTCATTACATTAATGTTCAAGTAATTAATAAGTGTCATCTATATATTTTGTGATAAAGGCGGGGGACATCAGCCTCATTGTTGGCTTGTTTTATTTGTTTTTCTGTCTTAACGTTATTTATTTTAGTTGCTTCTACGTAAATTTGTAAATAAATGAAGAGTCCAGGGGAAGAACGATCTAAGTCACATTTTTGTCTTTTCGCATAAAAGCCAAAACAGACTTTTGGACGAGAATGCTTGACGCGAAGAAAACAACGAATGGGTTTAATTACAACTTCAAAATGATGTTTTATACGAATCATAATTACCAGTACAACAACTGACTTCCACTTTTCAGCCAAATTAAGGTCAAATAAAGGGTATGATGGACGTATTTGTCCGGGAGGTCATTTCAGAAGGGCCTTGGTTTGATGTGACTCAGAACATTTTTACCTGAAATTTATTGTTCCACAGAAAAGCTTATACAAGTGACTTAGATCGTTCTTCTCTGGGGCTCTTCAAATTTGTCTTGTAATCGAATCAGATAATTAACTCAAATACACAGATTAGATATGTGTGAATAAATTTATGTGTAGTGTTTAGCTTTCATATGTTGAGTGAAAACCTGTTTGATTTATTAAGTCCATAAAAGTAATTTACTAAAAAGATAATTAACTAATTATTTATTAATCTTTTAGGGGTATTTAGTAACTGGATAGAGCAATAAACTATATCACATATCTATAGAAAACAGCTTCTCGTTTATTTAGGCGACAGTTTCAAAGTTAAATAGCTTTGAGTGAATACTCTTGTAAACATCATCCAAATAAATTAAGAGAGCCACGGTGTCTAGGTGCTTAAGATGCTGACTTGCTAACCTGGAGGTCGGGTTTTCGATCCCTGCATTGGCCGAATTGGTTCATCTGGATTTTCTGACGTGGTTTCCCCTTGTCAGTGGTGCAGAACAGAGGGCCTGACAAGGACAGCTGTCTAGTCTTTCGAATGATACGAAAATGCATGTAAAAGATCCCTTGGCAGTTGGAATTCGATATAAGAGTAGGCGAAAGTGCCGCTGCCCGGGCAAAATTTCCCTCATAGCACACTGTATGGCATATGCCCGTCTTCATTAGCCCAGTATAGGAGCAGAACAGTAGGACGTTAAACCCCATTTCATTTTATTTCATCCAAATAAATTAAAAGCTGTTTTCTATAATCATGTGTTATAGTTTATTCATTATTTATTGTAAAAATCCTGGCCCCGTGTTCACAAAGCATTCTCAGCCTTAAAGTTAAGAATTTACTCAAAATTGTTCGCCTTATTTTAACAAAAATATAGCTTTTTATAAAACTTGTGTTGTTTTAATGTATCAAATACATGAATAAGAAACTATTTCTAGATCAAAGATATTTCTCATAAACAGTGATTGAAAGTTGAGTAAATTCTTAACTTAAGTCTGAGAATGCTTTGTGAAATTGGGGCCTGATTCTGATTTACACAATATTTTCAATATTTTATTTGAACTTGTTTCAGAGCGGCTCTTGACACACCAAATAATAACTCGAAGAAGTCGGACAACGGATCGGCTAATAAATCTTTTAATAGATCTTTTCGAAGCAGTTCAACTTCAGATGACGCGTCACGGGGACGCTTGAGTTTTCGGGTTAGTATTTTTAGTTCATGAAGTTTTATTTCTTATGGGTCTTGATGCATAAACAGCCACCCAAAGGAACCGTTTTTTGTTTCATATTTCAGAAGTTAAATATTTGGAATTAAAGTAGCTATGTCTCTAACTCAATATCATCCAAAATCTGCGATATTGAAAACACAAATTATTTGTCAATTTAAATCAACATTGATGTTGTGATCTTACAGGGACAAGATGGGCTTCTGATATCCAATATTTAAGACAAGATAAACATTTTACCATTGGTACACGAATCGTGTACCATAATGCGTTTCAGTGTCAATTGTAACATTTACCCGAAGAACGAGGCTAAACATATTCCACAAGTCATATCATTTGGTGACGCCATATTTTTATCTGGAGAGCATCCACAATAAATACTATCGGTGTAGACTGGAATAACCAGACGCTAGAGATTGCCATTCGATTGAGACTTTTGGCATATTTCACCGAACATATGTGATTTGAAATTAGAGTAAAAACAGAAACATTTGAAACTAAACATTAATTGTGTATGTTTGTTTTTTTCAGGGTTCGTTAAGTAGAGCGTTTGGCAAAAAGTTTAAAGACGATCTCAAATTAGCTTTTGATGACACACCAAAACGTAAAATATCGTCACCTATTCAAATTCAGCATAATTCATTAGATTCTGTGGCTGAACCGGATTCTACGCCAGTATAGGTTAGTTGTTAACAAATCTCTACAAGAAATTGTAAACAACAAACTACTCGTCGAGGCAGTCCATCGAAATAAACCGAATTCAAATAATGATTACGGACAGTGGAGTCTCTTTTCTTAGTCCCGTGAATTGAATATCGAAGGTTGAATGTTTGAAGTGTAGTAAAATAGGATTATTGCCAGTTTCGTTACGAATATGATGGTTGTACAGTTGTGTTCATGTGAAAGGTGACGTCTACTTGGTGAGGATATGGTGGGGGGGAATCCCCTTTAATGAGTCAAAGATGGTTGAATTTGATAGTAGAAATAATATAACCTGCTCTTAACATGAAGAAAGGTAATCCATATTACCTGTGGATTATTACCTTTTTTTGTCTCCATAATTTAACATCGAGATCAGATCTTAACATGGATTACTGTACTTTTAGTAAAGGGTTAATTCAGCGCGGAAATTATTATAATGAACGGTGAATGGCTTTGAATACCTGTCGATTACCTGTAGCTGGAATTATTCTGGTGCTGTCAATTACAACTGACGCAAGCATTGAAAATTGTTTAAAAAGTGATGTGACTCAGAATAAAACCTGACGCTATTATATGGAATGCAAGTCAGTGTGGTTGTTTGTTTTTGCTTGTCAAAGATGAGAGAGCACTCTCCTCAAAACATCGCTAAAATAACAACCAATTGATGAGTGTATTCCGTATCTGATAGTCATTGGGGGTACTCGATTGAATGTTCCAGAATTGAACTCTCTCAATCCCAAAAATAGTGACAATCGAGTGAAAAGGTGGATTTCGGGCTACAACGCATGCGTCGACTGAATAAGTAAATATCTCGACCAAACATGCAGCCGAAACCGTTTAATTACGTGACGATTCTACTCACACCACTGTGACAGAACCGAATTCGCGTTACGCGATTGCAATTCTGTCAATTTTGGACTTTCTGGACTGTGAATCGAGCATCCCCATTAAGTCATGGTTTATGATATTACATGTACAACATCTGTGTATTACATAGTATATTCAACGTTTGTTATTTAGAGTGTGACGTTTACTCAGATCTATATATAGAACGAGAGAAAGAATGTGTGTGGATTATTAGAAACTATTTTATATCAAATATCAGATTAAAGAAACAAATTCACAGTATTCATTCTACATTCAGGGTTTATGTAAACATTACCTGTCACAGATGTGGTCTAAGGGGAGATAATAGGTAAATTATGGATTATCTCCCTTGGTTTTAGAACTTTCAAAATTCAACCACACTTTTCATTCTTCAGGATTCATGTGATCATTACCTATCAAACAATTTTTATATATATATATAAAATTAATTCTAGAAATTTATTTCTTTTTTTTAAACTGTTAGTTCTAGAAATATTTTTCTTTTTTCATTTAAACTGTTAATTTTTCATTCAAATTTTTTAATTCTAAGAAAGATTTTTTTTCATTTAAACTGTTAATTCTCTGAGAAAGATTTTTTTTTCATTCAAACTGTTAATTCTAGAAAGATCTTACCTGTCTCTCCTTCATCAATATTACATTATTTCATATCTAATAAGTCATCTATTGGTATTTAAATATTCATGATTATATCTGTGCCTTTTATTTCATACAAACCCATCTGATTAAAGTACAGATCTATATTTCATTTTGTTTTCTTTATACTTTCGATGGCCTACACTACATAAAGATCTGACAAGTTGTATGCAAAGTTAGTGTCAGGTGTGTTACAAGCGGCTTTTGACCCTATGACGTCAGATATTGGCGTTTCTAGTGGTTTACCCACAGATCCGTGCATGGCACGCCAAGAAGTCGCCGTAACAGACTTTCATTGGCTTATCTCTTACTTCAATATAACAACTCTTTCAGATCTTAGTGTAGTAAAGACAAGTAAAATGAACGGTAAAAAACGTAACGAAACAAGATCTGTTTTTTAATCCGATTGAATATAAACTAAGGATGTTGAATTATATTTTTGCCGTTCACTGATGGGGAAACTGTTTGCAGAATTTACTGGTAGATGTATTACGAATGGTCAGATATAAGTTATGACTCGTTCATCATCAAAGAACATATATTTCATTGTTCAATTACCAATTAGGCTTAGCACTTAATTACAGCATATTTCATTTGTCAGATATCATTTTTATATCAAACACACACATCTCCAATTAAGCATGCTAGAAATTTAGCAATCTGATAAAAACATTTATAGTTCTAATTTCGTTATACTCTTCATACAATAAGATCTGAAAGAATTGTCAAATAACCTACTTTCCGATGGATGTGAGAGATTAGCCAATCATATAGTCTGTTGAGAAAATTTCTTGTCGTCTACCATGTGGAATTATGGGTAGACATTCACAGCGATAGAAAACAAATCAAAACAGAAGTTGTATTTCGGAAAAAAACACAAATAAAAAATCAACGCTGATTCGTTAACCAATGACTGACGTCGTAGGATCAAAATCCGCACGTATGATCCCCTAACGTGACCTTCTAGTACAACCGGTCAGATCTTCATGTAGTAGAGGCCATCGAAAGTATAAAATAACGAAACAAAATATAGATCTGTATTTTAAATCAGATTGAAAATTTAGTTTTTAATAATGATTATAGATTGATAGATGCTTTGTGCAATAATTATGTTGCCTTTTATATGTAAATGTAGGCCTACATGTAAATATAGGCCTACATGTAAATATAGGCCTACACATGTAAATACTACAGCATGTAATTTATTCTTGTATTTAAACCCCCCGCCACGCTCTGCTTAACACAACAGTACAATCTATCTATCTATGCACGTCATAACTGCTCGACTTAAAAAATTGACCGAAATTTTTTCGGAAACCATCAGTCGATTTACACACCATAAAACTAGCATATTTTTCAAAACCCTAGTTTCAGACATGGCTACGATCGACCTTTGGACGGCATAACTATAATGTCAACGGGCTGTATAGATTAGCGCGCACGTATAAAAGCGCACAGCCGTGTACGTATAAAAGCCACGTCACGGCTCATGATTGCACACACAGAATTGTGATATAATACAAACGAACCAATCGTTACAAAAACTCTTAAGTGTCCCAATTAATTTTTATCAAACTTTTACGTATTACTACACCTGTTTATAAGATTTTAAAATAAATTTGACCAGCTCCATATTTTTAATTTTTGATAAACCACAATGAATTGCCAATTTTACACGGACCACAATTTGAATCGGGTAGCGAGTAAAAGGAGCTTTAAAGATTTTTTAATGAGTGATGATGAAAGGATACGAATTTGATCTAGGATAGAATATTAAACCCCGGCTAAATCTATTTGTCAAGGCCAGCTCAATTTTTATCAAGGTCTCTGATATGTAAATAAAGTTAGTGCACATGATTGTTGGCGAGATTGTAGGTTAGGTTTAGAGTAAGGATTAGGGCAGGGTCCAGGGATTGGCACTAGCCCTGTTTACTTCTGTGACCTATGACGAAAAATTGAGCTGGCCTTATAATTTAACACTGACCAGTATCTCATAGTTCCTTTAAATCTAGTCGTTATACACTCGAATTAAATCAATTTATCACCTGTCATCACTCACAGATCGTTTATATTTATATAGTTTTAAAATAGCAAGGTGTTTTTTTTTAATTGTGAAATATGTAAATGTATTGTCATATATTATAATTTATTGTGTATTATTCAATGTTAATTGTGATATAAACAAAAAACAAAACTAAATTTTGTAGAATTATTAACATTATATTTTAGCAGAAGTTGTAAATATATTTTATCAGATTTTGAATAGATTTCTTCATTTTTACCAATTTGATATAAAATTTTAATTTCTCTTAGTTGTGAATGTTTATAATTATTATTATTATTTTAAAGGCAGCAAGCATTTAACGTAAGGATATTCAAAACGCTAAAAAACACATGCCTGTCATTTACACAAATTTAAACGCTTCTTTTAAGAAATGTGCGAAACTTTAAAATAGAAATTATTTTTAAAACCATTCTTCAGCGTTATTTTTTTAACTGGTATGATCAAATCTACTTCCTATCTAATTTGATCCTTCAACATTAATTATTTAACTGGTATGATCATACCTACTGCCTTTCTAAATTTTTTCTTCAACATTACCCAATGGCATATCTGCTCCATTGACGTTACCTGTCTAAATTAATCCTTCAACTTTAATTATTAAACTGGTATAATCAAGCCTACTTCCTGTCTAAATTGATCCTTCAACTTTTAATTATTATTAAACTGATATGAATGAAGAAATTAGCCAGAAAGTCCTATTTTATTCTGATCTATATTATATATCGTGTTGTTGATGGTAAAAGTTTTACCCTTGTTTTTATTTCTGTTAAATATGTTCTAATTGTGATCGTGTCAATCTGTATATAAACCTATTTGTATATGTTGAACCAAAATATCTTATTCCACAGAATAAATTTTTTTATTAAATGTATTTAAACAACCATCCTTTTGTTTTCTTTAAAGAGACATGATGCTTTGATTTGGAGACACAGTGGCTAAGACGCTGGTTCGCTAGTCTGGAAGTCACGTGTTCAATCCCTGCATTAGCCGATAAAGTTCAATGGGATTTTCGGACATGATTTCCGCATGTCAGTGGTGCAGGACAGAGGGCCTGACAAGGACAGCTGTCTAGTCGTTCGGATGAGACGGAAAACCAAGATCCTGTGTAAAAGATCCCTTGACAGTTGGAATTCGATATAAGAGGTGGCCCAGGCAAAATTTCCCTCATAGCA
Source organism: Patella vulgata (assembly GCF_932274485.2). Lineage (NCBI taxonomy): Eukaryota > Metazoa > Mollusca > Gastropoda > Patellidae > Patella > Patella vulgata. The sequence continues at coordinate 6,089,119 of NC_065885.2, forward strand.
TGACATATGCCCGTCTTCATTAGCCCAGTCCGAGCAGAACAGTAGGACGTTAAACCCCATTTCATTTCAGTTTTCTATTTAAAGAGATAAAAGTGTCTTTGTGTGATTGGAGATCAGATCTAGTTCGTCTTAACATAATAAACGATAATGAGAGAGAGAGAAATGGGGTTTAACGTCAACTCGACACAACCTAGGTCATTTCGGGACTAACATATGGTTTAATTTTATTGCAATAATTTGCTTGCGCGTAGGGGTCTTTAGCAGTGGGAGGAAACCGGAGGACCCGGAGAAAATCCACGAGCTTGGACAGGCGACCCTACTCCTTGTCACGTACAACCAGGGATTCGAAACCACGCCAGTCGATTCAATGACAGACTTTATGAATAAACGATAATATATCACACTCAAATTAATTCCAGCAAGTGCACAAATTACACATCCCATGTTGGTTTGATTGACATTGTAGTCATTTATTTTATAATGATACAATTTTACAACAAGTTTCAATACAGTATGAGTCATGTATATTAAAATCACGCAAATATTAGTCTGGTTATCTCCCCTTTGCCTTACACACAAGCGCAAGAAATAGTCATAGTGTTTTGACAACTTTCAAGAAGTTGGAAGAACTATCACATCTGTGGTCTAAGGGGAGATAATAGGTAAATTATGGATTATCCCCCTTTGTTTTAGAACTATCAGAATTCAGACATGACTTTCTGACAACTTTCAAAAAGTTGGAAGAACTATCACATATGTGGTCTAAGGGGAGATAATAGGTAAATTATGGATTATCCCCCCTTGTTTTAGACCTATCAGTATTCAGTCACACTTCTTTTCATAACCATTTATTCCTTTAGGATTTATATATAAATATCATCCACATCAGTAGCATCCATTCTGGAGAAGACAATAAAATTATCCATCTTGATAACTACAGTAGAATCTGTACGACCAGCTGTTCCTACTTGAGGACATCTCCATGTAAGTGGTTGCTGAATACAGATTCCACTGTATGTGACATTAGCTTGTGTCCATATTCCAGTTATAAGTTAAACTTCTATCTTCATCAACATGGATACTGATTATGTGGTGACCTGGAATCATGGCTAATCCTAATATTCTCGGTTCTTCTTTTTCACCACTATCTAAAAATACAAATAAATACATATTGATTGCCAGACAATGAAAATCACACCCAAACCATACAAGATAAAATAAAATGAGGTTTAATGTCCTGCTCCTAAACTGGGCTAATGAAGATGGGCTATGCCATACAGTGTGTTATGAGGGAAATTTTGCCATGGCAGCGGCACTATGGACTACTCTTATATCGAATTCCAACTGCCAAGGGATCTTTTATGTGCACACCAATGTATACATGGGACCTCAGCTTTTTGCAGCATCGGAACGATTAGACAGCTGTCCTTGTCAGATCCTCCGCCCTTCACCACTGACAAGGGAAACTACGTCAGAAAATCCCGATAAACTTTCTTGGCCAATGCAAGGATGGAACATGCGACCTCAAGGCTACCGAGCCAGCATCTTATCCACTTAGCCACCAAAGCATACAAGTCAATCGAATTATAACATTAGCATTTAGAGCATCCACAACAATGGACCGACCGGCAAAGGTGATGACAGTATACAACGAAATTTGGGCATATACATGTGGTGTATATATATGAAGAGCCCCGGGGAAGAACGATCTAAATCACTTTTTCAACGAACCCCAGTTAATGGCGCCATCTGGTAGCAAATTGTATAAGCTTTCTGTGGAACAATCAATTTCAGGTAAAAACGATCAGAGTCACATCGAACTAAGGCCCTTCTGAAATGGCCTCCTGGACAAATACAAGTCCATCGTATTTATTTGACCTTAATTTGGCTGAAAAGTGGAAGTCAGTTGTTGTACTGGTAATTATGATTCGTATTAAACATTATTTTGAAGTTGTAATTAAACCCACTCGTTGTTCTGTTCGCATCAAGCATTCTCATCCAAAAGTCTGTTTTGCCTTTTATGCGAAAAGACAAAAATGTGACTTAGATCGTTCTTCCTCTGGACTCTTTATATATAATTAATGGATCTGGCTTATTTTTTAAAGCCCTGATTTCACAACCAACATTCATAAAGACAACTAAATTAACAAGATGGCCAACTTGAAACTGTGTTAGTAAAATAGGCTACGAGAGAAACAACCTAAATATCTCATGGTCTTAAAATAGAAAAAATATTTTAAATAGTAATTGGACCAGTAACTGGGCCCAACTGCTAATCATTTTTTTGTTTTTGTTGTTTTGGGGGTCGATAATCATCGAAAAAAGGCTATATTCTTTGAAAAATGTCTAGCCTCCACTAATTCATGTACTATCGACACGAAACATGGCATGCATGTTCCTTCGACAATTGTTTGTGCATTGAGTGAGAGACTGCTGGGATATCCGTACTTGTTGTTGTAGTAATATTTACCTGGTGATTTTAAATATTCTTCACAGGATCCTAATATCACATTTCTATCTCGATCTGTACACAGAAATATTCCTGAAATAAAACAAAACATCATGATCTATACAGATATATTTAAAGGCTCAGGTTTATATAGGAGATAAATTATCCCAATATCAATAACAATGGCAAAAGAATTAGGTTCACAATTGCTTTTTACAAGAACACATCATTTTATATATTGATGTCAACTTGGTCTGTCCATCCACAGATCAGAGTTTTTGAAAGTTTTTTTGGAATCACAGTGATTGTACAGCTAGTTATAATTAGGGAGAATCCCTACTGAACACTATCATAATTCAGTACTGTAAATAATTTACAGCCTCTTACAGATATCTAGAGATTTTTTCTGTAAAATTTTGACCCATGTATTGATTTCACATTATAAATATACCTGAAAGGGTCACTACCTTTCCATTGCCAAATATCTTACTGAAACTGTAATACATTACTACTTTAATATTTCAAATAGCATAAGTATCTATCAATGCTGAATATTTAACTGAATGGTTGGCCATTACTTACCTATCAATGTTCTACCATCAGTCATGCATATTTTCATGCTTTTATTCAGCCATCTTTGTAGTTTTCTTCTTCCACTTTTCAACCCCGGGTCATTTTTTGTTTCATTCTAAAAAAAAAAATATTTTGTTTTTAATTTTTTGTCTAATGAATGTTTAAATAAATTGTTCCAATGGTATTTAGTCATTGAGTTGTAAATACCAGTACTCGGGATGTAATTCTATGGAATACAAATTACAATTACTGATGCTTGCTGAGTGATATCAAATCAAATGAATTTGTAGGCATACCAATAGTTCCTTTTGGAATGGTCTCTAAACTGACAAAGTTTTCTCACCATTTCTGTCCATCCTACGACATTTCAGCTGCAAGTGCAATACCAAATTAATGAAATACCACCCTGTTCTTAAATCTTATTTTGATGTCGCTAGAAATGAACCTATATTGTGAACAGAGAACAATTATGGTGAATAATTGAAGGTAATGACTCCAAAATAGACTTAGAAAAGAAGTGAGGGTACAGCGGTATTTTCATATTGCAGCTTATACATGTCGGGACGGATTGTAAGTATTGTAACGCCAACGGTCAGAGGAGATCGTCCGTCCACAGACCGTTTAACGTTATCAAACTAAAAGGAAGTTAGGAACTACAATGATACCAGTAGTTTACACTCAAATTAAGAAAAGTTTTACTTGCACGGAAGAATGAAAGTTGTCGCTATGCCGCAGGCCTCTTATTTATATTACAACTGCAACCCTACTAAGCTCTGATAAACATAGTTGTTTCGAATTTCTTTAAAAAAAAGGTTTATAATATTAAAATTCCTTCTCACACTTATTTCAGTAGCCATTTTAGATTCCAAAATTGATAAAAACAAAAACGAAATACCAGATTTTAATATAATTTTAGTTAATTATTAAATAATTCCTAATTATTTAGAACTGATAGAAAATGGTGACCATTTTTATAAACTAACTAATTATTCAGAAGATAAAAACTTTTTTCATTCTTTTTTATATGTCTAATTTCGTTTACTTTTATATTATTATCTGATTTTTAAATACCAAACAAGTCATGCGTAAAGACTCACTTCCGCTACAAATCTTTTGTTGACATTGACAACAGTATTTTTCTATAACAGTAATTTATTTCTCAATGCTCTAGTTTTCGGCCACTGCACCACAAAGATGGGACGACCTAAATATTTTACACCAAATGAAGTATCTGTTCACAATACTATAGATGATTTATGGGTGTCATTTCTGGGAAAAGTATATGATTTGACTCCTCTCTGTGAAAAATACAAAGGTAAACAAACTAAAGCTTAATCTGATGGAGTTGCTGAATAGCCTATATTATAAAGACAGTTGTAGGATTGTTGTATATATTTATCATACTGACTTGGATTTAAATCTGATAAATATACAAACCTCTGGATTTATTCTTATACATACGTAACATTGTCACGTAAAAGAACATTACCTGTAAACTTATGTTATGTGAATAAATCCGATACCGGTACTCTATCCATAAAAATATATAAAAACTGTTCAAAATGTCCTGTAAAAATTAATATGTAACAGGCATTGCCTGAGTAGAGCGAAGCTGATTATTGTCAAATATAAAACCTTCATAATTAATTTTCTCAAGTGATACAAAAAATGTTAAATAATTTAGTTTTTCCAAATTGATTTTCATTTAGATCTAAATTGTATACATTAATTTTGTTTTTTTAAAAAAGAGCAAAAAAGTGTGAGAATTATTTTCATTGACATTGGGCGAGATTTGGTAAGTTGACATGCGCATTGCCTGTTTTGCCCAGTGTATCCGGTTCCGGTCTGAATTTTTTTTTAATCAACAGTCTGTGGGTGACAATTTCAGTTACGCTCCTGTGTTACCGGAAAAGAGCTTTGCTCAAGCACCGCGCTTCGTCGATGCTGTAGAGCTTTGCTCTATATTAAATAGAGATAGGATGATTTGCAATAAAAGGTGAATTGTTTTGTTCGTTTGCCCAAAGGAATAGCGACTGTGTTTCCACCGACTCTTTCATCAAATTCCAACTAGCAAGTTTGTCTTTTGTATGTAGGCCTACACAAATTGTGTAGGTGACCTCAGGTTTTTCATCCCATCTGAATAACTAGGTGGTATTCATTGCCAGGTTCTCTCTCCATCCAACATAATTGACAAGGGAAAGCCAAACTTAACAATCAAGAGGAACATCCTCAGCCAACACCAGTGTCCAACCTGTGACCTCCTGGTGATTGAGCCAGCATCTTACTCACTGAGCCACTGCAGCTCCCCTTGAAAGTATTGATGTGTCCGTACTAGAAATTATATTTATATTTCCTATACAGGTGATGTTTTATTGAAACCCATTTTACAGACAGCTGGTAAAGATATTTCAAATTGGTTCAATCCTAAATTAAAAGATGTAAGTTTTTAATCTGTGGTACTGTCACTATACAGGTTCTAATCGTTATCTTCTTCTCTACTTGTCGACAGTTTAATTCTCAGTGTTTTTTTTCAACTGCCAAAATAACAAAACCTTATGTTGTGCCAAAGATTGTTTCAGATCCAATATCAAATATCTCGGTTCTCATTGGGTTTAAAACGTAGATCATTGGACAGGAGATTATACTACTTCTAATCAGTCATGCTCATTGGATGTTTTGGCCACCGACGTTACCCAGATAGCAGACCTACAGCCTAATTAAAACACAGATCCTATTTCGTTTTGATTTTTATAGTTTAAAATTTTATTTTACTTGTTACTACCCAAGGATCTGGAAGAGTTGTTTTGGCATGAGGTGCAGGGAACTGTGGGTAACCCACTAGAAACATCAACGCTGATTGATTAAACAAATGTCTGACGTCAGGGGTTCAAAAAAGTCGCTCGTATGACCCCTGACGTGGGTATCCTTATCCTACTACAAACGTCAACTTTGATTGGTTAATCCAATGTCTGACTTCATAGGTTCAAAAGCCACTCGTATGACCTCTGCAGCGACCTTCCACTACAACCGGTCAGATCTTCTTGTAGTAGAGGCCACTGAAAGTATAAAAAAACCGAAATGAAATATAGATCTGTATTTTAGTCAGATTGAAGATTTGTCTACTGTGTGATAATTTGTGTGCTGTGTGATAATTTGTGTGCTGTATCATAAGGACTGTCATTGAGTCAACTGGCGTGGTTTCGATTCCCCGGTTGTACGTGACAAGGAGTAGGGTTGCCTGTCCAACCTCGTGGGTTTTCTCCGGGTGCTCCGGTTTCCTCCCACTGCTAAAGACCCCTACGCACAAGTGAATTATTGAAATAAAATTGAACCATGTGTTAGTCCCGAAATGACCTAGTTTGTGTCAATGGATGTTAAACCCCATTTCTCTCTCTCTTATATATGATATTATAAATGATGATATTATTATTTTCAGATACGAACACACATTGATCCGTTAACTGGTTGTATAATACCGTATTGTCCAAACGGTCGTTTTATTCATATTCCTCCTCCGTACCCAGATAGCGATTGGGCAAATGATTTTGGTCGTCCCTGGTGGAAAGATGAATCATACGCTGTTGGAATTTTATCAAAAAAGACACGGTTTATTAAAATCATCAACACTTTAACATCACAAGAACAAGTCATTGAGGTAAGTGAGATATAGCTGATTGTGTAGCAGGCAGAGTTTGGGGGGCATGCATGGTGTGGGGTGGGGGTAGAGGCGGGGACGACCCTGGGCATCCATTTCAGTGTCATGTTTTGAAACTAACATATGGTCATTTTTGTGTGCTCCAATACATCAGTGTTTCGGCCTGTTCTTCATTCGACTAGAGAGGGGTGGGTTTTTTAGTATCATAAGGTCTGTCATTCCGTCGACTGGTGTGGTTTCGATTCCCCAGTTGTACGTGACAAGGAGTAGGGTTGCCTGTCCAATCTCATGGGTTTTCGTCGGGTCCTCGGGTTTCCTCCCACTATGTGCAAGCGAATTATTGACGTAAAATTGAACCATGTTAGTCCCGAAATGACCTAGTTTGTTTCGAGTGGACTGTAACCCTCTCTCTCTCTCTCCCTCCCTCACCAAAAGTAATCCTTTACTAACATTTGGCGAGTTATCGGTTTATTCCACTAAAAAAACTTGGTTGGATTATTTAAAACTTGTTCAGCATGATTTGTTGAATGTACTCAGAGACCTGACAATAATTATAATCCAAGTAATTGTTTTTTTATTTCAGGTCTGCTCCGAAGAAAACATGTCCGAGATATTAGAGCGATATCTGAAATATAATCAACACGCGGCCAGTTACACATGGAAATATGATGGCCGAAATCTGGATATGAAGAAAAATCTAGAAGATAATACTATACCAGATGAAGATGAAGATTTCTATACCCTTAGTATGAATGATGATACGTTTTTACAGGCCATTCATCTTTATTTTAACGATGATTTAACGGAATCGTAATTCAACGGATAAATCAACATAAAGAAATATATTTGATATTTTATTTAAAGATGCATTATGTAAGAGCTAAATCTGCCTATTGAAGGTCTTTTTTATGGCTTCTTGTATTATAAAAATACATTAAGTATGAGCTAAATCTGCCTATTCCAAGTCTTTGTCTGGCTTCAAATATTATAAAAATTATTAATTAGACAATTATTCACATGGGAAACCTATAATAAACTCTCTAGACCATTGGATGGCTGATATTTAAATGGATTTGAACACCTGCGAGTTTTTAAAATTTTACGACAAATGGATAATGGAGACTTTGTGTTGATGATATATACCAGATCTTCAAACTGCCATAACATCGCCCCATATTCATTTCTCGTTATCTATTTTTGAACTATTCTAACAAGAACGGCCAGCTCTTTATCTAAATCTTACATAATGTATCTTTAAGGACGTTGATCCTCCCTCATTTGCATTTTTCAGAAAGTATCAACTTCTTAGACAATAAAATAGAACTCATTGATTATTAAATATTTAATTAAGAAATCAAAATGTCAACGTTGGATATTCACCTGGCTTGGATTCATTCAGATTTATAAGAGGCCCATCAAACATTATAGGTGGCGCTTGCTTGTTTTGTTTATATTTTGTCGTCTGCAGAATGTCAAATTTTTATTATATAGAAAGTGGTCTTTTAAAATTGTAAATAAAATGTATATTTATTGTTAAACTTATACGTAAATAAAAATACTTTGAAAATAGACCAAATAATTGTCATTATATTGTATGATAGCAAGCCTTTCATTTCATGACCATCTTTAATAGAAGGCTTGATCTCGCCATAACTCACTACAGTTTATTAAGCCCTTCACGTAAGTTTCCGGCGTGGTTCCCCCTTGTCAGTGATGCAGGACAGAGGACCTGACAAGGACAGCTGTCTTGTCCTTCTGATGATACGAAAAACCGAGGTCCTGTGTATACATTGGAATGCACGTAAAAGATCCCTTTGCAGTTGGAATTCGATATAAGAGTAGGTGATAGTGCTGCTGCCCTGGCAAAATTTCCCTCATAGCACACTATATGGCGCATGCCTGTCTTCATTAGCCCAGCATAGGAGCAGAACAGTAGGACGTTAAACCCCATTTTATTTCATTTTATTTCCTTCACGTAAGGCTAGATCTATTTAAGGTCAACTCAATTTTCGTCAAGGTCACCGAGATGTAAATAAGGTTAGGGCATGTGTTTGTTGGTGAGATTGTAGGTTAGGGTAAGCGCTAGATCCAGGGTTAGGGTTGGGATTAGCGCTAGCCCTGTTTTCATCTGGTGACCTTTGACCAAACTTGAAGTTGGCCTTATCAAATAGATCTAACCCTTCACGTAATACCCCGCATATTTCGGCACTAATTTCGATTGGTTACTGACCCAACTTGAGAGCCTTTTAGATTCCTCGATCATAATGAATACCACGTTTCATGCTTTCCAGCTAAAATGTCTACCTTTTATAATTGAGTTTCAAAGTTCAAGGTTTGTTCAATGTCAAGGTTTCTGTAGAGGTTGCCATGTTTGGATTGGTTTGAGTGTGTTTGTGTCACAACCTTTGATTGGATGTTACTGTTCCAGGAGCGGATCAAGGAATTTTTGCAGGGGGTGGGGGGTCATGTTCCTAAGACACTGTATCTCCCCCCCCCCCTCCCGCATGGTCTCTATCGTCATTTTGGCGTATATACATACACATTGAGCTTTATAAACAGAGAAATCCAACACCTCGTTTGACGTCAATTTTTATTATGAATTAATACAATGACATTGTGATTCAATTTCAAACCCACCCTCTGGATCCGTCCCTGTGTTCACATGTCTTCGGTAAAGGGAGATAACGTTGTAAATACACATAAAAAAATTGTGCTAATGCTTAATGGTGAGAGAGGAATGGGGTTTAACTTCAACTCGACACAAACTAGGTCATTTCGGGACTAACACATGGTTCAATTATATTTCATGGGAGGACCTGGAGAAACCCAGGAGGGTGGACAGGCAACCCTACTCCTTGTCATGTACAAGCTTGGTATAGAAACCCAACGACTCAATGACAGACCTTATGATCTAAAGCTTACATGTTATATCGACACCCCCCACCCCCCTTGTAAAGAATAAATAAGACAATTGTTATGTTATATTTATTGACAAAATGAATGTTACCAACATGATGACAGTCATTTAGAAAAACTTTTACAGTAGAAATATTGAAGAAAATGCTAAAATAAACTGTATTAACAATATTTACACATGGGTTATGGGCAATCAGAGTCAAATACAGATCTATATTTCGTTTCGTTTTTTTTATACTTTCGACGGCCTACACTACATGAAAATCTGACCATTTGTAGTGGGAGGTCATACAAGCGACATGTGACCCTATGACATCAGACATTAATTGATTAACTAAATACTGTTAATGTTTCTAGCAAGATACCCACAGTTCTGTGCATTGCACAGCAAGAACTCACTGCAACAGACCGTTTCATTGGCTAATTTCTCACATCAACCAGAACGCGGGTTATATAACAACTCTTGCAGATCCTAGTGTAGTGAAGAGAAGCAAAATGAAATTTTGAAATAAAAAATGAAACGAAATAGGATTTGTGTTTTAATCAGATTGGGTTTAGGGGAAACCAAATTAATTTTCAGTTCTTCGGAGCCTTAATAAAGAAGATAACTACTTGTGGGTCCCGTCAACAATTTATTTATTCAAAATGAGAATTAAAAACCTTTGAGCAGAGCCAACAAAAATCTTTAATGTCCTACTGTTCTGCTCCGACTGGGCTAATGTAGTCGAAGGTTAATCAAGCTCCCATTCCCTTTAATATAACCCGATTTCAACAAAAATAATTCTTGGTAATTTGTTATGGAGAATGTTGTATTCTAATGTATGTGATTAGCAACAAATCATGAATCATCTACTGGTGTGGAGAGTTGGTCCCCAGTGTGTGATTGCCATTTAGAGCCTGTCTGTACACCGTTTTAGACCATTAAAGTATGACCAATATAGAATGTTGATATCTAACCTATTTCAAGTCAATCCTAAAGCAGTAAAGAAAATAACTGACATAACATCAAATTATTCCAACCTTATAAATTATTTTAGTAATTTTTCTGCAGGTTGGCCATTTTCAAATAACCCCTCCTGTCTAATTTCTGGGTTAACCCTTCAGCCAGCATGATGCTGTACTACAATTTAAAACACGTGAAAAATTACTAGAATTTAACAAAAGGAAATCGATTGATAAAATTAGATCTAATTGTTAAAAACTTTGTAACAATATATACACAAAGAACCAAGCTGACATAAATTTATAATAACATGACACAGGATCCATCTCATGTGAATGACATGTCAAAACTAAGTTTATTTAAAGTTTTAAAGTTACAATTTCATATTTTGAAGTTATATTTTTATAAAGTATTAAAATAAAGCCTTAAAATAGATGGTATCTATAAACAGTTCTACCTTGTTAAAGAATAGTCCTACTAATCCTATAATTTTCTATTGCCAGTTGAGAAATTGGCAAAAATATCATTTCAAATTCAAACATTTAAAGATAGCTATTCCATGTTGGGGAATAGAAAAACAAGGGAGGTAATTGTGTTATTATTTCCGGTGTAAATGAGTTTTAAGTGTGAAAATGACACCTATGATCGTATAATAGTGAGTTGACAACCTATTGAGCAAAAGACATAGAAATAATTATGTTTTGACTTTCTTAGAAAATATGAAATTCTCGCTTTAATGAATGCAATAATTTCTCACTGATATTCAGAATACATAGTGATATTGTGACCATAATATTCAGAGGAAACGTAGAATCAAGAATCATAATGTCTAATAAATGTATCAGTCCAGGAAGCATTGAAATAAGGCACCTGTCATATGTACATGTATACATTGTCAGCCATATTATGGCCTGCAGTACAGGCCTTGTACCAATATTTAAAATAATGGTACATGTATATCAACATCAAAAATGATGTCATAATTGTATTTTACCATGAATAAATTATAATTCATTAAGTATGTAAAAGATGAAGTGAATTGAATAATATACAGACGAATAAATTGTCAGCTATATGGGCTGTACCCATAGGCGTAAGAGCCTGGGGGGCTGGGGGCGGCCATCCCCCCATTTTGGGCACCAAATGCTGGGAAAATTTGGGCACACAATTGTACTTTGTAAAAGTTGTATAAAAAAATATTGTGTTCTTGAATGCGTCCAATTTAACAGCGAATTTAAATTCAGAGTGTCTATAGTTAGGCAATTAAATAGAAATCTTAAGACTCGAACCCTCTATTGTTTGGAGTACAGTAAGTCACGAATTACAGTTACATAAACAACTGTTTTTAGTTGTGTATATTACAAGTAAATAAAATTTAATTCTTTTTTATTTAGAAATTAAGAACTTATTCATCGCAAAAGAGATATTATGATTATTATGTAACATACTAAGAACCTAACTACATTTTTGGGGCACCAACCACCACCGCCCCCCCAGTAAAAAATTTCCCCGTACGCCTATGGATGTACCAATATTTGAAATAATGGTGTATTAACATCAAAAATGATGTCACAACTGTATTTTAACATGAATAAATTATAATTCATTAAGTATGTAGAAGATGAACTGAATGATACACAGAATAATAAATGAACACATTATCATAAATTTATAAATACAAGTCGTTCTTTGAAGTAAAATTTTTGTGCTTTTTATGCATTTAGACTTTCAGAAGCTATGAGCTGTAAGCTTATACAGTTTTGAGGCCATCTTGTTAAAGAGTTACACAAGACGGTCCCACAAGGATGCGTACCTTACAACTACACGTAAGAAGTATGACCCAGGTACCAACCATGACATCATCGGCGCCATCTTGGAATTGTGACATTATATTATACATAAAAGTCCATCAATTGATGCACAATTGACGAAGAACAAGCATGCCCTATTTCTTGTCGATTGTACTCAAACAGGTTGAGCCTTAGGCTTTGTTTTATGATTACCAAGTATATTGATCCATTTCCTGGTTCCAAAAAACACCAACACACATAAAATGTCATGTAAAATTTTAAAAGTCGAATAAAAAAAACCCAAGTATGTTGATAGTACTATATGGACCAGGAAACGAGTATGACATCATCGTCGTCATCTTGAAATTTTCACGTTAGATCCAAGATTAACAGCACTTGGTAATTTGGATCCAGTTTCTGGTCCAAGATAAACAACACTTGAGAGTTGGGATCCAGTTTCTGGTCCAAGATAAATAATTTTGACAATAGATTAATGAATTGTTTTCCAGATTATTTAAAATCCATCAATGTCAGTCCTGGAAACACATGTACAGTTTCATTCCTACAGCTTTCTGGCATGATTTCTAAAAAAAAAGTCAAATTTTCGTGATTTTGAAAGAGAACCAAAACATCTTTAAACATGGCTGATAGGGATTGGGACAGCAGGGGTGACCTACAAAAACATATCTTCCCATTGTTATTTGTTACATGTATATCAGCTCAGCATCTCAAATCCATTTTTTAAAAAAATCTCCTTTGGATTGTTTTCTTTCGGGTCTATCGACCATGAGAAATCGCAAGTATTAATATCCCTGGATTATTTATCAGAGTTCAAAGGTTATCACAGTATCACAAATTTACAATAATTCTTTTTTTTTTTTAAAGATGAAGCACGAGGACGACAGATATAACGATAATTGTCAACAGCAAAAACGGGAACCAAGTCTTTAAAAATCCACATGGACTGAAACGATAGAACATGAAATAATATTAAACATGCATTATGCAAGAGCTAAATCTGCTTATTACAAGTCTTTCTTTAGGCCTGAAATGTTATATTAAACATGCATTATACAGGAGTTAAATCTGCCTATTGCAGGTCTTTCTTTAGGCCTGAAATGTTATCTAAATTATCAATTAGACATTAATTAACTTATCCAGACCATAATAAACTCTCGATGTCAAGGCTAACCTTCGATGTTGGCTGGATTAGATTCCTATATGCCGCTAATGGCCGTTGATAATTAAATCAATAAAAGTGGATAATCGAGACTAAGCTGTTTATATTAATGATTTTTGTAATGATGATCGAGACTATGCCAAAATTTCACACGCTTCTTTCTCGGCTCATAGTGGATCAATTTGACTGAAATTTTCAGCAAATTACCTTTACACTATCTAGTTTTTAACTATTATAGCGAGAACTGCCATCTCGTTATCTTATCTCCCATAATGTATCTTTAATTAAAGATATATTATGTAAGTTTTAGATAAAGGGAGAGAGAGAGAAATGGGGTTTAACATCCACTCAACACAAACTAGGTCATTTTGGGACTAACATAGGCTCAGTTTTATTTCAATAATTCACTTGCGCATAGGGGGACTTTAGCAGTGGGAGAAAACCGAAGGACCTTGAGAAAACCCATGAGGTTGGACAGGCGACCCTACTCCTTGTCACGTATAGCTGGGGAATTAACCATGCCAGTTGACTCAATGACTGACCTTATGATTCAGCGCACACATGCTAACCATTCGGCCATCCAACCCCCCTTTAGATAAAGCGCTGACCGTCCTTGCTATAATAGTTTAAAAATAAATAATCAAAAATTAATATATTGAAAATTTCAGTCAGTGTTTTTTAATATATTAAACTATTATAGCAATGTTATATTATTTAATTAAATTGGGATGGCATCAATTATTGTTTGAAGTCTATGGATATTATTAGAAATACATAGGTCACAAATATATTAAATAATTTAATATTTTAATAGAAACAAGTTGTCAATACTTACATATATAAAATCAATAATATTCAGAATAATAATATTCAATAATATTTTGAGCTAAAAACTAAGAGCCATTGCAGATTTTGTCACAGGTCACGAGATGTAAATAGGGTTAGGGTTAGGGTTAGGATAAGAATTGGAGTGAGGCACAATCTTGTCAACAATCACATGCCCTAACAATATTTATGACCTATGACAAAATCTGCAACTGCTCTTGGCTTTTATCATTTACCATACAGGAACTTTTTTATGTTTTTACTCATTTTCTATATATTACTTCTTCATATTTAAATAACTTCAATCAGTCCATAATATCATGTATATCGTATTAGACGTTAAATTTGTAATAAACAACATATTTATCAGTGTTGTTTATTCGATAAATGATCCTATGGATTTATTATAAAATTTTTTTAGAGTTACTTCCTGTAACCGGTGCAAAATATATACGTGCAGTTATAAATAAGACAGTTTTTATTTTTAATTATTTGAAATAAAAAAGTGTCATGCAGCCCTTTTTAAGTGACGAGGGATTAATTGAGAAGCATGTGTAAGTGACACTTTGTGTCTTTGTATACAAAAACTTTTTTATGTTATTACTACTTTCGTTTTTTATTACCCCTTCAAATGTTAATAACTTAATTAAATCAACCTGTCCATAATATCATGTACAATGTATTGGACATTAAATTTGTAATAAATTAAAAAATTATTACTTTTTTAGCACACTTAATTCCCTATCATGTCTTCAAGCATAGGATGGTATTTATTAAAATCAATTTACTAAGTAATCTTTTCAAAACATAAATTAAATTTATAAGAAAATTTTATTTACCTTACAAATTTTCCATATATCAGCATTAAAAAACATAACTTGATCATATTCCATGATGAACTGGAATCGTAATTCATTAAGTTCAACGCCATGGCAACATGTGAATGGCAGTTGTCACAACAAAGATTATGCTGGAGAGAAGAAATGAAGAAAATCAATATAAGGAATCTTGTAAGATAAGTGTAGAGTGAAGCCCTATACAGTCTATTACAAAATAAAACAATATTTCAGATTTTATAACTAGTGAGACGCAGAAAACCCCCAGAAGTTCATTGCCAAATATGGGGGTGAAGAGAGAGAGAGAGGGGGGGGGGAAGCTGCCCTTTATTGCAACAACTTTCTATCATAAGAAACTTCCTTCCGAAAACACAAAATATACTACACTATATTCTGTTCTGTCTACATTTATGACATCCACAACATCAAAATGAAATGAAATGGGGTTTAACGTCCTACTTTTCTGTACCTACTGGGCTAATTAAGACAGGCATACACCATACAGTGTACTATGAGGGATATTTTGCACGGACAGCAGCGCTACTTCCCAAGGGCTCTTTGACCTGTCCGCCAATATGTACACAGGACCTCAGTTTTGTGTGCCATCCGAATGATTAGACACCACTGACAATGAGAAACAAAAGTCGGAAATTCCTGATTAAATTTCTTTCCTAACACCGGGATCAAACCACGGCATCAAAATGGAGATTATAGAATTTACAAGAATTTAGAATTATTGACAATCAATACCTTCTCCTTTTTTTATATTCATCTTAGCCCATGGCATGGAGTATGCCCACCTCCATCAGCCTATGCCCACCTCCATCAGCCTACGCCCACCTCCATCAGCCTATGCCCACCTCCAGCCTACACCCACCTCCATCAGCCTACGCCCACCTCCATCAGCCTACGCCCACCTCCATTACCCTATGCCCATCTCCATCAGTCTGCGCCCACCTCCATCAGCCCACACCCACCTCCATTACCCTATGCCCATCTCTATCAGCCTATGCCCTGCTCCATCACCCTATGCCCTGCTCCATTACCATATGCCCATCTCCATTAGCCTATGCCCATCTCCATTAGCCTATGCCCAACTCCATTACCCTATGCCCAACTCCAATACCCTATGCCCAACTCCAATACCCTATGTTCCATTAGCCCAATTGGTGCAAACAACACTTAAACTAAAACCCCTCTTCCTTTACTGTAAACTTCTAATACTTCCCACCCTGTCCCAATATAATCATCAATTATCTTACCATTCTTTGTTTATATTCTTCTGAAGCTTCGTAAACACATTTATCCCAAGTTTCCCGCCCACCTTTTACTTTCGACAAGTCAAATTGCCAATATCTATTAAATAAATTACTGGTATATATTAAAATATAATAATAAATCATTTAACATGTATAGCGCCAAAATCTTGTTCGTAATGCTAATGCGTTTCGCTTGTACAAAATAAAAATATATGATTATAAGTACACAATGTAACACAATATAGATACGCTCGTATAATATCGTAAAAATTAAAATATTTGGTAAAACAAGATAATAAAATTAACAAAAAAGAAAAAAAATAGGAGGGTACAGGCTAGGTATAATTTGGTAAATGAGATAATCTTAGTTCAATAGATTTATATATAATGGGTGATTATAGAACATTTTTGCTGAATGTCTAATGTATGATTGTATTATGAAACATTTTGTTATAAATAAATGAAAAAAATATTCAAATTGAATAGGTTTCAAGGGAATCAGACCACTTTGGCTGCTACATCACTGGTTAAAGCTGATACTGAATCTAGGCCTTTTAGTAATGACAATTTTTGTCATTAATTGATATAAGTGGTCAATAATCTAAACTAATGTATAGTATGTATAGAAAGTGGTTAGAAATTATACAGTTGTCATTAATTAGCACTTAGCAGATGTGTAACTAGCTGTAAATGATTTCACTACTGGAGACTAATTATAACACCCATCACTATCCAATACACAAACCTGAACAATAGTGTTGTACATCAATCAATAATCACACTTTTAACAACTTAGTGACAAAACACCTACTTAATGACTACTGCCTAATTACTAATAATATTAATAAACTAATACACATTATGTATATAAACTGATGACTTTGAACTATTAGTGTTGTATATTTATAACAGTTATTTGTTACTTAGTCAACGATATCAACATTACAGTTCATTTACTAGAGGTGACAAAACTATGTGATCATAAAATATTTTTTTGGTATATGTAAGGTCCTCCAAAAATAATACTTGGGTTTCCGGTTATTTGGCCCCGGAAAATAGGCCTGGTTGATTGGATAATCTTCTCCTGTTTTTCTTGCATGGAAATTGCGGGGTAATATCGTCAAGAGCTAATTTAAATAATAATTTACATATGGTTACTATAGCCTTTGTCCTGTCAAATTGGGAGAGAGAGAGAAATGGGGTTTAACGTCCACTCGACACAAACTAGGTCATTTCGGGACTAACATATGGTTTAATTCTATTTCAATAACTCACTTGCGCGTAGGGGTCTTTAGCAGTGGGAGGAAACCGGAGGACCCGGAGAAAACCCATGAGGTTGGACAGGCGACCCTACTCCTTGTCACGTACAGCCGGGGATTCGAAACCATGCCAGTTGACTCAATGACAGGCTTTATGATACAGTACGCACATGCTAACCATTCAACCATCCAACCCCCTGTCAAATTGGGAAAATAATGCCAATTCAGACTGTTCTAAATACCAAAACTCAGTATTTACAGGACCTGGCAAATCAGATTTTGGCTAAAAAAAACAACCAACCGAAACAGCGTCTGTCGGGTAACTATTATAACAAGGGTAATTTATTGGTGGGGGTGGGGGGTAAGGGGGTGTAATAACAACTAATAACACTTTTCATAATACCATGTTATTTAAGCAAAAACAGCCAATAACAAATATTACCTGGTTGGAACACCAAATGTCATATTATCTTCCTGAAAACAACAACATTCTAGGTATAATATCAACAACAACATTCTAGATATAATATCAACAACAACATTCTAGATAAAATGTCAACAACAACATCATCTTTGGTCATGCCATAAGTTTTTCTTCTGAAAGTTCAAATTATTGGATTACAAGAACTTTCATGTCATAAATTATTCTTTTTGAAGTTTAATTTATTGGATTACAAGAACTTTTATGACATAAATTTTTCTTTTGAAGTTTAATTTATGAGATTATAATTAAGAAATTTCTTTATTTAAAAGTTTAATCAACCTCTATTTCTCATAGAGATACAGTATTGGCAACTGTCAGACTAAACCTGCTTTCATTAAAAACTACAATCTGTATCTACTAATGCAAATAATTTATTTTGTGAATATTATAAACAGTGACTTACTGCTACGTAGTATGGTCCCCCAAAATCTCTGATAACACCGGATGTCGACGCTATACCCATGTGACCTATAAATGGGAACAACCACCTGCAAAAATACAAAAAGGGTTTTTAACTAGGTTTACATGTATCTAACTTGAAACAAATCCCAGAAAGGGTTTTTAATTACTTAAAGATACATTATGGAAGATTCGATAATGCGTTGGCAGTTTTCACTATAATAGTTAAAAACTGGATAATGTAAAGACAATTTGCTGAAAATTTCATTCAAATTGATCCACTATGAACCGAGAACTAAGAGATTGAATTTCCGCCTAGCCTTGATCATCATTACTAAAGTCAGTACGATAAACAGCATAGTCTCGATAATCCATTTAATCGTTAAATCGTGAAGGAAAGTTATGCAGTAAATCGGCTCACAATCCACTAAAGATAACAGGCTAGCGCTTCCATCTAGAGTTGAATATAGTCTGGATAGGTTAATCAATGTCTAATTATTAATTTAGATAACATTTCAGGCCCAAAGAAAGACCTGAGATAGGCAGATTTAGGTCTTGCATAATGTATGTTTAACTTGAACCCAACCCATTAAACATTTCAATGAGATATGTTTAAATCAATCCAAAGACAGGTTGCATAGTCATAAAATATAGGTTCAAAGCAGAAGTCCTCAAAGGTTGTCGCATTTAGATAAATAAAAGGTAAAGTTTTCATACTGTCAAATATCACTGTCACCATGGACAAGATCCTATGACCATAATAAAGGGTAGTAACTCAGTAAGTAATTATCAGATATTGTTGAAATTCGATCAAAAACTTCCATCACGAAGATTCACAAGATTTTACGAAGTTTTCATACTGTCTTTAGCAGTGGAAGGAAACTAAAGGACCCAGGGAAAACCTACGAGGTTGGACAGACGACCCTACTCCTTGTCACGTACAATCAGCGAATCGAAACCACGCTACATGTAGTTGACTATGATTCAATGACAGACATTATGATACAAAATGCATGCGCTTTATGATACACCGCGCATGCGCTAACCATTTGGCCATCCAAGATATAACCTATATGTAGCCCAGATTACATTTGTGAGTTATTTTTGGAGGGGAGAATTCCCACACATGAAAAGTCGCCGGGCTCCGTGTTGGGTGCTAAGTGTGACAGAATGCCCCTGTCTGGAATCCAACCCAGGCATTGAATTCATACACCCTTAGCGAGTGTGCCAAGTGGAATTTCCAACAACTAAGTCAGTATAGGGGTATATTTAACAACTCAAGACACCACAGGACATACCAATCTATACGTCCCAAGATATACTATAACATATCACACCACATATTTAGGCCTACATGTGATGTAGATCTAGGCCTACATGTAGGGCCTACATACATGTAGTACTACATACATCTAAGCTACCTGAGCACTACTACATGTAGGTGGCTACATGTAGGCATGTATGGTCTGGTCCTCCTGCACATTTGTATAGGCTACGGTACTGTACACGTATGTAAAATTTCCTTTGCACAAAGCCACGCACTTCCAGCAAAAACTAAAGTTCGCAAGGGTAGACCTACCGTTAGATCTAATTAAATATGTGTGAAATAGCATTATTTAACCGAAGTAATGTCGCAGACAAAAATTACAGTAAATTACTGTAACTAAATAGCCTCCAATTGTAACTAGTAGTAGTAGTCTACTCCTGAAGCCATGTTATGATTTATGATCAACTTTTAAGGGCTTGACCCAATAAATATATATGTCTAATTAAGCTTGTTAATTACGGTATTATTTGTTAATTAAGTAGATCTACCGTACTGTAGAGTAGTAATCATGTCACAAAACAGATAAAAATATTTAATTTATTGGTAGACGTAAACAAAATGCTTCTACTATTAATACTAATAATAGCCACGCTTGTTCCGATACATTGTTGTTACACTCAGCAATACAAATAAATACAGGTCACCGTGATTCAACTTCCGTATTTTGGGAGAAAACCCAACAAAAACATAACGGTACCAACTTTCATCTTGTTTTACTTACGTAATACACGGTAAAGGTGTCCATACAACACAATGAGGGTATCTACTTCTGCCATGATCTATTTTGTAACCACTATGCATACCATTTTGAGCCGACATATCTACTGATTCCTGTTCTAGATTACCCGACATTGAAATTCTTCTGTCAAATGATCCGTCCGCCATTTGTTTGACAGCTCGGGAGCATCTATTGATATTTACCAAATCATTTTATAAAACAGACAACCTTGCACATAAATTAAATCAAATAAATACGAAAATAATTTTTATATATTTAATATGCATAATACTGCTTAGTGAAAGTTGGTTAACATGGTTATTATTTTGCATTTTTGATATGAAACACTTGTCAGATAGAATATTGATTTGATGGTCCCTTAGAGTTTTCGTCAAAATTTTGCAATGGTGGAAATAGCGTACGTTCTAACTCGAAAAATTACATCAAATATATCAGAGCGTGGACATACTTTCATGGAATACTTATATCTATATGGGTGCATTTGGTTTGTGATTTAAAAAATGCAAGAATTTTGTGTGTAGCGTTTGTTTGTGCCGTGTAATCAACAAAAACAGACTCATTACAAAGGTCACTAATTTGGGTTATTCCCGCGCTCATGGCGGCTGATGGCACTACGAGGTGGCGATTACGCCGTCTAGGACCTTCGGCGTCTTGTGCTAACGTTTGTGATGTAATGAGGTAAGTAGAAATGGATTCGTAAAAATTACTTCATCTATGACCTGTAAAACGTGACCCATATTCGTCCATTCTCATTGGTAAAATTTGACCTAGATTCTGTGCTTAAAATAGAACATGATAAACAAACAGTGTTGAAATTCTACTACACATGGTTGTACACTAGTACTAACCGGTCGTAGTGTTACTTTTCACTACTGGTTGAACTGCATTAGGGAAGTTGTATAACTGAACATTTTTATTAACATTTTTATAGACAGACTACTGACTAATCATGATGGGTGTCTAAATTATAGCGTATGCTATCTGTATGGAGATGAGATAAAATGTCTGCAGTGCAGCAGCAATCAATTGAAACATATGAACTAAAGATCAATGTACATGTATGACTACAGACTGTACCGTCATTTATCAAGAGCAATTGTCAATTTATTACCTAGAAGTAGAGAAACAGATTAATCAATACCATGACCTTGGCAATGAATGACATTATTGAATCAATAATCTTGGTTTGGGATTGAAAACATCTTTATTATATAAAAAAACATTAACCAGGAAACCGGTTCATACCAGGACCCTATAATTAATTAAATTAGTGCTTTTACCAATATTGATTTTAAATAGACCCTTTACTTTAATTGATGAATTACTAGTTATAGTATAGTTAATTTTGTTTCTCATTTCCGAATCTTTTGTCAAATTTTTTCACATTATAAATATTATAGCATCAGTGTAAACTGAAATAATTAACTTTTACAAATTAAAATATTTGACACAAAAGTCTTCATTTTACATGTTTATTAGTCAATTAAAATTGTTAGTAATCAGGTAGTAGTCATTAAAGGAGCTAAATCGCTAATATTTGAGATCTAGTGTAGATATTGACACAAATGGGTCGCAACGCATATGAATGTACAGTATATAAACTGATTTACATTCAATCGTTTCCGTTTTTTATTCTAATTTAAATCAGTTATGTTTGTCGAAACACGGGAAGTTTCAATTGAATGGCAATCTCTAACGTCTGGTTATTCCAGTCTACACTGGTAGTATTTATTATGCATGCTCTCCAGATAAGAATATGGGGTCACCATTTAACATTACTTGTGGAATATGTCTAGCTGCTTTCGGGCTATACTATATACTAGAAAACTACCGGAAAACACCATTTTATACTGAATGCCGGAAAACACACTAAATACCCGGAAACACCCTAAATAGTTAACTAGGAGCCTGGTCCTCTGGAAAACACCAGAAAAACCTAACCCTAACCCTAGCCCATCTCTGGTCCTCTGGAAAAACCCCAAAAAACCTAACCCTAACTCCCCGCAAACAGAGTACCAGGCTCTGGGTTAACTATTTAGGGTGTGTTTTCCAGTATTTAGTGTGTTTTCCGGTATTTAGTGTTTTTCCGGTGTTTTCCGGTATTCAGTATAACATGGTGTTTTCCGGTAGTTTTCCAGTTGTTTATTCAGGTGTTTTCCGGTATGTAGTATTGCTGCTGCTTTCTTGAGGCCCTTGTTACAAGGGATTTAAATATTGGATATCAGAAGCCCATCTTTCCCTGTAAGATCACAACATCAATGTTGATTTAAATTGACAAATAATTCATGTTTTCAATGTCGAAGACTGTGGATTATATTGAGTTAAAGACTTAGCTACTGTACTTTGAATAGGTGTTACATCGTGTCACTAAGGTGATAAGATCCTGTTGGCTTTTATGCCCCCCACTATTGTTCTCGTGATAGGAGCAGTCCAGCATGGGGATTATCAAATACAAAAGGATTAAAACTACATGTACATGTATAGTCTGCTGCACAGAAATGTGGTTTACAACAAAAGTGAAACTTGACTAAAAAAACAACTTTATATATATTGTTTACTACATTACATGTACTACAAAAAATATTAAAAACAAATCATACATGTAAACCCACAAAATGTGAAATACATGTGGTTGGCGTATTCAATAGCACTTTTTTACTCCCGATTCTTGGATCATTTATACAGTGTTCAACTTTTTTGTACATGTACAATGTATTTTTGCCTTAGAAATAAATCGTACACGAGCTTGAGCATTTCAAACTTTTAAAGATGTGTTGTAATTTGAGTGATAAATATCCTTACACTGTGAAAGTGAGTTTTTAATCATATGTTTGATTGATTCATGAGAAAATTTTAATGCAAAAGTGAATAATATTTAAGATACTGGTTAAACGATGACACATGAACTTGACAGTGTCTCATATGTTAACTAGAGCAATAGTAATAACGATGACACATGAACTTGGTCTCATATGATTTAATCATTAACTAGATCATGAACAGTAATAATAATCATACAGTCTATAATCCTTTGGGGATCATGTGGCTAAGTGGGTAAGACGCTGGCTCGCTAGCCTGGAGGTCGGGTGTTCGATCCCTGCATTGGCCGAGAAAGTTCATCCAGATTTTCCAGCGTGGTTTCCCCTTGTCAGTGATGTATTGCAGGAGTAATCGGGTTAGGTTTGGGTATTCAATTGTGTTGGGTATTGCAATTACGGTAATCATTAATCATGCTTTTACAGCTACAGTAGTTATTACTAGTTACACACATGCTAATTAATGACTACATGTACTGTATAATTTCTAACCACTTTCGATATACATGTACATGTACATGTACTAAATATTAGTAGTTAAGTTTTCACACCTTTCCCCAAAACAGGGTTTGATTAAGGGGCATTGCAGGAGTAAACCGGTTAAGTTTGTGTATGCAATTGTGTTGGGTATTGCAATTACCCTAATCATGCTTACAGCTACAGTAGTTACATGTACATGTACACATGTGCTAATTAATGACTGCTTGTGTACACTGTACTTGTATGTATAATTTTTAACCAGTAGTTACTGTCATAAACTAATGACTTGTATGATTTAATGACAAAAAATTTCATAAGTTGGTTTATACAGTACATATACATGTAAGTCAGCAGTATCAGTTTAACATTGCATTCTATTATTTAGTATTCCAAGCTTCATGCTCATGAAAATGACATTTCGGATAAATGATGTTTTTGATATTCAATCAATACTGAAAAAGAGAAATACATGTATACAAATGTATTTGCAGGCTACATATGTACAATGTATATAATATTTAGCAAAATATCCACTCTTCGCCATGAGTTTTAAAAACTGCAGACCTGTGTTCTTTTATTAGTCTTCATTGTGCTTATCTTATCACATCACAATCTCATCTGAGATATACAGTAGGCCTACATGTACTCTAAACTCAATATTTTTCATAACATTCAAAATTGAAAACACGAATTAGAATTCAATATTGGTCAATTTCAATCTATATTGATGTTGTTATCTTACCATTAAAATATAGCATCCTATATCCAGTATTTAAGACATAATGAACATTTTATAACCAGTACACGAGTTGTGTACACTGGTTTCAGGTGCCATTTTGTAATGAACAAATAAAAACATATCCTACATGTACAAGACAATATGGAAGTAATTAGTGAAGGCTGATTCACAAATGACAAAATAATAATTGAAAAATAATGTGTAGAATGCACTAAGCATGTGTAAACAACTGCTGTTTAATGTGATCTGTTCACGCATTTCACCAAATTTAATTAGAAATTACAATATTTTTTTCATAAATTGAATATAAATTACTTTACAATACATATATCTGTATATTATTTTATTTACAGGTTAAAGAATGGAATAACAAGATTTGGCAGAAGTTTAGATAACGATTTTTACCTGGATTCAAAAACCCACAAAAACTTCATTTCCAGACATCATGCAGAAATCCGCTTTACCAAAATTAATGGAAAACCAGAATTTGTTCTTTATGACCACGGATTAAACGGCACATTCATTAATGATGTCCGAGTAAGTAGATTGGTGATATATCATACAGCTAACTAAAAATAGGGCTACTGTAAGTCAGACACAATTCCTTTTGTGTTCATGTACATGTACATGTAGGTGGTTCCATTCATTTTGTCTGGCAGAGATTGTCTTTGATAAATGTCTGCACAAAATTAAACATGTCTGCTACAAGTAAAATAGTTTATTCCAGCCCTGTGAATCAACACTTGTATCCAAAAATATAAAGATTTAAAGTATAAAAATGTACATGTATATTGTATATGTACCGTAACTATTTATTTCAAGCACAATCTCTTCAAAGCAGCTGCCCCACCCCCCAAATATGTACTAAATTTTTGGATGCCAAAGCAAGTATATTGTACAGCTACATGTACATGTAGCTCACAAAATTTTCAGACTTAAGTTAAGAATTTACTCAAAAGTGTTTGCTTTATTTTAACTAAAATATAGCCCTTTATAAAACTTTTGTTGTTTTAATGTATCAAATACATCAATAAGAAACTATGTGCAAAGTTTTTTGTTTCTGGATCCAAAATAGTTCTCATAAACAGTGATTGATAATGATAATGTACTTGGACCGTAGCTGGATATTGGTTACATGTATGTTGTATAAAATTAATGTACAATGTACATGTATCCACATGAATGTACTTAGACTGAGTTTCAATGCTTGTATTTGTATGTTGCTGTCTGACTGGTATGAAAACTTTAAAGGGACAATAACACTCTTGCTGGCTTGACAGCTCTATAAAATAAAAAATAGCCTTATTCTAAGTATTAGATGTGTTAGTGTCCTACCTGTTGTGTAAATTATCCATTAAATTCTATTTTACTTGTCCAGAGGGTTCAAAAATATTTTTAAATCCAAGTCACATTTGAAAAGCTTTACGTCAGGCTTTTCAAATCATTTAGTTGAATTTTTCCAATTTTTTAAATTAGGTGTGTTAAAGCGAGAATTTCAAATTTTCTAAGAAAGTCAAAACATAATTATTTCTATGTCTTTTGCTAAATAGGTTATCAAATCACTATTGTACGATCATGGGCATTATTTCCCACCCTTAAAAATCTATGACACAGGAAATAACAACACAATTACCTCCCCTGTTTTGCTATTGACAACATGGGGCAGCCATTTTCCAACGTTGGAATTTGAAGTTAAAAATGATATTTTTGCCAATAGCGAATTATAGGATTAATAGGATTATTCTTTGACAATGTAGGACTGTTTATGGATACCATCTATTTTAAGGCTTTATTTTAATACATTTTAAAAATATAACTTGAAAATTTGCAATTTCCGCTTTAAGATGAAATTTGTATCATCAATTAATTGGAATATTGTAAAATAGTACAATTTGTTGACCAGAATAAAGATTGGGACATATTATTCAGTTACAACAAGAGTGGTATTGAGCCTTTAATATTGTTTAATTTTTTTACAGATGGAAAAATCTTGTGTTTTAAAAGAAGGAGATAAGATTACGTTTGGCCATACAAATGGTTTTAAAATAGATCCAGGACAACATTCAAAACAACCCAATTCCGAGTTCCAGTTTACTGTAAATATTTCTTAAATTATTTAAAGCTTAACAGAAATTTCTTCATTATTATTAACATACATTATGCAAGAACTAAATCTGCCTATTGCAGGTCTTTCTTTAGGCCTGGAATGTTTTCTAAATTATTCATTAGACATTAATTAACTTATCCAGACCATAATCAACTTCGATGGCATCGCTAGCCTGCGTTGTTTATTGGATTAGGTTCCGATTTGCTGCTCAACTTCTATTCATGATTCAATCATGAAATGGATAATCGAGACTGTTTTTTATCGTACCGACTTTAGTAATGATGATCGCGGCTAGGCCGAAAATTCAATCGCTAAAATCTTGGTTTAGAGTGGATCAATTTGACTGAAATTTTCTGCAAATTCCCTTTACATTATCTAGTTTTTAACTATTATACTGAGAACTGCCAGCACTTTATCTAACCTCCCATATTGTATCTTGAACTTTTTATCACTGGACCACAAACTCAGCCTCAACCGCCACTCTTGCTGTTCTTGGGGGCAATGATCTTCGAAAAAAGCCTAAGTTTTCACCGCTTGAGGGGGTTGGATGGCTGAATGATTAGCACGTGCGTGCTGTATCATAAAGTCTGTCATTGAGTCAACTGGCGTGGTTTCGAATCCCCGGTTGTACGTGACAAGAAGTAGGGTTGCCTGTCCAACCTCGTGGGTTTTCTCCCGGTCCTCCGGTTGCCTCCAAGTGCTAAAGACCCCTACGCGCAAGCGAATTATTGAAATAAATTTAAACCATGTGTTAGTCCCGAAATGACCTAGTTTTTGTCGAATGGACGTTAAACTCCATTCTCTCTCTCTTTCACCGCTTGACCAGTGTACTGGAAATGTTTATTTGATATTTACATGTAATGAATAAAACAAAACGAAAATATCAGTGGTAGTTATTCTCTTGGTTTAGATTTAAGAAAGATTCCCATCAAAATATTTTATTTTATAAGATTGTTCCGAGTGGTCTTTTGGGTTGGTTCGAATGGTCTCTCTTTTTGCCCGAGTGGTCTCCTTTTTGGTCTGACGGGTCTTGGTTCGAGTGGTCTTTCGGCCGAGTTGTCTGGATACAGAATTTGGTTCGTGTTTAATCATATGGACAAATAATGATGTGGAAGGGTGGCATAATTGTATCAATCAAAAAGCGATGTAATTAGGGTGAATATTTGCTATTATTATGCATTTACCCGTAACGAAGACATAAATGACAACATATTTATTGTCTGTATTTTATTTTTTATTGGTCCGACTGGTCCTTTGGGTTGGTCTAAGTAGCAAAGCTAAATATTGGTCCGAGTGGCCTTTTGGGTTGGTCCGAGTTGTCTTTTGCGTGGGTCCGAGTTTATGTACTGACCCGTAACGAAGACATAAATGACACCATATTTATTGTCTGTATTTAATTTTTTATTGGTCCTTCTGGTCCTTGGGTTGGTCTGAGTAGCAAAGCTAAATATTGGTCCGAGTGACCTTTTGGGTTGGTCCGAGTGGTCTTTTGGGTTGGTCCGAGTGGTATTTTGCGTCGGTCCGAGTGGCCTCTGTTTTGGTCCGAGTGGTCTCCTTTTTGGTCCGACTGATCTTGATCTTATAGGTGATGCTGGTTTGTTTATATCCTATGTATAGGATGCTGAATGTTGTGAAATTTTTAATTCGTCATAGCTTTGTTATTCAAAGGAATTTAAAGCAGTTTTGGACTTGCATAAATTACATGTGCAGCAGTTCTCTTTAAACATGCATTATGCAAGGGGTAAATCTGCCTATTGCAGGTCTTTTTTTAGGCCTGAAATGTTATATTAATTTATATAATTAGACATTTATTTACAATGTACATGTACATGTACATGAAAAGACCATAAATCAACTCTCGATGCCATCTTATGTGTCCAATTTTCTTTGGATTTGAATCCGATCTGCTTTTCAACGTCGGTTGATGATTAAGCACAAAAATGGATAATCAAGACTTTGTAGACTAACGCCACCTGGCCTAGGTTACTCCCTGGTCGGAGCTACCCCTACACCCCAAATTTCAGACTTGGGGGCAGACCTAGTGTAGCCGCCAACCCCGAACAGACAGACTTCGCTCGGGGGTCATAACTCCGAAACCGGAAGTGATAGACTAACGCCACCTGGCCTATGTTACTCCCCGGTCCGAGCTATTCCTATACCCCAAATTTCAGAGTCGGGGCAGACCTTGTGTAGCCGCCAACCCCGAACAGTCCGGCTTCGCTCGGGGGTCATAACTCCGGAAGTGGTAGACTAACGCCACCTGGCCTATGTTACTCCCCGGTCCGAGCTACCCCTATACCCTAAATTTCAGACTCGGGGCAGACCTAGTGTAGCCGCCAACCCCGAACAGACAGACAGACAGACAGACAGACAGACAAACGACAGTCACAAAGATATATAGATATTGAGAACTGCCAGCTCTTTATCTAATCTTCCATAATGTATCTTTAATTTTAAATAGAGATTCAATTTTCACAATATTGTACAGGTAGATGTAGATTGCGATGGATTGAAAATCCTTCAAGACAAATGATCAAATCATAATTAGAGAATTTTATTTACTTTTCTTTATTTGATAATGTTTTAATTATCTATGTGTTTCAGTTTGAAAAATTAGATGAAGATGATAATGATGATGATTCTGATGAAAGTTCAGATGATTCTGGACCAGAATCTGATTCAAATCCTCAAAATGATCATCTGTGTAATCGCAATTTATATAACTCCCCAGAATATGACCGGAGTCAGTGTTGGCAACAGGGACAAGTGCAAAAAAATAATCTAAATATTACAAAAAAGAGTGAATGTGATCAAGACGCTACCGTTGAGTTTACGAAAGGATCAATAAAAAACAATACAAAACCTCGTTCTCCGCGAGGGAAAAAAGGAAATAATATTTTACTAGGGGACATATGTGCTAATAATATCGGTAAAAACGATCATATGTTAAAGACTGGTTCTGCGTCCAAAAGACAGAATGGATTAAATAACGTGAAAGATGAGAATTTAGAGCCGCCAGTGTTAAAAAATCAGACAACGTTGTGTTATTCAGACAATGACAAAAGTGATGATTCGAAGGATTCTTCGAGTGGACAATCGAGTGAGTCGGAAACAAACACGAACAGTGATAAAAGTGAGGACAAATCGTCGTCGTCGGATTCAGAACCCGAATTAACAATTGATACAAGTGTGAAAAAACCCGTGTCGGCCCCAAAGACACGACGTAAAACTGCCAGTGCTAGAAAACGGAGACCCGCTCAAACGACACCGAAAAGAACTGTTACTAAAAAAACACCTGTACCCATAAACTCTAAATCCAAAACAAAAACGAAGGCAGCAACAACACGAGTTGAAACTTCAATGAACAACAAATCGAAAAATACTAAAGAACCTCCTCCCCCTCCTGTCAATCATAATATAAACAGTCCTTCTCGGCGTATTCTTTTTAATAAAACATCTCCAGCTAATGGAAAAAGGTGAGTTTGATCAAATCCAATTATGTGCACATTTTAGCACATATGATGTCATGAATGTGGATTGTGGGTTAGGTTTAAGAATTTGGGGAAGAGGTTAAGTCTCCACATAAGCACTGACCTAGGACGATGAAAAATTAGTTTGTGATATTTCCTAGTTTTATTAATGACCTGCAGATTTCGTCAGTCTCGAGATGTAAATAGGGCTAGCACTAACCCTAATTCTGGACCAAGCCTAACCCTTACCCTAACCCGAAATGTAGTTAACGCACGATCCACATAGGACGTCATATGTGCAGGACTGTCTCCGATCTAGCGTTCTCCCTAAATGCAAGGTTCTTTCGGTTGATCAATTTTGATGCACGTACATGTAACAGAGAGATTTCACAAACAAAATTCGCATACTACCATATTTATTTGTTTTCCACTTTGTAAAATCTTTTGAACTCTACTGCTATGAAAGTTAAAATGTATTTTTTATGTGCTAGGAGGATTTAGAATCTGTCCACCTGTAAGATTAAACTGAATAGTGTACATGTACATGTACGTACAGCTGTGTTACCTCAAGTCAGTTGTTCACGTACATAGCTGCAAATAGACACACAGTGACTCAGTGAGTAAGACGCTAGCATGCTAACCAGAAGATCTCGGTTTGTTTGATCGAGAATGTTCCAAAAGATTTTCCCAGCATGGTTTTTCGCTTGTCAGTCGTGCAGGACGGAAACCGTGACAAGAATGAACACCTATGAATTAATGACTACTGTTTAATTTCTATAATTTTTACATACATGTACATGTACATGTACGTGGGCATAGATATGGACAGAAACTTACACACATGAATTCCAGGCACGAGACAGGCCCCCGACAATCAAAAAAAAGTCTTGTTGAAAAACATTGGTACCTTGTAAACAAACCTGGAAAGAATGATTTTAGTTTTGCATGTACAATGTACATTATATACATTCCTGACAAATTTTCAAGCTGTGCTGATCTTAAATACATTGTAGTACATGTACATGTACATGTTTGTGCCAAACATGTATTTTATATACTGTTAAAAGCTTGGGGTTGGTGGATAGCCAAATGCGCATGCATGTTGAATCATAAGGTCTGTCATTGAGTCAAGTGGCGAGGTTTCAATTCTCTGGTTGTACGTGACAAGGAGTAGGGTCACCTGTCCAACCTCGTGGGTTTTCTCTCGGTACTCAGGTTTCCTCCCACTGCTAAAGACCCTTACGCGCTTGTGAATTATTGAAATAAAAATTAAACCTCTCATTCTCTCTCTCTCTTTTTGATGTACAATGTACTATTGTTACACAAATCTGGAATTTGTTTGAATTTGAGCCTGGAAATATGAGGCACTGTCAAAGACATTATCAGGCACAAATTAAGACTTTGTCTGGCATTGTCTGACAGTGTGTTATGAACAACTACATGTATAAGATCATTACAATTGTACAGGTATTTCCAGGTCTAATTTTATCAGCTCATTCTGTAACTTTATGGTACAGTTTGTAACAAACTTCTTTCAAATTACTGTAGGTCTGAAGAATGGAGTTATGAGAGGACAAACTCTATCAATATTCAGCGTTCTGCTACGTTTTGTCTGGAGTTGTATCAGTTCTTCGAAATCATTGTTAAAGCGAGAATTTCATATTTTCTAAGAAAGTCAAAACATAATTATTTCTATGTCTTTTGCTCAATAGGTTGTCAACTCACTATTACATGTATGTATACGATCATAGGTATCATTCTCACACTTAAAAATCATTGACACAGGAAATAATGATACAATTACCTCCCTTGATTTCCTATTCCCCCCCCCCCCCATGGAACAGCTAACCTCAAACGTTTGAATTTGAAGTTGAAAATGATATTTTTACCAATTTCTCAACTGGCAATAGTGAATTATAGGATTAATAGGATTATTCTTTAACAAGGTAGGACTGTTTATAGATACCATCTACATGTGTATTTTAAGGCTTTATTTTAATACATCTTAAAAATATAACTTAAAAATATGAAATTATCGCTTTAAGGTGATAGAGGCTATAGTTTTTAACAGAGCTCTTTTGAATTTGGTGTGAAACATTGCAGTCATGAGAAGAAAAAGAGCTTTTACATTAAATTGTAATTATTTTTCAGTGATTCAATAAAATCTGATATATTTGGAGATCCATATGATTTTAATAGTGATGAAGAAAGTGTGGAAGGTAGGATATCAACATATTTTATTCAGGGATAGGGGAGGGGGGTGGGGGGAATGTTGACAAATGTTGCTGTCTATCTGTCCATATGTACGTACCATTTCCTGCTAAATGTAGCACAGTATAGGCTGCAATAATCTATATATACATGTAGCTTTTCAAAAATTACAGAATCTTAACCAAAATTATAAAATCTTAACCAAACTTGCTAAATCTTAATCTAAATTATAGGTGACTTTGGTTGTTTCGTGCATATCCTGTGCCATAAAGTTGACAAATTTTCAGTAGTTTACAAGGGATTTAAATTCCGCCAGAAATATAGATTTTTTGATTGAATAGTTTCAGTTGAACCTCCAAAGGGAAAAAATAATTCAAAGAAAATTTCAAGCCAAAGTGATGTTATAGAAAGTACAAAAACAGGTATTACTTTTTAATGCAGATTTAACAAATGGGTAGGGGTGGAGAAATGAAATGAAATGGGGTTTAACATCCTACTGTTCTGCTCGGTACTTGTCTAATGAAGACGGGCATACACCATACAGTATTGCCCGGACAGTGGCACTATGACCTACTCTTATATGGAATTCCAACTGTCAAGGGATCTTTTACGGGCACGCCAATGTATACACGGGACCTCGATTTTTTGTACCATCCGAACAACTAAACAGCTGTCCTTGTCAGTTCCTCCTTCCTGCATCACTGACAAGGGGGAACCAGGATGAACTTTGGATGAACTTTCTCGGCCAATGCAGGGATCGAACAGTTGACCTCGAGGCTAGCGAGCCAGCATCTTACCCACTTAGCCACCGTGACCCCTGGGAGGTGGAGAGAAATGGGGTTTGATGTCCACCTACACTATACTAACCTGGTCATTTCTGGGTATAGTTGTTTTATTTCAGTAATTTGCTTACATACAAGCCAGGTTTTTTATCAGTGGGAGGTAACCACAGAGTACTCAGTGGAGATTAGATGAGATTGTGCAATAGGCCCTTCTTCTTGTCACATCCATGTGCACGCGTTGCTGTGGCCACACCCTGTGTGTCTGAACCCATTGAAGTCTGATTTGACATTCTCGCCGTATTTCAAAACAGCAGCTCTAATGAGACTTCTTGCTCCTAATCCGGTTTAAAAACAGAAGCTCTAATGGGACATCTGGCTCCTATTCCAGAGTCTCGTAGGCGTTTACGGACTGTCTGGTGTGTGATCCTACGCTGTCCAGGAATTGCTGCTGCAGTAGAGGTCACTGTTGTGAACCGTTACCATGAATGACGTAACCGGATGTGACGATCCCGGGCAGGTGCGGTCACTCTTGTTTGGCTTGAGCTTGGGCGGTCACGTCTTGAACTTCACTGTCGGTACCTACATGTATCCCAAAGGCGAGAAATGGTACTCTGGGAAACATTCAGCAGTCTGGCTACATCTGTCTGCTATTCACCTGCTTGTAACCCACCGATAGTGTTGTTGTGTTGGTAATCGTTCAGATATGGCATCACTTGGTTCGTTGAGAGTTTACATGTGCAACTGATTTTGAAACCGAGAACCCCAGGATTTTAAAGGCCTTAGATTTGGGTTTCATGCGAAACACTTGCGAATTTGTTAAACTCATTTGTCATGGTGCAGTCAAGCGAAAACTAATTTCGACAATGAATTAGTGACCCTACATTTAAAACCAATAATGAACTTCTTTTATCCTTACATAATGACATTAAAAACATGTAAGATTTATAGAAACAACGATCCCGTTCAAATAAAAGAAAGATGAAAAATGGGCTATGCATTTGTTTTTTTTGAAGGGTACATGTATATTTTATTGTGTGTATATTAAAGATATTGAAATATGTTCCTATTACAGCTGCCTCCATGAACAAGAATACTAAAACAGCCATCAAAAATAATAAACCTGCAGTGAATACGAAACGGAAAAAGCCTGCAGGTATGATTCCTACAGCCCACACGGCTGTCTTACATGTAGAATATTGATTGAAAATGTTGTAAATGATGGCAGTCACGATACAGGTTCTATTATTGATCAGCTTCTATACACACTGATTCACATTCACTCTTAATCTATTATAAGCTTTATGTTTAATAAACTTATGTCTTATTTCATTTCAATATTATAATTAATACTAATTATACAATGTATTTAATTACACATAAGGGGGGTTGGATGGCTGAATGGTTAGCATGTGTTCTCTGTATCATAAATCTGTCATTCAGTCAGTTGTTTTCGAACCCCCGGTTGTATGTGATAAGGGGTAGGGTTGCCTGCCCAACCTCGTGGGTTTCCTCCCACTGCTACAGACCCTATGGGCAAGGGAATTATTGAAATAAAATTGAACCATGTGTTAGTCTCAAAATGACCTAGTTTGTGTTGAGTGGACGTTAAACCGCATTTCTCTCTTTCTCTCATAAGAACAGAATTTCAATTTAGGTTTAATATTAAAGGGGCATTATGGAAGATTAAATAAAGAGCTGACAGTTCACATTGAACAGAGATATTAGCGATTGAATTTTAGACTAGCCTCGATCATCATTACTAAAGTCTGCACGATAAAAGCATAATCTTAATTATCCATGTCACCATTAATTTCTGCGTACTTGTATTTTTTAGTAGCCCCTAAAAGAAATAATAAAAGAGCTAAGGCTAGTTCTGATGATTACGGAGATGAAATTATTTGGTATGAAGGTGAAACATGTACATCGGATAATTGCTTACGACCGTCAGATAAAACAGTAGAATGGGTGAGTTCATTACTTATATACTTCCTATTCATCGGGTTGTTGGGTGGTCGAATGGTTTAATGTGTGCGGGGATCACGTGGGTAAGTGGGTAAGACGCTGACTCGCTAGCCTGGAGGTCGGGTGTTTGATCCCTGCATTGGCCGAGAAAGTTCATTCAGATTTTCCAGCGTGGTTTCCCCTTGTCAGTGATGCAGGACGGAGGGCCTGATAAGGACAGCTGTCTAGTCGTTCGGATGGGACGAAAAACCGAGGTCCCATGTACACATTGGCGTGCACGTAAAAGATCCCTTGGCAGTTGGAATTTGATATAAGAGTTGGCCGTAGTGCCGCTGCCCGGGCAAAATTTCCCTCATAGCACACTGTATGGCGTATGCCCGTCTTCATTAGCCCAGTTTAGGAGCAGAACAGTAGGACGTTAAACCCCATTTGTCAGGTGGGCTGTCATTGATTGAAGTGGCATGGCTTCGAATCCCCACTTGTATGTGACAGGGAGTAGGATAGCCTGTCCAACCTCTTGGGATTCTTCCCACAGCTAAAGAATTCTACATGCAAGAGAACTATGGAAATAAATTTGAACCTTACAGATGTATGTGCATGTTAGTCCGGAAATAACCTAATTTGTGTGGAGTGGACATTAAGCCCCATTTCCCCCTTTCTCTAACTCTCTCCTTTCATCCATCGGTACGCATTCACCAAATATTTAAACTTCATCAGCCGGACAGTGGTTTTAGAGTTAGAATGGTGGTAGGAGACTTAAGACCTGATTACCCTCCATATAAATAACCTTGTGGGTTTTCTCCCACTGTTAAAAACCCCTACGCGCAAGCAAATTATTGAAATAAAATTGAATTATATGTTAGTCCCAAAATGACCTAGTTTGTGTCAAGTGGACTTTAAACCCCATCTCTCTTCACGTAGGGGATGCTCAGTTGTCAATTGCAATCATGTGACACAGAATTCAGTCTTGTCACAGTTCTGCCAGTCCCGACAACGGAGGTGGTGTAAGTAGAATCGTCATGTAATTAAACCTAATGAATATGTTTCAGCTTTCATGATTGGTTCAGATATTTTCATATGCAGTCAGCACATGCGTTCTAGCCCCAAATCCCCATTTTACTTGATTGTCACTATTTTTGGGATTTAGAGAATTTAATTTGGGAATGTTCAATCGAGCATCCCCTTAGATTTCTTGTGCCAAATCGTAATTATATATAATTTCTTGTGTCAAATCGTGATTGTATATAATTTCTTGTGTCAAATCGTGATTATATATAATTTCTTGTGTCAAATCGTGATGATATATAATTTCTTGTGTCAAACCGTGATTATATATAATTTCTTGTGTCAAACCGTGATTATATATAATTTCTTGTGTCAAACCATGATTATATATAATTTCTTGTGTCAAATCGTGATTATATATATTTGTAGGTCCAGTGTGATGATTGTGATCAATGGTATCATACTATGTGTGTTGGAGCTATATATGCAGCAGTGAAAGACACCCAAATGGAATTCCATTGTGGGTGTTAAAATACATAGATATATATAAATAGTTTAACAGACATTGTTATCATAGTTAGCTTCACCTCAAATATCTGCTCACAGCATCCCATATCGTTGGTCGGAAGTCTTAAGGTCATATCTGGCATATTTTTTAAAATTCACATTGTTGCTTATTCAGAATCAAAATTTGTTTGCCCGTTAGCGTATTTCTAAGTTAATCTAAACGGGTTTTATATAGATATTATATTTGGGATGTTCTAAAAAAAAAATATGAACATTAGGAACCAAAATGTTGTATTTTTACTTGAGAAAAAAAACAACTTTTGTTTTGTAGAAAAGCGTTACAAGCAAACTGAAAATAGACAGTTGACTGCTCGTTGAAATTGTAATTGGGCCTGTACGATATCTATTTCTGTGATATATCTTTATTGTATAAAACTTTAAATTGCTAACTTTCACTCATTTCAACCCTGGATATGTAGCCTGAAAAGTGCGGATAACTGCATTTTGTTAAAACGACAAAACATAAATTTAGAAATAAGACATTCTTAAGTGACGTTTTTGTATGATATCATTTTAGGGACTCTCTTGAACGATTTGGCAAAAGTCAGATACAACCTTTTTGACCTCGCTGCAGCGATATCTTGCTTTCATTCTGTTCTGGAAGTTTAACTTTTCTGATAAAGGAACATAATTACAAACACTGTTTACGCACACACACTTTTTAGATAGTGCTTAGTTGCACTGTGGATATTTCTTTTTTTTTAATTTATTGAAATGTACAACAGAATAATGCTACAAATGGCTGTATTAATATCACTAAAAGTGTAAGAATCATCCGAGATAGCACAACAAGTTTATAAAACTGTTTAATAGCTAGCACATAGTAAAAAATATAGATAAATAGATAGATAGATATTATAGAGAAAGAATAAAATATGTCCTTGGCATTTATTATTATTATTATTATATATATATATATAAATATTGAAGTTTAAAATGTTCATACATATGTTTTAAAACAACAGATTTACCAATGACATAGCACCGTTACCCAATTGTTAATTGTTTATTGTCTTAATGAAATAATTCATCATAATTCATCTGTTACTCATCAAATTAGTAACATTTATGTAGCTTTTAACATAGTTAATATCTTGATATGGATGTAAATGTATTAATGTCAGCTTATTCGTGTTTTTTATAAACCCAATCATGTGAATAGTTAATCTTGTCAGTTTCAACTTTTAATTTCAACGCTCTTCTGTTGCATATATTATGAACAAAATATTAACCGTTAATTGTGTCAATTTAAAACTTAATTCTGTCTTTATTATGTCAATTTAAAATTTAATTCTGTCTTAATTACATGTATGTCAATTTAAAATTTAATTTTGTCTTAATTATGTCAATTTAAAATTTAATTCTGTCTTAATTATGTCAATTTAAAATTTAATTCTGTCTTAATTACGTCAATTTAAAATTTAATTCTGTCTTATTTACATATATGTCAATTTAAAATTAAATTCTGTCTTACTTATGTCAATTTAAAATTTAATTATGTCTTAATTATGTCAATTCAAAACTTAATTATGTTAATTTAAAATTTAATTATGTCAATTCAAAACTTAATTATGTTAATCTAAAACTTTATTCTTTCAAATTAAATTATAATTTGATTTTGATATTAATTTGATAATGCCTAGCTTTAAAATTGGTGTCTCTGTTACTTCCTCGCAACCATTGCCTTTAGTAACATTTAGGGACTGGTTGCCTTTAATAATGTTTGGGAACTGGTACAACTCTAAAGTTTCATCACCTTATCCTGGATTTTATGATAAAATTTTAAGCATATTACAAATATAATACAATTTATAATTTTAAATGAGGATGATGATATGAAGAATTCTTTTGATTTTTTGAGATACATGGACATCAAATTTCAATAAATACAGATATTTTTTTATCAATGCTGCCTATAGTGTAGTTTGGAATTGAGTTTGAAATTAGTTTTAACTAAATCACATATCAAGTCAGAAAATCAATATATCGAGTCTGGTACAGGTAAAATTAAACTCTTTATTTCAAGTCCCGATTTTCATCCAATTTTTCTTTTTCTGGAATAAATGAACTAGATTATACTAGTGTTACTTTTATAGGTTTTCTAATAAAAAGGAATTTAAAAAATAAATAATGTTAATGAATTTTTAAAGTAAATGATTCCAAATTTTTAAAAGCATAAATGTTTTTAAGTCTATCATAATACTAGTATTGTTATACAGTGTAATTATAATAAAATCAAAGTAGAATACTGGCATTATAATATGGACACAGACCACCATTAATTTCCCCATTGGCTTTAATGTTATTTCTTGGCTCTTAGACCGGCTCTAACCTTTTCCCATACGTATTTGAATATTTTGTCGCCACATGATTTTTGATTGTGGTCTGATTCTGTCAGCTTAGATAATGGCAAGAGTTATGCCCCTTTATTTTCGGTAAAAATGTCCGTCAGGACAATTTTTTAGTTTTGTGGCGTGTCAGCTCCAACCGGGCTATATTGCACCAAACATGTGGTGAATTTAACGAGATGAAAAATTCTACCACAGATGGAACACCATTTGGCAACCTCTTGCTTAAAAGTATGTATGAGGTTCACCATGGAAATCTTGAGAAACACAAACTGGAAGTAGTATGCAAAAAAACATGCAACTGATGCCCTACATCCCAACCTAACTAACCTCAAAATCATGAATATTCACCAAAATAAGATGGAAAAAATATATTCAAACCAAAAACTCAACAAAAATTGCCATGCAAAAGGGGGGAAAAGGGAATGGGAGAGAAAGACTAAAAATAACTTTGGTACTAGAGGGGTTTGGTGGGCTGTATCCATACAGTTAAGTATAATAAAATAAAAGTAAAATATTAAAAATAGCACATCTGTAATATATCATAAACTGTTATATGAAAATATACTTCACCAGTAATAAACTTCAGATAATTCATATACCTATTTGATTTTTCGTTTTTATTTTTAAAAAAAACAACAAAAACACAACAAAACAGCAGTGTCCATATTTCATTTTCTTTGTTGTCTTTTGTATGTTTCCATCATTTTTGTACTTTGTTATTTTTACATGTGTATCTTGATTCTCAATAATGTGGCCAATTTCTTGTTTATTTTGCCGTTTAAATCAAACTTAACACCCCCTTTTGTTGGTATTAAATTAAGTATAATGACTAGCGAATAATTTAATTCATATTGTGGACACTTGATGCATCTTATTATTCTATTCATATTATGTATATTTATAAAGATATATATGTTCTAGTAAACCATGATATGTGTGTGTGTGTGGATAGATTCTATATCGTCGATAAAGTGTCAAAAGGGTGTATTTAAGAATTTCTAAAGATTAAGAAATAGAACCTTTTGCATTTCAAAATTTCCACAAATCAAGATACAACATATGAACAAAATCAACATTATACTGTCGGTGAAGTGTCAAAAGGGTTTATCTAAGAATTTCTAAAGATTAAGAAATAGAACCTATTGCATTTCAAAAATTTCCACAAATCAAGATACAACATTTGAACACATGATACCCAGAACAGTTCTAATTGGCGTAGAGATACACAGCTTATACAGAAATGTATATATAATAATTGGGAGAGTTTAAAAATGCAAAAAAGTGTATTTGACTAATTTCCCGAGATACACCCTTTTGACACTTCACCGACGATATGCTA
The DNA here is from genome assembly GCF_932274485.2 of Patella vulgata. NCBI lineage: Eukaryota > Metazoa > Mollusca > Gastropoda > Patellidae > Patella > Patella vulgata. Next base: position 6,129,582 of record NC_065885.2, read on the forward strand.
CTACTATTAATAATATAATTTATCTGATAAAGCCCCTGGTACATTCACTATACTACCTGTACCATGGATTTTTTGGTCCCTGCCAACTTTTATACTGTTATCATGTAATTGCCATTCATCGTTAACCCTCTGTCTGTCCATTCATCTTTAACCCTCTGTACACGTCAACTAAAATGCTCAAGAAAATGCCTTGCATGCGCTGGTGGCCGTATTCACACTACAACTCAAACTAAAATATTTTAAGGATTCTGTCTTTTCATTGGTTGTTGATTGAAATCCTGGTACAAATTTGACCTCTGAGCCAATGAAAAGCCAGCATTCTTAAAATAGTCTAGTTTTTAAGTTTTCGTGAATAAGGCTCACACTCAAACTAAAATATTTTAAGATTTCAGCCCATTGATTGGTTAAAAGCTCAAAATGTTTTAAGATTTCAGCCCATTGATTGGTTAAAAGCTCAAAGTGTGTACTAGGATTATAGTGTATAAAAGGTGGGATTAATTAGCGATCGACCCTTTTATAGTGTTATACACCCACTTTGATTAACTACTTGATCCTAAAAAACAATTTGTGTTTTTTCCTTTGTCAGACGTTTTAAATCCCTGTATGCAAGGTATTCTGTCGAGTCAGTAAGGATTTATCAGACATATTTTCATCTCTTTTCGAACAGCCATATTAAATGTTGATTACACCAATCAAACTGATCAAATTCTCATCGCAGCGATTTGCTCTTTATTTCACCGTCATTGTTAAAATCGCATGTTTCTTTCTATTTGTGTATCAGGGGCCTGTTTCACGAAATTTTAACTAAGATTAAATCCAAATTTTAGTAATTTGATTGGATAATATTAGATTGATTTTAGTGTTTAGCCAATCAAAATTGAAGTATCTACTAAAATTTGGATTTTATCTTTAGTTAAAATTTCGTGAAACAGGCCCCAGATGTGTATCACTTGATTGTAGTTGAATAGGTTTCATACTGATTATATCTTGTACACAATCTCATTACAACACTGTTATATATTCATATGAAGCACTGGATGTTAATTATGTAGTCTTGACTTTTCTCACTCAATATCTTACAGGTTTTATCAAATGCTTTTTCTTCAGTTGAAATAAATAGTGATATTTTTAATTGGGATAAATGAAATTAAATTTAACGTCTTATTTGTCTGCACTCACTGGATCACTGTAACCCTGGTATCATTTAATCTTTTGTATTTAGCATTAATGTCCAATCCTTGTTTAAAAATTCGTAAAAATCGTTTAAAATTGCCCCAAATCATCTAATTTGTACTTGTGTTCAGTTTAAAGTTGACCATTCAATTTTGACAGTGAGTGTTTAATTTACAAGCATTTAGTTTCTCAATAACTATTCAAAAATTAGTCACTGTACTTCAATAATTATTTTTTTAACAGTGATTGAGAAATTAAACGCTTGTAACTAAACACTCAATATCAGAATTGAATGGTCAGCTTTAAACTGGACACAAGTACAAATTAGATGATTTTTGGTAAATGTAAATTTAAACAATTTTTACAAATTTCTAAACAGATATTTGATATTAAACGAATGTGAAAGAAATTAATGCTAAATACTCAAGATTAAATGATACCCAGGTTAGTGATACACACCAGGCAGTGTGCAATGAGAGATATTTCTCCCATACAGCGAGGTGTTTGTCTACGCTTTATTAAATTCCTTCTGTCAAGTGATAGTTATAATATACTGACGAGTACAGAGCTGGACCTAGGTTTATTGTCCCATCCTAAGGACTAGACACTTTTCCTTGCCAGACCATCCATCTTGTACCACTGACAAGGGGAAACTTGCTGGGGTCGAACCCTGGTCCTCCTAGTTAATGAGCCACTGTGGTTCCCTTAATGGCAATAAACAGTATATTTACAGTAAGAGAAATTTTATACAAGGAAAATATATTGCCTAGTCAGTTGGATGGAACAAAAAATCGTGGTCCACCTGTGTGCCTGTGCACTTAAAACGAAGCTTTGACAGTTGGAATTTGATAAAGTGTAGGCAAAAATACCACTGCTCAGGCAAAATTATAAAAAATAATTATATGTTAGTCTTAACATGAATAAACTATTTTGATGATGCGACGTTGAACTTCATTTCTATTCTATATTTTGTAACTTTTTCAAGAAACAAGATTTTAAATGTAAGTGATCTACTGATAGCTGGCTATTTACCTTACACTAACGAAAAATTGTATTGTCTCTAATGGCCCCCCAAATATACCTGCGTTTACAATTACTTGACCCCAAAATAGGATGCTTCAGTCCGACGATAATACCGATCCAGACTGTTGTAAATACCCAAATTTCAGTGTCAGAATTTATCTGCTGAAAACCACGCCAAGACCAATTTTTAGGACCTTGGAAATGAGAGAAAAAAAGTTTAGGTCGGCAATGTTGGTGAAAAAAAAATATATTGTGAATCGGGTAATCGTAAACACAGGTATTTTCGAGGTGGGCCTAACCACTAGCACTGCAAGTGATATGATGTAGGCCTATGTTATTATGATTGTGATGCCTTGTCTTATAACTGGAGTTTTAAAGTGTCTTGTCTGTCATGATTACATCCTGATATTCAAATTGAGTGACCGTAGAATTTACCTGTCGCTCAATTCACCTGTAAAAAAACCCTATATATTTCAGAGAATTTAACCATAAAAATACACCCAAACTGATTTATAACTAAATCTTGATCATTTATTATGGTAAGCCAATGTGCAAAAAATTGACTGGATTAACAAATTTTTTAAGGGGGAATACGGACTGATACACCATGTTTGGGTCAACATTTGGTTGATTCAAGCAAGTTTTACTATGTTGATTTTCCAAATTTTTAAGGGATAAAATGTTGGTATTAAGTTTGTTTGTATGCTAAACAATCAATTGATTTGAAAATACGTAGTTAGTAAGTTGTCACTTTAAAACTTTGATGTACAATAATAAACTAGAGAGATTGCTAGAAACCATTATCAAGACAAGGTAGTTATATATTGTATTATAATTATTATCATGGTTTAACACACACCCCCCCCTCTATCTGTTATCATTGTACTTAAATAGTAATACTCATGTCCTGTTGGTTTGATAACGTCTATCTTTAACGTTCATAGAAGTCTGTTTTCAGTATATTGTTGAATAAAATTGTTAAAGTCACTTCCTAATAATCTTCTCCTTGTGTTTATTTCTGTTTTTCTTCTTTTGGGGGTTGGGGGTTGGAAGGTTAGAGGGCTTGTTGTGTCATAAGGTCTGTCATTGAGTCAACTAACGTGGTTTCAATTTTCCGGTTGTATGCTAGTCCTGACATGACCTAGTTTGTGTCGAGTGGACGTTGAGCCCTGGAAACACGCCTGTTGACTCAATAATAGAACTTATGATACAACACACAAGCACTAACCATTCAGCCCTCCCCCCCCCCACCAGTCCCGAAATGGTGTCAGTGTAGGTGAAATTCACATATTGTGCCCAAAACCATTGGAAAGGAAAAATACCATGTGACAGTCTGAAAATGACTGTATTCAGTAGTGGATTATCAGTGAGGCTGCAGCCTCAGGCCCAAAGATTTTGTAAAAAAAAATTTTTTAGACTTGTCTGATACGATTAAAACGCATAGACAATGAATGTTAGGGGGGTTGGGTTTAGGCCCAACGGGAATCAACATAGGCCCTGACCTGAAATTAATTAGGCCCACGCCATTTTAAATAGGCCCTATTTAAAAACTAAGTAGGCCCTCCAGCAACTGCCGCCTCAGGCCTAGGTGGAGTTTAATCCGCCACTGACTGTATTGTGTTGACAAGGCATTAAACTACATTATTTTGATGCACCCGTCTTCATTAGACCAGATCGGAGCGAAACAGTAGGATGTTAAACCCCATTTCATTTCATTTATTTTGTTGCATGGTCGTTTTATAAAGAGCAATATTATCTCCCTTTTGCCATGAAGCACCTTTTAAGGAAATGAAAAAAAAATTAAATGGGGTTTAACGCCCCACTGTTCTGCTTCGACTGGGCAAATGAAGACGGAATACGCCATACAGTGTGCTATGAGGCATTTTGCACGGACAGCGGTGCTATAGCCTACTCTTGTATCAAATTCCAACTGCCAAGGGATCTTTTCAGTGCACGCCAATCTGTACATAGGAGCACGTTTTTTTTGTCCCATCTGAAACGACTATCCATTTTCCATTACCACATCGGAAAATCCTGACAAACTTTCTTGCCAACGCAGGGATCGAGCACAGGGCCTCCAAGTTAGTAAGCCAATGTCCTACTCACTGAGCCACCGTGGTTCCCCACCTTTCAAGGATATTACCATTAATATCCATATGTCTTTCTTCCGGCATAGAACTTTTTATTGTTTTAAATTTCAAACAAAAGAAAGAGAGAGAAATTGGGTTTAAAGTCCACTCGACACAAACTAGGTGATTTCGGGACTAACATATGGTTCAATAAAATTTCATTCCAATAATTCGCTTGCGTGTAGGGGTCTTTAACAGTGGGAGGATACCAGAGGACCAAGAGAAAACCCACGAGGTTGGACAGGCGACCCTACTCCTTGTCACGTACAACCAGGGAATCTCAAACACACCCGTTGACTCAATGACAGACTTTATGATACAGCCCGCACATGCTAACGATTCGGCCACCCAACCCCCCTCAAATGTTACAAGAATTTATCACAGTATTAGGAACTAAATGTGTCATATGGGAAAAGAAGTAATTTTGATGCCAGTTCCGACTAAACCAATCAATGCAAAGTGTAGTGAAGTCTATTCAAAGATTGTGAATAGACACAGATGATTAGATCTACATAACAAGTGGATTGATTTTAAAAAAAACCCAATTCATTGATTTACCACCGTTGCCATGGCTATTTCCATAATATCTACAAGAGAACTCAAATAATTACATCTTTGATTTTCTTATTTATTTAGGTTTTATCTGGATAGGTGTAATTAGATTTAAATGAATTTAATGAACCTAAACATACATTATGCAAGAGCTAAATCTGCCTATTGCAGGTCTTTTTTTATCATTATTATAAATTATTAATTAGACATTAATTAACTTATCCAGACCATAATCACCTCTCGATGTCTTCGCTAGCCAGCGATGTTTATTGGATTATTCATGATTTAATCTCGAAATGGATGATCAAGACTATGTTTTTTATCATACCGACTTAAGTAAAGATGAACGAGGCTAGGCCAAAAATTCAATCGCTAAAATCTCGGTTCAGAGTGGATCAATTTGACTGAAGTTTTCTGCAAATTCCCTTTACATTATCTAGTTTTTACACGCCCACATTTAAATGTGGTCGTATATTGTACTCGCCCCCGTCCGTCCGACCATCCGCCGGTCCGGTGTCCACAATTGCTTGTGGACGCTCTAGAGGCTAAAGCTAATATCCGATTGACTTTAAATTTATACACAGTGTTTAAGGTCTTGAGACGAAGAAGCCTATTGATTTTCAGCGATTTCCGATAATTACCCAAAGAGTTATGGCCCTTGATCACTTCAAAAAATCTTGTGAACGCTTTAGAGGCCAAAGTTAATATCATATTGACTTTGAATTCATACACAGTGTTTAAGGTCATAAGACGAAGAAGCCTATTGATTTTTAGCAATTACCGATAATTACTGCCAGAGTTATGGCCCTTGATCACTTTGAAAAATCTTGTGGATGCTCTAGAGGTCAAAGTTAATATCCGATTGACTTTAAATTTATACACAGTGTTTAAGGTCATGAGACAAAGAATCCTATTGATTTTCAGTGATTTCCGATAGTTACTGACAGAGTTATGGTCCTTGATCACTTTGAAAAATCTTTTGGACGCTCTAGAGGCCAAAGTTAATATCCGATTGACTTTAAATTTATACACAGTGTTTAAGGTCATGAGACAAAGAAGCCTATTGATTTTCAGCGATTTATGATAATTACTACCAGAGTTATGGCCCTTGATCACTTCAAAAAATCTTGTGGACGCTCTAGAGGCCAAATTTGATATCCGATTGACTTTAAATTCATACACAGTATTTAAGGTCATAAGACGAAGAAGCCTATTGATCTTACGCAATTACTGATAATTACTGCCAGAGTTATGGCCCTTGATCTTAAATTTATACACAGTGTTTAAGGTCATGAGACGAAGAATACTATTGATTTTCATCGATTTCCGATAATTACTGCCAAAGTTATGGCCCTTGATCACTTTGCAAAATCTTGTGATGCTCTAAAGGCTAAAGTTATCATCTGATTGACTTCAGATTGATACACAGAGTTTAAGATCTTGAGAGGAACAAGTATATTGATTTTCAATAAATTTTTATGACTTGGAACAGCTAAATCCATGATATTAAAAGTATTGTATACAAAACGTTAGGATGGGGCAGAACTTTATAAAAATCAAGCAAATTCTAATGGTTTTCTGAGCTGTTGTTCTTAAACAGATTTTAGTGTATTATAAATGTTTCATTACCGAAAAAAGAAAAATATGCGATAACTCTTGTTGACTGCTGTGGGCGTATGTTTTGTTGCCTGGCAACCTATCTTTAACTATTATACTGAGAACTGCCAGCTCTTTATCTAATCTCTCATAATGTATCTTTAATTGCATTGAAAAGATTTAGTATTTTCTGAGAAAACCACATTTTTCAAGAACTCACCGTAACAGACCATTTCATTGGCTTATTCCTCACATCAATTTGACCGCCAAACGAGAAAACACCTTTCAGGTCTATTTTAACCCAGGTTGTTTCTGTTCCCAAATTTACATTTTGCCCCCCCACTCCACCCCCACTCATGCAATGGGAGTCTTACCCACATATTTAGAGATGTACAGCGGAATTAAAAAGTAATGTTTTTGCCAAACTCTAAGAAAATCATCATTTACAACCTGAACTCATTTCCTGCCAATTTTACCCCCCCACCCCTTCCATACACGCACACCTGCTACCCCCACCCCACCTAAACACAAATCAAAACAGTTCTTTATACACTTCTTTAGAGATGGACAGTCCTAGAAATTTATGTATCATCAGTTATGTCAACATAATCACATTTTCCCTCAATGGTAGACATTGGACCCCCCATATCTCAAAAACGACCCCTCAAACGCCTGATCACCACCCAGATTTGGAATCTACGCAAAAAACTGGTTTAGAAAACCTTGGTCTCATAAATTCACAGCTCGGGTGGCGATTCCCCCCCTTCAGCCACCGGACTAACTGATTTATTTTTGAATAATTGCACTGTACATGTATGGCTGGTTAGTGCTAAATGATAAGATCAGCTCAACTTTTTGCAATAGGTCACAAGATGTAAACAGGGCTGGTACTGATCCCAACCCCAACCCTAACCCTGGACCCAATGCTTACCCTAACCCTACAATCTCTCCAACAATCACATGCCCTAACGTTCTTTACATCTCGGCGACATTGACAAAAATTGAGCTGGCCTTAACAAATAGATTTAATCATGCATGGCTCAATGCTTGCACACCCCAAAGTCTGATGTCATTGGCGACAAAAATGTCTACGCAAACCATCCCAATTTCTCATCATCGACATTTCATCATAGTGGATGTGTCGTACATAATAATTTTGCATATAAACAACTAATCACACGAACTCGAATGGTTTATCAGGAGAAACAAATTAAGAGGGGTATTGCGACTGAAAGTGTCCAGATCAGCGCGAAAGCCAAAGGCCAGTATAATGAGAACTTGCACTATAGCTTTTGCATAATGTATATTTAACCTCTGCAGTTATACCCCCTTTTGTTACACAAAATACAGTTTGTTTATTTATATATTTTATTCTTAGTTTATTTATTTCATATTAATTTACTCTAAATGATAAACAATGAATTCTGATGATAAAACACCCCAAATACTCGAAAATAGAAACCAGAGCAGAGTTGGGAATTGTTCATATTTGTATAATGAATGAAACAGATTTATACAATAGATTCCATCAAACTTGTAATATAGAAAATAATCAACAATCTTATGGCAAACACATTGACACTTTTCCTAATCAAATAATTAAAACTAATATATAGTTTATATTATGGGATATAAGTCACAGGATGTGATGTCACAGTACACCATATCACTATACAGGTCTCATGTGAAATGTCACTGGACAAAATTTCACAGTACATTTCTCCCACAGTACGTAATGACATTTTGTCCAGTGACATAATGTACTGTGACACAAATACAGTGATCGTGTGCACTGTGACATAATGTCCAGTGACATTACATACTGTGTCATTTTGTACTGTGACATCACATCCTATGACAGTATGTCTGTAACCCATGTATCACACAGCAACCTCGGTCAATAAAACAAACTAATTTAAGATTATTTACCGGTGTGTAAATATTATGTACATATATGTAAATCACATAACATTCAGAGGTATATTTTTCATATCACTTGTGACAAATTATAATACTGGTGTATACAACATATAATAAACCAATGCCAGTGTATACAAATAATACACCAATACTGGTGCATACAAATAATACACCAATACTGGTGTATACAAATAATACACCAATACCAGTGTATATACACATAATACACCAATACCGGTGCATACAAATAATACACCAATACCGGCGTGTACAAACAATACACCAATACCGCTGCATACAAATAATACACCAATACCGGTGTATACAAACAATACACCAATATCATAAATGAACATTTAACTGGTTCTCATTTGCATCCAATATGCCAAAGAATATCAATGGGATCTCTAAGATTGCCAAACTATTCAGAAATAAAATCATTAGAAAATTTATTTGAATATGACAATGTTGGGTATGGGTATAACCTGTAAAATGAATGAAGAATTAACCTCTATACAGTTTATACCCTTTTACCTAGATTTAAATACAGGTACAGGTATGTCAAACCTCAATCTGGTTAAAACACAGATCCTATTTCGTTTCGTTTTTATAGTTCAAAATTTCGTTTTACTTGTCTTTACTACACTTGGATCTGGAAGAGTTATTATTTAACTCGTGTTCTGAATGGTGTCAGAGATAAGCCAATGAAACGGTCTGTTACAGCGAGCTTTAGGCGTGTTTTGCACGGAACTGTGGGTAATCCACTAGTAACATCAATGCTGATTGGTTAATCAAATGTCTGACATCATAGGGTCATAAGTCAGTCTTTTGAACCCTGACGTGACCTATAACTTGTCAGATCTTCATGTAGTGTAGGCCATCGAAAGTCTACACAAGAGCATCGCTAACGCAGCAATATACGTCCACATTCCTGTTTTGTTTGATATGGTCCAGTTTGCATTGAGGGTCTGTGAAATAAAACTGGGTTGTAGGACTGCTATCAGTTTAACGTTTCGTTCACATTAACAGAACACAATTTTTATTTTAAAACAATCGATGTCTTTATTCTAAAAGCATGACGTTTAGAATAGGTATCCCCATTTCAAAAGGATCGGTTAAGAATTGCGGCCTGTAGGCAAAACACAAGACACACAAACATTAGGCGTGACTCTGTCCCAAGGGGTTGAGCATGCACCAAAAATAATAATAGAGGCCAGCCTTAGGATTAAGGAATAAGTGTAAAAACGTAGCCTTAGGCTATAAGGAATAAGTCTAAAAAAAATTTCAAGATGATCGATTAAGAAATGCGGTCTGCAAGTGACACACAGACATAAAAAAAGAAAATGGGCGTAGCTCTGCCCCTGGGGGTTGGGTATTCACCACAACTAATAGGGATGTTCCTTAGGATAGAAGGAATATGTATGCTAAGTTTCAAGGTGATACGATAAGAAATGCGATCTGTAGATGACAAACAAATAAATAAATATAAGGGATGGGCGTGGCTCTACCCCTGGTGGTCGGGCATGCACCAAAAACAATAGGGATCATACTTAGGGTATAAGCAATTCATATGAAAAATTTTCAAGACGATTGATTAAGAATTGTGGCCTGTAGGTGACACACAGACATAAAAAGAAAAGAAAATGGGCGTGGCTCTGCCCCTGGGGGTAAAAAAACAATAGGGGTCATCGTTAGGGTATAAGCAATTCATATGAAAAAATTTCAAGACAATTGATTAAGAATTGTGGTCTGTAGGCGACACACACACATAGAAAAAGAAAATGGGCGTGGCTTTGCCCCTGGGGGGTGGGCATGCACCCAAAACGATAGGGATGTTCCTGAGGGTACAAAGAATAAGTATGCAAAGTTTCAAGATGATACGTTAAGAAATGCGGCCTGTAGACGACAAACAAACAAATACAAAAATGGGCGTGGCTCTGCCCCGGGGAGGCGAGCATGCACTAAAAACAATAGGGATCATCCTTAGGGTATAAGGAATAAATATGTAAAGTTGATACGTTAAGAAATGCGGTCTGTAGATGACAAACAAATAAATAAATATAAGGAATGGGCGTGGCTCTGCCCCTGGGGGTCGGGCATGCACCAAAAACAATAGGGATCTTCCTTGGGGTATAAGGAATAAGTATACCAAGTTTGAAGAAAATCCAGTAAGAATTGCGCCCTGTAGGCGACACAAAGACACACGAAAAGAAAATGGGAAATGGGCGTGGCTCTGCCCCTGGGGGTTGGGCATGTACCCCAAACGATAGGGATGTTCCTTAGGGTACAAAGAATGTGTATGCAAGATTATAAGTTAAGAAATGTGGCCTGTAGACGACAAACAAACAAATACTAGAAATGGGCGTGGCTCTGCCCCTGGGGGTCGGGCATGCACCAAAAACAATAGGGATCTTCCTTGGGGTATAAGGAATAAGTATACCAAGTTTGAAGAAAATCCAGTAAGAATTGCGCCCTGTAGGCGACACAAAGACACACGAAAAGAAAATGGGCGTGGCTCTGCCCCTGGGGGTTGGGCATGCACCCCAAACGATAGGGATGTTCCTTAGGGTACAAAGAATGTGTATGCAAAGTTTCAAGATTATTAGTTAAGAAATGTGGCCTGTAGACGACAAACAAACAAATACTAGAAATGGGCGTGGCTCTGCCCCGGGGGGTCGGGCATGCACCAAAAACAATAGGGATCTTCCTTGGGGTATAAGGAATAAGTATACCAAGTTTGAAGAAAATCCATGAAGAATTGCGCCCTGTAGGCGAACCACAGACACACACACACACATACATACATACACACACACACACACACACACACACACACAGACAGGGGCGACGGCATAATACGTTCACATTATGAATGTGGACGTATAAAAAACGAAACGAAATATAGATCTGTATTTTAATCAGATTGGTCAAATCTAGACATAACGCAACTATCACAGATACAAATTATCCCATATATATATCTATGACAGGTGCCTTATGTCTAGGTTTGATCTTTGTGTATCATATCTTTGGATCCAGAGAGAGAGAGAGAGAAATGGGGTTTAACGTCCACTCGACACAAACTAGGTCATTTCGGGACTAACATATGGTTTTAATTTTATTTCAATAATTCGCGTGCGTGTAGGGGTCTTTAGCAGTGGGAGGAAACCGGAGGACCCGGAGAAAACCCACGAGGTTGGACAGGCGACCCTACTCTTTGTCACGTACAACCGGGGAATCGAAACCACGCCAGTTGACTCAATGACGGATTTTATGATACAACACGCACACACTAACCATTCAGCCATCCAACTCCCCCTCTTTGGAACCAAGGCAAGTCTAAACATTTTGGAACATTTCTAAACTCATTCAAACTCAAAGATAAAATTAGTATTTATAATAATAAACTCATTCAAACTCAAAGATATCATTAGTAATTATAATAATTCATATCAAATTTATCTTCTTTCACAGAAAGAAGAGACATGTATCAATCTAATAATATTTATTATTAATACAGCAGCAGAGGACCTATGAGTTATCAGCACCAGGTTCAATTTCAACTTTTTAACAGTTAGAATTTGCTTGCATGGAGGGGTCTATAGCGGCGGAAAGAAACCAGAAGACAGGGAGCTAGCCCTTGAGGATGGCCACCAACCCCTATCCTTTCCATCTATACCTAATGCATAGAGAGATATCAAATGCCTTAAAATAATTTAAACGGTAACAGAGAAATAAATATTGCCAAGGGCAGCAAGTTTTTTTTTAGAGGAAATAATCGATAATACATATATCATGGGTAAAACGATCCAATAATGAGGATCATGTCCCCCTTCTCAATCACAAAATAGATAGATGACACTCATCATTCGTGTGTTCGTTCCTGGAGTTTTTACGTCCACTTTCATCAAGGGTGATATCGTAGACACTCATCAAATTGCTTATACCTTTATACGCCAATTTTCAGCACTCTTATTACAATCAAAGTTATTGTATCCCAAAGTAACAACAATTCAAATTGTTTATCTCTGTTTGGTCGAAGTGGAAAATGTTTATCTTCGAAATTGGACAGGGTATTCACCTAATCAACACAAAGTTTGAACATTTTATCTCAATTTTAAAGCAGAGTTATTGTGTCCCAAAAAGTGAGATAGCCAAACAGAAAGAGGTAAAAAAATTGAAATTTCTAGGTAACTAAACTCCGTAGGTCATGCTTACTGATTATTTTCCACCTTATACTAAAGTTAATATGTATTATATTCAAAATATAAAAACAGTACAATTTCTTTTTCTTAAACTTTCTTAATACCAATAATATTATATTCACAATATGAACAAGAAAACAATCATTATGGGCCCTGAAATTGTCACATCATATCGAAAATTGTGAAGTCCAAAGTCTAGCATGCCAAGTTTTGTAAGTCTATGGTTACCCCCCCCCCCCCCAAATAGTACATATTCTTTACCAGAAATTGCCTATCATAAGAATAATATCGATCTAAACTTGAAACCCGCTTGTTAAATTGTCCGGTCTGGTCAATTCCAGGTGCTGATTGTGAATACATACAGTAACTTAATATATATGGTGCAGAATGTGAACAGTAAGGCCATACAAAAACATTATTCTGGTTCTTAGATAAACCAACTTAACTTAAAATGGTCAGCATGGCCTGCTTTTATTTCAAAAAAATCAAAAATCAGTCTCATTTAAACATACATTGTGCAAGAGCTAAATCTGCCTATTGCAGGTCTTTCTTTAAGCCTGAAATGTTTTCTAAATTAATTAATTAGACATTTATTAACATGAAAAGACCATAATCAACTCTCTATACCATCTATTTACTGGATTTTAATCTGATTCGCTGCTCAAGGCTCATTGATGATTTAATCCAAAAATGGATAATCAAGACTATTTTTTTTAAATCGTATCGGCTTTAGTAATGATGGTCGAGGTTGGGCCTAAATTTAAAATGCTAATATCTCGGTTCACAGTGGAGCAATTTGACTAAAATTTTCAGCATATTCCCTTTACATTATCTAGTTTGTAACTATTATAGTAAGAACTGCCAGCTCTTTATCGAATCTCCCATAATGTATCTTTTAAATAAAAACACAAAACTAAAAACCTCCCTCCTGCATCAGATTTTTGGGAAGGATTGTCTCAGAGCTGGTATAGTTTTTTTTGTATGGCCTCAATAACATGTGAAATTAATCTTATAATATACATCTATAATATATTTGGCACTGGACTTTCACTTGACTTTATAATTCTACAAATTTACAATAATATAAAAACAAGGATAGATATATTACAGAATTCATTCGGCATAACTTCAATAATCATCTACAATTTTAAAGCTTATAATTTCGAAATATTTTTTAAAAATAAATTAATATCTTGTGTATCTTGTCCATATTCCATTTTTCCTGATTCGAAATAAAAACGAAAGTTCCGAAACTATCAGGAACAATGGGATGAGGACAAATATAAATCTTACACTGCCTTTCCAGGAGTAAATTCCGAAATGTATACATATTTCAACAGCGTGTATGACCGAGGACAGCTCATTGATTGCATGCCCGGGGCCAGAAATATGAGAAAGGAAATTTTTTTAAAAAAGGCTTTTTATTCTAATTAAATAGGGAAAAAAAATCAATAGCAATAATTTCAAAAAACTTTATATGATTTCCCTTTTCGATTGGATACCCCCATGAAAAGGGTACCCCGAGTCATTGCCCCCTCTCTGCATGCTACTGGAACTTTTAGCCTATAAACATTTTCATCTGTCAAAATAAATATTGACAATTATTTTATGAAAATATAAAGACAACAAAAATAAATTAATCACAAATTATACAAAATAAATATCTATTAGAAATAATCTACATAAGATATGTATTTTAAATATTTGGATGGAATGAAGGAGAATAAATAAATAAAAACAACTAGTAATATCCACTAACAACAAATAAATAAACGCATACAAAATATTAAACTTTGGTTCTTACACATTCGTATTCTTCGTAGCAGTTCGTAGTTCGGCCACGACAGTTTTTGTATTTTAAATATTTGGATGGAATGAAGGAGAATAAATAAATAAAAACAACTAGTAATATCCACTAACAATAAATAAATAAACGCATATAAAATATTAAACAATATCTTAAAACAAAAAAAAAACTTTTGAAAAAGTAAGAAAATAGTGTGGAATGTGGCATTGGACGGCAATATACTTCTATAAGAGAAATGTACTAAGCACTTTTCGTAATTATGACTAATAAATATTAAAGGTCACTGGAAAAGCTTCATAAATTTTTTAAAAATATGTCAACATATCCTTTCCATAAATATAACACGATCCCAAATGTCAATCTTACCTTCCACAGGTAAATTTCAACAGGTAGATTTTCACCGTTCTCTGTGAGTAGTCATAATTTTCCACCAATAAACAATCCTTGGCGTCATTTTAGTCATTCTGCTCATATTCTAGTCTATACTTTTACAAGCAGACGGACTATAATGACGTCACGACTTGTGTATTGGCGGAAGGTTACGACTACTCACAGAGAACGACAGAAATCGATCACATTGAAATTTACCTGTGGCAGGTAACATAGACATTTGAGATCATGTTATACTTAGGGAAAGAATATGTTGACATAATTACTTGCATTATTTAAAATAATTATGGAGGTTTTCCGGGGATCGTTATATATAGATATAAATAAAACACTGAATGGACGACTGGAGGGAATAATAAAAATATCAATAAATTATGAAAAGACGATGATTAAATAATGCTCGTCTTAATCAATACTATCACAGTACTTATCTTAATAATTATACATATTATATACAATTCTAGTTTATGATTCTTATATACAAATAACCATCATGGCAGATAACACAAATATATCATAACCATCAGATAATACAAAAGAGATTCCTTCAAATAGTCATTCAATTAAAAAATTCAACAGATATTAGAATGGCTATACCAATATGATTTCTTTAAGGCAGCTGGTCGCCATTTGCGCTTTTCCAACAATATCTCAATTTTCAAGCCTAAATCCCAATTAACATGTATTTTAATGTTTTAATTAAGAAAATCAGAAATCCACATATCAACTGCAGATAATCTTCCCAGCTAGGGTTCAATTTAATAACATAAAGAGGCCCATCAAAAGATTTTATCCATCACTTATAGGTCTTACTGCCCTTGTCAGAGGTTGCCTAATGTTAGGACATTTTCAACACATCTTATCTTTGTAAATACTGAAACAAATTAAACCATTTTTGGACTGATATTTCTTTTAGAGATTTAACTTTTACAATATTGTAGTTGGCATGGGATTCAAAATTGCCCAAATGTACACAACAACTTGGGTATCATTTAGTTAGGCTGTTTTAGCAGGAGTTTCGATGTTTAATGGTTCTCTCTCCCTGCATTGGCTGAGAAAGTTCATCGTGATTTTCCGTCATGGTTTTTCCCTTGTCAGTGGTGCAGGATGGAGGGCCTGACAAGGACAGCTAGTCATTCAGATGGGACGAAGTAAACGGGGTCCTGTGTATACATTGGCATGCACATAAAAGATCCCTTGGCAGTTGGAATTCGATATAAAAGTAGGCCATAGTGCTGCTGCCCGGGCAAAATTTCAATCATTGCACACTGTATGGCATGTGTCAGTCTTCATTAGCCCATTTGCAGCAGAACAGTAGAACGTTAAACCCCATTTCATTTCATTTCCAACAAAGGCCTGAAACTAAACATTAAATACAGGAACTCCTGCTAAAACAACACAACTAAATGATACCTAAGTTGTAGTGGTAGATCAGTCCCTTTACTTCTTCTTTGTTTTTTATGAATTAGTCAGATTGTAACACTATAAAATAAAGCCCAGTTAATCTATCATTAAATATGCATCACCAATTCTGACAGTATCTGCGGATAGTTTTGTTCGATACTGAGAGTTGGTAAAGTCAGTGTCCTGTCGCCGTTAGGAACCGTAATAACTTGTAAAGTAGTCATACCGCCACCTCCGCCATTTCTACCATGTTCTAACGATAATTGTGGAAACAATTTGTCAGTGACATCTTCCACTAGATATGGATCATTACCAGATAATAATCCTTTCATATTACTTTTACATCTTACAACAGTTCTCGGCGTCTTCATTCTGTAAAAATAAACAAAATAGAAAGGGTGACAATCAACCAGATATCTGAAGGCTTATTTCACAAAGCTTCCTGAAAACGGCATAAATGTCTACCGCAGTGATTCACAACCAGTGTGCCATGGCACACAGGCAGGCGTGTTGCGAGATCTTTCTAATTGTGCCGCGAAATTTTGAATGGCACACTAAGTAAATTTATCTCTAAAGAAGCCAACAATTCGAAACACTGCAATAAAGTATGTTTATAGTTGTACTTTTCTTTATTTAGTTTGAGTCATTCTATGTGTCTATGACCAATCTGTGTCTACAGTTGTATGCTGTCTATGACTTGCCATGTTTTTATTTTGCAAAATTCAAATATTTTTCATATATATATTTAGCCAGGTGTGCAGCTATTTTTTCATGTGTTCCAAGGTGTGACGTTGGCAAAAAAAGGTTGAAAACCACTGGTCTACCGGGCAGGGCAGTGATGCAGAACGGACAGAGCTTAGTTGTTTGGAAAGGTATATGTAGGTGTGTGTGTGAAAAAAAATCCTTGTCAGTTGGAATTCAAAATAATGATAATTGCTTTGTCTCATCAGAGCACCACCACGCCACATCTAGATAGTCTAATTTAGCCCCACACTGACTTTCTAATGTAATACTAAGGCTCTAACAAGTGCTATGAATCTCTGTGTAGAAAAACGGATCGGCCAAAAGGTTGCTGACCTACTTAAAGGCCTCACCGATGATGATGATGATGATGATGATGATGATGATGAATATGGTCCACTATTTTCAATCATTTACTTGCAGTATTGTTAATAAAAACAACATAAAAAAATACAACATTTGATTTCCAGATACAGCCTTCAATAATAATCAGGGTCCTCACATGCCTATAATTAGCCGCCCTCCTAGAAGTGTCGCCCCTGGGCATATGCCACCCTCTGCCTCCCCCTATGTCAGGGCCCTCAATACAATAAATACTGACAATCTCATTAAAATTCAAATCTATATTTCGTGCGAGCGGCTTTTGACCCTATGACATCAAATATTGATTAATCAATCTGTGTTGATGTTTCTAGTGGTTTACCCACAACTTATCCCTCACTTCAGCCAAAACGCTGGTAATATAACAACTCTTCCAGATCCTTGTGCAGTAAAGACAAGTAAAACGAAATTTTGAACTATAAAAAACCAAACGAAATGAAATGAAATGGGGTTTAACGTCCTACTATTCTGCTCCGACTAAGCTAATGAAGACGGGCATATGCCATACAGTGTGCTATGAGGGAAATTTTGCCCGGACAGTGGCACTACGGCCTACTCTTATTTCAAATTCCAGCTGTCAAGGGATCTTTTACGTGCACGCCAATGTGTACACGGGACCTCAATTTTCCGTCCCATCCAAACGACTAGACAGCTGTCCTTGTCAGTCTTTCCGTCCTGCATCACCGACAAGGGGGAACCACGTCGGAGAAAACGAAAGGAAATAGGATCTGTGTTTTAATCAGATTGTAAATACAAACATACATCTGTAATCTCTTGATGATCTGAATTATTTATAATGTTATTGAAAACCTGAATGAGGACAAATTACTTTCTGTTTTCTTTACAAATTGATCCTTAAAAAAATACAAACTTGATCTTCTGCCTGTATTTAAGATATATTCAATCTATTCAGCTTGTTTTAACAGAAAAAATATATAAAACATTTTAGGACATTACCTGGGTCGTTTATGTGATTTAGGATTTGGTTTCTTATTCTGGCTGACACTATCAAATAGACGAAACAATAAAGCAGTATCAGCCACCGAAACCTTCTGATCAGGTAAACGTGAAGTCTTCTTCGATTCTTGATCCGTTGGTGGAGTCACAGGTCGAACTTCTACAATAAAAAAATTAAATTAGAATGAATGAATGGGGTTTAATGTCCTCCTTGTTCTGCACCTATATCGAGCTAATTAAGACAGGCAGACACCATGTAGTGTGCTTAAATGACGCCACAGGAACTAGACGCTGCCAAACCCTCTGTCCTGCATCCCTGACAAGGAGAGAGAGAGACAGAGAGAGAAACTAGGTCATGTCAGGACTAACACATGGTTCAATTTAATTTCAATAATTCTCTTGCGTGTAGGGGGTCTAGCAGTGGGAGGAAACCGGGGGACTCAGAGAAAACCCACGAGGTTGGAGAGACCAACCTACTCCTTGTCACGTACAACCGGGGAATTGAAATCATGCCAGTTGACTCAATGACAGATACAACACGTACACACTAACCATTCAGCCATCCAATCCCCCGGGACTTGAAGCAAACTTTTGATAGATAAATTAATTTAAATATGTATTTAGACCAAAATTTATCATCAAATCACAAAGTTTGTGACACCCTTTAATACTATATGAGACATTTAATTTTTTTATACAGATTCAGTCAGTTAAACATCCATTATGTAAGAGCTAAATCTGCCTATTGCAGGTCTTTCTTTAGGCCTGAAATGTTATATAAACTATTAATTAGACATTAATTAACTTATCCAGACCATAAATCAACTCTCGATGTCAACGCTAGCCTGCGATATTTGTTGGATTGTGATTCGATTTGCTGCATAACTTTCCTTCTCGATTTAACGATGTCAACGCTAGCCAGCGATATTTGTTGGATTGTGATCCGATTTGCTACATAATTTTCCTTCTCGATTTAAAGATTAAATGGATAATCGAGATTTTTGTCGTACCGACTTTAGTAATGATGACCGAGACTATGCGAAAAATTTCGATCGCTTATTTCTGGGTTCATAGTGGATCAATTTGACTGAAATTTTCAGCAAATTGCCTTTACATTATCTAGTTTTTAACTATTATAGTGAGAACTGCCAACTCATTATTTAATCTCCCATAATGTATCTTTAAAGTAGCTAAGTCTCTAACCCATTATCATCCAAAATATTCAACATTGAAAAGACAAATTATTCATCAATTTAAATCAACATTGATCTTACCAGGAAAAGATGGGCTTCTGGTATCCATTATTTAAGACAAAATAACCATTTTACCATTGGTACACGAATCATGTACCATAATGCGTTTCAGCATCATTTGTAATAAGGGACTTGAAAAACGAGGCTATGCATATTCCACAAGTCAAGTCAAATGGTGACGCCATATTCTTATCTGGAGAGCATGTGCAATAAATACTATCGGTGTAGACTGCAATAACCAGGTGTTAGAGATTGCCATAAATGATTTGAAATCAGAGTAAAAACAGAAACGAATGAATGTAAATCAGTTTATATACATTCATATTATATAATCATATGCGTTGCAACCCATCTGTGTCAATTTCTCGGTGTCAAATGTTAGCGATTTAGCTCCTTTAAACATAATCCATGTGATCATAACCTCATTGTACCAGATAATTACACACTTCATGCTATATTGAATACTAAATAGAGGTGTTATATTGGTCTATATCGTGATAGACTATATTGAATACTAAATAGAGGTGTTATATTGGTCTATATCGTGATAGACTATATTGAATACTAAATAGAGGTGTTACATTGGTCTATATCGTGATAGACTATATTGAATACTAAATAGAGGTGTTATATTGGTCTATATCGTGATAGACTATATTGAATACTAAATAGAGGTGTTATATTGGTCTATATCGTGATAGACTATATTGAATACTAAATAGAGGTGTTATATTGGTCTATAACATGTTAAGACTATATTGAATACTAAATAGAGGTGTTACATTTGTCTATAACATGTTAAGACTATATTGAATACTAAATAGAGGTGTTACATTGGTCTATATCGTGATAGACTATATTGAATACTAAATAGAGGTGTTACATTGGTCTATAACATGTTAAGACTATATTGAATACTAAATAGAGGTGTTATATTGGTCTATAACGTGCTAGATTATATCGAATACTAAATAGACGTGTTAAATTTGTCTATATCGGGCTAAACTATATTGAATAGTAGTAGTGTTATATTAGTCTATATCGTGTTAGATTATATTGAATATTGAATAGTAGTAGTGTTATATTAGTCTATATCGCATTAGACTATATTGAATACTGAATTGGGGTGTTGCATTAGTCTATATTTGGCTAGATTATATTGAATAGGCCTACTGAATAGCATACTCCTCGCAATGTTTTTTTTGATTAGACCTAATGAATCCCACTCAAACTCTGGCATACTCAGCGCAAATTTCTGTCCCAAATTATATGGTTAATAGTCCGATCAACAACCAGTACATAACGACGTAACAAAATCGATTGGGATTAACCAGAGCTCTAAATATGTTACCATAAATTTTTAAATAGGTCACCCCGGTCAAGTCATGGAAATTCCCTATATTTTTGCTCCGGAGATTTGATTGGACGATGAGAATAGACACACTGTCAAAGACTCAAGTTTTCAGTCTCAATACAGCAACGGCTAAGGAAGGAAATTGTGAGGCCATTGCTTCATGGATATGGCTGAATAGTAGTGTTTTGTTATTCTATATTGCTACACTATGGTTTGATAATCTGTACATTACATATCTAATTTGCATATTAAATAGCTTAGATATATTTCTATTGTCACACATGAATAAAAGGCTGAAGAGGATTATAGGCTCGGTCAATAAACTGTAAACACACTTTGTGTTTGTTTTTTTTGCCTAATGAAGAACATGGATTATTGCCATAACTCAACCAACTACGATCAGTATCATCGGTGAAGTGTCAAAAGGCTGTATCTCTGGAAATTTGTCAAATACACTTTTTTGCATTTTTAAAATCTCCCAATTAATATACACATTTCTGTCTAAGCTGTGTATCTCTATACGCCAATTAGAACTGTTCTGGGTATCACGTGTCCAAATGTTGTATCTTGATTTGCCGAAATTTTGGAATGCAAAAGGTTCTATTTCTTAATCTTTAGAAATTCTTAGATACACCCTTTTGACACTTCACCGACAGTATAATGTTGTCCTGTATACGCTCCATGAATGTTTTTCAGGGAGTCCAGTATTTTTTCTAGTAAGATTGGATATCTCTACTTTCCATATATACCAAAATTGCCATAATTTTATTGGAAATAACCACCTGATAAATACTTTTCTGGGAACCTATCTTTAACTGATGACTTTGATCTATTAGTAACAAAACAAAACATTACTGCCTGGGACTAAGCACTAAAATCAATCCAATATTACCCAATCAAATTACTAAAATTTGGATTTTTTCTTAGTTAAAATTTCGTGAAACAGGCCCCTGATTACAAACAATTTTAACTGAATAAGACACATCTGATCTATTAGTGTTGTATATTTATAACAGTTATTTGTTGCTTAGTCAACGATATCAACGTTACAGTGATACCCTATGTGAAATCAAAATAATCACTATATAGTACTGCGACCCCCCCCCGCCCCTAACACTCCTAAACTCAAAAGTACTACAAAACTGCGCTGACATAAACTGGAAGTGGCCGCTACAAAATTATCATAGAAATGTCTAAAAACATAAATATTCTATGCCTTAAAAAAACAACCTTCTTTGTCAATATTTTTTTAAAATTGTTATAATAATAATAGCTGGATAATTCAGCTTGACTTGCTGTCTGGTTTCTTTGTGAAATTACAAAAAAAAAATATGTTATTTTTTTTCTCTCTGGAATTTCATTGTGTATTTGTATGCTGCCTAGAAAAGGTATTTCAATTCAATAAAATTTATCTCATTTGATACTCCTAGTTACACTTTAGACACCCAGATTTTTTCTATATGAATGGTGTTTATGAGAGGTCCGATTTTATTTCTACAGAAAGGTGTGTAAATCTATATAAGTATAGCGCTACTAATGACAGGTTTTATTATACTTATATCTATATATCACCATTATTATACTTCTCATAAAAGAATCTAGCATTATCATAAAACGTATTCCCTGGAAAGGTCAAAATTATTAATATTAATACAGTTTTACGATCACTACATTTTTTTTTATTAAAGAACAATTCGCATTGAATGTAAAGAGTCTGAACGATTTGCTTATAATAAATACTTGAATATACTGTGTATTTGTACATGTTTTTTTGTTGTGCGTAGAAATAAAAAGCTTATATATTTATCAAGTCACTTTATATGAGTATATTAAAGACCTTTCTATTTATTAAGAAGATCTAAGAACTAGATCCACCTATAACATTTATGATTTAACACTTCAAGAGAAAGCTGTAAGAAAAATGGGATTTTAAATCCACTTAATACAAATCAGATCCACCCAAAACATTTAACACTTTGAGAGAAAGCTCTAACAAAATTCCACTCGATACAAATCAGATCCACCCAAAGCATTTAACACTTTAAGAGAAAGATTTAAGAAAAATATCCACTCGATACAAACCAAATTCACCCAAAACATTTAAGAAATTCACCATATAATAAAAGAGAAGCGTTCATTCATAATCAAATCCCAACCGATTGAAGACTGGTTGTATTCAACCATCATACAACCCCTCCCATCCCACTCGAGTATGCACGACCATGTTAGTCAAGACTTACTCATTGATAGGAACGAAATAAAATGGGGTTTAATGTTCTGCTCCGACTCGGCTAATGAACAGTGTGCTAATGCTATGAGGGAAATTTTGCCCAGGCAGCAGCGGTATAGTCTACTCTTATATCGAATTTCAACTGCCAAAGGATCTTTTACAACATCAATTTTTCATCCCACCAGAATGACTATATACTGTCCCTTGCCTGGCCCTCTGTCCTGCACCACTGACAAGGGGGAGTGATCCTGGAAAATCACAATTTCGTTTCGTTTTTATAGTTCAAAATATAGTTACTTGTCTTTACTACACTTGGATCTGGAAGTGTTGTTATTTAACTCGTGTTCTGCTTGAAATGAGGGTTCAGCCAATCAAATGATCTGTCGAATCAAGAGTTTGACATTTTTTTTGCGGAACTGTGGGTAGACATTAGCAGCAATAGAAATCAAAACAAAGCAAAAGTAGATAAAAAATACATGGCGGTCGCTAATTGGTTAATCGAATGACTGACGTAATCGGGTCAAATGTCGGTTGCTTGGTACCTGACGTCATAGAACGTGAACTCCCACTATAACTTGTTAGATCTACATGTAGTGTAGGCCATCGAAAGTATAAAAAACGTAACAAAATATAGATCTATATTTTAATTAGATTGGTAAAATCACAATGAACTTTCTCGACCAATGCAAGGATCGAACACCAGACCTTCAGGTTAGTTCAAAAACATTTTACTAATAGCCACTGCGACTCTTATCCCTTGAATAGGATTTATTTCTTAATTAATATATTGTGGCATATTTAATCACATTCAGTTACTAATTAGTTTCACAGATCAACTGATTTGAACTGATCTGGACTAGAAAAAATCTAGAGAGAGAGAGATGGGGTTTAACGTCCACTCAACACAAAACTAGGTCATTTTGGGACTAACATATGGTTCAATTTTATTTCAATAATTCACTTGTGCGTAGCGGTCTTTACCAGTGGGAGGAAACCAGAGGACCTGGAGAAAACCTGCAAGGTTGAACAGGCGACCCTACTCCTCGTCACATACAACCGGGGAATCGAAACCATGCCAGTTGACTCAAATGACAGACCTTATGATACAACACACACACACTAACCATTCGGCCACTCAACCCTCCTTCAAGTAAGTAGAGTAACTTGTTATTGTTGTTCCTGGTGTTTAACATCCACTTCCACCAAGGGAGAGAGGGTATCACAGACTAGTTGTTCCTGGTGTTTGACATCCACTTCCACCGAGGGTGAGGGGGTATCGTATCACAGACTAGTTGTTTCAGGTGTTTAACATCCACTTCCACCGAGGGCGAGGGGGTATCACAGACTAGTTGTTCCAGGTGTTTAACATCCACTTCCACCGAGGGTGAGGGGGTATCACAGACCAGTTGTTCCTGGTGTTTGACATCCACTTCCACCGAGGGTGAGGGGGTATCACAGACTAGTTGTTCCTGGTGTTTAACATCCACTTCCACCGAGGGTGAGGGGGTATCACAGACTAGTTGTTCCTGGTGTCTAACATCCACTTCCACCGAGGGTGAGGGGGTATCACAGACTAGTTGTTCCTGGTGTCTAACATCCACTTCCACCGAGGGCGAGGGGGTATCACAGACTAGTTGTCTTATCTTTATTATCTAGGTGCATGCACAGGGGTCTTTCCTGTGGGAGGAAATTGGAGTACCCGGATTAAACCCACAAGGGTTGAAACAGTGCCACCATCTCCAAGCCACATACGCTCACACTCTAGACCATTAGGCCATTCCATCCCCCCAATACAGTAATATATGTGTACGGCAATAATACAAAAAAAACATATAGAACGACGTTTCGACAAGTATTCTCTTATCGTTTTCAAGTACAAATGGTAATGAATTGTGTTGTGTTTTTTAATGTGCTCAATTGCTAAATGCCACTCAAGGATTATATTCAGCAATAATACAGACAAACAATAACAAAGATGAAGCCATGCAGAACAATAACAAGATGAAAGGGAAGATACATTGTATATATATAGAGGATTAGTGATGCAATGGCAATCAGGTGACATTCATGTGATCATCTAATGTTTACTGTATACAGATAATAGTTTCAGGTATTAAACAGGTAAAAATAATCAATACCTGTTGCTTAATCAATATTAATAAGATAAAACACATAGAATACAGGTAGTACAGTATACATGACTAGAGATATATATCTATTCATATTACCTCTAATGATGGCTATATGAGAGAGAGAGAGAGAGAGAGAGAGAGAGAGGGGGGGTTTAACGTCCACTTGTCCCAAACTATTTCATTTCGGGACTAACATATGGTTCTATTATAGGGTTTGTGCATAAGGGTCTTTAACAGTGGGAGGGAACCGGAGGACCCAGAGAAAACCCACCAGGTTGGACAAGCGACCCTACTCCTTGTCACGTACAACAGGGGGAATCAAAACCACACCAGTTGACTGAATGAAAGACCTTATGATACAGTGCGCACGCTCTTACCATTCAGCCATCCAACCCCCCATGATGGCTATGGTGAAATTCAAGAAGGGGTTATGTGGCCAAATGGTTTAACATATGCACTTTAGATCATAAGGTTGGTAATTGAGTCAAATGGCTTACTTTCATACACACACTTGTACGTGACAAGGAGTAAGGTTGCCTGTTTCCTTGTGCAGTACTAAAGATTCCTTCATGTAAGTGAATTATAGATAAAAAAAACTGAACATATCTCTCTCTCTCTCTCTCTCTCTCTCTCTCTCTCTCTCAAATCTTTTGTTTGTTGTTTTGGATGCTGTTCAAGTAGAGCGAAAAATATGAATACCTTACCTGTAACATCTTCTCCCGTATCTTTAATAGATAAAGGTGGTAAAATAGGAAATATACTGCCAGGTGATACTTGATGGGGAATGTTGGGTTGCTGCCAGAATGATTGGGGTAAGGCTCTCAATTTCATTGGTAAAGGTTCTGTAAGATAATAAGAAAAATCACTTAAAGATATCTTCAGGGTTAATAAGAGGGAGAGAGGGAGATGTGTTAGTCACGAAATGACTTAGTTTGTGTCGAGTGGACGTTGAACTCCATCTCTCTTTTTCTCTCTCTCAAAATTGAACCAGATGTTATTCCCAAAATGAACTAATTTGTGTCGAGTGGATGTTAACCCTTTCTCTGTCTGTTATTAACTCCATTTAAAATTTTTGTGAATAAGTAAAATAAAATTCATAAAACCATAAGAGAGAGAGATGGGGTTTAAAGTCCACTCGACACAAACTAGGTCATTTCGGGACTAACACATGGTCCAATTTTATTTCAATAACTTGCTTTAGCAGTGGGAGGAAACAGGAGGACTCGGAGAAAACCCACGAGGTTGGGGAGGCGACCCTACTCCTTGTCACGTACAACCGGGGAATCAAAACGATGCCAGTTGACTCAATGACAGACCTTATGCTACAACGCGCATGCACTAACCATTCGACCACCCCGCCCCCCATTAAAACATAAGACATCTAATCCTATTGGATCTATCAGTATTACCACCAAGATTCACTTACACTACTATTAAAGATACATTTATGGGAGATTAGATAACGAGTTGGTAGTTCTCACTATGATAGTTAAAAACTAGATAATGTAAAGGCAATTTGCTGAAAATTTTAGTAAAATTGATCCACTCTGAACCAAAATTTTAGTGATTGAATTTTACGGCCTAGCCTAGATCATCATTACTACAGTCGGTACGATTAAAAAGAAAGTCTTGGTTATCCATTTCATGATTAAATCATAAAGGAAAGTTGAGCAGCAAATAGGATCCTAATCCAGTAAATATATCGCGGGCTAGCGTTGACATCTAGAGTTGATTATGGTCTGGATAAGTTGACTATGGTCTTGTCATGTTAATTAATGTCTAATTAATAATTTATATAACATTTCCAGGCCTAAAGAAAGACCTGCAATAGGCAGATTTAGCTCTTGCATAATGTATGTTTAAGCTTTATGTCATATTATATGTTTTTATGTCATATTATATGTTTTTATTTATATCATATTTTATGTTTTTGTACTATGAATTGAGATTTTTTTATGCTGTAATGCGTATAATAAAGAAATAAATATTATATTATTATTTACATGTATTAATTAGTCAAAAAAAATCTAAACCTGCCCTTTGAAGGTACCCCTGTCCAATACCCAGCCCACCAGTCAATTTAATATACCTCATATACTGAAGGAAATTCCCTAGATGAACTGGAATATCAAGCGAAAAAAGAAGTTAATTCCACTTGTCAGTATTCTGTTCCGACCTCTCTACAATATTATTGATTTTCATGTTGTATTGTTCTCAGATCAGATACACAGCTCAATGTCAAGTTCATCACCTTGATCGTATATTTCATCAATCAATCAACTAATACCTGCTTTATAATATCAATACGATGGACATTGGATCGTCTTTGATATTGAGGGAGCCACCTTGGCTAAGTGGGTAAGAGAGAGAGAGAGAGAAATGGCGTTTAACGTCCACTCGACACAAACTAGGTCATTTCGGTTTAATTTTATTTCAATAATTCGCTTGCGCGTAGGGGTCTTTAGCATTGGGAGGAAACTGCAGGACCCAGAGAAAACCCACGAGGTTGGACAGGCGACCCTACTCCTTGTCACGTACGACCGGGGATTCGAAACCACACCAGTTGACTCAATGACAGGCCTTTAAATACAGCACACACGTGCTAACCATTCGACCATCCAACCCCCCAAGTGGGTAAGACACTGGCACGCTAGCCCGGAGGTCGGGTGTTCGATCACTACATTGGCCGAGAAAGTTCATCATGATTTTCCGACGTGGTTTCCCCTTGTCAGGGCCTGACAAGGACAGCTGACTAGTTATTCGGATGTGCGAAAAAAACGAGATCCTATGTATACATTGTCAAACACATAAAAGATCCCTTGGCAGTTAGAATTTGATAGTGCCACTGCCCAGGCAATATTACTCTCATATTACACTGTATGGCGTACGCCCGTCTTTATGAGCACAGTCGGAGCAGAACAGTAGGACGTTAAACCCCATTTCATTACATTTACTGTGATATTGAGGGCCTATTAAAAGTTATTCTACTGATGATCTATTAAAACTCATTGACATTTTCAGGACCTAAAGTCATTGAGATTGAGGGCCTTTTAAAAGTCACTGACATTGAGGTCCTATAAAATATTATTTATTTACTTTGTCCTCAGTGGTCTAACTTGGGTCTAACAGTAGAGAGAGAGAGAGAGAGAGAGAGAGAGAGAGAGAGTTTAATGTCCACTAGATACAAACTAGTTCATTTCGGGACTAACATATGGTTCAATTTTATTTCAATAATTCGCTTGCGCGTAGGGGTCTTTAGCAGTGGAAGGAAATCAGAGGACCAGGAGAAAGCCAAGGAGGTTGGGTCTAACAGTAACACATGAGCTTTAGATTAAAAGGTCTGTCATTGAGTCTACTCGTCTAGTGGTATGGTTTCGGTCCCAAGCTTGTAGCCTATGCGATAAGGAATAGGGTTGCCGGCCCACCCTCATGGATTTTCTCTGGGTCTTCCAATTTCTTTGTACAGTTAAAGACCCCTACACACAATGAATTATTGAAATAAAATTGAACCACATGTTAGTCCCAAAATGAACTAATTTGTGTAAAGTAGAGGTTAAACTCTGTCTCTCTATTGTAACGGGTGGTATTTGCAGGGTTGTCAAGTAAGAAGTGCCTAGTTGTCCGAATGGGGCAAAAAGCCATGGTCCACCCCTACAAGAATAATTGTTCCAATATTAGCTGGAATTTGATGAAACTTGAAAGGTAGCCTCCCAGGCCTCTCTCTGGGCAAAACTGACCTCCTCGCTTTGTGACCAAAGTAAACAATTAACCATGTTTAAATTCGTTTTCATCTGAAATCATGTACCTGAGAAAATGCCAGACATGTTTTAATAATATCAATAAAAAACATAAATCAGAGCCGGAAAAAATGTCAGGCTTCGAAGGTTTTGTGTTTGACATTGTCAGTGACAGGTGCCGTTTTTCCAGTCCTGGGCCACATGTAGGGTGACCCACCATAAATAAATATCTCCATATATCTCGACAATTACGCCACAATATTTATATATATGCAAGCCTCAAATCAGTTTCACACAATTATAGTCACTAAATAAACGATCATGTTGTACTTAATAAGCTATGACCATTAATCACGTATAAATAATAGACTGAAAACTGGTTCCAAGAGTCGTCCATAACATCCAGACACTTTTGAGTAAAAGATAGGTCACGTGCCCTTGTTTTGAAATTAGTCTCGCTTAACCAGTCTATCAACCATTTCTACATCCGGGATAATCAAGACTACTTTTTTACGAAACATAACAGAAAGCTAGAACAAGAAATTGAATTTAGAAATAAGCACGTTAGGTAGCTCAACAATCGTTTTAAGAAGCTTGTAAAAGTAAAATGAAACTACTGCTAGTATCATGTTCCTGTCTAACCCGAGTGATTCAGAGATATTATTTGTACTAAACCAAAAGATACCGCTCTTAACGGTACAGTTAATGATAAAGCGATTTAAAAAATGAAACGAACGTAATTTCTAAATCTGCTGTAATAATCAAGAAGCTTAATTTTACTGCTATTCAAAATCGTCAACAATAAATTTTTTTACAGCTGTAATAGTTGATAGATTTGTAGAGAATTGCACGTGCCATGGCTATTTATAGTATCATACTGTCAGAAAGTTGGTCTCGGCACGGCGAATGTGCACGCTTCAGTGGTAGTCTCGAACTGTCAGCGGTGGACTGTATTTCTGTAGAGTGCATGGGTCACCCTACCACATGTCCAGGTCTCGAGTTAAAAATTTACTCAAAATTGTTCGCCTTATTTAGACTAAAATATAGCCCTTTCCTTTATAAAACTTTTGTTGTTTTAATGTATCAAATAAATAGTTGCTGACAGTATTGGCAACCTACATGACAGATTAAATGTTTTAGAGAATTATTGTAAGCAATGGAATGTGTCTGTAAACGTAGAAAAGTCAAATATTGTTGTATTCAAGAATGGGGGTGTGTTATCAAGAAAAGAAAAGTGTTTTTTTTTCATGGGGTCAGAAATTGAAGCTGTGTCTCACTATAAATATTTAGGAATCAATTTCTCCAGCAGATTAAAATGGAATTTATGTTGCACAAATCTTGCTCAACAAGCTTTAAAAGCACTTAATGTAATAAAGAAATGTCTAACTAAATATGGGATTAGGAATCGTAAAGCAGGTTTTAAATTGTTTAATTCCATGATATTCTATATTATCCTTTTTTTTTCTTCTGCTTTTAAAACAATTTTTTAAATTATTAAATGATAAAAAAACTATTTCCTATATAGTACAAATGGATATATAAAATAGTACATGAAGGAGCAAAATGAGTAAAAGGTACCGATTCTGCCTGGGCGAGTTTGAGTTACTACGTCCGATGTAAATAACCCCCATGCATTCGAGGCCGTATGATATGACATCACAAGTAGACCTACAT
The DNA here is from genome assembly GCF_932274485.2 of Patella vulgata. NCBI lineage: Eukaryota > Metazoa > Mollusca > Gastropoda > Patellidae > Patella > Patella vulgata. The sequence goes on from NC_065885.2 coordinate 6,160,240, forward strand.
GTATAAAGCCCGTGAACTTAAAGATCAGTCATCTTGTATAGTTAAGGATGGGTTCCCGCGTACAAACTTGGTGATTTAATGGTATATATGGACTAAAAACATATTCAAACTAATTAATTTGTCATAACTTTGCTTCAAATCCTTCTCAAACATTGTATTTGCGAAGGAATGTCCTGCTATAAAAATTCGATCAAACCAGGTCATGTTTACGTCACGTGACTTACCTCTCTTGGAAGTCAGAGGAGAATTCATTGCATACATAAGACGATGCTGTCTTTAATTGCTTACTATTTATTACAAATATCGAATCCTAATTAAATTCTCGGATTATCCACTACCCGCGTCTTTTTCCGTCATTTTTATCTCAGGAAGTGTTGCACGTCTAACTCTTCATAAAGTTTATCAACTTGTACATCAAGCGCTCAATGTTCGCGTGTGACCTTTGACATCACACATGCAGAAATTCCTAATCGTCGGGCTGTTGATTAGGGAAACCCTTACATTTTTGTCCTGTATACACTCTATGAGTGTTTTTCGGGGAATCCAGTATTTTTCTAGTAAGATTGGATATCTCTACTTTCCATATATACCAAAATTACCATACTTTTATTGGAAATAACCACCCGATAAATACTTTTCTGGGAACCCATCTTTAAAAGAAGGCTTTTGCGTTACCGCTGTGATTGGGCCCCATTGGGGTCATGTCCTTGTTCTTATGTTATATCAAATGTGTACATAAATGTAGCACGAAATAAACGCCCTATATTATTTGATCAATATTTCCTATACTTATAACTGTATCATGTGATATACAATTAAAAACACTGTGGGCCTACAATAAATCCTTTATCATTATATCACTGCTTGACTACATCATAATATTTATAATCCATTATTTGCTGTTAATCCTATTGGTTGAGTTATTTTTAACAGATTAAATATCCGATATAAATATAGTAATTATATCATACTATTACTTATCTACTTATATTACAACAATAAATTAAAGGACCCCAAAAAATTGATTTAAATAGAATCCGGATTTTTAATTTTGTTAAAGTTCCACTTGTCTTTAAAGGAAAATGGAAACTGCCTGTCTTTGATTCTTTTTAAAAGAAAAGTTCTTTGATTATTGATGATATTGATGTTTTATAGCGAGTTATATAGTTTAACATTTTTTAAAGATCTGCTTGTCTTTAAAGGAAACATAAGTTCACTCATTGCTATTTTTTAAAAAGGGGGGTTGGATGGCTTAATGGTTAACACATGCGCGTTGTATCACAAGGTCTGTCATTGAGTCAACTGGCAGGGTTTTGATTCCCTGGTTGTACGTGACAAGGAGTAGGGTCCAACCTTGTGGGTTTTCTCCGGGTGCTCGGGTTTCCTCCCACTGCTAAAGACATAGTTTGTGTCGAGTGGACGTTACAACCCATTTCTCTATCTCTATTTTTTATTATTTAATCATAATACATTTAGTTTGCAGAAAGAGTGGGTTTTTTGACATACTTAAGTAGTTGATCCATTAATATGTATTCAGATTGATTATTACACAGGCATTATGTAAGAGCTAAATCTGCCTATTGGGACTTAATTTTTATATATATAATTAATTAATCAACTCTCGATGCCATCAGATGGCTCCAATTGTAAGTAGATTAGAACTGTTCGGCCATTTGATGATTTAATTTAAAAATGGAGAAGCAAGGCTGAGACTCGAATGACAGTAGTACCCTCAATGCACACGTCTTGCCAAAACTACAACCATTGATAACTTAGATCAGAATAAGTAATTTGAATGGAATTTTCAATATATTCATTTTGCATTATCTATATTTGAACTATTTATAGCAAGAATGGTTACATGTAGCTCTTCATCTAAATCTTACCTAATGCTTCTTTAAATTATCGCCTGTAAATTAAAATTCTAACAACTAATTGAATGTTTCTAATAGATAGAGAGAAATCGGGTTTAACATCCACTCAACACAAACTAGATCATTTCGGGACTAACATATGGTTCAATTTTATTTCAATAATTCGCTTGCGAGTAGGGGTCTTTAGCAGTGGAAGGAAACCAGAGGACCCGGAGAAAACCCACGAGGTTAGACAGGCGATACTACTCGTCACGTAAAACCGGGGAATCGAAACCTCTCTAGTTGATTCAATGACAGACCTTATGATACAGTACGCATGTGCTAACCATTCGACCCCCCCCCCGTTTCTAATAGATATTTCTTGCATTTATTAAAATAGCAATCTGATTAAAACACAGATCCTATTTCGTTTCGTTTTTTATAGTTCAAAATTTCGTTTTACTTGTCTTCACTACACTAGGATCTGGAAGAGTTGTTATATAACCTGTGTTCTGATTCATGTGAGGGATTGGCCAATGAAACAGTCTGTTCCGGTGAGTTTTACTTGTCTTTACTACAATAGGCTCTGGAAGAGTTGTTATATAACAGGCGTTCTAGTTGATGTGAGGTATTAGCCAGTGAAACGATCTGTTGCAGCGAATTCTTTGCATGCGATGCATGGAACTGTGGGTATCCTACTAGAAACATCAATGCTGATTGGTTAAACAAATGTCTGATGTCATAGGGTCAAAAGCCGCACGTGTGTTCCCTGACAGACCTCCCACTACAACTGGTCAGATCTTCATGTAGTAGAGGCCATCGAAAGTATAAAAAAACGAAACGAAATATAGATTTGTATTTTAATCAGATTGAGTTAAAAGGATATCAAGTTCTTGTTACATTTGGGGTCAAGGGGCGTGATTTTGATCCCACATATGTGACAAGGTCAAGGAGTAGGGTTTCCCCAGAGTCTGGATCCTCCGGTTCCCTACCACTGCTAAAGACCCCTAAGCACAATCAAATTATTGATAAAAACTGGTACCCTGTGTTAGTTCTGAATAATTTTGACCTGGACACAAGTACACAAAGCATTCTCAGACTTAATCAAGAATTTACTCAAAATTGTTTGCCTTATTTTAACTAAAACAAAGCCCTTTATAAAACTTTTGTTGTTTTAATTTAATGTATCAAATACATCAATAAGAAACTATGTGCAAATTTTTGTTTTTCTGGATCAAAGATATTTCTCATAAACAGTGATTGAAAGTTGAGTAAATTCTTAACTTAAATCTGAGAATGCTTTGTGAAACCAGGGCTCTGCTTCTCGAAATCTTAACTCATGATAAAATCCAAATTTTAGTAGATACTTCATTTTTGATTGGCTAAGCACTATTTTGCGATTTAAACTCAATCAAAAATGAGCAACATTTTTTACTATACTGTAGCAAGTATGGAGAAATATGCCAAGCCCATTTATACCCAACCTTCTCTGCAAATCCTAAGATTTCCTACAATTTTCTTAATCTCTTTAACCCACCAAAATTGATTGCCAAGGCAGTGGTTTTATATGTGTTTTGGGCTTTTGATAAGAGAGCCAAATCAAATTTGGTGGCAACTATATCTAACTGAAACCCCTTTAATATACATGTAGTTTACTGTTTGTATGAATGTACTGAGTTGTCTATGTAATATGTATTATTAATATATGACTATGTCTAAGTGTATATGTATGCATGCTGTCCATAATGGATGTTTTGATGCAATAAACATCTTATTTTATCTTATCAAATCTTACTGACCTCTTTTTGGTTTAACTTTAGGAGGTGTTACTGTTTGTTCACGCTTTCTTAAATTCTCTCTGGACGGAAATAATGCTGTTTTTTTCTTCTTGATTTTGGAATTTGAGACAATTTCTTGAGCATGATGTTCGAAACCTGGTGGCCGCACATAAGTTGGTCCACTAGCCGTACTACTACACGGTGATGCTATATTTTCATAGTCATGATCATGTTCTGTCGCATAATTTGACACAGCTGAAGGGTTTCGGGATGAATCACTACAAGGGCTGGGGCTACCATGATCATTTTCACTTTTTTCAACTTTTGATCGTGGACTAGATTTCAAATTTCCTAGATCGAGACTGATTCTGGGGCTTGGTGTCTTTTCCATAGAAACATTATTTTCTTCTTCATCACTTTCACTAGAGCTAATTGACATTGCCAGGGGGCATGATGGTGCCCTTTTACCCCCTGTTAATTTTGGTCTCGAAGGAGGCTGTGGTAGAAAGTTTCCAGGCATCATTTTATTTTAATTATATTCCAATAGTAAGTAATTCTTCATAATAATCATTGTGAAATACACAATTTTCGATCAAAATCTGAATTTAAGAAAACAACAAAACATGCACTAAAATTAATAACAGTTAATTAACACTTCTAAATCAACAGAACTTCAATAGATAATTCACTTGCTTGGAGGTTTCCCAACTGTGTAGGTAGATTCTATTTGATGAGTCACTGACATAAACACAAGATGCTGAGTGCGGCTAATAAGTTATAAGTCCACGAACAATTCGTTAATTCCTTCCGAGAAACCAAACTATATTCCTATATACTTTAAACAAACTGTTAAGCTTATAGTCTTGATCAGGTTACAAGCATGAACTTGCACGATCACTAGTTCCATAAGACAGAATAAAGGTCTTTCTTTACCGTTGACCGCTCGTAGTAGGCCTATATTATGACTGTCACTGTTGTGGCTAGCAGACGAAATGTTTTGTTTAAAAAACGAACGTACGTTCCATTTTTTATGGCTTTGCAATCATTCGAAATCGAAATAAATTAAACGCAAATATATGGGTATTACATTACATAGTATACATGTATCACCAAAGCCAGGTACAGTTAGTATTAATAGCATATATATCAAGGCAAAAACAGGTGCTTTTCGTTCTTCCAAATCGCCTTGTTGATCGTGTTGATACAACAACTGTGTCACTAAGCAAGCCTAAACTTGAAGTAACGGAATTGTTAATTGGCTCAGAGTGAAGAACAGTGCCCGATTGGCTTAGTCATTTCTATTTTTAGAAATACATTCCGCTACTTGCGTTTTGTTGACTTTGTTCGTGGATATTTGAATTTTGATGGCATGAAGCGAAATAAGCACGTGCTTAGGGTACCATGAAAAGTTCCGGGTTTACCACGGTGCACATAAACCACTGATCGATATAGATCAGCGATATGCGCATTGAACCCGATCCTACAATCGCCTAATTGAAAATAAAATGGGGTTTACCGTTTACGTCCTACACTTTTACTGTATAAAACAACCGGGATAATGATAAAGTCAGTAGAGAGAGAGAGAGAGAGAGAGAGAGAGAGAGAAATGGGGTTTAACGTTCACTCAACACAAACTAGGTCATTTCGGGACGAACATATGGTTTAATTTTATTTCAATAATTCGCTTGCGAGTAGGGGTCTTTAGCAGTGGGAGGAAACCGGAGGACCCGGAGAAAACCCACGAGGTTGGACAGGCGACCCTACTCCTTGTCACGTACAACCGGGGATTCGAAATCACGCCAGTTAACTCAATGACATGCCTTATGATACAGCGCGCAGCGCGCACAAAGTCAGAAGACGGACATACGCCATGCAGCGCGTATGCTTTATATATGAGTGAAATTTTGCCCACACACTGGCTTTTCCGCTTTTCAAGTGTCAATGGGTTTTTTTTGCCGGTTTTTTTACGCGCACTCCAATGTGTAGGGTCTCGGTTTTTATCGTCCCATATGAAGGACTACGCGTCGTTTTTTGCCAGGTCCTGCCCTACTGGCAAAGGGAAATCAAGTTGGAAATCCGAAGGAACTTCTTTGGGGTAGGGGTTGAGGGGTGTTTGGGGTATAAGCTTTGGGTTTAAAATTTATTTTTTGGGGGGGGGGGGCAAGAACTTTCATTTTGGATGACAAACACCATTATGGCTCCAAATTAGCCTGAAATGGTATCTTGCTGTTTTGGTATTTTTAAAAAAAAATATGTAGGTCTATAAAAGCAATTTCTAAATCGATTAAACATCACCAACTGTAAGTCTACAAAATTAAAACCTTTCCAAACAGCAACGGGCATCGATCGTTATTTGCTTCATCAGTTTTTCAGGAATCGATCATTATTTGTTTCATCAATTTTTCAGGAATCGTAATTTCTACAAATTGACCAATGGATTAAAATCTGAAACATTTAAAATCAAAGTCACTCTTGATAGTCGTTCTGATTAGTTATTTGCGCGATATTTTTTCGGGCATTATCATTATTTGTTTCGGCGCTCACTATAATAGGCCGCGGTTCCATGGATTTTAAACAAGGTTTTTTTTGGGGGCATCATAATCATTTGCTTTGTCATTTGTTCGAGTACTTAAATTTCTGGTGTCAGATGAATGCAGCTGCAACAGTCGGATTCGGTGCCGGATAATATCTTTGACACTGTCATAAGTCCTGATATACCCGATTAACAACATCAATTAACTCTAAGCTCACTCATTAATCTACTACTAAATAATAAACTTAGTAATGTTTTTTTGTTTTTTTTTAGATCAGCACCAACTTGATGATACTTGATGTTGATTTTAAAGGGACTATCCCTTATTTGAACAGAGTCTCAAAAATAAAAGTCTGAGTATACGTATGAAATTTAAACGCCAAAATATAGAGAAATGGTGTGTTTACCGTATCTCAAAATTTCAGCTCAAAATATTGAGTCATTTCCAGGTGACAAATGACGGGTTTCAGTTATTTGAAAACTTATCACAAATATTGAGTTAGTTGCTCGGCATTTAGGTAAAGGATTTTAAGGGATTTTAAAACAAAATTAAACAGTTTTATTCTCCAAAAAATTATGCGGATTAGCCCTTTAAAAAAAAATCTTTCCTAATTTTGTTAGGGTCTTGAAAATGCCCCCATTACCAACAAAATCATAAAATGAGACAACCTTTTATGAACTATTCGGACGACTTCGCTGCTGTGGGCGTATGTTTCGTTTCCTGGCCACCTATATTTTATATGCATTGTAGTCTTGAACATCCATCATCATTATGTTTTCACACACTTTCTGCCTTTCATCTCGCTCTAGTCGTGAGCCTGGAGGTTTGATAGAAGCCTCATATAAGTGGAATAGCACCACTTCATCAAAATCTAGCGACGGTCTGATGGATTGGGTGGTCAGAATTCAGGTGGTCAAAGAGTGGTAATATATCAGTTGCAAAGCGACAGAAATACGACTATATTAGAACTGTTTTAAAGGGCTAATCTCGGTTATATTTTGGAGAATGAAACTGCTTAATTATGTGTTAAAAGCCCTTAAAATCCACTGCCTTGGGGCCGAGCAACTAACTCAATATACGTTATACGTTTTCAAACAAGTTAAACCCGTCAGTCTTCATTTGGAAATGGAGACCGGTGTCCCAAGCTGTATTATACGGTGTCTGGATAAAATCAGACTTTTATTTTATAAAAATAATGTGTAGATGAAATTTACCTTTCGTTATCAAGTACAACACTTGGGCCATGCACAGGGGCGTACATAACGATTTTGTGTGTGGGGGGGTGTTTAGCCAAAATGCGACCGACTGATGCACATATATACCCACAGTACGAGCGACGCAGTCAGGAGCCGCGCACCACAGGTGCGAGTTTTCTAGGGGCCATGTGCAGAGCGGATCTAGAAGCTGGGAATAGGGGGTGGGATGGGGTGGTTCCAAATCTAGGGCACCATCCACAATTCCACCCCACAATGAATGTCAACAAAATACTGGCTATAACAATAAGCGTCCCGGTAGAACATATAGACAGTACTGTATAATTATATAATTGTTCGCCGATCGTTGTCTCGCCGGAAAGCAGTTATAAAGTTTATGTCATATATGATGAGTGTGCCTATAACACTGAGCAACCTGAGAAAATTTTGAAAAATTGTTGTAAAATCTGACGCCCCACGACCCACACACCAGTATAACTGGGCAGTTCACTATGAATATGATAGTGCTGAGAAAGTATAAGAAAACAGAGGAATAGAAGAAATTTTTTTTAACGGAATCGAACGCCGCAGGCGCGAAAAAAATTCAGATATGTAACTGAGCTTTTAATTTTTCGGTACCGGGCCTGAAAATTTTAGTCATTGTCATGGCAAATGGAACCAAATTCTCGCTAACGAGAGAATAAGAAATGAGACAGAATCTTGTGGCCTATCTGTCAATTTCGCCTGTTTTGTAATTGTTTGTTTACCTCTTTAATTCATTTAGTCTGAGACCGACTGCGTTGAGTACTTTTTTTGAGACCGACTATTTTTTTTGCCACGGGGGGAAAAACATTTCATAGAACAACATACTCACAACAGAATAAGAGTGACAAACATTTTTTCAAAGACATGGTTATTTTATACTATAGTTTTGTGTGACGTATGCAATTTAGGCTCACGGATTCACGTAAATACATAGTATTTGGGATCTATTCTGGCATTGTTTGTTTACCTCATTAATTCATTGAGTCGCCGATGCATAATTTTGAGACCGACTGCAGGGACTGCACTTATGTTTCTCCCTGGGGGAAATTTTGTTCATATACCAACATACTCACAGCAGAATAAGAGTGAAACACAACATTTTTTCAAATGACAAGGTTATTTTATACTAAAGTTTTGCGTGAGTAGCGTGACGTATGCAGTGAGCACTTATTTTGATACCGGCTGCTCTTAGTTTGCTACCAACTGCACTGATTTTGCGACCGACTATAAAGGTTTACGTGTCCGGATAAGCAATTTTGATGTTCACGTCCACACGACTCAATATTTTTAGTTAAATTTTTGAGACAATGTAAATACACCATTCCTCTATATTTTGGCTCTTAGATTTCATACGTACACAGACCTTTATTTCTGAGACTCTGTTCAAATCAGGATGGTGCCTTTAAACTGCTGTACTCGCGGGCTGAATTAACAGGAAAACACACTCATTTTTAAAATTTTCTGAGGGAGGCATCCCCACCCCAATATTTCATATCTTTCGACGTAGCACTTTGCATCTTCTGACCTCGACTGCGTTTTATTTGCGTTTCCAACCTCTTCCAAATATATTGAATTCAGGTGGGTATATAGAGTGGAATTTCACTTGTAAGACCACATTATGTTTTTCAAAACTTTCTGACTGGAGGCCCCCTATACCCCCCACCCTGCACCTGACCTCTCTTCTCTTCAAGGAGCTATGTCTACAACATTGCAAATTAAAACAACATTGATGTTGTTTTACTGTGAATAGTTGGGCTTTTGATATCCAATATTTAAGACAAAATGAAAATATTAAAATTGGCACACGAATCTTTAATGCAAGGTTGATGGTGGCTAAGTGGGTAAGACAAATGAAATGAAATGAAATGGGGTTTAACGTCCTACTGTTCTGCTCCCAACTTGGGCTAATGAAGACGGGCATACGCCATACAGTGTGCTATGAGGGAAATTTTGCCCGGGCAGCGGCGCTACGGCCTACTCTTATATTGAATTCCAACTGCCAAGGGATCTTTTACACGGGAACTCGGTTTTTCGTCCCATCCGAACGACTAGGTAGCTGTTCTTGTCAGGCCCTCCATCCTGCATCCTGCATCACTGACAAGGGGAAACCAGGCCGGAAAATCTGGATGAACTTTCTCGGTCAATGCAGGGATCGACCCCCCGACCTCCAAGCTAGCGAGCCAGTGTCTTACCCACTTAGCCACGCGATCCCCCAAGTGGGTAAGACGCTGGCTCGCTAGCCTGGAGGTCGGGGGGTCGATCCCTGCATTGGCCGAGAAAATTTCACTGTATGGCGTATGCCCGTCGTCATTAGCCCAGCAGAACAGTAGGACGTTAAACCCCATTTCATTTCATTTCTGACATCAACCTTCAGCGTTCCTCGACCTTCCCTTCCATACCTAACGCATATGGGCTTGAACAGTATTTAATGTATTTTTTTACCCCAAGGTTGGTGTAAAGGATTAGGACCGCGAGTGGATGAACTTTATTGTATTTCAACCTGAGGATGAACTGTGTTGATTTTTAAATTTGGTGTGAAGCATCCATTGCATCGGAGAGTATGACCGCTGCTGAGTTTCGGTTCCAGAGATATATTATGTGTCCGATAGGCTTACACACGATAGACACACGAAATTTTAACTGGGATAAAATCCAAATTTCAATATGTTGATTGGATAATATTAGATTGATTTTAGTACTTAGCCAATCAAAATTGAAGCATGTACTAAAATTTTGGATTTATCTGCCAAGATTTCAAAATTTGGTCGATATCCAAGTTTTTCTGTCAAGTTCCTTTGACAGTTAGGTACATTTTCATTTATTACAATCATCTGAAGAATGCGCTATATATAGGCCTATAGCTCACAAACCAGAATTTTCCGGCGCGGTTTCCTCTTGTCAGTGGGGGGTTGGGGGGTTGGGTGGTCGGATGGTTAGCACGTGCGTGCTGTATCATGAGACCTGTCATCGAGTCAACTGGCGTGGTTTCGAATCCCCGGTTGTACGTGACAAGGAGTAGGGTTGCATGTCCAACCTCGTGGGTTTTCTCCGGGTCCTCCGGTTTCCTCCCACTGCTAAAGATCCCTACGCGCAAACGAATTATTGAAATAAAATTAAACCACGAAATGACCTAGTCTGTGTTGAGTAGACGTTAAACCCCATCTCTCTCTCTCTCTCTCTCTCTCTCTCTCTCTCTCTCTTGTCAGTTGTGTAAACTTGTGTAGGACGGGTAATCTGACAGGGAAGAGTGTCTAGTCGTTCGGATGGAACAAAAAACCGAGGTCCCGTGTACACCTTGCTATGCACGTAAAGAATCTTTGACATTAAACCACATTTCATTCCTTCATTCCAAGTTTTTCTTTATTGGTATGTAAGCTGCTGTCTAGGCCCTTTATATATATATATAGCCTTATAAGGCGATCTATAATTTATCGTTTATGCAAATGCCAACCACTGTAAATAGGTCTAACAAATCATGAATTAGGACGTGGTTTTCATCCTTTTTTGAACCGTTGTTACCCCCCCCCCCCCCCCCCACATATAACAGTCCACCCCCTTCCCCATTATTAATCAAATTTAATAACAGGTCAGAAATGTTGTCGATACCTTGACTTCTATTATAATAGATTCAGTGTTTAGATGGTTGGGTATGTAATATTGCAGCTAGTACGTACGCATGATCAGCACAGGACGGTGATAGATTATTTTGGAAATGCTCAATAACTTTTTTAATTACGATCTTGTGCGAAGGCTTTAACAGTGCAACGCGCTTACATAATCTTGATCATTCCAGCCTATATTTTTCGTTGTTGTTGGAGTTGAGAAATATAGTCTTGAATGACCGAGACTAGTTTTACCGAATTTGGAATATTTTCCCGCGCTTATGCCAAATAAGGCTTATCGATGACGTCAAACGACAACCCCTTAAGCCAACAAAAGGCGCGAAGTTGGATGTAATCGCCCGGACAAGGCGACTGGTGATGAGGTTGGAGTGATAGAGAATGATGTTAAAACTACTATTAATTCTTCTGGTCACAGGTAGATTAGAGATATAAATGTTTATTAAGTTCTGTGGTTGATATTTTCTAACCAAGGCTTATCCGAAGTCTTTATCTACAGACTACTCTGCCATAGGCCTAAATTGTAGGCTATGCCTAGTGCAAGATTGTCTTGCCGCTTGACTAGCCTATCCAAATGACATGACATTGACATTCACATTGTGCCCAGACAGTTTGTTCTGCAGGATATCATTTGGAGACAAAGATGATTTCAATATCTTGACGTAGTTTGGTTTGATGATGCTTTGGAATGGTTATTAAGTCGTTAGGCCTAACTCTGATTCTATGAAAAATGAAATGAAATGAAAAAATTGAAATGGGGTTTAACGTCCTACTATTCTGCTCCTAACCTGGGCTAATGAAGACGGCCATATACAGTGTGCTATGAGGGAAATTTTGCCCGGGCAGCGGTGCTACGGCCTACTCTCATATCGAATTCCAACTGCCAAGGGATCTTTTACGTGCACGCCAATGGCAATGTGTACACAGGACTTCAGTTTTTCGTCCCACCCGAACAACTAGACGGCTGTCCTTGTCAGGCCCTCCATCCTGCGTCACTGACAAGGAGAAACCACACTGGAAAATCTGAATGAACTTTCTTGGCCAATGCAGGGATCGAACACACGACCTCCAGGCAAGCGAGCCAGCGTCTTACCCACTTAGCCACGTGCTCCTAACCTGGGCTAATGAAGACGGCCATATACAGTGTGCTATGAGGGAAATTTTGCCCGGGCAGCGGTGCTACGGCCTACTCTCATATCGAATTCCAACTGCCAAGGGATCTTTTACGTGCACGCCAATGGCAATGTGTACACAGGACTTCAGTTTTTCGTCCCACCCGAACAACTAGACAGCTGTCCTTGTCAGGCCCTCCATCCTGCGTCACTGACAAGGAGAAACCACACTGGAAAATCTGAATGAACTTTCTTGGCCAATGCAGGGATCGAACACACGACCTCTAGGCTAGCGAGCCAGCGTCTTACCCACTTAGCCACATGATCCTCTTGATTCTATCATCTATGGAGGGGCAGCAATGAAACTTAACAATATAAAAGTAGGCCTACATCAATTAATTTAAATTATTATTATTATTGTTCGATTTATATAGCGCTTCATTACACGTGAAGTGTTTCTAATCGCATATCACAAACATATACTTCAAACACATAGAAACAATCAAAATCAATGTACCAGTAACCTAGAGTCCTAGAGATCTACCTTGATTAAATTCAATAATGTGCATTTTGTGCAAGGGTAAGTAGCCTAACAAATTGAAATGGTTTTAGCTTGTCGCTTTGTTTCACAATATTAATGTTGGTTATTTGCCTAAACTGATATAATAATATTCACTGAAAATATGGTATTTAAAGATACATTAATTAGGTAAGATTTAGATAAAGAGCTGACCATTCTTATCTTGCTATAGCCTAATCTAGGCTAGCTCAAAAATAGATAATGTAAAATGAAAATATTGAATATTTCATTCAAATTACTTCATTCTGAGCCAAGTTATCACTGTAGGCCTAGTTTGTGCATTGTGGTATCCAGTGCACTGGGGCCTGTTTCACGAAATTTTAACTGAGATAAAATCCAAATTTTAGTAATTTGACTGGATAATATTAGATTGTTTTTAGTGCTTAGCCAATCAAAATTTAGTATCTACTAAAATTTGGATTTTATCTTTAGTTAAAATTTCGTGAAACCGGGCCCTGGTATATTCGAGACTTAGCCTCACTTTCCCATTTTTAAATGGCGAACCCCAACTTCTAACCTAGGCCTAGTTAAAATCTTGAGTATCCAATGCCATCTAGAGTTGATTATGTTCTTGTTTTGTTAATAATTTAATGTCTAATTAATAGTTTATATAACATTCCAGGCCTAAAGAAAGACCTGCAATATATCTCTTGCATAGTGTATTTAAATTTACATGAATACAATAAGTTTGCAGTACTGAAAGTGACTTCAGATTCAGTTTGTCATTTATAATTATTACCTGTATGTATGTATTCATTCTTTTTCAGGATTGGCCAGTGGACAGATAGCACTTGTGTGGAGAACTGGATTTAATCCCCCTTCAACACCTCCTGCTGACAAAGACCTCATATATTCAGTTTCCTTGGGACAAAGAATTAGTAAGCCAATCGAAGCTTATATTCAAAATAGCGGTGTTACTGTGACAACTGGCGATTTAGCCTCAATAGAATTTACAGTAACAACAGTCGACAAGAATGTACATGATAATGTTGCTGGTGCGGTAGACACATGGAAGACCTCGGGAGGAAAACTTTGTCAGTGGGCTTATAATGTTGGTTACCCTAAAAGACGAGATCGGCGAAAGGCTAAGTATGTTAAATATTATATGGCCGTACAAAAAATTATTCTCTTTTTCCGACAATCCCCCCCCCCCCCAAAGAAATCGGATGAAGGAGGGATGTTTTTATTTTGTTAGACTCATGTGTGGCTGTTTTACATTTATCTTTAATCTGTTGATTCATGCTTTTGACAGGAATTCACTTTAAAAATCAGTGGTTGCATGGTTCTGATATCAAATTACAATTATAATTTTCAATAACATTTATCAGGGTTGATAATTGAGTCTACGTACTATATAAATACAAGACAAGAAGTGTTTAATAATGATTTGATCTCTGCATTGGTCGATAAAGTTTATTGGGATTTTCGGGATGGTTTCCCCTTGTCAGTTTGCAGAACATAGGGCCTGAAAAGGACAGCTGTCTAGTTATTGAGATGAGATGAAAAATAGAAGATCCGTGTATACATTGGCGTGCATGTAAAAGATCCCTGGGCATAGTGCTGGGCAAGATTTCCATCATAGCCTGTCTTCATTAGCCCAGTAGGAGCAGAACAGTAGGACAAATCCCATTTCATTTCATTTTGGTCTTATTCAAGTGATGCATCGGATGTATTTTTTATATCATGTAATATTTTGAATGATAAAGATACAGGTCAGCTATGCCTAGAGTAATGTGTGCAGTGAATATCTAGGTTATCTCAGGTACTGGTACTGTAGGCCTATATTATATAGCGTAAGAAAGTTGGGTGGATGGATTCTTATTTGACTTCAATTTTCCTGGCCTGAGTAAGAGATGGTTTGACTTGACCATTTCTCAGCACAGCATCTATGTGGATTTATTGACCTGACAATGATTTCAATTGATTTTTTTCTCTTCAGATTCTATTGTGGTGATTCTACTACCTTGGGTGATCTTCAAGCTTTTAAAGGATTATTAACAGCAGAAGCTCTGTATCATGAACATCCAAGTAACACCGTACCACCTAATGATCGGGTTATTGTCTTTAAGGCTACACTGGGTTCGGAAACTTATACCCTAGCATCTAATCCTATAAAAGTAGCAGGTTTGTTTCTCTTTACAACTAATTCACCTACTAAAAGTTTTTATACGTCGCTCCTGTCTGTCTGATTTTAATTCTTTTCGATATTTGCATGTATCGGATCGAAACTTCATAGATTATGGCTCCTGATTGTACGAAAAGTTGTTTTTTAAGCTTGTGGACATTGTAGAGGTCACAATGTTAGTGTCCAATTTAGATAAAACTTGAAATGTATGATTATATCCAAAAGATCTTGGTTCCTTTTGAAAATTGCGCATATCAGACAGCAACTTGCTGGATTATAATTATTGCCCCTGATTTTCACACAGTTTTTATCAGATTTTAAAAAATGTTTAAATCTATCAGTGTTACAACCTAATGATGGTTGAGTGCGAATTTCGTGAAATCAGACTGAAACTTCCCGACAAAATGTTCGCTCCCTAGTACTCAAATAATGTAAAAGTATGTAATAAGATAATTTCCTGGATTATGTCCCCAGATTATACAAAAATAATCGCTTTTTCTTAGCTTGTTTTCTGTCCATCTCTTGCAAAATGTGGGCGTATCTTGCATGGCAAGCACTTGTTTGTTGTTTTGTTGTTTTTTTTTTTTTTTCTTTACTGGTGGCATTTAATGTACCACTTGAGTATACTTCTATTCCAATTTTGACCAAAAAATGCGCCCTGAATACACCATTGCAAGTTATGCAAATTTTTTGGGGGGACGGGGGCATACCCCCAGAGTCCACTAGTTAAGCTACAAAAAAATAAAATACCCTTTGAGTGTTCTTATTACCAAACCATAGCAATGAAAAGAAATGAAATGGGGGTTCACCGTCTGACTTTTGTGATTGAGACTCCGTATTTTGTTGTATTTTTTCAGTCCCTGCAAAAACCCTGCAAATCACTAATGCTCCTCCAGCAACTATCAAGGCAAACACACCATTCAGTGTTACTGTGGAGATTGTTGATGCTAGTGGAAATGTGGTAGCAAGCGGACTAGATTCTACACTACACGTCACCATGTCGGTTGGCTATGAATATAAACAATTTTATCATCTTATTGGAAAAGAAATGTTTCTTAAAACAACTCAAGTAAGTATATGAAATTAAATAAAAAGGTTTACTTTTTAGTACCAATCAGGCTGTTAGAGATGGGCCTAGGCCATGCACTGGGCTATGAGAATTATTTTGCCTCAAGAGTTATGCTATGATAGACTGCTCTATTTCTTGACGATTTCCAACAGTCAATGGATCTTATCAAGACATTCAAGTAATACCCTGCATATTTCCACACTAATTTCGATTGGGTACAAACCCAGCTTGTGAGCCTATCAGATTCCTCAATCTTCGTAAATACCAAGCCTCGCACTTTCCAGATAAAATGTCTACCTGTAATAATCGAGTTGCAAAGTTCTAGGTTCGTTCAATGTCAAGGTTTCCGTGGAAGTCGCTATGTCACAACCTCTGATTGGACGCTACTGCAGATAACGTAGCTAAAAGTTTGAAAATTGTGATGTAATCTAGCAACGTCCAGATGTTGTAAAACTTGCAGTCGTTGCTTCAGAAACATGAATTGCCAGTGGATTAATTTTTTCATTTTCTTTTTTCAGTTTCGACTAGCCGGTAGCGAGTCTAGTGTACATGCAAGTTATTATGACACAATCATTCGAAAAAGAGCAGTCAGTGGAGTTGTAACATTTTCAGACATTCGTATTTTGGATGTGGGATCATTAAAATTGAATTTCACAATGACAGTGCCAAGAGATCCGTGGATAAGACAACCAAATGTATACACAGATTTAAAATGTAAAACCATTGATAGTTCAAAAGTGACTTTTACTTATAACTCAACTTCAAGTTGTACTCCTGATTCTGCTGTTGTGATGTCTAATTCATTTACTGTTCAAGGTAAATTAGTTCAATATTTAAAGATACATTATGGAAGATTAGTTAAAGAGCTGGCAGTTCTCACTATAGTAGTTAAAAACTAGATACTGTAAAGGGAATATGCTGAAAATTTCAGTCAAATTGATCCACTCTGAACCAAGATATTAGCATTTGAATTTTCGGCCTAGCCTCGATCATTATTACTAAAGTCGGTACGATAAAAAAATAGTCTTGATTATCCATTTTTGAATTTATCATCAATAAGCGTTGAGCAGCAAATTGGATTCAAACCCAGTGGTGAAAATCTGACACATAAGATGGCATCGAGAGTTGATTAAGGTCTTGTCATGTTAATAAATGTCTAATTAATAATTTAGATAACATTTCATGCCCAAAGAAAGTCCTACAATAGGCAGATTTAGCACTTGCATGATGTATGTTTAATGTAAACCAAACTTTTATCCTATGCGGGGTAGAGCTGCAACGATTCAGTTCGGTGCACCGATAACCGACACTAGCCGCCTCGGTTCGATCCACGATCTACAACGTTCAAATTTCGATTCGGTTCAATTGCAAATTAAATTTCAAATAAAAACAACGTACACCTTACCATATGAAAAAAAATGAAAGACCTCAAGCAATTAAGTCCACTTAAAATTTAAAAAAAACTTTGTTTTTACGTAACTTTTAATTTACGTTATTTAACAAGACACGAATGTCACTCGAAAACATAACTAAAAAAGAGTGACCTCCCTTTAAAACAATTTCCGTATGCTGACGAAAGTTAATTTATTTAAAATTGGTGACGTACCGAATGTTCATTGGATGTTAATTTAGGTCAATAGCTTTGGTAATCGTTATATAAATTCTAAACGATCTCATTAGCTGATAATTCCGGTCATTATCTTCGGATATTTTCGTGTTTAACGATTATTACCCGTAGTCAAGCAAACACGACTGGAAGGTAAAATTATGGCAGACGACGTACTTTCTCGACCACCTGGTCATTTGAAATCTAAAGTTTGGGATCATTTTGGTGTAAGAAAAAACTCTAAAGATGTGGCAACTTGTAGAGTATTAGTCTCGGTCACTCAGATCCTCCGAGTCTTCAACATACGGAGGGTCTGGGAAGGTTGTCAATATTTGACGTAAAGTCCATTGCCCATGCGTAACCGGGAGTTTGGTTTTTAATGTGGTTGATTATCCAGTCTCTTTAGCCAAGTCAAGTAAGAGTTGCGCCCCTTCCCACAATAAATCCCATAATTATTGCATTAATATAAACAAACATGAATCGTGACGACGAGTTAGGATTAATTTTAAAAGCATAGATATGGCCCATGAAGAGAGAAATTTTACAATAAAAAATTAAGAGTGTTAGATATTGAACTCGCATGCAATCAAATGGATTTTTTGAAATGACATTCTTAAATTAATTTCATGGGCGTAAACATCTTGGTTTAAGAGGAGTTACCTCCCTTAGACATTGTTTATGATAATGTGAAAGACCGGATTATCTAGCCAAATTTTCTCAAATGTTGACAACCTGTCAAGACTAATATTCGTTGAATATTTTTCTGGATGATAGAGACTAGTAGAGTATGCTACACTGACATATCCCATAAAACAGGAAACAACAAACCTGTCAAACCAATAAAAGTATTCAAGAGAATTTTAGTCTTGTGTTTTCATTGTTTTTAATGAATTATATACAGGAAAAATTACTGGCTATTGTAGCTGATAATCGAATCGAAAAGAATCGAATCGAATGGTTAAAATCGATAATCGAACCGAATCGAGGTAGTTGTGAATCGTTGCAGCCCTAATGCGGGGAAGGATATGGACCACTCAAGATATATTTGATATGTTTTTTGGGGTGTTTCGGATGTTACCGAAAATCAAGGTGCTGTACAATACATGCATTGACATGCATGTAAATGAAATGAAATGAAATGGGGTTTAACGTCCTACTGTTCTGCTCCTAACCTGGGCTAATGAAGACGGGCATACGCCATACAGTGTGCTATGAGGGAAATTTTGCCCGGGCAGCGGCACTATCGCCTACTCTTATATCGAATTCCAACTGCCAAGGGATCTTTTACGTGCATTCCAATGTATACACGGGACCTCGGTTTTTCGTCTCATCCGAATGACCAGACAGCTGTCCTTGCCAGACCCTCCGTCCTGCATCACTGACAAGGAGAAACCACGCCGGAAAATCTGGATGAACTTTCTCGGCCAATGCAGGGATCGAACACCCGACCTCCAGGCTAGCGAGCCAGCGTCTTAACCACCTAGCCACCGTGGCTCCCCGACATGCATGTAAAAGAACTCTTGACAGAGTAGGTTGCAGTAGCACTAACCGGGGAAAATTTCCCTCATGGCTTACTGACTTATGTATGCCGATCTCCATTTGCCCTGTCAGAACAGAAACGCCTTGTTCACATTTCAATTATATATCTAATAAACAAAATTTATACTTTCAGAACAAACGGCTACCAGTCTGATATTTGAAACACCAGACAGTGGTATTAAAACTAAACTTTGTGCCAATTCACCCATGGAACCAGATCTAACATTAATTGTAGTAGATTCGGCAAGTAACAGGATTTATTCTGGTAGAGATTCCACCCTTGTAAGAGCTTTTTTTTTTTTTTATCAAATCTCTATGTTTTAAATGCTTTTGTAGTAATTGTTTTTTAAAGCACTCTTTGGTAAATGGAGAGACAGAGAGAAATGGAAGTTAATGTCCACTTGACACAAAATAGGTCTTTTCGGGACTAATATATGGATCAATTTTACTTCAATAATTCACTTGAGTGTAGGGGTTTTTAGCAGTGGGAGGAAACTGGAGGACCCTGAGAAAACACACAAGCTTGGAAAAGTGAATCTACTCCTTGTCACTACCACTCGGGATTCGAAACCATGGCAGTTGACTCAATGACAGGCCTTTTGATACAGCTCGCACGTGCTAACCATTCGGTTACCCATCTATCTGTACAGTGTTGCTGTTTTCAATGTGTGACTTTTATTAGAATTAGAAGAAATGTCATTTTTCTTTGAAGAAGCGCGACGACCTTGACCTTCAAATCACGGTCTCTCCTTTTAAAGAATTATCAGTTTCAATGGCTATCCAATTATCGGTGGTTTAAGATGTAATTGAACAAAGATTTTATTTTTAGCAATATTGTAATAAAGTTGGGTGGTATTACGTGTTCATATTAATACACACGACGGTAATTTATGTGTGATTTACCATCTGCTAGAAATCGGAATCTTGCTCTTGCATGAAATGGTTAAGCCGACTAACTTTTGTCGCGCTATTGATAATAGTAACTTTATGACGAGGAATCACTGGCTGAGATGATCAAGACATCGATTTTCTGGATGTTTACATTTGCGGCACATGGAACGAGAGAGAGAGAGAAATGGGGTTTAACGTCCACTCGACACAAACTAGGTCATTTCGGGACTAACATATGGTTTTAATTTTATTTCAATAATTCGCTTGCGCGTAGGGGTCTTTAGCAGTGGGAGGAAACCAGAGGACCCGGAGAAAACCCACGAGGTTGGACAGGCGACCCTACTCCTTGTCACATATAACCGGGGAATCGAAACCACGCCAGTCGACTCAATGACAGACTTTATGATACAGTGTGTGCACGCTAACCATTCAGCCGTCCAACCCCCCCACATGGAACGAACATTGAACTGGCAATGTATGACATTTGTTCGTCGGTTACAGTGAAATAATGATCTTAATTTTGTTATGGACAAATTGACAGGCACAATACAATTTGTCCTAACATGGCGTAAAATTGTTGCAGACAACGCTTCTGTACAGACTTGATGGCCATATAGGTTTCATCCAAGCATGCTGCTGGCTCTGTGTTTTGTTTGTGTCAATCTGTCTGCTGCTGGGTCGATGTGTTTTATGTCAACCAATCTTGTTTATGATTTATGTCAACCTATCTGATGCTGGGCTTATTTTTTATGTCAACCTATCTGATGCTGGGCTTATTTTTTATGTCAACCTATCTGATGCTTGGTCTATGTGTTTTTTATGTCTGGCAATTTTATTTATGTTTTGTTTTTTGTCAACCTATCTGATGCTGGGTCTATGTTTTATGTAGGTTTATGTTTTATGTCAACCTATCTGCTGCTGGTTTTATGTCAACCTATCTGCTGCTGGGTCTATGTTTTATGTCAACCTATCTGATGCTAGCTCTCAACCTATTTAATGCTGGGTTTATGTTTTATGTCAACCTATCTGCTACTGGGTCTTATGTTTTATGTCACCCTATCAGATGCTGGGTCAATGTTTTATGTCAACCTATCTGATCAGGCCTCGAAATGTTTCAAAAAAGCTACCTGTCGCAAGCAACAGGTAGCTTTTCTTCATACCTGTCGCTTCAATAACTAACCTGTCACTCTCAATTATTAAAGACCAATCATATCACCCATATCCAAAAATTCTTGAAAGTCGGCTAATTTACTTTGGACTCATGAGCGACTCGTAAATTTGTACAATTCTATCATCCGTAGGCCTATCCACGTGAATTCTGCCAAGTATCATGGTACCAGACTAACAGACTAAATTGAATACTTCTCCGCTGAGGTGTAGAATTCAGCTTTTATAATATCTGTAATAAATTGAATATCAAAACACGAATCACAGATGTGCATGGCTCCGTAATTCCTTTCTCACATCCTGTCTATATTTACGCTACAAATAACGTACAAATTATATTTATAAAAAAAATATTTTTCCGACTAAATTATTTGATTTTGTCAAATTGTCTTATAAATTAGTCAGCCTTTATTTATGAAATTGTTTTAAACTTTTTAAATGATTAAATACATCAGGCAATGAGCCATGTGCATTTCCATTTCGGTCATCACTATATTTACTGTGGTGTCATTACGGTAGAATTATTTCAGATAACTTGGGTGTGCGTTTTAATTTATTTAGATATAATGCTATAAGCTGGTGTCAAGCATATGAAAACAAGCGTAGATGGTGTGAAATTCATTGTTATAAAACTTGCTACTTGAACTTCCAAACTGTGTGAGTAACTATAGCCTACGCCAGAGCGAAATGTAAACAGTGCAAATGGCGGTCTTTGGCTGTATTTCCGTGCTTTATTCTTGCAATTAGAAACAAATAATTAAATGTACGTGATGTGGACGTGAGTATTGTGGTCCTTGCAATTAGAAACGAATAAATAAATGTACGTGATGTGGACGTGAGTATTGTGGTCTTGCGTCAATTTACTGAACAGCAAGTAAAATTTAGTCCACCTGCCGCAAGCGACAGGTAGTTTTACTTGCTACCTGTCAGACGAAAAAATATTTTGAGCCATGAATCTGATACTAGGTCTATGATTTATGTCAACCTGTCTTCTGATTTGTCTATGTGTTTTATGTCAACCTATCTGATGCTGGGTCTATGTGTTTTTTATGTCCGGCAATCTTATTTATGTTTTGTTTTTTGTCAACCTATCAGATGCTGGGTCTATGTTTTATGTTAACCTGATGCTGGTTTTATGTCATCCTATATATGACTGGGTCTATGTGTTTTATCTCAGCCTGCCTTCTGTTATTTGTAGGATGTGACAACTAAAATAAACCCAGCATCAGAATGTCTATCAGTGGATGCTGATTTCCAGCTTACAGATGGAAGAGGAACTTTTCCAGGGTCAATCTGTGAACCAGGGACTGGTATAACTCTCAAATTTGAAACAACAAGTATTGTAACACCAGGCAGTGTTTTAACTGCTGGTCCTACACCAGCCTTTACTATCACTGGTGAGTACTTCATCCTACTAGTATCTCAAGTCTTCTGTCTGTCGAGTGGTTGGATGGCCGAATGGTTAGCACGTGTGCACTGTATCATAAGGTCTGTCATTGAGTCAACTGGCATGGTTTCAAATCCTCAGTTGTACATGACAAGGAGTAGGGTTTTCACCGGGTCCTCCGGTTTCCTCCCACTGCTAAAGACCCCTATGCGCAAGCGTAATTATTGAAATAAATTAAACCATATGTTAGTCCTGAACTGACCTAGTTTGTGTCGAGTGTTAAACCCCATCTCTCTCTCTCTCTCTCTCTCTCTCTATTCTGTCTGTCCTACTGTACATATTGTTGTGTTGGTGTATTTTATTCTAAGATTGTCCTGGATTGATTTATTTATAAGCGTCCATCGAAACAAACATCCATCTTGAAGTTCACTCAATCCCAGAATGCTCTAGGACTAAAGCCTTTTATTAACAAGGGAAACGACTCTATATACCATAATGGTTTTAAGAAGGTTTCAGACCACATTTAACTAATTAGTATTAATAGATTAGTGAGTAAGTAATAGGTGCTATATGTAACAATATTTTGGCAGTTTTTCTCTAATTCATCTCTTGCTTGAAACAACTATATCAAGCATCTTCTATATTACATATATGGTTTAATGGTCGAGACCGAGACATTAAGTAATATATTGATACTGCACAAAAGGCATGAGCCGAGTGTTGTTTCAATATATTACGCAATGTCTTTAGCTCGAGACCCATTAAACAACTTAAAATACAGACACTATCCCACACATGTTTTTCAATGAAATATGTCACGCGAGTCCAATATTTCATCTAGAATACATGATGTACGATTGGCAAGTTGCCCATACATTATTGGAAATAATGGTACGCCAACATCAAAGGATGACGTTACATTTGTATTTAAAGATAATTATAGCACTATATTACCCAGCCTTGATTCCCATGCATTTGTCATTGTAAGTTTATTCCAGTCTAGATGTTATTGTTTTCTCTCTTTCTTCAGGTGATATTTACATTGCTAATTATGTGGACTTGTATAAATCTGGTTCAAGTTCTGATCCTCAACCTCATATTGAGACTTTTACTAAATTTGCCGCTAACGATATCAATAATGATGTCTATCCTGGTTTGCTGAAAGGTAAGTATTCGTTTTGAAATTATTTTCATCTATACTGAATAAAGGACATATTTAAAATGCAAGAAAAAATAAAACTAGAGATTTGTAATTTATCAAATTTGTCACTTCTTAATCCATGCTAAGGGGGTGTTGGGTTATGGGGGTGGATGGCCGAATGGTTAGCACGCGTCCGCTGTATTATACAGTCTGTCATTGGGTCAACTGGCAGGGTTTCGATTCATTGGTTGTACGTGACAAGGAGTAGGGTCGCCTGTCCAACCTCGTCGGTTTTCTCCGGGTCCTCTGGTTTCCTCCCACTGCTAATTATTGAAATAAAATTGAACCATGTGTTAGTCCCAAAATGACCTAGTTAATGTCGAGTGGACATTAAACCCCATTTCTCTCTCTCTCTCTCTAATCCATGCCATAATGGTAGATAATTTCCCTGCTTAAATTTTCAAGAAGTCCTTGATTTCATCAATCTGATTAAAATACAGATCTTTATTTTGTTTTGTTTTTTTATACTTTCGATGGCCTCCACTACATGAAGATCTGACAGGTTGTAGTTGAAGGTCGTAGGAGGAAACCGGAGGACCCGGAGAAAACCCACGAGGTTGGACAGACGACCCTACTCCTTGTCACGTACAACCAGGGATTCGAAACCACGCCAGTTGACTCAATGACAGGCCTTATGGTACTCTACTGATGTAGAGTTAAAATTTACTAGGATTGTTTGGCAAGTCCTAAATGAGGAACTATATTAAAATTCTGACTTGTCATGAAAAGCAATCCCTGTGGAAATTCAGGCTTATTTATCATTTTGATTATCATATTTCAGATAGAACATTACATGTATCAGGTTTCAATACATGGGATGATGTCACGAAAACTGTTAAAATCTACAGACAGATGATTGATGATGGAAAGGTAATACTCCTACATCCTAAATGAAATGAAATGGGGTTTACCGTCCTACTGTTCTGCTCCGAACTGGTCCAATGAAGACAGGCATATGCCATACAGAGTGCTTTGAGGGAAATTTTCCCGGGCAGCGATACTATGGTCTACTTTTATATCAAATTCCAACTGATAAGGGATCATTTACATGCAAGCCAATATTGGTGGTTAAGCTTTTATCAAAAAGGGTTGGGTTAAATTTTTCCATTTTATCGGGTGATTTTGAAATGGAATGACTCTATAATTACATTTCTTCTATATTCTCTAATCTTTATCAAGTCTTTATTACTTGATTAAAACTAGAGAATCATAGTCCAAACATTACTCAGTAAAAAATAGTTTAACTAATTGTATTCCATAGGATTGTCACCTCTGTGTATTTCTACAGGTTGGACGGGTGACCCTACTCCATGAACAACCGGGAATCAAAACTACATCACTTGACTCAATGACAGATTCAATGATACAATGCGCGCACGCTAACCATTCGGCCATCCACACCCCTTTCTACAAAGATGTTGAAAACATGTGGCTTTCCTGAATAATAAAATGAATAATAATCAGATATTTTATTTCTATTTTCCTTTTTTCAGAAAGATCCTAGCAAAAAAATTCAAGCCATTATTGGGTTTGGTCACAACAAACTTACAGAAAAGTTAACCCCCTTAGTCAATGATAATCAAATGCCAGTATTGGCTACTAGAGAAGACAAGACAGAATTTGGCCAAAAGGTGGGATAATTGTTCTAGATTGTATTTTACCTGGAAATATGATGGGAAATAAATGTTAAAGGCTCAATACCACTCTTGTTGTAACTGAATAATATGTCCCAATCTTTATTCTGGTCAACAAATTGTACTATTTTACAATATTCCAATTAATTGATGATACAAATTTCATCTTAACACACCTAATTTAAAAAATTGGAAAAATTCAACTAAATGATTTGAAAAGCCTAATGTAAACCTTGTCAAAAGTGACTTGGATTTAAAAATATTTTCGAACCCTCTGGACAAGTAAAATAGGATGTAATGGATAATTTACACAACAGGTAGGACACTTAAAGATGGGTTCCCAGCAAAGTATTTATCGGGTGGTTATTTCCAATAAAAGTATGGCAATTTTGGTATATATGGAAAGTAGAGATATCCAATCTTACTAGAAAAATACTGGATTCCCTGAAAAAGATTCATGGAGCGTATACAGGACAAAAATGTAAGAGTTCCCCTAATCGACGGGCTGTTGATTAGGAACTTCTGCACGCAAGATGTCAAAGGTCACAGGCGAACATTGAGCGCTTGATGTACAAGTTGATAAACTTTATGAAGAGTTAGACGTACAATACTTTCTGAGATAAAAATGACGGAAAAAGACGCGGGTAGTGGATAATTCGAGAATTTAATTAGGATTCGATATTTGTAATAAATAGTAAGCGATTAAAGACAACATCGTCTTATGTATGCAATGAATTCTCTTCTGACACCCAAGACGTGACGTAAACATGACCTGGTTTGATCGAATTTTAATAGCAGGGCATTCCTTCGCAATTACAATGTTTGAGAAGGATTTGAAGCATAATTATGACAAATTAATTAGTTTGAATATGTTTTTGGTCTATATATACCATTAAATCACCAAGTTTGTACGCGGGAACCCATCTTTAAACATCTAATACTTAGAATAAGGCTATTATTCATTTTCTGGAGCTGCCAAGCCAGCAAGAGTGTTATTGTCCTTTTAAAGCAAGAATTTCATATTTTCTAAGAAAGTCAAAACATAATTATTTCTATGTCTTTTGCTCAATAGGTTATCAACTCACTAGTATACGACCATGGGCATTATTTCCCACCCTTAAAAATCATTGACACAGGAAATAATAACACAATTACTTCCCTTGTTTTCCTATTGCCTCCATGCATTAGCTACCTTCAAACGTTGGAATTTGAAGTTGAAAATGATATTTTTGCCAATTTCTCAGCTGGCAATAGTGAATTATAGGATTAATAGGATTATTCTTTAACAAGGTAGGACAGTTTATGGATACCATCTATTTTAAGGCTTTATTTTAATAAATTTTAAAAATATATCTTAAAAATATGAAATTGTAGCTTTAAGAGGTATCTGATAGCATTTCTTCTCTTCTGTGCTAATTCATGAAATGAAATGGTGTTTAATGTCCTACTGTTCTGCTCCGACTGGGCTAATGAAGACGGGCATATGCCATACAGTGTGCTATGATGGAAATTTTGCCCAGGCAGCGGCACTATGGCCTATTCTTATATCGAATTTCAACTGCCAAGGGATCTTTAACAGGCATGCCAATGTATACACAGGACATCTAAACGACTAGACAGCTGTCCTTGTTGGATCCTCTGTCCTGCACCACTGACAAAGGAAAACCGTGTGGGAAAATCCTATGCAAGCCAATGCAGGGATCGAACACCCGACCTCCAGGCTAGCATGCCAGCGTCTTCCCAACTTAGCCAGTGCTAATTCATAGATACAATGACAATGTTTTGGGAGAGAGATAGAGATGGGGTTAAATGTCAACTCGACACAAACTAGATCATTTCGGGACTAACAGATTTATCAAATTTATTTCAATAATTTGTTTGCGCATAAGGGTCTTTAGCAGTGGGAGGAATCGGAGAAAACCCACGAGGTTGGACAGGTGACCCAACTCATACAAGCGGGGAATCAAAACCAGGCCACTTGACTCAATGACTGGCCACCCAATCCCCGTTTTGGTAGAAAGTTATCTATATGGAAATTGTCTCTGTAGGTGGCACTGGCTTGTTTATATCGTTTACAAAGGGTCGATGTTGTGAAATTTTCAGTTGAACTGATAATCCTTTTAGAGATTCAACATTCACCATATTGTAGTTCGCAAGGGAGTGGAAATAATTCAGATTTGGGTTAGAGACGTTTAATTGTAATGTTTGTTATTTTGTTTTTCAGACGTTATATCCATATTATAACCGATTATCGTGGCATGAAGGTGCCACCACACATAGTTTACTCTTAGCGTTTAAAGAGAGAAAATGGAAACATGTGGTAGGTTATTTTATAATGTAAATCATACAGTTCATCTTAAGCTCATCAAGTTATAAGCAATCATTTTTGGATCATTCCAGCCTACTCA
This sequence comes from Patella vulgata, assembly GCF_932274485.2. Classification (NCBI taxonomy): domain Eukaryota; kingdom Metazoa; phylum Mollusca; class Gastropoda; family Patellidae; genus Patella; species Patella vulgata. The sequence continues at coordinate 6,187,982 of NC_065885.2, forward strand.
GCATTATCTAGAGTACACATGTTAGATCATTTGGCTACCCAACCCATTCAGTATTATTTAGAGTACACATGTTAGATCATTCGGCCACCCAACCCACTCAGTATTATCTAGAGTACACATGTTAGACCATTTGGCCACCCAACCTACTCAGCATTATCTAGAGTACACATGTTAGACAATTCGGCGACCCAACCCACTCAGTATTATCTAGAGTACACATGTTAGACCATTCGGCGACCCAACCCACTCAGCATTATCTAGAGTACACATGTTAGACCATTTGGCCACCCAACCTACTCAGTATTATCTAGAGTACACATGTTAGACAATTCGGCGACCCAACCCACTCAGTATTATCTAGAGTACACATGTTAGACCATTCGGCGACCCAACCCACTCAGTATTATCTAGAGTACACATGTTAGATCTTTCAGCGACCCAACCCACTCAGTATTATCTAGAGTACACATGTTAGATCATTCGGCGACCCAACCCACTCAGTATTATCTAGAGTACACATGTTAGACCATTCGGCGACCCAACCCACTCAGTATTATCTAGAGTACACGTTAGATCATTCGGCCACCCAACCCATTCAGTATTATCTAGAGTACACATGTTAGACCATTCGGCAACCCAACCCACTCAGTATTATCTAGAGTACACATATTAGACCATTCGGCCACCCAACCCACTCAGTATTATATAGAGTACACGTGTTATACCATTCGGCCACCCAACCTAGCTGGTATTTATCTTAGACCATTCGGCCACCCAACCTAGCTGGTATTTATCTTAGACCATTCGGCCACCCAACCCAGCTGGTATTTATCTAAAGTACATGTGTTTGACCATTCATCCAAGCCGAAAGTATCTTTCAAATGTGTGTCTGACACAATGTCAAGCTAAATGAAAATTCTACCTGACATATCAAGATCTATTTTGTTGACTAATATCTTTTGCGATCCACATGTGAGCCAGGGCAGTTTTGCTTAGTTTTCGTTAGTTGGACGAAATATGTTTTGTCACAGATATAAAAATGTTGCGGCATTCGATCGGACTTTGTCCATGACCGATCAGTTATGTCAGCCACCCAACCCAGTCAGTATTATCTCACACACTTTAATGTATCTCCTCACCACATCAAAGTTACCGTAGATTTGTTTTATCTAATATTGTTATATTTCAGACCATTGTTCGTTCAGACTCCTATCAGATCAGTCAAGTTCTATATCAAGAAGCAAAAATAAATGGAATTATTTTTACTGGAGAGGTAGGAAACATTTGTATTATGCAAACAATTAAATTGTTGCAGTTTTTCTTATCTAATTTATGAGTAACCCAACTTAATGACTATTTATATTGAGGATTAATTATGATTATTTATATTGAGGATTAATTATGATTATTTATATTGAGGATTATTTATGATTATTTATATAGAGGATTATTTATGATTATTTATATTGAGAATTAATTATGACCCTTTATATTGAGGATTAATTATGATTATTTATATAGAGGATTATTTATGATTATTTATATTGAGAATTAATTATGACCCTTTATATTGAGAATTAATTGAGAATTAATTATGACCCTTTATATTGAGAATTAATTATGATTATTTATATTGAGGATTAATTATGACCATTTATATAGAGGATTATTTATGATTATTTATATAGAGGATTAATTATGATTATTTATATTGAGGATTAATTATGACCCTTTATATTGAGGATTAATTATGATTATTTATATTGAGGATTATTTATGATTATTTATATTGAGGATTAATTATGACCATTTATATTGAGGATTAATTATGACCCTTTATATTGAGGATTAATTATGATTATTTATATAGAGGATTAATTATGATTATTTATATTGAGGATTAATTATGACCCTTTATATTGAGGATTAATTATGATTATTTATATTGAGGATTAATTATGATTATTTATATTGAGGATTAATTATGATTATTTATATAGAGGATTATTTATGATTATTTATATAGAGGATTATTTATGATTATTTATATAGAGGATTATTTATGATTATTTATATTGAGGATTAATTATGATTATTTATATTGAGGATTAATTATGATTATATAGAGGATTATTTATGATTATTTATATAGAGGATTATTTATGATTATTTATATTGAGAATTAATTATGACCCTTTATATTGAGAATTAATTATGACTATTTATATTGAGGATTAATTATGATTATTTATATTGAGAATTAATTATGACCCTTTATATTGAGGATTAATTATGATTATTTATATTGAGGATTAATTATGATTATTTATATTGTAGGTAGTTATACCATCTCTTGCTGAATCTCAATGGGTACCTGGAGTACTGTCAGAAGAGATGAAAAAAATGAAAAAGCTTGGATCTCGTATTATTCTAAATTATGTTCCAGCACGATTAGCTTATTTAGTTTATAGAGAGGCTCATAAGTTAGTATTTTTTTTCAAAGTGGGTAAGATGCTGGTTCGCTAGCCTGGAGGTCGGGTGTTCGATCCCTGCATTGGCCGAGAAAGTTCATCCAGATTTTCCGGCGTGGTTTCCCCATGTCAGTGATGCAGAATGGAGGGCCTGACAAGGACAGCTGTCTAGTTGTTCGGATGGGACGAAAAACCGAGGTCCTGTGTACACATTGGCATGCACGTAAAAGATCCCTTGGCAGTTGGAATTCGATATAAGAGTAGGCCGTAGCACCGCTGCCCGGGCAAAATTTCCCTCATAGCTCACTGTATGGCGTATGCCCGTCTTCATTAGCCCAGGTTAGGAGCAGAACAGTAGGATGTTAAACCCCATTTCATTTTCAAATATTTTTATTCAGTCTCTTCTGTAATTACCATGATGTAAATTTGATTACCACATCACTAATGGACTTTTCAACCCTTAAAAAAACAATTGTACAGTTTGGGTAATTTTTGATCCCGGTGTTGGCTGAAAAAATTCAGGTTTTTTTTTTCGGCATAGTTTCTTCTTGTAAGTGGTGTAGGACTCAGGGACTCAGGGCCTGACAACTAATAGCATAGAGTCCTTCGGATGGTTGACGAAAAACCGAGACCGTTGCATTGATGAAAAGTAGGCAGAAATGACGCTGTAATGACAAAATTTCCCTCAGAGCACATTTGGTTAGGTGTATGCCTGTCTCAATCTGATTAGAATACAGATCTATATTTCGTTTCAATTTTATACTTCGATGGCCTCTACTAACAGACCGTTTCATTGGCTAATCCCTTACATCATTCCTTACATCATATAACAACTCTTCCAGATCCTAGTGTAGTAAAGACAAGTAAAACACTATTTCGAACTATAAAAAACAAAACGAAAAGTAGAGGAGGCAGTAAATACCATTTTATTTCCATAAGAATTATAGTAACATCAGAATTTCCATTGTAGAATTCTAGGTCTAATTGTTATAAATATATCTAATACCGACGAGTAGATATTAATATATTTGGTCGGTTTTAATTCATTTTATTTTCTCAGTGCTAATATGTCCTGTCTCCATGGATACCAATGGGTAACAACAGGTATCTTTACCTGGAGTTTTCCTTTTGCCAATCAACATGTTATTTGTGCTACCCAGGTAAGATTCTCATAATATTATATACCTTTATATAGAGTAGAATAAACCTGGCGAGGTTGAGTTATATAAGATTTAGATAAAAGAGCTGGCTGTTCTGGCTATTATAGTTCAAAAATAGATAATGAAAATTGAATATATCGAAAATTTCAGTCAAATTACCCCTGTCAATTATTACCATCCTGTATAATTTAGCAATCAGACCTCCATGATTGAAACTTCAGTTTTTAAATATGAACCATTAGAAGTTGATATATATCTGTAATAGATTATTAGTATTGATTAACCTCCTGGCTTAGTTTGATTGAATTTATTCCCTTTTTCAGATTCAACTTTCAAACAAAATTTGATCAATATACATTTTCATGTGGACTTATATTGTCGTCGCCCTTGTTCATTCGGATGTCTGGTCTGTTCCTTCCGTCCACAATTTGTTTGTGGACACTGTAAAGGTCACAATTTTTATCTGATCTTGACGAAACTTGAAATATAAGTTTATATCCAGAAGATCTAAGTTCTAGTTGATATTCACGCATATCGGACCTTAACTTCCTGGATTATGGCCCCTGATTGTACGAAAAATTTCTTCCTTATTTGAGCTTGTTCCCTGTCCATCTTTTGCAAAATGTGGGCGTATCTTGCATGGCAACCGCTTGTTTATTTTCAGACACCTATTTGTACAGTGGCATATACAGGACTTCATGGTTTCTCACCAACTTACGATGTTTCTGCCTTTAGTACTGATGATTGGGTACGAGTAATGGGATACCACATGTATTCTGATCGATCCATCTACAAAGGTCGTGTAAAATACGTCATTAATGAGGTATAGTTTTTAATACACCTACAGTATGATTGTCTGTTAGCTGACAAGAATTATATAACTTTTGTCTGTCCATCCTCTAAAATATTTTTTCTGGAGCATAACGTCAGTTTTTCAGATGTTAATGTTAATTATTGCATTAAAACCAAAATTATAGATCAGATTGCTCTGTTTTTTTAATATTTGTCCCCCGCCTTTCGAATGGATTAAGATTAAAATTGTCTCGGAAGAAAATTTACCAAGTTTTCATTATTTATAAAATATATTTATGTTGCTATTTAGGTTGGTGCTGAATTTGGCTTAGGTTATGATGCTGTAAGAGTCTATGCTACAGCCATGCACAATATTGTACAAGCCAAAAAGACCATGTCCGGAATGACTATTGCTAAAGAAGTCAGAAATGTAAGTACTGTATTTTATTTATTCTTGTCCTCATTTAAGGGTTACCTTTGTTTAGACGAGTTGTTTTACGTGTACACAGGACCTTAGTTTTTTAATCTCATTCGAACAACTAGACACCGTTCTTGCCAGGCACTTCTGTCCTGCACCACAAACAAGGGGAACCCACACTTTAAAATCCTGAGAAACTTTTTTAGTCAACACTTGGATGAAACCCAGGCCCTTCAGGTTAATGACCCAGTACCCAACTGAGTCACTGTGGCTTGACATAGTACTTACCCGCCTGAGCCACTGTGACTCAACCCAGTACCTACCCAACTGAGCCACTGTGGCTCGACCCAGTACCTACCAGGCGGAGCCACTGTGACTTGACCTGGTACCTACCCAACTGAGCCACTGTGGCTCGACCCAGTACCTACCCGGCGGAGCCACTGTGGCTCGACCCAGTACCTACCAGGCAGAGCCACTGTGACTTGACCTGGTACCTACCCAACTGAGCCACTGTGACTTGACCCAGTACCTACCCGACTGAGCCACTGTGGCTTGACCCAGTAACTACCCAACTGACCCACTGTAACTCGACCCAGTACCTACCCGTCTGTGGCTCAACCCAGTACTACCCGACTAGCTTGACCCAGTACCTACCCTACTGTGGCTCGACCTAGTAGCTACCCAACTGAGCCACTGTGGCTCCAACGATAAATAGTCTGCAGATACTTCATATACAGCTTAGAGGTTTGAGGTTGACAGAATTTTGTGAATAAAGATGCTAAACAATATGTCTGGTATTTGATATTATTCTCTGCTACTAATATCTACTATATATTTCATTTAACTTCAGGTACAGTTTGATGGTTTGACGGGTAAAATTAAATTTGATGTGAATGGAAATCGTCCCGGTTATATAGGATTTATGATTACTGTAAATCCTATACCACCACAACTCAATATTATGCCTACAAATGTACGTTATTTTGATTGTTAGTATGAACCCACCCTGCCATAAAGTGTACAATATTTTTTAGTATGAACCCCTCCTGCTATAAAATGTACAATATATGTTAGTACGAACCCACCCTGCCATAAAGTGTACAATATTTGTTAGTATAACCCCCACCCTGCCATAAAATGTACAATATATGTTAGTACCAACCCACCCTGCCATAAAGTGTACAATATTTGTTAGTATAACCCCCACCCTGCCATAAAATGTACAATATATGTTAGTATGAACCCACCCTGTCATAAAATGTACAATATTTGTTAGTATGAACCCCTCCTGCTATACCTTTAATACATGTCCGACATAAAGATCAAAATGTCAGGTTTCTAATTTTACATTTAAAAAGCTTTTAGTTAAAACAGTATATAATACAGACAGCGTTATGAATAACATCTACTAAGGCTGGCCTTAAAAATATCCATATTCTGAATATCGGTGTTCCAGTCACACGATTTGCATTGAATTAACATCGTATAATCAGGCCTTCAATCAGTCGGTGTTCACTTACAAAAGATTGACAAGCAAAAACCAATCAATTATCGGTAAGATTAATACTTGTGTCGGTTTTGAATAGAAATCTAGGGTACCGTCGAAAGTGTTGATATTGGTACTGTTGAAGAATTCTGCATACGCATTCCGTCTATTATTGAAGGGTATTCTCCGGAAAACATTTTTAATTGTGATGAAACCGTTTTGTTTTTTAAAACATTACCCGACCGATCCACAGTCTGTAGTTAAAACCGTTAATTCCAGCCCTTAAATAGTTCTATAAATTTAACTAATGATATTTTGCCGTGTGTTATAGGTTGCTATATTTGTTAGATCATTTAGAATGGACAATGAAACAGCCACTACACAGTTAGAAGTACCTATTGAGGCTTATTGGCCTCTCAATATAGCACCATATAATTATGTTCTTGGTCAAATTGCTTACCCAAATACAAGCTTTGTCAACAAAAGATAGTAAGTTTCTTTACTCTTTCTCTTTTATAGAAAAGAAATCATTGAATAGCAAATTAATTTCTAAATTTAGATTTTGGCTCATTAATTAAAATATGTAACAGGATGGGTCTACACCCGTACAGTTAGATGGAAGTGTATACATAATTTTATTATCCACCTGAAAGGTGCGATGGATGGGAATGATTATATGAAAATATAGCCCTAAGTTCAAGGATTGATACTGACTATTTCACAGCAGAAGAACACTGTCAAGAATGGTACCATCATTTCTTTTGTGTATTTCTTGTATTCATTGCTAGGTTTTTCTATGTTTTATTGGGAGTTTGTTTTCATCTTGAGTAAAAGCCGCTCATATGACACCTGACGCAACCTTCCACTACAACATGTCAGATCTTCATGTAGTGTAGGCCATCGAAAGTATATAAAAAAATGAAATGAAATATAGATGTGTATTTTAATCAGATTGAATGTAAGTGTAAATGTAAAACTACGAAAAGTCTCTATTGTATGTCTTGTGAGAGAGAGAGAGAGAAATGGGATTTAACGTCCACTCGACACAAACTAGGTCATTTCGGGACTAACATATGGTTTAATTTTATTTCAATAATTCGCTTGCGCGTAGGGGTCTTTAGCAGTGGGAGGAAACCGGAGGACCCGGAGAAAACCCACAGGTTGGACAGGCGACCCTACTCCTTGTCACGTACAACCGGAGATTCGAAACCATGACAGACTTCATGATACAGCGCGCACACGCTAACCATTCAGCCATCCATCCCCCAGTATGTCTTGTCATATACGGTTAATCAGTAGAACATAAACACTGTAACCAGCGTATAATTTAGTGTATTTAACACTAATTTCTTTCACATTCATTCAATATCATCTTGGTTTAAAAATTTGTAAAATCGTTTAAAATCATCTAATTTGTACTGGTGTCTAGTTAAAAGCTAACCACTTAATTTTGATAATGAATGTCCAATTTACAAGTGTTTAATTTTTCCGATCACTGTTAAAAAATAACAACCCAATCGATTATTGATTTATAATGATCAATTTTTGAACAGTGGTCAGGAAATTATATTAATGATTTTGGGTGATCTTAAATGATTTTTACAAATTTTTAAACAAAGATTTGATATTGAATGAATGTGAAAGAAATTAGTGCTAAATATAGATTTTCCATTGGTAGTTTAGTTGACCATCATCAGATATTGTCTCGTCCGTTTACGTTTTATTCCATGTTTTTTGTTTCTTGCAGCTATAATTCTACGACTGGAATGATTGGTAGTGCATCCCAACAGATTGTACCGATTCCTCCATCAACTGCTCCACCAGTAGATACTGTCAGAGAAGAGATAGCGGTAGCACCATTTTACTGTACTTACGGATGTGGAGGCAATATGACGACTGATACTGATATCACATTATACCAGTTTGGTACCTGTATTGGTCAAGAACTATGCCAGTACGGTTATTTACTCATTACCTTGTAAACCTATTTACCAAATATAATTGAAACTAGAACTCCGAAGGAGTTGTTGAGTATTGAATTATTGAGTATAGTAACATCCAATACCTAAAGGATCTTTTACGTGCACACCAATGTGTACACAGGACCTCAGTTTTTCGTCCCATTCTTATGACTGTACATAATCCCTGGCCGTCGAGGCCCTCTATCCAGCACCACTGATATAGGGGAACCACACTGTAAAATCATGTGTCTTACAAATCCTATGTCTTACTCACTGAGTCACCAAGTAATTCTTTTCAGACAGTTGGTCCCAACTGGCATATATGACTTGAGATGCAACGTATGCAATAAGACATGAAATTATAAATCAACAAGTCTTACAATTGTGACTGGATCTAGGTCTATAGATATATATCAACAGGTCTTGTAATTGTGACTGGTTCTAGGTCTATAGATATATCAACAAGTCTTATAATTGTGACTGGTTCTAGGTCTATAGATATATCAACAGGTCTTGTAATTGTGACTACCGGTATATATCTGTAGATATGTCAACGGGTCTTGTGCCACTTGTGGATAATAAATACGTGTATTTATATTACAGATGTGAAAGTGGTTATTATGGAGATGCCTGTGAGAATATGATTTGTTCGTGTAAAAATGGACATTGTGATCTGCCTGGTGTTTGTATCTGTGATCCAGGTTGGGAAGAAAGTGATTGTAGTAGTGCTATTTGTATGTAAGTCACAATCATGTTTAATTGTAAAAACTATAATTAACTTGTGTTAATTTGATCCCAGAAGACCCACTTGAGAAGATGTAATTACATTTCATGCAATCGTAATTCTACAGTTTGTTCAGGGGACAGCAGAAGATTTGGCAATACTATATACCGGAAAACTAATATTTTATACTGAATTCCGGAAAACACCGGTATTTAGTGTGGTTTCCGGTATTTAGTGTTTTTCCGGTGTTTTCCGGTATTCAGTATAACATGGTGTTTTCCGGTTGTTTTCCGGTGTTTTTCGGTGTTTTCCGCTATATAGTATAGCCCCAGAAGATTTGCAGAGTTCTGGGTATGGTTACTTTGAATGAATAGACTTTTACACTAACCCATGGCTCCTGTGTCAGGTTTAAAAATTTATATCCAATTAGCTAATGATGTTTATTAAATAAATATATATTTTTGTATTTTTACAGACCAGATTATGTAAATGACATATTTTTACAGACCAGATGTAAATGATGTATTTTTTATTTTTGCATTCCAGATTTTGTAAATGATGTATTTTTCATTTCAGATTTTGTAAATGATGTATTTTGTATATTTACAGAGCAGATTGTGTAAATGGTTGTATTTTGCAGATTGTGTAAATGGTTGTATTTTGCAGATTGTGTAAATGGTTGTATTTTGCAGATTGTGTAAATGGTTGTATTTTGTACATTTACAGACCAGATAGATTGTGTTAATGATGTATTTTGTATTTTTTCAGTCCAGATTGTGTATTTTATGTATTGTGTAAATGATGTATTTTATGTATTGTGTAAATGATGTATTTTGTGTAAATTATGTATTTTATGTAAATGATGTATTTTATGTAAATGATGTATTTTGTATATTTTGTAAATGATGTATTTTGTATATTTACAGACCAGATTGTGTAAATGGTAAATGTAAAGGACCTGATGAATGTGAATGTCCTGGTGGTTATATAGGAGCGTTGTGTGATACACCACTAGCTGTTGTAGTTGTTATACCGTTAATATTATTTATTCTAATCGCTGTTGGTCTCTTCTTCCTCATACGTTATGTCAGCAAAGTGTAAGTACAAAATATTACCTTTAAAAACACTAGCAGAATACCCATTCAGCTTCACCTGTGGGGCCCAAAGTGGGAGTTTTTTCCAGGACCTCCGGTTTTCTCCCACTGCTAAAGACCCCTACACACATGCAAATTATTTAAATAAAATTGAACCATATTTTAATCCTGAAATGACCTAGTTTGTGTCAAATGACCTAGTTTGTGTTGAGTCATGTTTAACCCTCCTCTCTCTCTCTCTCTCTCTCTCTCTCTCTCTCTCTCTCTCTCTCTCTCTCTCTCAAGTTAATGCACACAAATAGAAGTTTTAAAGCCCATTTAATTTTCATATTTTCATGAAATTGAAGGAATAGTTTATATATAATTTCAGACAAGCTCGTAATGCTGCTATGAAGAGTTTAGATTGGTTAGTTAAATGGGATGAAGTAGAAGGAGCTGATCGTGCTATGAGTTTAATGTCTACCACCAGTAATCAAGGTGCATCTATGAGTAATAATTGTATTACATGGAGACATCAGAAATGTTATGCACAGGTCAGTATTCATTGTGTAATATGAGAATAAAAGCTTTTATATATTGAATTAAATGTTCTTACAGAGATGCTAGCTGATAAATTGCCTTGATATATCATTTTCAATATGGTCGCTCACTAATCAGGAACCTCTGTTATGGCACATGCTCACTAACGAGGAGCCACGGTGGGCATAGCACATGCTCACTAACGAGGAGCCCTTGGTTTGGTGGGTATGGTATATTTTCACTAACCAGGAGCCTCAGGTATGACACATGCTCACTAACAAGGAGCCATAGTGGGTATGGCACATGTTTACTAACCATCAGATTTGGACAAAACTTGAAATATAGGTTTATCTCCCAAAGATCTCGCTTTCTTTCGATATTGGCATGCATCAAACCGTAATTTGTTCGAAAAATCACGTTTATAGCTTGTGAACAGTCTAGAGGTCACATTTTTTATCCAATTTTGATGAAACTTAAAATATATGTTTATTTAAATTAAAACATAAAGATCTCGGTTCCTTTCAGTATTCCTTTCGTAATTGTACGAAAAATCATGTTCATAGCTTGTGGACACTCTAGAGGTCACAATTTTTATCTGATTTTGATGAAACTTAAGCTTATTTAAATTATAACCTAAAGATCTTGGTTCCTTTCGATATTCACGCGTATTGAATTATAGCCCCTGATTGTACAAAAAATCACATTTTAGAGGTCACAAATTTTAACCTTATCTCAGTTCCTTTTGATATATTTGCGCATTTCAGACCATAACTTCCTGGATTATGACCCTTAATTGTCCATTCTCCCTGATTTTCAGACGACTGTTAATTTCTCAAGTGTCAATTCCCCATGAAATTTTAGCAGCTCTGGTTGGCATCTTCGTTGTTTTTTTTATTTTAATCCATTGTCAATGAAAGATACTTTATATTACTGTTGTTTTTACAGCTTTTTAACATTGATTCACTAAATGTTGGAGATGATGAAATCAGATTGGAGATGGTTATATTGAAGGAAATTAGACACAACAATCTTATTACATTTGTTGGAGCTTGTCTCGATGCCCCTAATGTAGCACTCGTAACAGAATTGGCACCAAAGGTATGATATAAACGCTATTTATTTGTTCTAGAATTGAATAACTTTGAAAAAATTTCACTGCATTATAATCGTAGAGTGCCATTTAGCAATTGAACATATCAAAAACACTGGCTTATTGTGGACTTAATTGATTGAGAATGGTAAAACCTGGATTCTAATTGATCAAGAATGGTAAAACTTGGATTCTAATTGATTGAGAATGGTAAAACCTGGATTCTAATTGATTGAGAATGGGAAAACCTGGATTCTAATTGATTTAGAATGGGAAAACTTGGATTTGAATTGATCGTAGCGATACCCGTCGGTGGAATATGGAAGGCGGAGCCGAAATTTACCACATCCGACATGTGACACATTCCCTGCTACTCATCTTTTAGGTTGTTTTATCTGCTAAATGGTTTCCAAATGTAATCGATATATTACACCACATTTTTGTTAATCTTGTCTACGATATCTCCCCTGGTGGAAGTGGATGTAAAACTCCAGGAACAAACGAATGTTAACAAAACATTATTTGCTTGATATTGATTTCTGTATGTGTATCGAAACGTAGCATATTAATAAATAGATAGAACTCAATGGCCATCGAGTACCGCTCGGGTTATTCAATGGTTCAAGAGAGTGTATCCCTGAACTGAGCGTTATTCAATGATCATTGAGTTCTGTTTTTATTCTATAACTACATGTAAATCTCAAAATACACTGTATTATCCAGATTATAAAAAAACAAAATCACCAATAACGTTAAAATTCATCATAGGTTCCGTCCCTTTTTTCTTTCTTTTTTTACAAAAATTGTGGTTGCTAATGTTGACGTCATTACAGTTTGACGTAATTCTAGGTTATTCAATGGCTGTATTCAATGATATTTGCTTTACTTGTATTTGCTTGTAGTTATAGAATAAAGTTCAGAAGTAGTAAAATCCATACAAGTGTTTTATAATTGTATTTATTTCAAAGATATAGTCCTACAGGTATTGTTTTTTTTTGTTTTTATTTGACAGGGAAGTCTGGAAGATTTATTGTCCAATGAATCAGTGAAGTTAGGATGGGATTTCCGTTATTCTATTTTAAAAGATGTATGTCGTGGAATGGATTTCTTACAACGTTCTGAACTCGGTTCTCATGGTCGTCTAAAATCAACCAATTGTTTAGTTGATAATCGATGGACGTGTAAAATAGCTGGTACGTTTTTTACTTATTTACATATTTTTATTATTTATAGATATTGATTGCCATGTTTAATCCGTTAACTGCGTAGGGCGTTATATAACGTCCTGGACAACTGCCACTCACCGTGTGTAGGACGTAATATAACATCCTGGAGGTTTTTTCCCCAACCTATTCTTCAAACACGATCGCAGCATGTGTAAGACGTTATATTACGCCTGGTCGAGGAAATCTAATTGAAGGGAGACAACTCTATTTACCGTTAGTTTTAATTTGGTTTCAGACTACCAAATTTTGTATTCAGGAATGAAAAGGTCCAAAATGACATTTTTCGTCAAATTAATTACGCAATAGGGGGTAGTTAACATTTTAAAAACTACGCAGTTAAGGATTTAATAATGGGTGTTGTTCAACTTTTTCTTTTTTTGTAATCATAAGAAAAAGAAATGGGGTTTAACATCCACTCGACACAAACTAGGTCATTTCAGGACTAACATATGGTGCAATTTTATTTCAATAATTCGCTTGTGCGTAGGGGTCTTTAGCAGTGGGAGGAAACCGGAGGACTCAGAGAAACTCACAAGTTTGGACAGGCGACCCTACTCTTTGTCATGTACAACTGGGGAATCAAAACCACGCCAGTTGACTCAATGACAGACCTTATGATACAGCGCGTATATGTTAACCATACGGCCATCTACCCCCCTGTAGTCATAAGATGGGAAAGTATTTATGAGTCGTGTTCAGTTTGGCATCAAATACGACTTGGCTTGTGATGTGTGTATTTAAAGCCTCTTGTCAGTCTGTGTTTAATAATATTTTGGCCCCAGACTATATAACGGAATTTATATCAAAGCTACATTACTGTCGATCTCTCCGTTCTTGTCATCCCAAAATCCAACCTTTAAAGGGACAACACTCTTGCTGGCTTAAAAGCTCCAGAAAATAAATAATATCTCTATCTAAGTACTAGATGTTTAAGTGTCCTACCTGTTGTGTAAATTATCCATTACATCCTATTTTACTTGTCCAGAGGGTTCGAAAATATTTTTAAATCGAAGTTTCATTTGAAAAGGTTTACGTTAGACGTTGAATTTTTCAAAATTTTTAAATAAGGTGTGTTAAGATGAAATTTGTATCATCAATTAATTGAAATATTCTAAAATAGTACAATTTGTTGACCAGAATAAAGATTGGGACATATTATTCAGTTACAAGAGTGGTATTGAGCCTTTAAATGAGTAGACGATCGTTCCAATTAGCTTCACCCATTCAATCTCATCTAATAGCAACTTGAAGAACTCTGAATCAATTGACATATTCAAATAAAAACTCAAAACTTATTTGTTCCAATTACACTTTGGTAATTGGTGGATCTCTTCATCAAACACGCGCCTTTGGAACCATTCGTTTTGGTGTTTAGGCGCTATATAAATACTTAAATGTTTAATATTTTTTATAGGTTTTGGTGTTCCAACATTAAGATATAAAGCTCCTAGATTATCAGATGGTAACGAAGAACCATTTAAACCAAGGTAAGTTAATCAGATGCCCCTTTACCATTTAAACCAAGGTAAGTTAATCAGACGCCCCTTTATGGCTGGAGAATAAAAGCTCATTTCTCTTTCTCACAAGGAAATGGTTAATCCGTCAGTGCAGCAGACCAGTTTGGGCAGAACAAAAATTTGGAAAATCTTTTTTCTACTCTTTTAACATATGGCCCCTTGACGAAAACCACTTTTCAACAAGGGGTCACAACATGAAGTTTTAAACATATCATCATATTTATGTTTTGTTGCCTGGCAACCTATCTTTGAATTTGATATTTTTCAGTTCCTTGTACTGGACAGCGCCTGAATTTCTAGAAACGGCTAAAACACTTGGTGATGTTGGCAGTGGATCTAAAGCTGGTGATATTTATTCGTAAGGCAACTGATTTATATTTTGTATTTCTTTCTTGGGTAAAAGATAATTATAGACACTCTTTAATGTAGTTTGGGAGATCAAGGGCTATAATCCATGATCAATTTGACTAAAAGGGTTGTCTAATTTAGAAAAAAATCATTTTAAAAAGTCTGAAAAGTTCATAACGAATGAAACTTGTCACTTAAAAATTGGGATAACCGGACGGATCACCTACATTTATCTACTCTATTATTATACCATGTTATATTCTGGTTGCAGTTATGGTATTATTATAACATGTTATATTCTGGTTGTAGTTATGGTATTATTATAACATGTTATATACTGGTTGTAGTTATGGTATTATTATAACATGTTATATTCTGGTTGTAGTTATGGTATTATTATAAAATGTTATATTCTGGATGTAGTTATGGTATTATTATAACATGTTATATTCTGGTTGTAGTTATGGTATTATTATAACGTGTTATATTCTGGATGTAGTTATGGTATTATTATAATATGTTATATTCCGGTTGTAGTTATGGTATTATTATAACATGTTATATTCTGGTTGTAGTTATGGTATTATTATAACATGTTATATTCTGGTTGTAGTTATGGTATTATTATAACATGTTATATTCTGGTTGTAGTTATGGTATTATTATAACATGTTATATTCTGGTTGTAGTTATGGTATTATTATAACATGTTATATACTGGTTGTAGTTATGGTATTATTATAACATGTTATGTACTAGTTGTAGTTCTGGTATTATTATAACATGTTATATTCTGGTTGTAGTTATGGTATTATTATAACATGTTATATTCTGGTTGTAGTTATGGTATAATTATGACAGAAATGTGTTCACGAGAACAACCATATACAACAGAGTTACAGCATTTAGAACCAATGGATATTTTACATCTTGTTCAAGATAAAAATAACCCCAAATATAGCAAACAAAAACAGGTATTTATATTGTTCAAAACAAAATCATAGAATATATTACATTATTCACTTTATCAACAGTAATAAATGGGTGATCATATTAAAAATCCAATAAAATGAAATGTAAACAAAATTTTTGATTAATTAGTTAAATAAATAACATCTCCACAATATCTGGGTGCGTATTTAAAGGTTTTCTTAGAGTAAAAATAATTAATTTTTCCACTTAACTAAATGTTTTATTTTAAATAAAATCAGTATCCAAAGGGTATGTTACATCTCCTTGGCTATGTGAAAACTTAACTGTTTACTTAAATTATAGAATACCATAATTTCTAACTTATGAAATACCCGCCATTGCAAAAAATCATGAATTTCTAACTTCACATGCAAGTTATGTCCCCTTAAGAGCACCAATATATTCATAATAAGCTAGTGTTTGTCTACAGTTAGCTCCCGCTTGAGAACGGACATGGTTTAAATAAGCTGGGAGAAATTTGCAAATGACTCATCGTTACTTAATATCGCAACGATATCTGGTCTTTAAATTTTAATGTTTTCATTGTGTGTAGATCTGGTCTGATATGGGTACAGATACGAATAAACCGTTCAGACCTGCAGTTGACGACACAACAATATCTGATGATTATGAAGTTGTTC
Source organism: Patella vulgata (assembly GCF_932274485.2). Taxonomy (NCBI): domain Eukaryota; kingdom Metazoa; phylum Mollusca; class Gastropoda; family Patellidae; genus Patella; species Patella vulgata. Next base: position 6,204,401 of record NC_065885.2, read on the forward strand.
GTAAAATGAAATTGGTATGTATGATTCTATCAAATAAAACCAATTTGATTAAAACACAGAATCTATTTCATTTTGTTTTTTATAGTTCAAAATTTTTTTACTTGTCATAACTACACTGGGATCTGGAAAAGTTCTTATAAAATCTGTATTCTGGATGGCATGAGGGATTAGCCAATGAAACCATCTAACAGCAAGTTCTTGCTGTGCGATGCATAGAACCGTGGATAAATCACTAGAAACATCAACTCTGATTGATTAATCAATGTCTGACATCATAGGGTCAATAGCTGTTCGCATGACCTCTGACACAATCTTTTACTACAGCTGGTCAAATCTTCATGTGGTGTAGGCCATTGAAAGTATAAAAAAACAAAACGAAATATAGATCTGTATTTTGATCATTTCAGGCCTCGTATATATATGAATGTGGTATCCCAATTATCAATATATTTGGAGATTTCTTTTTATCGTGGGGCACCCTACAATAATTTGTTCACATTTGTTTGTGGACACTCTACAGGTCACAATTTTTATCTGATTTTGAGGAAACTTGAAATATAGGTTTATATCACAAAGAACTCGGTTCCTTTCGAAATTGACATGTATTGGATTGCAATGTCATGGATTATGGCCCTTGATTGTACGAAAAATCACGGTTTTTGCTTATGGACACTTTTTATCTGATTAAGATGAAACTTAAAATGTATGTTTATAATCCAAAGATCTTGGACAGGAACTTCTTGGATTATGCCCCTGATTGTACGAAAAATCACATTTTTGGCTTGTGTATGCAAATAGTGTAAAAGTATGTAATACCAAGGTTGTGGGCCCTCTAGAGGTTACAATTTTTGTCCCATTCTGATGAAACTTAAAATATATGTTGTCCAAAGATCTCAGTTCCTATCGATATTCACACATTTCAGACCATAACTTAATCGTGTTTTTCGCTTAAGGTCACAATTTTTTATCTGATTTTAAAAAAAAGTGTTTGAATAAGTTTGATTTCATGAAAATGGGGCCAAAACTGCTAGACAAAGTGGCCAATTCCCACCCTCAAATGGGTTGTGGACCCTGTGGAGGTGACAATTTTTATCTGATTTCAATGAAACTTAAAATATATCTTTATATCCTAAAGGTCTGGGTTCCTTTTGATACTTGAGTCTAGCGAATCATAACTTCCTGGATTATAGCCCCTCATTTTACGTAAAATCACTTTCTTTAGCTTGTTCTTTGTCCAACTCTTGCAAAATGTGGGTCTTTATTGCCTGGCAACTGCTGGTTATGACTAGAGGAAGACTTGCTAGTATTAAACATTATATACATGTGAAACAAGTCATGTTTATTATTGTAGTTAATGGACGAATGCTGGAATGATATACCCGAAAACCGACCAACCTTCCGACATATTTTAGAAAGTTTGAATATAATTCATCCTGTGAAAGGTGAACTCATCGATAATTTAGTCAATATGGTGAGTTATAAAATAATTCTTCTCTATATAAATCAAAGATTAACGGAACATATATCAGCAAATGGATTGGAACTACCCATACTTGGTTTCGTTCATGGTATAGACAAAACAATCAAAGTTTCATGTAGTCATTGGTGTACACGTAAAAAAAAAAACGTACAAATTTAATGTCTATGAAAAATTTCACTCATTTCTTATTGTATGGCTAATGCCTGTAACTATTGTATGGCTAATGCTTGTCATCATTGTATGGCTAATGCCTGTCATCATTGTATGGCTAATGCCTGTCAACATTGTATGGCTAATGGCTGTCAACATTGTATGGCTAATGCTTGTCATCATTGTATGGCTAATGCTCGTCATCATTGTATGGTTAATGCCTATCGTCATTGTATGGCTAATGCCTATTATCATTGTATGGCTAAAGCCCGTCATCATTAGTCTGTATGGTGGGAAAAAGTAGTATGTTAAACACTATTTCATTGATGGTATGAAGAATGAGTGAAAAGCTGCTGTCTGGGGAATAATTTCTTCATAGGACAGGTGGTGCAGAAAAGTAGGATGTTAAATTTCATTTCTTGCCCAATATTATTTCTTGTTGTATACTTATCTTTTATTATTAAACCCGGGGGAACACGTGGCTAAGCGGGTAAGACGCTGGCTCGCTAGCCTGGAGGTCGGGTGTTCGATCCCTGCATTGGCAGAGAAAGTTCACCCAGTTTAGAAGCAGAACAGTAGGACGTTAAACCCCATTTCATTTCATTTCATTTCATTTCATTTCATTTCATTATTAAACCCATGAAAAACATATTTATTTTATAGTTAGAAAAGTATTCCAGTAATCTGGAAGCCATAGTTGCTGACAGAACTAAAGATTTAATGATAGAAAAAGCAAAAACTGAACAACTTATCAGTCAAATGTTGCCAAAGAAAGTTGTTGAAGATTTAAAACATGGCAGGAAAGTTCTACCAGAAGCTTTTGAGTGTGTGACCATCTTTTTCAGGTAAGTGTGAGGGTGGGGGGTAAGGGATTGGTAGGTTAGTGTGATTTATTACTAATCTTTTATTTTTATTCGAGCATCTGTTAGTGTTTTTTGTCATTGCCCCTGTCTGTCTACTCATAGTTACTGGTATATCGCTGATTTTCAAGTACAATTACAGAAATAGTTAAAACATACATTATGCAAGAGCTATGAGACCTAATTTGTTTTTAATTGGCTTTTATAGAACAATCTGATTAAAATACAGATCTATATTTCATTTCGGTTTGGTTTTTTTTGATACTTTCGATGGCCTACACTACATGAAGATCTGACCAGTTGTATTGGGAGGTTGCGTCAGGGGTCGTACGAGCGACTTTTGACCCTATGACGTCAGACATTGATTAATCAACCAGCGTTGACGTTTCTAGTGGTTTACCCACATTTCTGTTCATCACACACCAATAAGTCGCCGTAACAGATGGTTTCATTGGCTAATCCCTGCTATCCATAACGCAGCTTATATATCAACTCATCCAGATCCTAGTGTTGTGAAGTGAAGACAAGTAAAACGAAATTTTGAACCATGAAAAACAAAACGAAATAGGATCTGTGTTTTAATCAGATTGTTTATAGAATTATTTTGATATAAATTTTCTTTCCAGTGATATTGTTGGTTTCACAGCTATTGCCCGTGATAGTACACCATTCCAAGTTGTAGACTTACTGAATGATCTGTACACAACGTTTGATGCCATTCTTGATAATTATGATGTATATAAAGTAGAAACTATTGGGGATGCTTGTAAGTCAAATATTATTTTAATGATAAAGTGTCTGTTGTGACAGGCGGATTGGATGGACGAATGGTTAGCACGTGCATGTTGTATCATAAGGTCTGTCATAGAGTCAACTCGCGTGGTTTCTATTCCCCAGTTGTACGTGACAAGGAGTAGGGTCGTTTGTCCAACCTCGTGGGATTTCTGCATGTCCTCGAGTTTCCTTCCACTGCTAAGGACCCCTACACGCAATCAAATTACTGAAATAAAAATTGAACCTATGTTAGTCCCGAAATGACCTAGTTTCTGTCGAGTGGGCGTTACCTCATTTCTCCCTCTTTGTTGTGACAATAGAACTCATTTAACAAAATCTGTTGGTGTGCATGGTAAAATAACCCTTGATCATTGGAATTTGATATAAGAGTAGGCCATACTGCCACTGTCGGGGCAAAATGTCCCTCATGGTGTATGCCTGTTTGGTGAAGATAAAAAGTATGATCCTACTGTATGGCCATGTAACCAAGCAAAACGTCATTGCTGCCATCTTGGAATGGGATGTCATTCCTTTAAACAAGCATGGCAAGTTTTATGTTGGTCAAATTTGAATTTTTGGAGCCATAAGCTTCGTCCTCGAGTAGAAGAACGGGATGAGCAGTGCCTGGAGACGAATTTCTGATTCAAATATCTAAAATATATTTTTATAAACAATATAGTGGTATATTGAATATCATTGTGGTCTGAAACCTTGCGTTTAAGTAAGTATAAGTTGTCTCCCTTATGTTATTGTTCTGCCTTTTAGAGTGATAAAGATTGAGATTGATTTCTAACATGGAGAATGGTTGTTTTTCCCTTTCACCTACAAGTTTAATGTAATATTTTGATACAGATCTAAATTGAGTGATAAGTTTAACATGTTGTTTTTGTAGATATGGTTGTAAGTGGTCTACCTATAAGAAATGGTAAATTACATGCTGGTGAAATTGCGACAATGTCTTTAGATTTACTTTCTTCTATGGTTGGTTTCAAGATCCGTCATTTAGAAACTACCATGTTACAGCTTCGTGTTGGAATGCATTCTGGTTTGTTTTAATTCAACAATAAGATTAATCTGCTTTTGACAATACATTGAGTCGACTGGCGTGGTTTTGAATCCCCAGTTGTACGTGACAAGGAGTAGGGTCGCCTGTCCAACCTCGTGGGTTTTCTCCAGGTCCTCCGGCTTTCTCCCACTGCTAAAGACCCCTATGCGCAAGCGAACTATTGAAATATAATTAAACCATATGTTAGTCCCGAGATGACCTAGTTTGTGTCGAGTGGACGTTAAACCCCATTTCTCTCTCTTTTGACAATACTAGTAATGGCAGTTGTGGACAGAGAGACCTGTAACTGCTTTGTAGAAGCTGTCCAACTTGATATTTGAAATGTCTTCATTTCCTATATTTCTGAGTAGCCTACATATCCTATACTTGAGTAGCCTACCAGGTCCTATACTTGAGTAGCCTACTAGGTCCTATACTTGAGTAGCCTACTAGGTCCTATACTTGAGTAGCCTACTAGGCCCTATACTTGAGTAGCCTACTAGGCCCTATACTTGAGTAGCCTACCAGGCCCTATACTTGAGTAGCCTACTAGGTCCTATACTTGAGTAGCCTACTAGGCCCTATACTTGAGTAGCCTACTAGGTCCTATACTTGAGTAGCCTACCAGGCCCTATACTTGAGTAGCCTACTAGGCCCTATACTTGAGTAGCCTACTAGGTCCTATACTTGAGTAGCCTACCAGGTCCTATACTTGAGTAGCCTACTAGGCCCTATACTTGAGTAGCCTACTAGGTCCTATACTTGAGTAGCCTACTAGGCCCTATACTTGAGTAGCCTACTAGGTCCTATACTTGAGTAGCCTACTAGGTCCTATACTTGAGTAGCCTACTAGGCCCTATACTTGAGTAGCCTACTAGGTCCTATACTTGAGTAGCCTACTAGGCCCTATACTTGAGTAGCCTACTAGGTCCTATACTTGAATCTTTGGGGCATGCAATCATTGAGCTGTTCCCTGGCATCACTAAACCTCTGCATGTCACTGAGTACTGGTGTTAAATACTACAGGTCCATGTGTATAATATATAATTTTATATACTTCATTCAGATCCATGTGTATAATATATAATCTTATATACTTCAGGTCCATGTGTATAAAATATAGACTTCAGGTCAATGTGTATAAAATACATAATCTTGTCGACTTCAGGTCCATGTGTATTATATATAATCTTGTATACTTCAGGTCCATGTGTATAATATATAATCTTGTATACTTCAGGTCCATGTGTAGCTGGTGTAGTAGGTTTAAAGATGCCTAGGTATTGTTTGTTTGGTGATACTGTTAATACAGCATCTAGAATGGAATCTAGTTCTATAGGTGAGATTGTTTAGGCCACATAAAATAAATATTCTGATTCGCAGACAAACCATCCTCAATATCTGAGGCAGGAGGAAGGGTTTGTATTTTTATTTTGTCAACGAGCTGAAATGGGGTTTAACATATTACTTACCTGCCCGAACCAGGCTATTGAAGATGTTTTCGCCTACTACACATCAAATTCCAACTGTCAAATTATTTTTTTTTACATACCAGACAACAACAGCTGTCTGGTCGTTTAGATAGGACGAAAAACAGGTCTCGTGTATACATTGGCATGCATGTAAAAGATCCCTTGAATAGTAGGACGTTAAACTCCATTTTATTTATTTTACATAAATGCCAACGTTTACATCTGAACAACTAGATGCTGTGCCTTGTCAGGCCCTTTGTTCTGCACCACTGATAAGGGGAAACTATGCGGGAAAATCCTGTGGGTCAAATTTGACGAAATTCGTTTCGTTTTGTTATACTTTCGATGGCCTACACTACATGAAGATCTGACTGGTTGTAGTACAAGGTCGCGTCAGAGGTCATACAAGCAACTTTTGACCCTATGACAGCAGATATTTGATTAACCAATGAACTTTGATGTTTCTAGTGGGTTATCCACAGTTTTGTGCACCTCTCGCCAAAAAATCACCATAACAGACCATTCCATTGGCTACTCCCTCACACCATCCAAAATACGAGTTAAATAACAACTCTTCCAGATCCAGGATGTTTTACCTGCACGCCAATGTATACACGGGACCTCAGTTTTACGTATTATCCGAATGAATAGTACGTCCTATCTAAACGACCAGACAGCTGTTCTTGTCCGTTACACATTATCTGAATGAATAGACAGTTGTCCTTGTCAGGCCCGTAAGAGTACTGAACAGGCATCGATATTTCCACGCACATGCGCACGGCGTGCGCAGGCACATTTGCTTGAAAATATTTTTTTGCAGGCACATTTTTAAAGATGTAGCCACGCCAGGCGGCGTCTGTGCCCGGCACTATTTTTTGCCGCCCAGCACAAAGAAAAAATCGAAAAAGGCCCAGTCGTATTTAAACCCCTTCGTCCTTCTCTGACACAAACTCGGCGCTCGAAATTTACCACGGCAATTAAACAGCAAAGCCATGGTAAAAGCCGACGTACGCAAACCATGTCTGTCACGGCATAATTTATTTTTGTGTGCCGTAGTAGACCCTATCATCCCAAATTAGTTTAAACAAAGATGTATTGGTATTTTGTTTATTTATACTTAGAAGATGTGTAGGCCTAGGTCTATTCATTTTACAATTATTCTACGGTCTTTATATTTGTTTATTTGCCGTAAATAGGTCACCCAGACCAATTTACGGCACTCCAATGTTAAAGGTTTGAATGTCGTAATTGTCCAACACGTGCCTGCAAATTTTCACGATGATCTTATTTTATTTCTTACCTGTGTTGACCGTGGATTTGCTACGGCCCAAGAGTAGGACTAGGAGGACGATGAGAGCTTTCTCAGTTTCTGCCTGACCTGATTCTCATTCCACCATAATGATAATAATATTCGTAAGACACGTACAACAACTTTACAAACAAGTCAAATAATACAACGTGTTTTAATTATCAATATCTACCTGTTGTCATAATTCGTTGTACTCAAATAAAACACAAACACTGTTTTAAGAATCGTTTTAATTTTTAATCTCAAAGTAATAAAGTAATATTTGAAAAAAAAAACCCCAACAAAACAACAAATACCGAAAGGTCCTCAACTTATCTATCCAGAGAAACAGAGTGGGGCGGGACAATTTTATGCTCGGTCGGGTGGTGTCAAAAAGTTTTTAGATCCCTGTATCATTGATGAAAATTAAGTGAATTTGGTAAAATTTGAATATATAAATGGGAATTTGATTTGCACTGAACCAAATACAAAAGGCAGCAGATGTTCTGAAAATACACAAAGAAGGGTTTAATTTTCATAACAGACCATGCCCCCCTCCCAAAAATTTGTTTGCCTCGCTCCGCTCGCCAGATATATTTTTACACCACTCACCAAATCCTGGCTACATCCCTGTGTTTCAGTATGACCCTGCAGGCACATTTTCAAGTGTGTGCGCAGGCACATTCAACTTTTATAGAGCCCTGGTATTGAAACATTGTATGTAATAAAATAACAAGTAGTAAAGCTATATCCTTGTGTTATTATGAATTATTTATGTTATTCCACAGCTCTGAAGATTCATATGAGTAGTAAAACAGCTGATATATTAATGGAGTTAGGAGGTTATATATTAGATTGTCGTGGTGAACGAGAAGTAAAGGTAAGTGTGGATCTAAAATATTCAATATAATGAATCAAGATCTATAATCATATCACAAATCAATTAGTTCATAATAGGGTAGTTGACTATCCTCGTGAGAGAAATGGGGTTTAACGTCCACTCGACACAAACTAGGTCATTTCGGGACTAACATATGGTTCAATTTTATTTTAACAATTCGCTAGCATGTAGATGTCTTTAGCAGTGGGAGGAAACCAGAGAAATCCACAAGTTCAGACAGGTGCCCCAGCCCCTACTCCTTGTCACGTACAACCGGGGAATCGAAACTACGGCAGTTGACTCAATGATAGACCTAATGATGCAACACGCATGCACTAACCATTCGACCAGTACGGTGACATGATGTGGATAAGTATGTTAAACGACATCTTTACATTATATTGTACAATTTGTGTTTTTAGGGCAAGGGAATGATGACAACTTACTGGTTAGATGGAAAAGATGGCTACGACAAACCCCTTCCAACACGGGATATGGCTATTTCCCTCTCGAAACACGAGTTCAAATAAATTATAGGATTTTATTTTTATATTTCTATTGAATTGTAAAATACTGGTAATTGTTGTTTTGAAAATGTTTTTGACGAAGAGTGAAATATAATATGTTTACAGGTCTTCATGTTGGTGGCAAACTAGACTGACTTAAAGTTGTTTTTAAAAAAAAAAGCTCGGATATATCCCAAAATTTAAAAAACAAAATTAATGCCTAAGACAGTTTCAAATACAACTGATGCATTCAGTGCTAATACTAAACCAGGAAGGTAGAATTACTCAGCCAGGTAAGGTGGAATTACTCAACCAGGAAGGTATAATTACTCAGTCAGAGAAGGTAGAATTACTCAGTCAGGGAAGGTAGAATTACTCAGTCAGGAAGGTAGAATTACTCAGTCAGGGAAGGTAGAATTACTTAGTCAGGGAAGGTAGAATTACTCCGGGAAGGTAGAATTACCCAATCTGGAAGGTAGAATTACTCAGTCCGGGAAGGTAAAATTAAAAGCCAGAGAAGGTAGAATTACTCAGACCGAGAAGGTAGAATTACTCAGTCAGGGAAGATAGAATTACTCAAGGGGGAAAGTAGAATTACTCAGCCAGGGAAGGTAGAATCACCCAACAGGAAGGGAGAAGGTAGAATCGCTCAAAGGTAACTGGAAAGATAGAATAACAGAATTTCAGCAATTGGAAACAAATTTTAATTCAGACATTGTCTTGTGTGTGGTCTTGAATTAAAAAGGTTTTGAACCTCCCTCTCTATCGCATGTGGGTTGCAGCAGAAAGTCAATGAGAAATCATTTTAAAAATAGGTTGAAATCAACCAAAATATCAAACTCTAAAACCAAAGCAATTCACAGTCAATTAAAACGTGTGAATTAATTACTTTCCTCTAAATCTGTATGGAGATTGTCTGAAGCCTAAGTTCTGGTGAGCCGTTTTAGACCAATATGGTATTTGCAAACATGAAGGCCTGATGTTATGAGAATTTATTCAGGTTTGTTTAAAGAATAAAGTATTGGGAACTCTCTGTAATAACAGAAAGAGACAAGGAATTCAATGAGAATAATACAAATGTTCCATTACAGAATTGATATTGCAGGGTTCTGCTAATTACCTATATACATATTTTAAGGCCAGATATTATGTCAGGGGTTTGTCGATGAAAAACGATTGTTCAAAAGGGACTCCACAAAATTCTGAAGCCATGGTGATTCCATGAATAGGGCACAGACTCAATAACTAGGATGTCTTCAGTGTCATCCCAATGTTAACTTGGGAATTTCTAGCAAGATTTCTTTTAGTAAGTATCTTTGTCAGTCGTTTGGATGGACAGAAAAAACAAGGTCCGTTATATATCCCTAGGAAGTTTGAAATCGTAATAACAGTAGGCAGCAACCTGGTAGTCTAGGCACAGTTTCTTCCATAGCACACTACATGGTGTATGTTCATTAATTAAACTTCATTTCATTTCTTTTGAAATGAAGAAACCTGAACTAAAACAGTGGAGTCCCCTTTAACTAATTAAAGTATTTTTAAACTGGAACTAAGTGACTGTCATATTGTAAAATACTTCATTAAAACACTGTAAACTTATTAAACATGAAAAATTAGATGACATGCTCTGGACCAACGTTTTCACTTTCAAATTCTGCCAGCTGGTTAATTTTTAACATAATTTGTTTAATCTCAGTTTTAACATTATCCCATATTTTTATATATTTCTTAGTGTTTTTCCCCAGACTGTGAAGTTAACTGTCTTGACTGTGTTTTATGGTTAAATTCTTTGAAATTATAATTTTGCACAATGTAAATTGACTGGTGAATTTCACTGCTAGTCAGGTAAAGTAGCTAAGTCTCTAACTCAAAATCATCCAAAGTCTTTGACATTGAAAACATGAATTATTTGTCAATTTTAATCAACATCGATTTTGTGATGTTACCAGTAAAGATAGGCTTCTGATATCTAATATTTAAGACGTCTTGTCTAACGGTGACCGTTCTAAGCTGGAGAGCCTGCGCAGTAGACTGGAATAACCAGATGCTAGAGATTGCCATTCGATTGAGATTTCTGGCGTATTTCACAAAACATATTTGATTAGAGATTACAGTAAAAACGGAAACGATTGAATGTAAACCATTTTATATATATTTATTCATATTATATTATTATATGCATTGCGACCGATTTGTGTCAATTTCTAGTTACCAAATATTAGTGACTGACAGATATGACCGAAACAGAATTATTTTTTGAATTTTAAAACTTGTGAATGCTCAACGAAATTTTTGAAATTTCTTGAGGATGTCGGTTGGGGCATGAGGAAGAATTCTATGTAAAACTATTATTTAATTAACCGCTCTATGCATCATGTATAAAGTTTACATATTAAAAGTACTTCTATATAAAGCTTTTACTGTCTGACACTCAAATAGTTCCAGCTAGTTTATATGGTCTGCCATAAAGATCATGGGTCCAATTTATATCAACCGCCTTGATCAAAAATATATTAATATTGCATGGTTATATTGTTTTATCATTGTATCAAATCTGATGTACGTATTAAACCTGACAAGCCCCTCGACTTTTAACGTTATACCCATCCAATCTCATTTTTACTTCAGTTATTTTATTTATATTTTAATTTTGTTGAGTTTCTCGTAAATAAAGAAAATAAAATAATGATTAGTTTTTGTTCATTTGTCTAGTATAGGGTTAGGGTTAGGTACATGATTCAATCAGGGAGACAGAATTTATACTCAGAGGGTCAAGGGTGGATTTTTTTATTCAAAGGCACAATTACGCTTAATTATCTTTGGGGGAAATCTTAGAATTTATACTCTTGAGCAGTGGCACAACAATTACACTTTTAGTCACCTTTTGGGGGAATCCAATTTGGATCACAGAATTCAAATTAAATGTCCGTGAGATATATGCCTAGGACAACCACATGCAGTCACATGCCCAGAGAATGATATCTAGATGTTTAACCAATGAAATGGGTTTTAACTTTAGGACTACTTTTCTGCACCAACCGGGCTAATGAGGAAGGACATATACCATGCAGTGTATCAGAGGGACATAAGCCATATATATGCCATGCAGTGTGCCATGAAGGAGGACATGTGTCATGCAGTGTGCTATGAGGGAAATTTTGCCCAGACAGTGGCATTCATTTCCACTTGCTCTTCATCGAGAGACAGAGATGGGGTTTAACGTCCACTCGACACAAACTAGTTAATTTCAGGACTAACATGGTTTAACTTCAAAAATTTGCTTGCGCGTAGGGGTCTTTCGCAGTGGGAGGACCCAAAGAAAACCCACGAGGCTGGACAGGAGACCCTACTCCTTGTGACGTACAACCGGGGCATCAAAACCCCGCCAGTCGACTCAATGACAGATCTTATTAAATGTGATTGTTGTGCTTGTGTACATAGGATCTGGTTTTTGGTAAATCTGAACAACTAGACAGTTGTCCTTGCCAGGCCCTGCACCACTGACCAGTGGCGGCGCCAGCCGTCGGTGATTGGAGGGGCAAAGCAGGGGCAAAGTCCAAGGTTAAGGGGGCAAAGGCACAAGCTTCAACTAGGGATAGGGGGCCTCCCCCAGAAAAGTTTGAAAAACAGGTTGCCAGAAATGCAGCCTGGCAGTATTTCAGGCACTGGTCGATGAGGTAAAGTGTCAAACGAACGGACTTGCGAATCTTGACGAAGCCCACGCACGAGCGTCAAAGTAGTGAGTCCTCCCCCAGAAAATTTTGAAAAATAGACTGCCGGAAATGCTGTCTTCCAGTATTCTGCCAGGCACCGATCGTGGAGATATATAGATCTGCCCAGATACCGTTCGTCGCCTGATCACTAGTTTATCCGACTAGAGAACAAAATGTCAAACGAAACGGACTTGCGAACCTCAACGAATTCCCCTTGTGAGCGCCAAAGTAGCGAGACCATTGGGGACCTCGCCAAGAAAATTTTGAAAAATAGACTGTCGGAAATGCTCTACAACATGCAAGTTTATGACTGAGTAGGGATGTGGGATTTATTCACCGTAAAAGGTATTGATTACCGAAACGTATCACAAATACTTGTTTTTATTTTCTAAAATTATTGGGAGGGCAGACTAGATTAATGGGGGGGCCCCCCCCTTGCGCCGCCACTGCCACTAACAAGGGGAAACCACATCCAGAGGATATTTTCCGGACAACTCTGGGTCGAACCCACAACCTCTTGCCTTACTCTCACCCTCTTTATCAAAATGAAGAAAATAGCTTATAAATATAATGTTTATTTATAAAATAGTATCAAATAACCAAAAATATATCACAGATTAAAGTTCTGATGAGGAAATCAGTTGTTTAACTCCCGACTTCGACTTCTTTTTCTTACGTGGTTATGACAGGATTCCGCTTTTTCAATTTCCTACAAAAATTCAAAATCAATCTATGACAAGTGATGGTAATGGCCAATCTGATTACAATACAGATCTATTTTTCGTTTCGTTTTTTTATACTTTCGATGACCTACACTACATGAAGATCTGACAAGTTATAGTGATAGGTCACGTCAGGGGTCAAAAGACTGACTTATGACCCTATGACGTCAGATATTTGATTAACCAATCAGCATTGATGTTACTAGTGGATTACCCACAGTTCCGGGAAAAAAAGGTCAAACACTCGATTCGACAGACCATTTGATTGGCTGACCCCTCATTTCAAGCAGAACACGAATTAAATAACAAGTCTTCCAGATCCAAGTGTAGTAAAGACAAGTAAAACGAAATTTTGAACTATAAAAACAAAACAAAATAGGATCTGTGTTTTAACCAGATTGGTTAATGGCATAATGTCTAGTAGAATAGATAAAATTATATTGTCCGGGTAGAAAGCCCACAATGTTAGGTATGTGATGCTAGTCGTGTCCCATTAAAAAACCCACAATGTTAGGTAGGTGATGGTACTCATTGTCCCAGTAGAAAGCCCACAATGTTTGGTAGGTGATGCTAGTCGTGTCCCAGGAGAAACCCCTCCAGTTTAGGTAGAAACCCAGATAATATGTTAGGTAGATGATGCTACTCTTTGTCCCGGTAGAAACCCAACCATTAAGCCGACCTTAATATTTCACAGATGCTAAATTCACTTCAAATTAATGCTTAGAAACCATGGGGGTTTAATGTCAAATCATCACAATAAGGTCTTTTCGGGACTCACATATGGTACAATTTTATTTCAATAATTTATTTGCATATAGGAGGGATCTTTCGGATTGTAGGGAACTGGAGAAAAGCCATGGTGCTGGATGGGAGACCCACCTTCTTGTCCACACAAGCTAAATGATAAGACTTACAACTAACAATGTGTTTTCAATCTCTTCATTTTTCCTCCCAGGCGAAATCAAATTTGATTGAGTATTTAATTATGAATTTCAAAGTGTTAATGTTATTAAATCTTTATCTATATTTTAATTAATCTTTATCTATGTTTTGATTGAGTTTTAATTAATCTCTATCTATATTTTGATTGAGTATTTAATAAATCTCTATCTATATTTTGATTGAGTATTAATTAATCTTTATCTATGTTTTGATTGAGTATTAATTAATCTTTATCTATATTTTGATTGAGTATTTAATTAATCTTTATCTATATTTTGATTGAGTATTTAATAAATCTCTATCTATATTTTGATTGAGTATTAATTAATCTTTATCTATGTTTTGATTGAGTATTTAATTAATCTTTATCTATATTTTGATTGAGTATTTAATTAATCTCTATCTATATTTTGATTGAGTATTAATTATATCTATATTTTGATTGAGTATTTAATTAATCTTTATCTATATTTTGATTGAGTATTAATTAATCTTTATCTATGTTTTGATTGAGTATTAATTAATCTTTATCTATGTTTTGATTGAGTATTAATTAATCTTTATCTATATTTTGATTGAGTATTAATTAATCTTTATCTATATTTTGATTGATACATACCTGTCGTGGAAACAACCATTCTAAAATCATAAACAATAAGTAATTGAGAGCAATCCCCAATACATAGACTTTACCAGCGACAATACCAAACTCATAATACCTGAAAATATATACATCAGGGGCCATAATTCAGAAATTATTGCAAATATCGAAAGGAACCAAGATCTTTGGATTATAAAGACACATTTCAAGTTTCATCAAAATATTATAAAAATTGTGACTTCTAGAGTGTCCACAAACTAATAACAGGATTTTTCGTACAATCAGGGGCCATAATCCATGAAGTTATGGTCCAATACATACCCATATCAATAGGAACTAAGATCTTTGGGAGATAGACCTATATTTCAAGTTTGGATAATTGGATAAAATCAAACAAATTCTGGACCGATGTCCGGACAAATATGGGCGACAGCATAATATATAAAGATATATATTTACGTTTTAACTCTTTGTTTAAAGTTTTTGGTAGTTTTATCGGAGATCTTGTTGTAGACGGTTTCTGTTCTCTTCGCCACATTTTGCCACGTATAAAGTTGACTTATTCTTTTATGAATTATATCTGGCTGTATAATGTTGACTCCATCTTTTATTTCTTTTATTGATTCTTCTAAGGCTTCTACTAATGCTATACAAAAATAAAATGAAATGAAATGGGGTTTAATGTCAAACTGTTCTGCGCCGAACAATAATATTGTTACACCAGGGACTGGTTACCGAACACTACACATATTGTTGTTTTTCTTGGCGGCAACACGTCTCGATACAGTCAAGAACTCTATCAATATTACATGAAACTTGGTATGCTTGTTTGTTGGATGTTTTTAGCAGGTTACACACAGTTGCGTGCACCTCACGCCAAAAACTTGCCATAACAGACCGTTTCATTGGCTAATCCCTCACATCATCCAGAATCCTAGTGTAGTAAAGACAAGTAAAACAAAATTTTGAACTATAAAAACGAAACGAAATAGGATCTGTGTTTTAATCAGATTGTTTATGTATATTTACTATAAGTGAATTTAAAAGAGAAGGGGTTATTTTTTTCGACATGGTAAATAATTTTACGTACCATTTACACTAGGGTCTGCTAGTCTAATTAAATCTGGTGGTAAAACTTCTGGTACACCACCGACGTTTGTACTAACTACCTTTAACCTATAGAAATATGAACCACTAGCATTAATTACCTTTAACCTATATAAATATAAACCACCAGCATTAGTACTAACTACTTTTAACCTATAGAAATATAAACCACCAACATTAATTACCTTTATTAAACCTATAGAAATATAAACCACCAACATTAGTACTAATTACCTGTAATCTATAGAAATATAAACCACCAGCATTAGTACTAATTACCTTTAACCTATAGAAATATGAACCACTAGCATTAACTACCTTTAATCTATAGAAATATAAACCTCCAACATAGTAGAGAGAGAGAGAGAGAGAGAGAAATGGGGTTAAATGTCCGCTCGACACAAACTAGGTCATTTCGGGACCGACACATGGTTCAATTTTATTTCAATAATTCGCTTGCGCGTAGGGGTCTTTAGCAGTGGGAGGACCCAGAGAAAACCCACAAGGTTGGACAGGCGACCCTACTCCTTGCCACGTACAACCGGGGAATCGAAACCATGGCGGTTGACTCAATGACAGACCTTATGATACAGCGTGCATGTGCTAACCATTAGGCCATTCAGGCCCCATCAACATAGTACTTAACTACTTTTAATCTAAAAGTCAAATCTATCTTTAGGTTGTTTAATGTCCGCTTCCTCATAACACAGAAAAATAAACAACTCATCACATCAATACAGGATGCAGACCACCAGTTACCTCCCTATATCGAATTCCAACTGCCAAGGGATCTTTTACGAGCACATCAATATGTACACGGGAGCTCGGTTTTTCGTCCCATAAAAACAACTAGACAGCTGTCCTTGTCAGGCCCTCCGTCCTGCAACACTGACAAGGGGAAACCACGCCGGAAAATCGGGATGAACTTTCTCAGCCAATACAGGGATCGAACACCCGACCTCCAGGCTAGCGAGCCAGCGTCTTACCCACTTAGCCACGTGATCCCCCCGATACCCACGAATGTAGTTCCTGTTATATACAGTCACAGAACCCTCTACATTTTCTGTCTGTTTGCATTGTATTTTCTTGACTTCTTGGTCTAGAATCGAATAAAAGGGTTTGAATTGAAATCGTCTGATAGAATTTGGCAAATACTGATGACTTAGTGGTGGTATGTTTAATCAATTCAAGAGTTTGGTGACATTGATATGTACAGCAGACAGTTGCATATTTACTAGCACCTGTTCAGTCCAACACAAATTTGGGAAAAAGTTAGAGAAAGGCAAAGAGACATTATTTGTAAATAGGAAAATCTTTGGTGGTCTGCATCCTGTATCATTGCTGAATACAATGGGTGGTCTCCCTTGACACAGCAAATTTATATCAAGAAGAACTTGTTAATTAAATTAGAAACATAAGACAATAGACATCCTTCAAACATTGAAAGGTTAACTATTATTAAAATATATACAAGATGTAGGTGTAATTAAATAAGATGATACCAGGTACAGATTGAAAAAAAACTTACCCACAACAAGCAGCTTCCACAATAGCTATACAGAATGCTTCTGTTAATGATGTATTTAATAATATATCTCCTTGTACTAACACCTGACATAGAAAACAGTACTTAACACCACTAGAAGGTTACAGTCTAATATTATATACAATACAGTCTAACACTGTACACACTACAGTCTAATACTGTACACACTACAGTCTTAACACTGTACGGAATACTTTCTTATTGATTTATTCTCAGTCAGTAATTAAATTATTTATGGTAAGAATTGATAGTCAGATTACTAATCACTTTCAGATTATTATTTTATTTGCTGTTGATCATATGATAAATATAATATTTTTTATATAAAAATAAGTTTTCAGGTTGCATTAAGATAACCTTATTACCTACCCATGGTAAATAAATGTTAATTTTTTATAAATTGTTGAAAAGCCCAAAGGTTTTGGGTTTCATTAGATGACCTAATTAACATCAGGGAATGTATCTTGAAAAGAAATAAGAATATAGAGAGAGAGAGAAATGGGGTTTAACGTCCACTCAATACAAACTAGGTTATTTCGGGACTAACACATGGTTGAATTTTATTTCAATAATTCACTTGCACATAGGGGTCTTTAGCAGTGGAAGGAAACCGGAGGACCCGGAGAAAACCCACGAGGTTGGACAGGCGACCCTAAGGTACAAAGGTTTCAGGTTTCATTAGATGACCTTATTAACATGAGGGAATGTATGTTGAAAAGAATTAAAATATAACCTACATCTCTAACTTGACTGTGTTCTAGAGCACCTTGTAACTGGACTCGATCATGGAGTTGATATTGTTCTCTTACCTCCTCTAAAATTAATTCTTTAGGCCCTGATCCTCCTGTTCAAATAAAAACATAAAATAACACACTCAAACTAAAGACAAAACACCTTATGCTGGAAATAATTAGAGAAAAACGCCTGCTGAAAATCTCACGCTGTTATTATACATATAAGGCAACATTATCACTACAGTTTTCATGTATCTTAATATTTTCTCATTCTTACTCAATGCTGAATCCGCGTCTCAAACACGACTGGTTCTTCTTTCAAGTTTCTTAGCAAACATTTGTCTTCGATATCATCCTCGTTGGAAGCGGTTACTAACCTCCGCTAACCAACGAACAAAGCCTCGATGTATAGAACATAGTCAAGCTAAGATTCTTTCAAGTTTTTTAGCAAACTTAGTTTCGATATCACCCTTGTTGGAAGCAGATATTAACCTCTGCTAACCAACGAACAAAACCACAATGTATAGGACACAGTCAAGCTAAGATTTTACAGCCGCTGTGAATGAATACCTACCTATCAAAAATTGCACATCTGGGTATTTTTGGGTTATTTTTGGAATAATACCAGCTAATAAGTCTATACCTTTCCTGTACACTAACCGACTCACTAAAACAATTGTTACTGAAAAATACAAAATATCAAAAAAAATAATCTATGAATACAAATATCTTTTAACTTAAACTAGGTCAAATTGGGACTAACATATGATACAGTTTTATTTAAATAATTCGCAGGTGCGAATTACTGAAAAATACAAAATATCAAAAAAAATAATGAATGAATACAAATATCTTTTAACTTAAACTAGGTCAAATTGGGACTAACATATGATACAGTTTTATTTAAATAATTCGCAGGTGCGTAGCCTGTAGGGGTCTTCATGTAAGTGGGTCATAACCACGCCACTTGAATCAATTATAGACCTTATGATCTTAAGCGTACATGTTAGATGACCACCCAAATCAAAAATTACTATGACTTCAACATAGCTCACCACATGGCGTATGTCTGTCAGGATTAGTATGTTAAACCCCATTTTATTTCCGGATTAGTATTTACACTAACTATAACAAAATTTACTTAAACTTTGTGTCCGTTGACTAGAATTAGTGTTGGCACTAACCATAACAATCTTTACTTTTACTGTGTGTCCGTTGACTAAAATTAGTATTTGACACTTATCATAACAAACTTTACTTTTACTTTGTGTCTGTTGTCTAGAATTAGTATTTAGACTAACAATAACAAACTTTATTTATACTTTGGAGTCTGTTGTCTAGAATTAGTATTTACACTATAACTATAACACACTCTAACACATTATAACTAGAACACACTCTAACACATTATAACTATAACCCACTATAACACATTATAACTATAACCTACTATAACACATTATAACTATAACCCACTATAACACATTATAACTATAACCTACTATAACACATTATAACTATAACACACTTTAACTACAGTGCACTCTGTCACATCCGACATCGTATGGGGACGTTACAATATGTCGGATTACGCAGAGTGTCGGAATACCTATTTTTCTCAAAACCGGAAATATTGTAACCTCGAAAACCGGAAGTATTATTATAATGTAGCTTCGAATATAGAACTTTGAATCACCAGAATGTTATTCCCTTTAAAAATGATAAACCTTTCTGTGCATTCAAAATTTTATGACATTATTTTTTATTTCATTTAACATGCGTAGGCATTTTGAATAGGTCAAGTCTGTCGTTAATTTATCTTCTTCACCGTCTTCAGTTGATGCACTCTTGTCTTTGCCTTCACGTGTTTATTGATAATGGGCGTACTCGATTGAACGAAATCGAGTGAATATTTTTACGACTGTGAATTCGGGGGAAAATTTGTGGATATTCTTGAGTATTTGTCACAACTGTCGTAAAAGAGATTAAAATTATCAAAGTTATCAACACGGTAGCGAGTTTTAATCTCACAGATAATTGATTGGTGATTGCTTGTTAATCTTTTGTGGCTTCACACCCATCCAGTTTTAATCTCACGGATAATTGATCGGTAAGTGTTTGCTTCACACCCACCAATTGAAGGCCGGATTATACGGTGTCGATTCAATGGAAATCGTATGACGGGACGGCTGATTGATGTCGTAATCCGGAATGTACAGAGGTCAAATTACCCAGAGATTTTTGGGCTGAAGTAATAAGGAAATAAATCGGGACATGAAAATGGTGTCAGATGTAACAGAGTGCCGGAGTGATCAGAGGTCGGATGTGACAGAGTGCACTGTATAACGATGAAAAACTTTACTTTTACTTTGTGTCCGTTTTCTAGAATTAGTATTTACACTAACTATAACAATAAAAAAGTTTACTTTTATTTGGATTACGTTGACTAGGATCTGGTGTAAACATGGTAGCATCAACAGCATTTGGTATCACCGAAACATTGTCTGGTTTAATCTGTGCACGTAAAACGGTATTCTCCTTACTTAAATATACAATAAAAAAAAAAAATATACAAAGACCAGAAGCTACAAATTATATAATTAAATCAATTATCATTAATTTTAAAGGGGGATAACTAACTAGAGAGAGAGAAAGAGGGAGAGAGAGATGGGGGTGTTTAACGTCCACTTAACACAAACTAGGTCATTTTGGGACTAACAGATTGTTCAATTTTATTTCAATAATTCACTCGTGCGAAGGGAGGAAACTTGAGGACCCGGAGAAAATCCTGACCCTACTCCTTGTCACGTAAAAGCAGGAAATCAAAACTACGCCACTTGACTCAATGACAGTCAATGATTTCATGTGCATGTGTTAAACCACCCAACCACCCATTAAGAGAATATCTAACAAGACTTCAATAGTACATCTTGCTCCTGGCCCCAAGTTCACAAAACATTCTCAGACTTAAGTTAAGAATTTACTCAAAATTGTTTGCTTTATTTTAACTAAAATTTAGAGGTTTATAAAACTTTTGTTGTTTTAAGGTATCAAATACATCAATAAGAAACTATGTGCAAAGTTTTGTGTTTCTGGATCAAAGATATTTCTCATAAACAGTGATTGAAATTTGAGTAAATTCTTAACTTAATTCTGAGAATGCTTTATGAACTTAGGGCCTGGTCTATATAGTAAGAGGCAGCCATGGTGGCTAGTTGGGTAAGACGCTGGCTCGCTAGCCTGGAGGTCGGGTGTTCGATCCCTGCATTGGCCGAGAAAGTTCATCTGGATTTTCCGACGTGGTTTCCCCTTGTCAGTGATGCAGGACGGAGGGCCTTACAAGGACAGCTGTCTAGTCCTTCGGATGAGACGAAAAACCGAGGTCCTGTGTATACATTGGAATGCACGTAAAAGATCCCTTGGCAGTTGGAATTCGATATAAGAGCAGACGATAGTGCTGCTGCCCGGGCAAAATTTCCCTCATAGCACACTTTATGGCATATGCCTGTCTTCATAAGCCCAGTATAGGAGCAGAACAGTAGGACGTTAAACCCCATTTTATATTCTGGCTATAATATTTAGAAAATAAATAATGAAAACAAAATATGCTGAAATTTCACTCAAATTGCTCCACTCTCAACCGAAATATCAGCCCCTCTATTTTAGGTTAGTCTCGGTCATCATAACTAACAGAGGTACGTATGATAACAAACAATGTCTCGATTATCCATTTCTACGGTAACTGCATCCACCAGAAAACAGATTTGAATCCAGTAAATATCGCTGGCATCCGATGGCATCGAAAGTTGATTATGGTTTGGATAAGTTAATTAATGTCTAATTAATAATTTAGTTAACATTTCAGGCTTAAAGAAAGACCTGAAATAGGCAGATTTAGATCTTGCAATATGTATGTTTAATCTTCTAGGATTACAGGCTATAAGTGGCATCAGATGTTCTAGATGGAGTAAGTAACTGAATGGATAATGAACTACTGAGAATCTTATATATATATATATAGAGAGAGAGAGAGAAATGGGGTTAAGTGTCCACTCGACACAAACTAGGTCATTTCGGGACTAACATATGGTTTAATTTTATTTCAATAATTTGCTTGCGCGTAGGGGTCTTTAGCATTGGGAGGAAACCGGAGGACCCGGAGAAAACCCACGAGGTTGGACAGGCGACCCTACTCCTTGCCATGTACAACCGGGGATTCGAAACCACGCCAGTTGACTCAATGACAGGCCGCATGATACAGCACGCACGTGCTAACCATTCAGCCATCCAACCCCCCTAATCTCCTAGGATTACAGGCTATAAATGGCATCAGATGTTCTAGATTGAGTAAGTAACTGAATGGATAATGAACTACTGAAATGAAATGAAATGAGGTTTAACGTCCTACTGTTCTGCTCCTATACTGGACTAATGAAGACGGGCATACGCCATACAGTGTGCTATGAGGGATATTTTGCCCGGGCAGCGCCACTGTCGCCTACTCTTATATCGAATTCCAACTGCCAGGGGATCTTTTACGTGCATTCCAATATACACACGGGACCTCGGTTTTTCGTCTCATCCGACGGACTAGACAGCTGTCCTTATCAGGCCCTCCGACCTGCATCACGGACAAGGGGAAACCACGGCGGAAAATCTGGATGAACTTTCTCGGCCACTTAGCCACGTGATCCCCCTAATAAACTACTGAGAATCTTGTATATATATATACATGTACCTTGTATGAGAAACACAGATAACGTGGGTACAATCACCCAAAGAGAAACGTAGAATCTCATTGGTCACAATAGAACTTGCATCTGCAAATCCAAATAAGGAATGATCTGTAAAGACTGTAGGTATCCCCATTGTTCTAGCATGTAGCATTCCTTCATGGGCTAATGTGGAAAAAGACTGAAACAGAGGAGTAAATTGTAAGTTATTAAATATAGCTAATATCTGGATCGATCAGGTGCTTATTAACTACCTTTCACCTTCATTCAGAACAAAGTAATTTGATTGAAATTTTCAATATTCATTGTATTATTATCTACCTTTAAACTATTAAAGATGGGTTCCCGCGTACAAAATGGGTGATTTAATGGTATATAAACTAATTAATTTGTCATAATTATGCTTCAAATCCTTCTTAAACATTGTAATTGTGAAGGAATGCCCTGCTATTAAAATTCGATCAAACCAGGTCATGTTTACGTCACGTCTTGGGAGTCAGAGGAGAATTCATTGCATACATAAGACGATGTTGTCTTTAATCGCTTACTATTTATTACAAATATCGAATCCTAATTAAATTCTTGGATTATCCACTACCCGCGTCTTTTTCCGTCATTTTTATCTCAGAAAGTATTGTACGTCTTCATAAAGTTTATCAACTTGTTCATCAAGCGCTCAATGTTCGCTTGTGACCTTTGACATCATGCGTGCAGAAGTTTCTAATCGTTGGGCTGTTGATTTGGGGAACCCTTACATTTTTGTCCTGTATACGCTCCATGAGTGTTTTTCGGGGAATCCAGTATTTTTCTAGAAAGATTGGATATTTCTACTTTCCATATATACCAAAATTGCCATACTTTTATTGGAAATAACCACCCGATAAATACTTTTCTGGGAACCCATCTTTAAGTGTCTGAAATGTTTTTCAATTCAAATATCAAATCTAACACAATGCTCAGTGACTCAATCTTGGTGCTGGCCAAGCAAGTTACAGAATGATTGTGTCTAATAATATCTGATCAAAACCAAAACTGAGAGAAAGTCTGTATACATAATATCTATAATGATATCTAATACTAATACCAATTAACTTACCGAATGTCCGTGTACAATGGTGATTTCTTCCCTAATATATATATTTCGTAACAATGGAAACGTAACATACATAGTGGGTAAAATACACTGATTATAAAATGGTGGAAACGGTAAATAATAAACCTGAAATAAAATTAACATTGAAGAGAAGTTAATTCCATTTGAATCTAGTCTCTATCATCTAGAAAAATATTCTACAAATATTAGTCTGGATGCGTTGTCAACAATTGAGAATAATAGGTCATTGGTTAGATTATCCAGTCTTTTACATTATCACGAAATTTTAACTAAAGATAAAATCCAAATTTTAGTAGACACTTCAATTTTGATTGGCTAAGCAATAAAACCAATCTAATATTATCTAATCAAATTACTAAAATTTGGATTTTATCATAGTTAAAATTTGGTGAAACAGGTCCCTGGAGTTTTCTTTAAACATACATTATGCAAGAGCTAAATGTGGCTATTGCAGGTCTTTCTTTAGGCCTGAAATTTTATCTAAACTATTAATTAGACATTAATTAACTTATCCAGACCATAATCAACTCTCGATACTATCGTTACCCTATGATATTTACTGGATTTGAATACATTTGTGATGGACAATTTAACGTGAAAATGGATAACCAAGACTTTATTTATTATAATACCAACGTTAGTAATGATGACAGAGACTAGCCTAAAATTGAATGGCTAATATCGCGGTTCAGAGTGAAGCAATTTGACTGACAGTTTCAGCATATTTTGTTTTCATTATCTATTTTCTAAATATCATTATCAGCTCTTTATCTAATCATGCCTTATGCCCCTTTAAACTAAATGTTAAATAATCAATTACAGTACATTTAAGAATAAGCAAGGAAGAATTAAGATATATGTCTACCCCTCCCCCCCACCCCCCAAAAAATGTTTTAATTACCTTTAAGCCATTGGATAAATAACGAATACCTCTTCTTTTTTTGCCGTACATATGAGTTACAACAATAACTTTATGACCCAGGTCTAGCAGACACTGTGATAATTGATATATATGGCTTTCAACACCACCCATATTCGGAAAAAAGAAATCAGATATCATACTGAAATAAATAAAAAAAACAGGTCATTGATATGAAATGGTGGATATGTAACAGTATGTATTTGTTGATATGGAAATGAAATGAAATGAAATGGGGTTTAACGTCCTACTGTTCTGATCCGACTGGGCTAATGAAGACAGGCATACATCAACGGCCTACCCTAACGTCGTTTGCCCATGACCTCAGTTTTTTTGCCCAAATAACTATATGATATTCATTGGCTAGCTCTTGTCCTGGTCCACTGACACGGAGAAACCACTTTGGAAAACTTTAAGGAACTTTGTTGGCAAACACCTGGATTTAACAAGAGTACTCTTGGTTAGCGAGCCAGTGTCTTACATGCTGAGACACCTTGCTCCTTTTAATGGTTAGCACGTTCGTACTGTATCATAAGGGAGAGAGAGAGAAATGGGGTTTAACGTCCACTCGACACAAACTAGGTCATTTCGGGACTAACATATGGTTTAATTTTATTTCAATAATTCGCTTGCGCGTAGGGGTCTTTAGCAGTGGGAAGAAAAAGGAGAATCAGAAGAAAACCCACGAGGTTGGACAGACGACCCTACTCCTTGTCACGTACAACCAGGGATTCGAAACCACACCAGTCGACTCAATGACAGACTTTATGATACAGCACGCGCACGCTAACCATTCAGCCATCCAACCCCCCTGTATCATAAGGTCTGTCATTGAGTCAACTGGTGTGGTTTTGATTCCCGGGTTGTACATGACAAGGAATAGGGTCGCCTGTCCAACCTCGTGGGTTTTCACAGAGTCCTTCGGTTTCCTCCCACTGCTAAAGACCATATGTTAGTCTCGAAATGACCTATTTTGTGTCGAGTGGATGTTAAACCCCATTTCTCTCTCTCTCTCCTTGCGGCTCCTTGCCAAAAGAATAAAGCCCTTCTTCTTTCTCCAGTCATCAGTTTATCCATGTAGGAGTTACAATCAGGGTTCTCTCTTCACCATTTTGACAGCTGTTCAATTTTTGACGTATTTTGTTTCCTTTGAATTAACATGACAATTTCAAAGATTTTGTCAACTTTTTAAAATTATCTCAATTTCAAAATTTATCTTTATTTGTTTCTACAGGTAAAAACTATAATTTTACCTGTATTTACTGTGATTTAAAGTTAAATTCTATGAAATCAAAATTTAATGACATGTAAACAGGTAAGTTTTCCCCTTCGGTCTACATGTATTTCACTGCCAGTCAGTCAGGAGTGGTAGTCCTAAACTACCACAAATGGTAGAAGCTGTCAAGATCGGCAAATACGACATTAAATGGAATTGCTACAGTGTGCTATGATTAGGGCTGCAACAATTCACAACTACCTCGATTCGGTTCGATTGTCGATTTTAACCATTCGATTCGATCATTTTCGATTCGATTATCAGCTACAATAACCAGTAATTTTTCCTGTATATAATTCATTAAAAACAATAAAAACACAAGACTATGTTTGATTTCGTTTTTAGTTTTAGAGTTAGACTGCAGGTCTTTCATTTTTTTTCATATGGTAAGGTGTACGTTGTTTTTATTTGAAATTTAATTTGCAATTGAACCGAATCGAAATTTGAACGTTGTAGATCGTGGATCGAACCGAGACGGCTAGTGACGGTTATCGGTGCACCGAACTGAATCGTTGCAGCTCTAGCTATGATGAGGGAAATTTTGCCTGGACAGCGACGCTATGGCCTACTCTTATACATATACATGTATCGACTTACTATTGTCAAGGGCTCTTTTATATTTGCGCCAACATGTACACTAGACCTCTGCAGCATATATAACTTAAAAATTAAACCAGGGCCCTTATTCACGAAAACTTAAACTAAGTTACAACCGAAATTTTAAGAAATACTGCAACTTCATTGGATATATGCAAATTGATTTTACTGGTCAGCCAATCAAATTGCAGTATTTCTTAAAATTTCGATTGTATCTTAGTTTAAGTTTTCGTGAATAATGGCCCAGATTTTATCTGAATAGCCTTATTATATATTTTCAACTCACCATATTGAATGTTTCTTTTTGGACGTCTTCATAATGGTCGATCCTAGTAAAATATAATAAGCTCAATAAATGTAGATACTTTAACCAACCATGGAAACAAAAGATAGAAATATTGTTTTAATTACTGGTACCCTTGAAACTGTACTTTACTTTATCTTATTCATTTTTTCTTTTAATGTTTAGATTATACTGACCAACACAGCTAGAGTGGTCCTGTCATTCCCAGCTTGTATGTGACAAGGAGTAGGCTAGCGTCGCACAAATTTTGAGAGGATGTTCAGGGGAACTAGCCATGACCGCACACCAAATATCAGACGAATCAATCTATCACTTTTCATTTTACTGACCTTTTAGGTTCTACCGAGAGATATGTTTATCTGTTCGACACCATTTTATTTGGCCGCCTGTCCAACCTCGCGGGTTTTCTCCGGGTCCTCCGTTTCCTCCCACTTATCTTTTTTAGTTTAATAGGATAATCAAAAAATCGTAATATTTACCCCTCCGTAGCCTGTCATCTAAAAGAAGAGGCTTATAACTAAATATCAGAAACAGGAAAAATTATTTAGTGTAGGCCAAATCTAGAAGACTTGTAATGAAGATAATAAAAACTTTTCAGGAACATTAGCCGATTAGGCAGCTGGTAAAGTACGGTATTAGAAATTCGATATTCAGGCTCCCAAAGAGGATTTATTGAATGATTTAATTAAATTAACAATTAGAAAAAAATAATATTTACAAATTAATTTAACATATAAATGTTTGAATAATTGCCGAAATAATATTATACTAAAATAGAATAAACAGCCGATAATATTTGTATTCGTGGATAATGTAATAATATTCTAACTTCATCAAAAACCGGAACTTGGACCTTATGTGGTTTCACACAGGCACATTGAAGAGCGCGGGGCACATCCGGTTATTGTTTTGATCGTAAAGAAAGGGTTGAACATTGTGCCATTCTGGAATATATTTTTCTCCGTGGTTGAATAAAGCCTCAAGTTTTCCAGACTAATATGTCTGAAGGTGAAAAATGTGGTCTTGCAATGAATGGTGGTGATATCCCACCCCCAAATCTTGCGCTGGATGGCGATATTTTACAGGTAATTTTTCTACGCTATTATTTTATCATGAGATCAGATTTCTGCTCGATGAATAGAATACATGTATTTCTCGTAACTAATAACATAGATGTATGGCTAAGCCACTTTCACTTTCAACCAGTAAATAGAATTATATGATTGATTTTAGATAAGAATATAATGGTGGTGGGGGGGGGGGCACCACATTCCCTTGGCTGCTCGATCAAGATCAAATATGATGCAGACGGAGGGAATAATCGACATGAAGATGGAGTAGTCTTTGCTAAACAGAGGTACAATTTACAAACAGACTTACATGCAACAAATCGACTCTCTTTCTTCTAAATTTAGACACCCCCCCCCCCCTGATAATAAAGTACCAACTGGTATTGAAAATAATTATTGACAATCTAATATAGCCTACATGTAGGCACAGGGGATACCTGACAACTCATCCCAAGTTAGAAGACAACTCATCCAAAAATAAAAGACAACTCATCCCAACTTTAAAAAAATACACTCATCCCAAAATACATGTAGTTTTGTTTAATACATGGGTCAAGATATAAGACCACTCAGACCAAGTTATGAAGATCACAATTAAATACCACAACAAATATTGTATTTTATTTATCATTTTTATTTATTAGATTAATCAGTAATATAAGAATTTATTACATCAACAATTTATAAAGATAATAATATTAAATTATTATTTGTTACGTCAACAATTTATTAAATAATATATTTTATTACCTCAACAGTTTATTAAATTGTTCCTTAATACATCAACAATTTTATTAAATAATACATTTTATATATGTATAAAAATATAAAAAATACGTCCAGGTAAAAAATTCTCCACTTTACTTCATTCTGACATACATTAAATCATATAAGCTAGCTGTCTGTCTTCTATGGGTGTCTTCAGATATTAATAATGTAATGTATATATATTAAAATAGATGGGTTTTTTTTCTTCACTTTCTTATTAAGTTTTTACTTCAGTCAGTTCGTCATTTTGTCGGTCCATGGATTGCTCCACATCTTTTTAATAACTATATAGGTGTCAGCCATCCTTTCTGCGTACATCCATCTTGAAAAACACCTCCGGAATATAGTTGTTGCTTAAAACTCTTCATTGAGCTGGAAAATAATGTTTACATTATTTAATTATTATGAATATCAAGGATATTATCAGTTAAACATACATTATGCAAGAGCTAAATCTGTCTATAGCAGGTCTTTCTTTAAGCCTGGAATGTTATCCAAATTATTAGATACACATTAATTAACTTATCCAGACCATAATCAACTCTCGATATCATCGCTAGCCTGCGATATTTACTGGATTAGGATCCAATTTGCTACTCAACTTTCATTCATGATTAAATCATGAAATGGATAATTAAGACTATGTTTTTTATTGTACCGACTTTAGTAATGATGATCGAGGTTGGGCCTAAAATTCAATCGCTAAATTCTTGGTCCAGAGTGGATCAGTTTGCCTAAAATTTTCAGCAAATTCCCTTTACATTATGTAGTTTTTAACTATTACAGTGAGAACTGCCAGCTCTTTATCTAATCTCCCATAATGTATCTTTAAATGATGATTAAACTGATGTTGGGATGAGTTATCTTTGGGATGAGTTGTCTGTATACCGACACGGACACTGTAAAAAAAAAATAGCATACATGTACATGTAGTTTCCACTGTATTCCTTAAAAATAACAGTCCTATCATTGTGTATAGGCTACAATCAATTTGGAATGTATGACAGATCTCAGATCTTTGGCAACAAGAACCTAATAGTAAGTGCAGAAGGACAACACTACATAAAACAAAAACTTATAAGACAAACCTGCGGACAAGATAAACTACATGTACACAGACATTACAAGAAATAAACAACAGATATTGAATCAAGTGAACAGATCTGGGGCCCAGCCTTAACCCGTTAAGCGTGACGTTTTTAAAACGTTAACTACCCCTTATTGTGTAATTAATTTGACGAAGTGACGAAGAACTATGTACTATGTTCTAAGAATAGGTTGGGGAAAATACCTCCAATGCGATATATTACGCCCTACACACAGTGAGTGGCAGTTGTCCAGGACGTAATATAACATCCTACACATGCTGCGATCGTGGGATTCCCCCAAGTGACGAACTATGTTCTAAGAATAGGTTGGGGAAAATACCTCCAAGGTGTTATATTACGCCCTACACCCAGTGAGTGGTAGTTATCCAGGACACATACACTTAACGGGTTAAGCGTCCACTGCACTGTAATATGACCATATAGTGATCAAATCACATCCTTGTGAAAATTTATGAAAGGGGGAAGATCTCTAAGGGACTTGTGCTGACATTCCATATTTGATCTGTTATTAATGCGTTATTGAAACACTCCCATGGTCATGTCCCATCTCCGACCCACTCCTGATGAAAAATAAGTATTATTTGGTTTTGTTCATTCTTTACAGCAAATATTACAAGCAAAAACTGGGGCACCAAACAAATTTCAGAGTTTCTGGGAAATGGATGAAGAAGACATTGATGAATTTACAGAGGATGAAATTGAAAGTATGTTTTTTTGTTTTTTGGCTTCTAGATTTAAAGTTGATCATTAAAACATTATTTATAGTTTAGAGCAGAAAAATTAACTTTTAATATCTCGTCCAATCAGTTTCAGATTCTGACATCTTCATACAGATAAAAAAAATATAATCGAAATGTAGAAAATTAAAAATTATAATTAAAGAATCTGAAAATCATTTGAGTGATTTTGACTCCCTTGCCATGTAAAATATTGTCCTGTCCAACCTCGTGGGTTTTCTCTGGGTCCTCTGGTTCCTCCAACTGCTAAAGACCCCTAGGCGTGAGCGAATTATTGAAATAAAATTAAACCATATGTTAGTCCCGAAATGACCTAGTTTGTGTCGGCCATTCCCCCATTTATGAAGCTTTTCTGGTTATCTTTAAAACACATTTTGATTTACATTTATTATTTTATTTTTTCTTCAGATGAACCAAAGAAAAGAATATTATGGGCTGCTGAAAATAATAAATTAGAGATTGTTGGATGTTTGTTGATAGAGGACCCAGGATTGGTTAATTCTTGTGATAATGATCATTATACCCCATTACATAGAGCTGCTTATAATGGTCACGAAGAAATGGTTAAAGTTAGTACATATTTATTCATTTGTTACATAGTAAATGAAATGGGGTTTAACGTCCTACTGTTCTGCTCCTAAACTGGGCTAATGAAGATGGGCATATGCCATACAGTGTGCTATGGGGGAAATTTCGCCCGGGCAGCGGTGCTACAGCCTACTCTTATATCGAATTCCAACTTCCAAGGGATCTTTTACGTGCACGCCAATGTTTACACGGGACCTCGGTTTTTCGTCCCCTCCGAACGACTAGACAGCTGTCCTTGTCAGGCCCTCCATCCTGCATCACTGACAAGGGGAAACCACACTGAAAAATCTGGATGAACTTTCCCGGCCATTGCAGGGATCGAACCCCCGACCTCCAGGCTAGCGAGCCAGCGTCTTACCCACTTAACCACGTGATCCCCTTGTTACATAGTATCAAAGGATCTAATGATAAAGATGACAGTGGATATGACGTCTTTATTTTAACAATACAGGGGGGTTGGATGGCTGAATGGTTAGCACACGCCGCTGTATCATACGGTCTGTCATTGAGTCAACTCGCTGGGTTTCGATTCCCCAATTGTACGTGACAAGGAGTAGAGTCGCCTGTCCAACCTTGTAGGTTTTCTCCGGGTTTCTCCCACGGCTAAAGACCCCTACGCGCAAGCGAATTATTGAAATAAAATTGAACCATGTGTTAGTCCCGAAATGACCTAGTTTGTGTCGAGTGGACGTTTAACCCCATTTCTCTCTCTCTCTCTCTCTCTCTCTCTCTGTTTTCAACAATACAGGAACAAACATTAAAAGTTATTACATCTATAAATAGTATAATTCTAACAAACAATACATCACACAGGAAGATAACATCATAACAAATTGAAGTCATCGTCCTGTCCTGTACAGCGGTCTGCGTAACAGTCTCGTGATAAACTTGTCTCTCAGTAAGCTTGCCTGAGTTATGGTTCTACCTGAGATCATTTATACCGATCAAGGTGTTATCAACAACCTTATTAGTAATTAACAACCATTCACAAGTTATATATATTAGAAGCCTTTATTTAACGGACATAGATGTGTGATAAATCTGACTATACCATTGTCTTACACATTCTACAATATTTTAAAGGACTGGAAATGATGATTTTGTACAGGGAGGTGGGTGATCTAGTGGTTTTAACGCTTGCTTGTGAAAACATTAAGTACGTCATTGTCTGTCCAATCTCAAGGGTTTTCTCTGGGTCTGGCAGTTTCCTCCCACTGCTAAAGAACCCTACGCTGAAGCGAATTATTGAAATAGGATTTAACCATATGTTAATCTCGAAATGACCTAGTTTGTGTCGAGTGGACGTTAAACCCCGTTTCTCTCTCTCTCCGTACATGAAAAAATTTCAGGCACTAATGAACTAGCAGCTGACTACCATTCATTTATAAAAAATATTAGAACAGTTGAGGAAATAAGTTTTTTTTATTTGTCACACCTGGAAATACAACACCTCTAATAGGTGAGGAAATGAGGGTTTTAGTTGTCACACCTGGAAATACAACACCTCTAACAGGGGAGGAAATGAGTGTTTTAGTTGTCACAGCTGGAAATACAACACCTCTAACAGACATTGTCCTGCACAAATTCAGGCTTTGTCAAGGACAACCCTGCTGTCATTGTGCCAAGCAGAGATTTAAAAATATAAAAAGACATCTATCTGTGACTAGTGATCGTTTGTTATTTACTCTGTAACTATTGGCAACAGCACATTTAACCCTTTAGAATTATTTTTGCTTATGTAGGCTCCTTTATAAATCATGCTATATTATCATATCAGTATTATTTGAAAGCGTTTTATTTGTCAGAGCTTAAACTGTCAAAATGTTGAAACAGTGAGAGAAATAAAGGGGGTTTATCGTCCACTCGACACAAACTAGGTCATTTCGGGATTAACATATGATTCAATATTATTTCAATAATTTGCTTGTGCGTAGGGGTCTTTAGCAGTAGGAGGAAACGGACAGACCCAGAGAAAATCTGTTTAACCACTAGCCCCCCCCCCCCCCCCTCTGCCCAATGCATATTACAACAAGTTATTTCGAATTATTGCCATTGTGGGGCGTTGGATGGCTGAATGGTTAGAACGTGTGCACTGTATCATGAGATCTGTCGTTGTCCGGTTTCGCGGAAGCGAATTATTGAACTAAAATTGAACCATGTGTTAGTCCCGAAATGACCTAGTTTGTGTCATTTCTCTCTCTCTCTTTATTGCCATTTTATTAATCTCTTGGATTTGATTCTTGTATTACAGCTGTTGTTGTCTAAAGGTGCTAATGTTAAAGCTGAAACAGAAGATGGCTGGCATCCATTACACAGTGCATGTCGTTGGAACAGCACAAGCTGCGCAGAAATTCTTCTTCAGAATGGAGCAGATATCAATGCTGTCACCCACGGTGGTTTGACCCCCTTACATCTTGCTGCATCGCAACCCGAGAATCGAGAAACTATCGAAATGCTGCTCTCACAACCGTCCATTGATACGACCATTCGCAGCAAAATAGGAGAAACGGCCCGGGAGATTTGTTCCAGAGCCAGCGACCTACATAAGTTGTTTGAAGTCGCTGATAAAAATATCAACGAAATCAATTAAAAAGGTTGTGAGACGGATGATGATTTGTCTTTTATAAGATTATATTAGAGTAGTTATTTTAAATATATTGAGGTAGATTTACAGCCCATTATTCTATTAAATTCTTTCGATGTAAAGCCAAGCTTACATGTATGTCGCCCTTGCAACGATTAAGAACTATATTTAACTGGCATATCTTCGACTGTAGAAAAACTTTTCAGTCGGAACTAGTCTCAGCCAGTTTGACTTTGTTTTTGCTCTACTTTTGAGTCTCGTTGCGGACATTTTTACTCAGTCTCAAGTGCCATGAATTCATCTATGGCCATCAACTTTTAGCACAGGTCGAGCTCGCCAATAGGAACTGGTTTTAAAAGACACATGATAGTACTACAAAATGGGAAAACCCCTATTTTGTTTTTAGTCGACAATACTGGTCAACCTTCTTGCTGGCGTCTTGATCCCAGTTACAGTCCCAATTAATCAGTTTTATCAGCGTCGACCTATCTATGATCGTCAGCGACATAAGCTTGATGTTTTTACTTATGTGTATTTCCGAAATAAGCACAGCGTAAAAGCTAAAATTCCACAAGTTTTATTTTAAGGCTTGAAGTTAATTTTATTTGTGTTGCTCACTTTGATCAACATTCCTCTATCTTTATTTCAAACTTTAGATTTTATCAATCATTTCAAACATTAGATGTTATCAATCATTTCAAACATTAGATTCTATCAGTCATATCATCTAGGATAATAAAGCACCTGTCACATACAATGTCAGGTAATAAAACACCTGTCACAGACAATGTCAGGTAATAAAACACCTGTCACAGACAATGTCAGGTAATAAAACACCTGTCACAGACAATGTCAGGTAATAAAACACCTTGTCAAAGACAATGTCAGGTAATAAAACACCTGTCATAGACAATGTCGGGTAATAAAACACCTGTCATAGACAATGTCGGGTAATAAAACACCTGTCACAGACAATGTCAGGTAATAAAACACCTGTCACAGACAATGTCAGGTAATAAAACACCTGTCACAGACAATGTCAGGCAAAAGTTTAGGTTTTGTCCGGCACACTCTCTATGACGTCAGTAATTTTTAATCTGGCATCAGTTTATATTTTGTCAATTTTTTTTATTGATATGTTCATCCACATGCCTGGCACCGAATTCAAAAACTCAGATAATAGTTCATTAGTACCTGATATTATGTCAGGTACAGATAAATTATTATTTTCAGGCCTGGTGATAATTATTTAACCACACCTGTAATTAATGAACATACCTGTAATTAATTAACCCGCCTGTAGGTTAGATTAAAAGTTTCAGGTGTTTTATTCTACCATGTCTAATTC
This sequence comes from Patella vulgata, assembly GCF_932274485.2. Taxonomy (NCBI): domain Eukaryota; kingdom Metazoa; phylum Mollusca; class Gastropoda; family Patellidae; genus Patella; species Patella vulgata. Next base: position 6,239,368 of record NC_065885.2, read on the forward strand.
TGGGGGAAAACATTAAAAGAAATAAACCTTGATGTTTTTTTGCCATTTTATTGTAAAATGAAATGCGTTGTGATGACAGTTATAGAAATATTTCCAGCTGTATACACCTCTCTTATTTTACTGATAGATGTGTATACAGCCCTGAGCTAATGTTATGTTGGTTTATACAGCCCTGATCTATTGTTATGGTGGTGTATACAGCCTTGAGCTATAGTGATGGTGGTGTATACAGCCCTGAGCTATAGTGATGGTGGTGTATACAGCCCTGAGCTATAGTGACGTTGGTGTATACAGCCCTGAGCTACATGTATAGTGATGTTGGTGTATACAGCCCTGAGTTAAAGTAAAATTGGTTTATACAAATTACCATATGAAATGACTATGTACATATCTATATATATTTTATGTTTTGTTTGAGTGTTTTTGTGTGTTTTAGTTTTTAGTTATATCTATATATAAATTAACTCAGTCACTATTTTTAATTATCTTTATTTTCAAATTGTAGTGATACTTAAATTATTTAAGTACGAGAAAAAACTTTCCTACGACTTTTTCAGTCTATAATTTTCCTTACATATAAATATGGATCATGCACCAGGCATGATACATGAATCTCTAGAAATTCAGGTTTTATTTTTATTGTACGATAATTGTATATTGACAGTATTTAACAACATGTTGTATATCACACATTCAACTTCTTAGTATCGATGGATGACGTCAGGATATCATTTTGAACTATAGACAGTATAGTATACTGTGTATATCAGACATTCAACTCATTATTAATTTACAACTAGAGTCTTAGTTCATATTTTATCATAGTACATCCCACGTGTGGATCGAGGGATCTTGTTCAATTCACAAAAGGCTGATTGTCAGTTTTATTCTTACTGACTTCCACTGTATCTTGGGGGATAAATCTATTTGATAAGGTCAGCTCGCTGAGGTGTAAATAAGGCTAGGGCACGTGATTGTTGGCGAGATTGTAGGTTAGGGTAAGCATTGGGGCCAAGTCCAGGGTTAGGGTTGGAATTAGCGCTAGCCCTATTTTGGGTGTCTATAACGGCCATTAATTTTGATTGGTCAATAACTGTGAAGCAATTTCGGACTTACGCTGAATGACATAGTTGATAATTGAGGCTACAATATGGCTGGATAACAGAGTCACTAATTTGAAGATCGTGTGATAACGACGACGTGTCCATGGATCATAAAATGGCAAATGTATGATTAAAGAACGTAGCATGTTTTTACCGTGGGCGGTTCGACAGAATGTACGTTATCGGACTTATATACCCTCTGTGTTCGATACCTGAATTGGCCGAGAAAGTTCATCTGGATTTTCCGGCATGATTTCCCCTTGTCAGTTTGTGGTGCAGGCCTGACAAGGACAGCTGTCTCATCGTTCAGATAGGACGAAAAACAAAGCCGTGTATACATTGGCGGGCATGTAAAAGATCCCTTGGCAGTTGGAATTCGATATAAAAGTAGGCCATAGTGCCGCTACCCGATCAAAATTTCCCTCATAGCACACTGTTTGGCGTATGCCTGTCTTCATTAGCCCAGTCGGAGCAAAACAGTAGGATGTTAAACCACATTTCATTTCATTTTGTATACCCTTTGTACGTAACTTGAGATTTGATTAACTATCGGTGAAATTGATGGGCTAGATAACTTAACCTGTCAGTCAATTTACACATCATAAAATTTGAATATAAAGGAATTTAACCTTAGTTTTATGTGGAAAAACATTGAAAACTTAATTTATAAATTAAAAGAGATTAATACAATTGAACAAAATGTCTTATATATCTTCTGAAATAGGTGAAAATTTGATCAAAATGTGAGTCCTGCACTGTAGAAATGCACCCCAGTACAAACACTTACAAACACTCCTTGCTATAAACACTCCTTGCTATAAACACTCCTTGTTACAAACACTCCTTATATAGACATGGGACCCATTTTAACAACATTATTTTCTAGTCATTTGTGTTATAGTTTGACATCTCCTTCATTCAGATCACCTGTAATATTTTATTTGTGTTTAATTTGCAATTTGTATGATATCAATTAATGAGCTAATGTTTTTATTTTCTATAAAAGTTTTATTCAGGAGAAAACATAGTAATACATTCCATAGGAAATATTTCATTAAGCAATATATGCTGGGTTTGTTTCATATTAGCCATGCAATTATTATCATGCATATTAGCTAAGTTTGTTGCATTTAGCTAAGCTTGTTACATTTAGCTAAGCCTTTTACATTTAGCTAAGCTGGTTAAATTTAAATTAGCTTGTTAAATTTAGCTGAGCTTGTTATTATAATCATGCAATTAGCTAAGCTGGTTAAATTTAGCTAAGCTGGTTAAATTTAGCCGAGCTTGTCAAATTTAGCTAAGCTTGTTAAATTTAGCTAAGTTTGTTAAGATTATCTTGAATATCATCATGCATATTTGATCTTGTTTCGATATGAAAGAAATGTCAATCTAACTTTATTCTGTAAATTAATTGTAATATTTCTAATCTTATGCAAATGTTTTTTTAGACATGTTTTAATCCGGTAGCAAATAGGATTAAGTTTTTAAAATGTGGCCGTCATATTTACCTGGCAATGAAATCGATCCACTGGATAACTTACCTGTTAATTAATTAACATCCAATTAGAATTAGAATTTCAAAGAATTTAACCTTAAAACACTATGAATATAGTTTTATTTTCTTAATTCAACAATCTGATTAAAACACAGATCCTATTTCGTTTCGTTTTTTATAGTTCAAAATTTCGTTTTACTTGTCTTTACTACACTAAGAGTTGTTATATAACCCGCATTCTGGATGATGTAAGGGATTAGCCAAAGAAAAACGATCTGTTATGGCGAGATTTTGGGGTGAGGTGCACGGAACTGGGGGTAACCATCTAGAAACATCAATGCTGAATGGTTAATCAATTGTCTGATGTCATAGGGTCAAAAGCCGCTCGTATGACCGCTGAAGCGACCTTCCACTACAACCGGTCAGATCTTCATGTAGTAGAGGCCATTGAAAGTATAAAAAACGAAACGGAATATAGATCTGTATTTTAACCAGATTGATAATTAAATGTTAAATAATGAATTTGAATACATTTAAGCATGGATTAAGCATCAAAAAAATTAGATATTGTATGAAAAAGACAACTTTAATTGCTGGACCATGAATTTCTAGTTTTTCAGTAGATTTCTTGTGTAATATAGTTTTTGTATTGTTTTTTTTTTTTATCAAATTATGGCCAACAATATTCTGATAATTAAAATCAATTATCTTCTGTATTTGTCCTATTAGCACCGAACTACTGTTCCTTGGTCGTCCTAAACCGTCTGTCAACTGGCGTGGTTTCGAATCTCAAGTTGTACGTGACAAGGAGTAGGGTCGCCTGTCCAACCTTGAGGGTTTTCTCTGGGTCCTCCGGTTTCCTCCCACTGCTAAAGACCCCTACGCACAAGTGAATTATTGAAATAAAATTAAACCATATGTTTGTCCCGAAATGACGTAGTTTGTGTTGAGTGGACTTTAAACCCCATTTCTCTCTCTCTCTGTCTCCCCTAAACCGTCTGTGTTAGAGAGAGAGAGAGAGAGAGCGAGAGCTAAGGTCCTCTCCACGACCACGCAGGGTGTTGGGATGGCCGAATGGTTAGCACATGGGTGTTGAATCATGAGGTGGGTTAGGATAAGTCGAATTTGTAGTTTTGTCAACTCGACACTAAACGACGAGCAAATGGCTTTTACATGTCAGTATTACTTTACTATATATTGGATTGTAATCACTATTGTTATTGTGTATTTACTGTGTATTAGATCTTGATCAACAATTAGTCTCTGATTCAACTTTTCATGAATAAGATACCGTAGTTGAGCCATTGTAAGGACCATCCTTCCAGATAAACCACTGTTTATTGATAAAGTGGTTGTGCCATTGTAAGGTCCGTCCTTCCAGATAAACCACTGTTTGTTAATATTGTAGTTGTGCCATTGTAAGGACCATCCTTTCAGACTAACCACAGTTTAATAATATGGTAGTTGTGCCATTGTAAGGACCATCCTTTCAGGCTAACCACAGTTTATTAAAAAGGTAGTTGTGCCATTGTAAGGACCATCCTTTCAGGCTAACCACACAGTTTATTAATAAAGTAGTAGTGTCATTGTAAGGCCTGTCCTTCCAGATAAACCACTGTTTATCAATAAGATTGTTGTGCGATGGTAAGGACCATTCTTTCAGATAAATCTTTATCTATGAATAATGTAGTTGTGTCATTGTAAGGTCCGTCCTTTCAGACTAACCATAGTTTATTAATGAATAAAGTAGTTGTGCCATTGTAAGGATCCTCCTATCAGATAAACCACAGTTTATTAATAAGGTAGTTGTTCCATTGTAAGGATCCTCCTATTAGATAATTCTTTATTTGTGAATAATGTAGTTGTGTCATTGAAAGGCCTATCGTTTCAGATAAACCACAGTTTATTAATAAGGTAGTTGTGCCATAGTATCCTTCCATCTGTCTATGAATAATGTAGAGGTGCCATTGTAAGGCCCATCCTTCTAGATAAATCACTGTTTAATAATAATCCCTGTCTGTCCATATATGTACATCTTGTTACATTATGACCTTTAACCCTGGCTGAAGTGTTCCTTAAACTTGTGATGTTATAAAAGTATTTTTTTTGTAATATTTATAATGAAATGCCAAGTACTTTCTGAAAGTGGTTTTATTTTTTTCTGATAAATGTCTCATTTATACCCACCATGTTTATAGATACAGTGGACGAAGTGCCAAATACTTTTTGTTGTCTATTACTTATAGATTAGTTGAACCAGGAACTGGATCCATGCGCTACTCTTCTTCTCCTTCTTCATGGTAGCGACACGCTTCCAAAAAACATTGGCTGAGAAAGTTCATCAGGATTTTCTGACGTGGTTTCCCCTTGTCAGTGGTGCAGGATAGAGTTTGACAAGACAGCTGTCTAGTCATTTGGATGGGACGAAAAACTGAGGTCCTGTGTACACATTGACTTGCGCATAAAGGATCCCGTAGCAGTTGAAATTTGATATAAGAGTAGGTCGTAGTTTAGCTGTCCGGGCAAAATTTCCCTCAAAGCACACCGTATGGAGCATGCCCGTCTTCATTAGCCCAGTGGGAGCAGAACAGTGGGATGATAAACCACATTTCATTTTATTTCTTCAAAAAACGCCTAAAGCTCCGCTAATTCAAGTACAATAAACATAATATTTGGCGTGCTTGTTCTTTGGACAATTGCGCTACGATTTGCGGTCCCTATTTCAAGATTGCAGCGATGGCGTCAGTTCCTGGTCCATATAATACTGTCATATTTGTTTGAGTTACTACTATTATTATCAAAATGTTTTTATGTTGTATACGAACATGTTTATTAGATCTTATTTTGTAGATAAATGTTGTATAAATGATAAGATACATATCTAGGCTACTAGAAACATATCTATATTTCATCAACTAACGGTGTCCGTAGTAGATTTCCTTCCAGTCTGATATGATATTCAGATGGCTACATAAGAGCTATTGCAAGATTTTTTGTTGACTTCACGTGTTATATAAATTATTATTTAGCCATTTATTAACATTACAAACCCATGATCGACTCTCTAGACAATCGGATGGCCGAGATATTAAATGGATTATAACTACCGTGCTATTTAATAATTTAATGTTTAAATGTATAATCAAGACTTTGTTTATTATCGTAGCCATGGTACTTGACAATCAAGAACATCTTGTTAAAACTTCAAACACTTTTAACTTTGCTCAGACTAAAATAATTTGACTGAAAATCTCAATATATTCTTTTTTCATAATCGATTTTCAAACTATTATAGCAAGAACGGTCAGATCTTTATCTAAATCTTACACAATGCTGAATGCATCTTTAAGCTCTGACAAGTTGGATATTGGCTGAAAAATTCGGGATAGGGACCGGCAGCCATAACAATAATTTAAAACAATTTCATCCACATCATGAAATAATGACCATGAATAGAAGTATTGACAAACTCATTATGCATCTTTAAAGTTACAATTTCATATTTTTAAGTTATATTTTTAAAATGTATTAAAATAAAGCCCTAAAATAGATGGTATCTATAAACAGTCCTACCTTGTTAAAGAATAATCCTATTAATCCTATAATTCACTATTGCCAGTTGAGAAATTGGCAAAAGTATCATTGTCAACTTCAAATTCAAACGTTTGAAGATAGCTATTCCTTGGTGGGGAATAGGAAAACAAGGGAGGTAATTGTGTTATTATTTCCGATGTGAAGATTTTTAAGTGTGAGAAAGATAACCTATGATCATATAAAGAGAGTTGACAGCCTATTGAGGAAAAGACATAGAAATAATTATGTTTTGACTTTCTTAGAAAATATGAAATTGTAACTTTAACATCATTCATTGTTGTCATTGTTAAGTTTATAGAATCGGCTCACCTGTTAGTTATTCACCAAGTCCGAACTTTTTTTCTTTTTCTTTGTAAAAAGGTCTATTTTTATGTCATAAAAGTAGAAAAGTATAGTCTTGCTCAACCAGTTTCTAATTGGTGAAACAACAACAGGGTTAAGGTATTAATTTAGTCTGGTTGAACAAGACTATGGTAATAGAAAAGGCCGAACTTTTGCCAGAAATACTATTTTTTCACCGATGATTTTGACTTGACAGTGTATGACGACGATTGCTTATATAATTTATATTTGACACATAACCTTTTTACAGCTTAAAAATATTATAAACAAATGTTTTGCATGTATTTTAATAAAACTTTACCACAGCTTAATCTCATTCGTTTATTTTTGTCCAGGGGGTTGGATGGCTTAGTGGTTAGTACGTGCGCGCTGTATCATAAAGTCTGTCATTGAGTCGACTGGCGTGGTTTCGAATCCCTGGTTGTACGTGACAAGGAGTAGGGTCGCCTGCCCAACCTCGTGGGTTTTCTCCAGGTCCCCCGGTTTCCTCCCACTGCTAAAGACCCCTATTGACCCCTAAACAATTATTGAAATAAAAATAAAACCATATGTTAGTCCCGAAATGACCTAGTTTGTGTTGAGTGGACGTTAAACCCCATTTCTCTCTCTCTCTCTGTCGAAGAAGAAGAAGAGCTAGAATGTTCAAACTTGGTGTAGTTGTTTATTAGGTCAATTCCTTGATGGAGTTTGAAGATGAGCATTTTTTTTATTGTAGATTAACTGTGGACTGTACAATCTGATTAAAATACAGATCTATATTTCGTTTCGTTTTTACTTTCAATGGCCTCACTTGTAGTGGAAGGTCGCACAAGCAGCTTTTGACCCTACGACATCAGACATTGATCAATCAGTGTTGATGTTTCTAGTGGGTTACCCACAGTCCTGCACCACTGTCATGGGGAACTAGTAAGCTGTCGACAAGGCCCTCTCGTCCTGCACCACTGTCATGGGGAACTAATAAATTGCCGACAAGGCCCTCTCGTCCTGCACCACTGTCATGGGGAACTAGCAACTTGCTGACAAGGCCCTCTCGTCCTGCATCACTGTCATGGGGAACTAAAAAATTGCCGACAAGGCCCTCTCGTCCTGCACCAGTCATGGGGAATTAGCAAGTTGCCATTAAGGCCCTCCCATCCTGCACCACTGTCATGGGGAAACAAGGAAGTTGCCAACCAACTTTTGGACGGAAGATGAGACTTCCTAGTAAGTGGACCAGTGCCATGCACACTAGATCGTGCACAAGATTCTACTAAGTGATCAAGGGCAATAACTCATCAGATATCATGCTTCTTATATATGTACACAGCCTCTATAACATTAAAAAAAAAATCACAAGTTATTGTAGACATAGCATTGGGGGGGGGGGGGGGGTGACAATAATATTATCAGTGAAATTTCTCCCTGTATAATAAATATAAAAATAAACTCGATCTATATGGACATATTAATTTTATTCAATTTATACACATACATATTTATATATAGAAACAATATATGCACTAAATCACATGACGTAATCTCACCAAGTTAAAAATGCTCTTCAAGTGATTTTAATATACACAAATTATTTATAAACAGATTAGAATCTTTTGTCTTTTTAAAAAAACATTTGTAGTCGGTTTTGTATTTTTTACATGTTTCATAAACTGGAAATGTACAGCACACAATTCCACTAAACAGAACTACTGAGTGATGCTTGCACTCGGCTTCTCTAGTCTTTTATCAATTTTTATCAACAAAATGATAACTTTGAAACATCCCTCAGAAATAAACATCTGTAAAAGTTTATATTCTAGCAATATAGTTGATAAACTTATGGAGCATGGGTTCCATGTCGGCCGTATATGCCGGTCATGACCGGGAGCTATGGAAAATGACCGAAACTAGAGTTGACCAATCGGTCATTTTGCTGGCTGGAGATTTAGTCTATAATGTCGTGAAAAGAGAACACGTACCTACGATGAGTTTGGTAATAAAACGGGATATAGTGTACACATGACTAAAGGGGAACAAGGTTTAATATAATATAATATAATATATTATGATATGTACATAAATGCAGAATAGATACAAAAATATACAATGTTTATATAAAATAATCAAAAGAGAAGTTATTTTATTCCATCCTCTGATTTTAATAACATGGAACGAGAGTAATAAATTACCATAAAATGATAAAAATAATGCTTAAAAATTAAAATGAGCATTGATTTATGACTTATATTCAATGTTAAAATCATTAGAGTGTAAAACACTGAAATATTATTTTTATATCCATTAATCAAATGAGCGATATAGTGATATAGGAATCTCTTACAAACTACAATGTTATAAAGATTGGATGTCTAATAGGAATGCCAGTCCATAAATGGTTATATTAATTTTGTTTAATTTTTTACATAATGTGATGGACTGTAATATCATCAATCTAGGCTGCTCCTTATGTAAACAAGATCACCACCATCTTTATGGTTTGCAAAATCTAACTGATTTTTTTTTTTCAAATCTGATTGAATTTGGCGACTATTTAGCATTGATAAATCGATTTTGTTTTTTTCTAATCAAATGTTAAGTAATCAAACTGCATGGTTTAAGCCACGAAAAATTTGATATTTTCCGAAAAATGCAAATCATGCGCAGTTTCTTTAATTAAAACATTTATAAAGAATTTTATATTTTCTCACTAACTAAAATTCTCTGTGCATCATTTGTATACTGTTTGTATGAATGTATTGAGTTGTCTATGTAATATGTATTATTAAATGTATATGACTATGTCTAAGTGTATATGTATGCATGCGGTCCTTCATGTCCTTCATGGACGTTTTGATGCAATAAACATCTTATCTTATCTTATCTTTGTATATGAAGGAAAATATCAATTTAATACTCGCTAAAATGTATTCAAACTAATCATTTAACATCCAATTAAGAAAACAAAATCAAAATATCAACGCTAGATAATCTTTGGGAGATTTAATTGGATTTAAACGAGGCTCATCAAAAGATTCAACGAAACTCATAGATTTCGCTGGCTTGTATTGACTATATATCATCTCCAGTGAATCTTATATCTTTGTAAATATTGAATGAAACTGAACAATTTTTGGATTCAATTTTCATAATATTGTTGTTTACAAGGGATTCCTGAATTTCTCAAATGATAATGGGAGACGTTAATAGAATAATTATTAGCAAAGAAAATAATACATGGTACAACAGTTTATGACAGCTGAGGTTGATTATTTCTAGACTGAATAATTGGTTGAAAGGAAACTTCTTTTGACGTGAAAATTAGATTTTTAATGAATTAAAAGGTTTTAGTTTTTAATGATTTCCTGCAAATACTTGTATGAGGTTGATTACTCCTAGACTGAATAATTGATTGAAAGGAAACTTCTTTTAGTATGAAATTTTTATTTTTATTGTATTAAAAGGTTTTAGTTTTTAATGATTTCCTGAAAATATGTCACTGAATATATCCTTTATATATATCATGGAACGATTGAAATCACTAGTACACAATTATAGCACTAAAAACAATGATACAAATTAAAAACAATAATAAACAATATTAAATAAATTCTTTCTTTAGGTAAAGTTAAAGGAATAATCAGAAATGATTTTTCTGAAAAATCAAGATTAGGCAGAGAAATTTGTTTTTCTGTAACTTTGTTTTTTAATAAATCTCGCATGCACAGAAAAATATGAATTTTTGTGTAGAGTGTTTAAATTTTGTGCATTCAAAGAGGGGTAACTCTATCAAACATGATAACTGGATGGAGTAAATATTACAGAACAATCAACAAATAAAATTAAAAGTTTAAAATTAATAACAATTAAACTGGCATAATAATAACTTATATTGCTCATGAAAGAATATCATAAAAATAAAATACTAAAATCAAATACTAATTGTGTCCTACTTTTCAAAAAAAAAACAAACAAAATTCTCTATGGTCTAAAGCACACCTACACACCATTGAAATTCCATAATGACATAAAATGTGCTTGCTTTGACTTTTAGCACTCAGTAAGTAGAATATTTTTCTATTTTAATTAAGTACGTTGTAGCTTCACCTTCTAGAGGAAGGAAGCCAGTCTTCTATTCTACATCAGAGATCAATGCAATATCCAGATCAAGTTTTTGATAGTTATAATCAAGTTATTGATATATAATGGTTGTTATAATCAAGTAGTTGATATATACCGGTAGTTATAATCAAGTTGTTGATAGTTATAATCAAGTTGTTGATATATACCAGTAGTTATAATGAAGTTGTTGATATATACCAGTAGATATAATCAAGTTGTTGATATATACCAGTAGTTATAATCAAGTAGTTGATATATACCGGTAGTTATAATCAAGTTGTTGATAGTTATAATCAAGTTGTTGATATATACCAGTAGTTATAATCAAGTTGTTGATATATACCAGTAGTTATAATCAAGTGGTTGATATATACCAGTTGTTATAATCGAGCAATATACTTGTTTTACAGGTCCTGATTCTACACGTTTTAAAATACTGATTCCTACAGACACCTGTAATTGTTATATATATATTTATATATATTTTTAATATAAAGTTATCAAGCTCTATACGATTTAAAAATCCTGAATTCTGGTTCTACATCGTCCTACAGACATCTCTATTCATGTTATAAAAGTATACATTGATGGTAAGGACCCTTAAGTAAACATATTAAGTAACTTTGTATAATAGATCTGTAATTAATTAATTATTGACTAACTAATTATATCATTAAACTGACTTAAGACTCATCCATCTCATCCTATAAAAACAAATATTTACATATCGGGTTAAATTAACAATATCTATAATCAGATTCAATTTACATATGACAGTCAAAATCACAACCTTGTAGGTAAAATCAAAAGTGAAAATTTAACTCTAAATTTGATTCCGCTAAATGATTTATGAATATTTTCACATCATTTAATACACATGATTTCGTCAAGCTAAAACAAATACTGCCTAATTAATTTTTAATATATTTTACAAAAGATGGTAAACACTAATCCTTTACAGGCATTTAGTAATTGGATAATGTGTTATTGTCCTGCATGATTTATGATTAGTTACTGTACTTGTGTGAAAACAGTCAGAAAATCTCTTTGAAACCTTAACCAATATAACATCAGTAATCGTTCTTCAGTGAATAAATTCAGAGAATACTCTTCGAAACCCTCACCAAAATAAAATCACTAATCTTTCTTCCGTGAAAAAATTCAGAGAATCTCTTTGAAAACCCTTGCCAAAATAAAATCAGTAAACGTTCGTCTATAAGTATGTGTTATATTGTATTACACAAAGCATTGTGTACAGAAATCATATTTGAAACCTCAAATGGATTTTTGTTAATCAACTAAAGAGATTTTAATGTCTTTTTGTAATATGCATCATGACCAGATAGTCACTTACAATATAACCATATCAGGCAATTAATAATATCTACAGCATTTGTTTTTTAAAATTTATCTATTTAATAAAGTGTACTAGTGGTGTGATTATAAATATACTCTAGAGGTACTTTCTATATAGTATACAATGTGGCTTAGAAATGACCATTTGACTAATGTAGCGCTATATAAAACAATTATTATTATTAAAAATGACTCCAGCAATTTCTGCTCTAGTCTGACGATACACAAGGTAAGAGAATCAAATCAGGAGTCAAGACGTCGGATTGAAGTAAGCTTGTTTTGATGGACGATTATTAGAATGTAATGAAGTCTTGTTTCAACTGTGTGATATATTTACAGATCACGTTTCAACTGTGTGATATACATCATATACAGTTCACTTTCAACCGTGCGATATACGACATGATATACTCACAGTTCACGTTCCAACTGTGCGATATACGACATGATATAATTACAGTTCACGTTTATAATAGTAGAAATAAATAGCCAACGGTACTAATAGGAATTAATTGCATCATTTAGTTGCACGTTTAAAATACACCTGTCAAATCACCTGACTCACTTTAAGCGAGAAGTCGTAAATTTCTCTACAGTAACGGGGTGAAACATTCTAAACTCTCCTACTAACGATATCAACTTCTACAACCCACCCCCTCTCTTTTCTCTCTCTCAATATATATATATATATTTATATCATATTATGTTTTATATTTATCACAATAGACAAGATTATGTACAGAAGGCGATTGTGCTACTTTCACTGCTGCGACTGTCCACCAGATGGAGTTCCTGTCTATTTATTGTCACGTCGTCTAGGCAACCGTTAAAACCAGTGTAGTAAGGATTTGGTAAACCAAATGGCAAGTTAGCTTTTCCACCTGTAAACATTACAATAAATAAAATAAAATGAAAAGGGGGTTCTGCAATGACTAGGTTAATGAAGACTGGCATATGCCATGCAGTGTGGTATGAGGGAAATTATGCCCAAGTAAGATTAGGAAATCATGTTCAAAGTGATATCAGGTAAAAATCACCTTTTTCCTGCATGGCACTTTTCACTAAAATAAATATGCTCCTATTGGGTTAATGAAGAAGGGTGTATACCAATCCATGTGCTATGATGGAAATTGTGCCCCCGGCAGTGGCGCTATGGCCTACTCTTATATCAAATTCCAACTGCCAAGGGATCTTTTACATGCATGCCAATAGGTTTGCTCGGACAGCACTGCTATGTCCTACCCTTTACTTCAAATTCCAACCGATGTCTACACGAGTGGATTTTGGTTTTTTCATCCCATCCTAATGACTAGACACACTGTTGTGTTGGTCCTGCAGACAACCCATCTAACAAATAAGAACCAGACTTGAAGAGTTTTTCTCTTCCCATGCCAAGATTTGAACCATGGACATTCTAGTTTAGATACAAGTGCCCTCCCATTCAATAACATTGGCCCACTTATAATATATAAATGACTTCGACTGGGCTAATGAAGACAGGCCCTTATATATAATAGGTATTGTGCATGAGACAAAGTATGCCTACCCTTTTCTAGAACATCTGATACCACTTCTCATTCTAGACGAGAGGGAAGTGCCCTACAGATCAGTCAACACACCCTTTTAGCTATAGGGAGAGAGATAGAAATTGGGTTTAACGTCCACTCGACACAAACTAGGTCATTTCGGGACTAACATATGGTTCAATTTTATTTCCATAATTTGCTTGCGCGTAGGGGTCTTCAGCAGTGGGAGGACCCAGAGAAAACCCACGAGGTTGGACAGGCAACCCTACTCCTTGTCATGTACAACCGGGGATTTGAAACAACGCCAGTTGACTCAATGACAGACTTAATGATACAGCGTGCACGTGCTAACCACTAAGCCATCCAACCCCCCTTTAGCTATAGGACATAACTCTGTATACATTACAACTCAGGTATCATTTAGTTGTGTTGTTTTAGCAGGAGTTCCTATATTTAAAGTTTAGTTTCTAGAGCAGTGTTGAGTAATTAATTAGTGTGTTAATTACTCCAGATCTTTTGAGAAACTAAACAATTATAAACCCAACACTCATTATCTAATCTAAACAGACCCTTTAAACTACACAACAATAGAAACCCAATAGTTTTCTAGGATTCTCATGGATTTGAATAGTTTTCCAACAATGGCCAGAAACTATACAATTAGAGAAACTCCTGCTGAAACAACACAACTAAATGATATCCAAGTTGTAGGGATGGGGCATGAGATAGAAATGTAAAACATCTCTAGAACACTTGATACCACTTCTGATATGAGTAGATGACAAAGATAAGGTTTAATTAAATGTACCATCAAATATAGAGATAGAATAATTACAAGATGTGACTTACCTAACCAGAGTTGTCCATCTGTATCAAGTTGTTCGGCACCAAGTGTGGAAACGTCTGTAACAGGTTCTTCATCATCTATTTGTAAACTACCAGCGCGTAATTCTCTACAAAATACACAAACACATATATTATCAACAAACTGAGGTTATTACATTTATTGTCTTGTTTGAAGGGGGGGGGGGATCACGTGGCTAAGTGGGTAAGACGCTGGCTCGCTAGCCGGGAGGTCGGGTGTTTGATTCCTGCATTAGCCGAGAAAGTTCAACCAGATTTTCCGGCGTGGTTCCCCCTTGTCAGTGATGCAGGATGGAGGGCCTGACAAGGACAGCTGTCTAGTCCTTCGGATGAGACGAAAAACCGAGGTCCTGTGTATACATTGGAATGCACGTAAAAGATCCCTTGGCAGTTGAAATTCGATATAAGAGTAGGCGATAGTGCCGCTGCCCGGGCAAAATTCCTCTCATAGCACACTGTATGGCGTATGCCCATCTTCATTAGCCCAGTTTAGGAGCAGAACAGTAGGACGTTAAACCCCCATTTCATTTCATTTCATTTCTGTGAAACAGATTGCCACTACTGCTGTCAGAACAAAGACAATCAAGGGAGACAAACCTATAAAAACAACCATACCTTTTAGCCTCTAGCGTATGCCATTTACCATCGTCAATCTTCAGACGTGATTGTATAATATGTAAACTCTTCTCACTCTGTTTCCCTAAATTATAACT
Source organism: Patella vulgata (assembly GCF_932274485.2). NCBI lineage: Eukaryota > Metazoa > Mollusca > Gastropoda > Patellidae > Patella > Patella vulgata. The sequence continues at coordinate 6,254,456 of NC_065885.2, forward strand.
AAGTTCAATCTTTCCACCAATAACAGCTATGGCAAGATAATCTCCAAGGACGGTTTCTCCCTTATTTTGAAAGGCTATTAAACCATCGGCTTTGCTGGTACGGAATTTAAATTTTATGTGATTATTTCTTTGTCCTTCTTGTCTGAAAATGAAATTGTTAATATATATAATTCCAATAAATGAAGTTTTCTAGCCTTGTACACTTTGGTGTGCACGTAAAAGAACCCATGTCAATTTGAAGTTGATGAAGAGCAGGTTTAAACACAATTGATACATATTTAAAATAATCATAAACTGAATCTATGTGATAACATCTAATTGTATCACGAAACTAATTTGATCTTTTAAAGACTGGTATCTCCTTGTTAGTTGTGCAGGACAGACGGTCTGGTATCGAAGGGTGTCTAGTCCTTCAAATGTGTACTCGTTAACAGGCCAGTTAATAAGAACCCTTTACAGTTGGAGCGAGCGAGAGAGAGAGAGAGAGAGAGGTGGGTTTAACGGTCACTCCACATAAACTAGGTCATTTTGGGACTAACATACGGTTCAATTTTATTTCAATATTTCGCTTGCTCGTAGGGGTCTTTGGCAGTGGGAGGATACTCGTGTATCTGGAGAAAACCCACAAGGTTGGACAGGCGACCCTACTCCTTGTCACGTTCAAGCGGGTAATTAAAACCGTCCCCACTTGACACAATGATAGACCTTGTTATTTCACGCGCATGCGTAAACCACTAGACCATCCAACCTCTGAGTTGGAATGTAGTAAAGTATAGGCGGTAACACTGGTGTCTGTGAATACTCTCCCTCATGGCATACTGTATTGTGCATGACCCTCTTCATTAGCCCTGTTGGTGCCCAAAAAAATAATAGAATGCTAAACCCTATATCATTTGAATAAAGGGAGCGGAACATCGATTGTTACATACCCACTAGGCAATTTTTAATTTAGAAAGATGTTTGAAATATGAAAATCCTTACATTTTTGAAACTTCATTAGGATAATGTAAGAATGTATGACCATCAAAACTAACAGGTTGATCTTTATCTACATGGTCAGCACCTAGAATTATATAGACATATACATTTTAACAACATGGTCAGATGGTTACAAACAAGGCAGTGAAGACATAGCTCCAGAGAAACTCCAGTCATAGCAGCTCCAAAGCTCCATGGTTCACCATAACAATTCATCATGGCAACTCTGAATATAAATGGCTAACCGTAGCAGTTCCAAAGGTACACGTTTCACCATAGTAGCTCCAAAGATACATGGCTCACCATAGCAGTATCAAAGATACGTGGCTCACCATAGGAGCTTTGGAGACAAATGGCTCACTATAGCAGTTCCATAAATACATGGTTTACAATGGCAGCTTCGAAGGTATTTAGTTCACCATAGCGGCTCCAAAGATACATGGTTCATCATAGCAGTATCAAAAATACATGGTTCACCATGGCAGTGCGAAAGATGCATGGTTCATCATAGCAGCTCCGAAGATGCATGGCTCACCATGGCAGACCCAAAGATGCATGGCTCACCATTGCTGGCCCTAAGATACATGACTCACCATAACGGTACCAAAGATACATGGTTAACCATAACAGTACCAAAGATACATGGTTAACCATAACAGTATCAAAGATACATGGTTAAAGTTGGTATAATAAAAAACATAGTCTCGATCATCGATTTTTGGATTTCATCATCAATGTGCGTTCAGCTGCAGATCAGATTTAAATCCAGTGAAAATCCAACACATAAGATGAAATCGAGAGTTGATTATGGTCTTTTCATGTTAATTAATGTCTAATTAATAGTTTATATAACATTTAAGACCTAAAGAAAGACCTGTAATAGGCAGATTTAGCTCTTGCACAATGTATGTTTAAATGCAGGAAAATGTATAATATTTCATAGGGATCAAACTATGACAATGTGTATAATAGATATGGAACAGATTTTTATGTAGATTAAAAAACTCCAGTTCAATAAAAAACAATTTTGTTATCATAAAAAAAAAAAAGCTTACGTTTATTGCATTTTTCTCCCATAAAATTAATTGGGCATTTACAATCAGCATTATTTAACATGGGTTGACAAACACCGCCATTTTGACATGGATTAACATTACAGGGGGCGCCATTATATTCCTCTATATTACGCATTTCTTCTGATGATTCCATTAAATTATCGATGACACGCCCATTTATAATTATCTATAATATAAACAATACATTTATAATTATCTGTTATAGAAACAATACATTTATAATTATCTGTTATATAAACAATACATTTATAATTATCTGTAATATAAACAATACATTTATAATTATCTACTAGCACTTAACCAGCCCCCGAGTTCACAAAGCATTCTCAGGCTTAAGTTGAGAATTTACACAACTTTTAATCACTGTTTATGAGAAATATTTTTGATCCAGAAATACAAAACTTTGCACATGATGTATTTGATACATTAAAACAACAAAAGTTTTATAAACTACGGCAAACAATTTTGATTAAATTCTTAACTTAAGTCTGTGACTGCTTTGTAAACTTTGGGAGAGAGAGGGTTTAACATCCACTTGACACAAACTAGGTCATTTCGGGACTAACATATGGTTTCATTTCATTTCAATAATTTGCTTACAGGTAGGGGTCTTTAGCAGTGGGAGAAAACCAGAGGACCCAGAGAAAACCCATGAGGCGACCCAACTCCTTTCACAAACAAGGGGGGGATTGAAACCACGCCAGTTGCCTCCAAGGTCACACCTTATGACACAACACGCACGCGCTAACCATTCCGCCATCCAACACCCTGTTGAAATAATGACGATACTTACTCTTTGTATTGAACCAGTAAAACCTGTTTGTATATTTGATGTAAAAGGTACGTCCATTTTATCTTTAAATCCTCCAATATATAACGGTCTTCCCAAGTTTAATTCTTTATGTTCACCCTAAACAAACACAAATTATACCATCATTAACTTATAACACACTAGGTCTACAAAATATAACATCATTATTTATAAACTTTTAACACACTGGGTCTACAAAATATAACATCATTATTTATAAACTTTTAACACACTAGGTCTACAAAATATAACATCATTATTTACTAGAGAGAGAGAGAGAGAGAAATGGGGCTTAATGTCCACTAGATCATTTTGGGACTAACATATGGTTCAATTTTATTTCAATAATTCATTTGCGTGCAGGGATCTTTAGCAGTGAGAGGAAACCGAAGGACCCACAGAAAACCCACGAGATTGGACAGGCGACCATACTCCTAGTCATGTACAACTGCTGATTCGAAACCACGCCAGTTTACTCAATGACAGACCTGATGACACAAAGCGCACGCATTAACCATTCGGCCACCCAACCCCACCATGATGTACTAACTTCAATACAAAGACAATTATGTGGGTTTTAAATATATTAATTCTATATAAAGTGTTAGAATTTAATATTGGATGAAATCCAGTTAAAGGACAATATTGGTGTCAGTTATTATCACATATATGATAGAACTCGTTAAACATGTTCTAAATATAATTTTAACACAGTAACTGAATATCACTAGATAGAAATAGTCCGAACATTCACTTGTTTTTATACATTCTATACTTAATCAACACATTGTAAAGCACAGACTTTTTTCTTTTCTAGTGACAGTCAATTTCTGTTTTGAATTGTCAGATATCCTCTCACAGTCTCATATAACAACTTTTGGTCTTCTAAGGAATTATCAGTGAGCAGAAATCAGTCAGTTATATAGAAGGATAACTCGTGTTTTCCTTTTGTGTTCGTCACTTTCTTTTGTAGAAACTTTCATTATGCATCTATCATAGCAATGATCTCTGTGTTAAAATTTTATTTGGTACGTATTAAACCAGTTCTATCAGATATGTGATAATGACGGAGACCAATATTGTCCTTTAATCTGATTTTAAAGATTGTTAGCCAGTGCCTCATTATTTATGTGTTAATAAAGATAATGTATATTTACTGGAGCTGTTCCTGTTATAGTTGGTCTATCATCAACAGTCATCTCACCAACTTCATTATGTCTCTGTACAACAACTTTATGCCATTTATTTAAATGTATATGTTTTTTACTTCTGCAAATAAACATTATTGTAAAATTATATATCATATGTTTCAACTTATTAAAGAATTCCCATGGCTTTCATAAAAATACAACTTAATGCATTTACTTAATGGATAAACATTATTATAAAATAATATATCATATGTTCTACTTATTAAAGAATTCCCATGGCTTTCATAAAACACAACTTAATGGATTTACTAATTCCTGGTATTATTACATGCAATGGCACTGTACTTTCAGAGGTATCTTTATCATTCTTTATATATAGAGAGAGAAATGGGGTTTAACATCCACTCAACATAAAATAGGTCATTTCGGGACTAACATATGGTTCAATTCTATTTCAGTAATTCGCTAGGGGGTCTGTAGCAGTGGGAGGAAACCGGAGGACCCGGAGAAAACCCATGAGATTGGACAGACAACCCTACTCCTACAAACCATGTCTCGCCAATGGATTGGGTGTTCCCCTACAAACAATGTCTCGTCAATGGATTGGGTGTTCCCCTACAAACAATGTCTCGCCAATGGATTGGGTGTTCTCCTACAAACAATGTCTCGCCAATGGATTGGGTGTTCCCCTACATACAATGTCTCACCAATGGATTGGGTGTTCCCCTACATACAATGTCTCGCCAATGGATTGGGTGTTCCCCTACAAACAATGTCTCGTCAATGGATTGGGTGTTATTCTAATGGATTGTTAGTATCCCAACAACATTTTTCCAAAGGGTTGGGTGTTCCCCAACAAGCAATGTTTTTCCAGTGACAACAGAAAGGAAATTGTATTAAACTTACTCTATTTCAGCTGTACCGGTGCCCAAGAAGAATTTAAATTGCAATTTTCTTTTCTCCAAATTAAGAGATATAAAATCCCCAAGTCCACCAAGATATTGACTTGCAAAGAACAGAACACCTGAAATAAATAATACATCATCATTTAATAAAAAATTCCATGCTCTATTCATCTTGTTCTTCTTCTTGCGGGCGACACATATAAGGCTCTGTCAATTAAAGTACGATCAACATGAAACTTGGCATGTTTGTTCCTCGGAGATCGATTAACAAACTTACACTTTCGATATGACGTAACCATTCCAATATGGCGGTGATGATTTCATGCTCAGTTCCAAATTAAAAACTGAATCTTTGTGATAACCACTATTTGTAGCATGAAATTAGTGTAATGTTTTTCAGTCTGGTTTCTCGCTTGTCAGCTTTGTAGGACAGAGGGGCCTGGCACATAAAAGCGATTTAGGACAAAAGGGGCAGGCATATAAAAGCGACGTAGGACAGATCGAACTGGCATATAAAAACGACATAGGACAGAGGGCCCTGGCATATAAAAACAACGTAGGACAAAGGGGCCTGGCATGTAAATGTGGGTAGAACTATTGACACACCCGTAAAAGAACTATTGACATCTGGAACTGGATGAAGTGTAGGCAGTAATGCCACTGTCTGAGTAGTATTCTCTCATAACCAATGATTCAGTGTGCAATGAGAGAATTTCAGTTCTGAGTTTTAGTCAATTACATTCATTTCATACAAACAGGAAGAAAGCCTGGCAATATGTGGAGTTTACCAACATTACAATTCAGACTTGTCATTAATTTCTTTGATTTATAAATCATTGTAAAGCTGGTTTCTTTTAGTCATTTCATCTAAATATATCACATTCTCTTAATATCTTAATCATTATCATTGTTAATATCTTAATCATTATCATTGTTAATATCTTAATCATTATTATTGTTAATATCTTAATCATTATCATTGTTAATATCTTAATCATTATTATTGTTAATATCTTAATCATTATTATTGTTAATACCTTAATCATTATCATTGTTAATATCTTAATCATTATTATTGTTAATATCTTAATCATTATTATTGTTAATATCTTAATCATTATTTTTGTTAATATTTTTGTAACTGCTTGCACTCATCTTCTCTTCTTGTGTACAATTCGTTTGTCAACAGAACTAACCATTAATGACAGCGAACTAACCATTAATGACATCGAACTAACCGTTAATGACATCGAACTAACTACAGCAAATAAACATAACTTGCTGGAAATCATAGGCTTGTTTTGATTTATAAAGTCAAGTCATCTGATCAAAATAATTCTTAATACATGATATTCTTCAGAGTAAATCCAAGAAATAATCTATTAATAACTAGAAATGTAATTCTTACCGTTAGGTTTTGTTGCTCGGAACCATATTTCAATTGATAGTTGTTTACCCACATTATCATCTATTGGTATCTTGATGTACGAATCACCAACAAACTGAGGTACATAAACCCTCTTTAATGCTTCTGTAATAAAATACGGTTAATTTATTTAAATAAATATATGTGTTATTCCATTTATTATGACATAAAAATTTATAATTGGAGAGAGAGAGAGAGAGAGAGAGAGAGAGAGAGAGAAATGGGGTTTAACGTCCACTCGACACAAACTAGGTCATTTCGGGACTTACATATGTTTTAATTTATTTACATAATTCGCTTGCGCGGAGGGGTCTTTAGCAGTGGGAGGAAACCGGAATTTATAATTGGATTAAGAAACATGGTTTTTGAACCAGAAGCTGGTTCCATGGAAGGGGGTGGATCCAGGGCCCCCAAAAAGGTACAGTGGCTCAAGAAACTGGCGAATCCCCTCCTGCAAAAATTCCTGGATCTGTTCCTGCATAGGGTTGGTAATTTTCTTTTATTGGCAAAACATCAATTTTGATCGACATGAAACTGTACCTGTTTAGTCTGTGGACAACTGAATGACGTCAGGACTTTAATTTTAGATATGACATCACAATTCCAATATGGCTGCGATGATGTCATGGTGGAGAGAGAGAGAGAGAGATGGGGTTTAATGTCCACTCGACACAAACTAGGTTATTTCAGGACTAACATGGTTCAGTTTTACATCAATGATTTGCTGGCGCGTAGGGGTCCTTAGCAGTGGCAGTAAACCGGAGGATACAGAGAAAACCCATGAGGTTGGACAGGTGACCCTACTCCTTGTCACATACAACCGGGGAATCAAAACCACGGCAGTTGACTCAATAACAGACCTTATGATGCAGCACTTACGCACGAACCATTTGGCCATCCTACCCCCTATGTCATGGTGGGTTTCTAGTTCATACAATATGTTCCTAATTGTTCATCATATAATAAAATAATGACTAACCTCGCTCACAACGATTTCCCATTCTACTATCTGGACAAGTACAATAAAATCCTGTACGTTCTTCTGTACTGCTGCTACACGAACCTCCAAACTGACACGGTTGACTGGCACATGGATCAGTTAATTCTTCACAATTTAAACCTAAAATATATATTATCAAAAATCTCACTGAAATGAAAATTGCATAATCTGAATCTACAAGTTAAAATCAACCATCCAGTGGAAATGGCTACTGTTTCAGAATCCACCTATCGAGAAGGAATTAGTGTTATCTCACAGATATCTAGAAGGAATTAGTATTGTCTCACAGATATCTAGAAGGAATTAGTATTGTCTCACAGATATCTAGAAGGAATTAGTATTGTCTCACAGATATCTAGAAGGAATTAATATTGTCTCACAGATATCTAGAAGGAATTAGTATTGTCTCACAGATATCTAGAAGGAATTGGTATTGTCTCACAGAGATCTAGAAGGAATTATATTGTCTCACAGAGATCTAGAAGGAATTGGTATTGTCTCACAGATGTCTAGAAGGAATTGTATTGTCTCACAGATATCTAGAAGGAATTAGTATTGTCTCACAGATATCTAGAAGGAATTAGTATTGTCTCACAGATATCTAGAAGGAATGCATTAGATTAAACTGACAAGACCGGTCAATATTCATGAAATGAGAGCCCACGTTTCAGAGTCAGACATGGACAGGAATCAATTAATTAACTCACCTTTATAACCTTCTTTACATAAACACTGATAATTAACGGAATCTAACATGATACAGGTAGCTTCGTATTTACATGGCATACTCTTACAAGGATTATTACCACATTCACCTGTAATTAAATATAAATATAATAGAGAAAAAAACTCGATACAAATTAGGTCGTTTCAGGGCTAACATGGGATTTAATTTTATAACAAGCAGAAAATGCTCATTATTGAACTTAATCAAAATCCTGATGTAATACCATTATACAGGATTCATCACTGTCAGTCAATTAGAATCAAAGTTACACTGTTTCAGAGCATAGAGAAATCAAATTGCTTATCTCTGCTTAACGTGAGCAGAAGATACTCATCATCAAACTCCTCAAGACATTCACCATCTTTAAACGTTCTAGCTCAATTTGAAGCAGAGTTATCATTTCTTCATCAATCAAATGGCTTATCTCTACTGAGCATAATCAGAGAGAGAGAGAGAAATGGGGTTTAACGTCCACTCGACACAAACTAGGTCATTTCGGGACTAACACTTGGTTAAATTTTTTTATTTCAATAATTCGCTTGCGCGTAGGGGTCTTTAGCAGTGGGAGAAAAACCGGAGGACCCGGAGAAGACTCACGAGGTTGAACAGGTGACCCTTCTCCTTGTCACGTACAACCGGGGAATCGAAACCCCGCCAATTGACTCAATGACAGACCGTATGATACAGCGCGCGTGGCTAGCCATTCGGACATCCCCCCCCCCCCCCCCCCGAGCATAATCAAAAAATACAAGTACTAGTACATAGTGAAGATATTAGTATTGATGTGATGAAACCATTCACCAAGTTCCGTCACTCGAACTTCATTAGTCATCGTGTTCCAAGGCATCGACAAATCAAATGGACAGATGGCCATTTTAATTAACTCCTGGTTCCTCTGCAAATGTGGGGTGCAAAAAAAAATATCCATAAATATAGAACCTACTAATATCAGCAGCACTTTTTATATCTGTATTCGAATGAGGATGGCGTAGATTATATTCTCGGACATATTCTTCACTACCAGCTTTAAAGGAATGAATACATCCAACTAGGCCTAGATCAACACCAATTCTATCATATACTCTGAAATAATTATACACAATAAATATAACACCAATTCTATCATATACTCTGAAATAATTATACACAATAAATATAACACCAATTCTATCATATACTCTGAAATAATTATACACAATAAATATAACACCAATTCTATCATATACTCGGAAATAAATAACATCACACAATTAAAGGGGAAACATTATACAGTGTGTTATGAAGGAAATTTTGCCTGGGCAGCGGCACTATGGCCTACTCTTATATCAAATTAAAACTGCCAAGGGATCTTGTACATGCATGCCAATGTATACAAGGGACCTTGGTTTTTCGTACCATCCGAGCAACTAGACAGCTGTCCTTGTCAGGCCCTCTGTTCTGAACCACTGACAAAGGGAAACCACGTCAGAAAATCCTGATGAACTTTCTTGGCCAATGCAGGGATCGAACACCCGACCTCCAGGCTAGCGAGCCAGCGTCCCATCCACCGTGGCTCCCGTCATATAATATGAATTCTACTTACATGTTATCAGCGTTAGGAACATATCCAAGATATAATGGATCTTTGAGATTTAATGATGTATGGGAAGGGGTGCTGGCACCATTAACAGGATTGTCCGAATCAACTATCAACAAACCAACTTCGTTCAATCTTCTCGCTATCACACGATGAGATTTCTTCAATGTCACAGGATTTCTACTTTGTAAAATGGCTTCACCCCCACCTAAGTCATATCTGTTAAAAAAAACAAAAAAGAAAAAAAAATTGTAATGATGAGCTTAATATGATTTTTTAAAGTTAGGTTTCTTACATTTAATATAGTACCAAAATGATTAAAACACAGATCCTATTTCTTTCGTTTTTTACAGTTCAAAATTTCGTTTTACTGGTCTAAAGAAAGACCTTCAATAGGTAGATTTAGCTCTTGCATAATGTATGTTTAACAAAAATTTTGATTTCAGAATTGTAAACAGCATAAATTTCGAAGCAGTGAATAATATCTATGTACATTTAATTGGTATATATAATCTATATAATCTACAGAATTTGTTTTTAATAAAGATTACCTGAATTCCACGTGTCCATCTTTGATAGAAAGGGACACAAAGTCACCCGTACCATCGGGATTCTGAGCATTGAACAACAGAATGCCGTCTCTATTTAATGTGTGAAAAACTATCTCAATACTTAAATCTTTACTGGCGCCATCTATTTTAGCAACTTTCAGGAAAGACTTGCCGCTGAATGAAGGAATATTGAAGGAGAGTTCTGAAGTAAAGAAATTCAATCATTAATCACAACATTCAACGCGAACAACATTTCGGTCGACACTCGACAATTCGCTGTATCAATCAATTTCATTTATCTCTAAACAACGAAATAACATTTCGGTCGGCCCTCGACAATTTCATTGAATCAATCAATTTCTTTCATCTCCAATCAACGAAATAACCTGCTCTTGCGAATCAAACTATCCAATTATTTTTCGTATGTGGTTTTCAATTGGTCAGATATATATTTTGTGTTAACTATATCTGAATGATTGAATCAGGCCCAGAAAAAAACGGTTTAATTTTATAGGACAAAATGTCAGGCGCAACTGAACTAGTATCTCATGCTAGACATGTATTATAAATATCAGTAAAAATACTGATAAAAGACGAATCTGTGCCAGAAAAAGTGACTGGAACCAGAATAAGACCATGCCTGAAAAACCTTGAGTATATGCCTGACGACGTTTGTGACTGGTGCCATAGTTACAAGCTCTCCTCTTTCATTCCCACTATATAACACTCTTATTGGAAATGAAATAAAATGGGGTTTAACATCCTACAGTTCTGCTCCGACTGGGCTAATGAAGACAGGCATACACCATTCAGTATGCTATGAGGGACATTTTGCCCAGGCAGCGGCACTATGGCCTACTCTTATATCAAATTCCAAATGCCAAGGGATCTTTAACGTGTACGCCAAGGTATACATGGGTCCTTGTTTTTTTTTTATCCCATCCGAATGACTAGACAGCTGTCTTTGTCCGGCCCTCTGTCCTGCACCACTGACAAGGGGAAACAACACCGGAAAATCCTGATAAACTTTCTCAGCCAATGCAGCACTCCTATTGGCATATACACAACTATGTTGAATTAAAGGACAATATTGGTGTCAGTCATTATTACATATGTGATAGAACTGGTTAAATACATCCCAAATATAATTTCAACACAGAGATCATTGTTACGATAGATGCATTATGAAGATTTCAAAAAAGGGAAGTGACTAACGCAAAAGGAAAACATTGACTCAATGACAGACCTTATGATGAAATTCGATCGTTTGTTATCGCTCGTTACTTCAGCCAGTTATATAGGACAACTCGTGTTTGTCATGTTTGACGTCACTTCCCGTTTCTTAACGTGCTTGTTACATATCTTCCGTAGCAATGATCTCTGTGTTAAAATTATATTTGGGATGTATTTAACGAGCTCTATCACATATTTTAAAAGGACTAACACCAATATTGTCCTTTAATGTTTATATTCAACTAGGATTCTCCTGTTCTTAATCTTTCTCAAGCAACTGTTCCTTTATAATTTATCACCCTCTGCCCCATTTTCATCATAAACATTAAAAACAATATCCATATCTTATAAGATGAGAAAGAAATATATTTATAGAAATATGAAAAGCAGACGACTTTTTTACATAACATGATTAATGACAACAGAAAACATTTTGAGTGACAGAAAAATGTTCTTTAGACAAAACATGCAAGAAATTGAAAATTATTCCTTATTTGCTGTCAATAATAAAACATTTTGACTGGCACACAACTGCCATTACAAAAGGTTAATTTATGGGAGTAGATTTCAAAATAAATAGAACCAGACAGGACAAAAAAAGAAATGGAAAGTAATATACATCAAGGCCAACTGAAAACAAAGAATAATGGAGCAGTTTTTAAACTATTTTTTTTCTTGCCTTAAAGTAGCCAAGTCTCTAACTCAATATCATCCAAAATCAGGCCATACTATATACCGGAAAACACTGGAAAACACACCGGAAAACCACTGAATACCGGAAAACACCGGAAAAACACTAAATACCGGAAAACATCCTAAATAACGGAAAACACCCTAAATGGGTAACCCAGAGCCTGGTCCTCTGTGTGCGGTTTTGGACCAAGTGAGCACCGATGAAGGAAGGTCAAGGTCATTACGATGTTCGTTTTACAAATAGCCTCCCCCCTCTCCAAAATTTTGTTGATGCCTATTATGTTTTGAATGTTTTAAAAGACGCAATCAGTCTACCTCCATCATTGACCATATTTTATTTGGTATTTTAATTTTAGTTTTCAGTAAATTTCAGTAGATTTCAGTGTTTCAGTATTTCAGTAGATTAAACACTGCCCTTGGAGGGCCCCATTATATGCCGGTTGCGCCGGTCTCCTGATTTTTACCAGTAACGCTGGCATCAGGGTGGTACAAATTAGTGCAAGGCACGACTAGGCCAACTCCTCCCTAGGTAACAAAAAATCGCATCATAAAACAGCAAGTATCATCAAAAGCGAGTTAATAAATCTCTGAATAGTTAGAGTTGAAGTTCCAGGTTTAACCGCTATGCGTCCTAATCACCAAACGAAATGGATGCCACGCAATTCTCGGACAGGCTCTAATCTGAAAAGTGTCTATCCTTTCCAAGAGCTATCCATCTCATTGGAAGGGCTAAAAATCTACTTGTTTCTGTGCTTACTTTCATTCCAGGGTCAAATATAATCACTTGAACCATAATAATATTCAACATATACCATCATATTCCGAGGGCCGCACACAGGATTTTTTTCTGGATTACTTTTCGAGCTTTTTTCCCCAACTTGTTGACCAGTTTTCCTTGAGAAAACCCCAACTTTCGCCCAATTGTCCATGAGAAAACTACATACATGTATTCTATCTTACTGCATTGACGGGAAGTGGTAAGCTGGACATCTGTGAAAAGGGTTGATCGATAAATTTTCAAGGAAGCAATTGTTGTTTTTGTTTGTTAAAGTGCACATAAGATGGTCCCGGAAAATTTGTACAATATGTACAATATAGCACTATCAATACACACGGCAACTGGACAAGCGTCTATTGACGGTCCAATTACCACGTGACTGGCCTAATCATAATCACCGAATTATCGTCTTTCATTGGTATAGATTAGACATTTGTGATTGGAATATTTTAGAGTGAATTTAAAATGCCGTATCATGCCGTAGATCAATTTAAGCTGCCTTTGTTTAAATAGGCCACGTGTCAAATAAAGATGACCGGTAATTTGGATAACCCCGTAATACTTGATATCCCAAACTTAAGTACAGAAATTAGTAGTTCTTGTACATCTAAAAATCATTTAAAAATCGTTGTCGTGGGAAGAGAGAGCGGTCATCTTCTCACTTTGTCATAATGAAAGTTAAAATAGGAGATGCAATTGTAAAATACTTTTATTATAAAGAAGATAACCGATGTTAGACATTATAGATGTTAGACATTATAACCTAATCGTATCAAAAACGTTAATCCACCCATCAATTAAATGTTGTTTAAACACCGGTGAGCAATAATTATTGGGTATATAGTAATTTTAAAAAAACTTATTAGTAAAACTTAATTATTTTATACAATTAATGTGTGTGTCTGATTCTACCATTAGTTCATACGGGTGTAGTAAATGAGGTTAAACTTTGCCGCGAAAATTGCACGGGATCATTCGTGGAGTTCCTGGTGCCGTTTGGTGAGTGATTAAACTGTCAATGCAATTGTAAAATATATACTTTTATTATAAAGAAGATAACCGATGTTAGACATTATAACCTAATCGTATCAAAAACGTTAATCCATCCATCAATTAAATGTTATTTAAATGTTGTTTAAACGCCAATCAACAAATAATACAAGGCTACTTGATTACAAAAACACTGGTAAGCAATAATTATTGGGCTATACATACATGCAATTTAGATTTTTGATCTTACGTGGTCTTTAAATAGAGGACTCTAGCCGATGAGGCTACTTCCCCCCCCCGAGAACCTCAGACAACCAATTTGTTTTATGTACTACTATCGTAATAAAACATTACTATGTTAACCACTTCCTGGTGGCTGAAGACTTACACCGAATGCGTATTCGGAAAAAAATGTCCCCGAGAAAATGTTTTTTCAGACAATCGATATTCGAGATGTCTTCTGTTGCACAAATTATGCTGCACTGTGTAAGAACTTGCATCCTTTGATCTGAAGATTGTAGATGGAAAAGTATCATTTGCACTATTTAGAAGTAAACCTGCATTTTCGTATATCATCCCGTAATTTGTGATTAATGACAATGATTGTGGAAATAATATGGCTTGAGGAACGGAAGATCTATGTTCGTCACGTGACTGGACAATTCCACCCCAGTCCCACCCTGACGATGATCCCTCCCGGAGCGGCCCTGCGCGGCGTGCTCTCTAAAAAAATCTTGGGCACAGTTTACTCTTCTAAGTTTTCCGGTAGCTATTTAGTAACCCGGAGTTTGGTCCTCGTGTGTGGTTTTGGACCAGGTGAGCGCTGATGAAATAATTTCATTAACATACAAGCGAGCGATCACCTACGGTCAAAGAAAAATTTCTTTTCAGATTTTTTTTTAACAATTTCTTCTCCTAAATTTCTCTCAAAATTATTTTCTACGGAATGTTTTTTCGTAAAACCAATTTTTCGAAAAAATATGAATTTTTTTTTTGTGACAGAATTTTTTTTTCAGCAAAAAATTTTGGAGAAAAAAAAATCGGAAAATTTTTTTGGGGGTTGCGGGGGGGCTATTTGTAAAACGAACATCGTAATGACCTTGACCTTCCTTCATCGGCGCTCACTTGGTCCAAAACCGCACACAGTGGACCAGGCTCCTGGTTACCTATTTAGGGTGTTTTCCGGTATTTAGGGTGTTTTCCGGTATTTAGTGTTTAGTGTTTCAGTAAAAAATGGTGTTTTTAGGTTGTTTTTCGGTGTTTTCCGGTATATAGTATTGCTGTCCAAAAACTTCGACATTGAAAAAACGATTTATTTGTCAGTTTAAATCAACATTGATGTTGTAATCTTACCGGGAAAAGATGGCCTTTTGATATCCAATATTTAAGACAAAATAAACATTTTACCATTGGTACACGAATCGTGTACCATAATGTGTTTCAGCGCTATTTGTAATAAGGGACTCGAAAAACGAGGCTAGGCAAATTCCACAAGTCATGTCATACGGTGACGCTATATTCTTATCTGGAGAGCATGCCCAATAAATACTATCGGCATAGACTGGAATAACCAGAAGCTAGAGATTGAATTTCGATTGAGAATACTGGCGTATGTCGCCGAACTTAACTGATTAGAAATTACAGTAAAAACAGAAATGATTGAATGTAAATCAATTTATATACATTCATACTACATTATTGTATGCGTTGCGACCCATTTGTGTCAATTTCTAGGTACATAATATTAGGGACTTAGCTCCTTTAAGTCCTGATGGTGTCGAGTAGTACAATGTTAAACCCCATTTTATTTTATTTCAAATATGCTTTTTATATAGTCTTTCAATTTACTCGTACTCTTTTATCTTCAAGATGAATTGGTCAAATATTAACAGAATTAAAGGAATCTCGCAAACCAATTGGTCAAACATATTATCGGAATCTCAAGACATGATTGGTCAAATATTAACGAAATCTCACAACACAATTGGTCAAATATTAACGGAATCTCGTGACACGATTGGTCAAATATTAATGGAATCTCGCAACACGATTGGTCAAATATTAATGGAATCTTGCGACACAATTGGTCAAATATTAAGGAATCTCACAACACAATTGGTCAAATATTAACGGAATCTCGCAACATGATATTGGTCAAATATTAATGAAATCTCGCAACATGATTGGTCAAATATTAATGGAATCTCACGAAACACGAACTTGATATATAACTCTGCTATAGCAGTGTACTCAATTTTAATAAAATATCTCAAAATAAAATAAAAAAATTTGAAATCCAAAATGACAGTTGTATTATGTAGGGGTGCTGTATTCATGGGTTCTTTATTCAAGGCATTTTGAATTGGGGAACAGAATGAAGGTTGACTGAAAGCATGGCACTCTGTGACTATTACGGATGAATAAGTATTACTGTAAACCATCTGATATTCAATACATCCCAAGACGGACAGACAAAAAGTAAAGCCTACTTCGATTTCACTGTTTGCGGAAATGTAATGAATTGTGGTTTAACGTATTCACCTACTCTTTATTAAATACCTGGGTCGCAATAATTACATGATATTTCTTTTATCAAATAACATGTGTTGCAATAATTACATGATATTTCTTTATTAATTAAATAGCATGTGTTGCAATAATTACATGATATTTCTTTATTAAATACCATTGGTCGCAATAATTACATGATATTTCTTTATTAAATACCTGGGTTGCAATAATTACATGATATTTCTTTATTAAATACCTGGGTCGCAATAATTACATGATATTTCTTTATTAAATACCTGGGTCGCAATAATTACATGATATTTATTTATTAAATACCATGGGTCGCAATAATTACACGATATTTCTTTATTAAATACCCTGGGTTGCAATAATTACATGATATTTCTTTCCGTATCCTCACCATTAACAGGATTAATAATGAAATTTAAATACAAAGAAAAGAAGATAAAATTCTAGAAATAAAAGAAAGCAAATAAAGAAAGCAAAAGTAAAAAAAAGAGAAAAAAATTAAACCAGCGGCTGCCAGGCAGGATACGCCGACATTTTCGAGAGATGGATAGAGAACAAGCTAAGAAGAAAGTGATTTTTCCTACAATCACGAGCCATAATTCAGGAAATTACAATTCGATATGCGCAAATATCGAAAGGAACCGAGATCTTTGTGTTATAAACTTACATTTCAAGTTTCAACAAAATCGGATAAAAAATGTGACTTCTATAGGGTCCACAACTTTGATGTACCCTATTTTTACGCTATTTGAGAACAAAGGGTGGCCATTTTATCTGTCAGTTTTGGGCTGATTTTCACGAAATTCGAACTCAGTCATCCTTAGGGTGTATCGGTGATATAATAATACGTTTTTTTAAATCGGATAAAAATTATGACCTCTATATGGTCCACAAGCTAAAAACGCGATTTTTCGTACAATCAGGGGCCATAATTCTGGAAGTTACGGTCCGATATGAGCGAATATCGAAAGGAACCAAGATCGTTGGGTTATAAACTTACATTTCAAGTTTCAACAAAATCGGATAAAAATTGTGACCTCTATAGGGTCCACAACCTTGATATACCATATTTTTACGCTATTTGAGAACAAACGGCGCCCATTTTGTCTGTCAATTTTGGGCCGATTTTCACGAACTTCTAACTCAGCCATCCTTAGGGTGTAACGGTGATATCATAATACGGTTTTTTAAATCGGATAAAAATTATGACCTCTATAGGGTCCACAAGCTAAAAACGTGATTTTTCGTACAATCAGGGGCCATAATTCTGGAAGTTACGGTCCGATATGTCCGAATACCGACAGGAACTGAGATCTTTGGGTTATAAACTTACATTTCAAGTTTCAAAAAAATCGGATAAAAATTGTGACCTCTTTAGGGTCCACAAGCTAAAAACGTGATTTTTCGTACAATCAGGGGCCATAATCCATGAAGTTTTGATACGATACATGCCAATATCGAAAGCAGCCGAGATCTTTTGGGGATAAACCTATATTTCAAGTTTCGTCAAAATCGGATATGAATTGTGACCTGTAAAGAGTCCACAAACAATTGTGGACGGACGGACGTCCGGACGGACAGGGGCGACGTCATAATACGTCCACATGAAAATGTGGGCGTATAAAAATTCACAACAAACAAAAAAACATGGCAGCAAAATAAAGCTAAGCCCATACCCTGTTGAGAGGATATATTGTCTACCAATTCAGTACATAACATCTTTATAGTTATTTCAATTTTCCCAGGAATTTGAACAAGTTTAAATTCAAAATGACAGAATATAGCTTAGTTTACTGATATCAATTTTACCCTGGGTAAACTGGGTAAACAGAATATAGTTTAGTTTACTGATATCAATTTTACTCTGGGTAAATTGAAATCTTTTCTATACACATTAACAAGAATCAGAGCGATTAATGCCTCCAATTAATTAAACTCAAAAGATGCTATGTGTGAACTTTGCGCTTACCGTCTTTGCATAATGAGCCTGTTTTGCCAAGAGGGCACAGACAGCGAAAGCCAAGCGATTCATCCAGCTCGCATGTACCAGAGTTGTGGCATGGGTTTATGGTGCAAGCATCTTCATTGGGGGAATTAGTCAAAGATGATGGTGGTTTCGCTCTTATCACCTCTACACGAAAACAAAGTCAATATTACACGTGTAGGACACAATCATATTCAATGGAAATTATTGAAAAATTTCTCTAAGTTTTCTACATTCTAACAATAGTAAACGATAATACATATTTACAGAAAACAGCTATCAATATATTTAGTTAAAGTGTCAGATCGAGTTGGTGGCCCTAATGTCATGGGTTCCTCTAACTAACAGTATCAAAAATTCACTATTTACATTGCTTCTATGAAACATGTAAGTGTGAGTTTTTTGTTGATTGGGCTGAAGGGAGAGACCTCAACACCATCGCACCAGGGCCCCCCCCCCCTCCTGTCCCCAGGAGTCCACACCATACCCCTCTAACCAAACACCATACCTCTCTAACCAAACATCCTGCGTCCCCATCTGTATTTAGCCGAAGTTCCCTTTATATCATTGATAGAATATTGTTTAAAAAGTCATCTAAATATTTCAATAACTGATTAATTGTTTCAATGGCATTTAGAAATTGACCTGGATATCATGTAGCTGTTTTCTATAAGTATTTACCCATTAGTAATAGTATGTCACATAGCTGTTTTCTATGTGTTACAGTTTATTACTCTACCCTGTTACAAATAGTATATCACATGGCTGTTACAAATAGTATATCACATAGCTGTTTTCTATAAGTATGTGTTATAGTTTATTACTCTACCCTGTTACTAATAGTATATCTAACTATATATTTACATAATAAAACCATATTAGAAGAAATCTTTTTTTTTTCTATTTATTTTTTTTCATTATTCAGTGCTAAAAAATTATTTAGTAAAAAATTGCAGAGTTTCTCAAATTAAAGATATCTTTTATATATTTTGTAGCTAAAAGAATGCAATGAGGAATACTTGAGCATTAAATATTTATAGGCATCGTTCTCTTAAATCATTCCAGAAATTCCAACAGAGCAAAAAAATCACCATGCTTAATTATTAATGCATCAAAAACTATGTTGTTTAGGCCATACAAAAAAATAAAATATTCTGATTCTCAGAAAATCCTTGCCAGGGGGGGGGGGGGGGGGAGAGAGAGAGAGATAGAGAGATAGATGGGGTTTAATGTCCACTCAACACAAACTAGGTCATTTCGGGACTAACACATGGTTCAATTTTATTTCATTAATTAGGTGCCTTTAGCTGTTGGAGGAAACCGGAGGACCCAGAAAAAACGCACATGGTTGGACAGGCTACACTACTCCTTGTCACAAATAACCGTGGAACTGAAACCACATTAGTTGACTCAATGACAGATTTATCAGGGTTACATACTCGATAAATGAGCATATAAAACATTTTCGGATTTAGTCAGATTTTTTGATAGAGTTACTTTATATAACCGGGGATTATATTTACTGTGGTAATTAATGAAACTGCTTTTACACATCCCTTTTTAAGTGACGCAGGAGTTATCTGAGAAAACAGAATATTTTATTTCTATGGCCTCCGTGAGAAGTATATATATAGATATATAGATATCAATATATAACTTACCTATACACTGGCTGTTATCGATAGAGGCCACAAATTGATCGTAACATTGACATAGTCCTTGTCTACAACTACTGTTAGATACACAACAATCAGAATCAACAATACATAGTTCATCTATATTACCATCAGGTCCTGAAAATACACAATACACATATTTTACCATCAGGTCCTGAAAATATACAATACACATATATTACCATCTGGTCCTGATAAACAAAATATATTATACACAAATATTACCACCGGGTCCTAATAAACAAAATATATAATACACTTATATTACCACCGGGTCCTAATAAACAAAATATATAATCAGAAATATTACTATCAGGTCCTGAAAATATACAATACACATATTTTACCATCAGGTCCTAATAAACAAAATATACAATACACAAATATTACCATCTGGTCCTGAAAATATACAATACACATATTTTACCATCCGGTCCTGATAAACAAAATATATAATACACAAATATTACCATCTGGTCCTGAAAAATATACAAAACACATATTTTACCATCAGGTCCTAATAAACAAAATATAAAAATACATAAATATTACCACCAGGTCCTGAAAATATACAAAACACATATTTTACCATCTGGTCCTGAAAATATACAAAACACATATTTTACCATCAGGTCCTAATAAACAAAATATATAATTTACAAATATTACCATCTGGTCCTGAAATACAAAACACATATTTTACCATCAGGGCCTGAAAATATACAATACACTTATATTACCATCAGGTCCTGACAATATACAATACACATATTTTACCATCAGGTCCTAATAAACCAAATATAAAAATACATAAATATTACCATTAGGTCCTGACTAGAGAGAGAGAGAGAGAGAAATGGGGTTTAACGTCCACTTGACACAAACTAGGTCATTTCGGGACTAACATATGGTTTAATTTTATTTACATAATTCGCTTGCGCATAGGGGTCTTTAGCAGTGGGAGGAAACCGGAGGACCCGGAGAAAACCCACGAGGTTGGACAGGCGACCCTACTCCTTGTCACGTACAACCGGGGATTCGAAACCACGCCAGTCGACTCAATGACAAACTTTATGATACAGCGCGCGCATGCTAACATTCAGCCATCCAACCCGAAGGTCCTGACAAACATAATATATTAATACATATATTTTTAAGGTAACTCTGGAGACTGAAATAAGATTATTAAAGTTGCTGATGAAATGAAATGGGATATAACGTCCTACTGTTCTGCTCTGACAGGGCTAATGAAGACGGGCAATGTTAATAGAATTTTAATGCCAAGGAATCTTTTACGTGCACACCAATGTGTACACAGGACCTCGGTTATCCGTCCCATCCAAACGACTGGACAGCTGTCCTTTTCCCTCCATCCAGCACTACTGAAGAGGGGAAGCCACGCCAGAAAATCTTTAGTCACCGTGGCTCTAAAAAGTTGCTGAGGGTTTAATGTCCAACAAAAACCTGGTCATTCCAGGACTAACATATGGTTCAATTTTCATTTCAATAATTCGCTTGCACGTAGGGGTCTTTAGCAGTGGGAGGAAACCGGAGGACCCGGAGAAAACCCACGTGGCTGGACAGGCGACGTGGAACAATCAAACAGAGGATAATAAATAAGAAACCTACCACATTCTTTTTCTGAATCACTGACTATAGGTCTTTCTGTACCGTGTATCTGTGGTAGTTGTGGTGAATACGTCTCATCTTGACCAGGATGTATATGACGAGTTGTTTTACGAGATCGCGATGTAGATAACGGAGGTGCTGTAGTTCTGGGAGACGGAGCAGCTATAAAAGACCAAAAGGAAGAAGTATTAAAGTCAAACAGATACTGAAACAGGTAATGAATTTGAATAATAATGGGATTGTGATGTAGATAACGGAGGTGCTGTAGTTCTGGGAGACGGAGCAGCTTTAAAAGACCAAAGGGAAGAAATGTTAAAGCCAAACAGATACTGAATTTGAATAATAACTTAAATTTCAAGTATACAGGAGAGAGGGAGAGAGAGAGAGAGAGAGAGAGGGGAACACTGTAGAGAGAGAGAGAGAGAAAGAGAGAGGGAGAGAGAGAGAGAGAGGAAATGAAATGAAATGGGGTTTAACGTCCTACTTCGACTGGGCTTATGAAGACGAGCATATGCCACACAGTGTGCTATGAGGGAAATTTTGCCTGGGCAGCGGCACTTTGGCCTACTCTTATATCGAATTCCAACTGCCAAGAGATCTTTTACGTGCATGCCAATGTGTAAACAGGACCTCAGTTTTCTGTCCCATCCAAAAGACTAGACAGCTGTCCTTGTCAGGCCCTAACTGGGAAACCACGTTGAAAAATCCTGATGAACTTTCTTGACCAATACAGGGATGGAACACTCGATCGCCAGGCTAGCGAGCCAGTGTCTTACCCACTTAGCCACAATGACTCCCAAATAATAACAGACATACGGCATACAGAGTGTTATGAAGAATATTGTGCCCAGACAGAAGTTTTTCCACCTTCTCTTTTTTGTCCCATTCGAATGACTAGACTATGTTTCTTGCCAGATCATCTGTCCTGCCACCAGTGACTAGTGCAAACCACGCCTGAAAATCCTGTGGATCTTTTTCAATGAACATGGAATATGACCCGGGACCTTCAGGTTAATGAGCCAGCACCCTACCCACTGAGCCACCGTGCTTCCCTTTTCAGAAAAGGAAATGTTTTAATTCTAAATATTTTGATCAATCCAGAAGTAACAATTCATTTTTAATTTCATATATTAAACTTACCTCTACAAGGTCCTCGGTAAGCAACACTTATATCCTTTTGAAGACGGCATCCAAACATTTCCAGCTGACATTCCGATCCATAATTCTGTCCATCTGTTCCACAAACAATATCCTGCCTTACATCTCGATCATCACAACTCTGATCACAAACACATTCGGGTCGGCCTTCAATGTTCTCACAAATAGCTCCAAATTTACAAACCAGATCTCGACATGATGTAGGAGTATCTTTAGCTGAGAAGTAATACAAAGAGCTAGTGAAAGGCTGCTTTAAATGACAATATTGGTGTCAGTCATTATCACAGATGTGATAGAACTGGTTAAACACGTTACAAATTTTAATATAATTTTAACACAAGAGATCATTGCTACGATAGATACGTTATGAAGCCTTCAAGAAAGGGAAGCATGAGTTATCAGATATCAACTTTTGGTCTTCGAAGGAATTATTAGTTAGCAGAATGCCTGTGTATCTGTTATCACCCGTCACTTCATTCAGTTATATAGACATTATTAGAAGGATAACTTATGTTTTCCTTTTGTGTTTGTCACTTCCAAAGGCGATTGTTGAAACCTGTCTTACGCATCTATAGTTAAAATTATACTTGGAGAGAGAGAGAGAGAGAAATGGGGTTTAACATCCACTCGACACAAACTAGGTCATTTTGGGAATAACATATGGTTTAATAATTTTATTTCAATAATTCGCTTCGGGGTAGGGGTCTTTAGCAGTGGGAGGAAACCAGAGGTTGGACAGGAGACCCTACTCCTTTCACAGACATCATGTTTAATAGAAATGTTATAAATTATTACCTTCACATCCACCAGGTCCTAATAGGTTACCATCACTACACAGATTACACTTCATACCGTTAATATACGGTCTACACATACATCGTCCAGTCATCTGATCACAATCATCTCTTATAGAACCATATGAATTACAATTACACGCTAAAATAAAGACAGAGAGAGAGAGAAATGGAGTTTAATGTGCACTCGACACAAACTAAGTCATTTTGGAACTAACATATAGTTCAATTTTATTTCAGTAATTCGCTTGGGGGTAGGGGTATTTCAGCAGTGGGAGGAAACCGAAGGACCCGGAGAAAACCCACGGCAGTCGACTCAATGAAAGACCTTATGATACAACGCGCACGCTAACCATTCGGCCACCCAACCCCCCCACGTTGAAATAATATACACAAATATGGATATATTTACACAATTCACTTACAGAAATGTGGATTATGAAAAGACAGATTAGGTGTTCTGGCCAAGCGGCAGAATGTTTGGGGTCTCTCTTACGTTGTTTTACGTGCATGCCAATGTGTAGACAGGGACCTTTATTTTTGTCCCATCCACACGACTGTCCTGCACAACTGACAAGGACTAACCATGCCAGAAAATCCTGATGACCTTTCTCGGCCAACGCAGGGATCGAACACAGGATAGTGAGCTAACATCTTACTCACTGAGCCACCATGGCTCCAGTTAATGATGCAAAAAGGTTGTCATAGTAATGCTTGATTAATTGTAAAATCCTTACGTATACATCCAGGATTGCCCATATCAACTATCTTGTGTAGTCCCCAATATCCAGGTTGACAACGGTCACATCGTAGTCCTCCAACTCCAGGTTTACAGGTACATTGACGAGTACTGGGATCACAGTTATTCGTATACGAACCAAGGGAATTACAGTGACAATATTCTATAGAAAAAAAAAAAAAATTTAATATTAATTACATTTTATCTTGAATCGATTTAATATTATCGTCAATTCCATTTCTCGTTAATTTACAAGAAAACTCTTTAAATAAAACTTTTGTTTTTTTAACTGAAGAAAAGAGAAGAATCAGAAAAAGAAGAAGAATATCAGCGGCTCTAATTATAATACACCCAAAAAAAATAATAGCTCTAGGAAATTAATTAATCTTTCTCTAAGAAAATTAATTAGTGACATCGCTAAGAAAAGAAAATTAATTAGCAATTAAAAAGACAGAACAATGAAAGACAAAAGAAAATATAAGATATAAAACTGGCGCTGAAAGCAGCGTCTATAAATATCACTGAAGAAAGAACCAAATTAAGATGACGGCAGTTTCCATAGAAATAAATAAAGAACACAATCAATTAGACAGTTTCCATAGAAATAAATGAGGAAATAAAACTAAGATGACATCAAATTTAAAGGAAAAATATACAACTATAAAAACATAGACACAATCTAATTAAACATTCTAAATTCAAAGGACCAACTAAATCAATAAATTTTGACGAAATTGGGCAATAATTTGTGGACCTCTAAATCAATGAAATGAAATGGGGTTTAACGTCCTACTGTTCTGCTCCGACTGGGCTAATGAAAACGGGAATACGCCAAACAGTATCATATGAGGGAAATTTTGCCCTGACAGCGGCGCTACAGCCTCCTCTTATATCGAATTCCAATTGGCAAGGGATCTTTTACATGCACGGCAATGTATTCACAGGACCTCAGTCTTTTCACCCATCCGAACGACTAGACAGTTGTACTTGTCAGGCCCTGTGTCCTGCACCACTGACAAGGGGAAACCGCTTTGGAAAAGGATCTTTTATGTGCACGCCAATGTATACTCGGGACCTCAGTTTTTTGTACCATATGGACGACTAGACAGCTGTCCTTGTCAGGCCCTCTGTCCTGCACCCCAGACAAGGGGAAACCACGGCCACTAAAATAAGAGCTTTCTGTACTCCAGATGACTTTAATATTTTTTTTATCATTTCGTAATGAGAAGAAATGTGAAATGGGGTTTAATGTCCTACTGTTCTGCTCCAACTGGGCTAATGAAGATGGTTATCATTTAGAAATGAGAAGAAGAGAGGCATATGCCATACACTCTAGTAGTGACTGCTATGAGGGAAATTTTTCGCCAACAGCAGCTCAGCTTTTTGGTCTACTTTTCATCAAATCCAACCTGTTAAGGGTTCTTAAACGCCCCAGTATTTTGCTCTATACAAACAACTAGATACTAACACCAGGATCGATCCTAGGATCTCCAGGTGGATGAGCCACACCCAACACACAGAGACACTTATATCAACCTGGACCTACACAACACCATTTAACAAATTTATTGAAAAAAAAAAAAAAAAAAAAAAAAAAAAGTAAGAGACACAAACAATCTTAAATCTATTCTGTCAGAAATTCATGAATTGAGCTCTATTAAGAAAATATTTTGTTTTAAATATCATAAAAATGAAAAAAAATAAAAAATAATAAAATTAGAACTGAACACAAAATCATAAAAACAAAAATGCCCTAAGGAATAATTCAACATATATATGATTCAAATTTTTATAGAAATTCTTAAAAAAAACTTTCAAAATTACACAGACAAATAATTGATTAATTATAAAACTTGTATAGAAAATTACCTGAAATAAATATTATTATACATAAGTTATAATATATAAATACAGGTAAATACAGGTAAAAGTATTGTGATGGGATGAATATGTATACAGGTAAGTGCATAGGAAGTGCTAAAGTCTGTATCCAGGGAAAAATTTATCCAAATCAAGAAACAATCTGGTATTTTCTTGGCATAACTGAGAATTTATTTGCGATAAATAGGGTGATTAAATATGTTTTCGGGTTCTGAGCAAATATAATGAATGTGTCTTAAGGCTAGAACAGTTTTAATTTTTGTTTTTCAGAACACTGACTGGTACCACAATAGTACAATTTGTCAGCCTTTTTCTTGGGGGGGGGAAAAAAAAGTGAAAAAGAAATGTTTGTCTGCTCTTTTAAATAAAACATCATTCCCAAGAATTGAGATTCTTTTTATTGATCACGACCTGTAAGAACTAAAATTCAGTTGGTTTGGCCTAAGTGTGCAGGATCCAGTAAGAAAAAACAATGTCTTTAGAGTTGACATATGGTAAAACTAGATTACAATTAAAACCAATGATGAATGGTAGTCTGGATTGAAGGACATGCTAGTTCTATCTATAATCTATGATTACGTTAAAACTAAAATATTCTCATGCTACATTATATATATTATAAAACATCTATCATATATTAAAGCTATATATACATGCCAGCAATAAAAAGGCACCCAAAACCACAATAATTGTTTGGCAGGCAGCCCATCAGAAATATCGTTAAATGGAGGGAAATCTGGGGTGTTGAATAAAATAATTATTTGTTTATTCTTATAATCACATAAAAATCTTGAATCATATATAATCAATAAGTAGAATTAAAATACAGATCTGACGTCAATCTTTGATGTTGACATACCGTTATTTCAAATAAGGGTACATCAGCCTTTGATACTGGCGTACCATTATTTCAAATAAGGGTACAGGCAAGTTCCAATCGTACATTTTATAGAAAATTGGACTCGCGAGATGATTTTACAGTTATTTCACGTGTGTGAAAGTATAATCTGTATTTTAAGTTGTTTAAAGGTAGAAGCAAGGTATTATGTAATATGTTGATACAACACTATAGACAGAACTCACATGTAGTATCAATATACTTAATATCAAGCTCTTGAAACTTTAAACCATTTCAAATAATCAAGGAAGAATTTAAATCCAGATTTAAAGTTCCAGTCTCTTTGAATTTCAGTTGCCGGACAAAATATTCTGTCCCTTCATAAGACACACGAGTATTGAAAGTTGATTCATGAGACACACAAGCATTGACAGTTGGCTAAATATTAATAAAATACATCCAAATATATATATAAATTGTTTCAATGGCATTTAGTAATTGAACTGGAATATACAGGTGACAACTCTATAGAATACTATTACTGTTATTTACTGAACAACGTTTTAACTAGGCTTCTCTAGTCAATATCAAATCCAACGCTGGATAAACCATGAGGCAAATAAGGCAAGTGCCTTAGAGCCAGTCAGAAATCCAGGCCACAAAAAAAAATAAAGTAATAAAAGTTGTAATCTAGCTACTGTAACCTTATAGTAATTACAGTACTGGTGAACCCCAAATATCAGTATTTTCAGGCCACCTATCAAAATGTGCCTTGGAGCCTGCAGAGTCCTAATCGGGCACTGACCCATGAATTTAGAGAAGCTGAAACGCCACTCAGTAATTAACAGTATTTGTATTCCACACAATTCTATCCTGCGTAAATATAAGACAAAGAGACTGGCACTTTAGATCATAAATTTCTACTAATGATTTGTTTTTTTTAAATCAGGGTCTCTCTATCTCTTCTATCATTTAAGTCTTTTCAGGTTTGCAACCATGATCATCGAGTTGCCAAGCAATCAGTTAATCACCTACCAGTCTAAGAATACAAATGTTTCTGTAACAAGGGCAATAAATCGGTAAAATTTTGTTATTTTTTTGTGATCTGTTGTACAAGGCTTGCAGATCGAACAATTCAAACTAGTTCGAAAATGGAATTTCAGAACTGTCGACCTGTAGAAAGATTAGATGGTTTCTGTGACAAGAGGAGTAACTCGGCAAAAAAAATTGTTGAATACCTCTAAATTTAGGACCGGGGTCAAAAAAATCTCAAAAAACTAGACAGACAGGCAGACAGACAGACAAACAGACAGGTGTGATGGCAAGATACACCAATAAAAAAACGGCACAATTCTGATAAAGAGATCCTGAATCAAAACTTTAAATATTATAATGTAACCTATTAAAAGGAAGCAAAGCTTGGATTGTATCTTATTTATAAAGCATCATTATTAATATCATATTTCATTTTTATACTTCCTATCAAATTCATTTCTTTATAACCAATATTTATATAAACATGTAGTCTATGACTGAATACCTGGACACCCTGCCCCTTTGGGTCCGGGAGAACTTGTCTGACCATCACGACAACATCCATATTTAGTTTCTGAACATTTCTTTATCTGCTGTTCTGCAACATATTAAATAAAATCTTTAAAATATATAGAATTTTTTCAATAAAAATGATATATAAGAAATCCAAAAACCCTTAAACTGGAATATTTGTATGCCTATGTGCTGAATCATTATGTTAAGATACCTTATGCTTTGAAATTTCTAGTAAAATAAAAATATCTAACAAATATTTCCAGAAAGGAAATGAAATGAAATAGGGTTTAACATCCTACTGTTCTGCTCCGACCATAGGTCTACAGGGATATTTTTGACTGGGGGGGGGGGCAGTGGTGGTTGGTGCCCAAAAAATGTAGTTAGCTTCTTAGTATGTTACATAATAATAATAAATTCGCTGTTAAATTGGACACATTCAAGAACACAATATTTTTTATACAACTTTTACAAAGTACAATTGTGTGCCCAAATGTTCTCAGCATTTGGTGATTTGAAGCAAAGTTATGACAAATTAATTAGTTTGAATATGTTTTTAGTCCATATATACCATTAAATCACCCAGTTTGTACGTGGGAACCCATCTTTAAACTGGCATAGCAAGAACAGTCAGCTCTTTATTTAAATCTTACATAAAGCATCTTTAAGTTAAGATAATCAGATAAAAAATACCTTGAGGACAGCATTTAGCAAAGAATGATCCACGATGACAATAACTGCTGCTTGGACATCTATCACTGCCATCTTGACAATCATAATCTTTACCAGTTAGAGGATTAATCAAAGCTGGTAATCCATCACATGGTTCCTCCTCTCCAATATCTTAAATATAATTACAAATATACAGGAGAGACAGAGAGAGAGAGAGAGAGAGAGGGAGAGGGAGAGAGAGAGAGAGTGTGTGAGAGAGAGAGAGTGTGTGAGAGAGAGAGAGAGAGGATTAATCAAAGCTGGTAATCAATCACATGGTTCCTCCTCCCCGATATCTTAAATATAATTACAAATATACAGGAGAGACAGAGAGAGAGAGAGGCAGAGAGAGAGAGGGGGAGAGAGAGAGGAGGATTAATCAAAGTATCAAAGCTGGTAATCCATCACATTGTTCCTCCTCCTCCCCATATCTTAAATATATTTACAAATATATGAGAGAGAGGGAGAGAGAGAGGGAGGGAGGGAGAGGGAGGGAGAGAGAGAGAGAGAGAAAGAGAGAGAGGGAGGGAGGATCCATCACATGGTTAAAATGAAACGAAATGGGGTTTAACATCCTAGTGTTCTGCTCCGATCACATGATTAATCATGATTAATCTTATCCGATATCTTAAATATAATATTCGGTGAGAAAGAAAGAAAGAAAAATGGGGTTTAACATGCACTCAACACAGGCCAGGTCATTTTGAGACCAACATATGGTAGAAAATTAAATTAAATGGGGTTTAACATCCTACTCCATCTAGGCTAACGAAGATGGGCATATGCCATGCAGTTTGCCATGAGGGAAATTCAGAACGTGTACACATTACTAGTTTTTTTTGTCCCATCCAAATGGCTAGACATTGTTCCTTGTCAGGCCCTTCATCCCGCACCATTGATAAGGGGAGACCGGGCAGAAAAGTTTAGAATTTCAAAAGATTTTCTAAAATATTTCCATAAAAAAAGTATGTGTTGTTGCTTGAAGAGGGAGAGAGAGAGAGAAATGGGGTTTAACGTCCACTCGACACAAACTAGGTAATTCGGGACTAACATATGGTTTAATTTTATTTCAATAATTCGCTTGCGCGTATGGGTCTTTAGCAGTGGGAGGAAACCGGAGGACCCGGAGAAAACCCACGAGGTTGGACAGGCGACCCTACTCCTTGTCACGTACAACCGGGGATTCGAAACCACGCCAGTTGACTCAATGACAGACTTTATGACACAGCGCGCGCACACTAATCATTCAGCCATCCAACCCCCCCTGCTTGATAAGGACCCAGCTGTCTAATGACTATATCTTTAACAACATTCAACCAGGGTTTATTCTATTAAATGTTTTTTAGATGAATCCTAATGATATTTGAAAGTATATATTTACCATCACAATTATCTGAAGATGCGACAGTTATTTCCTTTTGTTGTCTACACGATTCATATTTCAACTGACATTCATTACCATAACTCTTCCCATCAGACCCACAAACTTGTGATCTAAAACAAGATATTTTATTTTATTTCTATTTCGTGTTACATACATATGTTTTATTCTTTTAAACGTTTGAAGCTGTTGTTGAAAAATACACAAGTTTAAAGGCTCAATATACCACTCTTGTTGTAACTGAATAATATGTCCCAATCTTCATTCTGGTCAACAAATTGTAATATTTTACAATATTCCAATTAATTGATGATACAAATTTCATCTTAACACACCTAATTTAAAAAATTGGAAAAATTCAACTAAATGATTTGAAAAGCCTGACGTAAAGCTTTTCAAATGTGACTTGGATTTAAAAATATTTTTGAACCCTTTGGACAAGTAAAATAGGATTTAATGGATAATTTACACAACAGGTAGAACACTAACACAGCTAGTACTTAGAATAAGGCTATTTTTTTTTCTGGAGCTGTCAAGCCAGCAAGAGTGTTATTGTCCCTTTAAAAGCATCTCTCTGATGAATTGGTTATAGTGTAAATAAACATTAACAAGCTTAGTTATTCACCTTGGCATTTTGATTTAGTGATTGCATATCAATGAATAGTTTTCTTGCAATGTCTATAGGTATCAATTAGCAATGATTATTGCTTTGATGAGAAATGATTATTGGTATCAATGATTATTACTTTCATGACAAAGGATTATTGGTATCAATGATTATTGCTTTAATGGGAATTTATTATTGGTATTAATGATTATTGGTATCCATGATTATTGGTATTAATGAGAAATGATTATTGGTATCATTGATTATTGGTATCAATGAGCACTGTCTATTGATATCAATGAGCAATGTCTATATGTATCAATGAGCAATGTCTATTGGTATCAATGAGCAATGATTAGTGGTATCAATGAGCAATGTCTATTGGAATAAATGAATAGTTTTCTTGCAATGTCTACAGACATCAAACGGTCGGCCTGACATAACAAGGCTTATGTTCTATGTTTTATAAACTTTGCGTACTGATGTTTCTGCGTTTTAAATAGATCAGGTACTGATGCTTCTTTATTTAAAGATATTTAAAGGTACTGATGTTTCTGTGTTTTAAAGAAATTGGGTGCTGATGTTTCTTTATTTAAAGATATTTAAAGGTACTGATGTTTCTGTGTTTTAAATAGATCAGGTGCTGATGCTTCTTTATTTAAAGATATTTAAAGGTACTGATGTTTCTGTGTTTTAAAGATATTGGGTGCTGATGTTTCTGTGTCATAAAGATGTTAGGTGCTGATGTTTCTGTGTTTTAAAGATGTTGGGTGCTGATGTTTCTTTGTTTTAAAGATGTTGGGTGCTGATGTTTCTGTGTTGAAATGAAAATGAAATGAAATTGGGTTTAAAGTCCTACTGTTCTGCTCCGAACTGGGCTAATGAAGACAGGGTTTCTGTGTTATACAGATGTTGGGTACTGATGCTTCTTTGTTTTAAACATGTTGCGTACTGATGTTTCTGCGTTTTAAATAGAT
Source organism: Patella vulgata (assembly GCF_932274485.2). Classification (NCBI taxonomy): domain Eukaryota; kingdom Metazoa; phylum Mollusca; class Gastropoda; family Patellidae; genus Patella; species Patella vulgata. The sequence goes on from NC_065885.2 coordinate 6,286,815, forward strand.
CAGGTGCTGATGCCTCTTTATTTAAAGATATTTAAAGGTACTGATGTTTCTGTGTTTTAAAGATATTGGGTGCTGATGTTTCTGTGTCATAAAGATGTTGGGTGCTGATGTTTCTTTGTTTTAAAGATGTTGGGTACTGATGCTTCTTTGTTTTAAACATGTTGGGTACTGATGTCTTTTTAAAGTATGTGTCATCAACTGCATATAACCCAAGGGAGGGTTGTAGAGGGTAATGTAAACCTCTGAGTCGTCTGGCTAGTGGCTATATGTATTCATATAATTCCCCTTATCCTTTTCGCTTCAAGAGAACATAATAAATAAAGAGAGAGAGAGAGAAATGGGGTTTAACATCCACTCGACACCAATTAGGTCATTTCGGGACTAACACATGGTTCAATTTTATTTCAATAATTCACTTGTGCGTAGGGGTCTTTAGCAGTGGGAGGAAGGTTGGACAGGCGACCCTACTCCTTGTCACGTACAACTGGGGAATCGAAACCCCACCAGTTGACTCAATGACAGACCGTAGCGTGTGTTAACCATTCGGCCATCCAACCATCCAATAAATAAAGATGTTACATACCTGACGGCATCACAGTTGTCTTTACAATAACAAATACTACTTCCATCTTCATCTTGGACGCAAGAACCACCAAATCCACAGGTTTTCTCATCACAAGTACTTACAAACCCAACCCCTGAACCCTCAGATGATCCCTCTTGAATAATACAAACATCATATTACATATAAAACATTACCTTGTAAAAAATAAAATGTTATTAGAGCTGCAAAAAAGAATCAGTGTTAGTTGGTTGGTGATGATTTGTTGTTGAGAAGGGATGGGTCATTCTTATACAGTTTAATTGATACTGTATAAGAATATTTTTTAGTAGAGGGCTGTTTTTGTTTTGTTTTTGTGGCCACCTGCCTGAATAAAACCAAAGAATGTAAAAACAAAAGTGCATTACAAGACACATAAGAGGATAAGTGAGAGAAGGATAAAAGACATTTAGAGAGATAATTGGATGAATAAAGATTAAATATATAAACATTAACAAAATACCACATGTATAAGTGTTACACAATCACATTATTAAACCATTTCAAATCATGGAAATGACAACAGTGCAGTTGTTTCATCAGGCATTGTTATCGACTGTGCACTGGACCCATTACTTCAAAATCAGATTCACAAGATATTTTTCCAAAGAATTTGAATCTTGTTTTAGACCTTTCGCGTCAAAATCCGATTTTGTTTTAGATCTTTCGCGTCAAAATCAGATTTTATTTTAGACCTTTCGCGTCAAAATCAGATTTTTTTTTTAGACCTTTCCCATCAAAATCCGATTTTGTTTTGGACCTTTCGCGTCAAAAGCAGATTTTGTTTTAGACTTTTCGCGTCAAAAGCAGATTTTGTTTTAGACCTTTCGCGTCAAAATCAGATTTTGTTTTGGACCTTTCCCATCAAAATCCGATTTTGTTTTGGACCTTTCGCGTCAAAAGCAGATTTTGTTTTAGACCTTTCGCGTCAAAAGCAGATTTTTTTTTTAGACCTTTTGCGTCAAAATCAGATTTTGTTTCAGACCTTTAACTTCTAAATCAGATTCGCAACATATTTTTTTTCCAAAGAATATTGACTTTGTTTTAGCATTATTTCAATTTGTTTTCAAAAATATAAACTATGAATTTAACGGTATTCATTGTGTCTTATGGTATAATGAGATATCTAAATCATAGCATGTAAATTAACAAACAGATATATTCTCCAGGCGTTGTAATTCATTGCCAAAAAGTCAAGAGAGCGAGAGAAATGGGCTTTAACATCCATGCCTGTCAAATGTGGCAAATATGACTGAAAGGACGCCATTGCTGCAAACAATTTTCAATCTCTTACTTTATCATTTTTCTCTGATAACACATTTTCCCAGTATTATATCATGAAATTAAACTTCAACAAGACTTCAGTTGGATAGTATTCACCATCCATATGATTATAAAAAAAATTAATAATTTGGATTTATCCTTCAAATCATGAACTTTGAAAAAAGTTTGAATAATGTGACTGCTTATATATAAATAGAATTAAGAAGACAAATAATTAATTGACTTGATGATTTTATTGTCTTTAATAATCAACGTTGATTGATAATATCTACCTAATTAGAATCTATTTTAATTTATATCGTGCCAATTCAAATATCTATTTTTAAAAAGAAGATTTTAGTTGAATAACTTAAAGGGACCATCAGAAATTGAGGTGAATGCCTCCCTCAGAAAATTTAAAAAAATAGACTGCAAAGAGCATGTTTTCCTGCTAATTCAGCCTGTGAGTACAGCAGTTTAAAGGCAACATCCCCATTTGAACAGATTCGCAGAAAAAAATCCATGTACGTATGAAATTTAAGCGCCAAAATATAGAGGAATGGTGTATTTACATTGTTTCAAAATATCAGCTCAAAATATTGAGTCGTTTGAACATAAACGTCAAAACTGCTTATTCAGATAAATAACCATTTTAAGATTTCCGGTCATTTTTTCGTTGGGTGACCTAATAATCTATTGCTGTTCTTTTAGAGGGCTATACAGTGCATTACGCAGGTGTTGTACTTGATAACAAAAGGTAAATTTCGACTACACACAACTTTTATAAAATAAAATTCTGGTTTTATCCAGCTTGGGACAGCAGTCTACATTTCCAGATGAAGACTGACGAATTTAGTTGTTTGAAAACGTATCACGTATATTGAGTTTTTAAGGGCTTTTAATACAAAATATAATTGAGATCAGCCCTTTAAAGCTTGTTCATCATTTGTATCTTTTGAACAATATCTATCTATCTAATATTTCACAACTTCCTCAAACTCAAATTGATTACTTAAAATTTAATTTAGAAAACAAATAAAAAATATATCAACCGTAGATAATTTCCTGTCTTGGATTCAACCGGACTAAAAAGAGACCCATCAAAAGATTTTACCCAAAATTTAGCGCTAACTTGTTTATATTTGCTGTTAAGAAATTTTCAAATCATCATGACTTTGTAAATACTGAATGGGATTAAACATTTTTCGAGATATTCCTTTTAGAGATTCAACTTTCATCACAATATTGTATTTTACAAGAGTCTCCTCAAATGACTTTCAACAGCTTTAATATATACTCCTGATCAACCAAACGTATCAATTTGGAATATCTCAATCAAGACTGATATTACTCTTACAGATTCAACTTTTACAATATTATAGAGAGAGAGAGAGAAATGGGGTTTAACGTCCACTCGACACAAACTAGGTCATTTCAGGACTAACACATGGTTCAATTTTATTTCAATAATTCGCTTGCGCGTAGGGGTCTTTAGCAGTGGGAGGAAACCCGGAGGACCCAGAGAAAACCCAGGAAGTTGGACAGGCGACCCTACTCCTTCTCACGTACAACCGGGGATTCGAAACCACGCCAGTTGACTCAATGACAGGTCTTATGATAAAGCACGCACGTGCTAACCATTCAGCCATCCAACCCCACCCTACAATATTATAGTTTGTAAGGGATTCAACATCTCTTAAATAACGACCATCTGATTTATAAAAGGCCCACCAAAAGATTTTACCCAGCCATCCCTTTTTAAAATCTAAAAAGAATAAACTGTTTTTGAACTGGGCCCTTATTCACGAAAACTTAAACTAAGATACAATCGAAATTTTAAGAAATACTGCAATTCGATTGGCTGACTAATATGCAAATTGGATATATGCAAATTGATTTTACTGGTCAGCCAATCGAATTGATGTATTTCTTAAAATTTTGATTGTATCTTAGTTTAAGTTTTCGCGAATAAGGGCCCTGATATTCCTTGGAGAGATTCAACTTTAACATTATTGAATTTTGTAAGGGATTCAAAATCCCCCAGATGACATTCAATAGTTTTAATATTTACTTCAAATCAGTCAAATGTATCAATTTGGAACATCACAATCAACACTGATTAATAAAGACAATGAAAACAAGTCTATAGACTGGATCTACAGGTAAATTATGATATTATGTAACAACTAACTGTATTAAACAAAATACAACTAATACTTCATGCCACTGGTTAAAAATAACAACAACTGGATAATCACATCTATATTGTCAAAAGTACTTTATTGCAACAGCGTGAAATACGATCATTCGGTGCTAATTGCCGTTTGAAACATCTAATAGGCACAAATTGTGGTAAAAGTAGGGACGTGGGAGGGGACGGGGGAAATACCATACCTCCTGAACCTGAAGAAATAACTTCGTCATCACATCGATCATTGGGAAAGATGACCAGGTTTATACTCAGGCCGCACGATGCTCGCCTCATCTCACATTCGTTAGAATAAGTTACACCATCGTTGGCACAGACAGGTTCTCGGACTGTTGGACACATGATCGGACAAACACATGCTCCATTTTCACATTTAGCTCCATATTGACACACAACATCAGCACATTTATCTGTAATAAAATGAAATGAAAAGAAATGGGATTTAACGTCCTACTGTTCTGTTCACACTAAGCAATTGAAGACGGGTATGTGCCATACAGTGTGCTATAACGGAAATTTTGCCTGGATAGATGCGCTACAGCCTATTCTTATATCGAATTCCAACAGCCCAGGGATCTTTTACGAGCATGCCAATATGCACATGGAACCTGACCAATCCGAACAACTAGACAGCTGTCCTTGTCAGGCCCTCCGTCCTGCACCACTGGCAAGGGATAACCACAGTGGGAAGTCCCGAAGAACTTTTTCTGCTAAGGCAAGGATCGAATATCTGTAAAAAAAATAGATATCTTTCTTCATTCAACAACGAAAGTATACAATAAAGGTAGAGACCCATCGGGAGTAAATCATATCGATTAATGCCGTCCAGTGGGGAAGTTCTTAAAGTGTGAAGCAATTTTAATTCAAAAACTTTCCCTAGTGGCATCATTTTTGTCAATACCAGGATCATTTGTGAAAAGCTCAATTATTTTTATTTTATAACATTTCTACCCGTATATCCTTAGAGAGAGAGAGAAATGGGGTTTAACATCCACTCGTCACAAACTAGGTCATTTCGGGACTAACATATGGTTTAATTTTATTTCAATAATTCGCTTGCGCGTAGGGGTCTTTAGCAGTGGGAGGAAACCGGAGGACCCGGGGAAAACCCACGAGGTTGAACAGGCGACCCTACTCCTTGTCACGTACAACCGAGGATTCGAAACCACGCCAGTCGACTCGATGACACGCCTTATGATACAGCACGCACATGCTATTTTATTTTATAACATTTCTACTCGTATATCCTTAGAGATTAAAATGTAATGCAATCAGTTTCAGTCTGTTAATTTTAATATCTACCAAGCAGTAGCGGATTATCAGTGAGGCTGATGAGGCGGCAGCCTCAGACCCAAAGATTTTGTAAAAAAAAAATTTTTAGACTTGTCTGATACAATTAAAAACGCATAGACAATGAATGTTAGGGGGTGGGATTTAGACCCAACGGGAATCAACATAGGCCCTGAAGTGAAATTAATTAGGCCCACGCCATTGTAATAGGCCCTATTTGTTTGGAGATCTGATCTTATTTTTTAAACGTAGGTCTACAATGTACGTTAAATCCTTGTATGTTTTCGGTTATGTCTTGCTTAATATACAGTATTGTATCCATGTGACGTCATTTATGGGCATATAAAGTTACATTACCAATATCAAACGACTTTGGCTTAGTATAGTCTAAGACGTCATACTAGTTATGACGCGATTGTAGGCCCCTGGATAACCTCAGTAACGAATCCCGTTTTTAATGTTAGCAACTACCTTGGCTCTAACTTTAAAAACTAAATAGGCCCTCCAGCAACTGCCGCCTCAGGCCTTGGTGGAGCTTAATCCGCCACTGCTACCAAGTGAAAAGACAGGTTTGCTCTCTGCCATGTATTGTATCAGATATAGGCAGTTGAAATGAAATGGGGGTTTCATCTCCACCTTTTTGGCACAGAATGGTTTAATGAAGACCGGGAGCCACGGTGGCTAAGTGGGTAAGACGCTGGCTCGCTAGCCTGGAGGTCGGGTGTTCGATCCCTGCATTGGCAGAGAAAGTTCATCCCGATTTTCCGGCGTGGTTTTCCCTTGTCAGTGATGCAGGATGGAGGGCCTGACAAGGACAGCTGTTTAGTTGTTCGGATGGGATGAAAAACCGAGGTCCTGTGTACACATTGGCGTGCACGTAAAAGATCCCTTGGTAGTTGGAATTCGATATAGGCCATACAGTTTGCCATGAGGGAAAATTTGCCAAGGCAGCGGGGCTACGACCTACTCTTAGTTTGAATTCCAACAGTCAAGGGTTCTTTTACGTGCACATCAATAGGTACACGACACAAACTAGAGCATTTCGAGACCAACGTATAGTTCAATTTGATTTCAACAATTTGCTTGCGTGTAGGGGTCTTTAGCAGTGGGAGGAAACCGGAGGACCCAGAGAAAACTCACGAGGTTGGACAGGTGTCTTTAGCAGTGGGTGGAACCCGGAGAAAACCCATGAGGTTGGACAAGTGACCCTAATCCTTGTCATGTACAAGCAGGGTATTAAAACCATGCCACTTGACTCAATGACAGATGTTATGATCTAGCACGCACCCGTTAAACCACTAGACCCCCCCAGTATTTTATATAATTGTATAAAACTTACTACAGGAGCCTGTTGAAGCTATTGATATAAACTGTTTTCTACGACAAGCTGCTACTTTTAGTTCACATTCATTAAGATAAGTTTTTCCATCACTTCCACATACTTCAGCTTCAACCTTTAAAACATACATCAACAAAACATTATAACCTTTAAAACATGCATCAACCAAACATTATAACATTTAAAACATGCATCAACAAAACATTATAACATTTAAAACATGCATCAACAAAACATTATAATCTTTAAAACATGCATCAACAAAACATTATAACCTTTAAAACATACATCAACAAAACATTATAACATTTAAAACATACATCAACAAAACATTATAACCTTTAAAACATACATCAACAAAACATAATAGGGTTTTAGTTTTGAGGGGGCCGGGGAGTGTATGAATGAGAGAGACTGAGATGGACAAACTACAGGCTTACATCATGTCGTGTGCTATAACAACCAGACAGCTTTGTTACCACCTATACTATATATAATTCAAACTGTCGAGGGCTCTTTTACCTGCATACCAACGAGCACAAGAGCAATCTGATTAAAATACAGATCTATACTTCGTTTCGTTTTTTTATACCCATTCTTATCACAAAAAACCCCCAGCAATATATGACAATAAATCCCATTATATGTTCTTTAATTTATCTCTGTAGACATAAACACAAAAAAATCCCCCAAAATATTTAGAACATTCCAGAAATAAAGGTAATTGTCAGACAATTTCATTCGTGCAAAACAAACACTAAGGATAATTAGGATGTGATTTGAAAGACGGAAATGATATTGATTAGGTTAAGAGTGATTAGACCAATCATTGACTAGTGTAATTAACTTGTAAAGTAATTTGTCTATGTTTAAATATAAGAAAGGTTTTTAATCTAGAACATCAGTCAAACTCTCTGATTCCCTGTCTGTATTTAGACTCTTGTCATGCTAATCTGTAATTGTAATTATGGTCCTCTTATTCAGATGAGGGAGAGAGAGAGAAATGGGGTTTAACACCTACTCAACACAAACTAGGTCATTTCGGGAATAACATATGGTATAATTTTATTTTAATAATTCGCTTGCGCATAGGGGTCTTTAGTGGAAGAAAACCTACGAGGCTGGATAAGCCATTTGACTCAATGACAGACTTTATGATAAATCGCGTGCGCTAACCATTAGGCCATTTCCTGCACCCCACCCCCGCCGCTGTATTCCTTGTCACTTACAAGCCTGGGATCGAGAGAGAGAGAGAGAAATGGGGTTTAACGTCCACTCGACACAAACTAGGTCATTTTGGGACTAACATATGGTTTAATTTTATTTAGATAAAGAAAGTATTATTTACATTAATAAATAAACAGTCATTTATTACGTTTTAGATTAAGTCTTGTTTATATTAATAAATGACATTTTCATCCATCCAACAATGAGTTTGTTATTTAAGGGGAGGGAGCTCAGGCACAAATTTTGTTTCGTTTTTTATACTTTCGATGCCCTACACTACGTGTAGATCTAACAAGTTATAGTGGGAGTTCACGTTCTATGACGTCAGGTACCAAGCAAGCGACATTTGACCCGATTACGTCAGTCATTCGATTAACCAATTAGCGACCGTCATGTATTTTTTATCTACTTTTGCTTTGTTTTGATTTCTATAGCCGCTTATATCTATCCACAGTTTCGCACAAAAAAGGTCAAACACTCGATTCGACAGACCATTTGATTGGCTGACCCCTCATTTCAAGCAGAACACGAGTTAAATAACAACGCTTCCAGATCCAAGTGTAGTAAAGACAAGTAAAATCGAAATTTTGAACTATAAAAACGAAACGAAATTGGATCTGTGTTTTAATCAGATTGCCTGTAAAATGAATATAGTAATACTTACAGGTATGCAGGACGTAGGACAAACACACCTGGCTTGAGTTCCATCACTTTCACAAATTGCATAAAATTCACATTTTACATTTTCACAACCGTCTGTAAGTAAAATGATTTTAAATATTTCAAAGATTTTTAATTTGTAAGTAAAATGATTCTAAATATTTCAAAGATTTTTAACCTGTAAGTAAAATGATTTTAAATATTTCAAAGATTTTTAATTTGTAAGTAAAATGGTTTTAAATATTTCAAAGATCTTTAATTTGTTTAGTAAAATGATTTAAAATATTTCAAAGATTTTTAATTTGTAAATAAAATGATTTTAAAATATTTTGGTTAATAATCTAGGGATAAATTTTGAAAGTACCAATGTCATAATGCAGTATCAACTTAAAAGATTCTATCAATGTAGGTCTGCAGAGATTTTATTTCAATAATTTGTTTGCTCGTAAGGGTCTTTAGCAGTGGCAATGCTACTCCTTGTCACCTACAACCGGGGAATCAAACCCACATCAGTTGACACAATGCACACGCACTAACCATTTTTCCAAACAACCCCACTTTACAAATAAGATCCATGCCCAAACATTACATATAATCTATTGCCAATAATCTCTTTCCCAGGTAATGAGCTTTAGAATTTCATATTAATATATAATCTGTGATGTCGTCAATAACCTCTTTCCCAGGCAATGAGCTTTAGAATTTCATATTATTATATAACAGCTTTCCCCCATAATGAGTTCAGAATATTAACTTACTACAAGATTTCCGATGTTTTATCTGAACATTTTGTTTAAATTTACAATTTTCAAATCGTAATTTGCATTCATTCTCGTATGTTATACCATTATAGCCACAAACCTGAAATAAACAATTAAAACAATATCATTATTGTACTAAGAGGCAACAATTTTAAACTGGTAAAACGATCGACAGATTTTAAAACCAGTTTACATTTAACGCATGAGAGAGAGAAAGGGGGTTTAACGTCCACTCAACACAAACTAGGTCATTTCGGGACTAACCTATGGTTCAACTTCATTTCAATAATTCACTAGCGCATAGGGGTCTTTAGCAGTAGGAGGAAACAAAACCATGCCGGTCGACTCAATGACAGACCTTGAAGAGATTATAATAAACACCGAGTATCTATCTATACAGCTGTGTCCTGTCTGTGATATAATATTAAATCACCAGCTATACAATAACTATGTCTATTAATGAAATTTCTACACATTGTCATCTCTATTATGTATAAATGTATAGACCAGAAATTCTATAAAGTCATACTCTGTTATTACACAACCAACATCAAACGTACTATCAATCGACTTTCTCTTTATGTTGTTATTCCTTCTTCATTAGTCCAGTCAGTACAGGGGATCATGTGGCTAAGCGGGTAAGACGCTGGCTCACTAGACTGGAGGTTGGATGTTCGATCCCTGCATTGGCTGAGAAAGTTCATCCAGATTTTCCAGCGTTGTTCTCCCTTGTCAGTGATGCAGGACGGAGGGGCTGACAAGGAAAGCTGTCTAGTCGTTCGGATGGGACAAAAAACCGAGGTCCCGTGTACACATTGGCGTGCACGTAAACGATCCCTTGACAGTTGGAATTCGATATAAGAGTAGGTCGTAGTGCCACTGTCCGGGCAAAATTTCCCTCATAGCACACTGTATGGCGTATGCTTGTCTTCACTAGCCCAGTCGGAGCAGAACAGTAGGACGTAATGGCTTTGTAGATTCTTCGTTCTCAATGATAATGGCTGCTACGAATTTCTGGGTGAGCTCTGATCAAACTCACTTGTACACCCTAATTTATACCCACTAATTTCTGCAGGTCTAAGATAACCTTGACGTTAATTTCCATCCCATATAATGGATAAAACTCTTTATTTCCCACCAAAGAGATAGGAAACATTACCTATTTTGGTCTACCAACCATAGGTCAATAAACAGCCAGAATTTGGTGGATATTTTTGACAATGATTATGATTTAACCAAAATATCACTGGGTTTTTTATGTATAACTATATATTCCCGTTCATTAAGTACGTGTGATTTAACTCTATAGACAGAGTAAAGTAACAATTTTGCAAAGAACCAAAATTGTCTCAAGGACCAAAGTGTTACAAATAATGACAGTTATTTCATCAATTTAAAACTAGAAGATGGGTTTCTGTTGCCAGGTAATAAAACACCCACCAACAACTATTCATAAATGCTTATTAAAGATATGAATTAGGGTCTCTGCTCCATCTAGGCTGGTTGGAGAAGGTGACAAATCCAGCTTTGTGGGAAGAAATTCCTACCCAAATGATTTCTTCATTTTCTGAAACAACTATGTCCCTAGTGTTCCAGAAAAATTTTCCCCGCCGATCGGAGTTGAGCAAAATTTTTTACAGCATTTTGAAATTTTGACCCCCTGGGTCAACATAATGAAACTGACAACCATTTATAACTTCAAAAATATCAATTTTACACCCTAGAAATGTATTATCAACATATAGGAAAGTGATACCAAGGATTCCAGAAATGATGTCAAAAATAACGTACGACGTCACCGTGACGTCAGAATACAAATTGGCGGAACTATGACGTCACTGTGATGTCAAAATTTAAAATGGCGGAGACGTGTTGTGAATAAAGCAATAACAGCAAGCAAAAAGACAAGAGGAACATTCTGGACACCATAAAATATTCATTCGGGTCATCATCAATAAAATCATCAAAATATTCTTCAGTTCTGATTTGTTCTGCCCCGTACCAAATTCATCTTCTAAATCGATGCTGATTTGTTGGCTATTCAGACAACCCTCCCCATGGCATCCTCCACGCGCTTCAACACATTTCAAACCATTCTTTGTACAAGAACGTGACGAGCATTGGTTTTTCAACGATTTACATTTACACCGAATGAAATTCAGAACGTTTTCTGGTGCTGATGGAAGAACAGTCGCGATGGGAACGTGTCTATTCTCTATCACTTGCCAACCCCAATTCACAGGATTGACGCCATCGTCTAGTTCATCCCAAATTCTAACCTGAACATGGACGCGGTGAGCATGCTGCTCGGCCGCGGCAGCTGTTGGAGGAAGTCTATTGATTTGAATGGAAATTTTTTTCAGCGATCATAGCTTTGTACCTTAGGTACCGGACTTTAGTTGTGACAATACATTACACAGAATAACCTTTCTCCAGCTTCAGATACTTCGGACTGGGAACTTCCAGGTGAAGCTATTGTCTAGCTTGCTTCCTGAAAGATATCACTGTTCGTATGTTTAAGACGTCCCAATTCACAGCATCCGAAACAACCAGAAGTGGTATCACACCCAGACCAGGCGTGAATGAACAATAAATTGTCTAATACAGTTTTATCCATTGCGCTGCAGACTGATTTTATGTTATAGGTGTTGCGCTTTTTGTCCAAGTGGCAAAGATGAATTGTCGCCATTTCTGGTTTCGCGTGGTGCAGTAATGAGACCAAAATATCTGGCGACAATTCATCTTTGCCACTTGGACAAAAAGCGCAACACCTATGACATAAAATCAGTCTGCAGCGCAATGGATAAAACTGTATTAGACAATTTATTGTTCATTCACGCCTGGTCTGGGTGTGATACCACTTCTGGTTGTTTCGGATGCTGTGAATTGGGACGTCTTAAACATACGAACAGTGATATCTTTCAGGAAGCAAGCTAGACAATAGCTTCACCTGGAAGTTCCCAGTCCGAAGTATCTGAAGCTGGAGAAAGGTTATTCTGTGTAATGTATTGTCACAACTAAAGTCCGGTACCTAAGGTACAAAGCTATGATCGCTGAAAAAAATTTCCATTCAAATCAATAGACTTCCTCCAACAGCTGCCGCGGCCGAGCAGCATGCTCACCGCGTCCATGTTCAGGTTAGAATTTGGGATGAACTAGACGATGGCGTCGATCCTGTGAATTGGGGTTGGCAAGTGATAGAGAATAGACACGTTCCCATCGCGACTGTTCTTCCATCAGCACCAGAAAACGTTCTGAATTTCATTCGGTGTAAATGTAAATCGTTGAAAAACCAATGCTCGTCACGTTCTTGTACAAAGAATGGTTTGAAATGTGTTGAAGCGCGTGGAGGATGCCATGGGGAGGGTTGTCTGAATAGCCAACAAATCAGCATCGATTTAGAAGATGAATTTGGTACGGGGCAGAACAAATCAGAACTGAAGAATATTTTGATGATTTTATTTATGATGACCCGAATGAATATTTTATGGTGTCCAGAATGTTCCTCTTGTCTTTTTGCTTGCTGTTATTGCTTTATTCACAACACGTCTCCGCCATTTTGAATTTTGACATCACAGTGACGTCATAGTTCCGCCATTTTGTATTCTGACGTCACGGTGACGTCATACGTTACTTTTGACATCATTTCTGGAATCCTTGGTATCACTTTCCTATATGTTGATAATACATTTCTAGGGTGTAAAATTGATATTTTTGAAGTTATCAATGGTTTTCAGTTTCATTATGTTGACCCAGGGGGTCAAAATTTCAAAATGCTGTAAAAAGATTTGCTCAACACCGATCGGCGGGGAAAAGTTTTCTGGAACACTAGGGACATAGTTGTTTCAGAAAATGAAGAAATCAATTGGGTAGGAATTTCTTCCCACAAATTTTCTATCTCGACCAGACTAATCTGGGATAATGCAGACTGGCATATACTGTTCAGTGTGCTATGAGTGAAATTTTGTCCGGACAGCTGTAGTACTACCGGACTTCTTTATTTGTTGTGTTCCTTGTGATCGTAAATAATACTACAGCAACAATGATTTCACAGCTTTATTAATAAACTGGAAATAACTTTGCAGGTTCCTCGTTCTCAAATATATAATGACTGGTAAGAATCTCTGGGTGAGCTCTAATCTAGCTCTCCCCTACACCCTAATTTATACCCCCTACTTTCCCAGGTCTTTAATAACCTTGACGTGAATTTCCACGCCATATAAGGAATAAAACTCTATATTTCCCACAACCAAGACAGGCAACATTACCTATTTTTGGTCAACCGACCATAGGTCAATAAACAGCTAGAATTTGTGGACTATTTTGACAATGATTATAATTTAAATAAAACATCACTGTTTTTTACGAACAACTATAACCACGTTCATTTAGTACTTATGATTTGACTTTATAGACCAAATTGAAGAGACAATTTTATAAAGAGCCAAAATTGTCTCAAGGGCCATAGTGCTACACAGCAACACTATGGTCCTACTTTTATTTTGAATTCTAACTGTCAAGGGTACTTTTATGTGCATGCCAACGTGTACATGGGACCTCGGTTTTTTGTCTCATCCGAATAACTGGACACTGTTCATTGTCAGGACCTCTGTGAAGCCACATCAGGATGATGATAAAGTAAAAATATTGCCATCTATGTCAACCATGAACTTTTAAATCAGAAAATGTCAGAAACTTTGGACTGAAAAGTGTTTTTTAAGGTTTGGATGACAGGGGTAATAACTCTGCAAATAAAACCCATTCATGACATTTAATTTTTATCATGTTTCCAAGCAAGCTGTGATTATGCACAGTTTCTTGGACTGGCTGCCACGGATTATAGAGAGAGAGAAATGGGGTTTAATGTCCAATTGACAGAAACTAGGTCATTTCAGGACTAACACATGGTTTAACTTTATTTCAATAATTCACTTGCGTGTAGGGGTCTTTAGCAGTGGGAGGAAACCGGAGGACCCATAGAAAACCCATGAGGTTGGACAGGCGACCACACTCCTTGTCACGTACAACCAGGGTAAACCCCGCAGTTGACTCAATGACAGACCTTGTGATACAGCGTGCACGTGCTAATCATTCGGTCATCTAACACCCCGCCACGGGTTATGGCTATCATTTTTAAAAACATGGTGTAAAAAAATGAAACTTACAGGTTCATATTGTTCTGTACATATTTTACATTCACAAGATGGCTGACCTTCCCTCTCCACACACTCGGCATCATATTCACATTTAAAATTTCTACATGGTACATCTCCTCCTGAAATAGTACGAACAATTCAAACGATGTTAATAATCTCAATAAAACAATCCATATTCTTTAATCGCAGGGAAAATACCTGTAAACACCACCGTCGCAGCTTGCAAGAATCTGTAATCAAGCAACCAGGTAAGGAAACAGGACAAAGCCCACTATTGTGACAAAGTACTTGTATCATATTAAGATTCATGTTCCTGAAGCAACGACTGCAAGTTTTACAACATCAGGACGTTGCTAGATTACTTTACAATTCCTGAACTTATAGCTACGTTACGTTATATGTTTACTAAACTGTTATCATTAAGATAGTGTTACACTATTGACAAAACAAGGTTTTTAGACAATTCAACATTTAGGTCACAGGGTTCTTTTAAAGTCCAACTCCAACTCTGATCCTAACCATAACAAATTAGCTCATATTGTAGTATTGGTACTATAAGCTCCTATATATATATATATATATAGAGAGAGAGATAGAGATAGAGAGAGAGAGAGAGAGAGAGAGAGAGAGAGATGGGGTTTAACGTCCACTCGACACAAACTACATCATTTTGGGATTAACATATGGTTCAATTTTATTTCAATAATTTGCTTGTGCGTAGAGATCTTTAGCAGTGGGAGGAAACCGGAGGACCGGAGAAAAACCACAAGGTTGGACAGGTGACGTACAACTGGGGAATCAAAACAAAGCCAGTTGACTCAATGACAGACCTTATGATACAACGCATATGTGCTAACCATTCAGCCATCCAAGCCACCTTGCTGCTATATAAACCAATTTGGTAAAAAACGTCCGTCCACCTGACAATTGTCCTATAAAACCAAGTCCGTTGGAAATAAATTCATATTAAGGAGCTGTCAATGAGGAACATAGGAAAAAATATTTGCAAATTACTTGGGGGTTGCGTCACCATAGAGATTTTTTTTCCAAATACGGTTTTGTCCAAGGGGATTTTATCTACAATGGATTTGTTGTACATAATCCACAAGTGAATTAGTGTTGCGGCTCAGTCCTCCCCTGTCTCTTTCATAAAGGAGTCAACTCTTTCACCCCCCCCACTCCAGTCGCTTTCATAAAAGAGTCAACGTTTTCAAAACCCAGTCTCCACTTTTTTATTCTAACATACAATAAGATACTGTGATATCTAAATATATAGCCGACTGATTTTAGTTGATAAGATTGTATCTAGCAGACGACCCGAGAAAAAATGAATACGAGTAGATTATTACATGTCTAGCTCCATCTTGAAACCTCTCCAAATTAAAAGTGATGTTTATTGTCTCGAACAATGAAGATCAGCCTTAGCTAAATTAAAAGTAATCTGTTATTGTAAACTTTAATTATGAGCTCTTGTATATATCCGAAATGGAGGGAGGAAATAACAGGAAAACGATGGCCGAGTTTGGGTCCAGACGACACGAGTTAAAAGGGTTATACAATATCCTGAAGTCGTCCACGCTAAAATCAGATTCTGGTTTTATATATATCTGATCATTACATTACGTTACTGTTTATTAACACAAGAAAATTGAACAGAAGATCCATTTGCTATTTTAGGTTATTTAATAACAATGTGGTTTTTAACGGCTTGTCAATCAATACTAATTTACCTACGATATATAATCAATCGTGTTTATTTATACCTTGCGTGAGACAGACATGGATCTGTTACGTATCTGAGCAGGTTCTATTAGATTCTAAATATGGCTACTACACCCACAGCCATCCATGTCAGTTCTAAAATCAACTTTAACAAAATCAAACTTTTAAAATATTCTATTCACACGCTTCAGAAGTCAAAATGTGAAAAATCACATATTACCAAGATAGAAATGTCTATTAATTTTAAACTTACCGCAAACTCCTGTATGAGCAACTGTGACAAATTTTTTGGTCAAACAAGACTTCCTACGTAATTCACACTCGTTATCGTAAGTGACACTGTCGTTACCACAGACTTGTCTCATCACCGGTTCACAGGGGGTGGGGCAGATACATGACGCGGATCCCTGTCTGTCTATACTACACTCCTCCTCGGGACCACACCTGATATCGTCACATGGATTATCACCTGAAATAATAAACAACAGGTTGAAACATGTGTACACCTGTGGACCACACCTGATGACGTCACATGGATTACTACCTGAAATAATAAACAACACGTTGAAATGAAATGGAGTTTAACGTCCTACTGTTCTGCTCCTATACTGGGCTAATGAAGACAGGCATATGCCATACAGTGTGCTATGAGGGAAATTTTGCCTGGGCAGTGGCACTATGGCCTACTCTTATATCAAATTCCAACTGCCAAGAGATCTTTTATGTGCATTCCAATGTATACACAGGACCTTGGGGTTTTTTTTGTCCCATCCAAACGACTAGACAGCTGTCCTTGTCAGGCCCTCCTTCCTGCACAACCACAGGTTGAAACATGTGTTCACAGTCGTTTATTCATTAACATCATAGACATGAACTTGAAACCGGTGACATAAATCATTTTTTGCGGTACCGTAAATCATAAATATTAGCGTACTCAGAATTATGATATTCTACATAACAGATTATTATAAAGAACCATGGTTATATTAAAGGGAATAGAAGATCGTAAGTTGGAATTATTTCCTATTGTTGACAACGACTTTAACTGACCCAGTTCGGGCCAGTCAGTTTCAAAATAAATTAAGAACCTTGCTCTAATTGCCTTATATCTATACATATACATCCCCCTCCCTCCCACGGCCCATTTGATGTGTGTGAAGCACCCTACCAGGGGAACATATCAATATTTTATCATATTTTTGGCACAATTATATGCCCACTTTAGTTTGATGATATCAAAAATGTTGAAATCTAAAATCATATAAATTTTATTCAAGCTGGTTTGATATAAGATAAGATATGTCGTTCATGCATTCGGTCGTTTTCTACTTTCAAATACCAAAAGGAAATGAATATGACTGGCCTTTAACTTTAATCGAATGCTTTCCTTCAATTGTCCCCAATCATGTTGATTTGAATAGTAAGGAGATATTTATTCTACTATCTGTTAAAACTAAACTGCGGAGGATTATTTTAAATTTACATAAATTCAATAGCGTCTATCTAATACATTATATATTGTCCTGCAGCCGAGGCCCGTATGTTTCCAATCGCTAAATGCCACTAAAATCATATTTTATTTTAAAGTCTATTTACAATATTCTAGCTATATTTTTAAATCATGCACTTTATTATCTATCGTAACAAACTATAATCATGCATAAAAAAAACTCAAATAAACAAGTGTAAAACAAAAAACAATCGAAATATTTTTCTTCCAGATCGATTCTTTTCCAAATGCTAGAGATCTCTGTATAATTGGTGCACCGTTGTGTGAAGTGTTGCGTGAATATGAGACACTATGGCTATTCCTAAATTTGATTTAAGTCGATAATGTTTCAACTTCTGAAATTTCCATGCTAAATCAATTACAATGCTCTGAAATTCAAAGAAATTTATCATTTATCAAATTACAGATCTGTAAAGAAAAATACAAACACGAAACCAAATACACGAATATACTTGTAACAAAGAATCTCTCTCTTTAAAATATACATCGTTACGATATCAAATCACTGAAATAGTAACCAATAGCAACCAAAAAACTGACAGAAACAACAACATCAAGAGTCCATCTGTGGGGGCAGAGGGAGAGAGGAGGGGGATAAAATCATAACACTACGAAACTGGACAAGACCTCTTTGTTCAGGGGACAGTCGCTGCTTATTACTACTAACGACTGCTTTTGAAATGTTAAAAGTTAACGGATGTAACAAGGCAGGAAGGTAATGAAGGCCAAGTGAGAGGGGTACACTGGTTTCAGATAACTCAGACAAAATAGTAATCTGATTAAAATACAGATCTATATTTTATTTCGGGTTTTTTTTACACTTTCGATGGCCTACACTACATGAAGAACTGACTGGTTCTACTGGGAGGTTGTAGCAGGGGTGGTACGAGCAGGTTTTGACCCTATGACGTAAGACATTGATTAATCAATCAGTGTTGACGTTTCTAGGGGTTTACACAGTACTGTGCATCGTAAGCCAAGAACTCGCTGTAACAGACCATTTCATTGGCTAATCCCTCACTTCAACCAGAACCAAGTTATATAACAACTCTTCCAGATTCTAGTGTTGTGTAGACAAGTAAAACAAAATTTTGAACTATAAAAAACAAAACGAAATAGGATCTGTGTTTTAATTAGATTGACAAAATAAATTCTGTTAAAACTTGTTGTTTGAATGTGTATGACTGTTCTATTTTTTTTTTCAACTTTTAAAATAAGTTCTGATTTTTCATCTCATCTATATACCGGTATTTAATTCAAAATCAACCAGCCATAGACAATCACAAGACACATGGTAACACCCAGTTGACCAATTAAAGTGCAAGCGTATGTTCAACTAGCCAATCAACAGTGGGCTGATAGCATTCTGGTGAACATGTGACTTGAAATTGTCTTTGATTGTATTTGGTTCCATGACTACAAATTAACGATAACACGAGTCATAATTCTTTTGCAAATCAATGGTTGGGACAAATAGGAAATGAGAGAGAGAGAGAGAGAAATGGGGTTTAACGTCCACACGACACAAACTAGGTCATTTCGGGACTAACATATGGTTTAATTTTATTTAGATAATTCGCTTGCGCGTAGGGGTCTTTAGCAGTGGGAGGAAACTGGAGGACCCGGAGAAAACCCCCGAGGTTGGACAGGCGACCGTACTCCTTGCCACGTACAACCGGGGATTCGAAACCACGCCAGTCGACTCAATGACAGACTGTATGATATAGCGCACGCACGCTAACCATTCAGCCATCAAACCCCCAAATAGGAAATGAAATGAAATTAAATGTGGATTAACGTCCTACTGTTCTGCTCCGACTGGGCTAATGAAGACAGGCATACGCCATACAGTGTGCTATGAGGGAAATTTTGCCTGGGCAGTGGCACTACGACCTAGTCTTATATCGAATTCCAACTGCCAAGGGATCTTTCATGTGCACACCAATGTATACATGTTACCTCGGTTTTCCGTCCCATCTGAACGACTAGACAGCTGTCTTTGTCAGGCCCTCCGTTCTGCACCACTGACAAGGGGAAACAATGCCGGAAAATCCTGATGAACTTTCTCGGCCAATGCAGGGATCGAACCCCTGATCTCCAGGGATGGGATAAATAAAACATTTGTTCATGATCATACACAAGAATAAATTTTGCGGGATCTGTGTGTACCCTTGATTCGGTCCTCTTTAATTTCCTGCCTTGTTCAGTCACCTAACATTCATAAGCTTTAAAAAGCAAAATATCACTGGAAATAAACACAGTCAGTTTAAAATTTACGATTCAAATAGCTATATGCCATCAAATTATTCTGTATTTCAATTGAGGTCTTCCTGGTAAACAATCCCTGCATATTTGAAAAAAAAGGTAACAACACTGCATGTCGTAATCCAATAAGAGTGAATAAAAAGGCAAAAAGATATCATTACGCAACCCTTCTTTGTATTTCTACAGAAAAAGAGCATAATAAAACTTTTTAAAATCTTCTCAACTTCCCATTCAAAAATGTCATTGATGTCAGATCTTCTAATTCTAATCAAAAAAGGTTTGATTTTCAGATTATTTTGAAATATTTTTTTAATTTTTGTACCATAAATTAAGGCCATTCAATATCAAATTTATTGAACTGGATTAGAGTGACTTTTAGAAAACTGAGAATGGTGAACAAAAAAAAAAATATATATATATATCATATTTATTTAATTTTGTGAAAAGTTGGAATTTGTGAGTATAAGAGTGTTCCATTCCTTATTGGTCTGAATATTGCGCAAAAACGATTGTTCCTATGTTGATCTTATTTCTTTTAAACAATTTACACTCCAATAATAAAAGTTAAATGAAATATTTTAAATAAATTGAATGAGTCACTGAAAGTCATTTGTATTTTTTCGACAATATCTAAGTTTTTCATGAGTTAATCCACGTTGAAATGAACTCAAAATTGATGACGTAAAATATAATCAAGAAACATAAAATGGAATTTCCAAGGAAGATATCCCCCTGGCTAAAATTATTTTTGTGAAAATTGATGACGTAGCAATTAATTAAGAAGTAAATAATAATATATCCAGTGGCGGCGCCAGCCGTCGGTGATTGGAGGGGCAAAGCTGGGGCAAAGTTCAAGGTTAAGGGGGCAAAGGCACGAGCTTCAACTAGGGGTAGGGGGCCTCCCCCAGAAAATTTTGAAAAACAGGTTGCCGGAAATGCAGCCTGGCAGTATTTCAGGCACTGATCGAGGAGGTAAAGTGTCAAATGAACAGACTTGCGAATCACGACGAAGCCCACTCACGAGCTTCAAAGTAGGGAGTCCTCCCCAAGAAAATTTTGAAAAATAGACTGCCGGAAATGCTGTCTTACAGTATTCTGTCAGGCACCAATCGTCGAGATAAATAGATCTGCCCAGATACCGTTCGTCGCCTAATCACTAGTTTATCCGACTAGAGAACAAAATGTCAAACGAACGGACTTGCGAACCTCAACGAATTCCCCTTGTGAGTGCCAAAGTAGCGAGTCCATTGGGGACCTCGCCAAGAAAATTTTGAAAAATAGACTATCAGAAATGCTCTACAACATGCAAGTTTATGACTGAGTGGGGATGTGGGATTTATTCATCATAGAAGGTATTGATTACCGAAACGTATCACAAATACTTTTTTTTAATTTCTAAAATCATTGGGGGGGCAAACAGAGGGCAGAGCAGATTAACGGGGGAGCAAATGCCCCCCCCCCCCCCTTGCCCCCCCCCCCCGGTGCCGCCACTGAATATATCCAAGGTAGATAATCATTTGGCTAAGATTAAAAAGAGGCCCATCAAAAGATTTTCAGATAAGATTATAGGTGGCACTGGTTTGATTTGAGCTTAACCCATTTATAGCATCTGCTGAGGATGCCGAATGTTGCCAAATTTTCAATTCATCATAATTTTGTAAAAACTGAAGGGAATTAAACCATTTTTAGAGTGAAATCCCTTTTAGAGATTTAACTTTCACAATATTGTAGTATCCGAGAGATTAATAATCCGTTGCCAATTTTCAATTCATGATAACTTTGTAAAAACTGAACGGAATTGAACCATTTTTGGAGTGAAACCCCTTTTGGAGATTCAACATTCATAATATTGTAGTCCACTAGAGATTAATAATCTAATAATCTGTAAAATGACAATCAGAGACTCGAAATATAGTGTCAATTCATGATAACTTTGTAATTACTGAACGGAACTGAACCATTTTTTGAATGATATTAGAAATATTAGAGATTCTAATTTCACAATATTGTAGTCTAATAATCTGTGAAATGATGATCAGAGGAACAAATCATGTGAAACGACCAATGAGAAAGGACTGGAAGAGATCACAGGAGAGAGGTAATTTACCATGTTTGTTATTATACTCATCTTGTACTGTTCCAGTTAGAACTCGGAGAGCTAATATATCAAAAATAAAATCTTTACATAAAT
The DNA here is from genome assembly GCF_932274485.2 of Patella vulgata. Classification (NCBI taxonomy): domain Eukaryota; kingdom Metazoa; phylum Mollusca; class Gastropoda; family Patellidae; genus Patella; species Patella vulgata. The sequence continues at coordinate 6,309,009 of NC_065885.2, forward strand.
CGCAAAAAACATAATAATATTCAAAATGACAATATAAATGCAGACACAATTCATAATCTACATCATTCAACAGACAATCGTCATTCCAAACACAATAATTTTTTTTATAATCAAAAAAAATACATAACTTAATATTCACAATATTTAACATTTTTTATAAATAAATTTCAATCTTTATCCCCCACCCCATTCCAAACACAATAATTTATTTTATAATCAAAAAAATATATAACTTAATAATCACAATATTTAACATTTCTCATAAATAAATTTATTTTTTTATCCCCCGCTCCCCCAAAATAAGCATGTAAATTTTCAACGAAAGAATAACATTTTTTACAATAACCATTTTATATCCGTACACTAAACAATAATAGTCATATTTTGACTCTCAATTAAATTAAATCATGCAAGCAATCAATAGTATCACCATCATCATGATATAGTATGGCCTTTAATACCAGACACCCACTATCACGATTCGTGCCACGATTGAAATCATGGTTTTAATCGTTGAGTAATCGTTGTGATCCTATCAGGTCTTATCATATATTGAGGTCAGTCATAGCAATCGTGTCGATCGTATCTGAACGTATCTGCATGTAGAAGATTGTGGAGAGAGAGAGAGAGAAATGGGGTTTAACGTCCACTCGACACAAACTAGGTTATTTCGGGACTAAAATATGGTTTAATTTTATTTACATAATTCGCTTGCGCGTAGGGGTCTTTAGCAGGGGAGGAAACCGGAGGACCCGGAGAAAACCCATGAGGTTGGACAGGCGACCCTACTCCTTGCCAAGTACAACCGGGGATTCAAAACCACGCCAGTCGACTCAATGACAGACTTTATGATACAGCGCGCGCACGCTAACCATTCAGCCATCCAACCCCCCCAAAAGATCGTGGACTCAATAGGGACAATCCTATCGTAACGCAACGCACGACAGTGGGAACCTAGCAATACTCCAGATTTTCATATTACAGAGGAATCTCCGACCTGTGAGAGAGAGAGAGAGAGAGAGAAATGGGGTTTAACGTCCACTCGACACAAACCAGGTCATTTCGGGACCAACACATGGTTCAACTTTATTTACACAATTCGCTTGCGCGTAGAGGTCTTTAGCAGTGGGAGGAAACCGGAGGACCCGGAGAAAACCCACGAGGTTGGACAGGCGACCCTACTCCTTGCCACGTACAACCGGGGATTCGAAACCACGCCAGTCGACTCAATGACAGACTTTATGATACAGCGCGCGCACGCTAACCATTCAGCCATCCAACCCCCCTCGACCTGTGAGAGTTGTCTGCCTTATATGCAAGTATTGTTTACAGCGCCATTGTTTAATTCCTATTAAATATTGATTTTGTAATAGGGGCTGGAATTCCATCAAGCGACTGCTCATAGGAGCAAAGTACATACTCGTAGGTGAGATGGTTCCCTCTAGGGAGTCAATCTCTGAGAAAATTTTGAAAAATCAGTGTGTCAATGGTGTTTTGTGGTACATCCCTCCTAACCCAATATCCTGCGTCTCCACCACTGCATGTACACCATGTGGTAAATAAATAAATAAATACACACGTTTACCTACGAGTATGCAAGTTCGGTATTTCCTTAAAGGCCATCATAAAAGCTTCATAAATTTTTGAAATAATGTAAGTAATTCACGTTTATCTTCGAGTATGCAAGTTCGGTATTTCCTTAAAAGCCATCATAAAAGCTTCATAAATTTTTGAAATAATGTAAGTAATTATGTCAATATATACTTTCCATAAGTCTAACATGAACCCGAATGTCAATATTACCTGCAAAAGTTAAATTTCAACGTTACTAATTTCAGCTGTTCTTCGTGAGTAGTCGTAACTTTTCGTCAATAAATGATACATGACGTCATTTTAGTCTTTATGGTTATAGAAATATAGACTGGAATATGAGCAGAAGGATTAAAATGACATCACAGATTGTTTATTGACGGAAAATTACGACTACTCACGGAGAACAGCGGAAATTACTAACTTTGAAATTTAACTGTTGCAGGCAATATTGACATTCGGTTTCGTGTTATACTTATCGAAAGGACATGTTAACATAATTACTTGCTTTATTTAAACAAACATTGAAGCTTTTCTGGTGACCTTTAATACTTCTTCCCTAAATGAAGACTAAATCACGACAACTACCAAGTCAAAACAATTTAAGAAACACAAAGCAATCATCTTCTTGGTTTTTCTCGCAAAGCATTAAACGAAAAGCAACCAATTTATCTATATGAATATTCATTCCATTTCCCTGGAGTAATAAAATGTTCAGATTTTTCGACGAGTACGCTTCAAATCTTCGATTGGATCATTCCAATTTGTGAGTCAATTTTACGCCCTGCATACAAATATCCTTGTAATAACCCTATCCGTATGGCAAATTTATGACTTGCCTAGAATATGGCATATCGGTAATAAAGCATATCAGTGCCGATTTATGGCCTCAAGCTGAATCAATCACGTTATTTATGAGAGGAAGAAATATTTATTTACGACTTGAAATCATGAATTTCATTACTAAGAGTTTTACTACAAACCTGTGCTGCATTTTCCTTTGTAAGTAAGATGTATTTCTTTTCGTGCCTTGCAGGCTTCTTTTTTAAGCATACATTCGTTACTATATGTCCTGCCATCACTACCACAGACAGGTTCAAAGTCCTCGTAACATATAAAATTACATTTGCATATTGGTTTTCTGAGTTCGTCAAGTTGACAAACCTGAGGCTCTTTACACTTATTTTTCTCGCACGGATCTGAAAATAAAAACCAATCACCAAATAAATAAAAGCCATAACCAATTTTTAATGAAATAGAGAAAGGGAGAGAGAGAGAAATTGGGTTTAACGTCCACTCGACACAATAATTCGCTTGCACCTAGGGGTCTTTAGCAGTGGGAGTAAGCCAGAGGACCCGAAGAAAACCCACGAGGTTGGACAGGCGACCCTACTCCTTGTCACGAAATAGAGAAAGGAGGGGTGATATTACCGAGATCTCATATAAGAACAACCAATCAGATTTTTTTTATCATATTGTCTTCTTGAGCTACATGGGGATCACGTGGCTAAGTGGGTAAGACGCTAGCTCGCTAGCCTGGAGGTCGGGTGTTCGATCCCTGCATTGGCCGAGAAAGTTCATCCAGATTTTCCGGCGTGGTTCTCCCTTGTCAGTGATGCAGGACGGAGGGGCTGACAAGGAAAGCTGTCTAGTCGTTCGGATGGGACGAAAAACCGAGGTCCCGTGTACACATTGGCGTGCACGTAAAAGATCCCTTGGCAGTTGGAATTCGATATAAGAGTAGGCCGTAGTGCCGCTGTCTGGGCAAAATTTCCCTCATAGCACACTGTATGGCGTATGCCCGTCTTCATTAGCCCAGGTTAGGAGCAGAACAGTAGGACGTTAAACCCCATTTCATTTCATTTTCATTTCATTTCTTGAGCTACATATACATAAGTCATCTTAACTATCATTTTGTTCAACATATTCCAGGTTAAAATTGAAAATGTTTTTCTCCCAGTAGAGAATATAAAAATGAATTTGACCGAAAACTGCACTTGAGCCCGAAAACTGCACTTGTGCCCTGAAAATTATATCCTTATTACTGTCTTCGTTATTTTTGCCTGAAATAACCTGATTTTTCGTGAATGGAGACATTTGAACCACCCCCAAACCCTGCCTAACACACATCTATTTTATTATTTCTTTATGTTAACTTTGAGTTTCTAAAAAAAAAAAAATAAATAAAAGAATTTGATTGGTCATTGTCAAAAAAAGGTAAAAGACGGCCATGTTCCACAATCTACAAGGACACCACCACGCTACTGTATATACCACACCACCAAACAGCTACGTATTATACTAATAATTTGTTCATTTATACAAAATCCAGATAAGACGGTTTACAAAGTTGAGATATATATATGTCTTTAAAACTGAGTAAAGAAACAAAGATATATATATATGATAGACCTCATTAACAAACAGATCTACATATTATAAAACAATCTGATCAAATTCTCAATGGATAACTCCCCAAAACATGGCAATACTATATACCGGAAAACACTGAAAAACACCAGAAAACACTAGAAAACTACCGGAAAACACCATGTTATACAGAATACCGGAAAACACTGTAAAACCACTAAATACCAGAAAATGCACTAAATACCGGAAAACACCCTAAATAGGTAACCAGAGTCTGGTCCTCTGTTTGCGAGGAGTTAGGGTTAGTAGGGTTAGGTTTTTCCGGTGTTTTCCAGAGGACCAGGCTCCGAGTTACCTATTTTGTGTGTTTTCCGGTATTTAGTGTGTTTTCCGGTATTTAGTGTGTTTTCCGGTATTTAGTGTTTTTCCGGTATTTTTTCCGGTATTCAGTATAACATTGTGTTTTCCGGTATATAGTATAGCCCCCAAAACACCAGTCCAGTATCAAAGGTTTTAAGTTTTAAATGTATTTGATTGTTATTTTTGTTGCATATTGTGTATATATTTGTCTACTATTCGCATACCTGTATCATTTGCTTGATAAAGATGAGAGTATCCTCGCCGAAACGTCGCTTAGTATTAAACTCAGTAATTGTGTATCCATAAAATTGTACCTTGTGTTAATTTGATTTAAAGATACATTATGGGAGATTAGATAAAGAGCTGGCAGTTCTCACTATAATAGTTAAAAAGTAGATACTGTAAAGGGATTTGCTAAAAATTTCGGTCTAAGCCGAGATTTTAGCGATTGAATTTTCGGCCTAGCCTCGATCATCATTACTAAAGTCGGTAGGATAAAAAACATAGTCTTGATTATCCATTTCATGATTAAATTATGAATGGAAGTCGAACAACAAATCAGAACCTAATCCAATAAACATCGCAGGCTAGCGATGCCATCGAGAGTTGATTATGGTCTGGATAAATTAATAATTTAGATAACATTTCAGGCCTATAAAGAAAGACCTGCAAATAGGCAGATTTAGCTCTTGCATAATGTATCTTTAAGTTGGTTTTTAAAATGATTAACATTCGAAGAGTTCGTTAAGAACTGGAGAATTTCATTCCATAAATGTGGCGCAGTGTATGAAAAAAAACGTTTAGATATCTGATCTTGCGATTATCAGATTTCCACTGGGTTTATAGGGTTCTATAAGTTCACGTAAGTTAGCAGGGGATTCAGAACATTAAGGGACAAAAAATTGTTAATCAAAGTCTAGAATTTAATATTCAACTCAATGACAAAATCCCTCTCTAGCCATTACTGAACCTAGAGCGAAAACTTGGGTTTTTGATGGAGTGTGTCTATTTTTATTGTCCAACCAAATCTCTACTGAGTACCATTGTTGGAATTCCAAGAACTATCCCGTTTGTTGAAACAAAATATGTATTGGTTGTTGACCTGACTTAACCAGTCGTAATTTGGAACAGGAATTAGCGATGAGTCCAGCAGTGTTTAAGTGGAAATGAAATGAAATGAAATGGGGTTTAACGTCCTACTGTTCTGCTTCTATGCTGGGCTAATAAAGACGGGCATACGCCATACAGTGTGCTATGAGGGAAATTTTGCCCGGACAGTGGCACTATCGCCTACTTCTATATCAAATTCCAACTGCCAGGGGATCTTTTTCGTGCATTCCAATATATACATGAGACCTCGGTTTTTCGGCCTATCCGAAAGACTAGACAGCTGTCCTTGTCAGGCCCTCCATCCTGCATCACTGACAAGGGGAAACCCCGCCGGAAAGTATGGATGAACTTTCTCGGCCAATACAGTGAACGAACACCCGACCTCCAGGCTAGCGAGCCAGCGTCTTACCCACTTAACCACCGTGATCCCCTGTTTAAGTTGGATTACACTTAATCCAATAAAATGATAAATGAGGTTTAACATCTACTCGACACAAACTAGGTCATTTCAGGACTAACATATGGTTTAATCATATTTTAATAATTCCTTGCGCATGGGGATCTTTAGCTGTGGGAGGAAACTGAAGGTTCGACAGATGGTAATCAAAACCTAGCAACTTGAGTCGGTGACAGCCCTATGATGTAAGACACATGCATTAAACCATTTAGCCATCCAACCCACCTGAGCAGGTAACAATCCTGTCAGCTTTGTTCTATACGTTAATATTAATGAAATATGATATATATACACGTCAAAGTTTATATCATCTCTATAAAGGTGATGAATGTAACAAAATGGTTGTTTTGTCATAAGATTTATATTACAATATATCGACACCATTAGGTTATTGTCCCTGGAGAGACATCAGCCACCATTACATTTTATAACCATTATTTCTCGCAATCAATCCTACTTAAAAAAGCAAAACTTGGTAATTGGAAGACAATGATATGAAATGATGTTTTTCATCACCCGTTTATCTTTGTAAATGTGTTGGCCATTAATTACTGATAGGAAATGGAGTTTTACTTTGTTGTAGCTAAATAGGCTAATGTTAACAGATAGAGATAGAGAGAGAGAGAGAGAGAGAGAGAGAAATAGAGAGATGGGGTTTAACGTCTACTCGACACAAACTAGGTCATTTTGTGACTAACATGGTTTAATTTTATATCAGTAATTCGCTTGCGCATAGGGGTCTTTAGCAGTGGGAGGAAACCGGAGGATCCGGAGAAAACCCACGAGGTTGGACAGGCGACCCTACTCCTTGTCAGGTACAATCGGGGATTCAAAACCATGCCCGTTGACTCAATGACAGGCCTTATGATACAGTGCGCATGTGCTAACCATTCGGCCATCCAACCCCACCGGACAAGGAATAGGATCACCTGTGGGTTTTCTCCGGTTTCCTTCAACTGCTAAAGACCCCTATGCGCAAGCGAATTATTGAAATATAACTGAACCATATGTTGGTCCCAAAATTACTTGGTTTGTGTCGAGTGGACGTTAAACCCCATTTCTCTCTTTCTCTTAAAATAAAAGATCCTTCACAACGTCTTAAATGGTCAGTTGAAAAATCGCTTTGTCAATATTTTGCTGTTGTGTAATAAGGGAGACTAGATGACAAAATAAAACAACTTTTATCTCGACACGATCCTGAAAAAAACCCATCCCAAGACCCTAAAAACTCAAGATCCTGAATCTATTATAGAGGTATGCAAGTCTTGATATATCAGGAATTGAGGTCTAAGGATATGGAGATATCTGTAATTAGTCTAAGATCTCCGGATGTAAAGAAGCTAGGATCTGGAGATAAAAGGGGATCTGGAGATGTCAAGCCGTCTGCAGATAAGGATCTTGAAAAAGGAGAAGGCTGTGAACTGTACACACTAAACGTAACTCTATACACTTCTGTACAAGATGGAATAATCCAATTTCCGAGCTGCCAGACATTTCTATTCGAGAGTATAAATTCAAGTTATCTAATTATAGGATTAAACATCTAAAATGAAATGGAGATTTAACAGACAAGGATCAAAGATATTTCACAATATAGCCTTCTGAGAGAAGGATAGGGTTTAACGTCAACTCGACACAGACTATATAGCTAGCTAGGTTACTTCAGGACATATCAGGCAATACATCACTTGTGCGTAGGGGTCTTTAGCAGTGGGAGGAAACTGGAGGACCTGGAGAAAACCAACGAGGTTGGACAGGCGACCCTACTCCTTGTCACGTGTAACGTAGAACCGAGGAATCGAAACTACGTCAGTTGACTCAATGACAGACCTAATGATACAACACGCACGCGCTAACCATTCGGCCATCCCCCCCCCCCCCCCCTTAAACCTGGTAGCTTCTTTACATCAAATACTAGTGTGCTTCCAGAAAGCAATATTTTGTTTCCACTGAAAAGCATAGTGTGCTAGTTTAACTAATTTGACATAATCATTTAAAGGTTAGAGTTAATCATGCATGATGAGCACATATCGCCATTTTGCCAGGAAGATAGTTTACTGTTTGCGCGTTATTAAACCCACCTGTTTAGACGGCCAAGGGAAGACATCAAATACGATTTTACAATCTCTCTTTTTGTGGTCATATAAAAAAGATATATTATGGTATATTATAGTTGTGTATATTGTTGCTATGGTATATGTGATATATTATTGTATAATATTATAGTTGTATATAATGTTGAGATGGTATACGTGATATATTATAGTTATGTATACGTGATATATATAGCTAGAGAGCTGGTGTTTTAATTTGCATCCTCAATCAATAAGATATAGTTAATGTCTTCATTAGTTGAACCGATAATACATCAAAGCTGAAATACGGGGGCAAATATTCAAACCTTTCTGTCAATTCAGAGAATTATTAGCCGAGAATATCATAAATAACAATCACTCTCCTAACACACCAAGTGAAAGGAAAACCATTTAATATCTCATCAACATCTCAAGTGGGCTTAATTTCAGATGAAAGTTTGTAAATCAAGGCTTTCGTTTCAATTGTATTTGCCGGTCATGATTGACTTGCAGTGAAATTGACAGTCTGGCAGGAGAACTTGGCTGCCAGTCAATATACATGCCATCAAATTAAAATTTCAAAGAATTGAATCTTAAACAGGCATTATGTAACAGCTAAATCTGCCTATTGCAGGTCTGTCTTTGGGCTTTCAATGTTATATAAATTATTGATTAGACATTTATTAACATGCCAAGACCATTATCAACTCTCGATGACATCGGATGGTTCCGATTTTAAGTAGATTAGAACGGTTGGCCATTTAATTTAAAAATGTAAAATCAAAACTTCGCTCAAATTTGAATAAAATTTTCAATACATTCATTTAACATTATCTATTTTTGAAATATTATAGCGAGAACGACCAGCTCTATATCTCAAATCTTACATAATGCCCCTTTAAATCAGTTTTATGTGTAAGAGTTGGGGAAAAGCAAAAAATTGTTTTCTCACCCAATAACACATTCTACAGTAGATATCGCTTGTGTGATATATTTCATAATCTACTGAGCTATATCTCCTTAGGGAGAGAGAGAGAAATGGGGTTTAACGTCCACTCGACACAAACTAGGTCATTTCGGGACTAACATATGGTTTAATTTTATTTACATAATTCGCTTGCGCGTAGGGGTCTTTAGCAGTGGGAGGAAACCGGAGGACCCGGAGAAAACCCACGAGGTTGGACAGGCGACCCTACTCCTTGCCACGTACAACCGGGAATTCGAAACCACACCAGTCGACTCAATGACAGACTTTATGATACAGCGCGCGCACGCTAACCATTCAGCCATCCAACCTCCCCTATATCTCCTTAGGAGGTATTGCTTTACATTAATTTGTTTGGTTAATTGAAAAGGAACTACTTTTTTTTTTATTAAAAAGGAACTTATTTTTGGATCTAGTTGGAGAAAAGTTCTCAATTACAATACTCCCCATAACCTAATAGGAAACACCAGGTGAATATATAGTCCATAACCTGATAGGAAACACCAGGTCAATATATAGTCCATATAACCTTATAGGAAACACAAGGTCAATATATAGTCCATAACCTAATAGGAAACACCAGGTGTATGTATGTATAGTCCATATAACCTTATAGGAAACACCAGGTGAATATATAGTCCATAACCTGATAGGAAACACCAGGTCAATATATAGTCCATAACCTGATAGGAAACACCAGGTCCATATATAGTCCATAACCTTATAGGAAACACCAGGTCAATATATAGTCCATATAACCTTATAGGAAACACCAGATGAATATATAGTCCATAACCTAATAGGAAACACCAGGTGTATGTATGTATAGTCCATATAACCACCAGGTGAATATATAGTCCATAACCTGATAGGAAACACCAGGTCAATATATAGTCCATAACCTTATAGGAAACACCAGGTCAATATATAGTCCATAACCTTATAGGAAACACCGGGTTAATATATAGTCCATATAACCTTATAGGAAACACCAGGTCAATATATAGTCCATAACCTAATAGGAAACACCAGGTGTATGTATGTATAGTCCATATAACCTTATAGGAAACACCAGGTGAATATATAGTCCATAACCTGATAGGAAACACCAGGTGAACATATAGTCCATAACTTTATAGGAAACACCAGGTCAATATATAGTCCATAACCTTATAGGAAACACCAGGTCAATACATAGTCCATAACCTTATAGGAAACACCGGGTTAATATATAGTCCATAACCTGATAGGAAACACTGGGTCAATATATAGGACTTTGCAACGGATGACTTGTTGTCAAAAAATGATGTACTTGTTTCACTACGCCGTAATGTAATCAAGTTCAGTAAAAGTTAAATCAATAGCAAAGAATTATATTTATTTATTTGTGTGCGCGTAGGAAAGGTTTGAGTGATAAATTCTTCTACTCGTCTTTTTTGATATAAAAAAAATATCAACACTCGTCGATAAAGTAAAAAAAAAAACCGGCAAAGCCTCTCTTGTTTTTACTTTATCTACTAGTATTAATATTTTTTATATCAAAAAAAGACTTGTAGAGAGAGAGAGAGAGAGAGAGAGAGAGAGAAATGGGGTTTAACGTCCACTCGACACAAACTAGGTCATTTCGGGACTAACATATGGTTTAATTTTATTTACATAATTCGCTTGCGCGTAGGGGTCTTTAGCAGTGGGAGGAAACCGGAGGCCCCGGAGAAAACCCACGAGGTTGGACAGGCGACCCTACTCCTTGCCACGTACAACCGGGGATTCGAAACCACGCCAGTCGACTCAATGACAGACTTTATGATACAGCGCGCGCACGCTAACCATTCAGCCATCCAACCCCCCTAAAGACTTGTAGGAGATTGTCTATATATGTGAAAGGAATGGCATCCTGCAGACACAATAGGAAATTAATAACCAGGTACAGATTTATCTTTTCTCTTTTGGGGGGTGAATGGCCTAATGGTTAGCACGTGCGCGCTGTACCATAAAGTCTGTCATTGAGTCAACCGGCGTGGTTTCGATTCCCCAGTTGTACATGACAAGAAGTAGGATCGCCTGTCTAACCTCATGGGTTTTCTCTGGGTCCTCAGGTTTCCTCCCACTGCTAAAGACCCCTAGGCACAAGCGAATTATTGAAATAAAATTAAACCATATGTTAGTCCCGAAATGACCTAGTTTGTGTCGAGTGGACGTTAAACCCCATTTCTCTCTCTCTCTCTCTCTCTCTCTCTCTCTCTCTTTTCTCTTTCATAAAATAATCAAATAATCGTATTCTTTATACATGATATCAAAAGTGGGATCCAACAGAAGAAACAAGCCAACAGTGAGGCTGATGTCCCCCTCCGAAATCCCAAAATAAATGACACATATTAATTAATCGCACATTTATTTTTTTCAAAAGTATTGAGCACTCAAACTAATTATCAACTACACACTAAGTTACATCACTCTATATCAGATAGAATCAAAGTTATCTTGTTCCAAAGCATCGACCAATGAAATTACTTAGCTCTGTTTAGCTTTAGCTTGAAATGTTAATCACCTAATGAACATCAACATCAAGTTTAAACATTCTACCTCAATTAAAAGCAGAGTTGTTATGTTCCAAAGTCTTGACCAATCAAATTGCTTATCGATCCTTAGCCTACGCAGAAAATTCTCATCATCAAACTTAGTCATGGTAATGATATAATGAATCTATACTTAGAGTTTCATCACTCTCACTTAATTACTTGTAAAACCAAAGTTATTGGACTCAAAGCATCAACCAATCAGATTGCTTATCTCTGCTTACCCTAAGCAGAAAATGCTCATCTTTGGACTCCATCAAGGCATTGACCTAATAAACACCTGCACCAAGTTTGAACATTCTACCTCAATTAGGAGAGTTATTGTGTCCCAAAAAGTGTGACGGACGGACAGACAGACAGACTGACTAAAGGACGAACTCATTTTAAGAGTCACCTGCTTTCTTCAAAAGGCGGGGGACAAAAAACCCCAAAACTCAGTGATCAATATCCTTCATCCTTGTATACCAAAAATTAAAGTCAAATTTGTTAAATTTTTAAATCTGAGAAATTTATAATGAGCAAACGTCACATCCACTGTGATAGCTTTACATGTATACAAAGTTTCATATCTTGAAAACAAAACTGGGCATAAAGAAAAGACGGACGTATGGACTGAAAGAGCCCATTTCATTGTCTTTCACTTATTCGACGTGGCACAACAAAGACTTGGTTTAATTTTTTTGTTTGATTCACTTTACGATCCATAACAATTTGATTTCACCACACCATAACAAAACCCAAATTCCATTAAAAAATTCTATTCTTTTATTTCTATTTTACGAGGCACTAAACTTGATTCTGTATTCAGACTCTCCGGAGAATTAAAATCTAACGACTACGATAACGATAAAATAAACAATACATTTACTTATACTGATGTCTGAAAAATACGGGAGAAAAAAAAAACAAAGTTATATTACCACAGATTTATTCCAGCAATTTTATCTTTTACCATTGGACACACATTTTACGGAGTAAATGATTTCATAGACATTTAAGAAAATGGAAAACGACCATCTTTAATAGAATTTCACATGATTAAGAACTAGATATTGATCTCTGGAAGAATAAATAAAATGGCAGTGCGATAAAGCTGTTTAACTTGAGACCTGTAAATTATCTCGGCTGTGTTTGGTGTGTGTGTGTGTGTGTTCCGAGGTGGTTGTTGATGAAAATAGAATGATACATTGAGTCTTTAGATCATGCCTTCTTCTGATTAAAAGTTTTTATCTGATCCAATCAAATCCCAGAGGGGAAGTTGGTTTGCTCACCACACTCACCCTTGCTCCTACTCAACAATACAGCTGGAAGATTAAACAGGTATTTAGATGTCCTTTTTTAAACTTTGATACACGAACAGATCTAATAATGTGATTTTATTATCAGAATGTCCACCAGACAAAATTATAATGTATACACCATTAAATAATTTTCCGGAAGAGAGAGAGAGGGAGAGTTTAGCGTCCACTCGACACAACCTAGGTCTCTTCGGGACTGACATATGGTTCATTTTTATTTCCATACTTTGCTTGCATGTGTAGGGGTCTTCAACCGTGAAAGAAAACCGGTGGACCTGGATAAAACCCATAAGGTCAGACAGCAAGCCTACTTCTTGTCAAAAAAAGCGGAAAATCGAAATCACGCCAATGACAGAATTTATGATTTAATGTGCATGAGTAAAACCATTCAGCCACCCAACCCCCCAATATTTGACCAAGGTGAATGACAATAATAACTGTTGGTCAAACCAATGGTTCAGTTAATGATCACGGCATCATTCTAAAGGTCAAAGGATTCCACACTGAACTTGAACTGAACTCGTCTAAGCAACCTTGAAATGAACCGGGGTTTAAACAAGCAATGTGTTAAGAAGGAAAATTTATCAAACTGTCAAAGTTTCTTTAACATACAAGTTGTACATGGGATATGTTGTTTTTTTGGGGTTTTTTTTGTGCCATCCAAACAATTATAGACAATGTTACTTGCCAGACATGGGGTTGCATTGTATCATAAGGTCTGTCATTGAGTCAACTGCCGTGGTTTAGATTTCCCAGTTATATGTGACAAGGATAATGGAGGCCTGTCCAACCTTGTGAGTTTTATCCGGGTCCTCCTGTTTCCTCCCACTGGTAAAGACCCCAACACACAAGGGAATTATTTAAATAAAATTAAACCATGTGTTAGTCCCTAAATGACCTAGTTTGAGTCTAGTGGACTTTAACCTCATCTCTCTCTCTCTCTGCCAGGCCCCTTATCTTTGCACCATGATAGAAAATCCTCAGTAACTTTCTTGGAGCCCATTGGGCATAGGAGTCGGGGGGGTCATTTGCCCCCCCCAAAATTTATTTTCGGGCAATGAAAAATTCCACGACCTTTTTTTTCTATTAACGTTTAGAGAAAAAATATAACTAACTTATTTCTATGAGATCCACACTGCCCGAAAAGTATTTTCTCGTCTTTTTCTTGTCCACTGCATGCCCAAAAATATGCCCAAAGCTCTCTTATGATATGTATGCCCGAAAAAACGGTATTGATTTCGGGCAATTTTCTCTTATGCCCCCCTGAATTACTTTGAGCTCCTACGCCTATGAGCTGCCCATCACCTTTATCCACTGAGCCAACAAGGCTCCAATCTCTTTTTTCAAATAATTGCACCCATTTTAGTAAATAAATAAATCCAGAACCCCATTTATTTGATAATCAATTTGTCATCCACCCAACAAAATCAAATAAAAACATACAATTTCATTTCATCTGATATCTTGTACAAATTGATAATGATAGAAGGGACCGTACATGATGATACGATTGGTCGATATCTACTCTAAAATTAGTTGAAAATCAATATGTGGAATAAAATAGCATTTTACAAGAAATGTTGTATGTGTGATAAGAGAGGGAGAGGTAAACAGTCTGTAAAAACCAATAATTCACGATAAATAACACAGTCCCAGAAACTTCAAATCAATCCTCTCTAAAAACAAGTCTGAACCCCAATCACCTTGTTTCAATACTGGACATACAAGAATACTATGAAATTTCCACTCTTCAATTCTATGTAAGTATTGGCAGACGCTGTTGGCAGACGGGCGTTAGAGACGTAACGTAGTGGTATAGAATAGAGGAAATGAAGAAAATCCATGAATAACCATTTAAATATAGGAAGCGACTGTATAGATAAATCAGAAGACAGTTTCTAACTGTCTGTGTCAAGCAATGCTTATTCATATACTGAACAATGATCTCATAAAGAGGTTTTTAACCCAATCATAAAGGGATAGGCACTAGCTCAGTGATAGAGTGAATGGGAGAGAGAGAGAAATGGGGTTTAACGTCCACTCGGTCATTTCAGGACAAACATATGGTTTAATATTATTTCAATAATTCGCTTGCGCGTAGGGGTCTTTAGCAGTGGGAGGAACCGGAGGACCCAGAGAAAATCCATGGGGTTGGACAGACGACCCTACTCCTTGTCACATACAACCTGGGATTCGAAACCGTGCCAGTTGACTCAATGACAGGCCTTATGATACAGCGCGCACGTGCTAACCATTCCGTTATCCAACCCTGCCAGAGTGAATGGGTACAGTCATGAGTTTGATTCGTGTTGGGTACAAGGAAACAGTAGACCCAAAAGTCTGTGATTTCTGTAGGAATTACTATAGGAACCCTTCCCTCCCGCTAATCCTAACCAGTGGCATCAAGGATGATGAATTATCACGCCTCTCATGTAGATGAGGGATTGGGAATTATCAGGCCTTCCCATACACAGGGGATGGGAAATTATCAACCTCTCTGTTAGATGGGGAGACGGGGAATTATCAGGCCTCTCGTGTAGATGGGGATGGGAATTATCAGGCCTTTCCATACATGGGGGATGGGAAATTATCAGGCCTGCCTGTTAGATGAGGGATAGGAGTTATCAGATGGTGGGATGTGGAGAGTATGGATGGGAGGAGTTCACATGCAGTATTGGTTACCATAACAAGTTATCATTCACAAAAACATGATTTTAAATTTTAACCAATTTAAGAGATGCAAATATTCATGAATAAGGTTGGTGAAATTCGAAATTCAGACTACAAGTGGCAAGTTTGTGGTAACAATTTAGCATATCTGATACGAAAATTCCAGCTTATTTACAGACTACAATCTGTTTCAACATCAAAAATACCAGAGTAAATTCAACATCAAAAAGATGAGGGTAAATTAAAAAAATAATAATGGAAATAAAACAAAATACAAATTGAAACTGTAAAATTTAAAAATAAATTTAATAAAAATTAGATAAATAAACAATCTGGTTAAAACACAGATCCTATTTCGTTTCGTTTTTTATAGTTCAAAATTTCGTTTTACTTGTCTTTACTACACTAGGATCTGGAAGAGTTGTTATATAACCTGCGTTCTGGATGATGTGAGGGATTAGTCAATGAAACAGTCTTTTACGTGTGGTCCACAGAACTGTGGGTAACCCACTAGAAACAGCAACGCTGGTTGGTTAATCAAGTCTCTTGACGTCATAGGGTCAAAAGCTGCTCGTATGACCTCTGACATGACCTTCCACTACAAACGGTCAGATCTTCATGTAACAGAAATGGGGTTTAACCTCCACTCGAAACAAACCAGGTCATTTCGGGACTAACATATGGTTTAATTTTAATTCAATAATTCGCTTGCGCGTAGGGGTCTTTACCAGTGGGAGGAAACCGGAGGACCTGGAGAAAACCCACGAGGTTGGACAGACGATCCTACTCCTTGTCACGTACAACTAGTAAGAAAGGAAATGAGGTTCATAGAGTGAGAATTACATCGTGAATTCTGCTCCATAGTTGGACATAATGACATCCCTTTGAGTAAGAAAGGAAATGAGGTTTATAGGGTGAGAATTATATTGTGAATTCTGCTCCATAGTTGGAGATAATGACATCCCTTTAAGTAACAAAGGAAATGAGGTTCATAGAGTTAGAATTACATCGTGAATTCTGCTCCATAGTTGGAGATAGTGACATCCCTTTGAGTGAAGCCTGTGTCACTACAGGTCCGGGACTGTACAGCGCAGTGGACGCTTACGGCTTGCCCCTGGATCCATTCACTTGATTTGATATTTCATTTGTTTATTTGGTGCAATGTCTATTTTCTGTCTTGTCCGCAGGTTTATCTTGTAGATTTTTGTTTTACGTGTAGTGCGGTCCTCCTGACTTACTATTTGAGTAAGAAAGGAAATGAGGTTTATGGAGTGAGAATTATATTGTGAATTCTGCTCCATAGTTTGAGATAATGACATCCCTTTGGGTGTGTCTGTGACCTTTTCTCACTGATAATACACATCAGATTAGCCCAAACCACTTGTTGCTTAATTGGCCCGGGATATACTCTATCTAATCAAAGTCAATTTCATGATGTCTGACATCTCATCCGGAAGGAAACTGAAGTAAGATGAAGCAGACGTCCGATCAGAATTGAAATGCTGTTGGTCAAATCAACCAGCATTGATGAAAGCCTTCTGCGGATACTTTATCTCGTAATAATTGTTTTTATGAATCGTATGAAATAGTTTTATTACGTTCCAAACTCATAATTGAGCAGTTACAGCTCTGACGATAAACAGCAATCATGAAAAAAACATGTTTTATCAAAACAACAAATTTAGACAATTTTATTCGCGATGTCTCTGAAGGTAATGAAGCCAGTGAATTCATGAAGTAAATGAAGATGTTTTCGATGATGAATTCAGATCTGGAGTAACACGTTGGAAAACTACAATCTTCCTCTCACGTCACCCTTAAAAACCATCTTGAAAAATACTTTAGTTGATGGTAAAGCTGCCAAATACGACACAAAATCAATAAGAAAACAAGTTGCCTGATTTCTGGAATTTGTAGAAAAATCTGGAACTTGATGGAACGTAAATCAATAAAAGATATTGGAGTGGGGGAAACGGAAAAAGACCCGAGATGACCTGAAGAGCGAGAGGTCATTGTGATTGTAGTAATAAGACGGTGGTCTATATCCACATGATTTTGTTACCATTGACGATGGTGGTCTTCAGGGGTTATATGAACAAAATGAAGTCATTAAGAAGTCCTAGAAGTTAAGGCCACTGGCAATAAAAATTTACCCGAAATTAGAACAATTTCCTTTGATTTGACATTTATAACGATTTGTTGTCCACGATCAAGATAATTAGCAGATCATTGTAGATGGTTTTCATTATTGCATGGATTTAGTTTTGGGCATCAATCAACCTAATGAAGACAATTAACAAATCAGTGGATCATTTTTATTATTACAAAGCTGATCAAAATGTGAGAGAGAGAGAGAGTTATTTCCACTCAAAACAAACTAAGTCATTTTGGGGCAAACATATGGTTCAATTTTATTTCAATAATTCACATGCGCAGAGGAGTCTTTAGCTGTGGGAGGAAAATGGAGGACCCGTAGAGAAACTAGTCCACAATAAGCTATTCAGTTTGCTATGATAGAAGTTTTGCACGGACAGTGATATTCTGCCTACACTTATTCGAATTTCAACGAGCAAGGGTTCTTTTACGTGCAAGCCAATGTGTACTCAGGTCCTCAGTTTTTCAACTCTGCCAAGTCCTCCATTCTGGACCACAGACTAGGGGACACACTTTAAAATCCAGAGCAATTTTCTCTGCTAATAATGAGAATGAAAGACAGAAAATGGGATTTAACTTCAACTCAACACAAACTTGGTCACTTCGGGACTAACATATGGTTCAATTTGTTTTCAGGGTTCTTTAGCAGTGGAAGGAAACCGGAGGACCCGGAAAAAACCCACAAGGTTGGGCAGACGACCCTACTCCTTGTCCTATACAGCTAGGGAATCGAAACCACGCCAGTTGACTCAATGACAGACCTTACGTTTCAACTCGCACACGCTAACTAATCAGCCATTCAACCGCCAGACCATAATGCACTAGTGAAATAAAATTGAACCATGTTAGTCTCAAAATTACCTAGTTTGTGTCGAACAGACCTTGATCCCCTCCCCTGCCCCCAACACCCTCCCCCTCTACCCCCCCCCCCCTCTTTAACACTCTTCCCCCTCTACTCTTTAACACCCTCTCCAACACAATATTTGTTAAATTCTCTCTCACCCATTATTCTGGACCTATTGTCGATTTAATGATTCCAGTCAACTGAACATAATATTTCTTTATAAAGTGATTATCGAGTTAACTATGACAACATGCCAGACCTGATGAATCTTCCTTCCGGACATTATTCCATCCTTTATAGAAATGTAAATATAAATTGTTCTTGTCATGTAACAAACTGTTTATTTATGTGTCCTGTACAGAAAATAATTGACAAAAGTCAAGTATTTGATTTAATCTGGATGGCGGATAAAATCAGCGGGAACTACATGAATATTCCTCCTCCTTTACAATGGATAATTTGAATTTTGGATTCATACAAGTTATAATCAAATCAAATCTATTTAAATTTTCTCTCCCATGTAATAATCTTGGAATTCATAATAATAAATCATATATTTAAAGCTGTTGGTCGTTATTTGTTCAATTTTGAATCCTGTGAAAGTCCAACCTCTAAAAGGAGGGAGAGAAAGAGAGAGAGAGAGATTAACATCCACTCCATACAAACTAGGTTATTTTGGGACTAACTTATGGTTCAATTCCATTCAGTGTTTATAAAGATATGATGAATTGAAAATATAAGCGATTTAGTCAAGTGGCGTGGTTTCAATACTTTGTTCATTTTCGTAACAACGTTAGTAATGATGATCAAGGCTAGCCTAAAATTGAATCACTAATATTTCCATGAAGCAATCTTTGACTGAAAGTTTCAACTTATTTTGTTTTCATTATTTATATTTTAACTATTATAATGAGAACTGTCAGCTCTTTATCTAATCTTAGATAATGTCCCTTTAACTATTTTTTTAAAAAAAATTATGTCTCATTGTATTCCGTCGATAATGTAATTCTTAAATTAATGTTCGGATCAAATTATTTTAGCAAGTGGATAGTAAAATACAATACAGCCAGCCGAGGGAACATAGATTTTAATCATTGTTACAGAAGCTCCGAATAAATCAAACGGAAAAATTTATAGACTAGAGGAAAATATACTTAAATGTTAGAGTGAATAATATTGAATAATTAATAACTAACGGAAATTGATATTTACCTATATTGATCAGAAAGGTTTTGTCTCGGATAAAAAGTAAATAGGTACATTATGTGGCATCACGCCATGCATTCCAAACATACTTTAATCAATTGTCAAGCCAGTAGATAGTTAAAATCCATTTTCAATCTAATATTCCTATGTTGTATTTATTTTTCTGATTTAACAGTCTGATTAAAACACAGATCCTATTTCGTTTCGTTTTTTATAGTTCAAAATTTCGTTTTACTTATCTTTACTACACTAGGATCTGGAAGAGTTGTAATATAACTCGCATTCTGGATGATGTGATGGATTAGCCAATGAAACGGTCAGCTACGGCGAGCTTTTGGCGTGAGGTGCACAGAACTTTGGGTAAAACACTAGAAACGTCAACGCTGATTAATCAATGTCTAACGTCACAAGTTCCAAAGTGCTTGTATGACACCTGCTGCAACCCTCCACTACAACTGATTAGACCTTTATGTAGTGTAGGTCATCGACATTTTGTTTTGTTTTTTATACTTTCGATGGCTTACACTACATGAAGATCTGACCGGTTGTAGCGATAGGTCGCATCAGAGGTCATACGGGTGGCTTTTGACCCTATGACCTCAGACATTTGATTAACCAATCAGCAATGATGTTACTAGTGGATTACCCACAGTTCCGTGCTAAACACGCCTAAAGCTCACCGTAACAGACCGTTTCATTGGTAAATTCCTCACAACACCCAGAACACATCAATGATAACAACACTTCCAGATCCTAGTGTAGTAAAGATAACTAAAGCGAAATTTTGAACCATAAAAAACAAAACGAAATAGGATCTGTGTTTTAACCAGATTGAGGAAGTATTATTATAATGCACCCTCGAATAACCAGAACTTAAAATATGACAACGTGAGAAACTCAAATCAAATACCAAGCGCTCTCTTACGACAGATTATAAAATTATCAAGGTAATCAACAAAGACCGACACATGTTTTACGCTCACAGATAATTGATTGGTGATTGCTTGTCGGTTAACACCCACTGATTGAAGGCTGAATTATCCAATGTTAATTGTATGTAAATCGTGTGACGGGACCGTTTATTGATGTCGTAATTCGAAATATTCAAAATCCAGACTACTCAAAACTTTTTTGGTTGAAGTAATAAAGAAATAAATTGGGACATGAAAATGATGACGGATTTCACAGAATGCTGTTGTATTCAAAGTTGGAAGTGACTGTACAGGCACATTTTCATTTCATTTGTAGGAAGTCCTGTTTAATCAATTTTTTTGTACAAGAACTTGACAACCAAATTCAGTTCAAAAACCTTATCCACTCAAAATAAGTATAACAAAATATAAATTTGGTCTTGCGGGACATTTTAAAGCTTTGGTTTCCAATACAAAATGTCACTTTTTTCTCTTCAATACAAGAGAGAAGATCCAGTCTTAATCCCCTAAAAAGAGATTATTTCTCTTTCTTGCTTTACAATCCTACTGGTATAAAAAAATTGTGAGCAAGAACAAAAAAAGACATGAATCCTCTCATTTTGAACGTTGTGAAAATTTTACAATCTGACGTTGAGAAGAAGAAGATTAGAAAGGACGGCAGAACTAATGGGAGTTACAGCTCGGTTAATCACCAGGATATGGAAACATATGTTTGGTCTGTGAAGACTTCACGCTAACTCTATTATCTATATAAGGTATTATAGACAATATCCCATGATGAACAGAATACAACCAGACACTACTTAATGATGATGTTCACAAATTTAATAACGGTGCATTACGCGTTTTTTTCTATGATCACGATGATGGGATAGACAAAGTGAAATTTTGTATACTCGAACAATCACCAAGCATGAGGCAATAAAGTTAAGTGGGGAGTATGGACGCTCGAATTACAAAACCAGTTTTCATAACCAGCACGAATTCGGTTTATTTGATTCAATTTATTTGTTAGCATAAATGATAAATGGTTAAATATTGATGGCAGCCTTCTATGGTAAAAAAAAATAATTAAATAAATAAATGAGTTCGATGGTAAAAGCAGAATTAGTAATATTGGATTATTTGGCGCCAACAAACATAAGGTTTTTTTTTTAGAATATTTATTTCTGTGGCTGATCTTTAACTTGAAGAGTTCACGGAGGAAATGTCAAGTTAGACTTAAAAAACAAAACAATGTATTTGTATAAATTTTATTCTCATTTCAGGTGGTTGAGTGAGTATGATGGCGCTGACTGACTCGCCTGGACGTCCTGGCTTCAATCCCAGTGTTGGCAAAAAAAGTTCTGTGGGATTTTGCAGCCTGATTCCTTCTAGTCAATGGTGCAGGGTGGAGGGTCAGAAAAGGGAACAATGTTGCAGGGTGGAGGGTCTGGTGAGGGGACAATGGTGCAGGGTGTAGGACCTGATTTCTCCTAGTCAATGCTACAGGGTGTAGGACCTGGCAAGGGAACAATGGTGCAGGGTGGAGGGTCTGATGAGAGAACAATGATGCAAGGTACAGGGCCTGGCAAGGGAACAATGGTGTAGGAAGGAGGGCTTGGCAAGGGAACAATGTCTAGTCATTTGGTTGGGACAAAAACAAAGTCCCATGTACATATTCACACAAATGTAAAAGAAAACTTGACAGTTGAAATTCGATGAAGAATAGATGGAGATATCGGTGTCTGGTCAAAATTTACTCATGGTGTATTTCTTCATTAGTG
This sequence comes from Patella vulgata, assembly GCF_932274485.2. NCBI lineage: Eukaryota > Metazoa > Mollusca > Gastropoda > Patellidae > Patella > Patella vulgata. The sequence continues at coordinate 6,331,402 of NC_065885.2, forward strand.
GAGTTTAATGTTTAACCCATGCAGAATAATAAAGTAACAAGATGGCCGTCATTATCTTACAAGATTACAGGGGGTTGGATGGTCGAGTGGTTAGCACGTGCGCGCGCTGTTTAATTGAGTCAACTGGCGTGGTTTCGAATCCCCGGTTGTACGTGACAAGGAGTAGGGTCGCCTGTCCAACCTCGTGGGTTTTCTCCGGGTCCTCTGGTTTCCTCCCACTGCTAAAGACCCCTACGCGCAAGCGAATTATTGAAATAAAATTAAACCATATGTTAGTCCCGAAATGACCTAGTTTGTGTTGAGTGGATGTTAAACCCCATTTCTCTCTCTCTCTCTTACAAGATTACAGGAACACTGAAGGTCAAACAAAATAACAACTATTTCTCTGTCAAACATATTTGTGAATTAGAAATGGTAAGTTTTCCTAAAAGAAAATAACTCAACGAGAAAAGCACAAGAAAAACAAAACTTCTGCCATTTGCAGTAACTAACGAGTACCTTAAAAAACATAAATGAAAATATCACTATGAAAAATGCACATGACATGAAACACCAAACTTTTGTCCGTTGCAGTACCTTAATGGAGGTCTTTCATCAACAAAACTCTTTCCACAAAAAAATATATGAAATGAATTTTATGAGAAGTAAACAATAAAATAATAAAAGAAGTAAACAATAAAATAATAAAAGAAACTAAGTGTTTCTGGGGAAAAATAAAAAAAATAAAATATCTTTAACTTTTAAACTACTTCCCCATCATAGAGTTTCTTTGTAAAAAAACCCCAACCCAAATCAATATTATTTATTGATAAATGTCGTTTTTGAAATTGCTTTGTGTTCTGGCATGAAGAGAAAGAATTATTACACAGAAAGATTGGAAGTCGTAATTGCATTTACAGTGTTTCAATTTCTCATATTACATGAATCGGAAGAAAATGGCTGTGATATGGAATAGAATATATTGTAAATTAATTAACTTAGATGTTCATAACTACAGAGAGAGAGAGAGTGAGAGAGAGAGAGGGGATTTAACTCCACGCGTGACAAACTAAGTAGTTTTGGTACTGACATATGGTTCAATTTTATTTCAATAATTCACATGCACATAGGAGTTTTTAGCTGTAGCAGGAAACTGGATGACCAGAGAAAAACTATGAGGTTGGGGAGTCGATCCTACTACTTGTCACGTACAACCGGGGAATTGAAACCACATTTTTATGACGATTCTAGGTTTCTTCAATATGGCTAGGGGGCCACAGTGTTTGTGTGGCTGTGTGGTTAGGATTGTTTGTAAGGGGTGGCAGCTTTAGGAAAATGAAATATTTTCAATTGGTCTTTTGGTCACCACAATACGTAATTTATTAAAGAGATAAATTTCAAACACCATGGTGGCTAAGTGGTTGGTGCACTAAGTGGGTAAGATGCTGGTTCACTAGCCTGGAGGTCGGGTGTTCAATCCCTGCATAGGCCGAGAAAGTTCATATGGATTTTCTGACGTGTTTCCCCTTGTCAGTGATGCAGGACGGAGGGAATGACAAGGTCAGCTGTTTAGTCATTCGGATGGGACGAAAAACCAAAGTCCTGTGTATACATTGGCATGCACATAAAAGATCCCTTGGCAGTTGGAATTCGATATAAGAGTAGGTCGTAGCGTTGCTGCCAGGACAAAATTACCCTCATAGCACACTGTGTGGCGTATGCCCATCTTAATAAGTCAAGTCGAAGCAGAACAGTAGGACGTTAAATCTCATTTCATTTCTGAATTTTAAACACTTATGCATCTGGTTTCTTGCAATTTTCCAATAATAAGATAAATAAAACAGTGACAATTTTTCAATCTCTTTTTAAATAAAAATGGACAAAACACTTTCTATTCCATCGGATGAGATTTGAGCAAAAAACATGACGCCTCACTGGAAGTGTATGTTCCAAATCTTCTTGTAATGTCAATACAGAATCTTTCAAAAGACATATTTTATAGATTAAAAACCTCTCTCAAAAAGCTCTACAATTTTCTGATTACATGAATAAGCTACTGATAAATGGAGCTTGAATAGATTGACAGAAAAAAAATTCCCAGCAACCATTTTGAAATGAATCTGGATGTAGACTATATATAACGCATCACATTTAAGTCATGGATACAGAGCCAACATATCTAAGGTTTTAAAGGTTAATGGAAATTCCTCGACATGTCCGACAGAATTGTCATTTATTGTATTTGATTAAACTAGAATGCCGTGTGATAAAGCTTTCCCCAGAAGATGTGAAAGTCAGCGCTGGGAAACGCTGACCATTTTGTGTTTTAAACCCGTCAGTCTTGAAGTGTCAGAACTATATAGCTAACGTCAACTTGTGGTACACAGAGCCCATTAGGCAAATAGCTTTAGTCTCTTTCATCCATAAAATGAATTAGAAAAACTGCCACTATCATAAAATATGCATTCAGCCATTAGCAAATCACTCAAAGAAGATTTTATTGCAATCAAAATTGATAAATCTATTCAAGCCAAAGAATGCCTCTAGGCGTCAGTGAGGACATGTGCTAAAACTCGAGCAGTTGTTTATCATAAAGAACAAATCTTTATATGAAGGAAGGAAGAGAGAGAGAGAGAGAGAGAGGGGAGGGGAGGGTTTAACCTGCCCTCGACAGACTAGGTTATATTGACACTAACATATGGTTTAATCTTATTTCAATTTTTCACTTGCACGTAGGGGTCTTTAGCAGTGGGAGGAAACTGGAGGACCTGGAGAAAACCCATGTGGTTGGACATGCGACCCTACTCCTTGTTACGTACAAGCACGGAATTGATACCACGGCAATAACAAACTTTATGATACAACGTGCACATGCTAACCATTCGGACATCCAACCCCCCTATATTGAAAGAATCCATGAACCGTTCTAGTTTCAATTCGCCCATTAACCATTCATTTATATCCCATTTCATTTGAGAAATTTGAATCTCTTGTAAACTACAATAATTCGATCAATATCTACAAGGAATATCTAAAAGTGATACCAATATTTACAAAGATATGATGAATCCTCCCCATACGAGAGAGATATTCATATACTATTCAAAAAAAGTAGGGGATATTTGATTTTTAAGTGTTATTAAAGTCACCTAATGAAACTGATGAAGAAACAAATGACAAAATGAAATGAAGTTCACATTCATCGATTTATTCCAAATGATCGTTAGACTAAGTAAGGCACAGACTGACCATTATAAGGGTAAAATGATACCCGGGGTCAAACAGCAAAGTTACCAAAGCATCACAACCAAGTCAGTAACGTATAAATCCTCCTCTGTTTGCCAAACAAGCATTGATCCGACGTGGCATACTCCTAATGAGACGTTAAGGTCATTTTGGTCCAGATTGTCCCATTCCTGTTGCAACGCAGCAGCAAGTTCTCGGACATTGGCAGGACGTTGTTGACGTTGACGTAACCTCTGTCCAAGCATGTCCCAGACATGCTCGATGGGGGAGAGGTCGGGACTCAGTGCTGGCCAAGGTAATGTGGTGATGTTCTGTTGTTGGAGGTAACCTGTAACGATCCTGGCCCTGTGACATCTTGCGTTGTCATCCTGGAAGATGAAACGGCGGCCATGACGTCGTGCGAACGGCACAACATGGACTGCCAAGATGTTGTCCCGGTAGTACTGGCCTGTAACACGCCCTGCAACAACATGTAAAGCCGTTCTTCCAGCAACAGTGATGCCTCCCCACACCATAACAGAACCACCCCAAATCGATCATGTCTGATGACGTTAACGTCTTGGAAGCGCTCGTTTCGACGACGCCACACCCTCCTACGTCTGTCCAAAAAATCAACAGTGAACCTTGACTCCTCATCTGAAAACATCACATTGCTCCAGCGTCGATTATCCCAGTGTTGACGATCCCTACACCAACGACGTCTTGCCTGAATGTGATGATCTCTCAAACAAGGGATCACGCGAGGACGTCTGGCGCGAAGGTGACCCCTATGCAGTCGATTCCGAATCGTCTGGCCACTCACTCTCACACCAGTGTCTGTTTGAAGACGAGCGCTGATCTGATTTGCTGTGATGACACGATTTCTCAAGGCCAAGGTACGGATAAATCGATCCTGGGCTTGAGTTGTCGCCCTTGGTCGACCTGAGCGTGGTCTGTCCTGTACAAGTTGTGTATCACGGTATCTGGACCATAGCCTGCTTATGACAGACTGAGAAACATTCATCGTCAGCGCCACAACCGCCTGTGTTGTGCCGATCTGTAGCATGCCAAGGGCACGTAACCTTTCATTTTGGGTAAGCCGATGCATATCAAAATTTGTTTTCTGGTCACTAAAACAATTAAACTGATGTTTCCACCCTGGAATTCAATGCCACAATGACTGTAACATTCAAAGTCAGAGTCGTGCAAATCTTGGGTTGGACCCCCATGATGATCCCAAGCATCACCTGCATTCCATGCGGTAGCTATTGGTGCGTTTGGGCGTCACATGTAACTGGAAATGTTTCTTCTGTTAGGTTCTATAGTGACTTTTTTCGTAGTCATTTGCATATTTTAGTATTATGCCCCCAAAATCAAATATCCCCTACTTTTTTTGAATAGTATATATCTTAAGTAGCTGGTCGTGTTTGGTGTATGTTGAATCCCTTGAAAATCCAATCTGTAAAAGGAGAGAGAGAGAGAGAGAGAGAGAGAGAGAGAGAGAGAGAGAGAGAGATGGGATTTAACCACCATTCTCAGCAAACTAGGTCATTTTGAGACTAACATATGGTTCAATTTTATTTCAACAATTTGTTTGAGCGTAGGGGTCTTTAGCAGTGGGAGGAAACCGGAGAACCCGGAGATAACCCACGCCGTTGTTCAGGCAGCCCTACTACTTGTCAAGTACAACCAGGGAATCGAAACCACGCCAGTAGACTCAATGACTGATCTCATGATACAGTGCACATGCGCTAACCATTCGGCCATTTACCCCGCCACACATACGATATGTGAAAATTTAAACAATTTGGATTCGTCAGCCTTTTTAACAAGAACGCAAAACAATCTCACCCACATTATGAAAAGATGGTCATAACGAGGTCGTAAATTAGCCGCGTTACAACAACATACATCATTCCAGTTAAAAATATAATTTATTTACATGAATAGAGAAATGGGTTTTTAACTTACACTCGACACAAACCAGGTGATTTCGGGGCTAACATATGATTCAATTCTATTTCAATAATTCGTTAGCGACTTAGCGTGTATGTTGTCACATACAACCGGAGAATCAAAACCACGCCAGTTGATTCTATGACAGACCTTATGATACAACGCGCACATGTTAACCATTCAGCCATCAACCCCCTTGAATGTTATAGATCATTTACACAAATTACCAGAGTTAAAAATATAATCTACTGTATAAAATATAGATCTTTTTAAATTATTTTAGAAGTGTTAATAAACACAATATAAATCTTTTTGGCAGCTTCCGATATTAAAAAACCATTTGAAATCATTCATCATGAAAATTACCTTCAACAAATAACTTACCTATAGAATTTCTCTATTTAATGGGGGATAATCGGTCTGTTTTTATTCAAATGCAAAACAATTATCATCAATTTTGCACGGATTCTAACAGATTCATCATCATTAATGTCAACAGATAGAAATATCTATAAAATCTTTTGGTGTAACTATCTTTTTAGGGCAATTAAAGATTAAAAAAAAGAACCGAAAGAGAAATAATTCATCGATTAACAGCGTTTTAATATAATTTTATTTGTCACACAGTTAAAGCCACTGATTATCATTTGCATTTTTTGGACAATATCAAAATTTTTAATGGTTGAATCCACATTAAAATGTACTCAAAATTGATTACGGAACTCAACATTTAATTAAAGGGGCATTACGTAAGATTAGATAACGAGTTGGCAGTTGTCACTATAATAGTTAAACACCAGATAGTGTAAAGGCAATTTGCTGAAAATTTCAGTAAAAGTAAAGTGATCCACTCTGAACCAAGATATTAAAAATATATTATGGGAGATTAGATAAAGAGCTGGCAGTTCTCACTATAATAGTTACAAACTAGATAATTTAAAGTAATTTGCTGAAAATTTCAGCCAAAGTAAAGTGATCCACTCTGAACCGAGATATTAAAGATACATTATGAGACATTAGATAAAGAGCTGACAGTTACACTATAATAGTTAAAAACTAGATAATGTAAAGGCAATTTGCTGAAAATTTCAGTCAAATCGATCCACTCTGAACCGAGAATTTAGTGATTGAATTGTAATTAACTTAAAGATATATTATGGGAGATTAGATAAAGAGCTGGCAGTTCTCACTATAATAGTTAAAAACTAGATAATGTAAAGGGAATATGCTGGAAATTTCAGTCAAATTGATCCACTCTGAACCAAGATATTAGCAATTGAATTTTAGACCTAGCCTTGATCATCAGTACAATAAAAAAAGCAGCAGATCGGATTCAAATCCAGTGAAAATCAAACACATAAGATGGCATCGAGAGTTGATTAAGGTCTTTTCTTGTTAATAAATGTCTAATTATATAATAGTTTATATAATATTTCAGGCCTAAAGAAAGATCTGCAATAGGCAGATTTAGCTCTTGCATAATGCATGTTTAGGTTAACAAACCCAAAATATCAACATAAGATAATCTTCCGGTTTTGATTCAATCGGATTACAAAGAGGCCCATCAAAAGATTTTACCCAACATTTATAAGTCAATGCATCTTTAATTGTAAATGAACGATCAATACTGTTTCATAAATCATTATGATGGATTGCAGCAATCATAATTCATACCAATAGATTATAGATTTATCATTCCGTCGATTCAATACGCACCGCTACAATCGAAACTATCTAAAAAAAAAATCAACAACAAAAAGTCTTTCTAAATGTTTAGCTATCTTGTTTCATTCTACAGAATTACACAGAATGCAACGTATAATTTGACGGTGAAAAATGAAGGAAAACGACCTCACAAAGCTTTTAATCAAATTATGCCCAAAGCACTTGAAATAAATCCGTATGCTGACTTCCAACACAATTGCTAGTTTAAACTGCGTTCGATATATAGTGACATAATTAGAAAAGACAAGTTGAATGCGACATCGACTCACTACTTTGGACTACAAGTTTTAGACCATAAGGCCATTATTAACTCCATTTTTCATGACAAGTTTTTGTTAAAGCTTCGAAGCTTCTTGACAGGATTATTCTTAACGATCGGATCAATTTCATTCCAGTGGTAAAAAAAAAAAACCAAAATTGTAGTTCTCGACAATAAAATTTATGCCCTTGGGGATTGAAGGTGAGATACAAATTGCTGTGCTTTGAGCTCAGATGATCTAAGATTTTTAACTTCTGAATTTCATGACAGAATATTAATGTATCCTTAGAAAGAAAAGTGGAAGTGTTTTTGCTGTTAAATCAAAAAATCAATAGCTAATATTGTTCTAGTTATTGCCACGATATTGTCTAAATGCAGAATAAATAGTCATCATAACAGCGGTTATAAAGGGTGCTATGAGGGGAATTTTGCCCAGACAGCGGCACTACGGCTGATGCTCATATTGAATTCTAACCCGTCAAGGATTGTTTTAAACATGCATTATGCAGGATCTGCTTATTACAAGTCTTTCTTTAGGCCTGAAATGTTATCTAAATTATCAATTAGACATTAATTAACTTATCCAGACCATAATAAACTCTCGATGTTGGCTGGATTAGATTCCTATATGCCGCTAACGGCCATTGATAATTAAATCAAAAAAAGTGGATATCGAGACTATGCTGTTTATATTAATGATTTTAGTAATGATGACCGAGACTATGCAAAAATTTCACCCGCTTCTTTCTCGGCTCATAGTGGATCAATTTGATTGAAATTTTCAGCAAATTACCTTTACACTATCTAGTTTTTATCTTATCTCTCATAATGTATCTTTAAGTATTTTTAGTATGGATGGCCATAAGGTATGATGATGATATGGACTGTATTCTCTGGACGGTATGAGGTATGATTGTATTGCTGTATGGTATGAGGTATGGATTGTATGACTTGTATTGTTGTATGGTTTGATTGTATCGCTGTATGGTATGAGGTATGGATTGTATCGATGTATGGTATGAGGTATGGATTGTATGACTTGTATTGTTGTATGGTTTGATTGTATCGCTGTATGGTATGAGGTATGGATTGTATGACTTGTATTGTTGTATGGTTTGATTGTATCGCTGTATGGTATGAGGTATGGATTGTATCGATGTATGGTATGAGGTATGGATTGTATGACTTGTATTGTTGTATGGTTTGATTGTATCGCTGTATGGTATGAGGTATGGATTGTATGACTTGTATTGTTGTATGGTTTGATTGTATCGCTGTATGGTATGAGGTATGGATTGTATCGATGTATGGTATGAGGTATGGATTGTATCGCTGTATGGTATGAGGTATGGATTGTATCGATGTATGGTATGAGCTATGGATTGTATGACTTGTATTGTTGTATGGTTTGATTGTATCGCTGTATGGTATGAGGTATGGATTGTATCGATGTATGGTATGAGCTATGGATTGTATGGCTAGATGGTATGATGGTATGGGTGGTCTGAGGAATGGTTGTATGGAATGTATGGCTGGATGGTATGATTTATTACACACAGAGAGAGGGTTTAGCATCCACTCAACATAAACTGTCACTTTAGGACGTAAAGGTCTTTAGCTGTGGGAGGAAACAGGATTGAAACCATGTTGCTCAACTCAATGACAGATCTTATGATCTAAAGAACACAAGTTAAGACCATTCGGCCATGCAACACCCATCACAAAAAAGATGGTGATATACTAAACAAAGTGCTGGAGAGAGAGAGAAATGAAATGAAATGGGGTTTAACGTCCTACTGTTCTGCTTCTAACTGGGCTAATGAAGACGGGCATACGCCATACAGTGTGCTATGAGGGAAATTTTGCCCGAGCAGCGACGGTACGGCCTACTCTTCTATCGAATTCCAACTGCCAAGGGATCTTTTACGTGCACGCCAATATGTACACAGGACACCTCGGTTTTTCGTCCCATCCAAATGGAGAGAGAGAGAGAGAGAGAGCGAGAGAGCGAGAGAGAGAGAGAGAGCAAACTAAGTCATTTTGGGACTATCACATGGTTCAAATATATTTCAATAATTCGCTTGCCCGTAGGGGTTTTTAGTAGTGGGAGGAAACCAGAGGACCCAGAGAAAACCCACGATGTTGGACAGGCGACCCTACTCCTTGTCACGTACAACCGGGGAATCGAAACCCCGTCAGTTGACACAATGACAAATCTTATGCTGCTGTAAAGATATTTTGTTATCTTCAAAGACAGACTTTTAAATCAAGATGAAGTACCGAAGGAACTGGTTTAATGGTATCAAGTTATTGTTATCTTTAAACACAGACAATTAAATCAAAGTAAAACAATGTGAAGCAGTAATTACTGTTATCATCATATATCAATTACACCTGAATCCAGGGGATAAAATCAAATCATGTCATGATGAATGAACCATTACAAAATTACAATAACGATTGCCAACAGGGGTCAGAATAGCGTACTGAATAACAATATAACATATTTCTCCGTTAATAATGATCTCACACACAATATCAACCTACAGACATTTCCCAGTAGAGTATTCCACTATTCTAAGTACTGTTCACTTATCTCCAGAGATCTGGCCCCGAGGTAATCTAATCCCATCAATTTGCTGAACTACAGTAATTATATTTTGACTTAGAATTACTGGAGTAATATATATGGTGACTGGATATTCAGTGTTTAAGATTATGGTATTTACAGAGAGACACAGAAATAAAGGTCAGGCCATATATAAAAAAATATTCTGGTTTTCAGTTTCGGTTTTAAAAAGGGGAGGTTGGATGGCTGAATAGTTAGCGTGTGCGCGCTGTATCATAAGGTCTGGCGTGGTTTTGATTCCATGGTTGTATTGGACAAGGAGTAGGGTCACCTGTCCAAGCTCGTGGGTTTTCTCCGGGTCCTCTGGTGTCCTCCTACTGCTAAAAACCCCTACACGCAAGCGAATTAATTAAATAAAATTGAACCATGTGTTAGTCCCGAAGTGGGAGGAAACCGGAGGACCCGGAGAAAACCCACGAGGTTGGACAGGCGACCATACTCCTTGTCACGTACAACCAGGGATTCGAAACCACGCTAGTTGACTCGAGTCCTCATGTTTCCTCCCACTGCTAAAGACCCCTGCTCACAAGAGAATTATTGAAATAAAATTGAACCATATGTTAGTCCCAAAATGACCTGGTTTGTGTCGAGCGGACGTTAAACCCCATTTCTTTCTCTTTCTGAAATGACCTTGGATTAAGGGCCATGTAAGTTAGTTAGAATAGGGACTGCCCCGGTCTCAAATTCAAGCCAGAGAGTGGAGTTGGAAACAAGGCTGCTATATTCAAGGAACCTCATACTCCTCGCAGTGTTTACGTTTGATTATACCTAATCCCACTAAACACTGCTTTAACAAAGGCAAATTTCTGTTCCAAATTATGACTGTTTAATGGCTTACTCCTTTACAAAAGCATTACGCTTAAAACAGAGCTCCCAATTGGACCAGATATGTTCACATAACGTTACGCCATGACTCACGATTTTATTGTGCCCAATTAACCAGTGCATAGCAGAATATTTCAGAAAAACTAATAGCATGACAAAGGAGGCTATCAAAATCGAAAACAATGTATACAAAACTGTTTGGCGACGAACATACTTTCACCGGACTCAAAATCTCACAAATTACGGATCCATCTGTTATGTGCCAAGGATAATAATACCAGTATTATATTCAACAGTATAATAACGATGGAATACATCCAATAACTTTACACTCAAGATGTCTCTCTATTCTCATTATTAAATGATAAATTCAGGGAAATTGAAGCATGGTGTTCATGTAATATGCCAATTAAATAACGGTAGTACCGTGTATGGGGTATACGCTGGTGATGTGTAAGAGTTGTGATAGGCTATAGAAATATCTTGCCATATATTGTCTAAACGATAAATCGGAGGAAATTGAAGCATCATGTTCATGTAATATGCCAATTAAATAATGGTAGTATCTAGGTTGGCGATATGTAAGAGCTATTATTGAATGGAACAAGGGCTATAGAGATATCTTGTGATATATTGTCTAGTTATCAAGAGCATTACTCCATATCAATTAACTAGGAACGTACATCATTAGCGTTCACTTCCTGCAGCTGAGCACTTCAACTATAATCTGATCACTTATTACAGGTCCAGTTCAATATTCTTAATACTGTAAATGACATCAATGTAAATAATATAGGGAGAGAGAGGTAAATGGGGTTTAACGTCCACTCGACACAAACTAGGTCATTTGGGGACTAACACACGGTTCAATTTTATTTCAATAATTTGCTTGCGCATAGGGTTTTTTAGCAGTGGGACCCGGAGAAAACCCACGAGGATGGACAGGCGACCCTACTCCTTGTCACGTACAACCGGGGAATTGAAACCCTTCCAGTTAACTCAATGACAGACTTTATGATACAGCGCGCGCGTGCTAACCATTCGGCCATCCAACCCCCCCTGTAAATAATATAGGATTTAACGGCCAAGTTTTCTGCACCTAGCTAAGGAAAATGGACATATGCTATGAAATAAATTTTGCGAAGGCAGTGGCACTAAAGCCTAATCTTATCTCAAATTTCAACTGATAATGGTTGCTTTATGTACACACTAAGACAAACACAGAACTATAGTTTTTTGCCTTATCCAAAAAACTAGACACTGTTCCATGCCAGAACCTCTGTCTTGCACCTCTGGCAACTTTATTGCATTAATTTGTTTGTGCAAGGGAGAAGAAAGCAGAGTACCCAGAAAAAAACACCTGTTCAACCATGTGGGTTTTCTCCAGGTCCTCCGGTTTCGTCCCACTGCTAACGACCCCTACGCACAAGCGAATTAATGAAATAAAATAGAACCATGTTAGTCCCAAAATGACCTAATTAGTGGATGTTAACCCTGCCTCTCTCTGCCAGAAAAAACCTCAGCCCCTTTAAGATTTAGACATATCCGACTAAATCGAACTATTTCTGTTATAACCAGATTAAACCTAGGTTCTGATCACGCAACAAATAGGGGAGACAATTAATGGGAAATTTATGAAAACAAATTTACTCGAACCAGCTGTTATTAAGTCAGACAGCATATCCATTATATATAACACGCGACTAAAACAGAGAGAGAGAGAGAAATGGGGTTTAACGTCCACTCGACACAAACTAGGTTATTTCGGGACTAACATATGGTTTAATTTTACTTCAATAATTCGCTTATGCGTAGGGGGCTTTTAGCAGGGGAAGGAAACCGGAGGACGCGGAGAAAACCCACGAGGTTGGACAGGTGACCCAAATGTCTGATACAAAAACAGGTAATTAGTGCAATTCTTATTGGTATATCAATCTAATAATTAAAACACAAATCCCATCTTTTATAGTTCAAAATTTCGTTTTACTTGTATTTACTACACTAGGATCTGGAAGAGTTGTTATATAACTCGCGTTCAGGTTGTTGTGAGAGATTAGCCAATGAAACAGTCTGTTGCAGCGAGTTTTTGAAGTGCGATGCACGGAACTGTGGGTATGCTACTAGAAACATAAACGCTGACTGGTTAATCAAATGTCTGACGTTATAGGATCAAAAGCTGCTTGTATTACCCCTGTCACGATCTCTCACTACAACTGGTCAGGCCATCGAAAGTATAAAAAACCGAAATGATATATAGATCTGTATTCTAATCAGATTGCCTGATATCAAAAACATATTCAGGCATAAAAACAAGTAATTGACACATTAGACATAATCTTATTGTTTTAAAAAAAGAACTGATATTTCATTTAAAAACCCATAATGCTAAGAACTTTCATATTTGTGATTTCCGGGCTACACTAATGTTTCCCCTGCACCATCGGAAATATAAAAAAAAAACAACAACGAAATATAGATATGTATTTAACACCCAATTAAAAAAATTTAAAAACAGATAATTGCCATAATGTATATAATCTTATTGTTTTAGAAAAGAAATGTTATTTCATTTCAAAACCCCACTTGTGTTTCCAGGCTACACTAATAACATTTCCCCTGCGTCCAAAAGAACTCTGGTTAACGATGACATTTATTAATGACAAGGAAGATGAATTTAATGTTAACAAGAATAAAAAAAATCAACTCCAATTTCAGTCTTAAAACTGTTGTTGGGTATAACGATAGATATATAACAAATGAATGGCTACATATGTCACATTTTAGTATAATAGGGTTTTTAACAAGAGTCTTTTGGAAAAAAAAACAGCTGGAAATAGGTTAAATTACACAGCTTCTCGAGTACAGACATTGAAAATGAAATAAACGAATATTATTAAATTATAAGAGGGCTAACTGTTTTCTATCATCACAATAAACTGTACGTGTGGCATTTACTGCTATCTGTTCAGAGTACAGAAGAAAAAAATCTTTCTCGCTAATAGAATTATATTTTACCGACACAATTTGATCACGCACTACAAAACAATATTTTTATAGCTGAAATAGCAGAATTCATAACGCAAACATCTGCAAATCAAATGCATGTAGCAATTACTGACAAGAAAAATACTACCAAATACCACTTGAGAATTTCAGCTTGCTTACTTTTATTGAAGATGAAAAACCATTTCATTTGCTGTGGAAGTTGTGAAAACTCTACAGGAAGTTGTATGAAATATCCCGAATATAATTTTATAACTGTTGGCAGCTATGGTTTGAAAGGATGTGGAGTTTTTTACATATAGAAAATGATTAGTTTCAGAAGAATTTTTTTTAATAAATAAAAATATGCTACATGACTGAGTGGCATTTACTGGAAGATGGTAATCCATCGGAACTTGATCCGGAACTGTATTGCTAGAGAAGGATACTAAATTGAGAACATTATAACTGGCCAACTTGCTCCTGAGTCTGTCATGTGGCTCATCAAAGAGAGAGACAGAGAGAGAAATGGGGTTTAACTTCACTCGACACAAACTAGGTCATTTCGAGACTAACATATGGTTCAATTGTATTCAATAATTCACTTGTGGGTAAAGGGTCTTTTAGCAGTGTAAGGAAACCGGAGGACCTGCTGAAAACCCACAAGGTTGGACGGGCGACAACCGGACTGTATCACTACCAAGCCAGTTGACTCAATGACAGACCTTATGATGTAACGCGCACATGCTAACCATTTGGCCATCCAAAAACCCTTTTTAAAAAGATTATAAGAAATGAAATGAAATGAAATGGGGTTTGACGTCCTACTGTTCTGCTCCTAAACTGGGCTAATGAAGACGGGCATACGCCATACAGTGTGCTATGAGGGAAATTTTGCCCGAGCAGCGGCACTATTGCCATTTCTTATATCGAATTCCAACTGCCAGGGGAACTTTTACATGCATTCCAATATATACACAGGACCTCGGTTTTTCGTTTCATCCGAAGGACTAGACAGCTGTCCATGTCAGGCCCTCCGTCCTGCATCACTGACATGTGGGAACCACGCCGGAAAATCTGGATGAACTTTCTCGGCCAATGCAGGGATCGAACACCCAACCTCCAGGCTAGCGAGCCAGCGTCTTACCCACTTAGCCACGTGATCCCCAAAATTATAAGAAGTCAAGAAATAAATAATACAGGGAAAAAACCATGAATATAACAGTCAGTTGTGATTATAGACCATGACATTTATACTTCATCCAGATGATTTGTTATACAGTGATTTTACATTCCTTTACAATGTGCCGATTTTTTATTTCTATAATGAAACAAACTCGTGAGGATTTAACATCCTACCATTTTAGCAATCGGATTAAAATACTGGGGCCTGTTTCACGAAATTTTAACTAAGATAAAATTCAAATTTTAGTAATTTGATTGGATAATATTAGACAGATTGTAGTGCTTAGCCAATCAAAATTGAAGTATCTACTAAAATTTGGATTTTATCTTTAGTTAAGATTTCAAGAAACAGGACCCAGATCTATATTTCGTTCTGTTTTTTTTTATACATCCAGATCTGACCGGTTGTAGTGGAAGGTCGCGTCAGAAGTCATACAAGTGGCTTTTGGCCCTATGACATCCGATATTTGATTAACCAATAAGCGTTGATGTTTCTAGTGGGTTATCCAAAGTTCAAGTTAGAAACTCGCCGCAATTTTGACCCTATGACATCAGACACTTGATTAACCAATCAGCGTTGCTGTTTCTAGTGGGTTACCCACAGTTCCGTGCACCTCATGTGAAAGACCGTTTCATTGGCTTATCATTCACCTCATCCAGAACACGGGTTATATAACAGCTCTCCGAGATCTTAGTGTAGTAAAGACAAGTAAAACAAAATTTTGAACTATAAAAAACTAAACGGTTGACTGTTTCACCATCTGGGCTAATGATAACAAATGTTATTTTGATGATCTTAAAATTGATTAAGAAAAAAACAGTGTGGGAGAAAACAGAGGATCTCGAGAAAAACTCACGAGTCAATATCGATCCTTCGTACCTTCCCCACACCCGTAGTGATAGAACCGAAATACAATAGGTACCGTATTTAACACAAAGTATGGTTTATATCAAATATGGTCAAGATTTGAAATATAACAGATGAGTAAAAGGGATTGTAAAATTATGATTTGACAGTTTTTATCCATAATAAGATATTCTCGTCTTCTAATTGACGTTCAACTGATAATATACAAGAAATGATTTGGATCACAGTTTCGAATAAATCCATACCAAATATCTGGAGAAAATATTATGTGACACAAACTAGGTCATTTCGGGACTAACATATGGTTCAATTTTATTTCAACAATTTGCTTTCATGTAGGGTCTTTAGCAGTGGGAGAAAACCCATAAGAATGGACAGGCAATCTTACTCCTTGTCACGTACAACTGGGGAATCGAAACCACACCAGTTGAAAGACCTTATAATACAACGCACACGCTATAATCATTCGGCCCCCACCCCCACCACCAATATAATCGAGTTGAAAATGAAAATGTTATCTGCACTCATTGACACTAGTAGAGTATTTTGTAATTATCTTATTAATGAGAAATATGTCAAGTTACGATTGCTAATCAATATTCTCTACTTTACGTACCATTATATCGACGGAAATTCAACTAAAAATATTCAAGTTGTCGCGATTTATTTGATATTTCGACACAAACCAGGTCATTTTGGGACTAACACATGGTTTAATTTTATTTCAATAATTTGCTTGCGCGTAGGGGTCTTTAGCAGTGGGAGGAAATTGGAGGACACAGAGAAAACCCACGAGGTTGGACAGGCGACCCTACTCCTTGTCACGAAAATTCTTAGAATAACCAACAAAAATAACACAAATGTAAAGACAGAAATAGCTCTCTCGGTTCTTCAAATAGCAAGATTAATCGAAAAGGAACAAATCAAACTATTAATCAGTCTTTTACGCAGCTAATAAGGAAAGTTTGACCATTTTGATTAAAACAGACAATAGTCTCCATAGTTAAAGAAATGAAATGGGTTTTAACATAGTCCTACTAGGAAGGACATATGTTAAGGGATCTTTGACGTGCACACCAACATGTAAATAGGACCATACTTTATCATCCCATCCAAACAATAGATGATTGGTATTGCCAGGTCCTCCATCAAGCTTCATGACAGGGAGAAACCATGTAAGGTAACCCTGAGGAAATTTCTCGTACAAAAACCTGATCAAGCAAGCACTTCCATGGCTCAGCAAATTCTCTTTACATTATCTGGGTCTTAACTATTATAGTGAGAACTGCCAGCTCTTTATCTAATCTTCCATAATGTATCTTTAAGCTTCTAAATTTTCAGTTTACTTAATCTTGGAACATAAACCTTTATGGGAATTTGGATGGGGTCAAAATGATTTTGAAATTACATACTTTCTCCCTTCAATAAATCCCGTCTTCATTAGCCCAGGTTAGGAGCAGAACAGTAGGACGTTAAACTCCATTTCATTTCATTTCATTTCCCTTCAATAACTCAACAGCAAATTACCATGTACAAAACCCAAACTAAATTCAAACTCAAATCAATGATTTTTCCACATTTGAATAATTCTCACGCAACTTTTGTATGGAAGAAATTTATTGTGAATAATTGGAGTTGTCATTTTCCAAACGCCTTCTACATTCAGACATGCAAAGTTATCATTTCTTGCATCGAAATACAATTGCCATGACATGACACTTGGATAGCCTGTTCCTTGGAGAATTGACGGGCCTTGATTTTTGATATGAAATCACAATTACAAAGTATGTGAGATGATGTCATGCTCGGTTCTTGGGTCAAAATGTACTATTGTACTTGTTTTTTTTATGCAGATGTGAATGAAGAGATAGTGAGCGAGAGAGAGAGAGAGGGGGGGAGAGAGAGAGATGGGTTTAAATTCCACTCAACACAAACTAGGTCATTTTGGGACTACCAAATATGGTTCAATTTTATTTCAAGAATTCGCTTGTGCATAGGGGTTTTTAGAAGTGGGAGGAAGTCTGAAGAAATCCATGAGGATGGTCAGGTGACCCTATTCCTTGTCACATACAACTGGGGAATTGAAACCACGTCAGTTGACGCAATGACAGACCTTATGATACAACCCGCATGCGCTAACCACTCGGCCATCTAACCCCCTGTGAATGAATAGATTATGGTTAGATTATATAAAATGAAGGAAAGGATTGGGGATTGGGTGTGGGTGGGTGTGTGTGTGTGTGTTGGTGGGGGTGGAGGGGTGGAGGTGGCTTGTGCTACCCTCTACCCTCCTCTCAGTAGTCTTTAAATGGTCAAATTTTAAGCATCTCCAGCATCAAAATCGTCAACTAAAAAACAAATTTCCTTTTATAGTTTGTCACATTTCAAAATCTGTGTTCCAAATCCTCAATCTAGTGGCATGGTTCTCATCCTGTGCTTGTACATGACAAGGAGTAGGGTTGCCTGCCTGACCTTGTGGGTACCTTTCACTATTACCCCAATGCATAAGCAAATTTTTAAAATAAAATTGTACTATAAATTAGTCCCGAAATGACCTAGTTTGTGTGTGTGGGTGTGTGTGTGTGTGTGTGTGTGTGTCTCTCTCTCTCTCTCTCTCTCTCCCCCCCTCTCTCTCTCTCTCTCTCTCCCTCTCATATCTACTTTAGTGGTCTATGTCCGTGATGAGAGTAAGATGATGAAAATGAAGTGAATGTTGATTGATTGTGTAGGTTGATATTACCTGGAATCTACCTGAATAATCTATACAGGTGTTAATTAATTATTAACGTGTCTACAACTCGTCAAGGTTATCATACAGATGAAATATCAATATTTACACAAATACTAGAACACATAACATTGCAAAAACCACAGTTTATAGGTCTTGTGGCAATTGAAGTCATCGCACTGGAGCAAATAATATCTAAAAAACGCATGTGATAGGCCTTGTGGCAATTGAAGCCATCGCACCAGAGCAAATAACATCGCAAAAAACTACAGGTGATAAGTCTTGTGGCAATTGAAGCCGTCCCATTGGAGCAAATAACAATACTTAAAAAAACACACATGTAATAGGTTTTGATAGCAATTGGGAGTCATTCCATTGGAGCAAATAACATCTTAAAAACACATGTGATAATGTTTGATAGCAATTGAAGCCATCTCATTGGAGCAAATAATACCTAAAAACCACAGGTGATAGGCCTTGATAGCAATTTTTGGCTCCCCATTGGAACAAGTAAACTGTTTAAACCACAGGTAATAATCATTTAGAAAATTGACAGCGCCCCATTGGATGATGCATATCCAATGTAACAAAATAGGTAATTTTGGGACTAACATATGGTTTAATTTTTCATTCCATTAATTCGCTTGCGCGTAATGGTCTTTAGCAGTGGGAGGAAACTGGCGAAAACCCACGTGGTTGGACATCGACCCTACACCTTGTCACATACTATGCCAGTTGACTCAATGACAGACCTTATGATACTATGTTTACCAATTGGCCCCCCACCCGCCCAGAATTAATAGACCAAAAAGCCATTTATAAAATTGGAGATTGTGGTACAATAATTAATAAGGGTCCACCTAATTTCATGAATGACATACACAGGTTATATAGAACGCAAATCAAATGATTTGAGTATTACTTGGAACAATGTCTCGCTTTCTCTACTGCTCCAGAGGTGATACAGAGAGAGCAGGATTTAATGGTGGTTGAGCCAGTCAACTTTTGAAATAATAGAAAGTACAGACCTAAATCTGTTTAAATTCTACAAAAGAGAATTACTCTTCTAGTGTGCTAAAAATGTATATTTTAATGCACTAAAAATGTATCTTTTAATGAGCTACAATTATATATTTTGATGCATCTTTTAGAGTGCTATCAATGTAAAATATATATTTTAATGCACTAAAAATGTATGATGTATCTTTAGCGTGTGATCAATGTAAAATGTATATTTTAATGCACTACAAATGTATATTTTTATGTGCTATAGGTTATATATTTTGATGTAGATCTTAATGTGCTATCAATGTAAAATGTATATTAGAAAAGTAACACTACAAAAGTCTTCACAGGAAATACCAATCATTTTAATAATATTACTTATTCTGTACTTAGTGTGTATCATTAAAGAGAAAAATTCAGATCAAAGTTCACAAATCAAAATCCGATGCACACCTGAAATAGTAACCTGTGTCTAACCAAAGTTCAAATAAGTAGAAAACAAAAAAATAAATAAATTAAAATAAAACTAAAAAACTGGTTCACCTACCTGTTTCTTACCCTATTTCTAACATAGAAATAGGAAATAAATAAAAAAACAAAAAAAAACAAAACAAAAACCTATTCTGCAACCTGTTTCTTACCTGAGTTAAAATATATTAAAAGAAAATAATAAAAACAAAACATAAATAATTTAATAAAAACAAAAAAAACCAAAAAAGAACTAAAAGTATAACACATACCACACTTTCCGTAGTATTTGACTCGGATTTCCTTCATGCTGTTGCAAGCGGCTCGATGTAATTCACACATGTTACTATAATCTATTCCATTGCTACCACAGACGGGGGTGCTGCCCAAACTGTCCCCAAACGTATCGCATCGATCTGGACAGACACAACGATGTGAAGAACCATCAATGGAAGGAATACATTTGGCACCATAGGTACAGACTTCTCCCTCACATGGGTCTGGTATTCCTGGTGGAAATTCATAGCAGGCATTAGTTAAATCACAGATCATATACAAAATAATACCTATGTACAACATAGTGGAAAAACCGCTACAAAACTTTCGCATTTGTTTTAGTGATGAAGTGATGTTAACCGTTAGTAAGGTGAAAAATGGCATCTTGTTACAAATGTTAAAAAGCATCAGTGAAATATATGAATTCAGATATGTTTGGTGAATTTATATTTATCTTCCAACTCTTCTGATATAAAGAATAATAAAATGTTTTCATTCACTGTGAACACAAACTATATAACGACTAATCTGGCGCACGATTTCTCCCGATTCCATTTCACATGGTAGTTGGATCACGGCTCCTGTTTAACTGTGACCAAAGTCTCGCAGCACACGTTGACGAATGTATATACTACATTAAGTTTTCTAGTGTCATTCAAATATACCTGTCCTACAACCATTACTGTAAATTGCAACAACGTTGCCACACGTGAATTAATGAAATTGAATCATAGCGTCACGCCATTAAGTCATGCAAGTAATGGCAAATAATGGACGGACTGAACAAATCAATATGACTACACTTTGGTTGGTTATACGTCCTGCACGTCTGAGACTCTAGTATAAACAATCCAGACATTAACGCTCTTTCTGCTTTTCTAATGTCATAGTAATAATCACATTCTCGTGTCAAACCATTTTGATGATGTTGACTTAAGGCTGTATTGGAATACTAGGCCCACATTAATCCCCGTTATTTCCAATCTTTCTGATAAAATTAATAGCAGGAGAACTTGAGAAACCAGTCACCTTCCTCACACACGAGTCCTTATTTCTCCACAACTCTAACCAATTAATATATATCTGAGAGACTACGATAAGCAAGTCTACAAACTAGCTAATAAGAGTTGAAATAACAGTGGTTTTAGAGTCTGTCAGTAACACGATCGTATTATTCCACCATTCTCCAACAAACCATTTTAGATATAGCGTAAAACAAATGTGAATCCACTGTCAATACTGGCTATTATAATCAATACTCTGCTAGAATCGTGTTTTTAGTTAGTGTAACGATTCACTCCAATATCTGTCTCATCGTGGCAACGAGAGAATTTATAGTCAGTTTGCCAGAACCTTTCAGGCACTTTCGGGCAACCCGCTGACTTGCAGCAATAACTGACCGTTTAAAAGGTAATTTCAGCGTCCACTTGTAACCATGAATTCCAGTAATCTGTGGTCATTGTCTAGAGATTGTAGCTGGGAGATGTAACATACTGACCCTATCACCGTATCTCAGATTATATCCATGATTGCAGATAGTAAAAACACCGACTATAGGGATTTTCGACTCGAAGTCGCTTCCAGCTATTCCTCTACTAGTATAGCCAGATAAAATATTTATGAGTCAATTCCCACTGGGTTCTCGTTCACTAGTGCTTTAAACAAACAAGAAATGCTGTGTTTATGTTCTGTTTGTGCAATATCGATAAAAATACTGCTTCAATATAATAAATAGCAGTCTATTCCCTTTAGATTTCGAGAGGAAGGTCCTCCTAATGCTTATTATAAATAAACAATTTCCCTTTAGATTTCGTGAGAAAGGTCCTCCTAATGCTTATTATAAATAAACAATATCCCTTTAGATTTCATGAGGAAGGTCCTCTTAATGCTTATCATAAATAAACAATTTCTTTTGTACATATAAAAGGGTACGAGGCACTTTATTAAAATCGAACTGTCTGAAACTGTTACTTTTGTCAATATATTGTTTTAAAGATACACACTGAGCGAGAAATGGGATTTAACGTCCACTCAAAACAAACTAGGTCATTTATTTCGGGACTAACTTAGGCCTATGTGTAGGGGTCTTTATAGCAGTGGGAGGAAACCTGAAAGCTCAGAGAAATAACAAAATATATTGCCCACTCCTTGTCTTGTCAAGACCTTATGATCTAAAGTGCAAATTTTAAATCCGTCGCTCACCAACTCCCTCTCCCTCAGTCCCCCCCCCCTCTGCTCGCTGACCAACTCCCTCCCTCTCCCGCTCTTCTCTGTCGGAATTAAGCTATTAATTATTGTGATTTTTCCATTACCTCTTGAAACTTGGAGAATAAGAGTCCATCTATTTTAAAACATTTTTTATAATCTTTCAACTGTCATTATATCCTTTAGGAAAACTGGAGTTCATTACTCTCAGCATGCAATGTGTGCTGGTATTGGATATAAAAAAAATATCTGTCTGAAAGCCTCATTCAAAACTCTTTTAATAAGAAAAAAAAATACCAGCCACAAAAAAAACAAAAAACATATTTTCATAGAATTAATTAGATTACATTAAAACATTCGGAAATCCTTTTTTTTTTATAACTATTATTTTAAGTACATTAAGAATTAGTAATCTTTTAAGGAAAAGGATGTTTTGTCTGACTACCGTAGTACATTTTAATTAAATTTATAATTAATCGCTTATTTTCTTGTTTACCTAATTATTTGTCAAAAATAGATCCAGGTATTAATACCTGTGGTGAAAATTGACATTATTTCATTGGGGAAAAAATTACGTAAATTATTTATTGGCGTCAATAATGGGTAATCAATGGATTTAATGACTACAGCAATGAAATGAAATAAAAAGGTGTTTAACACCCTACTGTTCTGTACCAACCAGAAATGAAATGAAATGGGGTTTAACGTCCTACTGTTCTGCTCCTATACTGGGCTAATGAAGACGGGCATAAAGTGTGTGATGAAGGGAATTTTGCCCGGGCAGGGGCACTATGGCCTACTCTTATATCGAATTCCAACTGCCAAGTGATCTTTTACGTGCACGTGCACGGGACCTTGGTTTTTCATACCATCCGCAGGACTAGACAGCTGTCCTTGTCAGGCCCTCCGTCCTGCATCACTGACTAGGGGAAACCACGCCGGAAAATCTGGATGAACTTTCTCGGCCAATGTAGGGATCGAACACCCGACCTCCAGGCTAGCGACCCAGCGTCTTACCCACTTAGTGTACCAACCAGATGTCATACAGTGTGTTATTAGGAAATTTTTGCCCGGAATGCAGCATCTTCACCAATCGATTTCCAAACGCCAAAGTTTTTTTTTTATGTGCCCACCTAGGTCTTTCATACCATCCAAACCACTAGACATATCAACCAGAGAATTCCTCCTCAAAGGTGAAGTTTTGACCTTTTTTAAAATTGCAATGAGAGATAACACTGACAGGTCAACTTTTTACAAACTGACAGCCTCTCTAAAATATCTGATCTTGTCTTATAGAAGTATGCATTAACCAAAGAATCTCAACCTCAAAGGAGATGGCTGAATTTTATAAAAATATAAAAATGACGTACAACTATAACGGCTACTTGAATTACATTTTAAATAATTTCTAGATGCCTCGGCATTCCAATTTCACACTGAATAAATAAATATTTTCTTGGTAATGTCATTTGCAGAATAAGCAGTAGCAATTCTCACTTAAAGGGAGACGTCAAGAATTTTTTCAAAATGTTGATCCCTTCATCACTCTCTCGTGTTAGAATATAAAAAAAGATGGATCATTTCCTTTAACAACAAATTCTGGAAATACATGGGGCAAAATTCTATGGAATACACAGGACACAACTTTAGGAAATACACAGGATACGATTCTAAGGAATACACAACTCTAGGGAATACACAGGACACAACTCTAGGCAATACACAGGATAAGATTCTAAGGAATACACAACTCTAGGGAATACACAGGACACAACTCTAGGAAATACACAGGATACGATTCTAAGGAATACACAACTCTAGGGAATACACAGGACACAACTCTAGGAAATACACAGGATACGATTCTAAGGAATACACAACTCTAGGGAATACACAGGACACAACTCTAGGCAATACACAGGATACGATTCTAAGGAATACACAACTCTAGGCAATACACAGGACACAACTCTAGGCAATACACAGGACACAACTCTAGGGAATACATGGGACACAACTCTAGGAAACACACAGGACACAACTCCAGGAAATACACGGGACACAACTCTAGGGAATACACGGGACACAACTCTAGGAAATACACAGGACACAACTCTAGGGAATACACAGGACACAAATTTAGGGAATACACAGGACACAATTATATGGGATTCTCAATACTTTCTACACTGATGGGGTTAACAGAATATGCTACAATTCACCATGTCTTGGTAAATACTGATTGCCACTGAAACATTTTAGACAGAGAGATTCAACTTTTACAATATTGCAGTTAACATCGGAATCAAACTCTTAAAATGATGACAAAAGAATTTAATCTTTAGCCTTATCAACGTTTGGGAATATGTTTAAATGTCACCGAGTCTAGCACAGAAAAATAAGATAAAATCTTTATTTTTTTTTCTTAAATATTAATTATTCATGACAGACATTTTATAGATATTCAGTTTCGCTACTCATCAATGACCTTTAAGAAAAAAACCAAAAAAACTATGTCTGAAATGCAAGTAAAGCCCACACGCTAGCAACTAAATATCTATAGAATGACGACAATTTGATTAAATCATAAATTAATCTATTTATATTTTGCATTGGATATCAGGACTCCATTACCAAAAAGAGAAAATATGTTCGATTGCGATCGACTTGTAGGATGCTAAACCCCCATTTCCTTTCATTTCATTGAGATCAATGTAAATTTGGCTCAATGAAGATTTCAATGTAAATTTGGTTCAATGAAGATTTTTTAAAAGATGATTCATGGCAAAGGTATTCAGAAGGCAGCGAAGCATTTTCGTTAACATCTCGTTGGTAAAAGAAGCCAAGTTATATATATATGCATTATGCAAGAGGTAACTCTGCAGGTCTATCTTTAGAACTGAAATGTTATATAAACTATTAATTAGACATTTATTAAAGATACATTATGGGAGATTCGATAACGAGTTGGCAGTTCTCACTATAGTAATTAAAAACTAGATAACGTAAAGGCAATTTGCTGAAAATTTCATTCAAATTGATCCACTATGAACCGAGAACTAGACAAATGAAATTTCTGCCTAGCCTCGGTCATCATTACTAAAGTCAGTACGTTAAACAGCATAGTCTCGATTATCCATTTAATCGTTTAATCGAGAAGGAAAGTTATGCAGTAAATCGGATCACAATCCACTAAAGATCGCAGGCTAGCGATGCCATCTAGAGTTCATTATGGTTTGGATAAGTTAATTAATGTCTAATTAATAATTTAGATAACATTTCAGGCCTAAAGAAAGACCTGCAATAGACAGATTTAGCTCTTGCATAATGTAAGTTTAACATGAAAAGACCATAATCAACTCTCGATGCCATCGTATCTGTTCGATCTGCTGTTAAACGTCTGTTGATGATTAAACGCAAAAATGGATAATCGATACATTGTTAATTATCGTGACAGTGCTAATGATGACAATCGAGGCTACAAAGAGTGAAGCAATTTGAAGGAAATTTTCACATAATCTAGTTTTTAACTATATTAGTTAGAACTACCAGCTCTTTATCTAATCTTCCATAATGTATCTTTAAGTGAGAGAGAGAGAAAGAGAGAAAGGGGTTTAACATCCACTCGACACAAACTAGGTCATTTCGGGACTAACATATGGCTTTTAATTTTATTTCAATAATTCGCTTGCGCATAGGCGTCTTTAACAGTGGGAGAAAACCGGAGGACCCGAAGAAAACCCATGAGGTTGGACAGGACAACACTACTCCTTGACAGACCGTATGATACAGCGCGCGCGTACTAACCATTCGGCAATCCAACCCTCTTATCTTTAAGTGATGGAGCATGGCAAGGGCAACACATCTAGTAATGATTAAACATTCCTTGGTTGTACCTGACACGGAGTAGGGTTGCCTGTCCAACCTCGTGAGTATTATCTGGTTTCCTCCCACTGCTAAAGACCCTACGCGCGAGTGATTTAATGAAATAAAATTGAACCATATGTTAGTCCCAAAATTATCTAGTGTGTGTCGAGTGAACAAACCCTCAAAAATCAAATGTTTGACGTCATAGAGTGGAAGCCATCAAAAGTATAACAAGCCAACAGTGAGGCTGATGTCCCCCGCTGAAATCCCAAAATAAATAGATGACACATATTAATTAATCGCACATTTATTTTTTTCAAAAGTATCGAGCAATCAAACTACACACTAAGTTTCATCACTCTCCATCAGATAGAATCAAGATTATCTTGTCCCAAAGAAAATGATTAACTCTGCTTAGCTTTAGCTTGAAATGTTAATCATTGAAATCAGTCAAGACATTCACATTTGTTTCAGTGTATCTCTACAATGAACAGCAGACATAATAATTTTATGATAATTCTGATTGCCTTTTATCACTGATAATTTGCTGTCTTAATTTGTTTTTCTATCGGATAGGTTAGATCTGAGTGGGAATCACTGCAATTTGAAATAAAAACAAATCGTCATGCAAATTCTTTTATAAGCTTTAAAAGTCAAGAAGTTTGTATAGCCGAAATATTCCTAGTCTAATATTTGCCATATCTGATATACACACAAGGTTTCCAACTAAAGCTTTTTGAAATGAGACAATCTTTATTTAAGATATCACGGACGACGACCCCTGGAGACCATCACACAGACTGTTAAAAGGTACACCATAGGCTTAAGAGTTAGATGCCTGCCCGTTTTTATCATTCGTCAATTTGACAGTTGGGCTGATCAAACATGAACATTTATTCATCACTTAATGTTAAAATCATTAAAGAGCCTAAAAGTCTCTCAATTTGGTGCTATTCTTTATACTCGTTACAGATGTAAATTTAATAGAGTCAATCTGAATTCTCAAAGATGCACGATTCCAAGATGACAGGAAATTCCCCTGCCAGACAACTAAGCTATGAAACATGGCCAGCACTTGTAAAAATACAAAGTTTAAGACAAACAGAAATGTCACGATTTAATAGTTTTATGTGTTTTATGTCAACTCGGGTCTGTTTTTCTGTTTTTAGTTAATTTACCCGGGGGAGGGGAGAGAACATTTGAAATAAATTTTTTTCAATAAATACAATGTGATTTCAGAAAAGTAAAAACAAATAATATTATACAGATTGAAGTGTCAGTTTATTTTTATTTTTTTCATCCTTCTTCGTACCATAAGATCTGTCATTGAGTCAACTGGGGTGGTTACAATTCCCCGGTTGTATAAGTGACAAGGAGTGAGTTAGCCTATCCAATTTTGTGGGTTTTCTCCGGTTCCTACAGTTTGTTCCCACAGCTAAAGACCCCAACGCGCAAGCGAATTATTGAAATAAAAATTAACTATATGTTAGTCCAGAAGTTACATAGTTTGTGTTGAGTGGACATCAAACCCCATTTCTCTCTCTACAGCAGTTTCTTTAGCATGTCATCTTCTCTTTTGGGACGGGTCATTTGGAAGGGACAAAAAACCAAGGTTTCTCTGTAGTTTGTGTGTTGTGTTAGTCTCTCTCTCTCTCTCTCTCTTCTCTCTCTTCTCTCTCTCTCTCTCTCTCTCTGCAGAAAAATAAGAGGTCAAACCCCCTTACATTTCATTTTTTAAGAAAATATTCTGGATGTGATCGCACTAGTTTTCATTTAATGTGTTACCAACAACAATCAGATGATGGACTAAAATCAGAATTATAAAATGTCTTCCTTGACCAGCAGTCTCTTCTAACTTCTTACTGTCTGGTTGATCAATTCTACAAGGCATCATAAAGATCAAATAGTCCGACGTCCAGATTTTCATTAAACGGTAGAATGGGAACAAGTACTATCATAGTACGCGGACAACGATTAATACTACAATCACTCGATACCTAATTACTCACACAGATTCCTCTACATTCAATAATCTTCACACGCCATACTCGTCGAATACTAATCATTCCCGGCTATAGAAATAGAGTCAATGAACATTTACTTCAATCCGTCGCGAACAATGTCAAATTATTGTCGCTGCCAGATATGCCATCATCCCATCTGGACCAATTACTATTCAACCTTCCTTTTATAAAATATCAGCAATAATAAGAGATGAGAATATTCATGGAAATTTGTTGGGCCAGTCATTCTAAGTGCTTGATTCCAGCTTCGCATGTGTTGTCATTAAACATACATTATGCAAGAGCTAAATCTGCCAATTGCACGTCTTTCTTTAGGCCTGAAATGTTATCTAAATTATTAATTAGACATTAATTAACTTATCCAGACCATAATCAACTCTCGATGACATCGCTAGCCTGCGATATTTCTGGATTAGAATCCTATCTGCTGCTTAATGCTCATTGACAAATAAAAAAATGGAGAATCGAGACTATGTTTTTTATCGTACAGAACTGCCAGCTCTTTATCTAATCTCCCATAATGTATCTTTAATGGGGCTCTAATTTAGCCCAACCTAATTAATAGGTGTGTGTGGGGGGGGCAGTTTCGGATGCGTTTGTCATAAATTGGGGCTTTAATTTAGCCCAACCAGATCAATAGGTAAGGGGGGGGGGGATTTTAATTACTGCTAATTTTGGTTCATGTTTTTATTGTAATTTTGTTACTGTCATTTATATGTTTTATGATTAATAAATGACATTTTACACCATATTAACATGTTTTAGTTGATTCTTAGATTGAGCCAAACATAATAACACCTTTATAGGGAATAAAAATATTATAACCATACACTGGCTGTGGTATAACACCTTCATAGGGAATAAAAATATTATAACCATACACTGGCTGTGGTATACCACCTTCATAGGGAATAAAAATATTATAACCATACACTGGCTGTGGTATACCACCTTCATAGGGAATAAAAATATTATAACCATACACTGGCTGAGGTATACCACCTTCATAGGGAATAAAAATATTATAACCATCCATTGGCTGTGGTATAACAGATACCATTCATAAACACCCCCCCAAAAAAGAAGACACCTACAGTTGTTCCATGAGTGGGTGCTGCATCACTAACTTGTGATCTAGGATCTGGGCCGAGAAGGCTCCGTGGGATTTTCCAGCATGCGATCACCACCTCAGTAATGCAGGACAGAGGGCCTAGCAAGGAACATTGTCTAGTTGGTCAGATGGGGTTTAACATGACATTAGGTCATTCGGGACTAACATATGGTTCAATTTTATTTCAATAATTTGTTTGCGCATAGGGGTCCTTAGCAGTGGAAGGAAACCGGAGGACCCAGAGAAAACCCACGAGGTTGGACAGGCAACCCTACTCCTTGTCACGTACAACTGGGGATTTAAAACCACGCCAGATGATTCAATGATAGACCTTATGATACAACGTGCACGCCCTAACCATACAGCCATTTAACCCCCTGGCACAAAAAAAAACACAGGTCCCGAAAGAAGCCTTGTCAGTTGGAATACAAAGAATGATCGGGGAAATGTTGGCTGCATGTAAAAGAAACCTTTTTAAATTCAATGATGAAGAGAAGGTGGAAACGACACGCTCTGCATCAAAAAATTCCCTCAAACCACAATGCATTGTGTATGTCCATCTTTTTAACAGAAAAATCATTAGGGGAAGAAACACCAAGATTGCATAACATTGTTTAACTTAACAAAGAAGAAGAAATACAAAATGGAGGACAAAAATCGTGATTTAGGATTCCTTTATGTCACGTTTTTGTTAAATAAATCTGACTTCTGTGTCTGCGTCAAAAATAGCTTAAGGATGTTGCATTATTCAAGAGCAGAAAATATATCCCATTGAGATGTTATCCACAATACAACATGATAATTTTTCTGTGAAATAATCTGTAAACTTTCAAGTGAAGCGTGGGTTGATTTCTTTCCTCAATTCTTCATAACCACACAAATACTTATTTCATTTGCGGGTGGTTGGATGGCCAAGTAGCGTACACATCCTGGTGTACTGAATTTAAAAGTGTTCACTGTGTCTTAAATATTAGATATTAGGATTCCATATTTAACAACATCATTATTTATTGAAACCGCAGAGAGGAGAGAGAGAGAGAGAGAAAAATGGGGTTTAACATCCACTCGACACGGACTACGTCAATTCGAGACTAACATATGGTACAATTTTATTTCAATAATTTGTTTTCAGGCTTGGGTCTTTAGCAGTGAGAGGAAACCAGAGGACCCGGAGAAAACCCACAGGGTTGGACAGGCGACCCTTCTCCTTGTCACGTACAACCAGGGAATCGAAACCACGCCAGTTGACTCAATGACAGACCTCATGATACAGCGCGTACACACTAACAATTCAGCCATCCAACCCTCCTATTGATTGAAATGGCCCAATAACTTGTGTTAATAATTTCGAAAACTCTGGATAATATTGCGTTAAAGAGCTTCACCCCCTTTAAAACAAATCTCATTGCATCAATCTATCATCTTACTGAGATGAGTCTCTGAACAGCAAGTATTATTATTCTCAGATAAGCTGAACAATGAAGAATCTGACAAGTCTTTCTTCAACAACAGATACATACAATCCACAATTGTCATGGGCCTACGATTTCATAAATAATATAACGAGAGTCGAGGGGATTGGGAGGTCGTTAGCATGAAATATTAATATGTACATGTATAGACCTATACATAAATCATATGTATTTAGAACTGAATACCAATATTCTGAGAGAGAGAGAGAGAGAGAGAGATGGGGTTTAACATCGACTCGACACAAATTAAATCATTTCATACTTTCAATTTTATTTCAATAATTCAATATCGCG
Source organism: Patella vulgata (assembly GCF_932274485.2). Taxonomy (NCBI): domain Eukaryota; kingdom Metazoa; phylum Mollusca; class Gastropoda; family Patellidae; genus Patella; species Patella vulgata. Next base: position 6,362,485 of record NC_065885.2, read on the forward strand.
TAGGGATCTTTAGCAGTGGGAGGAAACCGGAGGACCCGGAGAAAACCCACGAGGTTTGACAGGCAACCCTACTCCTTGTCACGTACAACCGGGGAATCGAAACCATGCAAATTGACTCAATGAAAGAACTTATGATACAGTGCGCACACGCTAACCATTCGGCTATCCAACCCCCCATATTATTAAAGACTTTTAATGCTTACAATCCCTTGGAAACTAAAAGATTGTGAAAGTTGAATCTCTAAAAAGGAACATCAGTCTAAAAATGGTTTAATTCAATCCTGTATTTGCAAAGATAAAATGAATTAAAAATTCCATCAATCTTTATGCTGCTGCCTATGTAACAAAATGGTTGTGAGCCAAATTGATGGACCTTTTTTTAAATTAGACTGAATCCAAACTGGGATATTATCTAACGTTGGTGGGTTTTTTTTGTGTTATTAATTAAATGTAAAATAATAAATCTGAGTATATATTATCGTGGATTAAGCCTTGAGAAATTTGATATTTTCCGAAAAAATGCAAATAACACATTGTTACTTTAATGAGCTGTTCGAAATTATTATTATTGAGAGCGAGAGCGAGAGACAGAGAGAGAGAGAGAGAGAGACTAACACAACACACTAGTATGAATTAGAGAGAGAGAGTGACAGAGAGAGAGATGGGGTTTAACGTCCACTCGACACAAACTTGGTTATTTCAGGACTAATATATGGTTCAATTTTATTTCAATAATTTGCTTGCGTGTAGGGGTCTTTAGCAGTAGGAGGAAACCGGACTTCCGGAACTACAATATTGTGAAAGCCGAATCTCTTAAAAGAAATATCGCCAGTCTGTGTAAGTGGAATCAGTCAAAAACAAATTATCAATCCAAAATTTAATTAAGCACAGTTTAATTTCTAGGAATGGAAGCAGAAGCCAAACTATACAACTATATAGCTTAAAATAACAAATCAAGCATGCCACATTCTGTAGAAATTACTTTCAGAAAACCAATCTTCAACATTTAGGAAATTTGAATCAACATCCTATCACAGGGAAGGTGTTATTTTCAAATCTTGAGGCGACTGTGCCACTCCAAGCCATGGAGTTTTAGGAAATTGGAATCTCTTTTCAATTGAAGAAGATTTTGTCATTTTGAGAATCATCCCTCAGAAGTGAATTAAAGATTAAAATAAAAGGGAAAAAAATCAATAAAGTATGCGAGATTGAAGAAGGTGGATCTGTGATCTGTGTCGACTGAAAGCGTGCGACAACTTTTTGATTATCTATATGATAGGAAAAGCTTGTTTTCAATGTAAAGTGTCACACCATTTCCCTACCGTCTGCCCCGCGTTAATGAAATTAATCTACCATTAGATTAACATGATACACGACTTTTCCATCAGACCAATCCCTAATTTAGAATTTTTCAGACAAAAACAGTTATTATGGCTTTTTCACAGGAAGTTCGGGGAGGATTAAATGCTTTGTAGGCACGCAGCTATAATTTAGCAGGATATATGTCAGTACATTTTGTCATTAGACCGATGAAACCGGAGAGAGAGAAATGGGGTTTAACGTCCAATCTACACAAACTAGATCTTTTTGGGATTAACATATGGTTCATTTTTTTTTTCAATAATTCGCTAGCGTGTAGGGGTCTTTACAGTGGGAGGAAACTGGAGGACCCAAAGAAAACCCACAAGGTTGGACAGCCACCCTACTCCTTGCCACGTACAATTAATTCGGGAATCAAAACCATGCCAGTTGACTCAATGACACACCTTATGATACAGTGTGCACATGATAACCATTCGGCCATCCACCTCGAAAAACCGAGGGCCGGTGTATACATTGGAATGCACGTAAAAGATCCCTTGGCAGTTGGAATTTGATATAAGAGTAGGCTATAGTGCCGCTGCCCGGGCAAAATTTGCCTCCTAGCACATTGTATGGCGTATTCCTGTTTTCATTAGCCCAGTTTAGGAGCAAAACAGTAGGACGTTAAACCCCATTTCATTTCATCGTTTACTTCTACACTATTAGTATTAACAGAGATTTATAGAGCATTTCGAGGGTTGGATGGCCGAATGTTTTAACATGTGCGCGCTGTATCATAAGGTCTGTCATTGAGACAACTGGCGGTGGTCGCCTGTCCAGCCTCGTGGGTTTTCTCCCACTTCTCTCTCTCTCTCTCTCTCTCTTCTCTCTCTCTTTATTACTGGAGATTCTCACTTCTACAATATTAACACTAAGCAAATTCAAAGTAATAGAGTGAGGGAGTTTACAGAATTTCCAACTGAAAGCTGGCTCACACATGATTCTCACAGGAACATGTTCCAAATTAAAGTCAATGACAACTTTGACATTATCATCAGTATCAAGACCTAAGCCAGTTAATGAAAATGTCACAAAAAGATAGATGTATCTCGTTGGTCGTGACCAACAACTAGCACATCTGTCACACAATACTGACCCATTTCGAAAGTTCAGTAGTATATTTTTCTACAGTAAGATGCAGAGGGAGAAGGTGAGGGTGAGGGTGAGGGAGGGAGGGTGAGGGTGGGTGAGGGTGGGTGAGGGAGGGTGAGGGTGAGGGTGAGGGAGGGAGGGAGAAGGTGTAGGTGAGGGAGGGAGGGAGGGAGAAGGTGAGGGAGGGTGAGGGAGGGTGAGGGAGGGAGAGGGTGAGGGAGGGAGGGAGAGGATGAGAGAGAATGTTTGACTCCACAACACAAACTAGGTCATTTTAGGACTAACAGATGGTTCAATTTTATTTCAATAATTTGCTTGTGCGTAGGGGTCTTTAGCAGTGGGAGGAAACCAGAGGACCCGGAGAAAACCCACAAGGTTGGACAGACGAACCTACTCCTTGTCATGTACAACCCGGAAATCAAAACCATACCAGTTGACTCAATGACAGATCTTATGATACACGAGGTTGGACCCTACTCCTTGTCATGTACAACCGGGGAATCAAAACCACGCCAGTTGACTCAATGACAGATCTTATCAGTGAGATCGAATGGAACAAGGTTTAAAGTTTCGTCAACATAATATTTTAGTCATTTTGGGACTAACATATGATAAATTTAATTTCTGTGGTCACATGTGGATTCCGACAGGGATAATTCCAACTGTCGAAGAGCATTTTCTTTTTTTCATGTGGAATGCGTCAGGGATCTTCTACATACTCTGCAACATATATCCTCACACTATAGAAATGAAATGAAATAAAATGTGGTTTTACGTCCTTCTGTTCTGCTCTGACCGAGCTAATGACGACAGGTATACGCTATAGAGTGTGCTATGAGGGAAATTTTGCCCGAGCAGCGGCACTATGTCCTGCTCTTATATCAAATTCCAACTGCCAAGGGATCTTTTACATGCATGCCAATGTATACACGGGATCTTGGTTTTTCGTACTCTCCGACGACTAGACAGCTGTCCTTGTTGGGCCCTCCATCCTGATGAACTTTCTCAACCAATGCAGGGATCGAACATGCGACCTCCAGGCAAGTGAGCCAGCGTCTTACATCGACCATCACAGACCACAATGCCAAAATTATTCACAAAGTTTTTAACGAGAGAAAGATAGAGAAATGGGGTTTAACATCCACTCGACACAAACCAGGTAATTTCGGGACTAACATATGGTTCAATTTTATTTCAATAATTTGCTTGTGCGTAGTGGTCTCTAGCAGTGGCAGGAAACTGGGGGGACCCAGAGAAAACCCACGAGGTTGGACAGGCGACCCTACTAATTGTCACATACAACCGTGGAATATAAACAACATCAGTTGACTCACTAACAGATTTTATAATACAGTGCGCATATGCTAACTATTCAGCTATCCAACACCCCAGTATGTAACGAATAGTTAACAACAATATATTTGTAGTGTATTGAAATCTGTACAAGGTGATGCTATAATGTAGGTGATCTACCAAGTCACTTTTCAAGAAATCAAAACAAGTTTAGGTATTATTTGACACTGCGGAGACAAATAAGTAAAAAAAAAAAAAACAGTGAAAAAAAATAACCAATAAAGATTTTTTCCCACAGAAGTAATTGCCAAAGCTGAATTCATTGCCGGCTTCTAAGCCGTCTGCAAAGAATTTCTTGATGTAATTTGCCCCATTCCATGCAGCCGTACACGTGCTTAATTAGGCAGATTATAGAAAGACCTAGACTATGTTTGTCTCCCCTTGCTAGGCTTTGATGTTTTGTGGCTTGTGTTAAAGAAGATCGAATGATATGTGCCTGATTACACAATAATCTGGTGTCAATACCCCTCAAGATAAGCAGAGAAAATGAAATTCATTGATTGGAGACGCGATTGGAGTGAAGAAGCCTAGTTTACAATAACACATAAGTCAACTAGTCTGAGATAGAACTTTGTAAGACGTCCCTACACGAGACTTAATCCACAGACTCTAGCTCCATACATATATATATAATCACAATATTACCATTCCTTCAGGCTCTCCATATAAAAACTTAATAACAAAAAAAAAAAATGTAATCTTGAAAATTCCTCATATAACTCTTTTTATATCTTGTAATATGTAACATGGATTATAAATTGTTTTCTCTTTAAAATCAAATCAATAAGAGCAAGGAAATATGGGCCGAGTCAGCTTTGGTCCCACCCCAACAACTCTATCATCTGTAAATAAAGCATTTACAGAAAGTGTAGATCAACCAATCACGTAGGATGGGGTAATTAATCATGTGCAGATGGCATTGATATTTGGAGAGAGAGAGAGAGAGAGAGAGAGAGAGAGAGAGAGGGTTTATGGTCCACTTGACACAAACTAGGTCATTTCGGGACTAACATATGGTTTAATTTTATTTCAATAATTTGCTTGCGCGTAGGAGTCTTTAGCAGTGGGAGGAAACCGGAGGACCTGGAGAAATCACACATGGTTGGACAGGCAACCCTACTCCTTGTCACGTACAACTGGGGATTCAAAACCACGGCAGTTGACTCAATGACAGGCTTCATGATATATATACATATAATGTAAATGCTTAGTTGTGATGAATTAGAAATCTAGAGAGACTTGTATAAATAAGAAATATTATATTTCATTACATAAAATCTAACTACGTCTATAAATCAAAGTTTACTTGTTTCACTGTCATTTTACTTGCATGAAGTGCATCAAACTTCTGTGAAAAATATTGTAATCTGTATAGAACAAGATTAATTCTATAATGCCATGCTGACAAATATTCCCAAGTTGAAAAAAGTAATTGCCTTTAAATTGGCAAACAGATGAATTGTCATTCAAAAAATAATAGTTGCAACTGTTGGCTCGTGACATCTTAACGTTGATGAATCATTTAATTTTGTTGTTGCTTCAAAAAGAAAACAGGAACTAAACTTTTACCGAACTTAAAAAGATCAAAGTTGTTCATTGCGTAAACTACAACATTGTGAATTAATTTGTCATTTTCTGACAATTGGCAAACAAATGAATTGGCATTCAAAAAATAATAAGAGGCAACTGACATCTCAAAGTTGATAAATCGTTTAATTTTTTTGTTGGTTCAAGACAGGAACTAAACTTTTGCCAAACTTAAAAGATTAAAGTCGTTCATTGCATAAAATACAACATTGTGAATTAATTTGTTATTTTCTGTTGACGATATAAGTTGCCACGTTTAAAATCTTCCATGTTGAGCCTCTTTTAAATATCCAGGGGCGTTGGGTGGCCGAATGGTTAGCACGTGCGCGCAGTATCATAAGGTCTGTCATTGAGTCAACTCGCGTGGTTTCAATTCCCCGGTTTTACGCGACAAGGGACAAGGAGTAGGGTTGCCTGTCCAACCTAGTGGGTTTTCTCCGGGTCCTCCGGTTTCCTCCCACTGCTAAACGCCTCTACACGCAAGCAAATTTTTGAAATAACATTAACTATGTGTTAGTCGCAAAATGACCCCATTTCTCTCTCTCTCTTTTAAATCCAATTGATTCAAGTCAGGAAATCATCTACCCATCAAAAAGATTTTCTTTTTCATTCAAAATTAAATGATTAATAACCAATTTCAACAAGGATTAAGCCGTGAAATATAAGATATGGTCCATAAAACGATTGTAACAATCGGCGCTTCAACAGTTTTATAAATTGCCTTGAGGACTGTAACCAAGAATTTCTTTAATATTGTATTTACGTTCCCAAGTAGACACAAGACCTGGTCAGTTGGTTCCCTTGATTCAATCAGAGGCATAAGGATGTATTCACTACAACTTGGGTATCATGTAGTTGTGTTGTTTCAGCAGGTGGCATGGTTTCGAATCCCCGGTTGTACGTGACAAGGAGTAGGGTCGCCTGTCCAACCTCGTGGGTTTTCTCCGGGTCCTCCCACTGCTAAAGTCCCCTACACGCAAGCGAATTATTGAAATAAAATTTTATAAAAAAAACATATGTTAGTCCCAAAATGACCTAGTTTGTGTCGAGTGGACATTAAACCCCATTTCTCTCTCTCTCTCTCCACCAAGGTGATATCAGCAGTGGGAGGAAACCGGAGGACCCGGAGAAAACCCACAAGGTTGGACAGGCGACCCTACTCCTTGTCACGTACAATCGGGGAGTCGAAACCCTGCCAGTTGACTCAATGACACACCGTATGATACAGCACGCGCGTGGTAACCATTCGGCCATCCATCCCCCCACCTCGGTGGAAGCGGACGTAAAATACAACTAACTCACACTCATATCTAATCTAAACAGACCCTTTTAACTACACAACAGTAGAAACCCATTGGTTTTCTATGATTCTCAACGAATTTGAACAGATTTCCAACAATGGATAGATTGATCCATTCATTCCCAAACGACTGCAGGATTTTACGATGACTACTAGGCCTATCATACCTGACCAATATCAAAAATTTAGAGACACAACATTTCGGGTAGGAGCATTTTGAAATTAGGGTAAAAAATTGGTTGAAATATGTCAAATTTTGCCCCCAAACAACATTTTTTCACTTCATCATGTGACTTCTGTCGCCTAGGGGTCCCCATAGAGCAAGTATGGTTGAAATTTGCTGACCCCCCGGGTTATCGTTTTTTTCAATTTCTGCAAGGTGCTCTCATGGATACACAATAAATACGATATTATGGCCTGAAACTAAACATATAATATAAAAACACCTGCTAAAACAACACAACTAAGTGATACCCGAGTTGTTGTGTTTTCTATCTGGACATAAAACTGAAATGACAGATGATAACGAATACCTCTAGTCACATAAATTATTTACTAAAATGGTTTGATTTCTAAAAACCTAACACAATTTATTTGGAAAATGAAAATGAAAAGAAATGAAATGGGGTTTAACGTCCTACTGTTCTGTTCTGAACCGGGCTAATGAAGACGGGCATACACCATATAGAGTGCTATGAGGCAAATTTTGCCTGGACAGCGGCACTACGGCCTCTTCTTATATCGAATTCCAACTGTCAAAGGATCTTTTACGTGCACGCCAATGTGTACACGGGACCTCAGGTTTTTGTCCCATCCAAAGGACTAGATAGCTGTCCTTGTCAGGCCCTCCTTCCTGCAACATTGACAAGGGGGAACCAGGCTGGAAAATCTGGATGAACTTTTTCAGCCAATGCAGGGATCGAACACCCAACCTCCAGGCTAGCGAGCCAGCGTCTTACCACCTTAGCCATCGTGACCCCCAATTTGGAAAATAATTACTGGTTTGTTACACATATACTATTCAAAAAAAGTAGGGTGAAACTGACGAAGAAACAAATGACAAAATGAAATGAAGTTCACATTCATCGATTTATTCCAAATGATCGTTAGACTAAGTAAGGCACAGACTGACCATTATAAGGGTAAAATGATACCCGGGGTCAAACAGCAAAGTTACCACAGCATCACAACCAAGTCAGTAACGGGTAAATCCTCCTCTGTTTGCCAAACAAGCATTGATCCGACGTGGCATACTCCTAATGAGACGTCTAAGGTCATTTTGGTCCAGATTGTCCCATTCCTGTTGCAACGCAGCAGCAAGTTCTTGGACATTGGCAGGACGTTGTTGACGTTGACGTAACCTCTGTCCAAGCATGTCCCAGACATGCTCGATGGGGGAGAGGTCGGGACTCAGTGCTGGCCAAGGTAATGTGGTGATGTTCTGTTGTTGGAGGTAACCTGTAACGATCCTGGCCCTGTGACATCTTGCGTTGTCATCCTGGAAGATGAAACGGCGGCCATGACGTCGTGCGAACGGCACAACATGGACTACCAAGATGTTGTCCCGGTAGTACTGGCCTGTAACACGCCCTGCAACAACATGTAAAGCCGTTCTTCCAGCAACAGTGATGCCTCCCCACACCATAACAGAACCACCCCCAAATCGATCATGTCTGATGACGTTAACGTCTTGGAAGCGCTCGTTTCGACGACGCCACACCCTCCTACGTCTGTCCAAAAAATCAACAGTGAACCTTGACTCATCTGAAAACATCACATTGCTCCAGCGTCGATTATCCCAGTGTTGACGATCCCTACACCAACGACGTCTTGCCTGAATGTGATGATCTCTCAAACAAGGGATCACGCGAGGACGTCGGGCGCGAAGGTGACCCCTATGCAGTCGATTCCGAATCGTCTGGCCACTCACTCTCACACCAGTGTCTGTTTGAAGACGAGCGCTGATCTGATTTGCTGTGATGACACGATTTCTCAAGGCCAAGGTACGGACAAATCGATCCTGGGCTTGAGTTGTCGCCCTTGGTCGACCTGAGCGTGGTCTGTCCTGTACAAATTGTGTATCACGGTATCTGGACCATAGCCTGCTTATGACAGACTGAGAAACATTCATCGTCCGCGCCACAACCGCCTGTGTTGTGCCGATCTGTAGCATGCCAAGGGCACGTAACCTTTTATTTTGGGTAAGCCGACGCATATCAAAATTTGTTTTCTGGTCACTAAAACAATTAAACTGATGTTTCCACCCTGGAATTCAATGCCACAATGACTGTAACATTCAAAGTCAGAGTCGTGCAAATCTTGGGTTGGACCCCCATGATGATCCCAAGCATCACCTGCATTCCATGCGGTAGCTATTGGTGCGTTTGGGCGTCACATGTAACTGGAAATGTTTCTTCTGTTAGGTTCTATAGTGACTTTTTTCGTAGTCATTTGCATATTTTAGTATTATGCCCCCAAAATCAAATATCCCCTACTTTTTTTGAATAGTATATATACTTCTATATATATATATAAAACAAAAAATAACCAAATATTCAAAGACCTCTTCTTCGCGTTTAGTTCAAGTGATTATATGACATACATTCATAACTTTGGTTTAAATTTTGTACATACTCCCTCAATGTATATAAATTTACATTTCATCTACTTTTTTAATGTAATTTTCATCCACATTTTATATTTGTAACATGGACTGGATATCTCCCTTTGTTCTTTTCGTAGAATAAGCAAATTGTTTTCCCTCTAATAGATTGGGTGTGCTTAACCGTGCAATAACTAGACATGTTATTGCACTCTTTTGCTGGTTTACACTAGTTTTAGTAGAAATCATATAGAGAAGTGGGGTGGGTTTTCTGTGCAATAACAACCTGTTGAGCAGGTGTCAATGTTACAAGTCATTTATAGCTCGCATCATTCTTAACAGGTTTAACATCTCAACCTACAGATCTCGATGTTTAAACTTGTTAACTCATGAAAGCCGTGCTATGAATATAACATATTTCATCCACTTTTTTTGTGTATTTTTCATCCACTTTTTATATGTTTTTAATCCATTTTTTTTAATGTATTTATCATGCATACCGTAATGTATAATTTACATGCTGCCCAAAAAGGGTGTTTGCACAAAGTTTTGACAAATGTTCTCAACAGATAATCTTTACTCAAGAGAAAGTAACAAAAATTTAAAGGCGTGAAAATAAATCTGTAATTTTTCTCAATGGAGTTGTTTCCCTTGACACAACATTCACTTCCATGGATGACAATAAACGATATTTGGCCACAGATTTCCCCATTGACTTTAATGTTAATTTTCGTATCTTAGACCGGCTCTAACTTTTTCCCAAATTTTTGTTGGGTAGAACGCTTTCTACCACAGATGGAGCAACATTTGGCAACCTCTTTCCCAAAAGCATGTATGAGGTTCTTCATGAAAAACTTTTTTTGTGGGTGACAGCGTAGGAATATTTGGTGAGATGTGTCCATTTCATGTATCTGTAAATGAAATGAGATTTAATATTCTACATTCCTGCACCAACAGGGCTAATATGCAGTGCAGTATTTTGTGAGGGAATTTTGCCAAGGTAGCAGCCAGGCAGTGTTTCTGCCTACTCTTCATCGAATTACAAATATGTACACGCTAATATGTACACGGGACCTCACTTTTTTTTTTCGTCCCATCCATTCAACAAGGCACTGTTCCTTGCTAAAGAGAGAGAGAAATGGGGTTCAAGGTCCACTCGACACAAACTAGGTCATTTTGGGACTAACACATGGTTCAATTTTATTTCAATAATCCGCTTGCGCGTAGGGGTCTTTAGCAGTGGGAGGAAACTGGAGAAAAACCCCCGAGGTTAGACAGGCGACCCTTTTCCTTGTCATGTACAACCGGGCAATCGTTAGCAGTGGAAGGAAAATGGAGGACCCGGAGAAAACCACAAGGTTGGACAGGCAACCATACTCGTTTTCACGTACAACTGGAGAATCGAAACCATGCCAGTTGACTCAATGACAGACCTTACGATACAGCATGCTAACTATTCGGCCCTCAATGAGATATAAAACTAATATCACTTGTAATAGCCCCTAATTTATGTAGAAAGAGAAATACAGAGGGATATAGAATTAAAAACAAAGGAGCATACACTGTAACCTAGGCGTTATTTAATCTTGTGTATCTAGCACTTATTTCTTTCACATTCGTTTAATATAAAATCTTGGTTTAGAGACTCGTAAACATCATTTAAAATGACCAAAAATCATCTAATTTGAACTTGTGTCCAGTTTAAAGCTAACCATTCAGTTTTGATAATAAGTGTCAAATTTACAAGTATTTTATTTCCTGACCACTGTTCAAAATTGAATCATTATACATCAATAATCAATTGGGCTTTTTATTTTTTAATAGTGATTGAGAAATTAAATGCTTGTAAATTGGACACTCATTATCAAAATTGAATGGTCAGCTTTTAACCACTTCTTTATTATTTAATAATGAATGACATTTCGTTACACTTAGTTACAGGTCACGTTTTTAAATTAATGATAAATATCCACTAGTCAGCCCATTTATACATATTTTCTTGTGCTCTAGCAGATTACACTGTGAATTTTATTTTGAATCCTTCAGGTATAACAGAATTATCTCGACGTCTTAGGAAAAAAAAAATAAGTAATGAATAGTTAACCGTGCCTCTAGATGTTATTTAAAGTAGCTAAGTCTCTAACTCAATATCATCCAAAATCTTCGACATTAAAAACACGATTTATTTGTTGGTTTTTATCAACATTGATGTTGTGATCTTACCGGGAAAAGATGGCCTTCTGATATCCAATATTTAAGACAAAATAAACATTTTACAATTGGTACATGAATCGTGTACCATAATGCGTTTCAGCGCTATTTGTAATAAGGGACTCGAAAAACGAGGCTAGGCATATTCCACAAGTCATGTCAAACGGTGACGCTATAATCTTATCTGGAGAGCATGCCCAATAAATACTATCGGCGTAGACTGGAATAACCAGAAGCTGGAGATTGAAATTTGATTGAGAATACTGGCGTATGTCGCCGAACCTAACTGATTAGAAATTACAGTAAAAACAGAAACGATTGAATGTAAATCAATTTATATACATTCATATTACATTATTGTATGCGTTGCGACCCATTTGTGTCAATTTCTAGGTCCCAAATATTAGCGACTTAGCTCCTTTAAACATGCATTATGCAAGAGCTAAATCTGCCTATTGCGGGTCTTTCTTTAGGCCTGAAATGTTATATAAACTAATGATTAGACAATTATTAACAAAACAAGACCATAATCAACTCTTGATGGCATCGGATACTCGAAATTTTAACTAGATTAGAACAGTTCGCCATTTAGAAATTTAATTTAAAAATGGGAAAGCGAGGCTAAGTCTTGAATATACCAGTGCTGTGGTTACCACAATGCACACGTCTTGTCAAAACTACAAACAGCAATAACTTTGGTCAGAATAAAGTAATTAAAATGAAATTTTCAATATTTTCATTTTGCATTATCTATTTTCGAACTATTATAGTAAGAATGGCCAGCTCTTTATCTAAATCTTAACTAATGTATCTCTATGGAATTGACTGTTGAATAATACCTGAAAATTATTGAAAATCACAAGACATATCTTCTTTTTAAAATAAATTTCAGAAAGGCATGTTAATTGCTGCATATATAGTGCTAAAAAGACTTTAATATGATGGATTGACAACCAATATAAATTTCAAATTTGCAGCCTTATAAAGTTCCAACAAGACCTATACCCAGGGGGCATAACTCTGGAGGTGATTACTGAAACTAGGGTTCTTTATTCAAATCAGAAAAAAAAAACCCATATCAATTTCAAAAAGATTATATGGATTAGTGTAGCCGTCATTGTTGTAATTAGAATCGTGAACATCCGGCCGATGGCAATACTTGACTGTGTTAAAGGACAATATTGGTGTCAGTCATTATCACGTATGAGATGGAAATGGTTAAACACCTTCAAAATACAATTTTAGCACAGAGATCATTGCTAGGATAGATGTGTTATGAAGATTGCAAGAACGGGAAGTGACGAACGCAAAAGGAAAATATAAGTTATCCTTCTATATAACTGACTGAAGTGACGAGGGATAACAGATACATGGGCGGATTTCTGCTAACTAATAATTCCTTCGAAGACCAAAAGTTGTTATTTGAGCCTGTGAAATGATATCTGATACTTCTAAAAAGTAATTGTATGTCACTAGATAAGGGAAAATGAGACAAATAAAAATAGTCTGTATATTCATTCTATATTTTTTAAAAACATGGTAATGCACAGACTTTTTCTATTTTTCATCACTTTCCTTTCTTGAAATCTTCATAATGCATCGGTCGTAGAAATGATCTCTGTGTTAAAATTATATTTGGAACGTGATTAACCAGTTCTATCACATAAGTGATAATGACTGACACCAATATTGTCCTTTAACATGTGGGTGTACAAAAATCTTATTGAAAAACAAAAAAACCCAACAGATAATGATCCTCCAGTAGTTCAAAGAACCTGTTAACCTACCAATGATATAACATTACATAGTAAATGAATTTATTAAAGCGGGATGTAAAAAAAAAAGATAATTGATTCTGCTGCAACAAGAAATGATCTGAGGTTGACAACATTTCTCGATTTAAAAAAAAAAACCTAGATGTGTTCACGCCGTATTTAAATTCAAATCACATACTTGGTTAAACCATGAAGGTCTGTGCTGGAAGGCAAGAGGTAATCAGAGTTATTTATAGCACTCTGTACGACAATGACAAGTGAAAATATCACCTCTAGTGCACTATCTTGTCATCCAACTTAAGTGGAGCAAATTATATTAGTGAGGGAAAAGAATTGGTAAGAATCCATTCTATATATAGACTGCTCGGTGATGACCATACTCCTTTTTCCTTACTTTTCTTGGTATTAGAAAACTGACAACTGTAGCCTATTTTTTCCCCATGACAACCAAATTGTAAAAGAGTTAAACATGAAATGAAATGAAATGAAATGGGGTTCTGCTCCGAACTAGGGTAATGAAGACGGGCATACATCATACAGTATGGTATAAGGGAAATTTTGCCCGGACAGCGGCACTACGGCCTGCCCTTATATTGAATTCCAACTGCCAAGGGATCTTTTACGTGCACGCCAATGTGTACACGGGACCTCGTTTTTTCGTCTCATCCGAATGACTAGACAGCTGCCATGTCAGGCCTTCTGTTCTGCATCAATGACAAGGGGGACCACGCCGGAAAATTGGGATGAACTTTCTCGGCCAATGCAGGGATCAAACCCCCGATCTCCAGGCTAGCAAGCCAGTATCTTACCCATTTAACCACAGAGTTAAACATACATTACGCAAGAGCTAAATCTTTAGGCCTGAAATGTTTTCTAATTTATTAATTAGACTTTAATTAACATGAAAAGAAATGAAATGAAATGAAATGGAGTTTAACGTCCTACTGTTCTGCTCCTAACCTGGGCTAATGAAGACGGGCATACGCCATACAGTGTGCTATAAGGGAAATTTTGCCCGGCACTATCGCCTACTCTTATATCGAATTCCAACTGCCAAGGGATCTTTTACGTGCACGCCAATGTGTACATGGGACCTCGGTTTTCCTTCCCATCCGAACGACTAGACAGCTTTCCTTGTCAGGCCCTCCTTCCTGCAACACTGACAAGGGAGAACCACGCAGGAAAATCTGGATGAACTTTCTCGGCTAATGCAGGGATCGAACACCCAACCTCCAGGCTAGCGAGCTAGCGTCTTACCCACTTAGCCACGTGATCCCCTAACATGAAAAGACCATAATTAAGTCTCGATGTGATCGCTAGCATGCGATATTTTTTGATTAGAATCCTATCTGCTGCTTAACGCACATTGATAATTAAATCAGAAAATGGATAATCAAGATTATGTTTTTTATCGTACTGACTTTAGTAATGATGATCGAGGCTAGACCCAAAATTCAATCGCTAAAATCTTGGTTCAGAGTGGATCAATTTGACTGAAATTTTTAGCAAATTCCCTTTATATTATCTAGTTTTTAACTATTATACTGAGAACTGGCAGCTCTTTATCTAATCTCCCATAATGTATCTTTGATTGCATTGAAAAGATTTAGTATTTTCTGAGGAATGTATCTATAAGGAATAAAATTTACACAATAAAGTCTTTTGGGGATTTATACTTTAAAGTTTAATCAGCTTTACTAAAGATCATAATCGCAACATCTTGGACCTTTTTGTCAAATTTCTTTTTTTGTTTGCAATCTGATTAAAACACAGATTCTCTTTCGCTTCATTTTTTATAGTTCAAAATTTTGTTTTACTTGTCTTTACTACACTAGGATCTGGAAGAGTTGTTATATAACCTGCGTTCCGGATGATGTGAGGGATTAGGCTATGAAACGATCTGATCTATTACGGCAGATTTTTGGTGTGAGGTGCACAGAACTGTTTCGGTTAATGGGATTTAACTGCTCTCTCTCTCTCTCTCTCTCTCTCTCTCTCTCTCTCTCTCTCTCTCTCCTCCCCCCCCCCCCCTCTGTTCAACTTTTGTAAATAAACCTTACAGTTTATCAGTTAAATCTATAATCATAATCTAACACAAATACGATTCTACAAATATTTTTCGATCTATTGTTATGAAATGCAAATTGAAAATCTATTGGGCCATATTTTATGTTCTTAAATCAACAACACAATTTCTCAGACTTTATCCATCTAATATTAATTCACTTCTACAAATATCTTTCTACATCTAGCAAAAAAACAAAAAAAACAACGCAAATTGAAAATCTATTTGGCTATATTTTAAATTCTTGTGTTGTAGATTCATGGTGATTCTTATTTTAACAGATGTCAAAATCAACTGTGGTAGTATTATCTTGAACAAAGTTAGTTTAACACACAGCAGGTCCCGTTATTACGTCTGTCTTAATACTGGACTCACAGAATGTAAACTATACGTTCATTTACTTTTACCAATAATTGTCTCTTACAAAACAAAACTGAGAGACTGAGAGAGAGAGAGAGAGAGAGAGAGAGGGGGGTTTAACACCCACTCGACACAAACTAGGTCATTTGGGGACTAACATAATGGTTCAATTTTATTTCAATAAATCGCTTGCGCGTTGGGGTCTTTAGCAGTGGGAGGAAACCGAAGAAAATTCAAGAGGTTGGACAAGCAGCCCTACTCTTTATCACGTACAACTAGGCCCCGAGTTCACAAGGCATTCTCAGACTTAAGTTAAGAATTTACTCAAAATTGTTCACCTTATTTTAACTAAATATAGCCCTTTATAAAACTTTTGTTGTTTTAATATATCAAATACATCAATAAGAAACTAAGTACAAAGTCTTGTTTTTCTGGATCAAAGATATTCCTTATAAATAGTGATTGAAAATTGAGTAAATTCTCAACTTAAGTCTGAGAATGCTTTGTGAACTTGGGGCCATGGAATAGAAACCACGCCAGTTGACTCAATGACAGACATTATGATACAACACGCACACGCTAACACGCTAACCATTCGACCATTCAATGTTTCAGTATAATTGCTTATATCTCAATTTGTATGTTAGCCATTTGACTTGTATTAAATGAAGTTAAACATCTATTTTGCAAGAGCTAAATCTGCCTATTGCAGGTCTTTCTTTAGGCTGAGATGTTATCTAAATTATTCATTAGACATTCAAAGTGCACATAAGATGGACCTGAAAACTTTGAGATACGTGTAGCCAATGGTTACTTTATCCACTTTACGGCAAGTTCACACCAATTAGTTTGAAATTAATTCAGCTATCTTCACTCAAAGTCTCAAAAATAGATCCCCTCAGACGCCAGTGACGTCACAGTGACCGAATGCATATTCAGAATGTTCATTCCTTAATTACCTATATACAGCTCGCGTGTGTATTCATTAACGCTTGACTGATTCCTTAATCCCCTAATTAAATAAAACAATTGACTGCGGAATAATTTGTTTTGTAATTTATTTTAATTTAAGATCCTATTTAGAATTTGTTTTATAATTAATTTACTCTTAGATGTTGGATTAAGAATGCTGATTAGGTTATTATGAGCCGGCCAGATCAAAGACATCACTCTAGGTAGAACGTGTTAATACTCCATGAACAAACAACACAAGTTACGGGGGAACTTTGCTGCAAACATTTCTCCACACCACAACTAATCGTTGAATCGTACCTTACTCATCAGTTGTTTATAATTATTTTTTACCCAATAATCAATTAATACTCCATGAACGAACAACACAAGTTACGGGGGAACTTTGCTGCAAACATTTCTCCACACCACAACTAATCGTTGAATCGTACCTTACTCATCAGTTGTTTATAATTATTTTTTACCCAATAATCAATTATCTTACTTCATTGATGTTCTTGTAATAAAGTAGCCTCGTATTATTTGTTGATCGTCATTTAGACAACATTTAATGGACTTGATACGAAATCTGAATATGTGTGCTTTAAGAAACTTTTGGTATTCGAGGACCTTTTTATTTTGTGTTTTTAACAATTTTCAAATGTAAATAATTTAATTAAATCAACCTGTCCATAATATCATATTCATTGTATTGGACGTTAAATCTGTAATAAACAACAACAACAAATCTGAATATCTGTCACGTGGCCTTTTTAAACAAAGCATTTTAAATTCATTTTTAAATACTCCAATCACAAAATGTCTAATTTACAACAGTGCAAGACGATAATCCGGTGATTATGATTAGGCCAGTCACGTGTTAATTGGGCCGTGATGTGTATGGAGATATACTGTACAGGTAGTGATATATTGTGTATAGATAATGTATATACTATGTGTAGTGCCTGTGACGTCACCAGCCAATCAACCGGATTAAGGTCGTAATTGAAAAATTGAAAAGCGTTTTGGCGTGTCAGATACTCAAACGTTAATAGCCGAATTAATTTTAATCAGATTTGCGTGAGCTTGCCGTAAAGTGGATATAGTAACTATTGGCTACACGTATCGAAAAAATATTTTGGCCATCTTATGTTGTCTTTAACTTATCCAGACCATTATAAACTCTTGATGGCATCGCTAGCCTATAATATTTAGCAGATTAGAATACATTTTGTGATGGATAATTTAACGTAAAAATGGATAATCAAGACTTTGTTTGTTATCGTACCGATTTTAGTATTGATGATCGAGGCTAGACAAAAATTCAAAAGCCAATGTCTCGGTTCAGAGTGGATCAATTTGACTGAAATTTTCAGCATATTTTATTGACGTGATCTTTTTTTTTTTAACTATTATAGCAACAACTGTCAACTCTTTATCTAATCTCCCATAATGCCTCTTTAAAATGTGATTGGGAATTTTGTTTACTTATGTACTTCAATACTTCTAACTGTAACCATCAGCTACGTTCAGAGAGACTCGTATATAACTAAATTGACTTTCACAAAGATTTCTTCCAGCTGTTCTCATCCAATCAATTTGTCTTTAACTTAAAGCCTCCCGAAGACAGTCAAATCTAAGATATTAAAAACAAGACACCTGAAGACATTAAAAACAAGACACCTGAAGATAGTCATATCTACGATATTAAAAAAACCAAAAAAAAACAAAAAGCATCACTCCCAAAATAAATGGATGACACTCGTTCGTTACTTGCACATTTTCCTATTTATAAAGCATCAAGAAATGGGTATTTAATGTCAACTTGATGCAAACTAGGTAATTTTGGTAGTAACAAACGGTTCAGTTTTATTCCAATAATTTGCTGGTGCGTCAGGGTCTTTAGCCTACCGTTCTGTGCGTCGGGGTATTTAGCCTACTGTTATGTGTGTCGGGGTCTTTAGCCTACTGTTCTGTCTGTGTCTCGGGGTCTTTAGCCTACTGTTATGTGTGTCAGGGTCTTTAGCCTACTGTTCTGTCTGTGTCTCGGGGTCTTTAGCCTACTGTTCTGTGCGTCGGGGGTCTTTAGCCTACTGTTCTGTGTGTCGTTTTTTTTTAGTCTACTGTTCTGTGTCTCAGGGTCTTTAGCCTACTATTCTGTGTGTCGGGTCTTCAGCCTACTGTTCTGTGTGTTGGGGTCTTCAGCCTACTGTTCTGTGTGTCAGGTTTTTTTAGCCTACTGTTCTGTGTGTCAGGGTCTTTAGCCTACTGTTCTGTGGGTCGGGGTCTTCAGCCTACTGTGCTGTGGGTCGGGGTCTTTAGCCTACTGTTCTGTGTGTCGGGGTCTTCAGCCTACTGTTCTGTGCGTCGGGGTCTTTAGCCTTCTGTTCTGTGTGTTGGGGTCTTTAGCCTACTGTTCTGTGCGTCGGGGTCTTTAGTCTACTGTTCTGTGTGTCGGGGTCTTTAGCCTACTGTTCTGTGTGTCGGGGTCTTTAGCCTACTGTTCTGTGTGTCAGGGTCTTTAGCCTACTGTTCTGTGCGTCGGGGTCTTTAGCATTACTGTTCTGTGTGTCGGGGTCTTTAGCACTACAGTTCTGTGCGTAGGGGTCTTTAGCCTACTGTTCTGTGTGTCGGGGTCTTTAGCACTACTGTTCTGTGTGTCGGGGTCTTTAGCCTACATTTCTGTGAAATTCATTGTAAACTACAATATTGTGAAAGTAAAAGGAATATCAGTCCTGTCCAACCTCATGGGTTTTCTCCGGGTCCTCCAGTTTCCTCCCACTGCTTAAGACCCTACGCACAAGCAATTTGTTGAAATAAAATTGAACCATATGATACTCTCTTTCTCTCTCTTATTAGACATGTCCAGATGATTCGACTTTTAAAAGGATAAATTAACAAAACTGAACCAAAGAAAGCTTCATCAGATCCATAATTTGTAATTACTGTCGAAATAGGAGAAGGTGAGTATGCATCAAATCCAAGATGAAACATTGCAGCTACTAAATCAATGACATAGAGATATAATCCTCGACTCATTCATCCACTAAATGGCAAGTAAACAGTTCAAATCAAAGTGATAAATATTCTCGGTTATACGACATCAATCATGCAATCATTGATTACCTTCATTTATCAATTTGATCCCATCTTTATCTGGTACCCTACAAAAACTCCAAATCATCATTTAACCATGCATTATGTGAGAGAGAGAGAGAGAGAGAGAGAGAGAGAGAGATGGGGTTTAACCTCCACTCGACACAAACTAGGTCATTTCAGGACTAACACATGGTTCAGTTTTTCATTTCAATAATTCGCTGGCACATATGGGTCTTTGACAGTGGGAGGAAACCAGAGGACCCAGAGAAAACCCATGAGGTTTGACAGGCAACCCTACTCCTTGCCATGTACAACCAGAGGAATCGAAACCACGCCAGCTGACTCAATGACAGATCTTATTATACACCATTGACACGTCTGGCGTATTTCACCGAAAATAACTGATTTGAATTTAGAGTAAAAATGGAAATGATTGAATATAAATCAGTTTACATACATTAATATGCTTTGCAAAAACAGTTTCAAATGAAGCTACACAATAACCGTTTTTACGCCACACGTTAACCAGTATGAAAATGTTTGGATAATTTGTTGAGATGCCGTTGTTGAACTTCACGATAAAAACAATATCAATGTCTTGGAATATAATCAATTTGTCTAACTACATAAACCAAAGAAGGAGATTTTTGACATTTTTATGAAATTCGTGGAAGCTGACAAGGTGTTAAAATACGCCAAACAATATAGTGTATTGATTTTCAGCAGAAACTTAATGGAAGGATGAAAACAATCTGGGAAGTAACCTAGGCTTCTAATTTAATAAACAAATTTAACAGGAAAATGTACAAAATGTTAAATGAAAGAGCTTGAGTCATAAGAAAAAGGCTGTCATGACGTTCTGACAGAAATAATATCTGTTTGCGAAGCTCCATTTATTTTAGGATGAATTATGCGAAATTTAAATAAAGAGCTGGTTGTGTTTGCTATAATAGTTCAAAAAAGAAAAAAACATATTGAAAATTTCATTCAAATTACTTTATTCTGAGAGAAATAAACATAATGAAACGTCCAACTGTTCAGCTCCATCCTACTGATCTGCTCCAAACTGGGCTAATGAAGACGGGCATATGCCATATAATAATTCTTTTATCAATTGGATATTTCAAACATCAAGCGGGGAGGGGGGGGGGGCGAATGGTTAGAGCATGCACGTTGTATCATAAGGTCAACTGGCGTGGTTTTGATTGAACCATATGTTAATCCCAAAATGACCTAATTTGTGTCGAGTGGACGTTGAACCTCATATTGCACTTTTTATTTGTAATTTGTAATAAATCACAGATTTAGAGAGAGAAAAATGGGTTTAACACAAACTAGGTCATTTCGGGACTAACATATGGTTTAATTTTACTTCAATAATTGGCTTGCGCATAAGGGTATTAGCACTGAGAGGAAACCGGAGGACCCGGAGAAAATCCACGAGGTTGGAACAGGCGACCCTACTCCTTGTCACGTACAACTGGGGAATCAAAAACACGCCAATTGACTCAATGACAGACCTTATGACACAGAGCGCACATTCTAACCATTCGGCCATCCAACCCCCAAACCATTCAGCCATCCAACCCCCCAAATCACAGATTTAAGTTAAGGTCTTTAAATTCCTGTTTGTATAGGTTATTAGCATTTATCCAAGCATGTAGTATGAGATAGCTTCACTCATAGGTACCGACTGATTGACAAATAGTATTTATTAACCTCAGCACTCTATAAACAAAGTCTCAAAAGGAAAGAGAATAGTTTGATGTGATGAAATGAAATGAAATGAAATGGGGTTTAACGTCCTACTGTTCTGCTCCTAACCTGGGCTAATGAAGACGGGCATACGCCATACAGTGTGCTATGAGGGAAATTTTGCCTGGATAGCGGCACTACGGCCTACTCTTATATCGAATTCCAACTGCCAAGGGATCTTTTACGTGCACGCCAATGTGTACACGGGACCTCGGTTTTTCGTCCCATCCGAACGACTAGACAGCTTTCCTTGTCAGCCCCTCCGTCCTGCATCATTGATGTGATGAAATTATATTAAAATAGACAGGACAGTAAAATCGTTCACATTATCACTCCAGGGATGCCATGTCAAAGTTGACAACATACCGGTCATTGGAATTACCATACAGCATTTCTATACTGAAAGGAACATGTGTAGTAAATTCTTTGGAAATATAACTGACATGTTAAATAGTCAAACTTATTTTTTATATGAATATCCAAAGGTACGCTTTCAAATATTTATGGCATAGCTAATCATTTAAGGAATAGGGGGGGGGGGGGCATTTTTTAATCAGTTTGCTTGCAACTGGTCAATATGTGATGTCAAAATATGTGATCTGTCGAAGTACCGATGGAGAAATGAAATGTCTTGAATGAATGAATGGAGTTTGTGCTGACCGTAATTTAAAAGCTCTAATACTAATAATTTAGACCAGTGTCACAAAGTCATCCTGTATAAACATTTATCAAATGTGACCAATATTTCAATTTGTGTAACCAGGAAAGCGGTCGCATGATGATGATATTTTAGTACTAGTGCATTAGTTGCTAATTATAAATAATAATAATAATTATAAAGATGATGATGATATTTTAAGACTTATGCATTATATATAATTAGTTGTTGATTATTAATTATTAGTATTTTTTACAATCATTGTGTTATGTTAGTTACTCTGAACAAGCCTGGAAATACTGCATCAGTCACAAGAGTGAGAGAGAGAATGGGATTTAACGTCCACTCGACACAAACTAGGTCATTTTGGGACTAAAACATTGTTCAATTTTATTTCAATAATTCTGTTGCGCAGTGGAAGGAAACCAGAGGACCCTGAGAAAACCCATGAGGTTGAACAGGCGACCCTAACTCCTTGTCACGTACAACTGGGGAATCGAAACCACGCCAGTTGACTCAATGCTAACCATTCAGCCATCGAACCTCCGCACATAGTTCAAACAGTAAGATACAAGATTCATATAGTGCCTGACATTTTGTCAGGTGCAACTAGAATTATTATTTCCCGACTCGAGGAGTAATAACCATTTCAATAACGATAACGACCTCAAGGTATGCATTAAAGCCTCAGTAAATCAAGAAGCAAGCCACAGATTTCCGAACAGACCTGAAAGCAAAGTTGCAGAAACCAAGTTTGTTTCCATTTTGTATGTAAAAACAGAGTTAATTTGTTAGATGTAGCTGTGCAGGGAGAACAGTAAAGGCTGTTTTAAATGGATCAAATATTAATAATACGATTATTCTGTCTAGACTGGAAGAAATATATACATAAAAACATGGATTCTGTATCATCAGACGACGATAATTTTATTACATTTTTTTGTTCATCTGCTGGCAAAACCAGGCATATAAACAGCAAGTGCACATCGATGATTATTTATCAGTAGTTTTACGCCTTGAGGATGTATACTAGACTGGAACTGTACACAGCGTAAATGTTATTTTTATTAAACAGATACAATGTCCCTGGACTCACCACCTAAAGTTCATACTTGGTGTAATCCATTTCAACATGTATAGATAAATCATTGATTTGATTAAACAAATATAAACAAATATAAACAAAGGGAGCTGGGCATATAGTTTAATCAAACAAAACACTATTTATGGAAATGAATTGAAATGGAGTTTAACGTCCTACTGTTCTGCTCCTAACCTGGGCTAATGAAGACGGGCATACGCCATACAGTGTGCTATGAGGGAAATTTTGCCCGGACAGCGGCACTACGGCCTTCTCTTATATCGAATTCCAACTGCCAAGGGATCTTTTACGTGCACGCCAATGTGTACACGGGCGCCCACGGTTTTTCATCCCATCCGAATGACTAGACAGCTTTCCTTGTCAGCCCCTTCGTCCTGCATCACTGACAAGGGAGAACCACGCCGGAAAATCTGGATGAACTTTCTCGGCCAAAGCAGGGATTGAACACCCGACCTCCAGGCTAGCGAGCTAGCGTCTTACCCACTTAGCCACGTGATCCCCCCACTATTTATGGATAACAATTAATATTGTTTATTATCTTGCGATTTCACCAGTCATTATCAAGCGTAAGATTGAGAAATGTGATTTAATGCCCACTCAACACAAACTAGGTCATTTCGGGACCAACATATTCTATTTTAACAATTTGCTTGGGAGGAAACCGGAGGACATGGAGAAAACCCATTTCGGGACTAACACATGGTTCAATTTTATTTCAATAATTCGCTTGCATGTAGGGGTCTTTAGCAGTGGGAGGAAACTGGAGGACATGGAGAAAACCCACGAGGTTATACAGGCGACCCCCTACTCCTTGTCACGTACAACCGGGGAATTGAAACCACGCCAGTTGCCTCAATGACAGACCTTATGATACAGCACGCACTAACCATTCGGGCTCCCCCCCCCCATTTCCTTGTGAAATTCTTTTTTTTTTTTTTAATAGCCATAATTTTATTCAGATTTGTATCTGAATAGGCATTGCAGAACAGGCATAGCCTATATTAAACCCCTCTCCCTGAAATCTTGTTGAAAGAAAATGAAATGATGAAATCTTGTTGAAATGTCGCAGTGAAATAAACCATAGTAATTGTTATCCATAAATAGTGGGTTATTTCATTATTAACCAACCACTAAATGCCACTCAAAGAATATATTGGGCATGTAATTTGCGTCTAGTTTTTGAATGACAGCTTATTAATGATGAGAAATTGGATTATCAGCAACAACCAATCCTAGGTTGTACCTGGTTTTAATCATTTAAACCCTACACTACACTAAACTGATGGCAGTGAAATATTTATGGTGGTATTAACCCTTTAAAACCTACACTACCCTAAACTGCTGATTTCTCTTGCACCTCAAACGTCTGATGGTAGTGAACTATTTATGGTGGTCTGGGGGGAGGGGGATCCAGACGGCACTTGCTTGACAAATGAACTACAAAAATCAATGTATATAGTGTTCCATTTTCTCTATTTTACTACAAAATGAAATGGTAAATTGAATGAACTGATTAATGATGAGAAATTGGATTATCAGCAACAACCAATCCTAGGTTGTACCTGGTTTTAACCCTTTAAACCCTACACTACACTAAACTGATGGCAGTGAAATATTTATGGTGGTATTAACCCTTTAAAACCTACACTACCCTAAACTGCTGATTTCTCTTGCACCTCAAACGTCTGATGGTAGTGAACTATTTATGGTGGTCTGGGGGG
This sequence comes from Patella vulgata, assembly GCF_932274485.2. NCBI lineage: Eukaryota > Metazoa > Mollusca > Gastropoda > Patellidae > Patella > Patella vulgata. The sequence goes on from NC_065885.2 coordinate 6,387,478, forward strand.
AGGGGGATCCAGACGGCACTTGCTTGACAAATGAACTACAAAATTCAATGTATATAGTGTTCCATTTTCTCTATTTTACTACAAAATGAAATGGTAAATTGAATGAACTGATGATGAATGATGTTCAAGGAGAGAAAGAAAGAAATGGGGTTTAACTTCAACTCGACACAAACTAGGTCATTTTGAGACTAACATATTGTTAAATTTTATTTCAATAATTTGCTTGCGCGTAGGGGTCTTTAGCAGTGGGAGGAAACCGGAGGACCCGGAGAAAACCCACGAGGTTGGACAGGCGACCCTTGTGAGTTGACTCAATGACAGGCCTTATGATACAGCGCACACGTGCTAACCATTTGGTCATCCAACCCCCCGATGTTCAAAGAGCCAAATTAATTTTCTTTATTTAATAAATTACTTAGGTGAGTTGATTTTATTGAAGAACAAAGGGTCAATTTAGTGAGAGGGGAGGTGTGGTGGGTGCAGAGGTGATGGGAAAGGTGCAGAGTGGAGTGTAGCATGTACATATATGTGTGGTAAGTACAACCTACAATACCACGTTCTCCTTTGGATCTGACCCTGATGGGGTCTGTTGAGTAGGATGTATGTACACAAAGTAAAACCTACCACATTCTCCTTGAGAAAACGAGGAGGTCGGGGGGCCATGTATATATAGTAACTTAAACATACCACATTCTCCTCGAGACTTGATCCGGATCCTACGTTGTGTTGTACAGCTTGTTTTATGTAGTAGACATTCACTAGCATAGGTGACACCATTCGTACCACAAACAGGTGCAAATACTGGTTTACATTTCTGCTTACATTTACAATACGCTGTATTGTTCTTCTCATTCACCATGCAGACGGCACCAAAAGCGCAGAAATACGCTCGACAGGGAGCTGAAAAAATAAATATAAAAATTCAGGTCTATGAGATATCTCTTTTTTAAAACTGTGTACCATATAAAAATTCAGGTTTATAAGATAAGTCTTTAAAACTGTGTAGCACATTTCTCGTGCAGAAATCGGCAGCTGCAAAAATTAAATATCAAAATTCAGCTTTATGAGATAACTTTTTAAAACCTACATATAATTAAGTCAATAACTTTTTTGCAGCAGAAGTCGGGACTTCATCAACTTATGTCTAGATGAAGGTAAAATAGACGAGTTCTAGATTTAATATTTCTCAGACAGGCAGTCTACACTCTCGGGTGGCATCGTCTGCTGAAAAACGGCACTTGCAAATGCAAAGTCAAACCACATTTTTCTGCCTTTTCTCACCATCTAAAATTACGTACACTATTCCAAATACTCATTGGCGTCACACATGGGGGGTCCGCCCCCCCCCCCCAATTGTTTTTCTGGGGGGGGTCTGAATATACTTGGAACCCCCCCCCCCAAATTTACATAGTAGGCCCAAACTCCTATTTATTTACAACAATTATTAGGATTAGTTAAGGTTCTTTCTGTATAAAACCTGTACATATCCCAATATGGTTTACATTGCTAAAATAAAACACAGAGATAATCATCCTGGAAACATGTGTGAAGTTAAAAGTAACTGTGTTCCATAAAATTGTGTCTAGTTAGCCTGTCAGTAATATTTTGTTAATTTTTTTCTGCCACTTATCAGAGTGAATCGCATATAGGTACCCAAAAACATAACCGCCTAAACCAAATATTTATCGCCCGCTCAGCCAGCAACCTAACCATAATACTTTTGCACGTGGTGTCATGGTAGACAGCATGGCCACATGGTGTCTGTTTATATTTTTTAGGGGTTTTAAAAAATGGGTTAGGGTTAGGGGTTAGGGTTGCGGACCCCCCCAATATATATTTTTCACGGCTACGCCTTCGCAAATACTTGTCAATATTTGTAAATATAGCTTGTTTAATTTCTTCAATCAAAATATAATCACAAAGGCTAGAAAATCCAATCAAAGCAGAATTTTTCTTTCAAAACTTTCTGAGAGGAAAACATGTTTCCCACTAGTTTTCATCAATTCTATTTTTCAGTTTTAGTTCAATTAACCAATAATAAATATTCAACAGGATGTGGTAATTTTTTTTCTAATTCTCAAATCAATGGCCAACTGTAATTCTATTTTCTTCTAGTTTTAGTAACATTGATGTTATCACGATGTGCAAATAGCAAGACTTTATTGTCTAATCTTTATCGAACATTTTATAAAAACTGTTTCAAATGAAATGAAATGAGGTTTAACATCCAATGGTTCTGCACCATGAAGACAGACATACAGCAGCACTACACCCTACTCTTATTTCGAATTCCAACTGTCAAGGGATCTTTTACGTGCATGTCAATGTGTACACGTACACTGGTAGGGTGACCCACCATAAATAAATATCTCCATATATCTCGACAATTACTCCACAATATTTATATATATGCCAAGCCTCAAATCAGTTTCACACAATTATAGTCACTAAAAAAACGATCATGTTGTACTTAATAAGCTATGACCATTAATCATGTATAAATAATAGACTGAAAACTGGTTCCAAGAGTCGTCCATAACATCCAGACACTTTTGAGTAAAAGATAGGTTACGTGCCCTTGTTTTGAAATTAGTCTCGCTTAACCAGTCTATCGACCATTCTACGTCTGATTGACAGGTCGGGATAATCAAGACTACATTTTTACGAAACATAACAGAAAGTTAGAACAAGAAATTGAATTTAGAAATAAGCACGTTAGGTAGCTCAACAATCGTTTTAAGAAGCTTGTAAAAGTAAAATGAAACTACTGCTAGTATCATGCTCCTGTCTAACCCGAGTGATTCAGAGATATTATTTGTACTAAACCAAAAGATGCCGCTCTTAACGGTACAGTTAATGATAAAGCGATTTAAAAAATGAAACGAACGTAATTTCTAAATCTGCTGTAATAACCAAGAAGCTTAATTTTACTGCTATTCAAAATCGTCAACAATAATTTTTTTACGGCTGTAATAGTTGATAGATTTGTAGAGAATTGCACGTGCCATGGCTATTTATAGTATCATACTGTCAGAAAGTTGGTCTCGGCACGGCGAATGTGCACGCTTCAGTGGTAGTCTCGAACTATCAGCGGTGGACTGTATTTCTGTGAGTACAAGGGCCACCCTAACACTGGACCTCAGTTTTTCGTCCCTGGTTCAAAAGAACCAAAAACATAACTTAATAAAATAGTACAGTAACTAACTAAGACAGAACTCCATAGAGTTGAAAATCATGTGTCTTATACATCACTTCGACTTATCTATGTTAGTATGAATAAAAGATCAGAAAAATTAAAAAATACTACAAAACAACTACATTTTCATCGGAGTGCGTCATCAAAAGTCTGAGGATCTATGTTTTCTTTGTTTTTCACTATAAATAAACTAATTGTATAAGAGAGAGAGAGAGAGAGAGAGAGAGAGTTTAACATCCACTCAACACAAAATAGGTAATTTTGGGACTAACAAAAGATCCCATTTTAATTCAATCTTTAGCTGTGGGAGGACACTGGCTGGAGGACCAAGAGATATTGGATAGACAACCCTACTCCTTGCTACTACAATCTTGTGATTGAAACGGCGCCACTTCTCTTCGTTCTACTCTATAAATAAACAAACTCTATTTAGTATAAAGGTATGTGCAAACCAATTCCCGATCTGCCACACTTTATCCACGGTGATTACACCCTAATCCGACCAGCTCTTACAATATGAATATATATTGAATTACCGATACCCGTCACATTATCCTGCTGTCTTTCTAGTCTGTCCTATTGATATTCTATCTCCGAATGTCAACTTTCTCCTTGTTTTATTCCCTGCCGATCATACATTAGCTAAAAGGTCACTGATTTCACATACAATCGGGCGGGAAACAAGAACAGTTATCCTTCCTGCCCCCCCCGGCCCGACTTCCATCAATTATTTAAAGTTACAATTTCATATTTTTAAGTTATATTTTTTAAATGTATTAATATAAAGCCCTAAAATAGATGGTATCTATAAACAGTCCTACCTTGTTAAAGAATAATCCCATTAATCCTACAATTCACTATTGTCAGTTGAGAAATTGGCAAAAATATCATTTTCAACTTCAAATTCCAATGTTTGAAGATAGCTATTCCATGGTGGGGAAAAGAAAACAAGGGAGGTAATTCAGAGGTAATTGTGTTATTATTTCTGGTGTGAAGATTTTTAAGTGTGAGAAAGATCGTATAATAGTGAGTTGACAACCTATTGAGCAAAAGACATAAAAATAATTATGTATTGACTTTCTTAGAAAATATGATATTGTAACTTTAAACATACATTATACAAGAGCTAAATCTGCCTATTACAAGTCTTTCTTTAGACCTGAAATGTTATAGAAACTATTAAATAGACATTAATTAACTTATCCAAACCATAAACGACACTCGATGTCATCTTATATGTGTGATTTTCACTGGATTTGAATCTGATCTTCAGTTCAATGCTCATTGATGATTAAATCCAAAAATGGATAATCAAGACTATGTTTTTTATCATGGGCTTAAAATTCAAAAGCTAATATCTCAGTTCAGCAATTTAACTGAAATTTTCAACAAATTCTATTTACGTTATCTATTTCTTAACTATTACAGCGAGAACAGTCAACTCTTTATCTAATCTCCCATAATGTATCTTTAATATCAATATAATTACAACTGTTTTAAAAGGAAAAACCCTTCAGACCCTAAATTCTAATAAACTGGCATTGCCAGGTAGACGATATACCACCACCAGCCAGTTTGATAATGGTGGTTTTATGAAAAATAAGGATTCATTATGGCCCTGATTTCACAAAGCATTCTCAGACTTTATTTAGGAATTTACTCAACTTTCAATCACTGTTTATGAGAAATATCTTTTATCCAGAAACACAAAACATTGCACCTAGTTTCTTATTGATGTATTTGATACATTAAAACAACAAAAGGTTTATAAAGGGCTATATTTTAGTTAAAATAAGACGAAAAATTTTGGGAAAATTCTTAACTTAAGTCTGAGAATGCTTTATGAACTGGAGCCAGAGAGAGTGAAATGGGGTTTAACTTCCACTCAACACAAACTTGATCATTTCAGGACTAACATGGTTCAATTTTGTAACAATAATTCCTTGCGTTGGGGTCTTTTAGCAGTGAGAGGAAACCGGAGGACCCGGAGAAAATCAAGATGCTGAACAGGCGACCTGACTCCTTGTCACGTACATCCGGAGAATCAAAACCACGCCAGTTGACTCAATGAGAGAGCTTATGACACAACTCACACATGCTAACCTTTCAGCCATCCAACTCCCCTGCGTATCATTGAACTCAGCCAACATAAAGAGGTGTACGTGCCCCCTGAAAAACTACGTTTTAAGAATAAAGTTGTGCCCTGATTTTTGTTATTCTATTCATCAGGTGTGGCAGAAATCACCATTCAAAACACAAATTTTTCCAAATTTTCCTGTTGAATGGGGGTGTGTGTGTGCCCCACTCCCATCAGACCTGCCCCCACCTCAAAATAATCCTGGCAAAGGGCCTCTAAACAGCAAATCTGAACATTCTACTTTGATAAGAATCAGAGTAATCGTATCCTACACAAAAATTGTTACAGACAGACAGGCGAACCTATTAAATAATATCCTGCATTCTTCAATAGACGCGGGACAGTAAAATTGTTACAGACAAACGAACGAACCTATTCTTCAATAGACGCGGGACAGTAAACTTGAGCACGTTGATTAAACAATGGTTGTTATTAAATATTAAATAACAGACTAATATCATATTTAATACATCATTCAATATTAACCTAGACTGTCTAAATTACAATCAATCCTCTATATTATCATATAAAGTACAGCTTAAGCAACTGGATAGTTCTCAATTGAAAACTTTGACATTCATCACCTACATGGTAGCCCACCACTAATTAGACTTACAGACATGGGTAATATTATACAGTTAATATCTGTTACTTAGGCCAAAGTAATTCTCGTTTTAGTTTTTCGAGGTCTTGATAAGTATATATTAGCCACTCTGGTCTTGTGAACAATGTTTTGTTTACAATTGGAACATAACAATAAGCCTTTGAAGAGCAATCCAGTAGTTTTTGATTTTAAATGAGTTTTTTTTCCAGACGAAATCTTAAGTTCTATTTTTAATAGGTGTTCCCGATGGACAACATTTCAGACTGATGAGGCCTAATTCCTCATTCCACCATGGATAGATTGAAAAAGTCAGGATTAGCTGGTCACCTAAAGGTTACTTACTTACTTACTTACCAGGGTTTTAACTTCAAACAGGATTAAATGTTTAGGAAATGAAAGAGCGAGAGAGAAATCGGATTTAACATCCGCTAGACACAAACTAGGTCATTTCGGGACTAACATATGGTTCAATTTGATTTTAATAATTCACTTGCGCGTAGGGGTCTTTAGCAGTGGGAGGAAACCGGAGGACCGGGAGAAAACCTACGGGGTTGGACAGGCGACCCTACTCCTTGTCGTGTACACCGAGGAATCGAAACAACGCCAGTTGACTCAATGACAAACCTTATTATTTAATGTGCACGCACTAACCATTTGGCCATCCAACCCCCGCAATGGCGAGGTGAAAATTACTAAATGTGTTCATGTCAAAGATAGAATATTATACAGCTGTAGTGGAAGTACTAAAGAACCACATTGAAATGTTCACCCATGCTGAGTAAATGAAATGGGGTTGAACACTGACTTGGCTAATGAAGACAGGTGTACGTCATTCAGCGTCAACAAAGGCCCAGGGTAATTTTTATGCAGACTAGGGTTAGGGTTAGGAGAAAACCGGAGGACCCTGGAAAACCCACAAGGTTTGACAGACAGGCGACCCCACTCCTTGTAATGTACAAGAGGGGAATTGAAACCACACCACTTGACTCAATGACAGCCCACCCACCCTCACCAACACTGGACAGAAATGAAATGAAATGAAATGGGGTTTAACGTCCTACTCTTCTGCACCGACTGGGCTAATGAAGACAGGTATATGTGCAGAAATAAAGTGAAATAAAATGAAATGGGGATTAACAGATTACCATCCTACTGTTCTGCTAATAAAGATGGGCATACATGCAGAAATGAAATGAAATGAAATAGGGGATAATGTCCTACTGTTCTGCACCGACTGGGCTAATGAAATGAAATGAAATGAAGTTTAATGTCCAACGATTCTGCTCCTAAACTGGGCTACTGAAGACGGGAATATGCCATACAGTGTGCTATGAGGGAAATTTTGCCCGGGCAGCGGCGCTACGGCCTACTCTTATATCGAATTCCATCTGCCAAGGGATCTTTTATGTGTACGCCAATCTGTACACAGGACCTCAGTTTTTTCATCCCATCCAAACGACTAGACACCTGTCCTTGTCAGGCCCTCCGTCCTGCATCAATGGATGAACTTTCTCAGCCAATGCAGGGATCGAACACCCAACCTCCAGGCTAGCGAGCCAGCGTCTTACCCACTTAGCCACCGTGATCCCATCAAATGAAAATGGAGTACAACACAACTTCAGTAGAATAGAGAGGTGGTTTCAGGTTGTCATATATCAGACTCTTATTTCAAATGATTACTGGTATATATTTCTTGTTTCCCTTATCAATCAATATATATTCCCCACTACACATGTCAACATGGTTTTAACAAACTAATTCATAGACATTCTTCTATCTACACCTGTTTATTTATACAATGACAAATTCATTCGGCAGACATCCGTTTAATACAATCCATTTATTTTAAAAGCAAACATTTAATCTAAAACAATTATTTACATTGAATCTAATGTATACCATACATTTATCTATTAATGCTTCAATCACAATTATCTTTCCAGACAAAATAAAAATTTATGTGATATAAAAAAAAATTATTTTATGTTAAAGATACATTCCCATGTACAAACTGCGTGATTTGATGATATATTTGGACTAAAAACATATTCAAACTAATTAATTTATTGTAATTTTGCTTCAAATTCTTCTCAAAACATTATAATTGTCAGGGGATACCCCTGCAATAAAAAATCAATCAAAAGAGGTCATGTTTGTGTCATGTGACTTACCTCTCTCGGTACCTAGTATCGGGTGCGAAGCCGGAGGAAAATTCATTGCATATACTAGACTATCTTGTCTTTAATCGCTGACTATTTATTACAAATATCGAAGCCCAAAAAATTCTCGCATTATCCACTGCCCGTGATACCTTTGACTTTACTTGAGCACACATCACTAATCGTCAGGCTGCGGGTTAGGGAAACCCTTACATTTTTACCCTGTATGCATTCCATGGGTGTTTTTCATGGAATCCAGTATTTTTTTCTAGTAAGATTGGATGTTTCTACTTTCCATATATACCAAAATTGCCATACTTTTATTGGAAATAAACACTCAATAAATACTTTTCTGGGAAAGTATCTTTAAACCCCATTGCATTTGTTTAAAAAGTTTGACGAATAAATGACTGGATGACTATGACTATGGTACGTGACAAATAAAAAGTATCTTATGGAAAAATATTATTTAACCAACCTGGAGCACCTTGCAACTAACATTCTTTCTAGATTTTTGTTTAAATTATCGAGACGATTTGGCCGAAATTAAGTCGAAAATGTTCAAGTTTTTATACTTAATACTGGACTCACAATTAACGTTCCAGACAAAATAAAAATTACGTTAAACCCCATTTTGTTTAAAAAGATTGAGGCATAAATGACTGGATGACTAATGGTACATGAGAAATAAAAAGTATTTTATTGAGAAATATTATTTAACCAACCTCGAGCACCTTGCAACTAACATTCTTACCAGATTTTTGTTGAAATTATTGAGACGATTTGGTCGAAATTAAGTCGAAAATGTTCAAGTTTTTCTTCTTAAGATGTCCTTGACCTTGCCTGATCTTTCTAATTAATACCCGAGTCAACTTACGAGAAAATCTTGAGAAAAAGACACATGCCCCTCTTTTTTTTTTAGTTCATGATCACGAAGATAATTTGTGGCTTATGTCTGACTTCGTAGCTGGTGAAGTATCAAATTTACGTGTGTCAATACTTCATTTCCGAACAATTCAAGTAAGCTTTTCTATCTGAAAATCTGGCAAATGCAGATGCTCAAATGAGAATTGTCGATAAGCAATTTTCAAGCTAAGGAAAAAAAGAAAACATGAAGAAAAAAATTCTTAGAAAATTAATTTCTAGCTTTATTTTTTCTTAAAACTTTTACGTGAATTTCCAAATTTTGTACTTAACAATCTCTTAACTTGCTAATCAGTTCATAAACATTCAAAAGGACGCTTAAACTTTTACGTGAATTTCTAAATTTTTGTACTTAACGATCTCGTAACTTGCTAATCAGTTCATAAACATTCAAGTGGGACGCTTAAACAAAAATCAAATCAATGTGAAAGACTGTGAAAGACTGCGAAAGGCGAAATTCACAAAGAAGAGATGTGATCTAATTTCGACTGTAACTTCTTCGTCAACAGTTTAATGTCAATTCATTTGATGAGATGTTTTTTTTTTTATTTTGGGTTTTTTTTCTAACTGACCTATTAAATGTAGTCATGTAATCAGTAGCCATTGTTATAGATCGTTTAGAACGCTCTCATTGGTTGATTAATATAAATCATATTTCTATATATTTAAAGAACGTCAATATTGTCAGACTTAATCAACCATTAGTTAGAAGAGAGAGAGAGAAATGGAGTTTAAATAAAAGCACTGGATACAAACTAGGTCAATTCAAGATTAACATGTGGTGCAATTTTATTTCAATAATTCGTTTGCGTGTAGGGGTCTGTAGCAGTGGCAGGAAACCATTTGATAAATAATTGCCCTTTTTTGTTTTTCAAATTTTTCTTATCAAAGATTTTATCGATAGTACTACACAAACCAGGTCAATTTGAGATTAATTAACATGTGGTTTAATTTTATTTCAATCATTCGTTTGTGTGTGGGGATCTGTAGCAGTGGGAGGATACCGGATTTCCCAGAATGTAACATGAATATAATTTGATAAATAATTGCCCTTCTTTGTTTTTCAAATTTTTCTTATCAAAGATTTTATCGGTGGTACTACATCCATCATTTCTGAATACAAACACTGAATACTTTCCCAACATAGACATTAAATGTGCATATGCATTAGACAGCTAAATGTTTTGAAGATAAAAGTCTACCTTGGGGAAATATGATTAGGTTTAGTGCAGGACATATATTGTGATTCCATTACTTCAACTGTTTACTGATATCAGTCGACAAACCCCCCAGGTAATAAAAGATAAGTTGATACGTTTGTATTGTATAAAATAATGGAGTTTTATCACAACCTATCAATATTAATAATACGATAAGAAACAGACCTAATACAGATAGAATTTAATTATGTAATCTTCTAAATGTATTATTTGTTTGCAAGAAAGAATTAGGATAAGGGTTGTAACACCTGTCTGTCTGAGACAAAAAACAAGTTGAATTTCCATTATTTGGGTACACCTGCAATCTGATTAAAATACAGATCTATATTTCGTTTCGTTTTTTTTTACCTTCGATGGCCTACACTACATGAAGATCTGACCAGTTGTAGCAATAAGTCGCGTCAGAGGTCAGACATTTGGATAACCAATCAGCATTAATGTTACTAGTGGATTACCCACAGTTCTGTGCAAAACATGCCTAAAGCTTGCCATAACAGACCATTTCATTGGCTAATAGCTCATATAATACAGAACATGTCAATGATAACAACTCTTCTAGATCCTAGTGTAGTAAAGACAAATAAAACGAAATTTTGAACTATAAAAACAAAATGAAATAGGATCTGAATTTTAATCGGATTGGTACGCCTATAAAAAAAATTCTGCCGCCAATTTCTTTAGGCAAAAAAAAAAAAAAAATTACAAAAAAAACCCAACAAATTTTTGCCAAGCATTATAACCCCCCATTTGCAAGAGATGGACGGAGAACAAGTTAAAAAAAAGATTATTTGCACAATCATGAGCCATAATCCAGGAAGTTATGGTCCGATATGCATAAGTATAGAAAGGAAACCCTGATCTTTGGGATATAAATATGTATTTTATGTTTCATCAAAATAGAATAAAAATTGAGACCTCTAGCGTGATGTATTGATTAAGATCCTAAAAAACTTAAAGGATAAAGGAGCTAAATCGCTAATATTTCGGACCTTGAAATTGAGACAGAGAGAGAGAGAGAACACAACCTAGGTCATTTCGGGACTAACATATGGTTTAATTTTTTATTTCAATAATTCGCTTGCGCGTAGGGGTCTTTAGCAGAGGGAGGAAACCGGAGGACCCGGAGAAAACCCACGAGGTTGGAAGAAATTGAGACGCATCTAATAATATAATATGAATGTATATAAACTGATTTACATTCAATCACTTCTATTCTCTATTCTCTAGCGTCTGGTTATTCCAGTCTACACCGATAGTATTTATTGGGCAGAATATAGCATCACCGTTTGACATGACTTGTGGAACATGCCTAACCTCATTCTTCGAGTCCCTTGTTACAAATGGTGCTGACATGCATTATGGTACACGATTCGTGTACCAATGAATGTTTATTTTGTCTTAAATATTCGATATCTGAAGCCCATCTTTTCCAGGTAAGGTCACAACATCAATGTTGATTTAAATTGACAAATAATTTGTGTTTTCAATGTCGAAGACTTTGGATGATATTGAGTTAGAGACTTTGCTTCTTTAAAATTACATTGTATTACCCTGAGGAGGTAGGTATATACTGTAACCCAGGTATCATTTAATCTTGTGTATCTAGAACTAATTTCTTTCACATTCATTTAATATCAAATCTTGGTTCCAAAATTCGCAAAAATCATTTAAAATCACCCCAAATCATCTAATTTGTACTTGTGTCTAGTTTAAAGCTGACTGATTAATTTTAATAATGGGGTTTAACGTCCTACTGTTCTGCTCCGACTTGGCTAATGATGACAGGCATGCACCATACAGTGTGCTATGAGGGAAATTTTGTCTGAGCAACGGCATTATGGCCTACACTTATATCGAATTCCAACTGTCGAGGTATCTTTTACGTGCACACCAATGTGTACACAGGGCCTCGATATTTCGTACCATTCGAATGACTATATGTTGTCCCTTGCCAGGCCCTCAGGTCCTGCGACACGCTGGGAAATCCCGATGAACTTTCTCTGCCATCTACAGGGATTGAACATGGACCCTCCAGGTTAGCGAGCCAGCATATTTTTCACTGAGCCACCGAAACAAATAAACATGATATGTGAAATGAAATGAGAGAGAGATGGGGTTTAACGTCCACTCGACACAAACTAGGTCATTTCGGGACTAACATATGGTTTAATTTTATTTCAATAATTCGCTTGCGCATAGGGGTCTTTAGCAGTGGGAGGAAACCGGAGGACCCGGAGAAAACCCACGAGGTTGGACAGGCGACCCTACTCCTTGTCACGTACAACCGGGGATTCGAAACCATGCCAGTTGACTCAATGACAGACTTTATGATACAGCGCGCGCACACTAACCATTCAGCCATCCAACCCCCCCGAAATGAAATGAAATGGGGTTTAACGTCCTACTGTTCTGCTCCTATGCTGGGCTAATGAAGACGGGCATACGCCATGCAGTGTGCTATGAGGGAAATTTTGCCCGGGCAGCGGCATATTCGCCTACTCTTATATCAAATTCCAACTGCGAAGGGATCTTTTACGTGCATTCCAATGTATACACGGGACCTTGGTTTTTCATCTCATCCGAAGGACTAGACATCTGTCCTTGTCAGGCCCTCCGTCCTGCATCACTGACAAGGGGGAACCCACCCCTTACTTTGGTATTTGTCACAGATCCACCCTTTGGTGGTCGCCACAGATCCACCTTTACTTTGGTGATCATAATTGATCCACTCTTAATTTGGTGGTGATCATCAAAGATCCAAATTTACTTTGCTGATCATCACTGATCCAAACTTACTAAGCTGACCGCCATAAACCTATCCTTACATAAAATGGTCTTGCATTGACTGAAGTTAATTTATAAAATCGGAAACCATGTAAACCTAATACCAAATATCAAAATCAAAATATACGAGGGGATAAAAAAAACAAATCAACAAACCATTTAATGAATCAACAAAGATAGAAAGTCCATTAACTAATTCCATCGTTTGGCAAACATCATGATCCACTTTGACAAAGATCCATTAAGTTTCTCATCAACTGATTATAATAACTGTTTACAAATGGTCGGATCAATTTTGTTCTAAATATCAATTTACGCTAATTGTTCTATGTTTATAAATTGGCTTTTGTTTTTTAATAAAAGTAGCGTCAAGAGAGATTCCTGCACACAACAGGCAAATTAATCTTGCAATACAGAACATTAATGCTCGTTATAAGCCTAATAAATTGCTGACTCCGAAATCTGAGAAGTTATGTTTACGTCATTATTGCAAGCCGTTAATCTGTGATTGGCGTGATAATGTATCTGATATTTCATGGTCGGTTACATTTTAATGTTGTAATAGAACATTACGCTAACAACAGGCTGTAACAATTATACTATTTATCATCATTACAGTTATAGAGAGAGAGAGGGGGGGAGAGAGAGGGGAGGTTTAACGTCCTCTTGACATAAACTAGGTGTTGTACTGAGAGAGAGAGAGAGAGAGAGAGAGAGAGAGTTTAACATCATTTCGGGACTAACATACATGTATGGTTCAATTTTATATCAATAATTTGCTTGCGTTTATTGGGATTTTCGGCTGTGGTTCCTCCTTGTCAGTGGTGTAGGACAGAGGGATTGCATAATTAATTCTGTCAAATTCCACTTCAATGTCTATATTATTATCCAGCGTGGAATACAGTGTGCTATGACAGTAATTTTGTCCGGACATTGGCGCAACAGCCTACTGTTTTTTTTTAATCCCAACTGAGGAAGGGATGATAAAATCGTCTGCCATTCAAGATATCTTTATGAAACTTTGTACTCACACCAGCCTAATTAGTAGAGGCTATAAAAACCAGATCCTTGTGGAAATGCACTTGATTCGGAGTATGAAAAGGTTACTCTGCTTTCTCAATACGCTAAACAGATTGCAGATAAGATCAGTTGGTTTTAAAAAAGTTTCTTTTTCCAATCAAGAACATGAAAAATCAATACCTCTTGTGTTTTTAAGAATGAATCTATCAATCTTAGACTCTGATAGATACACATGATTACTGATGATTTTATATTCAAATTGCAAAAATTGAACAGTAATTTGAATAACGATATCGTGCCAGGCAGTTCAAAAACATTGTCGATCAATCAATTATAGACATTATCATCTTAGGGTTTTTTGTTTTCAAATGTTTTTTGGCCATAGACAGAAAATATTTAATATAACACAAGCTAGGTAGTAGTGCGTAAAAAAATTACATCCAATAATTTGACATGCTTTGATTCTGAATCAACAATATTGGTAAAAGACTTCTTGAAATTTGGGCAAAATTGTGTTTGGATTGATTAACAGAGGCAATTGTATTTTTTCGGGGAAAATAAAGTTTTGATGCATGAATGAGGATTACACACTCAAAGCCATTAAAAACGCAATGCCCAATTTGTGAAATATTTCTGGTAAACGTTTTCTTGGGCTTTCCTATCTTATGGCACATAAGTGAAACTTGTGATGGGTCTCTTTTTGTGGAGTTCTGGGTTTGAACCTTTGTTCATGCAAATGCAACACTTGTCTTTTTTCACCATTTTAACCAGTCCCATGTCATACGTTTTCGAACTGAAGCCGTGCCACCACGAACTGTTGCAGAGTTGGCACAGGCACTCCAAAATCATTGACAAACAATCCCACAGTGTGTAGTGAGACATCTGTGCCAGTCCATGCCAAGGCAACTTCAGGCATGTGTAAGAGCTCAGGGTGGACATACCCGATATTGACTTCAGCTGACCACTGCTTTGTTTCATGGTTCTCTGACGTTTCGGTTTTGTGCATTTGTAGTGAATTCTTTCATGAAATTATCCACAGATGCTTGTTATCTTAATTTTGTCAATTGTTATGTACATTTGTTAAAAGTTGTTTCAGTAAATAAACTTTGAATTTGGCATTGCATTTTTAATGGCTTTGAGTGTAGAACAGCTATAGAAATTATTTTACAGCTCCTGTAAATGTAGCTGATAGACTCGGTGGCAACGTGATTAAGACGCTAGCCAGGAGGTCTCGGGTTTTCTCCCATTGTTGGCAGAGAAAATTTCTCGGGGAACTTTTGGTGTGGTATCCCCTTGTCAAAAGTGCAGGGCCTGACAAGGAAGAAGGTCTAGTTGTTCAGATGGGATGGAAAACTGAGGTCCCGTGTACACATTGGCACGACTCTAAAAGAACGCTTAATAGTTGGAATTCGAAATAAAGAGTAGGCTGTAGTGCTACTGTCCAGGCAAAATTTTCCTCATAGCACACTGTATGGTGTAAGCCTGTTTTCCTTAGCCCAGTCAGTGCAAAAAAGTAGAACATTTAATATTTTTTTAAATCTATGATTTGATCCTTATTTCGACCGAGGGAAAGTTCCTTGGGATTTTTCAGCAAGAATTTCCCTTGTCCATTATGCGTAAACTGATGAAATTGGCACAGAAAAAAAAATGGGTTTTAACATCCTACTTTTCTGCACTGGGTTTATGATGGGAATTTAGCTTACAACAGCGGTTTTTTCCCCCACCTTCTCTTTAACAAATTCCAACTGTCATGGTTTCTTTTACGAGCATGCCAACGTGTACCCAGGATCTCATTTTTCATTCCATTTGAATGACTACACACTGTTTCTTGTTGGGCCCCCCGCCCTGTGCGCCACTGACAAAAAAAGAGAGAGAGAAATGGGGTTTAACGTCCACTCGACAAAAACTGGGTCATTTCGGGACTAACAAATGGTTTAATTTTATTGCAATAATTCGCTTGCGCGTAGGGATCTTTAGCAGTGGGAGGAAACCGGAGAAAACCCTTGAGGTTGGCCACTGACAAAAATCAGTACAGTATAAGTGAAATAACCAGTATTCTATCGACTGGAGAGAGAGGGAGAAATGGGGTTTAACGTCCACTCGACAAAAACTAGGTCATTTCGGGACTAACACATGGTTCAATTTTATTTCAATAATTTGCTCGCGCGTAGGGATCTTTAGCAGTGGGAGGAAACTCGCGAGGTTGGACAGGCAACCCTACTCCTCGTCCCGAACAACCGGGGAATCGAAACCCTGCCAGATGACTCAATGACAGACCGTATGATACAGCACACACATGCTAACCATTTGGTCATCTAACCACCCTCCATCAACTCGAGACTAATGAAATGAAATGGGGTTTAATGTCCTGTTCTGCTCCTATACTAGGCTAATGGAGACAGGCATATGCCATACAGTGTGCTATGAGGGAAATTTTGCTCGGGCAACGGCCCTATATCATGTTCTAACCAAGGGATCTTTTACATGCAGGCCAATGTATACAAGACACCTCGTTTCTTTGTCCCATCCAAATGACTAGACAGCTGTCCTAGGCAGGCCCTCCGTCCTACACCATTGACAAGGGGAAACCACCTCAGAAAATCCTGATGAACTTTCTTGGCCAATGCAGGTACCGAACACGCGACCTCCAGACTAGTGAGCCAGCGCCTTGCCCACTTAGCCATCATGGCTCCACATCTGACTTAAAATACTTAAATTTTAATAATAGAGGCCCTAGTAACTCGCATTTCCATCAACGAGCACAGCAGAAAATCAAACAATGAACACAGCAAAAGTCTTTTATCAATTATTTATATAACAGAGGCCAAAGCTATTTAAATTTTAGTTCTACGAGTTCTTGATCAATAACCCCCCCCCCCCCCACTGAATTCTTGTGTGCAATAATGGTTCATTAAAATTTTAACAAGCGGTTGCCATGGAAGATAAGCCCACATTTTGCAGGGTTTATTAACTTACTATATATTTCCTATTTTGCGTAAAGGGCAGAGGCTATAATTCTAAAATGGAAGGTTGAAGTCATTCGAGATTCATGAACTTTTGATCTTTAATACACATATATTAATGATACATTATGGGAGATTCGGTAACGAGTTGGCGGTTCTCACTATAATAGTTCAAAACTGGATAATGTAAAGGCAATTTGCTGAAAATTTCATTCAAATTGATCCACTATGAACCAAACACTAAGCGGTTGAAATTTCTGCCTAGCCTCGATCATCATTACTAAAGTCAGTACGCTAAACAGCATAGTCTCGATTATCCATTTAATCTTAAATCGTGAAGGAAAGTTATGCAGTAAATCGGCTCATAATCCACTTAAGATCGCAGGCTAGCATAACCATCTAGAGTTGATTATGGTCTGGACAGGTTAATTAATGTCTTATCAATAATTTAGATAACAGACCTGCAATGGACAAATTTAGCTCTTGCATAATGTATGTTTAAGTTTCGTTGAAATCAGACAAAAATTGTGACAGCCAGCAGGTCCACAAACTTTGTACATATTTCACATTTTATATCAAAGGTAAGGGGTACAACTCCAAAACGGAAGGTCTGATGTGCACCAAAATCAAATAATAATTGTGACCTTTAGAGGGTACACAAGCTAAAAACATGTTTTTTCTTACAATCCAGGAAGTTATGGTTCAATACATGCCAATATAAAAAGGAACCAAGATCTTTGGGATTTAAACATATATCTCTGGTTTCATCCAAATCGGATACAAATTGTGACCTCTAGAGGCTTCACAAACTAAGACTGTGATTTTTTTGTACTATCAGGGGCCATAATCCATGAAGTTACAGTCTGGTACATGCCGATATCGAAAGGAACCAAGATTTTTGGGGTATTAACCTGTATTTCAAGTTTCGTCAAAATCAGATAACAAAAAAAAAGGTGTCAACAAACAGATGTGAAGAGAGCGAGAGAGAGAGAGAGAGAGATCGTTTTGGGACTAACATATAGTTCAATTTTATTTCAATAATTTGCTTATGCGTAGGGGTCTTTAGCAGTGGGAGGAAACTGTAGGACTCGGAAAAAAACCACAAGGTTGGACTGGTGACCCTATTCTTTGTCACATACACAGGCGACCCTACTCCTTGTCACATAGAACCACACCAGTTGACTCAATGACAGACCTTATGATACAACGCACACACACTAACCATTCGGCCATCCAACCCCCACATGTGAACAGACATCCAGACGTAACGTAACAATTGGAACTGAAATGAAATGACATGAAATGGGGTTTAACGTCCTACTGTTCTGCTCCTATACTGGGCTAACGAAGACGAGCAAACGCCATACAGTGTGCTATGAGGGAAATTTAGCCCGGACAGCGGCACTATGGCCTACTCTTATATCGAATTCCATCTGTCAAGGGATCTTTTACGTGTACACCAATGTGTACACGGGACCATGGTTTTTTGTCCCATCCGAACAACTAGACAGCTGTTCTTGTCATGCCCTCTTTCCTGCATCACTGACAAGGGGGAATCACGCTGGAAAACCTGAATGCAGTGATTGAACACCCGACCTCCAGGCTGAAACAATTGGAACTAAAAGCTTTTAAGAAAAGCAAGTACTTTTGGTTTTTAAATCATTTTTTTTTTTAGGAAGAAATTAGAGGTGTTTCCCCGAGAACAGAAATTGAAATTGGTTTGGCCTGGTCGTTGTTTGCTTGCTGTTAAATCACATCCATCTCGTTACACTATACTCAAAAAGACATTAGTGTCAAAATTCATGTGAACAGCCTACATTAACCAGTGTTCAAATTCAAGGAACGGTCATTTACAACAATTGTTTGGAGAAATTTTCTCTCCAGGGACTTACATTATTTTGTGATTGTTATTTCAGATAGTTCTGAGGTTTAGAGTAAAACCATGGTAGGGTGCCCCATACAACTAAACATGAACTGTATATAAAACAGACAGCATCCTCGTCGTCTACAGAAATCTGTGCCATAGTACGGATGTCCAGACAATCAGGTGTCCCAGCTCGGACATCCAGACAATCGTATCTAGAAAAGGAATGCCACAGCACGGACGTCCTGACAATCAGGTGCCACAGCACAGAAGTTCTGACAATCGTATCTAGAAAAGGAATGCCACAGCATGGAAGTCCTTCCAATTGTGTGCCACAGCACAGAAGTCTTGACAATCAGGTGCCATAGCACGGATGTCCAGACAATCAGGTGCCACAGATCAGAAGTCCTGACAATCGTATCTAGAAAAGGAATACCAATACTGAGAGCTTGCCAAATTAACTAACAAGTGGACCTGATGGAGGTGGGTATTGAGCTCCAGAGTGACTTGTGGAAACCAAGTTGGTTTGGTGAGTAATGGGGGTGAGGAGAGAGGGAAATGGGGTTTAACGTCCACTCGACACAAACTAGTCATTTCAGGACTAACACATGGTTCAATTTTGTTTCAATAATTAGGGGTGGGAGGAAACCGGAGAACACCCACATACAAGCAGGGAATCAAAAGCATGCCACTTCATGACAGACCTTCTGATTCAACACACACATAGACCATTCAGGGACCTGAAATGAAATGAGATTAAATGGAGTTTAACGTCCTACTGTTCTGCTCCTAATCTGGGCTAATGAAGACGGACATACGCCATACAGTGTGCTATTAGGGAAATTTTGCCCGGGCAGCGGCGCTATGGCCTACTCTTATATCGAATTCCAACTGCCAAGGGATCTTTTACGTGCATGCCAATGTGTACACGGGACCTCGGTTTTTTCGTCCCATCTGAACGACTAGACAGCTGTCCTTGTCAGGCCCTCCGACCTGCATCACTCACAAGGGGGAACCACGCCTGAAAATCTCATTCGGGCACCTAATCCACCCATAAATAATGAGGTGGGCTGACTATCCAGGCAGTCCCAGCACAACTTTGAGGGTTGGCCACCCAATAGAGTTCTTCAGGATTGTCCAGCCTCATTTCCTCTTGTCTGTTGTGTTGGACAGAGGGCCTGTCTAGTCCTTGTGATGGGACAAAAAAACTTGGCAGATGGAACTTGAAGGAGAGTAGGCAGGAATGCCACTGCCCAGGCAAATTTTCTCTCATTGCACACTGGTGCCGAAAATCTAACATTAAACCCCATTTAATGCCGTATAAAAAGATTACATATTAACTGATTCAAACTTCTGTATAGTTCTTTCAATTTTTTGTAACACGGTGGTCACATGGTTCGAAAAGGAGTGGATTTAACCGAATGAGTCAGTCCCTAATTTCAAAACAATAACGTGGGTGTATAACAAAAACGTTTCTATTGTTTCCGTGAGATAAAATCAGTGCTACTATTGATATGTTTGCAATTACAGACATGGGAAATGTTCAAAGACATTTCCTGATAGGATCAAATTAACAAACGGCGCCAGAAAAGAGATGAAAAAGAAATAAACTTGACAATTCATCTATCAAGACTTAAAATATTCAACAACATTCCACTAAAAAGAGAAAGCTACACTACTTCAAGAAATAACAATACCATTTTATATAAAACAATTACCTTATGGTTAAACCAAGAGAGAGATAGAAAGAGAAGTTTCATAAACTATCAGTCAAATTGCTATTTCCACTAAAAACAGAAAGCTACACCAATTCAAGAAATAACAAAATCATTTTATATAACACAATGATCAGATACATCAGTCAAATTGGTTTTTTTTCTTAATTTAGTATTGAGAATAAAAGCCCAATAAATGAAATGAAAAGGGCTTAAATGTCCCCTTTTTTTTTTTTTTGCACAAACTGGGCTAATGAAAAAGGGTGTATGATTTTATATTAGACAATGTTAATACAAGAAACAGGAGTAGTTCAATATACTACCATGAAGGGAAATGAAGTCAATGTACTTCAATTTCAGAAACAGTCAAACTGATCTTTTAACAATCTAGTACTTAATATAACAAACTTAATAAAAAAAAACCCATGGTCCTAAGGGTAAAATTTAATGTCTCGGTAATCTATATGGTTCATGACCTTGTCTCAGTAATCAAGGTGGTGTATAAATTCATCTCAGTAATCTAGGTGGTGTATAGCCTGGTCTCAGTAATCTAGGTGGTGTATAGCCTGGTCTCAGTAATCTAGGTGGTGTATAGCCTGGTCTCAGTAATCTAGGTGGTGTATAGCCTGGTCTCAGTTATCTAGATGGTGTATAGCCTAGGTGGTGTATAGCCTTGTAGATAGTGTATAACCTCCTCATTCGAGTAATCTAGATGGTGTGTAACCTTGTCTTAGTAATCTAGGTGGTGTATAACCTCATCCAAGTAATCTAGATGATGTGTAGCCTTGTCTCATTAATATAAATTGTAAATAATCTGTCTCAGTAATTTAGATGGTGTATGGTCTAGATGTTGTATAGCCTCATCTCATCTAGATCGTGTCTAACCCTGCCCCAGTAATCTAGATAGTGTATAGCCTTGTCTCAGAAATCTAGATACATCGGAGCTTGGAGTGTTATTAATAATATGTTTTATTACAGACCTTATGATAAAATGTCTGGTTTTCATCCCTGTTGAGAAGCCATGTTGTCATTAGAATACTCTAGGACGTGACTCATTCTCACCTCTTCATTTTACAAGTATTTTGTTGATGGAAATGTTACCTGTCTAACTATCACACTCAAACTCTTGGCTGACATTTGTTTACAAAGTCATTTAATATCAGTAAAGAGGTGTGTGAATGTACTGTCAGACTAATAACTCTGATTATCATTTCATTAATCTAGAGGAACGGAAAACCACCATAGTTTGAAAATAGTCCAAGTGCTCATTGAAGTGGACGTCTGTATCCAAATAGCCCAATTATTTCATCTCTCCACGTCAACGTTTCCGCGCTCAAGGAAATGTAATTGGACAAGAGACTAACAACTGTTTGAACAGTATCAAAGACAGATACAGCTTGAGGTATCTAACCCAGATATATTTACTCACGGTAGAGGCTACAATAAATCCTTCACACAATTAACATTACGTACGCAGACAGATAATAAACACTCATTAAAATCACGGGTTATGAAGTGAGGGGCTTATTAAATCATGGCATCAGATTTTTACCGACATCCTTCATTTTCTAGACTAATATTGACATCTCCCGTATATGATAATTGGATTATACACTCTTCTCACACAATCATGTTGTTTCTAGTGGCTTTCTCTCCGCTTTTTGTTCCGTTTCGTATATTTTTATGAAACGAATACAAACATTTCCCCTCAAAGTAATGAAATAAAATGAAATGGGGTTTAATGTACATCAACCACTAACTAATGAAGACTGGCTTATGTCAAAGGGTGTGCAGTCGTGGAGATATTGACTAGACAGTGGCACTACAGCCTATTCTTATTTCAAATTCCAACTTATTCTCTGTGTACTGAGAGGGAGAGAGATAGAAATGGGGTTTGATGTCCATATCCACTCAACATAAACTAGGTCATTTCGGGACTAACGTATGGTTCATATTTATTTCAATAATTCACTTGCACGTAGGGTCTTTAACAGTGGGAGAGAAATGGGGTTTAACGTCCACTTCACACAAACTACGTCATTTCGGGACTAACATATAGTTCAATTTTAATTCAATAATGTGCTTGCGCGTAGGGGGCTTTAGCGGTGGGAGGCCCTGGAGAAAACCCATGAGGTTGAACAGATAACCCTACTTCTTGTCACGTACAACCGAGGAATCGAAACATTAATAAGCTGTGAAAAAGTAGATATTGTTAAAAATACGATCAGGATCAATTAATCTAACTTTCGGTTGTTTGTAACATTTTTTTACCTTTTTTGATATGGACAAACTAGAAATTGGAAAACGCCCAGAATGAATTAATTCCATTCAATTATTGGAAGATTAAATCTGTAAAAAAACACAAAACAGATCAATCATTAACTAGTCTGCCTTTCCTAAAGTAACTATCACATTACTCTATCATTCAGATGTGTCAGATAAAATTAT
The DNA here is from genome assembly GCF_932274485.2 of Patella vulgata. NCBI lineage: Eukaryota > Metazoa > Mollusca > Gastropoda > Patellidae > Patella > Patella vulgata. Next base: position 6,410,512 of record NC_065885.2, read on the forward strand.
TTTATTAAATAATAGATGAATATTAAAAAACTGAGAAGAGATAGAGAGATAGAGAGAAAGAGAGAGAGAGAGAGAGAGTTTAACGTCCACGCGTCACAAACTAGGTCATTTCGGGACTAACATAATGATTCAATTTTATTTCAATAATTCGCTAGCGCATAGGAGTCTTTAGCAGTGGGAGGAAAACGGAATATTAAAACACTGGGAAGAGAGAATGAGAGATAGAGAGAGCGGGAATTAATGGCCATCAACACAAACTGAGTGGCTTTTATCAGTGGGCTGACCCAGAGAAAACCCATGAAGTTGGGTAAGCAATCCTACTTCTTGACATGTACAAGCCTGGGATTGAAACCATACCACTTGACTCAATGACAGACCTTTTAATCTAAAGACTTTAACAAGCAAGCGAATTATTGAGAGAGAGAGAGAGAGAGAGAGAGAGAGAGAGAGAGAGAATTTAACACTCCAAATAAACTAGGTCATTTCAGGACTAACATAATGATTCAATTTATTTCAATAATTCGCCTGCGTGTAGGGGCCTTTAGCAGTGGGAGGAAACCAGAGGACAACCTTACTCCTTGTCACATACAACTGGGGAATCGAAACCTTGCTAGTTGATTCAATGACAGACCTTATGATACAACGCGCACGCCCTAACGTTGAGTGGACGTTAAACCCATATTTCTCTCTCTATCTTTAAAGCGTAAAATACTAGACATTGGTCATTAATATATCATGCGTGTAGAAGTGACTTCACCCTAATTCTAGATGACCTCTGATTAAAATACAAATCTATATTTCGTTTTGTTTTTTTATACTTTCGATGGCCTGCACTACATGAAGATCTGACTGGTTGTAGTGGAAGTTTGTGTCAGGGGTCATACAAGCGGCTTTTGACACTATGACGTCAGACAGTTGATTAACCAATCAGTGTTGATGTTTCTAGTAGGATACCCACCACACACCAAGAACTCACCTTAACAGATCGTTTCATTGGCTAATCCCTGACAACAACCAGAACGTAAGTTATATAACAACTCTTCCAGATCCTAGAGCAGTAATGACAAATATAACGGAAATTTTCAACTATAAAAAACGGAACCGAATAGGATCTATGCTTTAATCAGAATGCTTATAAGGTACCATTCAATCGAAATATTGAGCAATGTAGTTATTGCCTTGGGAATTTGATTCTATATCGTGACATCAGCTTCATGCTGTTTGTTTTGACTCAAGCACTTATTCTAATTCCACTGATAATTCCCTGCCAATAGGTTTGAGAAGCATGTACTAATCTTTACAATTATCTGTTGATGCTATCCTCTATTGAACCTATCCTATGTCTAGTGTTATAATAGATGTGGTGTTTAACTGTACTTTATATCCGAGACAACCACGAACAACTTCTTACTAAAATAGTAATAGTAGTGGGTAGAAAAATCCCTGGAACTGTGCAAATCGACGTGGATCTCGGTGATATGGTGGGAGCAGAGAAGAAAAATATGAAATCCTCTAGAAAAGATTAAGAAAAGTAATCGCCCCAGCAACACACAAACAAGATTGTAAGGAATATAGAGATTAAATCCATGGCACGTTTCAGGCAGAGTAGCTGTTTATCAAGGGTTACTCCACCCAAAACGTGTCCTGGAATAAATCTGTGTGTTGCTGAGGGATTACATTTCCTAATCTTTAACTGTACATCTGTTGCTCTACCATTAGGAGGCAGACTTCAATGTTAATTCTGGTCTCCTTGCCCTGCTCCAACTTTTCCAAAAAATTTTGTTGGGCTGAATGCTTTTCACTACAGGCAGAAACAAATGGTCATGTCTTTGCACCCAAATTTCTATGATGTTGACCACCTAAATTTTGAGATAAACAAACTTGAAGTCGCATAGTAAAATCATGTAAGTATTCGCTGTACATATCAACGTAACCAACCTGTTATCCTTACACCTCTAAATCATGATTATTTACAAAAACATGGCAGAAAATGTTAATTATTCAAACCTCTTCGTCTCATTCTTTTCCAAAAGAGGGAGAGAGAATTGATATAAATAGACAAACTACAATTTGTGGGTACTGAATTTAAATGGTGATCTACCTTGAAGGATTGAGGCAGTCCCTATGGCTCAGTGATTAAGACACTGGCTCGTTAACCTGGAGGTCTCGGTTCCGACGTGGTTCCCCCTTGTCAGTGATGCAGGACGGAGGGCCTGACAAGGACAGCTGTCTAGTCCTTCGGATGAGACGAAAAACCGAGGTCCCGTGTATACATTGGAATGCACGTAAAAGATCCCTTGGCAGTTGGAATTCGATATAAGAGTAGGCGATAGTGCCGCTGCCCGGGCAAAATTTCCCTCATAGCACACTGTATGGCGTATGCCTGTCTTCATTAGCCCAGCATAGGAGCAGAACAGTAGGATTTAACCCCAATTCATTTCATTTCATTTATTGGAGGTCTCGGATTCACTCTGGTGTTAGTAGAGAAAATTTCTCAAAGATTTTCCTGTGTGGTTTCCCCTGGATAGGGTGCAGAACAGAGGGCCTGGCAAAGAACAGCATCTGGTTATTTGGATGTGTCGAGGAACAATGGCATGCACATAATAAAAGAAGGGTGTAGTGCCACTGTCTGGCCAAATTTCCCTCATTGTGTGGCGCACATGCCCATCTTTATTAGCCCAGTTGGTGTAAAAATTTTGGATGCTAAAGCTCATTTCATTGAAGGAGTAAAATGGAGTATGGTTACTATGCGACATGGATGTATTTGCCCACAAAACAGCCGCATTTCCTCCTCCTCCAAATTCAAACTGCCAAGTGTTCCTCTTTTTTTAAACCCATCCAAACAACTAGGCAGTTACCACTCCTGAAATCTGAAATATCATAAAGTTTTCCTCGGTCCATGTCAGCTATATTACCTTGGCCCCGGTTGAAGGGACGAGTTCATATCCTAAGTCTACCATAGCTCATTTTCTTTCAAACAACTAGGGAGCTAACACTACTGAAATCTGAAATATCATAAAGTTCTCCTCAGCCCATGTCAACTATATTACCGTGGTCCCTGTTGAAGGCATGAGTTCATATTCTAAGTCTGCCATAGCTTATTTTCTGTCAAACAACTAGGCAGCTACCAACTATTGAAATGTGAAATATCTTAATGTTTTCCTTGGTCCATGTCAGCTATATTACCGTGGCCCCTATTGAAGGGATGAGTTCACATCCTAAGTCGTACCATAGCTCATTTTCTGTCAATTACTGTTAGTTGTCTCTTCACAGTAATTAAAACTTTGTCTAGACAATGTCATGAAATCTATCAAATTCTCAATATGAAATCAATTTCTTTAATGACTTGTAAGTTTAAAACAATAACATACCAATCATGTCTACATCAATCAGCTTCCCAAAAGATTGCAGAACTATTTTTTTTAGAGAGAGAGAGAGAGAGAGAGAGAGAGTAGAGAGAGAGAGTAGAGAGAGGGAGAGAGAGAGAGAGAGAGACAGAGAGAGAGAGGGAGAGAGAGAGAGAGGGAGAAAAGAGGGAGAGAGAGAAAGGGAGGCCAGAGAGAGAGACAGAGAGAGAGAGAGACAGAGAGAGAGAGGTCTACTGATCAACACAAAATAAGTCATTTCAATAAAGTGGCGGGAAATTGGGGGACCGGGAAAAAACCCACAATGTTGGGCAGACAACCCTGGTGATCGAAAACACACAACTTCAGTACTTGACTCAATGACCGACTTTATGATCTACAGCGAACTCATTAGACCACTGGAAACCCCAGGAGTTAACACTTATACCCAGTTATAGTCAATGTGTGTTCGGAATGGTTTAAATAATAAATGAGGATATCATTAAATGTTAGTTATGTTATATCATACAGTATTCTGTATAGAACACGTGTGTTTGACAAGTAACGTAGAATTCACCATCATCCACTCAACAGCTCATCAATTATAAACAACAAAAAAATAATTTTATTCTAAGCCTACAAATCATAATGTGAGATTTAGAGAAAGAGAGAGAGAGAGAGAGAGAGAAAGAGAGAGAGAGAGAAATGGGATTTAAGTACACTCGACAAAAACTAGGTCATTTCGGGACTAACATTTGGTTTAATTTTATTTACATAATTCGCTTGCACATACGGGTCTTTAGCAGTGGGAGGAAACCGGAGGACCCGGAGAAAACCCACGAGGTTGTACTCCTTGCCACGTACAACCATTTTAGAGAAAGAGCTGGCCGGTCTTGCAATGTGATTAAAATACAGATCTATATTTCGTTTTGTTTGTTATACTTAGGATGGCCTACACTACGTGAAGATCTGACAAGCTGTACTCAAAGGTTGTGTCAGGGGTCGTACGAGCGACTTTTGACCCTATGATGTCAGGCATTAATTAATCAATCAGCATTGACGTTTCTAGTGGTTTACCCACAGTTCCGTGCATGGTACGACAAGAAGTCGCCGCAACAGACAATTTCATTGGCTAATCCCTCCCATCAACCAGGAAGTAGTTATATAACACCTCTTCCAGATCCTGGTGTAGTAAATACAAGTTTAAAAATGAAATTTTGAACTATAAAAAATAAAACGAAATAGGATCTGTGTTTTAATCAGATTAGCTGTCCTTGCTATAAGAAAATGGAAAAGATGAATATATTGAAAATTTCAAATTACTTATTTTGAGCAAAATTATGAAGTTTTGACAGGAAATAGACATTAATTGCTGATCGTTTGCAGATGGAAACTCAGATGAAACTCAGATGAAACTCAGATGGGTACTCAGATGAAACTCAGATGGAAACTCAGATGGGTACTCAGATGAAACTCAGATGGAAACTCAGATGAAACTCAGATGGGTACTCAGATGAAACTCAGATGGAAACTCAGATGAAACTCAGATGGAAACTCAGATGAAACTCAGATGAAACTCAGATGAAAGCTCAACCCACAGTTCATGTTCTCCATTGTCAAATATCAATATGTACCATGATAATAAACAAAGTCTTGACTGTCAGTACTTTATCGGCAGTCTCCATGAGTGTAGTCATGCATTACGTAACATTTCTGCTTGTTCGGCAATATGGACATTGTCTAATCCACCCAATATCTAAGCCATCTACTGATCTAGCCTGTCGATTATGGGCTTGTCATGTAAATAAATGTCAAAATAATATAACATTTGAAGCCAGAAAAAAGACCTGCAATAAACAAGTTCAACTCATGCATAGTGTCTCTTTAAAGACAAATGGCTCACATATATTTCCCTAAGTCAAAAATGTATACTTTTCGAATATTTTACTGGGCACATAAACTGTCATAAATAATTGGTTGGTTTGCATGCAAAAGATGGAATTATTAATTTTATACTTGTCTCTGAGAGATAAAGATGATGTAGTGTGTTAAGTCAAAGAACTATACTCTCATTAACTATTAAAAACGACTTGGTGTTTAAGAACGGCTGGTTGTTTCAGATTAGCGACTAAATTACAGTATAGAATATAAAATAAACTTACAAACTTTTGGCAGCTCTGGCTTCTTATAAGGTATATCTGAAAAATAGATAAAACATATTTTTATAAATTATATTTATTATAATTAATATCTGAATATAAAATGCATCATTTTGATTTATTCAAACTGTAATTGATCTATGTTACCTGTTCTTACTGATCTGAAATTTCTCACAAGAAAATGTGGGTACATAAAATTAAATTACGAAAACATATTTTCATCTCGCCACGAAAATATATATGGTTAGGTGTGTGGGAGAAGTAGTTTTGGACAGTTTTGAAAATGAAATACAAAAATCTCTTATTTTTTTTTTTAATGTAAAATGGACCAAAAGAGTTTTAGAGAGAGAGAGAGAGAGAGAGAGAGAGAGAGAGAGAGAGACTAGGTCATACTATGTCATTTTGTGATTTTGGGACTAACATATGATTCAATTTTATTTCAATATTTTGCTTGCACATAGGGGTCTTTAGCATCAGGAGGAAACCAGAGGTTTCGGAGAAAACCCATTATTTTGGACAGGCGACCCTACTCCTTGTCACGTACAACCGGGGTTTGAAAAGTATATACTGATGTAATAATGAATGTATATACACGGATTTGCATTAAAATTTTTCAATCTTTATTGTAATTTCTAACCAGAAATGTTCAGCCAAATATGTGAGCAGTCCAATTTGAATGACAGTTGTTCATCAAGGCGTCTCATTAAAAGTGACGATCGAGAGCCGAGAGAAAACTATGTCGCAGACTGACTTTAAAATGTATTAAATATTGTATATCAGTAACTGTTATTTCTACAGTAAGATAAAAATATAAATATCTATTGAAATATAAATTCTAATTAACATTTTTAATGTCAAAGATTATGAATAATATTAAGTTGGAGATTTAGCTACTTTATAAGGAGAGAGGGGTTTTACATAGGCTAAGTCTGTTCCCCAATCCCAATCAGACATCCTGAATAAAAATATTGTTTAAAAAAAAAAATAGAGAGAGGGAGAAATGGGCTTTAATGTTCCTGGACACAAATTAGATTAGTTTGGGATTAAGCTACATGAAAGGAGAGAGAGAGAGAAATGGGGTTTAACGTCCACTCGACACAAACTAGGTCATTTCAGGACTAACATATGGTTTTTAATTTTATTTACATAATTCGATTGCGCGTAGGGGTCTTTAGCAGTGGGAGGAAACCGGAAGACCAGGAGAATACCCACGAGGTTGGACAGGCGACCCTACTCCTTATCACGTACAACCGGAGATTCTAAAATCTATATACAAATGTACCAGGTGTTAAAATGAAGTGTTTAAAAAATGACCCACTGTAGTGCTCCAACTGGGCTAATGGAGACTGGCATAGGACATACAGTGTGCTATGAGGGAAATTTTGCCCGAACAGAGGCGCTACAGCTTAAACTGATATCATGGGATCTCATTTTTTCTTCTCATCTGAATGACTATACATTGTCTCTTGCCAGGCCATTGGTCCGGCACCACTGGCAAGGAGGAACCACGATGGACAATCAAAATGAACTTTCTGGACCAACGCAGGGACCAAACACATGACCTCCAGGTTTGTGAGCCAATGTTTCATTCACTGAACCACAGTGGCTCCATACCAGGTGTTAAAAGAGTTAAAGACCTATTGAATACTATGCACACCAGTTCAATAATTCTGGTAGAAGACTGGAACCGTTGATTGAAACTAGCATGCAACTTTACAATTATCTAAAGCGCTGATCTGACCGTAAAGACACTTTAAATCAACATCAATTATTCCCATATCTCATCCCACCAATACATCAATCAACCTTCAACTTCTCACAGAAATGTAATGAAAAGGGGTTCAACATCCTACTTTTCTGCTCTGAACTGGGTTAATAAAGATGGGTATACGCCATACAGTGTGCTATGAGGGAAACTTTGCCCGGGCAGCGGCATTATAGCCTACTCTATATCCAATTCCAACTTCAAGGGATCTTTTACATGAATGCCAATGTGTACACAGGACCTCAGTTTTTCATCTCATCCGAAGGACTAGACAGCTGTTCTTGTCAGGCAAAAGTTGAAGTCTGTCAGTCGATGCACAATTGTCCAAAGAACAAGCATGCAAAGTTTCAGGTTGATCGTATTTGAATTGGCAGAGCGTTAGTTTGATCATATTTGAATTGGCAGAGTGTTAGGTTTTTTTCGAAGAGCGTCTCTCCTAACAAGAACAAGAACAAGAACAAGTTGAGTAACACTTGGGACCCAGATCCTGGTCTAAAAGAATAACAAAACCCAATGTGTTGTCACTGAAATGAATTACTGAAATATATTTGAAACATGTTAGTCTCAAAATGAGACTATCTCCCTCTTTCCCCTCCCTCCTTTCTCTTTCTCCTATAATTTACTCTCTTTTCTCTCTCTTCTCTATTTTTTCTCTCTCTCTCTTCCTCTTCTCTCTCTCCCACCCTTGCTTTCGCTTTCTCTCCCTCTCTGGTATCTCTCCTTTCTTTCTCTCTTCTCTCCTTCTCTCCCTTCTCTCCCCACTCTTTTTCTCTACTGATATCTCGATCTCCTTTCTCTCCTCTTCTCTCCCCTCTCTCCCTACTCTTTTTCTCTACTGATATCTCGATCTCCTTTCTCTCCCCCTACTCTTTTTCTCTACTGATATCTCAATCTCCTTTCTCTCCTCTTCTCTCCTCTTCTCTCCCTACTCTTTTTCTCTACTGATATCTCGATCTCCTTTCTCTCCCCTCTCTCCCTACTCTTTTTCTCTACTGATATCTCGATCTCCTTTCTCTCCCCTCTCTCCCTACTCTTTTTCTCTACTGATATCTCGATCTCCTTTCTCTCCTCTTCTCTCCCCTCTTTCTCCTTCTCTCCCCACTCTTTTTCTCTACTGATATCTCGATCTCCTTTCTCTCCTCTTCTCTCTCCCTACTCTTTTTCTCTACTGATATCTCGATCTCCTTTCTCTCCCCTCTCTCCCCACTCTTTTTCTCTACTGATATCTCGATCTCCTTTCTCTCCTCTTCTCTCCCCTCTTTCTCCTTCTCTCCCTCTCTCCTTCTCCCCCTCTCTCCTTCTCTCCCCACTCCCCACTCTCTTTCTCTACTGGTATCTCTCTTCCCTCCCTCTCTCTCCCCTCTTTCTCCTTCTCTCCCCACTCCCTTTCTCTACTGGTATCTCTCTTCCCTCCCTTCCCCTTCTCTCCCTTTACATCTGGGAATAAACTCATAGTGTAGATGTTGTCTATTATTGATGTGAGCAAAATAATTTCTTAACAGCTTCTTAATTCAAAGTAATGGATACAATTCAGAGTTTAAAAGTTGATGCAAGCCAATGCCAGTCTATTGATTATTCAAACTTTATCTTACATGCAAATGAAATGTAGCCCTAGGGATGAAAAAATGAAGATTTACAGGGGAGCCTTCTTTTAAAATATTCAGAATTTAAAAAAACAATTTAGTACTCTAACATGACAATATCCATGTGGCCAATAAAATACAGAGAAGTAACAGAATATCTGCCCAATGGCAGCCATTTATATGCAATGTAAAAAAAAAAAAGAAAAAAAAAAGGACACTTTCCCGCCTTGTGAAAGTTTTTTTAGATTATTAAATGAAGTCATTTAACTACAAAATGAAGAATCATGGCCGCCTCCTCTATAAATTGAAACAGAGATAAATGATTCCTGACTTATTAGTTTAAGAATCCCACATATCAAATAAATTCTTCCCTCACGGAGCAAGTTGTGTTTCATGTTCTCTATCAATATGTATAATATAACAATTATTCTTCTATAACCCCGGGCGCATGCTGCATATTTGGTTGCAGTGGTGACTGACGGCAGGGATGGGTCCTCCTCCTCTGAAGTTGGGGGAAACAGAAGAGAGAGCGAGAAATGGGGTTTAAGGTACGCTCAACACAAACTAGGTCATTTCAGGACTATCACATGGTTTAATTTTTTTATTACAAGAATTCGCTTGCGCGTAGGGGTCTTTAGCAGTGGGAAGAAACCGGAGGACCCGGATAAAACCCACGAGGTTGGACAGGGAAATGTTTTGAAGAAGATCGTAGACATTTTCCTGGAATATATGTGAAGATGAGATTTTTGATGTAGGATGGAGCTCTAACTCAGAATCAAATAAATCGACACAAGTTTGCTGTTTTTTGGGGGGATTTTTTTAACAGTCTTGGCATATGGTGCAACCTTTTCCTTAATAAACACATAAATATTATCGAACATTTCATATTACAGCAATGTAAAGCTATATAGAAAAACAGAAAGTTACCAAATTGATTGCGATGAGAAACATTGATTCTTGCAAGTTACCAGAGCAAATAACTTTGATGGAGGTTTTCCAGAAATAATTTCATGTGTTTCTGATGAAAATCTACATTATGTTAAAGGAGAAACATAGAGAGATGGACAGAGTTTAACGTCCACTCGTTACAAACTAGGTCATTACGGGACTAATATATGGTTCAATTTCATTCCACTAATTCTCTTGCTCATAGGGGTCTTTAGCAGACCGAGGAAACCAGAGGACCCAGAGAAAATTAAAGAGGTTGGACAGGTGACCAATTAATTCAAAGTCGAGAGATTATCTATCAAAAAATGACACAACACAATTTATATGGAGAGAGAGAGAAATGGGGTTTAACGTCCACTCGACAAAAACTAGGTCATTTCGGGACTAACATATGGTTTAATTTTATTTCAATAGTTCGCTTGCGCGTAGGGGTCTTTAGCTGTGGGAGGAAACCGGAGGACCCGGAGAAAACCCACGAGGTTGGAATTATGAAGACATGTAATGCCATATACAGTGTGCTATGAGGGAAATTTTGACCAAAAATAGGCACTATAGCCTACTCTTATACTAGTGGGGCGGTTAAGCAAAAAATTGTGCACTTTGGGTTAAAAGCATGAAACTTGGCACATAGATGGCATCAACCCTACTGATTATTTTGGGATGTGGATCCACCTCAGCAGCTCCCCCTGGTGGTCGTTACGGCCATCTTTTCCAAAATGGCCGCCTATCCATGGAAATACATATAACTAGGGTGTCACAATAAGACATTTTTTTTACAAATCATTTCAGGCCAGCAATTTCCAAAGGCGAAATTGCTAGCTGAACACGATTTTTGAAAAAAGATTTATCTATGACGTCATTTTTGGTTGGGGTTTGTCTGATTTCAAAAATGGCCGCCAAAATTTGAAGAAAATTGAATTTCCAGATAAGATGGGTGATTATCAAGCAGGGTATGGCTTGTAATATATCAAATATAAGGTTTTTGTTGTAATTGAACTGAAAAATAATCTCTAAAACTAGTTTCCCTAAATCCAAGATGGCGGAAATTCAAAATGGCGGCCAAAATATACGCAAAATGGCCGATTGGTCAGATTAAAGTCATTTCACTGTTTGATTTGGTTTGTAATATATAATTTAAAGGGTTTACAGTGCCACTGAACTTAAAATTAATCTAAAGGAAAAAATAGTTTCCAAAATCCAAGATGGCGGAAATTCAAAATGGCAACCAACATTTATCTAAAATGGCCTATTTGTCAGATAAAAGTCATTTCACTCTTTGATATGGTTTGTTATATGTAATATAAGGGGTTTTCAGTGTCACTGAACTTAAAATCAATCTAAAAAAAACAGTTTCCAAAATCCAAGATGACGGAAATTTAAAATGGCGGCCAGAATTTCCCTAAAATGATCAAATTTTAAGATAATCGTCAATTTTCTGTTTGATATGGCTTGTAATATGGCCTCTATTAAGTTTTCAGAGTCACTGAATTTGATAATTGTTTCAGAAAAAAAGGGACAATCATCAATCTTTCTATTGGATTGAGTTATAATAGCAAAGAGTAATAGTTTTTGGGGTTTTTTTTTGGGGGGGGGGGGCAACTGAAATTGACTGGACTCAGGAATCTACCTGTCAGTCAATTAACCATGTGCAGAACTTACCAATAAGCTAATTAGAATTTCAAAGAATTTAACCTTAAGACACAGTAAATGTAGTTTAATTGTTTTAAGCATAAGAACATTTGGTGCTTATGGAGAAAATATCTGGTTATTCCGACCCTCCACCCCCCACCCCATAACAATACAACGGGGCCAACTGAGGCATTTTTAATTTCATCTCCTTTGTTTTTGCACCGTTTTACCGGAGTGAGAATCATTTATGGTATTTGCAGTTGTAAAGAATTGAAGTTCTCCTCTTCGTTCAGAAATGGTAATGTGATCCGTTTTTGCATCGAAGACTCTGTGTCTAGTAACTTTTGTGGTAGAGTCTAGATGTGGTATCCATAGATCATTTTCGTCAGTGACGTATTTCACAACAAGTTCTACATGTAATAACAACAGATTAGAAAAAAGGAAATCGTGGGGATGACTTTTGGGATAACAATACTATTCGTATATGCATTTCAAATTATTTTCGTGATGATTATTTTTAAACTTAGAACTTGGTGTCCAATACATTACAGACGAAAATGATATGTGAATACCATATTTAGACTATACCACAAAAGTTGCCGGACATAGAGACTTTGATGATTCATTTTACACTTTTCACTTTGTGAAATACATGACTGACAAATATGAATCCATCTGTCTAGATGATACCACGAACGGTTTCCGGGCATAAGTCTTCTGAACCAGAAATGATGCAATGGGGTTTAATGTCCTACTGCTCTGTACTAACAAAGTTAATGAATATTGTTATTCGTCAAGCAGTGTGCTATGAGGAAAATTCGTCCAGACTATGGCCTACTCTTATTTCGATTTCCAACTGTTTAGGGTTCTTTTATGCGCACGTCAACGTGTACATATAAACCTGGTTTCTTGAGAAGCCCCCGTGCTGCATCCTGGAAAATCCTGAGGTACTTTCTCAGCAAACATAGGGATCGAAGCACTGTTTTGAACCATTTCTGAATAAACAATAGATAAACAACTCATTGTTTTGCTGGAATAATATTAAATCTTGTTTATGTGAGATCCAGTATTACAATTCCATTTACCATCAAAATAACTACTACTCTTTGCTATTACAAGCCAATCCAAGAGGAAAATTCACAATTGTCCCTTTTTATTTTTAAGCAATCATCTACCATCTTCAAAATTTATTTTTGATGTAATATTCATTTTCAAAATTCATTTCTGAGGTAATATTCATTTTCAAAATTCATTTCTGAGGTTATTTTCAAATTCATTGACTTTGAAAACCTAATAAAGAACATTATTACAAGTCATACAAAACCGAAAAAATGACGATTATCTGAAAAATCTTTCCTTTTAGGGAAATTCTAGTCGCCATTTTTGATTTTCAACCATCTTGGATTTTGGAAACTCAACTTTTGAGGTTGTATTTAAGTTCAGTGACACAGAAAACCCTTTAAATCGCATATCACTAGCCATATCAAACTTAATAATGACGATTATTCGACGATTAATCTTAAGTTCAGTGACACTGAAAACACTTTAAATTACATATTATAAACCATATCAAAGAGTGAAATGGGCTTGAAAAGTTATTTCCAATATTTATTTATTTTTAAGTTTAAACAAAATATGCTTTTTATTTATTTTGAATGTGGTGTTTGATGTAATTGATTATATCTTATGTTTTTGTGTCCGCTGGCTTGGTTGACCTTAGAGCAATACATTTAGACACCTAGATCATGGTTCTACAATGTATACCTCTAAAGATATATATGTATTTCAATAAATTGGCGGCCATTTTGAGAAAAATCGCTGTAACGACCACCAGGTGGGGCTGCTGAGGTGGATTCACATCCCAAAATATTCAGTAGGGTTGATGCCATATGTGTGCCAAGTTTCATGCTTTTAACCCAAAATGCACGATTCTACCAAGGTTTTCTGATGTAGGATGTAGGGCCTGACAAGGACAGCTGTCTAGTCGTTCGGATGGGATGGAAAACCGAGGTCCCGTGTACACAATGGCGTGCACATAAAAGATCCCTTGACAGTTGGAATTCAATATAAGAGTAGGCCATAGTGCCACTTCCCGGGCAAAGTTTCCCTCATAGCACACTGTATGGCGTATATGCCCATCTTCATTAACCCAGTTCGGAGCAAAACAGTAGGACGTTAAACCCCATTTCATTTCATTTCATTTCCAAGGTTTTCTTACTGTGCACGCCAATGTGTACACAGGACCTCTGCTTTTTCATCCCATCCGACAGACTATACATTGTCCTTTTGGAGGAATGTAAAAAGACCTTAATTAAAAAGACCAAATTACTTGCAGAACTTTAAACAGACTGAATGAAATGAAATGAAATGGAGTTTAACGTCCTACTGTTCTGCTCCTAACCTGGGCTAATGAAGACGGGCATACGCCATACAGTGTGCTATGAGGGAAATTTTGCCCGGACAGCGGCACTACGGCCTACTCTTATATCGAATTCCAACTGCCAAGGGATCTTTTACGTGCACGCCAATGTGTACACGAAACAGACTGAATAACTAGTGGAATGATACTGTGAATGATCATCAGTCTACTGATATTAAACAGAAGAAGTAGTTTGTTCTTGAGATAACCATAAAATATATGTTTGTCTGACAATAAAAAAGATAAATGTTATTTACTGGGAAATGTTGTGCACACAAACTTTCTTATAATTACAATAATCTGCTTACACTGAAAAATACCACGTTGCTGTTTACATTCTCTCTTAAATATTAAGTGATATTAAAGGGACAATAACACTCTTGCTGGCTTGAAAGCTCCAGAAAATAAATAATATCTCTATCTAAGTACTAGATGTTTAAGTGTCCTAACTGTTGTGTAAATTATCCATTACATCCTATTTTACTTGTCCAGAGGGTTCGAAAATATTTTTATATCGAAGTTTCATTTGAAAAGGTTTACGTTAGACGTTTCACACCATTATGTTGAATTTTTCAAAATTTTTAAATAAGGTGTGTTAAGATGAAATTTGTATCATCAATTAATTGAAATATTCTAAAATAGTACAATTTGTTGACCAGAATAAAGATTGGGACATATTATTCAGTTACAACAAGAGTGGTATTGAGCCTTTAAAGATAACGAAGAACTGGGACCCTATTTCTCGTAAAAAATAAATCAACATTATCCCTGATTGTTTCATTTGTCTTTACTTGACTAGGATCTGGAAGAGTCGTTATATAACCTGTGTTCTGGATAATGTGAGGGATTACCCAATAAAACAGTGTGTTTTACGGCCAGTTATTAGCATGTGGTGCACAGAACTGTGGGTATCCCACTAGAAACATGAATGCTGATTGGTTAATCAACTGTCTGATGTCATAGGGTCAAAAGCCACTTGTATGACACCTGACATGACCTTCCACTACAACCAGTCAGATCTTCATGTAGTGCAGGCCATCGAAAGTATAAAAAAAAAAAAAACGAAATATAGATTTGTATTTTAATTTTTAAGATTTTTAAGTTTATGCATTTCTGGCAGCACTTTGGGCCAACATATGCTTCAGACCATTTGCAATATCTTCCGGCGTGGTTTCCCCTTGTCAGTGATGCAGAACAGAGGGCCTGACAAGGACAGCTGCCTAGTCGTTCGGATGGGACGAAAAACCGAGGACCCGTGTACACTTTGGCGTGCATGTAAAAGATCCCTTGGCAGTTGGAATTTGATATAAGAGTAGGCCGTAGCGCCGCTGCCCGGGCAAAATTTCCCTCATAGCACACTGTACGGCGTATGCCCGTCTTCAATTAGCCCAGGTTAGGTGCAGAAGAGTAGGATGTTAAACCCCATTTCATTTCATTTCATTTGCAATATCAAACTCCTTACTGTAATGTTCTTGCTTCCAATCCCGGTGTGAAAAGAATTTTGTCAATTTTCAAGCCCCGATCCACCCTTGCACAGTAAAGAAAGAGAAAGAAATGGGGTTTAACGTCCACTTGACACAAATTAGGTCATATATTTTATTTCAATAATTTGCCTGCAAATGGGAGGGAATCAGGCGACCCTACTCCTTGTCACGTACAACCGGGGAATCGAAACCATGCCAGTTGACTCAATGAAAGACCTTATTTGATGCAACCATTCGGCCATCCACGCCCCAACCCCGCACACATATAAAAGACCCCTTGACACAGATGTAATATGATGACGAGTAGTCTGAAATTCTGCTGTCTTGGAAAAAATTCATAACCCTTATTTTGCACATGTAACCATAGAAACTAAAAAAACGATATGTTGGTCTCAAATGATGGGAGTATTGTGTTTACGATTCCTTTTCAATATCCTCACACATAATAAACCTGAGACATTAAATTTTAAACACCAGGTTTCCGGTGATAAATCAATGAATGGATTCTAGACAAACAATATATGCTTTTATGCACGTTATGATCTAAACACAAAAACATTCAAAAGAAAAGTTTAATGATCAAAGTTGAACACAGGAAGCGTGCATCTATAAATATAACAATTCGTTTCCATAGCAAGACAATAAAATTTGTCTTCAGAACAATTTACGCTAATAATTAATTAAAAAAGATTTATTCCGGACTACGAGATGCATTAAGACCTGATGTTCTGGTAAATGATACTGCAAAGAAATTCATCTATTGACTACCAAAGCATCAATTATTTAAGAGTGACACTCAATTGTCACTTGCCAAGTCATCAAAAAATTTGATTGATTTAATGAAAGAAATGGTTTGAGCCAGGCAATAAAATGACAGAACATACAAATTTAAAGATCCAGTCCCTCAAGATTATTGACAGGGTTGTTATTTCAATAAACTATAACACATACTTATGAAAGAACAATTACTGATTTATTTAGGCAGAGTTTCGAAGAGTATTCTCTCAACGTTTTCAAGCAAAATGAAATGAAATGAAATGGGGTTTAACGTACTACTGTTTTGCTCCGAACTGGGCTGATGAAGACGGGCATACTCCACACAGTTTGCTATGAGTGAAATTTTGCCTGGACATCGGCACTACTGCCTACTATTATATCGAATTCCAACTGTCAAAGGATCTTTTACATGCATGGCATTGTGTACACAGGGCCTTGGTTTTTCGTCCCATCCGAACGACTAAACAGCTGTCCTTGTCAGGTTCTCTGTCCTGCACCACTGACAAGGGGAAACCACGTCGGATAATTACAATGAAATTTCTCAGGGATCGAACACGCAACCTCCAGGCTAGCGAGGCAGTATCTCACCCACTATGCCACCGTGGCTCCTGCTTATAAATACATTAGTACCATGTTAGTCTCAAAAATCCTAGTTTGTGAAATGGATGTTAAATCTCGCTCTCTCATAAGATATTATTAAAACCAAAGCTGACAAGGGAGAACCACGCCGGAAAATCTGGATGAACTTTCTTGGCCAATGCAGGGATTGAACACCCGACCTCCAGGCTAGCGAGCCAGCGTCTTACCCACTTAGCCACGTGATCCCCCGTATGTGGGAAGGCACCTTTAAGTTCAGTTAGTAATTTTATCTCAAGTCTGTCCATTATATCACTACTTGGAGCAAGGAGTTTGTATGTGGGAAGGCACCTTTAAGTCAAGTTAGCAATTTTATCAAGTCTGTCCATTATATCAGTACTTGGAGCTTGTTTTAAGAGGAAATATGGCACTGAAATGTCCAAATACTTCCTGCCAAGATCTTTATGAGTAAAGAAATTCTTCAAGTCACAAAAGGTTTTTTGTCTTCTCACATTAACCTTGTTATAGAAGCCAAATGAAATGAAATGAAATGGCCTTAAACATAGAAATTGGAGAAACAGAGGGGAAGTGAGAGAGAGAGAGAGTGGGAAAGTGAGCGGGTCTTATTGAGATAGAGGGTGGGAGAGAAAGGTTTTATAGCCATTCGACACATTCTAGGTCATTTCGAGACTAACATATTCTAATAAAATTTTGATGTGTAATCTTTGAAGAGAGAGAGAGAGAGAGAGAGAGAGAGAGTTTGACTTCCACCCAACACATGTCATTTTAGGACAAACATAGGGTACAATTTGATTTCCATAATTCCCTTGCACATAGGGGGTCTTTAGCAGTGGGCGGACACACAGCCTAAACCCATAATATTAAGCAGGACCCTACTCCTTGTCACATAAAAGCTTGGGATCGAAAACCACATTGCTCAACTCAATGATAGACCATATGATCTAAAATGCATCCATCAAACCACTTGACAACCCATCTCTCGCGTAACTTGAATTCTTCAGAACGCGTTGGGAGCCACGGTGGCTAAGTGGATAAGACGCTAGCTCGCTAGACTCGAGATCGCGTATTTGATCCATGCATTGCCTGATAAAGTTCATCAGGATTTTCCGGCGTGAGTTCCCCTTGTCAGTGGTGCAGGACGGAAAGCCTGACAAGGACAGCTGTCTAGTCGTTCGGATGGCATGGAAAACCGAGGCGTGCACATAAATATTGATTTTATTCATACCCGAAAAACTGAATTAGTACCTGACATTTTGAAGGTAAGGGCGGACACCGATTATAAATATCATAAAAAACATGTTTCAGATATATGACAGGCACCTGAAGAAACGAGGAAGTGATCTTGAATGACTGTTACCTTATTTCCAGATTACGACAGACGATTCTAAAAGTAAGTGAAGGAAGTGCAGGATGACTGCACCACACACAAACAATAACACAAGACAAACCTACTGACAGGACACAATATACAGACAACTCAAACAATAAACATAACATATTCGATCCAGGGAATTGATCCGGGGTTCAGTGTTAACCGGAAACTGCGCTGTACAGTTATAAAACGTGTATATCACATCAAATCATGATAAAGGCTTCACTCAAATTAAAAACAAACTTATAAACAAGGGACGTAACCAAAGAAAATTAATAAAATGTATTGAATAAAACAAACCTGTTACTAAACTAGAATACAACAATATCATCATCACTGCTAATCCACACCAAAAGGCACCAAATATACAGCATAACAACGGCAGACGGTTCAATCTGACGCAACGCTTCATGCGTTTAACAAACAGCTTAATATTCAACATGATGGCAAGAATTTGACGAAATTATTCGCTATTTTCCGATTTAAAAATATCTAATTTCCTTTCACAGTATCTTTGAAAAAAATGTTATCCTGTTATTATGAGAACAGTTTCTATTTGTTTTCAAGTTCGTAAATTCTTCCGACTCTAGAAAATAAACTGATCATATTCACGAGAATCCAAAATTGATTTATTACAAGTCAACACAATACGGAATCGTAAACATACAACACAATAAAGAAAAATGCGTCTTGGTTTCACGTGCTTACGACTATCCCTTTTTATGCAATGACACAATTTTTAACGATCCCCGCACAATTAATGAATTTAGTTTATCGTTGTCAATCAGCCAAACTGAGTTCGTACTGATTAAATAGATATTTTTTTTTAGCTTCCAAGTTGTTGAAATTAGCAACTTTCCCCGAAGGCTGGATAAACACTTATTTAATACGTTCTCTTCTCGTGATTAGAGCCTCTATCTTTTGCCAGTTCAAAATATTTCTTGTTGATTCATTTGGTTTGCAATTCTCTTGTGTCACATCCTAAATGAAAATGAACCATGAATCAATTAAATAACTCAATTGTGGTAAATTTCTCTCAGCTTATTGAAATGTGTTGCTAAGAAACTGTAGACACTTGCTCGTAAAACACAAGACGATTAAATTCTTCGTGGCATATTTTACAACTAATGTTTCCCGACTCTTTAACCAAGATGATTGAGAACCTTTAGCTCCTTTATAATATGTTTTATTATTACTAACACAAAATATTCTTGGTTAGACTTTATTCTCAGAAAAAAACACTGTAGTTCTCCTTAATAAACCAGTTGATAAAAGTCTTATTCACAAAGTTCTTTGTTGATGAAATAAAACCAACTTCTAGGTTAAACTCTATTCTCAGAAATAAACACTGTAATTCTCCTTAATAAACCAGTTGATAAAAACCTTGTTCACGAAGTTGTTTGTTGATGAACAAAAATTCTTTTAAGCTTTATACTAACACAATATATTTTAAGTGCCGTTTTTATTCTCAGAAATAAAAAACTGTACTTGAGATGTGAAGACAATGGTTATCATCTGGGTCTCCTCAATATTTCTCTATCCAGTTTAAATACCTCTGATTACTCTGGTATTGAACACTCTCTTAGACTATGCCAAATATTTTCCAATGATTAAACAAATTCAGTTGTACTCTTTAATGTATACAACTAGTATAAATCATAATCTTTTGGTGTATATAACAATTACTGATTATAAATATTGCAGTGTATATAGCAATTAATTAATTAATCAAATTCTAATAAACACTAAGAAGATATTGAGATAATTGATTGATAAAAACAGCTGCCACCATTTTCTAGTTCATATAAAACAAGTCTAAAGTTATATACCAAGTTCCGTTACACGTCTACTTTCTACCTTTTCGATTGGTTTAACAATAGGATTATGGATGTACGGATTTCAGCAATAAATGCAATCCAATAAGACGGAGTGAACTGATAATATCTTGTCCGGCAATAACACAATTTCCATTTTTATTAGATCTCAAGAAAGTCTGTAATAAAGTAGCCAATTAATTCTGTCAATTTCTTTTACCTACGGTAAAATCTACATAAACAGATCACAATTTGTAGACCGCAAACGCAAATGGTATTCAATTTCACTCTCTCTTGTGGTTGTCAACCGATTACGCCATGTTCAGATAGATCGTCCAGACCTTGTAATTGACGCCGGTGTGTTAACAGACGCAAACACCACACCTCAGGTACTTTTCAAACGGTTGCTTAACATTTGTGCCGTTTATTCGTAATATTGGTTATGCATGTTCAATATTAACTTTAAACTATGTTATCATTCTAGCTAAAAACAAGATCAATATATACCAGGCTTTACGAGAATATCAAACAAGTTTTCTGTTCTCTAAGCCAATTTTACGACTTCTCGGACTCAGATATCAATTTTCTTGTTCTTAGAAATTATATGTTACACATAGATACATCATGGAGAAATCAGGGAGTCAATATCAATATTAAATTCAGATACGGTTCGATCGCTGTTAATGATTTAATTAGATTAACCCACAATTGTTAGATAACTATAGATCATTGTTGGTTGATTTCGAGTCCAGAATAAATCTCTGTAAATGGATTGTCTTTGATTGATAATCGGATTATCTACTGCATAACTATAATGGACATCTGGTATCCTCTGATCACAATTGTCTTAAGGCAACCTTCTGTTATAATGGAATAATAATTACAGCTCGATCACCAATCTATTATCCAGATGCTTGTGCAATTCAGGACAATTTTAATTGTCTACTTTATGTCCAGTCTTTTTGTTTAACTTATAAAATTACTAGGTGCGTCAATAAAATCACTGTTTCTCAATAAAATCACTGTCTTGCAGGTGTCTGTAAATCACTTTTTATTCTCAAATGATATCACTATTTTTTGCGATAAAATCACTGTGTTTCAATAAAAACCCTTTTTCGTAATAAAATCACTTGATATAAAATCTCTTTTCTTAATAAAATCAATTGTTCGCAATAAAAGAACTGTATCGCAGGTCCAAGAAATAACTCTTTTTCTCAATAAAGTCACTGTCAAACACTTTGTTTAAAGACACAGAAACAACCAATTAAGTCTGGAAAAAATCCATAATAATACCTGATACACACAAAAAGATGCTAAGTATTGTTTAGATTTCACACAATCAAAAAATGAACAGCTTTACACCTTCAGTCAGTTCAATCAAAAATGGTTCCTTGGAATCTAAACTAAGACAACAAGCACAATGTGTATAAAATATTTATCATTAATTGTTTATCAGACCGATAAAAATTATAAGAGCTTAATGAAAAACACCTTGTCTA
Source organism: Patella vulgata (assembly GCF_932274485.2). Lineage (NCBI taxonomy): Eukaryota > Metazoa > Mollusca > Gastropoda > Patellidae > Patella > Patella vulgata. The sequence continues at coordinate 6,431,902 of NC_065885.2, forward strand.
TAGATAAAACAGAAACGTGGAGTATCAGGATTGATTTAACGTTAGATTATCACGCTACTTCTTATAATATTTATACACTACTTCATATAAAATTTATACACACATAATCGACAAGTTGATTTAATCGCTTTCTTTAATGTCTTTAACTATCAACATGCAAAAACACTCGACACAATTTTAATTTCGAACAAGACTGAGATAAATTTAGTTTTAATTCTCAGATTTGCTGATATTTCTTCATGCGTTGTCCTTTTTTTCCTACACTGATAATTTTTTTCACCTGAATAATTCTAATATCGCAATTCTGGTTCGTGATAATGTAATTACAAGACAACCGTAAATTTTAATATCGCAATTCTGGTTTGTGATGATGTAATCACGCGATTTTACGTATCTACTGGTTGTCATCTAAACTAAATTACCATCAAAGATATTGTTAATTGTTAAAAAGGACATTCGTCAAAAGAATATATCTAATATACAGAAGCGATTAGTTATGTCCCAGACTTAGTACAATTCTATAACTTGAAAATATTACAAGAAATAGTAGACTGCATAATATTCAGAGAACGTAGTTTATATTCACTGTTTTAATGCCCTTTAAACAAGTCTGGTTGATCATTAGTGTTCAAGGCTAAAAACTAGAAACTTAGAGACACACAATCCCTACTGTTAAACTTCACACATAAAACACACTGCACACATAAACAATAAATAATCAAGTTTTTAAAATCAATCTTCAATCAAATTTATAAACAGGAAACAAAGTTTTTATAATACGATAATGGCGGTTCATTTTCACTTCTGTACAAACAGTCAACAAAACAATACGAATATTTTCTTGTAGATTGACGTCGACGGTGACAAGAAATCAAAGATGGACACAATTTTTCACTCAACACAAAACGTATGCATGCAGAGACACTTTTAAAACAAGAGTAAACTACGAGCGTTTAAGTTTTGTAACGATGTAAATGTTTATTGCATGTATCAGGTAGAATACGAGTAGATTCTATGTGTTAGAGGACAACACGTGTTTCAAATCTCTACTCTTTACTTGTATTGATCTGTAGCTAGTGTTAGAATTGCTGGATGATTTTGATTGAAGGTCTGGACGATTGAGTGTGATTCGTGGTTTGTGTTGATTGCCATTCTACTACAGAACTAACATTTATAGGAGTCATTAAAAAAAAATAACGTTACACTTAATATTAAACAAAAAGAAATAAAATATTGTTTAACATCCTACTGTTTTGCACCGACTGGGCTAATGAAGACGGGCATACTCCATACGGTGTGCCAAGGGATCTTTTACGTGCACGCTAATAGTAAACAGTAGCAACCAAAAATCTACACTTATTAGAAGAAACCAGAGTACCCGGGGAATCGAAACCACGCCAGTTGACTCAATGACACACCTTATGATACAACGTGCATGCGCTAACCAACTAGATTCTGTTTGCTGCCAGGTCCTCCATCCTATACAAATGGCAAGGGGAAAATCCAGAGAGACTTTTGCGGCCAACACCAGGATCAGAAAGTGGGACCTACTCACTGACCCACCATCGCCCATGTTTAAATATAGAAGTAAACACCTGATATGCAAACAAATAAGAAGTGGCACTAAGTGTTCCAACAACGTAATTGGATTTCACATGAGAATAATAATGACAGTTGTTTGATGACAAATAATATGTGATAATATTCAGAAGAAATAAAACAGGAAATTCTTTTTAAGTCAAAGACGTGGTTTCCCCTTGTCAGTGGTGCAGAACGGAGGGCCTGATAAGGACAGCTGTCTAGTCCTTCGGATGAGACGAAAAACCGAGGTCCCGTGTATATATTAGAATGCACGTAAAAGATACCCTGGCAGTTGGAATTCGATATAAGAGTAGGCGATGGTGCCGCTGCCCGGGCAAAATTTCCCTCATAGCACACTGTATGACGTATGCCCGTCTTCATTAGCCCAGTATAGGAGCAGAACAGTAGGACGTTAAACCCCATTTCATTTCATTTCATTTTATTTAAGTCAAAGAATCACTGAACTGCCTTCATGCACATAATAATGAACAACAAAATATTTTTTTTCTGTGCTGAATAACAATTTTTTTTTTAATAATTCAAAGAATTGAGATAAAAGAATTGAGATAAAAGAACTCCAAACAAAAACAAAGTATCAATCAATGATGGTATTTTTTTTTGGACATTTTATTCTTGAAATATTTCAAACATCATGAATACAAATAAAACCTCTTGATGTTCCGTATTATTCCTGCAAATGAGACCAACACAAAAGAAAAATGTTATAATTTTTAAAGATGCCTTCCCGCGTACATACTGGGTAATTTGATGATATATTTGGACTAAAAACATATTCCAACTAATTTATCATTCAAAAGTTTGCTTCAAATCAAATCCCTCTCAAAACATTTTAATTGCAAGAAAACTACCCCAGCCATGTAGCAATAATCTATTTTAAGGAACTTTGTTTATCATGTGGCTTGATTGAGGGAGAAGCCATTTATAGCTTGTATTTGTCATTAGTTGCTGTCTATTTGTCATAAATATCGAAGCCCAAGTATATTCTTGGAATATCCCATGCCGCAAGAATCTATTTCAAGCCGCCTTGTTTGTCTCATGACTTGATCGAGGGAGAATTCATCTCAGCTTGTATTTGTCATTACTAGCTGTCCATTTACCATAAATATCAAAGTCTAAGTAAATTCTTGGATTATCCTTGGCCAACTTCTGTTCTCTACTGTTTAAACGCAGGTTCTATTAGACATTTAATTCTCTCCATGGTTGGCCATAAGATCAACCCAGAATCATTCCTTTTGTCACTCGAGCAGACATGCTTTCAGTGACATCCTTGCATCTAGTCCTGTGGGTGCCCCATAGGTGTTTTTCAGCTAATCCATTTTTTTTCTAGTAAGATTAGGTGTCTCTAACTTACATAATTTTTTAGAAAATCGCTACCCTATAAATATTTTCGTGCAGGTGTGGACCCGGCGCAAGCCCCCCCCCCATTTTTTGCGGTGGCGAACAATTTTTTACCCCATTTATTCTTGCGAGAAAGGAATCAACAGTCAGTTTAGGTCGGAAATCATAATATACTCCGAAACGAGTCAGTTGGTGTTGACTTGGTTGATTGCCAGTCAGTTCGCCCCCGAGTGCCGGGCTTCGCATTCCCAAGTGGGAGTAGCATGCCTCCCCCTTTCTGAAAATCCTGGATCCGCTACCGTCGTGGCAATGTATCTTTAATACCTTTCAAACATTATGAAAACAAACAAAAAATGTAAATTGCTCCTACAAATGTCAACATAATAGAAAAATGTTTATGTTGTAATTAGAACTGACGAAAATGTCACACAGTTTTTAAGTGCCTAACATAAAATCACAACAGTAGTCCCATTCAGAATCCGACGTCAGACATTTTTGTAAAAATAATTAAATATACACAATACCCGTTTGTTGCAGGGACTCGACAAACAATAATAAAACCAGACATTACCGTAAGCATGAACAAGAAAGATTCCAATATAATCTATATCACAAGGCACTGGTATATCCACATTTATTTTTATAACAATACACAAAATTAAAATATAATAAAAGCGATGTGTTTGGTCGTTTATTGGGGGTTTGGATGGCTGAATGGTTAGGATGTGCGTGTGGTTTAGATTCCTTGGTTGTACGTGACAAGGAGTAGGATCGCCTGTCCAACCTTGTGAGTTTTCTCCGGGTCCTCCAGTTTCCTCTCACTACTAAAGACCCCTATGTGTAAGCAAATTTCTGACGTGGCTTCCCCTTTGTCAGTAGTGCTGGACAGAGGGCCTGACAAGGACAACTGTCTAGTCATTCAGATGGGACGAAAACCTGAGGTCCCGTGTATATATTGGCATGCACATAAAAGATCCCTTGGCAGTTGAAATTCTTTTAAAAAGTAGGCCATAGCTCCTGCCCGGGCAAAATTTCCCCCATAGCACACTGTATGGCGTATGCCAGTCTTCAGTAGCCCAGTTCGGAGCAGAACAGTAGGATGTTAAACCCCATTTCATTTCATTTCATTTGTTAAAGATACACTATGGGAGATTAGATAACGAGTTGGCAGTTCTCACTATAATAGTTAAAAACTAGATAATGTAAAGACAATTTGCTGACAATTTCATTCAAATTGATCCACTCTGAACCGAGAACTAAGCGAATGAAATTTCCGCCTAGCCTCGATCATCATTACTAAAGTCAGTACGATAATAAGCATAGTCTCGATTATTCATTTATTGATTTAATCGTGAAGGGAAGTTAAGTAGTAAATCGGGTCATAATCCACTCAAGATCGCAGGCTAGCGATGCCATCGAGAGTTGATTATAGTATAATTAATAATTTAGATAACATTTCACGCCCAAAGAAAGACCTGCAATAGGCAGATTTAGATCTTGCATAATGTATGTTTAAATACTTTGATATATTGCTATAATCATATTTCATGCTTTTAGTGATTAATATATGACATCATACATCATCTCTTGTTTTGTTTGTTGTTTTGGGTGCTGAAGATATGGTATTACATGAAGTATTGCATCGGAGAACACAAAAATAACTTGTTGAATGAGTCGCATTCGTTTTATTACACATTGTGATAGCATTAATTTTTGATAGTGCAACATTTATCGTTTGAAGGATTTTATTACAAGTGACTCTGGTTGAGACATCAGATTAACACGTAGGATTTACTGTAGGTGTTTATATGTCTAGAGAACAGGATGACATGACGGTTATTTCACTGTTGAAACACTACTTAATATGTATTGGGGACAGGGGAGACATGATGGTCATTTCACTGTCGAAACACACTTAATATGTATTGGGGACAGGGGGAGACATGATGGTCATTTCACTGTTGGTACACTACTTTATATGTATTGGGGACAGGGGAGACATGATGGTCATTTCACTGTTGAAACACTACTTAATATGTATTTGGGAGGGGGAGTCAGGATTGTCATTTCACCGTTGAAACTCTACTTAATATGTATATGGGAGGGGGAGTCAGGATTGTCATTTCATTGTTGAAACACACTTAATATGTATTGGGGACAGGGGGAGTCATGATGGTCATTTCACTGTTGAAACACTACTTAATATGTATTGGGGACAGGGGGAGTCATGATGGTCATTTCACTGTTGAAACACTACTTAATATGTATTGGGGAGGGAGAGACATGATGGTCATTTCACTGTTGAAACACTACTTAATATGTATTCACTAGTCCAACATTATTTGATATATATTGCCGAGGGGGGGGGGGGAAGGAGTGGGAGACTTGATCTTCATGATGATCACTTTACTGTCAACAACTGCACCAGTGAAACACTACTTAATATGTATTGGGGAGGGGGAGTCAGGATTGTCATTTCACTGTCGAAAGCTGCACTAGTAAAACACTACTTAAAGATACATTATGTAAGCGCCAGGCAGTGTAAGCTTACTCTTCCGGACACCTGTTACCACTGTTCATCATGTTTTTTGTACACGGTGAACAGTCCATTTGCTGATTACACCATTTTGCCTATATCATTTTTTTAGGACTTTGAATTTTGTCTAATGGTTTGGATTGTTCGTACTTGGTTTTATTTTATTCCTATTGCAGATTCTTTTTTTTTTCGGGGGGGGGGGGGGGGGGGGTCTTCAAATGTTTTATAAATTATTAATTATGTACGCCACTTGACTTAATGACAGACGTTATGATCTAAAGGGCATGCATCAGATCAGACCATTAGACCACCCAAACCCCCTGTACAGTAATAAATGTTATATACATTATTAATTAGGTAAGCTACTTGACTCAATGACATACCTTATGATCAACTGGGCGTGCGTTAGACCCCCTGTAAACTAATAAATCAATAAAGCTAACAATTAAAAGATTGAATGAGTCGAGAATAATACAGTCTCCAAAGATATTATCTTTGGCTGGAAGAACGAAACATCAACATATTCCAGTCTAAAAGAAAATGTTAGGCGTCCTTACAAATTACTTGTACACAAATATTTTCGTACCTTTTTGATCATTTTATTTAAGTGATATAATCGAGAATATCCGCATGATAACGTCGGCTTAATCAATTAAACATCACATCTTCACAGGATACTTGCCCGATTAAGAAAATAAAATAATAAAATATTAACATAAGATCAACATGAAAGGAAATGAAATGAAACAGGGTTTAGCATCCTACTGTTCTGCTTCGACTGGGCTAATGAAGACGGGCATACACCATACAGAGTGCCTATGAGAGTAACAATACTTAAACAAAACCCAGGTGACCCTCCCTATTCCTTGTCACGTACAAGCAGGGATTCGAAACCACGCCACTTGACTGTGAATGACAGACCTTATGATGCAACGCACACATGCTAACCATTCAGCCATCCAACCCCCACTTTCAAAATTGGAAGTTCATGACAGCAACATGGAAATGTGTCTATTCATTCGGATGGGACAAGACAAAAAGAGAAGAGGTCCCAGTATCAGAACCTGTGGCAGTTGGAATTCAAAGGAAAATAGGTAAAATTTAGCTCACAGCTTACTGCAAGGGCTAAGCCCGTCTTCATCAGCTTGGATGGTGCAGAAAAGTAGCACACAAAACCCCTTTTCAATTTTTAGTCATAAATTCACAGAAAAATAAATCCCCCCTCTCTCTCTCCCCCCTTCTCTCTCTCTCTTCCCCTTCTCTTTCTCTCTCCCCTCTCTCTTTCTTTCCCTCTCTCTCCCCCCTCTCTCTCTCACAAAACCCCTTTTCAATTTTTAGTCATAAATTCTCGGAAAAATAAATCCCCCCTCTCTCTCTCTCCCCCTTCTCTCTTTCTTTCCTTCTCTCTCTCTCTCTCCCCCTTCTCTCTTTCTCTCTCCTCCTTCTCTCTTTCTCTCTATCCCCTCTCTCTCTCTCTCTCCCCCTTCTCTCTTTCTTTCCTTCTTTCTTTCCTTCTCTCTCTCTCTCCTCTGCTCTCTCTCCCCTTCTCTCTTTCTTTCCTTCTCTCTCTCTCCCCCTTCTCTCTCTCCCCCCCCTCTATCTCTCTCTCTCCCCCTTCTCTCTCTCTCTCCTCTTTTCTCTCTCCCCTTCTCTCTCTCTCTCTCCCCTTCTCTCTCTCTCTCTCCCCTTCTCTCTTTCTTTCCTTCTCTCTCTCTCCTCTTTTCTCTCTCTCCCCTTCTCTCTCTTTCTCATCTGCTCTCTCTCTCCCCTTCTCTCTCTCTTTCCTTCTCTCTCTTTCTCATCTGCTCTCTCTCTCCCCTTCTCTCTTTCTTTCCTTCTCTCTCTCTCTCTCCTCTTTTCTCTTCCCCCTTCTCTCTCTCTCCCCCTTCTCTCTCTCTCTCTCCCCATTCTCTCTCCCCCTTCTCTCTCTCTCCCCCTCTCTCTCTCTCTCTCTCTCTCTCATTCTGTATTCACTGACAGATTATTCAAATGAAGCTATGAAACAGAAACATGTAAAACAATTGTATAATTATCTGATAAAGCACCTGTTTGATCAGAAATACACAATCAATGGTCATCTCACAAACACTTCGATTTGTTTCTCCCAAGTTAAAGAACCTAGCTTTCCATGTAATTACTTTGCCTGTCATCCTTCGATTCTCTCTGCCAAATTTATACGTCTTTCAAATCAACAAATGTATTTTCAAGGATACAATAAGTTCATTTAAACAAAGTAATCCAAGACATTAACCCTTTGGTACCTGGTACAATACATGCATTTAAGGATACAGTACATGCATTTAAAAAAACATTAACCCTTTGGTACCTGGTACACGTAAATATTTACAACCCAAATGCCAGATTTTTCCAAAAGGGACTGAAAATAAACCTGTCCATGCCAGATTTCTATGTCTTTCACACAAATAAATGTATTGGGTTTCTTAAGCATACACTATGCAACTCTTTATTAAACTCTTAACTAATGTATCTTTAAAGGACGGAATAAAAATACAATAAGTACATAAGATGATGTCGTTAATATTCTCGCTTCAGAGTAGAGCAAATTGACTAAAATTTTTAAGCATATTCCCTTTACATTATCTAGTTTTTAACTATTATAGTGAGAACTGCCAGCTCTTTATCTAATCTCCCATAATGCCTCTTTAAAAGGAATACCAAGTTACAGTCAGGAGAAGAATTTAGCAAAAACCAATAAACAAAATATGAAAAATAATTGTCAAACCTCATTACACATGGTTGTGATTATAGAAATCCCGAAGGATAAGAGTTATTTTGACAGGATGAAAATCACTACAGCCTAGAAATACATGTACCGAAAAATTTACAAAAAGTAAAAATTGATCAATTGAAGTGTGGGGGTGATATTTAAAGTAACTCAATATCATCCAAAATCTTCGACATTGAAAACACGATTTTTTTGGCAATTTAAATCAGCATTGGTGTTGTGATCTTACCTGGAAAAGATGGGTTTCTGATATCCAATATTTAAGACAAAATAAACATTTTACCATTGGTACACGAATCGTGTACCATAATGCGTTTCAGCGCCAATTGTAACAAGGTGCTCAAAGAATGAGGGTAGACATATTCCACAAGTCATGTCAAACAGTGATATCATGTTCTTATTTGGAGAGAATGCGCAATAAATAATATCGGTGTTGACTGGAATAACCAGAGCTAGAAACTGACTTGCGGTTGAGACTTCTGGCGTATTTCGCCGAACATAACTGATGACAATTCACAGTAAAACGATTGAATGTAAAACAGTTTATATAAATTCATATTACATTATTATATGTGTTGCGACCCATTTGTGCCAATTTCTAGGTCCAACGTATTAGCGATTTAGCTACTTTAAGATCTTGAACTGGACTGTACATTGATATAGATGGTTCTACATCAACTTGCTTCAGAATAATATTGCCTACACAGAAACTATTTGTTTCTTTCATATTAGAACTGGTCATTATAATAAATAATCTTTTGGGGTTTGGGGGATTTCGAGAGAGAGAGAAATGGGGTTTAACGTCCACTCGACACAAACCAGGTCATTTTGGGACTAACATAACATATGGTTCAATTTTATTTCCATAATTCCCTTGCGCGTAGGGGTCTCTCTCTCTCCCCCTCTCTCTCTCCCCCCCTCTCTCTCTCCCCCCTCTCTCTCTCACCCTCTCTATCTCTCCCCCCCTCTCTCTCTCTCACCCTCTCTCTCTCTCTCCCCCTCTCTCTCCCCCCTCTCTCTCTCCTCTCTCTCTCTCTCCCCCCTCTCTGTCTCTCCACCTCTCTCTCCCCCCCTCTCTCTCCCCCTCTCTCTCCTCCTCTCTCTCACCCTCTCTCTCTAATTATTTAAATCACACACATTATACTATTTGTTCAAACAACACCCCTCTCTTCCTCTTGAATATACAGTATAATCTGCATTAAGCAGCCACCCAAGGGAATTTTCACAAATGACCGCTTAACGGGAGTGGCCTCTTAATAAAATCTTGTTGCTTTTTGTGCTGACATAAATTAAATATTACGCTTGGATGCATTGGAAGCGGTAAATTTGGCCGACGCTGAATCTTGCGCCGAACGAAAATTCTTTACTCAAATCTCGGACATAACCAAACGGGAGTGGCCTCTTAATAAAATCTCGTTGCTTTTTGTGCCGACATAAATTAAATATTACGCTTGGATGTATTGGAAGCGGTAAATTTGGCCGTCGCTGAATCTTGCGCCGGACGAAAATTCTTTACTCAAATCTCGGACATAACTTCTGTAAACTTGTCATTTTGTACCAACCTTCAATACTACTGTCTACCATTGTGATGCATTCGATAATATTTATCCATTTTTGTGAAGAAAATCGATGAATTTATTTTATTTTATCAAAAAAGCACATGAACAAAAAACATCGCTAATTTTATCACCTATTTACAGGGGGTGTAACTCTGTATGTAATATTATAGGAGGCGCTAAGAGAGATACTAGTTGATCGTGACAAAACTCGGTACTTTTATTTTATTCAATCAGTATCAAACAATGTGTCGTTACGCGTGAAAACAATGATCAGGTTAGTCGTTTAATAAAACAAAAGATTAATTAACAGATAATCCCGGGTTGATTGTTATGTTTACATTTCTTTTTACCTGATCAGTGGGGGTCCAGTTAATTAACTACTACTCACGGGATTAGCGGGGGTGTTACAAAGAACGACAAGATGGTATCATTCAACAATGGCCGTTGAATGGGCGATGTTTTGTTGAATTTATTAGTAAAATAGTGACCGCTGGCCGCGTTAGAGGAGTGACCGTTGAATAAAGAGATGAAACAACAGAATTTCTACGGGGGGAATTTATCGTGACCGCTTACAAGGAGATGTCGCTGAATAGGAGTGGCTGCTCATACAGATTCTACTGTATGTGTAGTAATTTAACGAATCAATCTTCCTCTTTCCTACTGAATATCTGTGCGGTAATTTCCTGGTTACTAAATGACTGATGATCACTTAGAACAATATGGACTATTGACATCGACAACTAGGATAGTTTCACAAGGTTTACTATTATCAATTGATAACTGTGAAATGTTGTAGGTGTTAATATACAGACAGAAAAACGAAACTAACGTCTACTCAACATGATCGAGGTCATTTTGGGACTAACATATGACATCTTGTTCATTTAATTTCTATATTTGACAGAGAGATAGAAATTGGGGGTTAATGTCCATTCAGTTCACATCAGATAAATGATATCTCTTCTGGACTGAACATTGATATAGATGATTCTACATCAACTTGCTTCAGAATAATATTGCCTACACTGAAACTACTCGTTTCTTTCATATTAGAACTGGTCATTATAATAAATAATCTTTTGGGGTTTGGGGGATTTCGAGATTTCGAGAGAGAGAGAAATGGGGTTTAACTTACACTCGAAACAAACTAGGTCATTTTGGGACTAACAGACAGTTCAAATTTATTTCAATAACTTGTTTGCGCGAAGGGGTCTTTAGCAGTGGGAGGAAACCGGAGGACCTGGAGAAAACCCATAAGGATGGACAGGCAACCCTACTCCTTGCCACGTAAAACTGGGGAATCAAAAACCCCACCAGTTGACTCAATGACAGACCCTATGATACAGCGTGCACGTGCTAACCATTCGGCCATCCAACCCCCCTCTTCTGAATTATGTTAAATGCTGCTTTCTCTTCTACTTTAAATTCAACTTTAAAATAAAATAGTTGGAAGCAAATCATTTCAAGGCCTTTGTTTTTCACGAACAGATGAAGTCCCAAACAGCAATCCAAATTGGTTTTAATGTCATTTTTAATGTCGACTAAACTAATAAAAAATCTTTCTAAAATAACAACTCATTTTGTCTGCAAATCAATTTCTGCAGCTTTTATATTTTTCTCATCATCAAAACAAACAACTTGTTCAAAACAATGATCGTTTATGGTTATTTTACAGGCAGTTTCTGCTGTAATACAGACAGCAGGGTGTTAGAGTGACGACGGTGTGAAATATCGCATGATACTGTCATTGAATCAACCATCAAAGTTTCCTCAAGAGAAGATTCTAACAATAACTTTAAACGGTCGGCATTTAAAGCTCAAAAGAAAACAGAACATTTAAAAAATGTAGGGTAAACAAGATAATTAACAATACACAAAAACACATACTTATAGAAAAACAGCTACTTAATTTATTTGGGTGACGTTTGGTAATGTTGAGAGAATACTCTTCGAAACAACCCCCAAATAAATTAAGTATGTGTTTTTGTGTATTGCTCTATCCAGTTACTAAATGCCTCCCAAAGATTACGATAATTAACATTAACAGGGGGAACTACGTGACGTTATCTTACAATTTTTGGACCAAGATCTAGGCCTCAAGTGCTATACTCTTCTTATTATTCTTGGGGAAGAAGCTGTTTGAAAAAAGTTTATGGCATCCGCCAATTCAAGCACAATCGGGATAAAACTTGACATGTTTGTTTCTTCGACGAATTGTGCATCGATTGACAAACTTCGATTTTTAACAGGTCACAATTCCAAGACGGCTGTGACGATGTCATGCTCACACAGCTGCACAGATTCAGACACTATACCTCTGACACCTGTCGTCATGTCCAGCACTGATTCACATGTTTATATTGATATTATTATATGTCTGACATAAAGTTCAAAATGGCAGATACACTAGTTCAGTGGTGGCTGCCATTTTATTAGGTACATGTACATTTAAAACAGTTATAGTGTTTGAGTATAATGAAGATATTTGAAGAAGATGGGCTTTTTATTGGGGAAACTCTGATAAAAGTTGTGTAGGTAAACAGGCAATTCTCCTAACCAGCAAGAGGGTTGGATGGCCGAATGGTTAGCACATGCCCACTGTATCATAAGACCTGTCATTGAGTTACCTGGCATGGTTTCGAATCCCCGGTTGTACATGACAAGGAGTAGGGTCGCTTGTCCAACCTCATGGCTTTTCTCCGGGTCCTCCGGTTTCCTCCCACTGCTAAAGACCCCTACATGCAAGCAAATTATTTCAACCATAATAAGTCCCAAAATGACCTAGTTTGTGTCGAGTGGATGTTAAACCCCATTTCTCTCTCTCTCTCTCCCTCTGAAGGCATTTAAATAAATCTTGTGTAAAGTAGAGAGTTTTTGCTAAATAAAATATTTGTTGAAAGAAGCTTGTTAATCTCAGGGTAGTGACAGATGTAGTACTATCGGACTTCTTTCCTTGTTGGTTTGTTTTCTTCGTGATCGTAATAACACTACAGGTTAAATGGTTCTTGCAACTTTATTGTTAAGCTGTAATGGCTTCAAAGGGCCCTCGTTCTCAATAATAATAGCTGCTTGGAATATCTGGGTGAGATCTGCCCGGTCTCGCTCAACACCCTCGTTTGTAACCCCCTAATTTCTGCATGTCTTAGATTAACCTTGACGTTAATTTCCATCCCAAATATGGAATAAACCTCTTTATTTCAAAAGACCAGAGGAGGAAACATTACCTTATTTGGTCTACCAACCATAGGTCAATAAACAGACAGAATTTGATGGATATTTTGACAATGGTTATGATTTTACCAAAATCTGACTGTTTTTTTATGTATAACTATATATTCATGTTGATTAAGTACGTGTGATTTGACTCTATAGACAGAGTGAAGCAACCATTTTTTAAAGAACCAATATAGTCTTAAGGACCAAAGTGCTACACAGATTCTCCCAGGGTTTAAAGGTACGAACAGTAATAGATACATAGTAGAATGCACGGCCAGAACAAAAGATGCACAAATTATGCGTCGATCAACTTTTACTTATTTCCCACCCCGAGACAAACTTAGGACATTTGACCTAATGGTTGTACGTGTTAAGGGTGGCCATTGGTCCCAACAGTAGGTAGACTTGACAGACGTTAATAATGGTAGGTGAAAGACGCTGTGCTTCATTACCCTAATGATGGTGGTAATTGCGTACATTGTCTGCCTGTATCACCGAGGGAAGTACAGTTTTTATTCTTATTGATTGATGACGGCTTTGCACCTATTTCTCTAAATGGTGAAAATTATCAGAACAGACAAGACGATAAGTCAAAGAGCGCTGTCATCCATTAGACATGTATATATATATTATCAATCCCAAGGGGGGGGAGGGTTGAATGGCCGAATGGTTAGCACGTGCACGTTGTCTCATAAGGTATGTCATTGAGTCAACTGGTGTGGTTTCGATTCCCCAGTTGTACGTGACAAGGAGTAGGGTCGCCTGTCCAATCTCGTGGGTTTTCTGTGGGTCCTTCGGTTTCCTCCCACTGCTAAAGACCCCTACGTGCAGGCGAATTATTGAAATAAAATTAAAACCAATCTGTTAGTTCCTAAATGACCTAGTGTGTTATGAGGGAAATTTTGCCTGGGCAGCGACACTATGGCCTAATCTTTTATCGAATACAAACTGCCGAGGGATCTTTTATGTGCATGCCAATGTCTACACAGGATCTTGGTTTTTCATTCCATCTGAATGACAAGACAGCTGTCCTTGTCAGGTCCTCTGTCCTGCACCACTGACAAGGGGAAACCACGTCGAAAAATCACAATGAAATTTCTCAGGGATCAAACACCCGACCTTCATGCTAGCGAGCCAGCATCTCACCCACTATGCCACGATGGCTCCTGCTTATAAAGACGTCTACAATTAAGTGAATAAAAGTGAATAAATGAAATGGATTTGTACCATGTTAGTCCCAAAATATCCTAGTTTGTGAAATGGATGTTAAATCTCGCTCTCTCGTAAGATACTATTAAAACCAAAACTAGTATCATGATGGAATGGTGATAAAATAGTTTGTGTGAAGTGGTGTGACAAAGTGCTTAATTTTCTATTTTATAAAATACAAACTATTATTTAGATTCTGTGAACTTATTGACCTAAGCCTAAGCTGGTTCTGATAATAGATGATATTGACTTTTCAACTCTATATACTTCTGGTTAGGCACGTTTTAATTAAACATGTAATTAATCCCACATGTTATTTACAAACTATATATGATCTGTGCACACGCCCTGCATTAATTCAAAGGAATATGCACTGGTTAGTAATCATACCATGACCTGATAATGACTTCAAAGGAAATACGCAGTGCAATCGGGGAGACGCAGAGACTGGCGTATGGACTCACCCGAGTTTAGCCATTGCCTTGGCAGAGGGGCAGAATGGTGGAATTAACATAGTTAGATGTGTTCCTGTCATAGTAATAGTTCCAGTATAGTCTAGTACTTATATATAGTTTAAGTACATGTATTGCTGTTGTAATGGGCGTCCTCGCTAGAGATAAAGGGACATAATTTATAGGCGAGGCGGTCCCATGTGACCTCATTGTTTACCTTATAGCACAGTTTTCCTGTACATTCATTACGAACTCATGTGTTGACAAACGTTCGTTTTTGTCGTTAATATGGAATTTAATCCCGATACGGTTCTCTTACCATCGATAAGATCACGTGGAACCCAGTTTTTACTAGCGACACCTGGTGGGAATTCCTTCAGCAAGGACGCCCATTATGTAGATGTGTGATATTCTGTTCCCGTTGTAAATAAATGCTGTATTTACTAAACTGATCTCTGTTATACTAAGACAGTGTTACAGTGGATGTTAAATCTTTCTCTCTCATAAGATATTATTAAAACCAAAACTAGTTTCATGATGGAATGGTGATAAAATAGAACATGGTGATCAACTCTCACCAATATATACGCTAACCACCATTTGACCGTCTGCTACATAAAAAAATTCAAATTAAACTGCATATAAATAACACAGAGACAACAAACATAAAATGGTTTGGAGACTTGATATAATTGTTCTGGAACGAATAATGTTTTTTTTTGTGGAGTTTAATCAGACATTACTGGTGTCAGAAGTCATACTCCCGAGTGGAAAATCAATGTTAATAGTGACCGAGCGTCTGGTGAACGGAGTCTAACTTGTGTTTGGATGTGATTGACAGTGACAATGACAAACTTCCTCGTACTTTGTTCCTAGTATTTTAATAGAACGGGGAGAATGATCTTTAAGAGTAAATAAGTCAGTAATTGTCTATAGAACAACCAGAATCGGAGAAACCTGTCTGTCTATGCCATCTAAACAAATGAATCAAACCAAGTTTTATGGTCAGTAAGGGCAATCATTAGCATCTATTTCTCTCACACTAACGTGGATGGATCTGTCATCATTACGTTTTTATTTGATAGCCCATACAGTGTATATGGCAATTTCTTTACTTGAATGAAAAGGGTTTAACATCTCATTTACACAATACTTTGGTCATTTTGAGACTAACATATGGCGAGAGAGCGAGAGAAATGAGGTTTAACATCTATTCGACACAAACTAGGTCATTGTGGGACTAACACATGGTTCAGTTTTATTTCAATAATTTGCTTGCACGTAGGGGGTCTTTAGCAGTGGGAGGAAACCGGAGGACCCGGAGAAAACCCACGAGGTTAGACAGGCGACCCCACTCCTTGTCACGTACAACCGAGGAATCGAAACCATGCAAGTTGACTCAATGACAGACCTTATGACACAACGTGCATGAGCTAACCATTCGGCCATTAAAAGTGTTCGTCCAATAAATTCCAACTGGTTAAAATTAATTAAAAGTTATAGGCATTCCATTAGAGTTTTTCTTGCGTACGGCTCTCCACAGATAAAAGTTACCTCACAGAAACAGATGCCATATAAAGATCTCAATTACATCTAACAAAATGTCGGGCACCATGAATTGGAATTGAAAGCCTCCGATTAACTATTAATACCCAACACAAAACGTCTCAAGTTCCCATTCTCTTATTTCTTGAAATTCTCACGGTACAGGACTTTGATTAACATGTACATTTTGTCTGAAAGTGTAAGTCAATTAAATGTTATAATTGTTGGTACAATGTTAATTGTCCATCCGGAGTCAGACCAATCAATGTTATATTCTTTCTCGCAGACATCTTTATTTTATTCAACTGTCTTGAGAGGTGGTCAAACTTTGTTTACGTTCGAGGGTTAAACTGTTCTATGTAAGTAATTAACGTGTAGTCTACATAAATAATCCTCTAGTCTGTGCGAAATAGCGGGTTGGGTGTCTGTATGGTCTAACATGTGCGCTTTAGATTATAAGGTCTTGTCATTGAGTCATTTGGCTTGGATCAATCCTATACTTGTATGTAAAAACTTCATGGGTATTCTCTGGGTCCTCCCACCTACTAAAAACCTCATGGGTATTCTCTGGGTCCACCCACCTACTGAAAACCTCATGGGTATTCTCTGAGTGCACCCACCTAATAAAAACCTCATGGGTATTCTCTGTGTCCACCCACCTAATAACAACCTCATGGGTATTCGCTGTGTCCTCCCACCTAATAAAAACCTCATGGGTATTCTCTGGGTCCTCCCACCTAATAAAACCCTCATGTGTATTCTCTGGGTCCTCCCACCTAATAAAAACCTCATGGGTATTCTCTGGGTCCACCCACCTAATAACAACCTCATGGGTATTCTCTGAGTCCACCCACCTAATAAAAACCTCATGGGTATTCTCTGGGTCCTCCAACCTAATAAAAACCTCATGGGTTTTCTCTGGGTCCTCCAACCTAATAAAAACCTCATGGGTATTCTCTGTGTCCACCCACCTAATAACAACCTCATGGGTATTCTCTGGGTCCACCCACCTACTAAAAACCTCATGGGTTTTCTCTGGGTTCTCCCACCTAATAAAAACCTCATGGGTATGCTCTGGGTCCACCCACCTAATAACAATCTCATGGGTATTCTCTGAGTCCACCCACCTAATAAAAACCTCATGGGTATTCTCTGGGTCCTCCAACCTAATAAAAACCTCATGGGTTTTCTCTGGGTCCTCCAACCTAATAAAAACCTCATGGGTATTCTCTGTGTCCACCCACCTAATAACAACCTCATGGGTATTCTCTGGGTCCACCCACCTACTAAAAACCTCATGGGTTTTCTCTGGGTTCTCCCACCTAATAAAAACCTCATGGGTATTCTCTGGGTCCACCCACCTACTAAAAACCTTATGGGTTTTCTCTGGGTCCTCCAACCTAATAAAAACCAATAACACACAAGCAAATTATTGAAATAAAAAAACTGTACCATATGTTAGTCACAAAATGACCTAGTTTGTGTTGAGTGGTTGTTAAACTCATTCCACTACAAGAAAATATGAATGATTGCAGTGGGAGGTCATTTCACAACTCTTCCAGATACTATTGTAGTGAAGACAAAACGAAATTTGAAACCATAAAAAAATGAAATGAAATAGGATCGGTATTTTAATCACAGAATTGTTAGACAAGTATAAAATTGATTTTGATGAACTTAAAGCGAGAATTTCAAATTTTCTAAGAAAGTCAAAACGTAATTATTTCTATGTCTTTTGCTCAATAGGTTGTCAACTCACAATTATACTATCATAGGTGTCATTCTCACACTTAAAACTCATTTACACAGGAAACAATAACACAATTACCTCCCTTGTTTTCTATTCTCCACCATGGAGTAGCTTTTTTCAAACATTTGAAAATGAAGAGGAAAATGATATTTTTGCCAATTTCTCAGCTGGCAATAGTGAATTATAGGATTAATAGGATTATTCTTTAACAAGGTAGGACTGTTTATGGATACCATCTATTTTCAGGCTTTATTTTAATAAATTTTAAAAATATAACTTAAAAATTTGAAATTTCCGCTTTAAAGACTCTTAAAGTTGCATTATGTAAGAGCTAAATCAACCTACGACAGGTCTTGACTTTGGCTTTAAAACCTTAGACATTTATTCACAGGCCTATAATGAACTCTTTAGAGCATTGGATGGCAGAGATTTAAACGGATTAAAACGTGATCGCAATTTAAAGATTAAATTTCAAAATAGCAAAGCAAAACAATGCAAAGTCTCGAATAACAAGTACTGCTGTTACGATAATAAACAATCTATGTACATCTTGTCAAAACTTCTAAGAGTGATAAACTGGCTCAAAATAAAGTAATTTGAATATATTCATTTTGCATTTTTGAACTATTTATCTAAATTCTTCATAATGCGTCTATAATGTAACTATTAAAATTATAGCAAGAAAGATCAGTTCTTTATCTAAATCTTACATACCGGTAATGCATCTTTAAAGTAGCTAAGTCTCTAACTCAATATCATCCAAAACCTTCGACATTGAAAACACTTTTTTTTTTGTCAAATTAAATCAACATTCATGTTGTGATCTTACCGGAAAAAGATGGGCTTTTGATATTCAATATTTAAGACAAAATAAACATTCAGCCCCAGTTGTATCAAGAGACTCGAGGGACGAGGCTAGACACATTGCACCAAATCAAACGGCGTATGTAGACTGGAATAACCAGACGCTAGAAATTTGCACTCGCTTGAGACTGCTGGCTTATTTCGCGGAACATAACTGATTTGAAATTGGAGTAAAAACGGAAACCATTGAATGTAAATCAGTTTATATACATTCATACTACAGTATTATATGTGTTGCGACCTACTTTTGTCAATTTCTAGGTCCCAAATGTTAGCGATTTAGCTCCTTTAAACTAGCATAGCAAGAACAGCCAGTTCTTTATCAAAATCTTACAACTTTAAGTTTAATTCCAACTGTCTAGGGTTATTTTTTTACATGATCATCCCATCCAAACAAGAGAGGGAGAGAGAGAGAGATGGTGTTTAAAATCCACTTGAAACAAACTAGGTCATTTCGAGACTAAGATATGGTTTAATTTTATTCCAATAATTTGCTTGCGTGTAGGGGTCTTTAGCAGTGGAAGGAAACTGGAGGGCCCGGAGAAAACCCACAAGGTTGGACAGGCGACGCTAATCCTTGTCACATACAACCGGGGAATATCTAGTTTCATAGGGCTTGACATTTGGTTAGGTAGCCCTATGAATAAAACTGTTATTTCCATATCTGCCATCAAGTGGAAATGGCTCTTCAAACGTGAATTGATACTTGTGTATCATATCCGACAACCGTAAGATGTAAATTTGTCGGTCACTAGGGATGATTGTATTGGTTATAATGAAGTTTAGTCAGACAATCTAATTATAAAAACGTTGCCAGATCTGATATGAGCTATTTGATAATTAGTATATGAAGGTTCCGTCTAGATATTGTCTAGATATTCAATGATTTCTGTAGATCAATCGAATATATCTATCATATATATTAACACTAAACAATCCTTGAAATCAGGTCAACTATATGATTGACACATTTCATTATCGTGTATGTCTGTATGTCATGACCTAATCATCAGGATATATTCCCCGGTACTTAACAGATTGACTTTTATAAAGTTGATATTCTTATTCAAATACATCGTGAGATTACTTTAGAATATTAATACACAGATGAAAGAATGTATCGGGAAAATAATGATATATCTTTCTGTGGGCCTGAAGTAAACTTCCTCAAAATTGTTAAAGAAGTAATGTTGTTATTAATCTAGCGAAACAAGCGCCCACTAGGTAGTGCATAATAAGAATAAAAATATACAATACATTTTTGCGTCTCATGAATTATCAATATTGCTATAAAATAGCACTGGAATACCTAATATTTCGGTAAGCCAAATCTCTAGCTTTTATTTCTTTAATTCCCGCAAGGCCGTTATATCGCTGTAAAAAAACTTCTAATGTATTTTTCTTCTGATATGTTGTTGAAGATTTATGTAATTTCAATGACGTTTTTATTTAATACAATAGAAGGTTTGATTCTAACAATCTGATTAAAATACAGATCTATATTTTTTTTTTATTTTTTATTTTTTTTTTATACTTTCGATGGCCTACACTACATAAAGATCCGACCAGTCATACTGGAAGGTCCTGTCAGGCGTCGTACGAACAGCTTTTCCGCCTATGACGTCAGACATTGATTAATCAATCAGCATTGACGTTTCTAGTGGTCTACCCACAGTTCCATGCATTGTATGCCAAGAACTCGCTGTAATAGACCTTTCATTGGCTTTTCCCTCACTTCAACCAGAATGCCGGTAATATAACAACTCTTCCAGATCCTAGTGTACTAAAGACAAGTTAAACGAAATTTTGAACTATAAAAAAAACGAAACGAAATAGGATCTGTGTTTTAACCAGATTGGGATTCGAAGAGCAGTACATCATATTCGATTGCCTTTTTTTTCCAGATTATCTATATATATATTTTTGACCGTCGTTTGTCTGTCTGTCTGTTCGGGGTTGGCGGCTACACTAGGTCTGCCCCGAGTCTGAAATTTGGGGTATAGGGGTAGATCGGACAGGGGAGTAACATAGGCCAGGTGGCGTTAGTCTACCACTTCCGGTTTCGGATTTATGACCCCCGAGCGAAGCCGGTCTGTTCGGGGTTGGCGGCTACACTAGGTCTGCCCCGAGTCTGAAATTTGGTGTATAGGGGTAGCTTGGACAGGGGAGTAACATAGGCCAGGTGGCGTTAGTCTACCACTTCCGGTTTCGGAGTTATGACCCTCGAGCGAAGCCGGTCTGTTCGGGGTTGGCGGCTACACTAGGTCTGCCCCGAGTCTGAAATTTGGGGTATAGGGGTAGCTCGGACCGGGGAGTAACATAGACCAGGTGGCGTTAGTCTACCACTTCCGGTTTCGGAGTTATGACCCCCGAGCGACCGTAATTGAGGTAAAGTGGCATTGTTCTAGAAAATTTGTATTACACGTGGGTGCTCAAATAGAAAATGAATAAAAATGGATCACTCCTCGTCATTGATAAGATTCCCACATAAAAATTAACTTTTATTCTTTTACTGCCAGTTGGCTGAATGGCCAAATGGTTATTATACGGTCGGTCATTGGGTCAAATGGCGGGGTTTGGATTCCCCGGTTGTACGTGACAAGGAGTAGAATAGCCTCGTGGGTTTTCTCTGGGTCCTCCGGTTTCCTCCCACTGCTAAAGACCCCTAAGCGCAAGCGAATTATTGAAATAAAATTGAACTATGTGTTAGTTTCGAAATGACCTAGTTTGTGTCGAGTGGATGTTCAACTCTCTATATTGCCAGACATTTACCATTAATTATTCTATAACACCAACCATGAGATTATGTGGCTTCTTTACTTGTGCATTATTCTGTATACAGGCCATAGAAGGTCAATCATAGCCATGTTTTAAAATTGGGTTTTTCTGGTATGAAAAATGACCAATGGGTCATATCTAGTTTTAGTCATTTTCCATAGGTCTCAGTCATGACCGGCAATGACAGCCAACATGGAACCCATGAAATGAAATGAAATGGGGTTTAATGTCCTACTGTTCTGCTCCGAACTGGGCTAATGAAGACGGGCATACGCCATACAGTGTGCTATGAGGGACATTTTGCCCAGACAGCGGCACTACTGCCTACTCTTATATCAAATTCCAACTGTCAAGGGATCTCAGTTTTTCGTCCCATCCGAACAACACAATTTTATAAATTTTACAATCTTAATAAAGCTTTTAGTGGGATTGTATATTTAAACGCCTTTTATTTGATTCAGAGATATAAAACTTCACAAACCACTAGAGATATTGGGATAAAAACATCGTAACATAAAACTTAATTCCTGAATGTCGACAAACAAATAAAATATAGATATTATGAAACATCACAAAAACTTAATTCCTGAATGTCGACAAACAAATAAAATTGAACGTAGGAAAGAAATAAACTATCTTTTCGCGAATTGATGTCTAATTTCAAACCTGTCCAGAGTTGCTTGTCTGAAAGTTTATATGTCGTTCTTCTGTCTCCAAACCAGACAGAGCCATTTATTCAGCAAACGGCCTCAAGTCTTTGATGCTTATTAGTTTTATGGTAATCTATCGTATATAAGAAAAATAAAGAATATATCCAGTGATCTTTTCTGAATAATTTCCAACACCAGACGGCGTCTTGGCTGAGTAAATGCCACCTTATCTGACATTGTTTAACTAGTAAATGACCAATAAATTTTGCCGTGTTTGTGAAGCTTTCAGAATCTCTGAGTTTAGATTATGCATTATTCAGGAAGATAACCCTGGGGTCACGTTATTAAACATTAAAAAACAAAGATTCTGCTTGACATCTTCTAACTTCGGAGAAAACAGATCAGAGAATTCTAATTTCTTGATATGTATAAGAATGATATTCATAGAGACTGTGGCCTATTGACAGACGCAATCAATCTGACGACAGGGAAATCAAACAAAAGGAAAGATGAAAGTCCACTCAACATCACACATAGAACTGGCAGCAAACACAAGAGAAATTAACTACATGACCTTGCATCGGGTATTTGGTGTTTTGTAAACAATGATTTTAGTACCTTTTCTGATTGATTCACAGAAACTTTTATTCTGTCAAGTGTTTCACGAATACATTGTGGCGGATATAGGAAATTTGATTTAGGGAGGGTGGAGAGAGAGAGAGAGAAATGGGGTTTAACGTCCACTCGACACAAACTAGGTCATTTCAGGACTAACATATGGTTTAATTTTATTTCAATAATTCGCTTGCGCGTAGGGGTCTTTTGCAGTGAGAGGAAACCGGAGGACCCGGAGAAAACCCACGAGGTTGGACAGCGTAGAGAGGGTGGGATCGCATGGCAGAATACAGAGAAAAATCGTGGTGTCAATGGCGATTGGTGCACATGATATTTGGTTCCCAACAAAGAACCACCAAAAATTTACACATTGCATAGAAGCAGAATAATGGGTTGAAATTTTATACGGTTATTTACACTGGAGAGAGAGAGAGAGAGAGAGAGAGAGAGAGATGGGGTTTAACGTCCACTCGACACAAACTAGGTAATTTCGGGACTACAGTAACATACGGTTTAATTTTATTTCACTATTTCACTTGCACGTAGGGGTCTCTAGCAGTGGGAGGAAACCGGAGGACCCGGAGAAAACCCACGAGATTGGCCGGCTGGGCCCTCGACCAAAACTGTCCTGATATTCACCGATACACCTCGGAAAGTGTGCTAATAACTACTACATAACACCCATTACTATCCAATACACAAACCTGAACAATAGTAGTGTATATCATTCAATAGTCACACTTTTAACACCTTAGTGACAAAACACCTACTTAATGACTACTGCCTAATTACTAACAATTTAAACTAAGTAATACACATTTTATATATAAACTGACGACTTTGATCTATTAGTGAGGTATATTTTCATTTATAACAGTTATTTGTTGCTTAGTCAACAATTTCAACGTTACAGTGTTGGAGAGGGAAGAGTACTGGAGCCCTAAGTGTCCCCATCTGGATCAGTCAGTGTTGGAGAGGGAAGAGTACTGGGGCCCTACGTGTCCCCATCTGGATCAGTCAGTGTAAAAACAAAGTGGTATTTTGAGAGTTATTGGTGCTCTACAAGATGATAAATCCAATTTTACGAAAAAGTTCTTTAGATTTATCTGTGTCTTTTATCATTTCCTTCTATAAACACTTTTAGCGGACATTTGTGAAATTACTCTTGATTTAGGTCGGTGAGTACACAACGTCTTATCTCAAGACATGGAAGCCATGTACATCAAATTATTTATAGTTAAACAATGTTAGAGAAGTTGGAAGTTTGAAGTTGCCTATCATAGGAGTAGTCATCTTCAATAGAAGGCTTGATCTTACTTTAACTACGTACATCCTATCAATGCCTTCACGTAATACCCTGCATATTTCAGCACTAATTTCGATTGTGAGCCTATCAGATTCGTCGGTCGTCGCGAATACTAAGTCTTGCGCTTTCAAGCTAAAATGTCTACCTGTGATAATCGAGTTGCAAAGTTCAAGGTTCGTTCAATGTCAAGGTTTCCGTGGAGGTCGCGATGTCACAACCTCTGATTGGATGCTACTGTTCAAATGTCTGTAGATGACGTAGCTATAAGTTCAGGAATTGTGAAGTTATCTAGCAACATCCAGATGTTGTAAAACTCGCAATCGTTGCTTCAGGAACATGAGGAATGTACAAATCATGTTTTATTAACAGTATCAAAACATTTCTTAGAATCAAAATGTTCCTTATATTTTTTTTTTTTATCTCAAACATATAAGGGAACAGGGGGAATATCACAAATTTTGAAAATTATGGATGAAATCTACAAATATATTTTTTTTCAGAATTTAAATTATTTTTTTTTTATGTTTAAAATGGCATCATTACCAGTCAATAAAAACAAATTTTGTTTTAGCTATTCTGTAGCTAATATCGGTCAATAAACACTATGTAGCAATATTGTTATTTTAAAAAACTAAATCATGTTTCTAAATAAAACATACTTTATGCAAGAGCTAAATCTGCGTATTGCAGGTCTTTATTTAGGCCTCAAATGTTATCTAAATTATTAATTAGACAATAATTAACTAATCCAGGCCATAATCAACTCTCGATGGCATCAGATTTCTCCAATATTAAATAGATTAATTTAATTTAAAATTGGAGGAGCGAGACTTAGCTTCGAACAACCAGTACAGAGGTTGAAATTATTGCAACGTCTCGTCAAACATTCAAAGGCTAATAAATTTTTGCTCGCAATAGAGTAATCTAAATGAAGTTTCATATTATTAATTTTACATTTTCTATTTTCAAACTATTATAGCAAGAATGGCTAGCTCTTTATCTAAATCTTACATAATTATCTTTAAGTTGTATATTTTGCATTTCAGCATTAAATGAAATGAAATGAAATGGGGTTTAACGTCCTACTGTTTTGCTCCGAACTGGGCTAATGAAGACAGGCATACGCCATACAGTGTGCTATGAGGGAAATTTTGCCCGGACAGCAGCAGCGGCACTACGGCCTACTCTTATATCGAATTCCAACTGTCAAGGGATCTTTTACGTGCATGCCAATGTGTACACAGAACCTCGGTTATTCGTCTTATCCGAATGACTAGACAGCTGTCCTTATCAGGCCCTCCGTCCTGCATCACTGACAAGGGAGAAGCACGCCTTCAGCATTAGAACAAATCTTCATGTACGAATCAAAAACCTGTCATTACCCAGAGATTAATGAGGTTCTTTCTACAAATATTTTATGTTTCTAAATTAATTTGCATACAGTAAACCTCTCATAAGTCGGATTCGTTTAAGTCTGATCTTTGCTCAACTCGGATAAAATCGTTTGTACCCTTTGATACTGCACGTTTTTCTTATTAAATTTCTGTGCATTAGTCAAATTTCCTAAGTCTGATCTTTGCTCAACTCGGATCTAAATGTTCAGTCCATTTGATCTAATTTTTTTACTTCGCCTAAGTTGGATTGGCTGTATGTTCATAATTTCACTGTCAGTTTCGTCCCGATGGTCTAAAATGCAGTTAGATATTCCATGCACAGAGCCCCAAAATACTATCCCCTATCATTTTGACCCAAATCAGCCTATTTGACGCGCCGCAATAATAGAATTTTCCCGGAATATTCGAAACTCGCCGTCTGCTGTACGAGACACTTTCCGGGAAAATTTAGGGCATTTTTCAAAGATGGTGACAAAACAGAAGTTATCTACTCGCACCAAAACGGAACAAAAGCTTGAAATATTCCTTTGAATAAATTATTATCCGGCCCTTGCAGTTTATTTCTAATCGAGCTAAGATTGAATTTCGGTCTTCAGCTAACTCAGATCTTCGCTTAACTCGGATAAAATTGGTCAGTCCACTTAGATGCGACTTATGGGAAGTTTACTGTATTTATTACTCAGTTGGAGTAGAGGCTGATTAATGGCAAGAAATTGTTCTCTGGCTTGGAAAGATTCGTTGTCACATAAAAAACTAAATGACGATTTTTACTATTATCCCAATCTTTTAATGCAGCCTACTTTTACAGACAGAAACTACGTATTTAACTGTATTGTACGGTTATATTCTTTAAAATTCTGGGGGGTTGGATGGCTGAATGGTTAGTGTGTGAGCATTGTATCATAAGATCTGTTCTTGAGTCAACTGACGTGGTTTCAATTCCCTGGTTGTACCTGACAAGGAGTAGGGTTGCCTGTTCAACCTCATAGGTTTTCTCCGGGTCCAACCATTTCCTCCCCCTTCTAAAGTCCCTTACGGGCAAACGAATTATTGAAATAAAATTGAACCATATGTTAGTCTGGAAATGATCTAGTTTGTGTGGATGTTAAGAACCATTTCTATCTCTCTGATCGAGGGGAAACCACGCTGGAAAATCCTAATGAACTTTCTCAGCCAACACCAGAGGTGAATCTGCAACCTCCAGTCTAGCGTGCCAGCATCTTACTCATGTAGCCACTGTGAGTCCCCAACCTCCAGTCTAGCGTGCCAGCATCTTACTCATGTAGCCACTGTGAGTCCCCAACCCTACCTTTATGGCCAGTCAATTCCCTGGTTGTACCTGACAAGGAGTAGGGTTGCCTGTTCAACCTCATAGGTTTTCTCCGGGTCCAACCATTTCCTCCCCCTTCTAAAGTCCCTTACGGGCAAACGAATTATTGAAATAAAATTGAACCATATGTTAGTCTGGAAATGATCTAGTTTGTGTGGATGTTAAGAACCATTTCTATCTCTCTGATCGAGGGGAAACCACGCTGGAAAATCCTAATGAACTTTCTCAGCCAACACCAGAGGTGAATCTGCAACCTCCAGTCTAGCGTGCCAGCATCTTACTCATGTAGCCACTGTGAGTCCCCAACCTCCAGTCTAGCGTGCCAGCATCTTACTCATGTAGCCACTGTGAGTCCCCAACCCTACCTTTATGGCCAGTCAAGTCTGATAAATATGTCCGAAATGAGAATCCTAGATTTAACGCTCTTCGTACATACTGTAGGTACAAGTATTATACGATTGTCTTATATTATAAGTTTCTTTCAGTTCTCAACAATGTTGGCCTGTCTCGACATATACGATGTACAAATGTTTATATGAAAGAATTATTGATAAGAACGGATAGAATTGGGTTTCTATGAATAAGTATTGTTTCCTTCAAGACAATTACCGGTACATATATATATATATAATATTCATAAAGCCCGTGATGAATTGTATCCAAGGCAATTTTCATCCAATACAAATATTCAGCAGAATAAAATTCATTGATGGAATGGCCAGGATACCTTGGTACTTAAAGTAGCAGCCATTCTCTAGATTGTCTACTTAACATATTAATTCCTGATAGTCTGTGACAGCGACTTTTAATCAACCATGAAATAAATTCCTAGTTTTATCATGTTTTTCCCTTCTCATGAGAGCCGTGAAAGCTTCCTCCATTTGCGAAGAAATAACATCATCATTAGCGAGCAAAGCTCTGTGATTTTATGTCTTCTTCAAGAAACGTTAAAGACTCTTCAATAATTGGCCAATCAAATCTTCAGGGTATTAAGATCTAATTTAAAAACACAGATTTCAGCATTAAAAACAAATCTATTAGAAGCCTGTTCATTGGTGCATGCAGTATAACTTAAGATTGGTTCACCAATCAAAAACCTTTTGATGTTTTGAGATAGAAAATCTGTCATTACCATGAGATTAACGAGCTTCTTTCAACAAATATTTTATTTAGCAAAAACTCTCTACTTTACACAAGATTTATTTAAATGCCTTGAATCCTCTTTTTCTTTATCAATTTTTCACAGAGAGAGAGAAATGGGGTTTAACGTGCAATCGACACAAACTAGGTCATTTCGGGATTAACATATGGTTTAATTTTATTTCAATAATTTGCTTGCGCATAGGGGTCTTTAGCAGTGGGAGGAAACCGGAGGGCCCGGAGAAAACCCACAAGTTTGGACAGATGATCCTACAAGCTTAAAACTTAAAACATGTTGTGTTGCTTAAATATTACAACTTAACACAACAAGCACCTGTTGGTTCATCAAAACTTCATCAAAGATACATTATGGGAGATAAGATAAGGCGATGGCAGTCCTCGCTATAATAGTTCAAAACTAGATAGTGTTACGGTAATTTGCTGAAAATTTCAGTCAAATTGATCCACTATGAGCCGAGAAAGAAGCGGGTGAAATTTTCGCATAGTCTCGGTCATCATTACTAAAATCATTAATATAAACAGCATAGTCTCGATTATCCACTTTTTCTGATTTAATTATCCGTGGCCGTTAGCTGCATATAGGAATCTAATCCAGCCAACATCGAAGGCTAGCCTTGACATCGAGAGTTTATTATGGTCTGGATAAGTTAATTAATGTCTAATTGATAATTTAGATAACATTTCAGGCCTAAAGAAAGACTTGTAATAAGCAGATTTTGCTCTTGCATAATGCATGTTTAACACAACAAGCAGAAGTTGGTTCAACTTAAAAAGCACCTATTGATTTAACATTACAACTCAACACAACAAGCACCTGTTGGTTCAACATTACAACACAACAAGCGCCTGTTGGTTCAACATTACAACTCAACACAACAAGCACCTCTTGGTTCAACATTACAACACAACAAGCACCTTTTGGTTCAACATTACAACACAACACAACAAGCACCTGTTGGTTCAACATTACAACACAACAAGCAGCTGTTGGTTCAACATTACAACTCAACAAAACAAGCACCTGTTGGTTCAACATTACAACACAACAAAACAAGCACCTGTTGGTTAAACATTACAACTCAACACAACAAGCACCTGTTGGTTCAACATTACAACACAACAAGCACCTGTTGGTTCAACATTACAACACAACACAACAAGCGCCTGTTGGTTAAACATTACAACTCAACACAACAAGCACCTGTTGGTTCAACATTACAACACAACAAGCGCCTGTTGGTTCAACATTACAACTCAACACAACAAGCACCTCTTGGTTCAACATTACAACACAACAAGCACCTTTTGGTTCAACATTACAACACAACACAACACAACAAGCACCTGTTGGTTCAACATTACAACACAACAAGCACCTGTTGGTTCAACATTACAACTCAACAAGCGCCTGTTGGTTAAACATTACAACTCAACACAACAAGCACATGTTGGTTCAACATTACAACACAACAAGCAGCTGTTGGTTAAACATTACAACACAACAAGTGCCAGTTGGTTCAACATTACAACACAACAAGCATCTGTTGGTTCAACATTACAACACAACAAAACAAGCACCTGTTGGTTCAACATTACAACTCAACACAACAAGCACCTGTTGGTTCAACATTACAACACAACAAGTGCCAGTTGGTTCAACATTACAACACAACAAGCATCTGTTGGTTCAACATTACAACACAACAAAACAAGCACCTGTTGGTTCAACATTACAACACAACAAGTGCCTGTTGGTTCAACATTACAACACAACAAGCAGCTGTTGGTTCAACATTACAACACAACAAAACAAGCACCTGTTGGTTCAACATTACAACACAACACAACAAGTGCCTGTTGGTTCAACATTACAACACAACAAGCAGCTGTTGGTTCAACATTACAACTCAACACAGTGAAATGACCATGTCAAAATTTTAAAAAATTGACATTAAAAACTGAGAACAGCAACTCAGTTAATTTTGTTTTTAAATTGGACTTAATTCCCAAAATAAAAGGATGAATTATTTTAATCGATATTCCAAGAAAAAATAAACAAAATCAACCTGGTGAGACCTTATCTATAAAACTATAAATAACTATTATTAAAGGTGGTAATTGTTATATGAAGATATCAATATTGACTAATTCTCTGGAGAAATATTTTTTATGAATACCGCCATACACATCTCATTTCTTTAAATACTAAATATAATTCACATAAAAACCAAGGCATGATTAAACAAACTCTCCCAGATATGGGAACCATTAAAAGATATTTGAATAGAAAACAAGTTCATCTGATACAAATCGACTGAAATATATTGGTTTACTTTTGTAAAATGTTTAATATTTAATGAAATCAAATAGAAATCTGATAGAAAATTGCTAAGGATTTGTTCAGGGATTTGATTTACTGCACCCCGAGGAACAATGTCTACATGTAATAATGGTATAATCATGTAAAAGTATCAATAAGGGGGAGAGAGAGAGGGGGTGTTTAACATCCACTCGACACAAATGTGGTCCTTTTGGGACTAAGATATGGTTCAATTTTATTCCAATAATTCGCTTGCGCATAGGAGTCTTATCAAAAAGAGAGAGAGAGAGAGAGAGAGAGAGAGAGAGAGTTTAACATCCACTCAACACAAGTTAGGTCCTTTTGGGACTAAGATATGGTTCAATTTTATTTCAATAATTTGCTTTCGGGTAGTAGGGGTCTTATCAATAAGAGAAAGAGAGAGAGAGAGAGAGAGAGAGAGAGAGGTATAACATTTACTCAACACACTGCAATATGTCATTTCGTAATAACATGGTACAATTTTAACTAAATAATTTGCTTTCACTTGCCAGTGGAATGCTATCGGATAGACCAGGGCTCGATTCCTAGAAAATTCTTAAGCACATTCTTGTGCTTAGATTTAAGTAGACTTTGCATTTAAGCAAACTTACCTTATTTTGTGTTCCCAGAAAATTCTTAAGAACGTTCTTGTGCTTAGATTTGAAGTAGACTTCATTGTAAGCACAAGAACGTTATTATGCGTTCCAAGAAAAAACTTAAGCACGACTTCGTTCTTAAACATAGTCAATCTAAGCACAAGTCCCAAGCAAGGTATGCGGCTTGCTTACCAACCTTAAGTCTGTTTCTGTTTCAAAAAGATGGCTGACCGTAGAGTTATGCGACGGCATTTCCGACACCTTTTGATACAAAAGAGACAATAACAAGACATAGAAAATCCTTCTCGAGAAGAAATTTCAAATTAAGAATGCTATAG
Organism: Patella vulgata; assembly: GCF_932274485.2. Lineage (NCBI taxonomy): Eukaryota > Metazoa > Mollusca > Gastropoda > Patellidae > Patella > Patella vulgata. The sequence continues at coordinate 6,463,228 of NC_065885.2, forward strand.
AAAATTTCGCTTCTAGGCCTACCATGAAAACATTTTATTTATTTGCCAATTAGTAAACATAGGCTACAAACACACAGGCTACTTTAAGATCGGGCGCTCTCACAATTATTTAATTAGTTTGTATGTGTCTGCGTTTTTTATCTTTTGTGGCACATTTTATATGTGAATAGGGGACATGTCAAATGCATCGAAATAACCATATATATATATGACGTCAATGAAGCAGACGACAAATTTAAGACATAATTCGCATACCCAAGTTGTTTTTATGACGTTAAAGAGCATCGTAGTCTCAGTTTATGGTAAACACTTGACTTAGACTTACACTTGACTTGTGCTTACATAAGAATGGTCTTGAGAATTTTCTAGGGACGGTATTTTTATAAGTTTCTTACGTAAGAAAAAGTGAGGCATGACTTTGAGCTTACTTTAAGAATTTTCTAGGAACTGGGCCCTGGAGAATACTCATGAGGTTAGACTGGTGACCCTACTCCTTGTCATGTACACACTTTCGATCAAAACCACGCCACTTGACTCTATGACAGAACTTATGATCTAAAATACACATGCCAATTAGCCACCAAAACCTCAAAATGATAAAGTAATTAAAGATATGTAAGATTTAGATAAAGAGCTAGTCATTCTTGCTATAATAGTTAGAAAATAGATAATGTAAAATGAATAATTTGAAAATTTCATTCAAATTACTCTATTGCGAGCGAAGATATTAGCCTTTGAAGGTTTGACAAGATGTGGAATTGATTGTAACAACCGTACTGGTTCTTCAAAGCTAAGCCTTGCTTCTTCATTTTTAAATTAAATCAAAATATGTCTGAACCATTCTAATTTACTTAATATAGGAGATATCTGACAGCATCAAGAGTTGATTATGATCTGGATAAGTTAATTAATGTCTAATTAATAATTTAGATAACATTTCAGGCCTAAAGAAAGACCTGCAATAGGCAGATTTAGCTCATGCATAATGTATGTTTACATCAGACACATACAAAAATGAAATGAAATGAAATGGGGTTTAACGTCCTACTGTTTTGCTCCGAACTGGGCTAATGAAGACGGGCATACGCCATACAGTGTGCTATGAGAGAAATTTTGCCCGGACAGCGGCACTACGGCCTACTCTTATATCGTATTCCAACTGCCAAGGGATCTTTTACGTGCACGCCAATGTGTACACAGGACCTCGGTTTTTCGTCTCATCCGAATGACTAGACAGCTGTCCTTGTCAGGCCCTCCGTCCTGCATCACTGACAAGGGGAAACCACGCCGGAAAATCTGGATGAACTTTCTCGGCCAATGCAGGGATCGACCTCCAGGCTAGCGAGCCAGCGCCTTACCCACTTAGCCACCGTGATCCCTCGGACACATACAATAGAGAGAGATATAGGGTAAGGGGGTATATCTCCCCTACAATAGGGTAAAGGGGTATAGGATCACCTCCCGGAATGAACAATATTATCATTTAAGCCTTATTTAAAAATGCTGTATCCACTTATGACCATGTTATATGTTTATCAGTAAAAACTTTGTTTATTCTACACTGAATTCTAATGTATATAATAAACCAAATTACAGACTGTGGAGGATTAACAGTTCCACCATTTTCGACATTTATTACGGTGTTTGTGTAATTCAATAAGTGATAAAACAGATATAATTCCCATGGATACATCGGATAAATCACAACGCTACGACTGAACTCAACAAATACATCACAATATTACTGTCACTGAAACCAACATAAAATGTAATTCATGGTAATAAAGTAAATTTAATTAATGACGCAATGTTTAACTGTCCACGAGATGTATTCATAAACATACACTAACATTAAGCATACATTATGCAAGAGCTAAATCTCCCTATTGCAGGTCTTTCTTTAGGCCTGAAATGTTATCTAAATTATTTAACTAATCTAGACCATAATCAACTCTCGTTGCCATCCCATGTGTCGGATTTTCACTGGATTGGAATACGAGCTGCTGCTTAATGCTCATTGATCAAAAAATGGATAATCGAGAGTTTTTTATCGTATCGACTTTAGTAATGATGATCGAGGCTAGGCTTAAAATTCAAAAGCTAATATCTCGGTTCAGACTGTTGCAATTTGATTGAAATTTTCAACATTTTCTATTTACGTTATCTATTTGTTAACTATTATAGTGAGAACAGTCAACTTTTTATCTAATCTCCCATAATGTATCTTTAAAAGAGAGAGAGAGAGAAATGGGGTTTAACGTCCACTCGACACAAACTAGGTCATTTCGGGACTAACATATGGTTTAATTTTATTTCAATATTTCGCTTGTGCGTAGGGGTCTTTAGCAGTGGGAGGAAACCGGAGGACTCGGAGAAAACCCACGAGGTTGGACAGGCGACCCTACTCCTTGCCACGTACAACCGGGGATTTGAAACCACGCCAGTCGACTCAATGACAGACTTTCTGATACAGCGCGCGCACGCTAACCATTCAGCCATCCAACCCCCCGTATCTTTAAAAGATTGATTATTCCATTTATAGGTGGTGTAGTGGTTTATGGTATGCGCGCTGTGTCATAAGGTCTGTCATTGTATCAAGGGGCGTGGTTTTGATTTACGTGACAAGGAGTGGGTTCGTCTGTCCTACCTCGTGGGTTTTCTCTGAGTCCTCCAGTTTCCTCCCACTGCTAAAGACCCCTACGCGCAAGCGAATTGTTGAACTAAGTTTGAACCATATGTTAGTTCTGAAATGTCATACTTTGTATTGTGTGGACATTAATGTGTATTTTTGGAACTCGGTTACATGATCTCCATTGGCTCCCGATTTCCACCCCCCCCCCACGCCAGATGACTCAATGACAGGCCTTATGATACAGCACGTACGTGCTAACCATTCGGCCATCCAACCCCCCTAACAAGTAATATCCGAGAGCTAAAGACTTTATGTTGATATGTTTTGTCAAGCGCTATGAGCACAATTTTTGTGGATTATTTGGCTTGATAGAAATGCGGGCTATACTATATACCGAAAAACAACCAGAAGTCTACCAGAAAACTACCGGAAAACACCATGTTATACTGAATAGCAGAAAACACCGGAAAACACTAAATACCGGAAAACACATTTAGTGTTTTTTCAGGTGTTTTCCGGTATTCAGTATAACATGATGTTTTCCTGTAGTTTTCTGGTAGTTTTCAGGTATATAGTATTGCTGTAGAAATGGACATTTATTATCATTATTATAAAAATCAAGTTTGATATGGTAGTACTATTTGGATGAGTTACCATATCTTGGAATTGCAACATATCAAAAATCGATGCGCAATTGTCCAAAGAACATGAACACCCACGTTCATGTCATTCGTACTTGAATGAGGTAGGCTTAGGCTTTTTTTCCTATCCAAGAGGAAGAACAAATCAGAAGAATTCGATGAGTTGTTCTTTTTTTGTACATGTAAATATGCCACAAAGAAGTTTACATGTAAGTTGCTTTGTGAAACTGTCCCCCAAAATTTGTTATATTTCTTGGTCATAACATCTCAGCTGAGAAGAAATGAATATTTGTCCCCGTTAAAATAATGAAATGTTCCATTGTGATTATTGAATCAGACTACATGATAATCACGGCCTCCGGACACGAGAATAAAGAGCAAATGAAAGGGATGATAATAGCAAATAAAGAGAATAATAAATAAAGCAGAATAGTCCTTGTCTTCAGTAGAGATGAACTAAATTTACATTATATTAATGACAAATTCGCTCAATTGAAACTGGAAGAAACTGATGTGGTCACACAGGTTAGGCAAGGGATCGTTCTACTAGCCATGTAAATCATGGAAATAATTGGGACAATTGTTATCTGAATTTGGATATTGCTTGCATTCTCATTTATTCATATCGTCATTTTGAATAATAAATAACATTTCCCACCAACACTTGAGGGGATTTTCTTGGCTAAGAGCACAAAGGATTATGCATCATCTCTCGTCTCTGTTGTTCATCTACATCCATTAATGGTTCTCAAAAAATGATTATAGAAAAATAATAAGATAATAATTCCACCCAATAACTGGACAGAGGTTATTCATACCAAATCTCTAGATTATAAAAAATATGACGTTCTTTGTCTAGGTTTAAACGTCAAAAACAAGGCATTTTCTCAATAAACGAGCCACGACTAAAATATAAAGAAGCTTATTAGAGATTTACTCGACAGTAGATTACTCTATCATCCATTGTCTCAAAACTCATAAATAAAAGAGTATTGAATGTTTTTAGCCAATAAGATGGCAATCTCGTAGAAAAACCTATACAAAACATAGCGTTAAAAACCACGCAAGTCACCTCACGAGCCACTCATCAATTATCACCAGTGACTTTTTCCGTCCAATCCATTAAAGTTTTCGATCTTGCCAAATCCTTCTGCAATTACCGTTGTTCAATAAAACAAAATCTGGTCAAAAGATCACAAATGTTTTTAGACAAAACTTGCAATTTAGTTAACTATTTCCCATCCTGCATGAGATAATGATTTCCGAGAAGATATAAAAAGAGAAATGAAATCCAATGAAATGGGGTTTAAAGTCCTACTTTTCTGCACCAACCGGGCTAATGATCTATGGGCTTATGCCATGTAGTGTGCTATAAGGGGAATTTTTAACCGGATAAGGGGAGAGAGAGAGAGAGAGAGAGAGAGAGAGAGAGATGGGATTTAATGTCCACTCAACACAAACTAGGTAATTTCGGGACTAAAATATGGTTAGGGGTCTTTAGCTGTGGGAGCAAACTGGAGGATCCAGAGAAAACCCACGAGGTTCGACATGCGACCCTACTCCTTGTCACGTACAACTGGGGCCGGACAAGGGAGTTTTCGCTTACCATTCATTAAATTCAAACTGTTAAGGGTTCTTTCACGTGCACGCCAACACATTGGACTTTGTTAGCTTTGGCTCTCTGTCCTGCGCCAATGACAAGGGGACACCACACTGTCCTGCAGCAATGAAACAGGAAAATTAGGCTGGAAAATCCTGACTTTTAAGACATTTACAATGCACTTACAATTATACAATTGAAATGTTCTGCATTATTATCCAATGAACAATCTTGCTAAGTTTAAATAAATTTCACCGAGAACATTTAACGGTAAGATAACTCCTAAATCCTAAGTCAAAATATGACGGATAAATATAATTTTGCAAAACACGTTCAAAATTTAGAATCTAAAAATTCTGAAACTCGATAGGGTTCTTTCTTTTGCACAGGTTCTTCATCCTGCATCCAATTCACAAGCTTGTGTAAGTTGAACAGCAAGATGGGGATATAATCTGCAATTTGTGATTGAAAAATTAAATTTTTGATTAGAGAATTATTGTATATAACCAACAATTTGTGATTTAAAAATTAAATTTTTGATTAGAGAATTATTGTATATAACCAACAATTTATGATTTAAAAATTAAATTTTTGATTAGAGGATTATTGTATATAACCAACAATCTCTATGAACTGAGAATGGGATCCGTGATGGCTCAGAGGGAAAGATACTGGCTCATGATTTTCTGGTGTGGTTGACCCTTGTCAGTGGTACAGGATGGAAAATAAAACGAAATGAAATGTGGTTTAACGTCCTACTGTTCTGCTCTGATTGGGCTAATGAAAACGAGCATACCCCATACAGTGTGCTATGCGGGAAATTTTGACCGGGCAGCTGCCTACTCTTATATCGAATTTCAACTGTCAAGGGAAATTTGACGTGCATGCAAATGTATACACGGGACCTCGTTTTTTCATCCCATCCGAATGACTAGACTGCTGTCCTTGTCAGGCCCTGCATCCTGCACCACTGACAAGGGAAAACAACGCCAGAAAATCCTGAACTGTCTCAGCCAATGCAGGAATCGAACATGCGACCTCCGGGCTAGCGAGCGAGCATCTTAAAGTGTCTCGTCAAACTAAAATAACCCTTGACAGTTGGAATTCGATATAAGAGTAGTCCATAGCAACGCTGTCTGTCCAGGTGCATGGCCATCTTCATTAGCCCAGTCGGTGCAGAACAATAGGACGTTAAAGCGTTGAACCCCATTTTATTTTATTGAACTAAAAATGTGGGTGTATAAAAATGACCATCATGGACTGATTTGCTCCTCCTGCCATTTTATCAATGTGATAATTATGTGATCTTATCTACAACTGTGATTTCTATCTAATTACCGGTAATCACCGTTGATTATTCTGACTGGGGATAGTTTTAACGATACGAGTGATTAACAAGATAATTATGTTTTTGATCCAGAAAACATTGTGAACTGGTGATAGGTCACATTGATGGGTTAAATTCTTGTAATTTTTCAAATTACTAGCATATGTTAATTTAAGATGTTATATTTGTGGGAAAACACAGAAAGTTTATATATACATGTAGTTTACTGGGTAATAGCAATTTCCATAAATAATTTATTAGGTAATAGTAATTTCCATAAATAGTTTACTGGGTAATAGTAATTTCCATAAATAATTTACTGGGTAATAGTAAGGTAATATTAATTTCCATAAATAATTTACTGGGTAATAGTAATTTCCATAAATAATTTACTGGGTAAAAGTAATTTCCATAAATAGTTTACTGGGTAATAGTAATTTCCATAAATAATTTACTGGGAAAAAAGTAATAGTTATTTCCATAAATAATTTACTGGGTAAAAGTAATTTCCATAATAGTTTACTGGGTAATAGTAATTTCCATAAATAATTTACTGGGTAAAAGTAATTTCCATAAATAATTTACTGGGTAATAGTAATTTCCATAATTTCCATAAATAATTTACTGGGTAAAAGTAATTTCCATAAATAATTTACTGGGTAATAGTAATTTCCATAAATAATTTACTGGGTAAAAGTAATTTCCATAAATAATTTACTGGGTAATAGTAATTTCCATAAATAGTTTACTGGATAATATTAATTTCCATAAATAGTTTACTGGGTAATTGTAATTTCCATAAAAATTTCCATAAATAGTTTACTGGGTAAAAGTAATTTCCATAAATAGTATATTTGATAAAAGTAATTTCCATAAATAGTTTATTTCAGAGACAGAGACAGATATACAGTTTAAGCACCATTCAACACAAGTCGGGCCATTTCGGGACAAACATATGGTACACTTTTATTTCGATAACGAGCTTGCTTATCTAAGGAGCCCTGCTGGTGTGGTTTGGAGCAGTATAAGTTTGGGTGGTTTGGAGCAGTGTAAGGAGCTCTAGTTTTGTTGGTTTGGAGCAGTCTAAGGAGCTGTAGTTTAAATGGTTTGGAGCCGTCTAAATGGTAAAGGGTTAATCGAATATCCTGTCGATTATCTACTGGGTTCGTATTATATAAAGGTCATTTAGGTTAGTGTAGAATACAAAAAATGATCGACACTTCGTCTATGAATTAACGATGGTTATTTTTCTAACATCAATATTAGACCGCGAAATTAATGTCAAAAGTCACTTGAGCATGACAAATTTTACTTTTGATGCCAATCAGACAAGTGTGATGGAAATGTTGGCTTTTTACCAGACCCATAAAGGTATAGAAGTCACTTTAGGAGACTGTATAAAATTCCAAATGGCTGGGATGATTTGTCACTCAAGTCGTCAATTTGGTTGTAAAATCCAGCAATTTGATGTCCAATATGAATTGAAATAAACATTTGTCCCTGGACGGTCATACATCTAATATGATTATCCGCGTGTATCAACGGTAATCTCTTTGACTTCATTTCTCTGATTACACAAAATCTAGAGAGTGAGAGAGAGAGAGAAGAGAGACAGACAGAGAGTGGTTCGATTCCGAATCAGGGCTGGTTGTTTTTATCGAAATTTTCCTCTCTTGTCTCGGGGTACTTTAAGAACATTAGAGTCGATACACAGTATTGAATGTAACATAAACTAGTAATGCTTGAACAGACCGACGCTAATATGGTGAAAGGATGTAGTTTTTATGGGCTAATTCCACAGAGCATAAAGTATACCATCGAACATAAATTCTTTCTTTTGATGTATTTATTTGTAAAATTTATGGACGTAGATGTATTCCAGTTCAAATAATCTTGACTTTACCAATACTTTCAATGATTTACGACGAGTACGGAATCAGATATAAAAATCATCAACGCAATGAAACCAACAATATAATGCTTTTATTACCGAATATTATTTGCATGGGATTAGCGTGACCAGACAGAGAACACCCTGTTCACATAAACATGATGCAGATAACGGCAAAATATGGTCATAAACTGGTAGAGAAATATCGAGACAAACTAGGTCATTTCGAGACTAACATATGGTTTAATTTTTTTATTTCAATAATTCGCTTGTGCGTAGGGGTCTTTAGTAGTGGGAGGAAACCGGAGGACCCGGAGAAAACCCACGAGGTTTGACAGGCGACCCTACTCCTTGTCACGTACAACCAGGAAATCAAAACCCAACCAGTTGACTCAATGACAGACCGTATGATACAGCGCGCGTGTGCTAACCATTCGGCCATCCAATCCCCAGAGAAATATCGAAATAAGGGTTCATCATCATTCTGCACACAGAGATCCATCTACGTCATATTTCGAGGGGAATCACGGTGGCTAAGTGGGTAAGATGCTGGCTCGCTAGCCTGGAGGTCGGGTGTTCGATCCCTGCATTGGCCGAGGAAGTTCATCCAGATTTTCCGGCGTGGTTCTCCCTTTTCAGTGATGCAGGACGGAGGGGCTGACAAAATGGGACGAAAAACCGAGGTCCCGAGTATACATTGGCGTGCACTTAAAAGATCCCTTGACAGTTGGAATTCGATATAAGAGTAGGCCGTAGTGCCGCTGTCCGGGCAAAATTTCCCTCATAGCACACTGTATGGGGTATGCCCGTCTTCATTAGCCCTGTCGGAGCAGAACAATAGGACGTTAAACCTCATTTCATTTCATTTCATTTCACATCTGTCATACACACAGACTAAATAAACTTTTTCAATTGTATTAAATGGAAGCAGAATAAATCCTAAACAAAATTCTCAAACTTTATTTTGTGTTTTTGGACTAAAATGTTGGTCAATTAGCTTAGTATCTGTACTCAAGCGGAGCTAACTGTAGACAGACAGCCTAAGTTTAATATGGGGTCATCATATGAATGGGAATAACAGGTTGTCATACCACTGGGAATGAGAACAAGCCAACAGTGAGGCCGATGTCCCCCCCCCCGGTCAAAATCCCAAAATAAACAGACAACACATATTAATTACTAGCAGGATACCCGACTTCGCTCGGGGGTCATACACCGAAACCAGAAGTGGTAGACTAACGCCACCTGGCCTATGTTATTCCCCGGTCCGAGCTACCCCTATACCCCAAATTTCAGACTCGGGGCAGACCTAGTGTAGCCGCCAACCCCGAACAGACAGACAGACAGACAAACAGACAGATAAACGACAGTCACAAATATTAGTATAGATAGATTTGCACATTTATCTCTTTCAAAAGTATCGAGCAATCAAACTGATTATCTATGCTAAGTCTAAGCATAAAATGTTCACGATCAAACTCAGTCAGGTTTCGAACTACCTGGTAGTGAAACTATACCAATGAAATTGCTTAGCTCTGCTTAGTTTTAACGGGAAATATTAATCATTCACCTAATGAACTATACCTCTATTAAAAGCAGAGTTGTTATGTTCCAAAGTCTTGACCAATCAAATTGTTTACTGCTACTTGGCCTAAGCAGAAAATTCTCATCATCGAACCTAGTCATGATCAATGTATTGATATAATGAATCTATACTTAACAGTGTCATTGCTCTCACCCAATTAGAACCAAAGTTATCATGTTCCAAAGTCTCAATCAATCAAATTGCTTATCTCTTCTTAGCCCTTGTGGAAAATGTGCAAGATCGAACTCTGTCAAGGCATTCACCTAATAGACAACTACATCAATTTTGAACATTCTACCTCAGAAGGAGAGTTATTGTGTTCCAAAGTCTTGACTAATCAGATTGAAGTCTCTGTTTTGCCTAAGCAGAAAATGTTCAGCATTGAACTTTGTTAAGGTATTGATGTAATAAAACTATACACAAAGTTTTGCCACTATCACTCAATAGAGAGAGAGAGAAATGGGGTTTAACGTCCACTCAACACAAACTAGGTCATTTTGGGACTAACATATGGTTTAATTTTATTTCAATAATTCGCTTGCGCGTAGGGGTCTTTAGTAGTGGGAGGAAACCAGAGGACCCGGCGAAAACCCATGAGGTTGGACAGGCGACCCTACTCCTTGTCATGTACAACCGGGGATTCGAAACCACACCAGTTGACTCAATGACAGGCTTTATGATACAGCGGGTTCGTGCTAACCATTTGGCCATCCAACCCCCCCTCACTCAATAGAGATGAGAATACAAAGTTATGATACTAATGGGAATAAGGGGTTATATCAATGGGAATTAGGGATCACCGTACCAATGGGAATAGGGGCCAAGGGATCATCATACCAATAGGAATAAGAGGTTATCATAACAAAATCTGGAGTAGGCTAGCCAAGCAGTTTAACCAGTCCACCAAAACTTTACTTTTGTGCCAGGAAAACAGTTAATGAATGATAACTATTAGCTTACAATAATCTATTGAATTTAGGAGGACAAATGAGGGCTGTAAAGGGGAATTCCCCAATGATGTCAGAATTGAATTTTCAGTTAAAAATTACAAAGACTGGCTTACTGTGTCCCGCTCTCCCCTGCCTAATTCAAGGCCCAGATTTAAACTATAAATAAGAGAGATTGCTTGGTGTTGATTTTTTTTGGGGGGGGGGGGATCACGTGGCTAAGTGGGTAAGACGCTGGCTCGCTAGCCTGGAGGTTGGGTGTTTGATCCCTGCATTGGCCGAGAAAGTTCATCCAGATTTTCCAGTGTGGTTCCCCCATGTCAGTGATGCAGGATGGAGAACCTGACAAGAAAAGCTGTCTAGTCATTCGGATGGGACGAAAAACTGAGGTCCCGTGTACACATTAGCATGCATGTAAAAAAATCCCTTGACAGTTGGAATTTGATATAAGAGTAGGCCCTAGTGCCGCTGTCCGGGCAAAATTTCCCTCATAGCACACTGTATGGCGTATGCCCGTCTTCATTAGCCCCATTCGGAGCAAAACAGCAGGACGTTAAACCCCATTTCATTTCATTATTGAGGATCTTTGAAACAATCTAGAGATACTAAAATTTTCAAATATGGTCCAGCTCTAAGTAAGAGGTTACCAGAGCAACTGGAATAAGAGGTTACCACACCAAGTATTGTGTTTATTGGTCTGGTTGATGTGTTTATTAACAAGACAGGCAGGTTTATTTTCTTTTAATAGCTAAATATGACATTTGTACAGATCCACCTGAGCAACAAAGCTGATAGTGGCCATTAATTTTGTTACCTTGTAAAAACCATTTCATTGGCTAATCCCTCACATCATCTAGGTCCTAATGTAGTAAAGACAAGTAAAACAAAATTTTGAACAATAAAAAACGAAACAAAACGGGATCTGTGTTTTAATCAGATTGCTATTCAATATATTACAGATATCTACAACAGTAATCACTTGTAGTTTTGGTCTGATGGCAGACAAAAAAGAGAGAGAGAGAGAGAGAAGAGAGAGAGAGAGAGAGAGAGAGAGAGAGAGAGATGGGGTTTAACGTCCACTCGACACAAACTAGGTCATTTCGGGACTAACATTTGGTTTAATTTTATTTACATAATTCGCTTGCGCGTAGGGGTCTTTAGCAGTGGGAGGAAACCGGAGGACCCGGAGAAAACCCACGAGGTTGGACAGGCGACCGTACTCCTTGCCATGTACAACCGGGGATTTGAAACCACGCCAGTCGACTCAATGACAGACTTTATGATACAGTGAGCGCACGCTAACCATTCAGCCATCCAACCCCCCCCCAAAAAGAGAGAGAGAAATTGGGTAAAGTCTACTTGACACAAACTAACACATGGTTCACTTTAATTTCAATAATTCGCTTGCGCGTAGGGGTCTTTGAAAGTAGAAGGAAATTGGAGGACGCAGAGAAAACACAGGAGGTTAAACAGGAGATCCTACTCCTTGTCTCATACAACCGGGGAATCAAAACCACGCCAGTTGACTCAATGACAGACCTTATGATACAGTGCGTGCACGCTAACCCTTCGGCCATCTACTCCCCCTAGTCATCAAATATTCTATAGAGTTCATTATGGGTTTGCCATATGAATAATTGTCTGAATAATAACTTATATGACATTTGACGTCAACAAAAAGACGTGCAATAAGCTGATTTAGCTATTGAGGTTATTTCCCCCTGGCCTACAAAGTACTTATTATTTCCAATGATGACCTGATAGAATGAAATCAAATATCGTGTTTATTACATTCTATAAATCAACCCCTTACTATAAAATTATCACTCATTTCTTTCAACACATGTACTACAGAGTTATTGGGTTTTATAACAGTTGGTGAAGACAGAGAATCAAGAGTTTTCCCCCCTTAATGCAATGTTAAATGATAAAAGCCAGGTGATGGACTGTAAAAGAGAGAGAGAGAGAAATGGGGTTTAACGTCCACTCGACACAAACTAGGTCATTTCGGGACTAACACATGGTTCAATTTAATTTTTTATTTCAATAATTCGCTTGCGCGTAGGGGTCTTTAGCAGTGGGAGGAAACCGGAGGACTTGGAGAAAACCCACGAGATTGGGACAGGCGACCCTACTCCTTGTCATGTACAACAAGGGATTCGAAACCACACCAGTTGACTCAATGACAGGCCTTATGATAAAGCGCGAATGCTAAACATTCGGCAATCCAACCCCCCATTTCCCCGACAGAAAAAGTTTTTTGGACCAGGAACTCATCTTCTTCTTCTTTGAAAAAGCCTAAGGCTCCGTCAATTCAAGTCCGATCAACAATATTCTGCAGGACGGAGGGCCTGACAAGGACAGCTATCTAGTTGTTCAGATGTGATGAAAAAACGAGGTCCCATGTATACATTTGCGTGCACCTTGGCAGTCGGAATTCCATATAAGAGTAGGCCATAGTGCCGCTACCTGGGCAAAATTTCCCTCATAGCACACTGTATGGTGTATGCCCGTCTTCCTTAGCCCAGTTGGAGCAGAACAGTAGGACGTTAAACCCCATTTCGTTTCATTTTTATTCCTTTGAACAATTCGATTTTGGTGAATTAGATTTTTGAATTTCATCCAACAACATGGTCAGTTCCTGGTCCACAGTACAATCGTACTTGCTTTTAGCAATCCAAATTACAAAATTACCATTTTTTTCTTTCATAAACTTTGGGGTGGTCAATTTTGAAACAACAGAGGTACAAAATGTAGGAGGACACTGGATGACCCAGGGAAAACCCAAAGGTTGGGCTGGCGAAATACAGTTCTAGATGAAAATATTCATTTATTTTTATTTCTAATTGATAAAAATTTTTTTGGGTGCGATGCAACTTTCGGTTGGTTGGTCAATGTCCAGCCTGCAATCGCACCAGAAAGACTATGTCACCAACATTTCTAGTGAAATCAGTGGTGTGTTTTCGTTGTATTTCAGGATACATAAACGGCTGACAGACATTGAGCATCCGGATTTAATAAAATAAAAAGTTATAAAAATATTTAGCCATACCGGTACATAGTATGGCCTTGTAACAGAATTTGTCAAATATGCATATTTTTACTGCTTCCTATAAAGGAAACTGGTAACAGAATTTGTTAAAATAATTAAATTATCATTTTTGCCAGTTGCTATAAAGGAAAGTGTCTAGCCTTATACATGTAGAACTAGAGTAAACTATCTACAATATAGACAGATCTATCTCTATATATATATGAAAAGTTTAAGATAACTACTCTTAGGTATTAAATACACAAAAATATAACAGTTTTTGAAAAAATAACTACCTGATTTGTTGATTACTAGCACTTTCGTATGTTTTATTAAGCTCTTCAGATAAATAACATTTTGGTAGTCATTTTTGTACATGTATTACCAAATTACCAAAATGTTGATTATCTGAAGAGCTTAATAAAATAAATGAAAGTTCAAGTAATCGACAAATAATGTAGTTCTTTTTTCAAAAACTGTTATATTTTTGTATATATATCTACAAGTATAGTTGTTAAATTGTCCTACCTTATACTTTAATCAAATCACAGTGTTACACTTACCTGAAAGATAAAAATACAAATTATAAGTATATAATATGTACATATTAAAAAAAGAAATGAAATGAAATAGGGTTTAACGTCCTACTGTTCTGCTCGGACTGGACTAATGAAGACGGGCATACGCCATACAGTGTGCCATGAGGGAAATTTTGTCCGGACAGCAGAACTTGGGCCTACTCTTATATCGAATTCCAACTGTCAAGGGATTTTTTACGTGCATGCCAATGTGTACGTGCATGCCAATGTGTACACGGGACCTTGGTTTTTCGTCCCATTCGAACGACTAGACAGCTGTCCTTGTCAGGCCTTCCGTCCTGCATCACTGACAAGGGGGAACCACGCTGGAAAATTTGGATAACTTTCTCGGCCAATGCAGGGATCGACCACCAGACCTCCAGACTAGCAAGCCAGCGCCTTACCCACTTAGCCACCGTGGCTCCCCCATGTCAAAATAAAGGACTAGTATACACCGGTGCTCGGGGAGACGTACATATCAAAATAAAGGACTGACATACACTGATGCTGGGGTAGATTCAACCAGAGTGGACAAGAAAGCTGCCAAACACAGCACACTGAGATGCCCAAATATGGTTCAAATGCATTCAGTATTTACAAAGATATGGTGAACTGAAAATTTGTCAAGGGGATGTTGTAAACACAAGCCAGCGCCAAATGTCCCTAAAATATTTTGATCAGTCTTAAATCAGATTGACTTCAAGTTCAGAGATTATCTACTGTAAATATTTTGATGCTATTTTCATAATCACATATTTTTAAGAAATTAATCTAAATTAATCTAAAGCAGTGAACAATAAGATCTGAGAGAAAGAGAGAGAGAGAGAAAATGGGGTTTATGTCCACTCGACACAAACTAGGGACTAACATATGGTTTTTAATTCAATTTCAATAATTCGCTTGCGCATAGGGGTCTTTAACAGTGGGAGGAAACCGGAGGACCCGGAGAAAACTCACGAGGTTGGACAGGCGACCCTGCTCACAATAAGATCTAGTCCTAAATATGTAAATCATCAAAACCTAGAACACAGTTTTTATGGGATACAATCACTGGTTTTATTCTAAAAGCACGATGTTTCTACAAGTACATGTATTGTCTTAGCGTTATCAAGCACAATGACATTTAGTTCGTTCGTTCGTTTCTAAGAGTTTTACGTCCACTTCCACCTAAGGTGATTTCGTAGACAAGGACATTTAGTAAACTTGAGGTTAATATATACCAAATTCATAGTGAAACCATCAACATGGATTAAAATAACAGTACCGAAAAGAATCTAAGAGATTTGTCCTCAAATTGTCCTAAATCCTATCAACTTAACAAATATTATTCTTGTAATTAGTTTTGTGAATCCTTTGAACATTTTATTTACAGACAAACTGAAATTACTGGCTATTACTGATAAACCATTTCTTTAAATATGTATACAGTGACCACATTGACCTTTTGACAATGTCCATTATGAATATAATACAAGACACTTCCAATATACCCCCTACTTGTCCATTCACTAGAGTTTATTATTCTTATTTATATAATTTCCTGCTTCAGTGGTCTAAGATGAACGTATATATGTTGTACATAGATTTAATCCAAGTTTACATACTGCACGGTCACTTGACCCTATTCACGCACACCTTTTATGTTTTATGATTGTAGTTTAATCCTATTTAACCCTTAAATTAAACCTATTAAAAGTCAACCCTTAAATTAAACCTATTAAGAGTGAAAAGGCATTATAGGGAACTACAATCAAAGTTGACTTGAGAAGCGGAAGATTGATTAACTTTTTCAGCAAACTTCTTTTGAAATTTACTCTCAGATTTAAGCTCAGGCTAATGAAAATGTTCATGCAGTGTGCTGTGAGTAAAACTCTGCCCTGACAACAATACTTCCAATCACTCTTCAGTGAATTCCAACTGTCAAGGGTTCCTTTACGATCACACCCAACAGTAACAATTGTTATTAATAGCTAACAGTGTAACAATCAACAATAACAATGGTTATCAATAGTTAATGGTGTAACAATCAAAAATAACAATGGTTATCAATAGTTAATGGTGTAACAATCAACAATAACAATTGTTATCAATAATTAACAAAGTAACAATAAACAGTAACAGTGGTTATAAATAGTTAACAAAGTAACAATCAACAGTAACAATGGTTATCAATAGTTAACAGTGTAACAATCAACAGTAACAATGGTTATCAATAGTTAACAATGTAACAATCAACAGTAACAATTGTTATCAATAGTTAACAAAGTAACAATAAACAGTAACAGTGGTTATAGTTAACAAAGTAACAATCAACAGTAACAATGGTTATCAATAGTTAACAATGTAACAATCAACAGTAACAATTGTTATCAATAGTTAACAAAGTAACCATCAACAGTAACAATGGTTATCAATAGTGAACAAAGTAACCAATCAACAGGTGCTAAAGGATTAATAATAACTGTTATCAATAGTTAACAGTGTAACAATCAACAATATATCTTATCTTCATTAGCCCAGGTTAGGAGCAGAACAGTAGGATGTTAAACTCCATTTCATTTCATTTCATCTAACATTTAACATGCATTACAACAAAACTGAAAGTAGAATATACTGTATCCTCAATTGCTAGTAGGTTTTAAATTTTATACAACAGTGAATCAATCATCAGCTAATGTAAATGAAGTGAACATCTTTCTACACCAAAACATGGCTAATGAGGAGAGAAATATATATTTTGACCCGACAGCAGTGGTTACAACAACTAGACACATTATGTTTCCTTGCCAGACCCTCCTGACCTACACAATTAACAAGGGGGAGCGAGAGAGAGAGAGAGTGAGAGAGAGAGAGAGAGATGTGGTTTAACATCCACTTGACATAAACTAGGTCATTTCGGGACTAACATATGGTTCAATTTTATTTCAATAATTAGCTTCCGTGTAGGGGGTCTTTAGCAGTGGGAGGAAACCGGAGGACCTGGAGAAAACCCGCGAGGTTGGACAGACGATCCTACGCCTTGTCACGTACAACTGGGGAATTGAAACCATACCAGTTGACTCAATGACAAGGCGGTAAACACATTGAAAATCCCTGATCTTTCATATGCATGTACAGGCCTAATCTCCTTTATAACCTCCAGGCTAACAAGCCAGCGTCTTACCCACTTAGCCACCGTGATACCCAAAGAAACCACTTGAAGTAAGATGTTTATATGAATTTATATGTAAATCATCTTGAAGATTATCTAAACAGTTTTTAAAGTGTATTTATCTGTAAAATTATCTCTTTCTATACGGAAGTTGAATAGGATCAGGTGTAAAGATAAAGATACAGCAGTTGTTGGTTTATCAGTTGATATCAATTGTTAATATACTGAGCGCCATGGAAAACGCATCACTTTTTTTTCCCAAATATTTTATTACTAGGTGGTTTTGTATGTATAATATTATGCAATACTATGAACTATTGTTTTACACAATGCTCCCAAATGCAAAAAATATCGGCCCGTGTGCAAAAAAAAAAATTGCAAAAGATACACATGAAAAACCCAATATTCATGTGCAGCATTGTGTGTGAGCCCTTTAAAAGCATGTTTTCAACTTAATGTGCAGTACATGAACCGTGAAACGTCAATCTGTTGTAATTTGTTGTTGGACGTGTGAAGGAATCGAGCTAGACTGAGACTTACTGAAAATCAACGGAATGAAGCCATGGGAATGTCCAGGGCTGGCATGTCTACACGTGCTATTGCCAGACACTTCAATTGTTATCAGTCCACTATTGTAAGGTTGGTGGAACGTGTTCGAGTTACTGGATCAACACGTGACCGTCAACGTCCTGGTCCACAACGCGTTACAACCCAGATTCAAGACCGCTACATCCGGGTCACTCATCTGCATGACAGATTCCGCCCAGCAACTCGAACAGGTGCAGCAGGTGCAGCAGTCGTCGGAAGACAAGGACCAGTAAGTGCCAACACCGTAAGACGTTGTCTAAAAGAAGTAGGACTCCGTGCACGACGACCTTATGTTGGAGCTATCCTCAGGGATCATCACCGTCAGCGGCGTTTGATATGGGCTCAAGTACACCACACATGGAGAAGAGTAGACTGGCAAAGTGTGCTCTTCAGTGATGAGAGTCGCTTTCATCTTTATCACGCTGATGGCTGTCAACGTGTGTGGAGACATCTTGGGGAACGTCTTTCAGACTGCTGCGTCTTCGAAACAAATTGATGGGGTGGGGGAAGTGTAATGGTGTGGGGAGGCTTCACATTTCAACACCGGACCGCCCTACACATTTGCAGGGGTCGCATTAATGCTGTAGCGTACCGTGATGATGTCTTGCAACCAATTGTTGTTCCGATGTTTCGAGCGCACCCACAACTTCAGCACTTCCAACAGGATAATGCACGTCCGCATACCGCCCATTTTAGTATGGACTACCTGGCTGCTAACAACATCAATGTCTTGGACTGGCCAGCCATGTCTCCGGACATGGCACCGATAGAACATGTCTGGGATGAGATTGGACGCTGTCTGTATCGGAGACCACAGATGCACACCTTTGCTGCTTTAGAAGCTGCTCTTGTCCAAGAATGGAACAATTTGTCCCAGGCCTTCTTTCAAACATTGGTAAATTCCATGCGACGTCGCTGCACAGTGTGTGTAAGAGCCTGTGGAGGACACACGCGCTACTGACATCTGTGTCGTACTTTTGGTTTTGACCCCTCTGACTTTGTACCCTTGATTACAGATTAAACATCCATAAGTGTACAAATGTGTTGTTATTGATGTGTTCCCATTTGAATATTGTTCACAATAAGAAGCAAAATAAATAAGATATTTTTACAGGATCATTTTGTTATACGAAAAACTAAGTGATGCGTTTTCCATGGCGCTCAGTATATATATGAAATAATTTCTAACGTGAATATCTATTTGTATTGCTAGTTTATCATGTACTATCAATTGCCACAAAAAAATACAAGTATTAAATAATTTCTAACTAAAACAAACATTCATAATGAACCATGAGAATGGGTTGGTTGTACGAAATTTACTTGGCTGAGTTAGCTTGTATATGAGAGAGAGAGAGAGAGAGAGAGGGAGAGAGGGAGAGAGGGAGGGTTTAATCTTCTCGACACAAACTAGGTCATTTCAGGATTACCATATGGTTTAATTTTATTTTAATAATTCGCTTGTGTGTAGGGGTCTTTAGCAGTGAGAGGAAACCAGAGTACCCAGAGAAAACCCACAAGGTTGGACAGGCGACTCTACTCCTTGTCACGTACAACTGGGGAATCGACAGACCTTATGGGTTTCACTAAACCAGTTGACGAGGGGGGAACCACATTGGAAAATCCCAATATAACCAAAGGGAATATAGATAATTATATTGCTTAATATATCAAACAGAAACATACAACAATATGTCCTAGGTGGTGAAACTGATATTTGGGGTGAGGACTAGTCTATCACTGGTGTAGAAATGTTAACAGGTTAATAGATAAGTTATAATCAGTCATACCTTGGTTGCTTTATATATCTATCAATATACAGACCACATTATATTGTTCATAGGCAGAACATTTAATAAGGTCCAATAAACACAAACTAGGTTATTTGGGAGCTAGAGAGAGAGAGAGAGAGAGAGAGAGGAGAGAGAGGAGAGAGAGAGAAAGAGAAAGAGGGGAGGGAGGTTTAAACCTCCACTTGATACAAACAAGGTCATTTGGTGACTAACATTTGGTTCAGTTTTATTTCAATAATTCACTTGCGCTTAGGGGTCTTTAGCAGTCGGAGGAAACAGGAGAACCTCGAGAAAACCCAAGAGATTGGACAGGCAACCCTACTCCATGTCACCTACTATCGGGAAATCGAAACCATGCCAGTTGACTCAATGACAGACCTTATTATACAACACGCACATGCTAACTGTTCAGCCATCCACAACACACCCCCTCCCCGGAAACCAGAGGACCCAAAGAAAACCCACAAAGGTTTTACAGTCAAATGTGGGATCAAAACCATGCCACTTGACTCTATGGCAGACCTTTATGTTCTAAAGTGAATGCGCTAGACTATTCCCCAGGAAAGAAAGGAAGCTCCAAGAAAATGACATTAAAACTTTAATGTATTATCCTGCAAATATTTGTAATGATCAGTTAACGTAGAGAATTTTGATAAATTCTATATTATTATAGTTCATTGTGGACTAAAATTATCAACATTAATATCATTTCATATCTAGATAATATACTTCAGTTAAAATTATCAATATTTAAATTACGTTTATTATCATCTCTTGGCTTGAAATATGCATTACTATACAATATAAAACATACAATGGTCCGATTCCATATGATTTTCTATCATAAAACTGTAAATTTAAATTGAATTATGACATAAAATCTATCCCTCTATCTATCAATAAAGTCAAACTGTCGATTAGCAATTATAAAAAGATCAATTTCATCGTGTCTTTATCAAGTATAATGCAATAATCATCCATCATCTATGCATTACAAAAAATAAATATTGACAATAAAATTGTAAAATGAAATATAATCGAACAAAATGCATCAATGATGTTATTGATAAAATTAAAGGAGCTACATCTCTCTTCTTTGGAACATTGGCAGAGAAAGTTCATCGGGATTTTCGGCGTGGTTTCTCCTTGTCAGTGGTGCAGGACAGAAGTCCTGGCAAGGATACATGTCTAGTCGTTCGAATGGGATGAAAAACCGAGTTCCAATGTATACATTGACATGCACATAAAAGATCCCTTGGCAGTTGCAATTTGAATTAAGAGTAGGCCATAGTTCCGCTGCCTGGGCAAAATTTCTTTCATAGCACACTGTATGGCCGTCTTCATTAGCCCAGTCGGAGCAGAACAGTAGGACATTAAACCCCATTTTATTTCAATCTGATTAAAACACAGATCCTATTTTGTTTCGTTTTTATAGTTCAAAATTTCGATTTTACTTGTCTTTACTACACTTGGATCTGGAAGCGTTGTTATTTAACTCGTGTTCTGCTTGAAATGAGGGGTCAGCCAATCAAATGGTCTGTCGAATTGAGCGTTTGACCGTTTTTGCGCAGAACTGTGGGTAGACATTAGCGGCAATAGAAAGCAAAACAAAGCAAAAGTAGCTCAAAAATACACGGCCGTTGCTAATTGGTTAATAGAATGACGGACGTAATCGGTTCAAATGTCGCTTGCTTGGTACCTGACGTCATAGAACATGAACTCCCACTACAACTTGTTAGATCTACATGTAGTGTAGGCCATCGAAAGTATAAAAAACGAAACGAAATATAGATCTATATTTTAATTAGAATGATTTCATTTCTTCTTTGGAACCTATTTAATGAAGAATCAAGGTAGATCATTTTGCCCAGGCATTATGGCCTACTCTTATATCAAATTCCAACTGCGTCTTACCAACTTAGCCACCATGGCTCCCTTTACGATCTAAGCCCTCTCCTTTAAATCATGAAAGCCAGTTAGATAATGACAATAAAATATAGAGTTATTATATAATCATTATGTTATAAAATAGTTTTTGGATATGAATCTATTGAATAAATATCATAAAATCTCTTCAACTAAAACTCTTTTCGTGTGATTTTAATCTGATTTTCATGCCAAGCGATAAAAATCTGGATATAAAATTTAATTAAATATCACGAAATATCATGATAACAATTTTCTCATTTCCCCAAGCACTGCACTACTTCATAGATATCAGGAAAACTCAATATTATAGGATATATACTGATATATAATTTGTAAGTGGTTATTTTGTTTTGTTGTCCTTGTGTTTGTCATGTGAGTTTCCACTTAGCTATGAGAGAGTAGTGATCATGGAGCGGTTAAGACAGAGAGGAATTTTCAAAATATTTTGTATTGCGGCTATAGTTGTTCAGATACCACACAAAATCAAGAATGTAGTGAATGCAGTGGTATGAGTTGCTGGCTAGATGTGGAAAGCCCCCTACCCAAAATGAAATGAAATGAAATGAAATGGGGTTTAACGTCCTACTGTTCTGCTCCTATACTGGGCTAATGAAGACGGGCATACGCCATACAGTGTACTATGAGGGAAATTTTGCCCGGGCAGCGGCACTATCGCCTACTCTTATATCGAATTCCAACTGCCAGAGGATCTTTTACGTGCATTCCAATGTTTACACGGGACCTCGGTTTTTCGTCTCATCCGAAGGACTAGACAGCTGTCCTTGTCAGGCCCTCCGTCCTGCATCACTGACAAGGGGAAACCACGTCGGAAAATCGGGATGAACTTTCTCGGCCAATGCAGGGATCGAACACCCGACCTCCAGGCTAGCGAGCCAGCGCCTTACCCAACTAGCCACCGTGGCTCCAGATGTGGAAAGCCCCCTACCCAAAATCTACCCACATCCAATGTGTGATGCATACTCTCTCCTCTGCTACATATTTTAATAGCCCTGTGATCGTCTGGTATTGTCTCTGGTTATATTTGTAATTCTTTAACTGGTTATGACTCCACCTTAAATATTGTGTATTTCGCAGCTTGCTCAGTTTATGGTTACAAGAATAACAATACCACAGTTCGTTTCTACATTTTATGTCAAGCACTGGATACATAGGTTACAAGCATATATTAAAACAAAGTCATTCTCTAATCTCTCAACCCACCATATTGTAGAACGAGTTAACTGACGGATGCACTACGTCATAATGACTCTCCAAAAACTTAATGGGCCATTCTGAATCTTTTCGGTGTCTCTTGAACCTCAACGGTCTCTCCCAACGAATTTCTACTGAAGGATCCAACTATATCATATGGCACTCCTAAGACTTAACGGATCATTCTGAATCTCGTTGGTGTCTCTTGAACCTCAACAGTCTCTCCCAACAAATTTCTACGGAAGGATCCCACTACATCATATGGCACTCCTAAGACTTAACGAATCATTCTGAATCTCAACAGTGTCTCCTGAATCTCAACAGTGTCTCTTGAACCTCAACAGTCTCTCCCAACAAATTTCTACATGATGTCTGAAATGTCTCCACATAGATTTAGTGTATTATATGCCCTGACTTCTGTTATCTATTATTTAACTAGTCAAATATTACGTAATCAATTATGATGATTGGTTACTAAGTCTAATGATGTCACGAATAAGCCAAATATGGAATGGACATGCCTTGCATACCAACAGGGATTATTACTTAATTTGGTCAACAGACACATTCCATTCTGGGCCATGAAGATGGCATATAACAAATGTGTTTATTAACCTTTAGTTCATAATTCATGTATCATAATATCACAGATTTCTGTTGTTTCACATGCTGTATTGCTTGTCTATGAATCTGTAAACAGTAATTAGTCAAGGCCATAATATTATTATACATATGTGTTCTTTTGCACAAATCTAGACTAATATTAACAAAGAATTGGGTGTGACACCGCCCGCTGGGGCATGCATGAAAAGAAATAGTTGCTGTTCTTACAATATTAAAGAATAAATATGCTAAGTTCCAAGACGATCCACTCAGAATTACAGCCTGTAAATAAAAAACACAAAAACTGGCCTGGCTCTGATCTTGGGCCGTCTTCATTAGCTCAGTAGGAGAGAGAGAAATGGGGTTTACCACCCACTCGACACAAACTAGGTAATTTTGGGACTAACATATGGTTCAATTTTATTTCAATAATTCTCTTGCACGTACATGTAGGGGTCTTTAGCAGTGGGAGGAAACCGAAGGACCCTGAGAAAACCTATGAGGTTGAACAGGCGACCCTACTCCATGTGACTCAATGACAGATTTTATGATACAGCGTGTACATGCTAATTAACCATTGGCTACTAGCTCAGTCAGAGAAGAACAGTAGAACATTAAACCACATTATGAATGTGGACGTATAAAAATAAGACAAAAATGGCACTGTCTGGGCAAAATACTCTGAACTCACACAAACTATATAACTATAAAAATAAACATAAGTTTGTATCAAAATGAATTAAGGTATGTTGACCCAATTTGTTTTTTTTTCATGTTATGAATTCAACTTCCTATAATTGTCTGTATCTATGCGTCATTGTTTCTCTAATTCAAATCAAGGGACGTAATTTTGTTTAACAGAAATGTACAAAAAGAGACATTTTTTTATATAACTGTAAACAATAGAAGGGAACTAGTTGAGACAGTCTGGTCGTCACGGCTACAACAATCTTGACTGTGTCAATATACCAGGACCATACCAATATGGTGCTATCATTTGTTTTAGGATTATCGGCATGGTGTTATTTTACTCAAAGCCTCATTCCTGTGGTTTTATTCAACTAAAACACTATAAAGTCTGGAAAAAACACAGTTAGCTTATCTCACTGTAACCCAGGTATCATTTAATCTTGTGTTTCTAGCACTAAATTCTTTCACATTCATTTAATACCAAATCTTTGTTTAAAAATTTGTAAAAATCGTTTAAAATCACCTAAACTCAACTAATTTGTACTTGTGTTCAGTTTAAAGCTGACCATTTAATTTTGATAATAAGTGTCCAATTTACAAATGTTTAAAGTAGCTAAGTCTCCAACTCAATATTATCCAAAATCTTCAACATTGAAAACACGATTTATTTGTCAAATTAAATCAACATTCATGTTATGATCTTACTAGAAAAAGATGGGCTTTTGATATCCAATATTTAAGACAAAATAAACATTTTACCATTGGTACACGAATCGCGTACCCTAATGCGCTTTAGCCCCAGTTGTATCAAGAGACTCGAGGGACGAGGCTAGACACATTGCACCAAATCAAACGGCGTATGTAGACAGGAATAACCAGCACTAGAAATTTGCACTCGCTTGAGACTGCTGCCTTATTTCGCCGAACATAACTGATTTGAAATTGGAGTGAAAACGGAAACCATTGAATGTAAATCAGTTTATATACATTCATACTACAGTATTATATGCGTTGTCAATTTCTAGGTCCCAAATGTTAGCGATTTAGCTCCTTTAATTTCTCGATCATTCCTGTGGTCTTACTAAATGAAGACGGGCATACACCATACAGTGTGCTATGAGGAAACTTTTGCTACGGCCTAATCTTATATCGAATTCCAACTGCCAAGGGATCTTTAATGTGCATGCCAATGTGTACACGGGACTTGGTTGTTTTTTTTTGTCCCATCCGAACGACTTGACAGCCATCCTTGTCAGGCCCTCTTATCCAGAAATCTGTTTCATTTCTAGTTCATATCTGATTGCTAGCGTACACAATACGTGGAGTGGGAGGGGACTTGCAACACTCTCTTAAAGTACATGTACCAGCAGGTGGAGATATGAACAGAAGATGGATCAGTCTGTCTTTCTGTTCAGCGGGGACAACTACATCTACAACCTATAACAATGTATAGATCTACCAGTCTGTCCAGCCATAGTACTCTGTAAGGGGGTGTTGCCATTTCTTTTCTCGTATCCATGTTGTTGTTCTAAGTCCTGCCCTGTGAAACAAATTTGTAGAATTCCTTGGTTTTGTTTTAAGTCCTGTCCTGTGAAACAAATTTGTAGAATTACTAGTTTTTTTGTCCGAAGTTCAGCCTTTTAAAACAAGAATCCTACAGTACGTACTTTATTCAACACTCTATGATATACTGTATGTACCAGTACATAAATGTTTAATATCCGATGTTTATGAGGTTGTGAGTAACTTCTACCAATAAAACTGACATTAACGGACATTCCTACGAGGACATACATATCTACTACATCAAAATCACCTTACTCTATAGTTCTGTTAGTTTAAAGATACATTATATAAGATTTAGATAAGAGCTGACCATTCTTGAATTAATAGCTTAAAAATAGATAATGTAAAATGAATTTATTGAAAATTTCTTTCCAAATGCTCCATTGCTAGCGAAAATATTAGCTTTTGAAGGTTTGACAAGATGTGTGCATTAATTGTAACCACCGCAGTGGTTGTTCGAAGCTTAGCCTCACTTCACCATTTTTAGATTAAATCAAAATATGGCTGAACCGTTCTTATCTACTTAATATCGGAGATATCTGATGGCATCGATAGTTGATTATGGTCTTGTCATGTTAATTAATGTCTAATTAATAGTTTATATAACATTTCCAGGCCTAAAGAAAGACTTGCAATAGGCAGATTTAGCTCTTGCGTAATGTATGTTTAACTAAGGAATATGTTAATAAGAAACCATTTAAACATCCACACTGTAAGTTCTTGACTTCGTAATTATAAGCATATATTAAACATACATTGCGCAAGAGCCAAATCTGTCTATTGCAGGTCTTTCTTTAGGCCTAAAATGTTTTCTAAATTATTAATTAGACATTTATTAACTTATTCAAACCATTGCTAGCTTGTAATATTTAGTGGATTGGAATAAAAAAAGTTTTTAAAATAATTACACGCGCAAATGGATAATCAAGATTTTGTTTTTATTGATGATGATCGAGGCAGGCCTAAAATTCATAAGCTAATATCTCGGTCCAGAGGGGAGCAATTTGACTGAAATTTTCAGCGTATTCTATTTACGTTATCTAGTTTTTAACTATTATAGCGAGAACAGTCAACTCTTTATCTAATCTCCCATAATGCCCCTTTAAATATGACTATTTTCAGCAACAAGTTCGACTATGTCTTGAACAACCTGTCAAGTTGTGGTCATAAACGATCGATTTCTGCCACGTGTGAAACTGGTGACAAATGAACTGTTTCCAATGCAAGAAGAGAAGAGAATAAGAGTGATGATTACCACCACAGTATAACACTACAATGAAATGAAATGAAATATGGTTTAACGTCCTATTGTTCTGCTTCGACTAAGATAATGAACGCGGGCACACGCCATACAGTGAGCTATGAGGGAAATTTTGCTAGGGCAGCGGCGCTACAGCCTACTCTTCTATCCAATTCCAACTGCCAAGGGATCTTTTACGTGCACGCCAATGTGTACATGGGACCTCAGTTTTTCCTCCCATCCAAAAGACTAGTCAGTTGTCCTTGTCAGGCCCTCCATCCTGCACCACTGACAAGGGGAAACCATGTTGGAAAATCCTCATGAACTTTCTCGCCCAGATTAGCGAGCGAGTGTCTTACCCACTTAGCCACACAATCATAAAGACAAAATTTGATTTCGTTGAATATAACCCCCATACAGCGTACAACATAAAATTACTCTCATAGCACATACTATCCACATGGTAAATGCTGGTCTTCATTACCTTGACAGAACTAACACGGTATATAGGAAAACATTCACTGGTTTATTATACACTAGCACAACGTTTCGATAAATATCTTCTTATCGCTTTCAAGCTTATGTATAAAAACCAGTGATTGTTTTCCCATATAACCGTGTTCTGTTGTGTCTCCAATCGCTAAATGCCACTAAAGGATTATGTTCATTACCTTGGATGGTGCTTAAAAACAAAACGTTAAACCCCATTTCAGTTGTGAAATATTACAAGTTAATATGAAATGTGTGGGTGTTCGGTCAACGGGTATGTCTTGCCTCTAGCGAGATTCTTTAGTGTGGCAACGTCGAGGACCAACATCAAATATTGGTTCCTAAATCTGATAAAATAAGGATTAAGTGTCTAGACTTATTGAACAAAAGGTTGACGACAGAATTTGATCGTAACGAGAGTAGGTTAAACAGTGTGTGGTTGTCTCTACTACTATTTCACCTGTATTAATAATAACCCAGGTAGATATTGGTGTTATATTACAGGTGAGACTATAATCACACCTCTATTATCACCTGAATGTACAGAGACCAGCTGGAAAACTACTGACTTTGAATAAATAAAGAAATGTTACTAACTTCATAATGTTACTAACAAGTGTTTACTTTCTGTTTTGTAGAACGGTATTAACACTTTAAATGGGGAATGTCTGTACTTCAATAGGGGGAGGTCTGGTGTGGAATGTTCGTACATTAATAGGGGGAAAGCTTGGTTAGGAATGTCTGTACTTCAATAGGGGAAAGCTTGGTGAGGAATGTCGGTACTTTAATAGGGGAAGGCTTGGTGATGGATGTTGGTACTTTAATAGGGGGGTGGGGGGTGGTGAGGAATGTTGGTACTTTAATAGGGGGGATCAAGGGTTGGCGAGGAATGTCTTTACTCTTATACGGGGGTGGGGGTGGGGGGTTATTTGATTTTGTTCATTTGCTGGGGCAGTGCCACACTAATCTGAGAAGAATGCCCGTTGAGGTTCCAACCAATGGTCTTGAGCACAATCAAAGTCTTTCTTGTACATGCACTCCAATGTTGACCTTAGTTTTTCAGACATAGCACGCAAGCCCTGTAGGCACTCCACCCCCGAAATATAATCTAGGTGCTATTGGTGTGCCATCACTGCGATATGTTTTCGTCCTTATAATGTCACATTTTTATCTTGAGAGAGAGAGAGAGAGGTTTTTATATATTATTTCCACCGGAGGTATTATTAGAGAGAGGAGGGAGGGGGAGGGGAGAGAGGGGAGTGTGGGTGAGAGAGAGAGAGATTTCTGTGTTTTAATTTAGCCCAGCATATTATTAGAGAGGGAGTAGAGATAGAGAGAGTGAGGGACGGAGAGTGAGAGAAAGGGAAAGAGAGGTTTTTATGCTATATTTTCACCTAAGGTATTGTGGAGAGAGAGAGAGAGAGAAAGAGAGAGAGTTTCTATGTTATATCAACCTAGAGAGAGAAATGGGGTTTAACATCCACTCGACACAAACTAGGTCATTTCGGGACTAACATATGGTTTAATTTTATTTCAATAATTTGCTTGCGCATAGGAGTCTTTAGCAGTGGGAGGAAACCAGAGGACCCGGAGAAAACCCACGAGGTTGTACAGGCGACCCTACTCCTTGTCACGTACAACTGGGGATTAGAAACCACGCCAGTCGACTCAATGACAGACTTTATGATACAGCGCGCGCACGCTAACCATTCAGCCATCCAACCCCCCTATATCAACCACAGGTATGATTATATATATATATAGAGAGAGAAAGTACTTCACCTTAATCAAACACTACACCCTTGATATTTTAACTTTACATACAAACATTGTACATACTTGTCATTCCTATCATATCATCCAACATATATCAACTTAAAATACCCTTTTGAGAACATCTCATACCACAGCCCAATTACTTCAAATGTCCAGATAATTTGCTATATCAGCACTGACTACAATAAGATCGTGGCAACTTACAATTCTATCAAAAAATTGGGGACAACATATGGCAATCAGGATAGAGAGAGAGAGAAATGGGGTTTAACGCCCAGTCAACGCAAACTAGGTGATTTTGGGACTAACATATGGAGTCTTTAGCAGTGGGAGGAAATTTGAGGCCCCACAGAAAACCCACAAGGTTGAACAGTCGACACAAACTACGTGATTTTGGGACTAACATATGGAGTCTTTAGCAGTGGGAGGAAACTTGAGGCCCCACAGAAAACCCACAAGGTTGAACAGGCCACCCTACTTCTTGTCACATACAACCCGGGAATCGAAACCACGAAACCACAGCAGCTGACTCAATGACAGACCTTATGATATAACGCACACGTGCTAAACATTCAGCCAGACACCCCCCCCCCCCCCCCTGGCAATCAGGAAACAAAATACTGACTCAATCAAAACCTGGTTTTTTTTTTATTTCTTGCAAACCAGTCATGTAAATTTGGCTATTCTATCCGGACCCCCAAAACTTAAAATGAAATTTGTTTGGCCCTAAGAGGATCACCTTCTCCATGGTAATATTCCCTTTCTACTTCACATGCTAATTTTCTATTGTAAGTGGTCCTCTATCATAAGATATCTTGTCCTAACAAATTATTATTCTATTAATTCAGTAATTTAATATTCACAGACCACATTGATCATCAACATCAAACAATATGTGAATGGGAGTACAATCTTCTATTTTTCGACAATAAATGAGCACATGAAGGCGAGCGTATACCATGCAGTGTGCAATAACAGCTTGTGAAGACGGCCATACACCATACAACCAGGCCTGGAAATAACGGTTTTAGATATGACCTCTGACGCGCTCTTCCACTACAACCAGTCAGATCTTCATCAAATCTAATGACAGAACTGGGAGTTCATTTGAGAGAGAGAGAGAGAGAGAGAGAAATGGGGTTTAACGTCCACACGACACAAACTAGGTCATTTTGGGACTAACACATTGATCAGTTTTATTTCAATAATTCACTTGTGCGTAGGTGTCTTTAGCACTTGGAGGAAACCAGAAAAAACTTGAGGAAACCGGAGAACCCCGAGAAAACCCACAAGGTTAGACATGCGACCCTACTCCTTGTCACATAGGGAGTCTGTTTGAGCGGCCATACTGTCTGTCCTTAAAAGGAATTCCAACGATTCCATTCCTTCATTTTCTTATCAGCAGACACCGTAAAAGGTAAACACAGTTAAGACAGTTTATTTGACAGGTGTTTAGGATATAAAGAGCTACAGGTTCGACCACACCCTCATTTGTCCCCTTTTATCCCTTAACAACACCTTCCAAATTACCAGGTAAACATTAGCTTTACATTTACTTCTTAACATTTTCAAGATCGTAAATCACCTGACAAATTCACATGTTAAAAGTTCACAGGTCACAGGTTAGCAGGTTAAGAGTTAACAAGATTCTATTACAATTAATGGGATTACACACACTTGAAGCAAGATATATAGTTTTTTGTCAAAGAAAAACGTATATCTGCTACATGTAGGTGACAAACATGTAAAACAAAACATCTACTACATGAAGGTGACAAACATCATATAAAACTTGCTAATAAGCTGTTTAGTAAAATATCATTAAATATTTATAATTTGTGAAGTCATATTTGGAGCAAGATATATATCTATTTTTTTTTTGGTCATAGAAGAGTGTTTATATCCTAATTGAAGGCGACAAACATTGTAAAAAAACTTAAGAAAACTGCTAACAAGGTGTTACAGCTATATCATTGATAAATGTATAATTGGTGAAACTGTGAGGAGGATTGAGTCAGTTGAGGTGTTTGGTGTAGAAGGGACAAAATCTCTTGTAGGGGTATCATCTCTGTAGTAAGGGGGCTGCTTTTAGTCAATATTGTAAAAACTATGTCATAATCAAACTGATTTTGTTAAACATGCATTATGCTAGAGCTAAATCTGCATGTTGCAGGTCTTTCTTTAGGCCTTATATGTTATATAAATTATTAATTAGACATTTATTAATATGACAAGACCATAATTAAGTCACGGTAGGTCTGATTTTAAGTAGATTAGAACGGTTCAGCCATTTAATGGTTTTCACTAAAAAGCTTCGAACAACCAGAACGGTGGTTACAATCAGTGCACACATCTTGCCAAACCTTCAAAAGCTAATATCTTCGCTCAGAAAAAAGTATTTTGAATGAATTTTCAATATATTTATTTATTATTTTCTATTTTTGAACTATTATAGCAAGAACGATCAGTTCTTTATCTAAATCTTACATAATGTATCTTTAATAAATATTGTGTAATGAGAAAACAGGTTAACATCCACTTAACACAAACTAGGTCATTTCAGGACTAACATTTGTCTTTCTTACAATCTGGCTATGTTCCTTTACTGTTACAGATGTTTGAATGAATGCAGTCATTCTCGTTAGCATTTTTGAGGAGAGCAGAAAAAAGTTCCTCTTAATCAACAAATTGAAAAAATCGCTCCCCTAAGAAAGCTCTCCCAGTTTTGATAAGAAGAGTGATTTAGGAATTAAGGAGAGTGATCTGATATTAAGGAAAGTGATTAGTTGTGTGTATGGGAAATGGTTCTGAAGATCAATAACTGCATGTTATGGGGTCATTCATGGATTCATAAATGATAATAAACCCCCCATGACTTTTACGGATAGGGCGAAAAAGATCCCCTTGGTCGACATTCAGGTGAGCGGCAGGCATTTGAGTGTCGATTGCTCGCCTTAAAAAACAATGACTGGGAATGGTTTTGCTATTAGACACCATTTTACAAAATAAAAACCCCAACACATTGTGATTTATCTCCCTTCCTCCCATCATGAAATGAAATGGGTTTTAAGATCCTACTGTTCTGCTCCGAGTGGGCTAATGAAGACGTGCATACGCCATATATATAGGAGACATGTTTGGCCATTTCAGAATTATTTTCCATAATGTTTTGTATATTTTTCGTTAATATTGGAATTTCACTTACAAATGAAATGAAATGGGGTTTAAAGTTGTATTGGTTTGCTCCGAACTGGGCTAACGAAGACGGGCATATCATACAGTGTGCTACGAGGGACAGCCGCACTATGACCTACTCTTATATTTAATTCCAACTGTCAAGGGATCTTTTACGTGCACACCAATGTATACACAGGATCTGTTTTTCGTGTCATCCGAAGGACTAGACAGCTGTCCTTGTCAGGTCCTCTCTCCTGCACCACTGACAAGGGGAAACCATGTCTCGAACTTTCTCGGCTAATGCAGTTCTCCCATCCTAATTATCTACAGAATAAACCTTTATATTTTCTAATGTTATGCAACAATAAAATCATCTTTCAACAGATAAGCAGGCAAACAAATCACAAAACATTTGTATATTTTTTTTAATTAAAAAAAAACCCCAGTCCATTTAATTTTATTCCGCAGTAAATTGAAACCAGTTGTAATAAACCACAATGTAAAATTAGTTTAACCATCGTTCAACAGATAATAATCAGGTACAAAAATCACAAAACATTTATATACTATTTTGAATTTAAAAAAAAAACCAGTCTATTTATTTTTATTCAGCAGTAACCCAGTTGTAAGAAACCAAAATTGTTCACATATTTAAATTTAGTTTAACCATCATTCAACAGATAATAGTGGAAAAAAATCACAAATTTTTTTTAATTTAAATAAACAGTCAATTTCATTCAGCAGTAGAATAAAACCGGTTTTGTAGAAACCACAATTGTTCAAACATGAATAAGATACCATCACAAAACTTTACAGATACACTGACAAGCTAGCAATTATATATAAATTATATAATAATAAACAAACTGTCTGAAGAATCAAAAACTTTACAGATACACTGACAAGCTAGCAATTATATAAATTATATAATAATAAACAAACTGTCTGAAGAACCAAAAACTTTACAGATACATGTACACTGACAAGCTAGCAATTATATAAATTATATAATAATAACCAAACTGTCTGAAGAACCAAAAACTTTACAGATACACTAACAAGCTAGCAATTATATAAATTATATAATAATAAACAAACTGTCTGAAGAACTAAAACATCATCTGGATTCATTCTGTTTACTTCCTTGTCAAAGACATACATAAACCAAAACAATATTTGAATTACATGTACATAATAAAATGGAATTAAAAAAAAGCACTTTTAATAATAAATTTGGATGCAATTAAAGATAGATTATGGAAGATTAGATAAAGAGCTGGCAGTTCTAACTATAATAGTAAAAACTAGATAATGTAAAGGGAATATGCTGAAAATTTCAGTCAAATTGCTCCACTCTGAACTGAGATATTAGCATTTGAATTTTAGGCCTAGCCTCGATCATCATTACTGAAGTCGGTACGATAAAAAAGTCGGTACGATAAAAAACATAGTCTTGAATATCCATTTTTGGAATAAATCATCAATGAGCATCATGAGCAGCAAATCGGATTCAAATCCAGTGAAAATCGGACACATAAGATGGTATCGAGTTGATTAAGGTCTTTTCATGTTAATAAATGTCTAATTAATAGTTTATTTAACATTTCAGGCCCAAAGAAAGACCTGCAATAGGCAGATTTAGCTCTTCCATAATCAATGTTTAAAATAGTTCTGGATAATTAATCTACCTATTATCTACATGGGTATAAGCCTTTCTAAATAAATAAATCTTTAGTTTTAAAAGTAACAATAGCATTGACATTATGAAATCGAATTGGTGGTAATTTGTTTCATTATTTGTTGAATATGAGAGAGAGAGAAATGGGGTTTAACGTCCACTCGACACAAACTAGGTCATTTCGAGACTAACACATGGTTCAATTTTATTTCAATAATTCGTTCGCGCGTAGGGGTATTTAGCAGTGGGAGGAAACCGGAGGACCCAGAGAAAACCCACGAGGTTGGACAGGCGACCCTACTCCTTGTCACGTACAACCGGGGAATCGAAACCACACCAGTTGACTCAATGACAGAACGTATGATACAGTGTGGGCGTGCTAACCATTCGGCCATCCAACCCCCCTTTGTTGAATATGAACCACAATATGAAATGAAATGAAATGGGGTTTAACGTCCTACTGTTCTGCTTTGACTGGGCTAATGAAGACGGGCATACGCCATACAGTGTGCTATGAGGGAAATTTTGCCCGGACAGCGGCACTACGGCCTACTCTTATATCGAATTCCAACTGCCAAGGGATCTTTTACGTGCACGCCAATGTGTACACGGGACCTCGGTTTTTCGTCCCATCCGAACGAAAAATCTGGATGAACTTTCTCGGCCAATGCAGGGATCGAACACCCGACCTCCAGGCTAGCGAGCTAGCGTCTTACCCACTTAGCCACGTGATCCCCCTCCATGTAAGAGAGCCAATGCCCTACTCACCGAGTCACCATGTTAGCGAGCCAATGTCCTAACCACTGAGCCACCGTGGCTCCTTGTAA
This sequence comes from Patella vulgata, assembly GCF_932274485.2. NCBI lineage: Eukaryota > Metazoa > Mollusca > Gastropoda > Patellidae > Patella > Patella vulgata. Next base: position 6,498,179 of record NC_065885.2, read on the forward strand.
CTTGTTGAAAAAAAAAAAAGAGAACAAATATGAACCACAATACAATAGCACTAGACATTATAATGTCAAATTGGTAATTTGCTCCACAATTTGTCGAATAAAAAGAAAACAGACATAAACTACAATACAATCAGTGTCCGTACCTCAAACAACCTGGGTTTTTTTACCTATATTATAAATACAAGCATGATATATACAATAACCAAAATCTACAAAGCTTAGTTATAAATGGATCAACAACGCCTATTTTACACATGGTAAGTTTATAACAATTGCTAACATTTCACGTTTTAAATTCTCTTGATATTTCTCTTCAAGTGTCGCTCCATGTCTCGAGCTAATTGACAATTATTTACACTTTTCAACTTCCAATGACAGCACAAACCCTATTATTAATTCTTAAATTCCAGACCTGAAATTTAATATCCTTGTCAACTCTTTTGTTTTCTTGCCTCCATTAGAAACAGTTTAACAATTATGGAGGATATCTGGTACATACATGGTTTTTTTAGTTGTGTACAAAGGATGACAAGGCATTTCCTTTCGAGAGAGAGAGAGAAAGAGAGAGAGAGAAGAGAGAGGAATGGGGTTTAACGTCCACTCCACACAAACTAGTTCATTTCGGGACTAATGTATGGTTTTAATTTTATTTCAATCATTCGCTTGCGCGTAGGGGTCTTTAGCAGTGGGAGGAAACCAGAGGACCCGGAGAAAACCCATGAGGTGGGACAGACAACCCTACTCCTTGCCACGTACAACCAGGAATCGAAACCATGCCAGTTGACTCAATGACAGACCTTATGATACAACGTGCACACACTAACCAATCGGCCATCCATTCCCCCCCCCCCCACTTGATGCTTTGTAGTTTGGGAAGGTTAATCTTCTTCTGTCTAGAGGGGGGTTGGATGGCCGAATGGTTAGCATGTGCACGTTGTATCATAAAGTCTGTCTTTGAGTCAACTGGCATGTTTTCGATTCCTGGTTGTATGTGTCAAGGAGTCGGGTCGCCTGTCTAACCTCGTGGGTTTTCTTCAGGTCCTACGGTTTCCTTTCCTTACGAAATGACCTAGTTTGTGTTGAGTGGATGTTAAACCCCATTTCTCTCTCTCTCCCTTATGATACAACGCCCACCCACTAGCCATTCGGTAATTCATCCCTCTCTTGATGTTTTGTAGTTTGGGAAGATAAAGAGGAGTAGGTATTATAGATGCACATTATAGCAGGTTAATCTTCTTCCGTCTAGAATACCACACAAATCACTTCACTTAGTTTATGTAAATTTAAACCAAGATGAAACATTATACATTGGTATCTAAGCCTTAAGGCTTGATACAAGGGTATTATTTGCATGGATAAAATATAAATCCCTTTTACGATCTCCCGCTTGTCTCCAGTTAGTGCAGACACAATCAACACCCAACATTTAAGAGGACCCAGATTTCATGTTAGTTTGTTGCTTAGCAATTACCAGTACAAACTCCAATATTTGACTCCTATAGTGGAAATTTTAACAGTTTATTTAAGTTCACTGTTAAATATCATTTCTCAAACAAAAAAAAATGATAAAATAAAAATAAAATTTAAAAAACAAAAACAAACCCAAAACCGTTATTTATCTGTTCTAGTGTTCGTGACTGTAGTTTGTTTGTTTGTCCGTCTGTTCAGCGTTGGCAGCTGTAATAAGGCTTTACCGAGGCTGAAATTTGGTGCATAGGGGTAGCTCTGACTGGGAAGTATAATAGGCCTGGTGGCCTACCACTTCTAGTTTCACAGTTATACTACTTTCGGTTAATGGCTATACCCATGCTACGCTTGGTCAATCGCTAGTTTAAAATAAATATACAATTATCATCACATGAAACTAGTTCAATACCCATTTGGACTCAGGTTTAATCCTCGGAATATGTTGGTGGGTTTCCCCCCAGTCAGAGGTGCAGGATATAGAGGGTCTGGCAAGGGACAATGCATAGTCATTCGGATGGAACAAAAAAAACAAGGTCCCATGCACACATTGGCATACACATAAAAGATCCTTCGACAGTTTAAATTCAAAATAAAAGTAGGCCATAGAGCCGCTGTCAGGACAATTTTGGTGCATGCCCATCTTCATTAGCCCAGTCAGAGCAGAAAAGTAGGACGTTAAACCCTATTTCATTTCTTTACAATATTATAAAACATATACTATATATATGTTTTAAGTAGGATATTAAACCTGATTTTATTTGATTTACGTCTGTATTTTATAAACAGTCTGTTATAGAAATAAGCTGGTACAGGAAATATAAAATTTCAACGAGATTCTTGCAAGGAAAAGTTTAATTTCGATTTAACAACTTTTAGAAACTAAAATAATCATTTACCAATCTCACAAAATAAACAGGTATTTTCCAATTAACATGACAAATTAATGGTGAATTGTATTTTGTAGTATTTCTATTAATAAAGAGACAAATTAATATAAGGGAGGGAGAGAGAGAGAGAAATGGGGTTTAACGTCCACTCGACATAAACTAAGTCATTTCGGGACTAATACAGGGTTCAATTTTATTTCAATAATTCGCTTGCGTGTAGGGGTCTTTAGCAGTGGGCGGAAAATAGAGTACCCAGGGACAACCCACGAGGTTGGACAGGCACGTACAACTGGGGTATCGAAAACCACGGCAGTTGACTCAAAGACAGACCTTATGATATGGCGTGCACGTGCTAACCATTCGGCTATCCAAACCCCCAATTAATTTAAGCCCTTGGCTTGTTTTTGAATATTTACATTTTGACAATCTGTGTATTAAACATCAATATTATTTTAATAAATATTGTTTAAAATAGCTAAGTCTCTAACTCAATATCATCCAAAGTCTTACACGTTGAAAATTCAAATTATTTGTCAACATCGATGTTGTCATCTTACCGGGAAAAAGATGGGCGTCTGATATCCAATATTTAAGACAAAATAAACATTTTACCATTGAACATGAATCATGTACCATAATGCATTTCAATGCCATTTGTCATGTCATTTTAAACGGTGACGACATATTCTTATCTAGAGAGCATGCATAATAAATACTATCCATGTAGACGGGAATAACCAGACGCTAGAGATTGCCATTCAATTAAGACTTCTGGTGTATTTTACCAAACATAATTGATTAGAAATTACAGTAAAAACAGAAATGATTGAATGTAAATCAGTTTATATACATTCATATTACATTTTATAAGTGTTGCGACCCATTTGTATCAATTTCTAGGTCCCAAATATTAGTGATTTAGCTCCTTTAAATTAAAGATACATTATGGGAGATTCGGTAATGAGTTGGCAGTTCTCACTATAATAGTTAAAAACTAGATAATGTAAAGGGAATTTGTTGAAAATTTCATTCAAATTCATCCACTATGAACCGAGAACGAAGCGACTGAACTTCCCATAAGCTTCGGTCATCATTACTAAAGTCAGTACGATAAACAGCATAGTCTTGATTATCCATTTAATCGTTTAATGGGGAAGGAAAGTTATGCAGTAAATCGGCTTACAACCCACTAAAGATCGCAGGCTAGCGCTGCCATCTAGAGTTGATTATGGCATGGATAGGTTAATTAATGTCTAATTAAGACCTGTAATAGGCAGATTTAGCTCTTGCATAATGCATGTTTAACTCCTTAATTCATGTTAATCCAACCAATTAATTGGACAGATATCTCGATTAATGGATTATCAATCATGTCCAACTGGTGAGCTTTGAGTAAATCAAATACTGAATAGATCTTCTCTGAAAGGAATATTTCCTCTTTAAATACATATCACATGAGCATAAGCCTAACGTTTTAACAATATCTATAGAAAACTGAGACGGTAGAAAGATTAACTTGTTTGAGAGATAAAAATGATTATTTGATATGGTTTATATATTTATATATAGGGTAGGTTGTCTGGTTTATAAAACTACCATTATATGACCTGAATTATTACATGTATACAGGTTATATAAATATTCTCTATATACGAATCATAATATGAAATGATAGTTATTTTAAAAGTTTTTGTGCAAGTTCAAAAAGGTCTCAGGCAACTATAAGGGAGCAGTGGTAAGGTAAATGTTAGATGTGCAAGTTCAAGAAACAATGTAAAGTTGTTACAATAGAGCAAAAAAAACCCCCAAAACAAGGACACATGTACACGTCTTAAAGCATCAACCAATAAAACTGCTTATCCCTGCTTAGCCTAAAATGCTTTTAATAAACCCTAGGGGTTCAATTATTATATTGATGTGATCAGTAGAGATTTAACTTCACTCGACACTAAACTAGGTCATTTCGGGACTAAAATATGGTTCAATTTTATTTCAATAATTTGCTTGTGCGTTGAGGTCTTTAGTAGTGGAGGTAACCAGAGGACCCGGAGAAAACCCACGAGTTCGGACAGGTGACCCTACTCCTTGTCACAGAGAATCAGAACCATGCCAGTTGACCCAACAGTACAGATTAAAGGGAGATGTTTAGATTATAGAACTACAAATCGAGATTACGCTAGATTACAGGACCTCAGTTTTACGTCCAGTCCTTGCTATGCCATCTTTAATCCCGGCCAACTTCTCGACCAGTGAGCCAGCACCTTACTCACTGAGCCACAGTGGTTCCCTATTTAATGCAGAAGATCAGACACAGGTGTTTGTGACCCGAAAAATTCCCCATAAATCAGTTTTACTGTGTCGACGACCTGTGTCAATTATTTTAGAGAGCCAATGTTTACCTAGTGGTGTGTTGTGAGGATACCTGTGTAGCTCTCTCATATAACAATACTTCACTATACAGTCAATGTTTCACCTGTTAAATATTGTCGAATAAAACCAGGTATCCTTTATTTCAATTATTACCATGAGAAATAAACATTGTCCCTGTATCAACAAACTTAATATGCTTTCCATGTTCGTAACACACATTATCATAGAGACAAAAAACGTGATAGTCAATGAATATATTGTAGAGCTAGGTGTTTAAAAAACGCTTATAACTGTGAGACCGCAACACTTGCTTCCAGTCTATTAAATCAATCGACAGACGTACAATTCAAATATTGGGAAGTAGACATTGCTGTATTTCCATGTGGTGTATTTAATAAATATAATATTTATATAGCATTTGTTGGAATAAAACACAAATAATTTCAGATGATATTTAGAGTAAAGGTATTTACACAATTATATGCATAAACTCAAAACTACTGCATAATATTCATACGATTCATATTATGAAAGTTAATATTTGAACATGCCCCATCGAATTTCAATCAAATAAAGAGAGAGAGAGAAATGGGGTTTAACGTCCACTCGACACAACTAGGTCATTTCGGGACTAACATATGGTTTAATTTTATTTCAATAAATCGCTGGCGCATAGGGGTCTTTAGCAGTGGGAGGAAACCAGAGGACCTGGAGAAAACCCACGAGGTTGGACAGGCGACCCTACTCCTTGTCACGTACAAACGGGGATTCGAAACCACGGCAGTTGACTAAATGACAGTCCTTATGATACAGCGCGCACGTGCTAACCATTCAGCCATCCAACCCCCCTCAACCAAATAAGATAAACTTTATGGCCGGATAACATGAATTATGATTTGACAGCACATCTCCATATTGTTATTCCATCAATCTGATTAAAACACAGATCCTATTTCATTTCGTTTTTTATAGTTCAAAATTTCGTTTTACTTGTCTTTACTACACTAGGATCTGGAAGAGTTGTTATATAACCCGCGTTCTGGATGATGTGAGGGATTAGCCAACGAAACGGTCTGTTACAGCGAGCTTTAGGCATGAGGTGGACGAAAGTTTGGGTAAACCACTAGAAATATCAATGCTGATTGATTAATCAATGTCTGACGACATACATGTAGGGTCAAATGCCGCTCGTATGAAATCTGGTAAGATGAAATATTGATCTGTATTTTAATCAGATTGTTATTCCATAAAAATTGCCGTATTTCATTATGTCCTAATTACTAAATGCTATTCAAAGAATGTGTCTAATTTCAACATGTATTGTTAAACCGAAAATAACTATTTTATTTGGATATCTTAAAGGGCCAATCCCGATAATATTTTGGAGAATAAAATTGCTTAATTTTGTGTTAAAATCCCTTAAAATCCTCTACTTTAGGTCCAAGCAACTAACTCAATATATGTGATAGGTTTTCATCTGGAAATGGAGACCGATGTCCCAAGCTGTATTATGCGGTGTCTGGATAAAACCAGACTTTTATTTTATAAAAATAATGAGTAGGTGAAATTAACATTTCAATATCAAGAACAGCACATGGGTCATTCACTGTATAAACCTCTAAAGGAACGGGAATCGATTATCAGGTCACTCACGAAAAAATTTCCCCGAAATCTTAAAAGGGTTACGTGTTCAGATAAGCAGCTTTAACGTTCACATCCAAACGACTCAATATGTTGAGCTGAAATTTTGAGACAAGGTAAATACACCATTCCTCTATATTTTGGCGCTTAAATTTCATATGTACTCAGACTTTTATTTTTGAGACTCTGTTCAAATCGGGATAGTCCCTTTAACTATTATAATAATCAAAAATTTTGAAAATAATACACTAATTTGCCAGACACCATAGGGAATGCACCTGACAAAGCCAGGTACATGTAATTTGTGCCTGATAATTTCTGTTACAGGTGCCTCGTTTCCAAGCCTGCTTATAAAAAAATTTATTTCCTAGAAACGAAGGAATGAATGAACCTATACCGAATGTATTTAACCCACTATTAAAGGTTAGAGTCAATAAGAAATAAAATATGCATGTATCCAATTAAACTATAAAAGATATTAAATATCACGACAGGTATTTGTTACAAAAGAGGGTTAATGGTGCGATTTACCCCCCCAATACCTGTCTATTAGAGCAGAAATAATTACAGATTCTTTTACAGGTCGTGTATCAATAGTCACACACATTCCTAGTCAATAGTAAACACTCAGGTTTGTTTTTACCTATCAAATATTGTCACCTCTTTTATATTCTTCCTCATCATGTCAGCCCTGTCGTTATTTGACAGTTTAATAATAGAAGTATGAAATACCTACAAGAAAGGGGATACCATGTGGGGAGTTATGATTGAGTTAGATCAGATATTCCAAGTTTTTACCTATCAAATATTGTCACCCCTTTTATATCCATCCTCGTCATGTCAGCCCCGTCCATATTTGACAGTTTGATAATAGAAGTGTGAAATACCTACAAGAAAGGGGATACTATGAGGTGTTATGATTTGGTTAAATCAGATATTCCAAGTCAATGATCGCTAACAATTGATAATACAATAGTCACAAGAAATACCAGTTACAATATCTGATAATATGATAGTCTAACCATATTTAATTCCTTCTCTAATCTGTTTATTGATCATCTGATACAGGAAACATTTCTACTCAACAAGTCACAAACTACAAACAGATAAATGACATTACAGAAGTAGCCACCAATGTTCTTCAACAGTAACAAATATTGAATGATACTTTTTGGCTCCGACCGCGCTAATGAAGACGGGCATATGTCACAGTGTGCTATGAAGGGAATTCAGCCCAGACAGTGGTGCTATGGCCTACTCTTATTTCAAATTCCAATGATTCTTTTATGAGTACAATACACCTTGTTTTTTCGTCCCATCAGAATGACTAGACACTGTCCTTGCCAGGTCTTCTGTCAAAGGGAAACCATGGTAGAAAGTCCAAGGAAACTTTCTTGACGAACACTGGGATCGAAGCCCGGACGTTCAGGTTAGTAAGCCAGCACCTTATTCAATGATGGGGGTGGATGGTCGAATGGTTAGCACCTGTGTGTTGAATCATAAGGTGTGTCATTGAGTCAACTGGCGTGGTTTTGATTCCTTGGTTTTACATGACAAGGAGTAGGGTCGCCTGACCAGCCTCATGGGTTTTCTCCGGTTTCCTCCCACTGCTAAAGACCCCTACGTGCAAGCGAATTATTGAAATAAAATTGAACCATGATTAGTACCAAAATGACCTAGTTTGTGTCAAATGGACGTTAAACCCAATTTCTCTCTCTCTCTCCCTCTCTCTTATCCATTGAGTCACTGTGAATCCCTACACCTGTTCTATAATAGCATTAAAACCAAGCCTGGAAATAAGCCACCTGTCACAGACAATGTCAGGCACAGATTCAGGCTTTGTCAGACACAAAACCTCTGGTGCCTGTCATTTTGTCTGGCACTGATTTGTCTTTTTTTTAAAATTATAAATACATGTCCGGCACTAAGTTGAAAATGTCAGGTACTATTTCAATAGTGCCTGATATTTTGTCAGGTAAATCTAAAACCGTTATTTCAAGGCCTGATTAAAACTAACACTTGATTGATAATAATACATTTATAAACACCTGTTTTATTTAACGAATAATAAATATGGGTCATCTTGTGACATACATTATAATATTGCTAAATAAGGAAGAGTTACACTATTTAAAGTGAATGAACTTTCAGCAACTAATTATTTTAACAGGCCAGCGTACACATTTTAGCAAGTAGACGTTTTTTCCTTTTCAAACCAGAAGACTAGAGTACTGACATTATAACACAGCAGGGAAGGACCACAGTTTATTTCTAATGTGCAATATACAGTCGTATTTAATGGTTTACTTTTAGCTCATCGAGTGTCAACAGCTCTTGTAACGATTCTTAAGTCTTCTTCCTATTTATGTTAAATGAGAGAGAGAGAGAGAGAAATGGGGTTTAACGTCCACTCGACACAAACTAGGTCAATTCAGGACTAACATATCGTTTAAATTTTATTTCAATAATTAGCTTGCGCGTAGGGGTCTTTAGCAGTGGGAGGAAACCAGAGGAATCGGAGAAAACCCACGAGGTTGGACAAGTGATTCGAAACCACGCCAGTTGACTCAATGACAGGCTTTATGATACAGCATGCACATGTTAACCAATCGGCCGACCAACCCCCCTATGTTAATTGGTAATACAATGAAATGCTGTTTAACGTCTTACTTTTCTCCTCCATCTGGACTAATGAATACAGGCATACTGTGTGCTACAAGTCAAATTTTGTGCGGACAGTGGAGCTATGTCCTACTCTTATATTGAATTCAAACTGCCAAGGGGTCTTATACATGCACCCCAATGTATACACGGGTTCTCAATTTTTCATTCCATCCAAACAACTAGACAGCTCTCCTTGTCAGGCCCTCCGTCCTGCACCACTGACAAGGGGAAACCACGCTGGACAATCCTGATGAACTTTCTCGGCCAATGAAGGAACCGAACACGCCACTTCCAGGCTAGCGAGCCAACGTCTTACCCACTTAGCCACTGTGGCTCCTCTAAACTTTCAGATGGTCTTGAGAGTTGATAATAGTCTTGTGATAAATGAAATGAAATGGGGTTTAACGTCCTACTGTTCTGCTCCGAACTGGGCTAATGAAGACGGGTATACGCCATACAGTGCACTATGAGGGAAATAAATGTCTAAATAATATACTATTTATAAGTCATTTAGGGATAGGAAAAATTTAGTCTGAATAATAATAACATTTAAAGCCAGAAAAATGACTGGAAGTCTCGCATTATGCCCCTTCAGTCAATATAATTCATATATTAATAATGACATGCGTCAAGTCAATCACTCAATTGTTGTATTTTCTTCTCAAGCAGGGGATTAATAATATTTGACTGTAACAATATCTGTGTCTATCTTATATATTATGTTTGAGTTTATTCACACGAATCCAATCTGTAATCATAAAAACTGACAAATCTTCTGGTCACTTGTACTTACACAAAGCCGTGGAATGTTACACAGACGATCTCTATAATACCTGGCCATTCATAACCCACAGAACAACTGCTAGGAGTCAGATGGTTGAGTGATTAGGGCTTTAACATTTCATCAATCAATGGTACAAGGGGCTTTAATCAGGCGAAAGTATATATAACTGTAGCAGTTTATTGTAGGTAAATCTATTTGTCAAGGCCAGCTCAATTTTTGTCAAGGTCAATGAGATGTAAATAAGGTTAGGGCACGTGATTGTTGGCGAGATTGTAAGTTTTGGGTTAGGGTAAGCATTTGGGCTAGGTCCAGGGTTAGGGTTAGGGTTGAGATTAGCGCTAGCCCTGTTTACATCTTGTGACCTATGACGAACAATTGTTTATTGTAGCAATTTACTTTTCCTATATCCGTAGTCCACATGTGGATGATTTTACTGGACAGTTGTTATTTATATGGTTTAAATTCCGCTTCTACCCAGAGGGGTATCGCAGACAAGTGGTCTGATGTTAGTATATACAGAGCATGAGCAGGGGTCTTAATTGTGGAAGGAAACCTGAATACCTGGAGTAAACCCACATGGTTGAGAAGGTGCCCTCATCACACAAGTTCAGATTTCATAGATATAGTTTGTGATAGAAGGGAATCTTGAATAATAAAAGTTAAACTACAGATCTTTACTACATTATTTCAGAATTCTTATTGCTACATCATTCTATACAATCCCACAGAATACTACCTACACTTTTCTACAGGACTTTCATAAGATTAACTACGAGGATGTCAAGAAAATTGTTCTGATATTTCTGATGTGTCTGAGAGAGAGAGAGGGAGAAATGGGGTTTAACGTCCACTCGACACCAACTAGGTCATTTCGGGACTAACACATGGTTCAATTTTTTATTTCAATAATTCGTGTGCACGTAGGGGTCTCTAGCAGTGGGGGAAACCGGAGGTCCTGGAGAAAACCCATGAGGTTAGACAGGCGACCCTACTCCTTGTCACATACATGTACAACCGGGGAATCGAAACCCTGCCAGTTGACTCAATGACAGACCATGTGATACAGCGCGTGCACGTGCTAACCATTCGGCCATCCAATCCCCCCTGATGTGTCTGATCTTATCTATGATTACGAAATGAATTGAAATAAGGGTTAACGTCCTGCATTTCTGCTCCCTCTGGGCTAATGAATTAGCTAAACAGGGTTGGGGTTAGAGTCAACAGTCAATAGTATTTTGTTCTCACTGTTTCTTGCCAGGCTCCCAATGCTGCACTAATGACGATGGAAAACCAAACTGGAAAATCCTATAAATTTTCTCTGCTACCACGCAATCGAATTGACTCGCACACTGATGATTTTTTTTCTACCAAAATAAGAGTATTTAAAAATCACTTAAAAAATTACCTAAGAAAATCCTATGTGTCCTAGACATTTGAGATTAAATTTGTATGCTATGGTTGAGAAGATTTCAGCTCAAGTATCACTCATATTAAGATATGAACTTTTAAACTGTAAGAAAATATTCTAAGTTTGTAAGTTTTTTGTGTACGATATAGGATACGATACAATAGGTTATTTAATACCAATGACAAGATGTTTATAAAAGTTGAATTAAAATATACAAAAAAGAAATATGTGTTTACTGGGTCATTAAGCCAACAAAAGTCAGAGTAAATTTGTTTCATGAATACAAGTGTAATAAAGACTAATTTAAAAGCGCAAAGACGTTTGTTATTTTATTGGCTGTGATAAACCTTGTCTTTGTATGTAAAAATGCATGGATAGGATAATTTTTCATTTGATGTCATATATATATCCTGGTTAATGGGGGGAGAGAGAGAGAGAGGGGGGGGGGGGTAACATCCACTCCACACAAACTAGGTCATTTCAGGATTTCAATAATTTGCTTGCGCGTAGGGGTCAATAGCAGTGGGAGGAAACCGGAGGACCCAGAGAAAACCCACGAGGTTAGACAGGTGACCCTACTCCTTGTCACGTACAATTGGGGAATCAAAAGCACGCTATAAGTTGATCCAATGACAGACCTAATGATGCAACGCACACATACTAACCATTTGGCCATTTTGGTTATTTTGAGACTAACAATTACTTGGACTGCTAAAAAAACGTACTGACAAGCCAATTGCTTAAATATACCATACAGTATGTTTGTCTTGAAGTGTTAAGAATATCTTTATAATTCATTTTCCATAATAAACCCTACAAAAAAGTAAATTAAATGTTTAAATTTATCCTCGAGTCCTCGTAAAATAAATGAGATAGATAAAATATTAGGTGTAGCCCAGTTCGCCATCTTGTACTATTACATATAAAATAAAATGTGCTAATTCAGCAAATCTTGCCGTGATTTTATTAAAACAATAAACCAGCTGCATGTTATAATTACCCTAGACAAGACATTGACCTATTTATAATAGTTTGCTCTATATACACACACCTCCTTCTTATCACTCTAGTTCATTCATGCTTTTCCTAGTAAAACATCTTATTCAATTACTGTTATGAAAAGAAAATTGACTCTTATACATGTATAGTGCATATACAACATACAAAAAGTTACTTTTATTTCAAACTTGTTAAATATTTCTATCAAAGAAATAGTGACAAAAGACCTGCACTCATGCATGATGTACCTTTCATATGTACATTTTAATTTTATTCATATGAAGACCTTGATTCACAAATGGCTACGTTTTTATTAAAGTGTGATAACATAAAAAGTCAATGTTTACATAGTCAAAATAAACGGAGAATGCAGTATGATAAAGAATGTGTTTGATGTCTGCTTCCACAGTTTGTGATTTCGCAGACAAGATGTAACCAATTTTGTCCTAGTATTAAGGCATTTTCCAACAGGGATTCCCTTCATCAGTCTAGGTATTAGAATTCAAAAAAGTGTACGCCAAAATGACTAACTATGCAGACAAAATTTATCTCGTAGCACACTCCATGGTGTTGTTGAAGTACATGTAGCTATTTTCCAACAGGGATTCCCTTCATCAGAGTCTAGGTATTAGAATTCAAAAAAGAGTACGCCAAAATGACTAACTATGCAGACAAAATTTACCTCGTAGGACACTCCATGGTGTTGTTGAAGTACATGTAGCTAAGTCTCTAACTCGACAATATCATCCAAAGTCTTTGACATTGAAAACGCAAATTACTTGTTAATTTAGATCAACATTGATGTTGTGATCTTACCAGGAAAAGATGGGCTTCTGATATCAAATATGGTACACGAATCGTGAGCCATAATGCTTTTCAACGCAATTTGTAACATATTCCACAAGTAACATCTATATATATATTTGTGACTGTCGTTTGTCTGTCTGTCTTTCTGTCTGTCTGTCTGTCTGTTCGGGGTTGGTGGCTACACTAGGTCTGCCCCGAGTCTGAAATTTGGGGTATAAGGTTACCTCGGACCGGGGAGTAACATAGGCCAGGTGGCGTTAGTCTACCACTTCCGGTTTCGGAGTTATGACCCCCGAGCAAAGCCGGTCTGTTCGGGGTTGGCGGCTACGTTAGGTCTGCCACGAGTCTGAAATTTGGGGTATAGGGGTATCTCGGACCGGGGAGTAGCATAGGACAGGTGGCGTTAGTCTACCACTTCCGGTTTCGGAGTTATGACCCCCGAGCGAAGTCTGTCTGTTCAGGGTTGGCGGCTACATCTGCCCCAAGTCTGAAATTTGGGGTATAGGGGTAACTCAGACCATGGAGTAACATAGGCCAGGTGGCGTTAGTCTACCACTTCCGGTTTCGGAGTTATGACCCCCCCGAGCGAAGCCGGTCTGTTCGGGGTTGGCGGCTACACTAGGTCTGCCCCGAGTCTGAAATTTGGGGTATAGGGGTAGCTCGGACCGGGGAGAACATAGACCAGGTGGCGTTAGTCTACCACTTCCGGTTTCGGAGTTATGACCCCCGAGCGAAGCCGGGTATCCTGCTAGTATTCCATAAAGGGCGAACGCCTGAAACGCGTCCTGGATAAAATCCTTTTTATATCCACAGTCTTGTTAAGTTTGTTACCGGGGATTTTTCTACTATGATTTATCTACAAGGAATTGTTCCTGTTTTTCCTCGGATGCATCACTGAGATCCAAACTTGCTTGCACTGTTATGGGGACTCTTCCACCCCTCTTTTCCTATTGTGTGTGGGGTTTTATCGTCTTCTTCTTGGGATTACATGTATATATTCCACAAGTCTTGTCAAACAGGGATGCCATATTCTTATCTGGAGAGCACGTGCAATAAGAAGTATCAGTGTAGACTAGAATAACCAGATGCTAGGGATTGCCATTCGGTTGATACTTCTGGGTATTTCGCCGAACATAAATAATTTGAATTTGTATGAAAACGGAAACGATTACATGTAAATCAGTTTATATACATTCATATTCTAGGTCCCAAATATCGGCAGTTTAACTGCTTTAAACCCCTGTTTCATTTCATTTCACTGGACCTACGTTAAAGGCTCAATACCACTCTTGTTGTAACAGAATAATATGTCCCAGTCTTTATTTTGGTCAACAAATTGTACTATTTTACAATATTCCAATAAATTGATGATACAAATTTCATCTTAACACACCTAATTTAAAAAATTGGAAAAATTCAACTAAATGATTTGAAAAGCCTAACGTAAACCTTTTCAAATGTGACTTGGATTTAAAAATATTTTCGAACCCTCTCGACAAGTAAAATAGGATGTAATGGATAATTTACACAACAGGTAGGACACTTAAACATCTAATACTTAGAATAAGGCTAATATTTATTTACTAGAGCTGCCAAGCCAGCAAGAGTGTTATTGTCCCTTTAAATACTATAACACAATTTTAAAATGTTGAGGAAATATTGAGTGTGTCATACTATTTAACCTTTACTATAGAATGTCTCATAACCCCAAGTAAGAAAGCCCTGCTATAATAGTATAATATTTCACAATAATTCCCTGTATGCACTCATATAGTTGTTCGTATGAGATAAAAAACTAAGGTACACCACTGTACAAAATGGTGTACAAATAAAAGATCCCTTGGCAGTTGGAATTTGATATAAGAGTAGGCCATAGCGCCACTGTTCAGGCAAAATTTTCCTCAAAGATCACTTTATGGCATATGCCCATCTTCATTAGCCTTTTTCAGAATGGAGCCACGGTGACTAGGTGGTTAAGACGCTGGCTCGCTAGCCTGGAGGTTGGGGGTTCGATCCCTGCATTGGCAGAGAAAGTTCATCAGGATTTGCCGACGTGGTTTCCCCTTGTCAGTGGTGCAGAACGGAGGGCCTGACAAGGACAGCTGTCTAGTCCTACGGATGAGAAGAAAAGCCGAGGTCCCGTGTATATATTGGAATGCACGTAAAAGATCCCCTGGCAGTTGGAATTCGATATAAGAGTAGACGATAGTGCCGCTGCCCGGGCAAAATTTCCCTCATAGCACACTGTATGGCGTATGCCCGTCTTCATTAGCCCAGCATAGGAGCAGAACAGTAGGATGTTAAACCCCCATTTCATTTCATTTTCATTTCTTTTTCAGAACTGAAAGCTACAAGAAGTTAAACTCCATTTCATTTCAATACATTTTTACATTTTGTCAGGTCAGGTGCCAATACAATGATAATTTGTGTCTCTATCAAAATCAAAACTGCAAATAAATGTTGTGAAAATGTCATTTGATAAAAGACAGTCATTTATTTACCGGGGGTAAGTACAAAATTAGAATGAAATGACCTTGTAAGCGAAATGCAGCCATGGTGGCCAAGTGGAAAAGATGCTGGAATGCTAGTCTGGAGGTTGTGTGTTTGATAGCTGCATTGCCTGAGAAAGTTAATTGGGATTTTCTGATGTGGTTTGCCCTTGTCATTGGTGCAGGATGGAGGACCTGACAAGGACAACTGTCTAGTCATTCAGATGGGATGAAAAACCAAGGTCCCGCGTATACAATGGCATGCATGTAAAAGATCAATTAGCAGTTGGAATTCGATATAAGAGTAGGCCATAGTGCCGTTGCCCAGGCAAAACTTCCCTCAGAGCACACTGTATGGTGCATGCCTCTCTTCATTGGCCTAGTCGGAGCAGAACAGTAGGACGTTAAAACTCATTTCATTTCATTTGTAAGTGAAATTCCAAAATAAATGAAAAATATGCAAAACATTATGGACAACATTTTTGAAATAGCCAAATATGTCTCCTAAAAGGAGATATCGTCTAGATGCAATATAATAAAAAAGGTCTGCACACGTTTTGAGGCGAAATACCGTAGTTTTTTTTAAAAATATGTGTGATAAATGGATTGTCCCTGCAGTGAAAAATATCTAAATGCTTTTTCTAAACACATAATTAATTCTTTATCTTGGTTGTGCTTTTACGAGAACATTAAAATTCTAGAATTAATTAGAATTAAAGCCTCGGGGGTTAAAAAATGACATATTTCATTGTAAATGAGCTAGTCAAGACAGGAGTAAATGGTTGAACTTCAAGCTGTGTTTTGCATGGCTGTTTAACCACCTGATAGTGTTGACTATCACCTCGAACACCTGATTCAGGTAAAATAAATGATATATATCGCCCCAGGGTAGACATCTAAACTATAAATAATGGCAGATATTAAGATATCAATAATAAATAACACAAGATAAAAATTTGTACATTTTTAAAATTTTAAATATTTTTGAGGAATACACTGGATACAATTCTATAGGGGAGAGGGGGAGAGAGAGAGAGAGAGAGAGAGAGAGATAGATATAGAGGGAGGATGGGGGGTTTCAGAGAGAGAGAGAGCGAGAGCGAGAGAGAGAGAGAGAGAGAGAAATGGGTTTTAACGTTCACTCGACACAAACCAGGTCATTTTGGAACTAACATATAGTTCAATTTTATTTCAATAATTTGCTTGCCTGTATAGGTCTTTAGCAGTGGGAGGAAACCGAATAACCTCAAGAAAACTCATGAGGTTGGACAGGCCAGTCGCGGATCCTAGCTGGGGGGGTGTGTGTGTGTGTTCCAAACCTCCCCCCCCCCTCCCACTGCTCAGCTACATACAAAATTTTGTAAACCAACCTTTTTTATGAGAAAAGAGTCATAATTGTGTTTTATCCTTTATCGTCAGATGGTGTGACAGGATGGGCACTCGAAGCGCGAGATAATGATAAAGACATGGGATATCACAATTAATGCTTTGCATCAATAAAATTGAATCACAATGTCATCGTATTAATTCATAATAAAAAATGACGCCAAACAGGATGTTGGATTTCCCTGTTTAAAAAGATCAATGTGTATGTTTATACGCCAAATGACGATAGAGACCATGTATTTCTCAAATAATTTCAAGCCGAGAGGATACATTTTCTTAGGAACTGGGCAAACCCCCTCCTGCAAAAATTCCGCCCCTGCAGGCGACCCTACTCCTTGTCACGTACAACCGGGGAATCGAAATCACACCAGCTGACTCAATGAAAGACCTTACGATACAAGGCGTACACGCTAAACATTTGGCCATCCAATCCACCGAATTTGATATAAGATAGCACCACTGTCTTGACAAAATTTCCCTCATAGCATATTGTATGGGGTATGCCCGTCTTCATTAGCCAAGTTTGTGCACAAAAGTAGGCCATACAAACACCATTTTCATTGCTGTTAACATTTTGGACATTTATAATTTATTTTTCGGTTCTACATGTAAGGCTTTAATTTCTGTTTAGGTATTTATTTCCGACTCGAGTCAATAAACCATTTTATTTAGAATAAATCCAGAAATAGTAGTATTGAAAGTGAAGTATAATAAAGTTGTTTTATTGATTGAAGATGTCGAGTAATAATGGGTTGTTAATTAATATTGATCACTATCAATCACCTATAACTAGTTTAATACAATCAGTTAGAAATGTAATCATTGATTTTATAAATTACTCTATTTACTCCCCACACTTTTATTACACAATAAAATATATTCAATATTACCAATATTTACAGATCAATTAACAATTATAAGTCAATATATACTTGCTTAATGATAAGTCAATATATACTTGCTTAATGATACATTATAGGAGATTAAAGAGCTGACAGTTCTCACTATAATAGTTAAAAACTACATAATATACAGGGAATTTGCTGAAAATTTCAGTCAAATTGATCCAGATTTAGCAATTGAATTTTCGGCCCAGCCTCGATCATCATTACTAAATTCGGTACGATAGAAAACAGTCTTGATTATCCATTTCATGATTTAATCATGAATGAAAGTTGAGCAGCAAATCAGATCCTAATCCAGTAAATATCGCAGGCTAGCGAGAGTTGATCATGGTCTTGATAAGTTAATTAATGTCCAATTAATAATTTAGAAAACATTTCAGGCCTAAAGAAAGACCTGCAATAGGCAGATTTAGCTCTTGCATAATGTATGATTAATTAAATTAACAAAACAAAAATAGAATACATAATCTCCTGGCTTGGATTTAGATGGATTGAAAAGAAGGCCATATTATCTCCTGCAGAGGCTGCTGAATGTTACAAAGTTTTCAATTTCAGATATCTTTGTAAATACTGAAAGGAATTGAACCAATTTTGGATAGATATTCCTTTTAGAAATTCAACTTTTACAATATTGTAGTTTGCAAGATATTTGAAATCCCTAAAATACTTATCAACAGCTTTAAGATATACATGTTACATTACTCCCCACCTTGACATATAACCTTAGATAAAACTGTGTAATATATGATATTCGTGGTGTGATATTTCATACACAGTAAAAATACCTCATATTAACAATATACAATATAGTATTACATATACTATACTTTATATCAACAATATATTGCATATATATTATACTTTATATTAAGAATATATTACATATACCATACTTTATATCAACAATATATTGCATATATATATATTATACTTTGTATAACAATATATTACATATACCATACTTTATATAGCAATATATTACATATACCATACTTTATATTAACCAATATATTGCATATACCATACTTTATATAGCAATATATTACATATACCATACCTTATTTTAACAATATATTAACAATATATTACATATATCATACCTTATATTAACAATATATTACATGCATGTATATCATACCTTATATTAACAATATATTACATATACCATACCTTATATTAACAATAATGTCCTTAATATGAACATTGTTGCAATGATAGAACATTTATCATTCATCTAATTTATGGGTAAATAAAGATACCCTTTAAGGGCCATTTTCATGGTCCATTAACTTTTATTTCAATAACAAGAATAACTCCACTTGATAAATACTAAAAGCTTCTGAGTTTATATACTGTATCAGTTTACACAATATGTTGACCAAATCATTCCTGTGACTTCATCTGGAGAGAGAGAGAGAGAGAGGGAGAGAGAGAGAGAGAGAGAGAGAGAGTGTGTGCTATGAATGAAACTTTGCAGAGTGGTGGCAATTTAAGGGGTCTTTTATGTCAAGGTCAATGTGTACACTGGACCTTGATTTTTCATCCAAACCAAACTACTAGACAGCTAACATGGGAAAACCACGCTTGAAAATCCTGATGTACTTTCTCAGGCAAAACCGGGAGCAAACCTCAGGCCCCGCGTTCACAAAGCATTCTCGGACTTAAGTTAAGAATTTACTCAAAATTGTTCGCCTTATTTTAACTCAAATATAGCCCTTTATGAAACTTTTGTTGTTTTAATGTATCAAATACAACAATAAGAATCTATGTTCAAAGTTTTGTGTTTCTGGAGCAAAGATATTTCTCATAAACAGTGATTGAAAGTTGAGTAAATTCTTAACTTAAGTCTGAGAATGCTTTGTGAACTTGGGGCCTGACCTCCAGGCTAGCGAGCCAGCTTCTTACTCAACCAGGTGGTCGCTCAGAGAGAGAGAGATTTTTGAACTAAAATATGGGGTACAATTTCAGTTATATATTTTGCTTGCTGGTAGTGGTCTTTAACAGTGGGAGAAAACTAAAATACATTTAAAAGTATGGGATTAAAAACCATGCTACTTGACTCAGGTGACAATACCTTGTGATCTAAAGTGGTAAGATATGCATAGAGTGTGTATATTCAGGTAAAACTATTAATCACAGGTGTATGTTTATACATTCAGTCAGTTTACTGTTAACATGGCAAAACCCCTGATTATTGACCCATAAAAATCTTTCAAATATAATTTTCAAGATCAGTTCACAGCGAAAATACCTTATAATTGGGATGTTGTCAAAACTTCCATAAACCAAAACAAGCCAAAGTTAGGTCAGATTGGCCAAAAACATTGCAAAATGTTAGTTTTTCTTAGATAGAGTTGACAATTTATTCATACTTTATTTTGAACATGATTTATCTAAGACTGATTATTAATTATAAACAAACAGGCAACTAATCATTATATTTAATGAGAGAGAGAGAGAAAGAGAGAGAGAGAGAGAGAGAGAGATGGGATTTAACATCCACTGGACACAAACTATGTCATTTCGGGACTAACATATGGTTTGATTTTTATTTCAATAATTCACTTGCGCGTAGGGGTCTTTAGCTGTGGGAGGAAACCCATGAGGTTGGACAGGCAACTCTAGTCCTTGACACATACAACCAGGGAATTGAAACCACGCCAGTTGACTCGATGACAGATCTTATGATACAACGCGCACACGCTAACCATTCGGCCATCCAACCCCTTATTTAATTAAAATAAAGCCCGTTGGTGAAGACATGTCATTAACACACTATCTCATTCATTCAATTACAATGCTCATCGATAATCTCCTAGATTATGGGATTAGTATGGATTAACTCTTAGCCATGAACAAGATCATCCACACAAATAACCTTATTGAAGATATAAACATCTTTAAAATTAGAGAAAACTTGAAAACTGCAATAGAAACTTCTGTTTTAGTATTATCGCACTAATTAAATAGGGGATTACTATTATTTACGTTATCTCTGACTGAGTCAATGTTCATATTCAGCTTAGTCCATTACAAAATACTTGACAAGAATTCTGAAAATGGAATACATGTACTTGTTGTGCGTGTATATTTTTATTCTCTACAAAAAAAAAAAAACCTATATATTTAAAATTTCATACATAGTTTTATTAGTGTCTTAAACATACATTATGCAAGAGCTAAATCTGTCTATTGCAGGTCTTTCTTTAGGCCTGAAATGTTATATCAATTATTAATTAGACATTTTATTAATATGACGAGATCATAATCAAGTCTCTGTGCCATCTTACATGTCTGATTTTCAATGGATTTGAATCCGATCTGCTGTTCAACACTCATTGATGATTAACTGCAAAATTGAATAATCGAGACTTTGTTAATTCTTGTGACAGACGTAACAATGTCAACCAAGGCTAAAGTGATTTTAAAATAAGGTTTTCTTGGCTTACAGTTAAGCAATTTGATATTTTCAGCATATTCCCCTTACATTATCTATTTTTAAATATTATAGTGAGAACTAATCTTCCATAATGTATCTTTAATGTTCAATTATTGTATAATTACTGTTAGTGTGTTACTTTTAATAAATGCCACAACAATAATTTATATTTTGGTTATGCTTTAACAAATATTTGTTTTAAAAAGGTTATAATATAATATGCACCCACCTCTGACTACGGCATCAGCATGTTGCAGGTTTATAAACGTAACTGGAACAATACTAGAGTTTAATTTTAATTCACCGTTACCGTTTGTATTGAGGAGAAATATTTTGGTGTCATATTTTTTAACGTCACTATCACATATATGGGGGTCCCCAAACCCTTCGATCATCACCATTTTTCTATGCGATACGGGGTCTTCAAAATTTGCTACTTTTGGAACTAAATTTCCTCGATCCTTGAAGACTCTTTTTACCTCGACCTCCCCTTTGTACATGCCTTCGTGGGTCGAATCTATCATGACTTCCTTCACCGTGCCAGTGATCACAACATTGGCTAATTCTTCACGTGCTTCAAGCGAAATGTCATGACAAGATTGTTTGGCCCACGAAACGCAGACGGAGAACACTAAAAAAGTTAAAACGCCTATTAATGAACGAAATGAGAGAACACATGGATATTTGTCACGACACATTTTGAAACTGTAACACTGTATCACTTATGAGTAAAGCTGAGGTGACAGGTATTCCTAATAATCACTGAAAGCGCCTAACATTCCATTCACAAAACTCCAATCAGACACATTGGATGTAGGGTGACAGTGCAGACGAAACACACACCGGAGCGAACTTTCAGTGCGTTGACGGAAAGTGACGGACTTATCCGATTAAGCTCAGGTAAACCCGCCAGCTATTGGTCAGTCACACAGACGACTAAAGACACAAAAGTCAATATTGCAAAGGGACTATTTTTACAACACGTGGGGTAAAGACCGCCCCTCAAACATTTATTTCTAGATCTGACGTAATGGGTTAAACCTAATCTTGTTCTTACACGAATAAATACAATTATCCGGCTGATAAAATGTGTTTCTATAAAAGACGATGTGCTATTATTTCAATTATTCCTTTGATAATTTACAGGGCAATTGTACTTCGCAGGATACACGTTCAATGGTTAAGAATTGTATTCATTGGAATGATCAAAATTTAAATAAATTTAATATGCATGATCGAGTTAAAAGCATGAACCTTATAATATAAGAAGCCGTATAGATATTAAATTCTTAGTTACTATAATTTTCATGGTGAAAATAAAAGTGAATTATGTCCCCTTGATGCGATTTTTCTTGTCCCCAATACAAATATTTTCTAATTTCAGTAAACAAATATTGGTGAACTGTTGTTTGCACCATGAAATAGAAACAAATAAAGGTATTTCGGGTCATATATTGGTCACTGTATACTTTTCTAAATGATGGTGGACCAGGAAAAATTGTAGCTTGCACCAGTTGTCTCCCCTGATTCATTCAATAATTTAAATAGATGAGAGAGTGGGAAATTTGGGTTTAATGTTCACTCGACACAAACTTGGTCATTTCGGGACTAACATTTGGTTCAATTTTTATTTCAATAATTTGCTTGCGTGCAGGGGTCTTTAGCAGTGGGAGGAAATATGAGGACCCGGAGAGAACCCAAGAGGTTAGACAGGCGATCCTACTCCTTGTCACGTACAACCGAGGAATCGAAACCACGCCAGTTGACTCAATGACAGACCTTATGATACAGCGTGCACACACTAACCATTCGGCCATCCACCCCCTCTCCCCCCCCCCCTAAATCCCTAAATAGATGAACAGTAACACAAAATGAAATGGGGTTTAACGTCCCACTGGTCTGCTCCGACTGGGCTAATGAAAATGGGCATACGCCATACAGTGTGCTATGAGAACAGTAACACACTATCGCACATGAACTATTTATATACGTTTTTAAATTCTGCTCCAACTGGGCTAATAAAGACAGACATATGCCATACCGTGTGCTATGGGAACAGTAACAGACTATCACTTAAATTGGCTAATGTTTGTTTCCATTTTATTTATTTAATTTACTTTCCTTGTAAAATGAACTAGATTATTTCTGGTTACAGGAAGAAATTCCTAAGTAGTGATGTCACATACAATCATAGGCGTACGAGCTGGGGGGACTGGGGGGGCACCAAATGCTGGGAAAAATTTGGGCACAAAATTGTACTTTTTAAAAGATGTATAAAAAAAGATAGTGTGTTCTTGAATGTGTCCAATTTAACAGCGAATTTATTATTATGTAACATACTAAGAACCTAACTAAATATTTTGGGCACCAACCACCACCGCCCCCCCCAGTCAAAAATTTCCCCGTACGCCTATGCATACAATATATAGTATATTTACACCTTCTAATATTTTCAGTTTATTTGGAAAATAAAAGATATTTGAACAATATCTTATTTTTCAAAAAAAGAGGGAGAGAGAAGTATATATATATTTATATATAAGTGAGAGAGGTATATATATATATATATATATGAGAGAAAGAGAGAGAAATGGTGTGGTTTCGATTCCCAGGTTGTATTTGACCAGAAGTAGGGTCGCCTGTCCATCCCCGTGGGTTTTCTCTGGGTCCTCCGGTTTCCAGCCACTGCTAAAGACCCCTACTCGCAAGCGAATTATTGATATAAAATTAAACCATATTTATGTTAGTCCTGAAATGACCCAGTTTCTAATGAGTGAACATTGAACCCTATTTCTCTCTGTCCTGGATGGGGTTCAGATCAACCTGATGCTGATCTGTAGAGAATGCCAAAAGTTGTGAAATGTTCAATTCATCATATTTTTGTAAATACTGACTGGACCGATATTCCCTTTAATCTTTAATTTGAAAGAGGTTTCTTCAATCCCCCCAATTGACAATCTGAGACCAGGCTACAAGTTAATATCAAGGTCACAATGTCTGTTCAACATTTAAATTCTCTACAGTATTGACAGTTGCTATAGTGGACATGTAACACTATTAGTAAGTGCAGGAGGACCGCACTACATGCAAAACAAAAATCTACAGGATTTGTCGACATGTGAATGAATGAAATGGGGTTTAACGTCCCACTTTTTAACACTAACTGGGCTAATAAAGATGGGCATATACCGTGCCGTGTGCTATGAGGGAAATATTGCCTGAACAATGAACAGCAATTGAATTCCAACTGTCAAGGGTACATGTGGCCTCAGTTTTTCCGTCCCATTACAATGACTAGATGCAGTCTTCGTCAGGTCCTCCGTCCTGCACCACTGAAAATGTTTTTTTTTGACATTTGTATTATCACATATATACGTCGTGAGTTTTTCATGTGTTACGAAATAAAAGACAGAAACCGTGACAACCGCTCAGTACCGGATGATAGATCTGAAATTGGGAAGATATGAAATGAAATGGGGTTTAACATCCTACTCTTCTACATCGACTGGGCGAATGAAATGAAATGAAATGAAATGAAATGAAATGAAATGAAATGAAATGAAATGGAGTTTAACGTCCTACTGTTCTGCTTCGAACTGGGCTAATGAAGACGGGCATACGCCATACAGTGTGCTATGAGGGAAATTTTGCCCTACGCAGCGGCACTACATGCCTACTCTTGTATCAAATTCCAACTGCCAAGGGATCTTTTACATGCACGCCAATGTGTACACGGGACCTTGGTTTTTCGTCCCATCCGACCTGCATCGACTGGGCGAATGAAATGAAATGGAGTTTAACGTCCTACTGTTCTGCTTCAAACTGGGCTAATGTAGACGGGCATACGCCATACAGTGTGCTATGAGGGAAATATTGCCCGGGCAGCGACGCTACATGCCTACTCTTGTATCAAATTCCAACTGCCAAGGAATCTTTTACATGCATGCCAATGTGTACACGGGACCTTGGTTTTTCGTTCCATCCAAAAGACTAGACAGCTGACCTTGTCAGGCCCTCCGTCCTGCATCACTAACAAGGGGAAACCACGCCGGAAATGCAGGGATCGAACACCCGACCTCCACGCTAGCCAGCCAGCGTCTTTCCCACGTGATCCCCCCTGGGCGAAAGAAGACTGAAGCGAAGAGATACTCTCCACAGAAGGCGTAGCAAACAAAAATAAAAAACCCCAAACAAGTGAGTTATAATATTTGTTATTTTAATTCGTTTTTTGTTTTAGATTTACACATTATATATAATATTTATTTTTATATATATATATATATTAACAACCTTACATGACCTTTACCAGAAGACATGACAATAAAACAAATCTGAACACAGCACAAATTGCAAGATGCACAAATAACCAATCTGATTAAAACACAGATCCTAGGGTTAGGGTTAGGAACACAGATCCTATTTTGTTCGTTTTGTTTTTTAAAGTTTAAAATTTCGTTTTTATTTGCCTTCACTACACTAGGATCTGGCAGAGTTGTTATATAACCCGGGTTCTGGTTGAGGTGAGGGATTAGCCAATGAAACTGTCTGTGAATTGCGGCGAGTTCTTGGCATTCGGTGCACGGTGAAGACAAAGAACACAAAGCAAAAGTTGTATTTTAAAATACCCACTTGAAACATCAAAGCTGATTGGTGAATCAAATGTCTGACATCCTAGGGTCAAAAGTCGTGACACCTGACGCGACCTACCACTACATCCGGTCAGATCTTCAAGTAGTGAAGGCAATCGAAAGTATAACCCGCCCCCACCCCTGAAAATATAGGTTTGTATTTTAATCAGATTTCACAAATACTAACAAACAAAAACAGTAGAATCATTTATTATAATTCCTCACACAAATGACGAGGCAAGTTTCATATACTAGGTTAATAAACACCATTTATTATTACCCAAAAACAGAATCATTTATTATAATTCCTCACATATATGATGAGGCAAGTTTCATATACTAGGTTAATAAACACCATTTATTATAATTCCTCACATATAAGATGAGGTAAGTTTTATTTACTAGGTTAATAAACACCATTTGTTATTACCCAAGTTGATATAGGTCTTTAAACACCATGCGTTATTAACCAAGTTGATATAGGTCTTTGCAGCATACTATGTTAATAAAAACCATTTGTTATTACCCAAGTTAGTACAGGTCTTTGTAGCATACTAGGTTAATAAACAGCATTTGTTATTACCCAAGTTAATATAGGTCTTTATTACTAGGTTAATAAACATAATGTGTTATTACCCAAGTTAATATAGGTCTTTAAACAGCATGTGTTATTACACAAGTTGATATAGGTCTTTATTACTCGGTTAATAAACATAATGTGTTATTACCCAAGTTAAGATGGGTCTTTATGCCTTACTAGGTTACTAAACACCATTTGCTATTACCCAAGTTGACATCAACCTTTATAGACTACTAGTGCTATCATTTAAAAAAAAAAGTCCCAAAAAATATGACCATTTTTAGCATTATCAAGTTTGGCGATTATGTTTGATCTGACTCCATTTTATCCCCCAAAAAATACTGAACCCCCATTTTAACTCCTACCTCCCAAAATGTTAATCGGTTAGGGATTAGAGTTAGGGTTAGGGTTCTAGTTATCAATGTGAATGAGACATGTTCATGTCACAAAATCCTTTGTTGACATATCGATGATTAAAAAAGGGAGTTGGATCAAACATAATCGTCCAAATTTCTTTAAATATATAATTTGAAGTGTTTTTATAAATTTAATTATACTTATTGTATTTTAAAGTTAATTAACTTTAAGGCATTTAAATTTACTGACAGCTAAGTCCTCTAGCCGGGTTAGCTTGAAACAATGAAAACAAGAGTCATGCCTTAAATATAGTTCTTACTCAGGATAAAGTTTAACTTACAAAGATATTAAAAATAAAATTTTAGTGGATTGAAAAGAAATACATTACAGTTAATTGTTAAATATCAAAGTTAATTATTGAATATTTACAAACATGAAGCCCTTACAAAGAGAAATTAAACATCCAATAAGAATTGACTTCTGTTACGGTAACTGCAAGTAAATGTTGTGTATTGACATTATAAGGGAGATAACTCTAGTATATAGTTTCATTACACCATTATCTGAAATATTCTATGACTTGGGTATTTCCAGTGGTACAATTTGTATCCAGTATCTTCATGTAAATGTGAGTCCTCCCCCTCCCCCCGCCCTCCTTTTCTTAATTTTAAAAAACATGCAGGGGCTTGATACAACTGATATCAATAAATGATTGAATAAGTACTGTTAATCATAGCATTATCTAATATAATTTAGTATATCGATAAATTTGTTATTCATTTTGTAAAACCGCAACCTTTGGATGCCCTAATTGTAATTTACTGTATTGACTTTCACAGTGTTTCCATGCTCTTCTCTATAAAATAAAATCTTATCTTAGGACTTTTTGAAATGTCAATCAAATAAGAATATCAATAGGGTATCAGGTCCCTTCAAACAAAAAACGGCGCACATTAAAGAAAAAAAAACGTAAATATACACACACATACACATGTAGGAAGCACTGAGCTGCTGCTACGGTTACTTTAATACAATTATTATTATTATTATTATTATAATGATGAATCACATTAAGATATTTACAACTCCAGGTTAATTACAATATTAATGGAATGCTTTAAATCATATCTATATACAAATATCACAAACAATCGAAAATATATGGGCCTTAAAAAATAGGAAATTTCGTAATTTTCTCAGAATCAACTTAAAAATGTAAAACGTGGGCCTTAATCTTCTTAGAATAGAAAATATGGGCCTTAAATAAAAGGAAATTTCTTAATCTTCTCAGAATCAACTTAAAAATGTAAAACACGGGCCTTAATCTTCTTAGAATAGAAAATATGCACCTTAATTAACTTGAAAATTCTTAATCCTCTTAAAAATGAAAATATAGGTCTTAAATTCTTAATCTTCCCAGAATCAAAATAAAAACATAAAATTTGGGCCTTAAATTATAGAAACATTCACTATCTTCTTAGAATAGAAATTATGGGCCTTAAGTAATTTGAGCCTTAAAATCTTAATCTTCTAAGGATCTAATTAAAATTGTTAAAGATGTATCACTTACGTAAAACTCACAGGAAATTAAATAAATGTATTATGGTAAAAATATTAATTAAAATAACTTTAATATATAAAAATCTAAAATCGTGGCTAGATGTTCTTCTTGACCAATCAAAATCAATGTATAAATCGTACAGCCACATGGTTAGATATTAACCCTTTATACCTCCCAAAACTAGCGCTGCTTAGATTGCCCGATTCACATGAATAGGGGAAGCTGTTCATGTGACTCAGGTGGTTTGAGGCAGTATTTTCGGGATACTTGTACAAAATATATCACTTTTCTCAATTTTTTTTCAAGAAAACATGTTCATCAATATTTAAATGTACCAACTGCGAAAGGGTTAATTATATTAGAACTATTTAAAAAAGAATTACAATTAAATGTTTGGATTAAATGCATGATTTGGATATTAAAAAGTTTGCGTTGCTAAAATTTCCAAATTGTCCTTCTAAATGTTCAATATCAATATGTATCCCTAAAATAAAAAATGAATTTAACAAAGTGATATAAATGACTTGAGGAGATATTTCTTGAAAAAAAAAAACGTAATAAAACAAAGGAAAGCTATGAGGTAGAAAATCTTTTGTTTACGTTGAACATATCCAGAATTTTGTATTATCTTTTGATGTCGAGAGATATTCGTTTAACGAACACTTATAAATATTTTGATTATTTACCTCATACAAAAATAGGGAAATATGATATAACGAAAAAGCTGACCCAAATATTCCCAAAACATTGAATATAATATCTACAAGTACCATATTCATATAATTTACAGTCTCACAACCAAATCAGACTTCATTATTCGAAGTTCCTCTCTTCATTTATTGGGCATGTCATCAACTTTTGTTTAATTTGTACAACGTGTAGATAACTTATTTCGCCTGAGACAAAAACAAACAAACAAACATAAGTTGTATTTTGTTTTTTTTTCTGTTATCCCTGTCATGAAGAGTTTGAGCATTTAATCTTTAAATCAACGTTCTATATAAAAACATGTGGTGTGATGAACACATCGTCAGTTTATCTGTCGTCATGACTACAACAAAACAACGCTAATCAAACACCAATCAGACGATCATATGTTTAAAAGTTTCAATTCAGCACCATTTCAAAGCGAGTCAATGAAGACTTATAAATGCCATGCAGTGTGCTATGAGGGATGACGGAAATTTTGTCCAAACAGTCAAATTATGGCCTACTCTTCGTTGGAATTCAAACTATCAAGGGTTCCTTTATGCGCAAACCAATGTGTGCACAGGCCCTCCGTATGTTGTCGCAAGCCAATGTGTACACAGGACCTCAGTATGTCGACGCAAGCCAATATGTACATGGGACCTCAGTATATTGTCGCAAGCCAATATGTACATGGGACCTCAGTATATTGTCGCAAGCCAATGTGTACACAGGCCCTCAATATATCATTTCAAGCCATTGTGTACATGGGACCTCAGTATGTCGTCGCAAGCCAATGTGTACACAGGCCCTCAATATATCATTTCAAGCCATTGTGTACATGGGACCTCAGTATGTCGTCGCAAGCCTATGTGTACACAGGCCCTCAATATATCATTTCAAGCCATTGTGTACATGGGACCTCAGTATGTCGTCGCAAGCCAATGTGTACACAGGCCCTCAATATATCATTTCAAGCCATTGTGTACATGGGACCTCAGTATGACGTCGCAAGCCAATGTGTACACAGGCCCTCAATATATCATTTCAAGCCATTGTGTACATGGGACCTCAGTATGACGTCGCAAGCCAATGTGTACATGGGACCTCAGTATATCGTGCCATCTGAAGAAATAGACATTGTTCCTTGCCAGACCTTCCGTCCTGCACCATTGACAAGAAGAAACCACACTAGATAAATCCTGAGGAAGTGAACCCGAGATCTCTTGGTTAGAGAGCCATAGATTGACTCACTGAGCCACAGTGGATTCCATGAGCTACATATATCATCTATTGGTGTATTATTCCTGTTTTATGACCATAATTAAATAAGCATGAGGTAATATTTTATATAGATAGACGCAATCTGATTTAAATACAGATCCTATTTCGTTTCGTTTTATCGTTCAAAATTTCGTTTTTCTTGTCTCTACTACACTAGGATCTGAAAGAGTTATTATATAACTCGTGTTCAGGCTGATGTGAGGCATTAGCCAATGAATTGGTCTGTTACAGCGAGTTTTTGGCATGAGTGGGTAACCCACTAGAAACATCAACGCTGATTGGTTAATCAAATGTCTGATGTCATAGGCTCAAAAGCTGCTCGTATGACCCCTGACACAACCTTGTACTAGTAGTACAAGCCATCGAACTTATAGAGAGAGAGAGATATGGAGATTAACGTCCACTCGACACAAACTAGGTCATTTCAGGACTAACATATGGTTAAATTTTTTTTTCAATAATTCGCTTGCGCGTAGGGGTCTTTAGCAGTGGGAGGAAACCGGAGGACCCGGAGAAAACCCACGAGGTTGGACAGGCGACCCTACTCCTTGTCACGTACAACTGGGGATTCGAATCCACGCCAGTTGACTCAATGATACAGCGCGCACCTGCTAACCATTCGGCCATCCAACCCCCCCATCGAACTTATAAAGAAACGAAATGAAATATAGATCTGTATTTTAATCAGATTGAGATAGATGATTAATAAATATATTTCGATTTTGATAATATACTATTACTTATCTTGACGAATATATTCCGTTACTAATATACAAATAACCTTCATTTACATTCATCGTTATAAATTGGTTTTATTCAATGGATTAAATAAGGTTTTTTTTAGGTTTCATTTTACTGTCTACTAAATAAAATTAACTATAATAAGCAGTGCAGTTTAAAGAAGCTGATTATAAATAAAGTTCTAACCCTAACCCTTGTAGTGTAATACGGTTATTCCTTGCAATATCAGGCAATGAGGTAAACGGTAACCCCTTCAATTTGGATGAAATGTGGTTTATATGCTTATAAATTTGTGGAATTGGCCATCCAGAAAAACCCATTTCAACAATTTTGACAAATCGATTAATAAGCTATGGACAAATTTGAACATTGGTGGTTGGTGGCTATGCCAATCTTGGCCGAAATCACAAAAATTTAATGGACCGTATCTTAGAAACCCTTTATAATTCGATTGAATCCAAGCCGAAAGATTGTTTACCGTTGATTTTTTGGTTTTGTTTTATTAATCAATTTGAGTACATTTCAACGAGGATGAAGTCGTAGAAAATTTGATATTTTCTGAAAAATGCAAATGGCACCCAGAGACATTTAAAGGGGAAGACCAACGTTTTTTAACAAGGTTTCCATAAATCTTAAATATATACTGATAAATTTAAAATTTATAAACATCTTGTTGAAAATGGTTGGAATTCCCCTTTAAGTAGAGAAATAACATTTGTAAAAACACTGGTTTATATTTCTAAAAATAAAATAAAATTAATTCACAACAGTACCAGCAATGGTAATAAGCATTTTTAACATATAATGATCATAACCACTGCTTCAATCAATTATCTATCAAAACACCACCCTACAACAGATATTGTTACGAAGCCTGGAAATACAAGCACCTGTCACAGACATCGTCAGGCACAAATTCACACATTATCAGGCACGTTTCTTTAGTGTTGTTACTAATATTCTTAATTCAAGATGGCAGGTACAGATTCAAGATGGCAGGTACAAGTTCATTAAAGCCTTTTGTACAAATCGTTATTTCCGGGTCTGGGGCCTGTTTCACGAAATTTTAACTAAGATAAAATCCAAATTTTAGTAATTTGATTGGATAATATTAGATTGATTTTAGTGCTTAGCCAATCAAAATTGAAGTATCTACTAAAATTGGATTTTATCTTTAGTTAAAATTTCGTGAAACAGGCACCTGATCAAGAGAAAGTTGAATAAAATAAATGAAGCTATACAGCATGTTTTAATAATTATAATAATAAAATGTTCTATAACAATTGTTCAATATGAACAACTTCCATATTAAATATACAGTTATAAAATATAAATACAACACTTGTTCCTCGCTTTTCAATTTTTCTTATTTTCATCCTAAAGCAACTCTCACACGAAGCATGCGCTACACTGTTATAAGTGGTATGTCGGCTGACCACATCAGGATACCAAATTGTGGTCTCTCACAGCCTACATTGACCTACACAAAAACCTAGCACAAGGGGTTATGGAGAATAGTGACGTACTCGTGTGAGACAGGCTTTAGTTTATATATTTTTGGCGTTATACAAATAAAAAAGCTTCACAGAAGACAATAATTGGAAGATGTTAACGATTAAAAACGCAATATCATTTGTTTATATTTACGAGAAATATTTTACAACCTTCAGATATAACACAAAACTCAAGGTTTTCATGAAAAGAATATTACGATGGTGGTTTTGTATGTAACGAAAAACATGCAGAAGCAAAAAATATAATTTATGTATTTCGTGGAATTTTTTCAATTATGTTTAGAGCGTTTTCCTTTCATGTAGTCCATCCATCGTTGTGCTGTGTTCTTAAACAACGGATCGTCATCGATGACACTAAGTTGCAGAAGTTGATTGATATGAGTTGTGTGATAATCCCAACGTGCACGGTTCGGTGCGATACCTAATGTGATATGACGTAAA
This sequence comes from Patella vulgata, assembly GCF_932274485.2. Lineage (NCBI taxonomy): Eukaryota > Metazoa > Mollusca > Gastropoda > Patellidae > Patella > Patella vulgata. The sequence continues at coordinate 6,531,218 of NC_065885.2, forward strand.
TCGTAGAATGTTCCCGATCCCGTGTCAAACATCAATAACATGATCTTTAATGTCTGCATGCCGTTAGAATATAGTTTAGAGGCCATCTTGGAATCTTCGCCATCTGTCACTTCTTTTAAATCGTAAAGTCCTAGTAAGGAATATATAAAACCGTTCAACACAAAACTACTAGGAGTTGTGGGATATTCCTCGTACCAATCGTATCGATTGGCAAATTTTGTTAAAACACCACCTTGTGTACTGTCTATTTCAAATAATTTTAAAGCGTCCACCGCCGCTTGTAAATATTTCGTATTTTGCGTGCGTAGATAAGCGCGCACTAACAAGGACATAGCTTGACCTTGGGCCATGGCCGAATACCAGCCTGGTGGAAGTTCAAGGACACCTGGAATGAGACTTCGTTGCACCATGATTGGCCAACCACCCCGATCGTTTTGATGATAGACCAACCAGTTTGCGGCATTATAAAAATTGTCTAAATGCGCTGTGGTCGATAACGTTAAATTATCCAACCAACCGTGACCTCTGACGCTCACATCTGTTATTCGTGACACCTTTAACTTCATCTTAGTCCTTTTCACTTTATTAAATTTTAATGCTAAACCCTTGTCGAAATCTACGGACACTGTACGCGTGATGTGCATCCACTGTCCCCTTCGTTCCCCGAGACCATAATAAATATCATGACCATCAAGGGAGATAAGTTTTGAACTGAGGACATAATGTATGTGAAATAACTGAAGATTTGGTGTTTCTATGGTAACTGTAATACTGCCGTTTGATGCGAAGCGTAAATCAGCACAAAGAACAAAATCATCTTTCTCGTCTGCTGGAATGGATATACCTGGATATTTCAGAGAATCTGAAAAACGGGATAAATAGATTAATTGTAAAACAGAAAGAGAGAGAGAAAGAGGGAGGGTTTAATGATGTCGACTCGACAGAAACAAGGTCATTTCGGGACTAACATATGGTTCAATTTTATTTCAATAATTTGCTTACACGTAGGGGTCTTTAGTAGTGGGAGGAAACCGGAGAAAACCCATGAGGTTGGGCAGGCGACCCTGGAAAATTGCGGCACCCTTTGCCCATTGGGGAAAAAATCGGCTCCCTCAACCTTCTGCGCCCTTTCCATTGAACGCAATACAAAGCGAACGACCAACGTGCCACATAAAGCCGAGTGACATTGGTTGGGTGCCCACGACCACGGTAGCGTTCACCGTGGACCGTAAAGTGTAGGTACATCGGGGTCTGACCATGATGCCCTAAGCCCATGCTTACTTTGCTTAATGGTTAATCAAGCATTCATTGATATTGAGGTAGCGGTATATTGATATTGAAGTAGCGGTATATTGATATTGAAGTAGCAATATATTGATATTGAGGTACCGGTATATAGATATTTTAATGATAATAAAGGATTTTAATAGATATATTTGCATGCAAGTGATAAATCTAGGTGTGAACCCTAGGACATCAAAAAGATTGAGTAAAATGGATCCGTATTATATTGGATTTTATTATTAGAATGCCATCAATTACCACACAAAAAAGATCTTTTTCATCATAATTTCACATAGTATTCCATAGAATTTTGTCCTGTGTATTTCCATGATTAAATGTCATAGTAACAAAATATTCCATTGTCGCACCTTTGTTTAATAATTGCTCTAAGGGGAATAACTCTATTATAAGAATAATAATTAAGCAGCTGTTTTGAACTAAATGATGAATTAATTTGAATTGCATAATACTAAATATATATGTTGTTTGTTTGATAATTACTCTAAGGGGAATAACTCTATTATAAGAATAATAATTATGCAGCTGTTAATGTTTTGAACAAAGGGAAACCATGCCTGAAATCTCCTGGTTGGCGCGCAAGCATCTTACTGACTGAGGTACCACAGCTCCCTTTAGATAAATGAAACTGATGTCATTACCTGATGTTGTGAATTCTACAACTGTAGTTCCTAAAGTAGCATCTTTCAGTAGTTGTAGCTTATATCGCTTGTCAGGTAAAATCCAGTTTTCTAAATGGTCATCTTCTCCGTCTTCTAGAACTAAAACTTCTGGTTCTCCTTGAGTTAGATATTTACTGAGATGACTTAATCCAAACTGTGATATCTGTATCGGGTAATAATGTCCGGCTGGTGTCCATTGTGTGGATAACGGAACACCTAAAATATTTCCAAAATAAGCATACGTGTAAATAAACCATAATATATGTACAGGGTTGGGTGGCCAAATAAATGAAATGAAATAGGGTTTAACGTCCTACTGTTTTGCTCCGAACTGGGCTAATGAAGACGGGCATACGCCATACAGTGTGCTATGAGGGAAATTTTGCCCGGACAGCGGCACTACGGCCTACACTTATATCGAATTCCAACGGTCAAGGGATCTTTTACCTGCACGCCAATGTGTATACGGGACCTTGGTTTTTCGTCCCATCCGAACGACAAGACAGCTTTCCTTGTCAGCCCCTCCGTCCTGCATCACTGACAAGGGAGAACCACGCCAGAAAATCTGGATGAACTTTCTCGGCCAATTAAGGTCTGTCATTGAGTCAAGTGGCGTGGTTTCGTGGTGTGGGGGTGTGATTGATTGGTCTAACATAAGGTATATCATTGAGTCAAGTGACATGGTTTTGATTCCACACCTGTACGTGACAAGGAGTAGGGTCGCCCATGTAACCTTGTGGGTTTTCTCTGAGTCCTATGGTTTTCTTCCCATGGTTAAAGACCCCTACGCTCAAACTAATTATTGAAATAAAATTGTAGCATAATATATGTTAGTCCTGAAATGAACTAGTTAAGAGGGAGATAGAAATGGGGTTTAACATCCCCTTGACATCATCTAAGTCATTTCGGATTTAACATATGGCACTATTTCATTTCAATAATTAGAATGCACATATGGGTCTTTAGCAGTGGGAGGACAAACATCTTTAAAGGAAATGAAATAATACAGGGTTAAATTAACGTCCTACTTTTCTGCACCAACTGGGATAATGACGTCTGCATCTTCAAAGATACATTATGGGAGATTAGAAAAAGCTGGCAGTTCTCACTATAATAGCTGTTAAAAACTAGATAATGTAAAGGCAATTTGCCGAAAATTTCAGTCAAATTGATCCACTTTGAACCGAAAATTAAGGGATTGAAATTTTGGCATAGCCTCAATCAACATTACTAAAGTCTGTACGATAAAAAAACATAGTCTCGATCATCCATTTCATGATTAAATTATGAATGGAAGTCGAGCAGCAAAAGGGATTATAATCCAGTAAATATCCCATGCTAGCGATGCCATCAAGAGTTGATTATGGTCTGGATAAGTTAATTAATGTCTAATTAATAATTTAGATAACATTTCAGGCCTAAAGAAAGACCTGCAATATCCAGATTTAGCTCTTGCATAATGTATGTTTAAAGGAAGTTAGAAAAAAAATGGCGTTTAATGTTCAACTTTTTTTCTGCACTAACTACATGTGCCTAAAGGAAGTTTATTGGTTGCCGAGTTAAGATTCAACTCCTTTTGATACCTATCATCGTAAACTAAAATAGAATTCTATTTTAAAACAACATAGAGACCAATTTTACATCACAGTAAACACGATATAATACAAACTTGATATTTATAACCCATAAATGGATGTTTATTTAACCCATTCATAAGACTTTTAAAGATTGTCATTTTAAGTGTCTACATAAAACTGACACAAAAACACCAGGTCATTAAACTAACAGTTTATGTAACATTTTAATATTCGCAAGTGAATTTCACAATAAGGTCAAATTCATATATCTGACACTCCATTTTGGCAGCAGACACAGGTTATGACAGCCAGACGGTCGTTTGTCAAATCATCAAATATCATATTTGATATTTTTGTGACAAAGACTGACCATTTTGGCGAAGACTTGACAGAGTTAAGTTGATTATTGGGTAAAAGGCAGGAAGAATAAACGTGAATCTCGCGAGTTGAAGAAGGACGGAGCCAGATTAATATAATTTTCTTCTCTGTATAGCAGTTCCTTAATAAACAGACTGAATTCAAGAAAATTGATGAAGCTGTCGGTGGAACTGTATTGTATTGTTTAGATGAAAGCTCTGTCCGTTAATAACCTCTAAAACTAATTTGGTATCAAGAAGAACTATTGTCGATAACTAATGGCTGCTATAGGAGTGAAATGGAGTTTAACTGGCCTCATCCACAAAATATTTTGGTGATTTTGAGACCAGAGAGAGAGAGAGAGAGAGAGAGAGAGAGAGAGAGAGTTTAAGGCCCACTTGACACAAACTAGGTAATTTTGGGACTAACATATGGTCCAATTTTATTTTAATAATCAGCAGTGGAAGGAAACCCGGATGAACCAAAGAAAACACAAGAGGTTGGACAGATGACCAAATCCCCCCCCCTCCCCCACTGAAACTAATATTGGTAATTTACATTTCTATCTATAATGCTATGTCAAGTTTGTTAAATTGCTCACTACTGTATACATGAGTAGTTCTCAGTTTATCATTCCATCCGAAGGACTAGGCACAATTTCCATATTGGCCCCATGGGCCCCATTCCTGACAAGTGAGAACCTGGACGGTAGAAGAATTTTTTCGTTAACAGTTAAAGAATAATTGATCATGTAATGTGTTGAGAGGGTGTTGAGAGGGTGCCGGGAGGGGGGGAGGGGAGCAAACCCTAGGGGCAGCACTAGGTATGCCACTTAGTGAACTGTTTAATGTTTTATTCTACTTGAACGTGTACAAGGCTTGACCTACTCCTGTTAAAATTTTCATCTAGTTTTCTTACTTTCCACTTTATAGTTTGATGCGTTTTGTGTCTAATTCTACAGATTACGAGTCTTGACCTACTCTTATTAAAATTCTAATTTAGTTTTCTTACCTTCCATACCACTGATACATCGAACTCTATCTCTCTCTTCCACATTATAGAATTCAAACGACATGAACACTCCCCCGGGTGAATAGTGTTCACGGGGACGATGTACTGTAGAATAACTATGTTCCCATGCTAACTTCTCAAAACCATCTTCAGTCGAGATTTTACCATATATCTGGAATAATAAATCATGTCATCAAAATTTCGCAAAGTATTAACAATTTTAATCAAATCCATATTTGCTGGGCCCTTTTTACAAAAATTAAAAAACTGAAACATATGGCCTACTCTAATATCAAATTCTAACTGCCAAGGGGTCTTTTATGTGCACGCCAATGTATGCATGGGGCCTCGTTTTTTTGTACCATCCAAATGACTAGACAGCTGTTCTTGTCAAGCCCTCCTTCCTGCATCACTGACATGGGAAAACTATGTTGGAAAATCCTGATGGACTTTCTCGGCCAATGCAGGGATCGAACACGCCACCTCCAGACTAGCGAGCCAGCGTCTTACACACTTAGCCACCGTGGCTCCCAAAACCCCACACCGTTCGTCTCCTACAAGCTAAGGATCGAAACCTCAATTACAGGACTCAATTTCTGATCTGAAGTACCCATTAGACCACTTGGTCACCTGACCCCCTGCAACTTTTGCGACATCCAATCAAAAGTCTGATAGTAGCAGTGTTAATATTTCTGAACAAATGAACTCACCTCAAAATATTTTTGAACGAATGAAAACGGTACGAAGACATCACTTGACTCCCGTCGACATTTAATTCTATATTCTCCGTTAATAACGCAATCTATCTCATGATACTTTAAATCGGTTGACACCGATAATTCTTTGGTATTTTTCAAGGAATTGGTATCTCGATTGTGAAATCTGGCCTGGTAATTCACGTTACCCCCGGTGTCTGGTCGCTGGTCCACACTGTAAAATAAATATGAATGTCATGAATTTTTATAACCAGTGGTTGCCAGGCACAATACGCCCACATTTTTTGTACAATCTTTCGGATATAAACATATATTTTAAGTTTCATCAAAATCGGATCAAAATTGTGACCTCTAGAGATCCACCACCTTGATATGTCATACTTTTACACTATTTGCGTATGAGGAGAGGTCATTTTGTCCAGCATTTTCGGTCTGATTTTCACAAAATTCAAGCTCAACAATCATTAAGGTGTAACGGTGATATATTCAATTGGTTTTTCAAATTGGATAAAAATGGTGTCCTATGTAGGGACTACAGGCTAAAAACACGATTTTTCAAGCAATCAGTGACCATATGATAATCCAGGCAGTTAAGGTCCGAAATGCACGAATAAGTCTGTCAACAAAAAGTTCAGCAACAAGTTGCTTGATAACAAAGGGTGGATGTTGTCTTCAGCTTTCAGTCATTCAAGACTTAATTTTGGAATAAGCCAGTGTAAAAAATGGTCCTTTACTGTATTTGAGGGAACTCTAATGGCCCAGTGAGAATGGCAAGGGAATATGTGTCAGTGAACACAAACAAGGTCAATTAATGGCTACAAAACTAGGGGACCTGAACAAAACCCACATATTTGAGCAGACACCATCATTCCTTATCATATATAAGCGTGGAATCGAAACCACGCCACTTGACTCAATGACACACCTCATTATCTACCAAGCCGTGCTGAATTCCTCATAAATTATAAACATTAAAAATTATAATCTTTTAGAGGTATTTAGTAACTAGACAGTGCAATAAACTATAACACATATTTATGCAGGAAGAACAATTACTAATTTATTTAGGTGATGTTTCGAAGAGTACTTGCTTGTACATTATCACATATACTTATGGAAGACAGTGGCGGCACCAGGGGGTGGGGGCAAGGGGGGGGGCATTTGCCCCCCCATTAATCGGTAATCAATACCTTCTACGGTGAATAAATCCCACATCCCCACTCAGTCATAAACTTACATGTTGTAGAGCATTTCCGACTGTCTATTTTTCAAAATTTTCTTGGCGAGGTCCCCAATGGACTCGCTACTTTAGCGCTCACAAGGGAAATTCGTTGAGGTTCGCAAGTCCGTTCATTTGACATTTTGTTCTCTAGTCGGATAAACTAGTGATCAGGCGACAAACGGTATCTGGGCAGATCTATTTATCTCGACAATCGGTACCTGACAGAATACTGTAAGACAGCATTTCCGGCAGTCAATTTTTCAAAATTTTCTGGGGGAGGACTCCTTACTTTGACGCTTGTGAGTGGGCTTCGTCGTGATTCGCAAGTCCGTTCGTTTGACACTTTACCTCATTGATCCGTGCCTGAAATACTGCCAGACTGCATTTCAGGCAACCTGTTTTTCAAAATTTTCTGGGGGAGGCCCCCTACCTCTAGTTGAAGCTCGTGCCTTTGCCCCCCTTAACCTTGGACTTTGCCCCTCCAATCACCGAAGGCTGGCTCCGCCACTGATGGAAGAACAATTACTAATTTATTTAGGTGACATTTCGAAGAGTACTTGCTTGAAAACTATCACACACATTTATGGAAGAACAATTACTAATTTATTTAGGCGATGTTTCAAAGAGTACTTGCTTGAAAACAATAAGAGAATACTCTTCATTTAGAAAACATGGCCTAGTACATGCTTGAAAACGTTGAGACAATACTCTTCATTTAGAAAACATGGCCTAGTACATGCTTGAAAACGTTGAGACAATACTCTTCATTTAGAAAACATGGCCTAGTACATGCTTGAAAACGTTGAGACAATACTCTTCATTTAGAAAACATGGCCTAGTTTATTAAGAACTTACTTGTTGATATGTTGTGGTTGATTACATTGACTCCAGAAACAGAAGGACAATAATAAAGAACAACACAGAACTATCACAATTAACTTGACCAATCTATTTACCCTCATCATTTTCTATCATTGTTTCAGCCATCTGAAAATATACAAAATAAACAATCATGTGCAAGATATATTCATACAAAACATGAATGGCTTGTCAGGCAGGTCAAACAGCAAAATCATCTGTGCTGCTAGCTTTAATATCATTGTCAATCCAATTAGCTGATCCAGTTTAAAAAAAATAATAATTATGATCATAATTTTCGTCATTATGCCCCAACCCAATCAGCTGATCAAGTTTAACAAAAAAATAATTATAATCATAATTTTTGTCATTATGCCTCAATGAACAATTCCACAAAGTTTCAAAAATTAAAAATTTATTTCATATATGAGTATTGTCAAAAATAATTTACAAACTAACATATCAATTTATCTTTTTCTTTAAACCATCAACAGACCAGGATGGCATCCCAGCATTTTTGGAATAGTGACATCATATCAAAAAATTGAAGTCCATCAATCGATGGGCAATTGTCTGAAGAACGACCATACCGAGTTACATATCGATCTTACTCAAATTGACAAAACAGTTTTTTGAAGAGAGTCACCCGAATTAGAACAAGAGAAGGGTTATTCATCTTCAGGTGTCTTTTTCACAAGTTATACCGTCTGTCATTGAATCAACTGGTGTGGTTTAGTTTCCCGGTTTATGTGACGAGGAGTAGGGTTACCTGTCCAACCTCGTGGGTTTTCTCCGGGTCCTCCCACTGCTAAAGACTCCTACGCGGAAGCGAATTATTGAAATAAAGTTTAACCATATGTTAGTCCCGAAATGACCTAATTTGTGTTGAGTGGACATTAAACTCTCTCTCTCTCTCTCTCTCTCTCTCTCTCTCTCTCTCTCTCTCTGTTTGTCACAACTATAAAGAAAGACTTGCCAACAAGCAATATCCCTAGTTGAAGAAGGCTACTGAAGTCCTTCAAACAGTTTCAATAATTTATGATCATGTTTATTTGTGTAAGATTATAAACCACAAAACACACACCACTTGCAATATTAAATCACCTATAGAAACCATCGTAAATTGTTTACGGCAGATAAAAACCAAAAGTGTGAAAATAAATGATGTCAAACTCTTTGTCTGTATTTATCTTTCATCAAATTCATTTCGGTAATAATATTTTTCGTAGAAATTTATGAATAATTTATTATTATTGACGGACATTTTCAATAAAAGCATCAAAACATTTTAGGAAACTTGTAAGTTACACAATGAATAATTTATTTGCATTATATCATCAGAACTCGATCAACTTAACGCTGCCTTCAAGTACTATTATAATCGATAATACACAGGTATGCAACGTAAACGTCCAACTGTCTATTTAGTTAAATTGGTTACAGCTGATATATTTCCTATTTTAATATTTGCGCTGTTTAACAGTCTTCAAATAAAAGACAGTACTTCAAAGAGACAAACATTAACAATGTAATATTTAGATTTTCCTAGATAAATATTGGGATTCAACAATCATCCTAATGGTTGTTTCTCACTACAACAGAATAATTTCTATATCATTAAAATAATAAAATAGTAATGAATGTATACTATGCCACAAAAAATAGTAATGGATATAGACTAAAACCTGGGATATTCATTTAATATCAAATCTTTGTTTAAAAATTAGAAAAAATCATCTAATTTGTTCTTGTTTCCAGTTTAAAGCTGACTCATTAATTTTGATAATAAGTGCCCAATTTTGAAGTATTTAATTTCCTGCCCACTGTTCAAACATTAATCATTATACATCAATAATCAATTGGGTTGTTTATTTTTTAACAGTGATAGAGAAATTAAACAGTTGTAAATTGGACACTCATTATCAAAATTAATCAGTCAGCTTTAAACTAGACACAGGTACAAATTAGATGATTTTGGGTGATTTTAAATGACTTTTACAAATTTTTAAACAGAGATTTGATATTGAATGAATGCGAAAGAAATTAGTACTAAATACACAAGATTAAATGATACCCAGATTACAGTGATAGTCTATGCCACAAAAAATAGTAATGAATATAGACTACATCACAAGAAATAGTAATGAATATTTGAGGCTCATTATATAATTACCTTCAGGAAAACTCGTTATTTTTCTGCTAAAATTTTAACTTATAAACAAATCCATAGAAGTCACCGACTTGTATGTACAAAGTCAGGTAATACTAGTCTGGATATAAATTCATAGCTTTTGATTCACGACCTAATTCTAAATTTAACCTACAATGTAACTTGACTAAAGTACAGGTAGAAAAATCAACAGGTACACGCAAACTTACCTTGATTCAATATAAACCAAATTAAATATTGCTTCAAGTATTTGATCAATTTGTTAAAAGTAAGACATGAGAAAACAAACACATTATGTCAGTTTCCTTGAAAGATGAGAGAAGGATGTGGATTTATGAGTTGCACATATTATAAAAATTATGACGAAAAAACCCGACAAGATATCTTTGCTAATGTCTTCAAGAGAATAATATAATCATCGTAAATCAACCACAGATTTCCTGTATCAACGTGTAGAGATATTTTAAAAGGTTTTTTTTAAAACAGACTGAACCAATAACTAACTCTTTATATGAGATAACTCAAATCTTATAGCATGACTCGATGACAGGATTCAAATTTGACTTCCTTTATTCAAGGTGCTTTGACCAAAAATAACTTCCCCAAACTCATTTTTATAAGATTTATGAATCATTTTCTGAAATTTTGTGCGTCAAGATGTTTGCTGTTGGTGATGAATATGATTTTAATCTTTAAGTGAGCGTCTCTTGGTATAAGACAGTTTCGCAGTAAATATTAATTAGGTCTTCTGCGTGTTACCCTAGAACCAATTAACAGAAAATAAAAACATTAGTCTGACTTCTTTATGACAGTTACTCGACTCTATCCATCAAAAACAAGCAAATGAGAGTCTGGTCGAAAATATTAAGCGATGTTAAAAGACCTCGTCCATTTCTAGCCTCCATTAATATGTCAGAAGTTTTTCTGTAACCTTGTTATGTTTCATGGAACACAGACACTGTTGTAGTATCATGTCTACAGATCCACAGCAAAGTTCAAATAATTAAAACAACAAAAAGCTCCTAATGTCCAAAAAAGCTATTCAACGAAATAAAACGAAATGGGGTTTAACATGTCATGTGAAGGAAATTTTGCATGGATAGTGGTGCTGCACCGGCTATGCCCGCATCTTATTTCGAATTGTGGGGGGTTGGGTCATTGAGTCAGATGGCGTGGTTTCGATTCCCGGGGGACATGGAGTAGAGTCGCCTGTCCAACTTCGTGGGTTTTTGCCGGGTCCTCCGGTTTCCTTCCACTGCTAAAGACCCCAACACACAAGCGAGTTATTGAAATAAAATTGAACCATATGTCTAGTTTTTGTTGAGTGAATGTTAAACCCCATTTCTCTCTTTCTCACTCTCTCTATTTCAAATTGTCACTGTCAGTTTTTTTTTTGTTTTTAGATACTCGCCAATGTGTACACGGGACCTTTAGTTTTCTGTCCCATCTGAAAGACTAGACAATGTTCATTACCAGGCGATCGATCCCTGCATTGGCCGAGAAAGTTCATCCCAATTTTCCGGCATGGTTTCCCCTTGTCAGTGATGCAGGATGGAGGGCCTGACAAGGACAGCTGTCTAGTCGTTCGGATGGGAGGAAAAACCGAGGTCCCGTGTACAAATTGGTGTGCACGTAAAAGATCCCTTGGCAGTTGGAATTCGATATAAGAGTAGGCCATAGCGCCGCTGCCCGGGCAAAATTTCCGTCATAGCACACTGTATGGCGTATGCCCGTCTTCATTAGCCCAGTTTAGGAGCAAAACAGTAGGACGTTAAACCCCATTTCATTTCATTAGCACACTGTATGGCGTATGCCCGTCTTCATTAGCCCAGTTTAGGAGCAAAACAGTAGGACGTTAAACCCCATTTCATTTCATTACCAGGCCCTCTGTATTTCACCACTGATGAACTTTCTGGACTCATCAAGCCACGACGACTCCACATATTCCATGAATTTATATAAATACCGTTCTCATAAATGTTGTAAACTAAGTCTGGAAATTAGTCACCTGTCACAGATGTTGTCTCAGGTGATTTGCCTTTTACCTGTGTAAATATCATAATAAATGTCCAGCACAAGCTTCAAAGATACAATTAAATTTGTTTCTTTATATGTTTGTTCGTGGATGCGTTCGCTATTCGCTATAGGGAATCTTAAATAATAAATTTCTATATAACTTGACAACCTTTGAACATGGTGTAACACTGATAGTAATTTGTTAAAGTACACCAAGTTACAGGTAAAAGAGATAATATTGTTATAGAAGGAAAATAATGAACTGTAGACCTGTTTACCTGTGTGTACCTGTAAACAATATATTATCAGTGTCCACCTGTTTATGATAAAAACAACATTATCACCTTTTATCTACATCACCTTTATCTTACTACCTGTAGTTACTACCTCTTAATGAGAGAGAGAGAGAGATGAAATGGAGTTTAACGCCTATCTGTTCTGCTCCGACTGGGCTAATGAAGACGGGCATGCGCCATACAGTGTGCTATGAGTGAAATTTTGCCCGGGCAATGGCACTATGGCCTACTCTTATATCAAATTCCAACTGCCAAGTGATTTTTTACGTGCATGTCAATGTATACACGGGACCTTGGTTTTTCATCCCATCCTAACTACAGCTGTCCTTGTCAGGCGCTCCGACCTGCACCACCGAGAGAGAGAGAGAGAGAGGGAGGGAGGTCATATCAGGAGTTACATGGTAAAACTTTATTTCAATAATTTCTTTTGTGTAGGGGTGAACACCACTTTAATCCTGTAGAACTATTTTGTCTAACACCGAAATTGAACCAGTTACCTCTAGGTAAATGAACAAGTACCTCTCTCACTGTGCCACCGAATCATTAATTTCAATGGCAACAAGGTATAAATTAATAAAGATTCATTCGAAACTGGGTCAGAACGTAACGTCTAATATTGTTTATATACAGAGTAGTAGATTAAGGTAAGTAACCTGTTAATGCAATAAATATATGATATATATACACACCTGTCAATAGAATTACCTGGATGAGAGACAAATACAGGTGAACTTTTATAACACCTGTAGAGGTGGTATACTCTGACAGTACACCTCAAGTTTAGGTCAATATATATCAGGTATTCTTCAACCTATTCATACATGGGACCTTGATTTTTCAACTCATCCTAATGACTAGACATCGTTCCTTAATAAGCCCTCCATGTTGCACCAATGACAAATGAAATGAAATGGGGTTTAAAGTCCTATTTTTCTGCTCCAACTGGGCTAATGAAGACGAGCATATGCCATATACATTTGGTATGAGTGAAATTTTGCCCAGGCAGCGGCACTATGGCCTACTCTTATATCGAATTCCAACTGCCAAAGGATCTTTTACGTTCACACCAATGTATACACGGGACCTCGTTTTTTTGTCCCATCGGAACAACTAGACATCTGTCCTTGTCAGGCCCTCCGTCCTGCACCACTGACAAGGGGAAACCAAGCTGGAAAATCCTGATGAACTTTCTCGGCCAATGCAGGGGTCGAACACGCGACCTCCAGACTAGCGAGACAGCGTCTTACCCACTTAGCCAATGCACCAATGCCAAGGGGAAACCAAGCTGTATTTCCTGGCTAGAGAGTCCAACAACTTACTCACACTGAGCCACCATTGATTCCATTATTCTATATGATTTCAATATGACATTTTGTTACTATTTTAAACCCACAGTCAATGTTTTTTAAGGCGAGCAATCGCTCTCGAGTGCCTACTGCTAATCTGAATGTTGACCGAGGGGAGTTTTATTTTTTCTCACCTCAAAATTGAAAATCGCTCTCCTTTACAAAGTCATTGGGGGTTTATTACCATTTATGAAACCAGGAATGACCCCCTAACATGCAGTTATTGATCTTCAAAACCATTTCCCATACACACAACTAATCACTCTCCTTAATATCAGATCACTCTCCTTAATTTCTAAATCTTTCTTCTTATCAAAACTGGGAGAGCGTTTTTAGGGGAGTGATTTTTTCAATTTGTTGATAGAGGGGAGCTTTTTTCGACTCTCCTCCGAAATACAAAAAACAACGACTGGAATTGTTACTAATAATCAATGATCTAGACGTGAAACATTGATGAAGATACGCTAAAATCTATCATTGATTTTCAATCCATTTTGTCAATAAATGAACAAATAATATGATGATGCCAGTTTCACTCAAATCCATTTTAAAACATACTTCAATATGAGCTTCTCAAGAGAAAGACTAACGAAGAAATGAGATTTGTAAATTAGAATTGATTAAATCAAGAAGTGGTATATCAGCTTAACACAAGTATCTGAACTTTTTAATAGAGAGAGAGAGAGAGAGAGCTTAGCATCCCTTTGACAAAAACCATGCTATTTCGGAACTAACATATGGTTCAATTTCAATAATTCGCATAGGCAAAGGTGTCTTTAGCAATGGGAGGAAACCGGAAGACCTTGAGAAAACCCACAAGTTTGGATAGGCGACCCTATTCCTTGTCACGTACGAAGAACCGGGGAATTGAAACGACGCCAGTTGACTCAATGGCAGACTTATGATACAATTATTCAGCCATCCAACCCCCCAACTTTTTAATAAGAAATAAAATGAAATGGAATGTCCTATGTATTGTTCTAATGAAGACGGGCATATGTGCCATACAGTGTGAAATGAGGAAAATTTTGCCCCAGAGCGTCACTAAGCCTATGGCCAACTCCAAATGCCAAGCGATCTTTTATGTGTACGTCAATGTGTACACAGGACCTCAATTTTTCATCCCATCCGAACGACTAGACAGCTGTCCTTGTCAGGCCCTCCGTCCTGCACCACTGACAAGGGGGAAACAACACTGGAAAATTTTTAATAAGACAAAGTAAGTGACAAGTGGTTGGTAAATACAAGCAGCTGTTGATATTTATATGTTAAAAGATATCGTATAAATACATAAATATCATTATATGGTACGGAACATGGTTATCTTTTATTGACGACCAACATCAAAGGATGTAGACTTTATTTATTCAGGTAGACAATAGTATTTACATACAGTAATAATACCTAGTACATTTCAGGTAAACGATTACTTGACGCTACCTGTATCACCTGTTACCTTTATAACATACATGTATCTGTCAAACAAAACTCACTTCATACCAAACAGACATAAATACAAATCATTTTATTAAGTACTTTCAGGGCATCCATTTCAGGATAGGGTCCATTCAACGATTCAAATTAAATTTGAGTACTTTTAGCATCATCTCTGTTAACCTGTTTTTGTGTTACACTTAAACATACATTAATCAAGAGCTAAATCTGCCTATTGCAGGTCTTTCTTTAGGCCTAAAATGGTTAAAAACCTAGCTCCACCAACATGTATTGGTGTTGAGTAAAATCTTTTGATGGGTCACATTTTAATCTGATCGAATCCAAACTAGGAGATAATCTACATGTATAGGTGTTAAGTAAAATCTTGGGATGGGTCTCTTTCTAATCCGATCGAATCCAAACTGGGAGATAATCTATTATTGATGTTTTGAGTTGTTTTTTTTTATTAAATGTTGACTAATCAATTTGTGTACATTTTAGCACGGATTAACCAGTCAAAAAATATAAAATGACTCACCAAGTCAGATTCTTATTCATTAAACATACATTATACAAGAGCTTAATCTGCCTATTGCAGGTCATTCTTTAGGCCTGAATTGTTATCTTAATTATTAATTAGACATTAATTAACTTATCCAGACCATAATCAAATCTGGATGTCATCGCTAGCCTGTGATATTTACTGGATTAGGATCCGATTTGCTGCTCAACTTTCATTCATAATCATGAAATGGATATTCGAGACTATGTTTTTTTATCGTACCGACTTTAGTAATGATGATCAAGGCCAGACCAAAAATTCAATCGCTAAATTCTCGGTTCAGAGTGGTTCAATTTTACTGTAATTTTCAGCAAATTCTCTTTACATTATCTAGTTTTTAACTATTATAGTGAGAACTACCAGCTCTTTATCTAATCTTCCATTATGTATGTTTAATCATTGGCAGGTCAAGAAGGCAAGCCCTACCCTGCCTCTCCCTTGTCCCTAAATAATGACAATATAAACAATTGCCATATTATTCTGTTTCTATAAAATGAGCATTTTGTTGGTTGGGGTGGTAGCTAATGAAACTGAATGCTATATTCAGTCCAGATATGTGCCGATTATTCCAAATTTTCTTGTAGAATTCTTAAACAAATAACCTTGATCCACAGGGACCACTGATGGTAATATTACTTATATATCTATTTCGTCCATCTATTCATTGAATATTTGCCTCCATTTTAATCCCTCACTTATAACTCTAATGTACCTTCATAAATTAGATATTTGAAGGAGCTAAATCCCTATTCTTTTGGACCTAGAAATGGACACAAATGAGTCGCAACGCATATAATAATGTAATATGAATACAGTGGACTCTGTCACATCCGATCTCTGATCACTCCGGATTGCTGTGACATCTGGTATGATTTTCATGTCCCGATTTATTGCCTTATTACTTCAGCCAAAAAATCGCTGGTAAATCTGAATTCTGTATGTTCCGGATTCCGAAATCAATCAGCCGTCCCGTCACATAATTTCCATTGAATCGACACCGTATAATCCGTACTTCAAACGGTGGGTGTGAAGCATCCAATTATCGGTGAGATTAAAACTCAATGGGTGTGAAGCCAGAAAAGATTAACAAGTAATCACAAATCAATTATCGGTGAGATTAAAACTGTGTTGATTACTTTGATCGGTAAAGCAGTGAACCCGAGTTGTTTTAAGGGAGTGGACAAGATCTACCTGCCAGTCAATTGGTCGGCCAATCGCAAAGCTTGGATGACAGGTGCCGTTTACTTTGATTGGCTTGAAAAACTGGACATAGAACGACAGATTATAAATGACAATTGACTGAAGACGGGGACGATGAAGAATATACATTAACGACAGACTTGACCTATTCAAAATTCCTACGCATGCTCAA
Organism: Patella vulgata; assembly: GCF_932274485.2. Classification (NCBI taxonomy): domain Eukaryota; kingdom Metazoa; phylum Mollusca; class Gastropoda; family Patellidae; genus Patella; species Patella vulgata. Next base: position 6,548,119 of record NC_065885.2, read on the forward strand.
CGACATTAAACACTTCGCACAGATTAAGGACGAAAAGATGATCGCAACAATTCATTTGTTAGAAGATGTTGCCCAGGACTCCGCCTTATGATATGCTTCCGGTAATCTTAACTAAGCAAACTACTTTAAACGATTACATGCATTGATATTTATAAATATATTGTACGCATGCATTGATATTACATGTAAACGATTTTATGAATATATTGTACGCATGCATTGTTATTGTTAATTATTTAATATAATAAATGTTTATCATTTATAAAGGGAATAGCATTCTGGTGATTCGAAGCTACAATATAAAAATACTTCTGGTTTTCGAAGTTACAGTATTTCCGGTTTTGGAGAAAACTCAGTATTCCGAAACGCTGTGTGATCCGAATTATTGTAACGATTCCGCACGATGTCGGATGTGACAGAGTCCACTGTATATATAAACTGATTTACATACATTAGTTTTTACTGTAATTTCTAATCAGTTATATATGTTCGTCTAAATACGCGAAGCGTCCAAATTGAATGGCAGTCTTTGGGATCTGGTTATTCCAGTCTACACAAGTATTATTCTCCGGTGGGATATGTTTACCCTCATCCATCTAGTCACTTCATTACAAATATCGCTCGAAATCATTCTGGCAATTTTAAAATTTTTATTTTGTTTTAAATATTGGAGATCAGAACCTCATTTTGCTGATTTAAATTGACCTGTTTGCAATTGAGTTAGAGCATTGCATCCTTTAAAACCAATTCATTTTCATGAGAAATGTACCACATTTTGGTCTATTCTTACAAATTAATCACAAACCTGTCCTGTGTCCAAAAACGCTCAAAATCGATGGATTGCTTGTCTTGGTACTTAGACATCAACATTACCTACTCAAAAGGTTTTTCTTTTTTCCTCGAAATCTACTCAAAATCCACTCAAAGCACCAGAATAATTTACGGAAGAGCGTCTTTGAAGAGTGGAGACAAAGATGGCAGTTGAAGAATACTTGAAATACAGAGACAAAGATGGCAGTTGAAGAATACTTGAAATACAGAGACAAGGATGAAAGTTGGAGTGAAAAACAAATCAAAACTCCTACAAATGGTAAGAAACTGTAAATACTTAAATATTTATCAATAAATCTGCAGCTCTTTTCATCATATAAATCAAATGAACATTGTTGATGTGTTGAGGGAGAGAAAAAGAGAGAGAGAGAGAGAGAGAGAGAGAGAGAGAGAGAGAGAGAGATGAGGTTTAACAACCACTCCACACAAACTAGGTCATTTCGGGTCTAACATATGGTTCAATTTTATTTCAATAATTCGCTTGCGTGTACGGGTCTTTAGCAGTGGGAGGAAACCGGAGGACCTGGAGAAAACCCACGAGGTTGGACAGGCGACCCTACTCCTTGTCATGTACAACCGGGGAATCAAAACCTTGCCAGTTGACTCTTTCTCTCTCTCTCTCTCTCCCATACTTAATTCAACATGAACAGGTTTATGTCCAATTATAGACATATAATGAGATTTGATGTAAAGACTGGAATGATTAAGACCGTGATAGACTAGATTAATCAGTAGTCCTGTTAATGGCTTTCTTCACAGAACATTAGTCTTATTCCTTTTAAATCCAAGAAATATTACCTAGTTTCAAGTTATTTTATTTCTCTAAGATAAGCCATCATTAACTTCCATCTTAATGCAGCTTCTTCACAAATGAAATGGGGTTTAACATCCTACTGTTCTGCTCCAACTGGGCTAATGACGACAGGCATACGCCATACAGTGTGCAATGAGGGAATTTTGCCTGGGCAGCGGCACTATGGCCTTCTCTTATATGGAATATCGCAGTGGGTGAGGCTGGCTTTATGACCCATGTTGAAGTCTTTCATTGGCTTAGCTAAATGTCATAAACTGAAAGCCTAATTTTCTTTTAACTCTCAAAGGTAGTGTTGTAAAACTTGTATCATGTTCTAAAAAAAACACTAAAATAAAATTTATACACAAAGATATAAAATGTATTGCCCTAAATATTACCCAGTTGGTAAATTTAAGTTTACAGGCAATTATTGTCACATGGTTTCACCTAAAGCTACTTAAAGATACATTATGGAAGATTAGATAAAGAGCTGACAGTTCCCACTATAATAGTTAAAAACTAGATACTGTAAAGGGAATACAATTAAAAAAAACATAGTCTCGATTATCCATATTTGGATTTAATCATCAATCAGCGTTGAGAAGAAGATCAGATTCAAATCCAGTGAAAATCTGACACATAAGATGTTTAAGTTTATAGACAATTATTATCACATGTTTTAACCCGAGGCTACTTAAACATACCAATAAAACCAGACAACATGAATACTTCAAACAGCAACCATGTTTGATAAAGATTTTAGGCATATTTAGATTAGGTCAAACCATATAAAATTATTATGAAGTATCAGCGAATTTTATTTATGAAGTATATTTAATTTATGAAGTATCAGAATATTTAATTTATGAAGAATCAGCAAATTTAATTTATGAAGTATCAGCAAATTTAATTAAATAATGCATGTGACATGAGCCCATTTTTTTGAAGGGGTTGGGGGAGGGAATGAAATGAAATGCGGTTTAACGTCCTACTATTCTGCTCCCGCCATAGAGTGTGCTATGATGGAAATTTTGCCCGGACAGTAGCTCTACGGCCTTCTCTTATATCGATTTCCAACTGCCAACATGTTTTTCGTTCCATCCAATTCAACTATATACTATCCATTGCCAGGCCCCCTGTCCTCCATCACTAACAAGGGCGAACCAACGCGGAAAATCCCAATGAAATAATGAAATGAAATGGGGTTTAACGTCTTACTCCGACTGGACGAATAAAGACAGGCATACCCCATACAGTGTGCTATAAGGGAAATTTTGTCTGGGCAGCGGCACTATGACCTACTCTTATATCAAATTACCACCTACCAAGGGATCTTTCATGTGCACACCAATGTATACACAGTACCTCGTGTTTTTCGTCACATCCGAATGACTAGACAGCTGTCCTTGTCAGGCCCTCCATAATGCACCACTGACAAGGGGGAAGCCACGTCGAAAAATCCAGATGAACTTTCTCAGCCAATGTAGGGATCAAACACACGACCTCCAGGCTAGCGACCCAGCGTCTTACCCACTTGGGCCCTGTAGTTCCTTGATGAAATAGAGAGGGAGAAAAATGGGGTTTAACGTCCACTTGACACAAACTAGGTCATTTCGGTACTAACATATGGTTCAATTTTATGTCAATAAACCACACTAGTTGACTCAATGACAGACCGTATAATAAAACGAGCACGCGCTAACCATTTGGCCATCCAAACCCCCCAATGGAAAATGAAATGGGGTTTAACGTCCTACTGTTTTGCTCCGAACTGGGCTAATGAAGACGGGCATACGCCATACAGTGTGCTATGACCTCCCAATGGATGAAATAACAATATGTAATATATTATCTATATGTCAACACATATATTTAAATTGATATGGAGTTATTAAACATAAACAGGATGAACCTGACTATGAGTGACATGTTTTTAATATCAATAGATTCAGGTACAATCAAATCGGTCTATTTTGATAGATGGTTTCTAAACTTACTTTTTTATTAATAAAACTATAGACATGTTCCATATATAATATATACAGAAATTACAAACAAAACACTTCACATGTAAGATTTAGATAAAGAGCTAGCCATTCTTGCAATAATAGTTGGAAAATAGATAATGCAAAATGAATATATTGAAAATTTCATTCAAATTACTCTATTGCAAGCGAAGATACTAGCCACTTCCCAATTCAATTAAAGATACATTCTGTAAGATTTAAATAAAGAGTAAGCCATTCTTGCTATAATAGTTTGAAAATAGATAATGCAAAATGAATATACTAAAAATTTCATTCAAATTACTCTATTCCAAGCCAAGCCATTAGCCCCTTCACAGTTCACTTAAAGATACATTATGTAAGATTTAAATAAAGAGCTAGCCATTCTTGCTATAATCGTTCGAAAAAATAGATAATGCAAAATAAATATATTGAAAATTTCATTCAAATTACTCTATTGCGATCAAAGATATTAGCCTTTGACAAGATGTGTGCATTGATTGTAACCATCACATTGGTTGTCGGAGCTAAGCCTCACTTCTCCATTCTTAAATTAAGTCAAAATATGGCTGAACCATTCTAATCTACTTAATATTGGAGATATCTGATGGCACAGAGAGTTGATTATGGTCTTTTCAGGTTAATAAATGTATAATTAATAATTTAGAAAACATTTCAGGTCTAAAGAAAGACCTGCAACTGGCAGATTTACCTCTTGAATATTGACATCTATAAACACCAAGTACAGTTTTATGGATACAAAATTACTAAGTTTAAAAGCAACATTTTGATGAAGATACTCTCGTCTTTATCAAGCAAATGATACAGGTACGTGAATAGTAGACAAATATATCCTTGTGGAAACGTCACTTAGTATTAAACGCAGTAACTGTGTATCGATAAAATTGTACCTTGTGTTAATATGTTTAATTACTAAATGCCTATTAAAGAAGATATGCATGTATAAATTCTTATAATCAACCAACATCTAAAGACAGTTTGATTTATATCATAACTCCTGTCATTGAGTCAAATAGCTAGTGACAAGGAGTATGATCGCCTCCCCAACCTCGTGGGCTTTCTCCGTGTCCTCGGATGACTTCCTTTAGTATTAAGTGACAAGGAAATTATTGAAATAAAATTGTATGATGTTTTGGCCCCCAAAAGCCCTACTGTACAATGGTTGTTTGTGTTAGGTTGAGTGGATGTTAAACCCCATCTTTCCATCCTACATAAGGGAGAGAAAGAAATGGGGTTTAACATCCACTTGACGCAAACTAAGTCATTTCGGGACTAACATATGGTTCAATTTTATTTCAATAATTCGCATGCGCATAGGGGTCTTTAGTAGTGGGTGGAAACCGGAGGACCCAGAGAAAACCCACGAGGTTGAACAGGTGACCCTACTCCTTGTCGCGTACAACCGGGGATCCTATATATATAAGGATATGAGTTTGAGATAAGTGACAATAAACTGCGCGCTGTATCATAAGTTCTGTCATTGAGTCAACTGGCGTGGTTTCGATTCCTGGGTTGTACGTGACAAGGAGTAGGGTCGCCTGTCCAACCTCGTGGGTCTTCTGATTTCCTCCCACTGCTAAAGACCCCTATGCGCATGCGAATTATTGAAATAAAGTTAAACCATATGCTAGTCCCGAAATGACCTAGTTTGTGTCGAGTGGACGTTAAACCCCATTTCTCTTATATTAAGACAAGACCTAATAACAGAAAATTGATAAGCCTATAACATCACAGTTGACCTATCACCTGTTTATCACGATATCATCAACAACCGTGTTTAATATCAAATAATGTGCTGACATATTTCACTGTAAATATAACTATATATAAAAATAGACCACATCTAGCTTTTATTTATTTATATCCCATAGTTAAACTTGCTTACACTGGTCTTCGGCAATACTATATACTGGAAAACTACCGGAAAACACCATAAAACTATCGGAAAACACCATTTTATACTGAATACCGGAAAATACCCGGAAAAACACTAAATACTGGAAAACACACTAAATACCAGAAAATACCCTAAATAGGTAACCCGGAGACTGGCACCCTAAATAGGTAACCCGGAGCCTGGTCCTCTGTGTGCCTGGGTTAGGGTTAGGGTTAGTTTCTGGTTTCTAATATAGCCCTTCTCTGGGTATTCAGTATCATATGGTGTTTTCCGGCAGTTTTCCGGCAGTTTTCCAGTTGTTTTCCAGTGTTTTCCGGTATATAGTATAGCCCCTGGTCTTTTATTCTTTTTCTGGGAGCTGTGGTGACTCAGTGGGTAGGACCCTGGCTCGCTAACCTGGTGGTTCGGGTTTCGATCGCATTGTTACTTAGCTGAAAAGAGTTTTTCCAGCCAGTGGTGCAGGACAGTGGGCCTGACAAGCACAGCTGTCTAATCATTCGGATGGGACAAAAAATAAGCACAAATACCGAAGCCTAAGCAACCTTCCCTGCCATTTTACTCCCACCATCAAACTTGACACATTTGTGTGAACTTTCTAACCCGACATTCAATCAGTTTGAGCGTCTGCTATTTGAGGTAAAACTGTTAGTTTTGAGAACTTATTTACTGACAAGTTTAGTCAAACGTTGAGCCCACTGGTTTTACTGTACATACACCTTCGTCCTCTCTACATCAACAACATTTACAAGAAACATTTAACCCTAAACCTGAATCTTTCACATGTCAACGTAAATCATCATTTAATTTAACTACACCCTTCTCTTTATATACACCAGCCTATCAAATATAGGGGGGGGGGGGGTAACATGTGCAATTTAGATTGTGGGGTTGAACGTCCACTCAATACAAACCAGGTCATTTCCCGACTAACATATGGTTCAATTTTATTTCAATAATTCGCTTGCGCATAGGGGTCTTTAGCAGTGGGAGGAAACTGGAGGACCCAGAGAAAACCCACGAGGTTAGACAGGCGACCCTACGCTTTGTCACATACTAGACAGGAAATCAAAACCACGCCAGTTGACTAAATGACAGAACTTATGATAAAACACACCATCCAACCCTCCCGATTTAGACTGTAAGGTCTGTCATTAAGTTAAGTGATGTGCTTTTAATCATAAAATTTATTATGTGACAAGGGTTTTGTGGGGTTTCTATGTATAATCTTTTACACCTGAAAAAAACTAGTTTTGTATATTGCGTGAATTTTAAATCCCACTTCTCTCATTATCTCGATTCAGGTTGTTTCCAAAAAAACACTGAACAATTAACCAATAAGTTGAACTGGTTTAAAAACCCTGGGAATTGTTTAACCAGCTTAACTTTGTCATCTGAACGCAAATAAACCAGTTTAAAAACTCAAGGTCGCGACATGTCTTCGAGAAGGCTTTTTATTTTAAACTAGTTCATCTTGGCCGTCTGTACGGATTGGCTTAAAACCCCGGCTCCAGCTCGCTTTGGACATGCACAGTGCGCATGGTGGTAAGAACGGAATAAAAAATTTGAAGCTACCCATGCGAGAGAGAGAGAGAGAGAAATGGGGTTTAACGTCCACTCGACACAAACTAGGTCATTTCGGGACTAACATATGGTTTAATTTTATTTCAATAATTCGCTTGCGCGTAGGGGTCTTTAGCAGTGGGAGGAAACCGGAGGACTCGGAGAAAACCCATGAGGTTGGACAGGCGACCCTACTCCTTGTCATGTACAACCGGGGATTCAAAACCACGCCAGTTGACTCAATGACAGGCTTTATGATACAACACGCACATGCTAACCATTCGGCCATCCAACCCCCCCAGCTACCCATGCGTAGTTAACTCTAACCTCTTACTGAAGAGGTCAGAATAGTTAAACGGGTTTATCTTGTAGTACGTGTGAATGCAACACGATTTTGAACTGGTTTAAAAATAAGCGTCTGAACGGTGGTCGGTATACAAGTTAAAATATATCCTGACTTTTATCTTTTATCAGGATAGTTTAATTGTTTTATCACTGGCCAGTAAAATGGATGTCAACATTATATTTAATGATAAATAGACTCCTATCATATCAATCACAGAAAATAATCATAAACAGCCTGATTTTAACCATGTCTAACACACAGATATAACCACCCTTAAAGGGCCAATCCTGATAATATTTTGGAGAATAAAACTGCTTAATTTTGTATTAAAATCCCTTAAAATCCTCTACCTTAGGGCCGAGAAACTAACTCAATATATGTGATACGTTTTCAAACAACTTAAACCCGTCAGTCTTCATCTGGAAATGGAGACCGGTGTCCCAAGCTGTATTATGCGGTGTCTGGATAAAACCAGACTTTTATTTTTTAAAAATTATGTGTCAGTGAAATTTATCTTTCGTTATCAAGTATAGCACATGGGTCATTCACTGTATAAACCTCAAAAGGAACGGGAATCGATTATCAGGTCACCCATCGAAAAAATTGACCCGAAATCTTAAAACAGTTTTGGTGTCCTCGTACAAACAACTCAGTATTTTGAGCTAAAATTTTGAGACGGGGTAAATGCACAATTCCTCTATATTTTGGCGTTTAAATTTCATATGTACTCGGACTTTTATTTTTGTGACTTTGTTAAAATCGGGATAGTCCCTTTAATCAAGTACAACTTACTTCACAACGGTAATAAAAATGTACACTAATTATAGGCCCACGTATGCTGATGGAATGAATAATTTTATTGGTTGTAATCTGTAGCGTCAAGTCGTATTACTATATCTCTGATATCTTTAATTCTATTAAGTACAGTAGTTGACACATGAACCAACAGAATTTCATAACAAAACCACCAATGTTTAGGTCACACCTAGGTCATTTCGGGACTAACATATTGTTCAATTTTATTTGAAACTGGGCGGTTTTTGATGAATCTTGATGGTATTTAACACTTTCTGCATGGCAATCTATTAACTGGACATGTGTATTAGATTAAGCTCAGTTTCTTTCCTTTATTCATCACATCTGAATGATACCCAGTCCCTAGTGTAAAGACAGGCACAGGAACACAGGAACTATTTCAAAAAATTTCTAAAACATCTTACCTGTCACAAGCTTTTATTTCCAGGAAAATGAATCTTCTTCACTTTTGTATCAGTCTGAAAAATAAGGAAAGAAAGATCATTAAAATGAACTCATGTGACACTCTGTAAAAAAAAAAATCTAATTCATAATGATGACAATACAAATTGTATTAAAAACTTTGTAAGGAAAATTTGTTCAACCAAAAATTACCATATTAGTTCAACAGAATTTTTTCCTCATAGAAATTTAATCCTACACAATTCTATAATCTCCGAATTTACTATAGTAAACATTTGTGAACCATGAAACATCTTGTCGATGGTTGATTTAAGTTAAACCTAAATTTTTATGGTTACAAAAAATCTGAGGATATTCTCGAAGAAGAAGAAGAAGAAGAAGAAGAAGAAGAAGAAAAATAATAAATTAATTTATATAACCCCAACAATTCAACTCAGCGAGCTGCTCATAACAAAACATTTTAACATAATATTTTATCCTCGAAATTTAATCCAACAAAATTTTATAATCCCCAAACTTACTATAATTTTAAACATGTACAGTAAACATTCGTGAACCATGAAACATAAAACTAAATTATCTATCGTTACAAAATATCTCAGAATATTTTCATTCTTTTATTTAAAAAATAAAACAAATTCATAACAAAACATTTTAACATAATATTTAAAGCAGGCCTGGAACTATAAGGCACATGTCCAAGACATTGCCAGGCACAATTTAATCCTTTGGGTGCCTGTCATTTTGTCAGTCACAGATTTCCCTTTTTTTTCTATCTTTAATAAAAATCCAACATAAAGTTTGAAAGTTCAATAGTGTCTGACATATTGTCAAGTACACCAGACATCTTTTACCTCAGAAGAGAAAAGAAAGTCACCTACAAATTAAAATAAGTTCTCTCGAAATGTCAAACAGCTTGAAACTTACTTAATACATCACAAATTAATTCTGATCCATTTCCCCAAATGAAATGTAAGCAATAAAAATTCTTGCTACATGTCACAAGTCCTCAGACAATTTCTCTTTCATAATCTCCAATAGTTTAACGTATTCTCATCAAGTTACGTCTAAATCGAATAGCTAGATCTAAAGTAAATCGTGGAAAACTCGTTGAGAAGACAGGAACAATCTTAACTCAGTCCAATTATAGTATGTTCATTTTGTGGATACATCGTCTTATCAACGATATAAAAATACTAAAATAACAGAAATGAAAAATTCAATCATAGTAATTCCCCTGTGAAGCAGACACGTTAATCACTTGATTTAAACAAAATCAACACCGTTCAACGATAATGAAAGCCGTGAATCTATTTCTTATACCTTAATATTTCCTCTTACATTGCCTATCAATTGATTTTCTTCTGCTCATTTATCTCGACTAGCATCAGCGAACTGCGAAAAGTTACCAGTTGGCTTCTCGTCTTGTAGAAACAGTCAGCGTTGTGAACCGCCCACAACACCAAGCACACAGTGATTGTCTATACACAAAGGTATCCTGGAAGGCTGTTTCCAATAGAACTATAATTTAGTGGAATTCTACTCGTGAATGACGAGCGAGTGAGAACAAAAGTTCGTCAGTTTTAACATCAAGTTGATAATGCTATGAATATATTCTCCCCAACTCTCCGCGGACAAGCACAGCAATTATTTCCAATCTAATAAGCACTCATATAAAAGCTATAGAAATAGATAAATCAGTATACAAAATGCCACCTTTTTGTTATGTCAATATTGAATTAGTGACGGTGTGGTGGTACCCAGGCTTTCATTTATTAATTACACAGTTTGTGTGGAGTACAGGTTACTAAACGGGCATATGGACATAATGATGGTACCATGATGAAACAGATATTAATGGACTGTCATCATTGTCCATAAATATTCAGACCTCGGTGTAATGATTTGAGTCCTTCATAGTTTTCTAGTATAATAGCTTTCATGTTATGTTTGTTATTTTTGGTGTGTGCTCCACACTTACAACGATCCACATCAAAGCTCAAAGTTATTATTTCAAGGATATTTCAATGGGCCAACTCACCCCTACACCATTAAAGGTATTTTCACCATTTCCAATACAACAAAAAGAAAAAAAAGAAATAAAATCAAGTTTAATGTCTGACACATAATAGTTCTTGAAATTTTCGGATGAACATGGAAAATTTTACTTCGTTAACTTGCTTACGCATAGGTGTTTTTAGCAGTGGGAGGAAACGGGACAACCCGGAGAGAACCCAAGAGGTCGGACAGGTGACCCTACTCCTGGTCACATTATAGCTTCTAGGAAACGAAACCAAGCATTAAACCTCTTCACCACCAGACAACCCATCTTTCAAAGTGATCAAGGGCAACAACAGTAATTAATGAAATTCATCAGGTGTCTTCGTCTTAGTAATATAGACAACGATATTACGTTATTTAAATATGGATGCATAAACACTATTTATTAGGTACAACAATAATTACTATCATCCAATAATTAGAAGATATTCTAAAGCCATAAACATCTCACCCAAACGATAATCATGAATAAAAACCTACCCCCTGAATGCTCAGATGTATTCAGCCATATTGAATTTAGCTGTGAATGAATTATGGCTGTTATTGTAATGGGTTTTGTGTTTTTAATCATGAAGTACCACTGAATAGATAATTGGTAGAAGTACGGTACAGATATTCCATTTTGTGGTAAACTGGCACTTAACATTACAGTTCTATTAGAAATAAATAAATTTCACACAAGAGAATACTTTACAACATCCTCTGCCCTTCGACACGTTTCAGAAGGGACAGGAAATTTGTTTCCATGGTAAACACAAAACTTATTTAATCCATGAAATCTCTAATCAGTAAAAGGGTATAATAGGTTGATGCGTGAACAAAGCTTCATAAAAATATCTTGAAAGCTTTAAACACCAACAACTAAGTCAAATAGGATTTATACACCAACAACTAAGTCAAATAGGATTTATACACCAACAACTAAGTCAAATGGGGTTTATACACCAACAACTAAGTCAAATGGGATTTATATACCAACAACTAAGTCAAGTGGGATTTATACAACAACAACTAAGTCAAATAGGATTTATACACCAACAACTAAGTCAAATAGGATTTATACACCAACAACTAAGTCAAATAGGATTTATACACCAACAACTAAGTCAAATGGGATTTATACACAAACAACTAAGTCAAATAGGATTTATACACCGACAACTAAGTCAAATAGGGCTTATACACAAACAACTAACTAAGTCAAATAGGATTTATACATACACCAACCAGAAATGTTTAATTATCAAAAGACACAAATACTATTATTATTAGGTTGACATGTGTACAGTGTTTCATAAAGATATCTTGTCCAACCTCGTGGGTTTTCTCCAGGTCCTCCGGTTTCCTCCCACTGCTAAAGACCTCTACGCACAAGCGAATTATTGAAATAAAATTGTGTTAGTCCCGAAATGACCTGGTTTGTGTTGAGTGGAGTCAAATCCCATTTCTCTCGATCTCTCTCTCTCTCAGATCTAAATCCCATGCTACCCCCTCTCTCTCTCTCTCTCTGGGCCTGACAAAGATAGCTGTCTAGTCGTTCGGATGGGACGAAAAACAGAGGTCCCGTGTACACATTGGCGTGCACGTAAAAGATCCCTTCGCAGTTGGAATTCGATACAAGAGTAGGCCGTAGCGCCGCTGCCCGGGCAAAATTTCCCTCATAGCACACTGTATGGCGTATGCCCGTCTTCATTAGCCTAGGTTAGGAGCAGAACAGTAGGACGTTAAACCCCATTTCATTTCATTTGATTTTTCTCTCTCTCTCATCATGAAGATATCTTGAACAGTTTATGAGATACATGTATGCTCCACGGAATGGATGGGCTGATTGATGAGAGCCGGTTTCAATCTCCCTCCCTTTATTTCATTTCGTTCAGGATTAAAAAAAAAAAGTTTTTCATTTGAAGAGTAGTAATTTAAAACTGCATCGTATTTGCAGGCTAATTAAACACCTCGAACATTGGCGGTGTTTTTATTATCAAAGTAATCGCAGAACAGATGAACGTAGAATTATTACGCTTGTAAAACAAGTGGAACCAATTTCATTAATTGTTTATATCCTGACATTTTACAGATCAAGGTGCCAGCAAGCCTGACAGTTTTCACCTTTTTTTTTCTGTTTCAAGATTGGGAATTAATTTAGAAGTGACATGTGAAATGTCAGTATTGTTTTTACCACATGAATAGTACAATGTATGTTGTATGTCGTAGTAGTATGCAGCAAGCTCTAATATTATTGTTCCTATATTTAGTAGAGAAATTAAAGGAAATGGGGTTTAACGTACTACTGTTCTGCTCGGACTGGGCTAATGAAAACAGGTATACGCCATACAGTGTGCTAGGAGGCAAATTTTTAATGGACAGCAGCACTAAACTGTAATATTGTTCTTCCTATATTTAGTAGAGAAATGAAATAAATGGAGTTTAACGTCTTACTGTTCTGCTCTGACTGGGTTAATAAAGACGGGTATACGCCATACAGTGTGCTATGAGGCAAATTTTGCCCGTACTACATCGACACTACGGTCTACTCTTATTTCAAATTCCAACTGTCAAGGGTTCTTTTATGTGCATTCCAATGTGTAAATGGGACCTTAGTTTTCCATTCCATCCAAACAACTATACGTTGTCCCTTGCCAGGCCCCCCCTCGTCCTAGTTGTATTTTGTAGTTAGAGAGAGAGAGAGAGAGAGAGAGAGAGGACCTTATTGTTCCTTGCAAGGGACAATAATTTAAAAGGGCATTATTATCATCACCTTTAAAAGAACTATAATTAATTTTCAATAATATTTTCAAGTGATGGAGGGATGGAGGGATGGAGTGATGGGTTTAATGTCCACTCGACATAAACTAGGTCATTTTGGGACTAATATATGGTTCAATTTTGTTTAATTAATTCGCTTGAAGGGGCATTGTTGTTATCATCACCTTTAAAAGAACTATATTTAATTTTTAATAATATATTCAAGTGATGGAGGGATGGAGGGATGGAGTGATGGGTTTAATGTCCACTTGACACAAACTTGGTCATTTTGGGACTAAAATATGGTACATTTATTTTTATTGTAATAATTTGTTTTTCTGACAGGGGACCTGGAGAAAACTCACAAGGTTATGGAGGTGACCTTGCCACTTACAAGCGTGGGTTCAGAGCCATTAATAACAGCGTAATGAAAATCATGATAAATTGAAAATTATCTTTTTATCAAATGGCAAAAGATCTCCATGGAGCTAGTGCCACTGTAATCCATATATCACATTTAATTTCTAATGTGCAAATGGATAGGAAATTATATCAGTTTTTTTCATTATTTCACTTTTAATCTGAATTTATTTCTATATTTGATGATGAGTTTTATCTGGTTGTCTTTTTCCATGAATATTTAAAGGGGCATTATGTGAGATTAGATAACGAGCTGGCAGTTCTCGCTATAATAGTTAAAAACAAGATAATCTAAATGGAATTTGCTGAAAATTTCAGTCAAACTGATCCACTCTGAACCGAGATTTTAGCTTTTGAATTTTAGGCCTAGCATTGATCACCATTACTAAAGTCTGTACAGTTAAAAATATAGCCTTGATTATCTATTTTAGATTAAATTATCAATGAACACTGAGCAGCAAATCGGAACCTAATCCAATAAACATCGCAGGCTAGCGATGCCACCGAGAGTTGATTATGGTCTGAATAAGTTAATTAATGTCTAATTAATAATTTAGATAACAATTCAGGCCTAAAGAAAGGCCTGCAATAGGCAGATTTAGCTCTTGCATAATGTATATCATGTGACAAATTTTCAATTCACCGTATCTTTGTAATTACTCAACGGAATTGAACCATATTTGGACTGACATTCCTTTTAAAGATTCAGCTTTTTATAGTTTATTGACAATATTGTAGTTCCTCAATTCCTGAAATTACGAAGACAGATTCTAAGAGATCTTCCTTGACGTGGGTGTCCGGTCTTCATTTACAATAACCATATATATGGACATGTTAAAACATCCTAAAAGTTAACATAGTTACGTCTACACATCTATTAGCCATATTCAACTCAATCTCGTCGTCGTAACGGACTTTTTCGCTTTCCTAAAAATCTCCATTAAATATTATTAATGAAAACATTGACGTTGAAACCAGTAAAAGCCGTCTTTTGTAGATAAACCAATATGGCAGCCACACAGAAGTGAAATTCATTTAAGGGATAATGGTTTCGTGTATTATTCTTTAGAGAAACTCTATAGGAAAATACTAAACGCATTCCCTTTAGAGGTAGTGCGTAAATATCATTAATACATCTCCTGCCTACAATGGCATTTTACGTGGCTAACTCCATCGCTTGCCGAACACATTTCAGATAACTAGATTTATCACAACGAGAAAATATGTCATTCTATTTGCGCTTTTTTTTAAACAGGGAAATGGAGCTGATGTTTCAATGCAGTGAGGTAAAGATGGTGTTTTAAACATGGTAATTACAATTCACTGGTCGACCCTAGTTCCTCATTTAACTATGATCATCACCGATATCGGTACCGAGAAACCTTCTCTCACTCGAACAAATTTTTTATTTAAAATAAGATTAGTTAGAATGAAAATACTACATGATTTCGATTTGATTAGATCGTAACAAACCAGTAATTAGTTGATTACATTCACACAATTTTATTACAAGATAAAAAAAAGACCTGATTTGTTGAGAAAACCTATTTCTTCCCCTCGTTATTAACTAACTACATTTTACGATCAATGAGATGAGATTTTTTTTATTTGCTGGTGAAATAAAACTGAACAGGATGAAGAAATACTGAAAAATAAATAAATATTTGTGAGCCACTCCCACAAAACCAGGCCCTTGGTCATCTTATAAAAATTGAACTGGCAGCATATTTAAATAGTCCATGGCCTATAAGCTTTCCAAAAATGCATTCTTTTTAAATTTGTGTATCATCTAGAGTTTGGCTCATTCACAGCAACAAGAAGGCATACGGTTTATGCTTTTGTGCCCGCAATACAAAATAAAGTTGTGCGACAAGCGCCTGGTTTCATGTGATCATGTTACATTTGTTCAGTACAGTTTATCTTTTGTTCATGGTTTCGTAAAAAGGTAAATTTTTGAAGATCGCTGACCGTCATTGGAAGGGAATTTGAATCCCTTTGCAAATTACAATATTGTAATTCTGAGAATCTAAAATGAAATGAAATGAGGTCTAACGTCCTACTGTTTTGAAGACGGAAATATGCCATACAGTGTGCTATGAAATAAATTTTGCCCCGACAGCGGCGCTACAGCCTCCTCTTATATCGAATTCCAACTGCCAAGGGATCACCCCAATGTGTACATTGGACCTTGGTTTTTCGTCTTATCCAAATGACTACACAGCGCTGTCCTTGTCAGGCCATCCATCCTTCATCACTGACAAAGGGGAAACCATGCTGGAAAAATCCTGATGAACTTTCTTGGCCAACACTGGGATCAAACCCGCTACCTCCAGGCAGCATCTTACCCACTTAGCCACTGTGGCTCCATTTCGAGAACCTACCCAAGTGCATCCAGCTTCAACTCTATAATGCTCTTGACAATGACTTTTAAAAATATGTGTAAGCAATTAACTATTCATATTCAAACAAACTTTCTTTAAATAATAAAAATTGGCATCCACACCCACGACAACCATCAAAGAAGTACTCTGACAACGAGAGCTGAACTTATTTCCTACATTTAATGCTTTGATCACTCCGTTCTGTACTTGATGTTCATGTTCTATTGGGCACGTATTGTCTAAATTCCAAACTGTAACGATACCAACTCAATATGCATGAAGCTAACGTCATATGCAATTGAATCTATTCTTCAGAATCATGTCCGTCCATAGTTACTTTCACTTTGTTCCTTTTACGCCTGGTAAATTTCGTACAATGACGTTCCTAATCAAACATAGCAGTCTATTCATTGAAATAAACAACCATTCGACATGTATTTATGATTCTGTGCATGTGGCATTGCGTTAATATATTTCTATGGTTTTCTAACACTGATTGTCATTAAATATACATGAATCTACACAACATTAAGCAAACAATTCAATCTCTCATCTTCACATAATGAATTTTATCACTAAACAGTTATTATGACAAAGTATTACCAGAAAATTATTCACACATACGCTCACACACACGGAGTGTAATGGAGGATTAATGTCCACACCACTCGACACAAACATAGACATTTCGGGGCCCCCCCCAAAAAATCCCACATGGTTGTCACGTACAAGTCTGTTATCGAAACCATACCCCTCACCTCCTTTCATACAGAAATAATTATTCCTATGTAATTGTTGTGAATGGTTTCTTATTGATGTATTTGATAAAATAAAACAACAAAAGTTTTATAAAGGGCTATATTCTAGTTAAAATAAGGTGAACAATTTTGAGTAAATTCTTAACTTAAAGGCTCAATACCACTCTTGTTGTAACTGAATAATATGTCCCAATCTTTATTCTAGTCAACAAATTATACTATTTTACAATATTCCAATTAATTGATGATACAAATTTCATCTTAACACATCTAATTTAAAAAATTGGAAAAATTCAACTAAATGATTTGATAGCCTAACGTAAACCTTTTCAAATGAGACTTGGATTTAAAAATATTTTCGAATCCTCTGGACAATTTTTGTAAAATAGATGTAATGGATAATTTACACAACAGGTAGGACACTTAAAAATCTAACTTAGAATAAGGCTATTATTTATTTTCTTGAGCTGTCAAGCCAGCAAGAGTGTTATTGTCCCTTTAAGTCTGAGAATGTTTTGTGAAATCGTGGCCAGGAGAAAATCAGACGACCCTAGTCCTCACCATGTACAGTGGGCTCTGTCACCTCCGGTTTCTGAATACTTCAGCATTCTGTGAAATCCGTCATCATTTTCATTTCCCGATTTATTTCTTTATTACCGGTACTTCAAACAAAAAAGTTTTGAGTAATCCGTATTCTGAATATTACGAATCACGACATCAATCAGCGATCCTGTCACACGATTTACATTGAATTAACATCGTATAATCAGGCCTTCAATCCATCGGTGTTCACTTACAAAAGATTGATAAACAATCAGCAATCAATTATCAGTGAGATTAATACTTGTGTCGATCTTTGTTGATTGATTACATTGATATCAATATAATGACGCAAAAGTGGTTTCAGCATCAAAGCCTTTGGTACACCTCGGCCTATTCTACAAATCTAGGGTACCGGAGTCTGCAGAGGTTTGTCGAGTGAGCTTTTAAAGTTAGTGGTGAAAGTGCAAGTGTTGATCTCGGTACCGTTGAAGAATTTCGCATGCACATTCGGTCTATTATTGATGGGTATTCTCCAGAAAACATTTTTAATTGTGATGAAACCATTTTGTTTTTTAAAGCATTACCGGAATAATCACTGTGAGATCTATAAAAATGCGAACACTATAACAACATAAATATTAAATATTTGTAACCAAATACATACAACTGAAGAAGATTAGACTTCTGGTATTTGAATTTACAATAATACTTTTGGTATTGAGTATTCCGTCATGCTCTGTAATACGGCATATTTGAATGATCCCGTATGACGTCGGAGTCCATTGTATAAGCTTTGGATATAAACCATGTCACCTGACTCAATGCCAGACCACGAGGTTGGATAGGTGACGCTACTCCATGTCACGTACAACTGGTGAATCGATACCACGCCAGTTGACTCAATGACAGACCTTATGATACAGCGCGCACGTGCTAACCATTCAGCCATCCACTCCACCCCCCAAGACTGGTATGTTTTTGATTGGTTCGTAGAACCAAGCTCCTATCAAGGGCAGATAATTCTTATTCATGAAAACCCCGTGGATGAACCTAGATGTTAGTGTGGAATAGAACAGAACGATACCACCGATATACCGAGAATAAGTAAGCTTTCGCTGAATTATTTGTTAATCAGCTAAAATTGGCTCTTATTCAATAAAACACATGTACTCTGTCAACCATATTTATTTCACACTAACCCGGTTTCCTAATGAAGACGGGAGACAGACATTGTACTAGAGTCGTTTTATTGGAGCCAGAAAACAAAATGTCTAGCGATTTCTTTACAGACACCAAAAGCTTTCATGCTTCAAGAACCAGCCAAATCAAAATGAACCCAATATCTTTTATTTCAGCCTTAAATGATGTTGTATCTTTTGACCCTTTATTTGAATTAGGACCAGAAATGGTTATCTTAATGTCATTGCCATGTTTCCATTTCTCCTGACGGAACACGAGCAGGAAACCATTCTTTCACTCATGCCGTAAAACAACTAGAAAAGTGGAATGAAGAGATGGAAAGAGAATATTGGAAACGTTTGACAGAACAGTGTGATGATCACAATACTTGTTCACAATCCCGTGAGATTAGTTATTTCATCGTTTCCGAATTTCATCACTCCAATAAATAGCCAGTATTTACCAAAAGTGAACGAGCATGCTCTGACAATACTCAAAGATTAATAAACGGCCTTCTACTTTCTTTAAACCCGATTACATGAGCCACCAATGTTTAAATAGAAAACTTGCTAAGCGTTGATAATCAATTCCCTCCGTGAAACTCAAGTATTTTTGTTTTGACATGATCATCCATCAAATTATCCCATCTCACATGGAATTTCTGTGTAGACAAAGTGTCGAACCATTGAAATCTTAAATTGAATTCTCAGCAGTGTTTGAAAAAAAAAAGTAAAGATATTCACTAAAAGACAATGAGAAAGATACGTGTAACATGATAGTTTATATTGTTCGGAACCGCAAGTCCAGACTTCATTTCAACATCGATAGATCCTTGAATAAGTAGGTATATTTATTTAAGAATTGTGCAAAACATTTTGGAATAATGCAAATGAAATAAAATAAAATATGATCTCCACCCTGCACCAACTGGAGAGAGAGAGAGAGAGAGAGAGTGAGAGAGAGAGAGAGAGTTTATAGTCCACTAGACTCAAACTAGGTAATTTCGAGACTAACAAATGGTTCAATTGTATTTCAACAATTCACTTGCACGTAGGGTTTTTTAGCATTGGGAGGAAACACGGGACAAACACATGGTTCAATTTTCTTTCAATAATTCTCTTGCACGTAGGGGTTTTAGCAGTGAGGTTAGACAGGCGGCTCTACTCCTTGTCACGTACAACCAGTGAATCGAAACCACGCCAGTTGACTCTATGACAGACCTTATGATACAGCGCGCACATGCTAACCATTCGGCCATCCAACCCCCCAATCATGTTGCGACTTTTTAAAAGTTAAATACCTACATGTTCTAATGAATCCAATAATTTTTTTTATGCTCATATTATTTATAAATGTTCTCCGTGGTTTTATTCCACAACAAGCATGAAATGAAATAAAATGGGGTTTAACGTCCTACTGTTCTGCTCCTAACCTGGGCTAATGAAGACGGGCATACCCCATACAGTGTGCTATGAGGGAAATTTTGCCCGGACAGCGGCACTATCGCCTACTCTTATATCGAATTCCAACTGCCAAAGGATCTTTTACGTGCATTCCAATGTATACACGGGACCTCTGGTTTTTCATCTCATCCGAAGGACTAGACAGCTGACCTTGTCAGGCCCTCCATCCTGCATCACTGACAAGGGGGAACCACGCCGGAAAATCTGGATGAACTTTCTCGGCCAATGCAGGGATCGAACACCTGACCTCCAGGCTAGCGAGCCAGTGTCTTACCCACTTAGCCACGTGATCCCCCTCCACATAAAAAGAACAGAGTGTGTCAACATGAAAAGGTTAGAAACACAAAATCGTACAAAACGACCTTGACAATCTGAACCTTCTGGTCATATCAAGACATTAAAAACATTTAGATAAATTTGTTTAGAATGCTGCTTAAACATTTAAGATGAAAGGGAGTGAAAGTTTAAACTTTAAGAAAACTTAACACCAAGTGTAGATATTGACTTAGGTACACTAGCTTGATAAAGGTTGCTTTTCATCTTGAAATAAATTCAAAGATATCTATTATACAAGCCTATAACACGTACACACTGCCATTTTCTAACAAAGCATGTGCAAATTAACTTGTATGTTCTTTTACTGTAAACATCAAGAGAGAGAGAGAGAGAGAGAGAGAGAGAGAGAAATGGGGTTTAACGTCCACTCGACACAAACTGGGTCATTTCGGGACTAACATATGGTTTCAATAATTCGCTTGTGCATAGGGGTCTTTAGCAGTGGGAGGAAACCGGAGGACCCGGAGAAAACCCACGAGGTTGGACAGGCGACCCTACTCCTTGTCACGTACAACCTGGGATTCGAAACCACGCCAGTTGACTCAATGACAGACTTTATGATACAGCGCGCGCACGCTAACCATTCAGCCATCCAACCCCCTTGTAAACATCAAACATGACTAAATACAGGTATTGAAATAAAATTGGGTTTAACGTCCGACTTTTTTGGTGGGGGGGGGGGATAGTTGAATGGTTAGCATGTACTCGCTGTATGATAAGGCCTGTCATTGAGTCAACTGGAGTGGTTTCTAATCCCCGGTTGTACGTGACAAGGAGTAGTGTTGCCTGTCCAACCTCGTGCTAAAGACCCCTAAATGCACGCAAATTATTGAAATAAAATTAAACCATGTTAGTCCCGAAATGACGTAGTCTGGGTTGAGTCGATGTTAAACCTCATCTCTCTCTCTCTCTCTCTCACTCTCTACTTTTCGGCACAGACTGGGCTAATGAAGAAGATTCAAATACATAATACATTATAAGAAATGAAATAAAATGGGGTTTAACGTCCTACTATTCTGCACAGACTGGGCTAATGAAGAAGATTCAAATACATCTAAGACATGACCCGGAGTTCACAAATCATTCTCAGATTTAAGTTAAGAATTTACTCAACTTTTAATCACTGTTTATGAGAAATTTCTTTGATCCAGAAAAACAATTTTAAGTAAATTCTTAACTTAAATCTAAGAATGTTCTGTGAAACCTTAGCCTAATCACTTAACTTTTAAAGAAATGGGGTTAATTTTTGTACCTTTTTTAAACCAAGGTCTTCATTTCCCTCATATATATATATAGCACAGTGCATGGCGTCCGCCCGTCTGCATTATCTTGGTTGGTACAGGAAGGTAGAATGTCAAAACCATTTCATTTAATCAACATTGTTTTTTGTTTGAAGTTACTTGGCAACAACAAACACAATCTTTCTGATAATGGCTTATTTTTGTACCCTTTAATAAAGTTTTGTCTAAATTTATTTAGAGCTACCCAGCGCGATAAACATGATTTTTCCTTAGTATTCCTACACCTAACAAGAGAAAGAATACCGCCAGATGTAATATGATAACTGTACCAAAACTAACGGCACATTAATATGACAACCTTTTTATGCAATAAATCATATTGAATGATTAATAAGATAAGATAACTCTAATTTCTATAATCTTCCATTATATTTCCCTCTTTACATCTCACAAGGATCAAACTTCAAATCTACAGATTCTTTTTTTCACAAAGAATGTCAAAATAGATCAATGTTCCCTACATCAATTTGAATATTCCACTGCACATATTTTGAATATTATCTGGTTAACATCAAACATCATATCTCACCTCCATGTAATTGAAGCTTATAAAGACGATTCTGCTGGGACTGATCGTAAACCGCCATCTCTTGACAACAACGTGAACAGATCAATTCCCTACCATGTGTTAATCAACAAAGTTGAAGAGAAGAGGTTCGTTGGTTAAGATGGGGTTCTCAATTGGATTTCGATGTTCGATCAATTTTTGTTTTCAGATGATTAAGTAGCTAATTATATCATTTCTCTCCATGGTATATATTGACCATGACCTGATCACCATGGTATATATTGACCTTGATCTGATCACCATTGTATATACTGACCTTGGTCTGATCACCAAGGTATATATTAACCTTGATCTGATCACCATGGTATATATTGACCTTGATCTCATCACCATGGTATATATTGACCTTGACCTGATCACCACGGTATATACAGACCTTGATCTCATCAGTATGGTATATATTGACCTTGACCTGGTCATTATGCTTTATACTGACCTTGACACTATGATATATATATATACCATGACCTGATCACCATGGTATATATTGCCATGGATACTGACCGGATGGTATATTCCTAGAGATGATAAAGAAAGTAACTTTATGAATAAAATGAATTTCTGTAACTAACAACCATGGTGATAGTGAAATAAGTTTAAACCCGCCAGAGAAACCAATTTAACAACAACTTTTTTTGTTTTCATTTTACGATGCCATTTCCAGCCTATCAGCAGCTGACAAAATCCATATATAAAGCTATTTTGTTAAAACTACTCTGCACACTTGAGTCCCCTGCTTAGCACCATTAGCTTGATTGCACAACAATATAACACTCTTGGTGCTATCTGACCAATATGTTTAAACGCTTCGACAAAACCAATGCAAAGCCAAGCGAATCTCAAGCAGAGGGCAACTACACGCATAGAAGACAGCTATTCAATTATCATCGACTATTTATGTCTGCCGCAAGTTATTTACTGTAGACAGAAGCAGAAATAAAACATGATGGAAGCAATCATGACAATGATTTGCTCTTTTCTTACAACTCTTCATTAAACTATTCATATTTTTGCGGAGCTGGAGGCGAGTAATCTTTGTTGAAAGATGTTAAACTTGAGCTTTTTCTCTTTTCAACGTAAGGAGTATATTTTAACACTGTCAATATTGACCCTAAAAAAAACTTTACATTTTTACTGCCATAAATTTTGTGTATAATGGTCCATTTTAGAGTCTCAATTGAAGAGCTTTCACCTTAGAGTATGTGTCAATATTCAATTTAAAGAAAAAAAGTAAGTTTCTATTGCAATATATTTTTTTTACATAATTTTCAACATTAGAGCCTGAATTGAGGAGTTTACGACCTTGCTTATCAGGATCTAACTCTATTAATAATAATCTTACAACAAATATACCATTTAGACGCTTATTTTTAAACCAGTTCAAAATCGCTGGGTAGTATTGCGTTCACACATACTATAAGCCAAACCAGTTTAACTACTCTTACCTCTTTGGTTGCAGGTTAGGGTTAACTATGCATGGGTAGCTTTATATTCTTTATTCGGTTCTAGCACGCTTTCGATAACAGTGGCACTGCATGACCCCGCCATTTTCCCAGGATTGTAACTTACTGCGTACTGTGCATGTCCAAAGCGAGCAGGAGCCGGGGGGTTTTAAGCCAACCCGTTCACATGGCCAAGATGAACCAGTTTAAAATAAAAAGCCTTCTCGAAGACAGGTTGCGAGCTAGGGTTTTTAAACCAGTTCAACTTGAGCATCTGAACAGGCTAAAACATATGAGATTATGAAATTAAAATGGGTGTAATGTCCTACTGTCCTGAAACAACTGGGCTAACCCGGCTGTCTGCTGTGTGAATCTCTAAAAGGGGGAGGGAAAGAAATTGGGTTTAACGTCCACTTGACACAAACTAGGTCATTTTGGGACTATCATATGGTTCAATTTCATTTCAATAATTTGATTGTGTTAGGTTCTTTAGCAGTGGGAGGAAACCGGAGGACCCCGAGATAACTCACGAGGTGGGACAGGCGACCTTACTCCTTGTCACATAGTACCAGGGAATCAAAACCGTTTTAGTTGACTTAATTAATGACAGACCTTATGATACAAAGTGCACGCACTAACCATTCGGCCATCCAACTCCCCTATTATACCAACATAAGTCCAACAGTTGAATATCAAAATTTGTGAATAGTTAGGGTAGGGACAAAGAGAAAAAAACACAAAGCTGAACAGATGACCTTACTCCTTGTCACGTACAACTAGGGAATCGAAACCATGCCAGTTGACTCAATGAGACTTTAGGATATAACGCACATTAAAATAAAATTGAACCATATGTTAGTCCCGAAATGACCTAGTTTGAGTCGAGTAGTGTTAAACCCTCTCTCTCTCTCTCTCTCTCTCTCTCTCCCCTCTCCCCCCCCCCCCCGTTCTTCTCTTTAGGTAAATGATGATGTAATATTATACAGGAGTATGAATGTTGAATGATCGAACATATTGTTCAAGCTGACAGGTAGTGGTATAAAATAACTACCAGTGAAATAGATTAACACTGATCATCATCTGTTAAAATACGGAATATATTAACCACGAACATTGGGTACAGATTTTTATCTTTCCACTTGTAAATTGTTCGTTGAACTCTTTATCTTTAAAATCAAATCACTTGGACATCACCATTGAAATTACTGTAGATAATTTCCATAGGGGGTGACAGGTCAGTCCATCTGTGTACTCTTTGATTTTTATCAGTGCAAATGAACACCGCAGGGGTCTTTTAAACCATAAGTGCATGGCTACGGCCTACGCCGTAGAGTGAACAAAGGCTGAAATTGCATGGCTACGGAATTTCCCGTATCGTTTTTAACAGTTTGAATTTACCGCGCTAAAGGTGGTTCCACGGGAAGTCCACTTTGGACGCCATTGTCTAAATCCAGCATCGCCGTCCTGGCAATGTTTTGAGTAAAATTTCTGTAACTTTTCGCGAATTTTCACCGATTTAGGACATGATTTGTACAGTATCCCATTCATAGTTGCCACGGAATACTGCGGGACTTGGATTAGGCTACAGAGTGTGTATTTTTGTGGGGGGGGGGGGGGGGTACGAAACATAGCGGTTTTTTGTCCGTTTTTTGCTTCACGTAGAAATCGTAGATATTTGTGCTGCAGTTAAGTGTGTTTGATCATAATTTATGGTTTGATGACTGTACAAAATGTAGTAGTGACTCGGATGATGATGTCGCCTGTCTAACCTCATGGGTTTTCTTCGGTTTTTCCGGTATCCTCCCACTGCTGTTGCAAAGTTATTGGATATTTTCAAAAAAAAATAATTCTGTATTGTGTACCAA
Source organism: Patella vulgata (assembly GCF_932274485.2). Lineage (NCBI taxonomy): Eukaryota > Metazoa > Mollusca > Gastropoda > Patellidae > Patella > Patella vulgata. The sequence goes on from NC_065885.2 coordinate 6,573,850, forward strand.
AGAGATGCCTCTGAAAGCAGCATACTTCATTTCTAACATTCTGCATCAATAAATATTTTTCTATTGCACTAAGAAGTGGGAACTTTTTTCCCCCTGATTTCCAGTTGTCAATTCTACCTCCACCTACATTCATGTAAAAAATATTTCTCTTACTTTCTTTACAGATTCAGAAAGCCCTTTTTATACTCTTTCTAAATATATATATATATACTTTGTAAGGTTTGTCATTGTTAGAAAATACTTTTTTCCTCTTTTTTGTATTTAGCACCAATTTCCGTCGCAATGCCGGGAATTAGGCTTATGCACGAAAGGGGTTTGGGAACAAAAAATGGCTATGCACTTATGGGTTAACATCGTATCTAGTCCCTGGCACAAGTCATTCAGACCCTTCAACTCCTACTTCAACAAATTCAAATAACCAAGAGTATGTTGATATGATTGGTATTGACAACGTAAAAAGGGGTTTTAGCGTTTGAAGTAGTCCAAACCCTATAAAAGTCTACGTCTATAGCTCCACCTAATACTTGATGACACAGACACTTTAACACGGATGGTTTAATATAGAAACTAAATATGACATCAAATAGAAAATAAAATAGGCATAACTATACAAAGTATACATGAGGAGATCTTTACCCTGTTCTGGCTGCTATATGAAATTATGACTCGGACTGTATTTATCAGAACTATTCTTAATATTTTGATTAACAAAACCGAGAGAGAGAGAGAGAGAGAGAGAGAGAGAGAGAAATGGGGTTTAACGTCCACTCGACACAAACTAGGTCATTTCGGGACTAACATATGGTTTAATTTTATTTAATTAATTCGCTTGCGCGTAGGGGTCTTTAGCAGTGGGAGGAAACCGGAGGACCCGGAGAAAACCCACGGGGTTGGACAGGCGACCCTACTCCCTGCCACGTACAACCGGGGATTGGAAACCAGAGAGAGAGAGATATCATCCACTCAACACAAGCTAGGTCATTTTGGTAAAATTTTATTTCAATGATTTGGGTCCTTATCAGTGGAAGAAAACCAATGGACCTGAAGAAAACCCACAAGGTCAGGCAAGCGACCTACTCCTTGTACCTGACTCGACAGACCTTATAATCTAAAGTGCAAACGCTAGATCATTCAGTCGCCCAGCCCCATGGAATTTCATTTTAATGCTTACGTAATTACCAGGTTTTTACTTTCCCCGTGTACAGTGGTCGATCTGCATTTATTGGGGTCTTTAGCTGTGGGAGGAAACCAGAAGACCCAGAGAAAACCCACGAGGTTGGAAAACCAGGGAATTGAAACCACAGCAGTTGACTCAATGACAGACATTATGATACAATTCGCACATGCTAACCATTCGGGCATCCAATCTCCCACCAATGGTAGATAATCATTTCCTAGTTTCGATTCAATCGGATTAAAAAGAGGCCCATCAAAAGATTTTAGCGAAGATTATTAATCCCATTAGCTTTTGACCATATCCCATTTATATCGCCTGGAAAAGATGATAAATGTTGTGAGATTTTTAATTCATCATATCTTTGTAAATCCTGAAGGGAAATGAATCATTTATGGACTGACATTCCTTTTGGAGATTCAATCTTCACAATATCTCAGAGACTTTCAGCTTTGTTAATTTAATAGTAATTTTGCCACTGTTCGTGTAGAAGTGCATTTATATACCAGTACCAACTCCTGTCTTGTATACCGTTCAGACGCTTATTTTTAAACCAGTTCAAAACCGCCAAAACCGCCACGTACTATAAGCCAAACCAGTTTAACTATTCTGACCTCTTTAGTCGGAGGTTAGAGTTAACTACACATGGGTAGCTTCATATTCTTTATTCGGTTATGGCACGTTTTCGATAACACTGGCACTGCCCCACATTTGCGTTCAGACGACAAAGTTAAACTGGTTTAACGATCCTCAGGGTGTTTAAACCAGTTCAACTTGACAGTCTGAACAGGCTATAGATCTTTTGTGTTTTTGTAAATCTGTGAATCTTTGACTAAAACCTATTATTTTTTGCCAGCTCATATTTCTGCGTGTAAAAGACGTGTTAATTGTTTAACAGATTTATTGTACACCATATCAGTAAATTACTGGCACCCAAAAAACATCAATAACATCTTGTATACAATTCACATTTTTAAATAACTTTTGTTCTCAACATTCATCTCATAAAATGTCGTCCACAAATCTTTCACCAATCTAATCTTTTTCTCTATTCTTACGCACATAAATAACCTTGAGCGAATTTTTAAACTATCAAATTATTTAACAATAAAACCATAACATGTATTCTTTTCACACATAATAAATATTCTCTTTATATTCTCGCGATCTTTGGGTTATTTAAATGATTTAATCGTATACTATAGTCTTTAACTTCTACTAAAATTCTCAATAACCAGAGACAAGTTAAAAACCATGTGTCTTTAATTACAAACGCACAAAAAAATTGAAATAACGTGTTTCTACTCGGCTTCTTTACAGCCTTTCTTCTATTTCAACTTGGAGAGAGAGAGAGAGAGAGAGAGAGAGAGAAATGGGGTTTAACGTCCACTCGACACAAACTAGGTCATTTCGGGACTGACATATGGTTCAATTTCATTTCAATAATTCGCTTGCGCGAAGGGGTCTTTAGCAGTGGGAGGAAACCAGAGGACCCGGGGAAAACCCATGAGGTTGGACAGGCGACCCTACTCCTTGTCACGTACAACCAGGGATTCGAAACCACTACAGTTGACTCAATGACAGGCTTTATGATACAACGCGCACGTGCTAACCATTCGGCCATCTAACCCCCCATTTCAACTTGGAGCTGTGGTGGCTCAGTGAGTAAGACTTTGGCTCGATAAACTGGGGGTCCTGTGTTCGATCCTGATGCAAGAGAGAGAGAGAGAGAGAGAGAGAAATGGGGTTTAACGTCCACTAAACACAAACTAGGTCATTTCGGGACTAACATATGGTTTAATTTTATTTCAATAATTCGCTTGCGCGTAGGTGTCTTTAGCAGTGGGGGGAAACCGGAGGACCCGGAGAAAACCCACGAGGTTGGACAGGCGACCTACTCCTTGTCACGTACAACCGGGGATTCGAAACCACGCCAGTCGACTCAATGACAGACTTTATGATACAGCGCGCGCACGCTAACCATTCAGCCATCCAACCCCCCGATCCTGATGCAGGGCTGGGGCCTTTACATTGCCAATGTAATTAATTACATTACCATTACCATTACTTTTTAAATGTAATCATTACAATTACTTTCTCATTTTTAGAAATGTAATTAATTACCATTACCCATTACATTGAAAGTAATTAATTACCATTACCCATTACTTAATGACTATATAAATAAAAAAACATTTTTAAAAAAATTAAAAAGACAACATTATTTTTCTGCCATGAAGTACCTACAAAATCAAACTCAAAATAATCCTTGATTCACTTAATAGATATTTGTTTATGAATTATTATTTCTAGCAATTATAACATCAAGGCAAATTTTATAGTGACGGGCAGTGGTGACAAAAACTGACATTTTCACTGTATGACTTCAAAAATGAACAAAACTATAGTTAATTAACTGTATTTTCTTTTAAGTAATTTTTAAAAAATTTTAATCAGTCCAAATAGTTTTTCTATAATATATTGTATAATAAATGGTAAATTATTCAGCATGACTCTAAAACAAAATATATATAAGTTTTAAGTAACCATAAAATGATGAGATACTTGAAGGTCATTGTTTGGTTTGTCACTTGTTACCTTGAGATTAAGATTAAAGTGCAGTGAGACTATTTATTGTCTTTTAATCTAACTGACTGATTGATTGATTGATTGATTGATTGACTGAGTGATTGGCTGCAAATTAGTACTAATCTTTGATTATAATATACATCTTATCAGAAATCCACTTCTTAGGTTACATGTCTAAAAAAGGTTCCTACATAAAAAGTAATAAAAGAAAATGTTTAATGCCTTCTTATTTTTCTTATAATTTGTTAAAACTGATGTAAATCTCTTTTTTTAAAATTATAATGAATTGGATTTGTGTCAGATACACTTAGTTACTTCTTTGGTGCTATAAAATTTGAGGCTTGTCATATTGGAAATATTTATATATGTCATAAAATGTAATTGAAAAGTAATTGAAATGTAATTGACCATTACATGATTTTTGGAATGTAATTAATTACATTTCCATTACTCATTACTTTTGAAATCTTCCATTACTCATTACAAGGCCATTACTTAAAAAATGTAATGATTACATTCCATTACCATTACCATTACCCCAGCCCTGTCCTGATGCTGGCCAAGAAAGTTCATAGTGATTTTCCGGTCTGGTTCCCCCCTTGTACACGCTGGCATGCACACGACAGAATCCTTGACAGTTGAAATTCGAAATAAGAGTAGGCCATAGCACCACTGTCCAGGCTAGCCTCGATCATCATTACTAAGTCGGTATGATAAAAAAACAAGCCCCGATTATCCACTTTTACATTTAATTATTTTTCAAAAATTGTATTCCAATCCGCTAAATATCGCAGGCTAGCGATGCTATCGAGAGTTGATTATGGTCTGGATAAGTTAATAAATGTCTAATTTATAATTTAGATAACATTTCAGTGTGTTATAAGACACGTTGTGTCCGGTAAGTGACCCTAAAACCAACTCTTGTTTTGATTTTAGGGAATCTTTAACATGGTGTCAATGGTACAACAAGTATCTCAGTTTATCCATAAGACTACATGTAGGTGCTTTTCATTCATGTTTTGTTTTCTTAATAAAAAAATCAATCTGAATACATTTAAAGCGAGAATTTCATATTTTTTCTAAGAAAGTCAAAACATAATTATTTCTATGTCTTTTGCTCAATAGGTTGTCAACTCACTATTATACGATCATAGGTATCATTCTCCCACTTATAAATCCTTGACACCGGAAATAATAACACAATTACCTCCCTTGTTTTTCTATTCCCCCCATGGAATAGCTATCTTCAAATGTTTGAATTTGAAGTTGAAAATGATATTTTTTCCAAAATTCTCAACTGGCAATAGTGAATTATAGGATCAAGGTAGGACTGTTTATAGATACCATCTATTTTAAGGCTTGATTTTAATACATTTTAAAAATATAACTTAAAAATATGAAATTGCAACTTTAAGAGTCAAATGAAAATGAAGATCTAGTGAATTTTAGAAAAGTTGGATTAATTTTCCCAGGTAAGCTACATCAATTGATATGCTGTATATTTTAATAAGCGGCAGATGTCAACTGAATTTGGGAATTATTATGCATTGAAGCAATTAAGCTACCTGGAATCCTCGTCTTTAAGCCCATATGCTCACCATACTAGTAAAAGCTAGCCCTGAGATCGGATTTGTTCAAAGAACTTTGAAATTTAAAGTTTATGGACAGTTTTTTTTTTTGTAATTTAGAACATTTATGTGATGGTGTATCACAATTATGTTTTAAAAACCATTTTTCTTGATGAATTTGATTCATTCCATTTAAAATTATAAAAAGAACCCAAAATGATTGTTGTTTTTTCCTCCTTTCGAATTAAAGCCCTGGGCCCTGTTTCTCGAAATCTTAACTAAAGATAAAATCCAAATTTTAGTAGATACTTCAATTTTGATTGGCTAAGCACTAAAATCAATCTAATATTATCCAATCAAATTACTAAAATTTGGATTTTATCTTAGTTAAAATTTTGTGAAACAGGCCCCTGGGCTTAATTTCAGAAGAAATGTTTCATCACTGACATGGTTAAATTCGAAATTAAGCCCGGGGCTTAAATACGAGAATTCCCAGTAAATCATAAGATGAATACCTTGATGTAATAAAGCTTCCAAAATCAATTTTCATTACGTAAATCTCTATCTAATAGGTTTTCTACTTTCATTATAAGAGAGAATTCAATGAAAGACAATAGGAATATCTGATACGGTCATGCAACGCTTGAATCAAAAATATCGCAAACTATAAACTAAAGAGATGAGGCATGAATAGGCAAAGATTTTAAACCAATGAAATAAATGATATATTAATGATGTAAGCATGCAGAGGGTAATCATCATGTCCTGATGTTTGTCATTAAAAGATGCTAGCTATAATTAATGGCTTCTCTGTTTAAGTACTGGATAACCTGTAGATTTTTGTTTTACGTGTAGTGCGGTCCGCCTGCACTTACTATTAGAGTAGAGTTTTAGCCCTTTGTACTGCAGAATGTTCTCATTGTTGACTTTATAACACTGAGACAACTATCAACAAAATGTCACTTTAAAGTGCATGCGTTTACTTTATAACACTGAGACAACTATCAACAAAATGTCACTTTAATGCCATTTACTTTATAACACTGAGACAACTATCAACAAAATGTCACTAATAAAGCGGACGTTTACTTTATAACATTGAGCAAACTATCAAGAAAATGTCACTTTAAAGCGGACATTTACTTTATAAGGTTGAGCAAACTATCAAGAAAATGTCACTTTAAAGTGCACGTTTACTTTATAACGTTGAGTGAACTATCAACAAAATGTCACTTTAAATTAAAATAGTAATTGTATTTCATATCATGTTTTTTGTGTTGATTAAGTCAACTGGATATTTCCCCGGAAAGCAAATCAAATGTTCTACTTTTCTGCACCAACTGGGCTAATAAATCTACTCTTCATTGATTTCTATTTTTTGTCCAATCCGAAAGACTAGACACTGTTCCAATCGTTTACCCTGTGCTTGATAACGACAAGAAGACACTTGTTGAAACGTTGCACTATTAAAGTTGATAGTGATTGTTATCCATAAAGTTGTGTTTGTGTTTTTTCAATGTTAGTCCTATCACTAAATGCCTTATAAACAATATATTGTTCCTAGTAATTTTTTCACCATTATACATTTTCAGTAGCAGACCTCATATTAACATGAGCAAGGTTTTCACATCTCAATAACTGGATAGTTCCACAAGGAATAAAGTCTGAAGCACCAGTTTATGAACTGTTAATTTGTGATAACACTTATCATTTGGAGAGAGAGAGAGAGAGAGAGAGAGAGAGAGAGAGATGGGGTTTAATATCCACTCAACACAAACTAGGTCATTTCGGGCCTAACATATGGTTTAATTTTATATCAATAATTCTTTAGCAGTGGGAGGAAACCGGAGGACCCAGAGAAAACCCACGAGGTTGGATATTTCATTTGTTATATAAATATACATGTACACTATTCTTACCCAGTTTGGAATCCCTTCCCAGCCTAAAATTCCTCCCCTGGCTAAAATCCCTGTCGTGGTCACTAAGTGCCTTCCGTATGAGACTCATAGTAGTAGGCTCATTCCCTCTCCGCAAACTAAATGCAAAGTAAACAATGGCTACTAGGGGATGTCATTCTCAGTCGTTGTTGTTTGTATTTTAAGGAGATCCGAAAAAAGCTCCCCTTAATCAACAAATTGAAAAATTCGCTCCCCTAAAAAGAGTGAAGAGTGATTTAGAAATTAAGGAGAGTGATCTGATATTAATAAGAGTGATTAGTTGTGTGCATGGGAAATGGTTCTGAAGATCAATAACTGCATGTTAGGGGTCATTCCTGGATTCATAAATGATAATAAACCCCCCATGACTTTGTGAAGGAGAGCGATTTTCAATTTTAAGGAGAGGGAGAAAAACCGCCCCTTGGTCGACATTCAGGTGAGCGGCAGGCGCTTGAAAGCGATCACTTGCCTTAAAAAACAATGACTGCATTGTGAATATTGAATTTTCACTGTGCAGTTCGAAAGCAGATCAATTATCTCCTTGAAGCATATTGAAAGTTGAACTATCGTGTTAAAATCAAATATTATAAGTGAGAATATCGATCAGTTGTATGAACAGTCCGTAGTAATTTATATTATCGTCAACATTGTTATAATTAATATTTTAATCAATACGGACCATTGAACGACACAAAACTGTTAATATCCAAATATCCGTCAGGAAATGAACACCAGGTCTGCCAGACTCGTTTCAGTGCCGACGAACATGTAGACACACCCATTTATATATCGGCTGATCGTATTGATTGCTTTTTTTTTTTCAGATTGATAGGTAACTTTACACGTTCGATTAATTAGTGTAAAAAGTGTAAGCATTGTCAGGACTGTGTTAGAAGAGATACGCTATTATCGTCTAGCAATAAATAACGTTTATAGATTGTACTAAGCATGACAGGTCTGTTTGTAGAGAACTCAATGGTTGATAACACGCTAGCTTTGAATATTCTATATAAAATACAGGTGATTGTATAAAATACAGGTTTATCATAAAGTCTGTCATTGAGTCGAGTGGCGTGGTTTCGAATCCCCGGTTGTACGTGACAAGGTGTAGGTCGCCTGTCCAACCTCGTGGGTTTTCTCTGGGTCCTCCAGTTTCCTCCCACTGCTAAAGACCCCTATGCGCAAGCGAATTGTTGAAATAAAATTAAACCATATGTTAGTCCCGAAATGACCTAGTTTGTGTCGAGTGGACGTTAAACCCCATTTCTCTCTCTCTCTATTACAGAAAATATTTAACCCAATAATCATATCAAATGATAACATGAATTAAAATAAACCCAAAACCACATTAAAAATATTATTTCAACCTAAATTTTCGGCAATTGATTCTAAAACCCCTCAGATTTATTTAAGGTTGTTCAGTACTTATTTCCAAACCAAATTAACTCAACAATCTAAATAAACCTCTACTATAAATAATTCTACTTCTTACTCCAAACGACCTGATTTATTTTTAGAGTCGTTCACAGATTTAATTCAACAATACAATAAACTCCTTTTTGAAATAACCTTAATTAACTTTGATGATTGTTGATCTCCGCCCCAGGCCAGTGGGTGGAGGTAACCATTCTTTTTAGTTTAATACTAATCGCCTCCAGCTGTAGTCAACAACACCCCCTAAGTGTAAAATCTGGCCAAGCCCCTTTTATAATCCTTAAATTACTGTCTATATCTCTATATGATCTCCTCCACTTGATGATAAAGAAAAGGAATTTAACCCCTAATCTTATCTTATCAAATAGTTATATAAATAGTCCACTTATAATCCCTTCTAAAAGTATCTTTTATCTTTACTTATAATCCAACACAATGAGATCGAACCCTGTTATTGTTCTTAACACTCAACCTACTTTCAACTATTGAAACCCTATCTTTTATTATAGACCAACCAACCTATTATGAAGACCTGTTAACTAAACGTCAATATCTTTAATTAATTTACTGCTTGACTTATATATAGTTGTTAATATGTTTCAAATATAATCAAGTCTGTTTTTTCCTCCATTTATTAACAATTTACACACAGGTACGCTGATGAGGCCTGGCTATCATCATTTATAAACAATTTACACATAGGTTCATGCTAATTTATATGATTATCTAATTAACCTGGTAGAGAGAGAGAGAGAGAGAGAGAGAGAGAGAGAGGGGTTTATAAGGTCCACTTGACACAAACTAGGCCATTTTGGGAGATTTTTGCTTTGGGTGTAGTGCGGTCCACCTGCACTTACTATTAGAAATTGTTTCAATGGCATTTATTAATTAAACTGGAATACACAGGTGACAATTCTATGGAATATTCTATAAAAACTGACTAAATCCTGTCTATATTTATGGCCATCTATATTTAAACTTATTACTACAACACAAAAGGCACTCACTTGCCATGCATACAATTCACAATCTATGAATGCCTTCGACATGGTTATATCTTTAAAATTAACACCTCACAGCAAAAATAAAACATGATATACCTTGCTGTAAGTTACTTTTTCAATATACATGTATGTAACTTATTGCAATATACATGTTAAGTATTGTTCGCTTAAAAATTCCAGACTGATATCCCCTTGTAAAGTCATGTTCATATTCTTAAAATTTAAAATCAACACCTCAAGGTAAAAATAAAATATGACATACCTTGCTGTAAGTTACTTCTTCAATATGTTACTTATTGCAATATACGTTATATATTGTTCCCGGCTGTTATATCCCCTTGTAAAGTTATAGAGTCACCACCGTCAGTGATAACAGCACACAGGTCAATCAACATATATGTGATAATTCTAGGAACTTCTTTACATACACACCTATCTACTTCCAATACTCATTTACAATACAACAGTAACGTTAAACAACAACAGGGTCGACACCCCGATCATGTAGCACAGAAATACCTGTAATGACTCTGTTGACAATGAAATCTATACCATCCATTTACCCAAGCTACTGACATTTGCTGTGTTGTAGTGTAGAGAGAGAGGGGTCGTCTCACAATAACTATAAGATTTAGTTGAAACGCTTCACTGGTTTTCTACACATGGAGTTAAGATTGGTGTCTCCTTGATTGTTCATTACTAGAAGCAATCAGCTTATTGTTTGACAGTCTTATTGTGTCAGGTCTGTTGATTGCTTAATGACTAATTAATTAATTAAGTAGATAAATATGTAGGTAGTAAGTAATAACTTTATTTACCTGCATTTGTTCATTTTTCAAAGTCAGTCAAATTTTCTTCTATCCAAGTCTGAAGTGGTAATCTGTAAAAAAAACAAAAAAATAAATTATTAAAAATTAAAGCAAACAAAATAATATGAAAACAAATTAAAGAGTTTTCATGGTACAAAATATTCTAGAGACAGAGGATTCTCCTACAAATATTCTAGAGACCAGTGAATCTCCTACAAATATTCTAGAAACCAGGGGAATCTCCTACAAATATTCTAGAAACTAGGGAATTTCCTACAAATATTCTAGAGATCAGGGGAATCTCCTACAAATATTCTATAGATCAGGGGAATCTCCTACAAATATTCTAGAGATCTAGGAATCTCTTACAAATATTCTTGAGACAGGGGATTCTCCTAGAAGTATTCTAGAGACCAAGGGAAATCTCCAACAAATATTCTAGAAACCAGGGGAATCTCCTACAAATATTCTAGAGACCAGGGAATCTCCTACAAATATGATAGAAACCAGGGGAATCTCCTACAAATATTCTAGAGACTAGGGAGTTCCCAACAAATATTCTAGAGACAGAGGATTTTCCTACAAATATTCTAGAGACCAGGTGAATCTCCAACAAATATTCTAGAAACCAAGAGAATCTCTTACAAATATTCTAGGCACAGGGGAATCCACAAATAATCTAGAGACCAGGGAATCTCTTACAAGTATTCTAGAGACAGGGAATCTCCTACAAATATTCCAGAGACCAGGAAATCCCCTATACACTTTTAAACTGTTGTGAGTAATAACTATAAAAGTTGTCATTTTAAATGTGTCTTGTAATTAACTACGAAACAAAGTAAACTATCACAGCGTGTGAACATAATAATCCTATAGCGTGGTTAAATGACATTCAAGCCTACACTACATGTACCTTTCTCGTCACGGTTACAATATAATTTATATACCTATATGTACCTGTCTTATCACGATTACAATATAATTTATATACCTACATACATGTATTTAAAGTGGCCTAAACAAATATATTATAAATCATTTTTTAAAGAGGCATTATGTAAAAGCTAAAAATGGACGACACTATAGAAAAGGACTGACAATCAAGACTTTGTTTATTATCATGGCAACAGTACTTGACAAATTGCTATAAAATCATGTCAAAACTTCAAACACTAATTGTATCTTCACTCTGAATATAATAATTTAACTGAAGTTTTCAATGTATTCATTTTTCATTATCTATTTTCTGACTATAATAGCGAGAACTGCCAGCACTTCATCTAAATCGTACATAAAACATCTTTAATTCTACATGCACCCATGTCGTCATGGTTACAATATAATTTATATACCTATACTTTTAACCGCCTAAATAAGTTTAAATCTAGAAGCAGAGAGAGAGAGTTTAATGTCTACTCAACACAAACTAGGTCATTTCAGGACCAACATCTTTAGCAGTGGGAGGAAACCGGAGTACAAGGAGAAAACGCACAAGGTTGGACAGGCGACCCTACTCCTTGTCACGTACAACCGGACAGGTATTATAATGTATCTTTAACTGTACATGTTCCCAGTGCTATAACAACTCTGTTGTAAATGAGATAGAAAAGGGTAGAAGATGTCTTTAAACATGCATTATGCAAGAACTAAATCTGCCTATTACAGGTCTTTCATTAGGCCCGAAATGTTATCTAAATTATTAATTAGACATTAATCAATTATCCAGACCATAATTAACTCTCGATGGCATCGCTAGTCTGCAATGTTTATTGGATTAGGTTCCGATTTCCTGTTCGACTTCCATTCATAATTTAATCATGAAATGGATAATCAAGACTATGTTTTTTTTATCGTACTGACTTTTAGTAATGATGGTCAAGATTAGGCCGAAAATTCAATCGCTAAAACCTTGGTTCAGAGTGGATCAATTTGACTGAAATTTCCAGCAAATTCCTTTTACATAATCTAGTTTTTAACTATTATATTGAGAACTACCAGCTCTTTATCTAATCTCCCATAATGTATCTTTAAGATAATGGATGATATGTGATGGTAAGGTAAACACTACTTGATGTCAAATATTGTTAAAGTAAAGGATGGTCTTATCTTCTGCTAATTAAGTCATTAAGAGTCATTATCTATCACTGTAACCTGAGTATCATTTAATCTTGTGTATAACGCACTAATTTCCTTCACATTCGTTTAATATCAAATCTTTGCTTAAAAATTCATAAAAAGCATTTAAAATCACCCAAAATCATCTAATTTGTACTTGTGTCCAATTTAAAGCTGACTGATTAATTTTGATAATGAGTGTCCAATTTACAAGTATACAGTGATCAAGAAATTAAATACTTGTAAATTGGACATTTATTATCAAAATTGAATGGTCAGCTTTAAACTGGACACAAGTAGAAATTAGATGATTTTGAACGATGTTTACATATTATAAAACAAAGATTTGATATTGAATGAATTTGAAAGAAATTTGTGCTAAATAAACGAGATTAAATGATACTTGATTACAGTGTATATGCTACAATAGAGGATAACACATTATAAACACGGACAAGGACAGCTGTCTAGTCAATTGGATAAGACGAAAAACCGAGGTCCAGAGTATGTAAAAGATCCCTTGGCAGTTGGAATTTGATATATGAGCAGGCCATATTGCCGCTGCTCGGGCTAAATTTCCCACATAGCACACTGTATGGCATATGCCCATTAGCCCAATCGGAGCAGAACAGTTAAACCCCATTTCATTTCATTTCATTTTTTACATTATAAAGTATTATAATCAAGGGAGAAGATGATCCTCCCTCTCTTCTCACAATGTTCAGCCAATTTTAACATCCTGTCTTAAAGTGACATTTTGATATACAGGAACTTGTTTTTTATGTTTTTACCCATTTCTGTTTTTATTACGCCTTAATCAAATCAACCTGTCCATAACATCATGTATAATATATTGGACGTTAAATTTGTAACAAACAAAAACAGCAACATTATATAAAAACTGATACTATATATGTTTCACGATGTGATCCACTATTTGTTAATGTAATTTGTCTATTTCTACTGCAAGTGTCCCCTACAGACATAATTATATTATATAATAAAAGAGTGCTTCAGTAAGTTCATTATTATAACCTAATCTTAGAGAAAATATTGGCTATTTCTGATAATCTAACTTGGCACAGAAAAAGGATCCCATTTAGTTTTTATTACCAGATCCAAGTACAGATATCAAAATCTGGTCAATGTATTACTTCCATTATTCTGATAATGTCTATATCAGTAATTGATGCAGGAATCTGGGAGACCTGTACAATAATAATATGCCGTTCTGATGGCTTTAAGTTTGATTTAAGGGGCTTAAAGTCGACCTTACAACTGAGAGCAACTGGAGTTTCGGTAACTGGCTTTAACTGAGCGCCTTTACAACTAAAAGCAACTAGTTCTAGTCAGTTCCATTTCGTTTGATTAGACCTAATCCCACTCAAGCACTGCCATACTCAGCGCAAATTCCTGTATCATATTATGGCTCAAGTTTTCAACCACAATACAGCAATGGTTAGAGGGGGATTTCTCGGGCCATTGCTTCAGGAATATGTCCATCACAAAACAGGCATGCACCATGTAAAACTGCAAATCTCCTGGTTTGCGATCTATTTGGGGTTTTTTATTATTAAAATAACTGGTTTAATCTTCCCATGTTCATATGACGAACATAAGCTAGCCTTAACAATTACTGACCTTTTAAAATCAATTTAACAAATCATAAGGAACCATCAGTATACTGCTACTGTTGCCATGTTGTTATACAATAAACAATTAGGAGCTAGTGATAGAGACAGAGAGAAATGGGGTTTAATGTCCACTCGACACAAACTAGGTCATTTCAGGACTAACATAAGGTTCAATTTTATTTCAATAATTTGCTTGCATGTAGGGGTCTTTAACAGTAGGAGGAAACCAGAGCACCCTGAGAAAACCCACGAGGTTGGACAGGCGACCCTACTCCTTGTCACGTAAAACCGGGGAATCGAAACCACACCAGTTGACAGACCTTATGATACAGAGCGCATGTGCTGAGCGTTCAGCCATCCAACCCCACAATCAAGAGCTAAATAACTAGAAAATATATGGTTCTGATTATCACCTAACAGTAACACGAATATCTGGCTAAAAGGTACAAATGATACAGTGGGGTCAAGGTTCATATATAATAAGGCCGGCTAATCTATAATCAGCCAGCTAGAAATATGTAGAGTGACTAAATGTTGATCAAAAGATAAGACACATGCCCAATCCAACTAATTATATACAGTGATAAATCAAACTGAGGGTATTTCATTACAGACAACAAGATTCATCTTCCAAATTAAACCCAACCCACTATCAACAACACAACCAGTTGCAAACCACATAATCCTTTTGACCCCAGTAACGCTCCTTATCTTCCAATGTGGAATTTGTTGTCAACAGGCGGTTGATCATATTCTGAGAGGTGCCCTCTTCAATATTTAGGACCATACGCAAGACCTATAGATAAAGGTTTTACCTATAAAGGTAAGGATATAAACCTATAAAATAAGAGAGCACCTGCTTGTCTAAAGGTATAGAAGGTAGATATACATTGTATTCAAACATCTGAATATAGTAGTTATTCAATACCCCAGACTTTCTGATATTAAACTTATATTTACACAGGGCACATAAACTATACAATTTATGATCTAGCTATCACAGTTTACAATAAAACTAGTAGACCTCTTGACTAAATGTGTTTATATTGCTATGACGATGGGGGAGTTGAATGGCCAAATGATTAGCATGTACATGCTGTATCATAAGGTTTGTCATTGAGTCAATTGGTGTGGTTTCTATGGGGCCTTCGATTTCCTCCCACTGCTGAAGACCCCTACGTGCAAGCGAGTTATAATATTGAAATGAAATTGAACCATGTATTAGTCCCGAAATGACCTAGTTTGTGTCGAGTGGGGGTTAAACCCCATCTCTCTCTCTCTGACGATGGATATAATATATCATATTGCAGTTCATGAAAAGCCAAAATTCGAGAATAGGTCTAAACCAGCAAATCAATTTTTTTCAGAATAATTTGTTTTCATTCCTTAATCAACCTTTAAGAATTATAGTTTTCAAATGTTGTACATGTATTTAAAGGGACATTAGGTAAGACAGTTCTCGCTATAATTATGGTCTTGATAAGTTAATTAATGTCTAATTAATAATTTAGATAACATTCAAGGCCTAAAGAAAGACCTGCAATAGGCAGATTTAGCTCTTGTATATATATGGAAGTTTGTGAGATTTGACAAGTTTATACATTGTAGATGATCATAATATAACATGTTTTAACTCTATGTACAAACTGCTGAACGAATAGAAGTTGTTTTATTATAAGTTGATAACGATGTTACTCCTTTAAGGCTAAGTACGAATTCAATTTATAAGTACACATAACAAAAATTAGAAACTGTACTATTTAATCTCTGTGAAGCTGTAACAGAAGGGAAGTTGAAAGTATATTTATAATTAGAAAGTTATGTGGGAGTCTTATATGTGCCGTCTGCTATAGTCAGGTCTAATTGTATTTTTCAACTAAACCAAAACCAGCAAGCAGACGTCCAATTATGCTGTTAATTGTCTTGAAACTTCTCGAGTTACGTGTAATATTTAATGATCTCAACATTCAAAACTTACATTCCATTCGTCAAACTTCGTGACTTATATTCTCTTTAGTTATTTTGATTGTTTCACGGACCCAAATATTCCAATAAATCACTTTAACTTTTCTTCTTTGTGTAATATTAGTAAATAAATCAACAGACTTTATGATTTTTCGTGACATAAAATAATATTCTAAACACCACGCCAACTTCTGTAATTCATTTTGCACGTAACACTTAAAGTCTTTAACTCTAGCCTATATCAATACAGGGTAATAGTTGTGCATTTAAAACTTTAACATAAAATAATATTCTAAACACCACGCCAACTTCTGTAATTCATTTTGCACGTAACACTTAAAGTCTTTAACTCTAGCCTATATCAATACAGGGTAATAGTTGTGCATTTAAAACTTTAACATAAAATAATATTCTAAACACCACGCCGACTTCTGTAATTCATTTTGCACGTAACGCTTAAAGTATTTAACTCTAGCCTATATCAATACAGGGTAATAGTTGTGCATTTAAAACTTTAACATAAAATAATATTCTAAACACCACGTCGACTTCTGTAATTCATTTTGCATGTAATGCTTAGTCTTTAACTAGGGAGTGGAAGCATCTCAAGAATATTAGATCAAATTATTACTGTTGCCAGTCTCTACGTCAATTATTTGCCCAACCGGAACTATATAATAAAACGTTAAACATTTTAAAAGAGACAAACTTTTGCTCAAAATTTTAACTGTATATATTTTATCGTATCTATTATATCTTTTTAAATATTTATATATGTAAAGTGATATATTTATTTTTAATTTTATTGTCTGTGATATTTGTTTTTATTTATATATATAATTACAATTTTGTGATATTTCCTTAATTTGTCTCATTAAATTCATCACATGTTTGGCGCAATATAGCCTGGTTGGAGCTGACGTGCCATTAAAATCCATTTCATTCATTCATTCATTCTTTAACTCGGTCCTATATCAGTAAAAGGTAAATTGTTGTGTATTTAAAACTTCAGCATTAAATAATTTATTCTGGCTTACGGGCTTATTGCTGCTGTTAAACAATACAAACTGACTTCCTTTATTGCCAAATCTTTCGATTTATCTAAGATTAATGATGGTCTTATTGCGCAATCAAAATGAATTCTATTTGTCTTACAGGATGACCTGGTCAGACAGATAAATATATAGAGTTACCTCTAATGGTATTTACTGACGGAATTCAGCTCCTTTAATGGTCACTCGCTGGATCAATAAATTAATTTCCTCTACTGTCCACCTAATTTAAATATTTCTCCTAGTGGAAATCGTACTTTAAAATAAATTTCTCCACAGAGCCACGAGAAATTAGTTAAAGTCTCCGAGGTAATGTCCCAGTCTAACGTAATTTGTCCCTTGTTCTCTATAAACTCGACAGAATGACAAAGTACACGTTTGTAGGAAGAAGTTAATCACCGTCGTAAAAATGGAATAAATAAGATATCGTCTGCTTTGTCTTATGAATTTTAAGAGCGCATGTTTTTAGTCGTTAATCATAAAGTCAGACAGTGAAATTGGTAGGTTGTATTTTACTGTCAATATTCTTATTATATCTGATGTTATTGTCTTTCAGATCTCGTTTCTAGAGGATTGACTAACACCCACTCTCTGTCTAAGTCAACCCTCTGGGAATCAAGACTTTTCTCAAGAAACTTGATCCAAATCAAATCAGGTTGTTCTGTATTAAAAGAAATGTTGCAAACATTTTCCTCCTACGAAAGCTTTTTGAAATTAGTTTCTTAAACCAAAAAAAAACAACCTTTCTAGCAATGGAAATATGGCACTAGTCACACCAAAATGTCAGGCACAAATTCTGACTTTCTGCCTGAAATGTTATCTAAATTATTAATTAGACATTAATTAACTTATCCAGACCATAATCAACTCTTGATGGCATCGGTAGCCTGCAAAATTTAGTGGATTTGAATACATTTTGTGAAGGATGATTAAACGTCAAAATGGATAATCAAGACTTTGTTTCTTTATCGTATCGATTTTAGTAATAATGATCGAAACCAGCCTAAAATATAAAAGCTAATATCTCGGTTCAGAGTAGAGCAATTATCAGCATATCCTATTAACCTTATCCATTTTTTCAACTATTATAGCGAGAACTGTCAACTCTTTATCTAATCCGGGGGGGTGGATGGCTGAATGGTTAGCGTGCGCGCGCTGTATCATAAAGTCTGTCATTGAGTCGACTGGCGTGGTTTCGAATCCCCGGTTGTACGTGGCAAGGAGTAGGGTCGCCTGTCCAACCTCGTGGGTTTTCTCCGGGTCCTCCGGTTTCCTCCCACTGCTAAAGACCCCTACGCGCAAGCGAATTATGTAAATAAAATTAAAACCATATGTTAGTCCCGAAATGACCTAGTTTGTGTCGAGTGGACGTTAAACCCCATTTCTCTCTCTCTCTCTTTTTATCTAATCCCCCATAATGCCCATTTAATACATGTCTGAAACAAAGTTCAAAATGAAATGACAGACGCACTAGTTCATAAAAATCCTACATTTTGTCAGGTGAAAGTAAAATTATAATTTCCGAACCAGTTATAAGATGAAATCAGAGAGAGAGAGACAGACAGAGAAATGGGGTTTCAACATCCACTTGACACAAATCAGTTCATTTTTGAGACTAACATATGGTTCAAGCTTGGGAGAGAGTGAGAAATGGGGTTTCAACATCCACTTGACACAAATCAGTTCATTTTTGAGACTAACATATGGTTCAAGCTTGGGAGAGAGTGAGAAATGGGGTTTAACATCCACTTGACACAAATCAGTTCATTTTTGAGACTAACATATGGTTCAAGCTTGGGAGAGAGTGAGAAATGGGGTTTAACATCCACTTGACACAAATCAGTTCATTTTTGAGACTAACATATGGTTCAAGCTTGGGAGAGAGTGAGAAATGGGGTTCAACATCCACTTGACACAAATCAGTTCATTTTTGAGACTAACATATGGTTCAAGCTTGGGAGAGAGTGAGAAATGGGGTTTCAACATCCACTTGACACAAATCAGTTCATTTTTGAGACTAACATATGGTCCAAGCTTGGGAGAGAGTGAGAAATGGGGTTTAACATCCACTTGACACAAATCAGTTCATTTTTGAGACTAACATATGGTTCAAGCTTGGGAGAGAGTGAGAAATGGGGTTTAACATCCACTTGACACAAATCAGTTCATTTTTGAGACTAACATATGGTTCAAGCTTGGGATCGAAATCATGCCACATAACTCAATGAAACTCGACCACCCAACCTCCCAGATCAAATCAATCCACATGAAAAAAAACCACCATGGGAACACCAAATATGATCTGGTAGAGAAGGTTAAGATAGTCTCCCACTGGAATATATATCAAATAATTCTATAATGAAATTCTCCATTGCATTATTCTCTTCATATTTCTGATTACCTAAATGAAATATTAATATCAAATTCGTGTAATTAGCTTTCAAGCCACTTCTGCTACCAGACGACTGCCCACTTGTTAGAATTTCATTAGTGAGCTAAGGAACCGTCTAATGGCCGCTGCATCTGACTAAAAGAGAATCTAATGGAGCGCAGACGATTCGAATCTAAATTTTTCATTTAATTTGTTCATTGATGACGGTGAATTTTACATCTCATTTAATAACAATTATCACACCGGGGCCAATCAAAGGACAATCTGACATTTACTGCTTAACTGACTTCAAAGATTCACTTTCTTCTGGATGTGGAAAGGTCACTCTGTAAGACCCTAGTTCAATCAATGATCAAACGGCATAATGTTTCATTGATGAAGTACAATCATTATTTCTGGTGTATTATATCAACTTGTAACAGGTGGCCATTTCAGGTACGATATTCATCTGCCTTTTGAAAATTACAAAATGGGGAAGAGAGAGAGAGAGAGAGAGAGAGAGAGTGTGTGTTTACCATCCATTCGACACAAACCAGGTCATTTTGGGACTAACATATACATATGGTGATATTTTTTATTCAATAATTTGTTTGCACATATAGGATTGTAGCAGTTGGAGGAAAACACGCCACTTGACTCAATGACAAACACGCCTGCCACCGAAATTACAAAATGGTACAAATTCTGGCATAGGCTTGGAAGAACCATCACAATTATTTTCATGATGATAAATAAACTAGGAATGTTGCTACTGGTTGATAAAAATGAACAAGGAATGTTGCTACTGGTTGATAAAAATAAAGTGTGAAAATAAAACTTCCTAATCAGGTGCTCTGTCCTGCATCACTGACCTTCAGAAACCACGCTAAAAAACCAGGGATTGAACACACGACCTTATCAAGTCACCGTGGTTACAACTTGTGCTAAGAACATCCAGCTGATAGTGAATAGTACTATAATTGAGTCACTGTGGTTCCAACTTGTGTTTAGAACATCCAGCTGATATTACTATATCCTATAATCTGTTTTTCATCCCATCAAAAGACTAGACACCATATTATAGATGTTTCACATATGTTATTCAATTGAAGTATTTCCAGCTCTATATCCTAAAACTTCATGGAGGTCCCTTATACATGGACCGTTAGTTATTATACATGATTTAACTCAGGTCATTGAAGAGAAACACCATATTTCTCTATCTCTCTCTGTCTCTCTCTCTCGCTAAGCCTCTGTGAGACTGTGACACCCATGCACAGTAAAATAATTGACAAGTAACATAATATATAATATTCACAGATTACTGGGACATAAAAAAAATTTGATCTTTTCGCACCAAATGTAATTTTAAAAAGTGGTAAAATAGCCTGGGGTAGATAGAATGTAAGTAGATTAGTAATATTCAAATTCTGTAACATGGTACACCATGTAATAAACCACATTATACTTGTTTTTTTTAACGAAGTTGTTTCAAGTTGATAAAAAATAATAAACTACTGACTATACTGTTATTATAGTCAGTCGAGATGAATTTGAATTTGATGTCATTCCATATCAGATTAAACTTTCACCTTTCACACCTTAAAGGTATAGGTGTTAGTATACCTTGAATTACAGGTAGGTATAGGTATCAGTTTATTCATGTCATTTACCTACCACAGTCAACAAATTTACATACACAAACTTATGGAGGGAATTTTCTTGAAATGAAATCGTATTTAACGGCCTACTTTTCTGCACCAACCAGGCTAATGAAAATGAACAGCAGCATTTTCACCGACTAATTATTGAATTCCAAATATCCTTTTTCTTTTTTATCTATAACATGTTATCTATAACAGTGATCGCAGTTTTTTAGTCCCAACCAAAAAACTAGATACTTTTCCATGTCAGGGTCTGGGGAAACCACACAGAAAAAAATCCTGACAAACTTTCTCAACCAACACCCTGATTGACCCCGGTGAGTGCACAAGGTACCCAATAAACCACAGTGGCTACTAGGTCCATCAAACTAAATATTACAACGTTCTTTTTATTCTATCTTCGGGGGGTTGGATGGCCGAATGCTTAGCATGGGCACGTTGTATCATATGATAGGTCATTGAGTCAGCTGGCGTGGTTTCAATTCCCCAATTGTATGTGACAAGGAGTAGGGTCGCCTGTCCAACCTTGTGGGTTTTCTCCGGGTCCTTTGGTTTCCTCCCTCTGCTAAAGACCCCTATGCACAGCGAATTATTGAAATAAAATTGAAACTAGTTTGTGTCGAGTGTATGTTAAAGCCCATCATCTCTCTCTCTCTCTAAAATATTCTATAAACTAAATATATTTCTAATGAAATAAAGTTTTCAAAAGCAAAATTAGTAGCCAATTAAAACGTGCAAATGATTATCTTATCACTAATTGTTTCCTTTATGATCGATGATATACTGTTTTTCTTTTTTTATCTTCCAAGCAATATCAAAACATTTTCACTCAAGTTGAAATGATTCCATTATTCAAAATACAAATCCGAACAAACCTATTTACAATTCTTTACGGTCGCTGGTACTTTATTTTTTAATCTTCTCAAGCATAATAAACACATCGCCATTGTTCAAAATGCAAATCAGAGCGAACCTACCTACAATTCTTTACGGTCGCTGTTACTTTATTTTTTATTCTTATTGTTCAAAATAAAATCTGTATAAAAACTACCTACCAATAATTATACAATTCTTTACAGGTCGATGCCGATAGTAACTTTTTTTTATATCTTCTCAACCATTACAAAAACATTTCCATTATTCAAAATAAAATCTGAATAAAACCTACTTACTGATAAAAAACACAATTGTTCCTTCACCTACGATGCCACGTCTCTGAATACTCTACTTCAAATTACTACGTAAATAGCAAAATCAAAACATATCTTAGTCTGAAGAGTAAATTATCCGACAGCTTAGTAAGAGGGCTCGAACCATGCGTACTAAGAAAACTTATAGCACTTGATCTCACTATTGCCACTCAAAACCCTGTGTTTCTTGTTAATGAAGAACTTTTGAGTTCATTAGATGAGAAAAGCCACTGACAGAAGACAAGACGAAGAGACACGGATCAAAAGCTACAAGACTTAGGAACACGAAAATCAACTCAACGGTTGACATTTATATGTATAGAGGTGTCTGTAGTTAGAAAGTTTAAGAAGCTCGATCTACAGGTTTGCTTAGAAATGTGGAATATTTATGAGAATTTCGGTCACATCCTCTGCAGGTGTCCAGCGACACTGACTACATTAAGTGTGACCAGAGATTGGACAGGTCAACTGCTGAAATTGACCATATGGTATTGAGAGGAAGTTTGACTGGACAATAAAGAGTTAGACATACCTGGTCACTGTTTTTAAAACAATTGTAGATATGAGAAAGACAGCTGGACACAATATAAGATAACAATGAGGGTGTGTATTTCATAGAGAAAGTATTAATGGTCATTTGATCTACTATGGCTCTATAGGAAATCATTTACATATTTATTCTCTATAACACAAGACTCTCGATTCATAGTACATATTATTTTATCATTCACAGTATTTAAAGATAGGTTGCCAGGCAACGAAACATACGCCCACAGCAGCTAAATCGTCCGGGCAGTCAACAAGAGTTGTCGCATATTTTTACTTTTTTCGGTAATGAAAGATTATACACTAAAATCTGATTAAGAGCAACAACTCAGAAAACCATTAGAATTTGTTTGGTTTTTATAAAGTTCTGCCCCATGCTAACGTTTTATATACAAAACTTTAAATACTGTATCATGGATTTAGCTGTTCCAAGTCATAAAAATTCATTGAAAATCAATATACTTGTTCGTCTCAAGATCATAAACTCTGTGTATCAATCTGAAGTCAATCGGATATTAACTTTGGCCTCTAGAGCGTCCACAAGATTTTTCAAAGTGATCAAGGGCCATAACTTTGGCAGTAATTATCAGAAATCTTTGAAAATCAATTGGATTCTTCGCCTCGTGACCTCAAACACTGTTTATAAATTTAAAGTCAATCAGATATTAACTTTAGCCTTTAGAGCATCCACAAGGTTTTTTGAAGCGATCAAGGGCCATAACTCTGGCAGTAATTATCGAAAATCACTGAAAATGAATAGACTTCTTCGTCTCATGACCTTAAACACTGTGTATAAATTTAAAGTCAATCAGATATTAACTTTAGACTCTAGAGCGTCCACAAGATTTTTCAAAGTGATCAAGGGTCATAACTCTGGCAGTAATTATCGTAAATTGCTAAAAATCAATAGGATTCTTCGTCTCATGACCTTAAGCACTGTGTATAAATTTAAAGTCAATAGGACATTAACTTTGGCCTCTAGAGAGTCCACAAGATTTTTTTGAAGTGATCAAGAGCCATAACTCTGGCAGTAATTATCAGAAATCGCTGAAAATCAATAGGCTTCTTCGTCTCATGACCTTAAACACTGTGTATAAATTTAAAGTCAATCGGATATTAATTTTCGCCTCTAGAGCGTCCACAAGATTTTTTGAAGTGATCAAGGGCCATAATTCTGGCAGTAATTATCGGAAATCGCTGAAAATCAATAGGCTTCTTCGTCTCATGACCTTAAACACTGTGTATAAATTTAAAGTCAATCAGATATTAACTTTGGCCTCTAGAGCGTCCAAAAGATTTTTTGAAGTGATCAAGGGCCATAAATCTGGCAGTAATTATCGGAAATCGCTGAAAATCAATAGGCTTCTTTGTCTCATGACCTTAAACACTGTGTATAAATTTAAAGTCAATCGAATATTAACTTCGGCCTCTAGAGCGTCCACAAGATTTTTTGAAGTGATCAAGGGCCATAACTCTGGCAGTAATTATCGGAAATCACTAAAAATCAATAGGCTTCTTCGTCTCATGACCTTAAACACTGTGTATAAATTTAAAGTAAATCGGATATTAACTTTGGCCTCTAGAGCGTCCACAAGATTTTTTGGAGTGATCAACGGCCATAACTCTAGCAGTAATTATCGGAAATCGATGAAAATCAATAGGCTTCTTTGTCTCATGACCTTAAACACTGTGTATAAATTTAAAGTCAATCGGATATTAACTTTGGCCTCTAGAGCGTCCACAAGATTTTTTGAAGTGATCAAGGGCCATAACTCTGGCAGTAATTATCGGAAATCGCTGAAAATCAATAGGCTTCTTCATCTCATGGCCTTAAACACTGTATATAAATTTAAAGTCAATCGGATATTAACTTTAGCCTCTAGAGCGTCCACAAGCAATTGTGTCCATTCGACACAAACTAGGTCATTTCGGGACTAACATTTGGTTCAATTTTATTTCCATAATTCGCTTGCGCGTAGGGGGTCTTTAGCAGTGAGAGGAAACCAGAGGACCCGGAGAAAACCCACGAGGTTGGACAGGCGACCCTACTCCTTGTCACATACAAACGAGGATTTGAAAACCACGCCAGTTGACTAAATGACAGACTTTATGATACAGCGAGCAGGTGCTAACCATTCAGCCACCCACCCCCACCCCCCGATATGCAATATGCGATACAGATATAAAAACATCAATCTAATAACAAGCACCTGTCAAATCTTTTGACACAAATTAAAGATGTCCCTGATCAGGGCCCTGTTTCTAGAAATCTTAACTAAAGATGAAATCCAATTTTAGTAGATACTTCAATTTTGATTGGCTAAACACTAAAATCAATCTAATATTATTCAATCAAATTACTAAAATTTGGATTTTATTTTAGTTAAAATTTTGTGAAACAGGCCCCAGTTTGTGTATGTGTTCCTGTGTAATATCCACTATTTAAGACAGTGTGAACAATTTCTAAATCAGTCTTGCTTTATAATGAGGGTCTCTGATGAACGAAGCTAAACAGAAATGAAATGGGGTTTAACGTCCTACTGTTCTGCTCCTATGCTGGGCTAATGAAGACGGGCATACGCCATACAGTGTGCTATGAGGGATAATTTTGCCCGGGCAGCGGCACTATTGCCTACTCTTATATCGAATTCCAACTGACAAGGGATCTTTTATGGCATTCCAACGTATACACGGGACCTCAGTTTTTCGTCTCATCCAATGGACTAGACAGCTGTCCTTGTCAGGCCCTCCGTCCTACATCACTGACAAGGGGAAACCACGCCGGAAAATCTGGATTAACTTTCTTGGCCAATGCAGGGATCGAACACCCGACCTCCAGGCTAGCGAGCCAGCGTCTTACCCACTTAGCCACTTAGCTAAACAACAGAGTACTTAAGTGAAATATCAAACCCTACTCCTATGTAAACTCGACTAATCTGGTGCACTAGAATGCCATTTAATTTTGACTGCTCCCATATTTAAAAAAACTGAATGTAATCAATTGATCCACATTCATTACTACATTAATATGTGCTTTTTGACCTATTTTAGTCTATTTCATGTTCTAAAGGTTTAGCTCGTTTAACGAAATACTGCAGTGTGAACAAATATAGGTAATCTTAAAGTCTATTACAAGTGGGTGGACAATAAACTTAAAGTCTGTTAGATGTGGGTGGAGATGTCACACATATAGAATGAAAGTGTTATAAAAGTATACTATTTGCCTGTAAAAATTTCACATAAAAGGACAATTAATAGACGATGTATAAAGATATTAGTAGACTATTTAATTTTTATCGTTATATTCTGTATTGACAGTGGTGAATGATCAACAAGAACAGTTAACATATAACTTCAATCGCTCGCCTACACCTTACATTATAGTGTTATTTGAAAACTCCCACAAGAAATATGTACATAGATCAATGTTCAAGTTACAACAACGTAAATTGTTATATGAAATTTGAATCATGTTGGCAGAGAAAGTTCCTTCAGTGTTGTTTCCCTTGTCAGTGGTGCAAGAGAGAGAAATGGAGTTTAACGTCCACTCGACACAAACTAGGTCATTTCGGGATTAACATGTTTTTTTTTTTTTAAATTTTATTTCAATAATTCGCTTGCACGTAGGGGTCTTTAGCAGTGGGATGAAACCGGAGGACCCGGAGAAAACCCACGAGGTTGGACGGGCGACCCTACTCCTTGTCACGTACAACCGGGGAATCGAAATCTGTCAGCGGTGCAGGATGAGGTAGGTGTGTGGCAAGAAATAGAGTCTAGTTGATTGGATTGTACGGAAAAATACCACAAAAAATCTGTACAGACTAATAGCTCAAGAAAAACTAGCACACTGTATGGCGTATACCCGTCTTCTTTAGCCCAGTCCGGGCAGAACAGTAGGACATTAAACCTCATTTCATTTTATTTAATTGGTGTAGAAAGAGTAGGACATTATAGCCCATTCCTTTTCATATCCCACTTTCGGCAACATATTCAGGGGCCTGTTTCACGAAATTTTAACTCAAGATAAAATCCAAATTTTAGTAGATACTTCAATTTTGATTGCCTAAGCACTATAATCAATCCAATATTATCTAATCAAATTACTAAAATTTTGATTTTATCTTAGTTAAAATTTCGTGAAACAGGCCCCAGGTTCAAACTATAGGAATCATTACAAACTATATAATACATCAAAATTAACATCATAATGTAAAAACATATGACTGTCTGTCTCCAGGCAACACATCCGGGTTTTAAAATATATTATCTACAAGAAGGAAGCTTCTTTGATTGGCATTTAGTAATTGAACATATTAACACAATGTACAATTTTATGGATACACAATTACTGAGTTTAATACTAAGCGACGTTTCGAAGAGGATACAGATATGTGAATGGTAGGCAAATATATACAGAATATGCAACAAAATAACAATCTAATACTACGGCCTACTCTTATATCGAATTCCAACTGCCAAGGGATCTTTTACGTGCATGCCAATATGTACACGGGGCCTCGGTTTTTCGTCCCATCCGAACGACTAGACAGCTGTCCTTGTCAGGCCCTCCGTCCTGCATCACTGACAAAGGGAAACCACGCCGGAAAATCTGGATGAACTTTCTTGGCTAATGCAGGGTTCGAACACCCGACCTCCAGGCTAGCGAGCCAGCGTCTTACCCACTTAGCCACGTGATCCCCATTTTTAAGTTGGAAGCTGTATTTGAACCTAGTTTTAACATCACGATCGGATCAATTCAAATATTCCACAGAAACATTCTGTAGAAACGTTTTTTTGTTTTAATTCATTGCTTCGTTATCAAGCGTTCATACCCACAGCATAATTATCATCACATGGCTTTAACAACAACTACACGGTTTGCAGAAATCTTTTTCAAAGACCGATTGAATATGTCAGACTACTAGAAAGATTGAAAGATCTAGATGTACAGAAGATTTGTGTAAAAATTGTGAAAGTAACATATAGCTGACATTTAGTAGATTTAAAGGGGCAGTCATAATGTCACAGAACCCTGTAAATAAAAGTAGGTTTAAAGGGCCAATCTCGATTATATTTTGGACGATAAAACTGCTTAATTTTGTGTTAAAAGCACTTTAAATCCTCTACCTTAGGGCCTAGCAACTAACTCAATATATGTGATACGTTTTCAATCAACTTAAATAGAGTCTGGTGTCCCAAGCTGTATTATACAGTGTTTGGATAAAACCAGACTATTATTTTATAAAAATTAAGTGTAGGTGAAATTTACCTTTCTTTATCAAATTCAGCACGTGGATCATGCACTGTATAGACCTAACGGAACGGCAATAGATTATCAGGTCACCCAAGGAAAAAATTGACCCGAAATGTTAAAAGGGTTATGTGTCCGGATAAGCTGTTTTGATGTTCACATCCAAACGACTCCACTAGTGAGCTTAAATTTGGACACAAAGTAAATACACCATTCCTCTATATTTTGGCGCTTAAATTTCATCAGTAGACAGACTTTTATTTTTGAGACTCTGTTAAAATAGGGATAGTCCCTTTAAGACTCTTCATAAAAGAGGGATTTAAGTATGTAAAATAAAACACCAAAATGTGACGGGACAATTGGAATCCAAAATAATCCTTTATGAGTAAAATTTCACTCATAGCACACTGTATGGTCCTATGCATGTCTTCATTAGCCCTGTTGGTACAGAACAGTAGGATGCAGAAAGTAGAACATCAAACCCCATTTCATTTCATTTTTATCTTTATTAGACCAGTCGATGCAGAAAATTAGAATGTTAAAACCCATTTCATTTCATTTATAAAAGTGAAAATCTATCTTTAAGAGTGACAGATATAATACTGGCAATTTTATTTCATTTCTCACAGAAATCAACTAGTTTTATTGACTAAAATATATGTGGAACTGCCTCTTTAATGTAACATGTTCTAGTTTTTAGCCTGCCCCCTCCAGTGCCTTTATTTTCCAATATCATGAAGCATTGATCAACCTCTACTAACATCCCACGTACATCTTTTAACATTTAACTTAATATCCAAAATCTATTTTACTCCTTATTACTAATAACAACCATGTTATTCTGCAGGAGTAAATGAAATTACAGCAATCTAAGAAAATAAATTACAGTCTGAGTAAAAGGTAAAAAAAAGGCCGTCTCCACAAGAACTGAAAAACAAAACCTATTGCAGGTAAAAAAAATTACAGGTGAAGATTGAGGATTAACCATATCAATTGTTTTCATCACAAAGAAATGAAATGAAATGAAATGGGGTTTAATGTCCTACTGTTCTAATGAAGACGGGCATACGCCACACAGTGTGCTATGAGGGAAATTTTGCCCGGGCAGCGGCACTATTGCCTGCTCTTATATCGAATTCTAACTGTCAGTGGATCTTTTACGTGCATTCCAATATATATATGGGACCTTGGTTTTTCATATCATCCAAAGGACTAGACACTGTCCTTGCCAGGCCCTCAATCCTGCACCTACTGGGATCGAATACTCAGAGGTTCTGGTTAGTGAGTCACTGTGGCTCCTTCTATAAGAGTATATTGGTTTGAATATCAAATTTTATAAGAGTATATTGGTTTGAATATCAAATTTTATAAGAAAATATTGGCTTAAAGATGCATTATGTAAGATTTAAATACGTTGAAAATCTCGAGGATCCGATGGCATCGAGAGTTGATTATGGTCTTGTTATGTTAATAAATATCTAATTAGTAATTTATATACATGAAACATGTAACATTTAAGGCCTAAAGAAATACCTGAAAGAGGCAGATTTAGCTCTTGCACAATACATGTTTAAATATCATATTTTATAAGAGTATATTGGTTTAAATAGTGCAATCTGTTGAGTGTATTAAGTTACCTATTAGAACTATAGAAAGATATAAAGTTACTGTTAAGATATTCTTGTCTTAAACCAAGCTATAAAACTAATAATTACCCTACTCCACCTTCTCATTAACTCCCTCATATTTACTTTAACACTATCAAACTACACACGCATAAATTGACTTATTAGGGTCGCACAGAGGTAAAGTTCCTGCCTAGAATTTCCGCAAACATGACCCTTGAAAAATCCCCTGATGACCTTTAACCTCCAGTCAAATATTCATTAAAGTTTAAAGCTTTGTAAGGTGTGTCTGAGAAGATGTTGAAATGACCGTAACAGTGGTATTAGTTGTCTTATGTTTTTGTCGTTGGAAAAGGTTAATAATGTCGAACACGAAGAGAGCTTGTTCTGAATAATCCCACCTCATTAAAGACTGTCAAGTGACCATCTTGCCAGTCAATATTTCTCCATGGTATCCTATAACTAATTAGTGAAATAGGTTGTTAATGGCCAGCTATTGTGTTATTTGATGCCAGTAATATCTCCCCCCACAAAATATAACCTGTGTTCAGTGTAGGCTTACTCTATCTAAACACCTGATGTCACATGTTAATGAACATCCATTGTGTTATTTGATCCCAGAAATATCACGCCCACCATTGATGGTATAAATATAACCTGTGTTCATTGTAGGCTTACTCGTTCTAGACCACCTGATGTATAGCCTGTAATCCAAGGAGATTATCGACCATGCAAGAGCTAAATCTGCCTATTTCAGGTTTTTCTTTAGGCCTTAAATGTTATCTAAATTATTAATTAGACATTAATTAACTTATTAAGACCATAATTAACACTTGATGCCATCGGATGCCCGTGATATTTACTGGATTCAGGTATGGTTTCTGGTGGATGCGGTTACCGTAAAACTGGATAATCAAGACTAATATCTAGGCTCAGGGTGAGATAATTTGACTGAAATGTTCAACATATTCTCTTTTCATTATCTTGTTTATCTGATTAGGATCACCGATTACTTTTAAGAAAAAAATCCCCAAAATCTTTTTAAAATTATGTCGCCTACATAATCTTCAAGTTGTTAACTAAAATGAACGAATCAACCAGTCTGATCAAATGACAACAAAACAATACACTGCAGATTAAAATCTTGATTGATAGGTTTTTAATTTTCAACTTAAAGGAATTATACACCTGTCAATAAACAGACCAACTGTCAAAATCGTATCATATATATTATCATAATAAGATATAATTATCCAGTCAAAAAGACATAAATTACAATGGTGTCTGTTATTTATTATCATGTTGTATCAAGATATGTCTTCCCTCTTTGTAAAAATATGATATCTGACTAGACCTGACTAGACACCTCAGACATTATTTTTTAAAATTGTATCATAAATAAAGATAAATATCTGTTTCTAAATCAATGAACAGGTTTCATAATAATGTCGGCACAATTCTCATTTATTACTGGTACATCAATGTAGCCTCAGTTCAGAGAGATTGCGAAATACAGAAATATAGATATCTGGCTGAACATTAAATTTGATAATGAGATTTTGATTGCTCGGGATGAGCAAAGTGATAAACTGTTTGATTGCATGATACTTTACATAATGACAAACATGCCACTCATTAAAACAGTTGCTCGTCATTTGCAGTTTTCGAGAAAAGATCTAATTTGTTCACAGTGTAATTCTCGATACTCAAAACTGATTAAAATACAAATCTATATTTTGTTTCGTTTTTTTATACTTTCGATGGCCTACACTACATGAAGAACTGACCAGTTGTAGTGGGAGGTCTGTCAGGGAACACACGTGCGGCTTTTGACCCTATGACATCAGACATTTGATTAACCAATCAGCATTGATGTTACAAGTGGATTACCCACAGTACCGTGCGAAACACACCTAAAGCTCGCCGTAACAGACCGTTTCATGAAGATCTGACAAGTTGTAGTGTAAAGTCGTGTCACAGGTTATATGAGTGGTTTTTGACCCTATGACGTCAGTCATTTGATTAACTGATCAGCAGTTCAGCATTGATGTTTTTAGTGGGTTACCCACAGTTCTGTGCAACTCATGCCAAAATCTCGTCGTAACAGACCATTTCATTGGCTTATCTCTCACACCATCTAGAACACAGCTTATATAACAACTCTTCCAGATCGTATAGTGTAGTAAAGACAAGTAAAACGAAATTTTGAACTACAAAAAAAAGCAAAACAAAATAGGATCTATGCTTTAATCAGATTGTTATTTAACATTTAATTAATCCAATCAAAATATCAGGTTCGGACTAGTTAGTGCATGGCCGGCCCAGCAACAGATTTTACCAAACATAGAAATGAAATGGGGTTTAATGTCCTACTCCAAGGAGGGGGGGGGGATGGCCGAATGGTTAGCGCGTACTGTATGATAAGGTCTGTCATTGAGCCAACTGGCATGGTTTCGATTCCCCTGGTTGTGACAAGGAGTATGGTCTCCTGTCCAACCTCGTGGTTTTTCTTCGGGTCCTCCGGTTTCCTCCCACTGTTAACACCCCCATGCGCAAGCGAATTATTGAAATAAATTGCACCTAGTTTGTGTCGAGTGGACGTTAAACCCCATTACTCTCTCTCCCTACTCCAAGGGGCTAATGAAGACGAGACCAAACCAATTTGGAGTGAACAAAACATAGAAACAAAATGTAATGGGGTTTTAATGTCCTAATGTTCTGCACTGACTGGGGCAGAAGAAACGTTTGATATGTGTAAAAATAGGTTCTGGTGTTCGATTTTAATAATTCATCAGTCTCCGGTCATTATATCGGTGTTTCAATATCTCAATAATACACACGCATTATTAAAGGAAAAATAAAACAGTAAAAATATTTTCCCAGCAGACATTTATGATGAATGATGATTGAGTTTGGAGTTGTCACTAGAGGTGATCAGATGCCATAAAACAAAAGAACTGGAGAAATTGAAGAACATCATTACCACCATTTCTGATTGTATCGTTAGGATTTCATCTTTTATTCTCCACATTTATTCTTTGATAGAGAGAGGGAGAGAGATGGGGTCTAACTTCACTTGACACAAAATAGGTCATTTCGCGACTAACATATGGTTTAATTTTATATCAATAATTCTCTTGCGTGTAGGGGTCTTTAGTAGTGGGATGAAACCGGAGGACACAGAGAAAACCCATGAGCCTACTCCTTGTCACATACAACCGGGGAATTGAAACCCCGCCAGTTGACTCAACGACAGACCATATGATACAGTGTGCACATGTTAACCATTCGGACATCCACCCCCACCTGGTTCAATATAATTTCAATAATTCGCGTAAGGGTCTTTAGCAGTGGGAGGAAACCGGAGGACCCTAAAAAAACCCACAAAGTTTGACAGGCGACTCTACTCCTTGTCCCGTACATCTGGGGGATCAAAACCACGCCAGTTGACTCAATGACAGAGCTTATGATATAACGCGTATTTGGTCACCCAACCTCCCAGACTACTGAAGATGGTCACAGGCCATACAGTGTGCTACCAGGGAGATTTTGCCCAAACTGCAGTGTTACTGGCGATTTCTTTTTCAAAGAGAATTGTGGATGGCCACATGCTATTTGCAATAGTTTCAACATCCTGTATGATCACATCCTTATTTGCAATTAACAGAACAATAAGGGTGTTTCAGTGCTTAAGTTTCAATCCCAAGCTTGCACGTGACAATGATTAGAGTTGCCTATCCAACCTCGTGGGTTTCCCATGGGTCATCCTGTTTCCTTCAACTGCTAAAGAACCCTAAACGCATACGATAATTAATGAAATGAGTGGACATTAAACCCCATTTCACTTTTATCTCTTATTTAACAGAATAATCAACACTCTCCTAATTAAACATTGAGATTTATAAAAGACATTGTTCAACTTCCACCTCATCAGTCGACATGCTTTAAAAGACATGTTTTAATCTCTTTCATTTTCTTCAATTGAACATGTGACTTAATAGATCAATCCTATCAAAATAAGAGACGCCATTATTTTTAATCTTTCCTCCAAATAAATGAGTTTTATTTTGGGAAAATAATCTCCTTAGTTTGTGTTTGTTTTGTGCGGGTAATATTCTGGATGTCTGTAGCCCCGAGAGTGATTATTGTCTTGGTGGCCATGTAATCAGAGTTTACTTAGCCGTTTCAGATAGGGTTTCTCAGGGTTTTTTGGCTTTTTATAAAATGTAAACAAATCAATCTAATACTTTATTCAATATTTAAGTTTGTTGAGCATCATATTGACATAAATGATTACATCCATTACTATAAAAAAAGAGAGAGAGATGGGTCATTTTGGGACTGACATACGGTACAATTTTAATATTTAGATAATTCACTTATGAGAGAGGGGGAGAGAGAGAGAGAGAAATGGGGTTTAACGTCCACTCGACACAAACTAGGTAATTTGGGTTCTATTTTATTTCAATAATTTGCTTGCGCGTTGGGGTCTTTAGCAGTGGGAGAAAACCAATGAGGTTGAATTTGCTTATGTGTAGGGGGGGGGGGGGGGGTCCTTCGTAGTGGGATATAATTGGTGGATCCTGAGAAAACTGAGGAGGTTGGACAGGCAACCCTACTCCTGGTGATCAAAACTTTCTTGTGTTTTGTTCTATGCTGCTCTATAGATGTTTTCCATAATTCAGTGCACATCTCGTCTAAAGCTTGACAAAAACAGACTGATTCACTGGTTCATCTCTGATATCATGAGAAACCTTGTTTATTTCTAAATTTGTCCAGAACCTTCTGTTGTAAAGATTCATAAAAACAAAATTTAAGCAATAGAAAATTAAACAACATATAGTAGGCCTATCCATGTAATAATCAAATTTGACCCAGCCTTGTAGAAAACTGTGCATATGAAATGAAATGAAATGGGGTTTAACGTCCTATTGTTCTGCATTGACTGGGCTAATGAAGACGGGCATACGCCATACAGTGTGCTATGAGGGAAATTTTGCCCGGGCAGCGGCACTACTGCCTACTCTTATATCGAATTCCAACTGTCAAGGGATCTTTTACGTGCACGCCAATGTGTACACGGGACCTCGGTTTTTATGTCCCACCCGAACGACTAAACAGCTGCCCTGGTCAGGCCCTCCGTCTTGCATCACTGACAAGGGGGAACCACGCCGGAAAATCTGGATGAACTTTCTCGGCCAATGCAGGGATCGAACGAAAACTGTGCAAAGTGAGGTCCTCGTTTATTACATAAACCATGTTTATAACTCTGGTATATTTCGTTTCGTTTTTTATACTTTTGATGGCCTACACTACATGAAGATCTGACCGGTTATAGCTACAGGTTGCGTCTAAGGTCATACAAGCAACTTTTGACCCTATGATGTCAGACATTTGATTAACCAATCAGCACTGATGTTACCAGTGGATTACTCACAGTCCCGTGCAAAACACGCCTAAAGCTCGCTGTAACAGACTGTTTCATTAGTTAATCCCTCACATCATCCAGAACACGTCAATGATAACAACTCTTCCAGATTTTAGTGTAGTAAAGACAAGTAAAACAAAATTTTAAACTATAAAAACGTAAGGAAATAGGATCTGTGTTTTAATCAAATTGTTCAATAACAAGTTATTTTAATAACATGTTTAGTGTAAAATTGTCACCGGTTGTGGAATGATATATATATTAATCCATGTTTGTAAAAATCTCTAATAAAATTCGTCTACAGCAGGTTCCATTTATCATCCTATTGTTTGTGTGTTGTAAAATTGTCACTGATTTGAGAATGATATATTAATCCATGTTTGAAAAAAATCTCTAATAAAATTCGTCTACAGCAGGTTCCATTTTTTATCCCGTTTGAATTCAATCACAATTTTCCCTGTCTTCTTAAATAATTTAAAAGCCACGAGTTACGCCTGTTTAGTTGAGTTTACGCTTCAGCCAATTATCAATAAATAGTTCATTAGCCAATCACACGCATCATTAGACGTGGTAGGTTAGGCTGTCCTATAAGCTTGAATAACGGGAACTAGTGAATTGCCGATAATCATTGGTTGTAAACAAAAAAAAAAAGAAAGAGATTTATCACCGTGATTTAATTAGTTATGCCAGGTGTTGTATTTCTAACCTTGGTACAAATAGGTCAATCCATAATGAGGTAGGTCAATCTATATAGGTTAATCCATATTGTCCTTATAAGAGAGTATGTGACAAGGATTAGGGTCGCCTGTCCAACCTCGTGGGTTTTATCCGGGTCCTCCGGTTTCCTCCCACTGCTAAAGACCCCTACACGCAAGCGAATTATTGAAATAAAATTAAACCATATGTTAGTCCCGAAATGACCTAGTTTGTGTCGAGTGCACGCAGGTTTAACCCCATTTCTCTCTCCCTTACAAGAGAGAGAGAGAGAGAGAGAGAGAGAGAGAGTAATGTCCATTTCACACAAACTAGGTCTAGTGGGACTAAAATATGGTCCACTTCTATTTCAAATAGTTCTCTTGAGTCTAGGGACTTTGACCAGCTAGATCTATTTGTTCAGGCCAACTGAATTTTTGTCAAGGTTGCTGAGATGTAAAAAAGGTTAGGGCATGTGATTACTGGCGAGATTGTAGGTTTGGGTTAGGGAAAGCATTATGGCTAGGTCCAGAGTTAGGACTAGGGTTGGGATTAGCGCTAGCCCTGTTTACAGGATTAGCCTTGTCGTGACCTTTGACTAAACTTCAAGTTGGTCTTATCAATCTACCGACTTTGACCCCCCACCACACCCACACACCCCGCCCCACACATATTGTCTGCAATGGATGCTGGATGTTGCCAAATTTTCGGGACTAACATATGGTAGACTTTTATTTCAATAATTCACTTCTTAAGGGTTTTAACTATATCCCGTTCATATTGTCAGCAGATGTGGAATTTTGCCACATTTTCAATTTATCATATCTTTGGAAATACTGAATGGAATAAAACCATTTTTGAAATCAAATGAAATTAAATGGCTAATGAAGACAGGCATACGCCATACAGTGTGCTATGAGGGTAATTTTGCCCAGACAGCGGCACTACAGCCTACTCTTATATCGAATTCCAACTGTCAAGGCATCTTTTATGTGCACGCCAATGTGTACACGATTAGACAGCTGTCCTTGTCAGGCCCTCCGTCCTGCATCACTGACAAGGGGGAACCGTGTCTGGATGAACTTTCACGGTCAATGCAGGAATAGAACACAAAACCTCCAGGCTAGCAAGCCAACGTCTTACCCACTTAGCCACTGTGACCCCCGAACCATTTTTAAAGATCTACCTTACACAATATTTCATGTAATTCAAAATCCTTCCATTGATTTTCAGTTATTCAAATGAATTCTGTTTATAGAATATAAGTTTTATCTTCTGACATGTTTAAGTTGCCCGTCTGATTAACAGCATGTGTCACCTGTTCAGAACATGTAACATGGAAATTCTTCAGACTTCATTCTCGTTAATTCTTCTTTTTTCGATCTTGAAATTGAAAATAAACACAAGTAGTATCTCGTCTTATCTTCACATGTTGGCAGCGTAACAAACAGGGATGGATACAGACGTTTTAATATGTTTCTTCCGTTTTACATCACAACCAAAGTCTGGCAGTGACACTGTCGTAATTATATCGCCGGTAGGTCTAAATTAGTCAACACGCTAAACTACGTTACTAAGGGAACTGGGTAGTCTGTCCCTAACTCTTGACCCAACCACACAGAGTATCGAAAATTATGCTCCCACCGCCCAAAACATGACATTCAGAAAGTGAGAGATTAGGTTCGTGAAGAAAAATCTTGTCCATGCTTCTATCATCTACTTTAAAAAAAACCCTGGTCTCTTTTAAATTCAAAAATGAAATGCAATGAAATGGGGTTTAACGTCCTACTGTTCTGCTCCTATGCTGGGCTAATGAAGACGGGCATACACCATACAGTGTGCTATGAGGGAAATTTTGCCTAGGAAGCGGCACTATCGCCTACTCTTCTATTGAATTCCAACTGCCAAGGGATCTTTTACAGAATGCTATGACTATTTGGTCAGTATTGTTTTCGCCAATTTTTATTCTACATCGAATTCCAACTGCCAGGCCTTCCGTCCTGCAATAATGATCAAGGCAAAACACTCTGGGAAATCCTGGGATTGAACCCCGGCCCCCTGCCCCCATCTCGTTGTAGTTCTATGAAAGAACTCTTCAACTAATATACTGGTATAGAATTCCAGACGCAAGATATCTGTAATAGCTCGGTATTTTCCAGCTTTAATTTGATTTCATCAAAGGGAGCGGACAGACAGGGTTATAAAAACATGGCTACCATTAGAACAAGTACATGTGTATTCTTCCACAGATTTACAGACAATATACCAAGTAAATGAATGAAAACATGCATCTGTTTATTTGCCTGAAAATAGAATTCCCAAAGACCTTGTCAAAAAGTCAAAAATATCGTGCAAGCAAAACATTGCAATAAATTCTAAATTGCTGGCGAATTTTTATCAAAAACATGTTTGACATTGGCAAGAAGTTTAGAATAAAACACATGTCTAGCACTTTCCACCAGATAAACATTATTCACATGCCAAATAATATCTCTAAATGATATTTTCAATGCCAAATATACACCCTTCGATTTTAGCATCACTTATTAAATTGTCTCGGATTTCAAACCTATTAATGCGATTTTTTGATTCATATCTATTTTTGTGGTGTACTTGGGTTCATTTGTATGATTATACCAATGTCTGGGGTGTCCTGTTCACCTGTTTGATTTCATGATTCATACTAATGTCTAGGGTGTTCACCAATATGATTTTCTGATAAATACTAATGTCTGTGGGCTTTCATTTTCTGATTCATACCAATGTCTGTGGTGTCCTGGGGTTCACCTGTTTGATGTTGTCTATTTATATCTGCAATAATTTTGGATACATGTGAATTTTGGCCAGGCAGTGGTGCTTCCGTTTACCATTCTTTGAATTGCTATTTTCAAGGCTTCTTTTAACATGAATGTATATATGATTGAACTTAGTTTTTCAACCCGTCCAGCTGATCAGCTAAGGGGGTGGGGTGGGGAGTTGGATGGCAGAATGGCTAGCGTGTGCACATTGTTTCATAATGTCTGTCATTGAGTTAACTGGCGTGGTTTCGATTCCCTGGTTGTACATGGCAAGGAGTAGGGTCGCCTGTCCAATCTTGTGGGCTTTCTCCGGGTCCTCCAGTTTCCTCCTACTGCTCAAGACCCCTACACGCAAACGAATTAATGAAATAAAATTGAACCATATGTTAGTCGTGAAATGACCTAGGTTGTGACGAGTGAACGTTAAACCCCATCACTCTCTACCATATATTGGAGTATACAACTTTTTTTTTGTTGTTAACTAAAACACAATATTTTTATAGAATTAAAGAATTTAATAGGAGCAGTGTTTCGACAATACTTTTCTTGTCGTTATCAAGTCATTGTGAACAATTCCTAACACACTTTGTTATTTACATTTAAATCAAATCCTACCATATATCACCGACAATATTCTACGATTTACCCGTTTCCCTTTCTACTAACTGTTTTTAAAACATTTGACAAGAGAAAGGTAATAATTTTCTGTTAAGGACAACATGGCCATATTTAAAATTCCTGACATACCTGGCACAATAAAAATCAATAGACAAATAAAGATTAGGCTACAAAGTACACAAAATTACTTCACCATTTGAAAACACTTTCTAAGAGCCACACACAAACCTGGGGGTTGAAATTTACAATTGATTAACAAAGTTCGTACTCAACACATGTCGAGTTTTGTCTCGATTACATCCTAAATATTTTTGATTGCACTCGAAAGGAAGAATCAACATGCAGGTCCCGACCCTTATGATTTTATAAAGGGAGATGAAGACCCAACAAACGCTGTGTATATACAAGGCAAGAATTACATCAACCCAATAGTAAACAAACAGATTGTGTAGATAAAGACTGAAAAGAAGTTCACTAAAACATAGAAAAAAAAACTTTTTGTATAGTTTGTTAGGTTGGAGATGAGAGCTCCACCTGCCAGGTTGACAGTGTACAGGGTATTACCATCAGTTGTAATAACAACCTTTTTTCACTAACTACTATACATTACATCAACTCTTCCTTTAATCTCACTTACTAAAAACTTGTTAGAAATTCCTCAAAATAAACTCAAATCTACCAAAATAATATCTACACCATAGGGATGATTTCAAGATTTTTTTAAACTATGAAATACATGGGACAACTTGTAGTCTATATTAGATATTCCTATATATTAACGATAATAATTAGTCCAGACACCATACATCATTATTCTATTTTAAACATTGATATTCGTCTGGCCAAAGATAATGGTTTAAGAAAGATTAATTCAATGTTTTAAGTACGGGATTCTGTCTATATGATAATATATTAATAGGTAAGATATATTAATATAATAATATATAAGATATATCAATATGATAGTCAAACACCAATAGAACAATAACATTTCTTTTAATATTCAGTGGAGTTGGATGGCGGGCATCTTGCCCTCGGGTGGTTGGATGGCCGAATGGTTAGCATGTGCGCGCTATATCATAAGGCCTGTCATTGAGTCAACTGGCGTGGTTTTGATTCCCCGGTTTTAAGTGACAAGGAGTAGGGTCGCGTGTCCAACCTTGTGGGTTTTCTCTGGGGCCTTCGGTTTCCTGCCTCTACTAAAGACCCCTTTGAGCAAGGGAATTATTGAAATGTGTTAGTCCAAAATGACCTAGTTTGTGTTGAGTGGATGTTAAATCCCATTTCTCTCTCTCTCTCTCTCCTTTCGTTAGCCAAGTTGTCCAATCAGAAAAGTAGGATGCTAAACCCAGTGGCAGGTTTCCCTACTTGGCAGGCTGAAGCCTATAGGGCCTTAAAATCTAGGGCCTCAAGATGTGTTTCTAGTCTTGAGTGTTAGGAGGAGAGGGTGGTCCCATAATTAGAATGGCCTAGGGCTTCTTTTCATCTATATCCAGCACTGGTTAAATCTCATTTTATTTAAGTGTATCCAAACTCTGATAAAACTATTCATGACAAAATCCCTTTCTCCACGATATAAGACAATTATCTATTTGTATTTATTAGACAGTAAATTTTAACCATTATTATGTTTTCTTTACAACAAACATTAACACAACATAATATGAATAATCTGCACAGATTTTATTATACTAATAGTTGAATGAGGGAAGATAGACAAGAATAATCTACACATATTTTATTACAGTAATAGTTGAATGAAGGAAGATAGACACAGTCTTAATACCATAACAATACTGGCCATGAAAACGTTTGTCATGAATGAATGATAATAAAGGCAAGATTTATGGGAGAAACAAAGCTGACCGTATAGCATTACACCATATATAAATATTATTATATAGCTATTTCATGTGTATTGTCTGTTATTATTATTCCAACTATTACAACTATTAAAAACATTTAAAACAGAATTACATTTATTTAAAATATTATGACAAAATGATGGATATTAAAATGATGGATAACAGTATAAAATTAATAGAATCCAGAAATCAAATGGGATTTAACATCCTACTGTTCTGCTCTGACAGGGCTATAAAGGACGTGAAAAGAAGTTATTAGGTTTCGGAAAAACTGATCTAGTGTATTTTACATTTTGGATCACAATGTATTTACTAAAAGTACACATGTGATTTAATATTAACTATAAACTTTATATTTAATCTTTGTTCTGGCGTGTTGGGGCTATAACAGGCCCGGCGGAGTAAAGCCCCCCCCCAATAATTCGGCCGCAAGTACTCTTTTCTCCAGGTTATTGCGGCCCCTGGACCCACGCTTATAAGGACCTAGGATGGAAGCCCCCCCAATCAAGAATTGCTTCCGCCGGCCCTGTATAGATTAGATTTTTTCTACTACAGTTAACAGTAACATGCATATATAACAACAGGATTATATTGAGAAACAGTTTCAGTCACTTGCATTGGACGACTACATCAGATGTTACAACCCAGTGATAAATAAACAATCTCCTACCATTTCATTCCTGATTCGAACTCCAATCTACTGACTTAATTTCAACAGAAACAAGACAAGTTCTATCCCCATAAAACACAGAACAGATTCCTGGCTCCACGGAATCACCCAATTATTGAACGGCTAGCGGAAGAAATGAGAACTTCAATTCATCGTCTGATCTTCAGATACTACGTATATGTATTCCTCATAGTTTTTTTTTACAAGAAAACTCACTTCAGAGAAAGCTCTGCTGGTTCTTTAATAGATAATAAAATTTATTCCACTTTAAGCTTTTTTTCTTCTCTCTTTCCATCAATTCAATCACTTTATGCAGATTAAATTCCTCAAAGCGTTTTCAACATTCAGACAAACCATTCCACAAAAACATGGCCGATTTTTCTTATCTTATTTGTTTGCTATTTGGCTTCAACTCAAATCTTTCTTTACACTAAAAGCTTCAAAACCGTTCTTTCTCTCTTTGTTTTTAAATGTGTCCTTTAAAGGACTGATTTATATCTCAATTATTTTGAACTTAACAAGGGTCTCAATCAATTATTAAGCCAAACAACCATTAATGAATGAAATATTTCTTATTGAAAATAAAACGCAGACGTTTATATGGAAGTCGTGGGATGATACATCTCACAGTCTTCCACCTTTCCACTGATTAAAACTGTCAACATTACAGTAAATTCTCTCCTGACTTGTACACAAATCTCTGTACTTCAATCCACTGATGGGATTACTTGCTACCATTCTGTCACAGACAAATGCCTATAGAATACTAATACCAACCTCTTATGTTTTCCTCGGCTCTGATATATCCACAGCAAGGTTTTTACGTCTGACAGGCTACTTTACTGATCACTCGAGCTAATCACAGATATTCATGGACATAAAAGCATTAGAGGTACTTAGATATAAATGTCTTACAATTATCGATGGACATGTTTTTTTTTAACATTAGAATCATCTGATACAACGATATTAATATGTAGGAATCACCTAATACAACGATATCAATAAGTTCAAATCATCTGATATCAATAAATTCAATTCATCTTATATGACGATATCAATAATTTCAAATCATCCGATATGACGATATCAATAAGTTCAAATCATCTGATATGATGACATCAATAAGTTAAAATCATCTGATACGATGATATCAATAAATTCAATTCATCTTATATGACGATATCAATAATTTCAAATCATCTGATATGACGATATCAATAAATTCAATTCATTTGATATGATGATATCAATAAGTTAAAATCATCTGATATGATATCAATAAATTCAAATAATCTGATATGATGATATCAATAAGTTGAAATCATCTGATACGACGATATTAATAAGTTGGAATAATACGACAATATCAATAAGTTGGAATCATCTGATACGACGATATTAATAAGTTGGAATAATATAACGATATCAATAAGTTGGAATAATGTAACAATATCAATAAGTTGGAAATAATATGACAATATCAATAAGTTGAAATGACACGACAATATCAATAAGCTGGAATAATACGATGATATTAATAAGCCCAAATACATTTGTTTCTTAAAGATACATTATGGGAAATGAGATAAAGAGATGGCAGTTCTCGCTATAAGAGTTAAAAACTAGATAGTGTAAGGGTAATTTGCGGAAAATTTTAGTCAAATTGATCCACTATGAGCCGAGAAAGAAGCGGGTGAAATTTTTGCATAGTCTCGGTCATCATTACTAATATCATTAATATAAACAGCATAGTCTCGATTATCCACTTTTATTGATTTAATTATCAATAGCCGTTAGCGGCATATAGGAATCTAATCCAGCCAACATCGAAGGCTAGCCTTGACATTGAGAGTTTATTATGGTCTGGATAAGTTAATTAATGTCTAATTGATAATTTAGATAACATTTCAGGCCTAAAGAAAGACTTGTAATAAGCAGATTTTGCTCTTGCATAATGCATGTTTAAATGAAAGGCCTGGAAATAACAATTTTTACTTGTATCTGAAAAATTGGACAAAAGAGGGTGTGAATGGTGATTTGTGTTGTATATCTGGACCCGAATATAACGTTCAATACCCTCCCAGCCACCCTATCACAAATAAAAAACCCAATTTACATGTTTCATAGAAAGAGAATAATAAATGAATATATTATACAGTAATTTAGGGTATCCCAAGAGCCGCACCTGTATCTGACACTGAGTAGCTATGCAATAAAAGTTTCAAATTACTTTCAAAATTTGTATAACACTTCATTTTTTCAAGTCAACAAAAAAAAAATCTTAAAACAACAAGGCCTTGGTTCATATTATTGTGGGTTCGTTGTCAAGTAATGTGACATGCCATCAAATATAACTATTCAATCTCACTTAAAGATTCATCGCAAGTATTTCAATAAT
Organism: Patella vulgata; assembly: GCF_932274485.2. NCBI lineage: Eukaryota > Metazoa > Mollusca > Gastropoda > Patellidae > Patella > Patella vulgata. Next base: position 6,618,251 of record NC_065885.2, read on the forward strand.
TAACTCCCCTTTGTTACTCTCCTCTTACCTGCAGTTTCAACTTTCATGGAGGACATTCACAAACTGACATGCGATCAGATAAAACTGACAAATGGCAATTTTTATCAGATCTATCAGATATGAAAATCGCTTGATTCCTATCGTTTTACTAAGTAATGATAGAATTAACAATTGCTATCCTCTTTTTCTCAACCAGTTTAATACATGTCTTTACAACAACCTGTTCAATTATTCTCCTACATGCAAGAATTTTTTTCTTTTCATCTCCTCTTATCTATTCTTGTGGGAAAGATTATTGTAAAAATATCCGTTTAAACCAACTCAAAAATATTTTTTAAAACTTTTATATCCGTGACAACCATTAATGTTCATTTAATTAAATAGAAAAGTTCGAGATAAAAATGTAGTCCTGGATTAAAATTTCAGATAAGTGCAGGACAACAGAACCACATACAAAAACAAATAGAAACTAAAAAGAGAAGATGAAATGAAATCGGGTTTCTGCACTTTCTGAGCTAATGAAGACAGTCTTACGCCATGAAATGTGCTACGAGACAAATTTTTCCTGGACAGTAGCGTTTCTGCATACTCTTAATTAAATATACATTAAGCAAGAGCTAAATCTGCCTATTGCAGGTCTTTCTTTAGGCCTGAAATGTTATCTAAAGTACTAATTAGATATTAATTAACTGATCCAGGCCTTAATCAACTCTTGATGGCATCAGATTTCTCCGATATTAATAGATTAAAATGGTTCAGCGATACTTTGATTTAATCAAATATGGAGGACCGAGACTTAGCTTCGATCAACCAGTACGGTGGTTGAAATTATTGCACACGTCTGTCAAACCTTCAAAGGCTAATATCTTTGCTTGCAATAGAGTAATTTGAATGAAATTTTCAAATTATTCATTTTACATTATCTATTTTTGAACTATTATAGCAAGAATGGCTAGTTCTTTATCTAAATCTTACATAATGTATCTTTAAGTTACAATTGCCAAGGGTTCTTTAACGTGCATATGCCACCATGTTTTTAGTCAGAACAAGGACTTATAAATACCATTGGCAGCACGCTGAGGAGCAACTGACAGTTGGAAATCGAAATAAGAGAAGGCTGTAGCGCCGCTGTCTGGGCAAAATTCCTATGCTATGAGACATTCTTGTTGCATTCCAAGAAGGCCTATAATACTCGCTACACACACTGCTCACCAGTATGGAGGGTTGGATGGCCGAATGGTTAGCATGTGCACGCTGTAGCATAATGCCGGTCATTGAGTCAACTGGCATGGTTTCGAATCCCTGGTTGTACATGACAAGCCTTGTCACGAAGGAGTAGGGTGGCCTGTCCAACCTCGTGGGTTTTCTCCGGGTTCTCCGGTTTCCTCCCACTGCTAAAGACGCCTACGCGCATGCGAATTATTGAAATGAAATTGAGCCATATGTTAGTCCCGAAATGACCTAGTTTGTGTCAAATGGAAGTTAAACCCCATTTCTTTCTCTCTCTCTCTCTCTCTCTCGCTCACCAGTATGTCTCTTTAAATCTGTCCTCATTTATTTTAATTTGTTACTTGATTCTACTGAATAAACTAGGCTCGTGTTTCATGCCAGATTTTGTATTTTTTAGTGGGTGGGCACCTGATTACAATTTGATGCCTAGACACACATCGTAGGTCAATGTCTCTCTGGGTTTTCACCAGTCTATATAACAAAATATTATCATATATAACAAGGGAAATATGTGCTTGTTTTTTTAACGTTAAAAGCTTTCAATACATGTTTGTATTATTTGAAAGATTTGAAATGAAGGCTAATTTTGTCTAACAACATCTGGTGAAATGTCCACTCAACACAAACTAGGCCATTTCAGGACTAACATATGGTTCAATTTTATTTCAATATTTCGCTTGCGTGGTGGGGTCTTTAGCAGTGGGAGGAAACCGGAGGACCCAGTGAAAACCCACGAGGCCGGACAGGCCACCCTACTTCGGGGAATCATAACCACACCAGTTGACTCAGTGACAGACCTTATGATGCAGCGCGCATGTGCTAACCATTCGGCCATCCAACCCCCCTATCAATAACAGAAAGACAAATTTGATTGGAATTGAAATAAAAGTAGGCTGTTGAATAGGTGTCCAGATAAAGTTTCCCTCATAGAACCCTGTCTGGCGTCCACCCTCCTTTATTAGCTCCATCGGTGCAGAATAGGACATTAAAGCGATAATTTCATATTTTTAAGTTATATTTTTAAAATGTATTAAAATAACGCCTTAAAATAGTTGGTATCTATAAACAGTCCTACGTTGTTAAAGAATAATCCTATTAATCCTATAATTCAGTATTGCCACTTGAGAAATTGACAAAAATATCATTTTCAACTTCAAATTCAAACGTTTGAAAATAGCTATTCCATGGGGGGGAATAGAAAAACAAGGGAGGTAATTGTGTTATTATTTCCGGGGTGAATGATTTTTAAGTGTGAGAATGATACCTATGATCGTATAATAGTGAGTTGACAACCTATTGAGCAAAAGACACAGAAAAAATTATGTTTTGACTTCCTTAGAAAATATGAAATTCTCGCTTTAAACCCCATTTTATTTCATTATTCTTGTTCTTGTTACAAATCTCCAGTAAATATACACAGATCACAATTCTATAGAATGCTGCGCTTATTACTGATAAAGACTAGGGAAGCAGAGTTGAAACAGCGCTCAGTAATAAGCAGTAATTGTGTTCCATAGAATTGTCACCTATGTATTCCAATTCAATCTCAAGTAAATAATAGTATAGTCAGCTTACCTTCAATGTTTTACTCTTCTTACATATAAAAAATCGAGTTATTCAACCACAGACCTGGAGAGATAAAAAAAAATACCACGCTGGTTACAACAAAAAAAATCTTAAAAAAAAACCCCAAAAAAACACAAAGGAAATATAGAAAATGAACTCAAAACCATGAACAATAACTCTAAAAAAAAAATGTATTATAGACATTGAGTGATCAAAAAAAATTCACTGGTTACAAGATAAAATATTTATAAAATTTACTAAAGAGAAAATGAAGAAACCCAACATGAACATCTTTAAAGAATCTGTATTATAAGCAGCAGAGACGAACAATGCATTAAAACTCTTACACCTGATTAGATGACGGGAGAATAAAATGAAGATATCGTTTAGATATGATATTGTGAAAGCCTTGTCACAAATAACATCAAGACAATGACGTCCCCCGAGAGATGAAAAGGCAATTTTCATGACATTTCGTCACTCACAAGAATTGAAAAGCAAGTAAAATTCTAAAATGGCATTATAAGTTTAAGCAATCTTCTTTCCTCGGCTGGGATTGCAAATGTCAAGCTCGTTGATTATTTATAATTTACTAACAGAGAAATGGCAAAATGTAGGAAAATCAAATTTAGAACTCTTAACATGACACGTCAACAATTAAACGTATTTCACATTAAAAATTAATTTAAAAAAAAAAAGAAAGAATTTTAAAGTAATTATGAAGTAGTTCACGCTGTTAACAGAGAAAAGTCGAGTTTTTCTAACTTTAGCTACAATTATATTGTGCATCTAATTTCTACATCTTCACTAAATTTTCATTTTTGGCAACAATGACGTCAATTACTTTTAGTTTTTACTAGAGTTGGGTGGTCTAGTGTTTTAACGCATGCATATTAAAACCATAAGGCCTGTCATTGAGTCAACTGGCGTGGTTTCAATTCCCCGGTTGTACGTGACAAGGAGAAGGGTCGTCTGTCCAACCTCGTGGGTTTTCTCCGGGTCCTCCGGTTTCCTCCCACTGCTAAAGACCCCTACGCGCATGTGAATTATTGAAATAAAATTAAACCATATGTTAGTCCCAAAATGACTCTCTCTCTCCAAATCGATTATTTAACATTAAATTAAGAAAACCTAGCCCCGGTAGATAATCTCCCGACTTGGATTAAAACAGATTAAAAAGAGGCCCATTAAAAGATTTTACTACAAAAATTAGAGGTGGCACTGGCGTCAGCAGAGGATGTAAAACATGTAGAATTTCCAATTCATATCTTTGTAAATACTCATTGGAACTGAACCAGTTCTGGACTGATGTTCCTTTCACAATATCAGAATTTACAAAGAATTTAAAATCCTTCAAATGACAATGAGAGGTCCCATGTACACATTGACCTGCCTGTAAAAGATCCCTTAATAGTTGAAATTCGAAATAAGAGTAGGCTGTAGTACCGCTGTCCAGACAAAATTTTCCTCATAGAATACTGTAAGGGGTAGGGTATGCTGGTCTTTATTAGCCCAGTCGGAGCACAGAAATAGGACACATATGTAACCTCATTTCATTTCATTTCATTTCATTTCATACATCATACATAAAATTTACATTAAGAAGAAGAAGAAACTTTATTGCATAAAAACCTTACATGGCTATGTGCATATACAAATAAACATAATAGAAAAATACATGAAACAAACAAAGGATACATACATGGACATAATTATACAAAGATACACAGCTTTACAAAGACATAAACGAATTGTATACAAAAGCTCCTTAACATTTTAAAATTTCTGTATTTTTATTCATCAACAGTATTTTAAATTGTTGTAAATCATTCAGTTTATAAAAATTTGGTTCATGAACTAGAATTAATCTGAACAGTTCTTTTCTTTTTTCGTCATGTCTTTTACATTATCATTATATTTTCATTTCATTATATCATGTTATCCCAATATATTGTTTCATGTAAAATATATTTTTGTATACATGTATATTGATGTATGTGTATGTTTTGTATACTGTTCTTAATGGACGTAATATGCAAATAAAAAAGTTGAAAAGTTGAAAGTCTATTCAAATTACCTGTGCTTAAAAACTCATCATTACAAAACACAAAGAAATATTCCCCTGGTTTATAGCCTTGAGATAGATATATGATAGGTGAATGTATGTAATATTAGTTAAACAGCAGTGAATGGCTGTCTCTCACCACTAACAATAGGTTTCCAATAACATTCACACAAGCTCCCAACTCTAACTTTTCATCGCTTCAGATGACAAGAATTTACACACACTGTACACTATTTAATAATAATAATACCACATTGCTCAACAGAATCACAGAATCAACATAGGTTGAGTCACTCTGTTAAAACTTGAACACAACACCAAAAGTTTCAAAATCACACCCCCTAATAATGTTGACAAGCCCTAGCTGATTGCATTAAACTTTTAAAAACAAAATGACCTCATTTACAAATAATTTCAACACTGCAAAAAAAAAAAAAAAAAGCACAGTAAGTCAATAAACAAAATGACCTCATTTAGAAATAATTTCGAAGCTGCAAAAAAATCCCCCCAAAATTTGTAGCACAGCAGGTCAATACAGCAAAGAGTATCCTGAATTTTTTCTTACAGGTTTGCCGGAGTTACCTTTCTTAAAGTTGATTTACTGATAGTAAATATAAATCGTTAACCGGCCAACAACAAGAGCTGCCATTAGTGTCCTTAAACACACAAGATATAAATCAGTGCTTCACGGGGTGGACTCGTTGTGTTATAACACAAGTAATGTTGTCTTGTTTTCTTTTCGTATGTTTGTTTCGGCTCTTTCAAAGTTTACCACTTTCTACACGTCTGTGACCAATGCCAAAGATTTACACATGCCACACAAATTTGTCATTCCACACACCCCTGGTTCAACTTCTATTTCTTTTCATTCCAAATCCTCCAAGGATCAAGTTAAACACACATTATTACATCATATCTAACAATAACAATAACAACAATAACAAACAACAGCCATTTACAATTCCTATTCAATATCCCATGAAATAAAACTTTGAAAAGCTGAAGGAATTTCTAGAAGAAAGTTTTCGCACAGCAAACAAAGCTGTGTCCATTATGCAATATATATAGGAGTAAAGAGTTCTGAACTTCAAGTAAAGAAAGCTATTTACTATTCCATCTCAGCATGACATAAAATTTTCTTGTAGAAAGTTTTAGCACAATAAACAAAGCTATGTCCATTACATAGGTCTTAAGTTCAAGTGAAAAAAGCTATTTATTATTCTAACTCGCATGAAATAAAACTTTACACAAGAAACAAAACTATGTCCATTACACAATATATGAAGTAAACAGGTATGAAGTTCATCAATTGATGAAAGCTATTTTGTGATTACCAATAAGTAAATAATCCTTCAGAGTATCAACAACAAACTAAGTAATATAAATGTTGTTTACTTACAGGCTGTAGCCCTGTTTTAAAACAAAAACATGGTCTATATGTATATACTATCAGCTAGTATATACAGCTATGGTATATACTGTAATATATATCCGTTGGCTACTGTAAAACAGACTAGTCCCTGCTACTATTTTAACCATATGTTATTTGACTTTTACCCCCATAAATCATAGCCAAGCAACTAACTTTAAACACATACCTTTTACTTATTGTAAAAACAAAAAAAATACAAAAATTTCTACATAGCTTTCAACCTTTCATGAATTCCACATTTCCCAGTAATTATAGGAATCAAAACTATTGGTGTGTGTGTAGGTATATTTGTGCCAAAAGTTTACAGGAAGATAATTAGACTTGAATCTTCTCAACCATACTTCCTTAAACCACCCACTTGAATTATATTATATGAGAGAGAGAGAGAGAGAGAGAGAGAGAGTTTAAAATCCACTTGACACTTCGGGACAAATATATGGTTAATTTTATTTCAATAATTCGCTTGCGGTCTTTAGCAGTGGAAGGAAATCAGAGGACCCGGAGAAAACTCACTCACGAGGTTGAACAAGGGACCCTACTCCTTGTCACGTACAAAAGAGGAAACGAAACCATCACTTTAATTATAATAGCACTTTCAAATTAAATTACGATATTCTCCAAAAATTATAAAAATATTTGTTTTTATTCCAAATCGCAGTTGGAATTCGATATAAGAGTAGGCGATAGTGCCGCTGCCCGGGCAAAATTTCCCTCATAGCACACTGTATGGCGTATGCCTGTCTTCATTAGCCCAGTATAGGAGCAGAACAGTAGGAGGTTAAACCCCATTTTATTTCATTTCATTTCATTTCCAAATCGCACACCTTATACAAATAGATAAAGTTACTGCATCTCTTGCCAAATTATTAATCAGTCAAGACAAATTCTCCGATCTGCATGTCAATAATCTAAACGTCTAAATTTAAAACTGTGATTGATAAGAAGTTGTCGGAAATGTAAATTGAGTACGATGAAAATAGCAAGCACAATAAAAATTAAGTTCGATGAAAATAGCGTCAGTAAGTGAAATAATCTTCATTTTAATAAAAAGATTAGACAAACCTGGATGACGTCCCGCCCGCTGAGATTCTAGCCATCATTAGCCAAAAATAGAATTCAGAATATGTTTCAATCAAACAAAAAAAATATGTTGTTTTGACTTTCTCTTACTTAAATTGTTTTTTTTTTACTTAAAATAGCCTACACAAAAACCATTACAGATTACTTAAACATACATTATGCAAGAACTAAAGTGGCCAATTGCAGGTCTTTCTTTAGGCCTGAAATGTTTTCTAAATTATTAATTAGACATTAATTAACTTATCCAGACCATAATCAACTCTCGATTGCATCGCTAGCCTGCGATATTTACTGGATTAGAGCCCAGTCTCAATAAATGGCTAATCGAGACTATGTTTTTTATCGCACCGACTTTAATAATGATGATTGAGGCTAGGTCCAAAATTCAATCGCTATATACTCGGTTCTGGGTGGATAAATTTGAGTGAAATTTTCAGCAAATTTTAACTTTTATAGTGAGAACTACCAGCTCTTTATCTAATCTCTCATAATGTATCTTTAATTCAAGATCTTAAAGCGACAGAATATTTTAACATTATTAACCAGATGTTAATACCAAGTGGTGAATATGTATATTAATTTATTCTACCATTTCAACTCCAGTACTTGATCATAAGATATGGAGTTACGGTGGCTCAGTGGGTAAGATGCTAGCCTGGAGGTTGCATGTTCGATCCCTGCATTTGCCGAGACAGTTCATCGGGATTTTCCGACATGGTGCAGGACGAAGGGCCTGATAAGGACAGCTGTCTAGTCGTTCGGATGATACGAAAAACCGAAGTCCTGTGTAAACATTGGCATGCATTTAAAAGATCCCTTGGCAGTAGGAATTCGATATCAGAATAGTCCATAGTGCGGGTGCCCAGGCAATATTTCCTTCACAGCACACTGTATGGCATATGCCCGTCTTCATTAGCCCAATCTGGAGCAGAGCAGTAGGATGTTAAACCCCATTTCATTTCATTTCTGATAAGATCGTTGTACTGTAAACAAACTATATTTTGGTGACCAACCAATCCTTGTACTATGAGAAATGTGGATGTTTGTACGATTCAATAACTTTGTTGATGACCATAATATAGCATGATTTAACTCTACATAAAGGTTGGATGTGGTGTGTAAGAAACATTTATAGATGACCATAATATAGCATGTTTTAACTCCATATAAAGGTTGGAGGTGGTGTGTAGGATAAGTTTGTAGACGACCATAATATAGCATGTTTTAACTCTATATAAAGGTTGGAGGTGGTGTGTAGGATAAGTTTGTAGACGACCATAATATAGCATGTTTTAACTCTATATAAAGGTTGGAGGTGGTGTGTAGGATAAGTTTATAGATGTCTATAATATAACATGTTTTAACTCTATATAAAGGTTGGAGGTGGTGTGTAGGATAAGTTTGTAGACGACCATAATATAGCATGTTTTAACTCTATATAAAGGTTGGAGGTGGTGTGTAAGATACGTTTATAGATGACCATAATATAACATGTTTTAACTCTATATAAAGGTTGGATGTCGTGTGTAGGATAAGTTTGTAGACGACCATAATATAGCATGTTTTAACTCTATATAAAGGTTGGAGGTGGTGTGTAAGATACGTTTATAGATGACCATAATATAGCATGTTTTAACTCTACATAAAGGTTGGAGGTGTTGTGTAAGATAAGTTTATAGATGTCTATAATATAACATGTTTTAACTCTATATAAAGGTTGGAGGTGGTGTGTAGGATAAGTTTATAGATGTCTATAATATAACATGTTTTAACTCTATATAAAGGTTGGAGGTGGTGTGTAGGATAAGTTTGTAGACGACCATAATATAGCATGTTTTAACTCTATATAAAGGTTGGAGGTGGTGTGTAAGAAACGTTTATAGATGACCATAATATAACATGTTTTAACTCTATATAAAGGTTGGATGTCGTGTGTAGGATAAGTTTGTAGACGACCATAATATAGCATGTTTTAACTCTATATAAAGGTTGGAGGTGGTGTGTAACATACGTTTATAGATGACCATAATATAGCATGTTTTAACTCTACATAAAGGTTGGAGGTGTTGTGTAAGATAAGTTTATAGATGTTTATAGATGTCTATAATATAACATGTTTTAACTCTATATAAAGGTTGGAGGTGGTGTGTAAGATAAGTTTATAGATGTCTATAATATAGCATGTTTTAACTCTATATACAAACTGAACATCAGTGTTTTTAATAAATTAACAACAATATATTGTTACTTTAAGCTGCTCACATTGGAAACAGTTCATGTATATATACTAATTAACAATTAGACACATTAATAACATACTAATTAGATCACGGAGCCACGATGACAATAATTAACACTGAATTACTCCAGGGTTTTTGTAATTAACTAATCTAAAGGGAAAAGGTCTGAATTATTTATATTTATTTAACTATATCTAAGACAAGGTCCTGTATGGTATCAATTAATTGATTTGTAGCTATGTGTTAATTAAGATCAACTACACAGTAGCCAGTAGTGAAGTCTTAATTTATTCTAAGTTTTAAGTAATGAAGGATCAGTTCATTGTTATTCTTGGTAAGTGATACCTTTAGGTTAATCTCAGACAAATGTCCTAAAATGGATCCAATAATCAGTTGCCATGTGTTAAAGATGCATTATGTAAGATTTAGATAAAGAGCTGGCCGTTCTTGCTATACAAGTTTAAACAAGATAATACAAAATGAAAATTTCATTCAAATTACTTCATTCTGAGCCAAGTTATTACTGTTTGTAGTTTTGACAAGATGTGTGCATTGTGATAACCAGTCCCTTTCCCATTTCTAAATTAAATTTTTAAATGGTGATCGAACCGTTGTAATCTAGTTAAAATCTCGAGTATCTGATGCCATCGAGAGTTGATTATGTTCTGGATACGTTAATTAATGTCTTATTAATAGTTTATATAACATTTCAGACCTAAAGAAAGACTTGCAATAGGCAAATTTAGCTCTTACATAATGTACGTTTAAAGATCACAAATAAATTAATGAAATAAGTGAACCCCTCCCCCACAAATTTAAGTTTGATTACTTTGAAGGATGTGTTAATTGTCCTCAAATTTGACTACATGGATGACTTAAGAAGTGATAGATGTGAAATCACAACAAAATCTAAACTTTAGATTTAATGTCTTATCAACACAAGACTTCCATCATTTTGAGAAAAACACACACAGTAATGCTAATTAAGCGTGCAACTCCAATTTTGTCTGAACGATGTTTTCCCCTTCTCTTTTTTGATTTGTAACATTAAAGTTAATTTAGATCAAAAATAAATTAATGAAATAAGACCCCCCCCCCAAAAAAAAAAAGAAATTTATGTTTGATAACTGAAGGATGAATTAATTGTCCTCAAATTTGGCTACATGGAAGACTTGAGAAGTGTCTATCAACACAAGACTTCCATCATTTTGAGAAAAAACACAGTATTCTAAATCAGGGTATCATGCGAATTTTGTCTGAATGATATTTTCTCCTTCTCTTTTTTTGATTTGTAACTTTTGATTAAAGTTTGTTTTAATCTGCACGCCAATTAAGTACATGTGTGGACCTTCGTTTTTCTTTTTTTTGTCCCATCCAAACAATTAGACACATTATCCTTGTCAGCTTCACAGACGCCAACCTTGACAAGTGAAGTAGGGACTTGGTGTCATGCCTGACAAGTGAAGTTAATAGGGACTTAAAAATTCCGAAAGATTCTTCTAGGCCAATATACTGGATTCGAACAAGGAACATTCCAGTCGGTGATTCCATTGTCCTTTGGCCGTCATCCACTGTGGTCCCACTTTTAGAAATAAACAAGGTAACAGAAATAGTTAAAGCACAGACTTATTATCAATGGCTACAAACAGTGCCGACTAAACATCCCACATTTAATGAACAGGATATTAAACGTTAGGTATAAATCAATTATAGACTAAGCTAGGCTCTAATTAATCCTATTATAGTTGCGTAAATATAAACTATCTATTTACCATATCATACAACTGTAATTACGTATTTCACAAGTAAATCTCAGACAATAATAGTAGTCTATGGTCCAGTCAACACAATAAGCAGGTTTTCGGCTTATTCTTCAGAGAGAGAGAAAAAGAGAGAGAGAGAGAGAGAGTTTAAGGTCCACTCGACACAAACCAGGTCATTTCAGGACTAACATATGGTTCAATTTTATTTCAATGATTTGCTTGCGCGTTGGGGTCTTTAGCAGTGAGAGGAAACTGGAGGACCCAGAGAAATAGTTGTTCGAATGGGATGAAAAAATGAGGTCTCGTGTATACATTGACATGCACCTAAAAGAACCCTCGGCTATGTAAGTAGTTACCTGAGTTACAGCCTGCTTTTCTTAAATCCCTACTGTCAAGGGTTCTTTTTACATGCACAAGATCCTTGTTTTTTTGTTCCATCCAAATGACTAAATAAATATCTTGAAAGCAACGCAAGTGAACATATCAAGATACATGTACATATGAAACAATCGTCAGGGGTAGAGAGAAATGAAATGTTGTTTAACGTCCTACTGTTCTGCTCCAAACTGGGCTAATGAAGACGGGCATATGCCATACAGTGCGCTATGAGGGAAATTTTGCCCGGACAGCGGCACTACAGACTACTCTTATATCGAATTCAAATTACCAATGGATCTTTTACCTGCACGCCAATGTGTACATGGGACCACAGTTTTCCGTCCCATTCGAATGACTAGACAGCTGTCCTTGTCAGATCCTCTGTCCTGCATCACTGACAAGGAAAGAATCACGCCGGAAAATCTGGATGAACTTTCTCGGACAATGCAGGGATCGAACACCCAACCTCCAGGCTAGCGAGCCAGTGTCTTACCTACTTAGCCACCGTGATCCCCCACCAGTAGAGAGAGAGAGAGAGAGAGAGAGAGAGAGAGAGGTGCACTCTACACAAACTAGGTTATTTCAGAACTAACAAATGATTGAATCTGATGTAATTAACACAACTACATGAAACAATCTGAAAATAAATCTGCCCACAGTTTTGTGTACCGTATATCATCTATCTTCTATACTAATATTTGTGACTGTCGTTTGTCTGTCGGTCTGTTTGTCTGTCTGTTCGGGGTTGGCAGCTACACTAGGTCTGCCCCGAGTCTGAAATTTGGGGTATAGGGGTAGCTCGGACCAGGGAGTAACATAGGCCAGGTGGCGTTAGTCTACCACTTTCGGTTTCGGGATTATGACCCCCGGGCTGTTCGGGGTTGGCGGCTACACTAGGTCTGCCCCGAGTCTGAAATTTGGGGTTTAGGGGTAGCTCCGACCGGGGAGTAACATAGGCCAGGTGGCGTTAGTCTACCACTTCCGGTTTCGGGGTTATGACCCCCGAGCGAAGCCGGGCATTCTGCTAGTTATAAATATTTCAAATCCTCGTTATATCTAACAAACAAATCTCAAAATCCTGAGAGAACAGAAATCAACTGGGACAATTTTTTTTAAAATCAATAAAATATCTTTCATTGAGATTCTTCATTCAAGATAGCGAATTCTTTCATCAAGATATCTACATGATCAGATACAAGTCTTATAACAAGTGAAGAAACTGCAAAAAAAATACCCCCAAAAATTGCATCAGTTGTCCAAAAACTCATTTTGCAGTTTCTCATTGATGAAATCCAGATAAAAGACCATAAATTACACTTTCTTGGATAAAAACGATGGAGATATCAACTGAATTATTACTTCTTCCAGAAATAGACCAAAAATTTCTACAAAGTAGTTTCAATGAGTCATTAAATAGGTTAATGATGAAACATCATAAAGATCATTTATTATACAAGTTTCTTAATAAAGATAATAATTCCTGTCAATTCAAGCGTGAGATTATCATTACTGAGAGAGAGAGAGAGAGAGAGAGAGAGAGAGAGAGAAAAGTAGAGAGAGAAAAAGAGAGATAGTGATGGGGTTTAACGTCCACAAACTAGGTCATTTCGGCACTAACACAGGGTTCAATTTAATTTCAATAATTCGCTTGCGCGTAGGGGTCTTCATTAGTGGGAGGAAACCGGAGGACTCGGAGAAAACCCACGAGGTTGGACAGGCGACCATACTCCTTGTCACGTACAACCGGGAATCAAAACCACGCCAGTTGACTCAATGACAGACCAAATGATACAATGCGTACGGGCTAACCATTTGGCCATCCAACCCCCTTCTGGGTATAGAGCTGGGATGGATATATGTGGTGCGTTGTGTGACTGTTTGTACAGATAGTCCTATTACATCCTCCCTCTCAAGTTCAATATGGACACAGATCACTAAAGATTTCCCCATTGACTCCAATGTTAATTCTCGTATCTTAGACCGGCTCTAACTTTTTCCCAAATTTTCGTTGGGTAGAACGCTTTCTACCACAGATGGAGCAACATGTGGCAACCACTTGCCCAAAAGCACGTATGAGGTTCTTCATGAAAAACTTGAGATACACAAGCTGGAAGTAGAGACAAGTAAACATGCAATTTCAGGCCCTACATTACAACGTAACCAACCTCTCAACTCTTGTATCCTTCCGCATCAAAATTATGAATATTCACCAAAACCTGGCAGAAAATGTATTTTCAAACCCTTTTCCTCAATTCTACACCAAAAAGTCAACAAAAATCGCCATGCAAAAGGGGGAAAAAGGAAAAGGGAGAGGAAGACTAAAAATAGCTTTGGCCCTTGTTTCATGGGTGACGGCGTAGGAATATTTGGTGATCTGTGTCCTATATAATTCCTACTCAATTAATTCCCTATGGCTCACATGGTAGAGATATATGGATTCTATGGCTGGGGTTTGCGGGTTCGACTCCCAACAGGAGCATTCTGTGGGGCCAGGTGATTTTTTCAGGTGTGGGATTGCGTCTTCTCTCCGAACGAAAGAGAGAGAGAAATGGGGTGGGATTGCATCTTCTCTCCGAACGAGAGAGAGAGAGAAATGGGGTGGGATTGCATCTTCTCTCCAATAGAACTCCAAAATGTAATCTTATTATGGAATATTGTTTTTCAATAATTAGCTTGCACACAGGTAAACTGGATAAACAGGAGAAGACCTACATGGTTACATAGCTGACTCTACACCTTGTCACATACAAACGTCATAATCTACTTGAGTTTATTCCAAAACTTATTTGCTTCAAAAGCTGAAAAGGTTACCCTAGTTAATTTCCTACAAATAAATAAACTATTTTAAAAACATTTTTTTTAAAACGTAGTACATTTTCATGAGTGTACCTGACCTAAAAAATACTTACATGTACATGTACACTCCTTATATTATAAACTCTATTACAGCGAACTGAATACATAAAGAACATTATAGAAATAGACCTATCTTCAGTAATTTCACGCTAAAATAAGGAGTCACGACCCCCTATAGGATTCTGACTATAAATAAACAGGCAGACAATATGAAAAGAAGGCAATCATCAGTTGAACCATCCCCTACTGTGATTGTTGTTTTCAATAAAGGCCAGTTATCAAAAGCTATCTATATTTTGTCAAGATCATCCAGTCAAAGGGTCGTTTGAAGAAATATCACAGTGGGATTCTATTTAAAATCTGTCCAAAAAAAACTTGTCTAGAAATAAATCTATTGACAGTTTCTCACATAGAAATGTATATCCTATCAATACCTGGACGGTGATGGTCATGAATTAATGATTTTTTTTTTCTTCACAGTTGTATTATCATTTTTCTTTTTTTCTTCTTACAATATAAATTTCTTATTAAATATACACAAAATTAATATTCAATGCTCATTTGCTACATATCAAGAAACACTGCAAAAGTGTGCATTTAAACATATTACAACCAACTTGGAAAAAACCCTAATTTTAAAGGAGCTAAATCGCTAATATTTGGGACCTAGAAATTGACACAAATGGGTTGCAACACAATAATGTAATGTGAATGTATATAAACTGATTAACATTCAATCGTTTCTGTTTTTACTCTAATTTCAAATCAGGTATGTTTGTTGAAATACGGCAGTAGTCTCAATCGAATGGCATCTAGTTATTCAAGTCTACACCGATAGTACAGATATTTATTATGCATGCCTCGTTCTTCGAGTCCCCTATTACAAATTGTGCTGAAACGCAGTATGGTACACAATTCGGATACTAATGGTAAAATGTTGAAGACTTTGGATGATATTGAGTTAGAGACTTGGCTACTTTTAATGAAGAGTTCTCGTTAAATTATAATATGAGCAACACTGGAAAAAAATCATAATCATCTTGCAGACAAAATAGATATAAAATTAAAAAACACAACACAATTTATATGGAAAACAATCACTGGTTTATACACATATAGCACGACGTTTCGACAAGTATTATCTTATCATTATCAAGTACAAATGATAGGCTAACGTTTCGATAAGTATTATCTTATCGTTAGCCTATCATTTGTACTTGATAATGATAAAAGAATTCTTGTCAAAACAGGGTGCTATATGTGTTGTGATTTTTTAATGTGCTCAATCACTAAATGCCACTCAAGGATTATATAAAATTGTTTTAAAACAGGCTAATCTTCTTACCTTTCTAATATCTAAAAGTACGATAAATTTACAAATTGGAGTTGGATTCTTCTATTATCAATTCTCAACAACTATAGGGAGACCATATGATCAGTCCACTTGATAAAAGTACGATAAATTTAAAACTTGGATTCTTCTATTACCAATTCTCAATAAATATAGAATGATCAGTCCACTTGATAAAAGTACGATAAATTTAAAACTTGGATTCTTCTATTACCAATTCTCAATAAATATAGAATGATCAATCCACTTGATAAAAGTACGATAAATTTAAAAATTGGATTCTTCTATTACCAATTCTAAATAAATATAGAATGATCTATCCACTTGATAAAAATACGATAAATTTTAAACTTGGATTCTTCTATTACCAATTCTCAATAAATATAGAATGATCAGTCCACTTGATAATATTAAACCACAGGCTTTCAAATATACACCACTGATTGTTCATACAGATTGATCCTCTCCACTAGTAGCAACGTAATCTTCACAGAATCTAATTCAATCAATCACAGCAAGAGCCTATATTCAGCCAATAACTAAATAAAGTAGATCTTTTAATTGACCAAAGATCCATAACAATAGAAGCCATATACTCACTAATCCCGTATAGACTGCCTTTCCAACTGATTAAATTCATTTAATGTCAAAGCATGCCAAATGCTGTCTTGCATGAAAAATCAATGAAGCGTACTAAAACCAATCAAAATATACCTGCCCAGATTGACATGGTAGTTAAAGTATTAAAGACAACAAAAGCCTATAAAGTATACACTTGGCTAATTAGCGATATTCCTTTCATAAGTGGATTAGGAAGCAATTTAACTCTTTACTTGAAGTCGAGTTCTCCTCTCTTTAATAGTATAACAAAAATCAGTGCACTTGACAATATGAATGAGAAATGAGTGTAACGCTAAATGGATATTTAACTGCAGTGCTGTAAATAACATGAATATTCTTTTCAATTTACTAATCTACGCTATTGTTTTTTTTTGTGTGCACATATCAACCTTTAATTAAGTTGTTAATTAACAAAGTGATTAAATACCTTACCATTTATGTTAATGAATTATACCTGACCATTTATGTTAATTATTTACCTGGTTTTAATCTGATTCTCACCTTTTATCATAATTATGTAATCACACGAGTCAAGTCTGCCACCTCTTGAATGGTGTAACTAGTTTCTTTATGTCAGGAATTATCTGACCACTTAAATCATGTTATCCAAACGTTTAATTCTTCACAAAACTCTTAGCATTTTAGGGGGTCGGATGGCCGAATGGTTAGCATGTGCACACTGTATCATAAGGTCTGTCATTGAGTCAACTGAGGTGGTGTTGATTCCCCAGTCATATGTGACAAGGAGTAGGGTCTCATGACCGCTTACAAGGAGATGTTGCTGAATAGGAGTGGCACTCATTAATAATAATGAATATTTATATTGCGCGCATTCCATCCAAACAGTATGCTCATGGCGCAGGTTTGTTTAGCTCTTCAGTATTATAGTTCACTCTTTATAACAGGATTCAACCATATGAGATTTTAGTTTTGATTTGAAAGTTTCCAAACATTGCAGAGTTTTGAGATTCTCGGGTAACGAGTTCTAAAGTGGGAAAATCGTTGAAACCCAAAGGATTTAAGTCTATAACTTGGTACTGTTAGAAGGTGATGATTTTTTGACCTTAGGGTGCGTTTGGCGATATATTCAGATAGCATTGAACAATGATATTCAATGGCACTGTACAATTAATAAAATATATAATTTATTATGTACATAAATATAGTATACTAATAAATAATTAATTTATGAAAGAGATATGTCTTTAGCGATTTCTTAAAGCTATCAATTGAGATTTCAAGGGGTTTTTTTTAAGGTTAAACTCTTTGTTATTCTTATTTATGGCAGGCAATTTGACGGACAGCTAAATTCTTTAAAAATACAACCATTATTAACACAGCTATTATTATACTATTAACAAATTTAGATATTGAACTTTTGAAATGTTGGTATAATAACGACACATATTCACTCTGTATTATAATATATTTACTGTATTAAATAATAATTTTACGGGAGAATATATTTAATGTCACGCACGATAGCCATGTTGTGCTATATGTACAATAGACGTTTATATACAAATTTATTGTCAATCTAACTTCATTATTAATTCATTTTTGAACGTGCATAGGTGGTTAAATTGGTTAAATATTATTCATAGTCGTCGTGAACATTAAAGTCTTCATAGACGAAATGGGGTTTAACGTCCTACTGTTCTGCCCTGACTGGGCTAATGAAGATGGTCTCCAGACAGAATATTAAATACAGTAAAATTATCTAAAATGAGAAATATATTTACAATTTCTCATGAATTCAATATGCTGTTTCAGATACATTAACATCGAAATCTCAATAAATAGAATATGAACTACAGTAAAATTATTTCAAATGAGAAATATATTCCAGATTTCTTGAGGATTCAATATGCTGTTCTGATAAATTCAAAAGTTAAATTAGCAAAAGTGTTAACAATTGATTTGATAGACTTAATTAACTTTATGAACCAAACATTATTCATAGTTACACAAACAATCTTAAATTGTTTTAGACCTTATTTTGACACACATCAATATCGTGATATGAAACAGTTTTATTTCTATGACATCGAAAGGATTAAATATATAAATTATTCATTTATCCTGTTGTAATTGTCTTGGTAAATATTGACCTGGTTATGAAATGAAATGAAATGGTGTTTAACATCCTACTGTTCTGCTCCTATACTGGGCTAATGAAGACGGGCATACGTCATACAGTGTGCTATGAGGGAAATTTTGCCCGGGCAGTGGCACTATCACCTACTCTTATATAGAATTACAACTGCCAGGGGATCTTTTAAGTGCATTCCAATATATATACAGGACCTTGGTTTTTCGTCTCATCTGAAGGACTAGACAGCTGTCCTTGTCAAGCCCTCCGGACCTGGTTATGTATCGTGATACGAATCGTATTGTAGCACCTGAATCGCAATATGTATCATATTGTGACTGCAAGTACAGGAGTACGGCACAATGCATAACCATAAACCAGGAAGACAAACCCACAGACAACACAGACATTGTAAATAATAAAAATATTATCAAATCAAGTGAATGGATTCAGGGACCTGCTGTAAGCATCTTGCAGTGATACCAGATTCATTCAAATTGAAAACAAACTCAACAATAAAGTGAAATATTGTTGTAACTTCAATCAAGTTACAAGTAAACAATTCAGCCCGATAATCAGCTGAAATGAACAAAATGATGGAATTACCTTATAACACCACGTCAATCCCACCACACCCAAACGTCTGCTTCAATGAAAATCAAACTAGACAACCTAATAATCTCAGACCTGGAATGTTCTTTTTATTAATGCATCGTCCACTAATACCCTATTAAATACTATAATGCATGCTGGTAGGACACCATTCTTCAAATACAACCAACTCTTTAACTCTTCACACTGGACACTTTTATGGCATGCAGGGCTTAAAATGTCTCAATAGGGGTCCACCTTAATCACGTGAAAATTACTTGCCTTCAACAGCTTTTACCAAGTTTACACCATTCTGAGAGATTGTTTGTAATAGAAATTATTTCTAAAGTAAAGGCATTGGACCGGTGTTCCTATCCTCCATGTTGTAATGTTAACTGTTCAGTGTGAACACAACCTGATATTCTTGAGATGAGGTTTGTGGGTTGTGAATACCTCCTGTTATTGTTGAGAAGAGGTTTGTGGGTTGTTTAGTGTGAACACCTCCTACTACTGTTGAGAAGATGTTTGTGGGTTGTTTAGTGTGAACACCTCCTGTTATTATTGAGAAAAAACTATTTATTATAATTAATACCTGGAGATTACATGATTAAAACATGGCTTTATTTAGCTTAATGTCCACCCAACACAAACTTGGTACAATTTCTTTTCAATAATTCACATTGTAAATTATTGCACCTTGAATACATAACATGTTATTGTCTGCGATATCACCTCGGTGGAAGCGGACGTAAAATACAACTAACTAACAGCAACAACAATAATTCATTTGTGCATAGGGGTCTTTAGCAGTGGGAGGGAACCGGAGGACGTAGAGAAAACCCACAAGGCTAGGCTAGCGCTACTGCTACTGCTTGTCATGTACAGGCCTTGGGTTGAAAAAAAACCCACCTGGGCCCTTATTCACGAAAACTTAAACTAAGATACAATTGAAATTTTAAGAAATACTGCAATTCGATTGGCTGACCAGTAAAATCAATTTGCATATATCCAATTTGCATATTGGTCAGCCAATCGAATTGCAGTATTTCTTAAAATTTCAATTGTATCTTAGTTTAAGTTTTCGTGAATAAGGGCCCAGCTTGACACAATGACAGTCAGTATCATCTAAAACACACATGCTAATTGAAATCATTGCTAAACAATTCGGCTAGTCCTGGAAATAACGGTTTTACATGTACCAGACAAAATGTCAGGCCCTAATGAAATCAGACCTGACATTTTCAACTTAGTGCAGGACATGTATTAATAATATCAATGAAAAAGGCAAATCAGTTACGGACAAAATGACAGGCACCAGAGGTGCTGTGCCTGACAAAGCCTGAATCTGTGCCTGACATTGTCTGTGACAGGTGCCTTATTTCCAAGCTTGCAGTGATTCGGCCATCCAACCAGAGGTTTTGTGGCTGACAAAGCCTGATGTGCCTGACATTGTCTGTGACAGGTGCCTTATTTCCAGGCTTGCATTGATTCGGTCATCCAACCAGCTGTAGAATAAAGGAGATTAAGTATAACAGTAAGAATCACCATTTGATTCATCCCCAGCATTAATCTGATCAATATAGATAGACTTTAACACCTACATGTACTTCAACTAATTTAATCCTTGACTGGCATTTACAGATTGAGTACACAATTTATATGGAAAACTTGTCTACAATATCATCCTTGGAGAAAGTGGACGTAAAACTCCACGCACGAATGAACGAATGGAGAGAGAGAGAAATGGGATTTAACGTCCACTCGACACAAACTAGGTCATTTCAGGACTACCATATGGTTTGATTTTATTTCAATAATTCACTTGCGCGTAGGGGTCTTTAGCAGTGGGAGGAACCCGGAGGACCCGGAGAAAACCCACAAGGTTGGACAGACGACCCTACACCTTGTCACGTACAACTGGGGATTCGAATCCACGCCAGTTGAATAAACTGGCATACCACAGTCTCCAGATTTTCGTGAACTCACACTATTCTATATTCATATGAACAAATTAATTTTATTCCGTACTAAATTAATTAGTCTATCATCTTGTTTCAGGTGACATTAAATAGCTGGTCCCCAGGGCCAGATTAAGACCTCCATATATAGGCCCTAAGCACTTAAAAGATTTTGATGCCCCCATATATATATAAAGAATAATTAACCACAAACAACTTGATTAAAGTTTTTCTGGGATTTTTTACACGTCATTATTAATTGCACGACATTCTGTGGTGCCCCCATTACCATGATGCCCTAAGCATGTGCTTATCTTGGTTAATGATTAATTCAGCCCTGCTGTTCCCATTAATTCAAAATTAACACTACATAAAATGTTTATGGATACACAATTACTCAATTTATTACTATGCAACTTTACAAACAGGATACTCTTGGCTTTATTCAAATTTCAAATGGACGACCTCCCAAGATTTAGAAGCATATGGGTCAATTATAATAGGGATCACAAATTTAATCCATGGACAACCGACCACCAATTGAAGTGCCAATCAAACCAGGTGACGATACTTCAAACAATCAGAAGGTCGTACTTCAAGCAGAAAAGACAAAAACTACCAATAAACTTTTATAATCCGATCACTTCAACAATATCAAGATTTTTCATTCAGTTATCTCCCCTATGATCGAAATCTCTATAAAATAAATAAAGATAAAAATCTTCTTACCTTTACAAACACAAGGTGATCAATACAGTATTACTGGTCATTATTCTTTTATCTTCCTAGCCGTTAAATGGACACAGAATGACCCATTGATGATTGAGTTTATAGTTTACGGTAGAAGCCTGGTTAGTTCTAAATTGTTCGTTTTACGGCCCTAGGTGTTACACGGTTTTATAATCCTTTTGTTATCACAACTCGTCAAAATTCCTGACATATCATTGGTTGGCAACACACCTGGAATATAAAGGGGTGTTATCATTAGTCATTTGTCCACTTAAAATTGTGAATCATGAACAGATTTCAGTTCATTTATTACAACATGCTACAGTGACAGGGATTATATGATAGGTGTGAACATATACAACCTTGCAGAGTTAAACATGTCATATATGAGAGAGAGAGAGAGAGAGAGAGAGAGAGAGAGAGAGATATTTTAACATTTCAAGACACTCAATTAATGGCAGACAGATAGCTTATGACTTGATTTTTATCAGAGAGAAAAGAGAGAGGGTTTAACGTCCACTTGACAAAAACTAGGCCATTTCAAGACTAACATATGGTTCAATTCTAGATTTTCTCGAGGTCCTCGGTTTCCTTCCACACCTAAAGACCCCTACGCACAAGTGAATTATTGAACCATATGTTAGTAACAAAATGACCTAGTTTGTGTTGAGTGGACACTAAACCCAATTTCTCTCTCTCTCTGATAAAAATCAAGTCATAAGCTATCTGTCTGTCATTAATTCAGTGTCTTGAAATGTCATAATGTATATAATATATGTATATATATATTATGCCATATGTGCAGGTATATGTAATAGATGTCACTAGGTGTCAGTGACATACATGTGACATAAACATGACAGATAACAACAACCTTCCTTTGTTTCTAGATTACACATTTAGCTATAAATCATGTTTCAAATTATAACCCACAGAAAGATTTAAATAAATTATAACCCATTCACTACAGAATTTCTTGATCACTGTTAAAAAATAAACAACCCAATTGATTATTGATGTATAATGATTAATTTTTGAACAGTGGTCAGGAAATTAAGTACTTGTAAATTGAACACTCATAATCAAAGTTAATCAGTCATCTTTAAACTGGACACAAGTACAAATTAGATGATATTGGGTGATTTTAAAGGATTTTTACAAATATTTTTAACAAAGATTTGATATTGAATGAATGTGAAAGAAATTAGTGCTAAATATAGATTCTCCATTTAAAGAAAGATTTGATATTACCGGTAAACGAATGTGAAAGAAATTAGTGCTAAATACACAAGATAAAATGATACCCGGGTTACAGTGTCTATAGTCTTTAATTTATATAGAGGGACTGATAAGGACAGCTGTCTAGTCGTTCGGATGGTACGGAAAACTGAGGTCCCATGTACACATTGGCGTGCACGTAAAAGATCCCTTGACAGTTGGAATACGATATAAGAGTAGGCTGTGGTGCAGCTGTCCGGGCAAAATTTCCCTCATAGAACACTGTATGGCGTATGCCCGTTTTCATTAGCCCAGTTTGGAGCAGAATTGCAGGGCGCTAAACCCCATTTCATTTCATTCATTTAATTTATACTTCTTACTTTATCTTTATGATACATAAAATTTATGAACCAACAAAAATGGAATCATGTAATCCGCTTCTTGTTTCGACTTTTTAAAATATTTACCGCGTTTTAAATAACAACACTAACTGTCCACCATGACAGCTTCCTGCCACATAAATCTGACATAATTTGCACATCAGTTGAATGTCGACAAGAAAATTTATAGAAACATAAATTTGTGATGTTGGCCATTAAACTATCAAAGAGTTTAGAGTAATTATAGTAGATAATAGGGGTGATTAAAGGCAGAGGCAATAATCTGTGATTTATAACCAAATTCTCTAATATATATCTCTATAAAAATCAACACACATGACCCATGGGAGGGATATTTCAGTTTACAGAAAAGCATCATTTAGAATCTTATTATAAAATAAAATCAAGTACGAACAATCCAAACCATTAGACAAAATTCGAAGTCCTAAAAAAATGGTATAGGCAAAATTTGAAGCTAAATAATGTAATTAGCAAATGGACTGTTCACCGTGTACAAAATACACGACAAACAGCGGTAACAGGTGTTCGGAAGAGTAAGCTTACCCTGTCTGGCGCCACACCCGCCGGCATCCAAACCATTAGACGAAATCTCCGTAAAACAGCGTATCATATATATGTGTCAAAATGATTAGTTCCCATATATCACCTAAATGCCGCAGCCCCGCAATTGATAACAAAATATGTATTCAGAGACATAGGATTCATAGCTAGCAGGGGATTAAAAAGGGCTATGTTTTCTACATTTCTGTTTCTTTTGAGGCCTTTGCTTGCTCATAAAACCTGTAACACTGGTGAACCTATCAGGATATAACCCCTGGTGAATAATCTCAACTGACAAACTGACAATATTGTCACATCATATAAACGATTGCATGTCTTTCAACCGTAGAAACGAACCAAGTTGAACTTAATAAAGATGAATATTATCATCAGACTCTAATTTCTACAGTTATTAAAATAGACAAATTCTCTAATAATAATGTTTATCGTACAAATAAAGTCTGACAGACAGCTGCATATTCTAATCGCTCGAAATTACTCGCGAAAAACTTGTGTAAATGGACGGACAGGCTATGTGATTATGATTCATAGTCAATTCTATACCTATTAGAATACTGTTACCACGAATTCAATATGCAATTTGCTTATCACAAGCTGTGAGTGAGTAAAAAGTGCAGGAGTTTGTCAATAATGAATGAAATTAAGGACAGTTTGGCTGAATAAAGCGTCCGTGATGATTCATGGTAAAGCCATAAAACATCAATCCAAGAAAAATCTGCTGCATTTAAAATCAAGTGATAATGTCTTGCTCTTCTGCTACCATGTGTTAAAATGTCACCTATAAAATTTCTTTACAGCTTTTAATTGAAAACAAAAGTTTTTTCTTGTTACAATCCTGAAGTCACATTTCAGTGCATATCTTGAAATAGATGTTGTAAATCCCAACTAATGCTGGTTTAAGTTGCCAATCCCAATCAAATATTCCATGGTACAATGTGTACTTGAATTAATTATTTAAGGTCTATGCTGTGTGACATTTGCATTTTATGGGAAAAATATAAAATCTTTTATGGAATAATCAAATGGACTTGAGACTGTTTATCTAACATTTAATTATGAAGACAAAACCAAAATAATAACAGTAAATAACTTCCCATCACAGGCCTGTAGCCAGACCTGGCTGCGGAAGGGCAGTGAACTTTTTTTTTGGGGGGGGGGGGTCTCTCCCCCCCAATATGAAGGGGTTCACCCCAGTGACGGATCATGAGGTCGCCAGGCCCGGAGGCAGCCAAATGAGAAGATGACACCCTAAGGGAGGGGGCTGGGTGATTTTTCCTCTTGTGGTTTACTCTTCAGAGTATATCGAATGTTTATATAGTCGTCAGAGTATATTGTATTGAATGTTACTATAGACACCAGAGTATACTGAATGTTTCTATAGTTTTCAGAGTATACCAAATGTTTCTATAGTTTTCAGAGTATACCAAATGTTTCTATAGTTTTCAGAGTATACTGAATGTTTCTACAGTCATCAGAGTATACTGAATGTTACTACAGTCGTCAGAATATATCAAATGTTTCTATAGTCTTCACAGTATACTGAATGTTTCTATAGTTTTTAGAGTATACCGAATGTTACTACAGTCATCAGAGTATATCAAATGTTTCTATAGTTTTCAGAGTATACCAAATGTTTCTATAGTTTACAGAGTATACCGAATGTTTCTATAGTCTTCAGAGTATACTGAATGTTTCTATAGTCTTCAGAGTACATTGAATGTTTCTTTAGTCTTCAGAGTATTCCAAATGTTGCAGAATTTTCAATCGATCATATCTTTGTTAAAACTGAATGGAATTGAACTATTTTGGTACAGAGTTAAATTTTCCAATATTGGGATAGTCATGGATTCAAGATCACTCCAGTGCTGTGATGATCAGTGTCTTCAAACAAATTATGAAATGAAATGAAATGGGGTTTAATGTCCTACTGTTCTGCTCCGAACTCGGCTAATGAAGACGGGCATACGCCATACAGTGTGCTATGAGGGAAATTTTGCCCAGGCAGCATCCTACTCTTATATCGTATTCCAACTGTCAAGGGATCTTTTACGTGCACATCAATGTTTACACAGGACCTGCCTCACTGACACGGGGGAGCCATGTTGGAAAATCTGGATGAACTTTCTCTGCCAATGCAGGGATCGAACACCCGACCTCCAGGCTAGCGAACACCTTTAAACAATGCTCAGTTTAGTTATTCTTGATGGTAGAATGGAATATTGATTTTAAAACAAAAATTCATCAGACGTAAGAAGTATTTTGAGGAAACCGTCCAACATTAGGTCAGCCTTCTAAACCCATTTCTTGATTAAAGGACTCCATCAGTCTCAAAATAAATCAATAATAAAATTTCCCTGTATTAATCTGACCTTCACAAAACACATTCTTGCACAGAGATTTTGAAAAAGACAGAGATTTATGGCTAGACAGCATCAACTAGACCAGTGTTTCGTAATTTGGGGTCAGCAAATAAAAAAATTGGTGGTTCGTGAAGTCAAAGGTGTCACCAGCGAAAATTGTTGATATTTGGACAATGAATTTCAGTAGCTGATATCAGAAACACATCAACAGAAATTGTAATCAACTTGCTTTGGGTTGAGGTATCACATTTTGGATCAGGAGAGCCAGTTATAAGATGACACTTGTATGTGGCACAGTGTAGTAGGGACTCATGCCTAACCTCCAGTTTCCTCCCGCAGCTATTAAACCCTATGTGCATTCAAATTTTGAAATAAAATTTAACCATATGTTAGTCTCAAAATGACCTAGTTGGTGTTGAGTGGAGGTTTGACCCATTTCTCTCTCACTCAATAACTGAAATAAAATTTATCATATGTTTGTCCTCAAAATGATCTAATTTGTGTCGAGTGGAATTTCCCTTTCTCACTCATTATTGGAATAATATTTTACCATGTGTTCGTCATGAACCGTTTTTCACGTTTCACGTTTGCCCTTGCACCTCGTTAAATACTCCGGCAAATTAGCTAAAGACTTCTGCAAATTAGCTAAATCACTCACCTATATATTGAGTTTTATTAACTACTTTCAGTTTTTGTTTATAACATGATGATAATTCTGACACTACCATATTCAACAAATATATTCACCAAATATTAAACAAGATTAAAGCATAAATACAATTTGGCTCTCCTTAATTCAACAAAATGGAGAATTACTCTTGCAATATAATTAAGGAGAGTTTTTTGTGGGAGCTTTTTTCTCCTAGTTGAAATTGGCAGGAGCTTTTTATGGCTCCCGCACAATTTTATAAATGTGAAGGACTGCATGAAATGACCTAGTTTGTGACCCTATTTCTCTTTATCACTCAATATTGAAATATTACATCATATGTTAGTCACAAAATGACCTAGTTTGTGTTGACTGTATTAAACCTCTCTCTATCCCCCCACCCCCTACTCATACCCCTATAAACAAAATATAAAATTGGGTTTTCTCCGGTTTCCTACCACTGCTAATAAAGACCCCTACGCGCAAGGGAATTGTTGAAATAAACCATATGTTTGTCCCGAAATGACCTAGTCTGTGTCACGTGGTCGTTAAACCCCATCTCTCTCTCTATCCCCCCCACCCCCTACTCGTACCCCCTATAAACAAATTATATAATTGGGTTGTACCATATGTACATAGTTAAATGTTATTTATGTGTGTATATGTGAAGTAAATAACCACATCAGTTTGTTTATAAATGAATGAATTTATTACATCATACAGCTGTAAAATTCAACATGCTAGTCATTGTAGTTTTATATCTACTATTAAATACAGCTTTCAAAACATGTCAACCAGTTCTAGCTCAATGTCAATTAAAGTTGCATTCTTTAACAGCTAAATCGGTCTTTTTCAGGACATTTTTCTGGATTCAGATGTTATTTAAATTATTTAGACATTTATTCACATGACAAGCCGATTATCAACTCTCTAGATCAAACAATGGCTTGGATATTGAATGGATTATAAATGCCCTTCAAATCTGTGTTAAACGTTTATAAATGACATTGGCGTGTGCACGTAAAAGATTTGGGGATTCGAAACCACGTCAGTTGACTCAATGACAGACCTTATGATACAGCACGCACGTGTTAGCAATTCGGCAATCCAACCTCCTGTTTGGGCACAATTTCCCTCATAGAACAACACAGAGTAGTAGGAAGTTAAACCCCATTTCATTTCTATCAAATAAACAGGTAATTTGTACCTGAGAACCAATCAAATACCTGTACAGATCTATACAACAATATAACGAGTTAGACTTGGAAATGGGCTATACTATATACTGGAAAACAACCAGAAAACTGCCGGAAAACAACCGGAAAACACTAAATAAGGGAAAACACACTAAATACCAGAAAATACCCTAAATAGGTAACCCGGAGACTTAACCTCTCCCCCAAATTCTTAAACCTAACCTAGGCACACAGAGGACCAGGCTCCGGGTTACCTATTTAGGGTGCCAGTCTCCGGGTTACCTATTTAGGGTATTTTCCGGTATTTAGTGTGTTTTCCGGTATTTAGTGTGTTACCAGTGTTTTCCGGTAGTTTTCCGGTTGTTTTACGTTATATAGTATTGCTGTTTGGAAATCTAGACAAATAATAACGAAATATATTCAACAATCTTATTCTACCATCTTTATGTTTGAAAAATAATTCTTTTAGATAAAAATAAAAACAACGACATAAAATGTCCATCAGATTTTGTTTTTTTCTGGCTTTCTATCTTTTTATATAAATATGATTCATCAGAGAAATGATAAAAATATAAAAAATACAAAATTTTTAAGATGAGACCGATTGCCGAGGACAATATCTTAAACAAAAATCTTTCATGTCACAAAAGCCATTTTTCTTCGGTGTCAGTTGTAAGAAAACAGGAACCTGACAAAACTTTAGGTTTTTAATTTCGCTTGTATGATAATTTCTTATCTAATATGTAAAATTGCTTTACTGAAACACAAAATTATGTTATCTAACTTAATCACCCAATAATACATTCTACAGTAGATATCGCTTGTGTGATATATTTCATAATCTACTGCGATAACTCCTTAGGAGATATCGCTTTACATGAATTTGATTGGTCAGTTGAAAAGGAACTACTTTTTTTTTATTTTCAAAGAACAGTTCATTTCTTATTAAAAATAACTTTTTTTTTTAATTAAAAATGAACTATTGTTATTCAATTGACCTTGATGGAAACAATGGACTTTGCAATGGTTTAATTGCTGTCAAAAATTGATGTATCACTATGCCCTAATGTTCAGTAAGAGTGAAATCTACAGCAAAGAATTATATTTATCTACCTTTGTGCATGTAAGAAGGGATTGGGTGATAAATAAAATCTCCTACTCGTCTTTTTTGATATCAAAAAATATCAACACTCGTTGATAAAGTAAAAAAAACTCGGCAGAGCCTCGTTTTTTGTTACTTTATCAACTTGTGTTGATATTTTTTGATATCAAAAAAGACTGGTAGGAGATTCTCTATGTATCCTTCATTAAGAACAAAGATGTTGAATGTCAGATTAATCAAGTTATTTGTTGAGCTAATTATTTACTAAGAGAAAATATATATCTGTTAAAGAGGTGTGTGGCTGCAGGGGGGGGGCTTTGTTATGCTCCTGCTATGAACAAAAATACAAATATTGCACTATCTGAAGTTGTATGGATACCATATAAATATGGCATGTTAAAGAGTAGTTAAACCAGGTATGCTGTTGTTAACGAGAGAGAAAAATGGGGTTTAACGTCCACTTAGCACAAACTAGGTCATTTCGGGACTAACATGGTTCAATTTTATTTCAATAATTCACTTGCCCCAAAGAAAACCCACAAGGTTGGAAAGACGACTCTACTCTTTGTCATGTACAACCGGGGAATCAAAACCACGTCAGTTGACTCAATGACAGACCTTATGATACAACGTGCACATGCTAACCATTCTAGCTTGGAGGTCCCTGCATTGGCCGAGAAAGTTCATTCAGATTTTCCGCCGTGGTTTTCCCTTGTCAGTGATGCACGATGGAGGGCCTGACAAGGACAGATGACTAGTCGTTTGGATGGGACGAAAAACCGAGGTCCCGTGTACACATAAAAGATCCCTTGGCAGTTGGAATTCGATATAATTATAAGAGTAGGCCGTTGGGCCGCTGCCCGGGCAAAATTTCCTTCATAGCACACTGTATGGCGTATGCCTGTCTTCATTAACCCAGGTTAGGAGCAGAACAGTAGGGTGTTAAACCCCATTCCATTTCATTTCATTTCATTGCTAACACCCCCGACTGTTGTTAACCTTTGTTAAAGTATGTCATTAATAATACAGTCTTATGTGAATTAAGTTTATTTAATGTCCGCCAAGATGATAGATCGAGCAGACAATAACAATCTTATTTTTGTTTTGTATATAAACTGATTTCAAAAAATATTATTGTATCTTATATTATAACATGTACCATAACATATATATACCTATATCCCTTCTATTACCTATACAGGTATTATAACGTATACCATAACATATATCCCTTCTATTATCAAATAACTCTATTATAAACTGATCTCAATCAATATTATTGTAGCTTACCTATATACAGATATTAAGTATACCATAACATATATATCCCTTCTATTACCGAATAACTCTATTATAAACTAAACTAATTCTCGACATGCCTCAATAATAATATACAAAAACTTATCCATCCATGTCAAGCCTATCCCATCTGGACAACAGTATATATATATACACACACAACAACTGATATACAATGGACAATAGGGGGAAATCTGGTGAAGATTGTAAATCTACCCCATGCTGATGTAATGAGATATTGATGAAGACACCCCTTGATGAATGTAATGGATTCAACCAGATTTGGTCAGGGGTAAGTATAATAAACTATATTTAAATATGAAACTCTAATAATACAGAGAAGGAATTCCAAATAAATCCATCCATTGGCCCCAAATGGAAAGATTGCGATATCATATTCTGATCTACAGTCCGGAGCAAGCTTCGGTTTACAGAAGCAGTAGTCCAGTCTGACAGCCTGACAGTCAATGGATTATCTGAAATCTGTCTGTATATACAGACAGTAGCCATATGTCAAGTGGGTTGTTATAAGATGCATGTTTCTCCCCTGGTAGTAATGTCAGTGTTCTACAATATCTTGTTTCATAAAACATAAATTAACTCCAAACAAAAAGTTACAAATTAGCTTTAAGGATTTTTATTCGCCAACATTATCATAATATAGCATATGGCATGGCGTAGGCCGACTTCAATTATTATAATACCACATTGCATGGGGCATGTCTGTCTTCATTACCCCAGTTTCATTTCTATCTCTCCTTAAATCAAAATTAATTTTCAAGATAATGCAAATGTCTCATAAAGACTAAACAGTTCTTTTTAAATTAATTCACAATTGCAATATGGCTGTCTGACTAACATTTTGTTATGGACCAATTTAAAATGATTTTATAATGATGTCTATTTTAGACACAATCTGTTTAAAACACAGATCATATTTCGTTTCGTTTTTTATAGTTCAAAATTTTGTTTTACTTGTCTTTACTACACTAGGATCTGGAAGAGTTGTTATATTACCGGTGTTTTAGTTGAAGTGAGGGATTAGCCAATAAAACGGTCTGTTACGGCGAGTTCTTAGCGTGTGATGCATGGAACTGTGGGTAAACCACTAGAAACATCAACACTGATTGATTAATCAATGTCTGATGTACGTCATAGGGTCAAAAGCCGTTCATACAACCCTTGACGCGACCTTCCAGTAGTACAACCGGTCAGATTTTAATGTAGTGTAGGCCAACGAAAGTATAAAAAACAAAACGAAATATAGATTTGTATTTTCATCAGATAGTTTTAGTAAAACAATAGATCTAACTGTTTAACGTCCACTCGACACAAACTAGTTCATTTTGGGACTCACATATGGTTTAATTTTTTTTTCTATTTCAATAATTCGCTTGCGCATAGGGGTCTTTAGCAGTGGGAGGAAACAGGAGGACCTGGAGAAAACCCACGAGGTTGGACAGGCGACACTATTCCTTGTCACGTACAACCGGGGAATCGAAACCCCGTCAGTTGACTCAATGTCAGAACGTATGATACAGCGCACGCTTGCTAACCATTCGGCCCCGCCCCCCTGTAAAGACAAGTAAAACAAAATTTTGGACTATAAAAAACGAGACAAAACAGGATCTGCATTACAATCAGATTAATCATTATTCCATCTTGCCTGAAGGTATATCAAACAATGAAGGGGCATTTTATAAAATTATTATGACAACTGTCAACATGTTATGTAATAAATTGTTTTTTTTTGTTGTTTGAGGAAGTGACTCATTATTGGCAGACATTAAATTCTTTAATGTCAAATTGCATATAAAGCTACTTAAAAATGGATTGAGAATAAGCGAAATTTCAGGAATAAAGTTTTTATATTACCATGTGATGTCTAGATAATTACAGGAGAGAGAGGGAAAGAGAGAGAGAGAGAGAGAGAGAGGGAGAGAGAGAGATGGTGTTTAATGTTCAATGGACACAAACTAGGTCATTTCAGAACCTAGGGGTCTTCAACATCCACCCCACACAAACTAGGCCACTTTGGGACTAATATATGGTACACTTTTATTTCAATAATTGTTTGCCAGTAGGGGTCTTTAGCAGTGGGAGGAAACCTGAGTACCCAGGGGGAACCCATGGGGTTAGGCATGTGACTCTGCTTCTTGTCAAATACAGGCTTCGGATCAAAACCATGCCACTTGACTCAATGCCAGACCTTGTGATCTACAGTGTTAGACCACCCAACCCCTTGCTACTTATAATATTGAAAGAGAGAGAGAAAGAGAGAAATGGGGTTTAACGTCCACTCGACACAAACCAGGTCATTTTGGGACTAACATATGGTTTAATTTAATTTCAATAATTCGCTTGCGCGTAATGGTCTTTAGCAGTGGGAGGAAACCGGAGGACCCGGAGAAAACCCACGAGGTTGGACAGGGGACCTAACTCCTTGTCACGTACAACCGGGGATTCGAAACCACGCCAGTTTAACACTGAAAGAATGATATTGAAAACCAATCCGTTAGTCTTGTGGATACATATGAAGAGCCCCGGGGAAGAACGATCTAATTCACTTTTTTAACGAACTCCAGTTAATGGCGCCATCGGGTAGCAAATTGTATAAGCTTTCTGTGGAACAATCAATTTCAGGTAAAAACGATCGGAGTCACATCTAACCAAGGCCCGTCTGAAATGGCCTCTCGGACAAATACGTGCATCATACCCTTTATTTGACCTTAATTTGGCTGAAAAGTAGAAGTCAGTTGTTGTACTGGTAATTATGATTCGTATAAAACATAATTTTGAAGTTGTAATTAAACCCATTCGTTTTTCTGTTTGCCTCAAGCACTCTTGTCCAAAAGTCTGTTTTGCCTTTTATGCGAAAAGACAAAAATGTGCCTTAGATCGTTCTTCCCCTGGACTCTTCATATGTTAATATGCCTTTCTTGCACTTTTCGGCATGATTTTTTTGCTACTTTTAACAAGGTTTCGGACATTGTCAGAGAGTAACTTTTGAAATAACCAAATAATGGTGTGATAGAAATTTCTGGTCATGTGCGGAGACGATCACTAATGATTGATGGCCATGAATTTTTAAGCCAGCTTAATGTAAGCCTCTGAATGGTGTATTAGAAACTGTCCAATTAATAATAGTTGATTCCAAAGTAAACAAGCGAAAAAAGAAAAAAAAAACACAAACAATTGCAAATAAATATTTAAAAATTGAAGCCAGTGCAAAGACATACAAGGTTGGTAAAAATCCAGTCAACTTTTATGAAGGATATTGCCGTAACTACAATTTAACATTTATATTTCAGAATTTAATCTAACTAATGCATTGTTGAGAAAGGTTTCCCGCAGAAACGAAGAAAACATCAATACTACAGAGAACAGTGTATTAACTAACGGCATCGAAGCAGAAACACTCTACTTGGTAGAAAGTCTAACAAAGTAATTATACGACTCTACACACATATAAAATTTACCAATAATTTAAATAAATACTCGCTATAATTCTTCAAAGATAAATATTTAATTTCCAATTCATTCTAATGTTTTCAATCAATGACTTTCCATTGTAAATACATTCCTAGTATTTCCTGTAACATCGCCACTTAATTAATACATTACGAAACTATGCATGTTTTTGAAATATTAAATTTTTTTTTTTTAGACACTAATCGAAACATTTTCGTTGCATTTAAAGTAGCTAAGTCTCTAACTCAATATCATCCAAAATCTTTGACATTGAAAAGACGATTTATTTGTCGGTTTAAATCAACATTGATGTTGTGATCTTACCAGGAAAAGATGGCCTTCTGATATCCAATAT
Source organism: Patella vulgata (assembly GCF_932274485.2). Taxonomy (NCBI): domain Eukaryota; kingdom Metazoa; phylum Mollusca; class Gastropoda; family Patellidae; genus Patella; species Patella vulgata. The sequence continues at coordinate 6,652,815 of NC_065885.2, forward strand.
TTAAGACAAAATAAACATTTTACAATTGGTACACGAATCGTGTACCATAATGCGTTTCAGCACTATTTGTAATAAGGGACTCGAAAAACGAGGCTAGGCATATTCCACAAGTCATGTCAAACGGTGACACTATATTCTTATCTGGACAGCATGCCCAATAAATACTATTGGCGTAGACTGGACTAACCAGACACTAGAGATTGAAATTCGATTGAGAATACTGGGGTATTTCGCCAAACCTAACTGATTAGAAATTACAGTAAAAACAGAAACGATTGAATGTAAATCAATTTATATACATTCATATTACATTACTGTATGCGTTGCAATCCATTTGTGTCAAATTCTAGGTCCCAAATATTAGCGCCTTAGCTCCTTTAAAATACGAACAGGTTGAGAATAATAAAATCTTGAACAGAATTCACATGACATCATTCTGGTGCAGATCCAGAGATTTTGTTTGTCTGCCAAGTAACGTTTAGCCTGTGATATAGTATATAGATATTCTGTATTTTCATAACCTGTGTTAGCATGCATATTATTGTTTAAATATTTTGTATTCATTATATATATATAATATATTATTCTTACTGTGCCAGTCTTTAATAAACATTGGAACCTTCATCAGCGTACATAATTTATTTGGAACTCTATATTATTTTTAGAATGTTAAAGATCCCCGAACTAACACTATGTTTATTAATGTGTGTAACGTCTCAGAAATATGATAATTTTATACCGGTACCCTAATTAAACATACCCAAAATAGTGTACTTATTATCACAGAGTTAAACATGCATTATGCAAGAGCAAAATCTGCTTATTACAAGTCTTTCTTTAGGCCTGAAATGTTATCTAAATTATCAATTAGACATTAATTAACTTATCCAGACCATAATAAACTCTCGATGTCAAGGCTAGCCTTCGATGTTGGCTGGATTAGATTCCTATATGCCGCTAACGGCCATTGATAATTAAATCAGAAAAAGTGGATAATCGAGACTATGCTGTTTATATTAATGATTTTAGTAATGATGACCGAGACTATGCAAAAATTTCACCCACTTCTTTCTCGGCTCATGTGGATCAATTTGACTGAAATTTCAAGCTAATTACCCTTACACTATCTAGTTTTTAACTATTAGAGCGACAATTTTCACTTTACTACAAGACTCGCCATCACATGCAAATCGCTGTTAAAGTAGCCTCTGCCTTTTTCGACTTACAATGAAAAATGTCTGCCTTGTCCACTTTGATTAGTATCAGGTACCTTATCTAAGTTTAGGGGTGAAAATGGGAGGGGTACAAATACCAACACTGACCAACTGGAAGAAACTGAATACCAGGAATCGAACAAAAGAACATTGATGAAATCGACAGGCAAAGAAAGAAATGTAGAAGAGTTATTGTCTGATAATAGTAGTGTACCATTCCCTCCAGTCGTACTATTCACAATATATATATTATACAGCTCTAGACACATGTAGCCCACACAAGAAACAGATTTACTTTCACCCTCTAGACTCGCTTGTTTGTGAACCAAATGAAGAATATAATGCACCTGAAACCAAAAACACGAGTATATTTTAAAAACATCAATCCACGACCCACTAGCTCATAACACATGTAGCCAAACATTACAGCCCTTTACGAGTTTCACTAACAATGCTTCTTAAAGGCGTTACATAATCTCAGTGTTTAAAAGTCAGCCATATTGCACCTAAAATAACATCAACAATGTACAGTGTTATATATACAAACTCTGGTCTCTGCTGATCTATTATCTACTCAAATTGTTTTGACCTTGGAGCAGGTTTAAAGACCTACTTGATGAGAGGATTCAAGGACCATCTTATCCTTAATGTGATAAAAACATCTAATGATGTAAATAAATCTTCTGATCAACAGTCAAGAGATTAGATATACACCTACCGGAATATTAGATTTAAAACAAGAACAAAGGATGGGTGCACTTAAGAACAAAAGATAGTGAAGCTAAGAACAAAAGATAGTGAAGAGAAAGATAAGTGAACCTAAGAACAAAAGATTTGTGAACCAGGTCCATGGTGAACCTAAGAACAAAAGATTTGTGAACCAGGCCCATGGTGAACCTAAGAGAAAGAGGAGTGAACCTAAGAACAAAAGAGGAGTGAACCAGGTCCATGGTGAACCTAAGAACAAAAGATGAGTGAACCAGGTCCATGGTGAACCTAAGAACAAAAGATGAGTGAACCAGGCCCATGGTGAACCTAAGAGAAAGATGAGTGAACCTAAGAGCAAAAGATGAGTGAAATTCAGAACAAAAGATAAGGGAACTTAAAAACAAAAAATTATTATTTAGACATTTATTCATATGAAAAGCCTATAATAGACTCTCTAGAACATTGGATGGCAGAAATATAAACAGATTAAAATAGGTTTCGCCATTTAATGATTTAATTTAAAAATGGAGAAGCGTAGCTAAGTCTTGAATAACAAATACCGTTGGTTTTTATAATAATCAATAAATGCCACATCTTGTCAAAACTTCAAACATTGATAATTTTTGCTCAGAATGAAAATTTCAATATATTCATTTGGCATTATCTATGGGGGGGTTGGATGGCTGAATGGTTAGTGTGCGCGCGCTGTATCATAAAGTCTGTCATTGAGTCGACTGGTGTGGTTTCGAATCCCCGGTTGTACGTGGCAAGGAGTAGGGTCGCCTGTCCAACCTCGTGGGTTTTCTCTGGGTCCTCCAGTTTCCTCCCACTGCTAAAGACCCCTATGCGCAAGCGAATTATTGAAATAAAATTAAACCATATGTTAGTCCCGAAATGACCGAGTTTGTGTCGAGTGGACGTTAAACCCCATTTCTCTCTCTCTCCCATTATCTATGTTTGAACTATTATAACAAGAGCTCTTTATCGAAATCTTACATAATGCATTTTTAAAAAACAAAAGATGAGTGAACCTAAGAGCGAAATATGAGCGAACTTAAGAACAGCATAGAAAAACACCGTCAACACACACCAATAAAATACAACTAAAGCTTTTATTAGAAATTACTGTGCCCAGACTTATCTGTTTGATCTTGGCCATTGCTCACAAAAATTTTAATGTCAACATCATTTGAATCTCTTTCAAACCTGAACTCAGATTGACACTTGACCATAATAACCATCAGATTAGCACTAAAAATATGAACAAACAAATTATGTAGCCAAAAAAAGAATAATTCAATTTTAAAACAAGACTTTTATACACTCTAAAATAGCCCTTAATGCGTTCCATTTGGACAAGGTGTAGCACCTGGCTTGCATCAAAACAGTCCAAAATTCCCAGATTTCTTTTCTTCTGTGAAACTCTTTCTGATAACTTCCCAAAAATGTTGGCATCTGGAAAGTAGCAAGTAGGTGATCAACCATTGTTGTTGAAATGTATCTGATGGTGTTGATTTTTAGCATTTAAAATATCTCTTATATAAACAAATTGTTACTTTGCTTAGATATATTACATATGGTATGAATATTACTGTACAATAGACTATAGAATAATATAAAAACACACCCTGCCACTTTATAGTATCATATCTATCATTCACCATAATGTTAGGTCATTTTAAATATTATCACCATATTGGGAGAAATGAAATGAGTTCAATGCCCTACCTTCCTGTACCAACTGGTCCTACGCCATGCAGTGTGCTGTGAGAGTTCGAATTCCAAATGTCAAGTTGTTTTTGTGTGCATGTCAACGTGTACATGGGAACTCAGGTTTTCATCCTATCCAAATGAAATGAAATGAAATGGGGTTTAACGTGGTACTGTTTTGCTCCGAACTAGGCTAATGAAGACGGCCATACACCATACAGTGTGCTAGGAGAGAAATTTTGCCCAGACAGCGGCACTACGACCTACTCTTTTATCGAATTCCAACTGTCAAGGGATCTTTTATGTGCACGCCAATGTGTACATGGGACCTCGGTTTTTCGTATCATCTGAATGACTAGACAGCTGTCCTTGTCAGGCCCTCCGCCCTGCATCACTGACAAGGGGGAACCATCCAAATAACTAGATGCTATGGCGGGTGTGGCGCCAGGCAGGGTAAGCTTACTCTTCCGGACACCTGTTACCACTGTTTGTCATGTAATTTGTCCACGAGGAGCAGTCCATTTGCTGATTACACTATTTTGCTTGAATACACTATTTTGCCTACATGTATAACGTTTTTTAGGACTTCGAATTCTGTCTTATGGTTTGGATTGTTCGTACTTGGTTTTATTTTATTTTATTCCCAGTCCGCCCTCCGCCCACCCCACTGACAAGGTGAGACCATACTGGAAAATGCAGAGGAACCTTTTTCAGGAACACTGGGATCAAATCTGAGACATCCAGGCCCCAAGGTCACAAAGCATTCTCAGACTTAAGTTGAGAAATTACTTAGAAACATCTTTGATCCAGAAACACAAAACTTTGCATATAGTTTCTTATTGATGTATTTGATACATTAAAACAACAAAATTTTATAAAGGGCTATATTTTAGTTAAATTAAGGCGAACAATTTTCAGTAAATTCTGATAATGTTTTGTGAAAATAGGTCAGGTTAAAGACTGAGAATGAAGTCCAAAATTTTCAAGTGGGAGCACCCTTTCGTGTTTGCTTCTTAACTGTCTCACATATAACCTGAGTACATTCTTACCAAATTGATAGTCATGCTAGTATTGGGATACGTTATAATTTTTGATCCTCCATTCCCCATTTTCTCGAATACCAAAGTTATTCAAATATGGAAGTTTGCTGTGACATATCTCTGTAAGACTTTCGGTCACATCAATATTGTGATACCAAACAAGACTATTTCTCTTTGCCCTTCGGTGTATTTTCAGAAAGGAACAAACTTCTGTACACTACTTAAACACTGATCATCAACTTGTTTGGATTTAAAAGCGTCTTGAAGGCGACCATTAAAAATGTCTAGAGTTGGTTATTGAATATTAAAACCATGTGTAAACGCCAGTTAACTGGCATACATTGTTTTATCGGAATAACAATGATTGTTGATTTAAAGTACTGTCCGCAAACATACGTTATAACAACATCATGGTCATAGTACAACCCTTGCGGACATTGAGTACAATACAATATTAAGAAAACATGAACTTTGAATTAAGCTGGGTTAGAATATTTTCCAGATTAAATTAAAATTCTTGACAACAACAGTTAAAGTTTATTTATACTCGAACCACTCTACCAATTTTAAAACCATAATTACCAGGAATTTCAAGCATGAACTCAGACTGGGGAATGTCTGTCAACATGACTTACAGAATATGGTTCTAATTAAAAAATTATATTTAATTTATTTTTACTGAAGAGGCATATCTCCATTTATTGAAGAGGCAGATTTCCATTTAATAGAATCTATATTTTATCTGCAAGTCTGGAATGAGGCACCTGTGATTCCCCAGTTGTATGTGACAAGGAGTAGGGCCACCTGTCCAACCTCATGAGTTTTCTCTACAGGTCCTCTAGTTTCCTACCACTGCTAAAGACCCCTATGCGCAAGCTAATTATTGAAATAAAATTGAACCATGTGTTAGTCTCGAAATGATCTAGTTTGTGTCGAGTGGACGTTAAACACTCTCTCTCTCTCTCCCTCTCTCTCTCAGACATCATCCGGCACAAATTAAGGCTTCGTCAGACACAATCCGTTGGGTGCCTGTCATTTTGTCTGGCGTACAGACTTGTCTTTTTTCTGAATTGGATTATTTCATGGGAAAGACAGGTGGGTGTTCTACAAGGTGTGAGGGTTTCATGGGTGAAATTCCTTAAGATTTTTGGTTTCTTTTTGGATCCAGTTTAAATTAATGTTGACCTCCCTTCATCACCCTGTGTCCTCAGGCCTGTATATTACATTATATCCATCTTCAGTCAACTCTTTGTGTAAAAAGATTATGAAGAATAATTTCTTCATTAAACACTGTGACAATTTATACTAGAGAGAGTTTAACGTTCACTCAACACAAACTAGGTCATTTTGGGACTAACACATGGTTCAATTTTATTTCAGTAATTGGCTTGCGCGTAGGGGTCTTTATCAGTGGGAAGAAACCAGAGGACCCAGAGAAAACCCACAAGGTTGGACAGACGACCCATTCCTTGTCATGTACAGACCTCATGATACAGCTTACACGCACTAACCATTCGGCCATCCACCTCCCACCTCGGGATGGAGAATAAGGTCTTCATTAAACCATATGACAATTTACAACTCTGACAAGAAGATACTTGAATTATTACCCCAGGATTTGTACAAGTCACAAAATTACTTATCTTTAAGGGAGATAATCCATTTACAATGACAGTAAACTATAAATCAGTCCTTGTGATACAAGTTATATTCAATTAATAACATTACAAAGTGTCGCATGGTGAAATAAAGTATCAATTATGAAGTTGTTTACATAAAATGGCTAAAACTATAAGCCTTCTTATAGGTGTCCATATTGTTTGTCAGTGAAGCCTTATGTGTGATAAAGCCCGTTATATACATTAATAAAGGTGCCCCCGCTTCTGACATATATAAATAAGTGTGGTTCAGTTCTCCAGCATCTCTTGATCTCTCTCACTGGCTCTCTCTCTCTCCTGACATATAGGTGGGGTTGACACTCCAGTGATTCTCTCTCTCTCTCTCTCTCTCTGTCTCTCTCTCTCAAGGCATGCATATTTTGGTACTTTTAGTGCCAAAGGCATGCACATTTTGTTACTTTGTAAAGTCAATATATTGGTTCAAATTCAAGTAGAAAATATCTATTTGATATTCTTTATGTCTATTTTTAAAAAACATAATGGGCTCAGCTACCTGAGTTGCTTCAGCTAAGTCGATTCGTCTCAGCTACTACCCATGTTGCCTCAGTAGGTAGTGGATCTTTCCCTCGAACCCTTTTTGCAGACAAATCGTCTTATTTTAGTATATCCTGTACAAGTGCAGTGGGAGAAAACCTGATAACCCGGAAAGCTGGAAGTGCAACGACCACCCCAACACTCTCCTGGCTTAAACTAGTTTATATACGACCATCTGAATATTATAGCCCGTTCAGACGCTTAAGTTGAACTGGTTTAAAAACCCCGGGGATCGTTAAACCAGTTTAACTTAAGCGTCTGAACGCAGATGTGGGGCAAATAAACCAGTTTAAAAACCCCTGAACGGGTTGACTTAAAAACCCCAGCTCCAGCTTGCTTTGAGCACGCGCAGTACGCAGTTAGTTACATTCCTGTGAAAATATTGGGATCAGACAGTGCCAATGTTATCGAAACCGTGCGAGAACCGAATAAAGAATATGAAGCTACCCATGCGCAGTTAACTCTAACCTCCGACCAAAGAGGTCAGAATAGTTAAACTGGTTTGGCTTATAGTACGTGTGAACGCAACACGATGCTGTCTTAAAAACCCCAGCGATTATGAACTGGGCTATTACAGTCTCTGTGAAGGATATAATACATTATACACGCAAACAAGGAAGTTAACATGTCACATGCAATCAACACCATCATTTATCTGATAAATTGTAGAAAGACTGAAGAAGATTAAAAGATTAATCACTGTCGTCATAGACTTCTTCTTATCGCCTCCAGTTAATATTGGTCAGACGATGTCATTACTTACGACAAACTTATTATCTCCCTTTCTATTAACGATATGTCCAACCAATTGTATTCTTAAATTATCTCCCGGTTCAACAAATGATAAGAGATATACAAGACGACAGGCACTCTGTTCCACAAGATTTGATGAAACGCCTCAAGGTTACAACTCAGACATTTTCTATTACAATCATTTAGAGACATTATGAAACACTTTAACTATCTTAACGAATAACAATTAAAATATCCCTATACATTAATCTCTATTAGTTATAAAATGCTGATCAGACCCTTACAAATAGCTGGTTTTATTAAACACATATAGGCCATAGTTACGCAAGCTTAATTGTGTCGTCTAAAAAAAAAGTGGTGTATCGCGCAGACTCACTAACAGAGAGAGAGGGAAATGGGGTTTAACCTTCACTCGATACAAACTAGGTCATTTCAAGACTAGCACATGGTTCAATTTTATTTCAATAATTCGCTTATGCGTAGGGGTCTTAAGCAGTGGGAGGGCCCGGAGAAAACCTACAAGATTGGACAGGCGACCATATTCCTTGCCACGTACAACCTGGGAATTGAAACCACGCCAGTTGACTCAATGACAGACCTTATGATAGAGCACGCACGTGCTAACCAAACGGCTATCCCCCCCCCCCTCCGACTCACTAACAACGAGGTCCTGGAAAAGTCTGAGGTTCATCTGTGTACTTGTTAGCATATACGTAAACCAATCCTCAACAAATAGAATTGAATGAAGAGTGAGCCAAAATTGCTCTCATAGCGCACTATCGGTACCTGATGTATATACCGTCTTCATTAGAGAGAGAAAGAGAGAAATGGGGTTTAACGTCCACTCGACACAAACTAGGTCATTTCGGGACTAACATATGGTTTAATTTTATTTCAATAATTTGATTGCGCGTAGGGGTCTTTAGCAGTGGGAGGAAACCGGAGGATCCGGAGAAAACCCACGAGGCTGGACAGGCGACCCTACTCCTTGTCACGTACAACCGGGGATTCGAAACCATGCCAGTTAGACTCAATCACAGTTCTTATGATACAGCACGCACGTGCTAACCATTCGGCCATCCCCCCACCCCACCCCCGTCTTCATTAGCCCAGTTAGTGCAGCACAATAGGAAATTAAGCTCCATTTCATTTCTGATCGTTGAGAGCCGAGTTCGTGTTCAGAATGCTCAACACACGAGTTTTGTTCCTCTTATATCCACAATGTTAGAAATGAAATGGGGTTTAACGTCCTACTGTTCTGCTTCTACCGGGCTAATGAAGACAGGCATACGCCATACAATGTGCTATGAGAGAAATTTTGCATGGGCAGCAGCACTATGGCCTACTCTTATATTGAATTCCAACTGCCAAGGGATCTTTTACATGCATGCCAATGTATACACGGGACCTTGGTTTTTCGTCTCATCCAAATGACTAAACAGCTGTCCTTGTAAGGCCCTCTGTCCTCCACCACTGACAAAGGGAAACCACGTCGGAAAGTCCTGATGAACTTTCTCGGCCTATGCAGTGATCGAACACCTGATCTCCAGGCTAGCGAGCCTATGCAGTGATCGAACATGCGACCTCCAGACTACTGGCTCTCCTTTAATGTTAGACAATCAACCAACATAAATTGTCTAGATAAATATGCATTCTTATACCCTCAAGAGATCAAATGTTTCGTGTCATAACAACATTATTCAAACACATTCTTTCTTTCTGTTCTCACTGCCTGTATCAACTATGAATTTAAATCAGAAGTGGGAGGAAATCTGCGGAAAGCTTTAAGGCAGTTTAACGTCTATGACACGACACTTTGAGATAAGCAGAAGGCTTCTCGGTATTTATAAGATTGATCTATGGTCCCAGGAATTTCATGGATCAGCAACATTATACAGGAATTAAAGACCAAAAATAACCCGCAAGATGTGATGATGTAACCTCCAATCTCATCAGGTCTCATTGTCGTCTGCTAAACTTTGATTAGCTGCCTTTAAACAAACATCTCCAGCCCTCAACATTCAGCTGGAGCGAAGAGATGAAAAGATTAAATTTGTATGATATCTCTGATTACGCGTAGTAGTCCTCAGTCGTTGTGGGAGAACAACAATTAGTTCGGCTAGATCCAACCACTTTTAATTCAATATATAAATACTATCTTATTTCGTTATTCCTTGTATCTCAAGTAGATGCTGTCTGAGTCTTTATCTGTTTATCTCCATAAGTGGAAACGTTTTTCCGGTTATTTTGAGAGAAAAATAGTAGCTTGATATCCTTACATGATCAAATTAGGAATCCATGAGGAACGTTAAATTATTCCAGTACAAAAAAAAACCAAATCTTGAAAGAAAACAGAAATTGGTTTCTGCATGGACATGTGTAGTCTATTTATTTCTAAAATTGGATTCTAAGGATGTATATGTTTCTAAATGTGGGAGCCTTTTTTCCTTTATCATAAATGATTCATGATTCCTGATTTCATTCAGCACCCAATATTCTTGATTTACAGTCTGAAATCCAGTTTCACTTCTGCTCTAAATCTGGACACCTGGCTTATTACCATTCACAAATGTGATTGACATTATTAATTGCGGTCATAAAATGGTTCATTCCTCCCCTGGAAGCAAAATGAATTAAATGAATACTCAGCTATATATATATATATGTGTGTACCGCGACATGTAATGATTGCCAAGCTAGTTGACATGGCATATTTGTGTCGGCAGAAAACAGCTGCAAATTTCATTATCCTCATTTTATGGGCAGATCTCCAAATGAAAGAGAAACAACCCGATTGTTACAGAAAACATTTAATGTTTATAAAATGACTGAATTATGAAACCTTAACATGATTAATAATATGTATGTGCTTTTTAAAAAGATTCTTAACATGCCTAAAGATTGACTTTCAAGACCTTATGTTCACGAAAGCCACATGTAGTTAAAACTATAGACTACCCAGAGTATAGTGTGCAGACGGTACGATGTAAAGGCGGGTTCCATTTTGAATGATTATCAAAGTGCTGGAAGGTAATTAGGCAAGGAGAATGATGGCCTGGAATGATGGCCTGGGAGTCATGGTGGATGAACCTGGGGTTGATAGAATCACAGGATCTCTGGCTGATCACAGAGATTAAACTTTTAAAGACAGACAACAGAAAAGATGATTAAAATCTACTACATCGATCATTTACAGATTTCCAATCCTCTACTTTAAAACATCTAAATCATTACAAATATTTTTGGGTCTTTATCAAAATCAGAACAGCAAACAAATACTGATGTTTGATAAAATAACAATCATTTATTTAATTACAAAATTAGAATGAATTGCTGTTTAATTCTCGGTTTAATTCCCACTTCCAACATTTTTTTTTAATACTATTGTTGATTTTTTAATGACTGCATTGATTGTTCTTTTTTTGTTGCAGGCAATAAGTTACCAAATAATTCTAAATATCTATTTGGGTAGGCTACTGTTCATTAAATAAAATATTAAAGCAAACATTGTTCAAAAAACAAATAAATGGGCTAATAAAGACAGAAAACAGAAAAATGAAATAGCAATTTGAACTGAAATTAGAAGTTGTATTAGGTACTCTAGGTTAAGTAAGCAATGTGAGGTAGGAGAATTTTGCCTGTACAGCACCATTTCTGCCTACAATATAAATGACTAAGCAAACTTTCTTTGTCACCATGCTTACACCACTCCAGATTTGAAATATCCTATTGGTTCTTCTGAGCCCTTGGACTTTCTCGACAGATCAACCACCACAGTCCTGAAAACATTCAACCATGGGACTTTTCCGATGGCTCGACCACTACAGCTCTGACAAGATTCATACCCTTGGCTTTTCCGATGGCTCGACCACTACAGCTCAGACAAGATTCATACCCTTGACTTTTCCGACTGCTTGACCACTGCAGCACTGACAAGAACAACAAAACATGGCACTATACTCGTAATAGCTCTTTATTGCCTAATAATTTTTCCCGGGGATATTGAAACTGGATGTCTTTAAGACAAATACTAAACCATCTGTTACATCTTATCACTAGGATGAACTTACGAACTGACAGTTTATACCTGCAGTATATTAAAGAGGTCTTATTTCATACTGTATTAAGGTAAAACCTAGTAACTCACTTTTTTCTTATTTTGAGAAAACAAAGGAAAAAGTAATGAAGGAATATTAAACCCCAGCTCATCCATTGATTTGACTATTGAGTTACTAGGTTTTGCTATGGTATACTAGGCAAATGAAGGAAGTTGCTAGGTTGTGTCATGGGTGTAACTGCTTACAAAATCAAAAGATTGGAATATCTAGTACAAAAACAGGAAGAACATACCCTAGTAACTACAAATTTGGTCCTAACTCAATTTTGATAAAAAAAGTGAGTTACTAGGTTTTGCCTTTTGACGGGAGTTATTTCATACTGTATTGGCATCACACAGATTAAAAAAATAACCAACTAATGAATTGGACATATTTTTATAATCACCATTCCACACCTATGGGATCATGTATAATGCTTATGTTCCGGTTGCTTATATAAAAACATTCTAATCTGTTAAAATACTTAATATAAGTTTTTTTATTTTAAGTACATTATTTGATCAAATGAAATGAAATAAAAAAGAGTTTAATGGCCTAGTTTTCTGAATTGATCTGGCTACAATTTACGTTGTGAAATTTTTAATTTATCATATCTTTGTAATTACTGAATGATAATTTTGGGAAGACTAATATACCTTTTAAAGATACAACTTAGAAATAGTTTGCCGGACCAGGACCCAAGTTCACAAAGCATTGTCAGACTTAAGTTAAGAATTTACTCAACTTTCAATCACTGTCTATGAGAAATATCTTTGATCCAGAACACAAAACTTTGCATATAGTTTCTTATTGATGTATTTGATACATTAAAACAACAAAAGTTTTATAAAAAGCTATATTTTGGTCAAAATAAGGCAAACAATTTTGAGTAAATTCTTAAAGTAAGTTTGAGAATGCTTTGTGAACTCGGGTCAAGGACAGCAGGCAGTTTGTCTACTCTACATGTACATCAAATTCCAACATTTTGCTTACTTCATCTCGTATTTAAGGTGTAACATCATTTTGTTTACATCAAGCTAACTTAAAAATGTAAATTCTTCATTATCTAGTATTATTATTGTCCTTTTCTGTTTGGATACAGCATGTATAATTATCGAGATATGAACATCTTAATTTCAAGATACCATGGCGACATTGTTAATAGTTAATATTAAATTGTCTGTTAATTACAAGTAACATCTAATTCAATATTTTTTCATTACTTAAAGCAGCGTAAAATCCTATTAACTAAGGTAGTTATATATATATATCTTTCAGGTTTTATAGCGGACTTTCTTGTAAAACTATTAAATCTCGAGTTATCTTATCTCCGGTAAATGTTGTTAGACTTAAAACTGATAAATTGTAATTTATCGTTGAATAAATTGATGTAATATTCCAAGATATTTTGACTATAATTATATAAATGATAAAAATGTGTGATATTTGATGACATTAAAATAATAGGGGATGATGATTAAGATACGAATGAATGATAACATGTTCGACTCTGTAGACTTATAAACCTATTAACGGTAAATCTCTTTCATCTTTGGGGTATATTCTATGTCTGGAATAACTTGCGATCTGAAAGTCGGGGGTTGGCTTTGGCTTTTTCTCTGGTTATTTTCTTCAGTCTTTCTTTCCCCAGCATAAGCTCTGTCTCATGCTTAATCCTACACAGAACAACCCCCATTATTTCCAACAAGCTGATTTGAATGGCTGATTTCAGTCACAAATGAACGAAATATGAACAAGAAGACAAAAGAAGGTGAGCGGCATTTAGATTCTATATGGTGCTAGCTTCATCCAGTTGCGATCATGAACAGCTGATTCTGGTCACAAACGATCTATGCACAAGAGGAGCAACGATTACACCCTGTATTTTCTAATATTAAAATAAGGAATTATGATATAAAATCAAATTTATTCATTCATTTTCAATAGAATCTTTAAATTTTCAGGTGTGGGGGGGGGGGGACACCCCAAGTAGTCCAACGTTTAGAAGACTGGGCATTGTGACTAGAATATTCAGGTTCAAATTTCAATGTTCATCGTGAACTGAGGAAGGGACAGAAAAAAAAAAACCCTGAGGTCCATTAGTATACACATTGAAAAAGTGTAGGCAGAAAATCCACTGTCAGGGCAAAATTCTCAACTGCTGCTATGTACACCATAGAAATATGAACCTGCCTTAAGATGATTTACATATGTATACCGGTAATTTTTCAATAACTATTAAAATCAACAAAATTCAACTGACCTGTACAGAAAGAGCAAAGAACAAAAATATTGACAAAGAAAATATGGCATTAGAATTAGATTAGTGTAATTTTCGTGAAACAGTCAGAAATCTTCATTCATTTATTGGAATTCCACATCATCTTTGGTAGTAGTATTTTTAGTCGAGGTTATAGTCAGTGGTGTTCTTCAAGAAAATATCAGGAAATCTCTCAAGAATTACAGATGGGCTGTAACATAACTCTATCTAAAAGCAATATCAGAGTTTTTTTTACTCGACAACCCTTCACATTTGATATTTTGCCGGCTCCAAGATGGATTCCTTGTGAACAGTTCTTACTGTCCGTCTGCCATCAATCAAATAGTGTACCTGTAAATTAATCTATTTATATATCTTCGTTCTTATTGGTTGTTGTAAGTCAAGAAAGTTTGTTTACAAGTTCAACAGTTTAGTTACTCCGTTTGTTTTATATTCCTGACTAATCTATCAGATCGTCCAGAATCTTTGATTGTCTAATGTCGACTGGACTAATTGTATCTAGAATGTTTATTGATATAAGATGGAGATCAAAGGGGAGATTATGGACGATGCTTTTAAACCATTTTATTTACTGACTGGTGGCTCAGTGATTAAGGCGCTAGCTCTCAACCAGGGGAGATTACGGACGATGCTTTTAAACCATTTTATTTACTGACTGGTGGCTCAGTGATTTAGGCGCTAGCTCCCAACCAGGAGATCTGGGGTTCGATCATGGTGTTAGAGTAAGTTTCCAGGGATTAGCGTGCACGTAAAATTGCCCTTGACTATTAGAATTTAAAATACATGTAAGAGTAGGACATAGTGCTGCTGTCCAGGCAAAATTGCCCCCATAGCACAATAGATGGCATATGGCTGTTTTATTAGTCCAGTAGGAGTAGAGCAGTGGGACGTTAAACCCCATTTCATTTCATTCTGCTCTACTACCTTGAAACTGGCCAACAAACACAAAAAACGACCAATTCAATGTTTGTTATTTAATACCAATAAAATGATAAATTTTTTGTATTTTGGCTGTTTTGGTTTACAGCTGTTTTGACCTTATTCTATTTTATATCCTCTGCAGTTGACAAATTTTTCAATTCAGCATTTGTAATTTTAAACATCATATTTACACAAGTAACATTATTTCAGTGAATTCTGTTTAAACAACAAATTCAATACGTTTCCAGCTGAGGATACTTTCTTTCATAGTCACCATTCCAAAACGATACTTTTGTACTCAGCATTTGTAATTTCTAACATTGGAAAACTTGGGAAAGTCTAACAATACAATTAATAATTCTGAACATGGACCTCCAGTGAAATCAGTAAGCTCCCTTCCTTATGACGGATGACTCAGTTTAACCCGGAGGTTAACTATTCCTAATACTCACAGATCTCATAAAGATGAGAAATTTTTCTCTGTTCAAAATGGCTAACCTGAATTTCTACTTAAGGACACGTTGAAAAAAAAAGAATGAAAGAGAACTAACACAGTTATATGGGAAAACAATCACTGGTTTATTATACACACAAATACAACGTTTCGATAATTATCATGCACAACGTTTCGATAAGTATCCTCTTATCGTTATCAAGCACAATGACATTTAGTAAACTGAAGGGTAGGCCTATATACATGTATGTACAATATGAAGCCATACTTAATGAAAGTAACTTCTAATCTTGAATTTTTTTTCTGTTGGGAACTCAATGCCTACTATGAATCATTCAATACCATTTACTCCAACACTTGTCAGCTACAAAAGATCTATATGCGTGTATATAATTGCTGTTTGTATATCGAGAGTTCTATATTAATGGCATAACCATGTTTAATCCAAGTCTCGTCAATCCGACACCACGGACATCACATGACTTTATGTACTAGTCTCGTCAATCCGACACCAGGGATATCACTACAATCACTACCTCATCTAATGATAAGTAAAAACATTTGTAGGCTTTTGTTTTAAATAGTCGTGTATATATGTATTTGTCGACTCGTGAACCAAGTTGGGAAAGCGGCTAGACATTTTGGATTATCTTATCTATAGTCAAAGTGAATATATCTGAACCTGCTTCATTTAAATATTCATCATGTGAGATTAGATAAAGAGCTGGCATTTCTCACTATAATAGTTAAAAATTTGATAATGTAAAGGCAATATGCTGAAAATTTCAGTCAAATTGCTCCAGTCTGCACCAAGATATTAGCGTTTGAATTTTAGGGATAGTCTCGATCATCATTAATAAAGTCGATACGATAATAAATCGATTATTAATTTCTGGATTAAATCATCAAGGAGCGTTGAACAGAAAATTGGATTCTAATCTAGTGAAAATCTGACACATAAGATGGCATCGAGAGTTGATTAAGGTCTTTTCATGTTGATAAATGTCTAATTAATAGTTTATTTCAGGCCTAAAGAAAACCCTGCAAAAGGCAGATTTAGCTCTTGCATAATCTATGTTTAATATCTGGAAATATAAATTGAACAAACAGAAAGATTGTTCTACAACATGCCGTGGGACGGATGGCCAAATAGTTAGCGCAAGAGCGCTGTATCATAAGGTCTGTCATTGAGTCAACTGGCGTGGTTTCGATTCCCGGTTGTATGTGACAAGGAGTAGGGTCACCTGTCCAACCTTGTGGGTTTTCTCCAGGTCCTCCGGTTTCCTCCCACTGCTAAAGACCCGTACGCGGAAGCGAATTATTGAAATAAAATTGAACCATATGTTAGGACCAAAATGACCTAGTTTGTGTCGAGTATTTTTTAAAATAAAATTAAACCATATGTTAGTCCCGAAATGATCTAGTTTGTGTCGGTGGACCTTAAACCCCATCTCTCTCTCTCTCTCTCTCTCTCTCTCTCTCTCTCTCTCTTTCTCTCTCTCCATGCAATGGGCTATGAGAGAAATTTTGCCAAGCCGAGCATGTCACAATATGCCAATGTCCCGTCAGACTGGAGCATAGGAAAACAACTTGCAGAACACACCCATATTACATACAGCTCAATGAATTATGATTAATTTCTGTTATAAGAGAATCTAATAGGATATTTTCCAGCAGAATGGAAGCAGAAGATCTACTAGAGTGTGTATATTATTATAAGTACAGTTTGTATGTTTTAATTACATGAAATAAAATATAAACTTACTACAGGTAAATACATGGAACCGTGCCAAACTAAACTCCCAAGGCAAGGTACAATGTAGAGAGAGAGAAAAACCCGACGAAGTGGAATGCAGGTAAAAATAGACAGGTAAATGATTGTATTTCGGTGTCATGGATGTAAGTATAGAAATAAAAATAAACTTTGTCGATAATCAAACAGTCCATGTAATTCTACTTGAGGTGTGGGTGGTAGGGAAGGAAATGTCGAGGACAGAAATGAAATGAAATGGGGTTTAACGTCCTACTGTTCGGTTCCTAAAGGGCTAATGAAGATGGGCATACGCCATACAGTGTGCTATGAGGGAAATTTTGCCTGGGCAGCGGCGCTATTGCCTACTCTTATATCAAATTCCAAATGCCAAGGGATCTTTTATATGCACACCAATATACACAACCTTGTTGTTTAGTCTCATCCAAACAACTACATGTAGGCAAATTATCCTAGCCAGACATTACCCCTGACATTGCTACAAAAATCCCAAGTTTCTTATAACTTATAAAATAACTTTACCTTAATTAAAGAAGACCTTTTTTTGCTTCATTAGTCATTCACGAACTGTCAACAAACTATTTGAAATTCCTTAGTACAACAAACCACAGGAGCGTGAGTTAATAGTTCACCATTTTCAACACAGACACGGGTAATTAAACAGTTATTCTCTAAGGAACTAATCTATTAATCTTAGATGGGGTATGCCGTGATTGAGTCAATGTGTGGGAGGTACAGGTCAAGGCAATTGACTGAGACTAATGAGAGAGAGAGAGAGAGAGAGAAAGAGAGAGAAAGAGAGAGAGAGAGAGAGAAAGAGAGAGAGAGAGAGTTTTATGTCCACTCAACAAATTAGTTTGTTTTAGGATTAACCTAATATATGTTTTATCTTAATGCTTTGAATTTATACAGAGATTTCTCTAGCAATGAGTGGGGAGGGGTGGATGGCCGAATGGTTAGCACGTGCACGCTGTATCATAAGGTCTGTCGTCTGTCACAGAGTTGTATGTGACAAGGAGTAGGGTCGACTGTCAAACCTCATGGGTTTTCTCCGGGTTCTGCGGTTTCCTCCTACTGCTAAAGACTCCTACACACAAGCAAATTATTGAAATAAAATTCAATCATGTGCTAGTCTCAAAATGACCTAGTTTGTGTCGAGTGGGCGTTAAACCTCTCTCTCTCTAGCAATGAGTTGAAATCAGAGAACCCAATACACACACAACAACTGATATACAATGGACAATAGGGGGAAATCTGGTGAAGAATGTAAATCTACCCCATGCTGATGTAATGAGATATTGATGAAGACACCCCTTGATGAATGTAATGGATTCAACCAGGTTTGGTCAGGGGTAAGTATAATGAACTATATTTAAATATGAAACTCTAATAATACAGGGAAGGAATTCCAAATAAATCCATCCATTGGTCCCAAATGGAAAGATTGTAATATCATATTCTGACATATGGTCCGGAGCAAGCTTCGATTTACGGAAGCAGTAGTCCAGTCTGACAGCCGGACAGTCAATGGATTATCTGAAATCAGTCTGTATATACAGACAGTAGCCATATGTCAAGTGGGTTGTTATTATCATAAGATGCATGTTTCTCCCCTGGTAGCAATGTCAGTGTTCTACAATATCTTGTTTCATAAAACATAAATTAACTCCAAACAAAAAGTTACAAATTAGCTTTAAGGATTTTTATTCGCCAACATTATCATAATATAGCATATGGCATGGCGTAGGCCGACTTCAATTATTATAATACCACATTGCATGGGGCATGTCTGTCTTCATTACCCCAGTTTCATTTCTATCTCTCCTTAAATCAAAATTAATTTTCAAGATAATGCAAATGTCTCATCAAGACTAAACAGTTCTTTTTAAATTAATTCACAATTGCAATATGGCTGTCTGACTAACATTTTGTTATGCACCAATTTAAAATGATTTTATAGACACAATCTGTTTAAAACACAGATCATATTTCGTTTTATTTTTTTATAGTTCAAAATTTTGTTTTACTTGTCTTTACTACACTAGGATCTGGAAGAGTTGTTATATTACCGGTGTTTTAGTTGAAGTGAGGGATTAGCCAATAAAACGGTCTGTTACAGCGAGTTCTTAGCGTGTGATGCATGGAACTGTGGGTAAACCACTAGAAACATCAACACTGATTGATTAATCAATGTCTGATGTACGTCATAGGGTCAAAAGCCGTTCATACAACCCCTGACGCGACCTTCCAGTAGTACAACTGGTCAGATTTTAATGTGGTGTAGGCCAACGAAAGTATAAAAAACAAAACGAAATATAGATTTGTATTTTCATCAGATAGTTTTAGTAAAACAATAGATCTAACTGTTTAACGTCCACTCGACACAAACTAGTTCATTTTGGGACTCACATATATGGTTTAATTTTTTTTTCTATTTCAATAATTCGCTTGCGCATAGGGGTCTTTAGCAGTGGGAGGAAACAGGAGGACCTGTAGAAAACCACGAGGTTGGACAGGCGACCCTATTCCTTGTCACGTACAACCGGGGAATCGAAACCCCGTCAGTTGACTCAATGACAGACCGTATGATACAGCGCACGCTTGCTAACCATTTGCCCCCCCCCACACCGGCCCCTGTGAAGACAAGTAAAACAAAATTTTGGACTATAAAAAACGAAACAAAACAGGATCTGCGTTACAATCAGATTAATCATTATTCCATCTTGCCTGAAGGTATATCAAACAATGAAGGGGCATTTTATAAAATCATTATGACAACTGTCAACATGTTATGTAATAAATTGGTTTTTTTTGTTGTTTGAGGAAGTGACTCATTATTGGCAGACATTAAATTCTTTAATGTCATATTGCATATAAAGCTACTTAAAAATGGATTGAGAATAAGCGAAATTTCAGGAATAAAGTTTTTATATTACCATGTGATGTCTAGATAATTACAGGAGAGAGAGAGAGAGAGAGAGAGAGAGAGGGAGAGATGGTGATTAATGTTCAATGGACACAAACTAGGTCATTTCAGAACTAACATATGATTCAATTTTGTTTCAATAATTGTACGTAGGGGTCTTCAACATCCACCCCACACAAACTAGGCCACTTTGGGACTAATATATGGTACACTTTTATTTCAATAATTGTTTGCCAGTAGGGGGTCTTTAGCAGTGGGAGGAAACCTGAGTACCCAGGGGAAACCCACGGGGTTAGGCATGTGACTCTGCTTCTTGTCAAATACAGGCTTCGGATCAAAACCATGCCACTTGACTCAATGCCAGACATTGTGATCTACAGTGTTAGACCACCCAACCCCTTGCTACTTATAATATTGAAAGAGAGAGAGAGAGAGAGAAATGGGGTTTAACGTCCACTCGACACAAACCAGGTCATTTTGGGACTAACATATGGTTTAATTTTATTTCAATAATTCGCTTGCGCGTAATGGTCTTTAGCAGTGGGAGGAAACCGGAGGACCCGGAGAAAACCCACGTACAACCGGGGATTCGTAACCACGCCAGTTTAACACTGAAAGAATGATATTGAAAACCAATCCGTTAGTCTTGTGGATACATATGAAGAGCCCCGGGGAAGTACAATATAAGCTTTCTGTGGAACAATCAATTTCAGGTAAAAACGATCGGAGTCACATCTAACCAAGGCCCGTCTGAAATGGCCTCTCGGACAAATACGTGCATCATACCCTCTATTTGACCTTAATTTGGCTGAAAAGTAGAAGTCAGTTGTTGTACTGGTAATTATGATTCGTATAAAACATCATTTTGAAGTTGTAATTAAACCCATTCGTTGTTCTGTTTGCCTCAAGCACTCTTGTCCAAAAGTCTGTTTTGCCTTTTATGCGAAAAGACAAAAATGTGCCTTAGATCGTTCTTCCCCTGGACTCTTCATATGTTAATATGCCTTTCTTGCACTTTTCGGCATGATTTTTTGCTACTTTTAACAAGGTTTCGGACATTGTCAGAGAGTAACTTTTGAAATAAACAAATAATGGTGTGATAGAAATTTCTGGTCATGTGCGGAGACGATCACTAATGATTGATGGCCATGAATTTTTAAGCCAGCTTAATGTAAGCCTCTGAATGGTGTATTAGAAACTGTCCAATTAATAATAGTTGATTCCAAAGTAAACAAGCGAAAAAAGAAAAAAAACCCACAAACAATTGCAAATAAATATTTAAAAATTGAAGCCAGTGCAAAGACATACAAGGTTGGTAAAAATCCAGTCAACTTTTATGAAGGATATTGCCGTAACTACAATTTAACATTTATATTTCAGAATTTAATCTAACTAATGCATTGTTGAGAAAGGTTTCCCGCAGAAACGAAGAAAACATCAATACTACAGAGAACAGTGTATTAACTAACGGCATCGAAGCAGAAACACTCTACTTGGTAGAAAGTCTAACAAAGTAATTATACGACTCTACACACATATAAAATTTACCAATAATTTAAATAAATACTCGCTATAATTCTTCAAAGATAAATATTTAATTTCCAATTCATTCTAATGTTTTCAATCAATGACTTTCCATTGTAAATACATTCCTAGTATTTCCTGTAACATCGCCACTTAATTAATACATTACGATACTATGCATGTTTTTGAAATATTAAATTTTTTTTTTTTAGACACTAATCAAAACATTTTCGTTGCATTTAAAGTAGCTAAGTCTCTAACTCAATATCATCCAAAATCTTTGACATTGAAAAGACGATTTATTTGTCGGTTTAAATCAACATTGATGTTGTGATCTTACCAGGAAAAGATGGCCTTCTGATATCCAATATTTAAGACAAAATAAACATTTTACAATTGGTACACGAATCGTGTACCATAATGCGTTTCAGCACTATTTGTAATAAGGGACTCGAAAAACGAGGCTAGGCATATTCCACAAGTCATGTCAAACGGTGACACTATATTCTTATCTGGACAGCATGCCCAATAAATACTATTGGCGTAGACTGGACTAACCAGACACTAGAGATTGAAATTCGATTGAGAATACTGGGGTATTTCGCCAAACCTAACTGATTAGAAATTACAGTAAAAACAGAAACGATTGAATGTAAATCAATTTATATACATTCATATTACATTACTGTATGCGTTGCAATCCATTTGTGTCAATTTCTAGGTCCCAAATATTAGCGCCTTAGCTCCTTTAAAATACGAACAGGTTGAGAATAATAAAATCTTGAACAGAATTCACATGACATCATTCTGGTGCAGATCCAGAGATTTTGTTTGTCTGCCAAGTAACGTTTAGCCTGTGATATAGTATATAGATATTCTGTATTTTTATAACGTGTGTTAGCATGCATATTATTGTTTAAATATTTTGTATTCATTATATATATATAATATATTATTCTTACTGTGCCAGTCTTTAATAAACATTGGAACCTTCATCAGCGTACATAATTTATTTGGAACTCTATATTATTCTTAGAATGTTAAAGATCCCCGAACTAACACTATGTTTATTAATGTGTGTAACGTCTCAGAAATATGATAATTTTATACCGGTACCCTAATTAAACATACCCAAAATAGTGTACTTATTATCACAGAGTTAAACATGCATTATGCAAGAGCAAAATCTGCTTATTACAAGTCTTTCTTTAGGCCTGAAATGTTATCTAAATTATCAATTAGACATTAATTAACTTATCCAGACCATAATAAACTCTCGATGTCAAGGCTAGCCTTCGATGTTGGCTGGATTAGATTCCTATATGCCGCTAACGGCCATTGATAATTAAATCAGAAAAAGTGGATAATCGAGACTATGCTGTTTATATTAATGATTTTAGTAATGATGACCGAGACTATGCAAAAATTTCACCCACTTCTTTCTTGGCTCATGTGGATCAATTTGACTGAAATTTCAAGCAAATTACCTTTACACTATCTAGTTTTTAACTATTATAGCGAGAACTGCCATCTCTTTATCTTATCTCCCATAATGTATCTTTAAGTAGAGCGACAATTTTCACTTTACTACAAGACTCGCCATCACATGCAAATCGCTGTTAAAGTAGCCTCTGCCTTTTTCGACTTACAATGAAAAATGTCTGCCTTGTCCACTTTGATTAGTATCAGGTACCTTATCTAAGTTTAGGGGTGAAAATGGGAGGGGTACAAATACCAACACTGACCAACTGGAAGAAACTGAATACCAGGAATCGAACAAAAGAACATTGATGAAATCGACAGGCAAAGAAAGAAATGTAGAAGAGTTATTGTCTGATAATAGTAGTGTACCATTCCCTCCAGTCGTACTATTCACAATATATATATTATACAGCTCTAGACACATGTAGCCCACACAAGAAACAGATTTACTTTCACCCTCTAGACTCGCTTGTTTGTGAACCAAATGAAGAATATAATGCACCTGAAACCAAAAACACGAGTATATTTTAAAAACATCAATCCACGACCCACTAGCTCATAACACATGTAGCCAAACATTACAGCCCTTTACGAGTTTCACTAACAATGCTTCTTAAAGGCGTTACATAATCTCAGTGTTTAAAAGTCAGCCATATTGCACCTAAAATAACATCAACAATGTACAGTGTTATATATACAAACTCTGGTCTCTGCTGATCTATTATCTACTCAAATTGTTTTGACCTTGGAGCAGGTTTAAAGACCTACTTGATGAGAGGATTCAAGGACCATCTTATCCTTAATGTGATAAAAACATCTAATGATGTAAATAAATCTTCTGATCAACAGTCAAGAGATTAGATATACACCTACCGGAATATTAGATTTAAAACAAGAACAAAGGATGGGTGCACTTAAGAACAAAAGATAGTGAAGCTAAGAACAAACAATAGTGAAGAGAAAGATAAGTGAACCTAAGAACAAAAGAGGAGTGAACCAGGTCCATGGTGAACCTAAGAACAAAAGATTTGTGAACCAGGTCCATGGTGAACCTAAGAGAAAGATAAGTGAACCTAAGAACAAAAGAGGAGTGAACCAGGTCCATGGTGAACCTAAGAACAAAAGAGGAGTGAACCAGGTCCATGGTGAACCTAAGAACAAAAGATTTGTGAACCAGGTCCATGGTGAACCTAAGAGAAAGATGAGTGAACCTAAGAACAAAAGAGGAGTGAACCTAAGAACAAAAGAGGAGTGAACCAGGTCCATGGTGAACCTAAGAACAAAAGATTTGTGAATCAGGTCCATGGTGAACCTAAGAGAAAGATGAGTGAACCTAAGAGCAAAAGATGAGTGAAATTCAGAACAAAAGATAAGGGAACTTAAAAACAAAAAATTATTATTTAGACATTTATTCATATGAAAAGCCTATACTAGACTCTCTAGAACATTGGATGGCAGAAATATAAACAGATTAAAATAGGTTTCGCCATTTAATGATTTAATTTAAAAATGGAGAAGCGTAGCTAAGCCTTGAATAACAAATACCGTTGGTTTTTATAATAATCAATAAATGCCACATCTTGTCAAAACTTCAAACATTGATAATTATTGCTCAGAATGAAAATTTCAATATATTCATTTGGCATTATCTATGGGGGGGTTGGATGGCTGAATGGTTAGCGTGCGCGCGCTGTATCATAAAGTCTGTCATTGAGTCGACTGGTGTGGTTTCGAATCCCCGGTTGTACGTGGCAAGGAGTAGGTTCGCCTGCCCAACCTCGTGGGTTTTCTCTGGGTCCTCCAGTTTCCTCCCACTGCTAAAGACCCCTATGCGCAAGCGAATTATTGAAATAAAATTAAACCATATGTTAGTCCCGAAATGACCGAGTTTGTGTCGAGTGGACGTTAAACCCCATTTCTCTCTCTCTCACATTATCTACATGTATGTATGAACTATTATAACAAGAGCTCTTTATCGAAATCTTACATAATGCATTTTTAAAAAACAAAAGATGAGTGAACCTAAGAGCGAAATATGAGCGAACTTAAGAACAAAAGATGTTCCAGAAAGAATGTTTCTATTTTTACCTCTGGCATAGAAAAACACCATCAACACACACCAATAAAATACAACTAAAGCTTTTATTAGAAATTACTGTGCCCAGACTTATCTGTTTGATCTTGGCCATTGCTCACAAAAATTTTAATGTCAACATCATTTGAATCTCTTTCAAACCTGAACTCAGATTGACACTTGACCATAATAACCATCAGATTAGCACTAAAAATATGAACAAACAAATTATGTAGCCAAAAAAAGAATAATTCAATTTTAAAACAAGACTTTTATGCACTCTAAAATAGCCCTTAATGCGTTCCATTTGGACAAGGTGTAGCACCTGGCTTGCATCAAAACAGTCCAAAATTCCCAGATTTCTTTTCTTCTGTGAAACACTTTCTGATAACTTCCCAAAAATGTTGGCATCTGGAAAGTAGCAAGTAGGTGATCAACCATTGTTGTTGAAATGTATCTGATGGTGTTGATTTTTAGCATTTAAAATATCTCTTATATAAACAAATTGTTACTTTGCTTAGATATATTACATATGGTATGAATATTACTGTACAATAGACTATAGAATAATATAAAAACACACCCTGCCACTTTATAGTATCATATCTATCATTCACCATAATGTTAGGTCATTTTAAATATTATCACCATATTGGGAGAAATGAAATGAGTTCAATGCCCTACCTTCCTGTACCAACTGGTCCTACACCATGCAGTGTGCTGTGAGAGTTCGAATTCCAAATGTCAAGTTGTTTTTGTGTGCATGTCAACGTGTACATGGGAACTCAGGTTTTCATCCTATCCAAATGAAATGAAATGAAATGGGGTTTAACGTGCTACTGTTTTGCTCCGAACTAGGCTAATGAAGACGGCCATACACCATACAGTGTGCTAGGAGAGAAATTTTGCCCAGACAGCGGCACTACGACCTACTCTTTTATCGAATTCCAACTGTCAAGGGATCTTTTATGTGCACGCCAATGTGTACATGGGACCTCGGTTTTTCGTATCATCTGAATGACTAGACAGCTGTCCTTGTCAGGCCCTTCGCCCTGCATCACTGACAAGGGGGAACCATCCAAATAACTAGATGCTATTTCTTCCCAGTCCGCCCTCCGCCCCCGATCGCCCACCCCACTGACAAGGTGAGACCATACTGGAAAATCCAGAGGAACTTTTTCAGGAACACTGGGATCAAATCTGAGACATCCGGGCCCCAAGGTCACAAAGCATTCTCAGACTTAAGTTGAGAAATTACTTAGAAACATCTTTGATCCAGAAACACAAAACTTTGCATATAGTTTCTTATTGATGTATTTGATACATTAAAAGGCGAACAATTTTGAGTAAATTCTGATAATGTTTTGTGAAAATAGGTCAGGTTAAAGACTGAGAATGAAGTCCAAAATTTTCAAGTGGGAGCACCCTTTCGTGTTTGCTTCTTAACCGTCTCACATATAACCTGAGTACATTCCTCACCAAATTGATAGTCATGCTACTATTGGGATACGTTATAATTTTTGATCCTCCATTCCCTATTTTCTCAAATACCAAAGTTATTCAAATATGGAAGTTTGCTGTGACATATCTCTGTAAGACTTTCGGTCACATCAATATTGTGATACCAAACAAGACTATTTCTCTTTGCCCTTCGGTGTATTTTCAGAAAGGAACAAACTTCTGTACACTACTTAAACACTGATCATCAACTTGTTTGGATTTAAAAGCGTCTTGAAGGCGACCATTAAAAATGTCTAGAGTTGGTTATTGAATATTAAAACCATGTGTAAACGCCTGTTAACTGGCATACATTGTTTTATCGGAATAACAATGATTGTTGATTTAAAGTACTGTCCGCAAACATACGTTATAACAACATCATGGTCATAGTACAACCCTTGCGGACATTGAGTACAATACAATATTAAGAAAACATGAACTTTGAATTAAGCTGGGTTAGAATATTTTCCAGATTAAATTAAAATTCTTGACAACAACAGTTAAAGTTTATTTATACTCGAACCACTCTACCAATTTTAAAACCATAATTACCAGGAATTTTAGGCATGAGATCAGACTGGGGAATGTCTGTCAACATGACTTACAGAATATGGTTCTAATTAAAAATTATATTTAATTTATTTTTACTGAAGAGGCATATCTCCATTTATTGAAGAGGCAGATTTCCATTTAATAGAATCTATATCTTATCTGCAAGTTTGGAATGAGGCACCTGTGATTCCCCAGTTGTAGGTGACAAGGAGTAGGGCCACCTGTCCAACCTCATGAGTTTTCTCTACAGGTCCTCTAGTTTCCTACCACTGCTAAAGACCCCTATGCGCAAGCTAATTATTGAAATAAAATTGAACCATGTGTTAGTCCCGAAATTATCTAGTGTGTGTCGAGTGGACGTTATTTTGTCTGGCGTACAGACTTGTCTTTTTTCTGAATTGGATTATTTCATGGGAAAGACAGGTGGGTGTTCTACAATCCTTACAGGTGTAAGGGTTTCATGGGTGAAATTCCTGAAGATTTTTGGTTTCTTTTTGGATCCAGTTTAAATTAATGTTGACCTCCCTTCATCACCCTGTGTCCTCAGGCCTGTATATTACATTATATCCATCTTCAGTCAACTCTTTGTGTAAAAAGATTATGAAGAATAATTTCTTCATTAAACACTGTGACAATTTATACTAGAGAGAGTTTAACGTTCACTCAACACAAACTAGGTCATTTTGGGACTAACACATGGTTCAATTTTATTTCAGTAATTGGCTTGCGCGTAGGGGTCTTTATCAGTGGGAAGAAACCAGAGGACCCAGAGAAAACCCACAAGGTTGGACAGACGACCCATTCCTTGTCATGTACAACTGGGGAATCAAAACCATACCAGTCGACTCAATGACAGACCTCATGATACAGCATACACGCACTAACTATTCGGCCATCCACCTCCCACCCCTCACCTCGGGATGGAGAATAAGGTCTTCATTAAACCATATGACAATTTACAACTCTGACAAGAAGATACTTGAATTATTACCCCAGGATTTGTACAAGTCACAAAATTACTTATCTTTAAGGGAGATAATCCATTTACAATGACAGTAAACTATAAATCAGTCCTTGTGATACAAGTTATATTCAATTAATAACATTACAAAGTGTCGCATGGTGAAATAAAGCATCAATTATGAAGTTGTTTACATAAAATGGCTAAAACTATAAACCTTCTTATAGGTGTCCATATTGTTTGTCAGTGAAGCCTTATGTGTGATAAAGCCCATTATATACATTAATAAAGGTGCCCCCTCTTCTGACATATATAAATAAGTGTGGTTCAGTTCTCCAGCATCTCTTGATCTCTCTCACTGGCTCTCTCTCTCTCCTGACATATAGGTGGGGTTGACACTCCAGTGATTCTCTCTCTCTCTCTCCTGACATACAGGTGGGGTTGACACTCCAGTGATTCTCTCTCTCTCTCTCTCTCTCTCAAGGCATGCATATTTTGGTACTTTTAGTGCCAAAGGCATGCACATTTTGTTACTTTGTAAAGTCAATATATTGGTTCAAATTCAAGTAGAAAATATCTGTTTGATATTCTTTATGTCTATATTTAAAAAACATAATGGGCTCAGCTACCTGAGTTGCTTCAGCTAACTCGATTTGTCTCAGCTACTACCCATGTTGCCTCAGCTACTCCCCGAGTTGCCTCAGCTACTCCCCGAGTTGCCTCAACTACTCCCCGAGTTGCCTCAGCTACCCAAGGTTGCCTCAACTACCTGAGTTGCTTCAGTAGGTAGTGGATCTTTCCCTCGAACCCTTTTTGCAGACAAATCGTCTTATTTTAGTATATCCTGTACAAGTGCAGTGGGAGAAAACCTGATAACCCGGAAAGCTGGAAGTGCAACGACCACCCCAACCCTCTTCTGGCTTAAACTAGTTTATATATGACCATCTGAATATTATAGCCCGTTCAGACGCTTAAGTTGAACTGGTTTAAAAACCCCGGGGATCGTTAGACCAGTTTAACTTAAGCGTCTGAACGCAGATGTGGGGCAAATAAACCAGTTTGAAAACTCCTGCTCGCGACCTGTCTTCGAGAAGGCTTTTTATTTTAAACTGGTTCATCTTAGCCGTCTGAACGGGTTGACTTAAAAACCCCAGCTCCAGCTTGCTTTGAGCACGCGCAGTACGCAGTTAGTTACATTCCTGTGAAAATATTGGAGTCAGACAGTGCCAATGTTATTGAAAGCGTGCGAGAACCGAATAAAGAATATGAAACTACCCATGCGCAGTTAACTCTAACCTCCGACCGAAGAGGTCAGAATAGTTAAACTGGTTTGGCTTATAGTACGTGTGAACGCAACACGATGCTGTCTTAAAAACCCCAGCGATTATGAACTGGTTTAAAAATAAGCGTCTGAACAGGCTATTACAGTCTCTGTGAAGGATATAATACATTATACACGCAAACAAGGAAGTTAACATGTCACATGCAATCAACACCATCATTTATCTGATAAATTGTAGAAAGACTGAAGAAGATTAAAAGATTAATCACTGTCGCCATAGACTTCTTCTTATCGCCTCAGGTTAATATTGGTCAGACGATGTCATTACTTACGACAAACTTATTATCTCCCTTTCTATTAACGATATGTCCAACCAATTGTATTCTTAAATTATCTCCAGGTTCAACAAATGATAAGAGATATACAAGACGACAGGCACTCTGTTCCACAAGATTTGATGAAACGCCTCAAGGTTACAACTCAGACATTTTCTATTACAATCATTTAGAGACATTACGAAACACTTTAACTATCTTAACGAATAACAATTAAAATATCCCTATACATTAATCTCTATTAGTTATAAAATGCTGATCAGACCCTTACAAATAGCTGGTTTTATTAAACACATATAGGCCATAGTTACGCAAGCTTAATTGTGTCAACTAAAAAAAAAAGTGGTGTATCGCGCAGACTCACTAACAGAGAGAGATGGAAATGGGGTTTAACCTCCACTCGATACAAACTAGGTCATTTCAAGACTAGCACATGGTTCAATTTTATTTCAATAATTCGCTTATGCGTAGGGGTCTTAAGCAGTGGGAGGAAACCGGAGGGCCTGGAGAAAACCTACAAGATTGGACAGGCGACCATATTCCTTGCCACGTACAACCTGGGAATTGAAACCACGCCAGTTGACTCAATGACAGACCTTATGATAGAGCGCGCACGTGCTAACCAAACGGCTATTCCCCCCCCCTCCGACTCACTAACAACGAGGTCCTGGAAAAGTCTGAGGTTCATCTGTGTACTTGTTAGCATATACGTAAACCAATCCTCAACAAATAGAATTGAATGAAGAGTGAGCCAAAATTGCTCTCATAGCGCACTATCGGTACCTGATGTATATACCGTCTTCATTAGAGAGAGAAAGAGAGAAATGGGGTTTAACGTCCACTCGACACAAACTAGGTCATTTCGGGACTAACATATGGTTTAATTTTATTTCAATAATTCGATTGCGCGTAGGGGTCTTTAGCAGTGGGAGGAAACCGGAGGATCCGGAGAAAACCCACGAGGCTGGACAGGCGACCCTACTCCTTGTCACGTACAACCGGGGATTCGAAACCATGCCAGTTGACTCAATCACAGTTCTTATGATACAGCACGCACATGCTAACCATTCGGCCATCCACCCCCCCACCCCTCCCGTCTTCATTAGCCCAGTTAGTGCACCACAATAGGAAATTAAGCTCCATTTCATTTCTGATCGTTGAGAGCCGAATTCGTGTTCAGAATGCTCAACACAAGAGTTTTGTTCCTCTTATATCCACAATGTTAGAAATGAAATGGGGTTTAACGTCCTACTGTTCTGCTTCTACCGGGCTAATGAAGACAGGCATACGCCATACAGTGTGCTATGAGAGAAATTTTGCATGGGCAGCAGCACTGTGGCCTACTCTTATATCGAATTCCAACTGCCAAGGGATCTTTTACATGCATGCCAATGTATACACGGGACCTTGGTTTTTTGTCTCATCCAAATGACTAAACAGCTGTCCTTGTAAGGCCCTCTGTCCTCCACCACTGACAAAGGGAAACCATGTCGGAAAGTCCTGATGAACTTTCTCGGCCTATGCAGTGATCGAACACCTGATCTCCAGGCTAGCGAGCCTATGCAGTGATCGAACATGCGACCTCCAGACTACTGGCTCTCCTTTAATGTTAGACAATCAACCACCATAAATTGTCTAGATAAATATGCATTCTTATACCCTCAAGAGATCAAATGTTTCGTGTCATAACAACATTATTCAAACACATTCTTTCTTTCTGTTCTCACTGCCTGTATCAACTATGAATTTAAATCAGAAGTGGGAGGAAATCTGCGGAAAGCTTTAAGGCAGTTTAACGTCTATGACACGACACTTTGAGATAAGCAGAAGGCTTCTCGGTATTTATAAGATTGATCTATGGTCCCAGGAATTTCATGGATCAGCAACATTATACAGGAATTAAAGACCAAAAATAACCCGCAAGATGTGATGATGTAACCTCCAATCTCATCAGGTCTCATTGTCGTCTGCTAAACTTTGATTAGCTGCCTTTAAACAAACATCTCCAGCCCTCAACATTCAGCCCGAGCGAAGAGATGAAAAGATTAAATTTGTATGATATCTCTGATTACGCGTAGTAGTCCTCAGTCGTTGTGGGAGAACAACAATTAGTTCGGCTAGATCCAACCACTTTTAATTCAATATATAAATACTATCTTATTTCGTTATTCCTTGTATCTCAAGTAGATGTAGTCTGAGTCTTTATCTGTTTATCTCCATAAGTGGAAACGTTTTTCCGGTTATTTTGAGAGAAAAATAGTAGCTTGATATCCTTACATGATCAAATTAGGAATCCATGAGGAACGTTAAATTATTCCAGTACAAAAAAAAACAAATCTTGAAAGAAAACAGAAATTGGTTTCTGCATGGACATGTGTAGACTATTTATTTCTAAAATTGGATTCTAAGGATGTATATGTTTCTAAATGTGGGAGCCTTTTTTCCTTTATCATAAATGATTCATGATTCCTGATTTCATTCAGCACCCAATATTCTTGATTTACAGTCTGAAATCCAGTTTCACTTCTGCTCTAAATCTGGACACCTGGCTTATTACCATTCACAAATGTGATTGACATTATTAATTGCGGTCATAAAATGGTTCATTCCTCCCCTGGAAGCAAAATGAATTAAATGAATACTCAGCTATATATATATATATATATGTGTGTACCGCGACATGTAATGATTGCCAAGCTAGTTGACATGGCATATTTGTGTCGGCAGAAAACAGCTGCAAATTTCATTATCCTCATTTTATGGGCAGATCTCCAAATGAAAGAGAAACAACCCGATCGTTACAGAAAACATTTAATGTTTATAAAATGACTGAATTATGAAACCTTAACATGATTAATAATATGTATGTGCTTTTTAAAAAGATTCTTAACATGCCTAAAGATTGACTTTCAAGACCTTATGTTCACGAAAGCCACATGTAGTTAAAACTATAGACTACCCAGAGTATAGTGTGCAGACGGTACGATGTAAAGGCGGGTTCCATTTTGAATGATTATCAAAGTGCTAGAAGGTAATTAGGCAAGGAGAATGATGGCCTGGGTGTCATGGTGGATGAACCTGGGGTTGATAGAATCACAGGATCTCCGGCTGATCACAGAGATTAAACTTTTAAAGACAGACAACAGAAAAGATGATTAAAATCTACTACATCGATCATTTACAGATTTCCAATCCTCTACTTTAAAACATCTAAATCATTACAAATATTTTTGGGTCTTTATCAAAATCAGAACAGCAAACAAATACTGATGTTTGATAAAATAACAATCATTTATTTAATTACAAAATTAGAATGAATTGCTGTTTAATTCTGGGTTTAACTCCCACTTCCAACATTTTTTTTTAATACTATTGTTGATTTTTTAATGACTGCATTGATTGTTCTTTTTTCGTTGCAGGCAATAAGTTACCAAATAATTCATTAAATAAAATATTAAAGCAAACATTGTTCAAAAAAGTAGAACAAAAAACAAATAAATGGGCTAATAAAGACAGAAAACAGAAAAATTAAATAGCAATTTGAACTGAAATTAGAAGTTGTATTAGGTACTCTAGGTTAAGTAAGCAATGTGAGGTAGGAGAATTTTGCCTGTACAGCACCATTTCTGCCTACAATATAAATGACTAAGCAAACTTTCTGTGTCACCATGCTTACACCACTCCAGATTTGAAATATCCTATTGGTTCTTCTGAGCCCTTGGACTTTCTCGACAGATCAACCACCACAGTCCTGAAAACATTCAACCATGGGACTTTTCCGATGGCTCGACCACTACAGCTCTGACAAGATTCATACCCTTGGCTTTTCCGATGACTCGACCACTATAGTTCAGATAAGATTCATACCCTTGGCTTTTCCGATGGCTCGACCACTACAGCTCAGACAAGATTCATACCCTTGACTTTTCCGACTGCTTGACCACTGCAGCACTGACAAGAACAAAACATGGCACTACACTCGTAATAGCTCTTTATTGCCTAATAATTTTTCCCGGGGATATTGAAACTGGATGTCTTTAAGACAAATACTAAACCATCTGTTACATCTTATCACTAGGATGAACTTACGAACTGACAGTTTATACATGCAGTATATTAAAGAGGTCTTATTTCATACTGTATTAAGGCAAAACCTAGTAACTCACTTTTTTCTTATTTTGAGAAAACAAAGGAAAAAGTAATGAAGGAATATTAAACCCCAGCTCATCCATTGATTTGACTATTGAGTTACTAGGTTTTGCTATGGTATACTAGGCAAATGAAGAAAGTTGCTAGGTTGTGTCATGGGTGTAACTGCTTACAAAATCAAAAGATTGAAATATCTAGTACAACAACAGGAAGAACATACCCTAGTAACTACAAATTTGGTCCTAACTCAATTTTGATAAAAAAGTGAGTTACTAGGTTTTGCCTTTTGACGGGAGTTATTTCATACTGTATTGGCATCACACAGATTAAAAAAATAACCAACTAATGAATTGGACATATTTTTATAATCACCATTCCACACCTATGGGAT
Organism: Patella vulgata; assembly: GCF_932274485.2. Lineage (NCBI taxonomy): Eukaryota > Metazoa > Mollusca > Gastropoda > Patellidae > Patella > Patella vulgata. The sequence goes on from NC_065885.2 coordinate 6,687,153, forward strand.
CATGTATAATGCTTATGTTCCGGTTGCTTATATAAAAACATTCTAATCTGTTAAAAATACTTAATATAAGTTTTTTTTATTTTAAGTACATTATTTGATCAAATGAAATGAAATAAAAAAGACTTTAATGGCCTAGTTTTCTGAATTGATCTGGCTACAATTTACGTTGTGAAATTTTTAATTTATCATATCTTTGTAATTACTGAATGATAATTTTGGGAAGACTAATATACCTTTTAAAGATACAACTCAGAAATAGTTTGCCGGACCAGGACCCAAGTTCACAAAGCATTGTCAGACTTAAGTTAAGAATTTACTCAACTTTCAATCACTGTCTATGAGAAATATCTTTGATCCAGAAACACAAAACTTTGCATATAGTTTCTTATTGATGTATTTGATACATTAAAACAACAAAAGTTTTATAAAAAGCTATATTTTGGTCAAAATAAGGCAAACAATTTTGAGTAAATTCTTAACGTAAGTTTGAGAATGCTTTGTGAACTCGGGTCAAGGACAGCAGGCAGTTTGCCTACTCTACATGTACATCAAATTCCAATATTTTGCTTACTTCCCTCAATTCTAATAACTTCATCTCGTATTTAAGGTGTAACATCATTTTGTTTACATCAAGCTAACTTAAAAATGTAAATTCTTCATTATCCAGTATTATTATTGTCTTTTTCCGTTTGGATACAGCACGTATAATTATCGAGATATGAACATCTTAATTTCAAGATACCATGGCGACATCGTTAATAGTTAATATTAAATTGTCTGTTAATTACAAGTAACATCTAATTCAATATTTTTTCATTACTTTAAGCGGCGTAAAATCCTATTAACTAAGGTAGTTATATATATATATCTTTCAGGTTTTATAGCGGACTTTCTTGTAAAACTATTAAATCTCGAGTTATCTTATCTCCGGTAAATGTTGTTAGACTTAAAACTGATAAATTGTAATTTATCGTTGAATAAATTGATGTAATATTCCAAGATATTTTGACTATAATTATATAAATGATAAAAATGTGTGATATTTGATGACATTAAAATAATAGGGGATGATGATTAAGATACGAATGAATGATAACATGTTCGACTCTGTAGACTTATAAACCTATTAACGGTAAATCTCTTTCATCTTTGGGGTATATTCTATGTCTGGAATAACTTGCGATCTGAAAGTCGGGGGTTGGCTTTGGCTTTTTCTCTGGTTATTTTCTTCAGTCTTTCTTTCCCCAGCATAAGCTCTGTCTCATGCTTTATCCTACACAGAACAACCCCCATAATTTCCAACAAGCTGATTTGAATGGCTGATTTCAGTCATAAATGAACGAAATATGAACAAGAAGACAAAAGAAGGTGAGCGGCATTTAGATTCTATATGGTGCTAGCTTCATCCAGTTGCGATCATGAACAGCTGATTCTGGTCACAAACGATCTATGCACAAGAGGAGCCAAGATTACACCCTGTATTTTCTAATATTAAAATAAGGAATTATGATATAAAATCAAATTTATTCATTCATTTCCAATAGAATCTTTAAATTTTCAGGTAGGGGGGGGGGGACACCCCAAGTAGTCCAACGTTTAGAAGACTGGGCATTGTGACTAGAATATTCAGGTTCAAATTTCAATGTTCATCGTGAACTGAGGAAGGGACAGAAAAAAAAAACCCTGAGGTCCATTCGTATACACATTGAAAAAGTGTAGGCAGAAAATCCACTGTCAGGGCAAAATTCTCCACTGCTGCTTTGTACACCATAGAAATATGAACCTGCCTTAAGATGATTTACATATGTATACCGGTAATTTTTCAATAACTATTAAAATCAACAAAATTCAACTGACCTGTTACAGAAAGAGCAAAGAACAAAAATACTGACAAAGAAAATAAGGCATTAGAATTAGATTAGTGTAATTTTCGTGAAACAATCAGAAATCTTCATTCATTTATTGGAATTCCACATCATCTTTGGTAGTAGTATTTTTAGTCGAGGTTATAGTCAGTGGTGTTCTTCAAGAAAATATCAGGAAATCTCTCAAGAATTACAGATGGGGTGTAACATAACTCTATCTAAAAGCAATATCAGAGTTTTTTTTACTCGACAACCCTTCACATTTGATATTTTGCCGGCTCCAAGATGGATTCCTTGTGAATGGTTCTTACTGTCCGTCTGCCATCAATCAAATAGTGTACCTGTAAATTAATCTATTTATATATCTTCGTTCTTATTGGTTGTTGTAAGTCAAGAAAGTTTGTTTACAAGTTCAATAGTTTAGTTACTCCGTTTGTTTTATATTCCTGACTAATCTATCAGATCGTCCAGAGTCTTTGATTGTCGAATGTCGACTGGACTTATTGTATATAGAATGTTTATTGATATAAGATGAAGATCAAAGGGGAGATTATGGACCATGCTTTTAAACAATTTTATTTACTGACTGGTGGCTTAGCGATTAAGGCGCTAGCTCCCAACCAGGAGATCTGGGGTTCGACTATGGTGTTAGAAGAGTAAGTTTCCCAGGACTAGACGAAGATCAAAGGGGAGATTACGGACGATGCTTTTAAACCATTTTATTTACTGACTGGTGGCTGAGCGATTAAGGCGCTAGCTCCCAACCAGGAGATCTGGGGTTCGACTATGGTGTTAGAAGAGTAAGTTTCCCAGGACTAGACGAAGATCAAAGGGGAGATTACAGACGATGCTTTTAAACCATTTTATTTACTGACTGGTGGCTGAGCGATTAAGGCGCTAGCTCCCAACCAGGAGATCTGGGGTTCGACTATGGTGTTAGAAGAGTAAGTTTCCCCAGGATTAGACGAAGATAAAGGGGAGATTACGGACGATGCTTTTAAACCATTTTATTTACTGACTGGTGGCTCAGTGATTTAGGCGCTAGCTCCCAACCAGGAGATCTGGGGTTCGATCATGGTGTTAGAGTAAGTTTCCAGGGATTAGCGTGCACGTAAAATTGCCCTTGACTATTAGAATTTAAAATACATGTAAGAGTAGGACATAGTGCTGCTGTCCAGGCAAAATTGCCCCCATAGCACAATAGATGGCATATGGCTGTTTTATTAGTCCAGTAGGAGTAGAGCAGTGGGACGTTAAACCCCATTTCATTTCATTCTGCTCTACTACCTTGAAACTGGCCAACAAACACAAAAAACGACCAATTCAATGTTTGTTATTTAATACCAATAAAATGATAAATTTTTTGTATTTTGGCTGTTTTGGTTTACAGCTGTTTTGGTTTACAGCTGTTTTGGTTTACAGCTGTTTTGACCTTATTCTATTTTATATCCTCTGCAGTTGACAAATTTTTCAATTCAGCATTTGTAATTTTAAACATCATATTTGATTACACAAGTAACATTATTTCAGTGAATTCTGTTTAAACAACAAATTCAATACGTTTCCAGATGAGGATACTTTCTTTCATAGTCACCATTCCAAAACGATACTTTTGTACTCAGCATTTGTAATTTCTAACATTGGAAAACTTGGGAAAGTCTAACAATACAATTAATAATTCTGAACATGGACCTCCAGTGAAATCAGTAAGCTCCCTTCCTTATGACGGATGACTCAGTTTAACCCGGAGGTTAACTATTCCTAATACTCACAGATCTCATAAAGATGAGAAATTTTTCTCTGTTCAAAATGGCTAACCTGATTTTCTACTTAAGGACACGTTGAAAAAAAGAATGAAAGGGAACTAAAACAGTTTTATGGGAAAACAATCACTGGTTTATTATACACAAGTACAACATTTCGATTATTATCATGCACAACGTTTCGATAAGTATCCTCTTATCAAGCACAATGACATTTAGTAAACTGGAGGGTAGGCCTATATACATGTATGTACAATATGAAGCCATACTTAATGAAAGTAACTTCTAATCTTGAATTTTTTTTCTGTTGGGAACTCAATGCCTACTATGAATCATTCAATACCATTTACTCCAACACTTGTCAGCTACAAAAGATCTATATGCGTGTATATAATTGCTGTTTGTATATCGAGAGTTCTATATTAATGGCATAACCATGTTTAATCCAAGTCTCGTCAATCCGACACCACGGACATCACATGACTTTATGTACTAGTCTCGTCAATCCAACACCAGGGATATCACTACAATCACTACCTCATCTAATGATAAGTAAAAACATTTGTAGGCTTTTGTTTTAAATAGTCGTGTATATATGTATTTGTCGACTCGTGAACCAAGTTGGGAAAGCGGCTAGACATTTTGGATTATCTTATCTATAGTCAAAGTGAATATATCTGAACCTGCTTCATTTAAATATACATCATGTGAGATTAGATAAAGAGCTGGAACTTCTCACTATAATAGTTAAAAACTTGATAATGTAAAGGCAATATGCTGAAAATTTCAGTCAAATTGCTCCAGTCTGAATCGAGATATTAGCGTTTGAATTTTAGGGATAGTCTCGATCATCATTAATAAAGTCGATACGATAATAAATCGATTATTAATTTCTGGATTAAATCATCAAGGAGCGTTGAACAGAAAATTGGATTCTAATCCAGTGAAAATCTGACACATAAGATGGCATCAAGAGATGATTAAGGTCTTTTCATGTTAATAAATGTCTAATTAATAGTTTATTTCAGGCCTAAAGAAAACCCTGAAAAAGGCAGATTTAGCTCTTGCATAATCTATGTTTAATATCTGGAAATATAAATTGAACAAACAGAAAGATTGTTCTACAACATGCCGTGGGACGGATGGCCAAATAGTTAGCGCAAGAGAGCTGTATCATAAGGTCTGTCATTGAGTCAACTGGCGTGGTTTCGATTCCCGGTTGTATGTGACAAGGAGTAGGGTCACCTGTCCAACATTGTGGGTTTCTCCAGGTCCTCCGGTTTCCTCCCACTGCTAAAGACCTGTACGCGGAAGTGAATTATTGAAATAAAATTGAACCATATGTTAGGACCAAAATGACCTAGTTTGTGTCGAGTATTTTTTAAAATAAAATTAAACCATATGTTAGTCCCGAAATGATCTAGTTTGTGTCGGTGGACCTTAAACCCCATCTCTCTCTATCTCTCTCTCTCTCTCTCTCTCTCTCTCTCTCTCCATGCAATGGGCTATGAGAGAAATTTTGCCAAGCTGAGCATGTCACAATATGCCAATGTCCCGTCAGACTGGAGCGACTGGAGCGTAGGAAAACAACTTGCAGAACACACCCATATTACATACAGATCAATGAATTATGATTAATTTCTGTTATAAGAGAATCTAATAGGATATTTTCCAGCAGAATGGAAGCAGAAGATCTACCAGAGTGTGTATATTATTATAAGTACAGTTTGTATGTTTTAATTACATGAAATAAAATATAAACTTACTACAGGTAAATACATGGAACCGTGCCAAACTAAACTCCCAAGGCAAGGTACAATGTAGAGAGAGAAAAAAACCCGACGAAGTGGAATGCAGGTAAAAATAGACAGGTAAATGATTGTATTTCGGTGTCATGGATGTAAGTATAGAAATAAAAATAAACTTTGTCGATAATCAAACAGTCCATGTAATTCTACTTGAGGTGTGGGTGGTAGGGAAGGAAATGTCGAGGACAGAAATGAAATGAAATGGGGTTTAACGTCCTACTGTTCGGCTCCTAAAGGGCTAATGAAGATGGGCATACGCCATACAGTGTGCTATGAGGGAAATTTTGCCCGGGCAGCGGCGCTATTGCCTACTCTTATATCAAATTCCAAATGCCAAGGGATCTTTTATATGCACACCAATATACACAACCTTGTTTTTTAGTCTCATCCAAACAACTACATGTAGGCAAATTATCCTAGCCAGACATTACCCCTGACATTGCTACAAAAATCCAAAGTTTCTTATAACTTATAAAATAACTCTACCTTAATTAAAGAAGACCTTTTTTTTGCTTCATTAGTCATTCACGAACTGTCAACAAACTATTTGAAATTCCTTAGTACAACAAACCACAGGAGCGTGAGTTAATAGTTCACCATTTTCAACACAGACACGGGTAATTAAACAGTTATTCTCTAAGGAACTAATCTATTAATCTTAGATGGGGTATGCCGTGATTGAGTCAGTGTGTGGGAGGTACAGGTCAAGGCAATTGACTGAGACTAATGAGAGAGAGAGAGAGAGAGAGAAAGAGAGAGAGAGAGAGAGAAAGAGAGAGAGAGAGAGTTTTATGTCCACTCAACAAATTAGTTTGTTTTAGGAAAAACCTAATATATGTTTTATCTTAATGCTTTGAATTTATACAGAGATTTCTCTAGCAATGAGTGGGGAGGGGTGGATGGCCGAATGGTTAGCACGTGCACGCTGTATCATAAGGTCTGTCGTCTGTCACAGAGTTGTATGTGACAAGGAGTAGGGTCGACTGTCAAACCTCATGGGTTTTCTCCGGGTTCTGCGGTTTCCTCCTACTGCTAAAGACTCCTACACACAAGCAAATTATTGAAATAAAATTCAATCATGTGTTAGTCTCAAAATGACCTAGTTTGTGTCGAGTGGGCGTTAAACCTCTCTCTCTCTAGCAATGAGTGGAAATCAGAGAACCCAATAAAAAACATGTATTCAAAGCAATATAGACAGCATGCATGTATGAATAACAGAACAACATTGGATGTTACTGTACAAATAGATTGTTTGATTGTGTGCAAACATGAATGATTCAGATAATAAAAACATTTGCTTACCTTAAAACAAACTATGTTATAGGATCAGGAAATGGTACTCAAGTTTATAAGTAGCCCAGTATTTCTTTACCAAATAACGTATATACTAAAACATCTAAACACAATAACAGCCAACTCTATACTATTAGTAAAATACTTGTGGCTTTTCACAGCTGTAAAACTATGCCTGTGGCACTTTTCACTCTCTCTTTCTGTCTTTTCCAATGGTGAATGAGTTTGTTATCACGCTATCTGCAAGACAAAGATTATATAGTTAAGTAGCAATGGACTGGAGAGGTTTTGGTATGCACAACAAGCGTACTTCTCTGTTTTTGTAGATAATAATAAACAGGGGAAATCGTAGATTATCTATGGAATTTTTATTATCCAGTTCATAAATGAATGATTTAATCTTTTTTGGCAAGTAAATAAATGAACAGTATATACACTGTATATATTTTGTTTTTCAAGTTAGTTTCAGCAATGACACCTTTTATTGCCAGGCCCCCTGTTCTGCAGGGAATTTAGAGAATTGTCTTGGGAAAGCTCATCACCATACCCCCTCCCATCCTACTGGAAAATATTATTATTCTAAAAATATGAATTAAATGGTGAATCATTGCTGCAGAAAAAAAGGACATTCAACTTGCTCAACCCCATTTCATCGCATTTAATTTCAAAAAGCTTTATTACCGAAAATACAACTGATAACAAGAAACAATGAAATGAAATGGGGTTTAACGTCCTACTGTTCTGCTCCGAACTGGGCTAATGAAGACCTGGCACACACCATACAGTGTGTAATGAGGGAAATTTTGGCCGGGCAGTGGCACTATGGCCTACTCTTACATGTACATTGTATATCGATTCCAACTGCCAAGGGATCTTTTACGTGCATGTCAATGTGTACAAAGAAACTCTTTTTTTTTTTGTCCCTTCTGAACGACTAGACAGTTGTTCATGATAACAAGTAACAATCATTTAATAAATAAATTGCACAACTGAATAAAGTGCACTTCGTAACTTTTAGTTATCTGAACCAGTCTGTATGAAACAGACAGTATACATAGATATTTCAACAACCCGATAAATATACAGAGAAAACTGCTTAAAATTTATTCAATTAGCCACCAGTTTACGTGTCTTCCTTTATCAGGAACCATAGAAAATCGTTTTTGCTCAACATGTAAACCCCAAGAATATCTGGCAGAACAAATGATTAATTGGACAACTGGATTGTATCAAAAAGATTTCAAAAGATGAAACCATTGCTAAATGAGTTGGTGGAAGATCATCTTCAGAACGGATGCTAAAAAATCCCACTTTCATTTGGCTGGTTAAAGTAGATAATTGTATGCAGCTAGCAATCAATATAAATTCAATATTACTCTTGAGCTGTGCAAGATCCACAACCCCAAATCAATATCTGATGTGTGGAAAAAGATGCAATGCGAATTAACAAGACATTCAAGATTTTTGACAGCGCGATAAAAAGGCTAGGGGAATAAAAGGAGTCAATAACAAAACCCCCCTGGTTATTAACGTGACTTTAAGTTCAAAATGTCATGTTCGCTAAAATTGTGTATAAAATATTCTCTTATTAATAACATCTGAAAAAATATAATTTCTAGATTACCAATAAAAACCCAATAAGAACCAGGGTCCATCATATCATGTCATATTTCTGATGTCACACGTCATTCTATGTCACATGTCATACTCATATTTGTAATATAATTCCATACGTCATGTAAGAGTATGTCTAATGTCATGCAGCACTCTTATGTCTAACATCATGTCTCATCATAGTGTGTCTAATGTCATGTCACGCCATAGTATGTCTTATGTCATGTCATAGTGTGTCTAATGTCATGTCACGTCAAAGTATGTCTAATGTCATGTCACGTCAAAGTATGTCTTATGTCATGTCACGTCAAAGTATGTTTTATGTCATGTCACGTCAAAGTATGTCTTATGTCATGTCACATCATAGTGTGCCTTATGTCATGTCACCTCATAGTATGTCTTATGTCATGTCACGTCATAGTGTGCCTAATGTCATATCACACTCACATGTCTAATGCAAATGATAACATCATAGTAACAGAAATGAAATTAAATGGGTTTAACGTCCTAGTGTTCTGCTCCGACCTGGGCTAATGAAGACGGGCATATGCCATACAGTGTGCTATGATGAGGGAAATTTTGCCCGGACAGCGGCACTACTGCCCACTCTTATATCGAATTCTAACTGTCAAGGAATCTTTTCTGTGCACGCCAATGTGTACACAGGACCTCGTTTTTTCATCCCATCCAAACAACTAGACAGCTGTCCATGTCAGGCCCTCCACCCTGCATCACTGATGGCAAATATTTATGAACTTTCTTGGCCAATGCAGGGATCGAACACCCAACCTCCAGGCTAGTGAGCCAGCGTCTTACCCACTTAGCCAACTGTTGCCCCCATCATAATAACATGATTTAACTTAATCTTGAATAACACCAGATATGTACAATTAAACCAGGAACAGAATCAATACACTTGGTAACTTAATGTTTTTTGGGCAACACTCTTCAACATATACTCAGTTTGCTAATGACCGAAATCCTCAATTGACACCTCACGAGTGATGATCAATCCAGTATCCTCCAAGTGTTATGTTTTGCTGAGACGATCTCTTGATGATCTGTCAATAATCAGCATAACAATTAGGTCAAGTAGAGAGAGAGAGAGAGATGGAGAGAGAGAGAGAGAGAGAGAGAGAGAGAGAGGGTTTAACCTCCACTCAACACAAATTAGGACTAACATATAGTTCAATTTTATTTCAATAATTCCCTTCTACTTAGGTGTCTGTCTGTAGGAGTGGTCGGGTGGGAGGAAACCGGGGAAAACCTCACAAGGTTAGACAGGCGACCCTGGTAATTGTGGGATAATTGCGACAAAAAAACACTTGTTTGTGATTAGTAAAACCCTATTTTTTCCAAATTTCAATGTACATCCTGTGGTCATTTTAATACTAAGAGCATAAAATGAGATGACAAGTGGTTCTTCTGAGTTCATTGTAGGGATTCAAATATAGATATTCGATTTGTGAGTCCAGGGGCTGCTGTAGGGGATTTAAACACAGATATTCTATTTGTGAGTCCCGGAGCTGCTCTAGGGGATTTAAACACAGATATTCTATTTGTGAGTCCCGGGGCTGCTCTAGGGGATTCAAATATAGATATTTTATTCATGAGTCCAGGGGCTGCAATAGGGGATTCAAACATAGACATTTTATTCATGAGTCCAGGGGCTGCAATAGGGGATTCAAACATAGACATTTTATTCGTGAGTCCAGGGGCTGCAATAGGGGATTCAAACATAGACATTTTATTCGTGAGTCCAGGGGCTGCTGTAGGGGATTGGTATTTATACATGTATGTAGGGGAAAGAGAATAGGAGTGTAACGTTCACTCAACACAAACTGTAGTTCATTTAGGGACTAACACATTTCTGCATAACGAAGAGTGAGATCGGGACTAACATATGGTGAAATTCAATAATTCTCTTGGAATTGTGGAAGGAAACTGGAGGACCCAGAGAAAACCCACAAGGTTTAACAGGCGACCCTAGTCCTTGTTACGTACAAGACAAGTGTTCGATCGAAACCACCTCACTTGTCTCAATGACAGACCTTATAATAAAAAGCGCAAAACTTTGGCATAATAAGATCAGATTATTGCATACGTACATGCATCGAACCAACAATTATAAAACCGAGATGAGAATGAAATCATGTAGACAGATTTTAATTATAATTGAAAACTCGCTGAACATGTTTTAATATCCATGTACATTCATCATACAATCAATCTTTTCAGTTTATTTGGACCCACAGCGACAGCGAGATTTACAAAACGACTCGTCAAGAACTGCAAATCCTGTTTATTAATTTATTATTAATGGTCTATGAATGCTACATGTACATGCTTGTCTTTTAAAAGCAAAACCTTGTCTATTTACATCCATGCATATCTATCGAGTCTATCGGTATTCATAGCCACACAAATAACCTGACAATCTAATACAATTCTCAGGTTTTTCTTTCAATACTCCCTGTCATAAAAACATTATTTTCTTGCTTGAGTAGAATCTACATACTTCCATATTTTTTTTTTTTTGTATTCTGATCGATATTTAAGCTTACTATTTGATTATTAGTAAATATAAATAGTGGTCCCCCTAGGCCATTTGCTCTGAAATATTTTTTGTTAATAATTATACAAGGTCTGGTTTAGAAGTAATGTTTAGTTAAAGTAACGATATGTAATTTTCTGAAAATATCAGGGAGCCACATGGAATCTTTGTAAATACTGAAAATCATGCATAATAGAATCTTTAAAGATGGGTTCCCGCGTACAAACTGGGTGATTTAAAGTAGCTAAGTCTCTAACTCAATATCATCCAAAACCTTCAACATTGAAAACACGAATTATGTGTCTGTTTTAATCAACATTGATGTTGTCATCCTACCGGGAAAAAGATGGGCGTCTGATATTCAATATTTAAGACAAAATAAACATTTTACTTGGTACACGAATCAAGTACCATAATGCGTTTCAGCGCAATTTGTTACAGACGACTCAAAGAACGAGGTTAGACATATTCCACAAGTCATGTCAAACGGTGACCCCATATTCTTATCTGAAGAGCATGCGCAAAAATACTATCGGTGTAGACTGCAGTAACCAGACGCTAGAGATTGCCATTTGATTGAGACTTCTGGAGTATTTCGTCGAACATAACTGCCTTGAAATTAGAGTAAAAACGGAAACGATTGAATGTAAATCAGTTTATTTACATTCATATTACATTTCGACCCATTACATTATATAAGTTTCGACCCATTTGTGTCAATTTGTAGATCCCAAATAGCTCCTTTAATGGTATATATGGTATATAGTATTTTTCTAGTAAGATTGGATACAATGTATCTCTTTTTTCCATATATACCAAAATTATCATACTTTTATTGGAAATAACCACCCGATAAATACTTTTCTGGGAACCCATCTTTAACATTTGATGATATAGAAGTGGGGTTTGTGCACCTACATGTACCTATCTAATATACATGTATAATGACAGACATTTTACGTAGACAACAAATTCCAACTGCCGCAATTAGGGTGATTTTTCATGCCTGCCAAAGTGTTTATGGAACTCTTTTTTTTCTTGTACTATCAAACGACTAATTGGTAGAAATCAACAGTGAGTAACATATGTATCCACCACTACCTACCACAGATACAATGTAGTGTGTTGTTGAAGCGGTGTAATGCATTAACGCCCCGACTTAAATAGGCCTTGTCTGCTGGATCCGATCGGCCAGGGAGGTATTACATGTATGATACCATTCAAAACTTTGGGTAACAGCTCATGTCCTCTTGTGTTAGGAGCCACGCTGGGTAAGATGCGTGTTCGATCCCTGCATTGGCCGTGAAAGTTCTTTGAGATTTTTCCAACATGGTTTCCCATTGTCACAGTAAGACGTTCAGTTCAACTCTATTTCATTTCCTCTTGAGTTAATTCAATGGAGAGTTCTCGGTGTTCAGGTATCAGCCTTAGCATCTTGCTGTGTCTTCCATTGAACTTTAGCTTTTCAAAACCAAAATTTTATACCCGATGTCTGCACCATAGAATCATGACTACTACTACTAGCACAACATCCCATTCTGTACAATTAAATTTTTCGTCAATTGTGAAAACATCCATCTCACATGTTATCGTCATAATCTGATGTTGCAAAACACATCGTCCATTTCAAAAATTGTGCGTTTTGTTGCGTCTCTCAATATTGTTATACAGCATGTACCCATCAGTATGTTATTTGACTGACCTGAAAGCATGTGTTTTATTAGCATCAAGATGGCTAAATCTATTTTTTAAGGCTAGCTCAATTTTTGCAAGATCAATGAGATGTAAACGTGATTGTTGGCAAGATTGTAGGTTAGAGTAATGGGTAAGCATTGTGGCTAGGTCAAGGGTTAGGGTTTGGATTGGTGCAAGCCCTGTTTACATGTCGTGACCTATGAAAAAAAATTGAGCTGGCCTTATCATTTAGCACTAACCCCATAAATATGGGAGATGTAGGAAGATATACAGTTCTTCCAGGTCAATACACATCTTAATGAAACTGTCAATCAAAGACAGAACACTTGATGTAACCAGCCATGGGATTATTGAATCAGAACAATTAAATCTACTCAGTCAGAAAATTGAAACACTGTTGTACAATTGTTTGTGGATTACACAGTATGTTTAGTTTATTTAACTCGTGTAATCTGGACAGGTCCGTCAGAAGAATATTAGCAGCCCTTACAATTGGGCAAAGCAATGTACTGGGGCCCCTGATCTCCCAACATATTAAAATCTGGACATCTTAAAAACATTAGCAGCCCTTGGGCAAAGCAATGTCCTGGGGCTCCTGATCTCCCAACATATCAAAATTTTGTGTCTGTTGTGTAAAGGTGTTGCCTGACAACGGGAGCGCTCTGCTCAATTCAAATATCAGTTAAATGCTAGATGGCCCCGATTCCAGATCCATTATTTGTTGTATACAATTGAAATGAATAAAAGTGGTTTTCACATCCTACCGTTCTGCTCCGACCTGGGCTAATGGAGACAGGTACATGTATATGCCATACAGTGTGCTACACGTATGAAGGAAATATTGCCCTGACAGGGGGACCTTGGTTTTTCATCCCATTCAAACGACTATATATTGTACCTTGTCAGGCCCTCCGTCCTGCACCAAACAACAAGGGAGAACCACGCCGGAAAATACCAATGAACTTTCTCAGCCAAAACAGGATTGAACATGGGATCACTAGGCAATGGCGTACGAGCTGGGGGGGGGGGGGGTGGCCCCCCCCATTTTGGGCACCAAATGCTGGGAAAATTTGGGCACACAGTTGTACTTTGTAAAAGTTGTATAAAAAAAATATTGTGTTCTTGAATGTGTCCAATTTAAATTCAGAGGGAAATTTTGCCCGGGCAGCGGCACTATCGCCTACTCTTATAACGAATTCCAACTGCCAAGGGATCTTTTACATGCATTTCAATGTATACACGGGACCTCGGTTTTTCGTCTCATCCGAAGGACTAGACAGCTGTCCTTGTCAGACCGTCCGTCCTGCATCACTGACAAGGGGGAACCACGCCGGAAAATCTGGATGAACTTTCTCGGCCAATGCAGGGATCGAACACCTGACCTCCAGGCTAGAATCTGATTAAGATAACACACTATTTATGGTTTATTTCAATGTGCAAGGATGACAAGCAAATTCGTGAAGTGTTCCATATATTTGCAGTTAAATAAACCATAGTAATTGTTATCCATTAATAGAGTGTTATTTTAATCAGATTGTCTCAACTCTTGACTAAATTGTCCCGGAGTCAAATCCATGGAGTTGAGGGAGAGAAATAGGGGTTTAAAGTTACAATTTCATATTTTTAAAATGTATTAAAATAAAGCCCTAAAATAGATGGTATCTATAAACAGTCTTACCATTGTTAAAGAATAATCCTATAATTCACCATTGCCAGTTGAGAAGTTGGCAAAAATATCATTTTCAACTTCACATTCGAACGCTTGAAGATAGCTATTCCATGGTGGGGAATATAAAACAAGGGAGGTAATTCGAAGGTAATTGTGTTATTATTTCCGGTGTGAAGATTTTTAAGTGTGAGAAAGATCGTATAATAGTGAGTTGCTGCTTATTGAGCAAAAGACATCAAAATTATTATGTTTTGACTTTCTTAGAAAATATGAAATTGTAACTTTAACGTTCACTCGACACAAACTACATGCAGGTTATTTCGGAACTACCATACGGTTCAATTTTATTTCAATAATTGGCTTGCGTGTAGGGGGTCTTTATGTATACCCACGATCCAATCTGTATTACGGAACAGTGAATCGATGGTAACAATGACGAATGCAACCCAAGGTAAAAGTTTGTCGATTTGACATACACAACATGGACAGGTGTAAAATCATCAAACACATTCACTTGATGGACATTTCCTATTTCTCATCTAATTCTATAGCCAACATTTTAAACAATGATTCCTGATTTATCTTTACCAGCTGCCTGCATTATACACTACATCGCAAAAAAACTAATAAATCCTATTTTTTTTTACCCTGTTCTGTTATCTCCAGTGATTGCCAATATTTTTTACGTATTTTCATTTGAAGACAGGTATTATCTCGCCTATGATTGAAGACGGATGAAGTACAAGACAGCTGATGTATACTTTTTAATTGTCTTTTTTTCATTGTTTGTGTAAAGTTTATTAATATCAAGTGTCAAGAGATTAAATCAAGCCATAAAACTAATCAGTTTGACAAAATCTGAGGCCTGGTTCCAACAAAAAATTCTACTCTCTCCATTTTAAATTTATTTGGTTGCTTTGATATTAAAATCAATTTCTGTATTCACACTTCCTTTGCGATTTATACATTCGATACGAACCAACTGAAAGTAAATCAGTTTGACAAAATCTGAAGCCTAGTGAGTTCAAAGAAAAAAATCTACTTCTATGGCACTTTCGTATTCTTTGGCTGCTTTTGATATTTTAATTACAATCTGGTTAAAACACAGATCCTGTGTCGTTTCATTTTTATGGTTCAAAATTTCGTTTTACTTGTCTTTACTACACGAGAATCTGGACGAGTTGTTATATACATGTACCTCGAGTTCTAGTTGATGTCAGGGATTGGTGGTCTGTTGCGGAGAGTTTTTAGCTTGTGGTACACGGAACTGTGGGCATCCCACTAGAAACATCAATGTTGATTGGTTAATCAAATGCCTGATAGGGTCAAAAGCGGCTTGTATGAACCCTGACGTGACCTCCTACTACAACTGGTCAGATCTTCATGCAGTGGAGGCTATCGAAAGTATAAAAATTGAAACGAAATATAGATCTGTATTTTAATCAGATTGTTTAAAATAATTTATGTATCACTACTTCCTTTGGGATTTCAATACTTTCTAATCCGTAACCATCTAAAAGTTGTCTAGCCTGGAGGTCGGGTGTTCGATCCCTGCATTGGCCGAGAAAGTTCATCCAGATTTTCCGACGTGGTTCCCCCTTGTAGGGATGCAGGACGGTGGGCCTGACAAGGACAGCTGTCTAGTCCTTCGGATGAGATGAAAAACCGAGGTCCCGTGTATACATTGGAATGCACGTAAAAGATCCCTTGGCAGTTGGAATTCGATATAAGAGTAGGCGATAGTGCCGCTGCCAGGGCAAAATTTCCCTCATAGCACACTGTATGGCGTATGCCTGAGTAATTTTTCAAAACTAAATCTGTGTTTATGTGTAAGAGAGAAAGAGAAATGGGGTTTAACGTCCACATGACACAAACCAGGCCACTTCGAGACTAACATATGGTTTAATTTCAATAATTCGCTTGTGTGTAGGGGTCTTTAGCAGTGGGAGGAAACCGGAGAAAACCCACGAGGTTGGACAGGCAACCCTACTCCTTGTCACGTACAACCGGGGATTCGAAACCCTGCCAGTTGACTCAATGACAGGCCTCATGATACAGCGCGCACGTGCTAACCATTCGGCCATCCAACCACCCAGTGTTTATGTGTGAAAACTATATTGACGTTTAATAAGTACGACACATGAACAGAGCATGACATCATCATCACAGTCATCTGGAAGTTTGTCAATGGCATCAATCGTGATGCAATTGTCCAAAGAACAAACATTTGAAGTTTCATCTCAGGCTGTTCTAGATATGACCATACATGTATAACTCCAATACTTTTTAATCTCCATTGGCTCCCAATAACTTATAGAATTGAATACAAAATTCTGCTTTTCACCTACAAGTGTGTAAATGACCTTGCGCCATTATACCTCTCGCAGCTATTGTGTTTGTACAAGCCTTCTCGACAACTCCGCTCAAGTAACGACAACTTCTTGCTGATAGAAAGAAATGCAAAACAAGTATCGGTTGGAGAGAAATCTTTTTCAATAAAGGCTCCTAAATTGTGGAACAAATTACCATTTAGCCTAAGAAACTGTGCATCACTTTCGACTTTTAAAGCAAAACTCAAGACTTTTTTTATTTACCAAAGCCTTTTGTTAACTGTGATACAGTCTTTTTATCCAAATTCTTAACTTAGTTGTTTTTATATTTCCATTTTCGTTCAAGTTACAATTTCATATTTTCTAAGAAAGTCAAAACATAATTATTTCTATGTCTTTTGCTCATTTATACGATCATAGGTGTCATTCTCACACTTAAAACTCATTTACACCGGAAATAATAACACAATTACCTCACTTGTTTTCTATTCTCCACCATGGAGTAGTTATCTTCAAATGTTGGAATTTGAAGAGGAAAATGATATTTTTGCCAATTTCTCAACTGGCAATAATGAATTATAGGATTAATAGGATTATTCTTTAACAAGGTAGGACTGTTTATAGATACCATCTATTTTAAGGCTTTTTTTTAATAAATTTTAAAAATATAACTTAAAAATATGAAATTGCAACTTTCAGTAATTTTTATATATTCTTATTTTTGCCTTTAACTATTTACATGTATTTTTTATTCTTATGTATTGTATCTTTTTTAAGTTTGTAAAGAGCATCTGGGCATTTAGGTGAAAGATGCGCTATATAAATACACCATAATAATAATAATAATAATAATAATACTGAAATTGACCGAGACTTATGGCTTTTTCTTGAGAGCAAGACAAAGAATAATAAGACGATCACTAACGCAACTAATAATTCCTGGTTTAAAAGTTAATAAAACGTGTACAATCGCATGCTTTGAGCTTTTACATAAATACTATAAATTAATACGTATCTCCATCAATTCGCTTTACAATTCAAGATTTGTTATTTCACATTAAGTCAACAGATGTCATTTCAAGCTCTTGTAGGAAATTGGAACTTTGAGGAAATGACAAAAAATATCTTCCTTTGACACAAGCCATCTATACTCTTGTTAGAAATGTCCAAATGTAATAAAAGCGATTAAAAGGAAATGTTTTCAATAAAAGAATTGCGAGAAATTCGGTGAGAAAACTTGTTGTTAATTGCTGACTCAGCTTGTTCTATTAGATCAGACTAAAGAAACACATCAACCGTGATTTATTATTGGAACTAAATTACAAGTGACCTCCTGAAAGTGTGATTACGACCCCCATACAAATTCTATTTGCTTTATCTCTTCCAGTCACAATAGGCCTTTAATGGCCAATCCAATCATTTTATTGTTCATCTACAAGTGGTCATCTAACCTATCTCTCTCCCCTGGTCAATATCATCATGCAGACCTGTCCAGATGCAGCTAATAACACACAGACAAAATCAAATAATCCACTAGCAGATTGAGCAGAATACCAGGTCATTTATAGAACAGATAATTAAAACCAGTGGATAATTAGATTAATCTGGTCCTTCAAACAGATTGACTACAATAACACTTAGATCATTACTTAAATCGTAAAGTCGCTGGATTCTAGTTGTGCAATTTTCACACAATAACTAATATTTCACGACGTACATGTAATCAACGGGAAAATATACTCAGATTGATTATTTATTTAACATTTAATTTCTCTAATATATACTCTATTCAAATTGATCATATCACATTTAATTAAACATATACATTATGCAAGAGCTAAATCTGTCTACTGCAGGTCTTTCTTTAGACCTAAATTATTAGACATTAATTAACCTATCCAGACCATAATCAACTCTAGATGGCATTGCTAGCCCGCGATCTTTAGTGGATTATGAGCCTATTTACTGCATATAACTTTCCTTCACGATTTAATGATTAAATGGATAATCGAGACTATGTTGTTTATCGTACTGACTTTAGTAATGATGATCAAGGCTAGCAGGAAACTACAACCGCATAGTTCTTGGGTCATAGTGGATCAATTTGTATGAAATTTTCAGCAAATTGCTTTTACATTATCTAGTTTTTAACTATTATAGTGAGAACTGCCAACTCGTTATCAAATCTCCCATAATGTATCTTTAAAGATATGTCTGGAATATACAAGCGAAGTAGCATCCATACTATGGACTGATATTCCTTTCAATGATTCAGTTTTTACAATATTGTAATTGTCTGCAAGGAATTCAAAATCGCTCAAATGACGTTTAGTGGGTTTAAAGAAAGAGAGAGAAATGGGGTTTAACGTCCACTCGATTCAAACTAGGTCATTTCAGGACTAACATATGGTTCAATTTTATTTCAATAATTCACTTGTGCATAGGGGTCTTTAGCAGTGGGAGGAAACCGGAGAACCTGGAGTACACCCACGAGGTTGGACAGGCGACCCTACTACTTGTCATGTACAACCGCTGAATCGAAACCACTCCTGGTGACTAAATGACAGACCTTATGATACAACGCGCACACACTAACCATTCGGCCATCCACCCCCCCCACCTCTCCGGCTTTAAAAAGCAATCCCTTTGATTACCTTCACTGACAAGGGGAAACCATCCTCTACATGCTCTGCCAACACTGAAATAAAAACAGGGACCAGTACCATATTAACTGAGCGGCACTGTGTATCCCTTAGTGTAATCTTTTTTCATACAAATCCACGTTGTAAAAGAATAGGTCGCAAGAGAATAACTCTTTTATATGAAGATCGGCAAACAAGATGAAACAAATGTCAATACGTGCGACTTTTACCAGGAATCCATTTCGATACATAATGGGGTTAATATAAGTATCCAGAATATTGAAAAAGGT
Organism: Patella vulgata; assembly: GCF_932274485.2. NCBI lineage: Eukaryota > Metazoa > Mollusca > Gastropoda > Patellidae > Patella > Patella vulgata. The sequence goes on from NC_065885.2 coordinate 6,706,676, forward strand.
CAGCACCGTTTGTGAAAGGGTTACCTAATGGCCAACATCAGAATATTCAAAAAGGTCAGTACCATTTCTGTGAGGGCTACTGGATGGCAAAAGCGTGTAACCTGCAGTGATAAAACTTTAATGGTCGTAGTCTCCCATTATCACCTGATTGTGTAATCTAATGACGTGATGCCAGTCAATAACGATAGTAACTTCTGACATGTTTCTTATTGATTTTATATGACAAGTCTCCAGCGAATACTTAATATTAAAAGGATTATTAGTAACTACAAGATTTTAACGCCTGATTAACTCCAAGCCTCTATTACTCATTACCTCGGACAAATCCATGACAACTTACCATTTTTTATACCCCATACTGGTTCTGATAAAGCTCCTTACACACAACTTGAAAGTTTATTTTCTGTTTGAAAGCAAGCAATAGAATTTAATGGCTCTAATTATCAGAACGCTTGAGGTTTAAAAACTATTTCTTCCCTTTACGGTCCTTGAACGTCTTTAAGTCATTAAGAACGTGTTGCATCTTCAATCTAATACAAAAGAGTTCAAACAATACAAGAGTAGGCTTTTAAATAAAATGGGTGTTTAACATCCTACTTTTCTGCTTAAAATAAGCTAATGAAGACAGGCATATGGCATGCAAAGTGCCAAGGATTCTTTTACATGTACATGCACACCAACTTGTACACAGGACCTCAGTTTTTTGTCCCATCCAAAGGACTAGAACTGTTCCTTGCCAGGCCCTCCGTCCTGCACCACTGACAGGAGGAAACCATGCTAAATACAATAACGAGGGTGTTTCTAGATCAAAACCTGGACTATGTAAATTGGCCACTGCATTATTTGCATTTTAAATTAAACTGTCGTTAAATCAACTCTCTGTGCATCTTTGAGCGTGATCTGAGTGACAAACTACAAAATTGTAATCTTGGTTTAAATAACATTATTGTATCATGGGAGCCACGGTGGCTAGTTGGTTAAGACGCTGGCTTGCTAGCCTGGAGGTTGGGTGTTCAATCACTGCATTGGCCAAGTAAGTTCATCGCGATTTTCCGACGTGGTTTCCCCTTTTCAGTGGTGCAGAATGGAGAGCCTGACAAGGACAGCTGTCTAGTCCTTCAGATGATATGAAAAAAAAACCGAGGTCCTGTGTACAATATTGTAAAAGTTGAATCTTTAAAAGGATTATCAAGCCAAAAATCATTCAATTCCGCTCAGTATTTACCATATGATCAACAGAAATTCCATTGATTTGTGATGCTCCCTATGTAAATAGTAGGTCACAAAATCTAATTAATGGGCATGTTTTTAATCCCAATTGAATACAAGCCAGAAGATAATCTAGCGTTAATATTTTGACTTTGTTTTCCTTATTAAATATTAAATCATCAATCTGAGCACATTTTAACATTGAGCTGTGAGAAATTTGATATTTTAAAAAGAAAGAGAGAGAGAGAGAGAGAGAGAGAGAGAGAGAGAGAGGTTAACATCCACATGACACAAACTAGACCATTTCGGGACTAACATATGGTGAGAGAGAGAGAGAGAGAGAGAGAGAGAGAGAGAGGTTAACATCCCCATGACACAAACTAGACCATTTCGGGACTAACATATGGTTTAATTTTATTTCAATAATTCACTTGTGCGTTGGTGTATTTAGCAGTGGGAGGAAACCGGAGGCCCCAGAGAAAACCCAGGAGGTTGGACAAGCGACCCTACTCCTTGTCACGTACAACCAGGGATTCGAAACCACACCAGTTGACTCAATGTCAGACCTTATGATACAACCCACACCTAAAGCGAATAACATACAGAGACTTTAAAGCGATATTACTTCGAGACCCATGATACAATAATCACAGACCTTATGATTCAACACACATGTAAAGCGAATGACATACAGAGATTTTAAAGGGATATTACTACAGGTCACGAGACCTATGATACAATAATCACAGACTTTATGATTCAATGCGCACGCAAAGCGAATGATATACAAAGACATTAAAGGGATATTACTACGAGACCCCATGATACAATAATGTTATTTAAACCAAGTGAAGCATGTTTATCTAATCCTATAAAACTGACACCTCGACATAGGAAACACTAGAAAAAAACACTAACATGTCCAATTGTCAACTGTCAGTTTCCTTTTGCTTGCAAATACAGCGAAGTCTACTTCAGTCAACCAAATCTTCTGAGAGGAGAATCAGATTTCTTCACCAGGAGAAACTGTCATAATTTACACTACGTGTGCGTGAACTGCAAAATATCAAATAAAGATTTCAAATCCACGCCAAAATGTACTCAAAATGATTATCTAATATTTAATTAAAGATACATTATGGGAGATTAGATATACATGTGGAGCTGGCAGTTCTCACCATAATAGTTAAAAACTAGATAATATAAAGGGAATTTGCTGAAAATTTCAGTCAAATTGATCCACTCTGAACCAAGATTTTAGCGATTGAATTTTCGGCGTAGCCTCAATCATCATTAGTAATGCCTGTATGATAAAAAAACATAGTCTTGATTATCCATTTCATGATTAAATCAAGAATAAAGTGGAGAAGCAAATGGGGTCCTAATCCAGTAAACATCGCAGGAAAGTGTTGACATCGAGAGTTGATTATGGTCTGGATAAGTTAAAGTTGCAATTTCATATTTTTAAGTTATATTTTTAAAATTTATTAAAATAAAGCCTTAAAATAGATGGTATCTATAAACAGTCCTACCTTGTTAAAGAATAATCCTATTAATCCTATAATTCACTATTGCCAGTTGAGAAATTGGCAAAAATATCATTTTCATCTTCAAATTCCAACGTTTGAAGATAACTACTCCATGGTGGAGAATAGACAACAAGGGAGGTAATTAGGAGGTAATTGTGTTATTATTTCCGGTGTAAATGAGTTTTAAGTGTGAGAATGACACCTATGATCGTATAATAGTGAGTTGACAACCTATTGAGCAAAAGACATAGAAATAATTATGTTTTGACTTTCTTAGAAAATATGAAATTGTAACTTTAATTAATGTCTGAATAACAATTTAGTTAACATTTAAGGCCTAAAGAAAGACCTGCAATATGCAGATTTAGCTCTTGAATAATGTATGTTTAATGAATAAAATAAAATTAAAATATCAACAGTACATATGGAGATATCAAAAACTGACAAATTATCTCCCGGCTAGAAATCAATCACATTAAAAACAGACCCATCAATTTGGTTCACAGTAAATAAAGATGGCTATGGGCTTGTTACAAGGGAGCAGCATAAATCGATCGAATTTTCAATTTGTCTTATCTTTGTAAATAATGAATGGAATTGAATGATTTTTGGCTGGATATTGCGTTTAGTAGCGATTGAACTTTTACAATATTGTAGTTTGCAAGGGATTCAAAAACCCTCAAATGATCAGCGGATTTAATAAGGTGCCATAAACTAAACTTGATATTGCTTGTGGAGATTAAACTTTCAAAATATTGTAGTTTTCAATGGATTCACAATCCTTTAGAGGTGTAACTTCTCTCTTCGAATATAACAGACTTCGAATGATTCTTCAATTCTTTAATATACCGGAACATAAATATACATATATCGTCATACAGTACTGACAGGCCAGTTACTGCACTTAGTAAGGGATCCTAACTAGTGACTGCCTTCAATGTACAAATTTTGTAATATTTAAGGAAAATCAGATAAAAAGATAAAAGTAAATGTAATTAAAACTGACATGTCGATAGATGAACAATGCATAAAAGATTAAACAATATAATAAATCAACAAAAACAATTGATGGGATTAACGTTGTCGTTACCAATGACGGCTTGAAAAGTGGTGACAGGTTAACGACTTACTAGGAAGTTGACCTTAAAGTGGTTAATTTAAGAAGCATTAATTATATTAGCGATAGCAGATTATCACACCATTATAATCCCTCAAATGTAGATCAGCGGCTTTATTAATAGAACTAACTATCTGTAGAGTATAGAAGCAGGTGGACCATCACCTTTAAAATTAATTTTCTTGTCAGTTTATTTACGGAGAAAAGTCATCAAACTTCAATCAAATATAGTTAGTTGAGGATATAATAGAATATTAGCTACACGCCAGAATGAACATCAACAAAGTTCAAAAATTTCTCTACCAAAGGACGATTTTTTTAAATAGGAAAGCAAAAGTTAATAAAATAGAAACCAAACATTTGATGTTTTTTAGGCATAAAATAATTACAGTTGTAGCTGCTCGAAATTGAAGAACTGCACAATACCAGATATTAACTGCTGCACCGAATGCTGTCAGATTACGATAGAACCAGAAAGTTGCTAATGGCAGGCAGGCAGGATGCTAACAACACAACTACTGTATTGATTACCTAAAGCACTAAGTTAAGCAGGGCTCTCTTTAAAATCCAATACTGGCTTGTTAAGAATACCCTTTGACTTTGATCATATTTGATTTCCGACAACTTGAGCCTATCTCCATGTCACTTTTCTGTAATCGACCAGCATATTTCTCAAAAGACGGTTACATGCATTTAGTCTCCAGTTTAACTTACGATATATGCCATCATCTTTATCTGCAGTTCATTCTTAAAGCAGATACACAGGGAAGCCCCTGGATTTTTGTAAAGTTCAAACTATTCCAGATTAATCTAATAAAAGTAATAAAACATCAAAAGGATAAACTTTATTTTATAATTTTTTTTAAAAAAAAAATCTTAAGATCTCCATCAACAATAATCACTGAATTATTTTTCGATAATCAAATCACACAAGATAACAGAATTTTCTAAAGCAACAAAATGGTGGATAAAAAAATATCTTTTAAACTTTGACATTTCATATCAGTGGAGAAAGGGGCTAAAGTTGGATAACTCTAACATATTCCAATATTATTGAATGACAACGCTTCATGTGGTTTTTTTTGCCCAGGCCTAATGAGGCTAATGTAAACCCCTTCAAAAGAAAAGTGTAACTGTTGATGTAGACGTGTTGTATAAAACCTATAAATCCATCTTTGATGACATGAAAAAGGAAATCTGCACAGATAAGAACATGACAGGACTTTATTACCAGGGTTTTTGCATATCCTTTGAAATCTGCACATCACAAGGAATTAGCTTGAGAATAATTAAGTCGGATATAATATTGTATGGCCAACAGACAAATCCTTCATTCTGTCATTCTACCATTTAACAATTGATCATAGACCTGCATTGATATATATATGTGGAGAGATCTGCTTCTAGGTATAAATAATCACATGGATTTCATTTCTCACAAAAAGCTTATTAAAGGGCTAATCCCGATATTTTTTTGAGAATAAAACTGTTTAATTTTGTTTTAAAATCCCTTAAAGTCCTCTTCCTTAGGGCCGAGCAACTAACTCAATATTTGTGATAAGTTTTCAAATAACTGAAACCCGTCAGTCTTCATCTGTTAATGGAGACCAGTGTCCCAAGCTGTATTATGCGGTGTCTAGATAAAACCAGACATTTTTTGTATAAAAATAATGTGTAGCTGACATTTACCTTTCGTTATCAAGTACAGCATTTGGTTCATTCACTGTATAGACCTCTAAAGGAACGGGAATCGATTATCAGGTCTCCCAGCGAAAAAATTGACCCGAAATCTTAAAAGGGTTACGTGTCCGGATAAGCAGTTTTGACGGTCACGTCCAAACGACTGAAAATTTTGAGCTGAAATTTTGAGATAAGGTCAATACACCATTTCTCTATATTTTGGCGCTTAAATTTCATACATACTCAGACTTTTATTTTTGAGACTCTGTTCAAATATGGGATAGTCCCTTTAAACAACTAATCTGTACCTTGCATGGCCTCACTGGATACCATCAAATACAATTTATAAACAATCTGCTCCGTTCTCAAAGATGGCCACTGATTTCATTAATTCATGTCAGTTCTGCAACAATTAGAACTGCCACAGTCGAAAGATAATCTAATTAAGTGATTATAAGCCTTTCCCCTGGGTACAGCTATATTGTGTACAAATATAACATATTGTACTATATGTTCATTGTATATAAAATATTGTAATCTTTAATCATCACTGCTTACTGGAGTCCTACAATCTGATTAAAACACAGATCCTATTTCATTTCGTTTTTATAGTTCAAAATTTCGTTTTACTTGTCTTTACTACACTTGGATCTGGAAGAGTTGTTATATACATTGTACATGTAACCCGCTTTCTGGATGATGTGTTATTGTTATGTTACGGTAAGTTTTTGGCTGAGAAGCATGGAACTGTGGGTAACCCACTAGACCTCAATGCTGATTGGTTGTAGATAAAAACTAAATCAGCCTATTGAAGGTTTTTTATCTCAATCAATCTAATTAAAATACAGATGTATATTTCATTTTGTGTTTTTATACTTTCGATGGCCTACACTACGTGAAGATCTGACTGGTTGTAGTGGAAGATAGCATCAGAGGTCATACAAATGACTTTTACCCTATGACCTCAGACAACAAATCAGCGTTGATGTTTCTAGTGGGTTACCCACAGTTCTGTGCTTTTCACGCCAAAAACTTGCAGCAACACATCGTTTCTTTGGCTAATCCCTCACATCATCCAGAACGCGGGTTATATAACAACTCGTCTAGATCCTAGTGTAGTAAAGACAAGTAATATGAAATTTTGAACTATAAAAAACGATACGAAATAGGATCTCTATTTTAAACCAATTGTTTCTACCTAGAAATCTTATATATTTAATATTTAGACACTTACGGTATTCACATGACAGCGCGTAATTAACTCTCTAGAACATTGGGTGGCCAACAAACTGGTTAAAACACAGATCCTATTTCGTTTCGTTTTTATAGTTCAAAATTTCGTTTTACTTGTCTTTACTACACTTGGATCTGGAAGAGTTGTTGTCGGGGATAAGCCAATGAAACGGTCTGTTACGGCGAGCTTTAGGCGTGTTTTTCACTGAACTGTGGGTAATCCACTAGTAACATCAACGCTGATTGGTTGTCTGAAGTCATAGGGTAAAAGTCATTCATATGACCTCTGATGCTATCTTCCACTACAACTTGTCAGATCTTCATGTAGTGTAGGCCATTGAAAGTATTAAAAAAATGAAACGAAATATAGATCTGTATTTTAATCAGATTTGGTGGCCAAGATATTACATGGATTAGAGCACCTGTGCCATTTAATAAGTCAACATTAAAATGGATAATCATATTTCATTGCTACGAGACAATTGAGACTATCTACGATACATGTACATCTTGTCAAAACTTCATAAACTCATAACTTTGCTCAGAATAAGGAAATTTGACTGAAATTTTCCATAATTTTGAATTATCTATTTTTAAACTAATATAGCAAGTAAGGCCAGGTCTTACATAAAGGTACATGTAATGCATCTGTAAAGCCTCTGTCTGTGTCCTTTTTATTTTGCATCAACTTAATCCACATTCAACTGTACTAAATTGAGTATGCAAATGTTGATAAATATCTTTGTAAATAATGAACAGATTTGAATCATTTTTGGACTGATATTTGTTTTAGAGAGAGAGAGAGAGAGAGAAAGAGAGAGAGAGAGAGAAATGGGGTTTAACGTCCACTCGACACAAACTAGGTCATTTCGGGACTAAACCCACGAGGTTGGACAGGCGACCCTACTCCTTGTCACGTACAACCGGGGATTTGAAACCATGCCAGTCAACTCAATGACATGATACAGCGCGCGCACGCTAACCATTTAGCCATCCAACCCCCCAGAGAGAGAGAAAGAGAGAGAGAGAGAGAGTATGACAAACGAACACCTCAAGTAGTTTACCAGGAGCTTCACTCTCACAGTATCTCAGGTAGCCGAGGGGACCTACCCTTATAGTCCCTATAACCCAGGGACCTACGAGATCTTAATATGGTTCTAGATATGTATAAATGTACAATAAATATCCTTTTTTTAATTCCAGCAAGATTTCCCCACAGACCAGGATTGAAATTAAACTGGACCTAATCAATAATAAAAGCCTGTAATAGGTGACCAGCAAATCTTGTCTACATTTATTAGACATTATCAACAAGACATAGCAACAATTGAGGAGCTTTCAGATCTATTCAAACTTGTTTAGTATCAGACGTAATTAGATTCCAGTTCACAAATGTCTTGAAATTAGCATATAGAAGAATCCTCCTTCATCCACTGAGGCACTGTAAAGGTCGGACACTATTGAAAAAAGACGAATTAGCTATTTAATGGAAGGCGCCATGCATAAATGAATGAACATGAATTTAAATTAAAGTCTGAATTAAAAGCTAATGTCTGGTTTAATCGCGGGAGCAAATTAATGTACATAGAGTAGTTTATGACGGGGATGGATACATACATATGCATATCAATAAACTCATTTATCATTTTCTGGCACTTAAAGTAAAAGTAATTACATGCACATGTAAGGAATGGTATGGCAGTCAATATACATTTTTAGCAATTCACTCAAATTGGAGAAGAATTTGATTGATATACAAAGACCCAGAGCGATACAGGGTTTAACATCCACTTGACACAAACTAGGGACTAACATATGGTACAATTTTATTTCAATAATTCACATCGGGTGTAGGGGGTCTTTAGCAGTAGGAGGAAACAGAGAGAGAGAAATGGGGTGTAATGTCCACGACACAAACTAGGTCATTTCGGGACTAACATGGTTTAAATTTATTTCAATAATTCGCTTGCGCGTAGGGGTCTTTAGCAGTGGGAGGAAACCAGAGGACTTGGAGAAAATCTACGAGGTTGGACAGGCGACACGGGAGGAAACAAGAGGACATAGAAAACTCCACAAGATTAGGCAGGCAACCCTTCTCCCTTGTTATGTGCAAGCTTGGGAAGAGCTTGTGCGTAGGGGTCTTTAGCAGTGGGAGGAAACCGGAGGATCTGGAGAAAACCGTCCACTAACACAAACTACACCATTTTGGGACTAACATATGGTCCAATTTTACTTCAATAATTCACTTGCTGGTCTTTGGCAGTGGGAGAAAAACAGAGGACCCAGAGAATCAGGAGAAAACCCAAGAAATTGGACAGACGACCCTACTCCTTGCCACATACAACCGGGGAATAGAAACCATGCCAGTTGACTCAATGTAAGAGCTTATGATAAAACGTGCACGCGCTAACCATTCGGCCCTCCACACCCTTATAGCACACTGCATGGCTTATGTGTGTCATTAGCACAGTAGGAGCAGGACAGTAGGATGTTAAACCCCATTTCATTCCATTTATTGGTATTTAAAGGACAATATTGGTGCCAGTCATTATCACATATGTGATAGAGCTGGTTAAACACATTCCAAATATAATTTTAACACAGAGATCATTGCTACGATAGCTGAGTAATACAGTTTTCCAGAATCGGAAGTGACGAACGCCAAAGGAAAACACAAGTCATCTCTCTGGATAACTGACTGATGTGACGAGTGATAACGGATGTACGGGCGAATTTCTGCTCACTAATAATTCATTCGAAGACCAAAAGTTGTTGTATGAGATTGTGAGAGGATATCTAACAATTCATAAAAAGAATTGACTGCCACTAGATAAGTGAACACGAAAGAAAAACAGAAAAAGTCCGTGCATTACCATGTTTTTATAAGGTATAGAATGAATATAAACAAGGAATGTACCGACTATTTCTATTTTTCTCGTGTTCTCTTATCTAATGACATTCAATTTCTTTATTGAATTGTCGGGTATCCTCTTACAGTCCCATATATCAACTTTTGGTCTTCGAAGGAATTATTAGTGAGCAGAAATTCGGCCGTATATCCGTTATCACTCGTCACATCAGTCAGTTATATAGAGATATGTTATGACTCGTGTTTTCCTTTGGCGTTCGTCACTTCCGACTCAGGAAACCTGTATTAATTAGCTATCATAGCAATGATCTCTGTGTTAAAATTATATTTGGAATGTGTTTAACCAGCTCTATCACATATGTGATAATGACTGGCACCAATATTGTCCTTTAAATTAATTATGAGCATGTTTTGGCACTATATATAGAGATATTTAGCATTGAATTAACAAAATATTAATGGTATACAACCCATGGGTTTCACGTTGGCCGGTCAAGACCGAGGGCTATAGAAAATTTAATTTGCAAAGTTTTTGTGTGTTATCAAAAATGATCGGCAGTGAAAACTTTGAAGTGGAGGCCTGGATACCTTATGCCTATCAACGGTATAAAAAAGAGGCCAATCAAAGATAACTTTAGCTCAAAGAGTGTCCACAAGATTTTTCATTGTGATCAAGGGCAATAACTTTGGTAATCATTATCACAAATCAATAGGCGTCATCTTCTCATGACCTTAAAAATTGTATATGTATATATAAACTTAAAGTAAGCGGATGATACCTTTGGTCTATAAAATCATCCAAAAGATTTTTAAAGTGGCCAAAGGTCATGACTCTTGTATCATTATCTATACTAATATTTGTGTCTGTCTGTTTGTCTGTCTGTTCGGGGTTGGCGGCTACACTAGGTCTGCCCCGAGTCTGAAATTTGGGGTATAGGGTTAACTCGGACCGGGGAGTAACATAGGCCAGATGGTGTTAGTCTACCACTTCCGGTTTCGGGGTTATGACCCCTGTGCTAAGCCGGGCATTCTTCTAGTAAGAAATAAACAAGGTTTTTAGTTTTATGACCATACATGTAAACACTGTGTCTCTACAATGATCGAGGGCCATATCTCTGGCAGTAATTATCGACGTATAAGAATTAAATGAAACAGGCCCAAAATACGAAGTACCGGTACACATAATACACGCAAGTACCCTTTTCCTGATTTACAGAATACAGTTCGTTTGTAAATCAAGCATAGGCCTACATTGTAATCAAGCCTGGAAATAAGGCACCTGTCACAGACAATGTCAGGCACAGATTCAGGCTTTGTCGGGCACTAAACCTCTGGTGCCTGTCATTTTGTCTGGCACTGATTTGTCTTTTTTATTGATATTATTAATACATGTCCCGCACTAAGTTGAAAATGTCAGGTACTATTTCATTAGTGCCTGACATTTTGTCGCGTACATGTACATCTAAAACTGTTATTTCTAGGCCTGATTCAAGCATATATCACATGGTGAAAGAAATGTAAACAGGGTAAACAAACTGTCATCATTTCTGATTGAGTGAATGTAGTAAGGTAAGGGCAGATTGGCTATTGCTCCAACCTGACACTGATATTCACTAGGCCACTCTGTACAGTCACTGACGTGACAGGGATGACATTGATGCAAGCTCATAATATTAACTTGAATTAAATTCTAAAATACTTTTTGAAGTAATAAATAAAGCTGTTTGAAGTGTATTTGGATAAAAAAAATAATAGCGTAAATTTGTCATAAAATAGTATACAAAACGTAAAATGAGTAAAAGGCACCAAATATTCTTCCTGGACCAGTTTACATTATTACGTCTTATGTAAACAATGTACGCACTATTGATGCCAATGTTTGATGCGGTGTAATGTCACATCACATGTAGAATGCATGTGAACTTTATAAAGGTCAGTCATCTTACACCGAGTAAGAAGAAAGCTTTGCATTAGCCTACTTTTGTGAAATATTGCAATTGAACATAAGTGATTCTAGAGCTATATAAACCACACATGAATTTCTTCGTCTACAAGAACCTGGGTATCTGAATTAATCTATTGACTGTGTAACTAACTGTAAACGTACACGCCTGACATATAACTATTTGGTGTTTCGTCAGTGCTAATGGTTTATTGTGACAGTCTGCCAAGTTTGAAGCCAGTCCAAAAGACGAAATAAATTGGCATAGAACAGACACTTTAAACTATTGACAATATTAAAATCAGTTCTTACATTATCTGGCACTGTGTTTCGGCATCCCTCTTTGTAAAATATCCCCACGGTAGATGTAGTAAATATGCTCAGTAAACTATATAAATATGCGTTCGTTTTGACAAACTTACCTTGCCATTCACAGGAAATGAACAAAGGTTACCCCCCTTTCTTTGTTTTCATTACTGTAGACTCATTTGTCATATAAGGAAATTCTTTCGGAGCAAAATATGAGACTTGTTAATCAAGAGGTTAAGGCGAATACAAATTTCAAATCCAATTGTATTACCAAAACGAAATTTGTTATTTAACAATCGTTCATATACTCATCTATTATAAAAATACAAAGTTGGTATATTTATCGCCATTAAAAGGATATATTTTTGTTTCATATACAAAATAGACCCTTTATATATTTCCGAGTTTTATTTCGTTTACTTTTAATTACAAATCTGTATATTTATTAATTTCCCGCCATTTTTCATTTTTATTTTTGTAAACAGTCTGACTTTCAAAATAAAATGGTTTGTTTGTGTACATTTATAGGCCTATTGGTGTTTGTAAGTCATTAATTGAATATGGCCACATGCCACATTAACCATTCTTAGGTCTGATTAATTCTAGTAATGTCGCTAAGTAATAATTTGATGAAATCCTACTTCTTAGTTCTTAGTAGCAATGCAAAAGCTTTTTTATATTTTTGAATCTTGACTAAAACTGAATATTTACGAGCATTCCAGCCCCCTTCCTATTTAAGAAACCCCAAAAATTTAAAAATCGGTTAAGAAAGTTGTTGCACTTTTAAGACCCCAAATTGATGGATGTCAGTATACACTTTTTTTTAAAATATGCCAAAAAATGAAAAAAGAGACCGAAGACCATTTCCCAGCAACTATTTATTGAAGATTGAAGATATTGGCATCAAATTTTCAGGAAATATCCTTCCGACCATTAACTGACTATCTATTGGAATTTTTAAATTTGGGCTATATAATTTATTTGTTTTGATATGGGCCCTGGGGTCTGCAACATGGATAAAAAACCCAAATTTTGTTAATTTGTGTTGAAGACTTTTTAAAGATAAAATTCACTTATATGATGGACCTCAAATTTCGGGTATTGCTTTATGCCGGCAGAATTAATCCAACTTCCTAGACTGCTCCTCGATTTGTAGGTATCTACTTCTAGGGATCTTTATTGTACGCCGCTAATCCGTACATACGACCTTGTTTTTCATTCAACTAATCATTATCAGGTTCTCTGATCCGCAAAACAATGTGAATTCTGGGGATGGAGCACTGGACATCCCATACTCATCCAGCCCATTCTCTTTTCTGGCAACAGGGAGCCACGGTAGCTCAGTGGGTAGGACATTGGCTCACTCAACTTGATGTGCCGTGTTTCAATTCCTGCATTAGCAAGCATGTTCATTGTGTTATACACACCAGCCTCCCCCCAGATGTACGACAGTTGACCTAGCAAGTGACAACATAGTCATTCGGATAGAATAAAAAACTGATGTCCCATGTACGCATAAAAGAAACCTTGACAGTTGGAATTCGAAATAAGAGTAGGCTGTTGCGCCGCAAAGTTTCCCCTCATAGCACACTACAATGGCGTGTTCCCCCCTACCCACGCCCCCGCCCTCTTCATTAGCCCAGTAGGAGTAGAACATTAAACCCCATTTCATTTTCTTGTATCAGATTCCATATGGCTGTCATTTGATCACCAACAAAAAAGAAAGTAATCAAAGAGATAATTTTTAAAAAAAAATTAATTTTAGGGAAGTGTTATTAGAATCAATAAAATATTGTAACAATACAAGAGAAATAATTCAAACTGGGCACCAGACTTTTATATCCCTAAAAAGTGCACTTGAAAATCGTGCCTCAGAATCAGCCTACTGTTAGCAAAAGGGAAACTTGGTTTGACACGTTCACAGTAACAAGAAAGCTGCTGTGGTCTGCACCCACATCGGTGGAGTTAGCTTTTCATTTCTTCCACATGATTCGTTTTCCCGAGCTCTGGCACTAGTTCCAACGGTTGGTGAATGAAATACAGGTCAATATAACTAGAAAAGGGGTCATTTTATGAGAAAATACGTTTACTTCCAGTGACAAGTGTCGTTTTTGCCTTTTTCTGATAATTTTATTTTTTCAAAATATAAAAAATCAGTCGTAAATAAGTTTCTGAATGTCTAAACCACGCTCGACACAAACTCTGTTGTCTCCTCTTCACGAAAAGTAAAAAGTCATCGGTGTTGTTGGTCATACACCTTCCCGAAGTCGTGGAACAAAAACGGCAGATTTTACGGTCAGATTTTTTGACAGTGATAAAAAATAGTATCAGTGGCGCCCCTAGCGAGCTTTAGCATTGCTATTCTTAGTTGATTTCGTGGGCGTGGCAATCATGTTTGATCCTACTCCTTTTTCTTTTTCCATCACTTTTAGAAGTTTTACACCGAAAAATTAGCGGTAAGCCGCCCATACTGTGTCCACATAGGGTCAGGTATTTAAGATTAAACCCATAAGACAAAAAAGGGAGTCACATCAAACATGAATGCCGACTTCGTTTACAAAATTTGCTGATGTTTCGTAAGCATCAGAATATTCAGAAGAAATTTTGTATCGATATATAACACATATATATTTACACTGTAACCGGGTTATCATTTAATCTTGTGAATTTAGCATTAATTTCTTTAACATTCACTCAATATTAATTAAAACTTTGTTTGAAAATTCGTAAAAATCATTTAAAATCACAAAAAATCATCCAGTTTGTACTTGTATCCATTTTAAAGCTGACCATTCAATTTTAATAATGAGTGTCCAATTTACAAGCATTTGATTTCCTGATTAATCATTATACCCGTACATCAATAGTCAATTGATTTTGAACAATATATAACAGTGATAGAGAAATTAAACACTAATTTGTTATTTTTTCGTATTATTACGTGACAGGATCTAAACTGATGTTTTTATATCGTTCCAGGTGTGATACACATTCAATACAACTCCCCAGCCCCCTGTTTCCTTCAAACAGCCAAAATGACGACGAAAATGTTCAATTTTTTGAAGGAAGATACAAGGCTGTTTAAATTCCAGAATTGTATCTACAAGATAAAAGTGTTATATGATGATGAGAAAAATTTGGCAGACATTGTTCCTAATTTTTCTCAGAAAGATGCGAGTGAAGATCTGGAGAATGTAGTTAGGGCAGTGTTGTATGTTTTAGAGAGAAAAGGCGATTTTAAAATGATAGTCACAGAACGTTTTATTGTCACGGTTAAAATAAAACCGTGGAAAGCATCACAAAAAATCGGTTTTAAAAAAAATGGCCATGTCATCAAATCTTGTCCATATATGATAGTTCTAAATGTAAGGTTAAAATTTAACCAAAGCAGCACTAAAAAATCGTACGAGCTTTCACCGACACCATTAAGCAACGAAGCTCTACAAAGCTTAAAAAAGGATGCCTTAAACTCAGACGTAAGAGTTATGTTGAATAAATTGAAACTGCCGCTAAAACAAAATCAAAATAAAAATGATAATAATTCTACTACTAGTCAAAAACATGATAAACGGAAATCTAATCAACATTGTCAACCAAGTAAAAATGTTGAAGTTGGAAATTCCAGTCCAATAAGTGAAGAATCAGAGGAGGAGTCTGTAACATCATCTGTTGAAATGTCTGATTGTCCAGCAGAAGGTCCTGTTATCCATAGAGGAAGACGAAAAAGAAAATTACCAAGATCACAAAGTTCATCCCCTACTCCAGTTACCACAGTTCAAACTAGAAGAGGAAAGATGAAGAAAGGTGTGAGTAATGAAAAAGACTCGATTGTTGTCCAAGTGTCAGTTCATCAGAGTATGGACAATCACACTTCTGTGTCGTCAAGTTCTAAGAGTCATCAGTCTGGTATAGATCAGACAATGGAGAGACCTGTGAAACAGAAAACTGCTTTAGATGATAACATAAGAAAAAATAGAAATCTAGTTCAAACTCTGGATGAAAATGAAGGTCCTCATCTAAGATCATTTAAGAAAAGAAGCAGTAAAAATAAAAGTAGCAACTCAGAAAAAATGCTGTATAAAAGTAGCAATTGTGACTTAAACATGGACTCTGTGAAGCGTAAACAACCAGATATAAATGTTACACAACTCCATCATCATCAGAAAGACAGACATTTTATCGAGAAAGAAGAATTAGCAGAAGATATGAAATTACAGCAACTCGCTAAATCGTCTCCTAGTGAAAAGAAGGACCCGAAGCGAAGTAGTTCTGGTATTTGGAACATTGTTGAAACCATCATTACACCCGTCAAAAATGTTTTCTCCAGGAAATAGAATAATCGGCAGAAATGACATTATTTGAATTTTATTTTCATTTTTAGCTAATATCTAATATTTCACGGCTGAGTGCTGCTAAAATGAACGAAAATTCATCATTTAACATTAGATTAAGAAAACAAAATCAAAGTAGCAAAGTCAGATAATCTAGCAACTTGGATTCAATCGGATTTAAAGTAGCTAAGTCTCTAACTCAATATCATCCAAAATCTTCAACATTGAAAACACAATTTATTTGTCAAATTAAATCAACATTCATGTTGTGATCTTACTGGAAAAAGATGGGCTTTTGAAATCCAATATTTAAGACAAAATAAAAATTTTACCATTGGTATACGAATCGTGTACCATAATGCGCTTCAGTCCCAGTTGTATCAAGAGACTCGAGGGTAGAGGCTAGACACATTGCACCAAATCAAACGGCGTATGTAGACAGGAATAACCAGACGCTAGAAGTTTGCACTCGCTTGAGACTGCTGGCTTATTTCGCCGAACATAACTTATTTGAAATTGGAAACCATTGAATGTAAATCAGTTTATATACATTCATACTACATTATTATATGTGTTGCGACCCACTTTTGTCAATTTGTAGGTCCCAAATGTTAGCGATTTAGCTCCTTTAACTATTTCAATGAAAATCCTTGGTGGTTCAGGTGTGTATTGACTTGAAATATCCTATACATAACATGTACATGTAATCTGCAGTGGATCCCAAATGTTGACAAATTTTCATTTCATAACTTTATCAAGTTTTGAACAGAGATCAACCATTTTTGGATTGATATTCCTTTCCAACGAGTAAACAACACCTTAAATGATAATCAGAGACGATATTGGAAAATGAATCATTGAAGTTTAGATAATACTAATCCCCAAGCAACTCACCTTGTTCATAGACTCCCTGCTTGAAGACCTTCCTGCCACTGCGCTGCTAAAGACCCTTACGCACTAGCAAATTGAACCATGTTATTTCTAAACTTACATAGTTTGTGTCGAGAGGACCTTAAACCCCATTTCTCTCTTTGTCTTCTTGGGAATGGCGCTCTTTGAAAAAAGTCTAAGGCTTCACAAATTCAAATACATTTGACATGGTGATAGTCCTGGGACAATAGTGCATGATTTGACAGGCTTCGATTTTCAATATGACTTCAAAATTCCAAGGCGATGGCGATGACATCATTCGTGATTCCTGGTCCATATATAGTATTATCGTACTTGTTTTAAGAAGCCTGTTTTATGTTTTTTAGAAATTAAATTTTTGTGTTAAAAGACTTTTACTTTTTTCAGTAATGAGTGACTTTTATTGACACTTTGTTTTAGTTTTACTTTCACTTTCCCCCATTGAAATTTATCAATTTCAGTGATGAACTATTGTAATTAAATTTTATTGTAATTTTTATTGCAAGTTTTTTTTATTTGTTAAATTTTTAAACTGTATATATGAATGTAATTAATCTACCTGTATGTATGAGAATTTCTATTGTTGTATGCAGGCCTGATAGTAATTATTTTAGTTGTACATGTAGTACACATTGACATGCACATAAAAGATCCCTTGACAGTTGGAATTTGATATAAGAGTAGGCCGTAGTGCCACTGTCCGGCGTGGTTCCCCCTTTTCAGTGATGCAGGAAGGAGGGCCTGACAATGACAGCTGTCTAGTCGTTCGAATGGGACGAAAACCCGAGGTCCCGTTTGCACATTGGCGTGCACATAAAAGATTTTTTGACAGTTGGAATTCTATATGCCGTAGTGCCGCTGTCCGCGCAAAATTTCCCTCATAGCATACTGTATGGCTTATGCCCGTCTTCATTAGTCCAGTTTGGAGCAAAACGGTAGGATGTTAAACCCCATTGCATTTCCAGTTATTGTACTTCTACGTGGGAGCCATGGTGGCTTGTTGAGTAAGATGTTCGCTCACTAATCCTGGAAGTCCCATGTTTGATCCCTGCGTTGGTCAAGAAAGTTCATCACGATTTTCCGGGATGGTTCCTGGTTGTTAGTAGTGCAGGACCGAGGGCCCGGAAAGGAACTAGGTATTGTTGTTTGCATGGGTAAGAAAAACTGAGGTCCCATGTGCACATTGGCGTGCACGTAGAAGATCCCTTGGCAGTTGAAATTTGATATACATGTACATGTAAGAGTAGGCCGTAATGCCACTGTCCGTCAAAATTTCCATCATACATGTAGTACAGTGTATGGTGTATGCCCGTCTTCATTAGCCCAGTTGGAGCAGAACAGTAGGATGTTAAACGTCATTTCAATTTTGAATTCTATGTCGGACAAGTGTTACATAAATACATTGAAAATAAACAAATCAAATGTGGACAAAATGATAGGCGCCACAGGGATTGTGCCTGACATGACTTAAATTTGTGTCTGTGATAGCTAGGTTTTATGCAGTTAGTTATTGTTCAAGAAATGAAATGTGTCCTGATGAATTATATTTACGATGGTTAATTTCTTGAATTATTTAAGCTAAAACTTGCACATTTTTCAGTTTTAATTTATTATACATCATATTGATGTATTACTGTGGTATCAAAACATGGTTAAATCTATTTGTTAAGGCCAGCTCAATTTTTGTCAAGGTTGTTGAAATGTAAATAAGGTTAGGGCACGTGATTGTTGGCGAGATTGTAGGTTAGGGTTAGGGTAAGCATTGGGGTTAGGTCCAGGGTTAGGGTAAGGGTTGGGATTAGCGCTAGCCCTGTTTACATCTCGTGACCTATAACGAAAAATTGGGCTGGCCTTATCATTTAGCACTAACCAACAAACCTGGTATGTTTATATTTTATCATAAAATTGACATAATCATGGTGGTAAAACAATGTTATTCATGCAGGAGTTTATATTCTTCCATTTGCACAGATACTTATCTAGGCAAACACAAGGTAGCCTACATGATGACAAAATTCTGAAACCAGTTACATGTACATGTAGGTAAAAAATGTATTCACCTTTCAAAATAAACAGCTGCGTTTCTGAACTGTTAACCCATTAGACTAATGGTCTTTATTTTCTTCCTACATGTACCTATTTATTTTTTGTGCCTTTTCTTTCGGAACTTTATTTCTATGAAATAAGGTATAGAAAAAAATGTGCAAGCTCGGAAATGAGTTTATAGAAAGAAATGGTAAAGCTGGAAAAAAAACCCCAAAAACATCAAGGAAAAAAAATAGGTATGTTTTGGAAGAATATATAGCCCTGCCCCTCCCCCCCCCCCCCTGTCAATCATGTTTTTATAGCCCTGCCCCCCCCCCCCCCCCCGCCAATCATATGTTATGTTTATTTATAGATATTTACCATGTAATTCATTGATTTATAATATTTAAATTGTTAGTCAGTATTATATAAACACAACTTACAGGTTATTGGGAATAGTTTTAACATTTCATTATATTAATAAAACATATATTTTAGCTTTAAATAAATTGTTATGGAACATGAAAGTTATTAATCGTGAATAAAGTTAATATAAATTTCTTCTCTTTTTATTTTATTTGGATGGCATTAGATGACATCGAAGTTTTGATGCAGAGATTAAACATCCAATTCGATGAAACCGAAAAAATTTTAAGCTTTTGTCATGGCAGAGTGTTGAAATTGTCATAAATTTTGTACAAATTGTTACTGTGGGGAAATCATTCAGTTATATGGGAATTGGCTCAAAAGTGACATGTTATAGTTATGGTTGCCTTTGTAGTATAAGGGAAGCAACTCCATTTAGTTCTCAAACAACTGTTTTATTTAGTGCTGTTCCGTCATAGATTTTGTTATGCAATAAAAAGTAACAGACAATATTAAGGATGTGAATTATATCTGATATTATAGGTGTCTTCTAGACTAAATCATGATAATAATATGTTCCGACCAGAAACTTTGGAAGCTAAAGGGAGGTAACTGTCGAGCAGCTCTCTAGTAATTAAGATAAAATTGATCTCTCTGGCGAGTGGCACGTTTCATCAGAAAATAAACACAGAACTTGACATATTTGAGTAAATTAATGAAATAGGGAAGATTTTACTGGTGAACTGAAATGCCGACAGTTGCAGTAAAAAGAGATGAACTATTCCAACTCCTTGGAAAAACATACAGTGAGTATTAATCTTTGAGAGGCATTTAGCAACTGGATAGAGCAATAAACTATAACACATATTACATATACCACATACCGGTACTTATTTATGGAAAAACAGCTATAGTTATAGTTTTTTTTTGTATAAATTAGCCTCATAATATTTGTATTAGCTTGATAACGTTGAGAGAATACTCTTCGAAACGTCACCCAAATAAATAAGTAGGCCTAGCTGTTTTTCCATAAGTATGTGTTATAGTTTATACAGTGTGAGTGAGTGGTTGTATAGTAAGATTGATTGACTGATCAGAATCACAGAGAGGGGGACATCAAATCTTTATTAAAGGAGCTAAATCGCTAACATTTGGGACCTAGAAATTCACAAAAGTGGGTCGCAACGCATATAATACTGTAATATGAATGTATATAAACTGATTTACATTTAATGGTTTCCGTTTTTACTCCAATTTCAAATCAGTTATGTTCGGCGAAATAAGTCAGCAATCTCAATCGAGTGCAAATTTCTAGCGTCTAGTTATTCTAGTCTACATAACTCCATTTGATTTGGTGCAATGTGTCTAGCCTCGTCCCTCGAGTCTCTCAATACAACTGGGGCTGAAGCGCATTATGGTACACGATTCGTATACCAATGTTAAAAAAATTATTTTATCTTAAATATCGTATATCAGAAGCTCATCTTTTCCCGGTAAGTTTACATCATCAATGTTGATTTGAATTGACCAATAATTCGTGTTTTCGATGTCGAAGATTTTGGAGGATTTTGAGTTACGGACTTAGGTCCTTTAAAGAGTTCGAGTAGGCTTAAAATAAAATTATGTTTTTGAATTAATACTGTTGAAGGATCAAGCTCAATATTTTCAGTAATGTTTAAAATCCAAAACAGGAATTAAATTCAACATTTTTCCATTTCAATCAATAATTTGATGTCAATAATCTTTGAGAGGCATTTAGTAACTGGATAGAGCAATAATTAAACAACACATCTTTATGGAAAAACAGTTACTTATTTATTTGGGCGATGTTTCGAAGAGTATTCTCTCAACGTTATCAAGCTAATACAGTAATACTGTGTACTGTCACACCTCTACCAGGATGGAGGTCCTGACAAGGGCAGCTATGTCTAGTCGTTCTGATGGGATGAAAAACCCGAGGTCCCATGTACACATTGGCATGCACGTAAAAAATCCTTTGACAGTTGGAATTGGGTATAAGAGTAAGCCATAGTGCCGATGTCCTTTAAAAATTTGCCTCCTAGCACACTGTATAGCATATGTCTGTCTTCATAATCCCAATCAAAGCAGAACAGTAGGACGTTAACCCCATTTCATTTCTTTTCACATGATTGATTTTACGAGTAAAATAACAGAAAGTGACAATTGTCTTTTTGCAGCTGATGAAGAATTTGATCAGCTGTGTTTTGACTTCGGTGTTGAACTTGATGAAATAGTAAGTATTATTTTCTTCTATCAGACATAAAACAGCAACACTTAAAGATACATTATGGGAGATTTGGTAACGAGTTGGCAGTTCTCGCTATAATAGTTTTACACTAGATAATGTAAAGGCAATTTGCTGAAAATTTCATTCAAATTGATCCAATATGAACCGAGAACTAAGTTACCTAAATTCCCCCCTAGCCTCGGTCATCATTACTAAAGTCAGTACAATAAACAGCATAGCCTCGATTATCCATTAATCGTTAAATCGAGAAGGAAAGTTATGCAGTAAATCGGCTCACAATCCACTAAAGATCGCAGGCTAGCGCTGCCATCTAGAGTTGATTATGTCCTGGATTGGTTAATTAATGTCTAATAATTTAGATAACATTTCAGGCCTAAAGAAAGACCTGCAATAGACAGATTTAGCTCTCGCATAATGTATGTTTAAAAGTTGTCTTTTTAAATGTGTCAGTTAATCAAATAACACACTTTTACTGTGGTTTATTTCACTGCCACATTTCGACAAGATTTCACAAGTCGTGTATTACAAATAGATAAAATGAATGTGTTAGTTTTTGTCTGGGCTACTGTAATCTCAAAATAAATGTGTCTCTGACATGAACTTTATTTATGGTCTAGACAGCAATATTTGCCAGGCCTCCTGTATAATTAAAATACATATTAAAATAGATACAGTACTTCTATGTTTACGATCAATAAATAAGTATAAAAATATGCCAAATTTAAAATATTAACCACTTTTACTTCTCCATTATATACCATGTATAATGTTTGTCTTTCTAGCATCTGGGGGGTTGGATGGCCGAATGGTTAGTGTGTGTGCGTTGCATCATAAGGTCTGTCATTCAGTCAACTGGCGTGGTTTCGATTCCCTGGTTGTACGTGACTAGGAGTAGGGTCGCCTGTCCAACCTCATGGGTTTTCTCCAGGTCCTCTGGTTTCCTCCCACTGCTAAAGACCCCTACGCACAAGCGAATTATTGAAATAAATAGAACCATATATAGTCCCGAAATGACCTAGTTTGTGTTGAGTAGACGTTAAACCCCATTTCTCGCTCTTGCTAAATGATGCGGAATTAATTGACTGTATTAGTAAATATTATTATTATTATTATTATTATTGTAGACATCAGAGAAAGAACAGATAGAAAGAGAACAGGGTAAAGAGAAAGCAAGTGGAGCATCAGATGTTGTAGAATATAAAATAGACGTACCAGCTAATAGGTTTGTAAAATCAGGCTTCCATAAGTCAAGTCACTATTCTACTTAATCCGTTGTCACCTTGCTTTTCCGACATGGTTTCCCCATGTCAGTGGTGCAGGAGGGAGGGCCTGACAAGGATAGCTGTCTAGTTGTTTTGATTGGATGAAAAACCGAAGTTCAGTGTATACATTGGCATGCACGTAAAAGATCCCTTGGCAGTTGGAATTTGATATAGGAGTAGGCCATAGTGCCGCTGCTGGGACAAAATTTCCCTTATAGCACACTGTATGGCGTATGCCCGTTTTCATTAGCCCAGTGGGAGCAGAAAAGTAGGACGTTGAACCCCATTTCATTTGTCATCTAGCGTAGGTCAACTGTGTGACCCCATGTCAACTAGCGTAGGTCAACTGTGTGACCCCATGTCAACTAGCGTAGGTCAACTGTGTGAGACGGTATGAGACCAAGGATAACGCAAGGCCGCTGTCGGTAGTTGGGTGACATACAGGTACTACAGGGGTGTCGCAAAATAGTATCACCATAGAAATATATAAATATTTATATCTTTGAGTAATGCAGTGTGACACAGTAGTACTTGGATCAGGTTGTTTAGCCTTTTATGGCAACTAACAGCCCAAAACAACTTGCAATGACTCAAGGGTGACATTATGATTATGATAGACTTTAATCGATTTACCAGCTAATAGGCTTGTACAATATAATGTTATAAATCTTGACTATTGTTTTAATATGGTTAATACTGTAATTAAACTGTTGTTGTTTATTTATTGTTTTTACAGATATGATATATTGTGTATTGAGGGTATATCAAGAGGGTTACTCGTATTTCTAGAAAAGTAAGAATTTAAAAATGATTCTAATCACCTCCGCCCACCCCACTCATAAAATATAGTCATCTTAGGTAATCCCTTCACCCCATTATGATATGTGCTATGGAAGTTTTATTCAATATTACATTGCTTTATAAGCCAGACAAACACTAAACAATATATCTTAAAGATACATTATGGGAGATAAGATAAAGAGATGGCAGTTCTCGCTATAATAGTTAAAAACTAGATAGTGTAAAGGTAATTTGCTGAAAATTTCAGTCAAATCGATCCACTATGAGCCGAGAACGAAGCGGGTGAAATTTTTGCATAGTCTCGGTCATCATTACTAAAATCATTAATATAAACAGCATAGTCTCGATTATCCACTGTTTTGATTTAATTATCAATGGCCGTTAAGCGACATATAGGAATCTAGTCCAGCCAACATCGAAGGCTAGCCTTGACATCAAGAGTTTATTATGGTCTGGATAAGTTAATTAATTTCTAATTGATAATTTAGATAAAATTTCAGGCCTAAAGAAAGACTTGTAATAAGCAGATTTTGCTCTTGCATAATGTATGTTTAACTTGATAATTTAGTCGCTCGATAAAGAACCTTACCACAATTTATTGTAATTGTTATGTTGTTACTCCCAGTTTGAAGTCCTGTATTTCCGCGGTATACATTTTTCCAAAATGTACCTTGAATGCTTTATAAGCTCACTCCCAAATGGTACATGTATTTACCGTGTTATTAGTACCAGGACCAACTCCTTTGGATAAAATTTACCATGGACGCAACCTGCAAAAGGTATTGTCTTTATCCAAAGGAAACAGAATTATTTGGCTCCTCTGGCAAGTTACTGAGGAAAAACATGTCTGCGATATCACTCAAGAAGGGAGCGGACGTTAAGCCTAAAGGAACGAACGACGAATGGTACATTACATGTAGATTTTTTTTTTCTGCATTTACTTCCAACACCTGATATCATAGAACTACGGTAGGGAAAAAATAAAAAACAATTGGTCTTATTTGGGTTAACAGTCCAGAAATGTATCTATCAATGCTTAGGGTGGGGGGGGGGGGCATGGTTGCTTAGTGGGTGAGAGGCGGGCTCACTAGCCTGGAGGTCGGGTGTTCAATTCCTGCATTGGCCGAGAAAGTTAATCCAGCTTTCCGGTGTGGTTTCCCTCTTGTCAGTTATGCAGGATGGGGGGCCTGATAAGAACAGCTGTCTAGTCATTTGAATGAGACGAAAAACCGAGGTCCTGTGTACATATTGCCATGCACGTTAAAGATCCCTTGTCAATCGGAATTCGATATACGAGTAAGCCATAGTGCCACTGCCCGGCCAAAATTTCCCTCATAGCACACTGTATGGCGTATGCCCGTCTTCATTAGCCCAGTTTGGAGCAGAACAGAAGGATGTTAAACCCCATTTCATTTCATTTCCGCTTAGAGTGGGTACGTTTTCAGAATTGAGTCTGTAACAATCTTGTTGCTTTTTATCTGTGCAAAAGAAAGAATATATTATACTCCTGCTGTATTTATGTATCTCTTTTATTTATCAGATTAAAGGCACCACGATATACAACAGTTGAACCAAGCGGTGAAAAACAAAGATTGACAATTTTACCTTCCGTAAGTTGACTTGAGTCCAATCCTTGAAATAGAACACTTGTCACAGATAATGTCCGGTATAAATACAGGTTTTGTCAGACACCATCCATCTGGTGTCTGTCATTTTGTCGGGCACGGATTTGTCTTTCTTTGTGTTTTTAATGATATTTGAAAAATGTCTTGTATCAAGGTTAAAATGTTACAGTTTAAATTGTTATTTCCTGACTTGGATATAATTTATTCAATTGAATGAATTCAGGGTTTTACACAATACTTAAACCATTTTCACACTAACATATTGTTACTTTTTGTTATATTGTTATATGGTCTAGTTTGCATTACTGGTATGGTGAACTTTACCTCCCACTGCTAAAGGCCCCTACACGCAAGCAAAATATTGCCCCCCTCCCCTCTTGTCTACATAGCTGTATTTTCACTTACCATTCCTTGAATTAAAACTGTTGAGGTGGATCTCGGGGATTGAGTCAGGGATTGTTAAATCTGCACGCAGGATGGAGGGCCTGACAAGTACAGCTGTCTAATAGTTCGGATGGGACGGAAATCCGAGGTCCCGCGTACACATTGGTATGCACATAAAAGATCCCTTGACAGTTGGAATTTGATATAAGAGTAGGCGTAGTGCCGCTGTCCGGGCAAAATTTCCATCATAGCACACTATATGGTGTATATGCCTGTCTTCATTAGCCCAGTTCAGAGCAGAACAGTAGGACGTTAAACCTCATTTCATTTCGTTAAATCTACACAAGATTAAATACCACTGATAAGGAATTGACAGGTTTAATTTTGTTACCTGATAAAGGTGACTAATCAGTACCTATTTTAACATGCGTCCACTCAACAGAAACTAGTTCATTCCGGGACTGACATAAACTCAATGACAGACTTGATAATCTACAGCACTAGTGTTAGATCACTAGCTCTCAACCCATGCAACAGCCACCTTGGTATTTATATCTTTTCTTTCAGTTGTCAAACATATATCTGTTATTTTATTTAAATTTCCAGACTGGTCAAGTTCGACCTCATGCTGTGGCTGCTGTGCTCAGAAATATCACCTTTAATCAGGTAGGAGTTATTTGAGCTAATATATTAACCAATAGTTATTGGTGAAACTGTTTCATTTATTCTATTTTTTTAAATTTAGTAGGAGCTGCAGTTGCTAAGTGAGTAAGATGCTGGCTTACTAACCGGGGGATCCATGGTTCATCCCAGTGTGCTTTCCCTTGTCATTGGTGCAGTGTCTAATTGTTCAGATGGGTCGAAAAACAAATGAAATGAAAGAGGGTTTAACGTCCTACTGTTCTGCTCCGAACAGGGCAAATGAAGACGGGCATACGCCATACAGTTTGTTATGAGGGAATTTTTTTCCGGACAGCGGTACTATGGCCTACTTTTATATCGAATTTCATCTGTCAAGGGATCTTTTACGTGCACGCCAGTAAGTACACGGGACCAATAAATACGACTAGACAGCTGTCCTTGTCAGGCCCTCCGTCCTGCATCACTGACAAGGGGGGAACCTGTCGCAAAAACAAAAGTCCCATGTACACATTGGCGTGCACGTTAAAGAACCCTTGACATATAGCACATTATATGGCGTAGGCAATGCTTGTCGTCATTAGCCTCAGTTGGCGGAGAAATGTGGGATATTAAACCCCATTTCATTTCAATTCAAATTCAGTGATTTTATTGTTAGATTTCTGTTGTACTTGCAAATATATCTTCATTTTAATTATTTTCAGGAACGATATAAAAGTTTCATTGATCTTCAAGAGAAACTTCATCAGAATCTCTGCAGGCGGAGATCTCTAGTTGCCATAGGAACTCATGATCTTGACACTCTTAAAGGACCATTTACATATGATGCCAAACCCCCAGCTGATATCAAATTTCAACCTTTGAATCAAACTAAGGAATTCACGGCACCTGAACTCATGGAATTATACTCAGTAAGTTATTTACTAAATTTTGAGTGATGGGTTCTGTCATTGATTCCAGTGACGTGTGTTCAATTCCCTTCTTGTATGTGACTAGGGCTGGGTAAAATATCGATATAAATCGATAGTATCGATTGGACGGCCCAGAAAAGCACTATCGATAGCGGTGGGTTACTATCGATTATCGCTCTTCGTCTATTTTTCTTGCGTCTGAAATGTCAATGTTTTCTTTCAGTTAATCATAATACACCGCTCACTTTAATTACTATCAAGTATCAATGTAACTCATAACAAAATTGTGACTGCTTATTGAACGGCTGTTTTCATAAATTCACTCTCATTGAAACGTTACTTTAGTTTTGAAGAAATTATTGTTGAATATCGCTAAATCGGAGATACCCGGATGTGTAAATAAAGTTAGAGTTATTTCCCTTTGCAAGCTTCAGAATTCGTCTGCCATATTGATATTTTCGCGCGCACGTACGCAATGTTTTGAATCGGAACAAGTTCATTTTGGTCCCTTAACATAATTATTTACGATATTTCTTCATTCGGAACCACGGCTGCATTATTTTAATAATAAACAACATCAATTTACGTATATATACGTGATATAACAAGTTTTATTAATGTTTTCCAAATAAATCTCCTTGGACAGGAGCAAACGATGTTTTGCAACTTCGTATGGTTTTGAACTTTGAACTTACACTGTATCCAGTCTTGATGACGACCGTGAAAATAAGTTTGTTTTCGATACTATCGATTATCGACCGACATTTCATTGCCGATTATCGATAGTAAAAATCACTATCGATACCCAGCCCTATATGTGACAAGAAGTAGGGTTGGCCTGTCCAACTTGGTGGGGTTTCGTTGGGTTCTCTGGTTTCCTCCCACTGCTACAGACCGCTACGCATAAGCAAATTTTTTAAAATGATTAGTGCGGGCACGTTATATGATGTCTGTCATTGAGTCAACTGGCGTGGTTTCGATTCCACAGTTGTATGTGACAAGGAGTAGGGTCGCCTAAAGATCCCTACGCACTAGCGAATTATTGAAATAAAATTAAACCACATGTTAGTTCCGAAACCCCATTTCTCTCTCTCTCTATATATATATATATATATAAATTGCGTCGTCGCTAAATACCACTCAGTATAATGAAAGGAAAAATAGATGTGATAGTAAATGATTTTGTTTATTATAGAAAGATGCCCATTTAAAACAGTATCTACCTATAATACAAGACAAACCAGTTTATCCTGTTATATATGACAGTAATAAAGTTATTCTATCTATGCCACCTGTTATAAACGGTAAGTAGTGCTGTTTTACTATTACTAAAATTCGTTTATAGATGTATTTATATTAGGCCACACAAAATAAATGTCTTGTTTCTCGGGCAACTGACAGCTAAAACTGTAGGGAGGGAGGGCGGTTTCTTTTTTTTTTTTACTCATTGATGGTGCAAAATAAAATTTGGCTATTGCTGAAAATTGTTGGGGAGGGGAGGGCGGTCTTTCTTTTTTTTTTTTTTTAAATGAGAAAGTCATTACTTGTTTACGTTTTTGCTTTCCGTTATATTCAACTTTATTGTACATACTTAAAACATAAACCCAAAATCAAGTCTACTAAAACACTGAGACTGAACACTGACTGAAAGGAAAATAATTTTCCATATTTAATTCACATAATTGAAATTGGTTTAAAATAAAATTCCATACGACTATGTAATAGCCCTCCATAAAGACAACAATATTTTTAAAAACTAAGCCTCTTTCACCAGGTGTATCAAAAATAATAATCATGGTAAACAGTATTTAAAACTAAATCTAGTATCGCCGGTTTATTTATAATTATTTACCGAATTCCAACCAATGCATGTCACACTGTGTCATCGGTATTGGAGATTGCCGGAAATACTGTTTCTTGGGATATTCGGTGTGTTTCTCAGGATATTCGGTGTTCTATCCGGTGTTTATATTGAATGACTATTTAAATCTAACTAACAACTGGTCAGTAAAACCATCAAATCGGTAATCCAATTATTATTTTCCGGATTATCGAAACTACCGTAAATGTGCTAATAATGACCCAGATTCTAAGGTATGCATTATGACGACTATCGTCATCGTATCGTATTCTTAGCTATAATTAATTAACCTGTTCTACGGTTCATTATTTTATCAATAGGATTTTCCAAACAAGGACCGACTGAAGCCAGCAATAATGAGCCGATTACGATCGAATGATTGAAATATTGTCGCCAATGACTTTTAACACGAATCAAATTCTAGTTTATCAGGGGAGGTAATTAATATCACATGATACAAAATGGAGGTTCTTTCGATATCAATAAAAAAGGCAAATCTGCCAAACTTCGCCATTGTTCGGATAAAAAAGACAGCATGTTCATCTGAATCAGTTTTAATACATTTGAATAGATATACATGTATGGCGGATGTAGGTACATGCGGGATATTTTTTTTACGACTTGCTTGTCGATGTGCGTGCGGGCGTTACATATTTATTTTTTTTCATCAAGACTAATAAATAGACTGCACGCGCAACCAATTTTGCGTGCGGGCGGTGCCCGAGAAACAAGTTATTTTATTTGTGTTGCCTTATAGGTAACCATAGTAACTGTTAATACAAGGAATATATTTACATAAATACATATATATTATAGGTAACCACAGTAACTGTATTTGTATATATTATAGGTAACCATAGCAACTGTATTTATATATATTATAGATAACCATAGCAGCTATATTTATATATATATTATAGGTAACCATAGCAACTGTGTTTATTTGTATTATAGGTAACCATAGCATGTATATTTATATATATTGTAGGTAACCATAGCATCTGTATTTATATATATTATAGGTAACCACAGTAAGATAACGGTTAATACGAAGAATGTATTTATAGAATGTACGGCAACAGACTTACATAAAGCTAAAACAACTCTCGATACCATAGTTACCATGTTCTCTGTTTATTGTGAAAAACAATTCACGTAAGATCTTTTCTATCAATTTATATCTACTTGATAAAACACAAAAACATAATATGGAACACAATTACTATTTTAATTAAAGTTCTCTCAATGTAATCAAGCAATTTTCATTTACTTATTTCATAAAACTGGTTTTATATTAGACCAGCGATTCTCAACCAGTGTGCTGCGGTATTTTGAAAGGCACACTAAAAAAATGCGAAAAATCACATGATCCCAATTGAGTATTCGCTGATAAGTTATTAAACGTGTTTTACTTTATTTAGTTTAAGACATTCTATGTTTCAATGACTAGTCTCTGTCTACGGTTATATGCCGTTTAACTGCCATGTTTTTATTTTGCAAATTTCAAATATTTTTGACATATATTTAGCCAGATGTGCCGCTATTTTTTCATGTGTTTCTAGGTGTGCCGTTGGCAAATAAAGGTTCAGAACCACTGTATTAGACGTTCGTGTATGTAGAGAAATGAAATGAAATGAAATGAAATGGGGTTTAACGTCCTACTGTTCTGCTCCTAACCTGGGCTAATGAAGACGGGCATACGCCATACAGTGTGCTATGAAGGAAATTTTGCCCGGACAGCGGCACTACGGCCTACTCTTATATTGAATTCCAACTGCCAAGGGATCTTTTACGTGCACGCCAATGTGTACACGGGACCTCGGTTTTTCGTCCCATCCGAACGACTAGACAGCTTTCCTTGTCAGCCCCTCCGTCCTGCATCACTGACAAGGGAGAACCACGCCGGAAAATCTGGATGAACTTTCTCGGCCAATGCAGGGATCGAACACCCGACCTCCAGGCTAGCGAGCTAGCGTCTTACCCACTTAGCCACGTGATCCCCTCGTGTATGTAGATTAAACACTCCTATTTGCCCATCACTTGAAATTTGGACATCCTCAAATATGGATGTACTCTGAGTCAGGGTGATTGTTTACTACAGATAAGCAAGATATTTTGTCAAAGAATATGTCAGTTTTTAGCATTATTAAAATTTCTGTATATGATCTTAAATGTTTAAACTATAAAGTTAACTGTATTTATTGTATTTGAAATTCTAATTTTATGGCATGTATATTGAACGAGAAGCAAGTTCTCTAGTCAGTCAGTTTCACTGCCAGTTAGTAAAGTGTTGTATTTATGGCTGAAATAAGAGTCAAGCTCTGACCACAACATCAGCCATTAAATTTTGCTGGACAATTCTTACAATTGACAAGAGTCTGGATGACTGATTGTTTAATATCAAAAATTCAACAGTCATCCAGGCTCTTCTATCAATTGTAAGAATTGTCCAGCCAAATGTGATGGACATGGTTGTCCAGTGACGTACATGGTTGTAAAGAATGGATTTTCCTCTATTTTTTTCAGTGTTGAAGCTGCTGAAGTTATTCAACCAGATGGAACCAAGATAAATTATCCAGTAAGTCATCTGAGTTTAATATCTATTTTCGAAAAACTAACTTATTAAAATGAAGTGGGGTTGAACATCCTACTTTTCTGCACCAACTGGACTAATGAAAACTGGCACATGGAATTCGATATGAGAGTAGGCCATAGTGCCGCTGTCCAGGCAAAATTTTCACTGCATGGCTTATGCCCATCTTCATTAGCCAAGTTGAGACTGAAAAGTAGGATTATAAACCCCATTTCATTTCTCAGTCAACACAGGGATCAAGCCCTTAACCTCCTGGCTGGTGATGATGATTTGAAAGGTGTGTAGATATTGTCATTATCCATTCTCCCAAGCAAAGTTGTCTTCCCTTGCAGTTCACACTAACCTTGAATGCTGGATAGCAAGACATGTGTGAAGAATTGTAGTTATCCTGTGTTATTTCAGAGTTTACCGTACAGATTTATATAGATGTAGCTGTGTTTATAATTATCCTGTGTTTATTTCAGATTTTACCATACAGTCTGTATTTATTTCAGAGTTTACCCTACAGTCTGTATTTATTTCAGAGTTTACCGTATAGATTTGAAGAAGTAGTTATGTTTATAATTATCCTGTATTTATTTCAGAGTTTACCGTATAGATTTATAAAGATGTGTTTATGATTATCCTGTGTTTATTTCAGAGTTTACTGTATAGATTTATAAAGATGTGTTTATGATTATCCTGTGTTTATTTCAGAGTTTACCGTATAGATTTATAAAGATGTGTTTATAATTATCCTGTGTTTATTTCAGAGTTTACCGTATAGATTTATAAAGATGTGTTTATGATTATCCTGTGTTTATTTCAGAGTTTACCGTATAGATTTATAAAGATGTGTTTATGATTATCCTGTGTTTATTTCAGAGTTTACCGTATAGATTTGAAGAAGTAAATGTTGAAAGGATCAATAAACAAGTTGGTATCGAGTAAGTTAACCCCAAGAGTAGGTGGAAATGCCACTGTTCTGGCAAAATTCCGTCTCCTCACACATATATCCATCGATACAAAAATTGACACGTTTGTCACAAAATAACTGAATTACCAGTAAATCTATTGTGTTGATATGTTAATCCTCATTCGAGAGTCTCCAAAATCATTGTAAATTATCTCACGAGATTTAGCAATCTGTTATCTCATGAGAATCCAAAATCATAGTAAATTCTAGCCATCTGTATCTTGTGAGATTCTAAAATCATTGTAAATTCTTGCAATCTGTTATCTCACGAGTCTTCAAAATCGTAGTAAATTTTAGGAATCCGTTATCTAATGAGATTCCAAAATCATTGTAAATTTTAGCCGTCTGTTATCTCATGAGATTCAAAAGTCGTAAATGTTAGCAAAGCGTTATCTCATGAGATTCAAAAATCATTATAAATTCCATTACTTCATAATCATAGTATATCTTTACAGAGATTTTTTTTTTTTTCAGTATAACAGCCGAGCAGATGGCGAAATACCTGACTAAAATGTGTTTAGTAACAGAACCTTTGAAAGATGGTCAAAATTTAAAAGTTGAAATTCCTCCAACAAGAGCTGGTATCCTTTAATCAATCAAACCATAGTGTGTTATTGGAAATAGAATGAAATGAC
Source organism: Patella vulgata (assembly GCF_932274485.2). Lineage (NCBI taxonomy): Eukaryota > Metazoa > Mollusca > Gastropoda > Patellidae > Patella > Patella vulgata. The sequence goes on from NC_065885.2 coordinate 6,740,130, forward strand.
TGTTTCTCTGTTTGCGACTCTTCAGTGAGGAATGTCTGTTTCTCTGTTCTTGACTCTTCAGTGAGGAATGACTGTTTCTCTGTTCATGACTCTTCAGTGAGGAATGTCTGTTTCTCAGTTCATGACTCTTCAGTGAGAAATGACAGTTTCTCTGTTCATGACTCTTCAGTGGGGAATGTCTGTTTCTCAGTTCATGACTCTTCAGTGAGAAATGACAGTTTCTCTGTTTGCGACTCTTCAGTGAGGAATGTCTGTTTCTCTGTTCATGACTCTTCCGTGAGAAATGACTGTTTCTCTGTTTGCGACTCTTCAGTGAGAAATGACCGTTTCTCTGTTTGTGACTTTTCAGTGAGAAATGACCGTTTCTCTGTTTGCGACTCTTCAGTGAGAAATGACCGTTTCTCTGTTTGCGACTCTTCAGTGAGAAATGACCGTTTCTCTGTTTGCGACTCTTCAATGAGAAATGACCATTTCTCTGTTTGCGACTCTTCAGTGAGAAATGACCGTTTTCTCTGTTCGCGAATCTTCAGTGAGGAATGATGTAGAAATCGTTATAATTATGGTACAATATTCTCAGTGATATCATCATTATGTGACATCAGTGTATTTTAACACTGTATTTAAGGACCTCGATCATTTCAATCGTGTTATTGGAAAAGGATTGAATTTCTTGGTTTGCGATTCTACATTTTAACACCATTTTTAAGGACTTCATTTCACATGCTACCTCTATACTTCTAATCTATTTTTAATTTAGCTAAAATGTCGGCTCAATGCAAATTGAGTTGTTGCATGAGACACCTTCCTTCAGGAGAATTCAGTAACTATTGTACGGTCTATTTATATGACGGTCATTATAGGATGAAATAGCACAAGTGATTAAAAACATGATTTACATTTATAAAAGTTACCTCAGCATTGAAACTACCTTTGGAAGATTAAAATGTGTAAATTTAAAAATGATTAAAGTAGTAAGATAGAAGTTTTATGTTTGACAGACAGTAACTACTTCCATTTTGTATTGTTTAGACATACATTATGCAAGAACAAAATCTGCCTATTACAGGTCTTTCTTTAGGCCTGAAATGTTATATAAACTATTAATTAGACAATTATTAACAAAACAAGACCATAATTGACTCTCGATGCCATCGGATACTCAAGATTTTAACTAGATTAGAACAGTTCGCCATTTAAAAATTTAGTTTAAAAATGGGAAAGTGAGGCTAAGTCTCAACCAGTGATAACTTGGCTCAGAATAGAGTAATTTGAATGAAATTTTCAATATATTCATTTTACATTATCTATTTTTGAGCTGTTATAGCAAGAACGGTCAGCTCTTTATCTAAATCGTACATAATGTATCTTTAACACATGGTTAGATATTTTACATGGTTGTGATATCATGGAAGATGTTGCTATTGGTTACGGTTTTAATAATATAAAGAAAACTATTCCAGATACTAATTGTATCGCAAATCAGGTTTGTTCTTTAATATAATGTCGTTACGAGATTTAATTTTTGACCACAAGGCTGCATGTTTGTTCCTCAATCAGACTGGGTGTCAAAGGTCTGTCCTGTCTACCTGTCTGTTACGGGTTAAATTTTTAGATGGATTCAACAACGGTTAGGTTTAGCCGTTAGGGTAGGCAACCCTTAATCCAGAATTCCCAATAGAGAGAGTGAGATAGTTTACTGAACACAAACTAGGTCATTTCGGGACTAACACATGGTTCAATTTTATTTCACGCAGTTGGAAGGCGACCCTACTCCTTGTTACGTACAACCCCCTCCCCCCATAGATAAGTTTCCTGTATAGAAATACCCCCCCCCCCCACCCAACTGGTTCCGGATTGCAAAATAGACAAACACCCAGTTTTGTTAATTTTCAACGGACATATAATGACATGGAAATTTGTTAGTTGTTGAATCTATGCAATATAATTATTGATCATTATATAAATTATTATTGTTTCAGTTTCCGTTAAATAAATTAACAGATTTATTACGTCAAGAAATAGCTGGTGCAGGATTCACCGAGGCTCTAACTTTTGCTCTTGTAAGTAAATTTATTCAATTTACATGTAATTTGGGGTATTTCTGTATATTCTGTGTACATTGCACATATTTTGTGCGAATTCCACATATTTTGTGTAATTTCCACATGTTGTGTGTATATTCCACATATTTTGTGTATAGTCTACATATTTTGGGTATATTCCACATATTTTGTGTATATTCTACATATTTTGTGTATATTCTACATACTTTTGATAAATTCCACTTATTTTTTCAGTGTTCTAAAGATGATATAGCTGGTAAACTGGGTAACAAAATAGAAGATATCCCAGCAGTTCATATTGCTAATCCTAAAACACTAGAATTTCAGGTAAATTTTCTTATATATAATTTATAATGGATACATTGATATCAAGATGTCCAGACATCGAATCTCTAGGCAAAGACTGTATAGACTGTGAAACGTTCCAGGACATTGTCTGCTGAAGAAAGAACCACTGTAGATCATAAAGTCTGTCATTGAGTCAAGTGGCGTGGTTTCGATCACAAACTTGTGTGTGACAACGAGTAGGGTCACCTGTCTAAATTCGTTGGGTTTTCGGGGGTGTTGGATGGCTGAATGGTTAGCATGTGCACGCTGTGTCAAAGTCTGTAATTGAGTCAATTTGCATGGTTTTTGATTCCCCGGTTTTACTGACAAGGAGTAGGGTCGTCTGTACAACCTTGTGGGTTTTCTTCGTGTCCTCCGGTTTCCTCCTACTGCTAAAGACCCCTATGCGTAAGTGAAGTATTGAAATAAAATAAAAAATCATATGTTAGTCCCGAAATGACCTATTCTGTGTTGAGTGGACATTAAACCCCTTTTCTCTCTCTTGTGGGTTTTTCTCCGTGGACCCTCTAGTTTCCTGCCACTGCTAAAGACCTCCCCCCTCCTCTGTGACACAGAACTTAATGACTGATATATACAACTGTTTGATTACAAATTATTATTATTATTATTATTACAGGTAGCAAGAACAACTTTACTACCAGGTGTATTAAAAACAGTTTATAATAATCAGAACATGCCACTACCTTTAAAACTGTTTGAAATATCAGATGTTGTCTATCAAGATCCCACAAAAGGTAGGCTTAATAATATTAATACACTTTCTTAAAGGCTGTATACGCACCACCCTTAAGACAGAGTCACACTACACTACAACTCAGGTATTATTCAATCTTTGAATGGCATTTAGCGATCAGGAAACACCTTAACAGAACACAGTTGTTATGGGATACAATCACTAGTTTTATTCTAAAAGCACGACGTTTCGACAAGTATTCTCTTATCGTTATCAAGCACAATGATAAAAGGATACTAGTTGAAAAGTCGTGCTTTTAGAATAAAACTAGTGATTGTATCCCATAACAACTTACGGTATCATTTAGTTGTGCTGTTCTAGCAAGAGTTTATGTATTTAATGTTTAGTTTCAATCTCATACCTTTGTTGGCGAATTGTTCAAATTCAGCGAAAATCATTAAAATATATTTGGTTTCTACTGTTGTGTAGTTTAAAATGGTCTGTGTAGATTAGATAGCCTAATAAGTGTTGGGTTTATAACTGTTAAGTTTCACTACTTACTTAACACTGCTAGTGAAAAATAAAAGTAAGCTTAACCCTTAACACTGCTAGTAAAACTAAACAGTAACCCTTACCCTTAACACTGCTAGTGAAACTAAACAGTTGCCCTAAAATCTTAACTGGATTCATTTCAAATTTTGTTAGACAGGTTATGCCTATTGTTGAACATTTTGTCATTGTACCACCATTAATTGATGTTATTTATCTATCAGATGTTGGATCAAGAAATGAGAGAAGATTATGTGCTATACATTATAATAAAACATCAGGATTTGAAGTGATACATGGTTTATTAGATAGAGTGATGAAGTTATTAGAAATACCATATGATAAAACTAATGGTTATTATATTAAAGCTAGTGATGGTAAGATTGTTAATTATCTCCCTTTCTGGATTGATCCCGGTTTTTCTCCTTGTCATTGACAGAGGACCTGGCAAGGAACATTGTCTTTTTGTTCGGATGGTACAAAAAAAAGTAGGTCCCATGTACACATAGATGTGCAGGTAAAAGAATTCTTGGCATTTGGAATTCGGAATCGGCTGTATCACTTTCTTCATTAGCCTGGTAGGTGCATCAGGGGTGGCCGAACTTTTTGTAAGGTATTGCATCAGGGGTGACCGAACTTTTTGTAAGATATTGCATCAGGGGTGGCGGAACTTTTTGTAAGGTATTGTTGCATCAGGGGCAACTAAACTTTTACAATATAAGTGTCAAATATTATCTTTATAACTTAAGGAGATAAAAACGTTATACACTCTATTGATTCTTGATTGGATCTGATGCTTTTAAGTGACGAGGAGTATGGTCGTCTGTACAACCTCATGTATTTCCTCCCAATACTTCTAACTACCCCTACACACAAGCGAATTATTGAAATAAAATTGTACCGTCTGTTGGTCCCAAAATGCTGTTTGTGTCAAGTGGACATTAAACCCCATTTCTCTCTTTATTTATCTTTCAGATTCTACGTATTTCCCTGGTAGATGTGCTGAGATAATGGTTAATGGTCAATCTATTGGTCGACTGGGTACACTACATCCAGATGTTATAACCAAGTTTGATTTAAATCAGCCATGTTCAGCTCTAGATATTAATATTGAATACTTTCTGTAAATCCTATTTATAAATAAATATAAATCATCCATTGTAAACAGGGTTTCTTTTTTGTTGCTTTATTGACAATGTGAGATTTAAGCCATCAGGCCTATATATACTGGGGGTGCTCGATTGTCAGTCCTGGGCCCCGTTTCTCGAAATCTTAACTAAAGATAAAATCCAAATTTTAGTAGATACTTCAATTTTGATTGGCTAAACACAAAAAATCAATCTAATATTATCCAATCAAATTACTAAAATTTGGATTTTATCTGAGTTAAAATTTCATGAAACAGGCCCCTGAACATCCCGACTTGACAGAATTGCAATCGAGTGATACGGAATTCAGTCCTGCAGTCACGACAGCTAGGGTGGTGTGAGTAGAATCATGACGTATTTTAAGTAACATATATATTTCAGCTGTCATGATTGGTTGAGATATTTTTTATGCAGTCGGCACATGGCATGCGTTGTACTCGGAAATTCTCCCTTTCACTCGGTTGACACTATTTTTTGAATTGAGAGAATTTAATTCCGGATCATTTGATCGAGTATTCCCACCATGTCTCCTTGCTTTACAGATTTAGATAGGTAGTGCTCATTGTGATTTGTTTAAATCAGGTTGTTCGATCCCCCAATTCGAAGGAGTCCAGGTAGCTATGTTACTTGATCACTAACCAGGCAATCTGAGGTTTGCTGTATACCATTATGTTAAAGATCCAAGTATAACAGGTTGTTTTAGCTCTGCTATTTTTGGACAAAATTCCCTCATAGCATAGTGCATGGTGTATATGGGTGGAGCAAAGCTTGAAAGTCAGGTCATGGGAGAAAAATGCGACAATAGCCTATGTACTGGTCCTGTTTAAAGGTAATGATGTTGAAACGGGTTTTAGTCTCTGACATACTGTCCTTGTTATAGAGAGAGAGAGAAATGGGGTTTAACGTCCACTCGACACAAACTAGGTCATTTCGGGACTAACATATGGTTTAATTATATTTACATAATTCGCTTGCGCGTAGGGGGTCTTTAGCAGTGGGAGGAAACCGGAGGCCCCTGAGCAAACCCAAGAGGTTGGACAGGCGACCCTACTCCTTGTCACATACAACCAGTGGACTCAATGACAGACTTTATGATACAGCGCGCGCACGCTAACCATTCAGCCATCCGACTCCCCGTCCTTGTTATAATGGAAGAAATAAGATTATATAGACGCTACTGTGGTTCAGTAAGTCGATGACTCGCTACACTGATATCCCGAAGTGGTGGCCCCTTGTCCGTGATGCAGCGTCTAGTCTTTTGAGTTAGACAAAAAACAAAGAACCCTACAAAGTCAGAATTCAAAATAAAAGTAGGCTGTAATGCCGCTGCCGATGCGTTTGCATGTCTTCGGTAGCATTTCTGTCCAGAGATCGCAGTGGATCAATTTCGGGTTAGGTAAAAAATATGCAGACATTCAAAAATTTTGGAGGGGATCACGGTGGCTAAGTGGGTTAGGCGCTGGCTCGCTAGCCTGGAGGTCGGGTGTTCGATCCCTGCATTGGCCGAGAAAGTTCATCCAGATTTTCCGGCGTGGTTCCCCCTGGTCAGTGATGCAGGACGGAGGGCCTGACAAGGACAGCTGTCTAGTCATTCGGATGAGACGAAAAACCGAGGTCCCGTGTACACATTGGCGTGCACGTAAAAGATCCCTTGACAGTTGGAATTCGATATAAGAGTAGGCCGTAGTGCCTCTGTCTGGGCAAAATTACCCTCATAGCACACTGTATGGCGTATGCCCGTCTTCATTAGCCCAGTTCGGAGCAAAACAGTAGGACGTTAAACCCCATTTCATTTCATTTCATTTCAAAAATTTTGCGTTTTTGCCCTCTACATCTGCATGACATAGAGCCTCTCAATAGAAGCAAGTAAAATCGTTATTTCATTGATACTGTATTTAGTCTAATGACAACTGGAGGTTGACGGCAAGTCCATGGTTGATGGCACAGTCATTTCAATCTTTCACTTCGACAGGAAGCAAAGAGGAAACTCGCTATGAAAGCCAATATTTGATTGGCTGAATGTAAACAGCTTATGGTGTTCTAGCCAATCCAAAATTTTGTATGAAATGTGCTTTATTGCTTCCAGTGCAGAAAAATAGGGGTTGTCTCAGAATAGCTATGTATAGAAGGTTTACTGCCATGAACTTAAAAGATTATAAACGAAATAAGAGGAAATATAAAAACCCAGAGACTATGTACAGAGCGGTGTGTAAATGCCACACGAAGCACAGAAATTGATGACGTAGTGTACAAACTACAACATAGAATAATCTAATTATTCTCATGTGGGGGAAATTTTCTGTGTGTAAATTACCTAGCGTCCGTCAATATTTGCGTTTATTTTGAAAAAAAATGCGTGAAAGACGCAGATTTTTGCGTGACTGCGACCTCTGCTTCTGTCAATGTTCTACTTGAACCAAGAATGGAAATATTGTAATTCAGGATAGACAATACTGTTTGGAATTTATTTTTTTTACAAACAATCACATGATATCACAGATATTTTATATAAATTAATCACAGATAAATAAATAATTACTCGGATACGACCATTCCTCGTAACATAACTCTATATTGTTCTGTTACGTCACCTTTTAACGTCACTAATACTGACGCTTCCATCGTTTGATTGGGCTGAAATATAAAAACAAACAATTAACGACCACTCAACACAAACAAGGTTATCTTGAGACTAACATATGGTACATATTTATTTCAATAAATCGCTTGCTTGAAGGGGCCTTCAGCAGTGGGAGGGAACCAGAGAACTTAAAGAAAATCAAGTATAAGCAAAATTATGCCACTTCACTAAATGACAGAACTACCCTACCGTGCTATATAATTACATGGAATAAGACCAAGGAGAAAGAGAGAAATGGGGTTTAACGTCCACTCGACACAAACTAGGCCATTTTGGGACTAACACATTGTTCAGTTTTATTTTAATAATTTGCTTGCGTGTAGGTGTCTTTAGTAGTGGGAGGAAACCGTAGGACACGCAGAAAACTCATGAAGTTGGACAGGTGACCCTATTACTTGTCACATACAACCTGGGAATCGAAACCCCCCCAGTTGTCTCAATGACAGACCGTATGATACAGTGTGCACATGCTAACCATTCGGCCATCCAACCCTACATAAGTCCAAGGCATGCACAACAACTTATTTTTCAAAAAGGTGATTGGACATTCATGGGTTGGCATTCGGGCAAAGTGAGAAAAACCCAAGTAGTATTATTATAAATGACAGATGTAACTTACCTCGTGACCTGGAGGTGGCGTCCATGTTAACATTATAGATTTCTTTGTACCAGCTTCTATCATTCCCTGTAACATCAGTTATAAACATTACAATAATTACTCCCTCTAATAAAAATCAATTATAAACATTACCACTACAATAATTACTCCCTCTAACTACAGTTAACTTCGGATAAGTCAGGTCTAAGTGGACAGACCAATTTTATCTGAGTTAAGCAAAGATCCGAGTTAAGCGAAGGTCCGAGTTAATAGAAGACTGAAATTCAATCTTAGCTCATTAGAAATAAACTACAAGAGCCGGATAATAATTGATTCCAAGGCACATTTCAAGCTTTTTATAAGTATGTGCGAGTAGATAACTTCTGTTTTGTCGCCATCTTTGAAAAATGTCCTAAATTTTCCCGGAAAATGTCTTGTACAGAAGACAGTTCGTTTCGAATTTTCCGGGAAAATTCTATTATTGCGTCGCGTCAAATAGGCAGTTTGGGTCAAAATGACAGGGGAAAGTATTTTGGGGCTCTGTGCATGGAATACCTAACTGTGTTTTAGACCATCAAAACGAAACTGACTTAATCAAATTCTGAAAAATACTGCCGAACCGACTTAGGCAAAGGAAAAAAGTCGAAATTAGATCAAATGGACCAAATATTTTGATCTGAGTTGAGCAAAGATCTGACTTAGGAAATCGACTTATGCGCAGAAATTTAATAAAAAAAAACGTGCAGGATCAAAGAGTCCAAACGATTTTATCTGAGTTGAACGAAGATCCGACTTATATAGTTCGACTTATCCAAGGCTTACTGTATAATCAATTTGGACTACTCACATATTTTACCAAACAGAACCCAATAGAGAGACAGAGAAATGGGGTTTAATGTTCACTCGACACATATGGGACTAACATATGGTTTAATTTTATTTAAATAATTCGCTTGTGCGTACGGGTCTTTAGCAGTAAGAGGACCCGGAGAAAACCTACAAAGTTGGACAGGTGACTCTACTTCTTGCTACGTACAACCGGGGATTCCAAACCACGCCAGTTGACTCAATGACAGGCCTTATGATACAGCGCGCGCACGATAACCAAATAGAAATCACAATAAAAATTCTAAAAATCAGTTTATATACATTCATGTTACCGAGGTACATTAATATTTTATGATTTTTGATCCATTTTCATCCTTATTAAAGATGTATTATTTACAAGCCTATAATCAACGCTCTAGACCATCAGATGGCACTGATTTAACGATTTAATTTAAAAATAGACAATTGAGGCTGAGTCTTGATTGACAAGTAAAATTGTTACGATAATAAACAATCTATGTCAAAACTTCAAACTGCCATATCTTCGCTCAGAATAAAGTAATTTGAGTGAAATTTTCAAACAGCCATATCTTCGCTCAGAATAAAGTAATTTAAATGAAATTTTCAATATATTTTTTTTTAATTATCTATTTTGGAACTTTTATAGAAAGAAAGGTCAGCTCTTTATCTAAATCTTACATACATGTATCTTTAAGGTTCCAACGAATAGAGATATAGCTCCTTTCAATAAATACCTCCTTCATTATATGCTTTAAGTTACTACTACAATAGTTATTCCCAGAAATAGACAGAGGGGACCCGGAGAAAACCCATGATGTTGAAAAGGGGACCTTACTCCTTGTCACCCACAAGTGGGGAGTCGAAAGCCGCCACTTGACTCAATGACAGACCTTGTTATTTAACGCGCAGGCTTCAATCATTTTGGCCAACGACCCACAGCACACAGAAATAAGCATTATTATCATTGTTCAAGTAAAAATTTTCAGAAACTAGGTCATTTCGTGACTAAAATATGGTTTAATTTCATTTCAATAATTAGCTTGCGCATAGGGGTCTTTAGCAATGGGAGGAAACTGGAGGACTCAGAGAAACCCACCGGGGTTGGACAGGTGACCCTTCTCTCTATGTCACATACAATCGGTGAGTCAAAACCACGCCAGTTGACTCAATGACAGACCTTATGATTCAATGCGCATGTGCTAACCATTCAACCATCACTCCCCAGAGTTATGTCCTCTGGCTGTGACTCAAGCCCTTAGCTCTTTTCAAGTTGAGTTGCTTAATGCTAACCATTCGACCATCCAACCCCCCCTTGATGATATCAGAATCTGAATTATTTATGTTAATGGTGATGATATCAGAATCTGAATGAACAACACATCTAACCATTCGGCCATCCAATCTGAACGAACAACATATCTTACCCTTTGTGGTTCCATATTAAAACCTTTAGCTTGTAAAGTTTGGATATTTTCAAACTGAAATTCACCATTCTGTAAAATAATAGGTAGAACTCTTATTACATTTACATCTTGTAACAGTGGGTATTAGCAAGGATATTATTATATATTTTGAGGCATACAGGCCAACCACTGAGTGTTTTTAGAATAAAATCGAATTGGTTTATGGTAATTTAGTGAACAGAATACAATATTAGTGATAATATGATTTTATATAAAATAGAAATTGGCACACAAGGAAATAAATGGATAAGGTGTATAGCTGGTTAAGAGTTAAGTTCACTCAAACTGAACAATACGCTGTGCCTCAATTCACGCCACATGGCTAATTGTTTACGTCACATGGTTTGATTGACAGCTTGCAAGCTCTTGAATAATATATGTTTAATCCTGTCAGTTTTTATTCCCATGTTATTGTAGGAGAAATATCTGCTTTTAATCACTCCCATGACCTATGAAGTGCATCCATCACCTCAAAATCTCTCAATCCCATCACCTCAAAATCACTCCCATGACCTATAAAGCACTTCCATCACCTCAAAATCACTCCCATGACCTATAAATCACCCCCATAACCTATAAATCACTTCCATCACCTCAAAATCACTCCCATAACCTATAAATCACCCCCATAACCTATACCACTCCCATGTCCTATAAATCACTCCCATGACCTCAAAATCACTCCCATGACCTCAAAATCACTCCCATGACCTCAAAATCACTGCCATCACCTATAAATTAAAGCGTTTCCATGACATCAAAATCACTCCCATGTCCTAAAAAGTGTCAAATACATTAATTGGATTAATAATACCTACCTTTTTGGTTTCCTAATTTTAATCACATCACACAAACAACAAGTAGAAAGGTTTGGTAAGTTTCAAAGAGAAAAATGTTATAAGTGAATTATGATGGTGAAATACACACATATATATACAATCATTACAGAATCTACAAGCCTGGAAATAAGGCACCTGTCACAGATATTGTCCGATACAAATTTAGGCTTTGTCAGACATAATCCATTGGGTGTCGGTCAGTTTGTCTTTTTTAATGATATTTATAATATAAATGAAATGAAATGGGGTTTAACGTTCTACTGTTCTGCTCCGAACTGGGCTAATGAAAACGGGCATACGCCATACAGTGTGCTATGAGGGAAATATTGGCCTATTCATATTTCGAATTTGAATGTCAAGGGTTCTTTCATGTGCACTCCAATATATACGTAGTCCCTTGTCATTGATAAGGGGGAACCACCCCGGAAAATTCTGATGAACTTTCTTGGCCAATGCAGGGATCAAAACAGCACCTTCAGATTAGCCAGCCAACATCCTACTCACTGAGCCAGCGTGGCTCCCTTTTTATGATTATGTCTGACAACAAGTTCAAAATGTGAGGTAGTAGACCAACAATTTATAGAGTTTAAATCATTATTTCCAGGTTTGTTAGAGAATATACTGGTGTTTAGGAACAATATACAGGTGTTTAGGAACAATATACAAACAGGTGTTTAGGAACAATATACACATGTGTTACAGGTGCAAGGTGAAATATACAGAAAATAACCTGGGTTTTAATGGGTAACCTACAAAAACGTTCATCGACCTGGAAGGGCTGGGGTACCACATGGCAGGGCTGGGGTGGGTAGTAAATGACCATAAAGTTGTCTTTTTCACCTGACTCAGATGTATTTGTTTGTAGAATTTAATAACATATTTGTGTAAAGCAGCGGCCACGTCTTACGGTCACAAACATAGTTGACCTTGGTTAACGTAGTTAACCATAGTTCATCGTAGTTATAAACATAGTTATACAGAGTTAACTGTAGTTCATCGTAGTTATAAACGTAGTTAACTGCAGTTAACTGTAGTTTATCATAGTTATAAATGTAGTTAACCATAGTTAACTGTAGTTCATAGTAGTTATAACCGTAGTTAAATGTAGTTAACCGTAGTTCACCGTAGTTATAAACGTAGTTAACAGTAGTTCATTGCAGTTCACCATAGTTATAAACATAGTTTGAACTTTAAGATTTGACTGTGGTTAGCCTAAAAATTTTCAATAGGTTAAGGGTTAAAGAAAAGTTTTGAACAGTTATCTGGGAAAAGAAAAATTAGATGTTTTTTTATGCGAATCAATCAGTGAGTGAGTGAAACAGTTAAAAGAGACAACAGTTAAAATATAAATAATAATAAAAAAACAACCTTTTTCTGACTGACAGCCATGGTTCTAACACAAGCGACAAATATTTCTCTTGATGCCGTGGTAAATTCGTTATCTTTCGTAATACTGAACAAACTGACTAATATAGGTTTGGGTGGTAGTTTAAAATCTGTTATAATAAAAAAAAAACAACAAATGAAATGGGGTTTAAAATCCTACTGTTCTGCTCTGACAGAGCTAATGAAGACAGGCATACTCCATGCAGTGTGCTTTGAGGGAAATTTTGCCTGATCAGCAGCACTAGGGCCTACTCTTAAGTGTACACAGGACATTGGTTTTTCGTCCCAACCGAATGACTAGACAGTTGTTTGCCAGACGCTCTGTCCTGCACCTCTGACAACGGGAAACCAGCTAGGATACCCATCCAGAGGATCTTTCTCTGGAAACATCTAGGTCGCACCCGGAACCTCCAAGTTAACAAGTCAGCTCCTTACTTACTGAGTCACCGCGGCTCCCCATGGTATAAAGAAGGTAAGAATCAAATATACAGGTGCACAGTAAAGTACAGGTAAATACATATGTGTATGTAAAGAACAGGTAAATATACACATGTATGTAAAGAACAGGTAAATATACATGTGTATGTAAAGAACAGGTAAATATAAGATTTATCTGTAAAATACAGGTAAATATACAAGTGTATGTAAAGTACAGGTAAATATATTAACCTTCATCATCATCAAGAACAGGTGTAACAGCTAATGATTCTATATCAGGTGTTAACTCATCACCACCATACATATACATTATATGATTCTTAGCGATACCCAATAACTCAAAGAAATGACTTTCTTCCTATAAAATAAAATATACACATAATTAAATTAACTCAATCTTTAATAACTTTCTTCCTGCAAAATAAAATATACACATGACTGAATTAACTCTATCTTTAATAAAAATGACTTTCTTCCTACAAAATAAAACATACACATGACTGAATTAACTCTATCTTTAATAAAAATGACTTTCTTCCTACAAAATAAAACATACACATGACTGAATTAACTCTATCTTTAATAAAAATGACTTTCTTCCTGCAAAATAAAATATACACATGACTGAATTAACTCTATCTTTAATAAAAATGACTTTCTTCCTACAAAATAAAATATACACATGACTGAATTAACTCTATCTTTAATAAAAATGACTTTCTTCCTACAAAATAAAATATACACATGACTGAATTAACTCTATCTTTAATAAAAATGACTTTCTTCCTACAAAATAAAACATACACATAATTAAATTAACTCAATCTTTAATAACTTTCTTCCTGCAAAATAAAATATACACATGACTGAATTAACTCGATCTTTAATAAAAATGACTTTCTTCCTACAAAATAAAATATACACATCACTGAATTAACTCGATCTTTAATAAATGAAATGAAATGAAATGGGGTTTAACGTCCGACTGTTCTGCTCCTATGCTGGGCTAATGAAGACGGGCATACGACATACAGTGTGCTATGAGGGAAATTTTGCCCGGGCAGCGGCACTATCGCCTACTCTTATATCGAATTCCAACTGCCAAGGGATCTTTTACGTGCATTCTAATGTATACACGGGACCTCGGTTTTTCGTCTCATCCGAAGGACTAGACAGCTGTCCTTGTCAGGCCCTCCGTCCGGCATCACTGACAAGGGGGAACCATGCCAGAAAATCTGGTTGAACTTTCTCGGCCAATGCAGGGATCGAAACACCCGACCTCCAGGCTAGCGAGCCAGCGTCTTACCCACTTAGCCACGTGATCCCCCGATCTTTAATAAAAATGACTTTCTTCCTACGAAATAAAATATACTCATAACTAAATTAACACAATAATTAACTCAATCTTTTGGCGAGCTTTTTGCGTGTGGTGCACATAACTGTGGGTAATTCACTAGAAACATCAATATTGATTGGTTAATCAAATATCTGACGTCATAGGGTCAAAAGTCGCTTGTATGACCTCTGACGGGACCTCCCAAAACAACTGGTCAGATCTTCATGTATAAAAGTATAAAGCAAACGAAACGAAATATAGATCTGTATTTTAATCAGAATGACGAATATTCCTTTCCAAGATTCAACCATCACAATATTGTAATAGTGTAAAAGATTCATAATCCCTGAAATGATCAGTTGTTTTAAAATACAACCATAAACCCTAACTACAGATAAATAGTATTCCTACCTGACCAAAGAGTTCTATTCTAACACCATCAGAATAATGTTCACTACCATGATCTGGTGCAAACGTTACGGTGACTTCCTTGGTTCCACCTGTAATAAATATACATTAGAATCCAAATGAGCAGCCACTCTTATTCTGCGACATCTTCACGATAAATACCCCTCGTGGAAATTCTATTGTTTCATCTCTTTAAACAACGGTCACTCCTCTAACGTGACCAGCGGTCACTATTTTACCAATTAATTTAGTAAATGGCCTTTGCTGAATGATACCATCTTGTTGTACTTCATAGCACTTCTGCTAATAGTTAATTATCTGGCCTACAACCAGGGCCGTAACTAGCTCAGAGCAACTAAGGGTGGGGGGGGGCAAGTGTTCTCATGCATGCTGTAAAATTGACAGACAATGTATATCTATTTCTTCATAGGTCGACAATTTTTTAACTGGGCGTGTGTGTGTGTGTGTGGGGGGGTGAGGGGGGAAATTCCTTGCAGGGGGGGCGCCGGGTCCGATCGGTTAAAAGGACTGTGAAGACAATAATAAAACCGGGATTGCCTGTTAATTAATCTTTTGTTTTATTAAACAAAATAACAATCTGACCTAACCATGAGTACATGTTGTATGGCATAGTAAAATGTTTTGTGGCTAGTGCTTACAGTAACATCAAAACATTATTATGGCTTTAATACAGAATTTAAAACATATAATAGAAAATTGGGGGCGACAATGGCTCTTTGATTCTGGTGCTGGCTCATGATCACTGACCAGGAGTTCTGGGTTTGATTGTCTAGCCTGGTATCGCCTGGTCAGTAGTGCAGGAAGAAGTGCCTAGCAAGGAAAAGTGTCTAGTTGTTCAGACGTTATGAAAAACTGAGGTCCTATGTATACCATAGTTAGAATGTTAAAGATTCCTTGAAAAAAGAGTAGGCCGTAGCACTTTTATCCAGGCGAAATTTCCCTTATTCCATTCTTTACAAATAATGAAACAAATACTTCAAATAATATTAATTCGTCTAGAACTTTGTTTTTAGGGAAAGAACTAACTGATAAAATAGTGTCTTTACCTGCAGGAATTGTGCCTTCAGATGGAACCAAATCAAAAACATTTTGACCATTATTATTCTGAGTACCTGAAAATCCAATAAACAATCTTAACAATTTCTCGATGATACAGATAGAGAGAGAGAGAGAGAGAGAGAGAGGGTTTAACATCCACTCGACACAAACTATGGTTTCATTTTATTTCAATAATTCGCTTACGTGTAGGGGTCTTAAGCAGTGGGAGGAAACCAGAGGACCCGGGGAAAACTCACGAGGTTGGACACTTCGATGATACAAGATCCTGCTACGATCGTTACATTACTGCTATCGTTTAATTAACCACTGTTCAATGCTGCCTTGGTCGACATCGAACCACATATAATTAACACCGTTGTATACATCAGTATAAATACAAATGTTATGCAATCTCTTGTTCTTATATATTAAATACACTGACAACTAGAGCTGGACTTGCATCAAATCGTACTAGTGGCCAAACACAAATTTTTTATGTTTTTTTTTTTTTTAGTTTTTTTGTGCTTCCTCCATATGTAAATATTCTTAATTTAAATAAAATATCATAATAAGTATTTTGGAAATTAAAATTTGTAATTTACAACAACAATAACATAGAGTTGGGCGATAGCATCGCATCAAATTGTAAACCCGTGGCTATAAAGAAACAAGCACGACCAAACACAAATTTTTTATTATGTTTTTTTTTTTACTTTTTTTTTGTGCCTCCTGAATATTTAAATATATGTAAATTTAAATAAAACATCATAATTAATATTTTGGAAATTAAAATTTGTAATTTGCAACAAAAAGAACATAGACCAACATTTTTTAGCAAGTCTTCATGGCTATTAGATTTATGTTTGAACCAGCTCATGAAATTTTGTTCGTAAATGTTTTAATAATATTGACTAGAAAGTGTCAAGTGAATATTCCTGGAGTATTTCCAACATTTTATGCATGTTTAATTACATTTAAAGGGTGATAAACTGAAATTATTGAAATTTTATAAACCGTTTCCAGGGATATTGGCCAGGTCTACTGACAACCTCTGGAAATCAGGCTCCTGTCACAAACAATCTCAGGCTTTGTACCCATTATTTTCTTCGGCACTTATTTGTCTTTTTTTGTGTTTTTTCCAAACCAATTTTAAAACACTCCAAAGCAATTTTAGAATATTCCAAACAAATATTGGAGAATTCAAAATCAAAATTCAAATTTTCCAAACCAATTTTAGAACTTTCCAAACTTTTAAAAACTTACCAACATAAGATTTATTTTTCTTGTCTCTTTTGATAAAAGCGGGTAAATGTTGTGATTTAGCGTGACGTAACAATGACAAACTGTCTAATTTAATAACATAATCTATAGATAGGGACGAAGTATTGTGAATCTGAAAGTAAAAAAAACAAAAATATAGAAGACTTGATCTACGGCAACTAAAATTAGGGTGTAATGGTGATATATTCAAACGTTTTTATAAATTGGATAAAAATTGTGACCTCTAGAGGGTTCACAAGTTGAAGGAAGTTTACAAGAAAATGTGATAAAAACACAACGTGTTGTGATTGTTATAATTTTATATCAATTGTACATATGTAAAGCGCCGGAGAGCAGCTCGCCAAGTTGAATTGTTGGCACTATATAAATCAATTATTATTATTATCATTATTAATAATATTTCTACCTTAAATGTACGTTCACAGTATTCTGTAGCTAAGACGGCTCCCATATCTAATACATCTGATTCTAGAGATAGATTAACTATCGGACTAACACCTTTACCGATTAACGTCATCGATAATAACGCTGTCATACTGTTTATACTTAATACTTCCTGGAACTACAAAAAGAAAAAAAACATAACCATTAGTCGTCGTATCAGTACTGATTTTAATATTTGAATTTTCTAAGTCATTATATATATATGATTCAATTGAAAAGATAAATGTTTCCACAGTCTAGTGCATTTTATCCAAAAATTCTGATTATCTGCGAATTGTGAAATATGTTTTTAAATTAATATCAAAATCAATTTGATTTGGCTATTCCATGTTAATTTTATTATTATACATACATTATTCAAGAGCTAAATCTGCCTATTGCAAGTCTTTCTTTAGGCATGGATGTTATCTAAATTATTAATTGGACATTAATTAACTTATCCAGACCATAATCAACTCTCAATGCCATCATTAGCCTGCAATATTCACTGGATTTTCAGCATATTTTGTTTTCATTATCTATACTTTAACTACTATAGCGAGAACTGTCAGCTCGTTATCTAATCTGACCTAATGCTGCTTTAATTTAAAAATATCAAACTTACCACACATCCTTTATTTGGAGCAAAAGATAAAACAGCTGTATGTGTTCCACCAGGGGGAAGAACTCTCAGAGCATTTAACATCAGGAACGGACCGTCAGTATCAAGTAAAGAAGAATTTAACTTGAATAAGTTAAGGTATATCATTTTAATCAGACATGGGTATGAATAGGGAAATCCCCTAAGTGAATGATATCACAGTCTATGGATTCCTTTTGACCACTGTAATATTTAAATCATATCATGTACTCTTTATAGTTATACAGATTAAAATCATCGGAATGTTCCAAATAATGTTACAGACTAAGAAATGGCAGGGTTTTAAGATTAAAGTCAAAGGAGATAGATAGTATAACTAGTCTGAATCCATGTTAGTGTAATAAGAGTTATCTCCCTTTAATTTATATTCATAACAGGCCTTGTTCCTTTAATAATCATTCTACATGTTCTACAAAGACAGGATGTATTCTACATAAGATGGTAATAAATGATCAATATAAAAGACTAGATGTCATTTCTAGCCTATGGTGTTATTTCAATATTAAAGACTGGATATAATTTCTGCAGGGGATGTAATGATCAATATAAAAGAATGGACCTAATTTCTACCCTATGCCGTTATTTCAATATAAAAGACTGGATATAATTTCTGCAGGAGATATGTGATTGCAACATAAAAGACTGGGTGTATTTTCTACTGAGTTTCAATATAAAAGACTGGATATAATTTCTGCAGGAGATATGATTTCAACATAAAAGACTGGATGTAATTTCTACTCAATTTCAATATAAAAGACTGGATATAATTTCTACCCCATGCCATTATTTCAATATAAAAGACTGGATATAATTTCTATAAGAGATGAGATTTCAATATAAAAGACTGGATGTAATTTCTATAGAAGTTGTAATTTTGATATAAAAGGATACTTCAACGGTCTTGTTACTGATATTCTGCATGGTGACTGACCTTGATACACTTTGACCTATTGACACTTCACCAAAATTAATGGTGTTTCTTCCGCTATCTGATAGAATAACAACTGGTGGTTTAATCGTAGGACAATGTACTTCGACATAGATCGTGTTATTAATACTGTAATATAAAATATAACAAGATTATAATCCTTCAGTGACATTTAGTGTTTGAGAGAGAGAGAGAGAGAGAGAATGGGGTTTAACATCCACTCGACACAAACTAGGTCATTTAGGGACTAACACATGGTTCAATTTTATTTCAATAATTTGCTTGCGCGTAGGGGTCTTTAGCAGTGGAAGGAACCGGAGGACCCAGAGAAAACCCACGAGGTTGGACAATCGACCCTAATCCCAACCAGGGATTCGAAACCACGCCAGTTGACTCAGTGACAGGCCTCGTGATACAGCGCGCGCGTGCTAACCATTTGGCTATCCAAACCCCCATGTTGATCTCATGCCATCAAAACAATTAGATACCTTGCCAGACAAGAAGCCAGACTCGAAAATCCTGAGGAACTCTCTCGAAAGATTAGATTAAAATAAAAAGTTAGAACCCTTATCCCCCCATTACAAATGTCTGTTGATTATGTCTATATAAGGCAAGTGTCTGTTGATTATGACTGTATAAGGAAGTGTCCGTTGATTATGGCTATATAAGGCAAGTGTCTGTTGATTATGACTATATAAGGAAGTGTCCATTGATTATGGCTATATAAGGCAAGTGTCTGTTGATTATGACTGTATAAGGAAGTGTCCATTGATTATGGCTATATAAGGCAATTGTCTGTTGATTATGACTGTATAAGGAAGTGTCCATTGATTATGACTATATAAGGCAAGTGTCTGTTGATTATGACTGTATATGGAAGTGTCCGTTGATTATGACTATATAAGGTAAGTGTCTGTTGATTATGACTATATAAGGTATTTGTGTTGATCATGACTATATAAGGTAAGTTACCTGTATGGAAGAGAACCAGGATCACCACACGAACCTGACCCTATGTAACATGGTATCGTATACGTCTCAAATTTACCCTTAAACTGACGTAACAAAGATCCTATAGCTTCAGAATACGCACTTGAACTGAAACAAAAACAAAAACAAAAACAAAACAAATGATAGAGAGAATTGAGGTATAAATAAAATGAAATGGGGTTTAACGTCCTACTGTTCTGCTCCGACTAGGCTATGAAGACGGGCATATGCCATACAGTGTGCTATGAGGGAAATTTTGCCCAGGCAGCGGCACTTTGGCCTACTCTTATATTGAATTCCAACTGCCAAGGGATCTTCTAAGTGCATTGCCAATGAATATACAGGACCTCGGTTTTCCGTGCCATCCGAACAACTAGACAGCTGTCCTTGTCAGTCCCTCCATCCAGCATCACTGACAAGGAGAAACCACATCAGCGAAATAAGGTGTAACGACCCTTTGACATAAACTAACATGCAGTACAATTTCAATGATATGCTTGCATATAGGGGTCTTTATATACATATAGTTTAAGGAAACCCAAAGATTGGACAGGCAACCCTACGCCTTATCACTTACAACAGGGGGATCGAAACCATGCCAGTTGACTCAATGACACACCTTATGATACAGCGCACACATGCTTACCATTCGGCGATCCAATCCCTCAAAAAGCCACGAAGATGAACAAGCGGTCCTACTCCTTGTCACGTACATCGGGGAATCGAAACCATGCCAGTTGACTGAATGACAACCATTTGGCCATCCACTCCACCCAGACATAAAAGAATGATAGTAATTGTAAACAAACTCAGTAGTAATAGTATCTGCTTCTGATGCTACACCCCCACCCCACCCCACCCCACCCCAACCCGAGGTTAAATAATGATAGTAATTATAAACACTCAGTAGTAATAGTATCTGCTTCTGGTGCTACACACCCCCACCCCACCCACCCCGATGTTAAATAATGATAGGATTATAAACATACTCGGTAGTAATAGTATCTGCTTCTGGTGCTACACCCCCCCACCCCACCCCGAGGTTAAATAATGATAGTAATTTTAAACATACTCGGTAGTAATAGTATCTGGTTCTGGTGCTACAACTGGTTTAGGTTTCTGTAGTGTAGAAGAAGTAGTTCCTGTCGTTCCAGCAGATGCTTTACCTTTACCTTTAGGTGATGATTTACCTTTTGGTGCCTTCTTCATAGCTGCTATCTGGAAAACATAAAATTCAATAAAAACTTATTTAAAATGGTCTAAAACAATATGCTGAAATGAAATTTAACATCCTACACTCTTCTGCTTCAACTGGGCTTCTGAAGTCGGTTATACGCCATAAAGTGTACCATTAGAGATATCTTGCCTGGACAGCAGCACTACATCTTTCTTTCATATCAAATTCCAACTGCCAAGGGATCTTTTATGTACACGCCAATTTGTATACGAGACCTCATTTTATTATGCTATCTAAATGACTATACGTTGTCCCTTGTCAGGCCCTTCTAAAACAATATGTTATATTACTACCAAAAACATGTTACATGCTAACAGAACACAATGTCTATGGTAAAACAATCACTGGTTTTATTCTAAAAGCACAACGTTTCAACAAGTATCCTATTATCGTTATCAAGCACAATGATACTTGCTCATAAAACATGATACCTACTCATAAATCATGATACATGCTCATAAAACTTCTGATTGTCTTTTAAAGCTACTAATCACAGAGGTCTCGATAACCGGGTTCGCATCGCACGTTACGAATCAAATCTTGCCCGGTGCTAATCAATTTGCTACAAATGAAATGAAATGAAATGGGGTTTAACGTCCTACTGTTCTGCTCCAAACTGGGCTAATGAAGACAGGCATACGCCATGCAGTGTGCTATGAGGGAAAATTTTGCCCAGACAGTGGCAGTTCTGCTAATCAAGTTCGAAAAGATATCGAGGCCCTAGATTGATCATCATATGCATTTTCGGGGGTTACGTAGTCTACTGGTTTAATGCGTGCGCATGAAATCATAAGGTTGGTCATTGAGTCAAATGGCGTGGTTTCAAATACCTGCTTCTGCTTGTATGTGACAAGAAGTAGCTTCACCTCTCCAACCTTATGGATTTTCTCCAGGTCCTGTGGTTTCCTTCCAATGCTAAAGACCCCTCCTGAACCACAGTCAAGGAGAAACCATGCCGTAAAATCACGCTGAACCTTATTGGCTAGCTAGCCAGCCAGCATCTTACTCACTGAGCCACCGTGGCTCCAAGTAATTTTGTATTTAAGTTGTTTTACCTGTGCTTGTTCCTGTAGTTCAACTTCTTTCCGCACGGCTTCATCATATTCTCGCTGTGCCTGGGCTTCCATTTGTTTTACGGCCATTTTAACAGCCTCTTTCCTTACAGCTTCTTCTTTTAATTTAGGAGAAAATCGTATCTGTACCCGACATTTCTGTAAGGTAAAATCAATCACAGAATCAAAATGTGACAAGATGTTGGTTAATCAGGTGGTGATTAAAACACAGATTCTATTTCGTTTCGTTTTTTATAGTTAAAAATAAGTATTACTTGTCTTAACTATACTAGGATCTGGGCCCTTATTCACGAAAACTTAAACTAAGATACAATCGAAATTTTAAGAAATACTGCAATTCGATTGGCTGACCAGTAAAATCAATTTGCATATATCCAATGAAGTTGCAGTATTTCTTAAAATTTCGGTTGTAACTTAGTTTAAGTTTTCGTGAATAAGGGCCCTGGAACAATTGTTATATAATCTACATTCTGGATGATGTGAGAGATTAGCCAATGCAAGGTGCACGGAACTGTGGGAAACCCACTAGAAACATCAATGCTGATTGGTTAATCAAATGTCACTTGGCTTTATGGGGCGCCCATACTGATATGAGCATGTTGGTCGGTGGCTTCGTATAGCATCCAATGGAAAGGGTGCAGTTCAGAGTCCAGGGGCTGCTCCCCTTGGTCCCCCGCTAGCTACAAGAGTGGATATCTTACCTTTCCTGAGGTTACAGTACCAACAGATTGGGATATAGTTAAGGGGAGATAACTCACAGTACCGACAGACGGGAAATAAAGTTAAAGGAAGATAACTTACCTTTCCAGGCATCACCGTTCCGACAGATGGTGATATAGTTAACGGACAATCCGAAGGTAAGACAAATTCAAATGATGTTGGACCTACCGGAGCAATTTCACCTGATAATACAAAAACAAAAAACATCTACAAAATCTTTAATAGTCAGAATTTTGGGAAAATATTTTATAAGGCAACACTTCCATGAACAAAATTATGAGTGAAATGATGATGGTGGGTTCCCCCGCTGGTAGAATTAAAGTGAATTGACCCTGCAATAAAATGAAATGGGGTTTAATGTCCTACTGTTCTGCTCCAACTGGGCTAATGAAGACGGGCATACACCATACAGTGTACTATGAGTGAAATATTGAATGGACAGTGGTGCTATGGCCTTCTCTCATATCAAATTCTAACTGTTAAGGTATCTTTTACATACGCACCTATGTGCACAAGAGACCTCTGTTTTTTGTCCCATCCAAATGACTAGACAGCTGTCCTTGTCAGGCCCTTCATCCTGCACTACTGATAAAGGGGAAACCACGCCTGAAAATCATGACGATCTTTCTTGGGACAACACCAACCTCCAGCCTAATGATCCAGCCATAGGCGTACGAGCTGGGCCCCCACATTTTGGGAACCAAATGCTGGGAAAATTTGGGCACACAATTGTACTTTGTAAAAGTTGTATAAAATAATATTGCGTTCTTGAATGTGTCCAATTTAACAGCGAATTTATTATTATTATGTAACATACTAAGAACCTAATACATTTTTTGGGCACCAACCACCACCGCCCCCCCCCCCCAGTCAAAAATTTTCCCGTACGCCTATGAATCCAGCATCTTACTCACTGAGCCATTGTGGCTACCTCTGTGGAAATAAAGATGTAATTTTAATTAAATTGTAAAATAGGAGTTGTTTGTCATACCCTTTCCAATTCTGGGTACCGGGTGAGTGAATTCGTTACTACTCGTATGAGAGTTAATAACGTGTAGAGCTGCCGTGGAAACATCATAAACAGACGTAGCTGCGAAATTTACGACTTGATGAGATAACTCTAACGGTGGATGAACGCCAACGCCTTTACAGTGAATCTTAAAATCTCTGAAATTACAATAAAGCAGGGTTAGTGCTAAATGATAAGGCCAGTTCAATTTTTTATCATAGGTCACAAGATGTAAACAGGACTAGCGCTAATCCCAACCCTAACCCTAACCCTGGACCTAACCCCAATGCTTACTCTAACCCTAACCTACAATCTTGCCAACAATCATGTGCCCTAACCATATTTACATTTCAACGACCTTGACAAAAATTGAGCTGGCATTAACATATAGATTTAGCCATAAATCAGATTTAAATTGATTTGAACCATTATCATTAGGCTAGGTCATTTCACAAGCACATTTGTGACAAAGTGCACTATAACTTTCATCAAATCGAAGATCATTTAGAGGCAGTGAACTTATTGACTCTAGCTGGTTTTGTTAATATATGATATCGGCTTTTCAACTATACACTTTGTTCTAAACACGTACACACTAATCAAAGACTATCAATTCCTCATGTTTATATTTATATTAGTCAGCGAAATTAAGATAACTTGTAAATGTCATATATAGTAATGTAGACCCAGTTGAAGGGTGTATAACCACCAGTTTAATGACAGTTTGGGAGACGCAGGCGAGAGATGAGCGGGAGAGGAAGAGAGGAGCAGAGACCAGCGAATGGGCTCATCCAAGATCAGCCGCTGCCAAGGCAAGAGGGCGGAATGGTTGAATTATAGTCATATACTATATTAATGTACTGTGTTGATGTTTGATTCATGTTCCTGTTGTATTTATGTAGCTGTATATATAATATCCTGTTTTATTTATGTAGCTGTTGTTATATTCTGATCATGATGTAAATAAACCCTATATGTACGAAACTGATCTCTGTTATCACTAAAATAGTGTTACGCAATTGATCAAAGGTCAAAGTAAAATTCAAATTTGAAAAGTTGACTGTCACTTGAAAACATTAAAGGGGTGGTCAAAACTAGGCTTTTGTTTCAGTAATATTGACTGGTCTTGACCAACTGGCGGTGAAATATGCAAGCCATAAAGTTAGAATTTCCCAGAGCGTAGCTTTAGATTAATAAAGGGGAATTATGGAAGATTAGATAAAGAACTGGCAGATCTCATTATAATAGTTAAAAAATAGATAATGTAAAGGGAATAAGCTGAAAATTTCACTGTTGGCCGAGAAAGTTCCCAAGGAATTTCCAACCTGACAAGAAAAAGCATACATCCAGGAATCTGATTAATACACCTTGTTCAAGTCTATAGTATACAAAGTTTACCTATTTACCTGTTAATCAATGATTTACACACAAGATCAAATTTATAATCCCGAGCTTTATCTGGACTAAATATCACATCAAGATCAATCGTTTCTAACGGCAACAAGGTACCAAAACCATCATTAGGTTGAACCTCAACATGCTGAAATTATAAAATATTTTATGTTTCTTCATTATATAATTTACAATATGGAAATGAACCACTGTGTCAAAAATGAAATAGGCTTTAATTTTCATACTTTTCTTCATCAATCGGTGGAATGACCGCGAATGGAGACTAGCATACACCATGCAATGTGCTATGAATTCCAACTGTCAAGGGTTCTTTTACGTATATCCTGATATTTTAAGAAAAAAGAGAGAGAGAGAGAGAGAGAGAGAGAGAGAGAGAGAGATGGGGTTTAACATACATTCAACACAAACTAGTCATTTCGGGACCAAGATACTATTCAAACTAGTCATTTCGGGACTAACATATTGTTCAATTTAATTTCATTGATTCGCTTGTGCATAGGGGTATTTAGCAGTGGGGGGAAACCAGAGGACCTGGAGAAAACCCATGAGGTTAGACAGGCGACTCCACTCCTTGTCACGTACAAACTGGGAATCGAAAACCACGCCAGTTGACTCAATGATGATACAATGCGCACACGCTAATCATTCGGCCACCCAACCTCCCTCCCAAGAAAAAACACAACACAATTTATATGGAATAAAATCACTGTTTATACACACATAGCACGACGTTTCCACAAGTACTTGATAACGATAAAAGAATACTTGTTGAAACATCATTCTATATGTGTATAAACCAGTGATTGTTTTCCATATAAATTTTGTTGTGGTTTTTTAATGTGCTCAATCACTAAATTGGACTCAATGATTATACTCCCCCTCAAGATTGACGTATAATAAAATCAAGTCGGTCATAATTCAAAATATTTACCTCTGGTAAACCAAGAAAACCAAACTGTTGAGGTAAAATAGATTTATTGGTAACTTTGATGGATTTCTTCACGGACTCGTAGATTGTAGAGAAACCGAAATCAATGTTTGACACATCAAACTCTATATCGCTATTAGTTACAACAGCACACACTGTAAATGTTACAGGCTGTGTCTGAAACAGAAAAAAAACCTCATATTATGTCATTGTTTTCAAAGATTTCTGAAAGTTATTTTCCGAGTTATTGCCCTCGATTACATTTTAAAAAAATGGCCGTACTCGATTGAACGTTCTGGAATTGAATTCTCTCAATCCCAAAAATAATGACAATCAAGTGAAAATGGGGTATTTCGAGATACAACACAGATGTCGACTGAATAAGTAAATATCTCAACCATCCATACAGCCGAAACATATTCGTGGTCTTTGATAATGTCTGGATTCTACACACACCACCTCTGTGATTGGGACTGAGAGAACTGCGACAAGACTGAATTCCGCGTCACTGGATTGGGATTCTGTCTATTCGGGACGTTCTGGACTGTGAATCGAGCATCCCCCTTATGTATAAGCTCCAGAGACCAAGGTTACATTTTCCCCTTGTGCTCCCAGATTTAGTAATTTAATTTCCAATTATACTTTTACTGCGGCAATTATTGAAACCATTAATTAAACATACATTATGCAAGAGCTAAATCTGCTTATTGCAGATCTTTCTTTAGGCCTGATATATTATCTAAATTATTAATTAGACATTAATTAACAAAACAAGACCATAATCAACTCTGGATGTCATCTTATGCATCCGATTTTCATTGGAATTTTCAATGACAGACCTTTATGATACAGCGCACAGGCTAACAATTCGGTCATCCACCCCCCAGAAGAAAATGAAAGTACGTGTGATCTTTTTTATATTTATAGTTAATTATCAATTGTAATCTAAGCATTATACTAACTTGGGCATCATTCTGATTAAAATACAGATCTATATTTAGTTTCGTTCTTTTATACTTTCGATGACCCTACACTACATGAAGATCTGACAGGTTGTAGTGGAAGGTCGCATCAGAGGTCATACGAGCAGCTTTGGAACCTATATGAAGCCAGACATTTGATTAACCAATCAGCATATTGATGTCTCACAGTTCCGTGCACAGCACACCAAGAGCTCGCCATAACAGACCGTTTTATTGGCTAATCCCTCACATCAACCAGAATGCGGGTTATATAACCACTTTTCCAGAACCTAGTGTAGTAAAGCCAAGTAAATCGAAATTTTGA
Organism: Patella vulgata; assembly: GCF_932274485.2. Lineage (NCBI taxonomy): Eukaryota > Metazoa > Mollusca > Gastropoda > Patellidae > Patella > Patella vulgata. The sequence continues at coordinate 6,767,878 of NC_065885.2, forward strand.
ACTATAAAAAACGAAACGAAATAGGATTTGCGTTTAAATCAGATTGCTTGAACATACTTTTCATACCTCATTATGTGAAAAGGCTCAAACAGGATTTAAATTTTGAAAGATTAATTTCATACTAGGATCATCCTTACCTGATCAGCAACTCTGATCGTCATTGGGGCTTCCAACACACCTGTCTCTTTATCAAAATATTTACAACTTTCTTTTAATAAACTTGGCCTGAAAAGTTTAAAAAAAACAACTCAAAATTTGTTTTTTTTGAGAAAATTAGAACAAGTGGCATCAGAGTTAGCCAAATGGTGTCTTCAATTCCAGTATCAAATATTCACAAGTTTTCTTGAATGGAAATGAAATGGGGTCTGATGTCCTGCTTTTCTGATCCACAATTGGACTAATAAAGACAGGGTCTTATGGGGAAGGGAGGGGGGGGGGAGTAGATAGTGGTCTGAAGTTTTGAATATTTGAATTCAAGATGGGGGTTCCTTTTGAACTTTGTGGGTCTACTTCGGGTACTCCGGTTTTCTCCCACGAGAAAGACTCCTATGTGTACACTAAGATAATAACAATAGACCAACTTGTTTGCGATATGACCCTGGGGCGAAGCAGACGTCAAACACCACAAACAACAAAAAGGGACTTATCAGGCAAATTTGCCTACTCTTCTTCAAATTCTAATTGTGTGTGCACTGAACCTTGGCTTTTTGTACCATCCAAACAACTAGATGAAAAATGTTCTTACCAATATACAGCAATTGATAAAAAGTTGTGGTTAAATCATGAAATAAAGGTATTATATAGATGCCGTACCTTGGTAGAAATTTAAGTTGAGCTGAGAACTGTGATTGAGCCTGTATATAACCCGTTTTAGGTAATAATTCCAGATGATTCTCTAAATCTTTACAAACTTCAAACTTTAAACGTAGCGCTGTTGTAGCCCTAAAATAAAAAAAAACAATTTCGTTTATTATTAAGATATTTAGTTTTAGCTGCTCTATGTTGCAGTATTGGTTGGCAACTTCGACTCTGCAAGTAAACCTTGACTCTACCTTGGTGACTCTGCTAGTGGACTTGAATTTTGAATTGAACTCTATCCTGGTGATTCTTCTGGGAATGGAATTGAATGGGAGGCAGATTTAAGATTTCATTTGAGACTAACATATGGTTAAGTAATTATTTATATAAAGTTTAAATGAATATCAACTCACCTGTTATTGACTACAATAGTATCTTGATATAATCTATCAAACATACAGATCTTTAGATCCACATTCTGTCGTTCTACCCATACAGGTACATCTATAGCTTTAGCTACAGAATGGATTGATATCTAAAAATAATATACAACGGAACTATTTGTTATAATGTGGAACTAGAGTCACAAATATAGATATTTATTTTAATCAGATTGTTATAAAGAGAAACTCGAGTCATATAGTACAATTACAATTTTATATCAATAACTCACGTAGGGTTCTTTAGCAGTGGAACAGGGAGAAATCAGGGAACCCATGAGATTAGACAGGCAACCGTACTCCTTGCCACATACAGGATTGAAATCATGCCACTTGACTCAATCACAGACCTTAGGGAGAGAGAGAGAGAGAAATGGGGTTTAACGTTCACTCGACACAAACTAGGTCATTTCGGGACTAACATATGGTTTTTAATTTTATTTCAATAATTGCTTGCGCGTAGGGGTCTTTAGCAGTGGGAGGAAACCGGAGGACCAGAGAAAACCCATGCGGTTGGACAGGCGACCCTACTCCTTGTCACGTACAACCGGGGATTCGAAACCACGCCAGTCGACTCAATGACAGACTTTATGATACAGTGCGCGCACGCTAACCATTCAGCCATCCACCCCACCCCCGACAGACCTTAGGATCTAAAACATTAGATCATTGGGTCACCCAACATTCTTGTAGTGTATACCTACTATTCATGTTGATATATTACAATGGTGTGTACCATACTATTCATATTGATGAAAACAAAAACAACAAATGTGTGACCAGTGGCAGCAAAATCAGTCACTTGGGTCACTTCTACCAAATTTGAGTTCAATACATTTCCTGAAAGTCACAACTGTAGGCTTTAAAATGCAAAAGGTTGTAAAAGGTTGTAAAATTATTTGATGTGAAATAAACCACTACTTTCGATTGTTTTAGGGAGACTCTTGATCATGTATCATTCAACACGATTCCTTATCAAAATCAATTTTTGAGGCATTTCAAGTTTGAATAATTAAAAATGATACAGAATTCTGGAAGAAAACATTTCAAACTGTTGTTTGGTGATGATAACTGAAAATCAATAACTTCGCCAGTGACTGCTGTATATACCCTATAGCGCAAAATGAATGAATGCGACTTTTGACTGATTTTGCTGGCTCCGGTCACAAATAAGAATCGTGACGTGTGTGAATACTCACCCCTTCTGAGAGAGGATCGGAGAATGATATAAGAAATTCCGAATCCACGGCTCCAGGGACTGTAGGTTGCCAGATAATCTCCAGTTTAATGGACGAGAATGCTTTTATTTCTCCGCTAACCACACTTCCCACTTTCATACCATCAACAGTCCCATAATCCTCCATTTCACTAAACGCAAACTCTGGAGACGGTTCTGTAAAACATGGGATTTATTATTAATCAAGGTCATTTTGGTTTAGCTAAATTTCCTACGTCCACTGCTAGGACATGAAATATAAATGAAATGAAATGAAATGAAATATAAATGAAATGAAATGAAATATAAAAATATAAATGAAATGAAATGAAATGAAATGGAGTTTAACGTCCTACTGTTCTGCTCCTATACTGGGCTAATGAAGACGGGCATATGAAATACACTGTGCTATGAGGGAAATTTTGCCCAACTGCCATGGGATCTTTTACATGCACGCCAATGTATACACGGGACCTCGTTTTTTTGTCCAATCTGAACAACTAGATAGCTGTCCTTGTCAGACTCTCCATCCTGCACCACTGACAAGAGGAAACCATGTCGGAAAATCATGCTGAACTTTCTCGGCCAATGCAGGGATCGAACACACGACCTCCAGGCTAGCGAGCCACCATCTTACCCACTTAGCTACCGTGGCTCCCAAGTAATAATATACTCTTCAAAAAAAGAAGGGGATATTGAAATGCAAATACCTATGCCGCATGCTGGTTTATCTATCCATGTTTGCTTTCCTATCAGTTCTTGCATAAGATTTACTGTTTAGTGTATCTTTGCTTTAGTGTGTTATGTTTAATTTGATCAACGTCAACGTCAATCGACATCACTGCAAGAATTGTTCGTGGCACTGCAAGAGGAGTGGGTCAGATTGGCCCAAATCGTGATTGGACAGTTGATTAGGAGCATGCCACAACGAATTGTTGAATGTCTGAGGATTGGTGGAGCAATTACTCATTATTAAGAAAAAAATCAAAAACGTCCATTTTCAATTTTGACGGTGTATCTCTTTGGGAGTGAAATGGGCCCGTCAGATAAGCCGCCCATGTTCATGTGTAGGCAATTGGCCTGTTATTAACATACACTGGTTACCTCTAATACAAACAGCAGTGCATTTCCACAGTTTTGTATTGTTTCTGAATATCCCCTACTTTTATTGAAGAGTATATAACAAGATAATTGTTATTTTATGACATGATGAATTACCTGGTTCAGGTGGTTTATGATATTCATCAGAATCTGGTTGCCTAGGTGATATATCATCTCCAACTTTACTTCCTCCATTAACAGTACCTGCTACATCTAGACCACCAGTAGGGGAAGACAACTCTGGACTTATTTCAGCTATTTTCTCCAAACCTAAAAGTTGAAATAAAGTTTATCAGGATAGGGTCTTTAGCAGTGGGAGGAAACCGAAGGAAGCGGAGAAAACCCCAGAGGCTGGACAGGCGACTCTACTCCTTGTCACGGACAACCGGGGAATCGAAAAGACGCCAGATGACTTAATGACAGACCTTATGATACAACGTGCAAGCGCTAAACATTCGGCTATCCAACCTCCCGCATATAAAAGAACCCTTCACAGTTGGAATTCAATTGATGTCCAGGCAGAATTTCTTTCATATCACACTTTGCGACATATGCCAGACTTTATCAGCCTGCTCAGTGAAGAACAAGAGGATGTTAAACCCCATTTTATTTCATTTCATTCATACAGTCTAAGAATAACACCAACATTTGACAAATATATATAATCATCTAACTTCACTTACTTTCAATTTTTTGTTTAGGATCTGATAATTTCTGATCTGAGGAATCTGGACTCAATGCTCTCATAGTATCAGACGTCTACAAGTAAATAATATACATTATAATAGTATCAGACGTCTACAAGTAAATAATATACATTATAATAGTATCAGATGTCTACAAGTATATAATATACATTCTAATTAGTATCAGATGTCTACAAGTATATAATAGACATTCTCATAGTATCGGATGTCTACAAGTATATAATATACATTCTCATAGTATATGATGTCTACAACTATATAATAGACATTCTCATAGTATCAGATGTCTACAAGTAAATAATATACATTCTAATAGTATCAGATGTCTACAAGTATATAATATACATTATAATTAGTATCAGATGTCTACAAGTATATAATATACATTCTCATAGTATCAGATGTCTACAATTATATAATATACATTCTCATAGTATCAGATGTCTACAAGTATATAATATACATTCTAATGTATCGGATGTCTACAAGTATATAATAGACATTCTAATAGTAAATTGTTTCAATGGCTATTAGTAATTGAACTGGAATATACAGGTGACAATTCTATGGAATATAGTTACTGCTTATTACTGAGTGACGTTATGACTAGGATTCTCTGGTCTTTATCAATGCTTACTCGAAAAGTCGATCAGTAATAAGCAGTAATTGTATTCCATAAAAATTGTAACCTGTATAGTCTCATAGTATCCGATATCTACAGGTAAATATGGGTAATATACATTCTAACTTAAAATACATATAGGTATAAATATTTCATCAATAAGAAATTCAGGCCGTTACATAACAACCTTTCATCAAGTATACTGCTCAAGTAGTTACTGGAAAGAATACTTTATACAAATTTATTATATTTTATTTGTAACTTCAGTTTTTCTGACAGCTCCAAGCCAAAAAAGGATTTCAAACACATGACTTCAAGAATCGGAATTTATTGGCATGATGACAGAATCTGTATATACTTACCAATCTACCAAGAGATGTTTCTGCTGTTGTACAGGTACCATGCTTCATACCTATAATTACAAAATATCAATGAGAGAGAGAGAGAGAGAGAGAGAGAGAGAGAGAGAGGAAGGTATGAGAGAGAGAGAGAGAGAGAGAGAGAGAGAGGAAGGTAGGAGAGAGAGAGAGAGAGAGAAAGAGAGAGAGAGGGGTAGAGGGATGTGTTCTGCTGTAGTAACAGGTTTCAGAAAATATGGGAACCTCTCTCAGATAATTCACTCCTTTTCATATCCTACATGTGTGAGGGAGTGTGGCATAAAGGGAGAGTGTGAGGCAGAGCAGAGCAGAGCAGAGCAGAGCAGAGCAGAGCAGATGGGTTTATTAATTATATATTATATGTAAACTTGTAAACACATTGTGAGTATGGTAAACAACCTAAGCCTAAGTTTTGAAAGAGAGAGAGAGAGAGAAAGAGAGAGAGAGAGAAAGAGAGAGAGAGAGAGGGGAGCAGAGCAGAGAGGAGGGTTTATCAATTATATATGTAAATTTACAAACACATTGTGAGTATGGCAAACAATCTAAGCCTAAGTTGTATCATCCCCAATATGAGAAATCTGACTAAACTGGGGTCCATAAAGGGTGAATAAGTTTTGAACCACTAGCTGAGGTCACCAAGATGTCATTTTGCAATCAGGTGTCTCTGGTGGCATATAACTCCTCAGTTTCTCACCTGTAACTTTAAAGAAATCAAACTTTGTTGCCATGGCTCCTTTGTTAGTTAGAGTTACGGTTCTTTTTAAAGTTTCTCCTATCACAGTGACACCGAAATCAGCCAGATTAGTGTCTACTTGGACCTGAAAAAAAAAAAAATTATAATCTGAAATGGTTTATTTACATATTGAATCAAATAATATAATCTATTGTCAAATTGTGGTATATTCTATATCATTGTGGTCTGAGACCTTATGTTTAAGCAGACACAAGTAGTCTCCCTTATGTTGGAGTTCTTCTGCCTTTTTGAGTAATAAAGAAAGAGATTGGAATTCTAACATGGAGAATGGTTTATTTTTATTTTCACCCACATGATGTAAATGTGTAACACCCCTGGATCCATAACACTATGGCCAGCTACATATTCATATTAACAAATAGAGAAAGAAATGGGACTGAACTAAACAGAACTAGATCATTTCAAGTCTATTGTATTTTCCATGTATAAGATCCCTTTTTTATCAAGTTTACTCCATGTTTGCCAAATCATGATATTTTTTTTATTTTACCGAGATCAAAATTAGGGTTGACAAAATAATGCCTTGAGCATAATTCCTTCACAATTCCATCGGATCATTTGTTCTATTAACCTTTGCTACATGTTGTACAAATGGTCCCTGTATTTTTCAAGATGTTTTAGTTTTAATAATCAGATATGGAGTGACAAGTATACTTACATCACATTTCTTTGTACTGCATCGTAAAGGTATTGAAAATGGACCTGTCTGTGAGAGAAAGTTCACCTGACCAACTAAATCTTCATTTATCTGTGTAAAACAAACAAAAGGTGATTCATAAAGTAGAAAATTGTATTTAAGCTTGAAAATACGACACCTGTCCAAGATACTGCTGTCAATGTCAGGCACAAAACCTCTGGTGCCTGCCATTTTTTCCAATGCTGATTTGTCCAGTACAAAGTTAAAACTGTTAGTGTGTGATATTTTGTCAGGTATTTTTAATACCGATACATGTCTGACACAAAGTTAAACCGTTAAGTGCGTAAGTCGTTATATAACGTCCTGGACAACTGCCACTCACTGTGTGTAGGGTGTAATATAACGCCTTGGAGGTATTTTCCCCAACCTATTCTTAGAACATAGTACATAGTTCTTTGTCACTTCGTGAAATTAATTACACAATGGGGGTAGTTAACGTTTTAAAAACGTCACGTTTTAAAAACGTGTGACATTTTGTTTACATACTGATTCAAGAGAGAGACTAACATATGGTTCAATTATATTTCAATAATTCACTTTAGAGAAAACCCATGAGGTTGGACAGGCGACCCTACTCCTTGTCACGTACAACCGGGGAATTGAAACCATGCCAGTTGACTCAATGACAGACCTTATGATACAGCACGCACGTGCTAACCATTCGGCCATCCAACCCCCCCCTTAAAATATATCGGATACTACACATTAATATCTGACATTTTGTCAGGTATAACTAAAACTGTTATATCGGGAGTGGTTGGGATGGGAATACAAAGTAGGGGATATTGAAATGCAAATACCTATGCAGGTTGTGATATGATAAATAGTCATGGACACTTGACATGCTTTGAGAGTATCCCCTACTTTTTTTGAAGAGTATAAGTAAGCAATAGATTGATACTACATGGGGATGTTGTTTCAAAATATTACGCAATGTCTTGATCATGACCGTTTAGTAAATTAAAATACAGACACTATCCGGCATGTGTATTTGTTTCTATAAAATCAAAGGATGACGTCATATCTGTATTTTAACATGTTTTACTATTATTATCATAAAGTTATAACTATAACTAACCATGGGTTTAAAGGTCACCATCATATCACATGTTAAACCAGCTGACATCTGACCTGGAGGATCAAAGCTACAAATATACAAACGATACAGTCAAAAGAAAATATCAAATTACAGATGGAGGAAACTTTTAAAAAAGATACAAACAATACAGTGTGATACGGAAATAGTATCATCTGTTGCTTTTGGTTCATAATATCAGGTAGACCCAATCTTTGAGGTATAGATCGAAGGACTTTTAAAAAAAAATAAACAGTACTTCTACTTGATAAAGAGCTAGCCATTCTTACTATAATAGTTCTAAAATAGATAATGCAAAATGAATATATTGAATATTTCATTCAAATTGCACCATTGTAAGCGAAGATATTAGCTTTTGAAGCTTTTGAAGCTTTCATATGATGTGTGCTTTAATTGCAACAACCGAACTGTTTGTTCGAAGCTTAGTCTCGCTTCACCATTAAATTAAAATATAGCTGAACTGTTTTAATTTACTTAATATCGAGAAATTTGATGCCATCATGAGTTGATTATGGTCTTGTCGTGTTAATAAATGTCTAATTAATAGTTTATATAAAATTTCAGGCCTAAAGAAAGACTTGCAATAGGCAGATTTAGCTCTTGCATAATGCATCTTTAAGAAAACAAAATCAAAATACCAACATTAGATAATGTTCAGACTTGGATTCAACCAGATTAAAACTAGGCCCAACAATCTGGTTCAGGGAAAATAAAGATGGCAACACGCTTATTTGATAAGAAGTAATATAGATCAATAGAAATTTTAATTCATCATATCTTTGTAAATACTGAAAGGAATTGAACTGTTTTCAGAGAGAGAGAGAGAGAGAGAGAGAGAGAGAGAGAGAGAGGGTTTAAAGTCCACTGAACACAAACTAGGTCATTTCGGGACTAATATATGGTTTAATTTTATTTCAATAATTCGATTTGCACGTAGGGGTCTTAAGCAGTGGGAGGAAACCGGAGGACCCAGAGAAAACCCACAAGGTTGGACAGGCGACCCTACTCCTTGTCACTTACAGCCGGGGATTCCAAACCACGGCAGTTGACTCAATGACAGACCTTATGATACATCACGCACGTACTAACCATTCGGTCATCCAACCCCCCGAACTGTTCTCAGACCAATATTCCTTTTACAGATGGGGATCACGTGGCTAAGTGGGTAAGACGCTAGCTCGCTAGCCTGGAGGTCGGGTGTTCGATCCCTGCATTGGCCGAGAAAGTTCATCCAGATTTTCCGGCGTGGTTCTCCCTTGTCAGTGATGCAGGACGGAGGGGCTGACAAGGAAAGCTGTCTAGTCGTTCGGATGGGACGAAAAACCGAGGTCCTGTGTACACATTGGCGTGCACGTAAAAGATCCCTTGACAGTTGGAATTCGATATAAGAGTAGGCCGTAGTGCCGCTGTCCGGGCAAAATTTCCCTCATAGCACACTGTATGCCGTATGCCCGTCTTCATTAGCCCAGGTTAGGAGCAGAACAGTAGGACGTTAAACTCCATTTCATTTCATTTCATTTCCTTTTACAGATTCAACTTTCACAATCTTGTAGTTTGTTAGGGATTCTTTAAATAAATTTCTAGAACAGTAACTTACTCTATTTTAATAAAATCTTTGAGTTTTTCTGTGATGCTGACATATTTACAGTAATTAACTGTATAGGAGACATTGGTGAGGGTAACTTTCTTCTTGTACGTCTGACCGACATCAAAATTCTGGTGAGGGAACAAAATCATTATTAGCAATAAAATATATAGATAGAACGAAATAACCATTGAATATCGCTTGTCTCATTCAATGGTTCAAGAGAGTGTATCCCTACGCAAGTAATCCACAAGTAACAGCGAGCGGAATGCAGCAGGGATACACTCGAGTGAATGAAAATCTAAAAATACACTGTACTATACAGATTATCAAAAACAAAATCATCAATAACGTTAAAATTCATCATAGGTTCCGTCCCTTTTTTCTTTCTTTTTTATACAAAAATTATATTTGCTAGGATGATTCTCGACAAAAGTAGTACATTTTCAAGCCATTAAATACAACCATATTCAATGATATTTGCTTGTATTTGCATGTAGTTATAGAATACAAATTGGTATTTACAACACTCAAACTGATAATCCTGGAAATACAAGCAGTTGTACAAAAAAATATTAAAATTCACATGACACTGGAAAATCTAGGTCTATGTAATCACTGCTTATTACAACTTGTGTCCATGAAGAAAACATAACAATATCGGGTAACAATACATACACTTATGCAATCCACCATTCACCACAGGATAGGTTAGAAATGGAGAGAGAGAGAGAGAGACATTGGGTTTAATGTCCACTCGACACAAACTAGGTCATTTTGGGACTAACATATGGTTTAATTTTTTTCAATAATTCATCTATGTGTAGGGGTCTTTAACAGTGGGAGGAAACTGGAGGACCCGGAGAAAACCCAAGAGGTTGGACAGGCGACCCTACTCCTTGTCACGTACAACCGGGGATTCGAAACCAGGATAGAAATGGAGTTTAAATTTGTATCAACACAGTTATTCATGTGTGTGAAATAGCTTTAATTAAAGTCTGTTCCCACCAATCTTAAATCGCCAACAATCACATAGTAATTCAGTTGTCTAGAGACTTTCATACTATAACATTCTTCTACATTGACGTCTGTAGCAAAAGGTGATTTTTTTGTCCAGACGCCAGCATTTAAGCCTACTCTTCGTCAAAGGTACTTCGACGATGAATATTTGTGTGAGCGCTATATACATCTAAACCAATCACAACTGTTTCACAGTACATCAGAATTCTGATGTCACATGATTGTCTGTTTCGAACATTTGGAAGAGAGATGTTTGTCTTTAAGATGGCGATGGAACCCCCCCCCCCCAAAAAAAAGAAATTAAAAACTCCCTTTTACCTTAGAATATTTATACAAAAATGAAATTAAAATTTTCGTTACCTTAAAATGTATGATATCTGGTTTACTATAGAAAGGACATCCAGTAAATTCTCTGCCAGCTGCTACTTGTTTTATAGTTATCCCATCTCTATGTTTATCCAGTACTTTCATCATGATATCCTTCAGACAGAGAGAGAGAGAGAGTTTAATGTCCACTTAACACAAACTAGGTCATTTTGAGACTAACATATGGTTCGATTTTATTTCAATAATTCGCATGTGCATGGGGGTCTTCAGTAGTGGGAGTAAACCAGAGGATCTGGAGAAAACCCCATGGCATTGGACAGGCAACCCTACTCCTTGTCATGTACAAAACCGAGGAATTAAAACCATGTCAGTTGATTCAATGACAGATCTTATGATACAGCGTGCACATGCTAACCATTCGGCTACCCAACATCCAACCCCCCTCGGAGCTGTCAGAGATTGTAAAATATCCAAAAGGGTGTGTGAGTAGTTTACATGAGAAAATAAACAATTTATTCAATAAATTACCTTTTCCATCTTACTGGCACCAGGTAATTTTATCTGAGTATCCATATCTTTAGGTACGTGGTATGGTTTATGTGTATCCCATAATCCCTCAAATTCCGGCTTGGCTAAACTAACAGCATCTTCTGTATATGAATCAACTGGATTAATTATTGGAATTTTCCAAAATGTCGAATCCTGACATTGGTCAAGAAAAAGAAAAACATTCTGGATATACAAGTCCTGCCTTGACTTGCTTGTATGGCTCCTTGGGACAGACAAGGAAAGTGTGATTTGTCATGTTGTATAGCCATATATGAGTTCTAAGTATGTATTATGGTGGTCTGTATCCTACTAAGGATACAGGATTTATCTCCCTTACATATTGCCTGTTGTAAGACTAGATAATTTGTATGATTAGGAGTGAGCTCCCCTAAAAGGAGGTTAATAAACATAGGCCTATGATGAACTAATTGTTTGTATCATAAATCTTCTCTGATGATATACAACAGTCATTCAGATGATATGAAAAACCCAAATCCATTCGTGTACACATTTGCATGCACATAAAAGTATTCTGACGGTTGGAAATCAAAGAATAGTATGTCCGACAAATGTGACATGCTTTCCAAGTTAATAGTACATGCTGTCCAAGTAAATGTACAAGCAGTCTAATGTGACATGCTGTCCGAGTTAATCGACATGCTGTCCGAGTTAATGTTACCAGCAGTCTGAGTTAATGTGACATGCTGTCGATGTTAACGTTACACACAGTCTGAGTTAATGTGACATGATGTCTGTGTTAATGCAACATGCTGTCTGAGTTAATGCGACATGCTGTCCGAGTTAATGTGACATGATGTCTGAGTTAATGTGACACGCTGCCTCAGTTAATTTTATATGCTGTTCTAGTTAATGTGACAGGATATGAGTTACTGTGGCATTCTGTCCGAGTTAATGTGAAATGCTGTCTGAGTTAATGTGACATGTTGTATAGTTAATGTGACATGCTGTCCAAGTTAATGTGACAGGATATGAGTTAATGTGACATGTTGTCCAAGTTAATGTGACAGGATATGAGTTAATGTGACATGTTGTCCAAGTTAATGTGACAGGATATGAGTTAATGTGACATACTGTCCGACATGAATACCTGAGTTAATCTGACATGTATACCCGAGTTAATGACACATTGACGGGGAAACTAAAATGACATAATACCTGAGTTAATATAACAAAGATACCTGAGTTAACACTGAATGATACCTGGTGAGTGGGTATGCTTTACAGAATTGATGGTTTAGTTAATAAAAATGTTCTAACCTTGTACATCATCAGTTTCTGAATCACTACTGTCAGGTGGTTGTACAATAGTTGGTTCTGATGATAAATAAACAGCCTTCTGTCCAAATTCATCATCAACATCATCTTCATCGTCATCCCTTTCTTCATCTTCATACTTAACATTTATACTATAACTCATGCCCTGTAAAACAGAATATCTATATAACTCATACCCTGTAAACATATATTAATATAACTCATGCCCTGTAAAACATATAGTATTACCAGGGGTGGATTGGGGCCGGTTCCCGGCCCGGGCTCCCGTGTCGGAGCGGCCCCTTTTACTGGCCGCGGAGCTCTACCCCGGGAAAATGAACCCCAAAAATGTGATTTGGTGGCATATCTGATTATAATATCTGTCAAATTCAGCCAGCAGACCAGCTATCACCAAATTTTGCTGAGGCTTTAAAACTGAATTTTTTTTGGATATACGAACCATTGGCAGACGTTTCTGGCGTATCCCCACAAACAGGGTGCAGGTGACTTAATAATTAGTAAATTTGCGGGCGACAGTGTCGGAGGAATCCGATGAAATTTTCGGATGAAATTCGGAATCCCCATTGCAAGATTCCGAATTCCGGCCCACACCCAGCCCAGAAAGTCTATTATACCAGCCCATTCCAGACTCCAGTGATGGCGTGGCGGCCCGTTAAAGACACCGGTTACATACAACATGATCATCATCGCTCCATGGCCGCCCCCCATATAATGTTCAGCAGAAAAAAGTTTTTTTTTAGACGAATTGGACAAAATTATTTTTTTCATTTTTTGTCCGACCGGCCCTTAATATAACTCATGCCCTTTAAAACATATAATAATAATATAACTCATGCCCTGTAAACACAGAATAAAAATATAACTTATACCCTTTAATAATATAATCCATACCCTGTAAACAAATAATAATATAACCCAAACCCTGTAAACATAATCTAATAATATAACTCAAGTTCTGTAAACATAATATAACTCATATACCCTGTAAAAGATATAATTTTAATATATAACTCGTACCCTTTAAACACATATTAATGGAACTCATACACTGTAAACATATAATATCAATATAACTCATACCCTGTAATAATATTAATATAAACTCATACCCTGTAAACAGAGAATATCAATATAACTCACAACCTGTAAAACATATGATATCAATATAACTAACACCCTGTAAAACATATGATATCAATATAACTAACACCCTGTAAAACATAGAATATCAATCATTTCATTCCAACATTTCAAAGGCTAAAATGGAAAAATTTTGTTTCTCTTCTGATTTTACCTGGGTTTTGTCTGCTTGTTGAAAATCACCTGATCCAGCCAGACCAGCAGATTCTAAAGCTGCTCTGCTAAAATCCTCCAAACATTTCAATGGCTTCTTTTTATGAACTGGCACAAACTGTAATATACAGACAACAATTATTATGTGAGCTGCTCCCACAAAACCAGGCAGCATATTTGAATAGCCCACAGCCTGAGCCTTCCAAAAATGCAATTCTTTTTAAATTTGTTGTATTGTCTGGAGTTGAGTCCGGCTCATTCACAGCAACAAGAAGGCATACAGTTTATGCTTTTGTGCTCTTAGTACAAACGTGCGTGCTGTATCATACGGCCTGTCATTGAGTCAACTGGCGTGGCTCCGAATCGCCATTTGTACGTGACAAAGAGGTGGGGCGCCTGTCCAATCTCATGGGTTTTCTCCGGTCCTCCGGTTTCCTCCCACTGCTAAAGACCCCTACGTGCAAGTGAATTATTGAAATAAAAAAATTAAACCATATGTTAGTCCCCAAATGACCTAGTTTGTGGTGAGTGTACGTTAAACCCCATTTCTCTCTCTCTCTCTCTTTTGTGACAAGCGCCTGGTTTTGTGGGAGTGGGTCACAATTATTTAATACATCAAACATCCAATTAAAATAGTAATAATATTATTGGGAGAAGGTTCATAATTTCTATAAATTGTCCTAATCCCTTTGTAAATTATGTGCAATACAATATGTTTAAACTAAACTCTGTTTGTCTTCATAGAATCCAAGTACAGCATATCAGACCTTTCACTTGAAAACTTTTCGACCAGTCAATTTTAATAAAGTCCCAATTCTTATATTTTAACTGTCCGGGCAAAAAATTCCCTTATAACATGCAGCATGGTGTATTCCCTTTTATATTCGGCCTTTCACTTGAAAACTTTGCCACCAGTCAATTTTAATGTAGTCCCAATTCTTATATTTTAACTGTCCAGGCAAAAATTTCCCTTATAACATGCTGCATGAGAGAGAGAATGGGGTTTAACCTCCACTGACACAAACTAGGTCATTTCGGGACTAACATATGGTTTAATTTTATTTCAATAATTCGTCTGTGCGTAGGGGTCTTTAGCAGTGAGAGGAAACCGGACGACCCAGAGAAAACCCACGAGGTTGGACAAGCAACACTACTCCTTGTCACGTACAACCGGTGAATAGAAAAAGCAGATTAAACAGTCAGACAGTGCTTATAAAGAAATGCTACACTAACATAGGCCGTGAAGAAGAAATGAGGTTTAATGTCCACTTGACACAAACTAGATCATTTCAGGACTAACACATAATTCAATTTTATTTCATTTATTTGCTTGCGTGTAGTGGTGTTCAGCAGGGAGGGGTTGAGGGGGTGGGGAATGTAGTGGTGTTCAGCAGGGAGGGGTTGGGGGGTGGGGAGTGTAGTGTGTTCAGCAGGGAGGGGTTGGGGGGTGGGGAGTGTAGTGGTGTTCAGCAGGGAGGGGTTGGGGGGTGGGGAGGTGGAACTAGAAGACCTAGAGAAAAACCTGGCAAAAAACCACATGGTTGAACAGACGGCCCTACTCCATTTAACTCAATGACAGACTTTATCAAAGCCCAGCCTAACCGGAGTGGGGCCCTGGGCCTGACTAGAATCGCGGGGCACTTTTTGAATGGCACGCATGCGTAACACACAATTAAACGATCTGTAATAAAAGAATAATTACATAATATCTGATTACATACGAAATATATTCAGTTCCCAATATCATACAATGCGCGGAAATGACATAATGGCGGGCTTGCGCCGCTAGAAGCCTAGACCGATCACCAAGTAGAATTTAACAGAGAAGGTTGAGGGATAGCTTAGTCTCTCCCCCCCCCCCCCCCCCCCCCCCCCCCCCCCGTGCCGCTAAATCGATTACCGTTAAGCTTTCAACTGGAATTTGAATTTTTACTCTTTTTGATATGAATTGCAAGGCTCCCTAAACTGCGGGCCCCTGGGCCCCTCAGACCCATGCCTAAGCTGGGCTTTGGACCTTATGATCTAAAACACACATTTGACCACACCTGCCCCTCTAATCTACGTAAAACTTAAACCTTTTCCTTGTCTTTCTTGGTCTCTGACCACAAATAAGACTGTTCTCTTTTTCTTTTCTCCATTCTTGACTCCTCAGATAAAACTTTTTTCATAATATCAGCTTGCTTCAATTTTTGGTCTGCCTCAAATTTTCTAAATAGAATTAATGGTCACCTTTATTATTTCTCTTTCAAGTTTTTAAGATAGTTTAGATGTTACCTTTTTTTTTTGGCATCAGAAGAAACATGAATAAAGCCCCAAGGTCAGGCAGGCAACCATATTTGTCATATCACAGGAATTCCAACCAAGTGGGTGCCCATTGGCGCATATTACAAAAGAGAGATAGAGAGTTTAACATCCACTTGACACAAACTAGGTCATTTTTGAACTAACATATGGTTCAATTTTAATTCAATAATTCGCTTGGGTGTAGGGGTCTTTAGCAGTGAGAGCAAAGCGGTGGACCTGGAGAAAACCCACGATGTTGAACAGGCGATCCTACTCCTTGTCACGTACAACTGGGGAATCAAAACCACGACAGTTGACACAATGACAAACCTTGTGATACAGGGCGCCAAGGCTAACCATTCGGACATCCACCCCTCTCAAAATCCCAAGAAAGTCATTAACAACAGGACTGATGAAACAAGTTCTATTTTTAAACTCTGTTTAAAGGCCAGTATATTTTCACTGTTTTTAACACTTTCTGGTATAAAATTCCACTTCCATGTGAGGATGTTGAGGATGTCTGGATTAACAGACGAATCGATGTCACAGGCCCTGGTTTCCTAAAGCATTCTCAGACTTAGGTTAAAAATTTACTCAACTTTCAATCACTGTTTATGAGAAATATCTTTGATCCAGAAACACAAAACATTGTACATAGTTTCTTATTGATATATCTGATACATTAAAACAACAAAAGTTTCATAAAGGGCTGTATTTTAGTTGAAATAAGCCGAACAATTTTGAGTAAATTCTTAACTTAAGTCTGAGAATGTTTTGTGAAACTGGGTCCTGATCAATGACTTAGAATAACAAATTTAAGATTTGTGATGTGTATCGCAACCCCTTGGACCATTCACCCACTCACAAATAAAACTAATGGTCATTCTTTGCTTGATAAAGGCGAGAGAACCCTCATCGAAATGTCACCAGAAATAATCTTTCAAGTATTTAACTAGTATTCCATAAAATTGTGTCATGTGCTATTCTCATCTAGGGGATCACGTGGCTAAGTGGGTAAGACGCTAGCTCGCTAGCCTGGAGGTCGGGTGTTCGATCCCTGCATTGGCCGAGAAAGTTCATCCACATTTTCCGGCGTGGTTCTCCCTTGTCAGTGATGCAGGACGGAGGGGCTGACAAGGAAAGCTGTCTAGATGTTTGGATGGGACGAAAAACCGAGGTCCCGTGTACACATTGGCGTGCACGTAAAAGATCCCTTGGCATTTGGAATTCGATATAAGAGTAGGCCGTAGTGCCGCTGTCCAGGCAAAATTTCCCTCATAGCACACTGTATGGTGTATGCCTGTCTTCATTAGCCCAGGTTAGGAGCAGAACAGTAGGACGTTAAACTCCCATTTCATTTCATTTCATTTATTCTCATCTAGTTACTAAATGCCGCTCAAACAACAAAATAAACTACTTACTGCTTTTGTTTCTCAAATTCATTTTTTCTTTTCTTAATGAGCATCAATTCATCAGCGTTTCCACCTTCTTGTAATATTCTCTGTCTTTCTAATTCTTCACGGATTTTCTTTTCTCGCTCTTGTGCTCTATCTCTAGCTTTTATAGCTTTCATATTTTCCTATTCAGATAAAAACATTAATAGATCATATTTTCCTATTCAGATAAAAACATTAATAGATCATATTTTCCTATTCAGATAAAAACATTAATAGATCATATTTTCCTATTCAGATAAAAACATTAATAGATCATATTTTCCTATTCAGATAAAAACATTAATAGATCATATTTTCCTATGTAGATAAAAACGTTAATAGATCATATTTTCTTATGTAGATAAAAAAGTAAATAGATCATATTTTCTTATGTAGATAAAAATGATAATAGATCATATTTTCGTATGTACGCAGTAAATGTGACGTTTTAGAATGAATGTTGAAAACAAACCATTGCCAGATGTGGTAAAAGCTCAAACAAAGAGCATTTCAGATTCAGATGCCTACATTGACATTCAGTTACAGAAATGATATGGCGATTTAGCGTCCTACAGGGCTAACGAAAACGGTCATACGCCGCGCGATGTGCTATAAGGGAAATTTTCTACAGACATCGGAGCTATGGCCTGCTCTTATTTCGAATTCCAACTGTCAGGGCTTTTATTTGTCTGTCTTGTCCACAGGTTGGTCTTGTGGGTTTTATTTGTCTGTCTTGTCCACAGGTTGGTCTTGTGGTTATTGTTTGTGTGTGATGCAGTCCTCCAGTTTAATATAATATAATGTTTTCTCACTCTATTAGAAACAATATCTTTCTTCAGTTTTAATAACATGTCAATTTTACGCTGCATGTCCGCTTTATAATCACTGTGTTTATCTTGTTCTTCTTTCTTTAATCTAACAAAATAAAATAAAATAAATAAATAAATGTATACATTCAAGTGTTTGGGACAAAAATTGTGTTTTTTTTAATTTGATTTGATATTTTTGTGAATTGATTATTTGATTTTTTTTTTGATTTGATTGATTTTTTGGGTGATTTTTTTGGTTTATGTTTTGTGTTGCAGTCTCCCTCAGGGGTTTAACGTCCACTTGACACAAACTAGGTCACTTCGGGAGTAACATATGGTTCAATTTTATTTCAATAATTCACTTGCACGTAGGGGTCTTTAGCAGTGGGAGGAAACCGAAGTACCCGGCCAAAACCCACGAGGATGGACAGACGACCCTACTCTTGTCACATACAACTGGGGAATCGAAACCATGTCAGTTGACTCAATGACAGACCTTATAATACAACCAACGCACACGCTAACCATTCGGCAACCCCCCCTATTTAATTTATACATACTTCACTAGCGTAGCAGTCAGATATTTACTGGCCCTTTGGTGACTTTTTCTCGATTCCTCCATGGCCAGTTTATGGCGCTGTCTTTGTTCTATCATCATTTCTGTTTGTTGTCTGTATAAAATGAAATGAAATGAAATAGGGTTTAACGTCCTACTGTTCTGCTCCTATACTGGGCTAATGAAGACAGGCATACGCCATACAGTGTGCTATGAGGGAAATTTTGCCCGAGCAGCGGCACTATCGCCTACTCTTATATCAAATTCCAACTGCCAGGGGATCTTTTACGTGCATTCCAATATATACACGGGACCTCGGTTTTTTGTATCATCCGAAGGACTAGACAACTGTCCTTGTCAGGCCCTCCGTTCTGCACCACTGACAAGGGGAAACCACGTCGGAAAATCCTGATGAACTTTCTCGGCCAATGCAGGGATCGAACACCTGATCTCCAGGCTAGCGAACCAGCGTCTTACCCACTTAGCCACCACGACTCTCTGTTGTCTGTATAAATATTTAATAAACATTATATCAAAAATATCTATAAACACTACTCCTATTCTTATATCAAATTCCAACTGCCAAGGGTTCTTTTAAGTGCAGGCCAATGTGTACATGGAACCTTGTTTGTTTTTATATCATCCAAACAACTATACATTCCCTTTGGCCTCTGTCCTGCATCAATGACAAGGGGATACCACCCCAGAAAATCCAGACGAACTGTCTTGGCCAATACAGGTGTCGAACACGGGACCTCCAGGTTAGCAAGCCAATGTTCTACTCACTGCGCTAATAAATGATTCACATATGTGAACTTTATTTGAGGGATTGTGAATTTAACAGTTGAATCTCAAAATAGAATGTCAGTCCATTCAGTATTTACAAAGAAATATTGAAATAGGGCGTGGTCGCGATATTAGCAGAGTTTAAAACTGTTGGAATGATTGACACCCCAAGGTTATGAAACTGAATAAAAGTGAAATTTTATGGTTAAAAATCTTTGTTTCATCATTTCACTCAGTTATAAACACATAATATCAAATTCACACCAAACATATGGTTCTAATTAAAATAGTATCATCTTTGCAAAATCGTGCTGTAATGTCAGGGTGGGATATGCCACAGCCAAAATATTTTCAGAATTAAAAGGGTTAATTAAATGTTAAATAATCAATTTTAGCACATAATGAAAAACTTGAAACATTTTTTGAAAAATGCAAATGACTTTATAATGTGTTTAGTTTAAACAATAATTTTTTCACTTGAAAAGGATTAAACAATAGGAAAGAGCCTATATAAGTTTAAATAGTATTTAAGGCCTATATAACTTCTTTCCATCGTTAATTTGTCTTACTTATCCAACTTTTTCAATTTGCCTTCTGCTTGTATTGCTGATTTTTCTTCTTTATTCAATCGTCTGATGGCATGATCTGTTTTCTCACGAAATAACTGTTGTTCTTTATACTTCAACTCATCTTCAGCCAATAAAAACTTGCCTTTTTCTACTTCCGCTTTCCATAATTCATATCTGAAAATAATAATATATTATTTCAGTTAATTCCTAGAACTGTTGATTTTTGACTCAAGCAACTAAATGAACCTCTGTGAAATGCTTTTATTACAATTGTTCGGGTTTTTTTTTTTATACTTTCGATTGCCTACACTACATGAAGATCTGACTGGTTGTACAGGAAGGTCACGTCAGGGGTCATACATGCAGCTTTTGATCCTATGACATCAGACATTGATTAATCAATGACGTTTCTAGTGGTTTACCAACAGTTCCATGCATCATACGCCAAGAAGTCGCCATAACAGACTGTTTCATTGGCCAATCTCTCACACCGGTAATATAACAACTCTTCCAGATTCTAGTGTTGTGAAGACAAGTAAAACAAAATTTTGAACTATAAAAAAAATGAAATGAAATAGGATCTGTGTTTTAATAAGATTGAGCAAAGGTACACACAGGAATCAAATAGTTGTATTGCTATTGAAAAATTGACAGGTGAGTATTCTAATCAAGTAAAATGAAACTTTTAAACAATTTTGGGGATCATTAACACGTAATTTCAGAATGAACATTCTTTCATTTCAATAATTCATGAAAATTTCAGGGGAAACCAACAAGATAAGGTATCATACGAAACTTAGGTTGCCTGTTAACAGTTAGCTCCGCTTGAGAAGACACTAAGATAGTTGACCGACATTTTAAATCCTGGATCAAGGATTTTAGTCGAAAACACCAAGTACATGAGAATTTTGAGAAGCATTTATTCTGCTTCTATTTAATGGAATTGAATAGGTTTATTTAGTCTTTGTGTGTATGCCAGATGTGAAATGGAGTAGAAAACAATATACTAATTTTTGGATATGACGGCAATTCTGGACGGAGGTTTACTCTCGAAGTATAAAGTAGATGGGTAGGGGTAATGTAGCAGTATGTTCCAGTCATTTTTCAGTATTTTGGGGGCAGGGAAAGGGGAACGGACCGTTGGGGGGAGGGGGGATGATAATATAGAGGACACATGGCTTACTCAGTTTGCTCCAGTCTTTTTTCAATATTCTCTTTTAATTCTTCTTCATCCTCCAATTCTCTACATAGTCTGTCATGAACTGATCTTAATCTGTATACAGCAGCACTGATATTCAAAATTAGAAAAAATTGGAAAAAATATGAAAATATTTATTGGTACAAGAATCAGCACCTAGAAGAAATATTGGGTGACACGAAAAGAATATTCTAGTTCTCAGATAATGCTAAAGTGTATTTACTGCATGTTCACATTTCCAGTGATATAGGTAAGCAAATTTATAAAATGTAAGCTTACTGTAGGCACAATTATCAAGTCTTGGTACACAACCCTATTAACGGTTATTGATAATTGTAAATCTCACTGGATAATTGTAAACTGCTTTTTTTGTCCTATCCAAATGACTTGATGCTGTTTCTTGTCGTCAGGACCTATGACCTGCACTTTTGACAAGGGAAACTTTCTTGACCAACACTGGGATCAAACACCCGCTCTGCTGATTAGCGAGCCAGCGCCTTAGTCACTGAGCCTCAGCACGACTCTCCGAAAAAACACTAGACAATAAACTATAACACATACTTATATTGATAACGTTGAGAGAATACTCTTCCAAACGTCGCCCAAATAAATAAGTAGCTGTTCTTCCATAAGTATGTGTTATAGTCTATTGCTCTATCCAGTTACTAAATGACTCTCAAAGATTAACACTAGACAACGAAAAGCTGGTTGGAAATGAAATGGGGTTTAACGTCCTACTGTTCTGTTGTGAACTGGGCTAATGAAGACGAGCATACGCCATACAATGTGCTATGAGGGAAATTTTGCCCGGACAGCGGCACTATGACCTACTCTTATATCAAGGGATCTTTTACGTACACGCCAATGTGTACACAGGACCTCGGTTTTTCGTCCCGTCCACATGACTAGACAGCTATCCTTGTAAGGCCCTCCGTCCTGCATCACTGGCAAGGGAGGTACCACACCAGAAAATCTTGATGAACTTTCTCGGCCAATTCAGGGATCGAACACCCAAACTTAAGGCTAGCGAACCAGCGTCTTACCCACTTAACCACCGTGACCCCCAAGCTGGTTGAAATTTTTTTTTATCAGAGTTGAAGCTTACGTGTTATTTGAAGCTTCAGCATTTTCTATTTGAGTAAACGTGTTGTCTCTTTCTTTCTCTAACTGTTCAATCTGATTCTGACATTTCTTCAATTCTTCTCTGAAAATAAACAATTTACATCTTGACCCCTGACCTCCTTAAAACATGCCCTGACCCCTGACCTTGTTACATCAGTAGTGGACATTGCAAGCATCTAGATGAAATTGAAAATGCACACACACACTGCGTAGTTTGCTATGATGCAAGCCTTGAAATAACTGCTGGACTGAATTATGGCCGAACATTTCAGAATTTCAGCCAGACAAATAGTCAAATACTTTATTATTATTAATTATTATGCCCCAAAAAACTGTTGAAATTTACTATGTTTAATCTTCATCGTGGTACTGTATTTTTCGGGGTACAAGTTGTCCTACTCTGACTGGGCTAATGAAGACGGGCATATGCCATACAGAGGTCTATGAGGGAAATTTTGCCTGTGCAGCAATGCTACAGCCTACTCTCAACCGCCAACAAGGGATCCTTTATATGTGCATGCCAATGTGTACACAAGACCTCGGTTTCCAAACGACTAAAAGGCTGTCCTTGTCAGGCCCACTGTCCTGAACAATAGCTGTCCTTGTCAGGCCCTCAGTCCTGCACAACAAACTAGGGGAAACCATCTTCTCCATCTTCGAACCTGTACTAAACCTACCTTGTTTTTTCTGTGGTATAAGTACAAGATTGCACTTTTTCATCCAGTTCATTTAAATGGCTCCTCAGATGGATCATTCGAATCTGTTCTTGCCATGATATCTTCTCTTCTGCATTGGCAGGGTAATTCGGTTCACTGTAAAAAAAAATATCAACATGCAATATGTCAGATTTTTTACTTCTCAAGACAAACTTGATTCATCCTCATAGTAAAAAGCAGGCATAATGATAGAACCTACCACACTAATCAGCAGTGAATATTTGCTAGGCTGCTGCTACACTAATCAGCAGTAAATATTCACTGCTACCACACTGATCAGCAGTGAAAATACATTGGCTGCTACCACACTAATCAGCAGTAAATATTTGCTAGGCTGCTGCTACCACACTAATCAGCAGTAAATATTTGCTAGGCTGCTGCTACCACACTAATCAGCAGTAAATATTTGCTAGGCTGCTGCTACCACACTAATCAGCAGTGAATATACATTGGCTGCTACCCCAATAATCAGCAGTAAATATTCGCTAGGCCGCTACAATCACTGATATATTAACTTCTTTCCTGGTGCAAATTAAATTCTTAAACATTTTTTTGAGGTACTAGTATATTTAGATATAAAATATTTCCTATCTAGTGTAAATGGGTATATAAAATTTTGCCTGGGCAGCGGCACTATGACCTACTCTTATATCAAATTCCAACTGCCAAGGGATCTTTTATGTGCATGTCAATGTATATACAGGATTTTGGTTTTCCGTCCCAACCGAAAGACTAGACTGCTGTCCTTGTCAGGCCCTCCGTCCTGCACCCCTTGCCAAGGTGAAACCACGTCGGAAAATCCTGATGAACTTTCTCGGCCAATGCAGGGATCGAACACCCGATCTCCAGTCTAGCGAGCCAGCGTCTTACCCACTTAACCACTGTGGCTTCCTGTACAATAAACATCAAGGCATAACGTCTAAATAAATATGTCTTTAATAAGTAATGGTTATTCTAATTCCTTATTTTATCTAACTTATTAATCTACAAATTAAATAATATAAGAGATAAAGGGGATCACGGTGGCTAAGTGGGTAAGACGTTGGCTCGCTAGTCTGGAGCTAGGATGTTCGATCCCTGCATTGGCCGAGAAAGTTCATCCAGATTTTCTGACGTGGTTTCCCCTTGTCGGTGATAGAAGTGATGCAGGATGGAGGGTCTGACAAGGACAGCTGTCAAGTCGTTCGGATGGGACAAAAAAACGAGGTCCCGTGTACACATTGGCGTGCACCTAAAAGATCCCTTGGCAGTTGGAATTCAATATAAGAGTAGGCCGTAGTGCCCTCATAGCACACTGTATGGCGTATGCCCTTCTTCATTACCCCAGTTTAGGAGCAGAACAGTAGGAAGTTAAACCCCATTTCATTTCATATAAGAGATAAGAGTGACTATGAAGACATGCTTATCCCTATTAAATAAGTTAATTTTATATAACTAAGCTTTCGATATTGTTGGCTATTTAATAAATCAAGTGAAACTTTACCTAAAAATGGTTTCGTTATCTTCTTCTTCTTCCCCTTCTGAATCAAGATCTAGTTCTCCATCATAATCTATTATTTCATCTTCTATATCAGCGTACGTATCATACACATCTCCATCCTCCATTTTCTCACCGTTTATAATATCCTCCATTTTCTTCTTTTACGCAATTCCAATGTGCCTTTAAATCAAAATACCAAGTCGTTAAATTTCATATCTATTAACTCTCCTGAATAACTTTATTATCTTATTATCTTTGGACATAGTAGACCTACCATAACAGAAAAGTCTCATTCAGGACTAACATATGTTTCAATTTAATTTCAATAATTTACATGCGCGTAAGAGTCTTTAGCAGGGGGAGGAAACCAGAGGACCCGGAGAAAACCCACGAGGTTGGACAGGCAACCCTTCTCCTTGTCACATACAACTGGGGTATCAAAACCATGCCATGAGTTGACCCAATGACAGATCTTATGATATAGCGTGCACGTGCTAACCATCATTGTGCTAACCATCATTTTGCCACCCACCCCTGCCCTAAATGGTTGCCATATCTAACAATTAGTATATATATACTGTTTTGTATTTCGGAAATACATCTGTTAAAAAAAGATAAGTTTACTTGTCAAAATAATTGAAAATCAAGCTTAAGAATAAGATGGATCTGGCTGTAATTTGCAAAACATCTTGTGAATAAGATTTAATGAATCTTAAAGGAGCTAAATCGCTAATATTTGGGAGCTAGAAATTGACCCAAATGGGTCGCAACGCATGTAATCTGATAAACTGATTTACATTCAATTGTTTCCGTTTTGACTCTAATTTCAAATCAGTTACGTCCAGCGATATATGGCACGAGTCTCAATCAATTTGCAATTTCTAGCGTTGGTTATTCCAGTCTATTGCGCATGCTCTCCAGATAAGATGGCCCACCGTTTGACATGAGTATGAGATGTAACGTGGAATATGTCTAGCCTCGTTCTTTCTGGTCACTTGTTAGAAATGAAGCTGAAACGCACTATGGTACACGATTTGTGTACCAATGGTAAAATGTTTATATTGTCTTAAATATTGGATATCACTCAGAAGCCTGCCTTTTCCCAGTAAGATCACAACATCAATGTAATGTTGATTTGAATTGACAAATAATTCCTGTTTTCAACGTGTAAGACTTTGGATGATCTTAAGTTAGGGACTTAGCTACTTTAAAACCTCTTGGGTGTCTTGTCATATTTCTTCAAAGTAATTGATTGGCAGATCTGTTACTGTAAGTGATAGGCCTAGTCAATTCGAAATTTTTTCTCTAATCGAAATTTTTTCTCTAACTGGCCCTACCGACGATCGTCGATAGCCATCAACTTTTTTTCTGCGATGAGCGTTTTTCTGAGGGATTGCAAAATAATTTCTAAACAAAATATATCATACTTGACTGTCAATGATCATACCTTTATTTATAACAAACGACGGGCTACTATAAAACGGCAATAACTCAACACATTTCTGATACACGGCCACGGGTTAATCACATTTGTTTACATCCGCCATATTGATAGCAACGACAGGAAGAAGTAAAAATATGGATTTATGTTTTTAAACGAAACGAAAAACCAGGAATTATGAACATGAAATGTATAAATTATTCTTTATTCCCCGTATGATCAGTAGCCAT
Source organism: Patella vulgata (assembly GCF_932274485.2). Lineage (NCBI taxonomy): Eukaryota > Metazoa > Mollusca > Gastropoda > Patellidae > Patella > Patella vulgata. The sequence continues at coordinate 6,794,382 of NC_065885.2, forward strand.
AAAGTGATAAAATTGTTGTGTTGACGAAACATTTAAGGACATTCTATGCCTGTCTATTGTTTGGTAATACTATTTTTAAGCCCTTTACGACTGTTGTATTGTTGTTTTATCGACTATAGGAGCCACGGTGGTAAGCGGGCCAGTAAGCGGGTAAGACGCTGGCTCGCTCCAGGTGTGCCCGCAGCCGATCAATTTATGTATTTTAGTTTAACGGTTAGAGGGAGGCAACTCTCTTTATTAAAAAGGATGATGTAAGCAAGCGGGAAGCGTGCAAAAGAAAGATGGCGAAGTAAACAGCGGTCTCAAACTATTTGAAACCGTTGTCAACGGTATTAACGTTAAAGTTTTCCTATAGATGCTCAATGCTTATGTCACACGGTTAACGGATATTGAGTGTCGATGGCGAACTGTATAAGCTGCTAGTTTAAGGTCTCAATTCGTCGTGTCTATGTGAAAGGCTAACGGTAAACAAGACATCGGCTATTGAGTATTGGTAACGGCATGGCTGCAGTTTCAAGTTAAAGGGACGGTGACGCGTTTCAATACCGCTATGTACAAGGTTTAAGGTTTACTTATAAATCCTATGGTGGACAGAATAAAGAAATTTTATGGTTTAAATGTATTTACTTTATCGAGTTTACGGCCACCATATTAGTTTCAAATAGTAAAAATTATTGACTTCTCGCCATACATACGTATTGTCAAATGGTTGAAATAGAATAGCCGCCCATATAGACTGAATGAACGTTGTAAAACTGTTTCGTTTAATGGTTATTAAGTGACTTTCCATAGATTAAAGTGCATGACACGTCCTATAGTGTTTTGATAGTTTGTCTACAGTCAATTGTCGACAGTTTATCAACATGGATTCACGTAAAGACTTGATAATAGAACTTCGTAATAACAATAATGAAGATACGGTAGCAGAACGGGATAGCGATGATGATAGTACTTTACACACCAGTTCAAATAAATCAAGGCACACGAAGAAAAGTCACAAAAGTTCAAATTCGTCTAGTTCGTCAAGATATTCAAGTTCTATGATCCGAGCAAGGGAAAAGGCCAAAGTTGCAGAACTGCTGACTGAACAGGCGATGTTGTCTAAAACTCAACAAATTCAGAAATTAGAACTTGAAGTGAAAATCGCTAAAGCTCAAGCCAGAGAGAAGGCTTTCCGTGAAATCGTTGATGAAGATAATGTAAACAGATTGTCAAACGAATATATTGTTCTTTCAGAAGTCAACGGATCCTCAAGTAACAGTGATTATTCTAGTACGGTAAAACCAAGTGATCTTCCACATACAGCCATACCGCCATTGATACATGTAAATGATAAACAAACAAGTGCAAGTAATTTAAATCAACCCATCTCGAGTACACCGCTTATTTATCGTCAACCGCGAGAGCAAACCCTGCCTAACTGCACAAAGAATACCACACCGCAAGGTCAACGTCTTAACCCCACAGCCAATGAATTTCAACCGACAAACACTGAATGTTTGGATTCAACACAGTTACAGACAAGGTCAAACGAAAATCAGAATGCTACAAGCTCTAATATTCAACACGATGTGGTTTTGATGCATAGACAATTAATGGCTGCAATGACATTACCTCAACCGGAAGTAAATAAGTTTAAAGGCGACCCGATAGAATACACGCCATTCATTAAAGCCTTCAACGCAAGGATTCGGTCTAAAGTCTCCAACAGTGCCGATTGTCTCTATTATCTTGAACAGCACTTAGAAGGAGAGCCTAGACATTTAATCGACGGATGTTTACATCTAGATCCCGAAGAAGGATTTGAAGAAGCGTTACAACTTTTGGATCAAGAATATGGCGACCCATACAAGCTTTCAATATCGTACACAGACAAAGTTCTTAATTGGTCCTTAGTTAAAGAAGATTCGTCAGCATTAAAGAAATTTTCTCTGTTTCTCATCAAGTGTAGAAACGCCATGAGTAGTTTATCTTATATGTTAGTCTTGAATCACCCACCAAATATGCAGTGCATTGTACAGAAACTCCCATACAGTCTTCAAGCAAGATGGAGAGAACGTGTTGTCCGAATGCGAAAGGTTGAAATGAAAACTGCATTATTCACTGACCTGGTAGACTTTATAAAGGATGCTGCAGAAGCTGCAAACGATCCCATATACGGTAAAGACGCTTTGGTGAAATCGAGTTCAACGAACAGTCAAGCTACTAAACCACATTATCAGCATAAAGATTTACACGGACATGGTAGGAAACCGTTTATACCCAAACAGAAAAGCTTTGCTACAAATACGAGTTCAGTATCGTCGAATTCAGGGTGCTCAAACGGGACCGGGTACAAAAATCAGTTATCAGAAGTTGGACTAAGCTGTAAACTTTGTAAGGGCGCTCATGGTTTAGATAATTGCCCAACCTTTGCGAAGAAAACAATGGAAGATAAGAAGACTTTCTTGGTAAACAATAGACTCTGCTTTAGTTGCTTCGGAACAAATCACATGGCTAAGGGATGTTTACAAAGGGCCACATGCAGTAAATGTCAAAAGAAACATCCAACAACTTTACATATTGATGGATTCAGTCTTCAAATGGTTGATAATCATCTTGAATCGTCTAAGGCTAGTGAAAATACAGCTAACTTGATATCAGATGTTATTCCTAAAACAGTGTGCAATGTAACCAGATCAGTAAACTCTATTATTTTACAACCCATCCTTCCAGTACGTTTACAGTGGAAAGATAAAATGGTTATTACGCTTGCCTTTTATGATAATGGCAGCAGCGGTTGTTTTCTACTAAAAGACACCCAGACGAAATTAAATGCCAAAGGAGTCTCAACGAAAGTACAACTGGGCACCATGCATGGTCAAGACATGTTAGACTCAGAAATGATAAATAACCTGTTGGTGCTTGACATCGATGGCAATAATGGAATAGAATTACCTAAAACGTACACAGTAGGTGAAATACCCGTCACACTCTCACAGGTTCCTACACCAGAAATCGTTAGTAAATGGGAACACCTTCAAGATATAGCAAAGAAAATCCCTCAACTTATTCAAGGATGCGACATTGGGCTTCTCATCGGTAGTAATTGTCCCGTAGCTCTAGGGCCGTTAGAAGTAAAACCTAGTGAAGGAAATGGACCATTTGCTATGCGCTTGCCTCATGGTTGGACCGTGTGTGGGCCAGTTTCCGTAGAAGAATCTTTGTCAACAAACGAAGTCTCAGTAAATCGCATAACTGTTAGAGAAGTAGAAAGGTTCAAGGAAATATTCTCACCGCAAACAGTTCTTGAAATGTTCGAAAGAGACTTTATTGAGGATCCGATCAATCAAAACTCAGAAGAATATGGTTTGTCTCAAGACGACAGGAAGTTTATAGAAATTGTCAATGATGGTATAAGTAACGTAAACGGCCACTATCAGATCCCACTTCCTTTTCGTAAAGAGCATATTCTCTTCCCAGATAACCGACTTCAAGCTGTTAAACGCTGTGAATGGCAGAAGAAAAAGATGTCAAGCGATTCTCAGTATTATGAACATTATAAACGTTTTATTCAAGACAATATCGATAAGGGTTTTATCGAGAAAGTTCCTGAAAATGCCTCACCGGAACCAGGACATTCGTGGTATCTTCCTCATCATGGGGTCTACCACCCTCGTAAATTAGACAAGATACGAGTCGTGTTCGATTGTAGCGCGCAGTACCAAGGTATCTCTTTGAATAATCAGCTACTACAGGGCCCAAACCTGACAAACTCATTGATTGGTGTATTAACTCGATTTCGGGACGAACGTATCGCATTCATGGGAGACATCGAATCAATGTTCCATCAGGTAATGGTCCCACCTCACCATCGAGACTTTCTACGACTTCTATGGTGGAAGGACGGCGACATTGATAACGACTTAGAGGAGTTCCGTATGTGTGTACATCCGTTTGGAGCTGCCTCATCCCCCAGCTGCTCAAACTTCGCATTAAAGAAGACTGCGGATGAATCGGAAGAAGAGTTTGGTAAAACTGTCGCAAATGTTATTCGTAATAACTTTTATGTAGACGATTGCCTCAAAAGTGTCAAGACTCCAGAAATCGCTAAAGACTTAATACGAAGGTTACAAGGTGCATGCCTTAAAGGCGGATTTAGGTTGACTAAGTTCATCTGTTCTGATAAAGAGGTTCTTGAATCTATTCCAGAGGACGAAAGGGCTAAGGAAGTTCGGGAGTTGGATTTGAATTTAGACCTACCAGTAGAACGAGCACTTGGCGTAAAATGGGTTGTTTCATCGGACACTTTTGGTTTCACAATCACCTTAAAGGACAGACCTTTAACTCGCAGAGGTATCTTATCCATGGTATCGTCAATCTATGACCCACTCGGATTTGTTTCCCCGGTAACGTTAACAGCCAAACGAATATTACAGGATTTATGCCGCCTTGATCTTGATTGGGATGACGCTATACCAGTGGAGTATCAACGACAATGGTTAAACTGGAAAGATAATCTTCTGGCTTTAGAGAAGATAGAGATTCAACGATGTGTTAAACCGGTTGAATTTGGACCTATACTATCAAAGCAAGTTCATGTATTTTCGGATGCAAGTTCTACAGCGTATGGAGCGGTTGCTTATCTTCGACTCAAGGATAATAACGATCGAATACACTGTTCATTTTTACTAGGTAAAAGTAGACTCGCACCCATAAAGACAGTTACTATACCGAGACTCGAACTAACGGCCGCTACAGTATCAACACGCATTGGCCAACTGTTGTTAAATGAGTTGACTGATAAACCGGATTCTGTCTTTTATCACACAGACTCAACTACTGTCTTAAGATACATTCATAATGACCAACGACGATTCAAAATCTTTGTTGCGAACAGAGTTCAAACGATTCGTAACTGCTCAGAACCATCCCAATGGCTGTATATCGACACTAAAAGTAATCCAGCTGATGACGCCTCACGTGGTTTAACAAGCTTAACATTCCTACAGTCAAACAGATGGCTTAAAGGTCCCGAATTCTTATGGAAGCCAGAAGAGGAATGGATCAAACAACCAGTGTTACCTGGACTAATTCCCTCATCAGATCCTGAAGTAAAGGATGAAGTTTCTAATTGTGTAACGAACGTAACTTGTTCTGATAATAATCCTGTGAAGTTGTTTATTGAACACTATTCAGATTGGCACAGATTAAAACGTGCTGTTGTTATATTTTTACGGTTTAAATCAATTCTACTGCGTTTGAGTAAGGACAGAAAAGATCATAATCATTTAAATAGATCAGAAGAAGCCTTTATGACTGAACGGAGGAAATCCTCATTCAGATCCTTAAACTTACCCATAACTGTATTAGAAATGGAGAAAGCAGAAAGTAGTATTTTTAAGTACGTTCACGAACATCAATACGCTGAAGAACTTAAAGTTCTTAGATCAACAGACTTCAATCAGAATAATCGTCGCCAACAGTTTAAGTGCAAAAAGTTGTTAACGAAGAATTTGTCAAATTTATGGAAGCTCGATCCAGTTATCGATAATGGTGTTCTCCGCGTTGGTGGACGGTTAGACAGAGCCGACGTCTCGGAATCCTTAAAGCACCCTGTAATCGTTCCCAGAAAGGGTCACTTAACAGAACTCATCATTCGCCATGCTCATCAACGACTTGCTCATGCAGGAAGAGGTCATGTTCTAGCATCGCTACGAGAAAAGTATTGGATAATAGGAGCCAACGCCGCAGTACGCCAGGTGATAACTAAATGTGTTCCCTGTCGACGCAACCGAGCTAAACCAAACATACAGAAAATGGCGGATTTGCCAGCCGAAAGAGTCAACCCCTCACCACCGTTTACCTACGTGGGATTAGATTATTTCGGACCGTTCTATATTAAGGATGGACGACGTGAACTTAAACGTTACGGAGCTATTTTCACTTGTCTAGCTAGCAGAAGTATTCACATCGAAGTTTCGAACTCTTTGGAAACGGATTCATTCATACAAGCTCTTCAACGTTTCATAGCCCGAAGAGGACCCGTTAGACAGATACGAAGTGATAATGGATCCAACTTCATTGGTGCCGAAAAGGAGCTTCGTCAGGCATTAGATGAAATGGACAAGGATAAAGTTAGAAATAAATTACTGCATTTCAACGTTGATTGGATATTCAACCCCCCAACCGCAAGCCACATGGGAGGAATTTGGGAGCGCCAAATTCGCTCAATTAGAAAGGTCTTCAATTTTCTCCTCAAGGAACATGGAAGATGTCTAGATGATGAATCGTTTAGAACTTTAATGTGCGAGGTCGAACAAATCTTAAACTCTAGACCTCTTACATTCTTTTCTTCTGATAAAGACGATTTAGATCCCTTAACGCCCAATCACATCTTAACTACTAAGACTCAAGTTGTTTTATCACCGCCTGGATGTTTTCAACGTGAAGATCTATATCTACGTCGCAGGTGGCGCAGAGTCCAGTATCTCGCCAATCTGTTTTGGACCCGATGGAAGAAGGAGTATATGATATGTTTACAGGAACGCAATAAATGGTGTCATCCTCAACGTAATGTCCAGATTGATGATATTGTTCTTGTGTGTGATGACAGTCTCCCTAGAAACGAATGGATAATGGGAAGAATCGTTTCAACAGAAACTGATAATAAAGGACTAGTTAGAGCTGCTAAAATTAGAACGTCAACCACTCAACTACGCCGACCTATTGCTAAATTGGTTCTACTACTTGAGAAGGAAGATGGTGATTAACGTGTTAAAGTGACTTTTAAGTGATTTAATGTTTAATAGTATTTAAATGACTTTAATGGTATTACGGTTTAACGTGGACAATTTTTAATGTGTTTAAACGGCTGCAGTTATTAAGACTGAATATTAGTTTGTAAATTGATTTCCTAATTTAGGGACCGGGTATGTGCCCGCAGCCGATCAATTTATGTATTTTAGTTTAACGGTTAGAGGGAGGCAACTCTCTTTATTAAAAAGGATGATGTAAGCAAGCGGGAAGCGTGCAAAAGAAAGATGGCGAAGTAAACAGCGGTCTCAAACTATTTGAAACCGTTGTCAACGGTATTAACGTTAAAGTTTTCCTATAGATGCTCAATGCTTATGTCACACGGTTAACGGATATTGAGTGTCGATGGCGAACTGTATAAGCTGCTAGTTTAAGGTCTCAATTCGTCGTGTCTATGTGAAAGGCTAACGGTAAACAAGACATCGGCTATTGAGTATTGGTAACGGCATGGCTGCAGTTTCAAGTTAAAGGGACGGTGACGCGTTTCAATACCGCTATGTACAAGGTTTAAGGTTTACTTATAAATCCTATGGTGGACAGAATAAAGAAATTTTATGGTTTAAATGTATTTACTTTATCGAGTTTACGGCCACCATACCAGGTGTTGGCCGAGAAAGTTCATAGCGGGTTTTCCCGCGTGGTTTCCCCTTGTCAGTTGTCTCCTTAACAGTTGGAATTCGATATAATTAAGAGTAGGCCGTAGTGCCGCTGTCCGCGCAAAATTAATTTCATAGCACACGGCGTATGCCCGTCGCCTTAAAATAAACTAAAATCCCCAAAGGCGCAGGCGGTTCAGCCGCACGAATAACCACATTTATGCACTCGTTTGGTACTTGTAACGGTATAGTTACAATATTTTCCATTGTATGAACTTAAATTGTTTTCTTACAGTAATTATATAGTAGCAGACATTAAGACCCAATCTTGTTGTTTATATTAGACAACATTCCGCCTTTTGCCAACTCATTGAATACTATATAGCCAGTGGCAGGACTGAGGGAGCGGCGTCCCCGAGCATCCATTTCTTTGAGGCAGCCAACCAAAAAAGAGAAAATTTAATTTACGCTTTTCAAATTTGAAATTATTGAATAAAAAGTTCATTTCGTCTGTGTCTGTTTTTTGCATTTTGATGGGCTATTATACACAAGGCCCCGCCTTTATGTGTTAAAGACGTAAATTTAAAATGTCGGAGAAAGCAACCTGTTATCGATTCGATTTATTAAGAGGGTATTTGTACCCGTGTCAGGTAGGATTGTCTGCTTAATTGCAGTTGGATGTGGCAGAAATATTTTAAATAACAATAATCAATCGTTGTTTTGAAGAAAAATTTGTCAATTTTGCTTATTTGAATCCCGATGTGATTAGTGTTGGGAGTTTGCCACTTGAAACTATATAGCACCATCTCTTATCTCGAAATACGGAGGGTTAAGAGATGATTTTTTTTTTATCTACTGCGAGGGATGACATCAAGCTTATTAGCTCACAATATTAACCTTTCTTCCTTCTGCGAATTAAATTCTGGTAATAGAAAAATAAATAAAGGGTTTTGAAGTATATCTGGACAAAAATATTTCCTATTTAGTGTACATCGGTACAGAAAATAGTACGCGCAGGCGTAAAATGAGTAAAAGGCACGATTCTACCCAGGCCAGTTTTACTACGTCTTATGGAGGACGATGATCGACGCCGTGTGATGCGACGGCTTTGGAATGTGGAACCCTGCCGTTGCACCGGACCTCCAGGCCCGCAATTTACCATTATATTTCAACAAATCGCTTTTGGCTAGGTGTCTTTAGCAGTGGAAGGAATCCGGAGGATCACGAGAAAACCCAGGCGGACATATTCCTTGCCACGTATAATGACACTTAAAACTGGACTGCAAAAGAACAAGACTTGCAGGGTGTTAATCAAAGACCCGTTGTTACGATGTGGAGGGAACAAGTGGGATGTGGAGGGGGGGGGGCAGTTGATTCCCCTTCCTTTAGCGGTTAGAAATGTTTGAAAAATGGCGGTGTCACAGATGTTTTCTGGCGCATAGCTGGACCTGAATAGAATAACAACGCTATACTTGAGGTGGCACGATATTTCAGAGGGGGCAGGGGGGGCGCCCTACCCCGCCCCCGCCCCCTGCAACGGGCCTGTTTGGACTCCTAACTACTCCCCCATCCCCTCCACCTAAGAAATACCAACCGAACAGTAAAGTACAACGATTTTATTCTGGTTTTCAGTGGGTGTCGTGATTTGATATAAATTCCGGTATGATCCGATGTCGTTCGAGGAGTTCCCCAGGGATTTTCCAGCCTGCTTTCCCCTTGTCAGTATGGTACAGGCTTGATGCCGTGCCTGACAAGAAACAATGTCTAGTAGTTCGGATAGAACGAAAACACAGACATGTGTATTTGTTACAGTGTTCATAACAGAGCGCCTAGTAGCAAGAATTTAATGGCGGGAAGGCGGGAACACCCCGAATAGCACACCACATGGCGTATGTCCGTCTTCATTATCCAAAACGAAAAACCAGACACGTGTAGGCTACACGTTTCTGTGCACTTACAGAACGCCTGTGCGGCCTTCGGTTGCACGGATTTTCGTACTATAGTCGAACCATCTGCTTGCGAATGACATTTAGTTCAACCAGTGGTCGTGACCAGCCGTACCATGCGATAAAGCACGGTCGGAATAGTTCAAAGATGGCTGACAAAACTGACACTTGAGAAGATTTTCTGAAAAATATAATAAAATTGCCGATTGCCGTTGCGTTATTTACACCTGGGTCGGTATTATAGGGTCCATGTTAACACCTGAAAGTTAGTGAATGGGCATTGTAGTATAGATGTTAAATTTGATTTTTATTTCGTCTTTTTTTTTGATGAATTTGACAGATTAGGATCTTCTTATTCGAATATATATAGGCACACGACAAAAAAAAACTATACGTGTGAAATGATCTTGGTTGGGTGACATAAATCCAATGAAAAATATTGTGATATTGACTAATCCTTTTTGTAACCTATTTTAAGCTTGCTTTCACATCGCAGGATAGAAAATTAACCAGTTTTTATTAAAAATACATGAGTAAATAGGAGAAAATATAGCAGGCGGAACAACTGACATGGTCACCGCCATAGGGTCATTTGTGTTTGGGTGCTGGTTCAGACTAGTCGGTACCATAGTCTACATCCGAAGGTCGCCCTGGTAGCTAGAACTTAATGACGGGAAGGCGGGAACGCCCCTAATAGCACACCGCATGGCATGGCGTGGCATGGCGTATGTCCGTCTTCATTATCTAGGACGTTAAACCCCATTTCATTTCAACCAACTGTTTAGTATCAGTAACATATCCTTATGTATATTATTTATTTACATATTTTTACATTATTATTAAATTTACAATTTTCAGACTACGGTCGTCTTCTAAAACAAACCGGCTATCGTGTCACATCACGTGACCGAAATAGGTATATAATTTGTCTAATTGCTTTCACGTTCTGATAAGCGTCTGCCGTCGCGTCGGGCTAGATCTATTTGTTAAGGCCAGCTCAATTTTCGTCAAGGTCGTTGAGATTTAAACAAGGTTAGGGCACATGAGTGTTGGCGAGATTGTAGGTTAGGGTTAGGGTAAGTGTTAGAGTAGGTCCAGGGTTAGGGTTAGGGTTGAGATTAGCGCTAGCCCTGTTTACATCTCGTGACCTTTGACCAAACTTGAAGTTGGCCTTATCAAATAGTTCTAACCCGTCGAGACTGCGATAGCTGACTTTGTGGTGCACTTCATGGAGTGGGTATGTATACACCGTAATATTGCAGTCAGACACGCTAATAATCGTTTGTGTTGAATTGAACATTTTGGCACTTTTCAGACGATATAAAGAAACCAGCGCCACCTATAAGAAGTTTTTCTGTTGCTGCTCCTAAACTGTGGAACAGGCTGCCATCACATATTAAGGATGCAAAATCATTGTGTACATTCAAATCATTGCTAAACAACACAGCTATTCAGCGCAGGTGATGGGAAACTGTCGTAAATGTGACAGACTAACTCAGCGCCAGTGAGCAAACTTTTTGGATACGAGGCTCTATACAAATCCATTATTATTATTATTATAAGTGTCGAGTAAAATCTTTTGATGGGCCTCATTTCAATCAGATTGAGTCCAAGCCAGATATCTACCGTTGGATCTTTGTTTAGTTTTCTTCATAAAAGGATAAATAATCGGTTTGAGTACATTTCTCTGAACTTTAACTTCCATCGTACAACAAAATCAACCAACGCAGCCAAGGTATTACCATTATCTCATATTTTTTTACGTCACGAAGGTCATATCAAGGGCGTGTTTTTGTTTACATTGATTGACTATGTTTCCACATCACCGATTCCTGTCGCGCCCGTTTGGCCGCTTCGGCGTCCTTCTTCATCTTTCTATAAGCTAACCTTCGCTCTAACAAACCCAGATACAATATAGAGGAACAGAGACTCAACACGGCGGCTATGGCGTAACTCCACTTAAAACATCGTAGACCGTAACAATCATGAACGCTTGGATCGCCAATACTCAACTCATAGAGAGCTCCAAATATCTTCTGGATAATCAAGCCACCAAAAGCGGTACCGACCATCATGAAACCCCAGTTCATCCCAAAATATTTCATTCCAAAAAACTCGCTGGTCATGGTCGGAGTTAAACACCAGGTAGCGCCATTAGGGATGCCGACCCCGAACAGAGCCAACAGAATGATGGGATAGTAGTCACCGTAGAAAACACACACAGCCAGCACGACAGTCTGAAGAGTCGTGGTGCACAGAATCACCCCAGCTCTAGGTACTTTCTCTATTATCATATCAGACACGAAACCAATTATCAATTTAGAAAATGTCGCTGATATTGGATTTAATACCGTGAATAATGTACTTTTGTTCTCGTGCTGAAAAGATTTTAAATACGTTGTAATGTTATTTATATACATCAACTGTAGACTAGCGCACATTATATACGGCCAGAGCAGGAAGTGGAAATCAAAAAGTTTTAAAAGTTTTAGCCCACGAATACTCTTTTCCTCCTCTATCTGGGGGTCACTATCTGCGACGATCTCTTTCTGGCTCTCGGATGCATTTATGGGTTCTAAAACTTGTATCTCGTCATCCGGGTACTGGGCTAAAAATACAACCCCTAGAAGATTGATTACACCGAAGGCAATAGCAGACGTCAGATAGAATCCTGAAAGATCTTGATTTTCTTCGTCTGTTTCGTGGCCGTTCTTGAAACACACACCGTATAAGAGAGCGACCAAAGCAGGACCTGCACTGAATGACGAGTCTAGAAGTCCAACAATTTTACCTCTATGTTTCGAGTGAACATTATTCATACTTGTCGTGAGACACGACATGTAGGTAAAGATGGCGCCAAATCCTGAAATTAGATATTATTGTAATATTAGCAACACTAATTATTTATTGTCTCTAACTCAAAGTCTTACACGTTGAAATTACGAATTATTTGTCAATTCAAATCAACATTGATGTTGTGATCTTACCAGGAAACGATAGGCTTCTGATATCCAATATTTAAGACAAAATAAACATTTTACCATTGGTACACGAATCGCGTACCATAGTGTGTTTCAGCGCCATTTGTAACAAGTGACCAGATAGAACGAGGCTAGACATATTCCACAACTCATGTTAAATGGTGACGGCATATCTTATCTGGAGAGCATGCGCAATAGACTGGAATAACCAGACGCTAGAAATTGCTATTCGATGGACATAACTGATTTGAAATTAGTGTCAAAACGGAAACAATTGAATGCAAATCAGTTTATATACAATCAGATTACATTATTTTATGCGTCGCGACCCATTTGGGTCAATTTCTAGCTCCTTTAAGTCTCTCATTTTTGGTGGCGTATATCTGGGCCTGAATAAAACGACCAGTTTCATCAGCTACAACCTCGCTGATAACAATAATGAGTGTAGAACTTAATGCGTAAAACGTGGTGTTTTTTTAGGGTGCACACTGCACCTTTTTAGGGTACCCCCAATCTGCCCCTTTATCACACCCATGGACTACACAAATACTTATAGCACTCCTATCAATTTAGTAGGAAATGTCAAGTTCTCACCATCGCCTGTCCAACCTCCTGGGTTTTCTCCGGGTCTTGCGGTTTCCTCCCACTGCTAAAGACCCCTACGCGCAAGCGAATTATGGAAATAAAATTGAACCATATGTCAATCCCGAAATGACCTAGTTTGTGTCGAGTGTTAACCCCCCTCCCTCTCTCTCTCTCTCTCTCTCTCCGTCTTCATTAGCCCAGGTTAGGAGCAGAACAGTAGGACGTTAAACTCCATTTCATTTCATTTCTCTCTCTCTCTCTCTCTCTCTCTCTCTCGTTCTTACCAGCAAGGAAGAAGTAGATATCTTGTAGATAAGGGTGGTCGTGATAGAAGTCAACGTTACTGTAAGTCGTATACAACATGACAAAACCTAGCGTTGTTAATAGCATGGCTGTAAACGACGTCCATCTTGCACCCAATTTCTCACACATAAAACCTGCTGGGAATCCTATAGATATTCCAAAATTACCCATTGCTGCCATCATTTCAACTGTAAGGAAAAATTGAATTATTTAATAAAAATCGATTATTATACGTTCATCTTCTAAGTGTGCGGGGGTGAGGGTGGGGTTAGGATGTGGGGTTGGATGGCTGAATGGTTAGCACGTACGCCTGTATCATAAGGTCTGTCATTGAGTCAACTGGCGTGGTTTCGATTCCCCGGCTGTACGTGACAAGGATGAAGGAGTATGGTCGCCTGTCCAACCTCGTGGGTATTCTCCGGGTCCTCCGGTTTCCTCCCGCTGCGAAAAACTCCTACGCGCAAGCGAATTATTGAAATAAAATTGAACCACGTGTTTGTCCCGAAATGACCTAGTTTATGTCGAGTTTGTCGCGAGGTTTTGTAAGTGTGCTGCGCAATTTAAACGGCACACTAAGCAAATGCGAAAAACCACGTGATCCTAAATAGATATTCACTGGTGTCTACTGGTAAGTTCATAGCTGTGGTTTTCTTTATTTAGTCATTCTGTGTCTATGACTAGATTGTGTCTTCGGTTGTATGCCTTCTATGTTTTTATTTTGCAAAATTCATATATTTAGCCGGGTGTGTCGCTATTCTCTCTCTCTCTCTCCTCCTCTCTCTCTCTCTCTCTCTCTCACCTCATTTCGGTGTAGAATAAAGCACGAGACAGAGGTTATGCTGGGTAAATAAAAACTAAAGAAAATAAACCGAGAAAGAAAAACCCGAGTCTTTCTTCTACAGCATAACCGAAGTCGAGGACTTTATCTTTCTTATAATCCACAGGCACTTGAAGGGATTAAAATAAAACTTCTTACTACTGCTTGACTATATACTACAGCATAGTCAAGCAGTGATAGGACGTTTTATTTTAATCCCTTTAAGTGTCTGTGTTATAACCCGTCTATGTTTACATGTACGTAAAATCAGAATATCCCAGAATTGAAGAATAACCCGTTACAGGTTTTAAGAAAAACTTTCAGAAGAATAACCTCAAATTCCCCTGTATATATTCAAAGCTGCCCCCGACTTTCAGACCGGGCATAGAATATACCACAAAGATCAAAAGGATTTATCGTTATCTAGGTTTATAAGGACTAATATTTATATCTTTATAAAAAGTCGATAGAAGCAGGGGGGGGGGGGGCTCTCGGAGGCTAGAATTGTAACTACAAGATTATCACAAGTATTGGAAGCCCTGTCGCTCCCTCAGCCATCTTTTAATGAATGCCATTTTTTAATACTTGAAATGAAATGAAATGGGGTTTAACGTCCTACTCCTATGCTGGGTTAATAAAGAGAGAGAGAAATGGGGTTTAACGTCCACTCGACACAAACTAGGTCATTTCGGGACTAACATATGGTTTTTAATTTTATTTCAATAATTCGCTTGCGCGTAGGGGTCTTTAGCAGTGGGAGGAAACCGGAGGACCCGGAGAAAACCCACGAGGTTGGACAGGCGACCCTACTCCTTGTCACGTACAACCGGGGATTCGAAACCACGCCAGTCGACTCAATGACAGACTTTATGATACAGCGCGCGCACGCTAACCATTCAGCCATCCAACCCCCCGGGTTAATGAACACGGGCATACGCCATACAGTGTGCTATGAGGGAAATTTTGCCCGGGCAGCGGCACTATCGCCTACTCTTATATCGAATTCCAACTGCCAAGGGATCTTTTACGTGCATTCCGATGTATACACGGGACCTCGGTTTTTCGTCTCATCCAAATGACTTGAAAGCTGTCCTTGTCAGGCCCTCCGTCCTGCATCGCTGACAACGGGGAACCACGCCGGAAAATCTAGATGAACTTTCTCGGCCAATGCAGAGATCGAACAGCCGACCTCCAGGCTAGCGAACCAGCGTCTTACCCACTTAGCCACGTGATCCCCGTTTTAATACTTGGTATGGTGTAAATATAACTTGGGAGAGGTTAAACATGTATTACTCAAGAGTTAAATCTGCCTATTGCAGGTCTTTCTTTAGGCCTGAAAATTTTTATAAATTATTAATTAGACATTAATTAACATGAAAAGACCATAATCAACTCTCGATGTCATCGCTAGTCTGCGAAATTTACTGAATTTGAATCCGATCTGTTGCTCAACGCTCATCGATACTATTTTTTTTATCGTACCGACTTTAGTAATGATGATCGAGGCTAGGCCTAAAATTCAAAAACTAATATCTCGGTTCAGAGTGGATCAATTTGACTGAAATTTTCAGCAAATCCCCTTTACATTATCTAGTTTTTACCTATTATAGTGAGCATGGTCAACCTTTTATCTAATCTCCCATAATGTATCTGTAATAAACTAACCTTAGATTCATTACAATAAAGCTAATTAGGTCAAATATTCTATATATATAAGTATTATACCTACCTTGTGACTGAGTAAAGTCACATTCTATCAGGGCCGTAACTAGCCCGGAGCAACCAAGGGGGCGAGAAGAGTTCTCATGGGTGCTGTAAAATTGACGGACAATATATATCAATTTTTTTTATGGTCGAAAATCTTTTCACGGGGGGGGGGGGGGAGCTTCGCCCCATCCCCCACCCTTAGTTACGGGCCTGTATTATATATATAATTATTATACATACCTTGTGACTGGGTATAATCAAATTTCTTCTTAATAGCATTAGAATAGGCGTTGAAGATGAAGATCGATCCAGCAATAGCCATACCAATACATCCCACGGCGATCGCAATAATACGTAATATTAAATTCTTTGTAACACGAACCATTTTGACTAGCAGATATCCCACGTGGGACGATTTCCAATACTTTCAATACCTAAATTATCATGTCAGAGGATTTGAAGAACACCATGTCCTTTAAAAATAAAAGGGTTTATTAAAATGTTTAGAGTTCCCCGAAATATTCATATATTTACTTCCCGTTAGAATCAATTTCAAAGCATTTCAGGAAAAAAGCCTCTCTGGTGAACAACAGTTGCAGGTTGTTGGTTTCCCGGACACCTCTGCTTCTTTTCCCAACTCATAGTGATTGTGTTAGCGTGTATAAAAACTGTTTGGCTAATCAGTATTTTCATATATCATACCCTGATAACACAGATCAGTGTTAAAATTATCAAACTTAAACTTTGAACTTTTACCACCTCGAGACCATATCTAGGCCTATGTATTTTATTACATGCCGAGGAAAGGGATATCTTTGTACCGAAGCCTTAGTTTTATCATGTGAGCAAGCCCACCAGAGAGTAAAAGTACATTACATCTGTACTGGTTCAAATTGGTGAAATGAAGTATGGTTTAAACTTCCTACCGTTCTGCCCCGACGGGGCAGGCCGTTGGGTGGCCGGATGGTTAAAGTGTGCGCGTCATTGAGTCAGGTGACGTAGTTTCGATTTTCCGCTTGTATCTGACAAGGAGGGAGTAAGGTCGCCTGTCCAGCCTCTTGGGTTTTCTCCGGGCCCTCCGGTTTCCCCCCACGGCTAAGAACCCGTACGCGCACGCGAATGATTGAAATAAAATTGGACCATATGTTAGTCCCAAAATAACCTAGTTTGTGTCCAGTGGACATTAAACCCAATTTCTCTCTCTCTGTCGCTCCGATTGGGCTAATGAAGACGAGTATACGCCACGCAGTGTGCTATCAGGGAAGATTTTGCCCGGACAGCGGCGCTGCGGCCTATCTTATTTTGAATTTCAACTGTCAAGGATTCTGTTACGTGCACGCCAATGTGTACACGTGACCTCGGTTTTTCGCCGCATTCGAGCGACTATACGTTATCAACACCCCCCAGGTTAGCGTGCCAAATGCTTACTCACTGAGTCACCGTGACTCCCGGTTCAAATTAATATACGGAACGAGCTATGTTAACTACGAGCCCTATATTATGTGTTTATATCCAATTCTAATTGTCAAGGGGTCTTTTACGTGCACATCGATATATACACGGGACCTCGGTTTTTAGTCCCATCCGAACGACTATACGTTGTCCGTGAAAGAGCCTGTGTCAAGCACCTCTGACAAGGAGGAACCACGCCGGAAATTCCCGATGAACTTTCTCGGGTAACGCAAGGATCGAACACGGGGCCGACAGGTTTACGAGTCAACATCTTACTCACCGAGTCGCCGTGGCTCCCGGTTCAAATTAATATTGGAAACGAGCTATGTTAACAAATGTTACTAGCCCTACTGTGTGTTTGTGACACGTTTGTCGGATAACGAATCTTGTTAGCGATACAATAATGTACATATTCTCTTTCACAATTTCAAGAAACATTTTCTCGTAGTTGGAATCAACAAACGTCATATCTGTACCGTAATAACTGATAACCGAATTATCCCCCCCCCCCCAAAAAAAAATAGAGAAAGCAAATCGCAGCGAGTTTCACTTTAAAGGAGGCAAGTCGCTAACTCAATACTATCCACAGTCTTCGACATTGCAAACACACGAGAGAGAGAGAAATGGGGTTTAACGTCCACTCGACACAAACTAGGTCATTTCGGGACTAACATATGGTTTAATTTTATTTCAATAATTCGCTTGCGCGTAGGGGTCTTTAGCAGTGGGAGGACCCGGAGAAAACCCACGAGGTTGGACAGGCGACCCTACTCCTTGTCACGTACAACCGGGGGTTCGAAACCACGCCAGTTGACTCAATGACAGGGCCCTGTTTCACGAAATTTTAACTAAAGATAAAATCCAAATTTTAGTAGATACTTCAATTTTGATTCGCTAAGCACTAAAATCAATCTTATATTATCCAATCAAAATACTAAAATTTGGATTTTATCTTAGTTAAAATTTCGTGAAACGGGCCCCGGGTCTTATGATACAGCGCGCACGTGCTAACCATTCGGTCATCCACATTTAAATCAAAATAAATGTTGTTATCTTACCGTGAAAATATTTAAGACTCAAAGATCGAGAATACTAGCTACCGGTGACTGTCATTCAGTTAATTGGACCATTCGGCTATTTCGTTGACGTGCGGGTAAAGGAACGCTTGGAGGGAAGAATTCGAGTAGCTGGTAAAATGTCAGGGCAAAATTTATCTTCTCGTAGCACACAACATGGCGTATTCGTCTTCATTAGCCCAGAAAAGTAGGGTGTTAAACCTCATTTTGTTTCATTATATATTTGTTTCATATTCCGACTCCCGGCGTCATAAGGATGCAAGACTGACTTGAAAGAGTTATTACTAAGACTTCGGATGTATGACCCACATCTCTCTGACGCAGCTTGTCACCGAGGGCTGGGTTGACCTTTAAAGGAGCTAAATCGCTAATATTTGTGACCTAGACACAAATGGTTCGCAACGCATAAAATTATATAAACTGATTTTCATTCAATCGTTTCCGTTTTTACTCTAATTTCAAATCAGTTCTGTTCGGCGAAATATGCCAGAAGTCTCAATCGAATGATAATCTCAAGCGTCTGGTTATTCTGGTCTACATCGACAGTATTTATTGCCCATGCTCTCCAGATAAGAATATGGCGTCACCGTTTGACATGACTTGTGGAATATATTTAGCCTCGTTCATCGAGTCCCTTGTTACAAATGGCACTGAAACGCATTATGGTACACGATTCGTGTACCAATGGTAAAATGTTTATTTTGTCTTAGATATTGGACATCAGAAGCCCATCTTTCCCCGTAAGTTCACAGCATCAATGTTGATTTAAATTGACAAATAATTCGTGGATTCAATGTCGAAGACTTTGGATGATATTCATTTAGAGGCTTAGCCACTTTAAGCAAAGTAAGTACGTGCTTGGGACATCATAGGAATACGGGGAATCACAGAATGTCTGCACTCTATATCTAGGAAGGGTACAGGAATCTGTTGAGCTTTGCTTTGTTAAATGCCAAATCTAAAATATTTAATTGTTTTTGTCTTTTCGTGCTGCTATAATAACCGTTTTGTCGCAATTAATAATGGCGTGAGAGAAAGAGAGAGAGAGAGAGAGAGAGAGAGATGGGGTTTAACGTCCACTCGACACAAACTAGGTCATTTCGGGACTAACATATGTTTTAATTTTATTTCAATAATTCGCTTGCGCGTGGGGGTCTTTAGCAGTGGGAGGAAACCGGAGGACCCGGAGAAAACCCACGAGGTTGGACAGGCGACCCTACTCCTTGTCACGTACAACCGGGGATTCGAACCACGCCAAATAATGGCGTGTATTAAACTTTAGAAAAATTCTTACCACGTTCTAAATGGTTCGTAATATATATACGGGGGCAACACAATACTTTAAATGCTTAGAGGCCTATGTGGGTCCTAATACGGTCCTGCTTGTTGATACCACAGAGATGTGAAAATAAAATATTGTAGTTTCAGACCGGGAAAAGAGTTTAAAGGAGCTAAATCGCTAATATTTGGGACCTAGAAATTGAACCAAATGGGTCGCAACGCATTTAATAATGTAATCTGATTGTATATAAACTGATTTACATTCAATTATTTCCGTTTACGTCCAGCGAAATACGGCACGAGTCTCAACCGAATGACAATTTCTAGCGTCAGGTTATTCCAGTCTATTGCGCATGTTCTCCAGATAAGATATGGCGTGACCGTTTGACATGAGACGTGGAATATGTCTAGCCTCGTTCTTTCTGGTCACTTGTTACAAATGACGCTGAAACGCACTATGGTACACGATTCGCGTACCAATGGTAAAATGTTTATTTTGTCTTAAATATTGGATATCAGAAGCCTACCTTTTCTCGGTAAGATCACAACATCAATGTTGATTTGAATTGGCAAATAATTCGTGTTTTCAATGTGTAAGACTTTGGATGATATTGAGTTAGAGACTTAAATAAGTGGAATATATCAAAACTAACCCATTAAACTTTCAATCGAGAATTAAAACCTATGACAACATTGCGTGTATCCTGTTGTATGATTTTAAGAAAGGTGTCACGTTCCCAAATACTGGGGAAATATTTAACAAAATTTTACTGAAATAAATTGATATTAACAATTTTGTTGTGTTATAAATGAAATGAAATGGGGTTTAACGTCCTACTGTTCTGCTCCTATACTGGGCTAATGAAGATGGGCATACTCCATACAGTATGCTATGAGGGAAATTTTGCGCGGACAGTGGCACTACGGCATATAGAATTCCAACTGTCAAGGGATCTTTTACGTGCACGCCAATGTGCACTGAAAAGGGGGAACCACGCCGGAAAATCTGGATGAACTTTCTCGACCAAGGCTTGGATCGAACACCCGACCTCCAGGCTAGCCACCGTGGCCCCCAAGTAGACTAGATATCGATCATTTTGAAAATTCTAGCGGCTGACGCGATTTTCTTAATAAATGACCCTAAAACTTCAGTGGTTGTATCCAGAGTTGAAATATTGTTAGAGTTATCTGCCTTACTGTGAGTAGGCAGTATGACACCTCAATTAAGAGAAATGAAATGAAATGAAATGGAGTTTAACGTCCTACTGTTCTGCTCCTAACCTGGGCTAATGAAGACGGGCATACGCCATACAGTGTGCTATGAGGGAAATTTTGCCCGGACAGCGGCACTACGTACGGTCTACTCTTATATCGAATTCCAACTGCCAAGGGATCTTTTACGTGCACGCCAATGTGTACACGGGACCTCGGTTTTTCGTCCCATCCGAACGACTAGACAGCTTTCCTTGTCAGCCTCAATTAAGAGTAATATAAGTGTAATAATTTTTCTTTAATCGAGGGTATCCCGCCCTAAATTTAATTGGAAATATTCTCTCGTAATGTGATGTGTTACACCTTCCTCCTGTCGGTCTATAATGTCCGAGCGTAAATTTAAATACGCCCATAGGCATAGGTGCCCAATCTCATTTTTTTGGGGGGGGGGGTGAGGCTAGCACACTGTATGGCGCATGACCGTCTTCATTAGCCCGGTTGGAGCAGAACAGTAGGACGTTAAACCCCATTTCAGTTTTAGACTTTGAGTCCATTATACTTATAAATTTTATACTTGTTTTGTCATTTTACCCAGTATCCAGTGTGTTATTGATGGGAAAAGACTGAGAAGTTAAAAGATAATAAAAATATTTAGAATCTGTAGAATCTATAATGGTGTTAAAACCAGTCATTCGTGCTACGAGCTGCCAACCCTGATCTGGTGTTTGAACCGAATCTGGTGCCTGGAGCCGGATCTGGTGTTTATAAGAATGAACTAAGTGCTTTGAACCAAATCTGGTATACAGATTAAAATTATCGGAATGTATAGAATAACGACAGGTAGAGATTTGATATTAAATTAATGTCAAAGTTAATGGGCGTGGTGATTACTAGTCTGACTCCATATTACAAGCTGTCGTAATACTTATAAATAAACTGGTTTTTCCAATGACGTTCATATTCAATAGTCGAAGTTATCCAGACACAACTGAACACTTATAGATCAAATAACTGGTGAGCATTCGATCAGACTGTTACAAAACATTTTATTCTATTTCAATATTTAGGTTAAACTTATAATACAGAAAAATTATATATCAATGTTCGAGATTGTATTCTTTATCGAGAATGGTTATTCATGAGTGTAGAAATATTATAATTATTTATCGTACTTGATCTCGCTCAACGTAAATAGTAGTGAGACAAGTTATACAAGACTACAACTTCTGATTAATACACTATACATAGACTGTGTTTTTCCAATAGGTAATTTTTATAGAACCCCCTTGATCTAGTGTTAGACAGTTCTGTTAGTCTTTAGTGAAGTCCTAGTGGAACTCTAGTGGAAGAAAGTTGTCATAGAATAATAAGCACAAGAAGAATGGCCACCCCAGTAAGTACAACTACGTCATGTTTATAAAATAACACTAGATGTTTTGATCTCATCCTCAAATTGAATACAAACACTCAATGAAATCCAGTGATTATGTTTCTAGTGTAAGGAAAGATTTGTAATATAAGAATCTTCAATGAAAAAAAATGGAATTAAACAGTTAGAAGGTTTAATGGATCCATGTGATTTAAAGCGTCGACACATGGATCCAAAATTTTCACAGTCTACAACAGAATACAATACAGAACAGCTGTATTCACCCGCAAAAAAAATAGTACCTAAAATTCATGTACATTATATAGGTTTAAACGTCAAATAAGGTCAAATGAATAGAGACGTCTTTAATATATACTAAATATTCGTATCATCCCAAATCGACAATAAAACAGTGAGAAAAAGGAAAATCTAAGTTATGGCAATCTAATTAACATAAAATTTACGACATAATGGATTCTTCAATGTTTTGATGGTGATCATGAAGAAAATAGGCCTACATCTGTTCTCAGGAATCCGATAAGATTTTCAAAAAAAAGATCAGTAGAATTATAGATTGTTATTCCACAAAGTCGAAAGGTATGTTAGATTTTTCATTCAGTCAAGTCAGAGCAAGTTTATTGCCGTACTTTGAGCTCCAAACCCGATAGAAATGAAGGCGGAAATGGCCATAATAGTTTTAGAGATCACTACGTGATGGCGCTCCTGCGTCGCGACAAACGGGGCCGATTTGTCTAGTGTAACCTTGATTGATAATCACCGTCTTCCCTCTCGTTGAATATAAACATCACCAAATATTCAATCAAATCTGATGTGAATGTGGTTCTGTGTTTAAATAAGCGAGACGATAGTAGAGAGAGAGAGAGAGAGAGAGAAATAGGGTTTAACGTCCACTCGACACAAACTAGGTCATTTCAGGACTAACATATGGTTTAATTTTATTTCAATAATTCGCTTGCGCGTAGGGGTCTTTAGCAGTGGGAGGAAACCGGAGGACCCGGAGAAAACCCACGAGGCTGGACAGGCGACCCTACTCCTTGTCACGTACAACCGGGGATTCGAAACCACGCCAGTTGACTCAATGACAGGCCTTATGATACAGCACGCACATGCTAACCATTCGGCCACCCAACCCCCCTGAGACGATAGTAGAGAACATGTTACATGTAAAGAAAGGAAATGTGGTCGATTTATATTTAATTTGAATACAAAGGTTAATTTATCTGAATTTTGTATACATTTAATATGTCTTCTTTCCCGTACTGGACCCTTAGATAGGAAATCTCACCTCTGAACCCTGCATGTTTACAGATAAGAGATGATACTATGTAGTTCCACCTTGCAAAAATAACCGAATCAGACAGTACTTCAAAAAGCAAAACTGTCAATGTTTTCTTCAAAACAACGATTAATTGCCAAGGGATCTTTTACTTGCACGCCAATGTGTACACGGGACCTCGGTTTTTCGTCCCATCCGAACGACTAGACAGCTTTCCTTGTCAGCCTCAATTAAGAGTAATATAAGTGTAATAATTTTTCTTTAATCGAGGGTATCCCGTCCTAAATTTAATTGGAAATATTCTCTCGTAATTTGATGTGTTACACCTTCCTCCTGTCGGTCTATAATGTCCGAGCGTAAATTTAAATACGCCCATAGGTATAGGTGCCCAATCTCATTTTTTTTGGGGGGGGGGGGGGGAGGCTAGCACACTGTATGGCGTATGACCGTCTTCATTAGCCTGGTTGGAGCAGAACAGTAGGCCGTTAAACCCCATTTCAGTTTTAGACTTTGAGTCCATTATACTTATAAATTTTATACTTGTTTTGTCATTTTACCCAGTATCCAGTGTGTTATTGATGGGAAAAGACTGAGAAGTTAAAAGATAATAAAAATATTTAGAATCTGTAGAATCTATAATGGTGTTAAAACCAGTCATTCGTGCTACGAGCTGCCAACCCTGATCTGGTGTTTGAACCGAATCTGGTGCCTGGAGCCGGATCTGGTGTTTATAAGAATGAACTAAGTGCTTTGAACCAAATCTGGTATACAGATTAAAATTATCGGAATGTATAGAATAACGACAGGTAGAGATTTGATATTAAATTAATGTCAAAGTTAATGGGCGTGGTGATTACTAGTCTGACTCCATATTACAAGCTGTCGTAATACTTATAAATAAACTGGTTTTTCCAATGACGTTCATATTCAATAGTCGAAGTTATCCAGACACAACTGAACACTAAAAGATCAAATAACTGGTGAGCATTCGATCAGACTGTTACAAAACATTTTATTCTATTTCAATATTTAGGTTAAACTTATAATACAGAAAAATAATATATCAATGTTCGAGATTGTATTCTTTATCGAGAATGGTTATTCATGAGTGTAGAAATATTATAATTATTATCGTACTTGATCTCGCTCAACGTAAATAGTAGTGAGACAAGTTATACAAGACTACAACTCCTGATTAATACACTATACATAGACTGTGTTTTTCCAATGGGTAATTTTTATAGAACCCCCTTGATCTAGTGTTATACAGTTCTGTTAGTCTTTAGTAAGGTTCTAAGGGAACTCTAGTGGAAGAAAGTTGTCATAGAATAATAAGCACAAGAAGAATGGCCACCCCAGTAAGTACAACTACGTCATGTTTATAAAATAACACTAGATGTTTTGATCTCATCCTCTAATTGAATACAAATCCAGTGATTATGTTTCTAGTGTAAGGAAAGATTTGTAATATAAGAATCTCCAATGAAAAAAAATGGAATTAAACAGTTAGAAGGTTTAATGGATCCATGTGATTTAAAGCGTCGACACATGGATCCAAAATTTTCACAGTCTACAACAGAATACAATACAGAACAGCTGTATTCACCCGCAAAAAAAATAGTACCTAAAATTCATGTACATTATATAGGTTTAAACGTCAAATAAGGTCAAATGAATAGAGACGTCTTTAATATATACTAAATATTCGTATCATCCCAAATCGACAATAAAACAGTGAGAAAAAGGAAAATCTAAGTAATGGCAATCTAATTAACATAAAATTTACGACATAATGGATTCTTCAATGTTTTGATGGTGATCATGAAGAAAATAGGCCTACATCTGTTCTCAGGAATCCGATAAGATTTTCAAAAAAAAGATCAGTAGAATTATAGATTGTTATTCCACAAAGTCGAAAGGTATGTTAGATTTTTCATTCAGTCAAGTCAGAGCGAGTTTATTGCCGTACTTTGAGCTCCAAACCCGATAGAAATGAAGGCGGAAGTGGCCATAATATAGTTTTAGAGATCACTACGTGATGGCGCTCCTGCGTCGCGACAAACGGGGCCGATTTGTCTAGTGTAACCTTGATTGATAATCACCGTCTTCCCTCTCGTTGAATATAAACATCACCAAACATTCAATCAAATCTGATGTGAATGTGGTTCTGTGTTTAAATAAGCGAGACATAGGAGAGAGAGAGAGAGAGAGAGAGAGAGAGAGAGAAATAGGGTACAACGTCCACTCGTCCACTCGACACAAACTAGGTCATTTCAGGACTAACATATGGTTTAACTTTATTTCAATAATTCGCTTGCGCGTGGGGGTCTTTAGCAGTGGGAGGAAACCGGAGGACCCAGAGAAAACCCACGAGGTTGGACAGGCGACCCTACTCCTTGTCACGTACAACCGGGGATTCGAAACCACGCCAAATATTGGCGTGTATTAAACTTTAGAAAAATTCTTACCACGTTCTTAATGGTTCGTAATATATATACGGGGGCAACACAATATTTTAAATGCTTAGAGGCCTATGTGGGTCCTAATCCGGTCCTGCTTGTTGATACCACAGAGATGTGAAAATAAAATATTGTAGTTTCAGACCGGGAAAAGAGTTTAAAGGAGCTAAATCGCTAATATTTGGGACCTAGAAATTGAACCAAATGGGTCGCAACGCATTTAATAATATAATCTGATTGTATATAAACTGATTTATATTCAATTATTTCCGTTTCTGTCCAGCGAAATACGGCATGAGTCTCAACCGAATGACAATTTCTAGCGTCAGGTTATTCCAGTCTATTGCGCATGTTCTCCAGATAAGATATGGCGTGACCGTTTGACATGAGATGTGGAATATGTCTAGCCTCGTTCTTTCTGGTCACTTGTTACAAATGACGCTGAAACGCACTATGGTACACGATTCGCGTACCAATGGTAAAATGTTTATTTTGTCTTAAATATTGGATATCAGAAGCCTACCTTTTCTCGGTAAGATCACAACATCAATGTTGATTTGAATTGGCAAATAATTCGTGTTTTCAATGTGTAAGACTTTGGATGATATTGAGTTAGAGACTTAAATAAGTGGAATATATCAAAACTAACCCATTAAACTTTCAATCGAGAATTAAAACCTATGACAACATTGCGTGTATCCTGTTGTATGATTTTAAGAAAGGTGTCACGTTCCCAAATACTGGGGAAATATTTAACAAAATTTTACTGAAATAAATTGATATTAACAATTTTGTTGTGTTATAAATTAAATGAAATGGGGTTTAACGTCCTACTGTTCTGCTCCTATACTGGGCTAATGAAGATGGGCATACTCCATACAGTATGCTATGAGGGAAATTTTGCGCGGACAGTGGCACTACGGCATATAGAATTCCAACTGTCAAGGGATCTTTTACGTGCACGCCAATGTGCACTGAAAAGGGGGAACCACGCCGGAAAATCTGGATGAACTTTCTCGACCAAGGCTTGGATCGAACACCCGACCTCCAGGCTAGCCACCGTGGCCCCCAAGTAGACTAGATATCGATCATTTTGAAAATTCTAGCGGCTGACGCGATTTTCTTAATAAATGACCCTAAAACTTCAGTGGTTGTATCCAGAGTTGAAATATTGTTAGAGTTATCTGCCTTACTGTGAGTAGGCAGTATGACACCTCAATTAAGAGAAATGAAATGAAATGGAGTTTAACGTCCTACTGTTCTGCTCCTAACCTGGGCTAATGAAGACGGGCATACGCCATACAGTGTGCTATGAGGGAAATTTTGCCCGGACAGCGGCACTACGGTCTACTCTTATATCGAATTCCAACTGCCAAGGGATCTTTTACGTGCACGCCAATGTGTACACGGGACCTCGGTTTTTCGTCCCATCCGAACGACTAGACAGCTTTCCTTGTCAGCCTCAATTAAGAGTAATATAAGTGTAATAATTTTTCTTTAATCGAGGGTATCCCGCCCTAAATTTAATTGGAAATATTCTCTCGTAATTTGATGTGTTACACCTTCCTCCTGTCGGTCTATAATGTCCGAGCGTAAATTTAAATACGCCCATAGGCATAGGTGCCCAATCTCATTTTTTTTTGGGGGGGGGGGTGAGGCTAGCACACTGTATGGCGCATGACCGTCTTCATTAGCCCGGTTGGAGCAGAACAGTAGGACGTTAAACCCCATTTCAGTTTTAGACTTTGAGTCCATTATACTTATAAATTTTATACTTGTTTTGTCATTTTACCCAGTATCCAGTGTGTTATTGATGGGAAAAGACTGAGAAGTTAAAAGATAATAAAAATATTTAGAATCTGTAGAATCTATAATGGTGTTAAAACCAGTCATTCGTGCTACGAGCTGCCAACCCTGATCTGGTGTTTGAACCGAATCTGGTGCCTGGAGCCGGATCTGGTGTTTATAAGAATGAACTAAGTGCTTTGAACCAAATCTGGTATACAGATTAAAATTATCGGAATGTATAGAATAACGACAGGTAGAGATTTGATATTAAATTAATGTCAAAGTTAATGGGCGTGGTGATTACTAGTCTGACTCCATATTACAAGCTGTCGTAATACTTATAAATAAACTGGTTTTTCCAATGACGTTCATATTCAATAGTCGAAGTTATCCAGACACAACTGAACACTTATAGATCAAATAACTGGTGAGCATTCGATCAGACTGTTACAAAACATTTTATTCTATTTCAGTATTTAGGTTAAACTTATAATACAGAAAAATTATATATCAATGTTCGAGATTGTATTCTTTATCGAGAATGGTTATTCATGAGTGTAGAAATATTATAATTATTTATCGTACTTGATCTCGCTCAACGTAAATAGTAGTGAGACAAGTTATACAAGACTACAACTCCTGATTAATACACTATACATAGACTGTGTTTTTCCAATAGGTAATTTTTATAGAACCCCCTTGATCTAGTGTTAGACAGTTCTGTTAGTCTTTAGTGAAGTCCTAGTGGAACTCTAGTGGAAGAAAGTTGTCATAGAATAATAAGCACAAGAAGAATGGCCACCCCAGTAAGTACAACTACGTCATGTTTATAAAATAACACTAGATGTTTTGATCTCATCCTCAAATTGAATACAAACACTCAATGAAATCCAGTGATTATGTTTCTAGTGTAAGGAAAGATTTGTAATATAAGAATCTTCAATGAAAAAAAATGGAATTAAACAGTTAGAAGGTTTAATGGATCCATGTGATTTAAAGCGTCGACACATGGATCCAAAATTTTCACAGTCTACAACAGAATACAATACAGAACAGCTGTATTCATCCGCAAAAAAAATAGTACCTAAAATTCATGTACATTATATAGGTTTAAACGTCAAATAAGGTCAAATGAATAGAGACGTCTTTAATATATACTAAATATTCGTATCATCCCAAATCGACAATAAAACAGTGAGAAAAAGGAAAATCTAAGTAATGGCAATCTAATTAACATAAAATTTACGACATAATGGATTCTTCAATGTTTTGATGGTGATCATGAAGAAAATAGGCCTACATCTGTTCTCAGGAATCCGATAAGATTTTCAAAAAAAAGATCAGTAGAATTATAGATTGTTATTCCACAAAGTCGA
The DNA here is from genome assembly GCF_932274485.2 of Patella vulgata. Classification (NCBI taxonomy): domain Eukaryota; kingdom Metazoa; phylum Mollusca; class Gastropoda; family Patellidae; genus Patella; species Patella vulgata. The sequence goes on from NC_065885.2 coordinate 6,823,422, forward strand.
AAGGTATGTTAGATTTTTCATTCAGTCAAGTCAGAGCAAGTTTATTGCCGTACTTTGAGCTCCAAACCCGATAGAAATGAAGGCGGAAATGGCCATAATAGTTTTAGAGATCACTACGTGATGGCGCTCCTGCGTCGCGAAAAAACGGGGCCGATTTGTCTAGTGTAACCTTGATTGATAATCACCGTCTTCCCTCTCGTTGAATATAAACATCACCAAATATTCAATCAAATCTGATGTGAATGTGGTTCTGTGTTTAAATAAGCGAGACGATAGTAGAGAGAGAGAGAGAGAGAGAGAGAAAAATGGGGTTTAACGTCCACTCGACACAAACTAGGTCATTTCAGGACTAACATATGGTTTAACTTTATTTCAATAATTCGCTTGCGCGTAGGGGTCTTTAGCAGTGGGAGGAAACCGGAGGACCCGGAGAAAACCCACGAGGTTCGACAGGCGACCCTACTCCTTGTCACGTACAACCGGGGATTCGAAACCACGCCAAATATTGGCGTGTATTAAACTTTAGAAAAATTCTTACCACGTTCTTAATGGTTCGTAATATATATACGGGGGCAACACAATATTTTAAATGCTTAGAGGCCTATGTGGGTCCTAATCCGGTCCTGCTTGTTGATACCACAGAGATGTGAAAATAAAATATTGTAGTTTCAGACCGGGAAAAGAGTTTAAAGGAGCTAAATCGCTAATATTTGGGACCTAGAAATTGAACCAAATGGGTCGCAACGCATTTAATAATATAATCTGATTGTATATAAACTGATTTATATTCAATTATTTCCGTTTACGTCCAGCGAAATACGGCATGAGTCTCAACCGAATGACAATTTCTAGCGTCAGGTTATTCCAGTCTATTGCGCATGTTCTCCAGATAAGATATGGCGTGACCGTTTGACATGAGACGTGGAATATGTCTAGCCTCGTTCTTTCTGGTCACTTGTTACAAATGACGCTGAAACGCACTATGGTACACGATTCGCGTACCAATGGTAAAATGTTTATTTTGTCTTAAATATTGGATATCAGAAGCCTACCTTTTCTCGGTAAGATCACAACATCAATGTTGATTTGAATTGGCAAATAATTCGTGTTTTCAATGTGTAAGACTTTGGATGATATTGAGTTAGAGACTTAAATAAGTGGAATATATCAAAACTAACCCATTAAACTTTCAATCGAGAATTAAAACCTATGACAACATTGCGTGTATCCTGTTGTATGATTTTAAGAAAGGTGTCACGTTCCCAAATACTGGGGAAATATTTAACAAAATTTTACTGAAATAAATTGATATTAACAATTTTGTTGTGTTATAAATGAAATGAAATGGGGTTTAACGTCCTACTGTTCTGCTCCTATACTGGGCTAATGAAGATGGGCATACTCCATACAGTATGCTATGAGGGAAATTTTGCGCGGACAGTGGCACTACGGCATATAGAATTCCAACTGTCAAGGGATCTTTTACGTGCACGCCAATGTGCACTGAAAAGGGGGAACCACGCCGGAAAATCTGGATGAACTTTCTCGACCAAGGCTTGGATCGAACACCCGACCTCCAGGCTAGCCACCGTGGCCCCCAAGTAGACTAGATATCGATCATTTTGAAAATTCTAGCGGCTGACGCGATTTTCTTAATAAATGACCCTAAAACTTCAGTGGTTGTATCCAGAGTTGAAATATTGTTAGAGTTATCTGCCTTACTGTGAGTAGGCAGTATGACACCTCAATTAAGAGAAATGAAATGAAATGGAGTTTAACGTCCTACTGTTCTGCTCCTAACCTGGGCTAATGAAGACGGGCATACGCCATACAGTGTGCTATGAGGGAAATTTTGCCCGGACAGCGGCACTACGGTCTACTCTTATATCGAATTCCAACTGCCAAGGGATCTTTTACGTGCACGCCAATGTGTACACGGGACCTCGGTTTTTCGTCCCATCCGAACGACTAGACAGCTTTCCTTGTCAGCCTCAATTAAGAGTAATATAAGTGTAATAATTTTTCTTTAATCGAGGGTATCCCGCCCTAAATTTAATTGGAAATATTCTCTCGTAATTTGATGTGTTACACCTTCCTCCTGTCGGTCTATAATGTCCGAGCGTAAATTTAAATACGCCCATAGGCATAGGTGCCCAATCTCATTTTTTTTTTTGGGGGGGGGGGGTGAGGCTAGCACACTGTATGGCGTATGACCGTCTTCATTAGCCTGGTTGGAGCAGAACAGTAGGCCGTTAAACCCCATTTCAGTTTTAGACTTTGAGTCCATTATACTTATAAATTTTATACTTGTTTTGTCATTTTACCCAGTATCCAGTGTGTTATTGATTGGAAAAGACTGAGAAGTTAAAAGATAATAAAAATATTTAGAATCTGTAGAATCTATAATGGTGTTAAAACCAGTCATTCGTGCTACGAGCTGCCAACCCTGATCTGGTGTTTGAACCGAATCTGGTGCCTGGAGCCGGATCTGGTGTTTATAAGAATGAACTAAGTGCTTTGAACCAAATCTGGTATACAGATTAAAATTATCGGAATGTATAGAATAACGACAGGTAGAGATTTGATATTAAATTAATGTCAAAGTTAATGGGCGTGGTGATTACTAGTCTGACTCCATATTACAAGCTGTCGTAATACTTATAAATAAACTGGTTTTTCCAATGACGTTCATATTCAATAGTCGAAGTTATCCAGACACAACTGAACACTTACAGATCAAATAACTGGTGAGCATTCGATCAGACTGATACAAAACATTTTATTCTATTTCAATATTTAGGTTAAACTTATAATACAGAAAAATTATATATCAATGTTCGAGATTGTATTCTTTATCGAGAATGGTTATTCATGAGTGTAGAAATATTATAATTATTTATCGTACTTGATCTCGCTCAACGTAAAAAGTAGTGAGACAAGTAAAACAAGACTACAACTCCTGATTAATACACTATACATAGACTGTGTTTTTCCAATAGGTAATTTTTATAGAACCCCCTTGATCTAGTGTTAGACAGTTCTGTTAGTCTTTAGTAAGGTTCTAAGGGAACCCTAATGGAAGAAAGTTGTCATAGAATAATAAGCACAAGAAGAATGGCCACCCCAGTAAGTACAACTACGTCATGTTTATAAAATAACACTAGATGTTTTGATCTCATCCTCTAATTGAATACAAACACTCAATGAAATCCAGTGATTATGTTTCTAGTGTAAGGAAAGATTTGTAATATAAGAATCTTCAATGAAAAAAAATGGAATTAAACAGTTAGAAGGTTTAATGGATCCATGTGATTTAAAGCGTCGACACATGGATCCAAAATTTTCACAGTCTACAACAGAATACAATACAGAACAGCTGTATTCACCCGCAAAAAAAATAGTACCTAAAATTCATGTACATTATATAGGTTTAAACGTCAAATAAGGTCAAATGAATAGAGACGTCTTTAATATATACTAAATATTCGTATCATCCCAAATCGACAATAAAACAGTGAGAAAAAGGAAAATCTAAGTAATGGCAATCTAATTAACATAAAATTTACGACATAATGGATTCTTCAATGTTTTGATGGTGATCATGAAGAAAATAGGCCTACATCTGTTCTCAGGAATCCGATAAGATTTTCAAAAAAAAGATCAGTAGAATTATAGATTGTTATTCCACAAAGTCGAAAGGTATGTTAGATTTTTCATTCAGTCAAGTCAGAGCAAGTTTATTGCCGTACTTTGAGCTCCAAACCCGATAGAAATGAAGGCGGAAATGGCCATAATAGTTTTAGAGATCACTACGTGATGGCGCTCCTGCGTCGCGACAAACGGGGCCGATTTGTCTAGTGTAACCTTGATTGATAATCACCGTCTTCCCTCTCGTTGAATATAAACATCACCAAATATTCAATCAAATCTGATGTGAATGTGGTTCTGTGTTTAAATAAGCGAGACGATAGTAGAGAGAGAGAGAGAGAAATAGGGTTTAACGTCCACTCGACACAAACTAGGTCATTTCAGGACTAACATATGGTTTAATTTTATTTCAATAATTCGCTTGCGCGTAGGGGTCTTTAGCAGTGGGAGGAAACCGGAGGACCCGGAGAAAACCCACGAGGCTGGACAGGCGACCCTACTCCTTGTCACGTACAACCGGGGATTCGAAACCACGCCAAATAATGGCGTGTATTAAACTTTAGAAAAATTCTTACCACGTTCTTAATGGTTCGTAATATATATACGGGGGCAACACAATATTTTAAATGCTTAGAGGCCTATGTGGGTCCTAATACGGTCCTGCTTGTTGATACCACAGAGATGTGAAAATAAAATATTGTAGTTTCAGACCGGGAAAAGAGTTTAAAGGAGCTAAATCGCTAATATTTGGGACCTAGAAATTGAACCAAATGGGTCGCAACGCATTTGATAATATAATCTGATTGTATATAAACTGATTTATATTCAATTATTTCCGTTTACGTCCAGCGAAATACGGCACGAGTCTCAACCGAATGACAATTTCTAGCGTCAGGTTATTCCAGTCTATTGCGCATGTTCTCCAGATAAGATATGGCGTGACCGTTTGACATGAGATGTGGAATATGTCTAGCCTCGTTCTTTCTGGTCACTTGTTACAAATGACGCTGAAACGCACTATGGTACACGATTCGCGTACCAATGGTAAAATGTTTATTTTGTCTTAAATATTGGATATCAGAAGCCTACCTTTTCTCGGTAAGATCACAACATCAATGTTGATTTGAATTGGCAAATAATTCGTGTTTTCAATGTGTAAGACTTTGGATGATATTGAGTTAGAGACTTAAATAAGTGGAATATATCAAAACTAACCCATTAAACTTTCAATCGAGAATTAAAACCTATGACAACATTGCGTGTATCCTGTTGTATGATTTTAAGAAAGGTGTCACGTTCCCAAATACTGGGGAAATATTTAACAAAATTTTACTGAAATAAATTGATATTAACAATTTTGTTGTGTTATAAATGAAATGAAATGGGGTTTAACGTCCTACTGTTCTGCTCCTATACTGGGCTAATGAAGATGGGCATACTCCATACAGTATGCTATGAGGGAAATTTTGCGCGGACAGTGGCACTACGGCATATAGAATTCCAACTCTCAAGGGATCTTTTACGTGCATGCCAATGTGCAAACGGGACCTCGGGTTTTCGTCCCATTCGAACGACTAGACAGCTGTCATTGTCAGGCCCTCCTTCCTGCATCACTGAAAAGGGGGAACCACGCCGGAAAATCTGGATGAACTTTCTCGACCAAGGCTTGGATCGAACACCCGACCTCCAGGCTAGCCACCGTGGCCCCCAAGTAGACTAGATATCGATTATTTTGAAAATTCTAGCGGCTGACGCGATTTTCTTAATAAATGACCCTAAAACTTCAGTGGTTGTATCCAGAGTTGAAATATTGTTAGAGTTATCTGCCTTACTGTGAGTAGGCAGTATGACACCTCAATTAAGAGAAATGAAATGAAATGAAATGGAGTTTAACGTCCTACTGTTCTGCTCCTAACCTGGGTTAATGAAGACGGGCATACGCCATACAGTGTGCTATGAGGGAAATTTTGCCCGGACAGCGGCACTACGGTCTACTCTTATATCGAATTCCAACTGCCAAGGGATCTTTTACGTGCACGCCAATGTGTACACAGGACCTCGGTTTTTCGTCCCATCCGAACGACTAGACAGCTTTCCTTGTCAGCCTCAATTAAGAGTAATATAAGTGTAATAATTTTTCTTTAATCGAGGGTATCCCGTCCTAAATTTAATTGGAAATATTCTCTCGTAATTTGATGTGTTACACCTTCCTCCTGTCGGTCTATAATGTCCGAGCGTAAATTTAAATACGCCCATAGGCATAGGTGCCCAATCTCATTTTTTTTTTGGGGGGGGGGGGGTGAGGCTAGCACACTGTATGGCGCATGACCGTCTTCATTAGCCTGGTTGGAGCAGAACAGTAGGACGTTAAACCCCATTTCAGTTTTAGACTTTGAGTCCATTATACTTATAAATTTTATACTTGTTTTGTCATTTTACCCAGTATCCAGTGTGTTATTGATGGGAAAAGACTGAGAAGTTAAAAGATAATAAAAATATTTAGAATCTGTAGAATCTATAATGGTGTTAAAACCTGTCATTCGTGCTACGGGCTGCCAACCCTGATCTGGTGTTTGAACCGAATCTGGTGCCTGGAGCCGGATCTGGTGTTTATAAGAATGAACTAAGTGCTTTGAACCAAATCTGGTATACAGATTAAAATTATCGGAATGTATAGAATAACGACAGGTAGAGATTTGATATTAAATTAATGTCAAAGTTAATGGGCGTGGTGATTACTAGTCTGACTCCATATTACAAGCTGTCGTAATACTTATAAATAAACTGGTTTTTCCAATGACGTTCATATTCAATAGTCGAAGTTATCCAGACACAACTGAACACTTATAGATCAAATAACTGGTGAGCATTCGATCAGACTGTTACAAAACATTTTATTCTATTTCAATATTTAGGTTAAACTTATAATACAGAAAAATTATATATCAATGTTCGAGATTGTATTCTTTATCGAGAATGGTTATTCATGAGTGTAGAAATATTATAATTATTTATCGTACTTGATCTCGCTCAACGTAAAAAGTAGTGAGACAAGTAAAACAAGACTACAACTCCTGATTAATACACTATACATAGACTGTGTTTTTCCAATAGGTAATTTTTATAGAACCCCCTTGATCTAGTGTTAGACAGTTCTGTTAGTCTTTAGTAAGGTTCTAAGGGAACTCTAGTAGAAGAAAGTTGTCATAGAATAATAAGCACAAGAAGAATGGCCACCCCAGTAAGTACAACTACGTCATGTTTATAAAATAACACTAGATGTTTTGATCTCATCCTCTAATTGAATACAAACACTCAATGAAATCCAGTGATTATGTTTCTAGTGTAAGGAAAGATTTGTAATATAAGAATCTTCAATGAAAAAAAATGGAATTAAACAGTTAGAAGGTTTAATGGATCCATGTGATTTAAAGCGTCGACACATGGATCCAAAATTTTCACAGTCTACAACAGAATACAATACAGAACAGCTGTATTCACCCGCAAAAAAAATAGTACCTAAAATTCATGTACATTATATAGGTTTAAACGTCAAATAAGGTCAAATGAATAGAGACGTCTTTAATATATACTAAATATTCGTATCATCCCAAATCGACAATAAAACAGTGAGAAAAAGGAAAATCTAAGTTATGGCAATCTAATTAACATAAAATTTACGACATAATGGATTCTTCAATGTTTTGATGGTGATCATGAAGAAAATAGGCCTACATCTGTTCTCAGGAATCCGATAAGATTTTCAAAAAAAAGATCAGTAGAATTATAGATTGTTATTCCACAAAGTCGAAAGGTATGTTAGATTTTTCATTCAGTCAAGTCAGAGCAAGTTTATTGCCGTACTTTGAGCTCCAAACCCGATAGAAATGAAGGCGGAAATGGCCATAATAGTTTTAGAGATCACTACGTGATGGCGCTCCTGCGTCGCGACAAACGGGGCCGATTTGTCTAGTGTAACCTTGATTGATAATCACCGTCTTCCCTCTCGTTGAATATAAACATCACCAAATATTCAATCAAATCTGATGTGAATGTGGTTCTGTGTTTAAATAAGCGAGACGATAGTAGAGAGAGGGAGAGAGAGAGAGAAATAGGGTTTAACGTCCACTCGACACAAACTAGGTCATTTCAGGACTAACATATGGTTTAATTTTATTTCAATAATTCGCTTGCGCGTAGGGGTCTTTAGCAGTGGGAGGAAACCGGAGGACCCGGAGAAAACCCACGAGGCTGGACAGGCGACCCTACTCCTTGTCACGTACAACCGGGGATTCGAAACCACGCCAGTTGACTCAATGACAGGCCTTATGATACAGCACGCACATGCTAACCATTCGGCCACCCAACCCCCCTGAGACGATAGTAGAGAACATGTTACATGTAAAGAAAGGAAATGTGGTCGATTTATATTTAATTTGAATACAAAGGTTAATTTATCTGAATTTTGTATACATTTAATATGTCTTCTTTCCCGCACTGGACCCTTAGATAGGAAATCTCACCTCTGAACCCTGCATGTTTACAGATAAGAGATGATACTATGTAGTTCCACCTTGCAAAAACAACCGAATCAGACAGTACTTCAAAAAGCAAAACTGTCAATGTTTTCTTCAAAACAACGATTAATTGCCAAGGGATCTTTTACGTGCACGCCAATGTGTACACGGGACCTCGGTTTTTCGTCCCATCCGAACGACTAGACAGCTTTCCTTGTCAGCCTCAATTAAGAGTAATATAAGTGTAATAATTTTTCTTCAATCGAGGGTATCCCGTCCTAAATTTAATTGGAAATATTCTCTCGTAATTTGATGTGTTACACCTTCCTCCTGTCGGTCTATAATGTCCGAGCGTAAATTTAAATACGCCCATAGGTATAGGTGCCCAATCTCATTTTTTTTTGGGGGGGGGGGGAGGCTAGCACACTGTATGGCGTATGACCGTCTTCATTAGCCTGGTTGGAGCAGAACAGTAGGCCTTTAAACCCCATTTCAGTTTTAGACTTTGAGTCCATTATACTTATAAATTTTATACTTGTTTTGTCATTTTACCCAGTATCCAGTGTGTTATTGATGGGAAAAGACTGAGAAGTTAAAAGATAATAAAAATATTTAGAATCTGTAGAATCTATAATGGTGTTAAAACCAGTCATTCGTGCTACGAGCTGCCAACCCTGATCTGGTGTTTGAACCGAATCTGGTGCCTGGAGCCGGATCTGGTGTTTATAAGAATGAACTAAGTGCTTTGAACCAAATCTGGTATACAGATTAAAATTATCGGAATGTATAGAATAACGACAGGTAGAGATTTGATATTAAATTAATGTCAAAGTTAATGGGCGTGGTGATTACTAGTCTGACTCCATATTACAAGCTGTCGTAATACTTATAAATAAACTGGTTTTTCCAATGACGTTCATATTCAATAGTCGAAGTTATCCAGACACAACTGAACACTTACAGATCAAATAACTGGTGAGCATTCGATCAGACTGATACAAAACATTTTATTCTATTTCAATATTTAGGTTAAACTTATAATACAGAAAAATTATATATCAATGTTCGAGATTGTATTCTTTATCGAGAATGGTTATTCATGAGTGTAGAAATATTATAATTATTTATCGTACTTGATCTCTCTCAAAGTAGTTAAATGTGAGACAAGTTATACAAGACTACAACTCCTGATTAATACACTATACATAGACTGTGTTTTTCCAATAGCTAATTTTTATAGAACCCCCTTGATCTAGTGTTAGACAGTTCTGTTAGTCTTTAGTAAGGTTCTAAGGGAACTCTAGTAGAAGAAAGTTGTCATAGAATAATAAGCACAAGAAGAATGGCCACCCCAGTAAGTACAACTACGTCATGTTTATAAAATAACACTAGATGTTTTGATCTCATCCTCTAATTGAATACAAACACTCAATCAAATCTGGTGATTATGTTTCTAGTGTAAGGAAAGATTTGTAATATAAGAATCTGCAATGAAAAAAAATGGAATTAAACAGTTAGAAGGTTTAATGGATCCATGTGATTTAAAGCGTCGACACATGGATCCAAAATTTTCACAGTCTACAACAGAATACAATACAGAACAGCTGTATTCATCCGCAAAAAAAAATAGTACCTAAAATTCATGTACATTATATAGGTTTAAACGTCAAATAAGGTCAAATGAATAGAGACGTCTTTAACCCTTTCAATGCTAGACGTAAATCCACTGCCTGTGCTAGACCCTTTTTTGAGGAAAAAAGGGAGGTTGGAACTGAATGCCAAGCAGTACTTATGGAAGCTTTTATGAAAAATCTTTTTGTCTGTTGGGATGGGCATGAGGTTGGGCTAAAAGGAAAAAATAGAATTTTGGAAATTTGCATAATAATGTAGTCACGTGACGTCATGGCGGCCATTTTGGATTTCTCATTTCACACTAAAGCTAACACGAAAACGAATTTTTCTCCATGAAATACTTAAAAGATATTGGGTTTTTTACTGGATTTTGATAAAGATATATAAAATGAACAAAAATATCAATAGCAGCCATGAGCAATGCCGCCGCGAACACGCGCATCACGTCTCCCGCTGCCATGACCACGTGCGGATTGCAATACTTTGTTTTTACTTTCACTTTCACTTTCATCCCCAAGTCCCATATCATTATCAATATAGTCAGTCAATAGATCTACACGTTCGGGAATCAGGAATTACCTACGTATTTTACGATCCAGCAGGCCAGCATTATTATCAACATCAGAATTATTGTCAGAATCTACTGCAGACACAGGGCTATCGTGTTCACATTGGGCTTGTTCATCATGCACGGGAGACATAGCTAGCCATGAGCGGAACGTCGCGCAACAAATCACAAACTTCATAATACCAATCACTGTCCTGACTACTATCATTATCAAGTAACTGGAAACGAATTATGTGTATCACCCGCCTCGAAATTGTCCACATGTTGGTCAGCAAGACGTCATTCACGACTTCGTCGAGAGTGCATCGTCTACGTTGTCACAATGCACTCCGCCATTTTACGGTTTGCTGCTTTGAAACACGTGGAAATATGTTCTAGTGTATAGAAAATACAATAGATGGCACTTGCAGTTACGGTACTAATTTTAGCGAGGGCTTTAGTGAGTACACGGTAATACCGGGTACGGGCATTTTACCGACATTTTATAATACCCGGTACTACCGGGTATACGCAGTGAAAGGGTTAATATATACTAAATATTCGTATCATCCCAAATCGACAATTAAACAGTGAGAAAAAGGAAAATCTAAGTAATGGCAATCTAATTAACATAAAATTTACGACATAATGGATTCTTCAATGTTTTGATGGTGATCATGAAGAAAATAGGCCTACATCTGTTCTCAGGAATCCGATAAAATTTTCAAAAAAAAGATCAGTAGAATTATAGATTGTTATTCCACAAAGTCGAAAGGTATGTTAGATTTTTCATTCAGTCAAGTTAGAGCGAGTTTATTGCCGTACTTTGAGCTCCAAACCCGATAGAAATGAAGGCGGAAGTGGCCATAATAGTTTTAGAGATCACTACGTGATGGCGCTCCTGCGTCGCGACAAACGGGGCCGATTTGTCTAGTGTAACCTTGATTGATAATCACCGTCTTCCCTCTCGTTGAATATAAACATCACCAAACATTCAATCAAATCTGATGTGAATGTGGTTCTGTGTTTAAATAAGCGAGACGATAGTAGAGAGAGAGAGAGAGAGAGAGAGAAAAAAAAATAGGGTTTAACGTCCACTCGACACAAACTAGGTCATTTCAGGACTAACATATGGTTTAATTTTATTTCAATAATTCGCTTGCGCGTAGGGGTCTTTAGCAGTGGGAGGAAACCGGAGGACCCGGAGAAAACCAACGAGGCTGGACAGGCGACCCTACTCCTTGTCACGTACAACCGGGGATTCGAAACCACGCCAGTTGACTCAATGACAGGCCTTATGATACAGCACGCACATGCTAACCATTCGGCCACCCAACCCCCCTGAGACGATAGTAGAAAACATGTTACATGTAAAGAAAGGAAATGTGGTCGATTTATATTTAATTTGAATACAAAGGTTAATTTATCTGAATTTTGTATACATTTAATATGTCTTCTTTCCCGTACTGGACCCTTAGATAGGAAATCTCACCTCTGAACCCTGCATGTTTACAGATAAGAGATGATACTATGTAGTTCCACCTTGCAAAAATAACCGAATCAGACAGTACTTCAAAAAGCAAAACTGTCAATGTTTTCTTCAAAACAACGATTAATTGTTGTTATTTATTACATTTCTGCCATATGTAATTACGCATACAATCCAACCTGACAACGGCACAAACCATCTCTTTTAAATCGAAGCGATAATAGCTGACTTTATCCGACATCTTAAAAAGAATAGGTTACGTCATGAAGGCGGGGCTTCATATATGCCGTGTACAACGGCCAATCAAAATACGGAACATAAAACTACAAGTACCCGACAAGGATACAAACCTATATGCCTAATGCACTGTATTTATGAATGCCCGTATCAATTTTGATATTAACACGACTTGCTTCATTTTACTGACAATATTTGAAGATAAACGAAAGTTGTTTCACTACACTGGGCTAGGTGCTTAAAGGGGGTGCGTCTCTAACTCAATATCACCCACAGCCTTCGACATTGCTAACATGACTTATATAGGTCAGTTTAAATCAACATTGATGTTGTTATCTTACCGTGAAAAGATGGCCTTTTAATGTCCAATATTTAAGACAAAATGAAATTTTAAAATTGTTACACGAATCGCGTGCCAAGATGCTTTCAAGCGTCATTTGTAATGAAGGGATTCGATGTACGAGACTAAATATATCCTTTGTAGACTTGAATAACAAACGCCATTCAATTTGGACTCTTCGCGTATTTCGCCGAACATAACTAAAAACCAGAAACGATGGAATGTAAATACGTTTATACACTTTGTACATTCATATTACATTATTATATACGTTGCGACCCATTTGTGTCCATATCTAGGTGCAAAAGAATAGAGATTTAGCTCCTTTAAATAGTCCTAATAGTATAAAATTAACTTTTTTGTAAGATGTTACATGCATTAATAAAGAAATTAAGTTTGCCAGGTGAAACTAAAAGCACCCAATCGTATCACAGTATACAGGTCAGAATTCGATGGAATACAATTACTGCTTTTTACTGAGCGACGTTTCGACTAGGCTTCTCTAGTCATTATCAAAACGTCGCTCAGTAAAAAGCAGTAATTGTATTCCATAGAATTGTGACCTGTATATTCCAGTTCAATTACTAAATGCCATTGAAACAGTACATCACAGTATATCTCAACGTTTTTAAGTACGTTCTCGTAGCTACCGGACCCTATACTAAAGGTTTGAGGGAAAACAGCCAAGGGGTTGTCTCCTTGGATCAGCAAACCTCTGTTAACGACTAATCCATTGTCCACCGATCATCTCATGGCGCGACCCTAAAACTAGAAAACTCAGTCCCTGCGCTAAAGGCTGCATACGTCGTTTTTATATTTCATAGACCTCTTTCTGATATAGGGGGTGTGAAATCATAAGTTATATTTATAGCATGGCTTTCATGAGTGAATAGGTTTAAACATCAAGGCCGTAGGGGGAGGTGTTAAACCTGTTAACGAATGAAACATGCTAAAATATAACTTGTAATATTGACGCCTGCTCAACATGCTTGTTGTTATTGCACAGAAAACCCACCCACTTCTTTATATGATTTCTATTAAAACTGTGTAAACCAGCAAAAGAGTGAAATAACATTGAACATGTCTAGTTACTGCACGGTTAAGCTCCACCCAATCTACTATAGGGAAAACAAGCTGCTTATTCAACGAAAAGAACAAAGGAAGATTTCCCGTCCATGTTACAATGTCTGTTATTGTGTCAAGTAGCGTGGTTACGATTTCCCGCTTGTACGTGTCATCGAAATGACGTAGTTTGTGTCGAGTGGACATAGTGAAATCATGTCTGTCATTGAGTCAAGTGGCGTGGTTTCGATTCCCCGCGTGTACATTTCATTAATAAATGCTGATCAACTACAGCCTTTCTAAATTCTTCACAATTCTTCTGACCCCTGACCTTGTCAGTGAATTACCTGCCCCTTATTCTCTACCTGATCAGGAAATAATTTTCTCGCGCGTGTTACGTCACTGTCTGAATCTGACGTAAGAAATATCCTGTATATATCAGGGTTACTATAATGACGTAAAAACTTCCACACGTGCAAAATGTCCTCGTCCCTGAGATATTTATATTCGTGGACGATTATCATATACTAAGACGGGAGAGATATTGTCGTCATAACATTTACAACTAGGGACTGCTTATATATTCATTTTCTATTCCAGTTATCAACCGTTACCAACAATACCTACAACACAATGTATACTCTACATGCCCATGGTGATTGTCAAGCTGTACAGATTGGAACATCAAACACAATAAATGAAACTACTAACCAGACCGACCCGGATGACCTCAATTCAGAAATTGAGAACCTAAGATTCCAAATAAATAGGCGGACTGAAGATATTGATGACATGAAAACTCATCTAAATGACTTGACTTCAAAACTAGAAACAAAAGATGACGAAATAGCTGAATTAAAAGACAGGGTGAGTGACCTGGAAGCATTTAAGAAGAAAGTAGAACAATCAGAAGTCAAGACAAACACCAACACTGATACTAGACGTTATATCAGGGATATGAGTAATGATATTACTCTAAAGTTGTTAGACAGGTAAGTAAATGTGTTCATGATAATATATATTTTGATGATTGTTAAACTTGAGAAACTTCACTAAGAGTCGTAACAAACCTTTTCTTATATCATATTTCTGAGGTTTACAAAGATAAGATGATTATTGATAATGATATAATATATTAACCTGTATTTATATCAGTTGATAATGATATAATATATTAACCTGTATTTATATCAGTTGATAATGATATAATATATTAACCTGTATTTATATCAGTTGATAATGATATAATATATTAACCTGTATTTATAGATGTATAGATATGGGTACTATAACTGTGAGTAAGAAAGTCAGTGTTAATGATTTAATGAAGTTGATAGAAGAGAAGAAGAATGAGAAGATTAGTGTGATTGGTATAGTGGGATATAGACATGGTAGTAAGAGAGTTATCTACGACTGTGATACCAACAAGAACGACTATAGCCTGGAACAACTTGGTGTTGTAGACCAGGACGAGGTTCTGTGCTATTGATAGTAAAATATAGTGATTATATTGATTTGATGGATTCAACACCCTTTTTCCTTTTGTTTTATAATGGTTGATCTGGATTGGCGGTGAGGTCGGGTGGGGGTGGGAGAGTGGGTTAGTGTTTAAACCAGAAGATGTTTATAATTTATGTGTGAACTTTCAACTGTATAATGAATTAACAATGTTTTATATTTTTTGTTCTAATTTTGTTTCAATAAAATATTTTATAACTAATGTCCTTCTACTGACGTGCAGTGTTATATAATATACTGCAGAGAAATAAATGAAATGGGGTTTAACGTCCTACGTTTCTACACCAACTGGGCTAATGAAGGCAGACATGTGCTATACAGTGTGCTATGGGCGAAATGTTGGTCGAACGGGCAGCGCTACCTGGCGCTATGGTCTACTGTTACATATATACCAAGAGCCCCCCCCACCCCCACCCGCACCCCCACCCCGACTGCACAATCAGCGCTTCTAATTTTATAAAATTCCCCGGTAATACTCCAGACCGCAACCATAACTTGATGTGAGAGAGAGAGAAATGGGGTTTAACGTCCACTCGACACAAACTAGGTCATTTCGGGACTAACGTATGGTTCAATTTTATTTCAATAATTTGCTTGTCCGTAGTGATTTTTAGCAGTGGGAGAAAACCAGAGGACCCGGAGAAAACCCACGAGGTTGGCCAGGCGACGCTACTCCCTGTCACGTACAACCGGGGAATCGAAACCACGCCAGTTGACTCAATGACATACCTAATGATACAACGCACACGCGCTAACCATTTAGGCCATCTAATCCCACAAAACTAGATGTATTCATCTTCGACTTCCGCTAGGGTAAATTCCATGTTTTATGCGCGTCGTTTTCATGCTTCAGAGCACCTTATCTGTGTCCACAACAATAACAACACCTTCGACATGATAGAAACAGAAACTAGAGTTTAAACGTTGAATGACGGTTTCATTGCCCGAGGAGGAGCGGGGAAGAGGGGGTTCACCCAATCAAAGAGTGAATGTTTTTAGATTTGGTCTACATCCACAAATATATCTTATGATGTCAGTTGTATTTTATAGTTGCACACCATTTACAGGGAGTCGTTCATTATGGGTCCCATCTTCCTTCCTTCCAAATAATTCAAAAATCTGCCTAAAACTTGTTGAAAATAATAAATGATCGGCTAACATGTAACATTTTAACTACTCAGATGTTCTGAGTGTGTATACCAGTCTACCTGTATAGTCATGTATACCGGTCTACCTGTATAGTCATGTATACCGACCTTCCTGTATCATCATATGTACCGGACTACCTGTATAGTCATGTATACGGGACTAACAGAATAGTCATGTATACGGGACTAACTCTATAATCATGTCCGGCCTAGCTACAAGCCTGTCACTGACAATGTCAGGCACAGATTCAGGCTTTGCCAGGCACTAAACCTCTGGTGCCTGTCATTTTGTCCGGCACGGATTTGTCTTTTTTATTGATATTATTAATATATGTCCGGCACTAAGTTGAAAATGTCAGGTACTATTTCGGGTGCTGATTATTTTGTCAGGTACATGTAAACCGCTTATTTTCAGGCCTGCTTAGCTACCTCCTTCATGACCCAAGCAAGGGACCTTTATAGCTTATCTTAACTAGCACAGGACCACATTTGTCCTAAATCAGGAACTGACTATCTAAAAGTATTACGATGAATTACAACATTTTGGATGCTTTATTTTGTTGTTTCAACGACTGACTACACATGGTTCGGAAATCCTAATGGTTCGTGGTCCTGAAATTAACCACTCGCAGTCGACCAAAATTGCCTCAGGGTTGAATCAGAAGCGCTGCCAGGGCCGTAACTAGCTCAGAGCAACGAGGGTGGGGGGGGCGGGAAATGTTCTCAAGGGTGCTGTAAAATTGACGGACAATGTATACCTATTGTTTTTATGGTCGACAATTTTTTCACAGGGGGGGGGGGGGGCAAAACCTCCCCCCACCCACCAGAAACGAGCCTAAGGGCTGCCCCTTTTGGACATTGCCCGGTTTAGACTATAGTGAGTGGGACATATCACTATACTTGGGTAATGACCACTAACAGAATTATGGATGGAGCTGTTAGGAATTAACTACAGTCGATGCATGTGAGCCAGGTCAGGTCTGGATAAAATGATTTGAAATGCGATTAATGAACTAGTGCCAGTCATTTTTAAATAAAAACACTGAAAAGACACAAATCTGTGACTGACAAACTGAGAGACTGGATCTAAATCTCTAAATCTGTGTGTCATAATTGTCTGTGGCAGGTGCCCTTTGAAGAATCAAAATATTTCCTTTGGGTCGCGCGCGGTTTCACGGGGCATACGTTCAACTTTCTTTAAGATTTCATTTAATCGTCTTTTATGTCTAATACGACCCTCCAGAAGACCGGAATACAGCCGAACGGAGCACAGACTCATCACCGCAGCTATACCATAGCTCCACCGGAAGCAACGTAGTCCATAACAATCGGTGACGCTGGGATCTCCTATAGCTGATTGATACAATGAACCGCACACCTGCTGCATGATCAACCCACCTATACCAGATCCAACCATCATTAAACCCCAGTTCATCCCAAAATATTTCATACCAAAATGTTCGCTAGTTATCGTAGGGCTCAGGCACCAAGTAGCACCGTTCGCAACACCAACGCCAAGAACGGCTAACAGTAACACGGGATAAGAGTCTCCCCAAAAACACACACACGCCAAGAACGAGGCTTTGAAACACTGTGGCGGCTGATATAACGGCAGCCCTTGGCACCTTCTCGGCAATGATGTCAGATGTAAATCCAACAATGAACTTGGAGCATGTCCCCGAGACGGGATTCAGCACCGTAAATAAAGTACTTTTATCCTGGTAATCGAACGACCTCAGATATGTCGTAATGTTGTTAATGTACATGAGCTGGAGACTGGAGCACATGACGCACGGCCAAAATATGAAATGAAAATCTACATTTTTTAATAAAGCGAATCCAGTCACGTCTTTTACCTCTTCTACGCTTTTTTCAGCGGATTCGATGAAGTTGACGCTGTTAACTAACTTCTCTCTGTCATCAGAACTCTCTGGAGGATGCGTAGAATAAATGCTCAAGAAAACAACGCCCAGTAAATTTGTAACTATAAAGGCAATGGCTGACATCAGGTAAAACCCCTTCAAATCCTGATTCTGAACGTCTGTTGTGTGGCCATTTACACAGCAGATGCCGTAAATGAGAGTAAAAATGGCAGGACCAGCACTGAAGAAAGAATCGAGAAGCCCCACAATTTTACCTCTGTGCTTAGCGTGAACGTTGTGCATACTGGTAGTAAGACATGCCATGTAGGTGAAAATACAACCGAATCCTGAAAGATACAATAAATAAGTATTGATGACGGTGAAGTGACGTCGGGATTTCCGCTATCTGAACACTGTTCTACATCGAAAGAGTCTATTGATTGGGGTGAAGTGACGTCGCAATTTCCGCTATCTGAACACTTTTCTATATCAAAGTATTCTATTGGTGGCGGTGAAGTGACGTCGAGATTTCCGCTATCTGAACACTATTCTATATCAAAACATCGAAAGAGTCTATTGTTTTTCTCGGGGAAGACGCTCATCAAATTCAATTACAATCGACACGAAACGTGGCTTCTTGTTCCTTGGACAAGGAGTGTGTGTGTGTGTGTGTGGGTGTGTGTCTGGTTGGGGGGGGGGGGGGGCGAATGGTTAGCGCGTTTGCGTTGTATAATAAGGTCTGCCATTGAGTCTACTGGCGTGGTTTCGATTCCCCGGTTGTACGTGACAAGGAGTAGGGTTCTCCGGGTCCTCCGGTTTCCTCCCTCTGCTAAAAAGTGACTTTTTTGTTTGTTTGTTTTTGTTTTTATGTTTTTTTTTTTTTTTTAATTTTTGGCCTATACGAAAACACAAAACTCGGAAAATTCGGAATGTGGTCAAAAGGTATCAAAATAAAATATTTTTCATTGGATATGGTGTGTAAGGGTTGTAATATGTACAAAGGAACTTAACTCGCCTTTACGGGGATAACTTGGGTGAGATCGAAAACTCGGACATCCAAAAGATGAAATGATTAAAACGAGGTGTGTATATAATTTCAATTTGACACATGGCCCCGAGGCCGAACCTGCCCCGTTCTCCCATACTATATACGTCGTGTCGAGAATAGGCCTACCTAACTTTTAGAAATAAAATTGGCGAAAGGAGTGACAGTAACACATCTATTTAATAAGTTGGACATGATCTATAACCTTTTCAGTTAGATTTTAACCAAAATACTGCAATATGGCAGTTATAATTAAATATCCGAGTTTTCCGAGTTTTGTATTTTGGCCTATACGAAAATACAAAACTCGGAAAACTCGGAAAGTGGCAAAAAGTGGGAATTACCTAAAAGCCTCAAATCCGTACAGAATTAAAACGGTAGGTGGGGTAGGGTGAGACTTTTGTTGCCCTTCTCATTCACAGAGTGCCCTTTTTCTTGATGGACGCGCCTACCCTGCCTCTGCCTACCCTGCCTATGCCCATCCAGCACGCCTCTGGGGGTAACTTGACATTTAGTGTATTCAAGGTTTTGTTGCTTCAAGATAGATATTCCATACGTGTACGTGTCGGGAGTATCTAACTTTTAGAAATTGGCGAAAGAAAGAAGTGACAGTAACACATATTTAATACTTCCGTAAAACACGGACGGTGCCCAAAAGGTAACAAAAATAAAATATATTTTATTGGCTATGGGGTGTAAGGCTTATAAAAAGTACAACAGACTTTCAGGGTTGTGTATTACAATAGATATTAATAGGGGTGTATTGTTTTTGTTATGCCACATTATTTGCACCTCGTTTTCCAGGCGAATCAGTGTCTAGTATTGAACCAGATGTGTGCAATTTGGATTTTGGGAGTTTTGTGTTTTCGTATAACACTATTTTAACTAAAATATGAATTTAACGATAAACATTTGATACTTAAGTGACAAGGTGTAGGGTCGCCTGTCCAACCTGGTGGGTTTTCTCCTGGTCCTCCGGTTTCCTCCCACTGCTAAAGACCTCTATGCGCGAGCGAATTTTTGAAATAAAATTAAACCATATGTTAGTCCCGAAATGACCTAGTTTGTGTCGAGTGGACGTTAAACCCCATTTCTCTCCCCCCCCCCTCTCTCTCTCTGGTGCTTTGAACCGAATCTGATGTTTCGAAACGAATCTTGTGCTTCGAACTATATAATCTGGTGCATATAGAATTATAAATATTGTTATTACATAATTATTAGATAATTGGTAACTTATGGATTTTAGTTAGATATGTAGAATAAGATTATAGGAATGTATAGAATAACGATAGGTAGAGATTTGATATGAAATTAACGTTAAAGTTAATGGGCGTGGTGATTACCAGTCTGACTCCATATTACAAACTGTCGTAATACGAATAAATAGACAGGTTTTTCCATTGACGCTCGTATTCAATAGTCGAAGTTATCCAGACACAACTGAACACCTATAGATCAAATAACTGGGGTGCATTCGATCAGACTGTTACAACATATTTTATTCTATTTCTATATTTAGGTTAAACTTATAATACAATAAAGTATTGAATTAGTGTTCAAGACTATATTCTTTATCGAGAATGGCTATCCATGTGTGTAGAAATATTATAATTATTTATCGTACTTGATCTCTCTCAAAGTAGTTAAATGTGAGACAAGTTATACAAGACTAAAACACGTCTTTAATACACTATACATAGACTGGGTTTTTCCAATGGGTAATTTTTATAGAACCCCCTTGATCTAGTGTTATACAGTTCTGTTTGTCTTTAGTAAGAACTTAGTGGAACTCTAGAGGAAGAAAGTTGTAAGCACACGCAGAATGGCCACCCCAGTAAGTACAACTACGTCATGTTTATAAAATAACACTAGATGTTTTGATCTCATCCTCTAATTGAATACAAACACTCAATCAAATCTGGTGTAATCTTGATTGATAATCACCGTCTTCCCTCTCGTTGAATATAAACATCACCAAACATTCAATCTAATCTGTCGTGAATATGGTTCTGTGTTTAAATAAGCGAAACGAGAGTAGAGAACATGTTACATATAAAGAATAGATTTATATTTAATTTGAATACAAAGGTTAATTCATCTGAATTTTGTATACATTTAATATGTCTTCTTTCCCGTTCTGTCAGTATCAATTTTGATATTAACACGACTTGATTCATTTTACTGACAATATTTGAAGATAAACGAAAGTTGTTTCACTACACTGGGCTGGGTGCGTCTCTAACTCAATATTACCTATATCCTTCGACATTGCTAACATGACTTATATAACAACAAAACACATACTAAATGCCATTTAAAGAACATGACTTATATAGGTCAGTTTAAATCAACATTGATGTTGTTATCTTACCGTGAAAAGATGGCCTTTTCATGTCCAATATTTAAGACGAAATGAATATTTTAAAATTGTTACACGAATCGCGTGCCAGAATGCTTTCAAGCGCCATTTGTAATGAAGGGATCCGATGTACGAGACTAAATATATCCGGTGTAGACTGGAATAACAAACGCCAAAGACTGCCATTCAATTTGGACTCTTCGCGTATTTCGTCGAACATAACTAATTAGAAATTAGAGTAGAACAGTTTATATACATTGTACATTCATATTTTTATATAAACAATATTTTTATTCAGGATGTCTTAATGGAATTGGGGAACAGGTTTAGCTTATGTAAAACCCCTCTCCCTATTATTATATGCGTTGCGACCCATTTGTGTCCCTATCTAGGTGCCAAAGAATGGAGATTTAGCTCCTTTAATTAGTCCTTATAGTATAAAATTAACTTATTTGTAGATGTTACATGAATTAATAAAGAAATTTGGTTTGCCAGGCGAAACTAAGGGCACCCAATCGTATACTACACCCCCCCCCCCCCCCGCAAAAAAAAAAACAACCCAAAAAACGAACACATCAGAGTATATCTCAACGTTTTTAGCCACGTTCTCTTAGCTACCGGGCCCTATACTAAAGGTTTGAGGGAAAACAATCAAGGGGTTGTCTCCATGCATCACCAAACCTCTGTTAACGACTAATCCCTTGTCCACCGATCCTAAAACTATAAAATCAACGCCTGCACTAAAGACTGCATACGTCGTTTTTATACTTCATAGACTTCTTTCTGATATAGGATCGCTTGTGAGAAATGACGTAGTTTGTGTCGAGTGGACATAGTGATGTAGGGGGCGTGAAATCACAATGTCTGTCATTAATAAGCTGATCAACAGCCTTTCTAAATCCTTCTGACCCCTAACCTTGTCAAAGTGAATTACCTGCCCCTTCTCTACCATTTGATCAGGAAATAAGTTTCTCGCGCGTGCTACGTCACTGTCTGAATCTGACGTAAAAAATATCATGTATATATATCAGGGTTATCATATCTAAGAAGAGAGTTATTGTTGTAATAATATTTACAAGTAGGGACTGGTTGTTTATTTATTTTCTATTCCAGATATCAACCGTTACCCACAATACCTACATGTATACTCTACATGCCCATGGTGATTGTGAAGCTGTACAGATTGGAAAATCAAACACAATAAATGAAACTAGTAACCAGACCGACCTGGATGAACTCACTTCCGAGATGGAAGATTTCCGGTTTAAATTTAATCGGATAAATGAACAATTCGAAAGAAAGGATGAAGAAATAGCTGAATTGAAAAAAAGAGTTGCTGACCTGGAAGAATTTAAGAAGAAAGTAGAACAATCAGAAGTCAAGACAAATACTAACACTAATACTAGACGTTATGTCAGGGATACGAGTAATGATATTACTCTAAAGTTATATAACCTGTAAGTAAATGTGTTCATAATAATATATATTTTGATGATTGTTAAACTTGAGAAACTTCACTAAGAGTCGTAACAAACCTTTTCTTATATCATATTTCTGAGGTTTACAAAGATAAGATGATTATTGATAATGATATAATATATTAACCTGTATTTATATCAGTTGATAATGATATAATATATTAACCTGTATTTATAGATGGGAAGATGTGGGTACTATAACTGTGAGTAAGAAAGTCAGTGTTAATGATTTAATGAAGTTGATAGAAGAGACGAAGAATGAGAAGATTAGTGCGATTGATATAGTGGGATATAGACATGGTAGTAGGAGAGTTATCTACAAAAGTTATACCAACAAGAACAAGAACGACTATAGCCTGGAACAACTTGGTGTTGTAGACCAGGACAAGGTTCTGTGCTATTGATAGTAAAATATAGTGATTATATTGATTTGATGTATTCAACACCCTTTTTCCTTTTGTTTTATAATGGTTGATCTGGATTGGCGGTGAGGTTGGGTGGGGGTGGGAGAGTGGGTGAGTGTTTAAACCAGAAGATGTATATAATTTATGTATAATGAATTAACAATGTTTTATATTTTTTGTTCTGATTTTGTTTCAATAAAATATTTTATAACTAATGTCCTTCTACTGACGTGCAGTGTTATATAATATACTGCAGAGAAATAAATGAAATGGGGTTTAACGTCCTACGTTTCTACACCAACTGGGCTAATGAAGGCAGACATGTGCTATACAGTGTGCTATGGGCGAAATGTTGGTCGAACGGGCAGCGCTACCTGGCGCTATGGTCTACTGTTACATATATACCAAGAGCCCCCCCCCACCCCCACCCCGACTGCACAATCAGCGCTTCTAATTTTATAAAATTCCCCGGTAATACTCCAGACCGCAACCATAACTTGATGTGAGAGAGAGAGAAATGGGGTTTAACGTCCACTCGACACAAACTAGGTCATTTCGGGACTAACGTATGGTTCAATTTTATTTCAATAATTTGCTTGTCCGTAGTGATTTTTAGCAGTGGGAGAAAACCAGAGGACCCGGAGAAAACCCACGAGGTTGGCCAGGCGACGCTACTCCCTGTCACGTACAACCGGGGAATCGAAACCACGCCAGTTGACTCAATGACATACCTAATGATACAACGCACACGCGCTAACCATTTAGGCCATCTAATCCCACAAAACTAGATGTATTCATCTTCGACTTCCGCTAGGGTAAATTCCATGTTTTATGCGCGTCGTTTTCATGCTTCAGAGCACCTTATCTGTGTCCACAACAATAACAACACCTTCGACATGATAGAAACAGAAACTAGAGTTTAAACATTGAATGACGGTTTCATTGCCCGAGGAGGAGCGGGGAAGAGGGTGTTCACCCAATCAAAGAGTGAATGTTTTTAGATTTGGTCTACATCCACAAATATATCTTATGATAATGTCAGTTGTATTTTATAGTTGTACACCATTTACAGGGAGTCGTTCATTATGGGTCCCATCTTCCTTCCTTCCAAATAATTCAAAAATCTGCCTAAAACTTGTTGAAAATAATAAATGATCGGCTAACATGTAACATTTTAACTACTCAGATGTTCTGAGTGTGTATACCAGTCTACCTGTATAGTCATGTATACCGGTCTACCTGTATAGTCATGTATACCGACCTTCCTGTATCATCATATGTACCGGACTACCTGTATAGTCATGTATACGGGACTAACAGAATAGTCATGTATACGGGACTAACTCTATAATCATGTCCGGCCTAGCTACAAGCCTGTCACTGACAATGTCAGGCACAGATTCAGGCTTTGCCAGGCACTAAACCTCTGGTGCCTGTCATTTTGTCCGGCACGGATTTGTCTTTTTTATTGATATTATTAATATATGTCCGGCACTAAGTTGAAAATGTCAGGTACTATTTCGGGTGCTGATTATTTTGTCAGGTACATGTAAACCGCTTATTTTCAGGCCTGCTTAGCTACCTCCTTCATGACCCAAGCAAGGGACCTTTATAGCTTATCTTAACTAGCACAGAACCACATTTGTCCTAAATCAGGAACTGACTATCTAAAAGTATTACGATGAATTACAACATTTTGGATGCTTTATTTTGTTGTTTCAACGACTACACATGGTTTGGAAATCCTAATGGTTCGTGGTCCTGAAATTAACCACTCGCGGTCGACCAAAATTGCCTCAGGGTTGAATCAGAAGCGCTGCCAGGGCCGTAACTAGCTCAGAGCAACGAGGGTGGGGAACGGGAAATGGGGTGCTGTAAAATTGACGGACAATGTATACCTATTGTTTTTATGGTCGACAATTTTTTCACAGGGGGGTGGGGGTGGTGGGGTGGGGCAAAACCTCCCCCCCCACCAGATACGAGCCTAAGCGCTGCCCCTTTTGGACATTGCCCGGTTTAGACTATAGTGAGTGGGACATATCACTATATTTGGGTAATGACCACTAACAGAATTATGGATGGAGCTGTTAGGAATTAACTACAGTCGATGCATGTGAGCCAGGTCAGGTCTGGATGAAATGATTTGAAATGCGATTAATGAACTAGTGCCAGTCATTTTTAAATAAAAACACTGAAAAGACACAAATCTGTGACTGACAAACTGAGAGACTGGATCTAAATCTCTAAATCTGTGTGTCATAATTGTCTGTGGCAGGTGCCCTTTGTAGAATCAAAATATTTCCTTTGGGTCGCGCGCGGTTTCACGGGGCATACGTTCAACTTTCTTTAAGATTTCATTTAATCGTCTTTTATGTCTAATACGACCCTCCAGAAGACCGGAATACAGCCGAACGGAGCACAGACTCATCACCGCAGCTATACCATAGCTCCACCGGAAGCAACGTAGTCCATAACAATCGGTGACGCTGGGATCTCCTATAGCTGCTTGATAGAATGAACCGTACACCTGCTGCATGATCAACCCACCTATACCAGATCCAACCATCATTAAACCCCAGTTCATCCCAAAATATTTCATACCAAAATGTTCGCTAGTTATCGTAGGGCTCAGGCACCAAGTAGCACCGTTCGCAACACCAACGCCGAGAACGGCTAACAGTAACACGGGATAAGAGTCTCCCCAAAAACACACACACGCCAAGAACGAGGCTTTGAAACACTGTGTCGGCTGATATAACGGCAGCCCTTGGCACCTTCTCGGCAATGATGTCAGATGTAAATCCAACAATGAACTTGGAGCATGTCCCCGAGACGGGATTCAGCACCGTAAATAAAGTACTTTTATCCTGGTAATCGAACGACCTCAGATATGTCGTAATGTTGTTAATGTACATGAGCTGGAGACTGGAGCACATGACGCACGGCCAAAATATGAAATGAAAATCTACATTTTTTAATAAAGCGAATCCAGTCACGTCTTTTACCTCTTCTACGCTTTTTTCAGCGGATTCGATGAAGTTGACGCTGTTAACTAACTTCTCTCTGTCATCAGAACTCTCCGGAGGATGCGTAGAATAAATGCTCAAGAAAACAACGCCCAGTAAATTTGTAACTATAAAGGCAATGGCTGACATCAGGTAAAACCCCTTCAAATCCTGATTCTGAACGTCTGTTGTGTGGCCATTTACACAGCAGATGCCGTAAATGAGAGTAAAAATGGCAGGACCAGCACTGAAGAAAGAATCGAGAAGCCCCACAATTTTACCTCTGTGCTTAGCGTGAACGTTGTGCATACTGGTAGTAAGACATGCCATGTAGGTGAAAATACAACCGAATCCTGAAAGATACAATAAATAAGTATTGATGACGGTGAAGTGACGTCGGGATTTCCGCTATCTGAACACTGTTCTACATCGAAAGAGTCTATTGATTGGGGTGAAGTGACGTCGCGATTTCCGCTATCTGAACACTTTTCTATATCAAAGTATTCTATTGGTGGCGGTGAAGTGACGTCGAGATTTCCGCTATCTGAACACTATTCTATATCAAAACATCGAAAGAGTCTATTGTTTTTCTCGGGGAAGACGCTCATCAAATTCAATTACAATCGACACGAAACGTGGCTTCTTGTTCCTTGGACAAGGAGTGTGTGTGTGTGTGTGTGGGTGTGTGTCTGGTTGGGGGGGGGGCGAATGGTTAGCGCGTTTGCGTTGTATAATAAGGTCTGCCATTGAGTCTACTGGCGTGGTTTCGATTCCCCGGTTGTACGTGACAAGGAGTAGGGTTCTCCGGGTCCTCCGGTTTCCGCCCTCTGCTAAAAAGTGACTTTTTTGTTTGTTTGTTTTTATTTTTATGTTTTTTTTTTTTTTTAATTTTTGGCCTATACGAAACTCGGAAAATTCGGAATGTGGTCAAAAGGTATCAAAATAAAATATTTTTCATTGGATATGGTGTGTAAGGGTTGTAATATGTACAAAGGAACTCAACTCGCCTTTACGGGGATAACTTGGGTGAGATCGAAAACTCGGACATCCAAAAGATGAAATGATTAAAACGAGGTGTGTATATAATTTCAATTTGACACATGGCCCCGAGGCCGAACCTGCCCCGTTCTCCCATACTATATACGTCGTGTCGAGAATAGGCCTACCTAACTTTTAGAAATAAAATTTGCGAAAGGAGTGACAGTAACACATCTATTTAATAAGTTGGACATGATCTATAACCTTTTCAGTTAGATTTTAACCAAAATACTGCAATATGGCAGTTATAATTAAATATCCGAGTTTTCCGAGTTTTGTATTTTGGCCTATACGAAAATACAAAACTCGGAAAACTCGGAAAGTGGCAAAAAGTGGGAATTACCTAAAAGCCTCAAATCCGTACAGAATTAAAACGGTAGGTGGGGTAGGGTGAGACTTTTGTTGCCCTTCTCATTCACAGAGTGCCCTTTTTCTTGATGGACGCGCCTACCCTGCCTCTGCCTACCCTGCCTATGCCCATCCAGCACGCCTCTGGGGGTAACTTGACATTTAGTGTTTTCAAGGTTTTGTTGCTTCAAGATAGATATTCCATACGTGTACGTGTCGAGAGTATCTAACTTTTAGAAATTGACGAAAGAAAGAAGTGACAGTAACACATATTTAATACTTCCGTAAAACGCGGAAGGTGCCCAAAAGGTAACAAAAATAAAATATATTTTATTGGCTATGGGGTGTAAGGCTTATAAAAAGTACAACAGACTTTCAGGGTTGTGTATTACAATAGATATTAATAGGGGTGTATTGTTTTTGTTATGCCACATTATTTGCACCTCGTTTTCCAGGCGAATCAGTGTCTAGTATTGAACCAGATGTGTGCAATTTGGATTTTGGGAGTTTTGTGTTTTCGTATAGGCCAAAAATTAAAAAAAAACAAAAACAAACAAACAAAAAAGTCACTTTTTAACAAATATTGCAATGATTTTGTTTTATATTTTGTTGATTATAAAAGGATAACACTACTTAACACCACACTACACTATTTTAACTAAAATATGAATTTAACAATAAACATTTGATACTAACGTGACAAGGTGTAGGGTCGCCTGTCCAATCTGGTGGGTTTTCTCCTGGTCCTCCGGTTTCCTCCCACTGCTAAAGACCTCTACGCGCGAGCGAATTTTTGAAATAAAATTAAACCATATGTTAGTCCCGAAATGACCTAGTTTGTGTCGAGTGGACGTTAAACCCCATTTCTCTCTCCCCCCCCCCTCTCTCTCTCTCTGGTGCTTTGAACCGAATCTGATGTTTCGAAACGAATCTTGTGCTTCGAACTATATAATCTGGTGCATATAGAATTATAAATATTGTTATTACATAATTATTAGATAATTGGTAACTTATGGATTTTAGTTAGATATGTAGAATAAGATTATAGGAATGTATAGAATAACGATAGGTAGAGATTTGATATGAAATTAACGTAAAAGTTAATGGGCGTGGTGATTACCAGTCTAACTCCATATTACAAACTGTCGTAATACGAATAAATAGACAGGTTTTTCCATTGACACTCGTATTCAATAGTCGAAGTTATCCAGACACAACTGAACACCTATAGATCAAATAACTGGGGTGCATTCGATCAGACTGTTACAACATATTTTATTCTATTTCTATATTTAGGTTAAACTTATAATACAGTAAAGTATTGTATTAGTGTTCAAGACTATATTCTTTATCGAGAATGGCTATCCATGTGTGTAGAAATATTATAATTATTTATCGTACTTGATCTCTCTCAAAGTAGTTAAATGTGAGACAAGTTATACAAGACTAAAACACGTCTTTAATACACTATACATAGACTGGGTTTTTCCAATGGGTAATTTTTATAGAACCCCCTTGATCTAGTGTTATACAGTTCTGTTTGTCTTTAGTAAGAACTTAGTGGAACTCTAGAGGAAGAAAGTTGTAAGCACACGCAGAATGGCCACCCCAGTAAGTACAACTACGTCATGTTTATAAAATAACACTAGATGTTTTGATCTCATCCTCTAATTGAATACAAACACTCAATCAAATCTGGTGTAATCTTGATTGATAATCACCGTCTTCCCTCTCGTTGAATATAAACATCACCAAACATTCAATCTAATCTGTCGTGAATATGGTTCTGTGTTTAAATAAGCGAAACGAGAGTAGAGAACATGTTACATATAAAGAATAGATTTATATTTAATTTGAATACAAAGGTTAATTCATCTGAATTTTGTATACATTTAATATGTCTTCGTTCCCGTTCTGTCAGTATCAATTTTGATATGAACACGACTTGATTCATTTTACTGACAATATTTGAAGATAAACGAAAGTTGTTTCACTACACTGGGCTGGGTGCGTCTCTAACTCAATATTACCTATATCCTTCGACATTGCTAACATGACTTATATAGGTCAGTTTAAATCAACATTGATGTTGTTATCTTACCGTGAAAAGATGGTCTTTTCATGTCCAATATTTAAGACAAAATGAATATTTTAAAATTGTTACACGAATCGCGTGCCAGAATGCTTTCAAGCGCCATTTGTAATGAAGGGATCCGATGTACGAGACTAAATATATCCGGTGTAGACTGGAATAACAAACGCCAAAGACTGCCATTCAATTTGGACTCTTCGCGTATTTCGTCGAACATAACTAATTAGAAATTAGAGTAGAACAGTTTATATACATTGTACATTCATATTTTTATATAAACAATATTTTTATTCAGGATGTCTTAATGGGATTGGGGAACAGGTTTAGCCTATGTAAAACCCCTCTCCCTATTATTATATGCGTTGCGACCCATTTGTGTCCCTATCTAGGTGCCAAAGAATGGAGATTTAGCTCCTTTAATTAGTCCTTATAGTATAAAATTAACTTATTTGTAGATGTTACATGAATTAATAAAGAAATTTAGTTTGCCAGGCGAAACTAAGGGCACCCAATCGTATACTACACCCCACCCCCCCCCCCCGCAAAAAAAAAACAACCCAAAAAACGAACACATCAGAGTATATCTCAACGTTTTTAGCTACGTTCTCTTAGCTACCGGGCCCTATACTAAAGGTTTGAGGGAAAACAATCAAGGGGTTGTCTCCATGCATCACCAAACCTCTGTTAACGACTAATCCCTTGTCCACCGATCATCTCACCGATCCTAAAACTATAAAACTCAACGCCTGCACTAAAGACTGCATACGTCGTTTTTATACTTCATAGACTTCTTTCTGATATAGGGGGTGTTAAATCATGTCCACGATTCCCCACTTGTACGTGACAAGGAATAGGATCGCTTGTCCGAAATGACGTAGTTTGTGTCGAGTGGACATAGTGATGTAGGGGGCGTGAAATCACAATGTCTGTCATTAATAAGCTGATCAACAGCCTTTCTAAATCCTTCTGACCCCTAACCTTGTCAAAGTGAATTACCTGCCCCTTCTCTACCATTTGATCAGGAAATAAGTTTCTCGCGCGTGCTACGTCACTGTCTGAATCTGACGTAAAAAATATCATGTATATATATCAGGGTTATCATATCTAAGAAGAGAGTTATTGTTGTAATAATATTTACAAGTAGGGACTGGTTGTTTATTTATTTTCTATTCCAGATATCAACCGTTACCCACAATACCTACATGTATACTCTACATGCCCATGGTGATTGTCAAGCTGTACAGATTGGAAAATCAAACACAATAAATGAAACTAGTAACCAGACCGACCTGGATGATCTTACTTCCGAGATGGAAGATTTCCGGTTTAAATTTAATCGGATAAATGAACAATTCGAAAGAAAGGATGAAGAAATAGCTGAATTGAAAAAAAGAGTTGCTGACCTGGAAGCATTTAAGAAGAAAGTAGAACAATCAGAAGTCAAGACAAACACCAACACTAATACTAGACGTTATATCAGGGATACGAGTAATGATATTACTCTAAAGTTATATGACGAGTAAGTAAATGTGTTCATAATAATATATATTTTGATGATTGTTAAACTTGAGAAACTTCACTAAGAGTCGTAACAAACCTTTTCTTATATCATATTTCTGAGGTTTACAAAGATAAGATGATTATTGATAATGATATAATATATTAACCTGTATTTATATCAGTTGATAATGATATAATATATTAACCTGTATTTATAGATGTAGATATAAAGATATGGGTACTATAACTGTCAGTAAGAAAGTCAGTGTTAATGATTTAATGAAGTTGATAGAAGAGAAGAAGAATAAGAAGATTAGTCTGATTGGTATAGAGGGATATAGACATGGTAGTATGAGATTTATCTACGACTGTGAAAGCAACAAAAACGACTATAGCCTGGAACAACTTGGTGTTGTAGACCAGGACCAGGTTCTGTACTATTGGTAGTAAAATATAGTGATTATATTGATTTGATGGATTCAACACCCTTTTTCCTTTTGTTTTATAATGGTTGATCTGGATTGGCGGTGAGGTTGGGTGGGGTGGGAGAGTGGGTGAGTGTTTAAACCAGAAGATGTATATAATTTATGTATAATGAATTAACAATGTTTTATATTTTATAATTTTGTTTCAATAAAATATTTTATAACTAATGTTGTTCTACTGACGTGCAGTGTTATATAATATATTGAGAAATATAAATGAAATGGGGTTTAACGTTCTACGTTTCCATACCGACTTGGAAATGAAATGAAATGAAATGAAATAGGTTTTAACGTCCTACTGTTCTGCTTCTAACCTGGGCTAATGAAGACGGGCATACGCCGTACATTGTGCTATGAGGGAAATTTTGCCCGAGCAGCAGCGCTACGGCCTACTCTTATATCGAATTCCAACTGCCAAGGGATTTTTTACGTGCACGCCAATGTGTACACGGGACCTTGGTTTTTCGTCCCATCCACACCGACTGGGATAATGAAGACAGGTATAAATACAGTGTGCTATGGGCGAAATTTTGGTCGAACGGGCGGCGCTACCAGGCGCTATGGTCTACTGTTAGATATATACCCAGAGCCCCTCCCCCCCCCACCGCCCAAACCCCACCCTATACATGTAAATGAGCAGAAATCTGGTCTCAGCGTTTCTAATTTTATAAAATTCCCCGGTAATACTACAGACCACACTCATAACTTGATGTGAGAGAGAGAGAGAGAGATGGGGTTTAACGTCCACTCGACACAAACTAGGTCATTTCGGGACTAACATATGGTTCAATTTTATTTCAATAATTCGCTTGCGCGTAGGGATAGCAGTGGGAGAAAACCAGAGGACCCGGAGAAAACCCATGAGGTTGGCCAGGCGACGCAACTCCCTATCAGGTACAATCAGGGAATCGAAACCACACCAGTTGACACAATGACATACCTAATGATACAACGCACACGCGCTAACCATTTAGGCCATCTAATCCCACAAAACTAGATGTATTCATCTTCGACTTCCGCTAGGGTAAATCCCATGTTTTATGCGCGTCATTTTCGTGCTTCAGAGCACCTTATCTGTGTTCACCAACAATAACAACATCTTCGACATGATAGAAACAGAAACTAGAGTTTAAACATTGATTGACAGTTTCGTTGGCCGAGGAGGAGCGGGGAAAAGGGGGTTCACCAAATCAAAGAGTGAATGGTTTTTAATTCGGTATTCATCCACAAATATATCTTATGATAATGTCATCTATATTTTATAGCTGTACACCACCTACAGGGAGTCGTTCATCAGGGTTTATCTTTCTTCCTTCCAAATAATTCTAAATCTGCCTAAAACTTGTTGAAAATAATAATTGATCACATTACATATAATGTTTTACCTGTTCGTAGATTTTCTGAGCATGTATGTCGGACTGTCTGTAATATGCATGTCGGGTTAAGCTACCCCCTTCAGGACAAGCAAGGGACCCCATAGCTTATCTTAACTAGCACAGGACCACATTTGGCCTAAATCAGGAACTGGATATCTCAAAGTATTACGATGAATTACAATATTTTGGATGCTTTATTTTGATGTTTCAGCGACTATATGGTTCGGAAATCCTAATGGTTCGTGGTCCTGAAACTAACTGCTCGCGGTCGACTAAAATTCCCCATGGTTGAATCAGAAGCGCTGCCCCTTTTGGACATTACCCGGTTGTCACTATACTTGGATTTTAGAAGCCTAATCTACATGGATAAACTGGAAACTCTGGAAAATGGCTACTAACAAAGTTATGGATGCAGTTGTTTGAAATGAACAAGTACAACTACAGTCCATGCTTGTGAGCCAGGTCAGGTCTGGATAAAATGATTTGAAATGCATCATAATTTCAAGCAATAATGAACTAGTTCTGGACACACCGAAAGGACACAAATCTGTGACTGACAAACTGAGAGACTGGATCTAAATCTCTAGATCTGTGTGTCATAATTGTCTGTGGCAGGTGCCCTTTGTAGAATCAAAATATTTCCTTTGGGTCGCGCGCGGTTTCACGGGGCATACGTTCAACTTTCTTTAAGATTTCATTTAATCGTCTTTTATGTCTAATACGACCCTCCAGAAGACCGGCATACAGCAGAACGGAGCACAGACTCATCACCGCAGCTATACCATAGCTCCACCGGAAGCAACGTAGTCCATAACAATCGGTGACGCTGGGATCTCCTATAGCTGCTTGATACAATGAACCGTACACCTGCTGCATGATCAATCCACCTATACCAGACCCAACCATCATTAAACCCCAGTTCATCCCAAAATATTTCATACCAAAATGTTCGCTAGTCATCGTAGGGCTCAGGCACCAAGTAGCACCGTTCGCAACACCCACGCCAAGAACGGCTAACAGTAACACGGGATAAGAGTCTCCCCAAAACACACACACGCCAAGAACGATGCTTTGAAACACTGTGGCGGCTAATATAACGGCAGCCCTTGGTACCTTCTCGGCAATGATGTCAGACGTAAAACCAACAATGAACTTGGAGCATGTCGCCGAGACGGGATTCAACACCGTAAATAAAGTACTTTTATCCTGGTAATCGAACGACCTCAGATATGTCGTAATGTTGTTTATATACATGAGCTGGAGACTGGAGCACATGACGCACGGCCAAAATATGAAATGAAAATCAACATTTTTTAATAAAGCGAATCCAGTCACGTCTTTTACCTCTTCTACGCTTTTTTCAGCGGATTCGATGAAGTTGACGCTGTTAACTAACTTCTCTCTGTCATCAGAACTCTCCGGAGGATGCGTAGAATAAATGCTCAGGAAAACAACGCCCAGTAAATTTGTAACTATAAAGGCAATGGCTGACATCAGGTAAAACCCCTTCAAATCCTGATTCTGAACGTCTGTTGTGTGGCCATTTACAAAGCAGACGCCGTAAATGAGAGCAAAAATGGCAGGACCAGCACTGAAGGAAGAATCGAGAAGTCCCACGATTTTACCTCTGTGCTTAGCATGGACGTTGTGCATACTGGTAGTAAGACATGCCATGTAGGTGAAAATACAACCGAATCCTGAAAGATACAATAAATAAATTTGATGGGGGTGAAGTGACGTCGAGATTTCGGCTATCTGAACAATATTCTATATCAAAAAAGTCTATTGATCTTCTCGGGGGAGACTCTCTTCAAATTCAATTACAATCGACACGAAACCTTGCATGCTTGTGCCATGGACAAGGAGTGTGTATGTGGTTGGGGGCGAATGGTTAGCGCGTGTGCGTTGTATCATAAGGTCTGTCATTCCCCGGTTGTACGTGACAAGGAGTAGGGTCGCCTGTATAACCTCGTGGGTTTCCTCCGGGTCCTCCGGTTTGCTCCCACTGCTATAGACCCCTACGCGGAAGCGAATTTTTGAAATATAATTGGACCTAGTCTCTCTCTCTCTCTCTCTCTCTCTCTCTCTCTCTCTTGTACGACTGCGTAGCGATTGCCGACCTTAATATATATATTACGACGTTACAATTCCAAAATGGCGACGATGACGTCATGATCAATTCCTAGTCCATATAGTAGTATCGTACTTATTTTTCTATGTGTAGGATTTAGTTAACAATAATTATTGACATTACCAGTAATAAAGAAATAAATATCCTGTAAATATGGATTATCATGGTAGAATTCGACTTCATCGTAAGTTGTATACAGCATTATAAATCCCAGCGTAGTTAAAATCAGGGATGTAAAAGACGTCCATCTGGCACCAGTCCTTTCATACATAAAACCGGCTGGAAATCCAAGACAGATGCCAAAATTACTCAGTGCGGACATCATTTCAACTGAAAAGGGAATTTGAAATTGTTTAATACCTTTTTTAGACCACCAGAAATTTAAATTTGGAGCCAACCTTATAATAGCTTGAATTAGAAATTAGGAAAAGGTCTTCTAAATAACCTACATGTATCCAGTCATGAGGTTTTCCATACGTTTGCCTATTTATCCCTTTAATGCATAATCATGTCAGATTTTCACTTGCCAGGGCACGACTGTAGTAAAATAGCAATCTGGTCTTTCGAAAGATACGAAAGCAGCCTGGTCTTTCGAAAGGAACGAAACACGAACGTCACATATTGTCCAAAATTGTCAGCGTTCACTGTATAGCCATTGTTCAGGAAAAATTCTCCACTTAATTGTGACTGTAGGACTTATAGGGGAAGTGTGGTTTGATGATATGCAAATCGAGGTCCACATCTACAAATTGATAATAGGACTAAACGGTTAGATCTATTTCCTAAGGTCACCTGCAGATTTGGTCAAAAGTCACGAGAATGAAATGAAATGAAATGGGTTTAACGTCCTACTGTTCTGCTCCTAACCTGGGCTAATGAAGACAGGCATACGCCATACAGTGTGCTATTAGGGAAATTTTGCCCAGGCAGCGGCGCTACGGCCTGCTCTTCTATCGAATTCCAACTGCCAAGGGATCTTTTACGTGTACGCCAATGTGTACACGGGACCTCGGTTTTTCGTCCCATCCGAACGACTAGACAGCTGTCCTTGTCACGAGATGTAAACCGGGCTAGCCCTAACCCTAACCTCGGACCTAGTCCTAGCCCTTACCCACAATCTCGCCAACAATTCCGTGCCCTAACCCCATTTACATCTTGTCGACCTTGAAGGAATCTGTTGGTGGCCTTAATAATTAGATCTTGGCAGGATTACACCTAGAAACAGTGTTACATAAAACCTCAAATACCATTTTATCTTAATCTCAAAATAACCTAAATAAAACTCTAATTTCGTTAGTCATCGGTGGATAATAAAGGTTATAAATCACTGTTTGAAAAGTAAATGACCTGCAACGCACCTTGAGATTGTGAATACCGGAAACTTAATTTGATAGCATTGGAGTAGGCGTTGAAGGCGAATATGGAACCAGCCACTGCCATCCCCAGACATCCTACCGCTATAGCCGTTATCCGCAAAATTACATTCTTCGAACATCGAACCATTCTGTAGATCTTCTAAAAGTTGCCTCTCGGGTCGATGTTGCTGTTGAAAACGTGCCTGGGTCAGATCCGACAAGTTTATTCATCCATGTTGAGTATAATCCATGAAATGATACAGCAAATATTGATCATATTGAACAGGAGGCCTACATTAACGGGAGACATGTTTCGATGATGATACAGCAATGTTTTTATCATGTGATTTTAAATAGTATCATATCATTAAATGTTTATCTACAGGGATGAAGTCCCGATATAGAAAATAATTATATATATGTAGGCATAGAAGAAATTTGATCAACTCATAGGTCGATATTCGATTATGGAGTTGAAATATTAATAAATAATATCGTAAGTCATAGTTTGACACAGCGCACTTGTTCATACTGATGTCGATGAGACATACCCAAATAAATTATAATTTTACAGTCGACTGCATCCATTAATGATATTACTGTTATAACAAAATATAGTCTATTATTCCATTTGATTCACACAGATATTCAATGTAAAGGGATAAACAGCAAAGATAGAAATCAGGCCCGGTGGAGTGGGGGTAGCGGGGGGGGGGGGGGGTTTATAAAGCCCCCAATAATTTGGCCGCAAGTATTCCTTTCTCCAGGTAATTGCATACAAGTAAAGGGGCCTGATTTTAACATAGACAAGAGATTTCTTGAAGGTAGACTTTCAGAAGAAGAAAACCCCGCTTTTCTTAATACGGACCAGGGGGGTGGGTGGCCGAATGGCTAGCTCGTGCGTACTGCATCATACGGCCTGCCATTGAGTCAACTGGCGTGGTTTCGAATCCCCGGTTTTACGTGACAAGGAGTAGGGTCGCCTGTTCAATCTCGTGGGTTTTCTCCGGGTCCTCCGGTTTCCTCCCACTGCTAAAGACCCCTACGCGCAAGCGAATTATTGAAATGAAATTAAACCATATGTTAGTCCCGAAATGATATAGTTTGTGTCGAGTGGACGTTAAACCCCATTTCTCTCTCTCTCTCTCTCTCTCTCTCTCTCTCTCTCTTAATACTGACCACGGTTGAGAGGGTCGCGATTAGATAACTGAACAGCCTATCTTTCTTTCAAGTCCGTGTCACGTCCGTTGTATCTCTGACAAATTGGCTTATTAGAAAAACGAGTTTTTCTTATTCTCTTTCCTTGTGTCCCTTATCCATCAAATAATTCACTGCTATCAGTTATGATCAGTTCAAACAATCGGTTGCCATGCAAGAAACACCCACATTTTGTAAGAAATGGATGGGAAAGAGGTAAAATCAATAGGGCTCATCCACTTATTCAAGATCTTTTGATCCATGATATATTTGTCAAGTTTTATCAGAATGGGACAACAATGGTAGCCCCTCTGGAGGGCTTACAAAATCCATGCATAATATTTCAAATTGTGCGTGAAAAGCAAGGGCTATAGCTCTGGAATGTAAGGTCTGATGCGTACCAAATAAATCGAACTCATCCAAGAACTTAACACATAGTTTCAGTTTCATGGGAAAGGTCCAGAAACGCCATTCATATTTCACATTTTGTGTAAAGGGCAGGGAGGGGCAGATGCGCACGAAAATTGAACTCACCCAAGAACTAGTGATTCTCGTTTTAAGTTTCATCTAAATGGGATAAAATTGTGACTTCTAGATGGTCCACAACCTGGGTATTAAATGCTTTTATCATACTATTTGCGTAACGGGGAGTGGCTATTTGACGGGAAGTCTCGATCCGATTTTCAGGAAATTCGGACTCAACCATAACTATGGTGAAACGGTTATATATTTGAACAGTTTTGAAAATAAGATAAAGATTGTGACGGGCCTTAAGCTAAAAACGTGATATTTCATACAATCACGGGGTCATAATCCAAAGAGTTACGGTCCAATACGAGCTAATATCGAAGGGAATCCAGATCTTTTAGATATAAATATACATTATTTTCATCAAAATTGGATAACAAATTTGAACTTGGGTATAACGGTCAGATTCAAATATTTTAATAAAGGCCACCGGCAGATTTCGTCATGGTCACCAGATGTAAATGGGTTAGGGCACGTGATTTTTGCAGAGGATTGTGGGTTAGGATAAGGGCTAGGTCTTGGTCTAGGGTTGGCGCTAGCCCTGTTTACATCTCGTGACCTTGGCGAAATCTGCAGGTGTCCGTAATATTTAAATCTAACCTGGGTATTACAATTACATGCTTTTAAGGGCAGTTTCGGTCCGAATTTCACGAAATGACGAAATGTGAACTTAACTGTAATTATGGTGTAACTTTACTATATTTGAACGGTTTTTACAATCAAATAAAAACTGTGACTTCTACAGGGTCCACAAACTAAAATGTACAATCAGGGGTCACAATCCAAGAAGTCATGCACCGTCCGATATCGAAAGGAACCGAGACCTTTCGGTTATAAATATATATTGTAAGCTTCATCAAAATCGGATAAAAATTGTGCCCTCTGTGTCCGATAACCTTTGTATTATTATGCATATATTTGTCAAGGCCAGCGTCACAGGATTAAACCACCATTGACTGTGTTTTCATGGTAAGAGAATTAGAAAAGAAATAAAATTTCACTTCATTTTTTTTAGCCAGAAATCGCCCAGAAAGCGTCCCCGACGATCTAGCCCGCCCCCAATCAAGATTTCACTTCCGCTCGCCCTTGAAATCTGTTGACCTAGGAATAGTTGTTGTATGTTACGTCCACATTTTCATGTGGATGTATTATGCCGTCGCTCCTGTCCATCCGTGTTGTGGTACGCATTAGACCGCAACTGCCATATACGCAAAATGTGAAATGTGTACGAAGTTTGTGGACTCTTATTCGGATCACATAATTTTCATAAAAATTCACATCTTTATGGATCACCATAAAAAAATCAATAGTTATACATTGTCCGTCAATTTTACAGCACCCCTGAGGACATTACCCGACGCCCTCGTTGCTCTGAGCTAGTTACGGCCCTGTCGTTGGGTAATGTTCCCCCTTTGATTATCGGAGTGACAACGGACACAGTAATCAGTCTAGATAATTTGTAAGTCAAGTTTTAGATATTAACGTATATGGTATATGGACCTTGAAAACTAAAACTAGAATATTTTTTATTACACATGATGGACACCCCAACCAATGAAAATTGTTAGTTCTTAAAAATATTTTAGTTGAAGATTTCATGAATGAAGTCCATTGAATCCAAGAAGTTAAAACAGTACAGCCTGCTACAACAGGCCCAGAAAACATAGTCGAGGGGCCCATCAACATCGGGGATTACACTGCTGGCCTAACAAACATTGTAGATCAGCCAATCAACACAGGGGATTACAGCAGGTCAGGCCCAGAAAACCGTTTCCACTGGGCAGACAACATAGATAGGTGACTACAGTAGGTCTATAAAATGACCATGACCAGAAATAACATATAAGGTAAATGAAATGAGTTTTAATGTCCTACAGCTCTGCTCTGATTAGGTAATAATGAAGGGTATGGCACGCTATACAGTGTGCTATGAGGGAAACTTTGCCCGGGCAGCAGCACTGTCGCCTACTCTTATATCTAATTCCAACTGCCAAGCGGATCTTTTACGTACATGCCAATGTATACATGAGACCTCAGTTTTTTGTCCCATCCAAACGACTAGAAATAACTGTCCTTTTCAGTCCTTCCATCCCGCACCACTGACAAGGGGGCAAACCACGTTGGAAAAACCCGATGAAGTTTCTCGACCAATCCAGGTTAGTGAGCAAACGTCTTACCCACCGTTGCTCCCGTAACATAAGGGAGAGGGAGGGGTTACAAATAAGCATAGCCTGTAACTCAATCCAGATTATTGAATAAAAAGATGCATGGTATGAAAATATTTCAGTAAATGTCTTTGGTAATGAATAACAGAGGGAGTACTGACACAAACTAGGTCATTTCGGGACTAACATATGGTTTAATTTTATTTCAATAATTCGCTTGCGCGTAGGGGTCTTTAGCAGTGGGAGTAAACAGGAGGACCTGGAAAAAACCCCACGAGGTTGGACAGGAGACCCAACTCGTTGTCACGTACAACCGGGGAATCAAAACCATGCCAGTTGACTCAATGTTGTCTTTACGACACTAGGATCTGAAAGAGTTGTTATGTAACCCGTATTCTGCTTAATGTGAGGGATTAGCAATGAAACTGTTATAGGCATGCTGCCAGTATGACCCCTGATGCAACCTCCCAGTACAACTGGTCAGATCTTCATGCAGTGGAGGCCATCGAAAGCATAAAAAAAACGAAATGAAATATAGATCTGTATTTTAATCAGATTGGATTATCACAGACACAATATATTAAAGGCTCAATACCACTCTTGTTGTGACTGAATAATATGTCCCAATCTATATTCTGGTCAACAAATTGTACTATTTTACAATATTCCAATTAATTGATGATACAAATTTCATCTTAACACACCTAATTTAAAAAATTGAAAAAATTCAACTCAATGATTTGAAAAGCCTGACGTAAAGCTTTTCAAATGTTACTTGGATTTAAAAATATTTTTGAACCCTGTGGACAAGTAAAATAGGATTTAATGGATAATTTACATAACAGGTAGGACACTAACACATCTAGTACTTAGAATAAGGCTATTTTTTATTTTCTGGAGCTGTCAAGCCAGCAAGAGTGTTATTGTCCCTTTAACTATCTAAAATTATATAAACAGTTTTTTTTAAAAAACCAGTACATCTTGTATAATTTGAGCAAAAATACAATAATATAAAAAATAATACTGTCTAGGTATATAATCACAAAGATGAATATTATATTAAGATTTAAATTTGTCTATTGCCGGACAATTTCTTTACTGGCTTCAAATGTTATATGATTTGTTATTTAGACATCTATTTACATGACAAGCCCATAATCAACTCTCTAGACCTTGGATGGCAAAGATATTGAGTGGATTACTTAATGTCTACCATTATAAATGCAAATATGGACGAAAAATTCGAAACCTTCCGAAAATGTGTAACATCACAACAACTACAGGTAAAAGGCTTTCTATACATGTATTAGGCATTCATAAGTTTGCTTAGAATAAAGTAATTTGACTGAAATTTTTAATACATAAATTTTTAAAGTATTATACCAAGAACAACCAGCTCTTTCTCGAGTGACCTTATACAAAGATTCCCACCATCGTGCGATGCGTTACGAAAGGAATGTTCCTACTGAGTCCACGATCTCATACGTGCAGATACATTATTTGATATGATCAACTCGATTGCTGCGACGGGCCTCAATATATTATAAGACCTGTTAGGATCACCATGATTACTTCACGATTAAAACCATAATTCAAATCGTAGCGTGAATCGTGATAGTGGGAACCTAGCATTGAGTTTGATCACTGTTATTTCTCTTTTCACCTTTTAACAAACACCAGTCCTACCCTATAAATCAATAACTCATATAAATAACACAATTATATCACAGTTTACTGAATAAATATATAATTTAAATATAACAATAATACTTATAGTAAGTGCAGGATGACTGCAATACACACAAACTAAACCCATAAGACAACCCACGAACAATATATACAGATATTTCCAATAATAAACAACAAACAAAGTATATCATATCATATCAAGTGAATGGATCCGGGGGCTAGCTGTAAGCGTTCACTGTGCTGTACAGTCCTGAGTCAGTAATGATACCGACTTCACTCAAAATGAAAACAAAATAACAATAAGGGAGACAATTCATAAAACAATGACGATCCTACTATGGACCAGGAACTGACCATGTTGGATGAAATTGTTCAAGGAAGCATGCCAATTTTCATGTTGATGGACATGAATTGACGAGAGAGAGAAATGGGGTTGATGTCTACGACACAAACTAGGTCATTTCGGGACTAACATAATATGGTTTAATTTTATTTAAATAATTTGTTTGCGCGTAGGGGTCTTTAGCAGTGGGAGGCAACTGGAGGACCCGGAGAAACCCTACGAGGTTGGACAAGCGACCCTACTCCTTGTCATGTACAACCGATGAATTGACGAAGCCTTGGGCTTTTTTGAAAAGTCGCCCCAAGAACAAGAGTCTGTTCAGTTCCTGGTCCAAAAGGGGAAGGAATATATTCAAAGCAAAGTTAAGCAATTCTGTATAACTAAAATGCTTTGTTAAAAATCATATAAATAACATGAAAATCTATATAGATAATTTGTTAAAGCTATATTATAAACTTTCATATAAAAATTAAAATAATAAATAATTTGATTATGTGGTTTGCATTGTAAATGTTAGCTTGATATAGAATGGATATACATATACATACAATAACCATTAGTGAAAATTAAACATGCATTATGCAAGAGCTAAATCTGCCAATTGCAGGTCTTTCTTTAGGCCTGAACTGTTATCTAAATTATTAATTAGACATTAATTAACTTTAACAGACTATAATCAACTCTTGATGTCATCGCTAGCCTGCAATATTTGCTGCTGCTGCTTCTGATTAAATCAAAAAATGGATAATCGAGACTATGATTTTATCGTACCGAATTTAGTAATGATGATCAAGGCTAGGCCCAAAATTCAATCACTAAATTCTCGGTTCAGGGTGGATCAATTTGACTGAAATTTTCAGCAAATTCCCTTTACAATATCTAGTTTTTAACTATGATAGTGAGAACTACTAGCTCTGTATCTAATCTCCCATAATGTATCTTTAATGAAACTATTATTCAAACAGTAGATTAAAGCTGCTTATACAAATGTAGTTGTTCAAAAATGGTTTAATACTATTCAGAATTTACAAAAGTATGACAAATTTAACATTTTCCAACACTGGCATCTTCCATAGATAACAAACAGTGCTGGGTTTAAAATTAATCTGGTTCCAGAATGTATCTTTAAGCTAAAAAAAAGGAGACAAAATATTATGTACTGTGCAATTCACATCTGAATAATCTTTAAAATCATTATATATTCTAAATCTTTGGTATATTTTCTAACATGAGATTGTTGTCAATTCCCTTCCTGAAAGTTCAGGTCCCTTGGCAGTTGGGTCATTTCTGAAATCTAGATTTTTGTTTATTTTTGTAATACTATGGACAGATGTGGAGCTGGGTTTAGGTACAGCATTTCTTAGCGTAACCAAGGCACTTTTAGGTGGAGAAATGAAGGAGTTCTGATAGGTAGACAGGTAGTCTCCCTTGGTTTCATCGCATATCTGCTGTTTCCATTCTCGTTGTAGTTTTGGTAACAGACCATAATTTGTTGATTGTCCTGTAAAATCGAGACACAAGAAATAATTATTTTAATTCCTTT
This sequence comes from Patella vulgata, assembly GCF_932274485.2. Lineage (NCBI taxonomy): Eukaryota > Metazoa > Mollusca > Gastropoda > Patellidae > Patella > Patella vulgata. Next base: position 6,867,503 of record NC_065885.2, read on the forward strand.
AATTATTTTAATTAAAACAAATTTTCGTGTCGCACTAAATGACCTTATCAACCCTGATCAAACATATCTTTAAAGATAAAAAACAAAATATAAATAAATTATTGAACTTATATACTGATGGGGGGGGGGGCAAAGGCTTCTGGGGGCACCGATGGGGCTTCTGGAGGCGCCGATGTACCTACACTTGACGAACGGTACTGTGGACACACCTCCCTTTTCGGAGAGGGGTCAAGGGTGCCCTCTCCATCCCCCCCCCCAAAAAAAAACTTTGGAAAATTGGATTTGCACTTGAAAATGACAGAAAATTTCAATTTTGAGACTGAATTGCGATATTGGCATATTATATTTTGATATGAACATTATAAAAATTTGAAGGAAGGAATACAACTTTAACGTACCTATAATAATTTATGAGAAAAACGAAAAGTTGGGCGTCTAACCAATCTCACACGGCATTAAGGGTGCCCCGCGAATTATATTATAGGCGCCCATGATCTCATCGTGGGCAGCCCACCAATCCCGGCATTATCGGCGCCCCTCCGGGATGGGGCACACCACCAAGCATGCCGTTTGTGCGCCCCATTGATCAAGCCTTTGGCACCCATAAGGGGCAGCTGAATGAGCTGATCCACTTGCCCTTCACCCCCTCCCTACGGACCTGCTTGTATAGCGCCAAAATTCAGCTTGTGTAAAGCTGCTCTGTGACGCTTGTACAAGAAAATATACGATTATGAGTACACCATATAAAACAATATAATATAGATAGAAAATCATAAAAAATAATAAAATTAAACTATTTGGTAAATCAAGATAATAGGATTTAAAAAAAATAAAATAACATGGTACAGGTACAAATAAAATATAGATCAGAAATCATAAAAAAATAAAATAGCGGGGTACAGGTACAGATAAAATATAGATAAAAAAAAATCATAAAAAAATTAAATACACTTCATCATTCTGTTCAATAGAAAGTAAATAAGTTACTATTCTGTAAAGAGTTTAAATTATTTTTTTCTAACATACATGTATCACATGTCTGCTTTCTCTGGGTTATGCAGATGGGAGTTGCAACAACTATAATGAATTATTCAAAGCTTTGGCACTATCAACTGCGTAAATTACACTATACAAGATTAATCAAAATTTATGTTGATTAAAAATTCATTATATTGGTACACTTGATATCATTTCTAAAGAAGAGTAGACTTGGTGTTCTAGTTTTATAATTAAACCTGGTTGGATCATAAACCCTGTTAATCCAGTCCTAATTAGTGATTAATATATAATGCTTTTAATGAACTTCTGGTGTTGCTATAAACATTGTATCATTGTTTGGTGGGGAAACACTTAATACAGATTGGATTAAACCATAATTACATGATAGGATTAATCAATACATCTACCTAGTAACTAAGGGTTTCCTTTAGAATTTTAAAACATTACATTTAAAGCGAGAGAGAGAAATGGAGTTTAACGTCCACTCGAGACAGACTAGGTCATTTTGGGACTAACATATGGTTTAATTTTATTTCAATAATTTGCTTGCGTGTAGGGGTCTCTAGCAGTGGGAGGAAACCTGGGGACCCAGAGAAAACCCACGAGGTTGGACAGGCAACCCTACTCCTTGTCACGTACAACCGGGGATTCGAAACCACGTCTGTTGACTCAATGACAGACCTTATGATACAGTGCGCAAATGCTAACCATTCGGCCATCCAACCCCACACATGTAAACCAGTGATATTGGATTAATGGATACATCTATTTTTTAACTAGATGAAAGTTTTTTGGGAAACTATTAAATATTTATTGGATAAATGAATAGGTGTAATTAAGGGTCTGCTATAGAAACTTAAAGGGCCGAGTTACTGTAATATTTTAAACTGTAATGAATAGGCCTACTGTACATCTAATTTAGGGTTTTATTTAAAAGCTTAAAGGATCTTACTACAGTAATATTTTAAACTATAACTAAGATTGACTCAAAAAGATTAAAACTGCCACTTGGTATAAAAACTATTTTCTTTGACTAATATATCTATAAACTATTTAAGACAAAAAAAAAACCTATAAAAAATTAAGTACTGGTAGTAAAAATTGAGAAAAATCTTGGTAAAATTACCTCAACTGCCTCAAGTAACTGTCATATTAAATATAATCAAAATATAAAACATAAAATTGATATGATTATTAATTTTCTCAAATTTACTTTTAATTTTGAAATGGTAGACATTTTAATATTATTGCCTCTGAAGTCTGAAGATCATTTGGTTGACTGTTAGTCCCGTACAAACTACAATATTGTAAAGAGAGAGAAGTCATTTCGGGACTAACATAGGGTTCAATGTTATTTCAATAATTCGCTTGCACATAGGGGTCTTTAGCAGTGGGAGGAAACTGGAGGACCTGGAGAAAACCCAAAAGGTTGGTCAGGCGACTCCACTCCTTGTAATATACATGTACAACCGAGGAATCAAAACCACACCACTTGACTCAATACCAGACCTTATGATACAACGCGCATGTGCAATATAACCATTCAGCCAACCAACCCCTCTAACTAATTTGAAATAAACTACATACCTTGGAGCGGGTGATCTGATTTTTCTGGTACCCAGGCCAAACAATGACCGTTCCAGTTCCTTAATTCTGGAAGACAGTTCTCGTGCCATCTGCCGTTATACTGTTCATCATACCACGACACCATGTTATTAGAATACTTTTTACCATGGTGATGGAATAAAGTCTCTGGTCCAAGTCCATCTGATCTCATCATAGCATTACGTCGAATAACCACATCAGGTCGATGACCTCCCCAGTTACGGAAATCTGTTCGGTGGGTACTGTTGTGTAAATTGTTACCGCGTTGAAACTAAAGAAGAAAAATATGTTTCCTGATGATCAGCTTTTTTTATGTAGGCCAGAATACAATTCGCATATTGCAGATTAATTCCTTGCAAAAATTCCTGCTTTGCACTAAATTGTGGCGTTGTTGCCCTGAACCTAGAGTTATATTATCTTGGGCCGCCGGTAATTGGGTTAAGAGACTTAGCTCCTTTAAAGTTGAATTACTAAATAAAAGAATATCAACCCAAAACTGGTTCAAGCATTCAGTATTATGATGAACTGCAAATTTGTCAAAATTTGGCATCCACTGGAGTGGCAATATATAGACTTTACTGCACATGATTTATTGGAAAAGACCTAATCGCTCTAAACAATTTATTTCAAAATTACACTCTAGGATCTAGGGAAATTATTTTACAAATTTTACAGTCTGGATTTGCTTGAATTCGGGCACACTACTAGATCTTTGTACGATCTGAGAAATATCTTTCTCTAGGGTTAGGTTAGGTTTATAAATTACATGTAAAACGTACAAATTGATGCAGTAACAACGGCGGATTTTGGCTAAAGCTATTCTGAAGGGTTAGGGTTAGAATTGTGAGTATAAACACAGAAAGATATTTCTCAGATCGGAAAAATCTAGTATCGTGCTGAATTCGGTACTACATACAGATTAAATTTACGATATTTCATGTTTTCAATCCCAGATATTTTGCTTATATTATTCTGCTTCTCTAAGTTTAATAATATTAGATTAATCTAATAGACTAATAAGCCTACATAAGCTCCAAAAATTTTTTATTTTCTAATTATGAAAAATAAACAGAACAACAATTTTTAATTTTAAATTGTTTTTCACAATAATATATACACTTTTGGATCATGGTAATACATCTAATAGACTAGATTTAATAGGCCTACATAAGCTCCAAAAAAATTTTATTTTCTAATTATGAAAAATAAACAGAACAACAATTTTTAATTTTAAATTGTTTTTCACAATAATATATACACTTTTGGATCATGGTAATACATTTTTAGATTTTTTTCAAAAAAAGTTTGTTTCAGGTAGAAATAGAAAGGCTATTATTTATTATTATTACTAAATACTATTTATTAAATACTTACAATATTACGTTCTTCGGACCAATTTCCAATAAGAACACCCGGAGAAAAACGTTGTTCTATACGCCATCCTGGCATTGACCATTTTTTAGGATCTCCTTGAGCCATGACAACTTGTTGGTTAACAGTTCTGAAGGGTTTCTTGAAACCACCTTTTAACCCTTTTAATCGTTTACCTTGGAAACCGTTAAGAACCAACTCACTACCTAGAAAAGCGTAACACTACACATTGTATTTCGTTAGACGTTATCTAATCTACAATTAAATAATGGTCCATTGCATCATTGTAAATAGTAATAACCATGTCAATACTACTGATCATATACACAGTAAAATCCTATGTATCAGAATTTATTGATAATTATGACGTACTATTTTATAACCAATTTGATGTAGAAATATAAAGTAGTGCTGATAAAATAGAGTTATTTCCCTTCCATCGTTTGCGTTGTTTAAGAATTACATTATATTTCTCTGCACAGAAAACAAATTATAACAAAACAGTTTGTTAATGAAAAGTTGCCCCCTTTAAAATCCAAGAACTGTTTGTGTTTTATAAGAAATATATTTTTATTCGCTTAATGTTCTATTCGTTTCGCATTTAACTCCATTTAATTTGGACGAAACCAATATGGCAGCCTCCAGTCGAAGGTTATCGTATTGTCTGTTAAAATCAAATTACACAGCACTACTGAGACAAGTTTCGTTTCATAAACCACGATGTACGCGCTGTCTCTCAAGTGCCATTACAACAGGTTACATATATTTTTGTATTATTGTTAATTAAGCACATGAATTTAATAAATAGCCAGAGAGAGGAGAGGTACTTTGACACTGTCTGACTGTATAGTGTAAGGGTAGATAACTCCCTTACACTCACCTGGAATAAGGCCTTGCAGACCACTTTATAGAATTTCATCTCAAAAAAAAGAAAAAAAAAGAAAGAATGTTTATGGTTGACAAAGTCAAAGCTACATACTGTGCAGCGTGATGTCATTTGAAATTGGGGGTCACGGTGCTAAGTAGGTACCGGAAGACGCTGACTCGCTACCCTGGAAGTCGGGGGTTCGATCCCTGCATTGGCTGATAAAGTTCATTCAAATTTTCCGGCATGATTCTCCGTTGTCAGTGATGCAGGACGGAGGGCCTGACAAGGACATCTGTTTAGTTGTTCGTATGGGACGAAAAACCGAGGTCCTGTGTACACATTGGCGTGCAAGTAAAAGATCCTGTGACAGTTGGAATTCGATATAAGAGTAGGCCCTAGTGCTGCTGTCCGGGCAAAATTTCCCTCATAACACACTGTATTGCTATTGCCCGTCTTCATTAGCCCAGTTCGAAGCAGAACAGTAGGACTTTAAACCCCATTTTACTTCATTTCATTTGAAATTGGAAAACTGTAAAATAAAGTCACAAACCACTTTGAATGCCAGAAATGTGTGAACATGCAGGCGTTGTTTGAGTGAGTCCTAGTCTAGAGCGAAGCTGATTAATTTATATTGTCAAATACAAAACCTTCATAATTAAGTTTCTGAAATGATGCAAATTTTTTTTTCCAAATTGATTTTAAATTAAATTTAAATTGTATGAGTATTGGATAAATTACTGATTAATTTTGTTTAAAAAACAATGTGTGACAATAATTTTCATTGATGTCATTTATATGTGACGTCATTAATCAGACGCATAATCTCGCTTGACGAGATTTGATAGAGTGTAGATAACTTGGACTATGTTGACATGCCCAATTTTAGTTACGCTCCTGTGTTGCCTGAAAAGAGCTTTGCTCAAGCCCTGTGCTATGCTTTAGACCTTTGGTCTATATTAATGGTAACATTTGTGGCAATAATCACTACTATTAGTCTTATTTTGATTTATTCCAAATTATGTATTGTAAGCAGGATTTGAGCCACAGTGGCTAAGTGGGTAAGACACTGGCTCGCAAGCCTGGAGGTTGCACGTTCGATCCCTGTATTGGCCAAGAATGTTCATTGCAGAATGGAGGGCCTGATAAGGACAGTTATCTAGTCGGTCAGATGGGACGAAAAACCGAGGACCTGTGTATTCTTTGGTGTGCATGTGGCAGTTGGAATTCAATATAAGATTAGGCCATATTGCCGCTGCCCGGGCAAAATTTCCCTCATAGCAAAATGTATGGCGTATGCCTGTCTTCATGAGCCAAGTCGGAGCAGAACAGTAGGACATTAAACCACATTTCATTTCATTTCGTAAGAGGATGAATGGGCCTTGACCTTAATTTTAATTATTCATACAGTGGTTTATTAATCATTTTAAATAAACGATCAGATCTGAAATGCATTTATATTTTTTTTTATTTTCATTTTCTTAGAAACCGGAAAAGATGACAAAGACCCCTTCGTTCTGTTCAGATCCCAAGAAGTGCAGCGTATATTGAAGAAAATAACTGGACTGAATGTTGAAAAAGTTTCTCATATGGTATCATCTACTTTAAAAAAACCAACCTACAAATTATTAACAGAGGAAGAAACACAAGAGGTTTTGAAATTTTAAATAAATTGAAATAAAATGAGGGGTTTGGGTGATCTAGTGGTTTAACACGTGCAAGTGAAATCATAAGGTCTGTCATTATGTCAAAAGGTATAGTTTCAATTCCCAACATGTACATGGCAAGAAGTAGGGTAGTCAGTGCAACTTTGTGGATTTTCTCAGGGTCTTCCAGGTTTCCTCCCACTGCTAAAGACCCCTACGTGCAAGTGAATTATTGAAATAAAATCGAACCATGTGTTAGTCCCGAAATGACATAGTTTGTGTTGAGTGGATGTAAAATCCTATTTCCCAGGTTGGTAAATCTCGCCCACACATGGATGGAAGCCTGGGAACTCCTGGTTAGTGCTCCACTGTGCCAATGAGGACTCTGAGTTTGTAATAAAATAAGTAAAATTACCAGTGTTCAGAACCAAATATACTTTATTTCTGATAGGGGGTTTTGTGGCCGAGGGGTTCTACTCGTACATCTGTACGTTGGATCATAAGTGGTGTCATTGAATAAAGTTTCATGTTTTGATTCTCTGCTTATACATGACAAGGAGTAGAGTTGTCTCTGGTGTCTTCCCACTGCTAAAGACCCACTACATGTATGTGCAAACGAATTATTGAAATAATATTGCATGGTATGTAGTCCCGAAATGGCCTAGTTTGTGTCGAGTGGACATTAAACCCCATCTCTCTATCTTCTACCCACAAGTGAATTATTGAAATAAAATAGAACTATATGTTAGTCCCAAAGTGTTCAGTGTTTAATAAACCCCCCTCTCTCTCGCTCTCTCTCTCTCTCTCTTGCTCTCTCTCTCTCTCTCTCTCTCTCTCTCTCTCTCTCGCTCTCTCTCTCTGTGATTAATTCTAATTCCCATCCATGATAATTAATTGTCCCCTTCCTTTCGAAGAAAGCAGGGGACTATTAAAATGAGTTGGTCTGTCTGTCTGTCCGTCCGTCCGTCTGTCCGTCACACTTTTTGGGACACAATAACTCTCCTTCTAATTGACCTAGAATGTTCAAACTTGGTGTAGGTGTTTATTAGGTCAATGCCGTGATGGAGTTCGAAGATGAACATTTTCTGCTTAGGGTAAGCAGAGATAAGCAATTTGATTGGTTGATGCTTTGGGACACGATAACTTTAGTTCTAATTAAGTGAGAGTGATGAAACTTGGAGTATAGTTTCATTACATCAATACCTTGACTAAGTTTGATAATGAGCATTTTCTGCTCAGGGTAAGCAGAGCAATAAGCAATTTGATTGGCCGAGACTTTGGAACACAATAACTCTCCTTCTAATTGAGCTAAAATGTTCATACTTGGTGTAGTTGTTTATGAGGTCAATGCCTTGATAGAGTGCGAAGATGAGCATTGGTTGATGCTTTGGGACACGATAACTTTAGTTCTAATTAAGTGAGAGTGATGAAACTTGGTGTATAGTTTCATTACATCAATACCTTGACTAAGTTCGATGATGAGAATTGTCTGCTTAGGCTAAGGAGCAATAAGCATTTTGATTGGTCAAGACCTAGGAACATAACAACTCTGCTTCTAATTGAGGTAGACTGTTTAAACTTGATGTGGATGTTCGTTTTGACTTGAGTTCAGTGATTAACATATCGAGCTAAAGCTAAGCAGAGATAAGCAATTTCTTTGTTCGATGCTTTGGGACAAGATAACTTTGATTCTATCTGATAGAGAGTGATGAAACTTAGTGTATAGTTGATAATCAGTTTGATTGCTCGATACTTTTGAAAAAAAATAGATGTGCGATTAATTAATATGTACGTGTCATCTATTTATTTGGGGATTTCGGCGGGGAACATCAGCCTCACTGTTGGCTTGTTTATTTTAAAGGCAGAGGAAAAGGCTAAAAAGGAAGCTGAATGGAAACTTCAAATGCCTCCATTTATGTTGCCTAGGAAACCTATACACGATATATTATCTAAAGACCCAGATTTAGAGGGATTTGATTCCAGTAAATATGTCTTCACTGATATTTCTTTTGGTTTATCAAACAAGGTATGTAATTTAGTTTGTTTTCATTTCATGTCGTAGTAATGATCTTTAATTGCTGTTTGGGTGGCCAGGTAATTTAACACATGCATGTTAGACCATAAGATCTGTCATTGCGTCAAGTGGTGCGGTTTTGATTCCACGCTTGAATGTGACAAGGAATAGGGTCGCTTATCCAACCTCGTCAAGTGATGTAGTTTCGATTCCCTACTAGTTTGTATCCCTCCCTCTCTCTCTCTCTCTCTCTCTGAGACTTTAAATAGGAGCAACATATCAAAAATGATTATCAAGTCGTTATATTTTTCTTGTTAATGACAAGACAAGATGACCTGACAATGGACAGCGTATAATCGGCCGTATAGCCATCTTTGATACACCATCCTGTCAATAAGCTGGAATATAGGGATAATATCTTATTCAAGGACATACATGTAATAACCAGATGCACATTTTGCCTCTTGACCGTCAACCGTGTCATCATAAATTCTACTCGCTAACCATTGCCATGCGTTAATTTTAAGTGCTGGTTATGAATTAAACTATCCATAAAAAGATGAATCTGTGCTTGACAAAAGCCAGATTTTCCCTGGATTTGAATCTGATTTTCTGCTCAACGCTCATTGATGATTTAATCAAAAAATGGATACTCGAGAGTCTAGAGTTGAGACTATGTTTTTTTTATTGTACTGACTTTAGTATAATCTCGGTTCGAGTGGAGTAATTTTACTGGAATTTTCAGCATATTTCCTTTACATTATCTAGTTTTTAACTACTATAGGGAGAACTGTCAGCTCTTCATCTAATCTCACATAATGCCCCTTTAATTTTGTAGAATTCATATGTAACAATAAACTATAGATAGAATTCAGAATAAATCACCGTTGATACTAAAATTGGTTAATATATTTCTTATATTTGTTTGGGGTTATAGGAACGTTTAATAGTTGTTCGTGATACAGACGGAACATTGCGGAAAGCTGATTGGGATGAAAGAGACCGTGTTAATCAAGTCTACAATCCCACTACAGGTCAAGTGTATATGGCACCTAAGATGTTTGATGATGAACATTTAGAGGTATGGTAATTTGTCTATCAATTAAAAAATTTTCTATCTAAAGTCTTTTTAAATAAAGTGGTCAGCTGGTCTTTCCGTTTGTTCGTCCATCTGTCCGTCACACTTTTTGGGACACAATAACTCTCCTTCTAATTGAGCTAGAATTTTCAAACTTGGTTTAAGTGTTTATTAGGTTGATGCCTTGATGGAGTTCGAAGATTAGCATTTTCTACTTCGGGTAAGCAGAGATAAGCAATTTGATTGGTTGATGCTTTGGGATAAGATAACTTCAGTTCTAATTAAATGAGAGTGATGAAACTTGGTGTATAGTTTCATCACATCAATACCTTGACTAAGTTCGATAATGAACATTTTCTCCTGAGGGTAAGCAGAGCGATAAACAATTTGATTGGTCAAGACTTTGGAACATAACAACTCTGGTTTTAATTGAGGTAAAATGTTTAAACTTGATGTTGATGTTCATTAGGTTGATTCTATCTGATAGAGAGTGATGAAACTTAGTGTATAGTTGATAATCAGTTCGATTGATTGATACTTTTGAAAAAGATAAACGTACATTTAATATGTGTCATCTATTTATTTCGTATTACACCATATGTTTGTCCCGAGATAATTCCAATTTCTCTGTGTATGGTACATGCCGCTCTTGTAGTTAAGTTGGTAAATTGTGAGTATACAGTAAAATTGTCCAACAATCAGATATACAACCTTAATTGGTTTTCCCTTTGTAAGTGTCTGACAAGGAACGGCGTATGGTCATGATGAATTCCTTCTGATTGGACAAAAAACCGAGGTCCCGTATACACCTTGACGTGAAGTAAAAAAGCTCTTGACAGTTGGAATTCGATATAAGAGTAGGCACTTGTTCTGCTGCCAGGACAAAATTTCCCTCATAGCACACTGTATGGCTTATTCCTATCTTCATTGTACTTTGTGTGGAGCTGATAAGTAGGGTGCTAGCTAAACCCCATTTCATTTCTCTTGTTTTAACATGGATTATTTAAGAGCTGAATCTGCCTCTTTCAGGTCTTTTTTTAGGACTTAAATGCTAAACATTTATTAACATGAAAAGATCATAATCAACTCTCGATGCCATCTTATATGTCCGATTTTCATTGGATTTGAATCCGATCTGCTGTTCAACGCTCCTTGATGATTAAACGTAAAAATGGAAAAAAGAGATTTTGTTTATTATAGCGACAGTGGTAACAATGACAATCGATGCCATCGGATATCTCCGATATTAAGTAGATTAGAACGGTTCAGCCATATTTTGATTTAATTGAAAAAATGAAGAAGCAAGACTTAGCTTCAAACAACAAGTACGGTGGTTACAATCAATGTACACATCTTGTCAAACCTTCAAAGGCAAATATCTTCACTTGCTATAGAGTATTTGAATGCAATTTTCAATATATTCATTTTGCATGATCTGTTTTTGAACTATATTATAGCAAGAATGGCGATCTCTTTATCTAAATCTATACTAATATTTGTGACTGTCGTTTGTCTGTCTGTCTGTCTGTTCGGGGTTGGCGGCTACACTAGGTCTGCCCCGAGTCTGAAATTTGGGGTATAGGGGTAGCTCGGACCGGGGAGTAACATAGGCCAGGTGACGTTAGTCTACCACATACATAATGTATCTTTAACAATGTTTTTGTATTATTTTTTAACAGAGGGTATTAAATGATGATAAATATATCTATATGTTAGACAGAGCTTGTGTTCAATTTGAACCAGACAATCCAGATTATATCAGAGTAAGTACAACGATTGTTGAATAATGTAGGAATTATATAATCCATTGTAACGTCAGGTAGGTTTGGGTGGTCAAGTAATTTATAATCGAATGACCTCAGGTAGGTTTGGGTGGTTAAGTAATTTACAATCCAACGACCTCAGGTACGTTTGGGTCGTCAAGTAATTTACAATCAAACAACCTTAGGTTTACACATTGACATGCACGTAAAAGATCTGTATGCCCTTCTTCAAGAGCCCAGTCTGATCAGAACAGTAAGACGTTAAACCCCATTTCATTTTGTGTCTCTTATGTCCAGGCTTGTATATATAGACGTGTGATAATCTGTACTTGAAGAAGTTTGTGACAGGTGCGTTCAGTCCAGCACTCCAGGCTTGTATATGAAATAACCTAACTTGTGTGGCATGGATGTTTCTCTCTGTTACCATACTGGAGGGCCTGACAAGGGCAGCCGTCTAGTCATTCGGATGAGACGAAAAACCGAGGTTCCGCGTATACATTGGCATGCACGTAAAAGATCCCTTGACAGTTGGAATTCGATATAAGAGTAGGCCGTAGTGCCGCTGTCCAGGGAAAATTTCCCCTCATAGCACACTGTATTGTGAATGCCCGTCTTCATTAGCCCAGTTCGGAGCAGAACAGTAGATTGTTAAACCCCATTTCATTTCATTTCTGTTTCCTTACATAAATCATATTGTGCTTTTTTCCAGGTAACACATAAAACATATGAACATATAAACAAAAATAGAAACTTTGATGTGTTGAGATCGACCAGACATTTTGGACCGATGACGTTTTACCTGACGTGGAATAAGAAGATAGATTTATTGTTAGTAGATATGATACACCAAGGATTGTAAGTAATTACTACCTTAATATTTGTCCCCCACCTTTCGCAGAAAACAGGGGACTATTAAAATGGGTTCGTCTGTCTGTCCATCCGTTCGTCTGTCTGTCACACTTTTTGGGACACAATAACTCTCTTTCTAATTGAGCTAGAATGTTCAAACTTGGTGTAGTTGTTTATTAGGTGAATGCCTTGATGGAGTTCGAAGATGAGCATTGTCTGCTCAGGGTAAGCAGAGATAAGCAATTTTATTGGTTGATGCTTTGGGTCATGATAACTTTAGTTCTAATTAAGTGAGAAAATGAAATGGGGTTTAACGTCCTACTGTTCTGCTCCTAACCTGGGCTAATGAAGACGGGCATACGCCATACAGTGTGCTATGAGGGAAATTTTGCCCGGACAGCGGCACTACGGCCTACTCTTATATCGAATTCCAACTGCCAAGGGATCTTTTACGTGCACAAGTGAATTATTGTAATAAAATAGAACCATATGTTAGTCCCAAAGTGACCTAGTTTGTGTCTAGTGGACAATAAACCCCAGTTGGTCTACTCTTGTCAGTGGTGCATGATGGAGGGTCAATGGGACCGACCCCCCCCCCCAAAAAAAAACATGATCCACCCATGCAAATAAAAGAACCCTTAATAGTCTGAATTTGATGGAAGAACAGTCAGAAATGCCACTGCCCAGACAAAATTGCCCTCAAAGCACACTGCACTGAGTACATGTCCATCTTCATCCGCCAGGTTGCAAAAAAAATTATGCTCTTTAGCCTATGTTTCATTTAAAATCAAATTAAGTCATAATGTTACAAGGCATTTAGGACATCATAATTTAACCATTTTAAGACTAAAAGGGAATAGATCTCTTTGATTATGCAAGAGCTAAATTTGCCTATTGCAAGTCTTTGTTTAGGTATGAAATGTTATATAAACTATTTATTAGACATTTATTAACATGAAAAGACCACAATCAACTCTTGCTGCCATCTTATCTGTCCAATTTTCATTGGATTTAAATCCAATCTGCTGTTCAACGCTCCTTGATGATTAAACACAAAAATGGAAAATAGAGATTTTGTTTATAGCGACAGCAGTAACAATGACAATCGAGGCTACGGTGATTTCAAAATAATGTTTTCCAGGCTTAGATTGAAGCAATCTGACTGAAATTTTCATCATATCCTCTTTACATTATCTAGTTTTTAACTATTATAGTGAGAACTGTCAGCTCTTTATCTAATCTTCCATAATGTATCTTTAATTGTTTGATCATCGGATTAGTGATGGGGAAAATCTTATTATTTAATTTTTATTTTATTTTCTTTATTTTGTTTTCAGAATGGATGATTGTATTGATGTTGTTAATTTATATGTAATACTTCATCCTTCAAGTAAAACAGCGATAAATATGGAAGATAAACAGGATATAGAACGTGTGAAGGTATTTATGTATTTCTACAAATTTAAGTCACAATAAATGTTTTTGTTTTTTTTTAAACTTCATTTCTCAAAAATGAATTGCTATAAACAGTTGGAGATGAAATGAGGGTAAACAGAATTTAACTGTCCCAAGTAAAATTCTACCACATATTGCACAGCTAACCATATATACCCTTCAAAAAAAGTAGGGGATATTCAGAAACAATACAAAACTGCTGAAATGCACTGTAACCAGTGTATGTTAATAACAGGCTAATTACCTACACATGAACATAAACAGTTCATATGGGTGGCTTATCTGACGGACCCATTTCACTCGCAAAGAGATACACTGTCAAAAGTGAAAATGGAAGTTTTTGATTTTTGTTGCAGTTGTTGTATGTTCGTTTTAAAGGGACCAAAGTATTGTGTTGAGGAGACTTCAAACTCTACTCTATTCTATTCCATACTAAGAGTAGGTCGTAGTGCCACTGTCTAGGCAAAATTTCCCTCATAGCGCACTGTATGGCGTATGCCCATCTTCGTTAGCCCATTTCAAAGCAGAACAGTAGGACATTTAACCCCATTTCATTTCATTTTCAACAATATCAAGATTTTTTTTCACTTATCTCCCCTCTGAAATCTCTATAAAATAAATAAGGATAAAAACCTTCTTCCCTTTACAAACACAAGCTGGTAAGTACCGAATTACTGGTCATTATTTTTTTAATTTCCTAGCGTATACCCATATTCATTAGCCCAGTTGGAGCAGAACAGTAGGACGTTAAACTCCATTTCGAATTGAATTCTATTCCATTCCTTTATCATATCTTTACAGTGGCTCTATAAAGACTATAGTTGCCAACCACTGTCAAAGAAATTTTAGTAATTTGATTGGATAATATTAGATTGATTTAAGTGCTTAGCCAATCAAAATTGAAGTATCTACTTAAATTTGGATTTTATCTTTAGTTAAAATTTCGTGAAACAGGCCCCAGAAAATTATAAAAAAAATATTTTCTAATGCAATATAGCTAGATTTGTGCTGACGTGCCATTAAAAGCCATTTCATTGCATTTCTAATTCATATATAAATCTTCTTTTGTTTCAGACATATTGTCAGAATGATGCCGAGAATAAAGCAGAATTAGAATTATCTATTCAAGCTTTCGAGGATTCATTGAGAGGAAAATCAAAACAAACTGCATAAACTTTGTTTTCTCATATTGGTCAAAATAATCATAATGTGACTAATTCAGCCATATTTATCAGTGAATTAGTTTGTGTGGATAACTAGTATACATCTCATTGTATAGATTTTAGGATCTAAAGATCCAGATAGAAATCAACAGTGGCATAGATTTGAGGATCTAAAGATTAAGATAGAAATCTAATTGGAGAAGATATCAAGAGTTACTTATTAAGGGGGAGGGGTGGGGGAAAACAAATTGTTAGTGTGATAAATGTCATACCTAGATAAGGAAAGGAATACAAACTGTCAGCAGTGTGGTGTGTATGGGACAGAACGTGTGAACTTCCAGCCAGTGTGCAAATGTTTGCTTCAATATTAATACACTTATGCCAAATAATTCCTTCTTTGATTGCATAATTTGAATTTGAACCCAATAAAGTCGCAGTTAATATAATTATTATATTTTCACAAAACAATGTGCTCAACTTAAAAGACACTAGTAATCATCTCTATGGAAGGGCACCTGTTTGAATTACAGCCCATGCAACCATAATCTGGCCATGGCTATCCAAGTCTCAATAAAGCTCATTACAGATAAAATTGAAGTTAGGCCTTATAAATAAAGTGTTGTATGTGTAATTGAAGTTAGGCCTGATAAATAGTGTAATAGTAACATCATTAAAAGAATACAATTTTCTTATGATACCACCCAAAGCTTATTTCTCATTTGTTTCTGATCTTGGAAGAATCCTCGTTAATAGCCTATAGAGTGTGATAAAATAAATGCATATAAACTTGAATCATAAGGTATAATGTATATTAATTACATAAATCATATGTTCTTATGTATATTAATTACGGTTGGTATCTAATAAAGAAGTTCTCTTGTTTCATTATAAACCAGTTTTACATTCTGTACTTAAATAAGTACTTTGCAAAAAGAAATGTATGTACAAGAATCATTTAATTAGTGCTAATGATAACCAATGTTAAATATTACACATGCATTGTTTTAGAAGTCAAAATATCCATGTATATTTATGTAGACCTGTATAAAAATTACTGTCATTCTTAGGCTATATGTGATTTTATGGCTAAAAGATTTTTGCTTACAGATCTTGAGGTCTAATGAATAATTGGTTGGGAATACGTTCTAAGTTAGTTGTATAATCTATTGACACACCCACAAGTGGACATTAACTGACTAGGATTGGCGTATAGATCTTGTTGGACTGTCAGATTGCATCATTTCTATTCCTTTTGGTTTATATAATCCCCCAAGGGCATTGCAGTAGGTCATGGACACGTTTATTAAGCCCCGAGAATTGTATACTATACATATCTCACTAACCCTTTTTGCTTTAAGTGCTTCCCCGGCTGCAAGGTAACTAGGGCGGTTTTTGGTGACGCATTGGTTTAGCATGGTTTGAATTCAAATGTTCTGTCATACTGAAACCTGAACAATATTTGATCAACAATTCACCCAGTCGAATCGGTTCCTGACGTTCTATGTTATGTTTCTTGTCTACTAGGGATTGGTGGTCGAGTGCTCTGTGGGTGTCCGCTTTCAACGATAGCCTGTCCGCTTTCAACGATAGCCTGTCCGCTTTCAACGATAGCCTGTCCTATCTCGTAAGATTTATCCAGCCCCCCCCCCTCCCACCGGTATCTGTACCCGATGAACGTATTAATTCTTCAATAATCATGTTGCTTGATTTGTGAAGAAATAAAACGAAAACGAAAAAGGATTTAACGGGTTACTTTTCTGAATTAACTGAACTGATGAAGGCAGGTCTATGCCACGCATTATGGCATGATGGTAATTTTACGCAGAGAGGGGCGTATCCACCCGTGAAACGTTTTACAACGTGCACGTGAGCAAGTACACGGATCGACCTGTTACGCAGAGAGCGGCGTATCCACCCGTGGAACGTTCTACAACGTGCACGTGAGCGAGTACACAGATCGACCTCTCCCTGTTTAAAGTGAGCAAGCGTTATGCTCACGTAGAAAAAGATATCATAAATTTGTTTTTCACTTTCGCCTACCCCTTTTTAATGAAATGCGTGTACACGTACAAATTAAGATATGTAAATGAATCAGCATAAAGTTACCCCGTGTTATCTGTAGTATATTCTACTTGTTATATATGATACAATATCATGACGAAAAAGTCGTTTCAACTTCCTGTACAAGGTAGGCCTCACTAATCCTTTATATGTATTGTCTTTCATCTGACCGAGGTCCCGTGTACACATTTTCGTGGAATTCGGTAGAAGAGTAGGCCGTAGTGCCGCTGTCCGGGCAAAATTTCCCTCATAGCACACTGGCGTATGCCCGTCTTCATTATCCCAGTTCGGAGCAGAACAGTAGGACGTTAAAGGGACTATCCCGATTTGAACAGAGTCTCAAAAATAAAAATCTGAGTACGTAGGAAATTTAAGAGCCAAAATATATTGGGATGGTGTATTTACTTTGTCTCAAAACTTCAAAACTGCTTATCCGGACACGTAACCCTTTTAAGATTTCGGGTCAGTTTTTTCGTTGGGTGACCCGATAATCGAATCCCGTTCCTTTAGAGGTCTATATAATGAATGACCAATGTGCTGTACTTGATAACGAAAGGTAAATTTCACCTACGCATTATTTTTATCCAGACACCGCATAATACAGCTCGGGACACCGGTCTCCATTTCCAGATGAAGGCTGACGGGTTTCAGTTGTTAGAAAACGTATCACATATATTGAGTTAGTTGTTCGGACCTAAGGCAGAGAATTTTAAGGGTGTTTAACACAAAACTAAGCCTTTTTTGATGTGGATGTACATTGTCGTCGACCCTGTCCGTCTGTCCACATTTTTTTTGTGAACACTGTACAAGTCACATTTGTTTTCCGATTTTGGCGAACTTAAAATATAGGTCTATCTCCAAAAGATTTCGATTTCTTTCTATATTGGCATGTATCTGATTTTGAAGAGCTTTGAAATGTATGTTTATAACCCAAAGATCTCGGTTCCCTTCGATATTCGCGCATAGAGAACAATAACTTCATGGATTATGGCCCCTGATTATACAAAACATCCCGTTTGTAGTTTATGGTTCTTCTAGAGGTCACAATTTTTATTCAATTTAAAATAACAACTAAACAAAAAGGTTTAAATATATCACCGTTACACCATAATGATGGTTGAATACGAATTTCGTGAAGATCGGAACCATACTGCCAGACGACTGAATTTGCCCGACAAAATGATCGCTCCAAGAACGCTAATAGTGTAAAAGTATATGATACTAAACCTGTATACCCTCTAGATGTCACAATTTGTATCCGATTTTAATGAAACTTAAAATATATGTTTATATCTCTACGATCTAGGTTCGTGTTGATAGTCACGCATATCAAGCCATAACTTCCTGGATTATGGCCTATGATTGTAAAAAAAAATCGCATTTTTAGCTTGTGGACCCTCTAGAGGTCACAGTTTTTACCCGATTTTAAAAACCGTTACACCATAATGAAGGTTGGGTCGAATTTCGGTAAAATCGAAACGAAATTGTCGCTCTTTGTACGCAAATGGTGTAAAAGTATGTAATACGGAGATTATGGACACTCTGGAGGTGACAATGTTTGTCCGATTTTTTTTTTGGTGTGTGTGTGTGTGTGTGTGTGTGTGTGGGGGGGGGGGATGGCCAAATGGTTAGCGTGTTTTATCATAAGGCCTGCCATTGAGTCAATTGGCGTGGTTTCGAATCCCCGGTTGTACGTGACAAGGAGTAGGGTCGCCTGTCCAACCTCGTTGGTTTTCTCCGGGTCCTCCGGTTTTCTCCCACTGCTAAAGACCCCTATGCGCAAGCGAATTATTGAAATAAAATTAAACCATATGTTAGTCCCGAAATGACCTAGTTTGTGTCGAGTGGACGTTAAACCCCATTTCTCTCTCTCTATCTCTCTTGTCCGATTTTGACGAAACTTAAATATATGTTTATATCCCAAAGATCCCAGTTCCTTTCCATATTCGCGCATTTCAGACAATAACTTACTGGATTATGGCCCCTGATTTTTCTCTATCCATCTCTTGCAAAATGTGGACATGGCAACCGCTGTTTTTTGTAAGCTTTACGATGTCTCTCATTTCTATTATTATCTTTAGCTATTTATTTTTAGTTGATTGCTTACGGCTTCCCCCGCATCCATTGTGGATTTTGGTGTGGTCCACCTACCCTTACTATTATCAACTGCGGCGGGGGGTTGGATGGCCGAATGGTTAGCACGTGCGCGCTGTATAATAAGGCCTGTCATTGAGTCAACTGGCGTGGTTTCGAATCCCCGGTTGTACATGACAAGGAATAGGGTCGCCAGTCCAACCTCGTGGGTTTTCTCCGAACCCTTCCGGTTTCCTCCCACTCCTAAAGACCCCTACGCGCAAGCGAATTATTGAAATAAAATTAAACCATATGTTAGTCCCGAAATGGCCTAGTTTGTGTCGAATCGACGTTGGAATTCAGTATCAGAGTAGGCCGTAGCGCCGCTTTCCGGGCAAAATTTCCCTTATAGCACACTGTATGGCGTCTTCGTTAGTCCAGCCAGAGCAGAACGTCGTTTAAACACCCACGCAAACAATATGGCTATACACATTTTTTGGAAAAGATTCATGACTTTAATCTTCTTTTTTCTGTATATGGTGTCTCTTAGCTTTGGGGAATTCAGATGATGGTCACCTCAGTTCGAATTCGGTGCGTGATACTGGTATAATAAAGGCTCCAGAGACAGGTTTACGACTCTACATATCATGTCGATGGCAGATTGCTTTTCTCTGTGGCACGTGTACCTTGGCTATGTTCGCCTTGAGAGTTTGTATCGCCATGGCTTTGGTTTGTATAGAGAACGTTGAATACCAGAGACAACTTCAAAACTTATCTCAAAATTACAGCGGTATACTCTCGGAGGAACTCAACAGTACACAAGTGGTAAGCTTCCATTCTAAATAATTGTATACTATAGCATCATTCTGTTTAGTTAAGAGCAACCCCACGATTGATCGCCTTTAAAGAGATACCAGTGCTTTGCTATTGTCTGTGAATTGGCTACATTTACATGGGGTGTGAGGGTGTTAAAATTATATTGTATACAAAGTTTTTTTCATACATATAAGCAGGCATTACCGAGATAAACGCGTTTTGAGATTCTACCCGAAAGCGTTTTTATACGCCCATGTGGAAATGTGGTCGTATATTGCCGTCGCCCCCCGTCCGTACATACGCACGTGCGTACGTCCGTCGGTCTACAACTTTATTGAACCTTGTGAACGCTCGAATGACGAACGTTATAATCCGATATGTATGAAATTTATAAGTATCATTTAAATTAGTGAAACGAAGAAGTCTTTTGAATGTCAGCAATTTCCGTCGATTACTTCTAGAGTTATGGTCCTTGTTTTACTGTGTTGACCCGTGTGAACGTTCGAATGGCAAAAAGTTATCATCCGATATGTATGAAATGTATATGGATTATTTAAATTAGTAGAATTACTTCCAGAGTAAAAATCCTTTTTTCAGTTTGTAGAACCTTGTGAACCCTACAGACAGGATTTTCGGGAATACTTAATGCAATACTCGGTTCAAAAATTGATTTCCGATAAGATTTTCAGACATTAATTTTGTGCCTACGCTAAAAACATCAGGGCATACCATAGAAAACATCATTTAAACTCAGTTTTTCAAACGAAGTTTCGCACCAGGAGGAGAGAACCCCACCAGATCCCAAAAGAGTGGGAACGCCTCTCAAGACCAGTTTCAGGACACTCGGCTCACGGTTCGTATCTGGTATCATCTAGACCGATAGTAACCACACGTATATATTATTAATTTCACAAGTTCACAAGACAGAAATGAACCTGTGGGTACTACCAGTCTATATGATACTAGGGACAGACTGATCCATATTTCGTGAGGGTGGAAAGCAGGGGGAGTGCGGTCCGGCAGGGTTTTCTCCAAGCAAATGGTGCTTTCTAGGGTATATCCTGGTTATCTAGCTTATGCACATATTTAACGTGCGACAATTTTAGCAAGTTATCAAAACCAGTGTATTAATAATAATAATAATAATAATAATAATAATGACTTTATTTGAGAAGGGTTGAATATTAGGCTATAATAGCCATTCTAACATCCTGCCCTTCATAGAAAATATATTAGAAAAGATATAGACTGATGCATTAAATAACACATCACAATAATTTACAATAGACGAAAATATATACAAATCACTTAAAAAGTGGAGGAGTCTGTATCGAGGTACATACAGATGGTCAGTGGTGCCATAATTCATTTTTGCGAACCGTTGTCTTCTACATGGTCTGTAGACGGTCCGTTACAGCAGATAAGATCGGTGACCACTGTTACAACAGTAAAACTTGCAATAACTATTTTCTGGACATATCAAGACAGGGCGAGTGACGACTGGGCATTTATCTAGTTGTATTTTACAAATCAAAAGTAAGGCTGAGGTCCCTAAATAGATGACACTCATTAATTACTTGCACATCTAACATTTTTTTATAAAGCATCTACACATGAAATTGTCCACCACTCTGTCTAACCTAAGCAAAAAATGCTCATTGTCGAACTTAGTCATAATTAAATACCAAGTTTTATTCTGTCCTAAATTCTCTGCCATTGAAATTGTCATCCCCACTCATTATTGAACTTTCCAGCCTCGTGGGTTTTCTCCGGGTCCCCCAGTTTCCTCCCACTGCCAAAGACCCCTACGCGCGAACGAACAATTGAAATAAAATTAAACCAACGTTAGTCCCGAAATGGCCTAGTTTGTGTCGAGTGGACGTTAACCCCCCTCTCCCTCTCTCTCTCTCTCCCTCTCCCTCTCTCTTTCTCTCTCTTAGGTTATTAATCGGCTCATTATTGACGGCCTCCAATACCCATTATCTTTCCGTTATTTTCGGAATGACGATGGGCAGTTCATTATCAAATGGTTCACCGCAAATCGAGATCCGTCTGTGTCTGATCATTTGAATCATTTTGTGACAAATATTCGCTGTGTGCTTCAGTAGGTGTGGCCATCTTGGCTCAAATTTCGGGGTTGGTGATCGAAATCAGACTTGCCCACGACGCTGCTTCCACAGTGAGCAGAGCGTGTCCAGAGGGTCTAAATGAAATTTAGTTGATGCTTGATGAACGTCACCGTATTTTTTGGTTAAACCATTAGTGTTGATTCCAAATTTATTCCATACAACTGCTCTAAAACATGTGTCAATCCGCATGTGACGGGAATAGATATAAATATAAACTATAAATAACATAACAATACGCATTGCGCCATATTCTGGTTGAAGCACCCGTTCGGTTGTCTCTTACACACTACGTCGGTGATCAAAATCGCAACAAATAGTCCTGTTGTTCACTGGCATTCATTTCCCCCGATTCAAGAATATTAATAAATGATTAATAAATAATTCATGATGTAGTGACGATTTAACGGAAAAGTTACAATTTAGACGATACTAATCATTTATAACAATACTCCCCGGTAATTTATATAGTTAATGATTTCACGCTCTACTGACGGCCATTAAAGAAAACTGTCGGTTTGACCTAGATGGTGAACGGTAGTCTTTATAGTGACGTTTTCTTAATAAGTGACGCTATTGCCAATTACTCCCGCATCCGTCTGACTAGTAATCTGTTCGGACTATGCTTATTTAATCACTCGCGCTATTTTTACATACTGCCACAAGTAAGGAATACTTATTTTGAATTGTTCGTTTGTTTGTGATTACTGCTTGTCCGTATATTTGTTTTTGTGTAAATTATGTATGGTGCAGTCCCCCAGCACTTACTAATATGCAAGTAAGGAATACTCAACAATTAACTTAAATACTCAACTTATGAATATTACTGACCATTTATAGGACTCTTGACGTACAGTGCAAGTACTAACGGGTTTAAGCGACCACTGACAAGATGTATATTTCTCACGAGTTTCCATCATTACTAACTACAATTAACCCCTTCTACGTGATATGAGGTCATACTCACAAAAGACCCAGTTAATAAATACTCCCGGATAGGTTCTACACACTATGCATTTTACAGTGTTTATGGAATTGTCTTGTAAATTCCAGCGCCCGGACGATTTAGGTGTCGTGGGCGTATATATCGTTGCCTGGCAACCTATCTTTTAACAATTCAGCTTAAAAAATTGGCCCGGCAGGCCCCGAAGTCCTATATTGATTCGACTACATTGGAAGCCCCCCATACAACCATAGGCTTGATTTTCAAGTTCCGCATTTTATTATGGCTCTTAAGCATACCAAAGTGGTTATAAGCGACACGTATACTGCTTATTGATGTCATACAGATTCTATCACGCCCCACCCCATTTTGACATTAGCTCCCAGCTACAGCGGGACGATTTACCCAATGCTACCCAATATCACGCCCTTGTGTGGTTTCAGGGTTTACCCCGTAAAATTCAGTTATTTTTAATGCAATAACATCTTAGCATGCAGTTTGTTTAAAGCTGACAAGGACAGCTGTCTAGTCGTTCGGATTGGGGCGAAAAACCGAAGTCCCGTGTAAACATTGGCGTACACGTAAAAGATCCCTTGACAGTTGGAATTCGATATAAAAGTAGGCCATAGTGCCGCTGTCCTGGCAAAATTTCCCTCATAGCACACTGTATGGCGTATGCCCGTCTTCATTAGCCCAGTTCGGAGCAGAACAGTAGGATGTTAAACCCCATTTCATTTCATTTCATTGTTTAAAGAATTTGCATTATCTATTTAAGTATGTTAGACCAAGCAGCATGGTCCCAAACGAAATGCGAGGCATCTTACTGTCATCGTATTTCTATGGTTACCTGATCACGCCGTTACTCGGGGGATTGATTTCTCAAAGGTGTGGACCTAAACTGGTCGTCCTATTGGCCATGGGAATAGCCGTTATAACGAATGGACTGACACCACTGAGTCTGAGATATAGAATCGAGGTTGTTGTTACGTTAAGAGTAATAATGGGAATATCAACGGTATGTTATAATATAACAGTATTTTTATTATGTGGTGTTAGCATCGTATATACGGTATGTTATAATATTAACAATGTTTTTATTATGTGGTGTTAGCATCGTATATACGGTATGTTATAAAATTAACAGTGTTTTTATTATGTGGTGTTAGCATCGTATATACGGTATGTTATAATATTAACAATGTTTTTATTATGTGGTGTTAGCATCGTATATACGATATGTTATAATATTAACAATGTTTTTATTATGTGGTGTTAGCATCGTATATACGATATGTTATAATATCAACAGCGTTTTTTATTTATTATGTGGTGTTAGCATCGTATATACGACACTTTATAATATTGACAGTGTTTTTATTTTGTGGTGTTAGCATCGCATACGATATGTTATAATATAAACAATGTTTTTATTATATGGTGTTAGCATCGTATATACGGTAGATCATAATATTAACAGTGTTTTTATTATATGGTGTTAGCATCGTATATACGATATGTTATAATATTAACAATGTTTTTATCATGTGGTGTTAGCATCGTATATACTGTATAATATTAACAGTGTTTTTATTATATGATGTTAGCATTGTATATACGATATGTTAAAATATTAACAGTGTTTTTATTATGTGGTATTAGCATCGTATATACGGTATGTTATAATATTAACAGTGTTTTTATTATGTGGTGTTAGCATCGTATATACTGTATAATATTAACAGTGTTTTTATTATGTGGTGTTAGCATCGTATATATGGTATTCTATAATATTAACAGTTTTTTTATTATGTGGTGTTAGCATCGTATATACGGTATGTTATAATATTAACAGTGTTTTATTATGTGGTGTTAGCATCGTATATATGGTATTCTATAATATTAACAGTGTTTTTATTATGTGGTGTTAGCATCGTATATACTGTATGTTATAATATTAACAGTGTTTTTATTATGTGGTGTTAGCATCGTATATACTGTATGTTATAATATTAACAGTGTTTTTATTATGTGGTGTTAGCATCGTATATACTGTATAATATTAACAGTGTTTTTATTATGTGGTGTTAGCATCGTATATATGGTATTCTATAATATTAACAGTTTTTTTATTATGTGGTGTTAGCATCGTATATACGGTATGTTATAATATTAACAGTGTTTTATTATGTGGTGTTAGCATCGTATATATGGTATTCTATAATATTAACAGTTTTTTTATTATGTGGTGTTAGCATCGTATATATGGTATTCTATAATATTAACAGTGTTTTTATTATGTGGTGTTAGCATCGTATATATGGGGGTATCCCTAATGATATCGTTCCGTTCTACTCCACCAACCCCTGGGACAGTTCACGAATTTAAATTATCTGCCCTTGATGATTTCATTTGCCATGATTTCAGTTGTTTCTGCGAACCAATCATAAAACAGATTACATACCAGTCTTAGCATCATTATTTATGTTCACCACAATACAGCAGCCTGTACGTTCGATTATGAGAACGTTTACAAGTAATGTAACATCAAAGAATACACATGCACACACTAACAAAAACAAAAAAAAAGATTCCGTGTTTAGATTGTGATTTTGTCAATATAGCGGATGGGAAAGGGATTATTTTGAAACTGACATCTGATAAATGTCATTTCCAAAGTCACACTTAATTTGCACTCGCAGCGCAATGTGTACACGCGCGAATCTCTATGCACACTTTTTGTGACCAACCTGGCTTGCACAGTAAACTTAAAGATACATTATGGGAGATAAGATAAAGAGATGGCAGTTCTCGCTATAATAGTTAAAAACTAGATAGGGTAAAGGTAATTTGCTGAAAATTTCAGTCAAATTGATCCACTATGAGCCGAGAAAGAAGCGGGTGAAATTTTTGCATAGTCTCGGTCATCATTACTAAAATCATTAATATAAACAGTATAGTCTCGATTATCCACTTTTTTGATTTAATTATCAATGGCCGTTAGCGGCATATAGGAATCTAATCCAGCCAACATCGAAGGCTAGCCTTGACATCGAGAGTTTATTATAGTCTGGATAAGTTAATTGATGTCTAATTGATAATTTAGATAACATTTCAGGCCTAAAGAAAGATTTGTAATAAGCAGATTTTGCCCTTGCATAATGCATGTTTAAGCTGTCTGTCTACAATTAGCTCCGGTTAAGGACTGACACTAAGCTAGTTGACCGGCATTTTAAGTCCTAAATCTTCCAAATTCTTAAACCTAACCCCAACCCAAGACCTAGCCCCTAAGCCTGATACTAACCCTAACCCACAATCTTCGGCAACAATCACGTGCCCTACCACTGTTTACATCTCGTGACCTGGAGGAAATATGCATTGATCCTTGTCAAATAGATCTAGCTGTTCCACACCGATGATGCGATTGGAAGCCTTCTTTAAACACAGTGAAAGGTGTGTTATTGAACAAGCTGCAATAAGAAGGGAGAGAGTCGGTTTATTGACATATATATTATACCATTCATACCATGGTGGCTCAGTGAGTCAGAAGTTGTCTAACCCGGGTGGGAGGGGGGGTCCCGTGTTCGATCTCTGCGTTGGCCGACAAACTTCATCTGGTTTTCCGGCGTCCCCCAACCTCCTTTTCAGTGGTGCAAGATGGGACGCCTGTCAAGGGACAACGTTTAGTCGCTTGGATTGAACGAAAACTCAAGGTCACGTTTGTACATTGACGTGCACGTAAAAGACCCCTTGGCAGTAGAAATTCGATAAAAGTAGGACGTGAAAAATGTCCATCACAGCACAGTGTATGGCGTATGTCCGTTTGAATTAGCCCATTTCATTCTCAATCACAGCACACTGTATGGTGCATGTCCGTCGGCATCGCTCCGGTTGGTGCAGTAAAGTAGGACGTTAAACCCCATTCTATTTCATTTCAATCTGCAGGGTGTTATTTTGCCGTCTTTACAAGTCCTGTGGGCGGACTGGGCACCAAAAAACGAGAAAGCGAGACTACTGGCGGTTTCTAGTTCAGGTAAGATGATAACTGAAGTAACAATGGCGGTACCATGCCATTCCCTTGATGCAGGACGTAACCCTAATCCAATAGCGGATCTAGAAGCTGTGAAAAAGGGTGTGTGTGTGTGTCGGGGGGTGGGGGGTGGGGTGTGCTCCAAATCTAGGAAGCCATCCACAATTTCAAACCCACAATGAATGTTAACAAAATACTTAAATAAATATTTTGTGTCTAGTGCGATACTCCTGCACTTACTAAAAGATCGTATTGCCTAAATAGCTGTTCAATTATCGTAATCTTTCCGGAAAGCAATGCAAGGGAACGCCCTACTGGTCTGCTCCTACTGGGCTAATGAAGACGCGAATACGCCACACAGTGTGCTATGAGGGAAACTTCGCCCGGACAGCGGTGCTACGGACTACTCTTTTATCGAATTCCAACTTCCAATGGATCTTTAATGTGCACACCAATGTTTTAGTCTCATCCGAACGACTATACGCTGTTCCTTGCCAGGCCCTCCACCCTGCAGAATTAACAAGAGGGGGGGGGGGCGGAAACCCGCTTAATTCAAATTGATTTGCCATATTATAATTGTTATTGATTCTTTGTGAACAATATAGGTGTCTACTTGGTCTCATTGGGATGGGGCGGGGGGAGGGGTCTTCCCAAATTCGCGCCTGCCCAAATCCAATTCTTTACTGGAAACTTTGGACAATTTTATAGGGTAGGTGTTACGGACCCCCTGTTGGTGCAAGTCGATGTCTTTTTACACAGTTCACGACCAAGATTCTTTCACAGCCAGGCGAGATTCGGCCGGTGCTCTTGTGAGATTCTAGCCGTTACATTTGCCTTGTCGATTGTGTGTTGAATGTGACATATGGTAGCCCAGTTATGACATATTCTTATTTCATTGTCTCCTTATTGTTTCAGGTGTAAATTTAGGTAACGTTGTAGCTACTGGAATTGCTGGATTTGTTTGTAAGATTCCCGTTGATGATGGCTGGCCGTTTATATTTTACATATTTGGTAAATATTTTACATTGATTGGTCGGAATATATATCACATGTAGTTTTTGATTGGTCGGAATATTTCACGTGTAGTTTTTGATTGGTCGGTTATATTCTAAATATTTCACATGTACTTTTTGATTGGTCGGTTATATTCTAAATATTTCACATGTAGTTTTTGATTGGTGCGTTATATACTAGGTTTTGATTGATCCGTTATATTCCACATATTTGGTAACCATTTCCCAACCTTTTCCACACTTTCACTCATGACTTGGCAGAGGATTAAATTGCGTTTTAACCACAATTGAGCTACGCCGAGAATAACGACTGGTGTTTCAGACTACAGTCCGTGTCAGAAAGGGATATGAAAGTACCAGAATGATAATCCTCAAGCAATAATTAATACATTTTATAGTCTGTTAACGTGAGTAGTTAGGGCCAGGCCATCAATATTTAGGACAGAGATCTATCCTCGAAGTACAGTAGATAGTACTCAGTGTATATAATGCAGTCGTGAGTTTGATCCTCGGGATGGTCCAGTAAACGTGTAAAAATATCCATTTTATTTTATTTATATATAAACGTAGGTCTAGGGATGTGTTAAATTCCATTTTATTTTATTATATATAAACGTAGTTCTAGGGATGTGTTAAATTCCATTTTATTTTATTTATATATAAACGTAGTTCTAGGGATGTGTTAAATTCCATTTTATTTTATTTATATATAAACGTAGGTCTAGGGATGTGTTAAATTCCATTTTATTTTATTTATATATAAACGTAGTTCTAGGGATGTGTTAAATTCCATTTTATTTTATTTATATATAAACGTAGGTCTAGGAACAATTATCTGGATGATATTCTGGTGGTGGATTGTTTATAATTCTCCTGATAAACACCCGAGAATATCGGAAAGAGAAAAGGTCTACATTGAAAGCGGGAAAGTTAAATCTGTTTCAAAAAAGGTAAATCAATTTAAAGCTGCATTATTCAAGAGTAAAATCTGCCTAATGCAGATCTTTCGTTTGGTTTCAAATGTTATATAAATCATGAGACATTTACATGACAGATGGGGGGGGGGGGGGGCTAGTGGTCTAGATTGTCACGATTCGACCTCTAGCTTGGCCGGTCACCTCTGGCTTGCGGCTTTGGGTTCGATCCCTGGAGTGAGCGTATGTGGCTTTACTCCGGGTACTCCGGTTTCCACCCACAGGAAAGACTCCTGCGGGTGCGCTAAGATAATAATAATAAAAAGACTTGTCTGCGATATTACCTTCGGTGGAAGCGGACGTTAAACACTAAGAACAACATGACAGATCCATAATCAAAACTCTAGAACTTTGGAGTTTTTTTGATTTTCAACAGATTTAAATACGTTATTTTTAAAAAGGACAATCGAGATTTCGTTTATTATCGTAATAACGGTAGCAATGACAATCGACGATAACTCCAGTCAGAATGAATGAAGTAACATATTCACTTTTCATTATCTATTTTTGAACTATTATATCGAGAACTATGTCGATTCTTACATAATGTATCTTGAAATATCTTACAGGTTGTCTAATACAGTCGATCTTTGGGTCAAGTGTGTGTGTGTGTGTGTGTGGGAGGGGAGGGGGGGCATCCCAAGCTTAAACGTGACACGGAGAAGGGTTGCCAGCCTAAACCCCGTTTTCCCATCACTGCTAAAGATCCCTACAGACAAGCGATTTATTGAATGAATTTGTATCATATGATTCTCGTAAATCTCCAATTTCAAACTTTTACACAAGTCAGGGCTTCTCGGATTCAATCACTCTTTATTTTTAATGATTTCATCTGTGTCAATATTCGCGCTGTTATAGTCGCATGCTTTTAATTTATAACTAAGGGGGTGGGGAGGGGTGGGGAGGGGTGGCCGAATGGTTAGCGCATGCACGTTGTATCATAAGCTCATTGAGTCAACTGGTGTGGTTTCGATTCCCCGGTTGTACGTGCAAAGGAGAAGGGTTGCCTGTCCAACCTCGTGGGTTTTCTCTGGATCCTCCGGTTTCCTCCCACTGCTAAAGACCCCTCCACGCAAGCGAATTACTGAAATAAAATTGGACCATATGTTTGTCCCGAAATGACCTAGTTTGTATGGAGTGGACGTTAAACCCACGTCTCTCTCTCTCTCTCTCTCTCTCCCGTCTCTCTCTCTCCCGTCTCTCTCTCTCCCTCTCTCTCTCCATCTCTCATTATATCATTTTGTTTACACTGATATTTTTGTCTTTTTTTCTTTTAGATTCCACGCGTTCCATGGTCAAAAGTGTTAACTTCTTTACCGTTCTTGGCTATTTTAACTTGTCACGTGTGCCATGCTTGGACAATAACTCTCATATCCCTGTTTTTACCCATTTATATGAATGACGTTCTCAAATTTGATGTAACTGATGTAAGTTTTATCTCTTCTAATGATCAAGGTTCGAGTTGGGTGGTCTAGGGATTTAACGCGTGCGCGTGATATCATTGATATGTCATTGCGTCAAGTGGCGTAATGACAAGGAGTAAGACTGTTTGTCAAACCTCATGGGTTTTCTCCAGGTCTTCCGGTTTCCTCCCACTGCTAAAGACCCCTACGTGCAAGCGAATTATTGAAATGAAATTGAACCATATGTTAGTCCCGAAACGACCTGGTTTGTGTCGAGTGGACGTTAAACCCCATCTCTCTCTCTTTATCGATATGATCCCTGACGTGTTCCGTCCCACAACAGGTCTATTTGGAGCGTGAACCTTCGAAAGTATCCCCAAAAACAAACCCCATAATCAAGAAAAAAACAACAACAAAAAAAAAAACCCCAACCAAAAACAAAAAAAAACCCCAAAACAAATGAAATTTATACCAGATTATGGCCTTCACCGACGTTATAATTCAACATGCCATTTTGTCGTAAAGTATTTATTGCTTTGTGGAAATGAAATGAAATGAAATGGAGTTTAACGTCCTACTTTTCTGATCCGACTGGGCTAATGAAGACGGGAATACGCCATACAGTGTGATATGGGTGAAATTTTGCCCGGACAGCGGCGCTACGGCATACACTTATATCAAAAGACCAAATGCTAAGGGACCTTTTACGTGCACGCGGGATCAGTTTTTCGTCCCATCCGAACCACTAGACAGCTGTCCCTTGTTAGGCCATCCCTGTCCTGCACAACTGACAAGAAGGAACCAGGCTGAAAAATTCCGATGAACTTTCTCGGTCACCACCGGGTGCGAATCAGCTTCTTGCTCAATGAACCACCGCCGTTTCCTTTATTTAATCAAATCATGGCAGTTATCAATAATGTCTTTCAACTTGTGTATATTTTCAGAATGGTGTTCTGTCATCCCTACCTTTTATATGTAGGTTCATCATGGGATTGGTGTTCGCTGTTTTAGCTGACGTCATTGTAACTAGAAAACTGCTACCTGTATCACACAACAGAAAACTCTTTCAAATAATAGGTAATAACATTCAAATAACTGGTAATAACATTCAAATAGCTACTAATAACTTTCAAATAACTGGTAATAACATTCAAATAGCTACTAATAACTTTCAAATAACTGGTAATAACATTCAAATAGCTACTAATAACTTTCAAATAACTGGTAATAACATTCAAATAGCTACTAATAACTTTCAAATAACTGGTAATAACATCAAATAACTTGTAATAACATTCAAATAACTGGCAATAACATTCATATAACTGGCAATAACATTCAAATGTACAAACTATTGTTATTTTCCATATCGATAAATTGTGTGATTTATTTATTGTGATTTTATAATTTTCAATATATATCCACGCAGAGGCCCTGAGTAAACCTCTTTCGTATGACGAAAATTACACAAGGTAGGCGGAGAACCTTATCTATGGACACCACGTCAAAATACAAAGGAAAAATAACAAATTAAATAGATTAATCATAATAATAAAGACTAATTCATTTTGGTACAGAGTCTAATGCTTCAACTGGAGAACCAGGAGAAACCCCGTGAGACTGGACAGGTGACCCTACGCCTTGTCAGGGACAGCGAGCGAGGAATCAAAACCACGACAAATGTCTCAATGACGCCGTGGGATCGTAATCACACCGCTTGTCCCAATGACGCCGTGGGATCGTAATCACGCCGCTTGTCCCAATGACGCCGTGGGATCGTAATCACACCGCTTGTTTAAATGACGGTGTGGGATCGTAACCACGCTGCTTGTGTCAATGACAGTGTGGGGTCGTAATCACGCCGCTTGTTTAAATGACGCCGTGGGATCGTAATCACGCCGCTTGTCCCAATGACGGTGTGTGATCGTAATCACACCGCTTGTTTAAATGACGGTGTGGGATCGTAACCACGCTGCTTGTGTCAATGACAGTGTGGGGTCGTAACCATGTGTCAATGACAGTGTGGGGTCGTAACCAAGCCGCTTGTCCCAATGACGGTGTGTGATCGTAATCACGCCGCTTGTTTAAATGACAGTGTGGGGTCGTAACTACTCCGCTTGTCTCAATGGCGGCGTGGGATCGTAACCACGCCGCTTGTGTCAATGACGGTGTGGGGTCGTAACCAAAAAGCTTGTCTTAATGACAGTGTGGGGTCGTAAACACGCCGCTTGACTCACTGACAGTTAGACCTTATGATCCAAATCTCACTTTAAAGAAAAAAAAAGATTTATATAAGAGCGCCGAAGTTTCTGTCCTACTTAGAGAATCTATCTGGAAGATATTTTATTTGTTGTGACCCCGGTAGAGCTCCATAGGTTTTGTTTGTGTTTGTTAAATAATGCTTAAAGGAATTTCTGTATTTATTGGTGATGTAAAATAATAAAACTAGGCTTTAAATAAGGCCCATTGACGTAAACAATAATTGTATATTTTTCAACAGGCATGGTGTTCCCTTCAGTGATAATAATAGGCTTGAGCTTCCTTGATTCCGAACAAAGAAATCTGGTTGTAGGCTTAATGACGCTAGCTGTTGGTTTTCAATCGGCAACCACGGCAGCATTCAGGGTTAATCATTTGGACATAGCACCAAGGTAATATACAGAATAACCTCAGTGAATTGTAGTCTAACGATATGATCGTAGAGGTTATTGGATATACATGAACTGGACTTTAATAGTAAGTGCAGGAGGACCGCACTACACGTAAAACAAAAATCTACAAGATAAACCTGCGAACAAGACAGAAAATAGACATTGCACCAAATAAACAAATATCAAATCAAGTGAATGGATCCGGTTGCCAGCCGTATGCGCCCACTGCGCTGTACAGTCCCGGGCCTGTAGTGACACAGACTTCACTCCCCTAAAATACCGCTACAACAACCGGGATAATACGGCCATGCAATGTTACATGATTTTGCCCAGACAAGGGCATTGCCTACTTGTCGGATTGGGTTTAAATATTAAGGCCAACTGCAGATTTGGTCATAGATCACGAGATGTGAACAGAGTTAGGGCTTACGCTAACCCTAGACCTAGCCCTAACCGTTACCCACAATTGTGTATACAGTAAACAATCACGTGACGTAATAATATTTGACGAAATCTGCAATTCGTCTTAATATTTAGACCTAAGCCTACTTTTCGTCGAATTCCAACTGTCAATGGTTTCTGTCCGAAAGAATAGACGCTGTTCCTTACCACTGACAAGAGGGTGGGGCTGGGTGGGGCGGTTTTGTTGGGCAGGCTATCAATCCCGCGGGAAACTTTATCAACCATCACCAGAATGAAGCCCAAGACCTGCTGGTGAGTGAAACAACACATCCGGCGTGGTTCTCCCTTGTCAGTGGTTTCGATTTCCTAGCTGTACGTGACAAGGAGTAGGGCTGCCTGTCTAAGCTCGTGGGTTTTCTCTTGGTGCCCTGGTTTCCTCCAACTGGTAAAGACACCTACGCGTAAGCGAATTACTGAAGTAAAATGGACCATATGTTAGTCCCGATCTGACCTAGTTTGTGTCGAGTGGGCATTTACCTCCATTTCTCACCCCTTATTTATTCTGCTCGTCATCCGAACGGAATAAAATCCAGTTTATTAAACACACATTATACAAGAGCTAAATCTGCCAATTGCAAGTCTTTCTTAGGCTTCAGATGTTATAGCAATTATTAATTAGGCCTTTAGTTACATGACAAGCCCAAAATCAACTCTGCAGACCCTCGGATGGCTTGTATACAGCTTGTATTTCAAGTCATTCATTTCAAATTACACCAAGCTAACGTTTACCGTTAGTCACTGACGTCACTACCGGAGACAGCCGACGAAAGGCCTACCAAGCGAGAGTACTATAGCCATTGAGAAATGTTACTTGATAATCGAGAATATGTGGACGGAGTTATCGTCTGTCAATCAAAGGATGGGCAATTCTTGTAGACGGTGCGGACGCAGTTGCTGCCTATTTCTAGTCCAAACTTCCAACACTGACAACTCCACTAAGAATAAAGTAATTCAGCTGAAATTTTCAATATTTTCTTTTTTTTTATCATCTATTTTTGAATTATTATAGTAAGAATGTCTAACTCTTTATTAAACTCTAACTAATGGATCTTTAATTAAATTTATTACAGATGTTTTGAGTGGGTTTTATATTATCTAAATCATTACTCATTCATTGTGTGTTTTTATCTTACAGATTTGCAGGAACTATTGCAGGATTAACAGTGAACATTGCTTGTGTTGTGGCCATCTGTGTTCCCATTATAACAACGGCTCTAACACCAGATGTGATTACTATACTTTCTACAGTTTCATTCATAAACTCCTCATTATAATCAAAACAAGAAGAAATGAACAGAACTTGACAAGAAAATAAAAACCTCCATTCACTAACAATCTGGTTAAAACACGGATCCCTATTCGTTCATGTGGACGTATATTGTTATCGCCCCTGTCCGTCCACCTGTCCACAATTTGTCTGTGGACATTCTACAAGTCACAATTTTTATTCGATTTTGACGAAACTTAAAATATAGGTCTATCTCGGTCCCTGTCGATATTGGCATATATCGGACCATGACTTCATGGATTATGGCCCCTGATTGATACGAAAAATCACGTTTTTAGCTTGTGGACACTCTAGGGGTCATAATCTTTATCTGATTTTGATGAAACTTGAAATTGAAATGTATGTTTATAACCCAAAGATCTTGGCGCTTTTCGATATCTGTGCATATCGGATCATAACTTCCTGAATTATGGCCCCTGGTTGTACGAAAAATCGCGTTTTTAGCTTGCGGTCCCTCTAGAGGTCACAATTATTATCCGATTTAAAAGACCGTTGGAATATATCACCTTTACACTGTAATGGGGCTTGAGTTCGAATTTCGTGAAAATCGGACCACAACTGCCGGACAAAATTGCCGCCCATCGAACGCAAATAATGTAAAAATATGGTATATCAAGGTTGTGGACCCTCTAGAGGTCATAATTTTGATCTGATGTTGATGAAACTTGAAATAGATGTTTATAACCCAAAGATCTTGGTTCCTTTCAAAATTCGCGCATTTCAGATCGTAGCTTCCTGAATTTTGGCCCTTGACCGTACGAAAAATCACGTTTTTGGCTTGTGGTCACTCTAGAGGTAACAATTTTTATCCGAATGAAAAACCCGTTTGAATATAACACCGGTACACCCTATTGATGACCGAGTTCGAATTTCGCGAAAATTGGACCAAAATTGCCAGACAAATTGGCCGTCCCTCTTATGCAAATAGTGTAAATATATGGTATATCAAGGTTGTGGACCCTCTGGAGGCCACAATTGTGATCCGATTTTGATGAAACTTTAAATACATGATTATTTATTACCCAAAGATCTTGGTTCCTTCCGATATCCGCATATCGGATCTTAACTTCCTGAATTATGGCCCTCGATTGTACGAAAGATCGCTTTTTGTTTAGCTTGTTCTTTATCCATCTCTTGCAAAATGTGTGCGTATCCTGCCTGGCAGCCGCTGGTATAGTTTAAAAGTTCGTTTTACTTGTCTTTACTACACTAGGATCTGGAAGAGTTGTTATATAACCTGCGTCCTGGATGGCGTGAGGGATTAGCCAATGAAACTATCTGTTACGGCGATTTCTTGTGCAGCGTAAACCATTTGAAACGTCAACGCTGATTGATTAATCAATGCCTGACGTCATAGGGTCAAAAGTCGCTCATACGACCTCTGACGCGACCTTTTACTATAACCAGTTAGATCTTCATGTAATGATGGCCATCGGAAGTATAAAAGACGAAACGAAATAAAGATCCGTATTTCAATCAGATTGATTCATTAAGAAAACGAAATTATTAATGCGATTGTCAAACAGTCTAGTTAAATACGTTGATTTAATGCTTTATGTTTTAGCGTGAATAACGTCGTGAAAAAAATAGATAATGAACGAAAAATGTAAGCGTCTGTAATTTTTGAAACAAGGGATATCCTAGAGCAGTGGTTCTCAACATTTTTTTCCCAATGGCACACATTGGAAGACCTGAATAACAGCGGCACACCTGACTAAATATATATATGAAAAATATTTGCAAGTCAGACGGAATACAACCGTAGACAGAGAGACTAGTCATAGACACATAGAATGACTCAAACTAAATAAAGAAAAACACACATCAGTAAACACCAGTGAATACTCCAATGGGATCACGTGGATTTTCGCATTTTCTTAGTGTGCCGTTAAAAATTTCACGGCACACTTAGGAAGATGTCGCAGCACACCAATGTGCCGCGTCACACTGGTTGAGAATCACTGTCCTAGAGACATGTTTTGTAATTCGGAAATATATATTTACTATTGTGTATTTTTTACAGGGAACTCTGGGTCAATGGCAAACGGTCTTCTTCGTAAATGGCGGCATCAATATATGTGGTGCTATATTTTTCCTAATTTTTGGAAGCGGAACGGAACAAGAGTGGGCAAAGGAATCTCCAGTAGAAATAAATGTTGACGCCCCAGATGAAACCACCATCTCAACAACAGACAAACGTGCTTCGTATGATAACCAAGCTTTTAGATATTTGGAATAAGAGTTTGTTTGGTACATATACTACAATGAAGCCTTATATTATATGAATCCCTAGTATATATGGATTAAACCTGTTTTGTCTAATATTCTACATTGTTATACTATATACGGTTATGGTTTTTCAATTAGCTACATAACTGGACGTCATGTTACTAACAAAGAGAGAGAGAGAGAGAGAGAGAGAGAGAGAGAGAGAGAGAGAGTTTAACGTCCACTTGACATAAACTCGATCATTTTATTACAATGAATCGCTTAACTGTGGGAGGGAACCGAGCGACCCGAAGAAAACCAATAAGGTTACGCAGGCTTCATTTCCGAAACTCCCAAATCTGACTGGTTTCAGTGGGACAAACCAGAATCTCAATGGTTTCAGTGGGGCAAGCCCCAAATCTGAGCACCTAAATGTGCCTAATCTGCCACGCCCACAATGA
Source organism: Patella vulgata (assembly GCF_932274485.2). Taxonomy (NCBI): domain Eukaryota; kingdom Metazoa; phylum Mollusca; class Gastropoda; family Patellidae; genus Patella; species Patella vulgata. Next base: position 6,904,817 of record NC_065885.2, read on the forward strand.
GAATTAAAATTGGCTGATGAGTAATAAGATTTAAATTGGTGTCAAATGTTAGCTCTGTATTAGGGGATTCTAAAAATATCAAATTTGACTGGTTTCGGTTGGGCAAACACCTGAATGATCGTCTATATGGTTTCTTATATGTATCGCCAAAAAAATGGAAAATATAACGGAATAGAACTGTAAATATGAAACTATTGGGTAAAATAGTACGTCCAAGTCTATGGTTCTCGCTTCTGTACTATCTCTAGAGTACGCCCAAGTATATAGTCCTCTCTTCTGTTCTGCCTGTAAAGGACCCGGGCCCGTAGCCAGCTCTTAAGATTTGGTGGGGCTACGGAATTTTTTGGAGGGGCTGAGGATGTGGCCGGCTACGAACGCTCTTAAGAAATCATTATTGTTGGCGAAATATTGGGGGGGGGGAGGGGGCTAATTCGATTTTTTGGGTGGCTAAGCCCCCCGTGGCTACGGGCCCGGAGGACACCTAAGTCCACGACCATTGCTTAGGTATTGTCCGTGGAGTACTACTATCTCATCATCTATTAATCTTTTAAAGGCATTTAGTAACTGGATAGAGCAATAAACTATAACAATAAACTACTTACGGAAAAACAGCTACACTCGTACTTATTTATTTGGGCTTGGTGGTTTCGAATCCTCGATTGTACGTGACAAGGAGTAGGGTCGCCTGTCCGACCTCGTGGGTTTACGCGCAAGCGAATTATTGAAATAAAATTAAACCATATGTTAGTCCCAAAATGACCTGGTTTGTGTCGAGTGGACGTTAAACCCCATTTCTCTCTCTCTCTATTTGGGCTTGTTTATTAGCTTGATAACGTTGAGAGAGTACTCTTCGAAACGTCGCCCAATTATATGAGTAGCTGTTTTTTCATAAGTATGTGTTATAGTTTATTGCTCATTATATATGTATGTATTTATATATATTTATATGTATGTTTTTGCCATTTTAACTGTGTATATACACTTATATGTATATTATCTAGGGAGAGTGGTTTTACATAGGCTAAGCCTGTTCCCCAATCCCATTTAGACATCCTGAATAAAAATATTGTTTATTAAAAAAAAAGAAAAAAAAAAGAGTACTACACTGGTCATGTTAACTACAGCCACATCATTGATCCACTCGTCTATTGATCGTCACGTACGACCGAGTCAATGGTTCTAACTTCTTGGTTTAATTGGGGATCACGGTGGCTAAGTGGGTAAGACGCTGGCTCGCTAGCCTGGAGGTCGGGTGTTCGATCCCTGCATTGGCCGAGAAAGTTCATCCAGATTTTCCGGCGTGGTTCCCCCTTGTCAGTGATGCAGGACGGAGGGCCTGACAAGGACAGCTGTCTAGTCGTTCGTATGTGACGAAAAACCGAAGTCCCGTGTACACATTGACTTGCACGTAAAATATCCCTTGACAGTTGGAATTCGATATAAGAGTAGGCCGTAGTGCCGCTGTCCGGGCAAAATTTCCCTCATGGCACACTGTATGGTGTATGCCCGTCTTCATTAGCCCAGTTTGGAGCAGAACAGTAGGACGTTAAACCCCATTTCATTTCATTTAATTTCTTGGTTTATTTTTGTTTTTAGAATTGACGCCATGTTGCTTTCTTTGGGAGAAAGAATTACCCCCCCCCCTCCTTTATCCCCAACACCCCGGCAACCACTTTGTTCGTCTTATTTACTGCTTTCATAATTAGGAGAAATGGCGATCGAGGATTTTCCGCTTATTGATATATATATACTTCGACATTTTGTCCAGCTAAAACAAATCACCAGGATAATTATTCGCACATAAGCTATTAAATTCAAAAAGAAAAAACCGAAATATATTTATGACAGCATGTGCCATCCTGTTGGATTATTAAATGCACATATGACTATGATGATAACTACAAAATTTACGGCTCACCGATCAGTAAGTATATTAACCGAAGTTTATTTCAAAATCAATTTTATACCGGTGTTGCGGTGTCTGTGATTCTACCAAAACGTCAAAAGATGTGAATAATACGACTTGATCATGGAGATTACTTTATTTCCCGCGAATTTTGTATTCTGCACTAAAATATAGAATTGTCGGAGAATTTACAACGAAACGAATAAATACTCTGTGCTGATAATACGAGAAGGCGTCTAGTTTAAATGCCTTTTATTACAGAAGTGCCTTCTATCAAATTAATTGCCTTAATTCATTTAATATTCGCTTCTCTTTTTTAATAAACCTATACGCTGATGAAATAATAATTATTATTTTCAGTTTTTCGACCAAAATTAGTTTTCTCCTAATTAAGAAATATTGGCAGAACAAAAAAAAAAGAAAAAAAAATCCTCTAAAAAAACAACAACAAAAAACCCCCAAAAAACAAAATAAACACGCAGAATAAAACACATTCGTCGCAATGCATTAATTTTGCTGTTAAGTTTTCAATTTCTGTCATTAACAAATACTATTTATATACTATTCAAAAAAAGTAGGGGATATTTGATTTTTAAGTGTTATTAAAGTCACCTAATGAAACTGACGAAGAAACAAATGACAAAATGAAATGAAGTTCACATTCATCGATTTATTCCAAATGATCGTTAGACTAAGTAAGGCACAGACTGACCATTATAAGGGTTAAATGATACCAGGGGTCAAACAGCAAAGTTACCACAGCATCACAACCAAGTCAGTAACGGGTAAATCCTCCTCTGTTTGCCAAACAAGCATTGATCCGACGTGGCATACTCCTAATGAGACGTCTAAGGTCATTTTGGTCCAGATTGTCCCATTCCTGTTGCAACGCAGCAGCAAGTTCTTGGACATTGGCAGGACGTTGTGGACGTTGACGTAACCTCTGTCCAAGCATGTCCCAGACATGCTCGATGGGGGAGAGGTCAGGACTCAGTGCTGGCCAAGGTAATGTGGTGATGTTCTGTTGTTGGAGGTAACCTGTAACGATCCTGGCCCTGTGACATCTTGCGTTGTCATCCTGGAAGATGAAACGGCGGCCATGACGTCGTGCGAACGGCACAACATGGACTGCCAAGATGTTGTCCCGGTAGTACTGGCCTGTAACACGCCCTGCAACAACATGTAAAGCCGTTCTTCCAGCAACAGTGATGCCTCCCCACACCATAACAGAACCACCCCCAAATCGATCATGTCTGATGACGTTAACGTCTTGGAAGCGCTCGTTTCGACGACGCCACACCCTCCTACGTCTGTCCAAAAAATCAACAGTGAACCTTGACTCATCTGAAAACATCACATTGCTCCAGCGTCGATTATCCCAGTGTTGACGATCCCTACACCAACGACGTCTTGCCTGAATGTGATGATCTCTCAAACAAGGGATCACGCGAGGACGTCGGGCGCGAAGGTGACCCCTATGCAGTCGATTCCGAATCGTCTGGCCACTCATTCTCACACCAGTGTCTGTTTGAAGACGAGCGCTGATCTGATTTGCTGTGATGACACGATTTCGCAAGGCCAAGGTACGGATAAATCGATCCTGGGCTTGAGTTGTCGCCCTTGGTCGACCTGAGCGTGGTCTGTCCTGTACAGATTGTGTATCACGGTATCTGGACCATAGCCTGCTTATGACAGACTGAGAAACATTCATCGTCCGCGCCACAACCGCCTGTGTTGTGCCGATCTGTAGCATGCCAAGGGCACGTAACCTTTCATTTTGGGTAAGCCGACGCATATCAAAATTTGTTTTCTGGTCACTAAAACAATTAAACTGATGTTTCCACCCTGGAATTCAATGCCACAATGACTGTAACATTCAAAGTCAGAGTCGTGCAAATCTTGGGTTGGACCCCCATGATGATCCCAAGCATCACATGCATTCCATGCGGTAGCTATTGGTGCGTTTGGGCGTCAAATGTAACTGGAAATGTTTCTTCTGTTAGGTTCTATAGTGACTTTTTTCGTAGTCATTTGCATATTTTAGTACTATGCCCCCAAAATCAAATATCCCCTACTTTTTTTGAATAGTAATTGGCCTAAAGTGCCTTGTGTTTTTTTATTAACTTGTTATTTACACTCTTTCTGTCAAAATTAAATATCTAGATAGTTTGAATTCTTTAGAGTTACCCACTCCTTAAAAATAGGCCTTTGTCGCCACTGACGTATACGCCAGACTCATTGTTTGCTGTATTCCTTTTTTAGGTCTATAATAAATAGTATTTGTTAATAACAGAAATAATTAACGCATTGTGACGAATGTGTTTTATTCTGTTTGAGGTTTATTTATTTTTTGTTTTTTGCTACCCATAGCACACGTCTGTCAAACCTTCAAAGGCTAATATCTTCTCTTGCAACAGAGTAATTTGAATGAAATTTTCAAATTATTCATTTTACATCATCTACTATTATAACAAGAATGGCTAGTTTTTTTATCTAAATCTTACATAATGCATCTTTAAAGAGAGAGTGAGAAACGGGGTTTAACGTCCACTCAACACAAACTAACATATGGTTTAATTTTATTTCAATAATTCGCTTGCGCGTAGGTGTCTTTAGCAGTGAGAGGAAACCGGAGGACCCGGACGAAACCCACGAGGTTGGACAGGCGACCCTACTGCTTGTCGCGTACAACCAAAGAATCGAAACCCCGCCAGCTGACTCAATGACAGACCTTATGATACAACGGGCATACGCTACCCATTCGGCCACCCAACCCCACTCTATCAGTTAAAGCTCTGGTAGATGAATTCATCATGAATAATATCCTTTGTTTATATTTCTATACTATTTCTTACTGTTAACAAACTATGGTGACACGTTTACAATCTCAGTTTCTCACTCCGTCATCCTCGATATCTCGATTTGTTGCTTTCTTGCGTTTGATAATCCTTACCGACTATAAAATGGCTACAATTGGCTTCCATAGTACGACAAAGTGAACAAACGTTAGTTTTGTAGTCTACCAATTGAAAAATTAGAGTTTTCAAACGTTGTATTTGAGAAACTGGGAGGTTTATAAGATTCAATAAGTTTATATAGGACCATAATATAGCATGTTTTAACTTTATGTACAGGTTGGCGATGGTGTGTAGGATAAGTTTAAAGAGGACCTTAATAAGGACTAACAATTATTGACTTCAATGTTAAATGGCTGTAACATCACAGACTGTAGCTATTTGCTCAACATTCCGTTGGTTTCAATCTTTATAGGCACAATGGAGACCACATTTGGCAATATCCTCATCATAAATTTGTAGGGGGTTGACCATTTAGATTTTTTGCTACGGAGATTTGATGTTGACAGGGGCGAAAATCTCACTTCCGACACAATGATTGCTCTGCAGAAAGACAATTTACATCCCCTATCCCTCCACTGTAATATCATCAGTATTACCCAAAACTGCTATGAAATTGCAAATTTGATCCCTTTTCTCCAATTCTAGACCAAAAAGTCAACCCAAAAATGCAGGAAGAGGGGAGAAAAAAATTAAGGGAAAAATTGTCTATTTATAACTCTCACTACATTACTAGTTACTAGTCTTAGTCCATATAGCATGTTTTAAGTTTATTGATGTCTATAATATAGCATGTTTTAACTCTATATAAAGGTTGGAGGTGTTGTGTAAGATAAGTTTATAGAGGACCTTGATATAGCATGTTTTAACTCTATATAAAGGTTGGAGGTAGTGTGTAAGATAAGTTTATAGAGGACCATAATATAACATGTTTTAACTCTATATAAAGGTTGGAGGTGGTGTGTAAGATAAGTTTATAGAGGACCATAATATAACATGTGTTTACTCCATATAATGGTTGGAGGTGGTTATAGTTATTATAAATAACAATATTGATACTTTAGGATATACTTTAAAATAATTTGTTTTTCTATTACAGGTGCAAGTATACAAAATAAGGATGCTGTACCACCACAGGCAGGTATTGTTATTTATTGTTTTATCCATCTTGGTAAATCTCAATAATGTAGCGTGTCGCAGTGGCTCAGTGTGTAAGACGTTCCTTGGGATTTTATTGCGTGGTTTCCTCTTGTCAGTGGCCGCTGGACCGAGGGTCTGGCAAGGAAAGCTGTCTAGTCATTCAGATGGGTTAAAAAATCGAGGTCCCGTGTACATATTGACGTGCACTTAAATAAATTGACAATTGGAATTCGATATAAGAGTAGGCCACAACAAAATTTCCCATCTTTATTTCCCCAATCGGTGCAAAAAAAAAGAAGAAAAAAAAATCTCATTTCGGTGTAGTGAAGGGTGACGAGAAAACCCGATACCGCTTCACGATGTATTTTATAAGCTTTTATTTATCAACCAATGTTATCCTGCTATTAACTGCTTTGTTTGTCACTGGTGCAGGGCTTGGTATCAAGAGTTATATCTCCCTAGTAACCGTAACCATTGTCACTAGTGCAAGGCTTGGTATCAAGAGTTATCTCCCTAGTAACCGTAACCATTGTCACTGGTCACTTAGTATGGAAAAGCGCACAGTTGTTCGAAAAACCAAGACCCCGTGTAAATATTGTCGTTCACGTAAATCAACCCCTGGCAACCGGAATTTAAAGACTAGTAGCCGTAAACGCTGCTGTCACAAAGTAGAACATTTTGGGACTAACATATGGTACAGATTTATTTCAATAATTCGCTTGCATGTAGGCCTAGTGGTCTTTAATTTTGCGTGTGGGGTGGGAGAGCGGGAGCCCCCCCCCCCTCCCGAAGTTTGTGCAGGCGACCCTACTCTTTCTCACGTACATGCGTGCGATAGACATGAATGACAGACCTTATGATCTATAGCTCACACGTGACAAGAAGGTGATAATGTCGTCTATATGTTTATGTTTCAGGAAAAAGACTAGTTGAACGTAGTCCGATTCAGTGTATCAAAGATGGGAAGACGTACAATATCGGTGAGAAAGTTGGCGACGATGGTTGTTACAAAGATTGCAAATGCGGTATACTGTGGGATCGCGCCAAAATATCTTGTTCCAATGAGTGTTTTGAATTGAGCTAAAAGTGTTTCAAGGATATGTTATGTTAATTATTTGGTCAATATATTATTACTAGTTAACAGGAACAGTGGGGGGTAGCGGGGATCATGGGGCGAAGGCGATCCTACATCAATCATATCGTCACAAATACTCGTCAGTGATTGACCACACGTTGAATAATGGAATGTACATATCGGAGAGAGAGAGAGAGAGACCTACACTAGACAGATTTAGTTCTTACATAATGCATCGTGAGAGAGAGAGAGAGAGAGAGAGAGAGAGAGAGAGATAGGTTTAACGTCCACTCGACACAAACAAGGTTATATCGAGACTAACACATGGTTCAATTTTATTTCAATAATTCGCTTGCGGGTAGGGGTCTTTAGCAGTGGGAGGAAACTAGAGGACCCGGAGAAAACCCACGAGGGTGGACAGGCGACCCTAATCCTTGTCACATACACCCGGGGAATCGAAACACCGCCAGTTGACTCAATGATAGCCCGTATGATACAGCGCGTACAACTGGGGAATCGAAACCCCGCCAGTTGACTCAATGGCAGACCGTATGATATAACACGCACGTGTTAACCATTCGGCCACCCAACCCCCCGAAAATATCGGAGCTCACATACTGTACTTTATGGTCACGTGTCCAATGACAAGAAAGAATGGTGCCCGGACACCCCCTCTTTGGCTAACTATCTTCCAAACTGTCCAATGATCTTGTACGCATAACCCCGGTTGTCTCCACCTGCCCCAACCACCCACCCACTGTCCGGGTCATCACCGTCATCCAACGCCTTAAACATACATTATGCAAGAGCTAAATCTGCCTAAGACATTAGTTAACTTATCCAGACCATAATCAACTCTCGAGGTCAGTTCCAAAAGATCTTGATGGTGCACCAGGTCGCAATGTCTTAGGTTACGGCCCTTGCCTTTTACGCAAAAATGTGAATTGTTTGAAGTTTGTGGATCCTCTAGAACAGACAATTTTGAGCCCGATTTAAATGAAACTTGAAATGCATGTTAAGGATCAATAAAATAGGGCAATTTGGTTTGATTTTATCGTAAAAAGCGATATTTCGTTGCCCGAATGTCGATCATCTTGAATATAACCACCATCTTGGATTTTCGTATGGCTAATCAGCTTTTTCAAAAGAGTAGTAAACCAAGGAATATTTGTGCCAATTTCAAGGTTATCTGCTACACTATTAAGAACAAAAAACGGCTAATGCTATCATCCGAGATTTTTTATTTGAGGCCCTATAGGTTTTTTTTATGTTCAGGAGACCTTATCAATAAAGTTTTTGTGATCATCGTCATCACTTGTGTCATCATCAGTGATCTGATTAGAGACGATGTTTATCTTGACCTTTGACCTAATGTTTCTAAATATGGCTTGGTCGAGCTAATAAGTACATATGAACTGTTATACTTAGTTTGGAATACTCCCGGCCCCGAGTTCACAAAGCATTCTCAGACTTAATTTACGAATTTACCTTATTTTAACTAAAATATAGCCCTTTATAAATCTTTTACTGTTTTAATGTATCAAATACATCAATATGAAACTATGTGCAAAGTTTCATATTTCTCGATCAAAGATATTTCTCATAAACAGTGATTAAAAGTTGAGTAAATTCTTAACTTAAGTCTGAGAAAATCGTTTGTGAACTCGGGGCCACTGTGTTATGGCAATCATCTTGGGGAGGTGGACGGGGGGGGGGGGGGGGCATGTTGGACCACCGTCTCTTCTGGAAAATCGTGGCGTCGAAACTCTTTTCTTCGTCTTAGCAGAATTATACATTCTTAACGCGTATATTCTTAACGCTGCAACACGTTTCCAGTATTTGCGTCACATCCGTATGTTGCCTGAAGACATCACCGATCGACCAGTGTGATTGTATTTGGAATCTGCTAATCTCATTCTATCACAGATGGAGGCGGGGGCGAATGGTTAGCACGTGCGCGCTGTATCATACGGTCTGTCATTGAGTCAACTGGCGGGGTTTCAATTCCCCGGTTGTACGTAACAAGGAGTAGGGTGACCTGCCTACCTTGTGGGTTTTCTCCGGGTCTTCCGGTTTCCTCCCACTGCTTAAGACTCCTACGCGCAAGCGAATTATTGAAATAAAATTGAACCATGTGTTAATCCCGAAATGACCTAATTTGTGTCGAGTGACGTTAAACCCCATCTCTCTCTCTCTCTCTCTCTCTCTCTCTCTCTCTCTCACACACACACACACAGATATTAAATTGGTGAACGGCAACATCGTCCTTTAAATATGTCTGCGATATCACCTTCAGTGGAAGCGGACGTTAAACAGTAAGAACAACAACAACCGACCCTATTATACAGAACATAGATTTCCAGAGTAAGAAAACCTTTCGTGTGTTGAAATATTAAGCGGAAATCAGTATGTTTACAGATATATAATAAAATGGGCTAATAAAGACGGGCTTCGCATATAGGGAGCTTCGAAATATCAAGCGGCAGTTGACTTGTTTACAAATTCGACTTACCCTTTGACTTCAACTGTGATACGTTGAATAGAAAATCAGTTATTTCTCAAAGATGACACCTGGATTTTTGAGTTTATTGTCCCATCTGAAATCGTAAGCACACGGCATTTCCCATGACGTCATTCCTGTTGACGTAATCCGTCGAGTGAGATTCGGGCTTCCAAACTCCCAAAGAGTGAATTTGAGCCCGATACCCACCAAGTGTCTCACGTGTTCTTTACACTTAATAAAACTTTTATGATGTATAATTCTATTTTTTTTTAAGTCACAACGCGTTCATGCTAATAACCAATTCGTGTTAATCTAAATGTCATTATTACATAATTCTTTATTACATCTTACTAGAATGTATGATATTTAGGAAACACGTGAAAATCGGCCATTACACGGAAACTGTCACTTGAAGGAAGGTAAACACTAGATAACCTAACACCCCTTAGTAATCATGTACTTGCAATGACGTGCTAAAATGATACCCATAATTGAACCCGAATTAAATATAATTATGCAGTTAAGTTCATCATATGGACACCCGCTTTATACGATAAAAAGTTATTTTTTAAACATGACGAAAAAATCTGTCCAACTTTTACAAGACGGTAAGTTTTACACATTTTATTTTATAATGCAAAATTTTAGATTGAAAAATAAGATATTTTTTATACTTTGAATAATTCAGGAGAGGGAGAAAGAGAAAGAAATGGTGTTTAATATCCACTTGACACAAAACCAGGTCATTTCGGGACTAACATATGGTTCAATTTTATTTCGATAATTCAATGGAGAGAGAGAAATAGGGTTTAATGTCCTCTTGCCACACAATAGATAATTTCAGGACTAACATATGGTTCAATTTTATTTCAATAATTCACTTGCGCGTAGGGGTCTTAAACAGTGGGAGGAAACCAGAGGACCCGGAGAAAACCCACGAGGTTAGACAGGCGATCCTACTCCTTGTTACGTACAACCGGGTAATCGAAACCACGTCAGTGACTCAATGACAGACCCCATAATACAGCGCGCACGTGCTAAACATTCGGCCATCCAACCCCCCGAATAATTCAGGAACAATTTTACTTTTTGTGCAATTTTAAGTTTGGTATATATGGTGTGCTATGAGATAAATTTTGATCGACCTGTCAAGGGTTCTTTTACGTGCCCGCGAATATGTACACAGGACCTTGGTTTTTCGTCTCATCCGAACAACTAATCTATAACACATGTCTACAGGAAGAAGTTATTTGTCTTTATATATTGATCTTAATTTTATATTGGATATCAAATATTCGAATAAAGACAGGGATGATTGGTAAATATAAATAAATCAATAAACTGCTTTCCAGTTTAAATGTTATTTGTAGAGGAAGTTATTCCTATTATGGGGGGTGAGGGGGGTGGCCGGATCGTTAGCAGGTGCGCGTTGTATCATAAGGTCTGTCATTGAGTCAACTGGCGTGGTTTCGATTCCCCGGTTGTACGTGACAGGGAGTAGGGTCGCCTGTCCAACTTCGTGGGTTTTCTCCGGGTCCCCTGCTTCTTTCCTCCCACTGCTAAAGACCATTACGCCCAAGCAAATTATTGAAATAAAATTGAACCATATGTTAGTCCTGAAATGACCTAGTTTGTGTCGAGTGGCCGTTAAACCCCATTTCTCTCTCTCTTTTTTTCTATTATAGAGGACATTTCTCTCTCCCTCTCTCTCTCTATTTCTATTATAGAGGACATTTCTCTCTCCCTCTCTCTCTCTATTTCTATTATAGAGGACATTTCTCTCTCCCTCTCTCTCTCTATTTCTATTATAGAGGACATTTCTCTCTCCCTCTCTCTCTCTATTTCTATTATAGAGGACATTTCTCTCTCCCTCTCTCTCTCTATTTCTATTATAGAGGACATTTCTCTCCCTCTCTCTCTCTATTTCTATTATAGAGGACATTTCTCTCCCTCTCTCTCTCTATTTCTATTATAACTTAATGTAGAGGACATTTTGCTGTGTCAAAATATTTCTGGTGCCAATCGTTCAACATGGAATAAAGATAATGATATACACCCGCATCAACTAGGTATGGTGTTAGTAGTGCGGTTCTGGTTGGGGTGGGCGGTGGTATTAGGGAGGAATTGGCTGGTTGGTGTTGGTGAGGTTGTGGTCGTGCCGGTAATATTAGGAAGGAATATTGAAGATATCCCCAATGTTAAAAGAATTACAATTGACTGGTTTGTGTTGGTAGGGGTTGTGGTTGTGCCGGTGGTATTAAGAGGAATATTGAAGATATCCCCAATGTTACAAGAATTACAATTGGCTGGTTTGTGTTGGTATGGGTTGTGGTCGTGCCGGTAGTATTAGGAAGGAATCCCAATGTTACAAGAATTACAATTGGCTGGTTTGTGTTGGTAGGGGTTGTGGTCGTGCCGGTGGTATTAGGAGGAATAATTGAAAATATCTATAAAGTTACAAGAATTACAGTTGGCTAGTCAGTGTAGGTGAGGTTGTCGTCGGGACGGTGGTAGGAAGGAATATTGAAGAGATCCCCAGTGTTACAAGAATTACAGTTGGCTAGTAAGTGTAGGTGAGGTTATCGTCGGGGCGGTGGTAGGAAGGAATATTGAAGAGATCTCCATTGTTACAAGAACTACAGTTGGCTAGTAAGTGTAGGTGAGGTTGTCGTCGGGGCGGTGGTAGGAAGGAATATTGAAGAGATCCCCAGTGTTACAAGAACTACTGTTGGCTACTTAGTGCTGGTGGGCTGTGGTAGTGCCGGTGGTAGGAAGGAATATTGAAGAGATCCCCAGTGATACAAGAACTACAGTTGGCTACTTAGTGCTGGTGGGCTGTGGTAGTGCCGGTGGTAGGAAGGAATATTGAAGAGATCCCCAGTGTTACAAGAACTACAATTGGCTACTTAGTGCTGATGGGCTGTGGTAGTGCTGGTGATATTAGGGAAGGATATTGAAGATATCTCCAATGTTAAAACAATTACAGTTGGCTAGTTGGTGGGGTTGTGGTTATGTACGTGGTATTAGGACGGGATACTGAATATATCCTCAATATTAAAACAATTAGAGTAAGCTAGTAAATGGTGAGATCACCCTGTTTGTTTTGAGGAGATAATAGCCTATAGCTAAGAAAAGTTTTATGAAGGGTGCCTTTTTAAAATTTAATCAATTGTTGAATAATCAATCCGCGTACATTTCCCAAAATATGCAAATGAGGCCCAGAGACTTAGAATGTTTTTCGGTTTTTTTTCGTGTCAATTTTATATATCTCCTATAGAAATGTCTATCTAATCTAGTGCCCTTTGTTATGTTTACCTTTTGTTGTGCAGTTTTCTATTAAGTCTTGCAACTTCCAAAGGTTCGACCAATGGAGATGTGGATTCCAAGAGTATCACCTCAGTTAGCTCAATCGGTGTATTGGTGGAAAATCGGGCTCCAGAGAAAGGTTTACGTCGCTACACTTCTCACCGATGGCAGATTGCGTTTCTCTGCGCATCTTGTACCTTGGCCATGTTCGCCCTGAGGACGTGCATAGCTATGGCCCTGGTTTGTATGGAAAATGTTGCTAAAGATAAGACGACCCTAGCAAATTATTCTGAAGAATACAACTCAACATTGGTAGTAGACACAAATTCAACAAAGTTAGTAAGTACACAAAACTCTCTCTTAACTTCAAGTATTCCCATCCCTTAACTTAGAGTATTCCCATCCCGTCACTTAAAGATACATTATGGGAGATTCGATAACGAGTTCTCACTATAGTAGTTAAAAAACTAGATAATCTAAAGGCAATTTGCTGAAAATTTCATTCAAATTGATCCACTATGAACCGAGAACTAAGCGATTGAAATTTCCACCTAGCCTCGATCATCATCACTAAAGTCAGTACGATAAACAGCATAGTCTCGATTATCCATTTAATCGTTAAATCGTGAAGGAAAGTTATGCATAATCCACTAAAGATCGCAGGCTAGCGATGCCATCTAGGGTTGGTTATGGTCTGGATGGGTTAATTAATGTCTAATTAATAATTTAGATAACATTTCAGGCCTAATGAAAGAACTGCAATAGCCAAATTTAGCTCTTGCATAATGTATGTTTAAAGTATTCCCTCCCCGTAATTTAGAGTATTCCCATCTCCTAACTTAGATTATTCCCATCCCGTAACTTAAAGTATCCCATCCCTTAAAGCTGCAATTTTATATTTTTAAGTTATATTTTTAAAATTTATTAAAATAAAGCCTTAAAATAGATGGTATCCATAAACTGTCCTACCTTGTTAAAGAATAATCCTATTAATCCTATAATTCACTATTGCCAGTTGAGAAATTGGCAAAAATATCATTTTCAACTTTAAATTCAAACGTTTGAAGATAGCTATTCCATGGGGGGGGGGGGGAAATAGAAAAACAAGGGAGGTAATTGTGTTATTATTTCCGGGGTCAAAGGATTTTTAAGAGGGAGAATAATACCTATAATCATGTAATAGTGAGTTGACAACCTATTGAGCAAAAGGCATAGAAATAATTATGTTTTGACTTTCTTAGAAAATATGAAATTATCGCTTTAACTTAGGGTATTCCCATCCCGTAACTTAGATTATTCACACTCCCTCACTTAGAGTATTCCCATCCCCTCACCCGGCGTATTCCCACCCCTTTGGTGCTTTAAGAAGTGTGTGGAATAGATGAGCTACTATATTTATAATAATCTGTTTTCAGAAGACCTCAGCGATGGTACCAAAGGAATGGGTGGGTGTGGTACTATCTTCATATTTCTATGGTTACATAGTAACACCGTTACTAGGGGGACTAATGGCTCAAAGATTCGGCCCTAAAATGGTCATCCTTGTAGCTATGTTAATAGCTAATGTGTGTAATGGATTGACTCCTGTTGGTATTAGATATAGAGTGGAGGTTGTGGTGGCTATCAGAATAATCATGGGAATATCATCGGTAAGATATAAAATGGGCGTCCTCGCTGAAGGAATTCCCATCAGGTGTTTCTAGTAAAAACTCGGTTAGACGTGACCGTATCGGTATTAAATTCCATATTAACGACAAAAAGTAACGTTTGTCAACACACGAGTTCGTAATGAATGTACAGGAAAACTATGCTATAAGGTAAACAATGAGGTGACGTGGGACCGCCTCACCTATAAATTATGTCCCTTTATCTCTAGCGAGGACGCCCATTGAATACCTGGGACCTGTTGCTCAAAGCTCTGTTTACTTTTAACGATCCGTTAAGATGGAGTTAACGGATCGTTTACTTAACAGAGAGAAAGATTGTTGCTGGTAGCCCCGTTAACTTTAACATGTGGTTAACTTGCCATTATATTTAACGGAGGTGTTGGCTCCGTTATCTGGTGAAATCAAGCATTAGTGGGCTGTCATTCGAAGTATACCCAAAAAGTCATAGATTACCTGTGTAATTTTCTTTTGAACATCCCAGAGGGTTGGGCGATGGTGGGAGATGGGGGCTATTCCCCCCGAACAACATTTTATATGTGGACACTCTACAGGTCACAATAATTATTTTTATCCTATATTTATGATACTTCAAACATACATGGGGCAGTAACTTCTTGGGTTATTGTCTGTGATTATAGAAAGATCGCTCAAGTTGTTGTCCGATTGATTTAGATGAAACTCAAAATCAATGGATATCGATTATACGTATATACCATTACGATTATAAATACCATTATGATTATAAATATATACCATTACGATAATAAATATCTACCATTACGACTATAAATATATACCATTACGATTATAAATATTTACCATTACGATTATAAATATATACCATTACGATTATAAATATATACCATTACGATTATAAATACCATTACGATTATAAATATATACCATTACGATAATAAATATCTATACCATTACGACTATAAATATATAACATTACGATTATAAATATATACTATTATGATTATAAATATATACGATTACGATTATACTATTACGATTATAAATATACCATTACGAATATAAGCATGTACCATTACGACTATAAATATATACCATTACGATTATAAATATATACACCATTACGATTATAAATATATATCATTACGATTATAAATATATTCCATTATGATTATAAATATATACCATTACGATTATACTATTACGATTATAAAATACCATTACGATTATAAATATATACCATTACGATTATACTATTACGATTATAAATATACCATTACGAATATAAGCATGTACTATTACGATTAAATTCATTATCATTTGATCGTTCTATCTACAGGGTATAATTTTACCATCAATGCAAGTTCTGTGGTCTGAATGGGCAACAAAATCTGAGAAGGCAAGGCTGATGGCGGTGTCCAGTTCAGGTGACGTTTTTGTCTTTATTTTCTATTTTCTTTGGGTTTTGTATAGCTGTTAATGTCTGTCTTCATTAGCCCAGTCGGGCGTTAAACCCCATTTCATTTCATTTCATAGCTGTTAATGTGGTCGTATACTGTTGTCGTCTGTATTCATCCGTCCGTCCGCCATATGCATTCCGAAATTGCCCAAGTTCAAACATTATAGAAGTTGAAAGACTAATTGTTTACGTATATGAAAATGCGTTTATCTCGACTGGTTTTCATTAAAATTAGAATTTATGCGCAACTAAAAAGTCAATCGGAATCGACAGTTCCATGTTCTTTTAATACAGTTCAACTTCCGCTTTGTCCAATTTGGCTACGCGACTACCCACAATGGCAAAATCGCTCTGTCCGTTTTCGTGGCCAATCATAGCTATTTTGACAGAGCAAAATAAAATACCAGTGAACGATCTACCAGAATCCTTCGAAACCTGGAAACAGGACTTAGACTACAACTAATATTTTCGAAATTCCTCTCATTTCGTATGGAAGTTGCAAGTGTTTCTCTATTTTCGCTTGTTTCAGGGATTAATCTGGGAAATGTTGTAGCTACTGGAATTGCTGGATTTCTATGTGAAATACCACTTGATGATGGCTGGCCCTTTATATTCTATGTATTTAGTAAGTTAACACGATCAATCCTTGTATTACGGTGGCTGATTTAGTTCACACAACACAAAATAATAATATCTCGAGCGCTCGCGGTACAAGTCGAGCGCTCGAGATACTAAGTTTATCATTAAATAATGCACAAAATTATAAAGCTGAAAACATCAATTGAGACATGTTCAATTGTATTATCTCGAGCGCTCGACTTAGTAACTCGAACGCTCGACTTAATATCTCGAGATATTATTTTATTTTGAATGTCCTAACTCAATGAAAATATGTTGATGTCCATTAAAGGACATGTCACTGTCCATCAATGTCACATGTAAAAGAACTGGTTAAACACGTTCCAAATATAAATTTAAACAGAGATATTTGCTACAGAGAGGGAGAGAGAGAGAGAGAGAGCAATGGGGTTTAACGTCCACTCGACACAAACTATGTCATTTCGGGACCAACATATGGTTTAATTTTATTTCAAATACTCCGCTTGCGCGTACGAGTCTTTAGTAGTGGGAGGAAACCGGAGGACCCGGAGCAAACCCATCGTTTGGTTTGGACAAAAATCCGAGGTCCCGTGTACACATTGGGGTGCACGTAAAAGATCCCTTGACAGATGCAATACGATATAAGAGTAGGCCGTTCGTAGTGCCGCTGTCCAGGCAAAATTTCCCTCATGGCATATATGTATGGCATATGCTCATCTTCATAAGCCCAGTTCGGAGCAGAACAGTAGGACGTTAAACCCCATTTCATTTCATTTCATTTCAGAGATTCGTGGTATATAATTAAAGATACGTATGAATCATATTTATATATTTAGCTTTAGGAACAATTTTTTGGATGATATTTTGGTGGTTTGCGGTTTATAATTCGCCTGATAAACATCCAAGAATCTCAGAAGAAGAAAAAGATTACATTCAGCATGACAAGGTTAAACCTTCCAAAAAGAAGGTAGGAATCGATTTCAGTTAGTTGTATTTTACGTCCGCTTCCACCGAGGTGATATCGCAACGATTCCAGTTCATTCCCATTAAATTTTATATCTTGTCATTTGTGTTAAACTTTAGGTATATAAGACTTTGGTGATTATTCTTGGTTTTTAGGCGGAAAAATTATTTTTCCGTTTGTAGTGGAAAAAGTTCAGCTTCAACAAAACAAAAAGTTGCGAGTCTGGCAAAATGACAAGAACTAACACTAAAGTCAACGGAGAAATTAAGTGGGGTCTGTCTCCAAATCATTACATAGAATTATCTCCCTTGATTCATTTTCCTGCTTTAATTTGTCTGCTTCGACTGGGCTAATGAAGACGGGCGTACGTCATACAGTGTGCTATGAGGGAAATTTTGTCTGGGCAGCAGCACTATGGCCTACTTTATATCGAAATCCAACTGCCAAGGGATCTTTTACGTGCACGCCAATGTATATACAGGACCTCGGGGTTTCTTTCCATCCGAACGACTAGACAGTTGTCTTTGTCTTCAAATTGAGAAACAACCCATTATGATAGAATAGGGCAGGCGTGGGACTTCACGTCTGATTAACACAATACTCCTGCCATTTAGAGACGTTTATGGGGGAGAATTTTGCCAGGACAGCAGTTATTCAGTCTACTCTTCATCGAAGTCCCGCTGTCACGGTTGTTATAGTGTACACCCATGCGTGTACGCGGAGGGACCTGGGGTTTTCGTCCTGTCCGAACGACTAAGAACTTCTCTTAACGCATGGGACGTTCTTTATTTACCGAATTAAGTCATTTTAAGTCATGTGAACTAAATAATTCACAACGTCAATGCGTCAACATTAAAGCACGCGCGGTGAGGCTTTGACAACATTTTATCACCACTGTCTTGGCAAAATATTAAAGATACATTATGGGAGATTTTTACAGAGAATTGGCCATTCTTGCTATAACAGTTCAAAAGAAGATGATGAAAGAAGAATATTTTGAAAATTTCAGTCAAATTACTTTAATCTGAACATAGATATCATCATTGTAATATTTGACTAGAAATGGTAGTGAAATGCGCCTTCACCGTGGCTGATCGTTTGGCTGATCCACCTACATATCTCGATTATCAAGTAAAGTTTTCAATGGCATGCGGAAACGCTCTACAGCGGCCTCGCTAAGTACACTCTATCATTTAACCTCGATCTAACTGACGTATTCTCATCAGGATGCGCCATATTTGAATTAATTGATAAGTGAAATCCTATTTAAATCCAAGCTGTTTCCGAGCCATCCGTGGGTCTACAGAGTTGATTTTGGGCTTGTTGTTTAAATAAAGATCTAATTTATAATTTCTATAACATCTGGAGCCTAAATTAAGACTTGCAATAATCAGATTTTGCTCTTGCATAATGTATGTTTAAACACGTGACTATTGAAATAAAATGACCACATATTAGTCTCAAAATTACCGAATTGAGTTGCATTTCCTTTTTTATTTACAATGTTTTTTTCTACTGTTCTTTTCATTATCCCTTTTATTTTCCAGATTCTTCGTGTTCCATGGTTTAAAATATTGACATCTTTACCTTTCTGGGCATTATTAATATCTCACTGCTGTCATTCCTGGTTTTTGACTCTATTCTCAAACTTTTTACCTATTTATATGAACGATGTTCTTGAGTATGACGTCACGGACGTAAGTCTAGACATATACAATGTATA
Organism: Patella vulgata; assembly: GCF_932274485.2. Lineage (NCBI taxonomy): Eukaryota > Metazoa > Mollusca > Gastropoda > Patellidae > Patella > Patella vulgata. The sequence continues at coordinate 6,923,991 of NC_065885.2, forward strand.
AGTATAATATTTATAAATGAGAGAGTGGGAGAGAAATGAGGATTAACGTCCACTCGACACAAACTATGTCATTTAGGGACTAACATGGTTAAATTTTATTTCAATAATTCGCTTCGCTTCCGCGCAGGGGTCTTTAGCAATGGGGGACTCTCCCCCTCTCCCCCCCCCCCCCTCTCTCTCTCCCTCTCTCTCTGCTATAGCTATATACAAATACATAGGTAGGGTGGCCCATGTACTCTACAGAAATAAAGTCCACCGCTGATAGTTCGAGACTACCACTGAAGAGTACACATTCGCCGTGCCGAGACCAACTTTCTGATAGTATGATACTATAAATAGCCATGGCACGTGCAATTCTCTACAAATCTATCAACTATTACAGCCGTAAATAATTTATTGTTGACGGTTTTAAATAGCAGTGAAATTAAGTTGCTTGGTTATTACAGCAGATTTAGAAATTACGTTCGTTTCATTTTTTAAATCGCTTTATCATTAACTGTACCGTTAAGAGCGGCGTCTTTTGGTTTAGTACAAATAATATCTCTGAATCACTCGGGTTAGACAGGAACATGATACTAGCAGTAGTTTCATTTTACTTTTACAAGGTTCGTAAAACGATTGTTGAGCTACCTAACGTGCTTATTTCTAAATTCAATTTCTTGTTCTAGCTTTCTGTTATGTTTCGTAAAAAAGTAGTCTTGATTATCCCGACCTGTCAATCAGACGTAGAATGGTCGATAGACTGGTTAAACGAGACTAATTTCAAAACAAGGGCACGTAACCTATCTTTTACTCAAAAGTGTCTGGATGTTATGGACGACACTTGGAACCAGTTTTCAGTCTATTATTTATAGATGATTAATGGTCATAGCTTATTAAGTACAACATGATCGTTTATTTAGTGACTATAATTGTGTGAAACTGATTTGAGGCTTGGCATATATATAAATATTGTGGCGTAATTGTCGAGATATATGGAGATATATGAAGATATTTATTTATGGTGGGTCACCCTAACATAGGGTTTATAATGACACTGATATAACCGACAACGAAACCGTATAAAATACAGCAATATAGACTGAAATTAATGATGTGAATAAATTAAAATTAAATAGCTGAGAAGTATAATAATCTCAAAATAGACAATTTAATACTTGATAAAAATATAATAATTAAAGATTCATAAAAAAATTATAATAATCTCAAAATAGACAATTTAATACATGATAAAAATATAATAATTAAAGATTCATAAAAAAATTATAACCTAATTACATTACCAGATAAAATAGATAAATATACAAGTCAAGTCAAATAAAAATAAAACTTTCCAAGTGATAGGACTACTGTTATTCTTTGTAACAAGGTTAGCTTGCAAGTGAGGTTTCAAACAGATGCTGAGTTGTGATGTAACTGGCACAGTTGGCATTTAAAAGTGCCACCCGTCACTCAGTAATATCATTTGGGAAGTTCTGTTAACGACCCGTGTAGTAATTCGGTGTCCTGTTTCCATGACGACATTCTACTGATAACACCATTTTAGTTTGTAACGTACATATATATAAACTATATTGATAGTTGGAATCCGATATAAGAGTAGGCCCTAGTGCCGCTGTCCGGGCAAAATTTCCCTCATAACACACTGTACGACGTATGCCCGTCTTCAGTAGCCCAGTTCGGAGCAGAACCGTAGGACGTTAAACCCAATTTCATTTCATTTTATTTCAGAACGGTATTTTCTCAGCTTTACCTTTCATAACCCGATTCTTCATGGGTCTGGTTTTCGCTAGTTTAGCTGATTTTATAGCGGAGAGAAAATATCTCTCCATGACCAACAACAGAAAACTTTTTCAAAGTATTTTAGGTAATTATTTTTGGTATTTAGATAAATGCTAATCTATTTGGATATATGCAACCCTATTTGGATATATGATAATCTATTTGGATATATGATAATTTAGTTGGATGTATGATAACCTATTTGGGTATATGATAATCTATTTAGATAAATGCTAATCTGTTTGGATATATGATAACCTATTTGGATATATTATTATCTGTTTGGATAAATGCTAATCTATTTGGATATATGGTAATGGCTATTTGGATATATGGTAATGGCTGTTTGGATATATGATAATCTATTTGGATATATTGTAGTTTATTTGGATATATACTATTCAAAAAAAGTAGGGGATATTTGATTTTTAAGTGTTATTAAAGTCACCTAATGAAACTGACGAAGAAACAAATGACAAAATGAAATGAAGTTCACATTCATCGATTTATTCCAAATGATCGTTAGACTAAGTAAGGCACAGACTGACCATTATAAGGGTAAAATGATATCCGGGGTCAAACAGCAAAGTTACCACAGCATCACAACCAAGTCAGTAACGGGTAAATCCTCCTCTGTTTGCCAAACAAGCATTGATCCGACGTGGCATACTCCTAATGAGACGTCTAAGGTCATTTTGGTCCAGATTGTCCCATTCCTGTTGCAACGCAGCAGCAAGTTCTTGGACATTGGCAGGACGTTGTTGACGTTGACGTAACCTCTGTCCAAGCATGTCCCAGACATGCTCGATGGGGGAGAGGTCGGGACTCAGTGCTGGCCAAGGTAATGTGGTGATGTTCTGTTGTTGGAGGTAACCTGTAACGATCCTGGCCCTGTGACATCTTGCGTTGTCAACCTGGAAGATGAAACGGCGGCCATGACGTCGTGCGAACGGCACAACATGGACTGCCAAGATGTTGTCCCGGTAGTACTGGCCTGTAACACGCCCTGCAACAACATGTAAAGCCGTTCTTCCAGCAACAGTGATGCCTCCCCACACCATAACAGAACCACCCCCAAATCGATCATGTCTGATGACGTTAACGTCTTGGAAGCGCTCGTTTCGACGACGCCACACCCTCCTACGTCTGTCCAAAAAATCAACAGTGAACCTTGACTCATCTGAAAACATCACATTGCTCCAGCGTCGATTATCCCAGTGTTGACGATCCCTACACCAACGACGTATTGCCTGAATGTGATGATCTCTCAAACAAGGGATCACGCGAGGACGTCGGGCGCGAAGGTGATCCCTATGCAGTCGATTCCGAATCGTCTGGCCACTCACTCTCACACCAGTGTCTGTTTGAAGACGAGCGCTGATCTGATTTGCTGTGATGACACGATTTCTCAAGGCCAAGGTACGGATAAATCGATCCTGGGCTTGAGTTGTCGCCCTTGGTCGACCTGAGCGTGGTCTGTCCTGTACAGATTGTGTATCACGGTATCTGGACCATAGCCTGCTTATGACAGACTGAGAAACAACCGTCTGTGTTGTGCCGATCTGTAGCATGCCAAGGGCACGTAACCTTTCATTTTGGGTAAGCCGACGCATATCAAAATTTGTTTTCTGGTCACTAAAACAATTAAACTGATGTTTCCACCCTGGAATTCAATGCCACAATGACTGTAACATTCAAAGTCAGAATCGTGCAAATCTTGGGTTGGACCCCCATGATGATCCCAAGCATCACCTGCATTCCATGCGGTAGCTATTGGTGCGTTTGGGCGTCACATGTAACTGGAAATGTTTCTTCTGTTAGGTTCTATAGTGACTTTTTTCGTAGTCATTTGCATATTTTAGTATTATGCCCCCAAAATCAAATATCCCCTACTTTTTTTGAATAGTATATGATAATCTGTTTGGGTATATGGTGATCTATTTGGATATATAATAATCTATTATGATATATGATATTACCACGAATACTAAAGGAGACGACCATCAAACCATTTTGAATTGTAAGTGTCGATTTATCGTCATGGCGCCACGAGATGTTAGTGGCGATTAAACGTTACGGCGTCACGAGATGTTAGTGGCGATTAAACGTCACGACGCCACGACAAACGATCATTAGAATGTTTGTGACGATTAATATGCAGATGTGACGTCATGCTTTGATGCTGTCGTACCTTTAATTCAAATAACGTCACGGGCACCGTGCCAATCGTACTCGACAATTAAACCACACTTAATGGCGACGGAGACTACCATTCAGATGCTGAGTAATAATTATTGGGATGCAGATAATTCCAGCAGTGACGACCACTTAACCACCCAGCCGCCTAAGGATATAGATAATGATTCTGATGTCCAGCAGATTTTGTTTTGTACGTATGATAATTCCGTCAGGTTCTGTTTTCTATGTGTGATGATACCAGCAGATTTTGTTTTGTATGATGATTCCAGCAGAGTTTGTTTTGTAGGTATAATAATTCCAGCAGATTTTGTTTTGTAGGTATGATAATTCCAGCAGTAATGGTACCTGTACTTGAGATTTTGTTTTTCAGGTATGATTATTCCAGCAGTATTGATCATAGGATTAGGGTACCTTGGTCCGGATCAGAAAGCTCTAGCAGTAGCCTTAATGGCTTCAGCGTCTGGTTTTCAATCAGCAACAATGGCAGCATTTAGAGTGAACCATTTGGATATAGCTCCAAGGTAACTATGAGTTGTTTTATAAACATGACCAGAAAGAGAGAGAGAGAGAGAGAAATGGGGTTTAACGCCGACTCGACACAAACTAGGTCATTTCGGGACTAACATATGGTTTAATTTTATTTCCATAATTCGCTTGCGCGTAGGGGTCTTTAGCAGTGGGAGGACACCGGAGTACCCGTAGAAAACTCACGAGGTTGGACAGGCGACCCTACTCCTTGCCACGTACAACCGGGGATTCGAAACCACGCCAGATGACTCAATGACAGACTTTATGGTACAGCGCGCACGTGCTAACCATTCAGCCATCCAAACCCCCCATAAACATGAGCAGTAGCGGTTCAAAACGAAAGATTAGTCTCTCCTGAGAAGGGTCGCCTGTCAAACCTCGTGGGTTTTCTCCGGGTCCTCCGGTTTTCTCCCACTGCTAAAGACCCCTACGCGCAAGTGAATTATTGAAATAAAAAAATTGAACCATGTGTTAGTCCCGGAATGACCTAGTTTGTGTCGAGTGGACGTTACTCCCCCCTCCTCTCTCTCTCTCTCTCTCCACTTGACCAAATTGTTATGTTGATTATTGACAGATCATCAAGAGATCATCTCTCTCTCTCTCTCTCTCTCTCTCTCTGTTCACGTTATTGTCCTTTACTAATTGTATCACTATTTCCATTGGTTTTAAATAGTGCTCAATAGTGTTATTACCTATTATCAGTCTTTTAATATTCCTTTGATGTAACCTCACCTAGCCCTTAACCTCATGTATGCACAGGTGGATGTACCCTCACCTAGCCCCTCGACTCCTGTGTAGATTCTGATTTGCCATTATTGGTTGTCTAATTAAAATTATTTACCCCTATAATTACTTATTAAAGATACATTATGTAAGATTTAGATAAAGAACTAGCCATTCTTGCTATAATAGTTCGAAAATAGATAATGTAAAATGAATAATGTGAAAATTTCATTCAAATTACTCTATTGTGAATGAAGATATAAGTCTTTGAAGTTTTGACAAGACGTGTGCAATAATTTTAACCACTGTACTGGTTGTTCGAAGCTAAGTCTCCTACTCCATTTTTAGCTTAGATCAAAATATGGCTGAACTGTTTTAATCTATTTAATATCGGAGAAATCCGATGCCATCGAGAGTTGATTATGGCCTGGATAAGTTAATTAATGTCTAATTAATAATTTAGAAAACATTTCAGGCCTAAAGAATGTAACACTTTCTTAGTGATAACAGAGGTTAGTTTAATAAATATAGGGTTTATTTACATCGGAACAGAATATTACACATCTACATAACTACAACAGCAATACAGGTACTTAGAATATATACAGGAACTCATCAAGACGGTGAATGTATATATGTTAACTCTACCATTCCGTCTCTCTGCCAAGGCAGCGGTTGAACTCGGGTGAGTCCATACGCCTGTCTGTGCGCTCTCCGTTTTCTCGAAACAGAGAGACTCTGCTCGGGTGGGCTCGAAAGCTCCACTCTGATTTGTCTCAAAACCTCAGTTAATTTATACCAAACTTTGATATCTTAAGAAGTTAATTAAAACGTGCATGTACATATATTATTGATATTAACTATATAAAATAAAGAACTACACAATGAATATCATATTGAATGTTGGTGATACTGCGGTCAACAATCGGCCAACCTAATATAATCATATTGATTTTGGTGACACAGCGGGTTAGCGATCGGACAAGTATTGTTTAACTTGAACTCCCTCACCCTGTTACAAGAAAGACCTGCAACAGACAGATTTAGCTCTTAGATAATGTATCTTTAATATCTCCAATGTTAATTAATGCCAATTATCAGAGGCCACATTAATCTTTTATATGCGCCCTGCCTTTGATCATGTTGTTTTCATGCCTTTGATCTTGTTGTTGTCATGCATGGTGTCTGATTTGCTGTGTTTGCTTGTCTATATAAAATTGCCCTATACTTGCTTGAAAACGTTGAGAGAATACTCTTCGAAACGTCGCCTAAATAAAATTGTCCTTCCATAAGTATGGGTTATAGTTTATCAGTTTATCGTTATCAAGCCTAGTGGTCACGGTGACTAAGTGGGTAAGACGCTGGCTCGCTAGACTGGAGGTGCATTGGCCGAGAAAGTTCATCCTGATTTTCCGGCGTGGTTTCCCCTTGTCAGTGATGCAGGACGGAGGGCCTGACAATGACAGCTGTCTAGTCGTCGTTAAAATGGGACGAAACACCGAGGCCCCGTGTTCACATTGGCGTGCACGTTAAAGATCCCTTAACAGAATTCGATATAAGAGTAGGCCGTAGTGCCACTGTCGGGGCAAAATTTCCGTCACAGCACACTGTATGGCGTATGTCCGTCTTCATTAGCCCAGGTTAGGAGCAGAACAGTAAGACGTTAAACACCATTTCATTTCATTTCATTTTATTTCGGTTTCAAGCCTATATCAACACAAATATTGTGAAATCTTGTTGAAACGTCACAGTATAATAAACCATAGTAATTGTTATCCATAAATAGTGTTTTATTTGATTATGAAGCAATTACTAAATGTCATTCAAAGAATACAACGATAATAATATATTTATGTTTGCTTTATTTTATGATAGATTTGCTGGACCTATATCTGGTTTAACAATGACGGTTGGGTGTGCCGTTTCAATCGGTGTACCAATTCTTACCACGGCCTTAACACCAGAGGTAATTCACATATCTTTCAAAATATTAAAATTTATTTTAAATCTCTTTTTGGAGATTATGAACAATTTACAGACATACCTACCTATAGTTGATACACCTATATGTCAATGGGTGGCCTGGTGGTCTAGAGTGTCAGGCTTCAAGCTCTAGCTGGCCGGTCACCTTTGGCTTGCTGCTGTGGTTTCGGTCACTGGTGTAAGCGTATGTGGCTTAGAGATAGGGGCGCCTTCTCAACCCTATGGGTTTACTCCGGGTACGCAGGTTTCCTCCTACCGGAACGACCCCTGCGCGTGCGTTAGGCATGATAAAAAGAGACAACAAGAGTATATTAGTCCAGGAATTTGAACAGACGGACACATGCTTTTTGGCTGTGGGGCAGGGTGGGGGGGGGGGGGGGCGGATGGCCGAATGGTTAGCACGTGCACGCTATATTACAAGGTCTGTCATTGAGTCAACTGGCGTGGTTTCGATTCCCCGGTTGTACGTGACAAGGAGTAGGGTCGCACGTGCAACCTCGTTTGCTTTCTTCGGGTCCTCCGGTTTCCACCCACCGCTAAAGACCCTTACGTTCAAGCGAATTATTGAAATAAAATTGAACCATGTGTTAGTCCCGAAATGACTTAATTTGTGTCGAGTGGACGTTAAACCCCATTTCCTCTCTCTCTCCTTCTCTCTCTCTCTCTCTCTTGGCTGTGGATAAACCGATTATACGAGCGTACTATATGAATGAGAACCAACCGTGATCTCATCGAAGCCATCTAGGAATTGTGACGTCATATCCAGAATGCTTGCGTAATTGCCCAAAGAACACACAGGACAAGTTTTATGTCGATGGAACTCGAATTGTTGGAGCCCAACGGTTTCTTTTTAAAGTGCGTCACACGAAGAAGAATTAGACGATAACCAGCTCTCCCGTCAAAAGGCAACACCTAGTAACTCACGTTTTTCTTATTTTGAGAAAACAAAGGAAAGCGTAATGAATAAATATTAAACCCCAGCTTATGCATTGATTTGACTATTGAGTTACTAGGTTTTTCTGTGGCATACTAGGCAAATGAAGGAAGTTGTTAGGTTGTGTCATGGGTGTAACTGCTTACAAAACCAAAAGATTGGAATATCTAGTACAACAACAAGAGGCACATACCCTAGTAACTACAAATTTGGTGCAAACTCAATTTTGATAAAAAAAAAAGTGAGTTATAGGTTTTGACTTTTGACGGGAGAGCTGTATGGAATCAATTTTCGGATCAGAAATTCTGATCTTTAATTTTCTGTAAATAAGAAATACAGTTCTACATCTTTCCGATAACTCGCCATATTACTGTGCATTATGCAATCAATAAACTGTCACTAGTGATGCGATCATCAGTGATGTAATTGACCTGCCTACAGGACACAGAAAGTACGCGTGGACGTTTATCTCCTAACTATCATCACTGGTTTGTCAATATTCGTTTTTTTGTAAAAAAATTAATTGTATCGTGTAATAACCTCATAACGACATACCTGTCTAAAATAATCATTGAGTGAAGTATTTTAAAGATGCATTATGTAAGATTTAGATAAATAAAGAGCTGGCAGTTCTTGCTATAATAGTTATATTAAAGATGCACTATGTAAGATTTAGATAAAGAGCTGACAGTTCTTGTTATAATAGTTTAGAAAATGATAATGAAAAGGGAATATTTTGACAATTCCAGTCAAATTACTGGTATTTTCATTTTCGAGTTTAAAGGATCGTTAAACATACAAGGGTTTCCAACGGGCGTGGTTAAACCCGAATACAGTAAAGATTTAAATTGGACAAATATTCTGATAGAAATGCTGGCGCCGAGTTCACAAAGCATTCTTAGACTTAAGTTAAGGAATTAATTCAACTTTCGATCACTGTTTATAAGAAATATCTGAAATCCTTAAACACAAAACATTGCAAAGTTTCTTATTGATGTATTTGGTACATTAAAACAACAAAAGTTTTATAAAGGGCTATATTTAAGTTAAAATAAGGTGAACAATTTTGAGTAAATTTTTAACTTAAAGGGACATTAGGTAGGATTTGATAAAGAGTTGGCAGTTCTCGCTATAATAGTTAAACACTAGATAATGTAAAGAGGATATGCTTAAAATTTCAGTCAAATAGCTTCACTCTAAGACCAGATATTAGCGATTCAATTTTAGGATAGCCTCGATCGTCATTACTACCGTTGGTACGATAATAAACAAAGTGTCGATTATCCATTTTTACGTTAAATTATCCATCACAAAAAGTATTCAAATCAAATAAATATCGCAGGCTTACGATGGCACCGAGAGTTGATTATGGCCTTGATATGTTAATTAATGTCTAATTAAACATACATTATGGGGGATAAGATAAAGAGCTGGCAGTTCTCACTATAATAGTTAAAAACTAGATAATGTAAAGGCAATTTGCTGAAAATTTCATTTAAATTGATCCACTATGCACCGAGAACTAAGCGATTGAAATTTCCGCCTAGCCTCGATCATCATTATTAAAGTCAGTACGATAACAAGCATAGTCTCGATTATCCATTTAATCGTTAAATCGTGAAGGAAAGTTATGATGATGGGTTAGTTGTATTTTACGTCCGCTTCCACCGAGGTGATATCGCAGACAAATTATGCAGTTATGCAGTAAATCGGCTCATAATCCACTAAAGCGCGCAGGCTAGAGATGCCATCTAGATTTGATTATGGTCTGGATAGGTTAATTAATGTCTAATTAATAATTTAGATAACATTTCAGGCCTACAGAAATTAAACATAATGTATGTTTAATTAATGTCTAATTAATAATTTAGATTACATGCTGTTGATGAACTAGTATTGGTATGCCAAATATTAGCCTTGTCAGTCATTACATCAATTTATTCCAAATAAAACTCCAAAACTCCTTGATTTAGAGTCACATTGTCCATTATAATAATGAGTATCTTTTCTCCTCTCCATTTACAGGGAACATTGAAACAATGGCAGACAGTTTTCTATATTAACGGAGGTCTCAATCTGTTCGGTGCCATATTGTTTGGTATATTTGGAAGTGGGAAAGAACAAGAATGGGCCAAGGAGGCGCCAATAGAAATCAATTTAGAGGCACCAGATAAAACCAATATATCGATTATTACTCCAGACAAAACCAATATATCAATTATTGCCAATGAGGAAATTCCCGTCGAAGACAGTGACACCCAATATGTGTATAAAAATCCATCGTTTAAGTATTTAGATAAACTATGAAAGTATTTTGTGAAACATTTGCGCTATTAAATATTTTAGGCGTCTAGGCCCCAAGTTCACAAAGCAATCTCAAACTTAAGTTCAGACTTTACTCATGTTTCAATCACTATTTATGAGAAATATCCTTGATCCAGAAACACAAAACTTTATACATAGTTTCTTATTGATGTATTTGATACATTAAAACAAAATAAATTTTATAAAGGGCTATATTTAAGTTAAAATAAGGCCCAAAATTTTGAGTAAATTCTTAACTCAAGTGTGATAATGTTTTGTGAACTCAGGGCCCGATTAGACATGAACTGACTAACTGACGGTCCCACTAACTGACTAACTGACGGTCCCACTAACTGACGGTCCCACTAACTGACTAACTGACGGTCCCACTAACTGACGGTCCCACTAACTGACTAACTGACGGTCCCACTAACTGACTAACTGACGGTCCCACTAACTGACTAACTGACGGTCCCACTAACTGACTAACTGACGGTCCCACTAACTGACTAACAGCTATTTCTTTGGTCGATTCTTTTTCTTAATTTATAATACAGTGTCTATAATAAGATTATACACAATATATATTTTACAATATATTATTTACAATTAATAATATATTATTTACAATACATAATATATTATTTAAAATATATAATTTAAAATATATAATTTAAAATATATACTATATAATTTACAATATATGAATATTATATAATATATGAATAATATATAATTCACAATACATAATATATAATTTACAATACAAAATATATAATTTACAATATATAATATATAATTTACAATATATAATATACAATATATAATATATAATATACAATATATAATATATAATTTACAATATATAATATATAATTTACAATATATAATATATAAGTTACAGTATAAAATATATAATTTACAATATACAATATTATTATTTACAATATACAATATTATTATTTACAATATACAATATATAATATACAATAGAAAATAATTTATAACAGTCGATTTGTTAATATATAATATAATTTACAATATATAATTTAAGGCACTTATAAAGCGCTGACATCCAGATAGAATAGCCGTTATGAGGTCCTGTTAATATAGAGTAGAACATATATCACATATATAATTGTATCATAAGCATACCATTTTGAATGTCGTATCCAGGGGTTGCTCTCTTGAACGTGGACAACTATAGGTGTTAAATTCAAATCTTGGATGATTTACATTAGTCGTGTTTTCCCTAAGCCCTAAGCCAACTGTTTCCCCATTGTCACAAAAAGTTAACTAACTTTTTTGAATCGTGTGCCATCCGCTGGACGGAGATAACGCAGGGCGTTTCTGTATATAATGTAATGTCATAGGTGATTATTTCCACCGTAACTAGGGTAAACAATTAAATTTAAAAAAGGGAGATTTCGAGATGCTATACATTAGACCAGTTCATGTAGCTCTCAACTATATAACCCATTTACTGTTTTACAAATAGAATGAAATGGGGTTTAACGTCCTACTGTTTTGCTCCGAACTGGGCTAATGAAGACGGGCCTACGCCATACACAGTGCTATGAGGGAAATTTTGCCCGGACAGCGGCACTACGGCCTACTCTTATATCGAATTCCAACTGTCAAGGGATCTTTCACCTCCCCGCCAATGTGTACACGGGACCTCGGTTTTTCGTCCCATCCGAACGATTAGACAGCTGTTCTTGTCAGGCCCTCCATCCTGCATCACTGACAAAAGGGAACCACGCCGGAAAAACTGGATGAACTTTCTCGGCCAATACAGGGATCGAACACCCGACCATACTGTTTTACAAGAGGCCAATTGATATAAATTTAATTCTTACAATGTTTGTATTTTAATTGTTTTGTGTTTTTTAGAACTTCATGTATTAATATATTATATTATTCAGATATTTTGAAGCTATATTTTGATATTCTGTAATAATCATAATGTTAATAAAAATAAGACCAAGGTTACCAGCGAGCTTTGTTAATTGGTGATCCTGAACGGCGAACAGACTCCGATCACAAAGAAAGTGTTCACAAGAGGAGAATGCAAGTGGCGAGTAGTGCCCCCCCCCCCCCCCCACACACACACACCAACACCCATATAGGATAAAAGTTAATTTTCTATTTGATGCTCAATCTGATTAAAAAACCGATCCCTACTACACAAGGATCTGGAAGAGTTGTTATATAACCTGCGTTCTGGATAGCGTGAGGGGTTAGCCAATAAAACCATCTGTTACGGCGATACACGGAACTGTGGGTAAACCAATAGAAACGTCAACACTGATTGATTAAGCAATGTCTGACGTCATAGAGACGAAAGCCGCTCGTGCGACCCCTGACACGACCTCCCAATACAATTGGTCAGATCTTCATATAGTGTAGGCCATCGAAAGTGTAAAAAACGTAATTAAATATAGATCTGTACTTTAATCAGATTGTTTGACGCTATTCCACGAACAAAAACGTCAATGATGTTCAGATTATGGAATACATCTAGAAACTCTTTTAATGGCAAATTTACTATGGCGTTGTTCCAAAGCAATTAAATTGAATGAGATAGGGTTTGACGTGCCACTTGTCTATTCCGATTGGGCTAATGAAGACAAACATACGCCATACAGTGTGCTACGAGGGGAAAATTTCCACGGACATTAGCTTCGCTACGGTCAGCACTTCGAATTCCTACTGTCAAGGGTTCTTTTACGTTCACGCCAATGTGTACACGGGACCTCGTTCTTCACTCCATCCGAACGAATAGACGATCCCTTGTTATACCCTCCGTCCCACTGACAAGGGGAAACCACGCCGGACGATCTAAAGGAACTTTCTCGGACATCACCTGGTGTGAGACATGCTGGTTAACTTGCCAGGGCCTAACTTATCGGTCACCGCGGTTTCAAAGTAAGTAAAAGCATATGGACACTGTTGAGGTATAGCGTGATTTAGAAATAAAACTGGTTCAATTCTTATGCTAGGTTCACACTATCACGATTCGCGCTACGATTGAAATCATGGTTTTAACAGTGGAGTAATCGCGGCGATTCTAACAGGCCGCATCATATCCCGAGGCCAGTCGTAGAAATCGTGTAGATCGTAGAAAAGTTTTGGACGGTTCAAAACGTTGCTACGATCAACACGAGTAATTGTCAATCGTAGTCGCGCTTTAGATCGTATTGGGTCGCATCTAATCATGCTTCCAAATCGTGGTGATCGGGATCAGCCTTGGACAAGACAAACACCCCGTTCTGTTAAGATGCACTGCGATCTCTGCAGAAGTTCAGAAAACAATAAAGTCCATTCGTTCGTTCGTTTCTAGAGTTTTACGTCCACTTCCACCTAAGGTGATATCGTAGACAAGTGAAGTCCATGGTCAGTCGGGCTGTGTATACACCCGTCGGGGTCATTTAGTAGGTCAAATCATGATCACTTTCGATCCCGATCGTAAAAGACATCGCGACCACGATCGTATCCTAACGCAAAAGAGCACATTGGTTACTGATGATCGGTCGAAAAGTATCCGAACGTATCTGCACGTACCAGATCGTGGACGCAGTAGGAACAATCCTATCGGAACGTTGGTTTCGATTCCTAGGTTGAAAGTGACAAGGAATAGGGTCGCCTAGGGTTTTCTTCGAGTCCTCCGGTTTCCTCCCACCGCTAAAGACCTCTACGCACAAGCGAATTATTGAAATAAAATTGAACAATATGTTAGTCCCGAAATGACCTAGTTTGTGTCGAATGGAGGTTAAACCCCATTTTTCTCCCCCACCCTCTCTATCTATCGGAACGTACCTGATCGTATCTGAACTGGATACCTGAAATAGACCAGTCGTGACCACATCGCATCCTAGCACGCCGAATCGTATCAGAACGTATCGACTCGCATCACCTCGTATCCAAACGTGAAATTTCAGTGAAAGTTAAAAACAATCCACGATCAGATGAAATTCACGATCATCGCGTTCATAACGCACGGGGTCATCTGGTTTAGTCCCACTGCTAAAGACCCCTACGCCGCGCAAGCGAATTATTGAAATAAAAAATTAAATCATATGTTGTTCCCGAAATGACCTAGTTTGTATCGAGTGGACCCCCCCCCCCCTCTCTTTCTGGACAAACATGAATTATTTCTTTAAATTTGCCATAGATTGGCGACATCGATAGGATAATTCATCTATCGGCTTTAAAAAAATATTTTATAATTAAACAAACAAATTGATATGGTTATTGATGTTTTTCATGAACTCATTTTGTTTGTTGTCGTGTTTTAACAGCTGAGTCAATTTATATAATACACCTTATTACATAATCTTATTAATAGATGTTTACTTTACACGTAACTCAAGAACCTCAAGTCAATAATTTTATCAAAACTTTATCAAGATGCGTCCGGTTTGTTTTATTTCTATTTTAGTATTTAAAAATTTGTTTGTTTGGATAAGTGAAGAAATAATCGAAATTTATATTAGATGTGTGTCAGATATCTTTATTTAACGTCCGCTTCCACAAAAGTGATATCGCCGACAATGTATTTATACTGAGCACGAACGCGACCACTGCAATTTCTTTCGTCGTACTGAAAGGGGGAGGTGGGGGTAAGTGGGTAGGATGGTGACTCGCTAGCCTGGAGGTCACGTGTTCGATCCCTGCATTGGCCGAGAAAGATCATCCAGATTTTCCGGCGTGTCTAGTCGTTCGGATGGGACGAAAAACCAAAGCCTCGTGTACACGTTGGCGTGCACGTAAAAGATCCCTTGACATTTTGAATTTGATATAAGAGTAGTCAACATCTCCCTCATACTTCACTATATGCCCGTCTTCATTAACCTGGCTCGAAGCAGAACAGTAGGACGTTAAACCCCATTTACTCGCGGAAACTCGCGGATGAAGCTGTTGCGTTGACGATTTGTTGGCGCGAATTGTTTTAAAAATTCAACCAAGAGGCAAACTCAGTGGGCATAAATGGAATGGCCTAAGGCCTCTCTTTAACTAATTCCGGGATTGGAGTATGGCGCTGGGTTAGTAACTATACGACATTTGTTCGATCCCGCTGTTGTTCAAGAAACATCATCGGGATTCACCTTGTTAGTCGTGCAGGGCTGAGGAACTCGTTTCTAGTTCACCCATGTAGGACCTACTCGTTGGCTTCCTCGCAAAGCAAAATGTCCCTCTTCATATAATATGTTTGTCCTTACATTACTTTACTAGGGGATTGGTTTGCCGAATGGTTAGCGCGGTCTGCCATTGAGTCAACTGGCGTGGTTGAGATTCCCGGTTGTACGTGACAAAGAGTAGGGCCGCCAACCTTGTGGCTTTTCTCCGGTTCCTCCTGTTTCCTCCCACTGCTAAAGACCCCTACGCGCAAGCGAATTAATGAAATAAAAAATTGAACCGTGTGTTAGTTTGTGTGTCGAGTGGTCGTTAAATCTCTCTCTCTCTCTCTTCCTCTCTCTCTCTCTCTCTCGCTCTCTCTCTCTTTCTCTCTCTCTCTCTCCTTTATATTACTAATATACATGAATACAGAAATCAGTATGTAATGGAGTGAGACAGTAGTAGTTGACCATTGTATTATCTGTGTTGACTCAATCAACTTAATAAACCCAAACAACGTGTAGTATTATACTCGTATTATTAATAATCACAAAACTGATAATCCCGTTCATAGCCTCAATTACCCGTTTCTAATTAAATGGCGGTTATTTGAGAACTCTTGGGTCTTATTATCTTCCACCATCTTGAAGTAAATGTTTGTGTATCCGTCTGCTTCCTGTCCACGCTGTGTCATTCCATGAATCACGTGAGATTCATGACTTTCAACACGTTATTTGAAACTGGTCAACCACTCCCGCCAGTTACACCGGAAGTAGAAGATTAGGTGTTGACCATGTTTATTACCCAGACTTCCGTTCTCCTTGAACTATTTATTGACTAGTAAAGACTCAGACTCGCCTTTAATCATTGGCCATGTTATAGTATCATAGAAAGGCTAGTTTACAGTGGTTTCAAATGAAATAAAAAAAGGGGGTTTAACGTCCTATTTGTTTGCACCTATCGGTATAATAAAAGAAATTGAAATGAGGTTTAACGCCCTTCTGCTCTGCTCCGATTGGGCTAATGAAGACGAGCCATACAGTGCGCTATGAGGCAATTTTGCCCGGACAGCGACTCAATGGCCTACTCTTATATCGAATTCCAACTGCCAAGGGATCCTTTACCTGCACGCCAATATGTACACAGAACCTCGTTTTGTTGTCCCATCCGAAGGACTAGACGACTGTCTCTATCAGACCCTCCGTCCTGCGCCGCTGACATGGGGAAACCAGGCTGGAAAATCCGCTGCACTTTCTCAGCCAACACTGGGATCGAACCCGCTACCTCCAGGCTAACGAGCCAGCGTCTTACCCACCGTGGCTTTCCGGGTTAATATAGATAGGAATACGAACATCAGCTACGTCATGATTAATCCGATTGGCTCAAAAAAATAAGACGTTAAACCCTATATCATTTCATTTCCCGCCTTTATAGGTAAGTTCAGCAACTTTGTATTCACGTTGACGTTTGTATTTATTTTTTTAATTGTTGTATCATTGTGTCTGTGTGTGTCTGTGTGTGTGTGTGGGGGGGGGGGGGCGCTGTATTATACGGTCTGTCATTGAGTCAGCTGGCGGGGTTTCGATTCCCCGGTTGTACGTGACAAGGAGTAGGGTCGCCTGTCCAACCTCGTGGGCTTTCTCCGGGTCATCCGGTTTCCTCCAACTGCTAAAGACCCCTACGCGCAAGCGAATGATTGAATTAAAATTGAACCATGTGTTAGTCCCGAAATGACCTAGTTTGTGTCGAGTGGACGTTAAACCCCATTTTTCTCTCTCTCTCTCTCTCTCATTCTCTCTCTCTCTCTCTCTCTCCAGATACACGAGATATCAGAAAGGTTCGTCACTATTTATATCTTATAGTGTGGATTTTAAAACGATAATTTGTAAACACTCACCACGGGAAGATATACTATTCAAAAAAAGTAGGGGATATTTGATTTTTAAGTGTTATTAAAGTCACCTAATGAAACTGACAAAGAAACAAATGACAAAATGAAATGAAGTTCACATTCATCGATTTATTCCAAATGATCGTTAGACTAAGTAAGGCACAGACTGACCATTATAAGGGTAAAATGATACCCGGGGTCAAACAGCAAAGTTACCACAGCATCACAACCAAGTCAGTAACGGGTAAATCCTCCTCTGTTTGCCAAACAAGCATTGATCCGACGTGGCATACTCCTAATGAGACGTCTAAGGTCATTTTGGTCCAGATTGTCCCATTCCTGTTGCAACGCAGCAGCAAGTTCTTGGACATTGGCAGGACGTTGTTGACGTTGACGTAACCTCTGTCCAAGCATGTCCCAGACATGCTCGATGGGGGAGAGGTCGGGACTCAGTGCTGGCCAAGGTAATGTGGTGATGTTCTGTTGTTGGAGGTAACCTGTAACGATC
This sequence comes from Patella vulgata, assembly GCF_932274485.2. NCBI lineage: Eukaryota > Metazoa > Mollusca > Gastropoda > Patellidae > Patella > Patella vulgata. The sequence continues at coordinate 6,941,961 of NC_065885.2, forward strand.
CTGGCCCTGTGACATCTTGCGTTGTCATCCTGGAAGATGAAACGGCGGCCATGACGTCGTGCGAACGGCACAACATGGACTGCCAAGATGTTGTTCCGGTAGTACTGGCCTGTAACACGCCCTGCAACAACATGTAAAGTCGTTCTTCCAGCAACAGTGATGCCTCCCCACACCATAACAGAACCACCCCCAAATCGATCATGTCTGATGACGTTAACGTCTTGGAAGCGCTCGTTTCGACGACGCCACACCCTCCTACGTCTGTCCAAAAACTCAACAGTGAACCTTGACACATCTGAAAACATCACATTGCTCCAGCGTCGATTATCCCAGTGTTGACGATCCCTACACCAACGACGTCTTGCCTGAATGTGATGATCTCTCAAACAAGGGATCACGCGAGGACGTCGGGCGCGAAGGTGACCCCTATGCAGTCGATTCCGAATCGTCTGGCCACTCACTCTCACACCAGTGTCTGTTTGAAGACGAGCGCTGATCTGATTTGCTGTGATGACACGATTTCTCAAGGCCAAGGTACGGATAAATCGATCCTGGGCTTGAGTTGTTGCCCTTGGTCGACCTGAGCGTGGTCTGTCCTGTACAGATTGTGTATCACGGTATCTGGACCATAGCCTGCTTATGACAGACTGAGAAACATTCATCGTCCGCGCCACAACCGCCTGTGTTGTGCCGATCTGTAGCATGCCAAGGGCACGTAACCTTTCATTTTGGGTAAGCCGACGCATATCAAAATTTGTTTTCTGGTCACTAAAACAATTAAACTGATGTTTCCACCCTGGAATTCAATGCCACAATGACTGTAACATTCAAAGTCAGAGTCGTGCAAATCTTGGGTTGGACCCCCATGATGATCCCAAGCATCACCTGCATTCCATGCGGTAGCTATTGGTGCGTTTGGGCGTCACATGTAACTGGAAATGTTTCTTCTGTTAGGTTCTATAGTGACTTTTTTCGTAGTCATTTGCATATTTTAGTATTATGCCCCCAAAATCAAATATCCCCTACTTTTTTTGAATAGTATATATACCAATAGTAACTAATTGATACTATAGTTCCACTAATACTCGTTGGTATTTAAAGTCCATTTCCATATAAATTGATACTCCAGACAGTGTAATGTGTCTTTCTCGGGTGTATTTAGACGGTCTATGCGTTATTCATGCATCGATTCTTGTTCGTTTTGAGCTTGGAACTCGCTTCTGTTGTTGCTGTTGATCTTTTGACGACGCTCTTAAAGGTCACCCGAAATGCAAGTAATTATGTCAACATATCATTTCCCTAAGTATAACACGAACCCGAATGTCAATATTACCTGCAACAGGTAAATTTCAACGTCAGTAATTTCCGCCGGTCTCCATGGGTAGTCGTAACTAAACAATCCGTGACGTCATTTTAGTCCTTCTGCTCTTATTCTAGTCTATATTTCTATGTGTATTAAGGTTAGCTATGGGGTTAGGAATGGGGTTCATGCATGGCTTCTTCAAAACAATACTTGGGTCATTTTAAGACTAAGATATATTATTATGTGTATGCTGCAAATAACGGCGACATTTCCAGCTACTACCATCGAATCGAATTTAAACTGGCAAGGACGAGAGACCCTAGTCTATTTCACCTATAAGGTCCCTCCCAATCCCTCACCCTCACGACTAGAGAAAGATGAAAATGTGCTATAAACACAATTGAGCAAAGCCATGGAAGATGCCTGATGCTTAAGGCTACAGTGTGTGTCAAACTTATTTTATCACCCAATAATACATTCTACAGTAGATATCGCTTGTGTGATATATATCATAATCTAATGTGATATCTCCTGTTGAAAATGTGATTGGTCAGTTGAAAAGGAACTACTTTTTTATTTTCAAAGAACAGTTCATTTCTTATTAAAAGTAACTTTTTTTTTTATATTAAGAATGAACTATTGTTATTCAATTGACCTTGATGGAAACACTGGGTCAATATAAAGGACTTTGCAATGGTTGAATTGCTGTCAAAAAATGATGTATCACTACGCCGTAATGTAATCAGGTTCAGTAAAAGTGAAATCTACAGCAAAAAATTATATTTATCTATTTGTGCATGTAAGAAGGAATTGGGTGATAAATAAAATCTGCTACTCGTCTTTTTTGATATCAAAAAATATCAACACTCTTTGATAAAGTAAAAAAAAATCGGCAGGGCCTCGTTTTTTGTTACTTTATCAACTTGTGTTGATATTTTTTGACATAAAAAAGACTGGTAGGAGATTCTCTATATACACATTGGCCGATACCTCCTCGATCTTGGGGTCCCGTCAATCCCCCACCCTCACAAATAGAGAAAGATGAAAATGTGCTATAAACACAATTGAGTAAAGTCGCGGAAGATACTGGATGTTTAAGACTACAGTGTGTATAAGAAAGTCTTATGATAGTGTTATAAGTATTATATTTATACACCTTGGCCGAGGCTCTTGGCTCCAATCTGCCAAGCCCATATGGCATATACAAATCGGATACTGGTGTTTTTACGTACCCTTCTGATGGAGGTCCCGTGTTGGATCCCGGGGTTGACCCAGTAAGTTCAGCGGGATTTTCCGGTGTGCCCCTCCATGTCAGTGGGTAAGGTGCTGGCTCGCTAGCCTGGAGGTCGCGTGTTCGATAACTGTATCGGCCTAGAAAGTTCGTCGGGATTTTTCGACGTGGTTTCCCCTTGTCAGTGGCGCAGTGCCGAGGGCATGACAAGGACAGTTTTCTAGTCGTTTGGATGATACGAAAAACCGAGGTGCCGTGTATACATTGGCGTGCATGCAAAAGAAACCTTGATGGCTAGAATTCGAAATAAGAGTGGGAAGTAGATCCACGGTCTTCATTAGCCCAGTCATAGCAGAAAAATAAGAGAGAGAGAGATGGGGTTTAACGTCCACTCGACACAAACTAGGTCATTTCGGGACTAACATATGTTTTTAAATTTTATTTCAATAATTCGCTTGCGCGTAGGGGTCTTTTAGCAGTGGGAGGAAACCGAAGGACCCGGATAAAACCCACGAGGTTGGACAGGCGACCCTACTCCTTGTGACGTACAACAGAGGATTCGAAACCACGCCAGTTGACTCAATGACAGGCTTTATGGTACAGCGCAGAAAAACAGAACGTTAAACCCTATTTCATTTATTTTACGCCGATTTCGTCCTTCGGGTTTATGCATATGTGTAGTACAGACGATTAAAACACTAGTCGAATTAAACATACATTATGCATGAACTAAATCTACCAACTGTGGGTCTTTATTTAGGCCTTAAATGTTATCTAAATTATTAATTAGACATTATTTAACTTATCCAGACCACAATCAACTCTCGGTGTCATCGCTAGCCTGCGATATTTACTGGATTATAATCTGATCTGCTGCTTAACGGTCATTCATGATTAAATCCAAATATGGATAATCGAGACTATGTTTTTGTATCGTACTGACTTTAGTAATGATGATCGAGGCTAGGCCCAAAATTCAATCGCCAACTTCTCGGTTCAGATTGGATCAATTTGACTGAAATTTTTTAGCAAATTCATTTACATTATCTAGTTTTTAACTATTCCAGTGAGAACTGCCAGTTCTTTATCTAACCTCCCATAATGTATCTTTAATTAAAATAAGAAAGACAAGAAAGATGGTTTATCAGAAGATTTTACTTTCTAACCATAACATGTACATAAATAAATAAATAAAATATTAAACAATATAAATAACATAATTATATACATCTTGTTCCTTTATCAATTTAAACATACATTATTCAAGAGCTAAATTTGCCTATCGTAGGTCTTTCTTTAGGCCTTATATGTTATATAAATCATTAATTAGACATTTAATAACATGACAAGACCATAATCAACTCGCGATATCATTCAAGAGCTAAATCTGCCTATCGGAGGTCTTTGTTCGAGCCTTAAATGTTATATAAATTATTAATTAGACATTTATTAACATGACAAGACCATAATCAACTCTCGATTTCATCGGATACTCGAGATTTTAACTAGATTAGAACAGTTCGGCCTTTTAATTGTTTAATTTAAAAATGGTGAAGCGATTTTAAACCCCGAATATACTAATACCATGGTTACGATAATACACAAGCAGTGATAACTTAACTCAGGATAAAGTAATATGAATGAAAATTTCAATATATTCATTTTGCATTATCTATTTGTAAACTTTCATAGCAAGAATGACCAGCTCTTTATCTAAATCTTACATAATGTATCTTTACGAATCTTATACATTCTCCAAGGACCGTTAATAACAACTCTATTCAATCTCCAGGATAACATGGTTCGTTAACCTTATACAGTCTCCAGGTTCACATAAGCCGTTAATAACAGTCGTTTATATTCTTTAGCACGGACAGTTAATAACAGTCTTATACAGTCTCCAGGTTAACATGGTCCATTAACCTTATACAGTCTCCAGGTTAACATGGACCGTTAATAACAGTCTTATACAGTCTTCAGGTTAACATAGACCGTTAATAACAGTCTTATACAGTCTTCAGGATAACATGGTCGGTTAACCTTATACAGTATACGGACCGTTAATAACAATCTTATACAGTCTTCAGGTTAACACGGGCCGTTAATAACAGTCGTATACAGTCTTCGGGTTTATACGGACCGTTAATAACAGTTTTATACAGTCTTCAGGTTAATACGGACCGTTAATAACAATCTTATACAGTCTTCAGGATAACATGGTCGGTTAACCTTATACAGTATACGGACCGTTAATAACAATCTTCTAAAGTCTCCAAGTTAAAATAAGCCGTTAATAAGAGTCCTATATATATTCTTAATTAATACGGACCGTTAATAGCGGTTTTATAAGTCTCCAGGTTAACATGGACGTTAACAACAGTATCATAACAATCTAAGTCTTCCGGTTAACATGGATCGTTAACTACAGTTTTCTACAGTCTTCAGGTTAGCCCGGACCGTAAATAACAATGTTAAATATTCTTCGGTACTTAAAACAAGGACCATCTCTGTACTGAGTCCAGATATATAATCAGGGTCCATTAATGAGGTCGGGGAGTAAGACGTTCATATACCGTTATATAATTAACATCACGATATAAACAGATGCTAGACTATGGGGGTCTTATCAGGGATGTAACACTGGTAACCTGATACCGTTGAACAATGAAACTAGGCCTTTTAGTAATGATCATTTTTGTCATTAAATCATATAAACTAATGTATGTATAGAAAGTGGCCAGATATTATACAGTTGTCATTAATTAGCAGTTGAGTAACTAGCTGTAAAAGATGTCACTACTGGTGTAAAATCGTGACTATTTATAACACCCATCACTATTGAATACACAAACCCGAAAAATAGTCACAGTTTTAACACCTTAGTGACACAACACCTACTTAATGACTGCTGCCAGATTACTAACAGTTTTAACTAAATAATAAACATTATGTATATAAACTGACCACTTTGATCTATTATATCGTATATTTTCATTTATAACAGTTATTTGTTGCTTAGTCAACGATTTCAGCGTTACAGTGTAAGGCGTTTATACAATTAAAATCCTGACATAAACACCGATGCCAATCTGATTATAACACAGATCCTATTTCGTTTCATTTTTTAAAGTTTAAAATTTTGTTTTACTTGTCTTTACTACACGAGAATCTGGAAGAGTTGTTATATAACCTGTGTTTTAGTTGATCTGAGGGATTAGCCAATGAAACGGCCTGGCGTTACGGCCAGTTTTTGCGTGAGGTGCACGGAACTGTGGGTATCCTATTAGTTAATCAAATGTCTGACGTCATAGGGTCAAAAGCCTCTCGTATAAACCCTGACGCGAGCCCACTACAATTTGCCAGATCTTCATGTAGTAGAGGCCAAGGAAAGTATAAAAAAAACGAAACGAAATAAAGATCTGTATAAAAAAAACGAAACTAAATAAAGATCTGTATAAAAAACCGAAACGAAATAAAGATCTGTATAAAAAACCGAAACGAAATAAAGATCTGTATAAAAAACCGAAACGAAATACAGATCTGTATTTTAATCAGATTGAAGCGATGCTAGATAATGTGAGTCTTATATCACCATTATATACAATGGCCGTGCATCGTACTTTGTAATTATTTTAATGGTAGCAAATAAAAGAGTTTTAACGGTCTACTTGTCTGTATCACGAGCTAATGCCCTGTGCTATGAGGGCGTTCCTGTTTAATTTTCGTCGAGGTCCAGCTACCAATGGATCTTTAACGTGCAGCCCCAACATGTACATTGACATTGAACGTCGGGTTTTCGTCCCATCCGCCCTGCACCACTGACAAGGTAGGTGAAAACCGCCATGCAAACCCTGGAATAGAACGGAGGATAACCTTGATAGCGAGCCAGCGCATTACTCACTGAGAAACCATGGCTACCGTGTCCGAAAAGGAGGCAAGAAATTGATTAAGACTTGGTATTACGAAATTATTAAAACAAAATACAGTATTCAGTAATAATGTAAATCAAATATTTCAGAGTAGCAAGTTACATACATAATGCATGATTAGTCATAAATATTGTAGACATTAATCTGACAGTTATTGAAGATAATCTCCTGGACCAATTATGTATCATTGAGTTCGCCGAAAGAATAAATAGGCTAGCTCTAAAATTATGAAAAGTTAGTCTAATAATTCGCCATGGTTACTTGTTCAGTTCGCAATAAGCACTATATATATACACACCACTGTCTCGGTCGGGCCAGAAAAAAATGGCTCCCAGACGCTGGCCATCTTGTTGATCTTGCGGGCGGCGCTTATCAAAAAACGCTTATGGTTCCGTCTATTCAAGTCTTGATCGACATTTACTTGGCATGTTTCTGCCTGGATAACTGCGTAACGATTGACGTGACATCAAAATTCCAAGATGGCGGCGATGACGTAATGACTTATTTCTGGTCCATATCGTACTGGTTTTGCAGGATCCTGAAAATTTGTCTTGGATATTTGAGTCCTTATGTCTTAATGTCCAGTTGTTTTACCGAACGTGATATTGATTGTCACCGGTCGTAAGAGACATATATTATTATTCCTCACACGTACACGCAGTTAATTTAAGTAGGTGTAATTGATATCGTAGATGGTCTTCGCTGTTCTAAGCTGGCAGCTGATATCATGGAGATGGCGGTCTGGGAACCAGATAAAGAAAATCTGTCTGTTGAACGGAGAGATTTAAAAAAAATCGAAATCGATTTGCAGCTTAGGATCTCCCGAAGAGCGAGTCTAAACCGGGACCCCGTGACACAGTAAAGACAAAAATTAACACATTTATTGGAATACAACAAATAGAACACAACAGAGAAACTCAGCTGGTTGGCGGCGTTTTTCACTGGATCCGTATAAACGTCTGGAATGTTTGCGATCACGGATAAGTGCATAGAGAACGGATACGTTAACAGAATTAAGGCAAATGACTCGGCTAACAACATCGTAGTCATTTGCCGCCATCTTCCCTGTGCGGACTGGTTACTAGAATTGAATTCATTTCCGGTTAAGGATAAATTTCCGGTGCTGAGTTTCCGGTTTTTGAAGTCAGACATATTGGCGGATCGTCGGACATTACGGATAATGATGATATTACTACTGATAATGATGATGAAACATACGGTTAGAAATGAAAGATGGATGCCTGGCCACACCTTATGATAAAAATACTCGTAAGCGTCGGTTGGCGCTACGACGGAACACAATCTTTCCGTTCTCTCGGGTGGAACAAGGTCGGACGAGAACAAAAAATGGAATTCTTTGATAACAACGATCACAATCAACAAGGTGACAATTATTTTGGCGCGTTTCACCAAATTCATAGTTGACGCCTTCAGGGGTTTCATAATGGCGTACGCTCTATCTGCCGTCATGGCCGCTGTTAGCAAGATGGTATAATCACAATTCCCCCATCCATAAAAGTTAAAAAATTTACACATATAATGAGAATAATCATTTCGAATAATGGCATCGGGGAAGTTAACTCCGACCCAATGGGCTGTAAGAGAAATAATAAGACTAACGGCATCGTTGACGGCACACGCAATCATATACACAGAGGTGGAAAGGCACCGGAAGTGCGGACTTCTCATAACTAGAATGGCAAGAATATTACAGATGTTTCCCACAATAACAATTATGGGCGGGACATAAAGATTGACAATATCGGCGATTTTAAATTCATTTAAATCTTTGGCCGTCAGATTGGCGACTACGTTAATAGATCTCATCTCAAAGCTTGGTGTAGTTATTTCCATCGTCCTCGTATTATTATCCATCATATTGACGTCTTCCTTGAATCTCTGAGTCCTGAAAATTACAGAAAATGGCGTCAGACATGCGAACAAAAATCATATTGGATGTATTTGATACATTAAAACAACAAAAGTTTTATGAAGGGCTATATTTTAGTTAAAATAAGGCAAACAATTTTGAGCAAAATTTTAACTCAAGTCTGAGAATGCTCTGTGAACTCGGGGCCAGAACTCATGCACTCAAATGATGAGTGACCGGTTTACACATAAAAAGAGTTATAAAACTAAAACATGGCTAGTCCTATGGAGGCAGACCACCATTAAATTTCATCATCTCGGTACCCACGAATTGTAGTTCGTCTATATATAGCAATTCTCTCTCTCTCTCTTTTCTCCCCTTTTGCATGCCCATTTTTGTTGATTTTTTGGTCTAGAATGGACGAAGATCGTTTGAATTAACATTTTCTGCCAGGTTTTGGTAAATATTCATGATTTTGAGGCGGAAGGATAAGAGGGTTATCAGGTTAGCTACGGCGATATGTACGGCAACTAGTTACATGTTTTTAGTATGCTTCTTCAAGTTTGTGTATCTCAAAATTTTGGTGGTCAACCTCATACAAATTTTAGTGCAAAGACATGACCATTTGTTCCTCTGTCTGTAGTGAAAAGCATTCAGCCCAACGAAAATTTGGGGAAAAGTTGGAGGTGGGCAAAGAGGCCAGAATTAACATTGAAGTCAATGGGGAAATTAATGGTGGTCTGCCTCCCTATGTGAAACCAAAAAACACCAGATAACAAGTCTGACACTCCTGGTGGAAAGTCTCCACTGTCCATATAAAGGTGGTTTTCGACGTCATTAGGCTTAATGACCAATCATTATAATTAATTATGTCATATTTGACCAATTAGATAATTGAAAGTCTAAACCCAAAGCTACAAAACTATCATATCTCTGGGCATTCGTCAGACAGCCGCTAGATTCCAGACGGAGAAGATGTAGCAATTTCTATCAGCAGACTCCCGGCCAGTCTGGATGGAATGGAATTGAGAGAATGACTCTATTGTAATCTATGCGTGTATCATATGTAATCAGTGCTTGATATATAAAATTTAAAAACGAACTGTTGTATTGTTATTCCTGGTAAAACAAACGTCTTAAAGACTCAATACCACTCTTGTTGTAACTGAATAATATGTCCCAATCTTTATTCTGGTCAACAAATTGTACTATTTTACAATATTCCAATTAATTGATGATACAAATTATATCTTAACACACTTAATTTAAAAAATTGGAAAAATTCAACTAAATGATTTGAAAAGCCTGATGTAAAGCTTTTCAAATGTGACTTGGATTTAAAAATATTTTTGACCCCTCTGGACAAGTAAAATAGGATTTAATGGATAATTTACACAACAGGTAGAACACTAACACATCTAGTACTTAGAATATGGCTATTTTTTTTATTTTCTGGGGCTGTCAAGCCAGCAAGAGTGTTATTGTCCATTTAACTAATGAGAAGATAACCGTCTTAACAGCGGAGATAAAAAAATACACAACGTGAGTCCCAAGAAGAGAATAAGAAACACATACAACCAGGGACAGTATAATAGACGATCCTAAAGCTATTAAAATATGTAGCAGAGAAGAGAGTATGTTTCACACGTTGGATGTGGGGAGTTTTTGTTTAATTTTACTTTCCACATCTAGCCAGCGATTCATAGCACTAGGCATAGTGCTACAATAGCACAATGCATGGTGTATGCCCGTCTTCATTGCCTTGTAGTTGTAGAAAAGTAGGACGTTAAACCCCATTTCATGTGATTTCATCAATTTAAAATCTAGATGAATAATTCATGTATACGCTGATATTTTCTCATTAAATTCCACTTTAACATAATTATTGCTTGATAAATATTTCAGGCAAAATATAAGATAGATACAAAAACAAAACAACAGAATTTCATTAAAAATAAAAGTTCAATAATAAAAGAGACGACAACGTAACTGAATAAAGAACTTACAGTTGGTGATAGATCATGGCAGTGTATTTCTATTATACTGACAGGATGACAGTGAAAATATATTGGCTGCCAACATTTTATAGTAGAGAAATCCTACATCCATCAGCATGGAAACACAAGAAACTACAAGATGTTGTCAACTCATGCCGTTATAACACATAGTGTCCTATACTAAACTTACGCTGTATGTCTGCAGTAACTCCGCTTGAAAAACAGACACTAAGTTACTTGACCGACATTTTAAGACCTAAACATTTAGTATATTTCAAGAATTTTGAGAATTGTGTTTCCTGCTTTCGTTTAATAAAATTGAAAATGTTTAATTAGTCTTTTTGTGTGTAACAGGTGTGATTCTAAGTAGGACAGGTGTGATTCGGAGTAGGACAGGTGTGATTCGGAGTAGGCCCGCAATACAAAATGTTTTAATTAGTTATTTTGTGTGTAACAGGTGTGAATCGGAGTAGGCCCGCAATACAAAATGTTTAATTAGTCTTTTTGTGTGTAACAGGTGTGATTCGGAGTAGGCCCGCAATACAAAATGTTTTGATTAGTTATTTTTTGTGTAACAGGTGTGAATCGGAGTAGGCCCGCAATACAAAATGTTTTAATTAGTTATTTTTTGTGTAACAGGTGTGAATCGGAGTAGGCCCGCAATACAAAATGTTTTAATTAGTTATTTTTTGTGTAACAGGTGTGAATCGGAGTAGGCCCGCAATACAAAATGTTTTAATTAGTTATTTTTTGTGTAACAGGTGTGAATCGGAGTAGGCCCGCAATACAAAATGTTTTAATTAGTTATTTTTTGTGTAACAGGTGTGAATCGGAGTAGGCCCGCAATACAAAATGTTTTAATTAGTTATTTTTTGTGTAACAGGTGTGAATCGGAGTAGGCCCGCAATACAAAATGTTTTAATTAGTTATTTTTTGTGTAACATGTGTGAATCGGAGTAGGCCCGCAATACAGAACAGTATACTAATTATTGGATATGGCGGTCATTTAAGACAGAGATCTATTCAGGAAGTAGCGTAAATAGCTCTCTGTGTGCATAATTATATTCCCCAAGCAATAATTAATACATTTAGAGAATAGCTTGTCGCTGAAGGCAAGGTTCTCGCGAAGAACACAAATATTATTATTGTTCTTGCAGGCATCATTAAATTAACTGTAACAAGAACTGACATATACATGTACACCATGTTTGTTTTAAATTATAAACTTCCCCAGACAAATGAAATGGGGTTAACGTCCTACTGTTCTGCTCCGACTAGATAATGAGGACGGACATACGCTATACAGTGTGCTATGAGGGAAATGTTGCCCGGCAGCGGTGATACGGCCTACTCTTATATCCAATTCGAACTATCAAGGGGTCTTTTACGTCCACACCAATATATACACGATACCTCGGTTATTCGTCCCATCCGAACGAATATACGTTCTCCTTGAAAGCCCATGTGTCCAGCATCTCTGACAAGGAGGATACACGCCGGAAAATTCCGGATGAAATTTCCAAGGCAACACAGGGATCGAACCCCGGACCTCCAGGTTAACGAGTCGACATCTTACTCACTGAGTCACCGTGGCTCCTGTCTTCTTCAGACAAGTAATTCAGTGATAGCCATTTGCATTTTAAGAAAAATATGTCATTCTGCACGACTTAATTTTACCTTAAAATGTACCTATTAGATTAATTGACATTTAATTAAGAAAACTAATCCAGAGTGGGAGGGGGGGGGGCTACCCGCAAGCGAATTATTAAAATAAATTAAACTATATGTTAGTCCCGAAATTACCTAGTTTGTGTCGAGTGGACGTTAACCTCCTCTCTCTCTCTCTCTCTTCTTCATTAGCTTTGACTTCTATCAAATAGAGCGTTTTATATAGCAAATATGTTATTCCCGAAATTCCCTAGTTTGGGTCGAGTGGACGTTAACCCCCCCCCCCCCCCCCCCCCCCCCGCTCTCTCTCTCTCTCTCTCATTAGCTTTGACTTCTATCAAAAAGAGCGTTTTATATAGCAAATAAATGAAATTGTAAGATGATTCAAGAGTTGTCGGTTCATCAGATCTACAGGGTGAGGATATATATGACATGCTAGAATTACAACCAAATAGAATCGTTAACCACATACTTTAATGGAATGACGAGGGCTTCGACTGAACGATTAATTTGTCGTTGTTAGTTTCTGTGATTGATCTTTCCTGAAGACATATCCTTCAGCAATTCATTACAGGCTGCGACATTTATTGGAGGGTGTTTCATCCGATCAGTCTCTATCTTAAAAGCTTTAATCATTTGCTACTGTTATCTTGGGGTTGAAATGATCTTTTTAAATCGTATTTAATCTTTTTTATACCTTACACGTGGCGCATTGTAGGGGTCAATTTATATGTTGGTCACAGAGATTACAACGAAATGAAATGAGATTTAATGCCCTACTGATCTGCTTCGACTGGGCTGATAAAGACGGGAATACGCCTTACCGTGGGTTATAAAGGGAAATTTTGTACGGATAGTGGCGTCACGGCCCAAACTGCCAGGGGATCTTTTACGCACACGGTAATATGAACACGTGGACCAGGTTTTACGTCGAATCTTAACGGCTTTACCATGTCCCTTGTCAGACCCTCTGTCCTGCACCACTGACAAAGGGGACAACGAAAAACAAATTTAAAGACACATTATGGAAGTTTAAATAAAGAGCTGGCTGTGCCCACTATAATAGTTAATAACTAGATAATGTAAAGGGAGTATGCTGAAAATTTCAGTCAAATTGCTCAACTGGAAACCCAGATATTAGAGTTTGAAATTTAGGCCTAGCCTCGATTATCATTACTGAAGTCGGTACGATAACCCCCCCCCCCCCCAAAAAAAAAAAAAAAACACGTCTGGAACACGAGAGAGAGAAATGGGGTTTAACGTCTACTCGACACAAACTAGGTCATTTCAGGATTAACATAATGGTTCAATTTCATTTCAATAATTCGCTTGTGTGTAGGGGGTCTTTAAAAGTGGGAGGAAACCAGAGGGCCGGGCGAAAACCCACGAGGTTGGACAGGCGACCCTACTCTTTGTCACCGGAGAAATGAAACCACGCCAGTTGACTACATGACAGACCTTATGATACAGTTTTATGTCGAACATACTCGAATTGGCGGAGCCTAATTAGATTTTATAGAGGGTCGTCAAAAGAAGCGAGTTTCTAGCCCAAAACGAACAAGAATCGATACATGAATAACGCAAGGGACCGTCTAAATACACCCGAGAAAGACACATTACACTGTCTGGAGTATCAATTTATATGGAAATGGACTTTAAATACCAACGAGTATTAGTGGAACTATAGTATCAATTAGTTACTATTACGATTAGAATCAATGAATGTGGTATATAAACAAGAAGAAGAGAGAGGGAGAGAGAGAGAGAGAGAGAGAGAGAGAGGTGATTTTAACGTCTACTCGGTACAATCATATGGTTTCAACAGGAGCACCCGGAGAATACCCACGAGATCGGATTTCAGCAACTAACATATGGTACATGTACAATATTAATGCAATAATTGGCTTTCTCGTTTTGGTCACGTAAAGGCCTGGGGTCGATGACTCAATGGCATACCTTACGATCTAAAGTGTATGTGTGAGACAACTCGATCACGGTAAACGAATATAATAATCCGATGTTTTAGTAGTCAGAATGATTATATTAGTATTTAAGTGTGTGTGTGAGAGAGAGAGGGGAGAGAGAGAGAGAGAGAGATAAATGGGGTTTAATGTCCAATCGACACAAACTAGGTCATTTCGGGACTACCATATGGTTTAATTTTATTTCAATAATTCGCTTGCGCGTAGGGGTCTTTAGCAGTGGGAGGAAACCGTACTACCAGGAGAAAACCCACGAGGTTGGACAGGCGACCCCAATCCTTGTCACGTACAACCGGAGATTCGAAACCACGCCAGTTGACTCAATGACAGGCCTTATGATACAACGCGCACGTGCTACCAATTCGGTCATCCACCCCCCAGCCCCCTGTATTTAAGTAAACTAATTGTAATTATATTGTATTGTTGAAGGGAGAGGGGCGATATAGGCCTAGCCTGTTCCCCAATCCTATTCTTATTGAATAAAATATAGTCACATGTATGACCTTTAATTCCTACGTGGTAGAAATAAATATATTATTAAGGAACCAAATTCTTAATTCTTAATTCAAACAGTAATTATTTGTCTTGCGGGCACCTCCGTCTATTACCAGACATCCCAAGAACTTGACAGATGATTGAAATCAACAACAGATTTAATACCAGAATAGAAAACTCAAATAGTTAAATAAATCCTGCAGGCTTGACATACAACGTCAGAAACATCTGGGGTCGAGGTGGACCAAATGACATGAAATGAAATGAGGTTTAACGTCCTACTGTTCTGCTTCGACTGGGCTAATGAAGACGGACATACGCCATACAGTGTACTGTGAGGGAAATTAATCCCGGACAGCGGCACTATGGCCTACTCTTATATCGAATTCCAACTGCCAAGGGACCAAATAACATGAAAACTTATAAATATACAGGGGGTTGGATGTCCGAATAGTTAGCGCGTGTGCGTTGTATCATCAGGTATGTCATTGAGTCAGCTGGCGTGGTTTCGATTCCCCGTTGTACGTGACAAAGAGTACGTCGCCTGTCCAACCTCGTAGGTTTTCTCCGGGTCCTCCGGTTTCTTCCCACTGCTAAAAAAACCCATACGCAAGCGAATCATTGAAATAATATAGAACCATATGTTAGTCCCGAAATGACCTAGTTTATGTTGAGTGGACATTATATACCCCTCTAAAGACGATATTTGACCAGGGAGAGTCTTATGGTTTGGTTCTTCCCACACCCCCCCACACCCCCCACCCTTGTTCCAGCTGTGTGCCAGAGTGGGTGATCAGCCTTCTGGAAATCGGCCAGTTTTATTTTTTGGAGTCTGTGATACCACCTTGTTTTACGCACGTTTAACTCCATTTAGACAATCGGACATGAATTAGTTTGTTGTTGACTGTCAAGACATTCAGTTGAAAAAGTTTGTTATTGGCCGTCAGTGAGACGACATGGATATAGATTCCCCGGTTAGCTGTCAGAGTGGCGACATGGACAGAAGATTCCTCCTACATGGAAATGAAATGAAATGGGGTTTAACGTCCTACTGTTCTGCTCCTAACCTGGGCTAATGAAGACGGGCATACGCCATACAGTGTGCTTTGAGGGAAATTTTTGCCCGGGCAGCGGCGCCACGGCCTACTCTTATATCGAATTCCAACTGCCAAGGGATCTTTTACGTGCACGCCAATGTGTACACGGGACCTCGGGTTTTCGTCCCATCCGAACGACTAGACAGCTGTCCTTGTCAGGCCCTCCGTCCTGCATCAATGACAAGGGGAAACCACGTCGGAACCTCCTACATGGACCACTGGGACGTAATCAAAACAATTACCATGAAAGCAAATTACTATTCCATATTCTCGAAACGCATTCATATAACAGACATTCATAAAAAAGAGGGGGGGGGGGGGTCGAATGGTTAGCGTGTGCGCGCTGTATCATAAGGTCTGTCATTGAGTCAACTGGCGTGACAAGGAGTAGGGTCGTCTGTTTAGCCTCGTGTGTTTTCTCCGGGTCCTCCAGTTTCCTCCAACTGCTAAAGACCCCTACGCACAAGCGAATTATTGAAATAAAATTGAAGCATATGTTAGTCTCGAAGTAACCTAGTCGGTGTCGAGTGGACGCTAAACCCCATTTCTCTCTCTCCCTAAACGTGATACCCTTAAAGTATTAGGGTAAGGAACGAGGTCAAATTGAACCATATGTTAGTTCCGAAATGACTTAGTTTGTGTCGAGTTGACGTTAAACTTCAGACTGTTCATAGAAATGAAATGAAATGTGCTAATGAAGACGGGCATACGCTATACAGTGTGCTATGAGGGACATTTTACGCTACGATCTACTCTTATATCGAATTCGAACTGTCAAGGGATCTTTTACGTGCACGCCAATTAATGTGTACACGGGACCTCGGTTTTTCGTCCCATCCGAACGACTAGACAGTTGTGCTTGTCAGTCCCTCCATCCTGCACCACTGACAAAAGCGAACCACGCCGGAAAAACAGGATGAACTTTCTCGGCCAGTGCAGGAATCGAACACCCGAACTCTAGGCTAGCGAGCCAGTGTCTTACCCACTAAACCACCGAGACTCGCCTCCCAGGAACATCTATATACAACTATAATATTAAAGTTATAACTTACTGAATTCCAAAGTCAAGTTTCTCTAATTTGTCTCTACGTGATCAAATATTGACAGATCATCATGGCCAAACACTGGACTAATATTCCTAATTCTTTTATAACGATTACTCGGACACACGAACCACGAACTGGACGCGACGAGAGTTTTACACAGAATTGACCAAAAACAGCGTGCTCGCGCAATTGCACTCTCACGCACTCGACTAATTGGTTAATTCATATTCTCTACACCTTATCAATATTTAGTTCTTGTTGTGAAATATTCGATCAAATTACTAAATATTTATTTAGTTGGTTTATCCAAATATTGACCATAGATATTAAACTACATTAGGTGGTAATCTAGAAGAGTCTTTATATCATTGCCTTCTACTTCCGTTTCGTATTGATTTAGGATAATCTTTCACGATAATAAGATCGTATCAGCTGAATATACAACTCATATTAAAATACAACAAAACACTGTATATGGCGAGAGAGAGAGAGAGAGAGAGAGATAGAGAGAGAGAGGGTATAACGTCCACTAGACACAAACTAGGTCATTTCGGGACTAACATGGTTCAATTTCATTTCGATAATTTGCTTGCGCGCAGGGGCTTTAGCAGTAGGAGGAAACTAGCGGACGCCGAGAAAACCCACGAGCTTAGGCGTAGAGGGCCAATCTCAGTTGGGGCGGGGATGAGGTTATTTGACCGAAAAAAAAATTGTTCATCGAATTTGAATTTTCAGAATGAATCAATCATATTATATTGTAAAATGTTATTGCACCAGGGGCCTGTTTCACGAAATTTTAACTACGATAAAATCCAAATTTTAGTAATTTGATTGGATAATATTAGATTGATTTTAGTGCTTAGCCAATCAAAATTGAAGTATCTACTAAAATTTGGATTTTATCTTTAATTAGGATTTCAAGAAACAGGGCCCAGGTCTAAAGTATTATATTATTGAAAACGTAAACCACGAGCGATTTCATTTTACAGTTATACAATTAAATTTCTATGAGATATGGTTTCATTCTCTGGTGTTTGTGCACGAAAAACGGAAATAGATTGTCCGAAAACTGGGCGGTTCACCAAATTTTCAACCCTCCCACGGCTCCTACGTTGGGGGTAGACAACAGAACTCCTTGTCACGATGGGTCTGTCATTGAATCAACTGACGTGGTTTCGATTCCCCGATTGTACGTGACAAGGAGTAGGGTCGCCTGTCCAACCTCGTGGGCTTTCTCTGGGCCAACCGGTTTCCTCCCACTGCTAAAGACCCCTACGCAGAAGCGGATAATTGAAATGAAATTGAACCATATGTTAGTCCCGAAATGACCTAAACCAATATTCAATCGTAGTCGTAGACGAGTCAATTTACGGCGACGCCAATGTAATATTTCGTGACTTACTATGTTGAACCATCAAATACACTTAGTAGACGAGCTGTGTTAGCGACGTGTTGATAGTTTTGTAGCTGTATAATAAGTGACTTGTTTAACATCAGTTCAGTCACACTAATCACGTGACCTTTATAAAAACCCTCATTTACAACAATATGTTAGTCCCTAAATGACCTAGTTTGTGTAGAGTGGACGTTAAACCCACCCCTCTCTCTCTCTCTCTCTCTCTCTCTCCCTCTCTTGTCAGGTTTAGTATATGATATATACTAATCACCAGAATATCTCACACCACGTGATTTAATCAGTACCATTCTATTTATATAAACACCCTGGACAGTAAGTTATATCCCACGGGAGATTGTTATAACCGCCTGGTATTAAAGTCCTTGTAAAGACGGTAAATACGTAGAAACTATGGAGAGATTAGTCCAGGATGACATACAGCACAGTTTGAAGGATAAGGGTTCACATCTAAGATATAACATGCGCAGATTCAAATTTCTTTCTCTCGAAAATCGGGGATCACGTGGCTAAGTGGGTAAGACGCTAGCTCGCTAGCCTGGAGGTCGGGTGTTCGATCCCTGCATTGGCCGAGAAAGTTCGTCTAGATATTCCGGCGTGGTTCTCCCTTGTCAGTGATGCAGGACGGAGGGGCTGACAAGGAAAGCTGTCTAGTCGTTCGGATGGGACGAAAAACCGAGGTCCCGTGTACACATTGGCGTGCACGTAAAAGATCCCTTGGCAGTTGATCTTCGATATAAGAGTAGGCCGTAGTGCCGCTGTCCGGGCAAAATTGCCCTCATAGCACACTGTATGGCGTATGCCCGTCTTCATTAGCCCAGCTTAGGAGCAGAACAGTAGGACGTTAAACTCCATTTCATTTCATTTCATTTCTCTCGAAAATATGCTAAGTGGGAAAGACACTAGCTCGCTAGTCTGGAGGTCGGGTGTTCAATCCTGGCATTGACCGAGAAAGTTCATCCAGATTTTCCGGAGTGGTTCCCCACTTGTCAGTCTAGTCGTTCGGATGGGACAACCTCGGTTTTTCCTCCCACTCAAACAATTAGACAACTTTCAATGTCAGATCATCCGTCCTACATCACTGATAACTGCATAACAATACAAAACCTATATCTGTAACATTAAAACTGTAAAGAAGATATCATTGACTAAGCATCAAATAACTTTTATAAATGAATCTATACGACCCTAGCAGATCAAAGTCGTCAGTTTATATACATAATGTGTATTAGTTAATTAAAATTGCTAGTAATCAAGCAATAGTGTTTTGTTTTGTTACGAAGGTGTTGAAGCTGTGACTATTGAATGATGTACACCAGTATTGTCCAGGTTTATGGGTGTTATAATTAGTCACGCTTTTACACTGGTAGTGACATCTTTAACAGCTAGTTACACACCTGATAATTAATGACAACTGTTTAATTTCTAACCACTTTCTATACATACTATACATTAGTTTAGATTATTGACAACTTATATCATTTAATGACAAAAATTGTCATCACTAAAAGGCCCAGGTGCCTGTTTCACGAAATTTTAACTAAGATAAAATCCAAATTTTAGTAATTTGATTGGATAATTTTAGATTGATTTTAATTCTTAATCAATCAAAATTGAAGTATCTGATAAAATTTGGATTTTATCTTTAGTTAAAATTTCGAGAAACGGGGCCCAGGTTCACAAGTTACTAGTGCAACATGACTCTCTACCATTGTCAACCGGCAGCTAAAAATATATAATGCGTTTCTCTGATCTTTGAACAAAAAGAAGCTAATTTTATCAATTAACTATCGCCATGTTCTAGAATGTTACTCAAGCATTATCACGTCACGAAGCGATGGATGACTTTAATATGAACTCGGCTAATCTTTTTGTCGTCTTTATTCAATTACCAGATATCTGTGATGTGCAGGATTATAGATTGACACACAAATCTCTTTTACATCACCATGGATAAACTCCATCACCAAGCTCTTAAAGTGTTAAGGAGGGTTGTGTGGTCGAATGGTGCGTCCTTACTGTGCTGCTCCGACCGTACGGCGACCTGAAAATGCACATGGTCGCTGGTTAACGTGAACACAACGCGGGAAAATGTCCCAAAAATTACAAACTTGAAAAAAGCCGCGCTCTTACCGCGACATTGCAATTATACCGCCGCGACCTCTCCGCGCTTATGCCATTTCTATTGAGATCTGTTGACTTGGCAACGGCGATCATCGGCGAATCTAGCCAAGCCCAGGGATTTTTTATGACCCCGTCAGGCCAAGGTGGCGTCCTTAGTGCGCTGTTGCGACCGTGCGGCGACCAGACAAGATCACCTGCAAACGTGAACACAACGCGAGAATATGTTCCAAAAAATTACAAATTCCGCGTTCTTACAGCTTTCCAGGTCAGATCGCAGAACCTTCGCACTTGTGAGATCATTGGCGGCCATGGAGGCCACAGCACGATATCTGGCGTTTCCACCAAGCTTATGGCGATTTTGTTGCGCTCTGAGACCATTTTCCGTCGCCGTAACAGCGAAGTAAGAACGTCACCCCTGTCTGACGGGGGTATTATCAGACCCCCTCCCTCCTCTCTGCCACGTCCACCCAGCATCATCCACGTTGCCACAACGCTCTAGAACTCGCTCCACATTGACACGACGCCCCTATCAAGTGGTTGCTACGCTGTTACAACGATTGTTGGTACGTAGGGAAGGTACTGAGCCATCAAGAAAGCTTAAACAAACAACCCCCTTCACATATATACCACGACTTCGCTACGACCTAAAATATCCGTCAGATCGTGTCCGAAATGAAATGAAATGAAATGGGGTTTAACGTCCTACTGTTCTGCTCCTAACCTGGGCTAATGAAGACGGGCATACGCCATACAGTGTGCTATGAGGGAAATTTTGCCCGGGCAGCGGCACTACGGCCTACTCTTATATCGAATTCTAACTGCCAAGGGATCTTTTACGTGCACGCCAATGTGTACACGGGACCTCGGTTTTTCGTCCCATCCGAACGACTAGACAGCTTTCCTTGTCAGCCCCTCCGTCCTGCATCACTGACAAGGGAGAACCACGCCGGAAAATCTGGATGAACTTTCTCGGCCAATGCAGGGATCGAACACCCAGATCGTGTCCGAGAGATCTATGTCAATGTATAAGAATGGTGTGATAATCTGCCAATCGCTAAGATAATTAATGTTTCTTAAATTAAACACTTTAAGATCAACTGGCTAGCAAGTCGTTAACCTGTCACCACTTTTCAAGCCGTCATTGGGTAACGACGTTAATCCCATCTATTGTTTTTGTTGATTTATTATATTGTTTAACAGTTTATGCATTGTTCATCTATCGTCATGTCAGTTTTAATTACAACATTTGCTTTTATCCTATTATCTGATTTTCCTTATAAATATAACAAAATTTGTACATTGAAGCAGTCACTAGTTAGGATCCCTTACTTAGTGCAGTAACTGGCCTGTCAGTACTGCATGACGATATATGTATATTTATGTTCCGGTATATTGAAGAATTGAAGAATTATTCGAAGTCTGTTATATCCGAAGAGAGAATTTACACCTCTAAGGTATTAAGAGCCTGTTGGGCCATGCGTAGGAACTTAGAGAGCGTGATAGGTCAGACCTCGCTACGCGGGTATAGAAAATGAACCATATGCTATAATGTTGTGAAATGAACCATATGACATAATGTTGTGAAATGTAACATTTATTATATAAATTAATAACAATACAATATTGCTATTTAAAGGTTGGCTTAGTGGTGCAGTCATCATTGTGTTATTGGAAAACGGGGCGCTGGATGGCCGAATCGTTAGCGCGTGTGCGCTGTATCATAAGGTCTGTCATTGAGTCAACTGCCGTGGTTTCGATTCCCAGGTTGTACGTGACAAGGAATAGGGTCACCTGTCTAACCTCGCGGGTTTTCTCCTGGTCATCCCGTTTCCTCCCACTGCTAAAGACCCATATGCGCAAGCGAAATATTGAAATAAAATTGAACCCATATGTTAGTCCTGAAATGACCCAGTTTGTGTCAAGTGGACGTTAAACCCACCTCTCTCTCTCTCTCTCTCTCTCTCTCTCTCTCTTTCTCTCTCGCTATCGGACAATCGAATTAATACATCATAAAAAACAGGAAAGAAGCATCGATTAAAGGAGCTAAATCGCTAACATTTGGGACCTAGAAATTGACAAATTGGGTCGCAACGCATATAATACTGTAATATGAATGTATATAAACTCATTTACATTCACTGGTTTCCGTTTTTACTCCAATTTCAAATCAGTTATGTTCGGCGAAATAAGCCAGCAGTCTCAAGCGAGTGCAAATTTCTAGCGTCTGGTTATTCCAGTCTACATACGCCGTTTGATTTGGTGCAATGTGTCTAGCCTCGTCCCTCGAGTCTCTTGATACAACTGGGGGCTGAAGCGCATTATGGTACACGATTCGTGTACCAATGGTAAAATGTTTATTTTGTCTTAAATATTGGATATCAAAAGCCCATCTTTTTCCGGTAAGATCACAACACGAATGTTGATTTAATTTGACAAATAAATCGTGTTTTCAATGTCGAAGATTTTGGATGATATTGAGTTAGAGACTTAGCTACTTTAAGTTATGTCGTATCGATAGTTTGAGTTGGATCTGTAACAGTGTAAATGTATCAATAATATTCCTGTTATCAGTGTCTAGTTTAAACAATAAACAAGTAAAAAAAAAATAGGTTCAAAATTCAGTTTATATGCAAAAGTACAAGAAAAAGTAACTATACATACACAATGAAAAGGACTCTCACCAATTCGGATATTGATGCCATTAGAAGGCAAAATTGAGTTTATATGCAAAAGTAAAAGAAAAAGTATCCATGCATACACAATCAAAAGTACTCTCACCGATTCGGAAATTGAAGACATTAGAAGGCAAAATTAAATAAAATTGCTAGTGATTGTACAACGTCATATTTATGTCTCCGTCAAGACATTACATGACTGTCATCAGACTGATGAACTGTCAACAAACAACACATGCGATACTTCTACCTTATTTAAAGTTTATCCGGATTTTCCGGCGTACCCCCCCTCCCCATGTCAGGTAGTTCAGATGGGATGGAATAACGGAGGTCCCGTGAACACACGGTGGTGCCGTTTTCTGGACCAAATTTACCCCATAGCACATTGCGTCATTCTCACTAGACCAGTCGGCGAAAAAAAGTAGGACGTAAAACCCCATTGCATTTCATTTCTCCCATATAAGATAACAGCGTTTCGCAATAGTTACAAGTTACGTTTTCGAGAAAAGCCCTACCTGTGCCAAGTTGTCTGGTCGAATAGACATATGTATACATAATCGATCGCAATTTTACTTTTTGTGAATCGAAATGATAATGTGGCACAGACAAACCAGACTCCTTATTCACTCAAGAGGGGGGGGGGGGGGGTCTATCATAAGGCCTGTCATTGAGTCAACTGGTGTGGTTTCGATTCCCCGGTTGTTCGTGACAAGGAGTAAGGTCGCCTGTCCAACCTTGTGGAGTTTCTCCGGGTCCTCCGGTTTCCTCCCACTGTTAAAGACCTCTACGCACAAGCAACTTATTGAATTAAAATTGAACCATATGTTAGTCCCGAAATGACCTAGTTTGTTTCGAGTGAACGTTAAACCCCCCCTCTCCCATTGTAGGCCATGCGCACTGAAACCTTGGCTAAATCTTTTTGTTAAGGCCAGTACAATTTTCGCCCAGGTCACCGAGACGTAAATAAGGTTAGGGCACGTGATTCTTGGCGAGATTGTAGGTTAGGGATAAGGAAAACACTGGGGCTAGGTCCCGGGGTTAGGGTCAGGGCTGGGATTAGCGCTAGCCCTGTTTAAACCTCGTGACCTTTGACCAAGTTGACCTTATCAAATAGATCTAACCCTGAAATCTATACCATTTCTGCCCGACCACTGCCATCCCCTTAATAAGGAATGAAATGAAATGGGGTTTAACGTCCTACTGTTCTGCTCCTATACTGGGCTAATGAAGACGGACATACGCCATACAGTGTGCTATGAGAGAAATTTTGCCAGGGTAGTGGCACTATCGCGTACTCTTATATCGAATTACAACTGCCAGGGGATCTTTAACGTGCATTTCAATATATACACGGGACCTCGGTTTTTCGTCTCATCCAAAGGACTAGACAGCTGTGCTTGCCAGGCCCTCCGTTCTGCACCACTGACAAGTGGAAACCACGTCGGAAAATCCTGATAAACTTTCTCGGCCAATGCAGGGATCGAACACCCGACCCCCAGACTAGCGAGCCAGCGTCTTAACCACCTAGCCACCGTGGTTCCTCACCTTAATAAGCATTGTAGGCAACGGGCACCGAAACCTTCTATAATATTTCTTCCCGCCATTATTTATTTAAGAGAAGTATTGGCTGTTTGTGTTTTTATAATCAATGGTTACATATACCAAGAACGCTTGTGTTTTTTCTGTTGAATGATCATCGATGGTTATCAATATCTTCCTTCATTACCTCTATTTAATTACCTTACAGGTAAATATTGATATAAATATACAAAATATCGATCACTGTATAAAAAAAATTCTCTTAAATTTAAAAACGTAGCTCAAATCGTTAATAGATTATTTTGAGAATATCAGTTAGTACACATATCTGAGGCTCTCAGTTTATGAATTTTTGTTAGACTGTTAGTTAATAGATTTATTTAAGACTATTAGTTAATAGATTTATTTAAGACTATTAGTTAATAAATTCATTTTAGACTATTGGATAATATATTTATTTAAGACGAATAATTAATAGATTTATTTAAGACTATTAGTTAATAAATCTATTTTAGACTATTAGTTAATAAATTTATTTTAGATTATTTGTTAATAGATTTATTTTAGACTATTAGTTCATAGATTTATTTTAGACTATTAGTTCATAGATTTATTTTAGACTATTACTTGATAGATTTATCTTAGACTATTAGATAATAAATTTATTTTAGACTATTAATAGATTTGTTTGAAACTATTAATAGATTTGTTGAAGACTGTTAGTTAATTGACTTGTTTAAGACTGTTAGTTAATTGATTTATTTAAGACTGTTAGTTAATTGATTCGTTTAAGACTGTTAGATAATAGATTTATTTGGGGCTATCAGTTAATAGATTATAAAACAAGGATTAATAAATTTATTTTGTACTATTAATTAATAAATTTATTAGGGACTATTAATTAATAGATTAATTTGGGACTACCAGTAAATAGATTTAATTAAACCCATGAATAAAAAAACCCCACTCCATTTCAGACTCTCAGATAATAGACTTATTTCAGATTCGCGTTTAATGGGTTTATTTGACACTAGCGATCAGTTAATGTTTTTTTTTTGAGACAATCAATTAAGAAAATAAAAAAAAGTTGCTATTTTATGCCCTATATTTTAGTCTTAATGAGTTTGTTTGTATTACAGTATGAACAATTTAAATATATAGGAATTGTCTCGTGCTTCTATACATAAGCTAGAGTCGTTTAGCGTGTTTGAAGATGAATGATACTTTTTTTTTAATGTTTTGTAGCTTAAGGACAGGGTTGGTTGTAAAAAGTGTCATCAATCAATTAAACCAGGAAGCCATATAACAAAAATAAGAAAAAAACCCGATTTCTATAAATTACCTAACGACGAAAACAAATTACCGCGTGTTAACATCATTCATAAACAACAACAAATTTAGAGATTATGACGTCAGTGAAAAACCTCGGACGTTCCAAACAGCACGTCCCTTCTACTCTCCGCTAATCATCAGTGACGTCACTGAAATATTTCTGACATTTAATATCAAGTCCTCAATCTTCAACATCGATATTCCCTCGGTGCCAATTCTGCCAGCTTTAGTCAACATATTGTCTTATAACCAGCGATAACTTATACAATACCATCCAATTACAGGAAGCGATACTTAGAATTGTCTCCATTATCGCTAATCATTGTTACGATCGGCTTGAAAGTTTGCGTGTCTGGAAGCCATGGCATAATAGGGATAATAAAAATACCAGCTTTTACACTGTAGACGGACAGTCCTTAATGTCCTATACGGCCCACGAGCTGGGTCATACACTCATTACATTTACAACATAGACGCAAGAGTCAGTTAAGCATCATGTCACACAGAATTTCAAAATGTCAGTAGTGTCAACACTCAGGTGGCACCTACACGGGACTGACTGTTTAAAGATCAAGATGCCTTAATAATATAACAATGGCATATCAGGAGATGTCGGGATATATTTAGCTTTAATGGCTATTGGAAATGTCAATATAAAATTCCATTATGTTAATTATGAACTCAGATTATTTGGATTATGATATAGCCAGTGATCTGTTAAAGGGTCGTTATGGGAGATTAGATAACGAGCTGGCAGTTAAAAACTATGTAGATAATGTAAATGGAATATGCTGAAAATTTCAGTCAAATTGCTCCACTCTGAACCGAGATATTAGCGATTAAATGTTAGGCATAGCTTCGATCATCATTACTCAAGTCGGTACGATAAAAAACTTAGTCTCGATCATCCATTTTTGGATTTAGTCATCAATGAGGGTTGATGAGCAGATCTGATTCAAATCCAGTGAAAATCTGACTCATAAGATGACATGGAGAGTCGATTGAGGTCTTTGCATGTTAATAAATGTCTAATTAATAATTTAGATAACATTTCAGGCCTAAAGAAAGACCTGTAATTGGCAGATTTAGCTCTTGCTTAAAAGAGCTAAGTCGGTAATATTTAGGACCTAGAAATTGACCCAGTGGGTCGCAACGAAAATAATAATGTAATCTGATTGTATATGAACTGATTTACATTCAATTGTTTCCGTTTTGACTCTAATTTCAAATCAGTTACGTCCAGCGAAATACGGCATGAGTCTCAACCGATTAGAAATTTCTAGCGTCTGGTTATTCCAATCTATTGCGCATTCTCTCCAGATAAGATATGGCGTCACCGTTTGACATGAGTTGTGGAATATGTCTAGCTTCGTTCTTTTTGGTCACTTGTTGCAAATGACGCTGACACGCACTAGGGTACACGATTCGTGTACCAATGGTAAAATGTTTATTTTGTTTTAAATATTGGATATCAGAAGCCCATCTTTTCCCGGTAAGATCACAACATCAATGTTGATTTAAATTGACAAATAATTGGTATTTTCAACGTGTAAGACTTTGGATGATATTGAGTTAGAGACTTTAATGTATGTTTAAATGGCGTATGGCTCTTTTCTCTAGAACCTTAAGACATACGAAAATGGGTCTGAAAGCACATATTAATGCAGTACGAATGTATATAATGTGATTTATATTCATTTAAAAAAAAGATATATTGTAATTTCTAATCAATTATGTTCGGTGAAATACGTGAACACTTCATTCTACGGTTTTTTTTATTATTATTTTATCATTTGTGAATCAGCCATAACGAATTACTTCGGCATTGTCTCGTAGATATGTTTTTCTTTGTTCATTACAAAGAGTACACGACCCGTGTACTGATTATAAAATGTCCATTGTGTCTTAACTAGTGGATATTAGGATCCCACATTATCACGGCAAGATAACAACTTCAATATTGATTGAAATGGACTCTTTTAAAGGTGGGTTAGCACGTGCGCGCGGTATCATAAGGCCTGTCATTAAGTCAACTGGCGGGATTTCGATTCCCCGGATGTCCGTGACAAGGAGTAGGGCCACCTGTCTAACCTCGTGTGTTTTCTCCGGGTCCTCCGGTTTTCTCCCACTGCTAAAGACCCCTACGCGCAAGCGAATTATTGAAAAAAAATTAAACCATATGTTAGTCCCGAAATGACCTAGTTTGTGTCGAGTGGACGTTAAACCCATCTCTCTCTCTCTCTCTCTCTCTCTCTCTCTTTAATACCAAGTATATTGAGTTAGAAGTTTAGCTCCTGAAATGGTGAATACCAAGTAGGCCGAAATCTCAAAATAAGAAAAGCATATTCATGGAATCTTATTATTTTACGTACTTGCCAAGGTATACATGTGAACTCAGTTGTTTGTCCCATCAGAACCATTAGACGTATGCCCTGCATCAATGACACGGCGGGAAAACCCCGCTGGAAAATCACGAGGAACACCTGGGACCACCTGCTTTGTTGACCAGCGCCTTCGACGCTGAGCCACTACATCTTATTAATGATGGTGTTTATCTTAAACATATGTAAACAATTTACCTACGTTGTTTAGAGAGATGTGTGAACTGTATTGATGTAAAAATTAGTGCACGGCGAACGTGACTTGGATACAAACTGAAAGCAGGTATATATGCAAAGACAGAAATAACTACACGACCTTGAATGTTTACTCTGGTGATAACGCAGGTTTAACGTTTATTGTTTCTGTTCATTAGCCGTGGTCCAAGTTGGACGTTAGGACAGCACGTGCGTAGATTAACAATCTGTTTAAAAACAGATCTATTTTCGTTTTTATAGTTAAAAAGTATAACCCCCCCCCCCCCCCCACAAAAGTAATCAAGAGCTGTATTTGAATGAGATTGGGTTATCAAAAATACCAAGTAAAAATCATTAAATGTTTAACGATATAAACGGGTGATTATTCACAAACATTGATATTAAACATACATTATGGGAGATCTTTATAGAGAATTGGCCATTCTTGCTATAACAGTTCAAAAGTAGATGGTGAAAGAAGAATATATTGAAAATTTCAGTCAAATTACTTTATTCTGAACATAGTTATCATCGTTGTAATATTTGACTAGAAATGGTAGTGAAATGTGCCTTCACCTTGGCCGATTGTTTGATTGACAGGCGTTAACTCCACCTACATATCTCGATTATCAAGTAAAGTTTTCAATGGCATGCGGAAACGCTCTACAGCGGCCTCGCTAAGTACACTCTATCATTTAGCCTCGATCTAACTGACTTATTCTCATCAGGATGCGCCATATTTGAATTAATTAATAAGTGAAATCCTATTTAAATCCGAGCTGTAGCCGAGCCACCCGCGGGTCTACAGAGTTGATTTTGGGCTTGTTGTTTAAATAAAGATCTAATTTATAATTTCTATAACATCTGAAGTCTAAATTAAGACTTGCAATAATCAGATTTTGCTCTTGCATAATGTATGTTTAATGAAGGACGAAAATAAACACTTTTTACAGTAGCATAAACAAAAGTCTGACCGGCTATCATTAGAGTTATCACATTGGTTCATATGAATGGCAATTTCTGTTAAAAGCATTCAAGGCAAAACCTTTCATTATCCGGATACAATAAACAACTAAATCAAAGTCAGTATGTACTTTTAAAGATACATCATGTACGATTAAGACAAAAAAAAGAACTCAATGATGCAAATTGAAAATTTAATTCAAATTACTTTATTCTGAGCGAAGTTATCCCTGTTTGTAGCCTTGACAAGATATGTGCATTGATTGTTTATTATCGTAATAACGGTACTTGTTATTCGAGACTTAGCCTCTCTCCATTTTTGAATTAAATCATTAAAAGGCAGGTGCGTTCTAATTTACGAGGCCACGGGCTTGTCATGATAATAAATGTTTAAATAATAGATTATATTTCATTTTGAAGCCAAACTAAGGACCTGCTATACATATATTTAACTCTTACATAATGACTATTTAAGCATCAAACTTGATTAAAGAAATACGCTTTGATTGCAATACAAGCGATTACCAAAGCGGTCGGTTAAATTCTAGTTTGTCTAGTAGGTATTCGATTCAAACCATCAAACCAGAGAGAGATTATCAACAGATCCCAATCTACAGAATCACATTACGGCAACATTATCGTCAAAGAGAGAGAGAGAGAGAGAGAGAGAGAGAGAGGTGGGTGAAACCAACGGACCTGGAGAAAACCCACGTGGTTGAACAGGTGACCCTACTCCTTGTCAGGTACAAGTGGGAATTCGAAACCAAGCCACGTGCGTGACTAAATGGTTTCCTCGTACTGCGAAAGACACCTACGCGCAAGCGAATTATTGAAACAAAATTAAACCATGTTAGTCCCGAAATGACCGAGTTTGTGTGTGTTGACTGAAAGGTACTCTCTCTCTCTCTCTCTCTCCCTCTTAACCCTCCGTCCCATCACACCAAAGAATACAGAGGCTAAAACACAGTATTTTTTCAGTTTTCACTTTTTCAATCTTATATGCAGTTTGGAAACAACTTCCAGAATTTACAGTCCATTTCTTATATTCTACATTTGTAATAATGACCTCTTCTAATGACCACCAAATTTCAAGTCCGTATATATCTTTGCTGTTGAGTTACGACAATAAACATGTCCCCAAAATAGTCATTTATTGAGTTATGCTGTCTCACTTCAATAAATTATATTTTGAAACTTAAATTAATATATTTTCTGTGACTTTTTAGGAAAGGATATAAATGCGTTCTTACAGAACATTTCTATAATAAATCTTTGTAGTTGAATTATACAAATAGAAAGTGTATTAAGGAGAGAGAGAGAGAAATGGGGTTTAACGTCCACTCGACACAAACTAGGTCATTTCGGGAATAACATATGTTTTTTTTAAAATTTTATTTCAATAATTCGCTTGCGCGTAGGGGTCTTTAGCAGTGGGAGGAAACCGGAGGACCCGGAGAAAACCCACGAGATTGGAAAGGCGACCCTACTCCTTGTCACGTACAACCGGGGATTCGAAACCACGCCAGTTGACTCAATGGCAGGCTTTATGATACAGCACGCACGTGCTAACCATTCGGCCATCCAACCCCCCAAGTGTATTTGTAACAGTTTCTGAAGCGAAAAAATATAAATATTAATAACCAAATCATTGAAGTATTGATACTTATAATTGTAAGGCAATTTATTTCTTCACCCCGATGAGACACTATTGTCACAAATACAGCCGTTAGCCTTGACCGGAAACAAATCAAAGCAAACCAAGTTGAAATTATTGAAACCAACTATAGAACGTGAATATATCACGACCAATCTTCGATGACGTATTATTATCTGGAACAATACATGAGATATCACTTAACAAACATAGAATTTCAGGAAATCTTTTAAGATAAGACGCCATTTTGTTTATCTGTATTGATAACTTCCTACGCTTCACTTTAAAACACAAACATGAGATTTTAATTCTGTATTGTGATAAACGAGCTTCGTCCGTTCCACCGTTTTATATTTCATTTGTAAAATGGTCGGCTTGAAAAGGGTGGAGGGGGGGGTGTGTGTTTTTTCTGTAGTAGATTGGCTGGAGCTTAACCGTGCAATAACTAGACATGTTCAATGTTATTGCACACTTTTACTGGTTTACGCCAGTTTTAGTAGAAATCATATACGGAAGTGCGCTGGGGTTTTTCTGCAATAAAAACGAGCAATTTGGGTTAACCTCTCCCCCCAAATTCTTAAACCTAACCCAAGATCTAGCCCTATGCTTTACTCTAACCCACAATATTAACCCTCTCTCTCTCTCTCTCTCTCTCTCTCTCTCTCTCTCTCATGAAAATTAGAGAATATTGCCTGTTTTTATTATTATTTATTATATTTTACAAGTGGTGTGATTACATATAGGACATTAGTAAGGTAGCTGAAAGCACTACCCTCTAGTCTCTGACCTTCACTTATACTAGATTGTTCATCGTCTGGGATAAAAAAAAACCCAACATATAGCCTTGGCGGTGATAAAAGGATCCAGAAATAGTAAGACCCTAGGGGACCAATCTAAATATATACCACACCTACAAGCTATACGTGTGAACCATACATTACCACGATCGGTCAATCAATAGACATTTCTCAGAATGTTCTTAAAACCATTTATCTGTTCTTTGTCCAAATAGAATAAACGGTATATTTATTTCCTGTATTCAAATGGTGAAGCCATGATGGCGGCTCACTGATTTAAACGTGTCAACCATACATAACAACAATCGATCAATCGACAGATATTTCTCAAAACACTCTTTAAGGCTCAATACCACTCTTGTTGTAACTGAATAATATGTCCCAATTTTACAATATTCCAATTAATTGATGATACAAATTTCATCTTAAAACACCTAATTTAAAAAATTGGAAAAAATCACCTAAATGATTTGAAAAGCCTGGCGTAAAGCTTTTCAAATGTGACTTGGATTTAAAAATATTTTTGAACCCTCTGGACAAGTAAAATAGGATTTAATGGATAATGTACACAACAGGTAGGACACTAACACATCTAGTACTTAGAATAAGGCTATTTTTTATTTTCTGGAGCTGTCAAGCCAGCAAGAGTGTTATTGTCCCTTTAAACCAATCTTTTCTTTATCCAAATAGAAAAAATTGTATATTTATTTCATTTGTCTTGAAAAGGAACCATGGTAGCTAACATAGTATGGCGCCGGCTTACTGGGTCCATCCCGATGTGGACTGAGACCAGGGGCGCCGGAACCCGCTACCAGGGTATACAAATGGTACCCTGCCCTTTTCTGGGGTATACATGTATACCCATGCCCTAATGATGAAAGTTTTCAGCCTTTTTACTAGTCTATTCATTTTTAAATGATAGATATGTAATTGCTCTCTGGTCGGTCGCGATGAAGATTGGTGTATTGAATGTCAAATTAAAAAGAAATTTCTATGAGATGAATTGCTCATGATACGAAAATTGTGAATAATCATGCTTTTATCACGTATTTTACAGGGGTTTATGTTTGAATTTGGAATGCTAGAGGCGCTCTAAACAGCGTTCTCAGAATTGACAAATTACAAATTTCAAAGTTTTCTAGAGGCGGGGGAGAGAGACATTCCCCCACCCCCTGGACACCCCCACCACCTATGTTTGGTACCCTGGCCCTCGCGCCGTTCCAGCGCCCCTGACTGAGACAGCTTTTCGGGATTCTCCGGCGTGGTTTCCTGTTGTCAAAGTCTGTCATTGAGTCGACTGGCGTGGTTTCGAATCCCCGGTTGTACGTGGCAAGGAGTAGGGTCGCCTGTCCAACCTCGTGGGTTTTCTCCGGGTCCTCCGGTTTCCTCCCACTGCTAAAGACCCCTACGCGCAAGCGAATTATTGAAATAAAATTAAACCATATGTTAGTCCCGAAATGACCTAGTTTGTGTCGAGTGGACGTTAAACCCCATTTCTCTCTCTCTCTCTCTGTTGTCAATGATGCAGGACTGTGAGTCTGACAAGGTACAGGGTATATTTATTCCGATTGGCGGAAATAACCGAGGTGCTGGGTAAACGATGGCGTACACGTAAAATAATTCACGAGATTTTGAATTAGTTGAAGGTTAGGAAGAAACGCTTGGACAATGGGCGTCCTCGCTAGAGATAAAGGGACATAATTTATAGGCGAGGCGGCCTCACGTGACCTCATTGTTTACCTTATAGCATAGTTTTCCTGTACATTCCTGTTAGTTTTTGTCGTTAATATAGAATTTAATACCGATACGGTTCTTTTACCATCGATAAGGTCACGTGGAACCGAGTTTTTACTAGAAACACCTGGGGGGGGGGGGGATTCCTTTAGCGAGGACGCCCATTTCACTCATAGCGAATTGCCGTGTGTAGTAGAAACACTGGGGACAGTTTCACTCATAGCGAATTGGTGGACGAATGTTCGCCTTTATTCGCCGTGTGTAGCAGAAACACTGGGGACAGTTTCACTCATAGTGAATTGGTGGACGAATTTTCGCCTTCATTCGCCGTGTGTAGCAGAAACACTGGGGACTGTTTCACTCAAAGCGAATTGGTGGACGAATGTTCGCCTTTATTCGCCGTGTGTAGCAGAAGCACTGGGACAGTTTCACTCATAGTGAATTGGTGGACGAATTTTCGCCTTCATTCGCCGTGTGTAGTAGAAACACTGGGGACAGTTTCACTCATAGTGAATTGGGTGGATAAATGTCCATCTTCATTAGCCGCGTGTAGGGGACAAGTAGGGTGTCAAACCCCATTTTATTTAATAATATTTCATTTGTCTTCAACAAAACCTTACTTAATTTCAATGTCATCTGATTAAAACACAGATTCTATTTCGTTTCGTTTTTTATAGTTCAAAATTTCCTCTTATATATCGTACTTGATAACGACAAGAGAATACTTGTCGAAACATCGTGCTATATGTATATAAACCAGTGATTGTTTTCCATATAAATTGTGTTGTGTTTTTTAATGTGCCCATCACTAAATGCCACTCAAGGATTATATAAAATTGTTTTAAAAAAGAATAATCTTCTTACCTTTCTAATATCTAAAAGTACGATAGATTTAAGACTTGGAGTAGGATTCATCTATTATCAATTCTCAACAAATATAGGGAGACCATATGATCAGTCCACTTGATAAAAGTACGATAAATTTAAAACTTGGATTCTTCTATTACCAATTCTCAATAAATATAGAATGATCAATCCACTTGATTACAATTACACACAATCTAAAATAAAGACGACTTTGAACAGATTTGAAACTAACAAATATAATCTCAATATCATCTGATGAAAACACAGATTCTATTTTGTTTCATGTTTTATAGTTCGAACTTCTGGGGCCTGTTTCACGAAATTTTAACTAAGATAAAATCCAAATTTTAGTAATTTGATTGGATAATATTGGATTAATTTTAGTGCTTAGCCAATCAAAATTGAAGAATTTACTAAAATTTGAATTTTATCTTTAGTTAAGATTTCGAGAAACAGGGCCCCGTTTTACATGTCTTTACTGTATGTAAGAGAGAAGGAGAGGGGGGGGGGGAGGGGTTTAACATGCACCCAGCACAAACTAATAATTCACTTGTGCGCAGAAGTCACTAGTAGTGGGAGGAAAACGACTGTTATAATGATGACTATGAAGACAGTAGGGGAAGGTGGGTGTATTATAAGGTCTTTCATTGAGTCAACTGGCATGGTTTCGGTTCCCCGGCTGTGCGCGACAAGGAGTAGGGTCACGTGTCCACCCTCGTGGGTTTTCTCCAGGTCCTCCGGTTTCCTCCCACTGCTAAAGACCCCTACGCGTAAGCGAAATATTGAAAAAAAAATGGAACCATATGTTAGTCCCGCAATGGCCTAGTCTTTCTTTCAGATCAGGTGTTTATTACTGAGCTTCATACAGCAGAATGGTTAGATGGGCATGTACAATCTACAAGGGTGGTAGGCTAGTGGCGTGACGTCACTTCCTTCCCACTATCACGATCCGCGCTATGACTGAAATCGTGATTTTAATCGTTGAGTAATCGTGGTGATCCTATCAGGTCTTAACATATATTGCGGCAATGTCGTAGCAATCGTGTTGATCGTATTGGAACATATCCAAACGTATCGGCACGTACCGGATCGTGGAATCAATAGGAACAATCCTTTTGTAACGCATCGCACGACAGTGGTAACCTATCATAACACAGCTGGAACATAAGAAAACTCACAAGGTTAGACAGGGGGCCTTACTCTTTGACAGTTACCCTAGGCGAATCACTCCTCCAAATTTAGTATAATATAACACCAAACATGGGCCTGTGTTTTATTCACGGGAAACCAATCTGATTAAAACACAGACTATTTCGTTTCGTTTTTTATAGTTCAAAACTTCGTTTTACTTGTCTTTACTACACTAGAATCTGGAAGAGTTGTTATCATTGATGTGTTCTGGATGATGTGAGGGATTAGCCAATGAAACTGTCCATTACAGCGAGCTTTTGGTGGGTGGTGCACGGAACGTTGGGTAGAAACATTAATGCTGATTGGTTAATCAAACGTCTGACATCATAGGTCAAAAGCCGCTCGTATGAACTCTGACACGACCTACCACTTAAACCGATCAGATCTTCATGTAGTGTAGGCTATCGAAAGTATATAAAAATGAAACGAAATATAGATCTGTATTTTAATAGAATTGATGGGAAACAGGAGATGATCGTGTTTATAATTCAGGACTAGAAAGAAGTCCATTCTGTGCACTGTTTGATGATCGAGTGGATATTGGCTGGTTAGGATTCCTTGAGGTATAATAATTAATGTCTAGCTTTGTAACAGATCTAAGTAATATCAGTTAACCATCACGCGGCCTGATCAATACGTAATAACATGATGAAATTGAGGGAAAGGGAAAGATGACACGTAACTGATGACCTGATATAACTACTCGGGGATTGATTTGTGATAACATGGTACCCCGCGGAGTAATGGCTCTGACTCACTAATAAGGAGGTCACAGGTTCGATTCCGTTGTTGCCCGAGAGAGATCCTTGCGATTTCCCAGCGTCGTTTCTAGGGAGCTAGTTTGGAAACAAGTTCTAATATCTCTCAGAAATGATGTCCTAGAAATTTGAGACTACTCGGATCTTTCAAAGACTCATTTGTTATTTGATTACTTTGGAACCACAATGTAAGAGATTGGCGAGGCATTTTTTAGTTGGTTGATTACTTTGGAAACACCATGTACTAAAATGTGCCCATTAGTGTTTAAAAGAGGGGATCACGTGGCTAAGTGGGTAAGACGCTAGCTTGCTAGCCTGGAGGTCGGGTGTTCGATCCCTGCATTGGCCGAGAAAGTTCATCCAGATTTTCCGGCGTGGTTCTCCCTTGTCAGTGATACAGGACGGAGGGGCTGACAAGGAAAGCTGTCTAGTCGTTCGGATGGGACGAAAAACCGAGGTCCCGTGTACACATTGACGTGCACGTAAAAAATCCCTTGGCAGTTGGAATTCGATATAAGAGTAGGCCGTAGTGCCGCTGTCCGGGCAAAATTTCTCTCATAGCACACTGTATGGCGTATGCCCGTCTTCATTAGCCCAGGTTAGGAGCAGAACAGTAGGACGTTAAACTCCATTTCATTTCATTTCATTTCATTTCTTTTCATTTCAGTGTTTAAAAGATTAGACTGGGAGGGAGGGATCCTTTCGTAACTAATGATAGGTACCATGGAGTACCAGACACTTGACGTTACTGACCCAGTGTATTTCCATGGCACCCAATTAACACAAATCTTATTGGCGATCCGGACAGACCTCATTGATCCATCTCTCGATATTATAGCATTATAGTATTGCCATACCTAGTCCAACTTTATTGCACGTTTTTGTTTTTGGTAATGACTCCAATACACTACAAATAACAGTGCATACCTAAACTTGAGACAAGGAGTAGGGTCGCCTGTCCAACCTCGTGGGTTTTCTCCGGGTCCTCCGGTTTCCTCCCATTGCTAAAGCGAATTATTGAAATAAAATTGAACCATATGTTTGTCCCGAAATGACCTAGTGTCGAGTGGACGTTAAACCCAATTTCTCTCTCTCTCTCTCTCTCTCTCTCTCTCTCGCTATGGGGGAAATTTTGCCAGGACAAAGGCGCTACGGCCTACACTTCCAACTGCCAAGGGATCTTTAACGTGCTCGCCAATATAAACACGGGGCCTCGGTTTTTCGTCCCATCCGAGCGACTACCAGTTGATGCAGCAAAATAGAGAAGGATCTTAGACTCGATTTTTATTTTATTTCAAATTTTTGCTATGAAAGAAATTGTTGGATTTAATCCGTCCCAGTCGTTTGATGTCAATCACAAGACTAAATATCAAAGATAAAGCTTCGATTGTGTCTGCCATCTATCAAACTATATACTAAAGCTGAAACGCCGCTTCTAATTTCGCTGTTTCATAAAATACAGCAGATCAAAATCAATAGCACTGCCAATCAAATTGGAAATGTCATTTTGAATAACAAAAATCCATCATATGTGTCAATTAATGGTCAAACTTGGCACTTGAAGTTCATATTTCCTGGATTGCCAATCAAAATCATCGATCGACTCGTCATCACTTGACCTAGAAACCTTGACCAATATAAATTTATGATAATATTTTGATCATGCGCCCACATACTTTAGAACACGTGATAATGGCGGTCTCTTTTAAGTTCATTGAAGAAGGGCGATAAGATTCTAGTTAGTGTCGTCAAGTACCTACGTAGATCGAACCAGTTAATGGAACCGGGATTAATAGCCCTTAATCAATAGAACCGCTTCATTAATAAGAATATACAAGCGTTAAGTTCCCACCCTTGACATCTTACACGGGGATCACGTGGTTAAGTGGGTAAGACGCTGGCTCGCTAGTCTGGAGGTCGGGTGTTCGATCCCTGCATTGGCCAAGAAAGTTCATTCAGATTTTCCGGCGTGGTTTCTCCTTGTCAGTGATGCAGGACGGAGGGCCTGACAAGGATAGCTGTCTAGTCGTTCGGATGGGAGGAAAAACCGAGGTCCCGTGTACACATTGGCGTGCACGTAAAAGATCCCTTAGCAGTTGGAATTCGATATAAGAGTAGGCCGTAGCGCCGCTGCCCGGGCAAAATTTCCCTCATAGCACACTGTATGGCGTATGCCCGTCTTCATTAGCCCAGGTTAGGAGCAGAACAGTAGGACGTTAAACTCCATTTCATTTCATTTCATTTTGATATCTTACACCGAAAATGAAGAATTGATTTGAGGAGGTACCCCCCCCCCCCCACACACACACACACTTATCATATTGGTTCGCCTTTCATCCATTGATAAAAACTAGTAGAATATATCGACATCAATATGGGATATTTGTTCAATCACATGATACACACACCGATTAAAGATTATCGGATAATCGTTACTGTCATCTACAAAGCGTTACATACACAAACAGGTATAATATATTGTCCGTAAAGCGTGGCTAAATCTTTTTGTTCAGGCCAGCTCAATTTATGTCAAGGTCGCCGAGATGTATACAAGTTTAGGCCACGTGATTGTTGGTGAGATTGTAGGTTAGGGTTAGGGAAAGCATTGAGGTTAGGTCCAGGGTTAGGTTTAGGGTTGGGATTAGCGGTAGCCCTGTTTACATCGTGTGACCAATGACGGAAAATTGAGCTGGCCTTATCATTTAACACTAACAGTAATGAGTAGCAGTGTAGTCTTACTTTTAAAGGGCGGCTATCTCAGAAGTGATGGAGTCGAGCTTAAAGTAGTTAAGTCTCAACCTCAGTATCAACCATAGTCTTCGACATTGAAAGCAAGAATTATTTGTCAATTTAAATCAACAATGATGTTGTCATCTTACTGGGAAATAATGGGCTTCTGATATCCAATATCTAAGATAAAATAAACACTTTACCATTGGTACACATAATGCGTTTCAGCGCCATTTGTAACAAGGGACTCGAAGAACGAGACTAGACATATTCCACAAGTCATGTCAAACGGTGACGTCATATTCTTATCTGGAGGGAATGCGTAATAAATGCTATTGGTGTGGACTGGAATAACTAGATTCTGGAGATTGCCATTCGATTGAGACTTCTGGTGTATTTCGCCGAACATAACTGATTAGAAATTAGAGTAAAAACAGAAACGACTGAATGTAAATCAGTTTATATACATTCACATTACATTATTATATGCGTTCCGACCCATTTGTGTCAATAACATATGGTTCATTTTTATTTCAATAATTCGCTTGAGCGTAGGGTTCTTCACCAGTGGGAGGAAACCGAGGGACCCGGATAAAACCCGCAAGGTTGGACAGGCGACCCTACCCCTTGTCACGTACAACCGGGGAATCCAAACCACGTCAGTTGACTCAATGACAGACCTTATGATACAACGGGCCATCCAAACCCCCTCACGAATAAATGAGAACATGTTCAAAAGTATTGTATTATTCCAGTTTAAGTCCTGGGCCCTGTTTCTCGAAATGTTAACTAAAGATAAAAACCAAATTTTAGTAGATACTTCAATTTTGATTGGCTAAGCACTAAAATCAACCCAATATTCTCCAATCAAATTACTAAAATTTGGATTTTATCTTAGTTAAAATTTCGTGAAACATGCCCCAGATATATATTTGTGCACATTTATACCCATATGCCGGATGTTTTGCTTTGTTTAAGACATGAATCACTTTGGACAAGTTGAGATATGTTTGACCTGTACCGATATCTAAAGCTGCTGATATTATGATGTGAGCGAGTAATCTGTAAGATTATAACATACTGAGCTAGATCACAGACAAAAAGAAAATCGGTTGAACAAAAACGTTTCCGCTGTGTAGGTTTAGTTGTAAATGGCCCTCTAATCAAAGGTGTTAAGTTTTAATTGTATTTGATTGTTATTTTTGTTGCATATTCTGTGTATATTTGCCTACTATTCGCATAACTGTTTCATTTGCTTGATAAAGACGACAGTAACCTCGTCGAAACGTCGCTTAGTATTAAACTCAGTAATTGTGTATCCATAAAACTGTACCTTGTGTTGATCGAACGTGCTTTAATGGTTGATATAAAACATCCAGTCCAAGGCGGATTTACACCATATATCACAGGCGGCAATTAATTTGCCTTCATAAAATACTTATTACCAAAGGTTACTTAATAGAATATCATGTTGAAACGCGAAGGGGTTGGGTCGTGTGGTCTAATTTGCCTTCATAATAAAAAAAACTAATTAACAGTTTGTTTCTAAAAATTTTACTTAAAGATACTTTATGGAAGATTAGATAAAGAGCTGGCAGTTCTCACTATAATAAACGTTAAAAACCAGATAATGTAACAGAGATATTCTGAAAATTTTAGTCAAAACCGAGAAAACCTTATTTTAAAATCTTTGTAGCATCGATTGTCATTTTTAGCGCCCGTCACGATAATGAACAAAGTCTCGGTTATCCATTTTTTGCGTTTAATCATCAACGGACGTTGAACAGCAGATCGAATTCAAATCCAATGAAAATCGGATAGATAAGATGGCATCGAGAGTTTATTATGCTAATAAATGTCTAAATAATAGTTTATATAACATTTCAGACCCCCCCCCCCCCAAAAAAAAAATACCTGGAATAGGCAGATTTACCTCTTGTATGATGCATGTTTAATAGAGTATCGCGTTGTAATGCGAAGCGGTAGTGTGGTCTATTAGGACATTATGTTGTAACGCGAAGGGGATAGGGTCGTGGGGTCTAATAGGACATCATGTTGTAACGCGAAGGGGATAGGGTCGTGGGGTCTAAGGCACCGCACTTTAGATCATTAGGTCACGGGGTCACAAGTGGTCTAATTCCGATCTCAACCTCGGACCGACTGTTTCCTCCCCCTGCTACGCACAAGCGAATTTATAAAATAAAATTGAACCATGTTAGCCCCATGGGACAACCGAGGTCCCATGTACACAGGGGCGTACATGTAAAAGATCTTTGGGAGTTGGAGTGTGATATAAAGCCTGTTTTCCACTAGGCGAATGTTTTCGCGTGAAGCGAATTTTTTCGCCGCGAAAGATTTCGAGCAATCGCGCTTGTATTTTCCACTACACAAGCGATTGTTTCGATCATTCTTTGTTTCATAGCAGAATTGGCGCGAAAGGTTTCCTTCCTGAACTTCCTCAATGGCTGCTGCTTTTAATCTGAGATATTTATTTTTATTAAAGGTAAGATTGATTAACATTTTACTGCTACGCAGACGTCAAATTCGACTGCAGAAGTACAGAAAAATGTTCAGTTCAGCCATTTTGTTTGCGGGGAGAAACGAGAATAGGATGGCCTTGGCCTCGTGAGTTGTATTACCACGTGAGAGTTTACGGAATTCTGATTGGCTTGCTCCTTTTTTCGCGGTTGGAAAGTAGAAACTGGTCGAACTCACTTTTTCGCAGAGAAAAGATCCAGCGAAAAGTGTTGCGCCGCCTGAAATTATACTGCGCATGCCTGTACTCGAAAAAATTCGCTTCGCGCGAAAAAAAACGCCTAGTGGAAAACAGGCTTAAGAATAGGCCTTAGCGCCGCTGTCCGGGCAAAATTTCCCTTATAGCACACTGTATAGCGTATGCCCCTCTGCATTACCCCAGTCAGTGCAGAAAAGCATGAAGTCAAACCACATTCCATTTCTTGTTTATCGCGTTCTTCATCTTAGAACAATCGAATAATCCATAGCCACCTGCTCGAGCTTATCGTCAATCTAATATAGAATCTATCCTGACCTAGTTTATCTTTTAAAAAACTGAATCCTCATCAGAAGTAGGATCAATATCATGTCCGTGTAAAGTAAAGAATCTTCCTAGCAACCAAGGTATGGTTTTTATTAAATATAATATTAAGATTTATCGCTTATCTCAGATGGTCAATTAGTCTTCTGAAATTATAATCAGCACAGGATATTAATTAATTCATTATCGACTTTCTTAATGCCGGATTTAGCTGCCGAACGGCCTAAGGCTATGCAGCCCCTGAGACCCCTACCAATTCCCACGACTAGAAGACGATGAAAGTATATTTTATAAACAGTTAAAGGAGAAAATGAAATGAAATGAAATGGGGTTTAACGTCCTACTGTTTTGCTCCTAAACTGGGATAATGAAGACGGGCATACGCTATACAGTGTGCTATGAGGGAAATTTTGCCCGGACAGCGGCACTACGGTCTACTCTTATATCGAATTCAATCTGCCAAGGGATCTTTTACGTGCACGTCAATATGTACACGGGACCTCGGTTTGTCGTCCCATCCGAACGACTAGACAGCTGTCCTTGTCAGGTCCTCCGTCCCGCATCACTGACAAGGGTAAACCACGCCGGAAAATCTGGATGAACTTTCTCGACAATGCAGGGATCGAACACCCGACCTCCAGGCTAGCGAGCCAACGTCTTACCAACTTAGCCACGTGATCCCCAGTTAAAGGAGAGAGAGAGAGAGAGAGAGAGAGAGAGGGTTTAACGTCCACTCGACACAAACTAGGTCATTTCAGGACTTACATATGGTTTAATTCTATTTCAGTAATTCGCTAGCGCGTAGGTGTCTTTAGCAGTGGAAGGAAACCGGAGGACCCGGAGAAAACCCACGAGGTTGGACAGGCGACCCTACTCCTTGTCACGTACAGGCGGGGATTCGAAACCACGCCAGATGACTCAATGACAGACTTTATGATACAGCGTGCACACACTAACCATTCGGCTATTCATTCCCCCGGGTTGTGAGCTACGTTTTTTGTTCAGAATGGAATGGGGCTTAACCTTCATTCAACTCCTACGCATAGTATAATATAAGGTATGTGAACATCTCAAACGATAAGTGGCATCAGGTGTTCTAGAAATCACCTCCTATTTCCTGCACGGCACCCGTCACTACGCGTCAGTGGTTATATGAAATGAAATGAAATGAAATGGGGTTTAACGTTCTACTGTTCTGCTCCATCTGAGGTAATGAAGACCGGCATACGCCATACAGTGTTTTGTGAGGGAAATTTTGCCAGGACAGTGGTGCTATGGCCTACTCTTAATATCGAATTCCAACTGTCAAGGGATCTTTTTACGTACGACTAGACAACTGTCTGCACCACCTTACTAGGATAAACCACGCCGGAAAATCCCGATAATTTCTCATCCAACACCGGGAGCAAGCCAGCATCCTACCCACTTAGCCACTGTGGCTCCCCTAAAAAGATATAGTTTTGATTTGAATTTCGGACTTTTTATTGAATAAGAAGGCAGCCTCGGAGACAATGTGCCACCATCCCAACGGATGCAATACAAACAAAATTTGTTAGCTACCTGAACTCTTTAAATGAGTTGTAGAATGGGGTAAGCGCTAGGCGCGCCCTTCCCCAAGAACGACAACTGGAGTGGGGGATACACATATACATAGCCTGTTCCTCAATCCAAATTCAGATTTACTGAATAAAAATATTGTTTATATGTTTATTTATAAAAAAGTTTTCAGGCTTGTATTTCATGTTGAATATATGACCCTTAAAAAGCATGGGGGTGGATAGCTGAATGGTTAGTGCGTGCGTGCTGTATCATAAGGCCTGTCATTGAGTGACAAGGAGTAAGGTTGCCTGTCCAACCTCGTGGGTTTTCTTCAGGTCCTCGGGTTTCCCTCCCACTGCTAAAGACCCCTACGCGCAAGCGATTAATTGAAATAAAATTGAACCATATTTTAGTCCCGACATGACCTGCTCTCTCTCTCTCTCTCTCTCTCTCTCTCTCTCTCTCTCTTTTAAAT
Organism: Patella vulgata; assembly: GCF_932274485.2. Lineage (NCBI taxonomy): Eukaryota > Metazoa > Mollusca > Gastropoda > Patellidae > Patella > Patella vulgata. Next base: position 6,986,002 of record NC_065885.2, read on the forward strand.
AGTCACATAGTTTTGTTCGTTCATACGATCTAAGCAGTGATTGCTCATCGTGACGTTGATTCCAAATACGGAATTTGTTGCCTTGATCGGAAATAGCCACTCCCTGTTTTCAATGTAAATAATCAATTTAGAAACTTTCGTTTTGGAGTCGTTCTATTGATATTTGAAACGATCTGACTGTACGGTAGAATCGATGTTATGCATTAACAGCAGTCACAGACTATTAGGCCCCAGAAAATAATACCCGTGTTTATGGGTAGTTGCCACAAAAGAATCCCTCGGGTAGGTCGGAAAATCTGTTCGGACTTTTGAAATTGTCTGCTGAAAACATCGCGAAGACCGATTTACAGGAACGCGAAAAAACCGGCAAATTGGGATTTTGGAAAAAAAAATATAGGTCGTACTGGGTCCGGTTACAATACACACGGGTATTTATTTTTGGTCTTACATAACACCTGTAAATTGGAATAATAATGCAATAATACCACCTATGGTAAGTGCCGTGTGCATTGATTAAAGTTATGTTTTAAACAATGAAAATATTATTCTAGGAAACAGTTAAAAGCTTTTATATCGAGCCCAAATAAAATATTTATATGATATTTAATACTATGACGTTTAAAGGGTATTTGTCATTTTCAATGACACGCCATTTAAAGGGGATCTGTCACTATCAACACTGACATGACGTATAATGGAGGCGCTGCCACTGTCAATAATAGGCCACGAGTGGTTAGGGAGCCAGTGCCCTCTTCACCGAGCCGTCGTGACCCTTTGACGTCATGGGCTAAAAAGACATTCGTACATCGAATGTCTGTGGTTCAGATAGGATATATTTTATTTGGTGTCTATATTTGCGAAAATGCTTCGTCACGTCTTTATCTAGATAACATCAATTAAAGTAATCTTTAGGGATAACTGTGTTGATATGAACCGAGACAAGCGAGGTTGCGCAGTTTTAAGTGTTGGTCTTCTTTAACAGTTGATAGAATCTACTCAGTCTGATCCTATTTCGTTTTCCGCTTTTTATAGTTCAAAATTTCGAGATTAAAACACAGTTCCTATTTCGTTTCGTTTTTTATAATCTCTAGGGATACCTGTGTTGATGTGAATTGAGACAAGCGAGGTTGGGCAGTTTTAAGTGATAGAATCTACTCAATCTGATTAAAACACAGATCCTGTTTCGTTTCGCTTTTTATAGTTCAAAATTTCGTTTTATTTGTCTGTACTACACTCGGATCTGGAAGATTTGTTATACATGTATAACCCGCGTTCTGGGTGATGTGAGGGTTTAGCCAATGAAACGGTCTGTGACGGCGAGTTTTTGGCGTGAGGTGCACGGAACGATGGGTAACCCACTAGAAATAGCAACGCTGATTAAGTAATCAAATGTCTGACGTCATAGGGTCAAAAGCCACTACAATCCGTCAGATCTTCATGTGGTAGAGGCCATCGAAAGTATAAAAAACGAAATGAAATATTAATCTGTATTTTAATCAGATTGAAGTCATTTCGGGACTAACATATGGTTCAATTTTATTTCAATAATACGCTTGCGCGTAAGGGTCTTTAGCAGTGGGAGGAAACCGAAGGACACGAAGAAACCCCACGAGGTTGGACAGACGACCCTACTCCTTGTCGCGTACAACCGGGGAATCGAAACCACGCCAGTAGACTCAATGGCAAACCTTATGATACAACGCACACGCGCTAACCATTCGGCCATCCAATTTTGATGTAGAGGTACATGACAAGGAGTAGGATCGCCTGTCCAACCTCGTGGGTTTTCTCCGGGTCCTCTTGTTTCCTCCCACTGCTAAAAATCCCTACGCGCAAGCGAATTATTGAAATAAAATTGAACCATATGTTAGTCCCGAAATGACCTAGTTTGTGTCGAGTGGACGTTAAACCCCATTTCTCTCTCTCCCTATCTCTTGATGTAGCGTCTACATGTAGAGCCTAGATTATATCCGACTATTATGAATTACCGTCTCTAATTGAATATAATATTTGGATAGCTTGTGTGACCAGAATATATAAATATTATTCATATCAAATTGATTAGGTCAGAGGTCAAGAGATATTTCCTAACAGTCTCGTATGTATGTAATATATTATATCGCTGTATGTATTGTACCAGTCGCTCGCCAAGTGGCAAATAAGATGAAACGGAGCTTATTAACGTTAAAAATACATTTATGGGAGATTAGATAAAGAGCTGACATTTCTCACTATAGTATTTAAAAACTAGATAATGCCAAGGGAATTTGCTGACAATTTCAGTCAAATTGATCCACTCTAAACCGAGAAGTTAGCGAATGAAATTTGGGCCTAGCCTATATCATCATTCCTAAAGTCGGTAAGGTAAAAAAAAACAAACCCAACATAGTCTCGATTATCCATTTTATGATTAAATCATGAATGAAAGTTGAGCAGCAAATCAGATCCTAATCCAGTAAATAGCACAGGCTAGCGATGACATCGCGAGTTGATTATGGTCTTGATAAGTTAATAAATGTCTAATTAATAATTAAGATAACATTTCAGGCCTAAAGAAAGACCTGCAATAGGCAGATTTAGCTCTTGCATTATGTATGTTTAAGCTTGTGTTCCATCAATCGAAAGAGCCACAGTGGCCCAATGAGTAGGACGTTGGCTCACTAACCTGGAGATTCCGTGTTCGAACCCTGCGTTGGCCGAGACCTGGCAAGGGACAACATATAGTCGTTCGCGTGGGACGAAAAACCGAGGTTCCATATACACATTGGTGTGCATGTTAAAGTTCCCTTGACAGTTGGAATTCGATATAAGAGTAGGTCATAGTGCCGCTGTCCGGGCAAAATTTCCCTCATAGCACACTGTATGGCGTATGCCCGTCTTCATTAACTCAGTCGGAGTAGAACAGTAAGACATTAAACCCCATTTCATTTTATTTTCATCAACCGTACTAATGAATACGGGTCGCCATCTGATAGGGAGAGTGAAATTTGAATCAAACGCCATCACGATGTTTATTTTCTCTTCAAACAAAACGTGAAATGAAATGGGGTTTAACGTCCTACTGTTCTGCTCCTATGCTGGGCTAATGAAGACGGGCATACGCCATACAGTGTGCTATGAGGGAAATTCTGCCCGGGCAGCGGCACTATCGCCTACTCTTATATCGAATTCCAACTGCCAAGGGATCTTTTACGTGCATTCCAATGTATACACGCGACCTCGGTTTTTCGTCTCATCCGAAGGACTAGACAGCTGTCCTTGTCAGGCCCTCCGTCCTGTATCACTGACAAGGGGGAACCACGCCGGAAAATCTGGATGAACTTTCTCGGCCAAGGCAGGGATCGAACACCCGACCTCCAGGCTAGCGAGCCAGCGTCTTACCCACTTAGCCACGTGATCCCCCAAACAAAACGTCGGCCATGTTGAGACTGATATACATATCTTTAATTATGATCACGTGATCAGGGCTATCGGGTATAATTATACCCGCCTACGTTACGTCGAATCTTGTATGCGATATCACTACGGTGGAAGCGAACGTTAAAGCCATTTCACACACAAATTAAGTATTGTTTAATGGTCGAGAGCGAGACATTAAGTAATATATTGTAACAACAAGAGGGTCGTACTCCCGAGTGTTTTTACAATATATTATGCTATGTCTTAAGCTCGAGACCATTAAACATCTTAAAATATAGACACTATCCCGCACGTGCTTTTCAATGAAATACGTCACACGAGTCCAATATTTCACTAGTACGATTGGCAAGTTGCCCGTCCGAGTATTTGAAATAATGGTACGTCAACATCAAAGGGTGACGTCACGTATTTTAAGTCGAAATAATCGAATTCCCAATTAAGAGCCCATTGTCATTGTTTATACGGGTAGGCCAAGGTTTCGTCTCATCCAACAAACGAGGCCTACATTCGTTGACAGCCCCCTTGGAACCCGGGCTTGAAAAATCGCCGAAGATATATTCTCGCCCTCAACAAAATAAATAAATACTCGGTTATCTGGTCGAAAAAAAACCCCCACACAAACCACCTGTGTGTTTGAATTCTGAGATGATTGATGATATATTTATATACTAATAGTTACATCTGAACCAAGCTGATAAGCTGTGTTTTCTCTACGCCAAATAAAACATAGGCAGTGCAACATTCAATGTATATAATAACAACCCACTTCAATCAGATAGATTATCAATTTGGCAGTCCTGAATTAAACATTATCGTAAGAGAGAGAGAGAGAGAGAGGGAGAGAGAGAGAGTTTAACGTCATTTCAATATGAACATATGGTTAAATAACATAACAATATTTCATTAATTCGCTGGCGCGTAGAGGTCTTCAACAGTGGGAGGTCCCGGAGAAAACCCACGAGGTTGGACAGGCGACGCTACTCCTTGTCACGTACAGCCGGGGAATCGAAACCTCTTATTTTGAAAGAAAAAAACCCAAACTATTACATACCTTTAAAAATAATGCTTGTTTCTATAACGGAGAAACCATAATACACCGCAGCATATCCACGACATCAAACAGATTATATAAACTTCCAATATTAAAATCTGAAGACGTAATGCCAACTCCTGTACGCTGTCAATCGTTCAAACAAAAGTCACACAGAATCGCGCAGGATGAGAGAGTTTCAGCCACTAGATCACGTGACTCGCCGTGCCTTTCAAGAAGAGGAAAACGGTGTGAAATGGTTAGTGCTAAAGGATAAGGCCAGCTCAATTTTTCGTCATAGGTCATGAGATCCAAACAGGGCTAGCGCTAATCCCTACCCTAACCCTCCAGCAAGTCATAAAGTTATGGAAATAAGATATACCTGACCTAAAAATAACCGTCGAAGATCCTAAACAGGCGTGTTTTTTAGTTTACGCTAATTCACTCCCCTAATCCCTAGCCTTGGACCTAGCCCCAATGCTTACCCTAACCCTAACCTACAATCTCGCGCCTTAACCTTATTTACATCTTAGCAACTTTGACAAAAATTGAGCTGGCCTTAACAAATAGATTTAGCCGGAAACCGGTGTGAGATGTAAATAAGAGAATGTGTATTATTAAAACAAGTGGTCTACTTGATCGATGCCTAAAATACTCGACAGAGTTTTATTACGTAAACAACACCCAACAACAAGAGGAAGAATGGAAAATCAACCAGCGTGCAATTTGTAAAATTTAATTAATACGTCTTCAGACAACATGTTTACAGTTCTTATATAGATTTCGGGGGGATATTTTTTTTGGTATAAAAACGGTGAATAATGTTCTTGAATAACATCAAGGACGTCAAGTGCTTTCCAGATCGATCATTTATCAACTTTTATTTTCATCAGTCAATATGTGTTCTGTAATAAGTCGTTCAGGCGCTTGTAGTTTAAAGGGAGAGAGAGAGAGAAATGGGGTTTAACGTCCACTCGACACAAACTAGGTCATTTCGGGACTAACATATGGTTTAATTTTATTTCAATAATTCGCTTGCGCGTAGGGGTCTTTAGCAGTGGGAGGAAACCGGAGGACCCGGAGAAAACCCACGAGGTTGGACAGGCGACCCTATTCCTTGTCACGTACAACCGGGGATTCGAAACCACGCCAGTCGACTCAATGACAGGCTTTATGATACAGCTGTAGTTTAAAGGGGGTATGGCTCTATATTTTTAGAACTTGGAAATAGACAAATGTGGTTCTAAAAGCACGCATTAATGTAATATTCAAGTTTTGAATATAATACTGTAATTTTTAATCAATTATGTTCGGTGAAATACGTGAACAGCTCAAATTGAACGACAGTCGTTTACGCCTGCTTAGTACATTATAAACGTTTTTTAATTATTATTTTGTCGTTTGTGAATCAGCCTTTGCTAATTACTTCGACATCGTGTTGTAGGATATGTTTTTATTTGTTCATTACAAAATGGCACCGAAATCATTGGGCACACGACTCGTGTAATAATTATAAAAGCTCAATTGTGTCTTAAATATTAGATATTAAGATTCTATAGTTCCACGGCAAGATAATAACATCAATATTGATTGAAATTGATGAATAATGAATTCTAATTCGAATATGATGGAAAATATTGAGTTAGAGACTTAGCTTCTTTAAAAACACCAGGATTGCAGCGTTCATACGCCATGCAGTACACGTTAAGAAAGATTTTACCGGGACAGTGACGCTTACGAACTACTCTTTATTTCGAATTCCAACTGTAAAAATGAAATGGGGTTTAACGTCTGACTGTTCTGCTCCGACTGGGTTAATGATGTCGGGCACACACCTTACAGGGGACTATGAGGAAAATCTGGCCCGGATAGCGGTGCTACGACATACTCATGTATCGAATTCCAACTGTAAAGGGTTCTTTTATGTGCACGACAATGTATACAATGCACCTCAGTTACTGTCCCATCAGAACGTCCCATGTCAGGCATTCCGTCTGCACAACTGGAACATCTTGACGTATTTCCACGGCAATAACCGCTAAGCTGCTTCTACAGTGAGCTGGGAATGACGCCAGTCGTAGGCCAAAGGGTCTATGTGAATGCTATCGTATAAGGATCGGGCAGTTGGAGTATCCTTAATCCCAAATCCCCAAATCCTTAATTGGATTTCCTCCTATATGGACTCGGGGAAATTCGTCGAAAATATATTCAGTTATATGTGTACCTCTAAAACGTATATTATTTTGACATCAAACTTTATCAATTGTAAAATTCAAATTGTTTGTCATCTTGTATTGTCCCTCAATATTGACTCGGCGTATGAAATGAAATTTGCCGCCCTGCTCCTACTGGGTCATATAGTGTGCTGGGGGGGGGGGGGATTGTTAATTTGGCCCAAATCGTTGCGTCACGGCCTACTTTTATATCGAATTCCAACTGCCAAGGATTCATTTACGCGCACGCCGATGGGTACACGGGACCTCGGTTTTTCTTCCTATCCGAGGAACTTTTTTGGTCAACACCGAGTCACCGCCCGGTCGGCAGTATATTAATCACCATAAATCGTGTGAAAAACATATTTTGATACCAAACTCAGTCATATTACGTAATACATGTCAGTGTCTAGTCGTTCGGATGGGACGAAAAACCGAGGTCCCGTGTATACATTGGCTCTCACGTAAAAGATCCCTTGGCGGTTGAAATTCGATATAAGAGTAGGTCATAGTACCGCTGCCCGGGCAAATTGTCCTTCAAAGCACACTGCATGGCGTTAGCCCGTCTTCATTAGCCCAGTTGAAACAGAACAGTAGGACGTTAAACCCCATTTCATTTCATTTCCAGCCATAGAGTATATTCTTCATTCTCAATTTTTTTTCTCTAAAAATCGTCACTTTTGTTTCCAACACTTTCTGAAATTTGAAATAAGAGTAAATATTTCTGATACATCTTGCAGTTGGCTGCATAAACACGGGCCAATTAGTTTTTAAAATAATCTGGGGGGTTGGATGGCCGAATGGTTAGCACGTGCGCGCTGTATCATAAAGCCTGTAATTGAGTTGTACGTGACAGGGAGTAGGGTCGCCTGTCCAATCTCGTGGGTTTTCTCTGGGTCTCCCAGTTTCCTCCCATTGCTAAAGACACCTTAAACCATATGTTAGTCCCGAATTGACCTAGTTTGTGTTGAATGGACGTTAAACCCCATCTCTCGCTATCTCTCTCTTTTTAAATAATCTAATTACATAACAAGAAAACATGTTCAATGTTCAAATTAAACGCCGGCTTCAATAGCCCAGCAATAATATTCTTCAACCGAGGATGTTGATTATCGACAGCAGTTATTCCCCTTTAATCATAAATGGCCGCATAACGCTTTCCTTTCCTACACAGATCGTGTGCAACACATGGAAATGTCTTGTTTCAAAACATATATGAGGTTGACCATGTACATATTGAACTATATGGTTAACTGGAAGTGATGTGCTGCTAAATATCTAACTATCCGACATACATTTATAATAATAATAATAATCTTTATTCATGTATTGAAGCCTTACGGCCATAGTACAAAGTTAGCATATTTGAGTGAAAGTTCTGTACACTTAATTCAATTTTAATCATTAAATAACACTTTATAGATTTATGAAAAAAAAAAATGAAAAAAAACATAGATACAATAAAAAGAGTGGTACATAAGTAAAGGTAGGGAACAGTTTAGTGTAGAAAGTGACTACTATTTACAATGTTATAATAGTGTATAAATAGCTATACCTATGACAATGTGGTTAGTAAAGAAAGGAATAATATCTACAATTTGAATATGAAACCAACCCCGTAACTCTTATCCTTCCTTCTCTTAAAGTTAAGCTGCCATAACTTATAAGTGTTTTGTCTTTTAGTGGTATTCAAAGGCCAGTTTAAGTGAGAAAAATCCACTTAACTTTAAGTAACCCATGAGATTATAATGACTTCTTTTGACTGGAGCACACAATGTCGTAGCAGGCCCGTTAGAGAATTGAGATTGAAACAAAGACAATGTCGCTGAGACGTTTTTTTTTTTTACATCATCATCCTTGATTTTGTAGAGCCATAATAGTGTAAAGGTTACTACCACCGAAATGGTTGCTATCATGTTTGTATTGCTTAATCCATAATGTTTGCCACGACTATGTATTGTTTAATGGTCGAGAGCGAGACATTAAGTAATATATTGTAACAACATGAGGGCCGTAGGCCCGAGTGTTTTTACAATATATACTATTCAAAAAAAGTATGAATAAAGTACTATTGGCAAGTTGCCCGTACGATTATTTGAAATAATGGTACGCCAACATCAAAGGGTGACGTCACATCTGTATTTTAAGTATTGTTTAATGGTCGAGAGCGAGACATTAAGTAATATATATTGTAACAACAAGAGGACCGTCAGGTCCGAGTGTTTTTACAATATATACTATTCAAAAAAAGTAGGGGATATTTGATTTTTAAGTGTTATTAAAGTCACCTAATGAAACTGACGAAGAAACAAATGACAAAATGAAATGAAGTTCACATTCATCGATTTATTCCAAATGATCGTTAGACTAAGTAAGGCACAGACTGACCATTATAAGGGTAAAATGATACCCGGGGTCAAACAGCAAAGTTACCACAGCATCACAACCAAGTCAGTAACGGGTAAATCCTCCTCTGTTTGCCAAACAAGCATTGATCCGACGTGGCATACTCCTAATGAGACGTCTAAGGTCATTTTGGTCCAGATTGTCCCATTCCTGTTGCAACGCAGCAGCAAGTTCTTGGACATTGGCAGGACGTTGTTGACGTTGACGTAACCTCTGTCCAAGCATGTCCCAGACATGCTCGATGGGGGAGAGGTCGGGACTCAGTGCTGGCCAAGGTAATGTGGTGATGTTCTGTTGTTGGAGGTAACCTGTAACGATCCTGGCCCTGTGACATCTTGCGTTGTCATCCTGGAAGATGAAACGGCGGCCATGACGTCGTGCGAACGGCACAACATGGACTGCCAAGATGTTGTCCCGGTAGTACTGGCCTGTAACACGCCCTGCAACAACATGTAAAGCCGTTCTTCCAGCAACAGTGATGCCTCCCCACACCATAACAGAACCACCCCCAAATCGATCATGTCTGATGACGTTAACGTCTTGGAAGCGCTCGTTTCGACGACGCCACACCCTCCTACGTCTGTCCAAAAAATCAACAGTGAACCTTGACTCATCTGAAAACATCACATTGCTCCAGCGTCGATTATCTTAGTGTTGACGATCCCTACACCAACGACGTCTTGCCTGAATGTGATGATCTCTCAAACAAGGGATCACACGAGGACGTCGGGCGCGAAGGTGACCCCTATGCAGTCGATTCCGAATCGTCTGGCCACTCACTCTCACACCAGTGTCTGTTTGAAGACGAGCGCTGATCTGATTTGCTGTGATGACACGATTTCTCAAGGCCAAGGTACGGATAAATCGATCCTGGGCTTGAGTTGTCGCCCTTGGTCGACCTGAGCGTGGTCTGTCCTGTACAGATTGTGTATCACGGTATCTGGACCATAGCCTGCTTATGACAGACTGAGAAACATTCATCGTCCGCGACACAACCGCATGCCAAGGGCACGTAACCTTTCATTTTGGGTAAGCCGACGCATATCAAAATTTGTTTTCTGGTCACTAAAACAATTAAACTGATGTTTCCACCCTGGAATTCAATGCCACAATGACTGTAACATTCAAAGTCAGAGTCGTGCAAATCTTGGGTTGGACCCCCATGATGATCCCAAGCATCACCTGCATTCCATGCGGTAGCTATTGGTGCGTTTGGGCGTCACATGTAACTGGAAATGTTTCTTCTGTTAGGTTCTATAGTGACTTTTTTCGTAGTCATTTGCATATTTTAGTATTATGCCCCCAAAATCAAATATCCCCTACTTTTTTTGAATAGTATAATATTTCGACAAACATTTTCCTAGTAAGTAATGACAAGTAAGATTTTAATAGAGTATAGTGGTGCTCTTAAGGGGACATAACTTGCGTGCGACTGAGTAATTAATGCTTTTTTTGGGGGGGGGGGGGAAAGGGTTAGCTCGTGCGCGCTGTATCATAAAGTCTGTCATTGAGTCAACTGGCGTGGTTTCGAATCCCCGGTTGTACGTGGCAAGGAGTAGGGTCGCCTGTCCAACCTCGTGTTTTCTCCGGGTCCTCCGGTTTCCTCCCACTGCTAAATAAAAAAAATAAACCATGTTAGTCCCGAAATGACCTAGTTTGTGTCGAGTGGAGGTTAAACCCTCTCTCTCTCTCTCTCTCTCTCTCTCTCTCTCTCTCTCTCGGTTTTTCGTCTCAACCGAAGGACTAGACAGCTTTCCTTGTCAGGCCCTCCGTCCTGCATCACTGACAAGGGGAAACCACGCTGGAAAATCTGGATGAACTTTCTCGGCCAATGCAGGGATCGAACACCCGACCTCCAGGCTAGTGAGCAAGCTTTATAGATTACACTTCCATATTAATTTTCACACCTAAGCGGGTGTAATGTCTCATGTTGAAAAGACTGTTGTAGAACAGTGTTTGGTTGGATATTTATTTCAAGCCAACAACTTCTAAGTTCAGAAAAATTGAAATTGGCTATAGGCCTCTATGCTAATAAGTATAGGGCGTTAAGGCCGATTTAGATTATATATAAACCGTCGACTACTTCCCTTCATTTTAGGGGGTTGGATGGCCGAATGGTTAGCACGTGCGCGCTGTATCATAAGGCCTGTCATTAGTCATTAAGTCAGGAGTAGGGTCGCCTGTCCAACCTCGTGGGTTTTCTCCGGGTCCTCCGGTTTCCTCCCACTGTTAAAGACCCCTACGCGCAAGCGAATTATTGAAATAAAATTAAACCATATGTTAGTCCCGAAATGCCCTAGCTTGTGTCGAGTGGACTTCAAACCCCATTTCTCATTACAACTTAGATGAATAATGTGCTTTACTCATTTATGCACCTCACCTGAATTAAGAATTATTAATTAAGATATTGTACTTGGTAATATTTTGGAACATTTACGCGTCTTAAAGTGTATACAAGCTAAAACAATCTATACTTTACTCGTTATGCGTAAACACTCTAAAATGAGTTATAGGAAAATTCAGTACACAATTCCTTACAACTTAGTGGAATAATATGTTTTATTTAGGAAAATTTACACGTCTTTAAGTGTAAACCTGCTAAAATAATCTATACTGGAGGCGATGAAAAATGTATTAAGATTATCATACATGATAATAATCACACCCGTTGGTGTAAATGCAAGCATATGCTTGTGGCGGTGTAGCTCATCCTAAACACCCTTTAGCGGCTACAATTACACCCATATTGGTGTTCAGTACCGCATGGATATCAATAACACATTTGTAACACATTTGGGATGTATTCCCCAATAATAGTTACACCCTTTGGTGTAAATACAGTATAACACTGGTAGTGGTGTAGCACATCCAAACCACCTGACAATTGCTCCTGTTTAAGTGTTCAGTAGTCATGAATATAGGTTACACTTGTTGGGTGTCGCTCTTTTTGTTGGTTACCCTTCGGAAAGTGTTACATTTTAAAAACACTGTGGTGTAAATTTCAGCCCCCTGCAAAAAGTTTCGCCCCCCCCCCCCCCTGTGAAAAATTTTCGACCATAAAAAACAATAGGTATACATTGTCCGTCAATTTTACAGCACCCCTAAGAACACTTCTGCCCCCCCCCCCCCCCCCCCCCGTTGCTCTGAGCTAGTTACTGCCCTGGTAAAGTTTACAATTAATTAATTAATTAATTAATTAACACTGTTGATAGTTTTTAATTACACCCATTGTTAACAGTGTAGATATAAATAACATTCGAACATATATACATAGTGATATTTTCAAGTAATTACACAGAACTTAGTATATAATATACTGATGAATAGTTTTATTATGATCAGTTGTTTAATAAATAGATTTTGAGATATAAATATAATGCTATCTCTCTCTCTCTCTCTCTCTCTCTCCCATATTAAGGGAGAGAGGTTGGACAGGCGACCCTACTCCTTGTCACTTCCAACCGTGGAATCGAAATCACGCTAGTTGACTCAATGACAGACCTTATTATACAATTATACAGCGAGAGACTTTTAACAGTAGACCCTACTCCTCGTCACGTACAAGCTTGGGATCGAAAACATGCCACTTGACTCAATGATAGACCTTATGCGTTAGACCCCTTCTTTCTCTCCCATTCCCCCTTGTCAGTGATGCAGGACGGAGGGCCTGACAAGGACAGCTGTCTAGTCCTTCGGATGAGACGAAAACCCGAGGTCCCGTGTATACATTGGAATGCACGCAAAAGATTCCCTGGCAGTTGGAATTGAGCCAGCGCTTTACTCACTGAGCCACATAGGACCCCTTATAGTATTTGCATCAATTGTTTGCTCGCCGACCTTCTTTCATTCCACTTCCATAAGAAAGTGAGATATCGATTTTTGTAAAGGTGTGACAATAATGCGTGATTAAACAGAAATACGACGTGAATAATTCACAAATTAAAGTTTCCATTTTACTCATGTCGCTCACACATTGATCAGCGGTGAATATTCGATAGGCCGCAACAGGCACTGTGTCTACATATATATAGATAATGCGTTGTGTTGCTTTATTTTGGCTGGGCCACAGTGGCTAAGTGGGTAAGAAGCTGCCTCGCTAGCCTGGAGGTCGGGCGTTCGATCCCTGCATTGGCCGAGAAAGTTCATCAAGATTTTCCGGCGTGGTTCCCTCTTGTCAGTGATGTAGGGTGGAGGGCCTGACAAGGACATCTGTCTAGTCGTTCGGGTGGGGCGAAAAACCGAGGTCGCGTGTACACATTGGCGTGCACGTAAAATATCCCTTAGCAGTTGGAATTCGGTATAAGAGTAGGCCGTAGTGGCGCTGTCCGGGCAAAATTTCCCTCATAGCACACTGTATGGCGTATGCCCGTCTTCATTAGCCCAGTTCTGAGAAGAACAGTAGGACGTTAAACACCATTTCATTTCATTTATTTCATTTTGTTTTATTTGAGCATTTTGCTAGGATATTGTTATGTCCGCCGGGTGAATTAAAGTGTTTTTATATCAGATCATTTGAAACGTAGCCTACAATCATAACAGATAACACGACAAGAAAACATTGTTAAATCCCCCAGGGCCGTTACGCAGTGTTGTCGTTCTCGATATCATCAGTGCACATTCAATCAACAATGAGTGTCGAATGTTTTGAGACTTGGACAGACGACTACATTTGAGCCCAGTATATTTTATATACATTTTAGATACGAAACGAAACTTGAGGAGTAAAAATCTGAAAATGAAAATAAAGGTAAGTAGATAATCTATAATCTGTATGATCTTTTTGTTGTTTCGAGTTTGATTTTTGGTTTCTTTTTTTCAACGTATTTTAAAGAAGCTGAATCGCTAATATTTGGCACCTAGAAATTGACAGAAATATATCACAACGCATATAATAATGTGTAATATGAATGTATATAAACTGATTTACATTCAAACGCTTCTGTTTTTCTTTAAGTTCAAATCAGTTATGTTGGGCGAAATACGCCAGAAGTCTCAATCGAATGGTAATCTTTAGCGTCTGATTATTCCAGTCTACATCGATAGTATTTATTGCGCATAATAAGAAAATGGCGTCACCGTTGACATCATAGACATAATAATAATATAGACTGCTTCAAAGCCGTATATAGATAAAGTTGCGACAACTGTGAAGCCAGAAATTTCATGTGACGTCATGAAAATATGACGTCAAGTGTACAACGACGCCATCTTGGGTCCCAAGTATTTGTTACAATTTATTTTATGTCCTATCATATTGTTGTGTCGAAGTTGGCTGCCCCCAGATAGGGGCGTAGATGACTATTTCATAGAATTCCGCGAAGAGGTAAAACATACATTTTATCAACGAAAAGTATAGCTGAACAAACTATTATTATTATTATTATTATACAACAAAAAGCGCACATTATTGTTATAATGATATAGTTTAATTCATAAGAAGATGAAATGAAAGATACACCAGATAAAAACGATATTAAATATATTTAACTTGCATACGCTTTTAAAAATCAGGCCCCGAGTTCACAAAGCATTCTCAGATTTACGTTAAGAATTTACTCAACTTTCAGACACCGTTTATGGGAAATTTTATTGATCCAGAAACACAAAACTTTGCACATTGTGTCTTATTGATGTATTTGATACATTAAAACAACAAAAGTTTTATAAAGGGTTGTATTGTAGTTAAAATAAGGCCAACAATTTTGAGTAAATTCTTAACTTCCGTCTGAGAATGCTTTGTGAACTTGAGGCCTGATTTTTTGTGCAGACGGGTAAAGTGAAAAATGAAAATTTAAATAGTAATTTGGGAGATAAAACCTTTTTGCCTTCTAGCCGACAAAATAAATGCCTGAAATTCCATGACTTTTTGGTCTGGAGCAATTCCGGATTGTGTGTCAGTTTTTGGTCATCGATCATTAATTGTATCATCAATTTTTCGAAAATAGAAATTTCTTTAAATTGTCTAATGGATAAAACATTTAAAATCAACGTAGCTTAAAACCAGTGTAAAATCAGTGTAATTTAAAGAAAAAAGGTGTCTAACAGCGTGACATGTGTTTCAGACATATGTTTCATAAGTGACATGTGATACGAGATAGAGCTCTCCGAAACTTTCTGGTTTCTTTTGAAATTTGTGTAAAAAATAATATTAATCTAATATATAAACCGCACAAATTTAACAGATACAAATTATGTACATGTTATTCCACAGGTTCACTGACAGCCCAGTGAAGGAGACAGTTGGTTTAGAGTTTGTCCGACTCCTTTGGGTACTTGCGCCCCATTTCCAATGAAATAATCATGTTGTTCTGATGCTCAACTAGCATCAAATATATATCGTGTCTGAGGTTTGTCACAAATCATATCGACCATGTTCCACACATCTCAACATTTATCAGCTTTTTGTTCAATATATAAAAGCCTACATTCCTACAAAATGTCAAGTGAAAAAAGAAAATTCATGGGCTAAATGGAACAATAGAACAAGTACACCATAATGTCGACAAATATGTAAAACTATTAAATAAGATACTATTATGATATGATTCAACCGAAAGGTCCTATATATGCAACATACATATATAATATCTACATTCAAGTTAAACGAACTGCATCTATTCATGTTAAGTCTTGCGCCGAGCTGAATAAAGTTTATGATTTATTGTCATTAAAACATCTATGGGTGGTTAACAGATTATAACTAAAAACTATAATTGGATCTTTATTGCCAACATTTCAATGTACCGAGAATTTTCACCACCAAGCCCATTGCATCTAGATGTTTAAAGCGCGTTCACATTATATTCATTTCGGGATTAATATACCACATATTACAAGTCATACCCAACGGAGAGAAATGACGATTAATGAAAATTCCACCATTTTGGATTTCATTTTGCCGGCTATTTTGAATTTCTACCATCAGGAATTCTAGAAATTAAATTTTTGAGATTATCGTTGCCCTTTTATTACCAAATTAATCTTGTTTCTTTTTTTTTCTTTTTTTTTAAAATGGTATTATATTACCAAATTTGGCAGTCATTTTGAAAGAAATGCCCGCCACCAAATGAAAAATACATTTTATAAATTGATATTTGTCGATTTTTCGACACATTTCGCTTGCATAACTACTCTGTGTTTGAGGAATTTAAAAAGAATTATTTATCCTTCCACCATTGAAAGACACTCAGTACAAGTTATCGCTCTCCGATAATTCCTGAAGAACACCAAATTTAATTCTATTAATCGTGTCATTTTGCATTGGCCGATTTTGAGTATGATTTTGTCTGACATATTTATCATTGAAAACAATAAAACGTTTTGCTAAGTAAAGCTATATGACGCCATGACGTCATAGTTTTTATGGCGTCATGGTTGGGACCCAACATGGCGCCTGTAAATGAGTTGTCGTAACTTTCCCTATACAGGGCTTTGGACTGCTTCATCCAATGACGTCAATATGGACAATAGTGACGCCACAGGAAGTAGAAAATCCGCCATCTTCCGCTACCCCACATGACGCCATTGTTCAACGTTGCCGTATGTAGGTTTGCCGATAATGCCGTGTTATGTTGCATTCAAAAGCGGCCACAAACTTTCCATTGTGATTTTATCATTTCATACGTGAGTAAGTGGAGTAACAATCATATTTAGTCGAAAATATGGTGAGTTTAGCCACGTTTCACGTATTATTATTTGCTCACAAGACAAGACCGACGTTCACGTTGATTTAGAATTTAGGCCTACATCCGATTCCCAGCTTTTACAATTATTACATCGTAGAGCACAGGAATCTGACATTCTATCCGTATTATATATGCATACACCACACCGAACTAGACAATATATAATTTATTATATATATTGTCTAGTTCATTATGGTGTATGTATATACGATTAGAAGGTCAGGTTCCTGTGCGTAGAGGAAGAAAGAAAGGAGAAAGAAATTAATGAATGAAAGGAATAGTAAAGGAAAACATACTTTACAGATTAAGGCCAAGCATAAAGCAATAGGCCTATTCTACTAAAAACCTATATGATGTTTGTGATGTATTTCTTATACACGCCTATGTAAATGGCCTAACATTAGGAAAACAAATGCTATAAAATTACAGACATAACAACAATGTGCATTTTTCTCTAAACAGAATTGGATTTAAGCCTATATGTAAATATCGATAAGCTTATACATATGGATAGGAAAATTTGACGATTATTTTGATCCGACAGCCCTTTTCCAACTTTTGATTTGTTTATCCCCCATTTATGATTAGGGTTAGGATTATATAGGGGAAATAGCGCTGATGAAAAAAGGTAGTCGGATCAAAGATAACCGCCAAAACTTGCATAGGATTGTGTCAAATTTTCCTAGGCTCCCGGACCTATTCTCATATGTATAAGATTATCCATAGTTACAGTTACAGGTCCCGTAGACATTGACGTGCACGTAAAAGATCCCTTGGAATTCGATATAAGAGAAGGCCGTAGTGCCGGCTGTCCGGGCAAAATTTCCGTCATAGCACACTGGCATATGCCCGTCTTCCAGGCGCGGATCCAGAGAGGGGGCGCACCCCCCACCCTTTTTTGCCGTGGCAAAATTTTTTTTGCCCCATTATATTCTCGCGGGATAGGAGAAAAGAATACTTAAAAATGGTAGTGATCCCCATCGTAAGTCGGCGGTCCTGGTGTCCTGCCGTGTCCTTGCGTCATTGTGCACCCTTTTATGCCTACAAAGCTGCTAGCATCTCCAGCTTCTGAAATCTGTTGATCTCCGGCCTCTGATCAGCTGAATTGTGTTACCCTCCACCCCTGTCTGACTGGTTCAACAATGGACTCGTCGCCGTCACCTACCTGTGTATAGGCTGGCACACTGATCAGCAGTGAATATTCGGGGCAATTATAACCTCAGAAAATTTCTATATTTAATTATCTGTACTGATAAAAGGGAAAATTTCTGAATTCGGCTTTTAAATTATTATAGCGAGAACTGCCAGCTCTTTATCTAAATATTAGATAATGCATTTTTAAGTTTCTCTTTGTCAGTGTTAGGCTGGTTTATATTACCATGTATACGCGTTTTTGCCGGCGAAAAGGTCGGTCTTAGATCCATTTTCTCTGTGGGCATTAGTCTAATGCAAATGTAATGGGGCCATTTCCATTACGCTGCTAAAACGAGTACATGGAAAACGGGCTTCATACAAATGTCTATTATTTAACCGGCGAAAACGCGTACATCAAAAACGGACCTTTGATAGGATTGTCAATGAAAATTTTATCATGTAATACCTGGCGGACTCGGTTAGTCCGAGGGCCGTGAGCTCTCCAACCCCAGGCCATTGTGGGTTTTTTTATTAATTATTATTTGGGGGTTTTTTTTGAGAGAGAGAGAGAGAGAGAGAGATACCTGTACAGATAATTCTAAAAACAATGAGAGTGCCAGAAAACATTGAGCAAGGCGTATACTGATTACTGTGTGGTTTAAGTATACTACTACCGCGATCATCTCAGTAAGTAACAATGCGCGAATTTATTTTAAAAATATATAGTTCTACAACGAAAATAATCTATAAAAAGTAAACAACGAGAAAATAAGAATAAAAAAAACGGAATTATCGTGAAACAGATTTTATGCGCTTGAATAGAATGACTGAGCTATTTTAACACCCCAAAATCCAAATCCAAAATATAATTGAAATAAAAAGAAAAAACCTAAGTATTTCATTTTTAGAAATATTTATTAAAATAACAGGAATATGGACGAAAAATCACAACTATTTGATTAATAAACAAGACCTATTATAATGAAATCAATGACGCAAACGTCATCGAGGGGTAGTCCAATATGGCGGACCGTGGCGTCACTGATCTGATGACGTTATCAGTCTATATTATTAGTATGTCTATGGTTGACATGACTTGTGGAATATGTCTAGCCTCGTTCTTCGAGTCCCTTGTTAAATATGGCACTGAACGCATTATGGTAATTCGTGTACCAAGGGTAAAATGTTTATTTGTCTTTAATACTGGATATCAATAGCCCCTCTTTTCCCTGTAAGATCATGAAGACCAATGTTGATTTGAATTGACAAATAATTCGTGTTTTCATTGTCGAAGATTTTTGAAGATATTGAGTTAGAGACTTAGCTACTTTAAATGTAATGGGAGTTTTGTTGTTTCGGGTTTGCTTTTTGGTTTCTTTTTTCAGCAGAATTGAAATGACATGGGATTTAATGTCTCAACTTTCTGCTCCGACTGGGTTAATGAAAACAGGCCTTACAGTTTTCTATAGGGATTATTTTGCCCGGACAGCGGCAAGGGGTCTCCAAGCAGAGGTCAGGGCTATTGTCATATTGCAGCTTAAAGATGTAGATAAAGAATTGATATTTCTTACTATAGTAGTTAATGAAATAGATAATGAAAGGGGAATATGTGTAAAATTTCAGGCAGATTACTTCATTCTGAGCGGAGTTATCGTCGTTTACAGAACTTTGTAGTCTTGATTGTCACTGCTGATGTTTTTAGGATAATAAACAAACCCCCAGTTATCCAGTTTTAAATTAAATCATTAACTGTCAATCGTATTTAAAACCGTTGAAAATCAAAACCATCCGATGTTCTAGAGATTTGATTATGGGCCTGACGTGTAAATAATAAGTAATGATTTATATAGCATTTGAGGCCAAACGAAATGAAATGAAATGAAATAGGGTTTAACGTCCTACTTTTCTGCTCCTATGCTGGGCTAATGAAGACGGGCATACGCCATACAGTGTGCTATGAGGAAAATTTTGCCCGGGCAGCGGCACTATCGCCTACTCTTATATCGAATTCCAACTGCCAAGGAATCTTTTACGTGCATTCTAATGTATATACACGGGACCACGGTTTTTCGTCTCATCCGTAGGACTAGACAGCTGTCATTGTCAGGCCCTCCGTCCTACATCACTGACAAGGGGGAACCACGCCGGAAAATCTGGATGAACTTTCTCGGCCAATGCAGGGATCGAACACCCGAACTCCAGGCTAGCGAGCCAGCGTCTTACCCACTTAGCCACGTGATCCCCTAGAGGCCAAACGAAAGATCTCTATTGGGCAGATTTTATTAGGATGGACAAAAACGAAATAAAGTTATGCGACTTATCGTAAACTATTAATGCCACGAAAGAGACAAAATGGAGACTGAAACACACAATAAATTACAAACTTTAAAGCGACAATCTGTCTATGAACTTTAGCCTTTGTCTCTCTATAACATCACACACTGTAAACAAGCGTTATTTTGGTAGCCAAAATTAGAATTTTCAAACGTCGTATTTTAGAAATGTGGATGTTTGTACGGTAAAGTAAGTTTGTAGATGAACGTAATAGGCCTATAGTAGGTTTTTCATTAAAAAAAATTAATCCAGCGTTGCCTAGTAACACAAACAATATGTCCACTTCCACACTGGTTTCACAAGTCCAACATACACCACCCAGAGCAAAGACTCCACAACAAATTATTTATTACATTAGATGCTTAAGGCGAGTTACTTATCTGAATATTGAATGAGATTGATTCGTGATAACAGGTTTTAATTAAATCACAATATATATATTTTGAATATTTTACAGCGTGTGATGATGGCTGTTTCGGTGTGTCTATGTGTGCTTCTAATCAGCTTTAATATTTTTCCAAATGTACGGAACACCGAAGATAACACAAACAACGACAAACAAGTGAAACGGGAACAAGATTTGAATATGTATTTTCGACAAAATTTTCCTGATAAACATATTGTGGAAACGTACAACACGAGTCGCTATTTGATATATCATTGTGACGGAAGTGGTACTTGCGGCGGATGGACGGATCGCTTAAAGGGGATTGTAACCGGCTACATTTTATCTACTCTCACTAACCGTAAATTTGATATCCGGATAACCGACATTCCATGCAATTTAAGTTCAATAATACAACCTAATATCATAAAATGGGATTCCAACCCCGTGTTAAAGAAGTCAAGTATTTCAAATCATTTCTACGCCGGTTCTACTCAATTCTACAACAACATAAAAGATATGGATTTTAACGTCGAGTTTAAAAAACCCATTGTTTATTTTCGGACAAACTTAGATTACGTGGATGGATTGAAACAGAACAAATTGTACAACACACAGCTTTCGTGGATGAAACACCTGTCACGTGATCAAGTCTATGCTAAGATTGTAAAAGAATTATTCACCTTAGCTCCGGACTCTCAGAAATTAATGGATACGTTTATGAAAACAGCGTTACCATCTGAAAAACACAAATTGGTTTGTGCTCACGTGAGAAGGGGACGTAACCCTACTATACCCAATGATTCTCAAGTGAGAGTATCCGACGAGGACGTTTTGCACGTGTGGAAGTTTTTACGTCATTATAATAACCCTGATATATACAGGATATTTTTTACGTCAGATTCAGACAGTGACGTAACACGCGCGAGAAACTTATTTCCTGATCAAATGGTAGAGAATAAGGGGCAGGTAATTCACTTTGACAAGGCCAGGGATCAGAAGGATTGTGAAGGATTTAGAAAGGTTGTGGTTGATCAGCAAATATTAATGAAATGTGATGTTTTAATGATTAGTTTTAGTGGATTTAGTCGCATGGCAGCCTATGTTCGAGGAAAGGATGATGACACGTTCTGTCTGTTGAGAAACCATACTGGTATAATTCCCTGTAAACCAAGTACAATGAAAGAGTTATATCATGTTATGGGGTAAACCAACAGAGAGAGAGGGTGGGGGGTATGATTCAACGTGTTAATTTAACAAAGGCCGTGTAAATACATGTAAAACTTTATGTTAATTCGGTTTGATATATTTAAATATACAGTATGGGAGATTAAATAAAGAGCTGGTGATTATAATAGTTAAAAACTAGATAATGTAAAGGGAACTTGCTGAAAATATCAGTCAAATTGATTCACCCTGAACCGAGTATTTAGCGATTGAATTTTGAGCCTAGCCTCGATCATCATTACTAAATTCGGTACGATAAAATACATAGTAAAAAAACGTGATGTTGGTAGCCTACCAATTTAAGAATTGAAGTTTTCAAAGGTTGTACTTGAGAAAATCGATGATTTGATTTTTATAAATTAATAATAACCAAGTCCAAATATTTGCTTATCTTTCCTTTTGTTTATTTCTAATAATTACCATATATTTTTTAAATGGCATTTAATAATTCGGACATAATCAAATACTAAACTTTTCATGGAAAACAATTATTATTCTATTCTATTTTTATTTCAACAAATCGTTTACGCGTAGGGTTCTTTAGCAGTGGGAGAAAAGGTGTGTGGTGTATGCACGCGACAATTATACGGCTAACTATAATTACACATCAATCTAGGCAGTTGTAATTCGATATAAGAGTAGGACGTAGCGCCACTGCCCGGGCAAAAGTTTCGGCGCTATTGCACTTTCGTACCTCTACCAGTTCCCGTGGTCGTAGGCACTTGAAATTTTCAGAGGATGTTAAGGGGGGCTAGCAATGACCACACACCAAATTTCAGCCGAATCGATAAATAACTTTTTATTTTACCGACCTTTTAATTTCTAACGAGAGAGAACTTCATCCGTTTGACGCCATTTGCTTTGTTTACTAATTAGACTTGAATAACAAGACACTAAGACGGAAACCGACTCGAATAACAAGACACTTAGACGGAAACCGACACACTGCAATAGCTGCCTAACACTGCAGTTCATAAAAATTAATATAATTTTCGTATACTTTAATTTTTGCGCGAAGCCACCATTTTCTATAAAATACTATTTGGTGTTGATCAGTGGATTGGCCTTTAGGTGTGAATATTGCCGTGACCTTGATTTTGACCTTGAGGACAAACTTCCCATCCATATCGGGGCCTTTGCGTTTATGCTTGCCGTGGCCTTATTTCCTACTGTATTATCAAAGTTAATGTTCGAGGTGAAAGCAGAGATGACGTCCTTCAGAAAAGATAATTGGGTTAAAGTCGTAGGTCAAGGTCATGTTACAGAAAACTAAACTCAAACTTTTCAAAGTCATTTTTGGGACATTTGACCTTGACTTACGACCTTGACCCCGTAACCATTTTCGAAGGCTATCACATTGGCTTGAATCATGAACGTTTACCTTGGTCCTATCGCACACTGCTCGGTCAGAAAACGGTCAAACGCAGAGGGTCCGTGTCCGAAAGGAAGTCAATGGGCGTGGTCAATGTGAAAGGTCGTGGTGACCTCCACTAGTCACCGTTAACCATCCGTAACCTTGACTCTGACCTTGAGTCCAAACGTCCCATCCATCTCGGGCCCTTTGCGTTTATGCTTGTCGTGGCCTTATTTCTAACTGTATTATCAAAGTTAATGTTCGAGGTGAAAGCAGAGACGACGTCCTCCAGAAAAGATAATTGGGTCAAAGTCGTAGGTCAAGATCATCTTACAGAAAACTAAACTTGGACTTTTCAAAGTCAGTTTTGGGACATTTGACCTTGACTTACGACCTTGACCTCGTAACCATTTTCGAAGGCTATCACCTTGACTTGAACCATCGACGTTTACTTTGGTCCTGTCGCACACTGTTCGGTCAGAAAAGGGTCAAACGCAAAGGGCCCGTGTCCGAAAGGAAGTCAATGGGCGTGGTCAATGTGAAAGGTCGTGGTGACCTCCACTAGTCACCTTTAACATCTGTGACCTTGACTTTGACCTTGAGTCCAAACTTCCTATCCATCTCGGGCCCTTTTCGTTTATGCTTGCCGTGACCCTATTTCTTACTGTATTATCAAAGTTAATGCTTGAGGTGAAAGCAGAGACAACGTCCTTCAGAAAAGTTAAAAGGTCAAAGTCGTAGGTCAAGGTCATGTTACAGAAAACTAAACTCAAACTTTCAAAGTCAGTTTTGGGACATTTGACCTTGACTTACGACCTTGACCCCGTAACCATTTTCGAAGGCTATCAACTTGGCTTGAATCATGGGCGTTTACCTTGGTCCTGTCGCACACTGCTCGATCAGAAAACGGTCAAACGCAGAGGGGCCCGTGCCCGAAAGGAAGTCAAGGGCGTGGTCAATGTGAAAGTTCGTGGTGACCTCCACTAGTCACCTTTAACCATCCGTGACCTCGACTTCGACCTTGAGTCCAAACTTCCCATCCATCTCGGGCCCTTTTCGTTTATGCTTGCCGTGACCCTATTTCTTACTGTATTATCAAAGTTAATGCTTGAGGTGAAAGCAGAGACAACGTCCTTCAGAAAAGATAAGTGGGTCAAAGTCGTAGGTCAAGGTAATGTTACAGAAAACTGAACTCAAACTTTTCAAAGTCAGTTTTGGGACATTTGACCTTGACTTACAACCTTGATCCCATAACCATTTTCAAAGCCCATAATCTTGGCTTGAACCATCGACGTTTACCCTGGCCCTGTCGCACACTGCTCGGTCAGAAAACGGTCAAACGCAGAGGGGCCCGTGTCCGAAAGAACGTCAAAGGGCGTGGTCAATGTGAAAGTTCGTGGTGACCTCCACTAGTCACCTTTAACCATCCGTGACCTTGACTTCGACCTTGAGTCCAAACTTCCCATCAATCTCGGGCCCTTTTCGTTTATGCTTGCCGTGACCCTATTTCTTACTGTATTATCAAAGTTAATGCTTGAGGTGAAATCAAAGACAACGTCCCTCAGAAAAGATAATTGGGTCAAATTCGTAGGTCAAGGTCATGTTATAGAAAACTGAACTCAAACTTTTCAAGGTCAGTTTTGGGACATTTGACCTTGACTTACGAGCTTGACCCGTAACCATTTTCAAAGCCCATCATCTTGGCTTGAACCATCGACGTTTACCCTGGCCCTGTCCCAAAAATGAAATAAGGTCACGGCACGCATAAAAAAGGGTCCGAGATGGATGGGAAGTTCGGACTCTAGGTCAGGGTCAAGGTCACGGATGGTTAACGGTGACTAGTGGAGGTCACTACGACCTTTCACATTGACCACGCCCATTGACTTCCTTTCGGACACGGGCCCCTCTCCGTTTGACCCTTTTCTGACCGAGCAGTGTGTGACAGAACCAAGGTAAACGTCCATGATTCAAGCCATGGTGATAGCCTTCGAAAATGGTTACGGGGTCAAGGTCGTAAGTCAAGGTCAAATGTCCAAAAAATGACTTTGAAAAGTTTGAGTTTAGTTTTCTGTAACATGACCTTGACCTACGACTTTGACCCAATCATCTTTTCCGAAGGACGTCGTCTCTGCTTTCACCTCGAACATTAACTTTGAAAATACAGTAAGAAATAAGGCCACGGCAATCATAAACGCAAAGGCCCTGATATGGATGGGAAGTTAAGACTCAAGGTCAAAATCAAGGTCACGGCAATATTCACACCTAAAGGCCAATCCACTGATCAACACCAAATAGTATTTTATAGAACATGGTGGCTTCGCGCAAAAATTAAAGTATACGAAAATTATATTAATTTTTATGAACTGCAGAGATAGGCAGCTAGTGCAGTGTGTCGGTTTCCGTCTTAGTGTCTTGTTATTCGAGTCTAAATAGTAAACAAAGCAAATGGCGTCAAACAGATAAAGTTCTCTCTCGTTAGAAATTAAAAGGTCGGTAAAATAAAAAGTTATTGATCGATTCGGCTGAAATTTGGTGTGTGGTCATTGCTAGTCCCTCGTAACATCCTCTAATAATTTCAAGTTCCTACGACCACAGGAACTGGTAGAGGTACGAAAGTGCAATAGCGCCAAAGTTTCCTCATAACACACTGTATGGCGTAGACCCGTCTGCATTAGTCCAGGTTATGAGCAGAACAGTAGGACGTTAAACCTCATTTCATTTCATTATTTAAAGTTTTACTACAATATTGTTATGTGCGCCGGGTAAATTAAAGTGTTGTTATATGAAATCATTTCAACTGTAGTAGCCTACATACATTACAGATAAGGGACGACAAGAAAACATTGTTATTTCACCCAGGGCCGTTACGCAGTGTTCATATCAGTGCACATTCAGTCATAAGAGTGTCGGATGTTTTGAAACTTGGATAGGCGACTACATTTGAGCCCCGTATATTTTATATACATTTTAGACACGAAACGAAAATTGAGGAGTAAAAATCTGAAAATGAAAATAAAGGTAAGAAGATAATCTATCTGTATGACCTTTTTGTTGTTTCGAGTTTGATTTTTGGTTTCTTTTTTCAACAGAATTGTAATGAAATGGTGTTTTTCTTGTTTCGAGTTTGATTTTTGGTTTCCTTTTTTTCAACAGAATTGAAATGAAATGGGGTTTATAATGTCCCACTTTTCAGCTTCGACTGGGTTAAAGAAAAAAAAAAATACCAAACAGGCATGCGTATTACAGTGTGCTATGGGGATAATTTTGCCCGGACAGCGGCATTACGGCCATCTCTAGTTTCTAGTCAAGGGCTCTCCAAACAGAGATCAGGGCTATTTTCATATGGCAGCTTAAAGATTTAGACAAAGAGCCGATATTTCATGCTATAAAAAATGAAAGGGGAATATGTGTAAAGTGTCAGACAAATTACTTCATTCTGAGCGGAGTTATCGTCGTTTACAGAACTGTGTAGTCTTGATTGTCACTGCTATCGTTGTTAGGATTATAAACAACAAAGCCCCAGTTATCCAGTTTTAAATTAAATCATTAACTGCCAATCGTATTTAAATCCGTTGAAAATTAAAACCATCCGACGTTCTAGAGAGTTGATTATGGGCCTGACGTGTAAATAAAAGGTAACGATTTATATAGTATTTGAGGTCAAACGAAAGATCTCTATTAGGTACATTTAACTCTTAAATAATGCTGCTTTTATTAGGATGGACAGAAACGAAGTAAAGTTATACGACTTATCGTAAATTATTAATGCCACGAAAGAGACAAAATGGAGACTGAAACGCATAATAAATTACAAACATTAAAGCGACAATCTGTCTATGAACTTTACCCTTTATCTCTCTATAACATCACACACTGTAAACAAGACCCCATAACACATTATTTATTACATTAGATGCTTAAAGGGCTAATCCCGATAATTTTTTGGAGAATAAAACTGTTTAATTTTGTTTTAAAATCCCTGAAAATCCTCTACCTAAGGGCCGAGCAACTAACTCAATATTTGTGACAAGTTTTCAAATAAGTGAAATCCGTCAGTCTTCATCTGGAAATGGAGACCAGTATCCCAAGCTGTATTATGCGGTGTCTAGATAAAACCAGACATTTTTTGTATAAAAATAATGTGTAGGTGAAATTTACCTTTCATTATCAAGTACAGCATTTGGGTCATTCACTGTATAGACCTCTCAATGAACGGGAATCGATTATCAGGTCTCCCAACGAAAAAATTGACCCAAAATCTTAAAAGGGTTACGTGTCCGGATAAGCAGTTTTGATGATCACGTCCAAACGACTCAATATTTTGAGCTGAAATTTTGAGATACGGTCCATACACCATTCCTCTAGTTTGGCGTTTAAATTTCATACATACTCAGACTTTTATTTTTGAGACTCTGTTCAAATAAGGGATAGTCCCTTTAAGGCGAGTTATAACTTATCTGAATATTGAATGAGATTGATTCGTGATAATAGGTTTTAATTAAATCACAAAAGATATATTTTGTATATTTTACAGCGTGTGATGATGGCTGTTTCGGTGTGTCTATGTGTGCTTCTAATCAGCTTTAATATTTTTCCAAATGTATGGAACACCGAAAATAACACTAACAACGATAAACAAGTGAAACGGGAACAAGATTTGAATATGTATTTCCGACAAAATTTTCCCGATAAACAAATTGTGGAAACGAACAGCACGAGTCGCTATTTGATATACCATTGTGACGGAAGTGGTACATGCGGCGGTTGGACGGATCGCTTAAGGGGGGTTGTAACTGGCTACATATTATCTACTCTCACGAATCGTAAATTTGGTATCCAGATAACCGACATTCCATGCAATTTAAGTTCCATAATACAACCTAATATCATAAATTGGGATATCAACCCCGTGTTAAAGAAGTCAAGTATTTCAAATCATTTCTACGCCGGGTCTACTAAATTCTACAGCACCATAAAAGATATGGATTTTAACGTCGAGTTTAAAAAACCCATTGTTTATTTTCGGACAAACTTAGATTACGTGGATGGATTGAAACAGAACAAATTGTACAACACACAGCTTTCGTGGATGAAACACCTGTCACGTGATCAAGTCTATGCTAAGATTGTAAAAGAATTATTCACCTTAGCTCCGGACTCTCAGAAATTAATGAATACGTTTATGGAAACAGCGTTACCATCTGAAAAACACAAATTGGTTTGTGCTCACGTGAGAAGGGGACGTAACCCTACTATACCCAATGATTCTCAAGTGAGAGTATCTGACGAGGACGTTTTGCACGTGTGGAAGTTTTTACGTCATTATAATAACCCTGATATATACAGGATATTTTTTACGTCAGATTCAGACAGTGACGTAACACGCGCGAGAATCTTATTTCCTGATCAAATGGTAGAGAATAAGGGGCAGGTAATTCACTTTGACAAGGCCAGGCATCAGAAGGATTGTGAAGGATTTAGAAAGGTTGTGGTTGATCAGCAAATATTAATGAAATGTGATGTTTTAATGATTAGTTTTAGTGGATTTAGTCGCATGGCAGCCTATGTTCGAGGAAAGAATAAGGACACGTTCTGTCTGTTGAGAAACCATACTGGTATAATTCCCTGTAAACCAAGTACAATGAAAGAGTTATATCATGTTATGGGGTAAACCCAGAGAGAGAGAGAGAGAGAGAAAGAGAGGGGGAGAGAGAGGGAGAGAGAGAGAATAATTTAACAAAGGCCGTGTAAATACATGTAAAACTTTATGTTAATTCAGTTCGATATATTTAAATAATCAGTAAGTTTATGGAGCTTTCGACTATTATTGTATATATATTTAATTGACGCGTATACTATCTTCCTGATTGTGTCTTCTTCATCTGTTAACACTGTTCATCATGTGCATTTTGCATACGGAAAGTCCATTGGCCATTACGCTATTTTACTGAATAACGAATAACAGAACGCGTTTCGTTATTCGGGATTCAAATTTTTAATAACGAATAACGGGATCCCTTTGAAGTTGTTGTATTTTCACTGGTTGAGATAGCAGGAAAACGAGTTTGTGGCCGTCCTCTCCTTCGCCTGTCGCAGATTTCCGGCACAGCCGTCTGTAACACGACATGTTTTCAGGCATTGCAGGTTCTGCCACCCGCTCTCCCCCTCCCTAACATTCGTCGAACCTGCACACCTATGCATCACGGGGCCATTTTATGTATAAATTTATCTGGTATTTCTAGATTTATCTTGGTAAGAGGCCACCGGTAAAACGCCCGTTATAAAAGGCTTCTGAGTATTAAAAAAATTACAAGTCACGTCATGATTTAAATGTATAAATACTGAATTACACGAATCATATATACTATTAAAAAAAAGTAGGGGATATTTGATTTTGGGGGCATAATACTAAAATATGCAAATGACTACGAAAAAAATCACTATAGAACCTAACAGAAGAAACATTTCCAGTTACATGTGACGCCCAAACGCACCAATAGCTACCGCATGGAATGCAGGTGATGCTTGGGATCATCATGGGGGTCCAACCCAAGATTTGCACGACTCTGACTTTGAATGTTACAGTCATTGTGGCATTGAATTCCAGGGTGGAAACATCAGTTTAATTGTTTTAGTGACCAGAAAACAAATTTTGATATGCGTCGGCTTACCCAAAATGAAAGGTTACGTGCCCTTGGCATGCTACAGATCGGCACAACACAGGCGGTTGTGGCGCGGACGATGAATGTTTCTCAGTCTGTCATAAGCAGGCTATGGTCCAGATACCGTGATACACAATCTGTACAGGACAGACCACGCTCAGGTCGACCAAGGGCGACAACTCAAGCCCAGGATCGATTTATCCGTACCTTGGCCTTGAGAAATCGGTTCATCACAGCAAATCAGATCAGCGCTCGTCTTCAAACAGACACTGGTGTGAGAGTGAGTGGCCAGACGATTCGGAATCGACTGCATAGGGGTCACCTTCGCGCCCGACGTCCTCGCGTGATCCCTTGTTTGAGAGATCATCACATTCAGGCAAGACGTCGTTGGTGTAGGGATCGTCAACACTGGGATAATCGACGCTGGAGCAATGTGATGTTTTCAGATGAGTCAAGGTTCACTGTTGATTTTTTGGACAGACGTAGGAGGGTGTGGCGTCGTCGAAACGAGCGCTTCCAAGACGTTAACGTCATCAGACATGATCGATTTGGGGGTGGTTCTGTTATGGTGTGGGGAGGCATCACTGTTGCTGGAAGAACGGCTTTACATGTTGTTGCAGGGCGTGTTACAGGCCAGTACTACCGGGACAACATCTTGGCAGTCCATGTTGTGCCGTTCGCACGACGTCATGGCCGCCGTTTCATCTTCCAGGATGACAACGCAAGATGTCACAGGGCCAGGATCGTTACAGGTTACCTCCAACAACAGAACATCACCACATTACCTTGGCCAGCACTGAGTCCCGACCTCTCCCCCATCGAGCATGTCTGGGACATGCTTGCACAGAGGTTACGTCAACGTCAACAACGTCCTGTCAATGTCCAAGAACTTGCTGCTGCGTTGCAACAGGAATGGGACAATCTGGACCAAAATGACCTTAGACGTCTCATTAGGAGTATGCCACGTCGGATCAATGCTTGTTTGGCAAACAGAGGAGGATTTACCCGTTACTGACTTGGTTGTGATGCTGTGGTAACTTTGCTGTTTGACCCCGGGTATCATTTTACCCTTATAATGGTCAGTCTGTGCCTTACTTAGTCTAACGATCATTTGGAATAAATCGATGAATGTGAACTTCATTTCATTTTGTCATTTGTTTCTTCGTCAGTTTCATTAGGTGACTTTAATAACACTTAAAAATCAAATATCCCCTACTTTTTTTGAATAGTATATTTATCGTTGATGTTATACATACATATAAAATTTCACACACCGTCTTCTTTATATTATTATTGCCACACCTATTACTCAAATATCTATTTTATTTGTACAGATGTGACGGCGTTAAGGAACACAAAAGGTCTGACTATGCAATTTATTCGTGCACACTAGAGAGGGGTTAAGATATAAACATCTTAATACAAACATCTTAATGCTAGGTTCCCTCTCGACTTTGGTCGTACACCGTAAGCTCTGCACCTTCGCCTCTCGCGGACGATCGGCACCGCTGTCGGTAACCCGAAACGTTTTCGGGATTTCAGGTTCTGCCCTCTTAACATTCATCGATTGGGGAGGGGGGATGGCCGAATGGTTGCCACATGCGCGCTGTGTCATAGGGTCTGTCATTGAGTCAACTGGCGTGGTTTCGATTCCCCGGTTGTACGTGACAAGGAATAGGGTCGCCTGTTCAACCTCGTGGGTTTTCTCCGGGTCCTCCGATTTACTCACACTGCTAAAGACCCCTACGCGCAAGCGAATTATTGAAATAAAATAGAACCATGTGTTAGTCCCGAAATGACCTAGTTTGTGTCGAGTGGACGTTAAACCCCATTTTTTTTTCTCTCTCTCCCTCGTACGCCCATGACTAAATCACGAGAACAGTATATATTGAGAAGTGTCTTACTGGCATTTCTTTTTCTTTTTTGGAGTGGGGGTGTCTCTCGGATATTATTAAAGATACATTAGGGGAACTGCTGAAAATTTCAGTCAAATTGATCACGCTGAACCGAGAATTTAGCGATTGAATTTTCGGCCTAGCCTCGATCATCATTACTAAAGTCGGTTCGATAAAAACAGTTTCCATTATCCATTTCATGATTTAATCATGAATAAATGTTGAGCAGAAAATCGGATCCTAATCCAGTAAATATCACAGGCTAGCGACGACATCGAGAGTTGATTATGATCTGGATAAGTTAATTAATGTCTAATTAATAATTTAGATAACATTTCAGGCCTAAAGAAAGACCTGCAATAATCAGATTTAGCTCTTGCATAATGTATGTTTAATAGCCGAAATTTTGTATAAGAGAGAGAGAGAGAGAGAGAGAGAGAAATGGGGTTTAACGTCCACTCGACACAAACTAGGTCATTTCGGGACTAACATATGGTTCAATTTTATTTCCATAATTCGCTTGCGCGTTGGGGTCTTTAGCAGTGGGAGGAAACCGGAGAAAACCCACGAGGTTGGACAGGCGATCCTACTCCTTGTCACGTACAACCGGGGAATCGAAATCACACCAGTTGACTCAATGACAGACTTTATGATACAGTGCGCACACGCTAACCATTCAGCCATCCAACCCCCCTTTTTTGGTTAGCTTTTCGCTTTAAGTCTTCTCATAATACTAAACGTTCCCACGAATACAAATAAGACTCAAGGCATGTCCCGATCGCGAAGCAATTGGAAAAAAAAATTAAAAAGTAACTATTATTCTTAAGAATGTTTTTCGCATAGCTTCGCCCAGCTGGTCATTGTTTGGAAACAATAGATGTGCACTTTTTGTACAACTTGAGTGTCAGTTATATAAACTGTCATACGGTACATTGGGCATAATTAGAATATATAAAAACATAATAAAAGTATTTGCTTTACCCAGCTTCAAGTATATTTCGTTTATTGCTTCTCTTTGTCGGAAATATTGCAACAATTGCCTGGGGTTTTTTTTAATGCTCAGAAAAATGAATTTAAAAAGGTCCCTAAATATGTTTTCCTGGATTCGCTTCATGGATAATTATGTGATAATTGAAATCGTAACAAAACCGCGCAAATACCAACACTGGTAAGGTATATGAAGAATAACCTTTATTATATAAAAACGTGATGGGCCAAGCATTAAATGAACTAAAATAATATTTTTAGTTCGTTTCTCACGACAGTCTTTCGTTTCTTACATATCTTTATTGAAAATATTGTATGCACATATGAAACTGAATCAAAGAATGTAACAAATTATTTTAAGAGCGTTGAATACGATTAAATGCACATTTTAAAGATATGATATGACATGTTTTGTTATTTAGGGTGATAAAACACATGTCAATCACTAAGAAAATAACTTTATTTTTTACCAACTATACCAAAAAATTGAGGAAAACTAAATTTAGGGTGATCCAGTATTAGTAGGTTGGTTTTTTTTTTAATTCGGACTAGATTTGTCAAGATAAATTACTTCTGTTAATCTCACCAATTGATAAGCACCTTGTGGTCAGGAGATTAAGGTTGCTAATTGGGTAATCAATGGTTTTGTAGATAATAAATTAGACGAATGAAACGTAAAAGCATGTTGTGAACACAACTAACAAGTTTAAAGAGACTATGCCGATTAGAACAAGGTCTCAAAAATAAAAGTCCGTTTATGTATGAAATTTCAGCGGCAAAATATAGATGAAAAAAACTTGTGTTGAAACAACACAAACTTGTGTTAAATGTTGAAACAACACAAGACTTGTGTTAAAATTTACCAAACAACACAAACTTGTGTGAAAATCTACACAATACTTGTGTTGAAACTTGTGTTGAAATTTCTGAAACTTGTGTTGTGTTGAAATTTCTGAAACTTGTGTTGAAATTTCTGAAACTTGTGTGGTTTCATAAAAACTTGTGTATAACCACCAACAAAAACTTGTGTTTTATTTTCCCTCAATTTAGCAATCTTTCCCATGCAGCCCCCAACCCCTTTTGCTCTGTTTAACCTGTAAAGTTTGATAAATGAGGTAACAATAATTTTATTTGTTAAATTATCATTTATTCATAAAATGATAGGAAAAGTAAATTAACACCACCAAATCAAAACTAAATAGACATCATTTGAAATGTTAACAGAAAAACAGAGATATAATTCTAATACTAATAAAATTTTTGTTATACTTTGCCCCCCTCCCCCCCACATCACAAAATACAAAATAGCTATTTAATTTTTTCTTTACCCGAAAACAAGAACTGAGAAAAGAAAGATCCCTACCCCATACCCCAAAAATATATAATTCAAATATATCTAAATATAATAACATCCAAACCAAGCCCTAATTAGATTAATTATGCACTAAATTGAAATACTTTCAGAAACTGAAAAGTGCTACAAAGTCATATTACAAGTGATTTGTGAGGCATCTAGAAATAACTAGCATACACAGAAAACTAACAAAAGAAAAATGCACTATTTTGCAGGAGTAATAAAATGATGTAGAACCTTTTCCTCATTAAAAAAAATCAACAAACAAAATGAATATTTTATCAAGATTACAGGATTGAAAAATAAAAAAATATCAGAGAAAATCGCAAACATTAAATAATATGTACAAAATATATATAAATAATCACAAGTCAAAAGCAAGGAGGAGCCACTGTGGTTCAGTGAGTGCATTGGCCGAGAAATTTCAACTGGATTTTCCGACATAGTTCCCACACGTCAGTAGTGTAGGACATGGCAAGGGATAATTGGGTATAAGCCCAGAATTGAAACTACCCCCACTGCGTTTACTTTAAAGAACCCTTGACAATTGAATTATCTGACTCAATGACAGACCCTTCTGATCCAATGTGCGTGTGTTAACCATTCGGCCCTCCTGGGTTCCCTTTAAACAACCCTTGACAGTTGAAATATTTGATATAAGAGTAGGTTGTACGGCAGAATCACCATAATAACACAGAAAAGTAGGATATTAAACCCTATTTCATTTCATAAGCAAGGGAAAGTCACCTTAATGTAGGTCAAGGTTTTTTGTAATTCTGGGTATATTTGATCTACATTTGGTTTCTAGATTATGCCTATTAAATACTTTATGATTTCCGACCAAATTCTAAGTGATTTATATGTCACTTTACATTCTATATTATACATAAATTTCTGTAGAGAATTAAAATCTAATTGTGTTTGGGATGAATATTTAACAGTAAAAACAAAAAAAAATATTCAAAAATTGGGTCAAATGCATTCTTTTCCAGAATTATAAAATAAATTGATGCTTGGGATCTCTTGTTGTTATCATACATCAAATAATCGTCCAGCCTAAAAAATAAAAAGTAGGCAATAAGAATACTTTCTTACTATTTATGGTTCACAATGTTTAAATAAACAATTTGTTTTGCCACATCGAGACTGAGTCTCTATTTTGTTTCATCTTTGGGTAACACTTATTGTGTCTTGTCCAGTAACAGACCCAGGCAGATTATTATATTTTATTTCCATCGACAACAAATTGGATATTACCTATTAAAATCTATTTGAAAAGTAAAATATTGTCCATTTTTATACTGCTATTTACTGTAAAAATACACATAGGGTCTATCACAACTTGTAGAAAATCAATGGATGTGATTGTCAAAAATCAAGAATGCCAAGACTTGAATAGGAGAGTCCTAGGCTTTGCCCCAAGAAGAATAACTAGATTACCAATCAAGTGTATAGAACTAGTTGATGATTAAAAATACAAATATGTATGTTACTTACATTTTACCTGATTATCAAGCTCTGTGAGAAAAAGTTTCCATAATATGAATAGCCATTTCCAACTGTCTTGATCTTTCTGATGTAGTTAACTGAGAGAAAAAAACATACTATGTATTAGTTGACTTAAATCGACTCAATAGTTAAAAGATGAAAGTTTTAATTTAATTACATTGTGTTGTAATGTGTTGGTTTGCTTTGTCACAGATGAGACAAAATGAAAAAAATGAAATGAAATGGGGTTTGGCGTCCTACTGTTCAGCTTCGACTGGGCTAATGAGGTTGGGCATATGCCATACAGTGTGCCACGAGAGAAATTTTGCCGGGTACCGTGACCCTAAGGCCTACTCTTGTATCAAATTCTAACTGTCAGGGGCTCTTTTACATGCACGCCAATGTGTACACGGGACCACGTTTTTTTGTTCAATCTGAACGACTAGACAGCTGTCCTTGTAAGGCCCCCCGTACTGCATCGTCTTACTGCAAACCCGCGACCTTAAAATATGCAAACCAGTGTCTAACCCACTTGGTCACCATGGGTCCCCACAGATGAGATAGTCATATCTACATGTATCTGGACATAAGTAAGATTCTGTCTGCACATACATGTACGTGTACAAATTTACTAAACTAAACTGAATTTTAAATTTCAAAACAATAAAATGAAATGGAGGTTTATGTCACATCAGCTCCAACCGGGATATATTGTGCCAAACACATTATGGTGAGATTCTAAAATACCATAACAACAATCTTTTCTATTAGAATTGAACACTCACCCTCCAAAAACACCTATGAGAAAGCATAGGTGGTCAAATCACCATTTCTTCAGCTCTTTCTTTTTCCATATTTGGGTTTTTTGACTTATTTTATTATATGATCTTTGATTTGCTATGGCATCTAATATGGAAACTGAAAAATATGAATATGTGACATGTAATAAACTGTTTAAGATACCTTACCATATACAAACTGTGTGATATCTAAAACCATTTGAATCCCGAAGATCTTACCCAAGCCTTGAAAATCTGTTTTAATAACCCTTGTTTGTCATGTGACTGGACTGTCACAGTAATTAGGAGAGAGTCATGTGGCTTAGTGTGTAAGGCACTGGCTTGGTACCCGGGAGGTTGCGGGTTCGCTCCCAGTGTTGACCGAAAAAGCTCATTTGAATTTTTCAGCATGGATTCCATGCCTAGTCGTCATGGTGGCTAAGTGGGTAAGACGCTGGCTCGCTAGCCTGGAGGTCGGGTGTTCGATCCCTGCATTGGCCGAGAAAGTTCACCCAGATTTCCCGGCGTGGTTCCCCCTTGTCAGTGATGCAGGACGGAGGCCTGACAAGGACAGCTGTCTAGTCATTCGGATGAAATGAAAAAACGAGGTCTCGTGTACACGTTGGCGTGCACGTAAAAGATCCCTTGACAGTTGGAATTCGATACACCGCAGTGCCGCTGTCCGGGCAAAATTTCCCTCATAGCACACTGTGTGGTGTATGCCTGTCTTCATTAGCCCAGTTCGGAGCAAAACAGTAGGACGTTAAACCCCATTTCATTTCATTTTTCTAGTCGTTTCAAAGGAACACAAAACCTGAGGTCCCATTGGCGTGCATTTAAGCCGATAGTATGGTAGTTGGAATTTGTTGGCTGTAGCACCCGTGTCACAGTTCGACTGCTAGTTTGCGATACCCACTCGATATGAATGAGTGGTGATTGGCTAATGAATTCTAAAATCAGACGAATGCTTCGGCGAAGCGGACACACCACTCAAATACAATTCGGCCAAATATATCAAACATGTTTGATTCGGGCGTATGTCAGTGGATAAACTAGGTGAAGTTTAGCGCCAATTGATTCAGCCAAATCCTTTGGCTAGTTTATCCAGCACTGACGATTTAAGTTTGTACTTTCTTTATATGCAAATATCACATTTGAAAGAGGCTGTAAGCCTACTTTCTTTATATGCAAATATCTTATTTGAAATAGGCCATTATTATGTGATTCCCCACTTGAATGTGACTAGGAATAGGGTCGCCTGTCCAGCCTTGTGGGTTTTCTCCGGGTCCTCCGGTTTCCTCCCTTTGCTAAATACCCCTAGGGTGTATTCGAAACAGTGTTCCGGTGCAGAGAACGGACGGAGAATGGGTTCTTGTCGGACTTGAGCAGTCTGGAATGCGTTCACGAACACATTCCCGTTCTCAAATCCCACACTACCTCATAGCTGGTGTGAGGGAGAACAAACATGGTCGACGTATCGATAACTGCTGAGAAAACAGCATCATGGGTGCATTTATTAATTTAAAAGTTTAATACCGTTCGAAAATTGGATGTAGTATGTGGCCAGTATAACATCAAGTAAGTTAGGTTGCCAGGCAACGAAACATATGCCCACAGCAGTTTAATCGTTTGCGCAGTCAACAGGGATTGTCGCATATTGATTCTTTTGTAGGTAATGTGGGCATTTACAAGAAAATTTCATACAAGATTATAATTTTTGTCGTTTGTGGGTTTACAAAGGTCGACGCATCGATAACTGCTGAGAAAACAGCATCATGGGTGCATTTATTAATTTAAAAGTTTAATACCGTTCGAAAATTGGATGTAGTATGTGGCCAGTATAACATCAAGTAAGTTAGGTTGCCAGGCAACGAAACATATGCCCACAGCAGTTTAATCGTTTGCGCAGTCAACAGGGATTGTCGCATATTCATTCTTTTGTAGGTAATGTGGGCATTTACAAGAAAATTTCATACAAGATTATAATTTTCGTCGTTTGTGGGTTTACAAAGGTTCTACAAACTGAAACAAGGGCCTTAATTGTTGAACTTTGACAGATTTTTTTGTTTTGTGTTTTACTAATTTAAATAATGCATACAATTTTCATACAAATCGGATGATAATTTTGTTGTTCGCGCGTTCACAAGGTTCGAAAAAGTGAAACAAGGGCCACAACTCTAGACATAATTCACAGAAATCGTAGAAATTTAATAGACGTCTTCGTTTCACTAATTTAAAAGATTCAAATGAATTTCACAAAGTGAAACAAGGGCCATAACTCCAGAAGAAACTAACAGAAATTATTGAAATTAAATAGGATTCATCTCATTAAAATAAACAACATATCAATTTCAAAATAATCAGTTCTGTAGACGACGGACAAACCTACGGACGAGGGCGTATCAAAAGGTGATGTAATCGCCATCCAAAGAATTGAAAAGGAGTAAAACGGTGTCATAATTTATCAAAATTATGCTTAATAGCGAAGTAAATACTAAACAAGTTATCGTAACAGATTGTATAAATTTAATTCATCTTGTTACCATGGATACCGTTCTCTCATGTTCGACACTCATGAAAGTGTTTTCATGTTCTTCAGCCGTTCTCGAACCTGCGCGAACACTGTTTCTAATACACTCCTACGGTACGCGCAAGCAAATCATTCAAATAAAATTGAACAATATTAGCCTCGAAATTACCTAGCGCCAGTAAGTATAAAGGATCTATCCGACA
Organism: Patella vulgata; assembly: GCF_932274485.2. Classification (NCBI taxonomy): domain Eukaryota; kingdom Metazoa; phylum Mollusca; class Gastropoda; family Patellidae; genus Patella; species Patella vulgata. The sequence continues at coordinate 7,025,088 of NC_065885.2, forward strand.
AACACTAACAACAACTCTAGGTTGATTACATGTCATTTGGGACTCACGTCATTTGGGACTCGCGTCATTTGGGACTCAAAAAAATATGACCACGACATTTGGGACTCGGGTATACGACGTTTGGGACTTTGGTATACGTCGTTTGGGACTCGGGTTAACGACGTTTGGGACTCGGGATAATTTATTAGAAATAGGCCAATTCAAACAAAACACGAAAGAAAATATTTATTAACATGAAACACGTGGTTAGTAAAAGGCTCAACCAAACGATAAAACATTAGTTGCACTTACGGTTCTTTGATAATCATCGTTTCTCATAAAAGTTTTATATTTATTTAAAACGAATAATATGCTGATGAATTTATTTGAAAATGACCTACACAAAAAACAAAATAAATATTTACACGACATGCAATCTTTTTTTACAAGCCCCTAGAAATTGTTAACGATAATCCGTGAGCTGCACGTTGACATGCTTGTCGTAGATGGCAATACCAATTGATAAATTAGTGCGTACAAGGCACAAAGTTTTTTTGTGGAAAATATAAGAAATGGCAACGATCAAATCGGGATAATTAAAGCTGATAATCCCAATGTTATTACAGTATGTTCAAAGAAACCTAACGGTTCTTTGGTGGATGAGGAAAAACGTGAGTTATCAATCATCGAGAATGGCGGCCGTGTGTTGATTGAGGTTATACCGTTTCACGAAAAAACATTAGCAGTGGTCGGTCAATCAAGCTCGTTTACTATTTATAACGCAAACTTTTCGTTTCGGTTAAAACAAAATATACGTCCATTTTAATTGGCCGAAGGATCTGTGACTAATAGAAATATGGCGGGCGGACAAACTGACCAAACAGTATATTTCGAGGTATTTGAGGTAAGCTAATTTAATATTATATCATAACTGCATGTGCATACTTGTGTTTCTGTGTGATTAAATATTCAAAAAACCATTCTTAGGATACAGCCTCGACACCAGTCAGCCCTGAATTGCAATGTTTGTTTTGTGTTCTGGGCGCCATTTTGAAAAAAACTGACATGACCTATATAATACAATCCAGCGATAGTGCAGTCAATTTCCTTTAAAAGGGAATCCGAATTTGTTAATTTTCTGCGATATCACCTCGGTGGAAGCGGACGTAAAATTCAACTAACACTAACTAACTGTTAATTTTCTGCAATATCACTTCGGTGGTAGCGGACGTTAAATAAAGCTATTTCACGTACAAAGACCTACAATAAAATCCAGGTGAATTGGGAAAAATATTCATGTATTTTCTTGATGAAGAGTAGCTATTTCAATTTGTAAATGCCCAGTCATCTTAGACAAATAATAATTCCAACTTCAAATCAGTTGTATTTATTCAAATCATACTATGAATAATTGTATTTTTCCACTTGCATAATAATAAAAACTTGACTTTTATTATTTTATTTCTTCAGGCCAAAAACATGGAAAATTGGTAATTGCCTTGTATCACTGCTAACTATAAGGCACAGGGAGCCTTGGGCAGAAATGATAATAATATGGTTCTCAGATATGTTACTGTGTACAGACTGAACAAAAAATATATATACACTTGCTATTACATGTACATTATATCATTGGCAATAATAAGATCCAATTTTAGTTTTTAGTTACACACTTTTAACCACCAATAGATGAAAATAAATCATAAAATGTATTCAGCTCGACGTAAGACTTAAATAAATAGATACTGTTGGTTTAACTTGAATAGAAGTTTTAAATATCTATGCTGCATATATGCATATATCACCTTGCAGCTGAATCACATTACATATCTTTTTAGTTGATGTTCATATCGTCTTACGTATTTGTCAACATCAATGTGACCTTGTTCTATGTCACATTAGCCTATTCACACTTGTTACCACGAACTTACTTACCACACCCTCGCATAGTTATGAATTTATTGTTTCACTTGACTAAAGAAACATTTTTTAGGAATGTATGCTTTTATAGATTGGACACTTGTTTGCAATATCATTGTCGGTGGAAACTGGCACTATACCTAAAGAATGACTGAACAAATAGCGGAGACGGGGTTTCAGCCGGCTGATTTAAATTATTTCTTTAAATACAGTAAAGCTTGAAATATGTCAGTTCTCCCTCTTTAGAATGTTTTTGTAAATAAGTTTTTATTGTAGTTTCCGTGGCGTATTCACAATAAGCGTTAGAAACAAAGATATACACCCTTAATCCCGGTGCCGATAAATGTTGGGTTGTGTGGAACATGCTAACAAATCTCAGGTACGATATATGTTTGATTCTGGTTGAGAACAGCATGAGAGCAACATGATTGTTTTCATTGGAGATGAGACGCAAATATTCAAAGGGGTCAGACAAACTCTAAACCAACCACGTTCCCTTCACTGAGTCCCTTCAAAGGAGGCCCTGCCTGTCTACCTGTGGAATAACATGCATTTGTATCTGTTAAATTTGTGTGGTAGATAGATTGATATTATTTATATAACGTCTTACCCCAAACAAATTGCAAAAGAAACCATGAAGTTTCTGAGAGCGATATTTCGTAATTAGTGTGCTTTAATGGTGGGAGAATAAATAATTAAATTTTTCAAACACAAACTGGTCATATATAAAATAGCATTTTCTGACAAGACCAGCGATAATCTCGTAAGATATGACTTTTACTATGTCTATTAAATGGTTTTCGACGTCTCTTCAAGGTCACCGTCTTGCGCCAAAGTCGTGAAACGCACCGTCTGGGGATTTGTTGGGGCAAGTCGGTCTTGCCTGGCCGTGAATACGGCAACCTGAAAGTGGTCGATTTTAATGTAGACATCTGAACTCCAATCAACAAATCAATCAACCAGGCTGTTGTCGTTGCATTCACATGACACCAGACGTGTCACCGATGAAACAAATATGCCTGAAACAAATGTCGCTGTTAGTGCGACCCATTTGTGACAATTTCAAGGTCCCAAATAATAGTCCTTTTTTACTATTAATAGTAATTCAATCAGTAAGTGCTATTTACCTTATAATAGTCGTCTTCGCTTTTACCCGACATTACACAAAACACCAATGGTAACTGTAACAATTGTCGTCTTGCCGTAGTGTTGCGATTGAATGAATGCATAGTCAAGTATAGACCGTATGACTTACTAGAGGGGTAGCTATTGGGAGCATCAATTGTTTACATTCTATGGTTTCCTAATTATATTTTATATCCGAAGTATAGATATGTTTATTAGTAGATTCTATATATTAGAGTAAATATTAAATACGTACATTATTATTCAGTTAATCAAATTATGATTATAAATATTTGGTTCGAATTTGTATATGTAATTTATTAGTTACTCCAATAAATCGTGGTCTTTCGTCTGGGATCAAGCATGGCAGCCAAATTTGTGCGTTGCGGAAAGGGGTGAAGTCAAAAAGGTATTGTGTTATAAACATATATTTTTGGTTGTAATTATCAGTTAAAATGTCCATCACATAACTAAGTATATGTCAGTATTCTTATTTGATATGTATAATTGCGTTTTGGGTTTGAAATCTTGTGTATTGTATTAGCTGTCATGCAGGCACTGTCAAACGCCGTTTCCTAGCTAACAATATTACGTAGTTTTTACGTTGTGCTATAGTTATTATCGTATATCAATTAGTACCGTTTAGTAATTCTGTTAACTTTTGTTATTTCAGTTTTCACATATGTGTATTGTGTGTATGTTCAACTTGATATTCATCATATAATCAACTTAGAATTGTCTGTCAACTAAATGATGATATAAAGAGAATTCATTGAACCCTAAAACTTGTATGTTGAATTTGTTGATTATTCCGGTACACATTTAGTAAAAAGCTTGCGACTTAATCCCAGAAGATTGCGCAGAGCATCACACCTCTGTTCATTTGTGTTTGGCTGCCTGCGTAACGAGGTGTGCTGTTACAGTGAAAACTTTATTCACATATTTGCGAGTGATGGTATTTTTTGTGCGAACATTTTATTGTAAAACATTTGCGTGCGTAGGCCAATGTATAAGCCTATTTATTTTGCGAACTCTTTGAATCTAGCCCTGTGTGTAAACTTGTAGCTGTTTCTCCTAATTTGCGTATATTGCGGTACAGAAAAGATTTTTGCGATGGAGTCAAGTCATTCAACTAGAAGATCACACAGCCAATCTTCGTATAGGACAAGAAGTTGTGCGTCAAGTTCATCACGTTATTCAAAGAAGATTGATCTTGCTGCAGAGGCTGCTGCATTAAAGTCGAAGTTGAAATTTATTGATGTCCTTTCACAGAAACAATTAGAATTAAATCGTTTAGAAACAATTAGAGATATTGAAATTGCGGAAGCCAAGTTAGATGCTATTGCGAAAATAGAACAAGAGGATGATAGAACAAGCCGTGCCATTGATTCTGCATTGTCTGCAGATAAAACTGAATACGTTCAAGATTATGTGAACACTTTGCACAATTCTGAGTCTGAACCGGTCAAATTGAATAACTCATCAAATCTACCTGTAACTCCAAATGCTACTACTGCGACAAATTGCGATAACAGACCTACTAATTTTGCGTCAACACCTGTCTGCGAAGCTCAACGTGACTTTGTGCGTGCGACCTCCAGCGATATTGAACTTACAAACCGTGCGTCTGCGTTAGATAGAGATACTGACAAGAATAATTGTTCACCTGTAACTTGTGTTGAAGATAATAACTTTGCGTTTGCGAGAGTTTATGATACAGGAGTTAATAATTCTGCGTTTGCGTCATCCTGTAGCGTTGAACTTAGTCATTCTGTGTCTCATCCTCTTTATACCCCTTCAACATCTCAAATTAACCCTTATGCGTTGCGTTCTCAAGAAACCTGTTCAACAGTTTATTCAAGTCAACAACCGAATCCTGTAATGTCAACAAAGCCAGCTTATTACATTCCTACAAGGTCAATTAATGAAGATGATCCGTTAGTCAGAGTAGCACAAGTTTTTGCGGAACATGCGAGTTTCAGTCGTTTACCCCCTCCTGAGCCTGGTACATTCTCTGGAGACCCGTTAAAATACCCAAGTTGGAAAAGCGCGTTTCAAACTTTGATAGACCAAAAGGACATTCCTGTTTCAGAACGAATGTATTATCTTAAGCGTTATTTAAGTGGATCTGCGAGAGAGTGAGTTGAGAATTATTTCCTGTTGTCGACAGAAGATGCGTACGATGAAGCCAAGAAACTTCTTGATGATAGATTTGGTAATTCATTTGTCATTGCCAATGCGTTTCGCGATAAACTTGATGCTTGGCCTAAAATTCATTACAGAGATGGAATAGGTTTGCGGAAATTTTCGGATTTTTTGCGTCAGTGTGAAGTGGCGATGCGGACTACTAGAAGTTTATGTGTTTTGAACGATGATAGGGAAAATAAGAAATTACTTAAGAAACTTCCTGATTATTTAGTATCACGATGGGCACGTATTGTCCATGACTGGAGAATTGAGAGAATGACATTCCCTCCCTTTGTTGAATTTGCGAAATTTATTGATAAAGAATCAAACATTGCTTGCGATCCTGTAACATCTTTACAACAACCTGGAAAGGAGTTAAATCAACCAGATTCGTTAAGGTACAATAATAAATCAAGCTGGTCATCAGATAAGTCACATTTTAGGAGACCTCCTGGAAATGTTGGTTCATTTGCAACGAACTCGTCAGAAAACTATATACCCTCAAGGTCGAAAGTTTATGAAAATGCGCCAAGGCAACCTGTTTGTTTCTTCTGTAAAGATCCACACATTTTGGATAGATGTTCTGTTTTTCTGAAGAAAAGAATTGATGATAGAAAAGACTTTCTAAGAAACAACAAATTATGTTTTAGTTGCTTAAATCCTGGACATTATTACAAGTTTTGTCGTAGAAGAAAAACATGCGATATATGTAACATGTATCATCCAACAGCTTTACATGGTGATGTGCATGAAAGAACTGATACATCAGAAAGGCCTGCAACTACAAGTCATAATTGTAAATTGGACATTAGCGATAAATCAAGTAATTGTTCGATGATTCTTCCTGTGTGGATTTCCCATATGTCAAATCCAGAATTAGAATGTCTTGTATATGCCCTTTTAGATACTCAGTCAGACTCTAGTTTCATTTCAGATACTACTTGCGATCGGTTAGGTATCGATGGACCCCACATACAGTTATCATTATCAACAATGTTTGCGAAAGATATGCGAGTAGATAGTCGTAAAATGACTGGCTTAATTATCAGAGGACATAACTGTGACATTAGAATTCCTTTGTCAACTGCGTATACAAGAAACGAAATACCTGCTCATCGTTCTCATATCCCTACACCTGAAATAGCACGTAGGTGGCCTCACCTTGAAACAATTGCGAATGAATTAATGTCACTGAACTCTTGTTAGATTGGTTTGCTTATTGGTTATAATTGTTCCCGTGCGTTATTACCTCGTGAAGTTATCCCCCCTGTATTGAATGAACCCTTTGGTCAGAAGACAGATCTTGGATGGGGAATTATTGGTAATGTTGATCCAGACATAAATAATGAACTTAAATGCGATGAGTTTATGTTTTGTAGTCATAAAACTGAGAGTAATGTTCAACCACTTCATTCGATTAGAGAAGTCTCCGATCTAAACATTCGAACACGACATGCGTTTATTTCATTTAAAACTCAAGTGAAAGAAATCGTAAGCCCTTTTAATATTCTCAAGATTTTAGAAACTGACTTTAGTGATCTCCACTCTTGCAGTAATCAAACATATTCACGTGAAGATAAACAGTTTTTGAATAAAATGTCAGAAAGTATACATTTAACATCTGATAATCACTATGAGATGCCCTTGCCATTTAGAGATAGGGAACCTACACTTCCTAACAACCGAGCTCATGCGTTACAAAGACTTTTACCATTGCGTAATAAATTTAAGAAGGATGAAAATTATCGGCGTGATTATCGTCAGTTTATGTCAGACATTATAAGTAAAGGATATGCAGAAAAAGTTCCTGCGGATGAACTTCATCAAGATATCGGTAGAATATGGTATATCCCTCACCACGCGGTTTACCACCCGAAGAAGCCTAACAAAATACGCGTAGTATTTGATTGCAATGCCAGATTTAAAGAACAGTCAATAAACGACCATCTTCTTAAAGGCCCAGATCTTACTAACACGCTAACTGGTGTACTCTGTAGATTTAGAAAAGAATCCATAGCTGTGATTTGCGACATAGAACAGATGTTCTATCAGTTTCGTGTAAATACAGAACATCGCAATTATTTAAGATTTCTTTGGTGGATCAATGATGAGGAAGAGCCTACGGATTTTAGGATGACAGTACACTTATTTGGTGCTGGGTCATCACCTGGTTGCGCAAACTTTGGTTTGAAACAGGCTGCTATCGATAACGAAGAGGAATTCGGTTCTGAAGTAACAGATTTTTTGAAACGAGATTTCTACGTAGATGATGGTTTAAAGTCTCTTCCTACTGAAAGAGAAGCGATGAATCTAATAGATGGAAGTAGAAACTTGTTAGCTAAGTGCGGACTCCGATTACATAAGTTTGTATCAAATTCTAAAACAGTTGTTAATTCAATAGATCCAGAAGACCGAGCTAAGGAGATACGAGATCTCGATTTATTCAATGATGAACTTCCGATGGAACGTGTATTAGGTATACAATGGTGTATTGAGTCGGACTGTTTTCAATTTCATATAACTTTGAATGACAAGCCATTGACTAGACGTGGAATACTTTCCACAGTATGTTCTATATATGATCCATTAGGTTTTATAGCGCCGTTTTTACTATTAGGAAAACAGATACTCCAAGAACTTTGTAGAAGTCGTATTGATTGGGACACTAGTATTCCTGAAGATATGCGGTCACGCTGGGAACGTTGGCGAGATAATCTTGTGCATCTTTCGTCAGTGAAAATTCAGAGATGTTTTAAACCACAAACCTTTGGTCAAGTAACAACTCGAGAGTTACATTACTTTTCTGATGCAAGTACCTACGGATATGGTCAGTGTACATACTTGCGATTAGTTGATGATCAACAAAACGTATATTGCTCACTTGTTGCTGGGAAATCACGAGTAACACCACTTAAGCCTATAACTATACCTCGTTTAGAACTTGCTGCTGCCCTTGTTTCGGTTAGAGTCGGTGTGCATTTGAAGAGTGAACTCGACTATGATGACATTAGTGAAATTTATTGGACCGATAGTAAGGTTGTGTTAGGATACATAAGTAATGATGCCAGACGTTTTCAAACTTTTGTTGCGAATCGAGTCCAACAAATTCGAGAAGCGTCGTCACCTGCTCAGTGGAATTTTGTATGTAGTTCTGATAATCCTGCGGATGCAGCTTCTCGTGGATTAGAAGTTGACGAACTGGTTAATCAGTCGAAATGGTTTACCGGACCTGATTTTTTGTGGAATCTTGAACTTCCCGTAAATTGCGATTTCAAAGAAGAATCCCTAATTTCCAAGGATGACCCAGAAGTAAGAAAAGTTCAAGTATTTGCAACACAGTTAACAAAACCTACTGTAAAATTCGACTTATCACGTTTTAAGCATATTTCAACATGGTTTCGAGTTAAAAGAGCTGTTGCCCTGTGTCTGCGATTAAGAAAGAAGATACAAGTTAATCAGGCGAGTCTGAAATCTGTTTACACACCTTTAACCGTGGATGAATTACAACATGCTGAAACAATAATCATTAAACTTCTTCAATCACAAGTTTTCAGCGAAGAAATACAAATTTTGAAGAAATTACAGAAAGCGACTGATGATAATGCTGCGAAGAGAAAACTAAAGAAATCATCATCGTTATATAAGTTAGATCCATATCTTGATCATAATGGTATAATTCGAGTTGGTGGACGCCTTAAATTGTCTAATTTGGACCCTGCAGAAAAGAATCCAATAATACTGCCTAAGAAACATCATTTGACTACGTTGATCGTTCGTCATTTCCATGAAACTGTAAAGCATCAAGGTAAAGGTCTCACAACTAATGAGATACGCTCCAGTGGATTTTGGATATTAGGATGTAGTTCAGTCGTTTCAAGTTACATCTATCATTGCGTCATCTGTCGTAAATTGCGAGGAAGAGTACAAGAACAGAAAATGTCAGAACTTCCTGAAGATCGATTAGAGCCTGCGCCTCCCTTCACATATTGCGCTGTTGATTGTTTTGGACCATGGACTATTAAGGAAGGAAGAAGCGAACGAAAGCGTTATGGTGTATTATATACATGTATGACTAGTCGAGCTGTTCACATAGAAATTGCGAATAGTTTGTCAACAGACTCATTTATTAACAGTTTGCGTCGATTTATTGCTATTCGCGGTCCTGTACGCCAGTTACGTTCGGATAACGGCACCAATTTTGTTGGAGCAAAAAGAGAATTATCTGAGCTTATTCATAAGATCAATCATGATCATGTTAGACAATATTTGTTAGAAAATGGTTGCGACTTTGTTTTCAAAATGAACATCCCTGCTGCGAGTCATATGGGCGGAGTTTGGGAACGCCAAATAAGGTCAGTGCGAGCTGTTCTCTCTACGCTTATGATGCAGTCTGGAACACAGTTAGATGATGAATCTCTTCGTACTTTTATGTATGAAGCTGCAGCAATTGTGAACAGTCGTCCCTTGACTGTAGATACTCTTAATGGTGTCACATCTTTAGCACCTTTGACACCTAATCATTTGTTGACTATGAAGACTAAGATTATATTACCACCTCCTGGAGAATTTCAAAAGGAAGACGTTTATTCTAAAAAGCGATGGCGTCGTGTGCAGTATATGGCCAATGAGTTTTGGACACGGTGGAAACGCGAATTTCTACAAAATCAACAAGTGCGCTCTAAATGGAATGATTCTAAATGTGAAATTTGTAACGGTGATATTGTTCTTCTGATAGATGATAGTCTTCCGCGAAACCAATGGTCGGTGTGTCGTGTTGTTGAAACATATCCCGATGCGGACAATCATGTGCGTAAAGTAAAGCTTTACATTGGTAATAAATATTTAAATTCTGATGGAAAATGTGTAATTCCGCCTGTATATTTAGAACGTCCATTACAGAAATTAGTTTTACTTCTTGGACTTGAAGACCAGGGAAATCCCCGCCAAGGAGCCAACTGAACTGTCTTTTTAAAATTAGAACTCTCTTTATTAAGTTCGTTGAAATATTGAATATGTAATAGTTAAGGTTGTTATGTTTTTTGTTGAAAATCAGCATACTAATTTTGAGGAGCCATGTAACAATTGTCGTCTTGCCGTAGTGTTGCGATTGAATGAATGCATAGTCAAGTATAGACCGTATGACTTACTAGAGGGGTAGCTATTGGGAGCATCAATTGTTTACATTCTATGGTTTCCTAATTATATTTTATATCCGAAGTATAGATATGTTTATTAGTAGATTCTATATATTAGAGTAAATATTAAATACGTACATTATTATTCAGTTAATCAAATTATGATTATAAATATTTGGTTCGAATTTGTATATGTAATTTATTAGTTACTCCAATAAATCGTGGTCTTTCGTCTGGGATCAAGCATGGCAGCCAAATTTGTGCGTTGCGGAAAGGGGTGAAGTCAAAAAGGTATTGTGTTATAAACATATATTTTTGGTTGTAATTATCAGTTAATATGTCCATCACATAACTAAGTATATGTCAGTATTCTTATTTGATATGTATAATTGCGTTTTGGGTTTGAAATCTTGTGTATTGTATTAGCTGTCATGCAGGCACTGTCAAACGCCGTTTCCTAGCTAACAATATTACGTAGTTTGTACGTTGTGCTATAGTTATTATCGTATATCAATTAGTACCGTTTAGTAATTCTGTTAACTTTTGTTATTTCAGTTTTCACATATGTGTATTGTGTGTATGTTCAACTTGATATTCATCATATAATCAACTTAGAATTGTCTGTCAACTAAATGATGATATAAAGAGAATTCATTGAACCCTAAAACTTGTATGTTGAATTTGTTGATTATTCCGGTACACATTTAGTAAAAAGCTTGCGACTTAATCCCAGAAGATTGCGCAGAGCATCACACCTCTGTTCATTTGTGTTTGGCTGCCTGCGTAACGAGGTGTGCTGTTACAGTAACTGTCGGGTGGTCTCTCCAGTCTTAATGAAGGCGTGGATGGAAAACAGCTGAGACCATGGCTTGTTCACCACCCGAAAAGTTGCATCCATATACCAAGTTTTTGCGCGTGCGAGTAGTTGCATCTGTCTATCAGTACAAAAAATGTGATGGCGCCTTTCCCCAACTTTTACTCTTTTTTGATAAAATCCCGGTGCACTATGATCGATGAAATCTTCGTCAAGCTAAAACAAAAAATAAATAAAAAAATACATTTAAGTACATGTTAATAAATAAATAAAATTGTATATTTAATTACATGTTAATAAATTCTTATATACATGGGTATTTAATTGCATGAGTACTTGCGCTTGACGACACGTCAGTGGGATCTTTTGGTCGCAGAGTCTGTCGGGTTCTTTATAGCGACCTTATATAATAATCTTTATTCAAAATCTCAGTGAGACACATGAATATAATATACACATAAAATATTTACAGTTAGTGATAGTATACGTACATAGTATTTTCAGATAATATAATATACACATCATTACAGATAACATTCAGTATTCATTTAAACTTATTTAAACTTATTTACAATAATAGAGATGAATTTACATAGATTCTCCAGTTCTGCACCGTGGCTATTAAATATATTGTACACGTTGATAGCTGAAGGACACTTCAGGTAATAACTTTTTATAAATTTACAACGTTCATTTTTAAGGATTTGGCATTTGAAAATGTAATGAAATTCGTCGCCTAATTCACCTGTATTGCAGAGAGAACAAATACGATTTTCTTCTGGGGTCTTTATGAAAACCCCGGCTTCAATTGGCAGTCTATGACTTCGACATCTAAATTTACTAAAGTAATGTCTATATTTCGGAGGTAGATCTATTAAGTACTGTTCAAAGATGAACGTGGATATAAATAAACGATAATTTTTGCATTTGCTTGTATTATGTACAGTGCTATTCCATTCTTGTTGATATTGATCCTTTAGCCTTAGCAGTAAACATTGCTTTAACCAATTAGCATTAATGTTACAGGCTTGGGAATCCCAAATATAAGACAACCCAGCACTGTTCAAAGCGTCTTTTATATAATTTAACCATGTATTAGGCTCATATGATTTATACAAAGTGTTATACAGTACACAAGCGATTTTAGATCTGGGACCTGTTACAAGCTTATACCAGTAATTAATCATTCTATATTTTATATAAATTTGCAAAGGATATACACTAAGTTCACCATAGACCATAACATTTGGAGTAGACATTTTTACTTTTAATACATATTTACAAAATCTCAGTTGAAGTCTTTCTAACAGTATAATAGTGCTGCAATGGGTGGTCTGCTATGAATGGGTTCTTCTGCAGAACCGACACTGGATAAAACCCTCTCCGCTATTGAGGAACATGCCTTGGTAAAAACATTTCCTTTGGCTTCATGCTTTGCCTGTGATGATAAGATAAAACATATTAAACTACAAATATATTATTGGTTTATTTATATTTTATTTATTTATTTATATATTAAATTCATTTATTATTATAGAGTTAACTAGGTTAACTAGAGTTAATTATGCAGAATTAATATAACACAACATACACAGATGGCAATAGAATGAGAGAGTGTTCAGGAAAAGGGCGGAAACGGAAGAAGACTACCTGTCCTACTTGATTCTAGGACATATATATAGCATGGACCTACTTGATTCGACCAATTCAATACAAGGAAATGAATGGCATAGTTTGTGTCAAGTGAATTTAGTGAACTTTAAACCCCTTTTACTCACCCTCTCTCTACAGAGATAAATACTTTTCGTGTTACATACAATAACAATTATTGGCCATTATTAAAAAAATATATTAAAAGGAAATGAAATTCTGTTACCTGTTTTTCTTTGTGTAGTACATGGTAACATCAATGACTGGAAAAAAAAATAACGAAACTGTAGAGAAACTTCTGAATCATTGAAAGTCTAATATTAGACCTACACATTGATGACATTGATATAAAAAAAGGCTGATTTGTTTGTTGTTGTTTTTTTCTTTTACAGAAATAAGATAACATTTCAACTAAACAACTAACACAAAAGTTAGTATCTAGCTATAGTCCATGTCTGGATATACATTTCTCCTTTTGCCCGAACGTCTATAAAAATCAAAGATGGCGGCCAATAATTGCAACCGGGTATTACTATAAAATCAAGACAGATTCTTACCTGCTGGTCCTAGCCGGGGGTTTCTTGCAATTATAAGTATTTGAACAACGGTGTAGCGCCGATTAGCTAATAATAATTAAGCACGATTTCAGAAAAATTAAGACAGATTCATTAGATTGCTGAATTAGCGGAACACTTTTAGAACACATCAAAAAAAATTTCTTTGTGGCGCCATTATATAAATAGACTTCCGGTGCAGTCAGTGGCAGTAGTTCTAAATCTGACTGTTTTAAACGAAACGAATTATTATATACATAGAAGCAATATATACATGCTAAATTAAATACACGGTTTTATTTTTTGTAAAAATTTACAAACCTGCGATCTGGTATTCTATGTGATTATTATAATTTTTTTTTAAAATATCACGGCTAAAGCACCCTGTTGATGCTAACTTCACTACATCTATCTAACTGAATGTCGCTGATATAATATCAAAGAAAGAATTTGTCGCAATGACTAAAGTATAGATACTTCTTCTTAGTTAGTTGTATTTTACGTCCGCTTCCACCGAAGTGATATCGCAGACAAAAAGTATAGATAACTTGGAGAACCATTATATCAATAAGTCGATTATGAGATACACGTGGATGATCAATTAAATTTGTTTGGTTACTTTTCAGTTAACCAATACTGTCCAATTTCGATTACATCAACCAATTACATTATTAAGAGTTTTACTCATTTTTTTTGTTCATTGTACATTGAATCAATTTTCGAAAACACCAGGGTGCTGAAAATCACATGTACACTATATATTCATTTGATCTATCAGTTTATTGGGTCAATAAAAAAAGACAGACATTTTAACTATACAGACAACTAACATCAATTAACATTCAAGTCTGTCTGGCAATTGTCTGATTAATTGGTACTCACACCCTTCCAGTGAAGAACAGCATGTGATTTTCGAGATGTGATATAAGCCCTTTATTACTTTTCTTAAAACTTGACGACTCCCGAATTCAGACTTTGTATGGAGTTTTTTTTTTAAAAAGAAAACAAATCTTGGAAGGTACACATTACTTGTGTTAATGATATGAAAAAAACACAAGATTTTATAAATCGACACAAGTTTTTTTTCAGTGATATACAGTGTATGGCCCAGGTGCTGTGCTTGATAACGAAATGTAAATTTCACCTACACATACTTTTTATAAAATAAAAGTCTGGTTTTATCCAGACACCGTATAATACAGCTTGGGAAAACTTTTAATTGGTAAAAGTCGTCTATATTTGCTCGGAGCAATTACGGCGACCATTTCCATACTCAGTGTTATTAATTGACAATCATAACTGACTATATAATATACTTAAACCCAGATATCCTGTGCAATATAATGTGAAATGCGATATGAAATCGTTGACTATTATAGCGAAATAAAAACTGAAATACTACAGAAGAAAGTATTCCATTAGGTTTTGAGATTTAAACTCATATTAGAGTTTGCTGCATTGGAAACAAAGTTTGATGAGTGAAACTTGTTCAGCAAGATATTGTTGTGACTAGAATATGCCACTGAATTTATGGAAAATACGAGGGCTTATAATGTATAGTTAGTACATGAGCAGTATCATAATATAATTACAGCCTACATTTAACCCTAGTAACTCATTTGTTTTTCTTATTTTGAGAAATCAAAGGAAAACTTAATGAATGAAGAAGATTAAACTCCAGTTTATCCATAGATATCTAATTACTGCATGACAGATACACACAAAATTGCACAATTATCATCTGTAATAGACATGCACGGGGACCTAGTATAACTTAAGATGTGTGGATCAAAATGTAATCCGATTAAAACACAGATCCTATTTCGTTTAGTTATTTATAGTTCAAAATTTCGGTTTACTTGTCTTTCCAGCACTAGGATCTGGAAGAGTTGTTATATACTCTTAAAAAAAGTAGGGGATATTCAGAAACAATACAAAACTGCGGAAATGCACTGCTGTTTTTATTAGAGGTAACCAGTGTATGTTAATAACAGGCCAATTGCCTACACATGAACATAAACATTTCATATGGGCGGTTTATTTGACGGCCCCATTTCACTCGCAAAGAGATACACCGTCAAAAGTGAAAATGGACGTTTTTGATTTTTGTCTTAATAATGAGTAGATAAACATGGATAGATAAACCAGCACGCGGCAGAGTTCATCAACCCTTCCTTGAAGTGTCAAATTTGACAATGAACCCCTCCCACGTGTATGGCGCTATTGCGTGTCGCATGTGCAGTTCAGTGGTTCTTTTGGGGCGATAAGTTCTTCATCTGTGTGAGAGAGAGAGGGAGAGAGAGAGAAATGAGGTTTAATGTCCACTCGACAAAAACTAGGTCATTTCGGGACTAACATATGGTTTAATTTTATTTCAATAATTCGCTTGCGCGTAGGGGTCTTTAGCAGTGGGAGGAAACCGGAGAAAACCCACGAGGTTGGACAAGCGACCCTACTCCTTGTCACCTACAACCGAGGATTCGAAACCACGCCAGTTGACTCAATGACAGGCTTTATGATACAGCGCACACGTCCTAACCATTCGGCCATCCAACCCCCCTTTTCATCTGTGAACACACTCTCAACGCGTATCCAAGTGTCCATGACTATTTATCATATCACAACCTGCACATGTATTTGCATTTCAATATCCCCTCCTTTTTTTGAAGAGTATATAACAGGCGTTCTAGTTGGTGCTAGGAATTAGCCAATGAAACGATCTGTTACGGCTGCACGGACTGTGAGTAAACCACTAGAAACGTCAACGCTGATTGATTAATCAATGTCTGATGCCATAGGGTCAAAAGCCGCCCGTATGCCCCTGACGCGACCTCCCAATACAACTGGTCAGACGTTCAGTAATATCTGTATTTTAATCAGATTGGATCAAAATGTTGATTTCAAAACCTAGTCTTTCATATTGAGTTCTTTTGTACAATTTGGAAAATGTCTGATCATTAATTTGACGAACTAATGCCTAGGTCCCACTGGTGATATGGAAATAAACAATTTTTTTTCTCTCGATGGCTCCGGAGTAGTCCAATGAGAAATGGAACTTAATAAGCATCGGGGATGGTCTGGTGAATGTTCACTGATGCTTTGACTATGGTCACAAAGCTTTTGGGGATGTCCCCCGAACAATTGCCTTGAATCATCGGGGTTTCCTCCCAATAATCGGAATAGCTCAAGGGTACCATCGACAGGGTACCATTCCAATATTCATGTTGGGAGATCCCAGTCTCTTGCGTGGTGGCATATCGGCGGCACTTATGCCTATAGGTCCCATATGGGTATTTTTGCCCTTGCGATGTACTACCAAAAAGCCAAAAAGATTTTTCTCCCAAAATATTATTTAATTTTTTTTTAACTTTACCCGACTGCACAAAAAATCGAATTTTTAAAAGCGTATGCAAGTTAAATATGTTTAATAGCGCTTTTATCTGGTGTATTTACTCTATATCTAATGCAAATACAAGCAAATATCATTGAATACAGCCACTGAATAACCTATGGTTGTATTCAATGGCTTAGACGCATACTACTTCATCCCAAACTTAGGTTGCCTGTCTACAGTTAGCTCCGCCTGAGAACAGGCCCTAACCTAATTGACCGACATTTTAATTCATACATCGAAGATTTTAGTCGAAAACACCGAGTATGCTTTTAGGAACTATTAGAAGTATTTATTTCTCGTCTATTTTCATATTGAATGAAATTAACTACATGTATGTTTATTTAGCCATTGTGTGTATGAAAGATGTCAAACGGATCAGAACCGAATAACGAAATAGTCCTCTAATTATTCAATATGGCGGCGCCCATGAAATATAGTTTCACATAAGCGGTTTTGAAAGATAAACAGATTGAAACTCTAAAGGCAGTTTACAATGATAAAGACTGTATTGTAATATTGCCCACTGACACATAAATATTATTCTCTTCCAAGGTAGGGGATATTGAAATGCATATACCTATGCAGGTTGTGATATGATAAATACTCATGGACACTTGACATGCTTTGAGAGTATATTTACCACTGAGCTACACGCGCGACACGTAATTGCGCCATACACATGTGAGGGGTTCATTGTCAAATTTGACACTTCAAGGAAGGGCTGATGAAAACTGCCCCGTGCTGGTTTATCCTATCCATGTTTGCCTTCCTGTCGGTTCTTGCATACGATTTACTGTTTAGCGTATCTTTGCTTTAATGTTTTACGTGTAATTTGCAATGAGACGTTTTCAACAGGATGAACGTCTACGTGCTATTGGCATGCTTCAAATGGGTTCTACACAGCGAGCAGTAGCCAACATGCTTAATGTGTCACAGTCTGTGATCAGCAGGCTGTGGAACCGGTACCAACAAACACACAATGTTGATGATAGACCTCGTTCAGATCGCTCTAGAGCCACTACACAAGCCCAGGATCGATACATTCGTACACAGGTCCTGCGAAATCGAGGACAAACGGCCAATCAGCTTTCTGTAAACTTGTACCAAGTTACAGGAATTCGAGTTACACCCCAAACGATTAGAAATCGGCTACGTACAGCCCATTTGCATGCGCGACGACCGATTAAATAATCCTAAAAATTACACCAAATTAGATCAACCCATCTTTAAGGACACAGCAACTTTAATAAACAACATCTTACATGAATTGCAAAACTAGGAATACATTACAGCAAAACAATATGATTATCTATCCGCTAAATGTGATTGAGAACAAAGACATCTCTATACACTACCAAAAATATATGATAATCCAGAAACAGAATGTTTATACCTAATAAATTACCCAAGGGACGCCCAATAATATCAGACTGTGGCAGCAACCATACAACGTATCACAATATATAGACCATTTCTATGGGAAAACGATTTGCCCCGAGTTACGCAAATCTCTTCATGGCGGAGTGAGAAAGGGAAGTTTTGCTACTCTTCCCATTAAAGCCAGATTTCTATGGACGTTTTTTAGATGACGTTTTCATAGTCTGGACGTACACACTATACGAATTTGGGGCGTTTTTCAACATTCTGAACAATCATCACCCATCTGTCAAGTTAACCGCAAATTTAAGTCATAACAGCATAGATTTGCCTGACACCACCGTTTTTAAACTGGAAACTAAAGTATTTTTTAAAGAAACCGATACACATCAATTACTGTTCAAGCTCCTTTCACCCAAAACGTTTCCATAGAATATATACTCAGAAGACCGACTAGCTGAGCTTGCCGCAAAAGAAACAAATAATATGCAATCAACAGTTAAAACCAAAACCTGTGGCCATCCCAGATGTCAAACATGCAAAATCATAAACACATCCGACCAGTTCCATAACAAAACATCTGGCGTAAAGTTACCAATATTAGACCAACTTTCATGCAGCAGTTCAAACGACAAACAATACGTAGGGAGACCCAGAATGCACTTAGGGAAAAAATTAACGGTCATTGGTCAGACATAGTCACCAAAAAAGACAAACCGGTCTCAATTCACTTCAACCAACCAAATCATGACATTTCTGATCTCATTGTCACACCAATAGAAGAGACTAAGAGCAACTTTGAAACTTTGGAAGAAATTAAAACGTTTAGGCTAACTAGAGAAAAATTCTGGATTGACAAATTGAAAACAACTGCCCCTACCCTAGGTTTGAATATCCATATGGCTAGCGCAATAGCCGCTTTTGTAGTCCCTTTTAGCGCAACAGCAGCAGGTGTGTTCAAAATCATCTGAAAACACTATACCGATCTCCAGGAAAATCACCCGAAAATCTTCACACGGAAATTTATAATTGCATATTCTAAAAATAAAAATCTGAACGACATCCTAGTGCACAGTAAATTAGATTAAATAAGACCAGTCTCCACCCTAACCCAAAACAAACCATATATCAAATCCTATCCCTAACCGTTAGTAAATAAAAATCAACTAGATATAAGAATCCCTAGCCCTAACCCGGTGATGTGGAACAAACACGATTTTTTAGAAAATCCAATCCGTAGTAGGAAACACACTAATGTGGCTCTCCCCCGAGAGCCTCAAAATTTATTCTTTTTTCTTCAGAAACAAAAATACCAGAAGCACCATCCAAGAAAGACCATCAGCGCCACCAACACCAAAAACAGTAAAATCACCTTTGTATATAAACCTAATATGTATATGTATTTTTAATAAAACTAGGAAATATCACGAACTAATTTTTCATCATCCTAGGTCAGTGCTTATGTGGATACTTATCTCCCGTCAAAAGGCAAAACTTAGTAACTCACCTTTTTTTTTTTATCAAAATTGAGTTAGGATCAAATTTTGTAGTTACTAGGGAATGTGCTTCCTGTTGTTATATTAGATATTCCAATCTTTTGATTTTGTAAGCAGTTACACCCATGACACAACCTAGCAACTTCCTTCATTTGCCTAGGCAAAACCTAGTAACTCAATAGTCAAATCAATGGATGAGCTGGGGTTTAATATTCATTCATTACGTTTTCCTTTGTTTTCTCAAAATAAGAAAAAATTGAGTTACTAGGTTTTGCCTTCTGACGGGAGTTAACCTCTCCCCCAAATTCTTAAACCTAACGCACAATCCACGTATGACGTCATAATGTGCGGGACCGTCTCCGTTTTCCACAGGACCGTCAGGACATATGTAGGAATTACACGTGGTTTGCCATGTGAGAAATGTGTGACGTTATCGATATTCGCTTCCGGACGAAGTTCTTCGGGGGAATTCATCGCACTTTTAAGGGTACATTGTCAAGTCGATAACTCTAAAAGACCCTAGGTGGATTTCAGTGGACTTCCAGTATGATGTACAGGGAAAGGTCATCTACAAGTTGGTACCAAAAAACATTCTAAAGTAGTCTTTCAGTATTTTGATTAGACTATTATATTCTTATAAATAAATAATATAATTTATCATTTATATAGCGCCGAATATCCAACACAAATGTTGCTCAGTGGCGCTTTACAAACACAATTTGTAAGATAGAAAAATAATAAAATACACAAACATAATAGATTTTACACACAGAGACAAGCGACTGTAGCACGTATAAAACACTTAAATAGTAAGTGCAGGAGGACCGCACTACACGCAAAACAAAAATCTACAAGATAACCCTGCGGACAAGACAGAAAATAGACATTGCACCAAATAAACAAATATCAAATCCGTAAGTTGGAGAAGGACGGCTTTAAGGATTTTTCGAAACGTAGTTAAAGATGATGCATTTTTCAGGGATTCACTTAAACCACACAATAATCCAGGAGCAGCATAGCTAAGGTTCTTGTTCCTGCGATTGTCTTATTTTTTGGGTTAACAAGCGGGTTACTTGAAGATGATCGCTGGGTTCTGGATGAAGTGAATGTGATCAGGAGATCTTTTAAGTATTCTGGTACAAATTCGCAGTGTTACGAGTTGAATGGGTCATGGATAAAATCTTGAATTCTATTCTGTAGTTGATTGGGAGCCAGTGAAGTTCTGTCAGGGGTATGATATTAGTCTTATTTCGGAATCCAAAACCGAAATGTGAATTACTCACGTGTCCAAAACTGCATAATATGAGCAAATTTATGAGTAAATGTTGTGTATGCGAACAGGGCTTAAGAGAGTTGTATTGTTTATTCTTATATTCATGGGTGTTATCCTGTTACGCCATTATATAGAGAATATGTTATCTTTTTTAAAACCCAGAGGCAGTATGCAGTATGCTTAACGTGATTTAATAGAAATAAAAATATATCAATGTTGATACATACTTACTTCACTTTCGACATAGCAACAGTTTCGGGTACTTAAAGGGATTTAATGAAAAGTTCTTTCTACTGCTTGACTATATATTACAGTATTAACAATGTATATTACAGTATTAACAACGTGTATCACCCGCCATATTGTTTTGACTCGTTGACGATATTATCTGCTACCCACTAGTTCTAACACTTCCAGTCGTTTTTATTGTTAACGAGACTTTATTTGATCATTATCCAGCTTCCGATGTAATAAAGCTGATCACTTTACACCTTTATTAATTACAAATCAAACTTGAAGCGCCATCACGTCGGACCGGAAGTAACAAGATATGAAGTCAATGACATCGCGTTGCGGACGCTCTTATTTTTGATTGGTCAAGGCGTGTTCCTAAAAATAAAACTGACATAGCTGACCTCGAATTATGAATCACAGAATGACAACTGACTACTCTCATTGGAATGTAACACCAATTGATCAAAAACAAAATGACTTTAATATATATATCTTTAATATATATACATATACCCAATAAAGGAGATATCTATAATTAAGCAATTTTCTTGTATAGGCAGTGTTAGAACTAGTGAGTATTGCGAGATGTTTGTAGACGAAATGTCGTCAACCAGTCAAAACAATATGGCGGGTGACACAACTTTGTTAATACTGTAGTATATAGTCAAATAGTAGTAAGAAGTTTTATTTTAATCCCTTCAAATTCCTGTGAAACCAATAGAAAATCAAGTTATAAAATATTCACGAACACTTACCCAAAAATGGTAATTATCCCGCCCTAATAGCGGACGCATCTGTGATACTTTCTATATAAGAAGAACGGGATTAACTTTCCCTTCAGACATCATGCGGTGTTCTTAGAAGGATGGAGACAATGTGGTGATTCAGCCGTTCGGTCTGAGTGCTAGGCTTGTTAAATTCAGACTGTGGATATTATAATAACTCCCACTGTACTATCATAGATGTTATAGTTTCCTATAAAGTGTTCCAGAGTAAATTGATAATTGAGGTTTTATATGCAGAGTGAAAGTCCTGGCTAGATAAATGTCACCCTAGTGTCACGGGCAGTTTTCTGGAAGTTTCTGATTAGTCACATCCTTCCCCGCAATCTGTTTCACAGAGGATTACGAAAGTCTTCTAATATCTCTGTCAAAGATGACTACCTTCAACACGTGACGTCTCATCACGCAGCGTCAATCATTGGCAATGGCGCGTGCATTGTTTACATAAGACCTTACTGGTTCGGGGAGAATGCTGTCTTTTACTCATTTTAATACCCATTTACACTAAATAGGAATTAAATTTTACCTACAATTACGTCAAACGTCTTTATTTACTTTTCTAATACATAAAAAAATGTTTTAGAATTTTATTTGTCGGAAGAAAAAAGTTAATATTTGTGGCTCATTAAGTCGCATCAATGTCATCCTTATCAGTGATGTAGCGGCCTAGCGAATATTCACTTCTGATCAGTTTGCCGTCTCCGTAGTGTCAAAAACGTTTAAATATGCTAAATGTTGGGACACGCTTTATAATAACTGAGTATAAATTTGCTTACCGCAGATCTTTCCTCTGGCCACAAATGTTATATAAATCATTTATGCGACATTTATTTACATACCAGGCCAATAATCAACCCTCTAGAGAGAGAGAGAAATGGGGTTTAACGTCCACTCGACACAAACTAGGTCATTTCGGGACTAACATATGGTTTATTTTTAGTTCAATAATTCGCTTGCGCGTAGGGGTCTTTAGCAGTGGGAGGAAACCGGTGGACCCGGAGAAAACCCACGAGGTTGGACAGGCGCCCTACTCCTTGTCACGTACAACCGGGGATTCGAAACCACGCCAGTTGACTCAATGACAGGCCGTATGATACAGCACGCACCTACTAACCATTGGGCCGCCCAACAACCCTCTAGAACTTCGAATGGTTTTGATGTTGAACAGATTTATGATTTAATTTAAAAATGACAATCGAGACTACACCGCTCTGTGAACGACGATACCTCCTCTCAGAATGAAGTAATTTGACTAAGATATATTCAAAATATTCTCTTTTCATTATCTATTATCACGTAATTCATCTTTAACTTTACCTGATTGACCACCTTGTCATGTCATACAATATGCGATGAGGGAAATTTTGCCCGGGCAGCGGCACTACGGCCTACTCTTATATCGTATTCCAGCTGTCAGGGGATCTTTAACGTGCACGCCAATGTGTACACGAGACCTCGGTTTTACGTCCCATCCGCACGACTAGACAGCTGTCCTTGTCAGGCCCTCCGTCCTGCATCACTGACAAGGGGAAACCACGCCGGAAAATCTGGATGAACTTTCTGTATCATCTATTTATTTTGGGATTGCGGCGGGGGACACCAGCCTCACTGTTGGCTTGTTTGAATATTGTTGTATGGTAACGGTACTCTATATTTATATATATACAGATCTCATAATGATATAGTGCCTTTTTACAAAATTGTAAGACAACGTTAATTCATACTTAGATATAGATCTTATAATAATATAACATTTTGAACATAGTTCTAAGATAATAGTACTCTAGTCCTCCCTATATAAAATACTCATATTAATTTATTGTTTTGAATATAGCTGGGAGGTGGTGTTTATACTCTGTACTTACCTAGATATATATCTCGTAATGATATATTGAATACTGTTTTACGATAACGTACTTGGCACATATTAGATATACTTAAAGCTACGTTCCCAGAAAAGTATTTATCGGTTGGTAATTTCCAATAAAAGTGTGGTAATTTTGGTATATATGGGAAGTAAAAATATTCAATCTTTCTAGAAAAATACTGGATTCCACGAAAAACACTCATGGAGCGCATGCAAGACAAAAATGTAAAGGTTTCCCTAATCGAGGGCCCAACGATTAGGAGTGTCTGCACGCGTGACGTCGATGGTTGCACACGGAGATTGAGCGCTTGATGTACATCTTGATAAACTTTATGAAGAATAAGACGTTAAACACTTTCTGAGATAAAAATCACGGATTAAGTCGCGGGCAGTGGATAATCCGATAATTTTATAAGGGTTCGATAATAAATAAATAGTCAGCGATGAAAGACAACATCGTCTTGTGTATGCAATGAATTCTCCTCCGACACAAACATGACCTCTTTTGGTCGATTTTTTTTTATAGCCAGGATATTCCCCGACAATTGCAGTGTTTTGAGAAGGATTGGAAGCACAATTATGATAAATTAATTAGTTTGAATATGTTTTTAGTCCAAATATCTCATCAAATCACCCAGTTTCTACCCGGGAATGTATCTTTAAAACATGCTAGTAAAGTATAACTAATTTTGCGTTTCATACAGTTGTTGTATAGTAGTGTATTGTGATGGACTATGTACATGATACATAGTAGTATGTTTTGATTAAACATACATTATGCACGAGCTAAATCTGTCTATTGCAGGTCTTTCTTTAGAAAGTGGATTATGAGCCGATTTACTGCATAACTTTTCTTCACGATTTAACAATTAAATGGATAATCGAGACTATATGTTGTTTATCGTACTAACGCTTAGTTCTCAGTTCATAGTGGATCAATTTGAATGAAATTTTCAGCAAGTTGCCTTTACATTATCTAGTTTTTAACCATTATAGTGAGAACTGCCAACTCGTTATAGAATCTCCCATAATGTATCTTTAACTTAATTCTAATACTTGTGAACGTTAAAACGTTATAATAATATTTTATGTTCAAATTTTGGATTTTCTTACAATGATTACATCGTCATACACTTAACTAAAATTTATACATGCATTCGAAATCTGTTTCATAACTGATCATAATCCAATAACAATGTGTGTCTGAACCATTGGTGTGGCCATGGGTATCGTGGCAAAAACAGTTGTACACATAAACACTGCCTTGTGTTACACTGTTTCTATTTCACATGTATAAAAGGAAACGAAATAGGATCTGTGTTTTAATCAGATTGTGTACTACAAGGGAATTTTTGCCCTGACAGCAGCACTATTTTGATTTACAACTGCCATGGGATCTTTAACAATCTGCTAGAGCAAAACCTCCCATTATTCCTCATTCTACACCCCTTATTTTATTCCTTTGTTATTTCTAGAGCAAACCTCCCATTATTCGTCATTCTACACCCCTTTTTTTCTTTATTGTTATTTCTTTATATGTCATTATTAAAATCTTGTTACGTAGTGGAGATGTCCAGGAAAATCAGGTCGGGTGTTCGATCCCTGCATTGGCCGAGAAAGTTCATCCAGATTTTCCGGCGTGATTCCCCCTTGTCAGTGATGCAGGACGGAGGGCCTGACAAGGACAGCTGTCTAGTCCTTCGGATGAGACGAAAAACCGAGGTCCCGTGTATACATTGGAATGCACGTAAAAGATCCCTTGGCAGTTGGAATAGTGCGATAGTGCCGCTGCCCGGGCAAAATTTCCCTCATAGCACACTGTATGACGCCCGTCTTCATTAGCCCAGTTTAGGAGCAGAACAGTAGGACGTTAAACCCCATTTCATTTCATTTCATTTCCAGGAAAATCCGGGACCAAATGACAACATATCTCTCGTGCATCTGAATGTAATAAGCATACGCCATAAACTTGACCTTGTTTCCGCAGAATTCTCTGAAAATTTCGATTTGATCTTGTTAACTGAGACATGGCCTGACAAAAGCATATAATCGGACACCCTTTCTATCCCTGGTTTCAATGCACCAATTCGCAAAGACAGGACTACAGGACAGGGTGGGGGAGTAGCAGTGTATTCTCGCATAAACATTTGAACAAAACGCAGGTCTGATTTAGAAACCGACAATACAGAGGGCATTTGGGTAGAAATTAATATTCATAATAAACATTTTTTAACTGGCACCTTTTATAGACCCCCAAATTCCACTGTTCAATTAAAAAATTCATTGACATAAATAATATCTTTATATTACCTGATTTTAACATTGATCTCTTTACAAAATCCAATACTTTTATTTATTCGGCAAATGTTCTCTTCGATTTTAAAAAAATTATCAAGGATCCAACCAGATATGGTAATAATGTTAACAATACATTGATTGATCTAATATCAACGAATTGTTCCGGTTATATTTTTGATTAAGGTTGCTTAGATAATTCCTGTAGTGATCACTGCCCTGTGTACTGTCGGTTAAATTTTCATCGTCTGAAATCAATTAGCTTCAGACGTACTATATGGAATTATGATAAGGCTGACTTTGACCAACTACGACGTGACGCTGGGAGTATCCTATGGGACTCCACTATTGATAAAAATTATATTGACATTACATGTGCCGCCTTCACAAGCGAGTTTATAAATTTGGCAAGAACACATATCCCAAACAAAACTGCAACCATTAGATCAAAAGACAAACTTTGGATGAAGAACACTATTCGGAAAATGAGCAAAAAGAAAAACAAAATTCACCGAAAAGCAGTAAAATCATTGGCAAAAAATTAGAAATATAAGGAATGACTATATTAGCATGATTAGAAAATTAAAAAAAGAATATTTTGAAAAATTAGATCAGAAATTAAATGATAATCAAAATTGGTGGCATATAGTCAACTCATTTGTGAAGGGTCAAAATTCAGAAAAGGGGATATTCCACCTCTTATGAATAATAGGGTTCATTATTTTAATCCGAAGGACAAAGCCAATTGTTTAAATGAATACTGTATTAACCAATCACAGTATGACTACACAAATGCACAACCTCCTGAACTCGAACAAATTCCCTCTTCACTTTGGCACCTAAAATTAACACCTAAAGAAGTTGAAGACATGATTTCCATTATTGATACCTCAAAAACTACAGGCCCAGATAACATCAGTGGAAAATTCCTAAAATCCATCTGCTTCGAAATTAGTAAACCTTTATGTAACATATTTAATCTTTCACTTGAGCTAAAAACCGTTCCTAATATTTGGACATCAGCAAACGTAACGACAATTCATAAAAAAAGGCGACCAATCACTATGCGGAAATTACAGACCGTTTTCTTTATTGATCATGAGCATCATAATCAAAATTTTCGAAAAATGCATCTACAAACATGTATTTAACTTCTTTAAGGGTCACAATATTATTACTAAGTTGCAAAGCGGATTTTTTTGCAAGAAGACTCAACTACTTACCAACTAATAGATCTTGTGCACTTCTTCTGTCAAGCCATCGACCAAGGTCAATATACGAGAACGGTGTTTTGTGACATCAGTAAAGCTTTTGACAAAGTTTGGCATGCTGCCATAAGTTTGAGGCCGTTGGGATCAGACGAGACATATTAGAATGGTTCAGAAACTACTTGTCTAACAGACAACAGATGGTTATTGTTAACGGAGCCTCCTCCGAGCCATTAACGGCCCCCGCTGGTGTTCCGCAGGGCTACTTTTCATTATATACATCAACGATATTGTAAACAGAATAAAATCAACCATTAGATTATTTGCTGGTGACACTAGTCTATACATAAAAATAACTGAGCCAACCGAATGTGCGGAAGTCTTAAATGGTGATCTAGAGAGAATAAACCTTTGGGCTAAGACGTGGCTTGTATCTTTTAACCTGCTGAAAACTGAAACACTAGCACTAGCAAATAAAAAGAATCCATTTCTTCCGACACTAAATCTAGACAATGTTGCAATTAAAGAAGTTTCTGAGCACAATCACCTGGTGCTGACTTTCCAAATAAACTGCAAGTGGGATACTCGGATAAATAGGATTTTGGCTAAAACAGAAGGCGACATAAATTAATTTTATTCTACAAAATCATAAACCATATCACTCCCGAATACTTATTTCAACTGATACCACTTAATATAAATTCTTATCGCCTACGAAACCAAAGCAACATCCCAACATATTTCTGCAGAACTTCTTTTTTTCTTCTTCTTTTATACCATCTACAATTAGAGAATGGAATCACTCGATCTTTCTACTAGAAACTTACCTACTTTATCCTCTTTTAAATCCAAACTCGGCTACCTTGATCAAATTATACCCACATCATACTACTCTGGCAGCTGGAAAAATCAAATTCACCATTCTCGCCTTCGACTCTCTTGCAGTGATTTAAACGGACATCGTTTTCTCAGACATATTTCTGACAGCCCTACATGCGATTGTGGTCACGCCTTTGAAGACTTCTGAACATTTTCTTTTAATTTGCCCCTTACATCCTTACATCCAGATGCACGATCTGCGACAATATCAAAACTCCTAAAACACTATCGAAATTCTCAAAACTTATTATTCGGAACGGAAGACAGAAACAATTCTGAAAAAAAATTTCTGCAGTACATAACTTCCTCGACATCTCCCAAAGATTTTGAAAATCCCGTATGAAAATGTTTGAAATATAAATATTATGATTATGGTTTGTACATATCGTGTATATAGTGTGTATAGCCATCTTATGATTTAATCATTCCTATACTTTACTTTTCGATATATATTTTTGTTTGCACTTTTATGGAAAGGGGGGTCTATAGGATTCTACCTGTTCTCCAAACCAGTTCCTGTGAATAAATATGGTTTACAAAAAAAACCCAACATTCTCAATGGCTATGGTACCCTCGCTTGGCAGGCCTTTCATCGGCTGTGTCCGATAGTGACGTCAGTGACTAACGGTAAACGTTAGCTTGGTCGGTCATTTATTGATTTAATTTTAAATGGGCAACTGTTTAAATCCAAGCTGTATCCATGCCACCCGAGGTTCTACAGAGTTGATATTGAGCTTGCCATGTAAATAAAGGTCTAATTAATAATTTCGATAACATCTTAAGCCCAAATAAAGACTTGCAATAGGCAGATTAAGCTCTTGCATAATGTATGTTTAATAGATTTGCTACTGTTCTGCTTCGGTTGGGTTAATGAAGACGGGTATACGCCATCCATTGTGTTATGGGAGACATTTTACCTGGACAGCGGCGTTACGACCTACTCTTATTTCGAATTTAAACTGTCACGAATTCTTTTAACAGCACGTCAATATGTTTTTCGTCCCATCCGAACGACTATGTGTTAACATGTTCTAAACAACTTTTTATTTTGTATCATGACATAAACAGTCGATAGGATACATGACCAGGATACGATAAACAGTCGATAGGATACGATGACCAGGATCGAATTGCCCTAGGGCTAGCTCATCAGTTGAACCCCAGATACCTTCGGGCCATAGGTCAATGGTAAACCCAACCCCAACGATAATCTGTACAAATTAAATTAAATAGAATAGTAATTGTTTTTCCATGAAAAGTTTGGTATTTGATTATGTCCAAATTATTAAATGTCATTTAAAAAATATATTGGAATTATTAAAATAAACAAAAGGAAAGATGAGCAAATATTTGGACATGGTTATTATTAATTTATGAAAATCAAATCATCATATTTCTTAAGTACAACGCTTGAAAACTTCAATTCTTAATTTGGTAGGCTACAAACATTGTTTACTATTTGTGGTCGAAAGATCGTGTACCCGGTGCATTGGAGATCACAAGGTCTATTGCTGTGTCAAGTGGCGTAGTTTATATTCAAAAGTAAAACGTGACGGGGACCATGGTCGCCGGTCCATCCTAGCTGGATGCCTCTCCCCATCCTCCGCTTCACTCCCACGGCTAATAAAGACCGCGCCCACCTGGTCACATGTGTCCGGAAGAGTAAGCTTATCCCGCCTGGTGCAACACCCGCCATAGCTACATCCAAACTATTAAACGAAAACTCGGTAAAATAGCACAATGGCCAATGGACTTTCCGTATGCAAAATTCACGTGATGAATAGTTTTAACAGATGTGGTAGACACAATATCAGGAAGATAGTATATGCGTTAATTAAATATATCTTGAATAATAGCCGAAAGATTCATAAACTTAATGATTATTTAAATATACCCAACAGAATTAACATAAAGTTTTACCTGTATTAACACAGCCTTTGTTAAATTAGCTAAGTCCGTAACTCAATATCATTCAAAATCTTCGACATTGAAAACACGATTTTTTTTGCAATTTAAATCAGCATTGGTGTTGTGATCTTACCTGAAAAAGATGGGATTCTGATATCCAATATTTAAGACAAAATAAACATTTTACCATTGGTACACGAATCGTGTACCATAATGCGTTTCAGCACCATTTGTAATAATGCCACAAGTCATGTCAAACGGTGATATCGTGTTCTTATTTGGAGAGCATGCGCAATAAATAATATCGGCGTTGACTGGAATAACCAGACGCTAGAAACTGACATGCGGTTGAGACTTTTGACGTATTTCGCCGAACATAACTGATGACAATACACAGTAAAACGGACACGATTGAATGTAAAACAGTTTATATAAATTCATATTACATTATTATATGTGTTGCGACCCATTTGTGCCAATTTCTAGGTCCAAAATATTAGCGATTAAGCTCCTTTAAATTAACACGTTGAATCATACCCCCCGCCCCCCATCTCTCTCTGTGTAGGGTTACCCCGTAACATGATATAACTCTTTCATTGTACTTGGTCTACAGGGAATTATACCAGTATGGTTTCTCAACAGACAGAACGTGTCATCATCCTTTCCTCGAACATAGGCTGCCATGCGACTAAATCCACTAAAACTAATCATTAAAACATCACATTTCATTAATATTTGCTGATCAACCACAACCTTTCTAAATCCTTCACAATCCCTCTGACCACTGGCCCTTTCAAAGTGAATTATCTGCCCCTTGTTATCTACCATTTGATCAGGAAATAAGTTTCTCGCGCGTGTTACGTCACTTTCTGAATCTGACGTAAAAAATATCCTGTATATATTAGGGTTGTTATAATGAAGTAAAAACTTCCACACGTGCAAAACGTCCTCGTCGGATACTCTCACTTGAGAATCATTGGGTATAGTAGGGTTACGTCCCCTTCTCACGTGAGCACAAACCAATTTGTGTTTTTCAGATGGTAACGCTATTTTCATAAACGTATCTATTAATTTTTGGGAGTCCGGAGCTAAGGTGAATAACTCTTTTATAATCTTAGCATAGACTTGATCACGTGACAGGTGTTTCATCCACGAAAGCTGTGTGTTGTACAATTTGTTCTGTTTCAACCCATCCACGTAATCTAAGTTTGCCCGAAAATAAACAATGGGTTTTTTAAACTCGACGTTAAAATCCATTTCTTTTATGTTGCTGTAGAATTGAGTGGACCCGACGTAGAAATGATTTGAAATACTTGACTTCTTTAACACGGGGTTGAAATCCCAATTTATGATATTAGGTTGTATTATGGAACTTAAATTGCATGGAATGTCGGTTATCCGGATACCAAATTTACGGTTCGTGAGAGTGGATAAAATGTAGCCGGTTACAATCCCCTTTAAGCGATCTGTCCAACCGCCGCATATACCGCTTCCGCCACAATGATATATCAAATAGCGACTCGTGCTGTTCGTTTCCACAGTATGCTTATCGGGAGGATTTTCTCGGACATAAATATCCCAATTTTGGTTCCGTTTCACCTGTTTATCGTTGCTGGTGTTATCTTCGGTGTTCCGTACATTTGGTAAAATATTAAAGCTGATTAGAAGCACACATAGACACACCGAAACAGCAAACATCACGCATCGCTGTAAAATATACAAAATATATTGTGATTTAATTAAAACCTGTTATCACGAATCTATCTCATTCAATAATCAGATAAGTAAGTCCCCTCAAGCATCTTAATTAATAAATAGTTTATGGAGTCTTTGCTCTAGGATTTGTGAAACTGGTGTGGAGGTGGACGTATTGTTTGTGTTACTAGGCAACGCTGGAATAATTCTCATACATCCGGTTGGCACTGATTAAAAACTAAAGTAGCACAGTCATTTTTTTAAAATTCATATTTTTTTTAAAATAAAAACCTACTATAGGCCCATTGCGGTCGTCTACAAACTTACTGAATCGTACAAACATCCACATTTCTAAAATACGACATTTGAAAATTCTAATTCTTAAATTAGTTGGCTACCAAGATAAAGTTTGTTTACAGTATGTGATGCTATAGGGAGATAAAGGTTAAAGTACATAGACGAATTGTCGCTTTAATGGTTGTAATTTATTGCGCGTAATGGTCTCTATTCTTTATTATTCGCGGCATTATTTTTGGGGGTTGGATGGCCGAATGGTTAGCACGCGCGCGCTGTATCATGAGGCCTGTCATTGAGTCAACTGGCGTGGTTTCGAATCCCCGGTTGTACGTGACAAGGAGTAGGGTTGCCTGTCCAGCCTCGTGGGTTTTCTCCGGGTCCTCCGGTTTCCTCCCACTGCTAAAGACCCCTACGCGCAAGCGAATTATTGAAATAAAATTAAACCATATGTTAGTCCCGAAATGACCTAGTCTGTGTCGAGTGGACGTTAAACCCCATCTCTCTCTCTCATTATTATTTAAACATACATTATGGAAGACCTGCAATGTTTAATTAAATAAAAATAAAATGGGGTGTAAAAAATATTATGACCTAGACATAAGCAAGTTATATATATCACGTAAACCGAAATGAAATGGGGTTTAGCGTCCTACTGTTTTGCTCCGGACTGGGCTAATGAAGACGGGCATACGCCATACAGTGTGCTATGAGGGAAATTTTGCCCGGACAGCGGCACTACGGCCTACTCTTATATCGACTTCCAACTGTCAAGGGATCTTTTACGTGCACGCCAATGTGTACACAGGACCTCAGTTTTTCGTGTCATCCGAAAGACTAGACAACTGTCCTTGTCAGGCCCTCCGCCCTGCACCCTTCCTCGGCCAATGCAGGGATCGAACACCTGACCTCCAGGCTAGCGAGCCAGCGTCTTAACCACTTAGCCACCGTGACCCGCCATCAAGTAAACCAATGGAAATATTTGATAATTTGATACAGGAAATGACCTATAGGTTGATAAATATGTTGTTTTGGTGGGCATAAACATATCATATTCTCTCTTGATCATGAAACTGCACCAAGGGTCACGGAATTAGGCAATAATCGCAGCTTGTATACAAGAGAGCGAGAGAGAGAGAGAGAGAGAGCGAGAGAGAGGGAGAGTTTAACGTACACTCGACACAAACTAGGTCATTTCGTGACTAACATATGGTTTAATTTTATTTCAATAATTCGCTTGCGCGTGGTGGTCTTTGGCAGTGGGGGGAAACCGGAGGACCCGGAGAAAACCCACGAGGTTGCACTGGTGACCCTACTCCTTGTCACGTACAACCGGAGAATCGAAAACACGCCAGATGGCTCAATGACAGACACCAACCTCGTGGGTTTTCTCCGGGTTCTCCTGTTTCCTCCCACTGCTTAAGACCCCTACGCGCAAGCGAATTATTGAAATAAAATTAAACCATATGTTAGTCCCGAAATGACCTAGTTTGTGTCGAGTGGACGTTAAACCCCATCTCTCTCTCTCTCTCTCTCTCTCTCTCTCTCTCAATGACAGACCTTATGATACAACGCGCATGTGCTAACCATTAGTTTAAACAATATTTTATTCAATAAACTGAATTGGATTGAACAACAGGCAAGGCCTATATAAGTTCTCTCCAAACATATAAAATAGTTAAATCTTATGTTTACAATACAGTGGTGACATATGTACAGACAGTGAGTAACAAACATATATACATTTTGAAGTGTAATTTTAAGTTTTAAATGTTAAAGTTTTAAAATCTCTTGCCGTCTTTTATGTATTTTTGCACTATTTCAAATATGTTGGAATTGGTATTATCTGAAAGAGAGGGGTTGCCATATAGGATCAGGTCAATTGTAACATTTTGATTAAGGTGGTGTAGATTATTTTTTAGAATTTTTCTTGGGGCAGAGTAGGCTGGACATATGAAAAAATAATGGTAATTATCTTCGTCTGCAGAATTACACCTAGGGCACATCTTTGTGTCACTAATAAAATGGTAGAATAAGTGATTATTTAAGTTACTAGCTTTATTTCTTAATTGGCAATGGATAAAATTCTCTTTCCTATTTCCAGTATTATAATATAGTAGTGGTCTAATTAAAGGATACACGCGTGAAAGGCCCAATTTGAATGTACTTAACGTTTGTGAAGTTTTAATATTTTTCAGGTAAGTTGTTCCAAAGTTTAATTGTGCAGGGAAAGAAACTATTAGAATATGAACTCGTTTTACAAAATGGTAGATTGAGGTTCAGATTTTCATTTCGAAGGTTATAATTTGATACAGACGGTTCAAATTTTTTAAAGGCTTCAGATAGATAAGTGGGACTTAGGTTATTCTTTATTTTGTATAAGTAAATTAATTTGTGTTTTATTCTGCGATTAGACAATGATTACCAACCAAGCTCTTTGTATAAATTGTTTTTAGATGAATTTCTTCTAAGGCCAGTTATTATTCTACCTGCTTCAGTTTGAACACTTTCTAATAGATCAGAATCCTTCTTTGAACAGTTATCCCATACAATATCGGCATATTCTAAAATCGGACGAATAAAAGCAAAATATATTTTGTTAAGTGAAATTCTGTTAATTTTGTATTTCAGTATACGCAAAATATTTAGTCGACCACAAGCTTTCTGGTATATATTTGAAATGTGTTTTGACCATAATGCATTAGACTGAAATGTTATTCCCAAATGACAATGAGTAGTTACGTTTTCAACTTTTGTATTTTCAAAAATAACGTCTGGATGGATTGAATTTTTCCTAGTAAAAATAATATCTTTAGTTTTATTGGGGTTAAAAGTTATACACCATTGTTTAGCCCACGATGAGATAATATTCAGATCTTCAGTCATAGAGTTCGCGCTACTTAGAGGATCATTATGAATAATGGTAAAAAGTGAAGTATCATCGGCGAATAGCCTTATGTTGTTAGTAATATTATCGGAGATATCATTTAAATAAATTAAAAATAGGAAAGGACCCAGCACACTTCCCTGGGGGACTCCAGAATCAGTATACAAATAGTTTGATTTGAAACCTTCTAAAACTACGCATTGTTGTCTATTACTTAAATAGTGTTCAATCCATTTACATAATATTTCATTAACTCCATATTGTTTTAATTTAGACAATAAGCCTATATGCCAAACTTTGTCAAACGCTTTTGATACATCACAAAATATAAATCGAATTTGCTTTCCTTTATCAAGATTACTAATTATAACATCATAAATTTCTAAAAGTTGGTTTATTGTAGAATCATTAGGTTGAAAACCAGACTGATACTTATATAACAGGTTATTTTCTTTTATAAAATTATAAAGATTTTTGAATAAGATTTTCTCTAGTATTTTACACAATGAACATGTTAATGAAATTGGTCTATAGTTTTCAGGGAACTGCGGATCACCCTTTCCTTTATACGCTGCAATGATATGTGAAGTCCTCCAGATATCAGGTAATAATTGGAGTTCTAATGAAAGATTAAAAAGTTTAGTGAGAGGGCTTGTGATTGATGGAGTTATCTTTTTCAATACAGCTGGACTGATATTATCGGGACCAGAAGGTTTTGAACAGTTAAGAATTAGTAACTGGTCTTTCACTTCTTGCTCACTTACAATAAAATTTTGTAGTTCGTTGTTACTGCGAGAAGCAAAGTATGGAAGGTCAGGTACATCATTTAATTTTGAAATCGAAGCAAAATAAGAGTTTAGGATGTTTGCCTTATCAAGTGGGTGTGTGTAAACACAGTTTTCAAATAATAATGGGGAGGTTTGTACCTTTACATTAACATAATTTGTAATAGATTTAGCTATTTTCCACCATTTATTTGGTTGCAAGGTTTTATTATTTATTTGTTGTTCTAATTTCTCTTTAAAACTATTTTTAGCTTCCCTAATTAATGTTATTACTTGATTTCTTATTTTTCTAAATAATAGCCAATGATTAGGACTATTTGTTTTTTTGGCGCGTCTGTGTGCTCTATTTCGTTTTCGAATTTTTATACGTATGGCGTTATTCATAAATGGCTTATCATTTGGTCTTATAGTTACTACTTTTGTTGGGATATATTGTACTAATGCTTTATTTAAAACATCTAAAAAGCTTTGATAAATTTTATTAATATCATCATTTTTAAAAACATTTTTTGACCAATCGACAGTTAATAATTCGTTATTTAAACCTTCATAATCTGCAAGTTTATAATTTCTAATAGTTCTTTTGTATGTTAATTGTTTGTATGTTTTTATATTTAAAGATAAGGTTATTGGTGAATGTGTACTGCATATAGGAGCATTAACATTAGTATCTGATATAAGGGATTTCCTATTGGTAATAAAAAGATCAATGCATGAACCTGGGAGCGTTGTGAAATTAGTCGGTTCTTTTATCAGATTTTCAAGATTTAATCTTTGTAATAGTTTTTTAAATTTAGCACAATTACTTGAATTACTTAAATGTTGATATTAAAATCCCCCGTTAGGATAAAAGAGGAACCTCTATCTAATGCATTAGATAACGTATCGTAAAATATGTCCCAAAAGGCAACCTTTGTATTTGGGGGTCTATATATTACCCCGAGTAGGAATTTGGTGTAATCAGTAAATATGTCTATAAAAATTTATTCAATATCAGAGTTTATGAGATCATGCCTAATCTGAAAGTGTAGATTATTTTTTATATAAACAACAACCCCACCCCCATGCCTGTTTCTATCTATTCTAACTGGACTTCTATAACCGGGCAGTAAAATCATTGAATCATTAATAGTGTTGTCTAAATGAGATTCAGTAATACATATTATATCATAGTTGGAGAATTCAGCTTCAATTATATCTAGTTTTGGCAATAAACTACATACATTATTGTGGACAATGGAAATGTTCCCTGTATTTAATGTATTAAACGGACCAGGGTTTTGTTCTATGCAACCGACAATTAACAAAGTTTTAATTACCAGCAATAGATGCATATTTATACCATAACACGAGATAGGATGTAAGATCACATATAAGGCATGTTGATCGTTCCGTTTGAGAGGCCAAATAGTATTAGTTTTAATCGTGGCTGTCATTAAGTAATATTTTACGTTCACATGTAAGATCGGAACAATCAGACATATATTTATATATATTTAGGTACGTATGCATAATGAGATATGGCTTCATATTAGAGATTTCTTTAAATATGTAGTTAATACATTTTACACTCCTAGAAGTTAGATACATGGAATAACGAAAATGAGACAAACAAATATACAATATACTACATAACAATAATGAAAACATCAGAACAGTATTTACAATCACAATTACAAACAAATTCATACTTATATCGAGGTATGAGTTTACATCTCCAACAGATAAATTACTTACAATGTACTTAAATTGTATTTCAAGTTTTGGAGTCGAGTAATATTAGTGTATGGGGGGGGGGGGGCTAATCATATATGCAAGATGCAAGTAGGTAAAGTTCGTTGATAGTGATCTAAATGATCTTTAATATTACATCTACAGTAACAAGGATAATTGGATGAAAGTGTGCTATTCGATCAATATCTCAAAATATTTTCAATGTCAGAGTACTTTTCTATGTAGAATACTGTTGAGTACAAGATTTCTGTATAATTTAATTGATTCTAGTTCGTAAAAAGATATTCAATATACCTATAATAGGTTGTGTCAATAACTACAATATTATCTTTGTATTAGTACAAATAAGGTTGTTGGGGTTTTTTTTTTTGTCTCTAACTTCAATAATTTAAGTTAGTGAACTTTCATCAGGATATAGTATTATTTGATATATCATCTTTCATTCAACACTACTTTCATTTTGTTAGTGCTGGGTAATTATTAACTCTTTGTAAAATGCTATGTCATTTTGGTAAATCAATCAATATTTTTATATATATAGTAATCAAGTTAGAAATGACTAAAGTTAGGGGTATAATGTAAGCAGCATGCATTTTTGTTATTTGAAATACATTTGGAAGTTCGATGGCGCACATAGCATGTTAACATGTTAGTGTTAGTATTTACTTGTATGATCCTTTATAATCAACCTTATTTAACATTTTCATTCAGTTTTGGATTTGGTGTAGAAGTAAATAAACCTAAATCTAACAAGGAGTGTTGTCGTAACAAGGGGCTTGTTTGATTTAATTCAGCTATATTAACGGGTTGAGCTGTGGATACAGATGAAGTTGATCTAGCTGTTTGTTGGTTTAACATGGCTGATGCACTATTCAATGTCAGGTGATCGGGCTGATCAGTGTTCATTTGCTGTCAGGCCCTCCGTCCTGCACCCTTCCTCGGCCAATGCAGGGATCGAACACCTGACCTCCAGGCTAGCGAGCCAGCGTCTTAACCACTTAGCCACCGTGACCCGCCATCAAGTAAACCAATGGAAATATTTGATAATTTGATACAGGAAATGACCTATAGGTTGATAAATATGTTGTTTTGGTGGGCATAAACATATCATATTCTCTCTTGATCATGAAACTGCACCAAGGGTCACGGAATTAGGCAATAATCGCAGCTTGTATACAAGAGAGCGAGAGAGAGAGAGAGAGAGAGACAGAGAGAGAGTTTAACGTACACTCGACACAAACTAGGTCATTTCGTGACTAACATATGGTTTAATTTTATTTCAATAATTCGCTTGCGCGTGGTGGTCTTTGGCAGTGGGGGGAAACCGGAGGACCCGGAGAAAACCCACGAGGTTGCACTGGTGACCCTACTCCTTGTCACGTACAACCGGGGAATCGAAAACACGCCAGATGGCTCAATGACAGACACCAACCTCGTGGGTTTTTTCCGGGTTCTCCTGTTTCCTCCCACTGCTTAAGACCCCTACGCGCAAGCGAATTATTGAAATAAAATTAAACCATTTTTTAGTCCCGAAATGACCTAGTTTGTGTCGAGTGGGCGTTAAACCCCATTTCTCTCTCTCTCTCTCAATGACAGACCTTATGATACAACGCGCATGTGCTAACCATTCGGTCATCACCACCACCCCCACCCCAGCTGGTATACAAGGTATGAGACATGTCTATTCCATATTTGGAATTTGGAACTTTGATCAGTCTATGACGTAAACAAGAAAAAAGTCGTACAAATAAAATATTTACTAACCTTTATTTTCATTTTCAGATTTTTACTCCTCAATTTTCGTTTCGTGTCTAAAATTTATATAAAATATACTGGGTTTAAATGTAGTCGCCTGTCCAAGTCTCACAACATTCGACACTCACTGTTGATTGAATGTACACTGATATGGAGAAAGATAACACTGCGTAACGGCCCTGTGGGAAATTACAATGTTTCTTGTCGTGTTATCTGTAATGTATGTAGGCTACCACGTTTCAAATGATCTGATATAAAAACTAGCTAATCCCCTTAAGAATGCAGACAATGACCAGATTTACATTCGGGTTTGTCATTGTGCGACTGGATAATGTCGACTCTAGTAAAACAAGATCAGGTAGCCGACCATTTGTTCGCCTGGGTAACGTCGACTCATGTAAAACAAGATCAGGTGTAATATCATTAAGGTTATAGGATATAAGGTAGCCAGCCGAACGGTTCGTCAGTTTGAGTGATTTATTATTTGTTATGGGCAATTTCGTGACCAGTGGGATATATTATTTCATGTAAAACTAGTTTCAACTGGCACCTCGAATGTATGAATATAACCTTTTTTCAAGTCCATATTTAGGGTATCAGTTTGGGTCATCCCAGGGCTAAAATCGTCTGTTATGGCCAATTGCGTACTAAATGAGAAAATGAAATGAATGGGGGTTTAACGTCCTATGGTTCTGCTCCGAACTGGGCTAATGAAGACGGGCATATGCCATACAGTGTGCTGTGAGGGAAATTTGCCTGTACAACGGCACAACGGTCTACTCTTATATCGAATTCCAACTGTCAAGGGATCTTTTACATGTACGCCAATGTGTACATGGGACATCGGTTTGTCGTCCAATCCTTGTCAGGCCCTCCGTCGTGCATCAATGACAAGGGGGAACCGGAAAATCTAGATGAACTTTCTCGGCCAATGCAGGGATCGAATCTAAAATAAAGGATACGTACGCTGCGTCAAAACCCGAAGGCATAATGATCAAATCAGCCACATTACGCTTCTTTAACGACAAGCCTACAAATACCTCACCCTTATCCCAATTTACTAATTCGTCCCGGCTGGCTCTTAAATCAATATTGTGAATGCGAGGGAAAGACTATTGGGTTTAACACGATAACTTTGGTTCTAATTGGGTGAGAGCGATGAAACTTCGGGTATAGATTCATTATATCAATAACTTGACCGTGTTTGATGATGAGAATTTCTCCTTGGGCTAAGTAGCGATAAGCAATTTGATTGGTCAGGACTTTGGAACATATAACAACTCGTGCATTAATTGAGGTATAGATGATGTTCATTAGGTGAATGTCTTGATTGAGTTCAATGATGGAGAGTGTAAAGCTTCACTTCCAGGTACTTCAAAACCTAACTGAATTTGTTCGTGAACATCTTATGCTTAGACTAAGCATAGATAATCAGTATGACGTTTGAAAAAGATAAATGTGCAATAGATTAATATGTGTCATTATCGAATTTAGTCAAGGTACTGATGTAATGAAACTATACACCAAGTTTCATCATTCTCGCTTAATTAGAACTAAAGTTATCGTGTCCCAAAGCATCAATCAGTCAAATTGCTTATCCCTGATTACCCTACACGGTAATTGCTGACCTTCGAGCTCCACCAAGACATTCCTCTGATAAACACCTACACCAAGTTTGAACATTCGAGTTCAATAAGAAGGAAAGTTATTGTGTCCCAAAAAGTGTGACTGACAGACAGATGCATTCTAATAGTAACTTTCTTTCTTCGAAAAGCGGGGTACAATTAATCCATTTTCCGTGTGACAGAGATGAAACTTAGATTTTAAAAAGAATATGGGAAGCTTCGTAAAACTATACATTTATACGGATTTATAAGCATAATTTTGAACAAAAAAGGGAGTTTCAATAAAGATGGGGGATTCTAATTAGACAGTGGTTCTGCAATCACCAACTCCGCGGAAACAAGTTGACAAAGTGAAAGTTATTTCAATCGTAGAAGTATTTGGAGAAATTATTTAAAAAAAAAAATTAAAAACAAATGTTTGAATTTCAATTACTTATAAAGATTATTGAAAATACATGTATTACCTGTATCCCAGGGGCCTACAAGATTTTGTCCGGATCTGATGTAATAAAATCTGGCTTAACGCTCCGCTGTTCCGCTGCGACTGGGCTAATGAATACAGTATGCTAACAAACATAAAAAGATTTAAAATGTTTGAAAATAAAACATGAAGACGCTTTTTTGACAGTTTTAGGTGGTAAATTGGGGAATAAAATGGCGGTAGAATGAAATGTTCTTGTCATTGCCTTTTATTTTATACTTTTTGGATTTGCTAATTTTAGTTGACATTCTGACCCCAATTTTATTGTAGTTTCGGTCAATTGAGAATTTTCACATAATTTGTTATATAGATATGATGGTCATTCGTGTTTTAGAATTTTCAAAGTGAGCATTTGCTGATTGTATTGAATACGTTGATAGATCATTTCCTAGCAGCAAGTTTTTTTTGTTTTTTTTTAACATTTATACGGGTCCTCTAGTTTACCTTCATTGTCCAATAAGTCCTAACATCACGGCTTCAGATACATTTTCTAACTATTCTCCATTAATTTCTAATGACAAGCTGTTTGTGTTTGTCTGGTGTTTTGAAGCTATTAACACGACCTTTGTCTTTTTAGCATCCATTACCATATTATTGTCATAAGACCAAGTAAATACACTTAGTAGGTAGGTCCTCTTCAAGAGATATTTCTATATTAGCTAAATTGTAGCTGGAGTCTATATCTTAATAGTCCGATCGTTAATGTAAATCCGTCGGCTTTTCGGGTAGAAATCGTGGAATAAGCTTTATTTTGTAGGTTTTGATATTTGATTACAAAAACCAATGTTGACATTTTTTTTGAATAGGTCTTCACAGTATGGGAGGCCATTATTTGAGGGTAGCCATTTTGCGATAATATTCCAAATTATTTTTTATTTTCACCTTATTTATAATGTTATCGACATATCAACTGTGATTTGGCAATGTATTAATATTGGCGGCATTCATGACTATATCTCAGTTTTCCATCATTTCAGTATGATATTTCCAAGATGGCGTCCATTTTTAGCGGGAAAATCGGTCGATGTGCTGATTTCGATTAAGTAGTAGTGTTTGGTGTCAATATATATGTTTTCGGGGTCACAAATTCCATTCCTGACATTTACAACCTTGTAAAATGATCACATGTTCATATACTTAGCATATTACCAAGATGGCAGGCATTTATGGCGGGAAAATGAGACGATGTGTATAGATTTTGATTAAGTGGTAGTGTTTAGTGTCAATAGGCATTTTTGTGAACCGATTAGATTAGACCGATTAGCTATTATACGCATTTGTGAACCAAGTTGATTATGCTAATCGTTACATTTGTGAGACGATTTAACTCAACTGATTAGGCATATCGACCTGATCGTCCCAGGAGGTGTTTAGGCGATTAGATTTGACGTTTTCAAAATGGCGGAATGTTCGACATCGTAAGTAATTTTTAATGCTTATTATTGTTTTTCTCCATAAAAAAATGTTTTTTTAAAACGCATTTGATGTGTTTAAAGTAGCTAATTAAGTCTCTAACTCAATATCATCCAAAATCTTCAACATTGAAAACACGATTTATTTGTCAAATTATATCAACATTCATGTTGTGATCTTAACGGGAAAAGATGGGCTTTTGATATCCAATATTTAAGACAAAATAAGCATTTTACCATTGGTACACGAATCGTGTACCATAATGCGCTCCAGCCCTAGTTGTATCAAGAGACTCGAGGGACGAGGCTAGACACATTGCACCAAATCAAACGGCGTATGTAAACTGGAATAACCAGACGCTAGAAATTTGCACTCACTTGAGACTGCTGGCTTATTTCGCCGAACATAACTGATTTGAAATTGGAGTAAAAACGGAAACCATTGAATATAAATCAGTTTATATACATTTATATTACAGTATTATATGCATTGCGACCCACTTGTGTCAATTTCTAGGTCCCAAATGTTAGCGATTTAGCTCCTTTAATGTTATCTTTATAGTCCACAAGAATGTTAGATCACCTCTGGCTCTAAGCAATTTTAGGCGCTCTGGGTGCCAGCAGTGTCACTGTAATCTGTAGGTAACTTGGACTACACTTGAAACACACGCCCCCCCCCCCCTCGTCATTTTAGCAGAGACAATTTTTTTTTCTGATCGGTGTCCGTGATGGCAGCCATCTTACCAAATCGTAATTATCAAATTTCATATTTGTGGACCATAGCTAATCAAATCGAAATCATACCAAATCGTACTAGCAAATCAAAACCTAATCTAATCGACTCACAAAAACGCCTAATATATATGTTTACGGGGGCGCAGAATCAATTTCCGACATTTACAACCTTGCAAAATGATCACATGTTCACATATTTAGCATATTTTCAATATTGCCGCCACTTGTGGCGGGAAAATCGGACGATGGGTTGATTTCGATTAAGTAGTTGTCTTTGGTGACAATATATATGTTTTC
The DNA here is from genome assembly GCF_932274485.2 of Patella vulgata. Lineage (NCBI taxonomy): Eukaryota > Metazoa > Mollusca > Gastropoda > Patellidae > Patella > Patella vulgata. The sequence goes on from NC_065885.2 coordinate 7,068,865, forward strand.
GGGGAGGCAAATTCGATTTCTGTCATATACAACTACGTAAAATGGTCGTACTTTCACCAATTTAGCATATTTCCAAGATGGTGGAACGTTTTCTAAACACATTATTAGCATTTATTTATCATCGATTTTCCTGGGAAAGTAAAGCCTATTCCTGGCATGAAGGCAAAAAGAGCATAGCGGCAGCGTGGTGCTTACCCCACGTGCCCATCATGCGCCTGCAACGACCACGACAAGCGCTTACTACAAGATCTATCTACGCTCATTGCCAAGATCTGGCTGTGCCAAAAGTGTTCCCACCATGATCTCACGGTTACCAGTCAGACCGGGATACTTTCTCACCACACTCCAGTGACATGCCTATCAGGCGTAAGGCGTTCTCTCGTCACGCCTATAGAGACTGTGCCATGCTCACCCGTCCTCATTCGCTTTCAAGGCTGAAAACAACCAATAGTCAAGCAATCAAGAACATTTCATAGTTTTCTTGAGGTTTCCTCTTTGGGTGCTAGACTGGAGCTGATGGACGAGACTCAGTATCTTCCCTATAAAAACATAAAGGTCGTAACAACGTAGCAAGCATATGGCCAGCAGCTTCGTTCCAGCCTGGCAGCAATTGGATGATAGTGGTGGGGACGTGGCTGTAAATGAAATATTTGCTAAGAAGCCCTCATAGCATAGATTATGTTATCAACTGACTTCCAAGATGAATGTAGAACGAACATGTGGAATGATAATGCGCTGGAGTTCAACTACTACATTGTTGGATAATATACCTAATGGGTAAACTCGGCACAGGCTTCCAGGAACATGCTACAAGCTTATACATAGCAGAATTGGATTCAGAAACCTTTACAGTAATGTGTTTAGAAAACGTCCTGCCACAAACAAAAATATGCTGAATGTGTGAACATACCACCATTTCACACAGTTGTAAATGGCAGAAATCGAATCTGTGCCTCCGAAAAACAAATATTGATACAAAAACGCGACTACGTAATCAAAATCAGCACATCGTCCCATTTTCCCGCCCGACACGAAAGCCATATTGGAAATATGCTAAATATGTGAACATGTGATAATTTTACACAGTTGTAAACGGCAAAAATGGAATCTGCTCCCCAAAAAATATATCCGGGTACCATAGACAACTACTTATTCAATATCCGCACACCGTTCCATCTTCCCGCCAAAAATGGCCGTCTTATTGTAAATGCGCAAAATAATCATTTTACACAGTTGTTACTGTCCGAAATGGCTTCTGTGCCCTTGAAAACATATATATTGACACCAACGACGATTACTTAATCAATATCAGCACATCGTCCTATTTTCCCGCCAAAAAATGACCGCCATCTTGGAAATATGCTATCATAACACGGCATGAAATTTCGTATGAAGACACAGGCTAACTGCACACCTGCTGCAACATATCTGCCACTGTGTGATGTAATCCTTTTTCACTCGGCCAGACCAACTCCGCAAATCGAGGTAATAATTTCTACAATTGCATGAAATGAGTATGTTGACAACGGAAGTGGCGTGCTTTTATCAAATATTACTTCATTAAAAGATAAAATATTTTTCGGTATACACAATGGAAGAGATACAAAGGGACATCATATTGAGTTATTGAATATGTATTTAAAGATGGGTTCCCGCGTACAAATTGGGTGATTTAATGGTATATATGGACTAAAAACATATTCAAAGTAATTAATTTGTCATAACTTTGCTTCAAATCCTTCTATCGATAGTGTTTATAAATTTTAAAATCTCCCTTATCGCATTCTCAAGATTTTCGGAAGGTCCGAGGCATAAAAGAACTCTATCGTGTGCTTTAGAGGGTCCACGGGCAAAACACGTGATTTTTCATACAATCAGGGGCAATAATCTAGGAAGTATATGAACGATATGTGCCAAAATTGAACTCACCCGTGGCATTTGCGATATAAACTATATTTTAAGTTTCGCCATAATCAAAATGTTTTTTGTACGAAATCAAATTTTCATATTTACAGCGGTAATAAAAAGTCTATATTTCCGTATTAGAAGGAAGGCCCGACAATGAATATATTTTATATTGTGATAAAATATCAACAACATGTATATAAAATGGTTGTTAAATTCAACATGTATATGAAATAATTATTATTAAATTAAAATTAAAATATGGATTTCGGATAAACATGAAATGGCTGCACATAATTTACCGTTTGAAATTTACGTATAGTTGTTCGGATTTGACGAAAAACCAAAGTCCTGTCTTCACAATGGCGTGCACGTTAAAGATCCCTTGACAGTTGGGATCCGATGTAAGAGCAGACATGAAATGAATTGAAATGAGGTTTAACGTCCTACTGTTCTGCTCCTATGCTGGGCTAATGAAGACGGGCATACGCCATACAGTGTGCTATGAGGGAAATTTCGCCCGGGCAGCGGCACTATCGCCTACTCTTGTATCGAATTCCAACTGCCAAGGGATCTTTTACGTGCATTCCAATGTATACACGGGACCTCGAAGGACGAGACAGTCGTCCTTGTCAGGCCCTCCATTCTGTACCACTGACAAGTGGAAACCAGTCAGTTATATAGAGAGATGACTCGTGTTTTCCTTTGGCGTTCGTCACTTCCGATTCAGGAAACCTGTATTACTCAGCTATCGTAGCAATGATCTCTGTGTTAAAATTATATTTGGTATGTGTTTAACAAGCTCTATCACATATGTGATAATGACTGGCGCCAATATTGCCCTTTAAACGTTGAAGGTGTGAACTGCAGAACAGTAGGACGTTAAACCCCATTTCATTTCATTTTAATTAATTTTTAACCATATGGAACTTACTGGACAAACATTGTGTAATATGTAAATAATCCACAGGTCCCGCAATGTGGTTTTTACTGCGAGCACTTCGCTTTTCCACATAAAGCAAGCGGAATCTTTTTCTCGGCGGGTGTTTTTCTATCCGCACTGATCATGCCAAACATCAGCCAGCTGGACCACCTGTTTTAACTTGGTTTTTTTTTATTATGACAAAGGGAGAAGATGACCCGCCCTCTCTTCTCGCGACATTCTGTTTCCTGGTAACTTAATCAACCGTATCTTTAAAATTGTATTATATCACAGCCATGCGAATAAATCAATGAATTAAACATATCCATATCGTAAATAAATTTTATTTCGCCATTCTGTTTCCTGAAGAGTTTAGCCACCATATTTATAAAATTTGATTATCATATGCCATGCGAATCAATCAATAAATGAAACACATTTATTGCTTTAATATATTTCATTTATTTCCGCCACTAGAAGCAAACAGCATTAGGAAGTATTTACATTTCCGGTTGCAGGCCCCATCATATAATTTTTGTTATTCGAGTGTTCACAAGGTTTTTAACTATTATAGTGAGAACCGCCAGCTTTTTTTCTAATCTTCGATAATGCCTCTTTAATGGATATTATTGAAATTCAATAGGTTTCTTCATCTCCCTAATGTAAACATCATATATCAATTTCAAAACAATCAAATTTTGAACATTTCCATGTGGGCGTATAAAAATCTACCTGGAGATCATCTTCTGAATTTATTTGTTGTTCAAAGGGATGGACTTGTACAGAATAACAAATTGATGGGGTCATACCCATTGTTTAAAAACTTGCTACTGTGTCTATAGACATCGTCTAATATAATATATGTCATATGTTGAATTAACTTCCTTATTTAACAAACACATTTTCTCACAGTTATTTAATCTTTTAATCTTAATCCCACATATCAGATATCAGATGGTGAATAGTATGACACAAACTATATGCAATCACATAAAGTACCCTGTAGTTCGAAATCGTGTTTACACTGTAGTTCGAATGAACCATAGTTTTGTAAATAGAAGGTCGATCGTCAAATGAATATGAATTTTACGATATGTTAATTCCGAATTGACATAGTTTCTCTTAAGCTGCGTTCACACTGGATGCATATTCAATGCGATTTCCCGAGACCGGCCTCCGGAATTCGGATTGGTTTGTCTCGGATTAAAAGCGGTGCGTCGCATTACAGCTTATTCGGATTGAATGCGCATAACTAACAGAAGAGAAGGTCATTCATATCCCAAGATCTTGCATCTTCGGCATCTTGCCATTGAGCGTCGGGTACGAATTCGTCTACACCAGAATCAAAAGCAAATGAGGATGATTACTCTTCTGGTCACGTTTGCTATGCATCAACAAGTATGTACACGCACTTCACTCTCGACTCTGTATTAGCGAAGATACATTTCATAATTAAAATTCTTTCAGTACTAAAAATGCATATTGCAAAGCAATGAATTTTGTTATCATTTTAATCGAACTCATACAACACATGCTAGAGACTGGATTCAAGATGTCTGGAATTGGTCTGAGCTGCCCTGCCTGGTCCGTAATGTCTGCCCTGCCCTGCCCTGCCCTGCCCTGCCCCTAATGTCTATAGGCCTTAAATGAACAGCCTTGATCTGAACACAACATATCTTTGTATTTAGATTTTTAACGATACATTATGGGAGACTTTATTCTGAATTCAATTTAGGTTAAACCTCCAACGTGAACGCACCTTTAAATGAATATATTGTCAACGCGCTTTAAATATCTGGTTGCAACAGACTTTGTGTAGAAACTTCAAGTTACATGAACATTTTGTCAATAATAAAGATCCAATTATAGTTGTTAGTTACACACTGTTAACCACCAATAGATACTTTAATGACACTAAATCATATAGATCGACTTTAGACTTAAAATAAATATATACAGTGGGCTTAACTTGAATAGAGATTAACTATGCTGCAAATATATCATCTTGCAGATGAATCACATAATATATTAAAGGGGATCACGTGGCTAAGTGGGTAAGACGCTGGCTCGCTAGCCTGGAGGTCGGGTGTTCGATCCCTGCTTTAGCGGGGAAAGTTCATCCAGATTTTCCGACGTGGTTCCCCCTTGTCTTCTTTCCGTTTGTATTTCCATTATTACACAATAAACAGTCGGACTGTTATGTGCCCTCGGGGGGGGGGGGGGGGATCATGTTGGCTGTTCGATCCTTGCATTGGCCGAGAAAGTTCATCCACATTTTCCGGCGTGGTTTCCCTTTGTCAGTGATGCAGGACGGAGGGTCTGACAAGGACAGCTGTCTAGTCGTTCGGATGGGACGAAAACCCGAAGTCCCATGTACACATTGGCATGCACGTACAAGATCCCTTGACAGTTGGAATTGGATATAAGTATAGGCCGTAGTGCAGACTGTATGACGTATGCCCGTCTTCATTAGCCCAGTTTGAAGCGGAACAGTAGGATCTTAAACCCCGTTTCATTTCTTAATAAGATTGGTGTTGAAAAGTTAGTGCGTATCTTAGACTAGACCACACCGAGAGAGAGAGAGAGAAATGGGGTTTAACGTCCACTCGACACAAACTAGGTCATTTCGGGACTAACATATGGTTTAATTTTTTATTTATTTCAATAATTCGCTTGCGCGTAGGGGTCTTTAGCAGTGGGGGGGGGGGAAACCGGAGGACCCGGAGAAAACCCACGAGGTTGGACAGGCGACCCTACTCCTTGTCACGTACAACCGGGGATTCGAAACCACGCCAGTTGACTCAATGACAGACCTTATGATACAAGATACTTAACTTTGGTTATTATAAAGTTAGCTGTGCGTTTGACCCCCCCCCCCCCCCCCCCCCGCGACTAATACTCATTATGGGTTCTACAGTTTAATTATCGAGTAGAAAGGCTAAATGTTCTTGTCTACGATATCACCCTTGGTGGAAGTGGACGTAAAACTTCAGAAATGAACGGAAAGCTAAAAGATATCTTGAACGGTTTATGAGATATGCTCTGGATACAAAATTGTACACCAAAAACTAAGTCAAATTTGTTTCCATAGAAATACAAAAAATATAAATTCCAGAAATTCCTAAATAGCAAAAGGCACAACTAAGGTAATATGTTGATATTAGAAACATATCTTGAACGGTTTATGAGATATAAACAAAAAAACGGGACGGACGGAGAGGCCCAATTTCAATATCCCTCCCTAACTTCGTTCGGCACGTGATAATAAATCAACCTTGACTATGTTAAATGAATATCATTGTTAATAATAACAACAAGCCAACATTGAATTAGATAGATAGATAGATAGATAGAGATTCTTTATTTCACAAACCGTACATAAATACAGTGTAGAAACAATAACATATTTACATCAACAACATAAATATAACATATATACACATGTGTAAAGAAGGTATACCACCTTTGAGTTATAACCTTATTAATCCAGGTAAACTGTTCAATACACAAGAGTGTGTACAATTAAACAATTCGGTCGGAGGGGAGGGGGGACTTTGTATTATTACCTTAATTAATCCAGGTAAACTGTTCAGTACACAAGGGTGAGTACAATTAAACAATTCCCTAAGTAGAAAATAGAAGATATATACAATTTCCTTTTCTTTAAAATAACCGGACCCGCATAAATAAATAAATAAATAGTGGAATTCATCGCCAGTTTCATTTAGTTTGCATAGTTATAGGTTTTATTTTCTCTTGGAATTTTCTTTCTATGGAGTTTTTTTTAATGCAATTTCTAAATCTACATATTAGTTTAGATTTGTACATGTGTAGGACTGATAGATATTTTCCAAAATCAAGACAATGTTTAAATAGTCTATAATTTATACATGGTGGAGATGCTATGATTGTTAAAATTGGTCTTGGTTTCGATTCCCCGGTTGTACGTGACAAGGAGTAGGGTCGCTGTCCAACCTCGGGGGGTTTCTCCCTCTGCCAAAAGTCCCCACGCGCAAGCGAATTATTGAAATAAAATTGAACCATATCTCTCTCTCTCTCTCTCTCTCTCTCTCTCTCTCTCTCTATTACAGTAACAGACTGAAAGCTTGAAACACGATCACCATTTAATAATTAAATTTAGTGAGTGGCTTAGAATATAAAAGTAATTTGAATAAAATTTTCAATTTTGAACAATTGTAACAGGGGTTGACAACTTTTTATTTAAATCTTTAAAGCGAAAGTAATTTGACATTCTATTTTTTAGCTTTACCAACCGTATAAAAACACGAGAAACGTACCCAAATATATTAAAATACTTGAAAAAAAATCCCCTAAAACCACTATTTATGTCTGATAAACTGTAAACGTTCAAATCGATATTTTTTTTAGGGTCAACGTACTAAATTATATATAATGAAGAATATTACTACAATTAACATATATTTATTATCAAGACTAATTATCATCGGATAGAACAAAATACCGAGGTCGGTCCCGTGTACACATTTGCTTGCACTTTAAAGAACCCCTGGCAGTTGGAATTCGATATAAGAATGGACGTCATAGCGCCGCTGTTCGGGCAAAAAGTCCACCATAGCACACTATATATTGATAAAGAATTCTAGTAGAAACGTTGCCCGGTAATAAACCGTTAAAGTATTCCATAGTTACATGTGAACGTGCAAGTCAATATACGTATTTATGCATATAAGGTTTTTTTGTGATATAATTTAGCCTGTTTAGTAATATTCACCATATGTTTGGCGCAATATAGCCCGGTTGGAGCTGATGTGCCATAAAACCACATTTCATTTCATTTTATTTATTGAAAGGCGACCCCCATATTACAAGCTTACGCAATACGTATAAATAGACTGGTTTTTCCGTTACTATAGTATAGAATAGACTACGTTATCCAGACATCAATAAACACCCACTGAACAGACAATTGTATAGTATTCATTCAGATAGTTACAACACTATTTATTATATTGATATATTTAGGTTATCTTAAACACCAGGAATTTATTATATTCGTTTTAACAAGTCGGGGCTATAGTCTTTATCGAGAATGGCTATTCATGGGTGTAGAAATATTATAATTATTTATCGTACTTGATCTAGCTCAACGTAAATAGTAGTGAGACAGGTTATACAAGGCTAAAACTCGTCATTAACACACTATACATAGACTGTGTTTTTCCAATGGGTAATTTTTATAGAACCCCCTTGATCTAGTGTTAGACAGTTCTGTTAGTCTTTAGTAAGGTTCTAAGGGAACTCTAGTGGAAGAAAGTTGTCATAGAATAATAAGCACAAGAAGAATGGCCACCCCAGTAAGTACAACTACGTCACGTTTATAAAATAACACGTCAGTTTATGACGTCAATAACTAACCATCGTAATCTTGATAATGACTGTCTTATCTCTCGTAGAATACAAATACTGACGAGTGAGTACACGAAGCAGTGTATGTTTCCTCCTATACTTGATACAACTAGTGTCTCTACATCTATGAGAGTCGTGTTGATGTAACAATTTACAAGCTCACTGGTTTAGATCATAAGGGCTGTCATAGAGTCACGTGGTGTGGTTCTGATCCGAGCATGTACCTGACAAGGAGTAGAGTCACCGGTCCAATATCGCGGATTTTCTCCAGGTCCTCCGTTAAATGGACGTTAAATCAATGAATTAAATATATCCATATATAAATATAGCCACCATATTTATAAAATTTGATTATCATATGCCATGCGAATCAATCAATAAATGAAACACATTTATTGCTTTAATATATTTCATTTATTTCCGCCACTAGAAGCAAACAGCATTAGGAAGTATTTACATTTCCGGTTGCAGGCCCCATCATATAATTTTTGTTATTCGAGTGTTCACAAGGTTTTTAACTATTATAGTGAGAACCGCCAGCTTTTTTTCTAATCTTCGATAATGCCTCTTTAATGGATATTATTGAAATTCAATAGGTTTCTTCATCTCCCTAATGTAAACATCATATATCAATTTCAAAACAATCAAATTTTGAACATTTCCATGTGGGCGTATAAAAATCTACCTGGAGATCATCTTCTGAATTTATTTGTTGTTCAAAGGGATGGACTTGTACAGAATAACAAATTGATGGGGTCATACCCATTGTTTAAAAACTTGCTACTGTGTCTATAGACATCGTCTGATATAATATATGTCATATGTTGAATTAACTTCCTTATTTAACAAACACATTTTCTCACAGTTATTTAATCTTTTAATCTTAATCCCACATATCAGATATCAGATGGTGAATAGTATGACATAAACTATATGCAATCACATAAAGTACCCTGTAGTTCGAAATCGTGTTTACACTGTAGTTCGAATGAACCATAGTTTTGTAAATAGGAGGTCGATCGTCAAATGAATATGAATTTTACGATATGTTAATTCCGAATTGACAGAGTTTCTCTTAAGCTGCGTTCACACTGGATGCATATTCAATGCGATTTCCCGAGACCGGCCTCCGGAATTCGGATTGGTTTGTCTCGGATTAAAAGCGGTGCGTCGCATTACAGCTTATTCGGATTGAATGCGCATAACTAACAGAAGAGAAGGTCATTCATATCCCAAGATCTTGCATCTTCGGCATCTTGCCATTGAGCGTCGGGTACGAATTCGTCTACACCAGAATCAAAAGCAAATGAGGATGATTACTCTTCTGGTCACGTTTGCTATGCATCAACAAGTATGTACATGCACTTCACTCTCGACTCTGTATTAGCGAAGATACATTTCATAATTAAAATTCTTTCAGTACTAAAAATGCATATTGCAAAGCAATGAATTTTGTTATCATTTTAATCGAACTCATACAACACATGCTAGAGACTGGATTCAAGATGTCTGGAATGTCTATAGGCCTTAAATGAACAGCCTTGATCTGAACACAACATATATTTGTATTTAGATTTTTAACGATACATTATGGGAGACTTTATTCTGAATTCAATTTAGATTAAACCTCCAACGTGAACGCACCTTTAAATGAATATATTGTCAACGCGCTTTAAATATCTGGTTGCAACAGACTTTGTGTAGAAACTTCAAGTTACATGAACATTTTGTCAATAATAAAGATCCAATTATAGTTGTTAGTTACACACTGTTAACCACCAATAGATACTTTAATGACACTAAATCATATAGATCGACTTTAGAATTAAAATAAATATATACAGTGGGCTTAACTTGAATAGAGATTATCTATGCTGCAAATATATCATCTTGCAGATGAATCACATAATATATTAAAGGGGATCACGTGGCTAAGTGGGTAAGACGCTGGCTCGCTAGCCTGGAGGTCGGGTGTTCGATCCCTGCTTTAGCGGGGAAAGTTCATCCAGATTTACCGACGTGGTTCCCCCTTGTCTTCTTTCCGCTTGTATTTCCATTATTACACAATAAACAGTCGGACTGTTATGTGCCCTCGGGGGGGGGGGGGGGTATCATGTTGGCTGTTCGATCCTTGCATTGGCCGAGAAAGTTCATCCACATTTTCCGGCGTGGTTTCCCTTTGTCAGTGATGCAGGACGGAGGGTCTGACAAGGACAGCTGTCTAGTCGTTCGGATGGGACGAAAACCCGAAGTCCCATGTACACATTGGCATGCACGTACAAGATCCCTTGACAGTTGGAAATGGATATAAATATAGACCGTAGTGCAGACTGTATGACGTATGCCCGTCTTCATTAGCCCAGTTTGAAGCGGAACAGTAGGATCTTAAACCCCGTTTCATTTCTTAATAAGATTGGTGTTGAAAAGTTAGTACGTATCTTAGACTAGACCACACCGAGAGAGAGAGAGAGAAATGGGGTTTAACGTCCACTCGACACAAACTAGGTCATTTCGGGACTAACATATGGTTTAATTTTTTATTTATTTCAATAATTCGCTTGCGCGTAGGGGTCTTTAGCAGTGGGGGGGGGGGGACCGGAGGACCCGGAGAAAACCCACGAGGTTGGACAGGCGACCCTACTCCTTGTCACGTACAACCGGGGATTCGAAACCACGCCAGTTGACTCAATGACAGACCTTATGATACAGCGCGCGCTAACCATTCGGCCATCCAACCGACCCCCCTCTAGACCACACCCTCAAATCAGTTATATACTGCAATATAATAGATTTCTCTGTATGACTTGAAATCGAACAACAATGTGGAAGGCATATTTACGTAGTATATACATCTATTATGAATGACATACTGTATAGAACACCAAATATAATATACATACAGCAGAGTTTAGACCATTATATGAAATCCTTCACAAGAAGATAACCAATGATAATTATACACATGCAAATTTACGCAGTTTGTACTTACATCTATTACGAATGTGATTACTGTTTGAACCATCGTAAATTTTAAACGTATTTCTTCGATTATAAACAAACTACTTAACTTTGGTTATTATAAAGTTAGCTGTGCGTTTGACCCCCCCCCCCCCCGCGACTAATACTCATTATGGGTTCTACAGTTTAATTATCGAGTAAAAAGGCTAAATGTTCTTGTCTACGATATCACCCTTGGTGGAAGTGGACGTAAAACTTCAGAAATGAACGGAAAGCTAAAAGATATCTTGAACGGTTTATGAGATATGCTCTGGATACAAAATTGTACACCAAAAACTAAGTCAAATTTGTTTCCATAGAAATACAAAAAATATAAATTCCAGAAATTCCTAAATAGCAAAAGGCACAACTAAGATAATAGGTTGATATTAGAAACATATCTTGAACGGTTTATGAGATATAAACAAAAAAACGGGACGGACGGAGAGGCCCAATTTCAATATCCCTCCCTAACTTCGTTCGGCACGTGATAATAAATCAACCTTGACTATGTTAAATGAATATCATTGTTAATAATAACAACAAGCCAACATCGAATTAGATAGATAGATAGATAGATAGATATTCTTTATTTCACAAACCGTACATAAATACAGTGTAGAAACAATAACATATTTACATCAACAACATAAATATAACATATATACACAGGTGTAAAGAAGGTATACCACCTTTGAGTAATAACCTTATTAATCCAGGTAAACTGTTCAATACACAAGAGTGTGTACAATTAAACAATTCGGTCGGAGGGGAGGGGGGACTTTGTATTATTACCTTAATTAATCCAGGTAAACTGTTCAGTACACAAGGGTGAGTACAATTAAACAATTCCCTAAGTAGAAAATAGAAGATATATACAATTTCCTTTTCTTTAAAATAACCGGACCCGCATAAATAAATAAATAAATAAATAGTGGAATTCATCGCCAGTTTCATTTAGTTTGCATAGTTATAGGTTTTATTTTCTCTTGGAATTTTCTTTCTATGGAGTTTTTAATGCAATTTCTAAATCTACATATTAGTTTAGATTTGTACATGTGTAGGACTGATAGATATTTTCCAAAATCAAGACAATGTTTAAATAGTCTATAATTTATACATGGTGGAGATGCTATGATTGTTAAAATTACAGTAACAGACTGAAAGCTTGAAATACGATCACCATTTAATAATTAAATTTAGTGAGTGGCTTAGAATATAAAAGTAATTTGAATAAAATTTTCAATTTTGAACAATTGTAACAGGGGTTGACAACTTTTTATTTAAATCTTTAAAGCGAAAGTAATTTGACATTCTATTTTTTAGCTTTACCAACCGTATAAAAACACGAGAAACGTACCCAAATATATTAAAATATTTGAAAAAAAATCCCCTAAAACCACTATTTATGTCTGATAAACTGTAAACGTTCAAATCGATATTTTTTTTAGGGTCAACGTACTAAATTATATATAATGAAGAATATTACTACAATTAACATATATTTATTATCAAGACTAATTATCATCGGATAGAACAAAATACCGAGGTCGGTCCCGTGTACACATTGGCTTGCACTTTAAAGAACCCCTGGCAGTTGGAATTCGATATAAGAATGGACGTCATAGCGCCGCTGTTCGGGCAAAAAGTCCACCATAGCACACTATATATTGATAAAGAATTCTAGTAGAAACGTTGCCCGGTAATAAACCGTTAAAGTATTCCATAGTTACACGTGATCGTGCAAGTCAATATACGTTTTTATGCATATAAGTTTTTTTTGTGATATAATTTAGCCTGTTTAGTAATATTCACCATATGTTTGGCGCAATATACCCCGGTTGGAGCTGAGGTGCCATAAAACCACATTTCATTTCATTTTATTTATTGAAAGGCGACCCCCATATTACAAGCTTACGCAATACGTATAAATAGACTGGTTTTTCCGTTACTATAGTATAGAATAGACTACGTTATCCAGACATCAATAAACACCCACTGAACAGACAATTGTATAGTATTCATTCAGATAGTTACAACACTATTTATTATATTGATATATTTAGGTTATCTTAAACACCAGGAATTTATTATATTCGTTTTAACAAGTCGGGGCTATATTCTTTATCGAGAATGGCTATTCATGGGTGTAGAAATATTATAATTATTTATCGTACTTGATCTAGCTCAACGTAAATAGTAGTGAGACAGGTTATACAAGACTAAAACTCGTCATTAATACACTACACATAGACTGTGTTTTTCCAATGGGTAAATTTTATAGAACCCCCTTGATCTAGTGTTATACAGTTCTGTTAGTCTTTAGTAAGGTTCTAAGGGAACTCTAGTGGAAGAAAGTTGTCATAGAATAATAAGCACAAGAAGAATGGCCACCCCAGTAAGTTCAACTACGTCACGTTTATAAAATAACACGTCAGTTTATGACGTCAATAACTAACCATCGTAATCTTGATAATGACTGTCTTATCTCTCGTAGAATACAAATACTGACGAGTGAGTACACGAAGCAGTGTATGTTTACTCCTATATTTGATACAACTAGTGTCTCTACATCTATGAGAGTCGTGTTGATGTAACAATTTACAAGCTCACTGGTTTAGATCATAAGGGCTGTCATAGAGTCACGTGGTGTGGTTCTGATCCGAGCATGTACCTGACAAGGAGTAGAGTCACCGGTCCAATCTCGCGGATTTTCTCCAGGTCCTCCGTTAAATGGACGTTAAACCCCAGTTCTTTCCCAGTGAGGAACTGTGTTATTGTCATTCCCCATATCACCTTTTTCTGTCTGTGTCCACAAGCCCTAACAACATCTTCAACACGACAGAAACAGAAAGTAGGGTTTTAGCATTGAACGGAATGGTGGTGTTGTTGTCCCACCTCCATCGATCAGCAGTGGCGTACAAGGAAAGGGGAAGGAGGTAGACGGACCAGGTCATGAAATCTGGTTAGATGGAAATTGGGGGTGGGGGGGAGGGGATCAAATATCCAATCAAAGAATGCGTAGACGGACCAGGTCATAGATTCTGGTAATATAGAGAGGTGTGTGTGCATGTGTGTGTGGGGGGGGGGCATCAAATATCCAATCAAAGAATATAAATTTGGCTTACAGTCCAACATGCTGGTGTGAATGCGAATCTGTGTTTTAAATAAACGAGACGAGAGTAGAGAACATGTTACATTAATTTGAATACAAAGATTAATTCATCTGTTTTTGTATATATTAAATATTTAAAATATCTTCTCGTCACCCATCTCTCAGTACTCGACCCTGTGTTTAAGTCAATGAGTTGTCCCCAGGCATCAACAAACTTCTGTACGCCACTGGTCAACCGAGAATCTCAAACTAGAGATTCAACGCATGCGCTTAATTTACAGCTCTCTTTCTGATATTTATATTCGTCGATGATTATCATATCTAAGAAGAGAGATATTGTTGTAATAATATTTACAAGTAGAGACTGGTTGTTTATTTATTTTCTATTCCAGATAGCAACCGTTAACAACAATACCTACTACATGTATAATATACATGGTGATTGTGAAGCTGTACAGATTGGAAGATCAAACACAATAAATGAAACTGGTAACCAGACCGACAGTGATGATTGCACATCCGATATGGAAGATGTGAGATTCCAGATCAATCGGATAACTGAAGAGATGGCTGAAAAATTTGAAAGAAAAGATGAAGAAATAGCTGAATTAAAAGACAGGGTGGCTGACCTGGAAGCATTTAAGAAGAAAGTAGAACAATCGGAAGTCAAGACAAACACCAACACTAATACTAGACGTTATGTCAGGGATACGAGTAATGATATTACTCTAAAGTTGGTATATGGCCCGTAAGTAAATGTGTTCATAATAATATATATTTTGACAACTGTCAAATTTTACATACTGTTACAAGAGTCTTGAGTTTTAACTTATATCGAATGATGAAGTTTCTATATCACGTGACTTGAATAATAACCAACTAGAGGTGACTTGAATAATATACTGACTAGTGAAACAGTGGGATGTACTTTACAATATCCATAGTCAAAATAGTATTATATATTTAATAGTGTATTTAATAATTAGGGCTCAAGACAATGATTTTATCAATAATTTATCATTTAAATAATTTATAATACTCGTGTTTCTAAGGTTTACAAAGATGATTATTGATAATGATATATTAACCTGTATTTATATCTATGGTGGCTGATTGGTAAGGAAATGAAATAAAATGAAATGGGGTTTAACGTCCAGCTGTTCTGCTCCGGGAGTCACAGTGGCTAAGTGATTAAGGCGCTGGCTCGCTGGCCTTGACGTCGCGGGTTCGCCACCGGTGTTGGTCGACAAAGTTCATCAATATTTTCCGGCGTGGTTTCCCGTTGTCAGGGATGCAGGAAGGAGGGCCTGACAAGGACAGCTATCTAGTCGTTCGGATGGGACAAAAAACCGAGGTCCTGTGTATATATTGGCGCGCACGGAAAAGATCCCTTGGCAATTGGAATTCGGTATAAGAGTAGGCCGTAGCGCGGCTGTCCGGGTAAAATATCCCTCATAACACACTGAATGGTATAAACCCGTCTTCATTAGCCCAGTCGGAGCAGAACAGTAGGATGTTAAACTCCGTTTCAACTAGTTTCATTCTGCTCCGACTGGGCTAATGAAGACGGACACGCCCTATACAGTGTAATGTGAGGGAAACTTTACCCGGATAGCGGCGCTACGACCTACTCTTATATTGAATTCAAACTGTCAGGGGGTCTTATACGTGCCCGCCAGTATGTAAATGGGGCCTCGGTTTTTCGTCCCATCCGAACTACTATACTACTGTCCCTTGCCAGCCCCCCCCCCCTCCGTCCTGCACCACTGTCAAAGAGGAATCTCTCCAGATATGTGGCTTAATGTCCTACTTTTCTGGTAGTCACGGTGACTCAGTGAATAAGACGATGGCTCGCTAACGTTGAGGTCTTGTGTTCAATCACTGCATTGGTCGAGAAAGCTCATCGGGGATAACGTATAGTCTTTTGGGTGGGACGAAAAATCGAAGTTCCGTGTACATATTAGCCAGCACGTAAAAGGCCCCCCTGACAGATAGAATTCAAGATAAGAGTAGGCCTTAGCGCTGCTATCCGGGCAAAGTTTCCCTCACAGTGCACTGTATAGCCTATGCCCGTCTTCATTAAGCAGAACAGTAGAACGTTAAACACAATTTCATTTCATTCAATTTTCCTACTTTTCTGCACCGATCGGGCTATTGAAGAGAGGCATGCGCAATGCAAAGTACTATGACGGAAATTTTCAATTTTCGAAATTCAACTGTGAAGGATTCTTTTATGTGCTCGCCAATTTGTACACAGGAGCTTGTTTTTTGTCCCATCTACACAACTAGACACTGTACTTTGTCAGACCCGTCGTCCTGCACTACCGACAGGGAGGATCCACGCTGCAAAATCCCGGGGAACTTTCTTGACCAACACCAGGATCAGTGTATATAATCATAGTATTGAGAGGAATATGTCCGATAACCCAACATCACAAAATGATACCAATCAGCCACCATATATATCAGTTGATAATGATATAATATATTAACCTGTACTTATATCAGTTGATAATGATATAATATATTAACCTGTATTTATATCAGTTGATAATGATATAATATATTAACCTGTATTTATAGATGTAAAGATATGGGTACTATAACTGTCAGTAAGAAAGTCAGTGTTAATGATTTAAAGAAGTTGATAGAAGAGAAGAAGAATGAGAAGAGTAGTGAGATTGGTATAATAGGATATAGAGATGGTAGTAGGACATGTATCTACAACAATGTTACCAACAAGAACGACTATAGCCTGGAACAACTTGGTGTTGTAGACCAGGACGAGGTTGTGTACTGGTTACAGTAAAATACAGTGATTATATTGATATGATGTATTGATGGGCTCCTTTATATTAAACAATGAGGTGTCGAGGGAGGGAGGGGGGGGGAAGATATTACTTATAGTAAAATATAATGGTCGAACCAGAACGAGGTTAGGTATTATTGTCTCTTGATTAGGTTGTGAGGGTGGAATAAAGTAAAATGTTGGAGTGGTGATATGGTTGGTGGTGGTGGTGGGTGGGTGCTATGTTAGTGGTGTGTCGTGTCGTGTTGTGTTAGTGACGTGTTAGTGGTGTGATGTGTAGTGTGGTGTGGTGTTGTGCGAGGTGTGTGGTGGGTGTTGTGTGTGCTATATTAGTGAAGAGTATTATCAAACAAACCAGCACCCTAGTATTTAACCAAGTATCTTATACCCCACCCCACCCTGATTGATATATTGAATCTTACTCTAAGTAATATCTTACCTGTCCCACCTGTCTTACCTGTCCCACCTGATTGATATATTGAATCTTACTCTAAGTAATATCTAACATCCTAATATAAAACTAGCTTACTACTGTAAATAAAGCTGTAATTCAATAGTCACGATTATCAGGTGATATGTAGTCGTGATCATGTGATAACTAACTGACATATATATAATATATAATTATATTAGTGAAACAATGTTTTATGCTTTTTATTCTAATTTTGTTTCAATAAAATATTTTATAACTAAACTAATGTCGTTCTACTAATATTTCTATGGTGTCAGGAAATGAGTTAGTTACCACTAACAGAGGGGGTCAGTCTGTGGTATCATGAAAGACTCGATAACGCTTTCAACATGTGTCTAGTCATACGAATGGGACGAAAAAAGAAAATCTATCTTGAAGAAATAATTCTAGGAACAGTTGGCTGCAATGGGCAATTAATACAGGGTGACGTACACAATATGTTTCTAGTCATTCGAATGGGACGTGCAAAAAAAAAACCCCAATCAAATACAGATTACAGATGCTTTACGCACGACCAAAGGACTTTCTCGTTGATTAAAATAAATACGCAAATACAATCTGTATCTAATCTAGATTAAATGAGTTTTTAGTGGTGACTTGAAAATTGTGAATCTTTAAGATCCTTTAATTTTTAATGGCGGAGGGGTTGAATGGACGAATGGTTAGTGCGTGCGCGTTGTATCAATAATGTTTGTCATATTGAGTCAACTGGCGTGGGTTCGATTCCCAGGTTGTACGCGATAAGGAGTAGGGTCGCCTGTCCAACCTCGTTGGTTTTCTCCGGGTCCTCCGGTTTCATCTTACTTCAAAAGACCCCTACGCGCAAGCAAATTATTGAAAAAAAACTGAACCATGTTAGTCCCGAAATGACAATGTTTGTGTCGAGAGGACCTCTCTCTCTCTCTCTGGCAACAAATTCCAAACGTTTTAGTTTTTTTTTTTAGTTTTTTTTTATTTATTTAATTCACAAAAATATTGCACACATACAAAATTAAAACAATAAAAGTTACATCAGTTTAAAGTCACCATCTAATTAAATTTGATATTGATTTTATCATTAATTTCTATATAGGAATTCATTGAAAATAGTAATAAATATTTATGTCGATTACTGTGCTTTGACATATACTGATACAAGTAATTCATGTGTTTAGTTAGAAGTGTTTTAAATAATTTACACAAATTTACCCTGGTGGCTTCATTTAAAAACAAAATTCTCCGTTTGATAATAGCTAATCTAGCAAACGAGAAAATAAAAATTAAAAACAGATTATTGGCTTCATTTCGCACAGGATAACCAAACAGTAACCACTGACGAAAATCATCTAGTCCAAAACCCGAGGATTGGAAAAACACCTCTATAAAATCTAAAATATATTCATGCAAATTCTTAACAGATTTGCAATCTAGAATTATATGCTCTAAATTTTCAATAGAATCTTTATCACAGAATTTACAATAAGGATTATTTATTTTACCAATATTATGAAGCTTCTCATTAGTCCAAATGATGTTATGAACAATTCTATAATCATTATCTAACGATTCTGAACTTTTATTCATAGCAAAAACAGACTTCCATACCACTGGCCAGTTGATGTCGTACCCTCGGTGCTGCCAATAAGATTCGCAGACAGGGGGTTCAAAATACTTATCCCTTATAGACCGAAGACGTACTTAATTGATAGATAGCATAGATGTTATCATTCATAATCAGTTCAAAATCTAATTCATAGCGTATAATATCACTCTTAGAGCGAATTATTTTAGTCCAGGACACTGGCAAACATTTAAGAATCAAATTATACTGATTTTCAATTTTCTCATATTTACAATCTGGTAACGATTCTCTAGCCATTTCAAATATAGCGTCAACTGATAAAAATCCTGGGATAAAAATATAACATAGATCAGAAATTTTGACTAAACCGGCTTCTATAAAATCACAGAAATATAAAGTTTTATCATCATATACAATCTGTGGATTATCAAATAATGGTTGATTGAGGATGTCATTATAATTATCAGCAACTGGCCTTTTACCATTATGAAAGTCATCCCACGAAATCAGCATAGATCTATAAAAAGATGGCAACACCTTTAAAGCAGGTTTAGAATAGTTAATAAATAATAATTCAAATGAACACAAATAATTTTTATAAAGTTTTAAAAAATAAGTCATAAAATATTTCCAGATAAAATTATCTGGACAGGATAAATATTTAGATAGCCAGTATAACCTAAATGCTTTCTGTTTTAAAATAACAGAATTCAGATTAAGACCCCCAACATCAGTACTACCTAAAATAGAAGTCCTCTTAATAAGGGGTGGTTTACCATTCCAAATAAAGGATCTAATAGATTTTTCAATACGATCCTGAGCCCATAGTGGAATTTCTACAACTCTTAATAGATACCATAAAGTTGATAGACACATGATGTTGACAATTAAAACTTTACCACGTAACTGAAGCCCTCTCTGCCTCCAGAGATCAAGTATTCTGCCAATTTTATTAACCTTGGAATCCCAATTTGATCGTTCACACATTGCTTCATCCGGACCCAAATACACACCGAGAAACTTTGCCGCTCCATGTAAAACTTTAACAGGTAAAGAGTCAGGATTTGAAACAGAGGCACTGCCCGCTAATAAGAGCTCAGATTTCTCGGCGTTAATTTTGGCTCCCGAAGCCGAACAATAAACTCCAACTGTGGATAGAGCTTCATTTACAGAATCTAAATTAGATAAAGACAAAGTTGTGTCATCAGCGTGTTGAAACACGGTTGAATTATAATCACATCCTGGAACAGCAAAACCCTTGATATTCTCATTAGACTTAATAAGTAAATTTAATGGAACTGAGGTTAATACATATAACAAGGCCGAAATTCCACATCCTTGGCGAACAGAGCGAAGGATAGGGAATGATAAAGAGACATGCCCGTTTACCTTTACCGAACTTCTAATGTCTTTATACAAGATTTTAATAGAATTGATAAATTTCTCACCAAATCCAAATTTATGTAATAAATTGAACATATAATCATGAGAAACCCTGTCAAATGCTTTCTCGGCATCTAATTTCAAAAGATACAGAGGAAGGTCTTCAAGTTCAGCAAAGGAAATAAGGTCACGTATGTTAAGAATATTGGTAGCAATATCCCTGCCTGGAACACAACAAGACTGATCAGTCGATACAAGATCAGCTACTACTGTTTTTAATCTAAGAGCTAGTGTCCTGAAGAAGATCTTGTTATCAACATTTAAGAGACTTATGGGTCGCCAATTACGTAATTCATCTTTATTACCACGCTTTTTGAAAAATAACGAAATTGTCCCTCTCTTCATGGAATTACTGAGCTCTCCCATCTCCTGTATATTAGAAATAACTTGAAAATAATATTTTCCTAAAATGTCCCAAAAATGCAAATAAAATTCGACAGTAATTCCGTCCGGACCGGGAGATTTCCCTTTCTTCATGCCCTTTAAAGAATTGTACAATTCATGAATGGAAATATCAGAGTCACAATATTTAGATTTAGCTTCATCTAACTGATCAGTAATTAAATCAAATAACTTATTTTGATTGGCCTCATTAATTGGTTCATTCGTATATAGTTTTGTATAAAATTTAACACATTCTTCAAGAATTTCAGGAGTTGAATTGACAAAAGAACCGTCAGATCTTTTCAAAGTCTTAACAATATTACTCTCCTGTTTAAATTTTTCTAAATTAAGAAAATAACGTGAGCATTTGTCTGTATCGAGGATGACGGGTTTTTGATCTAAGTATAGCCCCGTCACATATCTGTTTTTCATATTTTTCAAGTTTATTCTTTAGTTCATAAATTTGGGTATAGTCGTAATTTTTAACTGTATTGGCTTTAGTATAATGAAAATTTAATGCAGTCTGAATCTGCCAGAAATCGTCCTGCTCTTGTTTTCTCCTTTTCTGGGCATGTAAAATACTAAATTGTTTTATACGGTATTTCAAATTGTCCCACCATACTAATTGTTCAGTTTTATATAAAGGACAGGAAAGGGATTTACTAATTAATGATTTGACACCTTCACAATATTCATGTTCTTTAAGATACTTGTTGTTAAAGATCCACAATCCAGGCCCTTTATCATAGTTGTTAAAATTGAGAATTGCAGTAACGAAACTATGATCACTAGTTGTAGTATGGGATATAAAACAATAAGATATAAACATCAGAATCGATGACGTGGTAAATATATAGTCCAATCGAGACTGCTTCAACACACCTTGTACGAATTGTTGACGCGTAAAAGTATCTTTGCCTGGGTTTTTCCTTCGCCAAATGTCAAACAAATTATTAGTAAACGCAAAATCAAAGAGATCCTTGGTTGATCCACCATAAGCAGACATATTTTTAGATCGATCAGCAAACCCGTTCATGACGTCATTAAAATCACCACAAACAATAGAATTTTCAGATATTCTGCCACCAATTTGATCAAAGAACTCTCTCCTATCTTTTTGAATATTAGGGGCATAAATACATATAAGTTTGAAGGTACACTCATTAATTTCAACATCACATTCAAGATATCGACTATCATCGTCAGAGTAAACAAAATTACAGTTTTCAGAGTATTTTTTAGACACAAATAAAGCGCAGCCTTTAAAACCATGCAGACTATTTGAAAAATAAATATCACCACTCCAAAGATGTTTATAAGAATTAATAAAATTGTCATCCCAATGAGTTTCTTGAACGCACACAAAATCTAAACTTTTGCTCTGAAAATTAGCTATTAAATTACTGAATTTATTCACGTTCGTAAGTCCATTGACATTAATTGTAGCTACTTTAACCATTAAAATATAAAGTGAGAAAAAGGTTAACATGATTTTATCTTAAATATTTTATTTTGATTTATTCTTAAGGGCACTTTCAATCGAAACTTTCATACGATCACCCACAAGAGGATTTATGACCCCTTTCTTAATTTTACCAATTTTACTTTTTAAGGGATTATAAGCAACAGATTGCCTATTGCGCCGAGGATATGGTGACTTGCGTTCTGTTGAATCCCCAATAGACACCTGACTATAATAAGAATCTTCTATCTCAAATTCATTATCATCTTCAACCGTTTTATCAACATCAACTTCAGTTTCACTTATTGGCCTATCATCTAAGTGGCAAAAACCATTAGCAACTTGATCAACATCTGAATTTAATTTATCCCATATATTAATATTACCTACAGATCCACATGCATCAGTAGGGGTAACTACTTCAGTGACATCAGCAACATTGGGATTGTGGACAGTAGCTTTTATTGCTTTACCATCAGACGCTTCTGTGCTATTCACAATACCGTTATCATTACCGTTAGGTATTTCCGCATGTGCATCAGCTGTAAATATATTATCACTCGCATCCACGACACACTCGCATTTCCAATCAAATTCATCGCACCTCGGACACAACACCGACGCACATCTTTTTTTACCAAGACCGGCTTGTTTACATCTAAAACACTTAAATTCTGGACACTGGGCAACTACGTGGCCGGATTGTAAACACAGGAAGCAAACCCTTTCTTGATCATTATGGCGAATACTGTACGACACACTATCAAAACTAGTAGCATATGGCAAACTTAATAAAACGGGTACCATCATATTTCCTTTTCCCGTCGATATCGATCGTTTTCCTGTGAAGAGGTCCAACGGGTGTAACACCCCAATTTTCTAACTTTTTATAAATGTCATCATCTGAGATATAAACAGGCAAATGCATAAAAGATACGACCTTCACTCTTGAATCAACAAATTTACAGGGTAGACCCTCATCACCACATACCAAACCATCATCAGCTAACTGTTTCGCACTGTTACGATTAACTATAGTAACATCATATGAATCGCTGCACGGAACACATGCGAGAACTGAATCAACGCCAAGTTTTTTTTCAACTAAAATAATAATGTCACGCGCACGATATTTCTGAACATCTTTCACTAAGACCTTCACTGTGTTGTCCTTTATCAACAACTGAACATCCGCCATATTGATTAAACAATTTGACTGAAGCTGACTTCAGCCGGGCCGAAAGGCCCACAAAATAGTCACAAAAAGTTCAAAAGTGAAAACTATTACCTCAAATCAGAAGTTAAAGTTTATATACACATTTTTGCTCAATTTATATACCTATTTCGCTTTATATAACTTCGATTATAGTCGATTTACATGTGCATTCTGATAATACGTCTATCACTCATGAAATCAAACCGGAAGTCCCTTTTTAGTGGTGACTTGAAAATTGTGAATCTTTAAGATCCTTTAATTTTTAATGGCGGAGGGGTTGAATGGACGAATGGTTAGTGCGTGCGCGTTGTATCAATAATGTTTGTCATATTGAGTCAACTGGCGTGGGTTCGATTCCCAGGTTGTACGCGATAAGGAGTAGGGTCGCCTGTCCAACCTCGTTGGTTTTCTCCGGGTCCTCCAGTTTCATCTCACTTCAAAAGACCCCTACACGCAAGCAAATTATTGAAAAAAAAACTGAACCATGTTAGTCCCGAAATGACAATGTTTGTGTCGAGAGGACCTCTCTCTCTCTCTCTCTCTCTCTCTCTCTTTGGCAACAAATTCCAAACGTTTCAACCAAATGAAATGAAATGAAATGAAATGGGGTTTAACGTCCTACTGTTCTGCTCCTAACCTGGGCTAATGAAGACGGGCATACGCCATACAGTGTGCTATGAGGGAAATTTTGCCCGGACAGCGGCACTACGGCCTACTCTTATATCGAATTCCAACGGCCAAGGGATCTTTTACGTGCACGCCAATGTGTACACGGGGCCTCGGTTTTTCGTCCCATCCGAACGACTAGACAGCTTTCCTTGCCAGCCCCTCCGTCCTGTATCACTGACAATCTGGATGAACTTTCTCGGCCAATGCAGGGATCGAACACCCGACCTCCAGGCTAGCGAGCTAGCGTCTTTTTTTTTTTTTTTCTTGTAAATATGTTTATTCAATAAATATATAATCATAATACACTGTACATACATTTTAATCATGGAACAGCACAAAACATTCTTAGTTAATTAAAAGCATTATTTTTGTTTATTTGATTTTATTTATTTATTTTTAAAAACAAGAAAAAGGAAAAGACAAGAAATAAATTTCTGAATCAAAATACAGAACCATTGACACATTAACACATTGATGAAATAATAAATCAATAATTCAATGGATCAATATATTAATTCATAAATATATTTATATTAGGTTAATTAAAATATGTATTAAAAGGTTGTGCTATTCAATTTGAAAATTCAATCAAGATATAATTACACAAATTTACATAGTATGTACATATGATGTTAAAGCTATTGTTGCTAATCTGATATTCAGTAAGGGTAATCTAAGTCGATACGAATACTACAATTCATAGTTAAAAATCAAAAATTAGTTACTTTATCGTTTTTCTAATCATTTATATTTAAAAGTGGATTCATGGTGTTTTAACAATTACAAAGCTTAGCTTTTATTTACGTGCTGATAAGATTTTACACAATAAGTAGCAGACTAGATTTCTGCCGTCTGCGCGACGCTGTGTCCCAGTTAATGACCTTAACTGTGGACTGTGCCAGGTATGCAAGCCTTTACCTTCCAGTTCTATTTTAACACTATACATCATAGAAGTCTTGTTCTTCCAGTGCTCTTACAATTTAACACTGAAAAGGGCTATTGTAAACCTGTTAAGGCAGAATTCTCTGGAGATAAATAATTTAACACAACTGTATTACCTACATCTTTATTGTTTTGTTTGTTAGTCACTAAATATAGTAAATTTTGGGACATAGAGGTTTGTCATTTAAGTTTGAAGCCTATTTTCATGTGAACAATGTTCAACAATTGTCACTCCAACTCCAAGGAGATTATGAATTGATAATGTTTGATTCTTAACATGTATATAACATTTTCTCTGCACATTATTACCTTAATATAGTTCTATTTTGGCACTATTATATTTTAGCTTAAAGTCATCAAAAAATGCAGTATATTTATATGTTTAAGATTTTTATTAAAGTTTGAAGCACATATTCTCGTTGACACTGACTGGTCATACTGTCATAATATAATATATTTCATTTTTTTTTTCCTACCGGATAATTTATGTTTTGATATTAAATATTAATTATTTCCAACCATTGCTATTTCTGTATATGTTTTAAAGGATTTTTTGCTTTCCCAATTAATAATCTAGAATTACACTTCTGTCGTAATCTTATTAACGATCATTCGTGTAAATTATTATTTTTCTCACACTTTTGCAATTTAAGTTTAAAGTCACCAAATTTGTATGATTAGGATTTTTTTTTTTTAAAATGTAAAACAGTAAGGTTCTTATATTAATATTTGGAAGAAGTGTAATGGGTTTTAACCTCTCAATGATCTGTTCCCACTAGCTCAGGAAAAGGAAATGAAATGAAATATGCTTTAACGTCCTATTGTTCTGTTCCGAACTGGTCGGCCTACTCTTATAATGCGTTTCAACTGCAAAGGAATCTTTAAACGTGTATGCCAAGGTGCACACAGGACCCCAGCCACTCTTTTCATCCGAATGACTAGGCATGTCCCGCGCCACTGTCAAGGGGAAACCGTCAATAATTTATGTTATCATCAAAAATATTAATTATCTCTATCCATTATATAAAATTTTCTCTTCACATTATTACTTTGATACAGTTTTTTTTTTTTTTTAAATTATACTTAGGTTTAAAATCCCCATATATCGAACTATATTTAAGATTACGGTTTAAATTAAAGTTTGTCCTAAATTTTTTCATTGACATTGACTGCATAGTGTCATGTAATAAATTTTCAAATCTTAGCTTACTGACTAGTTTCTGTTGTGATATTAAATATTATTTATCTCCATAAATGTTAGTTATATACATGTTTTAAAGGACTATAGTGTTGTAACAAAGAAACAAAACTAGACTTATACATGTTAGCTTATACCCCTAAAGTCTCGAAGAGATAAGCGAAAATTTAAAACCAAACAGTTGTAAGGTTTTAAAAGGGTGAAAGTTTTCGAGACCATCCGGGCAACATAAATATGCCCTAAAATAACTATAACCCTGGAGGGGTTGTCTCGATAAAGTGTTTCGAGACCGGGGGGCGAGGGGGGGTATCAAAAATCCAAGGTTATAGATCCATCTGTTTCATAAATAAATAGAAGTGAGGGTTTAATAAATGTTTGTACAAATCTAGACTTACTATTATCAAAATAATTACTTATGTAATATAAATTATCTCTAAGTATATTTTTGAACAGGGTTATAACATTCACAATTGCATGTTCATTATCTAACATAATCATTCTACGCTTATATATAGATTCTCTAGCAGATGATAAAACAATACTGCATAATTCGGTTGGGAGTTTCTTTGTGTTATGATAAGTACCAAACAATAAGAAGGATCTAAAAGTACAGT
Organism: Patella vulgata; assembly: GCF_932274485.2. Lineage (NCBI taxonomy): Eukaryota > Metazoa > Mollusca > Gastropoda > Patellidae > Patella > Patella vulgata. Next base: position 7,095,962 of record NC_065885.2, read on the forward strand.
CATCAATACTAAATTTCAAAATATCATGAATTATCTCCCTTAGTAGTGATTTTAGGTTAACAAGTTTATCACAATCTACAAACATATGAATAATGTTTTCTATGTCTAATTTACAAACTGGGCATATATCTGTGTCTCTTATCTTAACTTTACATAATTTTTCCATTGTCCAGATAATGTTGTGTAATATTTTATAGTCTAGATCTATACTTCTAGGATTCTTGTAATTCTTAAATACATTTTTCCATATTACATTAGTATTAAGTGTAAAATTGTTTTTCACCCAATATTCATAGGAAGTAGGTTCATTTACATAATTCTTTAATAAAATACTATAACATAATTTGGATGTAAGTTCACTTGAATTAATGTTCACATTATTAATATTTAAAGTGATAACATCTTTATTTTTCAGATCAGAAGTCTGAGTTTCAATAATAGATTTCCATCTTTCAGGAATTGATGATTTTACAATATCATACAAATTAATAATCTTATCTCGGTCATAATCTACATCCATATTATCCATATAGTCAATTATAGAATGATTGGGTAGAAACCCAGGTTGTACAAAATATATAATATCATAAATACACTTAATTCCTACTGTTTTAAACAGTTTAAAATCTAAAGTTTTATTATTATGCTTGATATATTTATTATTAAAAATTGGCTGTATAGATATATCTTCAATAGTTAGAGGATCAGGTCTAACTTTACAATTTAAATCATCCCAGGCAGTGAACAAATATTGGTAAAATACAGGTAAAGTTGATAAAAGCTTCCTATCTAAATCTAGTTTTAATATATCTGTAGGAGTGGTTAACCCGGTATATTTACATATGTAATAATTCAATATATCTTTCCATATATACTTGTAGTTGGAATCACAGAATTTTTTTAACCATTTTAAACATAAAGCTTGACATTTTAATTTGACATTAGGTAAATTTAGCCCCCCTTCATTCTTTATATTAACAAGAGTGGTATGTTTAATACGGGGTGGTCTTCGTCGCCAGAGGAATGCAAGAACTGACTTTGTGATCTCTTGTTCAACATCTTTAGGTAAAGGGACCACGCTGGATGCGTACCATAGCTTTGATAATAGTAGTGACTGTATAACGGTTACTTTACCCAACAATGTAATTTTTCGTCTGCTCCATAATCTTAAAAGTTGATTAATTTTCGATAATTTCACATTCCAATTTAAATTATTACATAGATTCGCATTAGATCCTAAATGTACACCAAGTATTTCAATGGAGTTAGCTACAATTTTTGCATCAACATTATATTCATAGTCTAAATATTCACTTTTGCCAATAGGTAGGAGTTCTGATTTTGATTTATTGATTTTCGCCCCTGATGCTTTGCAATATAATTCTAAAACATTAAAAACAGAGTTTACCGAGTCTATATCACTTAAGGTTAAAGTGGTATCGTCTGCATGTTGATAAATTAAGGATACATTATTAGAATTTACAATAGGTATACCCTTTAAGGTAGACTGTTTAATTAAAAGGTTTAGTGGTTCAGCTGTTAAAACATATAATAGGGCAGATAATGGACATCCTTGTCTAACAGATCTAGTTAACTTAAAAAAGGGCGATAGATGGCCATTACATTTAACGGTGCTCGATATATCAGTATATAAAATTTTAATCCATTTAATAAACTTTTCTCCAAAACCAAAATACTTTAAAACATTAAATAAATACATATGAGAAACTCTATCAAAGGCCTTTTCAGCATCTAATTTTAAAATGAATCCTTCTATATCTTCATCGTCGGTATAATTAATGACATCTCTTACTGAAGCTATATTGTCTAAAATGTTTCTTCCTGGGACTGAACAGGTCTGTTCAAGGGAGATAATACTATAAACAACATTTCTTAATCTTAAGGATAAACATCTAGGTCTATAATTCTTTAAATCTGTCCTATTACCTTTATCTTTATAAATAAGTGATAAAATACCCTTTCGCATAAAGCGAGACATAATATTATTTGTATCTATATGATTCACAACATTTAAAAATAAGGATCCCAGTATGTTCCAAAACTTCAGATAAAATTCAGGTGTGAGTGAGTCTAAACCAGGGCTCTTATTTTTAGACATAGTTAATTCTTGAAGAGTTATAGGTTTATCACATAAGTTCTTATCACTAATAGAAATAGTATTTGTTATATTATTGCATAAATTATTAATATCATCTATATTGTCAACATCTTTGCTATACAGTTTACCATAAAAAGAAGAACAGTGGTGTAAAATAGAACAAGCATCATTAATAATATTACCATCATCGTCACACAATTCTTTAATACATTTATTATTTTGTTTATATTTCTCTAGATGAAGAAAGAAAGAGGAATTCTTATCACTTTCAAGAGCATACTGACATTTCGATCTTAATATTGCTTCTTTACAAATTTGATCTTCTATTTCCTTTAGCTTATTTTCTAATTCTATAATTCTATCTAACTCATTACTATTTGTTCTTTCAATTCTTGCGTATTCCTTACTTAATTTTCTTTGTATATCCCAATAAATCTCTCTTTCTTTCTTTTTAACATGTTTTGAATATGACCTTGCAGTAGATTTGAATTTATATTTTAAATTATCCCACCATAATAATATATCATTTTTATAAGTTTCTGATTTACATTCTTCTAATATTATCTTATTGATTTTTTCACAAAAAACATTATCATTAAGAAGTTGGTTGTTAAAACAATAAACGCCCGTACCTCTCTCACATTCACTAAAGTCTACAGTTATATTGACTAGACTATGATCTGATAGTCTGGTGTGTGTTATATACACAGTGTTAACACACGCTTTGACTAGTCGTGTAACTAAAACATAGTCTATCCTACTCATACGTATGTTACCATCAATTGTAGCATGTCTAGTGAATTGAGACTGGTCCGGGCGTTTATGTCTGTAAATGTCACATAAAATATTGGTATTTAAAAAAGAATTGAAAGCTAAGGATGACCTTTTGTTGGTGTACATATTCTTCGTTCTATCTAAATAGGGGTTTAATATCTCGTTAAAATCACCACATAATATACTATAACTATCCGAATCTATGTAGCTACTTAACTCATTAAAAAAGATTATACGATCATTATCCTTATTTGGAGCATATATAGATAAAATTGAAATAGTTTTTTCCTCAATTAAAACATTAACTTTAATTATTCTGCCAGTAGTATTACTATGAACATGTTGAATACATGATTTGAATTTTACGGAAAATAGAATAGCCACACCCTTACGGTGTACGTCCGGGGCGTTATTAAATAAAATTTCGCCTTCCCATAGGTGTTTTATGTTATTAACAAAGACATCGTCCCAAAAGGTTTCCTGTAGACATATAATATCAAGTTTTAAGTCTTTTATGAAATGAAATACATTATTAAGTTTAGTACGGTCCCGCAGACCGTTTACGTTCCATGAGGCTATCTTAATCATTATAATTATTGTTAAAAGAGAGGTAGACGAATACATGTATGCTTACGAGTTCAACCTGTAGATAATCACAAATAAATAAATGTATACTTATATTTACAGCATCTAGTTAACAGACACGGATATACAATGAAGGCTCTATAGATCAATCCATCTAAAGTGATACAATATCTAAAATAAAAATCAAGAGAGTGAAACACCAGCACATAAATGTATACATGTAGCATGTAAAAAAGTATATGCCCACAAGCAGCTACGGTTAGATCAATTTTATTAAAGGGGAATAACCCTTGAAACGTTAATGTTGAAAACGTGTAAAACATTTGAAAAGTTCTGTTGTAGAAATTTCTGGAAAATAATTCCTGGTACATCAGAGAGGTCGTCGAAAGCGATTTAATTCGTACATGAATATTCTGAACGTATCTGCACATATACACATGATCAAAGCTGGGGGACAAAAGGAAAGGATTATATATCAAACTTATTATTTGTTTGGCGATTTGGTTGGGATCCTGGATTTTACATTTGTTCCACACGATTTTTTAGATTCAGAATCTTCGCTAATCGACGGCAAGCGTTTAAATCTATGTGTCTGTTCATTAACCTTTTTCTTTCTATCTCGATTCCTTTTCTCTGTTTTGTAATTAGTTTCATTCGTCTTTTTCTATACCTGGTTGAATATGTTTGGAAAGCGTTTTCATCTTCTTTTTCCTCAGAATCACTACTAACAGAATCACTACTAACAGAAACACATACCTGTTCTTTTTCTATTTCTTCCGTGTTTTCTATTTCTATATCTTTCGTCTTTTCTATTTCTATGTTTTCTATTTCTATGTCTTCCGTCTTTTCTCTTTCTATTTCTTCGTCTACTTCACCCGTGTGTTTCTCTATCTCACCCTCTTCTATTTGTTCATTGTTGTCTGTAGTCGTGTTGTTGTTTCCTGACTCGGGTTTATTTAGTGGATTGTTTTCACAGTCGACTGTCTGATTACAAATACATAGATTTTTAGATTTATAACATTCTTCACATACAGTTAATTCACATTCAAATTTTGTGTGGCCTGTCTCTTTGCATCTATGACATATTATATTTGGGCAATTTTTAACTTCATGTCCTGACTGTATACAATTATAACAGACACGGAGTTGGTTATCATGTTTTACATGGAAGGACCGACCATCAAACTTCGTCGCATATGGTAGACTCTGGACATGAGGGGGAAATTCAACTTTAAGATATCTGGTACCATCAGATATACTCCGATCACCATGTTTATAATACCGACGTCTTTTCTCATTTTTGGGCTTGACATTCCATGCATGTAATTTTTCGTAAATTTCACCATCTTCAATATAGTGTGGTATGTGCATGAATGATACTATTTTAACAGTTGAAGCCACGAAAGTATATTCTAATACTACCCCATTTAGTCTGATGTTTTCATCCTTAAGTTTATTTAAGCAATCAGAAATTTCAAACGTTACCTCATAACATCCTTTCATTGGGACACATGCACAAATAGTATCCGTACCAGTGACTTCTTCTATAGCATCAATTAGATGTCCCGTATTCAATCTGTCATCAGAATATGGAACTATCTTTTAAATACATCTTCATTTTATCACTAGATTTCAAGCAGCTAATAAAGTAAGTATTTCTCAATCCAAGTCCGAGTACAAAGCGCAACACGGATTATACCCATAGTGTTTACAAGCAAAGCAGAGCTCGTATAAACACGTCCGTCCAGCTCGACAAACGCCTTAACCCTGGCACATTTTTGCTCAATTTATATACCTATTTCGCTTTATATATAACTTCGATTATAGTCGATTTACATGTGCATTCTGATAATACGTCTATCACTCATGAAATCAAACCGGAAGTCCCTTTTTAGTGGTGACTTGAAAATTGTGAATCTTTAAGATCCTTTAATTTTTAATGGCGGAGGGGTTGAATGGACGAATGGTTAGTGCGTGCGCGTTGTATCAATAATGTTTGTCATATTGAGTCAACTGGCGTGGGTTCGATTCCCAGGTTGTACGCGATAAGGAGTAGGGTCGCCTGTCCTCCGGTTTCATCTCACTTCAAAAGACCCCTAGCTACATGTACGCGCAAGCAAATTATTGAAAAAAAAACTGAACCATGTTAGTCCCGAAATGACAATGTTTGTGTCGAGAGGACCTCTCTCTCTCTCTCTCTCTCTCTCTGGCAACAAATTCCAAACGTTTTAGTTTAGTTTAGTGTTAGAAATAGCAAGCATGTTTTTGATATTCGATCTTAGGGATTACAGTTTGTCAAAAGTTCAGATAAATAAGGGGACGAAATGATTTCGACATTGATAGACTAATGACAGAACTTTATACTGGAATCCAGGGTTCGACATTCAACCAAATGAAATGAAATGGGGTTTAACGTCCTACTGTTCTGCTCCTAACCTGGGCTAATGAAGACGGGCATACGCCATACAGTGTGCTATGAGGGCAATTTTGCCCGGACAGCGGCACTACGGCCTACTCTTATATCGAATTCCAACTGCCAAGGGATCTTTTACGTGCACGCCAATGTGTACACGGGGCCTCGGTTTTTCGATCGTCCCATCCGAACGACTAGACAGCTTTCCTTGTCAGCCCCTCCGTCCTGCATCACTGACAATCTGGATGAACTTTCTCGGCCAATGCAGGGATCGAACATCCGACCTCCAGGCTAGCGAGCTAGCGTCTTACCCACTTAGCCACGTGATCCCCGACATTCAACCAGTGGAGCGACTTTAACATGGATGATATGTGTAAATACAGTTTGTAATGATCCGCTGTGTGGTACCTAATACAACAACTTAATGTTACCTACCTGTATATAACAGTACCTGTCGTCTATATACAACAACCTACCTGTATATAACAGTACCTGTCGATCATACTATACATCAACCTACCTGTATATAAGTCCCGTAGAGAGGGAGATAACTCTTTTTAACCTGACAAATTATTTTAGTTCAGTACAGTTATATCAGCCCACCATTGTATCAACTTGTATCAAGTGATAACACTTCTCAGCTGAATAATACAATAGGAAATTAATTTATCAAAGGCTCTGTTATTTTAAATATAATATTTTACAGGTTACACAAATGTGAATATTTACTTCATGCATACAGTTTACTATTTACAGTTTAAAATAGGTAGATATGTGTTCCTTGTTGGGGGGGGGGGGCGTGTATAATATTAACATAGTCTTGACCATGTATCATATTAACATAGACTTGATCATCATAGGTATACCATGCATCATTATTAACATAGACTTGATCGTCATAGCTATTATACCATGTATCATATACTGAGCGCCATGGAAAACGCATCACTTTTTTTCCCAAATATTTTATTACTAGGTGGTTTTGTATGTATAATATAATGCAATACTATGAACTATTGTTTCACACAATGCTCCCAAACGCAAAAAAAAATCGGGCCGTGTGCACAAAAAAAAAAAATTGCACGAGATGCACATGAAAAACCCAATATTCACGTGCAGCATTGTGTGTGAGCCCTTTAAAAGCATGTTTTCAACTTAATGTGCAGTACATGAACTGTGAAACGTGAATCTGTCGTAATTTGTTGTTGGACGTGTGAAGGAATCGAGCTAGACATACCGAGACTTACTGAAAATCAACGGAATGAAGCCATGGGAATGTCCAGGGCTGGCATTTCTACACGTGCTATTGCCAGACACTTCAATTGTCATCAGTCCACTATTGTAAGGTTGGTGGAACGTGTTCGAGTTACTGGATCAACACGTGACCGTCAACGTCCTGGTCCACAACGCGTTACAACCCGGGCTCAAGACCGCTACATCCGGGTCACACATCTGCGTGACAGATTCCGCCCAGCGACTCGAACAGGTGCAGCAGTCGTCGGAAGACAAGGACCAGTATGTGCCAACACTGTAAGACGTCGTCTAAGAGAAGTAGGGCTCCGTGCACGACGACCTTACGTTGGAGCTATCCTCAGGGATCATCACCGTCAGTGGCGTTTGATATGGGCTCGAGGACACCAGACATGGAGAAGAGTAGACTGGCAAAGTGTACTCTTCAATGATGAGAGTGATGAGAGTCGCTTTCATCTTTATCACGCTGATGGCCGTCAACGTGTGTGGAGACGTCTTGGGGAACGTCTTGCAGACTGCTGCGTCTTCGAAACGAATAGATGGGGTGGGGGAAGTGTAATGGTGTGGGGAGGCTTCACATTTCATCACCGGACCCCCCTACACATTTGCAGGAGTAGCGTTAATGCTGTAGCCTACCGTGAGCGCACCCACAACTTCAGCACTTCCAACAGGATAATGCACGTCCGCATACCGCCCGTTTTAGTATGGACTACCTGGCTGCTAACAACATTAATGTCTTGGACTGGCCAGCCATGTCTCCGAACATGGCACCGATAGAACATGTCTGGGATGGGATTTGACGCCGTCTGTATCGGAGACCACAGATGCACACCATTGCTGCTTTAGAAGCTGCTCTTGTCCAAGAATGGAACAATTTGCCCCAGGCCTTCTTTCAAACATTGGTAAATTCCATGCGACGTCGCTGCACAGCGTGCGTAAGAGCCCGTGGAGGACACACGCGCTACTGACGTCTGTGTCATACTTTTGGTTTTGACCCCTCTAACTTTGTACTGTTGATTACAAATTAAACATCCATAAGTGTACAAATGTGTTGTTATTGATGTGTTCCCATTTGAATATTGTTCACAATAAGAAGCAAAATAAATAAGATATGTTTACAGGATCATTTTGTTATACGAAAAACTAAGTGATGCGTTTTCCATGGCGCTCAGTATATTAACATAGACTTCATCGTCTCGGCTATACCATGGATCATATTAACATGGACTTAGTCGTCATGAAATGAAATGAAATGAAACGTTCTACTTTTCTGCTCCTAACCTGGGCTAATGAAGACGGGCATACGCCATACAGTGTGCTATGAGGGAAATTTTTTGCCCGGGCAGCGGCGATACCGCCTACTCTTATATCGAATTCTATCTGCCAAGGGATCTTTTATGTGCACCCCAATGTGTACACGGGACCTCGGGTTTTCGTCCAATCCGAACGACTAGACAGCTGTCCTGGTCAGACCCTCCATCCTGCATCACTGACAAGGGGAAACCACGCCGGAAAATCTGGATGAACTTTCTCGGCCAATGCAGGGATGGAACACGCGACTTCCAGGTCAGCGAGCCAGCGTCTTACCCACTTAGCCACGTGATCCATGTATCATATTAACATAGACGTGATCATCATAGATATACCTTGAATAAGTTAACATAGACTTGATGTTCATAACTACCATGTATTTTTTATTAATGTCAGATTTCTTGGAGGATTCATTTGTCCGGCACTAATTAACCCGGGAGCCACGGTGACACAGTGCTAAAAGATGTTGAAGGGGGGGGGGGGGGCGAATGGTTAACGCGTACGCATTGGATCATAAGGTCTGCCATTGGAGAAATGACATCTCTTTATCTAATCTTCCATAATATCCCTTTTTATAAGTATTAACACTAGAATACGATACGTTAAAGGACTAATCCCGATAATTTTTGAAAAAATAAAACTGCTTGATTCTGTGTTAAAATCCCTTAAAATCCTCTACCCAAGGGACAAGCAACTAACTCAATATTTGTGATATGTTTTCAAACAACTTAAACCTGTCAGTCTTCATCTGGAAATGGAAACTGGTGTATTATGCAGTGTCTGGGTAAAACCAGACTTTTTTTTTATAAAAAATAATGTGTAGGTGAAATTTACCATTCATTATCAAGTACAGCACATGGGTCGTTCACTGTATAGACCTCTCAAGGAACGGAAATCGATTATCAGGTCACCCAACGAAAAAATTGACTCGAAATCTTGAAAGGGTTACGTGTCCGGATAAGCATTTTTGATGTTCACGTCGAAACGACTCAATATTTTGAGCTGAAATTTTGAGACAAGGTAAATACACCATCCCTCTATATTTTGGCGCTTAAATTTCATACGTACTTGGACTTTTATTTTTGAGACTCTGTTCAAATTGGGAAAGTTCCTTTAAAGTTTAATACTGACACAAAATTAATATACAAACCATTTTTTTTATTCAAAATGAAATTAAAAGAATCTTCGTCGTGCGTGCAGTTTCTGTTCTTACACACAAGTAATATGGAATTTGGGTGTTTGTTGCATGGCAACCGTTTGTTGTATATTGTAGCTAAGAACAAGTAAAAGGGAATGTGGGCGTATCTTGCATGGCAACCGTTTGTTGTATATTGTAGTTAAGAACAAGTAATATCGAATGAAGTTTATAAAACATTCATTATCAACTAATGATATTTCAGTACAGATACAAATCATAAGGGATCACGTGGCTAAGTGGGTAAGACGCTGGCTCGTTTACCTGGAGGTCGGGTGTTCGATCCCTGCATATGCCGAGAAAGTTCATCCCGATTTTCCGGCGTGGTTTCCCCTTGTCAGTGATGCAGGATTTAGGGCCTGACAAGGACAGCTGTCTAGTCGTTCGGATGGGACGAAAAACCGAGATCCCGTGTACACATTGGCGTGCACGTAAAAGATCCCTTGACAGTTGGAATTCGGTATAAGAGTAGGCCGTAGCACCGCCGCCCGGGCAAAATTTCCCTCATAGCACACTGTATGGCGTATGCCCGTCTTCATTAGCCCAGTTTAGGAGCAGAACAGTAGGACGTTAAACCCCATTTCATTTGATTTCATAAACTTTAAATTTGGATCTATAAATAAAACTTTATAAACCTTTTTGTTTTTGTTCCTTTATTCAAATCAAATGAAACCATATAAAATAAATGAGATTATAAATTATGCATATTACCCGGCCCCTAGTACACCAAACCTCTAGCTTTTATAGAACTTTATAGATAACTTTAATGTCTTTTTGTTAAATCTGTCATAAATCAAGAACAAGGTACAGATATTAAGCATAAAATGTGTTATTTAAGATACACTGTGTAAGAACTAAATCGGTTTATAGCAAGGTTTTTATTTGACTTCAAATGTTATATAAATTATTCACATGCCAGGCCAATAATAAACTAGATAGACCATCGGGTTGTCGAGAATTGAATGGCTTGAAACACGATCGCCATTTAATAATTAAATCTAAACTTGATGAATGGCTCAGATTAATGTAATTTGAATAAGATCCCATTATCTATTTTCAGATTAACCAACCGTATAAATACACGACAAACGTACTGAATTATAAACGTACTAAATTATATGAAAATATAATAAAAATTATATAAAGCACTATTTAGGTGCTATAAACTGTAAACTTTAAAACTGATATTTTTTTAGTGCCGATGTATATATAATAAAGAATATTACTACAATTAACATATATTTATTATCAAGACTAATTATCATTAATAACTATCAACCGACGTATATAATAATTCGGATAGAACGAAATACCGAGGTCGGTCCCGTGTACACATGCTTGCACGTAAAAGATCCCTTGGCAGTTGGAATTCGATATAAGAGTAGGCCGTAGCGCCGCTGTCCGGGCATAATTTCCCTCATAGCACACTGGCGTATATCTGTCTTTATTAGCCCAGTTAGAGAGATAGAGAGAGAAATGGGGTTTAACGTCCACTCGACACAAACTAGGTCATTTCGGGACTAACATATGTTTTAATCTTTTTATTTCAATAATTCGCTCTGCGCGTAGGGGTCTTTAGCAGTGGGAGGAAACCGGAGGACCCGGAAAAAACCCACGAGATTGGACAGGCGACCCTACTCCTTGTCACGTTCAACCGGGGAATCGAAACCCCGCAAGTTGACTACATGACAGACGGTATGATACAGCGCGCGCGTGCTAACCATTCGGCCATCCAACCCCCCAGCCCATTTAGAAGCAGAACAGTAGGATGTGAAACCCCATTTCATTTCATATCATTTCGCTAACCAGGGCTCTGGGATTCGCTCCCGATGCTGGCCTTGAAGGTTGCCCTCTGGATTTTCCGGCGTAATCCCCCATGGCAAGGACAGTGTCTAGTCTTTAGGATTGGACGAAAATCAGAATCCCGGTGTACGCATTGACGTGAACTTTATAGAAACATTGGCAGTTGGAATTCGATATAAGAATGGACGCCAAAGCGCCTCTGTTTGGGCAAAAATTCCATCATAGCACACTATATATTGATAAAGAATTCTAGTCGAAACGTTGCCCGGTAATATACCGTTAAAGTATTCCATAGTTACTCGTGAACATGCCAGTCAATATACGTATTTATGCATATTATAATGTTTTTCTGCGATATAATTTAGCCTATCTCGTAATATTCACCATATGTTTGGTGCAATATAGCCCGGTTGGAGCTGAGGTGCCATAAAACCACTTTTCATTTCAATTAATTTATTGAAAGGCGACGCCCATATTACAAGCTTACGCAATACGTATAAATAGACTGGTTTTCCCGTTACTTAGTATAGAATAGACTACGTTATCCAGACATAAATAAACACCTACTGAACAGACAATTGTGGAGGATTCATTCAGATAGTTACAACACTATTTATTATATTGATATATTTAGGTTATCTTAAACACCAGGAATTTATTATATTCGTTTTAACAAGTCGGGATTATATTCTTTATCGAGAATGGATATTCATGAGTGTAGAAATATTATAATTATTTATCGTACTTGATCTAGCTTAATGTAAATAGTAGTGAGACAGGTTATACAAGACTAAAACTCGTCATTAATACACTATACATAGACTGTGTTTTTCCAATGGGTAATTTTTATAGAACCCCCTTGATCTAGTGTTATACAGTTCTGTTTGTCTTTAGTAAGGTTCTAAGGGAACTCTAGTAGAAGAAAGTTGTCATAGAATAATAAGAACAAGAAGAATGGCCACCCCAGTAAGTACAACTACGTCACGTTTATAAAATAACACGTCAGTTTATGACGTCAATAACTAACCATCATAATCTTGATAATGACTGTCTTATCTCTCGTAGAATACAAATACTGACGAGTGAGTACACGAAGCAGTGTATGTTTACTCCTATATTTGATACAACTAGTGTCTCTACATCTATGAGAGTCGTGTTGATGTAACAATTTACAAGCTCACTGGTTTAGATCATAAGGGCTGTCATAGAGTCACGTGGTGTGGTTCTGATCCGAGCATGTACCTGACAAGGAGTAGAGTCACCGGTCCAATCTCGCGGATTTTCTCCAGGTCCTCCGTTAAATGGACGTTAAACCCCAGTTCTTTCCCAGTGAGGAACTGTGTTATTGTCATTCCCCATATCACCTTTTTTCTGTCTGTGTCCACAAGCCCTAACAACATCTTCAACACGATAGAAACAGAAAGTAGGGTTTTAGCATTGAACGGAATGGTGTTGTTGTTGTCCCACCTCCATCGATCAGCAGTGGCGTACAAGGAAAGGGGAAGGAGGTAGACGGACCAGGTCATGAAATCTGGTTAGATGGAAATTGGGGGTGGGGGGGAGGGGATCAAATATCCAATCAAAGAATGCGTAGACGGACCAGGTCATAGATTCTGGTAAGATAGAGAGGTGTGTGTGCATGTGTGTGTGTGGGGGGGGGGGATCAAATATCCAATCAAAGAATATAAATTTGGCTTACAGTCTAACATGCTGGTGTGAATGCGAATAAACGAGACAAGAGTAGAGAACATGTTACATTAATTTGAATACAAAGATTAATTCATCTGTTTTTGTATATATTAAATATTTAAAATGTCTTCTCGTCACCCATCTTTCAGTACTCGACCCTGTGTTTAAATCAATGAGTTGTCCCCAGGCATCAACAAACTTCTGTACGCCACTGGTCAACCGCGAGCATCTCAAACTAGAGATTCAACGCATGCGCTTAATTTACAGCTCTCTTTCTGATATTTATATTCGTCTATGATTATCATATCTAAGAAGAGAGATATTGTTGTAATAATATTTACAAGTAGAGACTAGTTGTTTATTTATTTTCTATTCCAGTTATCAACCGTTACCAACAATACCTACATGTATAATATACATGGTGATTGTCAAGCTGTACAGATTGGAACATCAAACACAATAAATGAAACTGGTAACCAGACCGACAGTGATGATTGCACATCCGATATGGAAGATGTGAGATTCCAGATCAATCGGATAACTGAAGAGATGGCTGAAAAATTTGAAAGAAAAGATGAAGAAATAGCTGAATTAAAAGACAGGGTGGCTGACCTGGAAGCATTTAAGAAGAAAGTAGAACAATCGGAAGTCAAGACAAACACCAACACTAATACTAGACGTTATGTCAGGGATACGAGTAATGATATTACTCTAAAGTTATATAAAGGGTAAGTAAATGTGTTCATAATAATATATATTTTGACAACTGTCAAATTTTACATACTGTTACAAGAGTCTTGAGTTTTAACTTATATCGAATGATGAAGTTTCTATATCACGTGACTTGAATAATAACCAACTAGAGGTGACTTGAATAATATACTGACTAGTGAAATAATGGGATGTATTTTACAATATCCATAGTCAAAATAGTATTATATATTTAATAGTGTATTTAATAATAAGGGCTCAAGACAATGATTTTATCAATAATTTATCATTTAAATAATTTATAATACTCGTGTTTCTAAGGTTTACAAAGATGATTATTGATAATGATATATTAACCTGTATTTATATCTATGGTGGCTGATTGGTAAGGAAATGAAATAAAATGAAATGGGGTTTAACGTCCAGCTGTTCTGCTCCGGGAGTCACAGTGGCTAAGTGATTAAGGCGCTGGCTCGCTGGCCTTGACGTCGCGGGTTCGCCACCGGTGTTGGTCGACAAAGTTCATCAATATTTTCCGGCGTGGTTTCCCGTTGTCAGGGATGCAGGAAGGAGGGCCTGACAAGGACAGCTATCTAGTCGTTCGGATGGGACAAAAAACCGAGGTCCTGTGTATATATTGGCGCGCACGGAAAAGATCCCTTGGCAATTGGAATTCGGTATAAGAGTAGGCCGTAGCGCGGCTGTCCGGGTAAAATATCCCTCATAACACACTGAATGGTATAAACCCGTCTTCATTAGCCCAGTCGGAGCAGAACAGTAGGATGATAAACTCTATTTCAACTAGTTTTATTCTGCTCCGACTGGGCTAATGAAGACGGACACGCCCTATACAGTGTACTGTGAGGGAAACTTTACCCGGATAGCAGCGCTACGACCTACTCTTATATTGAATTCAAACTGTCAGGGGGTCTTATACGTTCACGCCAGTATGTAAATGGGGCCTCGGTTTTTCGTCCCATCCGAACTACTATACTACTGTCCCTTGCCAGCCCCCCCCCCCCCCCCCCCCCCCCCGTCCTGCACCACTGTCAAAGAGGAATCTCTCCAGAAATGTGGCTTAATGTCCTACTTTTCTGGTAGTCCCGGTGACTCTTAGAATAAGACGATGGCTCGCTAACGTTGAGGTCTTGTGTTCAATCACTGCATTGGTCGAGAAAGCTCATCGGGGATAACGTATAGTCTTTTGGGTGGGACGAAAAATCGAAGTTCCGTGTACATATTAGCCAGCACGTAAAAGGCCCCTCTGACAGATAGAATTCAAGATAAGAGTAGGCCTTAGCGCTGCTATCCGGGCAAAGTTTCCCTCACAGTGCACTGTATAGCCTATGCCCGTCTTCATTAAGCAGAACAGTAGAACGTTAAACACAATTTCATTTCATTCAATTTTCCTACTTTTCTGCACCGATCGGGCTATTGAAGAGAGGCATGCGCAATGCAAAGTACTATGACGGAAATTTTCAATTTTCGAAATTCAACTGTGAAGGATTCTTTTATGTGCTCGCCAATTTGTACACAGGAGCTTGTTTTTTGTCCCATCTACACAACTAGACACTGTACTTTGTCAGACCTGTCGTCCTGCACTACCGACAGAGAGGAACCACGCTGCAAAATCCCGGGGAACTTTCTTGACCAACACCAGGATCAATGTATATAATCATAGTATTGAGAGGAATATGGCCGATAACCCAACATCACAACATGATACCAATCAGCCACCATATATATCAGTTGATAATGATATAATATATTAACCTGTATTTATATCAGTTGATAATGATATAATATATTAACCTGTATTTATAGATATAAAGATATGGGTACTATAACTGTCAGTAAGAAAGTCAGTTTTAATGATTTAATGAAGTTGATAGAAGAGAAGGAGAATAAGAAGATTAGTGTGATTGTTATAATAGGATATAGAGATGGTAGTTCGAGAGATATCTACGACAGTGATAGCAACAAGAACGACTATAGCCTGGAACAACTTGGTGTTGTAGACCAGGACGAGGTTTGGTACTGGTGATAGTAAAATATTGAGATTATATTGATATGATGTATTGATGGGCTCCTTTATATTGAACAATGAGGTGTTTGGGGGGGGGGGGGGGTAGATATTACTTATAGTAAAATATAATGGTCGAACCAGAACGAGGTTAGGTATTATTATCTTATTGTCTCTTGATTAGGTTGTGAGGGTGGAATAAAGTAAAATGTTAAAATGTTAGAGTGGTGTAATGTGGTGGGTGGGAGTGGTGTGTGTTGGGTGGTGTGTGTAGGGTGTGGTTAGTGCCGTAGGTGTTGGTGTTGTGTGTGATGTGATGGGTGGTATACGTGGTTGGGTGGGTGCTATGTTAGTGATGAGTATTACCAACCACATCAGCACCCTAGTATTTAACCAAGTATCTTATACCCCCCCCCCACCACCCCCATGATTGATATATTGAATCTTACTCTAAGTAATATCTTACCTGTCCCACCTGTTCCACCTGATTGATATATTGAATCTTACTCTAAGTAATATCTTACCTGTCCCACCTGATTGATATATTGAATCTTACTCTAAGTAATATCTTACCTGTCTCACCTGTCCCACCTGATTGATATATTGAATCTTACTCTAAGTAATATCTAACATCCTAATATAAAACTAGCTTACTACTGTAAATAAAGCTGTAATTCAATAGTCACGATTATCAGGTGATATGTAGTCGTGATCATGTGATAACTAACTGACATATATATAATATATAATTATATTAGTGAAACAATGTTTTATGCTTTTTATTCTAATTTTGTTTCAATAAAATATTTTATAACTAAACTAATGTCCTTCTACTAATATTTCTATGGTGTCAGGAAATGAGATAGTTACCACTAACAGAGGGGGTCAGTCTGTGGTATCATGAAATACTGGATAACGCTGTCAACATGTGTCTAGTCATACGAATGGAACAAAAAAAGAGAATCTATCTTGAAGAAATAATTCTAGGAACAGTTGGCTGCAATGGGCAATTAATACAGGGTGACGTACACAATATGTTTCTAGTCATTCGAATGGGACGTGCAAAAAAAAAAAAAACCCAATCAAATACAGATTACAGATGCTTTACGCACGAAAAAAGGACTTTCTCGTTGATTAAAATAAATACGCAAATACAATCTGTTTCTAATCTAGATTAAATGAGTTTTTAGTGGTGACTTGAAAATTGTGAATCTTTAAGATCCTTTAATTTTTAATGGCGGAGGGGTTGAATGGACGAATGGTTAGTGCGTGCGCGTTGTATCAATAATGTTTGTCATATTGAGTCAACTGGCGTGGGTTCGATTCCCAGGTTGTACGCGATAAGGAGTAGGGTCGCCTGTCCAACCTCGTTGGTTTTCTCCGGGTCCTCCGGTTTCATCTCACTTCAAAAGACCCCTACGCGCAAGCAAATTATTGAAAAAAAACTGAACCATGTTAGTCCCGAAATGACAATGTTTGTGTCGAGAGGACCTCTCTCTCTCTCTCTCTGGCAACAAATTCCAAACGTTTTAGTTTTTTTTTTGTTTTTTTTTTATTTATTTAATTCACAAAAATATTGCACACATACAAAATTAAAACAATAAAAGTTACATCACTTTAAAGTCACCATCTAATTAAATTTGATATTGATTTTATCATTAATTTCTATATAGGAATTCATTGAAAATAGTAATAAATATTTATGTCGATTACTGTGCTTTGACATATACTGATACAAGTAATTCATGTGTTTGGTTAGAAGTGTTTTAAATAATTTACACAAATCTACCCTGGTGGCTTCATTTAAAAACAAAATTCTCCGTTTGATAATAGCTAATCTAGCAAACGAGAAAATAAAAATTAAAAACAGATTATTGGCTTCATTTCGCACAGGATAACCAAACAGTAATCACTGACGAAAATCATCTAGTCCAAAACCCGAGGATTGGAAAAACACCTCTATAAAATCTAAAATATATTCATGCAAATTCTTAACAGATTTGCAATCTAGAATTATATCCTACTCATACGTATGTTACCATCAATTGTAGCATGTCTAGTGAATTGAGACTGGTCCGGGCGTTTATGTCTGTAAATGTCACATAAAATATTGGTATTTAAAAAAGAATTGAAAGCTAAGGATGACCTTTTGTTGGTGTACATATTCTTCGTTCTATCTAAATAGGGGTTTAATATCTCGTTAAAATCACCACATAATATACTATAACTATCCGAATCTATGTAGCTACTTAACTCATTAAAAAAGATTATACGATCATTATCCTTATTTGGAGCATATATAGATAAAATTGAAATAGTTTTTTCCTCAATTAAAACATTAACTTTAATTATTCTGCCAGTAGTATTACTATGAACATGTTGAATACATGATTTGAATTTTACGGAAAATAGAATAGCCACACCCTTACGGTGTACGTCCGGGGCGTTATTAAATAAAATTTCGCCTTCCCATAGGTGTTTTATGTTATTAACAAAGACATCGTCCCAAAAGGTTTCCTGTAGACATATAATATCAAGTTTTAAGTCTTTTATGAAATGAAATACATTATTAAGTTTAGTACGGTCCCGCCGACCGTTTACGTTCCATGAAGCTATCTTAATCATTATAATTATTGTTAAAAGAGAGGTAGACGAATACATATGTATGCTTACGAGTTCAACCTGTAGATAATCACAAATAAATAAATGTATACTTATATTTACAGCATCTAGTTAACAGACACGGATATACAATGAAGGCTCTATAGATCAATCCATCTAAAGTGATACAATATCTAAAATAAAAATCAAGAGAGTGAAACACCAGCACATAAATGTATACATGTAGCATGTAAAAAAGTATATGCCCACAAGCAGCTACTGTTAGATCAATTTTATTAAAGGGGAATAACCCTTGAAACGTTAATGTTGAAAACGTGTAAAACATTTGAAAAGTTCTGTTGTAGAAATCACTGGAAAATAATTCCTGGTACATCAGAGAGGTCGTCGAAAGCGATTTAATTCGTACATGAATATTCTGAACGTATCTGCACATATACACATGATCAAAGCTGGGGGACAAAAGGAAAGGATTATATATCAAACTTATTATTTGTTTGGCGATTTGGTTGGGATCCTGGATTTTACATTTGTTCCACACGATTTTTTAGATTCAGAATCTTTGCTAATCGACGGCAAGCGTTTAAATCTATGTGTCTGTTCATTAACCTTTTTCTTTCTATCTCGATTCCTTTTCTCTGATAATTGCTCTTCATTCTCTAAATTGTGTTTTGTAATTAGTTTCATTCGTCTTTTTCTATACCTGGTTGAATATGTTTGGAAAGCGTTTTCATCTTCTTTTTCCTCAGAATCACTACTAACAGAATCACTACTAACAGAAACACATACCTGTTCTTTTTCTATTTCTTCCGTGTTTCCTATTTCTATATCTTTCGTCTTTTCTATTTCTATGTTTTCTATTTCTATGTCTTCCGTCTTTTCTCTTTCTATTTCTTCGTCTACTTCACCCGTGTGTTTCTCTATCTCACCCTCTTCTATTTGTTCATTGTTGTCTGTAGTCGTGTTGTTGTTTCCTGACTCGGGTTTATTTAGTGGATTGTTTTCACAGTCGACTGTCTGATTACAAATACATAGATTTTTAGATTTATAACATTCTTCACATACAGTTAATTCACATTCAAATTTTGTGTGGCCTGTCTCTTTGCATCTATGACATATTATATTTGGGCAATTTTTAACTTCATGTCCCGTCTGTATACAATTATAACACACACGGAGTTGGTTATCATGTTTTACATGGAAGGACCGACCATCAAACTTCGTCGCATATGGTAGACTCTGGACATGAGGGGGAAATTCAACTTTAAGATATCTGGTACCATCAGATATACTCCGATCACCATGTTTATAATACCGACGAATACGGACGTCTTATCTCGCTTTTGGGCTTGACATTCCATGCATGTAATTTTTCGTAAATTTCACCATCTTCAATATAGTGTGGTATGTGCATGAATGATACTATTTTAACAGTTGAAGCCACGAAAGTATATTCTAATACTACCCCATTTAGTCTGATGTTTTCATCCTTAAGTTTATTTAAGCAATCAGAAATTTCAAACGTTACCTCATAACATCCTTTCATTGGGACACATGCACAAATAGTATCCGTACCAGTGACTTCTTCTATAGCATCAATTAGATGTCCCGTATTCAATCTGTCATCAGAATATGGAACTATCTTTTAAATACATCTTCATTTTATCACTAGATTTCAAGCAGCTAATAAAGTAAGTATTTCTCAATCCAAGTCCGAGTACAAAGCGCAACACGGATTATACCCATAGTGTTTACAAGCAAAGCAGAGCTTGTATAAACACGTCCGTCCAGCTCGACAAACGCCTTAACCCTGGCACATTTTTGCTCAATTTATATACCTATTTCGCTTTATATAACTTCGATTATAGTCGATTTACATGTGCATTCTGATAATACGTCTATCACTCATGAAATCAAACCGGAAGTCCCTTTTTAGTGGTGACTTGAAAATTGTGAATCTTTAAGATCCTTTAATTTTTAATGGCAGAGGGGTTGAATGGACGAATGGTTAGTGCGTGCGCGTTGTATCAATAATGTTTGTCATATTGAGTCAACTGGCGTGGGTTCGATTCCCAGGTTGTACGCGATAAGGAGTAGGGTCGCCTGTCCAACCTCGTTGGTTTTCTCCGGGTCCTCCGGTTTCATCTCACTTCAAAAGACCCCTACGTACGCGCAAGCAAATTATTGAAAAATAAACTGAACCATGTTAGTCCCGAAATGACAATGTTTGTGTCGAGAGGATCTCTCTCTCTCTCTCTCTCTCTCTGGCAACAAATTCCAAACGTTTTAGTTTAGTTTAGTGTTAGAAATAGCAAGCATGTTTTTGATATTCGATCTTAGGGATTACAGTTTGTCAAAAGTTCAGATATATAAGGGGACGAAATGATTTCGACATTGATAGACTGATGACAGAACTTTATACTGGAATCCAGGATTCGACATTCAACCAAATGAAATGAAATGAAATGAAATGGGGTTTAACGTCCTACTGTTCTGCTCCTAACCTGGGCTAATGAAGACGGGCATACGCCATACAGTGTGCTATGAGGGCAATTTTGCCCGGACAGCGGCACTACGGCCTACTCTTATATCGAATTCCAACTGCCAAGGGATCTTTTACGTGCACGCCAATGTGTACACGGGGCCTCGGTTTTTCGTCCCATCCGAACGACTAGACAGCTTTCCTTGTCAGCCCCTCCGTCCTGCATCACTGACAATCTGGATGAACTTTCTCGGCCAATGCAGGGATCGAACATCCGACCTCCAGGCTAGCGAGCTAGCGTCTTACCCACTTAGCCACGTGATCCCCGACATTCAACCAGTGGAGCGACTTTAACATGGATGATATGTGTAAATACAGTTTGTAATGATCCGCTGTGTGGTACCTAATACAACAACTTAATGTTACCTACCTGTATATAACAGTACCTGTCGTCTATATACAACAACCTACCTGTATATAACAGTACCTGTCGATCATACTATACATCAACCTACCTGTATATAAGTCCCGTAGAGAGGGAGATAACTCTTTTTAACCTGACAAATTATTTTAGTTCAGTACAGTTATATCAGCCCACCATTGTATCAACTTGTATCAACTGATAACACTTCTCAGCTGAATAATACAATAGGAAATTAATTTATCAAAGGCTCTGTTATTTTAAATATAATATTTTACAGGTTACACAAATGTGAATATTTACTTCATGCATACAGTTTACTATTTACAGTTTAAAATAGGTAGATATGTGTTCCTTGTTGGGGGGGGGGGGGCGTGTATAATATTAACATAGTCTTGACCATGTATCATATTAACATAGACTTGATCATCATAGGTATAC
This sequence comes from Patella vulgata, assembly GCF_932274485.2. Classification (NCBI taxonomy): domain Eukaryota; kingdom Metazoa; phylum Mollusca; class Gastropoda; family Patellidae; genus Patella; species Patella vulgata. The sequence goes on from NC_065885.2 coordinate 7,117,799, forward strand.
CATGCATCATTATTAACATAGACTTGATCGTCATAGCTATTATACCATGTATCATATACTGAGCGCCATGGAAAACGCATCACTTTTTTTCCCAAATATTTTATTATGTGAATATTTACTTCATGCATACAGTTTACTATTTACAGTTTAAAATAGGTAGATATGTGTTCCTTGTTGGGGGGGGGGGGCGTGTATAATATTAACATAGTCTTGACCATGTATCATATTAACATAGACTTGATCATCATAGGTATACCATGCATCATTATTAACATAGACTTGATCGTCATAGCTATTATACCATGTATCATATACTGAGCGCCATGGAAAACGCATCACTTTTTTTCCCAAATATTTTATTACTAGGTGGTTTTGTATGTATAATATAATGCAATACTTTGAACTATTGTTTCACACAATGCTCCCAAACGCAAAAAAAAAATCGGGCCGTGTGCACAAAAAAAAAAAATTGCACGAGATGCACATGAAAAACCCAATATTCACGTGCAGCATTGTGTGTGAGCCCTTTAAAAGCATGTTTTCAACTTAATGTGCAGTACATGAACTGTGAAACGTGAATCTGTCGTAATTTGTTGTTGGACGTGTGAAGGAATCGAGCTAGACATGCCGAGACTTACTGAAAATCAACGGAATGAAGCCATGGGAATGTCCAGGGCTGGCATTTCTACACGTGCTATTGCCAGACACTTCAATTGTCATCAGTCCACTATTGTAAGGTTGGTGGAACGTGTTCGAGTTACTGGATCAACACGTGACCGTCAACGTCCTGGTCCACAACGCGTTACAACCCGGGCTCAAGACCGCTACATCCGGGTCACACATCTGCGAGACAGATTCTGCCCAGCGACTCGAACAGGTGCAGCAGTCGTCGGAAGACAAGGACCAGTATGTGCCAACACTGTAAGACGTCGTCTAAGAGAAGTAGGGCTCCGTGCACGACGACCTTACGTTGGAGCTATCCTCAGGGATCATCACCGTCAGTGGCGTTTGATGAGAATGATGAGAGTCGCTTTCATCTTTATCACGCTGATGGCCGTCAACGTGTGTGGAGACGTCTTGGGGAACGTCTTGCAGACTGCTGCGTCTTCGAAACGAATAGATGGGGTGGGGGAAGTGTAATGGCGTGGGGAGGCTTCACATTTCATCACCGGACCGCCCTACACATTTGCAGGAGTAGCGTTAATGCTGTAGCCTACCCTGATGATGTCTTGCAACCAATTGTTGTTCCGATGTTTCGAGCGCACCCACAACTTCAGCACTTCCAACAGGATAATGCACGTCCGCATACCGCCCGTTTTAGTATGGACTACCTGGCTGCTAACAACAGTAATGTCTTGGACTGGCCAGCCATGTCTCCGAACATGGCACCGATAGAACATGTCTGGGATGGGATTTGACGCTGTCTGTATCGGAGACCACAGATGCACACCATTGCTGCTTTAGAAGCTGCTCTTGTCCAAGAATGGAACAATTTGCCCCAGGCCTTCTTTCAAACATTGGTAAATTCCATGCGACGTCGCTGCACAGCGTGCGTAAGAGCCCGTGGAGGACACACGCGCTACTGACGTCTGTGTCGTACTTTTGGTTTTGACCCCTCTAACTTTGTACTGTTGATTACAAATTAAACATCCATAAGTGTACAAATGTGTTGTTATTGATGTGTTCCCATTTGAATATTGTTCACAATAAGAAGCAAAATAAATAAGATATGTTTACAGGATCATTTTGTTATACGAAAACCTAAGTGATGCGTTTTCCATGGCGCTCAGTATATTAACATAGACTTCATCGTCTCGGCTATACCATGGATCATATTAACATGGACTCAGTCGTCATGAAATGAAATGAAATGAAACGTTCTTTTTTTCTGCTCCTAACCTGGGCTAATGAAGACGGGCATACGCCATACAGTGTGCTATGAGGGAAATTTTTTGCCCGGGCAGCGGCGATACCGCCTGCTCTTATATCGAATTCTATCTGCCAAGGGATCTTTTACGTGCACGCCAATGTGTACACGGGACCTCGGGTTTTCGTCCAATCCGAACGACTAGACAGCTGTCCTTGTCAGGCCCTCCATCCTGCATCACTGACAAGGGGAAACCACGCCGGAAAATCTGGATGAACTTTCTCGGCCAATGCAGGGATGGAACACGCGACTTCCAGGTGTGCGAGCCAGCGTCTTACCCACTTAGCCACGTTTTCCATGTATCATATTAACATAGACGTGATCATCATAGATATACCTTGAATAAGTTAACATAGACTTGATGTTCATAACTACCATGTATTTTTTATTAATGTCAGATTTCTTGGAGGATTCATTTGTCCGGCACTAATTAACCCGGGAGCCACGGTGACACAGTGCTAAAAGATGTTGAGGGGGGGGGGCGAATGGTTAACGCGTACGCATTGGATCATAAGGTCTGCCATTGGAGAAATGACATCTCTTTATCTAATCTTCCATAATATCCCTTTTTATAAGTATTAACACTAGAATACGATACGTTAAAGGACTAATCCCGATAATTTTTGGAAAAATAAAACTGCTTGATTTTGTGTTAAAATCCCTTAAAATCCTCTACCCAAGGGACAAGCAACTAACTCAATATTTGTGATATGTTTTCAAACAACTTAAACCTGTCAGTCTTCATCTGGAAATGGAAACTGGTGTATTATGCAGTGTCTGGATAAAACCAGACTTTTATTTTATAAAAAATAATGTGTAGGTGAAATTTACCATTCATTATCAAGTACAGCACATGGGTCGTTCACTGTATAGACCTCTCAAGAAACGGAAATCGATTATCAGGTCACCCAACGAAAAAATTGACTCGAAATCTTGAAAGGGTTACGTGTCCGGATAAGCATTTTTGATGTTCACGTCGAAACGACTCAATATTTTGAGCTGAAATTTTGAGACAAGGTAAATACACCATCCCTCTATATTTTGGCGCTTAAATTTCATACGTACTTGGACTTTTATTTTTGAGACTCTGTTCAAATTGGGAAAGTTCCTTTAAAGTTTAATACTGACACAAAATTCATATACAAACCATTTTTTTTATTCAAAATGAAATTAAAAGAATCTTCGTCGTGCGTGCAGTTTCTGTTCTTACACACAAGTAATATGGAATTTGGGTGTTTGTTGCATGGCAACCGTTTGTTGTATATTGTAGCTAAGAACAAGTAAAAGGGAATGTGGGCGTATCTTGCATGGCAACCGTTTGTTGTATATTGTAGTTAAGAACAAGTAATATCGAATGAAGTTTATAAAACATTCATTATCAACTAATGATATTTCAGTACAGATACAAATCATAAGGGATCACCTGGCTAAGTGGGTAAGACGCTGGCTCGTTTACCTGGAGGTCGGGTGTTCGATCCCTGCATATGCCGAGAAAGTTCATCCCGATTTTACGGCGTGGTTTCCCCTTGTCAGTGATGCAGGATTTAGGGCCTGACAAGGACAGCTGTCTAGTCGTTTGGATGGGACAAAAAACCGAGATCCCGTGTACACATTGGCGTGCACGTAAAAGATCCCTTGACAGTTGGAATTCGGTATAAGAGTAGGCCGTAGCGCCGCCGCCCGGGCAAAATTTCCCTCATAGCACACTGTATGGCGTATGCCCGTCTTCATTAGCCCAGTTTAGGAGCAGAACAGTAGGACGTTAAACCCCATTTCATTTGATTTCATAAACTTTAAATTTGGATCTATAAATAAAACTTTATAAACCTTTTTGTTTTTGTTCCTTTACTCAAATCAAATGAAACCATATAAAATAAATGAGATTATAAATTATGCATATTACCCGGCCCCTAGTACACCAAACCTCTAGCTTCTATAGAACTTTATAGATAACTATAATGTCTTTTTGTTCAATCTGTCATACATCAAGAACAAGGTATAGATATTAAGCATAAAATGTGTTATTTAAGATACACTGTGTAAGAACTAAATCGGTTTATAGCAAGGTTTTTATTTGACTTCAAATGTTATATAAATTATTCACATGCCAGGCCAATAATAAACTAGATAGACCATCGGGTTGTCGAGAATTGAATGGCTTGAAACACGATCGCCATTTAATAATTAAATCTAAACTTGATGAATGGCTAAGATTAATGTAATTTGAATAAGATCCCATTATCTATTTTCAGATTAACCAACCGTATAAATACACGACAAACGTACTGAATTATAAACGTACTAAATTATATGAAAATATAATAAAAAATATATAAAGCACTATTTAGGTGCTATAAACTGTAAACTTTAAAATTGATATTTTTTTAGTGCCGATGTATATATAATAAAGAATATTACTACAATTAACATATATTTATTATCAAGACTAATTATCATTAATAACTATCAACCGATGTATAGTCATTCGGATAGAACGAAATACCGAGGTCGGTCCCGTGTACACATGCTTGCACGTAAAAGATCCCTTGGCAGTTGGAATTCGATATAAGAGTAGGCCGTAGCGCCGCTGTCCGGGCATAATTTCCCTCATAGCACACTGTATGGCGTATATCTGTCTTTATTAGCCCAGTTAGAGAGATAGAGAGAGAAATGGGGTTTAACGTCCACTCGACACAAACTAGGTCATTTCGGGACTAACATATGTTTTAATCTTTTTATTTCAATAATTCGCTCTGCGCGTAGGGGTCTTTAGCAGTGGGAGGAAACCGGAGGACCCGGAAAAACCCCACGAGATTGGACAGGCGACCCTACTCCTTGTCACGTTCAACCGGGGAATCGAAACCCCGCCAGTTGACTCAATGACAGACGGTATGATACAGCGCGCGCGTCCTAACCATTCGGCCATCCAACCCCCCAGCCCATTTAGAAGCAGAACAGTAGGATGTGAAACCCCATTTCATTTCATATCATTTCGCTAACCAGGGCTCTGGGATTCGCTCCCGATGCTGGCCTTGAAGGTTGCCCTCTGGATTTTCCGGCGTAATCCCCCATGGCAAGGACAGTGTCTAGTCTTTAGGATTGGACGAAAATCAGAATCCCGGTGTACGCATTGACGTGAACTTTATAGAAACCTTGGCAGTTGGAATTCGATATAAGAATGGACGCCAAAGCGCCTCTGTTTGGGCAAAAATTCCATCATAGCACACTATATATTGATAAAGAATTCTAGTCGAAACGTTGCCCGGTAATAAACCGTTAAAGTATTCCATAGTTACTCGTGAACATGCAAGTCAATATACGTATTTATGCATATTATAATGTTTTTCTGCGATATAATTTAGCCTATCTCGTAATATTCACCATATGTTTGGTGCAATATAGCCCGGTTGGAGCTGAGGTGCCATAAAACCACTTTTCATTTCAATTAATTTATTGAAAGGCGACGCCCATATTACAAGCTTACGCAATACGTATAAATAGACTGGTTTTCCCGTTACTTAGTATAGAATAGACTACGTTATCCAGACATAAATAAACACCTACTGAACAGACAATTGTGGAGGATTCATTCAGATAGTTACAACACTATTTATTATATTGATATATTTAGGTTATCTTAAACACCGGGAATTTATTATATTCGTTTTAACAAGTCGGGACTATATTCTTTATCGAGAATAGATATTCATGGGTAGGAAAATATTATAATTAATATCGGACTTGATCTCGCTTAACGTAAATAGTAGTGAGACAAGTTATACAAGACTATAACACGTCATTAATACACTATACATAGACTGTGTTTTTCCAATGGGTAATTTTTATAGAACCCCCTTGATCTAGTGTTATACAGTTCTGTTTGTCTTTATAAGTAAGGTTCTAAGGGAACTCTAGTAGAAGAAAGTTGTCATAGAATAATAAGGATAAGAAGAATGGCCACCCCAGTAAGTACAACTACGTCATGTTTATAAAATAACACGTCAGTTTATGGCGTCAATAACTAACCATCGTAATCTTGATAATGACTGTCTTACCTCTCGTAGAATACAAATACTGACGAGTGAGTACACGAAGCAGTGTATGTTTACTTCTATACTTGATACAACTAGTATCTCTACATCTATGAGAGTCGTGTTGATGTAATAATTTACAAGTTCACTGGTTATACTTGCCTATTATTGTTAAAGCACTGTGTAGGGTGCGCTTTAGATCATAAGGGCTGTCATAGATTCAAGTGGAGTGGTTTTGATCCGAGCATGTACCGACAAGGAGTAGGGTCACCTGTCCAACCTCGCGTTTTTCTCCTGGTCTTCCGTTTAATGGACGTTAAACCCTAGTTCTTTCTCAGTGAGGAACTGTGTTATTGTCATTCCCCATAGCACCCTCTTTCTGTCTGTGTCCACCAGCCCTAACAACGTCTTCAACACGATAGAAACAGAAAGTAGGGTTTTAGCATTGAACGGAATGGTGGTTTTGTTGTCCCATGTCCACCGATCAGCAGCCGCGTACAAGGAAAGGGGAAGGAGGTAGACGGACTAGGTCATGGAATCTGGTAAGATGGAGAGGTGGAGGGGGGGGGATCAAATATCCAATCAAAGAATTTAAATTTGGCCTACAGTCCAACATGCTGGTGTGAATGTGGATCGGTGTTATCAATAAACGAATCCATCTGTTTTTGTATATATTCAAAATGTCTTGTCTTCTCACATGTTTCAGTACTCGACCCTGTGTTTAAGTCAAGGAATTTTCCCCAAGCATCAACAAACTTCTGTACGCCACTGGTCAACCGAGCATCTCAAACTAGAGATTCAACGCATGCGCTTAATTTACAGCTCTCTTTCTGATATTTATACTCGTCGATGATTATCATATCTAAGAAGAGAGATATTGTTGTAATAATATTTACAAGTAGAGACTAGTTGTTTATTTATTTTCTATTCCAGTTATCAACCGTTACCAACAATACCTACATCTATAATATGCATGGTGATTGTCAAGCTGTACAGATTGGAACATCAAACACATTCACTGAAACTAGTAACCAGAGCGACCCGGATGATCGCACTTCCGATATGGAAGATTTCCAGACCGACAATGAGGATCTCACTTCCGATATGGAAGATGTGAAATTCCAGATCAATCGGATAAAGGAACAATTTGAACGAAAAGATGAGGAAATAGCTGAATTGAAAAATAGGGTTGCTGACCTGGAAGAATTTAAGAAGAAAGTAGAACAATCAGAAGTCAAGACAAACACCAACACTAATACTAGACGTTATATCAGGGATACGAGTAATGACATTACTCTAAAGTTATATGACGGGTAAGTAAATGTGTTCATAATAATATATATTTTGACAACTGTCAAATTTTACATACTGTTACAAGAGTCTTGAGTTTTAACTAATATCGAATGATGAAGTTTCTATATCACGTGACTTGAATAATAACCAACTAGAGGTGACTTGAATAATATACTGACTAGTGAAACAGTGGGATGTACTTTACAATATCCATAGTCTAAATAGTATTATATATTTATTAGTGTATTTAATAATAAGGGCTCAAGACAATGATTTTATCAATAATTTATCATTTAAATAATTTATAATACTCGTGTTTCTAAGGTTTACAAAGATGATTATTGATAATGATATATTAACCTGTATTTATATCTATGGTGGCTGATTGGTAAGGAAATGAAATAAAATGAAATGGGGTTTAACGTCCAGCTGTTCTGCTCCGGGAGTCACAGTGGCTAAGTGATTAAGGCGCTGGCTCGCTGGCCTTGACGTCGTGGGTTCGCCACCGGTGTTGGTCGACAAAGTTCATCAATATTTTCCGGCGTGGTTTCCCGTTGTCAGAGATGCAGGAAGGAGGGCCTGACAAGGACAGCTATCTAGTCGTTCGGATGGGACAAAAAACCGAGGTCCTGTGTATATATTGGCGCGCACGGAAAAGATCCCTTGGCAATTGGAATTCGGTATAAGAGTAGGCCGTAGCGCGGCTGTCCGGGTAAAATATCCCTCATAACACACTGAATGGTATAAACCCGTCTTCATTAGCCCAGTCGGAGCAGAACAGTAGGATGTTAAACTCTATTTCAACTAGTTTCATTCTGCTCCGACTGGGCTAATGAAAACGGACACGCCCTATACAGTGTACTGTGAGGGAAACTTTACCCGGATAGCGGCGCTACGACCTACTCTTATATTGAATTCAAACTGTCAGGGGGTCTTATACGTGCACGCCAGTATGTAAATGGGGCCTCGGTTTTTCGTCCCATCCGAACTACTACTGCACCACTGTCAAAGAGGAATCTCTCCAGAAATGTGGCTTAATGTCCTACTTTTCTGGTAGTCACGGTGACTCAGTGAATAAGACGATGGCTCGCTAACGTTGAGGTCTTGTGTTCAATCACTGCATTGGTCGAGAAAGCTCATCGGGGATAACGTATAGTCTTTTGGGTGGGACGAAAAATCGAAGTTCCGTGTACATATTAGCCAGCACGTAAAAGGCCCCCCTGACAGATAGAATTCAAGATAAGAGTAGGCCTTAGCGCTGCTATCCGGGCAAAGTTTCCCTCACAGTGCACTGTATAGCCTATGCCCGTCTTCATTAAGCAGAACAGTAGAACGTTAAACACAATTTCATTTCATTCAATTTTCCTACTTTTCTGCACCGATCGGGCTATTGAAGAGAGGCATGCACAATGCAAAGTACTATGACGGAAATTTTCAATTTTCGAAATTCAAGTGTGAAGGATTCTTTTATGTGCTCGCCAATTTGTACACAGGAGCTTGTTTTTTGTCCCATCTACACAACTAGACACTGTACTTTGTCAGACCCGTCGTCCTGCACTACCGACAGGGAGGATCCACGCTGCAAAATCCCGGGGAACTTTCTTGACCAACACCAGGATCAGTGTATATAATCATAGTATTGAGAGGAATATGGCCGATAACCAAACATCACAACATGATACCAATCAGCCACCATATATATCAGTTGATAATGATATAATATATTAACCTGTACTTATATCAGTTGATAATGATATAATATATTAACCTGTACTTATATCAGTTGATAATGATATAATATATTAACCTGTATTTATAGATATATATTTAAAGATATGGGTACTATAACTGTCAGTAAGAAAGTCAGTGTTAATGATTTAAAGAAGTTGATAGAAGAGAAGGAGAATGAGAAGAGAAGTGTGATTGATATAGGGGGATATAGAGATGGTAGTGTTAAGTGGATCTACGGCAGTTATAACAACAAGAACGACTATAGCCTGGAACAACTTGGTGTTGTAGACCAGGACGAGGTTTGGTACCGTTGATACTAAAATATAGAGATTATATTGATATGATGTATTTATGGTCTCCTTTATATTGAACAATGAGGGGGGGGGGGGGTAGATATTACTTATAGTAAAATATAATGGACGAACCAGAACGAGGTTAGGTATTATTATCTTATTGTCTCTTGATTAGGTTGTGAGGGTGGAATAAAGTAAAATGTTTGAGTGGTGTTGTGGGTGATGTGGTGTGGTGGTGTGGGTGCTAAGTTAGTGAAGAGATTTATCAACCACACCAGCACCCTAACCAAGTATCTTATACCCCCTTCGCCCCCCCCCCCCCCCCAACCCCCATGATTGATATATTGAATCTTACTCTAAGTAATATCTTACCTGTCCCACCTGTTCCACCTGATTGATATATTGAATCTTACTCTAAGTAATATCTTACCTGTCCCACCTGTCTCACCTGTTCCACCTGATTGATATATTGAATCTTACTCTAAGTAATATCTAACATCCTAATATAAAACTCGCTTACTACTGTAAATAAAGCTGTAATTCAATAGTCACGATTATCAGGTGATATGTATTCGTGATCATGTGATAACTAACTGACATGTATATAATATATAATTATATTAGTGAAACAATGTTTTATATTTTGTATTCTAATTTTGTTTCAATAAAATATTTTATAACTAAACTAATGTCGTTCTACTAATATTTCTATGGTGTCAGGAAATGAGTTAGTTACCACTAACAGAGGAGGTCAGTCTGTGGTATCATGAAATACTGGATAACGCTGTCAACATGTGTCTAGTCATACGAATGGAACAAAAAAAGAGAATCTATCTTGAAGAAATAATTCTAGGAACAGTTGGCTGCAATGGGCAATTAATACAGGGTGACGTACACAATATGTTTCTAGTCATTCCAATGGGACGTGCAAAAAAAAAACCCCAATCAAATACAGATTACAGATGCTTTACGCACGACCAAAGGACTTTCTCGTTGATTAAAATAAATACGCAAATACAATCTGTATCTAATCTAGATTAAATGAGTTTTTAGTGGTGACTTGAAAATTGTGAATCTTTAAGATCCTTTAATTTTTAATGGCGGAGGGGTTGAATGGACGAATGGTTAGTGCGTGCGCGTTGTATCAATAATGTTTGTCATATTGAGTCAACTGGCGTGGGTTCGATTCCCAGGTTGTACGCGATAAGGAGTAGGGTCGCCTGTCCAACCTCGTTGGTTTTCTCCGGGTCCTCCGGTTTCATCTTACTTCAAAAGACCCCTACGCGCAAGCAAATTATTGAAAAAAAACTGAACCATGTTAGTCCCGAAATGACAATGTTTGTGTCGAGAGGACCTCTCTCTCTCTCTCTGGCAACAAATTCCAAACGTTTTAGTTTTTTTTTTTAGTTTTTTTTTATTTATTTAATTCACAAAAATATTGCACACATACAAAATTAAAACAATAAAAGTTACATCAGTTTAAAGTCACCATCTAATTAAATTTGATATTGATTTTATCATTAATTTCTATATAGGAATTCATTGAAAATAGTAATAAATATTTATGTCGATTACTGTGCTTTGACATATACTGATACAAGTAATTCATGTGTTTAGTTAGAAGTGTTTTAAATAATTTACACAAATCTACCCTGGTGGCTTCATTTAAAAACAAAATTCTCCGTTTGATAATAGCTAATCTAGCAAACGAGAAAATAAAAATTAAAAACAGATTATTGGCTTCATTTCGCACAGGAAACCAAACAGTAACCACTGACGAAAATCATCTAGTCCAAAACCCGAGGATTGGAAAAACACCTCTATAAAATCTAAAATATATTCATGCAAATTCTTAACAGATTTGCAATCTAGAATTATATGCTCTAAATTTTCAATAGAATCTTTATCACAGAATTTACAATAAGGATTATTTATTTTACCAATATTATGAAGCTTCTCATTAGTCCAAATGATGTTATGAACAATTCTATAATCATTATCTAACGATTCTGAACTTTTATTCATAGCAAAAACAGACTTCCATACCACTGGCCAGTTGATGTCGTACCCTCGGTGCTGCCAATAAGATTCGCAGACAGGGGGTTCAAAATACTTATCCCTTATAGACCGAAGACGTACTTAATTGATAGATAGCATAGATGTTATCATTCATAATCAGTTCAAAATCTAATTCATAGCGTATAATATCACTCTTAGAGCGAATTATTTTAGTCCAGGACACTGGCAAACATTTAAGAATCAAATTATACTGATTTTCAATTTTCTCATATTTACAATCTGGTAACGATTCTCTAGCCATTTCAAATATAGCGTCAACTGATAAAAATCCTGGGATAAAAATATAACATAGATCAGAAATTTTGACTAAACCGGCTTCTATAAAATCACAGAAATATAAAGTTTTATCATCATATACAATCTGTGGATTATCAAATAATGGTTGATTGAGGATGTCATTATAATTATCAGCAACTGGCCTTTTACCATTATGAAAGTCATCCCACGAAATCAGCATAGATCTATAAAAAGATGGCAACACCTTTAAAGCAGGTTTAGAATAGTTAATAAATAATAATTCAAATGAACACAAATAATTTTTATAAAGTTTTAAAAAATAAGTCATAAAATATTTCCAGATAAAATTATCTGGACAGGATAAATATTTAGATAGCCAGTATAACCTAAATGCTTTCTGTTTTAAAATAACAGAATTCAGATTAAGACCCCCAACATCAGTACTACCTAAAATAGAAGTCCTCTTAATAAGGGGTGGTTTACCATTCCAAATATAGGATCTAATAGATTTTTCAATACGATCCTGAGCCCATAGTGGAATTTCTACAACTCTTAATAGATACCATAAAGTTGATAGACACATGATGTTGACAATTAAAACTTTACCACGTAACTGAAGCCCTCTCTGCCTCCAGAGATTAAGTATTCTGCCAATTTTATTAACCTTGGAATCCCAATTTGATCGTTCACACATTGCTTCATCCGGACCCAAATACACACCGAGAAACTTTGCCGCTCCATGTAAAACTTTAACAGGTAAAGAGTCAGGATTTGAAACAGAGGCACTGCCCGCTAATAAGAGCTCAGATTTCTCGGCGTTAATTTTGGCTCCCGAAGCCGAACAATAAACTCCAACTGTGGATAGAGCTTCATTTACAGAATCTAAATTAGATAAAGACAAAGTTGTGTCATCAGCGTGTTGAAACACGGTTGAATTATAATCACATCCTGGAACAGCAAAACCCTTGATATTCTCATTAGACTTAATAAGTAAATTTAATGGAACTGAGGTTAATACATATAACAAGGCCGAAATTCCACATCCTTGGCGAACAGAGCGAAGGATAGGGAATGATAAAGAGACATGCCCGTTTACCTTTACCGAACTTCTAATGTCTTTATACAAGATTTTAATAGAATTGATAAATTTCTCACCAAATCCAAATTTATGTAATAAATTGAACATATAATCATGAGAAACCCTGTCAAATGCTTTCTCGGCATCTAATTTCAAAAGATACAGAGGAAGGTCTTCAAGTTCAGCAAAGGAAATAAGGTCACGTATGTTAAGAATATTGGTAGCAATATCCCTGCCTGGAACACAACAAGACTGATCAGTCGATACAAGATCAGCTAATACTGTTTTTAATCTAAGAGCTAGTGTCCTGAAGAAGATCTTGTTATCAACATTTAAGAGACTTATGGGTCGCCAATTACGTAATTCATCTTTATTACCACGCTTTTTGAAAAATAACGAAATTGTCCCTCTCTTCATGGAATTACTGAGCTCTCCCATCTCCTGTATATTAGAAATAACTTGAAAATAATATTTTCCTATAATGTCCCAAAAATGCAAATAAAATTCGACAGTAATTCCGTCCGGACCGGGAGATTTCCCTTTCTTCATGCCCTTTAAAGAATTGTACAATTCATGAATGGAAATATCAGTCACAATATTTAGATTTAGCTTCATCTAACTGATCAGTAATTAAATCAAATAACTTATTTTGATTGGCCTCATTAATTGGTTCATTCGTATATAGTTTTGTATAAAATTTAACACATTCTTCAAGAATTTCAGGAGTTGAATTGACAAAAGAACCGTCAGATCTTTTCAAAGTCTTAACAATATTACTCTCCTGTTTAAATTTTTCTAAATTAAGAAAATAACGTGAGCATTTGTCTGTATCGAGGATGACGGGTTTTTGATCTAAGTATAGCCCCGTCACATATCTGTTTTTCATATTGTTCAAGTTTATTCTTTAGTTCATAAATTTGGGTAATTTTTAACTGTATTGGCTTTAGTATAATGAAATTTAATGCAGTCTGAATCTGCCAGAAATCGTCCTGCTCTTGTTTTCTCCTTTTCTGGGCATGTAAAATACTAAATTGTTTTATACGGTATTTCAAATTGTCCCACCATACTAATTGTTCAGTTTTATATAAAGGACAGGAAAGGGATTTACTAATTAATGATTTGACACCTTCACAATATTCATGTTCTTTAAGATACTTATTGTTAAAGATCCACAATCCAGGCCCTTTATCATAGTTGTTAAAATTGAGAATTGCAGTAACGAAACTATGATCACTAGTTGTAGTATGGGATATAAAACAATAAGATATAAACATCAGAATCGATGACGTGGTAAATATATAGTCCAATCGAGACTGCTTCAACACACCTTGTACGAATTGTTGACGCGTAAAAGTATCTTTGCCTGGGTTTTTCCTTCGCCAAATGTCAAACAAATTATTAGTAAACGCAAAATCAAAGAGATCCTTGGTTGATCCACCATAAGCAGACATATTTTTAGATCGATCAGCAAACCCGTTCATGACGTCATTAAAATCACCACAAACAATAGAATTTTCAGATATTCTGCCACCAATTTGATCAAAGAACTCTCTCCTATCTTTTTGAATATTAGGGGCATAAATACATATAAGTTTGAAGGTACACTCATTAATTTCAACATCACAAAATTACAGTTTTCAGAGTATTTTTTAGACACAAATAAAGCGCAGCCTTTAAAACCATGCAGACTATTTGAAAAATAAATATCACCACTCCAAAGATGTTTATAAGAATTAATAAAATTGTCATCCCAATGAGTTTCTTGAACGCACACAAAATCTAAACTTTTGCTCTGAAAATTAGCTATTAAATTACTGAATTTATTCACGTTCGTAAGTCCATTGACATTAATTGTAGCTACTTTAACCATTAAAATATAAAGTGAGAAAAAGGTTAACATGATTTTATCTTAAATATTTTATTTTGATTTATTCTTAAGGGCACTTTCAATCGAAACTTTCATACGATCACCCACAAGAGGATTTATGACCCCTTTCTTAATTTTACCAATTTTACTTTTTAAGGGATTATAAGCAACAGATTGCCTATTGCGCCGAGGATATGGTGACTTGCGTTCTGTTGAATCCCCAATAGACACCTGACTATAATAAGAATCTTCTATCTCAAATTCATTATCATCTTCAACCGTTTTATCAACATCAACTTCAGTTTCACTTATTGGCCTATCATCTAAGTGGCAAAAACCATTAGCAACTTGATCAACATCTGAATTTAATTTATCCCATATATTAATATTACCTACAGATCCACATGCATCAGTAGGGGTAACTACTTCAGTGACATCAGCAACATTGGGATTGTGGACAGCAGTTTTTATTGCTTTACCATCAGACGCTTCTGTGCTATTCACAATACCGTTATCATTACCGTTAGGTATTTCCGCATGTGCATCAGCTGTAAATATATTATCACTCGCATCCACGACACACTCGCATTTCCAATCAAATTCATCGCACCTCGGACACAACACCGACGCACATCTTTTTTTTACCAAGACCGGCTTGTTTACATCTAAAACACTTAAATTCTGGACACTGGGCAACTACGTGGCCGGATTGTAAACACAGGAAGCAAACCCTTTCTTGATCATTATGGCGAATACTGTACGACACACTATCAAAACTAGTAGCATATGGCAAACTTGAAATACTTGGGGGGAAATCAACTTTAATAAAACGGGTACCATCATATTTCCTTTTCCCATCGATATCGATCGTTTTCCTGTGAAGAGGTCCAACGGGTGTAACACCCCAATTTTCTAACTTTTTATAAATGTCATCATCTGAGATATAAACAGGCAAATGCATAAAAGATACTACCTTCACTCTTGAATCAACAAATTTACAGGGTAGACCCTCATCACCACATACCAAACCATCATCAGCTAACTGTTTCGCACTGTTACGATTAACTATAGTAACATCATATGAATCGCTGCACGGAACACATGCGAGAACTGAATCAACGCCAAGTTTTTTTTCAACTAAAATAATAATGTCACGCGAACGATATTTCTGAACATCTTTCACTAAGACCTTCACTGTGTTGTCCTTTATCAACAACTGAACATCCGCCATATTGATTAAACAATTTGACTGAAGCTGACTTCAGCCGGGCCGAAAGGCCCACAAAATAGTCACAAAAAGTTCAAAAGTGAAAACTATTACCTCAAATCAGAAGTTAAAGTTTATATACACATTTTTGCTCAATTTATATACCTATTTCGCTTTATATAACTTCGATTATAGTCTATTTACATGTGCATTCTGATAATACGTCTATCACTCATGAAATCAAACCGGAAGTCCCTTTTTAGTGGTGACTTAAAAATTGTGAATCTTTAAGATCCTTTAATTTTTAATGGCGGAGGGGTTGAATGGACGAATGGTTAGTGCGTGCGCGTTGTATCAATAATGTTTGTCATATTGAGTCAACTGGCATGGGTTCGATTCCCAGGTTGTACGCGATAAGGAGTAGGGTCGCCTGTCCAACCTCGTTGGTTTTCTCCGGGTCCTCCGGTTTCATCTCACTTCAAAAGACCCCTACGCGCAAGCAAATTATTGAAAAAAAAACTGAACCATGTTAGTCCCGAAATGACAATGTTTATGTCGAGAGGACCTCTCTCTCTCTCTCTCTCTCTCTGGCAACAAATTCCAAACGTTTTAGTTTAGTTTAGTGTTAGAAATAGCAAGCATGTTTTTGATATTCGATCTTAGGGATTACAGTTTGTCAAAAGTTCAGATAAATATAAGGGGACGAAATGATTTCGACATTGATAGACTGATGACAGAACTTTATACTGGAATCCAGGGTTCGACATTCAACCAAATGAAATGAAATGAAATGAAATGGGGTTTAACGTCCTACTGTTCTGCTCCTAACCTGGGCTAATGAAGACGGGCATACGCCATACAGTGTGCTATGAGGGAAATTTTGCCTGGACAGCGGCACTACGGCCTACTCTTATATCGAATTCCAACTGCCAAGGGATCTTTTACGTGCACGCCAATGTGTACACGGGGCCTCGGTTTTTCGTCCCATCCGAACGACTAGACAGCTTTCCTTGCCAGCCCCTCCGTCCTGCATCACTGACAATCTGGATGAACTTTCTCGGCCAATGCAGGGATCGAACACCCGACCTCCAGGCTAGCGAGCTAGCGTCTTTTTTTTTTTTTTTCTTGTAAATATGTTTATTCAATAAATATATAATCATAATACACTGTACATACATTTTAATCATGGAACAGCACAAAACATTCTTAGTTAATTAAAAGCATTATTTTTGTTTATTTGATTTTATTTATTTATTTTTAAAAACAAGAAAAAGGAAAAGACAAGAAATAAATTTCTGAATCAAAATACAGAACCATTGACACATTAACACATTGATGAAATAATAAATCAATAATTCAATGGATCAATATATTAATTCATAAATATATTTATATTAGGTTAATTAAAATATGTATTAAAAGGTTGTGCTATTCAATTTGAAAATTCAATCAAGATATAATTACACAAATTTACATAGTATGTACATATGATGTTAAAGCTATTGTTGCTAATCTGATATTCAGTAAGGGTAATCTAAGTCGATACGAATACTACAATTCATAGTTAAAAATCAAAAATTAGTTACTTTATCGTTTTTCTAATCATTTATATTTAAAAGTGGATTCATGGTGTTTTAACAATTACAAAGCTTAGCTTTTATTTACGTGCTGATAAGATTTTACACAATAAGTAGCAGACTAGATTTCTGCCGTCTGCGCGACGCTGTGTCCCAGTTAATGACCTTAACTGTGGACTGTGCCAGGTATGCAAGCCTTTACCTTCCAGTTCTATTTTAACACTATACATCATAGAAGTCTTGTTCTTCCAGTGCTCTTACAATTTAACACTGAAAAGGGCTATTGTAAACCTGTTAAGGCAGAATTCTCTGGAGATAAATAATTTAACACAACTGTATTACCTACATCTTTATTGTTTTGTTTGTTAGTCACTAAATATAGTAAATTTTGGGACATAGAGGTTTGTCATTTAAGTTTGAAGCCTATTTTCATGTGAACAATGTTCAACAATTGTCACTCCAAGGAGATTATGAATTGATAATGTTTGATTCTTAACATGTATATAACATTTTCTCTGCACATTATTACCTTAATATAGTTCTATTTTGGCACTATTATATTTTAGCTTAAAGTCATCAAAAAATGCAGTATATTTATATGTTTAAGATTTTTATTAAAGTTTGAAGCACATATTCTCGTTGACACTGACTGGTCATACTGTCATAATATAATATATTTCATTTTTTTTTTCCTACCGGATAATTTATGTTTTGATATTAAATATTAATTATTTCCAACCATTGCTATTTCTGTATATGTTTTAAAGGATTTTTTGCTTTCCCAATTAATAATCTAGAATTACACTTCTGTCGTAATCTTATTAACGATCATTAACGATCATTCGTGTAAATTATTATTTTTCTCACACTTTTGCAATTTAAGTTTAAAGTCACCAAATTTGTATGATTAGGATTTTTTTTTTTTAAAATGTAAAACAGTAAGGTTCTTATATTAATATTTGGAAGAAGTGTAATGGGTTTTAACCTCTCAATGATCTGTTCCCACTAGCTCAGGAAAAGGAAATGAAATGAAATATGCTTTAACGTCCTATTGTTCTGTTCCGAACTGGTCGGCCTACTCTTATAATGCGTTTCAACTGCAAAGGAATCTTTAAACGTGTATGCCAAGGTGCACACAGGACCCCAGCCACTCTTTCCATCCGAATGACTAGGCATGTCCCCGCGCCACTGTCAAGGGGAAACCGTCAATAATTTATGTTATCATCAAAAATATTAATTATCTCTATCCATTATATAAAATTTTCTCTTCACATTATTACTTTGATACAGTTTTTTTTTTTTTTTAAATTATACTTAGGTTTAAAATCCCCATATATCGAACTATATTTAAGATTACGGTTTAAATTAAAGTTTGTCCTAAATTTTTTCATTGACATTGACTGCATAGTGTCATGTAATAAATTTTCAAATCTTAGCTTACTGACTAGTTTCTGTTGTGATATTAAATATTATTTATCTCCATAAATGTTAGTTATATACATGTTTTAAAGGATTATGGTGTTGTAACAAAGAAACAAAACTAGACTTATACATGTTAGCTTATACCCCTAAAGTCTCGAAGAGATAAGCGAAAATTTAAAACCAAACAGTTGTAAGGTTTTAAAAGGGTGAAAGTTTTCGAGACCATCCGGGCAACATAAATATGCCCTAAAATAACTATAACCCTGGAGGGGTTGTCTCGATAAAGTGTTTCGAGACCGGGGGGCGAGGGGGGTATCAAAAATCCAAGGTTATAGATCCATCTGTTTCATAAATAAATAGAAGTGAGGGTTTAATAAATGTTTGTACAAATCTAGACTTACTATTATCAAAATAATTACTTATGTAATATAAATTATCTCTAAGTATATTTTTGAACAGGGTTATAACATTCACAATTGCATGTTCATTATCTAACATAATCATTCTACGCTTATATATAGATTCTCTAGCAGATGATAAAACAATACTGCATAATTCGGTTGGGAGTTTCTTTGTGTTATGATAAGTACCAAACAATAAGAAGGATCTAAAAGTACAGTCATCAATACTAAATTTCAAAATATCATGAATTATCTCCCTTAGTAGTGATTTTAGGTTAACAAGTTTATCACAATCTACAAACATATGAATAATGTTTTCTATGTCTAATTTACAAACTGGGCATATATCTGAGTCTCTTATCTTAACTTTACATAATTTTTCCATTGTCCAGATAATGTTGTGTAATATTTTATAGTCTAGATCTATACTTCTAGGATTCTTGTAATTCTTAAATACATTTTTCCATATTACATTAGTATTAAGTGTAAAATTGTTTTTCACCCAATATTCATAGGAAGTAGGTTCATTTACATAATTCTTTAATAAAATACTATAACATAATTTGGATGTAAGTTCACTTGAATTAATGTTCACATTATTAATATTTAAAGTGATAACATCTTTATTTTTCAGATCAGAAGTCTGAGTTTCAATAATAGATTTCCATCTTTCAGGAATTGATGATTTTACAATATCATACAAATTAATAATCTTATCTCGGTCATAATCTACATCCATATTATCCATATAGTCAATTATAGAATGATTGGGTAGAAACCCAGGTTGTACAAAATATATAATATCATAAATACACTTAATTCCTACTGTTTTAAACAGTTTAAAATCTAAAGTTTTATTATTATGCTTGATATATTTATTATTAAAAATTGGCTGTATAGATATATCTTCAATAGTTAGAGGATCAGGTCTAACTTTACAATTTAAATCATCCCAGGCAGTGAACAAATATTGGTAAAATACAGGTAAAGTTGATAAAAGCTTACTATCTAAATCTAGTTTTAATATATCTGTAGGAGTGGTTAACCCGGTATATTTACATATGTAATAATTCAATATATCTTTCCATATATACTTGTAGTTGGAATCACAGAATTTTTTTAACCATTTTAAACATAAAGCTTGACATTTTAATTTGACATTAGGTAAATTTAGCCCCCCTTCATTCTTTATATTAACAAGAGTGGTATGTTTAATACGGGGTGGTCTTCGTCGCCAGAGGAATGCAAGAACGGACTTTGTGACCTCTTGTTCAACATCTTTAGGTAAAGGGACCACGCTGGATGCGTACCATAGTTTTGATAATAGTAGTGACTGTATAACGGTTACTTTACCCAACAATGTAATTTTTCGTCTGCTCCATAATCTTAAAACTTGATTAATTTTCGATAATTTTACATTCCAATTTAAATTATTACATAGATTCGCATTAGATCCTAAATGTACACCAAGTATTTCAATGGAGTTAGCTACAATTTTTGCATCAACATTATATTCATAGTCTAAATATTCACTTTTGCCAATAGGTAGGAGTTCTGATTTTGATTTATTGATTTTCGCCCCTGATGCTTTGCAATATAATTCTAAAACATTAAAAACAGAGTTTACCGAGTCTATATCACTTAAGGTTAAAGTGGTATATGAGAAACTCTATCAAAGGCCTTTTCAGCATCTAATTTTAAAATGAATCCTTCTATATCTTCATCGTGGGTATAATTAATGACATCTCTTACTGAAGCTATATTGTCTAAAATGTTTCTTCCTGGGACTGAACAGGTCTGTTCAAGGGAGATAATACTATAAACAACATTTCTTAATCTTAAGGATAAACATCTAGATAATAATTTGAAATCACAATTTAATAAACTGATAGGTCTATAATTCTTTAAATCTGTCCTATTACCTTTATCTTTATAAATAAGTGATAAAATAACCTTTCGCATAAAGCGAGACATAATATTATTTGTATATATATGATTCACAACATTTAAAAATAAGGATCCCAGTATGTTCCAAAACTTCAGATAAAATTCAGGTGTGAGTGAGTCTAAACCAGGGCTCTTATTTTTAGACATAGTTAATTCTTGAAGAGTTATAGGTTTATCACATAAGTTCTTATCACTAATAGAAATAGTATTTGTTATATTATTGCATAAATTATTAATATCATCTATATTGTCAACATCTTTGCTATACAGTTTACCATAAAAAGAAGAACAGTGGTGTAAAATAGAACAAGCATCATTAATAATATTACCATCATCGTCACACAATTCTTTAATACATTTATTATTTTGTTTATATTTCTCTAGATGAAGAAAGAAAGAGGAATTCTTATCACTTTCAAGAGCATACTGACATTTCGATCTTAATATTGCTTCTTTACAAATTAGATCTTCTATTTCCTTTAGCTTATTTTCTAATTCTATAATTCTATCTAACTCATTACTATTTGTTCTTTCAATTCTTGCGTATTCCTTACTTAATTTTCTTTGTATATCCCAATAAATCTCTCTTTCTTTCTTTTTAACATGTTTTGAATATGACCTTGCAGTAGATTTGAATTTATATTTTAAATTATCCCACCATAATAATATATCATTTTTATAAGATTCTGATTTACATTCTTCTAATATTATCTTATTGATTTTTTCACAAAAAACATTATCATTAAGAAGTTGGTTGTTAAAACAATAAACGCCCGTACCTCTCCCACATTCACTAAAGTCTACAGTTATATTGACTAGACTATGATCTGATAGCCTGGTGTGTGTTATATACACAGTGTTAACACACGCTTTGACTAGTCGTGTAACTAAAACATAGTCTATCCTACTCATACGTATGTTACCATCAATTGTAGCATGTCTAGTGAATTGAGACTGGTCCGGGCGTTTATGTCTGTAAATGTCACATAAAATATTGGTATTTAAAAAAGAATTGAAAGCTAAGGATGACCTTTTGTTGGTGTACATATTCTTCGTTCTATCCTACTCATACGTATGTTACCATCAATTGTAGCATGTCTAGTGAATTGAGACTGGTCTGGGCGTTTATGTCTGTAAATGTCACATAAAATATTGGTATTTAAAAAAGAATTGAAAGCTAAGGATGACCTTTTGTTGGTGTACATATTCTTCGTTCTATCTAAATAGGGGTTTAATATCTCGTTAAAATCACCACATAATATACTATAACTATCCGAATCTATGTAGCTACTTAACTCATTAAAAAAGATTATACGATCATTATCCTTATTTGGAGCATATATAGATAAAATTGAAATAGTTTTTTCCTCAATTAAAACATTAACTTTAATTATTCTGCCAGTAGTATTACTATGAACATGTTGAATACATGATTTGAATTTTATGGAAAATAGAATAGCCACACCCTTACGGTGTACGTCCGGGGCGTTATTAAATAAAATTTCGCCTTCCCATAGGTGTTTTATGTTATTAACAAAGACATCGTCCCAAAAGGTTTCCTGTAGACATATAATATCAAGTTTTAAGTCTTTTATGAAATGAAATACATTATTAAGTTTAGTACGGTCCCGCAGACCGTTTACGTTCCATGAGGCTATCTTAATCATTATAATTATTGTTAAAAGAAAGGTAGACGAATACATGTATGCTTACGAGTTCAACCTGTAGATAATCACAAATAAATAAATGTATACTTATATTTACAGCATCTAGTTAACAGACACGGATATACAATGAAGGCTCTATAGATCAATCCATCTAAAGTGATACAATATCTAAAATAAAAATCAAGAGAGTGAAACACCAGCACATAAATGTATACATGTAGCATGTAAAAAAGTATATGCCCACAAGCAGCTACGGTTAGATCAATTTTATTAAAGGGGAATAACCCTTGAAACGTTAATGTTGAAAACGTGTAAAACATTTGAAAAGTTCTGTTGTAGAAATCTCTGGAAAATAATTCCTGGTACATCAGAGAGGTCGTCGAAAGCGATTTAATTCGTACATGAATATTCTGAACGTATCTGCACATATACACATGATCAAAGCTGGGGGACAAAAGGAAAGGATTATATATCAAACTTATTATTTTTTTGGCGATTTGGTTGGGATCCTGGATTTTACATTTGTTCCACACGATTTTTTAGATTCAGAATCTTCGCTAATTGACGGCAAGCGTTTAAATCTATGTGTCTGTTCATTAACCTTTTTCTTTCTATCTCGATTCCTTTTCTCTGTTTTGTAATTAGTTTCATTCGTCTTTTTCTATACCTGGTTGAATATGTTTGGAAAGCGTTTTCATCTTCTTTTTCCTCAGAATCACTACTAATAGAATCACTACTAACAGAAACACATACCTGTTCTTTTTCTATTTCTTCCGTGTTTTCTATTTCTATATCTTTCGTCTTTTCTATTTCTATGTTTTCTATTTCTATGTCTTCCGTCTTTTCTCTTTCTATTTCTTCGTCTACTTCACCCGTGTGTTTCTCTATCTCACCCTCTTCTATTTGTTCATTGTTGTCTGTAGTCGTGTTGTTGTTTCCTGACTCGGGTTTATTTAGTGGATTGTTTTTACAGTCGACTGTCTGATTACAAATACATAGATTTTTAGATTTATAACATTCTTCACATACAGTTAATTCACATTCAAATTTTGTGTGGCCTGTCTCTTTGCATCTATGACATATTATATTTGGGCAATTTTTAACTTCATGTCCCGTCTGTATACAATTATAACAGACACGGAGTTGGTTATCATGTTTTACATGGAAGGACCGACCATCAAACTTCGTCGCATATGGTAGACTCTGGACATGAGGGGGAAATTCAACTTTAAGATATCTGGTACCATCAGATATACTCCGATCACCATGTTTATAATACCGACGTCTTTTCTCGCTTTTGGGCTTGACATTCCATGCATGTAATTTTTCGTAAATTTCACCATCTTCAATATAGTGTGGTATGTGCATGAATGATACTATTTTAACAGTTGAAGCCACGAAAGTATATTCTAATACTACCCCATTTAGTCTGATGTTTTCATCCTTAAGTTTATTTAAGCAATCAGAAATTTCAAACGTTACCTCATAACATCCTTTCATTGGGACACATGCACAAATAGTATCCGTACCAGTGACTTCTTCTATAGCATCAATTAGATGTCCCGTATTCAATCTGTCATCAGAATATGGAACTATCTTTTAAATACATCTTCATTTTATCACTAGATTTCAAGCAGCTAATAAAGTAAGTATTTCTCAATCCAAGTCCGAGTACAAAGCGCAACACGGATTATACCCATAGTGTTTACAAGCAAAGCAGAGCTCGTATAAACACGTCCGTCCAGCTCGACAAACGCCTTAACCCTGGCACATTTTTGCTCAATTTATATACCTATTTCGCTTTATATAACTTCGATTATAGTCGATTTACATGTGCATTCTGATAATACGTCTATCACTCATGAAATCAAACCGGAAGTCCCTTTTTAGTGGTGACTTGAAAATTGTGAATCTTTAAGATCCTTTAATTTTTAATGGCGGAGGGGTTGAATGGACGAATGGTTAGTGCGTGCGCGTTGTATCAATAATGTTTGTCATATTGAGTCAACTGGCGTGGGTTCGATTCCCAGGTTGTACGCGATAAGGAGTAGGGTCGCCTGTCCAACCTCGTTGGTTTTCTCCGGGTCCTCCGGTTTCATCTCACTTCAAAAGACCCCTAGCTACGTGCAAGCAAATTATTGAAAAAAAAACTGAACCATGTTAGTCCCGAAATGACAATGTTTGTGTCGAGAGGACCTCTCTCTCTCTCTCTCTCTGGCAACAAATTCCAAACGTTTTAGTTTAGTTTAGTGTTAGAAATAGCAAGCATGTTTTTGATATTCGATCTTAGGGATTACAGTTTGTCAAAAGTTCAGATAAATATAAGGGGACGAAATGATTTCGACATTGATAGACTAATGACAGAACTTTATACTGGAATCCAGGGTTCGACATTCAACCAAATGAAATGAAATGGGGTTTAACGTCCTACTGTTCTGCTCCTAACCTGGGCTAATGAAGACGGGCATACGCCATACAGTGTGCTATGAGGGCAATTTTGCCCGGACAGCGGCACTACGGCCTACTCTTATATCGAATTCCAACTGTCAAGGGATCTTTTACGTGCACGCCAATGTGTACACGGGGCCTCGGTTTTTCGATCGTCCCATCCGAACGACTAGACAGCTTTCCTTGTCAGCCCCTCCGTCCTGCATCACTGACAATCTGGATGAACTTTCTCGGCCAATGCAGGGATCGAACATCCGACCTCCAGGCTAGCGAGCTAGCGTCTTACCCACTTAGCCACGTGATCCCCGACATTCAACCAGTGGAGCGACTTTAACATGGATGATATGTGTAAATACAGTTTGTAATGATCCGCTGTGTGGTACCTAATACAACAACTTAAAGTTACCTACCTGTATATACCAGTACCTGTCGTCTATATACAACAACCTACCTGTATATAACAGTACCTGTCGATCATACTATACATCAACCTACCTGTATATAAGTCCCGTAGAGAGGGAGATAACTCTTTTTAACCTGACAAATTATTTTAGTTCAGTACAGTTATATCAGCCCACCATTGTATCAACTTGTATCAACTGATAACACTTCTCAGCTGAATAATACAATAGGAAATTAATTTATCAAAGGCTCTGTTATTTTAAATATAATATTTTACAGGTTACACAAATGTGAATATTTACTTCATGCATACAGTTTACTATTTACAGTTTAAAATAGGTAGATATGTGTTCCTTGTGGGGGGGGGGGGCGTGTATAATATTAACATAGTCTTGACCATGTATCATATTAACATAGACTTGATCATCATAGGTATACCATGCATCATTATTAACATAGACTTGATCGTCATAGCTATTATACCATGTATCATATACTGAGCGCCATGGAAAACGCATCACTTTTTTTCCCAAATATTTTATTACTAGGTGGTTTTGTATGTATAATATAATGCAATACTATGAACTATTGTTTCACACAATGCTCCCAAACGCAAAAAAAAATCGGGCCGTGTGCACAAAAAAAAAAAATTGCACGAGATGCACATGAAAACCCAATATTCACGTGCAGCATTGTGTGTGAGCCCTTTAAAAGCATGTTTTCAACTTAATGTGCAGTACATGAACTGTGAAACGTGAATCTCCAGGCATGGAGAAGAGTAGACTGGCAAAGTGTACTCTTCAATGATGAGAGTGATGAGAGTCGCTTTCATCTTTATCACGCTGATGGCCGTCAACGTGTGTGGAGACGTCTTGGGGAACGTCTTGCAGACTGCTGCGTCTTCGAAACGAATAGATGGGGTGGGGGAAGTGTAATGGTGTGGGGAGGCTTCACATTTCATCACCGGACCGCCCTACACATTTGCAGGAGTAGCGTTAATGCTGTAGCCTACCGTGATTATGTCTTGCAACCAATTGTTGTTCCGATGTTTCGAGCGCACCCACAACTTCAGCACTTCCAACAGGATAATGCACGTCCGCATACCGCCCGTTTTAGTATGGACTACCTGGCTGCTAACAACATTAATGTCTTGGACTGGCCAGCCATGTCTCCGAACATGGCACCGATAGAACATGTCTGGGATGGGATTTGACGCCGTCTGTATCGGAGACCACAGATGCACACCATTGCTGCTTTAGAAGCTGCTCTTGTCCAAGATTGGAACAATTTGCCCCAGGCCTTCTTTCAAACATTGGTAAATTCCATGCGACGTCGCTGCACAGCGTGCGTAAGAGCCCGTGGAGGACACACGCGCTACTGACGTCTGTGTCGAACTTTTGGTTTTGACCCCTCTAACTTTGTACTGTTGATTACAAATTAAACATCCATAAGTGTACAAATGTGTTGTTATTGATGTGTTCCCATTTGAATATTGTTCACAATAAGAAGCAAAATAAATAAGATATGTTTACAGGATCATTTTGTTATACGAAAAACTAAGTGATGCGTTTTCCATGGCGCTCAGTATATTAACATAGACTTCATCGTCTCGGCTATACCATGGATCATATTAACATGGACTTAGTCGTCATGAAATGAAATGAAATGAAACGTTCTACTTTTCTGCTCCTAACCTGGGCTAATGAAGACGGGCATACGCCATACAGTGTGCTATGAGGGAAATTTTTTGCCCGGGCAGCGGCGATACCGCCTACTCTTATATCGAATTCTATCTGCCAAGGGATCTTTTACGTGCACGCCAATGTGTACACGGGACCTCGGGTTTTCGTCCAATCCGAACGACTAGACAGCTGTCCTTGTCAGGCCCTCCATCCTGCATCACTGACAAGGGGAAACCACGCCGGAAAATCTGGATGAACTTTCTCGGCCAATGCAGGGATGGAACACGCGACTTCCAGGTCAGCGAGCCAGCGTCTTACCCACTTAGCCACGTGATCCATGTATCATATTAACATAGACGTGATCATCATAGATATACCTTGAATAAGTTAACATAGACTTGATGTTCATAACTACCATGTATTTTTTATTAATGTCAGATTTCTTGGAGGATTCATTTGTCCGGCACTAATTAACCCGGGAGCCACGGTGACTCAGTGCTAAAAGATGTTGAGGGGGGGGGGGGCGAATGGTTAACGCGTACGCATTGGATCATAAGGTCTGCCATTGGAGGAATGACATCTCTTTATCTAATCTTCCATAATATCCCTTTTTATAAGTATTAACACTAGAATACGATACGTTAAAGAACTAATCCCGATAATTTTTGGAAAAATAAAACTGCTTGAATTTGTGTTAAAATCCCTTAAAATCCTCTACCCAAGGGACAAGCAACTAACTCAATATTTGTGATATGTTTTCAAACAACTTAAACCTGTCAGTCTTCATCTGGAAATGGAAACTGGTGTATTATGCAGTGTCTGGATAAAACCAGACTTTTATTTTATAAAAAATAATTTGTAGGTGAAATTTACCATTCATTATCAAGTACAGCACATGGGTCGTTCACTGTATAGACCTCTCAAGGAACGGAAATCGATTATCAGGTCACCCAACGAAAAAATTGACTCGAAATCTTGAAAGGGTTACGTGTCCGGTTAAGCATTTTTGATGTTCACGTCGAAACGACTCAATATTTTGAGCTGAAATTTTGAGACAAGGTAAATACACCATCCCTCTATATTTTGGCGCTTAAATTTCATACGTACTTGGACTTTTATTTTTGAGACTCTGTTCAAATTGGGAAAGTTCCTTTAAAGTTTAATACTGACACAAAATTAATATACAAATCATTTTTTTTATTCAAAATGAAATTAAAAGAATCTTCGTCGTGCGTGCAGTTTCTGTTCTTACACACAAGTAATATGGAATTTGGGTGTTTGTTGCGTGGCAACCGTTTGTTGTATATTGTAGCTAAGAACAAGTAAAAGGGAATGTGGGCGTATCTTGCATGGCAACCGTTTGTTGTATATTGTAGTTAAGAACAAGTAATATCGAATGAAGTTTATAAAACATTCATTATCAACTAATGATATTTCAGTACAGATACAAATCATAAGGGATCACGTGGCTAAGTGGGTAAGACGCTGGCTCGTTTACCTGGAGGTCGGGTGTTCGATCACTGCATATGCCGAGAAAGTTCATCCCGATTTTACGGCGTGGTTTCCCCTTGTTAGTGATGCAGGATTTAGGGCCTGACAAGGACAGCTGTCTAGTCGTTCGGATGGGACGAAAAACCGAGATCCCGTGTACACATTGGCGTGCACGTAAAAGATCCCTTGACAGTTGGAATTCGGTATAAGAGTAGGCGTAGCGCCGCCGCCCGGGCAAAATTTCCCTCATAGCACACTGTATGGCGTATGCCCGTCTTCATTAGCCCAGTTTAGGAGCAGAACAGTAGGACGTTAAACCCCATTTCATTTGATTTCATAAACTTTAAATTTGGATCTATAAATAAAACTTTATAAACCTTTTTGTTTTTGTTCCTTTACTCAAATCAAATGAAACCATATAAAATAAATGAGATTATAAATTATCCATATTACCCGGCCCCTAGTACACCAAACCTCTAGCTTCTATAGAACTTTATAGATAACTATAATGTCTTTTTGTTCAATCTGTCATAAATCAAGAACAAGGTATAGATATTAAGCATAAAATGTGTTATTTATGATACACTGTGTAAGAATTAAATCGGTTTATAGCAAGGTTTTTATTTGACTTCAAATGTTATATAAATTATTCACATGCCAGGCTAATAATAAACTAGATAGACCATCGGGTTGTCGAGAATTGAATGGCTTGAAACACGATCGCCATTTAATAATTAAATCTAAACTTGATGAATGGCTCAGATTAATGTAATTTGAATAAGATCCCATTATCTATTTTCAGATTAACCAACCGTATAAATACACGACAAACGTACTGAATTATAAACGTACTAAATTATATGAAAATATAATAAAAATTATATAAAGCACTATTTAGGTGCTATAAACTGTAAACTTTAAAATTGATATTTTTTTAGTGCCGATGTATATATAATAAAGAATATTACTACAATTAACATATATTTATTATCAAGACTAATTATCATTAATAACTATCAACCGACGTATATAATAATTCGGATAGAACGAAATACCGAGGTCGGTCCCGTGTACACATGCTTGCACGTAAAAGATCCCTTGGCAGTTGGAATTCGATATAAGAGTAGGCCGTAGCGCCGCTGTCCGGGCATAATTTCCCTCATAGCACACTGGCGTATATCTGTCTTTATTAGCCCAGTTAGAGAGATAGAGAGAGAAATGGGGTTTAACGTCCACTCGACACAAACTAGGTCATTTCGGGACTAACATATGTTTTAATCTTTTTATTTCAATAATTCGCTCTGCGCGTAGGGGTCTTTAGCAGTGGGAGGAAACCGGAGGACCCGGAAAAACCCCACGAGATTGGACAGGCGACCCTACTCCTTGTCACGTTCAACCGGGGAATCGAAACCCCGCCAGTTGACTCAATGACAGACGGTATGATACAGCGCGCGCGTGCTAACCATTCGGCCATCCAACCCCCCAGCCCATTTAGAAGCAGAACAGTAGGATGTGAAACCCCATTTCATTTCATATCATTTCGCTAACCAGGGCTCTGGGATTCGCTCCCGATGCTGGCCTTGAAGGTTGCCCTCTGGATTTTCCGGCGTAATCCCCCATGGCAAGGACAGTGTCTAGTCTTTAGGATTGGACGAAAATCAGAATCCCGGTGTACGCATTGACGTGAACTTTATAGAAACATTGGCAGTTGGAATTCGATATAAGAATGGACGCCAAAGCGCCTCTGTTTGGGCAAAAATTCCATCATAGCACACTATATATTGATAAAGAATTCTAGTCGAAACGTTGCCCGGTAATATACCGTTAAAGTATTCCATAGTTACTCGTGAACATGCCAGTCAATATACGTATTTATGCATATTATAATGTTTTTCTGCGATATAATTTAGCCTATCTCGTAATATTCACCATATGTTTGGTGCAATATAGCCCGGTTGGAGCTGAGGTGCCATAAAACCACTTTTCATTTCAATTAATTTATTGAAAGGCGACGCCCATATTACAAGCTTACGCAATACGTATAAATAGACTGGTTTTCCCGTTACTTAGTATAGAATAGACTACGTTATCCAGACATAAATAAACACCTGCTGAACAGACAATTGTGGAGGATTCATTCAGATAGTTACAACACTATTTATTATATTGATATATTTAGGTTATCTTAAACACCAGGAATTTATTATATTCGTTTTAACAAGTCGGGATTATATTCTTTATCGAGAATGGATATTCATGAGTGTAGAAATATTATAATTATTTATCGTACTTGATCTAGCTTAATGTAAATAGTAGTGAGACAGGTTATACAAGACTAAAACTCGTCATTAATACACTATACATAGACTGTGTTTTTCCAATGGGTAATTTTTATAGAACCCCCTTGATCTAGTGTTATACAGTTCTGTTTGTCTTTAGTAAGGTTCTAAGGGAACTCTAGTAGAAGAAAGTTGTCATAGAATAATAAGAACAAGAAGAATGGCCACCCCAGTAAGTACAACTACGTCACGTTTATAAAATAACACGTCAGTTTATGACGTCAATAACTAACCATCGTAATCTTGATAATGACTGTCTTATCTCTCGTAGAATACAAATACTGACGAGTGAGTACACGAAGCAGTGTATGTTTACTCCTATATTTGATACAACTAGTGTCTCTACATCTATGAGAGTCGTGTTGATGTAACAATTTACAAGCTCACTGGTTTAGATCATAAGGGCTGTCATAGAGTCACGTGGTGTGGTTCTGATCCGAGCATGTACCTGACAAGGAGTAGAGTCACCGGTCCAATCTCGCGGATTTTCTCCAGGTCCTCCGTTAAATGGACGTTAAACCCCAGTTCTTTCCCAGTGAGGAACTGTGTTATTGTCATTCCCCATATCACCTTTTTTCTGTCTGTGTCCACAAGCCCTAACAACATCTTCAACACGATAGAAACAGAAAGTAGGGTTTTAGCATTGAACGGAATGGTGTTGTTGTTGTCCCACCTCCATCGATCAGCAGTGGCGTACAAGGAAAGGGGAAGGAGGTAGACGGACCAGGTCATGAAATCTGGTTAGATGGAAATTGGGGGTGGGGGGGAGGGGATCAAATATCCAATCAAAGAATGCGTAGACGGACCAGGTCATAGATTCTGGTAAGATAGAGAGGTGTGTGTGCATGTGTGTGTGTGTGGGGGGGGGGGGATCAAATATCCAATCAAAGAATATAAATTTGGCTTACAGTCTAACATGCTGGTGTGAATGCGAATAAACGAGACAAGAGTAGAGAACATGTTACATTAATTTGAATACAAAGATTAATTCATCTGTTTTTGTATATATTAAATATTTAAAATGTCTTCTCGTCACCCATCTTTCAGTACTCGACCCTGTGTTTAAATCAATGAGTTGTCCCCAGGCATCAACAAACTTCTGTACGCCACTGGTCAACCGCGAGCATCTCAAACTAGAGATTCAACGCATGCGCTTAATTTACAGCTCTCTTTCTGATATTTATATTCGTCTATGATTATCATATCTAAGAAGAGAGATATTGTTGTAATAATATTTACAAGTAGAGACTAGTTGTTTATTTATTTTCTATTCCAGTTATCAACCGTTACCAACAATACCTACAACATGTATAATATACATGGTGATTGTCAAGCTGTACAGATTGGAACATCAAACACAATAAATGAAACTAGTAACCAGACCGACAGTGATGATTGCACATCCGATATGGAAGATGTGAAATTCCAGATGAATCGGATAAAGGAACAATTTGAACGAAAAGATGAAGAAATAGCTGAATTGAAAAATAGGGTTGCTGACCTGGAAGAATTTAAGAAGAAAGTAGAACAATCAGAAGTCAAGACAAACGCCAACACTAATACTAGACGTTATGTCAGGGATACGAGTAATGATATTACTCTAAAGTTACATAAAGGGTAAGTAAATGTGTTCATAATAATATATATTTTGACAACTGTCAAATTTTACATACTGTTACAAGAGTCTTGAGTTTTAACTTATATCGAATGATGAAGTTTCTATATCACGTGACTTGAATAATAACCAACTAGAGGTGACTTGAATAATATACTGACTAGTGAAACAGTGGGATGTACTTTACAATATCCATAGTCAAAATAGTATTATATATTTAATAGTGTATTTAATAATAAAGGCTCAAGACAATGATTTTATCAATAATTTATCATTTAAATAATTTATAATACTCGTGTTTCTAAGGTTTACAAAGATGATTATTGATAATGATATATTAACCTGTATTTATATCTATGGTGGCTGATTGGTAAGGAAATGAAATAAAATGAAATGGGGTTTAACGTCCAGCTGTTCTGCTCCGGGAGTCACAGTGGCTAAGTGATTAAGGCGCTGGCTCGCTGGCCTTGACGTCGCGGGTTCGCCACCGGTGTTGGTCGACAAAGTTCATCAATATTTTCCGGCGTGGTTTCCCGTTGTCAGGGATGCAGGAAGGAGGGCCTGACAAGGACAGCTATCTAGTCGTTCGGATGGGACAAAAAACCGAGGTCCTGTGTATATATTGGCGCGCACGGAAAAGATCCCTTGGCAATTGGAATTCGGTATAAGAGTAGGCCGTAGCGCGGCTGTCCGGGTAAAATATCCCTCATAACACACTGAATGGTATAAACCCGTCTTCATTAGCCCAGTCGGAGCAGAACAGTAGGATGTTAAACTCCATTTCAACTAGTTTCATTCTGCTCCGACTGGGCTAATGAAGACGGACACGCCCTATACAGTGTACTGTGAGGGAAACTTTACCCGGATAGCGGCGCTACGACCTACTCTTATATTGAATTCAAACTGTCAGGGGGTCTTATACGTGCACGCCAGTATGTAAATGGGGCCTCGGTTTTTCGTCCCATCCGAACTACTATACTACTGTCCCTTGCCAGCCCCCCCCCCCCCCGTCCTGCACCACTGTCAAAGAGGAATCTCTCCAGAAATGTGGCTTAATGTCCTACTTTTCTGGTAGTCCCGGTGACTCTTAGAATAAGACGATGGCTCGCTAACGTTGAGGTCTTGTGTTCAATCACTGCATTGGTCGAGAAAGCTCATCGGGGATAACGTATAGTCTTTTGGGTGGGACGAAAAATCGAAGTTCCGTGTACATATTAGCCAGCACGTAAAAGGCCCCCCTGACAGATAGAATTCAAGATAAGAGTAGGCCTTAGCGCTGCTATCCGGGCAAAGTTTCCCTCACAGTGCACTGTATAGCCTATGCCCGTCTTCATTAAGCAGAACAGTAGAACGTTAAACACAATTTCATTTCATTCAATTTTCCTACTTTTCTGCACCGATCGGGCTATTGAAGAGAGGCATGCGCAATGCAAAGTACTATGACGGAAATTTTCAATTTTCGAAATTCAACTGTGAAGGATTCTTTTATGTGCTCGCCAATTTGTACACAGGAGCTTGTTTTTTGTCCCATCTACACAACTAGACACTGTACTTTGTCAGACCCGTCGTCCTGCACTACCGACAGGGAGGAACCACGCTGCAAAATCCCGGGGAACTTTCTTGACCAACACCAGGATCAGTGTATATAATCATAGTATTGAGAGGAATATGGCCGATAACCCAACATCACAACATGATACCAATCAGCCACCATATATATCAGTTGATAATGATATAATATATTAACCTGTACTTATATCAGTTGATAATGATATAATATATTAACCTGTATTTATAGTTGGTCATGTAAAGATATGGGTACTATAACTGTGAGTAAGAAAGTCAGTGTTAATGATTTAAAGAAGTTGATAGAAGAGAAGGAGAATGAGAAGAGTAGTGTGATTGATATAGGGGGATATAGAGATGGTAGTGATACGTGGATCTACGGCAGTTATAACAACAAGAACGACTATAGCCTGGAACAACTTGGTGTTGTAGACCAGGACGAGGTTGTGTACTGGTTACAGTAAAATACAGTGATTATATTGATATGATGTATTGATGGGCTCCTTTATATTAAACAATGAGGTGTCGAGGGAGGGAGGGGGGGGTAGATATTACTTATAGTAAAATATAATGGTCGAACCAGAACGAGGTTAGGTATTATTGTCTCTTGATTAGGTTGTGAGGGTGGAATAAAGTAAAATGTTGGAGTGGTGATATGGTTGGTGGTGGTGGTGGGTGGGTGCTATGTTAGTGGTGTGTCGTGTCGTGTTGTGTTAGTGACGTGTTAGTGGTGTGATGTGTAGTGTGGTGTGGTGTTGTGCGAGGTGTGTGGTGGGTGTTGTGTGTGCTATATTAGTGAAGAGTATTATCAAACAAACCAGCACCCTAGTATTTACCAAGTATCTTATACCCCACCCCACCCTGATTGATATATTGAATCTTACTCTAAGTAATATCTTACCTGTCCCACCTGTCTTACCTGTCCCACCTGATTGATATATTGAATCTTACTCTAAGTAATATCTAACATCCTAATATAAAACTCGCTTACTACTGTAAATAAAGCTGTAATTCAATAGTCACGATTATCAGGTGATATGTAGTCGTGATCATGTGATAACTAACTGACATATATATAATATATAATTATATTAGTGAAACAATGTTTTATGCTTTTTATTCTAATTTTGTTTCAATAAAATATTTTATAACTAAACTAATGTCGTTTTACTAATATTTCTATGGTGTCAGGAAATGAGTTAGTTACCACTAACAGAGGGGGTCAGTCTGTGGTATCATGAAATACTGGATAACGCTGTCAACATGTGTCTAGTCATACGAATGGGACGAAAAAAGAAAATCTATCTTGAAGAAATAATTCTAGGAACAGTTGGCTGCAATGGGCAATTAATACAGGGTGACGTACACAATATGTTTCTAGTCATTCGAATGGGACGTGCAAAAAAAAAACCCCAATCAAATACAGATTACAGATGCTTTACGCACGACCAAAGGACTTTCTCGTTGATTAAAATAAATACGCAAATACAATCTGTATCTAATCTAGATTAAATGAGTTTTTAGTGGTGACTTGAAAATTGTGAATCTTTAAGATCCTTTAATTTTTAATGGCGGAGGGGTTGAATGGACGAATGGTTAGTGCGTGCGCGTTGTATCAATAATGTTTGTCATATTGAGTCAACTGGCGTGGGTTCGATTCCCAGGTTGTACGCGATAAGGAGTAGGGTCGCCTGTCCAACCTCGTTGGTTTTCTCCGGGTCCTCCGGTTTCATCTTACTTCAAAAGACCCCTACGCGCAAGCAAATTATTGAAAAAAAACTGAACCATGTTAGTCCCGAAATGACAATGTTTGTGTCGAGAGGACCTCTCTCTCTCTCTCTGGCAACAAATTCCAAACGTTTTAGTTTTTTTTTTTAGTTTTTTTTTATTTATTTAATTCACAAAAATATTGCACACATACAAAATTAAAACAATAAAAGTTACATCAGTTTAAAGTCACCATCTAATTAAATTTGATATTGATTTTATCATTAATTTCTATATAGGAATTCATTGAAAATAGTAATAAATATTTATGTCGATTACTGTGCTTTGACATATACTGATACAAGTAATTCATGTGTTTAGTTAGAAGTGTTTTAAATAATTTACACAAATCTACCCTGGTGGCTTCATTTAAAAACAAAATTCTCCGTTTGATAATAGCTAATCTAGCAAACGAGAAAATAAAAATTAAAAACAGATTATTGGCTTCATTTCGCACAGGATAACCAAACAGTAACCACTGACGAAAATCATCTAGTCCAAAACCCGAGGATTGGAAAAACACCTCTATAAAATCTAAAATATATTCATGCAAATTCTTAACAGATTTGCAATCTAGAATTATATGCTCTAAATTTTCAATAGAATCTTTATCACAGAATTTACAATAAGGATTATTTATTTTACCAATATTATGAAGCTTCTCATTAGTCCAAATGATGTTATGAACAATTCTATAATCATTATCTAACGATTCTGAACTTTTATTCATAGCAAAAACAGACTTCCATACCACTGGCCAGTTGATGTCGTACCCTCGGTGCTGCCAATAAGATTCGCAGACAGGGGGTTCAAAATACTTATCCCTTATAGACCGAAGACGTACTTAATTGATAGATAGCATAGATGTTATCATTCATAATCAGTTCAAAATCTAATTCATAGCGTATAATATCACTCTTAGAGCGAATTATTTTAGTCCAGGACACTGGCAAACATTTAAGAAACAAATTATACTGATTTTCAATTTTCTCATATTTACAATCTGGTAACGATTCTCTAGCCATTTCAAATATAGCGTCAACTGATAAAAATCCTGGGATAAAAATATAACATAGATCAGAAATTTTGACTAAACCGGCTTCTATAAAATCACAGAAATATAAAGTTTTATCATCATATACAATCTGTGGATTATCAAATAATGGTTGATTGAGGATGTCATTATAATTATCAGCAACTGGCCTTTTACCATTATGAAAGTCATCCCACGAAATCAGCATAGATCTATAAAAAGATGGCAACACCTTTAAAGCAGGTTTAGAATAGTTAATAAATAATAATTCAAATGAACACAAATAATTTTTATAAAGTTTTAAAAAATAAGTCATAAAATATTTCCAGATAAAATTATCTG
Source organism: Patella vulgata (assembly GCF_932274485.2). Taxonomy (NCBI): domain Eukaryota; kingdom Metazoa; phylum Mollusca; class Gastropoda; family Patellidae; genus Patella; species Patella vulgata. The sequence goes on from NC_065885.2 coordinate 7,155,241, forward strand.
GACAGGATAAATATTTAGATAGCCAGTATAACCTAAATGCTTTCTGTTTTAAAATAACAGAATTCAGATTAAGACCCCCAACATCAGTACTACCTAAAATAGAAGTCCTCTTAATAAGGGGTGGTTTACCATTCCAAATAAAGGATCTAATAGATTTTTCAATACGATCCTGAGCCCATAGTGGAATTTCTACAACTCTTAATAGATACCATAAAGTTGATAGACACATGATGTTGACAATTAAAACTTTACCACGTAACTGAAGCCCTCTCTGCCTCCAGAGATTAAGTATTCTGCCAATTTTATTAACCTTGGAATCCCAATTTGATCGTTCACACATTGCTTCATCCGGACCCAAATACACACCGAGAAACTTTGCCGCTCCATGTAAAACTTTAACAGGTAAAGAGTCAGGATTTGAAACAGAGGCACTGCCCGCTAATAAGAGCTCAGATTTCTCGGCGTTAATTTTGGCTCCCGAAGCCGAACAATAAACTCCAACTGTGGATAGAGCTTCATTTACAGAATCTAAATTAGATAAAGACAAAGTTGTGTCATCAGCGTGTTGAAACACGGTTGAATTATAATCACATCCTGGAACAGCAAAACCCTTGATATTCTCATTAGACTTAATAAGTAAATTTAATGGAACTGAGGTTAATACATATAACAAGGCCGAAATTCCACATCCTTGGCGAACAGAGCGAAGGATAGGGAATGATAAAGAGACATGCCCGTTTACCTTTACCGAACTTCTAATGTCTTTATACAAGATTTTAATAGAATTGATAAATTTCTCACCAAATCCAAATTTATGTAATAAATTGAACATATAATCATGAGAAACCCTGTCAAATGCTTTCTCGGCATCTAATTTCAAAAGATACAGAGGAAGGTCTTCAAGTTCAGCAAAGGAAATAAGGTCACGTATGTTAAGAATATTGGTAGCAATATCCCTGCCTGGAACACAACAAGACTGATCAGTCGATACAAGATCAGCTACTACTGTTTTTAATCTAAGAGCTAGTGTCCTGAAGAAGATCTTGTTATCAACATTTAAGAGACTTATGGGTCGCCAATTACGTAATTCATCTTTATTACCACGCTTTTTGAAAAATAACGAAATTGTCCCTCTCTTCATGGAATTACTGAGCTCTCCCATCTCCTGTATATTAGAAATAACTTGAAAATAATATTTTCCTAAAATGTCCCAAAAATGCAAATAAAATTCGACAGTAATTCCGTCCGGACCGGGAGATTTCCCTTTCTTCATGCCCTTTAAAGAATTGTACAATTCATGAATGGAAATATCAGAGTCACAATATTTAGATTTAGCTTCATCTAACTGATCAGTAATTAAATCAAATAACTTATTTTGATTGGCCTCATTAATTGGTTCATTCGTATATAGTTTTGTATAAAATTTAACACATTCTTCAAGAATTTCAGGAGTTGAATTGACAAAAGAACCGTCAGATCTTTTCAAAGTCTTAACAATATTACTCTCCTGTTTAAATTTTTCTAAATTAAGAAAATAACGTGAGCATTTGTCTGTATCGAGAGCATCACGGGTTTTTGATCTAAGTATAGCCCCGTCACATATCTGTTTTTCATATTGTTCAAGTTTATTCTTTAGTTCATAAATTTGGGTATAGTCGTAATTTTTAACTGTATTGGCTTTAGTATAATGAAATTTAATGCAGTCTGAATCTGCCAGAAATCGTCCTGCTCTTGTTTTCTCCTTTTCTGGGCATGTAAAATACTAAATTGTTTTATACGGTATTTCAAATTGTCCCACCATACTAATTGTTCAGTTTTATATAAAGGACAGGAAAGGGATTTACTAATTAATGATTTGACACCTTCACAATATTCATGTTCTTTAAGATACTTGTTGTTAAAGATCCACAATCCAGGCCCTTTATCATAGTTGTTAAAATTGAGAATTGCAGTAACGAAACTATGATCACTAGTTGTAGTATGGGATATAAAACAATAAGATATAAACATCAGAATCGATGACGTGGTAAATATATAGTCCAATCGAGACTGCTTCAACACACCTTGTACGAATTGTTGACGCGTAAAAGTATCTTTGCCTGGGTTTTTCCTTCGCCAAATGTCAAACAAATTATTAGTAAACGCAAAATCAAAGAGATCCTTGGTTGATCCACCATAAGCAGACATATTTTTAGATCGATCAGCAAACCCGTTCATGACGTCATTGAAATCACCACAAACAATAGAATTTTCAGATATTCTGCCACCAATTTGATCAAAGAACTCTCTCCTATCTTTTTGAATATTAGGGGCATAAATACATATAAGTTTGAAGGTACACTCATTAATTTCAACATCACATTCAAGATATCGACCATCATCGTCAGAGTAAACAAAATTACAGTTTTCAGAGTATTTTTTAGACACAAATAAAGCGCAGCCTTTAAAACCATGCAGACTATTTGAAAAATAAATATCACCACTCCAAAGATGTTTAAAAGAATTAATAAAATTGTCATCCCAATGAGTTTCTTGAACGCACACAAAATCTAAACTTTTGCTCTGAAAATTAGCTATTAAATTACTGAATTTATTCACGTTCGTAAGTCCATTGACATTAATTGTAGCTACTTTAACCATTAAAATATAAAGTGAGAAAAAGGTTAACATGATTTTATCTTAAATATTTTATTTTGATTTATTCTTAAGGGCACTTTCAATCGAAACTTTCATACGATCACCCACAAGAGGATTTATGACCCCTTTCTTAATTTTACCAATTTTACTTTTTAAGGGATTATAAGCAGCAGATTTCCTATTGCGCCGAGGATATGGTGACTTGCGTTCTGTTGAATCCCCAAAAGACACCTGACTATAATAAGAATCTTCTATCTCAAATTCATTATCATCTTCAACCGTTTTATCAACATCAACTTCAGTTTCACTTATTGGCCTATCATCTAAGTGGCAAAAACCATTAGCAACTTGATCAACATCTGAATTTAATTTATCGCATATATTAATATTACCTACAGATCCACATGCATCAGTAGGGGTAACTACTTCAGTGACATCAGCAACATTGGGATTGTGGACAGTAGCTTTTATTGCTTTACCATCAGACGCTTCTGTGCTATTCACAATACCGTTATCATTACCGTTAGGTATTTCCGCATGTGCATCAGCTGTAAATATATTATCACTCGCATCCACGACACACTCGCATTTCCAATCAAATTCATCGCACCTCGGACACAACACCGACGCACATCTTTTTTTTACCAAGACCGGCTTGTTTACATCTAAACACTTAAATTCTGGACACTGGGCAACTACGTGGCCGGATTGTAAACACAGGAAGCAAACCCTTTCTTGATCATTATGGCGAATACTGTACGACACACTATCAAAACTAGTAGCATATGGCAAACTTAATAAAACGGGTACCATCATATTTCCTTTTCCCATCGATATCGATCGTTTTCCTGTGAAGAGGTCCAACGGGTGTAACACCCCAATTTTCTAACTTTTTATAAATGTCATCATCTGAGATATAAACAGGCAAATGCATAAAAGATACTACCTTCACTCTTGAATCAACAAATTTACAGGGTAGACCCTCATCACCACATACCAAACCATCATCAGCTAACTGTTTCGCACTGTTACGATTAACTATAGTAAATCATATGAATCGCTGCACGGAACACATGCGAGAACTGAATCAACGCCAAGATTTTTTTCAACTAAAATAATAATGTCACGCGCACGATATTTCTGAACATCTTTCACTAAGACCTTCACTGTGTTGTCCTTTATCAACAACTGAACATCCGCCATATTGATTAAACAATTTGACTGAAGCTGACTTCAGCCGGGCCGAAAGGCCCACAAAATAGTCACAAAAAGTTCAAAAGTGAAAACTATTACCTCAAATCAGAAGTTAAAGTTTATATACACATTTTTGCTCAATTTATATACCTATTTCGCTTTATATAACTTCGATTATAGTCGATTTACATGTGCATTCTGATAATACGTCTATCACTCATGAAATCAAACCGGAAGTCCCTTTTTAGTGGTGACTTGAAAATTGTGAATCTTTAAGATCCTTTAATTTTTAATGGCGGAGGGGTTGAATGGACGAATGGTTAGTGCGTGCGAGTTGTATCAATAATGTTTGTCATATTGAGTCAACTGGCGTGGGTTCGATTCCCAGGTTGTACGCGATAAGGAGTAGGGTCGCCTGTCCAACCTCGTTGGTTTTCTCCGGGTCCTCCGGTTTCATCTCACTTCAAAAGACCCCTACGCGCAAGCAAATTATTGAAAAAAAAATGAACCATGTTAGTCCCGAAATGACAATGTTTGTGTCGAGAGGACCTCTCTCTTTCTCTCTCTCTCTCTCTGGCAACAAATTCCAAACGTTTTAGTTTAGTTTAGTGTTAGAAATAGCAAGCATGTTTTTGATATTCGATCTTAGGGATTACAGTTTGTCAAAAGTTCAGATAAATATAAGGGGACGAAATGATTTCGACATTGATAGACTAATGACAGAACTTTATACTGGAATCCAGGGTTCGACATTCAACCAAATGAAATGAAATGAAATGAAATGGGTTTTAACGTCCTACTGTTCTGCTCCTAACCTGGGCTAATGAAGACGGGCATACGCCATACAGTGTGCTATGAGGGAAATTTTGCCCCGACAGCGGCACTACGGCCTACTCTTATATCGAATTCCAACTGCCAAGGGATCTTTTACGTGCACGCCAATGTGTACACGGGGCCTCGGTTTTTCGTCCCATCCGAACGACTAGACAGCTTTCCTTGCCAGCCCCTCCGTCCTGCATCACTGACAATCTGGATGAACTTTCTCGGCCACCAGGCTAGCGAGCTAGCGTCTTTTTTTTTCTTGTAAATATGTTTATTCAATAAATATATAATCATAATACACTGTACATACATTTTAATCATGGAACAGCACAAAACATTCTTAGTTAATTAAAAGCATTATTTTTGTTTATTTGATTTTATTTATTTATTTTTAAAAACAAGAAAAAGGAAAAGACAAGAAATAAATTTCTGAATCAAAATACAGAACCATTGACACATTAACACATTGATGAAATAATAAATCAATAATTCAATGGATCAATATATTAATTCATAAATATATTTATATTAGGTTAATTAAAATATGTATTAAAAGGTTGTGCTATTCAATTTGAAAATTCAATCAAGATATAATTACACAAATTTACATAGTATGTACATATGATGTTAAAGCTATTGTTGCTAATCTGATATTCAGTAAGGGTAATCTAAGTCGATACGAATACTACAATTCATAGTTAAAATCAAAAATTAGTTACTTTATCGTTTTTCTAATCATTTATATTTAAAAGTGGATTCATGGTGTTTTAACAATTACAAAGCTTAGCTTTTATTTACGTGCTGATAAGATTTTACACAATAAGTAGCAGACTAGATTTCTGCCGTCTGCGCGACGCTGTGTCCCAGTTAATGACCTTAACTGTGGACTGTGCCAGGTATGCAAGCCTTTACCTTCCAGTTCTATTTTAACACTATACATCATAGAAGTCTTGTTCTTCCAGTGCTCTTACAATTTAACACTGAAAAGGGCTATTGTAAACCTGTTAAGGCAGAATTCTCTGGAGATAAATAATTTAACACAACTGTATTACCTACATCTTTATTGTTTTGTTTGTTAGTCACTAAATATAGTAAATTTTGGGACATAGAGGTTTGTCATTTAAGTTTGAAGCCTATTTTCATGTGAACAATGTTCAACAATTGTCACTCCAAGGAGATTATGAATTGATAATGTTTGATTCTTAACATGTATATAACATTTTCTCTGTACATTATTACCTTAATATAGTTCTATTTTGGCACTATTATATTTTAGCTTAAAGTCATCAAAAAATGCAGTATATTTATATGTTTAAGATTTTTATTAAAGTTTGAAGCACATATTCTCGTTGACACTGACTGGTCATACTGTCATAATATAATATATTTCATTTTTTTTTTCCTACCGGATAATTTATGTTTTGATATTAAATATTTATTATTTCCAACCATTGCTATTTCTGTATATGTTTTAAAGGATTTTTTGCTTTCCCAATTAATAATCTAGAATTACACTTCTGTCGTAATCTTATTAACGATCATTCGTGTAAATTATTATTTTTCTCACACTTTTGCAATTTAAGTTTAAAGTCACCAAATTTGTATGATTAGGATTTTTTTTTTTAAAATGTAAAACAGTAAGGTTCTTATATTAATATTTGGAAGAAGTGTAATGGGTTTTAACCTCTCAATGATCTGTTCCCACTAGCTCAGGAAAAGGAAATGAAATGAAATATGCTTTAACGTCCTATTGTTCTGTTCCGAACTGGTCGGCCTACTCTTATAATGCGTTTCAACTGCAAAGGAATCTTTAAACGTGTATGCCAAGGTGCACACAGGACCCCAGCCACTCTTTCCATCCGAATGACTAGGCATGTCCCGCGCCACTGTCAAGGGGAAACCGTCAATAATTTATGTTATCATCAAAAATATCAATTATCTCTATCCATTATATAAAATTTTCTCTTCACATTATTACTTTGATACAGTTTTTTTTTTTTTTAAAATTATACTTAGGTTTAAAATCCCCATATATCGAACTATATTTAAGATTACGGTTTAAATTAAAGTTTGTCCTAAATTTTTTCATTGACATTGACTGCATAGTGTCATGTAATAAATTTTCAAATCTTAGCTTACTGACTAGTTTCTGTTGTGATATTAAATATTATTTATCTCCATAAATGTTAGTTATATACATGTTTTAAAGGATTATGGTGTTGTAATAAAGAAACAAAACTAGACTTATACATGTTAGCTTATACCCCTAAAGTCTCGAAGAGATTAGCGAAAATTTAAAACCAAACAGTTGTAAGGTTTTAAAAGGGTGAAAGTTTTCGAGACCATCCGGGCAACATAAATATGCCCTAAAATAACTATAACCCTGGAGGGGTTGTCTCGATAAAGTGTTTCGAGACCGGGGGGCGAGGGGGGTATCAAAAATCCAAGGTTATAGATCCATCTGTTTCATAAATAAATAGAAGTGAGGGTTTAATAAATGTTTGTACAAATCTAGACTTACTATTATCAAAATAATTACTTATGTAATATAAATTATCTCTTAAGTATATTTTTGAACAGGGTTATAACATTCACAATTGCATGTTCATTATCTAACATAATCATTCTACGCTTATATATAGATTCTCTAGCAGATGATAAAACAATACTGCATAATTCGGTTGGGAGTTTCTTTGTGTTATGATAAGTACCAAACAATAAGAAGGATCTAAAAGTACAGTCATCAATACTAAATTTCAAAATATCATGAATTATCTCCCTTAGTAGTGATTTTAGGTTAACAAGTTTATCACAATCTACAAACATATGAATAATGTTTTCTATGTCTAATTTACAAACTGGGCATATATCTGAGTTTCTTATCTTAACTTTACATAATTTTTCCATTGTCCAGATAATGTTGTGTAATATTTTATAGTCTAGATCTATACTTCTAGGATTCTTGTAATTCTTAAATACATTTTTCCATATTACATTAGTATTAAGTGTAAAATTGTTTTTCACCCAATATTCATAGGAAGTAGGTTCATTTACATAATTCTTTAATAAAATACTATAACATAATTTGGATGTAAGTTCGCTTGAATTAATGTTCACATTATTAATATTTAAAGTGATAACATCTTTATTTTTCAGATCAGAAGTCTGAGTTTCAATAATAGATTTCCATCTTTCAGGAATTGATGATTTTACAATACCATACAAATTAATAATCTTATCTCGGTCATAATCTACATCCATATTATCTATATAGTCAATTATAGAATGATTGGGTAGAAACCCAGGTTGTACAAAATATATAATATCATAAATACACTTAATTCCTACTGTTTTAAACAGTTTAAAATCTAAAGTTTTATTATTATGCTTGATATATTTATTATTAAAAATTGGCTGTATAGATATATCTTCAATAGTTAGAGGATCAGGTCTAACTTTACAATTTAAATCATCCCAGGCAGTGAACAAATATTGGTAAAATACAGGTAAAGTTGATAAAAGCTTACTATCTAAATCTAGTTTTAATATATCTGTAGGAGTGGTTAACCCGGTATATTTACATATGTAATAATTCAATATATCTTTCCATATATACTTGTAGTTGGAATCACAGAATTTTTTTAACCATTTTAAACATAAAGCTTGACATTTTAATTTGACATTAGGTAAATTTAGCCCCCCTTCATTCTTTATATTAACAAGAGTGGTATGTTTAATACGGGGTGGTCTTCGTCGCCAGAGGAATGCAAGAACTGACTTTGTGACCTCTTGTTCAACATCTTTAGGTAAAGGGACCACGCTGGATGCGTACCATAGTTTTGATAATAGTAGTGACTGTATAACGGTTACTTTACCCAACAATGTAATTTTTCGTCTGCTCCATAATCTTAAAAGTTGATTAATTTTCGATAATTTCACATTCCAATTTAAATTATTACATAGATTCGCATTAGATCCTAAATGTACACCAAGTATTTCAATGGAGTTAGCTACAATTTTGCATCAACATTATATTCATAGTCTAAATATTCACTTTTGCCAATAGGTAGGAGTTCTGATTTTGATTTATTGATTTTCGCCCCTGATGCTTTGCAATATAATTCTAAAACATTAAAAACAGAGTTTACCGAGTCTATATCACTTAAGGTTAAAGTGGTATCGTCTGCATGTTGATAAATCAAGGATACATTATTAGAATTTACAATAGGTATACTCTTTAAGGTAGACTGTTTAATTAAAAGGTTTAGTGGTTCAGCTGTTAAAACATATAATAGGGCAGATAATGGACATCCTTGTCTAACAGATCTAGTTAACTTAAAAAAGGGCGATAGATGGCCATTACATTTAACGGTGCTCGATATATCAGTATATAAAATTTTAATCCATTTAATAAACTTTTCTCCAAAACCAAAATACTTTAAAACATTAAATAAATACATATGAGAAACTCTATCAAAGGCCTTTTCAGCATCTAATTTTAAAATGAATCCTTCTATATCTTCATCGTCGGTATAATTAATGACATCTCTTACTGAAGCTATATTGTCTAAAATGTTTCTTCCTGGGACTGAACAGGTCTGTTCAAGGGAGATAATACTATAAACAACATTTCTTAATCTTAAGGATAAACATCTAGATAATAATTTGAAATCACAATTTAATAAACTGATAGGTCTATAATTCTTTAAATCTGTCCTATTACCTTTATCTTTATAAATAAGTAATAAAATAACCTTTCGCATAAAGCGAGACATAATATTATTTGTATATATATGATTCACAACATTTAAAAATAAGGATCCCAGTATGTTCCAAAACTTCAGATAAAATTCAGGTGTGAGTGAGTCTAAACCAGGGCTCTTATTTTTAGACATAGTTAATTCTTGAAGAGTTATAGGTTTATCACATAAGTTCTTATCACTAATAGAAATAGTATTTGTTATATTATTGCATAAATTATTAATATCATCTATATTGTCAACATCTTTGCTATACAGTTTACCATAAAAAGAAGAACAGTGGTGTAAAATAGAACAAGCATCATTAATAATATTACCATCATCGTCACACAATTCTTTAATACATTTATTATTTTGTTTATATTTCTCTAGATGAAGAAAGAAAGAGGAATTCTTATCACTTTCAAGAGCATACTGACATTTCGATCTTAATATTGCTTCTTTACAAATTTGATCTTCTATTTCCTTTAGCTTATTTTCTAATTCTATAATTCTATCTAACTCATTACTATTTGTTCTTTCAATTCTTGCGTATTCCTTACTTAATTTTCTTTGTATATCCCAATAAATCTCTCTTTCTTTCTTTTTAACATGTTTTGAATATGACCTTGCAGTAGATTTGAATTTATATTTTAAATTATCCCACCATAATAATATATCATTTTTATAAGTTTCTGATTTATATTCTTCTAATATTATCTTATTGATTTTTTCACAAAAAACATTATCATTAAGAAGTTGGTTGTTAAAACAATAAACGCCCGTACCTCTCTCACATTCACTAAAGTCTACAGTTATATTGACTAGACTATGATCTGATAGTCTGGTGTGTGTTATATACACAGTGTTAACACACGCTTTGACTAGTCGTGTAACTAAAACATAGTCTATCCTACTCATACGTATGTTACCATCAATTGTAGCATGTCTAGTGAATTGAGACTGGTCCGGGCGTTTATGTCTGTAAATGTCACATAAAATATTGGTATTTAAAAAAGAATTGAAAGCTAAGGATGACCTTTTGTTGGTGTACATATTCTTCGCTCTATCTAAATAGGGTTTTAATATCTCGTTAAAATCACCACATAATATACTATAACTATCCGAATCTATGTAGCTACTTAACTCATTAAAAAAGATTATACGATCATTATCCTTATTTGGAGCATATATAGATAAAATTGAAATAGTTTTTTCCTCAATTAAAACATTAACTTTAATTATTCTGCCAGTAGTATTACTATGAACATGTTGAATACATGATTTGAATTTTACGGAAAATAGAATAGCCACACCCTACTGGTGTACGTCCGGGGCGTTATTAAATAAAATTTCGCCTTCCCATAGGTGTTTTATGTTATTAACAAAGACATCGTCCCAAAAGGTTTCCTGTAGACATATAATATCAAGTTTTAAGTCTTTTATGAAATGAAATACATTATTAAGTTTAGTACGGTCCCGCAGACCGTTTACGTTCCATGAGGCTATCTTAATCATTATAATTATTGTTAAAAGAGAGGTAGACGAATACATGTATGCTTACGAGTTCAACCTGTAGATAATCACAAATAAATAAATGTATACTTATATTTACAGCATCTAGTTAACAGACACGGATATACAATGAAGGCTCTATAGATCAATCCATCTAAAGTGATACAATATCTAAAATAAAAATCAAGAGAGTGAAACACCAGCACATAAATGTATACATGTAGCATGTAAAAAAGTATATGCCCACAAGCAGCTACGGTTAGATCAATTTTATTAAAGGGGAATAACCCTTGAAACGTTAATGTTGAAAACGTGTAAAACATTTGAAAAGTTCTGTTGTAGAAATCTCTGGAAAATAATTCCTGGTACATCAGAGAGGTCGTCGAAAGTGATTTAATTCGTACATGAATATTCTGAACGTATCTGCACATATACACATGATCAAAGCTGGGGGACAAAAGGAAAGGATTATATATCAAACTTATTATTTGTTTGGGATCCTGGATTTTACATTTGTTCCACACGATTTTTTAGATTCAGAATCTTCGCTAATCGACGGCAAGCGTTTAAATCTATGTGTCTGTTCATTAACCTTTTTCTTTCTATCTCGATTCCTTTTCTCTGTTTTGTAATTAGTTTCATTCGTCTTTTTCTATACCTGGTTGAATATGTTTGGAAAGCGTTTTCATCTTCTTTTTCCTCAGAATCACTACTAACAGAATCACTACTAACAGAAACACATACCTGTTCTTTTTCTATTTCTTCCGTGTTTTCTATTTCTATATCTTTCGTCTTTTCTATTTCTATGTTTTCTATTTCTATGTCTTCCGTCTTTTCTCTTTCTATTTCTTCGTCTACTTCACCCGTGTGTTTCTCTATCTCACCCTCTTCTATTTGTTCATTGTTGTCTGTAGTCGTGTTGTTGTTTCCTGACTCGGGTTTATTTAGTGGATTGTTTTCACAGTCGACTGTCTGATTACAAATACATAGATTTTTAGATTTATAACATTCTTCACATACAGTTAATTCACATTCAAATTTTGTGTGGCCTGTCTCTTTGCATCTATGACATATTATATTTGGGCAATTTTTAACTTCATGTCCCGTCTGTATACAATTATAACAGACACGGAGTTGGTTATCATGTTTTACATGGAAGGACCGACCATCAAACTTCGTCGCATATGGTAGACTCTGGACATGAGGGGGAAATTCAACTTTAAGATATCTGGTACCATCAGATATACTCCGATCACCATGTTTATAATACCGACGTCTTATCTCGCTTTTGGGCTTGACATTCCATGCATGTAATTTTTCGTAAATTTCACCATCTTCAATATAGTGTGGTATGTGCATAAATGATACTATTTTAACAGTTGAAGCCACGAAAGTATATTCTAATACTACCCCATTTAGTCTGATGTTTTCATCCTTAAGTTTATTTAAGCAATCAGAAATTTCAAACGTTACCTCATAACATCCTTTCATTGGGACACATCCACAAATAGTATCCGTACCAGTGACTTCTTCTATAGCATCAATTAGATGTCCCGTATTCAATCTGTCATCAGAATATGGAACTATCTTTTAAATACATCTTCATTTTATCACTAGATTTCAAGCAGCTAATAAAGTAAGTATTTATTCTCAATCCAAGTCCGAGTACAAAGCGCAACACGGATTATACCCATGGTGTTTACAAGCAAAGCAGAGCTCGTATAAACACGTCCGTCCAGCTCGACAAACGCCTTAACCCTGGCACATTTTTGCTCAATTTATATACCTATTTCGCTTTATATAACTTCGATTATAGTCGATTTACATGTGCATTCTGATAATACGTCTATCACTCATGAAATCAAACCGGAAGTCCCTTTTTAGTGGTGACTTGAAAATTGTGAATCTTTAAGATCCTTTAATTTTTAATGGCGGAGGGGTTGAATGGACGAATGGTTAGTGCGTGCGCGTTGTATCAATAATGTTTGTCATATTGAGTCAACTGGCGTGGGTTCGATTCCCAGGTTGTACGCGATAAGGAGTAGGGTCGCCTGTCCAACCTCGTTGGTTTTCTCCGGGTCCTCCGGTTTCATCTCACTTCAAAAGACCCCTACGCGCAAGCAAATTATTGAAAAAAAAAACTGAACCATGTTAGTCCCGAAATGACAATGTTTGTGTCGAGAGGACCTCTCTCTCTCTCTCTCTGGCAACAAATTCCAAACGTTTTAGTTTAGTTTAGTGTTAGAAATAGCAAGCATGTTTTTGATATTCGATCTTAGGGATTACAGTTTGTCAAAAGTTCAGATATATAAGGGGACGAAATGATTTCGACATTGATAGACTAATGACAGAACTTTATACTGGAATCCAGGGTTCGACATTCAACCAAATGAAATGAAATGAAATGAAATGGGGTTTAACGTCCTACTGTTCTGCTCCTAACCTGGGCTAATGAAGACGGGCATACGCCATACAGTGTGCTATGAGGGCAATTTTGCCCGGACAGCGGCACTACGGCCTACTCTTATATCGAATTCCAACTGCCAAGGGATCTTTTACGTGCATCCGAACGACTAGACAGCTTTCCTTGCCAGCCCCTCCGTCCTGCATCACTGACAATCTGGATGAACTTTCTCGGCCAATGCAGGGATCGAACATCCGACCTCCAGGCTAGCGAGCTAGCGTCTTACCCACTTAGCCACGTGATCCCCGACATTCAACCAGTGGAGCGACTTTAACATGGATGATATGTGTAAATACAGTTTGTAATGATCCGCTGTGTGGTACCTAATACAACAACTTAATGTTACCTACCTGTATATAACAGTACCTGTCGTCTATATACAACAACCTACCTGTATATAACAGTACCTGTCGATCATACTATACATCAACCTACCTGTATATAAGTCCCGTAGAGAGGGAGATATCTCTTTTTAACCTGACAAATTATTTTAGTTCAGTACAGTTATATCAGCCCACCATTGTATCAACTTGTATCAACTGATAACACTTCTCAGCTGAATAATACAATAGGAAATTAATTTATCAAAGGCTCTGTTATTTTAAATATAATATTTTACAGGTTACACAAATGTGAATATTTACTTCATGCATACAGTTTACTATTTACAGTTTAAAATAGGTAGATATGTGTTCCTTGTTGGGGGGGGGGGGGGGCGTGTATAATATTAACATAGTCTTGATCATGTATCATATTAACATAGACTTGATCATCATAGGTATACCATGCATCATTAACATAGACTTGATCGTCATAGCTATTATACCATGTATCATATACTGAGCGCCATGGAAAACGCATCACTTTTTTTCCCAAATATTTTATTACTAGGTGGTTTTGTATGTATAATATAATGCAATACTATGAACTATTGTTTCACACAATGCTCCCAAACGCAAAAAAAAATCGGGCCGTGTGCACAAAAAAAAAAAAATTGCACGAGATGCACATGAAAAACCCAATATTCACGTGCAGCATTGTGTGTGAGCCCTTTAAAAGCATGTTTTCAACTTAATGTGCAGTACATGAACTGTGAAACGTGAATCTGTCGTAATTTGTTGTTGGACGTGTGAAGGAATCGAGCTAGACATGCCGAGACTTACTGAAAATCAACGGAATGAAGCCATGGGAATGTCCAGGGCTGGCATTTCTACACGTGCTATTGCCAGACACTTCAATTGTCATCAGTCCACTATTGTAAGGTTGGTGGAACGTGTTCGAGTTACTGGATCAACACGTGACCGTCAACGTCCTGGTCCACAACGCGTTACAACCCGGGCTCAAGACCGCTACATCCGGGTCACACATCTGCGAGACAGATTCTGCCCAGCGACTCGAACAGGTGCAGCAGTCGTCGGAAGACAAGGACCAGTATGTGCCAACACTGTAAGACGTCGTCTAAGAGAAGTAGGGCTCCGTGCACGACGACCTTACGTTGGAGCTATCCTCAGGGATCATCACCGTCAGTGGCGTTTGATATGGGCTCGAGGACACCAGACATGGAGAAGAGTAGACTGGCAAAGTGTACTCTTCAATGATGAGAGTGATGAGAGTCGCTTTCATCTTTATCACGCTGATGGCCGTCAACGTGTGTGGAGACGTCTTGGGGAACGTCTTGCAGACTGCTGCGTCTTCGAAACGAATAGATGGGGTGGGGGAAGTGTAATGGCGTGGGGAGGCTTCACATTTCATCACCGGACCGCCCTACACATTTGCAGGAGTAGCGTTAATGCTGTAGCCTACCCTGATGATGTCTTGCAACCAATTGTTGTTCCGATGTTTCGAGCGCACCCACAACTTCAGCACTTCCAACAGGATAATGCACGTCCGCATACCGCCCGTTTTAGTATGGACTACCTGGCTGCTAACAACAGTAATGTCTTGGACTGGCCAGCCATGTCTCCGAACATGGCACCGATAGAACATGTCTGGGATGGGATTTGACGCCGTCTGTATCGGAGACCACAGATGCACACCATTGCTGCTTTAGAAGCTGCTCTTGTCCAAGAATGGAACAATTTGCCCCAGGCCTTCTTTCAAACATTGGTAAATTCCATGCGACGTCGCTGCACAGCGTGCGTAAGAGCCCGTGGAGGACACACGCGCTACTGACGTCTGTGTCGTACTTTTGGTTTTGACCCCTCTAACTTTGTACTGTTGATTACAAATTAAACATCCATAAGTGTACAAATGTGTTGTTATTGATGTGTTCCCATTTGAATATTGTTCACAATAAGAAGCAAAATAAATAAGATATGTTTACAGGATCATTTTGTTATACGAAAAACTAAGTGATGCGTTTTCCATGGCGCTCAGTATATTAACATAGACTTCATCGTCTCGGCTATACCATGGATCATATTAACATGGACTTAGTCGTCATGAAATGAAATGAAATGAAACGTTCTACTTTTCTGCTCCTAACCTGGGCTAATGAAGACGGGCATACGCCATACAGTGTGCTATGAGGGAAATTTTTTGCCCGTGCAGCGGCGATACGGCCTACTCTTATATCGAATTCTATCTGCCAAGGGATCTTTTACGTGCACGCCAATGTGTACACGGGACCTCGGGTTTTCGTCCAATCCGAACGACTAGACAGCTGTCCTTGTCAGGCCCTCCATCCTGCATCACTGACAAGGGGAAACCACGCCGGAAAATCTGGATGAACTTTCTCGGCCAATGCAGGGATGGAACACGCGACTTCCAGGTCAGCGAGCCAGCGTCTTACCCACTTAGCCACGTGATCCATGTATCATATTAACAAAGACGTGATCATCATAGATATACCTTGAATAAGTTAACATAGACTTGATGTTCATAACTACCATGTATTTTTTATTAATGTCAGATTTCTTGGAGGATTCATTTGTCCGGCACTAATTAACCCGGGAGCCACGGTGACACAGTGCTAAAAGATGTTGAAGGGGGGGGGGCGAATGGTTAACGCGTACGCATTGGATCATAAGGTCTGCCATTGGAGAAATGACATCTCTTTATCTAATCTTCCATAATATCCCTTTTTATAAGTATTAACACTAGAATACGATACGTTAAAGGACTAATCCCGATAATTGTTTGGAAAAATAAAACTGCTTGATTTTGTGTTAAAATCCCTTAAAATCCTCTACCCAAGGGACAAGCAACTAACTCAATATTTGTGATATGTTTTCAAACAACTTAAACCTGTCAGTCTTCATCTGGAAATGGAAACTGGTGTATTATGCAGTGTCTGGATAAAACCAGACTTTTATTTTATAAAAAATAATGTGTAGGTGAAATTTACCATTCATTATCAAGTACAGCACATGGGTCGTTCACTGTATAGACCTCTCAAGGAACGGAAATCGATTATCAGGTCACCCAACGAAAAAATTGACTCGAAATCTTGAAAGGGTTACGTGTCCGGATAAGCATTTTTGATGTTCACGTCGAAACGACTCAATATTTTGAGCTGAAATTTTGAGACACGGTAAATACACCATCCCTCTATATTTTGGCGCTTAAATTTCATACGTACTTGGACTTTTATTTTTGAGACTCTGTTCAAATTGGGAAAGTTCCTTTAAAGTTTGATACTGACACAAAATTAATATACAAACCATTTTTTTTATTCAAAATGAAATTAAAAGAATCTTCGTCGTGCGTGCAGTTTCTGTTCTTACACACAAGTAATATGGAATTTGGGTGTTTGTTGCATGGCAACCGTTTGTTGTATATTGTAGCTAAGAACAAGTAAAAGGGAATGTGGGCGTATCTTGCATGGCAACCGTTTGTTGTATATTGTAGTTAAGAACAAGTAATATCGAATGAAGTTTATAAAACATTCATTATCAACTAATGATATTTCAGTACAGATACAAATCATAAGGGATCACGTGGCTAAGTAGGTAAGACGCTGGCTCGTTTACCTGGAGGTCGGGTGTTCGATCCCTGCATATGCCGAGAAAGTTCATCCAGATTTTCCGCCGTGGTTCCCCCTTGTCAGTGATGCAGGATTTAGGGCCTGACAAGGACAGCTGTCTAGTCGTTCGGATGGGACGAAAAACCGAGATCCCGTGTACACATTGGCGTGCACGTAAAAGATCCCTTGACAGTTGGAATTCGGTATAAGAGTAGGCCGTAGCCTCGCTGCCCGGGCAAAATTTCCCTCATAGCACACTGTATGGCGTATGCCCGTCTTCATTAGCCCCTAGTACACCAAACCTCTAGCTTCTATAGAACTTTATAGATAACTATAATGTCTTTTTGTTAAATCTGTCATAAATCAAGAACAAGGTATAGATATTAAGCATAAAATGTGTTATTTAAGATACACTGTGTAAGAACTAAATCGGTTTATAGCAAGGTTTTTATTTGACTTCAAATGTTATATAAATTATTCACATGCCAGGCCAATAATAAACTAGATAGACCATCGGGTTGTCGAGAATTGAATGGCTTGAAACACGATCGCCATTTAATAATTAAATCTAAACTTGATGAATGGCTAAGATTAATGTAATTTGAATAAGATCCCATTATCTATTTTCAGATTAACCAACCGTATAAATACACGACAAACGTACTGAATTATAAACGTACTAAATTATATGAAAATATAATAAAAAATATATAAAGCACTATTTAGGTGCTATAAACTGTAAACTTTAAAATTGATATTTTTTTAGTGCCGATGTATATATAATAAAGAATATTACTACAATTAACATATATTTATTATCAAGACTAATTATCATTAATAACTATCAACCGATGTATAGTCATTCGGATAGAACGAAATACCGAGGTCGGTCCCGTGTACACATGCTTGCACGTAAAAGATCCCTTGGCAGTTGGAATTCGATATAAGAATAGGCCGTGGCGCCGCTGTCCGGGCATAATTTCCCTCATAGCACACTGTATGGCGTATATCTGTCTTCATTAGCCCAGTTAGAGAGAGAGAGAGAGAAATGGGGTTTAACGTCCACTCGACACAAACTAGGTCATTTCGGGACTAACATATGTTTTAATCTTTTTATTTCAATAATTCGCTCTGCGCGTAGGGGTCTTTAGCAGTGGGAGGAAACCGGAGGACCCGGAAAAACCCCACGAGATTGGACAGGCGACCCTACTCCTTGTCACGTTCAACTGGGGAATCGAAACCCCGCCAGTTGACTCAATGACAGACGGTATGATACAGCGCGCGCGTGCTAACCATTCGGCCATCCAACCCCCCAGCCCATTTAGAAGCAGAACAGTAGGATGTGAAACCCCATTTCATTTCATATCATTTCGCTAACCAGGGGTCTGGGATTCGCTCCCGATGCTGGCCTTGAAGGTTGCCCTCTGGATTTTCCGGCGTAATCCCCCATGGCAAGGACAGTGTCTAGTCTTTAGGATTGGACGAAAATAAGAATCCCGGTGTACGCATTGACGTGAACTTTATAGAAACCTTGGCAGTTGGAATTCGATATAAGAATGGACGCCAAAGCGCCTCTGTTTGGGCAAAAATTCCATCATAGCACACTATATATTGATAAAGAATTCTAGTCGGAACGTTGCCCGGTAATAAACCGTTAAATTATTCCATAGTTACTCGTGAACATGCCAGTCAATATACGTATTTATGCAT
Organism: Patella vulgata; assembly: GCF_932274485.2. Lineage (NCBI taxonomy): Eukaryota > Metazoa > Mollusca > Gastropoda > Patellidae > Patella > Patella vulgata. Next base: position 7,174,286 of record NC_065885.2, read on the forward strand.
ATTATAATGTTTTTCTGCGATATAATTTAGCCTATCTCGTAATATTCACCATATGTTTGGTGCAATATAGCCCGGTTGGAGCTGAGGTGCCATCAAACCACTTTTCATTTCAATTAATTTATTGAAAGGCGACGCCCATATTACAAGCTTACGCAATACGTATAAATAGACTGGTTTTCCCGTTACTTTTGTATAGAATAGACTACGTTATCCAGACATAAATAAACACCTACTGAACAGACAATTGTGGAGGATTCATTCAGATAGTTACAACACTATTTATTATATTGATATATTTAGGTTATCTTAATCACCAGGAATTTATTATATTCGTTTCAACAAGTCGGGGCTATATTCTTTATCGAGAATGGCTATTCATGAGTGTAGAAATATTATAATTATTTATCGTACTTGATCTAGCTCAACGCAAATAGTAGTGAGACAGGTTATACAAGACTAAAACTCGTCATTAATACACTATACATAGACTGTGTTTTTCCAATGGGTAATTTTTATAGAACCCCCTTGATCTAGTGTTATACAGTTCTGTTTGTCTTTAGTAAGGTTCTAAGGGAACTCTAGTGGAAGAAAGTTGTCATAGAATAATAAGGATAAGAAGAATGGCCACCCCAGTAAGTACAACTACGTCATGTTTATAAAATAACACGTCAGTTTATGACGTCAATAACTAACCATCGTAATCTTGATAATGACTGTCTTATCTCTCGTAGAATACAAATACTGACGAGTGAGTACACGAAGCAGTGTATGTTTACTCCTATACTTGATACAACTAGTGTCTCTACATCTATGAGAGTCGTGTTGATGTAACAATTTACAAGTTCACTGGTTTATATTTACCTAGTATTTTTAAAGAACTGTGTAAGGTGCGCTTTAGATCATAAGGGCTGTCATAGAGTCACGTGGTGTGGTTTTGATTCGAGCATGTACCTGACAAGGAGTAGAGTCACCTGTCCAACCTCGCGGTTTTTATACTGATCCTCCGTTAGAAGGACGTTAAATCCCAGTTCATTCTCAGTGAGGAACTGTGCCATTTTCATTCCCCAGAGAGCCTTCTTTCTGTCTGTGTCCACCAGTCCTAACAAAATTTTCAACCCGATAGAATCAAACAATGAAAGTTTTTAAATTTGGCCCACAGTCCAACATGCTGGTGTAAATAAGTGAGACCAGAGTATGTTACATATAAAGAATAGAAATGTGGCGGATTTATATTTAATTTAAATACAAAGATTAATTCATCTGTTTTTGTATATATTTAAAATGTCTTCTCTTCTCACATGTTTCAGTACTCGACCCTGTGTTTAAGTCAAGGAGTTGTCCCCAGGCATCAACAAACGTCTGTACTACGCCACTGGTCAACCGAGCATCTCAAACTAGAGATTCAACGCATGCCCTTAATTTACAGCTCTCTTTCTGTTATTTAGATTCGTCGATGATTATCATATCTAAGAAGAGAGATATTGTTGTAATAATATTTACAAGTAGAGACTAGTTGTTTATTTATTTTCTATTCTAGTTATCAACCGTTACCAACAATACCTACAACACAATGTATAATATACATGGTGATTGTCAAGCTGTACATATTGGAACATCAAACACAATAAATGAAACTACTAACCAGACCGACAGTGATGATTGCACATCCGATTTGGAAGATTTGAAATTCCAGATGAATCGGATAAAGGAACAATTTGAACGAAAAGATGAGGAAATAGCTGAATTGAAAAATAGGGTTGCTGACCTGGAAGTATTTAAGACGAAAGTAGAACAATCCGAAGTCAAGACAAACACCAACACTAATACTAGACGTTATATCAGGGATACGAGTAATGATATTATTCTAAAGTTAGTTGACATGTAAGTAAATGTGTTCATAATAATATAAGTTTTTACTTATATCGAATGATGAAGTTTCTATATCACGTGACTTGAATAATAACCAACTAGAGGTGACTTGAATAATATACTGACTAGTGAAACAGTGGGATGTACTTTACAATATCCATAGTCAAAATAGTATTATATATTTAATAGTGTATTTAATAATAAGGGCTCAAGACAATGATTTTATCAATAATTTATCATTTAAATAATTTATAATACTCGTGTTTCTAAGGTTTAAAAAGATGATTATTGATAATGATATATTAACCTGTATTTATATCTATGGTGGCTGATTGGTAAGGAAATAAAATAAAATGAAATGGGGTTTAACGTCCAGCTGTTCTGCTCCGGGAGTCACAGTGGCTAAGTGATTAAGGCGCTGGCTCGCTGGCCTTGACGTCGCGGGTTTCGCCACCGGTGTTGGTCGACAAAGTTCATCAATATTTTCCGCGTGGTTTCCCTTTTTCAGGGATGCAGGAAGGAGGGCCTGACAAGGACAGCTATCTAGTCGTTCGGATGGGACAAAAAACCGAGGTCCTGTGTATATATTGGCGCGCACGGAAAAGATCCCTTGGCAATTGGAATTCGGTAGGCCGTAGCGCGGCTGTCCGGGTAAAATATCCCTCATAACACACTGAATGGTATAAACCCGTCTTCATTAGCCCAGTCGGAGCAGAACAGTAGGATGTTAAACTCTATTTCAACTAGTTTCATTCTGCTCCGACTGGGCTAATGAAAACGGACACGCCCTATACAGTGTACTGTGAGGGAAACTTTACCCGGATAGCGGCGCTACGACCTACTCTTATATTGAATTCAAACTGTCAGGGGGTCTTATACGTGCACGCCAGTATGTAAATGGGGCCTCGGTTTTTCGTCCCATCCGAACTACTATACTATTGTCCCTTGCCAACCCCCCCCCCCCCCCGTCCTGCACCACTGTCAAAGAGGAATCTCTCCAGAAATGTGGCTTAATGTCCTACTTTTCTGGTAGTCACGGTGACTCTTAGAATAAGACGATGGCTCGCTAACGTTGAGGTCTTGTGTTCAATCACTGCATTGGTCGAAAAAGCTCATCGGGGATAACGTATAGTCTTTTGGGTGGGACGAAAAATCGAAGTTCCGTGTACAGATAGAATTAAAGATAAGAGTAGGCCTTATAGCGCTGCTATCCGGGCAAAGTTTCCCTCACAGTGCACTGTATAGCCTATGCCCGTCTTCATTAAGCAGAACAGTAGAACGTTAAACACAATTTCATTTCATTCAATTTTCCTACTTTTCTGCACCGATCGGGCTATTGAAGATAGGCATGCGCAAGGCAAAGTACTATGACGGAAATTTTCAATTTTCGAAACTCAACTGTGAAGGATTCTTTTATGTGCTCGCCAATTTGTACACAGGAGCTTGTTTTTTGTCCCATCTACACAACTAGACACTGTACTTTGTCAGACCCGTCGTCCTGCACTACCGACAGGGAGGAACCACGCTGCAAAATCCCGGGGAACTTTCTTGACCAACACCAGGATCAGTGTATATAATCATAGTATTGAGAGGAATATGGCCGATAACCCATTATCACAACATGATACCAATCAGCCACCATATATATCAGTTGATAATGATATAATATATTAACCTGTATTTATATCAGTTGATAATGATATAATATATTAACCTGTATTTATAGTTCGCTAGGTAAAGATATGGTTACTATAACTGTCAGTAAGAAAGTCAGTTTTAATGATTTAATGAAGTTGATAGAAGAGAAGGAGAATAAGAAGATTAGTAGGATTGATATAATAGGATATAGAGATGGTAGCGGGACATGGATCTACGGCAGTCTACACAACAAGAACGACTATAGCCTGGAACAACTTGGTGTTGTAGACCAGGACAAGGTTCTGTGCTATAGTAAAATATAGAGATTATATTGATATGATGTATTTATGGTCTCCTTTATATTGAACAATGAGGTGTTTGGGGAGGGGGGGGTAGATATTACTTATAGTAAAATATAATGGTCGAACCAGAACGAGGTTAGGTATTATTATCTTATTGTCTCTTGATTAGGTTGTGAGGGTTGAATAAAGTAAAATGTTTGAGTGGTGATGTGGTGTGGGTGCTAAGTTAGTGAAGAGATTTATCAACCACATCAGCACCCTAGTATTTAACCAAGTATCTTATACCCCCCCCCCCCCAACCCCCATGATTGATATATTGAATCTTACTCTAAGTAATATCTAACCTGTCCCAACTGTCCACCTGTCCCACCTGTTAGTATTTAACCAAGTATCTTACCCCCCCCCCCAACCCCCATGATTGATATATTGAATCTTACTCTAAGTAATATCTTACCTGTCCCACCTGTCTCACCTGTTCCACCTGATTGATATATTGAATCTTACTCTAAGTAATATCTAACATCCTAATATAAAACTAGCTTACTACTGTAAATAAAGCTGTAATTCAATAGTCACGATTATCAGGTGATATGTAGTCGTGATCATGTGATAACTAACTGACATGTATATAATATAATATTATATTAGTGAAACAATGTTTTATATTTTTTGTTCTAATTTTGTTTCAATAAAATATTTTATAACTAAACTAATGTCGTTCTACTAATATTTCTATGGTGTCAGGAAATGAGATAGTTACCACTAACAGAGGGGGTCAGTCTGTGGTATCATGAAATACTGGATAACGCTGTCAACATGTGTCTAGTCATACGAATGGAACAAAAAAAGAGAATCTATCTTGAAGAAATAATTCTAGGAACAGTTGGCTGCAATGGGCAATTAATACAGGGTGACGTACACAATATGTTTCTAGTCATTCGAATGGGACGTGCAAAAAAAAACCCCAATCAAATACAGATTACAGATGCTTTACGCACAACCAAAGGACTTTCTCGTTGATTAAAATAAATACGCAAATACAATCTGTTTCTAATCTAGATTAAATGAGTTTTTAGTGGTGACTTGAAAATTGTGAATCTTTAAGATCCTTTAATTTTTAATGGCAGAGGGGTTGAATGGACGAATGGTTAGTGCGTGCGCGTTGTATCAATAATGTTTGTCATATTGAGTCAACTGGCGTGGGTTCGATTCCCAGGTTGTACGCGATAAGGAGTAGGGTCGCCTGTCCAACCTCGTTGGTTTTCTCCGGGTCCTCCGGTTTCATCTCACTTCAAAAGACCCCTACGCGCAAGCAAATTATTGAAAAAAAACAGAACCATGTTAATCCCGAAATGACAATGTTTGTGTCGAGAGGACGTTCAACTCTCTCTCTCTCTCTCTCTCTCGCCCTCTCTCTCTCTCTCTCTCTCTCTCTCTGGCAACAAATTCCAAACGTTTTAGTTTAGTTTAGTGTTAGAAATAGCAAGCATGTTTTTGATATTCGATCTTAGGGATTACAGTTTGTCAAAAGTTCAGATAAATATAAGGGGACGAAATGATTTCGACATTGATAGACTAATGACAGAACTTTATACTAGAATCCAGGGTTCGACATTCAACCAAATGAAATGAAATGAAATGAAATGGGGTTTAACGTCCTACTGTTCTGCTCCTAACCTGGGCTAATGAAGACGGGCATACGCCATACAGTGTGCTATGAGGGAAATTTTGCCCGGACAGCGGCACTACGGCCTACTCTTATATCGAATTCCAACTGCCAAGGGATCTTTTACGTGCACGCCAATGTGTACACGGGGCCTCGGTTTTTCGTCCCATCCGAACGACTAGACAGCTTTCCTTGTCAGCCCCTCCGTCCTGCATCACTGACAAGGGAGAACCACGCCGGAAAATCTGGATGAACTTTCTCGGCCAATGCAGGGATCGAACACCCGACCTCCAGGCTAGCGAGCTAGCGTCTTACCCACTTAGTCACGTGATCCCCGACATTCAACCAGTGGAGCGACTTTAACATGGATGATATGTGTAAATACAGTTTGTAATGATCCGCTGTGTGGTACCTAATACAACAACTTAATGTTACCTACCTGTATATAATAGTACCTGTCGTCTATATACAACAACCTACCTGTATATAACAGTACCTGTCGATCATACTATACATCAACCTACCTGTATATAAGTCCCGTAGAGAGGGAGATAACTCTCTTTTTAACCTGACAAATTATTTTAGTTCAGTACAGTTATATCAGCCCACCATTGTATCAACTTTTATCAACTGATAAAACTTCTCAGCTGAATAATACAATAGGAAATTAATTTATCAAAGGCTCTGTTATTTTAAATATAATATTTTACAGGTTACACAAATGTGAATATTTACTTCATGCATACAGTTTACTATTTACAGTTTAAAATAGGTAGATATGTGTTCCTTGTTGGAGGGGGGGGGGCGTGTATAATATTAACATAGTCTTGACCATGTATCATATTAACATAGACTTGATCATCATAGGTATACCATGCATCATTATTAACATAGACTTGATCGTCATAGCTATTATACCATGTATCATATACTGAGCGCCATGGAAAACGCATCACTTTTTTTCCCAAATATTTTATTACTAGGTGGTTTTGTATGTATAATATAATGCAATACTTTGAACTATTGTTTCACACAATGCTCCCAAACGCAAAAAAAAAATCGGGCCGTGTGCACAAAAAAAAAAAATTGCACGAGATGCACATGAAAAACCCAATATTCACGTGCAGCATTGTGTGTGAGCCCTTTAAAAGCATGTTTTCAACTTAATGTGCAGTACATGAACTGTGAAACGTGAATCTGTCGTAATTTGTTGTTGGACGTGTGAAGGAATCGAGCTAGACATGCCGAGACTTACTGAAAATCAACGGAATGAAGCCATGGGAATGTCCAGGGCTGGCATTTCTACACGTGCTATTGCCAGACACTTCAATTGTCATCAGTCCACTATTGTAAGGTTGGTGGAACGTGTTCGAGTTACTGGATCAACACGTGACCGTCAACGTCCTGGTCCACAACGCGTTACAACCCGGGCTCAAGACCGCTACATCCGGGTCACACATCTGCGAGACAGATTCTGCCCAGCGACTCGAACAGGTGCAGCAGTCGTCGGAAGACAAGGACCAGTATGTGCCAACACTGTAAGACGTCGTCTAAGAGAAGTAGGGCTCCGTGCACGACGACCTTACGTTGGAGCTATCCTCAGGGATCATCACCGTCAGTGGCGTTTGATGAGAATGATGAGAGTCGCTTTCATCTTTATCACGCTGATGGCCGTCAACGTGTGTGGAGACGTCTTGGGGAACGTCTTGCAGACTGCTGCGTCTTCGAAACGAATAGATGGGGTGGGGGAAGTGTAATGGCGTGGGGAGGCTTCACATTTCATCACCGGACCGCCCTACACATTTGCAGGAGTAGCGTTAATGCTGTAGCCTACCCTGATGATGTCTTGCAACCAATTGTTGTTCCGATGTTTCGAGCGCACCCACAACTTCAGCACTTCCAACAGGATAATGCACGTCCGCATACCGCCCGTTTTAGTATGGACTACCTGGCTGCTAACAACAGTAATGTCTTGGACTGGCCAGCCATGTCTCCGAACATGGCACCGATAGAACATGTCTGGGATGGGATTTGACGCTGTCTGTATCGGAGACCACAGATGCACACCATTGCTGCTTTAGAAGCTGCTCTTGTCCAAGAATGGAACAATTTGCCCCAGGCCTTCTTTCAAACATTGGTAAATTCCATGCGACGTCGCTGCACAGCGTGCGTAAGAGCCCGTGGAGGACACACGCGCTACTGACGTCTGTGTCGTACTTTTGGTTTTGACCCCTCTAACTTTGTACTGTTGATTACAAATTAAACATCCATAAGTGTACAAATGTGTTGTTATTGATGTGTTCCCATTTGAATATTGTTCACAATAAGAAGCAAAATAAATAAGATATGTTTACAGGATCATTTTGTTATACGAAAACCTAAGTGATGCGTTTTCCATGGCGCTCAGTATATTAACATAGACTTCATCGTCTCGGCTATACCATGGATCATATTAACATGGACTCAGTCGTCATGAAATGAAATGAAATGAAACGTTCTACTTTTCTGCTCCTAACCTGGGCTAATGAAGACGGGCATACGCCATACAGTGTGCTATGAGGGAAATTTTTTGCCCGGGCAGCGGCGATACCGCCTACTCTTATATCGAATTCTATCTGCCAAGGGATCTTTTACGTGCACGCCAATGTGTACACGGGACCTCGGGTTTTCGTCCAATCCGAACGACTAGACAGCTGTCCTTGTCAGGCCCTCCATCCTGCATCACTGACAAGGGGAAACCACGCCGGAAAATCTGGATGAACTTTCTCGGCCAATGCAGGGATGGAACACGCGACTTCCAGGTGTGCGAGCCAGCGTCTTACCCACTTAGCCACGTTTTCCATGTATCATATTAACATAGACGTGATCATCATAGATATACCTTGAATAAGTTAACATAGACTTGATGTTCATAACTACCATGTATTTTTTATTAATGTCAGATTTCTTAGAGGATTCATTTGTCCGGCACTAATTAACCCGGGAGCCACGGTGACACAGTGCTAAAAGATGTTGAGGGGGGGGCGAATGGTTAACGCGTACGCATTCGATCATAAGGTCTGCCATTGGAGAAATGACATCTCTTTATCTAATCTTCCATAATATCCCTTTTTATAAGTATTAACACTAGAATACGATACGTTAAAGGACTAATCCCGATAATTTTTGGAAAAATAAAACTGCTTGATTTTGTGTTAAAATCCCTTAAAATCCTCTACCCAAGGGACAAGCAACTAACTCAATATTTGTGATATGTTTTCAAACAACTTAAACCTGTCAGTCTTCATCTGGAAATGGAAACTGGTGTATTATGCAGTGTCTGGATAAAACCAGACTTTTATTTTATAAAAAATAATGTGTAGGTGAAATTTACCATTCATTACAGCACATGGGTCGTTCACTGTATAGACCTCTCAAGGAACGGAAATCGATTATCAGGTCACCCAACGAAAAAATTGACTCGAAATCTTGAAAGGGTTACGTGTCCGGATAAGCATTTTTGATGTTCACGTCGAAACGACTCAATATTTTGAGCTGAAATTTTGAGACAAGGTAAATACACCATCCCTCTATATTTTGGCGCTTAAATTTCATACGTACTTGGACTTTTATTTTTGAGACTCTGTTCAAATTGGGAAAGTTCCTTTAAAGTTTAATACTGACACAAAATTCATATACAAACCATTTTTTTTATTCAAAATGAAATTAAAAGAATCTTCGTCGTGCGTGCAGTTTCTGTTCTTACACACAAGTAATATGGAATTTGGGTGTTTGTTGCATGGCAACCGTTTGTTGTATATTGTAGCTAAGAACAAGTAAAAGGGAATGTGGGCGTATCTTGCATGGCAACCGTTTGTTGTATATTGTAGTTAAGAACAAGTAATATCGAATGAAGTTTATAAAACATTCATTATCAACTAATGATATTTCAGTACAGATACAAATCATAAGGGATCACGTGGCTAAGTGGGTAAGACGCTGGCTCGTTTACCTGGAGGTCGGGTGTTCGATCCCTGCATATGCCGAGAAAGTTCATCCCGATTTTACGGCGTGGTTTCCCCTTGTCAGTGATGCAGGATTTAGGGCCTGACAAGGACAGCTGTCTAGTCGTTTGGATGGGACAAAAAACCGAGATCCCGTGTACACATTGGCGTGCACGTAAAAGATCCCTTGACAGTTGGAATTCGGTATAAGAGTAGGCCGTAGCGCCGCCGCCCGGGCAAAATTTCCCTCATAGCACACTGTATGGCGTATGCCCGTCTTCATTAGCCCAGTTTAGGAGCAGAACAGTAGGACGTTAAACCCCATTTCATTTGATTTCATAAACTTTAAATTTGGATCTATAAATAAAACTTTATAAACCTTTTTGTTTTTGTTCCTTTACTCAAATCAAATGAAACCATATAAAATAAATGAGATTATAAATTATGCATATTACCCGGCCCCTAGTACACCAAACCTCTAGCTTCTATAAAACTTTATAGATAACTATAATGTCTTTTTGTTCAATCTGTCATACATCAAGAACAAGGTATAGATATTAAGCATAAAATGTGTTATTTAAGATACACTGTGTAAGAACTAAATCGGTTTATAGCAAGGTTTTTATTTGACTTCAAATGTTATATAAATTATTCACATGCCAGGCCAATAATAAACTAGATAGACCATCGGGTTGTCGAGAATTGAATGGCTTGAAACACGATCGCCATTTAATAATTAAATCTAAACTTGATGAATGGCTAAGATTAATGTAATTTGAATAAGATCCCATTATCTATTTTCAGATTAACCAACCGTATAAATACACGACAAACGTACTGAATTATAAACGTACTAAATTATATGAAAATATAATAAAAAATATATAAAGCACTATTTAGGTGCTATAAACTGTAAACTTTAAAATTGATATTTTTTTAGTGCCGATGTATATATAATAAAGAATATTACTACAATTAACATATATTTATTATCAAGACTAATTATCATTAATAACTATCAACCGATGTATAGTCATTCGGATAGAACGAAATACCGAGGTCGGTCCCGTGTACACATGCTTGCACGTAAAAGATCCCTTGGCAGTTGGAATTCGATATAAGAGTAGGCCGTAGCGCCGCTGTCCGGGCATAATTTCCCTCATAGCACACTGTATGGCGTATATCTGTCTTTATTAGCCCAGTTAGAGAGATAGAGAGAGAAATGGGGTTTAACGTCCACTCGACACAAACTAGGTCATTTCGGGACTAACATATGTTTTAATCTTTTTATTTCAATAATTCGCTCTGCGCGTAGGGGTCTTTAGCAGTGGGAGGAAACCGGAGGACCCGGAAAAACCCCACGAGATTGGACAGGCGACCCTACTCCTTGTCACGTTCAACCGGGGAATCGAAACCCCGCCAGTTGACTCAATGACAGACGGTATGATACAGCGCGCGCGCGCGTGCTAACCATTCGGCCATCCAACCCCCCAGCCCATTTAGAAGCAGAACAGTAGGATGTGAAACCCCATTTCATTTCATATCATTTCGCTAACCAGGGCTCTGGGATTCGCTCCCGATGCTGGCCTTGAAGGTTGCCCTCTGGATTTTCCGGCGTAATCCCCCATGGCAAGGACAGTGTCTAGTCTTTAGGATTGGACGAAAATCAGAATCCCGGTGTACGCATTGACGTGAACTTTATAGAAACCTTGGCAGTTGTAATTCGATATAAGAATGGACGCCAAAGCGCCTCTGTTTGGGAAAAAATTCCATCATAGCACACTATATATTGATAAAGAATTCTAGTCGAAACGTTGCCCGGTAATAAACCGTTGAAGTATTCCATAGTTACTCGTGAACATGCAAGTCAATATACGTATTTATGCATATTATAATGTTTTTCTGTGATATAATTTAGCCTGTCTAGTAATATTCACCATATGTTTGGTGCAATATAGCCCGGTTGGAGCTGAGGTGCCATCAAACCACTTTTCATTTCAATTAATTTATTGAAAGGCGACGCCCATATTACAAGCTTACGCAATACGTATAAATAGACTGGTTTTCCCGTTACTTTTGTATAGAATAGACTACGTTATCCAGACATAAATAAACACCTACTGAACAGACAATTGTGGAGGATTCATTCAGATAGTTACAACACTATTTATTATATTGATATATTTAGGTTATCTTAAACACCAGGAATTTATTATATTCGTTTCAACAAGTCGGGGCTATATTCTTTATCGAGAATGGCTATTCATGAGTGTAGAAATATTATAATTATTTATCGTACTTGATCTAGCTCAACGCAAATAGTAGTGAGACAGGTTATACAAGACTAAAACTCGTCATTAATACACTATACATAGACTGTGTTTTTCCAATGGGTAATTTTTATAGAACCCCCTTGATCTAGTGTTATACAGTTCTGTTTGTCTTTAGTAAGGTTCTAAGGGAACTCTAGTAGAAGAAAGTTGTCATAGAATAATAAGGATAAGAAGAATGGCCACCCCAGTAAGTATAACTACGTCATGTTTATAAAATAACACGTCAGTTTATGACGTCAATAACTAACCATCGTAATCTTGATAATGACTGTCTTATCTCTCGTAGAATACAAATACTGACGAGTGAGTACACGAAGCAGTGTATGTTTACTCCTATACTTGATACAACTAGTATCTCTACATCTATGAGAGTCGTATTGATGTAACAATTTACAAGTTCACTGGTTTATATTTACCTAGTATTTTTAAAGAACTGTGTAAGGTGCGCTTTAGATCATAAGGGCTGTCATAGAGTCACGTGGTGTGGTTTTGATTCGAGCATGTACCTGACAAGGAGTAGAGTCACCTGTCCAACCTCGCGGTTTTTATACTGATCCTCCGTTAGAAGGACGTTAAACCCCAGTTCATTCTCAGTGAGGAACTGTGCCATTTTCATTCCCCAGAGAGCCTTCTTTCTGTCTGTGTCCACCAGTCCTAACAAAATTTTCAACACGATAGAATCAAACAATGAAAGTTTTTAAATTTGGCCCACAGTCCAACATGCTGGTGTAAATAAGTGAGACCAGAGTATGTTACATATAAAGAATAGAAATGTGGCGGATTTATATTTAATTTAAATACAAAGATTAATTCATCTGTTTTTGTATATATTTAAAATGTCTTCTCTTCTCACATGTTTCAGTACTCGACCCTGTGTTTAAGTCAAGGAGTTGTCCCCAGGCATCAACAAACGTCTGTACTACGCCACTGGTCAAACGAGCATCTCAAACTAGAGATTCAACGCATGCCCTTAATTTACAGCTCTCTTTCTGTTATTTAGATTCGTCGATGATTATCATATCTAAGAAGAGAGATATTGTTGTAATAATATTTATAAGTAGGGACTGGTTGTTTATTTATTTTCTATTCCAGATATCAACCGTTACCAACAATACCTACAACACAATGTATAATATACATGGTGATTGTCAAGCTGTACAGATTGGAACATCAAACACAATAAATGAAACTACTAACCAGACCGACAGTGATGATTGCACATCCGATATGGAAGATTTGAGATTCCAGATGAATCGGATAAAGGAACAATTTGAACGAAAAGATGAAGAAATAGCTGAACAATCAGAAGTCAAGACAAACACCAACACTAATACTAGACGTTATATCAGGGATACGAGTAATGATATTATTCTAAAGTTAGTTAACATGTAAGTAAATGTGTTCATAATAATATATATTTTGACAACTGTCAAATTTTACATATTGTTACAAGAGTCTTGAGTTTTTACTTATATCGAATGATGAAGTTTCTATATCACGTGACTTGAATAATAACCAACTAGAGGTGACTTGAATAATATACTGACTAGTGAAACAGTGGGATGTACTTTACAATATCCATAGTCAAAATAGTATTATATATTTAATAGTGTATTTAATAATAAAGGCTCAAGACAATGATTTTATCAATAATTTATCATTTAAATAATTTATAATACTCGTGTTTCTAAGGTTTACAAAGATGATTATTGATAATGATATATTAACCTGTATTTATATCTATGGTGGCTGATTGGTAAGGAAATAAAATAAAATGAAATGGGGTTTAACGTCCAGCTGTTCTGCTCCGGGAGTCACAGTGGCTAAGTGATTAAGGCGCTGGCTCGCTGGCCTTGACGTCGCGGGTTCGCCACCGGTGTTAGTCGACAAAGTTCATCAATATTTTCCGCGTGGTTTCCCTTTTTCAGCTATCTAGTCGTTCGGATGGGACAAAAAACCGAGGTCCTGTGTATATATTGGCGCGCACGGAAAAGATCCCTCGGCAATTGGAATTCGGTATAAGAGTAGGCCGTAGCGGGGCTGTCCGGGTAAAATATCCCTCATAACACACTGAATGGTATAAACCCGTCTTCATTAGCCCAGTCGGAGCAGAACAGTAGGATGTTAAACTCCATTTCAACTAGTTTCATTCTGCTCCGACTGGGCTAATGAAGACGGACACGCCCTATACAATGTACTGTGAGGGAAACTTTACCCGGATAGCGGCGCTACGACCTACTCTTATATTGAATTCAAACTGTCAGGGGGTCTTATACGTGCACGCCAGTATGTAAATGGGGCCTCGGTTTTCCGTCCCATCCGAACTACTATACTACTGTCCCTTGCCAGCCCCCCCCCCCCCCGTCCTGCACCACTGTCAAAGAGGAATCTCTCCAGAAATGTGGCTTAATGTCCTACTTTTCTGGTAGTCACGGTGACTCAGTGAATAAGACGATGGCTCGCTAACGTTGAGGTCTTGTGTTCAATCACTGCATTGGTCGAGAAAGCTCATCGGGGATAACGTATAGTCTTTTGGGTGGGACGAAAAATCGAAGTTCCGTGTACAGATAGAATTCAAGATAAGAGTAGGCCTTATAGCGCTGCTATCCGGGCAAAGTTTCCCTCACAGTGCACTGTATAGCCTATGCCCGTCTTCATTAAGCAGAACAGTAGAACGTTAAACACAATTTCATTTCATTCAATTTTCCTACTTTTCTGCACCGATCGGGCTATTGAAGATAGGCATGCGCAATGCAAAGTACTATGACGGAAATTTTCAATTTTCGAAACTCAACTGTGAAGGATTCTTTTATGTGCTCGCCAATTTGTACACAGAAGCTTGTTTTTTGTCCCATCTACACAACTAGACACTGTACTTTGTCAGACCCGTCGTCCTGCACTACCGACAGGGAGGAACCACGCTGCAAAATCCCGGGGAACTTTCTTGACCAACACCAGGATCATTGTATATAATCATAGTATTGAGAGGAATATGGCCGATAACCAAACATCACAACATGATACCAAACAGCCACCATATATATCAGTTGATAATGATATAATATATTAACCTTTATTTATATCAGTTGATAATGATATAATATATTAACCTGTATTTATAGATATAGAGGTACAGATATGGGTACTATAACTGTCAGTAAGAAAGTCAGTGCTAATGATTTAATGAAGTTGATAGAAGAGAAGAAGAATGAGAAGAGTAGTGTGTTTGATATAGCAGGATATAGAGATGGTAGTGTGAGAGAGATCTACGACAGTTGTAGCAACAAGAACGACTATAGCCTGGAACAACTTGGTGTTGTAGACCAGGACCAGGTTCTATACTGTTGCTAGTAAAATATAGAGATTATATTGATATGATGTATTTATGGTCTCCTTTATATTGAACAATGAGGGGGGGGGGGGGGGGTAGATATTACTTATAGTAAAATATAATGGACGAACCAGAACGAGGTTAGGTATTATTATCTTATTGTCTCTTGATTAGGTTGTGAGGGTGGAATAAAGTAAAATGTTTGAGTGGTGTTGTGGGTGATGTGGTGTGGTGGAGTGGGTGCTAAGTTAGTGAAGAGATTTATCAACCACACCAGCACCCTAGTATTTAACCAAGTATCTTATACCCCCCCCCACCACCACCCCCATGATTGATATATTGAATCTTACTCTAAGTAATATCTAACCTGTCCCAACTGTCCACCTGTTAGTATTTAACCAAGTATCTTATACCCCCCCCCCCCAACCCCCATGATTGATATATTGAATCTTACTCTAAGTAATATCTTACCTGTCGCACCTGTCCCACCTGATTGATATATTGAATCTTACTCTAAGTAATATCTTACCTGTCTCACCTGTCCCACCTGATTGATATATTGAATCTTACTCTAAGTAATATCTAACCTGTCCCAACTGTCCACCTGTCCCACCTGTTAGTATTTAACCAAGTATCTTATACCCCCAACCCCCATGATTGATATATTGAATCTTACTCTAAGTAATATCTTACCTGTCTCACCTGTCCCACCTGATTGATATATTGAATCTTACTCTAAGTAATATCTAACATCCTAATATAAAACTAGCTTACTACTGTAAATAGAGCTGTAATTCAATAGTCACGATTATCAGGTGATATGTAGTCGTGATCATGTGATAACTAACTGACATGTATATAATATATAATTATATTAGTGAAACAATGTTTTATATTTTGTATTCTAATTTTGTTTCAATAAAATATTTTATAACTAAACTAATGTCGTTCTACTAATATTTCTATGGTGTCAGGAAATGAGTTAGTTACCACTAACAGAGGAGGTCAGTCTGTGGTATCATGAAATACTGGATAACGCTGTCAACATGTGTCTAGTCATACGAATGGAACAAAAAAAGAGAATCTATCTTGAAGAAATAATTCTAGGAACAGTTGGCTGCAATGGGCAATTAATACAGGGTGACGTACACAATATGTTTCTAGTCATTCCAATGGGACGTGCAAAAAAAACACCCCAATCAAATACAGATTACAGATGCTTTACGCACGACCAAAGGACTTTCTCGTTGATTAAAATAAATACGCAAATACAATCTGTATCTAATCTAGATTAAATGAGTTTTTAGTGGTGACTTGAAAATTGTGAATCTTTAAGATCCTTTAATTTTTAATGGCGGAGGGGTTGAATGGACGAATGGTTAGTGCGTGCGCGTTGTATCAATAATGTTTGTCATATTGAGTCAACTGGCGTGGGTTCGATTCCCAGGTTGTACGCGATAAGGAGTAGGGTCGCCTGTCCAACCTCGTTGGTTTTCTCCGGGTCCTCCGGTTTCATCTTACTTCAAAAGACCCCTACGCGCAAGCAAATTATTGAAAAAAAACTGAACCATGTTAGTCCCGAAATGACAATGTTTGTGTCGAGAGGACCTCTCTCTCTCTCTCTGGCAACAAATTCCAAACGTTTTAGTTTTTTTTTTTAGTTTTTTTTTATTTATTTAATTCACAAAAATATTGCACACATACAAAATTAAAACAATAAAAGTTACATCAGTTTAAAGTCACCATCTAATTAAATTTGATATTGATTTTATCATTAATTTCTATATAGGAATTCATTGAAAATAGTAATAAATATTTATGTCGATTACTGTGCTTTGACATATACTGATACAAGTAATTCATGTGTTTAGTTAGAAGTGTTTTAAATAATTTACACAAATCTACCCTGGTGGCTTCATTTAAAAACAAAATTCTCCGTTTGATAATAGCTAATCTAGCAAACGAGAAAATAAAAATTAAAAACAGATTATTGGCTTCATTTCGCACAGGATAACCAAACAGTAACCACTGACGAAAATCATCTAGTCCAAAACCCGAGGATTGGAAAAACACCTCTATAAAATCTAAAATACATTCATGCAAATTCTTAACAGATTTGCAATCTAGAATTATATGCTCTAAATTTTCAATAGAATCTTTATCACAGAATTTACAATAAGGATTATTTATTTTACCAATATTATGAAGCTTCTCATTAGTCCAAATGATGTTATGAACAATTCTATAATCATTATCTAACGATTCTGAACTTTTATTCATAGCAAAAACAGACTTCCATACCACTGGCCAGTTGATGTCGTACCCTCGGTGCTGCCAATAAGATTCGCAGACAGGGGGTTCAAAATACTTATCCCTTATAGACCGAAGACGTACTTAATTGATAGATAGCATAGATGTTATCATTCATAATCAGTTCAAAATCTAATTCATAGCGTATAATATCACTCTTAGAGCGAATTATTTTAGTCCAGGACACTGGCAAACATTTAAGAATCAAATTATACTGATTTTCAATTTTCTCATATTTACAATCTGGTAACGATTCTCTAGCCATTTCAAATATAGCGTCAACTGATAAAAATCCTGGGATAAAAATATAACATAGATCAGAAATTTTGACTAAACCGGCTTCTATAAAATCACAGAAATATAAAGTTTTATCATCATATACAATCTGTGGATTATCAAATAATGGTTGATTGAGGATGTCATTATAATTATCAGCAACTGGCCTTTTACCATTATGAAAGTCATCCCACGAAATCAGCATAGATCTATAAAAAGATGGCAACACCTTTAAAGCAGGTTTAGAATAGTTAATAAATAATAATTCAAATGAACACAAATAATTTTTATAAAGTTTTAAAAAATAAGTCATAAAATATTTCCAGATAAAATTATCTGGACAGGATAAATATTTAGATAGCCAGTATAACCTAAATGCTTTCTGTTTTAAAATAACAGAATTCAGATTAAGACCCCCAACATCAGTACTACCTAAAATAGAAGTCCTCTTAATAAGGGGTGGTTTACCATTCCAAATAAAGGATCTAATAGATTTTTCAATACGATCCTGAGCCCATAGTGGAATTTCTACAACTCTTAATAGATACCATAAAGTTGATAGACACATGATGTTGACAATTAAAACTTTACCACGTAACTGAAGCCCTCTCTGCCTCCAGAGATTAAGTATTCTGCCAATTTTATTAACCTTGGAATCCCAATTTGATCGTTCACACATTGCTTCATCCGGACCCAAATACACACCGAGAAACTTTGCCGCTCCATGTAAAACTTTAACAGGTAAAGAGTCAGGATTTGAAACAGAGGCACTGCCCGC
Organism: Patella vulgata; assembly: GCF_932274485.2. Lineage (NCBI taxonomy): Eukaryota > Metazoa > Mollusca > Gastropoda > Patellidae > Patella > Patella vulgata. Next base: position 7,192,772 of record NC_065885.2, read on the forward strand.
TAATAAGAGCTCAGATTTCTCGGCGTTAATTTTGGCTCCCGAAGCCGAACAATAAACTCCAACTGTGGATAGAGCTTCATTTACAGAATCTAAATTAGATAAAGACAAAGTTGTGTCATCAGCGTGTTGAAACACGGTTGAATTATAATCACATCCTGGAACAGCAAAACCCTTGATATTCTCATTAGACTTAATAAGTAAATTTAATGGAACTGAGGTTAATACATATAACAAGGCCGAAATTCCACATCCTTGGCGAACAGAGCGAAGGATAGGGAATGATAAAGAGACATGCCCGTTTACCTTTACCGAACTTCTAATGTCTTTATACAAGATTTTAATAGAATTGATAAATTTCTCACCAAATCCAAATTTATGTAATAAATTGAACATATAATCATGAGAAACCCTGTCAAATGCTTTCTCGGCATCTAATTTCAAAAGATACAGAGGAAGGTCTTCAAGTTCAGCAAAGGAAATAAGGTCACGTATGTTAAGAATATTGGTAGCAATATCCCTGCCTGGAACACAACAAGACTGATCAGTCGATACAAGATCAGCTACTACTGTTTTTAATCTAAGAGCTAGTGTCCTGAAGAAGATCTTGTTATCAACATTTAAGAGACTTATGGGTCGCCAATTACGTAATTCATCTTTATTACCACGCTTTTTGAAAAATAACGAAATTGTCCCTCTCTTCATGGAATTACTGAGCTCTCCCATCTCCTGTATATTAGAAATAACTTGAAAATAATATTTTCCTAAAATGTCCCAAAAATGCAAATAAAATTCGACAGTAATTCCGTCCGGACCGGGAGATTTCCCTTTCTTCATGCCCTTTAAAGAATTGTACAATTCATGAATGGAAATATCAGAGTCACAATATTTAGATTTAGCTTCATCTAACTGATCAGTAATTAAATCAAATAACTTATTTTGATTGGCCTCATTAATTGGTTCATTCGTATATAGTTTTGTATAAAATTTAACACATTCTTCAAGAATTTCAGGAGTTGAATTGACAAAAGAACCGTCAGATCTTTTCAAAGTCTTAACAATATTACTCCCCTGTTTAAATTTTTCTAAATTAAGAAAATAACGTGAGCATTTGTCTGTATCGAGGATGACGGGTTTTTGATCTAAGTATAGCCCCGTCACATATCTGTTTTTCATATTGTTCAAGTTTATTCTTTAGTTCATAAATTTGGGTATAGTCGTAATTTTTAACTGTATTGGCTTTAGTATAATGAAATTTAATGCAGTCTGAATCTGCCAGAAATCGTCCTGCTCTTGTTTTCTCCTTTTCTGGGCATGTAAAATACTAAATTGTTTTATACGGTATTTCAAATTGTCCCACCATACTAATTGTTCAGTTTTATATAAAGGACAGGAAAGGGATTTACTAATTAATGATTTGACACCTTCACAATATTCATGTTCTTTAAGATACTTGTTGTTAAAGATCCACAATCCAGGCCCTTTATCATAGTTGTTAAAATTGAGAATTGCAGTAACGAAACTATGATCACTAGTTGTAGTATGGGATATAAAACAATAAGATATAAACATCAGAATCGATGACGTGGTAAATATATAGTCCAATCGAGACTGCTTCAACACACCTTGTACGAATTGTTGACGCGTAAAAGTATCTTTGCCTGGGTTTTCCTTCGCCAAATGTCAAACAAATTATTAGTAAACGCAAAATCAAAGAGATCCTTGGTTGATCCACCATAAGCAGACATATTTTTAGATCGATCAGCAAACCCGTTCATGACGTCATTGAAATCACCACAAACAATAGAATTTTCAGATATTCTGCCACCAATTTGATCAAAGAACTCTCTCCTATCTTTTTGAATATTAGGGGCATAAATACATATAAGTTTGAAGGTACACTCATTAATTTCAACATCACATTCAAGATATCGACCATCATCGTCAGAGTAAACAAAATTACAGTTTTCAGAGTATTTTTTAGACACAAATAAAGCGCAGCCTTTAAAACCATGCAGACTATTTGAAAAATAAATATCACCACTCCAAAGATGTTTAAAAGAATTAATAAAATTGTCATCCCAATGAGTTTCTTGAACGCACACAAAATCTAAACTTTTGCTCTGAAAATTAGCTATTAAATTACTGAATTTATTCACGTTCGTAAGTCCATTGACATTAATTGTAGCTACTTTAACAATTAAAATATAAAGTGAGAAAAAGGTTAACATGATTTTATCTTAAATATTTTATTTTGATTTATTCTTAAGGGCACTTTCAATCGAAACTTTCATACGATCACCCACAAGAGGATTTATGACCCCTTTCTTAATTTTACCAATTTTACTTTTTAAGGGATTATAAGCAGCAGATTTCCTATTGCGCCGAGGATATGGTGACTTGCGTTCTGTTGAATCCCCAAAAGACACCTGACTATAATAAGAATCTTCTATCTCAAATTCATTATCATCTTCAACCGTTTTATCAACATCAACTTCAGTTTCACTTATTGGCCTATCATCTAAGTGGCAAAAACCATTAGCAACTTGATCAACATCTGAATTTAATTTATCGCATATATTAATATTACCTACAGATCCACATGCATCAGTAGGGGTAACTACTTCAGTGACATCAGCAACATTGGGATTGTGGACAGTAGCTTTTATTGCTTTACCATCAGACGCTTCTGTGCTATTCACAATACCGTTATCATTACCGTTAGGTATTTCCGCATGTGCATCAGCTGTAAATATATTATCACTCGCATCCACGACACACTCGCATTTCCAATCAAATTCATCGCACCTCGGACACAACACCGACGCACATCTTTTTTTTACCAAGACCGGCTTGTTTACATCTAAACACTTAAATTCTGGACACTGGGCAACTACGTGGCCGGATTGTAAACACAGGAAGCAAACCCTTTCTTGATCATTATGGCGAATACTGTACGACACACTATCAAAACTAGTAGCATATGGCAAACTTAATAAAACGGGTACCATCATATTTCCTTTTCCCATCGATATCGATCGTTTTCCTGTGAAGAGGTCCAACGGGTGTAACACCCCAATTTTCTAACTTTTTATAAATGTCATCTGAGATATAAACAGGCAAATGCATAAAAGATACTACCTTCACTCTTGAATCAACAAATTTACAGGGTAGACCCTCATCACCACATACCAAACCATCATCAGCTAACTGTTTCGCACTGTTACGATTAACTATAGTAAATCATATGAATCGCTGCACGGAACACATGCGAGAACTGAATCAACGCCAAGATTTTTTTCAACTAAAATAATAATGTCACGCGCACGATATTTCTGAACATCTTTCACTAAGACCTTCACTGTGTTGTCCTTTATCAACAATTGAACATCCGCCATATTGATTAAACAATTTGACTGAAGCTGACTTCAGCCGGGCCGAAAGGCCCACAAAATTGTCACAAAAAGTTCAAAAGTGAAAACTATTACCTCAAATCAGAAGTTAAAGTTTATATACACATTTTTGCTCAATTTATATACCTATTTCGCTTTATATAACTTCGATTATAGTCGATTTACATGTGCATTCTTATAATACGTCTATCACTCATGAAATCAAACCGGAAGTCCCTTTTTAGTGGTGACTTGAAAATTGTGAATCTTTAAGATCCTTTAATTTTTAATGGCGGAGGGGTTGAATGGACGAATGGTTAGTGCGTGCGAGTTGTATCAATAATGTTTGTCATATTGAGTCAACTGGCGTGGGTTCGATTCCCAGGTTGTACGCGATAAGGAGTAGGGTCGCCTGTCGAACCTCGTTGGTTTTCTCCGGGTCCTCCGGTTTCATCTCACTTCAAAAGACCCCTACGCGCAAGCAAATTATTGAAAAAAAACTGAACCATGTTAGTCCCGAAATGACAATGTTTGTGTCGAGAGGACCTCTCTCTCTCTCTCTGGCAACAAATTCCAAATGTTTTAGTTTAGTTTAGTGTTAGAAATAGCAAGCATGTTTTTGATATTCGATCTTAGGGATTACAGTTTGTCAAAAGTTCAGATAAATATAAGGGGACGAAATGATTTCGACATTGATAGACTAATGACAGAACTTTATACTGGAATCCAGGGTTCGACATTCAACCAAATGAAATGAAATGAAATGAAATGGGGTTTAACGTCCTACTGTTCTGCTCCTAACCTGGGCTAATGAAGACGGGCATACGCCATACAGTGTGCTATGAGGGAAATTTTGCCCCGACAGCGGCACTACGGCCTACTCTTATATCGAATTCCAACTGCCAAGGGATCTTTTACGTGCACGCCAATGTGTACACGGGGCCTCGGTTTTTCGTCCCATCCGAACGACTAGACAGCTTTCCTTGCCAGCCCCTCCGTCCTGCATCACTGACAATCTGGATGAACTTTCTCGGCCAATGCAGGGATCGAACACCCGACCTCCAGGCTAGCGAGCTAGCGTCTTTTTTTTTCTTTTTTTTTCTTGTAAATATGTTTATTCAATAAATATATAATCATAATACACTGTACATACATTTTAATCATGGAACAGCACAAAACATTCTTAGTTAATTAAAAGCATTATTTTTGTTTATTTGATTTTATTTATTTATTTTTAAAAACAAGAAAAAGGAAAAGACAAGAAATAAATTTCTGAATCAAAATACAGAACCATTGACACATTAACACATTGATGAAATAATAAATCAATAATTCAATGGATCAATATATTAATTCATAAATATATTTATATTAGGTTAATTAAAATATGTATTAAAAGGTTGTGCTATTCAATTTGAAAATTCAATCAAGATATAATTACACAAATTTACATAGTATGTACATATGATGTTAAAGCTATTGTTGCTAATCTGATATTCAGTAAGGGTAATCTAAGTCGATACGAATACTACAATTCATAGTTAAAAATCAAAAATTAGTTACTTTATCGTTTTTCTAATCATTTATATTTAAAAGTGGATTCATGGTGTTTTAACAATTACAAAGCTTAGCTTTTATTTACGTGCTGATAAGATTTTACACAATAAGTAGCAGACTAGATTTCTGCCGTCTGCGCGACGCTGTGTCCCAGTTAATGACCTTAACTGTGGACTGTGCCAGGTATGCAAGCCTTTACCTTCCAGTTCTATTTTAACACTATACATCATAGAAGTCTTGTTCTTCCAGTGCTCTTACAATTTAACACTGAAAAGGGCTATTGTAAACCTGTTAAGGCAGAATTCTCTGGAGATAAATAATTTAACACAACTGTATTACCTACATCTTTATTGTTTTGTTTGTTAGTCACTAAATATAGTAAATTTTGGGACATAGAGGTTTGTCATTTAAGTTTGAAGCCTATTTTCATGTGAACAATGTTCAACAATTGTCACTCCAAGGAGATTATGAATTGATAATGTTTGATTCTTAACATGTATATAACATTTTCTCTGCACATTATTACCTTAATATAGTTCTATTTTGGCACTATTATATTTTAGCTTAAAGTCATCAAAAAATGCAGTATATTTATATGTTTAAGATTTTTATTAAAGTTTGAAGCACATATTCTCGTTGACACTGACTGGTCATACTGTCATAATATAATATATTTCATTTTTTTTTTCCTACCGGATAATTTATGTTTTGATATTAAATATTAATTATTTCCAACCATTGCTATTTCTGTATATGTTTTAAAGGATTTTTTGCTTTCCCAATTAATAATCTAGAATTACACTTCTGTCGTAATCTTATTAACGATCATTCGTGTAAATTATTATTTTTCTCACACTTTTGCAATTTAAGTTTAAAGTCACCAAATTTGTATGATTAGGATTTTTTTTTTTTAAAATGTAAAACAGTAAGGTTCTTATATTAATATTTGGAAAAGGAAATGAAATGAAATATGCTTTAACGTCCTATTGTTCTGTTCCGAACTGGTCGGCCTACTCTTATAATGCGCTTCAACTGCAAAGGAATCTTTAAACGTGTATGCCAAGGTGCACACAGGACCCCAGCCACTCTTTCCATCCGAATGACTAGGCATGTCCCGCGCCACTGTCAAGGGGAAACCGTCAATAATTTATGTTATCATCAAAAATATTAATTATCTCTATCCATTATATAAAATTTTCTCTTCACATTATTACTTTGATACAGTTTTTTTTTTTTTTTAAATTATACTTAGGTTTAAAATCCCCATATATCGAACTATATTTAAGATTACGGTTTAAATTAAAGTTTGTCCTAAATTTTTTCATTGACATTGACTGCATAGTGTCATGTAATAAATTTTCAAATCTTAGCTTACTGACTAGTTTCTGTTGTGATATTAAATATTATTTATCTCCATAAATGTTAGTTATATACATGTTTTAAAGGATTATGGTGTTGTAACAAAGAAACAAAACTAGACTTATTCTACTCTCAGCCGAGCGCCCGAAGGGCGCGAAGGATGAGAGAAATTATATGAATATATAGCCCGAGGGCTTGAGGATTAATATTGCATATTCCCTGTTATCCAGCCAGAATATGCTTGAACACTCATGTTTAAAGAAAAACCAAAAAACTCATGAACCCTGACCTGTATCACGTGGCCGTAGTTGATGTCAGTCCGTGCAAACTCTGGTAAGTGTCTTTTTAAAGTCAAGCATGTTGTCAACCAAAAAATTATATGAACATATAACCTGGGAGGGACTTAGGGAGGGAAGATTAATCCTCAAGCCCTCGGGCTATATATTCATATAATTTCTCTCATCCTTCGCGCCCTTCGGGCGCTCGGCTGAGAGTAGAATTATATTCCATCTATGCCCTCTGGGCATTTCGGATTAATATTGCATAATTTAAAGAGGTTGACAACAACAAATGGAAAACATGTTTACATTTTATTTAACACAATATCTGAAAAAGAAGGCAAAATATCTCTTTTATAATAAGCAGCAAAAGTCTTCTCCGACTTCCAGTCTGCTGTCTTCAATATTTCTGAAATAGAGAGTCCTGCTAAATTAGCGGCAGATGATGAAGCACCTCTTACAGAGTGTGGTTTAAATATATCTGTATTAATACCAGATGAAATCAAAGCTTCTTTAATCCATCCGGCTATAGTAGCAGCACAAACTGCTTTTTTGTGGAAAAAAGAAATAAATAAATTCTGTGATTTACGCTTACTCTGGGTAGCTGAAATATATGTGCGTAGTGTATAACAAGGGCAAATAGATAATTTCTTATAATTATTAATGTTGACAGTATATAGCGGTTGAGATGGGCGTGATGTCTTCAAGACACCCGATGCCGACAGACACATAGCTGTTCCAGAATCTTTCACAGAATCTAAAGAGAAAGATGCTAGCGTTTGACATCGTTGAGCAGTTGACAAAGACAATAGAGAAACTGCTTTAATCGTAAGCATACGTAAAGATAATGTATCCAACGGATACAATGAACTTAGATAATGCAACAAGATGGATACATCCCATGTTGCCAAATAACGAGGTTTAGGTGGTTTATGGACAAAAACACCTTTCATGAACCGAGTAAATAAAGGGTGGTCCCTCAAGTGAGAATTCCCAAGAGTAAGCAATGTCTGGACAATGCTAGAGCGAGTTGCATTTATGACACTATATGAAAAATTTGATTTGTGCAAAAACCCAAGAAAATTCAACAAATTTTCTATAGATGGAAATAAGGGATTGACTTTCCCTTGCACACACCAAAGATTCCATCTATTCCAAGCCAATTGATATTGCTTGTTTGTTTTTGGTCGCCATGAATTAAGGATGAGTTCTGCAGACTCTTTTGAAATGCCTCGACTCTGAATGTTTGCCCTGATACAAGACAAACGGTCAACCTGAGGGAATTGCCTTTCAAGGGGTGCAACGCACCGCTGTGGACCAACCTCAACAGATCTCTCCGTTTGGGCAAAAGAAGTGGGTAATCCACTAAAAGACTTAACAGCAAAGGATACCATACCTGGGTTGACCATGCTGGAACAACCATTATAGCCATTGCTACCTTGTCCAAAACTAGCTTGTTGAGTATTCGAGGTATAAGACTGAAAGGAGCAAAAATATATGGATAATAATTATTCCAAGAAATAGTGAAAGCATCACAAGCTAAACAATATGGATCTGGGTACCAAGAAACATAAGATTCAATCTGATAATTTAATGAGGATGCAAATAAATCTATATCTGGTGTACCAAAATAATTACAAATCTTATTGAATGTATTCTCATGGAGCATCCACTCTGTGGAGTTTGAAAAATTTCTTGATAAGAAGTCAGCCTCTAAATTAAATTTACCCTGAATGTGCTTAGCAGATAAGTATATACTCTTCTTATAACACCATAACCAAATAGATTTAGACAATTCATGTAATGAATCAATTGCACCTCCCATATTGTTGATATAAGCAATAGCAACAGAATTGTCAGATTGAATACATATATGGATATCACGAAATTTTGAACAAAGATTTTTTAAAGCTTTGAAAACTGCTAATAGCTCTAAAAAATTTATATGATTTGCTTGTTCGCATGGGAGCCATACGGAATTTGTTTGGAAATTCCTAAAATGAGCTCCCCATCCCATTTCAGACGCATCAGTGGTTAAAATCTCATCCACTGGAGGGGGTTGAATATGATTACCATTGAACAAATAGGCTTCATGAATCCACCAATGAAGCTCATCGATCATCTTAAAATCTAGAACCGCAATAGCATCATAGTTAAGACCAGATTGTGAAAGCAGTCTTGTTTTACCTTTATCTAAATAATGGATATAAAGTGGAGCAGGCTGGATTGCAGTTCTACTAAATGAGCAAAGGCCTATGAATGAAGCTAAATCTCGTATAGTAAAAACAGAAGCTAATAAATTCCTAGCTAATAATACAATCTTATCTAATTTATCAGGAGTCATAAAAACATTATAATATTCTGTGTTGATAATAAAACCAAGAAAAACCAATTCTTTCGAAGGTTTTAAGTGTGATTTCTCCAGATTAACTACAAAACCAAGATTATGAAACAAATCAATAGCTTTATATGTGTTAGAATTTGACTCTTCAATGGTTGTAGATGAAAAAAGTGAATCATCTATAAAATAAAAGCATATAATTGACTGCTTCCTTAAAAATGAGAAAATAGGCTTAAGGACTTTTGTGAACACCCGAGGCGCTGACGAAATTCCAAACGGTAAGCATGTGAAATGATAAATGACATCATGCCAAACAAAGCATAAATATTTCCTATCACTAGGATTAATTCCAATAGAAAAATAAGCATCACAAAGGTCTATCGAGGTTAAAAAACTATTCTTTGTAATAGACTTCAGAGCAACAGCCAAAGTTTCCTGCTTAAAGTGTTCATAAGATACAAAATTGTTTAACTTTTTTAGATTGATTACGGGCCTTAATGACCCATTCTTTTTAGGTACTAAAAATAAATTAGAAATAAATTGATCCGGAAAAGGATTGGTTGGTTCAATTGCACCTTTGTCAAGAAGTTTTGCAACCTCCTGATCAATAATATCAACCTCTGTCACTGAAAGACAAGGCGAATTGGGCCAAGACCACTGGACAGGTAATGAATTAAACTCAATTGTATATCCATTACTAATTGTATCGATAATCCAACTATCAGTTGTGAGATACTGCCAATTATGAGAAAATTTAGATAATTGTCCCGCTATAAACTTCTTGTTGCCCAAATTCTTACTTACACAATCTATTGGTTCTTTGTATAACGGCCTCTGGCTCTGCCTCGTGTGCTGTAATACCTGCCCCTGTACTGTAAATTCTGGTAACCTCCCCTCCGATCTGGAGGTTGATACCTCCTCTGGCCTCCACCTAAAAAAGGCTTTTTATACCATGACCTGCCATATGAATAATTATTAGATCTTTTATTATTATAGTTCGAGTTCATTGGAGTATATAATTTGGCAGATTGGTCTATTTCTTTAATCCTGGTGGCAATGTCTGGACCAAATAGAGTACCTGAGATAGGTCGAGAAGAAGAACAAAGAGGATGGTATCTCTTACTGAGAAAGGGTTTCATAAGATGTCTACGTCTCAACGAAATCTCATTCAAAGAGTTTCCCAAAATCACGACTGAGTCGATCACTGCAATTTTACTATTTTGATCGATAGTTCGATCTTTGGACGCCAAGATTGTAAGAAGGGGGGCTATACCAATACTAATTAATTTTTGAACATCTTGAAGCGATAAATCCTGAGATTGAGCCGTCTTCGGCAAAATGTTCCAAATGTCTCCATCAACTAGTGGTGGAACCAAACATTTACAGTTCTCAGGAATTGAATATTTGGATGTCATTTTTCCAATCTCCACCTTCTTAGTGGTGGCAACAGAAACCAATTTAACAAGACTATCTGATACTGGATTACCAAAAGTATCATCCCCTTGAAATATCTTAGGGATATCAAAATCATCCTCAAGAACATCAGGTGTTTCCTCTTGAAACTCATCATACATTTCTTGAGGATCAACCAGATCGATTACCGGTTCATTGTAAAAATTTTCATATTCATGATTTTTATTGTTAGAATAAATATCGTTAGAACTAACATTTTGTTCTATATTTGATTATTTCTATAATCATTGACGTGATGGCCTAGATCAGCATTAGTAGGCTTGTGTAACTGTTTATCAACTATAGATGTCAATAAAGCTATTTGATTCTTTAAATCAACAAGTTCGTTTCTGTTTATTTGTTCGTTCGATAATTTTACGTGACCACCGCTCGTGGTATCCTCGAAAGTGGCCCTATTACTATTACTATTAGTATTCGTTACAGCGGCCGAATGAGCAAAATCATCGGCAAATTCAGAACCATGGTTCAGTGCTGCAGAAGTGACCGTGCAAGTAGGTTTTGCACCCGTTCGAGCAAAGTTTAATTGTTTCTTACATGGAGCAGTAATTTTCTCCGAACTTTTCCTTTTTCCAATTTTTCGGCCATGTTTGTTTACCTGAGAAGTTTTAACTTCCGGTTTCGAATTTTTTGCTTTGTCGCAATAAAGATCAGCGAATTTGGTTGTATCACCTTGATTGTTATTAATCAAAATATTTTCAGCAATACTTAAATCTTGGGCTGTAAAGCCAGTAAAATCCTGATCGGGAGATTCACTCATATTATTATTTCGTTGAACCAACGAAACGACAGTTTGTATTTTGTTTGTTGCTAAAAATAGCAATAAACCATGAGAGTCGAATCAGCGATACGACTCGGAATATAAATAGATAATATGAGCTACAATAAAATAGTAGATATGAATTATAAAACTTATAGTACTAACTGAGGATCACCTCAAGAAGTGGAAGAGAGTATTCAAGCTCTATCCTAGTCTAGATCATAACAGAAAAAGACACTTACCAGAGTTTGCACGGACTGACATCAACTACGGCCACGTGATACAGGTCAGGGTTCATGAGTTTTTTGGTTTTTCTTTAAACATGAGTGTTCAAGCATATTCTGGCTGGATAACCGGGAATATGCAATATTAATCCGAAATGCCCAGAGGGCATAGATGGAATATAATACATGTTAGCTTATACCCCTAAAGTCTCGAAGAGATAAACGAAAATTTAAAACCAAACAGTTGTAAGGTTTTAAAAGGGTGAAAGTTTTCGAGACCATCCGGGCAACATAAATATGCCCTAAAATAACTATAACCCTGGAGGGGTTGTCTCGATAAAGTGTTTCGAGACCGGGGGGCGAGGGGGGTATCAAAAATCCAAGGTTATAGATCCATCTGTTTCATAAATAAATAGAAGTGAGGGTTTAATAAATGTTTGTACAAATCTAGACTTACTATTATCAAAATAATTACTTATGTAATATAAATTATCTCTAAGTATATTTTTGAACAGGGTTATAACATTCACAATTGCATGTTCATTATCTAACATAATCATTCTACGCTTATATATAGATTCTCTAGCAGATGATAAAACAATACTGCATAATTCGGTTGGGAGTTTCTTTGTGTTATGATATATAACTTCGATTATAGTCGATTTACATGTGCATTCTGATAATACGTCTATCACTCATGAAATCAAACCGGAAGTCCCTTTTTAGTGGTGACTTGAAAATTGTGAATCTTTAAGATCCTTTAATTTTTAATGGCGGAGGGGTTGAATGGACGAATGGTTAGTGCGTGCGCGTTGTATCAATAATGTTTGTCATATTGAGTCAACTGGCGTGGGTTCGATTCCCAGGTTGTACGCGATAAGGAGTAGGGTCGCCTGTCCAACCTCGTTGGTTTTCTCCGGGTTCATCTCACTTCAAAAGACCCCTACGCGCAAGCAAATTATTGAAAAATGTTTTCTATGTCTAATTTACAAACTGGGCATATATCTGAGTCTCTTATCTTAACTTTACATAATTTTTCCATTGTCCAGATAATGTTGTGTAATATTTTATAGTCTAGATCTATACTTCTAGGATTCTTGTAATTCTTAAATACATTTTTCCATATTACATTAGTATTAAGTGTAAAATTGTTTTTCACCCAATATTCATAGGAAGTAGGTTCATTTACATAATTCTTTAATAAAATACTATAACATAATTTGGATGTAAGTTCACTTGAATTAATGTTCACATTATTAATATTTAAAGTGATAACATCTTTATTTTTCAGATCAGAAGTCTGAGTTTCAATAATAGATTTCCATCTTTCAGGAATTGATGATTTTACAATATCATACAAATTAATAATCTTATCTCGGTCATAATCTACATCCATATTATCTATATAGTCAATTATAGAATGATTGGGTAGAAACCCAGGTTGTACAAAATATATAATATCATAAATACACTTAATTCCTACTGTTTTAAACAGTTTAAAATCTAAAGTTTTATTATTATGCTTGATATATTTATTATTAAAAATTGGCTGTATAGATATATCTTCAATAGTTAGAGGATCAGGTCTAACTTTACAATTTAAATCATCCCAGGCAGTGAACAAATATTGGTAAAATACAGGTAAAGTTGATAAAAGCTTACTATCTAAATCTAGTTTTAATATATCTGTAGGAGTGGTTAACCCGGTATATTGACATATGTAATAATTCAATATATCTTTCCATATATACTTGTAGTTGGAATCACAGAATTTTTTTAACCATTTTAAACATAAAGCTTGACATTTTAATTTGACATTAGGTAAATTTAGCCCCCCTTCATTCTTTATATTAACAAGAGTGGTATGTTTAATACGGGGTGGTCTTCGTCGCCAGAGGAATGCAAGAACTGACTTTGTGACCTCTTGTTCAACATCTTTAGGTAAAGGGACCACGCTGGATGCGTACCATATTTTTGATAATAGTAGTGACTGTATAACGGTTACTTTACCCAACAATGTAATTTTTCGTCTGCTCCATAATCTTAAAAGTTGATTAATTTTCGATAATTTCACATTCCAATTTAAATTATTACATAGATTCGCATTAGATCCTAAATGTACACCAAGTATTTCAATGGAGTTAGCTACAATTTTTGCATCAACATTATATTCATAGTCTAAATATTCACTTTTGCCAATAGGTAGGAGTTCTGATTTTGATTTATTGATTTTCGCCCCTGATGCTTTGCAATATAATTCTAAAACATTAAAAACAGAGTTTACCGAGTCTATATCACTTAAGGTTAAAGTGGTATCGTCTGCATGTTGATAAATCAAGGATACATTATTAGAATTTACAATAGGTATACCCTTTAAGGTAGACTGTTTAATTAAAAGGTTTAGTGGTTCAGCTGTTAAAACATATAATAGGGCAGATAATGAACATCCTTGTCTAACAGATCTAGTTAAATTAAAAAAAGGGCAATAGATGGCCATTACATTTAACGGTGCTCGATATATCAGTATATAAAATTTTAATCCATTTAATAAACTTTTCTCCAAAACCAAAATACTTTAAAACATTAAATAAATACATATGAGAAACTCTAACAAAGGCCTTTTCAGCATCTAATTTTAAAATGAATCCTTCTATATCTTCATCGTCGGTATAATTAATGACATCTCTTACTGAAGCTATATTGTCTAAAATGTTTCTTCCTGGGACTGAACAGGTCTGTTCAAGGGAGATAATACTATAAACAACATTTCTTAATCTTAAGGATAAACATCTAGGTCTATAATTCTTTAAATCTGTCCTATTACCTTTATCTTTATAAATAAGTGATAAAATACTCTTTCGCATAAAGCGAGACATAATATTATTTGTATCTATATGATTCACAACATTTAAAAATAAGGATCCCAGTATGTTCCAAAACTTCAGATAAAATTCAGGTGTGAGTGAGTCTAAACCAGGGCTCTTATTTTTAGACATAGTTAATTCTTGAAGAGTTATAGGTTTATCACATAAGTTCTTATCACTAATAGAAATAGTATTTGTTATATTATTGCATAAATTATTAATATCATCTATATTGTCAACATCTTTGCTATACAGTTTACCATAAAAAGAAGAACAGTGGTGTAAAATAGAACAAGCATCATTAATAATATTACCATCATCGTCACACAATTCTTTAATACATTTATTATTTTGTTTATATTTCTCTAGATGAAGAAAGAAAGAGGAATTCTTATCACTTTCAAGAGCATACTGACATTTCGATCTTAATATTGCTTCTTTACAAATTTGATCTTCTATTTCCTTTAGCTTATTTTCTAATTCTATAATTCTATCTAACTCATTACTATTTGTTCTTTCAATTCTTGCGTATTCGTTACTTAATTTTCTTTGTATATCCCAATAAATCTCTCTTTCTTTCTTTTTAACATGTTTTGAATATGACCTTGCAGTAGATTTGAATTTATATTTTAAATTATCCCACCATAATAATATATCATTTTTATAAGTTTCTGATTTACATTCTTCTAATATTATCTTATTGATTTTTTCACAAAAAACATTATCATTAAGAAGTTGGTTGTTAAAACAATAAACGCCCGTACCTCTCTCACATTCACTAAAGTCTACAGTTATATTGACTAGACTATGATCTGATAGCCTGGTGTGTGTTATATACACAGTGTTAACACACGCTTTGACTAGTCGTGTAACTAAAACATAGTCTATCCTACTCATACGTATGTTACCATCAATTGTAGCATGTCTAGTGAATTGAGACTGGTCCGGGCGTTTATGTCTGTAAATGTCACATAAAATATTGGTATTTAAAAAAGAATTGAAAGCTAAGGATGACCTTTTGTTGGTGTACATATTCTTCGTTCTATCTAAATAGGGGTTATATCTCGTTAAAATCACCACATAATATACTATAACTATCCGAATCTATGTAGCTACTTAACTCATTAAAAAAGATTATACGATCATTATCCTTATTTGGAGCATATATAGATAAAATTGAAATAGTTTTTTCCTCAATTAAAACATTAACTTTAATTATTCTGCCAGTAGTATTACTATGAACATGTTGAATACATGATTTGAATTTTACGGAAAATAGAATAGCCACACCCTTACGGTGTACGTCCGGGGCGTTATTAAATAAAATTTCGCCTTCCCATAGGTGTTTTATGTTATTAACAAAGACATCGTCCCAAAAGGTTTCCTGTAGACATATAATATCAAGTTTTAAGTCTTTTATGAAATGAAATACATTATTAAGTTTAGTACGGTCCCGCAGACCGTTTACGTTCCATGAGGCTATCTTTATCATTATAATTATTGTTAAAAGAGAGGTAGACGAATACATGTATGCTTCCGAGTTCAACCTGTAGATAATCACAAATAAATAAATGTATACTTATATTTACAGCATCTAGTTAACAGACACGGATATACAATGAAGGCTCTATAGATCAATCCATCTAAAGTGATACAATATCTAAAATAAAAATCAAGAGAGTGAAACACCAGCACATAAATGTATACATGTAGCATGTAAAAAAGTATATGCCCACAAGCAGCTACGGTTAGATCAATTTTATTAAAGGGGAATAACCCTTGAAACGTTAATGTTGAAAACGTGTAAAACATTTGAAAAGTTCTGTTGTAGAAATCTCTGGAAAATAATTCCTGGTACATCAGAGAGGTCGTCGAAAGCGATTTAATTCGTACATGAATATTCTGAACGTATCTGCACATATACACATGATCAAAGCTGGGGGACAAAAGGAAAGGATTATATATCAAACTTATTATTTGTTTGGCGATTTGGTTGGGATCCTGGATTTTACATTTGTTCCACACGATTTTTTAGATTCAGAATCTTCGCTAATCGACGGCAAGCGTTTAAATCTATGTGTCTGTTCATTAACCTTTTTCTTTCTATCTCGATTCCTTTTCTCTGTTTTGTAATTAGTTTCATTCGTCTTTTTCTATACCTGGTTGAATATGTTTGGAAAGCGTTTTCATCTTCTTTTTCCTCAGAATCACTACTAACAGAATCACTACTAACAGAAACACATACCTGTTCTTTTTCTATTTCTTCCGTGTTTTCTATTTCTATATCTTTCGTCTTTTCTATTTCTATGTTTTCTATTTCTATGTCTTCCGTCTTTTCTCTTTCTATTTCTTCGTCTACTTCACCCGTGTGTTTCTCTATCTCACCCTCTTCTATTTGTTCATTGTTGTCTGTAGTCGTGTTGTTGTTTCCTGACTCGGGTTTATTTAGTGGATTGTTTTCACAGTCGACTGTCTGATTACAAATACATAGATTTTTAGATTTATAACATTCTTCACATACAGTTAATTCACATTCAAATTTTGTGTGGCCTGTCTCTTTGCATCTATGACATATTATATTTGGGCAATTTTTAACTTCATGTCCTGACTGTATACAATTATAACAGACACGGAGTTGGTTATCATGTTTTACATGGAAGGACCGACCATCAAACTTCGTCGCATATGGTAGACTCTGGACATGAGGGGGAAATTCAACTTTAAGATATCTGGTACCATCAGATATACTCCGATCACCATGTTTATAATACCGACGTCTTTTCTCATTTTTGGGCTTGACATTCCATGCATGTAATTTTTCGTAAATTTCACCATCTTCAATATAGTGTGGTATGTGCATGAATGATACTATTTTAACAGTTGAAGCCACGAAAGTATATTCTAATACTACCCCATTTAGTCTGATGTTTTCATCCTTAAGTTTATTTAAGCAATCAGAAATTTCAAACGTTACCTCATAACATCCTTTCATTGGGACACATGCACAAATAGTATCCGTACCAGTGACTTCTTCTATAGCATCAATTAGATGTCCCGTATTCAATCTGTCATCAGAATATGGAACTATCTTTTAAATACATCTTCATTTTATCACTAGATTTCAAGCAGCTAATAAAGTAAGTATTTCTCAATCCAAGTCCGAGTACAAAGCGCAACACGGATTATACCCATAGTGTTTACAAGCAAAGCAGAGCTCGTATAAACACGTCCGTCCAGCTCGACAAACGCCTTAACCCTGGCACATTTTTGCTCAATTTATATACCTATTTCGCTTTATATATAACTTCGATTATAGTCGATTTACATGTGCATTCTGATAATACGTCTATCACTCATGAAATCAAACCGGAAGTCCCTTTTTAGTGGTGACTTGAAAATTGTGAATCTTTAAGATCCTTTAATTTTTAATGGCGGAGGGGTTGAATGGACGAATGGTTAGTGCGTGCGCGTTGTATCAATAATGTTTGTCATATTGAGTCAACTGGCGTGGGTTCGATTCCCAGGTTGTACGCGATAAGGAGTAGGGTCGCCTGTCCTCCGGTTTCATCTCACTTCAAAAGACCCCTAGCTACATGTACGCGCAAGCAAATTATTGAAAAAAAAACTGAACCATGTTAGTCCCGAAATGACAATGTTTGTGTCGAGAGGACCTCTCTCTCTCTCTCTCTCTCTCTCTGGCAACAAATTCCAAACGTTTTAGTTTAGTTTAGTGTTAGAAATAGCAAGCATGTTTTTGATATTCGATCTTAGGGATTACAGTTTGTCAAAAGTTCAGATAAATAAGGGGACGAAATGATTTCGACATTGATAGACTAATGACAGAACTTTATACTGGAATCCAGGGTTCGACATTCAACCAAATGAAATGAAATGGGGTTTAACGTCCTACTGTTCTGCTCCTAACCTGGGCTAATGAAGACGGGCATACGCCATACAGTGTGCTATGAGGGCAATTTTGCCCGGACAGCGGCACTACGGCCTACTCTTATATCGAATTCCAACTGCCAAGGGATCTTTTACGTGCACGCCAATGTGTACACGGGGCCTCGGTTTTTCGATCGTCCCATCCGAACGACTAGACAGCTTTCCTTGTCAGCCCCTCCGTCCTGCATCACTGACAATCTGGATGAACTTTCTCGGCCAATGCAGGGATCGAACATCCGACCTCCAGGCTAGCGAGCTAGCGTCTTACCCACTTAGCCACGTGATCCCCGACATTCAACCAGTGGAGCGACTTTAACATGGATGATATGTGTAAATACAGTTTGTAATGATCCGCTGTGTGGTACCTAATACAACAACTTAATGTTACCTACCTGTATATAACAGTACCTGTCGTCTATATACAACAACCTACCTGTATATAACAGTACCTGTCGATCATACTATACATCAACCTACCTGTATATAAGTCCCGTAGAGAGGGAGATAACTCTTTTTAACCTGACAAATTATTTTAGTTCAGTACAGTTATATCAGCCCACCATTGTATCAACTTGTATCAAGTGATAACACTTCTCAGCTGAATAATACAATAGGAAATTAATTTATCAAAGGCTCTGTTATTTTAAATATAATATTTTACAGGTTACACAAATGTGAATATTTACTTCATGCATACAGTTTACTATTTACAGTTTAAAATAGGTAGATATGTGTTCCTTGTTGGGGGGGGGGGGGGCGTGTATAATATTAACATAGTCTTGACCATGTATCATATTAACATAGACTTGATCATCATAGGTATACCATGCATCATTATTAACATAGACTTGATCGTCATAGCTATTATACCATGTATCATATACTGAGCGCCATGGAAAACGCATCACTTTTTTTCCCAAATATTTTATTACTAGGTGGTTTTGTATGTATAATATAATGCAATACTATGAACTATTGTTTCACACAATGCTCCCAAACGCAAAAAAAATCGGGCCGTGTGCACAAAAAAAAAAAATTGCACGAGATGCACATGAAAAACCCAATATTCACGTGCAGCATTGTGTGTGAGCCCTTTAAAAGCATGTTTTCAACTTAATGTGCAGTACATGAACTGTGAAACGTGAATCTGTCGTAATTTGTTGTTGGACGTGTGAAGGAATCGAGCTAGACATGCCGAGACTTACTGAAAATCAACGGAATGAAGCCATGGGAATGTCCAGGGCTGGCATTTCTACAGGTGCTATTGCCAGACACTTCAATTGTCATCAGTCCACTATTGTAAGGTTGGTGGAACGTGTTCGAGTTACTGGATCAACACGTGACCGTCAACGTCCTGGTCCACAACGCGTTACAACCCGGGCTCAAGACCGCTACATCCGGGTCACACATCTGCGAGACAGATTCCGCCCAGCGACTCGAACAGGTGCAGCAGTCGTCGGAAGACAATGACCAGTATGTGCCAACACTGTAAGACGTCGTCTAAGAGAAGTAGGGCTCCGTGCACGACGACCTTACGTTGGAGCTATCCTCAGGGATCATCACCGTCAGTGGCGTTTGATATGGGCTCGAGGACACCAGACATGGAGAAGAGTAGACTGGCAAAGTGTACTCTTCAATGATGAGAGTGATGAGAGTCGCTTTCATCTTTATCACGCTGATGGCCGTCAACGTGTGTGGAGACGTCTTGGGGAACGTCTTGCAGACTGCTGCGTCTTCGAAACGAATAGATGGGGTGGGGGAAGTGTAATGGTGTGGGGAGGCTTCACATTTCATCACCGGACCGCCCTACACATTTGCAGGAGTAGCGTTAATGCTGTAGCCTACCGTGATTATGTCTTGCAACCAATTGTTGTTCCGATGTTTCGAGCGCACCCACAACTTCAGCACTTCCAACAGGATAATGCACGTCCGCATACCGCCCGTTTTAGTATGGACTACCTGGCTGCTAACAACATTAATGTCTTGGACTGGCCAGCCATGTCTCCGAACATGGCACCGATAGAACATGTCTGGGATGGGATTTGACGCCGTCTGTATCGGAGACCACAGATGCACACCATTGCTGCTTTAGAAGCTGCTCTTGTCCAAGATTGGAACAATTTGCCCCAGGCCTTCTTTCAAACATTGGTAAATTCCATGCGACGTCGCTGCACAGCGTGCGTAAGAGCCCGTGGAGGACACACGCGCTACTGACGTCTGTGTCGAACTTTTGGTTTTGACCCCTCTAACTTTGTACTGTTGATTACAAATTAAACATCCATAAGTGTACAAATGTGTTGTTATTGATGTGTTCCCATTTGAATATTGTTCACAATAAGAAGCAAAATAAATAAGATATGTTTACAGGATCATTTTGTTATACGAAAAACTAAGTGATGCGTTTTCCATGGCGCTCAGTATATTAACATAGACTTCATCGTCTCGGCTATACCATGGATCATATTAACATGGACTTAGTCGTCATGAAATGAAATGAAATGAAACGTTCTACTTTTCTGCTCCTAACCTGGGCTAATGAAGACGGGCATACGCCATACAGTGTGCTATGAGGGAAATTTTTTGCCCGGGCAGCGGCGATACCGCCTACTCTTATATCGAATTCTATCTGCCAAGGGATCTTTTACGTGCACGCCAATGTGTACACGGGACCTCGGGTTTTCGTCCAATCCGAACGACTAGACAGCTGTCCTTGTCAGGCCCTCCATCCTGCATCACTGACAAGGGGAAACCACGCCGGAAAATCTGGATGAACTTTCTCGGCCAATGCAGGGATGGAACACGCGACTTCCAGGTCAGCGAGCCAGCGTCTTACCCACTTAGCCACGTGATCCATGTATCATATTAACATAGACGTGATCATCATAGATATACCTTGAATAAGTTAACATAGACTTGATGTTCATAACTACCATGTATTTTTTATTAATGTCAGATTTCTTGGAGGATTCATTTGTCCGGCACTAATTAACCCGGGAGCCACGGTGACTCAGTGCTAAAAGATGTTGAGGGGGGGGGCGAATGGTTAACGCGTACGCATTGGATCATAAGGTCTGCCATTGGAGGAATGACATCTCTTTATCTAATCTTCCATAATATCCCTTTTTATAAGTATTAACACTAGAATACGATACGTTAAAGGACTAATCCCGATAATTTTTGGAAAAATAAAACTGCTTGAATTTGTGTTAAAATCCCTTAAAATCCTCTACCCAAGGGACAAGCAACTAACTCAATATTTGTGATATGTTTTCAAACAACTTAAACCTGTCAGTCTTCATCTGGAAATGGAAACTGGTGTATTATGCAGTGTCTGGATAAAACCAGACTTTTATTTTATAAAAAATAATGTGTAGGTGAAATTTACCATTCATTATCAAGTACAGCACATGGGTCGTTCACTGTATAGACCTCTCAAGGAACGGAAATCGATTATCAGGTCACCCAACGAAAAAATTGACTCGAAATCTTGAAAGGGTTACGTGTCCGGATAAGCATTTTTGATGTTCACGTCGAAACGACTCAATATTTTGAGCTGAAATTTTGAGACAAGGTAAATACACCATCCCTCTATATTTTGGCGCTTAAATTTCATACGTACTTGGACTTTTATTTTTGAGACTCTGTTCAAATTGGGAAAGTTCCTTTAAAGTTTAATACTGACACAAAATTAATATACAAACCATTTTTTTTATTCAAAATGAAATTAAAAGAATCTTCGTCGTGCGTGCAGTTTCTGTTCTTACACACAAGTAATATAGAATTTGGGTGTTTGTTGCATGGCAACCGTTTGTTGTATATTGTAGCTAAGAACAAGTAAAAGGGAATGTGGGGGTATCTTGCATGGCAACCGTTTGTTGTATATTGTAGTTAAGAACAAGTAATATCGAATGAAGTTTATAAAACATTCATTATCAACTAATGATATTTCAGTACAGATACAAATCATAAGGGATCACGTGGCTAAGTGGGTAAGACGCTGGCTCGTTTACCTGGAGGTCGGGTGTTCGATCCCTGCATATGCCGAGAAAGTTCATCCCGATTTTACGGCGTGGTTTCCCCTTGTCAGTGATGCAGGATTTAGGGCCTGACAAGGACAGCTGTCTAGTCATTCGGATGGGACGAAAAACCGAGGTCCCGTGTACACATTGGCGTGCACGTAAAAGATCCCTTGACAGATAGAATTCGATATAAGAGTAGGCCGTAGCGCCGCCGCCCGGGCAAAATTTCCCTCATAGCACACTGTATGGCGTATGCCGTCTTCATTAGCCCAGTTTAGGAGCAGAACAGTAGGACGTTAAACCCCATTTCATTTGATTTCATAAACTTTAAATTTGGATCTATAAATAAAACTTTATAAACCTTTTTGTTTTTGTTCCTTTATTCAAATCAAATGAAACCATATAAAATAAATGAGATTATAAATTATGCATATTACCCGGCCCCTAGTACACCAAACCTCTAGCTTCTATAAAACTTTATAGATAACTATAATGTCTTTTTGTTCAATCTGTCATAAATCAAGAACAAGGTACAGATATTAAGCATAAAATGTGTTATTTAAGATACACTGTGTAAGAACTAAATCGGTTTATAGCAAGGTTTTTATTTGACTTCAAATGTTATATAAATTATTCACATGCCAGGCCAATAATAAACTAGATAGACCATCGGGTTGTCGAGAATTGAATGGCTTGAAACACGATCGCCATTTAATAATTAAATCTAAACCTGATGAATGGCTCAGATTAATGTAATTTGAATAAGATCCCATTATCTATTTTCAGATTAACCAACCGTATAAATACACGACAAACGTACTGAATTATAAACGTACTAAATTATATGAAAATATAATAAAAATTATATAAAGCACTATTTAGGTGCTATAAACTGTAAACTTTAAAATTGATATTTTTTTAGTGCCGATGTATATATAATAAAGAATATTACTACAATTAACATATATTTATTATCAAGACTAATTATCATTAATAACTATCAACCGATGTATAGTCATTCGGATAGAACGAAATACCGAGGTCGGTCCCGTGTACACATGCTTGCACGTAAAAGATCCCTTGGCAGTTGGAATTCGATATAAGAATAGGCCGTGGCGCCGCTGTCCGGGCATAATTTCCCTCATAGCACACTGTATGGCGTATATCTGTCTTCATTAGCCCAGTTAGAGAGAGAGAGAGAGAAATGGGGTTTAACGTCCACTCGACACAAACTAGGTCATTTCGGGACTAACATATGTTTTAATCTTTTTATTTCAATAATTCGCTCTGCGTGTAGGGGTCTTTAGCAGTGGGAGGAAACCGGAGGACCCGGAAAGACCCCACGAGATTGGACAGGCGACCCTACTCCTTGTCACGTTCAACCGGGGAATCGAAACCCCGCCAGTTGACTCAATGACAGACGGTATGATACAGCGCGCGCGTGCTAACCATTCGGCCATCCAACCCCCCAGCCCATTTAGAAGCAGAACAGTAGGATGTGAAACCCCATTTAATTTCATATCATTTCGCTAACCAGGGCTCTGGGATTCGCTCCCGATGCTGGCCTTGAAGGTTGCCCTCTGGATTTTCCGGCGTAATCCCCCATGGCAAGGAGAGTGTCTAGTCTTTAGGATTGGACGAAAATCAGAATCCCGGTGTACGCATTGACGTGAACTTTATAGAAACCTTGGCAGTTGGAATTCGATATAAGAATGGACGCCAAAGCGCCTCTGTTTGGGCAAAAATTCCATCATAGCACACTATATATTGATAAAGAATTCTAGTCGAAACGTTGCCCGGTAATAAACCGTTAAAGTATTCCATAGTTACTCGTGAACATGCAAGTCAATATACGTATTTATGCATATTATAATGTTTTTCTGCGATATAATTTAGCCTGTCTAGTAATATTCACCATATGTTTGGTGCAATATAGCCCGGTTGGAGCTGAGGTGCCATAAAACCACTTTTCATTTCAATTAATTTATTGAAAGGCGACGCCCATATTACAAGCTTACGCAATACGTATAAATAGACTGGTTTTCCCGTTACTTAGTATAGAATAGACTACGTTATCCAGACATAAATAAACACCTACTGAACAGACAATTGTGGAGGATTCATTCAGATAGTTACAACACTATTTATTATATTGATATATTTAGGTTATCTTAAACACCAGGAATTTATTATATTAGTTTCAACAAGTCGGGGCTATATTCTTTATCGAGAATGGCTATTCATGAGTGTAGAAATATTATAATTATTTATCGTACTTGATCTAGCTCAACGCAAATAGTAGTGAGACAGGTTATACAAGACTAAAACTCGTCATTAATACACTATACATAGACTGTGTTTTTCCAATGGGTAATTTTTATAGAACCCCCTTGATCTAGTGTTATACAGTTCTGTTTGTCTTTAGTAAGGTTCTAAGGGAACTCTAGTAGAAGAAAGTTGTCATAGAATAATAAGGATAAGAAGAATGGCCACCCCAGTAAGTACAACTACGTCATGTTTATAAAATAACACGTCAGTTTATGACGTCAATAACTAACCATCGTAATCTTGATAATGACTGTCTTATCTCTCGTAGAATACAAATACTGACGAGTGAGTACACGAAGCAGTGTATGTTTACTCCTATACTTGATACAACTAGTGTCTCTACATCTATGAGAGTCGTGTTGATGTAACAATTTACAAGTTCACTGGTTTATATTTACCTAGTACTTTTAAAGAACTGTGTAAGGTGCGCTTTAGATCATAAGGGCTGTCATAGAGTCACGTGGTGTGGTTTTGATTCGAGCATGTACCTGACAAGGAGTAGAGTCACCTGTCCAACCTCGCGGTTTTTATACTGATCCTCCGTTAGAAGGACGTTAAACCCCAGTTCATTCTCAGTGAGGAACTGTGCCATTTTCATTCCCCAGAGAGCCTTCTTTCTGTCTGTGTCCACCAGTCCTAACAAAATTTTCAACACGATAGAATCAAACAATGAAAGTTTTTAAATTTGGCCCACAGTCCAACATGCTGGTGTAAATAAGTGAGACCAGAGTATGTTACATATAAAGAATAGAAATGTGGCTGATTTATATTTAATTTAAATACAAAGATTAATTCATCTGTTTTTGTATATATTTAAAATGTCTTCTCTTCTCACATGTTTCAGTACTCGACCCTGTGTTTAAGTCAAGGAATTTTCCCCAAGCATCAACAAACTTCTGTACGCCACTGGTCAACCGAGCATCTCAAACTAGAGATTCAACGCATGCCCTTAATTTACAGATCTCTTTCTGTTATTTAGATTCGTCGATGATTATCATATCTAAGAAGAGAGATATTGTTGTAATAATATTTACAAGTAGAGACTAGTTGTTTATTTATTTTCTATTCCAGTTATCAACCGTTACCAACAATACCTACAACATGTATAATATACATGGTGATTGTCAAGCTGTACAGATTGGAACATCAAACACAATAAATGAAACTAGTAACCAGACCGACAGTGAGGATTGCACATCCGATATGGAAGATGTGAGATTCCAGATCAATCGGATAACAGAAGAGATGGCTGAAAAATTTGAAAGAAAAGATGAAGAAATAGCTGAATTAAAAGACAGGGTGGCTGACCTGGAAGCATTTAAGAAGAAAGTAGAACAATCGGAAGTCAAGACAAACACCAACACTAATACTAGACGTTATGTCAGGGATACGAGTAATGATATTACTCTAAAGTTGGTATATGGCCCGTAAGTAAATGTGTTCATAATAATATATATTTTGACAACTGTCAAATTTTACATACTGTTACAAGAGTCTTGAGTTTTAACTAATATCGAATGATGAAGTTTCTATATCACGTGACTTGAATAATAACCAACTAGAGGTGACTTGAATAATATACTGACTAGTGAAACAGTGGGATGTACTTGACAATATCCATAGTCAAAATAGTATTATATATTTAATAGTGTATTTAATAATAAGGGCTCAAGACAATGATTTTATCAATAATTTATCATTTAAATAATTTATAATACTCGTGTTTCTAAGGTTTACAAAGATGATTATTGATAATGATATATTAACCTGTATTTATATCTATGGTGGCTGATTGGTAAGGAAATAAAATAAAATGAAATGGGGTTTAACGTCCAGCTGTTCTGCTCCGGGAGTCACAGTGGCTAAGTGATTAAGGTGCTGGCTCGCTGGCCTTGACGTCGCGGGTTCGCCACCGGTGTTGGTCGACAAAGTTCATCAATATTTTCCGGCGTGGTTTCCCGTTGTCAGAGATGCAGGAAGGAGGGCCTGACAAGGACAGCTATCTAGTCGTTCGGATGGGACAAAAAACCGAGGTCCTGTGTATATATTGGCGCGCACGGAAAAGATCCCTTGGCAATTGGAATTCGGTATAAGAGTAGGCCGTAGCGCGGCTGTCCGGGTAAAATATTAACCTGTATTTATATCAGTTGATAATGATATAATATATTAACCTGTATTTATAGATGTAGATATAAAGATATGGGTTCTATAACTGTCAGTAAGAAAGTCAGTGCTAATGATTTAATGAAGTTGATAGAAGAGAAGAAGAATAAGAAGATCAGATGGATTGGTATAATAGGATATAGAGATGGTAGTTTGGGAGAGATCTACGACAGTAAAAACAACAAGAACGACTATAGCCTGGAACAACTTGGTGTTGTAGACCAGGACCAGGTTTGGTACTGGTGATAGTAAAATACAGTGATTATATTGATATGATGTATTGATGGGCTCCTTTATATTAAACAATGAGGTGTTTGGGGGGGGGGGGGGGTAGATATTACTTATAGTAAAATATAATGGTCGAACCAGAACGAGGTTAGGTATTATTGTCTCTTGATTAGGTTGTGAGGGTGGAATAAAGTAAAATGTTTGAGTGGTGTTGTGGGTGATGTGGTGTGGTGGTGTGGGTGCTAAGTTAGTGAAGAGATTTATCAACCACACCAGCACCCTAACCAAGTATCTTATACCCCCTTCGCCCCCCCCCCCCCCCCCAACCCCCATGATTGATATATTGAATCTTACTCTAAGTAATATCTTACCTGTCCCACCTGTTCCACCTGATTGATATATTGAATCTTACTCTAAGTAATATCTTACCTGTCTCACCTGTCCCACCTGATTGATATATTGAATCTTACTCTAAGTAATATCTAACATCCTAATATAAAACTAGCTTACTACTGTAAATAAAGCTGTAATTCAATAGTCACGATTATCAGGTGATATGTAGTCGTGATCATGTGATAACTAACTGACATGTATATAATATATAATTATATTAGTGAAACAATGTTTTATATTTTGTATTCTAATTTTGTTTCAATAAAATATTTTATAACTAAACTAATGTCGTTCTACTAATATTTCTATGGTGTCAGGAAATGAGATAGTTACCACTAACAGAGGGGGTCAGTCTGTGGTATCATGAAATACTGGATAACGCTGTCAACATGTGTCTAGTCATACGAATGGAACAAAAAAAGAGAATCTATCTTGAAGAAATAATTCTAGGAACAGTTGGCTGCAATGGGCAATTAATACAGGGTGACGTACACAATATGTTTCTAGTCATTCGAATGGGACGTGCAAAAAAAAAACCCCAATCAAATACAGATTACAGATGCTTTACGCACGACCAAAGGACTTTCTCGTTGATTAAAATAAATACGCAAATACAATCTGTTTCTAATCTAGATTAAATGAGTTTTTAGTGGTGACTTGAAAATTGTGAATCTTTAAGATCCTTTAATTTTTAATGGCGGAGGGGTTGAATGGACGAATGGTTAGTGCGTGCGCGTTGTATCAATAATGTTTGTCATATTGAGTCAACTGGCGTGGGTTCGATTCCCAGGTTGTACGCGATAAGGAGTAGGGTCGCCTGTCCAACCTCGTTGGTTTTCTCCGGGTCCTCCGGTTTCATCTTACTTCAAAAGACCCCTACGCGCAACCAAATTATTGAAAAAAAACTGAACCATGTTAGTCCCGAAATGACAATGTTTGTGTCAAGAGGACCTCTCTCTCTCTCTCTGGCAACAAATTCCAAACGTTTTAGTTTTTTTTTATTTATTTAATTCACAAAAATATTGCACACATACAAAATTAAAACAAAAAAAGTTACATCAGTTTAAAGTCACCATCTAATTAAATTTGATATTGATTTTATCATTAATTTCTATATAGGAATTCATTGAAAATAGTAATAAATATTTATGTCGATTACTGTGCTTTGACATATACTGATACAAGTAATTCATGTGTTTGGTTAGAAGTGTTTTAAATAATTTACACAAATCTACCCTGGTGGCTTCATTTAAAAACAAAATTCTCCGTTTGATAATAGCTAATCTAGCAAACGAGAAAATAAAAATTAAAAACAGATTATTGGCTTCATTTCGCACAGGATAACCAAACAGTAACCACTGACGAAAATCATCTAGTCCAAAACCCGAGGATTGGAAAAACACCTCTATAAAATCTAAAATATATTCATGCAAATTCTTAACAGATTTGCAATCTAGAATTATATGCTCTAAATTTTCAATAGAATCTTTATCACAGAATTTACAATAAGGATTATTTATTTTACCAATATTATGAAGCTTCTCATTAGTCCAAATGATGTTATGAACAATTCTATAATCATTATCTAACGATTCTGAACTTTTATTCATAGCAAAAACAGACTTCCATACCACTGGCCAGTTGATGTCGTACCCTCGGTGCTGCCAATAAGATTCGCAGACAGGGGGTTCAAAATACTTATCCCTTATAGACCGAAGACGTACTTAATTGATAGATAGCATAGATGTTATCATTCATAATCAGTTCAAAACTAATTCATAGCGTATAATATCACTCTTAGAGCGAATTATTTTAGTCCAGGACACTGGCAAACATTTAAGAATCAAATTATACTGATTTTCAATTTTCTCATATTTACAATCTGGTAACGATTCTCTAGCCATTTCAAATATAGCGTCAACTGATAAAAATCCTGGGATAAAAATATAACATAGATCAGAAATTTTGACTAAACCGGCTTCTATAAAATCACAGAAATATAAAGTTTTATCATCATATACAATCTGTGGATTATCAAATAATGGTTGATTGAGGATGTCATTATAATTATCAGCAACTGGCCTTTTACCATTATGAAAGTCATCCCACGAAATCAGCATAGATCTATAAAAAGATGGCAACACCTTTAAAGCAGGTTTAGAATAGTTAATAAATAATAATTCAAATGAACACAAATAATTTTTATAAAGTTTTAAAAAATAAGTCATAAAATATTTCCAGATAAAATTATCTGGACAGGATAAATATTTAGATAGCCAGTATAACCTAAATGCTTTCTGTTTTAAAATAACAGAATTCAGATTAAGACCCCCAACATCAGTACTACCTAAAATAGAAGTCCTCTTAATAAGGGGTGGTTTACCATTCCAAATAAAGGATCTAATAGATTTTTCAATACGATCCTGAGCCCATAGTGGAATTTCTACAACTCTTAATAGATACCATAAAGTTGATAGACACATGATGTTGACAATTAAAACTTTACCACGTAACTGAAGCCCTCTCTGCCTCCAGAGATTAAGTATTCTGCCAATTTTATTAACCTTGGAATCCCAATTTGATCGTTCACACATTGCTTCATCCGGACCCAAATACACACCGAGAAACTTTGCCGCTCCATGTAAAACTTTAACAGGTAAAGAGTCAGGATTTGAAACAGAGGCACTGCCCGCTAATAAGAGCTCAGATTTCTCGGCGTTAATTTTGGCTCCCGAAGCCGAACAATAAACTCCAACTGTGGATAGAGCTTCATTTACAGAATCTAAATTAGATAAAGACAAAGTTGTGTCATCAGCGTGTTGAAACACGGTTGAATTATAATCACATCCTGGAACAGCAAAACCCTTGATATTCTCATTAGACTTAATAAGTAAATTTAATGGAACTGAGGTTAATACATATAACAAGGCCGAAATTCCACATCCTTGGCGAACAGAGCGAAGGATAGGGAATGATAAAGAGACATGCCCGTTTACCTTTACCGAACTTCTAATGTCTTTATACAAGATTTTAATAGAATTGATAAATTTCTCACCAAATCCAAATTTATGTAATAAATTGAACATATAATCATGAGAAACCCTGTCAAATGCTTTCTCGGCATCTAATTTCAAAAGATACAGAGGAAGGTCTTCAAGTTCAGCAAAGGAAATAAGGTCACGTATGTTAAGAATATTGGTAGCAATATCCCTGCCTGGAACACAACAAGACTGATCAGTCGATACAAGATCAGCTAATACTGTTTTTAATCTAAGAGCTAGTGTCCTGAAGAAGATCTTGTTATCAACATTTAAGAGACTTATGGGTCGCCAATTACGTAATTCATCTTTATTACCACGCTTTTTGAAAAATAACGAAATTGTCCCTCTCTTCATGGAATTACTGAGCTCTCCCATCTCCTGTATATTAGAAATAACTTGAAAATAATATTTTCCTAAAATGTCCCAAAAATGCAAATAAAATTCGACAGTAATTCCGTCCGGACCGGGAGATTTCCCTTTCTTCATGCCCTTTAAAGAATTGTACAATTCATGAATGGAAATATCAGTCACAATATTTAGATTTAGCTTCATCTAACTGATCAGTAATTAAATCAAATAACTTATTTTGATTGGCCTCATTAATTGGTTCATTCGTATATAGTTTTGTATAAAATTTAACACATTCTTCAAGAATTTCAGGAGTTGAATTGACAAAAGAACCGTCAGATCTTTTCAAAGTCTTAACAATATTACTCTCCTGTTTAAATTTTTCTAAATTAAGAAAATAACGTGAGCATTTGTCTGTATCGAGGATGACGGGTTTTTGATCTAAGTATAGCCCCGTCACATATCTGTTTTTCATATTTTTCAAGTTTATTCTTTAGTTCATAAATTTGGGTATAGTCGTAATTTTTAACTGTATTGGCTTTAGTATAATGAAAATTTAATGCAGTCTGAATCTGCCAGAAATCGTCCTGCTCTTGTTTTCTCCTTTTCTGGGCATGTAAAATACTAAATTGTTTTATACGGTATTTCAAATTGTCCCACCATACTAATTGTTCAGTTTTATATAAAGGACAGGAAAGGGATTTACTAATTAATGATTTGACACCTTCACAATATTCATGTTCTTTAAGATACTTGTTGTTAAAGATCCACAATCCAGGCCCTTTATCATAGTTGTTAAAATTGAGAATTGCAGTAACGAAACTATGATCACTAGTTGTAGTATGGGATATAAAACAATAAGATATAAACATCAGAATCGATGACGTGGTAAATATATAGTCCAATCGAGACTGCTTCAACACACCTTGTACGAATTGTTGACGCGTAAAAGTATCTTTGCCTGGGTTTTTCCTTCGCCAAATGTCAAACAAATTATTAGTAAACGCAAAATCAAAGAGATCCTTGGTTGATCCACCATAAGCAGACATATTTTTAGATCGATCAGCAAACCCGTTCATGACGTCATTAAAATCACCACAAACAATAGAATTTTCAGATATTCTGCCACCAATTTGATCAAAGAACTCTCTCCTATCTTTTTGAATATTAGGGGCATAAATACATATAAGTTTGAAGGTACACTCATTAATTTCAACATCACATTCAAGATATCGACTATCATCGTCAGAGTAAACAAAATTACAGTTTTCAGAGTATTTTTTAGACACAAATAAAGCGCAGCCTTTAAAACCATGCAGACTATTTGAAAAATAAATATCACCACTCCAAAGATGTTTATAAGAATTAATAAAATTGTCATCCCAATGAGTTTCTTGAACGCACACAAAATCTAAACTTTTGCTCTGAAAATTAGCTATTAAATTACTGAATTTATTCACGTTCGTAAGTCCATTGACATTAATTGTAGCTACTTTAACCATTAAAATATAAAGTGAGAAAAAGGTTAACATGATTTTATCTTAAATATTTTATTTTGATTTATTCTTAAGGGCACTTTCAATCGAAACTTTCATACGATCACCCACAAGAGGATTTATGACCCCTTTCTTAATTTTACCAATTTTACTTTTTAAGGGATTATAAGCAACAGATTGCCTATTGCGCCGAGGATATGGTGACTTGCGTTCTGTTGAATCCCCAATAGACACCTGACTATAATAAGAATCTTCTATCTCAAATTCATTATCATCTTCAACCGTTTTATCAACATCAACTTCAGTTTCACTTATTGGCCTATCATCTAAGTGGCAAAAACCATTAGCAACTTGATCAACATCTGAATTTAATTTATCCCATATATTAATATTACCTACAGATCCACATGCATCAGTAGGGGTAACTACTTCAGTGACATCAGCAACATTGGGATTGTGGACAGCAGCTTTTATTGCTTTACCATCAGACGCTTCTGTGCTATTCACAATACCGTTATCATTACCGTTAGGTATTTCCGCATGTGCATCAGCTGTAAATATATTATCACTCGCATCCACGACACACTCGCATTTCCAATCAAATTCATCGCACCTCGGACACAACACCGACGCACATCTTTTTTTTACCAAGACCGGCTTGTTTACATCTAAAACACTTAAATTCTGGACACTGGGCAACTACGTGGCCGGATTGTAAACACAGGAAGCAAACCCTTTCTTGATCATTATGGCGAATACTGTACGACACACTATCAAAACTAGTAGCATATGGCAAACTTGAAATACTTGGGGGGAAATCAACTTTAATAAAACGGGTACCATCATATTTCCTTTTCCCATCGATATCGATCGTTTTCCTGTGAAGAGGTCCAACGGGTGTAACACCCCAATTTTCTAACTTTTTATAAATGTCATCATCTGAGATATAAACAGGCAAATGCATAAAAGATACTACCTTCACTCTTGAATCAACAAATTTACAGGGTAGACCCTCATCACCACATACCAAACCATCATCAGCTAACTGTTTCGCACTGTTACGATTAACTATAGTAACATCATATGAATCGCTGCACGGAACACATGCGAGAACTGAATCAACGCCAAGTTTTTTTTCAACTAAAATAATAATGTCACGCGCACGATATTTCTGAACATCTTTCACTAAGACCTTCACTGTGTTGTCCTTTATCGACAACTGAACATCCGCCATATTGATTAAACAATTTGACTCAAGCTGACTTCAGCCGGGCCGAAAGGCCCACAAAATAGTCACAAAAAGTTCAAAAGTGAAAACTATTACCTCAAATCAGAAGTTAAAGTTTATATACACATTTTTGCTCAATTTATATACCTATTTCGCTTTATATAACTTCGATTATAGTCGATTTACATGTGCATTCTGATAATACGTCTATCACTCATGAAATCAAACCGGTAGTCCCTTTTTAGTGGTGACTTGAAAATTGTGAATCTTTAAGATCCTTTAATTTTTAATGGCGGAGGGGTTGAATGGACGAATGGTTAGTGCGTGCGCGTTGTATCAATAATGTTTGTCATATTGAGTCAACTGGCGTGGGTTCGATTCCCAGGTTGTACGCGATAAGGAGTAGGGTCGCCTGTCCAACCTCGTTGGTTTTCTCCGGGTCCTCCGGTTTCATCTCACTTCAAAAGACCCCTACGCGCAAGCAAATTATTGAAAAAAAAACTGAACCATGTTAGTCCCGAAATGACATTGTTTGTGTCGAGAGGACCTCTCTCTCTCTCTCTCTCTGGCAACAAATTCCAAACATTTTAGTTTAGTTTAGTGTTAGAAATAGCAAGCATGTTTTTGATATTCGATCTTAGGGATTACAGTTTGTCAAAAGTTCAGATAAATATAAGGGGACGAAATGATTTCGACATTGATAGACTAATGACAGAACTTTATACTGGAATCCAGGGTTCGACATTCAACCAAATGAAATGAAATGAAATGAAATGGGGTTTAACGTCCTACTGTTCTGCTCCTAACCTGGGCTAATGAAGACGGGCATACGCCATACAGTGTGCTATGAGGGAAATTTTGCCCGGACAGCGGCACTACGGCCTACTCTTATATCGAATTCCAACGGCCAAGGGATCTTTTACGTGCACGCCAATGTGTACACGGGGCCTCGGTTTTCCGTTCCATCCGAACGACTAGACAGCTTTCCTTGCCAGCCCCTCCGTCCTGTATCACTGACAATCTGGATGAACTTTCTCGGCCAATGCAGGGATCGAACACCCGACCTCCAGGCTAGCGAGCTAGCGTCTTTTTTTTTTTTTTTCTTGTAAATATGTTTATTCAATAAATATATAATCATAATACACTGTACATACATTTTAATCATGGAACAGCACAAAACATTCTTAGTTAATTAAAAGCATTATTTTTGTTTATTTGATTTTATTTATTTATTTTTAAAAACAAGAAAAAGGAAAAGACAAGAAATAAATTTCTGAATCAAAATACAGAACCATTGACACATTAACACATTGATGAAATAATAAATCAATAATTCAATGGATCAATATATTAATTCATAAATATATTATTATATTAGGTTAATTAAAATATGTATTAAAAGGTTGTGCTATTCAATTTGAAAATTCAATCAAGATATAATTACACAAATTTACATAGTATGTACATATGATGTTAAAGCTATTGTTGCTAATCTGATATTCAGTAAGGGTAATCTAAGTCGATACGAATACTACAATTCATAGTTAAAAATCAAAAATTAGTTACTTTATCGTTTTTCTAATCATTTATATTTAAAAGTGGATTCATGGTGTTTTAACAATTACAAAGCTTAGCTTTTATTTACGTGCTGATAAGATTTTACACAATAAGTAGCAGACTAGATTTCTGCCGTCTGCGCGACGCTGTGTCCCACTTAATGACCTTAACTGTGGACTGTGCCAGGTATGCAAGCCTTTACCTTCCAGTTCTATTTTAACACAAAACATCATAGAAGTCTTGTTCTTCCAGTGCTCTTACAATTTAACACTGAAAAGGGCTATTGTAAACCTGTTAAGGCAGAATTCTCTGGAGATAAATAATTTAACACAACTGTATTACCTACATCTTTATTGTTTTGTTTGTTAGTCACTAAATATAGTAAATTTTGGGACATAGAGGTTTGTCATTTAAGTTTGAAGCCTATTTTCATGTGAACAATGTTCAACAATTGTCACTCCAAGGAGATTATGAATTGATAATGTTTGATTCTTAACATGTGTATAACATTTTCTCTGCACATTATTACCTTAATATAGTTCTATTTTGGCACTATTATATTTTAGCTTAAAGTCATCAAAAAATGCAGTATATTTATATGTTTAAGATTTTTATTAAAGTTTGAAGCACATATTCTCGTTGACACTGACTGGTCATACTGTCATAATATAATATATTTCATTTTTTTTTTCCTACCGGATAATTTATGTTTTGATATTAAATATTAATTATTTCCAACCATTGCTATTTCTGTATATGTTTTAAAGGATTTTTTGCTTTCCCAATTAATAATCTAGAATTACACTTCTGTCGTAATCTTATTAACGATCATTAACGATCATTCGTGTAAATTATTATTTTTCTCACACTTTTGCAATTTAAGTTTAAAGTCACCAAATTTGTATGATTAGGATTTTTTTTTTTTAAAATGTAAAACAGTAAGGTTCTTATATTAATATTTGGAAAAGGAAATGAAATGAAATATGCTTTAACGTCCTATTGTTCTGTTCCGAACTGGTCGGCCTACTCTTATAATGCGTTTCAACTGCAAAGGAATCTTTAAACGTGTATGCCAAGGTGCACACAGGACCCCAGCCACTCTTTCCATCCGAATGACTAGGCATGTCCCGCGCCACTGTCAAGGGGAAACCGTCAATAATTTATGTTATCATCAAAAATATTAATTATCTCTATCCATTATATAAAATTTTCTCTTCACATTATTACTTTGATACAGTTTTTTTTTTTTTTAAAATTATACTTAGGTTTAAAATCCCCATATATCGAACTATATTTAAGATTACGGTTTAAATTAAAGTTTGTCCTAAATTTTTTCATTGACATTGACTGCATAGTGTCATGTAATAAATTTTCAAATCTTAGCTTACTGACTAGTTTCTGTTGTGATATTAAATATTATTTATCTCCATAAATGTTAGTTATATACATGTTTTAAAGGATTATGGTGTTGTAACAAAGAAACAAAACTAGACTTATACATGTTAGCTTATACCCCTAAAGTCTCGAAGAGATAAGCGAAAAGTTAAAACCAAACAGTTGTAAGGTTTTAAAAGGGTGAAAGTTTTCGAGACCATCCTGGCAACATAAATATGCCCTAAAATAACTATAACCCTGGAGGGGTTGTCTCGATAAAGTGTTTCGAAACCGGGGGGCGAGGGGGTATCAAAAATCCAAGGTTATAGATCCATCTGTTTCATAAATAAATAGAAGTGAGGGTTTAATAAATGTTTGTACAAATCTAGACTTACTATTATCAAAATAATTACTTATGTAATATAAATTATCTCTAAGTATATTTTTGAACAGGGTTATAACATTCACAATTGCATGTTCATTATCTAACATAATCATTCTACGCTTATATATAGATTCTCTAGCAGATGATAAAACAATACTGCATAATTCGGTTGGGAGTTTCTTTGTGTTATGATAAGTACCAAACAATAAGAAGGATCTAAAAGTACAGTCATCAATACTAAATTTCAAAATATCATGAATTATCTCCCTTAGTAGTGATTTTAGGTTAACAAGTTTATCACAATCTACAAACATATGAATAATGTTTTCTATGTCTAATTTACAAACTGGGCATATATCTGAGTCTCTTATCTTAACTTTACATAATTTTTCCATTGTCCAGATAATGTTGTGTAATATTTTATAGTCTAGATCTATACTTCTAGGATTCTTGTAATTCTTAAATACAATTTTTCCATATTACATTAGTATTAAGTGTAAAATTGTTTTTCACCCAATATTCATAGGAAGTAGGTTCATTTACATAATTCTTTAATAAAATACTATAACATAATTTGGATGTAAGTTCACTTGAATTAATGTTCACATTATTAATATTTAAAGTGATAACATCTTTATTTTTCAGATCAGAAGTCTGAGTTTCAATAATAGATTTCCATCTTTCAGGAATTGATGATTTTACAATATCATACAAATTAATAATCTTATCTCGGTCATAATCTACATCCATATTATCCATATAGTCAATTATAGAATGATTGGGTAGAAACCCAGGTTGTACAAAATATATAATATCATAAATACACTTAATTCCTACTGTTTTAAACAGTTTAAAATCTAAAGTTTTATTATTATGCTTGATATATTTATTATTAAAAATTGGCTGTATAGATATATCTTCAATAGTTAGAGGATCAGGTCTAACTTTACAATTTAAATCATCCCAGGCAGTGAACAAATATTGGTAAAATACAGGTAAAGTTGATAAAAGCTTACTATCTAAATCTACACAAAAAACACATACTTATGGAAAAACAGCTACTTATTTATTTGGGCGACGTTTCGAAGAGTATTCTCTCAACGTTATCAAGCTAATACAGTAATACAAGAATAATGAGATCAATATATACAGAAAACTGTAACAACAATTCATGAAACCATACAGGCTACTCTTCACACTTAATTAGTTTTTGTAGAATAAACCCCTTTGATCTTGTTGTTGTCCTGTATGGTTTCATGAATTGTTGTTACAGTTTTCTGTATATATACTATTCAAAAAAAGTAGGGGATATTTGATTTTGGGGGCATAATACTAAAATATGGAAATGACTACGAAAAAAGTCACTATAGAACCTAACAGAAGAAACATTTCCAGTTACATGTGACGCCCAAACGCACCAATAGCTACCGCATGGAATGCAGGTGATGCTTGGGATCATCATGGGGGTCCAACCCAAGATTTGCACGACTCTGACTTTGAATGTTACAGTCATTGTGGCATTGAATTCCAGGGTGGAAACATCAGTTTAATTGTTTTAGTGACCAGAAAACAAATTTTGATATGCGTCGGCTTACCCAAAATGAAAGGTTACGTGCCCTTGGCATGCTACAGATCGGCACAACACAGGCGGTTGTGGCGCGGACGATGAATGTTTCTCAGTCTGTCATAAGCAGGCTATGGTCCAGATACCGTGATACACAATCTGTACAGGACAGACCACGCTCAGGTCGACCAAGGGCGACAACTCAAGCCCAGGATCGATTTATCCGTACCTTGGCCTTGAGAAATCGTGTCATCACAGCAAATCAGATCAGCGCTCGTCTTCAAACAGACACTGGTGTGAGAGTGAGTGGCCAGACGATTCGGAATCGACTGCATAGGGGTCACCTTCGCGCCCGACGTCCTCGCGTGATCCCTTGTTTGAGAGATCATCACATTCAGGCAAGACGTCGTTGGTGTAGGGATCGTCAACACTGGGATAATCGACGCTGGAGCAATGTGATGTTTTCAGATGAGTCAAGGTTCACTGTTGATTTTTTGGACAGACGTAGGAGGGTGTGGCGTCGTCGAAACGAGCGCTTCCAAGACGTTAACGTCATCAGACATGATCGATTTGGGGGTGGTTCTGTTATGGTGTGGGGAGGCATCACTGTTGCTGGAAGAACGGCTTTACATGTTGTTGCAGGGCGTGTTACAGGCCAGTACTACCGGGACAACATCTTGGCAGTCCATGTTGTGCCGTTCGCACGACGTCATGGCCGCCGTTTCATCTTCCAGGATGACAACGCAGGATGTCACAGGGCCAGGATCGTTACAGGTTACCTCCAACAACAGAACATCACCACATTACCTTGGCCAGCACTGAGTCCCGACCTCTCCCCCATCGAGCATGTCTGGGACATGCTTGGACAGAGGTTACGTCAACGTCAACAACGTCCTGCCAATGTCCAAGAACTTGCTGCTGCGTTGCAACAGGAATGGGACAATCTGGACCAAAATGACCTTAGACGTCTCATTAGGAGTATGCCACGTCGGATCAATGCTTGTTTGGCAAACAGAGGAGGATTTACCCGTTACTGACTTGGTTGTGATGCTGTGGTAACTTTGCTGTTTGACCCTGGGTATCATTTTACCCTTATAATGGTCAGTCTGTGCCTTACTTAGTCTAACGATCATTTGGAATAAATCGATGAATGTAAACTTCATTTCATTTTGTCATTTGTTTCTTCGTCAGTTTCATTAGGTGACTTTAATAACACTTAAAAATCAAATATCCCCTACTTTTTTTGAATAGTATATTGATCTCATAATTCTTGTATTACTGTATTAGCTTGATAACGTTGAGAGAATACTCTTCGAAACTTCGCCCAAATAAATAAGTAGCTGTTTTTCCTAAAGTATGTGTTTTTTGTGTATTGCTCTACCCAGTTACTAAATGCCTCTTAAAGATTATTATCTAAATCTAGTTTTAATATATCTGTAGGAGTGGTTAACCCGGTATATTTACATATGTAATAATTCAATATATCTTTCCATATATACTTGTAGTTGGAATCACAGAATTTTTTTAACCATTTTAAATATAAAGCTTGACATTTTAATTTGACATTAGGTAAATTTAGCCCCCCTTCATTCTTTATATTAACAAGAGTGGTATGTTTAATACAGGGTGGTCTTCGTCGCCAGAGGAATGCAAGAACTGACTTTGTGACCTCTTGTTCAACATCTTTAGGTAAAGGGACCACGCTGGATGCGTACCATAGTTTTGATAATAGTAGTGACTGTATAACGGTTACTTTACCCAACAATGTAATTTTTCGTCAGCTCCATAATCTTAAAAGTTGATTAATTTTCGATAATTTCACATTCAAATTTAAATTATTACATAGATTC
Organism: Patella vulgata; assembly: GCF_932274485.2. Taxonomy (NCBI): domain Eukaryota; kingdom Metazoa; phylum Mollusca; class Gastropoda; family Patellidae; genus Patella; species Patella vulgata. Next base: position 7,232,933 of record NC_065885.2, read on the forward strand.
GCATTAGATCCTAAATGTACACCAAGTATTTCAATGGAGTTAGCTACAATTTTTGCATCAACATTATATTCATAATCTAAATATTCACTTTTGCCAATAGGTAGGAGTTCTGATTTTGATTTATTGATTTTCGCCCCTGATGCTTTGCAATATAATTCTAAAACATTAAAAACAGAGTTTACCGAGTCTATATCACTTAAGGTTAAAGTGGTATCGTCTGCATGTTGATAAATTAAGGATACATTATTAGAATTTACAATAGGTATACCCTTTAAGGTAGACTGTTTAATTAAAAGGTTTAGTGGTTCAGCTGTTAAAACATATAATAGGGCAGATAATGGACATCCTTGTCTAACAGATCTAGTTAACTTAAAAAAGGGCGATAGATGGCCATTACATTTAACGGTGCTCGATATATCAGTATATAAAATTTTAATCCATTTAATAAACTTTTCTCCAAAACCAAAATACTTTAAAACATTAAATAAATACATATGAGAAACTCTATCAAAGGCCTTTTCAGCATCTAATTTTAAAATGAATCCTTCTATATCTTCATCGTCGGTATAATTAATGACATCTCTTACTGAAGCTATATTGTCTAAAATGTTTCTTCCTGGGACTGAACAGGTCTGTTCAAGGGAGATAATACTATAAACAACATTTCTTAATCTTAAGGATAAACATCTAGGTCTATAATTCTTTAAATCTGTCCTATTACCTTTATCTTTATAAATAAGTGATAAAATAACCTTTCGCATAAAGCGAGACATAATATTATTTGTATATATATATGATTCACAACATTTAAAAATAAGGATCCCAGTATGTTCCAAAACTTCAGATAAAATTCAGGTGTGAGTGAGTCTAAACCAGGGCTCTTATTTTTAGACATAGTTAATTCTTGAAGAGTTATAGGTTTATCACATAAGTTCTTATCACTAATAGAAATAGTATTTGTTATATTATTGCATAAATTATTAATATCCTCTATATTGTCAACATCTTTGCTATACAGTTTACCATAAAAAGAAGAACAGTGGTGTAAAATAGAACAAGCATCATTAATAATATTACCATCATCGTCACACAATTCTTTAATACATTTATTATTTTGTTTATATTTCTCTAGATGAAGAAAGAAAGAAGAATTCTTATCACTTTCAAGAGCATACTGACATTTCGATCTTAATATTGCTTCTTTACAAATTTGATCTTCTATTTCCTTTAGCTTATTTTCTAATTCTATAATTCTATCTAACTCATTACTATTTGTTCTTTCAATTCTTGCGTATTCCTTACTTAATTTTCTTTGTATATCCCAATAAATCTCTCTTTCTTTCTTTTTAACATGTTTTGAATATGACCTTGCAGTAGATTTGAATTTATATTTTAAATTATCCCACCATAATAATATATCATTTTTATAAGTTTCTGATTTACATTCTTCTAATATTATCTTATTGATTTTTTCACAAAAAACATTATCATTAAGAAGTTGGTTGTTAAAACAATAAACGCCCGTACCTCTCTCACATTCACTAAAGTCTACAGTTATATTGACTAGACTATGATCTGATAGCCTGGTGTGTGTTATATACACAGTGTTAACACACGCTTTGACTAGTCGTGTAACTAAAACATAGTCTATCCTACTCATACGTATGTTACCATCAATTGTAGCATGTCTAGTGAATTGAGACTGGTCCGGGCGTTTATGTCTGTAAATGTCACATAAAATATTGGTATTTAAAAAAGAATTGAAAGCTAAGGATGACCTTTTGTTGGTGTACATATTCTTCGTTCTATCTAAATAGGGGTTTAATATCTCGTTAAAATCACCACATAATATACTATAACTATCCGAATCTATGTAGCTACTTAACTCATTAAAAAAGATTATACGATCATTATCCTTATTTGGAGCATATATAGATAAAATTGAAATAGTTTTTTCCTCAATTAAAACATTAACTTTAATTATTCTGCCAGTAGTATTACTATGAACATGTTGAATACATGATTTGAATTTTACGGAAAATAGAATAGCCACACCCTTACGGTGTACGTCCGGGGCGTTATTAAATAAAATTTCGCCTTCCCATAGTTGTTTTATGTTATTAACAAAGACATCGTCCCAAAAGGTTTCCTGTAGACATATAATATCAAGTTTTAAGTCTTTTATGAAATGAAATACATTATTAAGTTTAGTACGGTCCCGCAGACCGTTTACGTTCCATGAGCCTATCTTAATCATTATAATTATTGTTAAAAGAAAGGTAGACGAATACATGTATGCTTACGAGTTCAACCTGTAGATAATCACAAATAAATAAATGTATACTTATATTTACAGCATCTAGTTAACAGACACGGATATACAATGAAGGCTCTATAGATCAATCCATCTAAAGTGATACAATATCTAAAATAAAAATCAAGAGAGTGAAACACCAGCACATAAATGTATACATGTAGCATGTAAAAAAGTATATGCCCACAAGCAGCTACGGTTAGATCAATTTTATTAAAGGGGAATAACCCTTGAAACGTTAATGTTGAAAACGTGTAAAACATTTGAAAAGTTCTGTTGTAGAAATCTCTGGAAAATAATTCCTGGTACATCAGAGAGGTCGTCGAAAGCGATTTATTTCGTACATGAATATTCTGAACGTATCTGCACATATACACATGATCAAAGCTGGGGGACAAAAGGAAAGGATTATATATCAAACTTATTATTTGTTTGGCGATTTGGTTGGGATCCTGGATTTTACATTTGTTCCACACGATTTTTTAGATTCAGAATCTTCGCTAATCGACGGCAAGCGTTTAAATCTATGTGTCTGTTTATTAACCTTTTTCTTTCTATCTCGATTCCTTTTCTCTGTTTTGTAATTAGTTTCATTCGTCTTTTTCTATACCTGGTTGAATATGTTTGGAAAGCGTTTTCATCTTCTTTTTCCTCAGAATCACTACTAACAGAATCACTACTAACAGAAACACATACCTGTTCTTTTTCTATTTCTTCCGTGTTTTCTATTTCTATATCTTTCGTCTTTTCTATTTCTATGTTTTCTATTTCTATGTCTTCCGTCTTTTCTCTTTCTATTTCTTCGTCTACTTCACCCGTGTGTTTCTCTATCTCACCCTCTTCTATTTGTTCATTGTTGTCTGTAGTCGTGTTGTTGTTTCCTGACTCGGGTTTATTTAGTGGATTGTTTTCACAGTCGACTGTCTGATTACAAATACATAGATTTTTAGATTTATAACATTCTTCACATACAGTTAATTCACATTCAAATTTTGTGTGGCCTGTCTCTTTGCATCTATGACATATTATATTTGGGCAATTTTTAACTTCATGTCCCGTCTGTATACAATTATAACACACACGGAGTTGGTTATCATGTTTTACATGGAAGGACCGACCATCAAACTTCGTCGCATATGGTAGACTCTGGACATGAGGGGGAAATTCAACTTTAAGATATCTGGTACCATCAGATATACTCCGATCACCATGTTTATAATACCGACGAATACGGACGTCTTATCTCGCTTTTGGGCTTGACATTCCATGCATGTAATTTTTCGTAAATTTCACCATCTTCAATATAGTGTGGTATGTGCATGAATGATACTATTTTAACAGTTGAAGCCACGAAAGTATATTCTAATACTACCCCATTTAGTCTGATGTTTTCATCCTTAAGTTTATTTAAGCAATCAGAAATTTCAAACGTTACCTCATAACATCCTTTCATTGGGACACATCCACAAATAGTATCCGTACCAGTGACTTCTTCTATAGCATCAGTTAGATGTCCCGTATTCAATCTGTCATCAGAATATGGAACTATCTTTTAAATACATCTTCATTTTATCACTAGATTTCAAGCAGCTAATAAAGTAAGTATTTCTCAATCCAAGTCCGAGTACAAAGCGCAACACGGATTATACCCATAGTGTTTACAAGCAAAGCAGAGCTTGTATAAACACGTCCGTCCAGCTCGACAAACGCCTTAACCCTGGCACATTTTTGCTCAATTTATATACCTATTTCGCTTTATATAACTTCGATTATAGTCGATTTACATGTGCATTCTGATAATACGTCTATCACTCATGAAATCAAACCGGAAGTCCCTTTTTAGTGGTGACTTGAAAATTGTGAATCTTTAAGATCCTTTAATTTTTAATGGCGGAGGGGTTGAATGGACGAATGGTTAGTGCGTGCGCGTTGTATCAATAATGTTTGTCATATTGAGTCAACTGGCGTGGGTTCGATTCCCAGGTTGTACGCGATAAGGAGTAGGGTCGCCTGTCCAACCTCGTTGGTTTTCTCCGGGTCCTCCGGTTTCATCTCACTTCAAAAGACCCCTACGTACGCGCAAGCAAATTATTGAAAAATAAACTGAACCATGTTAGTCCCGAAATGACAATGTTTGTGTCGAGAGGACCTCTCTCTCTCTCTCTCTCTCTCTCTCTGGCAACAAATTCCAAACGTTTTAGTTTAGTTTAGTGTTAGAAATAGCAAGCATGTTTTTGATATTCGATCTTAGGGATTACAGTTTGTCAAAAGTTCAGATATATAAGGGGACGAAATGATTTCGACATTGATAGACTAATGACAGAACTTTATACTGGAATCCAGGATTCGACATTCAACCAAATGAAATGAAATGGGGTTTAACGTCCTACTGTTCTGCTCCTAACCTGGGCTAATGAAGACGGGCATACGCCATACAGTGTGCTATGAGGGCAATTTTGCCCGGACAGCGGCACTACGGCCTACTCTTATATCGAATTCCAACTGCCAAGGGATCTTTTACGTGCACGCCAATGTGTACACGGGGCCTCGGTTTTTCGTCCCATCCGAACGACTAGACAGCTTTCCTTGTCAGCCCCTCCGTCCTGCATCACTGACAATCTGGATGAACTTTCTCGGCCAATGCAGGGATCGAACATCCGACCTCCAGGCTAGCGAGCTAGCGTCTTACCCACTTAGCCACGTGATCCCCGACATTCAACCAGTGGAGCGACTTTAACATGGATGATATGTGTAAATACAGTTTGTAATGATCCGCTGTGTGGTACCTAATACAACAACTTAATGTTACCTACCTGTATATAACAGTACCTGTCGTCTATATACAACAACCTACCTGTATATAACAGTACCTGTCGATCATACTATACATCAACCTACCTGTATATAAGTCCCGTAGAGAGGGAGATAACTCTTTTTAACCTGACAAATTATTTTAGTTCAGTACAGTTATATCAGCCCACCATTGTATCAACTTGTATCAACTGATAACACTTCTCAGCTGAATAATACAATAGGAAATTAATTTATCAAAGGCTCTGTTATTTTAAATATAATATTTTACAGGTTACACAAATGTGAATATTTACTTCATGCATACAGTTTACTATTTACAGTTTAAAATAGGTAGATATGTGTTCCTTGTTGGGGGGGGGGGGGCGTGTATAATATTAACATAGTCTTGACCATGTATCATATTAACATAGACTTGATCATCATAGGTATACCATGCATCATTATTAACATAGACTTGATCGTCATAGCTATTATACCATGTATCATATACTGAGCGCCATGGAAAACGCATCACTTTTTTTCCCAAATATTTTATTACTAGGTGGTTTTGTATGTATAATATAATGCAATACTATGAACTATTGTTTCACACAATGCTCCCAAACGCAAAAAAAAAATCGGGCCGTGTGCACAAAAAAAAAATTGCACGAGATGCACATGAAAAACCCAATATTCACGTGCAGCATTGTGTGTGAGCCCTTTAAAAGCATGTTTTCAACTTAATGTGCAGTACATGAACTGTGAAACGTGAATCTGTCGTAATTTGTTGTTGGACGTGTGAAGGAATCGAGCTAGACATGCCGAGACTTACTGAAAATCAACGGAATGAAGCCATGGGAATGTCCAGGGCTGGCATTTCTACACGTGCTATTGCCAGACACTTCAATTGTCATCAGTCCACTATTGTAAGGTTGGTGGAACGTGTTCGAGTTACTGGATCAACACGTGACCGTCAACGTCCTGGTCCACAACGCGTTACAACCCGGGCTCTAGACCGCTACATCCGGGTCACACATCTGCGAGACAGATTCCGCCCAGCGACTCGAACAGGTGCAGCAGTCGTCGGAAGACAAGGACCAGTATGTGCCAACACTGTAAGACGTCGTCTAAGAGAAGTAGGGCTCCGTGCACGACGACCTTACGTTGGAGCTATCCTCAGGGATCATCACCGTCAGTGGCGTTTGATATGGGCTCGAGGACACCAGACATGGAGAAGAGTAGACTGGCAAAGTGTACTCTTCAATGATGAGAGTGATGAGAGTCGCTTTCATCTTTATCACGCTGATGGCCGTCAACGTGTGTGGAGACGTCTTGGGGAACGTCTTGCAGACTGCTGCGTCTTCGAAACGAATAGATGGGGTGGGGGAAGTGTAATGGTGTGGGGAGGCTTCACATTTCATCACCGGACCGCTCAACACATTTGCAGGAGTAGCGTTAATGCTGTAGCCTACCGTGATGATGTCTTGCAACCAATTGTTGTTCCGATGTTTCGAGCGCACCCACAACTTCAGCACTTCCAACAGGATAATGCACGTCCGCATACCGCCCGTTTTAGTATGGACTACCTGGCTGCTAACAACATTAATGTCTTGGACTGGCCAGCCATGTCTCCGAACATGGCACCGATAGAACATGTCTGGGATGGGATTTGACGCCGTCTGTATCGGAGACCACATATGCACACCATTGCTGCTTTAGAAGCTGCTCTTGTCCAAGAATGGAACAATTTGCCCCAGGCCTTCTTTCAAACATTGGTAAATTCCATGCGACGTCGCTGCACAGCGTGCGTAAGAGAACGTGGAGGACACACGCGCTACTGACGTCTGTGTCGTACTTTTGGTTTTGACCCCTCTTTGTACTGTTGATTACAAATTAAACATCCATAAGTGTACAAATGTGTTGTTATTGATGTGTTCCCATTTGAATATTGTTCACAATAAGAAGCAAAATAAATAAGATATGTTTACAGGATCATTTTGTTATACGAAAAACTAAGTGATGCGTTTTCCATGGCGCTCAGTATATTAACATAGACTTCATCGTCTCGGCTATACCATGGATCATATTAACATGGACTTAGTCGTCATGAAATGAAACGTTCTACTTTTCTGCTCCTAACCTGGGCTAATGAAGACGGGCATACGCCATACAGTGTGCTATGAGGGAAATTTTTTGCCCGGGCAGCGGCGATACGGCCTACTCTTATATCGAATTCTATCTGCCAAGGGATCTTTTACGTGCACGCCAATGTGTACACGGGACCTCGGGTTTTCGTCCAATCCGAACGACTAGACAGCTGTCTTTGTCAGGCCCCCCATCCTGCATCACTGACAAGGGGAAACCACGCCGGAAAATCTGGATGAACTTTCTCGGCCAATGCAGGGATGGAACACGCGACTTCCAGGTCAGCGAGCCAGCGTCTTACCCACTTAGCCACGTGCTCCATGTATCATATTAACATAGACGTGATCATCATAGATATACCTTGAATAAGTTAACATAGACTTGATGTTCATAACTAACATGTTATTTTTTTATTAATGTCAGATTTCTTGGAGGATTCATTTGTCCGGCACTAATTAAACCGGGAGCCACGGTGACTCAGTGCTAAAAGATGTTGAAGGGGGGGGGGGCGAATGGTTAACGCGTACGCATTGGATCATAAGGTCTGCCATTGGAGAAATGACATCTCTTTATCTAATCTTCCATAATATCCTTTTTTATAGTATTAACACTAGAATACGATACGTTAAAGGACTAATCCCGATATTTTTTGGAAAAATAAAACTGCTTGATTTTGTGTTAAAATCCCATAAATCCTCTACCCAAGGGACAAGCAACTAACTCAATATTTGTGATATGTTTTCAAACAACTTAAACCTGTCAGTCTTCATCTGGAAATGGAAACTGGTGTATTATGCAGTGTCTGGATAAAACCAGACTTTTATTTTATAAAAAATAATGTGTAGGTGAAATTTACCATTCATTATCAAGTACAGCACATGGGTCGTTCACTGTATAGACCTCTCAAGGAACGGAAATCGATTATCAGGTCACCCAACGAAAAAATTGACTCGAAATCTTGAAAGGGTTACGTGTCCGGATAAGCATTTTTGATGTTCACGTCGACACGACTCAATATTTTGAGCTGAAATTTTGAGACAAGGTAAATACACCATCCCTCTATATTTTGGCGCTTAAATTTCATACGTACTTGGACTTTTATTTTTGAGACTCTGTTCAAATTGGGAAAGTTCCTTTAAAGTTTAATACTGACACAAAATTAATATACAAACCATTTTTTTTATTCAAAACGAAATTAAAAGAATCTTCGTCGTGCGTGCAGTTTCTGTTATTACACACAAGTAATATGGAATTTGGGTGTTTGTTGCATGGCAACCGTTTGTTGTATATTGTAGCTAAGAACAAGTAAAAGGGAATGTGGGCGTATCTTGCATGGCAACCGTTTGTTGTATATTGTAGTTAAGAACAAGTAATATCGAATGAAGTTTATAAAACATTCATTATCAACTAATGATATTTCAGTACAGATACAAATCATAAGGGATCACGTGGCTAAGTGGGTAAGACGCTGGCTCGTTTACCTGGAGGTCGGGTGTTCGATCCCTGCATATGCCGAGAAAGTTAATCTCGATTTTCCGGCGTGGTTTCCCCTTGTCAGCGATGCAGGATTTAGGGCCTGACAAGGACAGCTGTCTAGTCGTTCGGATGGGACGAAAAACCGAGATCCCGTGTACACATTGGCGTGCACGTAAAAGATCCCTTGACAGTTGGAATTCGGTATAAGAGTAGGCCGTAGCGCCGCCGCCCGGGCAAAATTTCCCTCATAGCACACTGTATGGCGTATGCCCGTCTTCATTAGCCCAGTTTAGGAGCAGAACAGTAGGACGTTAAACCCAATTTCATTTGATTTCATAAACTTTAAATTTGGATTTATAAATAAAACTTTATAAACCTTTTTGTTTTTGTTCCTTTACTCAAATCAAATGAAACCATATAAAATAAATGAGATTATAAATTATGCATATTACCCGGCCCCTAGTACACCAAACCTCTAGCTTCTATAAAACTTTATAGATAACTATAATGTCTTTTTGTTAAATCTGTCATAAATCAAGAACAAGGTATAGATATTAAGCATAAAATGTGTTATTTAAGATACACTGTGTAAGAACTAAATCGGTTTATAGCAAGGTTTTTATTTGGCTTCAAATGTTATATAAATTATTCACATGCCAGGCCAATATTAAACCAGATAGACCATCGGGTTGTCGAGAATTGAATGGCTTGAAACACGATCGCCATTTAATAATTAAATCTAAACTTGATGAATGGCTAAGATTAATGTAATTTGAATAAGATCCCATTATCTATTTTCAGATTAACCAACCGTATAAATACACGACAAACGTACTGAATTATAAACGTACTAAATTATATGAAAATATAATAAAAAATATATAAAGCACTATTTAGGTGCTATAAACTGTAAACTTTAAAATTGATATTTTTTTAGTGCCGATGTATATATAATAAAGAATATTACTACAATTAACATATATTTATTATCAAGACTAATTATCATTAATAACTATCAACCGATGTATAGTCATTCGGATAGAACGAAATACCGAGGTCGGTCCCGTGTACACATGCTTGCACGTAAAAGATCCCTTGGCAGTTGGAATTCGATATAAGAGTAGGCCGTAGCGCCGCTGTCCGGGCATAATTTCCCTCATAGCACACTGGCGTATATCTGTCTTTATTAGCCCAGTTAGAGAGGTAGAGAGAGAAATGGGGTTTAACGTCCACTCGACACAAACTAGGTCATTTCGGGACTAACATATGTTTTAATCTTTTTATTTCAATAATTCGCTCTGCGCGTAGGGGTCTTTAGCAGTGGGAGGAAACCGGAGGACCCGGAAAAACCCCACGAGATTGGACAGGCGACCCTACTCCTTGTCACGTTCAACTGGGGAATCGAAACCCCGCCAGTTGACTCAATGACAGACGGTATGATACAGCGCGCGCGTGCTAACCATTCGGCCATCCAACCCCCCAGCCCATTTAGAAGCAGAACAGTAGGATGTGAAACCCCATTTCATTTCATATCATTTCGCTAACCAGGGCTCCGGGATTCGCTCCCGATGCTGGCCTTGAAGGTTGCCCTCTGGATTTTCCGGCGTAATCCCCCATGGCAAGGACAGTGTCTAGTCTTTAGGATTGGACGAAAATCAGAATCCCGGTGTACGCATTGACGTGAACTTTATAGAAACCTTGGCAGTTGGAATTCGATATAAGAATGGACGCCAAAGCGCCTCTGTTTGGGCAAAAATTCCATCATAGCACACTATATATTGATAAAGAATTCTAGTCGAAACGTTGCCCGGTAATATACCGTTAAAGTATTCCATAGTTACTCGTGAACATGCCAGTCAATATACGTATTTATGCATATTATAATGTTTTTCTGCGATATAATTTAGCCTGTCTAGTAATATTCACCATATGTTTGGTGCAATATAGCCCGGTTGGAGCTGAGGTGCCATCAAATCACTTTTCATTTCAATTAATTTATTGAAAGGCGACGCCCATATTACAAGCTTACGCAATACGTATAAATAGACTGGTTTTCCTGTTACTATAGTATAAAATAGACTACGTTATCCAGACAATTGTGGAGTATTCATTCAGATAGTTACAACACTATTTATTATATTGATATATTTAGGTTATCTTAAACACCGGGAATTTATTATATTCGTTTTAACAAGTCGGGACTATATTCTTTATCGAGAATAGATATTCATGGGTAGGAAAATATTATAATTAATATCGGACTTGATCTAGCTTAACGTAAATAGTAGTGAGACAAGTTATACAAGACTATAACACGTGATTAATACACTATACATAGACTGTGTTTTTCCAATGGGTAATTTTTATAGAACCCCCTTGATCTAGTGTTAGACTGTTCTGTTTGTCTTTAGTAAGGTTCTAAGGGAACTCTAGTAGAAGAAAGTTGTCATAGAATAATAAGGATAAGAAGAATGGCCACCCCAGTAAGTACAACTACGTCATGTTTATAAAATAACACGTCAGTTTATGGCGTCAATAACTAACCATTGTAATCTTGATAATGACTGTCTTACCTCTCGTAGAATACAAATACTGACGAGTGAGTACACGAAGCAGTGTCCCAGTTAACATTGATGGTTAGATTTACGTAAAGTTTACGTCATTATGGTTAGATTTTGGTTAGCGTCCAATAATGGTAAAATTCTTTGGTTAAATTTACGTTACTTTTACGTCATAATGGTTATGGTTACTTTTACGTCAGAAAATGACGTAAATGTAACGTAAACTTTATGACGGATTACTAACCAATTTTTTTCCCTTTGAATACTTCTTGATTAAATAACATTACAAGTGTGTGCACATTCTAACAATTGATATATAGTCGGAATTCAGACATAATAATTATATATGTATTATTGGTTATAATTCTAACGTTAATCTAACGTAAATTTTACATCAGGTTTCTAACCGTTAGTTTATGGTTAGTTTTCTGACGTAAATCTAACGTTAGTTTTCTGACGTAAATCTAACGTTAGTTTTCTGACGTAAATCTAACGTTAGTTTTCTGACGTAAATCTAACGTTAGTGTTAGTTTTATGTCATAATTTTAACCGTTAATTTAACGTTAGTTTTCTAACGTAAATCTAATGTTAATTTTATAACATAAATCTAACTTTAGTTTTCTAACATAAATCTAACGTTAGTTTTCTAACATAAACCTGATATTAGTTTGAAAACGTAAAACAAATGTCAGTTTAATGTCATGATACTAACAATTAAGGGCCTGACAAGACAGCTGTCTAGTCATTAAAATGGGTAAGACCCTGGCTCGCTAGCCTGGAGGTCGGGTGTTCGATCCCTGCATTGGCCGAGAAAGTTCATCCAGATTTCCGGCGTGGTTTCCCCTTGTCAGTGATGCAGGACGGAGTCTAGTTGTTCAGATGGGATAAAAAAACCGAGGTCCCGTGTACACATTGGCATGCATGTAAAAGATCCCTTGACAGTTGGAATTCGATATAAGAGTAGGCCGTAGTGCCACTGTCAGGGCAAAATTTCCCTCATAACACACTGTATGGTGTATGACCATCTTCATTAGCCCAGTTCGGAGCAGAACAGTTTGACGTTAAACCCCATTTCATTTCATTACATTTTGTATCCATTTCTAAGTGCCCAAGAATAGAGATCTAGCTCCTTTAGTAGTTGCGGTCTGTAGGTGACACACAAAGAGAAACTGAATGAATGAATGATCTACTCTCATTTCAAATTCCAAATGTCAAGGGTTCTTTTACGTGCACACCCACGTGATGGACTAGACACTGTTTTTTTGAGGTCCTCTGTCCTACACCACTACTAACAAAGGGAACTTTCTCGACCAACATGGGGATCACGTTGGCTAAGTGGGTAAGACGCTGACTCGCTAGCCTGGAGGTCGGGTGTTCGATCCCTGCATTGGCTGAGAAAGTTCATCCAGATTTTCCTGCGTGTTTTCCCCTTGTCAGTGATACAGGACGGTGGGCCTGACAAGAACAGCTGTCTAGTCAGGGATGAAAAACTGAGGTCACGTGTACACACAGGAGTGCACATGAAAGATCCCTTGGTAGTTGGAACTTGATATAAGAGTAGGCCATAGCGCCGCTGCCTGGGCAAAATTTCCTTCATAGCATACTGTATGGCGTATGCTCGTCTTCATTAGCTCAGTTTAGGAGCAGAACAGTAGGACGTTAAACCCGATTTCATTTCATTTTTCTCGACCAACACGGAAATTGAACCCCTCATTTGCTAGCCAGTGTGTTACTAATTACTAGAGAGAGAGAGAGAGAAATGGGGTTTAACGTCTACTCGACACAAACTAGGTCATTTCGGGACTAACATATGGTTTAATTTTTATTTACATAATTTGCTTGCGCGTAGGGGTCTTTAGCAGTGGGAGAAAACCGGAGGTTGGACAGGCGACCCTACTCCTTGTCACGTACAACCGGGGATCCGAAACCACGCCAGTCAACTCAATGACAGACTTTATGATACAGCGCCCGCACACTAACCATTCAGCCATCCAACCCCCCCGTTACTAATTACTAAGTTTGTGAAATGTAGGTTTTTCCTCATGTAGGTTTGTCCTGATGAAGACAGGTACATACCATACAATGTGCTATGAGGGAAATTTTGCCCCAGCAGCGGCACTATGGCCTACTAATATCGAATCCAACTGCCCAGGGATCTTTTCGTGCAAGACAATGTATACATGGTACCTCGGTTTTTTGTCCCATCTGAGTGACTAGACTACTGTCCTTGTTCCTGCACCTCTGACAAGGGGAAACCATGTCGGAAAATCCTGATGAACTTTCTCCACCAATGCAGGCATCGAACACGTGCCCTCCGGATTACCGAGCCAGCATCTTACGCACTTAGCCACCTTGGCTTTATCAAAATTAGTAATGAAGATGTGCTATGACAGAAATTTTGCCTGGACAGCAGCATTACCGCACTTACTAATGACGATGTGCTAGGAAAGACATTTTGCCTGGAGAGCAGCATTTCCGCATATAGTCATTACCAATAGTTCTAAGTGCACGCCAACCTGTAAAACAGGTCTTTACACACTTTTCCATCATTACCAATTACTAGTCTGTGGGTTCACTAGTCCGTGGGTGCACTAATCCGTGCATTCACTAGTCCACTAGTCTGACTCTATAAAATACTATAAATATGAGTATTAAAGAAACCCAGTAGATATGGTGACTGATATCACCCTTCGTAAACCGATAACCCAACATCACGGCATTTTAACCCGAAATAACAACATTTTAACCATTATAGCATATGCCCTTCTTCATTAGCCCACTTGGAACAAAATAGTAGGATTTTCAAACCCCATTTAAAATTCATTTTCATACTTTTCTGCACCAATCGGACTATTGAAGATAGTCATAACGCAATGCAGAGTGCTATGACGAAAATTTTCTATGGACTGTGGCAGGGCGGAGGATCTGGCAAGGGATAAGGTATAGGTGTTTGGGTCATACAAAAAATCAAGTCCTCATGTACATATTGGCATGCACGTAAAAGACACTCCGACAGTTGTAATTCAATATCAGAGTAGGCCATAGTGCCGCTATCCGTGCAAAGTTTCCGTCATAGTACACTGTATATAGTGTATGCCTGTCTTCATTAGCTCACTCAGAGCAAAACAGTAGGATGTTTAATCTCATTTAATTTTATTTAATTTTCCTACTTTTCTGCACCAATGGGACTATAAAAGATAGGCTGGCAAGCGGACGACCATATATTTATCGTCTCTCGATAAAAGACCTATCTCTGAAAATTAAAATTCCCCGATTTGATTATTCTTTTAATATGACGTAATTATGTAACCTCATATAAAATATAGTAGAGCGTATACAAACAAATTATATGAATAGATTCATTATCAGAAATATTACAGGCCTTTCAAACGAACAGTCGCCATTTTTAGAGATAGATGTACAAATATATTTTTATCGTCTCGGGCAAGGTCAAGGTCACGATCTGTTCACGGTTGATGATTGTGTTTAAATCGGTTTATATCATATTATTTCTATTCACATTACAATATTTTTTTATAGGTTACGGTTATTGTTGTTATTTATCTAAATTGCTTTTAATTTTTATTAAATATTTTTTGTTTGTTCGTTTGACCGGAACGTACGGAATTCTGGGATTTAAAATGGCGGCATAGGTTATTTGTCCCAAAGAAGAAATGATGCCGTGATTTAAAGTTAAATAAAGCTATTCCACACATACACAGACGATTTTGGATTCAGCAAAGTAAAGTTGAAGGTAAGTGCACTTTTTATGCGAACTTCCGTTGACAGTATACCGATAGATCTAATGTTGATAAAAAAAATAATCTGGCCGTGGAAAAAGTTTGCACGCAACTTTGTATATCAGACAGTCAGTATTTGTTTTTAACACGATGCAGTTACATTGTCCGTAAACCATACTATTCATAAACAAAATCAACATTGCTTTAAGTTATCGAAAGTAATACTGGTTCCAATATTGTTTTTAAAAAATCTGGATTAAAAAATTATCAAACACATAACGAATTTATTAATGATGTAGACTGTTAAAATTCAGGCTGTGCTAATTATAATATAAGTACATGTAGTATTTTCTAATCATTTTTATGGGTGTTTCAGGTTGGGTTTTTTTGTTATTGTACTGATATTTTTGCAAATTTAATAATGCATAATGCAAGAGCTAAATCTATATATTGTACGTAGGTTAAGTAGGTATTTCTTGAGACTGTAAATGTTAAATTTTTTTATAAGACATTTTAATGTATTAACTTGCTAAGTCTATAATCAAGTCTCAATGCCATCGGGTGCTCGAGATGTTCACATATTCAAACACTGGCGGTTACTGTTAATGATTTAATTTAATTGAAAAATGGATAATCAAGACTTTAAGCTTATATACATAGGCCTATTTAAATGATATAACATTAAATAACAAGTTTGCCCGTACATACTTGTACATAAAGGTTTCAGTCCTACTCCCCAGCTTATTTTTTCTTGTGGTGGCCAAGAAAGTTCATCAGGATTTTCTGGCATGGTTCCTCTTTTAACTGGTACAAGACAGAGGGGCTGGTAAGGGCTAATGTACAGTTGTTCGGATAGGACAAAAAACCAAGCTCTTTTGTACACACGGCCAGTCAAAATTTCCATCACAGCACACTTTCAAGCATTTGTCCAACTTCTTTAGCCCTGTTTGAGCAGCACAGTATGATGTTGAACCCCATTTCATTACAGATCCACAGTAGGTTGGCTGTCAGCCCAGTTGGAGCTGAACAGTAGGCCGTTTAACCCAATTACGTTTTTTTTGGGGAGTATAAAGTTGCTTTTTATTTATTTTCTTTTTTTTACAGATCCTACATGTATATTTGAGCACCCTTGGTGGCAGTAATGACAAAGAAGTTCTAAAAAGATTTATATGGGCTTTATAATGAAAGTTAGACAACACTACTACTTGCCAAACACTACTACTTGTCACATAATGTAATGATATAAATATATATGTATCTATGGTAGCACAAATATCATCAGAATGTAGGCCAAAGCTTTACAAGCATTGTAGGCCTAAAATACTTTCTGTCTGAACTTTTGACAGTCAATTCTTTGATGACTAGTTAGTTTAGAGCAGATATCCTGTCACAGTATTATATAACAGCTCTTTGGCTTAAAGTCTAAACTGAGTTGTATCAGTGAGTTGAAAATCATCTGTGTTCCTGTTATTGCTCCCTGCTGCAGCCAGTAAACAATAAACTTTTGCGTTCCTTACAAATCTTCCAATTTTTATTGATAGATCAACCATAGCAAAGATCTCTATTAAGATTATATTTGTAATGTGTGTAACAAATTCTATGACATAGGTATAATATTGGTGTAGTTAAGTATATACCATATTTATGCACACATTTCAATGTTGGCATATTATTAGTCTCTATCATCTAGAAAAAAATATTCTATATTCTACGAATATTAGTGTGGTTGCGTTGTCAACATTTGAGAATAATCGGTCATAGGCTAGATTATCCGGTCTTTTACATTATCATAAACAAAGTCTAAGGGAGGTAACTAGTCCTAAAACAAGATGTTGACGCCCATGAAATTTATATAAGAATGCCATTTCCGAAAATCCATTTGATTGCATTGTCAGTTCAATATCCAACACTCTTAATTTTTTTTATTGTAAAATTTCTCTCTTCATGGGCCATATCTATGTTGTTTTTTTTTATTGAATCCTAATTCGTCATCACGATTCATGTTTGTTTATAAATGCAAGTGTTATTGACAACTGTCCCAGACCCTCATTATTTATATGGCCCAACTTTTCTTCGGCGTACAGACTAGGATAACAGTCCCGAAACTCATGGAGTTGAAAAACATTAGTCTTATATACCGCCTCTACTTAATTATGGAAGTAGGTTGGAAAAATGTAAAATTTGGCAATTTGACTTATACTCAACATCGACTTATACCCTGTATGGTAATGTGATGATGCCCCCTCTTCCAGACAAGACATAGGCTATAACTGTTTCAAATGACAAGTGCTAAATGAAGTATTTATGTGGTCTTTGGTGAAAGAAATGAAATGAAATGATATGGGGTTTAACGTCCTACTGTTCTGCTCCTAACCTGGGCTAATGAAGACGAGCATATGCCATACAGTGTACTATGAGGGAAATTTTGCCTGGGCAGCGGGGCTACGGCCTACTCTTATATCGAATTCCAACTGCCAAGGGATCTTTTACGTGCATGCCAATGTCTACACGGGACCTCGGTTTTTCGTCCCATAACGACTAGACAGCTGTCCGTCTGTCAGTTCCTCCGTCCTGCATCACTGACAAGGGAAACCACGCCGGAAAATCAGGATGAACTTTCTCGGCCAATACAGGGATCGAACACCCGATCTCCAGGCTAGTGAGCCAGCGTCTTACCCACTTAGCCACTTGATCCCCCCCTTTGGTGAAAGAGAGAGAGAGAGAAATGGGGTTTACCGTCCACTCGACACAAACTAGGTCATTTCGGGACTAACATATGGTTTAATTTTTTATTTACATAATTCGCTTGCGCGTAGGGGTCTTTAGCAGTGGGAGCAAACCGAAGGACCCGGAGAAAACCCACGAGGTTGGACAGGCGACCCTACTCCTTGCCACGTACAACCGGGGTTTCGAAACCACGCCATTCGACTCAATGACAGACTTTATGATACAGCGCGCGCACGCTAACCATGATTCAGCCATCCACCCCCCCCCCCCCCCCCCCTTTGTTGAAAGAAAACAGAGCTGTGGCTAGTGAAATGAAAGTTTAACGTCCTACTGTTTTGCTCTGAACTGGGCTAATGAAGATGGGCATACGCCATACAGTGTGCTATGTGGGAAATTTTGCCCGGACAGTGGCACTACGGCCTTCTCTTATATCGAATTCTAACTTCAAGGGCTCTTGTACGTGCACGCCAATGTGTACATGGGACCTCATTTTTTTGTCCCATTTTAATGACTAGACAGCTGTCTTGTCTAGCCCTCTGTCCTGCATCACTGACAAGGGAGAACCACGCCCGAAAATCTGGAGTAACTTTCTCGGCCAATGCAGGGATCGAACACCCGACCTCCAGACTAGATAGCCAGTGTCTTACCGACTTAACCAACGTGATCCCCGTTGTGGCTACAATTCCTGGATTTGAAGGTCAGGTATGATATGAAACGAATATTTTGAACCGGTTATTAAAGTCACCTAATGAAACTGACGAAGAAACAAATGACAAAATGAAATGAAGTTCACATTCATCGATTTATTCCAAATGATCGTTAGACTAAGTAAGGCACAGACTGACCATTATAAGGGTAAAATGATACCCGGGGTCAAACAGCAAAGTTACCACAGCATCACAACCAAGTCAGTAACGGGTAAATCCTCCTCTGTTTGCCAAACAAGCATTGATCCGACGTGGCATACTCCTAATGAGACGTCTAAGGTCATTTTGGTCCAGATTGTCCCATTCCTGTTGCAACGCAGCAGCAAGTTCTTGGACATTGGCAGGACGTTGTTGACGTTGACGTAACCTCTGTCCAAGCAGGAGAGGTCGGGACTCAGTGCTGGCCATGGTAATGTGGTGATGTTCTGTTGTTGGAGGTAACCTGTAACGATCCTGGCCCTGTGACATCTTGCGTTGTCATCCTGGAAGATGAAACGGCGGCCATGACGTCGTGCGAACGGCACAACATGGACTGCCAAGATGTTGTCCCGGTAGTACTGGCCTGTAACACGCCCTGCAACAACATGTAAAGCCGTTCTTCCAGCAACAGTGATGCCTCCCCACACCATAACAGAACCACCCCCAAATCGATCATGTCTGATGACGTTAACGTCTTGGAAGCGCTCGTTTCGACGACGCGACACCCTCCTACGTCTGTCCAAAAAATCAACAGTGAACCTTGACTCATCTGAAAACATCACATTGCTCCAGCGTCGATTATCCCAGTGTTGACGATCCCTACACCAACGACGTCTTGCCTGAATGTGATGATCTCTCAAACAAGGGATCACGCGAGGACGTCGGGCGCGAAGGTGACCCCTATGCAGTCGATTCCGAATCGTCTGGCCACTCACTCTCACACCAGTGTCTGTTTGAAGACGAGCGCTGATCTGATTTGCTGTGATGACACGATTTCTCAAGGCCAAGGTACGGATAAATCGATCCTGGGCTTGAGTTGTCGCCCTTGGTCGACCTGAGCGTGGTCTGTCCTGTACAGATTGTGTATCACGGTATCTGGACCATAGCCTGCTTATGACAGACTGAGAAACATTCATCGTCCGCGCCACAACCGCCTGTGTTGTGCCGATCTGTAGCATGCCAAGGGCACGTAACCTTTCATTTTGGGTAAGCCGACGCATATCAAAATTTGTTTTCCGGTCACTAAAACAATTAAACGGATGTTTCCACCCTGGAATTCAATGCCACAATGACTGTAACATTCAAAGTCAGAGTCGTGCAAATCTTGGGTTGGACCCCCATGATGATCCCAAGCATCACCTGCATTCCATGCGGTAGCTATTGGTGCGTTTGGGCGTCACATGTAACTGGAAATGTTTCTTCTGTTAGGTTCTATAGTGACTTTTTTCGTAGTCATTTGCATATTTTAGTATTATGCCCCCAAAATCAAATATCCCCTACTTTTTTTGAATAGTATACTTGTCGCGGGTTTTAAAAATAGAAATATATATATAAAGGTAGCTCAAAATTCATCTCTACATGTACAGAGGCCAAGGGGCGATCATGTGGCTAAGTGGGTAAGACGCTGACTCGCTAGCCTTGAGGTCGGGTGTTCGATCCCTGCATTGGCCGAGAAAGTTCATCCTGATTTTCCGGTGTGGTTTCCCATTGTCAGTGATGCAGGACGGAGGGCCTGACGAAGACAGCTGTCTAGTCGTTTGGATGGGACAAAAAAAAACAAGGTCCAGTGTACACATTGGCGTGCACATAAAAGATCCCCTGGCAGTTGGAATTCGATACAAGAGTAGGCCATAGCGCTGCTGCCCGGGCAAAATTTCCCTCATAGCACACTGTATGGCGTAACCTTTTGCGTCTCTTCAAAATATTTCAAATCTTTTGTCATGGATCAACCATTGCAAATATCCGTGTTACAATTATATTTGAAATGTGTTAAACCAATTCTGCAACACATGTAATATTGGTATAGTATATATCTTTGTTTATACACCCACATATCAATTTTGGCCCTGTTTGTCCGTACACTGGGTGTGAAATGTGAATCATTCCGATTGTGAGAGGACAAGCATTATCAATATACAGCTTTTCAGGACTTTGCTTTCCTTGGTTAATTATCCCTAGTCTAGTCGTTTGGATGGTACGAATGATCGAGGTCCTGTGCACACATTGGTGTGCACGTGAAAGATCCCTTGGCAGTTTGAATTCGATATAAGAGTAGGCTTTAGCGCCGCTGTCTGGATAAAATTCCATAATAGGACACTGTATACCATATTTCCATGTCATTAGCCCTGTCGGAATAGGACATTAAACCCATTTCATTTCACTCATTCCAAAGTTAACTTCTATTCCATCAATACCTTGAGCAAATAAGATAGAGGCTATAGGTTTTGGCCCAATTTGGTCAATATCCCAGTTTTTTCTTTCTTATATGCATATCAACACTTTCATAGCGCTAATGTAGACCTTTTTCTTGAACATTTTCCCGTGTCAGTGATGCCGGACAGAGGACCTGACATGGATGGCTGACTAGTCATACGGAAGTGACAAAAAAACCAAGGTACAGTGTAAACTCAAGTGTGTGTGTGTGTGAAAGATCCCTTGGCAGTTGGAATTTTATATAAGAGTACGCCATAGCTCTGCACACTGTGTGGCATATGCCCGTCTTCATTTCTCAAACAGCTGTGGATAAAAACTGTTAATATTTAAATGTGTATTTTGTATTTTATAACATTATATTTTTGTCTTTTAAATAAAGTATATGTATACATACTTGTAGTATATTTTGTCATATAATTCTGCTAGATTTTTAACTTTTCTGTGCAATACATTTAGAATTCTGACTGGTTATGGGTAGATAGAGAGCAATGGGGTAAAACATCCAATAGAAATAAACTGTCCTTTGGGACTAAGTGATTCAATTCAAGTTGAATAATTCATCCGCACCAGGAATCTTTAGTAGTAGGAGGACCCAGAGAAAACCCATGTTCAAGTTGGGTGTGGAAACAAACCACTTGACTCAATGACAGACCTTATGATCTAAAGCGCACACGTTGGACCACTCAACTTTTAGCCTCACCCACGGGTCAGGAAAATTTGATTATTGGTTGAATGTACTTCCCATTTACTGCCGCAAATAATGAATAATTTTGAAGGTTTTAATGCTCATCAAAATTTGACTTTAGAATTGCATCCGTAAATGATGTTAATTTAATGTTAGATTTACGGTATAATGATCGGTTAGATATCCATCATTTTGCTCATCCTTTTAACGACAATTTAACGTCAGGAAATGACGTTAATCTAGCGTAAAGTTTACGTCATTTTTACGTTATATTTACATCATTTTCTGACGTAAATCTAACGTAAAGTTTACGTCATTTTCTGACGTAAATCTAACGAAAATGACGTAAACTTTACGCAAATTTTACGTTAGATTTACGTCAGAAAATGACGTAAAGTTTACGTTAGATTTACGTCAGAAAATGACGTAAATATAACGTAAAAATGACGTAAAGTTTACGTTAGATTAACGTCATTTCCTGACGTAAAATTATCGTTAAAAAGATGAGCAAAATGATGGTAAACTGACTGACCATTTTTACGTAAATGTAACGTAAAATTAACATCATATTGTTATGTGGGGTATGTTCCGTTCTATACTTGATACAACTAGTATCTCTACATCTATGAGAGTCGTGTTGATGTAACAATTTACAAGTTCACTGGTTTATATTTACCTAGTATTTTTAAAGAACTGTGTAAGGTGCGCTTTAGATCATAAGGGCTGTCATAGAGTCACGTGGTGTGGTTTTGATCGGAGCATGTACCGACAAGGAGTAGGGTCACCTGTCCAACCTCGCGTTTTTCTCCTGGTCTTCCGTTTAATGGACGTTAAACCCTAGTTCTTTCTCAGTGAGGAACTGTGTTATTGTCATTCCCCATAGCACCTTCTTTCTGTCTGTGTCCACCAGCCCTAACAACATCTTCAACACGATAGAAACAGAAAGTAGGGTTTTAGCATTGAACGGAATGGTGGTTTTGTTGTCCCATGTCCACCGATCAGCAGCCGCGTACAAGGAAAGGGGAAGGAGGTAGACGGACTAGGTCATGGAATCTGGTAAGATGGAGAGGTGGAGGGGGGGGGATCAAATATCCAATCAAAGAATTTAAATTTGGCCTACAGTCCAACATGCTGGTGTGAATGTGGATCGGTGTTATCAATAAACGAATCCATCTGTTTTTGTATATATTCAAAATGTCTTGTCTTCTCACATGTTTCAGTACTCGACCCTGTGTTTAAGTCAAGGAATTTTCCCCAAGCATCAACAAACTTCTGTACGCCACTGGTCAACCGAGCATCTCAAACTAGAGATTCAACGCATGCGCTTAGTTTACAGCTCTCTTTCTGATATTTATATTCGTCTATGATTATCATATCTAAGAAGAGAGATATTGTTGTAATAATATTTACAAGTAGGGACTGGTTGTTTATTTATTTTCTATTCCAGTTATCAACCGTTAACCACAATACCTACAACATGTATAATATACATGGTGATTGTCAAGCTGTACAGATTGGAACATCAAACACATTCACTGAAACTAGTAACCAGAGCGACCCGGATGATCGCACTTCCGATATGGAAGATTTCCAGACCGACAATGAGGAACAATTTGAACGAAAAGATGAAGAAATAGCTGAATTGAAAAATAGGGTTGCTGACCTGGAAGAATTTAAGAAGAAAGTAGAACAATCAGAAGTCAAGACAAACACCAACACTAATACTAGACGTTATATCAGGGATACGAGTAATGATATTACTCTAGAGTTGGTAGACAGGTAAGTAAATGTGTTCATAATAATATATATTTTGACAACTGTCAAATTTTACATACTGTTACAAGAGTCTTGAGTTTTAACTTATATCGAATGATAAAGTTTCTATATCACGTGACTTGAATAATAACCAACTAGAGGTGACTTGAATAATATACTGACTAGTGAAACAGTGGGATGTACTTTACAATATCCATAGTCAAAATAGTATTATATATTTAATAGTGTATTTAATAATAAAGGCTCAAGACAATGATTTTATCAATAATTTATCATTTAAATAATTTATAATACTCGTGTTTCTAAGGTTTACAAAGATGATTATTGATAATGATATATTAACCTGTATTTATATCTATGGTGGCTGATTGGTAAGGAAATGAAATAAAATGAAATGGGGTTTAACGTCCAGCTGTTCTGCTACGGGAGTCACAGTGGCTAAGTGATTAAGGCGCTGGCTCGCTGGCCTTGACGTCGCGGGTTCGCCACCGGTGTTGGTCGACAAAGTTCATCAATATTTTCCGGCGTGGTTTCCCGTTGTCAGGGATGCAGGAAGGAGGGCCTGACAAGGACAGCTATCTAGTCGTTCGGATGGGACAAAAAACCGAGGTCCTGTGTATATATTGGCGCGCACGGAAAAGATCCCTTGGCAATTGGAATTCGGTATAAGAGTAGGCCGTAGCGCGGCTGTCCGGGTAAAATATCCCTCATAACACACTGAATCGTATAAACCCGTCTTCATTAGCCCAGTCGGAGCAGAACAGTAGGATGTTAAACTCTATTTCAACTAGTTTCATTCTGCTCCGACTGGGCTAATGAAGACGGACACGCCCTATACAGTGTACTGTGAGGGAAACTTTACCCGGATAGCGGCGCTACGACCTACTCTTATATTGAATTCAAACTGTCAGGGGGTCTTATACGTGCACGCCAGTATGTAAATGGGGCCTCGGTTTTTCGTCCCATCCGAACTACTATACTACTGTCCCTTGCCAGCCCCCCCCCCCCCCCGTCCTGCACCACTGTCAAAGAAGAATCTCTCCAGAAATGTGGCTTAATGTCCTACTTTTCTGGTAGTCACGGTGACTCTTAGAATAAGACGATGGCTCGCTAACGTTGAGGTCTTGTGTTCAATCACTGCATTGGTCGAGAAAGCTCATCGGGGATAACGTATAGTCTTTTGGGTGGGACGAAAAATCGAAGTTCCGTGTACATATTAGCCAGCACGTAAAAGGCCCCCCTGACAGATAGAATTCAAGATAAGAGTAGGCCTTAGCGCTGCTATCCGGGTAAAGTTTCCCTCACAGTGCACTGTATAGCCTATGCCCGTCTTCATTAAGCAGAACAGTAGAACGTTAAACACAATTTCATTTCATTCAATTTTCCTACTTTTCTGCACCGATCGGGCTATTGAAGATAGGCATGCGCAATGCAAAGTACTATGACGGAAATTTTCAATTTTCGAAATTCAACTGTGAAGGATTCTTTTATGTGCTCGCCAATTTGTACACAGGAGCTTGTTTTTTGTCCCATCTACACAACTAGACACTGTACTATGTCAGACCCGTCGTCCTGCACTACCGACAGGGAGGAGCCACGCTGCAAAATCCCGGGGAACTTTCTTGACCAACACCAGGATCAGTGTATATAATCATAGTATTGAGAGGAATATGGCCGATAACCCAACATCACAACATGATACCAATCAGCCACCATATATATCAGTTGATAATGATATAATATATTAACCTGTATTTATATCAGTTGATAATGATATAATATATTAACCTGTATTTATAGATGGGAAGATATGGGTACTATAACTGTCAGTAAGAAAGTCAGTGTTAATGATTTAATGAAGTTGATAGAAGAGAAGAAGTATAGGAAGATTAGTCTGATTTGTATAGTAGGATATAGAGATGGTAGTAGGACATCTATCTACTACAGTAGCAACCAGAACGACTGTAGCCTGGAACAATTTGGTGTTGTAGACCAGGACGAGGTTTACTATTTATAGTAAAATATAGTGATTATATTGATATGATGTATTTATGGCCTCCTTTATATTGAACAATGAGGTGTTGAGGGGGGGGGGGGAGATATTACTTATAGTAAAATATAATGGACGAACCAGAACGAGGTTAGGTATTATTATCTTATTGTCTCTTGATTAGGTTGTGAGGGTGGAATAAAGTAAAATGTTTGAGTGGTGTTGTGGGTGATGTGGTGTGGTGGTGTGGGTGCTAAGTTAGTGAAGAGATTTATCAACCACACCAGCACCCTAGTATTTAACCAAGTATCTTATACCCCCTTCCCCCCCAACCCCCATGATTGATATATTGAATCTTACTCTAAGTAATATCTTACCTGTCCCACCTGTTCCACCTGATTGATATATTGAATCTTACTCTAAGTAATATCTTACCTGTCTCACCTGTCCCACCTGATTGATATATTGAATCTTACTCTAAGTAATATCTAACATCCTAATATAAAACTCGCTTACTACTGTAAATAAAGCTGTAATTCAATAGTCACGATTATCAGGTGATATGTAGTCGTGATCATGTGATAACTAACTGACATGTATATAATATATAATTATATTAGTGAAACAATGTTTTATATTTTGTATTCTAATTTTGTTTCAATAAAATATTTTATAACTAAACTAATGTCGTTCTACTAATATTTCTATGGTGTCAGGAAATGAGATAGTTACCACTAACAGAGGGGGTCAGTCTGTGGTATCATGAAATACTGGATAACGCTGTCAACATGTGTCTAGTCATACGAATGGAACAAAAAAAGAGAATCTATCTTGAAGAAATAATTCTAGGAACAGTTGGCTGCAATGGGCAATTAATACAGGGTGACGTACACAATATGTTTCTAGTCATTCGAATGGGACGTGCAAAAAAAAACCCCAATCAAATACAGATTACAGATGCTTTACGCACGACCAAAGGACTTTCTCGTTGATTAAAATAAATACGCAAATACAATCTGTTTCTAATCTAGATTAAATGAGTTTTTAGTGGTGACTTGAAAATTGTGAATCTTTAAGATCCTTTAATTTTTAATGGCGGAGGGGTTGAATGGACGAATGGTTAGTGCGTGCGCGTTGTATCAATAATGTTTGTCATATTGAGTCAACTGGCGTGGGTTCGATTCCCAGGTTGTACGCAATAAGGAGTAGGGTCGCCTGTCCAACCTCGTTGGTTTTCTCCGGGTCCTCCGGTTTCATCTCACTTCAAAAGACCCCTACGCGCAAGCAAATTATTGAAAAAAAACTGAACCATGTTAGTCCCGAAATGACAATGTTTGTGTCGAGAGGACCTCTCTCTCTCTCTCTCTCTCTCTCTCTGGCAACAAATTCCAAACGTTTTAGTTTAGTTTAGTGTTAGAAATAGCAAGCATGTTTTTGTCCCCCGCCTTTCGAAGAAAGCAGGGGACTATTAAAATGGGTTCGTCCGTCTGTCTGTCCGTCTGTCTGTCCGTCCGTCCGTTCGTCTGTCTGTCCGTCACACTTTTTGGGACACAATAACTCTCTTCCTAATTGAGCTAGAATGTTCAAACTTGGTGTATGTGTTTATTAGGTCAATGCCTTGATGGAGTTCGAAGATGAGCATTTTCCGCTTAGGGTAAGCAGAGATAAGCAATTTGATTGGTTG
Organism: Patella vulgata; assembly: GCF_932274485.2. Classification (NCBI taxonomy): domain Eukaryota; kingdom Metazoa; phylum Mollusca; class Gastropoda; family Patellidae; genus Patella; species Patella vulgata. The sequence continues at coordinate 7,259,943 of NC_065885.2, forward strand.
ATGCTTTGGGACACGATAACTCTCTTCCTAATTGGGCTAGAATGTTCAAACTTGGTGTATGTGTTGATTAGGTCAATGCCTTGATGGAGTTCGAAGATGAGCATTTTCCGCTTAGGGTAAGCAGAGATAAGCAATTTGATTGGTTGATGCTTTGGGACACGATAACTTTTAATTGAGCTAGAATGTTCAAACTTGGTGTATGTGTTTATTAGGTCAATGCCTTGATGGAGTTCGAAGATGAGCATTTTCCGCTTAGGGTAAGCAGAGATAAGCAATTTGATTGGTTGATACTTTGGGGCACGATAACTCTCTTCCTAATTGAGCTAGAATGTTCAAACTTGGTGTATGTGTTGATTAGGTCAATGCCTTGATGGAGTTCGAAGATGAGCATTTTCCGCTTAGGGTAAGCAGAGATAAGCAATTTGATTGGTTGATGCTTTGGGACACGATAACTTTAGTTCTAATTAAGTGAGATTGATGAAACTTGGTGTATAGTTTCATTACAGTAATACCTTGACTAAGTTTGATAATGAGCATTTTCTGCTCAGGGTAAGCAGAGCGATACGCAATTTGATTGGTCGAGACTTTGGAAAACAATAACTCTCCTACTTTGATTGTTAGACTATAAGTAAAGATATACTGTTTGATTGTTCAATACTTTGTAAAAGATAATTTGTGATAAATTTATATGTGTCCTCTAATTATTTTCCTATTTCCGCGGGGGACATCAGCCTCACTGTTGGCTTGTTGATATTCGATCTTAGGGATTACAGTTTGTCAAAAGTTCAGATAAATATAAGGGGACGAAATGATTTCGACATTGATAGACTAATGACAGAACTTTATACTGGAATCCAGGGTTCGACATTCAATCAAATGAAATGAAATGGGGTTTAACGTCCTACTGTTCTGCTCCTAACCTGGGCTAATGAAGACGGGCATACGCCATACAGTGTGCTATGAGGGAAATTTTGCCCGGACAGCGGCACTACGGCCTACTCTTATATCGAATTCCAACTGCCAAGGGATCTTTTACGTGCACGCCAATGTGTACACGGGGCCTCGGTTTTTCGTCCCATCCGAACGACTAGACAGCTTTCCTTGTCAGCCCCTCCGTCCTGCATCACTGACAATCTGGATGAACTTTCTCGGCCAATGCAGGGATCGAACATCCGACCTCCAGGCTAGCGAGCTAGCGTCTTACCCACTTAGCCACGTGATCCCCGACATTTAACCAGTGGAGCGACTTTAACATGGATGATATGTGTAAATACAGTTTGTAATGATCCGCTGTGTGTTACCTAATACAACAACTTAATGTTACCTACCTGTATATAACAGTACCTGTCGTCTATATACAACAACCTACCTGTATATAACAGTACCTGTCGATCATACTATACATCAACCTACCTGTATATAAGTCCCGTAGAGAGGGAGATAACTCTTTTTAACCTGACAAATTATTTTAGTTCAGTACAGTTATATCAGCCCACCATTGTATCAACTTGTATCAACTGATAACACTTCTCAGCTGAAGAATACAATAGGAAATTAATTTATCAAAGGCTCTGTTATTTTAAATATAATATTTTACAGGTTACACAAATGTGAATATTTACTTCATGCATACAGTTTACTATTTACAGTTTAAAATAGGTAGATATGTGTTCCTTGTTGGGGGGGGGGGGGGCGTGTATAATATTAACATAGTCTTGACCATGTATCATATTAACATAGACTTGATCATCATAGGTATACCATGCATCATTATTAACATAGACTTGATCGTCCTAGCTATTATACCATGTATCATATACTGAGCGCCATGGAAAACGCATCACTTTTTTTCCCAAATATTTTATTACTAGGTGGTTTTGTATGTATAATATAATGCAATACTATGAACTATTGTTTCACACAATGCTCCCAAACGCAAAAAAAAATCGGGCCGTGTGCACAAAAAAAAAATTGCACGAGATGCACATGAAAAACCCAATATTCACGTGCAGCATTGTGTGTGAGCCCTTTAAAAGCATGTTTTCAACTTAATGTGCAGTACATGAACTGTGAAACGTGAATCTGTCGTAATTTGTTGTTGGACGTGTGAAGGAATCGAGCTAGACATGCCGAGACTTACTGAAAATCAACGGAATGAAGCCATGGGAATGTCCAGGGCTGGCATTTCTACACGTGCTATTGATATGGGCTCGAGGACACCAGACATGGAGAAGAGTAGACTGGCAAAGTGTACTCTTCAATGATGAGAGTGATGAGAGTAGCTTTCATCTTTATCACGCTGATGGCCGTCAACGTGTGTGGAGACGTCTTGGGGAACGTCTTGCAGACTGCTGCGTCTTCGAAACGAATAGATGGGGTGGGGGAAGTGTAATGGTGTGGGGAGGCTTCACATTTCATCACCGGACCGCCCTACACATTTGCAGGAGTAGCGTTAATGCTGTAGCCTACCGTGATGATGTCTTGCAACCAATTGTTGTTCCGATGTTTCGAGTGCACCCACAACTTCAGCACTTCCAACAGGATAATGCACTTCCGCATACCGCCCGTTTTAGTATGGACTACCTGGCTGCTAACAACATTAATGTCTTGGACTGGCCAGCCATGTCTCCGAACATGGCACCGATAGAACATGTCTGGGATGGGATTTGACGCCGTCTGTATCGGAGACCACAGATGCACACCATTGCTGCTTTAGAAGCTGCTCTTGTCCAAGAATGGAACAATTTGCCCCAGGCCTTCTTTCAAACATTGGTAAATTCCATGCGACGTCGCTGCACAGCGTGCGTAAGAGCCCGTGGGGGACACACGCGCTACTGACGTCTGTGTCGTACTTTTGGTTTTGACCCCTCTAACTTTGTACAATTGATTACAAATTAAACATCCATAAGTGTACAAATGTGTTGTTATTGATGTGTTCCCATTTGAATATTGTTCACAATAAGAAGCAAAATAAATAAGATATGTTTACAGGATCATTTTGTTATACGAAAAACTAAGTGATGCGTTTTCCATGGCGCTCAGTATATTAACATAGACTTCATCGTCTCGGCTATACCATGGATCATATTAACATGGACTTAGTCGTCATGAAATGAAACGTTCTACTTTTCTGCTCCTAACCTGGGCTAATGAAGACGGGCATACGCCATACAGTGTGCTATGAGGGAAATTTTTTGCCCGGGCAGCGGCGATACGGCCTACTCTTATATCGAATTCTATCTGCCAAGGGATCTTTTACGTGCACGCCAATGTGTACACGGGACCTCGGGTTTTCGTCCAATCCGAACGACTAGACAGCTGTCCTTGTCAGGCCCCCCATCCTGCATCACTGACAAGGGGAAACCACGCCGGAAAATCTGGATGAACTTTCTCGGCCAATGCAGGGATGGAACACGCGACTTCCAGGTCAGCGAGCCAGCGTCTTACCCACTTAGCCACGTGATCCATGTATCATATTAACATAGACGTGATCATCATAGATTACCTTGAATAAGTTAACATAGACTTGATGTTCATAACTACCATGTATTTTTTATTAATGTCAGATTTCTTGGAGGATTCATTTGTCCGGCACTAATTAACCCGGGAGCCACGGTGACTCAGTGCTAAAAGATGTTGAAGGGGGGGGGGGCGAATGGTTAACGCGTACGCATTGGATCATAAGGTCTGCCATTGGAGAAATGACATCTCTTTATCTAATCTTCCATAATATCCCTTTTTATAAGTATTAACACTAGATTACGATACGTTAAAGGACTAATCCCGATAATTTTTGGAAAAATAAAACTGCTTGATTTTGTGTTAAAATCCCTTAAAATCCTCTACCCAAGGGACAAGCAACTAACTCAATATTTGTGATATGATTTCAAACAACTTAAACCTGTCAGTCTTCATCTGGAAATGGAAACTGGTGTATTATGCAGTGTCTGGATAAAACCAGACTTTTATTTTATAAAAAATAATGTGTAGGTGAAATTTACCATTCATTATCAAGTACAGCACATGCGTCGTTCACTGTATAGACCTCTCAAGGAACGGAAATCGATTATCAGGTCACCCAACGAAAAAATTGACTCGAAATCTTGAAAGGGTTACGTGTCCGGATAAGCATTTTTGATGTTCACGTCGAAACGACTCAATATTTTGAGCTGAAATTTTGAGACAAGGTAAATACACCATCCCTCTATATTTTGGCGCTTAAATTTCATACGTACTTGGACTTTTATTTTTGAGACTCTGTTCAAATTGGGAAAGTTCCTTTAAAGTTTAATACTGACACAAAATTAATATACAAACCATTTTTTTTATTCAAAATGAAATTAAAAGAATTTTCGTCGTGCGTGCAGTTTCTGTTCTTACACACAAGTAATATGGAATTTGGGTGTTTGTTGCATGGCAACCGTTTGTTGTATATTGTAGCTAAGAACAAGTAAAAAGGAATGTGGGCGTATCTTGCATGGCAACCGTTTGTTGTATATTGTATAAAAAACATTCATTATCAACTAATGATATTTCAGTACAGATACAAATCATAAGGGATCACGTGGCTAAGTGGGTAAGACGCTGGCTCGTTTACCTGGAGGTCGGGTGTTCGATCCCTGCATATGCCGAGAAAGTTCATCCCGATTTTACGGCGTGGTTTCCCCTTGTCAGTGATGCAGGATTTAGGGCCTGACAAGGACAGCTGTCTAGTCGTTCGGATGGGACGAAAAACCGAGATCCCGTGTACACATTGGCGTGCACGTAAAAGATCCCTTGACAGTTGGAATTCGGTATAAGAGTAGGCCGTAGCCTCGCTGCCCGGGCAAAATTTCCCTCATAGCACACTGTATGGCGTATGCCCGTCTTCATTAGCCCCTAGTACACCAAACCTCTAGCTTTTATAGAACTTTATAGATAACTATAATGTCTTTTTGTTCAATCTGTCATAAATCAAGAACAAGGTATAGATATTAAGCATAAAATGTGTTATTTAAGATACACTGTGTAAGAACTAAATCGGTTTATAGCAAGGTTTTTATTTGACTTCAAATGTTATATAAATTATTCACATGCCAGGCCAATAATAAACTAGATAGACCATCGGGTTGTCGAGAATTGAATGGCTTGAAACACGATCGCCATTTAATAATTAAATCTAAACTTGATGAATGGCTAAGATTAATGTAATTTCAATAAGATCCCATTATCTATTTTCAGATTAACCAACCGTATAAATACACGACAAACGTACTGAATTATAAACGTACTAAATTATATGAAAATATAATAAAAAATATATAAAGCACTATTTAGGTGCTATAAACTGTAAACTTTAAAATTGATATTTTTTTAGTGCCGATGTATATATAATAAAGAATATTACTACAATTAACATATATTTATTATCAAGACTAATTATCATTAATAACTATCAACCGATGTATAGTCATTCGGATAGAACGAAATACCGAGGTCGGTCCCGTGTACACATGCTTGCACGTAAAAGATCCCTTGGCAGTTGGAATTCGATATAAGAGTAGGCCGTGGCGCCGCTGTCCGGGCATAATTTCCCTCATAGCACACTGGCGTATATCTGTCTTTATTAGCCCAGTTAGAGAGATAGAGAGAGAAATGGGGTTTAACGTCCACTCGACACAAACTAGGTCATTTCGGGACTAACATATGTTTTAATCTTTTTATTTCAATAATTCGCTCTGCGCGTAGGGGTCTTTAGCAGTGGGAGGAAACCGGAGGACCCGGAAAAACCCCACGAGATTGGACAGGCGACCCTACTCCTTGTCACGTTCAACCGGGGAATCGAAACCCCACCAGTTGACTCAATGACAGACCGTATGATACAGCGCGCGCGTGCTAACCATTCGGCCATCCAACCCCCCCAGCCCATTTAGAAGCAGAACAGTAGGATGTGAAACCCCATTTCATTTCATATCATTTCGCTAACCAGGGGGTCTGGGATTCGCTCCCGATGCTGGCCTTGAAGGTTGCCCTCTGGATTTTCCGGCGTAATCCCCCATGGCAAGGACAGTGTCTAGTCTTTAGGATTGGACGAAAATCAGAATCCCGGTGTACGCATTGACGTGAACTTTATAGAAACCTTGGCAGTTGGAATTCGATATAAGAATGGACGCCAAAGCGCCTCTGTTTGGGCAAAAATTCCATCATAGCACACTATATATTGATAAAGAATTCTAGTCGAAACGTTGCCCGGTAATATACCGTTAAAGTATTCCATAGTTACTCGTGAACATGCCAGTCAATATACGTATTTATGCATATTATAATGTTTTTCTGCGATATAATTTAGCCTGTCTCGTAATATTCACCATATGTTTGGCCGCAATATAGCCCGGTTGGAGCTGAGGTGCCATAAAACCACATTTGATTTCATTTCATTTATTGAAAGTCGACGCCCATATTTACAAGCTTACGCAATACGTATAAATAGACTGGTTTTCCCGTTACTATATTATAGAATAGACTATGTTATCCAGACATAAATAAACACCTACTGAACAGACAATTGTGGATTATTCATTCAGATAGTTACAACACTATTTATTATATTGATATATTTAGGTTATCTTAAACACCAGGAATTTATTATATTCGTTTTAAAAAGTCGGGATTATATTCTTTATCGAGAATGGATATTCATGAGTGTAGAAATATTATAATTATTTATCGTACTTGATCTAGCTTAACGTAAATAGTAGTGAGACAGGTTATACAAGACTAAAACTCGTCATTAATACACTATACATAGACTGTGTTTTTCCAATGGGTAATTTTTATAGAACCCCCTTGATCTAGTGTTATACAGTTCTGTTTGTCTTTAGTAAGGTTCTAAGGGAACTCTAGTAGAAGAAAGTTGTCATAGAATAATAAGGATAAGAAGAATGGCCACCCCAGTAAGTACAACTACGTCATGTTTATAAAATAACACGTCAGTTTATGACGTCAATAACTAACCATCGTAATCTTGATAATGACTGTCTTACCTCTCGTAGAATACAAATACTGACGAGTGAGTACACGAAGCAGTGTATGTTTACTCCTATACTTGATACAACTAGTGTCTCTACATCTATGAGAGTCGTGTTGATGTAATAATTTACAAGTTCACTGGTTATACTTGCCTATTATTGTTAAAGCACTGTGTAGGGTGCGCTTTAGATCATAAGGGCTGTCATAGATTCAAGTGGAGTGGTTTTGATCCGAGCATGTACCGACAAGGAGTAGGGTCACCTGTCCAACCTCGCGTTTTTCTCCTGGTCTTCCGTTTAATGGACGTTAAACCCTAGTTCTTTCCCAGTGAGGAACTGTGTTATTGTCATTCCCCATAGCACCCTCTTTCTGTCTGTGTCCACCAGCCCTAACAACATCTTCAACACGATAGAAACAGAAAGTAGGGTTTTAGCATTGAACGGAATGGTGGTTTTGTTGTCCCATGTCCACCGATCAGCAGCCGCGTACAAGGAAAGGGGAAGGAGGTAGACGGACTAGGTCATGGAATCTGGTAAGATGGAGAGGTGGAGGCGATCAAATATCCAATCAAAGAATTTAAATTTGGCCTACAGTCCAACATGCTGGTGTGAATGTGGATCGGTGTTATCAATAAACGAATCCATCTGTTTTTGTAAATATTCAAAATGTCTTGTCTTCTCACCTGTTTCAGTACTCGACCCTGTGTTTAAGTCAAGGAGTTTTCCCCAAGCATCAACAAACTTCTGTACGCCACTGGTCAACCGAGCATCTCAAACTAGAGATTCAACGCATGCGCTTAATTTACAGCTCTCTTTCTGATATTTATACTCGTCGATGATTATCATATCTAAGAAGAGAGATATTGTTGTAATAATATTTACAAGTAGAGACTGGTTGTTTATTTATTTTCTATTCCAGTTATCAACCGTTAACCACAATACCTACAACATGTATAATATACATGGTGATTGTCAAGCTGTACAGATTGGAACATCAAACACAATAAATGAAACTACTAACCAGACCGACAGTGATGATTGCACATCCGATATGGAAGATGTGAGATTCCAGATGAATCGGATAAAGGAACAATTTGAACGAAAAGATGAGGAAATAGCTGAATTGAAAAATAGGGTTGCTGACCTGGAAGAATTTAAGAAGAAAGTAGAACAATCAGAAGTCAAGACAAACGCCAACACTAATACTAGACGTTATGTCAGGGATACGAGTAATGCTATTACTCTAAAGTTTTTTAAACCGTAAGTAAATGTGTTCATAATAATATATATTTTGACAACTGTCAAATTTTACATACTGTTACAAGAGTCTTGAGTTTTAACTAATATCGAATGATGAAGTTTCTATATCACGTGACTTGAATAACAACCAACTAGAGGTGACTTGAATAATATACTGACTAGTGAAACAGTGGGATGTACTTTACAATATCCATAGTCAAAATAGTATTATATATTTAATAGTGTATTTAATAATAAGGGCTCAAGACAATGATTTTATCAATAATTTATCATTTAAATAATTTATAATACTCGTGTTTCTAAGGTTTACAAAGATGATTATTGATAATGATATATTAACCTGTATTTATATCTATGGTGGCTGATTGGTAAGGAAATGAAATAAAATGAAATGGGGTTTAACGTCCAGCTGTTCTGCTCCGGGAGTCACAGTGGCTAAGTGATTAAGGCGCTGGCTCGCTGGTCTTGACGTCGCGGGTTCGCCACCGGTGTTGGTCGACAAAGTTCATCAATATTTCCCTTTTTCAGGGATGCAGGAAGGAGGGCCTGACAAGGACAGCTATCTAGTCGTTCGGATGGGACAAAAAACCGAGGTCCTGTGTATATATTGGCGCGCACGGAAAAGATCCCTTGGCAATTGGAATTCGGTATAAGAGTAGGCCGTAGCGGGGCTGTCCGGGTAAAATATCCCTCATAACACACTGAATGGTATAAACCCGTCTTCATTAACCCAGTCGGAGCAGAACAGTAGGATGTTAAACTCCATTTCAACTAGTTTCATTCTGCTCCGACTGGGCTAATGAAGACGGACACGCCCTATACAGTGTACTGTGAGGGAAACTTTACCCGGATAGCGGCGCTACGACCTACTCTTATATTGAATTCAAACTGTCAGGCGGGTCCTATACGTGCACGCCAGTATGTAAATGGGGCCTCGGTTTTCCGTCTCATCCGAACTACTATACTACTGTCCCTTGCCAGCCCCCCCCCCCCCCGTCCTGCACCACTGTCAAAGAGGAATCTCTCCAGAAATGTGGCTTAATGTCCTACTTTTCTGGTAGTCACGGTGACTCAGTGAATAAGACGATGGCTCGCTAACGTTGAGGTCTTGTGTTCAATCACTGCATTGGTCGAGAAAGCTCATCGGGGATAACGTATAGTCTTTTGGGTGGGACGAAAAATCGAAGTTCCGTGTACAGATAGAATTCAAGATAAGAGTAGGCCTTATAGCGCTGCTATCCGGGCAAAGTTTCCCTCACAGTGCACTGTATAGCCTATGCCCGTCTTCATTAAGCAGAACAGTAGAACGTTAAACACAATTTCATTTCATTCAATTTTCCTACTTTTCTGCACCGATCGGGCTATTGAAGATAGGCATGCGCAATGCAAAGTACTATGACGGAAATTTTCAATTTTCGAAACTCAACTGTGAAGGATTCTTCTATGTGCTCGCCAATTTGTACACAGAAGCTTGTTTTTTGTCCCATCTACACAACTAGACACTGTACTTTGTCAGACCCGTCGTCCTGCACTACCGACAGGGAGGAACCACGCTGCAAAATCCCGGGGAACTTTCTTGACCAACACCAGGATCAGTGTATATAATCATAGTATTGAGAGGAATATGGCCGATAACCCAACATCACAACATGATACCAATCAGCCACCATATATATCAGTTGATAATGATATAATATATTAACCTGTATTTATATCAGTTGATAATGATATAATATATTAACCTGTATTTATAGATGGGGAAATACGGGTACTATAACTGTCAGTAAGAAAGTCAGTGTTAATGATTTAATGAAGTTGATAGAAGAGAAGGAGAATAAGAAGATTAGAGGGATTGTTATAGTGAGATATAGAGATGGTAGTATTAGACAGATCTACTACACTACTACCAACAAGAACAAGAACGACTATAGCCTGGAACAACTTGGTGTTGTAGACCAGGACCAGGTTTACTACTATGAATAGTAAAATATAGAGATTATATTGATATGATGTATTTATGGTCTCCTTTATATTGAACAATGAGGGGGGGGGGTAGATATTACTTATAGTAAAATATAATGGACGAACCAGAACGAGGTTAGGTATTATTATCTTATTGTCTCTTGATTAGGTTGTGAGGGTGGAATAAAGTAAAATGTTTGAGTGGTGTTGTGGGTGATGTGGTGTGGTGGTGTGGGTGCTAAGTTAGTGAAGAGATTTATCAACCACACCAGCACCCTAACCAAGTATCTTATACCCCCTTCGCCCCCCCCCCCCCCAACCCCCATGATTGATATATTGAATCTTACTCTAAGTAATATCTTACCTGTCCCACCTGTTCCACCTGATTGATATATTGAATCTTACTCTAAGTAATATCTTACCTGTCTCACCTGTCCCACCTGATTGATATATTGAATCTTACTCTAAGTAATATCTAACATCCTAATATAAAACTCGCTTACTACTGTAAATAAAGCTGTAATTCAATAGTCACGATTATCAGGTGATATGTAGTCGTGATCATGTGATAACTAACTGACATGTATATAATATATAATTATATTAGTGAAACAATGTTTTATATTTTGTATTCTAATTTTGTTTCAATAAAATATTTTATAACTAAACTAATGTCGTTCTACTAATATTTCTATGGTGTCAGGAAATGAGATAGTTACCACTAACAGAGGGGGTCAGTCTGTGGTATCATGAAATACTGGATAACGCTGTCAACATGTGTCTAGTCATACGAATGGAACAAAAAAAAGAGAATCTATCTTGAAGAAATAATTCTAGGAACAGTTGGCTGCAATGGGCAATTAATACAGGGTGACGTACACAATATGTTTCTAGTCATTCGAATGGGACGTGCAAAAAAAAAAACTCCAATCAAATACAGATTACAGATGCTTTACGCACGACCAAAGGACTTTCTCGTTGATTAAAATAAATACGCAAATACAATCTGTTTCTAATCTAGATTAAATGAGTTTTTAGTGGTGACTTGAAAATTGTGAATCTTTAAGATCCTTTAATTTTTAATGGCGGAGGGGTTGAATGGACGAATGGTTAGTGCGTGCGCGTTGTATCAATAATGTTTGTCATATTGAGTCAACTGGCGTGGGTTCGATTCCCAGGTTGTACGCGATAAGGAGTAGGGTCGCCTGTCCAACCTCGTTGGTTTTCTCCGGGTCCTCCGGTTTCATCTCACTTCAAAAGACCCCTACGCGCAAGCAAATTATTGAAAAAAAACTGAACCATGTTAGTCCCGAAATGACAATGTTTGTGTCGAGAGGACCTCTCTCTCTCTCTCTGGCAACAAATTCCAAACGTTTTAGTTTTTTTTTTGTTTTTTTTTTATTTATTTAATTCACAAAAATATTGCACACATACAAAATTAAAACAATAAAAGTTACATCAGTTTAAAGTCACCATCTAATTAAATTTGATATTGATTTTATCATTAATTTCTATATAGGAATTCATTGAAAATAGTAATAAATATTTATGTCGATTACTGTGCTTTGACATATACTGATACAAGTAATTCATGTGTTTGGTTACCATCAATTGTAGCATGTCTAGTGAATTGAGACTGGTCCGGGCGTTTATGTCTGTAAATGTCACATAAAATATTGGTATTTAAAAAAGAATTGAAAGCTAAGGATGACCTTTTGTTGGTGTACATATTCTTCGTTCTATCTAAATAGGGGTTTAATATCTCGTTAAAATCACCACATAATATACTATAACTATCCGAATCTATGTAGCTACTTAACTCATTAAAAAAGATTATACGATCATTATCCTTATTTGGAGCATATATAGATAAAATTGAAATATTTTTTTCCTCAATTAAAACATTAACTTTAATTATTCTGCCAGTAGTATTACTATGAACATGTTGAATACATGATTTGAATTTTACGGAAAATAGAATAGCCACACCCTTACGGTGTACGTCCGGGGCGTTATTAAATAAAATTTCGCCTTCCCATAGGTGTTTTATGTTATTAACAAAGACATCGTCCCAAAAGGTTTCCTGTAGACATATAATATCAAGTTTTAAGTCTTTTATGAAATGAAATACATTATTAAGTTTAGTACGGTCCCGCAGACCGTTTACGTTCCATGAGGCTATCTTAATCATTATAATTATTGTTAAAAGAGAGGTAGACGAATACATGTATGCTTACGAGTTCAACCTGTAGATAATCACAAATAAATAAATGTATACTTATATTTACAGCATCTAGTTAACAGACACGGATATACAATGAAGGCTCTATAGATCAATCCATCTAAAGTGATACAATATCTAAAATAAAAATCAAGAGAGTGAAACACCAGCACATAAATGTATACATGTAGCATGTAAAAAAGTATATGCCCACAAGCAGCTACGGTTAGATCAATTTTATTAAAGGGGAATAACCCTTGAAACGTTAATGTTGAAAACGTGTAAAACATTTGAAAAGTTCTATTGTAGAAATCTCTGGAAAATAATTCCTGGTACATCAGAGAGGTCGTCGAAAGCGATTTAATTCGTACATGAATATTCTGAACGTATCTGCACATATACACATGATCAAAGCTGGGGGACAAAAGGAAAGGATTATATATCAAACTTATTATTTGTTTGGCGATTTGGTTGGGATCCTGGATTTTACATTTGTTCCACACGATTTTTTAGATTCAGAATCTTCGCTAATCGACGGCAAGCGTTTAAATCTATGTGTCTGTTCATTAACCTTTTTCTTTCTATCTCGATTCCTTTTCTCTGTTTTGTAATTAGTTTCATTCGTCTTTTTCTATACCTGGTTGAATATGTTTGGAAAGCGTTTTCATCTTCTTTTTCCTCAGAATCACTACTAACAGAATCACTACTAACAGAAACACATACCTGTTCTTTTTCTATTTCTTCCGTGTTTTCTATTTCTATATCTTTCGTCTTTTCTATTTCTATGTCTTCCGTCTTTTCTCTTTCTATTTCTTCGTCTACTTCACCCGTGTGTTTCTCTATCTCACCCTCTTCTATTTGTTCATTGTTGTCTGTAGTCGTGTTGTTGTTTCCTGACTCGGGTTTATTTAGTGGATTGTTTTCACAGTCGACTGTCTGATTACAAATACATAGATTTTTAGATTTATAACATTCTTCACATACAGTTAATTCACATTCAAATTTTGTGTGGCCTGTCTCTTTGTATCTATGACATATTATATTTGGGCAATTTTTAACTTCATGTCCCGTCTGTATACAATTATAACAGACACGGAGTTGGTTATCATGTTTTACATGGAAGGACCGACCATCAAACTTCGTCGCATATGGTAGACTCTGGACATGAGGGGGAAATTCAACTTTAAGATATCTGGTACCATCAGATATACTCCGATCACCATGTTTATAATACCGACGTCTTTTCTCGCTTTTGGGCTTGACATTCCATGCATGTAATTTTTCGTAAATTTCACCATCTTCAATATAGTGTGGTATGTGCATGAATGATACTATTTTAACAGTTGAAGCCACGAAAGTATATTCTAATACTACCCCATTTAGTCTGATGTTTTCATCCTTAAGTTTATTTAAGCAATCAGAAATTTCAAACGTTACCTCATAACATCCTTTCATTGGGACACATGCACAAATAGTATCCGTACCAGTGACTTCTTCTATAGCATCAATTAGATGTCCCGTATTCAATCTGTCATCAGAATATACACATATGGAACTATCTTTCATCAGAATATACACATATGGAACTATCTTTTAAATACATCTTCATTTTATCACTAGATTTCAAGCAGCTAATAAAGTAAGTATTTCTCAATCCAAGTCCGAGTACAAAGCGCAACACGGATTATACCCATGGTGTTTACAAGCAAAGCAGAGCTCGTATAAACACGTCCGTCCAGCTCGACAAACGCCTTAACCCTGGCACATTTTTGCTCAATTTATATACCTATTTCGCTTTATATAACTTCGATTATAGTCGATTTACATGTGCATTCTGATAATACGTCTATCACTCATGAAATCAAACCGGAAGTCCCTTTTTAGTGGTGACTTGAAAATTGTGAATCTTTAAGATCCTTTAATTTTTAATGGCGGAGGGGTTGAATGGACGAATGGTTAGTGCGTGCGCGTTGTATCAATAATGTTTGTCATATTGAGTCAACTGGCGTGGGTTCGATTCCCAGGTTGTACGCGATAAGGAGTAGGGTCGCCTGTCCAACCTCGTTGGTTTTCTCCGGGTCCTCCGGTTTCATCTCACTTCAAAAGACCCCTACGCGCAAGCAAATTATTGAAAAAAAAACTGAACCATGTTAGTCCCGAAATGACAATGTTTGTGTCGAGAGGACCTCTCTCTCTTTCTCTCTCTCTCTCTCTCTCTCTGGCAACAAATTCCAAACGTTTTAGTTTAGTTTAGTGTTAGAAATAGCAAGCATGTTTTTGATATTCGATCTTAGGGATTACAGTTTGTCAAAAGTTCAGATAAATATAAGGGGACGAAATGATTTCGACATTGATAGACTAATGACAGAACTTTATACTGGAATCCAGGGTTCGACATTCAACCAAATGAAATGAAATGAAATGAAATGAAATGAAATGGGGTTTAACGGCCTACTGTTCTGCTCCTAACCTGGGCTAATGAAGACGGGCATACGCCATACAGTGTGCTATGAGGGAAATTTTGCCCGGACAGTGGCACTACGGCCTACTCTTATATCGAATTCCAACTGCCAAGGGATCTTTTACGTGCACGCCAATGTGTACACGGGGCCTCGGTTTTTCGTCCCACCCGAACGACTAGACAGCTTTCCTTGTCAGCCCCTCCGTCCTGCATCACTGACAATCTGGATGAACTTTCTCGGCCAATGCAGGGATCGAACATCCAACCTCCAGGCTAGCGAGCTAGCGTCTTACCCACTTAGCCACGTGATTCCCGACATTCAACCAGTGGAGCGACTTTAACATGGATGATATGTGTAAATACAGTTTGTAATGATCCGCTGTGTGGTACCTAATACAACAACTTAATGTTACCTACCTGTATATAACAGTACCTGTCGTCTATATACAACAACCTACCTGTATATAACAGTACCTGTCGATCATACTAAACATCAACCTACCTGTATATAAGTCCCGTAGAGAGGGAGATAACTCTTTTTAACCTGACAAATTATTTTAGTTCAGTACAGTTATATCAGCCTACCATTGTATCAACTTGTATGTAGTAGTTATTAGCACCCTTTCCGAGGTGTATCGGTGAATATCAGGACAGTTTTGGTCGAGGGGCCCAGCCGAGGCGAAGCCGAGGAAAGGTGCTAATAAGTTACTTCTCTTTACATTTCTATCGAGTATTGTGAACCAACATGTGAAAAATAGTATTTATCATAGAGTCGTTTCAACCGAAAAGTGACAAATACTTTCTGCTCTTTCATTATTTATCCCTTTCTGAGCCTCACGTTACATTTCATGGTAGAATGATTTCGCTGTGGAGAGACGACCTGAGTAGTATTTACACGTGCGTCTTGCTATGATACTCTGAGCGTAAAACAATCACGTGTTTGTTTAGACCACACCGTCAAAACATCTTATCTATGGCGTAGAGGACTGCGATATTATTAAATGTAGCGTAAAGGAAATGCGAAACGTGGGTCATTCCTGGTGAAAGTATGCATCGGCGGATGGTTCTTCCGTTGAAATTTATTTGTAATAAAGTTTATGACTTTCTAGGTGTTTTTTTCATCCTGCTTATTATCATTGCCTGTGAAGTGTCCAGCAAGAGAACTGCGCCTTCTATCATCACAATTAATTAAAATAATTATTCAATATTCTAATATATATATATTTTGCATATTAATATAAATCAAACCAAATTATAAAATAGATGCCAATTGATATGTATAATAATTGATTTTTGTAATATGTTGTTATGTTAATTTAATGTCATTATATATGTTTTTGAACTGCCATGTAGTTCCCCCCATTTTGTTTTGTTACTATGATTTTGACTAGTTGTTTCATGTACATTGGTTAGAGCCATCGTCTTCATTTACGATCTGGATCGGACTAAACGTCCGCTACTGATTGCTTGATAGGTATCTAAAACGGTTTAAAAGTATCCGTGTATCAGAAATGAACAGTACTCTTTCTGTACATTACTGATACACGGATACTTTTAAGCATGTATTGCGATTAAACAGGACAGTTTTATCAAAGGTTACCAGTGGCAATGAGTAGAAGTGGGATGTAACAACTGTTAACACTTCTCAGCTGAATAATACAACAGGAAATTAATTTATCAAAGGTTCTTTAGTTTAAATATAATATTTTACACGTTACACAAATGCGAATATTTACGTCATGCATACAGTTTACTATTTACAGTTTATAATACGTAGATATGTGCTGATTTTAGGGGGTCACGGTGTATAAACTGTGGTCTTTGCTCCTTGTAAAGGGGCGACGGTGTATAATCTGTGCGCCTTGTAAGAGGGTCACGGTGTAAAATATGTTGATAAGTTGTAACGGGGCACGATGTACTCGTTGTCATACATCAAAGTAATAAATAGCATGCGGGAACATAGACCGGAAAATATAATTCCATAGCACATCGGTTATACCATTTGATATTAGCCCAGTTGGTGCAGGAGAGTAGGACGTTAAACATGATTTCATTTCATTAGGTTAGGAGGGGTTACACGATCTCTACTAGATAACAAACCTTAATCTCTCAACCCTCCGTGTTTCGAGTTAAGAACTGAGACCATGACCTATAACGTTGCAGCTCCGGGAGCGATTCACACCCGGCATTTTTAAACAAAATTGACAATAGTTTTAATCAAAACAACGATTGATTATTGTTACTTATAATATTTCTACAACATCCAACTACAATTAAACATATAATCCTACCTGAAACGGGTACAAATCGTCGTATTTAAAATCGAGGCGTTAAGCCGTTACTAAGACCGCCATCTTTTTAATCACCATATAGACCGTATAATATGTCATTTTGAAGGCGGGGCTAAATTAGGCTTTTATAACAGCCAATCAAAAAGGCAATTTTGAACCTCATAAAAAATTGCAGACCTCAGGATATGGTAAAAAGGGCGTGTACTAAATGAGTTTGCCACGCCAAACTGAAGGCTGCCAATCGTAGCTAAAAAATAAACACATCAGTATATCTCAACGTTTTTAGCTACGTTCTCGTAGCTAGATCTCTACGTAATGGAATATATGACGTCACAAATACTACCATCAGCTGTATCACTGATCTCGATACTATTCATAGTTCGGCAATTAACTGATAACTACACTACAATGTATATTCATAGTTCGGCAATTAACTGTTAATAAATGTGAATATTTACTTCATGCATACTGTTTACTATTGCAGTTGATAATACGTATTTGTTGCATGTTGGGGGGGGGGGGGTCACGGTGTATAATATGTGTTCCTTGTAAGCGGCCACGGTGTATAGATATATGTTCTATATGTAAGCGGCCACGGTGTATAATTTGTGTTCCTTGTAACCGGGTCACGGTGTATAATTTGTGTTCCTTGTAAGAGGGTCACGGTGTAAAATATGTTGATAAGTTGTAACGGGGCCACGATGTACCCGTTGTCATACATCAAGTAATGAAGAGCATGCGGGAACATTGGCCGGAAAAAATAATTTCATAGCACATTGGTTATACCAGTTGTCATTAGCCCAGTTGGCACAGGAGAGTAGGACGTTAAACACCATTTCATTTCATTACGTTATTCACGATCTTTACGTAAAGGAATATATGACGTCACAAATACTACCATCTGTATCACTGATCTCGATACTATTCATAGTTCGGCAATTAACTGATAACTTCAATACAATGTATATATTTTATTTAAATACAATTTAGATGATTATATTCTATTATGTTGACATACTGTATAGAACACCAAATATAATATACATACATCAGAGTTTAGACCATTATATGAAATCCTTCACAAGAAGATAACCAATGATAATTATACACATGCAAATTTACGCAGTATGTACTTACATCTATTACGAATGTGATTAATCTCTGAACCATCGTAAATTTTAAACGTATTTCTTCGATTATGAACAAACTACTTAACTTTGGTTATCATAAACTTAGGATAAGTGGGACTGTGACATATGCAATTTTTTCGAGTACATATATATTTTAAACTGAATAATGTACATGTCATAGCCATAACATAGCCGTGTATTACTTAGATGGAGTAACATTAAATCAATAAAATAATAAATAAAGAAATCGATACTTATAAATGATCATCTTCACCCTTGATCCCCCGACAAAATAACTGGTCTGGGTCATCTATAGCGATCATTCAACAAACAAAGCTTCATAATCACCCCATTTGTCTATATATGTCTCATAATTCATATTTATTTTGTATTTGTATTTTTCAATTTTTATGTAGTATCTTATATCTCTTGTGATACCGTCTAGAGATATTGTCTGTTTTAATAGTTTATTTTTATAAATGTAGTTTTTTATGATTAACAAGAGTATGTTAATTTGATTATTACATGGTTTAAATTTCCCGAATATTATATCCACTGGAGATAAGGTTGGGTCGGCCTTCATCATCGAATTAAACCAATTAAGAACATTTTTCCATAACTTTGCAATTTTTTCACAATTGACAAATATGTGAGTGATGGTTTCTACATAATTTTTACAAAATGTAAATTTATCATTTTCTTGTATACCTATTTTTGTTTAGATATTGATTAGTACTCAGAATCCTATGGATAATCCTATATTGTAACCAGATAAGTTTGGTGTCTTTAGTTATTTTAGAATCTAAACAATTGATATTTTGTCACAAATCGCCTATATTTATTTCCTATTTTATTTCGCTTTTTATTTTTTTATGAAGCTGGGCAACAAACAATTGATAAAAATCTTTTGAAATAACTTTTTTACCCATGATAGTTTGGATGTGTTTTGGGCTGCCATGGTAGTAGACGCAGTAACCAATATTTTGATGGTTTTCTAGAAATGTTTTAATAGAATTTTTAATTCCTAAAAATTTTGTAAAATGAGGATTGAAATTAATTTTTTTTATTGAATTGGGCTAAATTAATTAGATTCCCTCCCACATCTAAGAAGTCTTAGATAAATCTTATTCCTTTTTCATACCTCTCTTTGTAGTAGATAGGATTTCTGGAAATTGTAATTTGGTTATTATGCCACACGCGTTCATTAATTATTTCTTTAAAGTTCAGTGTTTTCTGGCTAGCATGGATAAAGTCATAGAGAGCTTTGAAAACGTCTTTCCAAAATTGATCAGTAGTTTCATTTATTAGTTTTTTTACAAGTTCACCACCGCACGATGTCATTTTCTCTAGGCGGGTAGCCATGATATATTTTATAAGTTTTGACCAGTTTGAGTTTTCTGTAAGGATTTTTTTTTATCCATGACAATTTAAGACTTTTTATAAAACAGTTCACATTTAGTATTCTTAATTCACCGTTTTCATACTCCTGTACTATTAATTTTCTCGAGATTCTGTCTTGCCATTCCAGATATAATTAAATTCCAGATATAATTTGCTTAGTAACTTCCTGGCTTGGAGTAGGTAAACTACTAAAGAGATGTACCAGTTATTATAAACTCACCTGTGCGTTTGAAATCACCCCCGTTAAATAAAATCAATTGCACAATTTAATATCCCGACGAATAAAAAAGTTCTCTCTTGAAAATTTGAGGTATTTACTTGTATTTTTGGCTTAGTTCAAGGCAACACAGCTTTCGTCACATGTTGGACGAAACCGGTGAAGCTGGTGCGGAGGTGGTTCAACTTGACATCATTTCGATCGTTTGAGTTTTGACAACGAAAAATATCAACTGAAGACAATTACAAGTTTTCGAGTGTATCGGAGAGATGGGCGGACCCCATTTCAATATCCCTCCCTAACTTCGTTCGGCACGGGATAATAAGTCAACCTTCACTATGTTAAATGAATATCATGGTTAATAACAACAAGCCAACATCGAATTAGATAGATAGATAGATAGATAGATATTCTTTATTTCACAAACCATACATAAATACAGTGTAGAAACAATAACATATTTACATTAACATAATTATAACACATATATACACATGTGTAAAGAGGGTATACCACCTTGGTGTTATAACCTTATTAATCCAGGTAAACTGTTGAATACACAAGAGTGTCTACAATTAAACAATTCGGTCGGGGGCGGGGGGCATTTGTGTTATTACCTTATTAATCCAGGTAAACTGTTCAATACACAAGAGTGAGTACAATTAAACAATTCGGTCGGGGGGGAACCTTTGTGTTACTCCCTTAATTAATCCGTGTAAACTGTTCAGTACACAAGGGTGAGTACAATTAAACAATTCGCTAAGTAGAAAATAGGCGATATATACAATTTCCTGTTCTTTAATATAACCGGACCCGCACAAATAAATAAATAAATAAATAAATAGTGGAATTCGTCGCCAATTTCATTAAGTTTGCATAGTTTATAGATTCTAATTCTCTTGGAATTTTCTTTCGTAGACCCGTTTATATGGAGAGTTTTTTATTGCAACTTCTTAATCTACTTATACCCATACTTTTTCTCGACTCTTTGATGAAAATGGGGAGGGTATTGAAGTGATTTGCCAAGGTATAGAAAGTTAGATTATGCTTACATTTGATCTCTTCGTAGCTGACTGTATATTACGCTGAACTAATGTCTGCTCCGTAGTGTCGTCTGCGACCTCTGATCCAACGCCAGTTTCTTATATACCCCTCCTACACGTGCATCTCACATCGAGTCTGCATTTGGGCGACCCGTACAGGTTCATGAGTTTAGGCGTTCTCTGGATACAGTTGAGTTTGGGCGAGCCAAACCAACTCTACAGTAGAAAAGTGTTACTGTGGCTGAATAGGATATAAATCAGGTATGTTAGTATCTAAACCGTATCACAAAACACAACACACCTCCCAGTTTTAAAAGAGACCCCCAAAATGACTAGGGCTAAACCCAACAAGGTCTGCCCAAAACAATCTTAACCTATAGCACAAAACATAACTATCCCATCGGGATCAGCTGTAAAGAATAACAGAAACACAAGATTAATACAAGACTCATACTGGGTGAGATGTTTCACCTGCCCCTAAAAAAAAACACTTCCTTCCTATAAGAACTTGAACCATTGACGGTCTTCCGGTGACAGCATATTTATTGCCACCACCAAGATCCGCCAATGAAACAGACAAGCAAAGCTATTGATGGGCGACAGCTTGAATTCGAAGGGAATGGGCCACTTGAATAGGCGACACACCCGCTCCATCTCGGCAATAGCCCCAGGTGACAGATAATTCAAAGGTGTCATCACCCCCGACCTAACCACCAAGCTCCACAAATTGGTCAGGGAGCCACCGGCTTGGGAGATTTTGGCAGCCAAAATCTTTACCACTTCCCTATATAATCTCTCGTCCGTGGAGGGTCCAAATTCAAATACTCGAGGTAAATGATTGGGAATGACGTGTCTCTTTATTGATTTTGATAAAAAAAAAATGACACCCATTAACGGGGCAGAGAAATGACACCCATTAACGGGGCAGAGCTGAGCTCGCCCAAGCCTATTTCTCCGATTCCTTGACTTTCCTAATTCCTTACCCCCCACGTCCACCAACTCAACCCCCCGCTCACAGTTCCCCTCCATCGACGTATTCCCCCACCCAGATTCTCCTCCCCAGTCAAAATCCGGCCGTAACATCGGATTAATTGGGATTGTCTCTTCCTGTCCCACCCTGTCTCACCCGCTGTCTCTTCCTGTCCCACCCGCTGTCTCTTCCTCCTCGCCAACCGCTGTCTCTTCTTCCTTGCCAACCCGTCTCTTCTTCCTCGCCAACCCCTCCTGCAACCACCGTCTCTCCCACCGCCAACGAACAAGTCGCTTCTTCTTTGGTTTCTTTTAACACGGCCAATAAAAGGTCCGGACTGGACCTTTACAGGTCGCTGCAAAAAAGGCTTCTACCTCTCCGTTCTCCGGGGTTACCACCAGGAGATCCTCCTCCCAGTCCTCTACTCTCTCCATCCTCCTCTTCCCTTTTTGTTTTGTAATTTTAAACCATCCATCCATCTGGAAAAAGAACCCACAAAGACAACCCAAAATTTAATCCTTACCTGGGCTAGAAATACCTGCCCTTTAAGAAGGATTATCAATTTACCGTCAAATCCTA
The DNA here is from genome assembly GCF_932274485.2 of Patella vulgata. NCBI lineage: Eukaryota > Metazoa > Mollusca > Gastropoda > Patellidae > Patella > Patella vulgata. Next base: position 7,282,485 of record NC_065885.2, read on the forward strand.
TCGCAATTTGGACATTTATAGATGTCAATGTTCTCGGCCTCCTGAGGTGTAATGTTTACACAATGACCATGAAACCATTCTAAACAAAAGTCACATTGCAAACCAAATTTATTCCCCCAGGGTTTCCTACATACACAGTAAATCCTTCTACCTTGGGGGTCACTATCCGTTTTATCCCTATCCCCCTCGAGAGCTCGTCTCCGTGCCTGAATTGCCCAAGGAGGAGCATTCGTATCCGGGCAACTCTTTATTCTGTCATGATGCATAACCGACACGGAACTCCTAGTTTTCACCCTATACAATCCCGCAGCTAATTTCTCCATCACTACCCCAGGGCCACTCCAATACTTCATCAATTTCCGAGCTTTTCCTTTGGGAGTAGACGTATCCAAAATATACTATTCAAAAAAAGTAGGGGATATTTGATTTTTAAGTGTTATTAAAGTCACCTAATGAAACTGACGAAGAAACAAATGACAAAATGAAATGAAGTTCACATTCATCGATTTATTCCAAATGATCGTTAGACTAAGTAAGGCACAGACTGACCATTATAAGGGTAAAATGATACCCGGGGTCAAACAGCAAAGTTACCACAGCATCACAACCAAGTCAGTAACGGGTAAATCCTCCTCTGTTTGCCAAACAAGCATTGATCCGACGTGGCATACTCCTAATGAGACGTCTAAGGTCATTTTGGTCCAGATTGTCCCATTCCTGTTGCAACGCAGCAGCAAGTTCTTGGACATTGGCAGGACGTTGTTGACGTTGACGTAACCTCTGTCCAAGCATGTCCCAGACATGCTCGATGGGGGAGAGGTCGGGACTCAGTGCTGGCCAAGGTAATGTGGTGATGTTCTGTTGTTGGAGGTAACCTGTAACGATCCTGGCCCTGTGACATCTTGCGTTGTCATCCTGGAAGATGAAACGGCGGCCATGACGTCGTGCGAACGGCACAACATGGACTGCCAAGATGTTGTCCCGGTAGTACTGGCCTGTAACACGCCCTGCAACAACATGTAAAGCCGTTCTTCCAGCAACAGTGATGCCTCCCCACACCATAACAGAACCACCCCCAAATCGATCATGTCTGATGACGTTAACGTCTTGGAAGCGCTCGTTTCGACGACGCCACACCCTCCTACGTCTGTCCAAAAAATCAACAGTGAACCTTGACTCATCTGAAAACATCACATTGCTCCAGCGTCGATTATCCCAGTGTTGACGATCCCTACACCAACGACGTCTTGCCTGAATGTGATGATCTCTCAAACAAGGGATCACGCGAGGACGTCGGGCGCGAAGGTGACCCCTATGCAGTCGATTCCGAATCGTCAGGCCACTCACTCTCACACCAGTGTCTATTTGAAGACGAGCGCTGATCTGATTTGCTGTGATGACACGATTTCTCAAGGCCAAGGTACGGATAAATCGATCCTGGGCTTGAGTTGTCGCCCTTGGTCGACCTGAGCGTGGTCTGTCCTGTACAGATTGTGTATCACGGTATCTGGACCATAGCCTGCTTATGACAGACTGAGAAACATTCATCGTCCGCGCCACAACCGCCTGTGTTGTGCCGATCTGTAGCATGCCAAGGGCACGTAACCTTTCATTTTGGGTAAGCCGACGCATATCAAAATTTGTTTTCTGGTCACTAAAACAATTAAACTGATGTTTCCACCCTGGAATTCAATGCCACAATGACTGTAACATTCAAAGTCAGAGTCGTGCAAATCTTGGGTTGGACCCCCATGATGATCCCAAGCATCACCTGCATTCCATGCGGTAGCTATTGGTGCGTTTGGGCGTCACATGTAACTGGAAATGTTTCTTCTATTAGGTTCTATAGTGACTTTTTTCGTAGTCATTTGCATATTTTAGTATTATGCCCCCAAAATCAAATATCCCCTACTTTTTTTGAATAGTATATATACAAAAGCCCCAACTTCATAAAGCCGTTCTCTCAATTTTATATCATAATCCCTTTTCATGCGCTTCTGTGCCAACCCTAAATTCTCTCTAGCAATTTCATGTGCCAATGCTGCAGATTCCTCCAAATCAATCAAATATTGATTTGTCGTCCGTACCTCCCCATTCTCTGGACTTCCAAACATAAGATTTACTGGAATATTAATCTCCCGGCCTAGCATTAACCGATTTGGGGTGAATCCGGTCTGTCTGTTTACCGACGACCGTAAAGCGCCCGCTAATTGAGCTAAATGCTGATCCCAATTATCCCGTTTCTCATCTACGAAACACCTAACAGCGTCCATTAGTGTTCGGTTATATCTTTCCGCTTGCCCATTCGAAGAAGGACGATACGGAGTAGTTCGTGCTTTATGGATTTGCATCTGACACAATTCATTAAACAATTCACTCTGAAAGTTCCTACCTTGATCCGTGAAAATTTGGAAGGGGTACCCAAAACGAGAAAACTGATCTATGGCAGCTTGTGCCGTTACCTCTGCTGTTGTGTGAGGATAATGGAACACACTCTACCCCATTTTGTAAATTGATCTACCATCATTAGAATATGTTCATTCCCCCGGTTTGACTTCGGCAAGCGTCCAAGGAAATCCAGATGTACCCTTTCCATGGGAAAACCAGACTGATAAGACACTAAACCTGAACGAGCATGAAAAGTAGCCTTCTTACAAGTACTACAAACCCTACATTTTTGTAAATAAGCTGCCACCTCTTTGGACATACAATACCAGAAATAATTCATTCCAATTTTCTGTTGGGTTCTCTTTAAACCTTGGTGTCCAGATGAAGGGAGATCATGACACAAAGCAATAATTTCCTGTATACAATTTTTAGGCACCACTAATTGAGATGACCCATCCACAGGATCTTTCCTAAACAGAATTCCTTTGTCATTTAAGTAAAACAGTTCCTTATGAATCCAATAATATTTAGCAGCAGGGCTACTAAGGATTAGCTCTGCTTCTAATGGGGAACTCCCATCCTTAAGCCAGGCCAGGATGAATCTAAGATCTGCATCTTTACTCTGATTTTCTACCATTTCCTGATCAGACTTCAAGTTACCTAAAGTTATTTGTCTAAAAATCTTTTCCTTTTTATCCTCAGATGCTCCTTTATAAATCGAGAAACCTGATACCAACAACCCCTTAATGTTATAAGAGCCTACTTGACTCGAATTATCCTCCCAATCCGAGAATAACTCTTGTGACAATATTCTATTTACCACCGGGTCCTCAGGAATCCTAGATAAAAAGGTACCGATTCCTCTACTTCTTCTATAAAGTCCGCCCAGTCTTTATAGCCCTTACAACAATATTTACCCCCCCCCCCCAAGGCAAAGCTTCCGGTAGAATTTGTGTCTTGAAATCGGGACAAGGGCCAAACTCGGGCGAGCGCGTTAAGAAATCAGCATTTACGTGTTTCGCTCCGGGTCGATGTTTGACTGTCATATCATATTGCGACAATTCTTCTAACCATCTCGCTAGTTGACCATTCGGTTGTTTAAATCTTATATTGTCGGGTGAACCTAACCACTGCCAGAAGTTCTTTCCGGGTCGTGCAATAACGTCTTTGTTCCGGAGTTAAGGAAACACTACTATACGAGATTACTTTTTCTTGTCCATTTTGCATTTGACTTAACACAGACCCTATAGCCATATTAGACGCATCTGTATCCAAAATACAGATCTTGGGCGTTTGGAAGAGATAAAACCGGAGGAGTTATCAAAGCCTGTTTAATATTTTCAAACGCATTCTGTTTTTCTACATCCCATGAAAAAGGTTGCTTTCCGGTAATAGCATACAACGGAAAAGCCATTTGTGCCAAATCTTTTATGAATTCTCTATGATAATTTGCAAAACCTAAGAATTTCTCAACTTCTTTAGTATTTTTTGGAGTGGGCCAAGATTTAACCCCTCCCCATTTACTATCCTCCCTAAGAATTCTACTTCCTCTTGAAATAGAACACACTTCTTGGGTTTCAATTTCAATCCATAGGTTTGTAATCGCGTAAGAACTTGTCTAACATTAGCCAGATGATCATCAAAATCCATTTCCATAATTAATATATCATCTAAGAAAGCCAATGCTATATTCCAAGTTAATCCATGCATTACTAAATTAATAGCCCTGGAAAATGTGGACGGGCTGTTCGTTAATCCGAATGGGAGTCTACGGAATTCAAATAAACCATACTTAGTTATGAAAGCGGTCTTTTTCTGATCTTCCTGCTTTAAAGGGATTTGATAATAAGCATTTGTCATGTCCATTTTAGAGAAAAATTTACTACCCCCCACTGTATCAATACATTCCTCGATTAAAGGTAAAGGGAAACTATCCTTGCCAGTTACAGCATTAAGTGCTCTATAATCAATACACCACCTAACAGAACCATCTGGTTTCCTTATCAAGACCGGTGGACGAGGATGGATGAATTATTTTAGCCTCTAACATTTTTTTTATTAACGATTCTTCCTCGTTGGCAAAACTAATTGGCGTCCGACGAATCCGTTGCTTAATCGGTTTAGCGCTGCCCGTATCTATAGAATGTTCCAAGACATCAAAACTACCCAAATCATATTCCGTTTTAGCAAAAACATCCTGAAACTCAATTAAGACGTTAGCTAAAGACTGAGCCTGTTCCCCTGATAAGTTACTTTTCGATTTTTTGAATAATGCGACCAAATGCTCCGGAAGGGCTCTTGTATCTTGTTCTTTTTCCAATACTTCATCCTTACTACCTTCCCCTTGGAGGATGGAGACATTCTCTACTTCTACCGCTTTACCAATAACTTCCTTAGATTTCAAAACCACAGACTCATTTGAGCAATTAATTACACACACATTCGGTTGACTCCCTGAAGCATTTAATGTTCTACTTATTAACACATCATTCCTTTCCATCAGCTCTACCATGTATGGACCTACCCCCCCTGGATCAACTTGACATCTTAACCTAAGAACCGTTTTAGGGGGGACGATAGTTCTACTGGGTACAGTTACTCTAGCTACATAAGAATTATTACTCTGTAACTTTATCATTTCACCCTCAGCAATTAGACAATGATTCCCTAGATCCAAAATCATATTCTTAGCCATTAAAACATTTAAACCTATTATCACCTCATCAGAAATATCCGCTACATAAACAAAATCTTCCAAACTAACCTTCCCAATCCTAATGTGAACAGGGCCTATAATAAAGCCCTCTAATTTAGCCTTACCCGCCGTATTTAAACATGCCTCTTTAATCTTCAGAGGTTTTTCAGGCAACTTATCATAAAATGCCTTAGATAAAATATTAATCTCAGCCCCCGTATCAATTATTCCCTTAGCATTTACTGTTTCAATTTCCACCGGTACCCGTAAAGAATACGGAGAATGACCCGGCAAGTCTGGTCCAGATATTCCCAGGTCCTTTTCAATCTTTGAGGACGAGTTCCGACCCGTAGAGTCGCCCTTTTTTCAGTTTAACGCTTGCTGGTCCTCCGAAAAGGTAACCTTAGCAGCGGATTTATTCAAAGGACATTCATTAGCAAAATGTAAAGGGGAACTACATTTGAAACATTCCCCTGAATTCAACCCCCTGGGAGATCTACTACGTTGTATTCTACATAATCCTTCTACCACGCTAGTTAATTTCTTAATGTCCTCCTTCATAGAATTAACCTCTTTTAACCACTCTTTATCCTCGGACTTCGGGGACTTTGTTGCAGAATCCACCCTGACTGGTGACGGACTAGTCTGTCGACAATATGGCTGGTTCGGAGGTGGGCCTATACTCGGACTATCATAGCGTCTATTTGGATATCGTGATCGATTGAAAGTCATCCTACCTTCACAATTTAACGGGATAGAATCAGAAACATGTCGGTACCACTTTAACCTATTCACAGTTTCATCAACCGTAGATTGGCGACATACCTGCTTCCCTCTATATCCCCACTTCCTGATAATAACCTTGATATAGCCTGTTTATCGACAAATTGCCTGGGCAAGGCCGGGAAAGCTTTATCAGCCAACATCTGGACCCGGACTGCCCAATCATCCAGACTCTCCCTAGGATCCTGCTTAGCTTGCAGAAAAAGATTTTCCATTTGTTCCGGAAATTCCACAAAGCCAAATCGATGACCTAATTTTATCATAAGACCTTCAAAAGGTTAAATATCTACAACTTCTATTCAAGTAACAGAAGTACTCACTAGCCTCCCAGTTAAACAATAACATAAACAATCTCTACACAATTCGTCATTATTAATCCATGCCTGACCTTTAGCATATCTATAAAACTTTTCTTCAAAAACATCCCATAACCCCTTGTTATCCTCCTCCCCACTAAACACAAGATTTCTTGGAATTTTACCATAATCCACCACATTCCCTTTTAAACCACTGTCCCCCACCCCAGGGATTTCTGGAATACAGAAAGGCTCCCTGAACACCGGAGTTCCCGGTAATCTACGCTTGATTTTTAGTGCGGGAGTGGAACACCTGTCAGTAGGATTAGCCTTGATAGGATTCTCTACTTCTTTTTCTAAAGATGCGTCTAGCCATCCCCCCTCTTGGTCTAAGTCATATGCACTTTTTCCGTTAGTCGACTTTTCCCTAACCTGTTGCCTTTCCTTATGACGACTTGCGAAAACTTCTATAATCCCCTTCAACATATCAGAGAACGAATCTCCCTCCATTTTGGAATCTCCGGAAGCCATATTCCACGAGAGTTATCCCCCCTTAATTTCTTTTCTATCAACAGATCCCAATAGTCCGTACTGGGCGAGTTCGTGCTGCCCCCTATAAAGCACTCTATTATTCTTCTCAACTAACTGACTACCCAAAAGTTAACACCAGCAACAACAACTTTCCTTCCCCGCTACAAATTTTAAGCTCGCAGCGCCAATGAAGTGATTTGCCAAGGTATAGAAAGTTAGATTATGCTTACATTTGATCTCTTCGTAGCTGACTGTATATTACGCTGAACTAATGTCTGCTCCGTAGTGTCGTCTGCGACCTCTGATCCAACGCCAGTTTCTTATATACCCCTCCTGCACGTGCATTTCACATCGAGTCTGCATTTGGGTGACCGGTACAGGTTCATGAGTTTAGGCGTTCTCTGGATACAGTTGAGTTTGGGCGAGCCAAACCAACTCTACAGTAGAAAAGTGTTACTGTGGCTGAATAGGATATAAATCGGGTATGTTAGTATCTAAACCGTATCACAAAACACAACAGTATACACCGATACACGGCCACTTCACTTTTGAAAAGTGGCCGTGTATCAGTTGAAAAGTGGCCGTGTATCAGCTGAAAAGGGACAAAAATAACAAAATCATGATTTACATATTTATTTGAACATCTACAACCCGTTTTGAACATGTTATGGTAAAAGGGTCATCATTTTCAACTGTCTCAGCACTTTTCGAATGTGCGTCACTCTCAGTCAGATTCTTACATTTTGTCTCACATTTCTTGACATTTTGATATCTAGTCGCACTTTCACATTTTGTAGCACTTTCACATTTTGTCGCGGCTTCTGCTCATCCGCAGCACATAATCCAAATATTTTACTATTATAAATTAATCTCTTGGCATTTTCAACACTTAAAACTTTCACATTTTGTCGCGGTTTATGCCAATCCGCAGCACGTTATTCTAATATATTTCTAGTATAAATTAATCCATTGGTATTTACTACACTACAAACTTGAGAACTCTACAATTCCAACTCGTCTTCATTTAATGGCTGTTCTTGTTTTTGTCTGTCAGTGGATGTCAATACCTCGCGAAGTTAATGAATTGATCTGTGCGGAAATTAGCAAATATACCTTGCTTATCAAAAAAGTTAAAATCCAATCTTTTGTACTGATCTCGAAGTGTCACCATATTCCTATGCAATTGGTATTTTTCCTCGTGTTTGGCAGAATTCGACTCATCTGCATGGTTTTAATTTCTTGTTCTGTGAAGGATCGGGCTTCTAAATCTTCGTGATCATTGAAATCTCTTGCAGAACTGATATTCTCGGTCTTAGAAATATATATCTGTGACATTATAAAGTAGGATTCTTCGACGAATTCCCGCATTTATTTTTGCCAGGATGTTGGCAAAACAACAAGAAATGGCTACATGTATTGTACAAAATGATTGGATGACGTTTGCTTTTCTCAACCAATCAATATCCCTGTTATGACATTTTCCCTGAACTGATTTAAACCGTGAAATGCACGTGCGGTGTACTGACATCATTTACCTGAGTAGAAATAAGCGTTTGCGATGAGATAATTGGGGGGCTCTAAATGGGAAACTTTGATAAATTTGTGAAATGAAAAATGCTTTTGAAATTGGGAAAAATAGAAAAAATCTCTATTTCTCGAAAAAGTATTTAGTATAAGTCAGTTATATACCTTGTTTTCTCGGTGTATGGGTTGATACACCGTCTCTTTTTTGAGTTTAGATCTCAAAAAGGAGACGGTGTATCAACCCATACACCTTGAAAACAAGGTATATAACTATTACATATGGAAGGTAGATCCTAGAGGAAGGAGGGCACTCAGACTGGAAATGTAGAGATGTGAGAAGTAGCACACCCAGGCTGGAATGAACAGATGAGGGAAGGATATTCCCCGGACTGCAGAGATTTAGTAAGGACGTTAATCAGCTGGTGTATAGTCTGCGCTTGTCTGTTAACCCGGAACCTACGGGTAGCCCAGCACCCCCTCTCGAAAGTAGGGATGTTGGTTTCATATAACGAATCACAGTAGAAATAACTGTGATATGAGCTGAAATATTTATGGATTTCTGTTTTGCAACAATCTGGTTAAAACACAGATCCTATTTCGTTTCATTTTTATAGTACAAAATTTTGTTTTACTTGTCTCTACTACACTTGGATCTGGAAGAGTTGTTATTTAACTCGTGTTCTGAATGGTGTCAGGGGTAAGCCAATGAAACGGTCTGTTACGGCGAGCTTTAGGCGTGTTTTGCACGGAACTGTGGGTGATCCACTAGTAACATCAATGCTGATTGGTTAATCAAATGTCTGACATCATAGGGTCATAAGTCGGTCTTTTGACCCCTGACATGACCTATCGCTATAACACACTGATCCGCAGTGAATATTCGCTAGGCCGCTACAATCACTGATAAGGATGATATCGATGCGACTTAATGACTACAAAATATTAACTTTTTTCTTTCGACAAATTAAATTCTGAAACATTTTTTTTTAGTATTAGAAAAAAAAATAAAGGTGTTTGAAGTATATCTTGATAAAAAATATTCCATATTTAGCGTAAATAGGTACAGAAAATAGTACGCGGAGGCGTAATGGGTAAAACGATATAATTTTGCCCGTACCAGTTCATATTACTACGTTCGATGTAAACAACGCACTTGTGACCATCAATTTGACGTTTTTCTGTTTGTTTACTCTGAATTCTTTCAGAAGTACATTTTTTACGGTCTAATCTGATTGACCTGCTCGTGTTTGAATGGTTAGCGTGCGCGCGCTGTATCATAAAGTCTGTCATTGAGTCGACTGGCGTGGTTTCGAATCCCCGGTTGTACGTGGCAAGGAGTAGGGTCGCCTGTCCAACCTCGTAGGTTTTCTCCGGGTCCTCCGGTTTCCTCCCACTGCTAAAGACCCCTACGCGCAAGCGAATTGTGTAAATAAAATTAAACCATATGTTAGTCCCGAAATGACCTAGTTTGTGTCGAGTGGACGTTAAACCCCATTTCTCTCTCTCTCATTGAGTCGCCCTGTCCTCCGTACGTAACTAGCGTACGAAAATTAAATAGTACTAATAGTAACTAGCTTTGCAAGTAGAGTGAGTCTGTCGTTCCGATTGTCTGGTCTCTGGTATCGACCGAAAAAACAGACACCTGTTCGTCCTAGGCCACTTTCTTTGCACCATGCACCGAAGACGGAGAAAAAATTCTGTAGCATAATGCGGAATTGTCTCCGGCAATTATACCGAGCCGGGCAATACCGGGCAAATACTCCACTCACTGAGTGACACAATGTCTCCTCGAGAGGTTCAGATTGTTATCTAAAAGGGGCTATCGTCTCAATGGCTGGATTTCCTTTTAAACAATCTACACGTCGTCCCCTGAGGTTTATTTCGAATACGGGAAATTGTACTAGTTCTAACTTTGTCGGGATCACGTGGCTAAGTGGGTAAGACGCTGGCTCGCTAGCCTGGAGGTCGGGTGTTCGATCCCTGCATTGGCCGAGAATTAAGTTCATCCAGATTTTCCGGCGTGGTTTCTCCTTGTCAGTGATACAGGACGGAGGGCCAGCTGTCTAGTCATTCGGATGGGACAAAAAACAAGGTCCCGTGTACATATTGGCATGCACGTAAAATATCAGTTTGAATTCGATATAAGACCGCTAGTAGGCCGTAGCGCCGTTGCCCGGGCAAAATTTCCCTCGTAGCACACTGTATGGCGTATGCCCGTGTTCATTAGCCCAGTTAAGGAGCAGAACAGTAGGACGTTATAATAAACCCCATTTCATTTCATTTCTAACTTAATTGTCAAGCAGGTGGTCGATCGAACGTGATCGACATAAGCCTTAATTAAATAAGGATATGTTTCTCGTGGGTGTAAAACAAAAGAATCGTTTGTTATAAACGTCCAATCTATTCCATTATCATTAAAATAAAACAAGACTTGTGGGCTTTCTTTAATCTTTTTGATTAACCATTGAGTGATTAATCACTCAACTTACGAACGGTTCGGCTACCTTTTATTCATTACCTTAGTGATCGGCCACCTATTGTATTACAAGAGTCGACATTGTCCAGGCGCACAATAAGAAATTAATTTCTTTTCAAGACCCAATAACAACTCAAGCGAATATCCACAGGTGGAATGCTGCGTTAAACTTAAACCCTAACGCGGATGTAAAACTGTGCATTGTCTGTATTCGGGTAGAGTGTGATGTGGATCAAATCGTGTTGAACGCCTTTAAAACATGTCCTAGCGAAACTGTTCGTGAACTAAAAATATAACGAAGTCATAAGCCGCTAGGTAAACGAGGAATCATAACGGGATTAGTATTCAATGACTGTCTAGATGATCGAGTCTATTATTTAAGCGTTGTGTACACGGTCGTCAGGCTATGAACGATAGTAGCGTTTCAACTGTGCGATAGGGAATACCGTTATACAACATTCAAGATGGAACGAACGTAACAGTAGTAACGAATCAAAAGAATCATTCTATTTCCATTCCATGGCGTACATGAATATCGTTCATGGCTCGCGGGAATCAAGACCTTTTAGTTAAGAAGAACAGTAAACTAGAAAGTTTTTTAAAACGTGCCATAACAGAAGAGAAGTATGAAAGAATACGAGCTTACGAATCTTGTATTGTCGTATCGGAGAAAGACAACAAAGCCTTCAAGTTTGTGATTCTTGGAGACGACAGTATTTTTCTAGCAGAAAATCCCCCAAAAGCCGTACAAGAAGCTGTTCACTTGAAAGATGTGGTTTCGGTGGAATTGGTGAGTATTTATTTTCATTGTGAGAAATGTCTGAACTGAAGAATCCTGTGCGACTTGACTTTTAGAGTTAACACTTTATTAGGCCTATAAGATATTAGTAAGTGATAATCAATAACACACTTTTGAGTGGTGTAGTGTGGCATATGGTCAGTTTCATGGATCATACAATTACTGAATTAGGTACAATAGAAAGATCTGTTAGTGTTAGCTATCAAGTTGACGAAAAAGAATAAAAATTTATGGAACTGCGATTACGGATTAAACTGAGCAGGGGCGCCGAAAAACATCCATGGGGCAATTGACCGGTGCGGCTGCCCTTTAAAATGCTTTTTGTAAGTTTACACTAGCTACGAGAAGACCTAAAAACGTGCAAGAGCTAGACAGAATGAATGTGCTGGTTTTTAGCTACGATTGCATGGGTGCCTTTATTTTTGATTTTACCTGGCAAACTTAATTTCTTTACTAATGCATGTAAAATCTTAAAAATAAGTTAATTTTATACTATACGCAGCCCAATCTAGTGAAACAACTTTCGTTTATCAGCAAATATTGTCAATTAAGTAAATCAAGTGTTGTTTTTATCAAAATTGATACGGTACGGACATCCATTTAATTATTAGGCTAATTATGGTGTATTACTCCTACTACAACTCTGATCAGGTTAGTACTTTGACTTGATTGGCTATTGTACACGAGGCCCCACCTTTATGAGGTAAAAATCTATTATCTTTTTGATTTAATAGAGGAAATTTGTACCCGTGTCAGGTAGAATTATATGCTGACATGACGTGTACATGTAATTGTACTGTTGGATGTGGCAGAAATGTTATAAATAACTATGTCCAAAAGAAAGTATACACACTAAAAGTATGACTAAGTTTTGTTTAGATTAAAAACATTTGATAAAGCATTACTGAGTTTGTCTCTTGCGTCCAAACTCAACATTTCTAAGCAAAATAAAAATGTGAAACAAATTGACATTCTACCCAAATACCGTATACCATGGAAAAACGACATCGCGTGCATTTTGCATACCGATAGTTCATTGGCCAATCACGCTATTTTACCGACATTTCGTCTAATAGTTTGGATGCAGCTATGGCGGGTGTGGCGCCAGGCAGGGTAAGCTTACTCTTCCGGACACCTGTTACCACTGTTTGTCGTGTATTTTGTACACGAGGAGCAGTCCATTTGCTGATTACACTATTTTGCTTGAATACACTATTTTGCCTATTAACGTTTTTTAGGATTCGAATTCTGTCTTATGGTTTGGATTGTTCATACTTGGTTTTATTTTATTTGGTTGATGCAGCACAAAATGCACAGTGTATACTTTCTTTTGGACATCAGTATATAATCAATAGTTGTTTTGAAAAAAAAATTGTCAATTTTGCTTATTTGAAGACCGATGTGATTAGCGCTGGGGTTTGCAAGAAGAAACTATATAGTACCATCTCTTATCGCGAAACACGTAGAGTTGAGAGATGAGGTTTCTGATCTCTAAGTTTACACCAGCAATGAGATTGTCTGATCATCCAGGTTCTCGCTTTAACCCTTCACCGATTTTAAAAATTGATATGTGTTCGAGCATTGGTTGTTTTGGTAAGGAGGGGGATCCCATCTTGAGCTTGTCTCTGGTTAGTGTAAGTGGAGACTTGAGTGCGGGTTCGCTAGTGAATGGAGCCGGGAGGTGTTCATACACGTACATACAGGTTGAGCCGTATGAGTTTTATCATTGAGCTAGCTGAGTATGATGTGTGGGGTTGGTCTCGGTCGGCAAACCTCAGCATGTAGCCTCGGCTGTGTGACGAAGTCTGCTATTGAAACTACTTTCAAGTTCCCGGATTACCCATGGGGCTGACCTTAAAAATATCTTTGTTTCGCCTAACGCGACCGACTAACTAAAACCACCCCCGACTTAAATTATTTTATTGCACTTTTCCGCGATCTTTTTATTTTATTTTGTGTGTCAACCTGAAATATATCACGAGAGTTATTTCCCTTTATTATGGCTATGGTTTGATTCATTATTGAAACTGGTTGAACAAGACGAAAGCGTCATAGGTGTCGCTTCTCAACAAAATGGTTGCAGACGAAAGCACGTCCATTCCCACGAAATGATTCTGCCTCTATGTCTGTGGGGCGTCGTTTTAAATATGACGACGATATTTTCAATATCCGTTTTCGAGAAAAATAAAGGCACAACCCGCACGATCGTTAATTGATTTGTTTGCCAATAAAAGAAGACGAATGTTTGCACCCGGAAAATTATCAAGCTGTCAAATTAGCTCTTAAAAAAAAAATCTGAAAAAAACCCGACCTACCGACCCTTCTCCTCGATTGTGGGTCGGGTTTGGTGAAACAAAGATATTTTTAAGGTCAGCCTGGCGTTGCCCATGACGACAACTTTGAAGAATGTTTTATCCTACAAAGATTTCAAAGTCTGCAATCACGCTTTTTTTTCTCTCAAGTTTATCTGATTTTCTTTAGACAATGACAAGTTTGCACTGAAAATTCTACACACTCTTCGAACCACGCAATTGTGAGAACTTATTTCTAAAAGTGTCAAGTTTTTCTAATATGTAAACCGGTGTCGCATCGCAATTGTATAGGCGTAGGTACATGTACATATCACTTACCTTCATACAGCCGAGGCTAGATGTAACGGAATCTGCCGAGGTTTGCCGAGTGCATTGAACCCACCAGTGGGGTTGTTCTCACCTGCTTTAAATTAAAGGTGAAAGTGAATAAGTTTTGTTTTCCCAAAAGTTATTTTTGGAAGATTTCCATCAGATTTTGTGGATTCTTATGAAGCAAGATATGTCTTCGCTTCGTCTTCTGATGAAAGAGAGGGCTAAAATGACGTTGTAAGACAGCTTCATTTCTTTAATACCAGTTCTTTCATCGTTGTTCATAATCATATTAATTTTTTAAACGCATCATTTTATTAAAATAAGATGCATGGTTTGCATTTTTCTGATAATTTTGAATTTATCTTGACTCAATCTATGCTAATAATATCTCGTGGTACTAATTTTGATTATTTAATATTTAAAGATGCATTATGTGAGAGCTATATCTGCCTTATAATGCAATCTTTCGTTTGGTCTCGAACGGTATAGAAATCATAAATTACAATTGAGACATTTATTCACATTCCAAGACCATAATCAACTCTCCGTGGATAGTCAGATCGTTTAGTTTAAGGATTACGGTGGCTAAGTGGGTAAGAAACTGGCTCGCTAGTGTTTGATCCCTGCATTGGCCGAGAAAGTTCATCTAGTTTTTCCGGCGTGGTTCTCCCTTGTCAGTAATGCAGGATGGAGGGACTGACTAGTCCTTCGGATGGGATGAAAAACCGAGGTTCCATGTACACATTGGCATGCATGTAAAAGATCCTTTGACAGTTGGAATTCGATATAAGAGTAGGCGGTAGTGCCGCTGTCTGGGCAAAATTGCCCTCATAGCACACTGTATGGCGTATGCCTGTCTTCATTAGCTCAGTTCGGAGCAGACGTTAAACCCCATTTCATTTTCAATTTCTGTCAACAGTATCTAAATTTACATTAAACCAATCATTACGAATTTCGAAATCAATATTTATGGTAAGTGCAGGAGGACTGCACTACACACAAACAAAACCCTTTAGACGAACCTGCAGATGAAACAGAAATTACAGTAATTACACGGACATTGCAAGCAATAAACAATGAACAGCAAATCAAGTGAATGGATCCGGGGATCCGCCATAAGTGTCTACAGCACAAAACAGACATCACTCAAAAATGAGAAAAATATTAGCATAAATAGACTCAGGTCTGGAAATAACGGTTTTAGATGTACCTGACATGTGCCAGACATGTATTAATTAATAATATCAATAAAAAAGACAAATCAGTGCCGGACAAAATGACAGGCACCAGAGGTTAAGTTCCTGACAAAGCCTGAATCAGTGCCTGACATTGTCAGTGACAGGTGCCATATTTCCAGGCTTGCAAATGGTGTTTCTTGATGGTGATGGTCTGCCAATTGATGTTATACATGTACATGTAGGTATAACGTCAAAATATTTACAGTATAAGGGTAATATTCTGGATATAATTTCTGAAAACGCCAAAAATGAATAATTTAGGAATAAAATAAATGGGTGGAAATAAACTATGTGTGGTGAGTAAACAGGGACCTTTATTTAGATTAAGTTCTCTACAGTACATGTGTGTGTGATTTCTTCATTAATAATTAATACAATCGGGTCTGGTGTCATAGATATTAAAACCACGCAAAGTTTTTTTCTGGTTTCTTTCATTACAACTGTGTAGTATAAATATGAGGCTGACATGCAATGTGTAGTTAAAATCATGGATAAATCCGTTCGTGTATTGATTTCTGCTCTAATTAAAAGGAGAATGAGTGTACAGATATAACTTGTCCTTCTGGTACGTAGTAGTATATCCTTCTGGTAATTTTATAGTGTGATATAACATATCCTTCTCTTAGTATTATGTCCTTCAGGTTAATTTATAGTGTACAGTATAACATGTCCTTCTGGTACGTACATGTAGTAGTATATCCTTCTGGTAATTTTATAGTGTGATATAACATATCCTTCTCTTAGTATTATGTCCTTCAGGTTAATTTATAGTGTACAGTATAACATGTCCTTCTGGTTATTATATAGTGTGATATAACATGTCCTTCTGGTTATTTTATAGTGTGATATAACATGTCCTTCTGGTACGTAGTAGTATATCCTTCTGGTAATTTTATAGTGTGATATAACATATCCTTCTGGTTATTTTATAGTGTGATATAACATGTCCTTCTGGTTATTTTATAGTGTGATATAACATGTCCTTCTGGTTATTTTATAGTGTGATATAACATGTCCTTCTGGTTATTTTATAGTGTGATATAACATGTCCTTCTGGTAATTTTATAGTGTGATATAACATATCCTTCTCTTAGTATTATGTCCTTCAGGTTAATTTATAGTGTACAGTATAACATGTCCTTCTGGTTATTATATAGTGTGATATAACATGTCCTTGTTGTTCTATAATGTACAAATATAACATGTCCTTCTGGTTATTATATATAGTGTGATATAACATGTCCTTCTGGTTATTTTATAGTGTGATATAACATGTCCTTCTGGTTATTATATATAGTGTGATATAACATGCCCTTCTGGTTATTTTATAGTGTGATATAACATGTCCTTCTGGTTATTATATAATGTGATAGGCTACGTGTAGATTATTTTTTTGATTTACCAAAGTAAATTTTATCTTTACATTAAACATACATTATGCAAGAGGTTAATCTGACTATTGTAGGTCTTTCTTTAGGCCTGAAATGTTATATAAACTATTAATTAGACATTAATTAACATATCCAGACCATAATCAACTCTCGATGTTAACGCTAGCCTGCGATAATTGTTGGATTATGATCCGATTTGCTGCATAACTTTCCTTCTCAATTTAACGATTAAATGGATAATCGAGACTATGATTTTTGTCGTACCGACTTTAGTAATGATGACCGAGGCTATGCGGAACTTTCAATCGCTTATTTCTCAGTTCATAGTGGATCAATTTGACTGAAATTTTCATAAAATTGCCTTTACATTATCTAGTTTTTAATCTCCCATAATGTATCTTTAAAATAAAATTAAATAATACAAATATAAATTTTACAAATCTGATATGACAAATGTCTGAATTGTAAAACAAATATTGATTTTAAGATACAAATGTTAATTTTAGTGTACAAATGTCAAAATACGACAACAAACGAAGAAAGAAGAATTAAGGACTATGAATTATGAACTAAGCATTAAAAACACTGAATAAAGAGCTGTTTGGTCTTCCATATAAATCGTAACAAAAAATGTAAATCGTGCAACTTTGCTTTTTAATGCCCAAATAACATGAGGCTTAATAAAACATCCTACTTTTCTGCTCCAATCAGACAGTCTGTTCTACGAGATAAATCAAAAAACCCGGACAGCAATTGAATTCCAACGCCAACGCCCAATGTGTACACAGGACCTCGGTTATATACCCCATCCAAATGACTAAGCACTAATGAAGGCGGCAAACAGCATGCAATATGTTATGTAGAAAATTTTGCCCAGCATTTGGATCTACTCATCATCAAATTCCAACTTTCAAAGATTCTTTTATGTGCAAGGTGAGGTTGGCTGGCCGAATAGTTAACGTGTGGCGTAGTTTCGATTCACCGCATGTACATGACAAGGAGTAGGGTCGCCTGTCCAACCTTGTGGGTTTTCTCTGAGTTCTCTGGTTTCCTACCACTGCTATAGAGCAAATTAATGAAATAATATTGAACCATATGTTAGTTCCGCAATGACATAGTTGTGTTAATTGAAGGTTAACCCCCCCCTCTCTCTCTCTGTCTCTCTGTTTATTTGCACACATTCCCTCTCTCTCTCTCATGTGCATACATCAAGATAAGTTTATACACCATCTTATGTTAATCATCATGTATCTTGCCAGTTACCAGGCCCTTCCATTCTACACCACTGAAGGCATGCTAAAAGTTAGTTCCTTTCGGAATTGTCTTTAAGCGGACAATGTCAACTGACAGTTACTATCCGGCCTTATAAAGCTGCAATATGAAAATACTGCTCTTCCCCACCTCTGTTCTAAGGCTATTTTGGAATCCTTACCTACTATTTTTCACCTTGATTCTACTTTATTCGCCAAAGGAATCATTTCTTGCCACAGCTGACACACATTTATAATGATCCAACGCTATTTTCAAGTAGAATTCTGCGATTAAAAACATACACAAAATACGTTTGAACTGAGCAGCCATTGCGAGACTCGAACATGTGCAAATCGCAGGTTTATTTCATCGCTAAATTCTACTTGAAAATAGTGTTGAATTATTATGACTTTCTGTCAGGTATAGCGAGAAATGATTCCTTTTGATGGAAAATAAAAAATCATGGTGAGAAATAGAAGGTAAGGGTTATAAAACAGCCTGAGAACAGAGGTGGGGAAGAGCGGTATTTTACCGTATTTTCATATTGTAGCTATATAAGACCAGGTAGGAACTGTCAGTGGACATCGTCCGCTTAAAGACAATTCCAAATGGAACTAGCTAAAACCTAGTAATATTAACTTTACAAGATCAATGTCTAATGAATGAAGAGAACAGTTACTTTACAAGATCAATGTCTAATGAATGAACAATACTGTAAATTATAAATCTTATATTAATATAATTATACAGTTGACATTGATTAGGCTTCAGGCCATCTGAAATTCAATGAGATATAATTTGATTTGTAGTTCTGGAGAAGTTCAGTCGGATTAAAATACAAATCTATATACAAATCCATATTTCGTTTCATTTTTCTTATACTTTCGATGGCCTACACTACATGTAGATCTGACTGGTTGTAGTTGAAGGTCGTGTCAGAGGTCATACATGTATGAACAGCTTTTGACTCTTATGATGTCAGACATTTGATTAATCAATCAGCGTTGATGTTTCTAGTGGTTTACCAACAATTCTGTGCACCTCACGCCAAAAACTCGCCATAATAGACCGTTTCATTGGCTAATCTTTCACATCATCCAAAACGCGGGTTATATAAGAACTCTTCCATATCCTAGTGAAGCAAAGACAAGTAAAACAAAATTTGAACTTAAATTAAAAAGTGAAATGAAATAGGATCTGTGTTTTAATAAGATTGGGATAATTGTGGATAGGGATAGGTTTAGGCGGGAATCGGGACACAGATACTGCCAGCCAGGTAGGTCTACAGCTATATTTTCTAAACTCTGACTTTTCCATGGTGTGCTCGAAAAAGTTAGGAAATTTTTATCCCTGGTGCACACAGTACAGTTCTCCTCAAATTTTTTGGACCGAAATCGCGTCGACGCGGTAAAAAAACCCCACCCAGAATACATTGTGCTTAAATCGGGATAATATCGACACTCAAGCGATTCACCGTGTTCCACCGCGAAACACTGTAATACACCGCGAAACACTGTAATACACCGCGAAACACCCTATTTCGCGGTGATTTAGCTAGCTGGCGTTTCGCTAGCGATTTCTCTACAAGATTCCGTCGCGGAACAGAGAGTTTTTCCGCTGCGTTCGGCGATTCTAGTTCCAAACTCCAGCAGCGTAGTGTAGGCTACAATGACAATGTTTCATTTTGCTTTATGTGTATATTAATTAATCCTATCTTAAAGATACATTATGTAAGATTTAATTAAAGAGACAATCTGATTAAAACACAAATCATATTTCGTTTCGTTTTCATAGTTCAAAATTTCGTTTTACTTGTCTTTACTACACTAGGATCTGAAAGAGTTGTTATCATTGACTTGTTCTGAATAGTGTGAGGTATTAGCTAATGAAACGGTCTGTTACGGCGAGCTTTAGGCGTGTTTTGCACGGAACTGTGGCTAATCCACTAGTAACACTAATGCTGATTGGTTAATCAAATGTCTGACTTCATAGGCTCACTTGCCGCTCGTATGACCCCTGACGTGACCTATCGCAACAACCGGTCAGATCTTCGTGTAGTTTAGGCCATAGAAAGTATAAAAAACGAAACGAAATATAGATCTGTATTTGAATCAGATTGATAAAGAGCCGGCCATTCTTGCTATAATAACTCAAAAATAGATAATGAAAAAGGAATTACTTGATTCTGAGAGAAATTATCAGAGTTGAAAGATGTACATGTTTGTTATCATGGCAACGGTACTTGACAGTCGAGACTAAGGCTGGATTATACAGTTTTTTATACGTCCACATTCATAATGTGAACGTATTATGCCGTCGCCCCTGTCTGTGTGTGTGTGTGTGTGTATGTATGTATGTGTGTGTGTGTGTGTGTGTGTGTGTGTGTGTGTCTGTGGTTCGCCTACAGGGCGCAATTCTTCATGGATTTTCTTCAAACTTGGTATACTTATTCCTTATACCCCAAGGAAGATCCCTATTGTTTTTGGTGCATGCCCGACCCCCCGGGGCAGAGCCACGCCCATTTCTAGTATTTGTTTGTTTGTCGTCTACAGGCCACATTTCTTAACTAATAATCTTGAAACTTTGCATACACATTCTTTGTACCCTAAGGAACATCCCTATCGTTTGGGGTGCATGCCCAACCCCCAGGGGCAGAGCCACGCCCATTTTCTTTTCGTGTGTCTTTGTGTCGCCTACAGGGCGCAATTCTTACTGGATTTTCTTCAAACTTGGTATACTTATTCCTTATACCCCAAGGAAGATCCCTATTGTTTTTGGTGCATGCCCGACCCCCAGGGGCAGAGCCACGCCCATTTCTAGTAAAAGTACCATATCAATCAATGCTGGAATGTGGACGTATATTGCAGCGTTAGCGATGCTCTTGTAATTAAATTCAATCCATTTTAATCTCATCCATCCAGTGGCGGCGCCAGCCGTCGGTGATTGGAGGGGCAAAGCTGGGGCAAAGTCCAAGGTTAAGGGGGCAAAGGTAGGGGGCCTCCCCCAGAAAATTTTGAAAAAGAGGTTGCCGGAAATGCAGCCTGGCAGTATTTCAGGCACTGAACGACGAGGTAAAGTGTCAAACGAACAGACTTGCGAATCACGACGAAGCTCACTCACGAGCATCAAAGTAGTGAGTCCTCCCTCAGAAAATTTTGAAAATGGACTGCCAGAAATGCTGTCTTACAGTATTCTGTCAGGCACCGATCGTCGAGATAAATAGATTTGACCAGATACCGTCCGTCGCCTGATCACTAGTTTATCCGACTAGAGACGAAATGTCAAACGAACGGACTTGCGAACCTCAACCAATTCCCCTTGTGAGCGCCAAAGTAGCGAGTCCATTGGGGGCCTCGCCAAGAATATTTTGAAAAATAGACTGTCGGAAATGCTCTACAACATGAAAGTTTATGACTGAGTGTGGATGTGGGATTTATTTACCGTAGAAGGTATTGATTACCGCAACGCATCACAAATACTTTTTTTTATTTTCTAAAATTATTGGGGGGGGGGGGGGCAAACAGAGGGCAGACCAGATTAATGGGGGGGCAAATGCCCCCCCTTGCCCCCCCCCCATCTGAGACGCATTTTAACTTGAAGCCAAAATAAATACCTTACATAATGCTTCTTTATGGTTACTTGTATAGGTAATTTTTTACTTCAATATGCGGGGGGTTGGATGGCCGAATGGTTAGCAAGTGCGCACTGTCTGTATTGCAGATCTGTATTGCAGCCCCTACAGCTGACGGAGGCCCACAGATCTGTATTGCAGCCCCTACAGTTGACGTAGGCCTGCAGATCTGTATCTGGGCCCCTACAGCTGACGGAGGCCCACAGATCTGTATCCGGGCCCCCTACAGCTGACGAGGGCCTGCAAATCTGTATCCGGGCCCCTACAGCTGACGGAGGACCACAGATATGTATCCAGGCCCCTACAGCTGACCAAGGCCCACAGACCTGTATCCAGGCCTCTACAGCTGACGGAGAGCTGCAGATCTGTATCCAGGTGCCTACAGCTGACGGAGGTCTGCAAATCTGTATCCAGGCCCCCTACAGCTCATTCCCTAATCCCTCGCAAGGTGTGGTATTGTCTCTTAAATGATCTCAAGGCACAACAGAGAACTGTATAATAACTGACTGATAATGACAATGACAAACTCGATTGGTAACTAGAGCTTTTACGTCTTCTATATAATATTTATTCTTCATTAATCCCAAATGTAACGCATGATATTCAATTTTTTTTTTTGTAAACTGTAAATAAAGAAAATATCGAATGATAGACTGGTTGCTAAGTGATAATAGTAAACAATAAACATTAAAATAGAAGGTTTATTGAAGCAGGCAGTATACTTATAGTAGTATCAAGTGGTTATTGTTTATTAAAGTGTCACCATGACAGACAGGCAATAAACATTTTTAGTATTGAAATGTACACAAATATAAAGATATGTTGTTTACTTTCTTGATTGTAAATCAAATAAATCGTGATGACTAGTCATCACCGTCCCCACACTTGTTTGGGAGAGAGAGAGAAATGGGGTTTAACGTCCACTCGACACAAACTAGATTATTTCGGGACTAACATATGATTCCATAATTCACTTGCGCGTAGGGGTCTTTAGCAGTGGGAGGAAACCCGGAGAAAACCCACGAGGCTGGACAGGCGACCCTACTCCTTGTCACGTACATCCGGGGAATCGAAACCGTGCCAGTTGACTCAATGACAGACTTTACGACACAACGCGCACGTGCCAACCATTCGGCCATCCAACCCCCCGCACTTGTTTGGAAGCATAAGGAAAAACAACTTCTTGGAATATCAATGGGATTAGTCAAAAGATTCATACTCTGATCACATCAGCTCGGCAAGGCAGGATTGCTACTCCCTGTAAGGTTTGTACAACAACTATTGCCTTCAACTGGATGGCCGAATGGTTAGCACATGCGAGCTGTATCATAAAGTCTGTCATTGATTCCTTATCTTAAGAATCTCATAAATCTTGAAACTGCAAACAAATATTCCCATCGTAACAAAGACAAATTAAAAGAAACTCGCTGTTGTACTGAAATTTTTGCTAAATCATTTATCCCATCCAGTATAAGGGAGTGGAATAAACTCAGTACCCCTGCGAGGAATTCTAGATCTCTGAAAATTTTCTCCGATCGTCTATCAAAATCTGATATCAAAGTTCCTTCGTTTTATTATAACGGTCAGCGAAAACCCCAAATAATTCATTGTAAATTACGACTTCAATGCTCTGACCTGCAGGGTCACAAATTCCTACGACATATTGCGACAGTCATATATTTGAAGATCCCGATCATTACCTCCCGCGATGTTCTTTACATTCAATTGCACGAACAGAAACCATAGACAAATTACAACATGATTTTAAAAATATAAACTGTCTTTTATTCGGCTCCACAGCCTACAGTCTTGATGTTAATTCTAATATTTTTAATCAGGTCCATAAATTTATAGATATATCAAACAGATTCTAATCTCATCTCGATCAAATAATATTTTATCTTCTCTTTTATGTATGTATAATCTCTCTAATGCTGATTATTATTAAAAGATTCTTACTGTGCTTGCAGATGTATAAAATTAACTACTATATATACTGTACATTTTCACCCATTTTATTATATTTATATAATATGTATGTGTTTGCCATTTTAACTATGTATATACACCCTTTTTGTATTAATAATATATATGTATATACAAATTATTTAGGGAGAGGGGTTTTACATAGAAGCCTGTTCCCCAATCCCATTCAGTCAACCTGAATAAAAATATGGTTTAAAAAAAAAAACTGGCGTGGTTTCAAATCCCTGGCTGTATACGTGACAAGGTGTAGGGTCGCCTGTCCAACCTCGTGGGTTTTCAACGGGTCATCCGGTTTCCTCCCACTGCTAAAGACCCCTACGCACAATTGAATTATTGAAATAAAATTGAACCATTATGTTAGTCCCGAAATGACCTAGTTTGTGTTGAGTGGACGTTAAACCCCATCTCTCTCTCTCTCTTATAATTGTACGCACCCTTGGGAAGAAACAGGAGTACCAGGAGAAAACCCGTGGGAAGAAACAGGAGTACCAGGAGAAAACCCGTGGGAAGAAACAGGAGTACCAGGAGAAAACCCACGTATATGTACAAGTGTGCAAATTGAAACCATGCTTTCCTCCCAAAACATTTTTATAATGTATAATGTCAGACATAGGCCTGGAAATAACGGTTATAAATTCGCAGTCCCAAGTTTTATAAGAGTTTGATGTAAGTACATGCATTAAATCAATAATAGACATTACAGATTAAAACTGGAGTCATTACAAGTATGGTTGGCAATATTTTGATGTATACATAAAGTTGTCATAGGCACGAACTCAATTGATATACAAACAGCAGCCATCAAAGTTACCTTGTTCAAACATCCATATTTGATTTAAAAAACATCAAACAAACCGTTTAATGGGATCGTATAAAAATTTTATTGTCAACTGTAATCTGATTTGTCAAGTGTTTTTTACATCTTGTATGAATAACTAATCTAACATATTATTAATGTATATTGTATAAAATAACTTAAACATAAATGAAATGAAATGAAATGGGGTTTAACGTCCTACTGTTCTGCTCCTATACTGGGCTAATGAAGACGGGCATACGCCATACAGTGTGCTACAATGTATGAGGGAAATTTTGCCCGGGCGGCGCTATATCGCCTACTCTTATATCGAATTCGAACTGCCAGGGGATCTTTTACGTGCATTCCAATATATACACGGGATCTCTAAACATAAGTTATTTAAACATACATTATGCAAGAACTAAATCTGCCTATTGCAGGTCGTTCTTTAGGCCTGAAATGTTATATAAACTACTGTATTAATTATATACATTTATTATCATGAAAAGCCCTTAATCAACTGACGATGCCATCTTATGTGTTGGGTTTTCAATAGATTTGAATTTGATTTGCTGCTTAATGTCATTGATGATTTAATCCAAAAATGGATAATCGAGACTATGTTTTTTATCGTACCAACTTTAGTAATGATGATCGAGGCTAGGCCTAAAATCCAAACGCTAATATTTTGGTTCAGAGTGGATCAATTTGACTGAAATTTTCAGCATATTCCCTTTACATTATCTAGTTTTGAACTATTATATTGAGAACTGCCAGCTTTTTATCTAATCTCCCATAATGTATCTTTTTGTATGAATATCTAATCTATATTGTATTAGGTTCGCCTGTCCAACCTTGTGGTCATTTTGGGACTAACATAATGGCTCAATTTTATTTCAATAATTCGCTTGCGTGTAGGGGTCTTTTAAAAGTGGGAGTATCCTAGGAACTGCTCGCCATGTACAATCGGTGAATCAAAGCCACACCAATTATAATTTCACATACATGCGTTAAACAATTAGACTACCAAACCCATCATGTCTTGTTTAAAAGGATAGCTTGGTGTATATATTGTGTATAAATAAACTATAAACCACTACAAATAAAGAACTGGAAGGACTGGATAACCTTATATAAATATTTTATTTAACTTGGTATGGATGCAGTGACTGTGTTTATTACAATCCAATGGTTTAACAGTTTTAAAGCAAATAATGACTGTACTGAACTATACAAATAAACCCTGTACTGAACAGTACAAATAAACCCTGTAAAAAATAATACCCTGTACTGTTCATTTCCGGCAAACAAACACTTTTATACAAGCATTGAAAATAAGCAGGATGAAAACAAACGCCTAGAAAGTCATAAATTTTATTACAAATAAATTTCAACGGACTAATCATCCGCCGGTGCACACTTCACCAAGATTGACCCACATTGTGCAGTGTCCTTTACATAACGTTTAATATAATTGCAGTCCTCTACACCAGGGACAAGTTGTTTTGACGATGTGGTAGGCTCTATGTTCACCGACTTCGTCAAAACAACTTCGTCTTTCAATACGGAGTGCAGTCTAAAAAAAAAACATGTGACTGTTTTACGCTCAGGGTAACGCAGCAAGACGCACGTGTAAATACTACTCAGGTCATTTCTCCACTGCAAAATCAGTCTACCACGAAATGTAACGTGAGGCACAGAAAGGGATAAATGAAAGAGCAGAAAGTATTTGTCACATTTCGCTTGACACGACTCAATATTAAATACAATTTTTCACATTTCGCTTCACAATACTCGATAGAGTTTTGTCAGGGGCCGCCTCGGCTTGGCCCCTCGACCAAAACTGTCCTGATCTTCACTGATACACCTCGGAAAGTGTGCTAATAACTACTACATAAACCCTGTACTGAATGCTGACAGTTTTCTCTATAATTAATATAGGCCTACATTGATGTAGTTAAAATAATAGATAACAAAAACAAAATATGCTGGAAATTTCAGTTAAATCGCTTCACTCTGATCCAAAATATTAGCTATTCATCATTACTAATGTTGGTATATTATAATAAACAAAGTTTCAATTATCCATTTTTACGTTAAATTATCCATCACAAAATGTATTCAAATCCACTAAATATCACTGGCTAACGATGGAATCGAGAGTTGATTATGGCCTGGATCAGTTAATTAATGTCTAATTATTAATTTAAATAACATTTCAGGCCTAAAGAAAGACCTGCAATAGGCAGATTTACCTCTTGTATAATGTATGTTTAAAGATACATTATGGGGGATAAGATAAAGAGCTGGCAGTTCTCACTATAATAGTTAAAAACTAAATAATGTAAAGGCAATTTGCTGAAGATTTCAGTCAAATTGATCCACAATGAACCCAGAATTAATCGATTGAAATTTCGGCCTAGCCTCGATCATCATTACTGAAGTCTGTACCATAAAAAACAGAGTCTTGATGATCCATTTCATGATTAAATTATGAATGGAAGTCGAGGAGCAAATGGGATCATAATCCAGTAAATATCGCAGACTAATGCTGTCATCAAGAGTTGATTATGGTTTGGATAAGATTATTAATGTCTAATTGATAATTTAGATAACATTTAGGCCTAAAGAAAGACCTGCAATTGGCAGATTTAGCTCTTGCATAATGTATGTTTAATTAAATGTTGAATGATCAATTTGAGTTTAGTTTAGTGTAGGTTAAGCCATGAAAACTTAGTTATTCTCAAAAAAACTCACATAAGTGCGAGCAGTTGCTGCAATAGAAATGCTGACCACGGTTTATGGTGGTCTAAACCTACGTGTATATTATCATCCCAAAAAATGTCCTACTGTCTGTTCCAAGAGATACTCTGACTCTCAAATTCCTTGCCATTTCTTCAGATTTTAATTTAAACGGCCAAAAATTGGTGACATACCTGAAATTGTCATCCCGCTGTTCGCTTCATTGAGCCCTAACGCCTAAAAGTTCGATAAGATCCACTCTCCTCTGGGAAATTTCACATATTTTGACATTGTTTCTTTCTCAAAACATCAACATTACGAGTGTGTCTGCATAATGGGAGACTTGCATTTCGCGTATAGGGTAGACAGGTATCTCCTAATCGGGTACATTCGGTTAGATATATATAGTGAAGGAAAATTTGCCCGTTTCTTTTGCGGCAGTAATAATACTTTGGTTTCAGACTGTGGATCATGTTTTTTGGTCGGATTAATATTATGTTTTGTTTTAACCCGCTTATTTTGCAGAAACTGTGCATTAAGCCACTCGGTTTTTGGGAGTAAGGTCTAGAGATATGACATTTTTATAAACACTTTATTAATTTTCCAATGTACATAGGTTCTGATCAGCTGTATATAAATATTCAAAATATATTTGTCCAGATTATTTCCCTTTGGCCTTGCAGTTTTTAGCCTATAAACTAAATAATAATTATCCGATTGACACAGAATCAACGGCATGCTAAACATGTTGGCACTATCTATAATAATAATTAATACAAAATATTATCTTATTGCAAATTAGCTGATATACATGTATATCTGGATAGTCCTTGTAAATATGCAGAGCAAGGCGGGTATCGATTTTCGTACTCCGTTTTCCCGCAAATGTTATTTAACTTTTTTATTTTATAATATTTGCATTCTAAACATTTATCTACACGTAGGGTTGATATATAACATCAACCAAATATCCATGAATCATTTTGAATTTTTGCTATTTCTGAGAAATAGGCAGTTTTGTGGGAGTCACTTTTCAAAAGAATAAAATATTGTTCTATTTTAGTGACATTTGCTCGATTTGATACTGCAACTGTTCATTATTGTAACATTCTTGTCATTAGAAATGGCATCATTTTGGCAAAATTGGTACTTTTAGCCCTTATTAAACAAACTTTAATTTCAAATATACCTGTTTGTTCATAATTAAATTTTAAAACTTTAATTCCACATATCGAAAAGCACAAACCACTGCGAACATATGAATATATCAAAAGATAGTTTGTAACTTTATGCAATTGTCCAAAGTACCCTTTTACGTTGTTTATCCAAACACATCTACAGTGATTTTGAAAAAAATAACAACATATTTTCAACCCTTAAAGCAAACATGTTTTTTTTCTAAAGAGCGTTATTCAGTGCCATTTAATAATGATGTTTACTAATTTCGTTTAAGTAATATTGTGTAGATATACGACCAAGCATTGGTCATTTTGTAAGGGTTCCACACGTTAACATGCTATCATAAATGCCAATTTCGCCTAAATAGTTAACACGTGTAACATGCTCATGGGAATATGTTAAGTGACATGCGTTAAAGGATTACGAGCACCGGTGAAACCTGTCATGACTGCATCTCGGTTAAAGTTTTCCATAATTTTCTGAGCTCTTTCTAAACCCCCTTTTTGCAACATAAATACCGTTATTTTAATATAGCTTACAGTTCACTGCTGGATCTTAGATATTCATAGTATTGTTATTTGACAACAGTTCAGATTTATTTGAGATATTCAGCTAGAAAAGACAAAAAAGCGAATCTTCGAAAATATAACCCCTTCAATAATTGATTATTGTTATCTACAGTTTATTATTTGAAGATGAAAATTACGCGAGATGTCAAGGAATGAACCAAACTATTATGTAGTTATTTCGAGAAACAGAATTATTTACTCCCCGCAGTGTTTCATTTGAATAGATCTAATCCCACTTAACACTGCTGTAACGGAAGCAAATATCTGTTCCAAATTATGACTGGCCAATAGTCTGATTAACAACCAACAGCTAACTGCGTAACAATTTCATTAAGCTTTAAACAGAGCTTCAAATTGGACCAAATAATTTTACATAATGTTACGTCATGACTCAAGAAATATACGCCCAATTAACCAGTACATAGCCAAAATTGCAGAAAAACTTATTGCGTGACAAACGAGGCTGTCAAAACGGATACAATATAAACAATACTGTTTGGGAACGAATAATACTTTCACCGTTTTTAATACCTTAAATCACTGTCCAAAGTTTCAGGGAAGACCCCAGATTAAACGAAGCGCTGTGATGTTGCTGTACTTGGGATAGATTTGATTGAACAGGAAGAATAGACACACTCCAGCAAAAGTTAAAGTATCAGAAGTCAATCCAGCAATGGCCAGAAAGGGATTTCTCGAGACATTAGCTTCAGGAATATGTGTTCTGCGTTGCATAACCTTGATTGAAGATATGAAATGAATTGATGTTTAATGGCACGTCAGCATCAACCGGGCGCAATCTGGTTAACAATAAAACTCAGATCCTTTTTCGTTTCGTTTTTATAGTTCAAAGAAACGAAACGAATTATAGATCTGTATTTTAATCAGATTGAACCGGGCGATAATACGCCAGACATAATTATTATATAAAAATCATTTTACTTTTGTTGTAGCCTTCGTGAGAAATTAGGTTACATATACATTTAGTCTAATCATTGCTCCAGTCTAAATTCAACTTTAAATTGTCTAAAGGCAAAGTCGTAAGCAAGGGAATAACTTATATTATCCGCGATTACTTTTGCATATTATGGACCAAGTTATTGTGTACGCCTATAGCCCCCTTCAAAATTTCTATCACATGCAGTTCAGGATAAAATTTGTACGCAGTTTATATGAATATCAAAACGCTACAGCCCTCGGGGCCAATTAAATATTCAACTCAGTTGGACAAACTGCGATGGTCTTGGATTCCGTAAAAATAAAAGTTATATACTACTGGGCCAAAACAACTTCCTTGACGTCAAAGTAGACCGAAACGACTCGAGCCAAACCAACGCCCACTCCCTCTTCGATTCTTCCGGATAACTAGGTCAAACATGGCTGATGTTCAACAGCGGGATGTAAACAAACTATGATTTTTTATGAGAGAGAGGTTATATAGCTTGATCTGAATTTGGTTTCCTCGTGTAAGCAAGTAATGGGATGGCAATTCCAGGTATGTCACTAAGTTTTAGTCGTCTAAATTAAAAATTGAAGAAATGGCAAGCAATTTTCGTGTCGTAGTGTCACCTGGAACAGACAGTAGTCTGAAATCATGCCCAAATGGTTCAAATTGGCCAAAATCCACAATTGGGTTAAAATGCTAGAACTAACAATCAGGATCACTGACTTTCAATTTTAGAATTATGTCAATTTGTCAATTTTTTAATATCTTTTTTTTTTTGAGCATTTTTTTTTTTTTTAATTAAATTGAATCCTAGCTGAGAGGAGATTATCTTGCCAAATGCCAAATAATCAATTTATGTACATGTATACATTCTAGCATGGATTAAAGATACATTATGTAAGATTTAGATAAAGAGCTAGCCATTCTTGCTATAATAGTTCGAAAATAGATGATGTGAAATGAATAATTTGAAAATTTCATTCAAATTACTCTATAGTATTGCAAGCAAAGATCTATAGCCTTTGAAGGTTTAACAGACGTGTGCAATAATTTCAACCACCGTACTGGTTGATCGAAGCTAAGTTAATTAATGTCTAATTAATACTTTAGTAAACATTTCTGGCCTAAAGAAAGACCTGCAATAGGCAATTTTAACTCTTGCATAAATTATTGTTCACGAAATGCAAAAAAGTAAATGGGGATTAACATTGTACTGTTCTGTTACTACTGGGCTTATGAAGACGGACATACACCATACAGTGTCCTATGAGGAAAATTTTGCCAAGACAGTGGCAATACGGCCTACTCTTTTTTTCAAATTCCAACTTTCATTGGTTCTGTTACATGCACGCAAATGTGTACACGGGACCCCGGTTTTTCGTCTCATTCAATATACGTTGTCCCCATAGGCGTACGGGGAAATTTTTTACTGGGGGGGGGCGGTGGTGGTTGGTGCCCCAAAAATGTAGTTAGGTTCTTAGTATGTTACATAATAATCATAATATCTCTTTTGCGATGAATAAGTTCTTAATTTCTAAATCATCAATAAAAGAGAACTCTATTTTATTTACTTGTAATATACACAACTAAAAACAGTTGTTTATGTAACTGTAATTTGTGGCTTACTGTAGGCCTACTCCAAACAATATAGGGTTCGAGTCTTAAGATTTCTATTTAATTGCCTAACTATAGACACTCTGAATTTAAATTCGCTGTTAAATTGGACGCATTCAAGAACACAATATTTTTTTATACAACTTTTACAAAGTACAATTGTGTGCCCAAATTTTCCCAGCATTTGGTGCCCCAAATTGGGGGGCGGCCGCCCCCCCAGCTCGTACGCCAATGGTTGTCCCTTGTTAGACCCTCTGTCCTACATCACTGAGGAACCATGCCAATTCACGAAATGCAAGGTCACGATCAGGTGACTTCAGATTCTACAATTAATCCAACTTTTATTTTCTGCTTCAGGTCAACGATTATCCTGAATTTCTCAGTGGAAGTGAACGAGAAAATACCCAACACCTGGCGATCACACATTTAACTTCCGAAGCTAAGAGGCGATCTTTTCGACGTTCTAAAAAATCACAACGGAATGGTTCATTAACAGAACTTAATATTGACAGATCGGAAGTCTCGACACCGGTCAGTTGCACATCCTCTTTAGACGGTTCAGAGGATTATGGGTATGTTACGAATAGTTCTACGAGTCGACCCAATAGTCGAAGTTCCGTCGCGTCTTCGAGAGATACGAGAAATGGCCATACAAAGAAAAAGAAAAAACCGATGAGTTTGAATGATAGTTTGGAACATGATAGTATTTTACAATCGTTAAAGGAAGAAATCGAGGACCAGGTGGAGGAGATTGAGGAGGATCGTTTATCGACCATTCAAACAGAAAGTCGAATTTTAAATAATATCGACAGAGACAGCGTGTGTACATCTCAAACGTCAGTAAGACAATTACCTCCGAATCCAA
Organism: Patella vulgata; assembly: GCF_932274485.2. Taxonomy (NCBI): domain Eukaryota; kingdom Metazoa; phylum Mollusca; class Gastropoda; family Patellidae; genus Patella; species Patella vulgata. The sequence continues at coordinate 7,314,809 of NC_065885.2, forward strand.
GAAAAGGTGCTTTTGAAACTTCTGAACCCCCTGCTAAAAATGGCTCCTTTGAGAATGAGGATGATGATATTCAAACTGGTTGTTGTTTAGTGAAATTGTGGAAAAAATTCCGTAAAAATCGAATTAATCCAGGAGTTAAGACAGATAACTCTTATAGACCTAAAAGTAATTTATCAAAAAGTGAAAGTGTCACAGAAATTCGTAAGCCTCCGGATATTGCTATCGTAAGACAAGCAACTCTGATACAGCCATCTTCCCCAGCTCCCTCCTTTCATCTTCTCCCACACGGAATTCGTAGATCGTCCGATGTTTCGACAGGTCGGGGGTCAAGGTTAAGCACACCTGGTGAACGACATAGGAGGTAAGATTGAATTGGTTAACAGAGGATTGGGTGATCAGATCTGTCATCAGTGCAAGTGTCATGGGTTGGGTGATCAGATGTGTCATCAGCGCAAGTGTCATAAGTTGGGTGACCAGATCTGTCATCAGTGCAAATGTCAGGGGTTGGGTGATCAGATCTGTCATCAGTGCAAGTGTCGGGGGTTGTGTGATTGAATGATAGATGTGTGTGCTGTAGATCACTGATCCTGTCATCAGTGTGAAGGTTGACTGACGTGGTTTCCCTTGTCAGTGGTGCAGAACGAAGGATAGCTGTCTAGTCCTTCGGATGATATGGAAAACAGGCCCTGTGTATACATCGGCATGCACATACATGTAAAAAATCCCTTGGCAGATGGAATTCGATATAAGAGTAGGCGATAATGCGCTGCCCTGGCAAAATTTCACTCGTTTTCATTAGCCCAGTCAGAGCAAAAAAGTAGGCCATTAAATCCCATTTCATTTCATTTAACGGGAGTTGGGTGATGTGTGTGCTGTAGATCTGGGCCCTGTTTCACAAAAATTTAAACTAAAATCACTAAAATAGATTTTAACTAAAATCAGTATGAAATTTTAAGTTTTAAGCGTTTCACGAAGATCGATTGTAACTTAAAATGCAATTTTAATAGATTTTAGTTAAAATAGCTTGCGCCCGTGCAGTGCACTATTCCGGCGAGGGCACTTAGGGTGTAAGCATAAACGCTTCGGAACTGAAAACTGTTGCCAGGTTGAACTAACCGTTACAATACCAATGAGGAGAGTTTCATACGTTGTAACAATGTCTGAACATGGTCAGACAGTCGTAGAGAGATGAAATAAATAAGTTTATTGCGCTTTGTATTGAAAAGTATCAGTTGGTTGGCCTTGAACTTGCATGTCGCTTTCGTGACCTTGACATTTGATTTACTTGCAGGCTTCAATGGAAATAATGCGTATCGATAAACTAAATTGCTTGAATTTCGTGGTTTTATGGTATTTTGGATAACAGAAACTATTGAGAATTGTCACAAACATGTGATATTTCTGACTCAAACGATTAATCTAGACTAAAGTATTGTCGAATTTTAAAAGTATTTTTAAATAAACAACTTTTAAACTAATACACGAAATAGCCAATGTTTTTGTATAATGCCTATCTATCTTACTAAATTAAAATGATTTTTCCCCAATATAAAATACCCTTGGCTCCTATTTAAATCATCATAACCCCAAAACCATAAATTTTTTGTATATGGCGTGTCTAGTATTATGGGAACCACAGTGGCTAGGTGGTTAAGATGCTGGCTCGCTAGCCTGAATGGTCGGGTGTTCGATCCCTGCATTGGCCGAGAAAGTTCATCCAGATTTTCCAATGTGGTTTCCCCTTGTCAGTGGTGCAGAACGGAGGGCGTGACAAGGACAGCTGTCTAGTCCTTTGGATGAGACGAAAAAACCGAGGTCTCGTGTATATATTGGAATGCACGTAAAACATCCCCTGGCAGTTGGAATTCGATATAAGAGTAGGCGATAGTGCCGCTGCCCGGGTGTCTTCATTAGCCCAGTATAGGAGCAGAACAGTAGGACGTTGAACCCCATTTCATTTGTCTATTATTATAGGACTGGCGAGGTTCCGATTCCCCAGTTGTATGTGACAGGGAGTAGGGTCGTCCGTCCAACCTCGTTTGTTTCTCCGGTTGAATCCCACTTCGCAAGCGAATTATTCAAATAAAATTGAACGTGTTAGTCCCGAAATGACCTAGTCTGTGTCTAGTTTGTTTCTCCGGTTGAATCCCACTTCGCAAGCGAATTATTCAAATAAAATTGAACGTGTTAGTCCCGAAATGACCTAGTCTGTGTCTAGTGGATGTTACCCTCTCTCTCTCTCTCTCTCTCTCTCTCTCTCTCATTTTAAACAATAATAATTATTGTAGGCCTATAAAACTACTTGTTTTGTTTATAGAAATTAGATATGAAGTGAGTTTTAGATTATTTTCTTTAGGGTTTTTTTTTGTCTATTAAATATTTGAAAATAGTATACATGTACTTGAATCATATGGTAATATATAAAATAGTAACAAAGAGTTTTGTTTACTGGGGTTTTGAGTTTTTTTTTGTTCTTGAGGTTTTAATTTGGGGCGTCATCTAATTGCTTATATTGCCTTACAATACAATAAACGGGTGGGCCGCAGCTATATTTCCGATGCAATGAAAAGAAATTGAATGAAAATTATTTTTGTAAATGATAGTATGTTTAAATTATATAATCTGGGCCATTGGCAATATTATCATTATTCCAAATATATCTATACACGTATGTCGCAGTATATCTCACAATGTAGCTCTAATCAATGTTTGTTAATGTTGTGATTTTAAGTTAGGAGAGGGTGACGGCTGTCCTAAGTTAAAATTGTCCCTAAAATAGTTTTGTGAAACACCACTATTTTAAGTCAAGATACAATTTTAACTTACAATATTATTTTAGTGGATTTTAAGTGAGGATGGAATTTTAGTTAAAGACGATTTTAAGGAGATTTAAGTTTTTGTGAAACAGGGCCCAGTATTTTAATGAGATTGGACGTTAGACCCCCTTTCACTCATTTCATTTTTTCACAATGTCTATTTTTATGATTTCAGTACCTCTGGGTTAGCGTCCGAGTTCGGAGGATCTATAACGGGTCTCCATCTTCTATCAGCAGACGGTATAACCGATAAACGTAAAACTGTTCTCCATATATATCTATTGAATCTGACGTCACCGATATTAATGTTAGTAAGAAGTGCCTGGAGTAATTATCTTATTGTAAGTATAGATTCACAGCCATTGTTGATTTAAGTGCTGATAATTATTGTTAAGTTTTGAGGTGTTAATTAATTAACTAGAGCTTCTGTTTATCAGTTAAACATACATTATGCAAGAGCTAAATCTGTCTATTGCAGGTCTTTCTTTAGGCCTGAAATGTTACCTGAATTATTAATTAGACATTAATTAACTTATCCAGACCATAATCAACTCTCGATGGCATCGCTAGCCTGCGATACTTTTTGGATTAGGTTCTGAATCTGATTTTTCTGTTCAACTTCCATTCATAATTAAATCATGAAATGGATAATCAAGACTTATCCTACCGACTTTAATAATGATGATCGAGGCTAGACCGAAAATTCAATCGCTAAAATCTTGGTTCATAGTGGATCAATCTGACTGAAATTGTCAGCAAATTCTCTTTACATTATCTTGTTTTTAACTATTATAGTGAGAACTGCCAGCTCTTTATCTAATCTCCCATGAATGTATCTTTAAGTTTTAAGGTGTAAATTGATAAATCAGAGTTTCTGTTAACCCTGCTACATGTACGTCAGATATTGATGTGTTGATTACTGAGTCTATGGGGGGGTTGGATGGCTGAATGGTTAGCGTGCGCGCGCTGTATCATAAAGTCTGTCATTGAGTCGACTGCCGTGGTTTCGAATCCCCGGTTGTACGTGGCAAGGAGTAGGGTCGCCTGTCCAACCTCGTGGGTTTTCTCCGGGGCCTCAGGTTTCCTCCAACTGCTAAAGACCCCTACGCGCACGCGAATTATGTAAATAAAGTTAAACCATATGTTAGTCCCGAAATGACCTAGTTTGTGTCGAGTGGACGTTAAACCCCATTTCTCTCTACTGAGTCTATGCCATAGAAAATACATTGTCAATCATTCATATATTTATCATATAAAACATTAAAACATTCTACAAAACAAGTCAGTGTAGCATGAGAAGGGAGACAACTCTGATTGTTTAAGGATTCAGACCACATTTGATCTAGTCATCTAAAGTGTTTATTGCTTATATTTATAAACTATTTTTTTATTACAGAGATCAACTCTACAGATAGAAACTATTAGTAATATTCACCAGAAGTCAGCCGCTATCCGGGCATCACAGAATCTCAGGTAGGTGGAAACTATTAGTAATATTCACAAACTACTGCCAAGGGGTCTTTTACATGCATGTCAATGTGTACACAAGACCTTGTTTTTCATTTCATCCGAACGACTATACGTGTCCCTGGCCGCTGACAACGTGGAATCACACCGGAAAATTCCTATAAAACGTCTAGGTCAACACAGAGATTGAACAAGGGAGCGGAACCTTGAGGTCAGCGAGCCAACATCCTTCTCACTGACCTACTCTTGAACCACCAGCGCCCAACATTGAAAAGTGTCCTACTGTTTGATCCCCAGGACCCCACAATGAAGAGTGCCCTACTGTTTAACCAGCAGGGCACCAGAGTGAAGAGTTAACATGAGTAAAGATTAGATATAAAGTTTGATGATGGTTTATCCCCTTGTCAGTGGTGCAGAATTGTGGGCCTCACAAGGAAAACATCTAGTCGTTCGGATGTGATGAAATAATTGAGTTTCTGTGAATACCAACTGGCAGTTGGGAATTGAAATAAGGGTATGCCATAGTGTCACTGTCGGGACGAAAATAAGGGTATGTGACTATGGTAGCATCAGAATTATCATCATGGAAACTGATAGCTCGAACGTATGCAGTTTAAAAATAAACAAAAACTGAAAGTAGTTTATTAATCTCAATATTTAGGAGAGCTATTTAGCTAATTTGCAGGAGTCTTTAATGAAGTTGAGATGCATTGAGAGGAGCAGGATCGAAAGGGCACGTTAAACGTGAAGGACTGCTGCTTGGCTGATGCAGAAAATCAAGACGTTTCCATTTCAATTTGTTTCTATTTCTATATATCTTGTAGAGAGAAGACAGATCTGCTGTTTAATCAACTAAAGAGAGAATTACTCAACCCTAAAAATAACATCGATGATAACTACAGACTCATGAATGAATTGAAAGTAGCTACTGAAAAAAACTTTATCTTAAAAAAATTATTCTGGAGGGTGAGTGAAATTTATACATCAAATGGACACTGTTTATAATCTAGAATCTATTGATGCCCGTTCTAGGCAAACAGGTTAATCGGTAGTGGCAGCTGTAATCTTTTGTTAAAAGGAATTGGTTGTAATGAATTATTTTTATTTTTATTTTTCAGAATTCTGATATGTTTTTATTTTTGGTGAGGAATTTACAGAAATATTTACCTAAATCAGCTGTTAATTTAGACAGTATAGATGGTAGACGAGAACGGGTGGATGAATTTGAGTAAGTTAAACAATTACCATAGAAATATTATATAGTGGACAGTTACCATAGAAACATTATATAGTGGACAGTTACCATAGAAACATTATATAGTGGTCAGCTACCATAGAAATATCATATAGTGGTCAGTTACCATAGAAACATTATATAGCGGTCAGTTAACATAGAAACATATATAGTGGTCAGTTACCATAGAAACATTATATAGTGGTCAGTTACCACAGAAACATTATATAGTGGTCAGTTACCATAGAAACATATATAGCAGTCAGTTACAATAGAAACATATATAGTGGTCAGTTACCATAGAAACATATATAGTGGTCAGTTACCATAGAAACATATATAGTGGTCAGTTACCATAGAAACATATATAGTAGTCAGTTACAATAGAAACATATAAAGTAGTCAGTTACAATAGAAACATATATAGTGGTCAGTTACCATAGAAACATATATAGTAGTCAGTTACAATAGAAACATATATAGTGGTCAGTTACCATAGAAACAGGGTATAAAATTGGTCAAGAAAAGTTGTAGGTCAATAGGACTCGCTGGTAGACGCCATTTACGAAAGTTGTAGGTCCTAACATTAAGTTGTGGGCCCAATAAATATTAAAATAACACACGTACACTACCCCACCCCAAATGCCTTTATTTCTAAGTTCTAGCCATTTGGGATAGGTTTAAAAGTTAAAATATATATTTAATATTGATTGGCTGTACACATTACAATTTTAACTTTTGAAGGATTTAATGTTAATACTTTGTGTATAGAAAAATAAAAATCATTCCACCCAGACTTGATATTTATTTTTTCTGTAATAAATAAATATTTACTTGTAGTTGTAATAATCTTAATGATTATATATAGGTCTATTAGTACTGACAATATAATATCTCGAAATTCCATTCACATAGAAATCTGAAGATTACGGATTAAAATGGCACTTTACACTCTCCGAAAATTAACAGAAAATATTGTTCATTTGAATGAAATGAAATAAAACTGGCCTTCAGGTCCTTCCAGACATAGATTAATGTCTTACATTTCAATAAACATGTTAAATTTACTGTCCGGTAGCAACAATCATTTTATTTGTTTCATTCATCATGACGTGTGGAACTGTGAAATGAAAGACCGTGACCTCTTTCAAAATGAAAGTAAACTATCACAGCTGTTTGACAGACGACACATCATTTTTTATCATTATTAAACTGACCTGATGTCACACGTTGGGATAGTCCATATTTATGAAACCATAAACTCTTTGTTATTCTTTCCATACAGTATTTGACATATTGTACGTGCCTGTTTTCGAAGACTTGGGTCTCCATTACGGTAGTGAAATCATCATTAAAGAAATAGACTTGATAATCAAGTCTGCTAGTAAATTACGAGATTTAGAAAGAATGACGGGAAAGGCCACTCGTTTTTACATCACTGGAATTGTATTGTTACCAGTAGTTAGGCTTTCAGGGAATTTTCAGCTCTGCTTTTTCAATTTCATTTTTACAAGACAAAGAATTTATATCATGTGAATTATTATTATTGGATTCATGACTGTACAGTAGATGGACTGACCTAGTTTAGTAGCACACGTTTGGATTTCACAATTGAAGGAATTATAATATGCCGGATTATGCATGTGTGTATTCGATATCGGATAAAGACAAATAAGACAGTAAGTAAGGCATACTATCGGAACACACATTCATCTATTCCATACTTGATCAAAATGGTTAAATAATATTCTGCCTAACTCTGGGAGCGTGCTGATATTTGCAAGCACAACCTCACTCACTCACGATTTCTTTCGGTGGACAATTTTTTTTTCATTTCCGATAATGAAATACAGTTAAATATCTGGATGAAATATATTACGGATAGGGACAATATAAATATTTTCAAAGGAGAATTTGATAGAACCATGAACAAAATATCCATGACACATATTTTTCCTGACAAAAACAGTCGGCTCACAGGGCCGACCCACCATCTTCAAAATAAAAAGATGTCGGCCCGCCAAGTTATTTATCTGCGCTGGGCCGACGGACCGACGTAAATTTTAAACACTGCATAGAAACATATATAGTAGGCAGTTACAATAGAAACATATATAGTGGTCAGTTACCATAGAAACATATATAGTAGTCAGTTACAATAGAAACATATATAGTGGTCAGTTACCATAGAAACATATATAGTGGTCAGTTACCATAGAAACATATATAGTAGTCAGTTACAATAGAAACATATATAGTAGTCAGTTACAATAGAAACATATATAGTGGTCAGTTACCATAGAAACATATATAGTAGTCAGTTACAATAGAAACATATATAGTGGTCAGTTACCATAGAAACAGTGTATAAAATTCGTCAAGAAAAGTTGTAGGTCAATAGGACTCGCTGGTAGACGCCATTTACGAAAGTTGTAGGTCCTAACATTAAGTTGTGGGCCCAATAAATATTAAAATAACACACGTACACTACCCCACCCCAAATGCCTTTATTTCTAAGTTCTAGCCATTTGGGATAGGTTTAAAAGTTAAAATATATATTTAATATTGATTGGCTGTACACATTACAATTTTAACTTTTGAAGGATTTAATGTTAATACTTTGTGTATAGAAAAATAAAAATCATTCCACCCAGACTTGATATTTATTTTTTCTGTAATAAATAAATATTTACTTGTAGTTGTAATAATCTTAATGATTATATATAGGTCTATTAGTACTGACAATATAATATCTCGAAATTCCATTCACATAGAAATCTGAAGATTACGGATTAAAATGGCCCTTTACACTCTCCGAAAATTAACAGAAAATATTGTTCATTTGAATGAAATGAAATAAAACTGGCCTTCAGGTCCTTCCAGACATAGATTAATGTCTTACATTTCAATAAACATGTTAAATTTACTGTCCGGTAGCAACAATCATTTTATTTGTTTCATTCATCATGACGTGTGGAACTGTGAAATGAAAGACCGTGACCTCTTTCAAAATGAAAGTAAACTATCACAGCTGTTTGACAGACGACACATCATTTTTTATCATTATTAAACTGACCTGATGTCACACGTTGGGATAGTCCATATTTATGAAACCATAAACTCTTTGTTATTCTTTCCATATTTGACATATTGTACGTGCCTGTTTTCGAAGACTTGGGTCTCCATTACGGTAGTGAAATCATCATTAAAGAAATAGACTTGATAATCAAGTCTGCTAGTAAATTACGAGATTTAGAAAGAATGACGGGAAAGGCCACTCGTTTTTACATCACTGGAATTGTATTGTTACCAGTAGTTAGGCTTTCAGGGAATTTTCAGCTCTGCTTTTTCAATTTCATTTTTACAAGACAAAGAATTTATATCATGTGAATTATTATTGGATTCATGACTGTACAGTAGATGGACTGACCTAGTTTAGTAGCACACGTTTGGATTTCACAATTGAAGGAATTATAATATGCCGGATTATGCATGTGTGTATTCGATATCGGATAAAGACAAATAAGACAGTAAGTAAGGCATACTATCGGAACACATATTCATCTATTCCATACTTGATCAAAATGGTTAAATAATATTCTGCCTAACTCTGGGAGCGTGCTGATATTTGCAAGCACAACCTCACTCACTCACGATTTCTTTCGGTGGACAATTTTTTTTTCATTTCCGATAATGAAATACAGTTAAATATCTGGATGAAATATATTACGGATAGGGACAATATAAATATTTTCAAAGGAGAATTTGATAGAACCATGAACAAAATATCCATGACACATATTTTTCCCGACAAAAACAGTCGGCTCACAGGGCCGACCCACCATCTTCAAAATAAAAAGATGTCGGCCCGCCAAGTTATTTATCGGCGCTGGGCCGACGGACCGACGTAAATTTTAAACACTGCATAGAAACATATATAGTAGTCAGTTACAATAGAAACATATATAGTGGTCAGTTACCATAGAAACATATATAGTAGTCAGTTACAATAGAAACATATATAGTGGTCAGTTACCATAGAAACATTATATAGTGGTCAGTTACCATAGAAACTGAATGAGGATGGTTGTCATTCTTTGCTTGATAAGGAGGAGAGAACCCTTGTCGAAACGTCGCTGAGTAACTTGTACTCCATATAATTGTGTCATGTGCTATAACAAGTAACCTAGGAAACACAGAAGTATCAATAGTATCATATGTTAGATCAAGTTATATGTGTCATGTGTTATAACAAGTAACCTTGGAAACACAGAAGTATCATACATGTATGTTAGATCAAGTTATATGTGATTTTTGATTGGTATTTTTTTTATCGTAGCCGATTGATCAGACTTTGATGTCAGTCCTATTTTTGTTTGAATATAAGCTGATAAATTTTGGTTCTGTTTCAGAATTGTGATATTAATGGCAGAGATTTTGAGTTTAATGTTCCGAGAATCAGAAATTATTCCTGATAGAATTCAAACATTAAAAGCTGAAAGGTGAGTAAATATGTACAGGTACTTCTGTATATTACTGAGTTGACAACGTTGGGTAATGATAGGTTCCCACTATCACGATTCGTGCTACGATTGAAATCGTGGAGTGATCGTGGTGTTTCTGTCAGGTCTTATAATATGTTGAGGTCAGTCATAGCAATTGTGTTGACCGCATCGAAACGTATCTGAACGTACCTGCACATAGCATATCGTGGACTCAATAGGAACAATGCTATTGTAACACATCGCATGACAGTGGAAACCAGGCGTTAGGATGACACCACCATGATTCCACAATACAGAACATCTAGCCATCCCCAAATATACAAATATTCGAACAATCATGCAACATACATTCTCCTTGTTAAACTGTTTATTTTTGTATTTATTTCTAGAGGTAAAGCTGTATTGGATATGTTGATGACCTTGACTTGTTTACCAGAAATACCAAATAAATCCAGCAAACTTTCTAAAATAAAGCCAACTGATGAAGAGGTAGGAATATTTTAATAAGTGATATCTGGCCCCAAGTTCACAAATCATTCTCAGGCTCAACTTAAAGATACATTATGGAAGATTAGATAAAGAGCTGGTAGTTCTCACTATAATAGTTAAAAACTAGATAATGTAAAGGGAATTTGCTGAAAATTCAGGTCAAATTGATCCACTTTGAACCAATTGAGTTTTCCACCTACGTAGCCTCGATCATCATTTTAAAGTCAGTACAATCAGAAACATTGTCTTGATTATCCATTTCATGATTTAATCACGAATGAAATTTAACATTTCACGCATAAAGAAAAATCTGTTATAGGCAGATTTAGCTACTGCATAATGTATGTTTAAGAATTTACTCAACTTTCAATCACTGTTTATGAGAAATATCTTTGATCCAGAAACACCAAACTTTGCACATAGTTTCTTATTGAAATATTTGATACATTAAAACAACAAATGTTTTTTAAAGGGCTATCTTTTAGTTCAAAACAAGGCGTACAATTTTGAGTAAATTCCAAATTTAAGTCTTAGAATGCCTTGTGAACTCGAGGCCAGCTGTTTTGGCATGAAAAGGATTGGGTTTTAATTAGTAAAATATAGACCTATATTGTCCCAGACTCAAGGGAGTTGCGAGAGAGAGAGAGAGAGAAATGAGGTTTAACGTCCACTCGACACAAACTAGGTCATTTCGGGACTAACATGGTTTAATTTTATTTCAATAATTCGCTTGCGCGTAGGGAGGAAACCGGAGGACCCGGAGAAAACCCATGAGGTTGGACAGGCGACCCTACTCCTTGTCATGCAAGGGAGTTGCAGTGGCTGGGGGATTAAGTCACTGATTCACTAACCAGAAGGACCTCGATCAGGTATCAATTCTTGTGTTGACCAAGAAAGTTCCTCAGGACATTCCGCAACGGTTTTCCACTTGTCATTGGCAAGGAACAGCAAACAAGATCTTGTTGCATGCTCATAAAAAAACCACTGAAAATTTGACGAAGAGCAGACAAAATTCCCCTCAATTCAAATCATGGTTTTTCCGGTCTTGGCCCAGTTGATGCAGGATAGGAGGGTGTTAAAATCTGTAATAAATTGTCTTTACATTTTAATTAGTAAAGAATCAAAACTAATGTTACAATATGATATAATGTTATATGAGATGTTATAGTTTTTAATGTTATATAGTATGGTATTATATTAACAGCTCAATAAGTTATTAGATGTAATACACATGTAGTTTTTAATGTTATAAAATACCGTATTATATAACAGCTCATTAAGAAATGAATGAAATGGGGTGTAAAATCCTATTAAGTTATTAGATGTAATACACATGTAATTTTTAATGTTTTAAAATGTGGTATTATATTGACAGCTCATTAAGTTATTAGATGTAATATACATGTAGTTTTTAATGTTATAAAATATGGTATTATATTTACAGTTCACCAAATTATTAGATGAGTATACTCAAATTTCTGTCACGGCCGTGTTCGAGTTATTTCTGATGGCTAGACAGGTAAGTCATTGGTAAAATTTCACTGGAAAGTGTAAATAGATGATTAACAATTGTATATCTTGAACATTTCGTTCAAAAGGGAATCAGATCAGGACACAAGATTGCAAAGCACAGTAGCATCAGTGATCTCAGAAAAAAACATTTGTTCACTAAAGATATAGGGGGTTGGATGGCATGATTGTACGTGGGTTTTCTCCGGGTCCTCCGTTTTTTTTTTTCACTGCTAAAGACCCATATCGCAAGCGAATTGTTGAAATAAAAATGAACCATGTGTTAGTCCCGAAATGACCTATTTTGTGTGGAGTGGACGTTAAACCCAATTTTTCTCTCTTACTGAATTTATAAATTTGCAGTCCCAAGTTTTATAAGTTCCGAAATGACCTAGTTTGTGTCAAGTGGACATTAAACCCCTCTCTCTGCGTTCTTGTACAACTCAATTTACCAACTTTCTCCACCACATGAATTAAGGAACTCCATTTACTGACACTCTACTTCATGGATTATAGAACTCATTTTATACCATTTTGACCACATGGATTATTGAACCCAATTTACTGACTCTCCACCACATGAATTATAGAACTCAAATTATCCCCTCTTGACCACATGGATTATAGAACTCAATTTATCCCATCTTGACCACATGGATTATATAACTTTATCCACTCTACACCACATAAATTATAGAACTCAATTTATCCACTCTACACCACATGAATTAGAGAACTCAATGTATCAACTTTCTCCACCATATGAATTATAGAACTCAATCTATTCCTTCTTGACCACATGGATTATAGAACTTTATCCACTCTATACCACATGAATTATAGAACTCAATTCATTAACTTTCTCCACCATATGAATTAGAGAACTCAATTTATCAACTTTCTCCACCATATGAATTATAGGAGTCTCCACCACATAGATCATAGAACTCAATTTACCAACTTTCTCCACCATATGAATTATGGAACTCAGTTTTAATTAAAACATAAATTTTTCCCAAAAATTAAAAAGATTATATAATTGAAAGAATGCCTCCGCTGAAAGCTTGGGTTGGATTAATGAATAGTTAAATTTTATACCTCGGAATCCCTGAATCTTTTACGGAAGCCAGGTATTCCGATCTATTGTACAATATTGTATATCTGTTGTATAGTTATTCTGATGTTGTGTTTTTCAGGCATCATGGGGATATACTGAGGATAATTTCTTCAACATCAGTTGGGTGGTGCGAATATTAGAAGATTACAGAACCACGGTAATTTATATATTTTGTTGTTTACCATCTGGTTGTACCATTCTTGAGGAACTTTTTTGGCAAATACTGAAATTAAACCCAGAATCTCCCTGGTTAGGTAGTCGATGTCATACCCACCTAGCTAGTCACTATGGCTTCCCATACAAATTATGGTTATATCTCAATCCCAATAAAAGTCACAATCAAATGAAAAGGGGGATTTCAGACTACAAGGCATCTGAAACATATTTGTTATGTTTAAACAAGCCAAACCCACCTAGCCAGTCCCACCTAGCCATAACCATCTAGCCCAAATCCCCAAAATAGTCACAATAGAGTGTTCAGGGGGATATTTGTTGTATTGAAATATGTTATGACTCTACTCACACCACCTGAGTTGTCGGGACTGACAGAACTGTGACAGGACTCAATTCTGTGCCAATCGATTGCAGTTCGGAAGGTTCCAGACTGACGATCAAACATAGCCTATGTGTATTAATAGAGCATGGGATGTGTTCTTAGATGTGTATGCATGATAACTTTACGCTAATTAATAAAAAAAAAATGAAATTTTGTACTGTCCACCCCCCTTAAAGAGAATGGGAGACAACTGCTGTTAAAACATGTTGTTTGTTTGTATGAACAGGAGAAGTTTGTAGAACGTGTGATCCGTCAAGTCTTGGATGTGATTGGTCCATCTCAGTATGATATGTTGAGTCCGGAGGAGTCTATCTGTCTGTATCAACATTTTACTGTATTGTTGACGTTTCTGGAATACAGTCCACGTGTTACAGCCTTTATATATAATAGTTATATAGAGGAATTCAAGTAAGTACGCTTTATTTACTAATAAATATAGAAATGCAGGAGGAGGGGGATCGGCAACACTCGCTTGAAAGTGAGAAGGGGATCGGTAACACTCCCTTAAAATTGAGAAGGGGATCAGCAACACTCCCTTAAAAGTGAAAAGGTGATCGGTAACACTCCCTTAAAAGTGGGAAGGGGGTCAGCAAAACCCTTAAAAGTGAGAAGGGAATAAATAATACTCCCTTAAAAGTGGGACCGGCAAAACTCACTTGAAAGTGAGAAGGGGATCGGCAACAACCCCTTAAAAGTGAGAAGGTGATCAGCAACCCTCCCTTAAAAGTGGGAAGGGGATCCGCAAAACCCTGAAAAGTGACAAGGCGATCGGCAACACTCACTTAAAAGTGAGAAGGGGATCGGCAACACTTACTTAAAAGTGAGAAGGGGATCAGTAACACTGCCTTAAAAGTGAGAAGTGGATGGCCAGCATTCCCTTAAATCCCTTGAGTAGGGGTTGGCAACACTCCCTTAAATCCCTTAAAAGTGAGAAGGGGATCAGCAACACTCACTTGAAAGTGAGAAGGGGATGGGTAACACTCACTTAAAAGTGAGAAGGGGATCGAAAACACTCCCTTAAGAGTGAGTAGGGGATAGAAAAGTACTTTTCTTTGCCAAGATGTAGTTGGTGAAATATAAACGGTAACCAAGTTGAAAATGATATAGTTTGTGCTGGCCTTAGTAGACTAATTATCTGTAGCTTTCCAGGATTGTCCAAACTAGATGCTCCGTGTGGTGGTGCAGGACACAGGGCCCAACATGAAACATTTTCTAGTTATTCGGATGGGACTAAAAAAACGCATCCACCTGTTTTTTCATAGCCGAAAAAGTTCTCAGGATTTCCAGGTTTAATTTCCGCTTGTCAGTGGTGCAGGATCGGGGATCTGAAAAGGTTCCGATGAAACGATAAACCGAGGTTTGATGTGGAAGTTGCCGTTGGAAATGAACAGATCCACACATACACAAAAACACATACTTATGGAAAAACAGCTACTTTCTCAATGGCGGGCACATAAAAGATCCCTTGCCAGTGTGAATTTGTACACTACTGTCGGGGGAAAATCTACCCCGGATGATGCAGTGGGACAAATAAACCAACCTGAATTCAATTTTAACAACTTCAATATTTTTTTTTTTTTTTTTTCAGATACTATATCCACCATAAAAATGTTGCCAAAAAACTGCCTTCAAGTTTTCCTATAACCCAGATGACTCTCAGTATTGCTGATGCCGTCATCAATAAAGTTCGCAATGCTGGTATTACGCTCAACAAAACCCCAAGATAATCTCGGGGTCCAAATTATACTCTCATTACCATCAACACGGGTCACGCTGGTATTATGCTCAACAAAACTCCAAGATAATCTATTATGCTCAACAAAACTCCAAGATAATCTATTACGCTCAACAAAACTCCAAGATAATCTATTACGCTCAACAAAACTCCAAGATAATTTATTACGCTCAACAAAACTCCAAGATAATCTTGGGGTCCAAATTAAACTTTCATTACCATCAACACAGTATACTTATGGAAAACAGCTACTAGTGTATTATAAGCCACACGCTGGTATTACGCTCAACAAAACTCCAAGATAATCTTGGGGTCCAAATTAAACTTTCATTACCATCAACACAGTATACTTATGGAAAACAGCTACTAGTGTATTATAAGCCACACGCTGGTATTACGCTCAACAAAACTCCAAGATAATCTCGGGGTCCAAATTAAACTTTCATTACCATCAACACAGTATACTTATGGAAAACAGCTACTAGTGTATTATAAGCCACACGCTGGTATTACGCTCAACAAAACTCCAAGATAATCTCGGGGTCCAAATTAAACTTTCATTACCATCAACACAGTATACTTATGGAAAACAGCTACTAGTGTATTATAAGCCACACGCTGGTATTACGCTCAACAAAACTCCAAGATAATCTCGGGGTCCAAATTAAACTTTCATTACCATCAACACAGTATACTTATGGAAAACAGCTACTAGTGTATTATAAGCCACACGCTGGTATTACGCTCAACAAGACTCCAAGATAATCTCGATGTTGAAATTATACTCTCATACCATCAACACAGTGAAATGATCGTGTCTGAAGTTAAAAAAAACCAAAAACACATATTTATGGAAAACAGCTACTAGATTATTGTAAGGTGAGGTTTCGAAGAGAATGAGTATTCTCGCAAAGTTATCAATCTAATACAGCAATATGAGGCAAATATATAGACAAAATATAATAACATAACCAAAAACATAAATGACAACAAGATCAAAAGCCTGTTGTCATGTATGGTTTTGGTTATTTTGTTTATATATTTGGCGGGGAGTGGATGGCTGAATGGTTAGCGTGTGTGCGCTGTATCATTAGATCTGTCATTGAGTCAACTCCCCCCGGAAATGGATGCTCAGTGCCATCAACCCCTCTGGGTTACATCTAATTCATAAGGCCAACTTCAAGTTTGGTCAAAGGTCACAAGATGTAAGCAGGACTAGCACTAATCCCAAATGCTTACCCTAACCTTAACCTACAATCTCGCCAACAATCACATGCTCTAACCTTTTTTCCTTATTTACATCTCAGCAACCTTGCCGAAAATTGGGCTAGCCTTAACAAATAGATTTATCCCCCCTCCCCCCCTCTGAGCCTTTCTCTACATAATGTCCCTACTGATAGTATTGTGAAATTCATGGATTTTTGTTTATTGTGAATACAATTATGATGTAATAAACTGAAGATGCTCTAACATATATTAATGTGCCAATTTCTATTGTAGTAGCTAATCATGACATTTGCTCAGCTTATTGTTATGTAAGAACATGACATTTTATATTTTTTGATTTTATAATCGGGATCACCATCCTTGTTCGAATGAAATGAAAAGAGGTGTAAGCATTCTTGTCAAGCCAAGTTCAACTATGAAACTATGAAATGAAATGAAATGGGGTTTAACATCCTACTGTTCTGCTCCTACTAGGCTAATGAAGACGGGCATGCACCATACAGCATGCAGTGTGCTATAAGGTTGTTATTATGATGAAATGTTGATTGGTTTTGACTTGTAACTTAAGGCTTTAATTATGGTCAAATGTTGATGGCTTCTGACTTGTAACTTAAGGCTTTAATGATAGCCTCTGACTTGTAACTTAAGGCTTTAATTATGATGAAATGTTGATTGCTTCTGACTTGTAACTTAAGGCTTTAATTATGATGAAATGTTGATAGCCTCTGATTTGTAACTTAACTTAAGGCTATAATTATGATGAGATGTTGATTGCTTCTGACTGCTGTAACTATAGTAACCAAAAGCTTTAATTGTTATAAATTGTTGATAATTGCTGATAATTAATGTGTTTTTACTGCTCTCAAATTTCTAAATCTCACTGATGATCGTGCCCAGATATAGGAGGTAGGGCACCTAGAAATATAATCGTTTACAACATATAAATATACATGTGTTTGTCCCGAAATGACATTTTCTCTCCATTTAACATTAAACCCTGTACCTCTTGTCATATAGTCAAGTGCTATTGGTTTCCACCCCATGCTTGTTTGTGACAAGGGTAGGGACGCCTGCCTGACCTGTGTTTTCTCCGGGTCGTCCAGTTTCTTCCCACAGCTAAAGACCCCCAAGCGCAAGAGAATAATAGGAATAAATTTGTAGGATATGTTAGTCCCGAAATTACCTTCTGTGTTTTCTCTGGGTCTTCCAGTTTCTTCCCACAGCTAAAGACACCTACCCGCAAGAGAATTATAGGAATAAATTTGTAGGGTATGTTAGTCCCGAAATGACCTTGTATGTTTTGGGCAGTCCTTAATACCCAGGTCTCAAACTCTCTCTCCCTTGTCACATGAGATCAAATTGTTGATAATCAGATATAAGACCCTATGATAGATAGTGAACGCCCTAGACACCCCCCCCCCCACACACACTTTAAAAAGCGTGGGGGGGGGGGATGACCGAATGGTTAGTGTGTTAGTGTGTGCGCTGTATCATAAGGTCTGTCAATGAGTCAACTAGCGTGGTTTCGATTTCCCGGTTGTACGTGACAAGGAGTAGGGTCGCCTGTCCAACCTCGTGGGTTTTCTCTGGGTCCTCCGGTTTCCTCCCACTGCTAAAGACCCCTACGCGCAAGCGAATTATTCAAATAAAATTGAACTATATGTTAGCCCCGAAATGACAGTTGTGTCGAGTGGGCGTTATCTTTGTGGTGTTTGTCTTTCTTGAGTGTCAAAGGTGGGGGAAAAAGTCCACGGACCGCCCGGATGGCACACACACACACTCTCTCTCTCTCCCACTCTCTCTCTCTCTCTCCCCCTTTTAACGGTGGATGTCGCTTGCAATAGATCGAGTCCCGCGTTCGAGTTAGTTACAAATAGACATGTTATTATATTTCGGAGCCATGGTAGCGTGTTCGAACCCTGCATTGGCCGAGAAAGTTCATCGGATTTTCCGTCGGGATTTGCCCTTGTACAGAAGGGCCCGACAAGGACAGCTGCCGTTCGGATGTGTCGAAAAACCGTGCACGTAAAAGATCCCTTGACAGTTGGAATTCGATATAGAGTAGGCCATATTGCCGCTACCCGGGCAAAATTTCCCTCATAGCACACTGTATGGCATATGTCCATCTTCATTAGCCCAGCCGGAGCTGAACAGTAGGACGTTCAACACCATTTCATTTTTTCGTTAAGGGACTTTGTTTCTAAGTTTTTACTCAAACAGTGTTTGCGAATTTGTTAGAATTCTATTTTTCTATGACTAGTCTGTGTCTGCGGTTATATGCCGTCTATGACATGCCATATACAGTATCAATTTTGCAAAATTCAGATATTTTTCATATATATTTAGCCAGGTGAGCCGCTAATTTTTCATGTGTTCCAAGGTGTGCCGTTGCCAAAAGAAGGTTGCGAACCACTGTATTAGACCGTTACGGTAACCGTAAAAACAATGTAATATTGTTCTGATTCAGCCATAAAATATTGGCTTAGCGAAGATGGTATAATTCGGGTCGACAGTGAAATATTTACATAAATGCGAAATAACCGTAAAAACAATGTAATATTGTACTGATTCAGCCATAAAATATTGGCTTTGTGAAGATGGTATAATTCTGGGCGACAGTGAAGTATTTATATAAATATTTTAATCACTTATACAAAATATTTACAACATTTATTTCACATACAGTACTCATCAAACTATTCCACGAAGTCGCATTATACAACTGGTACCCGAAAGCATTTCTTATTTTGTCTTAAATAATTGATATCAGAAGCCCAACTGTTATTTCAAATCAGTTATGTTCGGTGAAATACGCGAATAGTCTGAATTGAATGACCGTATTTGACGTCTGGTTATTCCAGTCTACACAGGTAGTATTGTCCTACATGGGATATGTTTAGCCCCATTCATCAAGTCGATTCATACAACTAGCACTCGAAAATATTTTTTATTTTGTCTTAAATATTGGATATCAGAAGCTTATCCTTTCACGGTAAGATAACAACATCAATGTTGATTTAAATTAACAAATAATTCGTGTTTTCAATGTCGAGGACTATGGATTGAGTTAAAGACCACGCTTCTTTTAATCCTATACTGTCAAATAGATGGGGGTTGGATGGCCGAGTGGTTAGCGCGTGTGCGTTGTAACATATGGTCTGTCATTGAGTCAACTGGCGTGGTTTCGATTCCCCGGTTGAACGTAACAAGGAGTAGGGTCGCCTGTCCAAATTCGCGGGTTTTCTCTGGGTCCCCCGGTTTCCTTCCACAGCTAAAGACCCCTACGCGCAAGAGTATTATTGAAATAAAAGTGAACCATATGTTAGTCCCGAAATGACCTGGTTTGTGTCGAGTGGACGTTAACCCTCTCTCTCTCTCATCCCAAACTTAGACTGCCTATCTACAGCTAGCTCCGGCTGAGAATAGGCCCTAATCTAATTAACCGACATTTAAATTCCTACATCGACGGATTTTAGTCGAAAACACTGAGTATGCTTTTAGAAATTTTTAAAAGTATTTATTTCTCTTCTATTGTCATATTGAATGAAATTAAATATGTTTATTTAGCCGCTGTGTGTATGAAAAATGTCAAACTAATCAAAGCCGAATCACAAAATAGTCCTCTAATTATTCAATATGGCAGCGCCCATGAAACATAATTTCACAGAGGCGGTTTTATTTGCGAAAACAAATTTAGGAGTATCTAACCTTGTTTTGAAAGATAAACAGATTGAAACTCTAAAGACAGTTTACAATGGTAAATAATTTATTGCAATATTACCCAGAGCACATATTATATATCGCTTTTACGCGAGTGTCCGCGACATGCCGTGTTTACATAAAACACACGTGCGTGGGTTATTTTTACTCTGTTGTCTAAACAAAGCGGTCTCGAGTCGATAAGTCCCGCCCCAAAATGATCACATGAGCGTTTTAAATGGCGGATAATCAGTGCAGTGTCACATTCTGGGAAGTATGACGTAGATGGGTCGCTGCGTGCAGTATTGCTCTCTCTCTCTCTCTCTCTCTCTCTCTCTCTCTCTCTCATGTTTCCAAGATTAAAAGGTGTTGACGGAAATAATTCCTCAGGATTTTCCGGGGTGATTTCTTATTGTCAGTGGTGCCAGAGTGACCTCCCTTCAACTGTATGTCCATCCACTGCCTTTCTACTCCCTCTTCTCTAAAATATTTATTTGTTTTCAATTCGTCCTATATAAAATCTAGCCGGCGTGGTTGGCAGGTTATAGTCTCCGTCCATTTCACCAAAATCCACATAATCAGGGATCGACATTTCATTTGCTACAGACGGCTTCTTCGATTTCAAATTTACGGGTTCGGGTAGTCTCGGGCGTTCACTTGGGTCAACCGGGCTTTTTCCAATTGGTTCTCTCTCGGTTGTTTCCGGGGTCGGCACAGTCGCTGCCACAGATCCTTCCAGTAGATATGGCGTGGAATAACCGGACGGGACGTGTTTCAGATCCTGTCGTTCAATAAACGGCGAATAGTAGGACTGTTTCAATCCGTTTTGTTTGTTGTGATCATTTTGATCGGATGTGGAAGTTTCGCTCGATGTTATTATATCTGGGATTGATAACGTCTTTAGTGGTCGCTTAGGAACGGGTGGTTTGATGTTTGACCTCCGTTCGTCAGAGGAATTGTAACTGGGATCATCCTGAAATAAAACAAATGGACGGGAATTTGTCAGGTTTTTCCAAAACTGGTTTAGTTAAATTCGCCCATTATTATTCACCCGTGTAAAAACTAAATCTCAAAATATTGTTTGATGGCCCTTGTTATCACTTCAGGCAAATCTTGATGGCCGATTGGTCCTTGTATCGAAATCTCCATGGAGACTTACATATAGTACAGGGGTGGACATAGATTATTCGTCATATCCGAACAATTAGGCACACTTTCCTGCTCAGTCCCACAGGCGCGCTATACGCCTGTAACCGGGAGAATTGTACCTTACCGTTCGAAAATCGCGGTTGCGGTCGAGAGGCAAGTACATTACTGGTCGACAATTTCGGTCAAGAGACAAGTACATTACCGCTCGACGGTGGCAGTCGAGAAGCCAGTACATTACCGTGTTTAAGGCCAGGCTGGATAGACCACCGGCGGGCGACTGTGCTTACCAATAAGCCTGTATACCCAATTTTTTAAACTGTACATACACATCTATTGTTTTTAATCAGCTGTTTTATGCCATGCGCACGAGTACTGACGTTCTGAAAGAATCCCACTATTTATATAGAAGAAGACGAAATGCACAAGACGACGTCGAAAACACCTCATAACCCTCAGCCCCGTAACTAAGGGGGGGGGGGGCTTTGCCCCTCCCCACTGCAAAAAGTTTCGCCCCCCCCCCCCCCGTGAAAAAATTGTCGACGTTAAAAAAAAATAGATATACAATGTCCGTCAAGCCAAGCACCCCTGAGAACACCCCCGCCCACCCTCGTTGTTTTGAGCTAGTTAAGGCCCCGATAACTCTACTATTTGTTAGTATGTAGACCCCCTACTAACCATAATATCATCAATAGTAGCATACTCTTCATCTGTAACACTATAACCAGGATTATTGACTGATGTTTTAAAATCTGGATGTGATGGTCGTCTTAATCTGAAAAATATACAAAATCAGTGTAATAATTCTTAACTCATAAAACTATTCAGTAACTTAACTTTGACTAACATTCGGTCATTGAGAGAGCTAAATTATCTCGTCACACAAAATCAGTGTTCTGAGTACTAGGCCCCGGGTATCACACGCCACTGTAACCGACCATAACAAATTATAAAGGTTCTTTGCCAATCCATATAGAATGAAATGGTCTTTAAGTTCCCAATGTTCCGCTTCTACGGGGCTAATGAAGACAGACATACACCAAACTATGAGGGAAATTGTGCCCGGACAGCGGCGCGATGGTCTGCTCTTATTTCAAATTCCAACTTTCAAGGGATCTTTTACGCGCACGCCAATGTGTACATGGGATCTCAGTTTTTCGTTCCATCCGAAAGACTAGTCGTTGTCCCTTGCCAGACAGTCTGTCCTGCACCGCTAACAAGGGGAACCACGCCGGAAAATCCCGATGAACTTTCTCTCCCAATGGAGGGTTGCTCAGATAACACGTGTTGTCAAGGGGACAATGGCGGTGATTGGTGGCATTTGTAATGACGAAATGAGAAACACCACATTAAATTGACGGGAATTCTAATATTTTAAACCGGAAATGGTATGTGAATGTCATACTGCATTTAATTTACAAATAGGAGTGTTGTGAATATTTTAATTTATTTAAAGGGATAGGAAACGCAGATATGTTAATTTACTTAAAGGGAAACTTCCGCTATTTTTATCTATTTAAAGATACAGATCCGGGTATTTTAATTTTGTTAAAGGTGTGCTGCAGGTATTTTAATTTTGTTAAAGGTGGGCTTCAGGTATTTGCATTTACTTAAAGGGGAACTTCAAGTGTTTCGATTTGTTTAACTAGGCAATGCGGGAATTCTATTTCGTTTAAATGGGAAATTTGGGTATTTTTATTTTGTTTAAAGGAGGGTTGCGGGCATTGTATTATGCTTAAAGGGGTACTGCGGGTATTTTTATTTGGTTTAAACGGTACTGTGAATATTTTAATTGCAGTTACTTTAATGTGTTTAAATGAGAAAAGCAGATGTTGTGAAATCGTCAAATTGGAATGGTTATATTAATTCCACGTTAAGATACATACCCTTTTGGAAGTCCCATCATAAAGAACCCTTTTGATCTGAGATAATACAACAAGAGTACCACTAATAAAATAATTATAATTCTATTTTTCTATGACTAGTCTGTGTCTGCGGTTATATGCCGTCTATGACATGCCATATACAGTATCAATTTTGCAAAATTCAGATATTTTTCATATATATTTAGCCAGGTGAGCCGCTAATTTTTCATGTGTTCCAAGGTGTGCCGTTGCCAAAAGAAGGTTGCGAACCACTGTATTAGACCGTTACGGTAACTAAAAAAAAGAGAAATAACCGTAAAAACAATGTAATATTGTTCTGATTCAGCCATAAAATATTGGCTTAGCGAAGATGGTATAATTCGGGTCGACAGTGAAATATTTACATAAATGCGAAATAACCGTAAAAACAATGTAATATTGTACTGATTCAGCCATAAAATATTGGCTTTGTGAAGATGGTATAATTCTGGGCGACAGTGAAGTATTTATATAAATATTTTAATCACTTATACAAAATATTTACAACATTTATTTCACATACAGTACTCATCAAACTATTCCACGAAGTCGCATTATACAACTGGTACCCGAAAGCATTTCTTATTTTGTCTTAAATAATTGATATCAGAAGCCCAACTGTTATTTCAAATCAGTTATGTTCGGTGAAATACGCGAATAGTCTGAATTGAATGACCGTATTTGACGTCTGGTTATTCCAGTCTACACAGGTAGTATTGTCCTACATGGGATATGTTTAGCCCCATTCATCAAGTCGATTCATACAACTAGCACTCGAAAATATTTTTTATTTTGTCTTAAATATTGGATATCAGAAGCTTATCCTTTCACGGTAAGATAACAACATCAATGTTGATTTAAATTAACAAATAATTCGTGTTTTCAATGTCGAGGACTATGGATTGAGTTAAAGACCACGCTTCTTTTAATCCTATACTGTCAAATAGATGGGGGTTGGATGGCCGAGTGGTTAGCGCGTGTGCGTTGTAACATATGGTCTGTCATTGAGTCAACTGGCGTGGTTTCGATTCCCCGGTTGAACGTAACAAGGAGTAGGGTCGCCTGTCCAAATTCGCGGGTTTTCTCTGGGTCCCCCGGTTTCCTTCCACAGCTAAAGACCCCTACGCGCAAGAGAATTATTGAAATAAAAGTGAACCATATGTTAGTCCCGAAATGACCTGGTTTGTGTCGAGTGGACGTTAACCCTCTCTCTCTCTCACCCCAAACTTAGGCTGCCTATCTACAGCTAGCTCCGGCTGAGAATAGGCCCTAATCTAATTAACCGACATTTAAATTCCTACATCGACGGATTTTAGTCGAAAACACTGAGTATGCTTTTAGAAATTTTTAAAAGTATTTATTTCTCTTCTATTGTCATATTGAATGAAATTAAATATGTTTATTTAGCCGCTGTGTGTATGAAAAATGTCAAACTAATCAAAGCCGAATCACAAAATAGTCCTCTAATTATTCAATATGGCAGCGCCCATGAAACATAATTTCACAGAGGCGGTTTTATTTGCGAAAACAAATTTAGGAGTATCTAACCTTGTTTTGAAAGATAAACAGATTGAAACTCTAAAGACAGTTTACAATGGTAAATAATTTATTGCAATATTACCCAGAGCACATAGTATATATCGCTTTTACGCGAGTGTCCGCGACATGCCGTGTTTACATAAAACACACGTGCGTGGGTTATTTTTACTCTGTTGTCTAAACAAAGCGGTCTCGAGTCGATAAGTCCCGCCCCAAAATGATCACATGAGCGTTTTAAATGGCGGATAATCAGTGCAGTGTCACATTCTGGGAAGTATGACGTAGATGGGTCGCTGCGTGCAGTATTGCTCTCTCTCTCTCTCTCTCTCTCTCTCTCTCATGTTTCCAAGATTAAAAGGTGTTGACGGAAATAATTCCTCAGGATTTTCCGGGGTGATTTCTTATTGTCAGTGGTGCCAGAGTGACCTCCCTTCAACTGTATGTCCATCCACTGCCTTTCTACTCCCTCTTCTCTAAAATATTTATTTGTTTTCAATTCGTCCTATATAAAATCTAGCCGGCGTGGTTGGCAGGTTATAGTCTCCGTCCATTTCACCAAAATCCACATAATCAGGGATCGACATTTCATTTGCTACAGACGGCTTCTTCGATTTCAAATTTACGGGTTCGGGTAGTCTCGGGCGTTCACTTGGGTCAACCGGGCTTTTTCCAATTGGTTCTCTCTCGGTTGTTTCCGGGGTCGGCACAGTCGCTGCCACAGATCC
Source organism: Patella vulgata (assembly GCF_932274485.2). NCBI lineage: Eukaryota > Metazoa > Mollusca > Gastropoda > Patellidae > Patella > Patella vulgata. Next base: position 7,340,477 of record NC_065885.2, read on the forward strand.
TTCCAGTAGATATGGCGTGGAATAACCGGACGGGACGTGTTTCAGATCCTGTCGTTCAATAAACGGCGAATAGTAGGACTGTTTCAATCCGTTTTGTTTGTTGTGATCATTTTGATCGGATGTGGAAGTTTCGCTCGATGTTATTATATCTGGGATTGATAACGTCTTTAGTGGTCGCTTAGGAACGGGTGGTTTGATGTTTGACCTCCGTTCGTCAGAGGAATTGTAACTGGGATCATCCTGAAATAAAACAAATGGACGGGAATTTGTCAGGTTTTTCCAAAACTGGTTTAGTTAAATTCGCCCATTATTATTCACCCGTGTAAAAACTAAATCTCAAAATATTGTTTGATGGCCCTTGTTATCACTTCAGGCAAATCTTGATGGCCGATTGGTCCTTGTATCGAAATCTCCATGGAGACTTACATATAGTACAGGGGTGGACATAGATTATTCGTCATATCCGAACAATTAGGCACACTTTCCTGCTGAGTTCCACAGGCGCGCTATACGCCTGTAACCGGGAGAATTGTACCTTACCGTTCGAAAATCGCGGTTGCGGTCGAGAGGCAAGTACATTACTGGTCGACAATTTCGGTCAAGAGACAAGTACATTACCGCTCGACGGTGGCAGTCGAGAAGCCAGTACATTACCGTGTTTAAGGCCAGGCTGGATAGACCACCGGCGGGCGACTGTGCTTACCAATAAGCCTGTATACCCAATTTTTTAAACTGTACATACACATCTATTGTTTTTAATCAGCTGTTTTATGCCATGCGCACGAGTACTGACGTTCTGAAAGAATCCCACTATTTATATAGAAGAAGACGAAATGCACAAGACGACGTCGAAAACACCTCATAACCCTCAGCCCTGTAACTAAGGGGGGGGGGGCTTTGCCCCTCCCCACTGCAAAAAGTTTCGCCCCCCCCCCCCGTGAAAAAATTGTCGACGTTAAAAAAAAATAGATATACAATGTCCGTCAAGCCAAGCACCCCTGAGAACACCCCCCGCCCACCCTCGTTGTTTTGAGCTAGTTAAGGCCCCGATAACTCTACTATTTGTTAGTATGTAGACCCCCTACTAACCATAATATCATCAATAGTAGCATACTCTTCATCTGTAACACTATAACCAGGATTATTGACTGATGTTTTAAAATCTGGATGTGATGGTCGTCTTAATCTAAAAAAATATAAAATCAATGTAATAATTCTTAACTCATAAAACTATTCAGTAACTTAACTTTGACTAACATTCGGTCATTGAGAGAGCTAAATTATCTCATCACACAAAATCAGTTTTCTGAGTACTAGGCCCCGGGTATCACACGCCACTGTAACCGACCATAACAAATTATAAAGGTTCTTTGCCAATCCATATAGAATGAAATGGTGTTTAAGTTCCCAATGTTCCGCTTCTACTGGGCTAATGAAGACAGACATACACCAAACTATGATGGTCTGCTCTTATTTCAAATTCCAACTGTCAAGGGATCTTTTACGCGCACGCCAATGTGTACATGGGATCTCAGTTTTTCGTTCCATCCGAACGACTATTCGTTGTCCCTTACCAGACCGTCTGTCCTGCACCGCTAACAAGGATAACCACGCCGAAAAATCCAGATGAACTTTCTCTGCCAATGGAGGGTGGCTCAGATAACACGTGTTATCAAGGGGACAATGGCGGTGATTGGTGGCATTTGTAATAACGAAATGAGAAACACCACATTAAATTGACGGCAATTCTAATATTTTAAACCGGAAATGGTATGTGAATGTCATACTGTATTTAATTTACAAATAGGAGTGTTGTGAGTATTTTAATTTATTTAAAGAGATAGGAAACGCAGATATAATAATTTACTTAAAGGGGAACTTCCGCTATTTTTATCTATTTAAAGATACAGATTCGGGTATTTTAATTTTGTTAAATGTGTGCTGCAGGTATTTTAATTTTGTTAAAGGTGGGCTTCAGGTATTTGCATTTACTTAAAGGGGAACTTCAAGTGTTTCGATTTGTTTAACTAGGCAATGCGGGAATTCTATTTCGTTTAAATGGGAAATTCGGGTATTTATATTTTGTTTAAAGGAGGGTTGCGGCGGGAATTGTATTATGCTTAAAGGGGTACTGCGGGTATTTTTATTTGGTTTAAAGGGTACTATGGATATTTTAATTGCAGTTACTTTAATGTATTTAAGTGAAAAAAGCAGATGTTGTGAAATCGTCAAATTGGAATGGTTATATTAATTCCACGTTAAGATACATACCCTTTTGGAAGTCCCATCATAAAGAACCCTTTTGATCTGAGATAATACAGCAAGAGTATCACTAATAAAATAATTATAATACTGCCAACAACTCCACCAACTATAGCACCCGTATTATCTCCGCTTCCAGTTAATCCGCTAGGTGTCGAATTCTCACTCAAACAATGATGACGTAAGTTATCGATGTCGTCATCAGTTAGTTCCTTAAAAACTGGAAAATTAAAAGGTAAATAGATTTGAGCCTCTTCAGTAAGCATCTCTAGATAAGAAATTAATGAACTTAGGCTGTTTGTCTACAATTAGCTCTACCTGGGAACAGGCACTAAGTTAGTTGACCGACATTTTATGTTTAACATCGACGATTTTAGTCGAAAACACCAAGTATACTCCTGCTTCCATTTAATGGAATTGAATAGATTTATTTATTCTTTGTGTGTATGACAGATATGAAACGGAGAAAACCCGCATTACAAATCAATATACCAATTTTTGGATTATGGCGGCTATTCAAGACAGAGATCTATTCTCGAAGTATGTAGTAGATGGAGCTCTGTGTGCAGAATGCATGTACACGGGGGCTTTGATTTTTTTCTTCGCAACATCCGAATGACGAGACGCCTTTCCATGCCAGACCTACCATCCTCCATCACTGACAAGGGAAACAACCCACTTGAAAATCACGCGGAACTTTCTTGGCCAACACCAGAATCGATGCCAGGATCACCTGGACAGCCAGTTAGTTTCTTATCAACTGGGTCAAGTGTTTTCCATGTCCTGGTGACCAGGAAGCGAGGAGGTATTGTCCGGAACAGCAGCCTGTCATTAAAGTCATACAATTGTGTACGCAGGGGTTAATTTTAATCATTCCACTTCATAAGCCGTGCGAACCCGCCAATCACAAAAAACGGAAAACCCGAAATAGTTCCGAAGAATGTATCGAGAGAAGACGACATTATGCTGAAACAAATCTAATGAAATGAAATGGGGTTTAACGTCCTACTCTTCTGCGCCGACTGGGCTAATGTAGACGGGCATATGCCATATAGTGTGCTATGGGGTAAATTTTGCCCGGGCAGCTGTACTATGGCCTACTCTTATATCGAATTCCAGCTGCCAAGGGATCTTTTACGTGCGCGCCAATGGCCTCGGTTTATCGTCCCATCTGAACGACTGGGTAGCTGTCCTTGTCAGGCCCCCCGCCCTGCACCACGTCGTAAAATCCCGATGAATGCTGAAAAAAGACGATCTTTATATCCTTATATGTCTGCTGTACCTTCCCGCCATGATACTTACTTCTAGAACACCGTTGCCATGGTTTATCAAGGGAACATATGTTTGCTTGATGGATTAAATTTTTATCATTACAGTTAATGATGGTGTCATCCCATGCTGTACCAGGTCCACAATGACGTAATAATGGCGGACGGTAGCTCTGATGACATTGGTAATATGACGTACAGTCACATGGGTTAATATAATATGTGCCTAGAGCACAGGGTAAATCAAAGGGAATACAGCTATCTGAAATAAATAAATAAATAAATAAATAAATTAAAGTAGATGAGTCTCTAACTCAATCTCATCCAAAGTCTTCGACATTGAAAACACGAATTATTTGCCAATTTAAATCAACGTTGATGTTATGATCTTATCGAGACAAGGCGAGCTTCTGATATCCAATACTTAAGACAAAATAAACATTTTACCATTGGTACACGAATCGTGTACCATAATGCGTCTCAGTGCCATTTGTAACAAGGGACTCGAAGAACGAGGCTAGACATATTCCACAAGTCATGTCAATCTGGAGAGCATGCACATGTGTAGGCTGGAATAACCAGATGCTAGAGATTGCCATTCGATTGAGACTTCTGGCATGTTTTTCTCAACATACCTGATATGAAATAAGAGTAAAAACGGAAACGATTGAATGTAAATCAGTTCAAATACATCCATATTACATTATTATATACGTTACGACCCATTTGTGTCCATTTCTTGCTCCCAAATATTAGCGATTTTACTCCTTTAAATGATATGAAATGGGGTTTAACGTCTTACTGTTTTGTCCCGACTGGGCATAAAGCCGGATAAATAAATAAACATTCATGATGATTACCGCTAGTCCTTGTTTCATAACTGTAGATCAGGTGGTTGGGCGTCCTAATCGGTTCTCCGAGCAAATCGGGGTGTTGGATGGCCGAATGGTTAGTGCGTGCGCGCTGTACCATAAGGCCTGTCATTTAGTCAACTGGCGTGGTTTCGATTCCCCGGCCGGTTGTACTTGACAAGGAGTCTGTTCAACCTCGTGGGTTTTCTCCGGTCCTCCGGTTTCCTCCCACTGCTAAAGACCCCTACGCGCAAGCGAATTATTGAAATACAATCCAACCATATGTGAGTCCCGAAATGACCTAGTTTGTATTGAGTGGACTTTAAACCCCATTGGGTAAGACACTGGCTCGCTAGCCTGGAGGTCGGGTGTTCGATCCCTGCATTGGCCGAGAAAGTTCATCCAGATTTTTCGGCGTGTTTTCCCCTTGTCAGTGATGCAGGACGGAGGGCCTGACAAGGACAGCTGTCTAGTCCTTCGGATGAGACGAAAAACCGAGGTCCCGTGTATATAGTGGAATGCACATAAAAGATCCCCTGGCAGTTGGAATTCGATATAAGAGTACGCGATAGTGCCGCTGCCCGGGCAAAATTTCCCTCATAGCACACTGTATGACGTATGCCCGTCTTCATTAGTCCAGTATAGGAGCAGAACAGTAGGACGTCAAACCCCATTTCTATCTATCTATCTAAAGCCATGCAAATCAGACCAAAATCACACAAGGCGTTTGACTGACCGCGGCGAGTGTATAGCTACTGTGTGTATGTAGTCGTTGTGAATAAAATGTGTGCGTAGGAGTTCTTCTATACGGAACATCCATTAACACTTGTCATTTACCTGAGACGTCAACAAGAATTATTAAATAAGAAATAGTTCGAATCTTACTTGTAAATACGCCATCTATGTCGTCATATCGTAACATCACCGTATCTTCTGTTCATCTGATGAAAAGAGATGGAAGTTATTGTTATTTTCTATATAAAACTTTAGAATAACATGCGTATTTAAATAACACCTTAGAATAACATGGGTATATAAATAACACCCCAGAATAACACGGGTATATAAATAACACTCCACAATGCCACGAGTATTTAAAAGACACCCCAGAATAACACGGGTATTTAATAAAATAACACCCCAGAATAACATGGGTATTTAAATAACACTCGAGAATAACAAGAGTATTTAAAAAAACACTCCTCCAGAATAACACGGATATTTAAATAACACCCCAGAATGACATGGGCATATAAATAACATCCCAGAATAACATTGGTATTAAAATAACACTCCACAATACCACGAGTATTTAAAAAACACCCCAGAATAACACAGGTATTTAAATAACACTCCAGAATGACATGGGCATATAAATAACATCCCAGAATAAAACAGGTATATAAATAACACCCCAGAATAACATGGGTATTAAAATAACACTCCACAATACCACGAGTATTTAAAAAACACCCCAGAATAACACAGGTATTTATATAACACCCCAGAATGACACGGGTATATAAATAACACCCCAGAATAACACCCCAGAATGACACGGGTATATAAATAACACCCCAGAATAAAACGGGTATTTAAATAACACCCCAGAATAACACAGGTATATAAATGACACCCCAGAATAACATGGGTATACATGTATATAGATATATCAAATAAATGAGAAAGGTTTGGGAATGTACGTGTCGTGGATATATCACTTTAAGCAAGATCCCCCGCCACCACCACCCACCCTCATCCCCTCAAATAGTAATTTCACGCAATTACCCAGAAGATAAGATATCAAAGGGAGATTTGAGTTTAACCTCCCACTTTTTGGCACCAATAACTAAATAATATTGTTCTATTAGTGAATGACAGGGACATCTGTCTAGTCGTTCGGATGGGACGAAAAACCGAGGTCCCGTGTATACATTGGCATGCACGTTAAAGATTCCTTAGCAGTTGGAATTCGATATAAGCGTAGGCCACAGCGCCGTTGCCTCATAGCACACTGTCTGGCGTATGCCTCTCTTCATTAACCCTGTCGGAGAACAATAGGGCCCTAAACCCCATTTAATTTTATTGCTACTAGTGAAACTATTTCCTGACTGCATTGTTACGGTCTACATACCCTTATATGAACTATGCTGGCAGGGCTTAATGTTGTTGTTTTTTTTTTTATCAAAACAACATGGTCTGCTAACTGACTTCATTTCAAGCTTGCTCATTTTAAACCAATTTATTTTAGTTTTAACCTATATCAAATAAACCGCTCTAGTTATATACCTATGTATAAAAGCTAGCGTATAGATTTACAATTAATAGGCCTAGATATCGTTATTTGTTTAAGTCTAGTTTTACATCAATCCATCAAATAGCTTATCAGTTTGAAGATAGGCGTATACCATTTAAACATCCAGTATTTAAGATTTAAATAAAGAGAAGATGGCCGTTCTTGTTATAGTATTATAGTTTAAAAAACAACTGAAAAATGAACATACATTGTATTGAAAATTTCAAGTCAAATTACCTTTTTCTGAGCAAAGTTATGAATATTTGAAGTTTTGACGATATAGTCTCGATTGTGAAATACCATTATCTATCTATACTAATATTTGTGACTGTCGTTTGTCTGTCTGTCTGTCTGTTCGGGGTTGGCGGCTACACTAGGTCTGCCCCGAGTCTGAAATTTGGGGTATAGGGGTAGCTCGGACCGGGGAGTAACATAAACCAGGTGGCGTTAGTCTACCACGTCCGGTTTCGGAGTTATGACCCCCGAGCGAAGCCGGTCTGTTCGGGGTTGGCGGCTACACTAGGTCTGACCCGAGTCTGAAATTTGGGGTATAGGGGTAGCTCGGACCGGGGAGTAACATAGGCCAGGTGGCGCTAGTCTACCACTTCCGGTTTCGGAGTTATGACCCCCGAGTGAAGCCTGGTATCCTGCTAGTTAAGATAATAAAACAAAGTATCGGATATCCATTTAAACGTTAAATTATTAAATTGTTAAGTTGTTGCTTAAACATGGTCGAAGTGGCATTTCAAGTGAGGCGATGGCTCGCTAACTGAGTGATTCCGAGTCTAATCTGAGTGCTATGCAATTACACAGCTCGCACATCTTACCCAGAACTACCACTCGTTCGGATAGAAAGAAAAACCGAGGTCCCGTATACATATTGGCGTGCAAGTTCAAGATCCCTTGGCCTGTCGGAATGCGATATCAGAGTAGGTCATAGCACCTCTGTCCGGGCATAATTTACCTCATAGCACACTGTATGTCGTAGACCCGTCTTTATTAGAGCAGTCAGAGCATAACAGTAGGATCTTAAACTCCATTTCATTTCATTGAAACTCATTTTTATATAATGCTGATTTATTGTGCATTTTGAGTAACAAAATTTCGACCATTGCCACAGTTGGCTAGACTCTCTCAATAAAGATCATAACCTTGTAAATGAGATAGCATTCTTTTCACTATCTGGGCTAAAATCTGTTCACGGATCTGTACTAGCTTTATAATGCCCAAGTAATAAGATGACCGAATAGAAATGAAATGAAATGAAATGGGGTTTAACGTCCTACTGTTTTGCTCCGAAGACTGAACTTGGATCCAATTTACCCTTTACCCCTCTTAAAAGGGTTATGGTTAGGGTTAGTTGTCTCAAAATACACATTTATATAAAGCGGCCGTTGTGGACTCATCTTTGGTCCAATCTACCGTCGGATATTCCCAAACCTCCCCAACCGGCCTTCACTAAGCATCCCGTCTTCATTAGCCCAGGTTAGGGGCCGAACAGTAACGTAGGACGTTAAACCCCATTTCATTTTATTTCATTTCATTTAGGTTTAACGTCCTACTGTTCTGCTCCTAACCTGGGCTAATGAAGACGGGCATACGCCATACAGTGTGCTATGAGGGAAATTTTGCCCGGACAGCGGCACTACGGCCTACTCTTATATCGAATTCCAACTGCCAAGGGATCTTTTACGTGCACGCCAATGTGTACACGGGACCTCGGTTTTTCGTCTCATCCGAATGACTAGACAGCTGTCCTTGTCAGGCCCTCCGTCCTGCATCACTGACAAGGGGAAACCACGCCGGAAAATCTGGATGAACTTTCTCGGCCAATGCAGGGATCGAACACCCGACCTCCAGGCTAGCGAGCCAGCGCCTTACCCACTTAGGTACCGTGATCCCCCATGACCGAATAGTTAAAGATACAATATGTAAGATTTATATAAAGAGCTGGCCAATCTTACTATACTAGTTCTAAAATAGATAATGTAAAATGAATATTTGAAAATTTCATTCAAATTACTCTATTGCAAGCGAAGATATTAGCTTTTGAGAGTTTGACACGACGTGTGAAATAATTTCAGCCACCGCACTGGTTGTTCGAAGCTAAGTCTCGCTCCTCCATGTTTAGATTAAATCAAAATATGGCTGAACGGTTCTAATCTATTTAATATCGGAGAAATCCAATGCCATCGAGAGCTGATTGTGGTCTGGATCAGTTAATTAATGTCTAATTAATAATTCAGAAAACATTTAAGGCCTAACGAAATACCTGTAATAGGCAGATTTAGTTCTTGCATAATGTATGTTGCATATTATAGTGAGAACTACCAGCTCTTTATGTAATCTCCCATAAGTATGTTTAAATAATCTTAATTTAGTTTGTACAAGAGAGAGAGAAATGGGGTTTAACGTCCACTCGACACAAACTAGGTCATTTCGGGATTAACATATGGTTTAATTTTATTTCAATAATTCGCTTGCGCGTAGGGGTCTTTAGCAATGGGAGGAAACCGGAGGACCCGGAGAAAACCCACGAGGTTGGACAGGCGACCCTACTCCTTGTCACGTACAACCGGGGATTCGAAACCACGCCAGTCGACTCAATGACAGACTTTATGATACAGCGCGCGCACTGGGCTAACGAAGTCTGCTATGTGGGACATTTTGCCCGGATAGCGGCACTATGACTTACTTTTCTCATCGAATTCTAAATGCCAATGGATCTGGAACGTGCACGCCCACGTGTACAAGAGGGCATTGGTTTTTCGTCCAATTCAATCGACTAAACACTGTCCTTGCCAGGAGCTTTGTCCCACACCACTGGCAAGGGGGAACCATGTCGGAAAAATCCCAATGGGATGTCTCGACCAAGACCGGGATCGAACATGGGACCTCCAGGACAGCGAGTCAACATCTCTCACACTGAGTCACCGTTGCTGCCCCACATTTCATATGGTAACCGGACATGAGAAATCAACAGTTGAACTATAATTTGCAAATATTTTACCTCCGGGATGGTAGTTTTACAAGTCATTTCCATCACAACTTAAAAAGAATTCTAAACTCGATATATGTCTACCAGGTTGTTAGTGTTATGTAATGTCATTTCCATCAGAAATAAAGTTATTTATGAGTATTAATGTAATCATCAACGATGGTGGCATTTCTCAAACATCTATCACAATCAAATGAAAGAAAAATTCACGTGTAGACGGGCATTTCATTTGTTTGTCCCGTCTTCATTAGCCCGGCCGGAGCAGAAAAGTAGGACGTAAAAACCCATTTCGTTTTATTTCATTTTTTTGTGTGGCTCGTAGATGTTAAAAGAACACTGCTGGACAAAACAAAGAAAACAAAGACAGAACAAATCAGGAAGAAATGCAGCTTATCCTCCCCCACCCCAGAGAGAGAGAGAGAGAGAGAGAGAGAGAGACTCTTACTCGCATGCGAATTATTGAAATTAAATTGAAACCATACGTTAGTCCCGAAATGACTTAGTTTGTGCCGAGTGGACGTTAAACCCCATTTCTCTCTCTCCCTCTCTCGCTAATCCGGGGATCCTGGCAAGGAACAATGTCTAGTCATTGGGATGGGACGAAACATTGAATCCCTATCAGTTGGAATTAAAAATAGGAGAAGGCCATAATGCCTTTGTCCTGGTAAAATTGTCCTGTATACCGTATGCTTGTCTTCATTAGTCCGGTTGGTGCAGAAAAGTAGGATGCGCAACTTAATTCAATTTCAGACATACATATAACCTATCTTTAATACAATTTTAACAACAGAAATCCGAAAGTTCACTTTATTGTATAGTCTTTTATTACAATAAACAGTACATTACATAATGATTTGATTTTGGATATTATGAATTAAAAAGGTGTTTAACGTCCCACTATTCTGTACCGACTGGGATAACGACGACGGGCATACTCCATAAAGTTTGGTGTGAGCGAAATTGTGCCCGAATTACCCCTTTCAAGGGATCTTTTACGTTCACGCCAATATGTACACGGGACCACGGTTATTCGTCCCGATTCTGGATTATATAAACTTTTAAATAGTCAACCATTTTGTAGTCAGGTTATCAGCCTAGTAGTTTATAACCAATATTTCAGACTACCGTTTGTGACACCGCTAGAAAAGTATTCAAGCTATTTCTCGTATCAAGAAAAAGGAAAAAAGGAAAACATAATTTCTAAAGTGTGAATTGATGAATTGAAATATACTTACACAAATATTTTCTTATAAACTATTTCCAAAATAGAAACTAATCCACTTAAGTTGGTCTGTTACCATCCATGACTGTATATGATATCACGTGACCGGTGTGTATGTATATATAAGTATGTATAGATATAAATATAAGTATAAAACGTCACTAGTCAACATCATAAATAACCTAGGGGTCACATGCCCACCCTCGCATTAAATATACACCTAACCTACTCCTCGATTCGTTAAATCAGGACAGTCGCGTTCCGAAATGAGAGAGAGAGAGAGAGAGAAATGGGGTTTAACGTCCTACTGTTCTGTTCCTATACTGGGCAAATGAAGACGGGCATACGCCATGCAGAGTGCTATGAGGGAAATATTGCCCGGGCAGTGGCGCTATTGCCTACTCTTCTATCTAATTCCAACTGCCAAGGGATCTTTTACATGCACGCCAATGTATACACGGGACATCGGGTTTTCGTTTCATCCGAACGACTAGACAGCTGTCCTGGCTAGTGAACAAGCGTCTTACCCACTTAGCCACCGTAGCTCGGTCGCGTTCCCAGGTTTAACGATGCTCGGGGTCATCCGCTTTATTGCATTCCCACAAGATTCTAGTATAGGGCCTAGTACTCAGGGAATGGGGTTTAACGTCCACTCGACACAAACTAGGTCATTTCGGAACTAACATATGGTTTAATTTTATTTCAGTTATTCCCTGGCGTGTAGGGGTCTTTAGCAGAACTCGGAGAAACACGGAGAAACCGCCACTTGACTCAGTGACTGAGTTTATGATTTCAGTCGCACGTGTTAAATTAAAACACAAGACCACCCACACCACCTGAGGCACCCATAAAACGTCGAACAAAATCAATGTTATACAGAGGTCGTTCTACCAAACATAAATGAAATGGAGTTTTACGTCCTTCTTTGGACAAACCTTGGTAAAAATGACGAGTATACGCCATGCAGTAACGGGAAATTCGGCCTAGGCAGCGGTGTTGCCGTCTGATATTCGACGAATGTCAAATGCCGAGTGCTTTTTGCCGTGCACAATAACGTGTAAACGGGAACTCTGTTTTTTGTCTCACCCAAAAACGTTGTTAGGTCATAGGTCATCCGTCCTTCAGACTGACGAGCAGTGAAGGAGAATAAGGCCAGGCCCGTAGCTAGCGCGGGGGGGGTGGGGGGGGGGGGTGGGGGGTAATGGGGGCAGCTGCCTCTCGTTGGACACAGTACGAAGCCAACAACCAACATGCACCATAAAGCCTAGCCCCCCCCCCTCGCGCTATCTACGGGCCTGCATGCTATATTTACAAAGCTATGCCGAGCCATTTATACTGAAAATAATCAAAGCAAGCTGGTGCCATCTAAAGTCCTAACGACTTGTCAATCCGTCCGAATCCAAGCTTGAGGATTATCTAGATATTGTCCGACCAATAAAATTGACGATAAACATCTTTAAGGAATGTAGGAATATCACCCGTTCTTATCAATGGGCAGGATTTATGAGCTAAAATGTTATAACTATATGTAAATTATAATGACGTAAATAGTTATAAACAATATTTACATGAATGACTGTACCATGACGTAACGAAGTTATGATGACGTAAAACAATATTTATTCATATATTTCTATGTTTTATATTATTCTCTTATCGCATTGTGGGAGACATACTTAAACTGTTAAGATGGCGCAATATGTACTTGAATAGAGAAACGGTGACTCAGAGAGTAAGGCGCCGAGGATATCCTATACGATGACGATGGCGCAATATGTACCTGAGAAGAGCAGCGGTGACTCGGTGAGTAAGACGTTGGCTAGCTAACCTGTCGGTCCCTTGGTATCCCGGGGTTAAATCTATTTGTTAAGGTTAGGACGAAAAATTGAGCTGGCCTTATCATTTAGCACTAGCCGGTATCCCGGTGTTAACCGAGAAAGAAAGTTTATCGGGATTTCCCGGCGGAGTTACCCCTTTCATGGCGTATACCCGTCTTCATTACTCAAGTAGATCGAGAACAGCGGACGTTTAACCCCATTTCATTTACTTGAGAGGCAGCATATAATGATGAATATGTGAAATGAAATGAAATGGGGTTAAACGTCCTACTGTTCTGCTTCGAACTGGTCTAATAAAGACGGGCATACGCCATATAGTGTGCTATGAGGGAAATTTTGCCCGGGCAGCAGCACTATCGCCTACTCTTATATCGAATGCCAACTGTCTAGGGATCTTTTACGTGCACGCGATATGTACACGGTACCTCGGTTTTTCGTCCCATCCGAACGACTAGACAGCTGTCCTTGACAGGCCCTCCGTCCTGCATCACTAATGATGAATACAGTGGCGCAATAATTTCCTGGATCATGATGATTAAAATAGTAAATGACTAACTTATGACTATAGATATGGAAAGTAATAGATCACTCTGGGACGAATTTCAGGCGATATCCCGAAAAGAACATGACATTGCAATAAAAGAAAATAAAACCAAGTACGAACAATCCAAAATGAAATGAAATGAAACGGGGTTTAACGTCCTACTGTTCTGCTCCTATACTGGGCTAATGAAGACGGGCATACGCCATACAGTGTGCTATGAGGGAAATTTTGACCGGGCAGCGGCACTATCGCCTACTCTTATATCGAATTCCAACTGCCAAGGGATCTTTTACGTGCATTCCAATGTATACACGGGGCCTCGATTTTTCGTCTCATCCGAAGGACTAGACAGCTGTCCTTGTCAGGCGAACAATCCAAAACAACGGTATAGACAAAGTATTGTAATCAGCAAATGGACTGTTCACCGTGTACAAAATACACGACAAACAGTCCAACCTGGTGAGCTTTCTCCGGGTCCTCCGGTTTCCTCCAAGACCCCTTCGCACAATTGAACCATGTGTTTGTCCCGAAATGACCTAGTTTGTGTCGAGTGGATGTTAAACCCCATCCACGAAGGCACTGGTTTATGTGTATTATCTTCGTGGTGTTTGTCTTTCTTCAGTGTCAAAGGTGGGGGAAAAAGTCCACGAACCGCCCGGATGGCACACCCACACACACCCACACACACTCTCTCTCTCTCTCTCTCTCTCTCTCTCGTTGTATTCATCTTAATCCTAACTCTATACCTTGGTCATGTTGTAAGACACTGGCTCGTTAGCCTAGAGGTCACGTGTTCGATCCACTCGACACAAACTAGGTCATTTTGGGACTAACATATGGTTTAATTTTATTTCAATAATTCGCTTGCGCATAGGGGTCTTTAGCAGTGGGAGGAAACCGGAGGACCCGGAGAAAACCAACGAGGTTGGACAGGCGACCCTACTCCTTGTCACGTACAACCGGGGATTCGAAACCACGCCAGTCGACTCAATGGCAGACTTCATGATACAGCGCGCGCACGCTAACCATTCAGCCATCCAACCCCCCTGACAAGGACAGCTGTCTAGGGTTGATTTCGTCGACTTGTCGACTTGTCGCCTTCGACTTATTCACAACCGACAAGTCGACGAAATACAATTATTTCGACTTGTCGTGTGGCGACTTGTCGCCTCGGAAGTTAATCTGTGCGCGTGCAAGTTATCCAATCAGCAAATGCGCATGCTCGAGTTTGACAAGTCGCCGCACGACAAGTCGACGAAATCAACCCGCCGACACGACAAAATAACCCGACGATTGTCGCCTTCATTTTGTCGTGTCGGCGGGTTGATTTCGTCGACTTGTCGACTTGTCGCCTTCTTCACAAGGCGACGATTTAGATTCATTTGAATGGCCGCTAACAGCCACCATAAATACCGGTCATATGTCACTATTAGATAAATTCGGGTATTTATGATATTGGGACAGATTCGTGTTTTATAAGTTTTCAAATGATCTATAATCTACCATATTAATAAGAATAAATATATAGATAGATAATTTGTTAGATTCTCTTAAAGGGACTATTCCGATTTGAACAGTCTCAAAATTAAATCCGAGTACGTATGAAATTTAGGTGCCCAAATATAGCGGAAAGGTGTATTTACCTTGTTTCAAAATTTCAGCTCGAAATATTGAGTCGTTTAGACATAAACGTCAAAACTGCTTATCCGGACACGTAACCCTTTTAAGATTTTCGTTGCCGTTCCTTTAGAGGCATATACAGTGAATGGCCCATGTACTGTACTTGACAACGAAAGGTAAATTTCACCTACACATTATGTTTATAAAATACAGTTTTGGACATAGGTCTCCATTTCCAGATGAAGTCTGCTGGGTTAAATTTGTTTGAAAACGTTTTAAAAATATAGTTAGTTGCTTGGCCCTTAGGTAGAGGATTTTAAGAGATTTTAACACAAAATTTAGCATTTTTATTCTCCAATATATTATCGGGATTGGCCCTTTAACTTATATTTATCTCAAAGAATAGTTGCATTGAAATGGATATATAAACCTGTACACCGAAATTATCAAATTATTCTGGATGTTTTGTTTTTCGGATTACCTGCGACCTCTAACCAACAGGTGTAACTCAAAATTCGTGATTAAAACACCTCATTTAATATATTCATCAACATGTTATATATAATATATTTTACACATTATAAAATTAATCTCTCTGTAACATATCGTATTGTATAGTGTACCACCTAACTGTAAATAGCTCACACATCATACAGTATACCAGCCACTAGATCCGTCCTATTAAACAACATTTATCACTTCAAACACGTAATATATGTAAATATACCGTGTTAAAATTAACCCTAGAATCATCTAATTATCAAAAATTCCCCACTCTCCCGTCCTCCACAATCTGTTTAACAGAGGTAATGCAAAGGCCTTCTTTTAATTCTGTACAAAATGATTGACCTTTACGTTCACGGACATTATAGGTCTACGTCTGACGTAGCATCATACAGCGCCGATAATACGTGTTTTGTTTACATCGGGCGCAGTAACACAAACTGATCCTGGCAGAATTAGTGACTTTTTACTCATTTTACGCCTTCACGTACTATTTTATTTACCCATTTATTCTAAATAGGAAATATTTTTTATTCAGATAAATTTCAAACACGTTCAGTTTTTCTTTCGTAATGAATTCAAAAATTGTTTTAGAACTAAATTTGCAGATGAATAAACAATACTATTGCGAGCTCATTAACCCGCACCGCATGTTGACCCTCTCTGTGATAGGAGTCGGCCAAGCAAATATTCACTGCGGGTCAAAATATTTTGTTCGTACTGCTGGTCGAGGTCCCGTTGGTATGCACGCACAAATAAAAGAATCATTGACAATGGAATTCGATTGCTGTCCGGGCATAATTTCCGTTATGAAACACTGTATGGCGTATGACCATCTTCATTAGCCCAATTGGCGCAGAAAAGTAGGACGTTAAACCACATTTCATTTCATTTTGAAAAAAAATGACAGTATGTTTATGACTAGTAAGTATTGAAAATAAATAATATAAATAAAAAATTAATAAACAGTTTTGCATAAAATCCTTAATTCGTTTGTATTTTGAACTCCTAAAAAAGCTGTTCCAGCCAATGGGGAATTATAAGTAATTCCATGATAAGATGCAAAGAAAACCCACAGACTCAGTCATGCCCCCCCCCACCCTTTAACCCAGGCAGTGCCGAAAAGTAAGACATTAAATCACATTTCGTATATGGACAGACCAAATAATTTAGGGCAGGCCAGTGAGTCTAACATAATTTAGGGTAGGTCACGTGGTCCTAACATAATTTGATAGTTTTCGCCACTATTATTACTCATGGACACCCCCTAGCGTAGCCAACATTCGTAAATAATTTTACGGACTACATTGTCATTATATATCACTATCACCATAACAAAAATACAAACGTCCCCGGTTTATAGCGGTCCTTGAACCCTACTATGTTACCTATTGTATACCTGTAGTCAGTCCTATCATATTACCTATTGTATACCTGTACGTCAGTCCTATACATAAGTAGGTACTTATATTAAACTACGGTTTATGATCACTTAAAGTCAGGGATCAGATAGTAAACAGGTCACCAGATATATATTACTAAAACACCTTTAGTCATTCTTATATAGACCTTAAAGCCGCGGTGGCTCAGTGTGTTGGACGTTAGCTCGAACCTGGAGGTCCCGTGTTCGATTCCTTCATTGGCCGAGAAAGTTCATCCAAATTTTCCGGCGTGGTTGCCCCTTGTCAGTGATACAGGACGGAAGGCCTGACAAGGACAGCTGTCTAGTCGATCGGATGAGACGAAAAACCGAGATCCCATTTACCCATTGACATGCACGTAAAAGATCACTTGACAGTTGGAATTCGATATAAGAGTAGGCCGTAGTGCCGCTGTCCGGGCAAAGTTTCCCTTATAGCGCATTGTATGGCGTATGCCTGTCTTCATTAGTATAGTTCGGAGCAAAATAGTAGGACGTTAAACTCCAATTCATTTCATTTCATCGCCCTGACTCCAGGGAGACAAATCCGCCAACAAAAACTGAGCAGCAGGAATCAGACTATTAAATTCTATCCCCCATTTCTGGGGGGCGGGCATGGAAATTCAACAGAACCTGACAAAGATGTAAACTCTTTTGATCGATTGTAAAAAACGAAGCCAACTCAAATTCCAAACTCTATTAGATCTAACCCTGATCCAGGATATCCCGAAAGATTAAATGTCGATCTGGGAATTCCCCCAGATGGATTTGGAGGCGTTTTTGGACAATTGGTTTGCAAGATTTATATTTCGAGATTTGTATTTGGAAATTTGTTGTTTAATTAGATTTGTTTTTCTTTGTATGTTTTTGATGATATGTAAACGTAATTTATTTGATTTTCTAAAAAACAAAACAACAAAAAACAAAAACAAAAAAAAAGCCCAACATTTTATATTTATATTACAATACAATTAAATTTGACAAGAATACAATTTACAAATCTGATATGACAAATGTCTGATTTGTGAAACAAATATTGATTTTAAAGTACAAATATTAATGTTAGTATACAAATGTCGAAATACGATAACAAAAGAAGAAATAAAAATGAAAGACTATGAATTAAGACCTAAGAATAAAGAACTACGAATTAACAGCTGTTTCGTTTTCCATAAATGTTAATTTTAGTATACAAATGTCGAAATACGATAACAAATAAAGAAATCAGAATGAAAGACGATGAATTAGGAACTAGGAACTAAAAACTAAGAATTAAGAGCTGTTTGGTTTTCCATAAGCACAAGGCTATTTAATTTCTCAGTTACATATTTAGATGAGTAAAACGATATTTGTTAACTCGTCGGGATTGGAAGATTTAATGTGTAATCAAGGAAGCCAACCAATTTGTGTTTCAATCTAGTAAATCAATAATGGAGACACAGCGGGTATACTGAGTTTTCGTCTGCTGACTATAATCAATAAAGGGCGATTGAATGGCCGAATGGTTAGCGCGTGCGCGTTGTATTATAAGGTCTGCCATTGAGTCAACCGGCGTGGTTTAGATTCCCCCGGTTGTACGTGACAAGGAGTAGGGTCGCCTGTCCAACCTCGTGGGTTTTCTTCGGGTCCTCCGGTTCCCTCCCACTGCTAAAGACCCCTATGCGCAAGCGAATTATTGAAATAAAATTGAACCATATGTTAGTCCCAAAATGACCTAGTTTGTGTCGCTCTCCAAAAGTGAAAGAGATACCGAATTGGAACATGATTATATCCATCTGGTTAACCGTGCATCCGATAGTCTCCCTCTGCCAGTTTTGTATATGGCCGGCTGATGAGTAAATGAACTATTAGGTCAGTTTGTCGATACATCAGACCGTGGAATAATTCGGTCATTTGACTATCGATCTAGTTGCTGCTTGAACAAGGCGGTGATAGTCGAGTGGTTAGTTTGAATGACAGATTGTCAAACAGAGGCAGAATTGAAATGAAATGAAATGGCGGTTTGTCGGTGCGGTATTTACCATTGTGCTTATGTGTGTTTAAACACAGTGCCACGTTTTTCAAAACCCTGCTGATAACTCAAACATTTGTCTAAAACTTGTTGAAAATAATTATTAATCATGCAGGAAACAGGTAATATTTTAACTACACCTCTGAGCATGTATGCCTGTGAAGGCATGCCGGGCCTATATCCTTCAGGGCCCATGTAAGGGGCCATATAACCTAACTAGCACAAGGCCACAGTTGTCCTGCCCCCCTGTTCACAAAGCATTCTCAGGCCTTACAATTTTCAATCACTGTTTATGAGAAATGTCTTTGAACAAGAAACATAAAACTTTGCACATAGCTTCTTATTGATGTATTTGAAACATTAAAACAACAAAAGTTTTTGTTTTGTAATAACATATGTGAACTCGTTTATGACCGCTTTATAAAACAGTATGCAAATTGTTGGATATGGCGGCCATCTCGGGTAGAGATCCATTTCCGAAGTAGTTACTCCTCTGTGTACAGAATGCGTTTTGTTTGTTGTTGTTTATTACAAATTTAACGTCCAATACATAATGTATGATATTATGGACAGGTTGATTTAATAAAGTTATTTACACCTGAATGAGAGAGAGAGAGAGAGAGAGAGAGAGAGAGAGAGAGAGATGGGTTTAACGTCCACTTGGCACAAACTAGGTCATTTCGGGACTAACATATGGTTCAATTTTATTTCAAAAATTCGCTTGCGCGTAGGGGTCTTTAGTGGGAGGAAACCGGGGGGCCCGGAGAAAACTCACGTGGTTGGACAGGGCGACCCTGCTCCTTGTCAAGTACAACCGGGGAATCGATAGGTAAAACCACTAAAAATAAAAAGTTCGTGTATATCTAAAAGTCGCAGTTTTAAAATCGTTGTCGTGAGAGGAGAGGGCGGGTCATCTTCTCACTTTGTCATAATGTAAACAAGTTAAAACAGGAGGTCCGGCTATTTGATGCCATAACAGCGGATTGAAAAATCCCTGTGGGAAAAAGAATCTGCTGTTTAATGAGGAAAAGCGAAGTGCTCGAAGTAAAAAAAACAACAAAAAAAAACCATATAGCTGGACTCATAGATTATTTACATATTAAAAACTGTTCGTCCAATAAGTTCCACATAGTTGAAAGTTAAAAAAGAAAAGTTCATTAATGTGGTTCACAAATTCAGCGTCTGAGAGTTTTATAGCCCGTTCAGACGCTTAAGTTGAACTGGTTTTAAAAAAAAAACCCAGGGATCGTTAAACCAGTTCAACTTTGTCGTCTGAACGCAAATGTGGGGCAAATAAACCAGTTTAAAAAACCTAGCTCTGGACTTGTCTTCGAGAAGGCTTTTTATTTTAAACTGATTCATCTTGGCCGTCTGAACAGGTTGGCTTAAAAAAAACCGGCTCTAGCTTGCTATGAGGATGCGCATTACGCAGTAAGTTACATTCCTGTGAAAATATCGGGGTCAGACAATGCCAATGTTATCGAAAGCGTGCGAGAACCGAATAAAGAATATGAAGCTAGTTAACTCTAACCTCCGACAGAAGAGGTCAGAATAGTTGTCTTAAAACCCCCGGCGATTTCGAACTGGTTTAAAAATAAGCGTCTGAACGGTATAATAGACATTCCATTAGGGTTGCGCATGACTCTCCCAGGATAAAAGTTACTCGAGAAGAAATAGAGGAGTCAGCAGCAACACAGAACAACACAATTAAAACCAATTAAAACATTTATAGAAAGAATACATGGCATTGATTTAAAAAAAACCCCAACAACAACACAAATTAAATTAAATTGATTGATATGCACTATCATTGTTAATGATGGTTGTGTAGGTCCCAATCTTTTTGTCATTATCTTTCCCTACTATATTTTTATATTAAATCATACAGTAGACTGAACCGCCATACTGTCCTACAACAATTAGAAATCCCGAGATCAAATTATGTGAAATGTGGAGACAAAAGTTTTTCTGTTGCTGCTCCTAAATTGTGGAACAGGCTGCCATCCCATATTAAGGATGCGAAATCATTGTGTACATTCAAATCCTTGCTAAAAACACACCTATTCAGTGCAGATGATGGGAAACTGTTGTAAATGTGACGGACTAACTCAGCGCCAGTGAGCAAACTTTTTGATTATTATTATTATTATTATTATTATATGTAGTTCCCTATCTTAATATCAATTTATTCTGATATTATTAAACCATCCAGGTGGCTTAGCCGCCAACCTGGTCTACACAGCTAGTTATCTTTCCATGACAAGTACGTTTTGAATCCTGGCTCTGTTTTATGGTCTGTTAACGTGAGAAATTAGGACCAGACCATCAATAAGTCAATCAGTTCAATTATTAGACTCTATCGATCTGTGTCAGGATATCTCTACAACTAGATGATAACTACTCAACTAGAACCCATTTCCATAATAAATCAGTTCGCAATCCAACCTACTCTGTACATTTAGCCGTGGCAGTTCCTCGGTATATTCCACCCTGGTTCTGGATGGATGAACTGGAACCCATTTCCATAATACATCAGTTCAATCTAATCTATATTAGCCGTGGCAGTTCCCCACTATATTTCACCCTGGTTCTTGACGGATCAACTGAAACCCATTTACATAATACATCCGTCCAACCTAATCTATATTAGCCGTGGCAGTTCCCCGCTATATTTCACTCTGGTTCTTGACGAATGAACTGGAACCCATTTCTATAATACATCAGTCCAACCTAATCTATACATATAGCCGTATCGGTTCCTCGCTATATTTCACCCTGGTTCTAGACGGATGAACTGGAATCCATCTCCATAATATATCAGTTCAAACTAATCTATACATGTAGCCTTGGCAGTCAGTCCCCCGCTATATTCCATAATGGCTCTGGATGGATGAACTGGGACCCATCTCCATAATGAGAGAAAGAGAAATGGGGTTTAACGTCCACCCAACACAAACTAGGCCATTTCGGGACTAACACATGGTTCAATTTTATTTCAATAATTCGCTTGCGCGTAGGGGCCTTTAACAGTGGGAGGAAACCGGAGGACCAAGAGAAACCCCACGAGGTTGGATAGGTCACCCTACTCCTTGTCGCGTACAACCGGGGAATTGAAACCTACGCCAGTCAACTCAATGATACATCTCCATAATAAATCAGTTCGCAATACTAGCTAATCTATACATGTAGCCGTAGCGGTTCCCCACTATATTCCGTCGTGGTTCTGGGCGGAGGGGCTTGCAGGGAACATCGTCTAGTCATTCGGATGGGACGATAAACCGAGGTCACGTGTACGTTAAAGAACCCCTGACACTACAGTGTATAATATTTTGGGGGTTTGTTACACGCTCTTTAGCCTAGTCTTAATCACCCGTCATCATCCTCGGATTTACAAAATTGTGTTTTAATCCCACACAGCGCGAAACTCATACCTGGAGGACCTGACAAGGACAGTTGTCTAGTCGTTTGCATGGTACGAAAAACCGAGATCTCGTGTATACATTGGCCTTAACGTAAAAGATCCCTTGGCGGGTGGAATTCGATATAAGAGTAGGCCATAGTTCCGCTGCCCGGGCAATATTTCCCTCATATCACACTGTATGACGTATTCCCGTCTTCATTAGGCCAGTCGTAGCAGAACAGTAGGACGTTAAACCCCATTTCATTTTCACTATGCTGCCTGTCTATAATTAGCTCTACTTGGGTACAGACACTAAGCTAGTATACCGACATTTGAATTCCTAAATCGACGATTTTAGTCGAAAACACTAAGCATATTGCGAAGTATTTATCCCGCTTACATTTAATCAAATTAAAAATGTATAGTCTTTGTGAGTATTTGTCTATATTTGGATATGGCGGCCATTCAGGACAGAGATCTGTTCTCGAAGTAGAGAGCTCTCTGTGTGCAGAATGCGCGAAGCTTTGTATTGAGTTATTTTCTCAGACATAATGGCATATCTGGCGCATCCACTATCAATTGTTAAACGAATTTGACTCACAGGAAAATCAGACAATAGAAATACAAAGACCACTACTCATCACCGTAAACAACACCATCGAGCGCGTGCATGTCGAACCAATCAACAGTCTGGTAAGACGAGACTATGATTGTCGATCGATCAGGCGGTAGAATCGACTGAACGAAAAGTCTATGAAGAATCGCCGTAATAATAATAATACCGGTGGAAAGCGAGCAAGCCTACGGCGTGTGAAGTGAATACCATTACCCGGGCAGTCAGCGTGATGGAGTCAAGACAATTTGAACTAGGTTTTATTTTGGTTACAGGTAGGCTGCACGTATTTTATATTCGTTTTATTACATGCACGATTTTCAACCGAGCGTGTTCAAATTACAACCCGGTTCTATTAATCCCGTCTCGTCCATATTTGTTTTATATCGTTCGTCTTTCATCAGTAATATTGATCGGTTGAAACATCACAGACGTCTGGTTGTAGTAAGAATCCTGTGGTTCTGCCAGAGACGATGCCTAGCCACTTGGAACCATGGTGGCGCAGTGATTGAGGTGCTGGTGCACTAACCAGGAGGTCCCAGGTTCGATCCCGAAAACGTTGCTTAAGATTTTCTATCCTGGTTTCACACTTGTCGGTGGTGTAAGGTGAATGACCTGGAAAGGAACAGTCTCTAGTCGTTTGGATAATCCGAAAACCCGAGATCCCAAGTACACGTAAAAGACCCCTCGGCAGTTGGAATTCGATTAGGACGAAACGCCACTGCCCATGCAAAATTTCTCTGACTTTTTCTCAGTGACCAGGAAGGGGCCCCGTGAGAAGAAATTTCGTATGGGCCCCCATCCCGGAGAACTAACGATGGCCATAGCAAAATGCATTTTTTTCTGACGTTTAGTTTGGCCAGACAGCATCAAGCAGACGACAAGTGATCAAATTTTAATTGATTAGCTAGGAAGTGTCAATGAAATAAAATCTCAACAGATTAAAGCCAGGGGGCGTGTGACCTTTAAATCTCATACTAATGATAGAAAAAAAACATTGTTAATAAATGAAATGGGTTTTAAAGTGAGAATTTCATATTTTCTAAAAGAATCAAAACATATAATTATTTCTATGTCTTTTGCCCAATAGGTTGTCAACTCACTATTATACGACCATGGGTATCATTCTCACACTTAAAATTCATTCACCCCGGAAATAATAACACAATTACCTCCCTGGTTTTGTATCCCCCCCCCCCTCAACGGAATAACTCAACGGAATCTCTTTATTTTAATACATTTTAAAAATATAACTTAAAAATATAAAATTATCGCTTTAACGTCCTGCTGTTGAGAGTGTAACAATTGAAGGAGGAAGAGACAAGCCACAGTGTAACACAGATTTTCTTATGATATTATGAAAAAAAAGATGGAATTAGAATTAAACGGATTTTAATTTCGGGGTTTATGTTGGTTATTTTATTGAATAATAATTTATTGAGACACATTCGATATGGGTAAATTTTATTGTCACCTCTCTGTCCATTTCGTTTCTACTTCGGTTATTAGACGAACTGACAAGTGAGCGACTTAACCTACTTGATGGGATGTTGGGGAGGTGTGATGCCTTGCGTCACATGGCCGTTTTGTCTGCGTGTTGCAGTCGTGTCCCGGGTGAGGCTATCATATTGAACTAGATCCGTACTGCTCATTTACTTCGACATCATTTGTCTGCGATATCACATTATATGGAAGCGGACCTAAATCCTTGGTAACAGTAATAGTTAGTAATAATACGAAGGGGGTTGGATGGCCGAATGGTTAGAGCGTGCCCGTTGCATCTTAAGGTCTGTCATTGAGTCAACTATCCTGGCGTGGTTTTGATTTCCCGGTTGTAGGTGACAAGGAGTAGGCTCGCTTGTCAAACCTCGTGTATTTTCTCCGGGTCCTCCGGTTTCCACCGACTGCTAAATATCTCTACGCGTAAGCGAATTATTGAAATAAAATTGAACCATATTAGTCCCGAAATGACCTGTTTTGTGTGGAGTGGACGTTAACCCTCATGTAAATGGCATATGCCCGTCTTTATTAGCCCAGTCGACGCAGAAAAGTAGGACGTTAAACCCTATTCATTTTAAATCTTAATTTCGATTATCCTTTATTTGTTTCCGTAGATAGCTTCGAGAACGCTGCTAAAAACGTGAAAATAAATCTGACGCGTTTACCTTTACTCTGGATGAGTGCTCTTTTGTTTTGTTCTTTATTGTTTGTAACGTCTTAATATTATCGGTCAGTAGTTACACGACGATTTTCACTTGTGTATGACGTCAGTCTGTCAGCGTATTTTTATTGACTGTTGGAGTTACCTCTTCCGTTTTCAACGTAAAATGATATGTCTGTCAGGTCCGCTTCGGTTGATATCTGGTCTGTTTCAGCCTGTGACAGGTTGAATGATCACATGCCTTATTGTAGAGAACAGCTGGCGTCCAATCAATTTTCTATATTTAGAAGATGTCCCTTTCTCGTATTTTTGATTGTTAGGCGTCGTCGTTGAATCGAGGGAGGGGAGAGGCATATGATCAAGAAGATTGTATAAGATATCGGGAGATACTAATTGGGAATTTCAGATTATTGCCGAATCCATTCTCGTAAATGAGTGTTTTGAGGGAATACCAACTCTGACCCTAACCCTTTTAGGAAGACTGAACTTGGATCCAATTTACCCTTTACCCCTCTTAAAAGGGTCATGGTTAGGGTTAGTTGTCTCAAAATACACATTTATATGAAGCGGCCGTTGTGGACTCATCTTTGGTCCAATCTACCGTCGGATATTCCCAAACCTCCCCAACCGGCCATCACTAAGCATCCCGACTTCATTAGCCCAGGTTAGGAGCCGAACAGTAACGTAGGACGTTAAACCCCATTTCATTTTATTTCATTTCATTTAGGTTTAACGTCCTACTGTTCTGCTCCTAACCTGGGCTAATGAAGACGGGCATACGCCATACAGTGTGCTATGAGGGAAATTTTGCCCAGGCAGTGGCGCTACGGCCTACTCGTATATCGAATTCCAACTGCCAAGGGATCTTTTACGTGCACGCCAATGTGTACACAGGACCTCGGTTTTTCGTCCCATCCGAACGACTAGACAGTTGTCCTTGTCCGGACCTCCATCCTGCATCACTGACAAAGGGAAACCATGCCGGAAAATCTGAATGAACTTTCTCAGCCAATCCAGGGATCGAACACCCGACCTCCAGGCTAGCGAGCCAGCGTCTTACCCACTTAGCCTCGTGATCCCCTGTATATGACCGAGGTGTGCGATGTGAAAATGGAATAAATAGCAATAATCATTCGTTGTTTGAAAATAATAATAATAAAAAATTGTTTCACATGACAAACAAAACTGCTAAAATAGATCTTTGGGGCATGGTGTAGTTTTTCAGGGATAAAACTGCTAAAATAGATTCTTGGGTTGTAGTTTTTCAGGGATTAAAATGTTTTGAGAGGGATTTGAAGCAAACGTTTGATAGATAAATTAATTTGAACATGTTTTTAGTCTAAATATATCATCAAAATATGCGGGGGATCAGGTGGCTAAGTGGGTAAGACGCTGGCTCGCTAGCCTGGAGGTCGGGTGTTCGATCCCTGCATTGGCCGAGAAAGTTCATCCAGATTTTCCGGCGTGGTTCCCCCTTGTCAGTGATGCAGGACGGAGGGCCTGACAAGGACAGCTGTCTAGTTCTTCGGATGAGACGAAAAACCGAGGTCCCGTGTATACATTGGAATGCACGTTAAAGATCCCTTGACAGTTGGAATTCGATATAAGAGTAGGCCGTAGTGCCGCTGTCCGGGCAAAATTTCCTTCATAGCACACTGTATGGCGTATGCCCGTCTTCATTAGCCCAGTCGGAGCAGAACAGTAGGACGTTAAACCCCATTTCATTTCATTTCATCAAAATATGCTGAAAGTCATCTTAAACATTGATCTGTAGGATTAGTATTTTCACCACGAGATAAACACCAGGTTATTCTTGGCATATGCGTCCTTGACCTTGATAGATTGCGTTTGGATACCGGCCATTCGTTGCAGTATCTTATAAACCTGTAACGGTAAATCTCTTTGATCTTTGGGGTATATTCTATGCCCGGAATAACTTGCGCTCTGAAAGTCAAGGACGGCTTTGGATATATACAGGGGAATTTGGGGTTATTCTTCTGAAAGTTTTTGTTTAAACCTGTAACAGGTTATTCTTTCAGTGTAGGTTTTTTTCCATAAGAAAACATGATGTAAGGTTTTTCTTGTGGGGATCCTGGGATATTTTCATCTTGTGTACATGTAAACTTATAAGCAAGATAAAGTCCCCGACTTCGGTTACGCTGGGGAAGAAAGCCTTCAGAAAAAAAAACCTCGACAGAAAACCTCGACCTGCCGGCATCGGTTTTTCTTTTTCTCGGATTATTTTCTTCAGCTTTTCTTTCCCCAGCATAACCTCAGTCTCGTACTTTATCCTACACATAAGAACCCGATTTGACATTTACGTAGATTTCAGACTTAATTTGGGTATTTAAATACAAGAAGACCCTAGCGATCTTCAGACGTACACGTCAGTTAATAAACAGATAGTGTTATCTAGGTAGTGGGGTTGGGTGGCCGAATGGTTAGCACGTGCGCGCTGTATCATAAGGTCTGTCATTGAGTCACCATATAGTTCTAACAGAATCCACGACGTCTCGTTTTGTCGTGTAGACGTTGGCATGGACGCTAAAGAACCCTTGGCGGCGGTAACGTCTCTGGTCGGGCGAAATTTCCTTCATAGCACTCTGTATGGTGTATACTTGTCTCCAATAGCCCAACAGATCACTACTAGTCGACAGGGTGCCTATTGTTATACAGTAATACGCTACACAGATGTCTCCCGGGGATTAAATAATATCCTTAGATGTCCTTGAACTCCACAAAGTTCAACTATTGAAATCCCGGGAGATACAGGTCAATTATTATAATGGGTTTATTCTCTTGATATCGGTCCGATGTCTGGTAACAGGATTTGGTGTGTTCAACAGAATAGACCACCTACTTATTACTGATCAATATTTACAAGCAATCTGACTCACACACAGATGTAATAAGTAGTACAAATTGATAGTGAAATGAAATGGGGTTTAACGTTGTACTGTTCTTCTCCGACTGGGCTAATGAAGACGGGTATACGCCATAACTTATGCCTGCACAGCAATTGATACCACTGTCAGTGGTTGTTTTACATGCGTGTGTACACCAACGGGGCGTCGATAAGAGTAGACCGTAGTGCCACTGTCCGGGCAAAATTTCCTTTATAGCACACTGTATGGCGTATGCCCCCGTCTTCATTATCCCAGTCGGAGCAGAACAGTAGGATCTTAAACCCCATTTCATTTCATTTCCTACTTTACTTCACAGACTAAGCTAATATGCAAACTGCTAGGTGTACGATATACAGTGTGTTATGAGGGAAATTGTGCCCGGAAAGCGGCACTACCGCCTACTTTTATATCGAATTCCATCTGCCAAGCGATCTTTTACGTGCATTCCAATGTGTCCACGAGACCTGTTTTTTTCGTCCCATCCAAACAACTCTTCCTTGCCAGATCCAGTCTGATTAAAATACAGATCTATATTTCGTTTCGTTTTCTTTTTATACTTTTTTTATACTACATTACATGAAGATCTGACCGGTTGTAGCGATAGGTCGCGTCAGAAGTTATACGAGCGGCTTTTGACCCTATTGCGTCAGACATTTCATAAACCATTCAACATTCATGTTACTACTGGATTACCGACAGTTCCGTTCAATACATGCCTAAAGCTCGCCATAACAGACCGTTTCATCGGCTAATCCCTCACATCATCCAGAACACGTCAATGATAACAACTCTTCCAGATCCTAGTGTAGTAAAGACAAGTATAACAAAATTTTGAACTATAAAAACGAAACGAAATAGGATCTGTGTTTTAATCAGACTGTGCCAGATCCTCTGCCCTTACCATGTAGCGGGGGGGGGGGGGGCGAATGATTAACGCTGTATCATAAGGTCTGTCATTGAGTCAACTGGCGTGGTTTCGATTCCCCGGTTGTACTTGACAAGGAGTGGGGTCGCCTGTCCAACCTCGTGGTTTTTCTCTGGGTCATCCGGTTTCCTCCTACTACTACACACCCATACGCGCAAGCGAATTACTGAAATAAAATTGAACCATATGTTAGTCCTAAAATGACCTAGTTTGTGTTGAATGGGCGTTAAACCCCATCTCTCTCTCTCTCTCTCTCTACAATGTTCCCCCATTACTATAGACCCCTACACTCAAGCGAATTATTGAAATAAAATTAAAGCATTTTTTAGTCTAGAAATGACTTGGTTTGTGTCGAGTGGACGTTACCCCCCCCCCCCCCCTCTCTCTCTTCTCTTCTCTCCCCTACCCTCTGCCTCGCCTCTCTACTCTTCCCTTCTGTCTCCCCCACCCCTCTATCTCTCTTCCCTTCTCCACTTCTCTATCTCTCTTCCCTTCTCTCTCCCCTCCCCCTCCCCACTCTCTCTCTCTCTCTCTCTCTTCTTTTCTCTCTACCCCATCTCTGTCTCTCTCTGTAGTAAAAGCAAACCTTGGTGACCGGAAAGGTCTGATTACCGAGATCTGGTTATATTAGAATAACATCACGATTAGATCTAATCAGTCATTATCGAGTATCTACTTTTTCACTTTATATTGACATGTAATTATCAATATTTATACATGTTGTTGATGAATGGGATACTCCAGTTAATGTTCCGGAACTGAATTGTCTCATTACTACGAAAAGTGACACTGCAGGGTGGAAGAGGCCAAGGTCGAATTTTGCCAGAAGTGATGTGAGCAAAATCATGACGTAATCGAACGTTACAGATACGGTGATTAGTCGGAATAGCACCGTGTTCAAATGTCACCCGGATGGAGATATTCGCTTCCGGAATGTTCAATGTAGTATCCCCAATATCTCAAGCAACCACGACATCTAATACATTTTCGGAGTGTTTAAATACGCCACTATTCTACTACCAACCTCCGTCCAAAAATAGAGCATTCCCAAGAGTTCGAAATTCTCAAATAAACGTTTAGTGGTATGAAGTGTTTTGAGCAGCTTGAGGCAAAGATGAAATGGCGCTCGCTTAGACTTGTTGGGATTATCCTGCCTGGTGTTCCCTTGCCCACGTCATCATGGTAACAAACCCAGCAAAGAAAGGCGCCCAAGACCAAGGCCCATCCCCGTACTCGTTAATGTGTATAAAAAATAAACCTTTAACAGTTTAAAGTCAAGGAATAGCCCAGTTCTCCCTTGTCAGTGATTTAGGACGGAGGGCGTGACAAGGACAGCTGTCTAATCTTTCGGATGAGACGAAAAACCAAGGTCCCGTGTATACATTGGAATGCACGTAAAAGATCCCTTGGCAGTTGGAATTCGATATAAGAGTAGGCGATAGTGCCGCTGCCCGGGCAAAATTTCACTCATAGCACACTGTATGGCGTATGCCCGTCTTCATTAGCCCAGTATAGGAGCAGAATAGTAGGACGTTAAACCCCATTTCATTTCATTCCATTTCCATACACTCGGTTTAGATAAATTCTCGTGAAAACATTGTGACACAGATGAAAGAAAAATTCCCGCGGATTTATCTACAAGCAAAATAATCTCATTGATCGAGACAGAATAGATCGTGTCTACATCTGTACTTTATTGACCTTCAGTACAGTCGCTATAGTGACCGGGTCAAGGTTTTCGATTTTCTTTAGGCACGGCGTGTAGTCATGGCTACTAAAAGGATAAATTGTAAATTAAGGGATAAAATCAATTTTAATATGATATAATAATGATTCAATGAGGATTTGTCGGTTGATTAGAATGATAGTTGATGACTAGTGTTACTTGTTCAATAACATGGCGTCTTAAAGTATAATTAATAGAAAGAAAAAGAATAAATTATTTTTAAATGGTTTTGAAGTATCCTGGCGTAGTTGCTGGCGTAGTTTCGATTCCCCTGTTGTACGTGACAAGGAGTAGGGTCGCCTGTCCAACCTAGTAGGCTCTCTCTCTCTCTCTCTCTCTCCCTCTCTCTCTCTCTCTTGTTCAATAATATAGTTACAGAGAATAAAGTTTAGTTTCGTGTGCACGTAAAAGAACCCTTGAATTTCGGAATTCGATATCCTTCACAGCACAGTGCATGGCGTATGCCTATTTTCGATATCCCGGTTCGGGCATAAAAGTAGGATATGTTCCTCATTACGTTTATTCACTCCTATTTGTTTTGTTTTTATTTGTTGATATTTATTTATCTTTTTGATTTGTTCATTATTATACTTGTAGTCATATCTTTGAATTCTATATTTGTCTTGTAAACAGTGGCATATGTAGAGTTTCTAAGAAACCAATTGGCATCGTGCCACAGTTTGTAAAGTATTTAAAGAGACATTATGTTAGAGATAAGTCAGCCTATTGCTGGTCTTTTTTCTGGTTTCAAATGTTATATAAAATTTTATGTAAACTTTTATTTACAAGACAAGACCATATACTACTCGCTAGACAGTAGGAGAACATATATAATCTATGGTTAGCGCGTGCGCGTTTTATTATAAGGTCTATCATTGAGTCAACTAGTGTGGTTTCGTTTACCCGGTTGTACTTGACACGGAATAGGGTCCTTCGGTTTTCTCCGATTGAAAAAAAACCTACGCGCAAGCGAATTGTTGAAATAAATTGAATCATGTTAGTCCCGAAATGACCTATGTTGAGTGGACGTTACCCCCCCCCCCTCTCTCTTTATTGATAATAAAGAAAGGATATATTTTATTGTCACATAAAAGTCAGAAACAGGAATCAATCATTAAATGACATTGTCTTACTCATGTATGAGCTGTTAGACCCACGAGGATACTGATGTATGAGATATAAGACTCCCGGGGATTCAGCCCAATAATATATAAAATAATATAATACATACACTTGTGGAATTAGACTCGGGTGAATAAAACAAATATGACAATTGAATATATGAATTTTATGTTTGACATCCATGTTAGGCACCATGACTACCAGACTATCAGGCGCCCGGGCTTTCAGTCACGTATGGAATTAAGAGCACTTTTTTATATACTGCAAAACAAAGCTGTCTTCGCTTCGTTGAATACTGGGGAGAATGGGTGGTCTAATGGTTTAAGGCGTCCGTGTGAAATCACAAGATCTATCATTGAGTCAAGTGGCGTGGTTTCGATTCTCCGCTTGAACGTGTCAAGGAGTAGGATCGCCAGTCCAACCTCGCGGGTTTTCGCCGGTTCCTCCCACTGCTAAAGACCCTGCACGCAAGCGAATTATTGAAATAAAATTGAACCATATATTAGTCCTGAAATCACCTAGTCTGTGTCGAGTGGACGTTAAACCCCATTTCTCTCACTTTTCATCATATTCCAGTCGGAGGTGGGGGTGGATGGCCAAATGGTTAGCACGTGCGCGCTGTATCATAAGGTCTGTCATTGAGTCAACGTCAACAGACGTGATTTGGATTCCCCGGTTGTACGTGACAAGGAGTAGAGTCGCCTTTCCAACCTCGTGGGTTATCTCCGGGTCCTCAGGTTTCCTCCCACTGCTAAAGACCCCTGCGCGCAAGCGAATTATTGAAATAAAATTGAACCATATATTAGTCCTGAAATCACCTAGTCTGTGTCGAGTGGACGTTAAACCTCATTTCTCTCTCTTCATTGGATTCCAGCTGGTAATGGTTATTTAACGTGAGAGAGAGAGAGAGAGAGAGAGAGAGAGAGAGGGAGAGTTCCACGTCAGGTTCTCCATCCTACATCACTGACAAGAGGCAACCAGGAACACTCTCGACCAACTCCGTTATCGAACTCAGAGCCTTAATCACTGAACCAATATGTACAAGTTATTAAGTGTCACGTGTGTGTAGGTCTCCATCTGTCAGCAGTAAATCTATAAAATATATGCAACCTTGTCAATGCCTTGCTTGTTAGCCATAAATATTACTCACCCAAACATCGATCGTAATGGCTTGTCAATTTTAATAATTCACGTTTATTTTCTGCATGACTCTTTCCAGTTATTATCGCCTAGTTATTGGTTTTGTTTACAGGCATAGTGTGTGGAGGATATTTTATCACAAATATCGATTTAAACCCAGAAAGACGAGCTATTAGTTTATTATTAATGTTTGCAGTGTAATCAACTATACATGTTGAATATGGCGTAGATTGCATCCAAATAAAATTATATGAATTAATGTCTTACTACCAGGCTAATAATAGAGACGTTTTGACTTGGCAGAGGCACTACAACAAATATTTATTTCGATTTCCAACTGTGATGACATCTTTAACGTGTTGCCAATTGTATATACGGTGGAATATAGGAGAGCGAGATGAAAGAGAGAGTGCCGCTCGGGTGGTCCACCCCCCCCCCCCCCCTCCGACACTCACGAAAGACAAACACCACGAAGATAATACACATTAAGCAGTCCTTTCGTGGAGCAAGAACGAGCGCCGTATAATAAACCAGGAACTTCAAAGCCGTCTTCCAATTATGACGTCAATGAATGCGCAATTGTCCAAAGTACAAGCATGCCGAGTTTCATCAAAATGAGTTCACCTTTGATAGCTGGAATTTGATAAAAAGTAGGGGTGAAATTCCACTGTCCGGTCAAAATGCCCCAAACAGAATACTGTATGGAGTATGCTCGTCTACATTAGCCCAGTCGGTGCAGAAGAGAGAGAGAGAGAAATGGGGTTTAACGTCCCCTCGACACAAACTAGGTCATTTCGGGACTAACACATGGTTTAATTTTATTTCAATAATTCGCTTGCGCGTAGGGGTCTTTAGCAATGGGAGGAAACCTGAGGACCCGGAGAAAACCCACGAGGTTGGACAGGCGACCCTTCTCCTTGTCACGTACAACCGGGGATTCGAAACCACGCCAGTTGACTCAATGACGGGTCTTATGATACAGCGCGCACGTGCTAACCATTCGACCATCCAACCCCCCCCCCCCATGTTCACGAAGCAACGACTGCGAGTTTTACAACATCTGGACGCTGCTTGTTTTCTTCACAATTCCCGAACTCATAGCTCTGTTATCTACAGACAAATGAGCAGTAGCGTCCAATGAGAGGTTGTTACATCGCGACCTCCACGGAAACCTTGACTTGAATGAACCTTGAACTTTGCAACTCGATTATCACAGGTAGACATTTTAGCTTGAAAGCGCGAGACTTGGTATTCGCGACGATCGAGGAATCTAATAGGCTCACAAGCTGGGCTTGTACCCAAATCAAATTAGTGCCTAAATATGCAGGGTATTACGGGAAGGCCTTGATTAGATGTACGTAGTTAAAGCGAGATCAAGCCTTCTATTGAAGATGCATTATCCCAGTCAATGAAGAAAAGTAGGACGTTAAACCCCATTACATTTTAATTTATTAGGCATTGAAGGGAGATGGTTTAATTGACGTTGACTCAACCCAGGCTAGGTCATTTCACTTGGGCGTAGGAGTCTTTTAGGGTGAGAAAAAATCGGAGAACTGAGAGATTAAAACAGATGTATGTACGCAACTGTTAATGTATAGCTGTGGGCTAAAGTGTTAAAATAAAGTTTGTCACACGTAAAACAAAAATCTACAAGATAAACCTGCGGACAAGACAGAAAATAGAAATTGCACCAAATAAACAATTATCAAATTAAGTGAATGGATCCGCGGGCCAGCCGTAAGCGACCACTGCGCTGTACAGTCCCGGGCCTGTAGTGACACAGACTTCACTCAAATTTGAAAACAATCAGGAATACAAAAAAGACGTAACAGAAATAATGCATGTCTACGTCGTCAAGCAATAACTGTTCTATAGACTATAGTATATACTTGATAAATTCCTGCGCTAAAGTCGATGTAACTGGTGCCGGGTGGGATGACTCATCATAGCGTTTTAATCGATACACGATTACATATCTGTCAGTAATAAAATACAGAGAGATTACCGTCAACTCGAATCTGGACAGCCGCACTACTGTTGTGACAGCAAAGGAGGACGTTAGCTCTCGTTTTATTTCTTATGCGTGTGGTTTTAAGTTAAACTAGATTAGCTGCAATCTTATATTGATGTAGACTATGTCAGTAGGGTACAATCAACAGGTGATTAAGTAGAATATAAAGACGTATTGATCGAGTCTATTAATGGACGATAAAATACATCGGTTTTTTTTAAATCAATTGTTTCATTCTTCATCACATAAACTGTCAAAGTTTGCATAATGCATGTATCGTCAATTCGAATCTGCTAAATTCGGGACGCTCGTGCTTCTGTAGTAATGAGAGAAGGAGAGAGAGTTTTAAGGTCCACTCGACACAAACTAGGTTATTCCGGGACTAACAAATAGTTCAATTTTATTTCAATTAATCGCTTGCGCGTAGGGGTCTTACTCTTTAGCAGTGGGAGGGAACAGGAGGACACGGAGAAAACCCACGAGGTTGGACAGACGACCCTATAATCCTTGTCACATACAATCGGGGAATCGAAACCCCGCCAGTTGACTCAATGACAGACCTTATGATACAGCACGCACGTACTAACCGTTCGGCCATCCAACCCCCCTCTGTAGTAATGGGAGTTTTCC
Source organism: Patella vulgata (assembly GCF_932274485.2). NCBI lineage: Eukaryota > Metazoa > Mollusca > Gastropoda > Patellidae > Patella > Patella vulgata. The sequence goes on from NC_065885.2 coordinate 7,375,945, forward strand.
GAGGTACTTTTGCAGATCCCACAAGAGTTGTTAGAAGACCTTGACGTTATTAATTGATTTGCGTCACAATCAGCCTTGGAGCGAATCCATGATGTTCATGGTGTACAGGTATTACTATGCACGCGATAGCCTGCTCCCAAGCCTCAAGCAAACAACTAGAGAATCATAGTCTAAACATAAATCAGTAATAAATAGTAATTGCATTCCGTGGAATGGTGCCAAGTGCACAATTATTTTGAATTATATCATATAGCATCCAATAATTATTCCGTTCAAACATAAATTGTAAACATACTCTCCTTGTATATCCTATATATATTTTCATTGTATGTAGTGTTGTATGTGTGTTTTATCCGATGAGTCTTTGGCCTAAGGGAATAAAGAACTAGAATTAGACCACTACAATCGGAGATTAGTATCTATTAATTTCATACCGCCATGTTGACTGCTATCATTTCCGAAATCTCTAAGAGCCTCACCAGTGACCGTCGTCTAATGCCCCAAGTACATTCTGAACATCAGAGACACGCTACCTGCGAAAAAAAAGCCAGCTACCATTTAATTTTCATACGTTAGTTACGTACGGCCCCAAGTAGTGTGTTATTAATAAAAATAGAAATTATCCTCATTTTCATTATCATCGTCCTCATTGTCATAATCATCGTAATCGTCCAAATCATCATCATCATTATCATCATCGTCGTCATTGTCATCATCATCATCATCCCCATTATCATTATCCTCATCACCGTAATCATCATCCTCATTATCATCATCGCAATCATCATCATCATCATCCTCATTATCATCATCGTAATTATCCAAATCATCATCATCCCCATCATCGTCATCATCCTCTGCCCCATCATCATCATCTTAATCATCCAAATCATCATCATCCCCATTATTATCATCACCACTATCATCATCCCCATTATCATCATCGTCATCATCATCCCCATTATCATCATCTTAATCATCCAAATCATCATTATCACCATCAACATTAAGATCATCCCCATTATCATCATCGTAATCATCATCATCATTTATCACCATCGTCATCGTCATTGATCGTACTTTTTTTTATGTACGTTTTAAAATTATGATAATTATTATGATTTGATTATTATTGTTATTACAGTGTTTGTTTTGGGTGTGTGTCAAGGCGGGGAAACCGAGGAATGTCCCAAGAACAGTGCGGATCAAGTTAAGCAATGTTTGAGTGAAACGAATTTAGGTATAACAGATGGTAAACCACATGCCCTAGCTCTAGATGCTGAAGTTACAATGGATTTGTGCAGGTTAGTCGTTAGTAGATTATTTTTTTGTCTAGACAAATAAAGTCCCGTCTCACATGTTCGTTGCGGTAGTCGATGTCATTGATTTGCCAATACTGCCCGTTTGGAGATGTTCGACATGTCAACCGTTTTGAGATGTTCGACATACAAACCTTTTGGACATATTAACCATTTGGATATATTTGACATCCTGTCCGTTCTGGTTGGGCTGATGTAATTTCTAGAACCTTCATGTGGCGGCGGCGGCCTTCAATATCCTTTTGGACACTTCCTGGGATATGTGCTATTCTTTTGGCTAAATCATATTCCCATCGACTGAACAATTCATGGTGTATTTTCCGACAATTCTTGAGATATATTCCATTTGTTAGATCAATTAAATATTGGCGTAATATTTACAATAATCGTCGGATTTTAACATGTGATATATTTAAACATAGCCGGTTACAGGGCACATGGCTACTATGCTTAAGCTTTTTGATTTTCGACGAATTTTTGCAGATATTAGGTGCCAAAGTTTGAAAATTAATTTTTTTTACAAAAAACTTTATTTATGAATATTTTTTATTCTATTTTACGCGGGATTAAAGGGGGGTCCGACTTGAGCAAAAATGTGAACAAATGAGCAAAAATTGGTTATTTCTCGGCAAGGGAATATGTTAGAAACATTGGTTTGATAACTATATGATCGTACTGATTCATACTATTTGTCGATTGGAATCAAATATAACTTTATACGAATAATGATTTTCCTTTATTTTAAACAAATATTTATTTTGGAGGCTAAAAATACAGTTTTTGCCAAAATGACGTAACTTAAGGCGATAATGAAAATTCTAAATTAGTTTCATGAAATCGTAAATGGCATTAGGCATTACATAGTGAAATTTTTTTATGAAAATCGAAAATGTTATTGGCACTTTTATGGACCTAAAAACTTGTAAAGTGACTTGAAGAAAATTGTCTATTTCCCAGCAACTGAACAAGTTAGAAACTATTTTGTGATATCTATAGGATCACATGGGTTCATTCTATTTGTTAATTGGAATCAAATATTTTAATTATAAACAAATAACAAAACAGCTTTTGCCCAAATGACTCCATTTTCGGTGACAGCAAAAATGTTAAATTGGTTTGACCTAGTCATAAGTGGCATTTGGCATCAAGTGGTAAAAACAAACATTGAAAATCGATTTATAATTGAAACTTTTTTGGACAAAAATCCCTGGACATTGACTGATGTGAAATCGCCAATTTCTCGACAACGCACCAAGTTATAAACTGATTTTGAAATAGATTGTCTTCGTATCGATTGATACTACAAGTTTATAAAAGCTACGAAGAAATATTTTAAAATATGAAAAGCCTGAATGGGTTGTAAGTAGATCATCTTTACACTCTTTCCACCCTTAAAACGAAATGACGCAAATACAAAACCGAAATAAAAAAAACCACCCCAAAACTGAGCCAGACATATTTTGTTCCTTTAGTATGAGCATTCATTCATCTTGATCTATCAAATTTTTAAACATTAATATTTGCTTTGAACTATCAAAATTGAAGTTTTTAGTAAAATTACGTCACTTCCGGTGCCGACAGAAGACTTTATCGGTAACAAAAAAAAGGGACACTTTGTTTTATACAAGTCGAACAATTAATAATTAATCTAGGAACGAACAACTATATTAATATTATAGTGCTGGGATGTTTTTTTATAGATATTTTTTATATATATTCATATTACAGTACTGGGATGTAATTTAAAGATATTTATAAAAGTTCTATTAATATTATACTACTGGGATGTAATTTATAGATATTTATATATCTTATATTAATATTATACTACTAGGATGTAATTTATAGATATTTATATAAGTCATATATTTATGTTATAGTACTGGGAAGTTACAGAGAGCTGTAGACTGTATGGGTAAAATTTATAAAGCTTGTGCCAATGACATGGAAGCCATGAATGTACTAAGTATGGAAGCAAGTGTGCCTGATTGGAAAGCGGCCTCCAAAAAACTGTGTGATAATGTAAATGGTAAGCTGTGTTATACTTAGCCACTAAACCCACAGCAAGCAAGCACGCACGCACGCACTCATCATCACCCATCTTCACACACACTGATGCGTGTATTTATCATTGATACAATTTATGTAATTGGATTCGAGATCGAGGGATCTTGCGTCTAATGTCCTGTTTCATTTGTGCAGATTCACTTGGCTCAGTAAGGCTCTGAATCATTAGCGACAACGTTCCCTGTTTTTTTTCCAGTGGTTCGCGTAAAAGAACCCTTGACAGTTGGAATTCTATTGCTGCCCGTCTTTATTATCCCGGTCACCGCACTTCATTCATTCATTCATTCATTCATTCCGTCTTCATTAGCCCAGTCGGAGCAGAACAGTAGGGCGTTAAACCCCATTTCAATATTCATTCATTCATTTTTGTATAATATCAATAATTCACCAATTCCCTTGCATGTATAAGGGGTAAGCAGTGGGATATTATCGCAGAACCCGGAGAAACCCCACGAGATTAAGCAGGTGAACCTAATCCTTGTCACATATTTTAATTCTAGTGGGGGGGGGGGCGGAATGGTGCGCGTTGTATAAGGTCTGTCATTAATTAACCTAACGTGGGTTTCGATTCCCCGGTTGTACGTGACAAAGAGTAGGGTCGCCTGTCCAACCATGTGTTTTTTTTCGGGTCCTCCTACTGCTAAAAGACCTCCTACGCGCAAGCGAATTATTGAAATAAAATTGAACCATGTTAGTCCCGAAATGACCTAGTTTGTGTCAAGTGGACGTAAAAATACCATTTAGCTCTCTTTAATTCTAGTACACCGCGGCGTTGACTTGGTAATTTATTGTTTGTCTATTTGTTTTGTAGTTATTAAGGAGAGTGGGGAATGTTTAAATAAAGATCAAGAAGCGACCAGGCTTTGTGTATCCACCCAAAAAACAGCCTTTGAAGGAGAAATGAACGCCAAGGTGTTGACGTCACATAATGATATGAACGCCTTAATGGGCGTGGCATGCTCGTAAGTTACAGCTTTGTCCGCTATTGAATTTGGGATATTATGTTCCGGATGTCGCTCAACACGTGTAAAGCGTCGATTCATTATCAGGATTTACCTGAAAACGTTTGTGGGAATTTTTTTCGGTGTAGCTTTCCGTTGTCATTGGTGCAGGATAAAGCATACGTGGCAAGGAATAGTATCTAGTCGTTTGGATAGTCAAAAAATACAGGGCCCGCGTATATAGACATTGGTCTACTTGTTAATGATCCATTGACAGTTTCGGGATTTTCCGACGTGGTTTCCCCTTGTCAGTGGTGCAGGACGGAGGGTCTGGCAAGGGCAGCTGTCTAGTTGTTCGGATGGAACGAAAAACCGAGGTCCCGTGTACACATTGGCGTAGACGTAAAGGATCCCTTGGCAGTTAGAATTCGATGTAAGAGTAGGCCATACTATGTAAGAAAATGCGACAAACCACGTGATCCCAATTGCGTATTCACTGGTGTCTACTGATAAACTGTGATTTTTCGTTATGTAGTTTGAGTCATTATATGTGTCTCTGACTAGTCTCTGTCTACGGTTGTATGCCTTCTGACTTACCACGTTTGTGTCATTCTGTGTGTCTATGACTCGTTTCTGTCTACAGTTGTATGCCGTCTTTAACTTACCATTACGATGTTTTTATTTTGCAAAATTTAAATATTTTTCATTTATATTTAGTCGGTATGCTGCTTTTTTTGTATGTGTTCGAAGGTGTGCCGTTGGCAAAAAAAAGGGTTGAAAACGATTGCTTTACATTCTCTATTACTGTCTGTGTTTCAGATATAGCACCAATATAATGAAATGTATCAAGAAGCCATTGGTGAAGAACTGTCCAGACAATCTCAAATCGCTCGTCCTGGATGTCTTCCGATTACTACTACCTCCACCATGTAAACCGGCACCGGACTCAGGATCAACGGATGTTGCCGGTTACGACACTGTCTCCGACGACAAAAGCAAACCAAAGAATGTAGGATCAAGTGTGACATCTCGTACAACTTTAATTGTCCTTGTATCTAGTTTTATTTTGTTTAAATTGTGGTAAATCGTGTTGTTTGTTTTTTGTACATTATTTTGTGTGCTTTTTACGCTGCCATGTTTAAGAATTGTCTTAGTTTAAGGTCGATGTGATGACTGGCTAAAGGGACAGGTACATTATTTTTTGTGCTTTTTACACTGCCATGTTTAAGAATTGTAAGGTCGATTGTGATGACCGGCTAAAGGGACAAACAATCGGTTTCTGCGATAAACCGCATTTTAATAGCCAGTAAAGTCCCAGACGACATGAAATGAATGCGATCAAAATAATTTATGCGTCCTACCGATGGATGAAAGTCTGACATAAAGGATCATGTTGATTTCATAAAGCATCCATGTTTTATAATCAGGGTTTCACCAGGCGTGATAAATGTCATCTACACGATTTCTTTGCTTATTTTAGATTTGTACATATTTTATTTTCAACTACAATTTTGAAATGAAATGGGGGTTTAACGTCCTACTATTCTGCTTCTAACCTGGGCTAATCAAGACGGGCATACGCCATACAGTGTGCGATGAGGGAAATTTTGCCCGGGCAGCGGCGCTACGGCCTACTCTTATATCGAATTCCAACTGCCAATAGTTTTTAATTCTATGAGCAGAAGCAATAAGATGACGTCACGGATTGTTTATTGACGGAAAGTTACGACTACCCACGGAGAATGGCGGAAATTACTAACGTTGAAATTTACCTGTTGCAGGTAATATTGATATTCGGATTCGTGTGATACTTATGGAAAGGATATATTGACAAAATTACTTGCAATATTTTAAAAAATTATGAAGCTTTTCCGGTGGCCTTTAACAACAGCAATTTAAGATTTATATCAGGAAGATAAAGATGGGCAAACCCTGATGTATATTAATTTTCTTTAGATCGCATTCATTTTATGACGCATAAATTTCTCGTATTTCATTCATTTGTCAGGTCACTATCTTCCTTATGACAATTCTTGCCTGTATACTATTTTTTCTAAAAGTTTGGTAATATTTTTTGGGACATAAAACTAGTGTATTAAAGACACACAGCAACCAGGTATGACGAATGGTTACCAGTCCATTTGCTGATTACACTATTTTGCCTATAACGTTTCTTTAGGACTTCGAATTTTGTCTAAGGTTTGGATTGTTCGTACTTGGTTTTATTTTATTTGTGTACAAATGGAGATGATACTCAACACGACCAGGCCATTGTCGTAATTCGTTTTTTCTAGAATTGGATTGATCCATAGCGCTCTTATTTGTAGGAAGATACTGGATAACCGAGTTAGAGAAACCTATTCGTTGTAACTGTCGTGGAAACGTTCTAACACACGGCTTACTTAGATGCAGGGTCATATAATTCATAGGACAGACTATCTCGGACACCCAGTTCCCCAGGCCTACAGCTTTGATGAATAATTTCATGTCATTGCTGTTGTTGAATATCGCTTAAGTTGCTTTTAACGTGACGTAACCTGTTTTATATAAATCAACAAATAGATAAACGTACATGTATTGACACTTAATCGGAATCACGTGATACAATCTGGAAAGTTGACACAACTGTAAAGCTAGCGGCCCATACACGTTCAATTTCTTCGTCAATTGATTGATTGACGAAAAACTTGAACGTGTATGGTCCGCTTTAGCTTTGTTAGATATTTTGTATAAATTAGAAGTGGCACACTAGGTGGTCTAGGAATCGTCAACTATATTGACTTAGAGTTCACTAAATAGGTGGCGCTGCACGGATGTAGTTAGCAAGAGTTATTGTTCTTGGATACCTAAGACAACATGGCCGTCATTCAGAATTTACTATACCTAGGGAAATATGAAGAGGTGGGTTTCCTGCTCTGATTTCCCTACTGGTTATGGAGAACGCACGTGCTTAGATTTAGGGTTGGTCAGGTGTGCCATCCAGTCGCGTGTCCTTTAATCCTTGAAATTCCATATTTAAAGTCAATGAATGACTGGATCTTCACGCATGTTTAAGGTAGTCGGCATTTTACAGCCACCATTAATCTGAGTAATTTCAGTCAATAATGGTAGTCGGCATTTTACAGCCACCCGCAATCTGAGTAGAACTAAGAATTTGAGTCAGCAATGAAAGGTTTAATTTTATAATTGCCATATAATAAATGTTTGTTATTATACGTAGTAAAAAAACAACAAATAGTTTGTACATTCATTTTTAAATTTTCCAGTTTTCAATGTAAATACAAACAACTTTGTTGTCCCGGTTTTCTATTAGACGTTTATAACTCACATGTCCATGTTTCATAATAAATTCGATTTGTTCCAAACGGCTATATGTCAACACTCACAGATTGATGTAACTAAATATGTACAGTCATTTTAGTAAATAAATAATTTGTTTCCGATAAAAGGTGTCTTAATGGAGTTATCTCCCATTATACATAAGCATGTATCCCGGCCATGGACCCAACAACGTTACTTTAGGTGGATTTGATTTGGGGTTTGTGGTTTCAATCGCCTGCACCGTGCACCCATAGCCCATTGCTCGGGGTGGGACGGTAACTTTAATCCCGGTTGCAGTTGTTTATTACAAATGTAAGGTCCAATAAATTGTATTATTGTATTACTCCGCCTGGTTTTGAGAGAGAGAGAGGGGGATTACCGTCCACTTGACAAAACTAGGTCATTTCGGGACTAACATATGGTCCAATTTCATTTCAATAATTCGCTTGCGCGTAGGAGTCCTTAGCAGTGGGAGGAAACCAGAGGACTCAAAGAAAACCCACGAGGTTGGACAGGCGACCTTCTCCTTGTCACGTACACCCGGGGAATCGAAACCACGCCAGTTGACTCAATGACAGACCTTATGATACAACGTGCACGTACTAACCATTAGGCCATCCACCCCTCCCTCTCGTTTATTAAAGATGTAATTACAAACACTAATAGGGGGTTGGTCGTTGAGTCAAATGGCATGGTGTCGATTTCCGCTTGTACGTGGCCAGGAATCGGAGAGCCTGTCCAAACATATAAGTTTTCTCCGGTTTCCTCCCACTGCTAAAGAACCCTAGCGAATTATTGAGATAAAATTAAACGATATGTTAGTACAATATCCCCCCTCTCGCACACAGATACTAAATTAAGAAATTGTTAGAGCGAGAACACACAGTAAATGTGTTACAAGAACAAAAGGGGTAATCACTGACACCGCCAAGACAGACTTTCTGTATGTACATGCTAAGCATTCGAAAGATTTATGTCCTGCCATTTTATAAAAACATATTCCTATCTTCACAAAACAATTTACCCTCTTTGTCTTGAGTATTTTACTGGTGCTCTTTCATAATATTACCAATGATTGATTAATTATTCTCAGACAAAAGTTAGTAAAATTAAAAAAACGATATGGAATTTTTATGCCAGATAAGGGTTCACATAAATGAATTTGTCCATGGTCGGATCCATCTCTCTATTCACCAAGAAGATATTTCTTAGAAAAATATCCCACCACATCTGTTCTCATGGTCTAAAACTACCCTAATAACGTTAATAGCAATCTACAATCATGTGGTCAACCTCTCGAAGGCATGCCCCCACCCCCAAAGACTCCAGTAGAGAGCACAATACTCAAAAATATGAGGGTGGGGGATGTTTAATTTATAAAATTAATATGATGCCGCCTTGAATTTGATGCCACCTCCATTACACCATCTACACGGAAATGCCTAGACCTTGTGACCCTACGATTTCTATCGTTCCTCAAGCAGAACTCAATAAGATATCACTTGTACTTCCCGAACACGGACCAGTGAGTAGACACTGTTATATATACAGTTTGTTGCGATTGTTTGCGTCTTATTATTCATACACAACATAAGACTATAATAAGTACGTAGGCTTATGACGTGTAACAAATAATATACACCTTGTCCAAAGCCGCCCCCTGCTCTTTAAATCGTGAGGCCCTAAGCTTCAGTCTGCCACTGTTTATAGTATATTTTATTTACACTGCAGTCTCTTGATTTTGATCTCCCAATCCTGTAACGGGACCTGCATCTCCTTTATTAATTTGACGCTCATCAGACCAATATTCTTTCTGTTGACAAGATGTCAAGCGAACAGAACTAACGTCTTCACCCCCGCGACAGCTTGATACACGGGTGTAATAAATGTCGTATATAATAGGCCTCGCTAGAAAAAAACCTACGCCAGTTCCAAGACACACACAAGCTAAAATCCAGATATTGTAGGTCATAACACACAGCATGATGACATTAGCGAGTAAAACTTGTCCTCCGTGCCAACAACCGCGGATAAAATGATCCATTAATTTCCTTATTCTTCCTCTTACATCTGATCTGAAACAGCAAGTAATTGAAGCCGAATTAGCTCTGTAAATGCGTTCAGTATTTTATCAGTGAATTTGGAGTCCATAAGAAGCAGCGAAGGCAACATACTCCCAGCTTGTCAACCAGATTAAAGTAGGATATTTACATATGCGGGACTATCTTATGAAGATACATCCATTCGTTAATTAAACATTTAATGCGAGTGGCATTGATGTTTGAAATGGTGTTGTAGCCTAGTACCGCGTTCACAAACCATCCCCAGACTTGAGTTAAACATGCATTATGCAAGAGCTAAATCTGATTATTGCAAGTCTTAATTTAGGCTTCAGATGTTATAGAAATTATAAATTAGATCTTTATTTAAACAACAAGACCAAAATCAACTCTGTAGACCCACGGATGGCTCGGCTACAGCTCGGATTTAAATAGGATTTCACTAATTGATTAAATCAGATAAGGGGTAACCTGATGAAAATACGCCAGTTAGATCGAGGCTAAATGATAGAGTGTACTTAGCGAGGCCGCTGTAAAGCGTTTCCGTATGTCATTGAAAACTATACTTGATAATCGAGATATGTAGGTGGAGTTAACGCCTGTCAATCAAACGTTCGGCAAAGGTGAAGACACATTTCGCTACCATTTCTAGGCAAATATTACAACGATGATAATTATGTTTAGAATAAAGTAATTTGACTGAATTTTTCAATATATTCTTCTTTCATCATCTACTTTTGAACTGTTATAGCAAGAATGGCCAACTCTCTATAAATATCTCCCATAATGTATCTTTAAGAATTTACTCAAAATGTTCGCCTTATTTTCACTAAAACACAGCCCTTGATGAAACATTTGTTGTTTTAATATATGAAATACACCAAGTTTGGATTCTTTTGAAGGGTGGATAAAACAACTCAGTTAACCAGAAATAAAGCTTTTGCCTTTTTAATGTTCAACCAATCAAACTGTGGTTTAAGTTCGTAAAACACGCACAGCAGAGATTACAAATTGAGTAGACTCGGTTGTCACGAATATAATACAAACTTTTACTAGTTTACTGTTAAGTCAAATCAAATATTATTAATTTTATCAATCAGTGGATATCAGCTATACTAATCGCGGTGACAGTTTTAATGGTGATATTTTTATATAGGGTTTCTAATTCATAGAGATGAAATGAGGTGTAACGTTCTACTGTGGTGCACAGAGTGGGATAATTTGCATACCATATGCAATGTTGCCGGAAGGTAATCCGGCTGTTCGTCTCATTCGAAAGACTAGAAGTTGTATTTGTCAAGCCCTCCGCCATGCACCCCTGTAAAGGGTAACCATGATGCCCTTGCCAGGCCCATCGTAGTGCACCACTGTCAAGGGGGGGGGGGGAACCACGCAGTAAAATCCCCGTGAACATTTTGGAACAACTGCAGGAGCAAACCCAGGACGTCCTAGTCAGCAAGCCACTGCCTTACTCACTGAGCCACCGTTGTTTACTCCAATTCATAGCTCGGATTATGCTTTTTGTTCAGCAGCAAATACCATTTTTACTTTTGGTTTTGATAGACACGTAGAATCTCGAAACCATGTTTAAGATCCCGGCATTCAAACAAACATATCCTTTAAAAATTCAGCAATGGCATCATTGAATAATGCCATTGGCATTTATTATAAATAAAGCGGACCTGGTATTATAGCAATGACATCATTGAATAAGGCCGTCGACAGCTACTATAAATAGAGAGATGAACACCAGCTTACCTATTATCTATATGTCTGTCTGATTTGTAATAATCTGAGAGATGCAGGTAAAACTTAATACATTCTAGAAATAATGCCAAGCTGAAGGAAAACACCAAGGCAGTGCCAATACCTGAAGAAATTAATACATAGCATGATTTTAATTTTGTTTCAGGGAGATGTACTGTAACATGAACTAGACAACAGTTACTTCCCTTTATAGCATTCCTACCTATATCTTCCCATGTGCGGTTGTGGTTTCGATAATTGATGTGCGCGGTATGGCTTGGAGATGCGAACGCCTTCTCAACCTTATGGGTTTACACTTCGGGTATTCCGGTTTCCTCCCACGTGAAGAGCAACATGTCTGCGATATCACCCTAAGTGGGATTGGATGTTAAACCCCACAAGTTTATGGGACCGACGGATTGCTTCCTACTATGAATGATTCAACTGAGCTCCTGTGGTAGTTAGTAGTAGCTGTAGTGCAATCCATATTTTTTAACGTGTTTTTTTAAACTGCTTGTCAAAGTTCGTGGAATAAACATCGAAAATAAATGCGGTCTTCTTCCAACCTTTAACTTTGTTTAGAAATGAATTATCTCCCTTGGATCACATTTTGTTAACCAACTTTGGACACCCCTTCCCTTCGCAATTAACAAAACACGTGTGGTGTACTTGTAGTGACGGATGCGAACAACTCAGCAATCTGTTTTACAGAGGTATTGCGAATAGTCTTCTTATATCTCTGTAAAGATGACAGCTTTTAACATGCGACGTCACATCACGTGCGTCAATCATTGGCTCAATGGTGCGTGTATTGTTTACATAAGACGTTACTGGTCCGGCTTTTTTATTTTTCTAATACTTAAAAAAGGGAAAGGGTTAATATTTAGGGGTCATTACGCTGCACCGATGTCATCCTTATCAGTGATTGTAGCGGCCTAGCGAATATTCACTGCTGATCAGTGTGGGCATAGCTAACATGTCATTAGGTTATTTTGGAAGTAGGCTAAACGGTTTAGTTCCAATTCAATACAGTTGCCATGGTGATACTGTGAATATTGCACTAGAGAAAATCACTGTATGGAATCCTCTTATCAGTGTTGTCATGCCTTGACATTGGACAGCGTCTAGTAACCCGGATGACACTTAAAAACAGAGGTCTCTCTTAAACTATTGACAGCCCGACAGAAATCGAAATAAACGTAGGCCCGTAGCGAGCAACATTTCACCCACATAGTTGCCCGCTCGGTGCTCAACCCCATATAATTTCATTATATTTTGACACTGACATAGCACTACATCACGTGACAAGTGTACGCCGAATCAGTTCAACACTGACCTAGAACTACATCACGTGACAGGTGTACGCCGACTCAGTTCAACACTGACCTAGAACTACATCACGTGACAAGTGTACGCTGAGTCAAGTTCCACACTGGCCTAGAACTACATCACGTGACAAGTATACACAAACTGATGATCTGTAATTACCTGTGATATCTGACGTCAGCCACGTGTTGGTCAACATGTAAGAAAACGTTCTGTGACTCAACACCTGTAAATCAAAAACGTTGTCATTTTAATAGCAAAAATAACACGTATCTATGGTGGCTGATAGTGGCCATGTTAAATTTCGCCCTTTTCATAACGCGACAACACGACATCACGACAGTATTGACGCAATCATACGACACTTCATTCTGTCGTATCATCGTGTTATTTTTATCGTAACGTCGAGATGTCGACTTATTGTCCTAGTCTCTTTCTACAAGTCACAAAAATACAGCTGTACTCATTACATCATATATAGGCCTAAGTAGCAGATTTGATAAATATAAAAGAGATAGTAGGAAAACGTTGATTAATTATTTGTTTTCTCAAAATAATGAAACATTTTGTGCCCACAAGTGAATTATATTTGGTATTATATTAAAAAATCTAGAATTACAATAGCAGGACCAAAGTGAGTTAGCTAAGTTAATTCCTTGAAGAAAAAGTGGTGTCGGGAGGTATCGAACAAGTAAGCATTCATTGCCATGTGTACGACACCCACCAATATTTATAGATGACTGGAGCGATAGTTTAAAAGTGATATCAGAAGACAGGGTGGGAAGGTGATTGTAGAAAAACCAAATCGGGCCACATTCTTTAAAATCACAGCATTATTTTTATCATAGTGCAGCACGTCACCCCAATAGTTGCAGGAGTTTTTTTGAATGAGATGGAGAAAACGATTCGCAGCCTGTCATTGAGTCAACTGGCGTGGTTTCGAATCCCCGGTTGTACGTGACAAGGAGTAGGGTCGCCTGTCCAACCTCGTGGGTTTTCTCCGGGTCCTCCGGTTTCCTCCCACTGCTAAAGACCCCTACGCGCAAACGATTTATTGAAATAAAATTAAACCATGTTAGTCCCGAAATGACCTAATTTGTGTCGAGTGGACGTTTAACCCCATTTCCCCCCCCCCTTCTCACTCTCACTCTCTCCCCCCCTCTCTCTCTCTCTCTCTCTCCCGTTTGAAATCACTAATGGGATTGAGGCCTAGATGAGTAAAAATAGGCCCAGTAATATCTTCAACTATGAACACACTCTAAAAGCCTCATACCCCCCCCCCCCCCACGTCACCCCAATAGATGCAGGAGTTTTTTTTTTATGAGGTGGAGAAAACGATTCGCAGCCGTTATTGACCTTATCGCATATAGGCTTGCATCCGTTTGACATCACTAATGGGATTGAGGCCTAGATGAGTAAAAATAGGCCCAGTAATATCTTCAACTATAAATACACTCTAAAAGCCTCATACCCCCCACCCCCACGTCTCTTATTTGGTTTTACAAATAATTCCAGAATCAATAAAATGGTATCAATGATGTTTGATACAACTGGAAAATAATATGTCAAAAATTGATTAAACAACATGAGAAATATTACATATTGAATCCATATTAGTGATAACGTACATTTACTCAATACGTTCTTTCCAATAGATCATCATTTAACTTGAAACAAGGGAAACAGTCGATCGAAGAAAACAGATTTTTTAAAAAAAAAAAAACAGGTTTCAATGTGACAGTAGTGCTTCGGTCATGCATTTACCTCCGAGAGTGCCATCCTTTCTTTGAAAGTAATGATTGTGCCAAATTTGAACAAATTCCATCTAGATTCGCGGCCTGTAGGTAGAGTGTTGACAGATCAAATGTAAAAAAAAAAAAAAAAAAAAAAACCCCAGACCTATAAAAATATATTTTCTTAAACTCTTTTAACTTTGAAATTATATTGTTTTCACATGTGCTAAGTGTTTTAGCGAATATTTATAGAAGGGTCTTGTAGATAAAGACTATAGCGCATGTGCAGTTTTAAACTTCCGAGACGACAAGTCGATGATACGACAGTGTAGTGTTTTGTCGTACCGTCGTATCATCGACTTGTGGCGATAAGTCGATGATACGACAGCACGACAAAATAAGGTCGATGATACGACAAAATCAGACGATCTTACGACAGTTTGTTCTGTCGTAAGATCGCCCGATTTTATCGTAAGATCGTGTGATTTTGTCGTGCCGTCGTATCATCGACTTATCGCCACTGTAAGTCGATGATACGACGACACGACAAAATCACACGATCTTACGACAAAATCACGCGATCTTACGACAGAACAAACTGTCGTAAGATCGCGTGATTTTGTCGTGTCATCGACCCGATTTTGTCGTGCCGTCGTATCATCGACTTATCGCCACGACAAGTCGATGATACGACGGCACGACAAAAAGCGAAACTGTCGTATCATCGACTTGTCGTCTCGGAAGTTTAAAACTGCACAGTGCACATGCGCTATAGTCTTAATCTACAAGACCCTTTCTATAACTATTCACTAAAACACTTAGCACATGTGAAAATAATACAATTTCAAAATTAAAATAGTTTTAGAAAATATATTTTTATAGGTCTGGTTTTTTTTTTACGTTTTATCTGTCAACACTTTACCTACAGGCCGCGAATCTAGATGGACTTTGTTCAAATCTGGCACAATCATTACTTTCAAAGAAAGGATGACACCCACAGATGTAAATGCATGACCGAACCACTACTATCATATTGAAACTTGTTTTTTAAAATCTTTTTTTCTTCGATCGGCTGGTTCCCTTGTTTTCAAGTTAAATGGTGATCCATTGGAAGGAACATTTTGAGTAAATGTATCATTGATACGGATTCAAAATGTAATATTTACTACCCTAAATGTATCATTGATACGGATTCAAAATGTAATATTTACTACCCTATGTTGTTTAATCAATTTTAGACACATTAATTTCCAGTCGTGTCAAACATCATTGATAGGGACCTACCATTTTATTGATTCCGAAATTATTTGTTAAACAAAATAAGGGGGGGGGGGGGTGCGTAGGGGACTTTCGGAGTGTGTTCATAGCTGAAGGCAATACTGGGCCTATTTTTAATCATCTAGGCCCCGATCCCATTAGTGATGCCAAACGGATGAATATGCGATAAGGTCAATAACAGCTGCAAATCGCTTTCTTCACCTCATAAAAAACCTCCCCTGCACTTATTGGGATGGCGTGCTACACCAATGCGGTGATTTTATGTGGTCTGATTTGAGGTTTTATATAATCCCCTTCCCACTCTAATAAAATAAATTGGAAATCTTCTGAAATCGCTTCTAAACTATCGCTTCAGTAATCTATAAGTATTGGTGGGTGTCGTACACGAGGCAATGCATACTTGTTCGATACCTACCGACACCACTTCTTATTCAAGGAATTAACATAGCTGACTCACTTTTGTCCTGCTATTATAATTCTAGATTTTTTGAATATAATACCAAATATAATTCAATTTTGGGCGCAAAATGTTTCATTTTTTTTTAGAAAACGAATCAACGTTTTCCTATTATCTCTTTTGACGAGTCTTATTTATATGTATCTTTTTATATGTATCTGATGTAATGAGTACAGCTGTATTTTTGTGACTTGTAGAAAGAGACTAGGACAATAAGTCGACATCTCGACGTTACGATAAAAATAACACGATGATACGACAGAGTTAAGTGTCGTATGATTGCGTCAATACTGTCGTGATGTCGTGTTGTCGCGCTATGAAAAGGGCGAGATTTAACATGGCCACTATCAGCCACCATACGTATCGGGTCAACTAAAAATAATCTTTCTAAATGATAACCTGAACAACAGAGAGCGACGGATAGAAATGGGGTTTAACGTCAAATTTGGCCATATCGGGACTAACATATGGTTCAGTTTTATTTCGATCATTCGCTTTTGTATCTTGGTCTTTAGCAGTGAGAGAAAACGGGGACGTACAAGCGAGGAATCGAAACCACGCCACTTGACTCAATGAAATATCTTATGATGCAACGCGGACACGTTACCCCCCCCCCACCACCACCCCATCTGAACAGTAGCAATCAAAACTGAATTTAACGCCCTACTCTTCTCCACCAATTGGGCTAGTGAAGACGAGCAAACGCCAGGTTGTCGCTATGACGACATATGTTCCCTCGTCAGCAATTAAAACACCGCGTATAAATCGCTAGATCTTTACAACACATTCTCTTGATAACTTCCGATGTCTACCGGAAGCTAGAACCGTGATATAGTCTCGGTTACGCGGAAGATAGACACAGTATTGAAGGCAAAGCTCTTATTGAATTTCCGGTCTACATTAACCGCTTTCAGTTCACTTTATTTCTGGTTGAATGAGATGAAAAGGCGACACCGTTTCTCTCACACCCCCTGCTACATGTGACGACGTATTTCAAATAACCACACGGGCACTGTGTCAATCGTATATTATGTATACCAGACGACGGAATAAATTGTACTCACGAGTTGTTTTCATAAAAAGAGATCGGGTTGAACATCCTACATTTCTGCACCAACGGAGCTAATAGTTTAAACAATATTTATTTACCATATATTACATACTATATACAATACATAATAATTTATTTGGATTGGGAAACAAGCTATAAAGCTTATATTAATCCGTCTAATGAAGTCGGACATACGCTATACAGTGATCATCGTCGTTATCCGTTCTATTCCACTATACCATGGGTTCATTCACGGGGAAGATACAAAAGTGAAAATATATTTGTGCTGTTTTTAAAGACCAATCGAGTGGGAGAAGGGAAGTAACTCGCATTTTATTGCAACTAAGATTATTGTGGTGAACGTAAACAATGACGCCAAGTCCGGTATGTAAACGGTTTTTTGATTGGTTCGTAAAATCAACCTACAACCAAGGGCAGGTAATTTGACTGTGTCTTCCCGGTGAATAAACCCTGGGTTAAGTAGAGTAGAACGGAACGATATACTGGGGATACCGAGGATGTACAGTGTGCCACGAGAGAAATGTTTCTCGGACAGCAATTGAACTCCAACTGTAAGGAGTTCTTGTACAACTAGACGCTATGTTTTGCGAATCCACAGCTGAGAAGAGGAATTAACACCGGGCTCGAACCCCGGCCCCCCAGGTTAGCGAGCCATCTCCTTACTTACTGAGCCACCATGTCACATGCTTTCATATAAATTCCAGTCACCTGTTACTCAATGTCTCGACCATTAAACCACGGATGGCGACGAAGGTGATGGTGTAATTGATAATATGAGGGCTCGAACCTCGAACTCCGGACCCCTATGTTAACGAGCCGGTGCCTTACTCACTGAGCCACCTAGTCTCATGCTTTTAAATAAATTCCAGTCACATGTTACCCAATGTCTCGACCATTAAACCACGGATGGAGACGAAGGTGATGGTGTAATTGATAATAATATCGAGGCCTCGAACCTCGAACTCCGGACCCCTATGTTAACGAGTCGGTGCCCTACTCGCTGAACCACCGAGTCTCATGCTTTCAAATAAATTCCAGTCACATGTTACCCAATGTCTAACTCTCGACGGATGGCGATGAAGGTGATGATGTAAATGATAACAATGAAGAATGCATGATGTACGTACCGTTGATGGGCTCATCATCATACCAGGTTTGACGTCACCGCTATGTTGGTGCATGTCATGTAGATTGTTCATGCTGGATCATTTATTCGTAAAATTTCTCCAAGATTCAAATCCCTAAATACTATAAATAAAAAGAAAGCATATAGTACCTTCGACCCTAAAAGGTATCCAAAGAGTACGATATATCCTAAAGTATACCATATATCCTAAAGTATACCATATATCCTAGAGTATACCATATATCATAAAGGGTACGATATATCCTAAAATATACGATATACCCTAAAATATACCATATATCCTAAAGTATACCATATATCCCAAAGAGGACGCTATATTCTAAAGTATACCATATATCCTAAAGGGTACCATATGTCCTAAAGTATATCATATATCCTAAAGTATATCATATATCCTAAAGTATATCATATATCCTAAAGTATATCATATATCCTAAAGCGTACCATAGATCCTAAAATATAACATATATCCTAAAGGGTACCTTATTATTATCCTAAAGTATACCATATATCCTAAACAGTACGATATATCCTAATGTATACCATATATACTAAAGGGTACCATATATCCTAAAGCATACCATATTTTCGAAAACATACCACAGATCATACCATATATCCTAAAATATACCATATATCCTAAAGTCTAAAATATCCTAAAGCGTACCATATATTCTAAAGTCTACCGTATATCCTAAAGGGTGTGATATATCCTAAACAGTGCCATGGATCCTGAAGTAGATCTTTAAATATACCATTAATCCTAAAAGTCTCATAGTTTGTATCAGGCATTAACAGTGTCAGTGTTTGTCTTTTAGCCATTCGGTGTCGCTTTAAGACTAATTGCGTCTTCCATAAAATAGGAGCGGGTTTCTTGTTTACTGTCCTAAATCACGTACATGTCTCATGAACCAATATCAGGTTACATGTAGATAAGATTACCATCTAATCTATTAATAATATTATTGCGTCACGTATAAATTCATTCACGCGTTTAAATTCATAGCAAGTGTAATATCACGCATCATAGTCAGTGAGAGAGAGAGAGAGAGAGAGAGAGATATGGGGTTTAACGATCACTCGACACAAACTAGGTCATTTCAGGACTAACATATGGTTCAATTTTATTTCAATAATTCGCTTGCTCGTAAGATCTCGAGCAGTGGGAGGAAACCGGAGGACCCGAAGAAAACCCACGAGGTTGGACTGGCGACCCTATTCCTTGTCACGTACAACCGGGGAATCGAAACCACACCAGTTGACTCAATGACAGGACTTACGATACAACGCGCACGCGCTAACCATTCTGCTATACCCCCACCCCCAACACGGTGATATACCCTATGATATAAAGGTTAGACCACTCGACACTAGCCCTACATAAAGTTGTATAAAGTGTTAAAGACCATGTGGTATAAACTACGATCAGTATTACGAACAGTACATGGGCGTTAAACACCCAAGGGGCGCAGGCAGGATCAGTGTTACGAACAGTACCTGGGCGTTAAAACACCTATTAAGCGCAGGATCAGTGTTACGAATAGTAAGAGAAATGGGGTTTAACGTCCACTCGAGACAAACTAGGTCATTTTGGCACTAACATATGGCTCAATTTTATTTCAATAATTCGGGTCTTTTGCAGTGCGAGGACCCGGAGAAAACCCACTAGGTTGGATCTTACTTCTAAAACCGGCGAATCGAAACCACGCCAGTTGACTCATGACAGACCTTATGATACAACGCACACTCGCTAACCATTCGGCCATACAACAGCCCATCACGAATAGTACACGGGCTTATAATTGTAATCTATTAACGAGGCTTATAATTGTAATATTTTCAGTTTTCTTTTGTTTTGTGACTGTTCAGAATTTACAATCGTTTCCTATGAACACGATTCAGATCTAATGCGCATGCGCCATGGGTTCATTATTATGTAGGACTTTACTTACAATTTGTAGAAACGTTCAAATTCTTCTTTCTTAAACGCCTGGTACCTCTTGAAAAGTCCACAAAACAGTTTTATCTGAACACAATAACGTTCACAGTCGGCCTTTCGTGTCACCTTCAGTCTGAACACAACCGTCGTATATGGTTCAGTGTCTGTGATCTGAACATAAAAAGCGTTGAGATAATGTTAATTCATGTGAACGCACGACTTGTATAATACAGGTATGTTGATGTACATAATAATACAGAAGATAAAGATGATACAAGTGAACAGTGACTTGACGGTCACTGAACACTGTTTATAAAATACAAATGTGTGGCTATTTTTTAAACAGTGAACAGTGTTCAGTGATAGTCATGGTACTTGTTTGCTAGTATCATATTATCTTCTTTAAAATATATCATTTTAAAACAAAATTAAAGATGGGTTCCAGAAAAGTATTTATCGGGTGGTTATTGTCACAGTCGTATTTCATTAGTGTCACGTGCAGAACGGAGGGCCTGACAAGGACAGCTGTCTAGTCCTTCGGATGAGACGAAAAACCGAGGTCCCGTGTATACATTGGCGTGCACGTAAAAGATCCCTTGGCAGTTGGAATTCGATATAAGAGTAGGCGATAGTGCCGCTGCCCGGGCAAAATTTCCCTCATAGCACACTGTATGGCGTATGCCCGTCTTCATTAGCCCAGTTTAGGAGCAGAACAGTAGGACGTTAAACCCCATTTCATTTCATTTCATTAGTGTCACTATGGGTCGCCCAAACTCTGCCGCGTGGCTCGCCCAAACTATTTACCTGTAATATTAAGGCTCGCCCAAACTGTCTACCTTCAATGCACGTGCATACAGGTAGTATATAAACTGACAATCGGGCAGGTTTAGGAGAGGGATTATGACAGTTGGATTGGAGGACTCGATATTGCCATCGGGTACTTGGGTGAGTGAAATCGTTATGCTATTAATTTTGGTGTCTTGGTTCCGATGTGCAGGTTTCGTATATTTTACTCATCGTTGTATATTTTGTTAGTATGAGTAAATATTTCATGTATACTATTCAAAAAAAGTAGGGGATATTTGATTTTGGGGGCATAATACTAAAATATGCAAATGACTACGAAAAAAGTCACTATAGAACCTAACAGAAGAAACATTTCCAGTTACATGTGACGCCCAAACGCACCAATAGCTACCGCATGGAATGCAGGTGATGCTTGGGATCATCATGGGGGTCCAACCCAAGATTTGCACGACTCTGACTTTGAATGTTACAGTCATTGTGGCATTGAATTCCAGGGTGGAAACATCAGTTTAATTGTTTTAGTGACCAGAAAACAAATTTTGATATGCGTCGGCTTACCCAAAATGAAAGGTTACGTGCCCTTGGCATGCTACAGATCGGCACAACACAGGCGGTTGTGGCGCGGACGATGAATGTTTCTCAGTCTGTCATAAGCAGGCTATGGTCCAGATACCGTGATACACAATCTGTACAGGACAGACCACGCTCAGGTCGACCAAGGGCGACAACTCAAGCCCAGGATCGATTTATCCGTACCTTGGCCTTGAGAAATCGTGTCATCACAGCAAATCAGATCAGCGCTCGTCTTCAAACAGACACTGGTGTGAGAGTGAGTGGCCAGACGATTCGGAATCGACTGCATAGGGGTCACCTTCGCGCCCGACGTCCTCGCGTGATCCCTTGTTTGAGAGATCATCACATTCAGGCAAGACGTCGTTGGTGTAGGGATCGTCAACACTGGGATAATCGACGCTGGAGCAATGTGATGTTTTCAGATGAGTTAAGGTTCACTGTTGATTTTTTTGACAGACGTAGGAGGGTGTGGCGTCGTCGAAACGAGCGCTTCCAAGACGTTAACGTCATCAGACATGATCGATTTGGGGGTGGTTCTGTTATGGCGTGGGGAGGCATCACTGTTGCTGGAAGAACGGCTTTACATGTTGTTGCAGGGCGTGTTACAGGCCAGTACTACCGGGACAACATCTTGGCAGTCCATGTTGTGCCGTTCGCACGACGTCATGGCCGCCGTTTCATCTTCCAGGATGACAACGCAAGATGTCACAGGGCCAGGATCGTTACAGGTTACCAACAACAGAACATCACCACATTACCTTGGCCATCACTGAGTCCCGACCTCTCCCCCATCGAGCATGTCTGGGACATGCTTGGACAGAGGTTACGTCAACGTCAACAACATCCTGCCAATGTCCAAGAACTTGCTGCTGCGTTGCAACAGGAATGGGACAATCTGGACCAAAATGACCTTAGACGTCTCATTAGGAGTATGCCACGTCGGATCAATGCTTGTTTGGCAAACAGAGGAGGATTTACCCGTTACTGACTTGGTTGTGATGCTGTGGTAACTTTGCTGTTTGACCCCGGGTATCATTTTACCCTTATAATGGTCAGTCTGTGCCTTACTTAGTCTAACGATCATTTGGAATAAATCGATGAATGTGAACTTCATTTCATTTTGTCATTTGTTTCTTCGTCAGTTTCATTAGGTGACTTTAATAACACTAAAAAATCAAATATCCCCTACTTTTTTTGAATAGTATATTTGTTAAATGGTGTCGATATATGGTATTTGTTAAATGGTGTCGATATATGGTGATGCTGACGGATGGACATTTTTCCCTAGCTTCATAATTTATATAGTGCGCGCACTTTAAAGTGTTATATTGTATTTTGAGTTATATAAAATGAATTCTTTTGTATTTAGTTTCTTCATTTCCCCAAAACGGTCACGCCTCGCCCATCCTGTGACAGTTATTTCCAATAAAGGTATGGCAATTTTGGTATATATATGGAAAGTAGAGATATCCAATCTACTAGAAAAATACTGGTTTCCCCGAAAAAACATTCATGGAGCGTATACAGGACAAATGTAAGGGTTCCCCTAATCAACAGCCCGACGATTAGGAACTTCTGCACGTGTGATGTCAAAGGTCACAAGCGAACATTGAGCGCTTGATGTACAAGTTGATAAACTTTATGAAGCATTAGACACGTACAATACTTTCTGAGATAAAAATGACGGGGGAAAAAAGCGGGTAGTGGATAATCCGAGAATTTAATTAGGATTCGATATTTGTAATAGTAAGCGATTAAAGACAACATCGTCTTATGTTTGCAATGAATTCTCCTGACTCCCAAGACGTCAAGTAAACATGACCTGGTTTGATCGAATTTTAATAGCAGGGCATTTCTTCGCAATTACCATGTTTGGGAAGGATTTAAAGCATAATTATGACAATTAGTTTGAATATGTTTTTGGTCCATATATACCATTTAAATCACCCAGTTTATACGCGGGAACCCATCTTTAAAGATACATTATGGGAGATTAGATAAGAGCTGACAGTTCTCACTATAATAGTTAAAAACAATTTCAGTCAAATTGATTCAGTTTGAACCGAGATTTTAGCGATTGAATTTTCGGCCTTGCCTCGATCATCATTACTAAATTCGGTACTATAACAAACAGTCTCGATTATCCATTTCATGATTAAATCATGAATGGAAGTCGAACAGCAAATTGGAACCTAATCCAATAAACATCGTAGGCTAGCGATGCCATCTAGAGTTGATTATGATGTGGATAAGTTAATTAATGTCTAATTAATAATTTAGATAACATTTTTAAGGCCTACAAAAAGACCTGCAATAGGCAGATTTAGCTCCATGCATAATGTATGTTAAATAAAGGGGTGGAGATTAAATGGGGGTCCAAGTTCTACTTTCCTCTACTTACTGAGCAGACAAAAATAGACATTGGCCAATTTGGGAGAGAGTAGCTGGGCGCTGGCTGTTGGGGATTGCCCTGTGTAGACGGATTTAAGTGATCCTTTTAACATGTGTTCTTTGTTAGCCTGTGATCATCTAGTTTTGTCTCTGGCTCGAATATTGTTGTTGTTCTTTTCTTACGGACCCCATCGTTGTGTTTTCTGACGATACCGAAATCAAATATGTAACAGAAACAACAAAAGTTTTTTCTATACGTTTTTATGTCACTACTAGAAGAATGCCCGGCTTCGCTCGGGGGTCATAACCCCGAAACCGGAAGTGGTAGACTAACGCCACCTGGCCTGTTACTCCAGGTGAACTGCTTAATATATGTAACTAATTAACCACTAGTAGGAGACAGTTAAATAAAACAAAACACCTTTTTTTCTTTCTTTCAGCATTTAAAAAAAAAAAATAATCTCGGGCACCGGCCCTATCCCGGAAATTGCATAACCGGTCATATAGTTTTTCAGCGTCGGGTGTCTGGGGCCAGCCGTAATACGCGGCGTATTACCGATTGGCAGCTGCCCAGAGATGATCCGGTGAAATAACCGCTCAGTTGCCACTCTAGACTCTGGTAAAAAGGGGCGGCGGGTACCCACCCGGATGTCCCTGGAAAGCTGCGGGACAGGGAGGGCCCCGGTGCCAGAGACAGTGCGGGCACGACCGCTACAAGTGTGTGTGTGTTGGGGGGGGGGGGGGTCGGTGCTAGCAGCAGGGACTGTCTTCCCGGGGCCGTCCCCTCGGCGTTCTCTCCGGGACGCGGCGTATTACCGACTGGCGGTTCGACAGTTCCCCAGAGATGTTCCGGTGAAATACCCGCTCAGTTGCCACTCTAAACGCTGGTGAAAACGAGCGGCGGTACCCACCGGGATGTCCCTGGAAAGCTGCGGGACAGAGACGGCCGGTGCCAGAGGCAGTGCGGGGACGACCAGTACAGGTGGGAGTGTGTGGGTCTGGGGGGGGGGGGGTCGGTGCAATTGAGTGCAGGGGGGTCGGTGCTGGCAGCAGGGACTGACTTCCCATGATCGTCCCCTCGGCGTTCTCCTCGTCTGTGATGCGTGAGATGACCCTCCCTGCCCCCACAACGACCCCTGATCTGACAATTAGGGGCCATATAGTACGTCTATCACACAAAGCTGGGCTGTTGGAAGAGGCCCGTTACTAGCCACCGAAACTATGTTGTGGTTGTCCCTGGGTGTGGCGTTGGACAGATCCAGAACGGACATCGTGTCACAAGACCCAGACGTCGCTGCCTGCAATGAAGCAAGCAGCCAATTCCTATATAGGCTACCAGATCGCCATGGACCTGTTGGTGTGACCGTTCTTGATCGCCTATAGCTGACAGGTATTCTGCCCCATCCACGGACACCCTACTTTCCCGGAAGAGCCTAACTGCCCGAGATCGGGACAGATGCTGGTGTTGTTCAAGGGTGTACCTACACCGGCTGTTACTCCCTAAATTATATATTTGTTTCTTAAAAAACATAATGAAAATCAACTGAAGTGAAAATGAAATAAAGTTTTGAGACGATGTACTCTCAACGTAAGCTACGATGCGAGTGACCAAAACACGTGTTGCTTTCAGGATCATAAACGAAAAACAGATTACAAAGTAGCTACAAGTCTAAACTATACCTTCCGATACATTGATGACATAACACCCATCAATGATAACAGAAATTTCAACAAATATAAAAGTGAAATATATCCCCCCAGAACTAATATTAAATAAAGCAAATTCCGGCACTATAAATGCATGTTCTTGACCTGGACATTAATATAATTAACAATAAATTTAATGTCGGTATTTTCGACAAAAGGGACAAATTTGGTTTTGAAGTAGTAAAATACCCGTCAGTCTATAGTATTATACCAGATACCACGCTATATAATGTTTTCTATTCATAGGCATTACGATTTTTGACAATCTGTAACGATAAAGAACTATTTCTTTCCCGAATAAAATCTCTTTATTTTAAGTGCACTGTCAAAGGCGGTACAGAAGTACGCATTTTAAAAGAAATTTCGAAACCTCCATTGCTTCAACATACCAAGTTTGACATTTTTTATAAGTATGTAACTGACTACATATTGGATAATGATCCAATGTAATATTTATTTTAAATTTTCTGTAGTTACCTAATCCTATCTGGATTATCGCCCTTATTTTATGCCTTTATAAATACACTTATATTCTATTGAATACCTAAACGTTTATTAATTGACTTAGAGCATTTAGTTTTAGACTACCTGTTTTTTTATACATTTCACCGATGTGGTATGGGGAGACTGGGGCTAAGTAGCCCTTGGGGCACATGCGATAAAATCAATTAAAAAAACTTGTAAAAAACAGTCTATTAGAGTTATCTTTTTTTTTTTGTAGACAAGCTTATTCTAACTGTATTCAATATGCCTCGATTCTATTGAATACCTAAACGTTTCTTAATTGACTTAGAGCATTTAATTTTAGACTACCTGTTTTTTTTATACATTTAACCGATGTGGTTAGGGGAGACTGGGGCTAAGTAACCCTTGGGGCACATGCGATAAAATCAATTAAAAAAACTTGTAAAAAACAGTCTATTAGAGTTATCTTTTTTTTTTTGTAGACAAGCATATTCCAGACCCACGACGTTATCACGCCTCCGCCATTTAGCCTAGCGTGCGTTTTTATTCAGGAAAATCCTATTTTGCTCTTTGTAAGTATATTTTGATTGTTTTTATAATTTCTCTTCTACAAAATTGACTGTGCCTAATATTTTATTGCCTTAGTCAGAAATAAAACCGTAACCATTCTATTATTCATCAAAAGAAGCTTTACATGGCTTAAATTAATGACTCCCCTGCAACGTAGCTTGGCATGCTGATTCATGAGTTGGGGCAAGTTAGCCCATTGACCATGAGGTCATGGTGTCCCCTGGGCGAATTTACCCCTTTAATAAATCGAACGTGCCCCTGAGAATAATGTCAAATAGGTAGGCCTATGTTGTTGTTGGCTCTAAATCTGACAGAAACATAATTATGTTGTTTTGTTTATTTTAGCTTTAGACAGGAATAATGGTAAGAAATTACGTTCGGAAAACGGATCGAGCGGCCAAGACGGTTGAAGATAAAGAGAAGATAAAGAAAGCCATTGAATATTATTTTTCTACTAATGCTGGTACTCGAACAACTTCAGAAATGTTTAATATCCCCAGAACAACATTACGTGATAATATCAAACGGATTCAGCAGCAACAACCGGGTGATTGGTCTGTAGATAACCTGCAAATTGGATTTTCAAGGCATAACCAGATTTTCTCCCCTGACCAGGAACAAATACCCTCAAAGTATATAAAACGAGCTGCAGGGATATATTTTGGACTTAGCCCCAAGGATATACGTGTATTGGCATTTCAATGTGCTAAAAAGTTTGCAATTGTTACCCCAGCTTTATGGGAAGACAAAAACGGGCAGGTCCTGATTGGTTTACTGGTTTTATGAAAAGAAATCCCTCGCTATCCATAAGGACACCCGAGGCAACCAGTATCGGAAGAGCATCTGCATTTAACCCTGAAAATGTAAAACGATTCTTCTCCAAATTAGTTTCTTTGGTAGACAGATATCAATTCCATGCTAAAGACATTTGGAACATAGATTAAACTGGTGAGACGACTGTTCAAAAGCCTCAGAAAGTTGTAGCTACAAAAGGTGTAAAGCAAATTGGCTCATTAACCTCAGGTGAAAGGGGCACATTAGTAACCGTGTGTGCTGGAATCGGTGCCATTGGTCAAGCGATTCCACCCTTTTTCGCTTTTCCTAGGTTCAATTTTAAGGAGCATCTTTTAAGAGGGGCGCCAACTGGCTCAAGAGGCAGTTCACACAAGTCTGGGTGGATGACTGCGGACAATTTTTTTAAGTTTATGCACCACTTTAAAGAGTATACTAACCCATCCTTAGATAAACCTATCTTAATCATTTGTCTATCGATGTTCTGAATTTTGCAAAACGCAACGGCATAATCATGCTTTCGTTCCCTCCACACTGCTCACATAGAATGCAGCCTTTGGATTTGTCGGTATTTGGTGGTTTTAAGAAGAGGACAGCACAGTCTCAAGCTAATTGGCTTCGCAGCCACCCAGGAAGACCAATGCAAATTTACGATCTACCAGAAATAGTCTGTAATTCATGGAATAAATCTTTCACCATACAAAATGTTGTGGCCGGTTTTGCCAAAGCAGGAATATATACCGTAAAACCTGATATATTTCAGGAAGCAGATTTTGACCCAGCAAGTGTGACAAATCGCCCAAATCCTAACGATATTAGTTTACCAGCTGAAAGTGCAACTCAGTTAGAATCCCCAACTAATGTCTCAGTTCCGGTTGATACTTCCATCAGTGATCTGGCTGATAGTTTTCATGTTGAATCCGTGAACACAAACCTTAATGACAAATCTGTGACTACACAAGCCACTAACTCAGACAATTCAATTGTAATGACGTACTCTGACATACCTGGGGAAATCGTTAACGTATCGGTAGACGGACACTGTATGCAACATGCCGTCAAACTTTGTATGGAATACTACAACGTCTACAAGTCAACTAGTGAGCTGTGCAACTTGCTTTTGCAGGAAGTTTTGGAACATACGGAATACTATAAGCAATATTCATCAGAGGACCAAAATATTCTGAACGACCTCTGTATGTTTATATACAACAAAGTTTGCAACACCAAGTCGTGTGATTTCTTTTTAGCAGGGGATCACGTGGCTAAGTTGGTAGGACGCTGGCTCGCTAGCCTGGAGGTCGGGTGTTCGATCCCTGCATTGGCCGAGAAAGTTCATCCAGATTTTCCAGCGTGGTTCCCCCTTGTCAGTGATACAGGACGAAGGGCCTGACAAGCACAGCTGTCTAGTCGTTCGGATGAGACGAAAAACCGAGGTCCCGTGTACACATTGGCGTAGACGTAAAAGATCCCTTGGCAGTTGGAATTCGATATAAGAGTAGACCGTAGCGCCGCTGCCCGGGCAAAATTTCCCTCATAGCACACTGTATGGCGTATGCCCGCCTTTATCCCTTGAGTGTTGGAATTCGATATATATTAGCCCAGTTCGGAGCAGAACAGTAGGCCGTTAAACCCCATTTCATTTCATTTCCATTACCAGAATAAGTTGACTGATGCCATATAAATGTTATATATTGAAGGATAACGTTGCCAATATTATTTCATTGTTCACGGTGCAAACTGCAAATGTCAGTAGTTCAAAATACGTATTTTAGTTTTACAATTTACAATTTCCATTGCTCAACAATACCAATGTCACGGTGTTAAAATACAGAATACACTTTTCAATAATACAAAATACAGTATAATAGTTATTTTGCACATTACACTTCTGCATTCTGCATTTTGCATAATAGACAAATGCATAATAGAACCTTGCATAGTAGAACATATACCTTATATGGGATCTACGACGTACGTCATTTGCATACGGAAAAAAATCCGGGCTATGACGGAAATTAATGATTTACGCGATAAAGCCATAAGGCCGAGGTCATTAGAAGGGGACAGTACTCGATTTTGTTAGTCTTCAACTCCCAGGCTCTATAATGTAATCAGTTCGACGATTAGAGGATTCTGAAAGATAATAGTCTGCACACTGATCAGCAGTGATTTTTCGCTAGGCCGCTACAATCACTGATAAGGATGACATCGATGCGACTTAATGAGCCAGAAATATTAACTTTTTTCCTGCGACAAATTAAATTCTAAAACATTTTTTTTATGTATTGGGAAAATAAATAAAGGCGTTTGACGTATTTATAGGTAAAAATTATTTCCTATGTAGTGTAAATGGGTATTAAAATGACTAAAAGGCAGCATTCCGCCCGAAGTAACGTCTTATGTAAACAATGCACGCGCCATTCAGCCAATGATTGACCCCGCGTGCTGTGACGGCACGTGTTAAGGCAGTCATGTTTGACAGAGATATTACTACTCGTAATTCTCTGTGAAACAGATTGAATAGTCTGGTTTATTTAATTAACAGCTCTCTAAAACCCTTTTTTGGGTAAGGTTAAAGAATCTTATAGTAACCGAGCGGAATGTGTCACCTGTATTCCAGCACCCGGATTCGAAATAAAGTTAGCACACATATTCCTAGCGCCAATAAAAACCTAGATATAATTATCACGAAAATAATTGTTACCTTTATATTAGAAAATAACATTTTAAGACATATTAATGCAAAGTATATAATAATATATAATAGATCCCCCCCCCCCCAAGAAAATTTGCTGAAATAAAGATCTTGGAGCCACAAAAGCTACTTTAGAAGTTATTGTGTGCGCGGTGAGCCTACCCTAACTCGATTCCCCACATATTTAGTACGTTTACGGTAATATATCTCCAAAAGCCAATATAGAAGGCTTCTGGATTTTTGTATTCTAGTAGTTTATTCATCCCTTCACTCTGTGAAATACAAAACATGTTGCCACCAAAGCTGGTTCGGGTGCTTTTTGATGAAACGTGGGCGTACTCCTTGTTTATTGTACCCACGAACCCCGCCTCGAATCCGGTGCTGGGAACTTTTCGGTGGTATAACTCGATAGCCCAACATAGAAAGTTAATGAAATTTGGCATCTTTATACCTTATGCATCTGTCGATTCGGTGAAATAAAGATCTTGGAGCCACCAAAACTTGTTTAGAAGTCATTGCGTGCGCAGTGAGCCTACCCTAACCCGATTCCCCCACATATTTAGTACGTTTACGGTAATATATCTCGAAAAGCCAACATAGGAGGCTTCTGAAACTGTGCAGTCTAGTAGTTTATTCATCCCTTGATTCTGTGAAACAAAAAAAAAAAACATTTTGCCACTAAAGCGGGTTTGGGTGCTTTTTGATGCAGCGTGGGCGTACCCCTTGTTTATTGCACCCACGAACCTCGCCTCGAATCCTGATCCTAGGAACTTTGCTGTGGTATAACTCGATACGCCAACACAGAAAGTAAATGAAAATTGGCCTGTTCATATCTTATCCATCTGTTGATTTGGTGAAATAAAGATCTTGGAGCCACCAAAGCTATTTTATAAGTTATTGCGTGCGCGATGAGCCTACCCTTACCCGATCCCCCCATGGTTTTAGCATGTTTACGGAGATATTTCTCTAAAAGCCAGCTAAGGAAGTTTCTGAAAATTTGTATTCTAGTAGTTTACGGTAATAGTATATTTTTTTTCATGAGGGAGGGGGGGGGGGATCCATTACATATATACTTTGCATTAATATGTCGTTTTCTAATGTAAAGGTAACAATTATTTTCGTGATTATTATATCTAGGTTTTTATTGGCGCTAGGAATATGTGTGCTAACTTCATTTCGTATCCAGGTGACCTTATGGCGTTATCGCGTAAATCATTAATTTCCGTCATAGTCTGGACTTTTTTCCGTATGCAAATGACATTCGTCGTAGATCCCATATAAGGTATATGTTCTACTATGTAAGGTTCTATTATGCATTTGTCTATTATGCAAAATGCAGAATGCAGAAGTGTAATGTGCAAAATAACTATTCTACTGTATTTTGTATTATTGAAAAGTGTATTCTGTATTTTAACACCGTGGCATTGGTATTGTTGAACAATGGAAATTGCAAATTGTAAAACTAAAATACGTATTTTGAACTACTGACATTTGCAGTTTGCACCGTGAACAATGAAATAATATTGGGAACGTTATACTTCCATAGTTATATTATATTAACCAATATTCCTCGTTTTGTATAACGAGGGCAATGATTATCCGTGATCATTCGACGACTCGTGTCCTGCAGTCTTAAATCGATTCCTTTAACTGTAATAAAATAATGTTTTCCCCACATACTGTTCTGCACAAACCGAGGGTAATGAAGGGCATATTAGCCTGGTAGCAATTAAATTCCATGTGTCAAGTGTTCTTTTGGTTTAAACAGTTTTTATTTCAAAAATATTTCACAATTTAAGGGCATAAAGAATAGGATACAAACATAAGTCAAGTTGGCTTATATTAATTTGCTTCCTTCTGTATAATATATGTACAATTTCAAATAATATATATGATACAGACACAACCTAATTACAGTATTTTAAATTGTTCAATGTATTGTGACAGTATTAGTTCTTTAATCAGGTTCGGATGACAAGACTAGTTTCAGCTTCTATTAATACTTTTATTCTGCTTCTAACATATTATGTACAAACATCGTAATGTTAAAGACACCCAGGACTAAATTACATTAGTTGGCCGTTGTCCGGTCTTAACTCCAAACCTGCCTGGCCTGGAGTTAACTACCAGACGTCGCCTAGCCTCCGCCTGCTCTCCTGTCCTGGCTGGACCTCTCTGCCTATTTGTTTCTTAATCTGGGTTTATAAACCTTTCCTCACACAAAGGAATCTCATTAGGCATCTGGCTATAATGTATCATGTTTCATATCAGTTAACGTTCAGTATAGTTTATCAGACAAAGAAGTAAGATAAGACATGCCATCAACAAGTTAAAGTTACATAAGTTACATAATGCTACCAAGATCTATAGGGGTCGGCAGGTGGATTTGATATTCAAATTACTTTCACATGTCAAGATGGCAGGGGGCATAACATGTCATTTTGTAACATACCTTCCCTTTTTTTTCAATAAAGTTATGAATTATATGAAATAACTTATTTTAAGACAGTTACAAACTTAAATATAAATGGAGTCGAGAATAACTACCCTAATTAAAATATAAACAAAAATACGAAAAATTACAATATACTGATTAAAAGTTAAATAAACAAAAATAAAAATTTAAATGGCAAAGAATAAAACACTGGTTGAAAATATACTAGAATGTTCATACATTATGTCGCAGATAATTTTAATGTTCACACACACGAGTTCTTGGAATCGCATATATCACACACACTATTTTAATTTGTACACACGCGAATAACCGAAATCACATCTATATAAATTATTTTCATGGTAACACACGCGAATATATAATATAAATTATTATAATAGTCACACGCGTAATGGAGCAATTATATCCATGTTCTTCTTCTGTACATCGTCGTTGTGGTCAACTGTATAAGTTTTCCGTAATATCAAGGGGTCAGTGTTTTCCGTTAGTCTTATCTCTTCCATACCACCTGGCCGGAACGGGGCGTTATGACATGTGCTATGAAGAGTATTATAATTGTCACCCGTGCCCAAGTTTTATCATCTGTTTATCATATCATGGAGTGAACTTAATTAATAGTTAATCAAATTAGCAAGTGGAACAGACTTTAATTAGCTATCTAACGATATTTACATTATTATTTACATGGATAGAATTGAAATTAGGATGTCATATTGTTTTGTTTTTTTCTGAACACATTTTACCAATCTTCAATAAGATATTTTGAAAGAACTTATCAACATTAATAACGGTTTATCTCTATAATTTTTAAACACAACACAAAACAAGACAATACGTTCGCTCCTAATTCTGAGCACGACCCTCTCCTGGGGTTAAACCAATCCCACCTGACTGGGGTTTCACATAAACCTTTTCCCGTAACATATCGGGACCTCCCAATCTATATTATTGGGGTATCACAAAATAAAAATAATAAAAAAATCTCTCCCGTACATATCGGGTCATCCCATTAACATTTGGGGTACTACGTTAAACACGAATAAAATCTTTCCCGTAAATATCGGGCCATCCCATTAACACTTGGGGTAATATACACGTATAGACAAAACAAATAAAAAACCTTAGAGATAAACGCGGTAATACTGTGTGAATGTTATTGGGTTAAATTTCAAATTACGATACTGTTAACCCAATTCTAGTTAAACAATCACAAAACATTTTACTTTTCGATATTAACCTATTAATACTAATTTTAAATGCCAAAATATGTGTTCAAAAACAAACAATTATAATTTATAATCTTTTAAAAACAACATGACCCATTGTAAAACAAACAATATACAATTTTGTTTTAGTCATTTTCCTACAAATAGTTAAGGACTGTTCCACTACTAGCTTGAACGTTAAATTAAATTAAGTAACTACACCATGATATTTAATAAAGCGTGATGATAAACTGCTGATTTCCCAGTTAAATTATAAAACATTATAGCACAATGTCATTATTAACCGGCCATGGTAGGATTAGAAAAAGACTTACCCGTGTAGACTAATATCTGTGGCCTGTGGTCTTCTAGTGGTGGACTTCAAACGTTGCTCTGGTCAGCGGCGCCAATTAATATGTGACAGTATTAGTTCTTTAATCAGGTTCGGATGACAAGACTAGTTTCAGCTTCTATTAATACTTTTATTCTGCTTCTAACATATTATGTACAAACATCGTAATGTTAAAGACACCCAGGACTAAATTACATTAGTTGGCCGTTGTCCGGTCTTAACTCCAAACCTGCCTGGCCTGGAGTTAACTACCAGACGTCGCCTAGCCTCCGCCTGCTCTCCTGTCCTGGCTGGACCTCTCTGCCTATTTGTTTCTTAATCTGGGTTTATAAACCTTTCCTCACACAAAGGAATCTCATTAGGCATCTGGCTATAATGTATCATGTTTCATATCAGTTAACGTTCAGTATAGTTTATCAGACAAAGAAGTAAGATAAGACATGCCATCAACAAGTTAAAGTTACATAAGTTACATAATGCTACCAAGATCTATAGGGGTCGGCAGGTGGATTTGATATTCAAATTACTTTCACATGTCAAGATGGCAGGGGGCATAACATGTCATTTTGTAACAGTATAGATTTAGTAATTGAACTGGAATATACAGGTGATAATTCTATGGAACGAGAGCGAGAAATGGGGAGGAAGCAGTGGGAGGAAACCGGAGGACCCGGAGAAAACCCACGAGGTTGGACAGGCGACCCTATTCCTTGCCACGTAAAACCGGGGATTCGAAACCACGCCTGTCGACTCAATGACAGACTTTATGATACAGCGCGCGACGCTAACCATTCAGCCATCCAACCCCCCGATAATGCTATGGAATACAATTACTGCTTATTACTGAGCGACGTTTCGACTGGGCTTCTCTAGTCATTATCAAGCATTATCAACTGGCAATAGTGAATTATAGGATTAATAGGATTATTCTTTAACAAGGTAGGACTGTTTATAAATACCATCTATTTTAGGGCTTTATTTTAATACATTTTAAAAATATAACTTAAAAAAATTAAATTGTAACTTTAATTAAATTAGATTCCCTTTGGGTACATGTAATTAAGGGGTATCTCTGGTTGGTCAGCATTAATCAAGTATTCTTGTGTACATGTATATAAACTGTCTTGTTATATTTTCATATTTTATCATAGCTTGATAATGACTACGGAAGCCCGGTCGAAACGTCGCTGAGTTATAAGCAGTAATTGTATTCCATAGAACTGTCACCTGTATTCTTTAGTATTTTAGGTACGGTACAAATAATTAGATAAGTAATTTTAAAAGTAAAAAAATAAATAAATTCCTCACCACAAGGTTGCATTTTTGTAAGTGTAAAGTGTTCTTTTACGTGCACCGTGGTTTGTCGTAACTTCCGAACGACAAGGGGGGGGGGGGCGAATAGTTAGCACGTGCGCGCTGTATCATAAGGTCTGTCATTGAGTCAACTGGCGTGCTTTCTATTTACCGGTTGTACGTGACAAAGTTTAGGTTCGCCTGTCCAGCCCCCGTGGGTTTTCTCCGGGTCTTTCCTTTTCCTCCCACTGCTAAAGACCCCTACGCGCAAGCGAATTATTGAAATAAAATTGAACTATATGCTAGTCCCGAAATGACCTAGTTTGTGTCGAGTGGACGTTAAACCCTCTCTCTCTCTCTCTTTCTTTCTCTCTCTCTCCGAGATAGCAGGCCCGCTACTTCATCGCCGAGCCACCGTAACTCCCTAGACAAAACATCAAATTCAGCACTGATCTTATCAATGTTTCATCTTCTATTTCCAGGTACAATTGGAGTAGGGTGGGGGTGGAGGTCTAGCGCGTGCACTTTAGATTAAAAGGTCTGTCATTGAGTAATATGGCGTGGTTTCGATTACCAAGCTTTTATGCTACAAGAAGTAGCGTTGCCTGTAAAACCTCGTTTGTTTTTCCCGGGTCCTCCGCGGTTTCCTCCCACTGCAAGTGAATTATAAAGATATATTGAACCATATGTTGTTAGTCCCGAAATGACTTTGGAGCATTTTATCCGATCATTTGTTCACCGTCTGTGGTTAAAAAAACACGAACAAAAATGTGTCGATAAAATGTTCGTGAAATCATGTGATACGTATGCCATTTTGAAATCACGTGATTTAATGTAGCGGTAGCAATGGCGTATGTTAGTATTTATACACGTCATTGGGCGGTAATGTATTGTTTGCGAAATCTATTAAAGGCCAGCTTAAGGTCATTGAGATGTAAATGAGGTTAGGACACGTGATTGTTGGCGAGATTGTGGTTAGAGTTAGGATAAGCATTGGGGTTAAATCCAGGGTTAGGATAAGAAATTTGGGGAGAGGTTAGGTCTCCATGTAGCACTGACCTAGGATGACCTATGACTAAAACTTATCATTTAGAACTAACCGTGTATTGTTCGACTTCGAGCTAAAACATTCGTTCGTCTGCGGGACCACAGAAACAAAAATAATTGTTCTGTGTTTTTGTTCATCGACATAAATGTTCAATCGTCTGCACTAGACTTAAAGTTACAATTTCATATTTTCTAAGAAAGTCAAAACATAATTATTTCTATGTCTTTTGCTCAATAGATTGCCAACTCACTTTTATACGATCATAGGTTATCTTTCTCACACTTAAAAATCTTTACATCGGAAATTATAACATAATTACCTCCCAATTACTTACCTTGTTTTCCTATTCCCCACCATGGAATAGCTATCTTCAAACGTTTGAATTTGAAGTTTGAAAATGATATTTTTGCCAATTTCTCAACTGGCAATAGTGAATTATAGGATTAATAGGATTATTCTTTAACAAGGTAGGACTGTTTATAGATACCACCTATTTTAAGGCTTTATTTTAATAAATTTTAAAAATATAACTTAAAAATATGAAATTGTAACTTTAAATGATGTACAAAGGATTATCCTGGAAAACGTTGTCTCGACCAAAATTACTCCCATTTATTTTCCGCGTATTACATAATTATTAGATTTGAGCAGGTAGATTATCCAGACTATCATAAAATACGATAAGTAGATTATCAAGTCATTTGTTTAACAAAAAAATGTTGACAGACATTGGAATTCGGGTAAGACTCAATAAACCAAAAAATATGGGTGGTTAGATTATCCTGTCAATCTTGGACAGTTTATGTGACAAAGGATATGCAAGATTAAAACTCAATAAACCAAGAAAAAAATTAGTGGATTATCCAGTCATTTGTTCAAAAGTAATATTGAGAGAATGTGTACAGGCAGACAATAAATCTTGTTATCCTGCCTTATCTTGTGACATGGAAACTTCTATTTGACATATTAGTTGTAGAACATGACAGATGAAGGAATCGAATTAAGATTCAAGAAAATCAGTAGATGCATTATACAGACAAACTTTGACATTTTATGTGATGAAGAATGAAACATGATTTATTTGAAAATCTCGATTTATTTTATCGTCCATTAATAGACTCGATCAATACATCTTTATATTCTACTTAACCACCTGTTGCTTGTACCCTACTGACATAGTCTACATCAATATAAGACACGTGGAACAAGATTGCAGCTAATCTATACTTAAAACCACACACATTAGAAATGAAATGGGAGTTAACGTCCTCCTTTGCTGTCCAAACCGTAGGAGAGAGAAATGGGGTTTAACGTCCACTCGACACAAACTAGATAATTTTGGGACTAACACATGGTTCAATTTCATTTCAATAATTCGCTTGCGCGTAGGGGTCTTTAGCAGTGGGAGGAAACAGGGGGACCCGGAGAAAACCCACGAGGTTGGACAGGCGATCCTTCTTCTTGTCACGTACAACCGGGGAATCAAAACCACGCCAGTTGACTCAATGACAGACCTTATGATACAGCGCGCACGTGCTAACCATTCGGCCACCCAACCCCCGTAGTGCCACTGCGTTCCTCATAGCACACTGTACAACATATGCCCTTCTCGATTAGCACAAAACCACGCCAGTTTACTCAATGACAGACCTTGTGATAAAGCGCGCACTTGCTACCCCCCCCCCCTTCTCCATTAGCACGGAAGGAGCAAAGTGTGAAGTTAAACATCGTTTCACTTTCCTGAGATGACAAACAGATTCTGTATAAAAGTCCATGTACTCGACATTCATTAATTTGTCTGCGGGTGTTCAATCCCTGCATTGGCCGAGAAAGTTCATCTTGATTTCCCCCCTTGTCAGTGATGTAGGACGGACGGCCTGACAAGGACAGCTGTGTAGTCGTTCGGAAGGGTAAAAAAACGAAGTACGTGTACACATTAGTTTGTACGTAAAAGATCCCTTGACAGTTGGAATTCGTTGTAAGAGTAGGCCGTAGTGCCGCTGTCCGGGCAAAATGTCCCCCATAGCGCTTTGTATGTTGTATGCCCGTCTTCATTGGCCCAGTTCGGAGCAGATCAGTAGGGCGTTAAACCCCATTTCATTTCATTGATATTTCACACACATTCATTTAATGATTACATGTAAGCCTTCAGGGCAAAATTAACGAAAGATTGAAATACACTGGGAAAATTAATTTCTACTATAAATTTAGATTTTAGACACTTCGGACAAAACATTCGAAGCAGGGAGACTGAGAGATGTTCAATTTACACAGTTGAAAACAACTTCAAAGAAGTCACGTTCTGTCTAAATACGAATTTAATGGGGTTGTGTTTGCGGCCAATTGATTTGAAAATTGTGAAGAGTAATTCATTTTCTGTGTATGCCCATAAACTCTACTCATGACCATAAAACATTATTCCATATTTCTGTGACTTGGAGACATGCCAAGTTTATATTTGATCTACAAAAGTTGTAATCATGTTTAAGTGTACAAGAATAAAGCTTAATTGGCTGGAAGATATTTATAAAGGTTTTTAGTCCAGGTCAATCAGTCGATTTCTATTTTAAACAAATTACAAGCCAATATTGCACGGACTCGAATCCTTCTTAATCGGAATTCGATATAAAGTTGGAGGAAATGTTGCTGTCCGACGTGGCAGAACAAGGTCATTTCTGGACTAACATATTATTGCACAATTTTTTGTCTGGCGTGGTTTCGATTCAACGGTTGTACGTGACAAGGAGCAGGGTCGCGCGCGCTGTATCACAAGGTCTGTCATTGGGTCAATTCAAGTCCTGGGTTAAGGTGGTGCACTTACGGATGCAAAGAGGATGTATTACGGGGAAAAATGTGCCCTCCGTTTGAAAACGCCATGCATCCATTGTGTACTCATTGCATACGTGTTTCATACGCTCTATCCATCGAGCATCCGTTCACTTTGATTTCATCCGCGCAAAAAGTTTTGAGCCGCACAAAACTTTTATAACGGATGAACTTTCTGCCGTGTACGATGTAAATGCGCGACATATACGAGCACCAAACGTTCCATGTCCGTTATCATCCATTAAAATCCACTGTATCCTCTCTGCATCCTCTGGGCATCCTCGCAACTCACATCCGCTCCAGCTGAAAACGGAAAGAGGGAGAAAAGATAAGGTACATGGAACGTCTATACATCGTTAGTAGCACGGAAATAGAAATGTAAGCGTATGCATCTCGTATATAAAGTTTTCAAAACGGACAAAGCGTTTGTATCTGGGATGTATCTGGTATATTGAAGGATGTCTGGAGTTTGCCTAACCCCTTCGGAGCTGTCATCCACTTCCATCCGCTTTCATCCGCTAGGCTTCCGATGAACATCCATTTAACACCCCCCCCCCCCCTACAAACGCTTGAGACTACCAAAATTCTACATAGATCCTAGTTACTTAATTTCATGGAAGCGGTTAGTTTTCCTCAAATGCCTTTCTTTTGCTGTTTTTCTTATTATCACACATTTCCATGTGGATGTATTATGCCATCGCCCCTGGACGTCCGTCCGTCCACAATTTGTTTGTGGAAACTCAACAGGTCACACTTTTTATCCGATTGTGACGAAACTTGGGATATAGGTCTGTCTCCCTAAGCTCTCGGTTCATTTCGATATTATTATTAGCATATATCGGACCATAACTTCTGGATTATGGCTCCTGATTGTACGCAAAATCACGTTTTTAGCTTGTGGACTCTCTAGAGGTCACAATTGTTGTCCAATATTTTAAAAAAACGTATAAATTGATCACCGTTACACCCTCATGACGGTTGAGTTCCAATTTCGTGTAAATCGGACCAAAACTGTCGGATAAAATGACCGCCCCTCGTGTGCAAATAATGTAAAAAAAATATGGCATATCAAGGTTGTGGACCTTCTAGAGGCCACAATGTTTATCCGATTTTGATGAAACTTTAAATTTATGTTAATATCACAAAGATCTTTGTTCCTGTTGATAATCGCGCATATCCGAATATAACTTCCTAGATTATGACCACTGATTGTTCGTAAAATCGCACGTTTAGCTTGTGGACCCCTAGAAGTCACCATTTGTATTAAATTTTAAAAACCATTTAAATATATCACCGTTACACATTAATGAAGGTTGAGTTCAAATTTCGTATAGAAATCTTACCGAAACTGCCAGACAAAATGGACGCTCCTTGTACACAGGGTTGTGGACACTCTAGAAGTCACAATTTTTTTCCGAATTTAACGAAATTTGAAATGTATGTTTATAATCTAAAGATTAGATATCGGACCGTAACTTCCTGGATTATGGCCACTCTCTAGACGTCACAATTTTTATCTAAGTTTAAAAAAAACCGTATAAATTGATCACCGTTACACCCTCATGACGATTGAGCTCCAGTTTCGTGAAAATCGGATCAAAACTGCCTGGCCGCTCTTTGTACGCAAATTGTTTAAAAGTATGTAATACGAAGGTTGTGGACACTCTAGAGGTCACAATTTTTATCCGATTTTGATAAAACTTAAAACATATCTTTATATTCCAAGAATCTCAGTCCCTTTTGATATTTGCGCATTTCAGACCATAACTTTATAGATTATGGCCCCTGATTGAAGGAAAAGTGACTTGTTTTTAGCTTGTTCTCTATCCATCTCTTGCAAAAGGTGGGCGGGCGTATCTTGACTAACATATTATGGTACAATTTTTAATTCATATAGTCAGACACCGAGTCGCGCAGTGTACAGTCGAAGGTAAACCCCATCGCCCCCATCTCTCTCCCTCTCTCCATTTAAAATAAATGATAGAACTAGTCTGTATGATGGGAAAGTGTCTAGCATAAGGAATAGACGACATTACGGTTTGATGGGAAAGTTTCTGACATCCGAGATACACGACATTGCGGTTTGATGACATCATCCAAGATTAGAAGTGTTTTGATGTTTATATACTGTGTATATATTTAATTTTCTACAGACGTGGTGCGATATCATTCGGCATTAAATCCACGTAGACGTAATGAGTCATGCAATGGGGCGATATTTGACTTTCCAACTCGTATATTTCTCTTTGTCTTTGTGCTGTGAACATGCATTTTATGGAGTGTAGTGCATTATAAATATTCATATTATTATGGGGATGGCCTAATGGTCTAAAGTGTCGCGCTTCTTGCTCTAACTGGCCTGCCGCTCACCCCTGACTTCCGGTCGTGTTTAGTAAGCAGGAAAACCTATATTCTCTAAATTCCAAAAATAGTCTCAAACAGGTGAAAAGGAGAATTTCAGGATACAACGCATGTGCCGAATGCATAAGAAATGTCTCAACCAACCATGACAGCTGAACTATATTTGTTGTTTAATTACGTCACACGATACTACTCATGGCCACCTGAGTTGTCGGGGCTGGCAGAACTGGGACATGGCCGAATTCCAAATCACTCGATGGCAATTCTGTCAAATCGGGACGGTCCGGACTGATAATCAAGCATACAGGCAGAGAGAAGAGAACGCGAAGGGTGATTCGATCACGGGGTCAATACAAAACTGTAGCATTGAAATTGATTAGAAAGCAGGAGAAATTATAACTGTTATTAAAACGACTGAACAGTCAGTATTATTAAGTGTTATTCAATAAACGCCAAAGATATTAGTACTCAAAGAAAAATATGACGTAATTAGTTTTTATCACTAGAACTGCAAACTCATTGATATCCTTTTATTCTGTTAAAGGGACAGTGAGCCAAGTAAAGCATGTTCATCAAATAGCCTACAGAGTTTGAGACTTTGCAGTCGTGTTCGGATGGCAAAAGAACCCGCCAAAAAACGAGGTTGGCGTTGAAAGCAAAATTTGCTATCCGGGCAAAGTTTCCTTCATAGCATGGGGGTTGGGTGGCTGTATGGTTAACGCATGCGCGTTGAATGAATCATAAGGTCTGTCATTAAGTCAAGTAGCGTGATTTTAATTCCCCGCTTGTACGTGGAGTAGGGTCGCTTGTCAAACCTCGTGGGTTTTCTCTGGGTCCTCCGGTTTCCACCCACAGCTAAGGATCCCTACGCGCACGCGAATTATTGAAGATATATATATGAACCATATAATATATATTCCATATATTATGACCACCGGTTAATTCACCGGATCTGATAGGCGCGGTTGCTGTTTATGGTGTCTATATATATTGTCCTGTCCGTAGGTTTGTCGTGTGTATGTTGTTTGTGTTGTCTGTATATTGTGTCCTGTCCGTAGGTTTGTCGTGTGTAATTGTGTATGGTGTACTTACTTGCAACCATCTGGCGTAGTATCCCTTTAATTAGTATATCTTCCAGATATGGAGAACAATACAACCATTGTAAACTTTCTATATCGAATTAAATAATCATATTTGTGTTTGACTTTCCGTGATTACGTAGATATGATCGGAGAACTTGATATTCCCAGGCCTCAGGTTAAACAGACATTGATTTGTTATCTCCAATATTAAAACTATTTTCTCTAAATCAAGTTAAACACTACTTGTAATCGCTTTTACACCAAATTTATCACGTAACTCAACTATACAGGATTCCTGTCACGTGACAACTCGACACTCAGACATGTTTTTTTTTATGGAATCAGTGCCAATCGAATTATTTGATATTTTTTCATTAGTAGTAATAAACGTGCAGGGTATTTCAGAATACGTCCTCTGATTTTCCAGACAGCAATAGATTACCCGGATAATAAATTTTGTATTTTTTTGTGTAATCTTTGTGTAATCTTATTAGTGTTATATAATTAAATATTCTTACACAGTTCCCATCTCTGACCCACCCAATATATCTTAGACTACCACCGTCAAGACCGGTGGCATTATGGCAGTTACGTCTTTCATGTAAATCGGATATTTGTTATTCTGTTTGAGTGATGCCTGTATCATTCATCACAGGGCCGGGACTAAACATCGCATGGTAACAGATTAGGTAACAAAATGGCGGCCATGTCCGCAGTTGGCCAGATTCTCTCTGGTCCCGTGGAATAGCAATAGAATACCATAACAATACCTGCAACCATAGATCATGTAATGTGAGTGTCCAAAAATTATGAAACTTCCAGGTTCTACTTTCTATTTAAGGAGTTATACAAAACATTTAACGGTAATCTGACAAGGCTTTGAACCGGATGTGGTATAATTCTGAAATCCGAAGAAGATATTCAGCAAAATACTTCGATTGAAATCAGCAGTATTATAACATCCATTAATTGTATTTTATATATACAGCACCAGTCTTCCTTAGCCCAGGGGTTGGATGGCTGAATGGTTAGAGTTTTCAAACGTTTTATTCGATAAACTTATTGAATCTGATAAACCTCCCCATTTCTCAAATACAACGTTTCAAAAAATTCTTCAATTGGTAGGCAATCAAACTAACGTTTGTTTGCTGTGGTACTATGGAAGCCAATTGTAGCCATTTTATAGTCGAAAAGGTAAGGATTATTAAACGCAAGAAAGCAAAAGGTCGAGATTTTGAGGATGAAGGGGCGTGTCCATAGTTTGTTAACAGTAAGTAATAGTATAGAAATATAAACAAAGGATATTATTCAAGATGAATGCAGCTACCAGAACTGATAGAGTGGGGTTGGATGGCCGAATGGTTAGCGTGTGCCGTTGTATCATATGGTCTGTCATTGAGTCAACTGGCGTAGTTTCAATTCCCCAGTTGTAGCCTACGTGACAAGGGGTAGGGTCGCCCGTCCAACCTCGCGGTTTTTCCCGGTTCCTCCAGTTTCCTCCGACTGCTAAAGAACCCTACGCGCATGCGAATTATTGAAATAAAATTGAACCATATGTTGTCCCAAAATGAACTAGTTTGTGTCGAGTGGACATGGTTCCTCCGGTTTCCTCCAACTGCTAAAGAACCCTACGCGCAAGCGAATTATTGAAATAAAATTGAACCATTTGTTAGTCCCGAAATGACCTAGTTTGTGTCTATTGGACGGTAAACCCCATTTCTCTCTCTCTCTCTCGTTTGAAATTTCGACAACATGTAGAGTAGATTGTTTATTACAGTCACAACCCACTTAGAACCCAGACAATACTCTCTCTCTCTCTCTCTCTCTCTCTCTCTCTCCATACATAGTTTGTGTTGGT
This sequence comes from Patella vulgata, assembly GCF_932274485.2. Taxonomy (NCBI): domain Eukaryota; kingdom Metazoa; phylum Mollusca; class Gastropoda; family Patellidae; genus Patella; species Patella vulgata. Next base: position 7,420,837 of record NC_065885.2, read on the forward strand.
TGATCATCGATTTATCTTACTTTGTTTACGTATAATACTGTACTTACTATTGGTGGGTAGATTTAACTTCTGAAGATTATTGAAGTTAAACATCTCAAGAATGAATAAATCAAGAATACATTCAGCTTGAGATGGGGGTGGGGGAGGGCGGGACGTTTGAAAAATGTCCTGTAGTCAGTTGGAGTGACCCTAGAATAACAGATTGTTTATCTGATATGTTAAAGATCATGTTTGTAATTGTAAGCCATATGAATCTCGTGTGAAAGATGAAACTCTAATATGAATAACAGTCCAAGAATGATTTATATCCGTTCGGTGTGTACACAGATGTGTGGAATTAAAATTTCATCGGTCTATACGGCTCGCTATGTAATAATCCTGTTTGTTGTTAACGATAGGCATGCTTTAAATCCGATTGACTCCAACCCGGAACATTAACTATTTTGATTTTGTTTTTAAAATTAAAAACAAATAATCATTCTGAATGCATTTTAGCATGGATTAAGCCGTGGGAAATTTGATATTTTAGCAACAATCGCCGTTACTTTTTAGATAGAAGAAACTTTCATTAATAAATAAATATTGATAGTGCAGGTGTTATTTGAACCTAGACAAGACACATACATCCTTTCTTACCGTTCAATCAATATTGATTCTTTGTCAAGGTAAAGTCTATAAAAAGCATAATATATTATGTTGAAATCGAGCCCTCCACTGTCTAGGCCCTGGGTAATATTAATTCACTCACAAGAAATATGTAAGGTTGTTAAATATTGCATTTCATGGGCATTTTCTCATGTGGCTGGTGATATATTGGCGAATTCTTCCATTGGACTGATGTATTATATTATAATAGCTTGTTGGTTTGTCTGGAAGAGGTCAATAAGCAATATTCTATACACGAAATGTTTCCGAAGTACAGACCCAAGTACAGAAATCAGACCGAAATCATTTAAATTATTGCTAGGTCAGACCCAATTCCCTCAAAAACTTCCAAATTAGACCAAAATCACTCTTAATATATTGCGAGACTTCTAAATGATCTATGACGATACAATACATTAGACATTTTGATATATTTGTGTTGTCAAGTAAAGCCGAAGTAGTGTAAAGGAGATGAGATTGTATATTGTTTCCTTCTGTAAGTGGGGGTGGGGGGTGGATGGCCGAATGGTTAGCACGTGCGCGTTGTATTATAAAGTCTGTTATTGAGTCAACTGGCGTGGTTTCGATTCCCCAGTTATACGTGACAAGGAGTAGGGTCGCCTGTCCAACCTCGTGGGTTTTTTCCGGTTACTCCGATTTTCCCCCACTGCTAAAGACCCCTACGCCCAAGCGAATTATTGAATTAAAATTGAACCATATGTTAGTCCCGAAATGACCTAGTTTGTATCGAGTGGACTTTAACCCCCCCTTCTCACTCTCTCCCCCCTCTCTCTCTCTCTCTCTCTCTCGTCTTTAGGTTTGCCATGTCTAATTGCTTATGTGTGGTGTGGTCCCCATGCACTTACTATAGATTATATACACCGATCTGATTTGTGTATTGTTGTGTATAGTGTGTCCTGACCTTAGGACTGCCTTGTGTAATTGTAGGTGTGTGATGGGGTCCTCCTGTACTTACTATTAAGTTACAGAAATACATGGCAATACATGGCAATAACAAGTGTAGTACAACCGCGCCACAGATAAACAAACAGAGAGAGAGAGAGAAATGGGGTTTAACGTCCACTCGACACAAACTAGGTCATTTCGTGACTAACATAATGGTTTAATTTTATTTCTATAATTCGCTTGCGCGTAGGGGTCTTTAGCAGTGGGAGGAAACCGGAGGACCCGGAGAAAACCCACGAGGCATAAACAAACAGAAGATCAGAAGAAATGAAATTATGTTTAAAGGAGCTAAATCGCTGATATTTTGGACCTAGAAATTGACACAAATGGGTCGCAAAGCATATAATTATGTAATATGAATGTATATAAACTGATTTACATTCAATCGTTTCCGTTTTTACTCTAATTTAAAATCAGTTATGTTCGGCGAAATACGCCAGAAATCTCAATCGAGTGGCAATCTCTTGCGTCTGGTTATTCCAGTCTACACCGGTAGTATGTATTGCGCATGCTCCCAGATAAGAATATGGCGTCACCGTTTGGAATATGTCTAGCCTCGTTCTTCGAGTTCTTTTGTTACAAATGGCGTGGAAAGGCATTCGTGTACCAATGGTAAAATGTTTATTTTGTCTTAAATATTGGAATTCAAAAGCCCATCTTTTCCAGGTAAGATCACAACATCATTATTGATTTAAATTGACAAATACTTTTCTGCTCCGAAGTGAGCTAATGAAGACGGTCATACGCCATACAGTGTGCTATGAGGGAAATTTTGCCCGGACAGCGGCACTACGACCTACACTTATATCCAATTCCAACTGCCAAGGGATCTTTAACGTGCACGCCAATGTGTACACGGGACCTCGGTTTTTCGTCCCATTCGAACGACTAGACAGCTGTCCTTGTCAGACCCCCCGTCCTGCATCAATGACAAGGGGGAACAACGCCGGAAAATCTGGATGAAGTCCCTGTATGGCGTATGCCCGTATTCATTAGCCCGATCAGAGCAGAACAGTAGGACGTTAAATCCCATTTCATTTTATTTCATTTGTACGATACACGTGGAGAGTTCACGTTTATGTAATAATATTAGCACGGCGTTTGTTTGTTTGTTTTACCGGAAGTGACCTTTGCTAAGAACAATCGGATAATATGTAGAAGATGTTGACTGTCGATTATCAGACAATCTGTAGGACAACTGACACGAAGATAAAACTTAAGTTTTAAAACAATATAAAAATAGACGTCAGTTTTTCTTTCTAAAGTTTCTGGTCAACATGGAAATCTTTAGTAGGATTTACACTAAGCCTCGTCATGGGTTCAACATTAAATAATTTCTTTGTTAAATATGAAGAATGGACGACGGGAACAAGGCGTATTGAGAAAATGGCCGACGAGAACAAGGCTTATTGAGAAAGACGATTATCAAAAATATCTCAAATAGTTTTAAAGACGGGAAAGTTAAATATGGATAAACTATTCGTCAACGACTCGTGGTCATTTAATAAGGTAGAGAGAAGGGGGGGGGGGGAGAAGGGGGGGGGGTAACGTCCCCTCGTCACAAACTTTGAGCTCTTTATCAAAATCTAACATAATGTATCTTTAAATACTTTAGATTTCATCAAAACGTAACTACAGGAAAATCGCACTACACGCAAAACAAAAGAGAGGGAAATGGAGTTTTACGTCTACTCGATACCAACTAGGTTATTTCGGGACTAACATATGGTTCAATTTGAATTCAATAATCGTTTAGGGCGGTTAGGGTTTATGGGTCTTTGGCAGTGCGAGGAAACCGTAGGACCCAGAGAAAACCCACGAGGTTGGACAGGCGATCCTATTTTTCACGGTGTACCCCAAGGATCAATATTGGGGCCCATATTATTTAATAGTTTTATAAATGGTTCACCTTTATACCTATTCTCTAAAACTGACTCTTTGTGGATGACACAACAGTTTACACTTCTGGGTCTAATGTTAAATTATTGGAACACAATGCCAATATAGTATTAGCCTGGTGTGATAAAAACAATATGAGATTAAATATATCGAAAACAAAAACTATGCTAATCACGAAGCAACAAAACGGAAATATCGTTCCTGCTGCTTTGAATATTAAATTACGTAATGAACCACTTCCCCGGTAAAACTATTTGGTGTTTTTCTCAACCTTAATCTAACTTGAAAAGATCATATCGAATCCATTTCTAAAACTTCAAGCAAGAAACTATTTCAACTCCAACTAATTAAAAAATATCCTTTTCTATAATGCTCACTTTCAACCACATATAGATTATTCTTCCTCAATATGATACCGTTATGAATCCATATCTCTTGGCCGTCTTTCTCGACAGCAAATAGGGGGGGGGGGTGGCGAATGATTAGCACATGCGCGCTGTATCACAAGGTCTGTCACTAAGTCAACTGGCGTGGTTTCGATTCCCCGGTTGTACGTGACAACGTGGGTTTTCTCCGGGTCCTCCGGTTTCCTCCCACTGCTAAAGACCTCTACGCGCAAGCGAATTATTGAAATAAAATTGAGCCATGTGTTAGTCCCGAAATGACCTAGTTTGTGTCGAGTGGACGTTAAACTACATTTCTCTCTAATGGCTTTAAACATTCCGCCGACGTTTACACATGACTAGAGAAATTAAAAAGTCTAACAATAGTAAATCGACATATCTCTAATCAATGTATATTTATCTATAAAATTCTGCTAAAACAAAGCCCTGATTACTTATTTGACCTCTCACCTTGTTATCAAACTCCTTACATCGTAACAATAAACTTACCACTCTCAAGCCAAATATCAATATAGTAAAAGCAGTTATATACGCTTTAAAGGACCCAAACTCTGGAATTCATTGCCACTCTATTTAAAAAACTTTAAATAACTTGAATCTTTTCCGAAAAAAACTTCTTCTCTACTTTAAATCTACTCTAATAACTTACCTTGTATCTTTTTTGTAACATTTCTTCAATATATCTTATTATAATATATTCTGGTGTATCTCCATATTACAAGCATGTACATATTGTATATTTGTTAATACATGTTATATCTATATGTATCCATACTTTCTAGTATTATTTTTCTCTCTATTGTAAATTTTTATGGTGTGTTATCACGCTATATCTTTTGTGTTATAGTTTCAATGAAGGGAAGGGTGTTAGAAAGACCATTAAATTTAAAGCCTAATCTTCAACCCTTCTTAAAATCATTAATATAACCACTGATTTTGAGTTGCTAAGTGGGTAAGAGTGGAGGTCGGGGGTTCGCTACCGGCGTAGGCCGAGAAAGTTCATCGTGGTTCCCCCCGCCCAGAACCCCTCTCTCTTTCCTCTCTCTAGTTTGTGTGGTCCCTCCCTCCCTCTCTCTCTCTCTCTCTCTCTCTTTGTGTGTCGTGTCAGTGTCAGTGTCTAGTCGTTCGGATGGGACGACAAATCGAGATCCCGTGTACATATTAGCGTGCACATAAAAGATCCCTTGGCAGTTGGAATTCGAAATAAGAGTAGGCTTTAGCGCCGTTGTCCGGGCAAAATATCCCTCATAGCACACTGTATGCTGTACGCCAGTCTACATTAGACCAGTCGGAGCTAAATCCAATTTCATTTCATTTCATTTCGTGCTCTTTATATAACGCAAGGGATATCTCCAGTTTATGTCTATATCTCCCGTCAAAAGGCAACACCTAGTAACTCACCTTTTTCTTATTTTGAGTAAACAAAGGAAAACATAATGAATGAATATTAAACCCCAGATTATATATATATCCATTGATTTGACTATTGAGTTACTAGGTTTTTCTGTAGCATACTAGGCAAATGAAGGAAGTTGCTAGGTTGTGTCATACGTGTTACTGCTTACAAAATCAAAAGATTGGAATATCTAGTACAACAACAGAAGCACATACCCTAGTTTTTAACTACAAATTTGGCCCTAACTCAATTTTGATATAAAAAAGTGAGTTACTAGGTCTTGACATTTGACGTGAGATATGTCAGTCTTGTATCTCTTATGTTTATCAGACATGGAGTAGGATTACATTTGTTACATGTCAACTGATGACGTAATTCAATTGGAAGCACAAACCTATATACGTTCATTAAGGATGACAGGTGTTATTGATTTAATGACGTCATGTATTCGTGCTAATTTTACTAACATGTACAATGTCTAATTTACATACATACAAGTCATCTGTTTTCATTATCTGTCGTCAAATATAATCAATAACGAACATATGTCGTATCTCGTGCAAAAAACATTCAGATATATATGTGTGGTGCACAGGGTGGGGTATGCTTTATAGTTTAGCACTAAACTTGACGTATAATAATTGTGTGGTGCACAGGTTGCACTAGACTTGTTATAATTGTGTGGTGCACGGGGTAGGGTATGCTATATGTTTTAGCGCTAAACTTGACGTATAATAATTGTGTGGTGCACAGGGTGGGGTATGCTTTATAGTTTAGCACTAAACTTGACGTATAATAATTGTGTGGTGCACAGGGTACGGTAGACTATATGTTATTGCACTAGACTTGTTATAATTGTGTGGTGCTCGGGGTAGGGTATGCTATATGTTTTAGCACTAAACTTGACGTATAATAATTGTGTGGTGCACAGGGTGGGGTATGCTTTATAGTTTAGCACTAAACTTGACGTATAATAATTGTGTGGTGCACAGGGTACGGTAGACTATATGTTATTGCACTAGACTTGTTATAATTGTGTGGTGCACGGGGTAGGGTATTCTATATTTTTTAGCACTACACTTGACGTATAATAATTGTGTGGTGCGCAGGGTACGGTAATCTATATGTTATTGCACAAGACTTGATATAATTGTGTAGTGCACGGGGTGGGGTATGCTTTATGTTATTACAGTAGACTCGACGTGTAATAATTGTATAGTGCACAGGGTGGGGTATGCTATATGTTATTGCCATCGACGTGTAATAAGTGTGTGGTGCACCGGGTAGGCTACGCACTTGTCTCGACATGTAATAAGTATATGGTGCACGGGATATGGGCGGGGTGGATGGCCGAATGATTGATGATGATGATGATGATGATGATGATGGAACATTTGATTCGGGGTCGCAATTGTCATAATCTATTATACAGAATATCACTCTTGTAGAAGACTACGTTAATCGATGATGATGATGATGATGGTGATGATGGAATTGTCATTAACCGCCATCACAAGATAATAAAGACTCATATGATGGAGAATCAGTTACGTATCTATTTAGTTTCTTCGACAACCGAAGCTTCGCGTTACTAAACAGCTTGCCTACAACTGCAAATGTTTATGATTAGTTTGATCGTAAGTACATGTAGACCGGTCAGTTCACTTGAAAAAAAAATGGCGAAGTTTATATCTCTTGAAAACGAAAGGTACTAAGCACCGAGCTAAATCCTCACACCAACCTAAACAAGTGCTGCGGTTACTAGAGCGTATTAAAAATAAAACAGTATAATTATTACTTTATATTTTGACATAAAACTTGTTCAGGAATTCCCAAGCGGGTATGTCTTTTACAGGACCCCCCCCCCCCCACACACACACACACACACACTGCTACATACATACAGACTCATACCCGCAAATGTTAGTCTCGAAATTACCTAGTGGAAGTTTGTTTGTAAACTTTATAACGATTGGTTGTAAACAAGGGGTACAACAACTAACTCTCTCTCTCTCTCTCTCTCTTGAGCCATGGTAGCTAAGTGAGAAAGACGCTGGCTCACTAGCCTGGAGGTCGCGGGTACACTCTCGGTGTTGGCCGAGAAAGTTCATCGGAATTTTCCGGCATTGTTTCCCCTTGTCAGTGGTGCAGTATGAGCGGGGGGAGGGGGGCTGACAAGAACAGCTGTCTAGTCGCTCGGATGGGACGAAAACCCGAGGTTCTGAGTACACATTGACGTGCGCGTAAAATATCTCTCGTCAATTGGACTTCGATATATAAGAGAAGGCCATTGCGCCGCTGTCCGGGCCAAATTTCCCTCATAGCACACTGTATAGTGTATGCCCGTCTTCATTAGCCCAGCCGAAGCAGACCAGTAGGACGTTAAACCCCCTTTAATTTCTCTCTCTCTTATAAAGAGTTGGTCGTGTTGAAACCCGCGAGATAAACACGGATTATATGTTTCCGTTGCATGTCAACATGTTATCGATGTATTTTATGTTGGAACAGTCAGATAATAACCAGATAATTTAAACATCCACAATGTAGTTAGATCGTAGACAGTGATTAATTTAACTTTATATCGTCAGCCAATCACAGAAACCATAACTGTCTTCACGTGGCTTCCTAACTGACGTAAACGGAAATTGAACAATCAGAAAGGGAATTATAATAGCTAACTAGATATACCTTGTAGAGAAATTAACCACATCCTTTATACTTTTCTTATAAAATAAAATAAATACGTTTAATGTCCATTCGATCTAAACTAGGTCATTTCGAGGCTGACATATGGTTCAATTTAATTTCATTAATACGCTTGCGCGTAGGCATCTTTAGCATTGGGAGGAAACTGGGGGGGGGGGGGCTGAGAAAACCCACTAGGTTGGACAGGTGATCATATTCCTTGTCACGTACAAGCAGGTAATCGAAACCACGCCACTTGACTCAATGACAGATCTTAGACTCCAACAAGCACTCGTTAACCATTCGGCCATCTACCCGCCCTTGAATAATAATATCATATGACATAATTATACGAAAAACAAGCCACTTATAAAGGAGCTAATATTTGGGATCTAGCAAATGACACAAATGGGTCGCAATGCATATAATAATGTAATATGGATGTATATAAACTGATTTACATTCAATCGTTTCTGTTTATACCCTAATTTCTAATTAGCTATGTTCGGCGAAATACGTCAGAAGTCTTAATCGAATGGCAATCTCTAGAGTCTGGTTAGTCCAGTTTACACCAATAGCATTTATTGAGCATAATCTTAAGATCAGAATATGACGTCACCGTTTGAAATAGCTTGTGGAATATGTCTAATATGTCTAAGTCCGTAACTCAATATCATCCAAAATCTTCGACATTGAAAACATGATTTTTTTTGCAATTTAAATCAGCATTGGTGTTTTGATCTTACCTGGAAAAGATGGGCTTCTGATATCCAATATTTAAGACAAAATAAACATTTTACCATTGGTACACGAATCGTGTACCATAATGCGTTTCAGTGCCATTTGATGTTAGCGTGCCATTATTGCAAATAATGGTACGGGCAATGTGCCAAGCGTACATTATTTAGACTAGTTGAAATTGTGGATCCGCGTGATGTATTTCTTTGCAAAGCATGAGCGAGTGTCTGTATTTTAAGTTGTTTAATGCTCTCGAGCTTAAGACGTTGCGTAATATATTGAATCAACAACTCGTGACTACGTCAATCGTGTTGTTTCAATATATTTGCTCTCGACCATTAAACAACACAATCTCAACAGACATTGTACAAGCTTCCCAGGTTGACTAGTCTCCACCCCACCCCCTCTCTTCACATGATTCCCAGGTTGACTAGTCTCCACTCCACCCTCGCCCAGGTTGACTAGTCTCCAGCTTATCATAATGGAAGTACGTGTACAGACAAACACGAATGTAGTCGATAAAGAAGTCTGGATTTAGATATTGCGATGATTGATCTGCTATCTCCCACAGCATTAAAGGGGGCCACAGTGGCTCGGTGAGTAAGACGCTGGCGCGCTAACCTGGAGGTGCCGTGTTCGATCGCTGGGTTGGCCAAGAACGTTCATCAGGTTTTCCGGTGTGGTTCCTCGTTGTCAGTGGTGCAGGACCCATGGCCTGGCAAGGGAAACTGTTTAGTCGTTCGGATGGCACGAAAAACGGAGGTCCCGTGTACACATTCGCGTGCACGTAAAGAACCCTGACAGTTTGAATCCGATACACAAGCGCACGTCGTAGATCCGCTGTGCGGGCAAATTAGCACACTGGGACGACAAATAGAGATCCCGTGTATACATTGGCATGCACGTACAAGAACCAAAGACATATGGAATCCGATAAGACAGTAGTCAATATTTCCTCTCATAGCACATTGCATGGCGTATGTCTGTCTTTAATATCCCAGTAGGAGCAGAACAGTAGGACGTTAAACCCCATTCATCTCATTTCGTATATTGAAAAAAAAAAAGAAATGAAATGAAATGGGGTTTAACGTCCTACTGTTCTGCTTGGACTGGGCTAATGAAGACGGGCGTACACCATGAGGGAAATTTTGCCCGGGCAGCGGCACTATGGCCTACTCTTATATCGAATTCCAACTGCCAAGGGATCATTTACGTGCATACTAATGTATGCACGAGACCTCGATTTTTCGTTCCATCCGAACGACTAGACAACTGTCCTTGCCATGCCCTCCGTCCTGCACCACTGACAAGGGGAAACCACGTCGTAAAGAAAAAAAATAGAAGAGTAGGAATTTTCATTTTGTTTATATAACATTTGCTGCCAAACTTTATATTAGAAATTTTGATTTAACGTTCATTAAACACCATACAAGTAATATATTTCAACTTCCATCTGCTAGTATTTCGTTTACAGGTAAATGGCTAATTCTAGCTCTGTAGTAGTTTACCTGTAATAATACACCTGAAGGAGATCATTGGGTTAAGATTACAATTAGCAACAGGTGTTGTTGACTAATCGTTCTTAATGGCGGAAATGAAATGAAATGGGGTTTAACTTCCTACTTTTCTGGTCCGACTGGGATAATGAAGACGGGCATGCGCTATACAGTGTGCTGTGAGGGACATTTTACCCGGGCAGCGGCACTACATGCCTACTCTTATTTCGGATTACAACTGCCAAGGGATCTTTTATATAGACGCCAATGTGAACACGGGGCCGTGGTTTTTCGTCCCATCCGAAAGACTCGACAGTTGTCCTGTTCAGACCCTCCGTAATGCACCACAGTCAAAGGGAGACCACGCCGGAAAATCCCGATGAACAATCTCGACCAGCACCAGGAGCGAACCCGCGGCCTCCAGGTTAGTAAGCCAACGACTTACTCACTTAGCCACCCTTGCCTCCTTCCAATGTCTGAATGCCGTGAGAGATAGCAGATCAATCATCGCCATATTCACATTTGTCTGTACACGTACTTCCATTATGATGAGCTGGAGACTAGTCAACCTGGGAGAGGGTGGAGTGGAGACTAGTCAACTTGGGAACCATGTGAAGGGAGAGATTGGAGTGGAGACTAGTCAACTTGGGAACCATGTGAAGTGAGAGATTGGAGTTAAGACAAGTCAACCTGGGAACCATGTGAAGAGAGAGGGTGGAGTCGAGACTATTCAACTTGGGAACCATGTGAAGAGAGAGATTGGAGTTAAGACAAGTCAACCTGGGAACCATGTGAAGAGAGAGGGTGGAGTGGAGACTATTCAACCTAGGAACCACGTGAAGAGAGACGTTGGAGTGAAGACTAATCAACCTGGGAACCATGTGAAGAGAGGTGGTGGGGTGGAGACTAGTCAACCTGGGAACCATGTGAAGAGAGACGGTGGAGTGGAGACTAGTCAACTTGGGAACCATGTGAATAGAGAGGGTAGAATGGAGACTAGTCAACCTGGGAACCATGTGAAGAGAGAGGGTAGAATGGAGACTAATCAACCTGGGAACCATGTGAAGAGAGGTGGTGGGGTGGAGACTAGTCAACCTGGGAACCATGTGAAGAGAGACGGTGGAGTGGAGACTAGTCAACTTGGGAACCATGTGAATAGAGAGGGTAGAATGGAGACTAGTCAACCTGGGAACCATGTGAAGAGAGAGGGTAGAATGGAGACTAATCAACCTGGGAACCATGTGAAGAGAGGTGGTGGGGGGGAGACTAGTCAACCTGGGAACCATGTGAAGAGAGGTGGTGGGGTGGAGACTAGTCAACCTGGGAACCATGTGAAGAGAGAGGGTAGAATGGAGACTAGTCAACCTGGGAACCACGTGAAGAGAGAGGGTCTGTTGCAACTAATGCAACTATTAGACAGCAAAAAGTACAGAAACTTAAACATACATTATGCAAGAGCAAAATCTGCTTATTACAAGTCTTTTTTTAGGCCTGAAATGTTATCTAAATTATCAATTAGACATGAATTAACTTATCCAGACCATAATGAACTCTCGATGTCAAGGCTAGCCTTCGATGTTGGCTGGATTAGATTCCTATATGCCGCTTAACGGCCATTGATAATTGAATCAAAACAGTGGATAATCGAGACGATGCTTTTAATATTAATGATTTTAGTAATGATGACCGAGACTATGCGAAAATTTCACCCGATTCGTTCTCGGCTCATAGTGGATCAATTTGACTGAAATTTTCAGCAAATTACCTTTACACTATCTAGTTTTTAACTATGTTGGCGAGAACTGTCATCTCTTTATCTTATCTCCCATAATGTATCTTTAATATTATTGTATTTTGTTATAATTCCACTTTATTTAAATAAATTACTACTCCCGTTTTCCTTTGTCGCTGGGGGCGTTTTATGGCCGAATGGTTAGCGCGTGTATGTATTATGCTAAATATTTCATAAATAAACATTTTTACAAGAAATAAAAAGCGCGTGCACTCTGTAGCATAAGGTCTGTCATTGAGTCAACTGGCGTGGTTTTGATTCCCCGGTTGTAGGTGACAGGGAGTAAGGTCGCCTGTCCAACCTCGTGGGTTTTCTTCGGGTCCTGCGGTCCCCCCACTGTGCATGAGAATTATTGAGATAAAACTGAACAATATGTTAGTCCCGAAATGACATGGTTTGTGTCGAGTGGACGGTAAACCCCCTCTCTCTCCCTCCCCGCCCCCTCTCTCTCTCTCTCTCTCTGGAAGGAACACAAAATCCTAGCGTAAAACAAAATTCTGGCTACCTTTCAGTTTTAATTGTTTTTTAGCAATTAAAAAATAAGCAGATTAATACTGACAAATCCTTACATCAAATTATCCAAGGTCATCGGTCTTTGTTCCCATCCGCCATTTATTTGCCAAATACATTTCCTGAATTATTATTACAACTTCTTTACATATCGTATCTAAAGTAATCATTTATTTTCTCACCGTACTGCGAGCCTTGTTTTAACTAGAGCAGACTGTTGACGTTACCTGGGTGGCTCTTCTCACCTGGCAGGTATCGCTATTGTTTGATGTTTAATCTGTTAATCTAACCCGCATGTGGTCATCGATATCCCGAGGATTAATCTGCCAATTGATTGATATGAACACAATGGTCTTATTGGAACAATCGACCTGTTAATTAACGTATATAGACTCGTTCAACCAGTTACTTAATGATAATTGGTTTTAATACAATGGACTTTCTAGAACAAATGACTTGTTAATTGACGTGTAGTCGCCTTCAACCAGTGACTTATTAGCACGTCAACATATTTAACTGGTCAAATAGGAACAAAGGACTTGTTAATTGATCGTGTTTAGTTAGTCTTTGTCTACCAAAAACTTATTAGCGGGTAAAAAAATTTTAGACTTCGAAACTTTTATCCGTATCACGCATAAATCAGTTAAATGTAGATGTTTTTTTTTGTAAAAAAAAAGAAAAAAGAAGTGTTTTTGTTTTATTTTCGAAACATACAGGACTTTCAATTGTAAATAAAATGTAGCTGTTGTACAACTTAATTGTATGTTTGGTGGGCCAACAAATGCACCGCTCATTCTCGTTTATTGCCAGGAACAGGAACTACCATTCCAGTAGAATTGGCTTAAACGATATTTATTTTGTTTTCAAATGGGGGCGTTTTATGGTCGAATGGTTAGCGGTTGGTCTGTCATTGAGTCAACTGGCGGGGTTTCGATTCCGCGGTTGTACGTGACAAGGAGTAGGGTTGCCTGTCCAACCATCGTGAGTTTTCTCCGGATCCTCCGGTTTCCTCCCACTGCTAAAGACCCATACGCGCAAGCGAATTATTGAAAAAAAATTGAACCACGTGTTGGTCCCGAAATGACCTAGTTTGTGTCGAGTGGACGTTAAACCCCATCTTTCTCTATCTCTCTCTCTCTCTCTCTCTCTCTCTCTGCTCCGATTGGTATAATGATGACAGTGTGATATGGGGGAAATGTCCGAGCAGCCTACTCTAAGAGTCTAATATCGAATTCCAACTGCCAATGGTTCTTTGCCGTACACGCTATTGTGTACAACGAACCTCGGTTTTTCGTCCCTTCCGAACCAGTAGAAGCGTTCCCTGGCCTGGGAGATGAACGTTCTCTGCCAACATCGCGATCAACAAGTGGAAACAGATGTTATATCGTCCCCACATTGCCTGAAATATAACAAACACACTAATATTTATATAATTTTACGGATTTTAGCAAGAAATAAATTATACTTGAATTCATTTTTTAACTTAAACTAACCGATCTGTTATTTCATAAAAAAAAACCCAAAACATTCCAGTATATTCTATCACGGCAAATAGACCTAAGTCTTGGTGCATGAAATAAAATAAAACATTGGATCAAAATTTAATTTATTGTTTGGTGAAAAATTAAAGCAGTGTATCTAAATTCTCATTCATAACAAGGACCTATCATTGTAGTGAAACAGGGACGAGTTTCTAATGCTTACAGTCTCGACATTGTTGGTACTTAACATAAATTGTATCTGACTAGAATCAATGGAACTCAATTAACTTCCATAAACTTCCGGTTAGACCAACTGATCTGTGTTTGAGAAAAATAGTCACGGATTTATTTTGTTGTAATAAATTGATGTAAATTGACCAATTGTCATTGTGGTGATTAGAACTACCACTGACAGATAAATCTATTTGTTAAGGCCAGCTCAATTTTTGTCAAGGTTGCCGAGATGTAAATAAGGTTAGGGCACGTGATTGTTGGTGAGATTGTAGGTTAGGGTTATCGGGAGGTGAAGGTTCTTTACAGACCCCCCCCCCCCCCACAAAAAGCATGGGCTGTGGGTCTAACGTTTCCTGACCTATGACGGCACTCATTCGCCTCGTGTTGCCGGTCCAGCGCTCTAACCCTGCTTACATCTCGTGACCTATGACGAAACATTGAGCTGGCCTTATCATTTAATATATATTTAGTTATATATATATACATGATTTATTTGTATTTGTCCACATCACGAAACACTTGTCTTCTATTTCTATTCTGTATAATTATAGATTCATTAAATACAATATTTTTTTTTCTCGCACCTTCGAGCTTTCTCTTCAAACTAAAGTTATGTCACTGACAAGATAATATCAATTTAAATAAGTTGGCGGCTTGTTTTATTATAACTGTCATGTTATATTTGACATTTTATGTGGATACGTAATATTTAAACCAATGGAACAGCGCCTGTTTGTCTAAATATTCCGTTAACATGCTACAAAACACGAAATGAAATTGGGTTTAACGTCCTACTGTTCTGCTCCTATACTGGGCTAATGAAGACGGGCATACGCCATACAGTGTGCTATGAGGGAAATTTTGCCCGGGCAGCGGCACTATCGCCTACTCTTGTATCGAATTCCAACTGCCAGGGGATCTTTTACGTGCATTCCAATATATACACGGGACCTCAGTTTTTCCGTCTCATCCGAAGGACTAGACAGCTGTCCTTGTCAGGCCCTCCGTCCTGCATCACTGACAAGGGGAAAATCTGGATGAACTTTCTCGGCCAATACAGGGATTGAACACCCGACCGCCAGGCTAGCGAGCCAGCGTCTTACCCACTTAGCCACGTGATCCCCGCTACAAAACACAAAGAACTAACTAAACGCTTTGAATAAATAAGAATCGGCAGGCGATGGTGATTTATATGAAATAATTGATAATGATGACTTATTTATTTATTTATTTATGTAAATATGTAATATATACTTTTACATTATGTACATTTTAGTAATTGTATTGAAATGTATAAATTACATGGAGATGAATTTATATAAGCTTTGGCTTGTTTTCTAATCCATTACATCAGTGTTGTAAATAATCTTAATGTACTTGAAATAAAAATATTGTTTAACCCTTGTCCGTGGACCCCATGCACATGTTTTATAGTGTTTTGTAATAACTACTGGGCACTGCTTTCTGAAATTTTGTGACTTTGTCTCCAATACATTTTTACACGTAGCGAGGAGTTCGGTATTCATGCAAATCAATCCCAACGCTTGAAGGGAAACTTGGACCCCTAACTTACAACTCACAGTAGGGATTTTGCTAATGTATTTTCTGCCTAATACCATATTGGGTATGCCAGAGTATTCTCTCTTTTAACATCTGCATGTTACAAATACCAAAAATTAAATAATGAATTCCAAATATTCAATGGTTTCTGTATCAAGCGTGAATTGCCATTTAACCTCTTTAACGCATAGTACACAAAGTAGCAATTTTGTGAGAATTATTAAATCTTTTCCAAATGTCACTAAAATGTTTTTGTATAATAATTTAGTTGTTGTTCAGTTGTCAAATATGAATGCAAATAAAAACTAAACCGCTGCCTTTTAATTCAGATATATCTGTACGTAAAAACTTTGAATTATAACTGGGGTTCATATGGACCCCTTGATACCTGCTATGTGATTCTCACAACGTGCACCGACAAGGGTTAAACCAACTCTCATTGTTAAAGACCGCAACGCGCAAGCGAATTCATGAAATAAAATTGAACAATGTATTATTCCCTAAATGACCTAGTTTCTCTCTCTCACTCTCTCTCTCTCTCTCTGTCTCTCGCTCTAACTAACTGTACCTACTGATGGACTTATCATTTGGACCTGGGGAGAGATGACAATTGCGCCATGAGCATACACGAATGGCAATAAAATAAAATGAAGTGGGATTTAACGTTATGTCGCTCTGCTCCGACTGGGCTAATGAAGACGGGCATATGTCATACAATGTGCTATGAGGGAAATTTTGCCCGGGCAGTGGCACTATGGGCTACTCTTATTTCGAATTCCAGCTGCCAGGGGATCTTTTACGCGCACGCAACTGTATAGATGGGACCTCGGTTTTCCGTCCAATCCGAATGACTAGACAACTGGCCTTGACAGGCTCTCCGCCCTGCAAGGAGAAACCACGTCGGAAAATTCCCATGAACTTTCTCGGCCAATGCAGGGATCATACATGAATGGAAGATGTGCATCATAGATTATTACTTATTATAATGAATTTTTTTTATAAGGTTTTTGTTTGTTTTCATAACATATTGTAATTTATATTTCATGTAAACACGTTGTTTAAACCAATATGTTCTAAAGCGTAAATTTGCGGCTGTGACGTCAAACATTCTGATCTTTAAGACAAAGGTTTAATCATTGGTAATTAACAAAGATCCTGGTTAATCGAGATGTTTTACTCTTTATCACGACCGGAAAATAAAACCCATTTGTGGCCATTACTCTGATAATCATTAGATAATCCATTAAAATACCTGATACACCCTAAAAACTAAGTACCTTGTTAATCCGCTAAAACAACTCCCCTCTTAATTATCCCCGCTTTTATTAATTAATCCCTTATACAAGTATACATTAGATACACAACTTCTCATTGGCTAGATTTAAGGTTCTTTGTTTTAAATTCAGAAACATATTATGCGATTTTAGTTTGAGTTGTCATTTACAGTTTGGAACATTGTGTTCAAGGACTAAACAACAACTCACGATAGAGTCGGATTTTACATCAATACTGGTAGGGTTTTAAACGTTTTTTGTGTATTTCGAAGTTTGGGGATGTGGTTATTGCGGCTATTAACCATAACTATCAAAATTCTCTTTGGTCGTATTTACGAAATTTAATGGACGTTTTGGTTTGTACATAGTCTTGTTCCGTCTGTGTTGTACACGCAGATGTCCTAGATATTATGAAAATTATATTAGTAAAATGTTATAATGAATGCTACTCTTAGGTGTTAGATATTCGAAATAAAAATGTTTTAGGATTTGCCTGAAGAAGCTTAATAAAGCGGAAAGTGCTCGCAAAAACCTAGTTTTCTTCCCTAAAACATATTTCGAATATAATTATATTCGCTTCCACCTGTAACAGAACGCGAAATATATCTCCATTCTGAATTTTAGATATTTGTCTATAACGGATTTTAAAGCCTGCAACGTGTTGATTTATCAGTATATTTTATTTTTGTTCTCTATAACGGATTTACGAGTGAACATATTTTTCATTGGTCAAAATATTGGGATATTTAATTGTTGATAAAAAATCCAAAAAGTTAAATAATATGCCCAATTATTATTTTATTCAAAAAATATTTATTTAATAAATATCTAAAAAATACAATTTGGAGCTGATGGAACTTCATCTCCCGTAAGAAATGAGAGAGATAGAAAAGGGGTTTAAGGTCCACTCGGCACAAACCAAATCGCTTTTGGAAGAACATGTTCTCTGTCCATCTCTTGCAAAATATGGACGGATCTTGGATGGCGACCGCTTGTTTCATAATATTCTGAGGTGGTTAGCCGACAACTGTCTTAGAATTTGACCCACTCCTACCTCTAAATGTAAAGAGACAAGAGAGAAAATGGGGTTTAACGTTCACTCGACACAAACTAGGGCATTTTTGGACGAACACATGGTTCAATTTTATTTCATTAATTCGCTTGCGCGCATGGGCCTTTAGCAGTGGGAGGAAACCGGAGGACCCGGAGAAAACCCACAAGGTTGGACAGGCGTCCCTACTCCTTGCCAGTTGACTCAATGCCAGACCGTATAATACAGCATGGACTTGCTAACCATTCGGCCATCCAACCTCCCGCCCCCTAAATGTAATGACTTCTAGCTATGATGAATGGCTATTGGAGTTTATCTTATAAACATTCTTCATCGCAGATAAAATCTATTGAAAGACGAAATCTGAATATTGTCAAATTTATCGTATATTTAAATAAATAGCACATGATAAGAATATTAGACGGGTGCCCGTGTATCTCTCTAGATGATATCCGTATTTTATACTTACACTAGACCTTTTACAATAAATTACACAGTTTGATGATATAAAATAGATTCCCTCTTAACAGAACATAGTTTTTATGGGAAGCAATCACTGGTTTATTCTAAAAACACGACGTTTCTACAAGTATCCTCTTATCGTTATCAAGTACGATAATAACGATAACGATAATAGGATACTTGTAGAAACGTCGTGTTTTTAGAATAAAACCAGTGATTGTTTCCCATAAAAACTGTGTTCTGTTAATGTGTTTCCCAATCGCTAAATGCCACTTAAAGCTAATATCTCGGTTCAGAGTGGAACAATTTGACTGAAATTTTCACCATATTTCTTTTCATATTCTACTTTTTAACTAGTATAGTGAGAACTTTCAGCTTTTTATCTAATTTTACTTAATGTCCCTTTAATTTGTATCTGAAACACGGACTTGGAGTAAACTTAAGTTTATCTGAAACACGGACTTGGGATAAACTTAATTTGTATCTGAAACACGGACTTGGAGTAAACTTAAGTTTATCTGAAACACGGACTTAGGATAAACTTAATTTGTATCTTAAACACGGACTTGGCTTAAACTTAATTTGTATCTTAAGGACGGACTTGGCGTAAACTTCAGTTGTATCTGAAACACGGACTTGGCGTAAACTTAATTTCTTTCTTAAACACGGACTTGGAGTAAACGTACATTGTAGGAATATGGCTGGGTTCTATATGTTGATGTGGTTTTTTTATGTTTTATTCCGTGTTTGGTTTTTATTGACCTTTGACTAATAAACAGCTGACTAGAAGAATTTTAATCCGCTAATAAACACGACTTTCTATCTCTAATATTTACTTTGTTTGGCAAAAAAAAATCCCAACCCAGTCAGCTTCAAAAAATAAACATACATGCCATTTTTTAAATACTCTTTATTTCTTTAACACAAACCCAAATGTAAAATGTAAAAAACAGACAAATATTTAGATTTGCTTGTAAACTTTATAATCCTTGTCGATACTATACAAGATAGACATGTTTAATATTCCTAGTCGACAATGTTCATAATCTAAGATATAGACATGTTTAATGACAATAGTCTGAAATATGGACATGTTTAATGACCATAGTCTGAAATATAGACATGTTTAATGACAATAGTCTGAAATATGGACATGTTTAATGACAATAGTCTGAAATATGGACATGTTTAATGACCATAGTCTGAAATATAGGCATGTTTAATGACATTAGTCTGAAATATAGACATGTTTAATGACAATAGTCTGAAATATAGACATGTTTAACGACCATAGTCTGAAATATAGACATGTTTAATGGCCTTAGTCTGAAATATAGACATGTTTAATGACCATGTTGTAGTAAGATTGATAGTTTAACAGTAAGATTGTAACATTAAGATTGATAGTTTAACAGTAAGATTGATAGTTTAACAGTGATGTAGTAAGATTGATAGTTTAACAGTGTAACAGTAAGATTGATAGTTTAACAGTGTAACAGTAACATTGATAGTTTAACAGTGTAACAGTAACATTGATAGTTTAACCAAGTTGTAGTAAGATTGGTAGTGTAAGAGTGTTGTAAAATTAAATTCTATATATACTGTACATTTTCACCCATTTTATTATATTTATATAATATGTATGTGTTTGCCATTTTAACTATGTATATACACCCATTTTGCATTATTAATATATATATATATATATATATATATATATATATATATATATACAAATTATTTAGGGAGAGGGGTTTTACATAGGCTAAACCTGTTCCCCAATCCCATTCAGACTACCTGAATAAAAATATTGCTTTAAAAAAAATTGATAGCATAACAGATAGTTTGCAGTAAGATTTATAACAGTGTAAGATTGTATAAAGTACAGCCGACATTACTTCTAGTATTTCTGGTATTAACAGTTTTATCTGTAAACGATATAAAATTGCATCTGACATTTACACTTTAAATGAAAATATTAACCTCTCTATCTCGCTTCCTAAATCTTCACGTAAAACAAATCCCCAGTTTCGTTTTTATAAAGTAATGTTATTCACATCAAGCAGCGATACAGATTTATCGAGAATAAAAAAAAACAAAGTCATGATATAGGATAGCCTTTGAAACTAGTCGTTGAAAACGTGGAGAAATTATCCTCTTTTGAGTTCAGAATGATGTTTATATATCCTAAATCTTTAAATGGGGAGAGAGAGGGGGAGAAATGGGGGTTTAACGCCCACTCGTCATTTTGGGATTAACATTATGGTTCAATTTTATTTCAATAGGGGTCTTTAGTAGTGGGAGGAACCCGCAGATCCCGGAGGTAACCCGCTAGGTTGCACACGCTAACCATTCGTTCCCCACCCCCATTCTTTAAAGGAACACAACCTCCATTAATTTATTACTTTATAGCACTCTAGTGTGTCGGCGATGAAATGCAGGCCACCAGAGAGAAAAAATGGGATTTAATTTTCCACTCAAGAGAAACTAAGTCATTTAGAGACTAACATTTCAGCAAGGGGAATCACGTGGCTAAGTGGGTAAGACGCTGGCTCGCTAGCCTGCAGGTCGGGTGTTCGATCCCTGCATTGGCCGCGAAAGTTCATCTAGATTTTCCGGCGTGGTTTCCCCTTGTCAGTGATGCAAGACGGAGGGCCTGACAAGGACAGTCAACAATAATACACGTACAACTCAGTCGTTTTATGCTAGATGTGAGTTGTGGTGGCTAAGCGAGAAAGACACTGGCTCACAAGTCTGGAGGTCGATCGCGAGTTCGATCCCGGTGTTGCCCGACAAAGTTCATCGTGATTTTCCGTTGTGGTTTCTCCTCGTCAGTGGTGCAGGATGGAGGGTAGAGCAAGGACAGTTATCTTGTCGTTCGGATGGGAGGAAAATTGATGCCCTGTGTGCACATTGGTGTGCACGTAAAAGATCCCTTGGCAGTTGGAAATCGATATAAGAATAGATCGTAACGCCGCTGCCCGGGCGAAATTTCCGTCTTAGCACACTGTATGTCTTATGCTCGTCTTCATTAGCCCAGTCGGAGCAGGACAGTAGAACGTTAAAGATACATTATGTAAGATTTAGATAAAGAACTAGCCATTCTTGCTATAATAATTCGGAAGTAGATGATTAAAATGAATAATTTGAAAATGTCATTCAAATTACTCTATTGCGAGCGAAGATATTAGCCTTTGAAGGTGCAATAATTTCAACCACCGTACTGGTTGATCGAAGCTAAGTCTCGGTCCTCCATATTTGATTAAATCAAAGTATCGCTGAACCATTCTAATCTATTTAATATCGGAGAAATCTGATGCCATCGAGAGTTGATTAAGGCCTGAATCAGTTAATTAATGTCTAATTATTACTTTAGGAAACATTTCAGGCCTAAAGAAAGACCCGCAATAGGCAGATTTAGCTCTTGCATAATGTATGTTTAAGCTCCATTTTAGACTAGATATGGCGACCTTGAGAAAGGTTTAAACCCTTCAATCTTATTAAAACGCAGATCCTCTGTGGTGTGGTAGTTTTTATATGTCTGCACAACAAAGTGAAGGTCATGGAAGGTATAAAAATTAAAACATAACGAAACGAAATTCACATATGTATTTTAATCAGATTGGGGCCTCGTTTAAGACGCTTTCCTTTGTTTGAGACACGACCGACATTAGGGTTGACATTTCACTTTATAATGTACAATATAACCTGAACTTTACTACCGAAAACAAAACCAACAATAACCACAGTTTACATAGCCCACCATTGTTCACTTAACCTTGTCGTAATTTCAAAAAGTACAAATTTCAAAAAACAGAAAACACACGTAGGTCGCATTACGTAGGTTGCTCATTTGTTTTATAATGCCGAGTTAAAATATAAGTAAATAAAAACAGTAATTAATAATATCAGGTGCACAATCTTACACTTTGTAAACATTTTCTTTTTTATCTGAAAAAAAACCCCCAAAAAACAAAACAACAAACCAACAAACAAATAAAAGTCATTAGAATTTAATAGCATTGAAAAATTTCTATAGATTGTATTTTCAAAACCCACAAAATCAAAATTAATTTCATATAAACGTTTACGGAGTAAAACCAGGAAATTGAAGTAAAATATTAAAATAATATAAGATTGTGTTTAACAATAGCCACCATCTTACCACAGCCAAATATAGAAACATCTTGAACAATTATAATTCAACAATAACGGAAAGTTTATTCACCGAAGACATTTCCGTATCTTAGAGAAACAATGAAGATTAGTCATCTAGGCAAGCATGACGCCATATTAATACGCCTTGGAATATTATTCAAGAAGGGAATACAAATTTGTTTCTTTTGGCACGTCAGATTTATCGAGACAGGCGCTGCACTAATCCCCTCCATTTAACCCTTTTGTATATTTTACTTTGTTTTTAATGAACCTGACCAACTACTCGTGGTTACGTAAGCTTCTGTAATCTACGTCCAAAATATTGAATGGAATAGGGGGGCGTCACGTCCGCAGAATTCAAATTGAAATGAAATGAAATGAGATGGGGTTTAACGTCCTACTACTCTGCTGCGACTGGGCTAATGAAGATGGGTATACACCATACAGTGTGTTATGGGACATTATTGCTACGACCTACTCTTATTATCGAATTCCGATTGCTAAGGGATCTTTTTACGTGCACATCAATATGTACACGGGACCTTGGTTTTCTGTACCATCCAAACGACTAGACATTTGTCTTTGTCAAGCCCCCCCCCCCCCGTCCTGTACAAGGGGAAACCAACCAAGCCGGAAAATCCAGATGAACCTTCTCTGTCATCACCGGGAGAGAACTCAAAACTTCAGTTTTTTTCTAACATACGGTTAAGTTTACAATGATGGGGGTGGGGTGGAGTGAGGGTTGGGGGTTTTATTGGCCCGTATAACGACTATCAACCTATTTCTCACCAAATGTCAATTACCAGCGGTTCCTTTACGTGCATGTCAATTTGTATACTGGTGCATCTCGTTTTTTTTGGTCCCATCCCAACAACTAGCTCTATAACAACAATAATTGCCCCTGCCCCGTTTAGATATAAACACTGACAAAGCCATCTATCAATATAGATACAAGACCTGTGTTTTATCAACTCAGCTTTAATCAAATTTCAATCTCTTGAGTTCTGCCGCCAAATGTTAAATATGTACATATTTGAAAACAATTTCAATATTATTACTTCGTCAATTCAGGCAAAACGTTTGGAATTGAATCACGTTTAATTGCGATTCGTCAGTTATATTAAGACAGAACTGGTATTCTTTATTTCTATGATTAAGGATCATTTTGTCCTAGCAGCGGCCTTTCTACTCACTATACTTCGATATCTAACTGCCAAGGGATCTTGTTCGTGCACGGCTATGTTTACGGCTTAGTTTTTCGTCCTATCCAATGGACTAGGTACACATTCCTTGTCAGCCCCAGGGGGCGCAGGAGCTTTCAAGACAGGACTTAAAAACCCCTGATGCTTTTTCTCAGTCCGGTGTTCCGACTGTTCTTCTTCCACGGCGCACGGGGTCACGGTGGCTAAATGTGTAAGACGCTGGCTCGCTAGCCTGGGGGTCGGGTGTTCGATCCCTGCATTGGCCTAGAAAGTTTACCTAGACTTTCCGTCGTGGTTTCCCCTTGTCAGTGGTGCAGGACGGAGGGCCTGACAAGGAAAGCTGTCTAGTCGTTCGGATGAGACGAAAAACCCAGGTCCCGTGTACACATTGGCGTGCACGTAAAAGATCCCTTGACAGTTGGAATTCGATATAAGAGTAGGCCGAAGTGCCGCTGTCCGGGCAAAATTTCATTTCCCTCATAACACACTGTATGGCGTATGCCCGTCCTCATTAGCCCAGTTCGGACCAAAACAGTAAGACGTTAAACCCCATTTCATTTCATTTCATTTCCACGGCGGACGTTTACACCCCCGATCTAGCGGTATTACGGCGGAGGGTTAGTTTCCAATTACATTAATATATTCGAGGCGAGAATATAGCACTGGGTAATTCTATCCCTCCGATAAGATGGAATACCATTATCAGAAAGAGGGTAAATACACTGTAGTAGTAGCTAACGAATGATTTAACCGGTGAGGCGATGACAAAAAGCCAAGACAAGAGTTGTTTTCCGTGAATGAATCTATGGGGATAGCTAAACGGTTAACCAACTATCATGTTTAATTTCTAATGTTGTTCTTCTATCCTAGACTTGGTACAAAGACAGAGAGAGGCGAAACACCACTAATCCTCGTTATACACACATAAAAAAACATTGCCACTGAATCAAAGAGAGAAAAAAGATCTATAATAGTAAAGCAGAGATCCTCGGAGGTCTGTGAAACGTTTGTTACTGAGTAAACCCGACGTGATTTAAAGTTGCTAACGGTCTATCTTATTATACTTGCCACTAGTTCGCAGCCAAACTAGATATTAGCGCATGTTTGAAGTGAGCAGTCGACTCGTGTGTGTTTTACTAGTAGCGTACAGTGTGTATCCGGGCTTATAAGTCACTACATATCAGGCGATATATTATAACAACATGTGGAATTTACTAGCCGTCTTCCAGATATTGATTCTTTATGGTAAGTTCCTTTTACTTATATATAATGAGAAAATGTTATTTATATTTTTACATTTTCTCACAGCAGTGAATAAAGAGTTAAAAATTGTAAGGCGGGAAGAAGTGTCAATATGGGTACTCCCAACATTATCAGAAGTTGTACTCTAGCGATCTTGAATTTCACCTTCAACACATTTCGAATGTTTTTAAAATATTATTAAACATACATTATGCAAGAGCTAAATCTGCCTATTGCAGGTCTTTCTTCAGGCCTGAAATGTTTTCTAAATTATTAATTAGACATTAATTAACTGATCCAGGCCATAATCAACTCTCGATGGCATCGGATTTCTCCGATATTAAATAGATTAGAACAGTTTAGCCATATTTTGATTTACGCTAAAAATGGATGAGCGAGACTTAGCTTCGAACAACCCGTACGGTAGTTAAAATGATTGCACACGTCTTGTCAAACCTTCAAAGGCTAATATCTTCGCTCGCAATAGAGTAATTTGAATGAAATTTTCAAATTATTCATTTTACATTCTCTATTTTCGAACTATTAGGGTACGGATGGCTAGCTCTTTATCTAAATCTTACAAAATGTATCTTTAATATTTTAGAATTCAGCTTTTGACATTCGATAATTATGTATTACTAACTGAAATATTCTAGACAGATCGTGTGTGGCTATTTTTTTTTTAACGATTTCGAATATCACTTATTACCCTCGATAATTACTTAATATCAGTATTATAACCCGTCATGATTTCTAGTTGATATCAATATTAACAAATTAAAATGTTTGACATTCAACAGCAAAACATAATACTAAAATGAAACTGTTGCTATTTGAACACGACCCACAAACCGTAACTTATTGATATAATTATTTAAACCAATGCTGATAGTATCTGAACCAATGACCCAGTCCTGGATTGGATTATGTGACACCATATACCGATCAGTGTTACATTTTGAAATGGGGTTTAACGTTTCACTTTTTTTTACACCGACTGAGCTAATGAAGACGGGCGCACGCCATGCTGTGTGCTTTGATAGCCAGCGGCGCTACATTCCACTCTTATTTAGGGTCCTTTCACATGCACGCCCATGTTTACGACGGATCGCGGGTTTTCGTCTCATACGAATGACGAGGCCTCGCCCTTTGCTAAACCCTCCGCACATCGATGTTGATTTAAATTGACAAATAATTTGTATTTTCAATGTCGAAGATATTGAATGACTGGTATTGAGTTAGAGACTTAGCTACATTTAAGTTCAAATTAAACGGCTGTCGTTTACGTCTGCTAACTCAATTTTAATTACTCTTTTGTGAATTAGATTTTGAATTACTTGTGCATTGTCTTCTTGGACATGTTTTTCTTTGTTCATTACAAATATCCCTCGACAAAATTATATCCGTAGTGTACACGACTGGTGTACTAATTTTAAAATGTTTATTGTGTTTTAAATAGTTGATATTATCCTCATCCAAACGTCGTTTAGTATTAAACTCAGTAATTGTGTATCCATAAAACTCTAACTTGTGTTAGGGGGGTTGGATGGCCGAATGGTTAGCACGCGCGCGCTGTATCATACGGTCTGTCATTGAGTCAACTGGCGTGGTTTCGATTCCCCGGTTGCACGTGAAAAGGAGTAGGGTCGCCTGTCCAACCTCGTGGGTTTTCTCCGGGTCCTCCGGTTTCCTCCCACTGCTAAAGACCCCTACGCGCATGCGAATTATTGAAATAAAATTGAACCATGTGTTAGTCCCGAAATGACCTAGTTTGTGTCGAGTGGACGTTAAACCCCATTTCTCTCTGTCTCTCTAACTTGTGTTAATATGATCATTTACTAAATGCCAATCAAAGAAGTTGATTTTAAAATGTTTTAATAGTTGGTATTACAATTAGGATTCCATATTTTCACGGCAAGATAACAACATCAATATTGATTGAAATGGATCGATATTGAATTCCGATTCGTGTTTTGAATTTCGAAGTTGTGGGAAATATTGAGTTAGGGGTTTACCTCATTGAGAACCAGTAAAACATTTTGTATTTCGCTTGAATTGAAATGAATGGCATCTAGTAATTGAAAGTCAAAACGGCTGCCACTGTGATGACTTAACCGATTTGTCTTTTTTATTAATTCTAATTTGAATGTCCCCGAAGTCAAGTCGCGTCAAATCACGTAAAATCGGAAATTACGTTTTAATATCAACCGATAAAAGTCAGAAATGTTATAATTACTGTTTAAAGCAGACATTTCATTAGAAATCAATCATCAACACAAGTTGTTACGGTAATTAGGGAGAACGTCACGTTTGTATTTTTTTTTATTAAAGTGCACATAAGATGGACGTGGAAACTTTTCGTTACGTGTAGCCAATGGTTACTATATCCACTTTACGGCAAGTCCACATCAATCTGATTGAAATTAATTCAGCTATCTGCACTCAAACTCAGTAAATACCTGAATTTGGTTTGTGGAACACACTAGATACACGTACAAAGTATAAATATATATACAGTATACATAATTACATACATTTAACATGCATACATACATACATAATTACATATTAAATGTACATTATGCACGAGCTAAATCTGCCTATTGTAGGTCTTTCTTTAGGCCCGAAATGTCATATAAACTATTAATTAGACATTTATTAACAAAATAAGACCATAATGAACACCAGATGGCATTGATTACCGGAGATTTTATCTAGATTAGAACGGTTCGCCACATCTTGTCAAAACTACAAACAGTGATAACTTGGCTCAGAATGAAGTAATTTGAATGAAAATTTCAATATTTTCATTTTACATTATCTATTTTTGAGCTATTATAGCAAGAATGGTCATAATGTATCTTTAAAGTAGATAAAGTATAAGTACTTCTATATTTACGATAGATACATAGATAAATAAAAAAATACGTCCAGTTTAAAAAATCAACCACTTTACTTCATTCTGATGTACATTAAATCACTTTCGAATCCCGGGTTGTACGTGACAAGGAGTAGGGTCGCCTGTCCAACCTCATGGGTTTTCTCTGGGTCCTCTGATTTCCTCCCATTGCTAAAGACCCCTACGCGCAAGCGAATTTTTGAAATAAAATTACACCATATGTTAGTCCCGAAATGACCTAGTTTGTGTGTCGAGTGGACGTTAAACCCTCTCTCTCTCTCTCTCTCTCTCTCTCTCTCCCATTTAAAGATTTAGGATATATAAACATCTCTCTCTCTCCCCTATCTCTCTCTCTCTCCTCTCTCTCTCCCCTCTCCCCTCCCCCCTCTTTATCTCACACACACACACACACTTCTATATTTACGGTAGATCAAAATTACGCCCAGTTAAAAAAATCAAACACTTTATTTCATTATGATACATTAAATCACAGGCTAGCTGTCTGCTCTTTATCGAGGAGCGTCATCTGATGTTATAATGTACATAAATAATTAAACATTAGCCATGCATATATGATATACATTCATAGAATAACAAAGATGAAATGAAATGGGGTTTAACGCCCTACTGTTCTGCTCCTAACCTGGGCTAATGAAGACGGGCATATGCCATACAGTGTGCTATGAGGGAAATTTTGCCCGGGCAGCGGTGCTACGGCCTACTCTTATATCGAATTCCAACTGCCAAGGGATCTTTTACGTGCACGCCAATGTGTACACGGGACCTCGGTTTTTCGTACCATCCAAACGACTAGACAGCTGTCCTTGTCAGGCCCTCCGTCCTGCATCACTGACATGGGGAAACCACGCCGGAAAATCTGAATGAACTTTCTCGGCAAATGCACCCGACCTCCAGGCTAGCTCATAGAATAACAGAGTTTCATAATTACATAAATATTGAACATATGGGATATATAAAATAGTTATTATGGAGACATTTTACAAATATTTCAATAGGTAGAATTTATTGGGAAACACCACATAGCTAATAAGTAAATATTAATGCAGTTTGTTTTTGATAACAATTTATAATCGAAGGATTAATAGTCATATTGTCGTTCGGATGGGACGACAAATAATAATAGGTGGGATAGCCGCTGTACGGGCACCCCTTCTCATAGTATATCACACTAGTTAAACCCCAATTTATTTCATTTCAGACCTCATTTAAATTACGGTCGCCTGTCTTCATTAGCCCAGTCGGTGCAGAAATGTAGGACGTTAAACCCCATTTCATTTAATTACGGTCGATGTATAAGTCACCATCAGGGAGAATCAGGGATACATTTAATTGTGAAGAAATGGCTTAGTTTGGACGAACACGTCAAGAAAACCGCAGTGATAAATTGTATTACAATAGAAGACAATTTCTTCTTGAACGACCTTAAATGAGAGTAGTATTTGATATTTATAGATGTTGGATAGTTTTGTCACGTGTTGGCGTTACTCTAATCCTACTGGTGATTGTGAATTTTGTCTCGTATCCAAATCATTTATAAATCAAACAACACAACTGGTATCTTGAAGTGTTCGGATCACTTGAAACATGGCAATAAATCAAAACACTTTTATAGCAAGTCCAGGAGGACCGCACCACACATAACATGGAAAACAAACCCGCGAACCGGACACATAACACACGGACATTGTAATTAACAAACGACTACCGAATCAACTGAAAAGATCCGGACCCCACTCGTATCTGTGGTCGTAAACGTAGACAAATACCTACTTCACAAATACAAATTATTTTATTTTATTTACATCGACAATTTTGATTGTTACCCTTTCTTGAAGGACGAACAATAGACACTGCTTTTGGCTTATTTGAGTAATTCCACCCATGCG
Source organism: Patella vulgata (assembly GCF_932274485.2). NCBI lineage: Eukaryota > Metazoa > Mollusca > Gastropoda > Patellidae > Patella > Patella vulgata. The sequence goes on from NC_065885.2 coordinate 7,450,838, forward strand.
CAAGGAATTTTGCTGAGGGAGGTAATCAGCGTACTCGGAGTAAATCCACGAGGTTTAGAAGGCGCCACTATCTCCAGGCCACATACGCCCATATCTCGATCTCAAAGCCATATAATACGATGACCCATCAAGTAGACGCTAGAGACCACTAAAACCTGATCGTGCGGTATTTATCAGATCTATATGTAATTGGTACATCAAGATGGCAAACTAAACAGGTGTCATGAACCCCATTTAACATGTTTATTTAAAGATGCCTGCGTATATTAGATTAGCCAGACATAGTGTGTGTTCCTTCTTAAATCGCTATTTCCGGAACATCTGCCGGCATCAGAACCGGATTAAGATGCTGTAGACCATTGGACTACAGGAACTATGAGCTTCCACATTAGGACACCTACGTTGTTGTTGTTGTTCTTAGTGTTTAACGTCCGCTTCCACCGAGGGTGATATCGCAGACAAGTTGTCTTATTTTCTTTTTTTTATTATCTTAGCGTACGCGCATGGGCCTTTCCTGTAGGGGATCTGGAGTACCCGGAGTAAACCCACGCTCACACCAGGGATCGAAACCAAGACCGCAAGCCAGAGGTGACCGGTCAGCTAGAGCTCGAAGCGCGATACTCAAGATCTTTAGGCCATCTCAACCGCCCCACAAGTCACGAATCTAAGAAATAATCACCAATCGGTCATCCACCGATCATCCATTGATCACCCCGCTTTGTTGTGTTCATACTAAAAATATATTAGAATCTTTGTGCTTATGATTTAAAAAAATGAATCGCCTTGTTTTATTTACTGTCCGAAACAAATGGGCTGTAGGCCTTATTCCGACATTGTCCGGCGCGATATTCCATTTTTTCGATGTTTATGTTTTTATGTCTTTATCAGTAATTTATGATAATGACAGATGTTGTGGTTTCTAGCTATGATACAATCAGTCATGTAAGTGGTCAAACAGGGGTCAAATAAGATGACACATCAGTTTGTGCTTTCTAGCTATGAGTTGGAGATACAATCAGTCCAAATAGTGGTCAAATAAGATGACACGCTTATCAAGGAGATAATCTTAGGTATTGGATATAAAAGAGACGGCCTGTGGTTGTCCACAAAAAGAGAGGAGCCGGGAAGCTCAAGGCAGAAGAACTAGGGTGCACTACAATGGAGACAGGCGTGAACTAAGACGATGGCCGAAACGACTACACAATATGAAATGTTATGTTTCTGTATTGGTTGTTATTAATGTGCGTTCCTGTACTATTAAAATAAAGAAGTTAAATCCACAGTCATCGATAGTATTAGATCCTTAGATACTATGTTACACAGACTCTTTACCCCCATTGTGATGCAGGACGGAGGGGCTGACAAGGAAAGCTGTCTAGTCGTTTGGATGGGACGAAAACCCGAGGTCCCGTGTACACATTGGCGTGCACGTAAAAGATCCCTTGGCAGTTGAAATTCGATATAAGAGTAGGCCGTAGTGCCGCTGTCCGGGCAAAATTTCCCTCATAGCACACTGTATGGCGTATGCCCGTCTTCATTAGCCCAGGTTAGGAGCAGAACAGTAAGACGTTAAACTCCATTTCATTTCATTTCTTTACCCCCATTGCACTCAGTAACCAGTTGTATGTATCAATTGGTCATTATTTAGATCAATCTAAAACGACGATAGCTACTGATTGCTTTCTTGTGCCCCGCTAATGACCTTCATTGTACCTCTGTTCGTCTCCTAGATCTGAAATTAATCGTAACAGTAACTTTGTCCAGCAATTCGCATCATTTACGTTGCATTGTAAATCAATTTACGATGATTGAAATGCATGCTTAACAACTAAAGCTGGAGTTGGAAACACCCCATGTATACGATGGTAAAACTATCTTTCTGTCGAAGCGATCTTTGGAGTAAAGCTGTGATGAAAGTGAGCTCTATTTCAACATCTGTTCTATCCAGGCCAAAATCCCATAGGTTAATGAAACATTATAAGAAGCTGCCACTGGACGATCGCGATATATATCTCACCTGGAAGATCTAAATTAAAGCGATATCTGAAGTACCTCTTACCTGAGATTGATGCCATGAATGATAACTGATGTCTCAGAACAGGTGTTTATCCGATCTCTTATCGTTACATGTGTTTCTGACATTTCTAATCCCCAGATGTATAAATAGTATGATATACTGACAGGAGAGATATAAGTTGTAATATATATTTATATAGGTATAATGGATTATCTGCCAATTTAACTTAATAATATATAACAGGTGAGAAAAGCTAGAACCATTCCAACATATATATACTGTCTCAAAATATAATCTAGAATACATTCAAATGTGCACCATTCTAGAAAACTATAAAATGCGCACCATTCTAAAATACTATAAAATGCGCACCACTCTAAAATACTTTAAAATGAGCAACATTCTAAAATACTATAAATTGCGCACCATTTTAAAATGCTATAAAAATGCACACCATTGTAAAATACGTTAAAATGCGCACCATTCTAAATGACGTTAAAATGCGCACAATTCTAGAATACTTTAAAAATGCGCACCTAATCTAAAGTACTATAAAATGCGCACCACTCTAAAATACTTTAAAATGAGCAACATTCTAAAATACTATAAATTGCGCACCATTTTAAAATACTATAAAAATGCACACCATTGTAAAATACGTTAAAATGCGCACCATTCTAAAATACTTTAAAATGCGCACCATTTTAAAATGCTATAAAAATGCACACCATTGTAAAATACGTTAAAATGCGCACCATTCTAAATGACGTTAAAATGCGCAAAATTCTAGAATACTTTAAAAATGCGCACCTAATCTAAAGTACTATAAAATGCGCACCACTCTAAAATACTTTAAAATGAGCAACATTCTAAAATACTATAAATTGCGCACCATTTTAAAACACTATAAAAATGCACACCATTGTAAAATACGTTAAAATGCGCACCATTCTAAAATACTTTAAAATGCGCGCATCATTCTTAAATACTTTAAAATGAGCACCATTCTAAAATACTATAAATTGCGCACCATTCTAAAATACATTAAAATAAGCACTATTCTTAAATACTAAAAATTGCGCACCATTTTAAAATACTATAAATTGCGCACCATTCTGCATTACGTTAAAATGCGCATTATTCTAAAATATTTTAAAATGCGCAGCATTAGGTCGTATTTAAATCCGAATATTAATAACAAACTGAAGGCTTTGTGTTGGCGATCTAATGGCCTTGGGCTGATATATATATTGAGTTATAGCAGAGGATAAGCCTTTAATACAGGTATAATGGTCTTCTCATCAATAATTTCATTTCATTACCGTTATTTGTAGTTGAAATGAGGGTGTAGTCGAAATGGGACGTATTTGAAATGAGAGTGAACCCTATTATACCGGTTATTTTTAGAAATGAAATGAAATGGAGTTTAACGTCCTACTGTTCTGCTCCTAACCTGGGCTAATGAAGACGGGCATACGCCATACAGTGTGCTATGAGGGAAATTTTGCCCGGACAGCGGCACTACGGCCTACTCTTATATCGAATTCCAACTGCCAAGGGATCTTTTACGTGCACGCCAATGTGTACACGGGACCTCGGTTTTTCGTCCCATCCGAACGAGTTATTTTTAGATACGGTAAACAAACACCGACTTGATCGAATGGGACAAATCTGTTGTTATAAGCCAGTGATTCTCAATCAGTGTGCCGCGACAATCGAGTGAAAATGGGTACTTCGGGCTACAACGCATGCGTCGACTGGATATATAAATATCTCATCCAACCATGCAGCCGAAACCTGTTCGTCGTGTTTAATTACGTCACAATTCTACTCACACCACCTCCGTCGTCGGGACTGACAGAACTATGACAGAACTGAATTCCGCGTTACTCGATTGCAATTCTGTCAATTCGGGACGTTCTGGGCTGTGAATCGCGCATCCCCTAAGACAATGCGAAACACCATGTGAACCCAATTGAGTATTCACTGATGTTCATAGCTGTGGGTTTTTTTTCGTTATTTAGTTTCAGTCTCTCCATGTGTCTATGACTAGCTTCTGTCTACAGTTGTATGCCGTCTGACTTACCATGTTTTAATTTTGCAAAATTCAAATATTTTTTCATATACATTTAGCCAGTCGTGCCGCTATATTTTCATGCGTCCTAATGTATACCGTTGGCAAAAAAAGGTTGAGAAGCTGTAGTCGATATGGGATGTAGGCGATATGGGAGGGTATCTATAATAGTGAGGTATTAACGAGTTTATTATATGTTTATCAGTATATCGGAATAATAGAAATAGAAATGAACTAATGATTCCGTAATCTCAGGGGACATTTTTGTTGGAATAGTAAGCCACATTGTTGATGTATGCACATGTGTTTTCGATTCCCCGGTTGTACGTGACAGAGAGTAGGTGATATATCCCAAATGACCGTGTTGTGCGTTTAGTTAAATATAGTGTGTTAGATCTGTATGAAGATATAACCCATAATGACTGTGTTCTGCGTTTAGATATACCGGTATATAGTATGTCACATCTAGAAGTACGATATGATGATAATCCCAGAATGACAGCCTGTAAGGAGTGACAACATTGTATTAGAATGGCTGTGTTAATTTAATATGTTACACTTATATGTAGGGCATAACGACCTGGTGTATAACGATATATAAAACTATATACGATAGTGTGATATATGATATGGCGATATATATTACGATAGTGTGATATGGCGATATATAAAAATATCTGATGTAAGATATAACTGTCCGATATGACTGTACGATATATAAAACTCTCTGACGTAAGATATGATGATATATAAAAAATCTCGTGTGTACGATATGACGATATATCAAACTATCTGATGTACGATATGACGATATATCAAAATATCTGATGTACGATATGACGATATATCAAACTATCTGATGTACGATATGACGATAGATAAAACTCACTGATGTATGATATGACTAGATAAAACTCTCTGGAGTACGGTATGACTGTAGGATATGACGATATAACTGTAAGACTGTACGATATGACGATATATAAAACTCTCTGATGTAAGATATGATATGACGATATAAAGCTATCTGATGTACGATATGACATTACGATATGACGAAATATAAAACTATCTGATATAGGATTTGGAGATATATCAATCCATAAAAGAACATCAAGACTATACTACACATCAACTGTTATTGTTCTAACAGAAATGTTTACTTATACTTCAAAGGTAAAGGCCTGCTGGTTCAGTTAGTTGTTCGAACGGCCATATTACTTGACACAAAATCACCAGCGTTACGTCTGGGTAATAACGAAGTTACCTGACTACTAGAAATACATTTAGATGTACAGAACTGGGGCCTGTTTCACGAAATTTTAACTACGACAAAATCCAAATTTTATTAATTTGATTGGATAATATTAGAATGATTTTAGTGATAAGCCAATCAAAATTGAAGTATCTACTAAAATCTGGATTTTACCTTTAGTGAAGATTTCGAGAAACAGGGCCCACATGTTAAAGTTAAAATTTCATATTTTCTAAGAAAGTCAAAACATAATTATTTCTATGTCTTTTGCTTAATAGGTTGTCAACTCACTATTATACGATCATAGGTGTCATTCTCACACTTAAAACTCATTTACACCGGAAATAATAACACAATTACCTCCCAATTACCTCCCTTGATTTCTATTCTCCACCATGGAGTAGCTAACCACAAACGTTTGAATTTGTCGATGAAAATGATATTTTTGCCACTTTCTCAACTGGCAATAGTGAATTATAGGATTAATAGGATTATTCTTTAACAAGGTAGGACTGTTTATAGATACCATCTATTTTAAGGCTTTATTTTAATAAATTTTAAAAATATAACTTAAAAATATGAAATTGCAACTTTAAGCCTAGCCCACAACCCGCCGAACGTGCTACTACGGGTGAAAATGTAAGTAAACCCGTGCGTGAGACTTACGCGTCACTTGCGTGTGTTCGGCACCGTAGAAGATCGCAAACTGGCCATAGAAACGTTTGGTCCCGCACCTAGCAAATTTTTACTCGTTTTTTTGCATCTGGTCTGCGAACTATCGAACTTACTATCGGTGCGTGTCAAAACACGTACGGCGTTTTCTAAGCTAGGGTTAAATCATCTTTGCTCTCACGAACTAAATAAAAGTAGTCCTGGTCCGCCTGGGTATGTAAGCCAATCCCAAAATGTGAGAAAATGGCCCGTTTACCTTTTCGTAGAGATTCAGCTCAATATGTTTGTTATCCAGTCTTAAATTATTACCTGACAGTGTACATGTATTGCGTAGCTTATTAATAGTGAGCTTGCCTTCAACGTTTCATTGATGAACTTGATATACGAAACTATTTTAGTGATCGCGCCTCGACTGTTTCATTGATACTGTTTGTATACTTAACCTGTTGGTAATTAAACGGGTTCAATAAACTCCAAGATGGAAAACATCCAAACGTCCCTGTATAATCATTTGAGTTATAAACAGGTTGATCTAGACAGAAGACGATTTTAAGTCTAGGGGTTGGTGTTTGTTTGAAAACGTAGGTCTGTCATTGACTTATGTGACATAGGTTCGATTACCCGCTTGCACGTGACAAGGAGTAGCCCCGTGCCCGCCCCTTCCACTGCTAAAACCATTACGCGCGAGCGAATTATCGAAATAAAATTGAACCATATGTGTCTAGTGGGAGTTGAACCAAATTTTCTCTCTCTCCTCACAAAAATAATGTGCGCAATTCGTAAAACGCTTTCTATTTAAGGATAACTCGAGTGTTCCTTTTTTTACATCAATTCCCGTTTCTTCAAATCGTCGTTAAATGACAACCAACATAAAGAGTTTTAAGGGGAGACACATCCTCTACTTGTTTTCTGTAAAAAAAACAACATAACCTTTCATCTGGCACTGGGCAACTAATCTCGTGCAGGCGTTGTGCATTTCAGAATGTTGTTCCAAAGATAAATATAGCAAGCAGTTCTAGCCATATATTGAATATTGTAAAGGATATAACCTCTTTGAAGACACCGAAAGAGAGGAATATTCCTTTTAAAAAAAATGAAAAAACTTGGCTCGTTTGAAAGTGCAATATGTGGCCTATCGGAAATGTAAACTGATTTTTAATACTCTGGCTTAGATCTTGCCACGCTGTAATCTCTATAAGATGTTGTAAATTCTTAATGTCTTTAGCCAACTTCTTCTATGATGTAAACCGTCTATGGATGGTCCAAATGCCGAACTTCGTATAAAATATTTAAAATTCTCAACTCTTTGTCCAACGCCTTTTATAATGCCAGCCGCGTGTAATAGTCGAGATGCCGAACTTTGTTTTCGTCGGGTTGACGTAAGGCACACATAGTATTTAAACCTCTCGATCTTTTGGCCAACTCATTGTGATAATGCGACGGACGACATGCTTAATGTTACCCATTCCTTGGCTGGTACGTTAGATAAAGAAGATGGTTGAAATAGGTCTAATTATTGAGCTAGCCTTGAGTATTTCTATCTTCATTCAGTTGTTGAGAAGCAAACAAATGTGGAGATCTAACTGATCGTTTAATCTTCCAGCCAACTCGTTCTATATTTAATGAACAAACTCGCCAACTTATACCTCTATCATACCGCTGGTTCTTATATAAACATCGTCACATACCAGCCGAACATCATCGTCCATTATAGCGCATCGCCACACATCGTCACATACCAGACTACTATCATCGTCATTTCATTTCATTTTCTCCGGGATTTTCGGCTTGTTTTCCCATTATGAGTGCTGCCTCTAGTCGTTCGGATGGGACGACAAAGCGAGGTCCCGTGTACACATTGGCTTGCACGTAAAAGATCCCTTGGCAGTTGGAATTCGATTAGCGCGACTTTCCGGGCAAAAGTTCCCTCATAGCACACTGTATGGTGTATGCCGGTCTACATTAGCCCAGTCGGAGCAGAACAGTAGGACGTTAAACCCCATTTCATTTGATTTGCCCCCACCCCCGTTACACATCGTCGTATACCAGAGTACTGTCATCGTCAGTTATTGCACCTGCCATATCATCGTCTACGGTTATCGTCAGGTACGGCACTGCACTATCATCGTCGTCGATTAAAGCTCATATCCGAACACACATCGTCGTCAGCTAGAGACCCTTTAAGAATTTTAACTCATTTTTACTGACCGTGAAGGATTAAATGTTTCACGCGTGCATGTTTCAAGAGATACATGTTTCGGTCATTATCTTATAAAAGTTAACCCGTGCCATTTATTTACCAAGGTCACAGCTTTGATTTAGATAATATTTCTGAAATATTCACTTCCAGAGATAAGTCTGTATTTCTTTAAAAGTAATTTCCTTTAGGCATATTTCACCATGTGCAGATAAACTTTCTAAAGCTATAAAAACATTATTTCTGGCAGTGATGATAAGGTTATTCAGGTATCATAATACGGAATTATACTTTCAGACACAACTCGAAATGTTCACAATAAAGATAGACTCCCGTGATATATATAGAGGATATTTGTCGTTTTAGAGTGAATAACATATTTTATTTCATCTCTAAGCAAGAAAACTTATATTTTCACGAATGTGTAGCATGAGTGAAAATATAAACGTTTTCTTGCTTAGAGATGAAAAAAATGTGTTATTCACGACAAAACGACAAATGTTCTATTTATTTTATGATTTTACAATCATTTTAGGTAAAAACAACATGGACTACTGCTAGCCAGTGGAATAACACTTTTATTTCACTGATAAAACGCGATATTCCACTACTGATCATAAAATAAAATGCTGTATTCGACTGTACTTTAATATTAATAATTGTTTAAACATACATTATGCAAGAGCTAAATCTGCCAATTGCAGGCTTTTCTTTAGGCCTGACATGTTATCTAAATTATTAATTAGACATTAATTAACTTATCCAGAACATAATCAACCATCGATGGCATCGCTAGCCTGCGATATTTACTGGATTAGAACCATGTTTGCTGCTTCTGATTAAATCAGAAAATGGATAATCGAGACTATGTTTTTTATCGTACAGACTTTAGTAATGATGATCGAGGTTAGGCCCAAATTTCAATCGCTAAATACTCGGTTCAGGGTGGATCTATTGTCAGCAAATTCCCTTTACATTATCTAGTTTTTAACTATTATAGTGAGAACTACCAGCTCTTTATCTAATCTCCCATAATGTATCTTTAATTTGTCAAATAAAAATAACTCGACTTCTTGTGTAAATATATTTGTGATTCGTTATTATAGGGTTTGACATTTTGTACCACGTGACCTTAATTTCATCATAATATTGTATTGTATATAGATCACAACACCATTTTGTACCACGTGACCTTAATTTCATCATAATATTGTATTGTATATAGATCACAACACCATTTTGTACCACGTGACCTTAATTTCATCATAATATTGTATTGTATATAGATCACAACACCATTTTGAAAGATGTATTTCGACATATCTTCTTGTTTGATATTCATTTACATACAACTTAATTATAATTATAAATTTTCGTTACAATAATCTGCACAGTTATAATGTAAACTTTAAAGTAGCTAAGTCCGTAACTCAATATCATCCAAAATCTTCGACATTGAAAACACGATTTGTTTTGCAATTTAAATCAGCACTGGTGTTGTGATCTTACCTGGAAAAGATGGGCTTCTGATATCCAATATTTAAGACAAAATAAACATTTTACCATTGGTACACGAATCGTGTACCATAATGCGTTTCAGCGCCATTTGTAACAAGGTGCTCAAAGAATGAGGCTAGACGTTATTCCACAAGTCATGTCAAACGGTGATATCATATTCTTATTTGGAGAGCATGCGCAATAAATAATATCGGCGTTGACTGGAATAACCAGACGCTAGAAACTGACTTGAGGTTGAGACTTCTGGCGTATTTCGCTGAACATAACTGATGACAATTCACAGTGAAACGGACACGATTGAATGTAAAACAGTTTATATAAATTCATATTACATTATTATATGTGTTGCGACCCATTTGTGCCAATTTCTAGGTCCAGAATATTAGCGATTTAGCCCCTTTAATTATTTTGAATGGGATGAAATGATTTTAAATGAAATAGGATTTAATGTCTTTTATTTGTGCGACGTATTTCTAATATTTTGCCCAGACAGTGCCGCGTGTTCCTCTTCTCTTCATCAAATAATAATTGTTAAGGGTTCATTTACCAATGCGAACGAATATACAGTTCAACTGTGTGTTTGTTTTTCGTCCCTTGAGAGCGATCAGACGTTTTTCCTTGTTTCATAGGTAAGTGTATGTTCCTGAAGCAACGACCGCGAGTTTTACAATATCTAGACGTTGCTTAAATGATCTACAGTTCCCGAACTTAAAGCTGCGCTATCTCCATTCAACGCAGACCCGTGAACGATAGCGTCCAATCAGAGGTTTTGACATAAACACACTCAAATCAAACATGGCGACCTCCACGGAAACCTTGACATTGAACCAGCTTCGAACTTTGCAACTCAACTATCACAGGTAGACATTTTAGCTGGAAAATGCGAGACTTGGTATTGGCGATGATCGAGAAATCTGATAGGCTCCCCCAGCTGGGTCAGTTGCCAACCGAAATTCGTGCCGAAATATGCAGGATATTACGTGAAGGGCTTGATAAGATGTACGGAGGTAAGGTCAAGACTTATATTGAAGATGAAATAAGTTAAAACCTGCCTGAAGTAAAATCGCAACTTTTGTAAATAAAACTAATAATAATAACTAATGCAAATTCAAGTTTTAAATTTTAAAAATTGTAAATTGTTAAAGAAACTAATAACTAAAATTTCACAATGCATATTTTCTAAAAAGATAAGTTTTAATAGCGCTTTTAATGGAGGTCAGAAGGTCAAATATTCTCAATGAAGATGGAATGGTGTTCCATAAGGTGCAAATATGCTAAAAGATAGATCCCTATAAGCTCGCGACGGTGAAGGCGGATAGTTATGGAAGCATATAGGGGTCAATAGCGCGATAGACACCGCAATATTAAGTTGGTAATATGTCAACATATTGTTATTGTTCTGATGATTTAGGGGGGTTGGATGGCTGAATGGTTAGCGTGCGCGCGCTGTATCATAAAGTCTGTCATCGAGTCGACTGGCGTGGTTTCGAATCCCCGGTTGTACGTGGCAAGGAGTAGGGTCGCCTGTCCAACCTCGTGGGTTTTCTCCGGGTCCTCCGGTTTCCTCCCACTTCTAAAGACCCCTACGCGCAAGCGAATTATGTAAATAAAATTAAACCATATGTTAGTCCCGAAATGACCTAGTTTGTGTCGAGTGGACGTTAAACCCCATTTCTCTCTCTCTCTCTCTCTCTCTCTGATGATTTAATCAGAACAATCACAATATGTTGACATATTACCAACTTAACATTCCGGTATCTATCGCGCTATTGACCCCTATACGCTTCCATAGATAGTAGAGTAGGTAAGTTTTGTGTCCTCGCCACTTCGAAGTCTCCGAACAGAATGATCAGCGGTCTCATAGTTATTGATTAGCTTGAAAATGATACACAAAACTTTGAATTTTACTCTCGAGTCTAATCTCGTAGCATATCCTTCTTTTTTTTTTGAGTGAAACTGACGCCTGTCAGTTGATGTAAATCAACAGCCCAATAAATACAACACTTCTTCACTTATAAATGCTTGTCGACAAATTGAAATTATCGATTTAGCATAAAAATTCAAAATATTTCAATTTTCTATTTCCACGTTAACAATTTTTCCTTTTCACGCTTTTCAAAAATTTGTATTGATCTAGCGAACTTCACAGACGTGCTTTATAAGACATGTTTCAGACCAATTATTTAAAATGTTTTGAACACAGTCTGGCTATAGATAACAAAAAGGCTACGGCTAGAATACACAAATGAGTTATTTTGACGGATGATATAAATTCTAAGCGGATGAATACAAGAAATGTGATTGATAGCCGGGATAGAAAGACCATTTTTGTAGAATAATTAAATGGATATGGAGTGGGGTTGGGTTGACCTAATAGTGTAGATTGCCGACCTATAGCTGGCCGGTCATCCCCTAGTGTGAGCGTAGATCTACTGGAGATAAGGGCATGTTCTCCGAGTGCCCCCGTTTCCGCCCATGCGCTGAATGTACTAAATGAAAACAACTTGTCTGCGATAAAACCATCGGTTGGAGCGGACGTTAAACATCAAGTACAACAAGGAATATGAGCAGCTATTATAGTTTTGCATTTTAAAATGGAAAAAAAAAACACCTGCACAGCCTCACGGGTTTTCTGTGGGTAACCCGGGGTTCTCCCACAGCTAACGACCCCTACACGCAAGCGAATTATTAAAATGAAATTGAACTATTTGTTAGTCTGAAATTACTTAGTTTTTGTCGAGTGGACGTGATACCCCATGTGACCCTCTGTTCTCTACACTGCAACATTTCAACAACTGTTCTAGATTTGATGGCCGAATGGTTAGCTCGTGCGCGCTGCATCACACGGTCTGTCCTTGAGTCAACTGGTGTGGTTTCGATTCCCCAGTTGTACGTGAATAGCGAATTATTGAAATAAAATTGAACCATATGTTAGTCGCGAAATGACCTAGTTTGTGTCGAGTGGACATTCAACCCTTTCCCTCTCTCTCTCGCTCTCCGGAGGGCCTGGCAAGGACAGCTGTCTAGTCATACGGATGAGACGAAAAACCGAGGTCTCATGTACACATTGGCGTGCACGTAAAAGATCCCTTGACAGTTGAAATTCGATATAAGAGAAGGGACGAAGTGCCGCTGTACGGGTTCGGAATAAAACAGTAGGACGTTAAACCCCATTTCATTTCATTTTATTTCTCTCTCTCTTCTCTCTCTCTCTCCCTCTCTCTCCTCCCTCTCTCTCTCTCTCAACGAGTGACCATATTAAAGGACAATTTCTTGTCGTTTAATACATTCATGATATGCTATATTTGGATGCTGTTGGATCATACGGATTCTATCACAACAAATAAACAAATTTAGAAAAACATTATGTATGATATCAAATCATCAATCGTTGCCATAGGTACCTCTTTGGTCAGAGTCGTGTTGTCATGACAGTGAATGTCTTTCATTTATTCATTAATTACATCAAACCATGACAAAAAAAACCCAAAACAAAACAGGATGAATGGTGGAAACGACTCTGATAATCTGGCATGGCTGTCGTTTAATACGATTAATTCAGCCTTGTTCACGTATGATTAAATCTATGTTCTTCCTGTCTGTCGCAATGCGCCATAACCAGTTGTTACTTTCAATAATTAATCGTAAGGCCAGAAACAAATAGGCCATGTGATGTCATCAAAACACTTCAAATGATCGTAGAGATTGCAATTAAAATGAAATGAAATGGAATGGGGGTTTAACGCCCTACTGTTCTTCTCCGAACTGGGCTAATGAAGACGGGCTATGAGGGAAATTTTGCCCTGACAACGGCAGTACGGCCTACTCTTATATCGAATTCCAACTGTTAAGGGATATTTTACGTGCTCGCCAATGTGTACACGGAACCTCGGTTTTCCGTCGCATCCGAACGACTAGAGAGCTGTCCTTGTCAGGCCCTCCGTCCTGCATCACTGACAAGGGGGAACCACACCGGAAAATCTGGATGAACTTTCTCGGCCAATACAGTGATCGAACACCCGACCTCCAGGCTAGGGAGCCAGCGTCTTACACCCACTTAGCCACCGTGACCCCCCCCCCCGATTGCAATTAACATTAAACATACATTATGCAAGAGCTAAATCTGTCTATTGCAGGTCTTTCTTTAGGCCTGAAATGTTATCTAAATTAATAATTAGACATTAATTAACCCATCCAGACCATAATCAACTCTAGATGGCATCGCTAGCCTGCGATCTTAGGTGGATAATGCGCCGATTTACTGTAAACTTTCCTTCACGATTTATCGATTAAATGGATAATCGAGACTATGTTGTTTGTCGTACTGACTTTAGTAATGATGATAGGGGCTAGGCGGAAATTTCAAACGCTTAGTTCTCGGTTCATAGTGGATCAATTTGAATGAAATTTTCTGCAAATTGCCTTTACATTATCTAGTTTTTAACTATTATAGTGAGAACTGCCAACTCGTTATCGAATCTCCCATAATGTATCTTTAATTCTCTTCACAGACCCAAAATAGAAACGAAGTGAAATAAATGGGGTTTAATGCTTGGCCCATCTGCATCAATCGAGATATTGAATACGGACATACATCATGCAGTGTTTCCGCCTTCTTTTAGACCAAGGGTTCTTTTACGTGCATACTGTCGTGTATACGGGACCTAGGTTTTTCGTCCATTCGAACAACTAGACATCGTCCTATTACAGGGATCGACATTGGGACCCCCTCGTGAGGGAGCCAGTGCCGTACTCACTGTGTATTTAGACCTCACAATGTAATTATGGCGGTAATCCGTTTTTTATACGCCCACATTGAAATGCGGTCGTATATTGTCGTCGCCCCCGCCCGCCCGCCCGTCCGTCCGTCCGTCCGTCGGTCTGGCGTCCACAATTGCTTGTAGACGCTCTAGAGGCTAAAGGTAATATACGATTGACTTTAAATTTATACACAGTTATAAAACGAAGAATCCTATTGATTTTCAGCGATTTCCGATAATTACTTCCAGAGTTATGGCCCTTGATCAATTCAAAAAATCTTGTTGACGCTCTAGAGGTCAAAGTTAATATCCGTTTGACTTTAAATTTATACGCAGTGTTTAAGGTCATGAGACGAAGAGGTCTATTGATTTTCAGCGATTTCCGATAATTATTGCCAAAGTTATGGCCCTTAATCATTTTGGAAAATCTTGTGGGCGCTCTAGAGGCTAAAATTAATATCCGATTGAGTTTAAATTTATACACAGTGTTTAATGTCATTTTCAGTGATTTTTGATAATTACTGCCAAAGTTATGGCCCTTGATCACTCTAGAGGCTAAAGTTATCATCCGATTGACTTCAGATTGATACACAGATTTTAAGGTCTTGAGATTTTCAATGAATTTTTATGACTTGAACAGCTAAATCCATGATGTTAAAAGTTTCGTATACTAAACGTTAGCATGGGGCAGAACTTTATAAAAACCAAACAATTACAAATGGTTTTCTGATAATTATTTAATGAGTTGTTACTCTTAATCATTTTTTAATGTATTATAAATGTTTCCTTACGGAAAAAAGTAAAAATATTCGACAACTCTTGTTGACTGCCCGGACGATTTAGCTGCCGTGGGCGTATGTTTCGTTGCCTGGCAACCTATCTTATTATACCTTATTCTTTGAGATGCCACCAGATTCTATCAATAGTTTTACTGATTTATTTCATCTGTTGGGAGCCACGGTGGCTCAGTGTGTAGGACTTTGGCTAGCTAAACTGGGGGTCCCGTGTTCGATACATGCGTTGGCCGAGAAAGTTCACCGGGAGTTTCTGGCGTGGTTCCCTCCTGCTCATTGGTGTAGAATGGAAGGCATGGCAAAGGACTATGTATAGTTGTTCGGACGGGACGAAAATTCGAAGTCCGGTTTACACATTAGGCTGCACGCAAAAGAACCCTCGATAGATGGAATTCGAAATAAGAGTAAACCATAGCGCTGCTGTCCGGGCAAAATTTCCCTGCATGGCGTATGTCCGCGTTCATTAGCCGAGTAGGAGCAGAACCGTAGTAAGTTTCATTTCCTTTCGTCTGTTGCGTTATGGTTCATTACCTCAACGCCATATTAAGTTACTTCCTTATATTGACGTTGCATGACAAACATCAACAACAGCCGATTAGAACAACGGATATATCGTCTGCTAGAAACAATTATGGCGTAAGATCGGAAGTATTTATTGAACAGTTAATTTAAAATTATTATCTGGATACGTATGCAATTAGTGGGTATAGTACGGAGTGAGCGACACATCGTCTGCTAGAAACCATTATGGCATTAGACCGGAAGTAGTGATTGGGCCGTTACGTGTGGTAATTGGTGGATATAGTTCCGTGTAATAGCGTAATGGGAGCCACGGTGGCTAGGCGGGTAAGACCATGGCTCGCTAACCTGGAGGTCGGGTGTTCGATCCCTGCATTCGACCGAGAAAGTTCATCCAGATTTTCTGGCGTGGTTCCCCCTTGTCAGTTGTACAGAACAGAGGGCCTGGCAAGAGACAACGTTCTGATGGAACGAAAATCTGAGATCCCGTGTACACATTGGCGTGCACGTAAACGATCCCTCGGCAGTTGGAATTCGATATAAGAGTGGGCCGTTGTGTCCGGACAAATCCCCCTCTGTAGGACGTATGCCCGTCTTCATTAGCCAGGGCGTTAAATCCCATTTCATTTCATTTTGCGGCCAAAGTATTGCAAAAATATTACCGACAAGGAAAGACAGAGAGAGAGAATTGGGGTGTAACGTCCACTCGACATAAACTAGGTCATTTCGGGACTAACACATAAATCGCGACCCTACTCCCTGTCACGTACAACTGGGGAATCGAAACCCCGCCAGTTGACTCAAGGACAGACCTTATGACACAACGCGCACGCGCTAACCATTCAGTCATCCAACCCCCCAACCGACAAGGAAAGATATTTTATAGATTTGCATATTCGACACATTTTATCCAAAATTTAAATGATTTCATTAATTTAATTTTGCAATTCTACCAAAATACGTTATTGTCTGCTCTTTTCTTTGGTTAGTAGGTCCCCGTGCGGTTTCGCTCATGTCTTGCATTAACTGGTTCCGGCGATCTGCAATGATTCCTGGAAATATAATTCATTTAAATCCTTTGAAGACGGCTGGATTGTCACTATGGAATTAAAGTCTGTTGCCTATCAGACTAAGTGTTGTTCCCTGGCTGCATCGGGATGTCTCACGTCAACTTACGTAACGTCATACTTTAATGGTTGGACAAACACTGATTCAACAGTTTTATTAAAGGGGAATTATAGTCCTCGCTATAATAATTAAAAAAACAAAAATTGTACAAGGAATTGACTGAAAATGTCTTCAAATTGATCCAATCTGAACCAAGATATTACCTTTCGAATTAAAGGCCTAGTCTCGATCATCATTAATGAAGTCGGTACGATAAAAAAAAACATAGTCTCGATTACCCATCAGTGACCGTTGAGCCGCAGATCGGAATCACATCCAGTAAATATCGCAGGCTAGTGATGACATCGAGAGTTGATTATGGTCTGGAGAAGATAATTAATGTCTAATTAATAATTTAGATAACATTTCAGGCCTAAAGAAAAATCTGAAATAGGCAAATTTAGCAGACAGATTTAGCTCTTGTATAATGTATGTTTAATATCTAATAATTTAATCTTCGCGCCCAGCTGTAAAGAGTGAAGTATCCCTTGAAATAGGACGTACATGTGGAATATTGTACCCGACTACAAATGAAATGAGCTCACTCACCGATTATATTTATTCATGTGTTTAACTTATGAACACGATAAGAGTTTTGGCAAATGCCTTTATTTGTTGTAATTGTCGACGGGTTTCTTTGATCACGATGAGGATGCCACTTTAGGCGAATGGTACAAGAAGTCGTTTCAACCTTGTATTATGCGAGAGAGAGAGAGAGAGAGAAAGAGAGATGGGGTTTAACACCAACACGACTCAATTTATTTTCATTAATTCGCTTGCGGGTAGGGGTCTTTAACACTGGAAGGAAACCGGAGAACCGGGAGTAAACCTACGAGGGTGACGACCGTACTCCGTGTCGCGTACAAGCAGGGAATAGAAACCACGCCACTTGACTCAATGGCAGACCATATGATGCAACCTGCACAGATGTTAACCATTTGGTCACCCAACATCCCGTGTATCATGCTCCTTGCGGAACCGTGCTAAACCGAGTGTACCGCTCCCAGCTAACTGTGGTGGATACATATTATTGTTAATATTTATCATCAGATAAATATTTCGCACCTACAAATGAAACTAAGTTCATTTCTCTTATACTCTGCCCTTCCCACATTCCTTTTTTGATTGGCACGCAAAGAATTTTAGAAATAAATAACCCAATAACCAATTAAAAATGGCACTAGGCGCCCCGAAACCATTCAATTGAATTGATATACGCTTGTTGCTTGCAATGTTTGTAGTTTGTACGGGTGGGGGCGTGGGGCGTGCGCTTTGCATCATAAGGTCTGTCATTGAGTCAAGTGACGAGGTGTCGATTCCCCGCTTGTACGTGACAAGGATTAGGGTCGACTGTCCAACCTCGTGGATTTTCTCCGGGTCTTCCGGTTTCCTCCCACTACTGAAAGACACCTTGTCACTGGTGCAAGATGAATGTCCCGGCAAGGACAGCTGTCTAGTCAAAGTACCAAGGTCCTGTAGAGTTCACGTCAAGGATCTCTTGGCAGTTGGAATCGATATAAGAGCGAACCGTAGCGCCGCTGTTCGGGCAAAATTCTCCTCATAGCACACTGTATGACTTATTAGCTCAGTCGGAGCAGAACAGTAGGACGTTAAACCCCATTTCATTTTGTTTATGTACGGTCTTCCAATATTTACTATTACATCACCTGTAATCAGCTACAATATAGAAATCTGTGTTGTCCTGGTAACGGTTCTAATCACTGTCACTGGGGATAATATCATTAACAGTAATAGTATTAATTCTAACTATGCTAATAAATTCGTTTTAATTTTCTGGTTTGTAATGTATCACTAAGTGATTCTTGGGGAATTTCCCAAAAGTCGACTTTATGATTTCGGGAGACGTGACATTGTTTTGACTATATATTTCTTTAAATTCACAAGCCAGACCGTCTGTTCAGATATCTCAAAAGTCATTAATATGTATTATTCCAACGTAGGTCGTTATTATGTTAATTACAGAATAGAAATATGTATTATTCTAATATAGATCGTTATTATGTTGTTAATTACAGAATAGAAATATGTATTCTAATGTAGGTTGTTATTAATTTCAATATAGAAAGTCATTAATATGTATTATTCTAATGTAGATTGTTATTTTCATAATCAGAGTATAGAATATGGAATCGTATAGGTTCAATCGCGCGATAGAGAGCGCAATATTTAGTTGGTAATATGTCCACAAATTGTGATTGTTCTGATGATTTTATCTCTGAAAAGACAATTTTTGCAGAGTTAATTGAATTACTTGCTGTGCGCTGTATATCGTCATTTCGTTTTAAATGCACACGTCGACTTAGCGCATGGCGATATTTTGCGAAATTTTCGATATATACCACTCCGAAATGGAATATGTTGACAAAGCTTACGTGCACATTTGAAACGAAATGGGGACATGAATAGCTCGTTGATTCAATTAACTTGGCAAAAAGTGTCTTTTCAGAGATAAAATCATCAGCACAATCACAATTTGTGGACATATTACCAACTTAATTAATATTGCGGTATCTATCGCGCTATTGGCCCCTATACGCTTCCATACTAGGACGGGTGTTATTCTGTAACTAATTACAGTATAGAAATATGTACTATTCTAATGTAGGTCGTTATGCTGTAATTAATCAGATTACAGAACGTTAGAAATGTGTACTATTCTAATATAGAGTGTTATTCTGTAATTAATTATAGTATGGAAAGTCATTAATTACAGTATAGAAAGTCATTAATATGTACTATTCTAATGTAGGTCGTTATGCTGTAATTAGGGGGTTGGATGGCTGAATGGTTAGTACGTGCGCGCTGTATCATAAAGTCTGTCATTGAGTCAACTGACGTGGTTTCGATTCCCCGGTTGTATGTGACAAGGAGTAGGGTCGCCTGTCCAGCCTCGTGGGTTTTCTCCGGGTCCTCCGGTTTCCTCCAACTCATAAAGACCCCTACGCGCAAGCGAATTATGGAAATAAATCTGAACCATGTTTGTCCCGAAATGACCTAGTTTGTGTTGAGTGGACGTTAAACCCTCTCTCTCTTTCTCTCTTCTCTCTCTATTATGCTGTAAATAATCACAAAGTATAAAAAAACCATGTTGAATGGTATGAATATTATTGTACCACTATATTTGGCTAGGAGTGTGGAATCGATATAAACCGACGTTGATAAATTGATTGATCGTGATTACTGTTGGACCAAAATATATGGTTTTCAATAGAAGTACGTTTCATTGTGCACGGTCATAAACTACATACTTAACTATTATTTCGATAGGTTCGGGGCTTTCAGATACCTTACAAAGTCACAAGTCACGCGGTGGTCTCCCGCCTTCCTGATATTTTAAAAGATCATAACACCTATTGGATTTGGTTAAAAAAGGAAATGTCGATATTTCTACACTTGATCAACAATAGTTTACATCCTTAGATTAGAAATCGATTCTAAAAGAGAAGGTATTGTCACTAATCGTTAAAACTGTAAAGTGTCCCATCATTAATCAAAATAAAACTTCAACCTATGTCGAAGAGACCATCCTTCTTAAAAAAAACAAAAAAACTTCCAGCTCCCACTTCTTATTGGTGGCGTCTTGGGGGCTGACAGTTTAAGTCGAAAATGAAGAAGAGAGAAGGCTTTGTCTCTAATCGTTTAGACTGTAAAGTGTCCCACCATTAATCAAAATAAAACTTCAACCTATGTCGAAAAATAACGTCTGTTCTCCCTTCTTACTGGTGGCGTCTTGGGGGCTGACGGTAAAGTCGAAGATGAAATGTTTCTTAAAAATAAAGTCAGTTCTCACTTCTTAGTGGTTCCTTTCTGTTAGGTAAAGTCGAAGGTGAAGAAATGTTGGCCGATGAAATTCATCGGAATTGGTGCAGAACAGAGGGACTGGCAAGTGACGAAAATCTGAGGTCCCGTGTACACATCGGTTTGCACGTAAAAGATGCCTTGACAGTTGGAAAATTTTCCTCATAGCACACTGTATGGCGTATGCCCGTCTTCCTTAGCCCAGTCGGAGCAGAACAGTAGGACGTTAAACCTCATTTCATTTCGTTTTATGCACGATGGTTCAGTGAGTAAGACGCTGGCTCGTTATACCAGGAGTTCCTCATAGCACACTGTCTTTGTTAACCAAAGCCCTCCCGACCACATGCTAGTCTTAAAAGGCCAAAAGTTGTGTTGACGAGCCGTTAATCACCAACCGTTTCCTCTGACAAGACGAAAGAAGGTCGGGATTAGTTTAAGTTCTCGTAAAAACAACAAAAACACACCAAATATTTCTACTTTGAATCCTATACAAACAGTAAAACCAAGATTATTATGAGAAAAACTAACAATGACTGTAGTTAAAAGAAGTGGGCTGACTCCAGTAATCCCATCTTCTATATATCTAGGGTTTATGGAGTTCAGTTGTTCTTTCTAATTAGTCCTAGAGTCAGAAGTTGACCTGGACCCATATGCTTGATTGATTAGTCATTCACACATCCCATTGGTTGCCGCGGCGATCACGTTTTTCTGTAGGGTAGTTCAGAATCACAGAAAAAATAAAAACAATTTGGGAATAAATGTCAGTTTGAAATTCTTTTCTTTCCAAATAAGGGGTGTTGGATGGCCGAATGGTTAGCATGTGCGCGCTGTATCATAAGGCCTGTCATTGAGTCAACTGGCGTGGTTTGGAATCCCCGGCTGTACGTAACAAGGAGTAGGGTCGCCTGTCCAACCTCGTGGGTTTTCTCCGGTTTCCTCCCGCTGCTAAAGACCCTACGCGCAAACAAATTATTGAAATAAATTTAAACCATATGTTAGTCACAAAATGACATAGTTTGTGTCGAGTGGACGTTAAACCCCATCTCTCTCTCTCTCTCTCTCTCCAAACAAATGTGAGACATTTATAATAATAATAGTAAGCTTTAACTCTTTAAAATATTCATTCGCCATTCAGATGCTGTATATTCTGGCCACGGTGCGTATTAAGTTCGTGGGTTAGATACTAATTATCGTAAAAGGCCTGGATAAATAGGCTGAAATTAGATAATGATTGTATAGGACAAGGATTAACACAGCTTTGAACTGCGAGCGATGAAGACACGGTGTGTAATTACTGCCTAATGGAAGCAAACATGAAACGATCAGATATGATTTTATGTACACACAGTTTTATGTATTTGGAGATAAGATGAAATAAATCAAATTCGTGATGTTATATATAAATGACACGAAGGCACAATTCTCCTCTATCACAATACAAATCGGACGTTATGGCCTTGACGGATTAATTCGTGTGAAACATGTACTTAAAAAGTCAATAACTTCTGGTGGATGCATGATTTTATGGATGTAATCTGTTAAAAAAAAATAAGGGGTATGAATCAAATAATGCATTCCATTATCAAAACATCATCACAAAAATGCATATTCATGATGATAAAGATTTATGTAGATAACCTACGCTCGTAGCTGTCATGGCGGCGTGAAACTACAACATACATATAGATGTTAATCACAAAATAAACGACGTCAGATTAGAATCCATGGCATGGAATTCAGTTTAACTGGAATAATTATTCCTCTATAAACAGACCGGGTCAATTTATCAAGGTCGGTCATCGTAGCTCGTTAAACCCTTTAAATAGACGATGCCCCTCAATCAGGCTTGGTTATCGTTGGCCAGTTTATCAAGGTTCGCCTTTCATATTCAATGATCGATTAACGTTTAATGTGGTATATAACATAAATAATTAAAATATAATCATTATTATAGTAATGACTGGGTTTTCCTCGGGTCCTCCGGTTTCCTCCCACTGCTAAAGACCCCTACGCGCAAGCGAATTATTGAAATAAAATTAAACCATATGTTAGTCCCGAAATGACCTAGTTTGTGTCGAGTGGACGTCAAACCCCATTTCTCTCTCTCTCTCTCTTTCTCTCTCTCTAGTAAGACGGGTGGGGGCGAGTGGTCTAACACGTCCGCAACATGTAATAGGCTACCATCAATCCTAAAGGGCAACCAAATTCCATGTCAAAAATCCATATATACAAAATGATAACTAATTGATGTATTAGGTAAACAATACCAAGCAGAGCAGTTAGGACAATTGGGATGGGGGCCAAGCTGTTCTGGAAGAGAAAACGCATATGCTTTGAGTTTTCGACTAAAATCGTCGATTTAGGATTTAAAATGTCGGTTAACTAGCGTAGTGTCTGTTTTCAAGCGGAACTGATTGTAGACAGTAAATTTAGCATGTGCATTGTCATGTGATGAAAAGATCCACTGACTGCTCGAAGACAAGTAGGTGGAAACGACACTCCCCTGACGAAATTCGCCTGGCGGTTCACACTCAGTAATAGTAAGAATAAGAACCACCTTTTTCTGTTTGTTTGCTAACTATAGGTTATTCTCCAGTCATTCCGTGGACTACCCATCGAAAGATCCACTGCTATTGGAGTTCGAAGAAGGGTAGTCGAAGATAACGCCCCCTTGACGAAATTGGTCTCGCACCGCTGCACAATTGAATAAAAATCATGACTGAAGTGTTGAGTTAATTATAGGTTATACTCCAGGCATTCTAACAATAGATGATAATGGCTTAATCGTCCCACGTATTGATCCGATCTACACCAGATTAATGTTTTGAAACTGAACAGGACGTAATTAACTTTGAATGAATGTATCCAGCCGGGTGACTAATCATGTTTTCTGTCATTTGTATAGAACTAGATATATATTTTGATGAACTCCTCGATACAGCAGAATTTAATTAACAGGGATGCCTCTGAGTAACCCTTTTCATCAACCTAGATCAGTGTCAATAGCAACACGAGAGAACGCCAATAGAATGGTTCATTTATTCAAGGGATAGTAACTCAACCAAAGGGAGACGCATTCCAAAACATTTGCATATCTTCATATCTTTCAACTCCAGACAGCTGGTTGACGAGTTTTTTCCGCAAGTATTCAGAAGACAGCATTCATAACATTAGCATTCAGTATTTTGTAATCAGAATCTCGAATTGTAATTCTTTTGAGCTATCGGGAAACACTACCGTATTTCACATGTCGTCACATTGTCATCCAGCTCCGTCTCAGTGTGCGGATAGTATCACAGAGTTGGACGAATAGTTGGTCATAAACGGCGCTTCCGGGACGATATTTCCCCTCATATTAGACTGCATGAACATATGCCCATCTTCATTATCCCTGTCCGGGAAGCAAAGTAGGACATTAAACCCCATTTCATTTCACCTTTGGAAATATGTCTCGCTAGGTTTAATTTAATTTAGAGGTAAGTATCAGATGCAGCTACTACTACTACTATAGCTAACTAGGGGTTAGTGTCCGATGCACCTACCACTTCCAGAAAGAGGTTAGTATCAGATGCAGCTACTACTATTACTACAACAACGAGCTAGAGGTTAGTATCAGTTGCAGCTACTGCAACGAGCTAGAGGTCAGTTACTAGCTAGTTGTAGTAGTAGCTGCATCTGATACTAACCTCTAGCTCGTTGTAGTGGTAGTAGTAACATCTGATACTAACCTCTAGCTAGTTGTAGCTGCAACTGATACTAACCTCTGGCTAGCCGTAGTAGTAGCTGATAGTAGATACTAACCTCTAGCTACATGTAGTTGTAGTAGCTCCATCTGATACTAACCTCTAGCTACATGTAGTTGTAGTAGCTCCATCTGATATTAACGTCTAGCTATTTGTTGTAGTTGCCCCATCTGATTTACTAACGTCTAGCTAGTTGTTGTAGTAGTAATTGTAGTATCATTAGTAGTAGTAGCTGCATCTGATATTAATCTCTAGCTAGTTGTAGTTGTAGTTTGCGTTTAAATTTATTCAATATAATATAATATAAACACCTAATCTTACATTATTAGAATATACACACCTATCTTTATTTGCGTTTAAACATATTCATTAGAATATAAATACACTTATCTTTATTTATTTACATTTAAACTTATTCATTACAAAAACCAACCTGTTTATTACACCATAACAGCTCTTAATCTAAGTTTTCAAACATCTTATCTAGATATTTGCAAATGTTAAAATGCCATAAGAAAAGCCACCCAGACGGTTGTCTATATAAATTATATTTCTATCTTTCTTCTACTTATAAAACATGGTACACATTTGAACAAAATACGTGATAATTTGGTAAAAATTTGGATGGTCGAGTTCTATCCAAGTTGTGGCATGTGTTATTAATCTTAACGTAAATATCTAAACTTGTTGCGCAAAATCTCTTAATATAGCCTACTTATATCACGGTTTTGCTGACTTCCTGATCACACTTATCGGGGGAGTGGGGTGGAGGGATTGAAGGGCTATCAAGGAAAGTGTGTCTCGCTCTTTATTTTAAAACCCAGGTTCTGTATACCAATTGAGAAAACACTTAAAATATTAGAAAGAAGCTTAGGTGCAAATGCCTCTCCTTGGGCACCCCCCCCCCCCCATACCTTCGTATTGCGCATGTATCGGTAGAATAAGTAAATATCGCATGTTAGTCTAAAAGGGCATTAAATCACATTTTATTGAAGGGGGAAACACGAATTTGACAAATTTACTTCGTGATTTCCAGCGATTGTCGGCTAGTTGCGGTCACAAACGGTTGATTCTGGGTCTGGTCACCAAAGGTTGATTCTGGTTCGGGTCACAGACGGTTGATTCTGGTTCTGATCACAAACGGTTGATCCTGGTCACAGACCAACTGTACACAATAAGCGGAGAGATGATAAGACGATAACGTATAGTAAGCGGCGACTAGATGGTTCCAAAACAAGACCTTTATGCCCAGTCCGTTTCTTACATCTACACGTAAAGAAACAACCGAGTGTTATAATTATGCCCAGACAGACTCTCTATAAACTAAAAATTTGGCAAAAAATATCTATAAGTTGTTTCATATCTATATTGATTATAATTAAATTATGATATGAGGAAGTCGCGGTCTACTTAAACATGTTTTATGAATTAGTAAACACAGCACCATTATTTTTTATATCATAATGCGAACGTACCACAAGACATACCAGATATATTACATGTGGAAGGAGCTAATTTATCACGTTGCTTAAATTTATTCTTATTGTAAACTGCTAGGCATATATTAAGTTATACAGTCCTCATCAGACAGACGCAGACCTAATAATAGTAATCAGTAGAAAATAGAGAAAAAAATAAGTAAATAAATAAGAAATCCCATCCTCCCACCCCCAAAAAGATGTAAACCAATAATAATAATCACGCTAAGAGTGTTTAATCTTAGGGAATAAAAATACACGGGAAGCAAGTGGAATATTAAATTCTCGATTGTTGCAAAAGAGGTCTCATAAAAAGGCTTTATGTGGAGAATAACCAGATGAGTCAAACTGTCACATAAAATGATGATGGTTGGAATTTAATTTGGATAGCATTAGTAACATAGGATTTCACCCGAGACACATGGACAAGGTCGAACCGGGTACCGTATATACTTAGTGGTAATGCTTGCAATGTCATTTGGCTCTTGGGACCGTTCGATACTAAACTTGATTATGTTTGTGATGTTCGAGCCAATAAATAATAAAGATGAGGGTGTGATATTAAATCGTCCATCAATAGTAGGTCACGGGCTCGCTCCCGGTGTTGGCCGAGCAAGTTCCTCTGGATTTTCCAGGGGGGTTTCCCCTTGTCATTGGTGCCGGATGTCTAGTCGTTCGCATAGGACGATAAACCGAGGTTTCGTGTACACATTGGTATGCACGTTAAAGAAACTCTGACATTTGGAATTTGAAAGAAGACTTGACAGTACTGCCACTTTCCGGGCAAAATTCCTCTCATTGCATACTGTATGGCGTTTGGCCATCTTCATTAGCCCAGTCGGCGCAGAAAAGTAGGACGATTCATTTTATTTCTATATACATGTATGTATTGTTTAATGGTCGAGAGCGAGACATTAAGTAATATATTGTAACAACAAGCGGGCCATAGGCCCGAGTGTTTTTAAAATATATATTACGCAATGTCTTAAGTTCGTGACCATTAAACGACTTAAAATACAGACACTCCGCACGTGCTTTTACAGTGAAATACGTAAAGCGAGTCCAATATTTCACTAGTATAAATAATGTACGATTGGCAAGTTCCCGTACGATTATTTGGAATAATGACACGCCAACATCACATCTGTATTTTAAATACATATAATCTAAGAGTATTGGTACATCCGTAAAGCTGTACGGTCGACGACATAAAGATAAAAAGTATACCGACGCAATATGATTTAATAACTGCCTTAAAAACATTCTGGGAGCTTTTCTCGTAGTAACATGTCACAGGAAAAAATATACTCATCTACTCTACTTTAAATGTTAATGAAGCCCTTTTCAAGTAGAAATGAAATTAGAAACATGTGAACTGTTACTGATGTAATAGATTAATCATAGTTTAAATCTCAACAGGCATTCTATAATTAAATTTATAACCAGCTCAGAAGGCTAAAGTTAATGGGACAAGTCAGTAATATAGCAAATATGCCAATGAATACAGTACCAACTCAGTCGCTTTCACACATGTTACCTATATGATAAAATATGCATTATGCATGAGCTAAATCTTCCTATTGCAGATCTTTATTTGGAGCCGAAATGTTATCAAAATTATTAACTGGGCATTAATTAACTTATCCATACCATAATCAACTCTCGATGCCATCGTTAGCCTGCGATATTTACTGGATTTGAATACATTTTGAGATTGATAATTTAATGTTTGTGATGGATGATTTAACGTAAAAATGGATAATCGAGGATTTAGTTTTAAATGCTAGCCTAAAATTGAATCGCTAATATCTCGGTTCAGAGAGAAGCAATTTGACTGAACTGTCAGCTCGTTATCTAAATCTTATCTAATGTCCCTTTAATTGAAACACTTGAAATGTATTGAAGCAGACATCAAATGTAAATGCTGGATACAATTCAAGATAAAGAACTAGCCATTCTTGCTATAATAGTTCGAAAGTAGATGATGTAAAATGAATAATTTGAAAATTTCATTCAAATTACTCTATTGCAAACGAAGATATTAGCCTTTGAAGGTTTGACAGACGTGTGCAATAATTTCAACCACCGTACTGGTTGATCGAAGCTAAGTCTCAATCCTCCATATTCAATTAAATCAAAGTATCGTTAAACCATTCTAATCTATTTAATATCGGAGAAATCTGATGCCGTCGAGAGTTGATAAAGGCCTGGATCAGTTAATTAATGTCTAATTAATACTTTAGAAGACATTTTAGGCCTAAAGAAAGACCTGCAATAGGCAGATTTAGCTCTTTCATAATGCATGTTTAAATAACGTTTCCACAGAACCTGGGTTGCAAACTACAGAAGTAAAGAGAGGTGATAACAAAGATCAGTGATGCAACTTTAACACTTGTCTCCAGATGAGCAATACATTAAATACCTTAGATCTGTATTAAAATGTTGCTGTATTTGTTTTGTTTTTTCAGTCAGCGTCAGCTTGGAACAATCATGCCCAAAAAATCCGCAGGCAGAAATCTCCACCTGTTTGACTAATATGGGATTGAACCCCGAAATGGCGGGCGGAAGCACTCTGGTGACAGACACAGACAGGGCCAAAAAAGTCTGCAAGTAAGTTATTATGGTTGTTTACGGATTAAATAACTCATTGTTATAATGTGGGGAATCGGGGGCAGAGAGGCTAAATAACTCATTGTTATAATGTAGGGAGTCGGGGACAGCAGAGAGGCTAAATAACTCATTGTTATAATGTAGGGAGTCGGGGACAGCAGAGAGGCTAAATAACTCATTGTATAATGTAGGGAATCGGGGACAGCAGAGAGGCTATATAACTCATTGTTATACTGTAGGGAGTCGGGGGCAACAGAGAGGCTAAATAACTCATTGTTATACTGTAGGGAGTCGTGGACAGGGAGGCTAAATGCTAGAAATAATAATATTTTGCTTTGGGTTTACTCGGAATAATTATTGTGTTCATGAGTCAAAATCCTGCTTTGAGGACACCTCCATGGGCCAGAGATCGACGATAATATTTTTTGTGGCCATTTATTGCTTTGAGAACCAATCTATATGTAATCCAGAATGGAGACCCTTGAGCTTGACCATTTTTACATTAATAAATAAATGTTAATAAAAATTGTCCTGTATCATTTTCAGAGAATTTCATCATATGTCTGTCAATACCGATGGGAATTGAACCATTTGTAAATCCCTATTAAACACATATTGATAAATATTACCCTTTATCACTTTCAGTGAATTTCATATATACCTATGGGAATAGAACCATATGTCAACCCCAATGCCTTTTAGAGCTTCAACTTCCACATTACTATATTATGGTTTGAAAGGGATTCACGATCCGAATTTGTGCAATGTATTAACGTCGAAACATATTCAAAGACTTATTATTGTGATGTTTGCTGCTTAGAATTATTTATACGGTAATATATTGGTCTGTCTGTTACAAGCAATCTCGTAAAAACATATTAACGTGGTGGTATGATCTTCCATTCATGCCAAGGTGTACCAATCGGGGTCTATAACGCTTACAGACACTTCCATCCAATATGTCAAGTAAATAGATTGAATAAATTGCCACGGTCAAATCGATTTCATGTTTAACAAGACCGGAGGATAAAACGTATTTTTCTTTGTGTAGAGGCAACCATGGAATGTATATCTTTATATCCCTTTCGGGTTGACTAAAGGGACAAAACGCCGAGAGGGGGATATTACAAGGACAAGATGATAGACTAACGCATTACTAATTTCATTTATTTACTGTGGTCACGTGTGCAGGGTTAAGAATTTTACCGCGTCTAACAAGGGTCGTTTTACGTACTCGCCCAATTGTACATGGGAGAAATGCGGGCTTTCCTCCCCACCAGTACCACTGTGACAATATTGTCGAGTCACCTCCATGGGAAATCGGAAGTGACCAATTCAGAATGTTCCTTTCGCACCACGTACATCTGAATTTATTTAGTTTGTCCCCAACAAGTGATTGGAATTCAAAATGTCCACTGTCCAAAATAAATGAAACGCATAGCCGACCACTAATGAGACCTCGTGAATAACAATCCATTTTGGTACATTTAATTTTATACTCCTCTATTTTTCGAACATTAGCCAAACTGAAACATTCGTAAAATGTTGCTGTTTAATTTGACGTAAACTCCGTTATTGATCAATAATCTGTGATATAGACATTCTCGATCAAACGGAAACACATTTGTGATCAAATGAATCTGTCAAAATACGATCTGTCTTTGTTTTTTCCCCGAGTAATGTCAATAAAATCTAAATTTCGTAATAAATCCCGCTCAATGCACCCGATTAGATTTTATTACATACTTCGAGAAGGTATTTGTTGAGTAATAAAACCTTCTAGTAGTTTATCGAAGGCTGGCCGTCCTTACCGCACGGTACAAATAAAACCTTCTAGTAGTTTATCGAGGTTCGGGTGTTTCCAGAGTCCAAAATGGCCGCTTTATATAAATGAGAATTTTGGGGATAACTAACCCGAACCCTAACCCTTTTTAAAAGACTGAACTTGGGTCTAATTTAGTTTTTACTTCTCTTAAAAGGGTTAGGGTTAGGGTTCGGGTTAGTATTCCCCTAAATACTCATTTGTATAAAGCGGCCATTTTGATATGAGTTCTGGCTTGTTCTGGAATTTGTTGCTTCTAGTGGTGATAATATTTGTACCGTGCGGCAAGGACGGCCGGCCCTCGATAAACTACTAGAAGGTTTTATTACTCAACAAATACCTTCTCGAAGTATGTAATAAAATCTAATCCGGTGCTCAATACAGATTCTGGAAGATTTGTGAAACTAATACTGCGATGATGGAAAGCTAATTATGTTTGATCTTAGGATGTTATAGTTAGAGCGACCCCGATCATCGGTTATTCGCGTTGATCTGCTGAAGTTCCATTCTGCTGGTACCAGTGGTGAGATTGCAGGTATTTGATCAGATCAGGTGTTTATTACTTGGCTTCATACAGCAGAATGATGAGATGGGCAGGTGCAGTGGCTCAGCGAGTAGGGCACATGCTCAGTGGCTCAGCGAACAGGGCGCACTAACCAAATGGTTGTAGGGGACGTGTCATAGAATAGGTTGTAGTCGTTCGGTGTGTTATTAGGGTGTGTGTGTGCGCGGGGGGGGGGTGTATTAAAATGTTTCGAATAGAACATCTTTGCATAATCATCGTTCTTTCAATTAGTGATGGGAACCGAGGTGGCTCAGTGAGTAATACGTTGGATTGATAATCAGCTCTCGGATTCGCTCCCGGTGTTGACCGAGAAAATATCCCGGTGCGGTTCCGCTTGTCATTAGTACAAGACGGGCAAAATGTCCTTTATAGCACACTGTATGGCGTATGGCCATGTTCATTTTCCAAGTCGGAGAAGAAAATTGGGATGCTAAACCCCATTTCCTTTCCATTTTGATTTAGTAAGTTTGTCTGGTTATGTTGTCCCATGAATATAGAATATTATTGACGCCATGTTGTCTAATTGGGAACAATGCTTATTGTACTCAGTAATAACAGGAAGAAAGGAACTACACCTTCCACGTCACCACCGGATATAGATCCTGGGTAAATGAGCCGTCAAATTAATACAAACATAGTCCCCTTAACGGAAAGTCTGTGCATTACCATGTTTTTATTAAGTATAGAATGAATAAAATAAGCGAATGTACGGACCTTTGCTATTTTTCTCGTTTTCTCTTATCTAGTGACATTCAATTAATTTTTTTGTATTGTCAGATATCCTTTCACAGTGTCATATAACAACTTTTCATCTTCAACAGAATTATCTGTAAGCTGAAATTCGATCGTATGTCTGTTATCGCTCGTTCCTTCAGGATAACTCGTGTTTTCAATTTTGTGCATCACTTCCCGTACCTTCAAATCTTCGTTACCCATGTACCGTAGTGATGATCTCTATGCTAAAATTATATTTGAAATGTCATGAATTTTCTTATTAGGATCCGCATATTGACTTTAAATAGTCGTGAGTAACGGAATCCCGGTGTTGGCGGAGAACGGTTCCTCATAATTTTCCAGCTTTGCGACGAAAACCAGAGGTCCTTGGTAGACATTGGCATGCACGTAAAAGAACCGTTGGTAATTGAAATTCGATATGTCTGCGATATAGAACCCAATTCCATATATATTCCTGTACACGCTGATGTCGTTGTGACTTTGAATATCCAACCAACCCGAGACATATGACATTGATTAATGGTACTATCATATCTTCATTTATCGAGCATATCGGAGACATGTATACCGAGTTTTGTTATTATTCTGGTGTGACCGAAAAAAACTATCTTTCAAATACTTTGTATAGAATCAGCAATGAATCTCCATTTATCGAACAAATCGGAGACTTGTATACCGATTTTGTTATTATTCTGGTGTGACCGAAAAAACTATCTTCCAAATACTTTGCATAGAATCAGCAACAATAATATTTCATTTTATCTTGATTACAAGTAAATCTTTCTTGATCACGGCATTTACATTCGCCGTTAATCATAATATTCTGATGGGAGTAACTTGTAGGCTAAGTCATCATAACCAATAATTAATTTAATCATCTGAACCGATGGCAATTATTTACCCGCAGTTACCATTTATCCAAATAATGACTGCAAATACAAGTATGACAGGGTGTTTAAGGTCGTGTATACATCATACTTCGTTCATTTTGAGACCAACATCTGGTTACATGTGCAAGGTCCGGATAGTGCTACAATAATTGACCCGTATAGTCTATTGAGTTTAATCCGTTGAAAATTAACTAATATAATCGTCTATTGGCTGCACCATGCGCGCAGTTAACATTGTGAAAAATGGCCAAAGTGGGTACAACAGTAGGCAACCATGTTTCAACGTCTAAGTTATGTCTGAATGCGCATGTGTGGGTAACTTACTCAACCTAATTAGAATTCCATTGTTCAGTGACGTGGTTCGTTCTTGTTGTTTATTTATCACAAAGAAGACTATTTGTCCCATCCACTGGCTTGATAATGGCACAATTATTGGCATATTTCATTAAGAAATATTCTCTCTTGTCAGTGACGGAGGGACTGACAAGGAAAGTTGTCTAGTCGTTCGGATGGGACGAAAAACCGAGGTCCCGTGTACACATTGGCGTGCACGTAAAAGATCCCTTGGCAGTTGGAATTCGATATAAGAGTAGGGCGTAGTGCCGCTGTCCGGGCAAAATTTCCCTCATAGCACACTGTATAGCGTATGCCCGTCTTCATTAGCCCAGGTTAGGAGCAGAACAGTAGGACGTTAAACTCCATTTCATTCATTCATTCATTCATTAAGAAATAAAAGAATAAAAAAAGTAATGCTCCTTTAACTGATATTAAAAACCTGACCCCCGTTTTTATACGCCCACATTGAAATGTGGTCGTATATTGTCGTCGCCCCCGCCCGTCCGTACGTCCGTCGGTCCAGCGTCCACAATTGCTTGTGAGCGCTCTAGAGGCTAAAGTTAATATCTGATTGACTTTAAATTTATACACAGTGTTTAAGGTCTTGAAACGAAGAAGCCTATTGATTTATAGCGATTTCCGATAATTACTGCCAGAGTTATGGCCCTTGATCACTTTGAAAAATCTTGTGGACGCTCTAGAGGCCAAAGTTAATATCCAATTGACCTTAAATTTATACACAGTGTTTGAGATCATGAGACGAAGAAGCCTATTGATTTTCAACGATTTCCGATAATTACTGCCAGAGTTATGGCCCTTGATCACTTCAAAAAATCTTGTGGATGCTCTAAAGGCCAAAGTTAATATCCGATTGACTTTCAATTTATACACAGTGTTTAAGGTCATGAGACAAAGAAGCCTATTGATTTTCAGCGATTTCCGATAATTACTGCCAGAGTTATGGCCCTTGATCACTTCAAAAAATCTTGTGGATGCTCTATAGGCTAAAGTTAATATCCGATTGAGTTATACACTTTGCAAAATCTTGTGATGCTCTAAAGGCTAAAGTTATAATCCGATTGACTTCAGATTGATACACAGAGTTTAAGATCTTGAGACGAACAAGTATATTGATTTTCAATGAATTTTTATCACTTGAACAGTTAAATCCATGATATTAAAAGCTTTGCATACAAAACATTAGCATGGGCAGAAGTTTATAAAAACCAAACAAATTCTAATAGTTTTCTGATAATTACTTCGTGAGTTGTTGCTCTTAATCAGATTTTAGTGTATTATAAATGTTTCATTACCGAAAAAAGTAAAAATATGCGACAACCCTTGTTGACGGCTCGGACGATTTAGTTGCTGTGGGCGTATGTTTCGTTGCCTGGCAACCTATCTTCATTAGTCTGGTTGATGGGATAAAAAATAGGACGATAATAATCATTTCCTTTAATTGTAACATGTATGCTGCTGCGACATTTCGCGCCGTAAACACAAATAATTGCGTGCCATTAAATAAA
Source organism: Patella vulgata (assembly GCF_932274485.2). Taxonomy (NCBI): domain Eukaryota; kingdom Metazoa; phylum Mollusca; class Gastropoda; family Patellidae; genus Patella; species Patella vulgata. The sequence goes on from NC_065885.2 coordinate 7,485,335, forward strand.
TACTGTGATTATAAATGATTTATATAACATTTGCCTGACATTTGATATAGAAAATCAGCCACCTAGAACAATGCCACATTTCAGTAATTAAAGGGGTGATATGATACAAGAAATGTTTCAATCCTGATTCTCAGTAATTTGTCATTATATATTTAGATACTTTGAAACTTTGGGATGGGTGGTATCCTGCTATATCTCAGGGTAGGTGGTAGCCTACTGTATTTCAGGGTAGCCTACTGTATTTCAGGGTAGGTGGGGTGTCCTACTGTATATCAGGGTAGCCTACTGTATTTCAGGGTAGGTGGTAGCCTACTGTATATCTGGGTAGGTGGGGTGGCCTACTGTATATCAGAGCAGATGGTGCCTACTGTATATCAGGGTAGATGGTAGCCTACTGTATTTCAGGGTATATGGTAGTCTACTGTATTTCAGGGAAGATAGTAGCCTATATTTCAGGGTAGACGGAGTGTCCTACTAAGGGTAGCTGGTAGCCTAATATATTCAAGGGTAGATGGTAGCCCCAGGGAAGATGGTAGCCTACGTCTCATTTTATTACAATTCGCATACATTGCTATATACCAAAAGAATACACTAGACAAATTAAACCATTTATTCACGACCAGTTATGTCATTTTTACATCAGTAAGTATCGAGGTAATGAATTTTTTGAAGCACGATAATTCTAATTATCGCGATAATTTACTCACGACAATAATCCATGATATCGCTATAATTTAATTTTATCAATATTGTTGCAACCTTAAACAATCCATTCTGTATTTCTTTTTCAGATCATAATTTTACGTCATAGCGAAATCTTAACCACGATTACACATGTCAACTAAAGTTGATAACCTCTCGGAGAGAGAGAGAAAGATATATATAAATGGGGTTTAACGTCCACTCAACACAAACCAGGTCATTTGGGGACTAGCATATGGTTCAATTTTAATTAAATAATTCGCTTGCGCTTATGGATCTTTAGCAGTGGGAGGAAACCGGAGGACCCGGAGAAAACCAACGAGGCTGGACAGGCGACCCTACTCCTTGTCACATACAACCCCGGAATCGAAACCACGCCACTTGACTCCGTGACAGACCTTATGATCCAACGCGCACGCGCTAACTATTCGGCCATCCAACCCCCCAACAACTAGACGGTTAAGTGTTATTGTTGAATAGTAAGCGCACGCGCTAACTATTCGGCCATCCAAAGTGTATGGAAAACGTCTTATTTCAGGGATGATACACTTGAATAAGTTATATATATACACGTGTCGTGTTACCTATTTCAGAGATGGTACCCTGGATCAAGCTATAAAGTGTATGGAAAACGTCTTCACAGCCTGCATACAACACAAACAAACCGACAGTCTCGAAAAACTTGTCAATATTGAAAGATGGAGAACCGGCATGAACCTTCTGTGTGATAATATAAACGGTATTATATAATGATTATTTAATTATATTCGAACACCCATTTATTTAGGATAATTATAGTAGAATTGTATTCTTTTAAATGCAGTGATAGCATTTGACAGCGCAGCTGTCTAGTCGTTCGAATGGGACGAAAAACCGAGAACCCGTGTATACATTGTCGTGAACATAAAAAACAATGTATCCCTTACAGTTCGAATTCGAAAAAAAATAAGATTAAGCCATAGTGCCGCTGCCTGGGCAAAATGTCCTCCATAGCACACTGTGTGACGTATGCCCATCATCATCAGCCCAGTAGGATCAGAACAGTAGGACATTTCATCTTCGTATTAGACAACAGTCCCACGCCAAATATGCATAAGGAAATCAAACACAAACACACAGTGTGCCAAATAAATTTCTCAATGAATCTCATTTTAATACACGGGTGACCAATTAAAAGTGGGTGAAAAAGTAGATTGGATTGTCGATTCTCATATTCCCAAAGGGAAATAACTCTCCTCGCAAGCCGATTGTGAGAATAATTGATTTTTGCCGAAATAGCATGTTAATGGAAACATTGGGTGAAGTCAAATGTGGTGTAGAAGTTAATTTCCATTTTAAAACTAAATGTGTTTCTGAAAGTGTAGATCTGAATTAAAACGTTGAAGAATGCAAGTTTTTATTTCAGTTTTACAACACTTGATTGTGTTAAAACCTTGCATGTCGGATGTTTTTGCAATTCTGTAATTTATCACTGTAGAAATTCCAGCTTAATCATGTTGCCATGACAGTTCTATATAGATAGAGTCTCCATTCAAGTGCCCGCGCCCATGTCTTCCCTGTACATTAAATATTGTAAAGGAGGCAATGGGGTGGTTAAACTGTAGTATTACTGATTACAATACGATAACTCTACTTTGTTATGACCTTTAGAAACATTAAACCAATGTACTGTTAGCGTGGTTACTCCCGAAATGGCCTGGATTGTGTTACTTTGACAGTTCGCACGGGCGGAACAAGGTTAACCGTTCATTCTCCTGTAGGGGATCACGGTGGTTAAGTATATGACGCTGGCTCGCTAGCCTGGAGGTCGGGTGTTCGATCCCTGCATTGGCCGAGAAAAATCATCCAGATTTCCCAGCGTGCCCCCCCCCCCCCCTGTCAGTGATGCAGGACTGACGTGCACGCAAATGAAATGAAATAAAATAGGGTTTAACGTCCTACTGTTTTGCGCCGAACTGGGCTAATGAAGACGGGCACACGCCATACAGTGTGCTATGAGGGAAATTTTGCCCGGACAGCGGCACTACGGCCTACTCTTATATCGATTTTCAACTGTCAAGGGATCTTTTACGTGCACGCCAATATGTACACGGGACCTCGGTTTTTCGTCTCATCTGAATGACTAGACAGCTGTCCTTGTCAGGCCCTCCGTCCTGCATCACTGACAAGGGGCAACCACGCCGGAAAATCTGGATGAACTTTCTCGGCCAATGTAGGGATCGAACACCCGACCTCCAGGCTAGCTGACGTGCACGTAAAAGATCCTTTGACAGTTGGAATTCTATATAAGAGTAGGCCGTAGTGCCGCTGTCCGGGCAAAATGTCCCTCATAGCACACTTTTTGGTGTATGCCCGTCTTCATTAGCACTGTTCATTAGCAGAACAGTAGGACGTTAAACCCAATTTCATTTCATTCTACTGTAACTAGGTCTGGTCTCGAGAAGTGAGAAGAAACACGATACAATCATGTCGAATTCGTGTAACATCGCTGTATAATCCCACCGTAGGCATTAACATAGCTGTATTTGGCAGGAAGTGGAAAGAGGGTGCGCGACCATCTTCACCCCTTCCCACATCTGTGTGCGGATCATGTTCTAGTAGACATTGGAGATTTGCGGGTCAAAATATTCAGATCAAAATATTGAATGGTTCTGAACTGAATCTTTAGCTTTGATTTCATTGTTATAGATTATCCAGACACTTATTTTGCGTGGAATTTGGAGAGTTATGACCAACTCCATAATGAAGAATTTAGTGGTACTAAGCTACTAAGCTATTAGATAGTTGTGCAGGACTCTGAGTAGTTCCGTTAGGAACAGTGCCCGATCGGACGATTTTCACTCACCGTTCCTATGCGTCCTAATATTAAACTGCAATATGAAAATAATATCGCTTTAACCCCACCTATGTTCTAAGCAAGGCTATTTTGGAATCCCTATTGACTATTTGTCACCGTGATTCTTCTTTTTTCACCAAAAGGAATCATTTCTTGACACATTTATATTAATTCCAAACTGTTTTCAAGAAAAATTGTGCGAGACAGCCATGAACTCGCGACCTAAGGTTTGCGCAAACGCGAGTTTCATAATGGCGGACCAAATCGAACGTCGCTTACAATGATGTAATTTGAATGAAATTGGAACTATTATAGCAAGAACGGTCAGTTCTTAATCTAAGTCTTACATAATGCATTTTCAACTTTTAAAATCAGACACGCCGAGGATTTAAATGCGTTTCCAACAAAATGATTTTTACTGTTGATTGTACTTGAAGTCTATATTTAAAATCAGACATGCCGAGAATATATATGATGTTTATAATTTCAGATTTGATCGGAAATGATCAATGTATTCGTGATGCTAATGTACAGAGCCAGGTTTGTGTATCTCGGGAATCTACAGAATTTCGAAGCAAGTTAAAGATTAAAGTTATGGGTGGTGAAACAAGTCCGGATGAGATTATGACATTTAGTTGCATGTAAGTTGATGACATTAAAGCACTCGGCCACGCGTTACCTCCAAATACATGCTGGCTGATGACGTTATAAACTCGTATTTACCGTAATCACGACACTATCGGGCCCCAAGTTCACAAAGCATTCTCAGACTTAAGTTAAGAATTTACTCAAAATTGTTTGCCTTATTTTAACTAAAATATAGCCCTTTATAAAACTTTTGTTGTTTTAATGCATCAACTATATCAATAAGAAACTATTTGCCAAGTTTTGTGTTTCTAGATCAAAGATATTTCTCATAAACAGTGATTGAAAGTTGAGTAAATTCTCAACTTAAGTCTGAGAATGCTTTGTGAACTTGGGGCCAGAACTGCCATTAATCGGAGTAATAGATGATATTGTTCAGTATTCCTTTCAACAGAAATCTTGATATACACGACAATGTGTTTACGTGCACCAGAATAAAAGGATTCGCAAATTGTAACCATGGAACGACGAGCTGCTGCCATCAATCAAAGAGATATTACATTTGTTAGTTTAAAAATGCTTTGGTTGTTTCTTTTTCAGATTTGCCGATAGAATAGTCGGGTGTACGAGAAGACTATTATCTGATTATTGTCCAGCCAATGTTAGAGATGTTATGACGGGAGTGGTTCAATCCTTTATGCCACCTATCTGTGATCCTTATTGGGGCAGTGCCACGTCCAACTCGAATGTACCTAAAATATCACTATCAGTGATCTTCATATCGTGTGCTATTATGGTGAATTTTTGTTAATATTGTTTGTTGGCCTTGCCTGTGTTTAATCCGCCCCAAGACAACATTGGACTAACTCGCTGAAAACATATTGGACTAAGTTTCATTGTGTTGACTATCGGTTGATGTTATTTTGGTTCTGTGCAAATTCAACAGCTAGACTACATTTGAATAATTCTCCTAAAAGACAATTGGCCAAGTTTGATTACTTTGTGATTTCCTGGTGTCTTGTTTGCTGTATTAAACAGATTCTCCTAGAGGCGACCTTGGATAATATTGATTAATAAGGCTTACTTAGACACAACCCCGGGAGAAAGACATTTATTAATTTGGCTGTTTATTTACTGATATATATTTTCCACGTCGTATTTGGCCATCTACCCTCTTCCCATTCTCGGTATCCCCAGTTGTGTCGTTTTCCTTCTTATCCACTAACCCCTGTGTTCATCCATAGTCAAATTATTCGCCCTTGGATGTAAACTTTTGGTTGGTTCGTAGAAGCAAGCTACGATCAAGGGTAGATTATATGAATGCGTGAAAACCACGTTGATTGACCCAGCGGTTAGTGGAGTAGAACGCAAGGATACCACGGGGGATACCGAGAATGCGCTCTTCATTGATCTTCAGTATGCAGGGATAATTTTTAAAAAACCTATTTACACTGACCTTTTGTCGCATTACAGCGCGAAATGTACAGGCAAGCCACATACACGTTGCTCTGTTTCTGCAAATTGTCGCTGAATTATAACACTGAACAAACTCGTCATAAATATATCATTCAAGACAAGGCGACATTAACTATTATTGTATTGGTTTTAAACTAATTCCCACTTGGGCATCATCCGAACGCTGGCAGACACACTCGGTAATGTCATATGAACCGTCCCTTAGTCATGTGATGGATTTGACCAGGATCATTTGTTGATTTTGAAATTTGTATTATAGTGTATATAGTTTATCAAACATGTTCTGTTTCCTGTCAGGGGCCCATTTCATGAAGCACGATAACAGTGCTTACAGTAAAATATCTCATTTACATCTATCTTGTAAAAACGGTATCTTGGTCAGTTTGCAACAGATAAATCTATTAAAATCAATTGTCACATATCAAATCCACTGTGGCCATACCCCGTTCAGTGTTCCATACAAATACATTTTATTGCGGTTCTAAAATGCCAAATATATCATCTTATGATGATACATTCTTGAATTGGTTGACACAAAAGGCCTTCTAAGGAGAGCGTGACATTTATATGGTAACCAAAGCTAAAACAGCCTTCAATCATTCTTCTGAGATGAAAGTAATATTCTATTAGGTGAGATTTTTGTTGTTAATGGATGGCATTCAAACAGTCCCGAATGATTGACCCGGCCGACATGCTGTTATTAGAGGCCCTGTCCAATATATCGTAAGGATGCCATTGCTTGTAAATATCCATTTCACGTTTATATATTTAAAGTTACAAGTTCATATTTTCTAAGAAAGTCAAAACATAATTATGTCTATGTCTTTTGCTCAATAGGTTGTCAACTCACTATTATACTATCATAGGTGTCATTCTCACACTTAACACTCATTTATACCGGAAATAATAACACAGTTACCTCCCTTGTTTTCTATTCTCCACCATGGAGTAGCTATCTTCAAACGTTTGAATTTGAAGAGGAAAATGATATTTTTGCCAATTTCTCAACTGGCAATAGTGAATTATAGGATTATTCTTTAACAAGGTAGGACTGTTTATAGATACCATCTATTTTAAGGTTTTATTTTAATAAATTTTAAAAATATAACTTAAAAATATGAAATTGCAACTTTAAAACAAGGTGTTGGTAACCATGACTTTTTAATATATGTATATTTATTGTCAACGACCTTGACACCAATCTGATTAAAATACAGATCTATATTTCGTTTCGTTTTTTTTTTACACTTTCGATGACCTACACCACATGAAGATCTGACCAGTTGTAGTAAAAGGTCGCGTCGGAAGTCGTACGAACGGCTTTTGACCCTATGGCGTCAGACATTGATTAATCAATCAGCGTTGACGTTGCTAGTGGTTTATCCACAGTTTCCGTGCATCGGACGCCAAGAAGTCGCTGTTACAGATGGTTTCATAGGTTAATCCCTCACGCCATCAAGAACGCAGGTTATATAACAACTCTTCCAGATTCCATTGTAGAACAGACACGTAAAACGAAATTTTGAACTATAATAAAACGAAACGAAATAGGATCTGTGTTTTAACCAGATTGCCCTGAAACCAGATTATGTGGAATATAGTAGCACTTGCTTCATTAAGCCTTATGTTGTCGTGCACACGTCAAGTTATATTTTTTCATATTTTGTAAACTATAAAATAGCAATCAGGATTTCCTGTATTAGTAAAATGACCTAATAAGGCGTTATGGCACCGATCTTATTATTTGCCCTACTTACAACGTTATAAACAACAACGGTTTTTCTATCCACTTTGACATCGTGGTTTACATGTGGTGTATTTGTGAATTTCTTGTTCCATGAAAAACATGGAAAGGGGGATGTTAGTAAGGTGAGGAGTTATCTCCCTTGAATTGAAACATGTCTGTATAGTCCATCTTGTATATAAATAATGTTAATATGTAAATTATTTATCTTGTACATCTTTGTAACACCGAATGACATAAACTACATTCTAATTATATCAAATCTCGTTATTTTTTCATGTAAATTACTTCGGTCACTGAAATGAATTGGAGTTTAACGTCCTACTGTTCTGCATCGACTGATGAAGACGGGATTACGCCATGTGCTATAAGGAAAGTTTTGTCCGGACATCGGCACTACCGCCTACTCTTATTTCGAATTCAAACTCCCAAGTGGTCTTTTACGTACACAGGATCGGTTTTTTGTCCCACCCAAACGACTAGACACTGCTCCTCGTTTGCACCGCTGACAATCACGAAGCAGGTCTCGACTAACACCGGAAGCGCACCGGAGACCCGAATAGCGAGCCAGCGCCTTACAAGATTACAGAAAAAAGAAGGAAAGCATTTTAAAAATCACTTTCCATTGAGCTCACTTGACTGTATGGTCTATACCAATGGAAGTGAGCCGGAAGAACCGGAGAAAACAACACTCTGGATTAGGCAGAAGATCCCTTCTCCTTGTCACGAACAAGTGTGGTATCGAAGGTCACGTGACTTAATGTCATATTACGCTAGGATCTAAAGCGCACGCGTTAGACAAATCGACTTCAACCCCAAATTGGTGTCTAAAAATATAAAATAATATCAGTCATAAGTGCTCCTTCACAAAAAAAAAGGAAACCTAAAGTTTGCACATAATTAAAAAACGGTTGTGTCTGTTTCACATAGATCAGATCATAACGTCACTGAGGTGCTACGAGATTCATCCTCAATAGAAGGCTTTCAAGGTTCATTTAATGTCAAGGTTTACGTGGAGGTCGCTTTGTCACAACCTCTGATTGGACGCTACTGTTCACGTGTCTGTAGATAACGTAGCTATAAGTTCGGGAATTATGAAGTAATCTAGCAACGACCAGATGTTGTCAAACTCGCAGTCGTTGCTTCAGGAACATGTACGAGATTTGGATACAGATAGGAAAGGGTTCTTCCTATGACGGACAGCCAAGAAAAAGTTTCGGAAAGATTACATCATAATCGAATACATTACGATGTTTACAAGATTTCGTAACAGAAGGGGATAAATCAAAAATGGTTCAAAATATAGATGCTTCCTCGTGAGATAGACAACCTATATCAGTTTTAACAATATATCCAACGCATAGATTATTGTATCGTGTAGTGTATTAAGCAGGCACATTGTATTGAACGACACACCGACCGTCGTTCATCTTTTTGAATTTTCTGGGGATACTCAAGTGAACGTTCTGGATTTGAATTTTCCCAATACCCTAAATAGCGACAATCGAGTGCAAAGGGAGATTTCGTGCTACAACACATGCGTCGACTGCATAAAAATTATCCCAGCCATGACAGCTGAAACATAATCATTGCATTTAATCACATCACGATTTTACTCACACCATCTCTGTTGACGGGACTGAAAGGACTCACTTCCGCGGTAGCCTACTCGATTGCAATTTTGTCAATTCTGGACGTTACGCACTCTAGCATCACATATGTATTAAAGGAAGGGAGGTAACTCTGAGAGTCATTGATTCTTTCTTGCCATAAGATTTCAGTCCACATAGACGAATTGATTATTGCAGTGCTAACAAACAATATGATCGATGGGCTGTCTGGTGACCATGTGGATGAAAATCACAGAACGGTTAATTTTCGATAATTGTCGTGTATTTTGTACACGAGGAGCAGTCCATTTGCTGATTACACTATTTTGCTTGAAGACACTATTTTGCCTATAACGTTTTTTAGGACTTCGAATTCTGTCCTATGGTTTGGATTGTTCGTACTTGGTTTTATTTTATTTTTGTAGCAGCGAACTCAATACAAACGATTATTGGAACACATACTTAAGTGTTTCATTTGAACGTTCGTAATTTTGGTACAACTACAATTAAATATGCTCATTAATGACGTAATTGTGACAATACCGATACAGAAATTTTGTGAATTTTGACGTAGAATTTAAAATGGTTAAGCGTAGGGCGACCGCACCACACACAGTCGAATATACAAGACAAACCTACGGACAGGACACAATATACATACACCATAAATGAATGGACCCGGGAACTATAATTCACGCATTTAAAAATTCTACATGATTACATAGTTCAAATTCAGACTGACCCCCTTGTGTGCGAAAGATAACATATTCATATTATCAATACAAAAAAATAATTCTACGAAAGGGAGTGACATTACACTATATATGCAAATAATGAGAGTTACCATTCCTTAGTTTAAGATTCCTCTAAAATGACAATTCTTGTATTTTCCCTGTGTAATCACCATTACATTGCCGAATGATCTGTTTAATAGATTTTAGTCATGTACTTAAAGTACCGGTAGCTAAGTCTCTAACTCAATATCATGCGAAGGCTTCGACATTGACAGCACGAATTATTTGTCCATTTAAATCAACACAGATGGAAAGATGAACTTCTGATATCCAATATTTAAGACAAAATAAACATTTTACCATTTTACCATAATGCGTTTCAGCGCCATTTGTAACGAGGCTAGACATTCCACAATTCATGTCAAAAGGTGACGTCATATTCCTATCTGAAGATGAGCATGCGCAAGAAATACTATCGGTGTAGACTGGCCTTACCAGACGCTAGAGATTGCCATTCGATTGAGACTTCGGGCGTATTTCGCCAAACATAACTGATTTAAAATAAGAGTAAAAACGGACACATTGGATGTAAATCAGTTTATATAATTCATACATTTTAAAATGCGTTGCGATCCATTTGTGTCAATTTCTAGGTCCCAAATATGAGCGATTTAGCTTCTTTCAATCATTTGGTGGCGGAACCGCTGCACGTGTTCCGGGGCTGATCAGGTGTGACGAAGCTGGCATGCAAATAGTAACTATGCCAGTTGGAATCGAGCGTATTCGGGATCATTGGTTCTTCATTTACTATAATAACATAAAGTAACAACAACAAATCACCACCGTCCCATTTACCTGCGCGATGGACCTGGATGATAAGGAAACAAAATTGATTAGCAACTATTGGATATTATTTAAAAAAAAAAAATAATAATAATAATTGCTCCTCTTGATTGCAATAGAAAATAAGTAACTTTTCACGGTGTCGAAATGATCTATAAAGGCCATAATATCTACCGGTATATACAACTAAAGAATTGTAATTTTTTATGCTTTGCAAATGTGGTTCTTAAATCGAATGTTTACGAATATTATCGGACTTTAGAGCAGTACCGGTAATTCCGATATAAAGAGTCCTACTGATGTTTCGTATGTGATTTTCTCTACTGTCATATTTAATACATACTCAGCGTTGTATTCTGCTTATGATGAGGGGCCCTTTAAGTTCATAATCAAGTCAACGATCATCGGCATCATATTTACATTTCTATTCTTTTACCGTCAAAAATTAGCAGACAACGCTATCGTCAATCAACAGCGTGAATCCGGAGAACACTAGTCAACCACTTCGCCTTTATATATAGTGCCTCATACTTCGAGGTTCTATCGTTGACCGAGTGTTAGAAATATAAAGACATCGAACGCGGTTTTGGCTTTAAAACACTTTCGGCTGATTAATAAAACAATTATACTACTACGGTTAGTGTTTGGTGGAACAATCTGCTGGACTGGGTACAACTATTATTGTTAATTTTAAACCAAAACTAGATTGCGGATAGAAATGACAACGGACATACATCATCCAGTGTAGCGTGCCTTTAGGACAATTTTGTCCTGATAACGACGCTACGGCCTGCACTGATTTCGATTTCCAACTGTCGGCGGATCTTTAGCATGCTGCCAGCTCTCGTGTTATATACATCGAAGGACCACCTCGGCTTTTGGCAGGCTGGATAGAGATTATCCTGGTTGAATCAAAACCAAATTTACAAGAAAATAGTGACTGGACTGGGTAAGCAATTATGTGTTCCATTTTGTTGCTGCATCTGTTTTGCTAGTTCCATTTCAATGACAGGTATGTCGTTCTAATTAATAAAATAATATATAGTTATGGAAGATTAGATAAAAGAAAAGAAATAGATAATGTCACAGGAATATTCGGAAAATTTCTTCACTCTAAGCAAAGAAACACTCATTTTATTTGTGACATAAATAAAAAAAAAACGACCTGATTATCCATTTCTGTGTTTAATCATCAGTGTCTGTTGAACAGTAAATCGGTTTCAAATCTAATGAAAATCAGAAGTATCAGATTGCATCGAAAGTTGATTATGGTCTTGTCATGTCTAATGAATAGTTTATATAACATTTCAGGCCTAACGCAAGACCTGCAATAGGCAGATTTAGCTCTTGCATAATGTATGTTTTTAAAGATACATTAGTTAAGAGCTAAATATGCCCATTGCAGGTCTTTCTGTAGGCTTCAAATGTTACAGAAATATTATTACTTAGATCTTTATTTACAAGCTCAAAATAAACTTGTAGACCCCAGGTGGCTTGGATTTAAACCGTCGTCCAGTTAATAATTAAATCATTAAATGGCTGACCAAGTTATCATTTACCATTGATAATCGAGGGTACCGTAGCCATTGAGAATGATACTTGATATTCGTGAATATGTGGGCGGAGTTATCGTCTTGTCAATCAAACAACCATTAAAAACAACCAAAAAAAACCAACTTTGTACACAGTTTCCAGGTTCAAACGATTGGCGAGGAATTTCTTTTGGTAAGAAAGCGTGGATCAGGATTCCGGACACAAAATTGGGGAATGGTTACATCTCCTTCTTCGTTATTGACACTAGTCCAGTGACAATGGCTTTTGAGACGACTGATCAACGTCTTCGGAATCACTCGAATCTCCCGACAAAGTTTCATGATACGTATCAAAACCTTCAAAATCATTACCGTCACTATCTTCATTAATAATCCGCCATATCTCAGTTTCTCCTTCATCGATTCGTCGCTGTTCCTCGTCTCCGTAGTTGTCAAAAGCAGTCGCCATGTTGACTTGTTGTGACAGCAGAAACGATCCGAAGATTCTGACGTTTCCCCGCTTAGTTTTTTGTATAAACAAATATGACTGGCCAGTTTGGGAAATCTGTGGGGGTGTACTAATATCTAATCCAATCAAATAATCTGTTAAAGGGTAATTTCCTTGGGACGCTGCTAGTAAATAGAGTGTTTACGAATATTATCGGACTTTAGAGCAGTACCGGTAATTTCGATACAAAAAGTCCGGCTGAAGTTTCGTATGTGATTTTCTCTACTGTCAAATTTAATACATACTCGGCGTTGTATTGTTTATGATGAGGGGCCCTTTAAGACCATAATCAAGTCAACGATCATCGGCATCATATCAATCTGGTTAAAACACAAATCCTATTTCGTTTCGTTTTTATAGTTCAAAATTTCGTTTTACTTGTCTTTACAACACTTGGATCTGGAAGACTTGTTATTTAACTGGTGTTCTGCTTGAAATGAGGGGTCAGCCAATCAAATGGTCTGTCGAATCGAGTGTTTGACCTTTTTTGCCCGGAACTGTGGCCAATCCACTAGTAACATCAATGCTGATTGGTTAATCAAATGTCTGACGTCATAGGTCAAAAGTCGATCTTTTGACCCCTGACGTGACCTATCGCTATAACTTGTCAGATCTTCATGTAGTGTAGGCCATCGAAAGTATAAAAAAAGCGAAACGAAATATAGATCTGTATTTTAATCAGACTGGCATCATATTTACATTTCCATTCTTTTACCGTTCAACTTTAGCAAACAACGCCAGCTTCAATCAACAGCTGGGCAATGTGCTATGAGGGCAATTTTGTCCTGACAAGGGCGCCAAGGCCTACTCTGATTTCGACTTCCAACTGTCAGCGGATCTTTAGCATGCTACCAGCTCTAGTGTTATAAATCGAAGTACCACCTCGGCTTCTGGCAGGCTGGATAGAGATTATCCTGTAAACCAAATTTACAAAAAAATGTAATATTGTTTATAATTTATCAAGGTACTAAGATTTTGATTGGTGTAATATTTGAGTTTCACTGTTCGTATCATTGGGATCTATATCGTAAAAAATATTCCATTAATGTTATTTTTCCACAAAATTTGAAAAGTTCTGAATTAAGTAATGACTTGTTAATCATGTGACGGGTGTGAATTATAAGAACTTAAATTTATGTTCTTAATATCCGTTTATTTTACTTCATCCTGCTGCTGTTTAAAAAAATATTCATCCATGTTTTTTTTCTGCCATAAATCTCGGTCTTGGAGATATATTTTTTTTCTCGAGAATTTCATCCATGGGAGCCACGGTGGCTAGGTGGTTAAGACGCTGGCTCGCTAGCCTGGAGGTCGGGTGTTCGATCCCTGCAATGGCCGAGAAAGTTCATCCCGATTTTCCGACGTGGTTTCCCCTTGCCAGTCGGAGGGCCTGACAAGGACAGCTGTCTAGTCCTTCGGATGAGACGAAAAACCGAGGTCCCGTGTATACATTGGCAGTTGGAATTCGATATAGCACACTGAATGGCGTATGCCAGTCTTCATTAGCCCAGTATAGGAGCTGAACAGTAGGACGTTAAACCCTATTTCATTTTATCCATAATTTTGTGCTGATCTTCTACTGTTAGTGTTCCGTGATTTTATAAAGTTTTTATTTCACGGGCTTCTACTTCTAGACCATGATTGTGCGTTCCCGTAATTATAACTCAAAAAGTTTCTATTATTATTATTAGAGCCTCTACCTCTATAATATCTTGGCTATGCTTTATTGTATTTATAATTTACATCATATCATCCTTCGGTTCTGGGGATCACGTGGCTTAGTGGGTAAGACGCTGGCTCGCTAGCCTGCAGGTCGGGTGTTCGATCCCTGCATTGGCCGAGAAAGTTCATCCAGATTTTCCGGCGTGGTTCCCCCTTGTCAGTGATGCAGGACTGAGGGCCTGACAAGGACAGCTGTCTAGTCCTTTGGATGAGACGAAAAACCGAGGTCCCGTGTATACATTGGAATGCACGTAAAAGATCCCTTGGCAGTTGGAATTCGATATAAGAGTAGGCGATAGTGCCACTGCCCGGGCAAGATTTCCCTCATAGCACACTGTATGGCGTATGCCCGTTTTCATTAGCCCAACATAGGTTCTGCATCTTGGTTGTGTTAGTAGATTTCATTTGGCGAATGTGTACCACCCTTTCTGTTCGTTTGACCACTTTTAAAAATGTCTGACCCGTTTTGGGCTTCGTACTCTTTCAACCATACTTCTTTCTCCGACCAGTCATGATTAGTTTTATTTTCCATTTATAAACATTCCTTATCCCACATTTCTTTTGTTAGGTGATTAATTTCTCCTAGTACATCGGTTTCTATAGTTTCACGTATGTCTATATCGATATTTTTATGTCTGTTTATATTTTTCTTTTATTTTCATTATTTGTATTGGGGCCTTGAATTTCTGCATTGCTAACTGTGAGCGCACAATACTGGCTTCTTCGGGTTCACATGGAATTATCTTTATTCGATATTGTATTGGAATTAACGAGGTTTTCCCTAATAATCCATTCTTCGTAAAAAATTAAGGTGTTGTTTTTCGATATTTTATTGGAATTAACGGTTTTTCCCTACTAATCCATTCTTCGTAAAAATTAAGGTTTTTTTATGTTCCAATATCTTGATCAATCAAACTGCTTATCTCTACTTAGCCTAAGCAAAAGAAAATTCTCAGTCAAGGTATTGATATAATGAATCGATAATTGGAGTTTCATCGTTTTCACCCAATTAGGATCAATGTTATCGTGTTCTAAAGTTTCAACCAATCAAATTGCATAGCTTTAATGGTAAATGCGCACGATCAAACTCTTGTCAAGGCATTCACCTAATAGACACCTACACCAATTTTGAACATTCTACCTCAGGAGATTTATTGAAGTCTTTACTTTGCCTAAGCAGAAACCGCTCAGCGTCGAACTTTGTTAAACATACATTATGCAAGAGTTTAATCTGCCTATTGCAGGTCTTTCTTTGGGTATGGAATGTTATTTTAATTATTAATTAGACATTAATTAACCTCAGAACTTAATAAACCCTCGATGTCATCGCTAGCCTGCGATATTTAGCCGATTGGAATACATTTTGGGAAGAATGATTAAACGTAAAAATGGATAATCGAGACCTTGTTTTTTGATCATACCAGTAATGATGATCGAGGCTGGCCTAAAATTCAAAATCTAGTATCTCGGTTGAGGGTGGAGCAATTTAACTGAAATTTTACAAAATATTCTATCAAATTGCTAATCTTTGTTTACCCTAAGCAGAAAAATGCTTCGAACTCCACCAAGGCACCCAAGTGATGAACACCTACACCAAGCCTGAACATTCTAGCTCAATTAGAAAAATAGAAGGAAAGTTGTTGTGTTCCAAAATCTCGACCAATGAAATGGCTCATTATCGAACTTAGTTATGGTATTGATGTAATGAAACTATACACCAAGTTTCATCACTCTCACGTAATCAGAAATAAAGTTATCGTGTCCCAAAGCACCAGCCAATCAAATTGCTTATCTCTGCTTAGCAGAAAATCATCAAGACATTCACCTAATAAACACCTGCACCAAGTTTGACTATTCTATGTTAATGTGGACAGTCATAGCATTTAAATATCTCATTAATACACGGTATAGTTTCAAACCGGCAACTGGGTCACAATCGTACTGCATTTATGGTCGACATGCATCACATTTTACCCATTTAGTCACTTGGCTGTCATTAAAATTAATAACTTGCATAAAATAATCATCCGACCTGTGTTCAACTGTTGGTTTTGGTTTGTGACTTCACTTTTAATCACTTCGCCCCCGCTAAAGCTCTTTCATTTGGAAATACGTCGTCGAAAGTTTAAGTTGGGATTTTTTTCGGTTTTTGTTCAGCCTGCAGGAATATCAGACTGTGCCCTGGGACGACACTATTTACGTTGAGGTACAACGACGTTACAGATGGTAATAATATTATGTTCCCAAGATCAGCATAATATTTGACCACCAAAACTCTGGTAATATTATGTTCCCAAGATCAGTATAATTTTTAACCACCAAAACTCTGGTAATTATTGTTTCCGAGACCAGCATAATATTTGACAACCAAAACTTTATTCATCATTCTTGTTCTTGATGTATATAGTTTTTCTGGTTTTCTAGTCGTTAATTCTGGAAAGCGGACTCCTTAAGCCCCGCCATCAGTCATAGCCAGGAATTCTATTTTTAAAGGGAATGTTTAGATCGTTTGTCTAATGGTGAAGTTTTTTTATACGCCCACGGAGATCATAATTTTTATCCGATTTTGACGAAACTTGAAATATAGGTCTATCTCCCAAGGATCTCGGTTCATGCCGATATTGGCATGTATCAGACCATAACTTCACGGATTATGGCCACTGATTGTACGAAAAATCACATTTTTAGCTTGTGGACGTTCTGGAGGTCACAATTTTCATCTGATTTTGATGAAACTTGAAATGCATGTTTATAACCCAAATATCTTGTTTACTTTCGATATTCGTGCATATCGGATCGTTCCTGAATTATGGCCATTGATTGTACGAAAAATCGCGTTTTGAGCTTGTGGTCCCTGTAGATGTCACAATTTTTATCCGATTTAAAAAAAAAAACTTTCGAATATATCACCGTTACACCGTAATTTTGGTTGAGTTCGAATTTCGTGAAAATTGGACCAAAACTGCTGGGCAAAATGGCCGCCCTTTGTACTAAAATAGTGTAAAAAAATATAGTAGGTCAAGGGGCCACAGTTTTTATCCGATTTGGATAAATCTTTAAATATATGTTTTTATCATGAAGATCTTGGTTCCTTTTGATAATCCCACATATCCCAACGTAACTTCCTGGATTTTGATCCCTGTTTGGTCGAAAAATCGCATTTTTAGCTTGTGGATTCTCTAAGAGGTCACAATTGTTTTTCCGATTTTAAAAACCGTTTCGATATATCACCATTCAACCATAATGAAGATTGAATTGGAATTTCGGGAAAATCGAAATGAAACTGTCCGACAAAATGATACAAAGGTTATAAACCCTCTAGATGTCACAATTTTTATCCGATTTTGATGAAACTTAAAACTTATCTTTATATTCCAGAAATCTCAGTCCCTTTTAATATTTGCGCATTTTAGATCATGATTTTGTGGATTATGGCCCCTGATTGTACAAAAAAATCGTTTTTGTTTTTAGCTTGTTCTCTATTCATCTCTTGCAAAATGTGGGCGAATCCTGCCTGGCAGTCGCTAGTTTTAATAGTAACTGGTTTTTGGTCAACCCAAATCCGATTTCATACGCATTCAAACTTTTTTTTCTCCATTTTTCGAGGAAACAGAGTCGGCCTACTAGGGAGTGCGCCGGGATTAATGTTCTTAGACATTCGGTCCATGGTAGTAGTTTTTGGAATGCCAAATATTGCGATCGCCTTTCTGTATGACAGGCCAAGCTTTACGGCGTCAACGGCTTAGTTAACCTGATCCTGATTATATTGCCTATTGTTGCGCGACCAACCCCCCAACTGGCAATTACCAACGAATTTACGGGCGTTCTGTAGCTGTATGTGAAATCCCCCTTCAATTACCCAGACACAACAGATAACGCAGTACTTCAATTAAGAATAAGAAGAACACAAACTTTATCACATAAACTGATCTAGTTAATACACTATTTAAAATGTACACGAAATAACAAGACTTACTGCAGTTGGTGAGGTTGAAAATATACTCAGCCAAATTAAAAACTTGACACTGATGAATTTCAACAATTTTTTTTTTCTGGTAAGTCAAATAAATTTTAAAGTGTTTCTAACGATAGTAAGTAGTAAGAAGCCTTTAATTTCATAAAATTGTAAAGTCACGTGGATCACGTGACTTTTGAGTATATAAAGATGAAAAACACGTGCGAACACAAACTCGTGAGGTCAATCGATGCAAGTTTGCTTAAACTGAACACGCACACGTAACTTGAACTGGAAAAACAAATTAAAATTGTTATTTTCATCTTTGTTAGAAAATGCCGCGCCTTTCAAATGTAGAACGTCTACGTGCTATAGGTAAGCTCTATGCTGGTGAGTCTGTGGTCACTGTTGCAAGAGCCTTTAATTGTTCACGCCAGACAATAATTAATCTTAGAATGAGAGTCTTCAAACTGGAACTATTGCCGACCGCCCAAGGGCGGGAGCGCCACGTGTGACGTCACTCCAGGAAGATCAAGCAATACGTGAGTAATACGTGATTCAGGAACATCTGGAAACGTGTGGTGCCTCTGTAATAAAACGTCAACTCACATAGGTCAAAGACACGGTAAACACCGAAAATTGTGATGAAAGTAATTATTGGAAGAAATTTAATTGGGGTCCCTATATAACATACACTAGTTAAACAACTTTATACAAGATTATTAATGGCTTACCAGTGACGAAACATTGCAGGCAGCTTCTGCTTGAGACGCTGGCTCGCTAGCCTGGAGGTCGGGTGTTCGATCCCTGCATTGGCCGAGAAAGTTCATCCAGATTTTCCGGCGTGGTTTCCTCTTGTCAGTGATGCAGGACGGAGGGCCTGACAAGGCCAGCTGTTTTTCTTTACGACGTTAGCAGACAATGGTGGAGTGTTGTCACGTTTCCTCTTTTCGGTAGAGGGGGTCAATTGCGTCTCCTCATTATGGGATAATCTTGTCGTCGATGGTCTACACGAAGCAAGTCAGGGTGCCCCCGACCACCTGCAAAGACTTCCCGGTTAAATGGCTAACAAGGTGCTGTGCCATCTCCCCCGGTGCAGCGAAAACCAATGCCATTCCGACAAGGTGTCGACTTTCGGCGGATTTTCTATCGGATAATAGGTGGTGATCTTAAAAGACAAATAGTCTCATAAAAATTGGAGTACGTACAGGCAAATGGAAATTTAAAATAATCATTAATATTACGTCTTATTACAATAAATTAAATTACTGGTATAACCCTCTGTGTCATGTTGGGGGTGGAGGGGAATCCCTAATATCGTTTTAGTTGGTCATTATCTTAGGTTTAGCTCGGGGAGTTTCTTGTAGCCGGTACATTACACTAATAATTATCTGCGTGACAATATATGGACCTTGCCAATCCCTTGCAGTTTTCTATTAAAACCTTTTCTTGGCTTGGGGTTGTGATCCCAATCTGCAGTTCCAACCTTATAACTATTATGAGCTAATTTTTTGCCATAATATCTTTTCATATTTGCTCCGGCAATATTTAGTCGACTTCTGACTTCTGGCAATAATATGTATTCTATTCATTTTTTGTTCTAATTCATATGCATAATTAAAATCTGATGAATATTTATCTATATTTATCATTTCAGGTGTGCCAAAAACCAAATTAACAGTCGGGTGATCCACCATAATAAATATCTCGACAATTACGCCACAATATTTATATATATGCCAAGCCTCAAATCAGTTTCACACAATTATAGTCACTAAATAAACGATCATGTTGTACTTAATAAGCTATGACCATTAATCATCTATAAATAATAGACATCCAGACACTCTTGAGTAAAAGATAGGTTACGTGCCCTTGTTTTGAAATTAGTCTCGCTTAAACAGTCTATCGACCATTCTAGGGCTGATTGACAGGTCGGGATAATCAAGACTACTTTTTTACGAAACATAACAGAAAGCTAGAACAAGAAATTGAATTTAGAAATGAGCACGTTAGCTAGCTAAACAATTGTTTTAAGAAGCTAGTAAAAGTAAAATTAAACTACTGCTAGTATCATGTTCCTGTCTAACCCGAGTGCTTCAGAGATATTATTTGTACTAAACCAAAAGATGCCGCTCTTAACGGTACAGTTAATGATAAAGCGATTTAAAAAATGAAACGAACGTAATTTCTAAATCTGCTGTAATAACCAAAAAGCTTAATTTTACTGCTATTCAAAATCGTCAACAATAAATTTTTTACGGCTGTAATAGTTGATAGATTTGTAGAGAATTGCACGTGCCTTGCAATGAAATACGTCACTGAGTTCAATATTTTACCAAGTTACGCTTGGCATATTGCCCGTACGATTATTTGAAATAATGGTACTCCAACATCAAAGGATGACGTCACATCCATCACATCTGATTTGAGGCTTGGCATATATATAAATATTGTGGCGAAATTGTCGAGATATTTATTTATGGTGGGTCACCCTAACATTATCGGAAACAAGTTGTCTTGTGGACCTCTCCCCTCTCCTTTAAACATTTTGCCTAATCTGTTCTGCGCAAGCTTTGCATTTGGAATCATTCTTACTGATGATATTGTGTTGATCATTTAACTTCTGAAAACAAATCTAGGTACTCTACCAACCCCGTCAAAGGACGATTCTACATGGAAATGACAATTAGCTATTTACCTTATAATTCATATCTTCAAATATTTTTTTTTTACTTATTCTTCAGTTTTTATATAAGCTCATGTTTGATCGTATTTGAATAAAATTATGCATACAAAAACCTATTTATGTCTGGGGTTTTAGATTACCCCTTGTTGCTGACAGCGTTTTTCGTGCGACGTGTCCGCACAAGGGTTAAAATGGTATTTAATACCGATACGTCGAAACGCCGTTCTCTTACCATCGATAAGGTCACGTGGAACCGAGTTTGTACTAGCGACGCCTGGTGGTATTCCTTCAGCGAGGACGCCCATTAACAGACGATAGAACCGTTGATGTTTTAATAGAGAATAAACATATTCATTTCTGGGCACATATTGATGATTAGGTTTACTACTGCAGCTCATCAACTCATTGGTTTACAACACTTCATTTTTACGTAGCTATGAGCGATTTTCGGCGACTTGCAGTTG
Source organism: Patella vulgata (assembly GCF_932274485.2). Taxonomy (NCBI): domain Eukaryota; kingdom Metazoa; phylum Mollusca; class Gastropoda; family Patellidae; genus Patella; species Patella vulgata. Next base: position 7,506,735 of record NC_065885.2, read on the forward strand.
GCGACGTGGACAAACTGCCGCAGACCATTTGTTACAGGTTCACCCTTTGATGTTGGCGTACCATTATTTCAAATAATCGTACGGGCAACTTGCCAATCGTACATTATTTATACTAGTGAAATATTGGACTCGTGTGGCGTATTTCATTGTAAAAGCACGTGCGGAGTGCCTGTCTGTATTTTAAGTCGTTCAATGGTCTCGAGCTTAAGGCATTGCGTAATATATTGTAAAAACATGTTACAATAAATTACTTAATGTCTCGCTCTCGACCATTAAAGAATACATAAACCAGTCATCCCATCAACAAAGAAAAGCACGTTCTTATAAAAATACTTTAAAACAGTTAACCCTTTGATAAACCAGAATCTAGGCTGAATTCTAAATTTCTATATTTACTTTTAGAGAGAAAGGGGGGGGGGGAGAGATTGGGGTTTGGCGTCCACTCGACATAAACAAGGACAATTCGGGGTCTTTAGAAGAAACCCACGAGAGTGAACAGGCGACCCTACTCCTTGTCACGTACAACCGGGGAAACATTTACTTGTAGAAGATTGAATGATTGGCTTCTGATACTTGAGCTTTTGAGGGAGTGTGTCTATTCTTACCGTTCAATCACATTTATCCCAAGCACAGCAACATGACATCCCTTCGTTTAATCTGGGGTCTTCCCTAAAATTTTGGAGAGTGATTTAAGGTATTGGGCATAATAAAATCGTGAGTCATGACGTAACGTTATGTAAACATATTTGGTCCAATTTGGAGCTTTGATTAAAATGTAACGATATTGTTACGCAGTTAGCTATTGGTTGTTAATCGGACTTTTGACCTGTCATAATTTGGAACAGAAATCTGCTTCCATTAAAGCAGTGTTTAGTGGGATTAGCTCTAATCAAACGAAACACTGCGAGGAGTGTGACTTTTTGAGGCATTTTGGAAGAGTATAGTAAAATACACATTATTAAAGATACATTATGGGAGATACGATAACGAGTTGACAGTTCTCACTATAATAGTTAAAAACTAGATAATGTAAAGGCAATTTGCTGAAAAATTCATTCAGATTGATCCACTATGAACCAAGAACTAAGCGGTTGAAATTTCCGGCTAGCCTTGATCATCATTACTAAAGTCAGAACGATAAACATCATAGTCTCGATTATCCATTTAATCGTTAAATCGTGAAGGAAAGTTATGCAGTAATCGGCTCACAATCCACTAAAGATCGCAGGCTAGCGATGCCATCTAGAGTTGATTATGGTCAGGATAGGTTAATTAATGTCTAATTAATAATTTAGATAACTTTTCAGGCCCAAAGAAAGACCTGCAATAGACAGATTTAGCTCTTGCATAATGCAGGCCTCGAAATGTTTAAAAAAAAGCTACCTGTCGCAAGTTTTCTTCATACCTGTCGCTTCAGTAAATAACCTGTCACTCTCAATTATCAAACTCAAAGACAAATCACATCCATACATGTAGGTACACACGCACGTGGTTAGGTCTTTGACGTACATTGCTCTATATAAATATCGTAATATGAAACATTTTTATTTCTTCGACATCGGATTGCCTAAAAGTTCTTGAAAGTCGGCGAATCTGCTTTGGCTCAGCGACTCGAAGATTCGTACAATTCTATCATCCGTATCCACGTGAATTCCGCAAAGTATCATGGTACCACACTTCCGTACTAAATCGAATACTTCACCGTTGAGTTGTAGAATTCAGATTTTAAAATATCCGTAATAAATTGAATATCAAAACACAAATCACACCGTATTTACATCTACCGCGTGCGAAGGACAGATAACGCCACCTGGAATTCCCTTCTCACATATCCGGACTATGTTTACGCTGCAAATTATATTTATATATGAAATATTTTTCCGACCTGATTTTTTGATTTTGTCAAATTTGTCTTATAAATTATTCATAGCCTTTATTTATGGAAATTGTTTAAAACTTTTTAAATGATTAAATACACCAAGCAACGAGCCGCGTGCATTTCCATTCCAACCACTACTACTAGTACTATATTTACTGTGGTGTCGTTACGGTAGAATTATTTCAGGTGACTTGGGGGTGCGTTTTAATTTATTTAGATATAATACTCCATAATGCTATAAACTAGTGTCAAGCAGATGAAAACAAGCGTAAAAATTGTCTACTCCCAAACTGTGTGAGCAACTGTAGCCTACGACAGAGCGAAATGTAAACAGTGCAAATGGCGGCATTTCGCGGTATTTCCGTGCTTAATTCTTGCATTTAGAAACAAATAATTAAATGTACGTGACGTGGACGTGAGTATTGTGGTCAATTTACTGAACATCAAGTAAAATTTAGTCCACCTGTCGCAAGCGACAGGTAGTTTTATTTGCTACCTGTCAGACGAAAAAATCGCCTGTCGGCGACAAGTAGACAGGCGAACATTTCGAGCCATGCATAATGTATATTTAATTATTCGCGTATAAGAATGCCATTATTTAGATTTAGGTATAGTTTTATAAAATGCCGAACAAAATTGTCATCTTTTAATATTCTTTGTTATTGCGTTGGATATCAATTTAATAATACTCTAGCCATTAGCCCCCGCCCCCACACACACACTGTTGCGCGACCAACCCTCCGGCTGGCAACCAACGTATTTGCGGGCGTTCTGTAGCTGTACGTGAAGACCCCCTGCAATAACCCAGACACGAACAGATAACAGAGTACTTCAATTAAGAACAACACAAACTTTATTACATAAATATATAAAACTAGCAGGATACCCGGCTTCGCTCGGGGGTCATAACTCCGAAACCGGAAGTGGTAGACTAACGCCACCTGGCCTATGTTACTCCCCGGTCCGAGCTTCTCCTATACCCCAAATTTCAGACTCGGGGCAGATGTAGCCGCCAACCCCGAACAGACAGACTTCGCTTGGGGGTCATAACTCCGAAACCGGAAGTGGTAGACTAACGCCACCTGGCCTGTGTTACTCCCCGGTCCGAGCTACCCCTACACCCTAAATTTCAGACTCGGGGCAGACCTAGTGTAGCCGCCAACCCCGAACAGACCGGCTTCACTCGGGGGTCATAACCCCGAAACCGGAAGTGGTAGACTAACGCCACCTGGCCTATGTTACTCCCCGGTCCGAGCTACCCCTATACCCCAAATTTCAGACTCGGGGCAGACCTAGTGTAGCCGCCAACCCCGAACAGACAGACAGACAAACGACAGTCTCAAATATATATATAGATTTAAAAATGTACATTGAAGTTAAAAGTTTTACTAGTTCCACGTTGAGAATAATTATTAGTACTGGTACTTAGTTTTTTAAAGTTGTGAATATATCAGGATACTTGGTGTATGCGATACACGATTCAGGAACTTCTGGATTGGAACGGTTTTCCTGCAAATAAAAATATCAAGCCCAGACCACCTTATTTACGTTTCCCAACTCCCTGCAGCATTTCCACTAGAAGCCTTGCTGCTAATAATAATCGCAATATCTTATGTAACATTAATAATCAGGTTTATATCTTGTGCACCAGATTCGGTTCCAGGCACCCAGATCATTCAGGCACGCACCAGATTTGGTTCGAAACACCAGGTTTTGTAGTACCAATGACTGGTTGTAATACCACTTTAGGTTCTACAGGCAAAGCTGGTTAATCAATTATATCACAATGTTCTATATGTTAATATTGCAAAACACCTTGGCTAAAAAAAAAGGGCAAGATAGGTGTGTAAATGTATAGAGTCAAAACCAAACGTCAACTCACAGTTAGACTTGGAGGTCAAAAGACAAACAAAGTCAAAGGCACGGTAGGCCTAATAATGTCGGTAAACACCGAAATTATTATTATAAATCACAAGAAGCTTAATTAGGCTCCCCAACAGGCACAGGTTAAACAATCTATTACAATACAATTAATTCCTTACCAGTGAAGGCATATTACAGGACGCTTGAGCCATGTCCCAAGATTCCAAGAAAACACGTCTGTACACAGTGAGTTGCGAAGGCCAACTAACAGGAATGATTCGTACAGCGCGCCATATTACGTCACCAAATTTTGACGTCATATTACCCCCAACGTAGTATCACGTGACCAACAGTCGAGCGTTTGGCGGACGGTTAGCTTGTCGATGTTTCAATCGAAAATACGGTAAGACTCGAGGCAGAAATATATTTATTTATATGCAAATATCGATAATTGGGTTTAATACTGTAGCCCATGCACTCATTGGTTCATGACACTCTATTTGTACGGAGCTATGAGGGATTATCGGCTACTGCAGCCGGCGAAGAAAACAGCGTGGAACAAAATGGCGCAGTCCATTTGTGACGCGGGGGAGAACAAGTTTGTAAAGGTGAACAAACCAGTGAATCCATTAACAAAGAAAGGCACGTTCTAATACAAATACTTTATAACAAATAATGCACTACATAGGTATGTTCCCAGTGAAACAATAAATAATTTAATAATGATGAAATATATATGGGTGTGTTCCCGGACCGTAACAACACACACCTCCAAAATGTTTTCTAATTAATAGTTTATATAACATTTCAGACCTAAAGAAGGACCTGCAATACGCAGATTTGTCTCATGCATAATGTTCATCTCCGACTGGGCTAATGAAGACGGGTGTACGCCATACAGTTTGTTTTAAGGGTAATGTTGCCCAGTCAGCGGCGCTATGGCCTGCAATTATATAGAATTACAAGAGTCAAGGGACCTTTTACGTGCACGCCAATGTATACACGGGACCTTAGTTTGTCGTACTACTAGTACTAGGCAGCCGTCCTGTACCTCTGACAAGGGGAAACCAGGAAATCCCTATGAACTTAGGATCGAGTCCGTTACCCTCAGGGTAGCTAGCCAGCGTCTCACCCACTGAGCCATCGTTACTGACGAACCGAAACGGGCTAATAAAGAGGGATATGCGCCATATACAGTGTGCAATGAATACAATTCTGCCCGCGTGGGAAACATCCTGTTTGGTAGCGTATGTCATATTATATCAAACGAAATGCACAGTTTTAAACTGAATAGAATGCGACCACGTGTTCAATATATGTATTGTAATGCACCTCTATACATTAAGGTATATAGGGATCTCTTGACAAAATGATGTATCGTTATGTAATAGTGAGTGTATTGGACCGATTAATGTGCGTTTTATTGAATACAGAGGTGTAGCCATTTTGTGAGTTAGTTGAAGACTAAATTCGTGTTATTTAATTCTAGTATTACCTGGTTAACTGTTACCTGTAGATTATTTAGTAATGACCATGGTGTTCAGTATCTCATATCACCTGTTCTGTTTATGGTCGTTAATGCAAGGTAAAGTTTCCTGATTAATGTAGTTACTCCTGTATATTTACAATGATATTATGTATATAACCAACATATTTATTGACCATGTATATCGTTTACCTTATGTTACAGAGGGATTCGATGACCGATTGGTTAGCGCGTGCGTGTTGTGTCATAAGGTCTGATATTGAGTCAACTAGCGTGGTTTCGATTTCTCGGATGTACGTGACAAGGTGTAGGCTCGCCTGTCCAACCTCGTGGAATTTCTCCGGGTCCTCCCTTTTCCTCCCACTGCTAAAGACCCCTACACGCAACCGAATTATTGAAATAAAATTGAACCAAGTCTTCGTCCTGAAATGACCCAGTTTGTGTCAAGTGGATGTTAAACCCCATTTCCATATATCTCACCTTACATTACATGTCAGTGTATGGTCTAACCCACATTGTAAATTAAACAACCAACTGTTCTTACAAACCTTAGTTTGGGACAAAGGACTTTAGAAACGACCTCACAGTTTTAATGAGTGAGGCGTTGGCTTACTAAGCAGGGGTCCAGTGTTCGATGAATAGTAGACCGTAGTGCCTCTATCCGGCAAAGTTCTCATAACACTCTATATGACGACTGTCCGTCTTCATCAGCCCTGTCAGAGCAGCACACAGGGCGTTAAACCCCATCTTATTTCATTAGATGCTATTTTAAACCAACTACCAAGGAATCTTTTACGTGCACGCCAATGTGTACGCGCGACCTCGGTTTTTCGTCCCATCCGAGCGACTAGACAGCTCGCTTTGTCAGGCCCTCCGTCCTGCATCACTGACAAGGGGAAACCACGCCGGAAAATATGGATGAACTTTCTCGGCCAATGCAGGGATCGAACACCCGACCTTTTTTTAAATTAGTTGTGTTAAGATAAAATTTGTATCATCAATTAATTGGAATATTGTAAACTAGTACAATTTGTTGACCAGAATAAAGATTGGGGCATATTATTCAGTTACAACAAAAGTGGTATTGAGCCTTTAAAAAGACACCTGTCATATCCATGAAAATACCAATGAAGCGTGTTCACAATTCTGTTTTAATTTTTTATTTTAAGTTGTTAAAGGCGAGTACTGTGACTATTTTGATGATGATCATGGTATCAACAACTCAACGTATTGTTATTATGGATGTTGTAATACCAGCAGTAACGCTACGTTACGCAACGTATGCTGCTCTATCTATGATGGACCTGGGTAACATAATTATGCTAATTTTTACTCGAATTAAAAAATACACCTTTAAGTATGGGCTATAAGGTCGCCACAAATATCCGTCCGCCCGTCAACAATTACTTTATTTCAAATACATAAATTCGGTACGTTCTATCATTACTTCATATAAACAAGTTATATTACTCCACTTGAGACGGAGAGGGGGGGGGGCAATGGTTAGCACGTGCGCGCTGTATCATACGGTCTGTCATTGAGTCAATTGGAGGGGTTTCGATTGCCGGTTGTATGTGACAAGGAGTAGAATCGCCTGTCCAACCTCGTGGGTTTTCTACCCCCCACTACTAAAGACCCCTACGCGCAAGCGAATTATTTAAATGAAATTAAACCATGTGTTAGTTCCGAAATGACCTAGTTTGTGTGAGTGGACGTTAAATCCCATTTCTCTCTCTCTCTCTCTCTCTACTTGAGACACACAAGTTTTTTTAAATTTTTTCTTTAAATACACAAGTTCTATTGGATTAAGTTCATCGGGTTTTTCCGACGTGGTTTTCCCTTGTCAGTGGTGCAGGACGGAGGGCTTGACAAGGACAGCTGTCTAGTCGTTCGGATTTGACGAAAAACCGAGGTCCCGTGTATACATTCGTATGCACGTAAAAGATCTCTTGGCAGTTAGAATTCCATATAAGAGTGGGCCATAGTGCCGCTGCCCGGGCAAAATGTCTCTCATAGCACACTGTATGGCGTATGCCCGTCTTCATTAGCCCAGTCGGACGTTAAACCCCATTTCCTTTCTATTGCATAACCTTAGATAAACAAGCAATATTACATGTCTTCGGATACACAAATTATTAAAAATTATTCAAAACTGAAGTAATTGGATCTTGGCGCCAATACCTAAATTATATCAACAGATATGGTTATAGACAAGATACCTTGACCATGACCTGATGAAAGGGCGGGTTCTTTGTCTATTCCTTTGGATCACATTCATCATCTTTGAAGCAACATGGTAAAATTTCATCAACATTCGTTAATATCATATCATTCCCCATTCTAAAGTGTGGAATAACAATAAATATTTGTTTTTCAGATTCTTCAACTGTTATAGCAGTAATACCAGTTTCCCCTTTGGTATAATTGTAGCAGTCAGTTTCATATTTGTGATGTTTATTGTCACATGTTGTTGTTGTTGCCGTAAACGACAAGCAACTCAAGGACTGGTTCTTGAAGCTCCAGTGGTATATTCTAGTATTTAATAATAATAACAGTATACTCATCGCGCAGGTTTGTTTAGATATTCAATTCAAAAACAGTTTTATAGTAAACTATTTTTAATTTGATTCAAACAGATAAGATTTTAGTTGTACCAATACTTTTAGACATAATATATTTAGACATTAATATATTTAGACATTAATATATTTACAAAGAGTAACAATTCCTTCATTAAAGTTACAATTTCATATTTTCTAAGAAAGTCAAAACAATAATTTCTATGTCTTTTGCTTATTAGGTTGTCAACTCACTATAGATCATAGGTTATCTTTCCCACACTTAACACTCTTCACACCGGAAATAATTACACAATTACCTCCCTTGTTTTCCTATTCCCCCACCATGGAATAGCTATCTTCAAACGTTTGAATTTGAAGTTGAAAATGGTATTTTTGCCAATTTCTCAACTGGCAATAGTGAATTATAGGATTAATAGGATTATTCTTTAACAAGGTAGGACTGTTTATAGATACCATCTATTTTAGGGCTTTATTTTAATACATTTTAAAAATATGACTTAAAAATATGAAATTGTAACTTTAAGTCCCTCGTTTTGATAGACATGTTGAGGGTTTGTGATTTGGGCCGAATTATTTAGAAGCGAAAGTGACGCGGTTCTTTCATAAGACAATATCACAGACTGATTGCATTATCTCTTTTTGTAATTCGGCCAATACGAGATCGTGTCAGTTCGTGGATCCATTGAGACCATGGACACGGGGGTGGGGGCGCACAGGCGGCGAAAGCGCGCAACGGTGTTTCGGTTTGTCGGCACAACGAGAACTACTGGTTTAAATCGAAGCTGACATTGTACATTATATTAGTTGTACTTAATGTAAAGCGACCGAGAGCATCTCGCTGAGTTGAATTGTTGGCGCTATATAAATTAATCATTATTATTATTATTACGATTACATTATTGAGTCGGCCCACGCGTGGATGCGCCCTCCCCCACTTAGATCTGCCCTTGCGTTTAGACTAATGAGTTTACGAGGCATTGATCCCTTCATCTCTACGGGTAGCACCGGTTTACTTCCGGTTTTGTTAATGTCTGACGTCATAAGGTCAAAAGCCGCTCATATGACACCTGACGCGACCTTTCACTACAACTGGTCAAATCTCCATGTAGTGAAGGCCATCGAAAGTATAAAAAACGAAAGGAAATATAGATCTGTATTTTAATCCGATTGATTGAGTTTGATTACGAAGTTAGAGTAGGCCGTAGCGCCACTGTGCGGGCAACGTGCCCTAAAAAAATGAATCCCGATCAACAAATCGCATTATATCCCCTTTTTTTGCGTTCGCCATTCGCCGTTTTGGGAAAATCACAGTAACCGAGTTCTACTCCTATTAAAAATGTGAGTTTAAAGTGCATGAAAACCCGAAAAAAATTACTGAATTTATGATCCGTTTCGGTACCATAATGTCAAATGGCCACTTGATATGGAATGACCAATGCCGGATTAACCATGTTGGGGGTCCTGGAACTTGTGGGGGGCCCTTGATCACCGACCGCGGGTCGGGGTGAGGGGGTCCCCCAGGAAATTTTCAGAAATTGGAGGCCAGAAACGTGATTTCCTGGCATTTCAGGCACTTAAGTGGGAGCCATTTAGAAGTACCTCCCACAGAAAAAATAAAATTCTGCCACAAAATTAGCGCATTCTGGCGTTATTTCAGTGGACCAATCCATGCGAGTGAGATTAAAGAACATTAACAGATTCTGCGTTCAAAACTGGAATATAAATGGGTTCAAACTTACCTTGATTCCACCTCCTTAGTAGCACAACAAGTTGTAACCAAAATATTGCCGCGGAAGTGGATTTTGGTGCGTTTACTCGATTGACGCTTCCAGGTAAATAAACAAAAAAGAAACACGGATACCAGTCGAAAATATGACGCGCATCACCATTGATTGAGGAGGTCCCAGGGACTTTCGACGGACGGGCCTGGAACTTGTGGGGGCCCTTGATCACCGACCGCGGGTCGGGGGGAGGGGGTCCCCCAGGAAATTTTCAGAAATTGGAGGCCAGAAAAGTGATTTCCTGGCATTTCAGGCACTTAAGTCGGAGCCATTTAGAAGTACCTTCCACAGAAAAAATAAAATTCTGCCACAAAATTAGCGCATTCTGGCGTTATTTCAGTGGACCAATCCATGTGAGTGAGATTAAAGAACATTAACAGATTCTGCGTTCAAAACTGGAATATAAATGGGTTCAAACTTACCTTGATTCCACCTCCTTAGTAGCACAACAAGTTGTAACCAAAATATTGCCGCGGAAGAGGATTTTAGTGCGTTTACTCGATTGACGCTTCCAGGTAAATAAACAAAAAAGAAACACGGATACCAGTCGAAAATATGACGCGCATCACCATTGATTGAGGAGGTCCCAGGGACTTTCGACGGATGGCCCTCGGAGCATGGGAGGGCCTCGTCACTAGGTCACCTGCCGTTGGAGTCCTCGGTCCGACCATGCTCGAGGCGCGCAACTGAGATTTTTGTGGGGGGCCCTGGGGAATGGGCCCCATGGTTAATCCGGCGTTGGGAATGACCCATATTCATGTATCTTCTGATGAAAATTTCGAATAAAGATTATTATTATTATCTAGTTATTATGTGGGTGGTTTAAATTCTTATTTTACTTAGACTTGTACTTCTTGTTCGCGATGTAAATGAAGTTGTAACATGGACGGGAAATCTTCCTTTGTGTTTTCCCTCTAGTAGATGGGTGGAGCTTAACCGGGCAATAACTAGACATGTTCAATGTTATTGCACACTTTTGCTGGTTTACCCTAGTTTTAGTAGAAGTCATATAGAGAAGTGGGGTGGGTTTTCTGTGCAATAACACTAAGCATGTTGAGCAGTTGTCAATGTTACAAGTCATTTATAGCACGCTTCATTCGTTAACAGGTTTAACCCCTCGGCCTTCGGCCTCTGGTTAAACCTTTTAACTCATGACAGTCGCGCTATAAATAGAACTTAATATTTACAACGCTGGTATATTTTACACATATGCTGTACGATCGTTTATTTTTTGTTCTGATAAATTAATATTTGGATTATCCATCCTCGTGCATCTTTTGTATTGCAGATACTGGTCAAACAAGTACCTTGCGTCCACCAATCGTTTTGACCCCTCCACCATATCACTCACTAGAAGCTAATAAGCCACCACCATCTTATGATACAGTTACCTCCCCTGTAGGACAAGATGACCAGAACTTCGATACACATACAAATAGCAATATTAATTAAGGGTATAGACAGATAATGGTTTATTATATTAACTGTGTGTATAGAGAACTGTTTATTGTATTAACCGTGTAGATAGGGGGCTGTTTATTGTATTAACCGTGTAGATAGAGGGCTGTTTAATGTACTAACTGTGTAGATAGAGAACTGTTTATTGTATTAACTAGAGAACTGTTTATTGTATTAACTGTATATAGATAAAGAATGGTTTATTATATTAATTGTATATAGAGATAATGGTTTATCATATTAACTGTATATAGGCAGATGGTAGTTTATTATATTAACTGTATATAGAGGCCTGTTTATTATATCAATTGTATATACAGGGAACTGTTTATTATATTAGCCGTGTATAGACAGAACTTTTAATTACAATATCTGTACATAGAGAACGGTTAATTTTTTTTTTATATTTCTCGGTGATTTGCAGTTAACGGAACCGTCTGACCAAGATATATTTAATGAATAGAAAACTTCACTCTCGGTATAATAATCGTAAAAGTGGTGAACTGTTTAAATGACGATGAATTGTTAATCTTATGGAGCTCACGGACAGATTTGAATTGGAAATAGTCCATAGGTCCACATAAAGCAAGCGAAATATTTTCCCCAAAGGTGTTTTTATTTTTATCCGAATGATCATACCAAGCATCAGTCAGCTTGACCACAAATTGATTTTATCGACGAATAGCGTGGTCGGGGTACATAATTTTCGGGGATTAAGTGTGTGTGGGGGGTGGTGGGAGAGATGATTTTTGATATTTTTATGAGCTATGGGTGCAGTAGAACCCATCTCTACCCCTTGGGGAAATGTTTGGCGCCATTTTGAATTTTGGCCCCGCCCAATCACGTATGAAAGCAATAACTTGTGAATATTGATCTCTAACCCCAGCAAGTATGGCGTCTACCTATAGGTAATGGATATCACTGATTTCAAAAATCACACCCATTTGGCGCTATGACGTCATTATGTCATTGTGGTTATGAAGTCAATTGCCGTCATTTATTTGGGGTATGGACCGTATTTTTTTGTGCTGTGGTCAGGCCCAAGAAGATCCTTAGCACCCTGAAAGAAAACCGATATATCAGATTCGCACAACTGATAAAACAAGAGAAAAACTTTTAGAATTATGTGATGATCTGAACAGGTGAAGGCTCGGTTATATGATTGTTTTGACTGATGAAGCTAAAAACGAGTATTTCGCTATGTGGTGTCAATGGTTACGGTAAGTAAGGGCTCAAATTCCGTTTGAAGGAAAGGTATGGAGAACTATATATATTTTTTATGGATCAAGGAAGGAAGCTGTGTGGTTTGGAAATATGGCATCTTACATTGTTAATGAGCAGTGGTATTCTGAACGGTCGGGTGATTCAGTAACTGAGAAAACTAGAATAACGACGATCGTCGCAAAATTAGCCCGTGAAAGAATACGCGAGAAAATCTACAATAAGGATAAGTATCCCGACAATGAGGCTATACGTGACTTTGCCAAAAAAAGTGATTTCATTGTTCCCAGTTTGAAAAGTTTTCTGGATGTCCTCCTCAATAGAGAACTATCAAAGGTTGCACTAGGCCAAACTTTGATTCAGACAGCAAAGCCGCGGTCCGTTATCGCGCCGCTCTTGTTTGGGATTGGTGTCGAGTTCGATCACATTTTCGGCTCGGAGTGGGCGATCAGCCAGCTACATCCTTTGGGATTCTGTACCTCGGCAGATGAAGTCGTACCTTTCAAGAACAGTCTGTGGGAGACAACGCCGATGCGAATATTGACGGAACTGGAATTTTCCACGGTGCCGGCCAGATTCGCTGGATAAAACTGGGAGTGGATAATTCCAAACCGACGTCACAAGTAGTGAAGCGAGCGCGAATGCAAGTATCCGAGTTATGTAAAAAAAAAAAAAAAAAAGATGTGGTATTCGGACAATGACGTGTATTCGCAGCGCGATCCCTTCGCTATCCCAACGTTAACTTTTACTGTTTCTTGAGATTCAAATACCATACATAGTCAACTCATCGGAGTTCTATACTACCCTTTTGTGACGCTCGTCAGGATTGCTGGGGGAAATCACTTCAACCAGCAACCTGACTGGATTACGCCAAACTGTATCGTTTAAAGATAAATCAGTGTCGATGGTATTCACATTTTACTTCTCCTGGACGTGAACCGAAATGACGAAAGCACTGTCTTTTCGCCGATATGCTTTGTGGATAAACAGGCTAGACAATGTAAAATGCTGTGTACGACAACCACCTTTGATCAACCGGTGTATGTTAAGGCAGTTAAGCCCATAGACCGCAAAACCGTAGTCGTCAGATTGAGAGGATTCCACACTCTTATGGGCGCAGTTGGTGATATATTTCATCTAATGAGAGGATCTGGAATCGAAGAGGCGATGATGGAAGTCTACGGGGAAACTACACCCCCTAATATAATGTCGAGGACGGCTGTAGCACGAGCTCTTGGGCTATTAATTTATTGGATTCGCCTCTCTACATGAAGCTGTTAAGAGTTTCTGCAGCCAGCTGAAGCCGAGGATAGACAGTGATGACAATATCGTGCCACGATTGATCGAAGAAGTGGCGTCACCCAGCCATCTATAGGTGAAAAGCCTGGACTTGAACAGTGAATATGACTTGAATGAGAATCAAATCTTGCAGACTTTTGCCAGTCACCTATCTCTGCTTCAATCCACGTTAAATTCGACATCTCGAAAAGGCAAATTATGGATAAAGTTCATAAAATACGCCACTTGCGTGACGAGATTCATATAATATGCTGAACGTAGCAAACAGAACATCCACTAAACGGACTGTGGCCAGATTTGACCATTGAGAAATTCCTGATGGCGTCTCCATAGTCGCGTCGTGTACTCACGCATGACAAAGGTTTATCAGAGTGTACGATACCAACGGGTATATACAATGCACCATGGCGCTACCATACACGGTGCCGTGACAACCCTACCTGGCAAGCGTTGAACAACAACAAATCAACACGCGAAGTTGGGTACTTCCCGAAGGCGCCGAGATCAAGCAGATCTGGACAATAAACCATTTACAGGGGCGAAAATCAACAGAAAGGATCAGATGCGGACGCTACGGGATCTGTAACCCGGTGTAACAGTAGGCAAAAAAGTCATCCATGTGAACCAAACAACCCTGTTCTTGCGCTGTGTTGTGGTCGCCAAACGACTTGGATGAGACTTCCGAGCATTCTTCAAGTATGAAATGTGCTCGGTACCGACATCCCTATTCAAAGACAATTGTGTGTAGAAAACACAAAAGTCGGCGTTGACTGCAAAATTACTAGTTGAACGGGACAACGGCCAGTTACCAACGGACCTCATCTTGATTGGTGGAGGGCGGCTACTGCACCGAATCATATTGAAAAGGAACGTGGCATTCGATGAGATTCTTTGTCAATACTCTGAATTTCTACGCCAAAGTTTTGCCAGTAATTGTATGATTGTCATGGATGGTTATGTCAAATCCAAAAAAAAAGAACCGCGAACGAATGCGCCGCACCAACGCAAAGTTTCCGGAGATGTTAAGGTTCGATTGGACACAAGTCTAATTTCTTGTCGAATAACTCCAATACGTCACACATTGTAGAACTGATGGCTGCACGGTTGGGGGGGGGCATGGTTATATTGTGCGAAAGTGTCCTGTCAATGCGGATATGACTAAAACAAACGACGAGCGATGGACAGAGACAGAGAAATGGGGTTTAACGTCCACTTGACACAAACTAGGTCATTTCGGGACTAACACATGGTTTAATTTTATTTCAATAATTCGCTTGCGCGTAGGGGTCTTAAGCAGTGGGAGGACCCGGAGAAAACCCACGAGGTTGGACAGGCGACCCTACTCCTTATCACGTACAATCGGGGAATCGAAACCCTGCCAGTTGACTCAATGACAGACCGTATGATACAGCGCGTGCGTGCTAACCATTCGGCCACCCCCCCCCCCTTCGCCCTCGACGAGCGAGGGCAATAATTAGCAAGTAGTTCATAACGATACTAACGTAGTGTGTATGCTTTTTTATCATGTTTACCAGCGGAATGACGATACATCTGATCAAAGTGTTTTGCGAAAGGCGCTGCTCTTCTGCAAACCAAAGTTAGGTGGATTCTATCGTGTCCAGGACATCTCTTGGAAAATCCACCCAAGGCAAGCTGGGGCGTTGCTTTTTATCCATGCGTGGTCAGGCTGTGACACAACCTCGTCGTTATTCAAACATGTGAAGTTGTAACTGTACAACTGGAAAGTGAAAGGTTGACAGCAATCGCTGAGGAAATGAAAAGTACTGTTTAACAGCCTCGAATTAGAGACTTATGAGCAGAGGTGTCTGTGACCAGAACGGCAAACAAAGAAATGACAACATTAAGACATTAAAAATTTCTAGTGATGATTACCATAAATCTGAGTAAACTAGACCCCAGCGTGCATCCTACTATCATAGCCTACGAGTACATCTTCTAAGTAGTTAGGCGACATCAGCTGGACGATTGTTTACTAGATAAAAAGATGTGGGGGGAGGGGGCAAATGGACTGCAGCCAATCATGACCGATCTGCCAGCAGCTCTCGAGGAGGTTCTCACCTTTGTCTGCTGCAAGTGCATACGACTCATTAACAGGTTTTGTTTTATAAACAATATTTTATTCAGGCTGTCTGTATGGGATAGGGGAACCGGATTAGCCTATGTAAAACCCCTCTCATTAACAGATGCGGTAATCAGCAATGTAGTTGTGTTAAACACGGACTATAGTGTGTAGAAGCGTGTGGTAGTTGTCACGGTCGTGACTGAAAACTGACCATCTGGAATTCCGCAGGATGTTGATGACGATGATGACGTTCAGTGGGATCATTTAAATAGTATTAAATGTTGTGAGATTCATTTACAACTTGTTATCTCTAATAAAGATATCATACACTACCTAATAACCATCAGATATCATTTTAGGGTCATTCCAGGTCCAGATTATGTAACATTAGCTTGTTTATATCATCTGTGGAGGTTGCTGAATATTGTGTCTTTGTAAATACTTTCAGAACTTGCAACACTTTAGAAATTTATATCGCAATAATTTTAGTTTGCAAGAGTTTTGTTGACAAATTTCAATTCATCATATCTTTGTGAATACTGAACTGAATGGGGCCAGTTTTATACCGATATTCGGGGTGTTCCCACTTAGCCGGTGCAGGCTTTGATGTCAAATTTTGCCGCTAATCCAGAGTTAATCCTAGAACAATGGTGTTATAAACTATAGTCCATATCTTTTTAAAGACTAAAACTGTATTGATTTTAACAAATTTAACTTTTATTAAATAACATTAAATAGCTTACACATATAAAATTATATTGATTTCCAATGGACGGCATTTGGTCTGCTTGACTTTATACTGAACTTGTAACCATTGTGTATTAAATATTGGCCACCTCGATTATTGGAGATAAAGCGAATATTAACCTGAACGTTTGCCATTTAAAAATAAATATAATTTCGACACAGATCGACCATCTATTTATATTAATAAAGTAAATTGAATTTATGTTTGAAATCATAACGCCGTCATGAACTGTGTTCAAAATGTCATTAATTAGTTGGTTAATAAATTTTATTAAGAGGGATTAAGAGCTCATTAACGCTGAACACTAGTGAACACTTCTTGAGTGACTACTTTTAAACAGACTATAGTTTTAAGATCAATCAAAGGATTAACAGTCTGCCGGCTAAGTGGGAACACACCCGATATTCCTCTTAACTTTCACTATATTGTAGTTTACCGGTGTCTAACAGCTCCCCGAGTGATGATCCCTGACTGTAAACACGGGTGGATGATATGACAAACAAATCCTTTATAATTATATGACACATGACATGACACAATTATATGAAATACAAATTACTTTTATTACTAGTTTGTTTCTGGTGAATTGTTTCGACTTTACCAGACGTTTAAATGTTGGTCTAATATTGATTTAAATAAACCATATACAATAACATAGATAAAAGCCTAATATTAGTCATTTGCTTGGATAATATGAGATTGATTTTAGTGCTTAACCAATCAAAATTGAAGTATCTACTATCTTTAGTTAAGATTTCGAGAAACAGGGCCCAGGTCTTGGATCAATTAGCCGTACTTGCCTACGCCATCTTCTAAGTTTTGTGATTACAGTCAGATTTATGTCCTTTGAATTCATCAAACGACCGTTTATTTCAGAAGTAGAATCAGCTGTTTGGTAACACGAACAAATCATTCCTCAAAATATTGTACAGATCTGGCAACTAAAAATCACGTAGAAAATAAAACCGTCCATGTATAAAATGTTAAACCATCCCCAGGTTTCTGTTCAGAGTCTTGAAACGATTGACAGATTCGTGCTCTCCGAGTGCAACGACGGGGTTCGGATTTCATTGTTAGTTGACTTCCGGTCACAGCACTGGCAAAATATTTTAAAGAACGTTTTCCGGAACTGAGAACTGAGGGTCATGTAGAAAACAAACCCTACACAGTTGCTGATGAGCTCACACAACTTCCCAATTCGCATTATGGTATGATATAGATAATGTTCTTTGGTGTTTGTGCCGTAACCTGACACTGTGTTTTGTACAAGTGAGCTTACATTTGATGGCAGGGCGAATATCACTAGAACAAACGTTGATGCGAGTACGGTTACGGTTATACGCAGATCGTTATTTCTCGCACGGTTGGTAGCAACCATATTTTTACGAGACTTGGAATGTCGTCTTAAGGTAATGACGATAATGAAATTTAGAATCAAACAACCTAATAACGAAACGTAGACAAACACCACCTTGCTGGATATACTCCATGCTTCATATTCACGTCTATTTGCCACAAATATTTCAGTTAATTGAAATTTCCACAGAGTTCCATTTGTAATTGGAGACTGATAGCATACCACGTCGAATTTGAACGCAACGAATATATGGAAAAGAATGGAGACGGTCGTAAGACAGATGACAGTTATAACTGGATGTTTAACAAGTTTGAAATGTTTTGATTTGAGAGGTAAGACAACAGCAATACATCTTTCAGCTGAGAGTAAACACGATAGACAGTAAGTTGTTCGTCTAATGGCGGCACCCAGATAAATACTGAAATACAACTGGACTGTAAGATAGACATATGAAGAGGTTGCGTTTTGACCGTAGATAACTCCTAAAGTTTCCTGTAGTATAGATATTATAACATTAGTCAGTTCTGAGAGATTCAGTGCTACAAGATAAATGCTGGTCGGACTTCTCATGGGTTTTGTGGAATAAACGACGGCTCCAAAAATACATAAAACAAAACCGAGAAAGGTCAAAGGATACATGGAATAGTTGCTGGCACTATTTAGAGCGTGGAATATTTTTCCAGATACTAAACCGCTGTCTATTAACGATATTTCCTGTCTTGTTGCAGTTTCATTTCCTGGGTTGGCGTTGATTGTGGAATTCATATCTTCTACCGTTTATCCGTTCAGTGCAAACGACAAAAGCGAAAAATTCATTCCAGACTTTAAAACCTTTCAGCCAAATCTCGCTTTTTTATGCGGTTATAACAATGGCGACCAAAGTTAGCATTTGATTCGCTGTCCGGCTGGACATTTATGACAATAGTTTTGTAGAAATCCATATAATGATTTTTTCGCGGATTAGCGCGCCATCATATGAGTACATTATATAGTTATATTTTTCTGTATCGATATAAAAGACTGCGAATGTTTAAGGCGCTTGTCTTGATTTGAATTTTTCTGAAATTATCAAATTCCCAAGGCCCCAAAAATGAAGTCAGAACGGACACAACTTTTAGTCAAAACGAATGTTTTATAAATGAATGAAGGAGAGGAATTACCACCTAAAGCAAAACGCCCCAAAAGCGAGGTGAGAACGGACATAACTTGTAGTCAAAACGAATGTCAAAACGCCCCAAAAGTGAGGTCAGAACGGACACAAGGTTTAGTACAAAGAAATCGTTTGTGTACATAAAGGGACGAAAATCCCCACCCACCCAATCCATGGTCCTAGAGCACAAATGAAAAAAATGTAGAATCATATTGTAATATGCAGGAGTAAGGTTCTACTTTAACTAGTTCTTGTCCGTGTGATAGTTCGTGTCTGTTATATTACTATTGTAGAAGGTAGACCAACTAGTTCGTGTCTGTTATATTACTATTGTAGAAGCTAGACCAACTAGTTCGTGTCTGTTATATTACTATTGTAGAAGCTAGACCAACTAGTTCGTGTCTGTTATATTACTATTGTAGAAGCTAGATCAACTAGTTCTTGTCTGTTATATTACTATTGTAGAAGCTAAACCAACTAGTTCGTGTCTGTTATATTACCATTGTAGAAGCTAGACCAACTAGTTCTTGTCTGTTATATTACTATTGTAGAAGCTAGACCAACTAGTTCTTGTCTGTTATAATACTATTGTAGAAGCTAAACCAACTAGTTCGTGTCTGTTATATTACTATTGTAGAAGCTTGAGGCGTTTTTGTGAACCGATTAGATTACACCGATTAGCTATTATACGCATTTGTGAACCAAGTTG
Source organism: Patella vulgata (assembly GCF_932274485.2). NCBI lineage: Eukaryota > Metazoa > Mollusca > Gastropoda > Patellidae > Patella > Patella vulgata. Next base: position 7,526,351 of record NC_065885.2, read on the forward strand.
ATTATGCTAATCGTTACATTTGTGAGACGATTTAACTCAACTGATTAGGCAAATCGACCTAATCGTCCCAGGAGGTGTTTAGGCGATTAGATTTGACGTTTTCAAAACGGCGGAATGTTCGACATCGTAAGTAATTTTTAATGCTTATTGTTGTTTTTCTCCATAAAAAATGTTTTTTTTAAAACGCATTTGATGTGTTTAAAGTAGCTAAGTCTCTAACTCAATATCATCCAAAATCTTCAACATTGAAAACACGATTTATTTGTCAAATTATATCAACATTCATGTTGTGATCTTAACGGGAAAAGATGGGCTTTTGATATCCAATATTTAAGACAAAATAAACATTTTACCATTGGTACACGAATCGTGAATCGTGTACCATAATGCGCTTCAGCCCTAGTTGTATCAAGAGACTCGAGGGACGAGGCTAGACACATTGCACCAAATCAAACGGCGTATGTAAACTGGAATAACCAGACGCTAGAAATTTGCACTCGCTTAAGACTGCTGGCTTATTTCGCCGAACACAACGGATTTGAAATTGGAGTAAAAACGGAAACCATTGAATGTAAATCAGTTTATATACATTCATATTACAGTATTATATGCATTGCGACCCACTTTTGTCAATTTCTAGGTCCAAAATGTTAGCGATTTAGCTCCTTTAATGTTAACTTTATAGTCCACAAGAATGTTAGATCACCTCTGGCTCTAAGCAATTGTAGGCCCTCTGGGTGCCAGCAGTGTCACTGTAATCTGTAGGTAATTTGGACTACACGTGAAACACACTCCCCTCTCATCATGTTAGGAGAGACAATTTTTTTTTGATCGGTGTCCGTGATGGCAGCCATCTTACCAAATCGTAATTATCAAATTTCACATCTGTGGACCATAGCTAATCAAATCGAAATCATACCAAATCGTACTAGCAAATCAAAACCTAATCTAATCGACTCACAAAAACGCCTTAGGTGTTATACTTCAACTAATCCCTGTCTGTTATATTACAGTTGTGGAAGCTAGATGTTATACTTCAACTAATCCCTGTCTGTTATATTACTATTGTAGAAGCTAGGTGTTATACTTCAACTAATCCCTGTCTGTTATATGACTATTGTAGAAGCTAGGTGTTATACTTCAACTAATCCCTGTCTGTTATATTACTATTGTAGAAGCTAGGTGTTATACTTCAACTAATCCCTGTCTGTTATACTTCAACTAATCCCTGTCTGTTATATTACAGTTGTGGAAGCTAGATGTTATACTTCAACTAATCCCTGTCTGTTATATTACAATTGTAGAAGCTAGGTGTTATACTTCAACTAATCCCTGTCTGTTATATTACTATTGTAGAAGCTAGATGTTATACTTCAACTAATCCCTGTCTGTTATATTACTATTGTAGAAGCTAGGTGTTATACTTCAACTAATCCCTGTCTGTTATATGACTATTGTAGAAGCTAGGTGTTATACTTCAACTAATCCCTGTCTGTTATATTACTATTGTAGAAGCTAGGTGTTATACTTCAACTAATCCCTGTCTGTTATATTACTATTGTAGAAGCTAGGTGTTATACTTCAACTAATCCCTGTCTGTTATATTACTATTGTAGAAGCTAAACCAACTAGTTCGTGTCTGTTATATTACTATTGTAGAAGCTAGGTGTTATACTTCAACTAATCCCTGTCTGTTATATTACAATTGTAGAAGCTAGGTGTTATACTTCAACTAATCCCTGTCTGTTATATTACTATTGTAGAAGCTAGGTGTTATACTTCAACTAATCCCTGTCTGTTATATTACTATTGTAGAAGCTAGGTGTTATACTTCAACTAATCCCTGTCTGTTATATTACTATTGTAGAAGCTAGGTGTTATACTTCAACTAATCCCTGTCTGTTATATTACTATTGTAGAAGCTAGGTGTTATACTTCAACTAATCCCTGTCTGTTATATTACAATTGTAGAAGCTAGGTGTTATACTTCAACTAATCCCTGTCTGTTATATTACAATTGTAGAAGCTAGGTGTTATACTTCAACTAATCCCTGTCTGTTATATTACTATTGTAGAAGCTAGATATTAAACTTCGACTATTTCGTGCCTGTGAAAGAAGACGTTAAACCAACAGCTAGCCTACCAATTACACCATAAACTAATTAATTAAGTATTTGTTATTCGATAACAATCCAGAGATACCCTTTTTTAAAAAAAAAAAAAAGATTCTTTTTGGCTGTTTTTGTCGTCTGCAAGGGATACTAGCTGCTGCGAATTTTCCATTCATCATATCTTTAAAAATACTGATATCCGGTTTAAAGATATCAGAGACTTTAAGATTTCTACAATACAATGAGTGTACATATATTGATAAAATCACGCCAATAAAAACAAATATAGATTTCGACTTTATTTTGAGTTAATAACAGTATTTATTTGATGATTATACTTACTCATCGTAAAACTTCTTCAGTATCGAAAGGATGAATTGTATCGACAGCGTCCGGTATAATTGTGGCAATTGTTATACCTAGTGTCAAGTTATTGATCTTTGGTTTTTAGTTGTGTTGTGAACAGTTTAAAGGTGTATTGTCTGGGTTCTAAGTACTGTTGCTACGGTAATAAACAATCTACGCTACATGTGGTCGAAATTTCAAACACTTATAACTTAGCACAGGAAAGACTAATTGGCTTAAATCTACCAGTCATTTCTGGTAGATTCAGTGCTACAAGCAGTAGCGGATTAATGGATCGACCACCATGGGCGACCATATCTAGCGAAAAACAAATGAGATTGGGTTTAACGTTCCTCTCTTCTGCACTGCAACAACTGAATAAATGAAGACGGGTATACCACATGAAATGTGATATGACGGGACATATTGCCTGGACAGCGTCGTTTCCGCCAACTCTTCTTCAAGATCCCGGTGTTGGCGTTTGGAATTCCTCGGAAATCTTTCTAGTTGTCAGTTGTGCAGACAGTAGGAGGTTAAACCCCATTTCATTTCATTTCCTCGGCGAAGTTTCTAGTTGTCAGTTGTGCAGGACGGAGGGCCCGGTAAGCACCTAGATGGTTTGGTGGAATTGGTCGTAGCGCCGCTGGCCGGACACAATTTACCGTATCGTCCACTTGATTAACTATGTTGTTGGAGAAACGTATACCGTAAGACGCTAACCGCCATGTTATGGATATCTTGATGGTACATTATATAAAGGGAGAGAGAGAAGAGAGAGATAGGGTTTAACATCCACTCGACACAAACTAAGTCATTTCGGGATTAACACATGGTTCAATTTTTATTTCAATAATTCGCTTGCACGTAGTTGTCTTTAGCAGTCGGAGGAAACCGGACGACCCAGAGAAAACCTACGAGGTTGGATAGGCGACCCTACTTCTTGTCACGTACAAGCGGGGAATCGAAACCACGCCAGTTGACTCAATGACAGACCTTATGATAGAACGCGTACGCGCTAACCATTCGGCAACACAACCCCACCCCTCCCACCCACATTATATAAAGAATATGGAAAGCTTATTCTAACCATATATTTATTTGTTACGGCGTTCCTGAACTCATTGGGAGCAACGGTTGCTAAGTGGGTAAGGCGCTGGCAAGCTAGCTGCATTAGCCGAGAGAGTTCATCGGGATTTTTCCGACGTGGTTCCACCTTGTCAGTGGTGCAGGGTGGAGAGTCTGACAAGGGAAGCAGTCTAGTCATTCGGATGGGACATTGGCATGTACGCGAAAGATCCCTTGACAGTTGAAATTCGATATAAGTGTAGGCCATAGTGCCGCTTCCCGGGCAAAATTTCCCTCATACCACACTGTATGACGTATGCCCGTCGGAGTAGAATAGTAGGACGTTAAGCCCCATTTCATTTCATTTTCTGAACTCATTACTGATACGGATTTATAAGATTTATAACAAGAGTAGTTTCGATAATCACTAACTACGGACACAAAATTGATAAATTGAAAAGTTATTTCAATGGTAAATGCTGAATTAAAGTTTTTGGAGAAATTTGTATGAATGCAATTACCTAAAGCAATTGTTTGAATTTATAAATTTTTGTTAGCTTTGGAAAAATAAACATTTTTATTGTATAATTGTAACTTGGCTCGGATAGCAGCACTATGACATCTCTTATACGAAGTTCTAACTTTTAATGTGTACACGCTGTACATTGCAAGCGTAAACTGAATCATATGTTAGTCCCGGAAATGACCTAGTTCGTGTTTAATGAATATAAAATGAGTTATAAAATAACTCAGAACTTTAACTTATGAGGTTTAGTTACATATATAGATTAAAATTATCGGAATGTATAGAACAAATTAACGTCCCACTGTTCTGCTTCGAATTGGCTAATTTTGCCCGGGCAGCGGTACTATAAGGGTCTACTCTTATATCGAATTCCAACTGTCAATGGATCTTTTAGGTACACGCTAATATATACACGGGATCTCGGATTTGTGTCCCATCCGAACGACTACACAGCTGTCCTGCACCACTGACAATGGAAAATCACGTCGGAAAATCCAGATGAAATTTCTCGGCCAATGCAGGGGTTGAACACGCGACCTCCAGGATAGCGAGCCAGCGTCTTACCCACCTAGCCACCATGGCTCCATGTATAGAATAACGACAGGTCGGGATTTGATATGAAATTACCAGATTTACAAGCTGTCGTAACACGTATAACTAGACTGGGATTTCCACTGATGTCATATATACACCCGTTTCTAGAATTCAAAAGTCGAAGTTATCCAGACACACCTGAACACCTATAGGTCAGCCAACAGGTGAGCATTCAATCAGTCTGTTACAACACTTTTTTTCTATTAATATATCTAGGTTAAACTTATAATACCGTAATCTATTAGTGTTCAAGATTGTATTCAATATCGAGAATGGTTATTCATGAGTGTAGAAATATTATACTTATATCTCGGTATTTGATCTCGCTCAACGTAAATAGTAGTGAGACAATTTATACAAGACTATAACACGTGATTAATACGCTATACATAGACTGTGTTTTTCCTATGGGTAATTTTTATAGAACCCCCTGTTCCAGTGTTATACAGTTCTGTTTGTCTTTAGTAAGGTCCTAAGGGAACTCTAGTGGAAGAAAGTTGTCATAGAATAATAAAGACAAGAACAATGGCCACCACCCCAGTAAGTACAACTACGTCACGTTTATAAAATAATAGTACGTGTTAAATGTTGTTTGGATGTCATCGTCAGTTTATGACGTCAATAACCAGTGTAACCCAAAGCCCTGTATAGGGAAAGTTACGACAACTCATTTACAGGCGCCATGTTGGGTCCCAACCATGACGCCATAAAAACTATGACGTCATGGCGTCATATAGCTTTACTTAGCAAAAAGTTTTATTGTTTTCTTGGCATAACGTTTTACGGGTCCTAAACAAATTGCAAAAGAAACCAATGCAGTTTGGTTCAATGATAAATATGTCAGACAAAATCATGCTCAAAATCGGCCAATGCAAAATGACACGATTAATAGAATTAAATTTGGCGTTCTTCAGGAATTATCGGAGAGCGATAACTTGTACTGAGTGTCTTTCAATGGTGAAAGGATAAATAATTCTTTTTAAATTCCTCAAACACAGAGTAGTTATGCAAGTTATCAATTTATAAAATGTATTTTTCATTTGGTGGCGGGCATTTCTTTCAAAATGACTGCCAAATTTGGTAATATAATACCATTTAAAAAAAAAAAAAAAGAAACAAGATTAATTTGGTAATAAAAGGGCAACGATAATCTCAAAAATTTAATTTCTAGAATTCCTGATGGTAGAAATCCAAAATGACTTGTAATATGTGGTATATTAATCCCGAAATGAATATAATGTGAACGCGCTTTAAACATCTAGATGCAATGGACTTGGTGGTGAAAATTCTCGGTACATTGAAATGTTGGCAATAAAGATCCAATTATAGTTTTTAGTTATAATCTGTTAACCACCCATAGATGTTTTAATGACAATAAATCATATACTTTATTCAGCTCGGCGCAAGACTTAACATGAATAGATGCAGTTCGTTTAACTTGAATGTAGATATTATATATCTATGTTGCATATATAGGACCTTTCGGTTGAATCATATCATAATAGTATCTTATTTAATAGTTTTACGTATTTGTCGACATTATGGTGTACTTGTTCTATTGTTCCATTTAGCCCATGAATTTTCTTTTTTCACTTGACTGAACAAAACATATTGTAGGAATGTAGGCTTTTATATATTGAACAAAAAGCTGATAAATGTTGAGATGTGTGGAACATGGTCGATATGATTTGTGACAAACCTCAGACACGATATATATTTGATGCTAGTTGAGCATCAGAACAACATGATTATTTCATTGGAAATGGGGCACAAGTACCCAAAGGAGTCGGACAAACTCTAAACCAACTGTCTCCTTCACTGGGCTGTCAGTGAACCTGTGGAATAACATGTACATAATTTGTATCTGTTAAATTTGTGCGGTTTATATATTAGATTAATATTATTTTTTACACAAATTTCAAAAGAAACCAGAAAGTTTCGGAGAGCTCTATCTCGTATCACATGTCACTTATGAAACATATGTCTGAAACACATGTCACGCTGTTAGACACCTTTTTTCTTTAAATTACACTGATTTTACACTGGTTTTAAGCTACGTTGATTTTAAATGTTTTATCCATTAGACAATTTAAAGAAATTTCTATTTTCGAAAAATTGATGATACAATTAATGATCGATGACCGAAAACTGACACACAATCCGGAATTCTCCAGACCAAAAAATCATGGAATTTCAGGCATTTATTTTGTCGGCTAGAAGGCAAAAAGGTTTTATCTCCCAAATTACTATTTAAATTTTCATTTTTCACTTTACCCGTCTGCACAAAAAATCAGGCCTCAAGCTCACAAAGCATTCTCAGACGGAAGTTAAGAATTTACTCAAAATTGTTGGCCTTATTTTAACTACAATATAACCCTTTATAAAACTTTTGTTGTTTTAATGTATCAAATACATCAATAAGACACAATGTGCAAAGTTTTGTGTTTCTGGATCAATAAAATTTCCCATAAACGGTGGTTGAAAGTTGAGTAAATTCTTAACGTAAATCTGAGAATGCTTTGTGAACTCGGGGCCTGATTTTTAAAAGCGTATGCAAGTTAAATATATTTAATAGCGTTTTTATCTGGTGTATCTTTCATTTCATCTTCTTATGAATTAAACTATATCATTATAACAATAATGTGCGCTTTTTGTTGTATAATAGTAATAATAATAATAGTTTGTTCAGCTATACTTTTCGTTGATAAAATGTATGTTTTACCTCTTCGCGGAATTCTATGAAATAGTCATCTACGCCCCTATCTGGGGGCAGCCAACTTCGACACAACAATATGATAGGACATAAAATAAATAGTAACAAATACTTGGGACCCAAGATGGCGTCGTTGTACACTTGACGTCATATTTTCATGACGTCACATGAAATTTCTGGCTTCACAGTTGTCGCAACTTTATCTATATACTCATTTACAGGCGCCATTTTGGGTCCCAACTATGACGCCATAAAAACATCAGGAATTATCGGAGAGCGATATCTCGTAATCAGTGTCTTTCAGTGGTGGTAGGATAAATAATTCATTTTTAAATTTAAGCAAGCGAAGTGTGTTGAAAAATCGAGTTTGAAAAACAGGGTGGCTGAACTGGAGACGAGTAATGATATTACTCTAAAGCTATCATGCCTGTAAGTAAATGTGTTCATTTTAAATATGTTGATGAATTGTAAACTTAACAAATTGTAAGTGTTGAATTTTGACCAAGTGTAACAAACACTCTTGACTGGTTTGTTACAATAAAAAGTTTCTATATCATGTGGCTAGTGTGAATAATAACCAACTAATATTACCTGATGTATAAACAGAGGTGACTTGAATAATATACTGACTAGTGAAACAATGTGATGTATTTATATCAGGTGATAATGATATAATATATTAACCTGTATTTATATCAGTTGATAATGATATAATATATTAACCTGTATTTATATCAGTTGATAATGATATGATAATGATATAATATATTAACCTGTATTTATATCAGTTGATAATGATATAATATATTAACCTGTATTTATAGATCTTTTGGTAAAGGTATGGTTACTATAACTGTCAGTAAGAAAGTCGGTGTTAATGATTTATGGAAGTTGATAGAAGAGAAGAGGAATGTGAAGATTCGTTCGATTATTATAGTGGGATATAGAGATGATACTAAGAGAGAGGATGGTAAGACAATTATCTACTGCAGTGATGAGAACAAGAACGACTCTAGCCTGGAACAACTAGGTGTTGTAGACCAGGACGACGTTTTGTACTTACTGTGATTATATTGATAGGATAGTTTGATGGGTTCAACACACTTGCTTCCTCCTATTTTGTTCTATATGGGGGTGGGGTGGAGAGGGGAGGGGTAAATCTGAAGGAGGTTAAATATTAATCAGAACGATGTTAGGTATTATTAAAATTTATTGTATCGATTGTCTTCTTGTCTCTTGTGTAGGTGGTGAGGTTGGGTTAAATTGTTAGAGTGGTGGGTTGATAGTTGTTGTGTTGGTAATATTTAACCAGGTATCATATACACCCCACCCCCACTGACCTCCTAATACAAAACTACCTTAATGCTGTATATAAAGCTGTAATTAAATAGTCACGATTATGAGAGTATAAGTTGGCGTGGTCAGGTGGTAATTAACTGACATAAAGTAATGGTCTCATTCGTGGTTATCTTGGCCCTGTTTCTCGAAGTCTTAACAAAAGATAAAAAAAAATCCAATTTTAGTAGCTACTTCAATGTTGATTGACTCAGCACTAAAATCAATCTAATATTATCCAATCAAATTACTAAAATTTGGATTTTATCTTAGTTAAAATTTTGTGAAACAGGTCCCAGGTGATATAGAAAAATGGTTGTAGTCGTGGTTACCAGGTGGTTACATTGTTAGACTGTTCTAGAATATTTTTCCAAGATGTATATGATTTAGGTTTGAACTTTCTACTGTATAATGAATTAACAATGTTTTATATTTTTTATTCAATAAAATATTTTATATCTAATGTCATTCTACTGACGTGCGGTGCTATATAATATAGTGTAGAGGAATAAATGAAATGGGGTTTAAGTCCTACGTTTCTACACTGACTGGGCTAATGAAGACATGTATAGATACAGTGTGCTATGGGCAAAATTCTGGTCAGACAGCTGCGCCCTACAATCTCCCATATTCTTCTGATAATTGTATCTATTATCTGTTCAGACAACTGCGCCCTACCATCTCCCATATTCTTCTGATAATTATATCAAATTGTCGGGTAATCCCCAAGACCTTACGCCAAACTTCAGTGTTCACTAGCCCCGCCAACGACTTTAACATGATAATTGCAACAAGATAGACAGAAACACAAACTATACTTTTAACATTGATGTGAATGGTAGTTTCATTGCCGAGGGTGGGTGGGGAGAGGAGGAAGGGGGAGTGGGTACATCTAATCAAAGAATAATACTCTGGAAATTCCGTCTACAGCCCCACAATATTCCGGAAGCAGGTCCACAAATCTTGGCTGTGAAGAATTGGTGCTAGTTGGTTATGTTAATGCCCAGTATGCGCCGTGCTTTTTACATTAATAGTTTTGTCCACTGTCTACTAAACTGTGATATTATGTCGAATTTGATAACCATATTGGTGTTGCGTTCGGTCAAAGCACATAATTTTGCTGTTCGGTCGTGAATTCGTGGAATACATTTTGGTAGAAACATATTTTGACAATTACATCTGAATTAAATAACCCGGAAACTTTGATTTGATATCGTTGTTTATAATTGTATGTAGCTTGTGTCTTGTCAGCAGGTTTGTGGTGTGGATTTTGTTTGTGTAGCTTGTCAGCAGGTTAGTAGTCTGGGGTTGGTTTGTGTGCGGGATGGTCGTTCGAACTACATCAACGTGTGAAACAACTACGGTGGATTGTGGTTAAGTGATAGAGTAGTCAACATACAACGGGTGTCGTAACGTGATGAGTCGGGTATGTACATGTCGCAAATTTGTTGCCTCTTTTGGACTACACACAAAACTAGGCCGGGGGTGGGGCGCAAACCTTGCCTCATAAGCAATATAACTGAAAATGGAGCCAAGTTTTATCTTTATATATGTCACTTCTACAAATATGAAATATGACGGGGTTCAGTTGGTCAAAACCGTATTTGGACTACTTAAAATTTGCCCTGTCACGCCCACGAGTTGGACACAAATTTCTACAATATGTAACATGATCAGAACTATCTGCAATATCTGAATCTTAAAATGTAAGATCTTTCATCACGTCTTTCTGTACGCTTGTATTTGTTGCCTAGTAATAGCTATGTACGAATCGGTTGTACAAATACGGAATCTGGGTGGTTTCAGGGGACAAATCCATAACCAAACCAATTAAATAGGTCTCATTCTCACAATAGGCATAGCACATCTTTAATATATTGTGCATAGCGTCTCAGACATTCACGGTTAGATAATACCAGTATGGATTACTCCAATATTGAATTATACTTAATGTATAAATCTCGAATCAATCTGATTAAAATAAGATCTATATTTCGTTTCGTTTTTTATACTTTCGATCGCCTACACTACATGAAGATCTGACCAGTTGTACTGGGAAGTCGAGTCGGGTCATAAGAGTGCCTTTTAACCCTATGACGCCAGACATTGATTAATCAATCAGCGTTAACGTTTCCAAGGGTTACCCGCAGTTCTTTGCAGTGCACGCCTAGAACTCGCCGCAACAGACCGTTTCATTGCCTAATTCCTCACATCAACTAGAACGCCTGTTATATAACAACTCTGCTAGATCCTAGTGTTGTGAAGACAAGTAAAACGAAATTTTGAACTATAAAAAACGAAACGAATTAGGATCTGTGTTTTAATTAGATTGATCTCGAATAATATTGTAGATAATGAGTTTGAGATTTAGCCCCCTTAATGATATATTATGTAAGATTTAGATAAGGAGCTGACCATTCTTGCTATAACAGCTCAAAAATAGATAATGTAAAATGAATAATTTGAAAATTCCATTCAAATTACTCTATTGCGAGCGAAGATATTAGCCCTTGAAGGTTTGACAAGACGTGTGCAATAATTTCAACCACCGTACTGGTTGTTCGAAGCTAAGTCTCGCTCTTCCATTTTTAGATCAAATCAAAATATGTCTGAACCGTTCTATTTAATATCGGAGAATTCCGATGCCATCGAGTGTTGATTATGGCCTGGATCAGTTAATTAATGTCTAATTAATAATTTAGAAAACATTTCAGGCTAAAAAAAAAAGACCTGCAATAGGCAGATTTAGCTCTTGCATAATGTATGTTTAAATGAAATCCGCTTTAACTTCCTATCTTATTGAATTGACTGGGCTAATGAATATGGACATACGCCATGCAGTGTGCTATTGGGAAAATTGTGCTATTGGGGAGGACCTGCAAAACAGAATACACATCCAAAGTTTTACAATTTAAAAGATAACAGAGTTGCGTAGCCCCAGTTATATGCTCCTACGTTTGAATAGTAGAGCAGTAAAATTCAGCTAATGGGTTACACTGACTTATAACTAACACTGACAGGTAATAAACTGTTCAAGATGAAAACAACAAGGGGATATTTTCTATAAAGGATTTACTTAGCATAAAACTACCAGGGCAAATATAATATAAATGGATAATAGCATACAAATAATATAATTACATAACAGAAATAGTTCATAAAGTAATTAAAGGGAGACAACTGCTGTAAACGAATGTTTCAGTGCCATGTTAAAATTCAACCCTGATGTTACTGACAAGCTTAAAAGACACACTATCAAATAAATATTACAAATGCCGTGTTCTATATCCCTGTATGCTCTCTAACACTGTCTGACAATGTCATTACTATTCCGCAGACAATATTATTCTGCTGACAGTATTGTATACAAAAATTACGAAATGACTTCCAAAGTTACTTTTGCATGGTGCGGTTTTGTTTTCAGCGGGAAAATAGTTTTATAATTAAAATGAACAATAGAAATTAGTTTTAAGATTTTCTAGTTATAACACATCGGCCTTCTATCTGTTTTTAACATTACGATAATCAAACCCAACAATTATAGCTGGAAATAATAACATTAACAGCGTCATTTCTCTTACCCTAACTAAATTACTTTCTTCGACTTTAATCTCTTCATTGAATTCACGGTCCAATAACAACTTATCATGCTCCAAGTCCTCCTTTCTCTTGCTCGGACCAATGTTTGATCCAGCTCACTTTCAGCACAATGTCTGCGAGGCCCAACTTTTTGGGTGTCTGGCGGGGATTTTACAGCAGACAATTTGTCTGACATTGGGATTTTTATACTTAGTAGAGTCTAATTGTTCATTTAAACTTTGTTTCGTATGGTACCTCCAATGTTTAATCTAGCTCGAAATTTGGGGCGTCTAGCGGGCCCTATGTGGAGGACAATTTGTCTGGCAGGGCCTGTTTTGTACTCAGGGGGATGTATCTGTTCATTTCAACTTGTTTCCGAGTGGTATCCACAATGTTTGATCCAGCCCATTTTTGGGTGCACTCTTTGGGGCCCCAAAGGCCACATGCAGCAACGGGACCCCGGCAGACATCCATATCCGAATATGCTAGGTTATACAGTATTCATTCCGGTACTCAGATATTGGTACCTCATTCGTTTGACCAAAGTGCTCTGGGCTGCTGATCTAACCCCTTTGGAAGTCATTTCCTCATGTAGAATATTCTGGGTTTTTTTTTATTAAATCTAAACAAGCCATTCATATAGCAAATGAAATGAAATGACAATCTGATCAAAACACAAATCCTATTTCGTTTCGTATTTTATAGTTCAAAAGTTCGTTTGACTTGTCTTTACTATACATTTCCTTTTACTTGCCTTTACTACTTTCTTTAACCATAATCTATTCAGTGGTAAAACTCCAATAATAACTCATGCATGCTCAAATAATTACAATAATCGCTTGTTCGGACCTTTTTGAAATCTTTCCACGCCTAATTCAGTTCCACACAATTTCATTGACCCATTCCCCACCCCCTCGTTCCTTTAAGTCTAAACAAGGCATCCATTATACAGCAAATGGAATGACCTGGGGTTTAACGTCTTGCCGGTATCCGTCTTCCCAGAGGTGGCTCGTTCTGAGGGCCCCCAGTCACGGGAGTTCTTGCATCCGTCTCCTCTCTAAGACGATTTGGAAAATTACACCGCAGTAGCTGAGATTTAGAGTTCGATCTTTGTAGCACCATAGGTCTTTTGTCTGACATGGAGAGCGGACACGCACTAAAACCGGTCGCCACATCCTACGTACGACCCATGCATCTTTTCTTACTACATATGTATGTAGCCCTGTGATCGTCTAGAATTTGTCTCTAGCTGTCTTTACTTCTGCTTCACGTTGTGTATTTACTTCTTACTGTTTTCTTAAGACGTTTGTCCTACCAGGAATAACAATGCAACAGTTCGCTTCTACATTTTATATAGCATAGCCGAATACATATGGATACAAGCATAATAGATAACAATACTAGCTAAAACCATTTCTCAACCCTATCCAGCTTCGAGACTGTCTAGGAACTCAGATGGAACCTCTCTGGAATCCAATGGAAGTCTAACTTAAAACTTTACTATGATTTCTTTTATAAGACTCCTGCATATCACGCACAGAAAGCCTGTTCATGGCCCTGAACCTGTGCAATTAATGATATGATTGGTTACTTTAAGTCAAATGATGCAATTAGAATAATTCCAAAACGTGTAATCTGGTGGTATATTATTGACACATTTTTTGGATAAATAGCTCTTTTTATGAGTCAACTGTCAATTACAGACTAAGTTGATTTAGTACACACTATATATAATATATATGTGAATATATTAATTAATGAAATATAAAGTCATCTTATTTCTCTATTCTTTGTCTATAAATTTAAAAACAATGTCGCAACGACGATAGTGCTACATCTCTCCTTGATTTTTAATTTTTTAGGATTTTCTTCAGAAGTTGGTGATTTTTTCAAGATTCTTTTCATACTGTTGAAATGATTGACAGGTTGGTGCTTTCCGAGTGCGACGCAGGGGTTCCGATTTCATTGTTAGTTAACTTCCGGTCACAGCACTGGCAAAATATTTTAAAGAACGCTTTCCGGGACTGAGAACTGAGGGTCATGTAAAAAACAAACCCTACACAGTTGCTGATGAGCTCACACAACATTCCAATACGCATGACTGAAGCATATAAATAATATTCTTTTGTGTAGAATCCATAAGAATCGGACATGTTTGCTACTAAAGAACTCAAATTAGAAGGTAGTGCTAGTATAACTAAAATCAGAGTTGACACGACCACGGTGATAGTTGCACGGCGCTCATTGTTGTTAACAGTAGCACCCCTTCTACCGACCATTGCTCTACGGACATTCCCATGTCTTCTTATAAAGATAACGATAATACAGTTAAAGATTATACATGCTAACAGTACAGCGTACACGAATATCACCTTACTGGATATACTCCATGCTTCGTGTTCCCTTTTAATACTTAAATACGTTTCCGTATACTGGAGTTTCCACAGAGTTTCATTTGTAATAGGAGACTGATACGACACAACTGCATACTTGAACGCAACGAACACATGGAAAAGAATGGAGACGGTCGTAACACAGATGACAGTTATAACTGGATGTTTAACAAGTTTGAAATGTTTTGATTTGAGAGGAAAGACAACAGCAATACATCTTTCAGCTGAGAGTAAACACGTTAGACAGTAAGTTGTTCGTCTAGAGGCGGCACCTAGATAAATACTGAAATACAAGTGGACTGTTTGATAGACAAATGAAGAGGTTGCGTTTTGACCGTAGATAACTCCCAACGTTCCCTGTAGTATAGATATTATAACATTAGTCAGTTCTGAGAGATTCAATGCTACAAGATAAATGCTGGTCGGACTTCTCATGGGTTTTGTTGAATAAACGACGATACCAAAAACACAGAAAACCAAACCGACAAAGGTCAAAGGATACATGAAATAGTTGATTACACCATGTAGAAACTCGAATGTTTTTTCAGATACTAAACCACTATCTATCAACGACACTTCCTGTCTTGGTGATGC
Source organism: Patella vulgata (assembly GCF_932274485.2). Taxonomy (NCBI): domain Eukaryota; kingdom Metazoa; phylum Mollusca; class Gastropoda; family Patellidae; genus Patella; species Patella vulgata. The sequence continues at coordinate 7,541,606 of NC_065885.2, forward strand.
CTCATACACTGCGGTAACGTTGGTTGTTGAATTCATATCTTCTACCGTTTGTCCGTTAATTTCAGATGACAAATCAGAAAAAAATAATTACCTAACTTTCAAATCTTCCAGCCAAAACTCGGGACTTTTGAGCGGCTATACCAATGGCACCAAAGTTTTCTTCTATTTGGCTTTCATGGTGGATATTTATTTAGATTTATAGAAATCCTTATACTGATTATTTTCCTTATTAACGCGCCATTATAATTAGCTTTGTGGAAATCCATAGTTTTGTATAAATCCATGATTATTTCGCTTATTAGCGCACCATTATGACTACATAATACCTATGCTTATATCGATAGAAAACATTTCAAGTGTTGACGTCGCTTATTGTCATTTGAATTTTTCTGATATTATCAAATTTCCAAGGCTAAATACACGCTAACAGCTACTTAAATGGATTATTTAAAGGATTTAAATAGCTATTCTGTTGCACCTAGAAATGGACACAAATATGTCGCAACGCATATAAAGGTATAAAGGTATATAAACTGATTTACATTCAATAGTTTCTGTTTTTACTGTTATTTCTAATGAAATATGTTTGCGAAATACGCGAAAAATACCAATTGAATGGCAGTCTTTGGCATTTGGCTATTCCAGTCTACTCCGGTAATCTCCCCTTGTGAGATATGTTGAGCCTCGCTCTTTCAGTCACTTCATTACAAATGGCGCTCGAAAGCATTCTGGCAAACCCATCTTTTCACGGTAAGATAACAATTCCAATGTTAATTTAAATTGACCAGTAAGTCGTGATTGCAATGTCGAAGATCGAGTTGGATGGCCGAATGGTTTGTCATTGAGTTCACTGGCGTGGTTTCGATTCTCCGGTTGTGATATTACTAGTAGCTAGACCAACTAGTTCGTATCTGTTATAATACTTATATTGTAGAAGGTAGACCAACTAGTTCGTGTCTGTTATAATACTATTGTAGAAGCTATATCAACTAGTTCGTGTCTGTTATAATACTATTGTAGACGCTAGACCAACTAGTTCGTGTCTGTTATAATACTATTGTAGAAGCTAATTAAATATTTATTAAAGATACATTATGGGAGATAAGATAAAGAGATGACAGTTCTCGCTATAATTGTTTAAACTCTAGATAGTGTAACGGTAATTTGCTGAAAATTTCAGTCAAATTGATCCACTATGAGCCGAGAAAGAAGCGGGTGAACTTTTTGCATAGTCTCGGTTATCATTACTAAAATCATTAATATAAACAGCATAGTCTCGATTGTCCACTTTTTCTGATTTAATTATCTTTGGCCGTTAGCGGCATATAGGAATCTAATCCAGCCTACATCGAAGGCTAGCCTTGACATCGAGAGTTTATTATGGTCTGGATAAGTTAATTAATGTCTAATTGATAATTTAGATAACATTTCAGGTCTAAAGAAAGACTTGTAATAAGCAGATTTTGCTCTTGCATAATTAAAATAACAATCCAGAGATATTTCTAAAATATATAGTGATCATTTTTGGCCGTTTTTGTTTACGTCCGTTTTTATCCTCAGCAGAGGATACTAAATTTAAATGCTAGGAAGTTTTCAATTCATCATATCTTTGTAAATACAGGACGAAATTGAACCATTTTGGGACTGATATCCGGTTTAAAAATACAAATGTCTACCATACAATGTGTGTACAATCAGATTTCTACAATACAATCAAATTTCTACAATACAATGGGTGTACAATCAAATTTCTGCAATACAATGAGTGTACAATCAAATTTCTGCAATACAATGAGTGTACAATCAAATTTCTACAATACAATCAAATTTCTACAATACAATCAAATTTCTACATTATAATCAAATTTCTACAATACAATAAGTGTACAATCAAATGTCTACAATACAATGGGTGTACAATCAAAACTCTACAATACAATGCGTGTACAATCAAATGTCTACAATACAATGGGTGTACAATCAAAACTCTACCATACAATGAGTGTACAATCAAATTTCTGCAATACAATGAATGTAAAATCACATTTCTACAATACAATCAAAGTTCTATAATACAATGAGTGTACAATCAAATGTCTACAATACAATTGCTGTACAATCAAATGTCTACAATACAATGAGTGTACAATCAAATTTCTGCAATACAATGAGTGTAATGTAAAATCACATTTCTACAATACAATAAAATTTCTGCAATACAATGAGTGTACAATAAAATGGGTGTACAATGAAATTTCTACAATACAATGAGTATACAATAAAATTTCTACAATACATGTACATTGAGTGTACAATAAAATGGGTGTCCAATAAAATTTCTACAATGCATTGAGTGTACATGTATTGATAAACTGTAATTTTTTGATAATTATACTAATTAGACAAGTTTTCTGTATATTTAAATTCAATATCGAAAGGATGAATTCTATTGACAGCGTCCGGTATAATTATGGCAATTGTTATACCTTATGTCAAGTTATTGATCTTTGATTATTAGTTGTGAACAGTTTAAAGGTGTATTGTCTGAGTTCTAAGTGGGTTGTGACGGTAATAAACAATCTACGCTACATGTTGTCGAAAAATCAAACACTTATAACTTCGCGCGGGATAAACTAATTGACTTAAAGGGGCATTATGGGAGATTAGATAAAGGGTTGACAGTTCTCGTTCAAATATACTATTCAAAAAAAGTAGGGGATATTTGATTTTTAAGTGTTATTAAAGTCACCTAATGAAACTGACGAAGAAACAAATGACAAAATGAAATGAAGTTCACATTCATCGATTTATTCCAAATGATCGTTAGACTTAGTAAGGCACAGACTGACCATTATAAGGGTAAAATGATACCCGGGGTCAAACAGCAAAGTTACCACAGCATCACAACCAAGTCAGTAACGGGTAAATCCTCCTCTGTTTGCCAAACAAGCATTGATCCGATGTGGCATACTCCTAATGAGACGTCTAAGGTCATTTTGGTCCAGATTGTCCCATTCCTGTTGCAACGCAGCAGCAAGTTCTTGGACATTGGCAGGACGTTGTTGACGTTGACGTAACCGCTGTCCAAGCATGTCCCAGACATGCTCGATGGGGGAGAGGTCGGGACTCAGTGCTGGCCAAGCTAATGTGGTGATGTTCTGTTGTTGGAGGTAACCTGTAACGATCCTGGCCCTGTGACATCTTGCGTTGTCATCCTGGAAGATGAAACGGCGGCCATGACGTTGTGCGAACGGCACAACATGGACTGCCAAGATGTTGTCCCGGTAGTACTGGCCTGTAACACGCCATGCAACAACATGTAAAGCCGTTCTTCCAGCAACAGTGATGCCTCCCCACACCATAACAGAACCACCCCCAAATCGATCATGTCTGATGACGTTAACGTCTTGGAAGCGCTCGTTTCGACGACGCCACACCCTCCTACGTCTGTCCAAAAAATCAACAGTGAACCTTGACTCATCTGAAAACATCACATTGCTCCAGCGTCGATTATCCCAGTGTTGACGATCCCTACACCAACGACGTCTTGCCTGAATGTGATGATCTCTCAAACAAGGGATTACGCGAGGACGTCGGGCGCGAAGGTGACCCCTATGCAGTCGATTCCGAATCGTCTGGCCACTCACTCTCACACCAGTGTCTGTTTGAAGACGAGCGCTGATCTGATTTGCTGTGATGACACGATTTCTCAAGGCCAAGGTACGGATAAATCGATCCTGGGCTTGAGTTGTCGCCCTTGGTCGACCTGAGCGTGGTCTGTCCTGTACAGATTGTGTATCACGGTATCTGGACCATAGCCTGCTTATGACAGACTGAGAAACATTCATCGTCCGCGCCACAACCGCCTGTGTTGTGCCGATCTGTAGCATGCCAAGGGCACGTAACCTTTCATTTTGGGTAAGCCGACGCATATCAAAATTTGTTTTCTGGTCACTAAAACAATTAAACTGATGTTTCCACCCTGGAATTCAATGCCACAATGACTGTAACATTCAAAGTCAGAGTCGTGCAAATCTTGGGTTGGACCCCCATGATGATCCCAAGCATCACCTGCATTCCATGCGGTAGCTATTGGTGCGTTTGGGCGTCACATGTAACTGGAAATGTTTCTTCTGTTAGGTTCTATAGTGACTTTTTTCTTAGTCATTTGCATATTTTAGTATTATGCCCCCAAAATCAAATATCCCCTACTTTTTTTGAATAGTATAGTTACAAAATAGATAACGTAAAAAGAATATGCTGAACATGTCAGTCAAATTGCTCCACTCTGAACAGAGATATTAGCTTTTGAATTTTAGGGCTAGTCTCGATCATTATTTCTAAAGTCGGTACGTTATTAAACAAAGTCTCGATTATCCATTTTACCGTTTAATTATTTTTTCAGGCTAGCGATGGCATCGAGAGTTGACTATGGTCTGGATACGTTAATTAATGTCTAATTAATAATTTAGATAACATTTCAGGTTTAATGAAAGACCTGCAATAGACATAATTAGCTCTTGCATAATGTATGTTTAAATGAATAAAGACACATGTAGAAGTTGAGTTTCTAACTCCTGTATTATAAATATTATAACATGAGTCATTTCTGGAAAATTCGGTGCTACAAGCACCGGTGGATTAAGGGATCGGCCAACAGGGAAGGCTTTTTCGATAAAGATGGAGGATTCCAATGGGAATGTGGTTCTGCAATGGTTAATCACCCACTAAACGTAAACAAGACTGACAATTTGAAAAGTTATTTCAATGTAAAATGCTGAATGAAATTACATAAGGCAAATGTTTGAAATTTAATTGTTGTTAGCCTTGGAAATTGAAAAGTTATTTCAATATAGTAAATGCTGAATTAAAGTATTTTGATAAATATATTTGAATGAAATCACAAATGTGTACATGTTGTACATTGCAAGGCTATTCGTCCAGCACCACCTCACTAACTCAACTCGTGTGGTTTCGATTCCACGCTTGTACGTGGCAAGGAATGGGTGGCCTGCGATGTCTTTGATTTCCCAACCGGGACCTCGGTTTTTCGTCCAATCCGATTGAAGAAAGATAAACACAAACTAGAGATCGATGAATATTATACAAACAAAACACTGGACAAAATATCTAGGACGATTATTAGTTTCATACAAAAACAGAACACAGATAGCGAATATTTAATGAATTAAGTGAATAGCGAATATTTAATGAATTAAGTGAATAGCGAACATTTAATGAATTAAGTGAATAGAAGACATGTTTTGAAATGTCATTTAAAATAGACGCCTTCTTCTATTATCAGCACATAGGATTTCTTGGTTTCGTTGTGAATTTTCCGGTAGTTCTAGATTTTGAGGTGTTAAAAATAAAAAAAAAATACGCGGGAAATAAACGAAACATCAAGTCGTATTTTCACTTTTTTTTTGCGTTTGCAGTTCGCACTTTTGGAGTGTCAAAAACACCGGGTCGCCTGTACAACCTAGTCGGGTTTCTCTAGGTCCTCCGATTTCCTTCCACTGCTATAAAGATAACTACGCGCTAACGAATTATTGAAAGAGAGAGAGAGAAATGGTGTTTAACGTCCACTCGACACAAACTAGGTCATTTCGGGACTAACATAATATAGTTTAATTTTATTTCAATAATTCGCTTGCGCGTAGGGGTCTTTAGCAGTGGGAGGAAACCGGAGGACCCGGAGAAAACCCACGAGGTTGGACGAATTATTGAAATAAAATTGAATGATATGTTTGTCCCCGAAATGACCTAGTTTGTGTTCAATGATCAGATAATTGGTAAATGATGGGTTTTAGTAAGATATATAGATTAAGATTATCGGAATGTATAGAATAACGATAGGTAGACATTTGATATGAAATTAACGAAATGAAATGAAATGAAATGTAGTTTTATGGCACGTCAGCACCCACCGGGCTATATTGCGCCAAACATATGGTGATTTGTGTGAGACAAGATAAATAAATATCACAGAAAAAATATTATAAGCATAAATAAAAACAATGTCACAGTAAATAAAATTAAAAATCAAATAAACCTTTTATGCATATTAATATTTAAAATACAAAAATGAAATGATAAATATACAATTAAAATTTATTATAAAAACATGTCTCTTTAAAAAAGTCAAGTATGTTACAATATAAACCCGGTTGGGCAAACAGATGACGATATGAAATTAATGTTAGAGTTAATGGGCGTGGTGATTACCAACCTGGGCCCATTTCGTAACACGTATTAATAGACTGGGATTTCCAATGATGTCTTATATATACATCCGTTTCCAGAATTCAATAGTCGAAATTATCCAGACACAACTTAACTCCTATAGCTCAAACAACAGGTGAGCATTCAGTCATTATATATTTAGGTTAAACATATAATACAGTAAAGTATTGTATTAATGTTCAAGAATGTATTCTTTATCGAGAATGGCTAACCATGGGTGTAGAGATATTATAATTATTTCTCGTACTTGATCTCGCACAACGTAAATAGATGCGAGACAAGTTATACAAGACTATAAGTCGTGATTAATACACTATACATTGACTGGGTTATTCCAATTGGTAATTTTTATATAGAATCCCCCTGGTTCAGTATTATACAGTTCAGTTTGTCTTTAGTAAGTTCCTACGGGAAGAAAGTTGTCATACAATAAAAGCACAAGGAGAATGGCCACCGCTGTAAGTACAACTACGTCATGGTTATAAAATGACACTGGATGTTAAATATTGGTTTGATTTCATGCTCAGTTGATGACGTCAATAATTCGCCATCGTTGTTTTTTAGAGAATCACACGACAGAAATAGACACACCGATCATCGGTGGCTTACAAGAAGGAGGGGGAGTGGACAAAGGATTTGACGGAAGGTGGGGTGGTAGGGTTTTATCGAACAGCCAATCATAGGGTAAACATTTTAAAACTTATGTGAATATTCATCTTTGTTTACAATAGGCGACACCAGCGTAGACGTCGTGTTACATATAGAGAAGGGATATGTGGCCGATTTATATTTAATTTGAATACAAAGATTAATTCATCTGTTATTGTATATATTTAAACTTTTACGTATTTGACTACTTGACCCTATGCTTAAGTCTTGAGGAAAATAATCAAGGACTTCAGGCATCGACAAATGTCTGTACACAACTGACCCCTTGTCCACCGAGAATGCGCTTAGGACTGTATACATCGTTTTCTTAATTTACAACTCTCTTTCTGATATTTATATGCGTCGATAATTATCATATCTAAGATGAGAGATATTATTGTAATAATATTTACAAGTAGAGACTGGTTGTTTATTTATTTTCCATTCCAGATATCAACCGTTACCAACAATACCTACATGTATAATATACATGGTGATTGTCAAGCTGTACAGATTGGAACATCAAACACAATAAGTGAAAGTAGTAACCCGACTGAAATGAACGAACTCACTTACGAGTTCGAAGACATCAGGTTCCAAATGAACCGGGTAACTGAAGAGATGGATGAAAAATTCGAAAGAAAAGATGAAGAAATAGCTGAATTAAAAGACAGGGTGGCTGACCTGGAAGCATTTAAGAAGAAAGTAGAACAATCAGAAGTTACAACAAACACCAGCACTAATACTAGGAATTATAAGATAAATACGAGTGATGATATTACTCTACTGGTGTTTTACACGTAAGTATATGTGTTCCTTTTAATTACATAACAAATTGATGGTAATATTAATTGGTTATTGTTCATATATATGTTGATGAGTTTAATGGTTTTAAACTTTACCAAATGTAACAAGAAATCTTGACCGTAGACGTCTGTCGACTGGTGGTTTGTTTCTATATGAATAATAACCAATTAATATTACCTGATGTATAAATAGAGGTGACTTGAAAAATATACTGACTAGTGAACCAATGTGATGTATTTATATCAGTTGATAATGATATAATATATATATTAACCTGTATTTATATCAGTTGATAATGATATAATATATTAACCTGTATTTATATCAGTTGATAATGATATAATATATGAACCTGAATTTATATCGGTTGATAATGATATAATATATTAACCTGTATTAATAGATATGGATGTAAAGATATGGGTACTATAACTGTCAGTAAGAAAGTTAGTGTTAATGATTTAAAGAAGTTGATAAAAAAGAAGAAGAATGTGAAGAAGATTAGAAGGATTGGCATAGTGAGATATAGAGATGGGAGTGGGGCACGCATCTACAACAGTGGTAACAGCAAGAAGACTGACTATAGCCTGGAACAACTTGGTGTTGTAGACCAGGACATGGTGGCTTACTGTTGATGGTATAATATAGTGATTATTTTGATATGATGTTTTAATGGGTTCCACACCTTTCCTTTTGTTTTGTGTGGTAGTGTATATTTGTATTTATTGTATCTTGAGTATTTGTTGTATTATTGCCCCTTTAATATATTGGTTATTTATGGTATATTTGGTGTTTGTTGCATTGTCCCTTTAATAATACATATCTAAGCTGGTCAACAATGTCTTTACAATAGCAAGTCTAAACTCTACTAGCTTTTAATTAATAACCACATCTCAGCTTCTCTTTCAATTTGTACTTGCATCTTAACCTTGTTACAAGGAGGATCACATTCTGTCACTTGGTAAGTTTTATATTTATTTGACTGACTTTACTATTTTATCTATTTAATATGGAAATGTAATTAGAATATATTTTATATATGAAATAATTAAGTTATTAGTATATTTCTATAAGTATTTCTAGAATTATATTTGTGCATTTCTAGAATATTATACTTAGTTTAATCCATCATAGTGTTAATTTCAGTCTTGTATTACCGTGTTTTTATAGTAGCCATATTAAAATAATCAGCCCTTTTATAAACTCTATTTTATAGGGTATGTATATGTATTTGTATGTAATTATATTAGTGAAGAACTCATTGTAAATATAAGGGGGGGGGGGGTAGCACGCGCGTGCTGTATCATACGGCCTGTCATTGAGTCAACTGGCGTGGTTTCGAATCCCCGGTTGTACGTGAGAAGGAGTAGGGTGGCCTGTCCAATCTCGTGGGTTTTCTCCGGGTCCTCTGGTTTTCTCCCACTGCTAAAGACCCCTACGCGCAAGCGAATTATTGAAATAAAATTAAACCATGTTAGTCCCGAAATGACCTATGTTTGTATCGAGTGGACGTTAAACCCCATTTCTCTCTCTCTCATTGTAAATATCTTATTCATTCCTTTGTTTCCGATTAATGAACTTCCCGCCAGAACTTGAAATAAATGTATATAATGTAAATGATTATTTTTGATATTTATACATTCCTTTATGTTTTTCAGCGGTTTCTTTTATCTGTATTATATACTTATTGACAATTCCACAATAAAATAGTGAACCTCCGACCTGGTGTTTCGTCCATTTTTAGAAACCCTGTTACATTTGCATAATGTGTGAGTGTGTGTGTGAAGGGGTAGTGGAGGGTCTGAAGGAGGTTAACCATTCGCCCTTCCCCTAACCCCTGTTTATTACTTATAATCTAATAAAAAAATGAAATGAAATGGGGCTTAACTTCCCTACTGTCCTGCTCCGATAATGTGTCCATGGGAACTTCGTTTTTTGTCCAATCCGAACGAACTATACGTTGTCCCTCCGTGCCCTCCGGTCTGCACACCACTGACTTGGGGTGTGGGGGGATATAGTGATATACATTGTACCGATTATCTTCTTGTTTCTAATTTTATTTAGTTAAAGTAAAATGTTAGAGTGGCGGTGTGGTGGTCATAGTGTTAGGCAAGCCCCCCCCCCCCACGATCCGAAGGAGGTTAGATATTGACCAGAACGATGTTAGGTATGACTTATAGTAAAATATATTGTATCGATTATCTTCATATACACCCCAACCCACGCGATCACTCCTGGTAATATTTGACCTCCTAATACAAAACTATCTTAAAACAAAGCTGTAATTAAATAGTCAAGATTGTCACGTATTATTGTCTTATTGTTTGTTGATTAAAATGTTAGAGTGGTGGTGAGGTTGGAATATTTAGTTGGAGTTAAAGTAAAATGTTTGAGTGTTGGTGAGGGTGGTTGTTGTGTTAACTCTTATACACCCCCACCCCACCCCCGATCTCACGTAGTAATATATGACCTCCTAATACAACACTCTCTTAATGCTGATGCAACCAAAGCTTTATCACTCGGGGATTTGTAGGTTATAGAGGAGCCGAACAGTATTGATTCTAATAGTTTATTCAGAGAATACCAAAACGAAAGAACAAAAAAACACTGAAAATATAAATACAGAGATATTACAAAGATGCATACAAGTCAAACAGAACATAATCAAAATAGAAATAAATATACAAAAGAAACATAAAATATAATCTGAACTAAATACATTTAAAAAGTTAAAGAGGAAAAAACAATAAAACTAAATATACCCTTATAAAGGTGTTTTAATTATCACAAGTACTGGTAAAGACTATATTACACAAGCTAAAATAAAACAAACACCACAATAAATACAGACCACTAGGGAAGAGGGCGAAACATGGCGAGAAAACTAAAGATATGAAATTATATATAAATTAGGGAAACTTCTATAACAAGAATTATTACTTAAATTATTGACATAACCCTAAGCTAAATAAATATATTTACTGATAATGATATATAAAACCTGTTAAAATTACTAAAACAAGAAATATAATATACCTGAAGCTAAAGAATATACAAGAGTCTTCTTGTCATTAGTCATGTCAAGATATAAGTGCTGTTTTAAGCAAGAATGAGGGTGCAAACCAGGTAAACTTATTAAAAGAACGCAGTGAACACAATTACAACACAACACACTGGACACCACATCTTGGCTAGATTCCAAGACCAGGCCCGTAACTAGGGGGGGGGGGGGGTGCCCCCCCTGTGAAAAATTTTTCGACCATAAGAAAATAGATATACATTGTCCGTCAATATTACAGCACCCCTGAGAACACTTCCCGCCCCCTTGTTGCTCTGAGCTAGTTACGGTCCTGTCCAAGACACCAAGCAGATACAAACACATACACCATTTATTACATAAACTTTATTTACATATATATAACAAAACATTTATAAATTTCCCCCTACTACACTATCCCCCACCCCGAAAAGTGGCGTCCCGGCACTTGATAACAACAATCCCATTAAAATAACCGATACACATACAATCAATACAATTCAAAAATCAAAATCCAAGTACGATCCAAATCAACCTATACTCATAATCAAAATCAAAAACTATGGACGGTCCAAATCAAATAAATATAAAAAACTGCGTTGATCCAAGTCTCAAAAATCAGATATTCCAACCGGATATAAATTACCAAAAATATGAACTAACGGCATGGTAGTAGCATCTCAAACATTATTATGTATATTAATTATGAAAAAACAACCAATAGTAAATACTAACAGAAATTATATCTTAATATTATTTCATAAAAGCCAGGCATCAGATGTCTATCATTGTCAGGGGATCTATGGGGCGACTTTACAGATAAATCTATTAAAGAATCATTGGGCTCATCAGAAAATAGCAATAAAATAATCATCATCTTTATAACTATTATTTTCATCATCATCGAACTGAATCAAATTTTCACTGTCAGAGAGCTTTGTAGAACTTACACTAACCAGACCTAGGGGAATGGTACTATCCATGTCGCAAAGATCATCACGAAATGTTGGAATATGGGAGCAAACTCTTAGAAACAAGAACTGACGGAACAAATGAGCGTGGTTTTGGAATGGGAGGCACAGAGGTAAGTGAGGGGGTTGAAATACGTGGACTGGGTGTAAAAATTGGTTGAGCGACTGAAGAAATTGGAAGTAGTTATTTCTCTGAACTGTAAAAACTGGAACATTCATATTAGGTTGTGAAATAAATACATAGTAATCATTCTCCCCTTTGTCTGCTAACTTATTCTTACCCCTTATTTGGACATTTCTTACTAAAACAATATCTCCCACATGGAACACTGCACCGCGTACTTTTTAGTCATAATTTAATTGTACCCTAGGAGTTCTACCAAACATTAAGAAAAATGGTGAAAATAAAGTCGAATCATGTTTGGTAGAATCATAAATGAAAACTAAATACTGTACATAATCTTTCCATTTTTTCTTCTGTTCTTCTGATAATGTCCCAAGCTAAGAAGCGTACGATTAAAGCATTCACAGAGACCATTGCCCATGGGGTGATATGGAGTTGTGCGTGATTTTTGAATGCCAAGAATAAAACAAATGTCCTTGATGATGTTACTTTCGAAATTGCGTCATTGATCTGAATGTAGTTGGGAAGGAATTCCATTGGGCAAAAAGAAATGATGAAGTAGGGCCTTAGCAGTAGTTTTAGGTACGGCAACAGCCAATTTTGTAAAATGAACGGTAATTATAAGAATACTTTCAATATTACCTTTGGATGGCTTATCAAGTGAAAGAAAATCTGTACATACAAGTTGAAGGGGCTCAGAAGTAGAAATATTTACAATTTCTTGCAATGACTGCTCTAATATTCAATTGTGGGGTGTTTCGATGAATACAGCGATCACAAGTGCGGACGTAATCTTCTACATACTTCGTCATATACGGCCAAAACAAGCGTGATTTTACAAAACCCAATGCAGTGTCCACCCACATTTCCCAATTCATTATGTAACAATCCGAAGAATCTGGTGAATTCAATTTTCTACATAGAATTCCATCTTTTAAAACTAAATTATCCCAATGACGAAAAATTGCAGCAGATTCTCTATCAATATATAACGCAGAAAAACATCAGATGGTTGACATCCACATTTCACAAAATAAATAATATTTTTAATTCCTAAACAATCATTTTGAGACTTTCTAATGAGAGAATTATCAAGTATATTTGTAGATTCAATGGGGAACATCCAGAATTGGACATGACAAACAATTAATTACCTCCTGATTTAAAGAAATAGTCTCAATTTTACCTATATCAACCTGATGAAAATTTGTTATAGCAGAAACAACAGAACTGTCCATATTAAGTGGAAGCCTAGAAAGTGTATCAGCAGGAATATATTCTTTGACGAAGATAAATATTCAATTGAAAAATCATATGCAGAAATATCAGCAAGCCATCTATGCCCTGTAGCATCCAATTTAGCAGTTGAAAGCACATAAGTGAGTGAATTATTATCAGTTTTAACTGTAATTTTTTTTCCATATAAGTAATCATGAAATTTTCTTGTTATTGCCCACTTGAATGCCAAAAATTCAAGCTTATGTGCAGAATAATGCTTTTCACTTTTAGATAAACTTCGGCTAGCGTAAGCTATAACCCTACGAATTCCATCCTGAACTAACTTAGATTTCTTCTTTTACAGGTAGATTCACCGTTTAACAGATCCGCCAAAAGCTTAGCTATGACTAAGTAATCTTTTACTAAACGACTAAAATAACCACAAAATCCTAAAAAACTACGAACTTCAGAAGTATTAGCTGGAATTGGCCAATTTGTGAGAGATGAAATTTTTCAGAGATCAGCTCTAACACCTTCCTCAGAAATTATATGCATTAAGTATTTCAATGACGATTTTAAAAATTCACATTTTGCTGGCTTCAGTTTTAAATTATGTTTCCTAAGACGTGAAAATACAGACTTCAAACGATGAATAGCTCCTCGAAAGTTTTTGAAAAAATTACAATGTCATCAATATATATCAAGCAGTGAAAAAGATGTAAATCTGCCATACAACGCTCTAAACAACGTTGGAATGTGCTCGGTGAATTTGGCAATCCAAACGGCATCCAATTGAATTCCCAAAACCCTAAATTACCTGTCGTAAACGCAGACTTCTCCTTATCTGCTTCCTTCATTTCGATTTCCCAATATCCACTTTTGAGATCTAACGAAGAAAAGTACTTAGAGCCGTTTAAAGTGTCTAAAGTTCCTCAATATGGGGCAACGCAGTGTTTAAAAAATACGTCGGACCGTCGGCCGCCTGGCGCCGACAAATCACAGACTTGGCCGATATGTTTCGAATTCGAAGATGTTGGGTCGGTCCTGTGAGCCGACAACTTTTCTGGAAAAATATTTGTCATGAAAGTTTTGTTTAAATACAATTATTTTGCCAACCCAGATTTGTCTTACTTTCAACGTCCTAATCTCACATATATTTCATTACCTCATATAAAAATATGTTTAACTATACTCAGTCAAATTAAAAACTTGGCACTCGGGATTATTGGGACTAGATTTTTAATATTTGGTTTAAGGCAACTATTTTAGTGTTATGTTGTGCACAGACGCACTTGGCATCAACAGAAAGCAAGAATACGTCTCGCCGAAAGTCCTTGACATTGATAACGTTCGTGATGTCACAGTACCCCCCAAAATGAAATTCACAGACTTCGAGAACAATCGGAATAAAGTGTTTAGTAACGGTTGTGGCCTCCTCTAGCGTCTCGTACTGCCACACAACGTCTTCTCATGGATCTCAGAACATTAGTAAACACTACCCGAGGAAGACGTCGCCACTGCTCAGCAAGAGCATGTTGAAGGTCCTGGAACGTCAGTGGTGGATTCACTTGCTGACGAACACGTCGACCCAGTTCGTCCCAGATGTGTCCAATAGCATTAAGGTCGGGGCTAAGTGACGGCCAATCCAGGACTTGGACACCGGCATTTCTTAAAACATTCTGGGTAGCAATTGCTGTATGGGGTCGAGCATTGTCTTGTTGAAACGTTAGTCCAGGCCCATGTCTCTGCATAAACGGAAGAAGAACAGGTTGCAAAATCTGATCCCTGTACTGGACAGCATTTAAGTTCCCTTGGACAACAACAAGAGGAGGATGTCCATGTGCACAAAAAGAACCCCAAACCATGACGCTGCCGCCACCAAATCGGTCAACTTCTCTGACGCATACTTGAGCGTAACGTTCACCTCGTCTGCAGTACACTCGGGCCCTGCCATCGGCAAATCTCAAAATGAATCGAGATTCGTCACTAAAGACAACCGAATTCCACTGTCTTTGAGTAAAGCTTATGTGTCTTGTGGCCAATGGGGTTACGGCGATGAAGAGGTTTCAATATTGGTCCATTATAGGGCCTCCGAGATCGAAGACCAGCAGCCTGCAAGCGATTTCGAACAGTTTGTGCAGTTACCCTTCCACCAAACATCGCTCTACTTGTGGAGGTTGCAGTGACAAATCTGTTTCTAAGATGACGTAATCGTATTGCTTGATCTTCGTGGAGTGACGTCACACGTGGCGCCCCCGCCCTTGGGCGGTCGGCAATAGTTCCAGTTTGAAGCACTCTCATTCTAAGATTAATTATTGTCTGGCGTGAACAATTAAAGGCTCTTGCAACAGTGACCAGCATAGAGCCTGCCTATAGCACGTAGACTTTCAACATTTGAAAGGCGCGGCATTTTGTAACAAAGATAAAAATAACAATTTTAATTTGTTTTTCCCGTTCAAGTTACGTATGCGTGTTCAGTTTAAGCAACCTTGCATCGATTGACCTAACGAGTTTGTGTTTGGATGTGTTTTTCAGGTTTTTCATCTTTATGTGCTCAAAAGTCACGTGATCCACGTGACTTTACAATTTTATGAAATTAAAGGCTATCGTTCTCATCAATAAGTCATTTTATCATAATAAGATTTGTGAACTTCTTAATAATGAAGAATATTACAAACTTACTACTGACATTATAGAACGAACAGTTAAGAGAAAGGTAATTAATTTCACGATAGCAAACAAAACGCTATTAACGTCGAAAAAAATAAGTTACCTCACAAATTATGATCCCCATCATGCAAATTTCTATGGTCTGCCTAAAGTGCATTAAAGTACCCTTATTCAGAAAGCTGTATCTACACAAAACAAAGCTATCATAACCATTTTAGATCCAGCTGATTTAAAGTTTAGACTCGTAGTAGGGGGGCCTAATAGTAGTACACAAAGATTGAGCAACTTTGTAGATATTATCCTAAAACCTTTTTGTACATACGTGAAAAGCTTTTTACGAGATGACATAGACTTTTTGTGCAAACTACCAGAATCTGTAGAAGCTAACAGCATTTTAGTCAGTTTTGATGTTGAAAATTTATACAGTAACATCGAACAAGATTTTGGATTAAAGGCTGTAGATTACTGGATAGATAAGCTGAATACAGAATGCCCAATTCGATTTACAAAATCATTTGTTGTAGAAGCACTTCAAATTGTTCTCTCAAATAATATATTTTATTTTGCTGGGCAATTTTATGATCAAATTAAAGGGGTAGCTATTGGCACCAAAATTGGCCCAACATATGCAACGCTTACTCTGGGCTATTTGGAAGAATTGTGGTATTCTGAAATTGGACAGAATTTTGGTCGTGAAATACAATTATTCATTGAAGCAGCATGGAGGAGATTTCTGGATGATTGCTTCATAATATTGCCAAATAATCCAGAACTCCTTATTCAACTCCATTCCCTGCTTAATTCGATGAACAAAAGTTTAAATTTCACGATCGAAAAAAGTACAACCAGTCTCAACTTTCTAGATGTGTCAGTAAGGCTCTTATCCACTGGAGAAATAAGAACCGACTTATTTTATAAAACCACTGATACACATCAATACTTAGACTTTCGTTCATGTCATTCAGCGCATACCAAAAGGAATATTCCTTATAATCTTGCAAGACGGATATGTACAATTGTATCTTCGGAAGAGGATAAAACAAAACGTCTGAAAGAGCTAAGGGAATTCCTTACAAAACAACATTATCCTTTAAACTTGATAAATATTGGTATAGAAAACGCCTCTAAACTTAACATTGGTGATCTCAGAAAACCCAAAATAAAAGACAACGATTCTAATAATATGACACTTGTGACAACATTTAATCCTTCTCAAGAAAGAGGGTTGTCTATTGTAAAGGGGCGGTTGGATATTTTAAAGAACAATAGTCGTAAATTAAAATACATCCTAAATTCAAAAATTATAAATAGTCTAAAACAACCTCAAAATCTTAGAAAAGTATTAACATCATCAAAGTTTGATTCTGATATTCTAATATAAAACTCGCAAGAAATAGAGTTTTGCCGGTGAGCGAACATTTGGATATTTGTGGTAAAGGACAATTCAAGATATTTCCTTTGTACAAACTCAATATTAGTGATAATGATCTCTTGGAAACAAAAGAAAGCAACTTTATCGCTAAATATAACCCAATTTTGAATGCTAAGGGGTGATTATTTTAATTATGTTATTTCGTTTTAATTTTTATATTTCACATAGTCATTGTCCTCTGTTATGACGTAACGTTATTGTAACAGCATAGTAACGCTACTGTTCACATGTGTGCAATAAAAATAGTAAATGGAGTTAACGTTCGGGAATTGTAAAGCAATCTAGCAACGTGCAGTTGTTTTAAAATTCACAGTCGTTGCTCCAGCAAAATAACTTATAACATATGTCTTCATGCTTTAATCATTTGGTTGCCGAGGACGAAGACAAGTTACTCTAAAATGAATTTAGGATTGAGCACACATTTGAAAGCTGATGTACAACACAAGGTCGACCACTTATTATCATACCTGTAACATTATAAATATACGGGTTATGGACATAAAGGCCTTAAATTGGTCAAAACGGCCAAACAAAATTCAAATTGATAATATTGGCTATTCCTTATAAATCGAAGGATATTTATTTATATATACGTAGTAATGTCTACAAATAGCTTTGGTGAAATGGAAAATACGTCTTTACAGGTGATGAATTTATGTAATGTAAGCTCTGATGTGTTTTCAGATCCCATGGTTACATAAATGTGTTTAGAAAAAACAGTGTTAGAAACATTATATACCATAGTGACAGCATTTTCAGCGGACATCATGATACTTTTATGTCCATGTATATATAGCGCTAGATTCACAAAACGTGCTTATAGCGCATACAAAAACTGCAGACAAAAGTTCATTTGCCCTAAGGCAACTGTCATTTTAAAATATACTGTTGAATTAATTCATAGAGGTAACCAGGAGTCTCTTCGCTGATACTCGGATATGTTGGGCAGAGTAATTTAAGGTCTTTGTGTACATAGTAAACAAGCCAACAGTGAGGCTGATGTCCCCGCCGAAATCCCAAAATAAATAGATGACACATATTAATTAATCGCACATTTATTTTTTTTCAAAAGTATCGAGCAATCCAACTACACACTAAGTTTCATCACTCTCTATCAGATAGAATCAAGATTATCTTGTCCCAAAGCATCGACCAATGAAATTGATTAGATCTGCTTAGCTTTAGCTTGAAATGTTAATCATTAAAATCAGTCAAGATATTTGCCTAATGAACATCTACATCAGGTTTAAACATTCTACCTCAATTAAAAGCAGAGTTTTTATGTTCCAAAGTCTTGACCAATCAAATTGCTTATCGCTCCTTAGCCCAGGCAGACTTCGCACATTCGAACTTAGTCAAGATAATGATATAATGAATCTATATTCAGAGTTTCATCGCTCTCACTTCATTATAACCAAAGTTATCGTGCCGCTAAAGCATCAACCAATCAGATTTCTTATCTCTGCCTACCGTAAGCAGACATTGTTCATCCTCGAACTCCATTAAGGGATTCACCTAATGAATGCCCACACCAAGTGTTTGAACATTCTACCTCAATTAGAAGGAGGGTTATTGTGTTCCAAAGTCTCGACCAATCAAATTGCTTATCCCTCTGCTTACCCTCAGCAGAAAATGTTCATTATCGAACTTAGTCAAGGTATTGATATAATAAAGCTATACACCAAGTGTCCTCACTCTCATTTAATTAGAACTAAAGTTGTGGCGTCCCAAAGCATCAACGAATCAAATTGCTTATCTCTGCTTACCCTAGGCAGAAAATGCTCATCTTCGAACTCCATCAAGGCATTTACATAATAAACACCTACGCCTAGTGAGAACATTCTAGCTCAATTAGAAGGAGAGTTATTGCGTTCTAAAATCTTGGCCAATCAAATTGCTTATCGCTCTGCTTACCCTAAGCAGAAAATGCTCATTATCGAACATAGTCAAGGCATTGATGTAATGAAACTATACATCAAATTGCTTATCTCCGCTTGCCCTAAGCGGAAAATGCTCATCTTCGAACCCCATCAAGGTATTGACCTAATAAACAACTACACCTACCTCCATTAGAAAGAGAGTTATTGTGTCCCAAAAAGTGCGACAGACAGACGGACGAACCCATTTTAATAGTCACATGCTTTCTTCGAAAGGCGGGGGACAATAAAACAGGTTCTAAAACAGAACCTTGAGAGTAGTTTGACTTTGATATCAACACACGTCTTCGGGTACCTGAATATTGAAATAAGTTTGAAGTACTAAATT
This sequence comes from Patella vulgata, assembly GCF_932274485.2. NCBI lineage: Eukaryota > Metazoa > Mollusca > Gastropoda > Patellidae > Patella > Patella vulgata. Next base: position 7,561,024 of record NC_065885.2, read on the forward strand.
AGGGATAACCAACCAGTTCATTTACTAGTGCTCAAACTTTATTTGAAAATAAGCATGGAATTTCCTTGGTTGGAAAAAGCCTTTTAATTCATTATGTTAAACCGTATTGTTATTTTTATCAAATGAATAATAATTATGAACCTACTTACTAGGTCCAACATTAATCTACTAGGTCTTAAGTTATCAATCTACCAGGACTAACATAAAACTTTACCTGGTATACAAGACCATAAACAGAAGAGGTACAAGGCTACATTAAATGCAGCGGCCATTACTAATTAAATAACACAAAATTTAGTCTTCAACAAATTCACAAAATGGCTACACCTCTGTATTACATAAAATGTTGTTAAGAATATTTCATTTTACAATACACAGTGAAAGTACGTCATGTGATCTGCTATTCAGTTATGAAGGTTAGTGTATAAAGTATGTTATAACAGACCGTAAATCTAGCTCACAACTTTCGGGGGGTTGGATGGGTGAATGGTTAGTGTGCGCGCGCTGTATCATAAAGTCTGTCATTGAGTCGACTGGCGTGGTTTCGAATGCCCGGTTGTACGTGACAAGGAGTAGGGTCGCCTGTCCAACCTCGTGGGTTTTCTCCGGGTACTCCGGTTTCCTCCCACTGCTAAAGACCCCTACGCGCAAGCGAGTTGTTGAAATAAAATTAAACCATATGTTAGTCCCGAAATGACCTGGTTTGTGTCGAGTGGACGTAAACCCCATTTCTCTCTCTTTCTCTCTCACACACATGATTTCATTGAATATTCAATGACTTGCTTTACTAAGAAGAGAGTATTTTATGTCGTTTGTCCACCCGTCATCACCTGGCTCGCTAAGGCAATAGACGCTACAAGGGTGTGAAATATTAGGGTCATGAGAACCGAATTTACCCAAAATGTTGCGTGAGATTTGTGTTCAGGAGGGAGTGAACGTTGTCCATTTTCAGGATTCCTCGACCTTCTGCAGTTACCTCCTCCCTTTTCCGAAACCCCAGTTCTCGATATGACAACAGATTTGAATAAAATTGATGTAAGGCATTAGAGTAACTCCGTTCTGGTAACCCGAAGGCGATAAAACCTACAGTTTTCCACAGATTTGATGTGAAACATTGGTTTCAGGAGGATAAAAACCTATCGATTGTCCGCATTCCACGACCTTCTGTTCCAGAGCTATGCACCCTATTTTCAGAAACTCAATAGGAACTAGAGTTAAGGGATTTTGTTTTTGAGTTTTAGACGGATTTTCGTTTGTCAGATTTGGTGTGACGCATAAAGTATCTAAGTTTTCCTGAGCTGCTTGTTTCGTATTTTTAGATATATAATTAAACCCGTTTTTGGTATTTGAATTTGTTACAAATATATAGGTGTACAAATAAAAGCACAACAGCAAGCGAGGTGGGTAGAGTATTCAAAACACCTCCCAACTCCGGCAAATACAGCATGAAAAATTCGGGCAAAGCAAGCATAACCTAAATCGGACACAGAAAGTACAGTAATGGTGAGATAGAGAAATGGGGTTTAACGTCCACTCGACACAAACTAGGTTATTTCGGGACTAATATAGGGTTCAATTTTATTTCAATAAATCGCTTGCGCTTAGGGGTCTTTATCATAACGCATCTATCATAGCAATGAGCTTTGTGTTAAAATTATATTTAGAACGTGTTTATTACCAGGTCTATCATATATGCGATAATGACTGACACCAATATTAATATAATAATTAATTCTTTATCTATATACAGACAATATTATAAACAGCTCTCTATATACACAGTTAATATACTAAACCATCATCTGTCTATATACAATTAATATAATAAACCATCATCTGTTTATGTATAGGATATTAACCTACCCGAGGTTGATATGGTATAGAACGCGCGGGCGAAGCCCAAGCGTTCTCTACCATATCAATCCGAGGGAGAGTAGGTTTATATCCGACATATACAACGCCATTTCACCCTTAAATTTAATGGACTCTTCCATTAAAAGGCAACAACGATTGGATAATTGCTCTATAGTTTCCGCCAAATAGCGAAAATTACCGAAGTAATCACGTGCAATTACGTGCATGTTTTTGTTTATACGTCGCCATTTTGGACTATTGAATTGAAAGCAAAAACAAAATGGATAGTAATACGAAGTCAGACGAATAATCAATCCTTTTAAGCCAACATATTGACGATGGAATAGATGTGAATGCAAATATCGACGAGGATCTATCCAAAGCCTGCAGAAAATTTGGACCAAAAGGCATTCTTTTCCAAGAATTCTGACAGTGAACCATGATTGAAGGTTTTCGGTATGTTCAAAGAAGGATTTGACCGACTATTTTAAGTGGACTGTACCCAAAAATACTTTACAAACGACATCTTGGGCGATAAATACATTGAAGTCTTGTAGTGTGTGGAGAAATAATCGCAATGTGGACGAAAAGAAAATTTTGAAAGATGTCTTAGACATGGATAACCGATCTAAATACATGTACGTCGATAAGTACGCCGTCTATTTCGATCCTGAATGTTAGAAACTGTACCATAACAAATTTTAATTGTCAAAAGAATAAAAATTTATTTCTGTGTTTTTTTGTATTATTTCGATCATCTACGTCATCAGCGGTTGATATGAGCCGAATATATTGACCTGAGATGACGTCATTAGCGGTTGATATGAAATATCAACCTGTAATGACGTCATCAGCGGTTGATATGAACGAATATATCAACCTATGAAGTCATGACAGGTTGTTATGAGATATAACTGCTATGGACATCAAAGTAAAAACTACCGCCAGTTGTATATATACAATTAATATAATAAATCATCATCTGTCTATATACAATTAATATAATAAACCGTCATCTGTCTATATACAGTTAATATAATAAACCATCATCTGTCTATATACAATTAATATAATAAACCGTCATCTGTCTATATACAATTAATATAATAAACCGTCATCTGTCTATATACAGTTAATATAATAAACCATTATCTGCCTATATACAGTTAATATAATAAACCATTATCTCTATATACAGTTAATATAATAAACCATTATAATCTGTCTATATACAGCTAATATACTAAACAGTTCTCTTTCTATATACAGTTAAACCTTTCTCTGTATATATACAGTAATTATGATGAACCATTATATGTCTATACACAGGGAGAAGTATAATAATTTTGTTTGGGACAATCCAGATGATAATATGAAGCTAGAACAAGTTTTACAAAATTTCAATACTCGTGCTAAACCCAGGAAAAATCTAACCGTTCTCAGAAATAGGTACCCACCGTCACTCCGAAGGTGAAAGCTTTGATAATTTTACCACGTAATTGAGATCAGTGTGAACTGAGAGTTCACCGTTATGAATTGGTCAAAGCACAGGCGTATGGGGGCGGGGCGGGGGCAGAACCTCAAATGCCCGAAACAAATTCGGGTAACAGCCAGCGTTGCCGGTCGACTGCGAGAGGCGAAGAAGCGGAGCTCACAGTATGAAAACCCTATTCAGCCTACAGAAAGGGAGAGGGTCCAGTAGTTAAAACCTTTCTATTTCAAAGAATAGACCGCGTCTGGCACCATGTATTATACAGAGTTGTCAGTACAAGACAACTGTAAAACAGGCTTGCATGGATGAGGCGTATAGAGACAAACAACCAGTCGAAGCTATGATAGTATTTATTACGCAGTCTGACGTAATAGGCATCCTAGGGAGAATCACTATAAGGGGCATAACTCGTACAATACAAACATATGTGAAAGGCATACAAAAACTTACCGTGTGTTTCTCTGGGAAAAGTAGCTGGACATAAGTACAGACGATGAAGGTTTCTATGCATTAATGTATGTGGGAAGGCTTCTTAAATTCTATATTACCGGGAAATAAAATAAAATAATATAAACAATATTAGCTATATATATATATATATATATACAGTTAATAACCATTCTAAATCGTATCTAATTCATGTAGACATGTGCTTGAAAGCACTTTTTATCCTGTTCAGGGGAGGTAACTGTATCATAAGATGCTGGCGGAGTTGAATATCCGGTTGGAGGCGAGGATAAGTTATTAGTTCCATGTGGAGCTCTTGTTATCCTGTCCAAGGGAGGCAACTGTATCATAAGATGGCGGCGCAGCGGCATATTCGGTTGGGGCCGACGATAAGTTAGTAGTTCCATGAGGAGCTCGTGTTATCCTGTCCAGGGAGATAACTGTATCATAAGATGGTGGCGGATCGGAATATCTGGTTGGAGGCGAAGATAAAGTATTAGTTCCATGTGGAGGGGTAAAAGCGCTTGGTGGAGGATAACGAACTCCTGGATATATGGTACTTGTTTGAGTAGTATCTGTAAGATAAAATATACAATTCGAAATAATTAATATTGTTTACATTTGTGAATAATTTTGTAACATTGTTTACATTTTTGAATAACTAATGCGAGAGTGTGTCGTGTTTTGATTAAAAGACAACGACATGAGGTTGGGTTAACGTCTTGAATAACCGTTAATCTTTACTGCCAGTGGAAACAAGTTATCGTCTAGTCGTTTGGATCGGACAATGGGCAATCCGGGCAAAGCGACCTTTATAGCACATAGTATGGGGTCGCCAGTCTGCATTAACTCAGTCGGTGCAGAAATGAAATGAAATGTTGTTTAATGGCACGTCAGCTCCAACCGAGCTATATTGCGCCAAACATATGGTGAATCTAACGAGACAATTTAAAACAATATCACATAATTGAATTTATATATGTAAATAAAAACAAATATCACAGAAAATATATTATTAAAAATAAATATAACAAATCTTTTACATATATAAATATTTAAAACAATATACATGATTAAATATATACAATTAAAATTGAGAATAAAGGTTTGTCTCTTTTAAAAATGTTAGCACTTTTATCATATAGCTCCGGTTGAGCAAATAGCTGACGTAATGACTGGCAACGGTAGTATTTAGATCTAATATACTTGAGATGTTTGCACTCAATCAAGATGTGGCTCACTGTCAAAGGAACATGACAGTGAACACATTCCGGTTGAGGCTCTCGCTTCAAAATGAAAATATGAGTTAAAAAAGTATGACCAATGCGAGAGCGACACAAAATAACCTCATCTCTCCTGTTAGACCTGTAGGAGCTTGGCCATTCTCCAAGGAGAGGCTTTAAGTTATGAAGTTTGTTTGTGCCTGCAAGATCCCAAGACCGTTGCCAGCGGTCATAAATAAAATTATTTATACAGGATTTAAAATCCGTGTATGGCGTTAAAAATTCGAATAAGGGAAGATCTAAGGCAGACTTGGCAGCCAAATCTGCTTGATCATTCCCTTTTATATCCATGTGACTGGGGAGCCAGCAAAGGACAATGTCCTTGCTGATGAACTCGTTTGATAGTAACAGACCATAAATGTCTGCTACTAATGGGTGTTCAAGCTGTTTATTATTTATTGCTTGTAATGAGGACAAAGAATCAGTAAAAATTATATATTTTAAATCAGATGTTGATTGAATGAACTCCAAAGCCTGCGGTGCAGAAAAGTAGGGCGTTAAACCCTATTTCATTTTGTGGCTGAATGGTGTGTGGAATAATGTAAACATCATGGCACTTTGCCATTCCAGATGGGCAAGAAATTCGGCAAATATTACCAATGCTGGTTATCCAGTTGCGAATTGAATATCAGTCTTTGGGTTCACTAAAACGAAGGATGAATTCTTGGAAGATTCTTTAACCTATTTGTACCATGTGCCATAAAGCATATTCGTATATCTCAGTCTTTGGGTTCACAAAATCCAAGGATATGGATGAATTCAGAGAGGATTCCTTAACCTATTTGAACAATATCACATAAAGCGTACTCGTATATCAAAGACAGGTAAGAACTTACTAGAATATACCTCAGCTGTGATTGGGGCTGTAATAACAAGACCCTGGGTTGCTGGATCGGGTCTACGGTAACAGTATACAATAACATATACAACCACCATGATAATGATAATTAATGCCACTACACCTACTACTATTCCTGTGATGATACTGGTAGCAGTACTGAAAATCAAATATCTGTATTGCACACTTTAAAGCAGAAAATGATATGATGTATTCTCCAGAGCCCTGACAATCGAGGGCATATAGGGTACCTTTAACAGCTTTGGATGGAGGGGGGCAGTGGACTAAAACTTAAAACTGCACTGATCTGTAAAGGGAAATAATTAAAATAATACTTTCGTACTACCTATTAATTTACTTTATAAAACACATACTTTAATAATAGACAGCTTTATGGATGACATTCACTAGGTTTATTAACTGCAACGTTTCAATGAGGTCACTCTCATTGCTTGATAACGGTGAAAGTGACCTCATTGAAACGTTGCAGTTAATAAACCTAGTGAATGTCATCCATAAAGCTGTCTGTTATTATATATCACTTTCACTAAATGCCTTTTAAAGATAAAACACATACTTATGGAAAAACAGCTACTTATTTCTCTCAACGTTATCAAGCTAATACAGTAATACAAGAATTATGAGATCAATATTATACAGAAAAACTATAACAACAATTCATGAAACCATACAGGACAACAATAAGTGTGCGAGTTTTTTCTATCGGGAAGTTGGCCGCCAGACACGTTTTAATTCTGTGTCCTGGCTTGGATTGTGTGTGTTGGGCCACAGCTAAATTGGTAGTAGATGACTTAGATTTATGCTAAAACTCTTTTAATTCTGTGTCCTTGCTTGGATTGTGTGTGTTGGGCCACAGCTAAATTGGTAGTAGATGACTTAGATTTATGCTAAAACTCTGGCGGCCGTCCTCCCGATAGAAAAAAAACCCGCAAACGTATTGAGGCCATACACATTAAAAGGAACAGCCCAGACCTTAACCGCGACACAGGGATATTCCTGCCTAGTGCTTTTGTAGGACTTATTAAATAACCTATATATTGTGTTTTCCATCACCCCTACGCATTCTTCAGTACTGTATTTTCGGTTTCCTAATATTATTATCTGTTATATCTACTCCATTTTTAGATTTATTACAACAATAAGGTTTATTTTAGTCTAATCACAGAGATATGATAGTAGCTTCAAGTTAACTACGATATCTAAACATACCATGGTATATGATAATCGTATTCCATTCTCACGGTAGTATTGTATATATCATCATAGAGAATTGATTGCTTAACTTCACTTATGGCTGCACTTAACCTTTGTGTTAATAAGTTTTTGTAGAATACCCCCCCCCCCTCGTCGATCTAGTTATTGTCCGGTATGGTTTCATGAATTGTTTTAGTTTTTCTGTATATATTGATCTCATAATTCGCGCAAAATGTGTGGGTTAATCACTAGATTGAGAACTAAGGATTTAATTACCGACCATAAATTTAAACCAGTGAAGTGCGAATGTGGCCACAATTTGACCGTTAATCATGTCAGCATTGCATTCAATAAATTAGAAGAGAAAAGAATCCCTGTACGAAGTTTAATGGAAGACGCCAAACTTCAATATACCCTCCAAAATGTACTCTCCCTCCTCGGAATATGTCATATAAAATTTATGAAGCCTTCTTAAAATTAATAGCAGAATCGGTAATTAACTGTGAAGTTAGTTGCGTTAAAAGAGCAATAGTAGCCCCTAAGCCACTTGGATGCTTTAATAATATAAGAATAAATTAACGTTACAAACATATCAAGTTACAAAGATAGGAACTATAGTTGTAAGACAGTGTGGCGGTTCAGCTTGCTGCATGATTTAATATAATAATATACTAGGGAACAATAATGACAAAATAAAGGAATAGGGACCTACACAACCATCATTAACAATGACAGTGCACATCAATCAATTTAATGTAACATGTGTTCTTATAAATGGTTCAATTTGTTTTATTGGTTTGGTGTGTGTGTGTTGCTGCTGACTCTTCTTTTCTTTTCAGGTAACTTTTATCTGTGGAGAGCCGTACGCAAAAAAAACTCTAGTGGAATGCCTAGAACTTTTAAACTTTGAAGTCTTGAACTTTTAATTAATTTTAACCATATAGAACTTATTGGATGAACACTTTTAATATGCAAATAATCTACCGGTCCAGCTATGTGGTTTTTACTGCGAGCACTTCGCTTTTCCACATAAAGCCAGCGGATTCTTTTTCCATACGGGTTTTTTTTCTATCAGCTCTGATGACGCCAAACATCAGTCAGCTGGACCTCCTGTTTTAACATTATTGTGATAAAGGGAGAAGATGACCAGCCCTCTCTTCTCACGACAGAGAATTTATAGGTGTGCTGTAAGGAACTTTTCATATCCGAAGACGTTTTTATTTTGTGTTTTTAACAATTTTCAAGTGTAAATAATTTAATTAAATCAACCTGTCCATAATATCATATTTATTGTATTGGACGTTAAATCATGTAATAAACAACAACTTGTATTACTGTATTAGCTTGATAACGTTGATAGAATACTCTTCGAAACGTCACCCAAATAAATGAGTAGCTGTTTTCCCATAAGTATGTGTTTTTGTGTATTGCACTATCTAGTTACTAAATGCCTCTAAAAGATTATTAATTTACTTATGACTACGCACTATCACAACACAGTTATATGAACAACATATATAATTTACCTTATCGTTAAGGGCGGGGTAAAGATTGAAATGCTATGGGTGTGACTATAACGGCACGTGTCTATCAATTGAGATAATTAAAACAATTCCTTATTATTTAATTTTAAAAAAAAGACCAAAAAACGACGTTTCTAAAAATCATGTTACCTGTTAGCATAGCTATCCCAGCATACGTCGTAAAGGGTGGCGTCGCTTCCGGTAGTACAACATCCATAAGAAGGGGGTGGCCGAATGGTTAAAGCATGTGTGTTGCATCATTAGATCTGTCATCGAGTCAAGTGGGGTGATTTCGATTCCACGCTTGTACGTGACAAAGGAGTAGGGTCGCCTGTCCAACCTCGTTTTCCTCCTACTGCTCAAGACCTCTAGATGCAAGCGAATTAATGAAATAAAATTCAACCATATATTAATCCTGAAATGACCTAGTTTGTGTCGAATGGACGTTAAACTCCATTTCTCTATCCAAAACAATAACGTTTCTAAAAATCATCGTACCTGGCATAAGTGTAAACGCAGCATACGTTGTAAAAAGTGGCGTTACTTCCGGTAGTACAGCATCCATAAGAACAATACCGGGTGTCTGCGTCTGTGTAGAATACCTTATAATAATAGTAACAGTACTCGGCTGTAATAACTTGAAATAAAACAAAAATTGCAAATTAGATTTGGAAACACCCTATATTTTCTCCATCCTTTAATATATTTAATTGAAGTTTTAAATGAGATGTCTGATCAAAGAGACGAATTGTCATATTACGTATGTTCATTTTAACAAACTAAGCCTTCCAACACTTTGATGAAGCGATAACAAAATAGACACACTCCGGTAAAATCCAACAGCAATGACCAGAGGGGTATTGTAATAGTTAGTGTATATTTTAAATCTTATAATCTGTCTTGTTGTTTTAAGGATTATTCTAAACGCTACCTTAATTAGATGAATTCTGGTATATGCTGTATTGGAGTATTAGCAAGTATTGTGAGGGCAGTTTCTTAAGGGCAGTTAAAGTGACACAAATTTTCACAACACTTGAAATGGGGGGTCCTCAAAAAATCATTCACAACAACTTTAGTGTCTTTTATTTTGTTGTCTAGACGTGCTTGAGTTGAGATGATACTGAACAATAAAAAATGGATGAATATCAAAAATAATGACTTTGGAATTTGTAACTTTGGAAAATATGAAGCAAATATACCATTCAGCACCGCGCAGCTACAGGGTAAACAACTCAACATGGGAAATTACAAAGTCTCACAGAGATACCTGAATATATACACTACAACCATCAAGACTTCAAACTATCTTTGTTTTAGCACACCACGTCCATATAATTAAACTTTTATTTTTCAAATACCCTCCATTTTTTTCATCATAAACATCATTTGGATTAAATGTTTCGGGTCTGTATGGAATATTGTAAATACTGCATCACAATTTTCTTGAAACTGCTTTTGGTTTTCAGCATTTTTTTATTTTTATAATGAATACACATTGTTATCATTTGTATTACTTCTTAATTAATTCACCCCTTGAAACTTTGTGCCAGAAAGCATAAAGTTGCACTGACAATTAAAGATTGAACATTTTTACTAAGTTTTACAGTAAAATAATTTGTTATAAATTTTATTCAATATTTATTCACACTCAACACATTGTTTAATCTTAGATTGTACACTAATAGTCCACTATTGAATGATTGATTGGAAAATATGATGGGTTTCAAATGGTACTCCATAGAAATGAATTTGCCCCACAAAAATTGTATCTTGGTAAGAAATTAAATATATCAGACCCTCAAAATGATTATTATTCTAACTTAAATGAATAATAATCTATCCTAAATTTAGAAACAAGCCTTTTTGCTAACATTTACCGACACTTGACCACGGAAGCCATGATAGCTTAGATTTTGACAGTTCTGTTTTCATCAATTTACAGAACGGTCCATATGAATAATGTTAATATTAAAAATGTGACAGTTCTTGCAAATGAAGCGCAATAGTCTATAATAATACGATTTACCAAATGAAGTGTTGCTCGCATCAATGAATTCATGCGTGACTTATTTTTTTTAATATTGTCAAATCCCGTAAATGACACCTCATTTGTATTTTGATATGAATTAAACGTATTCCGCAGTTGTTTAAAGTAGCTAAGTCTCTAACTCAATATCATCCAAAATCATGAACATTGAAAACACGATTTATTTGTCAAATTAAATCAACATTGATGTTGTGATCTTACCGGAATAAGATGGGCTTTTGATATCCAATATTTAAGACAAAATAAACATTTTACCATTGGTACACGAATCGTGTACCATAATGCACTTCAGCCCCACTTGTAAAAAGAGACTCGAGGGACGAGGCTAGACACATTGCACCAAATCGAACGGCGTATGTAGACTGGAATAACCAGACGCTAGAAATTTGCACTCGACTGAGACTGCTGGCTTATTTCGCCGAACATAACTGATTTGAAATTGGGGTAAAAACGGAAACCATTGTGAATGTAAATCAGTTTATATACATTCATATTACAGTATTATATGCGTTGCGACCCACTTTTGTCAATTTCTAGGTCCCAAATGTTAGCGATTTAGCTCCTTTAAATTAAAAATTTGTATTTAAAATTAACACTTTGCTCATTGATATTAGCATAAGGTCAAGGACATACCAGATATTCGGACACGAAAGCTACCTACGAAACATTGTTTACATTTATACAACGTAGAAATGTGTTATTACTAAAGGGAATGCGACATAATTGTATGTATGGTGATGTAAAGGCAACCTTTGCATATCTGTGCAATGTTCCGCTAAGCGTTGTCAGTTTAACAATTATTCGCATCACTCGCCTAGATATGAAGGGTCATTTTCAAGATTGAAACAGAAAATGGCGGATCCCAAACCCGTGATACATTGAAATAGGAAAGCAACTCGAAAATATAAGACTCGACTACTGTACTAGCTGCCTGTAGGTGTAACGGCGATTGGGCAAGAAAGTGAAATGAAATGAAATGTTGTTTAATGGCACGTCAGCTCCAACCGGGCTATATTGCGCCAAACATATGGTGAATCAATCGAGACAAATTAAAACAATATAAAATAACTGAATTTATACATGTAAATAAAAACAAATATCACAGAAAATATATTAATTAAAAATAAATATAACAAATCTTTTACATATATAAATAGTTAAAACGATATACATGATTAAATATATACAATTAAAATTGAAAATAAAAGTTTGTTTCGTAATGACTGGCAACGGTAATATTTTGATCTAATATACTTGAGATGTTTGCACTCAATCAGGATGTGTTTTACTGTCAAAGGAACATGACAGTGAACACATTCCGGTTGAGGCTCTCGCTTCAAAATGAAAATATGAGTTAAAAGGTATGACCAATGCGAGAGCGACACAAAACAACTTCATCCCTCCTGTTGGGTCTATAGGAGTTGGGCCAATCTCCTAGGAGAGGCTTAATGTGATGAAGTTTATTTGTGCCTGCAAGATCCCAAGACCGTTGCCAGCGGTCATAAATAAAATAATTTATACATGATTTAAAATCTTTATATGGTATTAAAAAGGGTGATTGGGGAAGATCTGCTTGATCATTCCCCCTTATATCAACGTGACTGGTTAGCCAGCAAAAGACAACGTCTTTGCTGCTCAACTCGTAAGATAGTAGCAGACGATAAACATCTGCTACTAATGGGTGTTCAAGCTGTTTATTGTTAATGGCAAGAAAGTGATGAAACTGAAATTTTCGTTTACGTGATAACACGCGAATGTACGAATTAATGGGAATTGACAGTGAAATAGTGTATTGTGAGTAATAGAGTTTATTTTGAACTTTTGTATCCAAGAGCCACTATTCTTTGTTGGGAAATAATATCTTCAGCCTTGTTGGTGTTGAGACTATTATGCAACATGATGGTGTCACTTTACCTTGCCCTTAAGTTACAAACAATACACCTTAGTGTTTTACTAAATTGATTGCTATAAACTAGTTGCTAGGAATGCATAATGCAGCCATAAAAGGAAGACATCTTGTAGGCTCCTAATAAACTTGCTATATATCTAATACAGTGTTTGTTTCATTTAAGGTAAGCGTATATTTTGCATATTATATGTTTTAAAACTATCGATGCTCTCTGTCCAAAGTGTGTAGTTTTATAACTTAAGGATAGGCGTCCTATAGACGAAATAGTACCTCCACACACCAGCGAGTAAGAAAGCTCTTACACCTAGCCCCCAACTTATGTAAATATTAATATGTCAATTTATTTTAATTATATGTTTAATATTAGTATATATATATATATATATATATTATTAATAATGTACTTTATATTATGTAATTATATGTTTAATTGTCTCGTATAAATATGATTATGAATTAGATATAATACATACACTTGCTATACATCTAATACAGTGAATAAAATAAAACCAAGTACGAACAATCCAAACCATAAGACAGAATTCGAAGTCCTAAAAAACGTTATAGGCAAAATAGTGTATTCAAGCAAAATAGTGTAATCAGCAAATGGACTGCTCCTCGTGTACAAAATACACGACAAACAGTGGTAACAGGTGTCCGGAAGTTTAAGCTTACCCTGCCTGGTGCCACACCCGTCATAGCTGCATCCAAACTATTAGGCGAAATTTCGGTAAAATAGCGTGATTGGCCAATGAACTATCGGTATGCAAAATGCACGCGATGAACTGTGTTAACGATGTAGTCGACATTATCAGTATGATAGTAATAGTATACGTGTCAATTAAATATATCTAGAATAATAGCCGAGAGAGACACGTTATATTTACCAATCAAATCAATATGACGGCCATAGAACTTTTTAAAGGTTTTAATAAGTTTAGTGCGCAAGTATCCTTGTAGTTGAAGCTTAGATGACAAATGCCTCGATCTACTTAAAAAATCAGAATAAAAGGAACAAGCTCTCGCGTCTAATACAGTGTTTATTTCATTTAAGACTTATAACCAGAGAACTTCAGCTTTTACAATTGGGGAGATGTTAAAAAGATTCCCGTATGTCTAAAGGAGTAACGCCAGAAAACTACAAATACCCAACGAGACAAGCAAAGGCTGTTCAGCAAAACAAACCACTGTCACACACGTCGACAAATACCGATATTGCTTCCGTACCACCTCAAGTGATAATGGCTGGTTTGTTAAATATTCAGTTACCTACATTCAGTGGACTTTCCTGTGAAAATGCAAAATCCTGGATCCAAGACTTTTAATTCATACTATACCATGCAGGGTATAACAGACAGCAGTAAAATAATCAGTCTATTTATTTCATCTGAAAAAAAGTGCTAAACGGTGGTTTGAAAATCTACCAAATGATGTCAGACAAGTTATACAAGAACACTTTAAATTACATTTTTCATCCAAATTACATCCCGATATTGTCAACATTAAACAACAACCAGGAGAGAGTTGTGAGCAGTATATAAACAGAGTAGACAAATTATTTCACAAGCAAACTGGTTGTCAATGGACTTTATAAACAGTATCAGAAAGATGTTGATATACAAAAGCCACAAAACTGGTCAGACTTAAAGGCAGCATGTGATCTTGTCGAAATTGGTTGCTATAAACTAGTTGCTATAAATGCATAATGCAGCTATAAAAGGAAGACATCTAGTAGGCTCCTCATAAACTTGCTATATATCTAATACAGTGTTTGTTTCATTTAAGGTAAGCGCATATTTTGTATATTATTTGTTTTAAAACTACCGATCTGTGTAGTTTTATAACTTAAAGATAGGCGTCCTATAGACGAAATAGTGCCTCTACACTCCAACGAGTAAGAAAGCTCTTACCTACCCCCAACTTATGTAAATATTAATATGTCATTAATACTTTATTTTATTTTAATTAATTGGTTAATATTAGTATATATATTATTAATAGTTTATTTTATGTAATTATATTTTAATTGTCTCGTATAAATAAACTTGCTATACATAATACAGTGTTTGTTTCCTTTAAGACTTATAACCAGAGAACTTTAGCTTTTACAGTATTTCTATGGCTATTGCTTTGGGAATATGGAGTTCGTTGTGGATATTTGATTAAACATTCTGGAATTGAATTATCCCGTTTCTGGAAAGCTGTCCGGTCACTTATTATAATACATGTATGATGGCCTATCGTTATCATACATTATTTTATTACACAATAAAAAAAGAAAATTTTATTAAATTTGAAAACGAAATTAAATTAATAAAATAAAAATTAATCTGAAAATAATATTACAAACAAAAGTTAAATCATTTGCCTGGCCACCAGAATAATAATATAGTGTTTGAATCATTTACTGTCAGGAATTATCTGTACATAGTTAGTTGGAGGATGGATCTACATACTGAGCGTAAATAAAAGGGTACAAAGACTGTAGTGACTTTACATATAGACAAAATAAAGTCTACTTTTAACATAAGTGTCCATATGGTTGCCGAGAACGAAGAAACGTTAGTCTAAAATAAATTTAGGATTGAGCTCACATTTGAAAATTAATATACAACACAAGGTCGACCACGTATTACCTTTATGTAACGTTATAAATATACGGTTTAGAGACTTAAACCATAACGGCCTTAAACCATAACGGCCTAACATTTGGTAAAAACTGACAAACAGTTTGTCTAAAACGGACAAAGAAAATTCAAATTGCTTTAAGTGATATTTGATATTCATTATCAATCGAATGATATTAAATTTACATAAATTTATCGTAGCAATCTCTACAAAAAGCTTCGGTGAAAGAAAAAGACGTATTTCCAGGCGATGAATTTATGTAATGTAAGCTCTGGCTTGTTTTTTCATATCCCACGATCACGTAAATGTGTATTGAATAAACAGTGTTAGAAAAATCATATACCATAGGGGCAACATTTTCAGCTGACATCCGAACTTTATCCAAAGGTAGCAAGTTTCCACTTCGCTGAAGGCGATTTAGTTGGTATTGGGGTAGGCCGTTGAGAAAACCATGACAGTAGTCTAGTCAGCTAGAGCTGAAACTGAATCTTGGGTGAGAACATGGCGGATGGAACTAATGTTCTTCAGATGACCGTAGCATTTTCTACACAGATCATCCATTGATGTGTTCCTGTATAGTTTAAGTTCCTGTATTGTTGTATGTATGTAGCTGTTTTATATACCTGATGGAAATAAACCCTATATGTACGAAACTGACCCCTGTTATCACTAAGATAGTGTTACATAACATTATGAATCTACTAGGACTAACATAAAACCTTACCTTGCATAAACGACCATAAACAGAACAGATACAGCGATATTTTGAGCGCCTCGGCCATTACTAACTATTGATTACACAGGTTACACTTCACCTTGTAAAACTCGAATTATATAACACAAATTTAGTCTTCAACAAATTCACAAAATGGCCACACCTCTGTTTTTTAAAAAAAAAATCATTTATCGGTCCAGTAAACTCACGATGTTGTTTAGAATATATAACAATACACTATATATATTCAATTACGTCCTGTTGCAACAGACCGTAAATTACGGTGGCTGAAAAGGGACACACCTCTGTTTTTTAAAAAAAAATCATTTATCGGTCCAGTAAACTCACGATGTTGTTTAGAATATATAACAATACACTATATATATTCAATTACGTCCTGTTGCAACAGACCGTAAATTACGGTGGCTGAAAAGGGACATGAAAAATAATATTATTTATTTTATTTTTATTATTTATATTCATTTTAATATAATTTGTTTTTTTTTTATAATTTTCACTCAAGTCAATTTTAATTTTCACTCAAGTCAATTTTAATTTCCACCAAAGTCATTTGTAATGCAGTTTTCTTTTATATAATTTTCACCTAAGTCAATTTTAATTATCACCCAAGTCATTTGTAATATATTTTGTTTTGTTTTGGTTTTTTAATTTTCACCCAAGTTAATTTTAATATATTTTTTTTTTTAATTTTCACCCAAGTCAATTTTGTGAAATCTTTAAAAGTTAAACTGAAAGGAAGCACCAAATCCAGTTGAAGTGTCCCAAGTTCAAGAAAAGGAACCCGAAGTCCAAGAAAAGGCACCCGCTGTGTCCAGTAAGAAAAGGGATCCTTTGACTTCATGGCAACGCTCTCTGTGTTTTTATCCAGTAGTAAGGTCAAGAGTCATGCGTATGACCCATCATTCATTTGTGCACATAGGCATAAAATTGTTTTTCGTCATCTCATTTCAACACACTGCGTAGTACCATGGGTCGTTTGTCAGACGTGGAAAGCGGGCATATCTAACATCCGGCGGATCTGTTCTTACTACATATTTTAACAGCCTTGTGATCGTCTAGTATTTCCAATTGTCTTCTTTGGCTTTCATTTCAGGTCGTGTATTTTCTTCTTACTATCTTCTCATTAGGTACCAGGAATAACCGTGCAACAGTTCAGTTCTAAATTTGTATGTCCAGCTTGATACATATGGTACAATGCATAATCGATTACAATAAAGTCTTCCCCTCAATCCCATTCCACCCACTCGCTGGGCGAGTCTGTGGATAGAATTCGCTACACCAAATGGTCTAGAACTCAGATGGTAATCTCTCCCAAACTCAATGATATATATACTTAAAGGCTTGCCAGGGTCTCCTTTATATTATCTATATGGACATCAGGCCCAGACCAGGCTGTTCATGATCCTGAATCAGTGCAATTACTGAAATGATTAGCTACTTAAGCCAAATGATGCTATTAGTAAATTTTCAATCACGATATTCTCATTCCCACGGAACCAGCTAATGCTTGTTTGCTCATTTTGATTTAAGTGCATATCAGACAATACGACTTCAATACAATGTGTGAATCTTATAATTAGCCAAATACATATTATTAATACAATACTACTAGTTTAAAGAGCAATAAACCTACAATAGTCTTACAACTGTGCGCTGAATTCGATGCATGGATGTTCGTTAGCGTTAGCTATGATAGGAGGCATACGATATCAATACCCGGGTCCCTAGTACACATTGGCGTGCATATAAAATAACTCTTGACAGTTTAAATTTCATTTAACAGATGTATTGCCGCTGTCAGAGCAAAGTTGCCCTTCTGATATACTGCATTCATTAGCCCATTCCGAGTAGGACGTTAAACCCCAATTTCATTTCAATGCGTTTCACACTCTGATCCCATCCTGACTAAGATTGTGCCTCCACGCCACGGTACTTTCAAGACCAGCAGAGGGATTTCGAAGAAGAACAGGCGGGACTGTCGCTGTCCGGGCAAAATGGCCCATGATTCTTTTAAAATTGACTTGGCTGGAAATAAAAAAATATAATACAGATTACTTGGGTGAAAATTAAAATTGACTTGGGTGACTTGGCATCCTCGGTATCCCCAGTGGCTTCATTCCGTTCTACTCCACTAACCCCTGAGTTAATCTAAACAGCACAATTATTATCATGGACGTATAACTTGAAAACGTGCCCCCTCCCCTCCTTAGATAAACCCAGGGGTTAGGGGAGTATATATATATATATATACATAAATAAAATTAAAAAATCCGTTCAGATAAAAATATATTGCCTGTTTGATATATAATGTATTATCATTAATTTTTATGGATGATCCCTCAATGATAATGTCACAGGTTTTAAACTTTAAATTACCACATTTCGAAACTACTGGAATTGAAGTGACTGAATCATATTTAGAAGATGTTATAATCCTAGCTAGATTGGAAGGTTGCTTTAGACTGTTGATTATATTTGTTTTTCTCAATATTTTATCCACCGTTTGGCTATTTTTAAGGATTTGGATGTAATTTTCAATGGTAGACTTCCCATTTTCCTGGGAAGGATTGAATGTAGTAACTAAAGCAACGTTGCTTTTATCAGAGTCTACAGGAACTTTAGGTTGTCTTAAAACGCTTTGGTCCAGAATCAATGCTCTTTGGTTAGCGTCGTCTATTAATTTACCTGGATAGTTTTGTTTTAATAAGAAACCTTTTAGTTCGTGTAGTCTCTGAACTTTGACATCTTGATTGGACACAATCATGGCGATGGTACGGCGTACAAAACCAGAAGCAGACCACGCCCACGTCCAGTGCACGCCTTACCAACCACACTGTCCACATTCAGCTAGGAATATTTCAACTACCTATAATATGTACTATGAAAACTATAGTTGAATGAATATAGTTTATAAAAATTCCATAACGTACAAGGGCAAATATGGATATAATTTAAAGAGATCTATTTAATAACAGACAGCTTTATGGATGACATTCACTAGGTTTATTAACTGCAACGTTTCAATGAGGTTACTCTCACCGTTATCAAAGAGATCTATTTAAATCACCATATCCTAACCCAAGTTATATCCATCTAAAGTCACCATTACATTCGATTACTGTCATTAGTATGCGTCTTATTCTGAGGAATAATCCGTTTCTATGCATGAAGAAGGTTGTCATGGTGACCTCAAACTTGGGATTTTTTTTAAATGTTTACATTTGCAGTCTGTAACATATGCAACTTGTAATCCTGAGATTAATAAATCTTAATTAAATATATTTTAGGGTTGCAAGTTATGTTAATGGCAAAATACGGCCGTGTACACCAGTGATATTGACCATTATGGTGGCCTTCTTAGAATTGTCAATTATCATTACGGTGGCCAACTTAGAATTGACCATAACCATTATGTTTTCAACGTGGCGAATGGTTTTAATGAATATATTGACCCCCTATAACCTGTGGATAAAGACTAAAATCACTGTTCTAATATGCCCATCTGTTGTGAGAGTTATAGGCTGCAGTGGCTATTTGGCGACCATATAGGATTTCACAATGACATCTCAGGCTTTTCACCTGGCGGTTGGATTTACTGGAATGGTTGACCCCTCATTCCTAGATACAGACATTATAACCCCCCCCCCCCCCTACATGAATAGTAAGGGCGTTATGGTCATTTTTAATTTCACCCTCCCTTCCCATGACCGAGTTAGCACCGATCTTTTTCTTACTTCCAAATTGAGGGGACATACAAATGCACACATGACTTCCCTCAACTGATCGAGTGACGTCATAACGCAAAATTGATGAGATTTATATAGACATCAAAATCAACGTTCTAGGGTGCTCATTGTGACAGTTTATATAGTTTGGTGGCGACCATCTTGGATGTCATAATTACGTCATGCATTTTTCATCTAGCCGGTGGTTGTAAAGGTCTGCTTTGCCCATAAAATAGGTATGGACACCAAACTGGTTCCCCTAACATGAATAGTAAGGGCGTTATGGTCAGTTATATGGAATGGTGGCCATCTTGGATGCCATTTGGAATTTCACGTCATAGTGACGTCTTAGCGTAGAATTGGTGGGATTTTTTAAATTTGTGGTACCAAGAAGATCCTATGGGTAGAGACACCATACTTGTTGGGTTTAGAGATCAATATTCACACGTTATTTAGGAATTAGTGCTCTCGAACGGGATGTGGCGATACAAAAATTCAAAATGGCGCCAGTTGTAAAGATGGGTAACTTTATGGAGGGTTAGTACTGGACCAATAGACCATCTACCCCGCACTTAATTCCAGCTAACATGCTATATTACAGTTAACCGACCTTGCTATATTGAGTCATTTGGACTTGAAGGTCAAAAATGCTTATCCAGACACGTAACCATTTTAAGATTTCAGATCACTTTTTTGTTGGGTGACCTGATAATTGATTCCCGTTCCTTGAGAAGTCCAGTGAATGGCCCACGTGCTGTAGGTATATTTCACCTACACATTATTTTTATAAAATAAAAGACTGAATTTATCCAGACACCGCATAATACAGCTTGGGACACCGGTCTGTATTTCCAGATGAAGACTGACGAGGTTAAGTTGTATCACAAATATTGAGTTAGTTGCTCTGCCCTTGGGTAGAGAGGATTTTAACACAAAATTTTATTCTCCAATGGGCACTCACCCCGGCGTCCACCCCAATACAATAGGAATCTTATAAACATATTTAGAGATGTGTCATCAAGCTCTTGGAAAATTATCATTTAAATCAACGTGAACTCATTTCCCCGCCAATTTTATCCCCACCCCACCTCTCCACACGCGCACACCTGCTACCTCCACCCCACCTCCCCATAAACGTCTTCATTAGCCCAGTATAGGAGCAAAACAGTAGGACGTTAAATCCCATTTCATTTCCAAACAGAAAATTGAGTGAGTTCAATTCATCACTAAACGGAATCATGTATATTATTCAATGACTTGTTTCTATAGCATACGTCTACCCTTTTCTTGCTGATCTCTTTATAAAGCGCAGCATTTTCCTTTGTCGAGAACTCTAAGAACAAGAAGGAAAACAAGAGATGTTCTTGATGGAATTGTTGCTCTTCTTTTATTCAAAGATAAATGTTTAAAATCTTAGATTTATTTCCAACATTATATTAGATTTAACCTATTAACCAGTGTTAGCGAAAGAAAATTTAGAATGTTTGATTTCAATACACAAATCGGAGAAGGACTTTCATTAGACGCGAGTCTGCTTGGGAGTTGTACTCGTGGGATGTGTTGCCTATATTCCCCCAATAAATACTAGCTATAGTAACTTAGATATGTTTAATGCATTTGGGGTCATGTCTGTGGAATTTTTCACCACATGAGTTCCACAAGATATTGAACTTGTAGAAATAATTACATTCCACAAGATTTTCGATTTAGAATAATTTTGATAGAGTGTTTTGGTCTGTGGTCCTTATATGTCCTTATATAAAAAGCAACTAAAAAGGGCGTTTTTACGGTCAACAGGGGGTAACTCTGTTTAGTATTCAACATTAACATGGCCACAGATCACTAATTATTTCCCCATTGACTTTAATGTTATTTCTCGTCTCTTAGACCGGCTCTAAGAGAGGTTCATCATGAAAAACTTGAGATACACAAGCTGGAAGTAGAGACAAGTGCACAGTCTACTGATCACAGACTGTGACACATTAAGCATGTTGGCTACTGCTCGCCGTGTAGAACCAATTTGAAGCATGCCAATAGTACGTTCATGGTGTTGAAAACATCTCATTGCAAATTAAACGTAACACACTAAAGCAAAGATACGTTTAACAGTAAATCTTAAGCAAGAACTGATAGGAAAGCAAACACGGATAAGATAAACCAGCACGCGGCAGTTTTCATCAACCCTTCCTTGAAGTGTCAAATTTGACAATGAACACCCCATGCCCCGTGTATGGCGCTATTGCGTGCCGCACATGCAGCTCAGTGGTTCTGTTGGGACGATAAGTTCTTCATCTGTGAACATACTCTTAAAGCATTCAAGTGTCCATGACTATTTATCATATCACAACCTGCATAAGTATTTGCATTTATATATCGCCTACTTTTTTGAAGAGGATATGATAGTGGCGTAAGTAGCTTGGGGGTTAGTTGGTCTAGTGTTATTATATAATAGTGGCGTATGTAGCTTGGCGGTAGGGGGCTGTAGAATGGGCCCTGTTTCACAAAAACTTAAATCTCCTTAAAATCGTCTTAAACTAAAATTTTACCCTTACTTAAGATAGATGCGTTTCACAAAACGATTTTAAGCATTTTAGATAAAATCCACTTAAATAAGTTACAGACGGTATGATACACATTGATACACGTTGCGACATATAGTTATATTTGGAATAATGATAATATTGCCAATAACCCGGGTTATATAATTTAAACATACTATCATTCACAAAAATAATTTCCATTCAATTTCGTTTCATTGCATGGGAAATATATCTGCGACCAACCCGTTTATTTTATTGTAAGGCAATATAAGCAATTAGATGGCGCACCAAATTAAAACCCCAAGAACAAAAAAAAAAACCAAAACAAAACAACCCAGTAAACAAAACTCTTTGTTACTATTTTATATGTTACCATTTTATATATGATTCAAGTATAAATTATGCTATTTTCAAATAGACACAAACTAGGTCATTTCGAGACTAACACATGGTTCAATTTTATTTGAATAATTCGCTTGCGCGTAAGGGTCTTTTGTAGTGGCAGGAAAACAGAGGACTCAGAGAAGAAAACCCACGAGGGTGGACGGGCGACCCTACTCCCTGTCACGTACAACCGTGGAATCGAAACCCCGTTAGTCCTATAAAACTAGATACGTCATATGCAAAGTATCTATGGTTTTGGGGTTATGATGATAGGAGCCAAGGGTATTTTATATTTTTAAAAAAATCATTTTAATTTAGTAAGATAGATCGGCATTACCCAATACAGAGTGTGGCAATTTGGCAATTTCAAATTATTATTGAAAGGGTCCATAGGACTGACATTTCAAATCTGGGATATACTTTTAAAATTCGAAAATTTCTCAATAGTTTCTGTTATCCAAAATACCATAAAACCATAGAACTATATGATAAAACTACGAAATTCAAGCGATTTAGTTTATCGATACGCATTATTTCTATTGAAGCCTGCGAATAAACCAAATGCCAAGGTCACGAAAGCGACATGCAAGTTCAAGGCCAACCAACAAAAAACAAAACAAGCAATAAACTTATTTATTTCATCTCTCTACGATTGACTGACCAGTTTAAACGCAATCATGCATATTATTCGAAGATTCGTTTCTTTAAAAAAAAACTTCTACCTTTTCTTTCCTAGATGATCACGTCCCCAAGCGTAAGGTTTTTATACAATTGTGGCGTATAAATTGTTGATTCGTCTAGTGTTATAACATAATAGAGTTTACACGCTATCATGCATATTATTAGAAGACTTCTTTCTTAGACAAACTTCTACATTTTCGAGATGATCACTTCTATAAAACGCCGCATATTCTGTTGCCAGAGACTCTAAAATAAAGTAGGAAAATGGAAAAGTTATTGATGGGAATTATCGCTCTTCTTTTATGCAAGGGTAAATGTTTAACACTTTACTTATCTTCAACCAATTAATCAATATGTAAAATTAAATAAAAATTAGAGTATGTTGTTAATTAATATATTATGATAGTTCAATTTAATGATACCGCAAAATTATATAAAGATAAACCATTTGAGATAATTGTAATAGAACTACACGAGGACAGGACATACGCATTTGGAATTTGTCTTTAGCATGTCATGGTATATTTGTCTCAACATGTCTTTAAACTCCATTCCAATCAAATCTAGTAATGAATATGCTAATATACTCAATTTAATGCATGTAATATATTACTTTGATATTCAAACTTAGTAATGAATATGCTAATATGCTTATTTTATTGCATGTAATGTATTACTTTGATATTCAAACCTAGTAATGAATATGCTAATATGCTTACTTTAATGCATGTAATGTATTACTTTGAAATTGAAACCTAGTAATAAATATGCTAATATACTTATTTTAATACATGAAGTATACTACTTTGATATATTACATTATCTATTAACACTTATACAAACTGTATTTTATATAAGTTATTTCCTAAAAAATGCAGTTAAAATTTCCATCTTTCCATTTTTGTATGCTAAAGCAGATTGTACAAGAAACTTACTAGAAGATGTCGCCGTTTAAATTTATATGATGTCTGATAGTGGTCATGTGAAATCTTGGCTTTTCATAACCAGAAATTACCGCAGTGTTAGACAGAAGGCACGATACCATTAAATTCATAAAAAAATTTCAGAAGTTAAATAAATATAAATTACATTGGTGTAATGGATCTGCTGGTACAATACAGCTTTGTCTTTCCAAATAATGAAATATTTTACGTAGAGAAGTAAATTATTCATAATAGTATTCAAATACACCAGTAGCACAAAATTTAGTTAGCTATATCTTGGAGCTATATTTTTTTTTAAAAAGAGAAAGTAGCTGGTGCCCCCAAACTAATATGCATAACTTACCTCGTTTACGATACTTGTCAAACCTTATCTATAACTGGGGCGATAGTTTGGTTGAAACTTTTGGGTAAAGTAAAACTTCAAGGCAAGGCCACCAGCAGAGACAAAGGTGCAATCCTTATTTATGTGAAGTAATAAAACATTGACTATCCCAGAAGGAACGTTTGATATTCTCGGGCTCTTCTTCGGGGAAAAAAGGCGAAGTTTATATTCTTCTCCAACATCCATGATGCCAATTTATCTATTCCTATGAACACGACCTGGATATATTATTAATTGTGGTCTGAAATGCGCAAATAGCAAAAGGGGCTGAGATTTTTGGAATATAAAGATTTTTTTCATGTTTCATCAAGATGGGATAAAAATTGTGACCTCTTGGGGGTTCATTCCCATATCGAAATATATAAAAATATAACAAGGTATAGGTGTGGGGCAATCACTGCGTGGCAACTCCATGATATGGAACTTTAAAAGACTGTTCACAATGCGAAAATGTGCCTATTGTCAATTCTCTAATCCTTGTATATGAGTAATAATATTTCATTTTTCAGTTTGTCTTGGTTTACGAGCGTTTAATCCTGACATCAATGGCAACCCTTTTCCATTGGCAAGAAAGGGACTCACCTTAACAAATATCACACAATTAAGATTTAAACTAAGAGCCTGTAACGATGCCCATATAGTCCTCCAGGAAGACAATGTGGTGGATATAGTTCGCTTCGGGAACTGGGATTTTGCAATAGGAGGATACGCGAACTCAAAAAGTTTCATTCGATCACCACAGCATGCTGGTACAGAACATTGTGTCCACCCCGAAGTTCTCTTGGACTGTAACGAGTTTCGTCCATTTTGGATCCGTTGGAAAGGAGGATTGTTAGAGCTGGCAAAAGGGAGTGAATTTGGTACCGACAGGATATGTTTTCATACAACCACTCCTATAGAATTCAACTATGTTTTCATTTGGACTGGATGGAACAGTCCCGGCTGCTGGGATATAGGTAAGATATTGTACCATCAACCCGAAAGGTCAATCAAATTCAAACTACGTGAAGTTCAGAGACTTGTAAAAATAGTAAGCATACTCTGTCTCGTGTACAACACCCGTTGCTAAGATACTGACATGTAAGTTGTGTATACCCCGTGTTTATTTGTTTGTTTGTTTTAAAATAATATGTGTTTATTATTATTCATTTAATATTACTATAAACTCATAAACCACGAATAATTGTTCACCAATTCCGCTGATTTGTTGTTATTGGTGTCACATATTGGAAGCTGTTAATAGAATAGTATTTATTGTTATATTTTAGATGCGCCCTTAGATACTGTATTGATTTCCGGTTGGAAGAAGGTACCGGGAATCAAAAAGCTTCAGGGGTTAATGGTGAAGAGTTATCACGCTAGAAGCCAACAGGAGTGTCGTCAAAGATGCACGACACCTACTGAGGATTTACCATGTGGTTGTGTGGAATACAGTTATAATAAGTTAACTAAACAATGTTTAGTTGTTGATGAGAGTGAAAATAGTACCATTGTTACAGCTAATAATTGGGGAACATGGCAACTGAAGTAAATAGAAAATGTTTATGGAAACAGATACGCAGATCGATCAATGGGATAACTTGCGTAAATATAATCTAGTAATTCACATACTCTAGGGAAAATAAATCTCAGATAAAATCAACAATTTTTTGGAAAACATAAATAAAAGTAACAAGAAAACATGTTTGTTTTGTGGACCAGTAAGTGCCAACACCGTAAGACGTCGTCTAAGAGAAGTAGGGCTCCGTGCACGACGATCCTCAGGGATCATCAACGTCAGCGGCGTTTGATATGGGCTCAAGGATACCAGACATGATACCAGTGATGAGAGTCGCTTTCATCGTCATCACGCTGATGGCCGTCAACGTGTGTGGAGACGTCTTGCAGACTGCTGCGTCTTCGAAACGAATCGATGTGGTGGGGAGGCTTCACATGTCATCACCGGTCGCGTTAATGCTGTAGCCTACCGTGATGATGTCTTGCAACCAATTGTTGTTCCGATGTTTCGAGCGCGCCCACAACTGCAACACTTCCAACAGGATAATGCACGTCCGCATACCGCCCGTTTTAGTATGGACAACCTGGCTGCTAACAACACCAATGTCTTGGACTGGCCAGCCATGTCTCCGGACATGGCACCGATAGAACGTGTCTGGGATGAGATTGGACGCCGCACATCTATGTTGAGATTCTGGTAGGGTAAAAAAAAAGTCCAAGAGGGAAACTCATTTGCTTCTTGTATTAGACCACTGTAGCAATTAAAATCCGAAAAAATTAAAATCTTGTAAAGAGCCCTTTTCCGGAAATGAAAAAAATGCGCGCCTCCGGCTCAATTTCACCATTAAAGACAATTCGCCCCTGACTGAATCCACAAAATTTGATAAAAAGCCCATCCAAATGATGAATACGAAGAAAAGGATCATAATTAATTGATATTTAACTTTTATTAAACATTCTCCACTAAACATTCTCCACCGACTTAGATATTATTCCGACATTAAAAGAATCATGTATACTACAATCATGTAACACATTATACAATAATTTCAACCTCTTATCTGTGTCTGGAGCAGTAGGTTACCACGCACTGCAAGAGCTTACTGGCGTACTCCGTGTGCGTTAAATCGCGCTTGTATCCGCCCGTTTTCCACAAGGCATTAAAGTCATGGTGAACGGATTCTGAGGCTTGTTCTGACCAAATGCCTAGCCCTTTGTCGAACACCTTCCGTTCGCCTATGGGCAGTCCAGTTTGCTCTTTTTCGAAAATATTTTTTTGGGCCTCTAGAAATTGGGTAATGTGTGCAAACACCGCATGACACTTGGTTGTGACCGATATTCCTAGATACAGGTATGCCTTCCGAAACTCTTCAATGCGGTCTTTGTAATTAGTTTCGGCCTTTCTTCCAAAACAACTCTTTCGCACTTCGTTGAATGACTTCAGCGCCCGAACAACTTTTTGCCCCTTGAGCCCTATCTTCCATTCTCGATCAGTATTTCCAGCGATGCTGTGTTTTCCAATAGTTTTACACACTGAGGGCCGTTGAATTCGCCTCCGTGCATTGGAGGCCGTCGAATACCCAGCTGGTTTGACCAGTCAAGTCCGCCAATCGAGCATTCAGTCTGTGTAAATATATTGTTGATCTCATCATAGAGGCGATTTGTGATACCAAGAAGCACATGTAACTCCATAACGGGTAAAATATCCAGAATCAAAGTTTCATCCGGTAAATTTCTGGTTAGCGGTGGTTGGATGCAGCTTTTGAAGCTGCTGCGGACAACGGTTTCGAACCGTGATGCATTGATGCTGCCTCTTGATACTGGGAGGCGTTTTGCCGAATAGCGCCGAGAGTCCTCAGAGTCGTGGTTTCGGGGGCTGCAAACTGTCGTTTCGGCGTCTCACACCAGGGGCAGGCTGATGAATGTGAGCCTAATCCAAGAAACGCGTTGGCCAGTTTCATATCAAAGGCCGCCATGAAATCTACCCTTTCAAGTCCGAGTAAGTCCATTATGGCGACAAGATTATCGTAACTCTCCTTGACTTCCTCAACTATGGCTATTATTAATAGTTTTTTGACGCCAGAGTCTTGAAATTCCTTCGAAAATGCTCCCTCAGAATAGGTTGCCCGCTTTCGAACAGGGCTGGATGAACCTTCATCTTCCTTGATAATATTTAGGCAGAATTTCAGGAACGACCCACCCCCACCGATGCCAATCTTGATCATATATTCGCCGCTGTACCCGCCCCGAAATTCTATGACATGATCGATTAAACCTTTTATGTTTTGACAATAGATTACTGGTCTCATCACTTTCATCAGATCGTCCTTCGAAGACGAGTCTAACTCTAACTGTGTGCTGGTGTATAACTCCGATAACTCCCCGTCTCGGGAATGCAGTTTTTGTATCGATGCTGGCTCCACGCAGCCACGTCCTTTCCACGTCCTGATGAATGTTAAAGCCTTTTCCGTTTGTTTCAGAGTGAGTCCGAGTGTGGTTTGAAATCTAGCGATTTCCTCTGCAGAAACTGGCTTTTCCGGAAATAACGCCTTGGACGATTTAGGACGAGGAACAGGTTTCGGTAAAGTCAAATCTGCACCCCGAGTACCAACTTTAATAGTTGAACCGTCACTCATGGTACTTTTCTCTTTTATAAGATCTGATGCAATGAGATCCGAGGCCCGTGGTACGGATTTAGCCTTTGATACTAGGTTTTCACGCGCATCATTCGCGGTACACGGTTGAGGGTGCGAAATTCCACGACCCACAGGCTGCCAGCACCGTTTGCAGACAGTCACAGGCCTGGGCGACGCCAAAACGTTGACCAATGCATCCTGTGGCGGACGTCCGAGAGGAAATGGTTGTTGATCCATGAACGGCCTCCCCATTCCCGAATTCGCCGGGTTTCCTCTGGCCACGCGACACATGTCACACGTACAAGTACTGGCAGGAGACGGGTTTGTTCTGGTCGCTACCGGTGGGATGACTACTTTTGAAAAGTCGTAAGGCTCGGGAAGGTCAGAGGCAGGCTTTTCACCAGTCTCGATTTTTTTAAGCAATTTTCTGCATCTGCTGCAAATTGCGGCAGGTAGATGAGCGTCGGATGCATCATAATTGTCAATGTAAAACTCGCGCATACGAGACAGCAGCCTTTCTCCTGCCACTGGTGTTAAGCTCGAACCTTTTTGAAAACAGGCGACACATACCTTGAACCGGTTTTCTTCATGAGTACCAGCACGTTTAGACATGCTACCCTGTTTAAATTGCGATGGAATGACGCCCTATATCAAACTCGGCTTCACTCGCTGTGAATCAAAATTTACCCGGAAAGTTTTTATCCTATGGTTGCCAGATGAGAAATGTCTCCAAGAGGTTGCCAAATGGTTGCGAAACGCCACAGGGTGGTTCCAGCGCCCATAGAGCCTGGACAGAAAATGCATCAATTTCTGTCAACATGGCAACCCTTATTTAAAGGGAAATGACCACCAAAATACTTGGTCCTGCGTAATTTGTCTTGCTTCATGATTAGAAAATCAAAATAAACCACGGAAACTTCAAATTGTCGCTCATGTTTACCGTATAATCAAAGGAACGCGTATAAGCGCGCCGGAGGCGCGAAAAAAGTGCAATTCTCGTGAAGGGCTCTTTACAAGATTTAAATTTTTTCGGATTTTAATTGCTACAGTGGTCTAATACAAGATGCAAATGAGTTGTTTCCCTCTTGGACTTTTTTTTTACCCTACCAGAATCTCAACATAGATGTGGCCGTCTGTATCGGAGACCACAGATGCACACCATTGCTGCTTTAGAAGCTGCTCTTGTCCAAGAATGGAACAACTTGCCCCAGGCCTTCTTTCAAACATTGGTAAATTCCATGCGACGTCGCTGCACAGCGTGCGTAAGAGCCCGTGGAGGACACACGCTCTACTGACATCTGTGTCGTACTTTTGGTTTTGACCCCTCTGACTTTGTACCGTTGATTACAGATTAAACATCCATAAGTGTACTAATGTGTTGTTATTGATGTGTTCCCATTTGAATATTGTTCACAATAAGAAGCAAAATAAATAAGATATGTTTACAGGATCATTTTGTTATAAGAAAAACTAAGTGATGCGTTTTCCATGGCGCTCAGTATATATAAACTGATTTACATTATATCATTTCTGTTTTACTCTAATTTCTAATCAATTATGATCAGCGAAATACGCCAGAAGTCTTAATCGAATGGCAATGAGTAGTGTCTGGGTATTCCAGTCTACACCGATAGTATTTTATTGTGCGTTTTCACCAGATAAAAATATAACGTTACCGTTTACATAAGTCTAGCCTCGTTCTTCGAGTCCCTTGTTACAAATGGCACTGAAACGCATTATGGTAAGATCACAACATCAATGTTGATTTAAGACAAATAATTAGGGAATTCAATCTAAGACTTCGCTACTTTAATATAACGATCACCTTGAGGGAGATACATATAAATAAACAATGACGACTGCAGACAAATGAATGGTTTATTGATCATTAACAGAGAGTGTGCACAATAGTATAATAGAAACACAACTCATTTAATATCCCACGTGGAGTAATAACCTGTTTATAGATGCCAAAAGCGTTTCCAAAGGGGCGACCGGGAGGTGGGGGTACTGCGGAACGGAAAGTCGCTTAATATTGATAGGGTTCATCCTCGCATGACTTCAATGCTTCCCACTGAATTATACTCACATTTAGGCACACCTTAATAAGATGTACTATATTACATGCAAAAATGTCTGTATATTGACATATTACTGAGATCATGTAAAACAAAATATTTGGCCCAGACGTTTGCACTGTTTCTTGAAACATGCACATAACAGCAGCCTGATCATACATGCAAATTGTCTGAACTTTTTAAGAACCTTTGATGGTACTTTACAATTATGACTATTCTTGTCATACATGAAAATTATCTGAACTTTTTAACAACTTTTTGACGGTATGGCACAATAATAGTAAATTGATCAGACAAATCGTCTTCTGCAGATAAACGACCTCTTCCGGATTTGTTCGAAATATTTGTAACATCATGTTATTCACACTCTATAACCGGTAACTGTGGCATCAGGACCAATCCGGATTGCAAAAACATGTCGCGATACAAGCAGGTACATTTTGCCACATTTAAATCAATGTTTGGATTTAAAGAGTATGTGTCGTATGGTACTATTGTACTGTTAAATTTTCTTTTGCAAACTTGGCTGTAAGTTTCCAGGGCCTCTGCTGTCACAGTTGCAGGCATATTCCTGAAGCACCGACCGGGAGTTTTACAACATCTAGACGTTGCTACGCTACTTTGCAATTCCTGAACTTATAGCTATGTTATCTCCCTTTGCCGTAGACATCATAGGCGTACGAGCCAGGGTGCCCCCCCCCACACACACACACCCCTTCCGAACTTACGGGTAATCTGACTTTTCGGGCAGAAGGGTAAAGTGAAAAATAAAGTGCCAAAATCTAATAAAACACTAATTTTACCCTACTTTTAATTGAATATCACGAATTTATACTGAATTGATTATGGATTAAAACATTTTGTCTTGAGCCATTATACTTTGTGCGACATTTTGCCGGGCATCGATAATTAATTATGAATGCAGTTGCAACAGTCTGATTGGATGGTTCGAATTCAGGTCGACAAACGAGTGGGATTTTGGTTACAAAACCATTGGACAACTTTGGAGTTGCTTAACTCATATGCTAGAATAGCAGAACAACGCATTTACGACGGTTAGCTTTACAAAAATGTCTCCCGGAGGGCGAGGCCGCTATACCCTACGACGATTGATCAGTTAATTGTTTAGGATCCCGGTCATCCACCTTAAAGATAGTCAATATAGGATCACATTAAAGTTGCTGGAATAGCAGAATAACACGTTTGCGGCAGTTAAATTTTCAAAATAGTCTCCCGACGGTAACGTTTCCATCGACTGTAAACGATTGATAGAAATTCCAGTCAGTCATCTTTTTGTCTATAAAATATCACTATAAGGTAAAAATAAATTTTAATTTGGGGGCAGCTGGTGACAAAGTCTGCGTGTCATCGAAAGATGATGGATTTCATGTAAATTGATCAAATTCATGTTGACACCAACACATGTAGAATCCCATCTGGATATACCTTGTTGTTCCCAGTTATACAAACAACTGGGTTAGTAGGATTATTCCCAGGATGGATGCAATATTGATCCCAAATTTACACATTAATAAGGTCGGGTCATAAATATGACTTTGTTGTTCTCTGTAATACCATTCTATATGGCAGTTAAGTCTATTTGTCTATATAGTGTTGTGTTCAGATATGGGAATCTTAAGGTATAGACGTTGACCACATCCCATTTTGTCGTCGTTATATGGTTTCCAAACCTGTAAATTATTAACTGTGAATATAGACGAGTACAGAAAGGGTATATATAGGGTATATAAAAACTGTAGTGTTATAATTGTCTATATAAATCTGACAGACAGCAGCCCAGGACAATAACTAAACGGATAAAAGCGACACTTGGGAATCATGTTGAGTACGTCGTACAGGTTGATTTAATTATTTAAAAATACGTTTTATTTTGGAAGATCCGTCGTCTTCATTAGCTCAGTGGGAACAGAACAATAAAATGTTAAACCCGGTTTCATTTCTGTTCCAGAAGATAAATATTTTTTGTTCTTTACAATTTTTCGATTGTTGATCGAATTTGGAAATCTGTTTAAATATTATGTAGCGATTAAGTATATAAAACAAATCTATATTTGTAAATATATAAATAATGTATATATTATATCCATTTCATTAGACATGGTGTTTGTTTTTCAGACCTTCTTTTCAATGGATTATTGAATTCCCAGATGTACGTAGATGCTCTGTTGAAATTAGGTATACAAAACAAACAAATATCCAATTGTGGGTACCACAACTTTCATCTCTATTTAGCATACTTGTATTACAATCAATCACTTCATTCTCTGTGATACAATCAAAGAAGAGGGGTGGACATGGAGACACCCTGGAGGGGAATAGGCGCTCTTCTTTTATTTGAGGGTAAATACCCCATAATTTGCATCCCTTCGTTCTATATGAAGTGCAAGAATTTCTTAATATTAAGAATTTTCCTTAAAACCACCCTTAAGGAAAATCCTTATCTATAACAACTTTTTCGAAAGAAATCCCCAAATTATTACTTAAATCTCAGGTACCTCCAACACTAAGTCTTATTGTTTGTTTATCAATACTGTGACTTGAATCAGTTGTTTCGGTGGGCTTTACATAAAGAAAGAGTTTTCGGGGACAGGGAAAAACATTGTGACGACTGCGTTTTTTGAATTTGAAATTATTGCTAAATTTAAGGAATTTGTTGCACATTTAGGAAAATGGCTCTTATTGGCCCAGGGCCAATATGCATAAAACATCTTACATATATTCAACCTATTCAAAGCGATTACTCCAGTCATAAACACACACACGGTAACACATGTACACACCGATACTTGCAAGGATATTAATCCTCCTTACTACTTAAAGGGTACCTTAGATTTAATGAAGAATTTTAGGATTTGCCTGATCTCAGGTTTTTATCAGCATACCATTTGGAAAGGGGATTATCCTTAGTGATGGTTTCATGGGCAATTCTTAATTTAAAGGAATTTCTCCCACTTAAGATGTTTTATACACATGGGCCCAGGTTTTCTATTCAACGGAAATCTTAAATTAGAAATTTACTTACCTACCATTCAAGGGTAAAATTGTAGCGAAATTAGGTAACTATAGATAAAGAGCTAACAATGATAGGTAAACATAGACAATAATTTTCTGATACGTTTCGTTGCCTGGCAAACTATCTTTAACCTTTTGAACTGCATGATTATTACAATAATTTGATAGAATTTTGGACTGAATGAGTAGAAATCTGATCTTCATAATTTCTTATAATGATAAAACACTTTGAACACACTACCTGGTGACATTGTGATAATAATTTATCAAATATTGTGATAATAATTTATCAAATATTTAAAATAAATTTAATCGTATTGTTTGATAATTGTATGATCATTATTTTGATGTTTTTGGTCGAAACATGTTTTTTATGTTTATATTTGAAGTAATTGACAACGAAAACCTATATTTCAATATATTACACGCCGTTTTAGGGAACATTATAAGTTTCCTTCAAAAATGAGCCCCCATTGTGAATTTGGCTTCCTACTGGAATTAGCAGTCACTTTTAGGAGGAACACCCAAGCTTGCCGGATTCAATGGGTCAAATTCTTATAGAAACTACCTTCAAACCAAGGTTCGAGAATCTCTCCCGAATTTTACCCCACTAAATTAAAGTAACTAACCAGAAAATGTCTCAACTTCCAAGCAGTTTTAAGTGGTACAGATTTCAGCTAATCTAGCCTAGCTGTGGTCTGGCAATTACATAACTCTGTCGGGGGTACGCCACCACTAGAAATGTCTGTCAGAGTGTTTTTGTAATATTTGAAGATGTACGGTACACTGCTGTACCATTTTCATGTGGTACACTTTTGAGCTAATCTAGCTAAAGAATCCATACCCAGTATCGAAGCCCTCACAGCCACCACCAGATACCCGGCAGACTTACATTTTGATGATACCAGATACGCATGCTTTGATACGTTATATGCGAAAATTTTTACACTTTTCAGCTAGGCTAACCTCCCGGGCTCCCGGTCTATAACTGGTGATCTCTCCACGGGCGTTTATTTTCCTTCTGGCTGACTTTAGCGATATCATTAATTTTTAGACTAATAGGTCGGACCCGGAGCAGGCTTCTGCACTGGTCCCTTATCTTTCCAATTTCCGTGAGTATTTCATTGTGTTTCTGTGACCCCACATGTCGGTACCAATTTGACTTCTTTGACGAGGCGAAACCACAGATAATACAGGTATACTTGTCCATTATCTGAGGAAATAAAACATAAATAAGATAAATATAAACAGGTAACAGAAAGGCAGCAATTTAACAAACATAATTCTAGAAATAACGGGGACGTGGTGAAAGCCTACCGGTACGGGAACGAAAACCTAGCCTCAAAGGATAGTCGTCATCAGTGTCTTCGTCATTAGCAATAATACAGTCACCAGAGAGTTCCTGGTCAGATTCCTGCTCCGACACGGCACTGTGATAATCTTCTTCCGGATCTATAATAACTCTCCTCATTTACTCTCTAAGACGATCTACATGTACCACTTTTCGTCGGTAGGATTCTTCGTCCAAAATAACATAAGTTATGTCCGAGATTTTTTTCGTGACACAATACGGACCACTCCAGTGTTTCTGTAACTTGTTCGGAATTCCTTTTTTCACAGGGGAATACAGCCATACAAACGAATCTTCATATAACGGTTCGCGTCCCTGCTTTGGATGGTAATAATTTTTCTGTCTTCTCAATTGTCCTCTTAGGTAATGTCTCGTAAACGAATGCGCCTCTTCCATCGTTTGGCAAAGAGCTCGGCTCCATACTGGGTCTTTTGTAGATTTCATCAGGTGGTAAAACAAACTGGAGGTCAAGAGGTGTATTTACATCAGTCAATTCGGGGTACTGTTTGTAGATTGATGTACTGTAGAACAATAAGCAAACATCACACAGGGCAACACATCCTCCCAGGTATCTCCTTTCTCTTGTACATACGATGACAGCATCGACTTCAGAGTTCTGTTCATTCGTTCGACTTGATCATTCGATTGCAGGCGACAGGGTGTCGTTCTGGTTTGTTTATTCCCAAAAACTTTGTCACATCAGAATGATCTGTCATGGGAGTATAAACGGGAACTTCAACATTTAGACTACTGGTAATCCTCCTTTCATCTTCGTTCTTCTTCACTGCTAAATCAATGGTTTCATCGCTATTATTCACTAAAGGCCTAATGTTCAATTCAGGAATGCCTGTTTCCCGTTCTTGCGTAGGCCTAAACACCCGTTTCTCTATGTAATTTTGTACCAGTTGAAATTACTTTAGACGATAAATTTTCCTTCATAGAGTTATCATCATGCTCCACTTCTTGTGTAACTGAAAGTTCAGCTTTTGACTTCAGCAAAGATTCTTTTTTTGTGCCAAAATTTCAATTTTATAATCCATTTCAGCAGGTGTTTCTTTGTGTCGAGCTTCCAGGCGGGGTTGTTTCATAGCTTGCGAACAATCATTATTTTAAGGTTATATGTAAATACAATAAAACATTTTAACCAGCGGCTGCCAGGCAGGATACGCCCACATTTTCGAGAGATGGATAGAGAATAAGCTAAAAAGAAAGTGATTTTTCGTACAATCAGGGTCCATAATTCAGGAAGTTACGGTCCGATATGCGCGAAAGGAACCGAGATCTTTGAGTTATAAACTTACATTTCAAGTTTCAACAAAATCGGATAAAAATTGTGACCTCTATAGGGTCCACAGCCTTGATATACCATTTTTTTTACGCTATTTGAGAACGAACGGCGGCCATTTTGTCTGTCAGTTTTGGGCCAATTTTCACGAAGTTCGAACTCAGCCATTCTAAGGGTGTAACGGTGATATAATAATACGTTTTTTTTTAAATCGGATAAAAATTATGACCTCTATAGGGTCCACAGGCTAAAAAACGCGTTTTTTCGTACAATCAGGGGCCATAATTCAGGAAGTTACGGTCCGATATGCGCGAATATCAAAAGGAACCACGATCTTTGGGTTATAAACTTATATTTCAAGTTTCAACAAAATCGGATAAAAATTGTGACCTCTATAGGGTCCAAAACCTTGATATACCATATTTTTACGCTATTTGAGAACGAACGGCGGCCATTTTGTCTGTCAGTTTTGGGCCGATTTTCACTAAATTCGAACACACCCGTCCTTAGGGTGTAACGGTGATATAATAATACGTTTTGTTAAATCGGATAAAAAATTATGACCTCTATAGGGTCCATAAGCTACAAACGGAATTTTTCGTACAATCAGGGGCCTTTTAAACGGTCCGATATGCGCAAATATCGAAAGGAACTGAGATCTTTGGGTTATAATCATACATTTCAAGTTTAAACTCAATTGGATAAAAATTGTGACCTCTACAGTGTTCACAAGCTAAAAACGTATATTCCCCACCCCCAATCACAAAATAAAAAAAAGAGCTATTTAAATTTTTTTTACAAGTAACCTTAAAAAGAACTGAGAATATAATAGATATGTACACAATATCCCTACCACATGCTCCCAAAACATACATTTTAAATATGTCTAAATTTAATAACAACCTAACCAAGCACTAAAGACATTAATTATGCACTAAATTGAAATATTTTACGAAGAAATATTCCCCTTTGACAGATTAGGAATTCAAAATTGTCTACAGTATATAAAAGGGAACTAATAGATAAGGTACAGGACAAATAATTATAGATAGATAAAATAAATATAGCATAAAAAAACCATATAAAATGGAGAAATTTGTAAAACAAAAATTGATGAATAAAACCATTTCATATAAAAGTGGCATTAACATTCGAAATGTTCACTAAATCTTTAAACATAAAGGTTGATTTCATCCTACATTAATTATTTTATAATTAATTAATTCCTCTTTAATAATTCAAATTTTCAGGCCAAATTCGTAGTGTTTAGGATTACACTGCAGTCTATATAATGAAACAATATTTAGAGATGGTTTGGTATTTGACATTAAAAACAATAAAAAGTGATTAAAAAGGCAATGGCGACAAATAACTTTTGGGTTTTCACAATAAGATGTATAACAGAATTTGATGACTCTATATATTTAGAATTTAGAGTTGTTTTCTTTCTTTGGTATTAATCTTTACTAAATATATAGATGTACTTCTCCAAGGATGTTCACGTCTCTGAAAAATATAAAGTGATGATTATAGACAAAATGAAGGGCTGGGAGCCATTTTGACCTATGTCACACATAGGTCAAAATAGAAGTGTGGTATAATAATACAGCTTTATGTGAGAGTTATCAGTTATAACATGGTTTATAAACATTGTATTACTATTGAGTATGTAGTGACCTAATGAAAATTGGTGGAGCATGTCAAAAAACCTATGTCTGACTTAGGTCATTATGGCTCTAACTATCTTGTGCTTAGGTTTTTTATTTGCTCTATACTCTCTAGAAAAGAAGGCTTACAGTTGTAATGTGCCAAAACTTAAAAGTATTGCCTTGATGTGATATGATGAACAATTGAAATTATACTGCATATCTGGTATGTTAAATAATTAAATTACAATAGAAATGGTCATAAATTATCGTTCATCTCTGATAATTTGTTCGTTTGTGCTTATAAAACGTATCTATGACAATTAATACAACTAATCAATTAGGTTATAATGGTCCCCAATAGCTTTCTATAGGCACTAGGCCCATGTTTAATACTTCTGGAGATTACAAGGCTCTGTCATGCCAGCCCACTCCGAAATCTTGCAGGTTTAATATAAAATATATCATAAATATTTAATTTCTACTTTTATTATAACAATGGACAAAATAGATACATTTACAACTTTGGAAGTACTTAAATCCATTTTTGATGAAAGTCCAAACACCAGTTCTGACGATGGATCGGATCAGGATGATGTACCGGCTATTATTGATTTCCTTGGTGAGACTACA
Organism: Patella vulgata; assembly: GCF_932274485.2. NCBI lineage: Eukaryota > Metazoa > Mollusca > Gastropoda > Patellidae > Patella > Patella vulgata. The sequence goes on from NC_065885.2 coordinate 7,599,811, forward strand.
GAGGATACATTTCAAATCCGTACACTCTCCAAAGATGAAGTGATGTCGATGATAGATATTGATAGTAACAACTGTGAAGTTAAACTATTGCCTGAACACGAACCAGAAAACACGAATAAAGATCCAGATTATTTCCCTGATTCTGGATCTGAATCTTGTTCATCCGACGATCCAGCTCCAAGCACTGATCCAGCACCGTCCACTACTCCAGTACCGCCCACTACTTCAGTATCGTCCACTGATCCAGCACCGTTCATTAATCCAACAGCATCCAAGGGCACAAAGCCACCTAAGGACAATGACGAGATTAGAATGAAGAAATATGGTAAAAAGAGAATACCTATCCAGAAGGTTGGCTAAAAACTAACAGGAAACGCAAAAGACATAGTGGTGAAGAAAACTTCAATGTAAGGGGAAATCTGGTTAAGAAGAAAACTCTTATGCTTAGGCATTGTCGATCAACGAATGGGCGATGAGGCTCATATTATATTTCAGAATTTCTACAGCATGGGAAATCAAACTCTCAAGATCTGTATTTATTCGGACTGATTGACAAGAGTGCTTTTAAACTGAATAAAAAAACCGTTTCTTCACAACAAAACACCTAGAAAGCGTTAGTGTCCTATGAATTATTTTGTCAAATTGATTGATGGAACAAGGCTTAAAATATGCAATGTGTGTCTCCTGTCTGTCCATGGAATTGGTCGCTCTCGCCTTCGGCGCCTTCTTAGTGGCAAGGATGGTATCTCCCCCAAATTGGGACAACACCGGTCATCACACACCGTCTACTAAAACCCCAATACATGTATTGGATAGTATGAGAAAGCACATTCAATCCTTTGAAGCTAGAAAATATCATTATTCGCCTAATGATAACCCTGATAGAAAATACCTTCCGGATAACCTAAATATTAAACGAATGTGGAGACTATTTATAAAAAATAGGGAGCCTGAAAAATTTGAACAGATGTTGAAAGGAGTAGATTATAATAGCGAGAATAAACATTGGTTGTATAGAAGAATCTTCCTGTCTGAGAATAACTTATCATTTGGTTTCCAAAGGACTGGCACCTGTGGAATGTGTGACCTTCTCCAAGCATCAATAGTATCTGCAAAGGATGATAGAGAACGACGGGAATTAGAAGCTGAAAAAGATCACCATCTTTCAGTTGCTAACAATGGCCATGAAGACATGAAAACTGACCGTGAATTGGTCCAAAGCAGTTGGTCGCAAAATGAACCGGGGCGAAATTTTTACATTGTGCCAGCCTGTGCATACAACAGCACGGATATGTATTTGTTTGATTTTCAACAAAATCTTATGATTCCTAACTTCACTCATGGGGATATATATTACAGTCGCCAGCTTAATGTGTTTATTTTGGCATACACGATCACGAGGATGGTATAATATGCATATATGACGAAACAGTGACGAAAAAGGGTGGTTCTGATGATGCTTCATGCCTTTTAAAAGCCTTGAAAATACGTCAAACTGGAGCAAGAAATATGATTTGCTATTCTGATGGGTACGTGGAGGACAGAATAGAAACCATTACATGGTTTGTTTCTTCCAGTACCTCATACAGTTAGGAAAATATGAATCTATTCAGCAAAAGATTTTGCGAATGACCGTGACTGATAAAACAGATGCTGAATGTCAGCCAGGTTGTTACACCAGTAGATTATAGTAACATCCAGAATTCAGCCATCCCCCTTTGAGACCATTGAAATGACTTCAGCAGATTTCTTAGATTTTCAAACACGTTCAATGTCAAGCATAAAACTAACCTTTCGGGATCAACATGGTGGTGACAGTGAAGTTTTCTAAAGTCAGATGGTTTAGTTATGGGGCCACTGAAGAATATAACTTGAAAGATGGACTCAACTACACAGTCTGTCATGAAAATGAAGTTTGGTGCAGATATACATTCGACACCAAAGAAGAATAGAAGAAGGTGAACATTCTCAAAAGATCTGCTTTTGCAAAGGAACTACTGTGTCAAAAATATGCCTCACTAATTCCACTGTCCGCTTCTAAGTGGAAAGATCTGGAAAAGATAATTCCATTTATTACAGACCCCGAGAGGAAAACACTGTTCTTATCTTTACCCCATGATGCAGTGCACCTAGAAAACTTTCAAGATACTGCTGGTAGTGATGATGACTACTGCGATGACAGTGACTGAACTGCTGTGACTCAATCGTTATCATGTACCATAATCAACGAGAATGTTTTAGTTGTTTATTTTCTCCGTTTAAAAGTATTCGTGTTTGTTTAATTTATTTCCGGTTAAAAGATTAAATATGAATGATTAAATCTACTAGTGCCGATATTTTGTGTTGATCTCTATAACACTTATGTTGGTTCCGCGTACTAGATAATGTTATATGACCAGTTGACATCCCCATACAGATTAACCGTGGAAGATGATAAGTATAGAAGATAGTAATGGAAGCTCTTCATGTTATGATGTCTTATTGTGTTACTAAACACTGATATAATATATTATTTAAAGTATTAAGAGTTACGGGGACTATAGGTATATTGGAAAATATCCTTTTTTAAACTTTTCTGAATGTAATGATATCTGCTAAACATTCCATCACCCGTCCAGTTTCACAGTTCTTTCACCGTTTTCGCAACACCCCTGAAAATCGACAGGGTTGTCCTCTTAGGCCCCAATGCTTCACTTAATTTGTAGCGTCTATAACTCAACAAACCAAATCTTGATTGACGAACCGTAGCCATTAAATACTTCTCAGTAGAACAAATCATTGAATATCCAAATGCATTTAAATGAAATTAGTGTGACATGATTTTACTGTGTATTGTCATATACGCTATACAGTAACCTATTTAATGCTCTTTAACAAATTATAGAGTATTTATTGAATACAATAACAGATCACGTGACTCCTTTGTGCAATAATTTAAATTTTAACAACATACAGTGGGCTGAATCGATTAATGTCGGTTTTATTGAATATAACGGTGTAAAAGTTTTGAGAATTTGTTAAAGACTAAATTCGACTAATTCTAGTTCAACTGGATTAATACCTCGCGAGATTTATATTTTGTAATGGCCGTTGAGTTCAATATGACGTATTACCTGCTCTTTTTAATTTCGTTTAAACAAGGTAAAGTGTTGTTTATTCAAAACCTAGTAGTTTCATAATGTTAGGCACTGTTTATTTATAATGTCCGACCAAGTCCTAGTATACTTATAATGTTAGATCCGTGGTATACCTACCTAGTAGATTCTTAATGTTACAGGTATGATAATAAGTGATTGACCTAGTGATATGTGGTCATAACGGCCCTAAACCATAACGGGCAAAATAAACGTTGGTCAGAGCGGGCAAGAGTTTGGTCTAAAAGGCCCAAAAGATATTTTAAAAACGATATATTTTACAAAACAGTATACTTCCTTAATAAAAATCCCAAGATCTACTGGCTATTTATTATTTATTTATAAAAATAGCAATATGGTTTCAACTAATCAACATAATGAATTAAAAGGCTATATTGCCAACCCAGAAATTTTCTTGCTGATTTTCAAAGGAAGCGTGAATGCCAATAAATCAACTGATTGGTTAATCCCAAATATAGTACTTCACACTCTTCTAAGCTATTTCAGATTGGTTATCATTTTGATAATCAGCTATCTAAAGACTTCATGTGTGCCGATATCAAAGACAAACTACTAGCCAGTTATTATTATTAGCTAAGCCCTGATGTCGGGTGAAAATGGTGCCACTATGGTATATTATGCTTCTAACACTGTTTATTTAATAAATATTTACGTATTAATATGAGCTGAAAAAACGTCACAGCTTACATTACTTATATTCATCAACAATAAAAAAATTGTTCTTTAGGATTTATAACTTCATCATAAATTGAAAGGTCTAATTGATATTGTAAATTTGGAGAGAGAGAGAGATTTTCTATGTTGAAGTATGTTTTTTCATTTGCCGACTTTGCTATGTTAGATTGGTGTATATAAATATCATTGTGATGAGAATGAATAACAAATATTACTTGACCAAATCGTTGGACCAGTATGGGCTAAGGCCGTTGTGTCTTTTACCCGTATATTTATATGGTCACAAGTTTGATAATAAGAGGTCAACCTTGTGTTCATCGCTCCGTCCTACTCCACTAATAAAATAAAACCAAGTACGAACAATCCAAACCATAAGACAGAATTCGAAGTCCTAAAAACAAACCATGGGGCCATTGACAAGATTTTCAAGAATCCAAACTATCTGCCCTTCATGAGTTCATTGTTCTCGTAAGTTGATTCTACAAACCAATCAAAAAGCAGTTTACTGTCACCGCAATACAGCAGCTCTCACACTCGATTATGTGAATGTTTGCAAGAGATCTAAGATCAAACAAGTGACATGTACGCAAAAGAATGTCCTAAAATATTTTGACATAGTTTGCAACCACGATTAAGCGATCTCGGTTACTATAACAGGCGAGTTACTTAGTTACTTCCCGTCGTAAATTCGGTTTCGATTTATATAAAATTTATAGAATATTTTAATTGGTCGATAAAAAGTAGCATAATTATCAAGGGCGATAATTTGACTATGTGTCGCCTTCGTGAATGGATCCAGGGTTTAATGGAGGAGAACAGAACATTTTCACTGGGAATATCGAGTAAGCCTTGTTATGTATATTAACTTTCAAACGTGAGCTCAACCCTGAAGCAAGGGCACTTATGTTAAAAGTAGGCTTTATTTCGTTTATATGTGATAACAACACAATCTTTTTACTTTTTATTCACACGCAGTGTGTAGATCACTTATGCATCTAACTGTATGTACAGATAATTCCTGCTTCTTCTAGACATTCGTATGGAAGGAAGCCTATAACTAACATTCATAATTTCCACTTTTCGCCTCTTCAAAACACGAAAGTCGAATAGTAGAAGTTAGAACAAAATGTGAGGCGACAACAGACTATACAAGCCAAAATCAACTCGAAAATAGGAAATTAAGAAATAACTCACTGCTATAATAGTATGGCGGTATATTAGATTCAAAATTCTAACATGCTATCGTCTAATTTCTTACTTCTACTCATGTAATTTCTAACTTCTATTCATGTAATTTCTAACTTCTATTCATGTAATTTCTAAATTAATACAATGTATAATCCAACTTCTTTATTTGTTCAGTGTAAATTTTAATTCTGTTTCATCTTATTTCTATTATTAAGGCGATAAATGTCTAGTCGCTTTACATGTTAAGCATGAACGGCAAACAAATTTAGAATTTTGATACTTCTCCTTTGCAACCATCATTATGACGTCGTTTGGTGTCGCCACCGTGTGGCGATGGGGTTTAACGTCCACTCGACACAATCTAGATTCGGTATTAACATGGTATTAGCACGCGATAACCATTCGGCCACCCCCCCCCCCCCCAAACAACATTGAACGTGACATATATGTATGGTTAAACCCCATTTATTTCATTTATATTTCAAATATAAGCTAAACAGCATTTGTTCTTTTTTTTAGACAAGTGCGGGATTTGGAGAATTTTAATTGATTTTTTTTTTTACAGTTAAGCCAATTAATATTTATATACTGTTGGTCTATATTAACACAGGGTACAATTTTATGGATACACTGGGTACAATTTTATGGATACACAGTTAGTGAGTTTAATACTTAGGGACGTTTCGACGAGGATATCCACGTCTTTATCAAGCAACTCTCTCTCTCTCCAAATTTTAGCACTCCTTCCAACCTGGATCAATTTGAATGAAATTTTCAGCAAATTGCCTTTACATTATGTAGTTTTTAACTATTATAGTGAGAACTGCCAACTCATTATCGAATCTCCCATAATGTATTTTTAACCCTGTCCAGTTTGTTGAAACAACCAGCTAAAAAAAACGATTTTTCGTACAATCTGGGGCCAAAGTCCAGGAAAAGATGATCTAATATGCGCAACTATCGCCAGGAACCAATATCTTTGGGTTATAAACATACTTTTCAAGTTTCATCAAAATCGGATAAATATTGTGACCTGAACGGTCCACTACATTGGTTTTACATACTACTACACTATTTGAGCACGAGATGTGGCCATTTTGTCTGTCACTTTTGGTCCGATTTTCAAGAAATATGAATTCAACCAACATTATGGTGTAACAACGGTGATATAATTTGAACGTTGTTTTAAATCTGATACAATTGCGACATCTAGATAGGAACCTGAAGCTAACAAAGCGATTTTTCGTACAATCAGAGGCCATAATTCAGGAAATCGAAAGGAATCAGGATCTTTGGCAGGTAGACCTATATTTCAAGTCTCAACAAAATCGAATAAAAATTGTGACCTATAGAGTCTCCACAATCAAATTGTTGACGGATGGACAGGGGCGACGACAATATACGTCTACTTAAAAAATGTGGGCGTATAAAAATATGACAGACTGTCTCTTTGATCTGGGATCTCCCCGACAACCACAACTATGTGTTTATTATATTTTATAATGTATATACCATCAATAACAATAACAATTATCATCATACTTTCCCCTAAATTTGAATCTTGAGAAAACTTTCTTGCGGCCTTGGAATTTCCATATTCTGTCGCATATTTTGCAATTTTCGCCCGCAATTCAGGTATATACATATTGTTTTCGGCCTTCAGTTTAACACCGCGTTTAGTTATTGAATCTTTCGATGATTTAGTCGGAGTTAACGCTTCAACAATCTCACTATTTGCGGCAGTAATATTGTCACGCTCCTCAACAGTGCTTGCATTATCGGGATTTGGCAAGCCGAGAATTTCCTCAGTAAAACAATTCACATTTCGTTTCGTTTTAGTTACAAATTTAAACATCGCCATTTTGAAAGTAATAAAAATGTCGCATGCCATGTGTTTTATAGTCGTTCGTCAGTTTGGAGTTAATCAAGGGATTTAATTTAACAATAATTATTTAAAAATTGAGTTTGATAACAGGTATTTAATTTTCTTTGATCTGTTGAATACAGACTCAAAGCCATAATCCTCAATAGTTGTTTATTTACTGTTACTAATGATCACCAATCAACCGATGTTTTGAGGAGCCGACTGTCACCTCAAAATTAACAATCTACCACATTTTATAGACAAATTTACTAAAATAAATTATTTAAATTCGCAAAAATTTCATGTCGCAATAATTTTTTCCCCACTATAGAAATTCGCAATAATTTCATGTCGCAATTATGTTTCACCACCCCAACTCGCAATAATTTCATGTCGCAAATATTTCATGTTTTACAGTATATGCATTAAAAGATGGTGAAAATGTAGAGTATTTATAAATTTAATTTGTATTGAATGTTTTTTTTTCAAGTTATTGCAGGGGACCTTTGTGGCTATGAAATAGGTGACTATTATAAATACACAGACAACAGGTATTGTCCTAATGGATGTTGTACTATCGGCAGTGACGCCACCTTTAACAACGTATGCTGCGATAACAGGTAACACGATTTTCAGAAACGTGTCAATTGTTTGGTCTTTTTGTGTTGAATTAAATAATGAGTATTGGTTTAGTTATCTACCTTGATGGACAAGTGTAATAATTTTAAGACTAAATCATTTCATTTTCTGTTTTAAAGTGTGAAATACAGATATTTGTTTTTCAGTATTTCTATCAGTATCATCATAGGAATAGTAATAGGTGTAGTTGCATTAGTTATCACTACCATAGTGGTGATAGTCATTATTGTATGCTGTTGCAGTAAACGACAATCAGCAACCCAGGGTCATGTTTTTGCAGCCCCAAACAAAGCTGTGGTATTTTCTAGTAAGTATTCACTAATACTTACAATTATTTTAGATATACGAATAAGTTTTATGTGATAGTGTACAAACATATGAATTCATCCATATCCTTCGTTTTGGTGAACCCATAGACTGACATTTAATTCGGATCTAGATAACCACCATTGATAATATTGACCGAATTATTAAGAAAAGGTCACAGTTTATATTATTCCTACATGCCATTCAGCCACAAACTGAAATAGGGTTTATCGCCCGACCTTTCTGCACCGACTGGGCTAATGAAAACGGGGGAACACCATAATATGTGCTATGAAGGACACTTTGATCGGATTGCCAAGTGTTCGTTTACATTCACGCCAACGTGTACACGGTTTTCCGTTCGATCCATACGACTGGACGCTAACTTGCACCCACTGGCAAGGGGAAGTCACGCTGCATAGTGAGCCAGCGCCTTACTTACCGAGCCATTGCGACTGTCGCTACAGCCATACACGGGATCATGTCAGCTAAGATTAATGGTTATATGAGACACTGACCCCTTCATCTCTATGGGTAGCTGTCTGTTTAATTAAAACATAACATACTCTCATATCAGTTATTTAAAAATGTAAACAATATTAATTAGAATTGTATCTTTCTATCTTACAGATACTACTCATACAAGTAACATGTATCCAGGAGTTAGTTATCCTCCACCAAACGCTTTTACCCCTCCACATGGAACAAATAACTCATCGTCGTCTCCAAGTGGACATTCCGCTAATCCACCATCTTATGATACAGTTACCTCCCCTGGACAAGATAGCAAGGGTTTCGATACACATGTCAACAGTAATTAGTTATGATTTAGAATTGTTATTAACTGTATATAGATAGAGTTACTATTTTTGATATTTTTTAATTATTTTCCGTTGAAATAGAATTTAAGAAGTCTTGCCTAGGTGAGTTACCTCACCTAAAAAAATAGCAAGGGCTTCGCTACACATGTCAACATGAATTAGTTATGATTTAGAGTTGTTACTCACTTTATATAAATGGAGTTCTTATCTTTGATATTTTTTCTAATATTTCGTTTGTATAGAATTTAAGAAGTCTTCCCAGATACATTAATGCGCAGAGACATTCATCCTCTGTAGTCGTGTGAAGCTACTTTTCTCACAAAAATACACACCATAAGTTTTCATTTTCTGTTCACTTGAGGAAACAAATAACTCATCGTCGTCTCCAAGTGTACATTCCGCTAATCCACCATCTTATGATACAGTTACCTCCCCTGGACAAGATAGCAAGGGCTTCGCTACACATGTCAACATGAATTAGTTATGATTTAGAGTTGTTACTCACTTTATATAAATGGAGTTCTTATCTTTGATATTTTTTCTAATATTTCGTTGGTATAGAATTTAAGAAGTCTTCCCAGATACATTAATGCGCAGAGACATTCATCCTCTGTAGTCGTGTGAAGCTACTTTTCTCACAAAAATACACACCATAAGTTTTCATTTTCTGTTCACTTGAGGAAACAAATTGGACGAATTCCATGCGAAGCAACATTATGAGTCGTAACTATAAGACCAGGTAAACTATAGGCTATTGAATTTACATTACGACATTAAACTTACAAACATATCCATGGGTATTAAAGAATACACTGTGATATATTAAATAATACACCAAGGAATTCGAGTAGCTACTGTAAATTTTTATGCAATTGTTTTGTTTTTTTTATACAAATGTAGGTAGATAGGCCTATCATTTAAATAATAGGCCTATCATTTACTAGAATTGATATTTGTTGTTTATTTCTTACTATGTCTGTGTGGTTTATCGTGTCCGCAGGTTTGTCTTTTTGGTTTAGTTTTGCCTGTATTGCGGTGCACCTGCATTTCCAATCCAAGTCCCTAGGCAGCTTTTTAAACAACTGTTTTGTCTATAAGTATCATTTCTACAAATATTTATTAAACTATTTGCAAGTTGAAATTTGCGATTCAAAAACATACACAAAAGACCACAAGCTGTGCACACAATCTTGTAGTGGGGGAATAATTCTAACGTATTTTGTTTATGTTTTTGAATCGCAAAATTCTGCTTGAAAATAGTCTTGGATTTTTCTAAAGGTGTATCATTCAAGGAAGAATTACAATGAAAAATAGAAGACCGTAGAACAGAGGTGAGGTAGAGCATTATTTGCATTTTCTTTGCATGTTAATAAGGGCGGACAGGAACGATCAGAGGAATTCACGATTCTTTACATAATATTATTTTCTTACAACGACCTTATATGTGGCACACTGAAATAACAATCTGTTATATATTCTATTGTGACTTGTATACATATTGAAATTGTTATATATATATATATATATATATCATAGTATAAAATATAAAAATAACACCGATTTGCTTTTATATTTTATACTATGATATATGATACTGTACATTAGAACAACAACTCACTACAGCTATATATATATATATATATATATATTTTGTTTATCTTTTTTTTTATTATTTCATAATAACCCATGTTGACTATAAGTAAAATAAGTAAAAAAAAATATCAATCTTGTAAACTGGTTTTCTAGAGGTCCAGATGAGCTATACCATAAAGAGAGAGAGAGAGAGAGAGAGAAATGGGGTTTAACGTCCACTCGACACAAACTAGGTCATTTCGGGACTAACATATGGTTCAATTTTATTTTCATAATTCGCTTGCGCGTAGGGGTCTTTAGCAGTTGGAGGAAACTGGAGGACCCGGATAAAACCCACGAAGTTGGACAGGCGACCCTACTCCTTGTCACGTACAGCTATACCATAAACAAAATCAATTACCATATATGTCTTTAAGCTGTATTATACAAGATTTAGATGCAGAGCTGACCGTTCTTGCTATTTAATAGTAATTCAGACATAGACAATGTAAAATTAATATATTCAACATATATTAAAATTACTTTATTCTGAACGACGTAATCACTGATGTTTTAGCACCACTAAGACAGGACACCGCGCCGTCTAGCACTGCCGGTAAATACGAAGACATTGACAAGGGGACACCACTTGTCCAGCAACACTGACAAAGGGACAACCAAAATGCATTCATTGAATCTTCCAATAATTTTAGTTTATAGAAATTAACATTGTATGATAATAACAGCCAAATTATGTACATCATAAATCGATTATCCTTGAAGCTCAACATTGTAAAAAACCTAGATTGCTTTCCTATAACAACTTTATTTTTAACACCTGAGCGTAGCTTTAACTATAACCTTTGTTGCACGGAAAACGATGAAAAGGTAAAAGGTGTGCTAATATTTTGATTTGTTTTGTGGGGTGGCAATACTGTTATACTATGCAATAGTATAAAACATAAATCCAAAATAGAGATAATAAGTTTAACAGATTATCAATGCGTATCCTCATAGTATTAAATTTATGTTGTTGCTGTAGGCGAAAACAGGTCAAGGTCAAGTTGTAACAACTCTGAGCACGACTGTTGTATATTCTATTAAGTATTTACTAACACTTGCATGTGCAGAGACGTTGTAGCTCAGTGTGTAAGAAGCCTGACTTGTGTATATCATTTGAGACCTAAAATTTAATATTGTATTTGAATCTATGTCAGTATTTTATATTTTTTTCATTCTTTCCTTATCTTTGACAGTCAATTTTAACACCATGATGTAAAGTTTAATATTGACATAAAAGAGCCATTTAAATGTTTTTACTCATTACTTGTATTATTCATTCATATATAAATAATGCAATTAAATTAACATTTTTAAGATATCTTGTATAACGTATTGGACGTTAAATTTGTAAAAACAACAACACCATTCTCTGTAGTCATGTGCAGTAATTTAAAGAACAATGCTCCCTATTCCTGAAATATACAAGAAGTGTTAAACATACATTATGCTAGAGCTAAATCTGCCTATTGCAGGTGTTTATTAGGCCTTAACTGTTATATAAACTATTAATTAGACATTTATTAACAAAACAAGACCATAATTAACTCTCGATGGCATCGGATACTCGAGATTTTAACTAGACTAGAACGGTTCGCCATTTAAAAATGGGAAAGCGAGGCTAAGTCTCGAATATACCAGTGCCCTGGTTACAAGTCACACATCTGGTCAAAACTACAAATAGTGATAACTTGGCTCAGAATGAAGTAATTTGGATGAAATTTTCAATATTTTCATTTTACATTATCTGTTTTGAGCTATTATAGCAAGAATGGTCAGCTCTTTATCTAAATCTAACATAATGTATCTTTAATAGTTACGGGATCTGGGAATAGACGAACCTCTTTACTTAGGTAACTCCATCCGTTAAGCAATAGGCATAGGACCAGTGCTGGGTTTAATGAAGGAGTGTCTAAGGCTATTCAACTATGAGGCCCCTCCCAATCCCGCAGGACTAGAGGACGATGAAAATGTGTTTTAAACAAAACTGGGCAAGGCCGAGAAAGATGACGGGTATTGCAAACTACACTGCGTGTTCGACAGTGTCTAAAAAAGTATATAACTTGACCAGAGCCGCCTATATCGTGTTGCACTAGGCTTCGTGCAGTCTGTCAAGCCTATCTGGTAAATCCTAGATCGTGTTTCCCTAAGCTTCTATCTGACAAGCCTATAGGTAAACCCGGCACTGATAGTTCCCTTGGTTGGAGGACCCCTAGATCTCGAGGTCATGCCTATAGGTAAGCATTGCGGTCATGGGAGGATGAATCCTATTGGTAATCATCATTCTGCGAAATTTTGTTATGTTAGCCTAATGTCCTTTAACGGAATTGCTCAAGCTTTTAAACAGACATCAGACATCATGAAGTTATCCTTATTATATGTGGCCAACATACCAGTTTTTCTTTCGGATAAGCTGCAGTCGAAACATTGCTGCGGCGTCAGCATATTTCCATGCTGTGAGTGACTGTTTAGGTAAGGACCACAGATCACTGCCCTGGAGCCCATCTGCCTTGCTTGTATTTTTTTTTATCTGATAGACACGAAAAAACATAGTCATCTCCAGGAGACGATATGCATATCATATGAGTCTTTAGTTACATTTTTCCCGAAACGGTATGAACACTTTTTTAAAACTTTTCTGAATGTACTGCCATCTGCTAAACATTCCATCACCCGTCCAGTTTCATAGTTCGTTCCCCGTTTTCGCAACACCCCCGAAAATCGACAGGATTGTCCTCTCAGGCCCCAATGCGTCACACTTTATTTGTAGCGTGTATGACTCAATAAACCAACTGTTGATTCACGGACCATACTTCCTTCTTAATACAACAAGTCATTGAATAAATATCCAATGATAGGCATTTAAATGAAAGGGGTGTGACATGTATTTACTGTGTATTGTCATATCCGCTATACAGTAACCTATTTAATGCCCTTTAACAAAGAGTATTTATTGAATACAATAACATATCACACGACTCCTTTATGCAATAAGAACATACAGTGGGCTGAACCGAATAATGTAGGTTTTATTGAATACAACGGTGTAGCCATTTTGAAAGTTTGTTAAAGACTAAATTCGACTAATTCTACTTCAACTGGATTAATACCTTGCGAGATCAGTATTTTGTAATGGCCGATGTGTTCAATATGACGTTTTACCTGCTCTTTTTAATGTCGTTTATACAAGGTAAAGTGTTGTTTATTCAAAACCTAGTAGTTTCACAATGTTAGTCATTGTATATTTATAATGTCCGACCACGTCCTAGTATACTTATAATGTTAGATCAATGGTAGACCTAGTAGATTTATAATGGTAGACCTATCTATTAGATTCTTAATGTTACAGGTATGATAATAAGTGATTGACCTAGTGATATGTGGTCATAACGGCCCTAAACCATAACGGGCAAAATTAACATTGTTCAAAACGGGCAAGAGTGTGGTCAAAAAGGGCCAAAAGATAATTTAAAAACTATATATTTTACAAAACAGTAATACTTCCTTGTAACCTGGACGGGAAAACTTCCTTTGTTCTTTTCGTTGAATAAGCAGATTGTTTTCCCTCTAGTAGAGTGGGTGGAGCTTAACCGTGCAATAACTAGACATGTTCAATATTATGGAACTCTTTAGTTTTAGTAGAAATCATATAGAGAAGTGGGATAGGGTTTTATGTGCAATAACAACAAGCATGTTGAGCAGGTGTCATTATTCGTTAACAGGTTTAACATCGCAGCCTACGGCCTCAATGTTTAAACCTGTTAACTCATGAGAGTCGTGCTATAAATATAACTTAATAAAAATCCCTAGATCTACTGGCTATTTATTATCCATTTAATAAAAATAACAATATGGTTTCAACTAATCAACATAATGAATTAAATGCCCATTGCCAACCAGGAAAATTACATGCCCATTTTCTAAGGAAGAGAAAGTACTAATAAATCAACTGATTTGTTAATCCCAAATTTAGTACTCCAAAATCTTCTAAGCTATTTGGGATTGATTATCATTGTGATACTCAGCTATCTGAAGACTTCATGTGTGCCGATATCAAAGACAAACTACTAGCCAGTTATTATTATTAGCCAAGCCCTGCTGTCGGGTAAAATGGTGCCACTATGGTATATTATGCTTCTAACACTACTTATTCAATACATATTTTATTCAATACACAGTTACGTATTAATATGAGCTGAAAAACGCCAGAGCTTACATTACATAAATTCATCAACAATAAAAAAATTGTTCTTTAGGATTTATAACTTCATCATAAATTGAAGGTCTAATTGATATTGAAAATTTAGATAGAGAGAGATTCTATATGTTGAAGTATGTCTTTTTCATTTCCAGACATTGCTATGTTAGATTGATGTAAATAAATATCATTGTATAATGAGAATGAATAACAAATATTATATAAACCATTTTGAAATTTAATAGGCCGTATTTACCAAATTGTTTGATCGTTTTGACCAAATCTTTGGACCAGTATGGGTTAAGGCCGTTCTGTCTATAACCCGTATATTTATTTGGTCACAAGTTTGATAATAAGCGGTCAACCTTGTGTTCCTCGTTCCGTCCTACTCCACTAAACCATGGGACCATTGACCAGATTTTCAAGAATTCAATTTATCTGCCCTTCGTCAGTTCATTAGTCACGTAAGTTGATTCTACAAACCAATCAAAAAGCAGTTTACATACCAGTCTTAGCGTCATTGTTTACCATCACCGCAATACAGCAGCTTTAACACTCGATTATTTGAATGTTTGCAAGAGATCTAAGATCAAACAAGTGACATGCACGCAAAAGGATGTCCTAAAATATTTTGACTAAAGTTTGCAATCACGATTAAGTGATCTCAGTTATTATAAAAAGCGAGTTACTCCCCGTCATCAATTCGGTTTCGATTTATATAAAATTTATAGAATAATTTGATTGGGCGATAAAAAGTAGCATAATTATCAAGGGCGATAATTTGACTATGTGTCGCCTCCGTGAATGGGTCTAAGGTTTAGTGGAGGAGAACGGAACATTTGCACTGGCAATATCGATTAATCCTTGTTATGCATATTAAAGATAGATTATGGGAGATTAGATAAAGAGTTGACAGTTCTCACTATAATAGTTAAAAACTAGATAATGTAAAAGGCAATTTGCTGAAAACTTCATTCAAATTGATCCACTATGAACCGAGAACAAGGCGATTGAATTTCGTTCTAGCCTTGATCACCATTACTAAAGTCAGTACGATAAACAGCATAGTCTCGATTATCCATTTAATCGTTAAATCGTGAAGGAAAGTTATGCAGTAAATCGGCTCACAATCCACTAAATATAGCAGACTTGCGATGCCATATAGAGTTGATTATGGTCTGGATAGGTTAATTAATGTCTAATTAATAATTTAGATAACATTTCAGGCCTAAATAAAGACCTACAATAGACAGATTTAGCTCTTGCATAATATATGTTTAAAGCTGAACTCCGATTACAAAATTACAGAAATAATTAAATAAAAAAAACGGTAAAGCTCTAAACGACTGCCATACTTGTTTTCAATTTGTAGAACAACAATGGCGATCGCTTTGGGCAAACAAACTCATAGTCAGGCCACACCCACTTCCAGTAAACGCCGTATCAAGCAAGGTATCCACATCCGGTTACCTGTCAACTAACAATTACCTCTTGATTGATTGATGTTTTTTCACTATCAGCTCACAGAAAATGTTATTGCTACACAACTGTTATGTCTGATGTAACCGGATGTGGTCGCCTTGCTTGATACGACGTTTACTGAAAGTGGGTGTGGCCTGTCTATGTGTTTGTTTGCCCAAAAGCGATCGCCCTTGTTGTTCTACAAATTGAAAACAAGTATGGCGGTTGTTTTGGACGTTACCTTTTTTTTTATTTTATTATATCTGTAGTTTTGTAATCGGAGTTCAGCTTTAACTTTCAAATGTGAGCTCAACCCTAAAGCAAGGGCACTTATGTTAAAAGTAGGCTTTATTTCGTTTATATGTGAACACATCACAATATTTTTACCCTTTTATTTACACCCAGTGTGTAGATCACTCATTCATCTAACTGTGTGTACAACTTAATAATTCCTGCTAGTAAACGCGTCAAACAAGATATTCGGGTGGTACTAACATGGATTGGGTAATACAAGGTGGACGTGTTGTGTCCTTCCGAGGTGGACAGTACAGACCAATTATAGTTATAATGATACACATAGTATAGTGGCCGTACACTCTTGGAGACACGAGGATAATTCAGTCCAGAACGAACTCTATATTCACGAAGCAATTGCCCGCGAAATCTCTCTCTAGTCAATGCTATACTTTATTGGAGCGAAAATTTGGATTTTTTATCGTCCTATTAAAGTGTTGAAAGTCTTAACCCTGTCCAGTTTGTTGAAACAACCAGCTGTGCTAGGCTAGATAACGCCCACATTTTGCAATTAAGGATGGATAAAGAAGAAGCTAAAAAAAAGGGATTTTTCGTACAATCTGGGGCCCAAATCCAGGAAATGATGATATAATATGCGCGAATATCGCCAGGAACCAAGATCATTGGGATTAAACATACTTTTCAAGTTTCATCAAAATCGGATAAATATTGTGACCTGTAGAGGGTTCACAACTTTGGTATTACATACTTTTACACTATTTGCGTACGAGGGGTGGCCATTTTGTCCGTCAGTTTTGGTCCGATTTTCAAGAAATATGAACTCAACCAACATTATGGTGTAACAGTGATATAATTTGAACGTTGTTTTAAATCTTATAAAAATTGCGACATCTAGATAGGAACCTCGGGCTAACAAAGCGACTTTTCGTACAATCAGAGGCCATAATACAGGAAATCGAAAGGGACCGAGATCTTTGGGAGGTAGACCTATAGTTCAAGTCTCTTCAAACTCGGATAAAAATTGTAACTTATTGAGTCTCCCCAATCAAATTGTTGACGGACGGACAAGGGCGACGACAATATGTGTCCACATAAAAATGTGGGCGTTTAAAAATATGACGTAATATGACAGGCTGTCTCTTTGTATTAAACTATATGTATTAAAAGATGGTGAAAATATAGAGTATTTACAAATTTAATTTGTTTTGTTTGTTTTATTTCAAGTTATTACAGCCGAGTTTTGTACCTATTATTATGACTATTATATCAACTCAGACACCCGGTATTGCTCTAATGGATGTTGTATTTCCGGCAACAGCGCCACCTATAACAACGTATGCTGCCCTGACTATGCTACTAGCAGGTAACATGATTTTCAGAAACATGTCGATTTTTTGGTCTTTTTGTGTTGAATTAAATAATGAGTAATGAGTTATCTCCCTTGATGGACAAGTAATAATTTTAGAGAGAGAGAGAGAGATATGGGGTTTAGCGTCCACTCGACACAAACTAGGTCATTTCGGGACTAACACATGGTTCAGGGTTTTTTTTTGTATAATTCGCTTGCGCGTAGGGGTCTTTAGCAGTGGGAGGAAACCGGAAGACACGGGGAAAACCCACGAGGTTGGAAAGGCAATAATTTTAGAATACATCAATATCATTTTCTGTTTTAAAGCGTGAAATAAATATATTTGTTTTTCAGTTCTAATGTCGGCGTCATCGTAGGAATAGTAGTAGGTGTAGCGGTATTAATTATCACTGTCATAGTGGTGATAGTTATTATAGTATGCTGTTGTTGTAAACGACAATCAGCAACACAGGGTCATGTTTTTGCAGCCCCAAACACAGCTGTGGTATTTTCTAGTAAGTATTCACAAACACTTAACCATTCTTTTAGATATACGAATAAGTTTTATGTGATAGTGTACAAACATATGAATTCATCCATATCCTTCGTTTTGGTGAACCCATAGAGGGACATTTAATTCGGAACTAGATAATATTGACCAAATTATTAAGAAAAGATCACAGTTTATATTATTCCCACATGCCATTCCCACACAACATGAAATCGGGTTTAACGCCCGACCTTTCTGGGCTAATGAAGGCGGAGGAAACACCATACTATGTGCTATGAAGGACACTTTGATCGGATTGCCAAGTGTTCGTTTACATACGACTGGACGCTAACTTGCACCCACTGGCAAGGGGAAGCCACGCTGCATAGTGAGCCAGTGCCTTACTTACCGAGCCATTGCGACTGTCACTACAGCCATACACGGAATCATGTCGGCTAAGATTAATGGTTATATCAGACACTGATCCCTCCATCTCTATGGATAGCTTCCTGTTTAATTAAAACATGACATAGTCTCATAATATCAGTTATTTAAAAATGTACACAATGCTAATTATTTAGAACTGTATCTTTTATCTTACAGATACTACCCAAACAAGTAACATGTATCCAGGAGTTGGTTATCCTCCACCAAACGCTTTTACCCCTCCACATGGAACAAATAACTCATCGTCGCCTTCAGGTGGACATTTCGCTAATCCACCATCTTATGATACAGTTACCTCCCCTGGACAAGATAGCAAGGGTTTCGATACACATGTCAACATGAATTAGTTATGATTTAGAATTGTTATTAACTGTATATAGATAGAGTTACTATTTTTCATATTTTTTAATTATTTTCCGTTGAAATAGAATTTAAGAAGTCTTGCCAAATACATTATTGCACAGAGACCCACCATCGTACGATACAGTTACCTCCCTTGGACAAGATAGCAAGGGCTTCGATACCCATGTCAACATAAAATAGTTATGATTTAGAGTTGTTATTAACTTATATAGATAGTTACTATTTTTGTTAAATTTGTTTTATTTTCCGGAAAAATATAAAATTTAAGAAGTCTTGCCAGATACATTATTGCACAGCGACCTTCATCCGCTTTCCCCCCATTTCCGAGAGAATCAACATTATAAGCTGTAACTATAAGACCAGGTGAACTATAGGCTATAGAATTTATATTATGACATTAAATTTACAAACATAACAATGTTTATTACAAAATACACTGTGATTTATTAAAGAATACAATCAGGAATCTGGATAGCTACTGTAAATATTTATGCAATTGTTGATTTTTTTAAAAACAAAAGTAGATAGATAGGGGTATCATTCATTTGTTGTTTATTTCTTACTATGTATGTAGTTTGTCTTATATGTGGTATACTAAAATAACAATCTGTTTTATAATATGCCCTGTATCATCGTGATACATATTGAAAGTGTTTATATATATTTTGATTATTTTTTTGTACTTTTTTTTATTATGTAATAATCAGGATATATTATCGATGTTGACTATAGCAAGTCATTTGTGTTGCCTTGTAATATATATTCGATGTTGACTATATCAAGTCATTTGTGTTGCCTTGTAATTATAGTAAAATAAATAAATACAAATCTAGTGACTTGGTATCCTAGAGATCAAGAAGACCTATACCCTATTTTAAAGTCCGTAACTCAATATCATCCAAAATCTTCGACATTGAAAACACGAATTTTTTTGCAATTTAAATCAGCATTGGTGTTGTGATCTTACCTGGAAAAGATGGGCTTCTCATATCCAATATTTAAGACAAAATAAACATTTTACCATTGGTACACGAATCGTGTACCATAATGCGTTTCAGCGCCATTTGTAACAAGGTGCTCAAAGAATGGGGTTAGA
The DNA here is from genome assembly GCF_932274485.2 of Patella vulgata. Classification (NCBI taxonomy): domain Eukaryota; kingdom Metazoa; phylum Mollusca; class Gastropoda; family Patellidae; genus Patella; species Patella vulgata. Next base: position 7,619,749 of record NC_065885.2, read on the forward strand.
CATATTCCACAAGTCATGTCAAACGGTGATATCATATTCTTATTTGGAGAGCATGCGCAATAAATAATATCGGTGTTGACTGGAATAACCAGACTCTAGAAACTGACTTGCGGTTGAGACTTCTGGCGTATTTCGCCGAACATAACTAATGACAATTCACAGTAAAACGGACACGATTGAATGTAAAACAGTTTATATAAATTCATATTACATTATTATGTGTGTTGCGACTCATTTGTGCCAATTTCTAGGTCGAAAATATTAGCGATTTAGCTCCTTTAAATCAATTACCAAAATCAATTACATTACGTAAGATTTAGATAAAGAGCTGACCGTTCTTGCTATAATAGATCAAAAATAGATAATGTAAAATAAATATATTGAATAATTCATTAAAATTACTTTATCACTGTTTTGAGTTTTTAAAAGATGTGGCATTGATTGTTTATTATCGTAACAACAGTGATTGTTAATCGCGATTGGACCTCCTTTCTCCATTTTTAAATTAAATCATTAAATGGTCGAAGAGTTCTAATCTACTTGAAGTCGGAATCATCCGATTCCTAGATCGTTGATTAGGGACCTGTCATGTTAATAGGTGTTTAAGTATTAGTTTATACAATTTAAAGCAAAAATAAAGACCTGCAATACATTTAGAACCAGCAGTGTAAGTTGTGCATCAATGCTAAATTTACAAAATGCCAATATGCTGAGCGTCACATAACTTCATGTTCTGGCTTGGTAGCAATTTCCGACATGAAACATCCAAATTGCCCAGATGGATAAGTAAACCACGACATTCAATGCAGAAGATCAAGTAGATTATATGGGTTTCTGTGGCAGAACCAAAACATTAATAATTCCCAGAAAGGACCGAAAATGAAACCGACAGTATTCTGATTTATAATTCTTTCCTTTTGGCGTTTTCTGTAATTCCAGATTTTGTAGCTTGATAGTGTCACATATCAATGCTTAAAACTCTCTACGCTACCGCTCAATTTTGACTACTATAAAAACATCGTATGCTATACCACTTCTGTGTCCATATGATCAACTCTATTCAACAATAAATCTCAATGTAGGCACATTGGAGGAAATAACATTTCGAAAAAAATATTTTTGTAAAATGCATTAAAACAAATAACGAATAAAATAGCTTATGTTGTAGTTGAAAATAGAGATCATCATATTTTGAGCGGGTGAAAAAAGTATATTTTCATCAATGTGTCTGAAATTATAGCTTAAGACTATTAGCAATTTTATATTCAGTTTATCTTTTATTTTCCTGAAAGGAGAAGCCATGTAAATGTGCAGTTGCCACACTGAAAAAACCCTTGTGTTGGATCTCAACACAAGAACTTGTGTTAAAAATATTTAACACGTTTGTGTTGTATTGCATTGCAATGACACAAGTTTGTGTTTTTTTCAATGTCTTAACACAAACTTGTGTACATTTATAAAATCTTATGTGTTTTTTTTCCATATAATTAATTACGTTGACATTAAAGATAACATTTATTATGTTCCTTTATCACTAGCCTATATGTAAAACCACTCTTCCTGAATTTGAATGTCGAGTAATTCACTTGATTTATTTTTTAATATTTCTAATTATCTAAAAGGATATATTAATTATTACAAACATTAAGTAGAAATCGCAATGTATGTATCGTGCGATGCATTTAATATCTCTTTTAAAACAACGTATTTTATAACAGTATACTGATATAAGATATCAAAGTTTTAGTCAATTATTATCTAAATATAAACTATTTATTTAATTAGATATAATAAAAGATTATTCTGATTCTACTATTTGTATATTTTCACATCTTGTCTCAAGACAATATACAGAGACAGGTTATTACAATGTCTGCATTTGGAAGTGTTATATCTACGTTTTAAAAAAATGTTTGAATGGGCGTGGAAATAGTCGAGTTAATCTTTTTATTTAATTTAATTGGTTCATTAATCGAAATTGGAAATTTATTCTTACCTGTAAATGACCAATTAAAATGAATTACTCTTAAAACAGAGAAAGAAATATTTATTGAAGTAATTTTGCGGTATTAAACCCTGTGGTACTGCAAATGTTAACTGTATTATTAAGCATTAGTATCGAAAAAAGTGATATTGTTGTGAAAAAAGTTTGTTCAGAAAATAAGAATATCAGGTTTGTGATTTTGGTATTTTTTAATACAATGTATTTATAACGCAAATTTTTCGTTTCGGTTAAAACAAAATATACCTCCATTTTAATTGGCCGAAGGATGTGTGACTAATAGAAATATGGCGGGCGGACAAACTGACCAAACAGTATATTTCGAGGTATTTGAGGTAAGCTAATTTAATATTATATCATAACTGCATGTGCATAATTGTGTTTCTGTTTGATTAAATATTCAAAAAATCATTCTTAGGATACAACCTCGACACCAGTCCGCCCTGAATTGCAATGTTTGTTTTGTGTTCTGGGCGCCATTTTGAATATAATACAATCCAGCGATAGTGTAGTCTAATTCCTTTAAAAGGGAATCCGAATTTGTTAATTTTCTGCAATACCACTTCGGTGGAAGCGGACGTTAAATAAAGCTATTTCACGTACAAAGACCTACAATAAAATCCAGGTGAATTTGGAAAAATATTCATGTATTTTCTTGATGAAGAGTAGCTATTTCAATTTGTAAATGCCCAGTCATCTTAGACAAATAATAATTCCAACTTCAAATCAGTTGTATTTATTCAAATCATACCATGAAGAATTGTATTTTTCCACTTGCATAATAATAAAAACTTGACTTTTATTATTTTATGGAGCATGGAAAATTGGTAATTGCCTTGTATCACTGCTAACTATAAATCACAGGGAGCCTTGGGCAGAAATGATAATATGGTTCTCAGATATGTTACTGTGTACAGACTGAACAGAAAATATTTATACACTTGCTATTACAGTACTGGCCAAATTAATAGCAATTTTTTCTAAAAACGTTGCAGAAGTAACTCACTAAAATTGAAGTATGAATAAAATCATACACCGTGAATATATTGAACTGAATATTCTTACACATGCATAGGCGTACGGGGAAATTTTTGACTGGGGGCGGTGGTGGTTGGTGCCCCAAAAATGTAGTTAGGTTCTTAATATGTTACATAATAATAATAAATTCGCTGTTAAATTGGACACATTCAAGAACACAATATTTTTTTATACAACTTTTACAAAGTACAATTGTGTGCCCAAATTTTCCCAGCATTTGGTTCCCAGCCCCCCCCCCCCCAGCTCGTACGCCTATGCACATAACCATATTGACATCTACTTCACATTGCATGGTTGGTCGACGCAACGCCGTGTATAGATAAAGTTGCGACAACTGTGAAGCCAGGAATTTCATATGACGTCATGCAAACTTATTATCTATTTATATGACCTATTATATTGTTGGATGTCATAGATTTCAGCGAAAAGGTGTATATAGGACATAAAACATACATTTTTTAAACGAAAAGTATAGCTGAACATACTATTTTTAGTATTATACAACAAGAAGCGCACATTATTGTTATATAGCCTTATTCTATAAGAAAAATCAAAATAAAAGATACACTAGATAAAAGTACTATTAAACCAGGGGCGGATCTAGGAATTTTGAAAAGGGGGGGGGGCGCTGCAAAATGAAGGCATTGACCGCGGAGACGGGGCTTGCCGCTGAGGGGGGGGGGGGGGGCCCAAGAAAATTATCCGTCATTTCCTTGCATCTGTAGCCATTCCAAGAGCTATTTCCCAGACTGGTGTGTTTGAGTCGATGGTTCGAGTCATTTGGGATCCCTACAACGGGTTGGGAACGGACATATTTGAGTCTGAGAAACGGCACTTTCAGCCGTAAAAAAGGGCACTGTTGAAAATTAGGGGGGGGGGGGGCTCTGATTAAACATATTTAACTTGCATTCGCTTTTAAAGGAGCTAAATCGCTAATATTTGGGAACTAGAAATTGTCACAAATGGGTCGCACTAACCTTGATGTTGACAAATACGTAAGACGATATGAACATCAAGGTGATATATGCATATATGCAGCATAGATAATTAAAACTTCTATTCAAGTTAAACCAACTGTATCTATTTATGTCTTACGTCGAGCTGAATACATTTTATGATTTATTGTTATTAAAACATCTATTGGTGGTTAACAGTGTGTAACTAAAAACTAAAATTGGATCTTATTATTGCCAATGATATAATGTACCTTGAATTTTTTATCACGAAGTCTATCGCATCCAGATATTTAAAGCGCGTTTACAATATATTCATTTTTTTGTATCGTAAAATTCATCTTCATTTGACGAACTACACCCAAACTACAGTCAGTGTAAACACGGTTTGCAGACTGTATCTGAACTACAGGGTACATCGAACTACAGTGTACATCATGCTTAAGAGACACTATCTGATATCCAACAGGAAAAATGACGATTAATTTAATATCCGCCAATTGGTGTTGCTGCTATTTTGTATTTTCAAAATTTATCTTCAAATTCAGAGACATCGAAAACCATATAAAGGACATTGCAAAAGTCATATCTTACGTATCTTAAGAGATGCCCTTTTAGTCTACCAAATTTATGTTTTTTTGTTAAATTGCCTTATACATGTATTACCAAATTCGGTAGCCCTTTTAAAAGAAATGCCCGGCACCACATGGAAATTACATTTCTTTAATTGATGTTTGTCAAATTCGATTTCCGCACATTTCGCGTACATAACCACGATATAATGGTCGAACATTACGTACATCAGATAAACTATTTTTAAAGCCCAAAACTGTTCAACTAGTCTCTTTTAGTTATCAAGCACCTGTTTTATGGGATAATCTACCATTTAGTTTAAGATGTTGTACATCTCTATATTCTTTTAAAAAACAACTTAAATCACATTTATTTAATGAGGCTTTTAACTGACTCTGTATACAATTGTTAACATGTCCATAATCTTGTTGTTTATTTATGATTACATTGTCACTTTGTAAAGTGCCCCTGAACATGTTTTATGAAAGGGCGCGCTATACATATGCTGTAATAATAATAAGAATAATATTACCAAATTTGGCGGCCATTATGAAAGAAACGCCCGGCACCATGTATGAGGAATTTAAAAAGAAATCATTTACAATCCAACGAGTAAATAGTAAAACACACTGATTACGAGATATCGCTCTCAGAAAATTCCCCGATTTTGGGTATGATTTTGTTTGATATATTTATCACTGAACCAAACTGCATTGGTTTCTTTTGCATTTTTTTTTAGGGTAAAACGTTATATTATCCCTCAACGTCTAATACTGCAAGAAAAAAACAAATTTTGGTATGTAAACCTGTATGAAGCCATGACGTCATAGCTTTTATGGCGTCATCATTGGGACCCAAAATGAGTTGTCGTAACTTTCCCACAGTCTACTCACTCATGTGCTCATCGTTGTATACCAACTAACGTTGAAAAAATCAATTTACGTCGATTTTTGAACATTTTAAAAGCCGTAGTTCGATTCGGCGCCCAAGAAAAGATATAAATATACACCAAAAACATGGCAATCAATCAAGTTGAAGCGTTTTGGCGTAAAACATCTGTTTAGGCGAGATGACGTGTTTTTGGTGTACATGAGTAAGCAATAATGCTACCTGACTAAAATACCCCCCCCCCCCGCCTTTTGCATTCGCATGTAGTCATACATATGAGTCTCAAAATAATATAATATATTGTTAAATTATGCTCTTTTCAACTCCCCCGCCCCCGCCGCCGCCCCCTGCTCAATGAGTTATTTTACTTTTATTCTGCCATCTAAATAACTCTATACCCATGACTGGTCTACCAAGTTAAATCCACATCAAAACCCCATTTGTCGATAAGTGTATTTATAATAATCACTTGAACATCCTTGGAGAATTATATCTATTTAGTGAATATTAATACCAAAGAAAGAAAACAACTCTAAATTCTGAATATAAAGTCATCAAATTCTTTTACAGATCTTATTGTGGAAACCCAAAAGTTATATTGCCTTTTTAATCACATTTTTGTTTTTAATGTCAAATACCAAACCATCTCTAATATTGTTTCATTATATAGAATGCAGTGTAATCCTAAACACTAAAGATTTGGCCTGAAAACTTGAAATAATATAGAGGGATCATCAATAATTAATAGTAACATTCGATAATTATAAAAATGTATTATTGTAGGATGAAATCAACCTTTATTTTTAAACATTTAGTGAACATTTCGGATGTTAATACATCTTTTATATAAAATGGTTTTATTAATTAATCAATTTTTGTTTTACAAATTTTTAATTTTCTCCATTTTGTTTGATTTTTATGCTATATTTATTTTATCTATCTATAATTATTTGCCCGTGCTTTATCTATTAGTTCCCATTTATATACTGTAGAAAATTTTGAATTCCTAATCTGTTAAAGGGACTATTTTTTCTTAAAAGTATTTCAATTGAGTGCATTATTAATGTCTTTAGTGCTTGGTTTGGTTGATATTAAATTTAGATATATTCAAAATGTATGTTTTGGGACCATGGGGTAGGGATATTGTGAACATATATATTATATTCTCAGTTCTTTTTAAGGTTAATTGTAAAAAAAAATTAAATAGCTTTTTTTGAGGGGTGGGGGGATATTGTTACTATTGAACACAATTTTATTAGTATCGAAATTAACTTTGTTGATTAATATTCCAAATGTCTCGGTGCTTTATTTTTCAATTTAAATAGCTACTTTTTATTTAATAATTGGGAATGGGGGGGGGGGGTATTTTTTCATTGTATAACACAATTTTATTAGTATTGGAATTAACTTTGTTTATTAACCTTCGAGATGTCTGTATTGGTATTAACTAGGCATTCATTTATTTTTTCATATCATTTATTGAATAAATAATAATTTAACAAACAAAATTATTATGTCATTTATCAATAATTACAGTTTAAACAGAACGAATGGAAGGGGTTGCATTCGAAAGGTTGCTATACTGGATATAAATTGGTAAAATACAACACAAGTTTTTGTTATACACAAGTTTGTACGAAACAACACGAGTTTCAGAAATTTCAACACAAGTTTCAGAAATTTCAACACAAACAAGTTTCAGAAATCTCAACACAAATAATGTGTAGATTTTCACACAAGTTTTGTGTTGTTTCAACATTTAACACAAGTTTTGTGTTGTTTCAACATTTAACACAAGTTTTGTGTTGTTTCAACATTTAACACAAGTTTTGTGTTGTTTCAACATTTAACACAAGATTGTGTTGTTAAATAGAGACACCTAACTTGTGTTGAAAATAACACAAGTTTGTGTTGTTTCAACACAAGTTTTTTTTCAGTGCACAATGGGGTCAGGACTAGGCCCCATTGGTAAGCCAATCGTTTGCCGTATTATCTAATCCACTATCGGTGTAGACTTGGAATAACAAGACGCTAGATATTGCCATTCGATTGATACCTGGTGTATTTCGCCGAACATAACTGATTTGAAATTAGAGTATAAACGGAAACGAGTGAATGTAAATCAGTTTATATACATTCATATTCATGTTTTAGAAACAAGCTTTTAACGAAGTAATATGTGTTTTAGAAACAAACATATAACGAAGTACTATTGTGTTTTAGAAACAAAAGTTTAACGAAGTACTATGAATTTAAGAAACAAACTTTTAAACGAAGTACTGTCATGTGTTTTGGAAACAAATTTTTAACCAAGTGCTATCACGTGTTTTATCGAAGTACTATCATGTGTTTTGGAAACAAACTTTTAAGGAAGTATTATCACATGTTTTAGAAATAAACTTTTAACGAAGTGCTATCATGTGTTTTAGAACAAACTTTTAACGAAATAATAACAAAACAAAAAGAAGTGAAACGTCCTCATAATTCGGAGATTAGACCGAAAATACTGGCACCTCACAGAGCGGATAGCAAGATACATTAGTACAGTCCATTGGTGAAGCGACATTTCGGTAAAACATTAAACACTGCCCAGTGCTAATCCTAAGGTAATTAACGTAAAGTTCGACCAATTGACCATTAAACCACCGCAATTCTCCTGTCCACATAAATGAGCCTCTTGATCCTAGACAAATTGGTTCACTTAAACCTGAATTATAAAACACAAAACAATGATACACACACGGGATGTAAGCTGGGTTCTAACAAAATCGTCACGAAATAGGTTCTAATGGACGGGTTTCTTGATTTTGCACTTCACTTCAAACGACTACGCACCACGTTTAATGTTCAGCCTGGTACCTCACTCCTGACCCGTCTGAACGGTGCTTAAACAATCCGAAGTCCCAAACCCAGGATATTGTACTCGAGAATCCAGTATCCGAACATCTGGACTACAAAACGCCCATGTAATTACATTGTAAATAATAATAAAGTGTTAATCAAACACACCATAGCAAAACGGATACCAAGATAATTGGAATTCCTAAATCGTACATAATCAAAATAATAACACGCAAATATGTGCGTTGAGTAAAACGTAAACTTCCTAATCGCTTGCTACGACAGTTCTATCTGAACGAGACTGGGGGTGCACTTTCACTTCGACTAAACACACACTAGGTCATTTCGGGACTAATATATGGTCCCATATTTAATGCAATTTATTCCTTCGCGGGAGCGGTCTTTAGCTGTGGGAGGAAACCGGGGGATCCAGAGAAAAATGAATATAGGTATCAAAAGTAATAAATCGATTTCATTTTACCTTTCGATGTTACAAATTTTTGTAGACCATTATATTTCTCAGTCGTATCCGCCATATACAGCAAACCATTTTCTTGTTGACACGTGATACGTGCTTCGTCCCATGTTGATTGGTTAGTGTGCAGTTTGATACATGAACTGACGTCACTTATACTTTCATATCCTAGACTGGTGTCACATTTATCTGTAATTAAGATCCCCGATGTGATACACTACGAGAAAATATACTCTTTCTAGAACACCCGGTGCAACTTCCCATTCCATGCCCGATACGCCCCCATTATGCAAGTGATGGACGAGGAACAGATAAAAGCAATAGAACCCATCCTCTCAATATCCCAATGATTAAAATCGAATTAGAAAATAAGCTGAGTTTTGATGCATTACATAATCTAACTCATCCAAAACACTATTGTTCCGTATCACATATTTTAAGTTTCATCTTAATCGGACAACAAATGTCGCCTCTTGAGGGTCCACACACTTGGTACATATTTCATATTTTGCATAAACGGCTGAAGGCATTATTGGAGAACAAAATGTCTATGTACACTAAAATTGAACTCATCCAAGAACTGTTGATACTAAAGACATGTTAAAAGGAGCTAAATCGCTAATATTTTGGATCTAGAAATTGACACAAATGGGTCGCAACGTATATAATAATGTAATGTGAATGTATATAAACTGATTTACATTCAATCGTTTCTGTTTTACTGCAATTTCTAATCAGTTATGTTCGGTGAAATACGCCAGAAGTCTCAATCTAATGGTAATCTCTAGCGTCTGGTTATTCCACTCTATACCGATAGTATTTATTGCGCATGCTCTCCAGATAAGAATATGACGTAACCGTTTGACATGACTTGTGGAATATATCTAGCCTCTTTCTACAAGTGCCTTGTTAAAAATGGCGCTGAAATGCACCATGGTACACGATTCGTGTACCAACGGTAAAATGTTTATTTTGTCTTAATTATTGGATATCAGAAGCCCATCTTTTCCCCGTAAGATCACAACATCAATGTTGATTTAAATTGACAAATAATTCGTGTTTTCAATGTCGAAGATTTTGGATGATATTGAGTTAGAGACTTAGCTACTTTAAGTTTCTTCCAAACTGGACAAAAATTGTCTCTCGAGGGTTTACATATTTCATACATTTACACATTTTGCGTGAAGAGCAGGGGCTATAACTCTAGAATAGAAGGTCTGATCTGCAGCAAAATTGATCTCATTGAAGACCATATTTCACGCTTAGCATATATAATAATCTATTTTAGCATATATAATTATGTTTCATCTAAGTCTAGAGGGCCCACAACTTTGGTATTACAAGCTTTTACTTTATATGCGTAAACATATAAGATCTAATGTTTAATATCACATCGACACCATACATCTGTCATTTCAAGCCAAACAGCGGGGTTGGATTGCCGAATGGTTAGCACTTGCGCGCTGTATAATCAGAGGCGTAGCCTTGAAATATATATTGGGGGGGGGGGGGTCCGCAAATGAAATTATATAAAATGTTGACAATCTGTGACGCCGGATGTAGCGCGATAGGGAGAGTGTGGGGGGGGGTCACGCTCCCACTAGGGGGGGGGGGCACCCCCATAAAAAACATTTAAAGTTTCAGTCTTCTGTAAACACTGTTTTGGTATATTTTACGGGGTTAAACTAAAACACCACACCAACATATTGGGATATGTACAGGTTTTATACAGATAGAATCTTTGCTAATCCTTATAATTGCTGTAAATAAATAAATAGGAGTTAGGGCCTGGTATGTAAATTTTTTTGGGGGGGGGGTCCAAGTATATTCGGACCCCCCCCCCCCCCCCAGAAAACAATTGGGAGAGTCGCCCCCCCCTCCGTGTGACGCCCATGTGTATAATAAGGTCTGTCATTGAGTCAACTGGCGTGGTTTAGATTCACCGAGTGTACGTGCCAAGGAGTAGGGTCGCTTGTCCAAACTCGTTTTTTTTCTACGGGTCCTCCGGTTTCCTCCCACTGCTAAAGATCCCTACGCGCAAGCGAATTATTGAAATAAAATGTGTTAGTTGTGTTGGGTGGACGTTAAACCCAATTTCTCTCTCATTTGGTGAGTGTGTAATGCGATGAACGAGACGTTTGCGATAACAGCATCTGTTTCTGCCTACTTCCAGTCAAATTCAGAGTTGAATTACTTACATACCAATCAGTTTCTGTCGTTCGTGCAATCGACCACGTGAAAAAAATATTTCCCTACCTTCAGTTTTCCAGTAATAAACTGCTGTCGCATCAGTTCGTGGGACTTCAGATACAATGTGGACGACTCTTTCAGCGTAAAGATGGCATTGTTTAGTAACCAACTCAAACTCAATCGACAAGCAACTTGTTTCAACTAAACAATATTCACAGCATCCATACACGTCACTGGTATTAACAGAGTAAAGTTGTACCAAGGATGATTCAGGAGTGACATCAACCCCCTTGAAAACACGTGGTCCAATGCAACTTACAGGTGCCCTTGTTGATGAGTCAGTACCAATCGTTCCCCGAGGCTGCCCCATGACCAGGTTAATGTTGGCCAATAGTGTTATCAGTAACGTTAGTGAAAGCATCATCTTGATCTAGAAAGAGATACACAATAAAATAAAACATCAATACCATTTAAATCAAATGTCAATTACATATTTTTTCGTTACCGTAAAAGAAAAAACAAACCTTTGGCAGTTTGGTCCAGCGACGACTTTACCACATCAGACAAAATATTAAAGAGCCTATAAATATTGGACAAGGGCCTGGTCTACAACAGCTACGTATCTTGTTCGTGGGGCCAAAGCTCTTTAAAAAAAAAGTCTGATATGAAATGAAATGGAGTTTAACGTCCTACTGTTCTGCTCCGAACTGGGCTAATGAAGACGAGCATACATCATTCAGTGTGCCATGGGGATAATTTTGCCCGGACAGCGGTACTACGGCCTACTCTTATATTCCAACTGCCAAGGGATCTTTTACGTGCATGCCAATGTGTACACGGGACCTCGGTTTGTCGTTCCATCCGAACGACTAGACAGTTTTCTCTGTCAGGCCCTCCACCCTGCATCACTGACAAGGGGGGACCACGCCGGAAAATCTGGATATGTATTTGTCGGCCAATTAAGGGATCGAACACCCGACCTCCAGGATAGCGAGCCAGCGCCTTACCCACTCAGCCACAATAACCCCCTAAAAAAAAGTCTAAGACTGTCAATCCACGTACGATTACAAGATAGCGGTGATGACGTAGTTCATAGTCCATATTACACGCTGATACAATATAAATACATGGGCTGATTTTACTCAGTGGAACAAATGAAACAATAATCCACCATTTGTTCTACACAATTCATATCCAAATATCTTGAGGAATGTAAAGGAAAATAAATTTGATTTACCACACCATACGTAGCTATGTAAATATTTCCAAAGAGAAGTGACATCAACCTCGACAACCCACGTTTAGTTTATCTCTTATGTACAGCTCTTCACGATTCAGTAAAAATGTCAACATTATGATTCAAAGAGAAATATCAGTTAAAATATCGATTAGCGTCTACTAGAGCTAAACTTAAGATTACCATTATCATCTACAATGAATCCGGTCGTAACAATTAAAGTATTTCATTTCAACTAGAGATAAACTTAGGATGAAGTACCATTACCATCTACGGTGAATGAGGTCGTAACAATAAATAATTAGGATGAATTGGTGATAAGTTTTTAAGCAACGATACATGATTTGCATTTTTAGAAAATGTCGAATTCTTCAGGGCTTAGTCGAAGCTAATAAAACTGACCCATCACTTCGGTTCACTGGAAATAAAGATGGCGGTCGTCTTGTTAGCACCAATGATCCGTGAAAGTTCAGTTCGTCATAGCTTTGTAAACCCTGAACGGAATTTAACCGTTTTTGGACTAATGATCTATTTAGAGATTTTACTTCCATAATATTTTTAACGGATTCATAGATATCAATTTAAAATATTTAAAATAACAGGAAAGCGAAGGAATTGTTCACTGTGATTTTCGCATATAAAGATGTGAATTTCGACAGGGTTCATCAATCTGCGCAGTCGTAGTTTGAACATTCAAACGGGTGAACACCAGACAACAGACAAACAATATGCATTTTGCTATCCTGCCGAGTTTTAACATTGTAACAAGAAATTGAAACGTGCACATGTTTGTGTGTGTCAAGTGGGTGGGTGGTGGCGATGTAAGTCCGTGTTTTTCATAGGAAGTTTCTCAATGTTGATGGTCTTCTTCAATATGATCAAATGCACAGATCTGAAAAGCATTCGGAAAGGTTTAACACCAGATGGACACACGACAGAGTAATGTTCAAAATCGGCCCTGATCGTCAAAACATTGAGCCATTCGTGAAGGCATCTTAGGCCATCGTGCGATTTCCTGTGGAGTTTCTCGAGAAAATTGTATTCGAATATTGTGAAAACCGGACGGAAACTGTCGGACAAAATGGCCGCTGTCCGTACTCATATAGTGTAAAAGTATGTAATACCAAGATTGTCGACACTTGAGATGAATGCTTATAAGCCAACATTAACGATGACTTTCGATATTCGCGCATATCGGACAGTATGACCCCTGGGTGTAAGTAACATCGCTATTTTAGCTTGTCCATCTGTGGGCGTATCTTGCATGCCAACCGCCTGTTCTCCATACAATCACAATACGAAGTAAACACGAATCTGTCTGATTGACTTAAGATCACGACTTCCTGAAGCCGCCACGGTGGCCTTATGAAGGGCAACATCTATACACAAATTCAACACGAAAAGAATCTTCGCACTCTATTTCGGCAAAGTTTTGGCATGCCAAAGATTTTGCTAGCACTCACGAAGTTGCTGCCCGAGCCTGAAAAACTTCACAGGCGGTCATACGGTGGCTTAAGATGACATCGCGAATGGCCCGATGTTTTAACGATCAGACCCAAACTTACTTTATCGTGTGAACTATCTGATGTGAATTACGAGAAATTGCGAGAGCCGATAAAGCATCTTCCTGAATTCGTCCTGGGTAACTCTACATAACCATTGTGTGGAGTGGCCTACTATACAAAATTCACATCTTCGTATTACCTACGTGTGTGGTTCGGGTGCCATTGTGTAATGTTCTAAAGGCATCGCACTTGCTTCGGCTGTCGGGGAAAACTTCGCGCGAAATTCAAAATTCCATATTCGCATGACCATTTGATGTCGATTTCGGTAAAGTGTAACGCCAGAATTAACGACTAAGAAGGTGTGGGGTTTATCTTACTTACCTTAAAAGTTTTCACAACTGGACTCACCTTTATTATCAGCATATTCTACGTATTAATCTTAATTTACTTTATGTAGTTTATCTTATTTACTTAAACGGCTTTTACCACTTTAACGTATTAACAGTGGGAATCACTCTTATATCAGTATATTCTACTGGAACCTATGAACAATCAATATGGATCTACTAATTAATATACGATCAAATGGTATCCACTTTACTTCATCCACTTAAACTATCTCACAAATATATACCCTTGACAATAGAAATCACTTGAGTATCAGTATATTCTAATTATTAATTTACGATCAAATTGTATACAGTTCACTTACAGGTTCGCACAAGTGGAACCCATGAAGAGTGGGAATCACTTTAACATCAACAGTTTTTACTTATAAATTTACGAGTATGTTTATGATTAATAGACCTATAGCTAAGCATTTGGAAGACTAACGACACTGATTTTTTTTTACTCCTGTGCAAAGATTTGATTCTATTTTGTTTGATTAAACTACACTATATTTCTTCCGGCAATAGATCATGTGTGTTTTGCAAACTCTTTGTAACCGTTACTAATCCTAATCTTATGTCAGGTCGTCTTACAAATGGTCGCGTAGCAACTAGGCATAACAGGATAACAGTCGGAAAACTGTCACATTTTTATTCTTTTTAAGGTAATGTCGGCACTTAAAGATATTAATTGTGAAACGTGTACCAAGTTTGTGGAGCCTCCAGAGAGCACATGGTTTGGTTCGATTCAGATGAAACTGTATTGTTATAGGGACTCAAAGGTTTTGAAAAAGTTCGATTTTTGTGTGCATCACTTATTGTTGTTCTTCGTGTTTAACGTCCACTGTAGCACCATGGGTCTTTCTGTCTGACGTGGAGAGCGGGCGAGAAAACCGGTCGCCACATCCTACATACGACCCATGCATCTTTTCTTACTACATATTTCTGTACCCTTGTGATCGTCTAGAATTTGTCTCTAGCTGTCTTTACTTCTGCTTCACGTTGTGTATTTACTTCTTCCAGTTTCTTAAGACGTTTGTCTTACCAGGAATAATAATGCATAGTTCGCTTCTACATTTTATATAGCATATAACTGAATACAGGTATACAAGCATAGCACAAATTACAATACTATATAGCTAAAACCACTTCTCCACCCTATCCAGCCTCTCGGCTGTCTAGGAACTCAGATGTACCCTCGATCTCTGGAATCTAATGCAAGTCTGACTTACAGGGTTCCACGGTTTCTCTTATAACCGTATGAATAACACGCACAATCAAGTGTGATCATGGCCCTGAACTTGTGTAATTAACGATATGATTGGTTACTTTAAGCTAAATGATGCAATTAGAATAATTCCACTCACGTGTAATCCTGGTGGTAAATGAGTGACATATGTTTTGGTTACTAACTATTTTTTATATAACAATATGTCAATTACAGACTAAGTTGATTTAAGTATTTTAAGTACATATCACATATTATGCGAATATGTTATTTCTCGAGCAAAAATTCTACTAAAAGTATTACACCACTTCAACTTTTTATTATCTTAGGGCGCGCATCTTTCCTCTAGGTAAACCCACGAGGTCGAGGAGTCGTCCCTAGCTTTAAGCAACAAACGCTTACACCAGGGATCGAAACCACAACCGTAGGCAAGCTCTAACTTGAAGCGTGACACTCTAGACCATTAGCGCCAATTTTGAAAGATTTCCCTGATTTTATTCAGTTATCTGTTGCATTATACGACCTTGGCATAACAATTATAATTGCCAGTTGAAATTAAATCTACAGCATAACTACTGTAGAAGCAAAATTAAACCCACAAGCTACTAATGCATGGCGATTACAATCCAGATAGAGAAAGAGAGGGAGGGGGGGCGTGCACTCGACACGAACCAAGTCATTTCGGGACTAACATATAGTTCAATCTTTTTTTCAATAATTCGCTAGCCCGTAGGAGTCTTTAACAGTGAGAGGAAACAGGAGGACACGGAGAAAACCCATGACGTTGGGGAATGCGACCTTACGTCTTGTTTCGTACGGCCGGGGAATCGAAACCAGATTACAATCCAACTAGTGTGGAAGCAGAAGTTGCACGAGTTTGGAGAAATGTAATGAATCGGGTTAAACGCCCTACTGTTCTGGTCCTAAACTGGGCTAATGAAGGCGGGCATACGCCAGACAGTGTGCCATGAGGGAAATTTTAAACGGGCAGCGCCACTACGGCCTACTCCTATATCGAATTCAAACTGCTAAGGGATCTTTTACGTGCACGCCAATGTGTACACAGGGCCTCGGTTTTTCGTCCCATCCGCACGACTAGACATCTGTCCTTGTCAGGCCCTCCGTCCTGCATCACTGACAAGTGAAACCATGCAGGAAAATCTGGATGAATTTTCTGTGCCAATGCAGGGATCGAACACCCGACCTCCAGGCTAGCGAGCCAGCGTCTTACCCACTTAGCCACCGTGATCTCCCCAGTTTGGAGACATCGATAAATCCACATGTAGCCCGACAGATCAAAGAGCACCAGCTGCTACCAGATCGGAGTCACCGTACATCATTTACGTTTTTATACGCCCAGATTTTCATGTGGACGTATATTGTCGTCCGTCAGTCTGTCCACAATTGTGTGTGGACACTCTACAGGTCACAATAATTATCCGATTTCAATGAAACTTGAAATATAGGTCAATCACCCTAAGATCTCGGTTCCTTTCGATATTGGCATGTATCTACCAGTAACATCATGGATTATTTCCCCTGATTGTACGAAAAATCACGTTTTTAGCTTGTGAACACTACAGAGGTCACAATTATCGTTATCCGATTTGGTTTTAACTTGATACGGACAAAATGGCCGCCCCTCGTACGCAAATAGTGTAAACATCTGGTAAGTCAACGTTGTTGACCCTCTAGAGGTCACAATTTTGATCCGACTTCGATGAAACTTGAAATACATGTTTATAACCCAAAGTGGTCACTGTCGATATTCGCGCATATGGGATCGGGTGTTCGATCCCTGCATTAGCCGAGAAAGTTCATTCAGATTTTCCTGCTTGGTTTCCCCTTGTCAGTGATGCAGGATGGAGGGCCTGACAAGGACAGCTGTCTAGTCGTTCGGATGGGACGAAAAACCCAGGTCCCGTGTACACATTGGCGTGCACGTAAAGATCCCTTGGCAGTTGGAATTCGATATAAAAGTAGGCCGTAGCGCCGCTGCCCGGGCAAAATTTCCCTCATAGCACACTGTATGGCGTATGCCCATCTTCATTAGCCCAGGTTGGGAGCAAACAGTAGGCCGTTAACCCCATTTCATTTCATTTTATTTTTGCTTGCCGTCCATGTATAGGTCACAATATTTATCCGATTTAAACAAAAAAAAAGTTTGAATATGTAATAGTTATATACCTTGTTTTCAAGGTGTATGGGTTGATACACCGTCTCGTTTTTGAGTGGAGCAAAAAAGAGACGGTGTATCAACCCATACATCGAGAAAACAAGGTATATAACTGACTTGTACTAAATACTTTTTCGAGAAATAGAGATTTTTTCTATTTTTCCCAATTTCACAAGCATTTTTCATTTCACAAATTTATCAAAGTTTCCCATTTAGAGCCCCCCAATTATCTCATCGCAAACGCTTATTTCTACTCAGGTAAATGATGTCAGTACACCGCACGTGCATTTCACGGTTTAAATCAGGTCAGGGAAAATGTTCATAACAGGGATATTGATTGGTTGAGAAAAGCAAACGTCATCCAATCATTTTGTACAATACATGTAGCCATTTCTTGTTGTTTTGCCAACATCCTGGCAGAAATGAATGCGGGAATTCGTCGAAGAATCCTACTTTATAATGTCACAGATATATATTTCTAAGACCGAAAATACCAGTTCTGCAAGAGATTTCAATGATCGCGAAGATTTAGAAGCCCGATCCTTCACAGAACAAGAAATTAAAACCATGCAGATGAGTCGAATTCTGCCAAACACGAGGAAAAATACCAATTGCATAGGAATATGGTGACACTTCGAGATCAGTACAAAAGATTGGATTTTAACCTTTTGATAAGCAAGGTACATTTGCTAATTTCCGCACAGATCAATTCGTTAACTTCGCGAGGTATTGAAATCCACTGACAGACAAAAACAAGAACAGCCATTAAATGAAAACGAGTTGGAATTGTAGAGTTCTCAAGTTTGTAGTGTAGAAAATGCCAATGAATTAATTTATACTAGTAATATATTTGGATTACGTGCTGCGGATGAGCATAAACCGCGACAAAATGTGAAAGTTTCTAGTGTTGAAAATGCCAAGAGATTAATTTATAATAGTAAAGTATTTGGATTATGTGCTGTGGATGAGCATAAGCCGCGACAAAATGTGAAAGTGCGACTAGATATCAAAATGTAAAGAAATGTGAGACAAAATGTAAGAATCTGACTGAGAGTGACGCACATTCGAAAAGTGCAGAGACAGTTGAAAATGATGATCCTTTTACCATAACATGTTCAAAACGGGTTGTAGATGTTCAAATAAATATGTAAATCATGATTTTGTTATTTTTGTCCCTTTTCAACTGATACACGGCCACTTTTCAAAAGTGGCCGTGAAAAGTGGCCGTGTATCGGTGTATGCCCTCCCATTTTCATCAAAGAGTCGAGAAAAAGTATGGGTATAAATCACCATTACAGATTAAGATCTTGGTTCATTTTGATAATCGCGGATACCCGAACTTAACTTCCTGGATTATGACCGCTGATTGTTCAAAAAATTGCATCTTTAGCTTGCGGATTATCTAGAGGTTATAATTTTTTTTTCTGATTTTAAAAACCGTTTAAATACATCACCATTCCACCATAATGAAGTTTAAATTAGAATTTCGGGAATATCGAAATGAAACTGCCCGACAAAATGGCCGCTCTTTGTACGCAAATTGTGTAAGACGAAGGTTGTGGACCCACTAGAGGTCACAATTCTATCCGATTTTGATGAAACTTAAAAAATATCTTTATATCCCAAAGATCTCAGTCCCTTTTGATATTTGCACATTTCAGGCCATAGCTTTCTGGATTATTGCCCCTAAGTGTACAAAAAATCGCGTTTGTTTTTCTCTTTTTCTCTATTCATCTCTTTGCAAAATGTTGGCGTATCCTGCTAGACAGTTCTAATACTACTAGATGTAGCTAGACCCAAATTTACCCAAAGTAAGATATTCAACGAGTGGACGTTAAACCCCATTATTCTCTCTATCCCTTGTCAAATGTGGGCGTATGACGTTAAACCCCATTTCTCTCTCTATCCCTTGTCAAATGTGGGCGTATCCTGCCTGACAGCCGTTTTTGTTCTTGAATGCATCAAATTTACTACGGTCTAATCCATGCTAGTATGTACTCAGATTGACTATTTAACATTAAATTTACTACGGTCCAATCCATGCTAATATGTACTCAGATTGATTATTTAACATTAAATTTAAAAAACAAAAAATAATTAAAATATCAACGATAGATAACACTTTATTCATTTTTATAAAAAAAGAGGCCCATCAAAAAATTTAAGCTATGATTACTGGTCGCGCTGGCTTTAGACCATAATTATACCGTTTATGTTGCAGGAAATACCGAATGTTGACAAATTCATCATTTTTTTTTTGTAAATACCAAACGAAATTAAAAAATTTTGGACTGACGTTCGTTTTAGGGACTCAATTGTCACGAGATTGCCGCTCTAATGACGTTCAGAGACCTGAAGCAGTATACGACAGACACATGTGTCAATTGTTTTGAGTTAGCTCATATGTGAGATAAAGTCATATAAATAAATTCTCTGTAAACCAAAGGATTGAACCTCTCGCAGATTTTCTTACTTCAGCATGACATGGGGTTCACTTGTGACAAGTGCTTTACACTTAATAAGAGTTGCTGAATCAAGTGGTGGCGTGTAGTCGGGATCCAGTTCTATTAATAGTTCGCTAGGTTGACAACCACCACATCCTACTACTGACCCACAATAACCTTCAATACGATGTCCATCTTGTGATCGTGTTATATTACCCACTCGGCCACCAACACCCCACGTTTCCCAGGTAACAGAAGATTTTATACGTAGTCCTGTACCATTAGTGTTTATAAGAAATCTTCCAATTAGTTCACAATCACTGTTTGTATCATTGATATCATTATCAACACAATCGCCAGCACTTCCGAAGGTTTGTTTTAGAAAGGTAGAATTGGAATAACGAAAAATATCCACATCTATCTTCTTTTGATGAAGCAGAACACGCACTTTTTGGAAATCCGTGTAACCCATACTTGGTAGTTCGGGATCTGCAGGTACTTGGGCACACGTTTTTGGATCCTTTAAAAATATTGGAGTAGAGAACGTATTATGGTCGTTTAAAGTTACATATGGAACGCTATTCCCCGAAGGACAATACGCTTTGACCCATGAATTCATTTTTTGAATGAAAATCCAGTATTCACCCTCGACACCAATATAACCAGCACAAACGCAGCTCTTTTGACACCCATTAAACGGTAGACACTTAAACGGCGACCAGGTACCAGTCGTATAGCACGTGGCATTAAGAGATGGATAGTAGCCAGCCTCGCATGCATATAGAACGGTTTCGTTAAAGAACCACAAGTATTTGGATTCAAATGACGTAATATTAACATTTTTTATATCTGGATTACCATGACAACCAACAACAACACATACATGGTGTGGACCTTCATCTTGACAGACTGTGTTATTGGGACAAACATGATTTTCACAAGATCCGAAAATCTGACCATGACGATTGGGAACGTCCATTATGATATTGTTAACGACTGGTTCAGTAGTGGTGTTATTCAACGCAAGTAATTCACATTGATGAGTTCCGACATCATAATTAAAAGCCTGACATAAGGAATAAAATCCACATAGACGATAACAATCTAGAAGTCCTGCAGCATGATAAAACACCGTTGGTTCTCCTGATAACTTTTTACCAATCCGCATATTCTGATAAAATTCTGGTTTTAAACACACATTTCCCTCCACTTGTACGCAGCTGCCGAACACAACCCAAAACATACATTTGACAATAACTTCGCTTTTTGAACCCATAGTTACCAGTTGCTGTCAAGTGGCTAAGTCGTAGTAATATAACTGTTAAAAGTAAAATCTTCAAATACTCGTACTTTTCCAATGAACCGTGCATCATCATTGATCGATTAACATAAATTGTTAAAGAAATAGTTGCAGGTATGACCCATGCATTGTGATCGTCTAGTATCATCAGCGATCGATTAACAGAAATTGTTAAATGAACAGTTGCACTCTTAATTTCCATCAATTTATAAAGCACAACTGGAAAGTATTTGCCCCTTAAACGAAACTGAAAAGAAATGCGTTATTTTTAAAATAAATTGCTTTTTTATAACAGGTTTTACGCAGTGGACCATTTTCTCTGGAATTTGCTTTCGATCTTCGAGGCCAACGATTTATCGCTAGGGACATCATCAAGGTCGGTAATAAGATGTACTACTTTCCGTTGAGACCTTGCATCACCCTAATTCTCATTTTATAGGTATCACATTCAAATTTATATTTACTTCAGTCATCGTCTCCTTATGTTCACTTTCCGCCATCTTCTCAAACATGAGACTTGTACTGTCCCATATCTTATAACAAGAGCATCGCCCCGGCTGCAATACACGTCCACGTTCATGTTTCGGTTGATATGGCACTTTTTAAAATGAAGAGAATGGCTGCAACGACTGTAATAAATTATTATGACAATAGACAAAAAAGGCTAGACGTTGTATTTGTTTTCCCAAATTTACAGAATATATACTAACAAAAATGTTGGTGTGACACCGCCCCTGGGGTTCGGGACATACACCAAAATAAATAGTTGCTAGCCTTACGGTATAAGGAATAACTATGCAAAGTTCCAAGATGATCCATTCAGAATTCCAGTCTGCAGACAAAATCCACGAAATTTGGGCGTGGCTCTGCCCCTTGGGTTTGACATGGACCAATATAAAGAAGCACAAGCCTTTGGTGGACCATGCCGAAATGGAACAAAATATGTTAATAAATGCAACCTGTGGAGTATTTACAGACATAATATTAACAATCAAGCAACAAAATCAATAGCTGTCATCCTAAGGGTATAAGGAATAGTATACCACGTTCCAAGATAATCCATTCAGAATTGTGGCCTTCAAATTGGATGTGGCTCTGTCCCTGGAGGTCAGGACATGCACCAACATCAATAGTTGTCGCCCTTAAGTTATTAGGAATACACATGTGAAGTTCCAAGATAATTCATTCAAAAATGTGCTCTGAGGGGAATTGTGATCGGAAAGCGGCGGAACGGTCTACTCTTATATCGTATTCCAGCTACCAAGGGATCTATTACGTGCACGCCAATGTCTACACGGGCCCTCGGTGTTTCGTCCTATCCGAACGACTAGACAGCTGTTCTTGTCAGGTCCTCGGTCCTGCAAAACTGACAGAGGAAACCACGTCGGAAAATATCGATGAACTTTCTCGACCAACACCAGGAGCGAACCCGCGACCTCCAGGCTAGGTACTCACTTAGTCATCGTGACTCATCCTTAGGGTATAAGGAATAAGTATACAAAGTTTTGAGACGATCCGTTATAAGAATTGCGGTCTGTATCGAATTTCAGCTGTCTATTGATCATGTACGTACACATGGTTTTTTGTCCCATCCGAACGACTAGACAACTTTACTTTTCGGGTCCTCCGCCTTGCACCACTGACAACTGGAAACCACGATATCATATTCCTATATGTTCATAATATATAGGGTCTTAAACCAGCTCTTTAGTATTTTATTGTACATTATAATAATAATAATATCTTTATTTTCAAAGGTGAAAAATTAGGCTTAGAGCCTGTTTACAATTTTGCCCTTTATAACAAAGAAATGAAAAAGACAGTAACAGAACAAGACACTTAACAAATACTCACACACAAAACATTCAAATATATATTGATAAGCTAAATAGTTTAACTTCAAAACTAAAAGTTATATGATAGATAATGTAAGTAGTTGATATATTAAATATAGGCTACAGGTTAAGAAGAAGAAATAGCATGCCTAGTGATATTTTTCTTAAATAAATGAAGATTTTTAATATTTTTAGGTGAATATGAGAGAGAATTCCAAAGCACTGTGCCTCTATATTGTAAACTACATTTACATATTTCATTATTAGGTCTACAGATAGAAAGTCTATTATTGAGAGATGAATATGGAGTAGTGTTATAATGAAAAATATTATATAAATATGATGGACAAAGTTTATGGATAATTTTATAAACAAAAATATATTTGTTAATTAAAAGTATTTGATAAATAGTTTGAGATTTAAGGATGAAGATAAAAATTGATAATTAGATGAGAAGGAATGATCAGAGATAGGTCTATTGTAAATTAATTTAAAGGATAATTTTTGAAGTCTCTCAAGTTTAGATATAGATGTAATTGAACAAGAGTCCCAAATAGTGGAGCAATAATTTATATGAGATTGAATATGAGCAAAATAGAACAATTTCAGTAGGAAGCAACTGTTTTAATTTGCGTAATTGAAAATTTTTCTGTCGAAGAAGCTTAGATAAATGATCAACATGAGGAGACCAAGTGAAATTTTCATCAAAAATGATGCCTAAAAGTTTAAATGTAGAGACATTTTCTAAAGGTGAATTATTTATGTGAATTTGAAATTTTGTTGAAAGTAATTTACGCCTTGAAGAAGGTGTAATACTCATTGTTTTAGTTTTGGTTTCATTAATTACCATGTCATTTGTGGAACACCAATTTTGAATAATAGAATTTTCTTTTTGCAGTGTGGTAATTAATGAAGTAACATCAGAAGATGAGAAATAGACAGTAGTATCATCAGCAAATAAATCACTATTAACATGTAAATGTAAAGGTAGATCATTAATAAATAAATTAAATAACAAAGGAAAAGGGATTGAACCTTGGGGAACACCTTGAGTTATCATAGCAGGGGCAGAATAAGTTTGTCCAATACTGGTACATTGTTGTCTATTATATAAATAGGAAGTTAACAATTTAACAAGCCAACAGTGAGGCTGATGTCCCCCGCCGAAATAGGAAAATAATTAGAGGACACATATAAATTTATCACAAATAAGCGGAACGGACAGACAGACAGACGGACGAACCCATTTTAATAGTTCCCTGCTTTCTTCGAAAGGCGGGGGACAATCAAAGTAGGAGAGTTATTGTTTTCCAAAGTCTCGACCAATCAAATTGCGTATCGCTCTGCTTACCCTGAGCAGAAAATGCTCATTATCAAACTTAGTCAAGGTATTACTGTAATGAAACTATACACCAAGTTTCATCAATCTCACTTAATTAGAACTAAAGTTATTGTGTCCCAAAGCATCAGCCAATCAAATTGCTTATCTCTGCTTACCCTAAGCGGAAAATGCTCATCTTCGAACTCCATCAAGGCATTGACCTAATCAACACATACACCAAGTTTGAACATTCTAGCTCAATTAGGAAGAGAGTTATCGTGCCCCAAAGTATCAACCAATCAAATTGCTTATCTCTGCTTACCCTAAGCGGAAAATGCTCATCTTCGAACTCCATCAAGGCATTGACCTAATAAACACATACACCAAGTTTGAACATTCTAGCTCAATTAAAAGTTATCGTGTCCCAAAGCATCAACCAATCAAATTGCTTATCTCTGCTTACCCTAAGCGGAAAATGCTCATCTTCGAACTCCATCAAGGCATTAGCCTAATCAACACATACACCAAGTTTGAACATTCTAGCCCAATTAGGAAGAGAGTTATCGTGTCCCAAAGCATCAACCAATCAAATTGCTTATCTCTGCTTACCCTAAGCGGAAAATGCTCATCTTCGAACTCCATCAAGGCATTGACCTAATAAACACATACACCAAGTTTGAACATTCTAGCTCAATTAGGAAGAGAGTTATTGTGTCCCAAAAAGTGTGACGGACAGACGGACGAACCCATTTTAATAGTCCCCTGCTTTCTTCGAAAGGCGGGGGACAAATAAGAGTATAAGATAAATTATATAATTTCAGTTTTTGAAGTAGAAGATTATGATTTACTAAATCAAAGGCTTTGCGGAAATCAATAAATACCATACCTGTATACAGATTATTATTAATAGCATGATAAATGTTATCAGAAATATTAGTTAATGCCGTTTGACAAGAGCTATTGGATCTAAATCCTGATTGATTTGAATAAAGCAAATTATATTTCTCAAGGAAAGAATTAATGGATTGAGAAATATGTTTTTCTAATGGTTTAGATAATGTAGGTAAAATAGATATTGGCCTATAATTACTAGGATCATTTTTAGCACCAGATTTGTAGAATGGTAAAACTTTAGCATGTTTGAGAGAAGAAGGAAATATATTTTTATCAATACTCAAATTATAAATATAGGTTAATGAATCAGATAAAAAATAGGCTACATGTTTGATGAAGAAAGGACCAAGTCCATCTAATCCTACAGATTTAGTTGGATCAAGAGAAGAGAGCAGTTTATATACTTGATTTAAGGTCATATATGGAACATGACAGAATGTCTTATTATCAATATGCTCAGATATAAAGTTAGAAATTAAGTTAGAATTGTCATTACTTAGTTGAGTAGTAGAATTCGGAATAATGGAAGATGCAGCATTAATAAAGAAAATATTAAAATCATCAGCACAAATATCTGAAATAGTATTGATATTACCTCCTTCACTAATAGCTGTATTAATGGCTTTCCAGATAGATTTACTGTTTTTTCTATCTTTAATTAAAGATTCTAGACACTTTTTCTTATTATCCCTTATTTTAGACTTAATCTTATTTCTTAATATTTTATAATTGGCAATATCACCTACTTTCTTAAACTTATCCCTTCTATGAATTAATGTTAATATTTCAGAAGTTAGCCAATCGGGTTTATAATAATTTTTAACTCTTTTTGTCTTAATTGGAGCATGTTTGTCTATAATAGGTTGTAATGTAGAATAAAGACTTTGTACGGCAAGATCAGGATCATTAAATTCATAAACATAAAAATGAGCATTGTTTACATCCTGCAGAAAGGCCTCTTTATTAAATGATTTAAAAGAGCGATAAGTAATAAAAGTGTCAACAATTTTAGTACCTTTCTTATTCCATGTACAGCATACTGGATAGTGATCAGAAATTGAATAGGTTGGAACATAGGTTTCTGTAATATTTTCAGGACAGGAAACAAAAATGTGATCAATAATAGTAGAAGATGAATTGGTGATACGAGTTGGTGTAGTAATTATTGGATATAAACCATAGAGTGAAAGTAGATCAGGCCAATATAGGTTTTGATTATTACTTATATCGATATTTATATCATCAAATAGTAAAATTTCATAGTCACAATTCCAGGCATTTTCTAACATAATAGTAAAGGAATCTAGCCATTGTCTAGTGGAAGAAGGATTTCGGTATAAGTTACACAATAATAGTGGTTTAGAATTAGTAACATGTACTTCAAACCAAATAGCTTCAATATTACAGTTTTCTAAATCATCCCTTCTTTTAGTTGAGAGGTGATTTTTAATATACTATTCAAAAAAAGTAGGGGATATTTGATTTTTAAGTGTTATTAAAGTCACCTAATGAAACTGACGAAGAAACAAATGACAAAATGAAATGAAGTTCACATTCATCGATTTATTCCAAATGATCGTTAGACTAAGTAAGGCACAGACTGACCATTATAAGGGTAAAATGATACCCGGGGTCAAACAGCAAAGTTACCACAGCATCACAACCAAGTCAGTAACGGGTAAATCCTCCTCTGTTTGCCAAACAAGCATTGATCCGACGTGGCATACTCCTAATGAGACGTCTAAGGTCATTTTGGTCCAGATTGTCCCATTCCTGTTGCAACGCAGCAGCAGGTTCTTGGACATTGGCAGGACGTTGTTGACGTTGACGTAACCTCTGTCCAAGCATGTCCCAGACATGCTCGATGGGGGAGAGGTCGGGACTCAGTGCTGGCCAAGGTAATGTGGTGATGTTCTGTTGTTAGAGGTAACCTGTAACGATCCTGGCCCTGTGACATCTTGCGTTGTCATCCTGGAAGATGAAACGGCGGCCATGACATGGACTGCCAAGATGTTGTCCCGGTAGTACTGGCCTGTAACACGCCCTGCAACAACATGTAAAGCCGTTCTTCCAGCAACAGTGATGCCTCCCCACACCATAACAGAACCACCCCCAAATCGATCATGTCTGATGATGTTAACGTCTTGGAAGCGCTCGTTTCGACGACGCCACACCCTCCTACGTCTGTCCAAAAAATCAACAGTGAACCTTGACTCATCTGAAAACATCACATTGCTCCAGCGTCGATTATCCCAGTGTTGACGATCCCTACACCAACGACGTCTTGCCTGAATGTGATGATCTCTCAAACAAGGGATCACGCGAGGACGTCGGGCGCGAAGGTGACCTCTATGCAGTCGATTCCGAATCGTCTGGCCACTCACTCTCACACCAGTGTCTGTTTGAAGACGAGCGCTGATCTGATTTGCTGTGATGACACGATTTCTCAAGGCCAAGGTACGGATAAATCGATCCTGGGCTTGAGTTGTCGCCCTTGGTCGACCTGAGCGTGGTCTGTCCTGTACAGATTGTGTATCACGGTATCTGGACCATAGCCTGCTTATGACAGACTGAGAAACATTCATCGTCCGCGCCACAACCGCCTGTGTTGTGCCGATCTGTAGCATGCCAAGGGCACGTAACCTTTCATTTTGGGTAAGCCGACGCATATCAAAATTTGTTTTCTGGTCACTAAAACAATTAAACTGATGTTTCCACCCTGGAATTCAATGCCACAATGACTGTAACATTCAAAGTCAGAGTCGTGCAAATCTTGGGTTGGACCCCCATGATGATCCCAAGCATCACCTGCATTCCATGCGGTAGCTATTGGTGCGTTTGGGCGTCACATGTAACTGGAAATGTTTCTTCTGTTAGGTTCTATAGTGACTTTTTTCGTAGTCATTTGCATATTTTAGTATTATGCCCCCAAAATCAAATATCCCCTACTTTTTTTGAATAGTATATATACTAAAGTTATGGAATGACTTGAGTTACATTCATCTTTTCTATAAGGTAAACTAAATCCAGATATAGCTAAATCAGAAGTATTAACATCTAAGTTATGTAAATGAGATTCTGATATTCCAAAAATATCAAATTGTTGAATAAAAATGCTAAGTTCAGATAGTTTGTTTACAAAGTGACAGACATTCAAATGAGAAACATGTAGTCCTTTCTTAGTAAGAACTGTATTCATAACTAACTAACTGTAAACTACATAATATAACATACACACAATAAGAACAGTTATGTGACTAGACACAGATAATACACTAATTAATATCAATTAAGACCAAATGCGAGTTATGAAAATTACAATATTAGGACTGCTACATGGCTGTGACATGTTAAAAGAATCTTGAATAGTAACCACTATGGTGCTTAACTTTAGGAAGATTATTACAAATAAAAGCACTTAGTAATCTACAACCGGTGGCATTTAAATGTGTGGAACTTTGATACAAGTGAATTTTATAGAATTGAGCTTGAAAATCATAAAATAGAGCATAATGATCTAAGAAAATAACATTGGTATATTGTTTACAAACATCATAAAGAATGTTGTTAATTCTGTTTATGACACTATTTACTTTGTTGGATTTTCTTGGTAGAAGCTTGATGAATTTAATGACTGCATTGGGGAATTTAAGATGACACTTTTCTATAAGGGATTTATATTGGGATCTTGTGTAGTCTATATAGGGGGAATTACTTGAATCATTGGAGCCAATTAGAAAAATAATATTTAATACTGTATTAGAAAAATGGCAATAGTCAATATAGTCAATCACATTAGCAATACAGGCACCGGGCATTGTTCTAATTTCAGTAGAATTGGTGTTATCAACTGATCGTACATTAATTCCTTTAAATAATGAAGATCCAATAAGAACATTTTGTTTATAGTCTAAAGGTTTAATTCTTCTGTTGTTGCATTGAAAGCAGTCATTATTGGTAATATGTGTTGATTGTTTAATAGTAATTTCTTCATCTGTATTAATTTTGTTAACTTTTTCTTTTAAATGTTCATGGGACTTGGTTAAAACTTGTAATTGACTGGATAAACGATCTATAGCCTCACCAATTTTGTTCAGTTGATCATATAGGTTAAGATGACATGAATTATTTACACAAATGTCCTCGTAATTAGGGGAGGGATTGTTGTTATTTTGATCTGGGGATGATTTTGAATCTGTGAATAATGTTTTAACAACAGATGGTGTGATGGATTGCTTGAATTTACTCTGCTGGCTATCTTCACAGTTGGTGCTGTCAATAGTTGTATATAGTGAATTCGAAATAATTGGGGACAGTAAGCTCAGTGGAGACAAAGTTAAGATAGTCGCAGTATCATGTTCATTGGGAATAAGGGTGAGGTATCTACTGCTGCCATTATGAGAAAAATTGTCTTCGAGGGAGGTTATAGGGGTACCCGAGGTTAGGCCGATATTCTTTAAAGGTGATGTAGAGTAGTTAGCATTTATATTAGTATACCCATGATCTTCTCTTGCCTTTTCTCTGATGACTTGGTTGAATTTTTCCCTGACACAAAGATTAAGTTTTGTAGCCTCATCTTCATTAATTAAGTCTAATATGGCTAAAAGATGATCAGAAAGGAATAAAGAAATACATTGACCATTGAGTAGACCAGAGCACTGGGTGGGAAAAAGGCTGAGGGTGTAGGATTGTTTCTGCAAATTCACTCTATATATTCTTGCTGCCACTCTGCCTTCTTTATCCAATCGTTCAGTGATTTCAAAGTTGACATAGTCCTGTTTAGAAAGAGTTCTGTAGTATATTTGAAGACATCTAATGAATATCAGGAAAAATCCAGAGTTGAAGTGAAAGACTATGCACTTTCCTTGTGCCTTGCTGGTAATTTCAATATTGTCTCTAAATGTAGCCGAAATTAGTTTTTTAATGCATTCTAAAGTATTTAATGTATAGTTATTTAATGCAGTAACTGTGGAAGGTTGTGTAGAATCGTTAAATTGACAATTATTTACAGAAATTAAGTTGTTTAGGCCTACGTTGTTGGCAGCCATCTTTGATTTCTTCGAATTCATATAAAAAGTTGATTATAGCTGATTAGATGCAAAATATTGTTGAAAGCATATTACACTTGGTATTTATAGGTCCTCTAACACTTTATAGTCACATTTGAAATAATTTAACAGTCCACAGCCATGAAACAAATACTTTAATCACATATTACATGAAGAGCCAACACCGTTAACATGTCAACAAATAGGCTTATGTCGGCCAATTGGAATATTTATCAAATGTGGTAAACCTTACCCAAATAAACGAAAAAATGTTTAACAGCGCTCTCTTGGAAATTATTTGATTAATTTTTATACGTTTCGCTCATATGCAGTTGTGTGACGAGGAATTTACTGAATGTGCATCAGACCTTTGAAGCCTTTGAACCACAAGTAATTGATTAATTGGTATTTTATCTCTTATATTAAAGTCTCGTTGTGCCATTTTAAGCAATAGTAATCACATGCAAACTACAATATTGCGAAAGATGAATTGTTCTCAATGTAATAAGACACCGCGATTTTGTTATCCACGATTGAATCCAAGTCGGGACACTATCTAGCGATGGTATTTTAATTTTCTTTTCAGTATATGTTCAATAATTGATCTGAGTAAATGACAGCGTCGATTAAGCCGTTAGAAACTTTATATTTCAGCCAAAAATAACCAAAAAACGCATCGTTGCTTTAATTATATTAATTATGTCTACTTAAAATGTTTTACAAAGACAATTTTATGTAATGCATCAATATTGCTTTCTGTCCTGCCATGTGGGAGAGGTGTTAATTCGTGCAAGAATGAAATCGGATTGTTTCCCGCGGGAAAACATAGAAATTTATCAATTAAATAGCATGAAAGACTAATTGTCTCAGGATAGACAACACAAAAGGTAGTTTGTTAAAATTAATTTATGGATAATGTACGTTAAATGGGCGTTATGTAGTCCAGTTGTTCGGATACTGGATTCTCGAATACAATGTCCTGCGTTTGGGTCTTCTGATTGTTTAAGTGGGCTACCAGGCTGAACAGTAAACGTGGTGCGTAGTCGTTTGAAGTTGAGTGCGCAATCAAGAAACACGTCCATTGAACCTATTTTGTTACCATTTTGTTAGAACTCAGCTTACATCCCGTGTGTGTATCAATGTTTTGTGTTTTATAATTCAGGTTTAAGTGAACCAATTTGTCTAGGATCAAGAGTGTCAGTTATTATCTGGACAGGAGAACGGCGATGGTTTAATGGTCGATTGGTCGAACTTTATGTTAATTCCAATAACATTGGGCAGTGTTTAATGTTTTACGGAAATGGCGCTTCACCAATGGACTGTGCTATTGACTCTTGTTATCCGCTCTGTGAGGTGCCAGTATTTTCGGTCTAATCTCCGAATTATGAGGACGTTTCCCTTGTTTTTTGTTGTATTAAATATTTTAAAATTTTGATATTATTTCGTTAAAAGTTTGTTTACAAAACACGTCATAGTACTTCGTTAAAATTTGTTTCCAAAACACATGACAGTTCTTCGTTAAAAGATTGTTCCTAAAACACATAGTACTTCGTTAAAAGTTTGTTTGTATAACACACGATAGTACTTCGTTAAAGGTTTGGTTGTAAAACACATAATATTACTTCGTTAAAAGTTTCGTTTAAAACACATATTATTTCCTTAAAAGTTTGTTTCTAAAACACACGATGTAATATGAATGTATATAAACTGATTTACATTCAATCGTTTCCGTTTGTACTCTAATTTCAAATCAGTTATGTTCGGCGAAATACACAGGGTATCAATCCAATGGCAATATCTAGCGTCTGGTTATTCCAAGTCTACACCGATAGTATTAATTGCGCATGCTTCAGATAAGAATATGGCATCACCGTTTGACATGACTTGTGGATATGTCTAGCCACGTTCTTCGAGTCCCGTGTTACAAATGGCGCTGAAACTCATTATGTTACACGATTCGTGTACCAATGGTGAAATGTTTATTTTGTCATAAATATCGGATATCAGAAGTCCATCTATCCCGGTAAAATTACAACATTAATGTTGATTTAAATTGACAAATAATTCGTGTTTTCAATGTCGAAGATTTTGGATGATATTGAGTAAGAGACTTTAACATAGGCTATGCCTGTTCCCCAATGCCTATTCGGATACAAATCTGAATAAAAATATTGTTTATAAAAAAAATTAGCCCAGTAGGATCAGAACAGTAGGAAGTTAAACCTCATTTCATTTCAATCCATTTTCAATACACAACTTACTCGTCCGGTTTAAAGATACATTAGTTAAGAGTTTAATAAAGATTTGGCCATTCTTGCTATAATAATTAAAAAATAAATGATAAAAAGAATATTGAAGATTTCAGTCAAATTACTTTATTCTGAACGGAGATGTCACTGTTGGAAGATTTGGACTAGAAATAGACATCAACTATGTCCGCACTGTCTGCGAGAATTGCCGATCGTTTGATTGATAGACGATAACTCCACCCATATATTCTCGATTATCAAATAACCTTCTTAATGGCCATGGTACCCTCGCTTGGTAGGCCATCCATCACCAGTTTCCGGTAGTGACGTCAGTGACTATCGGTAAACGTAAGCTTGGTAGGTCATTTCTTGATTTTATTTTAAATGGACGAATTTTTTTTAATGCAAGCTGTATCCAAGCCGTCCGGGGGTCTACAGGGTTGATTTGGAGCTTGTCGTGTAAATTCAGGTCTAATTAATAATTTCTATATCACCTATACAGATTTGCAATAGGCAGATTTAGCTCTTGCATAATGTACGTTTAAATGGAAAACTGCTAGATTTTTCAAGATACAGATTTATTATGAATTATAATTGTATATGTATAAAATATATGTAGGTGTTTTGTTTTAATTTTTGAGTATTTTTATGCATACTAAATTTATGATACTATTTCGATCTCTGATATTTGCTTGTATTTATGTGTATAAATGTTCTTTTGATTATGATTAGCCTATTTTACAATATGTTTGGCACAGTATAGACTGGTTGAAGCTGACGTTCCGTTCATTTCACGTACGAAACTCGGATTAGCAAACTGACCCATTCCCTTCAAACGTACTAGCGCTTGTAAAATTTTATTATAACAAAAGCATAAAGCCGATGGCGAAATATGCCTTAAGTATACTAGGTCCATACAAGTGAGTTAACATTACACAAAATTAGGGGCACATAACTCGTCTGGAACTACTTTCACTCGGTCAGTAAATAGTACAAAAGAGAAAGAAATATTTTATACCAGCCCGATTGTTTTTTTCTTAAAGTTTAACCCCCTTCCACCCAACTACGAAGCATCACTTTATCTTGTTTTGTTTTGGTTTTTTTTAAAAAAAAAGGGGGGGGGGATAAGTTGACGGAAGCGGGATATCTACTACACATTTGAATTTCGAAAAGCAGCACATGTTGGTTATTTGACTATATAATTTCGATCAATGATCAATAAAAATGACATAAAATGAAATAAGTAAATACCACAGAACTCGAACCGATCCAAAGTACATCATACATCGATGCCTTTACTTTTCCTGTGGAATTTTGTGGGGTGGTTTTCCCTTTATTTCTTTCTCTTTTTAATTTTGATAAACCTCTAATATTGTGGCGGTAGTGCTTTCTGCTAGGCGGAACTCGTAACTATAAAGTGAAACGTTTGTTTATATGTGTGTATGTATGTATAATATGTAATATTTAATAAACAACTTTTGTGGTGGTGGTGTTGGGTATCTTTTTCCTTTTTATTTCGGTAGGGGGTAGTTTGCCTGTTATTGGGTGACGTAGTATATATTGTTTAATATGTAATATTGCCAAAGTTGGGTCACCAAACATTGAATGGAAATAACGCACGAGATCACGCCTAGTCAATACTCCATTTTGACCGAAATTAAAGTCTAAACAAAAGGGAGTGGGGACGCCCCGGGACTATCTTATCGTTAATTCCAACTGGTGCGAATGTTTTTAAAGTGTGAATCATTTGAATTCATTGGTCTTCTAGTGGCATCGTTTCTGCCATTAGTTGGATCAGATCATAACATTTCTACTCGTGTTGAAATGTATTTAAACCGGGTTTGGTCCATTATGTTTGATGTGTGCATAGTGTTACTTGATTCCACGTATATTTTACACAAAGAACAACTTAATAAATAAACTATATTTCTACTCAGACAATTATAACCATTTTGGCAAAAATATTTTTTTCCAGTTTAACCACTAATAAAGTAGGTTTGTTTTGGTCTATTGTAGTAGATATCACAATATTTCTTGGCATATTATTCGTTTGTGGGTTCCCCGGGGTTTATATCAAGCTCGAGTTCATGAGCGTGTCTTTTAGATGGCACATGGGGCTCCTTTTAATTGCTTTATTATGTTTACTATCTGAGATCGCACGGCACAATTCCGATCCATTTAATAAATACACGTCTCTTGGATGAGCTTACTAACATGAACAGCGTTTGGATTTTAATCCGTAATAAAAAAAAGGAGCAGAAGTTGGGTATAACAGGTCTTTCCTGGCTAAAGTTTTTGCCCTGTTTTTATTATCCGTCACTGTTTTGATTGAATAGCCCCTTTCTCGTCTGGGGGCTAGATGGCTGAATGGTTAGCACGTGCGGGCTGTATCATAAAGTCTGTCATTGAGTAAACTGGCGTGGTTTCGATTCCCCGGTTGTACGTGACAAGGAGTAGGATCGCTTGTCCAACCTCGTGGGTTTTCTGCGGGTCCTCCGGTTTCCCCCCACTGCTAAAGACCCCTACGCGCAAGCGAATTTTGGAAATAAAATTGAACCATATGTTATTCCCGAAATGACCCAGTTTGTGTCGAGTGGACGTTAAACCCCACTTCTTTCTCCCTCTCTCTCGTCGGAATCTGGTAGACTGGTCCCTAAAGGTCACTCTAGCGAAAATGCGCACAGTTTTACCCAATTCAGTGAGCAGTATTTCAAATGATCGTAAGCCATCTTATAATGATATAGACTTTATTAGTGTTCAATATGTACATTGTCCTTTTTGAGCGGCAATTAGCTATTAACACACCTAATAAACACAAAAACATAATAAGAACACAATTACTAATTTAATTAAAATACATTGTGCTAGAGAGCTTTGAAACAAAATAGTAATAATATTAATCCAAACAAAAACAAAAGTTTTATATATCGATGTTTAAATGGTACTGTCCCAAATTACTTGAGTGATCTCTTTATATTTGCTTCTTTAGTATTGTTTGTTCGGGGTTTTTTATTTGCTCTATTTTTTGTGATGGGTGGAAAATGTGCCCTAACTGTATTCAATATGCCTCAGTTCTATTGAATACTAAAACGTTTTCTCAATTGACTTTGAGCATTTAGTTTTAGACTAGCTGGTTTGTTTATACATTTCACCGATGTGGTTACTTGTATAGTTAATTTTTACTTCAATATGCTTACATTCATATGTCATGTAACATATAGCAGGTCATGACTTATGCTGGCATTGCACAATGGTTTCCCTGGGTTATATACCTGATTGTCTTCGAATTTGAGTGAAGTCTGTATCACTACAAGTCCAGGACTGTACAGTGCAGTGGACGACGCTTACGGCTAGCCACCGAATCCATCCACTTAATTTGAATTGTTCGTTTGTTTGAGGGGGGTTGGATGGCCGAATGGTTAGCACGCGCGTGCTGTATCACACGGTCTGTAATTGAGTCAACTGGCGGGGTTTCGAATCTCCGGTTGTACGTGACAAGGAGTAGGGTCGCATGTCAAACCTTGTGGGTTTTTTTCCGGGTCCTCCGGTTTCCTCCCACTGCTAAAGACCCCTACTCGCAAGCGAATTATTGAAATAAAGTTGAACCATGTGTTAGTCCCGAAATGACCTAGTTTCTGTCGAGTGGACGTTAAACCCCATTTCTCTCTCGTTTGTTTGTGATTTCTGCGTGTTGTGTCTGTTTGCGTATATTTGTTTTTGTGTAAATTATGTGTGGTGCAGGCCCCTTGCACTTACTGTTACAATCATACACTCATACAAAGACCTTAAGATCTGTAGGGGGATCACGTGGCTAAGTGGGTAAGACGCTACCACGCTAGCCTGGAGGTCGGGTGTTCGATCCCTGCATTGGCCGAGAAAGTTCATCCAGATTTTCCGGCGTGGTTCTCCCTTGTCAGTGATGCAGGACGGAGGGGCTGACAAGGAAAGCAGTCTAGTCGTTCGGATGGGACGAAAAACCGAGGTCCCGTGTACACATTGGCGTCGACGTAAAAGATTCCTTGGCAGTTGGAATTCGATATAAGAGTAGGCCGTAGTGCCGCTGTCCGGGCAAAATTTCCCTCATAGCACACTGTATGGCGTATGCCCGTCTTCATTAGCCCAGGTTAGGAGCAGAACAGTAGGACGTTAAACTCCATTTCATTTCATTTCATTTTAAGATCTGTAGATAAACAAGCCAACAGTGAGGCTGATGTCCCCCGCCGAAATCCCAAAATAAATAGATGACACATTAATTAATCGCACATTTATTTTTTTCAAAAGTATCGAGCAATCAAATTATACACTAAGTTTCAGCACTCTCTATCAGATAGAATCAAAGTTATCTTGTCCCAAAGCATCGACCAATGTTAATAATTGAACTCAGCCATGACATGACAGCAGAAAATACTCATTATCAAACTTAGTCAAGGTAATGATATAATAAAGCTATACACCAAGTGTCCTCACTCTCACTTAATTAGAACTAAAGTTATCGTGTCCCAAAGCATCAACCAATCAAATTGCTTATCCCTGCTTACTCTAAGCAAAAAATTCTCATCTTCACACTCCATCAAGGCATTCACCTAATAGCCACCTATGCCAAGTGTGAACATTCTAACTCAACTAGAATGAGAGTTATTGTGTTCTAAAGTCTCGACCAATCAAATTGCTTATCTCTGCTTTACCTAAGCACAAAATGCTCATCTTCGAACTCCATCAAGACATTAACCTAATAAACACCTACACCAAGTTTGAACATTCTAGCTCAATTAGAAAAGGAGTTAATGTGTTCCAAAGTCTCGGCCAATCAAATTGCTTATCGCTCTGCTTACCCTAAGCAGAAAATGCTCATTATCGAGACTTAGTCAAGGTATTGATATAATAAAGCTATACACCAAGTGTCCTCACTCTCCCTTTTAATTAGAACTAAAGTTATCAGGTCCCAAAGCATCAACCAATCAAATTGCTTATCTCTGCTTACCCTAAGCGGAAAATGCTCATCTTCGAACTCCATCAAGGCATTGACCTAATCAACACATACACCAAGTTTGAACATTCTAGCTCAATTAGGAAGAGAGTTATCGTGCCCCAAAGTATCAACCAATCAAATTGCTTATCTCTGCTTACCCTAAGCGGAAAATGCTCATCTTCGAACTCCATCAAGGCATTGACCTAATAAACACATACACCAAGTTTGAACATTCTAGCTCAATTA
Source organism: Patella vulgata (assembly GCF_932274485.2). Classification (NCBI taxonomy): domain Eukaryota; kingdom Metazoa; phylum Mollusca; class Gastropoda; family Patellidae; genus Patella; species Patella vulgata. Next base: position 7,657,550 of record NC_065885.2, read on the forward strand.
AAAGTTATCGTGTCCCAAAGCATCAACCAATCAAATTGCTTATCTCTGCTTACCCTAAGCGGAAAATGCTCATCTTTGAACTCCATCAAGGCATTGACCTAATCAACACATACACCAAGTTTGAACATTCTAGCCCAATTAGGAAGAGAGTTATCGTGTCCCAAAGCATCAACCAATCAAATTGCTTATCTCTGCTTACCCTAAGCGGAAAATGCTCATCTTCGAACTCCATCAAGGCATTGACCTAATAAACACATACACCAAGTTTGAACATTCTAGCTCAATTAGGAAGAGAGTTATTGTGTCCCAAAAAGTGTGACGGACGGACAGACGGACAGACAGACGGACAGACCCATTTTAATAGTCCCCTGCTTTCTTCGAAAGGCGGGGGACAAAAATCTCCCTGAGGTGCCAAAGCCAAGACAGTTTGTTTTGGTCAATCTAAGACCCAACAGAGGGAAATGAAATTCTTTTCAAATATAGTTGTGTTCAGATCCAGACCCAAAAATTTTTTCTTAAAGATACATTATGGGAGATTAGATAAAGAGCTGACAGTTTTTACTATAATAGTTAAAAACTAGATTGATCCACTCTGGACCGAGATTTTAGCGATTGAATTTTGGGCCTATCATCGGTCATCATTACTAAAGTCGGTACGATAAAAAAAACATAGTCTCAATTATCCAGTTCATGATTAAATCATGAAAGAAATTTAGGCAGCAAATATGATCCTAATCCAATAAATATCGCAGGCTAGCGTTGACATCGAGAGTTGATTATGGTCTGGATAATGTCTAATTAATAATTTAGGATAACATGTCAGGCCTAAGGAAAGACCTGGAATATGCTGATTTAGTTCTTGCATAATGTATGTTTAAAGAAAGCATTCACCCTTAACAGTTGTTAGACTGCGCTTTGAGCATGCCCATGCGTGGATATTGCGCAATATAACTAGAATATTATTGGTATTATTATTATTAAGTGACAGTAAACATTAATGAAATGCTAATAATAACTTCCAATATTATACAAACATTGAGGACATTTCATTATATTGTCTCCAGTAATTAACATTTTGTCATGTGTATTTTAATTAAAAGTCTTACCTAATAAATAAGTTTTGCTTTGGGTGACTTATAAATCATAGTTTTGTTAATTGATCTCCTAAATCAATAACATCACGATTTAGATACACTGCCGAATAAAATGTACACTCAAGTCAGTTTTTATTAGGTTGAAAATATTTCATCTGGAAAAACCAATATTTTAAATTGAAGCCATCGTGGCGTATACTACCATATGCTCTTAGATGAGACGGCTGTTGGCTAATTACTCTTAAAGCTCACCGGAAAAGCTTCATTATTTTGATACGCCCACATTTTCATGTGGACGTATATTGTCGTCGCCCCTGTCCGTCCGTCCACAATTGTTTGTGGACACTCTACAGGTCACAATTTTTGTCGGAAACTTGAAATATGTTTATCTCCCAACTATCTCGGTTCCTTTCGATATTGGCATGTATCGGACCTCAACTTCATGGATTATGGCCCCTGATTGTATGAAAAATCACGTTTTTCGCTTGTAGACCCTATACAGATCACAATTTTTATCCGATTTTGTTGAAACTTGAAATGGAAGTTTATAACCCACAGATCTCGGTTTTTGTTCGATATTCGGGCATATCGGACTGTAACTTCCTGAATTATGGCCCCTGATTGTACGAAAAATCGCGTTTTTAGCTTGTGGACCCTATAGCGGTCACAATTTTTATCCGATTTAAAGAAACGTTTGAATATATCACCGTTACACCCTAAGGATGACGGAGGTCATAATTTTTTATCCGATTTAAAAAACCGTTTTAGTATATCACCGTTACACCCTAAGGATGATTGAGTTCGAATTTCGTGCAAATCGGCCAAAAACTGACAGAAAAATTGGCCACCCTTTGTTCTCAAATAGCGTAAAAATGTGGATCAATGTTGTGGACCCTCTAGAGGTCACAATATTTTTCTGATTTTGATGAAACTTGAAATGTAAGTTTATAACCCAAATATTTCGGTTCCTTTCGATATTTGCGCATATCGGATAGTAACTGCCTGAATTATGGGCCTGGATTGAACAAAAAATCACGTTTTTAGCTTGTAGTCCCTGTAGAGGTCATAATTTTTAACCAATTTAAAAAAAAAGAAACCGTGCGAATATATCACTATTACACACTAAGATCTTGGTTCCTTTTGATAATCACAGATACCCAAATTAACTTCCTGCATTGCATTCTGGCCCCTGATTGTACGAAAAATTGCATTTTTACCCTCCAGATTCTCTAGAGGTCACAATTTTTTTCCGATTTTAAAAACCGTTTAAATACATCATCATTCCATCATAATGAAGGTTGAATTCAAATTTCGATAAAATCGAAATGAAACTGCCAGACAAAATGGCCGTTCTTTGTACGTAAATTGTGTAAAAGTATGTAATACGAAGTTTGTGGGCCCCTCTAGAGGTTACAATTTTTATCCGATTTTGATGAAATTTAAAACATATCTTTACACATGTATCCCAAAGATCTCAGTCCCTTTTGGCATTTGCACATTTCTGGCTATAACTTTCTGGATTATTGCCCCTGATTGTACAAAAATTCGCGTTTGTTTTTAGCTTGTTCTCTATCATCCATGTCTTGCAAAATGTTGGCGTACCCTGCCGCTGGTTTTAAATAATGCAAGTAATAATGTCAACATATCCTTTCCCTGAGTATAACACGATCCCGAATGTCTATATTACTTACCACAGGTCAATTTCCACGTTAGCGATTTCCGTCGTTCTTCGCGAGTAGTAACTTTCGGCCTATAAAAAAAACCTGACGTCATTTTAGTCCTTCCGCTCCTATTCTAGTATATATGTTGACATAATTACTTGCTTTATTTAAAAACAATTATGAATCTTCTCCTGTAAGCTTTAATGTATAAGTCTTTTCGGTATGACTGATAACTACTTGGTCGTTGGTGGGGTCTGTGGTAGTTATGGGTCGCCACTTTTACGTGTCAATCTTACAATGATTTATCATTGTATCGTGAATTAAAGCCTTTAACTGCGCGATAATCTCAAATATTCTCAGAAAAAATATCCCCAAATTTGAATGTTTATTCGCTCAAGACATGTATTGCGTAAATACATACATGCGAAAAATGAAATGACAAATTTTACCTATTCTGTCCTCCATGAATACCAGTGAAAGCTAACAGTGCAGCACGTAACAGACCTACAGCGCAGCGCAAGGAAAGCATGAACCTCTTGCGTCATGAAAATCATTTGTGGAAGATTTATAATCGCCGTGTTCACTGTCTGTATTTCATAATGAGACCCCGACCCCTCTACAGCAAAAAGGTTGCAAGTTATTTATATGTCAATGAGGCAAACTGCACAAAGTTGGGTAACCATTAGTCAATAATTGAGAAAATACCACATCAACAGACGAGTGATATGAAGTACCTTCAACGTTATAGTAGACCTCGCAATATGTCTTCAGGAGCAGATGCAGGACTGTTAAGAATGGTGTGCGTCATAGTTTTGCGTCAAGGACCGTTTTGAAAAGGGAATGGTTAGCCACCATCAGTATCCTACAAAACTCTTCGTAATCGGCTGGATTTGGCATTAAGAGACCCTTCGGGTGATCCTTATTGTCACAGGGCTGCACATCATCATTGGAACATGGCGTCATAAGGAAATAATCATTGGTCGATCAGAGTCGCTTTCCCGTGTTCATGACCGAAGGTAGAGCACGGGTATGGAGGCGTAGGAACATGGGATATGCACAGAAGAACACCCCAGAGTAGATTCCATTTGGCGGGCCTCTATCGTGATGTGAGGTTGCCTTTCATTGGACTGAAAGCCTCCAGTGGTAACAGTTACATGATTTCTTAATGGCCAACGGTACCAAATAAAAATCCTGGACAGAGTTGTAGTATCCTCCTTTGACATTATCCCAGGCAAATATATATGGACGACAACGCTAGACCACACAATGCAAGTGTCGTTGTTGATCTTCTGCATCAGGATGGATGCCATTGCTACACTACTTTGGTCAATTAGAAGCCATGCCCCCAATTCAATTGAGCATACAGTATCCTGGACATAATATGGTGTACAGTTTGCCAGAGGGAGTCGACAGTGCATACTCTTGAATCAAACACTACGCCAGGAATTGAACAGACTAACAGCGGCTACGTCTCATTCAGTCAATGAGGACAGGTTTCAAGGACACCAGAGGCTACTAAAATCAATCATAAAAATACTCTGTATACAAATTCCAGGTTCACTCAAAATATGGGGTTTGGCAACCGGACTATATAGCCAGTCGGATGGTACGAAAAACCGGGGTCCTGTGTACACATTGGCGTGCACGTCAAAGAACCCTTGGCAGTCGGTATTTGATATAAGAGTAGACCGTAGCGCTGCTGTCCGGGCAAAATTCCCCACATCCGCTCCCGGTTGATAACCGTTGCACATAGCGCAATAAATGTTCCTTGTCAAGCCACTTTGGGCACTCCAAGACAAAAACCCACCTCCCAGGAGAAACGATTCAATATTAACTAAATTAAAAATAAAAACTAAGATAAATAGGATATATTCTCAGATAAAGTAGATTTCAAGGGGCGCTATCGCTGTAACCAAGAAAATAAATGGAATTAATTTGATATAATATTATATTTCAAATAAGCCTAGACCCTCCGTCTAAACTTAAGATCCGAGCACCCGGCTAGTTAAGGGTGGGGTATTTAGCCCAAACCCCTTAAAATATATGTACTAATATATTGCAATTAACAGCGTTAATATATCAGGGATGGCTGGATAAAGTTGTCACAGACTTTGCTTACAATCTAATGTTAAGTTGAGTCACATCAATCGAAAGTTATTTGTTTTACCAACTGACCAAGCGCTAGCTGCTGTTTTAAGATTTGGTACAAATGTTTACTTCCCAGACAGGGATTTTCTTCAAGAAAACTGAAGCTAAAATATAAAATACGTCTGGAATAAATAGCGTTTTACATGGACGATCAAGTACCCATGGCGTGCGAAACGAACCCCAAACAACGAAACACAATCTTCAGAAATGAAACAAATATATTATACTGAAACAAAACGAAATAAAATATTGAAAGGAAACTAGAGGAGAATGGGTGTATCCCCCGTACGTCCATCAGTGCTTCTGATTGGACGTACTAAAGTTTACTACATCTATTAGTTCACAAAAAATACCTATCACCATGACCAAGATTACTTCCTTGTCACAAGTACAAAAGATTACTACGTGTATTTATAAACACAAAATAGGTTATTATTTAACAAAACATACCTATCACAAGTAGTTTTATGTCTATCTCATGGACCTGTGGATTGACCCAAAATTACTTACAATATGAACATAGTGAAATAAAACAATTATATTTTCACGGATGAGAAATGAACCCCACCTTCATGATTTTTATATTGGACAAATGGACATCCTTCCGTTAGTAATCGCAGCTATAATACAAATGTGTATGTCGGAATTCATTCCACCATAAAAATATTCATGAACTTTTATAAATATTAATAACCTCAGTTTGCAACAGAATATTATATTTTGCCAACATATTGCAATAGAGGTATGTGATATTTAGATCCGATGTTTAGAGTTAATGTCATATAAATTATTTAAAGTTACAATTTCATATTTTCTAAGAAAGTCAAAACATAATTATTTCTATGTCTTTTGCTCAATAGGTTGTCAACTCACTATTATACGATCATATATAGGTGTCATTCTCACACTTAAAACTCATTTACACCGGAAATAATAACACAATTACCTCCCAAGTTTTCTATTCTCCACCATGGAGAAGTTATCTTCAAACGTTGGAATTTGAAGATGAAAATGATATTTTTGCCAATTTCTCAACTGGCAATAGTGAATTATAGGATTAATAGGATTATTCTTTAACAAGGTAGGACTGTTTAAAGATACCATTTATTTTAAGGCTTTATTTTAATAAATTTTAAAAATATAACTTAAAAATATGAAAGTGCAACAGACGATGGCTTTCTGAGTAACTAAACATACAGCCAATAACAGATTTTGTTCAGACTAAAACAAAAGTCAAAATTACCCAACACCGGTTTCAAATTGATCTACTGCTAATTTTGGCATTTAAAGTACACAAATATGGTAAGAAAATGAAATGAAATAGGGTTTAACGTCCCACTGTTCTGCTCCGAACTGGGCTATGAAGACGGACATACGCCATACAGTGTGCTATTAGGGAAATGTCGTCCGGACAGCGGCGCTACAGCCTACTCTGATATCGAATTCCAACTGCCAAGGAATCTTTTAAGTGCACTCCAATGTGTAAACGGGACCTCGGTTTTTCGCGTCCAATCTGAACGACTAGACAGCTGTCCTTGTCAGGCCCTCCGACAATTGGGAACCACGCCAGAAAATCTGGATAAATTTTCTCGGCCAATGCAGGGATTGAACACCCGACCTCCAGGCTAGTGAGCCAGCGTCTTACCCACTTAACCACCGTGGTTCCAATATGATATGCGGGAACATTTGTAAATTATTGAAAATGGTTGAGATCCACCTTCATACTGACGAGATAAATATCTCTTTTAATAAGTGAAATTGCTTTACAAATATATCTGTTGCAAAGTATGATTTGAGAGAATTTAGTTCATAGTGATGAGCTAAATTATTAAAAGCCACCTTAACTGCAAAACACAACGCAATGGGAGTGCACGCCATTATACATTCTGGTCCAACATTTAGTTTTAATGTCAAACGCATTATATTGATCGTTACTCTTTGAACGACAGAAGCCGGCTGGAATTGCAATGAAAGATATTCCAATAATTGGTTTCTCTTGCAAAGCCAAATGTTTTTTTTTTTTAAAAAAAAAACGTTTTTACCCCAACACTGTATTTCACAGTGGGGCCTCGGCATCTCGCTACTGCGAAATCATGGCAAGTTATTGGTCTGAGGAATTGTAATACTTTATAATCTGTCGGGGTTATTTTAGTTCTATAGATGAAAGGTGCCATGGTTAATATACCGAAGTAGTTAAACAAATGGGTGGCAGCGAGAACTTGGATAAAAAGGTACCTTGCATTATTCTCCGACTTTCCCAGACTAACTCACTGACAGTTCTGTCACTGTCCATTTCTGGAAGTGGGTTACTGTTGTCCAGCCATCTGGTGCAAACATTAGTCCAATAATATACAATATAGTTGACTTAAGAAGGTGCCCCTCCCAAATAGTCAAACGCCTAAATTAAAAAGAGCCGGATTAACTTTCATTCTGACATCATATGGTATTCTCAAAAGTATATACACACAGCATCCTCGGCTTAGATGCTTGGATTAAGACGTCATGGGGGCTTCTTAGAAGGCATACTCACGGCCTCCTCGGCGTTCCTAGAGGGACATACCAAGCCGCCTCGGCTTGCAGACCGGGAGGTATCAAGATGTAGACTGGAAGGAAAACGCTAAGGGAAATTAGAATGTTGTAGTTTCCTGTATAAAGTTATATAAACAGTTATACCAACAAAATGTTCCAGAGTTAATTGAGTAAAGTTTTATACACAGCATGGAAGTCCTACCGACACACAGGATTGTGTCACAGTGCGTTTTCTAGAGATCCTGGACCAGAAAAGTGTCACAAAATGCTGGAGTGTCAACGAGACAGATTTCAAAAGTTTTAAAATATACTGAGTTTTCATCGATTTTTGCGATAACATAAACAATCTAACGGCATAAAGGACCATCAGTATATTAACGGAGCAGAAATTCACCCGTGTATCTGTTATCACTCGTCACTTCAGTCAGTTATAAAGAGGAATAACTCGGGGTTTCCTTTTGCTTTCGTCACTTTCGTTTCTTGAAATCTGCTTTACGCATCTATCATAGCCATGATCTCTGTAATAAAATTATATTTGGAACGTGTTGGACCATTTCTGTCACATATGTGATAATGACTGACACCTATATTGTCCTTTAAATCCTCTAATTTAACTTAAGAATTTTGTCTTTCTTTACTCGTTCAATGCTTCCCTGATTCAGAAATACCTTCCAGAACGTATAATAGGTACCATATCTGATCAAGTAATAGCACTATATACAGATAGAGATGTTGGGATACTCATTACACTAGAACCCCCAAAGAACTTTGCCTGATGTTCAATCCTTTTCCAACGTATAACATATTGTTTGAACTAAATGAACCCCCAAAATGACGCACCCTGATGGCCACCATCTTGAATTCCAAAATTGTCATCAAAATGGCCTATTATTGTTCAATTCTCCAATTCTACTGCATTTCGGAGAGAAAGAGGGAGATGGGGGTTTAACGTCCACTCGACACAAACCAGGTCAATTCGGGCCTAACACATGGTTCAATTTTATTTTAATAATTCGCTTGCACGTTGGGGTCTTTAGCAGTGGGTGGAAAACCCATGATGTTCGACAGGCGACCCTACTCCTTGTCACGTACAACCAGGGAATCGAAACCACGCCAGTTGACTCAATAACAGACCTTACGATACAGCGCGCACGTGCTAACCATTTGCTCCCCCCCCCCTCATCAGACAACAAATCAAGACATTAGTGTTTATACCCATGTTGTCAATATCACTCCCGTTTCTGTGGTTTAAATAGTTATAATTCATATAAAGCATTTCGTCCCTTGAGTAAGATAAGTTCGTAAGTGACAAAATCTGAAAAATCACTCTTTGTTAAAAAAAATGACTAATAATATTATATCTATCTTACACTAGAAAATGGTCACAATCGAAGGTTTTTTAAGTGCATTATGGGTAATTAAGAAAAGGTTGTAAGTGTTGAAGTTCACCATAACTTCCCTGTAATAAGGTCGTAAGTGCATATGTGTGAGTAAGATAAGGTCCTAAGTGCATGTGTGAGTAAGATAAGGTCGTAAGTGAACACTGGGCATGTGCAATGGCGACTTCCTGTAAGGCTTAAAAAATGGCTGCATTGAAGAACACAAAAGGTTTTATGAACTCTACACAGGCAGTAGCTGCAGTGCTTGATTCAGATACAGAATCTGATGCCGAAGACTCATCTGGTGATGAATATAGACCAAATGTGTCAGAATTAAATCAGGAATCAAGCAGTGAAGAAGGTATTTTTTTTAATTTTAGCTTACTATGACATTTGAAGTCAAGGTCAATGAAGTCAGCCTTGATAAAATATATTCTTTTTTTCTGAACTATGTCAAATTTGCATACGTGGGTGTGATTTATAGGAGTTCTCAAGCTTATATTCTTTAGAGTGATCGGGGTATAGGGGATTAAGTAAAAAAAAAATGGGGAGGGAGGGTATTAGTTTTATTTAAGTTTAGGTAAAGAATAAGAGATGACATTGTGATGGGGGTGTTGGTTAGTTTTATTAAAGTTTTGGTAATAAATACACTGGTTTAGTAAAATATTGCAATGAAAATAGGGCATATCGGGTGGGGGGGGGGTGAATGGGGGTAGGTTGGTTAGTAAGTATGGGTAAATAATAAACTGGTTAAATAAAAGACCATTAAATGTCAATGTAATAGACCTATGGACGCAGTGTAATAGTGCTTATTTCGGTGTGTGTTTTAGGAGTGGGGTGGGGCCGAGGTAGGTCTTGTGGGAGGCGAGGGAGTATTGTGATAGGGTTGGTTAGTTTTATTAAAGTTTGGATAAAGAATAAACTGGTATAGTAAGGGATGACAGTGTAATAGAGCCTTTCGGGTGCTTTATGGACGCAACGTAATATAGGTTGTTGGTGTGTGTGGTGGGGGGGGGACGTCATGTAAGCTAGTTTTAATAAAGTTGGGTAAACATTAAACTGGTTTTGTAAGAGATGGTAATGTAAGTGACCTATGGATTGCGTGCTGAAAGCGGTATTGACCAGGGGTGCGACAGATAACATAGTATAATTGACAAATAGCCTATAAGAGGTCGGGAATTGGGGAGCTTTTAATGGACGCAGCGTAATAGGGATTATTTAAATTCACAAAATATTTACCTCCTGTGCTAATAATATTGTTTATGCCCGTCATTAAAATCTTCCTGTTCTTTCTAATTTAGATGCCGAGAAGCCCACTGACGTTTTGACGAAAACCAAAGATGGCATGAGAGGAATGTTAAGTGATATAACGCCTGAAAACAACATTGCTGAGCCAAACGAAAGAGGACAAAAAAGAACAAGAAATAAAGACAATTGGCAACAAAATACAAGAAAGAAAGCTCTAAATTGCGGCTAAGAATACCTAACAAGAGAGAACAAAAAGGTCGAAAAAAGAACAAGAAAATATCATCGTTGTGGCAGATGCGTCAACCGATGCAATGAACATTTTCCAGATGCTCAGCGTGATATCGTCTTTATGAATTACTGGAAAATAGGCAGAGACAGCGTGACTACATCGCAAATCATGTTAGAAGCAAGCCGACTAAAAGAAATTCAAACCGTGGAAGTAAACGAAAACAAACGCTTCAGTATTTTGTAACAGTTGGTAATTCAAAAGTCAAAGTTTGTAAGGCAGTATTTTTGAAAACACTTGGAATTGGGGGAAAAAACGCAACATACACACTCCAACACAGAGATGAGACAGGTCAAGCTTGTACTGAAAACCGCGGGAAGCAAGCTCCAGGAATAAAGAAAAATGATGAAATAAGAAACTCAGTCAAGATGCATATTTCTTCGTTTCCTCATATGGAATCGCATTATGTGAGAAACAAGACAAGCAGTAAATATCTTGAGAAAAGTTCAACTGTTCGTAAAATGCATGAACTCTACCAAGAAGAACATGCAAATAATCAACCAAAACAAGTTAAACTAAAGTATTACAGGGATGTGTTCGATACAGAGTTTAACTTATCATTCCATAAACCTAAGAAAGATGTATGTAATTTTTGCTTTTCCTATAATAATTCGTCTGAGGAAGAGCAACTTGAAAAACAGGATGGCTACGACAACCACCACTCGCAAAACTCGAGTTAGACAATTAAAAGCAGAACAAAAAGCTCTAGATAAAAGTATACGTGCAGTAACTTTTGATTTAGGGCAGGTATTGCTTAGTCCTGAATTGAATGTTTCATCTTTATTTTACCGTCGTAAACTGTCCACATATAATTTGACTGTTTATGATCTCGCCAGCCATGATGTGACCTGTTACACGTGGCACGAAGGTGTTGCCGGACGTGGAAGTTGTGAGATTTCAAGCAGTATCAGCAGTTACTTCAATCAATTACCAATAGAGGTTAAGCGTGTAATTTTGTACTCAGATACATGCTCCGGTCAGAACCGGAATCAGTTTTTTACAGCCATGTGCTTACATGTTATTAAGGACTTAAACATAGATTGCATTGATCATCTGTATATGGAGTCCGGTCACAGTCAAATGGAGTGCGACTCATCACACGCGACCATAGAGTATGCTTTTAGAAAACAGGATGTTTACAGCCCTTTAGATTACTATCGTATCGTAGCCATGGCAAGACGTGAAAATCCATTTGAAGTAAGGCTCCTGTCTACCAAGGACATAACCGATTACAACATATAGTAGACACATTATCCGAAATCGAAGCAAAGATGTGGACGGAAATACAATTCAGTGGTTAAAGTTGAAGTGGATGCGATATTTAAAATCATCCCCAGACACCGTTTACTTCAAGTATGATTATGATGCTGAATTTAAAGCTATGCGAGTAAACCAATGTGTACGGATAGATTCAGATATTACTTTAAAACCCTTGTTTCAAGAGGCACCTCGTATCTCAAAGGCAACGTATGATGATTTGAGGTTCCTATGCACCTCCTTAGCAATACTCCGAGATTCCCATTCTTTTTACGAGAAGCTCAATTTTGATGGCAAGATAGTTGATGCCCTGACTCAACCCGATGCAGACGAAACTGGCCCAGCTGATTCCGAATTTGAATAGTTATTAAATGTTATTACCTTTATGGTTATCTGTTAAAACGTTTGAAATATATGTGAAATTTGTTTGTTAACATTTTTCTGTTAATAAACTAATGTTGTAATCTACTCGATGTAGGCCTATTGTTCAATAATAAAAGGTCGTAAGTGTTCCTAACTAGTTTCATTTTCTACAAGTATTGAGTAAAGTAAGGTCGTAAGTGAAATTTTGAGCAGAAAACACCTGAAAACCGGTGTGTGATATTTGCATGTTAAACTGTTAGAGGAGTTATGGTTAAGTTTCAAAAAGCTAAAAAAAATATTAAAACATCATTTAGTGATGTTATTTTGAAACCTTTAAATGCGATTATCTCGAAATGAAATAATTGTCACTTACGACCTTGTCTTACTCAAGGGACGATTTGACATTAAAACAAAATATCGGATCAGAATATATCTAAATGTCACGCACAATTAAACTGTGGTTAATGTTCATTAATGCTTTGCAACAAATGCAATTGTTACGTAATTTCACTTACTAGAAGAGATATGTTTATAATTTCAGTATGAAGGTAGGTCTCAACCATTTTCAATAATTTACAAATGTTTCCGCTTACCATATTGGGGCCACGTTGGGTAAGTGGGTAAGACGCTGGCTCACTAGCCTGGAGGTCGGGTGTTCGGAGCCTGCATTGGCCGAGAAAGTTCATCCAGATGAAGGACGGAGGGCCGGACACGGACAGCTGTCTTGCCGTTCGGATAGAACGAACAACAATGGTCCCGTCTATACATTGGCGTGTACGTAAAAGATCCCATGGCAGTTGGAATTCGATATAAGAGTAGGCGGTAGTACCGCTGCCCGGGCAAAAAAATTCCCTCATAGCACACAGTATGGCGTATGCCCGTCTTCATTAGCCCTGTCGGAGCAGGACAGTAGGAACTTAAACTCTTATTTCATTTCATTTACCTAATTCATATATGACATTAACTCTAAACATCGGAACAGATCAATCTAAATATCACATACCTCTATTGCCTTTTGTGGGCAAAAAATAATATTCCGTTGCAAACAGGGGTTATTAATATTCATACAAGTTCATTAATATTTTATGGTGGAATGAATTCCGACAAAACCATATTATTCCAACAGATACATTTGTTTTGTAACTGCGATTACTAAAGGAAGGATGTTCATAGGTCCAATATAAAAATCATGAAGGTGGGTTTCATTTCTCATCAGTAACAATATAATTGTACCTCCAATCAGAGTAAGTAAATACAAGCACTGATGGACGTACAGGGGAATAAGACCGTTCTCCCCTGATTTCCTTTTAGAAGGTTTCGTTTCATCATTTTGTTAATTCGTTTTGTTTCGGTATATTTGGTTTCATTTCGGAAGATTGTGTTTAGATGTTTTGGGTTCGTTTCGCACGACACGGGGACTCGATCGTCCATGTACAACGTTATTTATTCAAGACGTATTTTAGCTTCAGTTTTCTTGAAGAAAATCCCTATCTTAAAACAGCAATTAGCGCTTGGTAGGTTGGTAAAAGAACTTTTGATTGATGTGATGTGACTCAGCTTAACATTAGATTGTACGCAATATCTGTGACAACTTTATCCAGTCATCCCTGATATATAAACGCTTTTAATTGCAATATACGAGTACACATTTTTTAAAAGGTTTGGGCTAAAATACCCCACCCTTAACTAGCCGAGCGTTCGGATTTTAAGTAAGATGGAGGGTCTAGGCTTATTTGAAAAATAATATTATTTAAAATTAATTCCATTTATTTTCTTGGTGACAGCGACAGTTCCTCTTGAAGCGTTGAAATCTACTTTATCTGATTTTTTTTATTTTTAATTTCAGAAAGCTGTGCAAATCTTAGTTTATATTGTATTTGTTACCTTGCCACGAATCATTTCTCCTGCCGAGGTGCACCCTCTCTTCTGGTGTCCACATTGTCTTGAAAATGATGGTAACATAATCGGGGGACTGGAATGTCTTCGTTGTATGTGTGATCAGGAATGTTTGTTTTACGGAGACTGTTGTGTTGATGTAAAGGTAAATAACGGTCTTCACACACAGGAAATACAGTCGGATTTCACGTGCATCGCAACCTACAGCGATTCAAAATTCCAATTTGATCACTTATCACATGGTGATGGCTTCTATATGGTTGCTAACTATAAACGCCAAGATGGGTATTTAGAAAAATGTGACCGTACGGTTCTACCTGTTTCTTGTCCCAAAACTGGCAAAACATACATCAACAACCAATGTGCATTTCTTAACAAAGAAACTTCATGTTCAAATTGGCAAATTCGAGGCAAATGTAAATACAATATGAACAGGTTTGCTGTCTGCGAGGATTACATTGTTCCGCCACAATTTGCAGAGTTGAGATATTGTGATATTCGGAGATCGGAACCAATAATTTCTCAATGCGATCCGGACTTCCCAGGAAAATACCATAGATATTATGACAGTTGTGCCAAATACTTTGTTCTCGTCCAGAACTTAAAAAACAAGAAAGTTTACAGGAACATTTATTGCGCCATGTGCAACGGTTATATACCGTCAGGGGCTCTAGGCAAACCATTGTACTCTGTGAAAACTCTAGTTGACTTCACAGATCTGTTTGCCAAATCGGTGAAATCATGCGACGGCAGGATTTCGTGGATGGATATTCAGGCGGTAAGTATATTAATAGAATAATACAGGGGCGGGTCCAGTGGGGTTCGACGCCCCCCCCCCCCCCCGCTCAGCTACATAATTTTTTTTTGTAAATCAACACTTTTTATGAGAAATGTTTATCGGTCGTGTGCTTAATCCTTTGTCGCCATATGTGGGACAGGATGGCACTCAAAGCACGAGATAATGAAATAGACATTATGTGGTATCACATTAAATCTTTGCATCCATGATATTGAATCACAATGTCATTGTATTAATTCATAATAAAAATTGACGTCAAACGAGGTGTTGAATTTCTCTGTTTAAAAAGCTCAATGTGTATGTTTATACGCCAAAATGGCGATAGAGACCATGCGCTGGGTGGGGATACATTGTCTCAGGAACCTAGCAAACACCCTCCTGCAAAAATTCCTGGATCCGCCCCTGTAATATTACAATGTACCGTGTCTCAAGTATCCAGTCAGATGCGTGGGTTTTGGGGCCCATACACCCACATATGTTCTGAGCCATGAAATTTGATTAAATACGTGGATATTTTATATATCTAGGCATTTCAGATGCAAGATTATGGCTGTGTTAAGTCACTTAACACCTTCATAATCACAGCTATGTCATTTTGAATTCAACCTCTGGTATAGACCTTACACTATATGGTCTTATAATGCATTGATAGTTTGACATGCGAGGGGATCACGTGGCTAAGTGGGTAGGACGCTGGCTCGCTAGGATGGAGGTTGGGTGTTCGATCCCTGCATTGGCCGAGAAAGTTCATCCCGATTTTCCGGCGTGGTTTCCAATTGTCAGTGATGCAGGACGAAGGGCCTGGCAAGAACAGCTGTCTAGTCCTTCGGATGAGACGAAAAACCGAGGTCACGTGCATACATTGGAATGCACGTAAAAGATCCCTTGGCAGTTGGAATTCGATATAAGAGTAGGCGATAGTACCGCTGCCCGGGCAAAATTTCCCTCATAGCACACTGTATGGCGTATGCCCGTCTTCATTAGCCCAGGTCAGGAGCAGAACAGTAGGACGTTAAACCCCATTTCATTTGACATGCGAGTTAACCACGACAATGTCGCATCCAATCAAATGATAAGAATGATTGACATCTGGTAACCTATATGTCGCGATTCAAAATTATTACAAATTCAAAAAGATGGCGACTTGAAATTAATTCATATAAAAAAAGCATTGAGTGCCTATAAGTTTTATACAAAGGGTCAAGATTAACCCCGAC
The DNA here is from genome assembly GCF_932274485.2 of Patella vulgata. NCBI lineage: Eukaryota > Metazoa > Mollusca > Gastropoda > Patellidae > Patella > Patella vulgata. Next base: position 7,673,427 of record NC_065885.2, read on the forward strand.
TCTGTTTCGACTAATAATGTGGTTTATTTAGAGATTCCTGTGGGTACCAATTGTGCCACAATACCTTTAAAATTAATTCAATCGTCATTGAGGTGCTGGTTAAATTCATGGTCAATTTAAGACAGAAAGCAATACACTTATGATTAACTTGATTTGTGATCACTTTTTAGAACTTTACGTACAATATTTACTATTGTTTTGCTGGTCGAAGTACGATTTACCACAAATTACTAATTAACTGCATATACATTTAGTGTTCTATTTTTTGTATTTTTAGAACAAATGTCGACCCATTCAGTGTTACTCCAATAAGGTACTACGAGGTGGATATTGTGAGTATGATAATATGAGAGCATTGGGTAATACCTATCAAATGATGATTAATTTAAAGATACCAACCACAGCTCACATTGCATTCTTTAAACAAATGTTAGGAAACATGATGACATCAGTATCGTTAATGATATACTCTACTGATTATACAGTCACTACGTCCAAACCAGTGCTGATCGGGGGATCTTCCTATGTTTATATGAATGTTTGGTTTGTCGTGAATAGCAACATCACATTAAAGGACTTTGAAACTGTTGTCTCCAGGAGTGGTGGTAGAATCTCCCGGGCTTCAGCTTTAGTACTTGTTCGTGAAATAAATTATACATACGTATCTCACTCGCAGCCTATTATGCGACATTTTGTCTCCAACATAACCACGAAGTTGTGTTGTTCCGAAAAGCCGGTTTCAGAGGTCGGAGAAGTAATGGCCGCTAAATACAGCTATGAACCAATAAGCTACCAGATGTCATGTTCATTTATTGAATTTTAAAACAAAGAGTTTGATGCCGATAATGCATTGGCATCTGTTGAACATCTCAATCTTACCTTATCTAATGACGAGTTTTCTGTGTTTCAGCATTACCTTAGGGTATGTTTTCAAACATTTCTCAATAAAAAAAACTTTACTCACAGTAACGAAACCGTACAGTACTATGACACCCACACAAAGTTTGATTGGATTCTCTGGTATTTAAGCATTGTTTTGATCACTCTGTCTTTGATATCTATATGTATTGCTTTAATAACATATGGTATGTTCCCAGAAATGAGAACACAGCCAGGCATCAACAACATAGGGTTAATGCTTAATCTTTTTCTTGCTCAGTTAATTTTAATTACTGGCCTGGATCAGACACAAGATAAAATATTGTGTAGAAGTACTGGAATAATTACCCATTACCTCTGGCTCGGTATGGCACTATGGATGAATGTGTGTACCTTTCACATGTTCAAGGTATTTGTTTTACAGAAACTGGTAAGAAATTCTGCCCCGTCTCACGGTATTCATACACTGAAGTACACTGCTTATGCCAATGGGTTACCAATGATACTGATAGTTTGTATAGTTATTACAAATGTCAAGTTGTCAGGGGGAATGGAGATAGGTTATGGGGGTAATGTGTGTTATCTATCTTCTAAACAACTTGTTGGCTATTGTTTTGTTTTACCCTTATGTCTCGTCATTATACTAAATATTGTTTTCTTTTTGTGGACAATTATCTCCATCTCTCGCGTAAAACAACAGGGAAAACAATCTGGGGAACGAAACAATATTGTAATTTATATAAAGCTTTCTGTTCTGACCGGTCTGTTTTGGTTGCTAGCTATTTTATCAAATTTTATCATCAGTTGGGCTTTAGAATATCTGTCTGTAATCTTTAATGCATCTCAGGGAGTCTTCATTCTGTGGTCCTTTATATTAAAGAAATCTGTGCTTTCTAAATGGAAGCGAAAACTATTTGGTGAAGCAGAATCTGTCAGAAGTGAACAAGAGACAAAATCTAGCCAACTTAAGTCAGTGTAGATCCGGCTTGTAGTATAGTCAGGGTTTTCATCCATCGTTGACATAATTAAAGTTCTGACATACTTGCATAGCAGCTACATGTTGGTAGACAGAACAATAACTTAGATATACATGATCATATGTATAGGACTTCAAACACCCAACACAATAGCTAGATGACTTAATCATGGGAAAACGCGAGTGACATTTGTACATTTGTACTTTAGTAGTAGTTTGTTTCTGTATTCTCCAATAATGTTGGTATAAACGATCGTCTATAAGCTCCAGTATAGATCACTGCAATTATTATATAGAGGATATTTGTCGTTTTAGAGTGAATAACATATTTTATTTCATCGAGAAGCAAGAAAAGATGAAATAAAATATGTTATTCACGACAAAACGACAAATGTTCTGTTTATTTTATGATTTTACAATCATTTTAGGTAAAAACAACATGGACTACTGCTAGCCAGTGGAATAACACTTTTATTTCACTGATAAAACGCGGTATTCCACTACTGATCATAAAATAAAATTTATATAGCTTGTTTCTAATAAATACAAGTGTTTGTTTAGCAATATAACTTTATAACCATGTTTAATAAATAATCCATAACGTTTGACATTTAAAAATAATTTGTAATATCTTTATTATATTTATATATAACTTTTTGAATTTTATCAATTTAATTACGTTTAATTATTATCCTTTAGGGGCATGTTTTAGTAATATACTTGTAATATAAAACTAGTAGACCTGGTATGCGATATATCACGAGTGAAATATATATGTATAATTAACAAAACAGGTATGGACAGGTGATCCAAACTAGTAACAGCAATTGTGAGTATTATCACCAAAATAATATATATAATCTTTATCTTTCTCCTTTTGTCAATTCCATTACTTGTAAGTATATATTGTCTATTATGTATTGCCTATATATTATATATTGTCTAGATATAGTGTTGTTAATTGTAACAAACTTTAATGTAATAAACTTTAATTTAATCTACTAATGGTTTCTGATTAAACTCCCTCCTTTTTCTATTAGTGTTTAACTTCCGCTTCCACCGAGTGTGATATCGCAAATTGTCTTATTTTTATTATCTTAGCACATGTGCTGGGGGTCTTTCCTGTGGGAGGAAACCGGGGTACCCGGAGTAAATTAACCAAGTTGAGAAGGTGTACCTATCTCAAAGGCACATCAAACTACAACATTAAGCCAGAGGTGACCGACAGGCTAGACATCTGAGCGCGACACTCTAGGCCACCCCAATGCCCGCTCATCGATCTCTTTCATACTCCTGATTGCGAGGATGCGTGACTTATTAATTATTCAATTCGTTATATGGTGCCAGAAATATGCATGACATCCATACCTTTTTTGGAGCGGCTGGGCATGACCAACCGAGATTTCTTTATATAGAGATGGGCATCCACATTTTCTTGCAACTTAGCTGGGGTTATTTCCTAATATGGACAGCTAGATATATTTTGATAACTACGAGAGAGAGAGAGAGGGGGATGGGGTTTAACGTCCACTCGACACAAATCAGGGCATTTCGGGACTAACATATGGTTCAATAATAGGGGGCTTTAGCAGTGGTAGGAAACCGTGTGATACAATACATAACTCTTATTGATTAAAAATATATTTTAATACTGGATAACATATTTACAGGTTAGAGCAATCTAACTATATACACACTAAGTTTCAACACTCTCTATCAGATAGAATCAAGATTGTCTTGTCCCAAAGCAATGAAATTGATTAGCTCTGCTTAGCTTTAGCTTGAAATATTAATCATTGAAATCAGTCAAGACATTCACCTAATGAATATCTACATCAGGTTTAAACAGTCTACCTCAATTAAAAACAGAATTTTTATGTTCCAAAGTCTTGACAAATCAAATTGCTTATCGCTCCTTAGCCCAGTCAGAAAATTCGCACTTAGTCAAGGTAATGATATATAATGAATCTATATTCAGAGTTTCATCGCTCTCACTTCATTATAACCAAAGTTATCGTGCCCTTAAAGCATCAACCAATCAGATTGCTTATCTCTGCCTACCGTAAGCAGACAATGTTCATCATCGAACTCCATCAAGGGATTCACCGAATGAATGCCTACACCAAGTTTGAACATTCTACCTCAATTAGAAGGAGAGTTATTGTGTTCCAAAATCTCGACCAATCAAATTGCTTATCACTCTGCTTACTTTCAGCAGAAAATGTTCATTATCGAACTTAGTCAAGGTACTGATGTAATAAAGCCATACACCAAGTGTCCTCACTCTCACTTAATAAGAACTAAAGTTATCTCATCCAAAAGCAACAACCAATCAAATTGATTATCTCTGCTTACCCTAAGCAGAAAATGCCCATCTTCGAGCTCCATCAAGGGATTCACCTAATAAACATCTACACCAAAGTTGGAACATTCTAGCTCAATTAGGAGAGTTATTGTGTTCCAAAATCTTGGTCAATCAAATTGCTTATCGCTCTGCTTACCCTGAGCAGAAAATGCTCATGGTATTGATGTAATGAAACTATACACCAAGTTTCATTACTCTCACTTAATTAGAACTAAAGTCATCGTGTCCCAAATCATCAACCAATCAAATTGCTTATCTCCGCTTATCCTAAGCGGAAAATGCTCATCTTCGGACCCCTATCAAGGTATTGGCCTAATAAACACCTACACCAAGTTTGAACCTTCTAGCTCAATTAGAAAGAGAGTTATTGTGTCCCAAAAAGTGTGACGGACGGACAGACAGACGGACGGACAGACGGGCGAACCCATTTTAATAGTCCACTGCTTTCTTCGAAAGGCGGGGGACAAAAAATAAGATTAATATTTGGAATAATTATCAGATAAAGCTATCGCTGTCTCCAAGAAAATAGATGGAATTAAATTTATATAATATTATATTTCAAATAAGCCTAGCCCCCCCCCCCCCCATCTTCCTTAAAATCCGAACGCTCGGCTAGTTTAGAGTGAGATATTTAGCCCAAACCCCTTAAATTATGTGTACCCGTATATTGAAATTAAAAGCGTTTATTTATCAGGGATAACTGGATAAAGTTGTCACAGATATTGCGAACAATCTAAAGTTAAGTTGGGTCACATCACATCAATCAAAAGTTCTTGTACCAACCTACCACGTGCTAATTGCTGTTTTAAGATCCAGTACAAATGTTTACTTGCCAGATAGGGATTTTCTTCAAGAAAACTGAAGTTAAAATGCGTCTTGAATAAATAACGTTTTACAGGGACGATCGAGTATTCGTGGCGTGCGAAACGAACAAAAGACAACAAAACACAATCTTCCAAAATGAAACAAAATGTACCGAAAAAAAAAACAATTAACAAAATAATGAAAGGAAACCTGCTAAAAGGAAACCAGAGGAGAATAGGTGTAGCCCCCGTACGCCCATCAGTGCTTGTATTTACTTACTCTGATTGGAGGTACAAAAGATTACTACATCTATTAGTTAACACAATAAAGGTTATTAGTTAAAGACCCAATACCACTCTTGTTGTAACTGAATATGTCCCAATCTTTATTCTGGTCAACAAATTGTACTATTTTACAATATTCCAATTAATTGATGATACAAATTTCATCTTAACGCACCTAATTTAAAAAATTCGAAAAATTCAACTAAATGATTTGAAAAGCCTGGCGTAAAGCTTTTCAAATGTGACTTGGATTTAAAAATATTTTTGAACCTTTTAGACAAGTAAAATATGATTTAATGGTTAATTTACACAACAGGTAGGACACGAACACATCTAGTACTAAGAATAAGGCTATTTTTTATTTTCTGGAGTAGTCAAGCCAGCAAGAGTGTTATTGTCCCTTTAACAATGAAATACCTATCACCATAACCAACAGTACTTTTTTGTCATAAGTAGTTTTATGTCTATCGCATATTATGTACCCGTGGATTGACCAAAGAGTACTTACAATATGAACATAGTGAAATAAAACAATAATATTTTTACTGGTGAGAAATGAAACCTACCTTCATCATGTTTATATTGGACATATGGACATCCTTCCTTTAGTAATTGCAGTTACAAAACAAATGTATCTGTTGGAATAACATGGTTTTTACGAATTCATTATACCATAAAATATTAATGTGCTAATTTAATAACCACCGTTTGCAACAGAATATTACGTTTTGCTAACAAAATGCAATATCGGGATGTAATATTTAAATTGATCTGATCCGATGTTTAGAGTTAATGTCATATATGAATTATTTAAATAAAATGAAATGGAGTTTAACTTCCTACTGTTCTGCTCCGACTGGGCTAACGAAGACGGGCATACGCCATACTGTGTGCTATGAGGGAAATTTTGCCCAGGCAGCGGAGTATAACCTACTCTTATATCAAAGTCCAACTGCCATGTGATCTTGTATAAACGGGACCTTTGTTTTTCGTCCTATCGGAATAACTACACACCTGTCCTTGTCAGGCCCTCCGTCCTGCACCACTGACAAGTGGGAACCACACCGGAAAATCTGGATGAACTTTCTCGGCCAATGCAGGGAGCGAACACCCGACTTCCAGGCTAGTGAACCAGTGTCTTACCCACTTAGCCACCGTGGCCCCAATATGGTAAGCGGAAACATTTGTAAATTATTGAAAATGGTTGAGACCTACCTTCATACTGACGATAAACACATATCTCTTCTAGTAAGTGAAATTACGTAACAATTGCATCCGTTGCAAAGCATTAATTATCATTAACCACCGTTTAATTGTGCGTGACATTTAGATATATTCTGATCCGATATTTTGTTTTAATGTCAAATCGTCCCTTGAGTAAGATAAGGTCGTAAGTGACAATTATTTCATTTCGAGATAATCGCATTTAAAGGTTTAAAAATAACATCACTAAATGATGTTTTAATATTTTTTTTAGCTTTTTGAAACTTAACCATAACTCCTCTAACAGTTTAACATGCAAATATCACACACCGGTTTTCAGGTGTTTTCTGCTCAAAATTTCACTTACGACCTTACTTTACTCAATTCTGGTTCGATATTTTGTTTTAATGTCAAACGCTTTATATTAATTATAACTATTTGAACCACAGAAACGGGCGTGATATTGACAACATGGGTATAGACACTAATGTCTTGATTTGTTCTCCGATGAGGGGGGGGGGGCAAATGGTTAGCACGTGCGCGCTGTATCGTAAGGTCTGTTATTGAGACAACTGGCGTGGTTTCGATTCCCCGGTTGTACATGACAAGAAGTAGGGTCGCCTATCGAACAAAATGGGTTTTCTACGGGTCCTCCGGTTTCCTCCCACTCTAAAGACCCCAACGTGCATGCGAATTTTGAAAATAAAATTGAACCATGTGTTAGGCCCGAATTGACATCTCAGCATATTCTCGCTCTAAAATTGTATCCATAAAGTCATAGTAATCTTGCTTTAAATTGTTATCCTTTTCAAATCTATGCAACAAGTTATTAAATCGCTTAAACGCATAATTACGATTATTTGGCAAACTAGGCCTACTGCCTTTAAAAGGTAAACACATTTCAAAATGATGCGATTCAGTTAAGTGAATAGAATCATTCATTTGATCAAGAAAACCTCGATCATCTTTGGATAAACGTGTACGTACATGGCGCCGCGATATCTCGTCCCAAACGAATGACTAGACACCATATATTGCCAGGCCCTCTGTCATGCACCAAAAACCGGCAGTTGTAGAATAGATCGTTAAACCCCCTTTTATGATCATCCATGTGACAGTCTATTCTCTCAGTGGCGTGGTTTCGAATCCCCGGTTGAACGTGACAAGGAATAGGGTCGCCTGTCCAACTTCGTGGGGTTTTTTCCGGGTCCTCCGGTTTCCTCCACTGCTAAAGACCCCTAAGCGCAAGCGAATTATGAACATAAAATTGAACAATATGTATGTCCCGAAAAGACCGAGTTTGTGTCGAGTGGACGTTAAACCCCATTTCTCTCTATTCTCTCTCTATTTGTGTATGGAAAATTCCACTACATGTAGTATGATTCACCGACGTAAACAAAATCCAACTACGTGGTTGGTAACATATTGTTATGTTAATTTAATAAAAATCCATGTAAATTCATGTAAAACATGTTGAATTCAGTTTGATATTTTCCAAACAATCAATAAGCTGATGCAACGATTAAAGGCCCTGTCCAGGTTAGTATTCTTCCTTTTGGATACCAAATCGCTGGAACTAACCTGCTTTCTGGTTCTACCCAATTCCGCACAGTAGCAGGCAGTGGCGTGTAGAGAGGTAGATGGTCCTGGACACCAATTTCAGGGTTGGGCGTCCAATCAAATATTGAAATTACATTTTAAAGATAGGTTCCCAGAAAAGTATGGAAAGTAGAGATATCCAATCTTACTAGAAAAATACTGGATTCCCCGAAAAACACTCATGGAGCATATACAGGACAAAAATGTAAGGGTTCCCTCCCCTAATCAACAGCCCGATGATTAGGAATTTCTGCACGCGTGATGTCACAGGTCACACGCGAACATTGAGCTCTTGATGTACAAGTTGATAAACTTTATGTAGAGTTAGACGTTCAACACTTTCTGAGATAAAAAAGACGCGGGTAGTGGATAATCCGAGAATTTAATTAGGATTCGATATTTGTAGTAAGCGATTAAAGACAACATCGTCTTATGTATGCAATGAATTCTCCTCTGATTTCTAAGAGAGGTAAGCCCCGTTACGTAAACATGACCTGGTTTGATCGAATTTTTATAGCAGGACATCCCTTCGCAATTACAATGTTTGAGAAGGATTTGAAGCAAAATTATGACAAATTTATTAGTTTGAATATGTTTTTAGTCCATATATACCATTAAATCACCCAGTTTGTACTCGGGGACCCATCTTTAATTTTGTTGTACAATATACATAATGCAAGAGCTAAATCTGCCTATATTGCAGGTCTTTCTTTATTCCTGAAATGTTATCTAAATTATTAAGTAGACATTAATTAACTAATCCAGACCATAATCATCGCTCGATGGCATCGCTAGGCTGCGCTGTTTATTGGATTAGGTTCCAATTTGCTGTTCGACTTCCATTCATAATTAAATCATGAAATGGATAATCGAGACTATGATTTTTTATCCTATCGACTTGAGTAATTATGAGTGAGAACCTCCAGCTCTTTATCTGATCTCCCATAATGTATCTTTAGTATAAATACAAAGTTTATTTCATCTGATATTTAAAATATCTTCCTTTCTCACATTTCTTAGCTGATTACTATAGGTCATGTAGCTGAGTCTTGTTGGCATACAATCAAGGAATTAGTCCAAGGCATTACCAAACCTCTACATGCTACTAATCCAACCCAGCATTCTGGTAACTTTTTAGAGAAAATATGTATAGACAGATTCTACATAACTACCTCCTAATGCGACTAATCATCATTTCGGAATTGCATTTAATGTATGTCTTTCATCTTTACTTATTCAAAATGTCTTCCCGTCCCATATTCGGGGCCACGGTGGCTAAGTGAGTAAGAAGTTGGTTCTCTAGCCTGGAGATCACGGGTTCGCTCCCGGTGTTGGCCGAAAAAATTCATCGGAATTTTTCCGGCTTGGTGTCCCCTTGTCAGTGGTGCAATCGCCGTTTGGATGGGACAAAGAAACAGAGGTCCCGTGTACACATTGGCGTGCAAGTAAAAGATCGATGTAAGAGTAGACCGTAACGCCGCTGTCCGGGCAATTTTCCCCCATAGCTCGTTTTCATTAGCCCAGTCGGAGCAGAACAGTAGGACGTTAAACCCTAATTTATTTCATTTCTGTAGTTTCAAAATTTCATGACCTCGTAAGATATTATTGGTAAGAGAATATCAGTGCTTGTATTTACTTACTCTGATTGGAGGTACAAAAGATTACTACATCTATTAGTTAACACAATAAAGGTTATTAGTTAAAGACCCAATACCACTCTTGTTGTAACTGAATATGTCCCAATCTTTATTCTGGTCAACAAATTGTACTATTTTACAATATTCCAATTAATTGATGATACAAATTTCATCTTAACACACCTAATTTAAAAAATTCGAAAAATTCAACTAAATGATTTGAAAAGCCTGACGTAAAGCTTTTCAAATGTGACTTGGATTTAAAAATATTTTTGAACCTTTTAGACAAGTAAAATATGATTTAATGGTTAATTTACACAACAGGTAGGACACGAACACATCTAGTACTAAGAATAAGGCTATTTTTTATTTTCTGGAGTAGTCAAGCCAGCAAGAGTGTTATTGTCCCTTTAACAATGAAATACCTATCACCATAACCAACAGTACTTTTTTGTCATAAGTAGTTTTATGTCTATCGCATATTATGTACCCGTGGATTGACCAAAGAGTACTTACAATATGAACATAGTGAAATAAAACAATAATATTTTTACTGGTGAGAAATGAAACCTACCTTCATGATGTTTATATTGGACATATGGACATCCTTCCTTTAGTAATTGCAGTTACAAAACAAATGTATCTGTTGGAATAACATGGTTTTTACGAATTCATTATACCATAAAATATTAATGTGCTAATTTAACAACCACCGTTTGCAACAGAATATTACGTTTTGCTAACAAAATGCAATATCGGGATGTAATATCTAAATTGATCTGATCCGATGTTTAGAGTTAATGTCATATGAATTATTTAAATAAAATGAAATGGAGTTTAACTTCCTACTGTTCTGCTCCGACTGGGCTAACGAAGACGGGCATACGCCATATTGTGTGCTATGAGGGAAATAACCTACTCTTATATCAAAGTCCAACTGCCATGTGATCTTGTATAAACGGGACCTTTGTTTTTCGTCCTATCGGAATAACTAGACAGCTGTCCGTCCTGCACCACTGACAAGTGGGAACCACACCGGAAAATCTGGATGAACTTTCTCGGCCAATGCAGGGAGCGAACACCCGACCTCCAGGCTAGTGAACCAGTGTCTTACCCACCGTGGCCCCAATATGGTAAGCGGAAACACTTGTAAATTATTGAAAATGGTTGAGACCTACCTTCATACTGACGATATAAGTGAAATTACGTAACAATTGCATCTGTTGCAAAGCATTAATTATCATTAACCATCGTTTAATTGTGCGTGACATTTAGATATAATCTGATCCGATATTTTGTTTTAATGTCAAATCGTCCCTTGAGTAAGATAAGGTCGTAAGTGACAATTATTTCATTTCGAGATAATCGCATTTAAAGGTTTCAAAATAACATCACTAAATGATGTTTTAATATTTTTTTTAGCTTTTTGAAACTTAACCATAACTCCTCTAACAGTTTAACATGCAAATATCACACACCGGTTTTCAGGTGTTTTCTGCTCAAAATTTCACTTACGACCTTACTTTACTCAATTCTGGTTCGATATTTTGTTTTAATGTCAAACGCTTTATATTAATTATAACTATTTGAACCACAGAAACGGGCGTGATATTGACAACATGGGTATAGACACTAATGTCTTGATTTGTTCTCCGATGAGGGGGGGGGGCAAATGGTTAGCACGTGCGCGCTGTATCGTAAGGTCTGTTATTGAGACAACTGGCGTGGTTTCGATTCCCCGGTTGTACATGACAAGAAGTAGGGTCGCCTATCGAACAAAATGGGTTTTCTACGGGTCCTCCGGTTTCCTCCCACTCTAAAGACCCCAACGTGCATGCGAATTATGAAAATAAAATTGAACCATGTGTTAGGCCCGAATTGACATCTCAGCATATTCTCGCTCTAAAATTGTATCCATAAAGTCATAGTAATTTTGCTTTAAATTGTTATCCTTTTCAAATCTATGCAACAAGTTATTAAATCGCTTAAACGCATAATTACGATTATTTGGCAAACTAGGCCTACTGCCTTTAAAAGGTAAACACATTTCAAAATGATGCGATTCAGTTAAGTGAATAGAATCATTCATTTGATCAAGAAAACCTCGATCATCTTTGGATAAACGTGTACGTACATGGCGCCGCGATATCTCGTCCCAAACGAATGACTAGACACCATATATTGCCAGGCCCTCTGTCATGCACCAAAAACCGGCAGTTGTAGAATAGATCGTTAAACCCCCTTTTATGATCATCCATGTGACAGTCTATTCTCTCAGTGGCGTGGTTTCGAATCCCCGGTTGAACGTGACAAGGAATAGGGTCGCCTGTCCAACTTCGTGGGTTTTCTCCGGGTCCTCCGGTTTCCTCCACTGCTAAAGACCCCTAAGCGCAAGCGAATTATGAAAATAAAATTGAACAATATGTATGTCCCGAAAAGACCGAGTTTGTGTCGAGTGGACGTTAAACCCCATTTCTCTCTATTCTCTCAAGAATTCCCGTTCTTAGGTTAAACGTAACAATCAAAATTGGATAAGTCAAATCATTTGTTTTTTAAAAACACAAAGTCTAAAACCGGACCTAGAATTATTATTGGTCCTTTTTTACAGAGAGAGAGAGAGGGGGGGGGGGGGAGAAAGATTAAACAAATCAAGTAAGGAAATAATTTAAATTTGTGTATGGAAAATTCCACTACATGTAGTATGATTCACCGACGTAAACAAAATCCAACTACGTGGTTGGTAACATATTGTTGTGTTAATTTAATAAAAATCCATGTAAATTCATGTAAAACATGTTGAATTCAGTTTGATATTTTCCAAACAATCAATAAGCTGATGCAACGATTAAAGGCCCTGTCCAGGTTAGTATTCTTCCTTTTGGATACCAAATCGCTGGAACTAACCTGCTTTCTGGTTCTACCCCATTCCGCACAGTAGCAGGCAGTGGCGTGTAGAGAGGTAGATGGTCCTGGACACCAATTTCAGGGTTGGGCGTCCAATCAAATATTGAAATTACATTTTAAAGATAGGTTCCCAGAAAAGTATGGAAAGTAGAGATATCCAATCTTACTAGAAAAATACTGGATTCCCCGAAAAACACTCATGGAGCATATACAGGACAAAAATGTAAGGGTTCCCTCCCCTAATCAACAGCCCGATGATTAGGAATTTCTGCACGCGTGATGTCACAGGTCACACGCGAACATTGAGCGCTTGATGTACAAGTTGATAAACTTTATGTAGAGTTAGACGTTCAACACTTTCTGAGATAAAAAAGACGCGGGTAGTGGATAATCCGAGAATTTAATTAGGATTCGATATTTGTAATAAATAGTAAGCGATTAAAGACAACATCGTCTTATGTATGCAATGAATTCTCCTCTGATTTCTAAGAGAGGTAAGCCCCGTTACGTAAACATGACCTGGTTTGATCGAATTTTTATAGCAGGACATCCCTTCGCAATTACAATGTTTGAGAAGGATTTGAAGCAAAATTATGACAAATTAATTAGTTTGAATATGTTTTTAGTCCATATATACCATTAAATCACCCAGTTTGTACGCGGGGACCCATCGTTAATTTTGTTGTACAATATACATAATGCAAGAGCCAAATCTGCCTATATTGCAGGTCTTTCTTTATTCCTGAAATGTTATCTAAATTATTAAGTAGACATTAATTAACTAATCCAGACCATAATCATCGCTCGATGGCATCGCTAGGCTGCGCTGTTTATTGGATTAGGTTCCAATTTGCTGTTCGACTTCCATTCATAATTAAATCATGAAATGGATAATCGAGACTATGATTTTTTATCCTATCGACTTGAGTAATTATGAGTGAGAACCTCCAGCTCTTTATCTGATCTCCCATAATGTATCTTTAGTATAAATACAAAGTTTATTTCATCTGATATTTAAAATATCTTCCTTTCTCACATTTCTTAGCTGATTACTATAGGTCATGTAGCTGAGTCTTGTTGGCATACAATCAAGGAATTAGTCCAAGGCATTACCAAACCTCTACATGCTACTAATCCAACCCAGCATTCTGGTAACTTTTTAGAGAAAATATGTATAGACAGATTCTACATAACTACCTCCTAATGCGACTAATCATCATTTCGGAATTGCATTTAATGTATGTCTTTCATCTTTACTTATTCAAAATGTCTTCCCGTCCCATATTCGGGGCCACGGTGGCTAAGTGAGTAAGAAGTTGGTTCTCTAGCCTGGAGATCACGGGTTCGCTCCCGGTGTTGGCCGAAAAAATTCATCGGAATTTTTCCGGCTTGGTGTCCCCTTGTCAGTGGTGCAATCGCCGTTTGGATGGGACAAAGAAACAGAGGTCCCGTGTACACATTGGCGTGCAAGTAAAAGATCGATGTAAGAGTAGACCGTAACGCCGCTGTCCGGGCAATTTTCCCCCATAGCTCGTTTTCATTAGCCCAGTCGGAGCAGAACAGTAGGACGTTAAACCCTAATTTATTTCATTTCTGTAGTTTCAAAATTTCATGACCTCGTAAGATATTATTGGTAAGAGAATATCAGTGCTTGTATTTACTTACTCTGATTGGAGGTACAAAAGATTACTACATCTATTAGTTAACACAATAAAGGTTATTAGTTAAAGACCCAATACCACTCTTGTTGTAACTGAATATGTCCCAATCTTTATTCTGGTCAACAAATTGTACTATTTTACAATATTCCAATTAATTGATGATACAAATTTCATCTTAACACACCTAATTTAAAAAATTCGAAAAATTCAACTAAATGATTTGAAAAGCCTGACGTAAAGCTTTTCAAATGTGACTTGGATTTAAAAATATTTTTGAACCTTTTAGACAAGTAAAATATGATTTAATGGTTAATTTACACAACAGGTAGGACACGAACACATCTAGTACTAAGAATAAGGCTATTTTTTATTTTCTGGAGTAGTCAAGCCAGCAAGAGTGTTATTGTCCCTTTAACAATGAAATACCTATCACCATAACCAACAGTACTTTTTTGTCATAAGTAGTTTTATGTCTATCGCATATTATGTACCCGTGGATTGACCAAAGAGTACTTACAATATGAACATAGTGAAATAAAACAATAATATTTTTACTGGTGAGAAATGAAACCTACCTTCATGATGTTTATATTGGACATATGGACATCCTTCCTTTAGTAATTGCAGTTACAAAACAAATGTATCTGTTGGAATAACATGGTTTTTACGAATTCATTATACCATAAAATATTAATGTGCTAATTTAATAACCACCGTTTGCAACAGAATATTACGTTTTGCTAACAAAATGCAATATCGGGATGTAATATCTAAATTGATCTGATCCGATGTTTAGAGTTAATGTCATATGAATTATTTAAATAAAATGAAATGGAGTTTAACTTCCTACTGTTCTGCTCCGACTGGGCTAACGAAGACGGGCATACGCCATACTGTGTGCTATGAGGGAAATAACCTACTCTTATATCAAAGTCCAACTGCCATGTGATCTTGTATAAACGGGACCTTTGTTTTTCGTCCTATCGGAATAACTAGACAGCTGTCCGTCCTGCACCACTGACAAGTGGGAACCACACCGGAAAATCTGGATGAACTTTCTCGGCCAATGCAGGGAGCGAACACCCGACCTCCAGGCTAGTGAACCAGTGTCTTACCCACCGTGGCCCCAATATGGTAAGCGGAAACACTTGTAAATTATTGAAAATGGTTGAGACCTACCTTCATACTGACGATATAAGTGAAATTACGTAACAATTGCATCTGTTGCAAAGCATTAATTATCATTAACCATCGTTTAATTGTGCGTGACATTTAGATATAATCTGATCCGATATTTTGTTTTAATGTCAAATCGTCCCTTGAGTAAGATAAGGTCGTAAGTGACAATTATTTCATTTCGAGATAATCGCATTTAAAGGTTTCAAAATAACATCACTAAATGATGTTTTAATATTTTTTTTAGCTTTTTGAAACTTAACCATAACTCCTCTAACAGTTTAACATGCAAATATCACACACCGGTTTTCAGGTGTTTTCTGCTCAAAATTTCACTTACGACCTTACTTTACTCAATTCTGGTTCGATATTTTGTTTTAATGTCAAACGCTTTATATTAATTATAACTATTTGAACCACAGAAACGGGCGTGATATTGACAACATGGGTATAGACACTAATGTCTTGATTTGTTCTCCGATGAGGGGGGGGGGGCAAATGGTTAGCACGTGCGCGCTGTATCGTAAGGTCTGTTATTGAGACAACTGGCGTGGTTTCGATTCCCCGGTTGTACATGACAAGAAGTAGGGTCGCCTATCGAACAAAATGGGTTTTCTACGGGTCCTCCGGTTTCCTCCCACTCTAAAGACCCCAACGTGCATGCGAATTATGAAAATAAAATTGAACCATGTGTTAGGCCCGAATTGACATCTCAGCATATTCTCGCTCTAAAATTGTATCCATAAAGTCATAGTAATCTTGCTTTAAATTGTTATCCTTTTCAAATCTATGCAACAAGTTATTAAATCGCTTAAACGCATAATTACGATAATTTCGCAAACTAGGCCTACTGCCTTTAAAAGGTAAACACATTTCAAAATGATGCGATTCAGTTAAGTGAATAAAATCATTCATTTGATCAAGAAAACCTCGATCATCTTTGGATAAACGTGTACGTACATGGCGCCGCGATATCTCGTCCCAAACGAATGACTAGACACCATATATTACCAGGCCCTCTGTCATGCACCAAAAACCGGCAGTTGTAGAATAGATCGTTAAACCCCCTTTTATGATCATCCATGTGACAGTCTATTCTCTCAGTGGCGTTGTTTCGAATCCCCGGTTGTACGTGACAAGGAATAGGGTCGCCTGTCCAACTTCATGGGTTTTCTCCGGGTCCTCCGGTTTCCTCCACTGCTAAAGACCCCTAAGCGCAAGCGAATTATGAAAATAAAATTGAACAATATGTATGTCCCGAAAAGACCGAGTTTGTGTCGAGTGGACGTTAAACCCCATTTCTCTCTATTCTCTCAAGAATTCCCGTTCTTAGGTTAAACGTAACAATCAAAATTGGATAAGTCAAATCATTTGTTTTTTAAAAACACAAAGTCTAAAACCGGACCTAGAATTATTATTGGTCCTTTTTTACAGAGGGAGAGAGAGGGAGGAGGGGGGGGGGAGAAAGATTAAACAAATCAAGTAAGGAAATAATTTAAATCTGTGTATGGAAAATTCCACTACATGTAGTATGATTCACCGACGTAAACAAAATCCAACTACGTGGTTGGTAACATATTGTTGTGTTAATTTAATAAAAATCCATGTAAATTCATGTAAAACATGTTGAATTCAGTTTGATATTTTCCAAACAATCAATAAGCTGATGCAACGATTAAAGGCCCTGTCCAGGTTAGTTTTCTTCCTTTTAGATACCAAATCGCTGGAACTAACCTGCTTTCTGGTTCTACCCCATTCCGCACAGTAGCAGGCAGTGGCGTGTAGAGAGGTAGATGGTCCTGGACACCAATTTCAGGGTTGGGCGTCCAATCAAATATTGAAATTACATTTTAAAGATAGGTTCCCAGAAAAGTATGGAAAGTAGAGATATCCAATCTTACTAGAAAAATACTGGATTCCCCGAAAAACACTCATGGAGCATATACAGGACAAAAATGTAAGGGTTCCCTCCCCTAATCAACAGCCCGATGATTAGGAATTTCTGCACGCGTGATGTCACAGGTCACACGCGAACATTGAGCGCTTGATGTACAAGTTGATAAACTTTATGTAGAGTTAGACGTTCAACACTTTCTGAGATAAAAAAGACGCGGGTAGTGGATAATCCGAGAATTTAATTAGGATTCGATATTTGTAATAAATAGTAAGCGATTAAAGACAACATCGTCTTATGTATGCAATGAATTCTCCTCTGATTTCTAAGAGAGGTAAGCCCCGTTACGTAAACATGACCTGGTTTGATCGAATTTTTATAGCAGGACATCCCTTCGCAATTACAATGTTTGAGAAGGATTTGAAGCAAAATTATGACAAATTAATTAGTTTGAATATGTTTTTAGTCCGTATATACCATTAAATCACCCAGTTTGTACGCGGGGACCCATCTTTAATTTTGTTGTACAATATACATAATGCAAGATCTAAATCTGCCTATATTGCAGGTCTTTCTTTATTCCTGAAATGTTATCTAAATTATTAAGTAGACATTAATTAACTAATCCAGACCATAATCATCGCTCGATGGCATCGCTAGGCTGCGCTGTTTATTGGATTAGGTTCCAATTTGCTGTTCGACTTCCATTCATAATTAAATCATGAAATGGATAATCGAGACTATGATTTTTTATCCTATCGACTTGAGTAATTATGAGTGAGAACCTCCAGCTCTTTATCTGATCTCCCATAATGTATCTTTAGTATAAATACAAAGTTTATTTCATCTGATATTTAAAATATCTTCCTTTCTCACATTTCTTAGCTGATTACTATAGGTCATATAGCTGAGTCTTGTTGGCATACAATCAAGGAATTAGTCCAAGGCATTACCAAACCTCTACATGCTACTAATCCAACCCAGCATTCTGGTAACTTTTTAGAGAAAATATGTATAGACAGATTCTACATAACTACCTCCTAATGCGACTAATCATCATTTCGGAATTGCATTTAATGTATGTCTTTCATCTTTACTTATTCAAAATGTCTTCCCGTCCCATATTCGGGGCCACGGTGGCTAAGTGAGTAAGAAGTTGGTTCTCTAGCCTGGAGATCACGGGTTCGCTCCCGGTGTTGGCCGAAAAAATTCATCGGAATTTTTCCGGCTTGGTGTCCCCTTGTCAGTGGTGCAATCGCCGTTTGGATGGGACAAAGAAACAGAGGTCCCGTGTACACATTGGCGTGCAAGTAAAAGATCGATGTAAGAGTAGACCGTAACGCCGCTGTCCGGGCAATTTTCCCCCATAGCTCGTTTTCATTAGCCCAGTCGGAGCAGAACAGTAGGACGTTAAACCCTAATTTATTTCATTTCTGTAGTTTCAAAATTTCATGACCTCGTAAGATATTATTGGTAAGAGAATAACAGTGGACTGACAGAATCTAATTCTAATCCTACCCATGCCCCTAGGTATCTACATTCAGAAAAATCATCGGTTTTCTTCTACTTTACGATCAACTATATTGTTATTAATTTATACCAACATTAAAACATTACTCGGCACATGTGTGCCCCTAGGCTACGGGCACCTGGACAAGTGTCCAAGCTGCCCCGACTCTCACGGACCCTGTCTATATTGCACATACTGTTATTATTACAGATTATCTTTTAATAAGGCATTGGAGCAACAATGTTTTATCAATACCATTGATCCTAGAAGTGTTATCACATCCAGTGAACACGCGAAGAAACAAGACTTGGTAACATATTTTATCACCCAATAATACATTCTACAGTAGATATCGCTTGTGTAATAAATTTCATAATCTATATCGCTTTACATGAATTTGATTGGTCAGTTAAAAAGGAACTACTTTTTTGTATTTTCAAAAAACAGTTCAATTTTTATTAAAAGTAATTCCTTTTTTTAAAATTAAAAATGAATTATTTTCATTTAATTGATATTGATGGAAACACTGGCTCAATATAAAGGACTTTGCAATGGTTGAATTGCTCTCAAGAAATGATGTATCACTACGCCGTAATGTAATCAGGTTCAGTAAAAGTGAAGTCTATAGCAAAAAATTATATTTATTTATTTGTGCACGTAAGAATGGATTGGGCGATAAATAAAATCTCCTACTCGTCTTTTTTGATACCAAAAAATATCAACACTCGTTGATAAAGTAAAAAAGAAAAACCTCAACAGAGCCTCGTTTTTTGTTACTTTATCGTGTTGATATTTTTTGATATCAAAAAAGACTTGTAGGAGATTCTCTATCTAGATACCAGGAGTCTCTTGAGACAAACTATATCATACACAAAATTTTTGCTCTGTTGGTAGTAAAGAAAATAAAGTACTTTTGCACGGATGTTTGCATTTTGTACCTGACGGTACGTGTCCTCCCTAATCAATGTCACGGAATGCAAATCTACCGCTTCAGGGGCTACCGTTACCATGTCGACATAAGCATCTTCAAATGCTTGTACATTTCAACTCCAGCCAAACCGCAATTCATCACATAAAGTAGCAACCACATGTATTGTCTTTGATGCAGGACGGAGGGCCTGACAAGGACAGCTGTCTAGTCGTTCGGATGGGACGAAATACCGAGGTCCCGTGTACACATTGGCGTGCACGTAAAAGATCCCTCGACAGTTGGAATTAGATATAAGAGTAGGCCGTAGTGCCGCTGTCCGGGCAAAATTTCCCTCATAGCACACTGTATGGCGTATGCCCGTCTTCATGAGCTCAGTTCGGAGTAGAACAGTAGGACGTTTAAACCCCATTTCATTTCATTGCGTTTCCTATAGTTTCAATAAACTACATGTTTAATCCAGCAACCGTACTATTTTAGCAAAAGCTGCTCATTTAATGAAGTCTGCGATATCACCTCGGTGGAAGCGGACGTAAAATACAACTTACCCATCATTTAATGAAAATCAAACACACATGTCTTAGAAATCATTTAGATTACAGCACTCCTCTGCATATGTAGAGCCAATAGCAAATGATTCCTTATTTGCTTGTCTTGCTGTACCCATTTTCCATGATGGTAGATTATGTGGTTAGGGGTATCCCTCCAGAACATGTACATACCAAATATGCCAGTACCGCGATGCAGTATCCCGAAAATGGTAAACGGACCTCGCAATTTACTATATTATGACGAAGTCTTGCAGAGTTATGCCTATTCGTAAGTTTAGGTTTTCGGTCTCAGGTTGTAGGATAGGGGTACTTACACCTGCAAATGGTGTAAGGAACCAGTTAACATCACTGGGTGTATCTACAAATGAGAGAATGAGAGAGGGAGAGAGAGAGACACACATGGGGTTTAACGTCCACTCGACACAAACTAGGTCATTTCGGGACTAACATATGGTTTAATTTTATTTCAATAATTCGCTTGCGCGTAGGGGTCTTTAGCAGTGGGAGGAAACCGGAGGACCCGGAGAAAACCCACGAGGTTGGACAGGCGACCCTACTCCTTGTCACTTTCAACCGGGGAATCGAAACCTCGCCAGTTGACTCAATGATAGACCTTACGATACAGCGCGCTCGTGCTAACCATTCGGCCATCCAACCCCCCATGAGAGAATGACAAAACCTTTTTAGGTATTGTTTTTTAGTGTAGGGTTAAACTTTTAGGATGTCATTCAGTCCACCCAACTCCACCAAAAAACCATTTCTTGTAATTGTTTGGGGGTTGGCTTCCTCCTTTTCATAAATTGACTGATGTATTAAAAGACCTTGGCCCGTTTTTCACAAAACATTCTCAGACTTAAAAATTTACTCCAAATTGTTGGCCTTATTTTAACTAAAATATAACCCTTTATAAAACTTTTGTTGTTTTAATATAAGTGTTTATGTTTCTGGATCAAAGATTTTTCTCATAGTGATTGAAAGTTAAGTATATTCTTAACTTAAATCAGAGAATACCAAATACTGCCAGAAACCACCAACAAACCTTGTCTTGCATCCTTTTGGGGTTGACCCCCTATTTTTCATAAATAGACTGACCTCTAGGTCTGCTCCAACTGGGCTAATGAAGACGGATATACGCCATACTATGTGCAGCATGAGACATTTTCCAACTGTCATGGGTTTTTACAAATATGTACACTGAACCTCAATTTTTCGTCCCATCCAACAACACAGCCTCTTGCCATCGTCTTGATATTGCCAAGTCGGTGCAGAACAGTAGGACGTTAAACCCCATTACATTTGTGCCTTGCCAGGCACCCTATCCTGCACCAATGACAATGGTGGAAACATAACTGAAAATCCTGATCGAACACGGAACCTCCAGTTTAGCGAGCCAGTGTATTATTCGCGGTTAAAACGAGATTAATCAATTCTCAGCGCTGTTATAAAATAGATTGTATATGGACACCAGAAACTAAACAGATACGTAACTGATGTGGTTTCACTCAATTCACATGAACACGTGAGACTGGTTATCGAATCAAATAGTGACACCAAACCTCCACGTACACAACAGGAAAAATACCCCCAAAGCAAAGCAAGACAAGCCCAAACTATCTTTTTAAAAAATCGATGAATGACGTTGATGATTTTAATCAAAATCGTTAAACAACATGTTAACATTTCAGCAACTTGTAACTTTTCTATTTCTGTAAAATATATTAGCAGCTGTCTACCTTTGATTTGTATAAAAGACACAGCTATCTCTGAATTAATCACTTACCTTTTTGATTTCTGTACTCCGTATAGTCGTTGATCTGAAAGATTTATCATCATGCGTTTTTTGCTGACCGTTCTTCTCTTGGTTGCTGTAGTTATGATTGTTGCTGAAGCCAGACATGGCAGTCGTCGTAGACGTCGTGCTAGACATAACAGACCATCGTTGAGAAACGTCAGCTGTGAAAGGGTAAAGAATGCAGGTGTTTGTGAGAGATGCTGTGGTAAGACTTTGTATATTGATCCTAATAACTAAAAGCGCGTGGTTTCTGAAGACGCAAAGCGAAATACATGAAATGAAATGGGGTTTAAATGCATTTTGCATACCGATAGTTCATTGGCCAATCACGCTATTTTACCGAAATTTCGCCTAATAGTTTGGATGCAGCTATGGCGGGTGTGGCGCCAGGCAGGGTAAGCTTACTCTTCCGGACACCTGTTACCACTGTTTGTCGTGTATTTTGTACACGAGGAGCAGTCCATTTGCTGATTACACTATTTTGCTTGAATACACTATTTTGCCTATAACGTTTTTAGGACTTCGATTTCTGTCTTATGGTTGGGATTGTTCGTACTTGGTTTTATTTTATTCCTACTGTTCTGCTCCGAACTGGGCTCATGCATACGGGTATACGCCATACAGTGTGCTATGAGGGAATATTGCCCGGACAGCGGCACTACGACCTACTCTTATAGCGAATTCGAACTGTCAAGGGACTTTTTTCGTGCACGCCAATGTGTACACGGGACCTCGGTTTTTCGTCCCATCGAACGACTATGCAGCTGTCCTCGAAACCCGACCTCCAGGCTAGCGAGCCAGCGTCTTACCCACTTAGCCACTGTGACCCCAAGGCTCAAAGCAGAAAGGCGTGGAGGACAGGGGAGGGGAACATGGGGTTTGCGACTTGAAAATTAGACTACTGTCTCCTGCACTTTGGGACAGGTATCGACAGTCGAAAAAGTACATCAATACCTGTAAATACTATGGTCATAAAATTGCGAAAGAATTAGACTTGAATGTTTGTTGGTTTGTCTAAGTTTAGCTTGCTGCTTGCACGTCGGTTTCAATAGACGATCGGATTGAACGAAATGAAATGAAATAGGGTTTAACGTCCTACTGCTCTGCTCCTATGCTGGGCTAATGAAGACGGGCATACGCCATACAGTGTGCTATGAGGGAAATTTTGCCCGGGCAGCGGCACTATCGCCTACTCTTATATCGAAATCCAACTGCCAAGGGATCATTTACGTGCATTCCAATGTATATACGGGACCTCGGTTTTTCGTATCATCCGAAGGACTAGACAGCTGTCCTTGTCAGGCCCTCCGTCCTGCATCACTGACAAGGGGGAACCACGCCGGAAAATCTGGATGACCTTTCTCGGCCAATGCAGGGATCAAACACCCGACCTCCAGGCTAGCGTGCCAGCGTCTTACCCTCTTAGCCACGTGATCCACCCGAGGTCCTGTGTACATGTTAGCATGCATTACATAATATCCCTTGACAGTTGGAATTCGATATAAGAGTAGGCGGTAGTGCCGCCGTCACGATAAATTTCCCCCATAGCGCATTGGTGGAAAATTTGCAACATCGAAATATTATCGGTGGGACGCTTTGCTTTAAGCCAATGCATTTAGGTTTTTGTTTTACATTTTAGACCCGTGTAAAAATGTAGAGTGTTGTGAACCTTTAACTTGTTCTGGAGGTGAATGTAAATGCAACGGTCAGGTCTGTGGGGACAATGAAACGTGCATGATAGCTGATCCTGCTGTTGGTGCAATTTGTGTCGAAAAGTAAGTTTACTTCTTGTCATGGCAAATCTGATTTAAAAAGAGTGATCTACATTTGGTAGAAAGTTCGGGAATAAAGATAAATAATTGAGCCTTCGAACGATGTGTTATTTGTGTCTAATCTTGATATTCCATTTGACTTTTAAAAATAGTTATGTCCTTGAAGTAAAGGTCAGAATTCCCTGGGTGCAAATTTGGGCGTTGAAAGAGAACAAGACATGGGTTTTTTTCAACTATGTTCTCAATTGTCAGAGGTGGAAGTGCCCGTAAAAGATACCTTGGTGGTCGGAATTCAAAGAAAAGTAGACAAAAACCTAGCTGTGCGGCCAAAAGTTTGTTTGTTGTATTGCGCGTAAAAAAAGAATCTCTTACTCGAGTCTACGACATGCTAAACATTAATCTTTTCTCTTTCAGTATTCTAGGTGGTGGGGGTGGGAAAAGATAAGCAAACCAAAAATTCCAGACCCTTTAAAAAGCAAAAACAGATGTGATTTTCAACTTACTTCAAGTCGACAAACCTATAGTATACACTACAGTCTAGAAGACCAACACCATTTCCGCTGATATTATAATATTGTAAAAGAAGAAAATAAATGCTCCGAAACTATGTCTTGGTGCATCAGGTTTAACAAGGACAAGTTTCAAACGTTCACCTGAGTCATGTCGCTTAAATTTCTTGACTCATGTTGATCCACAATCGGCAATTCGCAAATATTCCAGGCATCATAGAATTCTTGCTTTACAATATCATTTTAAATATATTATAATAAATGAAATTCACATCGGTTTTTCAGTGTTTGTTATTTAATGACAAGTTCATATTGTGTTTTATAAGGACTGCGGTGTGGCAATTATTTGTGTAAGGCTGTCCTTACATAATATTATTTATACATCGTTTCGTTTTATTGATCGTAAAGAAATGACATGAAATGGGCTATATGGAAAATTTTATCAACCAGCAATTGTCGAATGTCTGAATGTCAAAAGTCTCGATCTAATTGGAATAAAACAGATTGAATTGGAACCCGGTGCTGACAACCATATGTTTTTTTCCTGTCATCTAAAAAAATTGAAAGATCCGATTTCTGCCCCCCCCCCCCGGAAACAGAAAGAACACCCGATCAATTTATTAAAATAGTTTTCTGATACACTTCTTCTAAGTTACTCAGATCAGTATTATCTACAGTCTTCGACTCGTTGGCCGGTGTTGTTATCTTACCGTGAAAAGATGCGCTTCTGATATCTAACATTTAAGACAACATGAAAATTTTAAAATTGGCACACAAATCGCGTGCAATAATGCTTTCGATCTCCATTTGTAATTAAGGGACTTGTTGAACGAGATATACATATCCCACAAGAGATGTCAACAGGGTTTGGGCACATTATTGTTGCCGGTGGGTGGGGTGGATGGCTGAATGGTTAGCACGTACGCGCTGTACCATAAAGTCTGTCATTGAGTCAACTGGCGTGGTTTCGAATCCCCGGTTGTACGTGGCAAGGAGTAGGATCGCCTGTCCAACCTCGTGGGTTTTCTCCGGGTCCTCCGGTTTCCTCCCACTACTACAGACCCCTATGCGCAAGCGAATTATTGAAATAAAATTGAACCATATGTTAGTCCCGAAATGACCTAGTTTGTGTCGAGTGCACGTTAAACCCCATTTCTCTCTCTCTCTCTACAGGGCACGAAAGTTAATAATGATATTGAAATGATCCACAACAGGTTTTGCAAATGGGTTCTGGGCGTAGGAATAAGAACCCCAAATTGTCTGGTCAGGGGAGACTGTGGGCAATACGAGTTATGTATACTGTATATGATGAATCCTATTAAATATTTCTTAAAGCTAATAAGCATGCCAGACAATAGGCTGCCTAAATACTGTTTTAAAATGTTATACAATCTTGATGTAATTGGGAGAACCACGTGGTGTACCGATATTAAGAGTACTCTATATAGTTGTGGATATGGAGTTGTATGGGAAAACCAGTGAGTCGGCAATATTAAACTATTTACTATGAGTATGAAGTTAAATTTAAGGACATGAACCTACAAGATTGGAACTTTAATATAAACAGTTCTCACAAGTACAACTTTTATACTAACATTAAAAGTGATCTAGTCTTTGGGGGATGGCCGAATGGTTAGCTCGTGCGCGTTGTATCATAAGGTCTGTCATTGAGTCAACTGGCTTGGTTTCGATTCTTGGGTTGTACGTGACAAAGAGTAGGGTTGCCTGTCCAACCTCCTGGGTTTTCTCCGGGTCCCCCAGTTTCCCCCCACTGCTAAAGACCCCTACGCGCAAGCGAATTATTGAAATAAAATTAAACCATATGTTAGTCCCGAGATGACCTAGTCTGTGTCGAGTGGACGTTAAACCCCATTTCTCTCTCTCTCTGATCCAGTCTTAGAAAGTTATGTAACGTATCTGCCTATCCAGTTGAGAGTAAATTTATAGCATCTTTCAGATACTCAGGGCACCGTCT
This sequence comes from Patella vulgata, assembly GCF_932274485.2. Taxonomy (NCBI): domain Eukaryota; kingdom Metazoa; phylum Mollusca; class Gastropoda; family Patellidae; genus Patella; species Patella vulgata. The sequence continues at coordinate 7,699,846 of NC_065885.2, forward strand.
AGAGATTGGACTAGGTAGAAGGGCAGGCGTTACTAGGTCGGCAAGACAATGTAAGCTTTGTAATCGTATGGCTACTGAAGATGAGCTTCACTTCATGTGTGTGTGTGTGTCCAATGTGAAAAGACTTAAGAGTAAATTATTCACCATGTCATCTATACAAATACACACTCTGGGAAAACCTGAGCTTGTTATTGAATAACACCTGATATCTTTACTACATAGCAATTTTTATATAAAAAAAGGCTAGTCATTACATAGCCGAAATGTTAACGTTTTAAATAAGATCTGATTACCTACATATAGATATGCTAATGTTCTGTTATACGAACTGCATTAGCACAAAATGTAGACTTGAAATGATGTCACTCATGTATGCAATTTGTCTGTAAATGTATAAATGTGCCATAGGCCTAAGGCCTTCAGTGCAAATAATTATTATTATTATCATGGTGGCTTAGTGAGTGGAACGTTGGCTTTGCTAACCCAGATGTCCCGGATTCGATCCCTGTTGTGGCCGAGAAGTTCATCGGGATTTTCCGGCGTGTTTCCCCATTGCCAGTGGTGTAGGATGGAGGGCCTGGGAAGTGATTGCGTACAATCGTTCGGATGGGAAGGAAATCCGAGTTCCCGTGTACACATTGGCATGCACGTAAAAGAACCCTTGATAGTCGGAATTCGAAATAAGAGTAAGCCATAGTGCATTGCATATCGTACGCCCAGTAGGAGGAGAACAGTAGGACGTTAACCCCCATTTCATTTGATTTCTTATGTAACGTTAGTTTACTATACATTCATAGCTATATATTGCAAAATACGTCATGCTTAGTCAGTCATTGCATAGGGAATGAAATATAACTGAATAGAATGAGATCACGTGATCAATATGTATATAGTAATATAACTCGCTATATTAACCTACATAGGAATTTTTCAACAACGTGACGTATGCTCAGTAAAAACCACTGAACCGTTTATTGTATGTTTTATTTAATACAAAGGTGCGCCATTTTGTGATTTTCTTGAAGACTATATTCGTTTTATTTAATTCTAGTTTTACCTGGTTAACTATAACCTGTGTAATCGATATTTAATAATGGCCACGACGTTCAATATAACGCTGTACCTGTTCTCCTGTTTTTGTTCGATTATACAAGGTAAAGTTTCATGTTTACACTCAGTTCGATATATATGATATAAGTAATTCATAATGTTAGATGTTAAATGAAGGCATTAGCCCAGTGACTCGTGAGAGTAGGTTTTATAGGACCAGATTTTACTGGACCAGTTTTCACCTGCATTTCGTGTCTGGGAGGTGATCGAACGTTAAAGGGTGCTATTCCGAGATACGCGGAATGGGGGTTGCGTGTGGATGGTGTAATGTCTAAAATTAGGTAGAAATGTGTTTTAACAAATATTGTTATAAATGATGATCATCTGACAGTGTATAGGTTGTCCCTTGCCAACTATTTTGCTAAGCTGGTTATATCTCTGTGTGTATGTGGGGATGGGGGCTAAATTGCTGAGAAGTGGGACAATGTACTTATAAACTGATGTGTATCGTTCTACATTACATATTATATTACATAAATGTCTGATTTTACATGTATAGTTTGTCATCTTGATTGTTAACGTAGTGCCATATCGTACACATCAGGCGCGACATTCATATGGGGGCCACGGTGGCTAAGTGGGTAAGACGCTGGCTCGCTAGCCTGGAGGTCGGGTGTTCGATCCCTGCATTGGCCGAAAAAGTTCATCCAGATTTTCCGGCGTGGTTTCCCCTTGTCAGTGGTCTAGTCGTTCGGGTGGGAAGGAAAACCGAGGTCACGTGTACACATTGGAGTGCACGTAAAAGATCCCTTGGCAGTTGAAATTCCATATAAGAGTAGGCCATAGTGCCGCTGCCCGGGCCAAATTCCCTCATAGTACACTGTTTGGCGTATATGCGTCTTCATTAGCCCAATATAGGAGCAGAACAGTAGGACTTTAAACCCCATTTCATTTCATTTCATGCGACATTCATACTAAATTTAGGCTATCTGGCTACATTTAGCTCCGCTTGAGAACAGACATTTTAATCCTAAATAGACGATTTTAGTCGAAAACACTGAGCATACTTCGGGAATTTTAAGAATTATTTATGGTGCATCCATTTAATGGAATTGAATAGGTTTTTGGGGTCTTTGTGTGTATGCCAGATGCAATATACTAATTTGTAGATATGGCGGCCATTCAGGGCGGAGATTTAATCGCGGATTATGACGTAGATTGATCGCTGTGACTATGTGCAGAATGAGGCGAAGGAGCTAACTCTATTTGTTAAGGCTAGCTAAATTTTTGTCAACGTCGTTGAGATGTAAATAAGGTTAGGGCACGTGATTGTTGGCGAGGTTGTGGGTTAGGGTTAGCATTTTTGCCAGGGTTAGGGTTGGAATTATCGCTAGCCCTGTTTACATCTCGTGACCTATGACGAAAAATTGAGCTGGCCTTATCATTTAGCACTATCCGGGGCGAAGGGGTGTATCTTGAAGTGCACACTGTGGGGGCATTGCGGCGGATCTCTTAATTTGTTTAGGGGGGGGGGGGGCGCCATACTTCGAACGCATTGCGTTTTAAATAAATATAGCCCCCCCCCCCCCATTTACAAGACCGATTAAATATAATTTTGAAGAAATGTAACAGAAGCATTTTCTTGATAATTCTGAGATTTTGTTGTAAGAAATATGTTCATAAGAATATTCGCATAGTTTAGCTAAAGTCGTGTGGGCTTTTGGTAGTGATAAATAATGCATTCTACAATAAGCTGAAAATGAGTTAATATGGTTGAATTTATTTGTCCACACCACAGGAATTGTTCAAAGAAAAATTCAGTTCAAGATATATTGTGCTGTTTATGGGGATGAAATCCGAAAACAGATGTGGCAAGGAAATCTAACTCGATTGACACCCCTTGGAGGACCGAGGGGGGGGGGGGGGGAATTCGGACCCTAAACATTCAACTTATTATTCTTTGTAAGTTCGCATTAACCCCGATTTGAGCACATCAGCTGTCTGTGGCACATTGCACATATTCTGACTTATTATATGTTGAAATATCTAGATAAAACCCTGATCCGTAGAATGTTCAACAGTATTTTATTTGTTTAATTTCAAGCTTCTTCGGGCGAGTACTGTTCCTATTATGATAATAGTTTTAGAAAGACGTTATCCAGAAAGTATTGCCCTTATGGTTGTTGTAACAACGGTATTGACGCCAACGATAACAACGTATGCTGCGAATACGATGAATTCAGGAGTGGGGACTACAACAGGTAACATGATTTGTTGCAGGAATGTGTCTTTTTGGATCATTTATGGTTTCTTGTATAATTTATATGTCAGTAGAAGGCTCAGCCAAAGTAAAGTAATTATTAGTTATCTCCCTTTATACATACGTGCATTATTATTCTACTTCCATAGCATATCAATATATTTCCAGCTGTTAATCATGTCCTTCGCGACACACCTGTACACCAGTCGTATAAATATCTAAACACCTAATAACCTAACAAGCAAGTGAAAACATAATGAGAGAGAATGAGAGAGATGGTGGGGTTTAACGTCCACTCGACACAAACTAGGTCATTTCGGGACTAACACATGGTTCAATTTTATTTCAATAATTCGCTTGCGCATAGGGGTCTGTAGTAGTGGGAGGAAACTCACGAGGTTGGACAGGCGACCCTACTCTTTGTCACATACAACCGGGAAATCGAAACCCCGGTAGTTGATTCAATGACAGACGTTATGATACAGCACGCACGCGCTGACCATTCAACCCCCCGAAAACATAATGAACTTGCCAGAATTTATACATTTCTTACCGGACTGTGATGGGTCTGAATGGGTTAACGCGTGCGCCATACACAAATTATATCATATCACTTTACTTCAGATACACAAGTTATAATTATTTTACATACACAAATTATATTATTTGACTTTACATAGACTTTATCTCGGTTCATTATATTGAATATTGTAAAATTAAAATAATTTATTTTCAGGAACCTTACCAATACCATCATAGGAATCATAGTAGGTGTAGTGGCGTGTGTTATATCCATCATAGTGGTGATAGTTATTATAGCATGCTGTTGTTGTAAACGACAACCAGCAACACAGGGACATATTATTGCAGCCCCGAACTCAACAGTGGTATATTCTAGTAAGTATTTACTAACACTTGCCCTTCTTTCAGTTCTATATCCGCTTACACGATAGGGGATCACGTGGCTAAGTGGGTAAGACGCTGGCTCGCTAACCTGGAGGTCGGGTGTTCGATCCCTGCATTTGCCGAGAAAGTTCATCCAGATTTTCCGGCGTGGTTTCCCCTTGTCAGTGATGCAGGACGGAGGGTCTGACAAGGACAGCTGTCTAGTCGTTCGGATGGGACGAAAAACCGAGGTCATGTGTACATATTGGCGTGCACGTAAAAGATCCCTTGGCAGTTGGAATTCGATATAAGAGTAGGCCGTAGCGCCGCTGCCCGGGCAAAATTTCCCTCATAGCACACTGTATGGCGTATGCCCGTCTTCATTAGCCCAGTTTAGTAGCAGAACAGTAGGACGTTAAACCCCATTTCATTTCATTTCGCTTACACGATAGTTTACAACACGTTATAATATCTCGGTAAATTGCTCGATTCATTCTCCGTATTTCCCCGTTTCGATAGAACCCAATCCTCTAATTTGCGTAGAGTGTGATCAGATATCAGTATAATCTGTCCTTATTCAAACTGGGTACACAGCATATAATCATTGGGTTGCATTTAGCGATTGAGCATATTAACAATCACAACACAATTTATTTGGAAAACAATCATTGGTTTATACACATATCGATGGCTGAGTATGCATATGCTACATGTCCATTTATCTTGTTTCGAGAAAATCGCATTTTAAACTTTTGAATTCCTTTTTCAAATCAAGGAATTATCCGAACATGGCATACTATATATATGTTATATATTGGGAATTCTGTCATGTAATGACCCATTTTAAAAATACATTTACACAAACTTTAATGTTTAGACCCCTGACAACGTGTTTTGTAGGCGATATGTCCACTGGTTCCTGTTTAGTGTTATGAGCGTTCAGTAGACAAAAGTTACATGTCCACAAATATCTCTTTTGCATACTAAACTTTTGCTGAATGGGGACATGTGCTATATGTTTTCATGGCAATAACATGATACTCTAATTAATCTGGACTAACAGCATTTACACAGTAGAAGGGCGCATGTTTATGCTATTCAAAAAGGTCAAAATATCATTTTGACCAAAACTGAAGCTGTGTGATTAATTATTTTATCTTGGGAATTGTATTTTACAGATAGTACAAGTACGGTTCATCCAGGAGCTGTTTATCCCCCACAAGGAACTAACAATTCAGCATTGCCTCCAACTGGATATTCCGATCCACCACCGTCTTATGATGCAGTTACCTCCCCCGGACAAGATAACAAGGGCTTCCAAACGCATGTCAATATGAATTAGTTAACTTTTGTGATTAAGAGTTGGTATTAACTGTTCATTATATTAACTGTATAATTTATAGCACGGCTTTCATGGGTTAACAGGTTTAACCAGAGCCCGTAGGCCGAGGTTTTAAACCTATTAACGAATGAAGCGTGCTATAAATGACTTGTAACGTTGACACCTGTCAACTATGACGGGCGGATGCGGTCACAATGGGCCATTTATATGACTTACTAATTCCATTTATATGACTTACTAATTCCATTTATAAAGCTTTATAATTAATTACTTACTTAGGCACGTGCGAACGCTGAAACCCCTCGAAGCGTGTGACTGAATTGAATATTATTTTCATAGCTTGATAAATGATTTATAAAGTCTTGTAAATAATATGGTAGCTATATAAATCTATTTTCTAAGTCTTATAAATGAATTATCTAACGAACTAAATATTCGGGAAAGTTCGTACATCTGCCCGGAAATTCCCGAGGTTGCTTCGGCCAGCCAATCACACTCCCGTCCGCGGTTTTCGAGTTGTGTGCGTCGGTGTCATAGGGCCTACATCATTTTATTCGTACATTTTTTCCTTTAATGGAATTCGGACGGACTAATCTTCCTGCAGAAGATGACCATGGTCAGGATGAGGGTATGTTGTCTTCAAGGGCTTGGGCCCACGCGTGCCGCACGGCACGTTCAGAAAACTTCCCTCGTGGCCCACGCGTGCCGCACGGCACGTTGTACACCCTCTCATACGAAACCTTCATTTTTTCGCCTAATGCTCCAAGTCCGAAAATTATAAAAAAACACAGTTATCTTCTCCTACTTCCTGTTTACATTTTCGCTATTTATAGCTAAGCGATCAAAATAAAAACAAAACTACAAATTGCAATCAAAAACGGATATTATTATACGAATTTACGTCAAAATGGCTAACCGAATGACGTTAGAGGAAGTCTTTCAAGAAATTGTGGCTGATAGGGCCTCATGATTCGGATTACGGAGATTTTGATGACGAAGCCGACGGCAATTTTGTCGCAAAAAACTACGTACGCATCTCTAGATTGACTAGAACCTGCGGACATGGAAACACAGTCCGATCATGGTGCCAATGGTGGTAGTGATGATGGTGAGGGGTATGACCCCCCTCCCCCCGAAGTTCAGCACCCCCATTTTTTGTGAGGGGGGTAAATATGGAAACAAATTGTATTGATGATGATGATGATGATGATGAATGATGATGATGAAGGATTTGTCCGACGTGTATCCGTCATGTCATGTCAGTGCATCCGACACGATATTTCGGCAAACTCGCAAGAAATTGTGAAAAGAACTACCCCGGTCGGTGGGTGGAGGGGGAGCGGTGACCTTAGCAATGTAAATTGACGCTAGGATAACTAAAACATGCATAAAACTTATTCTCGTCATTTTATGTTTACAATAGCCGCCATGAAAGGTAAAACACCGCTATATGTAACGAGGGATTTGATTGGCCAATTGGCCGACTCAACGAAGGAGTACGGAGATTGCCGATTATTTTCTAAGTTATATGAATGGATTTATAAGACTTGATAAATAATTACGTAGTTTCATAATTATTTATCAAACTATGAAAATAATATTCAATTCAGTCACCCATTTCAATGGGTTTCAGCGATTGCCGATTATTTTCTAAGTTATATAAATGGATTTATAAGACTTGATAAATAATTACGTAGTTTCATAATTATTTATCAAACTATGAAAATAATATTCAATTCAGTCACCCATTTCAATGGGTTTCAGCGTCCACACGTGCCTAAGTAAGTAATTAATTATAAAGCTTTATAAATGGAATTAGTAAGTCATATAAATGGAATAGTAAGTCATATAAATGGCCCATTGTGACCGCATCCGCCCGTCATAGTCAACAGGCTATGCTTGTTGTTATTGCAAATAAAACCCACCCCACTTTTCTATATGATTTCTACTAAAACTAGTGTAAACCAGCAAAAGTGTGCAATAACACATTGAACATGTCTAGTTATTGCACGGTTAAGCTCCACCCAATCTAGAAGAGGGGAAAATAATCTGCTTATTTCAACGAAAAGAACAAAGGAAGATTTCCCGTCCATGTTACAACTGTATATAGACAACTGTTTATCGTGTTAACTGTATATAGAGAATTGTTTGAGAACTGTTTATTATATTAACTGTATATAGACAGCGAACTGTTTATTATATTAACTGTATATAGAGAACTGTTTATTATATTAACTGTATATAGAAAGAGAATGGTATATAATATTAACTGTGTATATTAACTGTATATAGATAGAGAACTGTTTGTTATATTAACTGTATATAGACAGATGATGATTTAATATTTTAACTGTATATAGACACCAACACCACACATTCCAATCTGAATTTCGTTTCATCTGGATATTCAAGTAAATAATCAAAGTATATAACACCAATTAACCAAAAACTCAGTTCGCTCTGTTTTTCCACCAAACCCTAACTCACTTTAGATCAACAAGATCTCGATGATGTTTATTATAAAATAAAAAAAATCTTTCCTATGTTTGTCTCTTGCGAAAGCCCGACTATCAACAATTAAAATATACAACGCGACAACTTTTATGAACTGCTCGGAGGTCTTAACTGCTGTGTGCGTATGTTTCGTTGCCTGACAACCTATATTTACAATTTCTGATTAGATTTATAATTATTGTCTAATAGTTCTGAATTTACGCCAATCTTGTTCTTATTTTAATTTTTTAACTGCCTTTTTGTGAATTTCATTTTTCTTTCTCATCAATTTTCGAATCGCACTATTCATCCAAAGTTGGTTTTTGGGTCTGATAGTTACTGATTTCTTAGGGATCTGTGTTTTAGCTAGTCTTGTCGGTTCATAAGATGTATTAATTGATTCGTTATTAATTAAATTTCCCCAGTCCGTGTCAGTAGCGCCATATAAATCTATAACTGAATAATTACCGTAATTTCCGAATCTCGTTGGTTATTGGGGGCTTTTGACATATGTTCATTCATTCACAGATCTAGTGATCCTTTGAATTCCCTGATGTAACTTTCTTGACAATAGCTTGTGATAGCTACTCCTGTTCACCTTCCTTGCATTTCATTTGATAGTTCGCACTGATGTTTGTATATATATATATTCATATTTTTCTTATTTTATTTTATCGATTTGTGTACATGCTTGATAACGACTTGTGAAATTTTGTTGAAACGTTGCAGTGAAATAAATCATAGTAATTGTTATTCCATAAAAGTGTGTTTTTGATTATATGTTCCAATTACTAAATATGCCATTCAGAGGAGTATGTGTTGTCACCGTTATGCATTATGACTATTTTTTATTTTTTATTTTGAGCAATGTAACAAAAAAAGTAGTAATTAATGTATTGGTGGGCTAGAACCGAAACTCTGTCATGTTGCTTAGCAACACAGCCATGTTGAATTTTGGGGAAATCAAGGCACCAGCACCGTTGAAAGCCTTGTTGAAAATTGTGGAAAAAGATGAATATGAATCAGAAAAGTCACCAATTAAATGTGAGAGTTTTGACTGTTTATTATGTAGACCATTCTTGTTTAGAATTAAGGTAAAGTTTTGTAGAAAAACTGTAAAATAACAAGTTGTTGGAAAGTTCAGCTTATCTCAGTTATTTAACCTCTGACCCTGGCAGGTCCTCCTTGCTGTGGAATGCCAGACAAAACATTGTTTTCAAGGGAGATAACTACAATTAATAATACATGGACTCAGACTAGCAATTATTTGCCCATTGACTTCAATGTTAAATGACTGTAACATCACAGACTGTAGCTTTTTGCTCAACATTCCGTTGGTTCCAATCTTTATAGGCACAATGGGGACAACATTTGGCAATCTCCTCATCATAATTTTGTAGGGGGTTGACCATTTAGATTTTTTGCTACACGGATTTGAAGTTGACAGGGGTGAAAATCTCACTTCCGACACAATGATTGCTCTGCAGAAAGACACTTTACACCCCCTATCCCTCCGCTGTAATATCATCAGTATTACCCAAAACTGCTATGAAATTGCAAATTTGATCCCTTTTCTCCAATTCTAGACCAAAAAGTCAACCCAAAAATGCAGGAAGAGGGGAGAAAAAAATTAAGGGAAAAATTGTCTATTTATAACTCGCACTACATCATGAAATAAGGGGAAATAATTACTAGTCTTAGTCCTATATACCTCACATGTTTCTGCAGTTTAAACAAATCTGTTGTTATCTAATAAACAAACATATATGCAATTCCCTGGCCAAAGAATATGAAAATCTATGCATTTTCAGATGAGCTGTGCGGCATTCTGCAAACACTATAATACATCAGAAAACTGCGGAATTTCAGACAGAAATTTAAAAGCACATGAATTTTGAATTAAACAGAACATTTTTATTTTTGAACATAAATGCATTCTGTAAAAAGATGAGATAAATTCAATATAAATCAAACACGAAAATACTTTAAAACAGTAATCATGATGCAATATTAGACTTTTTAACACTTTCATCGAAAACCACACAGTTTTTCTCTGTTAACGTAGTTTCAAGTGCCAAATTGTGGTCAAATCTAAAATGTTGAAACATGCAGTGCCTATCAATTTTAAAATATCTCCTATATAGCTGTATTTCCATAGGATAAGTAAGTTGAAATAATCTGATTATGTAACACTACAACAGCTTTTTCATCCCCACCCCCCAGTTTGGAATCTGATAATTTAAAAGCACATGAATTTTGAATTCCACAGAACATTTTTATTTTTGAACATAAATGCATTCTTCAAAAAGATGAGATGAATTCAATATAAATCAAACACGAAAATACTTTAAAACAGTAATCATGATGCAATATTAGACTTTTAACACTTTCATCGAAAACCACACAGTTTTTCTCTGTTAACATAGTTTCAAGTGCCAAATTGTGGTCAAATCTAAAATGTTGAAACATGCAGTGCCTATGAATTTCAAAATATCTCCTATATAGCTGTATTTCCACAGGATAAGTAATTTGAATTAATCTGATTATGTAACACTACAACAGTTTTTTCATCCCCACCCCCCATTATGGAATCCGATACATTGCTGACCAATCATAGGTCGCCCTGTTCACTCGGGCCTGTCAAATGATTTACAATGGCGATGGTGCCTACAACTTTCCTGACCAAGAGATATGCACAACCGTCGATCAACACACAAGCCATTAATGTTATCTTCCAATATGAGAGGCCATGATAAACACACGGGCGTCCTTTTTAAGCTCGGAAATTAAGTCATCACCAAAAAGCAAAGTTTACAGAGGTCCTCGGGGCTGGAACCCAACCTGATTACGATTTGCCCTCCACTTCCACCACAGGTGTCATAGAGATCAGGGATGAAATTGATATGCATCATCGTTCTCCTAAAGCCAGTCCAGGAAGACATCAGGTTTTGAGATGTAGACCTGAAATGTTAAATTTGGATGAGAATGAGAATTCTGGGGCGAATGCTATCCAGGGAAACGGTCATTGACATCCAGAAAATGGTCAAAATGTGGAATTCTGTCATTCAGTTAAATGTCAAGGGGAGAAGACAGGCCTGTGCAGTACCAAATTTCCAGCCCATTACTATTAGTGAGCAGGAGTGTTGGATCAGGTTGGATGTACTTCTTAAAGTGTATGAAATGCACATTTATCTGACCTGTTTTGCTTCTTTTTTTTAATACTTGTGTTGAGGTCAATCATTCCACTCTATGAAACATTACCCTGGCACCTGAAATGATAGGAGGCTGGGGATAAATATGCAATAAAAAAACAGTGAGAAAATAAGAAAAAAATATGGTTTCAACTGGAAATAGAAATAAACCTCTTTATTTCTAGCGAACAGCCTGTCACTGGCCCTCCAAAAAGGAAACCAGTTAACAGGCAGTAAAAAAGTAAACCTTGAGTGTCACATAAGTCTAAGCCAATCTCAAAGGTAGATGCCATGTTTTGAGGTTTGGTCTAAATATTAAGGCCAAGTGCATGTTTGGTCAAAAGTCACACAGGTGTGAATTTTGGAGTGTACATGTTAACATTTCATTGTATGATGTCAAAAACATGTTAGGTCTAAATGTTAAGGCCAACTGCAGACTTGGTTCAAGGTCGCAACATGTAAATAGGGTTAGGGCACATGATTTTTTGACACAATTGTGGGTTTGGGCTAGGGTCAGGACTAGGTCTTGGCTTAGGCCTAGGGTACATGCTTTTTGACAAGATTGTGGGTTAGGGTAAGGACTGGGTCTTGGGTTAGGGTTAGGGTCAGTCTTGTTTACATCTAGTGACTTTAGACCAAATCTGCAGTTGAGTTGGCCTTAATATTTAGACCTTACCATGTTTTGATATCATTGTGAACAAAATGTTACACCTTTACAACCCAAAATTCACACTCAACCAACGGATACCCCCAATCATGGCTATTTTGATACCAAATAGTCAAAAAACTTACTGCTGGGCAATAAAAAAGCAGTATTCTTACCATTTCTGACACTTTCCATTCAAAACTTCAGGAAATAAGCCGTTGAAAAAATATCAACATCTTTATATCATCAGGACTCAGACTAGCAATTATTTGCCCATTGACTTCAATGTTAAATGACTGTAACATCACAGGCTGTAGCTTTTTGCTCAACATTCCGTTGGTTCCAATCTTTATAGGCACAATGGGGACAACATTTGGCAATCTCCTCGTCATAATTTTGTAGGGGGTTGACCATTTAGATTTTTTGCTACACGGATTTGAAGACGACAGGGGTGAAAATCTCACTTCCGACACAATGATTGCTCTGCAGAAAGACACTTTACACCCCCTATCCCTCCGCTGTAATATCCTCAGTATTACCCAAAACTGCTATGAAATTGCAAATTTGATCCCTTTTCTCCAATTCTAGACCAAAAAGTCAACCCAAAAATGCAGGAAGAGGGGAGAAAAAAATTAAGGGAAAAATTGTCTATTTATAACTCGCACTACATTCGTCCATCATGAAATAAGGGGAAATATTTACTAGTCTTAGTCCACATGAAAATCCTTGGAATTTATAATACTTAATTGTTTTTAATTGTTATATTTTGCAGCGAATCTCACTCACCCATTTACTGATTCACCCGTTAACTCATATTGTTGAAAGATGTAAAAAGATGTTATGCTTATTGTTGAAAGATATCATGCTTATTGTTGAAATATATTGACAGATGTTATGCTCTATTGTTGAAATGATGTTGAAAGATAATAAAACGTGAATTTTTAGTGAGATCTCGAATTTTTGGTGGTGTATAAGATGAAAACATTGAAACTAATTTATCACCCAATAATACATTCTACAGTAGATATCGCTTGTGTGATATATTTCATCTTCTACTGCCATGTCTCCTTAGGAGATATCGCTTTACATGTATTTGATTGGTCAGTTGAAAAGGAACTACTTTTTTTTATTTTCAAAGAACAGTTCATTTCTTATTAAAAGTAACTTTTTTTTATTAAAGTGAACTATTGTTATTCAATTGACCTTGATGGAAACACTGGGTCAATATAAATGACTTAGCAATGGTTGAATTGCTGTCAAAAAATGATCTATCACTACGCCGTAATGTTCAGTAAAAGTGAAATCTACTTCAAAGAATTATATTTATCTATTTGTGCATGTAAGAAGGGATTGGGTGATAAATAAAATCTCCTACCAGTCTTTTTTGATATCAAAAAATATCAACACTCGTTGATAAAGTAAAAAAAAAACTCGGCAGAGCCTCGTTTTTTGTTACTTTATCAACTTGTGTTGATATTTTTTGATATCAAAAAAGACTGGTAGGAGATTCTCTATATGTGCCTATCAGAATGAACAGGATTGCACGTAACCGAACTTACAGTATGTATTAGTTGATTAAGATGGAAAAGTATCACCGCATTGTGTTAAAATTACTGGATTGAGGTCATAAAGTCGATATTAAAAGCACCAAATATAAAACAATTATCGATATTTTTGCATGTTGACTTAGGAATCGAATCATGAATTTGACAAAAGGAAGATGTCAAAAGTGCAATGTGAAGCGAAAATATTAAATAAATTGAGTTTTATTGAATCACTTATATCACAAAATGTATACATAGACAGATGCAATTTGTGAAATGTCAAAATGTCAATTTACGCGATGCCCTGGTGTAAGAGAGTTAATTCTGTTCGCACAAAACCCCAAAAACTTTTTATTTGTCAATATTACGAGTTTTTTTTACATTTAACTTGGTACAATTTGCCACATTAGAGATGCAAAAGCACAAACAACATAGAGCTGACTTTTGATTGGGCTAGCGGGGTTTGATGGCCGAATGGCAAGTGCGTTGTATCATAAGGTCTGTCATTGAGTCAACTGCTGTGGTTTCGATTCCCTGATGCACGTGACAATGAGTAGGGTCGCCTGTCCAACCTCGTGGGTTTTCTTCGGGTCCTCCGGATTTCTCCCACTGCTAAAGACCTCTGCGCGCAAGCGAGTTATTGAAGAAAAAATTGAACCGCAATAAGTTTGTGTTGAGTGGACGATACACGCCCCTCTCCCTCTCTCTCTCTCTCTCTCTTCTCGCCTACTGGGCTGATGAAAACGAGTATATGCAGTGTGCTACGAGGCCCTACTCTTATTTCGAATTTCAGCCGTCAAGGATTCTTGTACGTGCACACCATTGTGTGTCTAAGATAGCGGGAGAGAGAGAGGGAGGGGGGGGGGGTCAGACGTGTGGTGACCCATGATTTTGCATGAGGAACAAGATCTCGCCCTGACCCCTTAAAAATAATACTTATATGTGTGTGCGGGGAAGTGGGTGTGATGTAGTCCCTCCCAGTGCAACCGGGTAATATTGGGCTGTGTGGAATATGCTAGAGTCTATCTGTAGTATATGTGACCCACGGTCTATGTTTGACACTGGTTGAGCATTATGATTATGATTTTAATGTTGAAAATCGCATTGAAACCGCGTGATTTCTTTTCCATTTGCGATGGTTGCAAAAATTCAAGGGGCGCAAAAACTCAAAACTTTGACGCAAAGCTCGTCATTGCGTCCCTCTCACCGTGGGAATGTGTGAGAGAGAGAGGGAGGAACAGAGGGGGAGAGAGAGAGGTGGGTGGGCAGAACAGAAATGGGGTTAAACGTTCACTCGTCACAAACTAGGTCATTTCGTTACTAACATATGGTTTAATTTTATTCAATAATTCGCTTGCACGTAGGCGTCTTTAGCCGTGGGAGGAAACCGGGAAAAACTCACGGGGTTAGACAGGTGACCCTACTCCTTGTCATGTGCAAGCGGGGAATCGAAACCAAGCCACTTGACTCATGGACAGACCTTGATAACGTTAGCTTGAGAACGTTGAGAGAACACTCTTAGAAACGTCGCCCAAATAAACAGGTAGCTGTTTTTCCATGTGTTATAGTTTATTGCTCTATCCAGTTACTAAATGCCTCTCAAAGATTAATATTTGTATAGTTATCAACCTCTATATGTTAACCTAAATAGCGTTTGTTCAACAGCATGACGTATGCTCAGTATAAAAAAAACCATTGGACCGATTACTGTATGGTTTATTTAATACAAAGGTGTAGACATTTTGAAAATTTTTAAATTGGAGTTCACTATAACCTGTGTAATCGATATTTAGTAATGGCTGCTGCGTTGAATATATCTTTGTACCTGTTCTCCTGTTTTTGTTCGATTATACAAGGTAAAGTTTCATGTTTACACTCAGTTCGATATATATGATATAAGTAATTCATAATGTTAGATGTTAATTCAATGTATTAGTCCCCCTGTGGCTTGTGAGAAGGGGATTTATAGGACCAGGTTTTACCAGACCATTTGTTATGTTGATTTTGTTTCTGGGAGGTGATCCGGCGTTGAAGGGTACTTTCCGAGATACGCAGGGTGGGGGTTGGGGTGGATATAATGATTATCATGTATATAATAAATGTATAGGTTGCTCCTTGGCCAACTGTTTTACTCAGCCGGTTATGTGTGTGTGCTTGTTAATTAACAACTAAGGGAGTGTGTGCTGGGAAGTGTGACAATTTATAGACTAGCATGCATCCTTCTACCTTGCATAGTATATAAACGGCTGATTTTACATATATTTAGATATTCTCACAGGAGCCTTTATTTGATATCAAAGAAATATCAACACAAGTCGATAAGTAAACAAAAACGAGGCTTTACCGAGTTTATTCTGTACTTTATGGACGAATGTTGATATGTATTCATATAGAAACGAGACGAGTAGGAGATTATATTTACCACCAAACCCTTCCTGACGCGCACAAATAAAAGAAATGTTTAGTATAGATTTGATTTGAGGAAATCTGATTACATTACGTCATAGTGATACTTCATTTTTTGAGAGCAAGTCACCCATTGCAAAGTCATACTGACCCGGTAAGGGGCGGATCTCTTATTTTGTTTTGGGGTGGGACGCCCTAGTTCAGGCGCATTTCCTTTTAATTAAAGATAGAAAACCCCATTTATATGATCGATTGAATATAATTTTGAAGAAATGTAAAAGGCGGATGATTACCAATTGCTATAAATATACCAGAAGCATTTTCTTGATTGTTTTGAATTTTTGTTTTAAGAAAAGTGATACCTGCTAAATGTTCTTCACGAGGCTATTCTCATAGTTTAGCTAAAAGAATCTAAATTCTTGTGGGCTTTTGATAGTGGACAAATAATGCATTCTACGATGAGCTGAAAATGAGATAATATGGTTGAATTTATCTATCCACACCACAGCAATTATTGTACCAAGAAGAATTCAATTCAAGACATATTATGCTATTTAGTGAAAAAAGGGGGAGGGGGTGAAGGGGTAGGTTGGGGGTTAGGGGGTAAAATCCTAGAAACAGACGTAGTGAGAAAATCAAACTTGAGGGACGTGGTGGATTATGGTCCTAAACATTCATATCTGATCTGTAGAGTGTTCACAAATATTTTGTTTGTTTAATTTCAAATTGTTACAGCCGAGTACTGTTACTATTATGAAAATGGTTTTAAATATATCCAAGCCTCTAAGTATTGTTCTGATGGATGTTGTACCACCGGAACTGACGCCACCATTTACAACGTATGTTGCTATTCCTACGACAACGGGGGCGAAAACAGGTAACATCATTTGTATATAGGAATGTGTCCTTTTATAGTTTTATTTTCTTATTTTGTGATATAAGTAGATTGTTAAGCCATGGTAAAGTAGCTATTATTTTGGTATCTCCCTTTAAACATTAGTGCAGTTTTAGTCTCCTCCCATAGAAGTTCAATCTATTTCCAGCTGTTAAAGATATTATATTCTCAGTTTAACCTCTATACATCTAACCATTAAGTGTAAACATATTGAAATTGCATTTCTTACCCAAAATATTATATGGATGGTATGTTTATGGGGTTAAAAATTAAAAAAAAAAAGAATGTCTTTGTGTTTGTGCGAAAAAGAAATGTTGAATTGTTTTAGTATTGGGGTTAATAACATGTAATGCCATAGAGAGAGAGAAAGAAATGTGGTTTAACGTCCACTCGACACAAACTAGGTCATTTCGGGACTAACATATGGTTTTACTTTTATTTACAGAATTCGCTTGCGCGTAGGGGTTTTTAGCAGTGGGAGGAATCGAATCATATGTTTGTCCCGAGATGACATGGTTTGTGTCGAGTGGGCGTTAATAATTCATCGATTTATCTCGGAAACCTAAGTATGTTTTAATAAAATAATATCAACCGCCCTTGTATTGGTAGAATTTATTTATAGATACATGTATACATGTACAAGTTGTATTACCTGACTTCAGATAGACAAGTTGTATTACTTGACTTCAGTTACACAAGTTATATTACTTGACGTCAGATACACAAGTTCAATTACTTTACTTCAGATACACAAGTTATATTACTTTACTTCAGATACACAAGTTCAATTACTTTATCTCAGTTCATATTGAATAATGTAAAATTAAAATACTTGTGTTTCAGTCATTTGATCAATACCATCATAGGAATAGCAGTAGGTGTAGTGGCATGTGTTATATCTATCGTAGTGGTTATAGTTATTATTGCATGTTGTTGCTGTAAACGACAACCACCAACCCAGGGTCATGTTATTGCAGTCCCAAACACAACTGTGGTATATTCTAGTAAGTATTTACTAACACTTACCTTTCGTTCAGATGTATGTTCGCTTACATATATCGATGTATTACTCCATTCAGCTTCCTTAAGTATGCGTCGAGTGTCACCAGCTATCAATATAATCCATCCTTATGTTTGTTGCTGTTAGTTGGTTGTATTTTACGTCCGCTTCCACCGATGTGATATCGCAGACAATAACATGTTATGTATACAAGGTGCAATAATTTACAATGTGATTAATTTACAATCCATCCTTAACGAAACTGTTTTATTTATAACGAAGTGATATAGAGTAGTGCCTTAATCACAGTCAATATCATCCCACGTGTCATGTGGTTATACACAAGATTGTGACAGTACACAACACTGGAACCTTCATATCTATGAGTGGCTGTGTGTTTAATTATCTCATTGTGGGAATTGTCTTTTACAGATACTGTTGATCCAGGAGTTGCGTATCCTTCACAAGGAACTAATAACCCGACATCTCCTGCAACTGGATATTCTTCTCCACCACCGCCTTATGAAACAGGTACCTCCCCCGGACAAGATAACCATGGCTTCCAAACAAATGTCAATATGAATTAATTAACTTCAGTGATAATGAGTGATTATTAACTGTATATAGACAGAAAACCGTTGATCGTATGAACTGTATATGGAGAATTGTTTGAGATTTGTTTGTTAAATTAATTGTATAAAGGCAGATGATGGTTTATTATATTAACTATATATAGATATATAATGGTTTTTTATATTAATTGTATATAGACAGGGAACTGTTTATTATATTAACTGTACATAGACACCAACCCCACATGCCTGAATCTGAATTTCGTTTCATCTGGATATTCAAGAAAATAATCCAATTAATCCAAAACTCACTCATTTTGGATGAACACCAACTTGTTGATCTACTTAATGTTTATTATAAAATAAAAAATATTTCTTAAGTTTGTTTGTCTCTTGCAAAAAAAGCCCGACTATCAACAATTAAAATATACAACGTGACAACTTTTATGAACTGGTCGGAGGTCTTAACTGCTGTGTGCGTATGTTTCGTTGCCTGACAACCTATCTTTACAATTTCTGATTCCCGGGTGCACGTGGCAAGGAGTAGGGTCGTCAAGGAGTAGGGTTTCTCCGGGACCTCCGGTTTTCTCCCATTGAACCATATGTTAGTCCCGAAATGAACAAGTATGTGTTGAGTGGAGGTTAACCAGGATCTCTCTCTCTCTCTCTTTCTCTCTCTCTCTCTCTCTCTCTCTCGAGAATACGTCATGCAGTGTGCTACGAGGGCCTATGTGCGTATGTGAGGGTAGGGAGAGAGAGAGAGAGAGAGAGAGGAGAGACTAACTTATGGTTCAATTTTATTTCAATAATTCGTTTGCAGGTAGTGGTCTTTAACAGTGGGGGGGGGGGGACCAGAGGAACCGGAAAAAACCCCACGGGGTTGGAAGGCAACTGGACTCATGGACAGATCTTGTGATCTAATACATTATTTATTATTAGGTATACATTATAATATTTACAATATTTTATAATTTATAAAAATTCAATTCATTTTATACTTGTTCGCAATAAGACACAAACTTAATAATCCGTCTGGTCTGGTCTTAACAAATAGATTTAGTCATTGATAAAGTTTGTTTCTCGATTGTCAACATTGTGTGATATCGCACACATCAGGGGCGAAGGCGTGTATCTGAAAGTGGACCGGTGCTCCCTCTCATATTCTGGTTTTGGGCTGGGACGCCCTAGTTCAGACGCATTTTTTTTTAATAAAGAGAGAAAAGCCCATTTACATGATCGATTAAATGTAATTTTGATGAAATGTAAAAGGCAGACGATAGCCAATTGCTATAAATATACTAGAAGCCATTTCTTGGTAATTTTAAATTTTTGTTTTAAGAAAAGTGATACCTGCTAATTATATTCATAAGGCTATTCTCATAGTTTAGCTAAAGAGAATATAAAGTCTGTGGGTTTTTGATGGTGGATAAATAATGCATTCTACAAAATAAGCTGAAAATGAGATAATATGGTTGAATTTTTCTGTCCACACAACAGCAATTATTGTACCAAGAAGAATTCAACTCAAGACATATTATGCTATTTAGTGAAAACAAGGGGGAGGGGGTGAAGGGGTGGGTTAGGGGTTAGAGTATAAAATCCTAGAAACAAACTTGAGGGACGTGGTGGATTATGGTCCTAAATATTCAAATCTGATTCATAGCGTGTTCACAAATATTTGTTTGTTTAATTTCAAGTTGTCACAACCAAGAACTGTAACTATTATGATAAGAGTATTAGTTTGAACCAATTCACCAAGAATTGTTCTGATGGATGTTGTACTACCGGAACTAACGCCACCATTTACAACGTATGTTGCTACTCCTACGACTATGAGGACGAAAACAGGTAACATCATTTGTAGGAATGTGTTCTTTTTATAGGTTTATAGTTTTTTTTCTTATTTTGTAATATAAGTAGAATGTCAAGCCAAGGTAAAGTAGCTATTATTTTTGTTATCTCCCTTCAAACATTAGTGCAGTTTTAGTCTACTCCCATAGAAGGTCAATCTATTTCTAGCCGTTAAAGATATTATATCTTCAGCTGTGAACATATTGAAAGTGCCTTTTTACCCAAAACAGTATATGGATGGTATGTTTAAGGGGTTAAAATAAAAAAAAAGATGCATCTTTGTTTCTGTCTTTGTGCAAAAAAGAAATGTTGAATTGTTTTAGTATTATGCCATAATGAGTTGGGTTCGGGGGGGGGGGGCGGGGGCGATGATCCGGTGGTTTAACGCGTGCGCTATAAATCACCAGGTCTGTCATTGGGTTGAGTGGCGTTGTTTCCATTCCCGGTCTGTAAGTGACAAGGATAGTGGTCGCTTGTCCAACTTCGTTGTTTTTCTCCCGGTCCTCCAGTATGCTTCAACGACTACAAAGCCCTATGCGTAAGGGTGTTATTGAAATAAAATTGAATCATATGTTTGTCCCAAAATGGCATAGTCTGTGTCGAGTGGGCGTTAATAATTCATCGATTTTTCTCGGAAAACTAATAAATATGTTTTTAATAAAATAACGTCAACCGCCCTTGTATTGGTAGAATTTATTTATAGATATACAAGTACAAGTTGTATTACCTGACTTCAGATACACAAGTTGTATTACACAATTACTTTACTTCAGATACACAAGTTTTTCTACTTTACTTCAGATACACAAGTTATATTACTTTATCTCATTTGCACAAACTATATTACTTGACTTCAAATACACAAGTTATATTACTTGACGTCAGATACACAGCTTATATTACTTGACGTTAGATACACAGGCTATGCTATATTACTTTACTCAGATACACACGTTATATTACTTGACTTCAGATACACAAGTTACATTACTTGACTTCAGATACACAAGCTATATTACTTGACGTTAGATACACAGGTTACATTACTTGACGTCAGATACACAAGATATATTACTTTAGTTCAGATACACAAGCTATGTTACTTGACGTTAGATACACAATTTATATTACTTGACGTCAGATACACAAGTTCAATTACTCCACTTCAGATACACAAGTTATATTACTTTACTTCAGATACACAAGTTCAATTACTTTATCACATTGAATAATATAAAATTAAAATACTTGTGTTTTAGTCGTTTGGTCAATATCGCCATAGGAATAGCAGTAGGTGTAGTGGCGTGTGTTATATCTATCATAGTGGTGATAGTTATTATTGCACGCTGTTGCTGTAAACGACTACCACAAACAAAGGGTCATGTTATTACAGCCCCAAACATAACTGTGGTATATTCTAGTAAGTATTTACTAACACTTGCCTTTCTTTCAGATGTATGTTCGCATACACGATAGTTTAAAACGCGTAGAAATATATCGATGTATTACTCTATTCAGTCTCCTTAAATGTGTGTCGAATAATCTATCCTTATTGAAACTGTTATATTTATAACACATGAACATAAACAGTTCATATGGGCGGCTTATCTGACGGCCCCATTTCACTCGCAAGGAGATAGACGGTCAAAAGTGAAAATGGACGTTTTTTTATTTTTGACTTAATAATGAGTAATTGCTCCACCAATCCTCAGATATTCAGCAATTTGTCGTGACATGCTCTTAATCAACCGTCCAATCCTCTTGCAGTGCCACGGCCAATTCTTGCAGTGTTGTCGGTTGACG
The DNA here is from genome assembly GCF_932274485.2 of Patella vulgata. Lineage (NCBI taxonomy): Eukaryota > Metazoa > Mollusca > Gastropoda > Patellidae > Patella > Patella vulgata. The sequence continues at coordinate 7,721,784 of NC_065885.2, forward strand.
TTGGCGTCGATGAACACGTCTCCCGGGAAAGGGGAAGGATCATGGACTCATGGCTGGCCAAGGCATAGGGACAATATTGTGACGCTGGAGGTAGTCATTCACGACACGAGCGCGGTGGGCACGGGCATTATCATCTTGAGCAAAGGGCAGAACTATCGGTGCCAGGATGCGGTCACGATAATACACACCAGTGACCCTTCCTTGAACAATATGCAAGTCCGTTCTGCTAGTCATGGTGATTCCTCCCCACACCATAACTGACCCACGCCTGAATCTGTCATGCTGTCTGACGTTAACGTTAGCATGACGCTCATTTACACGCCTCCAAACGCGAGCACGCCTATCGGTGAAATCCAGAGTAAATATGGACTCATCTGAGAACATTATACGCGCCCATCGACGATTACCCCAATTTCTACGCTGCCTACACCATTGACGCCTGTTTGCCATGTGCTGGCGAGTTAATGGAGACACAACACGCGGTCGTCGCGCATGCAAATGGGCTGCATGTAGCCGACTTCTAATCGTTTGGGGTGTAACTCGAATTCCTGTAACTTGGTACAAGTTTACAGAAAGCTGATTGACCGTTTGTCCTCGTTTTCGCAGGACCTGGGTCTACGAATGTATCGATCCTGGGCTTGTGTAGTGGCTCCATGACGACCTGAACGAGGTCTATCATCAACATTGTGCGTTTGTTGGTACCGGTTCTACAGTCTGCTGATAACAGACTGTGACACATTAAGCATGTTGGTTACTGTTCGCTGTGTAGAACCCATTTAAGGCATGCCATAATCACGTAGACGTTCATCCTGTTGAAGACGCCTTTATTGCAAATTAAACTTAACACACTAAAGCAAAGATACGATAAACAGTAAATCTTATGCAAGAACCGATAGGAAAGCAAACATCGATAGGATAAACTAGCACGCGGCAGTTTTCATCAACGCTTTCTTGAAGTGTCAAATTTGACAATGAACCCTCCCACGTGTATGGCGCTATTGCGTGTCGCATGTGCAGCTCAATGGTTCTGTTGGGGCGATAAGTTCTTCATCTGTGAACATACTCTCAAAGCATGTCAAGTGTCCATGACTATTTATCATATCACAACCTGCATAAGTATTTGCATTTCAATATCCCCTACCTTTTTGAAGAGTATATATTAAAATCATTCGATGCCATAATAATTGGCAAAAATTAGTAAATACAGCATCACAGTCAATATCATCCCACGTGTGATTCGGTTATACACAAGATTGTGAAAGTGTACGACACTGACCCCTTCATATCTATGAGTGGCTGTATGTCTAATTATCTCATCGTGGGAATTGTATTTTACAGATACTGTTCATCCAAGAGTTGCGTATCCTCCACAAGGAACTAATAACCCGGCATCTCCTCCAACTGGATATTCCTCTCCACCACCGCCTTATGATACAGGTACCTCCCCCGAAAAAGATAACAATGGCTTCCAAACACATGTCAACATAAAATAATTAACTTCTGTGATAATGAGTGGTTATTAACTGTATATAAACAGAAAACCGTTTATCGTATTAACTGTATATAGACAGATAATGGTTTATTATATTAACTGTATATAGACAGGTGGTGGTTTATTATATTAACTGTATATAGACAGAGAAAGGTTTGTTATATCAAATGTATACATGTTTATTATATTAATTGTATGTAGACAGATAATGGTTTATTATATTGACTGTATATAGCTAGAGAACAGGGTTATTATTTTGTTATTTTGTATTTCCAGTATGAATTAGTTAACTTATTATGATTAAGAGTTTTTATATTAAAGAGCCAAATCCCGATAATTTTTTAGAGAATAAAATTGCTCAATTTTGTGTTAAAATGCCTTAAAACCCTGTACCTACTCCGCGAGCAAGTAACTCAATGTTTGTGATATGTTTGCAAACAAATTAAACACGTCAGTCTTCATCTGGAAATAGAGACCGATGTCCAAAACTGTATTATACAGTGTCTGGATAAAACCAGACCTTTTTTTGATAAAAAAATAATGTGTATGTGAAATTTACCGTCCGTTATCAAGTACAGCACATGGGTCATTCACTGTAAAGACCTCTCAAGAAACGGGAATCGATTATCAGGTCACCCAATGAAAAAATTGACCTGAAATCTTAAAAGGGTTACGTGTCCCAAAAAGCAGTTTTGACGTTCACGTCCAAACGACTCAATATTTTGAGCTGAAATTTTGAAACAAGGTCAATACACCATTCCTATATATTTTGGTGCTTAAATTTCATATGTACTCGGATTTTAATTTTTGAGACTCTGTTCTAATCGGAATAGTCCCTTTAACTTTATACAGATTTCGATAATTCGCTTGCGCGTAGGGGTCGTTAGCAGTGGAAGGAAACCGGAGGACCCGGAGAAAACCCAAGAGGTTGAACAGCAGACCCCACTCCTTGTCACGTACAACCGAAGAATCGAAACCACGCCAGTTGACTCAATGACAGACCTTACGATACAGCGCGCACGTGTTAACCATTCGGCCATCCAACCCCCAACTTTATACAGAGAACGTTTTATTTTATTGCTATTTTTATATTAGCGCTTGATATGAGCCTTCACAGTTTTCATCTGTGTTTGATATGAGGTCACAAAATGGACAAATGTCTTGTGTGAGTAAATGTGTCAAGTAATTGCCGTCCCTATTTCCAAGCGACTCAATATTATTAGTTGGAAATATATAATAATATTAATCACTATTTTTAAACGAGTCAATATTATGAGCTAGAAGTTTCAGACCAGATAAATTAAAGTTTGCTTGGTATAAATCATGACATTTCAAACTTAACCCCGTGTAAAAAAACCAATATAATGAGGAATCTAGGGGTGATATACAAATATATATATATATATATATATATATATATATATACAATACCTGATTTTTAACCATGTGTAGAAGCCCTATCCATTTTAAGCTACCATTTATAGTCTCTGGTTTATAAACTTCTAATAGATCTATATTATAACATTATATTATAACATACTTCTAATATAATACTATATATACTGTAGAGCTTATTTAAGTTCTCTAAATGATGCGCTGTTTAATATAAAAATTCGTTGAGTGTATGATGTGTGACGAAAACTAGGATAATGAGGTACCTCGTTGACAATAATGCTGGTATCCATTTCTGGAAGTGGGTTTTTATGGTCCAGGCATCGGTTGCACGTATTGGTCCAATTAAATAGAATAACGTTAACGTAAAACGGTGCCCATACGAAACACCCAAACAATGATACTTTTTATATAAGAAAGAGCGGGGTTAAATGTCCCTTTAGACGTCATTGGCGTTTCTAGAGAGACATATAGTCGACATCATGCAGAGTTCTTACAAGAAGGCATCCCCAGAGCCTCTTCGGGTTAGAGCAGTGGTTCTCAACCTATTTTTGAAAACGGCACACCTTCGAATACATGCACAAATAGCGACACACCTGACTAAATATATATGAAAACATGGCAAGTCATTGACGGCATTTAACCGTGAACACAGACTAGTCATAGACACATAGAATGACCCAACTAAATAAAGAAAAACATAGCTATGAACTTACTTTGTTGCGGTGTTTCGAATTTCATCAGTCAAATAGCTGGCTTCTTTAGTGAGAAATTTTCTTAGCTTTCCGTTCAAAATTTCGAGGCACACTTAGGAAGATCTCGAGGCACACTGGTTGAGATTCACTGGGTTAAAGGCTAGGCTAGAGACAACATGCAATGTTCCTAGGAGAAAATACCTTTATTATCCTTATCTTAGAGAACGAGGCAGATGATCATGTAGACTTAGAAAGAAGAGCGTAAATATGATGGCTTATATATAGCTTATATTTAATGTCATAGCCATGTGTGTAGGTTCCTGTATATAGCCGTTGTATTATGGATGCTATAAAGATATATAAGCATAGTTTTAACAGCACAGGGTTCCAGAGTTAATTGAACCTTAAAGTTTTATACACAACGTGAAAGTCCGAATAAGAGAAGTGTCACCATTGTATCACTGGCCGTTTTCTGGAGGTTCGTGACTAGGATAGTGCCACACTAATAGACCTATATATATATTATAACATACCATTTATAGCCCTCGTATATAAACTTCTAACAGACCTGTCCATTGTAAAATATCATTTATAGTCCCTGGTATATAAACTTATAACATACCTATCTATTGTAACATACCAATTGGAAACACATCATTCGTCAGCGATACACGAATAACCATCCTGATTTTGAATTATTGTTATCTCTGTTATTGAAAAATTTCGAAATCGTTATCCCATACGGGGATACCAGAACAGAAGCATCCGCTTTCTAAAAGTAGCGCAATTTGTCAGGTGTATACCTTCGAATTTCTGTTAGGTCGTGTCCAGTGAAATGAACGTTCTTGGTCTGTTGGTGTGAGACTTGATGCACAAAACAGGTATCACGGTACTCTCGGAAAATATCGAAAATAATCCCATTTTTATGAGATTATTAAAATCAGGATACTGGTGTGTGTTTGTGTGTGTGTGTGGGGGGGGGGGGGCTTTTATGATACATATCAGCTCTAGCCCGACTATAACACCCAGGACATATAAAATAGATTTATTTATTATAGTAATAACATTAAATCTTGCGTTCACTGTTTTTAGTTATGTGTGTAATTTGTATAGTGTTGTATCACCACCGTTAAAATTCCAGGGAGATCAAATCAAAAAAAATTTCCACGTCTGTTGCTTAAAGATACATTATGGGAGATTTTAATAGAGAGTTGGCCTTTCTTGCTATACTAGTTCAAAAATAGATGATAAAAGAAGAATATATTGAAAATTTCAGTCAAATTACTTTATTCTGAACAAAGTTATCACCATTGTAATTTTTGACTAGAAATAGGAGTCAAATTTAGGATTGCGGTCAATCTATGACGTAAACCAATGAGGTGTGTAAGCAGTGGGAGGAAACCGCAGGACCCGGAGTAAACCCATGAGGTTGGACAGGCGACCCTACTCCTTGTCATGTACAGCCGGGGAATCGAAACCACGCCAGTGTTGACTCAATGACAGACCGTATGATACAGCGCGCACGTGCTAACCATTTAGCCATCCAATCCCCCTTCAAGTATATATATAGATCGGGGGTTCGGTAAGTAAACGTTCAAAATAACATTTGAGACAATTTAACAAAAAAAACCATGAGTATACAAAGAATAAAACATTTACATTCAATATGTATAGAGAATTCTTCTTTTTTTTTTAAAAAAAAAGAGAGATAATATTAATATTCCGTTAGTATTGTTTTTATATAGTATTTGAGATTGCCATTAATTATACTTCAAACGATACTAGAATAACATAAAAATAAATGTTTCTTCTGGCGTCTCTTTAATACCCTAGTAATCTGATATACCAATGTTAAGCAGCCAACTACCATCGATTCATCAATTTTGTTGAAATTGTTGATAAGTTAATTAACCCTTAGCGTATTTATCAGCAATATTTTAAATCCAATTAGATCAAAGTAGTATGCAATGTATATAGTATTACTACCATTTAAGAGTTAATATAATAAATGAAATAAAATGAAATGGGGTTTAACGTCCTACTGTTTTGCTTCAAACTGGGCTAATGAAGACGGACATACGCCATACAGTGTATTATGATCGAAATTTTGCCCGGACAGTTGCACTACGGCCTACTCTTATATCGAATTCTAACTGTCAAGGCATCTGCCACGTGCACGCAAATGTGTACACGGGACCTCGGTTGTTCGTCTCATCCGAATGACTAGACAGCTGTCCTTGTCAGGCCCTCTGTTCCGCATCACATGGAACCAAGATGGAACCACGCCTCACATAATAAACAATGTAGGTTTTTTACATAAAACTGATATAAACAAAAATAGATAAAAATCCAATATTGAAGTTTATAGAATAATTTATGCACATCTAATAATATGAGACTTTAATTTTAGCACAATATTCATGAAATTTGGAATGTAAGTAGATCTGACTAATCCGACAATGTTATTGGAAATTTTCTAACGCATCCTCCTCTTGGAGAAATTAAAGATCAAAGTTTTCCAAAAAATCGAAGTCAGATTGCCTTGAAATTTGTTTTCTGTACTAAGACACTACTGATGAGTAGTCATCATCTTGAAAAGTGAAAAATCCCTTAGAATTTTACGTTATTTTAACTACAGACATTTGAGTTACATTGTATTGGAATGAACGCCTAATAAACGTTCTGAACAGAATTGTGATTCGGTCAACTGATGGTCATTATTATGAATTGAATATTAAAAATAGTGAAAAACCCACACTAACGGGTTTGAAAACAAATACAACAGGCCATCCTTTGGCAAATTCGTCTCCTATTTCTAAAATTATTACATTTCTGGGTAGCCTGTTTCAGGGCCGATTTTCTAATATTTGAGATTTTCAATATTTCAAATTCCCCCTTTAAAGATTTTCGTGCCGACAAAGTTGTTTACAGTATTTTTTTCTTAATTTTCAAAAAACTTTCCGATCAGGTCAAATGTTGATGGCAAACGATTAACTAGGTCATTTGATGCCCAATTTAAAAGTTTTATTAAAACAAAGTAACGCCATAAAAAGTGGACAACTCTGAAATCGAGTCAAATGTTGTTAGTTGATGAAGTAGGCTATTTGGTGCTTATTTTATTTTTTTTTTATCAAAATCTGTTGGTAACCTACGTTGGTAACCTGGGTTACTCTTAAAATGTTAAAACGGTAAATTTTGCCCGTTTTAATATTACCATTTAAGATCTTGGACAAAACATCTGATGGGAAGTGACGTTTGGTTTAAACATTTCTCATTATAATTCAGTCAGTTTATGGCCTTCTGTTTTTAATAAGTGACATCTTTAAATTTAATTTCTTTAAAAAGTATAGAACTTTGAAATCAGGTCAAATATTGGTCGGTAACGATTAAGTTGGTCAACAGGTGCTTGATTTGAATGTTAACAAAATTGGTTGGTATACCAAAGGTTCTGTGCAACTTTTAAAATGGTAAATATTTTCCGGTTGAAATAATTACAATTAGAACGAAGTTAATAATTCTTTTTTGTTTAATATTATGGACATAATCAGTAACTTCTTTCTGGTGGTAAATGATACCGGATTATCATGACTTAAGCAGATTTTTGGCCGATTTAATCTGTAATGCATTTTTTACCGATTTTAATAATTATGTTTTCGTTTTGAGATTCTTTATATAAACCATGACGCGAACCTAAATATGAAAGTTTTTATCTGGTTATTATTATTATTAGGTAGAAAACACAGTTAATTTCTCGTTTGACCCACTGTTAAATCCTTGAAGTCTTCAATTTGATTAAGATGTGGCACCTTAGGTTGGTCGTGATGAATTTACAAGCAGATATCCAACGGCAGCTCGTACAAAGGGTTCGCGCTCGTTAAAATATCGTTTTTTTTTTTTATCAAATTGATTAACTCAAATCTTTCAATTTATACTAAGTTAACAAATTCAAAATGCAAGGTTTAATATTTGTTCAGTAAAATTCTTCGTTCATTTTGATTGGATAATAGTTCCAATTATTGTCTTGTATTAAACCATTGGATACACCTTTCATCATCTGACAGTTATCGGCCGTAGTACCACTAGGTGTCACTTTATAGTTTACTCCCCAGCAGTCAACATCTGACGCACATTTTACTAGACAACCAGCACGTGAATTAGTGGTGTAATCTTCTGATCCTAGGGAGAACTTCCGCCCATGTTGTGATGTTGTATGCGATGTTCGTCTGGAGGCTGTGGATAACAAAGAAAATGCACATTATTATCCGTTTGTATTTCTCGACTTTCTGTGTCATGCAAACATACCACGCCAGACGAAGTTATGGCAAAAGGTTTAACGAAAAATCGTCAGTTCAAGAAAGATAATCGGAAACGGAAAAATAAATAATTGATGCATAAATTGAACAATTCTCCTGATGCGCTCGAAAAAAAAAGTAGCGACGAACGGACTATGATACCAAATCAAAATCCTGAAATCTTTAACAACGAAATGACCTTAACACTCTTTTATACACTTTATGGCAGAATTACTGACATTTCCTCGTACCAAGTAATTCTATGTTTACATCGTTGAATGGGTGTCCTCGCGGAAGGAATTCCCACCAGGCGTCGCTAGTAAAAACTCGGTCCCATGTCACCTTATCGATTTTAATAGAACAGTATTTCGAAGTAGCGGGATTAAATTCCATATTAGCAAAAAAAAACCAATGTTTGTCAACATACCAGTTCGTAATGAATAATTAGGAAAACAATGCTGTAAGGTAAACAATGAGGTCACGTGCGATCGCCTCCTCTATGGTGTTACCTAAAAGTTATGCCCCCTTATCTATAGCGAGGACGCCCAATATATCAAATACAATGAAGCTTACCTTGACAGGAAGCGGGTTCATTGGTGTCACCACAACAGATCTTCTTACCGCTAGTAAAACCTGACAATACAGGAATTTTGTATAATTGAAAAAAAATACAATATGTGCATACGGAATCAAATATTGATCGAGCAAAGTTGACCTGCACGCGTCCTGTTGAACAAACAGTTAATTATGGAAATATTTCATCAGTTTGTGTTGAATGATTAGTTAAGTATGGCTAGGGGTGGACTTATTTCATCATATCGGGATGCAAGATCAGTTCATGTCGTTTACTCTTATATCAAATATAAACTTTCAAGTGCCATTTTACGCGCAAACCAATGTGTACACGGGGCCACATTTTTTCGCCCCCACCCGAACAACAATTAAACATTGTCATTGTAAGACCCTCTGTTCCGTACCGCTTGACATGGAAAGATCACGATGGAAAATTCCGAGAAACTTTATTGGCAACCACCGGCACCGAATCACGATATAAGAAAGCAAAAAAAACGAAGTATTAAAAACTAAAGGCAGCAATTCTTACTAACTCCTGGCAGATATAGGGATTAATATAAAGATAAAATATAGGTTCTGTTTAGACCTAAATACTGATTTTGTTTCAGGAGAATACAACCCTTAGATCGTGTGTATTGAATTTATTATTATGAAATTATTACACTATTAATGATTAACAATTATAAAACTATCAAATATATGTGTAATGATCAAGATGGCAATCCAGCAAAACAAATCACATTTGCGATATCAAATTAAATAAACAAGAGCAACGCTAACGCTGCATGATATGATAATTTTAAAACGATAATGAAATATGAAATGGCTGCAACGATTGTAATATGAGACAAAGAAAGCTAGGCGTTGGATTTTTTTTCTGGCCAAATTTACGGACTAAATTGTAACAAATAATTTGGTGTGACACCGTTCGTAGGGGTCGGGCATGCACCAAAATCAATGTTCCTGTTCCTTGAGTATCAGGAATAAATATGTCAAGTTCCAGGATTATGCATTCTCACGGCGGTAAACACAACTATTGGGCGTTGTTGAACCAAACAGTTGCCGTCCTTATGGTATATTGGTTAAATATGCAAATTTCCAAGATGGTCCAGTCGGAATTGCAGTACATAGACCATAAACACAATAATTGGGCGTGGCTCTGTCCTTGATGGCTGGAAATGAAAATGAAATGAAATGGGGTTTAACGTCCTACTCTTCTGCACCTAACCTGGGCTAATTGAAGACGGGCATACGCCATACAGTGTGCTATGAGGGAAATTTTGCCCGGGCAGCGGCGCTACGGCCTACTCTTATATCGAATTCCAACTGCCAAGGGATCTTTTACGTGCACGCCAATGTGTACACGGGACCTCGGTTTTTCGTCCCATCCGAACGACTAGGCAGCTGTCCTTGTCAGGCCCTCCGTTCTGCATCACTGACAAGGGGAAACCACGCCGGAAAATCGAGATGAACTTTCTCGGCCAATGCAGGGATCGAACACCCGACCTCCAGGCTAGCGAGCCAGCGCCTTACCCACTTAGCCACGTGATCCCCCTTGATGGCTGGAAATGGACTAATATAAATAAGTATAACCCTGTTATTGAACTAATTGATCATGCTGAACATGAACAAAATATGTTAATAATTGCAGCATCTAGCTAGAGTATTTACAGACATAATAATAACAAACAAGTGGGCGTACACCGCCCTTAGGAGCGGGGCATGCACCCAAATAAAAGACTGCTTTCCTTTGGGTAAAATGAATCAATATGCCAAGTTCCAAGATGATTCATTCAGAATTACAGCTTGTAGACGATAAACACAAAAACTGGGCGTGTCTCTGTCGGTTTGTTGAAATGACTATGCCGAATTTGAACAATTTCTTAACAAATAATGGGCGTGGCACCACCCCTGGGAGGGGGGACATGCAACAAAATCCATAGTTTCCGTCCTTAGGCTATAAGGAATAAATATACAAAAAATGGGATGGTTCTGTCCTTTTTGGTTAGACATATACCAAAACAATAGGGTAGAAGGAATAAGTATGCATAGTTTCAAGACTACCTGTTAAGAATTGCAACCCTTAGGCCACACACAGACACGTGGCTTTCCCCCTAGAGGTCGAGCATGCACCAAAAATAATAGCAGTCATCCTTAGGGTATAAACAATAAGTAAGACAAGTTTTCAAGACGATGCAGTTAGAATTGCTGCCTTTGGTTTTTAATATTTCGTTTCCTAATTTTTTTTATTTCGTGTTGTAAGAATAAATAATTAACAATAAACTATGTAAATATTAACACAATATTACAGAATAATCGAATACTAGTAATATTGGCTAGAAGGCGCCCTGAAACGAACCTTAGATCAACACGATAAATACTTCAACTTCGATTTCTCTAGTTCAGTTCAGTTAATATTTATATTTTCATAACTCCTTAAGCAAGAAGTGATATAAAATGTTAGTGGGTTTACCTTCAGGTACAGAACAATCTTCGTCAAGGAAGCCATCTCCATCATCATCTAAAAAAATATAATATATGTATTAATTTCTTCCCAGAAAAAAAAATCCTCGCCATTTCTACCATTAAAGGCGTAAGAATACAATACTCGCGAAATACCTGTCGCCGACTATACGTCATGGATAGCTTCTAGCTTAAGTCACGGAGTCTAGCTGCTAACGATAGGTAGCGGAATCTAGCTGCTATGCGTCACGGAAACTAAGTGCTAACTATAGGCCACGTAAAGTAAATGCTAACTATTGGTCACGTAAACTAGGTACTAACTATAGGTCACGTAGATTGGTTGCTGACTATAGGTAACATTAACTAGCTGCTAACTATTGGTCATGGAAACTAGGTGGTAACTATAGGTTACGGAAATTGGATACTAACTATAGGCCACGAAAACTAGCTGCTAACTGTAGGTCACGTACGCGAACTGCTAACTATAAATCACAGAAACTAACTGTTGAATACGAGTTGCATAAACTAGCTGCTAACTATAAGTCACGTATACAAACTACTATAGGTAAAATTAACTAGCTGCTAACTATAGGTCACGTACGCGAACTGCTAACTATAGGTCACGTATACAAACTACTAACTGCAGGTAACATGAACTAGGTGCTAACTATAGGTCACGTAAACTAGGTGCTAACTATATGTCACGTAAGCTAACTGCAGGTCACGTATACAAACTACTGACTATAGGTCACGGAAAATAACTGTTGAATACGTGTCACATAACCTAACTGCTAACTATACGTCACGTATACTGGACGCTGAATATAGGTCATCTAAACAAATCGTCAACTTTCGTATATAAGTTGTAGGTGAAGGCTATTCAATATTATGTCCATGGCAAGAAAATGCGATATTTATCTTTAATTTATCATGGCTATTTTTACATCTTTACACTGGATATCTATATACTGAATGACCTTCACCTGTAGTCTATATACCAGATGAAGGTCATTCAATATATTGATAACCATGACTATAATTAAAGCAGTCGAATAAAAAATATTGTATTTGCTTGCTTCTTATGTAAATAGTTAAATAATTTTAATCAACACGATATCATAAATAATTTAAAAGTATGTCCACTTTTGGGACTAAGGCAACATTTACACAAGCGTTTAACATTTAAGGCCCTGAGTACATCGACACTTGAAACTGGAGACAACTAGCTGCCGTCATATGAAAGCAACTGGCCGTAACTGAGAGGATCCGGTCAGTTGCCGGGTTGTGTTGATGTACGCGCTCTTGCGACTGGAAAACTACTGCCAGTTGCGATCGTGCTCTACTTTCCGACACTTAATGGTACCCGGTTTCTCTACAATGGTTGATTTTGTACGACCAATACACCACATTGATGTCACGTGATCAGCATTCACCGCTAGTGGTGTTGATTCAATATGTATACACTTAGATAAAAACAAAGAAAAATTGTTTTCGTAAAAGTGCTACATTCATGGGCTTTCCAATATTTCTGCTAAATTTCAGAATTTTAGCTTAATTGTTCTACATATAATAAAGGAAACAACAGTCTGGTAAAACAGCTTCAAGCGAATTGGCTTAAAGAAAAATTATGGAAATTTGTTATTATGAGACTTTCTATTATGAGGTCGTTTTTTGTTCACAAAACACCTATCACACATGGACAAAATTGGTATTTTTTAAACGCTGATAACTTGACCTACTGACACACTTGTTTTCTGTTGATGTACGCGCGTTGAATTGAACAACCAAACATTTGCTGTCAGTAGCCCCCAGTTTCCGCAGTGTCGACTGCAACCGATGTTTTCTGTATATAGTTCAGCTCGGCTGATATCTGGGACGGTAATAGCTATGGGCTCTTATCGGGGGTGCCAACACTTAACTGCATACAATAGGAAAGGCACGTACATTTAAAACTCATAAAACGTCACCCAAATAAACAAGTGTGTAAAATAAATAAAATTATTAAAATACAAGTGAGATAAATTAATAAAACAAAAGAAAGATAAAGAATATAAGATAAATATCTCAACTATTGTAACACTATTTTAGTGATAACAGAGATCAGTTTAGTAAATGTAGGATTTACTTACATCAGGCATATAACACAACTACATCAATACTACAGAAACTAGACTATACTGGAACTAGACTACGTCAAGGACTAGACTACGACAGGAACACATCTAACAATATTAAATCCACCATTCTGCCCCTTTGCCAAAGCAGCGGCTGCACGCGGGTCGTGTGAGTCCATGCACTCGTCCAAGCCTCTCTTCCCCGCCCATCTGTGCCCGTCTCTAGTCGACTGCCTAGCTGTCATTATGTACCCTCGGACGATAGATAAGACATATGCAATTGTCTCTTTTATCTCGTCACGGGATGCTTACTGACCAGTGCATATTCCTTTGAAGTAAAGCGGAACGTGTGCACAGATCATATGTAGTTTGTAAATGAAATATGGGATTAATTATATGTTTAATTAAATCCGTGCCTTAACTAGGGTGACCCACCATAAATAAATATCTCCATATATCTCGACAATTACGCCACAATATTTATATATATGCCAAGCCTCAAATCAGTTTCACACAATTATAGTCACCAAATAAACGATCATGTTGTACTTAATAAGCTATGACCATTAATCACGTATAAATAATAGACTGAAAACTGGTTCCAAGAGTCGGCCATAACATCCAGACACTTTTGAGTAAAAGATAGGTTACGTGCCCTTGTTTTGAAATTAGTCTCGCTTAACCAGTCTATCGACCATTCTACGTCTGATTGACAGGTCGGGATAATCAAGACTACTTTTTTACGAAACATAACAGAAAGCTAGAACAAGAAATTCCTGTCTAACCCGAGTGATTCAGAGATATTATTTGTACTAAACCAAAAGATGCCGCTCTTAACGGTACAGTTAATGATAAAGCGATTTAAAAAATGAAAAGAACGTAATTTCTAAATCTGCTGTAATAACCAAGAAGCTTAATTTTACTGCTATTCAAAATCGTCAACAATAAATTTTTTACGTCTGTAATAGTTGATAGATTTGTAGAGAATTGCACGTACCATGGCTATTTATAGTATCATACTGTCAGAAAGTTGGTCTCGGCACGGCGAATGTGCACGCTTCAGTGGTAGTCTCGAACTATCAGCGGTGGACTGTATTTCTGTGAGTACATGGGTCACCCTACCTTAACAAAAGTTTATACAGAGTTGACAAGTCAATATCATATGTTATTAAATCCCAGCTGAGATCATACAGTTCTAAGCACCTAAATGCCCGTTCAATTTGATGAATTGTAAAAATTATTTGAGACGTGTTTTAAATATAGACACGGAATGTGAATTACGAACACTCGGACCTAAGCTGTTCCACAAGTAAGGATTCTGGAAGGCAAACGATAGCTCACAATTCGAACAGGTCTAATAGTTTACTCATATAAGAAGGTACCATGTGGTTAGAAGTTAAAAGATTTTAAAACGGATTCAAAAGCCAATAGGGAGCCAGTGTAAATGATATAAAACCGGAGTAATGTCATCATTAAAACTTGTTCTACTTATAAGTCTGGCAGCACCTTTTGAAGTTGATCTATCAATCTGAAAGAAATAAGATCTTCGTAGCTTCCTCGGATATATTTTTACATATACGACTAATGTTTCTGATATGGAAATAATATGATTTCCAAATATTACTGACTTGTTGTTCCATGGACATGTTAAAATCAATTACTACACTATTTCGAGCAGAAAGAGAAGGATATACATTATATTCAGCTATTCTAATTTCCTTATTAAACGAATCTTTAAGTTTTGATAGCAGATTATCGGATCCAAAAAGCAAATACTCGGTTTTATCAGCGTTCAGTTCCACAAAGTTAGTGAACATCCATGTTTGAAATTCACCAATACATAATGCGACCTGGGACTTGGTAACGACTCCACCAGTTGACGATTTAACAATAAGTTTAATTGTGTGTCGTCAGCGTAGATATGGAATTCCACACCATGCTTCCTTACTAGATTGCCCAAAGGGGATGGTTGAGTGTACAAACTAAACAGTATGGGTCCCAAACCTCACCCTTGCGAAACTCCATACTCAAGACTAGTTACATTGGACGAGCGAGCACAAACTGGGACACACTGCTTGCGCAATGTTAAGTAAGAGCCAAGCAGTATCTACAATGCCAAAGCGTGAAGACAGGCGTTTCAAGAGAATCCTGTGATCGACAGTGTCAAGCGCTGCTGACAAGTCCAACATTATAAGGATAACATGGTGTCATTATGTACTGGAGTAAAGCAGTTTCTGTACTATGGTACCTCTTGCATGCGCACTGAAATAACTCTTAACAGATGTGCAGTTATTTGCTCAGCTATACATTTGTCTATTATTTGCGAAACAGAACTTAGATTAGATACAGGTCTAAATGACTTTAGATCATTCGGGTTTAGGGTAGACTTTGCAGTAACGTTTCGCAGCCTTAAAAATTAACGGAAATGTTGATTCGTTTATAGCTGAGTTTACTAGGTGGTGAATAATAGGGTTGAGTTCTTTCTTCTTCCCTGGAGTTTTACGTCCACTTCCACCATGGGTGATATCGTAGACAAGGGCTTGAGTTCAGTCTGGCATGCTTTAAGTAGCCAAGTAGGCAGCGGATCAAGCGAGCAGGATTTTGTAGTGGACGATTTGACGATTTCAGAAACATGTTCTTCTCTTACAGGTTCGAAACGACTAAACGTAGGTAGTGTGACTTGGTTTTGCGGACAAATGCTATTATTTACATCGGCACTGTGCAAGCTGTCTCGTATGACTGGAATTTTATTGTTGAAGAATTTCAAGAAACGATCAGCGAGTTCAAGACTTTCACTATCGGTTGGGATGGTAATTAAACAATTAAACAAATCGTTGGCAGATATTTTAATATATTCTGTTAAAATCACTTAGATATAAAAAAAATGAAAATCCGGAGTAAAAAGTCTGTGTTTGATTTTAGACGTTAAAGGGGAACGTAGCACATTCCACTAAAACATGCATTATTTAAAGGGACAATAACACTCTTGCTGGCTTGAAAGCTCCAGAAAATAAATAATATCTCTATCTAAGTACTATATGTTTAAGTGTCCTACCTGTTGTGTAAATTATCCATTACATCCTATTTTACTTGTCCAGAGGGTTCGAAAATATTTTTAAATCGAAGTTTCATTTGAAAAGGTTTACGTTAGACGTTTCAAACCATTATGTTGAATTTTTCAAAATTTTTAAATAAGGTGTGTTAAGATGAAATTTGTATCATCAATTAATTGAAATATTGTAAAATAGTACAATTTGTTGACCAGAATAAAGATTGGGACATATTATTCAGTTACAACAAGAGTGGTATTGAGCCTTTAAAGATACAGTATATAGGATTTGAATAAAGTTCAAAAATAGATAAGTCAAATTGAAAAGGAATATAATTGAAAATTCTCATTCAAATGACTTCATTTTGAGCGAAGTTATCCCCGTTTGAAGTTTTGACAAGATGTGGCATTGATTGTTTATTATCGTAACAAGTTTACTTGTTATTCGAAAATACATAATTATTAAATGTTTATCGATCAAAACGTCTTACCTATCTCATCGCCTTAAACTAGAAGACTATGAATGCTGAAAATTGATTGAGAATGTTAACTGGGTTTAACATTATTTTACCATCATAATTTTAACAATATTTAATTTCGAGTACGACATTAGTATATACAATACTGATATAATGGATTTGATATTACCATCATGATCACATAATTAATTACAAGCTAGTTTCATTTCGTACCTTAATGAAAATATAATTTATCGCATAACAACGCCATTGTTTGTTTTTGTAAGGTGTTTGGAGTGATATTAAACCTAAAGTGCATTAATCTAATCAATCGTACAATAATTTCTAATAGCGTTTTATCCGTGATAGACAATAGTCACGCCACTTCATATAACATTGATCAACGACGATCTATTTTTTTTTTAATCTAATAAGGTGACGTAATTATTGACTATATCTATACTAATATTTGTGACTTTCGTTTGTCTGTCTGTCTGTTCGGGGTTGGCGGCTACACCAGGTCTGCCCCGAGTCTGAAATTTGGGGTATAGGGGTAGCTCGGACCGGGGAGTAACATAGGCCAGATGGCGTTAGTCTACCACTTTCGGTTTCGGGGTTATGAAACTTATTACAGCTTTAATAGCGACAGAAATGAAATGAAATGGAGTTTAACGTCCTACTGTTCTGCTTCGAACTGGGCTAATGAAGACGGGCATATAACGTCCTAATGTTCTGCTTCCAACTGGGCTGATGAAGACGGGCATACGCCATACAGTGTGCTATGAGGGGATGTATGTCTTTTTGGGCATGTCTTCGTAATATTACGGTAATCTTAACTGAAATGAAATGAAATGAGGTTTAACGTCCTACAGTTCTGATCCGACTGGGCTAATGAAGACGGACATGCATCATACAGTGTACTATGACGAATATTTTGCCCAGGCATCGGCACAAAGGCCTACTCTTATATCGAATTCCAACTGCCATGGGATCTGTTACGTGTACGCCAATGCATACAGGGGGCCTCGGTTTATCGTACAATTCGAACGACTAGACAGCTGTTATTGTGAAGCCCTCTATCCTGCACCGCTGACAAGGGGAAACCACGTCGGAAAGAAAATCCCGATGAATTTTCTCGGCCAATGCAGGGATGTAATCTTAACTATTTATATAGCATTTAGCATAATTAATTAGGGTGAACCCACAGCCGCTGCTTCTTTATTATCAGAAGCTCTATGAAATTAACTCAAACCATATCCACATGCATAAGTCATAAACATATCTTTAAAAGTTCACTGATTAAATAATTAAATATTGTAGTTCAACCGATTAAATTATAAGGGGGCGGCCCACCATTAACTGCATTAAGATAATACATTATTCCATACTTTTGTTATAGCTCGGCCATAATTGAATGTTTTTAGTCAGAACATTGGTATTATCTAATTCTATGTTGTGGGTAGGAGTTTTCAATGTTATGTTCGACTACTGCAGATATGTTGGCTTTCATGCACCTAGTTGCTACTTTAAGTTCTTTGGGTCTCGCATATAACGAGGCGGTACGGTGCGGGGCCGGGTAAATGGTTATCTCGTGCGCGCTGTGTGAGGGAGGGGGGGGGGTTGGATGGCCGAATGGTTAGCACGTGTGCGCTGTATCATAAGGTCTGTCATTGAGTCAACTGCGTGGTTTCGATTCCCCGGTTGTACGTAACAAGGATTAGAGTCGCTTGTGGGTTTTCTCCAGGCTCTCCGGTTTCCTCCCACTGCTACAGACCCTTACTCGCAAGCGAATTATTGAAATAAAATTGAACTATGTGTTAGTTCCGAAATAACAAAGTTTGTGTCAAGTGGACGTTAAACTCCATTTCTCTCTCTCGCCTATATACATTGATTTGCCACTACATTGGATCTAGTACACTATATCTTTAAAGTAGCCAATTCTCTAACTCAATAGGATCAAAAGTCGTCAACATTGAAACCACGAATTATTTGTCAATTCAAATCAACAATGATGCTGTGATTTTACCGGGAAAATGTGGGCTTCTGATACACGAATCGTGTACCATGGTGTATCAAGGGATTCGAAGAACAAGGCTAGACATATTCCACAAATCATGGCAAACGGTGACGCCATATTGTTATCTGGAGAGCAATAAATGCTATCGGTTTAAACTGGAATTACAGACGCTAGAGATTGCAATTCGATTGAGACATTACCATTCAATTAAGACTTTTGGCTTAATTAGCTGAACATAACTTATTTGAAATTACAGTACAAACAGAAACGATTGAATGTAAATCAGTTTATATACATTCATATTACATTATTATATGCATTTCGACCCATTTGTGTCAACTTTTAGGTCCCAAAGTTAGCTCGTGAACCTTAAAGGAGCTAAATTTGGTTGAACAGTGATTACTAAAGGTTACATTTTTTGATTTTATGACTTGTTGGGCTGGCTAGGTGGGTAAGACGCTGGCTCGCTAGCTAGCCTGGAGGTCGCGTGTTCGATTATCCGACGTGGTTTTCCCTTGTCAGTTGTGCAGAACGGAGTGCCTAACAAGGACAGCTGTCTAGTCGTTTGAATGGGACGAAAACTAAGGCCCCGTGTATACATTCGCGTGCACGTAAAATATCCCTTAGGAGTTGAACTTAGATATGTGTATGCCATAATGCCGCTGTCCGGGCAAACGTTTCTTCATGGCACACTGTATGCACGTCTTCATTAGCCCAGTCAGAGCAAAACAGTAGGGCGTTAACCACATTTCATTTCACACTGGGTAACATTTTATAAAACCAATACACAAGAATAAATGTGAGTGAGATATGCAGGTTGCATGATACACTCACAGACAAGGACCAAGATACGAAATAAACTGACATAAAGTTATGGGATATAGATCGATTTATGCTACTCTTATTATATCTAATATTTATTTCTTATATCTAATATTTTTTTTCGTTTGGTTAAATATTAATGGAGATACTTGAAAATAAATTACTGTTTGTACTATAAAAGCGTCATCAATATTTGTCATTCACGGGAAAATGTTTTAATGTTTTATCTTACGATTGATTTTATTACCTTTAATGGCCACTTAAGAAATGGTTTGTGATGTTTTTACTTTCCTATTAAAGATACATTATGGGAGATTAGATAAAGAGCTGACAGTTCTCACTATAATAGTTAAAAACTAGATATTGTAAAGGGAATTTGCTGAAAATTTAAGTTAAATTGATCTACTCTGAACCGAGATATCAGCTTTTGAATTTTCCACATAGCCTCGATCATCATTACTAAAGTCGGTACAATGAAATATATAGTCTCGGTTATCGATTTAAATCATGTACGAACGTTGAGCAGCTTATCGGATTCAAATCCAGTAAATATCGCAGGCTAGCGATGACATCGAGAGTTGATTATGGTCTGGATAAGTTAATTAATGTCTAATTACTAGGTTAGACAACATTCAGGCCTAAAGAAATGTATAAACTGTGTGTAGTGCCTGTGACGTCACCAGCCAATCAACCGGATTTCAAGTCGTAATTGAAAAATTGAAAAGTGTTTTGGCGTGTCGGATACTTTAACGTTAATCAGATTGGTGTTAACTCCACGTACACGAAATTTAGATTTCTCGTCTTATGTGGTCTTTAAGGTTATGGAGAGTATTGTAATTGTTTATGATAATTGAGAATGTTTCTTTAACAATATTACTTGCACCAAAAAGTAGTTCCTTTTTAATAAAATATGTAGTTCCTTTTTAATTGACCAATATAATTCACGTAAATTATCACACAAGCGATATCTACTGTAGAACGTGGTATTGGGTGATACATAGATCATATCCAAATTTTATAAAGAGAGAGAGAGAGTCAGGGTTTAACGTCCATTCGACACAATTTATTAAAAAGGAACGACTTTTTGGAGCGGGTAATATTGTTTGGGATAAGTTCTCAATTATCATTAACAATTAAAATACTCCCCGTAACCCTAAAGGAAACACTAGGTCAATATAAAGGACTTTCCAACGGGTGACTTGCTGTCAAAAAAGATGTATCACGACGTCGGTAAAGTAATCAGGTTCATTAAAATTAAATCTATAGAAAAGAATTATATTTACTTATTTGTGCGCGTAAGAAAGGGTTTGATGATAAATAAAATCTCCTACTCGTCTTTTTAGATATCAAAAAATATCATCACTCGTGGATAAAGTTAAAAAACTCGGCAAAGCCTTTTTTTTTACTTTATCGATATGTTGATATTTTTGATATAAAAAAACGACTGAGAGATTCACTAAATATATGCAACGAGTATTCAATTAGTCACGATGTCGAATTGGAAATGGCATCGTTTATAGCTTATCTAGTTACACACTATTTAATACTGTATAATTGACTAAATACTTTAAATACGTACTAAATTGTTAAGTAGTGATGCTTTGTATCATTAAACAACATAAAGTTTCAAATGTCAATTTATCGACCCATATGGCAATTATTCGGTCCATATGTCAATTGATCGACTCAGTGGTGTAAATGTTTAAAGTGTTGTATTATTTAGCAAGGGTCCTTGGGTAATTACAGGTGCGATTATTCTCCAATGTAAATATTGATTTACGATTCCTTAATACAAACATGCGTAAAGTTACAGAGGTGTATTTACTCATCCCCAATCCTCCGAGTTGTAATTTATTTATCTACTTACCTATTGGTATTTTGTCGATACAACAAACTTCTTCATCTGTTTTCCCATCACAATCGTTATCTATAAGATCTCCTGGTATGGACAAGCTGTTGACACAGGCCTAAAACATACAGTAACAAATTCATGGTATTTTAAATTACGTCACTTTACCTTATGGTATTTTAATTTAGGCTGTCTTAGCTTACAGTATTTTAATTCACTTTACATTCGGTGTAGAAATTATTTAGATAGGGAAGATGGTAATCAACGAACGTGGTAATATTATTTAGATAGGAGAGATGGTAAACATCAAATGTGGTAATATTATTTAGATAGCGGAGATGGTAAAAGGGTGGTAATATTGTTAAGATAGGGGAGATGGTAAACTGTACATTGGTAATATTATTTAGATTGGCGAGATGGTAAAGAACACATATGTGGTAATATTACCTTGATTGGGGAGATGGTAAACAGCAAAAATGGTCATTTTAATTAGATAACGGAGATGGTAAACAACAACTGTGGTAATATTATGTAGATAGGGGAGATCGAAAGCTACAACCAATAATGGCAACAAGGCGAGATGCAACACACGTGGTGACATTGTTTAGATTGTCTGCCACGTTCATAAAATGTTATAATTACCGGAATATTGGTCGTCTCTTGGAATGTCAGACCAAATGAATAGCCTTCACAACTGGTCATTCCTTGAATATATGCCAAATACTTCCCGCCATTGCCATTTGAAATTTTTTGTGAAGCTGCCAATGACGTGGTAATCAAGACTTCTCCAACCACAAGACTTGATTTACCAGTCACTTCCGTCCAAGTAGTTGTGATTGTTTGGTTGTTGAGACGTAAGCCAGAAACATCCGAACTATTAATCACTATTGTAACATAAACTTTGAAACCGGAATAGCTAAAGACCGAAAACGTGTAGAAGTCGCGTGCTGCTTGGAGTGGTGCCAGTATCATCATAGAAGGATCGCCGGATCTATATGTGTTATTATAGTTAGAAGTGCTGAGCTGTGCTACTAGAACTGGTTTAGACGATTGAATGAAATAAAAATTATTTGGTTCTATAACAGATTCAAAATAATCTCCAGTTTTATTTAAAATGATTATATCCGTTCCCATTTCAACTCTGGTTGCTACTTGGGTTGCTACGATACGGTATACCGTTGGTTCTGTGTACTGTGGCTCCGTCACTGTGACGTATTGGTTGCCAAGACGACGAACAGGTGGAAGTGTGTCCATTACGTGACTTCTACATGACTCCTGATAGATTGAGGTACGGTTTACGCCACTTAGGACAGAAATCGGTTTGTCTGAAACAATATAGGTACCGGTTAGATCGTCGCCTACCTGTAACTGTAAAACCTGATAGGCTGAAAGTGTTACCACAATGGTTTCTTCTGAACTATAAAGACGGCCATCAAACATGACACTTACAACATTCCTAAATTCTGGAACACGAATTGTGATCTTGCTATCGTTAAATGGAGCCGTGATAACAATAAACGATGCAGATTGAATAACGCGCATATAATAGTTTACTGACAAATATACCTGACCGAGTAGCGGCATCGGCAACGCCAAATAAGCATCTCCGTTTGACGCCTGCTTGCTGAACACCACCACAGTAATATCCCCGGTACTAACAACTTGTACACATCGCGTATCAATAACATTTCCTGTAGGCATGCGTATGTCCGCAGAAAGTGGTATGACGAATCTTTCATCTGGGGCTAAGTTGAATGTCGTATTTTCTGGTTGTACGAAAGTATCTGGTGCATGAAATGTCAGATCCACTTGTACATCAGTTGTTGCAAGACATGTCATTACAATTTCAACTTTTTCATTGTTGTTGCCATTGTAATTCTGAGGGAATGACAGTAGAAACTCACGACCAGGATACGATTTGCTTCCTGAAAATAAACAAATATCATAATGATTTTCAACAACCAATATCATGATAACTGTCAACAAGCATAATAATTGTCAACAACCAATCAACAACCAATATCATTATAATTTTTAACAACGAATATAATAATGATCAACAACCAATATCATAATTCTCAACAACCATATCATAATAATTGTCAACAACCATTTCATAATAATTGTCAACAACCATATAATATAATTGCCAACAACAAATATCACAATAATTGTCAACAACCATATAATATAAATGTCAACAACCAATATCATAATGATTGTCAACAACCATATAATATAAATGTCAACTGCCAATATCCTAATAATAGTCAACCATATAATATAATTGTCAACAACCAATATCCTAATAATTGACAACAACCATATAATATAATTGTCAACAACTAATATAATAACTGTCAACAACTAATATCATAACAAATTGTCAACCAATATAATAATTGTTAACCAATATAATAATTGTTAACCAATATAATAATTATCAACAACCAATATCATAATAATTGTCAACAACCAGTAGCATAACAAATTGTCAACCAATATCATAATTTCATAGTGCATGTTTTCACTGTTTTCTCAAACATTTTGATTGTTTCAGATATTAAACTTTACACAAAGTTTAGAGTGGTAGTCAGTGACCGTCGACGTTTAAGATTTTGAGGTAATTAGTTTTTTCACTTATTTAAAAGTCGTATCGTGCATTTAGCTAAAGTCGTTGAACAGTCACTAGCTGACAACCGTTGGCTAATCCTACTTGGCCACTAATTGTTTCATTCGGTCCTGTCTCCGCGGTTTAAAATAACAAACTTTAAACTATTGAGTTATCACAAGTTTGTCTGTCTGTTCAGGGTTGTCCCGAGGCTGAAATTTGGTCTACTAGTGCAGCTCGGACCGAGGCGTACACGTAATAGAACCTATGGCAGTTAGAATTCTGAATAACAGTAGGTCGTAGCGCCGCTTCCCGGGCCAAATTCCCCTAATAGCACACTGTATATCGTATCTCCGTCTTCATTGGACCAGTCGAGGCAAACAATTTCATTTCAATTATATTGTTTTGGGGACACTTATGAATCAAATATCTAAGTTGGAATAAATTATGTTGAATGGCTTCGTGTGATTTCCAAACAATATAATCGTCCAAGATTGTCTCACTATAAATACCAGTTATCAGGTTTAAAAACGTGCAAATAGATTAGAACTGTATATTATTGAAAAAAACATTTGTCTAAAAATAATTATTGTTGTGTATTTTAACACAACTCTGTTAACTCATTTTTTGTCTCAAACCTTATGATTCCCCTCGCTACAAGGAACAAATACACGTCCAAACATACAATTAAAACAATGTTATTTTCTGACACATTTTCTGATTATCCATTAAAACAAATCCGTACTTTCGAAGACAGTGCAAATGTCCTTCAACTTATACAGACATCACTCCGCGTTCAAGACGTTTTTGGCTCAAGTTTATAATTTGCTTTAATATGTGCATATACATTACAAATTGTTGCTGAAGTGTTAACTTATGTAATTTTAATTGGTCGTGTCGTACTATTGCGATTCGCTGCAGCGGCCTCCAAATGTCAACAATTTAGAAAGTTTACAAAAACAAACGTCAGGTTGGTATGTTATTCTGAATAGACGCATTGCATAAAACTTGCCAAATGTTTTATTGTACATTTGCGACCACGTCTCCAACTTTACCTGAGCAATAAGGCCCCTTCCCAAACACAGAATTTAACCCAGGAAATGTTCTCAAAAACGCAACCAGACTTCTGAGATGGTAATGTGTTCTCCATGATTTTCATGTAACTTATGCTGTACGTGCTGTTCACCGGGACCAGCCCTATAAAATGCACCCCTATACCTGGTTAAATCATTCACACTACAACGTCAGCAGCACGCCACGACTCACGACAGCTCAGAGGAACCAGGCGTTTAGAAGACTCGACGCTGGCCATACTGCCCAAGCCGTTGCCAATCACGTCTATGTCAATGTTCGGACCATCTACAGGCATTTAGCAACGATTTCGGGCCAGCAACACCACGGATGAACGCCACCGAACTGGTAGACCAAGGGCTACCACAAGGCGACAAGACCGCCATGTTGTGCGACAGCACGTGCAGAATCCCTTCACACAGGCATCTGAGACAGCACGCAATAGAGAACTGTTCTGTTCACAGATGAGAGTCGGTATTGCATATCAACTGCAGATGGCAGGACCAGAATATGGCGTCGATGTGGCCAGCGTTATTCTGACCAATGTGTCATGGAACGAGACTCATGGGGGAGGGGGAGGGTAAGCATCATGGTTTGGGATGGAATCGGCCAGAGAGTGGGTCTTGTGGTGTTTCAAAATCTTGGTCCAGGGAGAAGAGGCAGCATCACAGCAGTGCGCTACATCGATACAGCTCTCAGACCCCACGTCATACCACATTTCGAATGTCATCGAAACAAAGTTTTTCAGCATGACGACGCCCGTTCCCACACCACCAGAGTTACCCGGGACTTTCTACAGCAGAACAGTGTCAACGATATGCACTGGCCAGCCCTTAGTCAGGACTTAAAGCCGATTGAACATCTTTGGGATGAAATTCAGAGGAGACTTCATAACGTCGTACCGAGACCAAACACAGCCGATAGATTGTGCCAGGCTTTCCTGAGAATATGGTTCCAGGTGCCAATACATGTACATGTACAGACGCTTCACTGCTGTTATTAACACTCGTGGCGGACACACCAGATACTAATGTATAGACTGGGTCCAGACTCTAAACCTTCTCGTAATGTCTTGGAATTGTGATGAATTAATCACTAATGTGTCAACATACTGTTCACAAAAAAATTGCTTTGATTTTTACCCATTTAGTAAGTCGTTTTCTAGAATGATTTGAATAAAGTGCCTCTCTGATTTTGAAATCGTACTGACGTTTTTTGGGTTTTTTTTAGTATATTTAGAGAGGAATAGGTTGCAAGGAGAAAATTTAAAAGGTATTGTGGCATCATGTAGCAAAAAACATAATCCTCGAAGTTACAGTTCGATATGCACGAATATCGAAAGGAATCATATTTTAAGTTTCATCAAAATCGAATAAACATTATGACCTCTAGAGGTTCCACAACCTTGATATTACATACTTTAACGCCATTGTTCTTACTCGGATAAAAATTGTGACATCTAGAGGGACCACAATCGAAAAACGCGAATTATGGTACAATCATTGACCATAATCCAGGAAGTTACAGTCCGATATGCGCGATAGTTCCGATAGGAACCAAGATCTTTGGTGTATAAAAATATATTAGGTTCCATTAAAATTGAATCAACATTGTGACCTCTAGAGAATTCATAAGTTTGATACTACGTACTTTAAAATAAAGACTATTTGCGAACTGGGAGCGGCCATTTTGTTCGGCATTTTCGTTCCAATTCTCACGCAATTCGAACTCAGTGCTCTTTATGGTGTAACCGTGATGTATTCGAATGGTTTTTGTAAATCGGATACAATTTGTGACCTCTGGAGCGAACACAATCTAAAAACGCACATTTTCGTACAATTAAGGGCCACAATCCATGAAGTTGCATTCATTTAAAGTTTCATCAAAATTGGATAAAAATTGTGACATCTAGAGTGCCGACAAGCTAATAGCGTGATTTTTCGATCATAATCCATGAAGTTGCATTCATTTAAAGTTTCATCAAAATCGGATAAAAATTGTGACATCTAGTGTGCCGACAAGCTAATAGCGTGATTTTTCGATCATAATCCATGAAGTTGCGGTCCGATACATGCCAGTTTCAAATGGAACCGAGATCTGTGGAATATAAACCTATATTTCAAGTTTCGTCGAAATCGGATAAGAGGCGACGACAATATACGTCCACACGGAAATAAAAATTTAGAGCTGTTATAACATATATTTGATGTCATCTCAGAAATATGAAGGCTAATGTAGCATAGTATGTTAAATGCAGTAGCTTCGTGTACCTTGAATCGTAGGAGCAATATTGCTGTTCACTTTATCACTAGCGGTACCAATACATCTGCGGTGTAAGTAGTCTATGAAACAAAATAACCTTTTGTGGGGAACCCCCACGCAGCCCAAATTTGTTCTACTAAAAGTTGAATGTGCGTGCTTCAGTCACTAGTTCCGAACTGATTTCTAGTTAGACACCGAGCACAAGACTACTCAGTAATATATTTTATGAGACAATAAGTAGCCATCGTACGTGAAATTTTCAACACATATACGAACTATTAAAGCCGCAAAACTCTGTTATTAACGATTCTGAATAAAGGTAATATTATTGTTATAGAAGCGTTAGAAAATTAAGTTCCTTTTGTTTTTAATATACTGTTAGGAGCGGCATCTTTTGGTTTAGTAAAATTAATATCTTCGAAGCGCCTTTATTAGGCAAGAATAGAATACTAGTACTATTTTCCATTTGCTTTCACAAGGTCCTCGAAACACTTGTTGAGTTGGCTAACAAAGCTATTAGTAAGGTTTGATACTTTTTTTTAAGATTTAAATTATTTGTTTATCTGGACAACTTCCAGTCAATTTTGTATCGCTTTGTTTTTTATTTATAAAGCTTGTAGCTGCACAGTACTGCCTTAAGAATTTGCTTCATTATTTGGTAAATATTCTATTCATTTTCAAGTCATTATTTATTGTTCTGTATCATCTCCGGCATATGTAGATATCGACATATAGGCATTAAAGCTATAGTGCAAAGGCACCTTTGGGGAAACATCATTTCAGGTGTTGTGACAAAATGGTGTCACTTTACGATAACCTTTACAACATGTCCAAAAGTCAATTGTCGGAACATTTACACCATTTCACAAAAATATTTTTTAATTCATTAAATAAATTGTAACAATATTAACATAGGAAAAACAGAGAAATATTGTAGAAAAACTTACCAGTTACATAGAAAAATAATATAACAAACAATGCCTTCAGAACAGCCATGATATTATCCATAAAATAAATTGTCTAATTCACTTAAGTCTAATTTCCGTTCATTCTACTTGGTTTTCTTGGTATATCTGAATGTTTTATTATCTCTCGCCAAATATATTATAAAGTGACTGGGCTGTCATTTCCTGACATTTAGAAACAATAGCCGAGAATCATGAACAATTTGAAAGGTTTTTAAAAGCCAACATGATTGATTTTCCCGCAGTGTGTTCATGTGGCCATTAAATCCATCTAAAGTTTGTAAAGTAGAATGGTTGTGCCATGACGTAGAAGAGAATACAGGTATATATCTATCCAATACCTGTTCACCTCACCTGTATATATATATTGAATATCGACAGCTGAGTTTATCAATATTAATCTATGATAGGTAGTCAACGTTCATAGACAACAAATAAACATCATAATATACTTTCCAGGGAGAGAGAGGGGCGGGAAGAGGGAGAGAGAGAGAGTGGGGGAGAGAGAGAGAGAGAGAGAGAGAGAGAGAGAGAGTTGAACGTCCATTCGACACAAACTAGGTCATTTCGGGACTAACACATGGTTCAATTTTATATCAATAATTCCCTTGCGCGTAAGGGTCTTTAGTAGTTGGAGGAAACCGGAGGACACGGAGAAAACCCACGATGTTGGACAGAAATTTCATAAAACATTCACAACTGTTATTTTGGTTTTATACTGATGAATTAAAGTTTACACTCGATAAACTACGAGAAATTGTTTTCCTGTTTTATCGTACGATTGATTTTACTCCTATTAATGGCCACTCACGAAACAATGTGTAATGTATACAATTCTAAATTTGCCTATTGTGGGTCTTTCCTTAGCCCTGAAATGTTATATAAACTATTAATTAGACATTAATGAACTTATCCAGACCATAATCAACTCTCGATGTCATCGCTAGCTTTCGATATTTTCATATTCAACGTTCAAAAAACATCAAATAAAACATTTGTTCTTACTATTTATTTATTTGTTTATAATTGTCTCTGTAGGAAGCAATATTTAATCTATAAAAAAACAACGACACTCTTTCTTTGCATGGACTTAAATCATGCCATATTATGGTCGTCTACAAACTTATCTTACACACCACATCCAACCTTTATATAGAGTTCAAAGGTGTTATATTATGGTCATCTATAAACTTATCTTACACACAACCTCCAACCTTTATATAGAGTTAGAACATGCTATATTATGGTCATCTATAAACTTATCATACACACCATCGCCAACCTTTATATAGAGTTAAAACATGCTATATTATGCTACTAATATATATGGTTGATTCTCGCTTCCCAGTGATGCAGGACGGAAGGCCTGGCATGTAGAGTTGTCTAGTCATTCGGATGGGGCGAAAACCCGATGTCCCGTGTACACATTGGCGTGCACGTAAAAGATACCTTTACATTTGGAATTCGATATAAGAGTAGGCCGTAGTGCCGCTGTCCGGGCAAAATTTTCCCCATAGCACATTGTATGGCGTATGCTCGTCTTCATTTTGCCTCGTTGATGTACTCTGATGGTTATTTATGAGCCTCTAGAGTCGTCGGGAACAGGTCCCCCCCCACTGGGTCCTAGGCATTACTGTTTGAATTCAGCGTGATCAAATGGGGTTTAACATCCACTCGACACAAATTAGGTCATTTCGGAACAAACATATGGTTCAATATTATTTCAATAGTTCGCTTGCGCGTAGGGGTCTTTAGCAGTGGGAGGAAACCGGGGGACACGGGGAAAACCCACGAGGTTAGTCAGGTGTCACGTACAACCAGGGAATTGCAAAATACCTATTTAGCCTAGAGCACCTTTTCTAGAACTAAAATAACCCCTATAGTATTACATAGTAATAAATGTTTCATATTTTATGAAATAGGTAAAATAAAGAACTAGTTGATTGATAGTGTTTTATTGGCCATAGCACAGTCACTGTTGAGTAATATAAGTTTACATTTATATTAAATAATTTAATAATTTTACAACTTTTCATTCTGGTTCAATGTCTTTGTTTAGTTTAGTTCTGCCTGTGGTACGACTGGGGCTAGTCTTTTTTAAATGCCCCAAATAACAACCCGAATGCCTCACAACATGGGTCACAACAACAATGGACACACAGGGCCCAGAATTTCTGTAAACATCCACAATTAATCTCCAGAACTTTGAAAAGCGGAGTGACGATCCACACGTGGGTAAAGGCTATTCTAGCAAATTCACATCCCCATTCAGCAGCAATACACATACCGCAACACAAGGTGGCGAGTTTATAGAAGAAATTTTTCCATATATTGAAACAGAAGAATGAAGCTCTCCATACACAATCTATACTGTGAGCTCCTTCAGGTTCAGCTAAAACATCTTCAAATTGAACCTGAAAACAAATAAGATATAAGACTGAATTAGATACAGTGATTTTGTTTAATCACAGACAATAAAACGCTACATAAATAGAAAATGAGAAATGAAATTTAATGGGGATTAACGTCCTACTGTTCTGCTCCGACTGGGCTAATGAAGACGATCATACACCATACAGTGTGATATTAGGGAAGTTGTGCCCGGGCACCGGCACTATGGCCTACTCTTATATCGAATCCCATCTGCCAAGCGACCTTTTACGTGCACTGCAATGTATACACGAGACCTCGGTTTTTCGTCCCATTCGAACGACTGGACAGTTGTCCTTGTCAGCTGTCCTCCGTCCTGTACCACTGACAAGGGAAAACCACGTCGGAAAATCCCGATTAACTTTCTCGGCCAATGCAGGGATCGAGCAAGCGACCTCCAGACTAGCGAGCCAGCGTCTTACCTACTTAGCCACGGTAACTATCAAACATGAACAATAAAATTGTAAAAGAAATATTTGAAATTTGAGCTGATAATTTTAACTATATGATATAAATATCCCGTAAATAAAACTTTGAATATATAAAGCATAAAGCAGCGACTGTTCTAAGAGATTGAGACTTACTCCAACAAAATCATTAATGTTATTAGGATCTCTGTTAATCATATCTAGATCAGCCATTTTGATGTCAAGTTTGGTAGTTGGTAGATTCAGATGAAGGCAAAAGGGAAATGTTATTATGTTTGTGGATATTGGGCAATATATACTTTATATATCGATGTCACGTGATAACGTGATACAAACATCACCTTAACAACCATAACTACTTGCAGTTTAGCGTTTATAACACCTATGCATTCCGTGACTACTTTCAGTTTAGTTCTCTTATATAATCAACAAGAAATAAACGAGTCTAAACATTTTCTGATCACTGGGGAATATATGGTTAATACATGGGAGTTATAATATTTCATTGATAAGCCTACAGTATGACGTTAATCTCATTAAGAAGATTATCTGATTAACAACTGTTGATATTATAGTTAATTGACGGGGATTGTTTCAACTGATAAACACTATTGAATGATACATTGAGGTTTCTATTGATTGGCCGTAATACTATTTTCATCTATTTTATAATCTTGATGGGTTTTTTTGTTAATGTTCAAATGTCGTTTAGGTTAACTTGATTGTCCATACATCCTGATAAAGACCATTTGGGAATTTATTAAATAATGGAATGATACATTGTGGTTTGCGACAGATTGATGTAATATTGTTGTAAAAAAATTCTATTTAAAAGGCAAGAACATAAATTACGCCAATTTTATCATTTCCATGTTTTTACTAAAACATGGAAAGATAGCGAGATAGCGAGAAAGAGAGAGAGAGCGAGAGAGAGAGAGAGAGAGAGAGAGAGATGGGTTAACGTCCACACGACACAAACTAGGTCATTTCGGGACTAACATATGGTGTAATTTTATTTCAGTAATTCGGAGGAAACCGGAGGACCCGGAGAAAATCCACGAGATTGGACAGGCGACCCTACTCTCACATACAACCGGGGATTCGAAACCACGCCAATGGTGTATGGAGGCAGACCACCATAAATTTCCCCATTGACTTCAATGTTAATTCTGGCCTATTTGCCCACCTCCAACTTTTCCCCAAATTTTCGTTGGGCTGAATGCTTTTCACTAAATTTTGTATGAGGTTTACCATCAACATTTTGAGATACACAAATCTGAAGAAGCATACTAAAAACGTAACTAGTTGCCGTACATGTCACCGTAGCCAACCTGATAACCCCATTATCCTTCCGCCTCAAAATATTTACCAAAATCTGGCCGAAAATGTTAATTCAAACCCTCTTCATCCATTCTAGACACAAAAAATCAACAAAAATGGGCACACAAAAGGGGAGAAAAGAGACAGAAAGATAATTGCTATATAAATAGACGAACTACAATTTGAAATTTAATGGTGGTCTGCCTCCGTATAGTAAGCAAAACGCAAAGGCTCTCTCCCCCCCCCCTCTCTCTCTCTCTCTCTCTCTCTCTCTCTGCTCGTAGGTCAGCCTATGTGGTCACATAAGGAATCGAAGAGTACATCAAGTATCATCTCTATTCAGGATATACAGCAGATGGCCAAGAGTCAAACGACTAATTTGCCAAACTACCCTAACTTTGAAGTGATCAAGCGATCTGAAAATAAAACGTTCACTTTTCGGTATCCCAGAAAGATATATCGCAACAATACTCTCTGAATAGAGATAATTTAATGTGAACTTCTTCATGTACGTATCTGTCTTGTGAAGTGTGCCATTAGTGGGTAGATAAGAACATTATTTTTATTTTTAGCATCGACCTTGAATAACACTCATGATCAGTTGGTAGATAAGATACTGTATTATTCTTTAATGCCGACTGGTATGGCCTTGAACGACACCCACGATTAATGATTAAACAAATTGACTAAACATTTCAATAAAAGTTAATGTTGCAGTAAAAGTTCATGTTGCAGTAAAAGTTCTTACTGCAGTAAAAGGACATGTTGTAATAAAAGATGATGTTTCAGTAAATTGGCTTGTTGCAGTAAAAGGGCATATTGCAGTAAAAGGGCATGTTGCAGTAAAAGGTTATGTTGCAGCAAAATGACACGTTGCTGTAAAAGTTCATGTTGTAGTAAATGATCATGTTTCAGAAAAAAGGTATGTTGCAGTAAAAGGAGAGAGAGAGAAGTAAGGTTTAACGTCCACTCGATACAAACCAGGTCATGTCGGGACTAACATATGGTTTAATTTTATTTCCATAATCCGCTTGCGCGTAGGGGTCTTTAGCAGTGGGAGGCAACCGGAGGACCCGAAGTAAACGAACGAGGTTGAACAGGCGACCCTACTCCTTGTCACGTACAACCGGGGAATCGAAACCACGTCAGTTGACTCAGTGACAGACTTTATGATACAGCGCGCACGTGCTAACCATTCAGCCATCCAACCCCCCAAACAGCTGCGGATTTAGCTGCGAGGTCCATCGCCTTTAAGAAAACAAGTATATCTGAACATTATATTAGCCTGTATTTTTAACCCCAACAAGTAAATCAATTAGTTCCCCTGAATTGTTTGAATGTCCATGGGGCATTATGGTAACAACAAAAACACAACACAATTTATATGGAAAACAATCATTGGTTTATACACATATAGCGTTTCAACAAGTATTCCATTATCGTTTTTTGCAAGCACAAATGATTGTAATCGTAACAGCTTCCTCCTTGCGCAAAAGCCTAAAGGTCTAAATAATACGGTTAAAACACACCCATCATTTATATTGACTACCCTCGCTAGTTTGTTACAAATGTCGCAAGACTCCTTTGTGAAGCATCCTGCTGTATGTATAACAAATCATACCAAACTTAGGCTGTCTGTCTACAGTTAGCTCCACTAGAGAACAGACACTAAGCTAGTTGGCCGACATTTCAAGTACTAAATCGACGATATTAGTCGAGAATTCCAGAATTATACTTCCATTCAATAAAATTGCAACACTTTATTTAGTCTTTGTGTGTATGACAGATGTGAAACCCAGTAGAACCGCCTTACAAAACAGTATACTAATTTTTTGAAATGGCGGCCATTTATGGCAGAGGTCTATTGTCGAACTATGAAGTAGATGATCTCTGTGTGCAGAATGTGTAAGAAATCAATGTATTTATTAAGCTTTCATATTACATATGAAAGCTTATTGTTTCTGTTAAGATTATTATTGTTATTTTTTTTTTGTGTTTTGTCCACAAATCGGATTTCTCAGAATCTAACCATAGGATCGTTCTGAAACTTTTACCTATCCCCCCAAAAATGGGTGGTGGCTGTTGATTAAATATATTTTCAAAACGTTTTACGAATCCGAAATCACCGAATTTTACGAAGGAATGCATTTGACCTACAATGCTGTAACTTTGTGACTATTTGACCTATTTTACTAATTCTTTTTTCTTTGAGTATCTTGAAACATTTACTTCAAATCTGCAATTTCGGATTTTGGCATTTCGAAAATTCGTCGCTGTCATTTCGAACCGGAAGTTATTACCAATTTGACAACTTCTTTAATAGTTGTGCGATTTTCGTGAAATTTAGAATGTTAGTAGATCTTGCCAATGCGACTTCAATGATGTCCTTGGAAATTTTCTAAATTATCTCCCCTTGGTGAAATTAAGGATCAAAGTTTTCAAAAAAATCGTCGAAATATAGGTCAGAATGACCTAAAAAAAAAATTCGATACTAGACAAGTAATTACTGATTCGTACACAAAATATGGAGTTTGTCGATCGAACCGGAAGTGCCACCATCTTTAAACGTGAAAAATCAAAAAGGCTTTTTTGCTATTTTACTTACAGACTCGGGCGTCATATTTTCGGAATCCTGGAAGGAATGCCTAAAAATCTATCGGATCAGAATTTTGATTTCGGTCACGTGATGGTCACCATTTTGAATTGAAAATGAAAAATAGAAGCAATTTGAAGGGCCGGGACTTTGGAACACAAGAACTCTCCTTCTAATTAAGCTAGAATGTTCAAACTTGGTGTAGGCGTTCACTAGGTCAATGTCATGATTGAGTTCAAAGATGAGCATTTTTTGCCTAGGGTAAGCAGAGATAAGCAAGCTGATTTGTTGATTCTTTAGGGCACGATGACATTGGTTATAATGAATGGAGGGCGATGAAACTTTTGTCAATCGAGAGGCTAATAGCTGGCCTGTTGTGTGAAATCATTGTATCATTTTTTGAAAATGTCCGGGGTAGCCGAAAAAAGGAGATCGAAATCCAAAAAGTCGTATTTTTACGATTTGGGGCATTTTTAGAGGTCGTGTAAAGTAAAATAAAGCATGCATATACATATATTATTGATATTAAATATATCATATAAAAAACTAAACAATGAATCAGCTGTCATTGACCTGAAAAGAAAGAAAGAAAACTAGATCTGCTAAGCAGATATTAAAGCTTTCATATTCACAGTCACTGTCACATGTCATAGAAATAATATGAACAGAAAAAAAAATCATTATAATGAGTAAAAATTTGGTGAAGTTAATTCGATTTTTCACTGGTAAATAATTAAATAGACAAGTGGCATAACTTGACCCGCATCCCATCAGCTATCCTGAAAAATGCTGGAAAAATTAAACAAGTAAATTGTGTTTAGTACTGGGTTAATTAAGACAGGCATATGCCTTTGCTATACAGGATGACATGAGGGAAATTTAGCTTGGGAGGTGTAGGCCTGCAGCCAAAATTTCTAGCTAGCATAGAAACACAACTCCGCTACACGGTCTTCCATAAAAGAAAAACTATACATTTTTGGAAAGCTTATGATGCCAGGAAGACAAAATCTGGGAGTTCCAAGCAAAATGTTTGCAATTTATTGATTTAGGGCCAGATGAAATTCGTCAAAATTGTCAAATAAATGCTATTTGTGTACTAACAATTCTGAAGTTGACATAAAATTAAATAGCTGGTAAAACACCTCATGCCTTCATCCTTGGCAATGAACAGTTTATTGGACAGATTTTGATGTAAATAAAAATGCTCAAAACACAAATGTCATGGGTGAATAAAGAATTGTGGAAATCCATTAACGGTAAAAAAGAATTATCTCCCTTTCTGTCAAATGCCTGTAATTAATAGACTATCAGGTCTTGTATGAATCATAAGACCAGGTGTGGGCAAACAAGCCCAATAATTATTTTGTTTGTTGGATCTCAAGGGCCTGTTAGGGTTGGTTGTTGGATGTTTGCTCAGAAATTATCGCTTGTATGGAACATGCTAGAGTCGATTTGTAGCATATTCTAGCCAGGGGATATGTTTGACAGTAGTTGAGTGATATGCTTTTGAAATAATGGAGATCAGTAGCACTTTATAAGCATTGAACCACATGATTTTTTTCCACTAAGATAAACATTCTAAACCCACATACATGTTCCCTTTCAATTAGCCACTACAGTATTTTTACAACTGTACATGTAGCTGTGAACTACTATTTCGGATATGATTAATGGTCAAATTACAAACATACATGTAGATATAAGTTAAAAAAAATAATTGTGTATCTGGGCTGGAATGAAGGGAAAGGTTAGAAAACAGGATGAACAGTTGTGAAATTATTTATTAAAGTGAAACAATCATTGAAAATCAAAATTAAACAGTTACTCTGCACATCAAATGTCATCAAAGTTAATCTTCATTATCATCATCACTGTCACTAAATGTATTAACATCAAATTCGGTCTCTTTAACAGTTTTTTTTTCATTTTCACATTGACTACACATGCACAGGTCTGTACAAGAAAGGGGGGTTGGGATGGCCTAGAGTGCCGCGCTTCGACCTCTAGCTGGTCGGTCACCTCTGGCTTGTGGCTGTGGCTTTGATCCCAGGTGTGAGCGTATGTGGCATGGAGATAGAGGCGTCTTCTCAACCTCGTGGGTTTCCTCCGGGCACTCCGGTTTCCTCTCACTGCTAAAGACCCATACGCGCAAGCGAATTATTGAAATAAAATTGAAACCGTATGTTAGTCCCAAAATGACCTAGTTTGTGTTGAGTGGACGTTAAACCCCATTTCTCTCTCTCTCTCTCTGTACAAGACAACTTTGCTGGCCATTTATGATTCTTTCTCTTATGACATCTTCACAGAATATATTGTATGTGGTTTAATATTCGACGGAGGGCTAGTCATCTTTGCTGAAAAATATAAATAAACATATACATGTACACAATTAAAACAAAATTCTGGAGCTTGGTTTACTCTCATTAATTTCGTACAACAGAGGAAAAAGACACTTACACAGGGGTTAACATCTTATTTTCATGCAGAAACCAGCTAATGAAGACAGGAAGGCATTAGCAGTACAAGGACAGATAGAGAGGAGAATTGCGGTTTAACGTCCACTGGACAAAAACATAGTAATTTCAGGACTCACCCATGGTTCAGTTTTATTTGAATAATACCAGTGGCAAGAAGGCGGAGAATACAAATAAAAAAAACATCACAAATATTTACCTTTCTGATAACTGTCTAAGAAATTCAGTACATGTATATTGCCTATAACATTTTTGGTGATATCTGACCTCAATGGCCACACAATCTTGCCCTCTGATATGCCTTAAAATATCTTCATCCTCTTTCAATTCAGCAGCTTTCAACAGTTGGCCTACAAACAAATTTGCAAACAAATTATACACCATATAGCGTTGAATGTTGTTTGTGCTCAAGGGTGGGGGAGGGAATGTCACTTTGAGGCCTACATGTACATGTACCTGGCTGGTCAACTCTGGCATGCGGTTTAGTTCAGATCCTTTGTGTGAGCGGAAATGGTCTAGAGACAGATCGTCTTAGCAAGGCACCTACAAGTGGGCCAAGAAAATAAAAAACAAGTTAACTTCTCTATGTTTCATCCCTTGTGCAAGCAAATGTGCAACACTTTAACCAATGACTGTGCCAAATCAACAAATGGGGTAAAGGGCTTTACTGGCTAGCTTCATAACAATTTTACAGTGATTGCAGTAGCACTTCTGATTCCATTTACAACAAAAACAACAACACAATAATTAAAAACTGTAGGATGAATATATTTAATATTTATTAGTAATAATTATAAATTTAGTAAGTAACATAATATTAACATTAGGCCTACCTGAGCCTGTTTGGGTCTGAGTCTGTGTTAATACATCCTTCTTCCTATTATCTCCAACAGTGACAAATCTGTCACGTTTTTTACATATAATACACACAACAGGCAGCACCGATTTACTCTTTCTTTTTGCTTCAGGAGCGTAATTTGTTTGGAGAGCTAGGTCCCAGATCGTCTACACTCCCGCTATTCCCTGGTTGGATTGTAGCCGGGGATTTTAATTTTTCTTTATCTATACGATTACGGGCAGACCCAATTCGGAATTTGTCTGTAAAAGGCCTGTAGCATGTTGGGTGAAATCCAGTATCTTTTGGCGCGTCGATAAATTCCTTGTTTGATTATATCACCCGAAGTCGCCTGTTCAACTATCCATTTCGCTCGCCCATCAAGTTTTAGCCATTCATGGGCACATTCACAGAATTTATCCCAGCGAGATTTTGTAAATAATTGTTCTCGTTCCTTTCTAAATCCTTGGTAATGAATAATACAGCGTAAATTTGATTTACGTTACGACAAAGTCTAACACTGTAAGTACCAAATAGTCATACGAGATATGTGCATCTCATCAAATTCAGCTTATACCATACCCACAATAATGTTACGGAGTCAGTGAGTTCAAGTTAGACAATACGCTGACCTTCCACTGACCATGCTTATAATATAAAATCTGTCAATGACAGCTGATTCATTGTTTAGTTTTTTATATGATATATTTAATATCAATAATATATGTATATGCATGCTTTATTTTACTTTACACGACCTCTAAAAATGCCCCAAATCGTAAAAATACGACTTTTTGGATTTCGATCTCCTTTTTTCGGCTACCCCGGACATTTTCAAAAAATGATACAATGATTTCACACAACAGGCCAGCTATTAGCCTCTCGATTGACAAGAGTTTCATCGCCCTCCATTCATTATAACCAATGTCATCGTGCCCTAAAGAATCAACAAATCAGCTTGCTTATCTCTGCTTACCCTAGGCAAAAAATGCTCATCTTTGAACTCAATCATGACATTGACCTAGTGAACGCCTACACCAAGTTTGCACATTCTAGCTTAATTAGAAGGAGAGTTCTTGTGTTCCAAAGTCCCGGCCCTTCAAATTGCTTCTATTTTTCATTTTCAATTCAAAATGGTGACCATCACGTGACCGAAATCAAAATTCTGATCCGATAGATTTTTAGGCATTCCTTCAAGGATTCCGAAAATATGACGCCCGAGTCTGTAAGTAAAATAGCAAAAAAGCCTTTTTGATTTTTCACGTTTAAAGATGGTGACACTTCCGGTTCTATCAACAAACTCCATATTTTGTGTACGAATCAGTAATTACTTGTCTAGTATCAAATTTTTTTTTTAGGTCATTCTGACCTATATTTCGACGATTTTTTTGAAAACTTTGATCCTTAATTTCACCAAGGGGAGATAATTTAGAAAATTTCCAAGGACATCATTCAAGTCGCATTGGCAAGATCTACTAACATTCTAAATTTCACGAAAATCGCACAACTATTAAAGAAGTTGTCAAATTGGTAATAACTTCCGGTTCGAAATGACAGCGACGAATTTTCGAAATGCCAAAATCCGAAATTGCAGATTTGAAGTAAATGTTTCAAGATACTCAAAGAAAAAAGAATTAGTAAAATAGGTCAAATAGTCACAAAGTTACAGCATTGTAGGTCAAATGCATTCCTTCGTAAAATTCGGTGATTTCGGATTCGTAAAACGTTTTGAAAATATATTTAATCAACAGCCACCACCCATTTTTGAGGGGATAGGTAAAAGTTTCAGAACGATCCTATGGTTAGATTCTGAGAAATCCGATTTGTGGACAAAACACAAAAAAAAAATAACAATAATAATCTTAACAGAAACAATAAGCTTTCATATGTAATATGAAAGCTTAAAAAGAGTATCTGGTCTTACAGCTAATCTGGGATTATTTCGTCTGAGATAAGGAACAGTGGAGGGGGGGGGGGGAATGGTGGCAAAAAAAAAATAACTTAAATAGAATGAAAGATATGATTAAAATAAATTGGATAGAGTCAGGTAAGAATAGTAGTAGGCATAAGGTTCAAATAAAGCATAGTATATTTATAAATACATTTTATAATTCTTTATTTCAAATCCATTAAGGGTGATATAAATTTATTCGTCCGGGATTTATTTGACTCGCGCTGTTATAAAGCGTAGGGAAATAACTGGTGATTGGTCACCATGGGCCAATCAGGAGCTCGTATTGTGAACTGCTGACCCGACCTTGAAAGTTGTAAACAACAACACACATGTGTAATGGCTGCGCCCATGAAAGAACGTGAATCGACTGATATTTCATCAAATTTACGCTGTATTATTCATTACCAAGGATTTAGAAAGGAACGAGAACAATTATTTACAAAATCTCGCTGGGATAAATTCCGTGAATGTGCCCATGAATGGCTAAAACTTGATGGGCGAGCGAAATGGATAGCTGAACAGGCGACTTCGGGTGATATAATCAAACAAGGAACTTATCGACGCGCCAAAAGATACTGGATTTCACCCAACATGCTACAGGCCTTTTACAGACAAATTCCGAATTGGGTCTGCCCGTAATCGTATAGATAAAGAAAAATTAAAATCCCCGGCTACAATCCAACCAGGGAATAGCGGGAGTGTAGACGATCTGGGACCTAGCTCTCCAAACAAATTACGCTCCTGAAGCAAAAAGAAAGAGTAAATCGGTGCTGCCTGTTGTGTGTATTATATGTAAAAAACGTGACAGATTTGTCACTGTTGGAGAAAATAGGAAGAAGGATGTATTAACACAGACTCAGACCCAAACAGGCTCAGGTAGGCCTAATGTTAATATTATGTTACTTACTAAATTTATAATTATTACTAATAAATATTAAATATATTCATCCTACAGTTTTTAATTATTGTGTTGTTGTTTTTGTTGTAAATGGAATCA
Organism: Patella vulgata; assembly: GCF_932274485.2. NCBI lineage: Eukaryota > Metazoa > Mollusca > Gastropoda > Patellidae > Patella > Patella vulgata. Next base: position 7,762,940 of record NC_065885.2, read on the forward strand.
GAAGTGCTACTGCAATCACTGTAAAATTGTTATGAAGCTAGCCAGTAAAGCCCTTTACCCCATTTGTTGATTTGGCACAGTCATTGGTTAAAGTGTTGCACATTTGCTTGCACAAGGGATGAAACATAGAGAAGTTAACTTGTTTTTTATTTTCTTGGCCCACTTGTAGGTGCCTTGCTAAGACGATCTGTCTCTAGACCATTTCCGCTCACACAAAGGATCTGAACTAAACCGCATGCCAGAGTTGACCAGCCAGGTACATGTACATGTAGGCCTCAAAGTGACATTCCCTCCCCCACCCTTGAGCACAAACAACATTCAACGCTATATGGTGTATACTTTGTTTGCAAATTTGTTTGTAGGCCAACTGTTGAAAGCTGCTGAATTGAAAGGCATATCAGAGGGCAAGATTGTGTGGCCATTGAGGTCAGATATCACCAAAAATGTTATAGGCAATATACATGTACTGAATTTCTTAGACAGTTATCAGAAAGGTAAATATTTGTGATGTTTTTTTTATTTGTACTCTCCGCCTTCTTGCCACTGGTATTATTCAAATAAAACTGAACCATGGGTGAGTCCTGAAATTACTATGTTTTTGTCCAGTGGACGTTAAACCGCAATTCTCCTCTCTATCTCTCCTTGTACTGCTAATGCCTTCCTGTCTTCATTAGCTGGTTTCTGCATGAAAATAAGATGTTAACCCCTGTGTAAGTGTCTTTTTCCTCTGTTGTACGAAATTAATGAGAGTAAACCAAGCTCCAGAATTTTGTTTTAATTGTGTACATGTATATGTTTATTTATATTTTTCAGCAAAGATGACTAGCCCTCCGTCGAATATTAAACCACATACAATATATTCTGTGAAGATGTCATAAGAGAAAGAATCATAAATGGCCAGCAAAGTTGTCTTGTACAGAGAGAGAGAAATGGGGTTTAACGTCCACTCAACACAAACTAGGTCATTTTGGGACTAACATACGGTTTCAATTTTATTTCAATAATTCGCTTGCGCGTATGGGTCTTTAGCAGTGAGAGGAAACCGGAGTGCCCGGAGGAAACCCACGAGGTTGAGAAGACGCCTCTATCTCCATGCCACATACGCTCACACCTGGGATCAAAGCCACAGCCACAAGCCAGAGGTGACCGACCAGCTAGAGGTCGAAGCGCGGCACTCTAGGCCATCCCAACCCCCCTTTCTTGTACAGACCTGTGCATGTGTAGTCAATGTGAAAATGAAAAAAAAACTGTTAAAGAGACCGAATTTGATGTTAATACATTTAGTGACAGTGATGATGATAATGAAGATTAACTTTGATGACATTTGATGTGCAGAGTAACTGTTTAATTTTGATTTTCAATGATTGTTTCACTTTAATAAATAATTTCACAACTGTTCATCCTGTTTTCTAACCTTTCCCTTCATTCCAGCCCAGATACACAATTATTTTTTTTAACTTATATCTACATGTATGTTTGTAATTTGACCATTAATCATATCCGAAATAGTAGTTCACAGCTACATGTACAGTTGTAAAAATACTGTAGTGGCTAATTGAAAGGGAACATGTATGTGGGTTTAGAATGTTTATCTTAGTGGAAAAAAATCATGTGGTTCAATGCTTATAAAGTGCTACTGATCTCCATTATTTCAAAAGCATATCACCCAACTACTGTCAAACATATCCCCTGGCTAGAATATGCTACAAATCGGCTCTAGCATGTTCCATACAAGCGATAATTTCTGAGCAAACATCCAACAACCAACCCTAACAGGCCCTTGAGATCCAACAAACAAAATAATTATTGGGCTTGTTTGCCCACACCTGGTCTTATGATTCATACAAGACCTGATAGTCTATCAATTACAGGCATTTGACAGAAAGGGAGATAATTCTTTTTTTACCGTTAATGGATTTCCACAATTCTTTATTCACCCATGACATTTGTGTTTTGAGCATTTTTATTTACATCAAAATCTGTCCAATAAACTGTTCATTGCCAAGGATGAAGGCATGAGGTGTTTTACCAACTATTTAATTTTATGTCAACTTCAGAATTGTTAGTACACAAATAGCATTTATTTGACAATTTTGACGAATTTCATCTGGCCCTAAATCAATAAATTGCAAACATTTTGCTTGGAACTCCCAGATTTTGTCTTCCTGGCATCATAAGCTTTCCAAAAATGTATAGTTTTTCTTTTATGGAAGACCGTGTAGCGGAGTTGTGTTTCTAAGCTAGCTAGAAATTTTGGCTGCAGGCCTACACCTCCCAAGCTAAATTTCCCTCATGTCATCCTGTATAGCAAATGCATATGCCTGTCTTAATTAACCCAGTACTAAACACAATTTACTTGTTTAATTTTTCCAGCATTTTTCAGGATAGCTGATGGGATGCGGGTCAAGTTATGCCACTTGTCTATTTAATTATTTACCAGTGAAAAATCGAATTAACTTCACCAAATTTTTACTCATTATAATGATTTTTTTTTTTCTGTTCATATTATTTCTATGACATGTGACAGTGACTGTGAATATGAAAGCTTTAATATCTGCTTAGCAGATCTAGTTATTATTAATTTTGCTCAATCACTAATTAATGACAAACTAGGGTTGTTATAGTGTTCATACAAACTGGTAGGCGTAACAGATAAACGATTTGATTATATTTTTGTCCTTTTTATACTTTCTAGAACCAGCATATTCTGCCCAGCTCCTTACAGCTGCCACATCACAGTATACATTTGCTGTCACCTATATAGACGTCTATTCTCATGCCGTTGACGGATACGGGTAAATAGGGCGTAGTTTAATTTGTTTATAACTAGTTACAACATTTTGACAGTAAAATATGTTGTCATATAAATGCAATGCCTTTTGTCCATGTGAACAGCATGTACTGTTATTATCTTATCTAGGATATGAATTAAAAGATGTTGTTTTGATATTTTGACGTGGCAGATAATGCCGCTCGCGTAATTTAAATATATTGACCATTACTCGTTGTACTTTTGCACACGGGTTTGGTAACCTTTTGCCCCGGCCCTCCTGAGTTACCGTGCTTTCATCAAGTTGTCTTAGGCTTCTGTAGACCAGGTCAGAATTAGTACTCAAGATACATATAAATGGTGACGAATGTTGTCCACGTGACTAGAATCTTCGATAACGCTTATTCGTATATTCACATATCTAATGCTGGGTTCCCACTTTCGTGCGATGCATTCTGATACGTTTCGATACGATTAACACGACTTCTACGGCCGACCTCATTATAATAAGGCCTGATAGGATTACCACGATTACTCCATGATGAAAACCACGATTTCAATCGTAGCACGAATCGTGATAGTGGGAACCTGGTATTACAGCTTTGCTTAAGTAGTTGCGTTTTGTCTCCTAGACTGTCTTCTATTTAATAGCTTCTGAAATCTAAACACAGCGTATCACTGTTTAGCCACAGGTGTAGTACACGAAGCAGATGGTGCTTTCTAGAACCCTGATATCGAGAGAGAGAAATGTGGTTTAACGTCACTCGTCACAAACTAGGTTATTTACGAGACTAAAATATGGTTCAATTTTATTTCAATAATTCGCTTGCGCGTAGCAGTTGGAGGAAACCGGGGAAACCGGCGAAAACCCACGAGGTTGGACAGGCGACCCTACTCCTTGTCACGTACAAGGACTCAATAACAGACCTTATGATACAACGCACACGCGCTAACCGTACGACCATCCAACTCCTCGTTAAAGTCAAAGAACCGGTAGTACTACATAATGACCCGGACGTAATGACTTTATAAATTGAGCCATATTTTAGTAACGAAATGAACCAGTTTGTTTTGAGTGGACTTTATACCAAATTTCTCTACCTCTGTATTTCTTAAACACTAACCTAGTAGTCAAGCTTGAATTACTGACATTATTTTTCTACAGATTAACGCGTTAATGGGATTAGTGGCAACAGGATTCTAAACGACATTTAGTTGCTTCGTTAGCTAACTGTAGATAAGGTAATCGCTTATTGTTTATCCATTGGTCGTTGTTATTGACACTAAACTGAAAGTAGAATTGTGGTAGTTATGGCGATGTTTGTATCACGTGATCTAATGACTATAGGGTATATATTAAGAGAGCATTATTAAAATAACATCATATATCTTAGTTTTACCTTCTCTTATCAACAACTACAAAATTTTACCAAAATGGCTGATTTAGATATGGTTAACAGAGATCCCAATAACATCAACGATTTCGTTGGGGTAAGTTTTGTTTCATGAAATTTTAAAATTCGTAATTTAAGTATTTAGTTTGAAAAAAAGATACCTAATAACATCTACTGGATATATAAACTAGGTAGCTAATCAGGGGGGGGGGGGGGGCAATCTTGCCTTGTGTCCGTGGTGCGTTTGGGTAGCATCTAGTCTTTGGGTAGTATAAAAAAAAACCAAGATCCCATATACACTTTGGCGTACACGTAGACCAAACCTTCACAGGTGGATTTCAAAATATCAGTACACTGTAGCGCTGCAGCCCGGGAAAACTCCCCGGGCTGTGCAAAAAAAAAATATAATACCCGGTTAAACCTCATTTAATTTCTAAATGAAATATTGCATCAAAATGGTAAGAGATACAGGAGATATAATAATATCTTGTGGAATCAATTCTAGATGTTGATCAATTGAGGAAAGGTGTTCATTAATAGATCAGATTAATCTGTCTTGTTGAGCGTTCCTTAACAGATCAGAATAATCTACCTTAATCCGTTTGTCAGTGTAGGTTATCCATTTACTCAATCAATGACACATTTCTTCGGATATATTTCCGTGTGCGCTTTTAAGATTATCTAAATTATTGTATTGTTTATTCTTGTCAAACTAATTCATCAGTATTTCGTGTTTTCTAGGTTCAATTTGAAGATGTTTTAGCTGAACCTGAGGGGGCTCACAGTATAGATTGTGTCTGGAAAGCCTCCTTCTTCTGTTTCAATATATGGAAAAATTTCTTCTATAAACTAGCCACCTTGTGTTGTGGTATGTGTATTGCTGCTGAATGGGGATGTGAATTTGCTAGAATAGCCTTTACCCACGTGTGGTTCGTCACTCCGTTATTCAAAGTTCTGGAGATTAATTGTGGCTGTTTACAGAAATTCTGGGCCTTGTGTGTCCATTGCTGTTGTGATCCATGCTGTGAGGCGTTTGGACTGATATTTGGTGCGTTTAGGAAAGATTAATAAAAACGGATGCCTTCCGGTCAGCTGAATACGAAACGAAATCTTTCCAAAACCATAGTATTACAAATTATTTGATTAGTTGATTACTGTTATTCAATCATTCGCCCTGTGGAAGAATGTTTTCTATAAACTCGCCACCTTGTTTTCTGGTATATATTGCTGCTGAATGGGGATGTAAATTTGCTAGAATAGCCTTTACCCATATTTGGTTGACTCCGTTATTCAAAGTTTTGGCGATTAATTGTTGATGTTTACAGAAATTCTGGGCCTTGTGTGTCCATTGTTGTTATGACCCATGTTGTGAGGCGTTCGGCTTGTTAGTCGGAGCCTTTAGGAAAGATTAAGGGAAAGTAAAAACACCTCATTTACTGTTACTCCTCAAGTTAGACATATTAATTTTCGACAAACTTTCGTGTTTTTACATTTATAGTGTATATAACATTTAATATCTATGACGGTATATAGTTTTATATACAAAACCCAAAGCAATTCTGTGATCAATTTGTTGATAGTTTTTTGTTTTATTGAAATAAGGACATTAAAAAAAAAAATGCAATATAATATTTGTATATGTAGTAAGAAATATAATAATTTATTGATCCTTAAAAGGACATTAAGAAATTTTTGTATATAAGATTTGTATATGTATATTAAGAAATATAATAATTTCTATCGACTTCAGCTAATCTGTGATATTTTGTAAATAGAAGCTTGATGTTTCAGTGGAAATTGTGTTTTTTGTTTTGTTGTTTTTTTGTCCTTATTTATTCTATTTAAAAGCATGAACGATATTGAAGTTTTATAAATACTTTGTTCGGACAATTATTTGTTGTAACTTGTGAAAGTATTGGAGTATTTATCTATTGCAGAGTTTTGTACATACAACTTTTTATTGTTAAAGTGAATATGGCTCTATTTTCTGGAACCTTGTGAAATTGAAAATTGTTCTAAGGCACATATTACTGTAATATGAATGTATTATAAAGTGATAGATATTCAATTTTTGAAGAAATTGATTGAGGAAATTGAGGGTATGCGCGCTATTATTTACAATTATTTAACACCTGGACGTTTTTTTTTATACGAATCAGATTTATAAACAATGTACCACAGACGAGACTGTGTATTATGGAGATATAATTATTTTATGCTGTTATTCCTGTAAAATCTATGTTTGCATCATCCAAACTTGACTGCGATGTTGTTAATAAAAATTAATTTATTGTTGAAGAAATTGTAACTGCGTGTCTATTATATGCCGCATATCCTATGTTGTTGTTTAACGTCCGCTTCCACCGAGGGTGATATCGCAGAGAAGTTTCTTATTTTTATTATATTAGCGCATGCCCAGCGGTCATGACTGTGAGACAAAATTGAGAAGGCGCCCCTATCTCCAAACCGCGTACGCGCAAACCAGGGAACGGCTCGAAGCACGGCACCCTAGACCACTAGCCCCCGCCTCCCACCATAACTTATGAGTAAATAATATGTCCTTTATGCGCCCGTAGACAGAACGGAAACCCGGGATTCGTCGAGTGCATGTAAAAGGACCATCAAGGAAGCGTGGAACTAAGGGCTAAATTATCCCCCTAGCACTGTGTGTTAGTCTCAAAATAACCGAAGTATAGTGTTAACGAGACGTTAAACATCATTCATACACTTTTCACCCGTTCTATTCCGAAAGTGCTCAGGAAGACGGACATACAGAAAAGATTATGTATTTCAATAAACTGACAAATTAGCATATTTCAGGATGGATTGGTTAAATCTATTTAGTTAAAGATGCATTATGTAAGATTTAGATAAAAGCTGACAGTTCTCGCTATAAAAGTTAAAACATAGATAATGAAAAGAGAATATGTTGAAATTTTCAGTCAAATTATTTCATTCTGAGCCGAATTATCGCCTTTAGAAGAACAGAGTGTCACTGCCACCTTTCTATAGATAATAAACACTGTCTCGATTATCCATTTTTGAATTAAATAATATACTGTCAGTCGTATTTAAATCTGTTGTAAATCTCGAGCATCCGATGGCATCGAGGGTTGATTATGGTCTTAGCAAGTTAATAAATGTCTAATTAATGGTTTATATAACATTTAAGGCCTACAGATTAATGCCTCGTTGATAAGTAGTGTGGTCTTGTTAATCTTTAGGCTATCAGCCTAGATAATTCTTAATTTTCGCGATCGTCAGCATTTTAACATTTACGCTCCGGTGATTACGGCAATTCACCAGTGATATATATAGATGAGCTAACGCTTTCCTAACGGCCGCTTCTGTGAAAGTGATATCGCCAACAATACTTTAGCAGTTAACCGTAAACAATAATATACACTGTTGTATTCTAGTGAATAATATCTGGTGTCATGTTCCAAGTATCTGTGACAGAGAGATTGGTCCAAAGCCTACCTCCTTCTGGTTACGCAAGAATCATTTTGTCCATGTAGAGGACGTGCCCAAACCATATTTAATCCGTGTGAAAAATGCAGGATGACCCGGTTTTAATTCTGTCTTTCACGTTTTACATTTTTGGATTGAGTTTTTTTTTTGGGAGGGTGGGGGGTGGTTGGCCTGCGTCTCGTGGCGTCTAGCTGTGCTCAGACTGGGATATTGAAGACGGGCATACGCCATACAGTTGGACTTATTACGTCATGTACAAAATGAAACGAAATGGGGTTTAACGTCCTATTCCGAATGGGCTATTGAAGACGGCCATACCCTATACAGTGTGCTAAGAGGCAAATTTTACCCGGGCAGCGACAATATGGCGGCATGGTCTACTCTTATATCGAATTCCAACTACCAAAAGATCTTTTACGTACACGCCAATGTATAAACGGGACCTTGGCTTTTTTCCTCCAAAGCGAACGACTACACAGCTGTCCTTGTCAGGCCCTACGCCCTGCACCAGTGACAAAGGGGAATCATGCAGTTTCTCAGCTAATGTAGTGATCGAACATGTGACCTCCATCTCCGGGCCCCTGGACAAGTGTCCCAGTTGACCCCCCCCCCTGCCGACTCTGACCTCCAGGCTAGCAAGCCAGCGTCTTACTCACATAGCCACCGTGGATTCCCAGCATGTTAGACGCAAAATAGATAAATGTAAATATGCCTGGTATAAATTTGTAGATTAATTATTTATTTTCTCAAAATAAAACTTTTGCGTTCAAGAGTAAATGATTTTTGGTATTATTTAAGTAATTTAATTAGAATTGCAATAGTAGAAACAAGCCAACAGCGAGGCTAATGTCCCATGCCGAAATCTCAAAATAAATAGATGACAAAAATAAATTAATCGCGCATTTGTCTCTTTCATTAGTATCGAGCACTCAATTGGGTTATATATACTTAGTCTAAGTATAATATTTTCACGATTAAATCCAGTCAAGGTTTTGAGGTACATAAGTTTCACCACTCTCTAGAAGTTAGAATCAAAGTTATCTTATCCCAAAACATCGACCAATGTAACTGCTTAGCTCTGTTTAGCTTGAGTGGGAAATGTTAATCACTGAACATCAAGTTTAAACATTCTACCTCAATTAAAAGCGTGCATATAAAAGAACCCTTGGCAGTCGGAATTCGGTATATGAGAGTGCGCGGTAGCACCGCTGTTCGGGCAAAATGCTCCTCATTGTATTGTATTAGTCCTGTCGGAGCAGAATAGTCAAACGTTAAACCGCATTTCATTTCAATTTGTGTTAGAAGAACCAATTCATGACTATAACATAGAGCTTTATATTCTTTTTAAATTGGAAATCAAATCAGTCAATGCATACGAACACATTTTATTGAAAATAAACAAGGACTTCTGTTATCTTCGTCATTTTAACATGTATTAATCGGTGGTAAAGGAGGTAGTTCATCAGTAATACACAGATGAGCCAAACCTGGAAACAAAGATTAAAGTTACAATTTCATATTTTTAAAATGTATTAAAATAAAGCCTTAAAATAGATGGTATCTATAAACAGTCCTACCTTGTTAAAAAATAATCCTATTAATCCTATAGTTCACTATTGCCAGTTGAGAAATTGGCAAAAATGTCATTTTCAACTTTAAATTCAAGCGTTTGAAGATAGCTATTCCATTGGGAGAATAGGAAAACAAGGGAGGTAATTGTGATATTATTTCCGGTGTCAATGAATTTTAAGAGCGGGAAATAATGCCTATGATCGTATAATAGTGAGTTGACAACCTATTGAGCAAAAGACATAGAAATAATTATGTTTTGACTTTCTTTTGAAAATATGAAATTCTCGCTTTAACAACACATTTTATTTATTTATGAAGTACTAGGGACATTCCGCAAACCGAAATGGGTAAGACGCTACTTCACTAATCCGGAGGTCTGGGTTCAGATTAGTTACTCTTGTTAGTGGTGCATGACGGGTAACTGGCAAGGGACAATGACTATTCATTCGGATGAGACCAAAAACCGTACACATGTAATATTCATTGCCCGGGCAAAATTCATTCATAACACACTGTATGGCGTATGCCCGTCTTCACCATAACGGTTGATGCAGAAAAGTATGTCGTTAAACACCATTTCATTCAAATTAAAACGACAGTACCTCGTTGATAAGATATAGCAAGGTTTTTGGATTTTTGTTTAATGGGAGCCGCGTCTCGCTAGCCTGGCGGTCCCGGGTTCACTCCTATTACGGGCCGCGAAGGTTTCTCTTATTTTCTGGCGTGGTTCCAACTTGTCAGTGGTGCAATTTAAGATCAATGCTATGCAATGATACGTTTCGCGCCTGCAAATAAATATTATTTCTGTTACCGGGAGTACATTAAAGGTGGTCTGCTTCCATAAAAAGGAATACGAGTTATCTCTCTTTCTACAGCATCGTGCTGTTGTATAATTTGATACTGTATCGTGTTCCCGGTTGTAATCATAACATCTTCAGTTGTGTTCCGGATTTATCTGTTGGATTCGGTCTCAATATTTACCTGTAGGCTTTAGTCTAAAGATTTACCTGTAGGCTTTGGTCTCAAGGTTTACCTGTAGGCTTGGGTCTCAATATTTACCTGTAAGCTTTGGTCTCAATATTTACCTGTAGGCTTGGGCTCCAAGATTTACCTGTAGTTTTGGGTTTCAAGATTTACCTGTAAGCTTGGGTTCCAAGATTTACCTGTAAGCTTGGGTTTCAAGATTTACCTGTTGGGATGTTATGCAAGATTTACCTGTAGACTTGGGTATTCAAGATCCCGGGATGGTGTGGTCCGGCAAAGGTGTATAAGTTTATTTACAGTTCACCCAGGGGGAGTTGATTCTGTCCCAATCTACTGGCAATTAATATGTAATGTCCTACCTGCACAAGCAGATTGTAGTCCCGAATTGTAATCCAGAGCTACTTCATTTCTAACGTAATCACCACGGTCATCAACCCATTCATCCTTCAGATTAGGTCCACCAACCAAACCTCCCACTAACAGATGGGGATTGGGAGCTGTGCTGTTGAAGGCGTTCCAACCACAGAAGATGTTCAAATCTGGACAAGAACTGGAAAACAAAAGAGGAAGTGAAATAAAAACAAGATCATGTTAGCCTGTCAGCTACATATTAGTCCTTGAACTGCATTTAGTGATTGAGCACATTAAAAAAACACAACACAATTTCTATGGAATACAATCACTGGTTTATATACATATAGCACGATGTTTCGACAAGTATTCTATTATTGTACGTGATACTATCAACCTACACATTGTCGTGCACATAAAAGATCCCTTGACAGTTGGAATTCGATATAAGAGTAGGCCGTAGCGCCGCTATCCGGGCAAAGTTTCCCTCATAGCACACTGTATGGTTTATGTCCGTCTTCGTTTACCCAGTCGAAGCAGAAAAGTAGGACCTTAAACCCCATTTCATTTGTTTTCTAAAAGACCTGTCAGAAGAACGGTTCTGGTTGAGAGGCAAGCAGTATCGATCCGAAAAGTACGACAGGGGCTACGGAGCCCCAACAACATGTCCATCGCGTAAATGCGGTGAATATAGACTTGATCCTAGTCCATATCACGTTTTCCCCGATACTCTCCAGGGAAAACATACCTCGTTCCTTACAAAAACGAGATGGAATGACCTTGGCCAGCTTCAACTAGCACTGTGCCACCCAGACATAAATTGTTCGTCTTATGCTGAACATTGACACCGTTTTGCAAAAACACGAAACAAACTAAAGATATTCTCTTTACCTGGGTCTGTGATGAGGTTTCACGGGATATTTGGAACCAAAACCAATGACGTAACTCATTTTATAATTATTATCGCCAAGGATATAATTGATTTGACTCAAGGCCCATTGACGATTTTCTGTAGCATCAATACCCAGGTCTGCTGCCCATATGGCAGCGTATGCTGCATTCGCTGTAAACAAAGAGTTAATGACTGAAGATAAAATCTGTAGTTGATTAAAACTTTTTGACAAGATGAAAATTATTGGGCAATCGACTAGACCTATATTACCTCTTCTGTAGCTTTAATTGGTTAAAATTATTTGACAAATTTAAAACGGACGACATTGCACAGTACTGTGGGATCTTTTTAAATGGTGTCGAAATATCTCTTACCAGCATGCCGACAAGTTCCCCATTTATCAAAATACGCCATACCACACGGTGTGTACGGTGTTGAACTACCAGGCTTCCATGTCTTCAGGAAATTCTGTATTTCAACTTTATACATATCACCATGAGTTAATTCATACAGCATTAACTAGAATATAACAATCGTCGTGAGTTAATTCATACAACATCAACTAGAATATAACAATCGTCATGAGTTAATTCATACAAAATCAACTAGAATATAACAATCGTCGTGAGTTAATTCATACAACATCAACCAGAATATAACAATCGTCATGAGTTAATTCATACAACATCAACTAGAATATAACAATTGTCGTGAGTTAATTCATACAACATCAACTAGAATATAACAATCGTCATGAGTAAATTCGTACATCAACTAGAATATAACAATCGTCATGAGTTAATTCATACATCATTAACTAGAATATAACTGAAATGAAATGAAATGGGGTTTAGCGTCCTACTGTTCTGCTCCTAAACTGGGCTAATGAAGACGGGCATACGCCATACAGTGTGCTATGAGGGAAATTTTGCCCGGGCAGCGGCGCTACGGCCTACTCTTATATCGAATTCCAACTGCCAAGAGATCGTTTACGTGCACGCCAATATGTACAACGGACCTCGGGTTTTCGTCACATCCGAACGACTAGACAGCTGTCCTTGTCAGGCCCTCCGGTCCTGCATCAGGCTAGAATATAACAATCATCATATGTTAATTCATACATCAACTAGAATATAATAATCGTGTAATATTAAATACCAGTTTATTATTTGATTATGCAATAAAAATATATAGTTGACCTATCATTGCTACTAATAGATAAACAAAGTCAATACTGTATCTATACTAATCGATGTAGTTGACCTACCATTGCTACTAACAGACATGCACAAACCTACTAATAGACAGGCCTACCATTGCTACTAATAGACAAACAAAGATATAGTTGGACTACCACTGCTACTACATACTCCTTGCAGTGTTTCGTTTGATTATACCTAATCCCACTAAACACTGCTTTAACAAAAGTAAATTTCTGTTCCAAATTATGACTGGTCAATGGTCCGATTAACAACCAATAGCTAACTGAGTTACAAAAGCATTACTCTTAAAACAGAGCTCCAAATTGGACCAAATATGTTTACATAACGTTACGTCATGGCTCACGATTTTATTATACCCAATTAACCAGTGCATAGCAGAATATTGCAGAAAAACTAATTGTGTGACAAACGAGGCTATCAAATCGAAAACAATGTAAACAATACTGTTTGGAGAAGAACATACTTTCACCGTTTTTAATACCTTAAATCACTGTCCAAAGTTTTAGGGAAGACCCAGATTAAACGAAGGGCTGTCATGTTGCTGTACTTGGGAAAGATTGGATCGAACGGGGGAAGAATAGACAAACTCCCTCAAAAGCTCAAATATCAGAAGCCAATCGAGCCATGACCAGAGAGGGATTTTTTCGGGCCATTGCTTCAGGAATATGCTGCTACTGATAGACAAACAAACCTATAGTTGGACTACCACTGCTACTAATAGATATGGTTGATTCTCGCTTGTCAGTGATGCAGGACGGGGGGCCTGACAAGGACAGCTGTCTAGTCATTCGGATGAAACGAAAAACCGAGGTCCCGTGTACAAGATCATAGTCATTCAGATCGTATGAAAAACCGAGGACCCGTGTACATATTGGTATGTAGTCAAAACAAAAACTGACATTTGGAATTCGAAATAAGAGTGGGTCGTATCGCCAAGATGCGTGAAAAATGTTCTTTCATTTCAAAAGGTTTCCCCTTGTCAGTGGTGCAGGACGGAGGGCCTGGCAAGTACAGCTATCAGATTATGCAGTTCAATTACTAAATGCCATTGAAACAATTTAGTAAGCTATGATCTAATCGTCTCGTAATTGGTGTATTAATCTGGATTTCAAAAAGTTCAATGGGATCTTCCGGAGTAGGTCCCCTTGTAAGTGGTGCATTGGACAATGTATAGTTATTCAGATCGGACGATAAACCGAGGACTCGTGCGTACGTCAAAAATCAATCTTGACAGCTAGAATTCGATATACTTCAACACAAGGATCAAACATGGGACCTACAGGTTAGCGAGTCAGCGTCTTACCTGACAAGCTGCCAGACCATTACTCCAGTCTAAACCTACAGGAACATTGGTTTCATGATATAGTATAGCATCGTTTAAATACGTCTGATTACCAGTAGCCTTGAACAACCAGGCACCAGCTAAACATAGTTCATCTTTATAACCACTCGATCTATAATTAAGATCTTTATTTTTTTAAAAAAAATAGATTTCTTTATTATGAAAATGACATAAGCGGTTGTTGTTGGGTTTTTTTTCATCTATATTTTTTATTTATTTATTTATTCTTTTTAATTAATATGATTTTTTATCTAATTAAAAAATTGCGAAAATAAAGAAATACGATCTTTAAATGGAAGTAAAAGAGAGAAAAAAAACATTTTCTATTAAAAATAAAAAAATAAAATAATAATTGCCTTTTTTATATGAAAAATAACACTAATTATATAAATATTTTTTTAACATTATCTTCAACAGATATTTTGTGTTTTTAAAAAGAATAAGTTCCTTACGTATAATATTTAGAATTATATTTTCCTTTGTAGGTGACAGCAAATGTGTACAGTGATTGGGCAGCTTGGAGAAGTTGAGTAGAATAAGCTTGATCTAGAAACAAATAATATAACGTCATAAATACAATATGTATGTAGGGGAGTGAACAGAGAGAGAGAGAGAGAGAGAGGGAGAGAGAGACAGAGAGAGACAGAGAGCGAGAGAGAGGGTGTTTAACGTTAACTCGACACAAACTAGGTCATTTCGGAACTAACATAGGGTTCAATTTTATTTCAATAATTCGCTTGCACGTAGGGGTCTTTAGCTGTGGGAGGAACCCTCGAGGTTGGACAGGCGACCCTTCTACTTGTCACGTACAACCGGGCAACCGAAACCACGCCAGTTGACTCAATGACAGGCCCCATTATACAGCGCGCACACGCTAACTAATCGGTCACCGCCCCCCCCCCCCCCCCCGGCTGAGTGAATAAGACGCTGGCTCGCCAGTCTGGAGGTTAAGGGTTCGATCTCGATGTTGGCCTACAAAGTTCCCTTATCAGTGCTGCATAACGGAGGGCCTGACAAGGACAGCTGTCGAGTTGTTCGGATTGGACGAAAACACGAGACCCCGCGAATATATTGGCAGTTGGAATTCGCGCTGCCCGGGCAAAATTTCCTTCATAGCACACTGTTTGGTATATGTCCGTCTTCATTATCCCATTCGGAGCAAGACAGTAGATAAACCCAATTTCCTTTCATTTCAGTAAGTATGTATGAAGGTCCGTTAGTGCCAAACCAAATCCCTTTAAAATTAAAGATTTATTATGTTACATTAAGACATGGGGCTAGTCGTTCTTGTTATTACGAGAAACCACACCGGAAAACCTTGAGAAGGGAGGGGGGTCGGGTCGCGAACTATTTTATGTACCCATCTACACTAAAAAGGAAATATATTTTCATTCAGATATGTCATCCCTTTCAGTAATAGTAGCGGCAAAGTTAATATTTACTGATGGCCAGTTTGGAGGTTCAGCTGATTGATGTGAATTTTAGAATTGTTTTTCCCTTTTTTTTTTAAAAGCGATGGAACCGGCAGCAAAATCCGCCGCCGTTTGACCAGCTACGTCACTTCCTGGTTTAGTTGAAGAAAGAGAGAAAGCTGGTCGAGCCATGGTCATATCTTCTGGTCTACTCCAGAATTGATGATCTATATCGCCATCGCCAACCTAAAAATAATATTGTACCGAATATTGTACCAGCATTTGATCCCCACCCATCCCATATATGTAGCACAAAATAACTAATATCACAGACACGGTTAACTAGTCGCTGCTTTCATACGAACTGTAATTGGGGTTTATATATATCATTAAACCTACCCGGTGTTCAGGTCTATCAACTGGTGTAATAATTAAATAACGGTATTTTACCTCATAGTAATAAATTTGTTTTGATGGAATCCAACATTTAAGGAAATAATCTAATTCCCATTTAACCGAATCTAAGGCCATGTTGATTTGTCCTAGAGCTGTATAAGTATCATACCATCTGATTATACCATTTAATAAGACACGTACGGCTGATGAGGCGGGAAAATTAAACTTGACCAGATCCCCAGCTACAATTAAAACATATCCATATTTACATATATTATTTAAAAGATCTTTAATAATCATAAAACAAATACTGTATTTGAAACATCTTTAATAATCAAAATATACAGACTGTCAGATAATCTGTCTAAACTGAAGTTGTTGTTGTTCTTAGTGTTTAACGTCAGCTTCCACCGAAGGTGATATCCAGACAAGTTGTCGTATTTTCATTATCTTAGCGCACACACAGGGGTCTTTCCTGTAGAAACTTGAGTACCTGGAGTAAACCCATAAGGTTAAGAAGGTGTCCCTATCTCCAAGATAAATACGCTCACACCAGGGATCGAAACCACAACCGTAAGCCAGAGGTGACAGGCCAGCTATAGGTCGAAGCCCAGCACTCTAGACCACTAGGCCATCCCAAACGCACTATCATTGCTATATCATTAAGTGTAGTAAGTGCAGGGGGTTCCACAACAGACAGACAAACATAATTACAAATTCATGTTTATCGTAATTAAATTGGCGTAACTCTCTCTCTCTCTCTCTCCCTCTCTCTCTCTCTCATCACTCATCTCTCTCTCCATATATATAATTACTTACCATCATACCATCCACCAGATAAATCCTCTCCATGATCCCCCTGGTCGTTCACAGCTGAATCCCCCCGCCAGGGTATGGGGTTATTAGCAGGTAGTTTACCAGATCGTTGAGCATCGTAAAATAAGATCGATTTAGTTACAACTTCACCATAATCATACTTGGCTTTTGAACAAATACTCGCTGTAATTATATCATTAATGTTAATTTATAAACACATCATATCTTTTTGCAATTAAATGGGATTTAACAAGACTAATTAAGACAGATACAAAAGACTTGATTTTAATTTATAAATACAATAATATCTTTTTGTAATGAAATGAAATGGAGTTTAAATAGAGCTGAATACATGTCAATCGGTGGGCCATTTTGACACATTTGTCCAGACAGTGGTGTTTCCGTCATCTCTTCATTGAATACGAACTGATCACCTAACGTAAGGACATCATGGTTATCGAATACCTACAGGTTATTCAGTACCATCTAATCAGCTAACATAAGGACAGCATGGTTATTGAATACCAACTGATCAGCTAACATAAGGAGAACATGGTTATTGAATACCAACTGGTTGGCTAACATCAGCAGAACATGGTTAAATAATACCAACTGGTCAACTAAGATAAGGAGATCATGGTTAAAGGATGTCAACTGATCAGCTAACATAATTACTGAATTAACCAACTGGTCAGCTAACATATAGACCACAAGGTTATAGAATACCAACTGGTCAGCTAACATAAGGAGATCATGGTTACTGAATTAACCAACTGGTCAGCTAAGATAAGGAGAACATGGTTATAGAATACCAACTGGTCAGCTAACATAAGGACAACATGGTTATTGAATACCAACTGGTCAGCTAATATAAGGACAACATGGTTATTGAATACCAACTGTTCAGCTAACATATAAGGACAACATGGTTATAAAATTTCGTGATTTTCAAATATTTTAACTGGAGGATATATTATTTGTGAAAATAGAATCTTACCTGTAGCGGCCAGGTAAAACATGGACGTCAGGGCTATTAGAACCTTCATGTTGCTTGAAATGTTCTAGAAAATAAATTTTGTGTATATCAATCAGCAAAGTTACTGTGTATCCGGGTTGCTGATCTCTTGAAGTACCTACAAACCTTTAGAATTTAAATTTGAAACATGGTAACGCGTAAAGAAGGTCATTAATAATTCGAGAACGGCGTGGATTACAATAATGTAACTGTCAGTATAAATGTACCTAAATTTACTTTATCTAACTGATTATATACTATAGACCTACCTGTAAGCGTGGATCTTTGTTCAAATAGTCATCACAATCTGCAGATGGTGTTTTACTGTCTTATCAGATCATGGCTTTATCTATGTCGTATATATATATATATATAACACCAATGAGAGTGTCATGTGACCTCTTTGACCCAAGATTGTGTTGGAAGAGGCGTAGTTCCCCATTGTCGGGTGTCATGGTGGCTAGGTGGGTAAGACGCTAGCTCGCTAGCCCGGAGGTCGCGTGCTGGATCCCTGCATTGGCCGAGAAAGTTCATCGGGATTTTCCGGCGTGGTTTCCCCTTGTCAGTGGTGCAGGACGGAGAGCCTGGTAAGGACAGCTGTCTAGTCGCTCCGATGGGACGAAAAACCGAGGTCCCATGTATACATTGGCGTACATGTAAAAGATCCCTTGGCAGTTGGAATTCGATATAAGAGTAGGCCGAAGTGCCTCTGCCCGGACAAAATTCCCCCATGGCACACTTTATGGCGTATGTCGTCTTTATTAGCCCTGCCGGGGCAGAACAGCAGGGCGTTAAATCACATTTCATTTCATTTCATTTATTTAATATTTGATGTTTGAGTTCTGCCATGCCTCACAACCTGATCAGTCAGGATAGAAAACCATCAGAACTGTGGGCGATAGTCAGACAGCCGCTCACTTCTTAGAGAGGGTAGACATCAAGTCAGACACCACCTGGGTTGTTTAGACGACCATATGATGTAGCGCTTTCCTGAGTCTAGCCACGCAGGTTAGACTTTTACAGGAGTTGGGGTTGAGAGAAAGAGATGTTAATTTTAAGTATTGTAATGTAACCTATTCTTGTAACCTATGCATCCAGTGCTTGATATAAATGTAGAACCGAACTGGTTGATTGTTATTCCCGGTAAGACAAAGGTTTTAACAACTGTGATAGTAAGCAGAATATACACAACGTGAGTCCTAAGAAGAGATTACGAAACAAATATAACCAGAGACAATAATAGACGATCACAAGGCTATTAAAATATGTAGTAGAAATGCGTCACACGTTGGACATGGGGAGTTATTCTACTGTACTTTCCACATCTTATTTTACAAAATACTACTGTAGATCTGCTTTCATATCGTGTTTGAAAAGTTGCCGTTGACATACTCTTAAAGGAGCTAAATCGTTAATATTAAGGACCTACAAATTGACACAAATGGGTCGCAACGTATATAATAATGTAATATGAATGTAAAAAAAACTGATTTACATTCAATCGTTTCCGTTTTTACTCTAATTTCAAAACAGTTATGTTCGGCGAAATACGCCAGAAGTCTCAATCAAATGGCAATCTCTAACGTCTGGCTATTCCAGTCTGAACCGATAGTATTTATTGCACATGCTCTCCAGAGAAGAATATGTGGTCACCGTTTGACATGACTTGTGGAATTATGTCTAACGTCGTTCTTCCGAGTCTCTTGTTTACAAATTGCGCTGAAACGCATTATGATACACGATTCGTGTACCAATAGTAAAACGTTTATTTTGTCTTAAATATTGGATATCAGAGGCCCATCTTTTCCCGGTAAGATCACAACACCGATGTTGATTAAAATTGACAAATAATTCGTGTTTTCATTGTCGAAGATTTTGGATGATATTGAGTTAGAGACTTAGCTACTTTAATTAAAACTTTTTATTTTGTCCGGTATATGTTTATTACAGATTAGTTGTAAATTACATATCTGTGTTTGGTAAATAATGACTATGTATTATTTATTATGAATCTATTTGAGTTTTCGGAAAGTATTTAAGTTATGCTTTGTTTGATAAAGTGAATATACCTACGCTGATTACCTTACTTTTTAACTTAAACCTGTATTTCGGTCGTATAATAGCTGACATGATAATATTGATTGTTTTATTAAAATAAAATACCAAAGAAGATCTAACATACAGGCATGTTAATTCTAGGGGCGTTGACCACGATGAGATGTGTTTTGTTAATGTTATCGATCGCTTTCAGTCCGTATATAAAGTTATAGGAAATATATTAAAATCATCAGCATATTTATTCTTGTGTAAATGTTATCATACAAGAAGAAACATGACCCCGAATTTGAATTTGTTCTTAATTATGTATCCTCTAGTTTGTATTCACGTATTCAAACCCAACTTTAAAATGTCAATGTGCGTCTTAAATCTGTACGTAACTTGATCAGCTATTGCATATTTAATCATTCAGATTGGTTAAAATAGCCTGTCATTATTTACTTAATACTCTAATTGTTCCAGGAAACTTTTCTTGAATAAACATACTTCCGAACATTATTTCTTAAATGGGACATCAAATTAAAATTCAAAAATGCATATTTACACATAAATACCAATATAAATAGACCTTTTTTGTCTACGGATGTACAGAAAATATAAATACACTGGTCTACAAAAACTGAAATAAATTTAAATGCATGTATTTAAACCAAATTGTACTGCACACATATAGCACACGGGAATGTCCGATCCAAAACTGAGCTGCGTTGCGCATGCTCGGAGACTTGAGATTCAATGGAATCATGGAGCAGATTTCGTCATATAGCAAATCACGATTTACACGTACACAAAGCAGTCTGTTTTAACGGACATCCAAATGGATATATCTCGGGAAACACAGCACACAGGTACAGTTTCTTGATAGTTTGTGATAAAGGATCATCTAGGGTTGTTGTTTATATAGATATAGCACCCTACTTTAAGCCTTACTCACGTTGCTGCGGAAGTTCTGTATAACAGCCCGTCTTCATCAGCCCAATCGGGGTAGAACAAAAGGACGTTAAACCCCATTTCATTTCATTTCGGTGTAACAGAATTAAATGGCGGCCACTACGGCTTTACTGTCTAGGTAGAAACCACAGTTAATTTTTCGTTTTACGCACTGTTAAATCCTTGGAGCATTTAATTTGATTGGCACCTTCGGTCGGTCGTGACGTATTCGCAAGCAGATATCCAACGGCAGCTCAGATAAGGGGTTGCTAATTAAAATATCGTTTTTTCTACCAAATTGATTAACTCAAATCTAACAATGTATTTCTGTGTTTATACTAAGTTTAAAAAAAAATTCAAAATGCAAGGTTTAATATTTGTTCAATTAAATTCTTCGTGCATTTTGATTGGATAATAGTTCCAACTATCGTCTTGTATTAAACCATTGGATACACCTTTCAACATCTGACAGTTATCGGCCGTAGTACCACCAGGCGTCACTTTATAGTTTACTCCCCAGCAGTCAACATCTGACGCACATTTTACTAGGCAACCAGCACGTGAATCAGTGACGTATTCTTCTGATGGTAGGGAGAACTTCCGCCCGTGTTGTAGTGCTGTATGCGTTGTTTGTCGGGAGACTGTGGATAACAACAAATACACATTATGAACGAGAGAGAGAGAGAGAGAGAGAGAGAGAGAGATATTAACGTCCACCCAATACAAACCAGGTTATTCGTGACTAACATACGATTCAATTTTATTTCAATAAATCGCTTGCGCGTAGGGGTCTTTAGCAGAGGGAGGAAACCGGACCAGATGAAAACCCACGAGGTTGGACAGGCGACCCTATCACGTACAACCAGGGAATGAATCGAAACCACGCCAGTTGACTTAATGACAGACCTTATGATACAACGCGCACGCGCTAACCATTCATCCACCCAACTCCCAAATTCTTAACGGTTTATATTTCTCGACTCTGAGTTTATGAAAGATCATCGGTTGAAGAAAGAAAATCGGAAACGAAAAAAAACGAGTCACAACAAATTGAACGAATCAAGCATCAATTGAACTATCAACTCTCCGATTAAATGAAATGAAATGAAATGAAATGCGGTTTAACGTCCTACTGTTTTGCTCTGAACTGGGCTAATGAAGACGGGCCGATTAAATGATGCGTTCGAAATTAGTATAGACTGTCGGACTCTGATAGCAAATACAATTTAATACAAATCTTGAAATCTGTAATAACAAAGTTTTCTTATCACACTTTTGTTATGAATATTTCCTCGTATCAGGCCATTCTATTCTTTAATCGTAGACTTAAAAACAATGACGCTTACTTCGACATGGAACGGGTTCATTGGCATCACCGCAGCATATCTTCTTACCGCTTGTAAATCCTGAAAATACAAGAATTGTGAATAAGTTATATCCTAGTACATGTGTAAGAAATTAATTATTGAACGAGCATAGCTGACCTACCTGTCTAAAGAACCCCCCCCCCCCCGCCCCGCCCCGCCCCGCCCCGCCATCCCCCTAACACACACCCTCACTAAACACGCGTTCACCATACCTCGTCAAACACTATAAATTTTATTACCTCGTACACACTTTTAAAGCAGTATGGGGTGGGGGGAGGTAGTCGATTGGTTACCGTGTGCGTGTTCGACCAGGCCTGTCATTGAATCAGGTGGTTTCGATTTCCCGGTTGTAGGTGATAAGGAGTAGGGTCGCCTGTGGGTTTTCTGCGGGTCCTCCGGTCCCCCCCCCACACTGCTAAAGACGACTACGCACAAGCGAATTATTGAAATAAAATTGAACCATATGTTAGTCCCGAAATGATGTAGTTTGTATCGAGTGGACGTTCAACCCCATTTCGCTCTCAACCGCCCCCTAAATCAAAACCTAGCTACCAATTTTTCTTGCGCTTGTTTATAATACAGAATGTCCCAATAAAATGTTACCCTAACCCTATATACCGTGGTTACGTCTTCCAGAAAATAAATGTAACCAATTTTAAAGACACATACCCACAAAAGTATTTATAGGGTATAGTTATTCCAAATAAAAGTATGACGGTTTGGGTATATAGATGCCCAATCTTACTAGTAACATTTCCTGAAAACCACCCATCGGGTATGCAGAAGACAACAATGCATATACTAGGCACATACGTAAACGACAGTCGGAAAAGGAATGAATACTCAAATCACGTGACAAACACGGATGCCTAAAAATAGATAAGATCAGTTCTCTTTCAATTAAAATGTTTTGATGGGGATTCAGATCGCGATGGCAGATTAGTGAATTAAGTCGAGTGGGTGGAATTAGTTAATGAAGCCGGGGTGAACGAATTACATAAAATAAATTTTAAAAAAATTCATTTCTGGGAATGCGACGTCATTTTAGTCTTTCTGCTCATATTCTAGTCTACGTTTCTATGGATTGTTTATTGACGGAAAGTTACGACTACCCGCGAAAAACGGCGGAAATTCCTATTGTTTATTGCAGGTATTATTAACATTGGGGTTCGTGGTATATTTATGGAAAGGATATGTTGACATAAATACTGACATTATTTAAAAAAAATTATGGCGCTTTTCCGGTTTCAGTTGTATGTTCTTTAATATTACATTTCCGCTTTACGTATTTTATTATTACGCTTCCGTTTTATTTTGTTTTATTAATATAACGTTTCCAGTTTATGTTTTTTTTATTATTACGTTTCCGTTTGTTTCCGTTTGATGTTTTTTTTTATTATTACGTTTCCGTTTGTTTCCGTTCTGTGTGTTTTCATTTGATGATGTAAAGTAAAGATAAATCATTGGACTAACATAATATTACAGACTTATTGAATACCAGTAATATTAGTTAGAATGTGCCAAGGATAAACGATCCTTAAATCAACAAGATAAATATTTATACTTCGATTTCTCGAGTTCAGTTCAAACAAGTGACAGAACATGACCTAGAAATTATATAAACAGATAATACTCTTTACTTATAAATAGAAAAAAATTACAATCGACAAATAATATATCAACATGTTTCTATAGCAAAGCCGGCACAATATTTGCTAGCATTCAATTTGTGACCTTCTCAAATAAAAAGTATTCCTGGATGTTCTAGAAGGAAAGTATGTCTCCACCCTCTCCTACATAACACTCGTGAATTTCATAAACCGCAGATCCGACAGGCCAGTGGTTTACAATAATTCTGCTAGTTTAGACCACCATCAGATTCAACAGCACAGATGGTTAAATACATAAAATACAACACCTATTTGTTAACACTCCGAACCCCTCAAGCAAGAAGTGATATAAAATGTAAGTGGGTTTACCTTTAGGTACAGAACAATCTTCGTCAAGGAAACCATCTCCATCATCATCTAAAAAATATAATATATTTATTAAATTTTCCCGGGTATAAAACTCAAGCCATTTCCACCATATTTCCCGACAAATCGGCTATAAGACCATGTATTATTATACTGGACGCTGTCTATACGTCACGGGAACCAGTTTCTGACTATATGTCACGGAATCTAATTGCTAACTATATGTCACAGAAACTAGCTGCTAACTATATGTCACGGAAACTAGCTGCTAACTATATGTCACGTAAAATAGCTGCTAACTATAGGTCACGAAAACTAGCTGATATCTATATGTCACGGAAACTAGCTGCTATTTATATGTCACGTAAAATAGCTGCTAACTATAGGTCACGAAAACTAGCTGATATCTATATGTCACAGACACTAGCTGCTAACTGTATGTCATGGATACTAGCTGCTAACTATAGGTCACGGAAACTAGCTGCTAACTATAGGTCACGGAAACAAGCTGCTAACTGTATGTCACGGAAACTAGCTGTTAATTATATGCCATATACATTCGCTGCTAACTATATTACACGGAAACTAGCTGCTAACTATATGACACAGAAACTCGCTGCTAACTACACGTCACAGAAACTTGCTGCTAACTATAGGTCAAGGAAACTGGACGTTAACCATACGTCACGTAAACTGTGCACTAACTATAGGTCACGGAAACTAACTGTTGAATATAGGTCACATAAACTAACTGCTAACTATAGGTCACACTAACTAGACGCTGAATATAGGTCAAGGAAACAAGATATGTGTTACATGTGCAGGTCATTCAATATTATTGCACCATGTACATGACAATAAAATACAATAGTCATGGTTCATACACTGTATATCAATATAATGAATGGCCTCCATAGACAGTCTACAGGCGTAGGTCATTCAGTACATTGACACCCATGACAGAGAGATAGATAGATAGATAGAGAGAGAGAGAGAGAGAGAGGGAGAGAGAGATAGGATAACGTCCACTCGACACAAGCTAGGTCATTTCGGGACTCAATCATGGTTCAATTTTATTTCAATAATTGACTTGTGTGTAGGGGTCTTTAGCAGTGGGAGGAACTTGAGAAAACCCACAAGGCTGGACAGGCGACCCTTCTCCTTGTCACGTACAACCGAGGAATCGAAACCACGCCAGTTGACTCAGCGCGCACGTACTAACCATTCGGCCATCCAACCCCCCGATCGGACATTCAATATAGGGGCGGATCCAGGAATTTTGCAGGGGGGGGGGTGTCATGTTCCTGTGACAATGTATCCCCCCCCCCCCCGCCTCCTGCATGGTCTCTATCGTCATTTTGGCGTATATACATACACATTGAGCTTTTTAAACAGAGAAATCCAACACCTCGTTTGACGTCAATTTTTATTATGAATTAATACAATGACATTGTGATCCAATTTCCTGGATGCAAAGCATTAATTGTGATATCACATAATGTCTATATCATTATCTCGTGCTTTGAGTGCCCATCCTGTCCCAAATCTGACGATAAAGGATAAAGCACACAGCCGAGAAACCTTTCTCATAAAAAGTGTTGATTTACAAATAAAATTATGTAGCTGAGCAGGGAGGGGGGGGGGGTCGACCCCCCCCCCCCCCCCCTCTGGATCCGCCCCTGAATATTGACATCCATGACAAATCTAAAGAAACATATTGCATTTTCTTCATGTGTAAACTGTTAAATAATTTCATTCACCACGATATTATAAATTATTGATACCTGTCTTGTTTACGGCTAGGGTAACATTTATTCAGGCTTGTTTAAAGGAGCTATATCGCTAATATTTTGGACCTAGAAATTGACCCAATGGGTCGCAACGCATATAATAATGTAATCTGATTGTATATGAACTGATTTACATTCAAATCAGTTAGGTTCAGCGAAATACGGCATGAGTCTCAACCGAATAGAAATTTCTAGCGTTTGGTTATTCCAGTCTATTGCGCATGATCTCCAGATAAGTTATGGAGTCGCCGTATGACATGAGTTGTGGAATATGTCTAGCCTCGCTCTTTCTGGTTACTTGTTACAAATGACGATGAAACCCACTATGGTACACGATTGGTGTACCAATGGTAAAATGTTTATTTTGTCTTAAATATTGGATATCAGAAGCCAACCTTTTCCGGGTAAGATAACAACATCAATGTTGATTTGAATTGACAAATAATTCGTGTTTTTAACGTGTAAGACTTTGGATGATACTGAGTTAGAGACTTAGCTACTTTAACTTTATGTAGATGTTGTGAAACCTGCGTGTTTTCTGAAATGTACGGTACACGTAATTGTGTTTATTCCGTAATCCACACAACAAGTTCTTTAAGACTACTGAATTTGAGCTGTATATCTTCACTAGAAAGGTAAAAACAAGATATCTGAACCTCGAGTAAGCTATTCATACATATTTTGTTTCAAAAGCTTATCGGTAACTCCTGGAACTCAAATGCCCGTATCTCAGTCAATTGTCAAGCTACAGACCACAAAGTTTGCACAGTTTCTAGTTTTTACATGTACAATAACACTTGTTTATATGCCCTCTAGAGCTTTTAGTTTTTATCCGATTTTAAAAATGTCATCATTACACCCTGATAATAGTTGAGTTTGAATTTCGTGAAAGTGAAAATCCGACCGAAGCTGCCCAACAAAATGGCCACTCCTCATACGCAAATAATGTAAAAATATGGTATATCAAGGTTGTGGACCCTCTAGAGGTCACAATTTTGATCCGATATTGATGAAACTTTAAATTAATGTTTACATCGCAAAGATCTCGGATGCTGTCGATATTTGCGCATACCGGTGTGTACCTTCCTGGAGTGGGTCCCAGATTGTACGAAAAAATCGCGATTATAGCTTGTGCACCCTCTAGGGTCACAGTTTTTATCTGATTTTCAAAATCGTTTAAATATATCAAATTTACGCCCTGATTGCGATGTTTACGTTTACCGGGATGCTCGATTGTTAGAACAAAGTCGCGGAAACATTTCCAGGAATATTAATAATTATGTAAACGTTTGAGTGATAAAAGACGCGGATACATGATTTTTGAGAATAGCGAGAACAAACCTAAACCAACGTATTGCTGATTTTCAGAGGAAAACAGCACGACGAAATGGTCACCAAATTGCTACATGTTACATTAAAACAGTTTGTAAATATTCTTATGTACATCTCATTCTCTATTTTAGTCTGACTGATGTCTGGACAAGAGGGGTGTCAACACTTAAATTTAGCATAGGTAATTTATAAAGTAAAAGGTAAAAACAAACAATTATGTTGATATAAATGATTTGTGTGATATTAGGGTTGCGTTTCCATTTTAATATTATTGACATGACTCCAAGTATATACGAAATTTATCTGGCTAAGGCACTGTGAATTGTCGGATTTGACATTTAAGATTACTGAATGATATATTTTTTTTTTATTTTTTTGGGGTTCTACTCCATGTTGGTGTCCAAGAAGACCTGAAGTACTATTGTAATTGTCAACGGATTCATGTGCATTTATTTTTTTTACAGCTAAATATTTTATTTCCTGGTTGGAAATTAAAGAATAGTATCTGGCATAGTTTTAATTATCAACCTACCAAACATTGAAGGTTGGCAATAAATGAAATAAAACGTTGTACGTTTCTAAATCAGTCAATTCAAAATCCATGTATGAATAATTGACACATAGACTTTCAATGGAACGCTTTGTGTCTGATCACGCCTTCGGGCGTGGTTTCCCCTTGTCAGTGATGCAGGAAAGAGGGCCTGACAAGAACAGCTGTCTAGTCGTTCGGATGGGACGAAAAACCGAGATCCCATGTACAAGTTGACGTGCACGTAAAAGATCCCTTGACATTTGGAATTCGATATAAGAGTAGGCCGTAGTGCCGCTGTCCGGTCAAAATTTCCCATATAGCACACTGTATGGCGTATGCCCGTCTTTGTTAACCCAGTATAGGAGCAGAACAGTAGGACGTTAAACTCCATTTCATTTCATTTCACTGATCACGCCGTTAATAGAAAGTTTGTTAATCACAATTAGCTACATTAAATGAAGGTATAGCCACTCATTAACTCAAAAATAGATTAAAACAATAATCAAACAAAAAAGAATTGAACTGAAGAAAGAGGCGGTGATAAATATGTGAATTAAAAAAAGTGTTTGCAAATATTTTGATATTCTCTGTTAAAATCACGTAGACATGAAAAAGAACATCCGGCGTGAAAAGTGTGCACTTGATTTTAGGTGTTAAAAGGGGAAATGGATTATTTAAATTAAAGTCTATAAAACTCCATAAACACTATCAGCAGATATCAATATAGACTTCCGTTAACATGAATTTCTTTTCATCCGCTGAATAACACGTTGTTTCAGATTAGACCAGTTTTTTGCGTAGATTCCGAATCTGGATGGTGATCAGGCGTTTGAGGGGGCGTTTTCGAGATATAGGGGTCAAATGTCTACATTGGGGGGGGGGGGGGGTGATGTCATTTTGTTGGTATAATATATTAATAAAACATAAATTTCTAGAACTGCCCATCTATAAATAAGTGTTTATGATGCCCCTGGGAAACTGTTTTGATTTATGGGGAGGTGGGGTGGGGGTAGCAGGTGTGCGCGTGTGGAGGGGTGGGGTGGGGATAAAATTGGCGGGCAAATGAGTTCACGTTGATTTAAATGATAATTTTCTAAGAGCTTGATGAAACATCTCTAAATATGTTTATAAGATTCCTATTGTATGGGGGTTGACGCCGGGGTGAGTGCCCGTGGGGCGGGGGGGGGGGGGCGATGCGGGTGATGGCGGGTGGCAACATGTATTTTTGTGGACAGAAATCATTTCGTTAGCGTTTTCGTTCGAAATATTAAATTATAATGGTACTTTTCAAACGCCTGATCACCACCCAGATTCGGAATCTACGCAAAAAACTGGTCTAGGAAAACTTGGTCTCATAAATTCACAGCTCGGGTGGCGATTCCCCCCCCCCTTCAGCCACCGGACTATACGTGACTCATTACTACGCCTACTATATCAGTAACCTTATGTTCGAGGGTATTAATATCGAAATATGGTCAAATAGTCTTCTGTTACAGATATCAGTTTTAAAATGATTGACTTATTATGATCTGTCTGCCATAGACAGAATCCTTATAAGGTAGCCCATATCTTTTCTTTAAGTTCAGAAATTAGTCCTAAACTCTGACAGGAGGTGATTCTTTGAAATCTTAAGGAAAATGAACAGTTCCCATAAAATAAAATTAAATGGGGTTTAACTCTTTACTGTTCTGCACCGACTAGAATAATGAAGACCGACATACGCCATACCGTGTGCCTCTAAGTGTACGTCACCGAATCATAGGATCATAATATCAGAGGAGGATCCAAATAACAGGAACACAGGACCATGATCAATGTTCAGGAACACGTTTCTGTGTTAATTCGGGGCCGGTAGCCTGCGTATTGATCAAACATATCTTTGATAGTCAGACATTGATCACTTACTGTTTATCTTTTAGACACAAATGATATATACAAATATATACAAATACTTTCTGTATCTATAAATGAAATCGGGTTTAACGTCCTACTGTTCTACTCCGACTAGGTTAATAGTGTGCCATGAGGGAAATTTTGCCCGAACAGCGGCGCTACGGCTTACTCTTATATCGAATTCCAACTGCCAAGGGATATTTTATGTGTACGCCAATTTGTACACGGAAGGACTGGAAAGTTGTCCTAGTCTGGACCTCCATCCTGCAGCACTGACAAGGGGAAACAACGCTGGAAAATTCCGATGAACTTTCTCGGTCAACACGGGGAGCAAACCCGCGACCTTAAGGTCCATGGTCTTACTCACTACACGTGTCTTACCAGGTTTTTTCTGAAGTCTTTCTTCCCCAGCATAACCGAAGTCGAGGACTTTATCTTGCTTATAAACCGTCTATGTTTACATACAATGTACGCAAGGTGAGAATATCCCAGAATTTCCACAAGAAAAACCTTATATCACGTTTTCTTATGGAAAAAAAACCTACCCTGGAAGAATAACCCGTTACAGGTTTAAAGAAAAACTTTCAGAAGAATAACCCCAAATTTCCCTTTGTATATCCATAACCTCCCCCTACTTTCAGACCGCAAGTTATTTCGGGCATAGAATATACCCCAAAGATCAAAGAGATTTACAGTTCCAGGTTTATAAAGAAGGAGTAACCATACTACGCTTCGTGGGGGGGGGGATGGCTGAATGGTTAGCACGTGTCTGCTGTATCATAAAGTCTATCATTGAGTCAAATGGCGTGGTTTCGAATCCCCGGTTGTACGTGACAAGGAGTAGGGTCGCCTGTCCAACCTAGTGGGTTTTCTCCTGGTCCTTCGGTTTCCTCCCTACGCGCAAGCGAATTATGGAAATAAAATTGAACCATAAGTTAGTCCCGAAATAACCTAGTTTGTGTCGAGTGGACGTTAAACCCCATTTTTCTCTCTCTCTCTCTATGCTTCGTGTACGACGCGAACTTGCTGTTGACGGGAGCAATGGTTTGGACGTACTGGCATTTACGGGGTTTAAGGTTCAACATAGATATGGCGATGAGGGAGGGGGTGTTATTGTGGAAAAGGCCTTGGATTTGTTGTGAAAATATATCAGAGCCCACCACTATTTGAAAGTTGGGAAATTCCCAAATGAATGTCAAGAATTGATTGAGGATGTTAACCGGGTTTAACATTATTTTACCATCATAATTTTAACAATATTTAATTTCAAGTACGACACGAGTATATACAATACTGATATAAAGGATTTAATATTACCATCTTAATAACATAATTAATTACAAGCTAGTTTCATTTCATATCTTAATAAAAAAAATATAATTTATCGCATAACAACGTCATTGTTTGTGTTTGTATGGTGACTGGTTGATAAGCAATCGTACTATAATTTCTATGAACAATTACAGCGATAGATTATAGTCACGTCAGTTGATATAGACATTCATATATTTCAAACCTTGATCGACTATGATCTATTTTTTAATCTAAGGAGGCGTTTTAAACATTGACTATATAAAAAGTGATTATCGGTCATGAATTTGGCGCTTGCATTCCCCTTCATACCAATGCCCTTGTATTGCTTACACATGATTAGAAAGCCGTTACCTTATTTAACCGTCCGATCACTTCGCAATTTAGGTTCGAAAATTCAAAATAACAAAAAGATTATTCCAAGGTCAAGATTTAAGAAATAGTTCTTTACCCCTACCCCCTACCCACCTCACCTCACCTCACCTCACTGAATACGCCCTTCACGCTGTGGCGAATTTGGCGCTGTAAATAAGCCTCACAAAATATTTCATTCATTTATCAGAAAACAATCTTCCAAATTGTCTTCTACTTTCATATTAGGTTATTTCAATGGTTTCCTGGATTTTAACAAGGCTGTCTGATAAACAAGAAACTTAGTTTTCTTTTCTACAAGGAGGAAATTGATTTGTATATTGAAATTGTCTTCGCTAAGTTTCAATATCGGCTTCACGATATCATATATCGATTGATATCCGCCCCCATTGTTTGACTGTGATTAAGAATTTAATAAATTGCTTAGTTATTATCACAAGTCGATTGTATAACCAGCCCACGAGTAGTTTACATAAAGACAGAAAATACAAAAAGAAAAATGAATTGTATAATTATAATCTCAGGCTCACATATTTTTTTAATGGAATATTGGTTAGCCAAGAATGCAATTAGCGCTCACTGCTCCAATTAGGAACATGTCTTGAAATCATATATAAAGTCAACAAAAGGTTTTTGGGGCTTTTTTTGCAGGGGTTATATAACAAACAAAATCGTCCTGGTCCATCAAAATATTTTAGTATAATTCCGATCAATATAAATACAGGTGGGTATCTTTCTTTGTAAAAAAATAATAAAATAAAGTATAAAGTGTTCTGCATGTCTATCGATTGGCACAGTAACGTAAGAGCATTTTCATTGTTGTGGGATCCCGGTGTTCGCCGAGAAAGTACATCGGGAGTTTCCGGAATAATTTCCCATTGTCAAAGGTGCAGGTCGGAGGTACCGCGTACACATTGACGTACATGTAAAATATCCCTTAGCAGTTGGAATTCGATAAACTGAACACTGAATGGGTATGCTCGTCTTCATTAATCCTGTCGGAGCAGAACTGTAGAAAGTTTAAAAAAACGCATTTCATTGTTGTGGGGTCTTTTTAATCTCCAAAAAGTGCGCTATTTTTCCAATATTGCTTAAATTGAAAATGTGACAAATATGGTCTTATTATCGTCGACAAGAACCAACAAGATCTTTTTTTTTTAAATAGGGAATGATTTTTGTATCAAAGGGTAGATCATTGATTCCAGTGTCTTCGTTTCAATTCAGCGATTATGTTTCCCCTGATTTTAATACTATTATCAACTACTTATTAGGGTGCAGTATAATGTGCACGTTCTAGTGTAGTTAATTGAACAGACAGCTGTTCTTATCCCATCGTATTCTGTATTACTGCATGCAAACTGGCTATCAGATTCGTGGTACAGTTTTGGATGATATTTGCAAAATCAAGGTGTTCTTCAAGGTGTTATTTGTAACCCTGACTACTAGTGATATATAAAATCAATATAACTACCGAATGTATGATATTATTGCCGAATAACCAGGTGGTTACAAATATCATATTATACCATTTTCGGGGTATTTGAAAATATAATTGTTTTCCTTATTCTGGAAAAACACGAATTTCGAATTTTACTTTTTTCCAGGTAATTACAATTCATTTCATATTTCCCATGTAATTATAAATTAAAGTTCAAATGTTACCAAATTAAAAACGAAGATTTCTATTCTCGGTTTCGTACCCTGTCTAAACAACAGCTTGATTAATTTGCATTATTCAAAGAATAAACATTACCACCCACAATCGTCTGGTTTATCTCAGTACAGCTTTTTTGATTTTGATGCCAACATCAACGCCTGTCCGTCCGTCCGTCATTCGTTCACAGTTTCTGCTAAATATTCTGCTGGTTTAAGTTCGTTTACAGGAATTTCTATTTGGGACTGGAGGAGAAACGCTTAGAAATTGAAAGATTTTCGGCAACTGGTTGCGTTATCTCCTCCTTGGAGCGTTCCCTTAGGAAGTGTTACGTTGGTGGGATTGTACATAAGAGCGTATAATCTCGTTATATCCAATGCAATACGATGGGGGATTAACGCCCTACCGTACTTTACTAATGAAGATAGACATATTACGTTCAGTGTGCTATGAAGGGAATTTTGTTCGGAAAGCGGCGCTACGGCTTACTCTTATCAAACTATTTCCAACTGTCAAGGGTTATTTTATGTGTACATCAATTTGTACACGGGGGATTGGTTTTTCGTCCCATAGGAACGCATAGACAGCTGTCCTTGCCAGACCCACCGCCGTGTACTACTGACAAGGAGAAGCCGTGGCCGGAATATACGGAGGAACACCCGGAGTGAACCCAGGAACTCTAGGCTAGCGAGCCAGCATCTTACTCTCTGTAGGCTAGTGGTTTAAGTTCATATCGTTTCCGGGAGGTTGGATGGCTGAATGGTTAGCGTGCGCGCGCTTTATCATGAAGTCTGTCATTGAGTCGACTGGCGTGGTTTCGAATCCCCGGTTGTACGTGACAAGAAGTAGGGTCGCCTGTCCAACCTCGTGGGTTTTCTCCGGGTCCTCAGGTTTCCTCCCACTGCTAAAGACCCCTACGCGCAAGCGAATTATTGAAATAAAAAAATAAATCATATGTTAGTCCCGAAATGACCTAGTTTGTGTCGAGTGGACGTTAAACCCCATTTCTCTCTCTCTCTCTCTCTCTCTCTCTCTCTCTCCCATATCGTTTCCGATACCCCTGCTTATATTAGAACATACGTTATGTGGTATGTCTTTCTACTGGTAGAACACTGTGAATGTTATTTCGAATGTCCCAATGGCATTATGTGTAGGATAAAGCACGAGACTGCGGGTATGCTGGGAAAAGAAAGACTGAAGAAAATAACCCGAGAAAAAGAAAAATCAAGGCCGGCAGGCCGAGGGTTTTCTGTCGAGGATTTTTTCTGAAGTTTTTCTTCCCCAGCATAACCGAAGTCGAGGACATTATCTTGCTTATAAACCGTCTATGTTTACATGTGCGCAAAATGAGAATATCCCAGAATTCCCATAAGAAAAACCTTAGATATGTTTTCTTATGGAAAAAGACCTACCCTGGAAGAATAATCTGTTGTTTAAAGAAAACTTTCAGAAGAATAAACCCAAATTCCCTTGTATATATTCAAAGTCGCCCCCGACTTTCAGACCTCAAGTTGTCCCGGGCATAGAATATTCCCCAAAGATCAAAGAGATTTACCATTACAGGTTTATAAATCAAGCGATAACGAATATTTAAACTTTCGTAAAATAATCCCAACACTATCATTTTAAGTTTCATGGTGTAAGGGAAGGGAAATGGGGTTTAACGTTCACTCGACACCAACTAGGTCATTTCGAGACTACTATATGGTTTTAATTTTATTTCAATAATTCGCTTGCGCGTAGGGGAGGAAACCTGAGGACCCGGAGAAAAACCCACGAGAAAACCCGCCTTGTCACGTACAACCGGGGATTCGAAACCACGCCAGTTAACACAATGACAGGCCTTATGATACAGCACGCACGTGCTAACCATTCGACCATCCACCACCACCATCACCCCTTCCCCTCCCCCTCCCCACACTCCGGTTTAATTGGCACTCTTAAGACAAAATGATAGTAATGACGTCACAATTACGTCATATATGCAAATTTAGAAGTTGCGGTCCAAAAATTCACAGGTCACCCATTATTCTTTTAGATGCTAGTAAATTATTTTCAAGATTTTTCAGAATTAAAGAACACGAACCAACAAGCACCATTTACTACCAAATTTATTATTTTCAAAGAAACCCTGAACATTGATAAAAGTGCACAAAAAATATATTGGACCATGTCTAAAATTTGCGTAAGAACCAGTTTTGAGTTCGTGTGATGGTTAAAATGCTTTGTGCTACCTCAGTTATCTCCTTTTGGGGCATTGGCCGCTAGCCTACCAAGCAATCGCGACTACATCGCCATAACCGTCTAGATTATCCACATGTGTTGGTGTTGTTTAAAACTTAGTATTTAGAAACAGAATGATTCTTGGAATATTTCTCCATCTGTTTATGTAAAATATTGTTTGTGTTTCAACAGTTCAACAGGTGCGTGGTCCAATTGTGAATATTAACTCTTAATTGGAAATAAACTCGCCCATTGTCTTGTTTAACCCTTGCGAATTTATCGAGGGATGCCCTTCGTTGCTAAAACCCCATTAACAGATTCCTTTTAGAAACATTAAAGAAAACGAAGTGAAGTAGCTGCATTCTAGTGTCATAAAAGTACCGTGAAGATGTCATCAAAATGAGCCTAACAGCTCGTTGTTATCTCAAAGGCATTATTAGCTGAACTTATTAGGATAACGTATACAATAAATAAAAAATACAGGTGGATTAATCAGAGAACTTACTTCAAATCAATAAAAACAACACAAGTCCCCATTAGCTAAGTAGGTTCATTTATATTTACACGAATATCTCCACTTAAAACCCAGATTTCCTTTCATAATAATCCTACTTTATATAATCAATAAACATGTATATAGACCATTACGAAAGTTTAAAAGTACACTTTATAAATTATATCGATTCATACAAAGTATCATGTTTTCCGCGTGTACTGCCAGGTGCAGTTATGGATGGAGAGAATTTGAAAATTTGAAAATTTATAAACAGATAAATACTCTTCCAAGGGGTTCAGTCCTTTTTTTCAGTGTATGCTGACATCATTTAACGTCAAAATAGACGCAATGGCGTCATGGGATTCATTTATAATAATTTCTGATTAGATATTCTGACTCGAATGGGTCATGTTTCTATCTGTAATAAAGGTAGATTTGGCGGCCATTTTGTGAGTAATTAGTGTTGTTTGGTGGTTTTCGAATTTTTTGAGTAATTAGTATCAAAAATTTTTTTTGCCAAATTTTAGTTTTTTTCGGTATTTTTCTGGAGTTTTTTCGGTATTTTTCGGTACTTTTAGATTTTTTTTTGGAATTTTTCGGCACTTTTCAATTTTTTCCTGATTTTTTTCTGTTTATAGTACAGTAGAATGGTTAAGTGCTTTTGGGAACACGACGGGGTTGAAACATACAACAAACTCTGTTATTATACGGGGGGGGGGGGGGGGGGAGAGAGAGAGTTGGCAGACGATAATCCAAGAATTCACTTCGGCTTCAGAAATAATTTAGATTTTGGATGTGATGTATAGAATATGGAAATATGGATATCTATAACACATATTTCCTTGTTGCTCACTTTGAATGGGATATACTTCTGTGACTAGTAAGACGTGCTCCAATAATGTCTAAGGTTGCGTATTCAATTAGTCACGATGTCAAATTGGAAATGAAATCTTTAATAGATAAGCTAGTTACAAACCTACTATTTAATATTGTATAATTGACTAACTACTTTAATTTAAATAATGTTTATTAGTTTTAAGTGTTAGTGAATTGTATATATCATTAAACGACATAAATTTTGATATGTCAATTTATCGGCATAAATATCAATTTGTTCAGCACAAATAATGTCAATTTGTTCGGCCCATTTATTATGTCAATTGATCGGTCCATGGTGTAAATGTTTACTGTGTTGTATTATTAGGCAAGGGGCTGCTGATTAATTACCTAGATGATGAAAAGATGATGAAACAGAATGGTGTATTTACTCACTCCACGGAGTGTATTTATTTACTTACGTACCTATAGGTGTTTTGTTGATACAACAAACTTCTTCATCTATTTTACCATCACAGTCGTTATCTATAAGATCACCGGGTATGGACAGGCTGCTGATACAGACCTAAAATATACAGTATAAAATATACAGATCGAACATACAGTATAAATACAGTCCTAAAATATACAGCATAAAATACTGATACAGGCTTAAAATATGCAGCCTAAAATACTGACATAAAATATACAGTTTAAAATACAGGCTTAAAATATACAGTATAAAATACAGCCCTAAAATATACAGCATCAAATAAACATACAGTATAAAAATATGAAATGAAATGACGTTTAACGTCCTACTGTTCTGGGGAATTTGAGGGGAATTTTGTCCTGACAGCGGCGCTACTGCCTACTCTTATATCACATTTCAACGGCCAAGGTTCTTTTACGTGCACGCCAATGTATAACGGGACCTCGGTTTTCGTCCCATCAGAACGACTAGGCAACTGCCCTGGTTCGGTCCCCAGTCCTACATCACTGACAAGGGTAAACCACGCCCGAAAATCACGATGATCTGCAGTAACGATCCCACGACCCCATTCGTGGCTCCCCAGTATAAAATATACAGACCTAAAATATGCAGTATAAAATACAGGCCTAAAATATGCAGTATAAAATATACAGGCTTTATATGACTTGATTACACCACGCATGATACAATACTAATGTATTTCACAATTTACTAAACTACTTTTTAAAAGCAATGTCGGGACACCACACTTTATAAAAAGTAACGACACTTTATGTTAACTTTAGTTCATGTTACATTATTCTGATTTAGATAATGTTACGTTACTGCACCCTACGTTACTTTACATTATGATAATTATATTTTAAGTTACGTTATGTCATTTTAAAATCCATCACATGCCACTTTTGTTTTACTATAGGTTACTTTAATTTATGGTATTTTACTTAACGTTACTTTACCTTATGGTATTTTACTTTACTTTACCTTATGGTATTTTACTTTACTTTACCTTATGGTATTTTACTTTACTTTACCTTATGGTATTTTACTTTACTTTACTTCACCTTATGGTATTTAACTTTACTTCACCTTATGGTATTTTACTGTACCTTATGGTATTTTACTTTACCTTATGTTTTTTTTTCTTTACCTTATGGTGTTTCACTTTACGTTACTCAATGGTATTTTCTTTTACTTTACTTCACCTTAAGGTATTTTACTTCAGGTTACTTTATCTTGTGATATTTTGATTTACGTTACTTTACCCTGTGTTATTTTAATTTACTTTACCTTATTACATTTTACTTTGACTTATTCTACCTTATGGCATTTTACTTTACCTTAGTTTACGTTATGGTATTTTATTTCACTTTACCCTATGGTATTTTACTTAACGTTGCCTTATGCTATTTTACTTTACTTTACCTAGTGCTTATGATATGTTACTTTGCATTACTTAACCTTACGGTACTTAACGTTACGTTCCTTTAATTTAGGGTATTTTACTTTACTTTACATGGTGTGGGAACATTATTTAGGGGAATGGAAAGGAACAAATGTGGTAACATTATTTAGATCGGGAAGCTGGAGAGCAACAGATGTTGCAATATTTTCAAAAGGATGCAGAAACTTTTTATTGCCAACTTAACTAAATGTCAATAATTACCGGAGTATTGGTCGTCTCTTGAAATGTCAGACCAAATGAATAGCCCTCACATTTCATCATTCCCTGAATATATGCCAAAAACTTTCCACCATTTCCATTTGATATCTTGTGTGAAACTTTCAATGACGTGGTAATCGGGACTTCTCCGACCACAAGATTCGATTTACCAGTCACTGCCGTCCAGTTAGTGGAGATGGTTTGGTTGTTTAATCGTAAGCCAGTTACATCCGAACTATTAATTACTATTGTAACATAAACGGTGTAACTTTTATAGTCAACGACCGAAAACGTGTAGAAGTCGCGTGCTGCTTGGAGTGGTGTCAGTATCATCATAGAAGGATCACCGGATCTATATGTACCGTTATAGTTAGAAGTACTGAGCTGTGCTACTAGAACTGGTTTAGAAGATTGAAGGAAATAAAAATTATTTGGTTCTATAACAGATTCATAATAATCTCCAGTTTTATTTAAGATGATTATATTCGTTCCCATTTCAACTCTGGTCGCTACTTGGGTTGCTACGATACGGTATACCGTTGGTTCTCTGTACTGTGGCTCCGTCACTGTAATGTATTGATAGCCAAGACGACGAACAGGTGGAAGTGAGTCCATTACGTGACTTTTACAGTGCTTCCCATAGACTGTGGTACGGTTTACGCCACTTAGGACAGAAATCGGTTTGTCTGAAACAATATGGGTACCGGTTAGATCATCATTTATCTGTAACTGTAAAACCTGATAGGCTGACAGTGTTACCACAATAGTTTCTTCTGGACCATATAGACGATCAGCAAACATAAAACTTACAATATTCCTAAAGTCTGGAACACGAATTCTGATCTTGCTATCGTTAAATGGAGCCGTGATCACAATAAACGACGCAGATTGACTCGCGCGCATATAATAATTTACTGACAAATATAATTGACCGAGTAGCGGCATCGGCAACGCTAAATAAGCATCTCCATTTGACCCCTGCCTGCTGAACACCACCACAGTAATATCCCCGGTACTAATAACTTGTACACATCGCGTATCAATAACACTTCCTGTAGGCATGTGTATGTCCGCAGAAAGTGGTATGACGTATCTTTCATCTGGGGCTAAGTTGAATGCCGTATTTTCTGGTTGCACGAAAGTATCTGGTGCATGAAATGTCAAGTTCACTTGTACATTAGTTGTTGCAACACATGTCATCACAATTTCAACTTTTTCGTTTTTGCCAATGAAATTCTGAGGGAATGACAGTAGAAACTCACGACCAGGATACGAATTGGTTCCTGAAATGACATGAAATGAAATGGAGTTTAACGTCCTACTGGGCTAATGAAGACGGGAACAGTGTACTAGGAGGTAAATTTTGCTCGGGCAGTGACACTACGGTATACTCTTATATCGAATTCCAACATCTAAGGGATCTTTTACGTGCACCACTGACACCACCGGGATCTTTTACGCCCACGCCAATGTATACACGGGTCCTCGGTTTTTGTCCCATCCGAACGACAAGACGAATGTCCTTGTCAGGCCCCCCGTCCTGTGCCACTGACAAGGGGAAACCACGATGGAAATTCCGGATGAACTTTCTTGGCCAATGCAGGAATCGCACACGCGACCTCTGGGCTAGCTAGCCAGCGTCTTACCCACTTAGCCACCCTGAGTCCTGAAAAGAAAATATGATTATTGTCAACAAGCAATCACATAACATTGTGAACACATTTGCAACCAATATCATGACACTTGACAACAACCAATATCACAGCAATATAGAGATTACTGTAAAGAAGCAATATCATAATAATTGTCAACAACCAATATCATGATAATTGTCAACAACTGATATTATAATAATTATCAACAACCAATATCACGATAATTGTCAACAACCAATATCATAATAATTATTAACAACTAATATGATAATAAGTGTCAACAACCAATATCATAATAATTATCAACAACTAATATATCATAATAAGTGTCAACCATAATACCATAATAATTATCAACAACCAATATCATAATAATTATAAACAACCAATATCACGATAACTTTCAACAACCAATATTATGATAGTTGTCAACAACCAATAGCATGTTAAGTGTAATTATCAGCAACCAATTTCATGATTCAACAACCAATATCATAATGCATGTTTCATTTGTTTCTCAAATATTTTCACTGTTTCAGATTTAAAACTCGTGTAATGATCAGTGATGGCCGATGTTTACGATTTGGGGCGCAATGAGTTTGCAATCACTTGATTGAAATCCGTACGGTGCGTTTAGTCCTACCTGGTGACTATGTGTTTTATTTGAGTAAGAAGATGATGTCCTTCCTGTTGTATGTTAGTTGTAGTGTAATTATATTTTTGGTTTGGGAGTAGAAAGCTTTTTTGTGGGGTGGTGTACTAAAAGGTTCACAAGTGGTTCCGATTAGAAAATATGACCAGTTGGTGTTTTAAGAGAGGTCAGGTCAGATGTCTAGGATTGGTTACAATAGTTTGATCGAAAGGTCATATGTATTGGGTTTGCAATGAGGGGGCCATGTTTCACCGTGTATACATTGGCGTGCACGTAAAAGATACCCTTGGAGGGTGAAGCATGTATGGACAGATGTCTCGAACGTTTAAATTGAGATTAAACTACATAATAGGACCAGGAATATTAACTATGCCGGGAGATACAGATTGTCCCCTTGGCTGGTGGTCCTTCAATATAGAACAGCGTAACGGTACCGAAGCTGCTGTTTATCCCCTTGGTTGGTGGTCCTTCAATATAGAGTAGCATAACAGAACGGAAGCTGTTGATTATCCCCTCGATTGCTAGTTCCTGCCACTCGACACAAACTAGGTCATTTCGGGACATGGTTCAATTTTATTTCAATAATTCGCTTGCGCGTAGGGGTCTTTAGCAGTGGGAGGACCCGGAGAAAACCCACGAGGTTGGACAGGCGACCCTGCCAGGTGACTCAATATGACAGACCTTATGATACAGCGCGCACGTGCTAACCATTCGGCCATCCAACCCCCTGAAATAAGAGTAGGCAGTATGGTAAATTCAATATTTAAGTGTGTGGGAATAATTTATGTACGCTAAACAAACAAGTGTGTAAAAATTTAATTTAAAGAGTGTTATTTTCCGAAACATTCACAAAGTCTATTTTCCGTCGCCTCTCTATACAAGCGTTGGCCCACAAATTAAAATAGACTGAGTTTTGGAAGAAAAATAAATTTCTGGTAAGTTAACACACCCTTGGATTTTGATAAAATAGTTGGCTATATGTGCATATTAAAGATACATTAGTTAAGAGTTTAATAAAGAGTTGACCATTCTTGCTATAATAATTCAAAAATAGATGATCAAAAAAAGAAATATTGAAAATTTCATTCAAATTACTTCATTCTCAGCCAACATATCATTTTTTGTAGTTTTGACAAGATGTGTGCACAGTGGTAACCAGGGCACTGGTATAATCGAACCGTTTTAATCTAGTTAAAATCTCGAGTATTCGATGCCATCGAGAGTCGATTATGGTCTTGTTTTGTTAATAAATGTCCAATTAATAGTTTATATAACATTTCGGGCCTAAAGAAAGACCTGCAATAGGCAGATTTAGCTCTTGCATAATGTATGTTTAATGGACCGAGTTTTTGCATTTGGCTCTCTGAATCAAAAGAAAACGTTGACTTCTTGGGCCTAATAGGACCGCGATTTACAAAAAGGTCAGAGTTATCCTATTGTGGTAAGAAGGTGGCCATCTGTGACTTAAAGATGACATGATCAGACACAAATGTCACGAAGGCGATAAGTACACGAACCAGTA
This sequence comes from Patella vulgata, assembly GCF_932274485.2. Taxonomy (NCBI): domain Eukaryota; kingdom Metazoa; phylum Mollusca; class Gastropoda; family Patellidae; genus Patella; species Patella vulgata. The sequence continues at coordinate 7,805,313 of NC_065885.2, forward strand.
CAGTGATAACCATAGTTTATTGCTATAATACAATAATATTATACAAAGAACATCAATATGTTTATAAATCAATTGTAGGAAAATTGCCACAATTTCATATAATTAACTTGTAACAATATTAACATTTTTTTAAACAATATTTTTATTTAGGAAATCTGAATGCGACTGGGGAACAAACTCCCCTTGGGTTCATATTAAAGATACATTATGGAAGATTAGATAACGAGCTGACAGTTCTCACTATAATAGTTAAATAATAGTTAAAAACTAGATAATGTAAAGAGTATTTGTTGAAAATTTCAGTCAAATTGATTCACTCTGAACCGAGAATTTAGCGATTAAATTTTCAGCTTTGCCTCGATCATCGTTACTAAAGGCGGTACGATAAAAAGCAGAAGCCTCGATTATCCATTTCATGATTTAATCATGAGTGAAAGTTGAGCAGCAAATCGGATCCTAATCACCCAGGTAAAACTCTTACAATATATGAAATTCCTGGCTTATTGAAAGAGATGTGGCACAAGTCATTTTCTTATCAAAATTGTGTGAGTGGATTTCGTGTAGGTGGTATTTGGCCTTTTAAACATGTGATATTCTCAGACAAAGACTTTGCGCCATCAACTGTGACAGATAAACCTTACAATAACCCATCTCCATCACAAGTTTTAAATTCAAGTAATCTTACCCAAGAGAGACAGATAATTGAATCACATCTGTTAGAACGAGGGAAGGTCCTTGTTGATGTTCGAGGTGATGGTCACTGTTTGTTACAGGCTGTTAATCAAAGTTTGCTAGAGCAAAATATATGTATGACTACGAAGCAAATAAGTGAAAAGCTGATAGAGGAGGTTGAAACTAACATTGGCTTTTACCAACAGTTCAGCATTGACGACGACGATGTATTTAAGCAGCTAAAACAGTACCTTTTCTGCAAGGATTACAACACAAATACTGCTGATATGTTACTTGATGGTATATGCAATGCCCTTGGAGTTCATATAGATTTGCATCAACTTGATGCAAATAGAAATACCTGCCAAAGACAGCATCCACCAAGGAATATAGAGCAAGCACATCTGAGTATTGAATTAGCCTTATTTGGACATGGTGTTGGAGATCACTACGTCAGTTTCCAAAAGAAAGCGATGGACACCGTTCAACTATTAGATATAACGTTCGAGCCAAACCTCTCTCCAACTACAGATGGTGAAAATGGACATACACCTCACAAGACAATGCCAGTGGACACACTACCATTTAACAGTCCACCATCAATAGTTCGACCCTTGCCAAAGGCGCCCGTCAGTCAAAAGAGATTAATTAACAGGAGGAGGCGACACACAGCAATTTTGACCGACTCCCCAGTAAAAGATTCACTAGCTGCTGAAGAAGCTATGAAAACATCGTAAAAATCAGCAGCAAAGAAAATCAAATTCAGTCTCGATAAAACGGGTGTGGACATAAATAACAGAAAGAAAGTACAGAAAAGAAAGAAAAATCGCATTGAAATTTCTGATTCCGATGAAGACGATGCTGATGTAGACTGTGTTGTTTGCGGCCAACCCTACTCCAATAGTCGCCCTAGAGAAAAATGGGTCAGGTGTGTTGTCTGTAAGATGTGGGCCCATGTTCTGTGCACTCCTCAAGACACACTCGCTTTCACCTGTCAAATGAAATGAAATGAAATCGGGTTTAATGTCCTACTGTTCTGCTCCTATACTGGGCTAATGTTTAAGACGGGCATACGCCATACAGTGTGCTATGAGGGAAATTTTGCCCGGGCAGCGGCACTATCGCCTACTCTTATATCGAATTCCAACTGCCAAGGGATCTTTTACGTGCATTCTAATGTATACACGGGACCTCGGTTTTTCGTCTCATCCGAAGGACTAGACAGCTGTCCTTGTCAGGCCCTCCGTCCTGCATCACTGACAAGGGGGAACCACGCCGGAAAATCTGGATGAACTTTCTCGGCCAATGCAGCTTTCACCTGTCAAAATTGTGATTCGGATGATGATATATAAACAGTGCGTCTTGAAATTGACAAGACAATACTGAAAGACAATGACAAAAAAAATGTAACAAATATTATTTCAAATATGTGTTTTAGATGTATGTTTCGTATTTTATTTCTTTCAGATTAAAAAAAAATATGTTAATTCCTCTCTCCTGTAGTTATCAAACATTTAGATTGTATCAGCCTGGTGTTATTAAAGATTATCCTGCTTAAATTAAGCATCTTTCAAATTGGGGTAAGTTAGTACACCTTGTCCCAACATTCCCCGTATGCTGTCCCGACCGGCCCGACATGGGTTAGGTTAGGACGGTTTCAAGGAATGTACTAAATTGACGAAAGAAAGTCAAAACTATTTCATTGGATTCTGGATTAGGTACCAACTATTAGAGCAATATTAGCTTATAATAAGTTCGGTTTTCGAATATTAGAAAGTGTGACTACTTTTTAAGTCGCTATACACACGGCGTAGAATAGCAGGAATTAAAATTGCGCTCGCTGCACAGCCTCGTGCCTCCGGCGTCACAGATTGTCAACATGTTATATGATTTCATTTGCGCCCCCCCCCCCCCGCCAATATATATTTCACGGATATGCCGCTGTCCTAATCCAGTAAATATCGCAGGCTGGTGATGACATCGAGAGTTGATTATGGTCTGGATGAGTTAATTAATGTCTAATTAATAATTTAGATAACATTTCAGGCCTAAAGAAAGACCTGCATAGCTGTATAATGTATGTTTAACATATAAAACGAAAGAAAACACAAAGAAGTAAAAGAAATTGCTGTTTGTGACATTATTATAACCCATCCCATCGTTTATATTTACATCGTCATGGGCCTGCTAACGAACGTGTCAATGAAGGTGTTTAGGCGTTCATTTAAAGATAAGTTCCCAGAAAAGTATTTATCGGGTGGTTATTTCCAAATGGCAATTTTGGTATATATGTAAAGTAGAGATATCCAATCTTACTAGAAAAATACTGGATTCCCTGAAAAACACTCATGGAGCGTATACAGGACAAAAATGTAAGGGTTCCCCTAATCGAGAGCCCAACGATTAGGAATGTCTGCACGCGTGAATGTATCTTTAAATCAATTAAACACCATATGTACGTCAAAACGCACTATTTCAAATTGTAAAACTTACCTGTTACACAGAAAAACAATATAACAAACAATGTCATCATAACAGCCATGATTTATCCATAAAATAAATTATCTAATTCACTAAAGTCTAATTCAAAAATAATTTTCGTCCACTTCACTTTGTTGCCTTAGTATATAAAGGTTTAATATATAAATTATATCTCTCCAACTATATTATTATTTACTGGACTGTCATTTTCTGACATCTAGAAACAATAGCCGAGAATCATGAGCAATTTGAAAGGTTTTTAAAACCAAACATGATTGATTTTCATGCAGCGTGTTCATGCAGCTATTACATCCATCTAAAGTTGGTAAAAGAAGAACGGTGTGCCATGACGTAGAAGTGAATACAGGTATATATATATCCAATAATGTTCACCTCACCTGTATATAGACTGATTAACGAAAGCAGAGTTTATCAATATTAAACTATGATAGGTAGTCAACGTTCACAAACATCAAATAAACATCATAATTTACTTTCCAATAATTCGCTTACGCGTAGGGAGGTCTTTAGAAGTTGGGGGAGGGGCTGGGGAAATGAAATTAAATGAAACGGGGTTTAACGTCCTACTGTTCGGCTCCGACTGGGCTAATGAAGACGGTATGCTATGACGGAAATATAGCCCGGGCAGCGGCACTGTAGTCTACTCTTATATCGAATTTCAACTGCCAAGGAATCTTTTACGTGCATGCCAATGTAAACACGCGACCTCGGTTTTTCGTTCTATCCGAACAACTAAATAGCTGTCCTTATCAGGCGCTAAGTCCGGCACCACTGACATGGGGAAACCACGTAGGAAAATGCTGATGAACTTTCTCGGCAAATGCAGGGATCGAACAGGCGATCTCCAGCCTAGCCAGTGCCTTCCCCACTTGGCCACCGTTGGGAATCGAAACCATTATGCCAGTCAAAGCAGAACAGTAGGGCGTTAAACCCCGTTTCGTTTCATTTTATTTTATTATCCATATACCGGAGTATGATCATTTAATTATTCGGGTGTATTATATGTACTGTATCAATAAAGGGGGGGATGGTTAGCGTGTGCGCGCTGCATCAAACGTTCTGTCGTTGAGTCAACTGCCGCACTTTCGATTCCTCGGTTGTAAGTGACAAGGAGTAGGGTCGCCTGTCCAACATCGTGGCTCTCTCCGGCTCCTCCTGTTGTTGTTTATTACAGATTTAACGTCCAATACATTAAATATGATATTATGGACAGGTTGATTTAATTAAATTATTTACATTTAAAGTGTTGAAAATTGGTAAAAACACAAATCAAAGAAAATAGTCCTTGTATATTAAAAGGTCGCCTTAAAACATATTTATAAAATCGACGTACTGATGAAATATTAAAAGAAATACAACCTGTAGTGTATTAAAGATACATTATGGGAGATTAGATAAAGAGCTGGCAGTTCTCACTATAATATACTCTTTAAAAAAAAGTAGGGGATATTCAGCAACAGTACGAAACTGTGGAAATGCACTGCTGTCTTTATTAGAGGTAACCAGTGTATGTTAATAACAGGCCATTTGCCTACGCATGAAAATAAACAGTTCATATGGGCGGATTATCTGACGGTCCCATTTCACTCGCAAAGAGATACACCGTCAAAAGTGAAAACGGACGTTTTTGATTTTTGTCTTAATAATGGGTAATTGCTCCACCATACTCAGATATTCAGCAATTCGTCGTGGCATGCTCCTAATCAACCGTCCAATCACGATTTGGACCAATCTGACCCACTCCTCTTGCAGTGCCACGGCCAATTCTTGCAGTGTTGTCGGTTGATGTCGACGAACACCTCTCCCGATCAAATTAAACGTAACACACTAAAGCAAAGATACGCTAAACAGTAAATCTTATGCAAGCACCGATAGGAAAGCAAACGTGGATAGATAAACCAGCACGCGGCAGTTTTCATCAACCCTTCCTTGAAGTGTCGAATTTGACAATGAACCCCTCCCACGTGTATGGCGCCATTGCGTATCGCATGTGCAACTCAGTGGTTCTGTTGAGGCGATAAGTTCTGCATCTGTAAACATACTCTCAAACCATGTCAAGTGTCCAGGACTATTTATCATATCACAACCTGCATAGGTATTTGCATTTCAATATCCCCTACTTTTTTAAGAGTATAGTTAAACACTAACTAATGTACAGGGAATTTCCAGAAAACTTCAGTCAAATTGATCCACTTTGAACCGAGAATTTAGCGATTAAATTTTCGTCCTAGCCGCGGTCATCATTACTAACGTCGGTACGATAAAAAAACATAGTCTCGATTATCCATTTCCTGATTTAATCATGAATGGAAGTCGAACAATAAATCGGAACCTAATCCAGTAAATATCGGAGGATAGCGATGACATTGAGAATTGATTATGGTCTGGATAAGTTAATTAATGTCTAATTAATAATTTAGAAAACATTTCAGGCGTAAAGAAAGGGCTGCAATAGGCAGATTTACCTCTTGCATAATGTAGGTTTAATATTATTATTATTTCCGAGAAACAGTACTGTCCTCTGAAGCAAATAGATATGAATGGATGTCAAGTGTGGTGTTGTTTAGTTAGAGATGAAATCCAGATGATAGTACAGATCCTTTATGTTTAAGAAGTTGACTAAACTTTTTATTAGTAAAATACTCAGTCCAAGTACTAATTAACACCATCAGTCAACCAAAACACCCCGATGTAGATATTATTTGATGAATGTAATTTATCTTACAATTTAAATTACTGAATCGAATCAATATCAATATACCCTAGGGCGTCGCATGAAACAAAAGAGGATTACGGGCTAGTTTAAAGGGCACAACATGTGACATGAAATGAAATGGGGTTTAACGCCCTACTGTTCTGCTCCTTACTAGGCTAATGAGGCAGGGCATACGCAATACAGTTTACTATGGGGGAAATTTTATCCGGACAGCGGCACTACGGCCTACTCTTATATAGAATTACAACTGCCAAGGGATCTTTTAGTTACGAGCACGCCGATATGTACACGTAACCTCGGTTTTTCGTCCCGTCCGAAGGACTAGACGGTTGTCCTTGTCAGGCCCTCCGTCCTGGATCACTGACAAGGGGGGGACCACGCGGGAAAATCGGGATGAGCTTTCTCGGCCAATGCATGGATCGAACACCCGACCTCCAGGCTAGCGAGCCAGCGTCTTACCCAAGAGGATTACAGGCTAGTTTAAAGGACACAAAACGTGACATGAAATGAAATGTCATGAAATGAAATGAGGTTTAACGTCTTACTGTTCTGCTCCTGACCGGGCTAATGAAGACGGGCATACGGTGTGCTATGAGGGAATTTTGCCCGAACAGCGGCATTATGGCCTACTCTTATATCGAATTAGAACTGCCAAGGGATATTTTACGTGCACTCCAATGTGTACACGGGGCCTCGGTTTATCGTCCCATCCGAACAACTATACGTTGTCCCATGTCAGGTCCCCTGTTCTATTCCACTTAAAAGGGGGAACCACGCCGGAAAATCTGGATGAACTTTCTCGGTCCAATGCAGGGATCGAACACCTGACCTCCAGGTTAGCGGCCAACGTCTTACCCGTGGCTCTCGTGGCTCTCCACAAAATGATACCAAAAAATAAGACATGTTTTTAGAGTCTCGTAATAACCATCATTTAGTTGTAGCTAAGGATAGTCATGCAGATTCGCCACAAACGTCAACACAATAATAAAAAAAAACGCAGGCAGAAGCGACCACAGTTCAATTAAGAACTGATTAGAAATTACCATAAATGTTTTTTATGTAAATCACCTTCTATACATAAATATTGCATTAATATGTGGTTTTAAACGCTTTTTGTCCATATTAATCTTCCAGAAAAATTGAACCATACGCGCCTTAACGTCATAAATTGCGTCATTTCTGTGAATATATTATTTAACATCATGAAATACCTTGATGCAGTTGATCACGCGGTTTGTTTTAATTCAAACTGTAATCAAAAGAGGAAGCCATGCAGATCGAATTTACGGTATTTAATTAAATAGTTCATATTTAAGATTAGGTCTTATTTGTACACTAATAACTTGTTTATCCCATTAATGTAAGCAATATCGACCTGTTATCTTTAATTAGTGTTTACGCTCTATTGCCGATATTATTTCTACAGTTTCACAAATAAATATATAATAGGTATTATAACAAACCGTGGATATAGGCCATATACTTAGTACTTTTATTGTGTATCTTTGTATATATTATATAATTTCAGGTAAAGTAGTAATTGATCAATGTTTGAATGGTGTGTTACCACTATGCCGGAAGACTGTTAATCCTTTAATTGATCTTAAAACCATACTCTGTTTAAAAGTAGTCACTCAAGAACTGTTCACTAGTGTTCAGCGTTAATGAGCTTTTAATGGTTTGTTCTCACTTTCCCAGCAGATTAACCCTACTAATTAAGCGGATTAGGGATTAGTTATAGATTAGTGAGTTATACTCTGTTTTAATTATTGCACGAAACAGTTCAATTTAACCTATGACATGTATGAACTATAAATCACTGTCTGATTTTTCGTTCATATGTCAAAGGGTCGAAGGTGTAGATATAAGTTTATGGAACCATTTCTACACTGAAGGTGCAAGAACAACCAAAAATATGTTGAAAGTTGGCATTCAAAGTTAAAGAAAGTATCGTCAAACCACCCGAATATTTTTAGATTCATAGAACTACGTCAGAACAGGGTTACACAGAGATACAAATTTTACAATATGGAAATGGAGGCGTTTCAGTCCAACGAAAAGAAAATACATAGAATTAAACAGAGGAATACATGATGAAAAACAAAGATTATGAACTGGTTTGACGACTTTATATGAATATGGAAATTCGATATCACATTAAGTCGGATTTTAAATATACATGTACAATACTAAATTTGTTAATAAAATAACTTGTATGTAAAGTACTTAATATTGATATGAAAAATATATATGTATATGCTAAATTTGTTAATAAAATAACTTTTATGTCAAGTGATTAATATTGATATGAAAAAGACTATAGTTTTAACACCATTGTTACCCTAATTAGTACTGGTCCAATGATTTTACCTGGAAAACAATAGCTGCTGGGAAAGTGAGAACACCCCCTCTTAACCCCTCCTAATAAAATTTATTAACCAACTAATTAATGACATTTTGAAAACAGTTCATGTCGGCGTTATGCCTTCAAACATGAATTCAATTCACTATATTAATATAAATAGATGGTCGATCTGTGTCGAAATTTGATTTATTTTAAAATGACAAACGTTCAGCTTAATATGTGTACTATACACAGTCAGTGTCGCCAATATACTTAAAACGCGCCAGCTCATGTACCACTCTTATGCTGATGATACACAAATTGTTGACAGCTGGAATTCCACAGATCATCAGGATTCATTTAATAGAATCGCATTATGTACAAAAGATATCAAATCATGGATGACCAATAATATGCTCAAACTCAATGATGATAAAACAGAGGTCATGGTTATTGGTACCAAACAACAACTTTCTAATAAATCAGCATCTACCATCCACATCGCTGACTCTCAAATAAATATTGTTAACTCGGTTAAGGATCTTGGTGTCCATCTTGTTTCTGAGCTTAGTATGGAAAACCATGTCAATCAGCTGTGTAAAGTCTGCTACTTCCATCTCCGGTCTATCCGACAAATTCAACATCTTATTACAAAGGATGCTGCGCATACTTTAGTCAGATTACTAGTTTCCTTACGACTCGACTACTGTAACAGTTTACTCTATCGTATAAATCAGAACCTGATAAACAAACTTCAAATTGTGCAGAACACTGCAGCTAGGATCGTCTGCAGATCTGACAGAAACTGTCACATTACATCTGTTTTAAAAGAACTGCACTGGCTACCAATCACACAGAATCGATTTCAAACTCCTGTGTATGGCCCATAAATGTTTAAATGGAACAGCCCCAGAATATCTTAGTTCAATGCTATCTGAATATATCCCCAAACGTACCCTAAGGTCAAACAATCATCACCTTCTAACAGTACCAAGTTATAGACTTAAATCTTTTGGGTTTCGACGATTTTCCCACAGTGTGCCAAAACTATGGAACTCTTTACCCGTAAATCTCAAAACTTCGCAATATTTGGAAACTTTCAAATCAAAATTAAAATCTCATATGTTTGAATCCTGTTATAAAGAGTGAACTATAAAACTGAAGAGCTAAACAAACCTGCGCCATGAGCATACTGTACTGTTTGGATGGAATGCGCGCAATATAAATATTCATTATTATTATCTCCAATAATCGAGGCGGTCGAAATTTAATACACAATGGTTACAAGTACCGAATAAAGTCAAGCAGACCAAATGCCGTCCATTGGAAATGTTCAACAAAAACATGCCCAGCTACTGTAAACACCAAGAATAATGTTTTTACCACTGTTGGATCCGAACACAATCATCAATAAAAGTTTAAATTTGTTAAAATCAATACAGTTTTATTCTTAAAAAGATATGGGCTATAGTTTATAACACCACTGTTCTAGGATTAACGGCAGAATAAAGTCAAGCAGACCAAATGCCGTCCATTGGAAATGTTCAACAAAAACATGCCCAGCTACTGTAAACACCAAGAATGATGTTTTCACCACTGTTGGATCCGAACACAATCATCAATAAAAGTTAAATTTGTTATAATCAATACAATTTTATTCTTAAAAAAGATATGGACTATAGTTTATATCACCATTGTTCTAGGATTAACTCTGGATTAGCGGCAGAAATTGACATCAAAGCCTGTCGACAAAGTGGGAACACCCCGTTCGAATTGATATCTCACTAATGTTTCAAGTCTTTTAACTTAATGTAACAATAATTATTATTATTATAGTTAACACGCGTTCTTGATACATTCATATCTGCTTCTGTATTTAAACATCTGTTTCCAGTGTACAATTTAACATGATTGGTCAAATATTATTATATAATTATTTTAATCCTAAGCTTGTATATATGTTCCTTATTCTATTGTAGCTTTAGTCGGTGTGTTCCCACTTAGCCGGCAGACTGTTAATCCTTTGATTGATCTTAAAACTATAGTCTGTTTAAAAGTAGTCACTCAAGAACTGTTCACTAGTGTTCAGCGTTAATGAGCTCTTAATCCCTCTTAATAAAATCAATTCACTATATTAATATAAATAGATGGTCGAAATTATATTTATTTTAAAATGGCAAACGTTCAGGTTAATATTCGCTTTATTTCCAATAATCGAGGTGGCCGATATTTAATACACAATGGTTACAAGTTCAGTATAAAGTCAAGCAGACCAAATGCCGTCCATTGGAAATGTTCAACAAAAACATGTCCAGCTACTGTAAACACCAAGAATGATGTCCTTACCACTGTTGGATCCGAACACAATCATCAACCAGATAATGTAAAGATTAAAGTTATTTAATAAAAGTTAAATTTGTTAAAATCAATACAGTTTTAGTCTTAAAAAATAAATGGACTATAGTTTATAACACCATTGTTCTAGGATTAACTCTGGATTAGCGGCAAAATTTGACATCAAAGCCGGCCGGCTAAGTGGGAACACCCCTTTAGTCTGGTGACCGACTCGCCCTAGCAATATCTTTAGTCTGGTAACAGGCTTGCCCTAGCAATACCCATCTCGTTATTGTGACTGTTAGCCAGTTCTAGAAATTCGTTTATTAAAAGTACAATTTTAATTATTTATTCTGAGTTATCATCGTCGTTAGTGTTGAATAAGCTACAACCCCCAGAAAACAGCACTTCGGCAGTACTAGCTACCACTACGTTTCAAAACAACTAAAAATCAAAGAAGCATCGATGTCCGTTCGGAATGGTTTTTTTTAAATGACTATATTTTATTGAAATGGCTGTATTTTATCTAATGTTATGAAATATTTGGAATTATTTAAATGTTATTTCAATGACTGTATTTTTTTAAAAAATTTTATTTGAATGACTGTATTTTTTTAAAAAAATTTATTTGAATGACTGTATTGAATGACTGTATTGAATGGGATGTTATTTAAAGATCAACATTGATCTTACTGGGGAAAGATGGATTTCTGATATACAATATGTAAGACAAAATAAACATTTTACCACGTTTCAGTGCCATTTGTAACACCAGACTCGAAGAACGAGGCTAGACATATTCAACAAGTCATGTCAAACGGTGGTGCCATATTCTTATCTGGAGAACATGCGCAATAAATACTGTTCGTGTAAACTGGAATAACCAGACTCTAGAGATTGCCATTCGATTGCGACTTCAGAGTCCTGTTTCACAAAAACTTAAACTAAAATTACTAAAATAGATTTTAACTAAAAATTAAAATGAAATTTAAATTTTATGCGTTTAACGAAAATCGATTGTAACTTAAAATGCAATTTTAATAGATTTTAGTTAAAACTGCTTGCGCCCCCGCAGTGCACAATTCCGGCGAGGGCACTTAGGGTGTAAGCATAAGCACTTCGGAACTGAAAACTGTTTCCAGGTTGAACTAACCGTTACAATACCAATGAGGAGAGTTTCATACGTTGTACCAATGTCTGCACATGGTCAGACAGTCGTAGAGAGACGAAATAAATAAGTTTATTGCGTATTATTCGGTTTGAAATGTATCAGCGGGTTGACCTTGAACTTGCATGTCGCTTTCGTGACCTTGGCATTTGATTTACCTGGAAATAATGCGTATCGATAAACTAAATCGCTTGAATTTCGTAGTTTTATAGTATTTTGAAAACCATTGAGAATTGTCACAAACATGTGACATTTCTGACTCAAACGATTAATCTAGACTTAAGTATTGTCGAATTTTAAAAGTATTTAACAACACTTAAACTAATTCACGAAATAGCCTATGTCGCAATAGATCTAACAACGTAGCTCTAATCAATGTTTGTTAATGTCGTGATATTAAGTTAGGAAAGTGTGACGGCTGTCCTAAGTTAAAATTGATTTTAGTTAAAATTGTCCCTAAAATGGTTTTGTGAAACGCCACTATTTTAAATTAAGATACAATTTTAACTTACAATATTATTTTAGTGAATTTTATCTAAAATGCTTCAAATCGTTTTGTGAAACGCATCTATCTTAAGTTAGGATGGAATTTTAGTTTAAGACGATTTTAAGGAGATATAAGTTTTTGTGAAACAGGGCCCTGGTGTATTTCGCCGAACATAACTAATTTGAAATTAGAGTAAAAACAGAAACGATTGAATGTAAATCAGGGCCCTGTTTCACAAAAACTTAAACTAAAATCACTAAAATAGATTTTAACTAAAATCAAACTGAAATTTTAAATTTTATGCGTTTCACGAAGATCGATTGTAACTTAAAATGCAATATTTATAGATTTTAGTTAAAATTGCTTGCGCTCGCTCAGTGCACAATTCCGGTGAGGGCACATAGGGTGTGAGCGTACACGCTTCAGAACTGAAAACTTTTGCCAGGTTAAACTAACCGTTACAATACCAATGAGGAGGGTCTCATACGTTGTAACAATGTCTGCACATGGTCAGTCAGTCGTAGAGAGATGAAATAGATAAGGTTATTGCGTGTTTTTTGTTTTGAAATGTATCAGTAGGTTGGCCTTGAACTTGCATGTCGCTTTCGTGACCTTGGCATTTGATTTACTCGCAGTCTTCAATGGAAATAATGCGTATCGATAAACTAAATCGCTTGAATTTCGTAGTTTTATGGTATTTTGGATAACAGAAACTATTGAGAAATTGTCACAAACGTGTGATATTTCTGACTCAAACGATTAATCTAGACTAAACTATTGTCGGTTTTTAAGAACTTTTAAACTAATACACGAAAAAACCAATGTTCCGGCGATGCCTAGATTTGAAATGTCAGTTCCATGAACCCTTTCAAAAATAATTTGAAAATCCCATTGTGCCACACTCCTTATTGCCTATCTATCTTACTAAATTTTGTCCGCGAGAGCACCATGCAGGTGGTGATAACCCTTGGGTCAGGGATTTGGACCAAATTTTTTCTGTGAGATGGGTTAGTACCCAGATACATCCCCACAAAATATTAGATTGATTCAATTGATACCGACCTGGAAAATTGGAAAAGTATTTTTTAATCGAAAAATAAGCCAAAAATAGGCAATTTTGGATCCAAATTTGAATGACCTGCTATTCGGAAAATAATTGATTTGGATAGACAAAATTTTGGGCATTAGTAGGACCACTCAGGTTCCTCCTTCACACTGAGTTTGAAGTTTCTACTGCTTATGCTACCTTGGTACTGGCCGGATACCCAACTCTCTCTGAAAATTGAATTTAATGAAAACCAATGTTTAAGAGGCTAAAGCTCGTTCTTAGCAGGGACTAGGACCAAAGTTGAATGTTACCCACAACTAGCAACCTTCCTACTAACAAAATAAAAAATAAAAATGACCGGAACAGTCATAATAAAAACAGGAGAAATATATTAAAAACACCAAACATTAGGATAAAATGTCCCGTCTATCAATACCCCAGATGAATTATATGTATGGACATCTTTACAAATTTAATATATTCCATTTAGTCGTTAGCAAGGATGATTTACACATGAGAGGAACAAAGTAAAATGAGATTTAAAGTCCACTGGACACAAACTAGGTCATTGTGGGACTAGCATAATATGGTGATGCATACTGTATCTATGGACATCATCACAAAGTTAATATATTCGTTATCAAGGGTGATTTTGACTTAAGAGAGAGAAATGGGGTTTAAGGTCCACTCAACACAAACTAGGTCATTTTGGGACTAACATATGGTACAATTTTACTTCAATAATACACTTGTGGGAAAAGAGAATATCCATGAGGTTGAACAAACAACACCACACCATGTCACCGGCATACTGTCACACCACTTAACTCAATGACAGACCTTAGGATCTAAAGTCTATGTGTTAGACCAGGGACAAGTTTCATGAATGTCCAATGCAATTTAAACAGAACAAATCGTCTTCTATAAATATGATATAATGAAAGGTGAAATATTATACACGATTCAGTGTAAGCATATTTTAGCTCTTGGGTAAAAGAAGTGTTTCTGAGGGATGTACATGTTCGCTCTTGTAACAGGTTTTAAGGACGAGGGGATTGTAGATGATCCCGTGACAGTGAGTCTTAGTCACACAATCAGCAAGACGACCATACAACACCTTTTCTGCCAATGTTTCTTGTGCCAAATAGGTTATTTTGGTCAAACATATTTTAGGAATCAGACCAGCTTATTCCCATCTGTATTTAGGAGCCGATCATTGTATGGAAACATTTGGACGTTTTCATGGAGAGGCATTGCAGATCGGGAGGCTATGATAATTTTATACCGACATCCCTGAAGGAGAAGAGGTCAAAAACAGTACTACAAAATAAAACAGTACTCTGTGGTCCAAAAACCTTGAAGGAAGGTCAGAGAGCATTTACACTCGAACGTAGGAATCTAAGTAAGTGAGCACTTCTGCTCGAACGTAGGTATATGTAGGAGTTTGGCACATGCGGGCAACATTATCCTGGAGTGCCATAAATCCTGTTTTGATCTATGCCATGATTCAGAGATTTCAATACCAGACATTAAATGTCCCTACATGAACACTTCTGAATGTTTCTTCTTATGGTTCTTCGTTACATGAGCAGGTGTACAAATTAAAAGATATCAAGTTTATGATAGTCATGTCAGTCAAATTTATACGATGATCTGCTCATGAATACAGATCTTAATAACAGTGTTCTGATCCCTGCAAAATTACACACCACCTATGACCCTTCCCTATGGCTATCAAGCAAGCGTGAAAGTCAGATTTTGTCACAAAAATATTATGATTTTAAACAAAATGATCTATTTGACACGATTCACGTTGAAATTACGAAATATTACAAGTAATGGTGATGATCAGTAGTCATTTGAAGATAATCGTTGGTCATTGCTGAAAAGGTGCTGCTTTGGTTAAATTGTGCTAATATAAAAGCTTGCTATGCCAGTCCTTACATTTATGCACTTCCGTGCTACTAACTACTGAATACAGGTGAGAATAATCGTTGCCTGATCCTGCAAAATTATACACCAGTTAAGCCCCTTTCCTACGATGACCGCCAATGTCCGATTTTGTCACAAAAACTTCATGATTTTTAACCAAGATAGTATATTTGGCACAAGGAACGTTCAAGTAACAAAAAATAGTACTAATGTTCATAATCAACGGTCATTTGAACTCTTGAAAACAGTATTCGGTCATTAGTGAAAAGACGAATTTCGTGGAAAATACCGTTTTTACACATTTTCAGAATATTACAGCACTCTATTGGGTTGCGTTCCGGTCAGTTTTTTTCTTTTGACATTTACTTTGAGAAATGCCCTTCACAACCACACCAAGCAATTCTATGTCAGACCTGCAAAGAAGCAGCTACATGCGTTTTAGGATAGCATAGTTTTAAACATATGTAAAATGACCACTTTATGATCACTCACAAAAAATTCCACACGATTCATTCATTCCCAAACGACTAGGATTTTAAGACGACTACTAGGCCTATCATACCTGACCAATATCAAAAATGTAGAGACACAACTTTTCGGGTAGGAGCGTTTTGAAATTAGGGTAACAAATTGGTCGAAATATGTCAACTTTTGCCCCAAAACAACAATTTCCAGTTATACCGGAAGTTGTCCGTTCAAAATTTTTTCACTCCATCATGTGACTTCTGTCGCCTAGGGGTCCCCATAGACCAAGTATGGTTGAAATTTGCTGACCCCCCGGATTATCGTTTTTTTCAATTTCTGCATGGTGCTCTCGTGGACACGCTCTTAAAATGATTTTTCCAAATATAAAATACCCTTGGCTCCTATATAAATCATCATAACCACAAAGCCATAAATACTTTGCATATACGTATATAGTAGTATTATAGGACTGACGGGGTTTCGATCCCCCGGTTGTACTTGACAGGGAGTAGAGTTGCCCGTCCAAGCGAATTATTAAAAAAAAATTATCCATGTTTTAGTCAGGAAAAGCCCCCCTCTCTCTCTATCTATCTCTCTCGCCCTGTCTCTCTCTTATTTTTTTTTTTTTTTTTTGGTCTATTAATTATTTGAAAATAGTATAATTTATACTTGAATCATGGTAATATATAAAATAGTAACAAAGAGTTTTGTTTACTGGGGTTTTGAGGTTTTCTTGTTCTTGGGGTTTTAATTTGGGGCGTCATCTAATTGCTTATATTGCCATACAATAAAATAAACGAGTGGGCCGCAGCTATATTTCCCATGGAATGAAAAAAAAAATGAATGAAAATTATTTTTGTGAATGATAGTATACAACCCGGGCCATTGGCAATATTATCATTATTCCAAATATATCCATATGTCGCAATAGATCCCACAACATGTTCTAATCAATGTTTGTTATCGTGATTTTAAGTTAGGAGAGGGTGACAGCTGTCCTAAGTTCAAATTGATTTTAGTTAAGATTGTCCCTAAAATAGCTTTGTGAAACGCCACTATTTTAAGTTAAGATACAATTTTAACTTACAATATTATTTTAGTGGATTTTATCTAAAATGCTTCAAATCGTTTTGTGAAACGCATCTATCTTAAGTTAGGATGGAATTTTAGTTTAAGACGATTTTAAGGAGATTTAAGTTTTTGTGAAACAGGGCCCAGTTTATATACATTCTTATTACACATTATTATATGCGTTGCGACCCATTTGTGTCAATTTCTAGGTCCCAAATAGAGAGAGAGAGAGATTGGGTTTAACGTCAACTCGACACAAACCAGGTCATTTCGGGACTAACACATGGTTCCATTTTATTTCAACGATTCGCTTGCGCGTACTTTTCTTTAGCAGTGGGAGGAAACCGGAGGACCCGAAAAAACCCACGAGGTTGGACAGGCGATCCTACTCTTTTTCACGTACAACCGGAGAATCGAAACCACGCCAGTTGACTCAATGACAGACCTTATGATACAGCGCGCATGTGCTAAAAATTCGGCCACCCAACCCGCTCCAATAATCGTGAAATGTCATTGAAGTGTAAAAATTGTGTTAAATGCAACACAAACAGCGTTATTTCGGGAATTTGTTTCAATTATTCGCATGTGCGTAGGTAATGGAAAGATTTGGGACGGGGGTCTAAAGACGCAGAGAATCCCCATGATATTACACAGGCGACCCCACGTCTTGTCGCCACAGGTCGAAACCGCACCACTAAACTCAGTCGAAGGCCATACCATCTCAATCACAAACTGTTGACTAAATTGTAATGTAAATGTAAATGTTAAAGTAAGTAAATGATACCCCCAGATGTAATAAAAAAAAACGATTTGACTTTCTTGCATGCACCCACAAATAACACTGATTGACAGTCGTTAACCGTTGTATAAAGTTATCTAAATTATTAATTAGACATTAATTAACCTATCCAGACCGTAATCAACTCTCGATGTCATCGCTAGCCTGTGATATTTACTGGATTAGAACCCGATCTGCTGCACAACGCTCATTGATGATTAAATCAAAAAATGGATAATCGAGAATGTTTAGTAATGATGATCGAGGCTAGGCCAAAAATTCAATCGCTAAATTCTCGGTTCAGAGTGGATCAATTTGACTGAAATTTGCAGCAAATTCCCTTTACATTCAGTGCCGGTGGAAGCAATTCTTGATTGGGTGGGGGGGGGGGTACTGTCTTACGACTGTAGGCGAGGGTCCAGGGGCCGCATAACTTTCAGGCAAACACGTGAGGTGAAAACAAAAATTTATATTTCATCACTCTACTTTGTGCGACATTTTACGGGCATCGATTATGTTTTGTGAATTCATCAGCAACAGTCTGATTGGATGGTTGGAATTCGGGTCGGAATAGGGTGGTATTTCTCTTGAAAACCGATTGGAAACTTTGAAGTTGCTTAATTCATAGGTTAATACAGTTGTCTTCATGCTATGTTCCCACTATCACGATTCGCGCCAGGAAAACGTGTCTGCGATCGCTAAATTTTCCAAATTATCCTTAGGGGTTGTGTGGGAGAGGGGTCCTACATGTTAAGCTCTGTTCCTGTGCCTCTCGTAGAGACGACCGGCATCACCAACTGTAACCCGCAATTATATTTTGGGGGCAATTCAGGTTATGCCCCCTTACATTCATCGAGCTCGTAAGCCTTTGCTCGCAGCCGGGGATCTTTCAACCCAGGGATCAGTATAGAGCATAATAGGGGTTTCTTCTAAAAGCCTAGGTTCAAGAAGTCTCACGTCTATGTTAAAATCAGACCTCGTTGTATCTAGCGGCATAATTACTTGCGTGCAATAACCCTGATAAAAGTGTACTCCGCTGGGCCTGACATTATTTAGTTTTTAACTATTATAGTGAGAACTGCCACCTCTTTATCTAATCTCCCATAATGTATCTTTAATAATATGTATTTTATTATACCAACTTTTAGTTCAGGTTATGACATTTCTTTAAAGACCAAATGCCACAATAATACGAAAATGGAAAGCGGACAATAAAGAAATTTCGTATGGGCTGCAAAACAGTAGGGTGTTACTTCATCTTACATATTGTTTAAGTGGCATTTAACAACTGGATGAGAATGACACATGACACAATTATATGGAATACATGTTACTTGAAGGATTTATTTCAGCGACGTTTTGACGAGGGTGCTCCCATCTTTATCAAGTAACTTGTATTCCATATAATTGTGTCATGTATTATTCATCTTATTTAGTTTCATTTCACATCCCATATTATAGCGGGGGGTTGGATGGCTGAATGGTTAGCGTGCGCGCGCTGTATCATAAAGTCTATCATTGAGTCGACTGGCGTGGTTTCGAATCCCCGGTTGTACGTGACAAGGAGTAGGGCCCTGTCCAACCTCGTGGGTTTTCTCCAGGTCCTCCGGTTTCCTCCCACTGCTAAAGACCCCTACGCGCAAGCGAATTATTGAAATAAAATTAAACCATATGTTAGTCCCGAAATGACCTAGTTTGTGTCGAGTGGACGTTAAATCCCATCTCTCTCTCTCTCTCTCTCTCTCCCATATTATAGCATACCGCTTGTTTTCTCCGTAATAGTAGTTATCTCCCTTGTGTTAATACTCAAACTTTAATACGACATATAGGTTTTTTTTCATTGTCTTGTGGTAACCTGTTAAAGGCCTCCATAATATAGTTTTTAGCCTTAATATAACCCCGTGATGTCGATGCTGACATACCACGAAAGTCTTTTATCTTGTGTTGTCTTTGTGGCGGAGTTCCTGTTCTGTCAATAACAGCCTGATTCGCGTTAATATTTTTCATTCTGTCTGCTGTAGCAATAGTAGCAACAGTTGTTAGTTCTGTAGATTTCCCACATCACGAACAAATGACGGCAGAGCGTGGGGTTAAGTTTTACTTCATGATAGCCAGTCGTGGGTATAATGAATACACACTATTACAAATTAAAGGTGCAGTATCCCTTAATATCTCTGTATTTGGTCGGGGGGGGAACTGATAGGGATGGGGTGTTACAGCCAGATGTTGTTTCCACAAGATGTCGTCGGTCTCTGCTCAAAGGGTGATAGAACGTAGATGTCGTCTGTCCCTGTCGTCTGTTACCAACATTCAATAAAACAAAGAAATACGTTATTTTTATCCTGAAATGGCCGCATTTTATGGGTGTACAATAGGATTCCCTCAAATATGTTATAACAAAAGCAAATTCGAGTATAAAATATGCCATGTAACTAAATGGTCATGCCTCGGGGGCAACTATAAAAATTATTAAAGTAAAAAAAGTACATGCGCGAACACAGCTCATTAGCTGGCATTCGGCAAACATCAGCAGATTCCAGTACCCTACATCTAGCCTCGGCTGTCCGCCATCCGTATTAAATTATTGTAAATATCTTAAACGAATAACAAACGCAAATTCTAGTATAAAATAACCTATATAACTAATAGTACATGCGCGAACACAGCTCATTAGCTGGCATTCGGCAAACATCAGCAGATTCCAGTACCCTACATCTAGCCTCGGCTGTCCGCCATCCGTATTAAATTATTGTAAATATCTTAAACGAATAACAAACGTAAATTCTAGTATAAAATAACCTATATAACTAAATAGTCGTTCCGCGGGGTAATTATCAAAATTATTAAAGTAAATAAAGTACATGCGCGAACATAGCTCATCAACTGGGAAACACATTCTGCGCTCAGCAACAAGAATAAATACTTCTCAAAATTCTCGAAGTAAAACTTGACAAAATCCGTTAAACATGGAAGCCTATACTTACAGGGAAGATAACTTTGGAACGGAAGGTCGCGGAATGCTTAATATCGATAGGATATGACCTCTTATAACCCGAATACTTCTCGCGTTCGTCATCCAGTGTGTCTGTTTTAATATATCCCGAGAAATATCTCAATCTGAATAGGATATAGTCGAGGAATATATTCAGAATACAATGACACAAAGTATCAATACAGATTCTAAAAGAAACCTTCGTATTTTAGTCTTTAAATACAATTTATTCCTCAAAGATATATCCATAACATATATTTGCAGCCGTTTTTCTTTTATTTTATAAACAGCATGTTATGGACTGACACTAATTGAGAAAACCCCATACCTACCTATATGTTATGTTACAAGTAATAATATGTACAAGATATATTTATCAATAATGAATGAAAATATGGCTATAAATAATCATAACAATGAAAATGAACAAAATGGTTATGTAAATATCTTAAATACCTCCCAACCCAATTAATACATTTGTTACTTTAAGGCATATTTGCTATAAGTTTAATTGACATATCCATTGCGACGATTTACAATCTATAAATCTAGTACAAACTGAAAGCTCTGTATAGATTTTAGTTTGCCCACCAGATCAAGTACAAGGTATGGGATACCAGTAATCACTCTTTATATCGACAGAGGTTCAATAGCGAGAACACAATAGTCATCATCAATAATTTGTCTTAGCCATAAATTAATTTTATTTTTCTCGTACTCGTTTAAAACCCCATCATTTGCTCTATAAAGTATTGCGTAATTATCAAATGTATACTTATTCCAAGCACAAGTCGGGGAAATCAAAATTAGCAGATTGCTATCTGGAATATCAGATTTGCTCACGACATTTCGTAACATTGATAGTTCCATGTTATTTTGAGGATAGTCTTTCAGATAGTTGTCAGTGGCCACTACGAGAAATGCCTTGCTCGAACAAATCGCATTTTCACTTTCATATAAGACTGGCTTTCCGGGCAATATATCGTAATGCCGAAAAAACACACGTAACCCTCTTTCCTTTAAAATAGGAAGAATTTCATCTTTAATGAATATAATATCGCGATCAGAATAAGATAAATAGACATCATAAACTTTAACAAATTGATCCATGGGAAGAATTCCACCTAATGCTTCCGATTCCATATTGTCATCTGGCACCAGTTCGCGATATGTATAAATCGTCACTATGAATAAACAATCTATTATAAAATGCAAAAATGCTTCAACATAATCTACGCAGAAGTATTCTAATATATTGAAACTGATTACATCGTGTTTCAATACAGATATGATCGTAAGAATGATATATATTTTAGTTGGAGAGCGGTATCTAAACTTTAACGGCGCTTTTAATGCCGAGACGTTAAAAGCACAAAAGAATGCTACCTTTAATAATTCAGAAAATCTTTTTTCGTAATTATCTTTAAAATATAATGCATAAATTACAACACGATTCGTCATTTCTATTACAAATCTAATATAAAGAAAATGGAAACAAATGCTAACAACAACAATTCCAAAAACCAAATATAGTCTGGGCTTTGCTGGACTATCTCTAGCAAGAGGTTCATCCAATTCCAATTCCGGGGGCCTCTTTTTAGTGATCGAAACAGTTTTGTATATGTCACCGAACATCTGTGAATTATCAACCGAAACTGTAAACGCGGTAGGATATTGAAACTCTTTTGTCTCGGATTTATTCAAATTCCTGTTAAAAACTTGACGACGTATAAAAAACTTATACGTTCCAGTACTATCTGGACTGGAACAAATGTTCATCCTGAAAAGTTTGTCGGAGTATTTTGTTACTTTATAATATACAAATGGCCATGTAAAAAGGCCATGTATAAGCCACGAACATCTGAACATACTGTGTGTTTCAATCGGTGGCTTATCATTGAATGTATAATATATTTCCATATTGTTCCAGTGGGGTAGTCCAGTAACAGGCAGTGAAAACATTACAATTCCACCTAAAGGCACAACAGTTGAAATATTCTCTTCTGGATATTGTTTAATAAAAACCTCTCGTGTGTACAGATCATCACTGCATTTGCATGCGTAAAGTGTCTCATTGTTTGAATTATTAGTCGAAGTTTGCAAAGTTGTATACCACGTAGAATCACCGAAATGAGACATAGTGGTTGTATTTATGTGCCGACTATCTTCTCCGATAGAAATTCCTTCTTTATCAAACCAAGAACATTGTGTAGTGCACCAGGTATCTGAATCAATTAACCGACCGCCTTTAAATTTATGAAGGTCTAAAGTGGGACTAACTTGATAAACCCAGCCTTTCCCACAACCAAACCAACGACCAAAAACAGAACCCAGGAATACAGCAGAACAAAGATAGCACAATTGAAATAACGCGCGAAAAAAACTCCATTTCCATTTTAAAGTTATGCTTTTACAATATGTCATCCGGTCACTCTTCGTATAAATTTGGTTTAATTCTTGAGATGTGTCCATCTGAACGATTTCGTCGGAGAAAACTCAGATCTGAAATATATGAAAATTATTCTTTAGCATACTGATCATAATCGTCATTACCATTGATTTCTAAGACTCAAGACGGGAAAAAAGATATGGAGCATCAGAAACGACAAAATTTTAATGACAGAAACGGCAAGTTTCAAACATGGTTTCTTTTTTGTGGTTTAGTTTTCAGATGGGTCAGCCTTGTCTAAGATATATTATGTCAATTCATTATCATTATTGTTTGTGATGGAATCTCCGTTAAACTTATATATATAATAACTATTTTTTATACGTCCATATTGTGGAAGTATTATGCCGCCACTCCTGTATGTGTGTGTGTGTGTGTGTGGGGGGGGGTGTTTGTGGGTCGCCTACAGAGCGCAATTCTTAATGAATTGTTTTTAAACTTTGTATATTGACTCCTTATACCCCAAGGATGATCTCTATTGTTTTTGGTGCATACCCGACTCCCATGGACAGAGTCCCGCCCTTTTTATGAATTTGTTTGTTTGTCATATTCAGGACGAATTTCTTAACGGATCATCTTGAAAAAACTTTGGATACTTGTTCTTTATACCCTAAAGATCACGCCTAATGTTTTTGGTGCATGACCAACCCCCTGGGACAGAGACATGCCCATTTCTCTTTGTGTTTCTGTGTGTCGCTTACAGGCCGCAATTCTTAATGGATCGTCTTGGAAACTTTTCATACTTATTCCTTATACCCTAAGGATGACCTCTAATAATTTGGGTGCAGGTCCGATCCCCTGGGACAGAGCCACGCCCAAGTTTTGTGTATGTTTTTGTGTCGCCCACAGGCCGCACCCATTACATATCCTTTTGAAACTTTGCTTACCTATTCCTGTTTCTGAGTGTCGCATACAGGCCTCAATTCTTAATGGATCGTCTTGGAAACTTTTCATACTTATTCCTTATACCCTAAGGATGACCTCTAATATTTTGGGTGCATGCCCGATTCCCTGGGACAGAGCCACGCCTAAGTTTTGTGTATGTTTTTGTGTCGCCCACAGGCCGCACCCATTACAGACCCTTTTGAAACTTTGCTTACCTATTCCTTATACCCTAAGGATGATCCTATTGTTTTTGGTGAACGCCCGACACCCAGGGGCTGAGCTACACCCATTTTTGCTTTGTGTGTTTGTGTGTAGCCCACAGGCCACAATTCTCAATGGATCTTCTTGAAACTTGATCTAAGTATTCCTTATAGCCTAAGGACGGCACCTATTCATTTTGGTGCATATCCCAACTCCTAGGGACAGAGCCACACCTACTTTTTGTGTTTATCATATACTGGCCGCAATTCTGAATGGATCATCTTCAAACTTGGCATGCGTATTCCGTATAGCCTAAGGGCAGCCACTATTGATTTTGGTGCATTTCCCGACGCCGGGGACAAAGCCAAGCCCATTTTTTGTTTAGCATCTGAAGTCGTCAATTCTGAAAGGATTATCTTGGAACTTAAGTATACTTATTCCTTATACCCCAAGGACGGTAACTATTGATTTTGGTACATGGTCCGCCCCCACTTGGGCGGTTCCACACCCACTTTTTGTTTAATATTTTGTCTGTAAATAATCTACAGGTTGCAATTATTAACATATTGGGATCCAATTCAGTATGATCCATCATAGGGAGGTACCTATTTATATTGGTCCATGCCCAACTCCCATAACTTTGGAACATAACTCTGTTTTTAACTGAGGTAGAATGTTTTACCTTGGTGTTGATGTTTATTAGGTGAATGTCTTGACCGAGTTCAATGATTAATATTTCATTGGTCGATGCTTTGGGACAAGATAATCTTGATTGTATCTGAAAGAGAGTAATGAAACTTAGTGTATAGCTGATAATCGGTTTGATTGCTCGATAATTTAAAAAAAAATAAACGAGCAATTAATTAATACGTGTCATCTATTTATTTCGGGATTTCGGCGAAGAACATCAGCCTAACTGTTGGCTTGTTATTATATGATTTAAAGTTACAAATATCAATAGGTTCATATCTTCTTTAATTTGTATTAGAATATTGTGGGATTATAGTAAATATATATTAATCATATTATTAGAAGTTATATATATTATTGTTTATTGACTACAAATATCTATTCTTTATCAAGTAATTATAACCTTTCGTGAAATCGTACCGATGACAGTGCGGCATTCATGACCTTATATTTTATTAACTAATGTGCAGAAATGGCTACGACTCTATTTCTTGTATATGATAATGTCATAAGCTCTTTCATTTAAAACTGTTTTATAATGTAAACTTAATAAAAGGATGTCGATGTTATATTATCAATGTCTATAATTCGAACGAAATTCCCAGACGACATCGATTTATACATGAATTACTATAATCAAAGCAACTAAATGTCTTTTAAAATAAATATTAGTGATGAGGTCGGTTTTATACGATTAAATTAACGAAAGGTAAAATCTTGGCCATAGTTTAACATGTGTCTTACCGTGTCGACAGTGGCACAAATGCCTTAAAAATCGTAAATGAGCCTCCATATCTACCCTAAGACTTGAGGGACGACGGCTTTGCTGTGGTTTGTTAACTGCAAAATCTTTACAAATCCCGGTAGTTTTAATGTCACCAAAAAAACAAAATATGTAAGGCAACTCTGTAGTCACATTACAATGTACATACCTGTGAGTTGAATCGAAATGTATAGGCCTATATATATATCTGATAGGAGAATGGTGGATCCTGTACTCCAATCTTCTTGACGCCAAGATCAATATAACTAATTAATATAAATTATAGCATGGAAAAACCCATACACGTCAGATAATAAAACACGATCCGCAGTAAATATTTACTCCTATCACCACAGTAAATAAGAGGAATGACATAGGGATACTGTACCATGTTGGCATGTACCCCTATACATATCATAAAATTTTACATAGGTGTGTGTTAATTATACACACGTGAAAATAGTCTCATGCGAACGCAATTGTATGTGTGTGCAAATTTGCACAAATATAGTATATTTACATCATGTAACGAGGTAGTACGAATATAGTATATTTAGATCATGTAACACGTATAGGCTTGAATGTCTAATACTCGCAGAGGCGTAGCCGTGAAATATATATTGGGGGGTCCGCAACCCTAACCCTAACCTTTTTTTTTAAAACCCCTAAAAAATATAAACAAACACCATGTGGCCATGCTGTCTACACATCTCGTTTGCTGATTGGCACAGACACCGCATGCAAAGCATTATGGTTACGTGACTGGTTGAGCGGGCGATAAATATATGGTTTAGGCGATAATGTTTTTGGGTACCTACATGCGATTCACTCTGATAAATGGCAGAAAAATATTAACAAAATATCACTGACAGGCTAACTAGACATAATTTTATGGAACACAGTTACTTTTCACGTCACACATGTTTCCAGGATGATTCTCTCTGTGTTTTATTTTAGCAATGTAAACCATATTGGGATATGTACAGGTTTGGGGGTCGACCGATTGGGGGGTCGCCCCCCCCCCCTCCCGGACCTATCACCCCCACCCCCCCATGTGTGACGCCCATGAATACTTGTATTACCTACACGGACACAGGAGGGGTTCTCGTCGATGTACCAACAATAATAATAATTCGTAATCGTATGTTCCATACCGATGATTTTATTACTACTAATGATGATTTACTAAAAAAATACAAATATTTTTCAAGAATAAAAACACAGAATAAAATTATTACCGTAAGTTATATTAAGTCTGTAAAATTTGTTCAGTGTGAAATTCAAGGTAAAATGACTAGAGAGAGGCAACTCTTGTTTTGCGATAGCTTCCACAGAACCAAAAACACACAGTTGCCCAATGGAAATCCAAACATGCATGGTAAATATTACAACATACATACTATTTAGGTATAAATATGTATAAAGTAAATAAAAAGCAATTACTTATTACTTATAGAACCTATGCAAATACTAGCTCGAATGCCGGGAACCTAATGCATATGGCGGGCGGGCTAGTTGACGAAATACAAACCAGCGTGCACAAGCAAAACTCACATTTTCTTTATAATAAAGAACCAAATATGCTAAGAAATGATCATAATTATATATATAGAGAATCACCTACGAGTCTTTTTTGATAAAAAAAAATATCAACACAAGTTGATAAAGTAACAAAAAACGAGGCTCTGCAGAGTTGGGGGTTTTTTTGGGGTTTTTTTTTACTTTATCAACGAGTGTTGATATTTTCTGATATCAAAAAAGACAAGTAGGAGATTTTATTTATCATCCAATCCTTTCTTACGTGCACAAATAAATAAATATAATTCTTTGCTATAGACTTCACTTTTACTGAACCTGATTACATTACGGCGCAGTGATACATCATTTTTTGACAGCAATTCAACCATTGCAAAGTCCTTTATATTGACCCAGTGTTTCCATCAAAGTCAATTAAATAAAAATAATTCATTTTTAATAAAAAAAAGAAGTTACTTTTAATAAAAATAAAGAAGTTACTTTTAATAAAAAAAATGAACTATTCTTTGAAAATACGAAAAAAGTAGTTCCTTTTTAACTGAACAATCAAATTCATGTAATGCGATATCTCGTTTATCGCAGTAGATTATGAAATCTATCACACAAGCGATATCTACTGTAGAATGTATTATTGAGTGATAAATGAAAGATTATACAATTGTAGTTGCCTAATTTGTGTGCCTCCATTGTCCCCAGATAGCGAAAATCTCCAGCTCAGTCGTAAGGCCAGATTATAAACTGACCTGTAGTAAATATTGATTGACACAGTCGCTATGATCACTAATACCCTGTTCACATTTACCCTTATACATATCATGCAAATTTCCAAAGGTGTGCAATGCAAATCGTTTCATAATTAGGTGCCCAGCAATTACACCGTGTCAGTGACGTTATAGTGTCGGGTATTCCAAATTTTGTTGTTGAATGAAATGAAACGAGGTTTAACGTTCTAGTACTGTACTGCACCGACTGGGTTATTGATGCACCATACAATGGGCTATGAGGGAAATTTTGGCAGCGCCAAATACGGCCTACCCATATTTCGAATTCCAATTGTCAAGAGCTCTTTTACTTGCACGCCAAAGTGTACACGGGACCTTGGTTTATCGTCCAATCCGAACGTCTATACAGTGTCGCTTACCAGGCCCTCCGTCCTGCAACACCTCTCCGAAAATCTATGTTTACAAATCCGAGATATCGGACCTCTTCATCAAGCTATGCTACCCGAAATGAAATAGGGTTTAACGTCCTACTGTTTTGCTCCTAAACTGGGCATACGCCATACAGTGTGCTATGGGGGAAATTTTGCCCGGGCAGCGGCGGCGCTACGGCCTACCCTTATATCGAATTCCAACTGCCAAGGATCTTTTACGTGCACGCCAATTTGTACTCGGTTTTTCGACCCATCCGAACGACTAGACAGTCACCTTGTCAGGCCCTCCGTCCTGCATCACTGACAAGGGGAAACCACGCCGGAAAATCTGGATGAACTTTCTCGGCCAATTTAGGGATCGAACACCGCTTTTATATTTCTTAACAATAAATGCATATATGAAATATATATGGTAACCAATGCGGGGCATGTTTTGTCGTCATTTGTTGGTGGACAGTCAGGTCCAAACTTAGGTAGGACACGTGTAAGTGAAATAAATATTATATTTCGACCTCAAAGCGCGAAATGATGTTATACACGTTTGTATTATCTCCGAATCTATGGGACGCTTGTTTCTTACTATAGGCGTATGGGGGAGCATATGGACACTGGAATAAAGGGGTGAGGTGGGGCAAGTACTGAACCCCGCTGTACACATAGTCTTCAGATTTTGACTGGTTGATTTGAACAATAAAAATTCCGTCATTTGATTAGGAATATACCCATTGTAGTACTGCTTTGGTGACCTTTCGTGTCGAATATACCGAGTGGTCGGGTACTATAGCCATTTTCTCAGTGAGTAGGATCTTGCCTCGCTAACCATGATCTCCCATGTTTGATCCTGGTCCCATCTTATCAGTGGTGCACGACAGAGCTCCTGCATATAAAATACATTATGTTTATCCTGGTATGACCACATTGTATGGGGGTACAATAACATTTCCTCAAATCATGTAAGATGATTGATCAATATGGAAATAATCCATATTTATTGACGGTAAATATACGGATAACAAAGTATATTCGAGCATAAAAAACTTCGAGAATAGACCGCTGCACTGAATGGCCGCCATATTAAAACAAAACAGTTTTGCATCTTTCATACATTCAAAGACTGATTAAACATATTCGATTTTATTAAATGGAAGCAGAATAAATACTTCTCAAAATTCTCGAAGTATGCCTTCAAAACCAAAATTGACCTCTATCGTGTGTACAAGCTTGGCATAAGCTGTTAAAAATTGAAGTCTGTATAGGGGCGATAATTTCGGAACGGAAGGTGGCGGAATACTGATTATCGATAGGATATGTATCTTCTTATAATAGGCTGGTTGGAGAAGGTGACAAATCCAGCTTTGTGGGAAGAAATTCCTACCCAAATGATTTCTTCATTTTCTGAAACAACTATGTCCCTAGTGTTCCAGAAAAATTTTCCCCGCCGACCGGAGTTGAGCAAATTTTTTTACAGCATTTTGAAATTTTGACCCCCTGGGTCAACATAATGAAACTGAAAACCATTTATAACTTCAAAAATATCAATTTTACAGCCTAGAAATGTATTATCAACGTATAGGAAAGTGATACCAAGGATTCCAGAAATGATGTAAAAAGTAATGTACGACGTCACCGTGACGTCAGAATACAAAATGGCGGAACTGTGACGTCACTGTGATGTCAAAATTCAAAATGGCGGAGACGTGTTGTGAATAAAGAGTTATTGTGTCCCAAACTTTCCACCGTACATTTGATCGGACAGACTGGCGGGTGAAATGAAAGGTGGGGATCAAAAACATTATTATATGTCAAAGGGTATTCTCTTTATATAGTACCAAGACTGAATATACGCTAGAGAAGATAGGCAGTTTATACACCAACCAAGATAACTTAGTAGATAAACAAAAGGCTTTAGGCCTATATTGAGGCCTTTCCCATAACAAACAAACATGCAGGGCCTACACCATACATAAACCGGCTGGTTATGTGTCATAGCACAGACCTGTCACCTTCTGCATGCACATTGTCATGTATTGGGCACTGCATTCAATTATTTATCAGCCATGCATAGACCACCTTCTACTTTTCTAGGCCCAAGCCAGGACCCAAGCAGTCTATTGATTCTCACTATAAATAAATAGGGTCTTAAAAAATACTTATTTTGCATTTTCCAAGGCCAGTTGTACTAACTTCCTCCCCCGATTTGTCGAAAACATAATGTAATTTATGTATATTCAAAGAAAACTAAACATATTCTAATAATAAATTGAAACAACGGGGGCTGCCATCTTTGTTTCAAGCAATCTGATTGGACAATTGAGTTACTAGGTTTTACTGTGGCATACTAGGGAAATGAAGGAAGTTGCTAGGTTGTGCCATGGGTGTAACTGCTTACAAAATGAAAAGATTGGAATATCTAGTACAACAACAGGAAGCACACACATTAGTAACTACAAATTTGGTCCTAACTCAATTTTGATAAAAAAAAAAAAAACAAGTGAGTTACTAGGTTTTGCCTAGTGGACACATTTGCGCGCACGTTTAAGAACCCTGACAGTTTGAATTAAATATAAGAGTAGGCCTGTGGGCGGCTGTCCGGGAAATTTTTTCTTCATTGAACACTGTATGGCGTTTGAATTTCGATAGGGTCCCCCCTTCCCCCCGACTAGTTTTTTGTTTGTTTTAATCTTAATCTGTGCCTGTATATATGCATATTGATTCGTATTATGTTTGTTTCTGAATGTTGAAATTTAAATAAAATAAAATTAAATTATATAACATAAGTTAAAACAATATTTCAATATATAATCTTGTTATGATATATAACCAATAATGGATACAGTTTTGATAAAATAATAAGATACGGATTCGTTGATCAAGAAGGACAATACAATAATAAAAGAATTAACAATAGTGAAATATAATATAATTTAGTTTAAATAAATAATAGTTTCGTTCAAGATACCCGGACACGAACTTTTACACAAGAGGGACATTTCTCGGAAATTGCAAGCCTGTTTAACTAGATATATTTACTTTAGTGAAATATAATATAATTCAAATTTAAATAACAGTTACGTGAATCTCTCCTATACATATCAAACCTGTCCTGACATAAAATATTACACAATGAAACAGAACACCAAGTATATTATCTGGAGGGCTTAAAAGTTCGAATTTCAAGTAAATTAAGTTAATCCCCTATGTGTCTATTCCTCGAAATATGTTAAAGGGCCAATCCCAATAATATGTAGGAGACTAAAACTGCTTAATTTTGTGTTAAAATCCCTTAAAATCCTCCACCAAAGGGCCGAGCAACTAACTCAATATTTGTGATACGTTTTCAGACAATTTAACCTGTCAGTCTTCATCTGGAAATGGAGACCGGTGTCCCAAACTCTATTATGTGGCTTATGGATAAACCAGACCTTTACTTTATAAAAATACTGTGTAGGTGAAATTTACCTTCGGTTATCAAGTACAGCACATGGGTCATTCATTGTATAGACCTCTAAAGGAATGGGAATCGATTATCAGGTCACCCAACGAAAAAATGACCAGAAATCTTAAAAGGGTTACGTGTCCGGATAAGCATTTGTGAAGTTCACGTCCAAACGACTAAATATTGTGAGCTGAATGTTTGAGACAAGGTAAACACACCATTCCTCTATATTTTGGAGCTTAAATTTCAATCGTACTCAGACTTTTATTTTTGAGACGATCTGTTCAAATCGGAAAAGTCCCTTTAATATTTAAAGTAACATTTACTGATCTAAATATTTTCAAAAGCGAAATTCTATTATGACTTTCTGAATTATTAATCCATGTATACTTGGATCATTCACAATCTATGGCCCTCCATCTTGCACCCAACCAACCAAACATATATAAAGATAATAATAATCCATTTCGACAACCTGAATCACTTCCTACTACACTAATTTATAGAAATCTTGGTTCCAATATAATTTGAGTAAATGATGTTTAAAGTTATCAAGACGATAAAGTCGGTATTTAGATCACTTGGCTTGACCATAATCAACGCTCGATGTCATCGCTAGCCTGCGATATTTACTGGATTAGAACCCGGTCTGCTGCTTCTGATTAATTCAAGTTGACTGAAATTTCAGCAAATTTCCTTTACATTATCTAGTTCTTAAACTATTATAGTAAGAACTAACAGCACTTTATCTAATAAATGTGCATATATTAATGCATCTATAGTAAAAGTGCCATTTAAAATTGTAATCCTGTTTATATATATATATATATGACAAGGAAAGCTGTCTAGTCGTTCGGATGGGACGAAAAACCGAGGTCCCGTGTACACATTGGCGTGCACGTAAAAGATCCCTTGGCAGTTGGAATTCGATATAAGAGTAGGCCGTAGTGCCGCTGTCCGGGCAAAATTTCCCTCATAGCACACTGTATGGCGTATGCCCGTCTTCATTAGCCCAGGTTAGGAGCAGAACAGTAAGACGTTAAACCCCATTTCATTTCATTTCATTTTATATATATATATATCTAACATATTCTTATTTTTCAACATTTAAGTCTTCATTATCCTAGCAACGTTACTTGTTAATCGAGACCCAGTCTTGCTACCCCATTTTTGAATTATATCATTAAATGGCAATCGTATTTTAATCCATTTGTTCATCTGCGCCACCCGGTGAGCTAGAGAGTTGATTATAGGCTTTTCATGTAAATAAATGTCTGAATAGTAATTATATAACATTTAAAGCCAAAATGAAAACATATAATGGGGAGAATTAGGTCTTACGTAATGCATCTTTAATATTTACTGGGGAAACCCGATACGTAATTGTAACGCGTGACTTATTAATATACCATCGGTTATCTAAACACTTATGTATTTCATATTTCGTGGAAGCTAGGCGTGTCAAGCTTTCTCCGTACCGCCAGGCTTTTTATTCAAAGTGGTTGGAAATATTGCAAGTGTTACCTTTATTATATCTTCAAGTCAAGTTTTTGGGTAAGTATATTGCTTTGTGCTGGAATACACGGTATTATTCTAGGCCCGTGGCCCTACTTTGGATACAATCATCTTTAATTTTAAGAAATTGAATTCTTTATTTATTTATTGAAATACACTGTACATTTATATATACGTAACTACAATATAAGCAGTATTACACACTAAAAGGACACACACTAAACAGTAATTATCACGCCGCACTACCCCCCCCCCCCCCCCCACACACACACACACACCAACCACCCCTTATTAATCACAGAGAATAGGCAAAAACAAAAACAAAAATCTCACTTCGTTATACCCAACAAAATATCTGTTTTCCTTATTATTATTTTGTTGTCCTCTATACGAAAGTATACGTTATAGAGACAAATACCAAAAACGTACTGTTAGTTGAAAGTCTACCCAACAAAATATCTGTTTTCCTTATTATTATTTTGTTGTCCTCTATACGAAAGTATACGTTATTATAGAGACAAATACCCAAAACGTACTGTTAGTTGAAAGTCTACAGTGTAGGTCCTAATTGGAACCTACGGTTTAAACTTTTTCAAGTAATTGAATTCTCACTTTATTAGAATTTACGACAATGCTCTAGATTTGTGGACCTCATTGATAGAATTCTTTGTTGTAATTTGCCGGGACTGTACTTGGTGGGTACTCGGACATTGATTTGTTCAAGCAAGCGTTGTTGCGAATTCTCCCGTATATACAAGGTATCAATGTTCAAACACTCTTATATTGCAATAACTCATGAGGGTTGGTTATCCTGAAAATGTTGCTTTTTCCCTAGTTTGACTTGGGTTAGTTTACTCTCTTTTACTTGATAGAGGAATTCCTTGAACTGAACACATACGTGATATACATTGCTTAAGGGGGAGGGTGGGGGGTGAGAAATGAAATTGGGTTTATTTAACGTACTGCTCCGCTCCGACTGGGCTAATGAAAACGGACATACGCCATATAATTTGCCATCGTCTCGTATATAAATGTGTCTTTCTAGATCCGCAACGTTTGGCCATGGTTATACGTGATAATTAAGGGAGAGGGGTTTTACATAGCCTAAGCCTATTCCCCAATCCCATTCAGACAACCTGAATAAAAATATTGTTTAAAAAAAACAAAATTTTTTTTAAACCCAAACGACTCAATTTGTATAACTCTTCAATTTAAAAGATTACGTTTGGTATGGAATTGTTATGTTTTCCAGCTCACCCAACGAAAGCTTTGACCCAAAATCTTAAAAATGTTACGTAAACCGGTTACGTAAACCGACTCAATATTATGAGTTGAAATTTTCAGACAAGCTTAACACAATCTGATTAAAAAACAGATCCTATTTCTTTTGAGTTTTTTATAGTTCAAAATTTCGTTTTAATTGTCTTTACTATACTAGAATCTGGAAGAGTTGTTTTTATGTGACCCGCGTTCGGGTTGATATGAGGGATTATAGGCTGGTTGGAGAAGGTGACAAATCCAGCTTTGTGGGAAGAAATTCCTACCCAAATGATTTCTTCATTTTCTGAAACAACTATGTCCCTAGTGTTCCAGAAAAATTTTCCCCGTCGATCGGAGTTGAGCAAATTTATTTTACAGCATTTTGAAATTTTGACCCCCTGGGTCAACATAATGAAATTGAAAACCATTTATAACTTCAAAAATATCAATTTTACAGCCTAGAAATGTATTATCAACATATAGGAAAGTGATACCAAGGATTCCAGAAATGATGTAAAAAGTAATGTTCGACGTCACCGTGACGTCAGAATACAAAATGGCGGAACTGTGACGTCACTGTGATGTCAAAATTCAAAATGGCGGAGACGTGTTGTGAATAAAGCAACAACAGCAAGCAAATAGACAAGAGGAACATTCTGGACACCATAAAATATTCATTCGGATCATCATCAATAAAATCATAAAAATATTCTTCAGTTCTGATTTGTTCTACCCCGTACCAAATTCATCTTCTAAATCAATGCTGATTTGTTCGCTGTTCAGACAACCCTCCCCGTGGCATCGTCCACATGCTTCAACACATTTCAAACCATTCTGTGTACAAGAACATGACGAGCATTGGTTTTTCAACGATTTACATTTACACCGGATGAAATTCAGAACGTTGTCTGGTGCTGATGGAAGAACAGTCGCGATGGGAACGTGTCTATTCTCTATCACTTGCCAACCCCAATTCACAGGATTGACGCCATCGTCTAGTTCATCCTAAATTCTACCAGAACATGAACGCGGTGAGCATGCTGCTCGGCCGCGGCAGCTGTTGGAGGAAGTCTATTGATTTGAATGGAATTTTTTTCAGCGATCATAGCTTTGTACCTTAGGTACCGGACTTTAGTCAGAGGTATCTCATTTTTGTTACCATACATTAGACAGAATAACCTTTCTCCAGCTGCAGGTACTTCAGACTGGGAACCTCCAGGTGAAGCTATTGTCTTGCTAGCTTCCCGAAAGATGTCACTGTTCGTATGTTTAAGAAGTCCCAATTTACCGACTCTGAAACAACCAGAAGTGGTATCACACCCAGACCAGGCGCGAATGAACAATAAATTGTCTAATACAGTTTTATCCATTGCGCTGCAGACTGATTTTATGTCATAGTTGTTGCGCTTTTTGTCCAAGTGGCGAAGATGAATTGTCAAATCAATAGACTTCCTTCAACAGCTGCCGTAGCCGAGCAGCATGCTCACCACGTTCATGTTCAGGTTAGAATTTGGGATGAACTAGACAATGGCGTCGATCCTGTGAATTGAAGTTGGCAAGTGATAGAGAATAGACACGTTCCCATCGCGACTGTTCTTCCATCAGCACCAGAATGTTCCTCTTGTCTTATTGCTTGCTGTTGTTGCTTTATTCAAAACACGTCTCCGCCATTTTGAATTTTGACATCACAGTGACGTCATAGTTCCGCCATTTTGTATTCTGACGTCACGGTGACGTCGTATGTTACTTTTTACATCATTTCTGGAATCCTTGGTATCACTTTCCTATATGTTGATAATACATTTCTAGGCTGTAAAATTGATATTTTTGAAGTTATAAATGGTTTTCAGTTTCATTATGTTGACCCAGGGGGTCAAAATTTCAAAATGCTGTAAAAAAATTTGCTCAACTCCGGTCGGCGGGGAAAATTTTTCTGGAACACTAGGGACATAGTTGTTTCAGAAAATGAAGAAATCATTTGGGTAGGAATTTCTTCCCACAAATTTTCTACCTCGACCAGACTATAACCCGGATACTTCCCTCGTTCGTCATCCAGTGTGTCTGTTTTAATATATCCCGTGAAATATCTCAATCTGAATAGGATATAGTCGAAGAATATATTCAGAATACAATGCCATAAAGTATATTATGTCGATAATAGAATCAGTTTCACGTTAGACACCAATACAGGATGCTCAAAGAAGCTTTCGAATTGTGGGGGTTGTTTTAAATATAATTCATTCCTCAACGGTATTTCTTTTATAAGCAGTATTTTATTCATCGAGACAGACTGAGAAACAAACTACCTATATTTTACAAGCAATATATAAAAGATATATCTATCACTAATGTTATAAACATGAACATGAACAAAATGGCTATAGGTAAATACACACAAATACATTAGTTAGTTGAAATAAACAATCTATTAATTAAATAGGAGATAATATCTTTATCCAACATTGTTTTACTTCTCTATACATGAAGTAGTGTGATTTTCAAATATATAGTAAGGATTCGCACATGGTTGATATCCATAGCCATTGTGACAATGAAACTCGTGTCCTTAAATCGAATTTAAAACCTATCAATCTAGTACAAAATGAAAGTTATGCAGCCCCGGTCTTCTAGTCTCTCTCTAAATTACAAGCTAAATAGAGAATACCAGTATTTATTGGGACCCCGTAAATGGCGTGCAGAGACGAAGGCAAAGGGGCCAACGGCCCCTGGTATCCATTTCATGGGAGCATCAAATCAGATAGTGTAATTAAAATTAGTTTAGAAATTTGAACAAAAAGTTTATTTCATCTGTTTTTACAAAATTAAAATGCCTTCCTGTGTCACATCCATATCCGTACCAGGCCCTATACTTGAGTCTTGTGAGCAAAGAATGACAGCGAAGGTCCCAGGCATCACACAATCTCTGCACGCTATTGGACTCGACGAGTTTGTTACAGGCAATAAAAAATCACCGTTAGGAGTGAACCTTCCGATGACATTATAGTCACCATTAATTGTTATTAGCCATAAATCGATTTCATCTTGCTTTTCCCTGTGTAAAAACTGATCATTGGTTATAGTAATAATCGTATATTTATCAAACATGTGCTCATTGAAAGCACACGTCGGGGAAATTAAAATTAACAGATTAGTATCTGGAATATCACTTCCGTTAACCACATTTTTTAAAAGCGATAATTCGAAGTTATTTCGAATGCAGTCATTCAGATAGTTGTCAGTAGCCACAACGATAAATGCCTTGCTAGAACAAATCGCATATTCACTGTCATCTAAAACTGACCTTCCAGGCAATATATCCCGATGTCGAAAAAACACCCGTAACCCTCTTTCCTTTAAAATAGGAAGAATTTCGTCTTTAACGAATATAATATCTCGATCAGAATAAGATAAATAGATATCATATACTTTAACAAATTGATCCATGGGACGAATTCCACCCAAGGCTCCCGATCTGATATTATCATCTAAAATTCGATCATAATATGTATAAGTCGTTACTTGATTTAATAACAAGATTTTAAATAATAATAATATATGACAATAACTAAATATCAAATCGAATAACAAATCAATATAATCAATAGTGCCTAGATATCCTAATAATTTAAAATATCTGTTTAATATTAATATGATCATAAGAATAATATCTCGTTTAGTCCCAGAACGGTATCTGAAGTTTACACGTATATCCGTTTCGATCCGTAACAAATTCTTGGAGATGTTACAAAATCGAATAATTTCTTTTTAAATCCCTTTTCAGTACGAATATGTAACACTTTTACAGCAAAAAAATTCGACACAATTACTGAGAAGAAACAAATACATAGAAGTATAAAAATGCCTTTAACGGCAATAATGGACTGGGACAAATGTTCATCTTCAAAAGTTTGTCTGAGTGTTTTATTATCTTCTCAAAAGTCAAAGAAAATGTTTCCTGCTGCCATACAATCAAGGCATATAAACCCCACGAACATCTGAATATATTAATTTTGTAGGCACATTACTCCTAACTGTCTCTTCATCGGCAAATCGTAAAGTCTCCTGTCTGATTGGCACATGTCTGTTACGACACATACACTGGTAATGACCTAAATCGTGTTTGTCTATGGCCGATATATGCAGTGTTGACGTATAATAAACGAAAAAAAAAACTAGATGTCGTTACTTTGTGTCGATCATCTTCTGTGATAGGAATTCCTGTTCCTTTAAACCAGGAACAGTCTTTAACATCAGTACTGAACCAGTTACAAGATATATCTATGTCACGGCCTTTATAGGTCCTTACGTCTGATGTGGCCCAAGCTTCAACTAAGCCGTCACCCAAAATAAGAAACCAAGAAGACAATCGATAGGAGTACAAATATGGAAGAGTAAAACACAGTTGAATGAAAACACGTAAAATGTTCCATTTCCAATTTAAAGTTATGCTATTTTTACGAAACGTCATACGATGATTCGCTATGGTAATTTGGTTTAGATCTTGAGATTGGTCCATTTTAACGATTTCGTCCGATGATGCTCAAATCTGAAATAAATGAAGAAAATTATTTTAATAATTGATCGTCATAGTCCGGCAGCAGGTCGACAAATCTATATTTCAATATATTACATACCTTTTCATAGAACTTGATGACTTCCCCGCCAAAATGAGCCTCCATTTTTAACTTGGCCCCCTAACGGAATTAGCCGTCACTTTTAGGAGGAATACCCAAGCTCATTAGATTCAGCTGGTCGAATTCCTACAGAAACCACCTCCAAACCGAGGTCCGAGACAATCTGTCATGAATTTTACCCCACTAAATAACCAGAAAATGCCTCATGGCGGCCATCTTGAATATTTAAATTTCTCTAAGGGTGTTAGGGTGGCATTATTTGGATATTGAATCTACACATATTTAAGATATATAATCCATCAATAAACGTTAGGTGGAGTATATTTCCATGTCAAGGCTTAAAACGGGGTTTGGCTGTCGGACTAATTTCAGAATTGACGAAGATGTACGATAGACTGAATGTTATACAATTGTCTTGATCGGATTTTGGTGATTATCTGGTAGCGAATGTAACTGAAAGTGCGCATTTAAACGTGTCGACTTTGTCTGAAATATGTTTCATTTCTTCATTACTCGAGCTCAAATCTTCATATTATGAATAGGTAACATATTATATCAACAGTTCTCATAAGATCATCTTTTATATGTATTATATTATTGTGGGAATTATATTTTTATTGTATTAAACAGAGAATCTCCTACCAGTCTTTTTTGATATCAAAAAATATCAACACAAGTTGATAAAGTAACAAAAAACGAGGCTCTGCCTGAAAGCCTTTTGTGATTACTAAAATTATTATTATTTATTATTATTTTTTTTTTCGCCATAGCCTATTTCTCAGTGCCTGTAACAGATACCGATATGGGACCTAATTTCCTATCGGAAACCATGTGGTGGCTACTTGATAAACTATTTTTGAAACTTGTGCGTCGACCGGAAGTGGCCGAATTTCGTGCGGTGCATAAAAATTAAAAAACGGCCGTAGCTTCGTCAATTCTGTACCTATTTTCATACAAATGACATTTTCAGAAACCCTGAGTCTTTTCTCGGACGATAGCAGTTGAAAATTTTGAAATTTCGAAACTTCGTCGCTGACTTCTAGCGTTCGAAAAATGAAAAAATTTGTTTTAAAGACAATTTTTTTTTTATTTTTCAAAATTTTCAAATTTGACCTACATTTTTGGATACCTGAAGACCATCCGATTCCAGAAATATAAGTTTCATTCCGAGTTATCGCCCTTTATTTTTCGATTTTTTTCGAATTTTCTGCCCATTTCCCAACCCTTATATTTTTTTGGAAAGGATAAATCGATAGTTCTGAAAGTCCTGGAACATAAAGCTATATAGTCAGACCGCTGCATAAAGCAATTTCAAAAACAATCCGGAAACCGGAAGTAGTCGAAATAATGATAGATATTTCGAAAAAAAAGCAAAAAATGGGTGTTTTGGGGGAAAAACTCGATTTCTCCGTCCAATATCAATGGATTA
Organism: Patella vulgata; assembly: GCF_932274485.2. NCBI lineage: Eukaryota > Metazoa > Mollusca > Gastropoda > Patellidae > Patella > Patella vulgata. The sequence goes on from NC_065885.2 coordinate 7,845,773, forward strand.
AACGAATTAAACTTTCGTTGAGTGGCCCGAGGAATGGACTGTCGTATGATGCCCAATTTATACGGATACTATGACCAAGCAGCAAAATATGACAAGCTGAAAATCAAGTATTTTCTGATTTGGAGCGTTTTTGGACGCCTGTATCTCGAAATCTTAACCGCAACTTTTTTTTTAACTTTCTCTATCGAGAGTCCATTCGATAGTCTTGTGAATTATGCCATCCAATAAGACTTTGAAATGTCTGGAATACGATAAAAAAGGGACTGAAAATCGAAAAATCGTGAAATTTTGCAAAATGCTCTATTACTTTATTATTTAAACAAATTTTTACAAAAAGATTACAGATTCGGATAGCTGACCTAATTACCATTCTAACCATGTATAATATGTATTGAGTTATTGAAATTTAATTTTCGATATTTTGACATTTTTGCATTTTTGGCACCTTTGAACATAGGATTTCTCAGGGTCATTTTATCTGATCAGATAATGTAATATATCATTACAGAGCCCTGTCGCTATTTAATTGCCCAAACTGGTTATTACAACTATTCCGACAATAATCTCCATACCGGAAATATTCAAAAAATGAAAAAAAAAAGGTTAAAAGTTTTTCGCTCTTGCGAAAAGCTGGATTTCTCGGTCAGATATTACCGGACCAAAAGAAGTAAAGTGTCTTTGGATAGCCCATTTCTAGGTAACTGCTTATATTACAAACTAATTCTAACATACATTTTCTTCGTATGGTTTATAGCTACAAGTTTATAAAAGTTACGTAGAAATATTTTAAAATCTGAAAAGCCTGAATGGGTTGTAAATAGGTCAATTTTACACATTTTTTCACCTCTTAATCGAATTTGCTCGAAAATGAAATCGAAATTAAAAAAATCGATCCCAACATTTTGTGCGTCTTTAAAGGGCACACTCTTTTAGTTATATCAATTTTTAAAAAAAAAAACTATTTGCTTTCGAAAAATGTTACCTAACTGTCAAAATTGTAGTTTTTGGTAAAAATAAACCACTTCCGGTGCCGACAGATATCTCTATCGGTAACAAAAAAAATGACAATTGAGACAACGGAGTATATGAACTTTGTTTTATACAAATCGAGCAATAAATAATTAATCTAGGACTGAAAAACTGAATTAGCCAATGGCGGCCAAGGAAAATTACTGAGACAAAAAAATATCACATTTTTGTCCAAGTCAGATGACTCGTTAATTTTGTGTAAAACACGACTAAAAAATATTCATAAATAAAACAGTTTTTTGTAAAAATTTGAATTTTCAAATTTCGAACGACAAAAGCCATAGATAAATGTTCGAAATTAAAAAATGTGAGATAGCCATTGTCTCGGAAAAGATTCAGGGTTTCCAAAAATGTGAATTGTTTTAAAATAGGTAAAGAATAGGCGAACCCACGGCCGATTTAGCCAAAGTCAACTAAGAGTTGCACCCCTTCCCACAATAAATCCCATAATTCTTGCATTGATATAAACAAACCTGAATCGTGACGACGAATTAGGATTAATTTTAAAAGCATAGATATGGCCCATGAAGAGAGAACTTTTACACCCTCACCCTGGAATTAACTTGTTGCCCGATAGATCCTGATAAGTATAGTATATTACATAATGTTAGGAGGTAGTGCACATGCATACTTACACCTGTGTATATCAGCCTAATACATATACATGCGCAAGGTGAATAGTTAAGACACCGCATACTATCAAACACTGTGGTCTTCCAGACACCAGAAAGGTTTTCAAATTGTTTATATATTCCCTATTCCCAGCACATATGGCATCAAACACGTTTCTGTGAATGAGAAATTGATATATCAAACGTTATCGCTCCCGTGGTTGAAGATATTCTTCCACCATGTCACCAGGTCAACATGTTACAATGTCGCCATGTTATTGCTATCATGTTATCGACCATATTGCTGCCATGCCGGGGGTTGTATGGCCGAATGATCACACGATCTGTAACTGAAACAAGTGGTTTGATTTCTTTCCCGAAATTACCTATGGCGTCATTAGTTCACACACTGCAGTCCATTGAGAATGCTTAAATTTTCGGTTTCATCGATTCAGTCTTTTTTTTAAACAAATGATGATCTACTATATGGCTGCTATGATCTAAATATAATAAGAGTCCCACCCCTCTCTCACGCGTTAAAATTATTACCTGGTATCATCGATTGTGCTGCCACCTTGACAACTGCAATGATCCATTACTCAACCGCATTACCAATAAAATATTTTCGTGTTCTGTTCATGTTGTTGCACGCGACTCTAGCATAAATGACGTCGTCGTAGATTTGGACTTTCCATAAAGTGTATATATATTTTTGCTTTGAATAGTAAATATGACAATCAATGAATGTTTAATGTTACGACAGCACCAGACTTTCTTGTCAGAAAATAAACAAATCACCTGATGATTTCACAGGTATGTTAATAGAACAAATTATTAAGTATTCAGATAGTTTTGTATGAACTCAAATCATTTAACATTCGGAAATAGATATATAATTATGCCTCCTCTGATGGGGAATATTGCCTGTCAATCCTTGGAAATATTTATATTTGACATCATCACGAATCGATAGAATACGATGTACCGATTAGAGGAATAGAATACAATTCAAATTCCTTTCGACGTCATGAAAGGTCACGTGATATGTTTGATTAGTGAGGTGTGTATTACAGTTCGTACGTGACAAGGAGTAGGGTCGCCTGTAAATGCTCATGGATTTTCTCCGGTTCCTCGGGTTTTCTCCCACTGCTAAAGACCCAAATGCGCAAGCGAATTGTTGAAATAAAAATGAACCATGTGTTAGTCCCGAAATGATCTAGTTTGTGTCGAGTGGACGTAAAACCTCTCTCTCTCTCACTCGCTCTCTCTCTTACAGTTCATATAGCGTGTTAGATTAGTTCCCGTGTACACGTTGGAATTCGAAATAAGGGTAGACCACAGTGCCGCTGCCCGAGCAAAAAATGAAATGAAATGAAATGGGGTTTAAAGTCCTACGGTTCTTCTCCTAACCTGGGCTAATGAAGACGGGCATATGCCATACAGTGTGCTATGAGGGAAATTTTGCCCGGGCAGCGGCGCTACGGCCTATCTTATATCGAATTCCAACTGCCAAGGGATCTTTTACGTGCACGCCAATGTGTACGCGGGACCTCGGTTTATCGTCTCATCCGAACGACTAGACAGCTGTCCTTGTCAGGCCATCCGTCCTGCATCACTGGCATGGGGAAACCACCCCGGAAAATCTGGATAAACTTTCTCGGCCAATGCCGACCCCCAGGTCAGCGAGCCAGCGCCTTACCCACTTAGCCACCGTGATCCCCCTCCTGATATACACCTTTATTGTTTATGTTCGAAATGTCCATATATATTTGTGTTTGTCTTGTGAAATTTTTTATCTGTTGTGCAGTCCTCCTACTCTTATTATTATACTATAGGATATTTAAATAACAATCAATCAGATCTTTTCAATATTTTGGGAAGCTTTATGGAATGAATACTTTTAAAATTGTAGATATTTCAGTTATATGAAATAGATACGAAAACTCATATAGTGTAATATTACAGTGGGACATTTGTTCTACAAGACATACTGAGTTTATAAAAATCGTTTTGGATTTGTTTAAAATTCAAAATTGAAATTATTAACTTTCCGCGAAATTTTTATAATATTCCGGCCCAAATTAACACACAAACAGCTAAGCTGGTCTATATAAACCAAATAATTGAGTAACGGAGAGACGTTAGCCAAATCAACGCTTCGTAAAATGACGAACTGGTCAAATCGTCATTTATGTCTTCAAGGTGTATTTTACAATAAACTAATCTTACATCAATGTTCACCCATCCATATGTTATATCTTGATTCATTTACATAAACAATAATATCAGCAACATGTATGAGTGGTAAATGAATTGAAATAAAATGAAATGTGGTTTAACGTCCTACTGTTCTGTTACTACTGGGCTAATGAAGACCGGCATACGCCATACAGTGTGCTATGAGGGAAATTTTGCCCGGGCAGCGGCACTATGTCTTACTCTTATATCGAATTCCAACTGACAACGGATCTTTTGCGTGCACGCTAATTTAAACGACTAGACAGCTGTCCTTGTCAGCTGTCCTCCGTCCTGCACCATTGACAAGGGGAAACCACGTCGAAAAATCCCGATTAACTTTCTCGGCCAATGCAGGGATCGAGCAAGCGACCTCTAGGTTAGCGAGCCAGCGTCTTACCCACTTATCCACCGTGGCTCTATTGTATATGTGGTGTTAGATGTTCTTACAAAAGTAAACATATTGTGATCCATGCTTATATCAAACTATCTAAAAGAGTCAAGTCCCTGATAATCAGTTGGATTTTTAGGACAATACCTAATGTTTACATGGCCTGATCCCCTATCAAATTTACTTAAATGTGGTATTTAACATTCAAACATACCTTATACAAGAGCTAAATCTGTCTGTTGCAGGTCTTTCTTTGGGCCTGAAATGTTATCTAAATTATTAATTAGACATTTATTAACTTATCCAGACCATAATCAACTGTCGATGGCATCGTTAGCCTGTGATGTTTAATTGATTAGGTTCCGATCTGCTGTTCGACTTCCATTCATAATTAAATCAAAAAATGGATACAATTTAATCTAAAAAATACTATTTATATTTGTAGATTTGGTATGGTATGAAATTCCAGGCTGGTGTGTGCTGATTTTTTCAAAATATTAAACCTGGATTTCGTCAACTTGCAATCAACGAAATCATCATGAAGTCAACTAGTGTTACTTATCGAAAAACAACTAAAACTTTACCCTTTTCATATAGCATTTTCCATGCTCATATTTGTTATCATATATTTTGCCAGTGTTTCCTATTACTCTACATTGTTTGTTATTTCCACAACGATATATTTAATCTTTGGAACAGTTCGATGTGGCACTATCCTGATATTACTGGGTCTTGTTGGTTCAACGATGGTGAACACTCTTTCAAGGGAAATAATGAAACTGTTACAGCTGTGGTGCCTGTAGGCGACATTTTACATCTTTACCTAAATGTTCCTGGGGTCGAAGAGATGGACATTTACCATACTGTGAATGACGCACCACCGTTAAAAACAATGTTTAGAGTCATATTATCTTCAAAGCTCAAGTTCTCGCAAGTGTCATGGGCATATATTTTCGTCGAACCGTTCAACAAAATAATTAAAATTGAGAAAGATCTTTTCAAGATGAAATTGTGTCTGGGTCCAAATGGATACGGAACTTACAAGTTTTTTATACGTACGCAAGTTTTTAACAAGTATTTAAATAAATCAGAGACAAATGAGTTTCAGTATCCTACAGTGTTTAAAGTTTTGGCTGATAAATCACAGCTATACGATAACAGATTCTTTACTGTTTCTACAATTAATAATGGACCTCTGGAATTTAATGAATCTACTGCTGGACATATTCTAGCAGAGTCCAGAATTTTGTGTATTATTGATCTTATTGCTACTGCAGCTATCGTACATTTTACTTTCGGCGTGGCATCATTTATGTCAAATATAGCTGTTTTGTGTTGTTTTGCTTATAATCAGTTGATTAATCTCAGAAATACTCAATTCGAACATGCATTAAAGCACAATTCGTGTGTTGTCCACTGTGAAGACAACATATCAATCTTTCACGTTTTAATTGTTGCAGTTTTCGGCATCTTACACGTGTATGTGACGAACATTACACTACGGGAATATCTTTTATATATTGGTATAGCCTATTTCTTTTACCTTTTCTTTCTTAATCGTGTATTGACCATTACCTATTTTGAACCAGTTTCAGATGACAATCGTGAATCGGAAGCATTGGGTGGAATTCCTCCCACGGATCAGATTGTAAAAGAATATGATATTTATATATCGTATTCTGATCGCGATATTATATTTGTTGAAGGCGAAATTCTGCCAGTTTTACAGAAAATTGGGTTGCGGGTATTTTTTCGACATCACGATGTATTGCCCGGAAAGTCAGTTTTAACTGAATGTGAAAATGCGATTTGTTCGAGCAAGGCTTTTATCGCAGTTGTTACAGGCAGCTATCTGAAAGACTACAGTCGAAATAACTTCGAATTATCGCTTTTAAAAAATGTCGTGAACAAATCTGATATTCCAGATAGCAATCTGCTAGTTTTGATTTCCCCGACTTGTGCTTGGAATGAGCATATATTTGATAAACATACAATAATTGCTATTGCCAGTGATACCGTTTTACACGATGACGAGAAATATGAAATTGGTTTATGGCTAAGACAAATTGATGATGACTATGGGGGATTCAGATAAAGAGCTGGTCGTACTTGCCTGAACAGATCCAAATTAGATAATGAAAAATTGATATATTGAAAATTTCTGTCAAATTACTGATTCTTAGTGAAGTTATCACTCTTTTTAGTCTTGGGAGAAATAGACATTGATATTGCTGATTGACAGTTCCTATGCTTAATTGTGAAGTACCATAGCCACGATAACAAATGATATCTAGAGTTTTATTCCTTTGATCGGTAGTCTCCATGAGTTTCGATTAACGTAGATATGTCGGGCCTAATCTAAGCCACCGATGATCTAGAGAGTTGACTATGAGAGTTGACTATGAGACTGTCATGTGAATAATTGTCTTAATAATAATTTATTTAAAATTTGAAGCTAGACGAAAGCACTATAAAAAAAACAAAGTTAGCTCCCATGTATAATGCATCTTCAACGTACTTCTAACACTACTGGATTAAACAATAACAATTATCCATTTATATTACAGAATGTATTTGACGTAAACATGCATAACTATGCTCATAAATATCGCTTTCTGAATAAGGAATATTGGTATAGCCCGCAACGCAGAATCAACACCAGCAGTAGATTCGCTCTGATTGGCATACATGACCATAGAAAATAACCCGTTTTCTATGATTCATACCCTCCACCCCCCAAACACCGCCATTTATTTTAATGCTAAGTCTTCTTGGTATTTAATTAGCAGTCCGAGACGCAGACTCAGGGGAGGTCATTCCCAGAAGCAATAAAATGAAGTGTTTTGTTATATTGTTGTCTTAGTTTGAGATTATAATTTGAGTGTTCCTGGTTTGAATAAACTCTGAATAGTATTTGTGTTTTCATTTTGTGAGCTCTTCATTTTTCCTATATTTGCAATACCAGTCCAGATTTAAGTAAAAATTACAAGAAACAATTAATTGATTGCATTATATTGTATATTTCCATCTCTACATGGTCCATAATAAATTTGTTTATTGGACACAAAACATTTTTCTTGTAATATCTTCTTCGTATTAAGCATAGTCTGTCTCGTGTAAAACATCCGAAATTTGGAGTGATTGCTTTATGGATTCCATTGACGTTGCGCAGAAAAATCTATACTTTCTAAAACAAAGTGTATCATGTTTACGGCATTTAATATTATGATCCTCAAAATGTTCAAAAAGATATGCCGAAAAATGCCATGGAATTAATTCGAGAACATAACTTCTGGATAATTATTTGAAAAGTTTCAGGTATGTGTGTAGGGGAAGAAATCGTGACTCTGCCAGGATAGTCTTACATTGTTATGGTTTTTCAAATAGCAGAAGTTTTCGGCTTATGTCGTTTAGTGTATAAAACGTGTTATTGATTCGGGTGGTTTCATTGCCCCAACAATGATTTTGTAATCTGGGGAATTTTAATCTCATTCCCTCTTGTGATATCTGAATATACATCAGACTAACGCAGTATTTGATACAAGAAATAGGTTGTGTGGAAATTAAATGGGGTTTAACGTCCTACTATTCTGCATCGACTCGGCTAATGAAAACGGGCATACGCCATACAGTGTGCTGTGAGGGAAATTTTGCCCGGACAGCGGCACTACGGCCTACTCGTATATCAAATCCAACTGTCAAGGGATCTTTTACGTGCACGCCAATGTGTACACGGGCCTTCGGTTGTTCGTCCCATCCGAACGACTATACGTTGTCTGTTTTCAGGCCCTCTATCTTGCATCCCTAACAAAGGGGGACCACGCAGGGAAATCCTTTGACCTTTCGCGGCTAACACCAGGATCGCACGCGGGGTCTCCAGGTTTGCGAGCCAGTGTCTGATAAGGAGCCACCAAGTGATAAGGAGTGGAGAGTCACAAATATAGAGCCAAGTGTTGAAACTTTGGCCAGTATAGGCCCTATTTGTCGGGGTGCTTGTTCACTTTAAAGAGTATTATAACGGTATAAAACGGACATCTAATTGATCATTGTAATAGATATAACAACCATATTTGTTGTAAGGGAAATAACTCCTCACAAATAAAATAAAACCAAGTACGAACAATCCAAACCATTAGACAAAATTCGAAGTCCTAAAAAAACGGTATAGGCAAAATAGTGTAATAAGGCAAAATAGTGTAATCAGCACATGGACTGTTCACCGTGTACAAAATACACGACAAACAGTGGTAACAGGTGTCCGGAAGAGTAAGCTTACCCTGCCTGGCGCCACACCCGCCATAGCTGCATCCAATCTATTAGGCGAAATCTCGGTAAAATAGTGTGATTGGTCAATGGACTATCGGTATGCAAAATGCACGTGATGAACAGTGTTAACGATGTAGTAGACAGACATTATCAGGGAGATTGTATATGCGTCAATTAAATATATCTAGAATAATAGCCGAGAGAGATATGTTATATTTACCAATCAAGTCAATATGACGCCCATAAAACTTTTTAAAGGTTTTAATAAGTTTAGTTCGCAAGTATCCCTGTAGTTGAAGCTTAGATGACAAATGCCTCGATGAGGGTGCACACGAAAATCAACTTTTTATGAAAATAATTCAAATCACATCGGCCCACCTGCCATTTTGTTCATTTTGATAAGCAGATAACAGAATTCAATTTTCAGAACATTCGGACTTTATTTAGGGGGGCCACCTTGACCTTGAAATTTTAGAAAATTCGACAAAAATGAAAAAAACAAGGAATTTAAGTATCATTTATTTATTAAACAACAATATTTGTCATGTATGCATTTTATTGATTTATCTTGCTGCATTTACGGAGGTTTGGTTGCAGCTTTTTATTGTCCTCTATGACTTGAAGAATATTTTGATAATTATCCTCTAAACGGGCACTTTTAAGAAAGGATGCACTCAACTTCACACCTCGCGCAGCACAGTCGTTAATGCAGTTCAATGACCGTATCTTTTCGCAGGCTTCTATATAAGGTCCATTTTCAAGCCAAGTCGATGGATCAATATCTAAAAGTTTGAAAATATACCAAGAATCCTTGTCAATAAAGTCGCCAAGTTTACTAACATTGTCCATGTTAGGGAATTTAGGTTTTCCTGGTCCAGTACCAAATCTGTTTTCTGGTAATAAGTTTTCATCCTCTTTAGTTGGTTTACATTCTAATAGTTTTTGAGATTGATAGTCTTTATCACAAAATTCCACATTACCACTAAACAGGCTTAGGGACCATTTCTGAGGTGAGGTACCAAAGATGTCGTTTGAACGCCTTGACAGCACTAATTGATATGCCTAAATTGATTTCTGAGTATCCTTGTAATTTCTTAAACAAATCCAGATCATTGAAAGGTGTGTCTGTTGGAATAGAAGTTTTAAGCCACCAAGGTATGTAAGCCAACACCACAAAGTGTACAAATTCCCGTAATTTCTCTAATTGGTGCTGTGTAGTGATGGTTCCAGAAGGTAATGGGCTTACTTGCAGTGATAATAAACAAATCTTTATGGCATATAAGAGTTTGGCCATCCATCTGGCCTTGTGAATAGCTCCAGGTTTCTTGAATGTAACTTCCTTCTCCAGGTGACCATTAAGAAACAAAGTACACAATTCAATCAGTTCCTTATAGTCATCTCGACGTAAATCAATGTCCTAGTTACATTGGAGAGGAGTCGCAGCCCGAAGTTCATCTGCCAGCATCAATCCCTCTTCATTGTCACAGACACTAGCAAGATCAATAGTTTGTATTGGAACATGGGGTAAAGCTGAATAGTTTTTACGGAATCGTCCAAACAACGATGATTCTGGAGACCTGGAGACTTCGATTTTAAGATCGTCATAAACATGTGACAATATAACTTCACCAATATGGTGACAGCAACCGGACCAGAGAAGCGGTTTTTGTAAATACTGCTGGATACTAACACATGCTGCTGTTACATTCCCAGTATTTGATGCAGTAGTGTCAAAACACATGTTTATAATAAATTTCCAAAGTTCCACAGCTTTACCAACTCTCCAGTTTTCCTCATAATAATCTCCCCAGTATTTTCATCGGTACCAGGTTGGTACTTAGGCACTCCTAACAACTTTATCTCGTCCTGGGTTCCAACTGCTACAGTCAGCCGTTCTTCTAATGAATATTTATGATTTAATTTCTCCAGTAGCTTAGAATCCCAGTGGAGAGATAAGTATGGAGGAACATCCCATGATTGACGCACTGATGTTGCTGTGGTATTGTTTGCTAGTCTTCGATGCTTGTCAGTGAAGGCATATGAAGTATAAACTTGGTTAGTATCACCACCAATTTCACCGATCAATGCTGCTGTATAAGCAGCTTGTTGAGTTGGAGTCATTTTCATTCTAGTCGCGACTGCAGCTAGCTTTGGCGACTGTAGACTATTAGCTGGGACGAATAAATTTGCTCCTTTGGGGTCAGACTTCTGTCGTTTTGGTGTCGGCAGAATCAACTTAAACTCGTCGCTATCGTTATCAGTGGAATCTTCAGAGTTTGAGACCGTAGCACTTGTTCCAGGTCTAGGTGATGATAAATGTTGTCTCTTGAGTTCTTTTTCTTTTTGTTGTTCATTTATTTTTCTAAGCTCTTTCCTCTTTAAAGATCCTTGCAGCTTCTTACCAAATTTGCCAAATGATGCTACCCTATCCGTCTTCATCGATTCAAGAAATAGTAAATCCTCTTTATTTTTGATGAGTTCATGTGCATTGATAGGCCATAATTGAAAAGTCTTTTTAAGATCATGTATTTCTTGATCTAATTGAAGTGATATGAGGATGCAGACTACACTGTGATCGCAATGCAACCCAATAACTGCTTGGTGAAATTTAAGGCAATAAATAATGCACTGCTGAGTGTGTAAAATTATTCGTCCAGTAGTTATTTCGAATTTTGGTTGCGATATTCAAATAAATGGCATTAAATAAATAATTAGAATGACTTATAATATTTATTTAATTACTAAGATAGTTATTCTGGTGTTGTATTCAATATTGGCTCAATTTATAATTATTCTGTATCATTTCGGTGGCGAAATTTATAATCATTCTGTATCATTTCGGTGGCGAAAACTAATATTATGGCCCAAAATGGTAACCCATAATCTTAAAAGTGGAGGTTGCCCCCCTAAATGATGTCCGATTTTAAAAAAAAAAAACCCAACAGATTTATTCATTGTGGCCACAGTTGCACATTTTTGCACTAGGGCCGAAAGAATTTATGATGGTAAGTTTTTCGTGTGCACCCTAGCCTCGATCTACTTAAAAAATCAGAATAAAATGAACAAGCTCTCGCGTAACGAATTTGTTGAGACACAAACACTCCATAAGCTGGTGATATTGGAATGTTACTACTAATAAATGGAAAGTTAACAATCGGAAAGTCAAAGGCATCACGTTTATCGTACAATTTGACACTTAAGTTTATGGCAATTGTCAAAATCGAGACGCAGATCCAAGTAGGAAGCGTAATTGTCACTGTCAGTAGTGTTTTTAATTTCGAGCTCATCAGGATATATGAATTCTACATAATCACTTTTCAGTAGAACATCATCGATATATCGAAAAGTGAAATTAAAATGTCTGACTAATCGTTTATTTGATTTTACGAGTACCTGTATGTAATCGGCTTCGTAGGAATAGAGAAACAAATCAGCAAGCAAAGGTGCACAGTTGGTGCCAATAGGGATACCTACCACTTGCTGATAAATTTCCCCTCCAAATTCATCAAAGATATTATCAATTAAAAAATCTGAATTTTTTTTTTTGGGAATCACTATGGTTCTTAACAAAATATGTCGAATTGTAATTAACAACTAAATATTGATATCTAACATTTCCCGATTTAGATGAAAAGATACTGTGAATAATGTCTTTTAACCGAGCTTTTAATTTACTATGGGGAATTTTAGTGTACAAAGTAGAAAAGTCAAACGCATGGCATCTATAATAAGTTTGAAATTTTGATCCCATGAAAATGGTTGCGGTTCCCGGTATTTGGGTCCTTTAGACAAAATCTCACGTAACTTATTATTCTGGACTATGTTTAAATCACCAGTGACTACATGTCCAGCTGGTTGGTAAATGAAGGAGGACGTAGAGCATGTACAGGGTAGCGGGTTATCATATAATTCTTTTGCATTGATGTTAGATAATGCGTTTCTGTAACTAAATATTTTGGATGAAAGGGGTTTAGTATACGTATAAGAAATCCTAGGAACAGTAACAGTTTTGAAGTAAGGAGGGATGTGTGCTGTGACTTGCTTATGGTGTAATATTGGCTTAACCCGATAGCATCAATGCCTTTATTAGCAAATTTCAGTTTGAGAAAAGAACTGTCGGTGGTGTTAGACACATCAGGCTCAGTCGCTGCAATTTGAATCCAAACATTCAGATTTAAGTAATTTCAAAATAGTAAGTGGAATCGAATATAATTTAGTACGTATATGGTGTGGCCCTGGTGGTTCTTGGATAATTTCCAAAAGGGCATCAAGTGAAATCGTGCTGAGCTTGGGTGGTGTGTAGCGGCGATGTCCATGACTAATCTGGTGTGGGGCTACGAATTATTTTCAGTAATTCATGATACTGGCTCCTTGTTCGACAAAGAATAAACTTTAAAGTTCTAACCCTAACTTATCAGTGTATACACGGCACAGCACCAGGCTATCTATGTAATTTAATTCACAAATACTCTCCATCTAGATCACTCCGTTCTGGTTCCCAGTGCTTATTAACTGTTCCAAAGTATAACCTAAAAACTTTTGGCTGCAGATCATTTGCCTATAATGCAGCACATACATGGAACTCTCTGCCACTACATCTACGGACTGCTCCATCTTTAAGCACCTTCAAACAAACACTCAAAACATACTTGTTTCAGTGTTCATACTGTTTCCTGTAAACTTTGTTAGCGATTTGAGCAAACAGTACTGTTTGGAGTCTAACGCTTTATAAGAACCTCTATTATTATGTACAGATGCATTATGTAAGCTTTGAGTAAAGAGCTGACAGGTCTAACTTTAAAAGAAAAATATATAATTTATATGCACCCTGCACGTTTCAAGTCAGTAGCTTGAAGCGTATATATGGTATTAGTGTCAGTGGCTTGTGGCACGAAGTAACAGTATATTGTCGCATACATAATATATTATGTCAACGCTTGGGCGACATAATATATTGTGTTGACGCTCCAAGCGTGTTAGCATATTAGACCTGTAGACTCAGTGGAATGTACGCGTCATCAGAGCGGATCCAGGGGTTGGACCATGGGGACCGGTCCACTCCCTTAACAATAGAAAGTGTCCCTGTAAATAAAAGAGGGCATCCTTATCAGAAAAAGGGCACCTGTGATGTCAGAATTTCAAAAAAGGGCACTTTTCTTTCGGGTTAGGGTTAGGGTTAGGACACAGAAAAGAGAGAAAAAACAGAAAAGAAAAAAACAATCGAAACTTACCGATTCCATGATGGAAAATACCGCCAAAATATGTCTCCAAAGCATTCATTGGTTATCAAAGCGCCAATTAAATCTATCGTTGCAAGTTCATGCCTAGTCACCTCCATCCTAGTTCCAAGCGTTGACATAATATATTATATCGCCCAAGCGTTGACATAATATATTATGTATGCGACAATATACTGTTACTTCGTGCCACAGGCCACTGACACTAATACCATATATACGCTTCAAGCTACTGACTTGAAACGTATCGCCTGTTATATAACATTTGAGGCCATATGCATTAGGCAGATTTAGCTCTTGAATAGTGCATCTTTAATGACGGAGCGGAACTACAGTGCAGGTGTTAGACTATTTGGAAGCCACCGTGACGCAGTAAGACGTTGGCTTGGTAACCTGGAGGTCACGTGTTCAATCCCTGTGTTGACTGAAGCAGTCCGTCGGGATTTTCCGACGTGGTTGTCCCTTGTCTGTGATGCGGGACGGGGGGGGGGGGGGCTGAAAGGGGACAATATATAACCTAAATGACCTAGTTTGTGTCGAGTGGACGTTAAACCCCATTTCTCTCTCTCTCTTTTAAGATTATCTTTTATAAAATAAAAGTAATATGATCAGGTTGACAAAGTACAAAATCTGACAAATCATCCAACATTGGATACCCATAGGCAGTCGGGCAAAACCATTTTTTTCGGGCAATGATTTAATTTTTCGGGCAGTAGCCAAAGGATGAAAAAAATAAAATTTTAGTAGTTATAAAAGGAAATATCCGGGACTTTTACTGACCATTGGGTGGGGTGATGCAATTCCAACTGGAGTTTAGTGGATATAAAAGGAAAAATATGATAGAAATATTCCATCCCGAAAAATTGCCCGATATCAGCGACGTTTACTGTTCATGGATTCGGGTGATGGAATTCCCAACCGGAGTTCAGACTTTCTGAAAATAACATTACTGATTTTGACTCAGGGTGTCTAGTTCTGAAACTCAAACTTGTTCTCTATCCATCTCTTGCAAAATGTGGGCGTATCTTGCCTGGCAACCGCTGGTTGTAATCTCGCGGCTGTACTTACCCCGACGCGTTTCATTTACACATTTAATATCAAGCAAATCACCACAGAATTGACCTATCCCACAAGGATCGCCTGAAATAATAAAAATATTAAAGTGCTGGACGCTATAACAATATATTTCTTTCTGATAATTTCTCTTACATAAATATAGCTATGGGTTGTTACATAGATATTAAAAAATTAGTGTATATCTGCATTCATGTGATTATATAATTTCTAACACGCCAACGCGAACTGGTTATATTATGATTGTTGCTCAACTAGATTTTGTCAAATTAAATCATATTGCAAGTTAGTAAAATAAACCACATACGTCTACGGACACAGTTGAAAATGTCTTGATCTGCATCACAATTTTTACCTGAAATATAAAACATATAGTTTTTTGAGTGTTTAGTGGATATTAACTGGATTAGTTATAAATGTATTTGATAGAAGACAAGGTATCTTACCATCGGTCGTACACGATATTCCGCTACAATACTGTCCACCGATCTTCTTACACTTAGTCGGATTACATACTATCGCTGTAAAATAATTATAATATTGGTAATATCGTAAATAAACACTTATTTAGGTATGTGATATATTCCCGATGCAAGAAATCATTGCGCCATGGGAAATCTGGGAGGTCTCTCATTCGTGTTCATCGCCACATCTGATCATGCAGTACATGTATATGAATATGATATTTTATAGCGTACATGCCCACGAATTATATTTATATCAACATCCAGATGCTGAAGTAAACACTTCGTGAAATAAAAGGTTAAATGCAACCCCGCAACATGAGGTGACTGTGAACAGAATTGGATATTTTTTAGTAATTCCTTTGATAGTCGATAGCATTCCTTTATATTGCAATTAACCTTACAACTATTAAGTTTTGTCAATGTATTACAGCCTAAAGGCAAGCCCCAGTTTTTTACATTTCTGAAAACTGAAACCAGCCTAGTTATGTATATTGGTAGACAAAAAAAAGGAACCTCCATAAATATCTGTCATTAACAAAGCCTCCCACTTAGAAACGGGTGGGACGATTTACCCAATACTACCCAATACCACCTCATACTACCCAATACTACAACATAATGATGCAAAATAGACATATCGTTTGATTTTTTTCAAAAATAGAGAGTTATATCGCGGGAAATATACTTCAAATGCGATACCCATATCTGGCTGTTCCATTTGCCTCCCTCTACCACCCCAAAAAAGCCAATAATAACCCAATACTACGAAATACTCATTAAATACTACCCAATATGATCAAATAACAAACCTAATATTGTCAAATAACAGCACATTAGTATAATTATTGCAACGAATATTCGATATTTTGCAGAAAATTGAAATATTTACACAGTTATCTCCCTTTACAACCGATAAATCGATTTCAGATTGCTACTCTGATTAATCATCTTCTTTGCCTTTGCAATTGGTTTCCAAGATGACAAACTTAAATAAGCAAAACAGGTATGACGATATACCATATTTTATTCCCAAAATGACCCATCTGTCTCTTACCACTTTATAAGGTCGTCTGTCACACAAGGTGGGCTTTCTCGGGTCCCCCGATTTCATCTCACTGTTAAACACACCTTCGCGCAAGGGAGTTAATGGAATAATATTGAACTATATGTTAGTCCCGAAATTACCTAGTTAGTATCGATTGTTTGTATCTATTTTAAAATCAATGCTTTAAAGATACATTATGGGAGATTGTTATAGAGATTTGGCCATTCTTGCTATAACAGTTCAAAAGTAGACGATGAAAGAAGAATATATTGAAAATTTCAGTCCAATTACTTTATTCTGAACATAGTTATCATCGTTGTAATATTTGACTAGAAATGGTAGTGAGATGTGCCTTCACCTTTGCAGAGATCACGTGGCTAAGTGGGTGAGACACTGGCTCGCTAGCCTGGAGGTCGGGTGTTCGATCCCTGCATTGGCCTAGAAAGTTCATCCCGATTTTCCGACGAGGTTTCCCCTTGTCAGTGGTGCAGAACGGAGGGCCTGACAAGGACAGCTGTCTAGTCCTTCGGATGACACGAAAAAAGGGGTCCCGTGTATACATTGGAATGCACGTAAAAGATCCCTTGGCAGTTGGAATTCGATATAAGAGTAGGCGATAGTGCCGCTGCCCGGGCAAAATTTCCCTCATAGCACACTGTATGGCGTATGCCCGTCTTCATTAGCCCAGTTCGGAGCAGAACAGTAGGACGTTAAACCCCATTTCATTTCTTCACCTTTGCCGATCGTTTGATTGACAGGCGTTAACTCCACCTACATATCTCGATTATCAAGTAAAGTTTTCAATGGCATGCGGAAACGCTCTACAGCGGCCTCACTAAGTACACTCTATCATTTAGCCTCGATCTAACTGACGTATTCTCTTCAGGGTGCGCCATATTTGAATTTATCAATGAGTGAAATCCTATTTAAATCCGAGCTGTAGCCGAGCCATCCGTGGGTCTACAGAGTTCATTTTGGGCTTGTTGTTTAAATAAAGATCTAATTTATAATTTCTATAACATCTGAAGCCTAAATTAAGACTTGCAATAATCAGATTTTGCTCTTGCATAATGTATGTTTAACAAAACAATTGCATAATGTTTATATTCATTTTTTCATGTCAACTATTAAGTTATTGCGTATTTACTGACTGCACGATGTTTTATTTTAAAGTTAACGAAATTGCACATGTTTCTTTTCAGTGTGTAATTCTCGACGCGACACATCTCAGTTCATCAAAACTATCATTTGCGGACTGTTACAGCTCTGCCGATTTCTTTGATAATATAAATAAAACAGAACTTGATTATCCAATCAACAATCTTAACCCCGTTGATTAATTGTTAAGTCAGGTTGAATGTATATACGAGTAGAGCATTACACATTGTGGGAAGAAACTGGAGATCGTGTCTATTCGTTTAGGTGATAATGACATCGCCGCGACATCGTCACCTGTGGGTATATACCGTAGAATACTTAGAATTTGTTCAATAGTGACAATATTCGAAGAATCGGTGAAATTTTGACAAGAGGGGGGGTTTTCAAAGGCGCCTGGTATGGAACCAGAATCATTTAAAAGACAAGTGCACTTGTAGACATCGTGTTATCATACTAAAATCACCAGGATTATAGTACAAGAAGACTTTTGAATAGATCACGAGACCGTTAAATGAACATTTTTAAATCAACCTCTAAAATACTCTTTTATTTGGATATTTGACTGTTTATTTTATAACACTATAGCGGAGGCATCTATAATAACCTGTTTTCCTTATTTTAACTTCGTCGTCTTGGAAACAAACTGCAAAGTCCAACAAGATGATTAATTTCAGTAGCAATCTAAAATCTATTTGTCAGTTGTAAAGGGAGATATTGCGTTAATATTTCAATTTTCTGTAAATTATCGAATATTCGTTGCAATTATTATACTGATGTGCTGCTAATTGATGATATTAGGTTTGTATTTTATAATATTGGGTAGTATTTGGTAGTATTTGATAAGTATTTGGTAGTATTGGGTTATTATTTGCTTGATTTGGGTGATATAGGGAGGCAAATGGAACAGCCAGACATCAGTAATCACATTTGAAGTATAGGCGGGTCAAACGACGGCTAAATGATGTCGTACGTAGAACAAATTGCAAAAAAAGGTTTTTTGTTTTCTATTGACCCATTATAATGTCCTAATTAAGGAAAAGAAAGTTTACCAAAATCGGAGTCCAAATAAGGACAGGGGGCGTGGCGAAATCCAAGATGGCGGCTTTCGATCAAAAATTGCAAATATCTCTAAAACTATTGGATTTAGATACCATAAATGTATTGCGGACAGATAGGAAGTCGGCACCAGCGAGTTCAAAAATGGCGACGTTATGTCTCTACGACGTCATGACGTTACTGTGACGTCACAACGGCATATCAGACGTCGCATTTCTTCCAAAATTAGTCCATTTATGCATGTTAGCAGTAGAAACGAATGCTGATTCAGAGAAGAGGATTTGTCCATTATGGGTTGATAAACAAGAACAATGTGTTACAATAACGTAGAAGGAAGCTAAAAGTATATAAATATTGCTGCATTGTCTATAGGTGATACTATTACAGTAGCCGTAGGAACACAGATTCATTTCAATTGTTGACAAAAATAGCCTACGTCAATAGAAAGAAATGAAATGAAATGGGGTGATACATACGTTCTACTGTTCTGCTCCAACTGGGCTTCATCAGTATGCTATGAGGGGAATTTTGCCCTGCAGTGGCACAAAAGCACCCTTATATCGTATTCCAACTGCAAAGGGTTCTTTTACTGGAGAAGTGCATTAAAGGTTGAATGGGCGGGGCTGACCAATTTTCACATTTGGGCCACTCAGAAGTAGGTTAATCCCCAAAATCATCACAAGGATTCATATTTTGACACAGGTGTACTCGAGATGTGTTACAAAAAAAACAAATAAAAAAAAAAATTTGGGCTCAAGCATAGTTCCCGCAGGATGTGATGTCACCATACATACATAGTTTCCACAAGATGTAGTATCTTCTGACTGTGAAGAAATACATCGAGCGGAATCTCGCACACGAATTCAAAATGAAATTAGCAAACATATACCTAGCGTACCGCAAGTGATTCTGATGATGAAAGAAAAATCAGCAGAGCTGAGAGCAGAGCAGTTAAAAAAAGGAAAGAATTAAAAACAAAGAATGTTTCGAATAAACGCCGCAAGATTGAATTTAACAGTGATGATAATTTTCGTTCACCTCAATCTTCGAGTTTCTATAGGTTTCAAAGACGTCAGTCCTTTCGTGCCATGCCGAACCGTGGAAGCTGCTATACATGTGCGGAGAATTCGGTCACTTCAAGAGAGAGAGTTGTTACATAATCAGATCATCTGATGTTAAAGACGCTTCCTGCCAACTTGACACCTGTTCGTTATCGACATGCCTGGAGTCCTTGGTCTATGTGATTATGTAATGATTATGTAAACGTTAACTTGCTGGCATGTTTTATTTAAACTTTCTTTGTCTGATTAGCATGTATCGAATGTTAAACTATATATGATACATTAGCCAGATGTCTAATAAGATTCCTTTGTCTGGAATGGTTTATAAACCCAGATTAACAAACGAAAAGGGCAGAGAGGTCCAGGCAGGACATGAGAGCAGTCGGAGGCTAGGCGACGTCTGGTAGTTAACTCCAGGCCACGCTGGTTTGGAGTTAAGACCGGACAACGGCCAACTAATGTAAGCTAGTTATGGAGCCTTTAAGTTTTGTATATAATATGTTAGAAGAAGCCGAGAATAAAAGTATTTTAAGATGTTAAACTAGTCTTGTCATCCAGAACTTGATTAAAGTACAAATACTGTCACATATTAATTGGTGCCGTAGACTAGACCAACGTTTTGAAGTCCTACCACTAGATAGAAGATCACAGGCCACAGCAATTAGTATTCACAGGTAAGTCTTTTTCTGATCCTACCATGGCCACGGTTAATAACGACATTAGTGCTATGTATTATAATTTAACTGGGAAATCAGCAGTTTATCATCACGGGTCATTAAATATCATGGTGTAACTACTAAATTTAATATATTGCCTTTCAAGCTAGCAGTGGAAAATGACTAAAACAAAATTGTATATATATTGTTTGTTTTCCAATGAGTCATGTTGTTTTAAAAGATTATAGATTATAATTGTTTGTTTTTGAACACATATTTTGGCATTCAAAATCGAGAACTAAAATGTTTCGTGAAATTTTTAACTAGAATCGAGTTAACAGTATGGTAATTTGGAATTTAACCCAATAACATTCACAAAGTATTAACGTGTTTCCTCTAAGTTTGTTGTTGTTCTGTCTATATGTGTATATTACCCAAAATATTTAATGGGATTCCCGATATTTACGGGAGAGATTTTTATTTGTGATTACGGGAGAGATTTTTATTTGTAATGCCCCACGATTTGATGGGATGCCCCGAAAGTTCGGGAGAGATTTTATGTATATTCCTCAAGAGAATTTGAGCCGCGCTGAAAGTAGAAGCGAATGTGAAGTTTTGTTTTGTGTTTTGTTTGAAACTTAGAGAAATAAACCGTTTTTAATTTTGCTAAATGTTTTCAAAAAAGGTCTTATTCAAGATTTGAGAAATGTGTTCAGATCATTCCTTATTCTTTATCTTGAGATAAAACAATATGACACCCTAATTTCAATTGTATCCATGTAAATAATAATGTAAATATCGTTAGATCGTTATCTAAAGTCAGTCTGTTCCACTTGCTAATTTGATTAACTATTAATTAAGTACACTCCATGATATGATAAACAGATGATAAAACTTGGGCGGGTGACAGTTATAATACTCCTCATAGCACATGTCATAACGCACCGTTCCGGCCAGACGGTATGGAAAACGAAAAGACTACCGATCAACAACAATGGTGGCAAATAATGCCAATAATGGGGCTACACTATGCAAGGAAAATATTGACCCCGCGCCATTACCGGAACCTCGAACGGAGGAAGAGGAATTAAAAGAAGAAGAAGGAAATCATTTGTACCCCTCCCTACAGTTAGCCACCAGAATAAAGTAGAGGATAAAGAAGAGGGTAATAATTCGTACCTCTCCCTACAGATGGCTTCAAGGATGGTATTTCGCGCTTCTCGTGTGTGTGCGAACATTAAAATAGTTTACAGTGTTTTTTTTTTGTTTTTTTATAATTATAAGTAATTTAAATAACTTGCGTGTGTGGACGTTAAAGTAGTCTGTGACATATATGTATATATGTAATTTCATTGACTCGCTGGTGTGACCGATTGTGTGTGTGAACATTAGAATAGCTCTACAGTGGGGGTTTTTTGTTTATAATTATTAGTGATTCAAATAACTCGCGTGTGTGCAAAACAGAATAGTGTGCGTTATATGCGATTCCAAGAACTCGTGTGTGTGAACATTAAAATTATCTGCGACATAATGTATGAACATTCTAGTATATTTTCAACCAGTGTTTTATTCTTTGCCATTTACATTTTTATTTTTGTTTATTTAACTTTTAATCAGTATATTGTAATTTTTCGTATTTTTGTTTATATTTTAATTAGGGTAGTTATTCTCGACTCCATTTATATTTAAGTTTGTAACTGTCTTAAAATAAGTTATTTCATATAATTCACAACTTTATTGAAAAAAAGGGAAGGTATGTTACAAAATGACATGTTACGCCCCCTTGCCATCTTGACATGTGAAAGTAATTTGAATATCAAATCCACCTGCCGACCCCTGTAGATCTTGGTCGCATTATGTAACTTATGTAACTTTAACTTGTTGATGGCATGTCTTATCTTACTTCTTTGTCTGATAAACTATACTGAACTTTAACTGATATGAAACATGATACATTATAGCAGATGCCTAATGAGATTCCTTTGTGTGTGGAAAGGTTTATAAACCCAGATTAAGAAACAAATAGACAGAGAGGTCCGGACAGGACACGAGAGCGCAGGCCATGAGCGCCTAGGCACGGGACGAGGCGGAATGAGGGAGAGCGTACTGGAGTTGGCACATTTGTGCCAAGCTAGGGCATGGCTCCCTCAATACAAGTTAGTTATGGAGTCTTTAAGTTTTATACATAATATGTTAGAAGAAGCAGAGAATAAAAGTATTATAAGATGTGAAACTAGTCTTGTCATCTGAACTTGATAAAAAGTAATAGTGTCACAGAGTGTCCCAACCTCAATCAAACCCAAAGTAACACTCAGAACCCCAGATCAAACCATTAATTTACAGGATGATTCTAACCATAAAATATCTAATGGTGTAAAAGATAAGTATTTACCCGATGATAATCTAAATGAAATATTTACTCATGATTATTTTGAGTACGAACAGGGGCAAGCTCAAATTCTGGTAAAGGGACGACTTCGTAAAAATGTACACTTTTGGGAATCTATCGGTACAAATTCGTTTATTTTAGATGTTATTCAAAACGGTTATAAAATACCGTTTAATACCGATATTAAGATTTTGAAGAATAATAAGTCTGCTATAGAGCATTTTGAGTTTGTTTTGAAAGGTATACTTGATTTAGAAGTAAGGGACCTTGTGACAAGATGTCATGTTGCACCCACAGTCGTTAATCCGTTGTCAGTTTACATCCAAAATAACAATAAAAAACAATTGATTTTAGATTTAAGGGAGGTAAATCAATATGTAAATAAATGTAGTATTAAATTTGAAGATATTCGTACCGCTCTTCTCTGCATTCATAAAGAATCTTGGATGATTAAATATGACTTACTTGCAGCATATCATAATATAGAGATATGTGAAAATCATACTCAATTTCTTGGATTTTCCTGGGTAATCGATGGAAATGTGGTTTATTTTACATTTCTGGTGCTACCCTTTGGTCTGTGTTCTGCCCCTTATATATTTACTAAGTTGTGGCGTGTATTAATCACAAAATGGAGAGGTGAGGGTAAACTTATGATAATGTATTTGAATGACGGTTTCGGTGTGGGCGATGATTACGAGTCCACTTTTAAGATGGGCCAAGAGGTCAAGAACGATCTTATATTAAGTGGGTTTACTCCCATAAATGAGAAATCTTTTTGGTTTCATGTACAAGAGATGTATTGGTTAGGTGTAATTGTCAACACAAGCGAACCTTACTTAAAAATTCCTAGTTCGAGGGTGGAAAAGCTTTTTCGCACCATTCGTGATTTGACAAGAACTATTTCTAAATTAGGTATTGTGGAAGTACGAAAAGTAGCAAGCATTGTTGGGCAGATAATTTCTATGTACATTGTTATCGGTTCAGTTTGCCAAATTATGACTCGCAGTCTGTCGATTGACATTCTCAATTCCGAACATTTGAATTCAAAAATCCAACTTTCTACACATAGTTTGCTTCAACTAAAATTTTGGCAAGATAATTTGTCGGTTATTAACAGAAAGGATTTATATTTTGATCCATCCTGTGATCGTGTAATATTTTCAGATGCCAGTTCTTACGGCTATGGTGGTTATGTGGTAGGGGGAAGCGGTGATATTGTCCATGGGTTTTGGGCAGTAGACGAACATAGTAATAGTTCTACTTGGAAAGAATTAGAGGCTGTCTGTAGGGTATTAAAATCGATTTATCCCAAACTTCGGTGGAGACGTGTAAAGTGGTATTCGGATAATCAAAGTGTAGTTAGTATTGTACCGAAGGGCAGCATGAAATCTGAGTTACAAGACATTGCTTTAGAAATATTTAAAATTTGTATGAAATACGGAGTATGTATTGAAATGGAATGGATACCAAAAACTGTAAATGAAAGGGCTGATTATTTGAGCAAGATAGGAAGTGAAATATTTAATAGATTGTCTCTCGGATGGGGCCTTACGAAGTGGATTGGTTCGCTTCGGAACATAATAGTAAATGTGATACATTCTTTTCTAAGTTTTGGAGTGCGAAATGTAGCGGAGTTGATGCATTCACGGTTTCGTGGAATGGTCTGAATGGGTGGATTGTATACCCCCTGTTTATTTAGTAGTAAGAGTAATTAAGCATATGATGTTGTGTAAGGCTTTTGGAACACTAATAATACCAATGTGGCACTCCGCTAGCTTTTGGCCGTGTTTATGCCCTACAGGGAATAGTTTTATTGATATAGTTAAAGAATGGTCGGAGTTACCATCACTGAAAGAATTTTATAGTAAATCCAGGCACAGTAATAGCATTTTTGGTTCTCAAGACCTATCTTTTAAAATGATAGCACTTCGAATTGATTGTAGATATTGAGTTTGTTTGTTTTTTTATATTACAGTGTACACTGGCATCAGTGTGTATACTTATGTGACCAGTATTGGTTGTAATATAACCTGAATAGGTGTTTAAAGGTTACTGGTATCGGTGTTGGTAGTGATTATGTTTGTTGCCGTTATGGTTTATGTTTAAACTAAGTAAATGGTAAGCATTAATATTTTATGTTTATAAATAATTTTAGGATTGCTTACTCTGAGGATAATACAAATTTACCGAATAAACTACTACCATTACTGACGTTTCTTCCTGGTATTGCTATTCAAGCTAAAGTATCATCTACTACAGCTAAATATTACAGAGGATACTTAGCTTGGAAAGACTGGGTACTTCTTAATGATTTAAACGAAAGTGATGTTATCCATGCTAAACCTCTACATGTCTCTTTGTATTTGACTCAATTAATTCAAGATAAAGACACGATAAGTCCTTTATATCAAGCCTTTTACAGCATTAAATGGATACATTCAATTGCCAATCTCCCCTCCCCTACGGATTCATCATTTGTGAGAAATGTGCTGGAAGCGGGGAAACGGTTGTTATCTAAACCAAAAGTTAAGAAAAGTCCAATTACTTCAGAACATTTAAGTTCTTTATATGATAAAGTATTTGTGTCTGGTTGTGCGTATCGACAGCGTACACTTTGTGCGGAACTTTTACATATCAAATCATCAGATATAACTTTTTATGCCACTCATATGACGGTTTTCCTGGAAACGTGTAAAACTGATATTTACAGAGATGGCTCACGTGTTATTATTTCAAAAACTAATTCCAAATTATGTCCTGTTAAGAATTTACTTTTATATTTAGAGTGGGCCAAAATTAATGTGAACAGTGACGTGTATATATTTCAGGCATTGAGTAAATATCATAATGGTTATAGAATCAGATCTGAAAATGGAAAATGTCTTAGCTACAGTCGTATTTTAGAATTGTTTAAAGAAGAATTTTCTGCAATTGTGGAATGTTCTCAGTATGGGCTTCATAGTTTGAGGTCTGGGGGTGCTACTGCTAGTGCAAATATGGGAATACCGGATAGATTATTTAAAAGGCATGGTCGCTGGACATCCGATAAGGCCAAAGATGGCTACATAAGAGACGATCTTAATAAACGTTTATCAGTATCTTTAAATTTAGGATTGTAACGTAAGTATATACGCCAATAACCTTTCTTTATCCGTCAATCGGTTAGGTGGCTTTGTTTTATTTATCTGGGGTTATATATCGAACTGTCGATCTTAGATAAGATTATGATCGGTAAGGGTCTCTTGGTTGCATGTATTTAGTGACAAAGGGGAGAAACCCATTTTTACCATGGTATGTTTTCCCTCTTTCAACACATACTTTGATCTTATCTCTTTACATTTTTAACAAAACAACACGAATAATCCGGAAACAGTTCAGGTATACCATTGCAGTGGCTACAAGCTATATTGCAAGGCACACTATTTCCTAAAATTGAAATCTGACGTAGTGGAAATAATTCAGGTTATAAAAACACTCTGTATCTCTAAAATACTATATCCACCATTGACTATTCCAGATTATATCATTTCAGATTTTAATAAGATTATATATAACTACCTGTGGTCAGGCCCAGATAAAATAAAACGAAATGACTTTTCCCAGAACTTTGAAATTGGCGATTTTAATATGGTAAATTTTAATGAAATGTTGAAGAGGCAACGTGTCTTTTGGATAAAGAAATTATACATAGAACGAGAAAAACCATGGAAAGGTATTTATGAATATATTCTGTAAAATCATAATGGATATTTAATACCGTTATCTAATTTCAATATTAAGGACATTGTCTCGACGCCTTTTTACACAAATTTGTTTCAACATCAAGATTTCGTCTAATGGTTTGGATGCAGCTATGGCGGGTGTGGCGCAAGGCAGGGTAAGCTTTATCTTCCGGACACCTGTTACCACTGTTTGTCGTGTATTTTGTACAAGGTGAACAGTCCATTTGCTGATTACACTATTTTGCCTATACCGTTTTATTAGGACTTCGAATTTTGTCTAATGGTTTGAATTGTTCGTACTTGGTTGTATTTTATTGGTAGATTTGTTCCCGTCAAAAATCATAATCATAATTAAAGCAATACCATTAAGCCTTATATTAATTACCGACAATATTTTATTTGTTGGGGATATTGCGACATTAGACATACATTAAAATGGTGTCATTTCATTTTAGATATATTTAACATATAATTTACCTAAACAATAGCTTATATAAAATGAAATTTTCTTACTCACTACTGTGTGATTTTTCTAATTCTACAATTGTACAATTATACTATTCATTCAATGCGAGTATTCTCAAATAATACGGCAGACACTGTATGAAATATTAGTATAATTATATATACTTAAATCTCACAACTATAATTAAACACTTAGGTATAATTGCATATAAGAATTGAAAAAATGAAAAAAATCAATATTATTAATTTACTTATATTGTTATCAAAATATTATATTTATTCATGTAGAATTAAAGAATATATTCCAAATACCAGAAGCTGTTTTGTTATAAATAGAAACAAAACTTAACTAAATGAGAGACGTTCAAATTATTTTAAATGCATATTTATTAACAACAAATTATATAATATTATATGAATGAAGACCGGACGTTTATATCTATATGGGGCCAAGGGTTTTATTGAGAATCAAATTGCCAAGTATAAGATCAATAATAATAAACATAACAGAATGAAACATTTCAGGCAAAGAACGAATAGTAATAATAATAACAAAAGTCAAACATATAGATGTTATACATATTTGAAATTAAAGATACATACTAGATATTTTGACCATACAATTAATTATAAATGAATTAGAAATATATACATCATTTACATAAATCATTCAGTATATGGACATGAATATTGTTATTTACCCTTATAAAATCGAAGGCGAAACGACTGTTTTTTGGTTGGTTCGTAGACCTTATCTACAACCAAGGCCAGGGCAGATAATTTGAAATCGTGGAAACCCTATGGATTAACCCAGGGTATAGTGGAATGGGACTACTGGGGATACCGAGGATGGAATAGTGCATCATTAATCTGAGCATTTGCGTCTAGCCAATTTAGATAACTGATGAGATTTCAAAGTTCAGGCAAGCTAATTATGTTGTTCCACCTGACTATTCTTCAGATGATGATATGGACCATGCAAATGTTCTTGAACCTAAACTCTATTTCATGTTCTTAATAAAGGTCTTATCAATTATGCTGATCTTCTGTTATCTGTAGAGTTACATCAGAATGGGGTAATTTGAATGAAATTGTCAACATGTTTATTTTACATTATCTAGTTTTCAGCTATTATAGCGAGGACGGTCAGCTCTTTATCTAAATCTATCATTTAACAAATTTGGATGAATGCTAAAATATGTCTCGCACCGTCAAAATGTCCTAACACTACCCCACACCATCCCGTATATCGTGGGGGGAGTGTAGATAGCGAAAATGCATGCTAGCTGATAGACAATCGATAATAATAATAATGTATATTTATAAAGCGCATATATCCATCCATAAATGCATGCGCAAAGCGCTAACATATGTACACTGTCAATAATTCACTATTTAACTGTCTTGGTCATTAATGGTCATATTCACGTCATAAATACGTTTTTAATCTAATTTTAAACGATTCCATTGAAGAAGCAGATTTAACACTCAGTGGCAGGGGATTCCAGAGATTAGGAACACTGAGTTTTAATGATTTGTATCCGATTGTTTGAAGGTTATATTTAGGAACTACAAGCATTTTTTGGTTTTGGGATCGTAGGTTTCGTTGAGGATTGTGCACCTGGATTAGTACGGATAAATATTTTGGACTGGAACCGTGTAGACATTTATATACACAACATAGAATCTTGTAGTTGATTTGTAAGTGAATAGGCAGCCAATGCAGGTCTTTCAGAAGGGGTACAGTGTGCTATGAGGGAAATTTTGCCCGGGCAGTGGCACTATCGCCTACTCTTATATCGAATTCCAACTGCCAAGGGATCTTTTACGTGCATTCCAATGTATACGCGGGACCTCGGTTTTTCGTCTCATCCGAAGGACTAGACAGCTGTCCTTGTCAGGCCCTGACAAGGGGGGACCACGCCGGAAAATTTAGATGAACTCTCTCGGCCAATGCAGGAATCGAACACCCGACCTCCAGACTAGCAAGCCAGCGTCTTACGCACTTAGACACTGTGACCTCCAAAATCTTAATGATACACTGTTTATATAATCGCTTTTCCAAGGGCAAATGTCGCCCCCCCCCCCCCCTCCTACACCCTTAAAACATAATTAATGTTCCCTATAAAATATAACATGAGTTATCAGGGGTGGATCCAGGAAATTTTGCAGGAGGGGGTTTGCCAGGCTCCTGTTAAGGAAATATGACAGTTGCCAATGCATAGATGCCATCATCGTCTCTTAATTACGTAGACATACATACACATTGAGCTTTTTGAGGTAAATCCAACACCGCGTTTGATGCCAATTTTTATAATGAATTAATATGATCACACTACGATTCAATTTCATTGATGCAAAGCATTAATTGTGATATCCACATGTCTATATTATTAGTGTACGCTCTGGATGCCAATTCCATCCCACCATCTGATAATGATGGATAAATCACACGACCGTTATCCTTTTCTCATAAAGTTTGGACCCCCAAACCCCCTCTCTGGATCCGCCTCTGGTTATGTCTTTTCCTTCCCGCCATTTATCGAGCGAGCGTAAAGGTTCGATTTTAACCAAATGACATTTAGCACCCAGGAACGGTGTTGCGGGTTGATTTATTTGTGTCATCTTTATATGTCTTGAAGGATAGGTTTTGGTGGATTAGGGCAAATCGTGTCACTTTAAAACCCCTCCACGAGATGTTTTAAAGCTAAAATCTTAAAAAATGAACAGTTTAACTTTACTACTGTGGATAACACGGACGTCTAACAAACACAGCAATAAGGAGTAAACAAAATTAACAACAAAGAAAGAACAAACTGTTTGTTTTTCCGTCTGGGTTACATTTTAATATCTTGTACTTGTTGGTTTATCTGGTTTTTATAAAGAGGTACAGATGAATATATTGGAGTTGTTGGTTTAGATGAATATATTGTCAGCTTAGAATTATAATTTATAAATAAAAATCTAAATAGCATTCAATTATTTTAAAGAAGTGCTTAAATATTACAATATAGTTTATTATATTAAACTTTTTTTCAATTTCACAATTGTTTTTTTTTTATTATTATTAAATCCAACAATAGTGGTTCACGGTACAATGATTATAGCATAACATAAACTAGTTTAAATTTGACAAATTGATTCTCCACATTTCAAATCTGAAAAATATAAAACATGGTGTTTAAATTATCGATAAACAAGCCGCCATAAGCCTTCAGGAAACTGGTTCCATCGCAAAACCGTTTCAGAAAATGAATTTACGGAGAAAAAAAAAGAATTCGCTAGTATGACAGTATAATGTTTAACAAGTAAATTTTTTTTGTAATGGCTTGACAAATGGCAGAATAATCCCTGTGTTGACCAGCGAGTATATGTATGAGTCGACGCACAAACAAACGTAAGTCTTTCTGATTTGAGTTTACTAGATGTAAAAAAAAGCTAACAAGATTCTTAGATATCTTATATTAGAATCCTTGTTTAAAAGCTCTTTTCCAATTTTCAATATTTTTGTTATTATTTTAGGCATGCTGCATCGTATCCGCCTCTCTCCACCCCCTACTCTCCTCCCTATGATTTGTACTAAGTACATTAAAGTAATAAATATGTGTAAATAGAGATTAAACCTATAGTACACCAAGGTAGACGATTAATAAGATTATTGGGTGAATATACTCAATATAACTCGTTGTTATACGTCGAGTCTTTGTATTATTCAAATAAAGACGTAAAACATAATATATACAAATTGGGTCATATGGACAGGTGGTTATAAATAGAATAGTGAATATTTACCTGCACAGTATCCTTTGGTACATGGGTAATTGTTACAATCCTTGTTACTGTTACATTGTGCTATAAAATAGGTAATTAATATATCAATACACAAGACAATACAAAACTATCTATACCGACAAACAGGTGAGGTCTAGATGTGGAAGTGGGGGGTATAACTCATCACACGCCAACAGAAATGAGTTAGATTTACAGATTTCTACAAATAGCAGATATAAAAGATATAAATACATCGGGTTTGTATAAATTACTCGCTTTAATTACTCGAAAATCATATTTACCCATACAAACACCACCCAAACAATTGCCAGAACCAATCAAGTCGCAAACAGTACCATTATCCTTCCTTTCACAGCTTTAATAAATATATTTTAAAATACAGAATTGTGTTTTAGATTATCTTACATAAAACAAAAGTAAAATCATTCGGTTGACAAAGCACAAAATCTGACAAATCATTCATCATTTAATTTTTCGTGCAGGGCAAAATGATGAAAAAAAAATTTTTAATAGTTATAAAAGGAAAAATATGAAAATTGTTCCATTCGGCAAAATGAAATGCCCGAAATCAACTGACCATTGGGTGTGGTGATGCAATTCTCAACCCGAGTTTAGTGGATATAAAAGTGTCGTGATTATTTCGTTTTTCGTGTGTCACAATTATTACGTGTTAAATTTTACTTTACCATACGTTCGTTTTACGTGTTATGATTTGTACAACATTTTGCATCCAAGCCACGATGTATTGTATTATCCTTTTTTACCTCTGTAATTAAACCTTTTGATACGATAATCCTTGATTTTCTGTTGGCTTCCAACTCAAAGGGGCAGCGAGTAAACTGAAAGGAATCTTCTTAAACCCTCTACGGTACAAACAAGGAAGAATCCGGAACAGTAAAAAAGGGTCATTTAAACGTCGTGGTTAGACACAGACCACAATAAAAATCAAATAAAAGTAAATAAATGTCGTCTACCGACACAGCCGTTACAAAAATGGATTCTACATCCAAAACTGACGGAATTCAAACCAGAAGCATGGCCAAACAAACTGACAATGTAGGTCAACAAGTTGTCCCACTAAACAATGAGGGTCAAATTCGTAATTTGCCAGCAAAATCTACCAATAATGCAACACTACAATCAAGTGAGGGTCCAGTTATAGTGTCACCAAAAATTAACCAAGGTGTTGAGAATAATTCTAATCAGTCAAATAAAGCACAGGCTGCAGCAGTTAATTTAGATAAACAGTCTATAAGCTCCAGAAAGTCGAAGAATTCGTCAACCAAAGGTTTAGAAGCACTATCAAATCTTGCCAAAATTAAAGCAAAATACGAATTTGACAAAAAGATCAAAGAGCTGGAATTGAAGCGAAAATTAGAGGAAGCTGAATATAACAAACAGAAAATAATATGTGAATCACAACTGGAACTTTTAAGAGGTGAACAAGAACTGGCAATTGCTGAAGCGAGTGCAAGTGTTTACAGTGAGCATAATTCCATAATTGATAATGAATCCTTGATTCAAGTTCATGATGACGATAATAGACACTCAAATACTCAAAATTGGGTAGACAATCTCCCTGAGACTAATAATGATGGAATTGCTCAACCTCAAGTTACATCTGATGAACCCCCACAGCTATCACAAAACCTCACAGGAATAGACCCTATGTCCAAACCCTTTGTTCCTGTATTCAATTCTGCCAACTTAGTTCCTGTACAGCAATTGTCACAACAAGATATCAATGAGAGACTGGTGGCTTCACTATGCAAACAAGCGCTTCCAAAATGTGAGCCAGATGTTTTTAACGGTGACTCAGCATTATTTGTCCCATGGAAACAGTCTTTTAAGACCTTGATATCTGAAGCCAGTTGTACACCTGAACAGGAAATCAACTACATGCTAAAATATACTTCTGGCAAACCGAAAGATCTTGTAAACACTTTCCGCAAACGAGTTCATAATGATCCTGCTGTCAAACTTGAATCACTGTGGGAGTGTATGAAAGAGAGATTTGGTCACAATTCAAAGGTTGTTGGTACACTATTGGAAGGCTTGGTGAAGGCGTCACACTTTAGAACTGATGATCGAGATGCCCTGCAGAGATTTTACGACAAATGTGAAGATATTGCCTCTCAAATACCCTTTCTAAAAGGCTTAGAGGTACTCAACTCATCATATTTCATGAAGTCTATGGTTTCAAATATGCCAAAGCCTATAAGAACCAAATGGGAACATAAACTTATAAAATATCTTAACTGTAATCCCTTTGAAGATTACCCCCCTTTCACAAAGTTTGTTGAGGTCATGAAGGAAATATCATTATTACAGAACCACCCAGCGTTGGTTCCTAATGACACTTTAGCCAATAAATCGACCTCATTATTCCAAAATAGACCAAGCTCAAAATCTTTGAGGACAGACATCAAACCTTCACCCCAGAAACCTACACAGACACTTTCTAAACCAGCCAATAAATGCATCCTACACCCTGATTCTGAGAAAGAGCCTCATACTTTATCAGAATGTAGATACTTCAGGTCAAAATCACACGATGAAAAGTCAAACATTGTGAAGAAAGCAGGTTTATGTTTTCAATGCTTATCTGAGGGACATCAAACAAGTCAATGTTCTGCAGTAATTAAGTGTAGCAAATGCGGTGGCAGACATCGTGCAGTCATGCACAATTACAGAGAAGGACGAAAGGATGTTTCGGAAACCATACCTCCGAAGCAAAGTGGGGAGTCGGTTGGTGATACAAAGGAAGGTGGGGAGACGACTGCTGCAGTAGACACTTCAGTTTCCACTTCATGCACCCAGATATGTGGTGGCGAATCCTTTGGCAGATCATGTGGTAAAATAGTGCTGGCGGATATCTACCACAAAGATGACCCTTCGTTAGTGTTACGCACATATGTCACGTTAGATGATCAATCGAATCACACCCTTGGGACATCTGAATTATTTGACAGGCTGCAAGTTAGTGGTGAAAGTTACCAGTATACTTTAGAAACATGTCATGGTAAAGACACATGTTTTGGTAGACGAGCAAACGGTCTAGTCATCAAATCGTTAAATGGTGGTGTTTTCAATCTACCAACTGTCATTGAGACGGATAACATACCAGGAGACAAGAACGAAATACCAAGTCCTGCACTTATTGAGAAATTTCCTCATCTCAAAGAAATTACCAACAATGTTCCAGAAATAGATCCGTCAGCACCTATTTCACTCCTCATTGGAAGAGATGGAAATGACTTGTTAAAAGTTCGCAAATCTATTAATGGTCCGGTTGGTGCTCCCTGGGCACAGCTTCTAGATCTAGGATGGACCGTCTCTGGCAATGTATGTTTGGAGCGACAAGGTGGTAACATACATATAAAGACCTGCAAGACTGCAGTCGGTGTTCAACACGTCATTGAGCCCTGCGCCAACGAGTTAGTATTAAAGGACCAAATCACTCCAATGAATATGAAACATTCCAGCCCTGAAATTACAAAACATCTTTCAAGAGACGAATTCTTTATGACTGCTACAGATAACGAATTTGGTCTATCCCAAGAAGACTTAAAATTTTGGGATATTATGGAAAATGGATTCCATAAAAATGCCCTTGGCAATTGGGAAGCTCCCCTCCCCTTTAAATATAGTGACGTCATACTGCCTAACAACAGACAGCAGGCTGAGAAAAGACTCAATAGTCTCACAAGAAGGTTTGAGAGAGACAGACAAATGAAAGACGATTATCTACAATTTATGGAGAAAATATTACACAGGGGACATGCCTCACCTGTCCCAGAAGCCGAACTTCAAACAACTCGTGGTAAAGTCTTTTACTTGTCACACTTCGGAGTCTATCATCCGCGCAAGAAGTCACAAATCAGAGTAGTCTTTGACTCTGCTGCTGAATACGCTGGAACTTCCTTGAACACCCAGTTATATCAAGGTCCTAACCTGATAAACAATTTGCATGGTCGTTTGATAAGATTCCGACAGTATGAAGTTGGAATAATGTGTGATGTTGAACAAATGTTCCACAGTTTTCACGTAAATCCTGAACATCGTGATTTCATGAGATTTTTATGGTTTAAAGAAAACAATCCTGCCTTACCTGTCATTGAGTACCGAATGAATGTCCATATCTTCGGTAATACATCAAGTCCAACTGTAGCCAGTTATGGTTTAAAACTCTCAGCTAAATTGGGCAAAGAAAAGTATGGAGTTGAAGCCTTTAAGTTTGTCAATGAAGACTTTTATGTTGACGATGGTATCTATTCATCTACAACCCCTGAAAAGGCTATACAGTTAATTTCATCAGCACAGTCCATGTTAGCCGAGCACAAGTTAAGACTACATAAAGTGGTATCTAATGTCCATGAAGTTATTAAAGCCTTTCCCCAGGAAGATAGAGCCAGTAATGTCAAGGACCTCAATTTTACCAAAGATAAACTTCCTGCTCAAACCTCCTTAGGAGTATATTGGGATTTGGAGGAAGACGTCTTTTCCTTCCAAGTATTAGATGCTGACAGACCATATACAAAACGTGGTGTACTGTCCACGATTCATTCTATCTTCGATCCTCTTGGGTTCCTCGCCCCATACATCATAGTGGGGAGAAACTTCCTGCATAAACTCATCCACTCACATAAGGATAATGGTGTACGCCTGGATTGGGATGATCCGTTAACAGATGATTACTACAAGCAATGGTCAACTTGGACTAGTGACTTTAAAAATATGAACAAAATAGCTGTTTCACGATGCTTTACCCCACCAGACTTTGGTATCCCTGTTGATATCGAGTTACATGGTTTCGCTGACGCAAGTTGTGATGCCATTGGATCCGTGGTCTACCTACGCCTGAAAAACGCCAATGGTGATGTCCACCTGTCATTAGTTAAAGGGGCTGCTAAAGTACGACCACATCGTCAAATAACCATTCCCAGAATGGAGCTGTGTGCCTCTGTTATGTTAGTCAATATGGTTAAAGATATCAAGAAGCATCTAGAACTCGAAGTTTCAAGAACGACCTACTACAGCGATTCGAAGGTAGTCCTTGGCTACATTTCTAATGATGCTCGTAGATTCTACCAGTTTGTTGCTAACCGAGTCGAGATAATTAGGTCCTTAACAAATACCTCTGACTGGAAGTATGTCGAATCTAATGAGAACCCTGCAGACATAGCTACACGTGGAAGTACCATCGCAAACCTCCTGAAGTGTCAGTGGTTTAGTGGACCTAAGTCTTTAATCGAACCAGACCAGGCAAGTCACGAATTCCCTTTAATAGAGGAGGATGTAGAAATTCGACCAGAGGCTCGAGTTAGGAAAACAGACATTCAACATGGAGTTACTACTAAATGTCACTGGTGCAACTACTTCGATCATTTTGAGAGTTGGTACAAACTTCTGAGAGCCATAACACTACTGAGGCTTTCTGCTACATGGTTTCAACAACATCACAAATTTGAAGTTACACCACAGCTGATGAGAGAATCTGAAGTCTTTATTTTAAAACATGTACAGATTCATGAATACAATAAAGAAATAGCAACACTGAAAGAGAAACAGATTACCGGCAAACGCCAACTCAGAGGACTTTTCTTGCACCAGTTGGACCCCTTCATCCACACAAATGGTCTCCTTCGAGTAGGTGGTCGACTAAGAAATGCACCATTCGAATTTTCTGAAAAACACCCAGTCATAGTTCCAAAGAGATACCATGTGACAACTTTGATCATCCGTCATTATCATGAAATGGTTCAACACCAGGGTCGACTGATAACACACGGCAAAGTTAGACAAATGGGATTTTGGATAATTGCCGGTTCCCAACTGGTTCGTAACTACATACACAACTGTCTGAGGTGCAACTTTCTTCGACGTCCCACTGAGACTCCTAAAATGGCTGATCTTCCAACTGATAGACTCAGCAGCTCACCACCATTCACCAATGTTGGTTTGGATGCCTTTGGACCCTGGGAGGTGGTTACCAGAAAAACCAGAGGAGGAGCTGCAAGTTCTAAGAGGTGGTTAATCATCTTTACATGTATGTCATCCCGGGCGGTCCATATAGAGGTGGTCGATTCCATGAGCACATCCGCCTTCATTTGTGCTCTTAGACGTTTCCTCGCCATACGGGGTCCTGTTGCTGTCCTGAGATCTGATCAAGGCACCAATTTTGTGGGTGCTAAAGCTGAGTTAGCTGAATGTCTTAAGGAAATAAAAGATGGTGAAGTCAAGAAATTCTTTTCTGAAAACCAGATAGAGTGGAAGATGAATCCTCCCCATGCCTCTCACTTTGGGGGCTCGTGGGAAAGGCAGATTGGTAGCATACGTAGGGTGTTTGAAGGAATGCTAGCATGTCTCGGAAGAGTCCAATTAACCCACGATCTACTGGTCACACTTATGACCGAAGCAGCTGCTATCATTAACAGCAGACCTATCACTGGTATACCTAATGACCCCAGTGAACCACTACCTCTTTCTCCTTCATCAATACTAACGATGAAAACTCGTCCCTATTTGCCAGCTCCTGGCGAATTTGTAAAGCCTGATCTTTACTGTCAACGTGAATGGAGAAGGACGCAATACCTTCTTGACCAATTCTGGACAAGATGGAGAAGAGAATTTGTTCAAGAACAACAGTACCGTAGAAAATGGACCAAGGATATCCCGAATCTACAAGTGGACGACATCGTTCTAATAGCCGATAAAGCATGTGTTCGAGGACAGTGGCCGAGAGGTCGAATCGTCAGTGTCAACACGAGTACAGATGGAGTAGTTCGCGAAGCTATCATTCAAGTGTACGAGGACAAAAACCCTGTAAAGCCAACGCTGAATGGTGTTCGTAAACTTTTTACAAGACCAACAAGTGAATTAGTGTTCTTGTTTCGACCATAGACAAACTTACCAGTTTAAAGTGACAGTAGTAAAAGACACAAGACACGTCTTTTAAGTGAGGAGTGTCGTGATTATTTCGTTTTTCGTGTGTCACAATTATTACGTGTTAAATTTTACTTTACCATACGTTCGTTTTACGTGTTATGATTTGTACAACATTTTGCATCCAAGCCACGATGTATTGTATTATCCTTTTTTACCTCTGTAATTAAACCTTTTGATACGATAATCCTTGATTTTCTGTTGGCTTCCAACTCAAAGGGGCAGCGAGTAAACTGAAAGGAATCTTCTTAAACCCTCTACGGTACAAACAAGGAAGAATCCGGAACAAAAAGGAAAAATATGAAGGAAATATTCCTTCCCGCAAAATGAATTGCCCGATATCCGTGACGTTTACTGACCATTGGACTCTGGATGATGCAATTCCCAAACGGAGTTCAGAGTTTCAGAAAATAATACATTTCTGATTTTGATTCTGGGTGTCTAATTCTCAAACTCAAACTGTAGTTCCAGGCGCCACTGGCCGTTATTTTTCGAGATTTAACTACGGTTATTTTGTAATTTTAATCTCGCCGCCGTGCCTGCGACTTTTACCATCAGCCGAGTCATAGTTTTAACCGATCCGAAATTTGTGAACTGCATGCAATTCACATTTTGCTCTTATCTGGTCAAGTGTGATCCCCTCAACAAAAATCCCTCGTCACAGCCAGATTACGATTTTGTACATATATGTAACGATTTAAATTCAGATTGTTGTGGTATTACATGCTTTAAGTCACTAGAATGGTATATATATATATATACGATAATTGTTAATTAGGTGTGATGAACAATTATACAATATGAGATCTGTCAATGTAAACATTTTAGTTATTAGCGAATTTCACCTACTGCGGATCGGAATCTATCTGGTAAAGTTATGCAGATTCATTTTTCATGCAAAAGTAATACAGGGCCCCCAAGTAAAAGCGGCCTGTACGCCTATGGGGTTATAAGGTGTTCCTCTTGTTAATACATTAGGTATATCCTGTTAAACACATACACATGATCACGTAGAACAGGATTAATAATACATAAAGACGTGTTGTGAATAACACATATATATAGAGAGATTTTACTTACACCGACAGACGTCATTTACACATTTATTTCCACCACCACAGAATTGACCATTCCCACATTCTACATCTGAAACAATTGAACTCTTAAAGTAACAATATATTTCCGATTTAGTACATAGATATTAAATAAGCAATGTACATTAGCATTCATTTGATCATATAATTCCTTACATGCCAACTTGAACTGGTTATATTATTATTGTAGCTCAACTAGATATCGTCAAATTAAATAATGTTGTAAGTTAGTGAAATAAACCACATACCCGTAGGGACACAAGTCGTAATGACGTTGTCTTCAGTAGCACCACAATTGCTACCTGAAATATAACAATATAGGTTTTTGAATATTAAGTGGATATTAACTGTATTAATTATAAATGTAGCTGATAGAAGACTAGGTACCTTACCATCGGTCGTACATTTTACTTCTATACACACTTAACACTCAGTCTTGTTACATACTAACCCTGTAAATTATTTATAATATTGGTAACATAGTAAATAAACACTAAGCATGTGATATATTCCCGATGCAAGAAATCATTGCGCCATGGGAAATCTGAGAAAATTTTCATTCGTGTTCATCTCCACATCTGATCATGCAGTACATGTACATGAATATGGTATTTTCTAGCGTACATGGCCACGAATTATTTTTATATCAACATTCAGATGCTGAAGTAAACACTTTGTAAAATCAAAGCTAAAAAGTGGCAACCCCGCAACATGTGGTGCCCGTGATGGATATTTTTTGGTAATTCCTTTGATAGCTGATATCATTCCTTTACATTGACATTTACTTTACAACTATTAAGTTTTGTCATTGTATTACAGCCTAAAGGCAAGCCCCAATTTTTGTCAATTTCTGAAAACTGAGACCAGCCTAGTCATGTGTGTTGGTAGGCAAAAACAGGAACCTCCATAAATTTTATATCTTGGTTTAGATCCTAAGATCTATCATTAACAAAGCCTCCCCACTTACAAACTGTTTGATTTGATGATCTATTTGGACTAAAACTATATACAAACCAATTTATCATCTATAAAACGTTTGCTTCGGTTTCCCCTCAAACACCCATAATGCCCCCGTCAGACCGGGGTGGCATCCTTACTGCACTGCTGCGATCGTATAGCGACCAGAAAATGCACAAGGTCGCCGGCAAACGTGAACACAACGCGAGAAAATGTTTCAAAAAATTACAAACTTGAAAAAAGTCGAGTTCTTACAGCTTTCTCGGCCTGATCGCATAACCTTGGCGTTTGCTTTGAACTAACGCCGTGACTCGACGATCATTGGCGCCCATGGAGACCATAGCACAATAGCTGGTGTTTACACCACGTTTTTACCACGCATATGACGACGTTTACGCGCTCTGAGACCATTTTCCGTCGCCGTAGCAGCACAATAAGGACGCCATCCTGGATTGACGGGGGTATAAGGTACTCATGTGTACTCTAATAGGTTAACGGGGCAAAGGCCAAAGGCACGAACTTCAACTAGGGGTGGGGGGGGGGGGCTCCCCCAGACAATTTTGAAATTGGCGCCTGGGATTACTTCAGACACTGATCGTTGAGGTAAATTGTCAAACTAACGGACTTGCAAACCTCGACAAAGCCCAATCGCGAGCGCCAAAGTAAGGAGTTCTTGTGGGGGGTATTGGGGACCTCCCCCAAGACAATTATGAAAAATAGACTGTCGGAAATGCTGTCTGACAGTATTCAGTCACCGATTGTAGAGATAAATAGAGCTGATCAGATGTCGTCTGTCGCCTGATCACTAGTCTATCCGACCCCAGAGAGGAAAGTATCAAATGAACGGACTTACGAACCTCAACGAAACCCCCAAAAATTTGAAAAGAGGACTGTCCGAAATGCAGTCTGGCAGTATTTCAGGCATTACCAGATACCTCCTGGCGCCAAATCACTAGTTTATCCGACCAGAGAGGAAAGTGTCAAACGGCCGGAGTGAGTGACTCAAAGTGAATGAATATTTTCGCCACGATATTTTGTGAAATAGACTGTCGGAAATGCAGCCTGGCAGCATTTCAGACACTGGCCGTTGAGATAAATATAGCTGACCAGATACTGTTCGTCGCCAAATCGCTTATCCGGACGGAGAGGGTGGCCAAACGAACGGAGTGAGTGTATCAAGTGAATGCATATTCTCGCCGCGTTGACCTATACCCAAAAACTTTGAGGATCGTAAAAAGTACCTCTCAAGTGATTCACGTTTATAGTAGGTTTAAAGCAGCGTAGGCTTGGTAAGAAATCACTCAGGCTACAACATGCAAGTCTATGACTGAGTGGAGAATATGGAATTTAATCACCGTAGAAGGTATTGATTACCGAAACGTATCACAAATACTTTTTTTGGATTTTCTAAAATTATTGGGGGGGGGGGGCAAACAGAGGGCATACCAGATTGATGTGTGGTTACAATAAACTGTTTTTATGTATAATCTCAATTCTTAGGCAAGAAAAGAAGCTAAACAGAAGAACGCAAGAAAAAAATCCGTGGGGCAACTTTCCAGCAGAGTTTCTGACTTACAGGATACATTCCAAATGTTAACCGTACATGTAGAAACATCAACTGCTTCATACATGTACGGAAACATGGCCGACATTGCTATGAACAGTTTTTAAATTTCAATAAAAGCAGATAATGCATATTAATATTTTATACCCAAATGATTGTAATCCATTTGACGTCACAATTTTGATTTATGACGATTATTAACACGGTCCTATAGAAATCAAAGACACTCAATCCATTTAGCTATGAAATGGTAATACTTGCTTGCAGTACAGCTTGGCAACATGGACGCAACCCCAACGGCAACAGAAATCAACAACAAAGTACACATCGTGATGAATATTTAACCTGAAGTCAAACGCAAGTATTCCGTATTGTGAATGCGATCTGTTTTAAACCAAGCAGATGGCAACAGGTTTTGTAGGAGGAATTTGGTTTATTTTAGCCGAAGTAAATAGCGTTATGAGGATAAACAAGTTATTAAATATTATTTTTATTGTATAAATTCGACTTGTTCAACTACGACAAAAAGAATTATTAATGATTCACCACAAATATATGGACTAAGACTAGTAATTATTTCCCCTTATTTCATGATGGACGAATGTAGTGCGAGTTATAAATAGACAATTTTTCCCTTAATTTTTTTCTCCCCTCTTCCTGCATTTTTGGGTTGACTTTTTGGTCTAGAATTAGAGAAAAGGGATCAAATTTGCAATTTCATAGCAGTTTTGGGTAATACTGATGATATTACAGCGGAGGGATAGGGGGTGTAAAGTGTCTTTCTGCAGAGCAATCATTGTGTCGGAAGTGAGATTTTCACCCCTGTCAACTTCAAATCCGTGTAGCAAAAAATCTAAATGGTCAACCCCCTACAAAATTATGACGAGGAGATTGCCAAATGTTGTCCCCATTGTGCCTATAAAGATTGGAACAAACGGAATGTTGAGCAAAAAGCTACAGCCTGTGATGTTACAGTCATTTAACATTGAAGTCAATGGGCAAATAATTGCTAGTCTGAGTCCATATGATATACATGTATTACAATAACACTGTGAATAACTATCAACCAAAACTGACTAAACGACACCAATTTGGTTAAAGATATACATGTATTAGTTAAGCGTTTAATAAGGAGTTGGCCATTCTTGCTATAATAATTCAAAACCAACAGCTGCCAGACAGGATACACCCACAATTTGGAAGAGAACAAGCTGATGAAACAAATGATTTTTTTAGCAATCAGGGGCCAAATTCCAGAAAGTTATGGTCTGAAATGCGCAATTATCAAAAGGGACTGAGATTTTTGGAATATAAAGATGTGTTTAATTGTCATCAAAATTGGATAATAATTGTGACCTCTAGAGGGTCCATAACCTTTGTATTACA
Organism: Patella vulgata; assembly: GCF_932274485.2. Classification (NCBI taxonomy): domain Eukaryota; kingdom Metazoa; phylum Mollusca; class Gastropoda; family Patellidae; genus Patella; species Patella vulgata. The sequence continues at coordinate 7,888,376 of NC_065885.2, forward strand.
TACTTATACACAATTTGCGTACAAAGAGCGGCCATTTTGTCGGGCAGTTTCATTTCGATTTTCCCGAAATTACAGTTGAATCTTCATTATGGTAGAAAGGTGATATATCTAAACGGTTTTTAAAATCGGAAAAAAATGTGACCTCTAGAGAATCCACAAGCTAAAAATTCGATTTATCGACCAATCAGAGGCCATAATCCAGGAAGTTACGTTCGGATATGTGTGATTATTAACGGGAACCAAGATCTTTATGATAAAAACATATATTTAAAGTTTCATCCAAATCAGATAAAACCTGTGGCCGGTCCACAACCCTGATATACCATATTTTTACACTATTTGCTTACAATTTTTGTACGATTTTCACGAAATTCGAACTCAACCATCATTAGTGTATAACTGTGATATATTCACGCGTTTATTTTAAATCGGATAAAAATAGGGACCACAAGATGCGCGAATATCGAAATGAACCAAGATCTTTGGTTTATAAACATGCATTTCAAGTTTCATCAAAATCGAATCAAAATTGTGACCTCTAGGAGATCCACAACCTTGATATACCAGATGTTCACACTAATTGCCCAAAAGGGGCGGCCATTTTGTCCGACAGTTTCGGTCCGATTTTCAGGAAATTCGAACTCAACCATCATTAGGGTGTAACGGTGATACATGAAAACGTTTTTTGTTTTTTTTAAATCGGATAAAAATTGTGACCTCTATATCGAATATCGAACGGAACCAAGATCTTTGGGATATAAACATGCATTCCAAGTTTCATCAATATCGGATGGAAATTGTGACCTCTAGAGCAGTGATTCTCAACCGTGTGCCGCCAGATCTTCCTAAGTGTGCCGCGAAATTTTGAATGGCACACTAAGAAAATGTGAAAAACCACGTGATCAAAAATTGAATATTTGCTGGTGTCTACTGATAAGTTCATAGCTGTGTTTTTTTCTTTATTTAGTTTGAGTCATTCTATGTGTCTATGACTATAGTCTCCGTGTCCGGTTGTATTCCGTCTGACTTAAAATGTTTTTATTTTGTAAAATTCAGATATTTTTCATATATATTCAGGTGTGCGGCTATTTTTTCATGTGTTCCAAGGTTTGCCGTTGGCAAAAAAAAGGTTGAGAACCACTGCTCTAGAGGGTCCACAGCCTTGATATACCATAATTTACACTATTTGCGTATAAGGGGTGGCCATTTTGTCTGACAGTTTTGGTCTGATTTTCACGAAATTCGAACTCAAGCATCGTTACAGTGTAATTGTGACCACAAGCTAAAAACGCGATTTTACGTACAATCAAGGACCATAATTCAGGAAGTTACGATCCGATATGTGCAAATATCGAAGGGAACCAAGATCTTTGGGTTATAAACATGAATGTCAAGTTTCATCAAAATCAGATGACAATTGTGACCTCTAGAGTGTCCACAAGCTAAACAAAGTGATTTTTTCGTACAATATGGGGCCATAATCCATGAAGTTCTGGTCCGATATATACCAATATTGAAAGGAACTGACGACAATATACGTCCACATGAAAATGTGGGCGTTTAATAAGATGATAAAAAGAAAATATTGAAAATTTCAGTAAAATTACTTAATTTATTGTGGACGGAGTTGTCACGGTTGGAAGGTTGGACTAGAAATAGGCATCAACTGTGTCCGCATCGTCTAAGAGATAACTCCACCTACATATTCTCGGTTATTAAGTAACATTCTCAATGACTCGTACCCTCGCTTGGTAGGTCTTTCATCACCAGTGACTAACGGTAAACGTTAGCTTGGTCGGACATTTCTTGATTTAATTTTAAATGGACGACTGTTTAAATCCAAGCTGTATACAAGCCATCCGAGGGTCTACAGAGTTGATTTGGAGCTTGTCTTGTAAATAAAGGTCTAATTAATAATTCTTATAACATCTGAAGCTTAAATAAAGACTTGCAATAGGCAGATTTAGCTCTTGCATAATGCAAGTTTAAAGAGACAACCACCCCCTTGAACAAAGTTATTGGGTCTTTAATTCGAGTATGTTATTATGTCCCTATCAAATTTGAACTTTAACCAGTGTATTCACCGATGCTCATACATACATATGAAGATACATACATATAATAAAGTCATCACGTTATGTATATTATATAAATCAACATATTAATAAACATCAATAAAACACACCGGCGTTGATATGAACACTTAAATGTTGTCCTAATTAGTTGTTTACAAAATCATTTAATTCATTGATAATTTAAACTAGTAATGATTATAAATCATACATTTTGAAACAATAAGGAACTATAAATTATATATAGAAAAATATGATAACGTGGTATTATTAAATCTGTTAGAAATGATCGGACTAATCATGGGGGTGGGGTTATTATTTATATACACACTGACATTTTATGCGAACGGTTATACTCATTAGAGTTTTATTCTGATATTATTAAGTCTGTATATTAACTAATTTGGAGAGCAATGTTGTATCCGTCTACTGTGTTGTATATTAATTTAGTTTGTGTTTCTATTTATAACAAAACAGCTTCTGGTATTTGGAATATATTCTTTAATTCTACATGATTAAAACATAGATATGACGTCACGTATCTGAAAAATGAACATGTATTTTGGGATAATTTATTCTCTGAACAAATTAAATTACCGAACATGAAATTACGTTAAAACCTCATAGTTACCGAAATGTCACATGGCCGAATGTTGATTTCACGTGTTTGTCTACATAAAGAATTCCATTAAATCCGTCCGTTATATGTCACTTATCCGTTTAATAGTACATTCGGCACTAGATCGGTGATACGTTTCTATACGCCCACATTTTCACACCTTCTTTGTGGACACTCTACAGGTCATAACTTGAAATATAGGTTTATATCCCAAACATCTCGTTTCCTTTCGATATTGGCTTGTATGGGACCGTAACTTCATGGATTACGGCCTCTGACTGTACACACTAGAGGTCACAATTATTAGCCCATTTTGATGAAACTGAACATGTGTATATATAACCCAAAGATCTCGATTCCCTGCAATATTGGCGCATATCGGACCGTAACTTCCTGGATTATGGCCCCAGATTGAACAAAAAAAAAAACGTGTTTTGAGCCTGTGGAACTATGGAGGTAACAATTTTTATCCGATTATAAAAAAACGTTCAAATATATCACCGTTACACTATAATGACAGTTGATTATGAATTTCGTGAATTGGTTTGTGCCTTTGATCCTGTGTCCTGTCACTTATATCAGAGAATATATTAAATTTTAAATCAAAATTGGGACGGCTAGTACCCTCCATATTAACCACAGTATTGAGAAAATTATCAATATCTAAATCATTCTCGTGAGCAGCCTTTCCATCACAACTTTGACGGCTATTATCCCCCATATCAAGAACATCACAATTTTTACGTCTATTCTCTTCCATATCGAGTACATTACCAATGTAATCAGTATCCAAATGCTTATCACATATATTCTCATTATTAATATTTGTTTTCGACTGTGTTGTAAACATGTCGACTCCATGTAGAATATTTTGGACTGTCTGTGGATGCTTGCATTGTATGACTGGAGTGTTTTGTCACATGCATTCATGAGCATGTGCATGTTGTTTTAAGAATATGTCCATTATTTTATGGCTTGTTGTTTTAGAAAACTATCCATTATTTATATCTCTATGGTGCTATGTTTTAAGTTTGATAATAGCCTCAGACTGTCCATTATGTAAATACAAAGAAAAACGTCGGGGCTAACGCCCCTCAGTTGTTCTTTCTATTTACATAATGGACAGTTTTCGGCCATTATCACATAAATATAATATTTTGATAACAATATAAGTAAATTAATAATATTGATTTTTTTTCATTTGTTCAATTCTTATATGTAGTTATACCTAAGTGTTTAATTAGAATTGTGAGATTTAAGTATGTATAATTATACTAATATTTCATACAGTGTCTGCCGTATTATTTGAGGATACTCGCATTGAATGAATAGTATAATTGTACAATTGTAGAATTACAAAAATCACACAGTAATGAGTTAGAAAATTCCATAACTATTGTTTAGGTAAATTATATGTTAAATATATCTTAAATGAAATGACACCATTTTAATCTATGTCTAATGTCGCAATATCCCCAACAAATAAAATATTGTCGGTAATTAATATATTCTTTAAGGCTTAATGGTATTTCTTTAATTATGGTTATGATTTTTGAAATGGACTGTTCACCGTGTACAAAATACACGACAAACAGTGGTAACAGGTGTCCGGAGGAGTAAGCCTAACCTGCCTGGCGCCACACCCGCCATAGTTGCATCCAAACCATTAGACGAAATCTCGATGTTGAAACAAATTTGTGTAAAAAGGCGTCGAGACAATGTCCTTAATATTGAAATTAGATAACGGTATTAAATATCCATTATGATTTTATAGAATATATTCATAAATACCTTTCCATGGTTTTTCTCGTTCTATGTATAATTTCTTTATCCAAAAGACACGTTGCCTCTTCAACATTTCATTAAAATCCTCAATTTCAAAGTTCTGGGGAAAGACATTTCGTTTTATTTTATCTGGGCCTGACCACAGGTAGTTATATATAATCTTGAATAGTCAATAATGTTTCAATTCTACTATTTAAGTCTGCTATCTCATTTTTGATAGCATTTATTTCAAGGCCGGATTTCTTTGAAATTTCGAAAAGTTGTCGTGCTGATTTGAAATCTTTTAGTAAACAAGTTATGTCATCAACAAAAGCGACCAGTTTTAATGATTTTTGTCCAAATTCTATGCCTTCAATACATTTACAGTTTCTGACATAATGTTTCTAGAACGGAAAACAGTTAATTATGATCGATATTGTTGTGGGCTTTCTGGAAGTCTAACGTTAATAATTTTCCCGTGATATTTTTCTGGGATGCTACCAGACGCTGAGCCTGTTTGGTTTGGATAAATCAGGTCGGTTAGAGACGGTTTTAATCTTATGGTTATCATGGATTTCATTAGGTTTTCACGTCTACATTAATTAAGCTAATTGGTCTCCAATTAGTCGGTTGAGTTTGATTTTTTACGGATTTTGGAATTAGTTTTATTACAAAGTGTCTCTGAAAAGTAGATAAGGTTTCATTTTTGAAGGCACAACTGAACGAATTTGGTACATTGATCCTTACAATTGACCAGTGCTTTCTGTAAAATTCAACATTAAGCCCGTTATTACCTGGTGTGTTTGAATGATTTGAGAGCAGTTTGACACTCATAATCACTAACAAAAATGTCACTATATATTATAAAACTATTTTTTTGTTTGTATTGATTTACTGGTTTGTGACTACGATTGTTCATAAATTTATAAATTTCAAACTGTATTTTATTAGAGTCGGAAATATTTCATTAATTTTATTCGTTAGTCGTTGAATAACAGTGTTTATTTTCTTCCTTTTTTCTATTCTGAGGAAAAATGTTTTTATAAGTTTCTACTCCCTCGTACCATTGAATTTGAGCACGTAGGATAGTCCATTTAGTTTCAATCTCATTGATATTGTTCAATTTAGTTTTCACCTCGTCAATATAATTCAAGAACTGGCATCTCAGGGTATTAAGAGTGTTTTCGATAATTGGCAAAGTCGTTTTTACTGGAGGTCTACTTTTACGACTTTGAATGAAGATAGCTGAATTAATTTCAACCAGATTGGCGTGAACTTGCCGTAGAGTGGATATAGTAACCACTTCACGTATTGAAAAGTTTTTTCATCCATCTTATGTGTACTTTAAAGTTTAGAAAACCTTTGAATACGGACCCAGGACTATAAGCACGTAGCGAGGTCTTCGTTATGGGTTAAGTTGACTTTATTTCGCAGAATGAACTGGGATCGTTTTATCCGACGTTCATGGCACAGCTGCTACATGACTCAAGTTAGGATTTACACTTATATTATTTAATTCATTTCATATCCTGTATCTCAAATTAATTCATATCATTCTAAATTAATGTTCTTATCAATTTCAATATGATACGGCATTTCATCTCGTTGCATTTTAAATTATTTTGTATCATTCTAAATTAGTTTTCTTTCCACTTTCAATATGGTACGGCATTTCATATCACTGCATTTTAAATGAAATTAATTTGTATACTTCTAAATTAATTTTCTTATCACTTTCAATTGAGTATTAAAATTTCTTCATTTAATTAATTTTCATATAATTGCATTTCAAATTAATTTCACACGGATATTAGAATTTATGTGCAGAGTGAGTTATTTACCGCTTGGGATGAAAAACGAAATTTTCTGTACACCTTGTGTTAAGAAGAATGTGTGTGTATGTGTGTGGGGGTGTATTTGGGCGGGTGGGGGGGATAGGCCCGTGATAGATTCCAGTGTTGGCTGATAATTTTCTGGCGTAGTTGTCCCTGGTCAGCGGTGCAGTAATCCCGTGACTTAAAGATACATTCCCGGTAAAAACTGGGTGATTTAATGGTATATATGGAATAAAAACATATTCAAACTAATTAATTTGTCATAATTTTGCTTCAAATCCTTCTCATACATTGTAATTGCGAAGGAATGTCCTGCTATAAAAATTCGATCAAACCAGGTCATGTTTACGTCACGTGACTTACCTCTCTTGGAAGTCAGAGGGAAATTCATTGTATACATAAGACGATGTTGTCTTTAATCGCTTACTATGTATTACAAATATCGAATCCTAATTAAATTCTCGGATTATCCACTACCCGCGTCTTTTTCCGTCATTTTTATCTCAGAAAGTGCTGTACGTCTAACTCTTCATAAAGTTTATCAACTTGTACATCAAGCGCTCAATGTTCGCGTGTGACCTTTGACATAACGCGTGCAGAAGTTCCTAATCGTCGGGCTGTCGATTAGGGGAACCCTGGCATTTTTGTCCTGTATACGCTCCATGAGTGTTTTTCGGGGAATCCAGTATTTTTCTAGTAAGATTGAATATCTCTACTTTCCATATATACTAAAATTGCCATACTTTTATTGGAAATAACCACCCGAAAAATACTTGTCTGTGAACCCATCTTTAAACCAATCTATAGAAAATCCTGCTCCTAGAACCAAGCTGAAAACTAATTCTGCTGTCATGGCTATTGCGACGTAAAATTCTGCTGTCCTGGCTATTGTTGCGAAAAATTCTGCTATGATGGCTATTGTGATGAAAATATTCTGCTGTGATGGATAATCTACCGATAATTCCTGCTCTGCTGAATAATCTAACCACAATTTCTGCTTTTGCGACCAATCTATAAAAAATCTGCTGTGAATTAGATCTTGTAATATCAAATAATATTTTTTCTTCAATAGGCTATATTATACACAATTCAAAGGAGTCGCAGTGGATACTAAAGTTGGCGCTACCTACGCCACTCTAACTTTTAGGTTATCTGGAAGAAATATGGTATGAGAGGGTGACAACAATGTTTGGCAACGATTTCGGAGACCAAATTGCGAGATATTGGAAACGTTTTCTGATGATTGTTCAGAAACAATCACTAAACTCCAAGAAATGTTGAATAATTTAAACGAAAATATTCAGTTTACAATAGAACAAAGTCAAACCACATTAAACTTTCAGGATGTGACCGTAAAGCTCCACCAGAACGGCACTATTGAAACTCATCTGTATTACAAATCAACAGATACACACCAATATCTAAATTTCTATTCTTGTCACCCATCTCATACGAAACGTAATATTCCATATAAGCTAGCTAGAAGAATCTGTACAATTGTATCATTCAAGATACCACAATTCAGAGACGTGAAGAAATGTTGTTTTAGTGTAGTTAATAGCAATAATAATGACCTTTTAGAGGTCAAAGAAAGCTGTTTTATTGCAAAATACCACCCAAAACTTAATTCCCATAAGGAATGATAAATGGGAATAAAATGGTTGTATTAAATGTTTGTAGTCTATAAGCTACTAAACAAACTCCCTTGTAGAATAATCTTAATGTAACCATGACGTTATAGCGTCATAATAGTTATTGTTTATAATTAATTTTATAATAAATACCCGAAGAGCAATTTCGGTTGTGAAAACGTTAGCACAAATTATGTAGTTTCATTTCGCCAACATAAATTTTCCTGAGATGGATTAAATGTAGTAACTAAAGCAACATTCCGTTTAATTGAGATCGTATGAACTTTAGGCTGTCTTAATACACTTTGATCCAGTGTTAATGCTCTTTGGTTTGCATTATCTATTAATTTATCTGGATATTTTTGTTTTAAGAGGAAACTTATTAAGTTCTTTGAGTCTCTGAATTTTGGTATCTTGATTTGATACAATTGTACAAGACAATACAATATATATATATATATATATATATATATATATATATATATATATACGTAACTATAGCCAATTAAAACCACAGTGTTACTATGTAAATATGTATAAATATACTATACTGTCCATCTTATACAATGACATTATTTATGAATAGGCCCAAGACGGACGAAAAGTACTTTAAAATGTTAAAATGTTATTAAACCAGTGTTGAATTCAGTTTTTGTCGTCATACCTTTTATCTTTTCATCGTTTACCGTGAAACAAAGTAGTGCAGCTTTACGGTTGTGCTAATATTTCTGGATATATATATATATATATATATATATATATATATATATATATAAATTGTATTGTACAATATATATATTGTATTGTCTTTTTTATATATTGAGAGAGAGAGAGTGAGAGAGAGGGGTGGGGTATTCAAATACAGATGGTAAAGAACTGGGTAGCTAACTAGTAGGTCACGTGTTCGATTCCGATGATTGCCGGGGGTGGAGGGGGTAGGGGTGTGGATGGCCGATTGATTAGCACGAGTGTGCTGTGTGTCTGCCATTGAGTCAACTGGCGTCCAATAATGTCGTATTGTCTGAATAAAATGTCGTGATGTCGGGAAATGTCGTAGTGTCTGGTGAAAATGTCGTAGTGTCGGGTTAAAAATATCGTGATGTCGTGATGTCGGGTTGTCGTGGCGTCGTGATGTCGGGTTGTCGTGATGTCGGGTTATCGGAGGGCCTGACAAGGACACCTGTCTAGTCGTTCGGATGGTATGAAAAACCGGGGTCCCGGGTATACGTTGGTGTGCATGTAAAAGATCCCTTGGCAATTGGAATTCGATATAAGAGTAGGCCGTAGCGCCGCTGTCAGGGCAAAATGTCCCTTACAACACACTGATTGGCGTAAGCCCGTCTTCATTAGGCCAGTCGGGGCAGAACAGTAGGACGTTAAACTCAATTTCATTTTATTTATTTCTGCTCCGACTGGGCTAATGAAGACGGACATACCCTATACAGTTTACTATGAGGGAAACTTTACCTGGATAGCGGCGTTACGGCCTACTCTTATATTGAATTCCAACTGTCAGGAGTTCTTTTACGTGCTCGCTTATATGTACACGGAACCTCGGGCTATTCGGACAAAGCTGCCCTCACAGTACACTGTATAGCGTATGCCCGTCTTCATTAGCCCAATCAGAGCAAAACAGTAGGACGTTAAACCCCATTTCATTTCATTCAATTTTTCTAATCGGGCTATTGAAGATAAGCATACGCTATGCAATTTTCAATGGACCGTGATATTTCTTCATCGAAATTTAACCGTGAAGGATTCTTTTATGTGCAAGCCAATGTGTACACAGGAGCTTGTTTTTGTCCCATCGACACAACTAGATATTAGGATTGTGCTTGATAACGACAAGAGAATCATTGTTGAAACGTAGCTTTATAGAAATATAGTAATTGTTATCCATAGAACTGTTGTATTTATTTTAATGTGTCCAATTCATGGGCGTGGATTATAATAATAATAATAATAAAAACTTTATTTAATGAGGCAACGTATTTAGTTTGCAAAAAAACAAACTAATCTTCCATAGGTCCCTCCTAAACTACAAAGACATATATACATGTAATATCAGGATAAATTTAAAATCATTAGAAATGCAATACCATTTTAAAGTGGGAAGTTTGATAAGTCACTCCCAAACATATACATTATACAAGTAGAATATAGGAAGAACACTATAATTACACACAAAATAAAATAGAATGCAGTTGCAAGTTAAAAATAATACGTATGTCATCAGTTGAATATTATGGTTCCTTCAGTGTGCAAAATAAATGAGTTTTCAGTTTAATCTTAAAATTTTCAACATTTTTACACATCTTTATATCAAAAGGCAGATTGTTCCATAAAAGACATGCAGAATAATGAAAAGTACGTTTCATGGATTCCGTTTTGCATTTTTGAAGAAAAAGAGATTTACTGGTCTGTGAACGGAGCAAGATATCCGTTTTGGAAACAAGAGATTTTTCAATAAAATGGAAATTTAGATAAAGTGGAGTATTAAATGTAATAATTTTGAATGATAAGACAATTTTATTGTAAAGAATCCTCTGTGTAAGGGTAAGCCAACCGAGTTTAGTAAATAAAGAGGTGGACGGAGTTTCAATCGGTGCATCAAGAATAGCTCTTGCTGCCCTCTTTTGTAATTTTAAAAGAATGTCTAATCTACTTTTGGTAGCATTTCCCCAAATAATAGAGCAATAATCAAATATTGGTAGTATGTAACTGTTATAAAACAAAATTCTTGTCTCGTAAGGTAAATGATCTTTTATCTTATTTAGGAGAAATATTTTTGATGTAAGTTTTTTAGACATATCTGCTATCTGTGCTTCCCAATTAAGGTCTTGGTCAATTTGAATTCCAAGTAATTTTGCGGTAGTAACCGTCTCAATTTTCTCACCATGGAGTGATAAAGTTAGGTTTTTCTGATTTCTTTTGTGTTTTGTTGAAATCAGCATTGATTTTGTTTTCGAAGGATTAATTACCATCCCATTGTTTTCACACCATTCAGCAACCAAATAGAGATCATTTTGGAGATTTTTGGCGATGGATAAAATATCTTTGTGTGAACAATGCAGGGTACTGTCATCAGCAAACAAATCTATCTGACTTGATTCAATATTGAGTGGGAGATCATTTATAAAAATTAGGAATAGGAGAGGACCCAGGATCGAACCTTGTGGAACCCCGCATTTGACTGTAGTAATTGAGGAGGTAATTGATCCTAAACATACTTTTTGCTTCCGTGAGTCAAGATATGATTCAATCAAAATTTGTGAATTATTATCAAATCGATAAAGATGTAGTTTTTCAATAATAAGCTTATGATCAATGAGATCAAATGCTTTGCTAAAATCAAGATACACTATACCACTCATCGCACCATTATCGATAGCATCAAGCCAATTATCTGTCATTCGGATCAGTGCAGTAGCACATGAATGATTTGATCTAAATCCAGATTGGTAAGCATAAAGAACATTGAAGGTTTCCAAATAAGTTTGAATTTGAGTGCTCAAGTGCCTTTCGAATATTTTTGAAATTGTGGGGAGAATTGAGATTGGCCTATAATTGTTCGGATCATCCTTAGCTCCCTTCTTATGTATAGGAATAATTTTAGCCAGTTTAAGGGCACTGGGGAACATGTTTTGAGAAATACAAAGATTAATGATATATGTCAAACTGCTACAAATTGTATACGCAGACAATTTTAAAATTTTGGGTCCAATACCATCACCCCCAATGGCTTTGTTACTATTTAAACTCAATAAATGTTTTAATACCTCTGTGGTAGTAATACAATTAATAGAAAAGTTGTTATTTGGGGGAATCTTATCATTTACGTAATCTGATATCTTTCGTTTGCACTCTTGAGAAAGTGGTGTATAGGGGGGCTTAATGTCATCAGTTAAATTAGTGAAGTAATCATTCATCACATTAGCAATAGCATTTAGATCATTAACTGTTGTTTTTCCATATTTAATACTATTGGGATAAGGGCAATTATTGGGTTTATTTTGTATGTCACTAAAATATCTCCATATGTTTTTAGATTGCTCTTCATTTTCGATAGAGTCCTTGATAAAGTTTTTTTTGGCTTTATTAATGAGATTTTTGGTTTTATTTCTCCATATTCTATAGTCGTCACACCTCTTGGAGGCTTTAAAGAAGTCCCTGAACTTTCGGGCTTTATTTATTTCCTCATTAAACCACTTCGGTTGATAGTATCTTTTTACTCTTTTTCGCTTTTGCGGAGCATGGCAGTCTAAAACACCTATAAAAAGGTTATACCAAGTATCAAGGGCAGAATTTGGGTCATCAATTGACTCGACTAGTTCAAATGGAATTTTAGCAAGATCATTAATAAAATTAGAATCATCAAAGTTTTTGTAATTTCTGTATAGAATTTCCAAGTGGTTGTGTTTTGTGATTTTTCTCTTGCAGTTTCCAATGATAAAAATAATCGGAAAATGGTCACTAATACCATATTGAGGAACTTTAATTTCAACAATATTATCCGGTGTGTTTGTATATAGATGGTCAATGACAGTAGAAGAATTTTTAAAACAGCGTGTAGGGGCAGTAATTAATTGATGTAATCCCTGCATATTGATTATGTTTTCCCATCGTTTTGGAACAGTAGTTGAATAATCTATATTAAAATCTCCTATTACATAAATAGATTGACCAGTATTTATGGAATTTAAACTAGTTTCAAAATCATCAAACCAACCTGTACACGAAGAAGGTGGTCTATATACAAGACATAATAAAAATGATTTTTCATATTCTGGATGGAGTTCAATCCAAATGGATTCGATATTTTGATGTTCATAATCAAGTTTTCTTGAATATTTTAGATCTGAATTTACATATAAGATAAGGCCTCCGCCACTTTTGCTCAGTCGATCTTTTCTGATCAGATCATAACCAAAGATATTAATAAATTTATCGTCAATTTCAGAATGTAAAAACGTTTCAGAAAAGCCCATGACATTAAAATTTTCATTATCTTGCAAAATTAAATCCCTTACTTCATCAATTTTACCGAAAAGTCTATTTATATTTAAATGACCTATTTTAAAACCTTTACGTTTGGTCGAAAATAAAGTGGAAACAGAGGGATAATTGATGGATTGTAATGAATCGAGGGTTACATCAGAGTCAATAAACTGACTGCTGAGGTCGCCTTTATGCATCGTTGGATCATTACTTTTATGATCTTCAAAAATCAGACTATTATTATCAGTACCAACAGGATTATCGAAGGAAGTTTCAGTATCATTAGTTCTGCTATTACTTGAAAGAGTTACATTAGTGAAACAGTGGAAGTTATCAATCAATGGTTCAATAGAATAATCAAAAATATTTGTGGCATGGGGGGGGGGGGCGAATAGGCCTCTGTCACCCCCCTCCCCCCATGATTTTGATCGCCAGGACAGATTTTCAGGTTTGTATCCACATGAATGTCCCGTTCTGAAGGCTATCTAACCACTGCCTTGGGTCTCGCCACAGTAATTCATCTTCACGATATCTTCCTCCTTAATTGTAGGGCCAATTTTACCATATCGTCATCATATTACCCCTAGTTACAGCTTTCATCGAAATAACACTGGTAAACTGTTCGTAATTATTATTTTGGTTTGGTAACGAAAGATTTCTGGGTTCGTCCGTCCCCCGCAAAAATTATGACAAATCCACGCCCTTGGTCCAATTACTAAATGCCATTCAAACAGTATACACAACTAGACACTGTACTTTGCTAGACCCGATATAATCGGGGCCCTTATTCACGAAAACTTAAACTAAGATACAATCGAAATTTTAAGAAATACTGCAATTCGATTGGCTGACCAGTAAAATCAATTTGCATATATCCAATGAAGTTGCAGTATTTCTTAAAATTTCGGTTGTAACTTAGTTTAAGTTTTCGTGAATAAAGGCCCTGATGATTGTTATTTTAACGCCGTGTGTTCGTCTTAGTCTCTTTCTACAAGACACAAAAATACATACTTTTGTAAGCACTACTGTTGAATTACGTCATATCAGCAGCCCGGTACAATGAGATAATAGGAAAATCTTCATTAATTATTTGTTTTCTTAAAATAATGAAACATTTTGAGTTCAAGAGTGAATTATATTTGGTATTATTCAAGTAATCTAAAATTAAACTAGCAGGACAAAAGTTAGTTAGCTATGTTAATTTCACAATTAAGAAGTGGTACCAGGAATTCTCAAACCAGTTAGCATACCCAGGCACGTTTACGGTCTCTTGCCAATACTTATAGATAACTGGAGCGATATTTTAGACCGGACTTTCAAAAGATTTCACATTTGTTGGATTTAAGGCTCAAATCGGAAAACAGCTTTCAAATCAGTCTGCCGCTGTCTGGGTAAATTGTTCCTTATGGCACACTGTATTAGGCCAGTCGTAGCAGAATAGTGGGTCATCGAACTCCAATTCATGGCTATAAAATAAAGCTTTAGATTCTTTTTAAATTGGAAATCAAATCAGTCAAGGCATGCTGTTAACACATTTTATTGGAAATACCCAAGGACTTCTGTTATCTTCATCATTTTAACATTTAGGAGTCGGTGCAGGAGGTAGTTCATCAGTAATACACAAATGAGCCAAACCTGGAAACAAAAATCGATATAGTCAATTTTATTTTTGTCAAAGTCCAACCGACATTATGCACACCGCTTCGACATAGTTCCAAAGGTAGTTTCCAGCCCAATTCCCCCCCCCCTCATCAGTGGTGCTAGAGGAAGGGTCTGGAAAAGGACAGTGTCTAGTCGTTGGGAGGGACCAACACCGTGCACGTGAAAGACCCATTCAATTCCAGCTTGCGCAAAATTCGCTCATACCACACTGTATGCCCGTCTTAATCATCCCAGTTTTTGTAGAAAAGTAGGACGTTAAACCCTATTTCATTCATATTTAAACGACAAGATTTCACTGAATTAACATTAAGGTCAATGGGATGGGAAAATTAAAGGTGGTGTATATCCAAGTGAAGTAATAAGAGTTATCCCTCTTTGTATAGAAGCGTACACAAATATAATTTAATAATATTATAATGTTTGGTGAACTCGGCTATAACAGTAAGTGATACAGTTCCGGATTTACCTGTAGGCTTGGGTCTAAATATTGCACCTGTAGGCTTGGATCTCAACATTTACCTGCAGGCTTGGATCTCAACATTTACCTGTAGGACCTCGAGATCTAGGATTTACCTCATGTGTATAATTTTATTAAGAGTTCAACCAGTCCAGCCAAGGTGTATTATATTTGAAACACAATTTCACCTTCCTCAAGTAGTGAGGGTGTGGGATTGGGTGAGATAAGTGGAATATCCTCGGGTCACTCTTTATTTTAATCCGGCACTGGATAATAGTAACAAAAGATATTACAATCTTAAAATAGTCTGTCTTGCGACAAATAGACTTCCTGCTAGTCTACAGCTTCAATTGGAACTTATAGGAATTATTTTCATTTATGTTTTATTTAATCAGTATAGTCTTGTTCACAACAGTTGAACATTCTTTTCGACATTCGTTCTTTTAACTGCGTTGTGTTCATTACCCGTTTTGTGGCGGTTTATAGGCCGATTTTGTCCCAATCTTCTCCTGGATGTCTCTACTGTCAATTATTATTCAATGTCCTACCTGCACAAGCGGATTGTAGACCTGAATTATAATCAAGAGCTACTTCATTTCTAACATAATCACTCCGATCATCAATCCATTCATCCTTCAGATTTGGTCCACCAACCAAACCTCCTATTAATAGATGGGGATTGGGAGCCGTGCTGATGTTGTAGGCGTTCCAGCCACAGAAGATGTTCAAATCTGGACAAGAACTGAAAATCAAAAGATGAAGAGAAATAAAACAAAAGATCGTATATTTGTATATATGATGTGACGTCATGGTGCTACTTATTACAGAGGTTAACGTCGGATCCACCTCGGGTGATATAGCTAACACACATTTCCTAAGAAACTTTCCATAAGAGCCAAGTCATGCATGGTTGGGAGACATATGGCTCTATTCTTTTGAACCTTAAAATTGGGTCTAGCTCCTTTATAAAGGTAGATGTTTTAACGCCTTGCTTATTTTTCTGTCGTTTTTATCCGTAGCAATTTTACTTAAAGATACATTATGGGAGATAAGATAAAGAGATGGCAGTTCTCGCTATAATAGTTAAAAACTAGATAGTGTAAAGGTAATTTGCTGAAAATTTCAGTCAAATTGATCCACTATGAGCCGAGAAAGAAGCGGGTGATATTTTTGCATAGTTTCGGTCAATATTACTAAAATCATTAATATAAACAGCATAGTCTCGATTATTCACTTTTATTGATTTAATTATCAATAGCCGTTAGCGGCATATAGGAATCAAATCCAACCAACATCGAAGGCTAGCCTTGACATCGAGAGTTTATTATGGTCTGGATAAGTTAATTAATGTCTAATTGGTAATTTAGATAACATTTCAGGCCTAAAGAAAGACTTGTAATAAGCAGATTTTGCTCTTGCATAATGCATGTTTAACATCTAACATGTTTTTTTTATAAAGTTCTTACGTGTGAATAGTAGACAGCGCCTAAAATTGATGCAGTTTCATTCATCTTGCGGCATCTTTCATTGATCTAATTAAAACCCGACAAAATCTCGTGTATAACACAGCTGACTAAACGTTAACCGCTTTGTATATATGTTAGATCTTCTATAATGCAGAGACAACAAACCATAAGGACGAACATAAATTAAAGACATTCTCTTTACCTGGGTCTGTGATGAGGGTGAACGGGGTATTTGGAACCAAAACCAATGACGTAACTCATTTTATAATTATTATCTCCCAGGATATAGTTGATTTGACTCAAAGCCCATTGACGATTTTCTGTAGCATCAATACCCAGGTCTGCTGCCCATATGGCAGCATATGCTGCATTGGCTGTAAACAAACAGTTAATGGCTGAAGATAAAATCTGTAGTTGATAAAAACTTTTTACAAAATAAAAATTACTGAGTAACCGACAAGGGCCATGTTTCTCGAAATCTTAACTAAAGATAATATCCAAATTTTAGTTGATACTTCAATTTTGATTGGCTAAGCACTAAAATCAATCTAATATTATCCAATCAAATTACTAAAATCTGGATTTTATCTTAGTTAAAATTTCGTTAAACAGGCCCCAGGCCTATATTACCTCTCTCCTACTTGACAAATTTACCAGCGGCAGCCAGGCAAGATACGCCCACATTTTGCAAAAGATGGATAGAGAACACGCTAAACAAAACGCGATTTTTCGTACATTCAAGGGCTATAATTCAGGAAGCTACGATCCGATATGCGTGGGTTACAAACATGTATTTAAAGTTTCATTAAAATCGGATCAAAATTGTGACTTCCAGAGGGTCAACAACCTTGATATACCATATATTTACACTATTTGCGTACGAGGGGCGGCCATTTTGTCCGGCCGTTTTGGTCCAATTTTCACGAAATTCGAACTCAGCCGTCACTGGGGTGTAACAGTGATATTTAAACGTTGTTTTTTTTTCAATTGGATAATAATTGTGACCTCTAGAGGGACCACAAACTAAAAACGAGATTTTTTGAACAATCAATTAGGGTCATAATTCAGGAAGTTACGATCCTATATGCGCGAATATCGAAAGGAACTAAGATCGTTGGGTTAAAATTATCTATTTCAAGTTTCATCAAAATCGGATCAACATTATGACCTTAGGGGTTCCACAACATTGATATACCATATTTTTACACTATTTGCGTACGAGGGGCGGTCATTTTGTCCGGCAGTTTAGGCCCGATTTTCACGGAATTCGAACTCACGCGCCGTTACAGTGTAACGGTGATATTTAAACGTTGTTTTTTTTTTCAATTGGATAATAATTGTGACCTCTAGAGGGACCACAAACTAAAAACGAGATTTTTTGAACAATCAAGGGTCATAATTCAGGAAGTTACGATCCTATATGCGCGAATATCGAAAGGAACTAAGATCGTTGGGTTAAAAATATATATTTCAAGTTTCATCAAAATCGGATCAACATTATCACCTTAGGGGGTCCACAACCTTGATATACCATATTTTTACACTATTTGCGTACGAGGGACGGCCATTTTGTCCGGCAGTTTTGGCCCGATTTTCACGAAATTCGAACTCACGCGCCGTTACAGTGTAACGGTGATATATTCGAACGTTTTTTTTATAAATCGGATAATAATGGTGACCTCTAGAGGGACCACAAGCTAAAAACGCGACTTTACGTACAATCAAGGGCCATCATCTAGGAATTTACTTTCTGATGTGCGCGATTATCGAAAGGAACCGAGATCTTTGTGATGTAAACATAAATTTAAAGTTTCATCAAAACTGGATCAAAATTGTAACCTCTAGAGTGTAACCTCTAGAAGTTATGGTCCGATATATGCCGATATCGAAAGGAAATGAAATGAAATGGGGTTTAACGTTCTACTGTTCTTCTCCTAACTTGGGCCAATGAAGACGGATATCGAAAGGAACCGAGATCTGTGGGAAATAGACCTATATTGTAAGTTTTGTCAAAATAGAATAAAAATTGTGACTTTTAGGTGGACGGACAGTCAGACGGATGGGCGTATAAAAATGAACAGCGTTGAACAATATTGAGGGGTCTTTCAAATTGGGTTAAAATACCCGATAAAACAGTTTAAGGAACAAGCTCTTACCGGCAAGCCGGCAACTCCCCCATCTATCAAAATATGCCAAACCACATGGCGAGTACGGCGTGGAACTACCAGGCTTCCATTTCATTAGGAAATTCTGTATTTCAACTTTATAACTATCGTCACGGGTTAATTCATACAACATTAACTGGAATAAAACAATCGTCATGAGTTGTTAATTCATACATCAGCTAGCATATAACAATCGTCATGAGTTAATTCATACATTAACTAAAATATAACAATCATCATGAGTTAATTCATACATCAACTAGAATATAACAATCGTCATGAGTTAATTCATACATCAACTAGAATATAACAATCGTTGTGAGTTAATGCATACAACATCAACTAGAATATAATAATCGTCATGAGTTAATTCATAAAATTAACAGCATTTAACAATTGTCATGAGTTAATTCATAAAATTAACAGCATTTAACAATTGTCATGAGTTAATTCAAATAACACCAACTAGAACATGCAATCGCCATATTAGTTCCAAGATCATAAATAAGTTAGACGCCATTTAATCCAACGGAAATAAATGACCTATAGAGGAAAATAGAGATACTGGCTGGTCATCTATCTTTTTGGTTTTCATAAACACATCATATCTGTTCATGTTTCATATTGATTGTGATTGCACTTTAAATGGTAATTTAAACGTCATTATTCATATAGCATATTCATCTAAAGTTATTATTTATATAGTATATTCACCTAACGTTATTATTCATATAGCATATATTCACCTAACGTTATTATTCATATAGTACATTCACCTAACGTTATTATTCATATAGTATATTCACCTAACGTTATTATTCATATAGAATATTCACCCAACGTTATTATTCATATAGTATATTCACCTAACGTTATTATTCATATAGCATATATTCACCTAACGTTATTATTCATATAGTACATGGGGGGGGGGGGATGGCTGAATGGTTAGCGTGCGCGCGCTGTATCATAAAGTCTGCCATTGAGTCGACTGGCGTGGTTTCGAATCCTCGGTTTTCTATGGCAATGTGTAGGGTCGCCTGTCCAACCTCGTGGGTTTTCTCCGGGTCCTCCGGTTTCCTCCCACTGCTAAAGACCCCTAAGCGCAAGCGAATTATTGAAATAAAATTAAACCATATGTTAGTCCCGAAATGACCTAGTTTGTGTCGAGTGGACGTTAAACCCCATTTCTCTCTTTCTCTCTCTCTCTCATATCGTACATTCACCTAACGTTATTATTCACCTAACGTTATTATTCAAATATGACATATTCGCCTAAGGTTATTTTTCATATAGCATATTCACCTAACGTTATTATTCATATAGTATATTCACCTAACGTTATTATTCAAATAGCATAAAACAATTATATTACAGAAGAACAGATATTTGGCAAAAAGTAGTCCCGGCATCATGTTACCAGGAGAGTCACCGGTCAAGTTACTGATAATCTGAAGGTCAGTGCCGCCCAGTTCTTACCTGACATGCTGCCAAACCATTATTCCAGTCTAAACTGTGAGGAGCTTTGGTTTTATGATACAATTTGGCATCGTTCAAATACGTCTGATTACCAGTAGCCTTGAACATCCAGGCACCAGCTAAACATAGTTCATCAGTATAATCATCCGAACTAAAATTAAGATTTTTATTATCAAACAAAAAGACGATTTTATTGATAATAATAACATAAAGGGCTGGTAATGTTATTTTTCTTCACAAACATAACAAACTATATGTTTTTCTTATATAAACAAATACGATATAAAAATAAAGAAATAACAAAATATACGATTTTATTAATAAAAATAACATAAAACGATATGTAATAAAAAAAAATAAGAAATAAAATATATTTTTTATATGAAAAAATAACAAAAAATTTTTTTTGTATGAAAAAGGATCCCAATAAATCTTTACGTAGAGAAATAGCAATATTTTTTTTATATAAAAACAATAACAATAACTTTACTACACACAGAAACAACAATAAAGGTTTTATATAAAACAGAAACAAAAACAAAGGTTTATATAAAACAAATAAAAATAAGTTTTTGTATGTAATAAGATAACTATAAATACTATATTTAATAAAATACGACTTATATGGAGAAAAAGAAGAAAATGATAAAAAAAAAATAACATTTCTATTAACAAAAATAAAATTTGTTTAACAATATGTCCAACGGGTATTTTATGATTTTAAAAAAAGAAGTAAGTTTATTACTTATAAAATTTAGAAGAAGGCATAATTCCTTTATAGTTGACCGCAAATTTGTACAGTGATTTAGCAGCTTCAAGAAGTTGCGCAGAATAAGCTGGATCTGGAAAACAATGAAAATGGATAAATAGCGGAAGTGCGTATGAAAAGTCATTAGTGTCAAACAAATATGACGTCAAAAATATAGTAAGTATGTATGAAGGCCCATTAGTGCCAAACAAAATTCCTCTGGAATTAAGACTTTTAAAATCAAAGCAAACCTTCAAATCCCATCTCAAAATATTTATGATCCGATATCATATGTAAAAGAAATAATAAGTGATAACTCTGGAACTAGCAACGCATTAGAAACTTTGGAATTACTTTATTCCTTTTATCATTAAAAAAAATCTTAAACATGTTCTAACAATTAATTATCTCGCTTCATTCAACGGATTACTGCCATGTTTATTTTCAACGATTTGATTATAGATTTGTTGCTGTTTATTACACAATAAACGTCCAATAGATTATATATGATATTATTGACAGGTTGATTTGTTGTTTATAACATAATTAACGTCCATTACATTATATATGATATTATGGACAGGTTTATTAAATTAAGATTATATAAAACATAGGGTAAAACATGTTTTTTCTTTTGTATATAGAAATGTCATATGCTAAAATTCGCTGTCGTGAAAAGAGAGGGTGTGTCATCTTCTCCATTCGTCATAATAAAACGTTAAAACGGTAATGGGAAAACCTTGTGTTACCTCTATAGAAGATAGCTATATAACCGTTTACCTCTAAGATAGCTATATAACCGTTTACCTCTATAGAAGATAGCTATCATTTTACCTCTATAGAAGATAGCTATGTAACTGTTTACCGCTATAGAAGTGATGGTTGACCTTGTATCTCTATAGCAGATGGCTGCATTTTACCTCTATAGAATATGGCTGACCTTGTACCTCTGTAGAAGATGGCTGACCTTTATGTTCACGTGCATTAAAAGATCTACGAGCGGTGTCTTCATTTTCGTTATGATTTAAAACGTTGTTTTAGAATTTAATTTTCAGAAGACAAAAGGTTGATGTTGAGAGTTAATTAACTCGCCCCGACCGTTCCTGGAGTTTTACGTCCATTTCCAACGGGGGTCATATCGTAGACATGTCGCCCCGATGTCATCCATATTAGTAATTGTAGCAGCCATGCGAATATTTACTACTGGTCAGTTTGGAGGTACAGCTGATTGATGTGAATTTTAGAATTGTTTTACCTGTTTTCTTAAAGGCGATGGAACCCGCAGCAAAATCTGCCGCCGTTTGCCCAGCTACGTCACTTCCTGGATTAGATGAAGATAGAGAGAAAGCTGGTCGAGCCATCGTCATATCTTCAGGTCTACCCCAGAATTTATGATCTATATCACCATCGCCAACCTAATGTCAAAGTTTAATTTCATGAATTTATATTCGATCGGGCAACACTAACCTATTGTCAAAGTTTAATTTCATGAAATTATATTCGATCGGGGGTCACGGTGGCTCGGTGAGTAAGAAGTTGGCTCGATAACCTGATAAAGTTCATCAGGATTTTCCGGTGTGGTTCCACCTTGTCAGTGGTGCAATGGATAACGTATAGTCATTCGGATGGGACGAAAACCCGAGATACCGTGTACACATTGGCGTGCACGTCATAGATCCCTTGGCAGATGGAATTCGATTTAGGAGTCGGACGTAGAGCCACTGTCCGGGCAAAATGTCTCTCAGTGCTGAACACTAGGGCGTTAAACCCCATTTCATTTCACTTCATTATATATTAGATCGGTTTCAGGGCTGTTGGGTAGGCTGTTCACATTTAAACAAAACTTCGTCACTATAAATAGTATTATTCCCAATAAAAATGAAAAATCCGATGCTGAACAACAACTGGTTCCCATCCCCACTATACATACATGTATGTATAAAACAAATACTAGCTAACAGCATAGACACGGTCAACTAGACAGCCCTTACGTACGAATAGGAAATAGGGTTTTCTATATACCATAAAACGCGCCTGGTGTTCAGGTCTGCCTAGTGTTGTAACAATTGAATAAAGGTATTTTACCTGATAATAGTAAATTTGTTTTGACGGAATCCAACATTTAAGGAAATAATCTAATTCCCATTTAACCGAATCTAAGGCCATGTTGATTTGTCCTAGAGCTGTATAAGTATCGTACCATCTCACTATACCATTTAATAAAACACGCACAGCTGATGAACCGGGAAGATTAAACTTGACCAAATCACCAGCTACAATTAAAACATATCAATCTGTATTTAATAATCAAACAACAGAGACTCTCTCTCTCTCTATCCCCCTCCCTCTCTCTTTCCCTCCCTCTGTCTCTCTCTCTCTCTCTCTCATCTATATAATTACTTACCATCATACCAGCCACCAGATAAATCCTCTCCATGATCCCCCTGATCGTTGACGGCTGAATTCCCCCGCCAGGGTATGGGGTTATTAGCAGGTAGTTTACCAGATCGTTGAGCATCGTAAAATAAGATGGATTTAGTTACAACTTCACCATAATCATACTTGGCTTTAGAACAAACACTCGCTGTAATTATATCATTTTGTTTAAATGACATTGAATATTAAAGCTGGGAATACACAACTGTATGGAATATAAACACTGTTCATTAGTAGGGGTCTCTCGATTTTATCATCACTATTATAGGGTAACGTCGCGCATTAATAAATAGTAGTTGTATTCCGTATAGAATCGTGTCCTGAAAAAAATCCGCCACTAGGTAAACCAGCAGTTGTCAGGCACGATACGCCCACATTTTGCAAGACATGCATAGAGAACAGGTGATTTTTCATACAATCAGGGGTCATAATCTAGAAAGTTATGGTCTGAAGTTTCATCAAAATCGGATAAAAATTGTGACCTCTAGAGGGTCCCCAACCCTCGTATTACATACTTTAACACAATTTGCGTACAAATAGCGGCCATTTTTTCTGGCAGTTTTATTTGGATTTTCCCGAAATTCGAATTCAACCTTCATTATGATTTTTCGTACAATCAGGAGCCATAGTCCATGAAGTTATGATCCCATGCATGCCAATATCGAAAGGGACTAAAATTGTGGCCTGTAGAGTGTCCACATACAAATGTGAACGGACACACGAACGGACGGGCGGGGACGTCGAAAATATACGTCCACATGAAAATGTTGGCGTATAGAAATAAGAAACGGTAGTTGCCTTCCATATAGATTTATTTATATCCTGTTAAATTCCGTCACTTGGTAACAATTATATAATTAGATAATTGCTTTAAACTTATCAACACAATGATATCTTTTTCAAATGACATGAAATGAAATTGAGTTTAACCAGACTAATCCTGACCTCGATACACGCCAATCGGTGTGATATATCGAAACTTTTGCCCAGGCAGTGCCGTTTAGACAACTTCTTCATTGAATACAATGATCAGCTTTCATAAGGAGAATATGGTTATAGAGTTTTATGATTTTCAAATATTTTAAAAGGACGAAATATTATTTAAGATAATTGAATTCTTACCTGTAGCCACCATATAGAACATGGACGTTAAGGCCACCAGAACTTTCATCCTGCCTGAACTGTCCAAGAAAGTAAAATGTATGTCAATGGTCGCTGATTACTCAAATAAGCTCGGAACTTTTAGAATTTAATTTTGACCATTGATATTGTGGACACAATCAATAATTATTCCAGAAGAGCAATGATCCTGTTTTAAGTATACGTGTATGTTAAGAAACGTCTACAAATGGGCCTGTATTTGATATATGTAAATATAAATATACCTTCATTTGCAGGTAAAGACCCCCTAGATTATATATTAGACTTACCTGTGGGCGTGGATCTGTGTGTTTAAAAATTCACAACAATCTACAGATGGCGATCTACTGCCTTATCTGTTCTTGTCTTTATCTATGTCTGATATATATAGAGAGATTCATTTGACCTCGTATTATTTTAGAATGTCTATGATCGTCTCTACAGGCACTTCTTTATTCTTGCACCTGTTATCTCACGTCTCGTCCTGTTATCTATTGTCTTCTGTACATATATATAAAAACCTAATTATCCCTTTTTTGCCACTGTAAATATTTCATTATGTACATATGAGATGTAATTGTCTGCAATATCACCTCGGTGGAAGCGGACGTTAAATAAAGCTATTTCACACACACACACACACACACCCACACACATACATTGTTTTTAATTCATAGCGCCTTCGGTATAAAACTGTTCTACTTTTTATTCTTAACCGTCAACCACACCGTGTGAAAGAACACCCTCCTACAAGCCGCAACGTGACAACTTAAAGAACAGCCTGCTACAAGCCGTACCGTGTCAACTTAAAGAACAACCTCCTACAAGCCGCACCGTGTCAACTTAAAGAACAACCCAATACAAGCCTTGCCATGTCAACTTAAAGAACAACATCCTTCAAGCCGCATCGTGTCAACTTAAAGAACAACCCAATACAAGCCGCGCCATGTCAACTTAAAGAACAACCCAATACAAGCCGCGTCGTGCCAACTTAAAGAACAGCCTAATACAAACCGTACCGTGTAAACTTAAAGAACACCCTCCTGCAAGCCGCTCCGTGTCAACTTAAAGAACAACCGAATACAAGCCGCACCGTGTGAACTTAAAGAACAACCTCGTACAAGCCGCACCGTGTCAACTTAAAGAACAACCCCCGATAAGCCGCGCCGTTTCAACTTAAAGAACAACATCCTACAAGCCGCATCGTGTCAACTTAAAGACCAACCCAATACAAGCCGCTCCGTGTCAAATTAAAGAACAACCTCCTACAAGCCGCATGGTGTCAACTTAAAGAACACCCTCGTAGAAGCCGCATCGTGTCAACAAGCTAATACAAGCCAATACAAGCCGCGCCGTGTCAACTTAAAGAGCAATGTAATATATCAATCCATATAATACACCAATCGGGTGCGTGTTTAAGATTTTTAGCAGTCGGCTGGAGGGGGGATCTAGGTATTATCCGATATACTTGTATAAAATCGGAAGCTCTGGGACAATATATCTGTTCATTTAAGTGTATACACATATCAGGCTAGAGTGGTATTTCAATAAATGTAGGGGACAGATATAATCTGTGCGAGCAAGAGAGGGTCCGGGGACCCCAAAGCACCTCCGATCCCAATAGCGAGTAGTCCAATATATTGTTTAACTCTTGGGGTGAAAAACACCACAGACTCAAAACATTCTATATAGTGGAAAATCTTGTCGAAATTCTTGTGAACTGTGGTACCGCACAGGCATATAAGGGGAATCTTGTGGAACTCTTGTGGTAAAAACCACCACAGACCACCTTATGAAAATCATCCTAACTTGAAAATGTCGTAGAACTCTTGTGGTGAAAAATTCCACAAAAAGTCCTTAAACCTTGCCATAAATGTAAAATACAGCTATTTCAAACTCATAAAATTCCTCATAATATTGTAATCAAATATGGCCATGGTTAATTAGCTTTTGACGACGAGCCTGTCGCTTTTTATTTTATATATACCACCAACGATCTACGTAGAAATATAATATCAATTTATTTACATCATAATTCAAAGAATATCAAAAGTAATGATCACAAAAATACAATTTCCATTGAAACATCAAGCTTCTATTTACAAAATATCACAGATTAGCTGAAGTCGATAGAAATTATTATATTTCTTAATACACATATACAAACCTTATATACAAAATATTCTTAATGTCCTTAATTCAATAACTCAAAAACTATCAACAATTTTATCACAGAATTGCTTTGGATTTTGTATATAAATTTATATACACTCATAGATATTATATGCTATATACACTATAAAAGTAAAAACACGAAAGTTTGTCGAAATTTAAAGCCTATGGTAAAACCAAAGAGGCCTTTAATCCTTTCTAAACGCACCAAATATCAGTCCAAACGCCTCACAACATGGATCACAACAGCAGTGGACACATAGAGCCCAGAATTTCTGTAAACATCCGCAATTAATCTCCAGAACTTTGAATAAAGGAGTGACGAACCACACGTGGGTAAAGGCTATTCTAGCAAATTCACATCCCCATTCAGCAGCAATACACATACCACAACACAAGGTGGCGAGTTTATAGAAGAAATTTTTCCATATATTGAAACAGAAGAATGAAGCTCTCCAAACACAATCTATACTGTGAGCTCCTTCAGGTTCAGCTAAAACATCCTCAAATTGAACCTGAATAATAAAGAAAACATGGTCTTAAAGGCATTGCTTTCCACTAGTTTCAAAGATCTCTGTTTATATAGACAGTTTAGACTTATTGGTCTATTATCGAAAAGCCAGTCTCCATAGAATGTGCTATATTTGACACCAAAGATTGCGTTAAATTAGGAAATATTGAAACGGAAAGGCGGATAAGCGATAGGCACCGCGGAATAGTGGAAACATTGACAAATCCTAAATACAAAAAGAGTTACATGTTCAAGATTTAATGCATAAAAGTTGAAGACCGAATAGCTTATGAGCAACTGTACAATCAACCGGAATCGATATCTTGCCAGCATTTAGCGTGGGCCCCTTGCATATATTACTTTCCTTACTGGGTTCATCCAGCACTGGACTGGTCTACTCTTCCCAGAACATCTAATGTCACTTATCACATATAAAATAGTAAAAACTTACTCCAACAAAGTCGTTGATATTGTTAGGATCTCTGTTAACCATATCCAGATCAGCCATTTTGATGTCAAGTAGGTAGTCGTGGGGTTACAGGTAAAACTCAGGTAGAAATGAAAGGTAAATGATGATATGATTATTGGTATCACGAAATATATACCTTTTAACACACAACACGTGATACACACGTCTCCCTAACAACCACAACTCTACTTTCAATTTGTGTCCATAACACTATAACGTTGGATTAAAACTTTTGGTTTAGCTTTCGTAACGGTCTCCATAACGACCACGTGTTCGAGGTTAAATGAAGCATATTCAATGCGAATTATCAGATCTTTTGTGTACGTGTTAACGAAATGATCAAAATAATCTACAATCTAAAAGGGACATGTTGTTGAGGTATATTTCGGGCTCGACGTAGCTATAAATAATGGCGGATGTATGAAACTTGATTCCACTTAATAAATTTTATGTATGTGATATGTTGTTTCAATTGGTGGTGCGACCAGGGCCCTGTGTCTCGAAATCTTAACTAAAAATAAAATCCAATTTTAGTAGATACTTCAATTACTAAAATTTTGATTTTATCTTATTTAAAATTTCGTGAGACAGGCCCCAGAATTACACAATTAAATTTCGAGAGATTAACAGGAAGTCATTTTAGCGTCGTATACAATCAGTTACACGCGCTTTATCTTTAAACCGGGTCTTCGGGTTTCCACCCACAGTTAAAGATCCCTACTCCCAACCGAATTATTGAAATTAAATTGAACCATATTTTTTTCCCGAAAAGACCTAGTTTGTGTCGTGTGGACGTTAAACCCCATTGTTCTCTCCCTCTCCTAATAAAACAATTATATAAAATCGGATTGTCCCTTGAAAGAAATAATCCATATTTTCGCACATAAAGCTAACTACCCATTTCATCAACTATAGCAGGCTTTAATCTGTTCATTTGTCCAAACTTGAACCGGTAGATTGGATGTTAATGATACGATTGTCTATATCCCTTTCATTGTCGTTGGACAACAATTGTTCAGTTGGTCACATGGAGGTCATCATAATTAGCACGATTTAATTAGAAAGATTGACCACCAACAATTGATAACAGATTCCATGACAGATCGATCGATTAATTGCGATCACTGATTATCTATATCTAGAAATAAAACAATGGTATCATTTGATACCTGGATAATCTGTACAAATACCTGGAATTAATGTTTATTCCCATCAGTTGTAATTCATTGTCTACGATATCACCCTTGGACCCGTGGAAGTTGACGAACGAACGAATTCGTAATTCTTCTCAGAACTCAACCAAGAATTTGATATTTAAAAGAGAGAGAGAGGGAGATGGGGTTTAACGTCCACTCGACACAAACTAGGTCATTTCGGGACTAACACGTGGTTTAATTTTATTTCAATAATTCGCTTGCGCGTAGGGGTCTTTAGCAGTGGGGGGAAACCGGAGGACCCGGAGAAAACCCACGAGGTTGGACAGGCGACCCTACTCCTTGTCACGTACAACCGGGGAATCGAAACCACGCCAGTTGACTCAATGACAGACTTTATGGTACAACGCGCACGTGCTAACCATTCAGCCATCCAACCCGATCAACCCGAAAGCTAGGAATGCTTCATTGAATATATTTAGTTTTTGTTATAATGTGTATTACTAAACAAATTATCTACAATTATCATGAAAAAGGAAATAATTCATTTAATAATGCACTCAGGGGGATTATAAATAGTCACAGGGTCCCTGCACCACGAGGTAGAGAATACTTAGTCTCTGGAAATATCTCGAACACAAATCTCGCGCGTTTCAAAATCGCGCGGGGGTGGTAAGGTCAATTTTAACAGTGGGGGGAAAGCGGAGGACCCGGATACTCAAAAATGGATCAATATTGTTCAAAAATGGATCAATATCGTTCAAAAATGGATCAATATTGTTCAAAAATGGATCAATATTGTTCTCAGTTTGATTGCGCGTACAGGTCTTAAATAGTGGAAGGATAAGGGGGACCCGGAGTAAACCCACGAAGTTGGACAGGCGACCTTTCTACTTGTCACATAAAAATAGACTTCGTCATAGGTCGCGAGATGTAAATAGGGTTAGGACACGTGATTGTTGACGATTGTGGGTTAGGATTAGGGTTAAGGCTAGGTCTAGGGTTAGGATTTGTATTCATTAGCCTAACTTGTTCAGAACTCTAAGGCGTTAAACCCCATTTCATTTCATTTTTAAACGAGTACTACACTTAGACCAAATTGAGCGACATTAACTTCGCCGTCTTCGATAGCGCGGTTCGAGCACAGAAAAATTCAACACAAATTAAACATGGCTGCTACAGATTGATATACAGCCATCATCGTCCATCTGTTTAATTATCATAGCCACTGACAACAGGGTTAAATGGATATCTATGATCATTTTTAATACGTTTTGCTAGATTCCGCTATGTTAAAGACAATTCAACAAATACGATGTTCATCCTATTTAGATAGAAAATGGTTTGTTTATTTAATATTCTTTGTCTGTATTTTGATATCACTGACACAATCTGCATCAACTCGTAATCTGATTACGGTACGGATCTCTATTTCATTTCGTTTTTTTTTTTATACTTTCGATGGCCTCTACTACATGAACATCTGACCAGTTGTAATTGGAGGTCGTATCATTTGATTAGCCGACCAGCATTGATGTTTATAGTAGGATACCCACAGTTCCATGCATTGCACGCCAAAAAGTCGCTGCAACCGACCGCTTCATTGGCTAATCCCTCACAGTAACAGGAACGCGGGTTATATAACAACTCTTCCAAATGCTAGTGTAGTAAAGACAAGTAAAACGAAATTTTGAATTATAAAAAACGAAACAAAATAGGATCTGTTTTCTTAATCAGTTTGGTCAATCTGCAGCCATTAATTCAATGTATGTCAACAGTCTACAAATCCTAAACGCAAATAAATATTTTTTTTTTTTTGTCATAACATAAGTATTTATGAAATAATGTCCTTCTGCTACCGTGTTTATTAAAAGCGGTTGTAGCGCTTCGCGGATTCTTCCTTACGGTCACGCGCTGTCCGATTTATCATTGCTGAACGATAAACAAAAACAAATTCATATCAACCACCGAGTTATCACCCATTTTCATTTTTAATTCATGTCTTTACAGTTGTTAAGCTCTAACTAATAAACTCGACATTTGGCTAATCTTATTAATATATTATTATTGTACAGGTTTTGTGTGCGAGTGATTGGAACTAATTGGTACAGGTTGCTATGAATAAACC
The DNA here is from genome assembly GCF_932274485.2 of Patella vulgata. Taxonomy (NCBI): domain Eukaryota; kingdom Metazoa; phylum Mollusca; class Gastropoda; family Patellidae; genus Patella; species Patella vulgata. The sequence continues at coordinate 7,919,282 of NC_065885.2, forward strand.
CTAATCAGGGTTATATAATTGCCCCTTAGAGCAATGAAATTACTGGACTGCATGTTGTTTACGTGTTTTTGTTGTAGCATAAACCATGACAACACAACAAATATGATATACATAATATATAAAGTCCAACTACTGGTCAATATCGGCAGTTAATTTGATAATACCTTAGCTCACCTACAGCTGGACACTTCTATCACAGGACTAACATCGCCGGATAATTTCTTTCTCTTTCAACAGATTCAATCAGAACTTTTTTTCAAAATGGCTGATCTAGATATGGTTAACAGAGATCCTAATAACATCAACGATTTTGTTGGAGTAAGTTTTGAATCATACTCTTCATTTTTTAGCTTTTTTTTTCATTTCATGATTAAAATTAAGACTCCGGCAATTTTAAATATGCGGAATAGATTTTTCCATAAAAAAAAATTCTTAATTAGAGTAATGCTTCAGTCATGTCAAAAGCATTTAAAAATATTTTTTTGCAACAAATGTTCAATTTTTTTGCAACAAATGTTCAATTTTTTTGCAACAAATGTTCAATTTTTTTGCAACAAATATTCAATTTTTTTGCAACACATGTTCAATTTATAAATTCGTTCTTATAATTGCTTCGCAAATTTTCTATTTCCTAATTCGTTTAAATAATTATTTTTGTAAATTTTTAATTCTTTCTATCAATTTCTTTGTAAATTTTTGTGTAAAATGATTTTCCTAATTTGATTTAAAATTGCGATTTTCCTAATTTGATTTAAAATTCGTTCTACCAATTTCTTTGTAAATTTTCAATTTTCAATTTTCAATTCGTTATTAAAATATTTGTGTAAAGTGATTTTTCTAATTTGATTTAAAATTGTGATTTTTCTAATTTGATTTAAAATTGTGACTTTACTGTAGAAAATGTCGCATTTGAAAGAAACATTAATGCCTTGCTTCTGTTATCTGTTATATTGCATTATACTTTTCAACGGGGGAGAAGGGGGTCGGTGCCGAATGGTTAACGCGCGCGCGTTGCATCATAATGTCTGTCATTGAGTTAGCTGGCGTGGTTTCGAATTCCCGGTTGTACGTGGCAAGGAGTAGGGTCGCCTGCTAAATCTCGTAGGTTTTGTCCGATTCCAAGGTTTCCTCTAACTGCTAAAATAATGAAATAAAATTGAACAATATGTTAGCATATGTTAGTCCCGAAATGACATAGTTTGTGTCAGGTGGAAGTTAAACCGCATCTCTCTCTCTCTCTCTCTCTCTCTCTCTCTCTCTCGGATTCTTTTTTTCATTTTCTCCTTAGAATTTATTTCATTTTAGTTTAAATTTCTATTTCTAGGTTCAATTTGAAGATGTTTTAGCTGAACCTGAAGGAGCTCACAGTATAGATTGTGTATGGAAAGCCTCCTTCTTCTGTTTCAATATATGGAAAAATTTCTTCTATAAACTCGCCACCTTGTGTTGTGGTATGTGTATTGCTGCTGAATGGGGATGTGAGTTTGCTAGAATAGCCTTTACCCATATTTGGTTCGTCACCCCATTATTCAAAGTTCTGGAGATTAATTGCGGATGTTTACAGAAATTCTGGGCCCTATGTGTCCATTGTTGTTGTGATCCATGCTGTGAGGCATTTGGACTGATATTTGGTGCGTTTGGGAAAAATTAATAAAAACGGACGCCTTTTGGTCAGTTCAATACGAAACGCAACCGTCCCAAAACCATAGTATTACAAATTGTTGATTATTATTTTTAAATCATTCACAAATTTTGTGTCTATATTTATTTTATTGTTTATATAGAAAAAACATATTTCAACTATTTTCATGTACATCGGATTGATTAAGAACTTTTTTTTGTTAAAATTTTCGACGATTCTAACAACCCTATGTACTTGTAAATGAATAAATTAAAGAATCTTGTTCATTTAAAATTAATTCTCTCTTTTATTACATCCTAGACAAAGGTTGGTGGGAATAGATTTGAAGTGCCTCAATGTAAATGGCTATTATTATCTCAGACAAAGGTTGGTCGGAATAGATTTGAAGTGCCTCAATGTAGATGTTTATTACATCTCAGACAAATGGTTGGTGGGAATAGATTTGAAGTGCCTCAATGTAAATGTTTATACATGGGGCATTTTCTAGGGCATTGAAAGGTTACACCTTTGTAACCACTAGCATATGATGTGTACATTTTAAATTGTTGTTATGGTTGCATGCCTAATTTATGGATGTCCGCTCTTTTAAAGAACACCTAGGGGTTCACCGATGGAGGTTGGTGGAGGGGAGCACGAAGGGTTATGCGGCCTGTAAATGCAAAAGAGCAGTGTTTCATAAAGTCTTTTGGTAGAAGAATTGGGGCCTTATAAAAAGGATATTGGACATACTTAACGGTTTGTTTTACAGGTTTCTGACTCAGTTGATGGGGTGCGGTTGTACTGAAATATAAACCCACGAGTATAGGCAGGTTGCACAACGGTTAGATCTATTTGAAAAGGCCAACTTCAAGTTTTGTTAAAGGTCACGAGATGTAAACAGGGCTAGCACAATTCACAACCCTAACACTAGCCCTAACGCTTACCCTAACCTACAATCTCGCCAACAATCACATGCCTTAACCTTATTGACTTCTCAGCGACTTTGGACGTAATTTGAGTTGGCCTTAACGAATAGATTTAGCCGTTGCACGACACAGAAAGTTTCAGCAACCTTAAAATTGAACTTTGCAACTCGATTATCACAGCTAGACATTTCAGTTGGAAAGCGCGCGACTTGGTATTCGCGATGCTATTTTCTATCGAGGATTCTTAGAGGTCCCCAGCACGGTTAGTAACCAATCGAAATTAGTGACGAACATGTAGCGGAGTGTGGAGTTAAAGCGAGATCAAGCCTTCTATTGAAGATGATGGCACTACCAATGTAAACACCAAGACGTAACTTGGGGCAATGTACACCAGAACAACCCCGCGCTTGTCCATAAACGGTGTAAGGCCGCCGGTTTCCTCGGTTTGTCACCACTGCAAAAGATCTCTGCATGCAAGCCAATATGATTAAAACAAAGATTCTATTTCGTTTCGGTTTTTAAAGTTCAAAATTTCGTTTTACTTGTCTTTACTACACTAGGATCTGGAAAAGTTGTTATATTACAGGCGTTATGGTTAAAGTGGGGAATTAGTCAATGAAACGGTTCTTGGCGTGTGATGCACAGAACTGTTGGAAAACAACTAGAAAAGTCAACGAAGATTGAATAATCAATATCATAGGGTCAAAACCCGCTTCCAGTAAAACTTATCAGATCTTCATGTCGTGTAGGCCATCGAAAGTATATAAAAATCGAAACGAAATATAGATCTGTATTTTAATCAGATTGCATGCGAGCGAACAATTATAGCTTGTGATATTTTCAAAAAGGACCTAGATTGTTTTTATAAGACGCTTACCCACGTACCGGATGTCTCTTCTCTGACTTTCATTAACTCCGTGGGTTTTCCCCGGGTCCGAATTAAGGAAATAAATTTAAACATGTGTTAGTCCCGATATGACCTAGTTTTGTCGAGTTCACGTTAAACTCCATCTCTCTCTCTCTCTCTCTCTCTCCCTCTCTGTGACTTTCATCCAACGATCAACCCACCGACACTTACTACGATATTTTAATTCGCCACCTTAACACTGAAAACAGAGAGAGAAAAATGGGGTTTAACGTCCACTCGACGCAAACTAGGTCATTTCGGGACTAACACATGGTTCAATTTTATTTCAATAATTCGCATGCGCGTAGGGGTCTTTAGCAGTAGGAGGAAACCGGAGGACCCGGAGAAAACCCACGAGGTTGGACAGGCGACCCTACTCCTTGTCACGTACAACCGGGGCACCGAAACCCCGCCAGTTGACTCAATGACAGACCGTATGATACAATGCGCGCGTGCCAACCATTCGGCCATCCACCCCCACCCCCTAACACTGAAAAACATCAGTTAAAGATACATTATGGGAGATTCGATAACGAGTTGGCAGTTCTCACTATAATAGTTAAAAACTAGATAATGTAAAGGCAATTTGCTGAACATTTCATTGAAATTGATCCACTATGAACCGAAGACTAAGCGATTGAAATTTTCGCCCAGCCTCGATCATCATTACTAAAGTCAGTACGATCAACAGCATAGTCTCGATTATCCATTTAATCGTTAAATCGCGAAGGAAAGTTATGCAGTAAATCGGCTCATAATCCACAAAAGATCGCAGGCTAGCAATGCCATCTAGAGTTGATTATGGTCTGGATAGGTTAATTTATGTCTCATTAATAATTTAGATAACATTTCAGGCCTAAAGAAAGACTTGCAATAGACGGATTTAGCTCTTGCATAACGTATGTTTAAATGTCGGCCTATCCACAACAGTATAGAATGTGGCAAAAACGAAATACCCAATCCATAAAAAGTTATCACCCATCTACATAATTATTTGGGGGATACTCAATTGAACGTTCCGTAATTAAATTCTCTCAATTCAAAAAATAGTGTCAATCGAGTGAAAAGGAAACTTTCGGGGTACAACGCATGTGCCGACGGCATAAAAACATCTCAACCAATCATGGCAGCTGTAACATATTTGTTACTTAAAATACGTCACGATTCTACTCACACCACCTCCATATAGTGAATGGGTACAAATATTTACAGGGAGATAACTCTGTAATATGGAGGGACATTGGATGACATGAAACATCGATATGTTCAATTCAACACAGGGGCCCGGTTGGCTCAGTGAGTAAAATATTAGATAGCTAACCCGGAGGTTCCCTTGAATGCAACCACTGTTCACAGAGAAAGTCCATCGGGATTTTCTAGCGCGCCCCCCCCTCTGTGAGTGGTGCATGACTGACGGAGAGAGAGAGGGGGGGGAGAGAGAGGGAGGGAGAGGGGGAGAGAGATGTGGTTTAACGACCACTCGACTCAAACTAGGTCCTTTTGGAACTAACATATGGTTCATTTTTTTTTTTTGCTTCATTAATTCACTTGCGTGTAGGGATCTTTAGCAGTGGGAGGAAACCGGAGGACCTGGAGCAGACCCACGAGGTAGCGAAGGCGACCCTACTCCTTGTCACGTACAAGCGTGAATTCGAAACAACCCAACTTGACTCAATGACAGATTTTAGGATACAATCCGCACGCGTTAACCACCCCCACCCCCACCACCACCACCAACGACGGGAGGCCTGACAAGGGGCAACGCATAATCGTACGGATGTACGAAACAACCGATGGCGTGCACTTGAAACCCCTGCCAGTTGGAATTCGCTATAAGAATAGTCTGTAGCCCTGCTGCCAGGGCAACATGTCCCTCCTAGCATATTGCATGGCGCTTGCCCTCTCAGTAACCCAGCCGGGGCATAACAATAGGATGCTACCCCCCATGTCATTTCATTTTATAAGAGAATACAAATTAAGAACAACGAATATTGTGAATTTCTGAATATTTTATTGTATTTAGAAGTTATTATATGAGAATAGAGCGGACGGTTCCCCAGATCTGGATATGGAGACAGAAAATTTATCTTAAAACTAATATTAAGTTCGGTGGATGTAAGAGAGTTTTGTTTTAAACAGTTGCAACGGCTATCGTGTGTACTATTCCTTCTTGAAGGCCCCAAATATCAACCCGAACGCCTCACAACATGGATCACAACAACAATGGACACACAAGGCCCAGAATTTCTGTAAACATCCACAATTAATCTCCAAAACTTTGAATAATGGAGTGACGAACCACACGTGGGTAAAGGATATTCTAGCAAATTCACATCCCCATTCAGCAGCAATACACATACCACAACACAAGGTGGCGAGTTTATAGAAAACATTTTTCCACAGGCCGAAACACATGTAGGATGCCCTCCAGACGAAATTCATGCTGTGCGCACCTTCCGGCTCCGCTAGGACATCTTCAAATTGAACCTGAAATGAATTTAATATTGTCAACCAAATGAAATGTAGTTTAATAAATTGTTTTAAAACTGAATGAGACCAATACAGAACACATTTATATGGAACACAAGTTACTTACACGTTTAATGAAATGAAATGGGGTTTAACGTCCTACTGTTCTGCTCCGAACTGGGCTAATGAAGAAGGGCATAGGCCATGCAGTGTGCTTTGAGGGACACGTTGACCGGACAACGGCTGCACGGCCTACTCTTATGTTGAATTCCTACCAACAAGGTTTTTTTTTCATACACAGTAAATCCAGAGAACAAAGGCCATAAACGTCTCTTTATTATTATTATCATTATTATTATTATTCTTATTATTTTTAAAGTAGCTATGTCTCTAACTCAATATCATTCAAAGTCTTCGGCATTGAAAACATGGATTATTTGTCAGTTCAAATCAGCATGGATGTTGTGATCTTACCGGGAAAAGATGGGATTCTGATATCCAATAATTAAAGATACATTATGGAAGATTAGATAACGAGTTGGCAGTTCTCACTATAAAAGTTAAAAACTACATAATGTAAAGGCAGTTTGCTGAAAATTTAAGTCAAATTGATTCACTATGAACCGAGAACCAAGCGGATGAAAGTTCCGCTTAGCCTCGATCATCATTACTGAAGACGATAAGACAAAACTAATAGTCTTGATTATCCATTTAATCGTTAATCACGAAGGAAAGTTTTGCAGCAAATCGGACTGTAATCCAACAAATATCGCAGGCAAGCCTTGACATCGAGAGCTGATTATGGTCTGGATAAGCTAATTAATGTCTAATTAATAGTTTTTATAACATTTCAGGCCTAAAGAGAGAGAGGGGGGGGGGGCTTAACGTCCACTCGACACAAATAAGGTAATTTCGTAATTTCGAGACTAATATATGGTTCAATTTTATTTCAATAACTCACTTTCGCGAAGAGGTCTTTAGCAGTCGGAGGAAACCGGACGACCCGGAGAAAAACCCACGAGATTGGACAGTCGACCCTATTCCTTGTCACGTACAACCGGGCAATCGAAACCACTATAGTTGACTCAAGGACAGACCTTATGATACAGCGCGCATGCGCTAACCATTCGACCATCCAAGGCCCTTCGCTCCAATGTCAGCCATTTTGTCGCTGTCTGGCTATACAAAGGAGGCAGAATAATGCTTATTCGTCCCGGACACCCGATTTCATTCCCAACCCAATATTTGATTAGTTATCTCTAAATAAACACAATACTTACTCCAACAAAGTCATTGATGTTATTAGGATCTCTGTTTACCATATCAAGATCAGCCATTTTGATTTCAGGTTATGGTTACGAGGTCAAAAATAAATAAATATTTTGAGTAAACTAGTGAATGTAGTAAAGTTTGACTGCTGGAATAAATCATGGTATGTGTTTATATAGGTGCTGGATAGGGTGTTGTTAGGGATTAAAACCAACAACAGAAACAACGCTAGAATCATGTAATGTTGTATATTAATATCATTAGCTCAACTAGAGTAGGTGTCGTGTATAATATGCTTAGATATAATCTTAATCCAAGTCATAAAACCAGGGCTTATATTTATTTGCGATTTAATATGTCATACATATACATCAGGACACGGAACACCGTTTACATAATTGTTATTATTTGATGGCTACAGAGATATCAACAGAGGGCAAATTTTAAACGCATAATTCTCAATACTTAAATATATCAGATTCGTCGGTTCGCGAGAAGCGTGACGAATATATTCACGTGTCTCATAACTAGACTTTAATTTCATTTGGGAGAGAGAGAGAGAGAGAGAGAGAGAGAGAGAGAGAGAAATGGGTTTAACGTCCACTCGACACAAACTAGGTCATTTCGGGTCTAACACATGGTTCAATTTTATTTCAATAATTCGCTTGCGAGTAGGGGTCTTTAGCAGTGGGAGGAAACTGGAGGCCCCGGAGAAAACCCACGAGGTTGGACAGGCGACAATACTCCTTGTCACGTACAATCGGGGAATCGAAACCCCGCCAGTTGACTCAATGATACAGCGCAGCGCGCACGTGCTAACCATTCGGGCATCCAACCCCCCGAGAGAGAGAGAGAGAGAGAGAGAGAGTAGGTCATCTCGGGAGTAAAATGTGGTTCAATTTTATTTCAATAATACACTTGCTCGTAGGGGTCTTTAGCAGTGGGAGGAAACCGGAGGATCCAGAGAAAACCCTACTCCTTGTCACGTACGACTGGGGAAAATCGAAACCACGCCAGTTGACTCAATGACAGACCTTATGATACAACGCGCACGCACTAACCATTCGGCCATCCAACCCCAGCCCCTATCCCGAGGTACTTTCGCTAACAATTGAATTCGAGGTTAGCGGGTCAGCGAGATGTGGGTTTAACGTTCAATCTCCTCGATTTAATAGACGGCTGACGAATTCCATCTACCAAGAGATTTTTTTACGTGCACATGGGATTTCGATTTTTTGTCCCATCCGAACGGTTATACGTTGTCCCTTGCCATGCCCTCTGTCTTGCACCACTGGCAAAGGAGAAACCACACCGGAAACCCCGATAAAAACTTTCTCGGCAATGCGGAGAAGGGTGGGTTTAACGTCCAATCGACACAAACTAGGTCATTTCGGGACCAACATATCGTTCAATTCTATTTCAGTAATTCGCTTGCGCGTAGTGATCTTTTAACAGTGGGAGCAAATCTGAGACCCGGAGAAAACCCACGCCAGTTGACTCAGTGACAGCCCTTATGACGCATGCGCTAACCATTCGGTTATCTACCACCCCCCCCCCCGCCTCCTTGTTTAGAATATACCGAATATATGTATCATTTCCCAATGACAAAGAGCCATTGTTGAAATATGTGGCGCTGATTTGAAATATGAAACATCAAATTATTTTCGTAAAATCAACAGATGATTGAGAAAAACAATTAATTAAGACTTTGAAACAGCGATAATAAATGTAAGCGATTATTTTTCGAACGAGTGCCATTTCTACGAGTTGTCTACAACCGTGGGAATCTGATAGTTTTCTGAACTAGAATATTTACCTAATATGACGTTATCTTCGTAAATTATATTGTTGATGGAAGTGAAATCTACAGGTACGTGGATTGGTTGGTAAATTTTTATTGCTGTTTGAATCGAAATTTAAAAGAGTCCGTGAGTCAACTGGTGTGGTTTCGAGTCCTCGGTTGTGCGTGACAAGGAGTAGGGTCGCCTGTCTAACCTCGAGGGTTTTCCCCGGGTTCTCCGGTTTCCTCCCACTGCTAAAGACCCCTACGCGCAAGCGAATTATTGAAATAAAATTAAACCATATGTTAGTCCCGAAATGACCTAGTTTGTGTCGAGTGGACGTTAAACCCCATCTCTCTCTCTCTCTCCCTCTCTCTCTCTCTCTCTCTCTCTAAAAGAGTGCGTCAAGATGATGGGAGCTGCTATCCAAGTTTGATTTAATGGTCGAGGGCGAGATATTGAGTAATATATTGATATTCTACGAGAACGATAGTCCGAGAACTATATCTTAATAATACGCAATGTCTAGCACGGGACCATTAAAGATACATTATGTAAGATTTATATAAAAGAGTTGAGAGTTCTTGTTATAATAGCTCAAAAATACATAATGTAAAATGAAATATTGAAAATTTCATTCAAATTACTTCATTCTGAGCCAAGTTATCACTGTTTGTAATTTTGACAAGATGTGTGCATTGAGGTAACCAGGGCACTGGTATATTCGAGACTTAGTCCCGCTTTCCCATTTTTAAATTAAATTTCTAAATGGCAAACCGTTCTAATCTAGTTCAAATCTTGAGTATCCGATGCCATCGAGAGTTGATTATGGTCTTGTTTTGTCTAATTAATAGTTTACGTAACATTTCAGACCTACAGAAATGCCTGCACTAGGCAAATTTAGCTCTTGCATAATGTATGTTTAAGCAATTTAAAATACAGACACTATCATGCACGTGCATTTCAATAAAATCGTCACGCGAGTCCAATATTTAATTTAGTATAAATAATGGTACGCCAACGTCAAAGAATGACGTCACATCCGTATTTTAAAAAGAGATGATATCATGCACGTGCATTTCAATAAAATCGTCACGCGAGTCCAATATTTCATTTAGTATAAATAATGGTACATCAACGTCAAGGGATGACGTCACATCCATATTTTAAAAAGAGATGATAAATGACAGACGATAGAGTATCAGGCCCCGAGTTCACAAAGCATTCTCAGACTTAAGTTGAGAATTTACTCAAACTTGTTCACCTTATTTTAACTAAAATATAGCCCTTTATAATAATTTTATTGTTTGAATGTATCAGATACATCAATAAGAAACTATGTGCAAAGTTTTGAGTTTCTGCATCAAAGATATTTGTCATAAACAGTGATTTAAAGTTGAGCAAATTCTTAACTTAAGTCTGAGAATGCTTTGTGAACTCGGGGCCAGGTGTTTCAGTTGAACTCGGCACTTTGAATTGATTACAATACAGTAAAAATAAAACATTTTATATGAACTACTTTTCTTTCTTTCCAACTTACTTGAACGTTGTATTTCTTGTGCTAATGAAAGCAATCTGGTCATTTTCCAGATTGTATAATTGTATTACTGGACTCTCAAAATGTAGATTTAGACACCACGAGTGAATTTCTAACGGTACAGAACCTGCGATATTGGAAGATAAATATTTATATATTGCGGACATCTATTGTATCCCAAATGAAAATGAAATGAAATGGGGTTTAACGTCCTACTGTTTTGCTCCGAACTGGGCTAAACCATTGTATCCCCTCGCCTGGTTAGTCAACAGTAACGTATATGCAACTAGCTTCAAATATTAACCCATTTGAAGTAGGATGTCGTTTTACCACTGGTTACCCATCGTGGTTAGGAACCCAACACATACCTCAACAGACACACGAATATGCAACTGGCCAAGGGACCAACTATTGGTTAGGACGAGAAAACATTAAAGCTATTTTTTCTATTTCTTATATGGTATATAGCCATCGATAAAAATGAATTGTGATACCTTATTCGGTTCAGCAAGTATCAGCATATAGCAGCTATTGCACACAATACGGTAGAGTTTTTGCTATAACTTTATACTGACAAAGATAACCTCTCCATTTCTTAATGCTGACAGAGATATCCCCCCCCCCCATCGCTTTATGCTGACAGAGATAACCTCTCAGTCGCTTTATACTGACAGAGATAACTCCTTCATCGCTTTTTACTGACACAGGCAACCTTTCCATAGCTTTATGGTAACAGAGATAACCTCTCCTTCTGATAGAGATGAAACTCCCCCGAACCCTTGACTGTTGGAATTCAATGACACTTCATGGTGTATGCCCATCTTTAGTTGTCTTGTTTGTGGAGTATAGTAGGACGTTAAATCCCATTTCATAATAGAAGTAGGTGTTACAAACGTGGTACCGAACCCTTGAATATGTTGCTTTGCTCCACATTTAGGAGATCGTTTTAAAGATAGATTTTCCATGGATCTGTTATTTCATTAGTGTATCGATGATGAACTCCGAATTCTTGTTATTGATCCGCATGCCAAGCTATTTTCAAAATAAATTGGCGAACATGTCTATGTTGACTTTTCACCATATCTGTACATAATATGATGACCCATGCACTGATGTCGACAGATGTATAATGTGATGATCCATGCAACGATGCCGGCAGTGTGATGACCCATGCAATGATGTCGACAGATATATAATGTGATGACCCATGCAGTGATGCGGGCAGGCACATAATGTGATGACCCATGCAACGATGCCGGCAGATATATAATGTGATGGCCCATGCAGTGATGTCGGCAGATATATAATGTAATGACCGATGCAACGATGTTGGCAGTGTGGTGACCCATACAGTGATGTCGGCAGATATATAATGGGATGACCCATACAGTGATGTCGGCAGATATATAATGTGATGACCCATGCAGTGATGCGGGCAGGCACATGATGTGATGACCCATGCAACGATGCCGGCAGATATATAATGTGATGGCCCATGCAGTGATGTCGGCAGATATATAATGTAATGACCGATGCAACGATGTTGGCAGTGTGGTGACCCATGCAATGATGCCGTCAGATATATAATGGGATGACCCATACAGTGATGTCGGCAGATATATGATGTGATGACCCATGCAACGATGCCGGCAGATATATAATGTGATGGCCCATGCAGTGATGTCGGCAGATATATAATGTGATGACCGATGCAACGATGTTGGCAGTGTGGTGACCCATGCAATGATGCCGTCAGATATATAATGGGATGACCCATACAGTGATGTCGGCAGATATATAATGCGATGACCCATGCAATGATGCTGACAGATATATATACTCTTCACCTGCTTATAACCGACAGTTAGCGTTGTTGCGTTTGCCTTCGTTCAGATGTGGCATCACTTGACTCGTTGAGTGTTTACATGTGCAACTGAATTTTAAACCGAGCACCCCTGGATTTTAAAGGCCTAAGATTTGGGTTTCATGTGTCTTGGTGCAATAAAGCGAAAACAAATTTCAGCAAAAGGTATGACTAGTCACAATTAGTGACCGTACAGTTAAAACTAATAATGAATTTCTTTATGCTTACATAATGACATTAAAAAGACGTACGATTTATGGAAACAACGATCCCGTTCGAATAAGAAAAAATGATGAAAAATGGACTGTGTGTTTCTTTTTTCTTTTTTTTGAGTATATAATGTGATGACCAATGCAATGATGCCGGCAGATATATATGAAATGAAATGACATGGGGTTTAACGTCCTACTGTTCTGCTCCGACTGGGCTAATGAAGACAGGCATACGCCATACATTGTGCTATGAGGGAAATTTTGACGGACAGCGGCACTACGGCCTACTCTTCTACCGAATTCCAACTGCCAAGGGATCTTTTACGTGCACGCCAATGTGTACACGGGACCTCGGTTTTTCGTCCCATCCGAACGACTAGACAGCTGTCCTTGCCAGGCCCTCAATCCTGCATCACTGACATGGGGGAACCACGCCGGAAAATCTGGATGAACTTTCTCGGCCAATGCAGGGATCGAACACCCGACCTCCAGGCTAGCGAGCCAGCGTCTTACCCACTTAGCCACGTGATCCCCCAGGCAGATATATAATGTAACGCAAGCAGATATCCTAGAACAATAATAACCAGGTGGTGATGCGGGTGACCGAGGTGGCTCAGTGAGAGAGAGAGAAGTTAGCTCGCTAACCTGGGGGTCCGTTGTTCGATCCCGGTTTTGGCCGAGAAAGTTCATAGAAGCAGAACACTAGGACGTTAAATTCCATTCGATTTCATTTATCACTCTCGACTGCATCTATAGAAAAAACGCTGCCCCAAAGTGTTAATGAATGGTTCCCGTGATTTTAAATCCACAGGTTTTCAGTAAATATGCCACGTTTATCATCAGAAGCCATGATGAAGTAATCGTGGGTGTAACCTATACCCCTCCCCACCCCACGTCCTCTTTGAAGTCAAGAGGGTGAAGATTAAACATTACAAAAATATACAACGTGTTATTTTAGACTAATTTTATTCGACATGTTAAAATAAAGCAAACTTAAAACAACAATAGTTTGAATTTTTCCTTAATCGAATTTTATATTTTAAAGATTCAAGTTTACACTTGTATAAACGGGTCATCTAAACTGGTCTTTAAAAACAGGTGTGCTCTAGAGCAGGTTTGACCATAGGCGCCTGTAACGTGGAAAATATTTCAAAAATAACATCAAGCTATGACTAAGAATGACTAAAGTCTGTTACGTCCATGTTCGGAAGCGAGATTATTAAATAACTGGTCTGATTCCGATTTCTAACCCAGGGCCAAATAACTCGTCTGAAACCGGTTTTCTTTCAGTAGATTTAGAAAGGTGAGAAACAAGTTGGAATAAAATAACTGGGATCAAAGTCCACAACTCTAGATTCCGTCAACCAGTGGCAATACTCACTAATTTGCGCTAGGTAGGCAATCGAGTCTTCGATGACGTTTAAATTTATCCACTTGACCCTCTGGTTGACGGAATCTAGAGTAGCGAACTTTGATCCCAATTATTTTATTCCAACTTGTTTCTCACCTTTCCATATTACAGGCGCCCGTGGTTTGACTTCTACAGTTTTTGTTTATCTCTAAAGGCGTTTAAAATCAAGGCAGACGCTTCAAATATTGGATCACAACAACAATGAACACACAATCCATATAGTCTCTTAAAAAGAACACAATTCATTTCAGTAGCTTTTAACCAAGGCGTGACACACCATACATGAACAACCGCGATCCATGCAAATTCAAATCCCCATTGAGCAGCTAAACATACACCAAAACAGAATGTGAATATTTTATAACACACATCTCTCCAACAGCTGAAGCATCGGAATGACGTATCCCATACACAATTTATACTGTGCGCACCTTCCGGTTCCGCTATAGCATCTTCAAATCGAACCTGAAAGACAACCAGAGTTTTTATTGTCAATTATGAAACAACAAACGATGTAAATAATTACACATGTGGAGATGACTCATTCATTTGTCAGTCTTCATTAGCCCAGTTGGAGCAGCACAGTAGGACGTTAAACCCCATTTCATTTCATTTCACCCATTTGCATGACAGTTTTCAGTTGTTCTCGAACACACGTAGCTAAAAGTGAAAAGGGCAGACTGTTCTTGTTTCATTTAAAGGCTCAATACCACTCTTGTTGTAACTGAATAATATGTCCCAATCTTTATTCTAGTCAACAAATTGTACTATTTTACAATATTCCAATTAATTGGTGATATAAATTTCATCTTAACACGCCTAATTTAAAAAATTGGAAAAATTCAACTAAATGATTTGAAAAGCCTGACGTAAAGCTTTTCAAATGTGACTTGGATTTAAAAATATTTTTGAACCCTCTGGACAAGTAAAATAGGATTTAATGGATAATTTACACAACAGGTAGGACACTTACACATCTAGTACTTAGAATAAGGCTATTTTTTTATTTTCTGGAACTGTCAAGCCCACAAGAGTGTTATTGTCCCTTTAAGGAACGATTTATGAAGGTGCTGAGCTCAAAATAGTATGTATCCTATGTTGTTTTGTTTTGGGTTTTAATTATGACTTTTAAATGCTATTTTCAGCCCTGAATATTGTTAAATTTAAAATCAAAATAACGTAAATGCTCATTGTCACATCGCATTTATCATACGAAGCATGGCATTTGTTTCAATATTCTGTCTGTGGTCTTTGTTGCCTAGGTTACCGACTACACAGTAACTTAATATAATTACTCTTTCGAATTTATAAAACACTTGCATCGCCTCTCATTTTAAGGAATTCACGGAACTGATACATTTACCCCCGCCCCCTTTTTTTAAAACAATTAAACATACATTATGTGAAAGCTAAATCTGCCTATTGCAGGTCTTTCTTTAGGCCTGAAATGTTATCTAAATTATTAGATGTTTATTGGATTAGGTTCCGATTTGCTGTTCGACTTCGATTCATGATTTAATCATGAAATAGATAATCGAGACTATATTTTTATCGTACCGACTTTAGTAATGATGATCGAGGCTATACCGAAAATTCAATCGCTAAAATCTCGGTTCAGAGTGGATCAATTTGACTGAAATTTTTTTAGCAAATTCCCTTTACATTATCTAGTTTTTAACTAAAAGTGAGAACTGCCAGCTCTTTATCTAATCTCCCATAATGTATCTTTAAGACTGATTTTAAAATAACAAGCAAGCTGCCTTACCATTATATAAGTATTCAGATCGTTTGGATCTCGGTTGACCAGGTCGGTCTCCATTTTATTGTAGATTGTCCTTCAAAATATCACAAATATACACCCAATCACTGTCACGACGTGTCGATATTCCATTCAGTATAACTCGGGTGTTTTATTTATTGTCGGGATAAAGTTAGGAAGTCATATTGGTGGTGAATAATATTTGTTGACTTCCTTCTCTTTCAAGTTAACATTCATAAACAACTATTATCCTTCAGTTTATTACATTAATATTCCGAAATTTATTTCTCGGTCCCTTCATTCAATATTCCACAAAATGAGTCACTATCAGTTTTCAGAATACCTGTCTGTATCGGTAGATTTATTGTATTGCTAGAATACCTGTAGAGTTCAGGTATTATAGGTACAAGTGTGCGTTGTTATTGGTTATTACAGGTAGATTTACAGGTAAATTAGATCGTAGGATTAAGATTATTGGCTCTAGTAGAGATTATCGTTATTACATTAATCATAGTAAGTAACAAATATATAATCTAATACACAGCCTGGTGGGT
This sequence comes from Patella vulgata, assembly GCF_932274485.2. NCBI lineage: Eukaryota > Metazoa > Mollusca > Gastropoda > Patellidae > Patella > Patella vulgata. Next base: position 7,935,592 of record NC_065885.2, read on the forward strand.
AACATCTTATATCATAAACAAAGCCCATTACAGCTGCCGGAAATGTATCAGGACGGTTGGAGTCGGTGTTCTGAAGCCAGAAGAGGCAACGAATCGGTGTTGATATTTGACCTTGCGTTAATACAGTGGTTCCCAGCCTTTTATTACCAACGGCATACATTGGAACACATGAAAACAATAGCGGCACACCTGGCTAAATATATATGAAAATATTTGAACACCAGGGAATACCCCAACACTAAACAGGCCCCCAAATTAGTTCTAGAAAATTTTGGTACCATAAATACGTTTTTCATCTATTATGTTGTGCATGTTTGTGCAAAACAAATTTGTCTACCAAACTGACCGAGTTCGACCGATTGGTATGCACATAAAAGAACCCTTCTGGCAAATTGTAGACAGACTTAGTTTAATATCACAGCATCACAGCAAGCTTGATTTTATAAAGACCTTAAAGGGGGATAACTCCAATTGTCTTATTCGGGAAATACACCACAATTTATTCTTTGGTGCGTGCTACTTTTCATGTATATATTAGAGTGGTTCAGCGTGTTGAGCCTGGCAGGAGAAAGTGCCTCGTCGGTTCGGTGGTGTATAAAGGAGAGGTATGCGAGTAACAGCACGTCAAACTCTGTGTGTGCGTGTTAAGGGGTAAGAGATCTGGGGGTCACGGTGGCTAAGTGGGTAAGACGTTGGCTCGCTAGCCTGGATGTCGCGTGTTCGATCCCTGCATTGGCCGAGAAAGTTCATCCAGATTTTCCGGCGTGGTTCCCCCCTTGTCAGTGATGCAGGACGGAAGGTACGACAAGGACAGCTGTTTAGTCGTTCGGATGGAACGAAAAATAACCGAGGCCCCGTGTACACATTGGTGTAAAAGATCCCCTGGCAGCTGGAATTCGATATAAGAGTAGGCCGTAGTGCCGCTGTCCGGGCAAAATTTCCTTCATAGCAGACGGCATGGCGTATGCCCGTCTTCATTAGCCCAGTTCGGAGCAGAACAGTAGGACGTTAAACCCCATTTCATTTCATATTTATTTCATTTTGTAGAGTGATCTAATGCATGTGGTTAACTGGGAAAAATACGGGGACGTGGCGTTTGCCTACTCTTGTTTCAGTTCTAACTGCCAACAGTTATTTTTATATGCACGACAATGTGTCAACGGGCAGACCTCGATTTATCGTACCACCCGATCGACTAGACACAATTCCCCTGATAATTGAGAGTAAGGCTCAATAAACATCCGGGTTCGTCTCGGCCACACCGGGACATTGTCAGTGAGAGGTCAGTGCGCTATTGTTCGAAACGAAAAGCCTGACAAGCACACTGATCAGCAGTGAATATTCGCTAGGCCGCTACAATCACTGATAAGGATGACATCGATGCGACTTAATGAGCCACAAATATTAACTTTTCCCCCCCGATAAATTAAATTCTAAAACATTTTTTTTGTTCATGTATTAGAAAAATAAATAAAGACTTTTAAAGTATTTGTAGGTAAAATGTATTTCCTATTTAGTGTAAATCGGTATTAAAACGTCTTATGTAAAAAATGTACGCGCCATTGAGCTAATGGTTGGCTTCGCGTGATGTGACGTCACGTGTTGAAGGCAATCATATTTTAGAAGACTTTCGTAATCATCTGTGAAACAGATTGCCTGACAAGGACAACGTCTAGTCGCTCAAACTGGACGAAAAAGGTCAAATACGTAAACGAGCCATTGACAGATGGAATTCCAAATAAGGGTAGGTCGTAGCGGTGCTGTCTGGGGAAAATGTTGATCATAGCACACTGTATGACGTATGTCCGTCTTCATTAGCCCAGTGCGTGCCGAAAACCCCCTTTTATTACTATTTCATTTCCGTATTTGACTAGGGCCCCGAGTTCACAAAGCATTCTCAGACTTAATTTAAGAATTTACTCAACTTTTAATCACTGTTTATGGGAAATATCTTTGATCCAGAAATTTAAAACTTTGCACATAGTTTCTTATTGATGTATTTGATACATTTAAACAACAAAAGTTTTATAAAGGGCTATATTTAAGTTAGAATAAGGCGAACAATGTTGAGTAAATTCTTAACTTAAAGTAGCTGAGTCTCTAACTCAATATCATCCAAAGTCTTCGACAATGAAAACACGAATTATTTGTCAATTTAAATCAACGTTGATGTTGTGATCTTACCCAGACAAAATGGGCTTCTGATATCCAATATTTAAGCCAAAATAAACATTTTACTAATGCGTTTCAGCGCCATTTGTAACAAGGGACGTGAAGAACGAGGCTAGACATATTCCACGAGTCATATCAAACGGTGACACTATTTTCTTATCAGGAGAGCATGCCCAATAAATACTAGCGGTGTAGACTGGGATAACCAGACGCTAAAGATTGTCATACGATTGAGACTTCTGGCGTATTTCGCCGAACATAACTGATTTAAAATTAGAGTAAAAACGGAAACGATTCAATGTAAATCAGTTTATAGACATTCACACTACATTTTTATATGCGCTTCGACCCATTCGTGTCATTTTCTAGGTCCAAAATATTAGCGATTTAGCTCCTTAAGTCTGAGAAAGCTTCATGAACTCTCTGGACCAGTATGTTAAAGGGGCGTGTATAAAACAAGCCAGGTGTTGATGGTTAATTATATATTTATATGATGATTAATGTAAACAATAAAAAGGTACAACAATCAATAAAAACACTTAAACCTACTCATGACGTCACGAACACATCTACTGATAAATGGTACTAGGTGTTCTAATATATAAATCATACATTTGTAGATTTAACGATCAAATATAAAAAATATACAACACAATTGTAAGGGGCTATACTATATACCGGAAAACACCGGAAACTACCGGAAAACACCATGTTATAAAACACCATGTTATACTGGTGTTTTCCGGTTGTTTTCCAGTTGTTTTCAGGTTGTTTTCCGGTATATAGTATTGTCGATTGTAAGCATATGAACTAGTGCCGGATAAATATATTTGATAAGGCAAACTTCAGGTTTGGTCGAAGGTTACGAGATGTAAACAGGGCTAGCGCTAATCTCCATCCTAACCCTAACCCTGGGCCTAGCCCCAATGCTTACCCTAACCCTAACCTACAATCTCGACAACATTCGCGTGCACTAACCTTATTTACATCTCAGTGACCTTGACGAAAATTGAGCTGGTCTTAACATATAGATTATAGCTAATTGATCCATATAATAGATAATCATATAACAATGTTTATGCCGCCAGAAAAACTAACACGGGCACAGAGTCGAACCTGGACCACTTGGGCCCACAGATACAATGAAGCACAACGCTCAAAGAACTGGGGCTACAAAAATAGAACAGAAAGCACGAAATATGTCTTTAATTTTATTTGGGCCCACGGACACAATGAGGCATAGTGCTCAAGGAACTCGGGCTACAAAAACAGAACAGAAAGCACGTAATATTTTTTAAATTTTGAACACAGATAATATCACAATATAAGCCAATATGAATACAGTTTATGTTATGTTGGTAATACACCCCAGTACAATGTTCCTTATACTGACTGTAAAGTCAAGAAGGCTCCACCAAAATGGTACAAACTGGTCAGAATGGTAAGCGTCGATGAGTTTTACCATAACAGAGAGAGAGAGAGAGAGAGAGAGAGAGAGAGAGAGGGGGGGAGGGTTTAACGTCCACTCGACACAAACTATGTCATTTCGGGACTAACACATGGTTCAATTTTATTTCAATAATTCGCTCGGCGTAGGGGTCTTTAGCAGTGGCGGGAAACCGGAGGACCCAGAGAAAACCCACGAGGTTGGATAGGCGATTTACCATAATAGACAAAGGGTGAAAACTATTAGAACATGTGGAAAGTCGTAGGTAATGTAGTTGATACGCCACAGCCCCATCGTTTCCAGTAATCCGATTCGTGTTCTTGGACCATTGAACCACCGTGGTGATTTGTGTTTAAATTTTCATGAGATTATTTACCAAAAAAAAAACTAATCATAATATACAAACTTCAAAAACAAATTTAAATGTAAGCGTATGCTCTAAAATGTCTGACAAAATACAAAATATTTTTACACAATTGTATCAGATTTTTGTCCCATGCGGTATGCCATACAAGTAAATGTAAAGCGATGCTTTGTACGACACATCTCTAATAAAAATCTTAAAGATGCATTATGTAAGATTTAAACAAAGAGTTGGTGATTTTTGCTACAATAGATCAAAAATAGATATTGGGAAATGTATATTCAAATTACATTATTCTGATTCTGCAAGGAGTTATGGGTCTTGGAAGAAGCAGCGTTTATTGTTTATTACCATAGCAAAAGTACTTGACACTCGAGTCTCGATTATCCATTTTATCATTCAAATTACTTTATTCCGAGTGAAGTTGGGTGTTGTAAAATGTAGCGTAATTCGTTTATTTTCGTAGCAACATTACTTGACAATCAAGTCTCGATTATCCATTTTATTGTTACATTTTTAAATCTCGAAGGTGTTTTAATTCGTTTAAATGCATCTTTAATAACAGGACAAAACAAAGTAGGTTAAATAACGAGATAAATCTATAAATTATTTCACGACACATTTAAACTAAAGTTTTAAAACATTGTATATTAATCTACAAGTCAAGCTGATTAAAATACAGATCAATATTTCGTTTCGTTTTTTTTTATACTTTCGATGGCCTACACTACATGAAGATCTGACCGGGTGTAATAAAAGGTCGCGTCAGAGGTCGTACGAACTGTTTTTGACCTATGACGTCAGACATTAGTTAATCAATCAGTTCCGTGTATCGCACGCCAATAAGTCGCCGTAACAGATGGTTTCATTGGCTAATCCCTCACGCCATCCAGAACGCAGGTTATATAACAACTCTTCCAGATCCTAGTGTAGTACAGACGAATAAAACGAAATTTTGAACTATAAAAAAACGAAACGAAATAGGATCTGTGTTTTAACCAGATTGATCTACAAGTACAACACCTATTAATATCTACAATATATCGTTTACAGCGGTTCTTGTTTAATGACCCCTTCCAGTCATCTGGACTATTAAAACAGGAATTTCATTGGTCAACAGAATTGACACTGTGAGTGAACTAGAGGTCAGAGGTCAGAGGTCATTTTACCCGAATCCTTGTTTATCTTATTTACAAATAATTCAACTCTTTATACAGCAAACAGAATAAAATGATCGGCTTTCATGATATTGGGACTTTAAAATTAAAGTTATGAATCTTTGAAAATCAATGATTTTATGACAGTGGTATTAAACATGAATGATTCTCGACCCTTACGATTAGTTAATTCATTGAGCCTTGCTAGAAAACAGTCAATCCTATATTTCGTATTGTACACGATTTTTGGTTTGATATCAAGTATAATGAAGCCACTCACAACATCTTGTTCCAGGACAATATGTTGTAATATATCATTATTATTTTAATTTTACCGCCTTTTCTTCAAATTTTCAGTTGCTAATTGTCAATAGAGAGAAATGTCCTGTTCTAGGGGCAGTTCTCGTTACGAATAATCTATTATATTTTCCCCAGAATTTTAAATAATAAACTTTACTCAAAAAATAGACATAAGCATAATTAAAGTGAAATAAACATCTCTCATATTTTATAAATTTTGTTGATTGTCGTAAACAATGTTTTTTTCCCAAAAAATTACTGAAATATCAGATTACAGTATTCTCGATATGACCAGCACCATTCCTAAAGTATGTTCAAGTCATTGTATTACAGACATCTGGGGAATTCTAACTTTGGTCTCGTTTTGTCTCTCAATAATGTGTTTAACAGATATTCGTGTATTGTGACCTTTTAATCTTTTATATTAGATTGTTTTGTAAGTTCTGTTTCAATGACGGAATTGATGACCTTGAGGGCTTTCTCCCATGCTGCTACTGTTTCTGGGGTACATTTACTGCCAAGTGCATCCTTTAAAAGCTTTATAAACACAATCCATAATTCCTGAAAAAAATATAAATTTTAAAATATATTTCATGAAAAAATATAAATTTTAAAATATATTTCATGAAAAAATATAAATCTTCAACTAGCAATGCCAAAATAGTAGGTGAAAATCCCAAATACTTTAGGTATGAATCTATCTGTGTTTACGTATGATTGCTTTGTAATTATCGGAAATCGTTGAAAATCAACAGGCGTCTTCATCCCATGACATAAAACACCGTGTATACATTTCAAGTCAATCGGATATTAACTCCAGCTTCTAGAGCGTCCACAAGATATTTCAAGGTGATCAAGGGCCATAACTCTGACAGTAATTACCGGAAATCGTTGAAAATCAATAGACTTCTTCGTCTCATGATTTTAAACACTGTGTATAAATGAAAAGTCAATCGGATATTAATTTGAATCCGTAGAGTGTCCACAAGCAATTGTGGACGCCGGACAGACGGGGCGACGACAATATACGACCACTTTTCAATGTGGGCGTATAAATACTGAAGAAAGTGGGACAACTCCTTATTAACGAGTCGTACATAAGTTAACAGAGCTTTTGAACAACTGGCCCTCGGACGTTATCGCGACCATCTTGAAATTGTGACGTGTAGTACCATTGGAATCTATGAATCCTGACTACAAATCTAAAAAGAACTTTTAGTCAAGGCCATAATATTATTACAGACGCCATATCAATAATGCCAACCACGTCACGTTTCTTGTCAATCTTCCTCTCATTGGCAAAGCCTTGGACTTTTTTGAACAGCGTCGACCCACGAACAATAAGGTTACCAAGGAACCAGTTCCTGATAAAACAAGCAACTGGTTGGAAGTTTTACAATAAATCTGATATTGTTGAATTCGGATAATAAAAAATGATGGTAACTGAAATTTTTACCAAGCAATGACAACAAACCTGATAATGTTGAATTCTGATACCACGTGGATAATGACTCAAGGCGTTTCTCTCCAACAGACCAATCAAACATTCTGGATCATCTAGGTTCTCCACCATACTATTTAATGCGTGTATCACGGTCGTACCGTGTACACGTAACATAGTTTTCTTCCTCAAACTTTCTGGGTCCTTGCCTTTAAAATGTTCGAAATAATCTTGTGATTTAGGATAGGCTTTAAACAATCTAGAAGAGAAAATAAATAAAATAGATTATATAAAAGGGAATAATGGTTGCCGCATTCTTTTGAAAAATATAAAGCAGAACCAAGGACAATAACTCTAGAAGTCTAAAAATCTAAAATATGATGGACAATTGTTGTTGCAGAATTCACAAAAAGTTACAAATGGAGCAAGAGCAATAAGTCTAGAATTAAATAAGGAATACGCTTCTTCGTTTGACCCAATCTGTGCAATGCATATGATAACATAGATCGTTCACATGATTCGACAAAACGGCGTTTATCATTCTCCACGCTTTTTTTAATAACGATCGAGTAATAACTGCAGTGTGTAGAGTATTTGTAAGAAATTGTGGGCGACGGACGGACGGGCGAACATGTACGACGACAAGATATACGCCCACTTTTGAATGTGAGTGTATAAAAAAACACATTAAACAGATTATTTTTAATGAAACGTGGGAGGACAGGCATTTCCAGAAATATATCTACAGATTTGTTGATGCATCGGCAACTGAAAAAATACTTTTTTTCCTCAAAAATAAAACGCAAAGAAAATTGATATTGAACATATGTGTTATCAACGTATTAAATTCAACTCAATTTTGTCTTCTAAATGCAGAAAATAAATTACTATCTTGTGGGTGGACATCTTTATTGAAATAATTCACAAATTTGAAAAACAGCAACCAGAAAAAAAATGCTATTAATAAACGATTCATTAGTTTTGAGTTCCGATAATGTCGACATGTGACAGGCGCTAGATTAATTTGCAGAGAGTGAATGACATTATAAACTTTTTGATGGCGTCATTCAACTGTTATTTAAAGGTTCCAACTTTATTTCCTAGACAAGAATAGCATCTTTAGTTGGGGGGTAATGTTTTCTGTATTTTCTATGTTAATAAAAACTGTTATTAATTTAGATTGGACACGCAAAGTGTCGATTTATAAAGCTACATGTCTCAAGAGTACAGGTATCGGCAGGGAATGGAGAGCGGGAAAGAGAGAGAAAAAAATGAAATGAAATGAAATGGGGTTTAAATAACGTCCTACTGTTCTGCTCTGACTGGGCTAATGAAGACGGGCATACGCCATACCGTGTGCTACGGTCTACTCTTATATCGAATTCCAATTGTCAAAGGATCTTTTACGAGCACGCCAATGTGCACGCTGCATCATAAGGTTTGCCATTCACTGAGTCAACTGGCGTGGTTTCGATTCGCCGGTTGTACGTGACAAGAAGTAAGGTCGCCTGTCCATACCACGTGGGTTTTCCCCTGGTCCTCCGGTTTTCTCCCACTGCTAAAGAATATGTTAGTCCCGAGTGGACGTTAACCCCTCTCTCTCTCTCTCTCTCTCTTAGCCGCTGAGATGGAGAGAGAAAGAGAGACTACGTTTTAGAATATACTCCCATCTTGCCTTGTCTTGTAGGTGACAAGAAGTAGGGTCCCGAGTGGACGTTAATCTCTCCCTCTCTCTTCTCTCTCTCTCTCTCTCTCTCTCTCTGTCTCTCAGAATATACTCCCAGGGTAACGACCCACCAACAATCATGTTTTATATTTGATGAATTATAATACGACATGATGTGAAGTTGACCTTTAAACTGATGGGAGACAATTCAATAAATCATTTCACGTGTCAGGTATAATAATATATAGAACGCAGGAAATAGCCTTCATATTTTTATATCATAATATTATATTACTATATTACATTTAAAATTATTGGTAATATTTTATTAATGTATGTGGCAAGGTATTTTAACTTCGTGAAATGTGGTTTAACGTCCTGCTACTCTGCACCGACTTGGCTAATGAAGACGGGCATACGTCATACAGTGTGCTATGAGGGACTTCCTGTCCGGATAACGGCACTACGGCCTACCCTTTTACATGCATGTCAAATAGTGCACGAAGTTTCGGGCTAATGAAGACGGGCATACTTTAAATTCTAACTGTCAAGACCATTTTACCCCCACGCCAACATTACACGGATCCACGGTTTTCCGTGCCATCCGAGCGACTAAACGATGTTCCTTGAATTTAGATATTTTACATCTCTTCTACTTCCAATAATGTGCCGGGTTCTGTTTTGAACATATTCGCACATGGCTAAAAGGTTAAAATCGTGTTGTGGCGAGTTCACATTTCTAAAAACAGGCTAAAAACAGGCATGGTTGCCTAGGGCTGGAACGTTCCGATCCTGGACTTAAAGATATCCAGGGTATCGGCATCCACAGTATTGGTTGGCAGTTTGTTCCACAGACTGATTCCGGCAGGGAAGAAGGAGTCTTGGTAAGCCTTGAGACTGCATGACGGTTGGTGTGACCTCTGGTCATCGAGCCAGCTGGTTGGAGAAGTGTTGGTGGTATATCTATCAGGTTGTGAACTACCCGGTACATCATGGTAGCTCTAGCCTGGGCCCTTCTCGTCTGGAGGGACTCGAGCTCAAGATCCTTGAGCATAGCTATAACGCATCTCCTCGAATTAGAAATGGTATAGGGTGTTTTATTAATTGTAGAGTTTCATCATGAAATGAAATAGGGTTTAACATCCTACTGTTCTGCTCCGAACTGGGCTAATGAAGACGGGCATACGCCATACAGTGTGCTACGAGGGAAATTTTGCCCGGACGGCGGCACTACGGCTACTTTTATATCGAATTCCAACTGTCAAGGGATCTTTTAAGCGGACGCCAATGTGTACACCGGACGTCGGTTTTCGTCCCATCCGAACGACTAGACAGCTGTCCTTGTCAGGCCCGTCGCCCTGCATCACCACGCCGGAAAATCTGGATAAACTTTCTCGGCCAATGCAGGGATCGAACACCCGAATTCCAGGCTAGCGAGCCAGCGTCTTACCCACTTAGCCACCGTGACCCCCCCCCCCTCTCCCACCTACAGATGGCATAAAGGGTATAGTTAACACAAGCCAACGCCTACTAGCTTTCTTCCTGAAGTCTTTTAATGGGATTCTTTTTAAACCGATTGAATTCAAACCGGGAGAGCATATTCCGTTGTTATTTTGATTTTGATTTCTTAAAAATAACTGTTAAAAAATCAAGTTTAGCGTGGATTAAGCCAGATAAGAAACATACGCCCACAGCAGCTCAATCGTCCGGGCAATGAAAACATTTACAACACACTAACACCTGATTACGAGTAACAGAGAGAGAGAAATGGGGTTTAATGTCCACTCGATACAAACTAGGTCATTTCGGGACTAGCATAATGGTTCAATTTTATTTCAATAATTCGCTTGCGCGTAGGGATATTTAGCAATGGGAGGAAACCGGAGGACCCGGAGAAAACCCACTTGGTTGGACAGGCGACCTTGTCACGTACAACTGGGAGGAAACCGGAGGACCCGGAGAAAACCCACGAGGTCACGTTACAAGAACAACCCATTGTGCATCTAGTTCTGTTAGTATACACAACAATTAATATCATGGATAATAATTATTGAAAAACAAATTAAACCATATGTTAGTCCCGAAATGACCTAGTTTGTGTCGAGTGGACATTAAACCCCATCTCTTTCTAGGGTGTCCACGGGCAGGCGGACGAATGGGGGCGATGACAATATACGACGACATTTCAATGTGGGATTATAATGACGCACAAAGACTTAAACAACTGAAGGGTAGAATATTATTCTGATTTGACCTGGACCCGAGTATTTTCATCTTGATAAACAAGATGATAACTCGGTTAGAATTTTTGTTATTTAGTATTCATGAATTCGTTGGCATGGAATTGTGATATTTGATCCATCACTGAAATGTTGACTGGCTTCCTGGATTATGACATGAAATGTTAGAAGAAGCATTGGTTTGGTTTAATGCCATCATATCGGTCTACGATATCATTATTGTGAAAGTGGACGTGAAAAGATCAGGGGCCTGTTTCACGAAATTTTAACAAAGATAAAATCCATATTTTAGTAATTTAATTGGATAATATTAGATTGATTTTAGTGCTTAGCCAATCAAAATTGAAGTATCTACTAACATTTGGATTTTATCTTTAGTTAAGATTTCCAGAAACAGGGCCCTGGCCAGTCATCTTAATCTTACAAATTAAGCATCCCGAACATTTTTGCTATCCATTAAGCTGTCAACGAAGAATGTACAAAACGGTGAAAGACAGTTTAGTTTTATTTTATATTTTGGTCTATTTATAAGAGAAGTTATTGTCGTGTATCAAATTCTGTTTTGTTTATGATATAGACCTGTCAGACATGTAGATAATTATCTTGTCATTGTAATAGAAACTGACAACCATGACATGTCATGCATATTTACCATGGTAGGTAATAATAATAATAATAATAATTAATTCATTTATATAGCACCGACAATTCAACCCAGCGAGGTGCTCACGGGCGCTTTGTTAAAGTACGACTCACAAAAATCACAACAATCACACCATTAATCCATAAAAAAGACATCAACAAAAAAACAGAGAACATTTAGTACTCGTGGTAAAAGTGATCTTCAATATATAGAAAGCTTGATCTGACTTTAACTACGTACATCTTATCAAGGCCTTCACGTAATACCCTGCATATTTCGGCAATAATTTCAATTGGGTACAAGCCCAGATTGTGCGTCTATCAGATTCCTCGATCGTCGCGGATACCAAGTCTCGCGCTTTCAAGCTAAAATGTCTACCTGTGATAATCGAGTTGCAAAGTTCAAGGTTCATTCAATGTCAAGGTTTCCATGGAGGACGCGATGTCACAACCTATGATTGGACGCTACTGCTCACGTGTCTGTAGATAACATAGCTGTAAGTTTGGGAATTGTGAAGATAACATAGCTGTAGGTTCGGGAATTGTGAAGATAACATAGCTGTAGGTTCGGGAATTGTGAAGTAATCCAGCAACGTCCAGAAGTTGTAAACTCGCAGTCGTTGCTTCATGAACATGGGTAAAAGTCTGACACAAACAGAAATAGAACCGTATTCAATCAGTTGTATATTTGATTAAAAGGATACTTTTTAAAACCTTTAATATAATTTACGCTTTGGTTTCGTTTGATATTAAATTCCATAACTTCGGAGCACCGACTGGGAAAGATTTATCCCCGGAGTTGGTTTTTGAAAAAGGCTTAATTAAGAGGTTGTCTGATTGTGATCGAAGGGTTCTGTAAGGTTTATTGGTGTTGAGGAGGTCTCTAAGGTATTGAGCTGAAGAATCGTCATTTAGAGCAGAATACGTAATAGACAGTATTTCAAAATTAATACGTTGACGGAATGGAAGCTGTCTTGGTTATGATCCGCGCTGCTTTATTTTGAAGTTTCTGGAATCGTAAAGGGGCGGATAACCCAATAAATGAACAAGATTCCCCATGTCTGGTTGCAAACCACCACAAGTTTTTCAACTGACCTAAATATGCATTCAGCTCTATTGATGTGATTCTACCCCCCTCCCCCACGGTCGTCACGAACACCGTATACCACATCTTGAATAACACATGTAGGCCTATCGTGTTTACAACGAGGCTTCCTCTTGTCAGTGGTGCAAGGTCTTAGGGCGTGGCAAGGATCAGTGTCTAGTAGATGGGATGGGGACAAAAACAATGTTTCGTGTACGCGTCAGCTTGAAATAATCATTGACAGTTGGAATTCCATGAAGAGTAGGCAGAAAAGTCGCTGTCCGGGCAAAATTCTCCCCATAGCACACTGCATGGCGTATGCCCGTCTTCATTAGCCAGGTTGACAAGGAGTAGGGTCGCCTGTCCAACCTCGTTGGTTTTCTCCGGGTCCTCCGGTTTCCTCCCACTGCTAAAGACCCCTACGCGCAAGCGAATTATAGAAATAGAATTGAACCATGTGTTAGTCCCGAAATGACCTAGTTTGTGTCGAGTGGACGTTAAACCCCATCTATCTCTCTCTCTCTCTCTCTCTCTCTCTCTCTCTCTCTCTCATTAGCCAGGTCCGTGCTAAAAAGTATTTCATTTATGTATTCTAATCTAAATATCTACAAGGTCATCTGAGTAAAAGATTTCATTATTTGAAACACGAACGTTCACACAATCTTAAACAGATGTGTTGTGCATTATCCCGGAATTAAACATCATTCTTCACCCAAGCTGTAATTAATCAACATTTTAACCATTTTTTTTTCTTGTTCTCCTGTTGTCAAGTTAATTTTTTTAGGGTTACCACTAGTGGTATAATGATTTCGTTGTAGAGAAAATGTAAACAAATATAGAGGTTGATCGGGATATAAAAAAAATAAAACCGCGGATTGTTTTACAATTAATACGTTCTAATCACCAGGTGTAGCTTTCATTGTTCTTTGGGCGGAACAGAGTATCTACATTATAATTATAATTTACATCAACGTCAGAGAGAGAGAGAGAGAGAGAGAGAGAGAGAGGGATGGGGTTTAACGTCCACTCGACACAAACTAGGTTATTTCGGGACTAACATATGGTTTAATTTTTTTCAATAATTCGCTGGCGCGTATGGGTCTTTAGCAGTGGGAGGAAATCGGAATGTCTACGACTTGGTCATATGTCTACAGATTGGCGTTATGTGTACGACTTGCCGTTATGTATTTACGTTATGTTAACGTATTATGTTTATGTCGTGTCTACATGTTAACGTGTCTATGTCGTGTCTACATGTTTACGTATTATGTCTATGTCGTGTCTACATATTATGTCTATGTCGTGTCTATGATTTGTAGACGTATTATGTTTAAGACATGATAACTTATTATGTCTACGATATGTTAACGTATTATGTCTATGTCGTGTCTACATGTTAACGTATTATGTATATGTCTTGTCTACCTGTTAACGTGTTATGTCTATGTCGTGTCTACCTGTTAACGTGTTATGTCTATGTCGTGTCTACCTGTTAACGTGTTATGTCTATGTCGTGTCTACCTGTTAACGTGTTATGTCTCTGTCGCGTCTACTTGTTAACGTGTTATGTCTATGTAGTGTCTACATGTTAACGTATTATGTTTGTGTCGTGTCTACATGTTAACGTGTTATGTCTCTGTCGTGTCTACATGTTAACGTATTATGTCTATGTCGTGTCTGCATGTTTATGTATTATGTCTACATGTTAACGCGTTACGTCTGTGTCGTGTCTATGATTTGTCGACTTATTATGTGTAAGATATGTTAACTTATTATGTCTACGATCTGATTAAATATACGTCCTGTTAACCGATGGTATCTATCCCATGTTTCCATAGCACCTATACAATTGTCCCGTAATACATTTAAATACGAATTGTACATCATTTTAACTTAGAGAATGTGTCAATTTAACCAACCTGTTTAAATTAATTTAACCAACTTTTGTAGATGTGTCAAATTAACCATTTTTAGTGTGTTAAATTAACCAACTTTAGTGTGTTAAATTAACCAACTTTATTAAATGTGTTAATTTAACCAACTTTACTCAAATTTGTAATTGTGTTAATTTAATCAACTTTAGTGGACTAATTTAACCAATTTAAGGGTGCTAATTTAACCAACTTTGGTGTGCTAATTTAACCAACTATCATAAATCTGTTAATTTAACAAACTTTACTAACATTTCGTCGCGTTTCTGGCGAACCGACAAATCTTAAATATTTAAGTATTGCGTTCGGTGTCCTGATGTATATGTATCAAATATTAAATCACAAATGAATGTTATTATTTGATGTCCACAGATATAACAACAGAATGCAAATTTTAAACACATAATTCTCAATAAAAATATATCAGATTCGTCCGTTCACCAGAAGAGCGACGATTTGTATTGTGTTACTTTAACCAACATTAATAAAAATTTGTAAATGCGTTAATGTAACCAATTGTCTACCTTGTTAAAGATAATTTATTTGATATAAAAGTAGAAGAATATATTATTGTCTGTTGTTTCTATCACAACACTCCTCATTCTTTTTTAACTCGTGTTTTTACTAGATTTAATCAGGGTTTTATTTTCTTATTTTTGTGTGCTTTTTTTGTTTTTTTGTGGGTTTTTTTTTGTAGATCTTACAATGTTTGTGGTTTTAAGTGTGATGAAGATTGTTTTCACCATTAGGCCGTCTGCTCATGCAATACACAAACATGTTTTATACATTACCTAGTTTTTATTCAACAAAATGTCGGCTACATATCAACAAAATCAACGTTCAAATTCCGAGACGAAAAAACCCAATAGCTGTGTGAAATGAGATGCAACCATTTTCATCGTTGATTTATGATAAATACATTTAACTTGAATACAAATACAAAAATTCGTTAGCTCTGCGAACAATTTGAATAAATGATCAGTGATATAAACATAAAAATGAAATGGGGTTTAACGTCCACTGTTCTGAAATTACTGGGCTAATGATGACTATGCGTTGCCCCTTGCCACTGACAAGGGGTATCACCCCACGCCGGAAAATCCCGATCAATTATTCGATCAACACAGGTATGTAACACGTGACCAATGTCTTACTCACTCAGCCTGTCCAACCTCGTGGGTTTCCTCCGGGTCCCCCAGTTTCCTCCCACTGCTAAAGACCCGTACGCGCAAGCGAATTATTCAAAATATTGAACAATATGTTAGTCCAGAATTGGCCTGGTTTGTGTCAAGTGCTCTCTCTCTCTCTCTCTCTCTCTCTCTCTCTCTCTCTCTCGTTTGTGTCGAGTGGACGCTAAACCCCATTTCTCTCTCTCTCTCTCTCACTGCCACCACGGTTCCCGAGAAGTGGTATCAGGTGTTCCAGAAAGGTGAATGACCTATGCCACGTTTCTGATTGTAACGATCCCTCCGTGGTCTTCGGTCATATAGAAATATGACAAAATTCTTACCTAATAAATAGTTCAACGCCATTATCTTTTGCATTAACCTTGATTAGATCCCAGCTAGATGTAATGGCGAGTTGCTCTCTCTTGGATAAACCAGTAACTTTATCAGGTATGTCCATTTCTGGTCCCCCTCCTCCTCCACCAAATATATAGTTGACGGTACTCATTATTAACCCCATGTCTGAAATATAACAAACATAGAATTAAACTCCATGTATAACTCAAATCTACTCCATGTATAACTAAAATATAAAAGATATTTGTTAAACTCCGTGTATAACTCAAATATAACAGATGTTAAACTCCATGTATAACTCAAATATAACAAATATATGTTAAACTCTATGTATAACTCAAATATAACAAATATATGTTAAACTCCATGTATAACTCAAATATAACAGATATATGTTCAACTCCATGTATAACTCAGATATAAAGTTTAACTCCGTGTATAACTCAAATATAACAAATAAATGTTAAACTCCATGTATAACTCAAATATAACAGATCTAGGTTAAATTCCGTGTATAACTCAAATATTACAGATCTAGGTTAAACTCCGTGTATAACTCAAATATAACAGATATATGTTCAACTCCATGTATAACTCAGATATAATGTTTAACTCCGTGTATAACTCAAATATAACAGATATATGTTCAACTCCATGTATAACTCAGATATAATGTTTAACTCCGTGTAGAACTCAAATATAACAGATATATGTTCAACTCCATGTATAACTCAAATATAACAGATTTAAACCCCATGTATAACTCAAATATAACAGATATATGTTAAACTCCAGATATAACTCAAAGATAACAGATGTTAAACCGCATGTATAACTTAAATATAGAATTTCACACATTATCAATCCCATCCCTGCATAAAATAAATATTCTTATGAAATATAATAAATATATGTTTAACTGAACTCAGTTCCATCCCCAGGACTACATTACAAAAATATTCTTATCAAATATATAATATACATAGATATGAGCGATATGGGCTACGAGATCTATATTTCAATATTTCACAACCGCACATAGGCTTCTAGAAGTGGAAGGACAAGGAAGCCGGTAGTTACCGAGAGAAAATCAAGGAGATAAGGCGTTGAACCTACTCCGGGTCTTATACAAGCCTGGCACTCATTGGCACGATCCGGATTATCAGTGAGGTGATTAATTTATAGTATGCCGCCCCCCCCGTGATTGTGATTGACACTCAATATAATTGTCAATCCAGGATATGTATATATATATATATATATATATAGCTGTAGTGAGTTGTTGTTCTAATGTACAGTATCATATATCATAGTATAAAATATAAAAATAACACCGATTTGCTTCTACATGTTTCAATATATTTTCATCAGGAAGCCATTGATACTAATAACGTTGCAAGGTTACCCTCGTGACGTCACAATAGAGGTACATTACATTGCATGAATGAATGAATAAATGAATGAATAGTGATGAATGAATAAACAAATATAATATGTACATAACACACTATTCAGTTAGCTACTTATCAATAGGAGATCAATTAAGCTAATTTATTTGTTTAGCAGAGGTCTAAATTTTTTAATGAAATATTCCTCTTTAACTGTTCTCTGTTTTGTGCAATCATTTAGGAGCTGGTAAAACGGGAATATTTGGAATTTTGTATTAAAGTTGTGTGCACATATGTCCAGATGTTCGCTCAGGGATATCATGCGATATTCTGGATTTTTTATCTGTGATTTGTGTACAGCAACTCGCGATCTCAAATATTCAGTTTGACCGATATATTGCTCCGTACAACCCGGGCAAGTTATGGCATAGATCACATATATATATACGACTAGAATATTAACGATTCAAAAAGAATCGCAAGTACCCTAAAACTTTTTCGCCAAAATTATCGCCATAATCAAATTTTAATCGCCATTTTCATGTTTTTATCGCAAATTGCGACTTTGGCGACTGACAGCGTGAGCCCTGGGTAGAAACCACGACATTTGTGATGGATGACAGACGTTATGATCTCTAGAGCGCCATGTATGTTGTAAAATATGTTCTAGGATAATAAAAAAGAGGTAGCTGATTTTTGTTTCTGTATTTTGTAGATATTTTAGTTATTAGCCATTCCTTCTTAAATTAAAACTAGCAATTTACTCTAAAAACAGAATTACACATATTCATTACCCTTTGATGTTCCTTACTCTAAGAGAAATGAAATGAAATGGGGTTTAACGTCCTACTTTTCTCCTCCAACAGGGTTAATGAAGTCAGGCTGTGAAAAGGACCCCATGGTTTAAATTCACCAATAGAGCGCAACAGGTTTATGGAGTTTAGTTAATGGTAATTATAGACGGAGGGGTGGGTGTGCTCGGGAATGGCTCACTTTACTTATTTTTAACCCGAACCGCTTAAACAATAAATACATTCGTGTTTCTAGTATATTTAATATGATGTATTCGCTTTCCCTTAAGTAAAGGTTTACTTCTAGTCTCAGTTTGTAACATAATCTAAAACTTTAAAATATTTCCTATTTTGCAAATAGCCTGTTATTAAGCAGTTCAGTTAGCTTGAAGTATTCGTGACTTAAAAGAGAATATATTTTAAAAAAAACTTGACATGGAATGCTAAACTAGAGATTAAAATCTTGAGATAAACAAATTATAGGTCTAAGCTAGGTTTAAACTGGTATAATTGTATGTATTCACTGATGTATAGAAATAATCCAAGAGCTTAACGTTTTGCTCTACTTCGTTTTGTAATTAGCTACGCGACAACCTACTTATATTAAGTTACCTTCAAATAACTTTATCGTCATATACAAAATAGTCATGCCATTCTTATACCATGTCAAAGGGGCATTGGGTAAGATTTGGTTAAAGAGTTGGCAGTTCTCGCTATAATAGTTAAAAGAATAGATAATGAAAACGGAATATGCTGAAAATTTCAGTCAAACTGCTGCACTCTGAACCGAGATATTAGAGATTCAATTTTAGGCTAGCCTCGATCGTCATTACTACAGTTGGTTCGATAATAAACAAAGTCTCGATTATCCACTTTTACGTGAAATCATCCATCACAAAACCACGACAAAACGTGTTTAAATCCACTAAATATCGCAGGCTAATGATGGCATCGAGAGTTGATTATAGTCTTGATAAGTTAATTAATGTCTAATTAATAATTTTAAGGCCTAAAGAAAGAACTGCAATAGGCAGATTAGCTCTTGCATAATGCATGTGTAAATATGGCGCCGTATGGTTTCAACGTAATATTCAATATTCAATATAGTCATGATTTTTACGTCTTTTGGCATCATGTGATTTTTACGTTATATTGAATATAAAGTTGTATAATTTTAACGTCATATTGATATAAAGTCGTGTGATTTTAACGTCATATTGATATAAAGTCGTGTGTCATATTGATATAAAGTCGTGTGGTTTTAACGTCATATTGATATAAAGTCGTGTGATTTTAACGTAATATAAATTAACGTCGTGTGATATTGTAACATCATATTGATACAACGTCATGTGATTTTTATACGCCATATTGATATAACGTCGTGTGATTTTTACGTCATACTGATATAGCTTCGTCAAATTTGAGCATCATGTTGATATAACGTCGTGTGATTTTTACGTCATACTGATATAGCGTCGTCAAATTTTAGCATCATGTTGATATAACGTCGTGTGATTTTTACGCCATATTGAATAGCGCGTAATATGGTTTTAACGTCATAATGTTATGACTTAATGGAGAATCTAGCGTCACACGGTTGTAACTAATATGGAATCTGAAAATCGTCAGAATGTAGCGTTCTATGATTTTACAGTCATTTTCACTTTAAAGTGTCTCATTTATGCCAAAATCTTTATTTAATGAAAAAATCTTTTAATAAAGTAAATAGGTTTTTAAGAATCAGTAGAGAAGAACGGGGGTTGGGGTCATCTTTTCAATCTGTATTTTCTGACATGTGTATTTTACAATAGTAGATGTTGATTTACTGTGACTAGATGGTAAATAATATGAGACGACACTTGTTGTATTATAACTCGTACTGACGGCCACATATATTCGGATAAAAGATGACATTTTTGGATATACTATACCCACGTGAGAAACAAGTCTATACACCAAAAAATTGTGACAAAGTTACAAAGTATTTTTTTAAAGTGGTCGCACCTTTAACCATTTTCTAATAAAAGCCCCTTAGTTTAGTATTGACTAAATCTACGGAAAAACAAATATCACTTAAATCGTCGGTTAATTATGGAAGGGGTCAGGGTATATACAGAGACCGAAAGGGAAAGGTATAGAATACGCCTATGTATAAAAAGATTCCCCGAAAGGTGGGGTTATACAAACTGAATAAAACACACGACTTTGGTCGTCGTGAGGACAGAACACATATTTGATGATGTTAGAGAGAGAGAGAGAGAGAGAGAGAGAGAGAGATGGGGTTGAGCGTCCACTCGACACAAACTAGGTCATTTCGGGACTAACATATGGTTTAATTTTATCTCTATAATTCGCTTGCGCGTAGGGGTCTTTAGCAGTGGGAGGAAACCGGAGGACCCGGAGAAAACCGACGAGGTTGAACAGGCGACCCTACTCCTTGTCACGTACAACCGGGGGTTCGAAACCAAGCCAGTTGGCTCAATGGCAGGCCTTATAATACAGCGCGCACGTGCTAACCATTCGGCCGTCCACCCCCCCCCCCCCCCCTGATGATGTTTGAGCAGCCGGGTGATGAGGGCGGGGTGTGGTTGAAATAAGTAAAGCGTTTGAAAGATAGCATTTGATTTGATATATGGCCAGATTTAATGTGTTGATGTTTAACAAGCATATTCTTTACACACTTAATCGTAATCCAGCTATATATCACAGTGTTATTATTGTATAGAATCAACCAACCATTATACTTGAATGTTACTAGATACTGTTTCTAAAACGATGATAATAAGACTAAGACAATACTATATTCAACATAGTTTAGTGTTTCTAGTAACGATGATAATAACACCAGGACAATATTATCAATGTATTAAAGCGGCATTGTCACTAACCACGAAAATAAATATATTCAATTTTAGGAATTGTTTTTACGATTCGTAAAGCGGGGATTAAAACGTTTATATCGCGACAGTGGTTCGACAGATGTTCCTCTAACTTTACCAGCAATTTAATTTGAACACTCTAGGTGGAACATCAAATCACGCCAATCACAAATTATTTATTTAACCAACTCGTAAAGACTGCGAAAGTGTGAACGCCTCTTTAAACAAAACCTCCTAAACAATAATTAGATTTGTTTTCGGGTTTTTAACAGAGTACATACATTAACATTGAATAAACACCCGGTGATGATGGTGTTTTATTATAATGAAGTAATACTGGACAATATAAACGTGTTTTAGTGATTTATTGATATTTACTGACAGTTCCATCGTTTTAATGTTTATAGTGCATTGAAGTTGTAATGTCGATATGTCAAATATTAACCTTGTCGGTCCATTAGTATCATCTCTGACTAAACATTGTATTTGATAATGTTATCGTTTTTTATCTCAATGTTGGAGTTGTAAGCAGAAGAAAAATAAAATGTATGGCTACTGAAATGAAATGAAATGGGGTTTAACGTCCTACTGTTCTGCTCCGAACTGGGCTAAAGAAGACGGGCATACGCCATACAGTATGCTATGAGGGAAATTTTGACCGGACAGCGACACTACGGCCTACTCTTATATCGAATTTCAACTGTCAATGTGTACACGGTACCTCGGTTTTTCGTACCATCCGAATGACTAGACAGCTGTCCTTGTCAGACCCTCCGTCCTGCATCACTGACAAGGGGGAACCACGCCAGAAAATCTGGATGAACTTTCTCGGCCAATGCAGGGACCGAACACCCGAACTCCAGGCTAGCGAACAGTCGTCTTACCCACTTAGCCACCGTGGACCCCCACCCCCTTCCGTTTGGCTACTGCTATAATAATAAACTGAACGGAATGAAATGAAATGAAATGGGGTTTAACGTCCTTCTGTTCTGCTCCTACTCGGCTAATGAAGACGGGCGGGACGAAATGAAAGCGTCGGCTGAGTAGAATCACGGTATTTTCAATCTCGATTATCACTAGCCATGGGTAGAGTCGTAGATATTGCCAAATACGGGGTTGTGTTTGAAAATGTTGGAAATTGATGAAAAGTAAATCGAAACGGGCAATACTTTCCACCATCGCTGTAGAAATACAAATACGGCAGTTACAATATGACAGAAATATGCTGTATGTAAAGATTTAGATAAAGGGCTGACAGTTCTCGCTATAAAAGTAAACAAGTAAATAATGAAAAGGGAATAAGTTGAAAATTTCAGTCAAATTACATCATTCTGAGCTAAGTTAGGGGCTGTTTGGAGGATAGCGGAGTCTCGGTTGTCATTGCTACCGTTGTAACGATAGTAAACAAAGTCTCATTAAATGGCATTCGTTTTTAAATTCGTTGAACATCAAGAGCATACGATGACATAGAAAGTTGATTCTGGTCTTGTGTTAATAAATGTCTAATTAAACATACATTATTATGCAAGAGCTAAATCTGCCTATTGCAGATATTTTGATTTAATTGAAAAATGGAGGAGCGAGACTTAGCTTCGAACAACCAGTACGGTGGTTGAAATTATTGCACACGTCTTGACAAACCTTCAAAGGCAATATCTTCGCTCGCAATAGAGTAATTTGAATGAAATTTTCAAATTATTCATTTTACATTATCTATTTTCGAACTATTTTAGCAAGAATGGCTAGCTCTTACATACTGTATCTGTGTAACATTTAAGCCCCGAGAAAGACCTGCAATAGACAGATTTAGTTCTTGAATAGATAATTTAAGCCATTTCAAAAACATGAGCCCGAACACTTCTTCGTTGCATTCCAACTGTTAAATGATATTTTAAGTACACTTCTAATATGCAACCTATATCTCTGTTTTTTATCCAAGACGAAGGACTAGCGACAAGGGATATCGCCACTATTACTAGGATCATATTATAGGCTTATTACACAGTGAGTGAACAAATTATTTCAACTATTTGAGTAAGCTGTGAAATTCTGTGAAATCCTATCTGATAAAAGAGATACTATGTATATACACAGTAGGGTTTTATTACTTAGATATCAGGTTATAAAGAAAGGGTGTTATATGTTACAAGTTAGGGTTACCATAGTTATGTGGTCAAAACATAACAATATAAAACGAATTTCAGAGTGTCTAACCCTTTCCATTGGTAAGATTGCCGAACTGTTAGAGTTTCCACTCAAATCATTGCCGAATCGTCGGTTAGCTTTTCCACTGGTGATATTGCGGAACCGTTGGCGTTTCCGGGGGTAGGATTGCCGAACCGTGAGAGATTCTACTGGTAAGATTGTCGAACCGTTAGCGATTCTACTGGTAAGCTTGCCAGATAGCCAGACATTCCATTAGTACGACGGCGGACCCGTTAGCCTTTTCACTAGGAAGATTGTTGAATTTGGGTGGCGATTTTTTTGTGGGGTTTGACCAAGATTTTTTAATAGAAAGGCATTTGTGTGAATGTATTGCGAGACACTAGGAGGCTAATATAAACAGTGATAAATAAATTTAATTCTCTGAAATGTAGTGTCAAATTATCTCCTACTGGTTTTATCCACCACAGAGTTTGTTATTGTTGTCTTTCACTGAGATAAAATATCAGCCAGTTTAAGGTGTATGTAATTTTGTTTATCTTTCATGTCAAGGACAGTTGTCTAGTCGTTTGGGTGGAACGGAAACCTAGGTCCCTTATATGCATTGGCGTGCACGTAAAGATCCCTTATCAGTTGGAATTCGATATAAAGTAGGCGATAGTGGGGCTGCCCGGGCAAAATTTCCTTCATAGCACATTGTATGGCGTATGCCCGTCTTCATGAGCCCAGTATCGGAGCAGAACAGTAGGACGTTAAACCCCATTACATTTCATTTATCTGTCTGTCTAATAAAGGTCGCAAGAGGGTGAATGGCCAAATGGTTAGCGCGTGCGCGGTGTATCATAAGGTCTGTCATTGAGTCAACTGGTGTGGTTTCGATTTACCGGTTGTAGGTGACAAGGAGTAGAGTCACCCGTCCAACTTCGTGGATTTTCTCCGGGTCCTCCCCCCCCCCCCCAAAGACCCCTACAATTGAACCATGTGTTAGTCCCTAAATGATCTAGTTGGTTTCGATTGGACGTTAAACCACATTTATCTCTCACTCTTTCTCTCTCTCTCTCTCTTTCTCTCTATCCCATGCTAACGTTTAGTATACAAAATATTTAATATTTAACTGTTCAAGTTATCAAAAATCACTGAAAATCAATATACTTGTTCATCTCAAGGCCTTGTATCAATCTAAAGTCAATTGAATTATCACGTTGGCCTGTAGAGCATCCACAAGATATTTCAAAGTCATCAAGGGCCATAACTCGGGCAGTAATTATCAGTAATCGTTGAAAATCAGTAGGCTTCTTTGTCGAATGACCTTAAGCACTGTGTGTAAATTTCAAGCCAATCGGATATTAACCTTAGCCTTTGGTGCGTCCACAAGCAATTGTGGACGCCGGACCGATAGACGGGCGGACCGACGGACGGGGGCGACGACAATATACGACGACATTTCAATGTGGACGTAAAAAAAGGACGCGCGACATCTAATTTACTAGTAAATTGTACCTTTCCTATAATGTAGGCTAATTTACAAGGGGTCCATTGTATGATATATTATTTATAATTATCGGTTCCCACGACAACCTAGCGTGAGAAGTTCATTTTATCGTCGCGGTGGTCATGCTATAATACAAACATTCTAATACCCATGTAGAGGGGTTGGTTTGCTGGCCGAAAGGTTTAACGCGTGTAATGCTATTCCTACTGTCGTGCGATGCGATTTCCACGATCTGGTACGTGCAGAAACGTTCGGGTACGTTTCGATACGATCAACACGATTGCTGCGTATGACCACAATATAATTACGATAAGGCCTGATAGGATCACCACGATTACTCCACGGTTAAAACGACGATTTCAATCGTAGACCGAATCGTAATAGTTGGAACCTAGCATTAAGGATTGACATTGGGCCAAGTGGGGTGGTTCGGATTCCTCGCTGACACGTGATAAGGAAGTGCGATCGCCTATTCAACCTCGTGGGTTTTCAACGGGTCCTCCGGTTTTATTCCACTGCTAAAGACTCTACCCGCAAGCGAATTATTGATGTTAGTCGCGAAATGGCGTAGCTTATGTCGAGTGGATGTTAAACCCCATTTCTCTATCTTTTTACAGTGAGGGACAATGTATAGTCGTTCGAATGGTACAAAAAAACGAGGCCTCGTGTACAAATGGTACAAAAAATACATACGCCCCATATACAGATTAACATGCACGTAACAGAACCTTGAAAGATGGCATTCGACTTAAGAGTAGACCATAGAGCCGCTGTCCTGGTGAAATGTTCCTCATAGCACACTACATGGCGCAGAACAGTAGGGCGTTCAGTCAGATTTCATCTCATGTACAACGTGTATATTAAAGGCGCTAAATCTCTAATATTTGGGACCTAGAAATTGACACAGATAGATCGCAACACATATAATAATGTAATATGAATGTATATAAACTGATTTACATTCAATCGCTTCTGTTTTTACTCTAATTTCAAATCAGTTGTGTTCGGCGAAATACGTCAGAATTCTCAATCGAATGGCAATCTCTAGCGTCTGGTTACTCCAGTCTACACCGATAGTATTTATTGCGCATGGGGTCACCGTTTGACATGACTTGTTCTTCGAGTCCCTTGTTACAAATGGCGCTGTACAAGATTCGTAAACCAATGGTAAAATGTTTATTTTGTCTTAAATATTGCATGGATATCAGAAGCCCATCTTTTCCCGGTAAGATCACAACATCAATGTTGATTTCAATTGACATATAATTCGTGCTTTCAATGTGGAAGCCTGTGAATGATACGGAATTAAATACTTCGCTACTTTAACTCCATTTAAACATACATTATGCAAGAGCTAAATCTGTCTATTGCAGGTCTTTCTTTAGCCCTGAAATTCTATCTAAATTATTAATTAGACATTAATTAACCTATCCAGACCATAATCAACTCTAGATGACATCGCTAGCTTGTGATCTTTAGTGGATTATGAGCCGATTTACTGCATAACTTTCCTTCACGATTTAACGATTAACTGGATAATCGAGACTATGCTGTTTATCGTATTGACTTTAGCAATGATGATCGCGGCTAGGCGAAAATTTCAATCGCTTAGTTCTCGGTTCATAGTGGATCAATTTGAATGAAATTTTCCGCAAAATGCCTTTACATTATCTAGTTTTTAACTATTATAGTGAGAACTGTCAACTCGTTATCGAATATCCCATAATGTATCTTTAATGTTCATGCTAGATATTAGACGATTTAACCTCAGGCTAACAACTAGAAGTACACGAGAACTTCAGAGAGAAATCTACTCCTCGAGGTAAAACTCATTGAAACCATTTAGTACAAATCGTCTTAATTTCATAGATCACTTATTATTAAACCCGTTCTAATCAATATACCCTCGTGGCTGAAACATTGATTTCAGATCGGATGAGGAAGTATATCATCAGAGTTGTATTTGTAACCTATATGTTTGTTAGTGCACGAGAGAGAGAGAGAGAGAGAGAGAGAGAGAGAGAGAAATGAAATGAAATGGGGTTTAATGTCCTACTGTGCTGCCCCGAACTGAGCTAATGAAGACGGGCATACGCCATACAGTGTACTACATGTATGAGGGGAATTTTGCCCGGACAGCGGCACTACGGCCTACTCCTATATAGAATTCCAACTGTCAAGGGATCTTTTACGTGTACACGGGACCTCGGTTTTTCGTCCCATCCGAACGACTAGACAGTTGTCCTTGTCAGGCTCTCCGTCCTGCATCACTGATAAATGGAGGCGGGGGGAACCACGGCGGACAATCTGGATGAACTTTCTCGGCCAATGCAGGGTGTTCAATCCCTGAATTGGCCGAGAAAGTCCATTCAGATTTTCCGGCGTGGTTCCCCCTTGTCAGTGATGCAGACTGTATGGCGTATGCCCGTCTTCATTAGCCCAGTTCGGAGCAGCACAGTAGGACATTAAACCCCATTTCATTTCATTTCAAATATATTAGAGTAGTACTGCCTTACATCGAGATCAAGAGGTTAATTACCCTACATATTCTGCACCATCTAAATGGTTTTTAGCCCTTATCGATGCTAAATTTATACAACAACAATTTATATTTCCTCTTCTGTCACATTCTCTCTGATCTTCGTGATAAGTCGGATTTAAATAATGTAGCTATTCACTAATAAAAATTGTATGTTTTCGTCTGCACGTCAATTTCTGTACATTTTTATCAAAAAATGATAAAAAGATTTATTTTAGAAATAAACGTTAAATAATTATCGTATAATACCTGTCAGTTGGATATACCATGACGTCACTCCATTTAACCAGAAGGACAAAGACTTTATTGTAAAGTTACATTAAGCATATCAGCAAAATGGAATTTTACAAAGATGTCTGACAGGCAATATTTTGGTTTTAAATCTAGAAAGGAAATGTGGATCGAAATCTGACGTCAAAGGATATTAAATATTTAAAATAGATAAACAAGTCAATGGCCGGTTAACATCGATAACGCTAGGTTCTCACTGTCGTGCGATGCGTTACCACAGGATTGTCCACGATCTGGTACGTGCAGTTACGTTCGGATACGTTTTGATACTATCAACACGATTGCCACGACTGACCTCAATATTATGTTACGATTAGGTAGGATCACCACGATTACTCCACGATTAAAACCACGATTTCAATCGTAGCACGAATCGTGATAGTGGGAACCTAGCATTATAATTCATAAATGAAGATATCGTTACACGGTATCGACCAATATGGAAATTAAAGTGGAAATTGCAAATTTTTAAGTTATATTTTTAAAATTTATTTAAATAAAGCCTAAAAATAGATGGTATCCATAAACAGTCCTACCTTGTTAAAGAATAATCCTATTAATCCTATAATACACTATTGCCAGCTGAGAAATTGGCAAAAATAACCTTTTTACCTTCATTTTCAAACGTTTGAAAAAGGCTACTCCATGGTGGAGAATAGAAAACAAGGGAGGTAATTGGGAGGTAATTGTGTTATTATTTTCTGTGTAAATGAATTTTAAGTGTGAGAATGACACTTATGATCGTATAATTGTGAGTTGAAAACCTATTGAGCAAAAGACCTAGAAATAATTACGTTTTCACTTTCTTAGAAAATTTGCTATTTTCGCTTTAAATGAAATTGGGATTAACGTTACATTTTTCTCCACAACCATTTCAGATACCTACTTCTAGAGTTATTGCCCTTGGTTACATAATAGAATACTGCAATGGTATTGTACTATATAGAGACGTCTAACGGGCTGGCGAGGGTATCCTAATGAATAAAAATGCCATAACTTTGTAGGCTGTCGTAAGATTTGGCTACTCATTAACTGGCAATCCGCGATGTATCGTATTTCAGAGATTTTTATTGTATAATTTAGAGGCGAAAATGAGATAAAGTACGCCCATGTATTCTTAAAAAAAACCAAAAAACAGGATTTTTTTTTATTGAAACGTGGCCCAGATTGCATCATCATTAGACATTCATTATAACTATTCCGTGATCGTGTGACCTTTTAAATTGCCATGCCTCTCATTACTTTGAAGTTTAATTACTGTGTAAAACTGCGATGTTTGGTATTTATGATACAGTTGCTGATAAAGTTTATTTTGTGGCAAAGAATAATTTATGTAAACTGTCAAGATTAATATTACAAGATAAAATCTTGGTAGAGACGGTTGATCGGAATTTTCCGGCGTGTTTTCCCCTTGTCAGTGGTGCAGGATAGGGTCTCTGAAAAGGACATTAGCGTGCACGTGAAAGATCCTTTGGCAGTTGGAATTCGATATAAGAGTAGGCCGTAGTGCCGCTGTCCGGGCACAATTTTAATCATAGCACAATGTATGACGTATGCCCGTTTTCATTAGCCCAGTCGGAGCAGATCAGTAGGACGTTGAACACCCATTTTATTTCGTTTTTTCGTTTCGTTAAACCCTGTTTAAATTCGTTTCATTTATATTTTTGTGGGCAACATAAAAACATGTTTTACATGTTGGTGTTATTGGCCTGTAAAGAAGTGGGTGGCAAACGGGGTTGAACGTAGGTCATGTCGGGACTAACAGGGTATATCTTTATTTCAATAACAATACATATTTCTTTAGCGCCAAAACTCCATAAAAATTGTGCTCGTAGCGCTTGACAAAAAATCTACATAAACGCTTTATCTCTCAGTTATTACTGGCGGGGGGGGGGGGGGGGTATAGGGTGGGCATTAGATCATAAGGTTTATCATTGAGTCAATTTGTGTGGTTTCGGTCACCCGATTGTACGTGACGAGGCGTAGGGTCGCCTGACCAAACTCATGGGTTTGCTCCCATAACTAAAGACCCTTACGCGTAAGCGAATTATTGAAAATAAATTTAAACCATATTTTAGTCCCAAAATGGCTTTCTCTCTTTCTGAATTTTAAATTGGGAAGTAAATATTCGTAAATTTCGACGTGTTTGCTTGCTAGGGTTATTTGGGGTTGATACCTAATGTCGCCTAATGTGAAATTAAATGGGGTTTAACGAAATAAATTCTTTGCTGCATCCGGAGTTGCCACAATCTGGTTAAAATACAGTTCTATATTTTGTTTCGTTTTTTATACTTTTGATGGCCTACATTGCATGAAGATCTAGCTGGTTGTAGAGGTCGGTCGCGTCAGGTGTCATACGAGCGGCTTTTGACCCTATCACGTCAGATATTGATTAATCAATCAGCGTTGACGTTTCTAGCTAGTGGTTTACCAACAGTTCTGTGCACCTCACGCCAAAAATCTCGTCGTAACAGACCGTTTCATTAGCTAATCCCTTACATCATCCTGAGCGCCGGTTATTTAAAAACTCTTCCAGATTCCAGTGTAGTAAAGACAAGAAAAAAGAAATTTTGAACTATAAAAAAACGAAACGAAATAGGATCTGTTTTTTAATCAGATTGGAGTTGTTAAATACTGCGCGTGTGTAACATCAGTGAAACAAACAGCCATTTCTGTCAACAATATTTATTTTATTTCATTTCGTTTTCAACAATTTGAGAAATTTACTTTCTTATCGTTTTTAGATAGAAGTAGATAAAAGATGATTTATCTACAGATGTTATTATCACATATTATATCGGGATTTATGTCGACATTTATCAATAAATCTTTTAAATAATTTCAACTTTTCTGACAATAAAAATAAGATTAGGTTACAGGGAGAGACAACTAGGAAATACGTTTATCACTAAATTTATAACAATTGTCAAAATATATGACAAGAAGTATTTTTAAATGATATGAAACAACTTTTATCGTTTAAAATCTGAAAATGGGTGTACTGTACTCGAATAATGTTTTAGTTAAAAATAAATATATGGGGGGCCAGAGCATCCATGGATCGACTAATTCTCAGTTACGATAGACTGTTGTAAAATCTATAATATATAAGCAAAACAATTCAATGTTAATTTGTACTGAATTATCTATTAGCCGAATCTGATTAAAACATAGATCCTATTTCGTTTCGCTTTTTTATAGTTCAAAATTTCGTTTTACTTGTCTTTACAACACTAGGATCTGGAAGAGTTGTTATATAACCCGTGTTCTGAATGATGTGAGGGATTAACCAATAAAAAGGTCTGTTACGGCGAGTTGTTGGCGTGAGGTACACGGAACTGTGGTAACCCACTAGAAACATCAGCGCTGATTGGTTATCAAATATCTGATGTCATAGGGTTAAAAGCCGCTAGTGTGACTTTTAAAGCGATCTTTCGCTATAACCGGTCAAATCTTCATGTAGTGTAGGCCATCGAAAGTATAAAACAACGAAACGAATTATAGAGCTGTATTTTAACCAGATTGCTACTAGCCTACCAGAATAGAGAAAATTTGGTTCGTGTGCGTTTTATCTTCAGCTCCACGTTTCTAGTTTCCGGTTTTTGTCTTCATGCTGGAAATTCTAAACATCTTAAAATAATTGAAATCTTTCAAAGTGGAAGATTTCTGTCTCAATCTGATGTCGAAAGTCAGGAAATTACCACCGCCTCCGTAAACCTAACGGGTTATTTTTAGTCAAAATCGGAATAATTCGACTATAACTAAATGTCAAAATGAATTTGTGAAACCACGCATTAAACTACAAATCGGGTTCTTTCATGATTCGTAAATTAATTATCGGAAAATAAACTTCGGTGGATAATGGTGGGCTGTAGAGATAATTGAAAGACTCCCCTTTTTTAACTTTTAACAGAAATTGATAAATTGTGGTATTTTCAATCATCTTTGATGTCCAAGATACAAAGATTACTGACGGGTTGATAGCCATGAGAACCGCCAGTACAAACCGGAAATGGCATCGAGTGTTTAATTCCTTCACAACTGCGATCATACCTTGTAATACACATTGAAAGAGTCGTCAGTTTTTTATTATCCGATTTTGATGAGAAAATGTCAAAAGGGTACCCTGAGATCTAAGTGGTGCATGGTTAGGGTTAGGGTTAGGGTTAGGGTTCGGCCTAACCCAATGTTTGTTGAGAACGTTTTCAGCGTTGTGTCCGCCTAGAATAGCGTCCAATCTGATTAAAATACAGATCTATATTTCGTTTCGGTTTTTTTATACTTTCGATGGCTTACACTACATGAAGATCTGACCGGTTGTAGCGATAGGTCGCGTCAGAGGTAATACGAGCGGCTTTTGACCCTATGACATCAGACATTTGATTAACCAATTAATTGATGTTACTAGTGG
Organism: Patella vulgata; assembly: GCF_932274485.2. Taxonomy (NCBI): domain Eukaryota; kingdom Metazoa; phylum Mollusca; class Gastropoda; family Patellidae; genus Patella; species Patella vulgata. Next base: position 7,967,516 of record NC_065885.2, read on the forward strand.
ATTACCCACAGTTCCGTGCAAAACACGGCTAAAACTCGCCGTAATAGACCGTTTCATTGGCTAATCCCTCACATCATCCAGAAGAACACGTCAATGATAACAACTCCTCCAGATCCTAGTGTAGTAAAGACAAGTAAAACGAAATTTTGAACTATAAAAACGAAACGAAATAGGATCTGTGTTTTAATCAGATCGAAAAGCGTCTAGTTATTCGGGTGATGTGATAAAAATCACGTCTCATGTACACTTTGTGACACTGGCGTGCATGTAAAAGAACAGTTAAGAGATCGAATTCGGCTAGGTTGTTGTGTCGCTATCCAGGCAAAATGTCCCATTATCGCAAATAGTACACCGCATGGCGTACGCCTCACTTCATTATCCCGGTTGATACAAATAAATATCAATGTACTTCTGTAATGAAAATAATTAAAGAACAAAACGAAATCGATCTAGTCAAGTCTAGAAGTAAAGATCATTGAGTGTCTGATCGGGTACAATTCAACACCGTTTATATTCATATCGAGACAATTAACTAGTTTGTTGAATATATATAACTGGCTATGTCTATATAACAAGAACACAAGCCAATAATCACTATATATATATAATACGGATATGAGGTAACAATGGGAAAATGGCGTAAACATAACATTGGGCTTTAACATAACACTGGGAAAATAGCTTTAACATAACACTTGGAAAATGACTTTAACATAACATTGGAAAATTGGCTTTAGCATAACACTGGGTAATTGGCTTTAGCATAACACTGGGTAATTGGCTTTAATTTTAACATAACATTGGGAAGATGGCTTTAACATAACATTGGAAAATGGCTTTAACATAACATTGGAAAATGGCTTTAACATAACACTGGGAAATTGGCTTTAACGTATTTATTTGGAAAAATGGCTATAACGTAACACTGGGAAAATGTCTTTAGCATAACACTGGGAAAATGACTATAACGTAACACTGGGAAAATAATGGAAGATGTTAAACGTCTTTTTGTAGGTCATTTCAAAAAAGGTAAAAGAACAGGGACAGGGGTCAATAAAACTAGCCCAAACCTGTTCAAATACTGGACAATTATTACATATAGCACTTTTAATTAAGGCCCTATCTATTATTGTCCAATACACCTGATTTTTCTACATGTATTATAAACTGAACAAAGCAAAAATAAATGTATCAATAAAATATATATCACAACGGTCAATGGTTGATCTATTTCTTTAATATTTGTTTCTAGGTTGTTGGGTTGTTTTTTTTTGGTTTTTTTTTTTCGTTTGATATTTTATAAAGGTTAAATCATACGGATATCAAAGTCATGGCCAGATAAGTATCAAAATTATTATCTAAACGTTTCCTAATTTTCTCGACGTGAAATATATATCATTACACTTCAACCCTTCAGGGCATGCATGATATTACGTTTTTATTTGCCCTGGTTTACTTTAAAAGGTCACATTATCAAAATCAAAATTGTTGAAATTTTAAAATACATTTTTTTTTTAAATGTTCCCAAAATTTATCGACATGCTACGTTATCTTTTAGCCCTCAAAATATTCTAGTTTAAGATATGTAATGTATTGGATTGAATTGCGCGGATGGATTATAGATTGTGGGGGGGGGGGTAGGTGGGTTCCTGGATGGGGAGAGAAATAGATCTTGTGCGCGAAGGCCACTTGTGAGCGGAGTGGACCGCGCGAGCTAATGTCTGCGGTCCACAGGCCGAAACGTTGTGACCAGAGCGGAATTCCCACAGCGCGGGTGTTCTGGGAATTTGCAGAGTAAGGCTTGGGATGGGAGTGTATTTAATCCCTTAAGGTGCTAGAAAGAATGATATAATAATATCGTAGACATTTTCTATTACCGGTTTTTTTCATGTTAATCCTGTTAGTGTCAAATCATGATAACATTTTGACACGGTACAAAGGCGTCTTGGTTGGCGTCGAGTCGGGTAGCGGAAATTATCTCAAGCGGTAGCTAATTATCTATGAAATATAATTGTCTGCTGGGTGACATAAGAAGATGATATACGACTATAAGGTACATAGTTCACGCTCAGGCGATAATAAAATTATTGTCCTAATAGAAAGAGTCGTGGTGGCTGAGATAGAGAGAGAGAGAGAGAGAGAGAGATAGAGACACACACACACACACCCAAACTAGGTCATTTCGGGACTAACATATGGTTCAATTTTATTTCAATAACTCGCTTGCATGTAAGGGTCTTTAGCAGTGGGGGAAACCGGTTGTACTAATAAAGCAATTCAATCTTTCACACAAGACAAATAACAACTCTGTCGGTTAGGCGTCAACAACTCAACATCAAAATGTAAAACTTTGTGGTTTTAACCTGTATGACCGAAGATGGGAAAAAAGTAATTGCATATTTTATTTATACTTAAATAAAAATTTATTTAAAAATTGAAATTGTGCATCAATCGGTCCCATTCAGTGCAAAAATATAAATCGCTAAAACGCTAAAAACAAGCAACTTCAACAACGGAAGTCAATCTGATCAAAATTCAGATCTATATTTCGTTTCTTTCTTTTATACTTTCGATGGTCTACACTACATGAAGATCTGACCGCTTGTCGCGATAGGTCGCGTCAGAGGTCATACGAGCGGCCTTTGACCCTATGACGTCAGACATTTGATTAACCAATCAGCATTGATGTTACGAGTGGATTACCCACAGTTCCGTGCAAAACACGCCTAAAGCTCGCCGTAACAGACCGTTTCATTGGCTAATAGCTCACATCATTCAGCACACGTCAATGATAACAACTCTTCCAGGTCCTGGTGTAGTAAAGACAAGTAAAACGAAATTTTGAACTATAAAAACGAAACGAAATAGGATCTGTGTTTTAATCAGATTGCAACGGAAATGATCGTTGAGAAAAAATCCTTGGTGGAACGTGGTATCGTGGTATCGGGTGATTATGAAATGGTTACTTACACCCTGACGCGCGTCGAATTTGTAAAATGTGTTTTAGAATGAGTAAGCATATCCATGTTTTTATATTGAAATACAGGGTTAACTTTATAAAAAAAAGCTTACTAGACTTGGAATTCAGAAGTTGTAAGTACTCGGTAGACCATCGCAAGCTTATATAGTTAAACACAAGCCATCCTGAAGGGTGATGTAAAAACATTCTTTACACCTTGAAGATAAAACGGAGAACTCGAACAAGTATTTCTGATATGAACAAACCGTTAAAGATACATTATGTAAGATTTAGACAAAGAGTTAGCCATTCTTGCTATAATAGTTTGAAAATAGATAATGTAAAATAAATAATTTGAAAATTTCATTCAAATTACACTATTGCGAGCGAAGATATTAGCCTTTGAAGGTTTGACAAGACGTGTGGAATAATTTCAACCACCGTACTGGTTGTTCGAGGCTAAGTCTCGCTCCTCCATTTTTAGCTTAAATCAAAATATGGTTGAAATGTTCTAATCTATTTAATATCGGAGAAATCCGATGCAATCGAGAATTGATTATGATCTGAATAAGTTAATTAATGTCTAATTACTAATTTAGAAAACACTTCAGGCCTAAAGAAAGACCTACAATAGGCAGATTAATTAGCTCTTGCATAATGTATGTTTAATTATTTACGGTATCTACATGTTCTGTCTGTTAGATCTCTACTATCTACAGGGTCTGTGGATGTGTGGCGAAACACTGATTAATGACAACTGATTAAATACTTGACGATAAAGCTGGATCAGTTTGTACCGGCCCTGAATATTTGACGATAAAGCAGTGTGTAAGGGCCCTGAATATTTGACGATAAAGCAGCCAGGAAAAGTGTGGTACGGCCTTGAACATAAACCAGAAGTCAAAATATAAATTATGTTAAAGGTGAGAGAGTTGACCAGACGTGTTGATGTTATGTCTGTGTCATGATTGATATCAGGTCAAGGTGAGGTGTGTGTGTGTGTGTGCGTGAAATAACTTTATTTAATGTCCGGTTCCACAGAAGTGATATCACAGACAATTACATGTTATATGTACAAAGTGGGTTATTTATTTACAAGGTGATTAGCGAAAATAATTGAAAGGATTAAGAAATATTTATCATCACTATATTTATATCAATTCAACTTGAAACCATGTTTAAATCACAGTAAATTGAGTGGCTGTATCACCTCGGTTCCTAATAATCGACTGGTGGTATCACCCCGGTCTCTAATAATCGACTAATTGTATCACCTCGGTCCCTAATAATTGTATCACCTCGGTCCCTAATAATTGTATCACCTCGGTCCCTAATAATTGTATCACCTCGGTCCCAAGTAATCGACTGGTTGTATCACCTCGGTCCCTAATAATCGACTGGTTGTATCACCCCGGTCCCTAATAACGTCTGGCTGTATCACCTCGGTCCCTAATAATCGACTGGCTGTATCACCTCGGTCCCTAATAATCAACTGGCTGTATCACCTCGGTCCCTAATAATCGACTGGTTGTATCACCTCGGTCCCTAATAATCGACTGGTTGTATCACCTCGGTCCCTAATAATCGACTGGTTGTATCACCTCGGTCCCTAATAATCGACTAGTTGTATCACCTCGGTCCCTAATAATCGACTGGTCCCTAATAATCGACTAGTCCCTAATAATCGACTAATTGTATCACCTCGGTCCCTAATAATCGACTAATTGTACCACCTCGGTCCCTAATAATCGACTAATTGTATCACCTCGGTCCCTTATAATCGACTGGTTGTATCATTTAAGACTAATATATGACATAGATGCAGCACATGTTCTTTAGAAATGAGAGAAATCGTAGAATCCGAGGAGAAAACCCACGAGGTTAGGCACAACAAAACAAGAATTAATACATTTTACATCTAAATAAGAAGCTACTGAACCCTGGAATACCTGGGTCCTGTTTCACGAAATTTTAACTAAAGATAAAATCCAAATTGTATTAGATACTTCAATTCTGATTGGCTAAGCACTAAAATCAATCTAATATTATCCAATCAAATTACTAAAATTTGGATTATATCTTAGTTAGAATTTCGTGAAACAGGCCCCTGATTATACCCTATCTGACTAGACGTCTAACGAATCGTGGACAAAGATTATTTATAAGTTCTAATGATTTAACCTAAAGCTTGCGGCTACGTGAAAATATTGGCCAATCAATTTTCTTTTACTTCACGTAATACTCACTTCATTTCCTAAATAATCCCCTCAAGATATATGGTTTTAACATGGGTAAAAATATCCTGAAGATACACAGCTATAACACGGGCAATAATACCCTGAAGATACACGACTATAACATGGGAAGGGGGGTTGGATCGCCGAATGGTTAGCACGTGCGCGCTGTATCATAAGGCCTGTCATTGAGTCAACTGGCGTAGTTTCGAATCCCCGGTTGTACGTGACAAGGAGTAGGGTCGCCTGTCCAACCTCGAGGGTTTCTCTGGGTCCTCCGGTTTCCTCCCACTGCTAAAGACCCCTACGCGCAAGCGAATTATTGAAATAAAATTAAACCATATATTAGTCCCGAAATGACCTAGTTTGTGTCGAGTGGACGTTAAACCCCATTTCCCTCCCTCCCTTATGACATGGGCAATAACTAACATACATCGTCTGCTGTCTTTAGTATATATCTCTTAGACTTACAATAGCAAGGCACTAAACGGCTGAACGGGACATACAATAACCAATATGTCAGGAAACGAAACATAGGCACACATCAGTCACGGCGCCCTGAAAACGCCATCAAGATATTTGTTTTTGCAAAAGTGAGTATGAACAATAACTAATGTATCTATTGGTGTGTGAAATAGCTTTATTTAACGTCCGCTTCCACCGAAGTGATATCGCAGACATGTATCTAATTGTTGGAAGTCTTCCAGAGCAGAGAAGGGTGGGGTGACAACAATATAAGAACACATTTAAATGTGGAAGAGTAATAAATGAAATGGGTTATGTCGCTGACAGTGTGCGTGGATCGGATTATCGAACTTTGGTTGTAACCAGTATAAAATGAATTTGAGTGCCATTTATCAAAATATAATAATGGAACAGTGTTTTTTGTTCGGTCTTGTCCCAACCAGGTATCCATATGTTGGTGTATAATCGAAGAAGTATAATATTTAATTTGGATCAAGTCGGACTGTTACACGACATGTTACAGATCGAGCTATCGATATCCACATATTATTAAGATATTTGTCCGATCAATATATAACAGATATTAATATAGATTTGTCGCTCTACTTGAAAAAAAACCACACTTCTAACAGAATTTACTTTATAATCAGCAACATGTGCTGTATTGAATTATCGGTTTATAATTCTTCTAAATACCGTGACATACTGAGTATTGCGCAGGCACACTGACTCAGGAGTTAGGTTCGATCCCGATGTTGGCTCAGAACGTTGGTCGGGATTTTCCAGCCTGGTCTTTCCTCTGTTATTGGTGTATGATGAACGGTGTCCTCTTGTCAGTGATGTATGATAGAGTGGCGTCCCCCTGTCAGTGGTGTATGATAGTGACGCACCTTGTCAGTGGTGTATGATAGAGTAACGTCCACTTGTCAATGGTGTATGATAGAGAGATGTCACCTTGTCAGTGGTGTATGCTGGAGGGACGTCTTGTCAGGGCCAAGGTGTCTAACTAGCTGACGGCCCCTTGATAGTGGTGTTTGATGGGCTGACGTCCAGTAGCTAGTGGTGTTTGATGGGATGACGTATCCATTCCTGTGGTGTATGGTTGAGTGACGTCCCCTTTCCGGTGGTGTATAATGAAGTGACGTCTCCTTTCGAGTGTGCATGGTGGAGTAACGTCCCCTTGTCAGTGGTGTTTAGTGCAGTGACGTCACCTTATTTGTGGTGAATGATGGGCTGATGCCCCCTTTGTCAGTGGTGTGTGATAGAGTGGGTGACCTTTGTCCGTGGTGTATGATAGAGTGAGCGACGTTCCAGTTGTAAGTTGTGTATGATGGAGTGACGCCCCTTTGTGAGTGGTGTATGATGGAGTGACATTCCCTTTGTAAGTGGCGAATGATGGAGTGACGTCCACATGTGAGTGGTGTATGATGGAGTCACATCCCCTTTGTAAGTGGTGAATGATGGAGTCTTGTCGGCGCCACGGTGTCTCAGTCTCATTAGCCGTCGGTCGGATGGGGCGCAGAACCACAGTCCACCTATGTACGCGTTAATGTGTACTAAAAGAAGCCACTGGCAGGATGAAACCGTTCAGGTTATCTTTCGTCAAAATAATATTATGTAGAACTACACAGAGCTACAAAGAGAGAGAGAGAGAGAGGCGGGGTTGTCATTTCGGGACTAACACATGGTTCGATTTTATTTCAAAAATTCGCTTGAGCGTAGGAGTCAATGACCGACCTTATGATACAGCGCGCGCGTGCTAACCTTCCGGCCATCCAACTCCATCTACAAAGAAGGAAATTGTTCACGGCTTAAACAAAATAAATCAATATGCTTGATTTGTTTCTAATGTGATGCACCATATATATATATATATATATATATATATATATTGCCTACTGTTTAAATTAACCCGATATCCAATTTTCATCTCTATTTTTAGATTATTTAAACAAGGAAATAATTCTACACATGTAGGCCTATCTTTATTTTATTGCTGGTGGAGGATTGAACTTGTGGTTTTAAATATAAATATTTACATTATAAAGTTTGAAGAGGAAAAAAATAACTATTAAGTAAATAGATATATACAGAAGTTGATGGACCTCACAGGCCGAGAACAACGAGAGAGAGAGAGAGAGAGAGAGAGAGAGAGAGAGAGATGGGCGTCATTTCGGGACTAACATATGGTTCAATTTTGTTTCAATAACTCGCTAGCGCGTAGGGGTCTTTAGCAGATGAAACAACGCGCACGCGCTAACCATTCGGCCACCCAACCCCCCTAGAGAACAATGAACCCCGTATAACCTAGAAACAGATAATGCAACAAACCTTGTCACCAAAAACAAAGAACAAACAGTACATAAATACACCATGTGATAACCCAAATTAACACAAATTATATCCAACTATGATATTCACGCACCACACGTATTTAACTGCAAATGAAATTAGGGTTTAATGTCCTGGTGTACTACTCCATCCTGTCTGCATTGCTATGAGAGAAACTGACAAGGGGACACCGAAATGAAATGAAATGAAATTGGGTTTAACGTCATTACTGTTCTGCTCCGAACTGGGCTAAAGAAGACGGGCATACGACACACAGTGTGCTATGGGGGAAATTTTGCCCGGACAGCTGCACTACGGCCTACTCTTATATCGAATTCCAACTGTTAATGGATCTTTAAGTGTATGCCAATGTGTACTTGGGACCTCGGTTTTTGTCCCATCCGAACGACTAGACAGCTTTCCTTGTCAAGCCCTCCGTCCTGTATCACTGACAAGGGGGAACCACGGCGGAAAATCTGGATGAACTTTCTCGGCCAATGCAGGGATCGAACACCCGACCTCCAGGCTAGCGAGACAAGCGTCTTACCCACCTAGCCACCATGACCCCCGACAAGGGGATACCAAGGGGAACTTATTCATTTCACCCCTTTAATAGCAATAACGGTGCCTATTTTTCCTGTGGGGAACTCAATCATTTTAGAAGAGACTGTTCCAACTCAGAGACGTCAACTACTTGGCGGCCCAACTGACAAGGAGAAACCAAGGGGAACTTTATCGGCCACGACTGGGATCGAACCCAGGCCCTCCTAGTTAGCGAACAAGGAACCGACTCATTGAGCCGGCGCGGCTCCGCTCAACTAAAAGAGTACAACACAAGTTTGTTAGTCATGAGATCACTTCATGAAAAGTGGTAACAGGTGTTCTAGATGGAGCAAACATACCCTCTCTCTTACACGACACTCAGTATTCATAGTCAGGTGGGATAGAGTCAATAGGCGTTTTAACTTAAACGTCAAAAGGTGTGTTTCTTTAGTCAATGAATGAAAGGGTAAAATTTCTTAACATATTTTCGTTCAATGAATAATTGTAGTCTAAAATAGCTCTGATTTACTGTTGACGACTTTATTTATAACTTTTACACTCAAATATATATTGATATCTTTATGTTTCCTGTAAATAAACATTCAAAACGAAATATATTATATTTGTTCTGTAGTAAAGTTAGTCGACCGTCCAAGGACAAGTTTTATAATATATTTACTACCGTGGGATATAGTGTAAAGTTATTCGAACGTCAATGGAGAGGTTCTATATAATATATCTACTAGCGTGAGATGCGATTTAAAGTTATTCACCAGTCTATGCACAGGTTCTATATAAGTATATCTCTGGCCATAGCTGGATTGACTTCTGATACTTGAGCTTTTGAGGGAGTGTGTCTATTCCTCCCGTTCAATCAAATCTATCCCAAGTACAGCAACGTGACAGCCATTCGTTTAATCTGGGGTGTTCCCTAAAACTTTGGACAGTGATATAAGGTATTAAAAAAGGTGTAAGGATTGTTTACATTGTATTCGTTTTGATAGCCTCGTTTGTCACGCAATTAGTTTTTCTGCAATATTCTGGTATGCACTGATTAATTGTGCGTAAAAAAATCGTGAGTCATGACGTAACGTTATGTAAACATATTTGGTCCAATTTGGAGCTCTGTTTAAAGCCTAATAATATTGCTACGCAGTTAGTTATTGGTTGTTAATCGGGTTATTGACCAGTCATAGTTTGGAACAGAAATTTGCTCCCATTACAGCAGTGTTAAGTGTGATCAGGTCTAATCAAACGAAACACTGCGAGGTGTATGATGGACAGGTTCTATATAATATATATACTACTGTGAGAGGCAGTGTAAAGTTATTGGCCCGCTCGTGAAGATGTTCTATATAATATATCTGCTACCGTGAGTTACAAAGCAAAGTTGCTGCATTGTTCGATGTATTTATTTAGAGATCAACCATCTCCTCACAATCAAATTGTATCTTAAAGATACATTAGTTAGAGCTAAATCTGCCTATTGCAAGTCTTTATTTAGGTTTCATATGTTATAGAAATTATTAATTAGACCTTTATTTACAGGACAAGCTCAAAATCAAGTCTGTAGACCTTCGGTTCGCTTGTATACAGCTTGAATTTAAACAGTCGTCTATTTAATAATTAAACCATTAAATGGCTGACCAACCTAACATTTACCGTTAATCATTGACGTCACTCCTGGAGACTGACGATGAAAATACTGACAATCGAGGAAACCGTAGCCATTGAGAATGTTACTTGATAATGTTACTGATATCGTCTGTCAGTCAAACGATCGGCAATTCTCGGAGAGGATCGGCAATTCTCGGAGACGGTGCGGAGACAGTTGATGCCTATTTCTAGTCCAAACTTTCAACAGTGATAACGTCGTTCAGAATAAAGTAATTTGACTGAAATTTTCAATATTTTCTTTTTTCATCGTCTATCTTTGAATTGTTATATCAAGAATGGCCAACTCTTGATTAAAATCTTAACTAGTGTATCTTTAATTCGTTCTACTTCTTGAACCCATAGGTGTATTGACTAACAGGGTGGAGACGATACACAAACTAACATCTTTCCTACATAGTCAAATATACTTATATACATACATGATCTAGAGAAAGTTAGAAGACAGCTATTATCTTTAAACATACATTATGCAAGAGCTAAATCTGTCTATTGCAGGTATTTATTTAGACCTGAAATGTTATCTAAATTATTAATTAGACATTAATTAACCTATCCAGACCATAATCAACTCTAGATGGCATCGCTAGCCTGCGATCTTTAGTGGATTATGAGCCGATTTACTGCATAACTTTCGTTTACGATTTAACGATTAACTGGATAATCGAGACTATGCTGTTTATCGTACTGACTTTAGTAATGATGACCGAGGCTAGGCGGAAATTTCAATCGCTTAGTTCTCGGCTTATAGTGGATTAGTTTGAAAGGAATTTTCAGCAAATTGCCTTTACATTATTCAGTTTTTAACTATTATAGTGAGAACTGTCAACTCGCTATCGAATCTCCCATAATGTATCGTTAAGGTTTCACCAAAACACTATTCATATTATCTGGGGACTAACAAGGTATTTTGTTATGGAATATTGTAGCCCAAAAATATGACCCCTGTCAAACTGAGAATTGATAGGGTTGTTAATCTTCATTTGATTCTTTACAGCTAGACTAGATTTAAGCGGTATCAAATGAGCATTAACGATCCTCTAAATTCTAAACAGCTGGTGTTTATCTCCTAATTAAAGGCGATCACATCTAGAGCTCAACCAATATTGATCGACGACAATAAACACGGACATCGTTCAAACAATGCATACAGATTTCACAGCTATCAGATATTTACTTTTAGAGCATCAACAGGGAATTGCCAATGTAATCAGGGGCATTAACTCTAGAAATAATTGTCAGAAATCGCTTGTCAGTTTATTCGCTTGACGATTTGGTTCAGAATTGATATGATAACAAACGAACGGGTAGGGGTGACGACGACGGCAAACAAAGTGTATTTAAATGTTGATCTATGTCAAAATGGTTCAGTTGTATATTCAACAGCATGATAATTTTCATCCATTATCTTAAAGGAGCTAAATCGCTATTCTTTGGCAGCTAGAAATTGACACAAATGGGTCGCAATGCATATAATAATGTAATATGAATGTATATAAACTGATTTATATTCAATCGTTTCTGTTTTTACTGTAATTTCTGATCAGTTACGTTCGGCGGAAAACGCCAGATGTCTCAATCAAATGGCGATCTCTATAGCGTCTGGTTATTCCAGTCTACACCGATAGTATTTATTGTGCATGCTCTCCAGATAAGAATATGACATCAACGTTTGACATGACGTGTGGAATATGTCTAGCCTCTTCTTCGAGCTCCTTGTTACTAATGGCACTGAAACGCATTATGGTACACGATTCGTGTACCAATGGTAAAATGTTTAATTTGTCTTAAATAGTGGATATCAGAAGCCTATCTTTTCCCGGTAAGATCACAACATCAATGTAGATTTAAATTCACAAATAATTCGTGTTTAATTTGTCTTAAATAGTGGATATCAGAAGCCTATCTTTTCCCGGTAAGATCACAACATCAATGTAGATTTAAATTCACAAATAATTCGTGTTTAATTTGTCTTAAATAGTGGATATCAGAAGCCTATCTTTTCCCGGTAAGATCACAACATCAATGTAGATTTAAATTCACAAATAATTCGTGTTTTCAATGTCAAAGACTTTGGATGATATTAAGTTAGAGACTCAACTACTTTAATCTTACAAAACTATCGCAGGGTGGGTATAACGTCTGTTTCCATAGTAGTGATATCGGAGACTAGATATCGTATGGTCTGTTAAAAGCATTAATATAGTCTAACATACTAACAAACCCCTGTTACAATTTTATCTACATCTTAAAACTTACAAAACTTTCACCCAATTGTTTTATCTCTGCCTTAGATCTGATGGTTTATCAAATCTAGATATTACAAATATCTTATTAATGCTGGCTCCAATATAATTCAAAATATGATTACATCTTTAAACTTTTTGAACAGGTAAACGTACAGCTAAAGAGAGAGAGAGAGAGAGGGGGGGGGAGAGAGAGAGGGAGGGAGAGAGAGAGAGGGGGGTTTAACGTCCACTCGACACAAACCAGCTCATTTCGGGACTAACATATGGTTCAATTTTATTTCAATAATTCTCTTGCGCGTAGGGGTCTTTAGCGTTGGGGGGAAACCGGGGGACCCGGAGAAATCCCACAAAATTGGACAGGCGATCCTACTCCTTTCCACGTACAAGCGGAGAATCGAAACCAGACCTCATGATGCAACGGGTACGCGTTTACTATTTGGTCACTCAACTCCCCACGTAAAACTTGAATAACAGTATCACTTGCATATTTAAAGGCTCTATGCGTTGTAAAATCCCTTGCAAACTATTATATTATGAAAATTGCGTTTAATTCCCGTTGGAGTTTTGATTTTGTTGTTTAAATTAAATGTTAAATAATCAATCCTGGATGAAGCCGGGGGACAATTGACATTTTCTGAAGAAAAAAAAACATATCACGCATAGGTAATTTAATAACGATTTTTATCACGTTTATCACGAATATACCTCGACGACTGTATTAACCAGCATCACTGACCGACCATACTTCACTTGTCGATGTGAAGATAGTCACTTAGCTAATGTCCGCCGACCGGACATATTACAGTGAGAGAGAGAGAGAGAGAGAGAGAGAGAGAGAGAGAGATGGGTTTAACGTCCACTCGACACAAACTAGGTCATTTCGGGACTAACATATGGTTCAATTCTATTTCCATAATTCGCTTGCGCCTAGGGGTCTTTAGCGGTGGGAGGAAACCGGAGGACCCGGAGAAAACCAACGAGATTGGACAGGCGACCCTACTTCTTGTCACGTACAACCGGGGAATCGAAACCACGCCAGTTGACTCAATGACAGACTTTATGATACAGCGCGCACGTGCCCCCCCCCCCCCCAAAAAAATATTAGGAGACTATTTAATTACACATAAGGAGCCATGTATATTTTATTCATTTTATCTTCAGCATTTATATTATAGCGGATTTATATTAGTGCGCACACTAACCCCAGGTACGACTATATCTATTTGTTAAGGCCAGCTCAATTTGTGTCAAGGTCACGGAGATGTAAATAAGGTTAGGGCACGTGATTGTTTCTGAGATTGTATTGTAGACGGTAAGCATTGGGGCTATGTCCAGGGTTCGGGTTAGGGTTAGGATTAGCACTAGCCCTGTTTATATCCCGTGACCTACGACGAAAAATTGAGCTGGCCTTATCATTTAGTACCAACCCCGCAGGTACACTATTTACTGTATTACTACGGTACGCAATATATCCAATGTTTTTTTAAAACGAAGTTGTTAGAAAGGTCAAGGACTGACAACTGTTTGACAGCCTGACCTTTACAGTAGAACTAATATAAGTCGGGTTATATATATAAAAACAACCTAATAATTTGGTTTTATGTTAAAGGTTAAATAATACCTGATATTGATCTCATTACGTTTATTACAGGATATAATCCTATATTCCTGAGCCCACCAACGCGTAGCCTACTTGTAAGGGACCTCGGTTTTTCGTCCCATCTCAACGACCGTTGCCACTGTGCCTTATAAGACCCTCCGTCCTGCACCATTGAAACAATGCTGAAAATCCTAGTGAAGTGTGATTTACTTTATAGAATCATATGAGGAATTATACCGTTCGCTCTTCACTCTTCATACACAAAATTCTTGAAATCAAATTTCGAAAACGCAAAAGGTATATAAGCTGCAAAATCAAAATAAACCGCCATTTCTTTTACCTAGAACATCTGATACCACGTCTAATTTATCAACTAAAGATAGTTCATGTACTTTGATAATTATGCCCATTCGCATTCATGGCCAGAAATTTGATAACAATCTATTTTAAAGAGTTTAGGATTGCATTAAGCAAGAGCCAAATCTGCCTATTGCAGGTCTTTCTTTAGTCCTGAAATGTTATCTAAATTATTAATTAGACATTAATTAACGTATCCAGACCATATTCAACTCTCGATGCCATCGCTAGCCTGTGATATTTAGCGGATTGGAATACAGTTTTTGAAAAATAATTAAATCGATAAATGGATAATCGAGACTTATTTTTCTTTTTTTTTATCGTACCGACTTTAGTAATGATGGTCGGGGCTAGTATAAAATTCAGAAGCTAATAACTCGGTTCAGAATGGAGGAATTTGACTGAAATTTTTAGCATATTATATTTTTTAACTCTTTATCTAATCTCCCATATAATGATCCTTTAAGATTGCATATGTTAACAATTCAAATCTAGTTTTAAGAGAAAAATGATAAGAACTACCTACATTAAAACAGAAAAATCCTGATCAAATCTTACCATCCTCAAAACTAAAACAAACCAGATCTAGTTTTGAGAGAGAGAGAGAGAGAGAGAGAGAGAGGGAGATGATAAGAACTACCTACATTAAAACAGAAATCCTGATAAAATCCTACCATCCTCAAAACGGTTGTTGACTAAACACGTAATATATAGACCCACGGAAACCCACCACTCCCTGAATCTCAACACACGAAACTTCAGATTTATACATAATATCAGTTTAAAAATTCATACATAATATCGACTTAAAAATAACAAATATAACCGAGATTCGTCAAGCCTTCACTATTCGCTGTTCTTGTTGACGTCATGGAATACTGGGAGGGAAAAGGGAGATCTGTAAAATTCAGATGACCTTATGACCTTTGTAACAAGCCAATCTTTCTTTTGGTTACAAACATTAGCACGTGTTTATATATTAATGTTTAGTTAATCAATCATCGTGTAAAATATCTTATAAAATGTCCTTTCACTCGCTGATAAACAAACACAGAATTTAACATCAAATAAATAAACAAACTTTCATTTAAGATAGATGGAGAATGTCACAATGTTTCCAACAACCACCAGAATGATAAAATTTAATAAACTTGTCTGTCAGTGTGCGAGATAAAACGACAAATATCTATCAGTTATCTTATCAACCTACAGTTAATTTACTAACCAGAAGTGTTATCAGATGGTAAGTCTGCATTTTGTGAATGAAATGGGGTTTAACATCCTACTGTTCTGCACCGGCTGGGCTCATGAATACGATATGTTATAAAGGGAAATTTTGACAAGCCGATTTTCCAAAAGCGCTCCACTTTAAATCAGGACTGAATTAAGGCATGGGCTTTAGGGGCTGGATACTACAGTAAACAAAACAGGACTAGTGCTAATCCCAACCCTAAGCCTGGACCTAGCCCTACACGCTTACCCTAACCCTAACCTACAATCTCGCCAAAATCACGTGTCCTAACCGTATTTACATCTCAGTGACCTTGACGAAGTATTGAGTTGGCCTAAATAATTACATCTAGTCGTGGTCGGAGTGTAAAAATGTCCTGGAGTAAGGCCTAAAAAAAATCTTAACCCGGCTCTGCTTTAAAAATGAAATGAAATGAGATGGGGTTTAAGGTCCTACTGTTCTGCTCCTAACCTGGGCTAATGAAGACGGGCATACACCATACAGTGTGCTATGGGGGAAATTTTGCCCAGGCAGCGGCGCTACGGCCTACTCTTATATCGAATTCCAACTGCCAAGGGATCTTTTACGTGCACGCCAATGTGTATACGGGACCTTGGTTTTTCGTCTCATCCGAACGACTAGACAGCTGTCCTGCATCACTGACAAGGGGAAACCACGCCGGAAGGCTCTGCTTTAAATATTATAATGACTCTACAAGTCTGACATCTTGTTGTGTAGTACGAGGAGTAGTGAAAGATTGAAGATTGTTAAATATTTAACTTATATCCTGGTAAAACTTGTTTAAATGGTGAGAAATAAATTAAACTAGTTTTAAGTCGAGAAGTGGGTCTACAAAAAACCTTTCAACAATCCTTTTCTGAATATCTTTAAGTAAACAGAAAGTGTCGTGACTGCCCAGTTCACCACTTCTTAAACACGAAGAACTTGATTTGAAAATGTTGAAATTGTTTAAATTTCTAAGGATAAAACCTGCTGCGCTTGCTCGTCGCCATCTAAAATTATAACATCTCAATCAACAACTAACTGTATTATATAATTTAAATATGCACGAACGTCTTATAATAGTTTGCTCGTTGACTCTGTATGAAATAAATGAAATGAAATGAAATGGGGTTTAAAGTCCTTCTGTTCTGCTCCTATACTGGGCTAATGAAGACGGACATACGCCATACAGTGTGCTATGAGGGAAATTATGCCCGGGCAGCGGCGCTACGGCCTAATCTTATATCGAATTCCAACTGCCAAGGGATCTTTTACGTGCACGCCAATTTGTACACGAGACCTTGGTTTTTCGTTCCATCCGAACGACTAGACACCGGTCCTTGTCAGGTCCTCCGCCCTGCATCACTGACAAGGGGAAACCACGCCAGAAAATCTGGATGAACTTTCTCGGCCAATGCAGGGATCGAACACCCGACCTCCAGGCTAGCGAGCAAGCGTCTTACCCACTTAGCCACGTGATTCCCGACTCTGTATGATAGCTAGCAGCATTAAACCTACAATCCGTTAGATAGGGTCGGTTTTTCGTTTTCGTCCCATCCGAACGACTAAGAACAGCCGTCTAGTCGTTCGGATGGGACGAAAACGAAAAACCGAGGTACCGTGTACACATAGGCGTGCACGTAAAAGATCCTGGCAGTTGGAATTGGATATAAAAGTAGGCCGTAGCGCCGCTGCCCGGGCACAATTTCCTTCATAGCACACTTTATGGCGTATGCCCGTCTTCATTAGCCCAGTTTAGGAGCAGAACAGTAGGACGTTAAACCCCATTTCATTTCATTTCTATAAGACTATACAAAGTCGTATGGGGAATCTTGGAGAGGGTCAGCCCACAGATTCTCGAAGGAAATAAACGACCACCATTTGGCAGTATATTGAAAGCTGTATCTGTAAGATAAACTTCTGGGGTGTTTTTTTATTCCAATGAAATAAACTCTTAAATAAAAATCTTTTTTTGTCAAGTAAAACCGCTCCTATTAAAAGGTAACCAGATATACAAATGAAGATCCTGTTTCTATTCTGGCAACATTAGCTCCATTGTGCTCGGTAGACAACCCTACATTAAAAGTATTTTCAAGTCATCGTAAAAAATAACTTTTCACAAAAGATGTATTTCTAATTAATACAGTGTCGCGTATTATTTTCAAAACCTCGAAAAGCACAACAACTACTGGCATATACAATGATATGAAATGGAGTTTAACGTCCTACTGTTCTGCTCCTAACCTGGGCTAATGAAGACGGGCTGGCATATACAATCTAAACCAGCTAAATGGTAAATACAGTCGAAAACAGCTACTAGTTAATACAGTTTAAAACAGCTCCTAGTATATACAGTCTAAAACCGCTACTGGTAGACACAGTCTAAAACAGCTATTTGGGTTTAGTGTTACCAGTCGTCGTATTAAGCAAACCTTGTATCGTTTATTGGACAGTGGACTAAAAACGTTGACAATCCAGAAATACCCAAATTAGTGTACAGACAGTTCAAAAAGACATATAAAATCCAGTGAACGAGAACCACAATAAACTGGATATTAAAAGCAATACAAGACTATCGGCTAAGTGGATATTACATATGACGTCATCGGGTATTCTGGAAAGAGTAAGCATACCTGACTTCCGTGTACGACATCACAGCACTGTGATTGGCTAGTTTTATATAGAGATGTCTTGATAAGAAATGAAGGTTTATTTGATAAGAATATAATCAACTCTACATACAGCTGAAGACATATTTTCTAGTAATGTGTCAAACTACATCCTGGCCAGAGAGAGAGAGAGAGAGAGAGAGATGAGGTTTAACGTCCACTCAACACAAACTAGGTCATTTTGAGACTAACACATGGTTCAATTTTTATTTCAATAATTCACTTGCGCGCAGGGGTCTTTAGCAGAGGACCCGGAGAAAACCCACTAGGTTGGACAGGCGACCCTACCCCTTGTCACGTACAAACGGAGAATCGAAACCACGCCAGTTGACTCAATGACAGACTTTATGATATAGCGCGCACGTGCTAACCATTCGCCCCCCCCCCCTCTACAGACAGCTGATGATATATTTTCTAGTAATGTGTCAAACTATAGATATTGTTATGAATAATAGCACCATGTATATAATACAGTCGGACACCTGATCCCACATGTCTCTCATTAACCTACATCTCCAATCACCGGTTTAACTTTTCTGCACTGACTGGGCTAATGAAATGAAATGGGGTTTAACGTCCTACTTTTCTGCACTGACTAGGCTAATGAAGACGGGCATACGCCATACAGTGTGCTATCAGGGATATTTTGCCCAGGCAGCGGCACTACGGCCTACTCTTATATTGAATTCCAACCGTCAAGGGATCTTTTACGTGCACGTCAATGTATACACGGGACCTCGGTTTTTCGTGCCATCCGAACGACTAGACAGCTATCCTTGTCAGGCCCTCCTTCCGGCAGCACTGACAAGGGGAAGCCAAGTCGGAAAATCACAATGAACTTTCTCGGCCAATGCAGGGATCGAACACGCGACCTCCAGGCTAGCGAGCCAGCGTCTTACTCACTTAGCGTCTTACCCACATACATGGCATAACTGCAGAGAGAGAGAGAGAGAGAGAAATGGGGTTTAACGTCCACTCGACACAAACTAGGTCATTTCGGGACTAACATATGGTTTAATTTTATTTCAATAATTCGCTTTCGCGTAGGGGTCTTTAGCAGTGGGAGGAAACCGGAGGACCCGGAGAAAATCCACGAGGTTGGACAGGCGACCCTACTCCTTGTCACGTACAACCGGGGATTCGAAACCACGCCAGTTGACTCAATGACAGGTCTTATGATACAGCCCGCACGTGCTTACCATCCAACCCCCCGGCATAACTGCAGCGCAAGGTCTTTAGAAATGAAAGAAATATTAGAATCCGAAGAGAAAACCCACGAGGTTGGGCACATCAAAACAAAAATTAAGACGTGCTACATCTGAATAACAAACTACTGAACCCTGGAATAGATTAATACATACTATATCTGGCTATAGTACATACTATATCTGACTATAATACATACTATATCTGACTATAGTACATACTATATCTGACTATAATACATACTATATCTGACTATAATACATACTATATCTGACTATAATACATACTATATCTGACTATAGTACATATTATATCTGACTATAATACATACTATATCTGACTATAATACATACTATATCTGACTATAGTACATATTATATCTGACTATAATACATACTATATCTGACTATAATACATACTATATCTGACTATAGTACATATTATATCTGACTATAATACATACTATATCTGACTATAATACATACTATATCTGACTATAGTACATATTATATCTGACTATAATACATACTATATCTGACTATAATACATACTATATCTGACTATAGTACATATTATATCTGACTATAATACATACTATATCTGACTATAATACATACTATATCTGACTATAGTACATATTATATCTGACTATAATACATACTATATCTGACTATAATACATACTATATCTGACTATAGTACATATTATATCTGACTATAATACATACTATATCTGACTATAATACATACTATATCTGACTATAATACATACTATATCTGACTAAACCTATAATGAATCGTGGACGGGGATTATTGAGAGAGAGGTTTGACTTACCTAACTTCCCAATGTCAGTAGAACAGTTCTTCGTTCAATCAATAAAATATCCAGACTGATGATTACAATCTAATGTTTAACCACCTCTAAACTAGTTGTCCTTTAATCGTTTTATAACTAACTAGAGATTACGTTATTTTAATCTAATGACTTGCGTCATTTGATTGACACCTGTCAGATTAATAACGTATTGTTTTAATATATTGTAATAAACAATTCAATCAAACCTCTATGATCAATATAATAACAATATGACGACCAGAATCCAGGTGTTAACGACGTCAACTTTAAACTTGATAATTCAAGAAAGAAATACAGTTTAATAATTAGACTGCATATAGTCCCGTCTTCATTAGCCCAGTCGGTGCGAAAAAATAGGACGTTAAACCCCATTGAATTGTGTAGAAAGCAAGCATATGCTGTCTCGTACACGGCCACACTTGTAGTTGTGTACAGTCAAACCATGTCGCAGTGTTTAAGGTACGAGGCTAACAATTCCCAAACCTTGCCACGGTGTTTGACGTATGAGGCTAACAATTCCCAAACCATGTCGCTGTGTTTAACGTACGAGGCTAACAATTCCCAAACCTTGATCCAGTGTTTAACGTACGAGGCTAACAATTCCCAAGCCTTGTCCCAGTGTTTAACGTACGAGGCTAACAATTCCCAAACCTTGTCGCAGTGTTTAACGTATGAGGCTAACAATTCCCAAACCTTGCCATGGTGTTTCACGTACGAGGCTAACAATTCCCAAACCTTGCCATGGTGTTTGACGTACGAGGCTAACAATTCCCAAACCTTGTTCCAGTGTTTGACGTATGAGGCTAACAATTCCCAAACCTTGTCACGGTGTTTGACGTATGAGGCTAACAATTCCCAAACCTTGTCACGGTGTTTGACGTATGGGGCTAACAGGATGTATAATGCACACTAACAGATGTGTATAACAACAGTAGTAAAGGCTAGTGAGAGAGAGAGAGGGAGAGAGAGGGAGAGAGAGAGAGAGAGAGAGATCTAATTATATCTATATAGAATTATACATGTTTTATATATAACACTATCAGGATGAATAAACACCTAATTATATCTATATATTCACAGTAGGTATATAGTTCATTGTATAATTATCATTAGAGATATCTATTGTTTAACATGTATCTACTGGTTATAACTTATCATCTACTCTGTACTTATCCTAATATTTATACACCGTAGCCTATGACCTGTATAACATATGACCTTACATCCAAGGAATCTAGGGGAGGGGGTAGCATGTGCGCGCTGTATCATAGGGTCTGCCATTGAGTCAACTGGCGTGGTTTCGAATTTCCGGTTGTACGTGACAAGGAGGGAGTAGGGTCGCCTGTCCAACCTCTTGGGTTTTCTCCGGGTCCTCCGGTTTCCTCTCAATGCTAAAGACCCCACGCGTAAGCGAATTATTAAAATAAAATTAAACCATATGTTAGTCCCGGTTTCCTCCCAATGCTAAAGACCCCTACGCGTAAGCGAATTAATAAAATAAAATTAAACCATATGTTAGTCCCGAAATGACCTAGTCTGTGTCGAGTGGACATTAAACCCATCTCTCTCTCCCTCTCCCTCTCCCTCTCTCTCTCTCTCTCTCTCTCTCTCCCAATCCAGGGAATCTATTTTTCAAAGCAATTAACGTTTATCTTACAGTAGAATGTATTACTGCACCTGGATAAAAAATCTGAATATATAACTTTCCTAACCACACACGGGTTGAAAGACATTTTATCGCGTTGTATGATAAATGAATATAAAGAAAATCTTTGATAAATACTGATCGTGTTATTTCTACTTTTAAAACATGGTCAACATTTCGCTTGTAATCCATCTGACGCAGACAGTATACTTGCGAAGGGATAATACTGAATATTGTAGATGTTTATTAAATTGTAAATATTGTAGACTGAACAACCGCTACGGTATAACAGCCTAGACAGTGCCATTAGAAACACATTCGATGCGAAAATCAAACAGAAAATACGTAGAATTCTAACCGTCAAGGGTTCTTTTACGAAAAGAGCAACGTGTAAACCGGGACCCAGTTGTTCGTCCAATCCGAACGACTAGAACCAGTCCCTTGCCAGGTCCTCTGATCTGCAAAGGGAAACAACGCTGCAAAATTCTGAAGAAATGCGCTGGCAACAACGGGATCGACCCCGGGCCCTATAGGTTTATGAGGCAATACCTTGCAGTCACACACACACACACACCATCACCCCAACGATTTTGTCGATTATACACATATTTTATTTTGATATTTATCAAATAAACCGATAAATTACCCCATCATTGTCTATATATAAAGCAATGATAACATTTAATCTGATTATAACAACTAACATAATTATTTTCTTAATTACATTAATTCTGATTTTAACGATATGCGTACAACTAGAAACTTAGAAACACAGATGAAATAACTGAACGTACAGGTGAAAAACACGATACATACACTGGTTAGCTTAATCCGTTAATCTATATAGAAAGAAAAATGCAGCAAAATACATCAGAAAAAAATAAACAAATTAAAAAATTCATCTTACCTGTAGGTTGAAATGTGGGTTAATTAAAGGTAAAATATAAATCTCATGTAAAACAGGTAAATCTGATAATCCGTGTTACATGCAGGTCTAGAGGTGAGAGAGGTTCTAACACAGTAAGTTTGACGACCGTCTTATAACTGGCGTTGTTCACACACTAACTGCTGGACCACAGATTATCGGTAGTAACATTTCTCACACACGGCACATAATAACAAAACATTAAGTATGGAGCACCATACAGGACACGATAATTATACCAGCAACTTGTAACCAGTATTATATCAGTTTTCTACTTCAGTGACATCATTACAGGATAAATACAATACGCTTGATCCTAAACAGGTTATTAAAATACATAATTATAGACCGACAAAACGGTTACTTATTCTTTAAAACACGAATCATGTTCGTGAAGTATCTCAATATATGGCCGAGAAAGTTCATCCTGATTTTCCGGCGTGGTTCTCCCTTGTCAGTGATGCAGGACGGAGGGGCTGACAAGGACAGCTGTCTAGTCGTTCGGATGGGACGAAAAACCGAGGTCCCGTGTACACATTGGCGTGCACGTTAAAGATCCCTTGACAGTTGGAATTCGATATAAGAGTAGGCCGTAGTGTCGCTGTCCGGGCAAAATTTCCCTCATAGCACACTGTATGGCGTATGCCCGTCTTCATTAGCCCAGTTCGGAGCAAAACAGTAGGACGTTAAACCCCATTTCATTTCATTTCATATCTCAATATAAGCGTGGAGAGAGAGAGAGAGAGAGAGAGGGAGAGAGAGAGAGAGGGAGGACTTAACGTCCACTCGACACAAAGTTTAACTAGGTCATTTCGGGACTAATAGATGGTTCAATTTTATTTCAATAATTCGCTTGCGCGTAGGGATCTTTAGCAGTGGGCGGAAACCGGAAGACCCGGAGAAAACCCACGAGGTTTGACAGTTGACCCTACCCCTTGTCACGTACAACCGGGGAATCGAAACCACGCCAGTTTACTCACTGGCTGAAATTCACATAACTTTCTATAGATGTTATGGCGCAATCATTCGTTCTATCTCTTAGATCATTAGCCGACGATTGAAGGATAATTCATTTCTTTACATGAACATTATGGCCTACATTTTTATTTTTAATAGTCAAGATTACTATCTAGAGACTAGTTCTCAGTCCTTAATTTTTGTTTCTTTAAAAGGCATTTAGTGAAAGCGATATATAATAACAGAACACAGTTGTTATGGGATAGAATCACTGGTTTTATTCTAAAAGCACGACGTTTCGACAAGTATCCTCTTATCGTTATCAAGCACAATGATAACGATAACGATAATAGGATACTTGTAGAAACGTCGTGCTTTTAGAATAAAACCAATGATTGTATCCCATAAAAACTGTGTTCTGTTAATGTGTTTTGCGATCGTTAAATGCCACTTAAAGATTACGATATATAATAACAGACAGCTTTATGGATAATAACACCAGGTTTTTGATAACGGTGAAAGTATCCTCATTGAAACATTAGTTAATAAATCTAGTGAATGTTATCCATAAAGCTGTTTATTATTAGTCCTTATCTAAAATTAAATTTACTTTTATAAAAAAAAAAAGAAAATGGTTCCCGAGCTTTTGACGTACCTAGACTTTAATCCGTAAAGTAACCCACTCTTTGTGCATCAAGTCAAGTCATTTCGCTGTATTTATAAATGTAATACTAAGGAAATAAAGATTTTTAAAGGAGCTAAATCTCTAATATTTTGGACCTAGAAATTGACACAAATGAATCGCAACGCATGTACTAATGCAATATGAATGTATATAAACTGATTTACATTCAATCGTTTCCTTTTTTACTCTAATTTCAGATCAATTGTGTTCGGCGACATACGCCAGAAGTCACAAACGAATGGCAACCTCTTGGGTCTTGTTATTCCAGTCTACACCGATAGCATTTATTGCGCATGCTCCCCAGATAAGAATATGACGTCACCGTTTGACATGACTTGTAGAATATGTCTAGCCTCGTTCTTCGAGTCCCTCGTTCCATATGGCGTTGAAACGAATTATGGTACACGATTCGTGTACCAATTGGAAAATGTTTACTTTGGATATCAGAAGCCCATCTTTTCCCGGTAAGATTACAACATCAGTGTTGATTTAAATTGACAAATAATTCGTGTTTTCAATGTCGAAGACTTTGAATGATATTGAGTTAGAGACTTAGCCACTTTAAACAAAATAAACCTACATAACACATTTTTTTATAGAGCTTACAGTTTTCTTGTAAAATGTTTGCATCTTTTGAAAGATAAAATCTCTTTCAGATAAAATCAATAGTTACTGCAGCGAAACAATGTCAATATATATTTTATATAGGTTTACAGATTTATCACAAATATTTAAAAAAAAGCCTTTTATCGACGATGTTTTAAGTAACAGAAGGGCAAAAAAATTAATTTGCTTTACTATTTAATTTGAATAAATTCGTTGTACATCGAATCCCCGTGGGAGCCACGGTGGCTGTGTGAGTAAGGCGTAGGTTCACTAACGAGGGAGTAAGGGTTCGATTCTGGTGCTGTTCCCCGGGTATTTTTCAGCGTGGTTTCCCCAACGCCTATTGTGACTACACGTTTTAAAATCAATAGTCAGCGAGTTTGCATCCCTACCATTGTAGGGAAAATGCTGCACATATTTGTGTTAACGTAGGGAGAGATAGAGGGGGAGAGGGAGAGAGAGAGAGAGAAACGGGGTTTAACTTCCTACTGTTCTGCTCCTAAATTGGGCTAATGAAGACGGACAGACGCTACACAGTGTGATATGGTTGAAATTTTGCTCGGGCAGCGGCAATATGGTCTACTCTTATATCGAATTCCAACTGTCAAGGGATCTTTTACGTGCACGCCAATGTATACACGGGACCTGTTTTTTTTTATCCTCTCCGAACGACTAGACAGATATCCTTGTCAGGCCTTCCGTCTTGCACCACTGACTAGCGAGCCAGCGTCGTACTCCCTTAGCCACAATGGCTACCAGGTACTTTATAAGGTACTAGAAGAATGCCCGGCTTCGCTCGGGGGTCATAACCCCGAAACCGGAAATGGTAGACTAACGCCACTTGGCCTATGTTACGCCCCGGTCCGAGCTACCCCTATACCCCAAATTTCAGACTCGGGGCAGACCTAGTGTAGCCGCCAACCCCGAACAGACAGACAGACAAACAGACAGACAAACGACAGTCACAAATATTAGTATAATATAGAAGATAGATAGATGTAATAAAGAGTCCCCTTGTCAAACGTGTGTAGATGCTCGAATGGGACGAAAAACTGAGGCCCCGTATACACATTATCGTGGACGCAAAACAATCCTTGACAGTTAAATGGAAATCGAAATAAGATTAGCCCGCAGTGCCGCTGCCTGGACAAAATCCCCCTCATACCACAATGTATGGCGCACATGCCCGTCTGCACTAATCTGGTTGGAGCTGGAAAGTAGGACGATAAACCACATTTCATTTCGTTGGGAAAAAAAGAAAAATACCATGTATCGTTTATAATGATAAATAGGTGTAAGAAAGATTAGACGATAATTTAACACACCTGTATATAGGTAGATATACCACACTTGTACAGGTAGATAGATTTATATATTTACTGTGACAAACTAGAGGTGTGAGATTTCAATGTAACCAGTTAAAACTGTCGACTGTATCTTATAGGTTGTTATATGTCTCTATAATCACTTTATCTACTCTACCGTATGTAATACGAGCTTAACCTCAAGGACTACCTGTAAACATAAGTTTAGCCTAGGGGTGGTTTAGTAATAACGGGTGTGGTTTAGTAATAACAGGTGGGGGTTTAGTATTGACGTGTGTGGTGTGGGGTTAGGGTTGGGGTAGTTAGTATAAATATATATCATGCTAGTTTAGATAATTTTCGTTTTAGCTCTATACTGATTCTCATTATAACGACCATCTTTTAGTGCTTATAGACTTGTTATATCACATTGTACATCCATAAAGGATCACCCCAGATGTTATGTTATAATTGTATGATCAATTTTTGTTTAAACTGTGTATACTGTCCTTGGTGGATGCAATGATACAATAAAATCTTATCTTATCTTATCTTATCTTATCTTTACTTCACAATTATCACAATTTTCATCTGACCCTAAATCGAGTTATTGCTAACATTTTGCTGGATTTGTGTTCCTGGTGTTATAAGCTTTCCAAAAATGTATAGTTTGTTTATTAGGGAGGATCTTGTAGCGGAACCTCACGCTTGAAATTTTTGCTGCAGGCCTACAGGTGGTGTTTAGTAGTGATGTGTGTGGTGTGGGGTTAGGGTTGGGGTTAGGGTGTAGCGTACTGGACATCAAAAATTAAACGAAATGGGCTCTTACGTTTTACCTTTCTGCACCAACGAGGTTACTGAGGACAGGTATGGGGGGGGGGGATTTCGCCCGGGCAGTGGTGTTTAAACCGCCTACTTTTCATCGAATTCCAGCTGTCAAAAGTTCTTTTGCTTCTATGTCAACGAATACACGGGACATCGGTATTTCCGTCTCATAAAAACACACAGACAGAAGAAAATTGTTTGGACTAATGTTTTATAATCTGATTTAAACGCAGATCTTATTTCGTTTCGCGGGGTTAGATGTCCGAATGGTGAGCATGTGCCCGCTGTATCATAAGGTCTGCCATTGAGTCAACTGGCCTGGTTTCGAATCCCCGGTTGTACATGGCAAGGAGTAGGGTCGCCTTCCAACATCGTGGGTTTTCTCCGGGTACCCCGGTTTTCTCCCACTGCTAAAAGACCCCTACACGCAAGCGAATTATTGAAATAAAATTGAATCATATGTTAGTCCCGAAATGACCTAGTTTGTGTCGAGTGGACGTTAAATCCCATTTCTCTCAGTGGGAGGAAACCGGAGAAAACCCACGAGGTTGGACAGGCGACCCTACTCCTTGTCACGTACAACCGGGGATTCGAAACCACGCCAGTTGACTCAATGACAGGCTTTATAATACAGCGCGCACGTGCTAACCATTCGGTAAGTTGTGTACTTGTGCAATCTGATAAAAATACAGATCTATATTTCGTTTCGTTTTAAATACTTTCGATGGCCCACACTACATGATAGGTCGCGTCAGAGGTCATACGGGCGTTTTTTTACCCTTTGACGTCAGACATTTGATTAATCAATCAGCATTGATGTTACTAGTGGATTACCCACAGTTCCGTGCAAAACATGCTTAAATCTAGCCGTAACAGACCGTTTCATTGGCTATTCCCTCACATCATTCAGAACACGTCAATGATAATAACAGATCCTAGTGTAGTAAAGACAAGTAAAACGAAATTTTGAACTATAAAAACGAAACGAAATACTCAAATAGGATCTGTGTTTTAATCAGATTGGTATTTGTGGATAGTTACAATGTCCTTCTGCTTTTTGTATTATTAATATTACCACGTATGTAGCAAGGTTTTTTTTTCTTTATTTAATATTCACAGATGAGTGAATTCTTTATCCAAATCAAAAAACAGCAATATTATACAGTGTTTAACCATGGGATAAATTTAATTATCTACTATTCACGGTCCCTTGTTACACTTGTTATTTATGACACCGAGATATTTATAATATCTTTATAAACACCTGAATCTAATCAAACGTCACATCTTTCCTCTAAATTACTAAATATCTGGCCCCGAGTTCACAAAGCATTCTCAGACTTAAACATACATTATGCAAGAGCTAAATCTGCCCATTGCTAGTCTTTCTATAGGCCTGAAATGTTATATAAACTATTAATTAGACATAAATTAACTTATCCAGACCATAATCAACTCTCGGTGACATCGGATACTCGATATTTTAACTAGATTAGAACGGTTCGCCATTTAAAAACTTAATTTATAAGTGGGAAAACGAGGCTAATGCCCTGGTTACCACATTGCACACATCTTGTCAAAACTACAAACAATGATAACTTGGCTGAGAATGAAGTAATTTGAATGAAATTTTCAATATTTGTAATTTTACATTATCTATTTTTGAGCTACTATAGCAAGAATGGTTAGCTCTTTAAATCTTACATAATGTATATTTAAGTTAAGAATTTACTCAAAATTGTTCACCTTATTTTAACTAAACTATAGCCCTTTATAAAACTTTTGTTGTTTTTTTATGTATGAAATACATCAATAAGAAACTATGTGCAAAGTCTTGTGTTTCTGGATCAAAGATATTTCTCATAACAGTGATTGAAAGTTGAGTAAATTCTTATCTTAAACATACATTATGCAAGAGCTAAATCTGCCAATTGCCGGTCTTTCTTTATGTCTGAAATGTTATCTAAATTATTAATTAAACATTAACTAACTTATGCAGGCCATAATCAACTCTTGATGGCATCGGATTTCTCCGATATTAAATAGATTAGACTTAGCTTCGAACAACCAGTATGGTGGTTGAAAGTATTGCACACGTCTTGTCAAACCTTCAAAGGCTAATTTCTTCGGTCGCAATAGAGTAATTTGAATGAAATTTTCAAATTATTCATTTTACGTTATCTATTTTCGAACTATTATAGCAAGAATGGCTAGCTTTTTATCTAAATCTTACATAATGTATGCTTAAGTCTGAGAATGCTTTGTGAACTAGGGCCTGGTGTTTTGTTATAATTATTAATTTATATAAGCCCCATTGAATTAACTATTTAGGGCGTATACATGATCCATACGCTTCTTCGTGAAAACACTGCTGGGGAGTTCAGGACAGAAAACGTCAATGCGCTGCCTTGGCAAAAAGCCCTCGAGATAAAGATAAGACTTCCAATTAAACATACCGGGCGTACACACAACCCAAATACCCCTTCTCGAAAATACCACTGCCCTGGCTAAACCATCATTAGAGTGAGCCGATAATACCATATGCTACTCGGGATACAGATAAGACATTTCGAGCGTAAATACTAATGAAAAGTTAAAGCTAGAAGACGCTAATGCCACTGCTCTGGCAAAACCAGCTCTAGAGTTAAAGTGAAAAGATAATACCATATGTTGTTGTAGATAACGATAAGACATCTAATGCCTTTCGGTTTTAGTTTTAATTTGATTCATGTATCCTGGTTATCTCAAAACCCTCGACAGGGAATCTGAAATGTTTACTCTGACCCCAGGGTCAAAATATATCACGGTTAAGTGAGATACACACGGAAACCAGAATCCTGGTATTCTAGATTTAATCAGCTCAACAATTCCAGCAATGTCTTCTACCACCCTCACAACACTACTATGTTATTTTTGTTAATGTCAGGCCTGATATTTTTAGCTATTATAATCTAAATTTGTACATTTACTCTTTATAAATCATAGGCTATAAACAGTAAAAAATAAAACATTTCACGTATTCTACAGTTCACGATAAGGCAGGAATTATTTATTGGCCTACTACTGTTATATCCCAGTCTAATTAAAATACAGATCTATATTTCGTTTCGTTTTTTTATACTTTCGGTGGCCTACGTAATAAAGACAAGTAAAACGAAATTTTGAACTATAAAAAACGAAACGAAATAGACAAGTAAAACGAAATTTTGAACTATAAAAAACGAAACGAAATAGACAAGTAAAACGAAATTTTGAACTATAATAAACGAAACGAAATAGACAAGTAAAACGAAATTTTGAACTATAAAAAACGAAACGAAATAGGATCTGTATTTTAATCAGATTAGTTATATCCGTATAAATATTTATTTTCAAACGTACCAAGTGGGGGGGGGGGCAAATGGTTAGCACGTGCGCGTTGTATTATAATGTCTGTCATTTTTGATGCATTTTTCTTTCTATTGAGATTAACAGTTTAAAGGGACAATAACACTCTTGATGCCCTGACATCTCCAGTAAATAAATATTAGCCTGATTCTAAGTATTAGATGTTTAAGTGTCCTACCTGTTGTGTAAATTATCCATTACATCCTATTTTACTTGTCCAGAGAGTTCGAAAATATTTTTAAATCCAAGTCACATTTGAAAAGGTTTACGTTAGGCTTTTCAAATCAGTTAGTTGAATTTTTCCAATTTTTTAAATTGGGTGTGTTAAGATGAAATTTGTATCATCAATTACTTGGAATACTGTAAAATAGTACAATTTGTTGACCAGAATAAAGATTGGGACATATTATTCTATTACAACAAGAGTGGTATTGAGCCTTTAAAGATACATTAGTTAAGAGTTTAATAAAGAGTTGGTCATTCTTGCTATAATAATTCAGAAATAGATGATAAAAAAAGAAATTATTGAAAATTTCATTCAAATTACTTCATTCTCAGCCAAGTTATCATTGTTTGTAGTTTTGACAAGATGTGTGTACAGTGGTAACCAGGGCACTGGTATGATCGGGGATTAGCCTCGCTTTCCAATTTTTAAATTACATTTTTAAATGGCGAACCGTTTTAATCTAGATAAAATCTCGAGTATCCGATGCTATCGAGAGTCGATTATGGTCTTGTTTTGTTTAAGCTAGTCTGTGAATTTATAGTGGCTATTTTCACCTGTGCGTTTCAGTTATTTAATTTGTGTTTCTAAGTTTCTAGTTGTACGCATATAAGATAAAACAAAACATAGGTGTAATTATGAAAATAATTGTCACTTTTAGCATGTTTTAGAAATTGGGTGACTACTAAATAAACCGTTTACAGGAGCTAAATCGCTAATATTTAGTGAGTTTAACGATGTTAAAGTTGCTTTACAGAAGTTAAATCGCTAATATTTGGCACCTAGAAATTGACACAAATGGGTCGCAACGCATATAATAATGTAATATGAATGTATATGAACTGATTTACATTCAATCGTTTCTGTTTTTATGTTCGGTTATGTTCGGCGAAATACGCCAGAAGTCTCAATCGAATGATAATTTTTAGCGTCTGGTTATTCCAGTCTACACCGATAGTATTTATTGTGTATGTTCTCCAGATAAGAAAACGGCGTCACTGTTTGACTTGACTTGTAGAATAAGTCCAGCCTCGTTGTATCATAAGGTATGTCATTGAGTCATCTGTCGTGGTTTCGATTCCCCGGTTGTACGTGACAAGGAGTTGGGTCGCCTGTCCGAACTCGTGGGCCTCTCCGGGCCCTTGGTTACCTCCCACTGCTAAAAACCCTACGTGAAAGCGAATTATTGAAAAAAAATTGAACCATAGTCCCGAAATGACCTAGTTTGTGTCGAGTACAGTTTAAACCCCCGGGTAATAAATGGAAGCCAAATTTACAAATCATTTTGTTAATTTCATATTTAATCACCAGGGGCCTGTTTCACGAAATTTTAACTAAGATAAAATCCAAATTTTAGTAATTTGATTGGATAATATTAGACTGATTGTTGTGCTTAGCCAATCAAAATTGAAGTATCTACTAAAATTTGGATTTTATCTTTAGTTAAAATTTCGTGAAACAGGGCATAGCTCCATAAACACCTTTTAGAATTTAAAACATTTGGTAGAAAATGATTCCAGCATGCCACATGAATGTCAAATATCGCATCAGAAATGATTATGCAATGGCAGGTGAAAATGGTTTCTGTAGGAGTTTAAAATCCTGCGTCTTATACTTTTATTTTGACAGCTGTGCACCGCCTACTCGACAATCCGTTAATATAACTTTACGTTGGCCTCAGACCTATATCTACATAAAAAACCAAACTATTTCGTCGTATGAGATTCTAATGCAAGGACAAAATTAAAACTTTTCTTCTATCGGAAAGTCAAAGTCAAACCTTTAAATAGATTTGATTCATGTTATTGCACAATTGTATGATCTTCTTTACACCTTGAATAAAAATCGAGAATTTTGTCACGTATCTGTACAATTATAAGGACAAATAACTAGTGACCAAAAAAAAAATACCATAAAGGACGACCAAGCCTATAACTGCATGACATTGAGAGGCGAACAGTCTATACTGCGCAGACTACGTGATATTATGCATAAAATAAAAAGATTTTGTTCGACTTTTAAGATAGGAAAGTTTGGCGATATAATAGTGCATTTTTAACTAGATCGATCACTTATATCCTATCAAGCCCTTAGAAAAGTTTTGAGATATAATAGTGGATTTTTAACTAGATCGAGCACGTATATTCTATTAAGGGCGATAACTCAAGCAAATATTGTGGGGAATGGTTGTAATTCAATTTAACTAGATCTTATACATGTGACTCAGGAGAGAGAGAGAGAGAAAATAATAGGGTTTAACGTCCACTCGAAACAAACTAGGTCATTTTATTTCAATAATTCGCTTGCGCGTGGGGGTCTTTAATAGTGGGAGGAAACCGGAGGACCCTAAGAAAACCCCCGGGGTTGGACAGACGACCCTACTCCTGGTTACGTACAACCGGAGAATCGAAACCACGCCAGTTGACTCAGTGACAGACTTTATGACACAGCGCGCACGCGCTTACCATTCGGCCACCCAACCCCGGTGGCCCAGAAAAATCCACAAGTAATAAATTGAGACTCTCTCTCTCTCTCTCTCTCTCTCTCTCTCTCGTCACAGGAAGGGCAAGGTCTAGGGGAAATACACAATACAGTATAGAATCATTCGTCTATAATTCGAGGTTTCGGGTTCAATGACGGTTCAATTGGGACCCCACCCAGCGGATTAATTCAACGATCTACAAAGAGCACCCCACAGGGGTCTAAAACAGTGTATAAGAATGTGATAAGTATGATAACAAGCTGGTTATCACAGGGTCAAACCTATAATAGATAATCGACATATTGTTTGTTGATTTAGGTATTTTCTCAGGCCGACAGGTAGACAACTTAGTTAATTGCGGTATTTCCTCAGGTACAGTATATGAATATAGTTAGTTATCGCTTCAAGTGAACGATTAATTAGGGATCATTTCTCTGAATCTACAAGGGTTGGGGGTCTATTATCATATGCCAAGTGAATGTTTAAAGACGGGGTTTTAATTTGCACGGAGCGCTAGCAAGACCATAATAAAAAGCAAGTCAGCCGTTTTGACACCCAAAGACTGATAGGCGGACGGAATGAAAAACAGTGTGGAAACTCTTACTTAAAAAATACCAAATTGTAATATTAAAGTTATACCATATATATATGTAATATTAAAGTTATACCATATATATTTGTAATATTAAAGTTATAACAAATTTATTTGTAATATTAAAGTTATAACATATATTTGAAATATTGAATTAAACCATATATATTTGTAATATTAAAGTTATACCATATATATTTGTAATATTAAAGTCATACCATATGTATTTGAAATATTAAAGTTATACCATATATATTTGTAGTATTAAAGTTATACCATATATATTTGTAATATACCACATATATTTGAAATATTAAAGTTATACCATATATATTTGTAATATAAAAGTTATACCATATATATTTATATATAATATAAAGTTATACCATATATATTTGTAATATTAAAGTTATACCATATATATTTATATATAATATAAAGTCATACCATATATATTTATATATAATATAAAGTCATACCATATAAATTTATATATAATATAAAGTCATACTATGTATATTTATATATAATATAAAGTCATACCATATATATTTATATATAATATAAAGTTATACCCTACCTTATTTATCTAATCTCTTAATTTAATCTGACAAACTCGACTGTGAGTCCAAATCAGATAATTCAATGTCTGAATGACAGACATATTTCTATTACTAAGAGTTTTACTTATATACCCCTTCAGATTCGTTTTTGTATTTGTTTAATGTCTAAAATCAATATTGGTTTAAAAACCGTCAAAATGCACTTTGGTTAACTATAAAAAAATATGACCCAGATAACTTGATGGATGTAAGGATTTCCTAGTTGAATGAAATACGGGGTCTAGCTTAGTTTAAGGGTTTAAAGAAACATGGGAGCCACGCTTGCTCAGTGGATAGGGCGTTTGATCACTAAGTTCCAGGGTTCCATCCTGGTGTTCGCCGAGATTTTCCCCGTGTCGGTGGTGCAGTGTCTAGTCGTTCGGATGGGATAAAACTTGAGGTGTACACGTAAAATAGAGAGAGAGAGAGAGAGAGAGAGAGAGAGAGAGAGGTGGGGTTTAACGTCCACTCGACACATGCTACATATAGGTCATTTCGGGACAAACATATGGTTCAATTTTATTTCAATAATTCGATTGCGCGTAGGGGTCTTTAGCAGTTTGAGGAAAACGGGAGACCCGGTGAAAGCCCACGAGATTGGGCAGGCGACACTACTCCTTGTCACGTACAACCGGGCAATCGAAACCACGCCGGTTGACACAATGGCAGACCTTAGTATTCAACGCGCACGCGCTAACCATTCGACCATCCAAATCAATATAAGCGTAGGTCGTAGCGCCGCTGTCCAGGCAAATACCCCACATAGTACACTGTATGGCGTATGCCCGTCTTTATTAGCCCAATCTAGCAAAACAGTAGGACACTAAACCCCATTTCATTTTAATTTCCATTACAGATTCCATATGTTTAATGTTATGGGATTTGACTACTAGGTTGATAGTCCTTGACTTTGTGAAGATGTTTGACCGCCAACACTCTGTTAGATGGCGCAATCCTAGAATAATAACTGAATTACACTACAGTCCCATAATACAACCAAACTGATCTATCACTGTTAAAGGAGCTAAATCGCTAACATTTGGGACCCAGATATTGACACAAATGTGTCGCAACGCATATTACCTGCCCTTGAATAAGAATAACATCTGACATAATTATATGGAAAACAAGCCACTTAAAGGAGCTAATATTTGGCACCTAGAAAATGACACAAATATAATAATGCAATATGAATGTATATAAACTGATTTACATTCAATCGTTTCTGTTTTGATTGAAATTTCTAATCAGTTATTTTCAGCGAAATACGCCAGAAGTCTCAATGTAATGGCAATCTCTAGCGTCTGGTTATTCAAGTCTACAACGAGAGTATTTATTGCGCATGCTCCCCGAATAAGAATATGACGTCACCGTCTGGCATGACTTGTGGAATATGTCTAGCCTCGTTCTTCGAGTTCCTTGTTACAAATGGCGCTGAAACGCATTATGGTACACGATTCGTTTTGTTTTAAATATTGGATATAAAAAGCCCATCCTTTCCCGGTAAGATCACAACATCAATGTTGATTTAAATTGACAAACAGTTCGTGTTTTCAATGTCGAAGACTTTGGATGATATTGAGTTATACCCCCGTCAGACCGGGGTGGCGTCCTTACTGCGCTGCTACGGCGATGGAAATTGGTTTTAGAGCGCGTCAAGATCGCCATAAGCGTGGTAGAAAAGCCAGCTATCGTGCTGTGGTCTCCATGGTCGCCAATGATCACCGAGTCACGGCGTTTGTTTTGAGCATGTTCAAAACAAATGCCAAGGCTCTGCGATCTGAACTGGACAGCTATGAGAATGCGACTTTTTTTCAAGTTTGTAATTTTTTGGGACATTTTCTTGTGCTGTGTTCACGTTTGCCGGCGACCTTGTGCATTTTCTGGTCGCCGTATGGTCGCAGCAGCGCAGTAAGGGCGTCACCCCGGTCTGACGGGAGCATTAGAGACTTGGCTACTTTAAAGATTATAATAGAGCACATTCATCCTTCTCTATGTACTATTTCTCTGACAGTTTAATCTGACGTCAGCCGATCCTATTTAGACGATAATCTCGTACAAAAACCTTTTTTTTATTCTGACAAATATTTTTTAAAATTCGTTTCCTTTTATTATGCAATGTCAAATATTCTCGTTGTGGGTTCAGGTCACGTGATGTTATGTAGAAATATCGATTAAAATGTTTATCCGTGTGAATAATTTTCAAATTAAAATTCAACTCATGAAAATCACAACCTGTATTGTTCAATCTGTTTCACAGAGAATTGCGAGTCCTCTAATATCTCTGTAAAAGATGACTGCCTTTAACACGTGCCGTCACAGCACGCGGCGTCAATCATTGGCTGAATGGCGCGTGCATTGTTTACATAAGACATTTCTGCTTCGGGCACAATGCTGCCTTTTAGTCATTTTAATACCCATTTACACTAAATAGGAAATAATTTTTACCTACAAATACGTCAAACGTCTTTATTTATTTTTTTAATACATCTTTAGAATTTAATTTGTCGGTGGAAAAAAGTTAATATTTGAGACTCATTAAGTCGCATTGATGTCATCTTTATCAGTGATTGTAGCGGCCTAGCGAATATTCACTGCTGATCAGTGTGTTTATTGTTGTGAAGGTCAATGAGGATTTGAAAAACATTCTGTGATTCATCCACTCTACTTATGATGGGAGTCGCGGTGGCTCAGTGATTAAGAAGTTGGCTCGCTCATCTGGATGTCACGTGTTCGATTTAGGTGTTGACCGAGAAAGTCTTATGGAAGATTAGATAAAGAGCTTGCAGTTCTCACTACAATAGTTAAAAACTAGATAATGTAAAGGGAATATGCTGAAAATTAAAGTCTAGATCATCATTACTAAAGTCGGTACGATAAAAAAAAACATAGTCTCGATTACCCATTTTTGGATTAAATCATTAATGAGCGTTGAACAGCAAATCGGGTTCAAATCCAGTCAAAATCCTACACATGACATTGATAGTTGATTAAGGTCTTTTTATGATAATAAATGTCTAATCAATAGATTATATAACATTTCAGGACCAAAGAAAGATCTGTAATAGGCAGAATTACCTCTTGTATAATTCATGTTTAATATAAACGTATAGTAGCCTATAGTTAGGTAGATGGTATCGGGTATTCTAAGCATATATAGCAGGCCCAAAAAGAGAGGTTGTACACAGGTACATCGCTCCTGGGACCATGAAGCTTCATAGTACCAATAAATATCAAGTTTAATTTTTTTTTTTACATAGGCATGGCCAGTATTCGTGCCACAGAACCCCGGATTGGATCCTCCGAATCCCCACTCTGGCTGGCTATGTAGGGGTAACGCTTTTTCATAATCCTTACACACGTGTAAGACTGGGGAAAATTTATCTTGCTTCAGCACATATAAATTACCTCGAGACTCTAGGCCTGCGTATAACCTGCCTCGTGCACGGTACATACCACGAGTCTCTCTAGTTATTTGACAGTGGGGTCGGGAAAATGCCTACTAGTAGTAGAAGGGTTATCTCCTAGTCAATAAATGGCGTTTAACTTCTTAGTATTCAGTACCACCCGGGCATACGCCATCGAATATGCTCGTGGAAATTTAGTTCGGACAGCGGCGCTACGGCCTACTCTTATATCGAATTCCATCCACTCTTATATCGAATTCCAATTGCCAAGGGATTGTTTACGTGCATACCAATGTGCTATGGGGTAATTTTCCCAGATAGCGGCGTTTCCTCTTAATCTACATCCAATTCCGACTGTCCAGAAATCTAGGGGGATACTAGACACTATTCCTTGTCGGAAACTCCACCCTGCATTATGAACAAAGGGAAATCACGCTGAAATATTTCGACCAACACCAGAAAGACCCGGATTCAAACTTGGTGTTGGCAGGAGACAAACATGAACACCAACGATTACACACATCACGTGAATTTATCTGAAAATGAAATGTATCTCTGAGAGAGAGAGAGAGAGAGAGAGAGAGGGAGAGAGGGAGACAGGGAGTTTAACGTCCACTCGACACAAACTAGGTCATTTCGGGACTAACACATGGTTCAATTTTATTTAAATAATTCGCTTGAGCGTAGGGGTCTTTAGTAGTGGGACGAAACCGAAGGACCCGAAGAAAACCCACGAGGTTGGACAAGCGATCGGACTACTCCTTGTCACGTACAACCTGGGAATCGACCCCGCCTGTTGACTCAGTGGCAGACCGTATGACACAGCGCGCGCGTGCTAACCATTCGGCCATCCAACCACCCAACTGGGTAATGAGTACAGTTTTAAAGAAACTTGTTGACGTGAAAATAAAGAAGCCAGACTGATATTAATTGGATGTAGACAAATTTCTCAGTCATTCTCCATTACTTGAGTCAGTGATTAGACGACCTATTGTTATGTTAAAAGTAGAAGATGAGTTGCTAGATGATATTGGAGTAGTTTATAGTAGATCCTTAAGTAGTCGACAACTAGTAGTAACTAATAGTAACCACGTTTCCATAGCAACTGTTGCTAACATATTTCATATATGTCATGTCATTTCCTTCACACGACACTTCACAAAACCACAAAAATCCTGCCTTCATTTTCAAGTATTATGAACTTTAGCCTACTAATAAATAAATGTGTTCAGGAAACTGCTTTTATACAAAATGGACAACAGTAAACATTTCCTGCGCCGCTACTATCACTTAGGGATGACGTCTGGACGAGTTAATTAACTTAAATATTTACTTTTTTTAAAATCAGCAAATTTCCTACGCCGCTACTATCACTGAGGGATGACGTCGGGGCGAGTTAATTAGTTTTCAATATTAACTTTTTTTTTTAAAATCAGCAAATTAAATTCTAATACAGTTGTTAGAATTATTAACAAAAAAACAAATATAAATGTATTTTAATCAGATTGTGATTCGATTTTCTGTTATTTAGTGAATCTAATGTGGCCTTACGCATTGACCCATTGCGGCTCATAAGTCGATATAAACCGTCGGGAATCATGTTGTGATCATTAAATTAAAGAAAAACAATTGTTGTTCATTATTAGAGTTTTGTCCCCGTAGCCTTCACTGAATAAAAATAGCCTTGAAATAAATAAAAGATAAAATGAAAGGTGATCAACAGAGAGAATAAACAACTCACCTGGATGCAGTACCAGACCAGGTAGATAACAACTGGTCCCTGTTTATATCTGATCTTAAGATCCTACAATTACAGATTACAGACAACTGTCCAGATCTGTAAAATATATGGCCGTATATCACCGTATATTGTCTTTAACTAACAGGCCGTATGTAGCTAATAAGTAAAGCCTTGTATATGTAATATAAACAGTATTGTATCGTGTCCGAGTTTAGACGAGTTGTAAAACCACCTGTAGTTTTACCCACCACACTTTACAATGTAAACACAGATCAGACTTATAAACAATACTTCATCGTAGTCTGAAATTAGGTCAACTTAAAGCACCATATATAACAACTTATAAACACTGTTTCTTTATGTATAGGCCTTTAATTCAATGAATGTAAAGTATAGTATACGTACAAATCAATTTAAAGCACCATACCCTGAACATTTTTATTAAACCTGTAGTTTCCATAGCAGTAATTGGTAATGTTCGTAATTAGCCATAGCATTAATTGATAATGGTGGTAATTGGTGATGTCACTAATTGGTAATAGTGGTAATTGGCCATTGCATTAATTAGTAATGGTGGTAATTATTCGTACTTCTAATTGGTAATGATGGTAATTGTTTATAGCACTAATTAGTAAATGGCTATAGCACTAAATGCTATCTGGCCATAGCATTAATTAGTAATGTTGGTTATTGTTCATAGCACTAATTCGCACTGTTGGTAATTGGCCAGTATTGGAAAATGATGACAATTGGTCATGATATTAATTGATAATAATGGTAATTGGTTATGATGCTAACTTGTAATGGTGGTAATTGGTCATAGCACTAACTAGTACTTGTGGTAATTGACCATAACACTATTTGGTAATGGTGGTAATTTGTCATAACACTATTTGGTAATGGTGGTAATTGGTCATGATACTAATTTGGTAAAGCTGGTAATTGGTCACAGCCCTAATCGGTAATGAAGGTATATTGTCATGGCATTAATTCCTAATTGGTAATAGCACAATTAGGCCATGTTGGTAATTGGCCATGACACTTATTGGCTATTACTGTAATAACTCACCAGGACAAACATGACCATGTTGTTAATAAATATGATGTTTTAAAATTGATCTGCGGATATCATTTTACCTCACAATCTCCGATTCATGTCCCGCTATTCAACATTGTGACACAAACTAGGTCATTTCGGGACTAACATATGGTTTAATTTTATTTCAATAATTCGCTTGCGCATAGGGGTCTTTAGCAGTGGCAGGAAACCGGAGGACCCGGAGAAAACCCACGAGGTTGGACAGGCGCCCCTACTCCTTGTCACGTACAACCGGGGATTCGAAACCACGCCAGTCGACTCAATGACAGACTTTATGATACAGCGCGCGCACGCTAACCATTCAGCCATCCACCCCCCTTCAGCATTGTGAACTGCATGGATCGGAAACGCTAACACATGAAAAACGTGTGTAACTATTTAAACATGTACATAATGTTATTGAAAAAAAACGAAAGATTTAAATTTTTAAAACTTAGCGGTTTTTACTTATGTAAAATTTATGTTTACATATTATTATGAGTTATGCGTACATATATAATTTTATTTTTATCTATTTCTTTTTCTTTTTTTGTTTTTCAATGTATTGAAATATTGTGTAATTTATTTGTTATAACCGGGAGAGGGGTTTATATAGGTTTTGCCTGTTCCCCAGTCCCTTCAGTTTCTGAATAAATATTGTTTATAAAATTGTGAACTGCAAAGGAAGACAACTTGAGACATTGTATAGCTAAAAGAAACTCTATTTTTCTATTTAAAAATCCTGACATTCAAAGATGCTGTAAATAGATGTTTTGAAATTGATCAGCATTGTAAAATGAAATGGGGTTTAACGTCTTACTGTTCTGCTCCCAACTGGGCTCCGTCCTGCATCACTGACAAGGGAGAACCACGCCGGAAAATCTGGATGAACTTTCTCGGCCAATGCAGGGATCGAACACCTGACCTCCAGACTAGCGAGCCAGCGTCTTACCCACCTAGCCACCGTGATCCCCGATCAGCATTGTGAACTGCAAGGGAAGAGAATTTTGTTTGAGATATTGTATACCTAAAAGAAACTCTATTTTTCTATAAAAACCTGATGTAAAACGATGATGTAAATAGACGTTTTGAAATTAATCAGCATTGTGAACTGCAATGGAAGAGAATTTTGTTTGAGATATTGTATAGCTAAAAGAAACTCTATTTTTTCTATAAAAACCTGATGTAAAACGATGATGTAAATAGATGTAAAATGTAATCATCCTGTGATATATAAACTGGGTGGTATAATATTTGACGTAAAACACGTGTTTCTCCAATATACTAGATTTATAACTCACTATTATCTTATCTAATAAATACTTACACATTTCATTTATTTTTATAAAACGATCCGTTTACAGTAGATAACATTTCTACTTGTTTGTTTTTTTTTATCAATATTAGAAGCAGGTGGAGCTTTAATTAACGTTAAAAATTTAGAAAAAATCCAGATGATAAGTCGTGTTGTGGTCGCAAATGGCCCAGTCTTCTAAAATCTACTGATGTTCAGGCCTTGACGGTTTGATTCATTACCCTGATGGCGTCCACCTAATATCTATTTTCTATTCAATCAATTAATGAATGTATATTTACTATCGTGTTCCCTTCGTGGCGAGTTTACTTCAGGTTTTACTAGCGTGTTCCCGTCTTGTTTAGTTAATTTTTACTAGCGTGTTCTCTCCTTGTCGAGTTAATGTTTTTACTAGTATGCCCCATTCTTGCTGAGTTAAGGTTTTACTAGTGCGTTCTCTTCTTGTCGTTCGGAGCAAAACAGTAGGACGTTAAACCCCATTTCATTTCATTTCTCTTCTTGTCGAGTTATAGCATTTACCAGCGCGCCCCCTTCTTTTTTCTTATTAGAACCTCCCAAAATATCCACCAACAAGGTAACAAATGTTTTCAACTGAAAAGATAAATTCTAAAATCATTTTCAGAAGCTGCTGAAAGAGAAATATGGTACTAACGATTAATAAATGTAAAATATGTGATATGTATTAGTATAGTGTATTATATACAGCCACTAAGTTTATCTACAACTATGATTT
Organism: Patella vulgata; assembly: GCF_932274485.2. Taxonomy (NCBI): domain Eukaryota; kingdom Metazoa; phylum Mollusca; class Gastropoda; family Patellidae; genus Patella; species Patella vulgata. The sequence goes on from NC_065885.2 coordinate 8,010,399, forward strand.
ATTGAGTGTGAAATCTGGTGAAGATATTGCAAACTTTTTAAACCTTTATCAATGATTTATGATCGGGATATAAAAATAAAATACATTCAATATTTCAAACATTTTAAACTCTGTAACTTATATCAATGATTTATTACACTACCTGGTTCGAGCGGGATAAGAAAAAAACAAAAAGCGCCTACATAAGCTGTTTCAGAGTAGGATTTGTATTGTTTTTATTCAACTAAAGCAGGTATATTCTAGTAAAGTGTATTAAATTATATAAAGATTATTTTGTTAAAGATACATTATGGGAGATTAGATAAAGGGTTGGCAGTTATCACTATAATAGTTAAAAACTAGATATTGTAAAGGGAATTTGCTGAAAATTTCAGTCAAATTGGTCCACTCTGAACCGAGAATTTAGCGATTGAATTTTGGGCCTAGCCTTAAAGATACATTATGGGAGATTAGATAGAGAGCTGGCAGTTCTCACCATAATAGTTAAATATTAGATAATGTAACGGGAATTTGCTGAAAAGTTCAGTCAAATTGATCCACTCTGAACCGAGAATTTAGCGATTGAATTTTGGGCCTAGCCTTGATCATCATTACTAAAGTTGGTACGATAAAAAACGTAGTCTCGATTATCCACTTTTTTGATTTAATCATGAATAAGCGTTGGGCTGCAGATCGGATTATGATCCAGTAAATATCGCAGGCTAGCGATGACATCGAGAGTTGATTATGGTCTGGATATGTTAATTAATGTCTAATTAATAACTAAGATAACATTTCAGGCCTAAAGAAAGACCTGCAATTGGCAGATTTAGCTCTTGCATAATGCATGTTTAAAGGAACTAAATCGCTAACATTTGGGACCTAGAAATTGACAAAAGTGGGTCGCAACGCATAAAATACTGTAATATGAATGTATATAAACTGATTTACATTCAATGATTTCCGTTTTTACTCCAATTTCAAATCAGTTATGTTCGGCGAAATAAACCAGCAGTCTCAAGCGAGTGCAAATTTCTAGCGTCTGGTTCTTCCAGTCTACATACGCCGTTTGAATTGGTGCAATGTGTCTAGCCTCGTCCCTCGAGTCTCTTGATACAACTGGGGCTGAAGCGCATTATGGTACACGATTCGTGTTTATTTTGTCTTAAATATTGGATATCAAAAGCCCATCTTTTTCCGGTAAGATCACAACATAAATGTTGATTTAATTTGACAATGTTGAAGATTTTGGATGATATTGAGTTAGAGACTTTGCTACTTTAAATTATATAAACGTTATTTTTTTAATCTTTGAATTTTATATCAGTAATATGTCTTACTACATGTTTATTTGCAAATAATCCCAGAATTGCATTTGGCTCGCTACATATATATTTCATCAAGGATTGTCATTACTAGGTAAACTTTAGAAGAACCGACCGCACTGACAATGTCTTGTTAAAGTCTAAAAGTCGTATCGTTCCGGTTTAGAATATCAGACGCTATATTTGGTAAAACCGATAGCACTAGCTGTTCGCATTGCCCTAATGTATTAGACGCTATATTTGGTAAAACTAATAGCACAATGTCTTGAAGTTGTTCGCATTATCCTAATGTATTAGACAATCAGACGCTATATTTGGCAGTGTTGGTGTTCCGTAGAAATTGATTTATATTACGTGATAAGTATAATTCTGGTTAGTTAAAGTATCTATAAATCACATCTAGCATGTCGTGTATTATATAGAAATATCTAATACAATCACAGCCTATATGTGTATAAATCATACCAAACTATTACACTATATAAATTATAGACAATTTATTTATATAGGCCTATATAATACTGTAAACTGGGCTCTCAGATGCAGTCTCTGCTGAGGTTACGAGGTAAGGAGCAAGCGGCAAGTGGGTAGGCACACAGGGTGTTGCGTATGTCGAGGGGGGGGGGGGAGTAGGCATCGTCAAGGGGTCTCACATACCCTGGATCAAAGATACTAGGACTTTCCAAGGGTCGCCGAGAGCGTTTAATATGGATTGTAAAGGGGGAAAAACAAGTGTTAAAGCAAACTGCTCTCAAAACTGCAAACCATAATCGGGGTCTTCGCTTTGAATGAACCCTGTAGAATTTGGGCGCCTACGGTCTCCTACCGAAAGCACTGTTGTTCTCCGTCGGCCACCGCTCCAACTAGACAAAGATTTAAAACAATTTGATGACGAAAAAATTTAAGGTGTGTAATACGACCCCCAATCGGGGTTGAGACTCGGGTATATGGCATGGGGGAGCCAACGCATTCAAGATATTGGTATTTTATTAAATGATCAGACTGCCCTCTTAGTTGATCAAAATCAGTTGATTTTTAACACTGTCCATAACTCTTTAAAATTGTCAAAACGATTCTAACGTCCAAATCATCCCCGTCTGTTATTGATTTATTTATCCAATAATTCATATATATATACATAAAATACCTGATAACATTTAACGTTTAGGTAGGTCTTATATGAAGGGGTGGGGGTTTGCGGCACTACTACATTGCTACCAAATAAAAAAAGGTAAAACAAATATAAAGTAACGGAACGGACAACTGTTTATTTTCAAATAATTTTTATATTTTGTATTTTTATAAGTTCTTGATGTATATATGTTCTATATTACATAAATTAAATAAGATAGGTTGCCAGGCAACGAAACATACGCCCACAGCAGCTAAATCGTCCGGGCAGTCAACAAGGGTTGTCGCATATTTTTACTTTTTTCGGTAATGAAACATTTATAATACACTAAAATCTGATTAAGAGCAACAACTCACAGAAAACTATTAGAATTTGTTTGGTTTTTATAAAGTTCTGCCCCATGCTAACGTTTTGTATGCAAAGCTTTTAATATCATGGAATTAACTGTTTAAGTCATAAAAATTCATTGAAAATCAATATACTTGATCTTAAACTCTGTGTATCAATCTGAAGTCAATCAGATGATAACTTTAGCCTCTAGAGCGTCACAAGATTTTCGTCTCATGACCTCAAACACTGTGTATAAATTTAAACTCAATCGGATATTAACTTTAGACTCAAGAGCATCCACAAGATTTTTTGAAGTGATCAAGGGCCATAACTCTGGCAGTAATTATCGGAAATCGCTGAAAATCAATAGGCTTCATCGTCTCATGACCTTAAACACTGTGTATTAATTTAAGGTCAATTGGATATTAACTTTGGCCTCTAGAGCGTCCACAAGATTTTTCAAAGTGATCAAGGGCCATAACTCTGGCAGTAATTATCGGAGGTCGCTGAAAATCATAGGCTTCTTCGTCTCAAGACCTTAAACACTGTGTATAAATTTAAAGTCAATCAGATATTAACTTTAGCCTCTAGAGCGTCCACAAGCAATTGTGGATGCCGGACCGCCGGACGGGGGCGACGACAATATACAACCACATTTCAATGTGGGCGTATAAAAATATAACATTGTTTACAAATCAAAAAAATAAACACTGGGACCTGGTTGTGAGATGTAAATCGTTGTGAAAAAGGAAGATATGATTTCTGCTTCCTGGGTCCAACCTATGAAGTATATCTATATACTGGAGACTGGAAGTGTTATGATGCAAATTTTGACCTTTTTTGTGGGCGTAGCAGATCGGGCAGATTTTAAGTGGTCAGATTAGGGATGTGCCCCACTGAATCCAGTCAGATTTGATATTTTTAGAATCGGCTCGTACATAGCTAACATTTGGCACCAATCTCAACTATATTACTTATGAGGCAAATTTTGGCCCCCGTCCACACTTTTTAAGGCAGTCAGAAAAGGGCATGGCCCCCTTTTTTTCTGTCAGATTTATATTTTTTATATTCATACATTGTATGGCAATATTTTAGAAATAATTCTGATCTTATTACATATGAGGCAAATTTGAGTCCTTTTTGGCCCTTTTGATCTGCCCCTCCCTGACAAATGCCCCACTGAAACCTCGCAAGACTGGGGGTTTTGAATTTGCCCTATCAATAGCTGCCAATTAATATGGTCAAACCTTTTATTTACTTATGAGGCAGTTTTTTCGTCACTGGCTCTTGGTCTATTAGTAGAGCAGATACTGGAGGCCATTCTGATGATTTACCATATGGACTTTACGTTATGAGACAGGACGGGTTTATAGATCATGAAACATGTGAGGGCCACATCAAGCCACAAACTAAAGGTCATGAACAGTACAGTTGTCTTCTCAACACAAAGCCAAGATAAGTAAAATATTTGTCGAGTTAATCCACTTGAGATGAAGAGGCAATTATAGATAGTGACCACTTGACATATGAGGGGTATATATTATATGTCGGTATATATTTCACACCCCCACAAGGTTCAACATATTTAAACAAAAATATTATCTCTATTAGTAAGTGCAGGGGGACCGCACTACACACAAAACAAATATCTACAAGATAAACCGGCTGACAAGACAGAAAATAGACATTGCAAAAAATAAAACAAATATCAAATCAAGTGAATGGATCTGGGGGGGCCAGCCGTAAACGTCCACAAGGGGGGTAGGGTTAGGGTTGACAGATAAACTTTAGGTTAGGGGGTCTCTATACACTGTAACCCAGGTATCATTTAATCTTGTGTTATCTATCACTATTTTCTTTCACATTCGTTTAATATCAAATCTTTGTTTAAATTTTTTTTAAAATTGTTTAAAATCACTCAAAATCATCTAATTTGTACTGTTTAAAGCTGACTGATCAGTTTTGATTTTGATTGTCCAATTTCCAAGTATTTAATTTCCTGTTCAAAAATTAATCGTTTATACACCAATAATTCATTGGGTTGTTTATTTTTTAACAGTGATCGGGGAAACTAAAGGTGTGTAAATTGTTTAACTTCTCAATCACTGTTAAAAAATAAACAGGGGTCCGGAAATTAAATACTTGTAAATTGGACACACATAATCAAAATTGAATGGTCAGCTTTAAACTGGACACAAGTACCAATTAGATGATTATTGGTGATTTTAAACAATATTTACAATTTTTTTAAAAAAGATTTGATATTGAATGAATGGTAAAGAAATTAGTGCAAAATACACAAGAAGAGAGTGAGAGAGAGAGAGAGAGAGAGAGAGAGAGAGAGAAATGGGTTTAACCTCCACTCGACACAAACTAGGTCATTTCGGGACTAACATATGGTTTAATTTTATTTACATAATCCGCTTGCGCGTAGGGGTCCTTGGCAGTGGGAGGAAACCGGAGGACCCGGAGAAAACCCACGAGGTTGGACAGGCGACCCTACTCCTTGCCACGTACAACCGGGGATTCGAAACCACGCCAGTCGACTCAATGACAGACTTTATGATACAGCGCGCGCACGCTAACCATTCAGCCATCCAACCCCCCTAATTCAAGAGAGAGAGAAATAGGGTTTAACATCCACTCGACACAAACTAGGTCATTTCAGGACTAACATATGGTTTAATTTCATTTCAATAATTTGCTTACACGTAGGGTTCTTTTAGCAGTGGGTGGAAACCGGAGGACCCGGAGAAAACCCACGAGGTTGGACAGGCGACCCTTATCCTTGTCACAAACACCTGGGGATGAGAAACCACGCCAGTTGAGTCAATGACAGGCCTTATGATACAGCGCGCACATGAATACACAAGAATAAATGATACTTGGGTTACAGTGATAGTAGGCTACGCTTTGTGAAATAGGGTTTAACATCCTACTTGTTCTCCACCTACGGACTATCAAGACAGACATATTATACCATGCCGTGTGCTCTGAAGGAAATTCTGGCAGGATAGCAGAGCTAGGGCCTACTCTTAAATCAAATTTCAACTGTCAAGTGTTTCAGTCCCATCCCAACGATACTATTCCTAGTAACCAATAACACTTTGATTCATTCATTTTGAAATATTTATTTCAGTTTTTATACAGATCTTTGATTCAGATGTTTATGAGAATGTTTTTTAAAATGAGTAATACCTTAATACAGACTTAATGCACACATATAACACAATCAACTGCTCATATCAAATTCTATAACACTCCGATTTGCAATCTGATTAAAATACAGATCTATATTTTGTTTAGTTTTTATTTACTTTCCACGGCCTACACTACATGAAGATCTGACCAGTTGTAGTTGGAGAATGCGTCAGGGGTCATACAAGCGGCTTTTAACCCTATGACATCAGACATTGATTAATCAATCAGCAATGACGTTTCTAGTGGTTTACCCACAGTTTCATGCACAGCACGCCAAGAACGCGCTGTAACAGACCGTTTCATTGGCTAAACCATCACATTTTGAACTATAAAAACTGAAACGAAATAGGATCTGTGTTTTAATCAGATTGTCGGATTAGTTTCTATGATTGATCACTAGAAATAAAGCAAAAATGAAATATTTCTTGTCTGAGATGGTTGGTAGCACTAGAATGATAAAGTTATGATATATTTTGACAAGATATCCTGTATTTATTCTTTGAATGGCGTTTAATAATTAGGACACAATCAATTAAAACACTATTTATGGTAACAACTACAATTTGTGTTTTATATGCTTGATAACCACTTGGTTAAATCTTGTTTAAACATAAATCTTGTTATACATAAATAATGTTTTAACTGATCCAAGTAAATTATAGTTTTATGAAACAAATGAAATGAAATGGGGTTTAACATCAGGGCCGTATGTAGGATTTTAAAAGTGGGGGTGCAGCAGAGTGGTGGGGCGCCTTAGCCTCCACGTATGTGATATAAGAAAGTTTCAATTAGGGCAAACAAACCCATTGAGGTGTGAGCGCCCTTAAAACCGATTGACTGATCAGTGCCTTAAGAGTACCACTGTGTGATCATAATCAAGTGTATTATTTTATAATTGAAAGATTGTCAAATAATTTTAGTTTTTTTGGAAGGGGGGGGGGGGCGCAATTTTTTGGGGCACCTTATTTTTCTGGGGGTGCAATGTACCCCCTGCACCCCCGCTAAATACGGCCCTGTTTAACATCCTACTGTTCTGCTCCAAACTGGGCTAATGAAGACATTTAAGAAACGGAAAAATTTGAAAATCCAGGGCTTATTATATAAATACAATTAGGTACTTTATCTATATTGTAAACATATAATTATTTTAATAACATCTACATTAAGGTCAGCGGAGTTTTATGCCCACTTTGTGGCAGTGATATACACAACAATGATATTATGTAAAATATATAATAATGTTTAAAATGATGGAGATATAAATGATAAAAGCAAGAATTTAAATATAATCAACACCACCCCATTTGACTCAATAACAGACCATTTGACTCAATGACAGACCATTTGACTCAATGATTTCCCGAGCATAGATAAACTACTACACCAATCATAAATGGAATAACCATTTTTTTAATGTTGGTGTATGTTTATCAATACATCCATAAATAACACTTCCTCTGGAGCATTCAGGATTTTTTCTGCTTCCAACCTGAAAATTAAATTTGACAATGTAAATATGAGAGAGAGAGAGAGAGAGAGAGAGAGAGAGAGAGAGAGAGAGAGAGAGAGAGGGGTAACCTCCACTTGACACGAACTAGGTCATTTTGGAACTAACAACATATGGTTCAATTTTTTTCAATAACTTGGTTGCGTGTTGGGGTCTTTAGCAGTGGGAGGAAACCGGAGAACCCCGAGAAAACCTACAACCAGGGAATCGAAATCATGCCAGTTGACTCAGTGACAGACCTTATGATACAATGTGCACGCACTAACCATTCTGCCATCCCCCCCGACAATGACACTTTTAATTTCAGTGTGACTCTCAAGAAACTGTAGGGCCAAATGCAACAATTTAACTTTATTTGAAATAAGAAGCACTCATAAAACGATAAAATTGAGAAATTGAGCTAAGTTAATGTTCAACAACATGTGACCATAAGACGTTACTATAAATAGGTCATGTGGTTCTTAACAAGTTTGCCCAGACAGTGCCAATGCTTCCTGGAATTCTTAATGTGCACCTTGTGTTTTCATCCCATCTGAATAATAAAACATGGTTCCTTGCCAGGTCTTGGATCACTTGCATCACTGACAAGAAGAAACCATACTGGACAAAACCTGAGGAGATTTCTCGGCCAAGGCTAGAATCGAACCCGAGTCGTCCTGGTGAGTCAGCGCCTTATTCTCTGAACCACCGTTGATTCCATGGTTACCAGATGGTTCCATATAGTTATAATTATCTATAAACTTACCTATTTACAGAGCTTCAAATGGTATGGTTCTTGAAACAGCTAATGTGTCTTTCAACATGTGATTACGAAGAGCCCATAATGCATTAGTAACGTTACCATGGTAACCAGCACCTTGTGATAACCATTGTGTAGGAAGTCGTGCCGCGTTCGGTATGGTCGTATTTTCAGGTGTAGCTGTCAGCTGTTTGTCCCAATCGCCGATTGTTCTACTCTCAGCATTTAAACCTTCTATATACCTGTAATGAACATTAAAACCTTCTATATACATGTACCTGTAAACCTTCTATATACCTGTAATAATCATTTAAACCTTCTATATACATGTACCTGTAAACCTTCTATATACCTGTAATGAACATTAAAACTTTCTATATACATGTACCTGTAAACCTTCTATATACCTGTAATAATCATTTAAACCTTCTATATACATGTACCTGTACACCTTCTATATACCTGTAATGAACATTAAAACCTTCTATATACATGTACCTGTAAACCTTCTTTATACCTGTAATAATCATTTAAACCTTCTATATACCTGTAATGAACATTAAAACCTTCTATATACATGTACCTGTAAACCTTCTATATACCTGTAATAATCATTTAAACCTTCTATATACATGTACCTGTAAACCTTCTATATACCAGTAATAATCATTTAAACCTTCTATATACATGTACCTGTAAACCTTCTATATACCTGTAATGAACATCAAAACCTTCTATATACATGTACCTGTAATAATCATTTAAACCTTCTATCTACCTGTAATAAACATTTAAACCTTCTATCTACCTGTAATAATCATTTAAACCTTCTATCTACCTGTAAAAAACATTTAAACCTTCTATATACCTGTAATAAACATTTAAACACCTGTAATAATCATTTAAACCTTCTATCTACCTGTAATAAACATTTAAACCTTCTATATACCTGTAATAAACATTTAAACCTTCTATATACCTGTAATAAACATTTAAACACCTGTAATAATCATTTAAACCTTCTATATACCTGTAATAATCATTTAAACCTTCTATATACCTGCAAACACAACACAATGTTTAAAATCAATTGAAAACAAAATAAGCCATGGACTTGCAGTTGTACAGCAGGAAGAGCAGCAATTAAAGTATGATGACAAGGTATTGTTTATAAATACTGATAGACAGCAATCACGAGCTTGGCGTCATGGTTTTGAGTTATTGCGCCTCCTTGAGTTTTTGTGTCCCTTCGCAAATAGCAAAAAATCACATGGTTTCAATGCGGTTTCTAACCTTATATTCATAATCATAATACTTAACCAGTGTCAAACATATACCGTGGGTGATATGCTACAAATCGACTCTAGCATGTGTAGTACTATCGGCCTTCTTTCCTTGTTGTGTTTGTTTCCTTTGTGATCGTAATATATAACACTACTGGTTAAATGGTTCTTACAACTTTTTTGTTAAGCTGTAATGGCTTCGAAAGATAGAATTTGATGGATATTTTGACAATGGTTATGATTTTACCAAAATATCACTGTTTTTTTTATGTATAAATATATATTCCCGTTCATTAATTAAGTACATGTGATTTGACTCAGAGTGAAGCAACAATTTTTCAAAGAACCAATATTGTCTTAAGGACCAAAGTGCTACACATGTTCCACAAAGTAATGGATATCTTACTTTAGATAGGCTTCGGAATGTAACAATCTTTGTGTTCTTGGTGGTACAGAGACAAATATAGGTGATGGTGGTCGGGGTGGTGGAGGTGGTACCATTGGCTGTCCTGAAAATAACGGTATTAAACATATCAATCATTTATAATTCTAAAAAAAGATATTTGCTTCTTTTCAATGTGTCTAAATTATGAGTCTAATTCTCATTTCTTTTGTTTGTAATAAGTGGTATCACAAAATTGTCAAATCTACGGTTATAACCCAAATTTATATGCCCAACAGATAACGCTTTAGTAAGTACAATAGAGAAGAAATCGTTTTCATTTAAATCAAAAATTTTGAACTTGTTCATAAAGTCTTAAACGAAATACCCATAACTTGTGAGATAAAACTACTTGTATTATAAGAAAAGCTAAACTTTACTGAAAAAAATAAACAATTACATAATGATAATATGCATTATATACCCTTCATGTGGCCCTATAATATATCCTTCACGTGGCCCTATAATATACCCTTCATGTGGCCCTATAATATACCCTTCAGATGGCCCTATAATATACCCTTCACGTGGCCCTATAATATACCCTTCACGTGGCCCTATAATATACGCTTCACATGGCCCTATAATATACCCTTCATTATAATACATGTGACTTACCCTTCATGTGGCCCTGTAATAAACCCTTCATGTGGCCCTATAATATACCCTTCATGTGAACTACCCTTCATGTAGCCCTATAATATACCCTTCATGTGGCCCTATAATATACCCTTCATGTGGCCCTATAATATATCCCTCATGTGGCCCTATAATATACCCATCATTTGGCCCTATAATATACCCTTCATGTGACCTACCCTTCATGTTGCCCAATAATATACCCTTCATGTAACCCTATAATATACCCTTCATGTATAATACATGTATACCCTTCATGTAAATAACATGCTGTTATAAAGCCTAAAGTTTAGCTTAAATATTTGATTAAATGTATTTATTACATACAATACCAAATCTGATTGTAAAATACTACTCATATCAATATGAATACTACATATATATTATTAATTATAAGGCACTAAGAGTTATTATAAAATATACATTAAGTGGGTCCTGTAACCTGAGTATCATTTAATCTTATGTTTTTAGCACTAATTTCTTTCAAATTCAATCAATATCAAATCTTTGTTTGAAAATTTGTATGAATCGTCTAAAATCAACCCAAATCATCTAATTTGTACTTGTTTAATTTTGAGAATGAGCGTCCAATTTACAAGCATTTTAATTTTCTAATCACGGTTCAAAAACAAATAACCCAAATGATTATTGATGTATAATGATTAATTTTTGAACAGTGGTACAAATTAAATGATTTTGTGTGGGGTTTTACTATTTTTACAAATTGTGAAACCAAGATTTGTTATTAAATGACTGTGAAAGAAATTAGGCCCATATAACCCCTGGGTTACAGTGGCCAGGGGAGTTGTTAGAGTTACATGTATTATAAACATTCTATATGGATTTAGTTTTATTGCGCAAATATTGATTATAAGTTATAACAGGTTGTTAGCTATGTTAACTCCCTAATGAGAAGTGATATCAGATGTTCTACAAAGATTAAGTCTATACTGCCCAACACAACCAATTTATTTTCTATAACATATATTTAGTAGATATTAAAGTTCTGTTGTTAACTGTAAGTAGTTGTTAATGTTCTGTTGTTAGTAGGTTTGGGTGTGTATATGAATGATGTAGATTTTTGTTAGGTCAGGATATAATCTGTTTCCCCTTGTCAGTGGTGCAGGATGGAGGGCCTGACAAGGACAGCTGTCTAGTTGTTCGGATGAGACAAAAAAAACGAGGTCCTGTGTATACATTGGCATGCATGTAAAAGATCCCTTGGCAGTTGGAATTTGATATAAGAGTAGACCATTATGCCACTGTCCAGGCAAAATTTCCCTCATAGTACACTGTATGGCATATGCCTGTCTTCATTAGCCCAGTCGGAGCAGAACAGTAGGATTTTAAACCCCATCTCATTTCATTTCAGATTATAATCTACACATTAAAGAAAATGCTTCAAAAATCATCACCAGCTACATGTATGCTATGTAATAATGTTAGACTGGCAGTGATGATAAAGGTAGGAAATAATGTTTATGTCATCATAGTCACACTACAATACAATCCAGTTCTACTTTTAGCGAAACGATGCTAGTCTTAGCAATGATGTTAGTAAATCGCCAGCCCTCTATAGTACGTATGCTATATGATGTTAGGGTTACCAATGATGCTAGTAGATCGCCATCACACTATAGTATGCTATATGATGTTAATTTAATAAAGATGTTATAAGATCGCCACCACACTGTCAGTATACAATGCTAGGTTTAGCAACAATGTTAGTAGTTCGCCATCACACTAATGTTAGTAGATCGCCATCACACTATAGTATGCTATACAACGTTAGTAGATTGCCATCACACTAACATTGTTATACAATGCTAGGTTTAGCGATGATGTTAGTACACTATATAGTATGCTATACCATGTTAGTAGATCGCAATCTCACTATAGAATGCTATACATGTACAATGTTAGTAGATTGCCATCACACTGTAGTATGCTATACAATGTTAGTAGATTGCCATCACACTGTAGTATGCTATACAATGTTAGTAGATTGCCATCACACTATAGTATGCTATAAATGATGTTAGTAGATCACCATCACACTATAGTATGCTATATGATGTTAGGGTTACCAGTGATGTTAGTAGTTCGCCATGACACTATAGTATGGTATACAATGTTAGTAGATCGCCGTCACACTGTAGTATGCTATTCAATGTTAGTAGAATGCCATCACACTGCTATAGAATGCTAGGTTCAGCCATGCTACATCACGCTATACAATATGATGCAATACCTGGTAATCCCGACATGCCGTTTGTCAATGAATTAGGACTGGGTGGTAACATGGGATATGAGCAAGGCGATAAACCTGCACCGTTAGGAGGAAGACTACCTGCTACACCTGGTGGTGACGCATTCATAAACATTCGTTGACCAGGTTGTGGCATACCTCGTGGTCCAGGATAGCCAGACACACCATATACCATTCCTTGTAAACAAAATCACCATAGCAACCAGTAACATGGCAACAACACAGGAAGTAGAAGAAGAAGATGCAAAGAGACAGAGAAGTTGGGATTATGGGAATAAAAATCAAATAATCTGATCTAGGTTAGATTCAAAATTCAAAACTTTGTTCTTTTAATTTATATGTTTTGCAAGATAATACCATTTTTTAGTTTCCTTTTTGAGTTGACCATTTGTTTAGTGCCTGGATAACCATCATTATATCCTTACTGAATTTGTAGTAGAAAGTGATCATCATGATTATCAAGTCATTCATATAATTGAAAAATGAAATTCCAAAAATAGGTAAAGTAAATTTTGAGATCATTTTCAAACAGCTGAATATTTTGATTCAAAGCTTTCTGACTGAGCTCTGTACACAAGCCAAATTATTACATTTAGGCTTTCTGACAGAGCTCAGTACACAAGCTATGTTATTACGTTTAGGCTTTCTGACAGAGCTCAGTACACAAGCCATGTTATCACATTTAGGCTTTTGATTTACAGAAATCAACATAGAATACCCATAATCCTAACTATGTTATAGATGATAGATTACAACAGTCAACATTTAATATAAACAAACATTCAATCAAATTATGGAGATTTAATTAGAATTCTTACATCATGCTGAATTCTCAATAATACATTTAATTACAGTGAGTCCTGGGGTTTTTCATCATCTTGTGAAACATTCTATATAGATCAAGTATTTTACAATCAACCCCTTTGATGGTTTCTACTTGGTTATCTCTCCTTGTTTCAATGTTCCATATTGTGCGTATGTATCTTCAATGTAGTATGGTTGTCATTCTTTACATGATAAAGACGGAGAACTCTCATTGACACATCGTCAGAAATAAACTTTTAAGTAACTTGTATTCCACATAATTGTTTCATGTTTTATTTCCATTTAGCTACTAAATAGCGCTTAAACAATTTATTTAACATGATCTTGTGAAAAATTCTATTTTCTGAGAATAAAATATTGTTTATAAAAAGAAAAAGCAAGTCTAAATGTATTACTTTAATGTTCGACTGTTTTGTTACAAGATGTGTAAGTTTTTTAACAATAATTAGTTTAATCCCATGGCATTGTTGATTATCTGTGCAAGTTGAAAATATGTGAAAGATTAAAGAAAGTATAGATACCCCTGCCAAAAGAAAGAAGATACCGGCCCAACCCCCTGCCATAGATTTTTAACGAGCCATAAAATGATGCCACATACTAATAAAACTTTCATATCAACAGTCAAATTTGAGTTAAATTGTCAATAAAACTCTCATATCAGCCGTTGAATTCAAGTTAAATTGTCAATAAAACTTTCATATCAGCCATCAAATTGAAGTTAAATTGTCAAAGCTGAGTAACAAAATCTTTGTTGTTGAATTCATGTTCAAAATGAAGAATTTGTAAAACTGAGTAATAGAATCTTTGGTAAAATCATGGTATAATTCCCAAAATGATCAGTTCATTTACAAAGCAATAAATCAATAAAACTTGATAATGTTTCAAAGTTGAAAGTAATTCTCCAATTGCATCCCAAAAAATGTATTTTATGCATTTTGCACTATTTCGCGATTGATCAACTTGAATTGCTATACACAGGTTACAATTCTATGAAATACAATTACTGTTTATTACTGAGAGGCGGGTTGGATGGCCGAATGGTGCTGTATCATAAGGCCTGTCATTGAGTCAAACTGGCGTGTTTTCGAATCCCAGGTTGTACGTGACAAGGAGTAGGGTCGCCTGTCCAACCTCGTGGGTTTTCTCCAGGTCTTTCGATTTCCTCCCACTGCTAAAGAACCCTACGCGCAAGCGAATTATTGAGGTAGAATTGGACCATATGTTGGTCTTGAAATGACCCAGTTTGTGTCGAGTGGATGTTAAACCCCATTCCTCTCTCTCAGTTTATTACTGAGAGAGAGAGAGAGAGAGAGAGAGAGAGAGATGGGGTTTAATTTGACATCCACTCAACAAAACTACATCATTTCAGAACTTTTATTTCAATAATTTGCTAGCACATACAGGTCTTTAGCAGTCGCCCGAAGTTGGAGGAAACCAAAAGACACTGAGAAAACCCATGAGGTTTGACAGGTGACCCTACTTCTTGTCACATGCAAGTGGAGAATAGAAACCACGACACTTGACAGGCCTTATGATCAAACAGCAAACAGGCGTAAACCATTCGACATCCCCGCCCCCCCCTCTTTATTCTTTATCAAGCAATGATAAGATATAAGCAATCTGATTAAAACCCAGATCCTATTTCGTTTCGTTTTTTATAGTTCAAAATTTCGTTTTACTTGTCTTTACTACATTAGGATCTGGAAAAGTTGTTATCATTGACGTGTTCTGCATGATGTGAGCTATTAGCCAATGGAACGGTCTGTTACGGCAAGCTTTAGGCGAGTTTTGCACGGAACTGTGGGTAATCCACTAGTAACATCAATGCTGATTGGTTAATCAAATGTCTGACATCATAGGGTCAAAAGCCGCCTGACAAAGGGTCAGATCTTCGTGTAGTGTAGGCCATCAAAAGTATATAAAAACGAAACGAAATATAGATCTGTATTTTAATCAGATTGAGATATGAGATATAATAGGACAATATATTCATGTAAGAAACAAAACGTTGAAATGTCTCTTAGTAAAAAGCAGTAATTGTATTCCATAGAATTGTGGCCTGTATATTCCAGTTCAATTACTAAATGCCATTGAAACAATTTACTATGAGAATGTATATTATTTACTTGTAGACGTCTGACACTATGTGGTTATTTACTTGTAGACATCTGGAGCCTAGTCGAAACGTCACTCAGTAATAAGCAGTAATTGTATTCGATAGAACTGTGGCCTGTATATTCCAGTTTAATTACTAATAGCCATTGACATAATTTTGAATTAGGATGTGACATCATTATATTTACATAACTACTAGTTTCTATTAACCAGGATAATACTTTACCTTGCATGGCCATCATTGAGCCATTTTGCATCATAAAATTACCACCTGCTTGTGGTAACCCAGGAGACGGAGCATAACCAGGAAAAACACCAAACTGAGGCTGTGCGAATCCTTGTTGAAAATTACTACCTATTATAACATTACATCCAAAAAATAGAGAAGGTGATCACAATAAACATGCACCATGCCGAAAAAAACACAGGAAAAAACAAAAACAAGGAGCACATCTAACTATAGCTATTATATACAACATTATTCATTCCATCACACAGACAAAAACTTTCTCAAATATATCAAAACTTGGACTCTATTCACTCGGTTTTACATCAGCTTAAATTTTATTTTATTAAAGATCCATTATGTAAGATTTAGATAAAGAGTTAGCCCTACTTGCTATAATAGTTTGAAAATAGATGATGTAAAAGTAATAATTTGAAAATTTCATTCTAATTACTCTATTGCGAGCGAAGATATTAGCCTTTAAAGGTTTGAAAAGATGTGTGCAATAATTTCAACCACCTTACTGGTTGTTCGAAGCTAAGTCTCGCTTCTCCATTTTTAGCTTAAATCAAAATATGGCTGAACTGTTATAATCTATTTAATATCGGAGAAATCCGATGCCATCGAGAGTTGATTATGGCCTGGATAAGTTAATTAATGTCTAATTAATAATTTAGAAAATATTTCAGGCCAAAAGAAAGACCTGCAATAGGCAGATTTAGCTCTTGCGTAATGTATGTTTATTTGTTAAAACTAAAATTTTAATAAGTTAATATTCCTGAATATCATTTAAGGAATTGAGAATTCCTTTGTAAACTACAATATTGTGAAAGTTGAATCTCTAATAGGTATATCAGTCAATAAATAGTTGAATTCAGCTCAGTATTTACAAAGTTATGACGAATTGAAAATGTGTTAACATTCAGCATCCACTGTAGACCATACATGTATATAGTCGACATAAGTCACTGTAGACCATATATAGTCAACACAAGCCACTGCAGACCTTATAGTCAACAAAAGCCACTGTGTAGACTATATATAGTCAACACAAGCCACTGCAGACCATATATAGTCAACACAAGCCACTGTAGACCATATATAGTCAACACAAGCCACTGTAGACCATATATAGTCAACACAAGCCACTGCAAACCATACATAGTCAACACAAGCCACTGCAGACCATATATAGTCAATACAAGCCACTGCAGACCATATATAGTTAACACAAGCCACTGTAGACCATATATAGTCAACACAAGCCGCGCAAACCATATATATATAGTCAACACAAGACACTGTAGACCGTATATAGTTAACACAGATCATATATAGTCAACACAAGCCACTGCAGACCATATATTATATATAGTCAATATAGTCAATACAAGCCACTGCCTAGACCATATATAGTCAACACAAGCCACTGCAGACCACGCCAGTTGACTCAATGACAGACATAAAGATACAACGCAAATGCGCTAACCATTAGGCCATCCAACCCCTTTAACTATTTTTGGATAGATAGATATTCAACTTCCCCAATATTTCAGTTTGCAAGGGATACCTCGATCCCTCAAGTGACATTAAATATCAGTCACAAAATATCAAAATTGAAAAGAGAGGGAATCTGATATAAAAATGTGATTCAAGCTGAAGTAAAAATAGTGAATATAACATCTGATGGACTAAATAATTTACATTCATTGCATCAAATTATTTCAAAATATTTGAGAAATTTAGTCTTCAGGCTTCAATATTACTCTTGGTTCTAAAGCTGACAGAAATGAAATGAAATGAAATGGGGTTTAACGTCCTACTGTTCTACTCCTAACCTGGGCTAATGAAGACGGGCATACGCTATACAGTGTGCTATGAGGAAAATTTGCCCGGGCAGCGGCGCTACGGCCTACTCTTATATCGAATTCCAACTGCTTAGGGATCTTTTACGTGCACACCAATGTGTACACGGGACCTCGTTTTTTCGTCCCATCCGAACGACTAGACAGCTGTCCTTGTCAGGCCCTCCATCCTGCATCACTGACAAGGGGAAACCACGCCGGAAAATCGGGATGAACTTTCTCGGCCAATGCAGGGATCGAACACCTGACCTCCAGTAAAGCTGACAGACTTTCGGCTTTATCAGATTGTGATGCAGAAGCAATTTACTTTAGAATGTTTTAGAATTAATCCTTTGGCCAAATCATATTTTAAAACTTTGATAAACCATCATAATTGCAGAACCAAGAATAATTTGAGATTTTTTTTAAATATTCACAATACCACAATGCTACATACATATAAAAATAAACCACTACATCAGGTTGTAAATATGTAAACAATTTACAAAATGCACAAAAAACGATACATTTTTTTTTTTAAATTAAAAATTTCATATTTCTGGTAACACAAGAGTTTCTACATAACTAATATCCAAACTGATGCCAATCTCCAAAATAAAAACAGAAATTTGTGACAAAATAAGACATCTAGAAGCAGATATAATAAGACTTGTAAATCAAGACTAACCTGGAGTATTTGGACGTCCAGACGATCCAGGTGACATATGTCCGATATCAGACCAGGGACTTTGAGATCTGTTAAATGAATCATTAAAGGCCTTGTCCGCTTCTTTTTGTTTGGCCACCTGCTCGGCTGCAATGACCTTGGCCCTTTCTTCGTACACTTCCTTTTCTTCACGTGTCAAACCTCTCCACTGTAATTCACATCGTAAACATTTACAAAGTATGATACGATGTTTGGGAAATATTCCCCTTTATCTTTTTTCTTGAGTTGTTTCCCTTACTGTTTTTCATTTTGATTGAAGCAGGGTTCTTAATTCATTTTGAAATAGTCGTCTTTTCAACAACAAACATGTTGGTTTATGCATACTCTATTCACGACATCCAACTAAACGGAAGTTATAAATTAGTACAAAGAAAAACTACAAGTACATACAAATGTTTTTTAAAGTCTGTATCACTACAGACCTCAGTCTGTACAGTGCAATGGATGCTTACAGCTAGCCCCGGGATCCATTCAGTTCGATCTGATGTATACATTTGTTGTTTGTGATGTCTGCAGTATATTGTGTCATGTCCGTAAGTTTGTCTTGTGGAATTGTTTGTGTGTGGTGTGATCCCACTGTACTTAATAATAACCTAATGAACTTTCTCAGCCAATGGAGGGATCAAACACGCGACCTCCAGGCTAGCGAGCCAGCATCATACCCAATTAGCCACAGTGGCTCCCGTCTCATCGGAACAACTGCATACATGTATCATATAGTGCCATGCGCTCTGCCCCCACGTCAGTGCCACAAGCCCTTCCCCTCATGACAAGCTTGAAATATGTGAAGTATGTTATCTTACAGGGTTTTTGTGGCTTTTATAGTCTTATAATATGACTATCAATAATCTTACCCTTGTTCCAACTAATCGACTGACGTCACCGAAGTTAGCTTCAGGATGTTCTTGTTGTATTATTTTACGTATTTCACCGGCATAAACAATATAACCACTTGGTTGACGTCGCACCGTAGACTTGGCCTAAAATAACATATAAAAATATATAAAATATAGATTCATCTAATTAAAACATGCTCATGGTCATTTAATTAATTTAAATGAAATAGGGGTTTAATTAATTTAAATGAAATAGGGGTTTAAATAATCTAAATGAAATAGGGGTTTAAATAATTCAAATGAAATAGGGGTTTAAATAATCTAAATGAAATAGGGGTTTAAATAATTCAAATGAAATAGGGGTTTAAATAATCTAAATGAAATAGGGGTTTAAATAATCTAAATGAAATAGGGGTTTAAATAATTCAAATGAAATAGGGGTTTAAATAATCTAAATGAAATAGGGGTTTAAATAATTCAAATGAAATAGGGGTTTAAATAAATCAAATGAAATAGGGCTTTAAATAAATCAAATGAAATAGTGGTTTAAATAATCTAAATGAAGTAGGGTTTTTTAAATAATTTAAATGAAATAGGGGTTTAAATAATCTAAATGGAATAGGGGTTTTTAAATAATTTAAATGAAATAGGGGTTTAAATAAATCAAATGAAATAGGGGTTTAAATTATTTAAATGAAATAGGGGTTTAGATAATCTAAATGAAATAGGGATTTAAATAATTCAAATGAAATAGGGGTTTAAATAAATCAAATGAAATAGGGGTTTAAATAATTTAAATGAAATAGGGGTGTAAATAATTTAAACGAAATAGGGGTTTAAATAATTCAAATGAAATAGGGGTTTAAATAATTTAAATGAAATAGGAGTTTAGTTTTTCTGCACCAACCCGGGAAATAAAGATGTTCATACATTGGGCACAGGACCTCGTTTTTTTGTCGCAGTAGAAAGACCTGGCCCCAGATTCACAATGCATTCTCAGACTTAAGTTAAAAATGTGCAAATATTTGTGTTTCTGGATCAAAGATATTTCTCATAAACAGTGATTGAAAGTTGAGTAAATTCTTAACTTAAGTTTGAGAGTGCTTTGTGAACTCGGAGCTAGCACCTTATACTCGCTATCACAAGATAAAATAAGAATATTGACCAGGTATATTGATGACCCACCTTTTTAGGTTTTTCTACAGGTGTCTGTGAATTCTCATCAATGGACATGTTGGTCGTTACAGACATAGTTTCTGTTTTAGCATCCTGGGAATCCTCCGCATCTTGGCTGATATTAAATGTATCTTCCGAAGCCTTTATTAACAATGGTGACGGTTCCTGAAATAACAGAGAAAAAAAGCAGATTATAAACCCACAGAACATTAATTTCCATAGTTATCTGGTAAATCTGTTTTATGGTCTTTATGTGTAGTTTTTAAAATGTTAACTACCCCCTATTGTGTAATTAATTTTGACGAAAAACGTCATTTATGGACCTTTGTATTCCTGAATACAAACTATAGTAGTCTGAAACCATATTAAAACGTAATATAAGGTCCTACACATGCTGCGATCGTATGTTCAAAGAATAGGTTGGGGAAAATACCTCCAGGGCGTTATATTACGTCCTACACACAGTGAATGGCAGTTGTCCAGGACGTTATATAACGCCCTACGCAGTTAACGGGTTAAAACAATGCAATAATTAATCAGATGATGTCGTTGATATCATTGTCTTTCTGAAATAAAATTGGGTTTAACGTCCTACTATTCTGCTCCTACTGGACTAATGAAGACAGGCATGTGCCATACAGTGTGCTATAAAGGAAATTTTGCCCAGGCAGCGACACTATGGACAACTCTTATATCGAATTCCAACTGCCAAGGGATCTTTTACATGCACACCAATGTATACACAGGTCCTCGGTTTTTCGTCCCATCCAAATGACTAGACAGCTTTCCTTGTTATGCCCTCTGCATTGTTACTCTGAATACTACTGGATGTGTTAATAGTTGTTACACGAGGTCATAAATTTTCTTATCAAGAGTTGTTTACAGCGCAGATGTCGTTTAATATGTGGCCATTTGTAGTTTTTCAGGTTCTAGCTATTACCTATAAATATGTGCATGGTAGTTATACACTCAGTACACTATATTAATTTTGCAATTTTGAATATTATTCACCATGTCGTGATGTCTGATTGGGCATATTCCTCGTCAGATAATTTAGGATGTTAGGAAAATATCGTCAGACATGCGGGCGAAACCCCATTACTGGTGCATGCCAATTGCCCCATCTGAACTGCCAAGGGGATTATTTTTATGAATTAATAAGAAATATACCTACTCACTGTTGGACTAAATTCTTCATTTAGTTTAAAACTTTTATTGATTTTACAGTCTTAACAACTATAAAAATGTTTTCTAACTGTGCAATGAACAAATAAGCTATTCAACAACAAGTTAAGTATTTTTTGTGAAATAAATTTTCAATAATATAAACAATAGCGTCTTATCACTTGAAAATAGTAAACTTTATATAAGATGATGATCACCAGCTCCAATTGGCACCTCTCATTTCACTTTCAATTGGATATATAATAATCCATCATTATTTACTACCTTTATATTGGATATATCAGGGCTCACCAAACCACGGCCAGTGTGTCGGGCAGTTAGTCCGGACCGCAGTTGCCAACTTTTTATGATTTACTATTTATGCGTTTCAACTATGGGCACAACTTGATATGATATAACTGTCTTATTACATCCTAAACTTTGTATAAATATTCTAACTTGGTGACATTTTTGGTACAATTAAAATATTTTATTGTTTTTATTATTTTGTTTATTTCATGTATTGATAAATAAATAGAATGAGTATCTTTATTTTTTGTGTAAATTCAGTGTATTCTGTATTCAGTATATTGAACAAAATATTTATCTGGCCCGCGCTCGGCATTCTTTCAGTTATATCTGGCCTACTATGAAAAAAGTTTGATGATCCCTGGGATATATAAGACATCATTATATACTGTCTTTCTATTGCATATATAACAAGCCACCAAGCCCATCATTATTTACTATTTTTCTATTGTGTGTTAGAACTTTTACAAAATAATCTCTCGAGGTCGGTCAATGCATCAAACAAGATTGATAAGGAAATGAAAACAGGTGCTTGGTAACGTAAACTTGAACATGAATAAACATAGTAATTAAATGTGGTATTCTGAACAGAAACATTTGGTGCATTTTATAATAAACTAAAACCTTGAACTGTTTAATTAATACAAACCTTTAATTCTGATAGAGGAACCTTTAATAATGGAGGAATAGACAAACAAGGTGAGATAACCTATCTACATCATTTACAATTGACTTTAAGGTCTCCCCTTCATCAGTTTTGAGTCGTTTGTGAGAGAGAAAGAGAAAGAGTTTAACGACACAAACTAGGTCATTTCAAGCCTAACACATGGATCAATTCTATTTCAAAAATTTGCTTGCATGTAGGGGGTAAACACAACAGTTCTATGGATAACAATTACTGTATTTCTATTAAACTTGCACCAAGGAGAAACTATGGCAGAACTACCAGAAAGATAAAGATTTCATTTCACAAGTGGAAAGAATACATAGCAATATGACAGGTTTATTCTATATTCTAAAAGACATGTTGTATTTCATTTAGATGATATGATATGATAATATCCTCACTTTCCGTGGCATGATATAACAACATTATCTCACCTTCTGTGGCATGATCTGTTTACGGAAGAAATAGATTTCATCATCTGTTACTTTCGGTGATAACGAATATCTCTGAAAAACAAGAGAGAGAGAGAAATGAGGTTTAACGTACACTCGACACAAACTAGGTCATTTCAGGACTAATGCTCTTATACGTAGGGGTCTTTAATTAGCAGTGGAAGAAAACCAGAGGACCTAGAGAAAACCCACGAAGTTGGACAGGCGACCCTACCCCTTGTCACGTACAACCGGGAAATCGAAACCACGCCAGTTGACTCAATGACACAATGTGCACACGCTAACCATTCAGCCATCCAACCCCCCTCATCTGAATAAGAAACTATCTGCACCATTCAACACATCAGTTACTAAGGCCGACTCAACACCATTTGGTGAATCTGATTGCAGTTCTGTCATTCTTCTATTAGCTTGTCATCATTTCAGACATTTAAGATAATGTGTCATTACAGGTTAGCCACTGTCCATGGCAGTGGAAACTCAATTTAATATCTATGTGTTTGTCTTCTTGTTATACATGCAGGTACTAATAGAATTATTGTTATCATAATACCTTTAAACCCTTGCCAAGTTTTTTAATTGATCTTTCACCTTCGAGATATTTTGATTCTGTTATATAGACATCATTCTCGGATACTTCTGTTATACGACCTGAAATAAGAGGGAGAGAAATAGGTTTTAATGTCCAGGTCATTTCGGGACTAACATATGGTTCAATAATATTTCAATAATTCGCTTGTGCACAGGGTTTTTTTTAGCAGTGGGAGGAAACCGGAGGACCCAGAGAAAACAAACATGGTTGGACAGGCGACCCAACACCTTGTCATGTACATCCGGGGAATCGAAACCACACCAGTTGACTCAATGACAGATCTTATGATCCAACGTGCATCCACTAACCACCTTTATATAAAACTATATACAACACACATTTTGACTGAACCATGGTCAAACAGCACATATTTGACTGAATCATGGGCAAACAGCATATTTTTGATTGAACAATGGTCAACAGCACACATTTTGACTGAACCATGGGCAAACAGCAGTACTAGGTCATTTTGGGACTAAAACATTGTTCAATTTTATTTTAATAATTCGCTTGCACATAGGGGTTTTTAGCAGTGAGAGGAAACCAGAGGACCCAGAGAAAACCCACGAGGTCGGACAGGCGACCAAACTCCTTGTCACATACAACTGGGGAATCGAAAACCTGACAGATAAAACTGTAGCATATGAGGAGAGAACAATACTCACTAGAACAATATTCTTTGATATGTAAGACGGAACATTTAGCGATGATACTCTGCATGGGGTTCGTATCGTCAATAGAACTGAGAAATACTTCTCGTTTATAGAACAGACGCGTTGGCGAATGTTGGATCTCTTCTGGCCGAACAAACCACGGACCACTGAAGTAATACATCCCCCTGAAAAATACACAATATAAAATTTAATGGTGGTCAATAAAGAGGGAGAGAGAGAGAGAAATGGATTTCAATGTCCACTCAACACAAATTAGGTCATTTAGTTCGACATTTATGGGGTGTTTTTCTTGTTAAAAACAGGTTCTTAATAGAATTCATATTACTGTAATAGATTATACCGATTCAAAATTAAACATTCTAATAGAATTACTGGACTTAAAGAGAGAGAGAGAATGGGGTTTAACGTCCACTTGACACAGACTAGGTCATTTCGGGACTAACATATGATTTAATTTTAATTCAATAATTCGCTTCCACGTAGGGGTCCTTAGCAGTGGTAGGAAACCGGAGGACCCGGAGAAAACCCACAAGTTTGAACAGGCAACCCTACTCCTTGTCACGTACAACCGGGGATTCGAAACCATGCCAGTTGACTCAATGACCGGCCTTATGATACAGCATGTGCACATGCTAAACAATCGGCCATCCAACCTCACTACTAGATTTAAATGAACACAAGTGAATAATAAAATAACTTACTCTGGACTACTAAATAATTTATCAATTCTTGCTATCATAGGTTTATCTTTACCACCATTAATATAAACAGAATCACCTGGAATATATAGATATATAAAAAATCATAGGTAATAATCAGGTAGAATCACTTGGAATATATATATATATATAACAATCATAGGTAATAATCAGGTAGAATCACCTGAAATATATATAATACAATAACCATAGGTTTTAGTCCAGTTGGGAGGAGCAGGAGGGGGTGGGGGAGGGGAGACTTTCACTCAAAACAAAATAGACAGGAAACTGGAAAAGCGGGTGGGGAAACTGACAAAAGGATTGTCTCAAACAATCACAGGAGAGAGAGAAAGATATGGGTTTTAATGTCCACTCGACACAAACCAGGTCATTTTGGAAAAAACTGATGGTTCAATTTTAATTCAATAATTTGTTTGTTCGTGGGGGTATTTAGCAGTGGGAGGAAATTGGACAACCCGAGAAAACCTACAAAGTTGGACAGGCAACCTTACACCTTGTCACATACAAAAACAATCAGAGAATCAAAACCCACGGATGAATTGTTGACAGAACATCACTTCTATTTAGGACATAAACACTTCCAGTTTTGAATTTGATGCAGTAGACATGGTCTGGGTTGATTAGGAACCCAGTACAACATTTGATTATCATAGACAACTAACCTATTTTATAACAAGCTCTGTTATATATTGTTCTATAACTCACAGTGTATTATATAACTAACCTAATTTATAACAAGCTCCACTGTCTGTTATGTATTGTTCATAATATGTATTACCATCCTCCACAACAACTTCAGCAAACACAATCTAAAAAACATAACCATTTCTATTAAAGATTGTCACAGGGCAAAACTACACTTTTAGTACCCTCATGGCTCACACAAAAAAAAGCTATTAAGGGGCATTATTGGAGATTAGATAAAGAGCTGGCAGTTCTCACTATCATAGTTAAAAACTAGATAATGTAAAGGGAATATGCTGAAAATTTCAGTCAAATTGATCCACTCTGTACAGAGATATAAGCTATTGAATTTTAGGCCTAGCCTCGATCATCATTACTAAAGTCGGTACAATAAAAAACATAAGTCTCGATTATCCATTTTTGGATTAAATCATCAATGAGCGTTGGGCAGTGGAACGGATTCAAATCCAATAAATATCACAGGCTAGCCATGACATCAAGAGTTTATTATGGTCTGGATAAGTTAAACATACATTATGCAAGAGCTAAATCTGCCTATTGCAGGTGTTTCTTTAGGCCTGAAATGTTATCTTAATTATTAATTAGACATTAATTAACTTATCCAGACCATAATCAACTCTCGATGGCATCGCTAGTATGAAATGTTTATTGGATAAGGTTCTGATTTACTATTCGACTTCCATTCATGATTTAATCATGAAATGGATAATCAAGACTATGTTTTTTATCGTACCGACTTTAGTAATGATGATCAGTAAAATCTTGGTTCATAGTGGATCAATTTGACTGAAATGTTCAGCAAGTTCCCTTTACATTATCTAGTTTTTAACTATTATAGTGAGAACTGCCATTATGTATTTTAATTAATGTTTCATTAAAACACTGATAAATGTGAAGGAAAGTGGAGAAAACTATAAAACCTATCAGGTATTAGAGGCTAGAACTCCTTCACACATGCGGCTGGGGGAAACAGCCCCATCTTGCCTCTGATGTTAGTTTTTCTATGGAAGAAATGAACAGTACATCTTACCTCTCTCTTTTTATCCAATACGCTAGTTTCTCCGTCATCGAAATCTTTACCCTCGCTACCTGCTTTATCAGCAAAAACTGATTCCACACGAACTGGTGTCAATGGTTCATCACGGGGAACTATCTTCATATGTTCATTCTTGGGTACAGACCAATTCTACAATACATAATATATTTCATTTTTATTAATATCATTATTATTAATATTTATAACGCAATAATCCACAAAACATGTTGAGATGCAAATGAAATTGAAATGAAATAGGGTTTAATGTGTGCTATGAGAGAAATTTTGCCCGGACAGCGGCACTACGGCCTAGTCTTATATCGAATATAGACAGCTGTCTAGTTATTCGGATGGGACAAAAAATTGAGGTCCAGTGTATACAATGGCGTAAAAGATCCCTTGGCAGTTAGAATTCGATATAAGAGTAGGCCATAGTGCTGCTGCCTGGGAAGAAATTGCCTCATAGCACACTGAATGGCTTATGCTCGTCTTCATAAGCCCAGTCAGAGAAGAACAGTAAGAGGTTAAACCCCATTTCATTTCATATTTTCACTATCTTATCTCCAAGATGAAACCAATCATTATTTATCCTAACAACTTGTATTATTACACAATAATATCTGTTTAATATTTAATATCTGTTTATTGGGGACTGACCTTTATTTTTTTAAAAGCCCGATGTCTGTTACTGTATCGAGATTCACAAACATAAACATCTTTATCTGTCATAACCTGAAATAAAATAAAACATAGGGAATTATTTTTTCTTGTATTTTAAAATATCAAATTTTTAAGAGAGAGAAGCAGAAACAGGGTTCAACATCCACTTGACATAAACCAGGTCATTTCGGGACTAACACGTGGTTCAATTTTATTTCAATAATTCGCTATGGACAGATAGAAATAATGAAAACTTACCATGGGTTTAAACTTGAAATAATCTTTAACAAACATAACGTGACATTTACCCCAGATCTGGCTCATGGCTATCGTTGTAACGATGTCACTCTTAAATACTTCCTATAAAATAAAATAATATCATAGTCAAAATAATACTTATAAATACTTCCTAAAAAAAAAAACCCAAGAAATAGTTGATTTGAGTGTCTAATCAAATTAACTATAATAGTATACCAAACTGAAAGGGATGACGTCAATGTGAATTAAGTGGAGGCACTGTTTGACTTTATGCATTTTAAAATTAATCATTTCTAATAGTGATATTAACATTTAATTTAATGTTAAGCAACAGTTTTGTGGGAATTTACTTTCTCAGCTAACACAGGGAGCGAACCAGTGACTTACAGGCTCCATTGTAACGTTGATATCGTTGACAATGCAACAAATAACTGTTATAAATGAAAATATACGACACTAATAGATCGAAGTCATCAGTTTATATACATAATGTGTATTAGTTTGTTAAAATTGTTATTAATCAGGCAGTAGTCATTAAGTAGGTGTTTTGTCACTAAGGTGTTAAAACTGAGTATTGAATGATATACACCACTATTGGTTAGGTTTGTGTATTCAATAGTGATGGGTGTTATAAATAGTCACATTTTTTTACAGCTAGTTACAGACCTGCTAATTAATGACAACTGTATAATTTCTAACCACTTTTATACATACTATACATTTGTTTAGAATATTGACCACTTATATGATTTAATGACAAAAATTGTCATTACTAAAAGGCCTAGCTTCATTAATCAACAGTATCAGCTTACACGTGCTAGCGAGCCAACGTCTTAATTACAGACTAGCGAACCAGTGATTTAGAGGCTAGCGAACCAGTGTCTTACAGGCTAGCAAGCCAGTGACTTACAGGCTACCAAAGCGAGAGAGTGACTTACAGACTAGCAGACCAGGGGGCTGTTTCACGAAATTCTAACTAAGATAAAATCCAAATTTTAGTAATTTGATTGGATAATATTAGATTGATTTTAGTGCTAAGCCAATCAAAATTGAAGTATCTACTAAAATTTGGATTTTATCTTCTGTCAAGATTTTGAGAAACAGGGCCCCGTGACTTACAGGTTATCGAGCCAGTGACTTATAGGCTAGCGAGTTAATGACTTAAAAACCTAGTGAGCCAGTGTCATACTCACTGAGTCACTGCAGCTTCCCTGACACATGAGAGTAGAGTTGATGAATATGAGAGTAAGTATTATTTTAAGGTACAAACCTTTTCTAGGAATTTCCGAGTCTGTAGATGATATGTTTCACCAGGTCTATAAAACCAGTTACCTTGTATCATCTGTATGTTATTACCATCTTTAACAAACTTCTCTATACACAGAATATGTGGTTCTAATCCATGTTCTCTATAACATACAATATAATATATACAATATACACATGCTCTCTATAACATACAATATAATATATACAATATTCAGGCCCTTAATATCACTGTAAAACTGGAATTGTTTAATTAGGGGTTTTTAGCGCTAGAAGTATACATACGCATGGTTTACTTTTAAAATATCGTTTGATAATTGATAAAAATCTTTTGAGAACTATAAAAATGGTTTAGTTAGTAAAATGGCTTAGTTTAATGGTGACAGTTTAGTTTACCATTTAATTTCTCGTGTTATCATTTATAAATGGATGACCCTTCACTTATCTACCACGTTCATTAGACGAGCAGTTTAATTTTCTGAGATGCATGTATAAATCAACATGAAATGGGCAATTACATGTATGCATGATCTTTTATAAGTATGTATGTACAAAAGTTTTCACGTTATCGTAATCTGTTAGTGAATCATCTAGCTATGACTAGTGTTGGAAAGGCCGGATGGAGGGGGCAAAAAAAAGTCTCGCCCAAGCACATTTTTTTCTTGTCACAGGCTCGGTTTGGTACGGTCTTAGGAGCACTGGTTTTGGATGGTCCAAAAAGGATTATAAAATATTGCAAATCAGTTAATTTAAAAACTATTTACTATCACAGACACGAAATGAACCTCATCTTATAATCCAGAAAAATTGTAACACTTTGGTCCTTGAGACAATTTTGGTTCATTGCAAAACTGTTACTTTACTCTGTCTATAGAGTTAAATCACACATACTTAATGAACGTGATACATAAGGCTGACCTTAAAAATATCTTTGTTTCACCAAACCCGACCCACAATCGAGGAGAAGGGTCGGTAGGTCGGTTTTTTTTTCAGATTTTTTTTTAAAGTCAGAGAAATCAATACAGAAAACTTATTAGCTGTATACTACAGATTCATTAATTTTGTTTAATGAATTTGGGGTCTGACGTAAAAAGTACGGGTGGAAACATTCGTCTTCTTTATTGGCAAACAAATCAATGACATCGGGATTTTTCGTGATGCCCGACTCGCACACGATTAGCCACGAACTTGAAGTGTGAAACTCCTTCAACACGTTTTTAACGATAGTGCGCGTTGTGCTTTCATTTTTCTCGAAAACGGATATTGAAAATATCGTCGTCATGTTTAAAACTACGCACCACAGACATAGAGGCAGAATTATTTCGTGGGAATGGACGTGTATTCGTCTGCAACCATTTTGTTGAGAAGCGACACCTATGACGCTTTCGTCTTGATCAACCAGTTTCAATAATGAATCAAACCATAGCCATAGTATAGGGAAATAACTCTCATGATATATTTCAGGTTGACACACAAAATAAAATAAAAAGATCGTGGAAAAGTGCAATAAAATAATTTAAGTCGGGGGTGGTTTTAGTTAGTCGGTCGCGTTAGGCGAAACAAAGATATTTTTAAGGTCAGCCTAAAAAACACTGATATTTTGGTTAAATGTTAATCATTGTCAAAATATCCATCAAATTCTGGCTGTTTATTGACCCCATGGTTGGTAGACCAAAATAGGTAATGTCTCCTATCTCTTTGGTGGGAAATAAAGAGTTTTATTCCTTATATAGGATGGAAATTAACGTCAAGGTTATCTTAGACCTGCAGAAATTAGGGGGTATAAATTAGGGTGTACAAGCGAGTTTGATCAGAGCTCACCCAGAAATTCCTAGCAGCCATTAACATTGAGAACGAGGAACCTACAAAGCCATTACAACTTAGAAATAAAGTGGTGAAACTATTTTATGCGGCAGTCTTGTTTAGATCACCAGAAAGTAAACACAACAAGAAGAAGTCCTATAGTACTACAAAATATCATACCTCGGTTCAACGTAGACGAAATCCCCCAGATAATAAACAGTATCTTTAAACTTGACACCTTCTTCATTTACTTCATCTGATGGTTCAAGCTGAAAACAAAATATTTCATATAATCAGTTTTTATCTCGAGAGAATCACTCTGATTAAAACACAGATCCTATTTCGTTTTGTTTTTTATAGTTCAAAATTTCGTTTTACTTGTCTTTACTACACTAGGATCTGGAACAATTGTTATATTACCGGCTTTTTCGTTGAAGTGAGGGAAAAGCCAATGAAACAGTCTGTTACAGCGAGTTCTTGGCATGCCATGCACAGAGAGATATTGGGTTTAACATCCACTCGACACAAACTAGGTCATTTTGGAACTAACATATGGTCCAATTTACTTCAATACTTCGCTTACATGTAGGGGTATGTAGGTATTTAGCAGTGGAAGGAAACTGGAGAACCCAGAGAAAACCCATGAGGTTTGACAAGCGACCCTACTTCTTGTCACGTACAACCGGGGAATCTCCCCCCCTCCCCCACACACACACACTTTAAGTTGGGACTAGACATATTTTCTCCACCAGATTATTAGAAGTGTTTTTACCTTTTGTGTATCATCCTCCTTTTCTTCGCTATCTTGTAATCTCTTCTTCTCTTCATCTTCTTTCTGCTCTAGCGGGATTTTAATCTTTTTCTCCGCTTCCAGTTGTAACTGTAGATGGCGCTCCATAAAGCTTAAAGCTGGTGTCAGTAACATTTCTCCGTTTTTACACAGTTCATCTCGTATCTTGATGAATATCATCTGCATCTCGACAGCATCTTCATATAACTAAAATAAAATATGATCCTGTTTAGATCTTCACATAAGACAGAAGATTTCATCAATCGTGTGTAATCAGTCAACCTCCATGACTACAACAGCTATCACTGTCACCCGGGTATCATTTAATCTTGCCCCAAGTCACAAAGTGAGAGAGAGAAAGAGAGAAATGGGGTTTAACGTCCACTCGACACAAACTAAGTCATTTCAGGACTAACATATGGTTTAATTTTATTTCAATAATTCGCTTGCGCGTAGAGGTCTTTAGCAGTGGGAGGTAACCAGAGGACCCGGAGAAAACCCACGAGGTTGGACAGGCGACCCTACTCCTTGTCACATACAACCGGGGATTCGAAGCCACGCCAGTTGACTCAATGACAGGCCTTATGATACAGCGCGCACGTGCTAACCATTCGGCCATCCAACCCCCCAGTTCACAAAGCGTTCTCAGATTTAATTAAGAATTGACTTAAAATTAATGGCCTTATTTTAACTAAACTATAGCCCTTTATAAAACATTTGTTGTTTTAATGTATCAAATACATCAATAAGAAACTAGGTGCAATGTTTTGTGTTTCTGGATCAAAGATATTTCTCATAAACACTGGTTGAAAGTTGAGTAAATTCTTAACTTAAGTCTGAAAATGTTTTGTGAACTCAGGGTCTTGTGTATTGAGCATTAATTTCTTTCACATTCATTCAACATCAAATCTTTGTTTAAAAATTTGTAAAAGTTGTTTAAAATCACCCCAAATCATCCAATTTGTACTTGTGTCCAGTTTAAAGCTGACCATTTAATTTTGATAATGAGTGTCCAATTGTCAAATAGTGGGGCTCAAAACCATGCCACTTGACTCAATGATAGACATTATGACTGCACGCACACACAATAAACAACTACAATACCCCCCCCCCCCCCTTGATTAAACAGACAAAAGTCAGAAATATCAGCCAGATAATTACTTATTTATAGCGATTATTTCTTTTTGGCCTACCCGCCTCTCCAATTTTTTGCATGACAATTGTTTAGGTCTAGATTCGTAGAAGAGAGTTTTAATTTAATGTATATTTTCTGTCAGGTTTTGGTGAATATTCAGGATTATGCCCTGGAAGTAAAGAGATATGTATCGCTCAAATGATGTCACTGCCTGTAGATTCCTTTCGACCAGGCCTAACACAGAATTTGAAACCTTGAAGTCAATGGGAAGGAATTAGTAGTCTGACTCCATAGTTATCTCCATTGCCTTATCTCAAATTAAAAATATAAATATGTGATTCTGATATCACCACCGCTCACTGAGTGGAAATATATGTATACATATTTCTTAACAAGAACGGGATCAAATAAACTTAATAAAAACCAAAAAACTCAACGTATTTCTTTAAACTAAACAAATTAAACAAACAACATTAAAACATGAAAAATACGAAGAAATAAAATCTACACTGTAACCCGAGTACCATTTAATCTTGTGTATTTAGCACTAATTTCTTTCACATTTGTTTGATATCAAATCTTTGTTTAAAAATTCGTAAAAATCTTTTAAAATCACCCCAAACCATCTAATTTGTACTCGTGTCCAGTTTAAAGCTGACTGATTTATTTTGATAATGAGTGTCCAATTTAAAAGTATTTAATTTCCTGATCAATGTTCAAAAATTAACCATTTTCATACATCAATAATTAATTGGGTTGTTTATATTTTAACAGTGATCGAGAAATTAAACGCTTGTAAATTGGACACTAATTATCAATATTGGAAGGTCAGCTTTAAACTGGAAACAAGTACAAATTAGATGATTTTTGGAGATTTTAAACAATTTTTACGAATTTTTAAACAAAGATTTGATATTAAACAAATGTGAAAGAAATTAGTGCTAGATACACAAGATTAAATGGTACTTGGGTTACAGTGATCTCAACATCTGCTTGATGATAAAAATGAACAAGGAAAAAAAGAAACTGTAAAAAAAATAAAATTAACATTAAATGTTTCGTCAATTATGATGAACCTACAACTTACTTGTTTTCTATCAATGATCCCCTGTAAATATAAAATAGACTCTATCTCCCAGTCACTTAAAGTCGTTTATTGTCATTTGAATGACTTCAAATCCAGTGCAGAAGTCAATTTATATAAACTACTGCCAAGCCTGGAAATAAGGCACCTGTCACAGACAATGTCAGTCACAGATTGAGGCTTTGTCAGGCACTAAACCTCTGGTGCCTGTCAATTTTGTACGGCACTGATATGTCTTTTTTATTGATATTATTAATACATGTCCAGCATTAAGTCGAAAATGTCAGGTACTATTTCATTAGTGCATCAGGTACCTCTAAAATCATTATTTCCAGGCCTGACTACTGCCTTGTTTCGGCATGCAGTAAATTAAATATTGATTAAAAATAGGGCTGGGTAAAATATCGATATAAATCGATAGTATCGATTGGACGGCCCAGAAAAGCACTATCGATAGTGGTGGGTTACTATCGATTATCGCTCTTCGTCTATTTTTCTTGCGTCTAAAATGTCAATGTTTTCTTTCAATTAATCATAATACACCGCTCACTTTAATTACTATCAAGTATCAATGTAACACATAACAAAATTGTGACTGCTTATTGAACAGCCGTTTTCATAAATTCACTCTCATTGAAACGTTACTTTAGTTTTGAAGAAATTATTGTTGAATATCGCTAAATCGGAGATACCCGGATGTGTAAATAAAGTTAGAGTTATTTCCCTTTGCAAGCTTCAGAATTCGTCTGCCATATTGATATTTTCGCGTGCACGTACGCAATGTTTTGAATCGGAACAAGTTCATTTTGGTCCCTTAACATAATTATTTACGATATTTCTTCATTCGGAACCACGGCTGCATTATTTTAATAATAAACAACATCAATTTACGTATATATACGTGATATAACAAGTTTTATTAATGTTTTCCAAATAAATCTCCTTAGACAGGAGCAAACGATCTTTCGCAACTTCGTATGGTTTTGAACTTACACTGTATCCAGTCTTGATGACGACCATGAAAATAAGTTTGTTTTCGATACTATCGATTATCGACCGACAATTCATTGCCGATTATCGATAGTAAAAATCACTATCGATACCCAGCCCTAATTAAAAATACATTATACAAAAGCTAAATCTGCCTATTGCACAGTAGGTCTTTCTTTAGGCATGAAATGTTATCTAAATTATTAATTAGACATTAATTAACTTATCAAGACCATAATCATTAGCTTGCGATCTTTAGCGGATTGGAATACATTTTTTCAAAAAATAATTAAACGTAAAAATGGATAATCAAGACTTTGTTTTATATCGTACCGACTTTAGTATAATGATGATCGAGGCTAGCCTAAAATTCAAAAGCTAATATCTCGGTTCAGAGTGGAGCAATTTGACTGAAATTTTCAGCATATTCTATTTACGTTATCTATTTTTGTAAACTATTGTAGCGTGAACTGTCAACACTGTATCTAATCTCCCATAATGCCTGTTTAAATGTATATTGAATCTCTAAATTTTAAATCTCTAAAAGGACTATCGATCCAATTCTGTCCAGTGTTTACAAAGCTATGATAAATTGAAAATTTCAAAAAATTCAGCAAAAATATTTAGGTGGTTGTTTTGTTTAATCTGATTGAATCCAAGAATATCTACCATTGATATTGTAATTTTGTTTTCTTAATTAAAAGTTTTAAAATAATTAATCTGAGTATATTCTAGAGTGGCTCAAGCCGCGAAAAATAGGATAATGTCTGATAAATGCTAGGTTGGGATCCGTGATCTTAAACGCCATTATCGTTAATCATAGGATTGATCATATCAACCCTTTTTTTTTTATGTTGAAGTCATTGTGAAATTATTCTTATAGGCAAGAAAAGCTTTGATGACATTTGAAACAGGTAGTTCCGAATGATTGAAATTTTGTAGAGAAGAAATATCCCACCTGTGAATCTGTACGGCTCAGTTTTCTTGCTCGATCAAAAACTTTAAACATATCTTCTTGAAATCTATCAACCCTTTTATACCGACCCTAAAATAAAACAAATTATCATTAACAACTCTTATCAAAATATATAAAACAAATATCATTAACAACTCTTATCATTAACAAATATCATTAACAAATATCATTTAAATTTTTTTTAATAATTCTTAGTTATGCTTTTCTGGTTACATGTGTAATGCTAGAAGGAGAATTTAGCCCAGACAACAGTGTTTACATGTGTAATGTTAGAAGAATTTCGCCCAGACAGCAGTGTATGTGCCTACTCATCATCCAATTGTTAAAATGAAATGGTGTTTAACGTCCTACTTTTCTGCACCAACCAGGCTAATAAAGACGGAAATTGTAAAAACGCTAAACTCTGTTGTGTAAGCACGCTTTGAAGAAATGAAATGAAATGGAGTTTAATGTCCTACTGTTCTGCTCCTAACCTGGGCTAATGAAGACGGGCATACGCCATACAGTGTGCTATGAGGGAAATTTTGCCCGGACAGCGGCACTACGGCCTACTCTTATATCGAATTCCAACTGCCAAGGGATCTTTTATGTGCACGCCAATGTGTACACGGGACCTCGGTTTTTCGTCACATCCGAACGACTAGACAGCTTTCCTTGTCAGCCCCTCCGTCCAGTACTTTAAGTGAAGGATGTGTGCTTTATAAATGTTGTATAACAAAAATAACTCACCCTGTCTAAATTCCCTTTGATTTGGTGAAACGTTAATGGTCTCCTACAAAAACAAAATTCATAGACATTGTTTGTAAATATATAAATGAAATGAAATGGGGTTTAACATCCTACTGTTTTGCTCCGAACTGGGCTAATGAAGACGGGCATACGCCATACAGTGTGCTATGAGGGTAATTTTGCCCGGACAGCGGCACTACGGCCTACTCTTATATCGAATTCCAACTGTCAAGGGATCTTTTACGTGCACGCCAATGTGTACACGGGACCTCAGTTTTTCGTCTCATCCGAATGACTAGAAAGCTGTCCTTGTCAGGCCCTCCGTCCTGCATCACTGACAAGGGGGAACCACGCTGTAAATATATAATATATATATATAAAGGGCTTTCATTATCAAATTGCAAAAGACAAGGATATTCTATAGAACAATTAAAACAAGCCAACAGTGAGGCTGATGTCCCCCGCCGAAATAGGAAAATAATTAGAGGACACATATAAATTTATCACAAATTATCTTTTACAAAGTATTGAACAATCAAACAGTATATCTTTACTTATAGTCTAACAATCAAATTGCGTATCGCTCTGCTTACCCTGAGCAGAAAATGCTCATTATCAAACTTAGTCAAGGTATTACTGTAATGAAACTATACACCAAGTTTCATCAATCTCACTTAATTAGAACCAAAGTTATCGTGTCCCAAAGCATCAACCAATCAAATTCCTTATCTCTGCTTACCCTAAGCGGAAAATGCTCATCTTCGAACTCCATCAAGGCATTGACCTCATCAACACATACACCAAGTTTGAACATTCTAGCTCAATTAGGAAGAGAGTTATCGTGCCCCAAAGTATCAACCAATCAAATTGCTGCTTACCCTGAGCAGAAAATGCTCATTATCAAACTTAGTCAAGGTATTACTGTAATGAAACTATACACCAAGTTTCATCAATCTCACTTAATTAGAACTAAAGTTATCGTGTCCCAAAGCATCAACCAATCAAATTGCTTATCTCTGCTTACCCTAAGCGGAAAATGCTCATCTTCGAACTCCATCAAGGCATTGACCTAATCAACACATACACCAAGTTTGAACATTCTAGCTCAATTAGGAAGAGAGTTATCGTGCCCCAAAGTATCAACCAATCAAATTGCTTATCTCTGCTTACCCTAAGCGGAAAATGCTCATCTTCGAACTCCATCAAGGCATTGACCTAATAAACACATACACCAAGTTTGAACATTCTAGCTCAATTAAAAGTTATCGTGTCCCAAAGCATCAACCAATCAAATTGCTTATCTCTGCTTACCCTAAGCGGAAAATGCTCATCTTCGAACTCCATCAAGGCATTGACCTAATCAACACATACACCAAGTTTGAACATTCTAGCCCAATTAGAAAGAGAGTTATCGTGTCCCAAAGCATCAACCAATCAAATTGCTTATCTCTGCTTACCCTAAGCGGAAAATGCTCATCTTCGAACTCCATCAAGGCATTGACCTAATAAACACATACACCAAGTTTGAACATTCTAGCTCAATTAGGAAGAGAGTTATTGTGTCCCAAAAAGTGTGACGGACAGACAGACGGACAGACGGACGGACGGACGGACGGACAGACGGACAGACAGACGGACAGACAGACGGACGAACCCATTTTAATAGTCCCCTGCTTTCTTCGAAAGGCGGGGGACAATAAATTAAATGTATATTACATGTATAAGTTTCATTAAACATACATTAGGTAAGATTAGTTTAAGAGCTGGCAGTTCTCACTATAATAGTTAAAAACTAGATACTCTAAAGGGAATTTGCTGAAAATTTCAGTCAAATTGATCCACTCTGTACCGAGATATAAGCTTTTGAATTTTAGGCCTAGCCTTGATCATCATTACTAAAGTCGGTAGAATGAAAAACATAGTCTCGATTATCCATTTCTTGATTAAATCATGAATGGAAGTCGAACAGCAAATCAGAACCTAATCCAACAAAAATCGCAGGCTAGCGATGCCATCTAGAGTTGATTATGGTCTGCATAAGTTAATTAATGTCTAATTAATAATTTAGAAAACATTTCAGGCCTAAAAAAAGACCTACAATAGGCAGATTTAGCTCTTGCATAATGTATGTTTAAAAGAATTGTTTCATTCTGAACTATTCACTGATATTGATATTCTCAATAATGCATGTTTAATTAAGTTGATTTCGTTAAATGTTGCGATATTTTCTGTTTTTAGAAAAAGATACAGTTTATTTTCAAATCCACTTACTCTTCCGATTTATCTTCATCTACACGATCTAGTAATTCTGCAAAACTATCGCTATAGCAACGACCTTCTTCATCCTAAATAAATAACAAATAAATATAGTGAATTAGTAAAGGTATATAGCAAATAAAATGAAATTGGAGAGAGAGAGAGAGAGAGAGAGAGAGAGAGATATGGGGTTTAACGTCCACTCAACACAAACTAGGTCATTTTGGGACTAACACATGGTTCAATTTTATTTCAATAATTCGGTTGTGCTTAGGGGTCTTTTAGCAGTGGGAGGAAACCGGAGTACCCTACTCCTTTTCAGGTACAACCAGGGATTCGAAACCACGCCAGTTGACGCAATGACAGACCTTATGATACAGCACACCCATGCTAACCATTCGGCCATTCAACCCCACAAATAAATTGGATTTAAAATCTTACTCTCTTACTTTTCGGGACAAACCACGAAATGGGGTTTAACGTCCACTCGACACAAAGTAGGTCATTTCGGGACTATCATATGGTTTAATTTTATTTCAATAATTCGCGCGCGTGTAGGGGTCTTTAGCAGTGTGAGGAAACCGGAGGACACGGAGAAAACCCACAAGGTTAGACAGGCGATCCTACTCCTTGTCACGTGCAACCGGGGATTCGAAACCACGCCAGTTGACTCAATGATACAGGCTTTATGATACAGCGCGCACGTGCTAACCATTCAGCCATCCAACCCCCCACGTTACTAAAGCGCACAAGCCATGCAGTGTGCTGTGAGGGAGCTACGGTGGGATATTTCACTCAATCTTAGAGGTAATCAACAATAAATTTTTCTACAGCTGTACGTCCGATGTTAGCCCAAGGTGTTCCTGCCACTATCCCGGTGTTCAGATCTCAATTAGACAGACAGACGGTCAGACAAACATGCGTCTGAGACAGGCGGGCAACACACAAAATGAAATCAATTTGACATTCAATTACAGATTGACTCAACACCGTAGAGAAAAAAAAAAAAACAGACTTGAAAGGTTCTAGACCTGAGATGGGATTTCACCTGTATATTCCGGACATGTCCGACGCTATTTTCCAAACGTCATAAATTGTCCGACCAGGAATCTGCCGAATCGGACATCAAGACATGGTGAATAATATTCAAAATTCCAAAATGAATATAGTGTATTATCGTTGATAATAGGCTGGATTGATTAGGTAATTAAGTGATCAACGTATTTATTGTGTTATACTGTCTATAATCTAGAGAAAACTATCATGTTTTAAACTACACGGAGAGAAATAAATAAAAGATGAATGAATGAAAGCTAACCTGTGAGTTATAAACAGATATAAATAGATTGGTCATTATTTCTTGTATAACAGCTTTAACATCAGGTACATCATCACCACATTCAGCTGTTAATTCTAATTTCTTCTCTAGACATATACGCTGTAACGTCAACGCATCCTGTAATAAATAAAATATACACCCGTTTTATCTTATCACATTGTTTATGTGCCGTATACCACAGTATACTCGCACCAGTCGATGCATCGATAAATCTGGCCGTCTCTGAAACCCAATATTTGAACGATAATCCTTTGACTTTAATCTCTGATATAAATTCTATAAATGTGTCATTCTGAACTAACATTAATATTAATGCCTACCTTTGTTATGTATTCGATAATATTTATCAACTTTAGTGCAGAAAAACCATGAATTATTTTTATTTTTATCAAAAAAGCATGTCAGTAAGAAATGACCGTGACAAAACTCAGCTTTGACGGTACTTTTAGTTTATTCAATCAGTATCAAATAATGTTTTGTTACATTTGAAAACAATAATCAAGCTTTTGTCACATAATAAAACAGAAGATTAACAAACAGATAACGCCTGTTTTATTGTTATTTTCACTGATCTGTTTACTTAATCTGCAGTGAGCCAGATAATTAATTGTTAATTCAGCGATACGACAGCATGGTGGATATCAAAAATGGCTGATAAATAGGCAATTTATAAAAAAAATTGTGATCGCTGGCCGCGTTACAGGAGTGACTGTTTATTAAAATGAAATGAAATGAAATGGAGTTTAACGTCCTACTGTTCTGCTCCTAACCTGGGCTAATGAAGACGGGCATAAGCCATACAGTGTGCTATGAGGGAAATTTTGCCCGGACAGCGGCACTACGGCCTACTCTTATATCGAATTCCAACTGTCAAGGGATCTTTAACGTGCACGCCAATGTGTACACGGGACCTCAGTTTTTCGTCCCATCCGAACGACTAGACAGCTTTCCTTGTCAGCCCCTCCGTCCTGCATCACTGACAAGGGAGAACCACGCCGGTAAATCTGGATGAACTTTCTCGGCCAATGCAGGGATCAAACACCCGACCTCCAGGCTAGCGAGCTAGCGTCTTACCCACTTAGCCACGTGATCCCCCTGTTTATTAAAGTGACCACTTAAAAGGAGATGTCGCTGAAAAGGAGTGGCTGCTCATACAGATTCTACT
This sequence comes from Patella vulgata, assembly GCF_932274485.2. Taxonomy (NCBI): domain Eukaryota; kingdom Metazoa; phylum Mollusca; class Gastropoda; family Patellidae; genus Patella; species Patella vulgata. The sequence goes on from NC_065885.2 coordinate 8,051,763, forward strand.
GTATATGTAACATATACATACTATACATACCTTGTATATGAGTGAATCAGGTTCATTATATTTACACGCATTATCGAACATCTGAACGTAATCGGCCACCATATCTTCTAGTGAATAATAACTGTGAGTTATCAGTTTCTGCTGGATTCGTTGTAAATCTATTGGCTTCTTGATAACCTCGTAATAATCAGGATAATCCTATAATAATATACACAAACATATATAAACAGTGCCCTGCATACAACAAACGGACCTCGTAATATACACAAACATATACAACAACAGGTGCCCTCCATACAACACACTGACCTCGTAATATACACAAGGCAGAGTATGTCAACCGTGTAATACATAGATATTACAACTTTGTAATATACACATACACATTACAACCTGGTAATACATACATTTGTACATATTACAACCTGGTAATACACACATACATATTACAACTTCGCAATACACACATACATGTATTACAACTTTGTAATACATACACATCCATATTACAACCTCGTAATATACACATCCATATTACAACCTCCTAATATACACATAAATATTACAACTTTGTAATACACACATCCATATTACAACCTCGTAATATACACATCCATATCACAACCTCGTAATATACACATAAATATTACAACCGCGTAATACAAACATGTACATACATGTATATATTACAACCTCGTAATCCACCCATACATATTACAACTTTGTAATATACACACATATTACAACCTCATAATATACACATACATATTACAACTTTGTAATCCACACATATACATACATATTACAACCTCGTAATACACCCATACATATTACAACCTCGTAATCCACACATAAATATTACAGCCGCGTAATCCACACATACATATTACAACCTCGTAATCCACACATACATATTACAACCTCGTAATCCTTACATACATATTACATCCTCGTAATCCACACATACATATTACAACCTCGTAATAAACATATACATATTACAACCTCGTAATATACACATACATATTAAAATACACACAAATATTATGACAAGATGACTTAAAATGAGCTCACTTTTATTTTCTTAAGATAAGAAATTATTATCCGTCACCACATAATGTGGGAGCTTGCTAGTTTTTTTTTTTTTTAATACCAATAAAACTTTTCTCTCGTACTATCCCAAAACGTTATGAAATAATAAAATCCCTATAAGGTCAGATATTTGATCAGCCAGCCAGGAATACAGCAGTAGTTATACTTACACATTTCAGTGGTAATTTAATAAATGGAGCGGCTAATTCTCTACCAGATTTATCTGTAGCATCTCGAACTGTGTCGTATAATTCTTGTAATTTCTGATCCAGGGGTGAAAATGAACGATTCTTTGGTTTCCTTAAAAAAAAAAGATAATAATATCAAAAAATCAGGGAGACAAAGAAATGGGGTTTAACGTCCTCTCGACACAATTAGGTCATTTCGAGACTTACATATTCAATAATTTGCTCGTGCATAGGGATCTTTAGCAGTTGGAGGAAAACAAAGGATCACACGACCCCACTCTTTGTCATGTCCGAGCATGGAATCGAACCCACGCCACCTGACTCAATGGCAAACCATATGATCTAAAGTGCATGCAATAGACGGCTCCCCTCCGCCCCCCACACTCACACCCCAACCAGTGTTTGATATCTTAATTCTTACTCCATTATTTATATCAATATTGTTCAGCATCTGCGACTACATTTTATAACTCGCCACAGAACCTTTTTCTGTAGTACTCATTTCTTTCAATTTCTTTCTTGAAGTAAACCCATGGAAGCTACGAAATTATGGCCAGCCATCGCAATCTTCCAAATTAACATTTATGATCAAATGACATTTTAACTGGTAAAATAATGTTGCTTACCCTTTTCCTTGTCCTGATTTTGGTGTACCTGTTAACGGGGTCATGGATCGTATTTTAGCTTTTAAAACGCGTTCTAAAGTATTAGCATCTTGATAAACCATGGAACCCTCCTCGTTATAATGTCTGGCGTTATTAAACATCAACTCAAAATCATTGATCAAAGCCTGCTCAGTTGTATACTGAAATATAAACCATTGTATAAAGAGAGAGAAAGTTTAACGTACACCCGACATCAACCAGGTCAATTCGGGACCAGCAATTGGAAGGAAACCAGAGGACCTGAGAAATTTCATAAGGTTGGACAGACAATCCTATTCCTTGTCATGTACAAGCAGGGAAATCGAAACCACGCCACTTGACTCAATGACAGACCTTATGATGCAACGCTCACACGCTAACCATTCAGCCATCCAACCCTCTCAAGTATTGATTAAATTTTGTCCAGTCCGCTCAGTCCGCTCCAAATGCAGTGAAAAGTTTTCAAGAATCAATTGACTATAATAACAAAAGATCATTCGCAACTGATCCCAACACAACAAAGGCAGAATTTAATCGCAATCATCTGCTATTTTCTATTGCCGCCATGATGTAAACTGATCATGACAAGAAACAGATCGAAATGAAATGAAATGGGGTTTATCATCCTACATGGACTGTTCTGCTCTGACGGGGATAATGAAGACAGGCATATACAAAATGAATTGAAATGAAATGGGGTTTAAGGTCCTAGTTTTCTGCTTCGAACTGGGCTAACGAAGACGGGCATACGCCATACAGTGTGCTATGAGGGACATTTTGCCCGGATAGCGGCACTACGGCCTACTCTTACATGTATATTGAATTCCAACTGTCAAGGGATCTTTACGTGCACGCCAATGTGTACACGGGACCACAGTTTTTCGTCCCATCCTGATGTACTAGACAGCTGTCCTTGTCAGGCCCTCTGTCCTGCATCACTGACAAGGGGGTACTACGCCAGAAAATCTGGATGAACTTTCTCGGCCAATGCTGAGATCAAACACCTGACCTCCAGGCTAGCGAGCCAGCGTCTTATCCACTTAGCCACCGTGACCCCCCCACAGGCATATGAGTGAAATTTTTCTCAGACAGTGGGGCTATGGCCTACTATTATGTCAAATTCTAATTGTCAAGGGTTCTTTTACATGCACTTCAATGTGTACATGGGACCTCAGTTTTATTTGTCTCATTTGAAACGACTATACATTTCCCTTGCCAGGCCCTGTTCTACTGACAAGGGGGAACGGGAACCCCGCCAACAAAGTCTGATGAAGTTTCTCAGCCAACACAAGGATCAAACCGTGGACCTCCCGGTTAGCGAGCCAACATCTTACTCACTGAGCCACCATGGCTCCCCAAATCAATATAAGAACGAACTTTAGGACTTTTCGACAAGGAGCTATCATTGTTCAAATAGAGAGTTTCTGTGAGGGGCAAATTTACCAATACATCAGCGCAATCTGATTAAAACACAGATCCTATTTCGTTTTGTTTTTATAGTTAAAAATTTTGTTTTACATGTCTTTACTAAACTAGGATCTGGAAGCGGTGTTATCATTGACGTGTTCTGAATAGTGTGAGGTATTAACCAATGAAACGGTCTGTTACGGCGAGCTTTAGGCATGTTTTGCACGGAACTGTGTGTAATCCACTAGTAACATCAATGCTGATTGGTTAATCAAATGTCTGATGTCATAGGGTCAAAAGCCGCTCGTATGACTTCTGAAGTGATCTATCGCAACAACTGGTCAGATCTTCACGTAGTGTTGGCCAGCAAAAGTATAAAAAACCGAAATGAAATATAAATCTGTATTTTAATCAGATTGTACCTCAGCGCTACTGATAATAAAAATATCTTACCTTTTCTGATTTGATCTTGTTTTCTATCATGGACAGATCAATGGGTTCCATGATGACCTTATAATAGTCTGGGTAATCTTTCTTAGATGGTAAAATCTGAAATATTCCTCGTAACAAACGCCCATTTACATCCTGAAATATCATACAATAATAGCATTAAATTTAATTCCTTCCATATTTCAATATAACATACCAGTGATGGGATTTCAAAAATTATCTTGTCAGACATTTTTACCAAAAATAAAGGGACATTACTCTTATCGTTATCTAAGCAGACAGTTTTAGACCACACACAAAAATCATGTGTCAACAAAATATAAAATACATACACATGTAATATGTAATATATATCACTGTAATAGTGTAAGTTGTGTGGGGGGGGGGGGGAGGGGATATACCCCTGCATCCCCCTCTATATATGTACCTGTATATCAGGGTATCCCTGCATGTTCCCTCTATATCTGGGAGCAACGCACGGTGGCTAAGTGGGTAAGACGATTGCTCGGTAGCTTGTTCGATAAGTGCATTGGCCGAGAAAGTTCATCAGGATTTTCCAACGTGGTTTCCACTAGTCAGTGGTGCAGGACAGAGGGCCTGACAAGGGCAGTTGTCTAGTCATTCAGATGGGACGGAAAACCAAGGTCCTGTGTATACATTGGCATGCATGTCAAAGATCCCTTGGTGGTTGGAATTCGATATAAGAGTAGGCCATAGTGCCACTGCCCGGGCAAAATTTCCCCTCATAGTTCACTGTATGTCCCTCTTCATTAGCCCAGTCGGAGCAGAAAAGTAGGACGTTAAACCTCATTTCATTTCAATTCCCTCTATATGTGTACTTCTAGTGGTAGAACACCCCTCTATATCTCAACATGTATCTCATGGAAGTATTGTAATGTACCTCAAATACGTTTGTATATCAATAAGTGATTTGTAGCAACATAAACTTGCTGAAATGTGTGAAATGACAGAATTTAAAACTGACCCCAGGTCAGACCAAAATCGGTTTGGAACAGCCTAAAACTGGTTGGCATGGGAAATAAAAACTGAATAAAAGTTAGACCACCAAAATAATCATCAAAATAGAAAGAAGAAGGAATAAAATTGTATTCATCAAATTCTAACAGATCTTTAAAGTTCCAACATGCCAGAATAAAGGTTAAATAAAGAATTATAAACACCATACATGTGTAACTAATTAAAAACAGTCTGCTCCAAATATTATTAATAAATTCTAATTTAATGTACAGCCATTTGAAGTTTACTTACATTGTTTTCTAGTGATTTCATGCCTCCTACTCTCTGTGTCTTAATTAAAACAATAATTCTGTTATATTACCTATAAGCCAGCCTGTTAAGCCAGCCTGTTATATTACCTACAAGCCAACCTTATTCTTCAAGTAAATCTACTATAAATCACATGTGCTTACTTAGAAAGAGTAATGGGGTTTAATGTCCACTCGACACAAACTAGGTCATTTCAGGACGAACATATGATTCAATTTTATTTCAATAATTTGCTTGCGCATAGGGGTCTTTAGCAGTGAGAGGAAACCGGAGGACCCAGAGAACCCACAAGGTTGGACAGGCGACCCTACTCCTTGTCACGTACAACCGAGAAATCGAAACTCGCCAGTTGACTCAATGACATACCTTATGATACCACGAGCACACGCTAACCATTCGGCCATCCAACCCCCACTGCTTACTTAGAAATTAACAACGATATTTAAATTAAAATGGTACATATATTTGACTTTTGAGAGAGGTCATCTTTGGACAAATGTATGGTTCAGTTATGTTTCAATGATTGGCTTATATGTAGGGATGTCTACCCAGAGAAAACCCATGAGTTTGGGCCAGGCGACCCTACTCCTTGTCACATACACTTGCTTTGTGATCTGCAGCACACTCATTGACAATCCCCCCACCCCCACACACACTCCAAACCTTTAAGTTAAGTATATCTTGGCAATGCACACACAAATACACATGACAAACACATGCACACACAATATACATACACCACAAACGCACAAATCAAATCAAGTCAATGCATCAGGGAGCTAGCTGTAAGTGTCCACTACGGTGTACAGTGCCAGGTCTGCAAAGATACCTACTTTACTCAAAACGAAAAACAACATGGGAAACATCTATAAACTTGCCGTTAAAAATGTTTAATAACTTACAGTGTATTCATACACGGTCTTAAACAGTGTATTCAGACGGCGACGTAATATTTCTTCCGGACTCCTTTTCTTTTTCTCGCCGGACATTCCTCCCATACTTTTACGATGTTTTTTACTGGATGAGCTGTCTTCATCCCAATCTCTCTCTAATCTCTGAAAATACAAAAACATCCAAAAACATAATCCAAATACATGTAACAATCCAATTTCCTAAATTGTCCAGATCTTGTTGATTTGGGTCAAAAATCAAAATGGTTGATTTCATTGAATTTTATGCTGATTATTTTGTGGGATGATATTTTATAGTTGTGTTCTAGAGAGAGAGAGAGAAATGGGGTTTAACATACACTCAACACAAACTAGGTCATTTCGAGACTAACATATGGTTTAATTTTAGCAGTGGGAGGAAACCGGAGGACCTGGAGAAAACCCACGAGGTTGGACAGGCGACCTTACTCCTTGTCACTTACAACCGGGGAATCGAAACCATGGAAGTTGACTCAATGACACGCCTTATGATACAGCGCACACATGCTAACCATACGGCCATCCAACCCCCCTAGTTGTGTTCTAATGTCAACCCAGTAAACCAACCTTGTGGGTTTTCTCCGGGTCCTCCGGTTTCCTCCCACTGCTAAAGACCCCTACGCGCAAGCGAATTATTGAAATAAAATTAAAAACCATATGTTAGTCCCGAAATGACCTAGTTTGTGTCGAGTGGACGTTAAACCCCATTTCTCTCTCTCTCTCTCTCAACCCAGATAACCAAAATTTTAAGTAAAATTTGTAAGCAAACTGACTTCAACTTAAAGGGGCAATATGCCATTATGGGAGATTAGATAAAGAGCTGGCAGTTCTCACTATAATAGTTAAAAACTAGATAATTTAAAGGGAATATGCTGAAAATTTCAGTCAAATTGCTCTACTCTGAACCTACATATTAGAGATTGAATTTTTTAGACCTAGCCTCGATCATCATTACTAAAGTCAGTAGGATAAAAAACCTAGTCTCGATTAACCATTTTTGATTTAATCATCAATGAGCGTTGAGCAGGATTCAAATCCAGCGAAAATCCGACGCATAAGATGGCATCAAGAGTTGATTAAGGTCTTTTCATGTTAATAAATGTCTAATTAATAGTTTAAATAACATTCCAGGCCTAAAGAAAGACCTGCAATAGGCAAATTTACCTCTTAAGTAATGTATGTTTAATCCTTTGAAATAAAAGTTCACCCAATACTAATCATAACAACACATTCAACACATGGGGGTACACGTATATGGAACTTTCATGGACTTGAAAAATCCAAATGTTCACACGGTCACACCACAACATTCCAGTATTCAATCAAGTTCATATACCGGTATACAGACAACTCACCCCAAAGACAACTCATCCCAATATAAGACAACTCATCCCAATATAAGACATCTCATCACAAGTTAGAAAACAACTCATCCCAAGATGAGTGTTTATTTTAAGTTACGATGAGTTGTCTTTTATCTTGGGATGGGTTGTCTTTTATCTTGGGATGCGTTGTCTTCTAACTTGTGAGAGTTGTCTTATATTGGGATGACTTGTCTTGAGATGAGTTGTCTTTGGGATGAGTTGGTATTCCCTATACCACTACTATTACTTGTATTTTTCAGATGGTAATATTTAAATCAACAGATAGATACTGTGTTAAAAATCTTGGGTATAAATAACATTCTTCTTAATAAACATCTTATTATTAAAAAACAAAATTATTTCGGACATATTTAAATACATCTACTAAAACTAAACGAATAATTCTATGATTTAATAGGCTATTTCTAAATAAAGATTCAAAAACATAAAAAAATTAAGCTTTACTGAAGACTTGATGCTTGCATTAACCCAGATCAAAAATAAACAAAGCCCTCCCAGATCTAAAGCCCTTTCAACCTGAGATATATTTAAAACCATTTAAAAAAATGAGAGAGAGAGAGAGAGAGAGAGAGAGAGAGAGAGAGAGAGAGAGAGTTTAACCTCCACTGGACACAAACTAGGTCATTTCGTTTTTTATAGTTCAAAATTTCGTTTTACTTGTCTTTACTACACTAGGATCTGGAAGAGTTGTTAAATAATCCGTGTTCTGGAAGTCTATTAGGCAAGTTTTCGGCATGAGGTGCACGGAACTGTGGGTAACCCACTAGAAACATCAATGCTGATTGATTAATCAAATATCAGACGTCATAGGGTCAAAAGCCGCTTGTATGACCTCTAACGCGACTTCCCAGTACAACCGGTCAGATATAGATCTGTATTTTAATCAAATTGAGTTCGATCAGCATGAACATCGCATCCCGTTTTTATTGAGCATCGACAACATAATTCCAAGATGACTGCGATGACATCATACTCAGTTCTTGGACATACCTATTTCTTCATACATGTTTCGTGTTATAAACACAAAAACATAACATGGAACACAATTACTATTTTAACAAGATGACTAGTCATCACCATTCCGTGCCTTTGAACTTGTTTGGAAGGCATAAGGAAAAACAACTTCTTGGAATATCAATGGGACTAGTCTGATCATAGTAGCTCGGCAAGGCACAGTCGCTACTCCCTGTAAGGTTTCCACAACAACCTTTGCCTACCTTAATCAGCTGCTGTATGTTAAACATTAAGCTTATACCTCAGAAAATAAAATACTTTAATAGTTTGATGTTTGTATAAAGTTTTAAAAAGATTTCTCTGAACAGATAATGAAATATGCTCTACAAATGAAATCGGGACAGAAGGAAGGTCATCACCAAAAACTAAGTCAAATTTGTTTCCATGGAAACACAAAAAAATATAAATCCCAGAAATTTCTAAATAGCAAAAGGCACAACTACTGTAATAGGTTGATGTGTGTGCAAAGTTTCAGAAAGATATCTTGAACGGTTTATGAGATATGCTCCGAAAACAAAATGGGACAGACGAACGGACGGATGGACCCTATTTCAATATCCCTCCCCAACTCCCTTCGGCGCGGGATAATTAAAGTGACGTTTCATTTTGGGTCCTCTCAATGTTTTCAAAAAACGCTTGCTTGAAACATCGCTTTAATTAAAATAGTAAATGTGCAATCTGAACGACAGACCCACCCTACCTGCTAGCTACTTTTTAATTTCCGTACTTAGTTACGTACGATAATTGTATTCCATATTATGTTTTTGTTTTTATTACGTGCGTCAATTACTAAATGCCGCTCAAAGAAGATGTTCCGTGTTAGTTGCAAGTAACCAAATGTTTAATGGTGCAGTCATGATAAGATTCAACATCCTACATTTACATGTAGTAAATAAAAGCAGTTATTTATCAATCTAAACTACTAAAGCTTTTGTTCTATAATAAAAATCTCTTTGAATGTAACAGGGTTAATATCCACATGTACTGGTCAATCTGACCTGTAGACGTTCATAAAATGTCAATCTGATTACAATACAGATCTATATTTCGTTTCGTTTTTTTATACCTTCGATGGCCTACACTACATAAAGATCTGACCAGTAGTAGTGGGAGGTTGCATCAGGGGTCGTATGAGCGGCTTTTGACCTTATGATGGTGGCATTGATTAATCAATCTGCGTTGACGTTTTTAGTGGTTTATGCACAGATCAATGCATCGCATGCCAAGATGTCGCTGTAACAGATGGTTTCATTCACTAATCCCTCACGCCATCCAGAACGCAGGTTATATAACAACTCTTCCAAATGTGTAGTTACTAGTACAGACAAATAAAACAAAATTTTGAACTATAAAAAACGAAACGAAATAGAATCTATGTTGTAATCAGATTGCAAAAATATAGACCGTACTGATGTTGTTAATGGAGGGTAAATAAGATTCCCCGATCGTCATGAATACCAGCTAAAATGCCTACCTGTGATAATCTAGTTGCAAAGTTCAAGGTTTGTTCAATGTCAAGGTTTCCAGGAAGGTCACTATTTCACAACCTCTGATTGGACGCTACTGTTCACGTGTCTGTAGATAACGTAGCTATAAGTTCGGGAGTTGTGAAGTAACCTAGCAACGTCCAGATGTTGTAAAACTCGCAGTCGTTGCTTTTGGAACATGGGTAATATAATGATATTCAATTTAGCGTGATGTTTTCAAAGAGGTTTTAAACTTAAGCTAAAGTCCAATTTCACAGTTTATGAATATTATGATTATGAAACAATGAAATGGTTGAATATGGCCATTGTTTAACTCTAGGCAAGAAGGATAAATATATAAAACTGTTAATTTACTTCCAAATTACTGATAAAAAAAACTAATGTTTAAAGATACAAATGTACATTATGTAAGATCTAAATCGATATTTTGGATTCAAATGTTATATAAACTATTAATTAGACATTTATTCACATGACAAGCCTATAATCAACTCGCAAGACCATCGGATCGCTGAGATTTAAATAGATATGAATACCTGCAAGATTTAAAAATTTAACAATAAAATGGATAATTGAGATTTAGTCTTAGTGTACCAGTACTGTACAATAATAAACAATCAACACTGCATCTTCTATCACTCAAGTAATTTGAATGAAATTTTCAATTTATTCATTTTTCAATATCTATTTTTGAACTACCATAGCAAGAAGGGCAAGCTCTTTATCTAAAGCTTACATAATGTATCTTTAAGTTTAATTATTGGTATTATAATTATTTTGTCAAACGAAAGAGAGGTGATAAACTGGTGCTTAATTACTTAATAAATCAGGTGAAATGAATGAGAGCTTATATTATTTTATTAAATATGATTTAGCGACGATATGTCAAGCATGAAAAAATTCTAACATGTAGCGGATCAGTACCAGTAAGTAAAAATATATACCAAGACGCAATGTAAACACAAGGACAACCAACCCCCACACTGCGCGGAGGAGAAAAGTCCCTGAATGGTTGTTCATAGATTCCCTCTTCACTCTCGTATGCATGGAGTATATATCTCTGTCTTCATTAGCCAAGTGGGGGGGTTGGAAGGCTGAATGGTTTTCTCTGGGTCCTCAGGTTTCCTCCCGCTGCTAAAGACCCCTACGCGCAAGCGAATTATTGAAATAAAAAATTAAAAACCATATGTTCGTCCCGAAATGACCTAGTTTGTGTCGAGTGGACGTTAAACTCCATTTCTCTCTCTTTTCATTAGCCCAGTCGGAGTAGAACAGTAGTATATTAAACCCCACTTCATTTCATTTCTGTTTCGAGTGTCCATCGTATTGTCTTCATGTGGTGCGTGTGTTTGTCTTCCACACAACCATAGAAGATTTACTGACCCTTGCTTTTTCATAACCACATTTCATATCTCCATGTCTGTGCCAAAAAATGGTGATTTTCAGCATTCTGATTCTGTTGAATTAAATTTTTGGCATTGGAAAGAATTTATGCGTGGTGTGTTTCTCTGATTCTCATATGTTACCAGAACTGATTACATTCAGAAACATGAAATAAAACGACATCTCTAAAATAAGTCTGGGCGATATCACTGGAAACAAATATCGCAATATTTTCACAAATGATTGCGATATAATTACTATATCGCGATAGTTTATAAAATGTCAATAATTTCAGTTTATCACCTTTTAAATGTAAATAAACATGCATAAAAAGTTGCACATCGGCCTGGAACTTCGAGGAATGAACGATCAGGAGTTTATGAGAGAGAGAGAGAGAGAGAGAGGTCCACGACACAAACTAGGTCATTTCGGAACTAACACATGGTTCAATTTTATTTCAATAATTCAATTGCGCAAAGGGGTCTTTAGCAGTGGGATGAAAGGCGACTCCACTCCTAGTCACATACAAACTGGGACAGGCGACTCTATTTATGTACAAATAACAGTATTTATTGCTATTCATTTAATTCATTTATCATAAAACATTAAAATATTGTAAAATAACATAAAAAAGGAGACATTTTTCAGAAAAAAATCATCCAGAAAAATTCAAACCGTAATATACCACGGTTTATTCGGTTTTTTTTTATATTTAAGTTATGTTTGACAGTTTTTATTTCTGCGACGTATTTTTTAGAGAAAAAAACAAAACATCGCCCAGCTCTACTCTTAAACGAGATTTACTCTAGTGTGTTTTCATTGCATCTGGGTATATTATTCCTTCATTACTTTAAAGGCTAAAAATTAGCATCAATAAGAGAGATTAGAATAAAAAATTAGAGGCACACACAGTTAAATCTAAAGTGAAGACTTTACTACTTACCCTGGGAGAATCAAATTCTTCATTTAACATATCCTAATAACAACGCCAATATATATATATATATATGTAATCCTAATAACAACGCCAATATAGAACAGATCTTACTAATCAGCCACATCAAATTGTTATAAATAACCAGTTCGATAACTTTAAACATACATTATGCAAGAGCTAAATTTGCCGATTGCAGGTCTTTCTTTAGGCCTGAAATTTTATCTTAATGATTAATTAGACATTAATCAACTTATCCAGGCCATAATCAACTCTCGATGGCATCAAATTTCTCCGATAAATAGATTAGAACATTTCAGCTATATTTTGATGTAAGCTAAAAATGGAGGAGCGAAACTTAGCTTCGAACAATCAGTACCGTGGTTGAAATTATTGCACACGTCTTGCCAAAAACTTCAAAGGCTAATATTTTCACTCACAATAGAGTAATTTGAATTAAATTTTCAAATTATTCATTTTACATTATCTATTTTTGAACTATTATAGCAAGAATGGCTAGCTCTTTATCTAAATCTTACATAATGTTATCTTTAAATTTATCAATTCAAATTGGGATTAATTAACATCCACACTTCTTTTCTGCACCCACTGGGCTACTGAAAATGGGTATCATGTTATAAAGGAAATTTGCCCGAAGAAAGCCATTTCCACCTACACTTCATTTAACCACTGGATTAAAACTGTGATGGGAATTAATGCAAGCATAGACTTAAGTAAAGCTGTATATTACAAGTACGTTAGTCAAACAAATACCAAAAATAGCTAACTTATTTACAGACCACAAAATATGGTGAACACAAACTGCCGAAAGACAGACGGACAAGAGATGTTATAAAAAATAAACAATAATATAAAATTTGATAATAATGAAGACAAGATAGCTAACCGTAACTCATAATACATGTACATGTACTAATGTACTATAAGAGTGGCTATGAAGACCTGGTTATCCCAGGTGTCAGTGACTAGTTTCGTTCGTATTGATTGGACTCGTGTTTGTTCGTTGGTTCATTCCTGGAAGCCACAAAATAGGCTTGATCCAGCTTTTTTGGTTAAGACACAATGTCTTTGCAGGGAAGCGCCCAAGGTTACCGGGGTTGTGATCTTAGGGGGGTTTGCAAATTTGTTACAGTGTCGGTAGCTCGCTTATTGGGGTTGCACAGAGGTTTGACAACTGATCGTTTAGATTGAAGTGCTAGTGTCTATAATTTTGCTAACTATGATGCTTTTTTTTGGTTTGTAACATTGTTACTTGTCTTAACAATAAAGGGATAGTATATATACGAAATTAAATGAAATGAAATGGAGTTTAACGCCCTACTGTTCTGCTCCGAACTGGGCTAATGAAGACAGGCATACGCCATACAGTGTGCTATGAGGGAAATTTTGCCAAGGGATCTTTTACGTGCATTCCAATGTATACACAGGACCTTGGTTTTTAGTCTCATCCGAAGGACTAGACAGCTGTCCTTGTCAGGCCCTCTGTTCTGCACCACTGACAAGCGGAAACCACGTCGGAAAATCCAGATGCACTTTCTCGGCTCCAAAGTTGGAACACTCAGGGGTAGAGAATTGTATAACAAATACATATACTAAATGTGTACAAATATAGAGTATTTAATCAAACCAATTTCCTGCTGATAATATTACATATTTTTCCAGGAAAACTGGTTTCTATATTTCTATCAAAAATAATCCTCCAAAATATCTTCATCCCTTACCTTGACATCAAACTTGTCTAATTCCCGTTTTCTCTCCATCATGGCCTTCTGTAGAATAACAGCATCCTGATCACCAAATAAAAAACAATAAATTATTATAAGTTCTATATTGATTTTTGCCAGGTATAAAAACGTTGTTTTCCCTCCATAATTATAAAATAAAACAATGATCAATCAGCCATAAAATATCTTTCTAAAGGTGCAAATCTCCTACTGAACATAATTAAAGTAGCTAAGTCTTTAATGCAATATCATCCAGTCTTTGTCAATTTAAATCAATATTGATGTTGTGATCTTACCGGGAAAAGATGTCTTTTGATATCCAATTAAGACAAAATAAACATTTTACAATTGGTACACGAATCATGTACCATAATGCGTTTCAGTGCCATTTGTAACCAGTCATGTCAAGCAGTGACATATTCTTATCTGGAGAACATGCACAGTAAATACTAACGGTGTAGACTGGAATAACCAGACGCTAGAGATTGCCATTCAATTGAGAGTTCTGGTGTATTTCGCAAAACATAACTGATTTGAAATTAAGAGTAAAATCAGAAACAATTGAATGTAAATCAGTTGATATACATTCATATTACATTATTATATACGTTGCAACCCATTTATGTCAATTTCTAGGTCCCAAATATTAGCGATTTAGCTCCTTTAATTTCAGAGAGTTTAAAGTTTCTGTGAATAGGCCTACTAGGACATGCTAAACGATTCCATGTCATTTCGGTCCAGCGTCATTTCGGACATTTCGGACTCGGGTAGGTGACGTTTCGGACCCGGTCAGGCGACTTTTCGGACTCGGAGTGGCGACGTTTCGGACTCAATAAAATCTGAAAAATTCTATGTATATATTGTAATAACTGGGTTTTTTTTCGTTTTAGGTGAGGCTGAAAACAGACCATTCACAATAATAAAGAAATTAAACATTGTTAGTTGTGTTTTATTTATCCCATACAGACCTTAAGCCCGTCGTACACGAGCAAATTTTCTTTGACAAATGGAGATTTGTCAAATAAATTTGCTCGTGTACGAGAGGAAATTTGCCACATTTTCATTTGCCATATGAGATTTGACAAAAGCTGGCATGTGTCGGACTCAACACAAACGTCGTTTCGGACTCAGTCAGGCGACTTTTCGGACTTACTCAGCGACTTTTCGGACTCGGTCAGGCGACTTTTCGGAATCGGACTGGCGACGTTCCGGACTCAATAAAATCTGAAAAATTCTATGTAAAAAACAGTTATTACAAATATATACATAGAATTTTTCAGATTTTATTGAGTCCGAAACGTCGCCAGTCCGAGTCCGAAAAGAGATGACAGTTCCCTCTATAATAGTTAAAAAATAGAAAACGTAAATGGAATTTCCAGAAAATCCAGTCAAATGAGCCTCAATTGTCATTGTTACGATAATAAACAAAGTCTTGATTATCCACTTTTACGGTTAATCATGAACAGCCATGGAATCGCAGATCAGATTTAAATCAATTTAAAATCATACCTATCCGATGGCATCGAGAGTTGATTATGGTCTTGTCATGTTAATAAATGGCTAATTAATAGTTTATATAACATTTAAGGCCTAAAGAAAGAAATGCAACAGAAGATTTAGCTCTTGAATAATAATAATGGCCCTATTTGCCAGAATCATGATCTATGGTTATAAATGTCTCGAGATAGATTTACTTAACTGACACCATTCAAGGGAGAGAGAGAGAAATGGGATTTAATGTCCACTCGACACAAACTAGGTCATTTCGGGACTATCATATGGTTCAATTTTATTTCAATAATTTGCTTGCGTGTAGGGGTCTTTAGTAGTGGGAGAAAACTCCACGAGGTTGGACAGGCGACCCTACTCCTTGTCATGTACAACCGGGAAATCGAAACCTCGCCAGTTGAGTCAATGACATGTGCTATATTCGGCCTTCCAACCCCCTGGCCAATGAAAAGGCTAGATTCTTAAAATATTTTACATTTTTAATGAAGAAAACTCCAGCATGTGCTAACTATTCGGCCATCCACCCCCTCCCCTGCCAACCCCCATTCAAGCGCCTTAGAGAATTCAATTCTTGAATGTTTATTTAATCAACTGTAACCACAGTTCAGTTTCATTGAGTTTATTCAACTTACTTTATAAAGTCTAGACTGGGCCATGTTGTATCTTTTAGCATTTTCAAACATTAAATTCATATCAGATGCCAGTTCACTTAAACTATTGTACAGTCGATTCTAAAAAAAAACAACATATCAACATATATCAATCTAGGTAAACTATTATACTGGCGATTCTACAATCAATCTAGTTAAACCATTATACTGGCAATTCTAAAACAACAAAACATATCACCACATATCAATCTAAGTAAACTAGTATACTGGCGATTCTAAAACACCACATATCAATCTAAGTAAACTAGTATATACTGGCGATTCTAAAACACCAAATATCAATCTAAGTAAACTAGTATATACTGGCGATTCTAAAACACCACATATCAATCTAAGTAAACTAGAAAAATGATCTTTTAGAGGCATTTAGTAACTGGATAGAGCAATAAACTATAACACATACTTATGGGAAAACAATTACTGATTTATTTGGGCGACGTTTTGAAGAGTATTCTCTCAACGTTTTCAAGACTTGCTTGAAAACGTTGAGAGAATACTCTTCGAAACGTCGCCCAAATAAATCAGTAATTGTTTTCCCATAAGTATGTGTTATAGTTTATTAAACTAGTATACTGGCGATTCTAAAACATATGATATAAACTATTACACTGGTCATTCTAAAACATATCATATAAGATAACTTCCTTTGTTTTTGCAACAACTGGGCTAATAAAAATGGTCATCCTTGCTTTTAACAGACCGCAGTATTTCTCCCTACACTTGATTGAATTCCAACTGTCACCTCAGTTTCTCGACAGTCCTACATCACTGACTTGGAGAATAGCTGGAAAATCCTGAGTAACTTTCTCAGCCAACTCACTTAGCCATAAGGGGTATCGGAAGAAGGTGGGGGTGCATTAACCTCACTATTTACAGAAAACTAGAAACTTTCTACAAGTGGAAAGATTGGTTTGAATTTCTGGAAATATATCTTTGTTTAAAGAGAAATTGTTAATCGGAATAAAAGCTATATTACTGCTTTGACTTACCTTTAATTTTTTACGTATCTGGAAAAGTGAAATTGGTCGTTTTATTTCTTCATAATAATCTCGATAAATTCTATAAAAAAACAAATGTTACATAATGATCATAATCAATTCCAAAATAAACAACAAAACATATATTTCAAATAATGATCTTAAGTTCTTCCAGATTTCCTTGTTAGTGGTACAGACAGTGGAGGGCCTGGCAGGAGTTGGAAATCGAAGAGCATAGGGTAAAGCCGCCATCTAGACAAAATTTCTTTCATAGGACACTACATGTTGTGTGCCCTCTTCATTAGCCCAGTCGGAGTAGAACAGTAGGATGTTACAAATCTTTTACATTTTAAGCGTTATCCAACAACCAAAGCATCTCCAGACACAGGTGTCAGGAATAAAATAGATAGAACTTGCCATTTATTTGGTAATTTAAGGAATGGAAAAGATAAAACTAATTGTTTATTTGGTAATTTAAGGAATGGAAGAGATAAAACTTACCGTTTATTTGGTAATTTAAGGAATGGAAGAGATAAATCTCCGTCTGGTGTTTGATAGTTACGAATCGTGTTATACAACGCCCATTGTGGATTTTCATCTTCAGATACAGTTGTATCCGCTTCTGAATCGTAATCTATTTGAGATGTGTTAACCTCTGTTGTATCGCTCTCGTCATCAGATGGGTAAGTCAACGCAGCACAAATAGCAGACATCTTCTGTATTGGACATTTCTCTCGTGTAGCTCTGTAAATATGAAAAATAAACAATTAATGTTAGTCCGCCACTCAAAACATTCTTGTTTTAAAAACCATGATCTGTAAATAATCGGTGATTAAAAAAAAACCGACAGCACCTTAGAAACTGTAAATATAAACAATGCAACAATTAAAGTCAGTCGTCCATTTTAAATCTCAACTCAAAACATTCTTGTTTCAAAACCCTGATCTGTAAATAATCAGTGATTAAAAGAACCAACAGAGCTTTACAAACTGTTCTTCAATATTAATGAGCTTTATAAATGGCGATATCCAAGTGCGATCCATGAATAATAATCTAGTAGGGCCTAATAATTAAACATGCATTATGTAATTGATGTAAAGAGTTAGATAAAGAGCTGACAGTTCTCGCTATAATAGTTCAAAAATAAATAATGTAAAATGAATTGAAAATTTCAGTCAAATTACTTGTTTCTGAGTGAAGTTATGATTGTTTGAAGTTTTAACAAGATAGTCTTGATTGTCAAGTATCATTATTACGATAAAAAACAAAATCATGATTATCCATTTTTAAATTAAATCATTAAATGGTGTTGTGTTACAATCCATTGAAAATCCCAGCCATCAGAATGATAATCTAGAGAGTTAATTATGGGCTTTCTGTGTAAATAAATGTCGAATTTATAATTTTTATAACATTTGAAACCAAAATAGAGACTTGCAATAGACAGATTTAGCTCTTCAATAATGCATGTTTAATGAGTCTTACACTGTTAAACTGATACTGGTAACTTATGGATCAAGGACATATACTTACAAAATTTTTACCATAAAATCATACAATTCATCATTACTTGTTAGTAATAGACATTAAACCTTAACCGGT
Organism: Patella vulgata; assembly: GCF_932274485.2. NCBI lineage: Eukaryota > Metazoa > Mollusca > Gastropoda > Patellidae > Patella > Patella vulgata. The sequence goes on from NC_065885.2 coordinate 8,070,467, forward strand.
TGACGTCATGACGTCAAGTGGTCAGGCTAAATAAAGGCGGACGTGAAATATTTTGTATGCCTATTTCAATCGACTACTGCCGAATGATTATAAGTGATAGACTCTTGACACCAATAAAAAAAGTAGAAGGGGATAAGTTGATCTATAATATGCAAATCATTCTAAATCCTTTTCATCAGAAATATCGTCTTCAGAATCGGTGTCATCGATATAATCTGAGTCGGAATAATTCATAAGTATTTCAACCACTTTGATAGTCTTTAACCTTCCCGACATCGTTAAATTACGTTTTGCGTCAAAAAATGTTGAACAAAGACCTGTTTTTCTCAATGCCCTTGACAAGACAAGTTCCTGTCTGACACACATGCATGACCATATCAATTAAATACGAAACTAAATACTCAAATGTGACTTATAAACAAGGTTCTTGCTGTGATCGACTTTAGTCGACCATGACCACTTAGCTGTATGTGATTATAGTCGACAATGACCGGTTTAGGGTTAATTAGCCAGAGTATAATTAGTTGTAAAAGATGTTACTACTTGTGTAAAAGTGTGACAAATTATAACACCCATCCCTGCTGAATACACAAACCCAATCAATAGCAATGTATATCATTTGTTTGACTACTTGTATACAAGTGTGACTTAGTTATAATCCCTGCTGAATACACAAACCCAACCAATAGCTATATATCATTTGTTTTGACTAGAACTTTTAAACATTTCAAATATGCTGTGTTATGAAAAGCAGGCAATACGAATGATTTCCATATTTTAAATACTGAAGCTGACTATAAATTCAGATGTTGACTATAACTTTGATTACCTCTCGTATCGAAGATTCAACCTCTCAGTTGGTGGTTTGGCCGTCTGTCTTTTATGATCCAGTTCTTGACGTTTTGTGATAATTACCTTCCTTAATGTCATAGCATCCTTCAAATAAAACAATGCAACAAATTTTCAAAATACAGTGGCTCTTGTCAAATCCGACATCGTACGGGATCGTTACAATATGTCGGATTACGCAGAGTGTCGGAATACTCAGTTTTCTCAAAACCGGAAGTGTATTGTAACTTCGAAAACCGGAAGGATTATTATAATGTAACATCGAATCCCCAGAACGTTATTCACTTTAAAAATTATTCAAAATTTTATTACATTAATTTTTATTTCATTTAACATGTGTAGGCATTTTGAATAGGTCAAGTCTGTCGTTAATTTATCTTCTTCATCGTCTTCAGTTGATGCACACTTGTCTTTGCTGTCACATGTTCATTGATAATCTGTCGTTCTATGTCCAGGTCATCGTCACACGGTTCGGAGTATGCCATACAGTCTGCTATGACGAAAATCTTAACCAGGTAGCAGCACTATGGCTTTGCCAGGGAATCTTTTACGTGAACGCCAATCTATACATCTGAATGTCTAGACAGCTGTCCTTGTCAGACCCTCCTTCCTGCACTGCTGACAACGGAAAACCATGTTGGAAAATCCCAATGAACTTTCTCGGCCAATGCAGGGATCAAACATGTGACCTCAAGGCTAGTGAGCCAGCGTTTTACCCACCTAGCCATCGTGGCTCCCTCTAATTATCACATGTCTGAGTGGCAAAATTCACCCGAGATCCTGGACAAACTAAAATAAGTGAAAATTAACACAATGAGAGCCTTGATGAATCAAAGCAGGTGAAAATTAAAATAAAATTCCGACTAACCTTATATATTTGTGATTTTGGCGTATTAAATGTTTTTGCGTTTTTCAACATGAGAAGTAAATCTTGTTGTAATGTAGCCAGAGTTTTATATTCATTGTTCTGTATTTTCTGGGCGATGGTCCGTAAATCAATCGGGTCTTTAATAACATCATAATAATCGGGATATCTCTGGAAATATATCACATGTATATCGTAAGTATTGAACATTCAGGTGATAATTTCAATTAGTCTAATTAGATCTAATACAATAAGTTATATTTATAGCACGGCTTTCATGAGTTAACAAATTTAACCAAAGGTTGTAGGCCGAGGCATTAAACCTGTTAACGAATGAAGCGTGCTATAAATGACTTGTAACATTGACACCTGCTCAACATGCTTGTTGTTATTGCACAGAAAACCCCATTTCTCTATATGATTTATACTAAAAGTATGCAATAACATTGAACATGTCTAGTTATTGCACGGTTAAGCTCCACCCAATCTACTAGAGGGAAAACAATCTGCTTATTCAACGAAAATATCAAAGGAAGATTTCCCGTCCATTCTCCTTTATAATGGAGAAAGAAATCATAGACTTTACAAGTTCGAATTGAAAAAATCCAATACTTTCATGAGAACAATGTCTTGTATAAATACCAATCAGGTTTACCAGTAAACTACTCTACTGTCTATCAACTATTAGAAGTCTATAATGGGATATTCAACGAAAAGAACAAAGGAAGATTTCCCTTCCATGTTACAACTGTATTTAATAAGTAATGCTTGATTGAACCCTCTACTTCGAGAAGAGATCCCTGTCCTGAATGGCCACCATAGTCAGAACTAAGTATAATATTTCGTAATGTGGTTATATTCCCATTCACATCTGTCACACACACACAACGATGAAATAAACATAAGCGGAATAAACACTTCCCTAAATTCTTGAAGTATACTTTGTGTTCTCGTCTAAAATTGTCAATTAAGCAATTAAAATGTTGGTCAACTAGTTTAGTGTCTGTTCTCAAGAAAAGCTAATTCTATAGGGAGACAGCCTAAGTTTAGTATGAATGAACTGGTCTAATGAAGACTGGCATACAGTGTGCAATAACAGCTGTATTTCCACCTTCTCTTCATCAAATTCTGACAATGGTTCATGCAAATGACTACCCAGATAGACCTTGTTTGTTTGTTCCATCTGAACGACTATACACTCTTCCTTGTTAGGCCTCTGTCCTGCAACAAGGAAAGGGGGACATCACTCCGTCCTGCACCAATGGTTAAGGGCCATCACTCCGCACTGCACCACTGATAAGAGGAAACCAGACTGGAAAACCTGGGATTGAACCTAGGACCTCCTGGTTAGTGAGCAGGCTCCGAACCAAGGACCTCTGTGGCTCCGAATCAATGACACGTTATTCATAGGTTTTCTTTAAAGATTTACCGTTTTAGGTGGAAGAAGTTGAAATATTAAACTGATGTCTCTTTCATCATCTCTAGCCGTTACAACCGAACCAAATAATGCTTCTAATTCGTCTGGATCCGCTACGCTACCTTCATCATCTGGTTTCTATAAATAGATCAAAACAGATAGAAAAACAAGTTGGGTGCAAAATAATTATAAAGCTTATAAGTTAATTATAAATATGAAAAACATGAAAATTTTTGAAGAGGACGCCCTGATTTTAACTCTGAGTCTTCGTATAAAGCATCTCTTGTTATATTTTACACGTACATTATAATATCTCATGTAATATTTATTGTTATATTTTATATGTATATTATAATAACTCATGTTATATTCATTGTTATATTTTATACTATACCTCATATACATGTATGTATATTATAATACCTCATGTTTCATCCAGATTTTCCGGCGTGGTTCCCCCTTGTCAGTGATGCAGGACGGAGGGCATGACAAGGACAGCTGTCTAGTCCTTCGGATGAAACGAAAAACCGAGGTCCCATGTATACATTGGAATGCACGTAAAAGATCCCTTGGCAGTTGGAATTCGATATAAGAGTAGGTGATAGTGCCGCTGCCCGGGCAAAATTTCCGTCATAGCACACTGTATGGCATATGCCCGTCTTCATTAGCCCAGTATAGGAGCAAAACAGCAGGACGTTAAACCCCATTTCATTTCATTTCATTTAATACCTCATGTAATATTTATTGTTATATTTTACATGTATATTATAATACCTCATGTAATATTTATTGTTATATTTTACATGTATATTATAATACCTCATGTAATATTTATTGTTATATTTTACATGTATATTATAATACCTCATGTAATATTTATTGTTATATTTTACATGTATATTATAATACCTCATGTAATATTTATTGTTATATTTTACATGTATATTATAATACCTCATGTAATATTTATGGTTATATTTTACATGTATATTATAATACCTCATGTAATATTTATTGTTATATTTTACATGTATATTATAATACCTCATCGTCTATTTTACTGTCATTTAAATTATCTTCATCATCGTCGCCATCTTCCTCCATCACTTCTTCTGGTTTCTTCTCTTCCGTTTTCTCATCGCCGAATGCATTTGACAGTAGTTCATTCTTCGTTTTCTGGTACAACTCTAATAATGCTATAGCATCATTGGATTCTGGGGTGTTTTTCTGAAATAATTTACAGGTATTCAGTCGAACTTGAGTCCTAATAACAAGCAGTAATAACTGGATTATAACATTGATATCTATCAATAATGAAATGTGTCTCATCAACTAATCGGATCAATGAACGCACCATCTCCTACATTATTAAAATGGTGATTCGTTTGCACGTGAACGGTTGTCTTGTCTTCACAGGTGATGCAGTGAAATGGGGGCGGGGCTAAACATGTCACTAAATACTATTCAAGCTCATTTTTATTGCACAGGAAACCAAATCCACTTCTTAGTTATAGCTCCACCCAATCTATTAGAGCAGAAACAATCTGCTTATTCAACGAAAATAGCAAAGGAAGATTCCCAGTTCATGTTACAAGTTCTAATATTGGACTTGAATAGTATTTCAAAACACAACTTTTTTAATTTAGTGTTTGAAGGTTCCATTCCTCTAAAATTGGACAGATCTTGGCGTTTAGTTCAAGTATTACATGATAATACTAGTAAATATAAAATATCTCCTATCTTGATTCTTATGTGGCTAACCTGACAGCCATTGCCATCTTTATGTTTATATAATTTTTTAATTCCATAAATTACATGTAACTGAGTCGATCTTGTTCATAAGAAAACGCTTATTTGACATTGACACATAACCGAAGGTGAACAGGCCTACCCGTCCAGTTAATACAACGGACAATCTCACATCCGTACACAAAAGAGAGGCACATACTAGTCGCCTCCTACTTCCGATTTCAAAGGCATTATAGTCCAAACCTTGACACTAATACTAATAAACCATTTGGTACTATTTCGTACCTATATCATATTAAACCTCTCGGACGCCATTTTGAATTACACAGTATTTAACGTTCTAAAACCTAACTACTTTATGGAATCAACAACAAGCTAAACTTGGGCACTCCAACCATTTTTATTTTTGTTTCACAATACATGTAACTGAACTAACCTTATAATAAGCTTTAGCGTTATTGATCAATAATTCTACATCTGTCGTTAATTGTTCTATATCTTCGTATTCTTCCATTTTAAGTTTCTGTTGAATTTTCAATAAATCTATCGGTGTTGTTACTACTTCGTAATAATCAGCTGCAGTCCTAGAAATAAAAATATACATTCATGTACGAGGTGGTACAGGGGACAACATACCTGTACGAGGTGGTCCAGGGGACAACATACCTGTACGAGGTGGTCCAGGGGACAACATACATATGCGAGGTGGTCCAGGGGACAACATACATATACGAGGTGGTCCAGGGGACAACATACATATACAAGGTGGTCCAGGGGACAACATACATGTATAGTAGTTCTCATGGTACAAAAAAATGAGGTCCCTTGTTGGCATGTACACCTTGGCGGGAAAGTAAAACTACATGTAAAAGAACCCTTGACAGTTGGAATTCGAAATAAGAGTAGGCCGTAATGCCGCTGTCCAGGCAAAATTTCCCCAATAGCACACTGTATGGCGTATGCCTGTTTACTTTAGCACACATGTTAAACCCCATTTCATTTAAAATTTTATTCACACTTGAAACATTGATTGTTAATTTCAATCAGTCAAGAAGCTTATTTAAATAATAATAATATGTTATAATAATATATATCTGTAAATCCGCAAAACGTACCCATAGCACATACACATGTACATACACTGTACATGCTATGGGCTTTTATTTTCCTAACATCACCTTGAGAGAGGGAGAGAGAGAGAGAGAGAGAGAGAGAGAGAGAGAGAGAGAGAGAGAGAGAGTTTAATGTCCACTCGACACAAGCTAGGTTAGTTTAGGACTAACACATGGTTCAATTTTATTTAAATAATTCGCTTGCGCATAGGGGTCTTTAGCACGGGAGGAAACCGGAGACCCCGGAGAAAACCCACGTACAACTGGGGAATCGAAAACATCAACTTGAAGTGAATAGTAAGTTCAAGATACCATATACTGTACAATCATTGGTCTAAAGAAGAAATTAAAAGATATTTTTTACCTTCTTTTAGGAACCCGAATAAATGCTTCACACAGTAAGCGGCCATCTTCTGTTTTATGGTTTCTGATTGTGTCGTATAACTCTTGACAGATTTCAACCTGCAATCAAAAACACAAATAAATGATTATAAACTTAATCCTTATAAGACATATAGAGGTAGATTTCACAAATTAAAAACACTTATATGGATATACTACTTCTGAATTTATTAACATGCTACGTTTCGATACACATACAGATATCGTTATCAAACAAATAAACTTTCGCTTAAATGGAAAGTTGCAAAGAGACCATAAAATAAAGGATTAATACTTGAGAGTGTGGATGATCCACTATTTGTATTGGTTGCCATTTTATATCACATCAGGCAATCGTAAAATACATGTAAGAAAATTAAAAGATCCATGTAAAGAAGAATTTGTAATGCAATACTGTTTACATTAACCTACATGTGTAGATGTATACATAAGCTTCAGTATAAAATACTAGAATAAAATTTGATGATAAATTTGATCAAGGTGAGTCACTAGTCAGACAGTCATAATTTGCATTTCTATGTCAGAACTAAAGCACTGCATACAGTACATGTAGGTGAAAACTCTGACTATGGAATATAATTACTGCACTTATATTAATGAGTGACATTTCAACTACATGTACATGTATATAGACGTCACCAGTCATTATCATGCAATAAAGGGTAATAAACAGTAATTACATGTTTCATAGAATTTGGACTTGCGTATTCCAATTCAATTACTAAATCATCACTATAACAACAAAAGCAAGGCTGTTAAATAATATTCATTTATTGAGAATATTATTGTACTGTTAAATGTCTGCCAGAACTGAAATGCTGTTATTAGAACATCAAAGTAAACTTACGGGATCGTAATGAAGAGCTTTTTTTCTGCGTTTTACTTGAGGAGCAGGCGACTCTTCTCGTTCATCTATTCTACCATCAGATCCTGGAGCCAAACTTCGCTTCCTCTTTGGAGGCATGATCAATCTAGAAGTAGAGAACCAAATTTGAATTTATTGTGAAAAACTGTTTATATTTACATGTAGTTTGGATGTTAAATCATATATATGTTGCAAGCTTACAATGTACATACAGATTGCTCATGAAATGTTACAGGGCACACTCAGTCAGTTTAAAACTAGAAATTATTTTTGTTTCTTTAATTCAGATGGTCATTTCATTTCCATTGTCTTGATGCACAATTTTAAGCAATATAGGAATCACTTGAACACTACAAAGGGAGGGTGTAAGGGAGCAAGGAGGTTAAACATCCACTCAACACATACTTTGGGACAAACAGTAACATATGGTTCAATTTTATTTCAATAAACACATCAGATGACTCGGCATGAGGTTGGACAAAGAACCCTATTTGAACAGTGAAAATCCATAAAGCAAGGCTAGCATCTCTACTAATATTGTCACCAATAATCTTCCACTATTTAACTGATACTACTACTAGTTCCTTTAGGAACTGCTTCTTATCGAACTCTGTCCTCTATGGGTTATAACAAACTACAATAAGAAGCTGTTACTAAAGTAACTCTGACACTAACATCTTTGTAAGGTGCTGTCTCCCGCTACAGACAGACGGTGTAGCACATCATTCGGGCGGATGCGGGTCAGTTCATCCCACGGCCGTTTCACCCGGGCTGTTTCATCCCAACCTATTTTTTTATCGGGCTGTTTCACCCCGGGCTGTTTCATCCGCCTTGTTATTAGAATAGCAGTTAATTAACTGAGTTGTACTTATATTGTTAAATAAACTGTTAAACACTTACTTATTGTTTTACTCGTCGATTTTTGTTGATTACCGATCACGACCGAGATTAGTTCACCACTGTATTCGTATTGTTTGTTAATTGGCGTTATGATTTTAGATTTAGGTCAGTTCACCGATGTTTTTGTAGTAAAGTATATTCGTATTGTTTGTTAGTTTATGATGTCTAACATCATTTATCTTCTTTATAAAAAGGTATTCTATAATTACATATTGACAGCTTAATCACTCGCCAAAATACATCATATTCATGGACTCTACGTATTACCCAATAATCAACTAAATTGCGCTGGAGCCCCTTTTAAATAAGACAAATTAGGTTGATATTATTTCGAAACCATAATTAAAGGACCTGTGTAAATTTGGGATGAAACAGCCCGAGATGAACCGGTAGTGGGATGAAACGACCTGCTCCCCATGATTACATGTCATTTGGGACTCACGTCATTTGGGACTCGCGTCATTTGGGACTCAAAAAAATATGACCACGACATTTGGGACTCGGGTATACGACGTTTGGGACTTTGGTATACGTCGTTTGGGACTCGGGTTAACGACGTTTGGGACTCGGGATAATTTATTAGAAATAGGCCAATTCAAAACACGAAAGAAAATATTTATTAACATGAAACACGTGGTTAGTAAAAGGCTCAACCAAACAATAAAACATTAGTTGCACTTACGGTTCTTTGATAATCATCGTTTCTCATAAAATATATATTTATTTAAAACGAATTATATGCTGATGAATTTATTTGAAAATGACCTACACAAAAAACAAAATAAATATTTACACGACATGCAATCTTTTTTTTACAAGCCCCTAGAAATTGTTAACGATAATCCGTGAGCTGCACGTTGACATGCTTGTCGTAGATGGCAATACCAATTGATAAATTAGTGCGTACAAGGCAAAGTTTTTTTGTGGAAAATATAAGAAATGGCAACGATCAAAGCGGGATAATTAAAGCTGATTAACTGATAATCCCAATGTTATAACAGTATGTTCAAAGAAACCTAACGGTTCTTTGGTGGGTGAGGAAAAACGTGAGTTGTCAATCATCGAGAATGGCGGGTGTTGATTGCAGTTATACCGTTTCACGAAAAAACATTAGCAATGGTCGGTCAATCAAGCTCGTTTACTATTTGATAAAAGAAAAACACAAATTTTCAACAATATATTATTGTCAAGTTTTATACTCGCAGATAAAACAAAACAAAGGAGAACTAGCAGTGTTAATTGCGGTCTCAACAATCGCCGATCAACTAAATAAAACGAAAGACAACTAAGACAGCTGTTCTATATATCTCATAAATAAATAGTCCCAACTGTCGTTTATATTGAGTCCCAAATGTCGTTTGTGTTGAATCCCAAATGACATGATACCCTCCCCATCATGCCATTCGCCTCATTCGGGCAACCAACAACCAAAATGGCTAATAATTATATAAGTAGCCTACCCCTCTGTCGAGAACAGTTCTTACTGGTCAACGCCAATGTAGGCTTTAACGACAGGTTCAACTGTGTTATTATTATAACAATTATATCAGGTCTGGGGGCCATTCTCGCGTAAGCAGTCGGGCTCAGAGTCAGAATCATACAAATTGAAAACAAAGAAAACATCGAAAGTTTTAAGAAAATAATCATCGTCTCCTGTCAAAATTCAAGAGAAATCAATTCTAAATATGTGCAGATTGTGAGATACAAAGCCTTTACCTCTTCCTCAATTGACGAGAACAATATTATATCCAGAATTTGTCGATTTATTCAAAATAAATTTGCAAAAATATCAAAACGCTACAAACGCCGCCATAATGGATAACTTAACGGCATCACGTGATCTTGGAACGAGATTTCTTACGAAGCAGTTTTTTATCACCAATTAGACATCGTGCGACTTTATAATAGGGTCTAATGATTCCAGAAAATTATAGTTTCATAATAACAGCCTCCTAATGTAAATAAAATCGTCAAATGGAATTTTTAAAAAGCCATACGGCCCATCGCGGTGGTGACTAGTTGGCGATTCCCGAATGAAAGTATCAGGCCCGGCAAACTGATCAGCAGAAAATATGCGTTAGGTCGCTAATATCTATTTCTCATAGTTAATTAATTAACTCTCAATATTAACGTTTTTTTCTTCCACAAATCAAATTCTAAAACATTTTTTTTTAATTATTAAGAAAATAGATAAATATGCTGGGAGTATATAATGGTAAAATACATATTTTCTATTTAGCGCATTGCCGCTATGAAACAGATGTGATTGGTGACCTAGATGTATGGATTCCCGCTATGAAACAGCTAATAGCCGCGATCGGACCTGCATGTATGGATTGCAAAACACGCAAACCTGACGTTTATCTGTTTTAGAGTGCAAATTAAAAATCTATTTATTAAAGGTTTCAGATGTTGTGGAAATTATTAATTAGACCTTTATTTACATGACAATCTCCAAATCAACCCGGCAGAACCTCGGATTGCTTGGATACAGCTTAGATTTAAACAGTCGTCCATTAAATAAATAAATCAATAACTGGCTGAGCAAGCTAACGTTTACCGTTAATCACTGGCGTCACTACCGGAGACTGCCGATGAAAGGCCTGCTAATCGAGGGTACCATAGCCATTGAAAATGTTGCATGATAATCGAGAATATGTGGGTAGAGTTATTGTCTGTCAATACAAAAACTGGCAATTCTCGGAGACGGTGCGGAGACAGTTGATGTCTATTTCTAGCATTCCAACAGTAACAGCCATAGTGACGCTGCCCGGGGGTTAGGGCAAAACTTCTCCCATAGCACATTGTAATATTGCGTATGCCCGTCTTCATTAGCCCAATCTGAGCAGAACAGTAGGACGTTAAACATCATTTTATTTTATTTCCTCCTGACCTCGGACAAATCCTAAAGCTCCTTCACAGCACAGAGTAGGCGTGTATGGATGCACCTGGAGCAATAAAATTATTAGTAGTACATGCAAGGTCTCCTGCCCGCGTCTTTTACTTCAACTGCCATGTGGCTGTTCACATGTCCTCACTTTTCATTTTTTTCTGTACACCGATAGTATTTATTGCACATACTCTCAAGATAAGAATATAGCGTCACCGTTTGACATGACTTGTGGAATATGTTTAACCTCGTTCTTCGAGTCCCTTGTTATAAATGGCGCTGAAACGCATTATAGTACGTAGCCTACACGATTCGTGTACCAATAGTAAATTTTTTATTTTGTCTTAAAGGGACAATAACACTCTTGCTGGCTTGAAAGCTCCAGAAAATAAATAATATCTCTATTTAAGTACTAGATGTTTAAGTGTCCTACCTGTTGTGTAAATTATCCATTACATCCTATTTTACTTGTCCAGAGGGTTCGAAAATATTTTTAAATCGAAGTTTCATTTGAAAAGGTTTACGTTAGACGTTTCAAACTATTATGTTGAATTTTTCAAAATTTCTAAATAAGGTGTGTTAAGATGAAATTTGTATTATCAATTAATTGAAATATTCTAAAATAGTACAATTTGTTTACCAGAATAAAGATTGGGACATATTATTCAGTTACAACAAGAGTGGTATTGAGCCTTTAAATATTGGATATCGGAAGCCCATATGTACCCGGTAAGATCACATCAATGTCGATTTAAATTGACAAATAATTCGTGTTTTCAATGTTGATATATACAACTACGTATAGAATTCACCGATTAGACGAATATACATAAATATGGGGTTTAGTGCCTTACTTTCCTGTTCCAACTCGGCTAATGAAGACGGACAAAGGACATACGATGTAGTATGAGGGAAATATTTAATGTACATGTTGTTATATAGACAGATGATCACATATCTTCTAACGGAAGCTGTATAAGTTGTTAAACCAGTTGTACAGCGTGACAATCAGGAATCTGGGTGATCATTTATTCGACATAATTTATAAAATTATAATCACGAATACAGACGAGAATAATCATCAAGTGACGCGTATACAACTATTATACACCAGGAAAATGGCTGGTATCGTAAATTGGTACAGAAATATGATCAACTCAAATCATAAAATTCAGTAAGTTTTGATTTTAAATAATACTTTGTTCTCACTCTATATTCAACCGACTTTATAAGCCTGTTATAATTTTTGAATGGCATTTAGCGTTTGAACATTATTTAACACAACACAGTTCTATGGATAACAATCACTATATTATATACACAGGACGTTTCGACAAGATTTCACTGGTCGTTATCAAGCATACAAATTACAAAATTTATGATTGGGCAGCATTTGTCAGAATAACTTCTATTCACTTCGATCTGATGTGTGCATTTGTTGTTTGTGTTGTTTGTATATTGTGTCCTGTCAGTAGGTTTGTCTTTTGTATTTGTTTGTTTGTTTGTGTGTGTCCCCCTGTACCTACTATTAGTAATACCGTGGACAGGTTCGGCACAACCTGGCGGAGACCGGAGTAATTGGACCTGTGAGGTCCCCATCACATTACGGATGCCACTCGTACCCTTACTGATGAATGAAAAAAAATCAAGGATAGGATTGTGTGTGTGGGGTGGGGGGGTATCAGAGAACTTGCCCGTTGGGTCATCTATAATTCAAATAATAAATGTTTATGGTGAATTTATATGTTTTAGGCTGGTTAGAGAGAGAGGGAGAGAGAGAGAGCGAGGGGGGGGGGGGGGGCTATGGGGTTTAACGTTCACTCGACAAAAACTAGTTCATTTCTGGACAAACATATGGTTCAATTTATTTTCTAGAATTCGCTTGCGCGTAGGGGTCTTTAGATGTGTAGGGAAACCAGAGGACCTAGCGAAACCTCACAAAAGCATGCAGGGAATCGAAGCTAAGCCATTTGACTCGATGACATACCTAATGATCCAAAGTACACTCGTTAACACCCCTACCCTCTACTCTATTAGGTGTCGAATCATGTAACCCTCCCAAATTGGACAAGATAGCTAACGACTTTTAATTTAAAAAATGTAATAAAACCAGAATATGGATGACTACAAATCATATTGTACGTTGTAACAAATGAACTTGATATTTCAATGGGACTGGTTAATCAGGTTGTTTATCAGTAAAACATGGCCCAGATTTCTATATCTCATGTCTTATAATATAACAAACAGCAAAAACACAACAAACAGGTTTCCCGAACAAAATCTGTTTTATATCCTTCAGTATTCAATGGTGATACCCTTCATATTGATATATAAAATATTTTATATTCTTCAGTATTCAATAGCGATACTCTAGATATTGATGCAAGATATAGTAAAATGTTTTATATCCTCAGTATCCATTGGTGACACCCTTAATTTTAATACAAGATATAATAAAGGAAAACGAAAACCGAACCCTGCATGTAAAAAGTAAAAATAATATTGATTTAGTGCCTTTAGTCTGTGTCCTGATATTGCACAAATATCCCGACCAAGGCGGGCTGGTCAGAGATCTGGGACCGCTGAGTAATGGACGGACCTAGTAAGTAAAGAGGGATCGCGGTGACTCGTAGGGAAAGACGTTGGCTTGCTATGAAAACCCGACGCCCGGTGTACACATTGGCGTACTCGTAAAAGATCACTTGTCAATTGACTCAATTGGAATTCGATATAAGAGTAGGCCATAGTGCAAAATTTCCCTCACAGCACACTGTATAGCTTATGCCCGTCTTCATTAAGCCAGTCGGAGCAGAACAGTAGGACGTTAAACCCATTTCATTTCATCTCAGTAAGTAAAAGATGGTTGGGTCGGTTGCTTCTAAAATCTTATACGCTACTGACCCCATTCAATACCGTTATTAAATAGTACGTAAACTTCAGATATGCATTTTAAAATCTATTATTCAGATCGAATGAAACATATTTATTATTATTACAGTGAATTAGATGTTATAGAAGTGAAACCGAGAGAAGAAGACAATAATAGGTAAGTAATAGTTTATATTATACGTCCTTAAAGGAGCTAAATCGATAATATTTGGGACCTAGAAATTGACACAAATGGGTCGCAACGCATATAATAATGTAATATGAAGTTATGTTCGGCGAAATACACCAGAGGTCTCAATCGAATGGCAATCTCCAGCCTCTGGTTATTCCAGTCTACACCGATAGTATTCATTGCGCATGCTCTCCAAATAAGAATATGTGGTCACCGTTTGACATGACTTGTGGAATATGTCTAGCCTCGTTCTCCGGGTCCCTTGTTACAAATGGCGCTGAAACGCATTATGGTACACGAATCGTGTACCAATGGTAAAATGTTTTATCATATCTTAAATATTGGATATCAGAAGCCCATCTTTCCCCGGTAAGATTACAACATCATTGTTGATTTGAATTGGCAAATAATTCGTGTTTTCAATGTCGAAGACTTTGGATGGTATTGAGTTAGAGACTTAGCTACTTTAACGTCGGCCTCACTTTTATTTTTGGTAATGGTTCTAAATGTCAGATTTAAATGAATATAATTAAATGTGATCAAGTTAACTTTCGACATTTAAAACCGTGTTATATCATCAGGTTTATTATATTATATCTTCAAATTAAAGATACATTATGCAAGCGCTAAATCTGTCTATTGCAGGTCTTTCTTTAGGCCTGAAATGTTTTCTAAATTATTAATTAGACATTTATTAACCTATCCAGACCATAATCAACCCTAGATACCACCGCTAGCCTGCGATCTTGAGTGGATTATGAGCCGATTTACTGCACAACTTTCTTCCATGATTTAACGATTAAATGGATAATCGAGATTGTGCTGTTTATCGTACAGACTTTAATAATGATGATCGAGGCTAGGCTGAAATTTCAATCGCTTAGTTCTCGGGACATAGTGGATCAATTTGAATAAATTTTTCAGCAAATTGCCTTTACATAACTATTATAGTGAGAACTGCCAACTCGTTAAGTTATTTTTGAAAATCAACGCGGTTGCATAATTAACAGTCGGGTTAGTTTTGTCTATTAAGCCGCGTGCGTGTTGTATCATAAGGTCTGTCATTGAGTCAACTGACGTGGTTTCGATTCCCCGGTTGTACGTGACAAGGAGTGGGGTCGCCTGTCCAACCTCGTGGTTTTCTCCGTGTCCCCCGAATTTCTCCCACTGCTAAAGACTGCTACTCACAAGCGAATTATTGAAAGAAAACTGAACCATATGTTAGTCCCGAAATGACTTAGAATCGACGTTAAACCCCATTTTTCTTTCTCGCTTGTTTAGGGTGGAGCTTGTCAATATTTTAACACATTATATTATTTGTATTATCTATTAAATTATTGTCGTATTTTATTATCTGATGGAACTTTTAAATTTCAATTGT
This sequence comes from Patella vulgata, assembly GCF_932274485.2. Taxonomy (NCBI): domain Eukaryota; kingdom Metazoa; phylum Mollusca; class Gastropoda; family Patellidae; genus Patella; species Patella vulgata. The sequence goes on from NC_065885.2 coordinate 8,085,961, forward strand.
TATATTTTATTTTATAAGAGAAAATGGAACTGACCAACCTTTATATGGTGACGAAAACGGAAGAAGCGTTTATGTACGTAGTTTTTATATTTCCCCCACATCTAAATCTATTTGTTAAGGCCAGCTCAATTTTTGTCAAGGTCGCTGAGACGTAAATAAGGTTAAGGCACGTGATTGTTGGCGAGATTGTAGGTTAGGGTTAGGGTAAGCATGGGGGCTAGGTACAGGGTTACGGCTAGGGTTGGGATTAGCGCTAACCCTGTTTACATCTCGTGACCTATGACGAAAAATTGAGCTGGCCTTATAATTTAGCACTAACCATTTCCCCAGTGAATAAATCGGTGGCCATATTTTAAATAAATGTTTGGAAACAATGTTCGTATATGAAAGGAAAAGATAGATGCTTAAGATCTCAACACAATGTCGGTCATTTTGAGAATAACACCTGTTAAATTTCTGTCTTTGGTCACGTGTGAATTACTGGAGACGACAATATTGCGCCCCTGACATTCCTCTACAGTATCCTAACCACTCGACTAACCCGGTTTCTGTTTGTAAGAGAAGGATCGAACCTTAACCTCCTCAATAATTTTATTTATTCTAGAATCATACCATTTGACATTCAACAATATTTTCTGGTTTTTATTTTTAATCAAATCTGATTTTAATATTTCAATAAAATATGGATTTGACTGAAAGTATATTCATTTATTCTGTTCTTAAATTGTTGTACGGCGAAACGGCACTTGACTTTATGATCTCAAACATTCAACGGCTTTTCAACATTCAACAATTTTTTAACTGGTCTAGTAGTTTTAATATAAGTTTAATATAAGTTTAATATTTTTATATAATTGTAATATAATTGTAATATAAGTTTAATATAAGTTTAATATAAGTTTGATAAAAGTTTAATATTTTTATATAATTTTCATATAATTTTCATATAATTTAAATATAAGTTTAAACATGCGTTATGCAAGAGCTAAATCTGCATATTGCAGGTCTTTCTTTAGGCCTGAAATGTTTTCTAAAGTATTACTTAGACATTAATTAACTGATCCAGGCCTTAATCAACTCTTTCTTTAGGCCTGAAATGTTTTCTAAAGTATTAATTAGACATTAATTAACTGATCCAGGCCTTAATCAACTCTCGATGGCATCAGATTTCTCCGATATTAAATAGATTAGAATGGTTCAGCGATACTTTGATTTAATCAAATATGGAGGACCGAGACTTAGCTTCGATCAACCAGTACGGTGGTTGAAATTATTGCACACGTCTGTCAAACCTTTAAAGGCTAATATCTTCGCTTGCAATAGAGTAATTTGAATGAAATTTTCAAATTATTCATTTTACATCATCTACTTTCGAACTATTATAGCAAGAATGGCCAGTTCTTTATCTAAATCTTACATAATGTATCTTTAATATAGATTTAATATAAGTTTGATAAAGTTTAACATTTTTATATAATTTTAATATAAATTTTATATAATTATATAATTTTAATGATTTCAACATAATTTTAATATAAATCTGATATATCTGATACATCTGATATAATTTTAATAATTTTAATATTATTTTAATACAATTCTATTTCAGTATACGGCCCGAGTACATCCCACCAATCAATATGACTTTAAAAGATTAACCACAGAAGCATCCGTCAACTTTTCCCTTCTCATGGCCAACTTCCATCAGTTAAAAGCTGTACTGACCACAGATAAACTCCATAAGAACTATTTTCTAGTGAATTTAATACTATTGTTGTTCTCTATATTTGGTCAAACGGTGCTGGCGGTTCTACAACTTATTCTGTGGTACAAAGAACGAAGCAGACGGCAACAAGAAAAGAGAAAAAAACAGAACAGACGAAGACGAGATTTAGAAATGCCAGGAATTGATGTTCATCATACACGTGCATTGTCAATTTACGCATCAAATAGTCAACAGATAGACCAGCTGATTCTAGCCAGCCTGATTCTTGTTTTATTGGTTACCATTGACAACCTGGCCATACATGTTTTATTAGGGTTGGGATTACAAGATAATTATAGAGGTGGAACTATTCCAAATCAAAACCTAAACAATATGTCTGTTTATTTATAATACAAAATACGTATGTAATAAATATTTGTTTTAAGGCATTCTTATCATTTACTGTTATGTGTTTACTAAGTCGGAAAATACAACACAGCCCCCCCCCCCCCCCGTTCGCTTTGGAAACACAGGAAACTAAATGTTGTGAAATAAAAAATAAAAAAATTTCGATAATATTTTATTTTAACTAAATTTTAGTTTTTCATTTCGTTGTAATTTTGGGCGGTATAATCTGTAGACTATAGTCCTGTGGCCACAATCGTAGAGGCCAGATTCACCACGATGGTAAGATGAATGAATGTATGATGTTTGATTGAATAATCAGAAGTTTCAACGTGGGGTTAGTCATTTTGTCCATCTTAAATTGTATTTTATGACATTGGAGATATTTTATCAGAAGATTGTCTGCGAACTCGTCCTTCGTAAAAGGGGTAATTAATTGCCCCCCTCCTCTAATATATCACTGCAGAGAAAAGAGTCATCCCAATTTCGTAAATATATGATTTATTTACATCGTAACAGAATATAACATAAATACATCAATACTACAGAAACTAGACTATACAGGAACCAAACTACATCGGGAACTAGACTACGACAGGAACACATATAACAATATTAAATCCACCATTCCGCCCCTCTGCCAAGGCAGCGGCTGAACTCGGGCGAGTCCATACGCCGGTCTTTCGTCTGCGTCTCTCCTCGGCTCTTCGTTTGTCTCGTATATCTGCGTCTCGTTATATAGCCCCAATTACACTGCTTATTTCCTTTGAAGTCATGATCAGATCATCTAAATGATCGTTTAATTTGATGAAAGTTATAGAGTACTTTGTTACAGCTTCGGGGGCGTCACAAGCCATGTGGAACCATCGGGAGGCATACACGTTTTCTGGGTAAAACTGGCCGAGGAGATACTACATCTGCCACTACCCGACCTTTTGAAATAGAGATTGAAGCCCAGAAGCACATAATGCAGTACTTAAAACTTGAAATAGAAGATTTGAAACGCCATAATAAAGTCAGCTCGAAACTTTACAGAACCCATTGAGCACTAAAGATTTATCACATCCCATGAAGGGCTATAGATCTTAACTCAATAGCAATTCAAAACCTAGGATTGACACCAGAAGACCGTTTAGATTCCCACGGTGGCTAGATGGTTAAGACGCTGGCTCGCTAGCCTGGAGGTCAGGTGTTCAATCCCTGCATTGGTCGAGAAAGTTCATCTGGATTTTCCGACGTGGTTTCCCCTTGTCAGTCGTGCAGAACGGAGGGCCTGACAAGGACAGCTGTCTAGTCCTTCGGATGATACGAAAAACCGAGGTCCCGTGTATACATTGGAATGCACGTAAAAGAGAGTAGGTGATAGTGCCGATGCCCGGGCAAAATTTCCCTCATAGCACACTGTATGTCCGTCTTCATTAGCCCAGTATAGGAGCAGAACAGTAGGACGTTAAACCCCATTCCATTTCATTTCGTTATTCGATCCCGGTATTGGGCGCGAAAGTTTATCAGAATATTCCGACGTTCCCCCACTCGTCAGTGGTGCAAAGGTTAGAGGTTCTTTTGTAGTTTCACAAAATAGTTAAATAGGGAACTATACAAAATAATTAAAGAGACATCTTAGGTAGATTCTCCACATAAACCTTGATAATCGATACCCACTGATTTTACTCTTCTCATTCCTGTAACAAACGAATTCTCTAGAAAACAAGATGAAGACGATGTATTTGGTAGCTTTACTCGTCTAGGTTTTAGTGGCGATTGCATTCGCAGAACTTCCTTCAAGTTCAAGCAGCGGGTTTCCCTAGCGGAGTAAGAAAATCGAATAACAATGATGCAACACCCTGAAATACAAATATTTACACGTCTCTATGTTAATAGCCGGATGATTTTATAAATCTTTGTCCATTTATTAATCAAATTCTATTTATTAATTATATTCTTATATTAATTACAATTTCATATTAATTAGAATATATCATTAATTACAATTTCATATTAATTACAATATATCATTCATTAAAATTTCATATTAATTACGATATCATTAATTACAATATATCATTAATTACAATTTCATATTAATTACGATATCATTAATTACAATATATCATTAATTACAATTTCATATTAATTACAATTTCATATTAATTACAATATTAATCATATCATTAATTACAATCTCCTTAATTACAACCATATTAATTACAATATATCATTAATTACAATTTCATTAATTACAATTTCATATTAATTACAATATATCATTAATTACAATCTCATATTAATTGCAATATATTATTAATTACATATCAATAATATGTTAAAGATGCATTATGTAAAATTTAGATAAAGAGCTGACCATTCTTGCTATAATAGCTTAAAAATAGATAATGTAAAATGAAAATATTGAAAATTTCATTCAAATTACTTCATTCTGATCCAAGTTATGACTGTTTGTAGTTTTGACAAGTTGTGTGCATTGTGGTAACCAGGGCACTGGTATATTTGAGACTTAGCCTCGCTTTCCTATTTCTAAATTAAATTTTTAAATTGCGAATCGTTTTAATCTAGTTCAAATCTCGAGTATCCGATGCCACCGAGAGTTAATTATGGTCTTGTTTTGTTAATAAATGTCCAATTAATAGTTTATATAACATTTCAGGCCTAAAGAAATACCTGCAGTGCCGTAACTAGCTCAGAGCAACGAGGGTGGGTGGGAAGCTGTAATATTGACTGACAATGTATATCTATTTTTTTATGGTCGAAAATTGTTTCACAGGGCCTGAAGGCCTGCAATAGGCAGATTTAGCTCTTGCACAATGTATGTTTAATTTTTATCATTATTTATTTTAGAACTATTATAACAAGAATGGCTAGCTCGTTATCTAAATCTTACATAATGTATCTTTAATAATCATTAATTACAATTTAATATTAATTGCAATCTAAAGTTAATTAGAATCTATTATTAATTATAATTTAATATTAATTACAATCTGTAAGTCTCTGCCGCCTGTAACACATTACACAATGCATTTGTAGTAGTTCGATTTGTCACATTCATTTTTATTGAACTTACAACCTCTTTATTTGACTAAACGCCTTCTTTTATACAGATACATCAGCATTGTGCACACGATGTTAAAATATATTAGCGCCATATTCAACAGGTAAAAAACAATAAAACGTAACACTTGAGGTTGATAGACTGACTAATTCTTCATGGCCACTTCCGTTATGTTTGTATTCGCTAATGGAGAAATACTTAAATCAAACATCCATAATGTGTTTGGTTAGTCAATATGGTCGAATTTGAAGATGGATCTTAGATACGACCAAATTTACTTCTAGATAAATGTGGAATGCATGTTATGATTCGTCATCATATGACTGCAACGTCGAAGATGTAGATGTCGTTGGAGAGCCGTCGTCTTAGAAACAACCAATAACCCCCCTACTTCATATATGCACCCATTGCGTTCGATTCTCAGTCAAGTTTGTTTTTTATAAAATGTATGTTTTCTCCAGTTTTACTTAATGCATTTTCATTTAAACAGCAGAGCACCAATGATTTATGTCAACATAATCACCCCCCATTGTAGACATTGGACCCCCCCCCCCATCTCGAAAACGCCCCATCAGACGCCTGATCAACACCAGATTCAGAATCTACGCAAACAAACTGGTCTAGAAAAACTTGGTCTCATAACCATGCAAAAGTGGAAGAGGGAAAGGGAAGGAAAGACTAAAAATAGATTTGGTTTGTTTCGTGAGTGACGGAGTAGGGATAATTGCCGAGCTTTATTTGTCCATTTATCTCAGCACAACACACACAATACGGGGTTGGGATGGCCTAGTGGTCTAGAGCAGTGATTCTCAACCAGTATGTCGTGGCCAACAGGTGTGCCACTTGATTTTCCTAAGTGTGCCGCGAAATTTCGAACGGCACACTGAGAACATGCGACAAACCATGTGATTCCAATTGAGTATTCACTAGTGTCTACTCGCAAGTTTATTTAGTTTGAGTCATCTATGTGTCTATGACTCATACGCGTCTATGGTTTTATGCCGTCTATGACTTGCCATGTTTTCATTTTGCAAAATTCAAATATTTTTCATATATATTTAGCCAGGTGTGCCGCTATTTTTTCATGTGTTCCAAAGTGTGCCGTTGGCCCAAAAAAGTTGAGAACCACTGCTCTAGAGGGCCACGATATCTGGCCGGTTACCCCTGGCTTGCTGTTGTGGTTCCGATCCCTGGTGTGAGCGTATGTAGCTTGGGGATAAGGGCGCCTTCTCAACCTTGTTTGTTTGCTCCGGGTACTCCGGAGTGCACTAAGATAATAAAAATGAAAATATAACGAAAATGTGATATCACACTAAGACCAACAACACCCAATAAGTCATAATAGTTACCTTCCTTGCTCTCATACCGTGTGGTTATATGCATGGCTAAATCTATTTGTTAAGGCCAGCTCAATTTTTGCCAAGAGGGAGAGATAAATGGGGTTTAACGTCCATTCGACACAAACTAGGTCATTTCGGGACTAACACATGGTTCAATTTTATTTCAATAACTCGCTTGCTCGTAGGGGTCTTTAGCAGTGGGAGGAAACCGGAGGACCCAGAGAAAACCCACGAGGTTGGAAATTTTTGTCATGTAAACAAGGTTAGGGCACGCGAATAATGGCGAGAGTGTTAGGGTAAGCGTTGGGGTTAGGTCTTGGGTTAGGGTTTGGATTAGCGGTAGCCCTGTTTACATCTAGTGATCTATGACGACAAATTGAGCTGGCTTTATCATTTATCACTAACCGTGGTTATATATAACATCCCAGCACAATACATACAGTAAGATTCGTTCTACAAAACGACACAGATTTTAGATTTTAACTGACCATCATTTTCATTTTTGTTTTGGTTCGCTATCTTACTGAACTGATCCGAAACATTGCCTAGCCGAGTCGTAATATCACCTAAATTTTCAACCTCCATTTTGTTTTGGTTCGCTATTTTACTGAACTGATCCGAAACACTGCCTAGCCGAGCCGTAGCATTACCAATATTTTCTATATCCACTGTGATTTTTTGCAGCGAAATTCCCAATTCAGTTTGAGATTTTAGATAGGATATCTCTGTGTTAATCCGAGATATCGTGGCCTGATGTTCAGAATTTTCTTCGCATAACTTTTGATTCTGCTCCCTCAGTAGTGTAATTTCTCTTGTCACTTCAGATGACGTAGCTTCGCGCTCGTTGGTGGATGGTGGAACTGGTCGTCTTGGAGTATTGTTGGATTGCAATGATCTATTATTTGATTGAATTGGTCTCCTATTTGATTGAAATTTTGTATTCAATTCGGCTTGTAAATGGCTTGCCACCTCGAAATATGAATACTTTTTAAGAGCTTTAATGAAACAACCAAAAGCTCTGTTGCCCCGGTGTAATAAAATATTCAGAAACTTGTCCATTTGTATGTTTTGCTCCGGGATCCCATTAATTATATTTTTATCTTCGAAGTTAAAAACAGATTGTGACAACAGATAGCCTGTTAGTTCATTAGCTACCACATGGTTTTGCAAATAGGTAAAATTCCTTCTGATAATCTCTGCCTCCTGGGCACCCATACGGTGCCTTCTAAATGCCATCTGAAAATATCAACAAAGTAATTATCAGTGACGAAATCCTATTGTATTCGGGAGCCACGATGGCTAGGTGGTTAAGACGCTGGCTCGCTAGCCTGGATGTTCGAGAAAGTTCATCGGGATTTTCCGACGTGGTTTCCCTTGTCAGTGGTGAGACGAAAAACCAAGGAATGCACGTAAAAGATCCCTTGGCAGTTAGAATTCTATATAAAAATTAAGGCGATAGGGCCGCTGCCCTGGCCGGGCAGAATGATGCCCTGTTTATTCATTTTATACACCCATTTACACTAAATAGGAAATATGTTTCATCTAGATATATTTCGAACACTTTTATTTATTTTTTCTAATACTTAAAAAAATGTTATATTCTAGAATTTAATTTACAGAAGGAAAAAAAGGTTAATATTGCGTGCCCTTTAAGCCGCACCGATGTCAACCCTATCGGCGATTGCGGCGGGCGGTCTAGCGAATATTCACTGTTGATCAGTGCAGTTTTGTTTATTGAGTTAAGAGAGAGAGAGAGAGGGAGAGAGAGAGGGAGAGAGAGAGATGGGGTTTAACGTCCACTCGACACAAACTAGGTCATTTAGGGACTAACATATGGTTTAATTTTATTTCAATAATACGCTTGCGCGTAGGGATCTTTAGCAGTGGGAGGAAACCGGAGGACCCAGAGAATACCCACGAGGTTGGACAGGCGACCCTACTCCTTGTCACGTACAACCGGGGAATCGAAACCACGGTAGATAGATTTTATGATACAGCTCGCACACGCTAACTATTTTCAAGTTTTTGGACCCCAGAGTACTGCTTTGTTTTGTATTTATGTTTTGTCCTCTTCTCATACAGGGATTTCAATATGGAATGAATGGTAGACTCCTGATTATCAATGCCTCTCCATGAAAACTTCCAAATTCAATACAATGGTTGGCTCCTAAACGCAGACGGGAATAAACGGGTCTGATTCAAGCTACGGGCGACTAACAGTTTGTGATCGCGAACTTAGCTGATATGGTTCTCTACCACTCAAGAACTATTGTGGTTCGGTTGTCCGACTCGCCACGGAACATTTCCAACCACGAGAACGAAACTGAAGCTGCTACTACGATCCTTCCGCAGCTATTGACAGTGTAGTGATCTTTTACCCGAGAGCTGAAATATGCTTACTCTGAATCGTGTATCATATTTAACATTCCATTACCATATTATATTCATATAAGATGATTTATTCTGTGTAAATTGTAATGGACATTCATGAAACTTGCCCCTTGTCTATACATGCTTTAGATCACAAGGTCTGTCATTAAATTAAGTGGTGTGACCACTTGCAGGTGACATGGTGTAGTGTTGTTTGTCCAACCTAAAGCGAATTATTGAAATAAAATAAAATATGTTAGTCCCAAAATGACCTAGTTTATGTCGAGTAGACCTTAAAACCCATTTCCGTCTCTTAAGTCAAAATCACCCTTGATAACGACTGAGTGGAATATATTAACTTTGTAAAGATGTCCATAGATATTCATCACCATATGTTAGTCTCAAAAGGAACTAGTTTGTGTCCACTGGACGCTAAACCTCACTTTACACTGTTTCTCTCATGTCTAAATTATCCTTGCTAACGACTAAATGGAATATATTAAATTTTATTAATATATCTACACATATACTTTATCTGGGGTATTGATAAACGGAACATGTTATCCCAATTTTTGGTGTTGTTGATTTATTTCTCGAGTTTTTATTAGTCATTTTTATTTTTTATTTTGTTAGTTGGACGGTTATTACTAGTTGTGGGTAACATTCAACTTTGGTCCTAGTCCCTGCAAAGAACGAGCTATAACATTCCAAACTTGGGTTTTAATTAAATTCAATTTTCAGATGGAGAATTGGGTATCCGGCCAATACCAAGGTATCATTAGCTGTAGAAATTTCAAACTCGGTGTGTAGGGGGAACCTGCTAATGCCCAAAATGTTGTCTGTCCAAATCAATTGTCAATTATTTTCCAAATCTGGTTCCAAAATTGCCCATATTTTACTTAATTTTCTATTAAAGTATATTTTTTTCAATTTTCGAAGTCAGTATCAACTGAAACAATTTAATATTTTGTGGAGATTATCTGGGTACTAATCCGTCTCACATAAAGACATTTGTCCAATCCCTGACCTAAGGCTTATCACCCCTCTGTATGGTGCTCTCGCGGACACGCTCTTAAGTTTTAATTGAATTTATTTTTGTTGCATATTCTGTATATATTTGTCTATTATTCACATATTTGTAACATTTGTTTGATAAAATTGAAAGTACATGTATTACTTCGCATAGTAATCAACTCAGTAACTGTGTATCCATAAAATTATATCCTGTTTTGTTTTGTATTAGATTCTTCTATTAAACCACAATGTAATCCTGAAAACAGAAAGCCCCCACCCGTACCTCAGTCAATTGGCCACGTCCTCATGCTCTCACATTTATTGTTTGGTGAACAATACTTACACCAAAAACATGGATATTATCTTAACAACTAGTTCCACAGATTTTGCTCAAGTTAACAAACTCACCTCGGTAACAGATTGATATGATTCAATCGATGACCCCCTTAATTTAATAAAGAATTCTAGTTTAATCCAGATTATTCTTGTAGTTCGTAATTGCAGGAATATCAGTCCGATGTATCATAAATCTAATGGTCTTTAACGTCCAACTGTTCTGCTCTGACTGATGATGTATAATAGGATTTAAAAGGAATTTCCAACTCATGAGCAAATCAGTGATTCCCGATATTAACGACAATTGCTTATACTAGTAGCTGATCATAATGAATACAGGTGTATTATTACCTGAGTATACAGGTATTTTATATACGCTGTAGGTGGTATATTTATAATATGGATAATTCATACATATATATCAGTTTTCTTATTAAACGCTTCAATCGATTCACGTTTATATAAGATATTATTATAAAATTAAATTGTGGTTTAAAGTCCTTCATTTCTGCACTAGCAAGCTAATAAAGACGAGCGGTGAAGCACCATAGGTCTTCTGTCTGACGTGGAGAGCGGGCATATGTCGGAAACCGGTCGCCACATCCTACATACGACCCATGCATCTTTTCTTACTACATATTTCTGTAGCCTGTAGAATTTGTCTCTAGCTGTCTTTACTTCTGCTTCACGTTGTGTATTTACTTCTTACAGTTTCTTAAGACGTTGTCTTACCAGGAATAACAATGCGACAGTTTGCTTCTACATTTTATATATATATATATAGCTGAATACAGGTATACAAGCATAATAGATAACAATACTAGCTAAAACCATTTCTCTACCCTAGCCAGCCTCGCGGCTGTCTAGGAACTCAGATGGAAGCTCTCTGGAACCTAATAGAAGTCTGGCGAATTCTCACCAGTATCCTAATTTTGTATCTGCTGGTTTTGGACATTCAATTATCCAATTGGTCAAAAATGATGTAAATAATTATAGAGATTGGTTAATTGAGCCCAATGACGTCGACAATCCACCCTTATATGGTGGAATGGAATTTTACTGAAGAATATTCTCATGAGATATCTGTTAACATGTTGTTGACATAGAACCAGTTATGTTATGGCTCTACAAGTGTTTTTATATCACAATATGTCATTCAAACCCTAAGTTGATTTAAGTATTTTAAGTACATATCACATATTATGCGAATATGTTATTTCTCGAACAAAAATTCTACTAAAAGTATTACATTCGTCCTTTTCTTTAAGACTTTTTGCTCAGTATTGGGTAAAAGATCCCTCGAATCCTTTATAATAACCATACCAACATCTGTAGAATTATATAACTATTCATAAATGTAGCAGAAATCTAGAAAATCAACATATATCACCTCCCCCGCTTGCAAGATTTATGCTAAATGAACAGGTAGGAGACTCTTAAAACTTCTATGTACTAAACCCTATAATTATTCATGCATCAGGCAAATATAAATGATTACTATACCATAAAACAAAGCTATGAAAAAAAACCCACAAATAATCAAAAATCAAAAGTCAAAAGTTGTATGCAAAAGTTCTCCTAAAAAGTTCATCACTGTAAAATCCTATGAAAATATCCACTAAGCCTAAACGCAGAAAACACAAATGGTCTTTTTTAAATCTTCAAGTGTCCTAATTTCAAAACACTATAACACATCACATAATATTTATAAAGTTCAGGTTTCACTTTAAATTCTGTCTCAGGAAATGTCAATTTGGTAAACTGGTAAACCATTTCTTCTTCTTTGATTTGTATTGGTCTGTTTCAGCTACTATAGTATCAAGTTGAAACTTTCTCTTTTTTTTCCTTCTAAGTATGATTGGTTTGTACAATTTTATCCGTCAATCAAACATGTCATTGCCATCAGACCAAGAACTAACTATTCCTAAATCATTATTTTGATATTAGTCTAACATTATTATTTTGAAAAAGTATTTGTAAATCTTACTCTAACTTTATTTAATCATTAATAAACTTTGATGTGTCCCTTTAATTAGTTTGACCTCTTGACCTGAACTCGATCAGTAATTTTATAATTGCGTTTTCTGATTTAGAATTTCCGTTTGTGTTTTAGAATTCCGCCAAAACAATTTCATTATTATTTTATATTTCTCAGTCAGTAATGTGACCTTTTTGACCTAATCATTTATAATTTTGTATTTCGTTTTTTATAAACACTAACCACTATTACCTAAACATTTCCTATCAGACTGACACTGACACAAGCTGAGCTCACACTTATGACAATACCAGTGTTACATTTTACCTAGAATAGAACTGTCAATCAAATATTTCTCATTTTTCATAGAAAAAAATGTTTAAATAATCAGGGTCGACATTCTAGATCGAGAATTTGCGAAAATCCATATTCACTGGGAGACGCCATCTTGGATTTGTAGACTGGATACCAAACCACACCGAGACTGAATATTTTGGCAAAGCGGGTTGAAGGGGAGCCGGAGTTGATATATTGACTCTTTGAATAACAATATTGGCGATTGAGTACCTGAATAATCCACCTATGTATCCCAATCAAAACTAAATTTTTGGTAACTTTCGACACGAATTTTCATACTTTTGCAAGTTAGTTGACAACGATTTTATTTCTTATGTTGTTAGAACTGGTCAAGCTGCAAATAAATTGATTTTAATTTTTATCGCAAACCCTGCTCCAGTGAAGTTATCGCGATCTGAAGATAGTGTACATTTCAGGTATCTCCAGACACGTATCTTGTGTAGTCTCCTGACACCTATGGAAAATGAACTTGAACCGGGTGACCATGATAATGTGATAGGGTAAGACCCCGACTATCACGAACAACCAAAACCTAGTTCGCCAGGGTCATGCAACAGCGGTAGTAGTGCGACAAAAATAGCAAAAATTTGGCCTAAAAATGACAAAAATCAGCCGAAAAACGTAATCGGCCTGTATCTCGGAAACGGTTAATTTCTGAAATCGGCGATTTTGGCTGGGGAGTAGGTTAGATGGGTCGACCAAACCCTGTGAGTATGAACTTAATCTGCCAACCCCCACCTTCGAACGTCTGTCTGATATTGCATGGTTTTCTCGTGGAATGGCTCTAAAATCAACTTAGGGTTTGTATGACATATTGTGATATAAAAACACTTGTAGAGCCATAACATAACTGGTTCTATGTCAACAACATGTAAACAGATATTTCATGAGAATATTCTTTAGTAAAATTCCATTCCACCATATAAGGGTGGGTTGTCGACGTCATTGGGCTCAATTAACCAATCTCTATAATTATTTACATCATATTTGACCAATTGGATAATTGAATGTCCAAAACCAGTAGATACAAAATTAGGATACTGGTGAGAATTCGCCAGACTTCTATTAGGTTCCAGAGAGCTTACATCTGAGATCCTAGACAGCCGCGAGGCGTCAGACGTGTTATTTTGTTATTAAGCCAGAAATTTTTTTTATGAAATTATAACTGTTTTAATATATAAACTTACCACTCTTTCATTTTAAGTGCGTGAGATATGACTTCTTTGTAATATAAAACCAATAATTAGTCAAAGCCATAGTCAATATATTACGATTATTAATTTAAATAGCAAAAGTTCTACTCATCTTACTACACAGAACGGGATGAGGGGGTGGCTGAATGGTTAGCACGTGCGTGCTGTACCATAATGTCTGTCATTGAGTCAACTGGTGTGGTTTCGATTACCCGGTTGTACGTGACAAGGAGTAGGGTCGCCTGTCTAACCTCGTGGGTTTTCTCTGGGTCCTCCGGTTTCCTCCCACTGCTAAAGACCCCTATGCGCAATCGAGTTATTGAAATAGAATTAAACCATATGTTAGTCCAGAAATGACCTAGTTTGTTTCGAGTGGACGTTAAACCCCATTTCTCTCTCTCCCCCTCTCTCTCTCTCTCTCTCACTACACAGAACGATGGACCTGACAAGGAACAGTGTCTAGTCGAATGAAAAACTCGAAATAAGACTAGGTCGTAGCAATGTTGTCCGGGCACACCTTTCTTCATAGCAGAAGCTAACATATCGGTAATCAGCAAAACGTTAAACTCCATTAGATTTTCACAACTGAAGACTTACAGAAATAAAATAAGATAGATTTTTCTAAATATTTTAATTGGATTTTATATTGTATACATTTTATGTTATTGTATAATATACAAAATTTAAATAATAATAAAATATAAAATACTTATAACACCCATGAAAATGTTTAATTTAACTTGTGCTTGTACAATAACATATATTGCTGTACTATCAGATCTTCAATCTTCACGCTGTGTTTTCTTCCGTGACGAAGTTACAACTAAAGTTCAGGTTCTTTTCTTAAATATTTTATTTGAATAAACTGGAAGCATTTCACATAATTCTTTCTAGTCTCAAATAACTAAATTGCTGGTGTGACCGGCGGGGTGAGCTCCCTCGAATGCTATTTCCCCACCTCTTTTATAGGTGCCTATTCCTTTGTCTGAGGTGTTTACGTAAAAAAAACTGATGACAGCTAAGTTCCAAATATGGAATGGACATGCACCTCAATCTGGATATAGACAGGGATTATTTCCTAATTTGGTCAACAAATATGATATATGTTTTATAACAAAGAAAAATGTAAATGACCAACATGTTCATTAATCTATAACTCAGTTAATGTATCAAAATAACCAGCATATACTTTCTATATTTTTGGTTATGAACTGAGAATATATAATATGAAAGATAACAATATTGTTCTAGCCATCATATTTCTCCATTCTTTGTCGTTAGACCCCATGTCCTGTTATTGTCACAATATTTCATAAACAATTTTAATTTGCGTTTCAGAATTAACTTATACCATAGCTAAAATAATTAATCAAAACCATAATATTATTTTACATAGATGTTCCTTAGCACAAATCCCTGCCCTCCATATTACTACAATATTGTCATTAAGGGTAGCAAAAAATATGGGAAAATGGGTCCAAATTCCCCCGTTGTCTGAATACAACACGGTCTATGCGATATTTAATACAGTTTATCTACATAATCAAGCAGAAATGGCGTCGTGAAATGATATAGGCCTAGAGAGGCGATATTCACCTCTAGTAAATAATACTTTTAACACCGGAATTATTGAGGAGAAAATAAATAATTCAAAATGGTTTTGTAAATACACAAATTAAACTCCTCACAGAAACACTCATGATTAAAAATATGGTAGATTGCAAACTTTCATTTCAAACTTTCATTTCTACTCCTATGTAACAAAAATAGCACCTGGAATTCTTAGATTAAAAAAATCCCAGACAAATTGGTGTCGACTTGTCTCCTATCCCAGTATTGAGCTTTATATTATTATCATGAAAACATGGATAAACTCAGTGAGATATTGTTAATGACTTTCCCCACAGAAGCCTCTAAACGTCTTTCTTTTAGAAATTGAAATTGTGTATCACTTTTTACAAAACTTTGCAAAATTTTCGTCGTCCTTTGGATTTTTTCTTTTGTAAAGCTGCACGGGTTGCTGTTTCAAAGACTTCTCTTACTCCTTCCTTGGTTCGCGCTGAGCATTCCAGATATGAAAAAGCGTGAATTTTTTCTGCCATCGCAAGGCCCTCGTTTGTGGAAACGGGTTTGAACTTTGGTTCGGATAATTCTTTACTGGTTGCTGGATCATTTCTTAAATCTTTTTTGTTTCCTACTAAAATAAATGGAACGTTTGGACAGAAATGTTGAACTTCCGGGTTCCATTTTTCTGAAATATTTTCCAAACTGTCTGGATTGTGAATAGAAAAACACATGAGTATGACGTCAGTATCTGGATAAGACAAGGGACGTAACCGATCATAAGCTTCCTGTCCAGATGTATCCCATAATGCCAACTGCACCTGTAATTATAAGAATGATTAGTTAAGAAACTTTGTTGTAAATTGACAGATTCTATTAGTGATCAATAAAGATGGCACACAAATATAGACCTACTGCTGGCCTAGAATTTATCTGACAATACCGGTTCAATTTGACCGATAATTTGTCCATACCGGTCTTAAGTGATCTCTGGAATGTACATTTAATGCTGGCTTCCCACTGTCTTGCGATGCGTTACGGTGACAATACCGGTTCAATTTGACCGATATTTTATCCATACCGGTCTTTTGTGATCTCTGGAATGTACAACTAATGCTAGGTTCCCACTTTCGTACGATGCGTCACGACAGATTGTCCCTATTGAGTCCACGATCTGATACGTTTCGATATAATTAACTGGCTTCATCATCTCAATATATGATAAGACCAGATAGGATCGCCATAATTATAAGAGCTGCAACACTTTGTTATCGAATTGCACGAGCTGCAAAGTTTTGTAGTCGGGTAAACAATCGGAGAGCTTCTACGTTTTGTAGTATCTAAAGAGTCAGGATAACGCATTCCACAGATACCCCGGGGGGGGGGGGGGGCGTCATGGGAAGTTGGACTGAGCTGAGAGATTTGGTACACGATCTATTTAAGGACTGGACGATCTTACTATAAATGGAGTCGGTATCTATGATACTAGACAACGAACAGCGTCCTCGTGTTCCATGTAAAGTTAAATCAAAAGGCTGGATAATCTGTATTTTTTAAAGGGGCATTATGGGAGATTAGATAAAGAGCTGGCAGTTCTCACTATAATAGTTAAAAACAACTGGGATAATGTAAAGGGAATTTACGGAAAATTTCAGTCAAATCGATCCACTCTGAACCGAGATATTAGCTTTTGATATTTAGGCTTAACCTCGATCATCATTACTAAAGTCGGTATGATAAAAACATTGCCTCGGTTATCCATTTTTGGATTTAATCATCAATGAGCGTTGAGCAGCAGATCGGATTAAAATTCAGTAAATATCGCAGGCTAGCGATGACACCAGGAGTTGATTATAGTCTGGATAAGTTAATTAATGTCTAATTAAACATACATTATGCAAGAGCTAATTATGTATATTGCAGGTCTTTCTTTAGGCCTGAAATGTTATCTAAATTATTAATGAGACATTAATTAACCTATCCAGACCATAATCAACTCTAGATGGCATCGCTAGCCTGCGATCTGTAGTGGATTATGAGCCGATTTACTGCATAACACTTTCCTTCACGATTTAACGATTAATTGAATAATCGAGACTATGCTGTTTATCGTACTGACTTTAGTAGTGAAGAACGAGGCTAGGCGGAAATTTCATTCGCTTAGTTCTGGGTTCATAGTGGATCAATTTGAATGAAATTTTCAGCAAATTGCCTTTATGTTATCTAGTTTTTAACTATTATAATGAGAACTGCCAACTCGATCGGTATCGAATCTCCCATAATGTATCTTTAATAGTTTATATAATATTTCAGGCCTACTGAAAGACCTGCAATAGGCCGATTTAGCTCTTGCATAATGTATGTTTAAGGACAGTGTGTTTAATGTTGATTGGCATCCACATTTCAAACAATGACACTGTTTAACATTGCCAACATTTTCTATCCAACCAAGTTAAATGATTCATCTTGTATGATTTGTCACTGGGTGTATTCCAGCTTTTATTCCTTTTAGTGTATTATGGCAAGCTGTTGTCAGATAGAGCAAATATCTACCTGCCAAGAATTCGATTTAATGTCAGCTGAACTAGACACGGAACCAACAAATAAACCGATAGCTATGGTGGTCAAACCCCTCCAGCCTAGAGCTAGAAATTATGGTATGACGTTCATTTAATGTGAATTACACTTAGATGTGAAGATGTCTAGGCTAAAGGGAAACAGAGAGAGAGAGAGACATGGGGTTTAAGGTCCACTCGACACAAACTAGGTCATTTCGGGACTAACTTATGGTTCAATTTTATTTCAATAATTCGCTTGCACGTAGTGGTTTTTAGCAGTTGGAGGAAACCGGGAGACCCGGAGAAAACCCACGAGGTTGGACAGGCGACCCTACTTCTTGTCACGTACAACCGGGGAATCAAAACCGCGCCAGTTGACTCAATGGCAGAACTTATGATGCAACGCGCACGCGCTAGCTATTCGGCCACCCACCGTCCCTACCCCTTCGGCAAAAGGTGACAGCTGTGATGGCCACCAATCAGTCAGGTAAACTCACCAGGTACCTAGAAGACAGAGCGGACAACCTGTACTATTTCCTTAGCACCTCCAACCTAAAAATGAATTTGTGTATCCAGTTCTTATATTTATAGGGATAGGGTTAGGGTTGGGGAACTATGTTTTACTTACCGATCTGTTGTCCACTTCAATATCAGCAACGTAGTTCTCAAAGATAGTTGGTACATAAAATTCTGGGAACACATCTCTACAGAAGACGATTAATAGACATGTTTTACCACATTCGCCATCACCCACTATAACTAACTTCTTTCTGGTGTCACTCGCCATTTTAATACTTCAAAATCTGGAACATAAACGGAAACATTGAAATTATGCCCAATATTTGTACATGTCCGCCCGTGAGTATACAAACCAAGGTAGAACCAAGAATTGCTGCTGCAGTAGAGTTCGCTGTTGTGAACAGTTCCCGAAAATGGCGTAAACGGATATAGCAGGTGTGGTCACACTTGCTCGGCCTGAGAGTGGTGGTCACGTGTTGAACCTCGCTGTCGGTACCTATCCCAAAGGCGAGAGATGGTACTCTGGGAACCATTCAGCAGTCTTGATACATGTATCTGGGATTCGCCTGCTTGTAACCGACGATAGCGTTGTTGCGTTGGTCTTCATTCAGACGTGGCACCACTTGTCTAGTTGAGTGCCTACATGTGCAACTGATTTTGAAACCGAGAACCACGGGATTTTTAAGGCCTTAGTTTTGGTTTTCATGCGAAAAGCGCGCAATGTTGATAAACCCATGCGTCTTGGTGCAATCAAGCGAAAACAGATTTCGACAAAAAGTATGACCAGTCACAAATAGTGACTCTATATATAAAACCAATAATGAATTTCTTGTATCCTTACATAATGACATTAAAAACAAGTAAGATTTATGGAAATGAAATGAAATGGGGTTTAACGTCCTACTGTTCTGACGATTTATGGAAGCAACGATCCCCTTCAAATACAAAACGATGAAAAATGGACTATGCGTTTCTTTTCATGAAGAGTATATATAATATATTCCATTGATAATTATAGTGTGTAACTCACTGGATTAATATAACATTAATTAATTAATTGATTCATACACCATTTATCAGATATATACTGTTCATTAATAGTAGGACACATATAATCCATTCCATTAATAATTATAGTATTTAAATCACTGGATTAATATAACATTGATTAATTATTATTATTATTATTATTATTGTTCGATTTATATAGCGCTTCATTACACATGAGTATTTATAAGCGCATTCACAACAAAACAGTTCAAAAACATTTTTGAAATAAGTATGTTTTTAAGTTAGTCTAAAGCTCTGGGCGGAAAAGGACTCTCGACGAGTTTTTGGAAGATCATTCCACATTTTAGCTGCTCTGACGGAGAAAGCATATTCACCAGAACGCTTATTATATTTGGGGATCCTCAATATGCTACGATCACTTGAAGAACGAAGGTTGGATCGCCGGTGAGAATAGAAATCAAAGAGTTCTTTTAAATAACTGGGTGCGGTGTCAGAATAAATTGATTTAAACACATTCACAAGAGCTTTAAATTGAACCCTCGCTCGAATTGGAAGCCAATGGAGTTTCTGTAACTTAGCTGATATATGATCAAATTTTCGTGTTTTAGTTATAAGACGTGCAGCATTGTTTTGCGCTATTTGTAGTCTGTTTAAAGCTGTTTCTGGTTCTCCTAATAGAAGAGAATTTGCATAGTCCATGTGCGATGTTACTAATGCTCTAACAACACTCTGGCAAGCATCAGTATTAAGATTAGAGCGTATTCTCGAAATAGCTCTCATTTGATGATGCATTTTCCGTATGATACTATTGATTTGGGGAACTGGGGACATAAATTCATCAGTAACATAGCCCAGATTTTTAGCCTGCTTCTTGTGAGATATAGAGCAATCACCGATCTGATTGGAATCCGCTTTAAACAATTTAAGTTTTAGCCTATTTCTGGTCATCCATCCCCGAATGTCATTAAGACAAGACTCAAGTCTACTGATAGAATCCTTGGAAGCAAGATAGTTGGTTTGTTGAAAATAGTCATATATTTGGGTGTCATCAGCAAAGCCGTGGTTTTGTACCCCATGTCTTCTTAGGATTTGACCAATCGGAAGAATGTATAGAAGAAAAGTATAGGTCCCAATACAGATCCTTGTGGAACACCTATCCTAACAGCACAGGGTTGAGACACAGACCTGTTTATTTGCACCTTTTGTGTTCTATCTTGAAGATATGACTTTATCCATGACAGTGCGGCACCACAGATCCCAACCGAACATTCCAGCCTTTGAAATAAAATACTATCTTCTATAGTATCAAAAGCAGCACTGAGGTCCAAAAGTACTAAGTGTACGGCTAGATTCCTATCCAGTGCCAGGTCAATATCGTTTTTAATTTTAAGTAGAGCCGTCTCTGTGCTGTGGCCGCGTTTGTAAGCAGATTGAAATGATTCGTGTAAATCGTTTTCAGACAGATAATTTGAAATTTGAGAAGCAATAACTCTTTCAATAACCTTAACGATGAATGGTAAGTTGGAAACAGGTCGGTAATTCTTAGACAGCTGAGGATCAAGGTTTGGTTTCTTCAACAAAGGTGAGACCAGAGCTGACTTTAAGCATACAGGAACAGTACTAGTGGTTATAGAATCATTAACAATGCTAGTAATGATTGGAAGCAGAACCTCCAATACTTTCTCCCCTTTCAGAAGCCAGGTTGGGAGAGGATCAGAATTACATGTAGCAGATTTACTCTTAAGTATAATCTTCTTGACCTGTTCTTCAGAAACAGTAGCAAATAAATTTAGATTGCACTCTAACGACGGCGGTGGTTCATCGACCTCCGAATCGGAGTCAACCAGACTATCTAGTCCTTTCCTAATATCAGATACTATAGTTTGGAAACAAGAACAAAACCTCTCGGCAAGCCCAAGTTCATCAGTTGATGATGGAAGCCGTTGGGTTGTATCGGATGTAAGTGACTGGTCAATTTTAAATAAATCACGTGGTTGTGAAGATGATTGCTGGTGTCGACAGTGCCACAGATACACACGGCTGTCAATTCAAGGAATTGGTCCACATTTTATGACTGGACCTACATGGTGATAACCCATCACATGTCCTGGCCACAACCTAGATCTTATTGTAACTGACCCAAAGCTCAGTTATCATTCTGCTGTCGACTTTATCGATTAAACCACTGAATACTTCATCATCTTCATGTGGAATTAGAAAATTCAGAAATATCAATAAAGATAAATCCAAGGAGGAGGTAATAACTCTACCCATCTCACCCATAGAACTCTCGAAGAACTTGTCAATAATTATAATCCGCTCATTGAAAACATTGTCGAAGTCCATGAAGACAAGAAGAATAGTTGCAAAACCCCTGGTTCTGTGATACAATTCGGGATACCAGGAAAGTCAGGAGAAAAGTTGAACGCACCTGGATGAGGATAGGTTTATCTGTTCACAAACAAATGAAATAAAACTGGTTGCTTAGTTGGTTGAATTTAAAACAACGGTGTATTACAATGCTAAAGTCGTCGCCTGCGCCAAATCAAAAGAAATTATTTAATTTATCAAATGAGTCCCTGAACTCAAAGAAAGAACAAATTCTACCAGATCATGAATCTCCATCCAATCTTGCCGATAAATATGCGACATATTTTAATCAAAAAATTGCGCGTATTAGAGATAACATCATCACGAAGACCTCCCTTATTGATCAAATTCATACATCCATTATACATCTGCTAGCAGGATTTATACCATACAGCTTACAGGAACTTAAAACTGTGGTGCTTAAAACCAAGTCTTGCCAGATAGACTAACTTCCAACATGGCTTCTAAAAGACAAATTGGATGACTTCCTACCAATCCTTTTAATTGTTGTCAACAAGTCGCTTCTAGGCGGTGTCTTGCAAGTGCCCTGAAGCAAGTCATAATCACATCCCTAATTAAGGAACCACCCTTAGATGCCGATCTGCTAAAGAACTACAGGCCTGTGAGCAACCTGAGCTACATATCAAAACTCATTAAGAAATGTGTGCTACCCCGTCTAACCTGCATATTAGTCAGGGTGTTCTTGATAATCCTCTTCAATCCGCTTGCAAACAATTCCATAGTACGGAAACTGTGCTTATAAAAATTGTGGATGACATCCACAGGTGCATTGATCAACAACAGAGTGTATTGCTTATTTTGCTGGACCTATCTGCAGCAATTGATACTCTCGATCTTACTTAACCAACAGAAGGTAAGCTGTGTGCATTAATGGGGCTTCTTTTCGGAATCACCCAAACACTTACATATAAATTACAAAGAATCCTCCCGTCTTCATTAGCCCAGTTCGGAGCAAAACAGTAGGACGTTAAACCCCATTTCATTTCATTTCACAAAGAATCCAGAACATCGCTGCCAGGATTGTAACAATTCGGTGTTAAAGCCCCTTCACTGGTTGCCTGTCGAACCCCGGTTTCGGTATAAAGTTCTCTCATTAGTATATCAATCCCGAATTTATCCTGTGTGCATTATGTTTTTCGCATTTTATTATTTAAAACAAGGTCGGTAATTGAGGTCTGACATAGTTTAACAAATAATTTGCCGAATTTTACTTGTGTTAATACTTCAACCATGAGAGTCTAAAAATGATTTGGTGCAGTTTATATACCAAATGGCAATAAACACGAAACCCATTCTGGATAAACATGCGAGCCGATTTTGGGAGAAAAAAAGTTTTGTATTTGTGCAAAAATTGTTCAGTTTATTTATTGTTCGTATCCTGTTCCATTTCCAGTAAATCTTCATTTCCTCAAACAGAGCAGTCACGATCCGTTTTAAACGAACATGTTGGCTAGTATTTTACTCACTGGTAACCGAACCGAACATGTTCGCTAGTATTTTACTCACTATAAACTTTACAATTTTCATATTTACTTCTATGTTATTATCCGAGTTGTCAGTTGTTCCACATGGCGTATTCACACATGTGGAGTGCATTATTAGAAGTCAACGTATACTATATCTATCATATCTTTTACAAAACTGGCAAAAAAATAATATGTGTGTAAATCTAATATACTTTACTGTTCAGTTGTAATAAAAATACACGTCACTTACTTTATTGACACACGCTTCAATATGATTATAATGGCGACCTTACTGTTTAAAATATTTCCCTGTAAATCATGACTATGTAATTCAAGTGTAGGTGGGGGGGTCTCCTCCCTAACTTTGAGGGATACCCTATAGCATCACGACCACAAAAAATGTTGCAGACTAGGTAGTGCAGTACTGCTACGTACATTAGTATCATCAGACAGTGTTGATACAACATTATATAACAAATGTAGTAGTATCATAGACTAGATTAAGACAGTATTGATACAACAGTATTTAAAAAAAACATGTGGTAGCATCATAGACTAGATTATTTAAGACAGTGTTGACACAATGTTATTTAACAACATTAACAAATCATAGAGATAAATACCATACATGTACGTTAAAGTATATCTTTGAATACTAAACAAGATTAATTATATACACCAGGATTATAATACAATGTTACAAAACCCCAGATGTTAAACAATAGTACAGCTATTCGTCGTATTGCTCACAGTACAATAATGCCCCCCCCCCCCCCCTCTTGACTAACCAGGTCTATTATATACAATGTTATAAAACCCCAGATATTACCTTTTCTTGATCTGTCAAACAATAGTTCAACTAATTGTCGTACCACTCACAGAACAATATTGCCAACCCTCTTGACAAACCATCTGAAAAAGCCAGATATGTATATGTGACAATTTATAGTAAGGGCAAACCCTATTTCTATTTTTAACCTGTATTAATGATGCAATATAATTTAGAAATTTAAAGTTTATACCTGTCATATATATTATTTTAAATCTTACTCTACACATGTATTATACTGTATTTAACTTCTTTTATTTCTCTGTCGCCTGTCTAACCTCGTGAATTTTCTTCTGGGCCCGATTCCTAGAAAATTCTTAAGCACGTTCTTGTGCTTAGATTTAAGTAGACTTTGCATTTAAGTAAACTTACCTTATTTTGTGTTCCCAGAAAATTCTTAAGAACGTTCTTGTGCTTAGATATTAGGTAGACTTCATTGTAAGCACAACAACGTTATTATGCTTTCCAAGAAAAAAATTAATCACAACTTCGTTCTTAAACATAGTCAATCTAAGCACAAGTCCCCAGAGGCGTAGGAGCTCAAAGTAATTCAGGGGGGCATAAGAGAAAATTGCCCGAAATCAATACCGTTTTTTCGGGCATACATATCATAAGAGAGCTTCGGGCATATTTTCGGACATGCAGTGGACAAGAAAAAGACGAGAAAATACTTTTCGGGCAGTGTGGATCTCATAGAAATAAGTTAGTTATATTTTTTCTCTAAACGTTAATAGAAAAAAAAGGTCGTCGAATTTTTCATTTCCCGAAAATAAATTTTTTGGGGGGCAAATGCCCCCCCTGTCCCCCTTGCCCCCCCTGTCCCCCTTGCCCCCCCCCCCCCGGCTCCTACGCCTATGGGATCGAACCCTGGAACTTAGTGATCAAACGCCTTATCCACTGAGCAAGCGTGGCTCCCATGTTTCTTTAAACCCTTAAACTAAGGTACACCCCATATTTCATTCAACTAGGAAATTCTTATATCCATCAAGTTATCTGGGTCATATTCTTTTATAGTTAATCAAAGTGCATAATGAAGGTGCTAAAACCAATATTGATTTTAGACATTAAACAAATAAAAAACGAATCTGAAGGGGTATATAAGTAAAACTCTTAGTAATAGAAATATGTCTGTCATTCTGACATTGAAATACATATCAATTATCTGATTTGGACTCACAGTCAAGTTTGTCAGATTAAATTAAGAGATTAGATAAATAAGGTAGGGTATAACTTTATATTATATATAAATTTATATGGTATGACTTTATATTATATATAAATATACATGGTATGACTTTATATTATATATAAATTTATATGGTATGACTTTATATTATATATGGTATGACTTTATATTATATATAAATATACATGGTATGACTTTATATTATATATAAATTTATATGGTATGACTTTATATTATATATAAATATATATTGTATAACTTTAATATTACAAATATATATGGTATAACTTTAATATTACAGATATATATGGTATAACTTTAATGTTACAGATATATATGATATGACTTGAAATTACAAATATATATGTTATAACTTTATATCACAAATATATATAGTATAACTTTAATATTACAAATATATGTGATATAACTTTAATATTACAAATATATATAGATTTGTTATAACTTTAATATTACAAATATATATGGTATAACTTTAATATTTCAAATATATGTCGTATAACTTTAATATTTCAAATATATGTTATACCTTTAATATTTCAAATATATGTTATAACTTTAATATTACAAATATATATAGTATAACTTTAATATTACAAATATATATGGTATAAAACTAATATTACAAATATATATGGTATAAAACTAATATTACAAATATATATGGTATAAAACTAATATTACAAATTAGGTTTACAAGTAAGAGGTTACATTTTGTGTTTCATTGTGTGTCAAAACGGCTGACTTGCTTTTTATTATGTTCTTGCTAGCGCTCCGTACAAAATAAAACCCCGTCTTAAAACATTCACTTGGCATATGATAATAGACCCCCAACCCTTGTAGTTCAAGAGAAATGATCCCTAATTAATCGTTCACGTGAAGCGATAACTAACTATATAGTCCCAAGCAAGGTATACGGCTTGCTTACCAACCTTAAGTCTGTTTCTGCTTCAAAAAGATGGCTGACCGTAGAGTTATTAGACGGCATTTCCGACACCTTTTGATACCAAAGAGACAATTACAAGACAGAGAAAATCCTTCTCCAGAAGAAATTTCAAATTAAGAATGCTATAGAAAATTTCGCCTCTAGGCCTACCCTGAAAGCATTTTATTTATTTGCCAATTAATAAACAATAGGCTACAAACACACAGGCTACTTTAAGATCAGGCGCTCTCACAATTATTCAGTTAGTTTGTATGTGTCTGCGTTTTTTATCTTGTGGCACATTTTATATGTGAATAGGGGACATGTCAAATGCATCGAAATGATGAACCCTATATATATATATATATATCCAAAATTATTAGCACACCCGCAAAGCTGCACTACTTTGTTTCACGGTAAATGATGAAAAGATAAAAAAAAGGTATGCCGACACAAACTGATTTCAGCACTGGTTTAATAACATTTTAACATTTTAAAGTACTTTTCGTCCGTCTTGGGACTATTCATAAATAATGTCATTGTATAAAGATGGACAGTATAGTATATTTATACATATTTACATAGTAACACTGTGGTTTTAATTGGCTATAGTTACCATTGTCTATGGTTACATAGTATATCGTTAACTAATAGAAACATGTACACACATGTGTTAATCTGTAGTATATGGGGTTCAATTTATGAACAATGAGTTTAAGATAATCATGGGATAGATTTAAGAAAATTAATGAAGCTAATGGCCAATTGTTACTTATTGACTATTAAGTCGAGGAACATATTTTTTAATAAAATGGTTTTCCATTAATTTCCTTTTCGTGGTGTCATCGACTTTCATTTTATAAAAAGGGAAAATTTGGAATTTTACTTGTAGGTGTTGTGCACATTTAAAAATATGTCTATTTACAAATAAGGGCCCATTTTCAATATTACAATCCCGTCGATGGTTGCGTACTCTATCCCGTAGATGCGTGGACGTCTCCCCTATGTAAAAATTTAGACACCCATTGCAAGTCAAGACATATATGAGATTTTTTGTGTCACAATTCATATTGTCGTTGACACTAAATGTAAACGTAAGAAAATTATATTTGCTATTTGGCGTAATATGGTCGCAACATTTACATCGAAGATCCGGGCATTTAGATACATAAAAGCCGGTCCTTGTGATAGATGAATTGAATTTTGCTTTGGTTAGGAGACGCTTCAGATTAGGTGGCTGTCTTTGTGATTTAATGAATTGAACCTTATCAAATTTAATTCTGAGGTTGTCGTTTGATGCCAGGATTGCCCTACTCTCGTACATTGTTTTAAAGAAGTTGGGATGTTGGGGGTTATGAGTATATATATATATGACGTCAATGATGCAGACGACAAATTTAAGACATAATTCGCATACCAAAGTTGTTTTTATGACGTTAAAGAGCATCGTAGTCTCAGTTTATGGTAAACTTTACTAGTCACAATGATGTGCTTAGACTTATACTTGACTTGTGCTTTCGTAAGAATGGTCTTGAGAATTTTCTCGGACTTAGCTGATATGGTTCTCTATCACTCAAGAACTATTGTGGTTCGGTTGTCCGACTCGCCACGGAACATTTCCAACCACGAGAACGAAACTGAAGCTGCTACTACGATCCTTCCGCACCTATTGACAGTGTAGTGATCTTTTACCCGAGAGCTGAAATATGCTTACTCTGAATCGTGTATCATATTTAACATTCCATTACCATATTATATTCATATAAGATGATTTATTCTGTGTAAATTGTAATGGACATTCATGAAACTTGCCCCTTGTCTATACATGCTTTAGACGGTTTCCTCAGACTGCTAAAGACCCCTACGCGCAAGCGAATTATTGAAATAAAATTAAACCATATGTTAGTCCCTAAATGACCTAGTTTGTGTCGAGTGGACGTTAAACCCCATCTCTCTCCCTCCCTCTCTCTCTCTCTCTCTCTCTCTCTCTATCTCTCTCTCTTAACTCAATAAACAAAACTACACTGATCAACAGTGAATATTCGCTAGACCGCCCGCCGAAATCGCCGATAGGGTTGACATCGGTGCGGCTTAAAGGGCACGCAATATTAACCTTTTTTTCCCTCTGTAAATTAAATTCTAGAATATAACATTTTTTTAAGTATTAGAAAAAATAAATAAAAGTGTTCGAAATATATCTAGATGAAACATATTTCCTATTTAGTGTAAATGGGTGTATAAAATGAATCAAAAGGGCATCATTCTGCCCGGCCAGGGCAGCGGCACTATCGCCTAAATTTTTATATAGAATTCCAACTGCCAAGGGATCTTTTACGTGCATTCCTTGGTTTTTCGTCTCACCACTGACAAGGGAAACCACATCGGAAAATCCCGATGAACTTTCTCGAACATCCGACCTCCAGGCTAGCGATCCAGCGTCTTAACCACCTAGCCACGTGATCCCACTCCAGGCTAGCGAGCCAGCGTCTTAACCACCTAGCCACCGTGGCTCCCGAATACAATAGGATTTCGTCACTGATAATTACTTTGTTGATATTTTCAGATGGCATTTAGAAGGCACCGTATGGGTGCCCAGGAGGCAGAGATTATCAGAAGGAATTTTACCTATTTGCAAAACCATGTGGTAGCTAATGAATTAACAGGCTATCTGTTGTCACAATCTGTTTTTAACTTCGAAGATAAAAATATAACTAATGGGATCCCGGAGCAAAACATACAAATGGACAAGTTTCTGAATATTTTATTACACCGGGGCAACAGAGCTTTTGGTTGTTTCATTAAAGCTCTTAAAAAGTATTCATATTTCGAGGTGGCAAGCCATTTACAAGCCGAATTGAATACAAAATTTCAATCAAATAGGAGACCAATTCAATCAAATAATAGATCATTGCAATCCAACAATACTCCAAGACGACCAGTTCCACCATCCACCAACGAGCGCGAAGCTACGTCATCTGAAGTGACAAGAGAAATTACACTACTGAGGGAGCAGAATCAAAAGTTATGCGAAGAAAATTCTGAACATCAGGCCACGATATCTCGGATTAACACAGAGATATCCTATCTAAAATCTCAAACTGAATTGGGAATTTCGCTGCAAAAAATCACAGTGGATATAGAAAATATTGGTAATGCTACGGCTCGGCTAGGCAATGTTTCGGATCAGTTCAGTAAGATAGCGAACCAAAACAAAAATGAAAATGATGGTCGGTTAAAATCTAAAACCTGTGTCGTTTTGTAGAACGAATCTTACTGTATGTATTATGCTGGGATGTTATATATAACCACGGTTAGTGCTAAATGATAAAGCCAGCTCAATTTGTCGTCATAGATCACTAGATGTAAACAGGGCTACCGCTAATCCAAACCCTAACCCAAGACCTAACCCCAAAGCTTACCCTAACAATCTCGCCATGATTCGCGTGCCCTAACCTTGTTTACATCTCGGCGACCTTGACAAAAATTTCCAACCTCGTGGGTATTCTCTGGGTCCTCCGGTTTCCTCCCACTGCTAAAGACCCCTACGAGCAAGCGAGTTATTGAAATAAAATTGAACCATGTGTTAGTCCCGAAATGACCTAGTTTGTGTCGAGTGGACGTTAAACCCCATTTATCTCTCCCTCTTGGCAAATATTGAGCTGGCCTTAACAAATAGATTTAGCCATGCATATAACCACAGGGTATGAGAGCAAGGAAGGTAACTATTATGACTTATTGGGTGTTGTTGGTCTTAGTGTGATATCACATTTTCGTTATATTTTCATTTTTATTATCTTAGTGCACTCCAGAGTACCCTTAGTAAACCAACGAGGTTGAGAAGGCGCCCTTATCTCCAAGCCACATACGCTCACACCAGAAATCGGAACCACAACAGCAAGCCAGGGGTAACCGGCCAGATATCGCGGCCCTCTAGAGCAGTGGTTCTCAACTTTTTTGGGCCAACGGCACACTTTGGAACACATGAAAAAATAGCGGCACACCTGGCTAAATATATATGAAAAATATTTGAATTTTGCAAAATGAAAACATGGCAAGTCATAGACGGCATAAAACCATAGACGCGTATGAGTCATAGACACATAGATGACTCAAACTAAATAAACTTGCGAGTAGACACTAGTGAATACTCAATTGGGATCACATGGTTTGTCGCATTTTCTCAGTGTGCCGTTTAAAATTTCGCGGCACACTTAGGAAAATCAAGTGGCACACCTGTTGGCCACGACATACTGGTTGAGAATCACTGCTCTAGACCACTAGGCCATCCCAACCCCGTATTATGTGTGTTGTGCTGAGATAAATGGACAAATAAAGCTCGGCAATTATCCCTACTCCGTCACTCACGAAACAAACCAAAGCTATTTTTAGTCTTTCCTTCCCTTTCCCTCATCCACTTTTGCATGGTTATGAGACCAAGTTTTTCTAGACCAGTTTGTTTGCGTAGATTCTGAATCTGGTGTTGATCAGGCGTCTGATGGGGCGTTTTCGAGATGGGGGGGGGGGGTCCAATGTCTACAATGGGGGGTGATTATGTTGACATAAATCATTGGTGCTCTGCTGTTTAAATGAAAATGCATTAAGTAAAACTGGAGAAAACATACATTTTATAAAAAACAAACTTGACTGAGAATCGAACGCAATGGGTGCATATATGAAGTAGGGGGGTTATTGGTTGTTTCTAAGACGACGGCTCTCCAACGACATCTGCATCTTCGACGTTGCAGTCATATGATGACGAATCATAACATGCATTCCACATTTATCTAGAAGTAAATTTGGTCGTATCTAAGATCCATCTTCAAATTCGACCATATTGACTAACCAAACACATTATGGATGTTTGATTTAAGTATTTCTCCATTAGCGAATACAAACATAACGGAAGTGGCCATGAAGAATTAGTCAGTCTATCAACCTCAAGTGTTACGTTTTATTGTTTTTTACCTGTTGAATATGGCGCTAATATATTTTAACATCGTGTGCACAATGCTGATGTATCTGTATAAAAGAAGGCGTTTAGTCAAATAAAGAGGTTGTAAGTTCAATAAAAATGAATGTGACAAATCGAACTACTACAAATGCATTGTGTAATGTGTTACAGGCGGCAGAGACTTACAGATTGTAATTAATATTAAACTATAATTAATAATAGATTCTAATTAACTTTAGATTGCAATTAATATTAAATTGTAATTAATGATTATTAAATATACATTGTGTAAGATTTAGATAACGAGCTAGCCATTCTTGTTATAATAGTTCTAAAATAAATAATGCTAAACATTAAACATACATTGTGCAAGAGCTAAATCTGCCTATTGCAGGTCTTCAGGCCCTGTGAAACAATTTTCGACCATAAAAAAAATAGATACACATTGTCAGTCAATATTACAGCTTCCCACCCACCCTCGTTGCTCTGAGCTAGTTACGGCACTGCAGGTATTTCTTTAGGCCTGAAATGTTATATAAACTATTAATTAGACATTTATTAACAAAACAAGACCATAATTAACTCTCGGTGGCATCGGATACTCGAGATTTTAACTAGATTAAAACGATTCGCAATTTAAAAATTTAATTTAAAAATAGGAAAGCGAGGCTAAGTCTCAAATATACCAGTGCCCTGGTTACCACAATGCACACAACTTGTCAAAACTACAAACAGTCATAACTTGGATCAGAATGAAGTAATTTGAATGAAATTTTCAATATTTTCATTTTACATTATCTATTTTTGAGCTATTATAGCAAGAATGGTCAGCTTTTTATCTAAATTTTACATACATTACATTAATGATATGATTAATATTGTAATTAATATGAAATTGTAATTAATGATATATTGTAATTAATGATATTGTAATTAATATGAAATTGTAATTAATGATATATTGTAATTAATATGAAATTGTAATTAATGATATATTCTAATTAATATGAAATTGTAATTAATGATATATTCTAATTAATATGAAATTGTAATTAATATAAGAATATAATTAATAAATAGAATTTGATTAATAAATGGACAAAGATTTATAAAATCATCCGGCTATTAACATAGAGACCTGTAAATATTTGTATTTCAGGGTGTTGCATCATTGTTATTCGATTTTCTTACTCCGCTAGGGAAACCCGCTGCTTGAACTTGAAGGAAGTTCTGCGAATGCAATCGCCACTAAAACCTAGACGAGTAAAGCTACCAAATACATCGTCTTCATCTTGTTTTCTAGAGAATTCGTTTGTTACAGGAATGAGAAGAGTAAAATCAGTGGGTATCGATTATCAAGGTTTATGTGGAGAATCTACCTAAGATGTCACTTTAATTATTTTGTATAGTTCCCTTTTTAACTATTTTGTGAAACTACAAAAGAACCTCTAACCTTTGCACCATTGACGAGTGGGAGAACGTCGGAATATTCTAATAAACTTTCGCGCCCAATACCGGGATCGAATAACGAAATGAAATGAAATGGGGTTTAACGTCCTACTGTTCTGCTCCTATACTGGGCTAATGAAGACGGACATACGCCATACAGTGTGCTATGAGGGAAATTTTGCCCGGGCAGCGGCACTATCACCTACTCTTATATCGAATTCCAACTGCCAAGGGATCTTTTACGTGCATTCCAATGTATACACGGGACCTCGGTTTTTCGTTGGGTTTTTTTTTGGCGGGGGTGGGGGGTGTTTGTTTGTTGTTTTTCTTTGCTAAATTAAGAGAATCAGGATTTAACACATAAACCAACAAAATGTAAATTTGCTGCCCAGAAGGTAAACGAATGAGGATGGAAATGAAATGAAATGAAATGTGGTTTTATGGCACGTCAGCTCCAACCGGGCTATATTGCGCCAAACATAAGGTGAAAAGAAAACATAAGAAAATTATATCACAGAAAAACATTATATGCATAAATAAAAACAATATCACAGTTAATAAAATTAAAAATAAAATACAACTTTTATGCATATAAATATTAAATACAAAAATATATATATATATATGCAATTAAAATTTATTACAAAAACCTGTCTCCCTTAAAAAGTCTAACACTTTACCATATAAACCAGGTTCGGCAAACATGTGATGTAGTGACTGACAACGGTAAAAATTAGATCTAATATCCTTGAAATGCTTGCACTCAATTAAAATGTGCTTAACTGTCAAAGGAACATGACAGTGTTCACATTCTGGTTGAGGCTCCCGCTTTAAAATGAAAATAAGAGTTAAAAAAGTATGTCCAATGCGAGAGCGACACAAAACAACTTCATCCCTCCTGTTAGGTCTATAGGAGTTGGGCCAGTCTCCTAAGAGAGGCTTTATGTGATGAAGTTTATTTGTGTCTGCAAGATCCCAAGACCGTAGCC
Source organism: Patella vulgata (assembly GCF_932274485.2). Lineage (NCBI taxonomy): Eukaryota > Metazoa > Mollusca > Gastropoda > Patellidae > Patella > Patella vulgata. The sequence goes on from NC_065885.2 coordinate 8,119,587, forward strand.
AGCGGTCATATATAAAACAGTTAATGGACGATTTAAAATTTATCACATAAACCAACAAAATGTAAATTTGCTGCCCAGAAGGTAACCTAATGAGGATGGTATTTGAAGTAGAGCATTAGGACGGGAATGCGGTTCAAACGTTTCTGATACCAACTTTCCAACAGAAGATCGGCAAATTACTGTAAGAAATTAAATATCATCATTTTTTTGTATTCGTTGTTTAGATATTTTGTATTCATTAAGATTACTTCCTCGGTCAGCCTCCTTGGGGTGGGTGGAGAGGGTGGATGGCCGAATGGTTAGCACGTGCGCGTTGTATCATAAGGTTTGCCATTGAGTCAAATGGCGCGGTTTTGATTCCCCGGTTGTACGTGACAAGAAGTAGGGTCCCCTGTCCAACCTCGTGGGTTTTCTAGGGGTCACCTTTTTTCCGCCTACGGCTAAAGACCCCTACGCGCTAGCGAATTATTGAAAAAAAAAATTGAACCATATGTTAGTCTCGAAATGACCTGGTTTGTGTCTAGTAGACGTTAAACCCCATTTCTCTGTCTCTCTCTTTTTAAGTGGAATACTGCCAATCAAAAAGATGACCATAGAGAATATAATATACCGACGAACACCGACTGAACTGGCCAAAATCAGAGTATTATTCTATCATAAGTTTGTCAAGAACACTAGATTTTATGTAACATCTACATGGTGACAACCAAGTCCATTAAGAAACATGTCTTGCTAGTATGGTGGATATTTTGCACATTTACTCTTGGCCTTGTTTTCCCGGAATAAGTTTTTTCTTGACGGTTTCTCATGGAAAATGTGAATGTAAATCATTTTATATACATTTATATTACTCTTAGAGTAATGTTTGTCTTTTTTTTAAGATTTCTAAGAACATTAAATGACACATTTCGTATATATTAGGGTCCTTAAGAATATAGATTTAGTTCCTTTATAGATTTATTCACATTGTAAGGTTCCTAAGAATAGAGCTATATGCCCTTTAATAAGACCGAAGATTGAATTGAAATGAAATGTGGTGTACTGTTCTGCGCCGACTGAACAATTGAAGACTAGCATACCCCATACAGTGTGCTATGAGAGACATTTTGCCCGGGCAGCGGCACTATCACCTACTCTTATGTAGAATTCCAACTACCAAGAGATCTTTTACGTGCACGCCAATTGTACATGGGACCTCGGTTTTTCGTCCCATCCGAATGAATATACGTTGTCTCTTGCCACGCCCTCCGCCCTACAGCACTGACAAGGTGGAATCACGCCGGAAAATGCTTATGAACTTTCTGGGACAACACTGGTATCGAACACAGGACATCCAGGTTATTGAGACAACGTCTTACCCATTGAGCCACCGCGGATCCCTACAGATTGAATTCAGTTTAATAAAGCTCTGAGACGCTCTCACATCTAATTGTTGACAAATGTAAACATTATATATTGTCATATTGATATGCATACGTTGTAGCAGAGAGACTGTGGGGTAAGTGTTGAATTTAATATTCAAGGGTCATGGTATTGTCACGTACCTTAATGTCCATGGTATTATACACATATATTGTGTTTAACTATTGTAATTGTACGTGTATTGTTTCAATTGTCTCCCCTTATGTATGATTGTATTCAGATTGTCAGATTTTGATATGTTAGGTAAAGAGGTTACTAGTACTCTTTACCATGCCCGTAGCCAGAGGGGGGCGGGGGGGGGGCAATCCCCCGAAAAAATGTTCCCCCCCCCCCCCGAAAAAAAAATTTGCCAACCATAGCTCTAAAATACCTACTGTAGACTGTGCCTGGTGTGCCCCCCCCCCCCCCAAAAAAAAAAAACTTCACTGCCGCTCCGAAGCTAGCATGCTGGCTACGAGCCTGCTCTATACCCAAAATATTAATGGTTGATATATACTAGCATTGGGATTCTAGTGCCACTGTTACACCCTGGTAAAAACGTTCAGATCAATGGAATTTTAGAAAAAGACCTGAGACATTTTTTTTAAAAAAAATATATAAAAAAAATATTAGAAGAAGTTATAGTGGTCTGTTTCCGTGCACGCCGCTTCAATTATATTTATCTCCCTTATTCCAGTGAAACCCAAGCAATTGTATTTTCAACAAATGCGACGTACACTGTTTTGACAATCTCTTTGAAAACTACAAATATAGTTACATTGACCTCATATACGTCAATGTTATCTACAGTTGGTGTATTCCGTCATATACGTCAATGTTATCTACAGTTGGTGTATTCCACCATGTTTTCTTCTGTCTCTTCTAAGTCCGGACTGGAAGAGACGGAATATCTGAGGGAAGAGACCAAATCAAATGCTCGGTAGAGATCTTCTGGTAGATGAAGGAGACAAATGGACGACCCCTGCAGATCCGGTAAATCGGTCCGGGTGTTGATCGAGATTTTCCAGCGAGGTTACAGGGGTAAAGATGTAGCAATATCCGTCGCTGGTGAAAAGCGCAATATTGTATCTGGTTATATTTGTAATTCTCTTCTTATGGCTAAGAACCCATTTCACGTTGTGTATTTTCTTCTTACTATCTCAGTAGTTAAGACGTTTGTCTACCAGGAAAAACAATGCTACAGTTTGTTTCTACATTTTTAGGACAAGCACTGGATACATATAGGACCTTAATCAGTCTTATTACAGTGTCATGCAGGACGGAGGGCCTGACAAGGACAGCTGTCTAGCCATTCGGATGAGACGAAAAATCGAGGTCCCGTGTACACATTGGCGTGCACGTAAAAGAACCCTTGACGGTTGGAATTCGATATAAGAGTAGGCCGTAGTGCCGCTGTACGGGCAAAATTTCCCTCAAAGCACACGGTATGGCGAATGCCCGTCTTCATTAGCCCAGTTCGGAGCAAAACAGTAGGACGTTAAATCCCATTTCATTTCATTTATTACAGTGTCTTTGAGACAGCTCTGTCAATTATTTAATTAGACAAATACTACGTAATTAATTATAATGATTGGTTACTAAGCCTAATGGCGTCAAGAACCACCCTTCTATGGACAGTGGAAACTTTCCACCAGAAGCGTCAGACGTGTTATTTTGTTATTAAACCAGAATAATTTTTTATGAAATTATAACTGTTTTAATATATAAACTTACCACTGCGTGAGATATGACTTCTTTGTAATATAAAACCAATAATTAGTCAAAGCCATAGTCAATATAATGCTATTATTAATTTAAATAGCAAAAGTTCTACTCATCTTACTACACAGAAGGGGGGGAGGGGGTGGCTGAATGGTTAGCACGTGCGTGCTGTACCATAATGTCTGTCATTGAGTCAACTGGTGTGGTTTCGATTACCCGGTTGTACGTGACAAGGAGTAGGGTCGCCTGTCTAACCTCGTGGGTTTTCTCTGGGTCCTCCGGTTTCCTCCTACTGCTAAAGACCCCTATGCGCAATGGAGTTATTGAAATAGAATTAAACCATATGTTAGTCCAGAAATGACCTAGTTTGTTTCGAGTGGACGTTAAACCCCATTTCTCTCTCTCCCTCTCTCTCTCTCTCTCTCTCTCTCTCGCACTACACAGAACGAAGGACCTGACAAGGAACAGTGTCTAGTCGAATGAAAAACTCGAAATAAGACTAGGTCGTAGCAATGTTGTCCGGGCACACCTTTCTTCATAGCAGAAGCTAACATATCGGTAATCAGCAAAACGTTAAACTCCATTAGATTTTCACAACTGAAGACTTACAGAAATAAAATAAGATAGATTTTTCTAAATATTTTAATTGGATTTTATATTGTATACATTTTAAGTTATTGTATAATATACAAAATTTAAATAATAATAAAACATAAAATACTTATAACACCCATGGAAATGTTTAATTTAACTTGTGCTTGTACAATAACATATATTGCTGTACTATCAGATCTTCAATCTTCACGCTGTGTTTTCTTCCGTGACGAAGTTATAACTAAAGTTCAGGTTCTTTTCTTAAATATTTTATTTGAATAAACTGGAAGCATTTCACACAATTCTTTCTAGTCTCAAATAACTAAATTGCTGGTGTGACCGGCGGGGTGAGCTCCCTCGAATGCTATTTCCCCACCTCTTTTATAGGTGCCTATTCCTTTGTCTGAGGTGTTTACGTAAAAAAAACTGATAACAGCTAAGTTCCAAATATGGAATGGACATGCACCTCAATCTGGATATAGACAGGGATTATTTCCTAATTTGGTCAACAAATATGATATATGTTTTATAACAAAGAAAAATGTAAATGACCAACATGTTCATTAATCTATAACTCAGTTAACGTATCAAAATAACCAGCATATACTTTCTATATTTTTGGTTATGAACTGAGAATATATAATATGAAAGATAACAATATTGTTCTAGCCATCATATTTCTCCATTCTTTGTCGTTAGACCCCATGTCCTGTTATTGTCACAATATTTCATAAACAATTTTAATTTGCGTTTCAGAATTAACTTATACCATAGCTAAAATAATTAATCAAAACCATAATATTATTTTACATAGATGTTCCTTAGCACAAATCCCTGCCCTCCATATTACTACAATATTGTCATTAAGGGTAGCAAAAAATATGGGAAAATGGGTCCAAATTCCCCCGTTGTCTGAATACAACACGGTCTATGCGATATTTAATACAGTTTATCTACATAATCAAGCAGAAATGGCGTCGTGAAATGATATAGGCCTAGAGAGGCGATATTCACCTCTAGTAAATAATACTTTTAACACCGGAATTATTGAGGAGAAAATAAATAATTCAAAATGGTTTTGTAAATACACAAATTAAACTCCTCACAGAAACACTCATGATTAAAAATATGGTAGATTGCAAACTTTCATTTCAAACTTTCATTTCTACTCCTATGTAACAAAAATAGCACCTGGAATTCTTAGATTAAAAAAATCCCAGACAAATTGGTGTCGACTTGTCTCCTATCCCAGTATTGAGCTTTATATTATTATCATGAAAACATGGATAAACTCTAAACGTCTTTCTTTTAGAAATTGAAATTGTGTATCACTTTTTACAAAACTTTGCAAAATTTTCGTCGTCCTTTGGATTTTTTCTTTTGTAAAGCTGCACGGGTTGCTGTTTCAAAGACTTCTCTTACTCCTTCCTTGGTTCGCGCTGAGCATTCCAGATATGAAAAAGCGTGAATTTTTTCTGCCATCGCAAGGCCCTCGTTTGTGGAAACGGGTTTGAACTTTGGTTCGGATAATTCTTTACTGGTTGCTGGATCATTTCTTAAATCTTTTTTGTTTCCTACTAAAATAACTGGAACGTTTGGACAGAAATGTTGAACTTCCGGGTTCCATTTTTCTGAAATATTTTCCAAACTGTCTGGATTGTGAATAGAAAAACACATGAGTATGACGTCAGTATCTGGATAAGACAAGGGACGTAACCGATCATAAGCTTCCTGTCCAGATGTATCCCATAATGCCAACTGCACCTGTAATTATAAGAATGATTAGTTAAGAAACTTTGTTGTAAATTGACAGATTCTATTAGTGATCAATAAAGATGGCACACAAATATAGACCTACTGCTGGCCTAGAATTTATCTGACAATACCGGTTCAATTTGACCGATAATTTGTCCATACCGGTCTTAAGTGATCTCTGGAATGTACATTTAATGCTGGCTTCCCACTGTCTTGCGATGCGTTACGGTGACAATACCGGTTCAATTTGACCGATATTTTATCCATACCGGTCTTTTGTGATCTCTGGAATGTACAACTAATGCTAGGTTCCCACTGTTGTACGATGCGTCACGACAGATTGTCCCTATTGAGTCCACGATCTGATACGTTTCGATATAATTAACTGGCTTCATCATCTCAATATATGATAAGACCAGATAGGATCGCCATAATTATAAGAGCTGCAACACTTTGTTATCGAATTGCACGAGCTGCAAAGTTTTGTAGTCGGGTAAACAATCGGAGAGCTTCTACGTTTTGTAGTATCTAAAGAGTCAGGATAACGCAGATCGGATTAAAATTCAGTAAATATCGCAGGCTAGCGATGACACCAGGAGTTGATTATAGTCTGGATAAGTTAATTAATGTCTAATTAAAAATACATTATGCAAGAGCTAATTATGTATATTGCAGGTCTTTCTTTAGGCCTGAAATGTTATCTAAATTATTAATGAGACATTAATTAACCTATCCAGACCATAATCAACTCTAGATGGCATCGCTAGCCTGCGATCTGTAGTGGATTATGAGCCGATTTACTGCATAACACTTTCCTTCACGATTTAACGATTAATTGAATAATCGAGACTATGCTGTTTATCGTACTGCCTTTAGTAGTGAAGAACGAAGCTAGGCGGAAATTTCATTCGCTTAGTTCTGGGTTCATAGTGGATCAATTTGAATGAAATTTTCAGCAAATTGCCTTTATGTTATCTAGTTTTTAACTATTATAATAGAATCTCCCATAATGTATCTTTAATAGTTTATATAATATTTCAGGCCTACTGAAAGACCTGCAATAGGCCGATTTAGCTCTTGCATAATGTATGTTTAAGGACAGTGTGTTTAATGTTGATTGGCATCCACATTTCAAACAATGACACTGTTTAACATTGCCAACATTTTCTATCCAACCAAGTTAAATGATTCATCTTGTATAATTTGTCACTGGGTGTATTCCAGCTTTTATTCATCTAGTGTATTATGGCAAGCTGTTGTCAGATAGAGCAAATATATACCTGCCAAGAATTCGATTTAATGTCAGCTGAACTAGACACGGAACCAACAAATAAACCGATAGCTATGGTGGTCAAACCCCTCCAGCCTAGAGCTAGAAATTATGGTATGACGTTCATTTAATGTGAATTACACTTAGATGTGAAGATGTCTAGGCTAAAGGGAAACAGAGAGAGAGAGAGACATGGGGTTTAACGTCCACTCGACACAAACTAGGTCATTTCGGGACTAACTTATGGTTCAATTTTATTTCAATAATTCGCTTGCACGTAGTGGTTTTTAGCAGTTGGAGGAAACCGGGAGACCCGGAGAAAACCCACGAGGTTGGACAGGCGACCCTACTTCTTGTCACGTACAACCGGGGAATCAAAACCGCGCCAGTTGACTCAATGGCAGAACTTATGATGCAACGCGCACGCGCTAGCTATTCGGCCACCCACCGTCCCTACCCCTTCGGCAAAAGGTGACAGCTGTGATGGCCACCAATCAGTCAGGTAAACTCACCAGGTACCTAGAAGACAGAGCGGACAACCTGTACTATTTCCTTAGCACCTCCAACCTAAAAATGAATTTGTGTATCCAGTTCTTATATTTATAGGGATAGGGTTAGGGTTGGGGAACTATGTTTTACTTACCGATCTGTTCTCCACTTCAATATCAGCAACGTAGTTCTCAAAGATAGTTGGTATATAAAATTCTGGGAACACATCTCTACAGAAGACGATTAATAGACATGTTTTACCACATTCGCCATCACCCACTATAACTAACTTCTTTCTGGTGTCACTCGCCATTTTAATACTTCAAAATCTGGAACATAAACGGAAACATTGAAATTATGCCCAATATTTGTACATGTCCGCCCGTGAGTATACAAACCAAGGTAGAACCAAGAATTGCTGCTGCAGTAGAGTTCGCTGTTGTGAACAGTTCCCGAAAATGGCGTAAACGGATATAGCAGGTGTGGTCACACTTGCTCGGCCTGAGAGTGGTGGTCACGTGTTGAACCTCGCTGTCGGTACCTATCCCAAAGGCGAGAGATGGTACTCTGGGAACCATTCAGCAGTCTTGATACATGTATCTGGGATTCGCCTGCTTGTAACCGACGATAGCGTTGTTGCGTTGGTCTTCATTCAGACGTGGCACCACTTGTCTAGTTGAGTGCCTACATGTGCAACTGATTTTGAAACCGAGAACCACGGGATTTTTAAGGCCTTAGTTTTGGTTTTCATGCGAAAAGCGCGCAATGTTGATAAACCCATGCGTCTTGGTGCAATCAAGCGAAAACAGATTTCGACAAAAAGTATGACCAGTCACAAATAGTGACCCTATATATAAAACCAATAATGAATTTCTTGTATCCTTACATAATGACATTAAAAACAAGTAAGATTTATGGAAATGAAATGAAATGGGGTTTAACGTCCTACTGTTCTGACGATTTATGGAAGCAACGATCCCCTTCAAATACAAAACGATGAAAAATGGACTATGCGTTTCTTTTCATGAAGAGTATATATAATATATTCCATTGATAATTATAGTGTGTAACTCACTGGATTAATATAACATTAATTAATTAATTGATTCATACACCATTTATCAGATATATACTGTTCATTAATAGTAGGACACATATAATCCATTCCATTAATAATTATAGTATTTAAATCACTGGATTAATATAACATTGATTAATTATTATTATTATTATTATTATTATTGTTCGATTTATATAGCGCTTCATTACACATGAGTATTTATAAGCGCATTCACAACAAAACAGTTCAAAAACATTTTTGAAATAAGTATGTTTTTAAGTTAGTCTAAAGCTCTGGGCGGAAAAGGACTCTCGACGAGTTTTTGGAAGATCATTCCACATTTTAGCTGCTCTGACGGAGAAAGCATATTCACCAGAACGCTTATTATATTTGGGGATCCTCAATATGCTACGATCACTTGAAGAACGAAGGTTGGATCGCCGGGGAGTATAGAAATCAAAGAGTTCTTTTAAATAACTGGGTGCGGTGTCAGAATAAATTGATTTAAACACATTCACAAGAGCTTTAAATTGAACCCTCGCTCGAATTGGAAGCCAATGGAGTTTCTGTAACTTAGCTGATATATGATCAAATTTTCGTGTTTTAGTTATAAGACGTGCAGCATTGTTTTACGCTATTTGTAGTCTGTTTAAAGCTGTTTCTGGTTCTCCTAATAGAAGAGAATTTGCATAGTCCATGTGCGATGTTACTAATGCTCTAACAACACTCTGGCAAGCATCAGTATTAAGATTAGAGCGTATTCTCGAAATAGCTCTCATTTGATAATGCATTTTCCGTATGATACTATTGATTTGGGGAACTGGGGACATAAATTCATCAGTAACATAGCCCAGATTTTTAGCCTGCTTCTTGGGAGATATAGAGCAATCACCGATCTGAATGGAATCCGCTTTAAACAATTTAAGTTTTAGCCTATTTCTGGTCATCCATCCCCGAATGTCATTAAGACAAGACTCAAGTCTACTGATAGAATCCTTGGAAGCAAGATAGTTGTTTTGTTGAAAATAGTCATATATTTGGGTGTCATCAGCAAAGCCGTGGTTTTGTACCCCATGTCTTCTTAGGATTTGACCAATCGGAAGATTGTATAGAAGAAAAGTATAGGTCCCAATACAGATCCTTGTGGAACACCTATCCTAACAGCACAGGGTTGAGACACAGACCTGTTTATTTGCACCTTTTGTGTTCTATCTTGAAGATATAATTCAAAAAAAGTAGGGGATATTTGATTTTTAAGTGTTATTAAAGTCACCTAATGAAACTGACGAAGAAACAAATGACAAAATGAAATGAAGTTCACATTCATCGATTTATTCCAAATGATCGTTAGACTAAGTAAGGCACAGACTGACCATTATAAGGGTAAAATGATACCCGGGGTCAAACAGCAAAGTTACCACAGCATCACAACCAAGTCAGTAACGGGTAAATCCTCCTCTGTTTGCCAAACAAGCATTGATCCGACGTGGCATACTCCTAATGAGACGTCTAAGGTCATTTTGGTCCAGATTGTCCCATTCCTGTTGCAACGCAGCAGCAAGTTCTTGGACATTGGCAGGACGTTGTTGACGTTGACGTAACCTCTGTCCAAGCATGTCCCAGACATGCTCGATGGGGGAGAGGTCGGGACTCAGTGCTGGCCAAGGTAATGTGGTGATGTTCTGTTGTTGGAGGTAACCTGTAACGATCCTGGCCCTGTGACATCTTGCGTTGTCATCCTGGAAGATGAAACGGCGGCCATGACGTCGTGCGAACGGCACAACATGGACTGCCAAGATGTTGTCCCGGTAGTACTGGCCTGTAACACGCCCTGCAACAACATGTAAAGCCGTTCTTCCAGCAACAGTGATGCCTCCCCACACCATAACAGAACCACCCCCAAATCGATCATGTCTGATGACGTTAACGTCTTGGAAGCGCTCGTTTCGACGACGCCACACCCTCCTACGTCTGTCCAAAAAATCAACAGTGAACCTTGACTCATCTGAAAACATCACATTGCTCCAGCGTCGATTATCCCAGTGTTGACGATCCCTACACCAACGACTTCTTGCCTGAATGTGATGATCTCTCAAATAAGGGATCACGCGAGGACGTCGGGCGCGAAGGTGACCCCTATGCAGTCGATTCCGAATCGTCTGGCCAATTACTCTCACACCAGTGTCTGTTTGAAGACGAGCGCTGATCTGATTTGCTGTGATGACACGATTTCTCAAGGCCAAGGTACGGATAAATCGATCCTGGGCTTGAGTTGTCGCCCTTGGTCGACCTGAGCGTGGTCTGTCCTGTACAGATTGTGTATCACGGTATCTGGACCATAGCCTGCTTATGACAGACTGAGAAACATTCATCGTCCGCGCCACAACCGCCTGTGTTGTGCCGACCTGTAGCATGCCAAGGGCACGTAACCTTTCATTTTGGGTAAGCCGACGCATATCAAAATTTGTTTTCTGGTCACTAAAACAATTAAACTGATTTTTCCACCCTGGAATTCAATGCCACAATGACTGTAACATTCAAAGTCAGAGTCGTGCAAATCTTGGGTTGGACCCCCATGATGATCCCAAGCATCACATGCATTCCATGCGGTAGCTATTGGTGCGTTTGGGCGTCACATGTAACTGGAAATGTTTCTTCTGTTAGGTTCTATAGTGACTTTTTTCGTAGTCATTTGCATATTTTAGTATTATGCCCCCAAAATCAAATATCCCCTACTTTTTTTGAATAGTATATATTATTTTAAATCTTACTCTACACATGTATTATACTGTATTTAACTTCTTTTATTTCTCTGTCGCCTGTCTAACCTCGTGAATTTTCTTCTTGGCCCGATTCCTAGAAAATTCTTAAGCACGTTCTTGTGCTTAGATTTAAGTAGACTTTGCATTTAAGTAAACTTACCTTATTTTGTGTTCCCAGAAAATTCTTAAGAACGTTCTTGTGCTTAGATATTAAGTAGACTTCATTGTAAGCACAACAACGTTATTATGCTTTCCAAGAAAAAACTTAATCACAACTTCGTTCTTAAACATAGTCAATCTAAGCACAAGTCCCCAGGGGCGTAGGAGCTCAAAGTAATTCAGGGGGGCATAAGAGAAAATTGCCCAAAATCAATACCGTTTTTTCGGGCATACATATCATAAGAAAGCTTCGGGCATATTTTCGGACATGCAGTGGACAAGAAAAAGACGAGAAAATACTTTTCGGGCAGTGTGGATCTCATAGAAATAAGTTAGTTATATTTTTTCTCTAAACGTTAATAGAAAAAAAAGGTCGTCGAATTTTTCATTGCCCGAAAATAAATTTTTTGCCCCCCCCCTGCCCCCCCCCCCCCGGCTCCTACGCCTATGAGATCGAACCCTGGAACTTAGTGATCAAACGCCTTATCCACTGAGCAAGCGTGGCTCCCATGTTTCTTTAAACCCTTAAACTAAGGTACACCCCATATTTCATTCAACTATGAAATTCTTATATCCATCAAGTTATCTGGGTCATATTCTTTTATAGTTAATCACATTGCATAATGAAGGTGCTAAAACCAATATTGATTTTAGACATTAAACAAATAAAAAACGAATCTGAAGGGGTATATAAGTAAAACTCTTAGTAATAGAAATATGTCTGTCATTCTGACATTGAAATACATATCAATTATCTGATTTGGACTCACAGTCGAGTTTGTCAGATTAAATTAAGAGATTAGATAAATAAGGTAGGGTATAACTTTATATTATATATAAATATATATGGTATGACTTTATATTATATATAAATATACATAGTATGACTTTATATTATATATAAATTTATATGGTATGACTTTATATTATATATAAATATACATGGTATGATTTTATATTATATATAAATTTATATGGTATGACTTTATATTATATATAAATATACATGGTATGACTTTATATTATATATAAATATACATGGTATGACTTTATATTATATATAAATTTATATGGTATGACTTTATATTATATATAAATATATATGGTATAACTTTAATATTACAAATATATATGGTATAACTTTAATATTACAGATATATATGGTATAACTTTAATGTTACAGATATATATGGTATGACTTGAAATTACAAATATATATGTTATAACTTTATATTACAAATATATATAGTATAACTTTAATATTACAAATATATGTGGGATAACTTTAATATTACAAATATAAATAGATTTGTTATAACTTTAATATTACAAATATATATGGTATAACTTTAATATTTCAAATATATGTCGTATAACCTTAATATTTCAAATATATGTTATACCTTTAATATTTCAAATATATGTTATAACTTTAATATTACAAATATATATAGTATAACTTTAATATTACAAATATATATGGTATAAAACTAATATTACAAATATATATGGTATAAAACTAATATTACAAATTAGGTTTACAAGTAAGAAGTTACATTTTGTGTTTCATTGGGTGTCAAAACGGCTGACTTGCTTTTTATTATGTTCTTGCTAGCGCTCCGTACAAAATAAAACCCCGTCTTAAAACATTCACTTGGCATATGATAATAGACCCCCAACCCTTGTAGTTTCAGAGAAATGATCCCTAATTAATCGTTCACGTGAAGCGATAACTAACTATATAGTCCCAAGCAAAGTATACGGCTTGCTTACCAACCTTAAGTCTGTTTCTGCTTCAAAAAGATGGCTGACCGTAGAGTTATTAGACGACATTTCCGACACCTTTTGATACCAAAGAGACAATTACAAGACAGAGAAAATCCTTCTCCAGAAGAAATTTCAAATTAAGAATGCTATAGAAAATTTCGCCTCTAGGCCTACCCTGAAAGCATTTTATTTATTTGCCAATTAATAAACAATAGGCTACAAACACACAGGCTACTTTAAGATCAGGCGCTCTCACAATTATTCAGTTAGTTTGTATGTGTCTGCGTTTTTTATCTTGTGGCACATTTTATATGTGAATAGGGGACATGTCAAATGCATCGAAATGACGAACCTATATATATATATATATATATGACGTCAATGATGCAGACGACAAATTTAAGACATAATTCGCATACCAAAGTTGTTTTTATGACGTTAAAGAGCATCGTAGTCTCAGTTTATGGTAAACTTTACTAGTCACAATGATGTGCTTAGACTTATACTTGACTTGTGCTTTCGTAAGAATGGTCTTGAGAATTTTCTAGGGACGGTATTTTTATAAGTTGCTTCCGTAAACAAAAGTGAAGCATGACTTTGTGCTTACTTTAAGAATTTTCTAGGAACCGGGCCCTGGTCTTCTGCTTGTTTCCCGGTGCTGAAGGCTGGGGCAGACAAGTGAATTACTGAAATATTGAAGCACTTTAAATGTCACGCTGACATCAGTTAAAGTTTTAAAAAGATCCACTTTCTTTAAGTTTTAAAAAAAGTGTTCTTCTTCCCGAGGGTCGATAGCTGGACGGTGTGGTTATATGGCTAAATTTATTTGTTAAGTCCAGCTCAATTTTTGTCAAAAGAGAGAGAGCGAGAGAGAGCGAGAGAGAGAGATAGAGCGAGAGAGAGACAGAGATGGGATTTAACGTCCACTCGACACAGACTAGGTTATTTCGGGACTAACGTATGGTTTAATTTTATTTCAATAATTCGCTTGCGCGTAAGGGTGTTTAGCAGTGGGAGGATACCGGAGGACCCGGAGAAAACCCACGAGGCTGGACAGGCAACCCTACTTCTTGTCACGTACAACCGGGGATTCGCAACCACGCCAGTTGACTCAATGACAAGCCTTATGATAAAGCGCGCACGTGCTAACCATTCGGATACAAGTTTTAATATTCAGCTTAGACAAGTCAGTTTTAATAGATTTGAATGAGATGTACAATTGTGTATCCTCAGCTTAGAGATAAAATAATAATTTGTAATGTCTTATTATGTGGCAAAGTGGTTTAGTGTATAAGCTAAACAAGATCGGTCCGAGGACGGACCCTTGGGGTACACCAGAAACAAGGACATAATGACTAGAAGATTTTCTATTCACTACATCGCGTTGAGGGCGGTTTGTACCATAAGAACGTAAAAATCTCAAAGCGTTGTCAGTTTTCAGTAACATCGAAATCAGATTTCAGCCCGTGAAGCAAGATATAAATCTAAAAGTACTAGAAGCACACATTCCATTCATGACGGCCTAAACTCGTGTTGACGTCACTGTGTACGAGAACAATAGCAGTCTCGGTGCTATGAAACTTTAAAACTCTTCCATTAGATTATTCTCACTGATATGGGATGTGAGTTGACTTGCTATTACGAGTTCTAAAGTTTTATATAGAAAAGTCAGGTTTGATACTGATCTGTAATTTTTCTCAAGGTTCTGATTCAAGTTCGATTTCATATTGGTAGGAAAAAGATTGCGGTTTTGAAATCTCCAGGAGTGGTATTTTCACAAATACACGTGTTAATATGATAACGGCTTACTATATAGATAGACTGAAATATTCATACTATAACCCTTTCATATAACTGAAATTCCCAGTAACAGTATTTTCACAAATACAAGTGTTAATATGATAATATATACGTCTTTCATATACCGCCTTACTATATAGACAGACTAAACTGAAATCCCCTGGAATAGTATTTTCACAAATATAAGTGTTAATATGATAAAATATACCGCTTTAATATACTGGCTTACTATATAAATAGACAAAAATGTTAATATATACCTACCTACATGTAACTTGATCAACCATACATAGCGCTATAATAAAAATACCTGTATTTTTATATACTTGTTGAC
Organism: Patella vulgata; assembly: GCF_932274485.2. Taxonomy (NCBI): domain Eukaryota; kingdom Metazoa; phylum Mollusca; class Gastropoda; family Patellidae; genus Patella; species Patella vulgata. The sequence goes on from NC_065885.2 coordinate 8,134,700, forward strand.
ACACACCATTGTTCAAGTATCATCTTGCGTTCTTTTGTAATACGGATGGTAGAATTTTTGCTCTTTGGGTTAATAGCATTATATTAACTATGGCTTTGACTAATTATTGGTTTCATATTATAGAGAAGTCATACCTCAAGTACGCAAATGGAATGAGTGATGGGTTGACACATAAAAAGATTCATGAAACCAAAACATAGCTGGTTCTGTGTGAAAACAGAATATTATGTTTATCACTAATGATAGGAAAGTTACCATTGCATCATTTGGCTTAGTAACCAATCATTATATTTATATTTAGTAACCAATCATTATATTTAATAACGTCTTATTCCACCAATTAGATAATTGAAAGCCGAAACCCAAGGGTAGAAAACCATGACAGCTCTGGCCGATCGGTAGACATCGTGTAGATTCTTTAGTGTTAGACATCGCCTGGGTTCTTTAGACGGCCATATGATGTAGCAGTTCCCTGAGTCTAGCCACACTGACTAAGACTTTTACACGAGTTGGGGTTGAGAAAGAGATGTTAATTTTAAGTATTGTAATGTAACCTAAGCTTGTAACCTATGTATCCAGTGCTTGATATAAAATGTAGAAACGGCTTGTAGCATTGTTGTACCTGGTACACAAACATGGCTGAGATAAAAAAAAAATATATACACAACGTGATGTAGTACCATGCGTCTTTTGTCAGACGTGGAGAGCGGACGTTGAACAAACCGGTCACCACATCCTACGTACGACCCATGCATCTTTTCTTGCGCCATATTTTAGTAGCCTTGTGATCGTCTAAAATTTGTCTCTAGCTGTCTTTGATTCTGCTTCACGTTGTGTATTTACTTCTTACTGTTTTCCTAAAACGTTTGTCTTCTCAGTAGTTATAACAATGCAACAGTTCTTTTTACATTTTATATATCATAGCCGTATACACTTGATACAAGCATAGTATAGATTACAATAATAAAGTCATCCTCAAACACTAGCCAGGCAGTCAGACTCGCTGGGCGTGTCTGCTGATAGAAATTGTTACATCTTTCCCTTCCAGAATCTGTCTATTGTCTAGCCAATTCTGACAAGTATGATAGTTTTGTAGCTTTGGGTTTTGGACCTTCAATTATCTAATTGGTCAAATATGATGTAAATAATTAGAGAGATTGGTTAATTGAGCCCAATGACGTCGGAACCCACCCTTATATGGTTAAATGGAAATTTACTGGAGAAACTTCCCATGAGATATCTGTTATCCACCTAGAATTGAATGTTTACCACAGTATGGCCCTTTTTTATGTAACAATATGTCATTCATTAGCTAACTTGATTTAAGTACAAATATGTTAATCTACTAACTTGCCAATACTATATAATGCTATCCTTAATTTAAAGAGCAAAATTCTACAAAAAGTGTTACAGTGAGTCCTAACCAGAGACAATACTAGACGATCACCAGGCTTATGAAACATGTAGCAGGGAAGAGAGTCGGATGGGGGGGGGGGCTTACTGGCTTTCCACGCATAGCACTGTATAGTACTACATTCACACATCTAAAGTTAAGTCATTCCATGTCAAGTGGGCCAGTGTAAAATTGCAAACTTATATGACTCTAGCATTAAAATTGACTGAGATATTGCCTTTTGAACCGGGAACACCATAGTGTGAAACTAACATTCAAAGGCTCGATTTTGGTGTATTGGTTTTATATCTTCTAGTTAGACAATATTCTCGAAATTTGGGGATTTGGAAGAACTTTTTATATGGATTAACAATCCTCCATCAAATTTTACTAACAATATCGACTATGTATGGCGTGCATTAAGTGCCAAATATCATTACTCATCAGCAAAAAAATCAATGTAGGAATTTGACTTCAGAATATTAGAGGTTGTTACTTGTTACATGTATCTATGTGTGTTTATAGAACAGACATATTTTAAGCAGAAGCTGTTTATTTAATTAGACTGTCACATCTGACGGCTTTCAATTGTATTACATGTATTATCTTTCTACTACAATACAGCATCTCTCCTCACAGTCCCTCTGCTACAACTTATGCATATCAATATGGCAATATATAATGGTCATGGTATTGTACACTTATATTGTGTTTAACTATTGTAATTGTACTTGGAGGCAGACCACCATTAAATTTCACTATCTCGGTACTCAGAAATTGTAGTTCGTCTATTTACATCAATTCTCTCTCTGTCTCTTTTCTCCCCTTTTGCATGCACATTTTTGTTGAATTTTTTGGTCTAGAATTGACGAAAAGGGTTAGAATTAACATTTTCTGCCAGGTTCTGGTAAATTTTCATGATTTAGAGGCGAAAGGGTAACAGAGTTATCAGGTTGGTTACGGTGATATGTACGGCGAATAATAGTTACATGTTTTAGTATGTTTCTTAATGTTTGTGTATCTCAAAATTTTGTGGTCAACCTCATACAAATTTTGGTGCACAGACATAGCCATTTGTTTCCCTATCTGTAGTGAAAAGCGTTTAGCCCAACAAAAATTTTGGGAAAAATTGGTGCCGGGCAAAGAGGCCAGAATTAACATTGAAGTCAATGGGGAAATTAATGGTGGTCTGCCTCCACTTGTATTGTTTCAGTTGTCCCCCCTTATGTATGATTGTTTGCAGATAGTGATAGTTAGGTAAAGTGATTACTAGTATGCTGTACCGGAAATATTGATGGTCGACCCCATAAAAGTGTCTAGTGCTATTGGTTACACCCTGGTAAAAGCATCCAGATCAATGAAAAATTAGAAAACAGACCTGAGACATTTTTTAAAATATATCAAAAAATAACATTAGATGAAGTTTTAGTGGTCTGTTTCCGTCCACACGAATTTAAATATAGTTATCTCCCTTATTCCTGGGAAGACAAGGCAAGTCTTTATTCAGCACTGTTGGCTAGTTCCGAGTTAAGTCACTAAATACTAACACTAACTTAAAACTAATGACAGATGAGTTTATCTCCCCAAACCGCCAATCTCTTCCCCAACGGTCGCTATAACGATGGTCGCGTGTTCGATCCCAGCAATGACCGAAAAAGTTCATCGGGATTTTCCGACGTGGTTTCTCTTATCAGTGGTGCAGGAAGGAGTGGCTGACAAGGACAGCTGTCTAGTCGTTCGGATGAGACGACAAACCGAGGTCCCGTGTATACATTGGCGTGTAGCCGTGTATGTTAAAGATCCCTTTGCAGTTGGAATTCGATATAAGAGTAGGCCATAGTGCCGCTACCCCTGCAAAATTTCCCTCATTGAACACTGTATGTCGTATGCCTGTCTTCATTAGCCTAATAGGAGCAAAACAGTAGGACGTTAAACCCAATTTCATTTCATTTAATTTCTTCAAAGCGTAAGCATACCCTGCTTCGACTACGATACTTATCGTTATTTGTGGCTAATTGTAGCGATGTTTGGACCTGAATTTTCATGTATACGCGCGGATATCGTCTGATGAAAGGTGGCATACATCATTTTTCATTTTTTTGTCTTCTGTCTCTTCTAAGTCCGGACTGGAATCAAATGCGCAGTAGTGATCTTACGGGAGCTGAAAGAGACAAATGGGGACCCCTGGAGATCCGAGATACGATCCTGATACTGGTCGAGAAAAATCCCCGGTTTCAGTGGTGCAGGCCGGAGGGTCGAGCATTGTCTAGTCGTGGAATGGAAAGAAAAACTCATTGGAATTCGATGTAAGAGTAGGTCGTAGCGCCGTTGTCCGGGCAACTTCATAGCACACAACATACCGTATCACCTATAGGCCGGTAATTATTAAGACGTTAGGATCAGTTTGTCTACATGTATGTACCATTGACGTCATATGCGTCAATGTTATCCACTGCTGTATTCCGTCATATACGTCAATGTTATCTACAATTGATGTATTCCGCCATCTTGATGTCATATACGTCAATTATCCGGACAATACCTCCCTCATAGCACACAACATACCGCGTCCCTTTAGTCCGGTAATTAGCAAGACGTTGAGAGAGAGAGAGAGAGAGAGAGAGGGTTAACGTCCACTCGACACAAACTAGGTGATAGGGGTCTTCTGCTGTGGGAGGAACCTGAAGGATCTGGAGAAAACCCACGAGGTTGGACAGGCGACCCTACTCCTTATCACGTACAACCGTACAACCGGGGAATCGAAACCAGGCCAGTTGACTCAATGACAGACCTTATGATACAGCGCGCACCTGCTAACCATTCGGCCATCGAACCCCCCAGTAAGACGTTAAACCCCATTGGTTCTGACGAATTGCAGAAATAAAATAAGATAGATCTTTCTAAATATTTTAATTGGATTTTATATTGTATACATTTTATGTTATTGTATAATATACAAATTTAAATAATAATAAAACATAAAATACTAATAACAACCATGAAAATGTTTAATTAACTTTTTCTGGGTGGCGGAAATGAAAACAAATTCCGCTCATTCCTGTCCTTCAAATATCATTAATTACCCTTCTGATTAAATTTAAATATTTAATAATGATTATAATCTATTATTAATCAGTTTGAGCAATAACTCAAGGATAAGGGATTGGAATAGGGCGCGAACGTTAGAGGACAGCTCCCGCCTTTCAAAGACAAGTTTAGGAGAAATGGGGTTTTACTTGTATGCACCAACTGGGCTAATGTAGGTGGGGCGTATTTATATCATTTTGTTCCAAGATATGAAATACAAATCGATATATAGATATGAAAAATGAAGTGGAATATTCACAGAAACTTGTGTTGTGAATTGAATCTGTCACAACTTAACATAGTACCTTGCAACATAAATCATAGCTGTGTGGGCTTCCCATATAAATAAGAAATGGTATCAGCCATTCTAGATATAATTGCATAATCGGATCGACAGTGGCGCTTGCACAATAACATATATTGCCATTAAGGGTAGCATAGAAATATGGAAAACAAATTGGGTCATATATCCGTATCTCTACGGATTATCAAAATGATTAAGGATGGCATAGAAATGTGGAAAGAAAATTGGATCATAATTGCACAGTGGCGCTTGTGCACAATAACATATATTGCCATTAAAGGTGCAAAGAAATATGGGAACAAATGGGTCCACATTCCCCCGTTGTCTGAATACAACACGTCTATGCAATATTTAATACCGTTTATCTACATAATCAAGCAGAAATGGCGTCGTGAAATGATATAGGCCTAGAGAAGCGATATTCACCTCTAGTAAATAATACTGGTAACACCGAGGTTTTTGAGGAGAAAGTAAATAATTCAAAACTGTTTTGTAAATACACAAATTAAACCCCCCACGGCAAACAGTCACGATTAAAATAGCACCTGGAATTCTTCTATCAAAAAATGCCAGATAAATTGGAACTGGGTCTCGACATATCCACAATCCCAGATAAAATGGAAAGAAGAGGCGTAGACTTGTCTCCTATCCCAGATAAAAGTGAACTAAGGGTAGACTTGTCTCCTATCCCAGTATTGAGCTTTATATTATTATCATGAAAACATGGATAAAATCAGTGAGATATTGTTAATCACTTTCCCCACAGAAGTCTCTAAAAGTCTTTCTTTTAAAAGTTTAAATTGTGTATCACATTTTATAAAACTTTGCAAAACTTTCGTCGTCCTTTGGATCTTTTCTTTTGTAAAGCTGCACGTGTTGCTGTTTCAAAGACTTCTCTTACTCCCTCCTTGGTTCGCGCTGAGCATTCCAGATATGAATAAGCATGGATTTGTTCTGCCATGGTACGGCCTTCGTCTGTGGAAACGGGTTTTAGCTTTTGTTTGGATAATTCTTCTTTGGTTGCTGGATCATTTCTTAAATCTTTTTTGTTTCCTACTAAAATAATTGGAACGTTTGGACAGAAATGGTGAACTTCGGGGTTCCATTTTTCTGAAATATTTTCCAAACTGTCTGGATTGTCAATAGAAAAACACATGAGTATGACGTCGGTATCTGGATAAGACAAGGGACGTAACCGATCATAATCTTCCTGTCCAGCTGTATCCCATAATGCCAACTCCACCTGTAATTATAAGAATGCTTAATTAAGGAACTTGGTTACAAAATGAGAGATTTTGTTAGTAATCAATAAAGATGGCATATTTACTAAACTTGCCAAACCTGGACGTCTGTCGACCCGGGGTTTATCTAATCGGACCGATTCAATTTGACCGATATTTTGTCCATTCCGGTTTTTTTGGATATTCAGGGGAGTTACACATTGGTATTTTGAACTCTTGAACTCGAATTGCAAGAGCTGCTGCATTTTGTTATCGAACTGCACGAGCTGCTAGATTTTGTACTCAGTAAACAGTCAGAGAGCTGCTAAGTTTTGTAGTCTCTAAAGAGTCAGGATAAAGCATTCCACAGAAACCCGAGAGCTGGTCATGGGAAGTTGGATTGGGGGAAGTCAATTTTCTTTGAGCTGAGAGATTTGGTACACGATCTATTTAAGGACTGAACGATCTTACTATAAAAAGAGCCGGTATCTATGATACTAGACAACGAACAGCGTCCTCGTGTTCCATGTAAAGTTAAATCGAAAGGTTGGGTAGTTTGTATTATTTAAGGACAGTGTGTTTAATGTTGATTGGTATCCACATTTCAAACAATGACACTGTTTAACATTGCCAACATTTTCTATCCAACCAAGTTGAATGATTCATCTTGTATGATTTGTCACTGGGTGTATTCCAGCTTTTATTCATCCAGTGTATTATGGCAAGCTGTTGTCAGATAGAACAAATATCTACCTGCCAAGAATTCGATTTAATGTCAGCTGAACTAGACACAAAACCAACAAATAAACCGATAGCTATGGTGGCCAAACCCCTCAAGCCTAGAGCTAGAAATTGTGGTATTATGGCTGAGAGTTCTCGTTCATTTTATGTGAATTACACTTAACGTGAAGATGTCTAGGCTAAAGGAGACAACGACAAACAAACAGCCAGGATGACGTTTAGTTAAATGGCCGCCAGTGAAATAGTTTATCAAGCAAGTAAACAGAAGACATGTACTAGTTCCTATAGCAACACCCAAAACCGAATTCGTGTAGCCCAGTTCTTTTATGTATAGGGTTAGGGTTGGGGTCAAGTGACTGTGTTTTACTTACCGATCTGTTGTCGACTTCAATATCAGCAACGTAATTCTCAAAGACAGTTGGTACGTAAACTTCTGGGAACTGATCTTTACTGAAGACGATTAATAAACAGGTTTTACCACAGGCTCCATCACCCACTATAACTAACTTCTTCCTGGTATCACTCGTCATTTTAATACTTCAAAATCTGAAAAATAAACGGAAACATTAAAAGTATGTCTAAAATTTGTACATATTTTCCGTCCGTGAGTATACAATTTCCTTCGTTACTGAACGAGAGATTTATATAATCACCAATCGACAATTTTACTGCAAAATGAAAAACAGAAATACAAATGAAAAAGTAGAACGAGAACTTCTACGATTTTAACAAAACCATATTCATTCCTAGAAACACAAATGCCCATTAAATATGACATATATAATCGTTCCTGGAACCACATACGAACAAGTATGAAATATAACCTATTCCATTGATAATTACAGTATTTAACACATTATCATGGTTCACTTTAACTATCTAGATTAATATACTGTTCATTATAAGTAGGGCATATATAATCTATTGCTTTGATAAATATATCATTTAACTCATTTGATTAGTATAACATTAATTAATTAATTGATTCATACACCATTTATCAGATATAATTTATACACCCGACAATTATATGATTATTGTTCTAATATACAGCATGATTCATATTATATAATCACTTGTATCTAGGTCTGTATTTTGTGGGGTATGACTTATATTCTATAATCATATTATATAATAGTTTACCTAAATAAATAAATACTATAGTATAAGTGATACACCACAGAATATGATATACTATAGAATAGTTTACCCAAATACATACTATAGTATATAGTATACGATATAATCACTTGTATCTAGGTCTATTTTAAACTGTATTTTGTATGGTATAACTTATATTCTATAATCATATTATATAATAGTTTGCCTAATTAAATACTATACTATGTGTGATACACCACAGAATTATACAATAGTATATCTAACTAAATACTATAGTATATGTGATACACCACAGAATACAATTATACAATAGTTTACTTAATTAAATACTATAGTATAAGTGATACACCACAGAATACGATTATACAATATTTACCGATATGTTATATTTCACTATATTTAAACCCTTCAAAACAATATCGACTTTAACTCCTCTACAAACTACCAAAACATCTACACAAGTTGATGGTTTCTATTTTATGGCAATGTTGGACACTACATGTAGTTTTCTTTGATCAAATATTGATCGAAAGGGGCGTTCCCTGGTGGGTGTAGACGTCGGTCAAAATCAAACATATCTATAAATAGATTAATAAGGGAATACTTCCCTGACAATAGAAGATTTTGACATGTATTCGTCAAGGCGGATGATGACGTATCCAGGTAATAAAGTGAATATATTGTGTATATATATCATAGGCGTATAAAAGAGCACTTGTCGTATATGACGTCACAGATTGTTGCAATTACTATGGTATTATAGAAGGGGTATATTAAATACAGTGCCTTGTATTAAACTATGTTTGTTTTACAGGTGAGGTATAGATATTAATCTGACTAATTATATAGGTGATAAAACTGTTATGAAAAGCAGTAGACTTTTTATTTTCTTCCTAATATAATAATATTTTTTATGGAGATGTTTGTATAAGTATTTATTGCTGTATATGATGTAGTAATTCTCTAGAATATATTCAATGTTTTACCTATATAATTATACTTTTCATGTTATCAATATGCTTATTCTTTAAATCAACCGTGCAATAAATTCTTACACATAGAAATATCTGTACATAACATATCGATTATTATATTGTACTGTAGACATATAACATATTAATATATTTTCATTTACGTCATGATAAAATTGATTGGGAAGGTAAATAGGTACGATCACTTGCCAAAACATTTTGCATAAAAACCCTTTTCTTAAAATTTGATCTGCTATAACTTCTTTTACGCGCATGTCAATTTGAATATAGTATTTGGGAGCACTGGGGGGACATATAATTCGCTTGTGGGTTGGAGTCTTTAGCAGTGTAGGGGAAACCGGAGGACCGGGGGAAAACCGACGAGATTGGACAAACGATCCTAATCCTTGTCACGTACAACCCTGGGGGCGATTGGGCATACTGTCTAATAATAGTAAGTGCGAGAGAACCTCATAACAAGCAAAACAAAACCGACAACACAAACATTGCAACAAACAACAAGCAGCGCGGCTAAATCTATTTGTTAAGGCCAGCACAATTTTTGTCATGGTCCCTAAGATGTAAATAAGGTTAGGGTACGTAATTGTTGGCGAGATTGTAGGTTAGGGTAGGTTGTAGGTTGGAGCCCGGTTCAGGATTAGGGTTAAGGTTGGGATTAGCGCTAGCTCTGTTTACATCTCGTGACCTATGACGAAAAATAGACCTGGCCTGACCATTTAGCACTAACCCAGCAGTGCATATGCCAGCCCTGGAGACCTAACATATAGGATCCGGTTTATATATACAGGTGAGCACTTTAGCATGTGTGGATATGTTTCAATGGCAGTTTTTGTTTTGAAGAGGTGAAGATTTAAATAAGATACAATAGTCGTCAGTTTGATTCACTATAAGATAGAATAATACCTGACAAGGTGTGTAGTTTTTATATATATATATATATATATATATATATATGTATAGTTGACAATCACGGGGTTATAGGTCACATTCCTTTCTTATTACACATGTCACGAGTATGCTATGTATGCAATGTACTATCTGGATGTCCGAGACTAACAATGCACGTACTAGTGGTATTTGATTTGGGTAAAGTTTGAATTATATATGACAGGCCGTGGACAGTGGAATGCAAAACACTATGATAATATACTTCAATTAATAATATTCAACAACAATATTTATTCTAAGAAGAAGTGCGCTGTAGCTGTTTACTTTAGTTAGTTCCAGGCTCACCACAATATTATTTACTAACTTTGGTCATCCGGGTAACGATTGGCCAGAAGCTATAGAAATATTTACATTTTAAAAACATAAACTAATGACTATTGTTACTTATTTATGCCCATGTATGAATATTTTATATCTTGTCAAATAGAGATGGACGTGTGAGGACTGTCAGCTTGAAGGGTAAATTATTATATAGAAAATACACAACACGCCTAGAGGAACCATGATTGGCATGATGACATACTACTAGGCCTTTACAAGGACAAGGAGACAGGAACCATGATGACATAAAAAGAGGAAGCGCTTTGAATCAGATTTATTTCTATATTTCCTTGAAATTTGTCACAGACATATAGGGGGGTTGGGTTCGCGTGTGCATCGTGCTGCATCATAAGGTCTGTCATTGAGTCAACTGGCGTGGTTTTGATTCCCTGGTTGTACATGACAAGGAGTAGGGTCGCCTGTCCAACCTCCGGTGTCTCCAGTTTCCTTCCGCTGCTAAAGACCCGTATGCGCAAGCGAATTATTGAAATAAAATTGAACCATATGTTAGTCCCAAAATGACCTATTTTGTGTCCAGTGGATGTTAAACTCTCTCTCTCTCTCTCTCTCCTCTCCTCTCTCTTTGATGAAGCCAAATAGTGAGCTGGTGTACACCCACTGACAGAGTGCTCATAAAAAAATATTCTTAATTTTCTGATAAACTAAATAACTAGTAACTTCATAACCGAAATATCAATATTCACCGTAGTCTAGGTATATCATATTACATACATGAATCAATTGTATTTTACCAGTTGTATCTCTCCACCCAAAGTATTTTAATATAAAGCTACGCTTGGCTGCTTTCTTGTAATCTTATTACTATTAGCTGTGATAAATTACATGTACATTATTTAAGACGCACACACCTCCCCCGCATTTAGTATTAAATTTAGAAGAAAAAACAAAATCTATTATATTTTCGTCGCCTATATTTAATATATGCGACAAAAATAGATTTTTTTCTTCTTCTAAATTTAACACTAAATGCAGGGGAGGTGTGCGTCTTATATTACCAAATCAACTTGTTACATTGTTCCTACAAGGATTCAGACTACTTCAACTGTTAGTCTTAAAGAAATGAATTTAACGTCCAACACCGGCATCTTTCTCGGCTAACACCGGCAGCTTTCTTGGCCGATACCGGAAACTTTCTCGGCCAACACCGGCAACTTTCTTGGTCAGTATACCGACATCTTTCTCGGCCAACACTGGGATAGAACCCGGAACCACCAGGTTTAGTTAGCGAGCCAGCGTCCTACTCACTGAGCCAATGTCTTCAAGAGACAATAACACTTTGGATTCATGTTTATTGAATTTTATAGATTTAAACTAAAAGGGCCTCACACTACTTACTCTACATAAAATTTGGAGGGGGGGGGGCGTTGTTTTCATTCCCCGCTTGTACGTGACAAGGAGTTGGATCGCGGGTCAAAACTCGTCCTCTACTACGCGCTACCGGATTATAACTGAATTTGAACCATATGATAGTCCCAAAATAGCATATTGTGTGTTGTGTGAACGTTAAACCCTATTTATCTCAATCTCTCTCGCACATACATGTACGCGTACAATGGTCTAAGTCTTTATTAGCCCAATCAGAGCAGAAGAGTAGGACGTTAAACCCCATTTCACAATGGTCTAACCTCTAAACTATATGTAAAAAGAAATAACGGCTTAGCTGTACTATTATTAACACTTTGATCTGAACTAGATATAAAAATAGCCACTTGGTGTCCTAAATGTACTTATATAAGAATGAACCGGATAGATGGAGAATTTAATTCAAATATTCGCCCCCTATTCAGCTAAAATTAGATGTAATTCAATAACAGTGAATAATTTCATTTCATTCAACCCACATACATTTCTTCTCTATTGTACTTTATTGGTGAAGCGAGGTTTGAATTTAAATTGTATCCACCACCAGTCGTGTTGTTTATGTAACGCCCGTATCATGTTACAGTAACGGTCACCTATCCTGTATGTGGACGTACCATCACACAATAACACGGTTATTTGGTCATACAGTGAATCACCATGCTGTGATATTATAAACACCCAGTTTATAAATGTATTGATAATTCTAAACGTTAACGATGCGAGAGATGAAATAACCCTCTTTTCTAAAAGTTTCTGACTTTTGAAGGTCCGGTACTTAAAGTGTTAAATCGGCGCTTCCTTCCACATATATTTAAGTTTTCAAATGAATTTGACTCATTTGAATATCTTGTCAACTACAAGATGAAAACAAAATTTAAAGATACATTATGGGAGATAAGATAAAGAGATGGCAGTTCTCGCTATAATAGTTAAAAACTAGATAGTGTAAAGGTAATTTGCTGAAAATTTCAGTCAAATTGATCCACTATGAGCCGAGAACGAAGCGGGTGAAATTTTCGCATAGTCTCGGTCATCATTACTAAAATCATTAATATAATATCTCGATTATCCACTGTTTTGATTTAATTATCAATGGCCGTAAAGTGGCATATAGGAATCTAATCCAGCCAACATCGAAGGCTAGCCTTGACATCGAGAGTTGACTATGGTCTGGATAAGTTAATTAATGTCTAATTGATAATTTAGATAACATTTCAGGCCTAAAGAAAGACTTGTAATAAGGAGATTTTGCTCTTGCATAATGCATGTTTAATTAGGACTTTGATCGATTCTGCACAGGGATGTTTGGCCAAGGCAGCGCTAATGTAGATAATTTAGTCGTACTTGTTATCAAGACGATTGAAAGCAAAAGGAAACGAAATATATAGATCTGTGTTTTAATCAAGTTGGGAATAATACGTACAACATAAAACGGGCGCGGAGGGCCTGACAAGGACAGCTCTTTAGTCTTTCGGATGGGACGAAAAACCAAGGTCCCGTGTACACATGGGCGTGCACGTAAAAGATCCCTTGACAGTTGGAATTCGATATAAGTGTAGGCTGTAGTTGGAATTCGATAAAAGAGCAGGTCGTAGTGCCGCTGCCCGGGCAAAATGTCCCTCATTGCACACTGTATGGCGTATGCCCGTCTTCATTAGCCCAGTTCGGAGCAGAACAGTAGGACGTTAAACCTCATTTCATCTCATTTCATTTGTAGAACGGGCGGATTCGTATAGTACATGTGTCTGTCGCTGTCTACAACGAGCCCTTGGTCTAATTTTAAAAATAAAACCGTTTAATTTGGTTATATATGGTGATATGGTTCTAGGGTTACAGTTAACGATATCACACATGAGTAACTATTTGTAACTCTTTTATTATAAGGGGGACAAACAATTTCATTGTTCCGCTATAAAAAAATGAAATAGGAGAGTTGGAGAAGCTATTTTCTTTGAAATCTTTTTTCTTTGATAAAATTTAAATTTAAACAGACAGGATCCAGTTTTAGAGTAAACTGAGCAGTTTGAATAAAGTGTCTACTGTGGTGAGATTCTGAGGAAGTAGAGCACGGCTATGTTGATGATTCAGCCAAATACACTTGTTCCATCTCCCTTATTCAATAATTCCTTCAAAAATATATGATCGGATAAAATCAAATTGTCAAGGAAAAAAAGTGGGGTGGGTGATCGTGCTGCAGTAGAGAGAGAAAAGGGGTTTAACGTCCACTCGACACAAATTAGGTCATTTCGTTGGGGTCTTTATAGCAGTGGGAGAACAATCGGAAGATCCTGAGAAAACCCACGAGGTTGTCACGTACAACCACCACAGAACAAATGATACAACATCCACGCGCTATCAATTCGGCCTTCCAACCCTCCTTGCAACAGATGACGATACGTGACTGCAAGCGTGTTGCAGAAATACAGTACGTCGGCTATCGTGTAGCAGGAATACAAACCGTCATGGTTATCGTGTACCTGGAATACAGTACGTCGGGGTTATCAAGAAATCAATACAATAATAGCGACAAGGAATGTTAAGTATGTGAAATTACCTGGTCTGTGGTATAATATCCATAACGACTACCCTAATTGTATAATAAATTAAAATAATACAGGAATTTAGACCGGGTTTCCTGGCGTGATATTATTGTTGTATATAAAGAAGGTCATGGTCTGTGGTTGACAACATGTTATATTATTAACGCCTGTCATGTAACAGGGATCTTATCGTGTTGTATTAACTCTATAATAGGCCTATAATATAATACAGGAAAGGAATGTTGACTCATACCCGGATTATGGTTACTCACCTGTCCTGTTGTTACAGATCTATCTATGTCACTATCTATTATTACATATTCAAATTCTTAATCTAGTTTAATAAAACTAGGTTGCCCGTAGGTATAAGTGGCCTAACACAATGTAGGTGGTCTGTGGATACAAGTGGTCAAAGGGGAGATAATTATGTTACTGCAGTTTGTTGTGACGTGGAATTTGTTTCTGATTATCACGCAATTTATGTACAGTGAAGTCACTTGTCTTAAGATTTTAATTTAATATGTAACAAGCGTTCCCTGTGTAGAGCGAAGCTGGTTTGATTGTTGTTAAATATAAAACCACTTTCTTCATGAGAGACCCGCCATTAATATACTTCTAATTTTACGGTTATGGAATAATTTAATAATCTCCTTGACAACACAGCAAACTATGATTATATTTATACACATTTCAAACTAAGACTAAAACGAAAACGGCATCGTACATGATTCCTTTTTTATTATTATTATAAACGTTAATGAATTGTGATTCATTGGATCGCGAAAAACAAAGGTAAAAGCCTCAAGAACACCTTAGCTAGGTAATATATGATGGTCAGTACGGCATGACAGTCAACCCAAGAAGGTGGGTTTTACCAGGGCAGGCGCTCTCCCGTTATCTGTAGGCCTACCTCGAATCAAATTCACAGAAGAGCCTCGATATTTGACTAATCTAAATACACATAATATCTAATTTCCATTGCAGTGTTTATTAAATCCACCAAGGTGTCATTGAGGTAAAATCATTTGAGTCATTGATAAATATTGAATTAGAGGACACGCCAAATAAGGATATAAATTGGTAAGCCTATTTACTGCATGTTTTCGATAATACAACTCTTGGAACATGGCCAAAAAAATCTTGACGAAATTTTTGTTTTGTTCTGTCACGTTTCTGTACTTCAGGTTAAAAAATCAACAAAACCTGGACTCAAGATTTACTCTAAACACCCTGTTTATATTTATTTTGTTATCGACGCCATTGTTTACTTATACCCAACTCTAACTTTCCTATCATCCCGTCTCACAAACAATTTACGTCTTAGAAATATAAAATTGACAAACAGTTGCCAAAATGTATTATATCGGGTATTGGGGACATGTAGTGTCGTATGAGGCATGGAAAAATGCGAAGCTTCGATCCAACAAACATATATTGCTAGGTGAATTGTCTTTATAAAAGAAGGGCCTTAAACACCATTTCGTTTTATTTAAAGGGACTATCCCGATTTAACAGAATCTAAGAAATAAAAGTTCGAGTATGTATGAAATTTAAACGGCAAAATATAGAGGAAAGTTGTATTTGCCTTTTCTCAAAATTTCAGCTCAAAATATGATTCGTTTGGACGTGAACGTCACTACCTCTTATCCGAACACCTAACCCTTTTAAGATTTCGGGTTATTTTTTTCGTTGGGTGACCTGATAATCTACTGCCGTTCCTTTAGGGGTATATACAGTGCATGACCCACATGCTGTACTTGATAACGAAAGGTAAATTTCACCTACACGTTATTTTTATGAAATAAAAGTCTGGTTTTATCCAGACACCGTATAATACAGCTTAGGACACAGGTCTTCATTTCCAGACGAGGATTGACGGGTTTAAATGTATCACATTTGCTCGGCCCTAAGGTAGAGCATTTTAAGGGCTTATAACACAAAATTAAGCAGTTTCATTTTCAAAAAAAGTCTAGATTGACCCTATAAAGTTGAGTTAGTTGCTCCGCCCTAAGCTAGAGATTTTAAGGGATTAAAATACAAAATTAAGCAGTTTTATTTTCGAAAATAAAATCGAGACTGACCCTTTAAAGTTGATTTAAGACTTTTTCTTATCTTTAAGTTGTAACTTAGAGGAGGAAATGTTTATATACATGTCTTCAACATAAACATATACAATTTAATATCACTTTGATTTAAAACGTACACCTAAGGAAATGAATTCTATAAGCTGACTGAAAGATTTTACATGAGATTTATTTAAATGGGATGGGCGAATAACTGTCATCTTCATGACCATACATATCATCAAATGATTAGGAAATTTAATAGGGAAAAAATACAAAAGATTGTTAGCTATTTGAAGTGGTATCCGATTTTCTACATAAAAATTAATAATCAAGTGGTATCAGGTATTCTTCAAAGCGTGGAGCCACGGTGGCTAGGTGGTTAAGACCCTGGCTCGCTAGCCTGCAGGTCGGGTGTTCGATCCCTGCATTTGCCGAGAAAGTTCATCCAGATTTTCCGATGTGGTTTCCCCTTGTCAGTGGTGCAGAACGGAGGGCCTGACAAGGACAGCTGTCTAGTCCTTCGGATGAGACGAAAAACCGAGGTCCCGTGTATATATTGGAATTGGCAGTTGGAATTTGATATAAGAGTAGGCGATAGTGCCGCTGCCCGGGCAAAATTTCCCTCATAGCACACTGTATGGCGTATGCTCGTCTTCATTAGCCCAGTATAGGAGCAGTATAGGAGCAGTACAGTAGGGCGTTAAACACCATTTCATTTCATTTCTTCAAAGCGTAAGCATACCTTGCTTCGACTACGATACTTATCGTTATTTGTGGCTAATTGTAGCGATGTTTGGACATGAATTTTCATATATACGCGCGGATATCGTCTGATGAAAGGTGGCATACATCAAGCAGTGTCTACTTATTGTGTAGGTTTATATACGTGAGGAAGACACGGCAGCTAGCCTGGAGGTCACATGTTCGATCCCTGCATTGGCAGAGAAAGTTCATCTGGATTTTCCGACGTGGTTTCTCCCTTGCCAGTGGTGCAGGACGGAGGGCCTGATAAGGACAGCTGTCTAGTCATTCGGATGGGACCAAAAACCGAGGTCCCGTGTATACATTGGGGTGCACGTAAAAGATCCTTTGACAGTTAGAATTCGATCTAAGAGTAGGCGATAGTGCCGCTGCCCAAGCAAAATTTCCCTCATAGCGCACGATATGGCGTATGCCCGTCTTCATTAGCCCGATAGGAGCAGAACAGTAGGACATTAAACCTCATTTGATTTTATTTTATATACGTGATTAACCTGTAGGGTAAGAGTATTCAGCCTGTAGGGTGTATTATATACATGTATAGTAAAGTATAAGAGATAAAACTGGAATTTATACTGTGGTGAAATTAACACACGAGATGATAAATGTCATGTGACATACTATCTATTATATAGGTATATATAAAACAGCCTGGGGTCAAAGGTCATTTGCTCCAGTGTTACATTCCTATTGTCAATAACACATCGCACAGTCCACTTGTAACTTAAACTTTATAGCCATAGGATGACTATATTCCAATCACACATACAGTCAACTTAATACAGACATGGATTATATACTTTATTCAAGCCGCCCTTATAGTAATGATAAGGGGGTGGGGGGTCATCTGCAGCTACGAAAGAAAAGTTTTATGTATTTATTTATAGTCATAGCTTTCTCAAGCGTTCATTCAAACATCCCTATTATTACAGCAATACACACAATTCTACCCCTAGACTCATATAAATAATTCTCCGGTTCAGTAAATCTGATGAAAGGGGACGTTGTTTGTCGCAACTATGTTTTTGTTTACCAGGGCCAGCCCGGCCGTTGTCTTCTCGTCGCAGTCTAATAGTCTTCTAACTCATCTTGGTAACATCAAGATTTGATATTACTAAACATGCATTTATACTTGTATAATAAACTGTCTATCTTTAATTGTAAATGTATACTATCTTTAATTGTAAATATATAATACACTATCTAACTTTAATTGTAAATATATAATAAACTGCCTATCTTTAATTGTTAATATATAATACACTATCTAACTTTAATTGTAAATATTTAATAACCTGCCCATCTTTAATTGTTAATATATAATATACATGTACTGTCTATCTTTAATTGTAAATATATAATAAACTGCCCATCTTTAATTGTAAATATATGATAAACTGTCTATATTTAATTGTAAATATATAATATTACTGTCTATCTTTAATTGTAAATATATAATATTACTGTCTATCTTTAATTGTAAATATATGAAAAACTGTCTATCTTTAATTGTAAATAATTTGAAATGTTGTGATTTATGATCGCTGGTGCTTACTACTACCTTGTTGCTTTAATGCCTGCTTCTACTGAAGTGACACAAACCATGGTTCAGAGTTCAAAAAGAATTTACTCAGGAGTGTTCGTCTTATTGTAACTAAACTAAAGCCCTTTATAAAACTTTTGTTGTTTTAATGTATCAAATGCATCAATAAAAAACTATGTGCAAAGTTTTGTGTTTCTGGATCAAAGATATTTCTCATAAACAGTGATTGAAAGTTGAGTAAATTCTTAAATTAAGTCTGAGAATGCTTTGTGAACTTGGGGCCAGGTGATTTCAGGAGTAAAATTTTTGATCGTTGACGACTGTCAAACTTGACAAAAACTAGGTCATTTCAGGTGTAAAATTTATGATCACAGGTGTTTAATTTTTTTTTCCAATATTCAAATACAACTGGATTTTATGTTGAGCTTAAATCTGTGTGATAAAATAGATAGGAATGGTGTTTGACCACTCGACACCCCCCCCCCCCGGCATTCCGCTGACAGTTTTATATAATTAAATCAATAGAAGATATAGACGGTGTATATACCTGCCCAGGTGTAGTGTAGCATGTGACATCCAAATATACAGGTAAGGTTGGCTTCCATTTGCACGGGGTGGGGTCAACAATGTAGGCCTGCCACAACAGTTTTTATATCTTCAAAATATTACAAGCTTTAAGTTACTGCAAGCGCGATTTGTCCAGTATAGATTTATCTCGACATTAGTATTAGCGTCGTTCCCGTAGCGAACAGGTAACAGTCAGTCGGTAGGATAGGGTCAGTTGAGAGACCGGACAAATAAGTCAAGCCGAACATCGATATATATCTTTCGTGTCACGAGATGACCGTCCATATTTTACCACAACTAAAAATTATAAATATATAAATTACTTACCAGTTGCTTTGACAAATATAAATTTAATATAATGAACACACCGCCCACTTTGCGGTTTATCTGAGTATCAATATCGGGCTAGTATATAATTTCCTGGATAACCGTAAGTATTTCTCAGTAAAGTTGTTAGTTAAGTCCATATACAGTCACTGTGACACCATGAACACGAAGCGACTTGTAGTTGTATGACTGTCCTCGTTTAAAACCTATAGAATATATAGCTGCAGTCCACGATACTAAAAATAGGTCGATTTCCACGCATTTCATTGGTTGAATAATACTCCACGAACCGTTCTATTATGAACGTGTATCGGTAACGTTAGCGTTGTGAACCTGTGCACTGGGTGTGGTCGGTCAGAGAAGAGTTATTTCCCTTGGCCAATGATCAAAGCGTTTTATCACGCTATATGGGGATTAAAACTAGCTATTAATAGTAACTTATACAATATTTTATTATATCGGGTATTAAAAGGTGTATACAACGTAATAGAAATATCCATTGTCTGCGATATCACTCTCGGTGAAAGTAGGACGTTTTAACGTTAAGCTGTAAAAAAATTAACCAGAAATCGCCTCTTTATCCTTAATTTCTTTTTGACTTGACAATTACTCATTTCCGATTTTATTCATTGTCAAGATGAAAACAATGTTATATCCGTAGCGAGTAAATAAAGAAAAATAAATGTTATATACATACAGCCTGTAATTAAAGGAAATAGAAGTTAGAAATATTTTATGGATTTATTGGGGCGTTGGCTGGCCGATTTGTTAGCGCGGGCGCGCTTCATTAAAAGGTCTGTCATTGAGTCAACTGGCTTGGTTTTGATTCTCCGGTTGCACGTGGAAAGGAGTATAGGGTCGCCTGTTTAACCTCGTGGGTTTTCTCCGGGGCCCCCTGGTTTCCTCCCACTGCTAGCGAATTATTGAAATAAAATTGAAAATGTGTTAATCCCAAAATGACCTGGGTTGCGTGTGGGTGTGTGTGTAGGTGTGTGTGTGCGTGTCTCCCCCTCTCTCTCTCTCTCTCTCTCTCAGGTCATCTGCCTACAACAGTAGGACGTTACATTTCATTTCTGTCATTGGCTTGATGCTGGCCATTTTCACGAGGCTACATTCTAAAAAACAGTTCATAATTCTGAATTCTAAGTTCGAGATACCGCTGCAAAAGTAAACATTGACTTCTAATCTCCAAGTGCTCGTCTATATTTTGTAAAAAAAAACGTTATTTATTAGTTTTAAAGAGAGTGGAGGCATTGGAAGTGTACGGAAACGGAATGAAACTGAATTGTCACCGGATTGACTTCAGTAAAGATTTGGGGCCACGGTGGCTAAGTGGGTAAGACGCTGGCTCTCTAGCCTTGGGGTCGGGTGTTCGATCCCTGCATTGGCCGAGAAAGTTCATCCAGATTTCCCGGCGTGGTTTCCCCCCTTGTCAGTGATGCAGGACGGAGGGCCTGACAAGGACAGCTGTCTAGTCGTTCGGATGGGACGAAAAACCGAAGTCCCGTGTACACACTGGCGTGCACGTAAAAGATCCCCTGGCAGTTAAATTCGATATATGAGTAGGCCGTAGCGCCGCTGTCCGGGCAAAATTTCCCTCATAGCACACTGTATGGTGTATGCCCGTCTTCATTATCCCAGTTCGGAGCAGAACAGTAGGATGTTAAACCCTATTTAATTTCATTTCATTTCTGTAAAGATTTAGTATCCATGGTGATCAGTGGATCCTTGACAGTTAGAATTCTATAAAATGTAGCCGGAAACGCCGCTGTCCGGGCAAAATGTCCTTGATAGCACACTGTGTGGTGTATGCCTGTCTGCACTAGCCCGGTCGGTGCAGAAAAGTAGAACGTTAAACCCCATTTTATTTGATTAACTTTGCACAATACTAGGTCAAATCACCACTAGCGTTCTCTACTCTTCACGTGGACAGTTAGTTTGAAACCGCAACCTTAACGAATGTCGCTGGAAACAGCGGAGTTGCCCTAGACGATGCAGAACTTATTCATCAATCTAGGTGATTTTAAAAGACGAGCAAAAATTCACCGGTGTTCTGTTCGTACTCCACACCCCTCCCTCATCTTCGCACCGGCTTCAATACATGTATATAAATATAAATAATCTGGGTGATCCATGCTATCATAAGGGCGAGAATTCTCGGTTGTGAATATAACCGCTGTAGAAGTGGAATGATCGGCGCGGTATTCTGGGCACACGAATTCAACAAAATAAATCAATTGTCATAAATATATGTATATGCGTACAGTAAAACAAAAATACAAAACAAACATACAGTAGTATATGGTCAAAGAGTATTTTGATTTACTATTTAAAGGAGGCAAAGAGGGGATGGCTGAATGGTTAGCACGTGCGCACTGTACCATAAAGTCTGTCATTGAGCCACCTGGCGTGGTTTCGATTCCCCGGTTGTACGTGACAAGGAGTAAGGTCGCCTGTCCAACCTCGTGGGTTTTCTCCGGGTCCTCCGGTTTCCTCCCACTGCTAAAGACCCCTACGCGCAAGCGAATTATTGAAATAAAAAATTAAAGCATATGTTAGTCCCGAAATGACCTGGTTTGTGTCGAGTGGACGTTAAACCCCATTTCTCTCTCTCTCTCTCTCTCTCTCTCTCTCTCTCTTTAAAGGAGGCAAGCCGCTAACTCAATATCGTTCACAGTCTTCGACATTGCAAACACGACTTATTGGTCAATTTATATCAACATTGGTGTTGTTATCTTACCGTGAAAAGATGGACTTCTAATATCCAATATTTAAGACAAAATGAAAATGTTAAAATTGGCACACGGCTTTGGGGTGCCATTTGTAATGAAGTGACTTGGTGAAGAAGGCTAAACATATCCCACAGGAGAATGCTGCCGGTGTAGACGGAATAACCAGACGACACAGACTGCCATTCAATTTGGACTCTTCGCGTAGTTCGCCGAACATAACTGATTATAAATTACAGTAAAAACAGAAACGATTGAATGTAAATCAGTTTATATACTTTTATACTACATTATTGTATGCGTTATGACGTCAGACATTTGATTAACCAATCAGCATTGATGTTACTAGTGGATTACCCACAGTTCCGGGCAAAAAAGGTCAAACACTCGATTCGACAGACCATTTGATTGGCTGACCCGTTCATTTCAAGAAGAACACGAGTTAAATAATAAGTCTTCCAGATCCAAGTGTAGTAAAGACAAGTAAAACGAAATTTTGAACCATAAAAACGAAACGACCTATTTATGTCCATTTTGGAATTGCCAAAGAATAGAAAATTAGCTCCTTTAAACGACATTTAGTACTCAAACACATTCAATTAAACACACGTAGCTTCGATTGGTTTCCATAGAACACGTGTGTTTAATTTAGCGTTTTAAATGTTACACATTTGCTTCCATAGTTTACTTTTCTCAGAATAAACTTTCTAAATATAGATCTATGTGATTTCTATTACGAGCTTTTACGCAACGATTACGCCAGTAATTACCCAGAAACTCTTACAGTCAACAATTCAGTTCCTGTGTATAGCTTTTCTGGTCGAGGAGACTAAACATCACTGGTCATCTCGGAAGAGTTTGTGGGTTCGTGATTTAGTATAGTCATGGTACAGTAACACGAAGAATACCGGTGTATGGAAGCCATGTAAAGATAAATCGAAAATGTAAGTAAAGTTTTGATAGGCCCAATTTGTCGTCTGGTGTGTGTCAAAGCATTGGACAAAGGGGAGCCATTTCCCTGGAATTATGCTGTTGAAATGTATAAATTAAATAGGGTTGGACGCCCTACTGTTCTGTCCAACCTCGTGGGTTTTCTCCGGGTCCTCCGGTTTCCTCCCACTGCTAAAGACCCCTACGCGCAAGCGAATTATTGAAATAAAATTAAACCATATGTTAGTCCCGAAATGACCCAGTTTGTGTCGAGTGGACGTTAAACCCCATCTCTCTCTCTCTCTCTCTCTCTCTCTCTCACTCTCTCTCTCTCTCTCTCTCTCTCCTACTGTTCTACTCCGACTGGGGTAGACTAATGAAGACAGGCAGAAGCCATACAGTGTGTTATGAGGGAAATAGTGCTCGGACAGCGGTGCTACGGCCTATTCACATCGAATTCCAACTGCCAATGGATCTTTTAAGTGCGCGACAAATTGTACACGGGTTTTTGTCCCATCCGAACGACTATACACTGACAAAGGGAGAACCACGGCGGAGAATCTCGCTGACCGTTCTCGGCGGATGGATTGACGGGATCTCCAGGTAAGCGAGCCAATGCCTTACTCATGTAGCTACCGTGGCTCCCGCATGTGAATGATTGTGTGTGTGAGAGAGAGAGAGAGAGAGAGAGAGAGAGAGATGGGATTTACAGTCCACTCGACACCAACTAGGTCATTTCGGGACTAACATATTTTCAGCCGTGCCGCCAAACATCTAAATAAAACATTCTAGGCGATTCTACATTTGTCTATGATCACTCAAATGTGCGCTCAGGTATGAAACAAATTTGAGATTGTCTGGGCGGAACGTTAGGCCTACAGATTTCTTTTTTTTCTTCCAGAAAGATGAAGAATACTGAATGGATTCCAGTGACCAGGTTCCTTGAACAAGGATCATATGTGTTGGAAGCGACGAAAACAGATGACGATTTATTGAAATCAACTTTAATTTACCACAGACAAACAGCTGGTAAAATAAACAATCCTAGAAAATCCACTGATATCCAGAATTTATCAGAAATCTCAAAAACAGAGGAAGCTCACCAAAGTAGGCCTATATCGGAACATCCAATGCACGGAAGAGAGATAAATCTATCCAGTGATGCACCAGAAATTCCCAAGGTTGATATTCCCGATGACCTAAAAAATAAAAGTCCACCCAGACAGATGGGTGCATTGGCAACAAGTGATTTTGTAGTTAGAGTTAAAATTAAGCAGACGCGAGTTCGGCCATCTTGTCACGGGTTCAGAACGTTTCCCGCGTCTTGTTTTATGTTGATTCGGTTTGATAAAAGGTGTCCCAGTGATTTGATTCATCAGCTGCTAAACAAAGGATTAATTATAAAGGAAAATGGACAAGAAAATCATTTTGCTTTTTTTGGATACACAAGGAACCAGATTTACAGCAGCGAGAAGGAGTGTTATCTGTATAACCAATCACAGCTCGGTAGCCATGACGACGTTATTCAAACATTCGGTGATTTAGGGCAAATTGAAAGTATTTCCAAACGGAGCTTGCGTATTGGTTTGTTATTCTCGAATGTCGTCTGTCAGATCGAAATCCAAGAGAACCAAATTAAAATCGTTGATGATGTAGAACGAAATAATTTTATTTTTACCGAGGGTTGTGGCTGTGTTTCAGAATCGTTAGCACTGAGACTTTTCCACTCCCTTGGCAAAAACCAGCAGATTTATAAACACCAGAAACCCGAATGTCCGTCTGTGTTCCAAATTCGTTTAAAGGGTTTTAAAGGGACAGTTGTTGTTGATAAATCTCTGGCCCCTGATATGCTCAATATTAGAAAATCGATGGTCAAATTTGAATTTAATCCGAAAGCTATTCTCCTTGGTTTCGTATCACATGGAATATCCTGGCCGTACAACTACGGGCACCTGAATCAACAGTATATTAACATTTTATCGGACCTAGGAATCCAGCGTCACGTTTTCCTGGAAAAACAGGAGCAATATTATGCAGAAATCCAAAGGGATTTTAATCTAGAGCCCTATCTGGCCTTGAAGTATTTGGCGATGATGAAAAGACCGGAATTAATCGAGGACTTCGTTGTTAATGGAAAACTAAGTGATCAAGCAATTTCAGTTTTGACGAAGCTGCGTAAAAGAGCCTTCATGTTGGAGAAGTCATCTGGTACAGAGGAAGGAATCAACTATAAATACAGCAAAGCGGGGAAGTTAAATTTTCCGATAGAGAATTCCCGTAACGTGTTCGGAGTTTGTGATATCTCGGGGACGCTAAAACCTGGGACGTGTTTCTTCCAGCCAACTGTTCTAGGAACAGCCAAGATTATAACTGGTCGGGTGATTGTTGTCAAGTCTCCATGTTATCACTCTGGTGATTTAAGAAAGCTGAATTGTGTTGATAACCAGAAATTACGACATTTGGTGGATTGTGTCGTTTTTCCAACTCAAGGTAAATAATATTTTGGAGGGTCAATAACTCCGGTTTCTCAATGAAATACAAGTCGTGGCTTGCAGTAGCTTTGGTATCAAACTCAAACACAAGCCATGGCTTGCAGTAGCTTTGGTATCAAACTCAAATACAAGCCATGGCTTGTAATAGCTTTGGTATCAAACTCAAATACAAGTCATGGCTTGTAGTAGCTTTGGTATCAAACTCAACTACAAGTCATGGCTTGTAGTAGCTTTGGTATCAAACTCAAATACAAGTCATGGCTTGCAGTGGCTATGGTATTAAACTCAAATACAAGTCATGGCTTGTAGTAGCTTTGGTATTATAAAGCGTGTGTGCGGGAGTTCATCTATAAAGTTTAAGAGTTATTGTTCAAATATGTGTTGGGGAGAGGAGGGGGAGGGGGCATAAATTACTGTAATTTCTATATCGGGTTTTTAGTTCATTGTCTTGTCAGGCAGAGGGGGTTCATTGCTTATAGCCGTCTCACCAACCAACCACTTGTGGTTTATGTCCCACATTTGAACCAAAATTGATCACTATAACCCGCATTTTCTATCCACAACCTAGATCAGTCCATTTGATTTCGCGGTGCTTTCACGACTTAGTGCCCGTGAGTTCTGTGTGATCCGCTCATAGTCTTTTAGGACCCGAGTTGATAATGATTTGTGTTGTGGGTCTCCGGTAGTTATTATTGCGATTAATTTGTTTTTTGTGCCGAAGAACCAACTTTGTTGCAAGATCCAATACCATTTTATTACCGTTCTGTATTTTATCTTCAGGAGAGCGACCAGTATCAGATGAGATAGCAGGAAGTGATTTAGATGGTGATAAGTATTTTATATGTTGGGATAAGGACCTTATACCAGAACGAACACAGCAGCCAATCTCTAACGTAACACCACGTGAGTATTAAAGATATTTGTCAAACAGTCACTCTTAGAAATAATACAGTCAAGAAGAAACAGATTTGAACAACAAGCTCTCCCAGAATCTGTTGTACGTTATCATAGACTTACTTCAAACTCGTATTTTTCATTTCCGTGATATTTTATTTTTAGATTCTTCAAAGTCGACACCAAAACAACTAGAATCACCAAAACCAGTTGGGCAGACCGACATGATCAAATTCTTCTCGGAGTTTGATAATTCTAAGATCGGAAAATTCGACAAAGATTTTAATGATTTGGAATTTGATTCTCCTGAAGCCAGATTGATGGCAAGTACACACGGAGAGATGATTGACTCAGCTAAAACGGGCAGCACTAGTTCATCAGTACATTCTAAGACGAATCAAGTTGGAAATCAATCGAACAGTGTGATCGATCAGTTGATGGAGAATGCCAAGAGAAACATCGAGATGTTTTACAGCAACGAACATGAGATAACCAAATCTGACACCCAAAATGATCATCATTCTCTGTTAACAGAGAAAGAGATGGACCGTTTCCTGTCCAACCCGAATCTTGCAATGAGCGACTTCGATTTGTACCGGATTATTTACAAATGGTGCATTTATCGGGAACGACAAGAAGATTTACAAACCTGGTGTGAACGGTTTGTTGATTTTACAAGATTTACGGAGCATCAGCGATGGTTGGCTGAAGTAGATTGTCCTGGAGACATACTGGACAGGAACATAATTTATAATGGATTGTCAAAATCAGAAGTGCTGAGTCCAGCACACAGAGCAAAGATCCAAAACTTTCACCGGGTGAGCTGGTGTAAGATGGCGGAGATGCGACAGGATGATTTCAACTGGAAATTTCTTGTGGATGAATTGACCTCGGATCGTTTAATACTGATTGCGTTCCCTATTCAACGGGGAGATGGTGGTGTTTGGAAAGTGTCCATGCTTTTTCCCGGATACTTGCGAAAACACACGTCCACGCATTCTCCCATGTCAGCATTCATATCTCTAAGAGATGGCGGAGACGAGAAGGACATTTGTTCTGATTACGAGGTCATTCTGCACCCAGATCGATTGCAGATGTACCCCAGAGGAACTAATAAACAGAGCACCTTCATCAACCTGATGATGCTGGATACTAATGAAACTGTCGTCAGCATCGCCCTACAGAGGTTCTCTCGACCATTGTTTGAAAAACACAGAGATTCCAAAATACAGAAAGATGTGATTGGGAAATGTGAATTGTTCTGTGGTGTGATGGATATTCGTGATGGACCGGTGCTGTATGTTCGGGATATAGGTAGATCTGAGAGAGCTATTAACAAATCGGACGCTACAGAAAGCTTTAACGAAAGTCACAAAGCTTCTTTGAACAAACGAACTGGTATAACAAATACTAATGAAAAGCCGGGTCACAGGAGCAACGCTACTAAACTAGCTCCTGGAGATCCTGGAGCTTCCTTTAGCACACAACATGCACAAGAAAAAGGTTTTGATTATGTTGAGAGACTTTGTAAAGATATCGATAAGGAGATGGACAAGTCCGGAGAAACAGAAAAGGCTGTAAAACACACGAGTAGTAAAATTGGTCAGTTGATTTCACTGATGGGAGAATCAGAGCTACAGGTAAGATGATTATCTGGTTCAAGGATAACGTTCTCGTGGTTCACAAATATACGTTGTACTTTTTATCGGTAAACGGCTTAATGGACACAAAGGGGTGCTCCATCAGAATCAGTACAGAACTAATGACATGTGGAAACCACGGCGAACTCCCTCGGTTAAATGGGGATCAAACCTGGGACCTCACCTTACACACTGAGCCATCGTTGCTCCTCTGAATGGTGGTACTGATACTAAAGTCAAGACTCTCGACATCTATTTTGTTGTTGAGAAAATCAAGTTCATGCGACTATGGTATTAGAAAAGATTCCAAGCCCTAGCCCTTAGCCTTCTCCCCAAATTCTTAAACCTAATCCACAATTCTCGGCAACAATCACGTGCCCTAACCCTGTTTACATCTCGTGACCTTAGAGTAATCTGCAGGTGTGCATGTGAAATAGATCTAGCTATGTTATATACAACTGGATGAGTTCCATTGCCAATGTAATGAATATGATCATGATTGAGTCTGTTTTGTTCTGAGGCGATCATTTTATATTTCAGCTATCACAGCACATAGCGAAAAGACTACAACACTATCTATGGAAGTATCAAAACTTGAGGTTGCGTCCTGATGATTTTTATAAAGTCTTTATTATACTAGTCTCTTCAACAACCAGAACTAAAGGGGGGATGTACCGCAAAGTTTCAAGGTATTATACGTAGATATGTATCGCGAGATTTAAAACTACATGTAATTATTAACATTTGTCTTTTTCTTGGGAGCTGCACGATTTTCTGGAGCTACCGTGGCTCAGTGACAACGTACAGTCCTTCGGATGAGACGAAAAACCGAGGTCTCGTGTGTGCACTGGCTTTCCGGGCACACTTTCTCGGCACAATTTCCTCACAGCACACAGTATGGCGTGTGCCCGTCTTCATTAGCCCAATCGGAGCAGTGGGACGTTAATTCTTTAAAAATCTGTTAAATGAATTTTGGTGACAAAAAGAATATTGAATGATGTCATTTATTTTATACTTTAATTTAAAGATACATTA
Source organism: Patella vulgata (assembly GCF_932274485.2). Lineage (NCBI taxonomy): Eukaryota > Metazoa > Mollusca > Gastropoda > Patellidae > Patella > Patella vulgata. The sequence goes on from NC_065885.2 coordinate 8,163,733, forward strand.
ATTAAGAGTTTAATAAAGAGTTGGTCATTCTTGCTATAATCATTCAGAAATAGATGATATAAAAAGAGAATATTGAAAATTCCATTCAAATTGCTTTATTCTGAGCCAAGTTATCACGGTTTGTAGATTTGACAAGATGTGTGCATTGTGGTAACCAGAGCACTGATATATTCAAGACTTAGCCTCACTTTTCCATTTTTAAATGGCGAACCTTTCTAATCTAGTTAAAATCTCGAGTGTCCGATGCCATCAAGTGTTGATTATGGTCTTGTCATGTTAATAAATGTCTAATTAATAGTTTATATAACATTCCAGGCCTAAAGAAAGACCTACAATAGGCAGATTTAGCTCTTGCATAATGTATGTTTAAAATTCAGGTATTTAGAAGAAATTGACTCAAAGGGAATTTATCTCAGTTTGCAGAATTATTTGGATTTCTTGGATTACGTCATTTATCTGGAGAATTGTAATCCTGACGTCATAAATCTCCTTAAAGAAATTGAAATAGGTAATTATTCATATTTTATGAACTATTTTTAGCATTCTCTTTATCATTTTTAATTCTGATTTCTGTTTACGGCAGTCTCATAGTTTCCAATTATCAATGTCTTTGGATGTTATATAGGACGAAGCATGTCTTCGTGCATTTCTTAAATGTTCCCGCGTTTTGAGTGCTGGGTTAGTGTTTGAACCCAAAACAGAAATATTTTAGACAGTTTGGCGGTGACGCAATACCTTAAAGCGTTAGGGATGGGAGTGGGGGTATTGATAGCTAAAACATTTTAGATGATTCAACTTTGTTTTTGAGGCAAAAGGCTGACTGATGAACCAAAGAAACGGACAGGAACGTACCTGCATTTTATTCTTTTTGTATATTCTATAGGATTGTTTCCAATAGCAACAAATGAATTCTACTCCCTTCACGCTAAACTTTACTTTTTAAAATGGACAAGTCGATTGACTGTTGAAGCTGTAAGGGACGCCAACAGATGTGAAATGATGGCTTGTATGAGGATAAGCAATAAACATATTTTAACTGCCGAGGCGTCGTACGCCGGAGTAGGCCTTCTGAATCTGAATACAGCTCACAAGAAAGATACTTCACCAGAGTTTCTTGTTGGTTCTGGAGTGGTTTTGACACAAGTACCCAAGCCGTGTCAGACAATTTATAACCGATTTTATGGAGAGGTCGTCCAGTGCTCACGTAAATATACAATTTTTATATCATTCGGGTGTGACGGAGAGAGAGAGAGGGAGAGAGAGAGGGGAGAGAGAGAGAGAGAGAGAGAGAGGTGGGGACTAACATAGGGTTCAATCAACTTTGTTTCAATAATTTGCTTGCTTGCGCGTAGTGGTCTTTAGCAGTGGGAGAAAACTGGAAGACCCGGAGTAAACCCACGAGGTTGGACAGGCGATCCTACTCTTTGTTACGTCTAGATGTTTGGGAGGGACGGAAAAACGCCCCCCCCCCCCCTGTATACCATTGGTAGAATGTAGAAGTTAGTTTGGAATCGAAAAAAGAGAATGCTGTAGCGCTCCTGACAGAGCAAAATATTCCCCATAGCACACTGCATGGCTTACGCCCAGCTTCACTATACCTGTCAGTGCAATAATAAAACACAATTTATATGGAAAACAATCACTGAGTTTATTTCACACTACGTTTCAACAAGTTCCGCTTGTCGTTCTCAAGTAAATAATGACAGTGTTTCGGTGCAGAAACGTATAACGTTAAACCACACTCTCGAATATAGGGTAAAAAGTCCAAAATTATATGAAATATCTTCATTGTAATGGTTTGCCAAAGAGACTCCCTAACTATAGGTCACAGTTCGGCTAAGACAGTTCCTCGGGATTTTTTTCTCTAACCTGATTTCCTATGTCCAGTTGTGTAGGACAGAGTAATGCTAGGTTGCCACTGACACGATTCGCGCTACGATTGGAATCGTGGTTTTATTCGTGGAGTAATCGTGTTGGTCCAATCAGGTCGTATCATACCTTGAGATGTGTCTTAGCAATCGGGATGATCGTGTCGAAACGTATCCGAACGTACCTGCACGTACCAGGTCGTGGAATCAATGGGGGCATTTCTATCGTAATGCATCGCACGGCAGTGGGAACCTAGCATTACGAAACACCGAGGCCTCGTGTTCACGTTGGCGGGTACGTATGAGTAGCCGAAACACTTCCCTCATAGCAGACTGCATGGCGTGTGCCTAGTTTCATTAACCCGGTAAATGCAACATGGCTTAGCCTACTAAATTTTAATTTTGTTAATTTGTATTTTTCCGGATTTAGCAAAATGTTTGACGGTGAGGGTTGATAAAACGACGGATGCTAGGAAGAATGTAGAAACAGTAGAACTGACCGAACTGTCCGGACAGATCCTACAGATTGAAGACTTCCCTAATTTATCCTGGTACAGAAAACAAGTAGAAGCTTTGAAAATAGTCTGTTGTCATGATTCTGTTTATCAAAATATTAAGACTTCGGGGTTTCCTCCCCTTGCTTCACCTCGGCTTCCAGATTTATGTCCAATAGCACCCGGGATTTTCCCCATTAAACCGGACTCTGGCGATGATGGGTTGGATGCCCAGGATGCTACATCTTGTCATGTTAGTGGCATAAATTCTATATTGCATAATCAGCAAATCGGACCGGTGCCTTCTCAGGGACGTCATGATGTAAGTTTCAAGAGCAATGGTCGTCACGTCAAGGATGTCCACAAGGAAATTGACCAGAAGAATCTTGATGACTCACAAAGAGCAACTGTTGCAGATGCACTAACTCGTCAAGTATCCATCATCAATGGAGCTCCAGGTACCGGTAAAACGCGGACATTAGTTGAAATAGTTTATCTTTTGATGCATCAGGATCCTAAAGAAAGAGTTTTGGTATGTTTCAAGGCAAATTCCGGTATAAGACATTGCAGCCGTTTGTTGTGTACACGCGGGGTTGGGGAGTCTGATATGGTTTGGGTTTCAAGGGATGTCGTGGGTACTGCAGAAGAAGACAAGTTGTTGTTACAGAATCGTTGCCGGAGTAAATCGCCCAAAAATATCGACATAAAAACAACTCATAAAGATTTTCTTGGTCAATCTAAGGTAAGCGAATTCCGTTGCCTAAGGTCCTATTATTGCCCTTTTAACAACTATCCACAAATTTTAAGATGTTGTACTACTTTAAAGATACTTTCCCAGAAAAGTATTTATCGCGTGGTTCTTTCCAATAAAAGTATGTCAAATTTGGACACTCCCACAATGAAGCTAAGTTGACAGACATTGCGTCTAACAACGGCTTACATATAGCTATAGGTATCCCCGGCGAATACAAAGTTTTGAGAGGGCATTGAAGCAAATTTTTGATAGATTGGTTACTTTGAATATGTTTTTAGTCCAAATATATCATCAAATCACAAAGTTTGTACGCGGGAATGTATCTCTAACATTCTCCTTGATAAAATAAATAGACTGAACACCAGAGAGTCCTTCTGATTTGAAGAGTTCGCATATCGAACAAACCTTTGTGCTTTCTGTTACGTCTGTATTACTTTCTGAGGGTGAACACAACATGCTTGATATTTTGAAATTCTATTTTTTTTTTTTGAGTTGGTATTGTGTAAATATGAAGATGTTGGTATGGATATTCTATATGAAGAGAAGTTTGATCATGTCCTGTTAGACGACATCAACCTCGTGAACGAACTGTCAGTGTTATTACCAGTACTGCATGGTTGTAGCTCTGTCTGTTTTGTTGGAGATGTTTCTGGTATCGGAGATAAACAAGGAATAACGTCAACAATCTTTAACCGGTTAGTAACATGTATACCTTATTTAGATTTGTGTTCGGGCTAGTAATCTATTCCTTACTATTGGCCTATAACATGTTTCAACATGGGATTAAACGTACTACTGGGCTAATAAACTATCCCATGCTATTGGCCTATATAAACATTTCAAATAAACTATCCCATACTATTGGCCCATATAAACATTCCAAATAAACTATCCCTTGCTATTGGCATATATAAACATTTCAAATAAACTATTCCTTGCTATTGGCCTATATAAACATTTCAAATAAACTATTCCTTGCTATTGGCCTATATCATTTTTGGAACAGTACGATGATGTTAATTTTTATAAACATTTCAAATTCATCTGATGAAAATATTGAAGGATGACGCCAGGTCAAAGAATCTTGTGAAAGGCAGGACACAATTCTATGGATTTCTACTCCTGTTTATTACTGTAATACAGTGGTTCTCAGCCCTAACCCTAACCCTTGGAACACATAAAAAAATAGCGGCACACCTGGCTAAATATATATAAAAAATATTTGAATTTTGCAAAATAAAAACATGGCAAGTCACAGACGGCATAGAGCCGTAGACTAGTCATAGACACATCGAGTGACTCAAAGTAAATAAAGAAAAAAACAGCTATGAACTTATCAGTAGACACCAGTGAATACTTTGTTGGGATGCACGTGGGTTTTTTTTCTTTTTCTTAGTGTGCCTTTCAAAATTTCGTGGCACACTTAGAAAGATCTTGCGGCTCAACTTCCGCGGTTCACTGGTTGAGAATCACTGCTGTAATAAGAAGCCTGGTCGAAGAAATATTGTCCAGTAATAAACAGTAGTTGTAATCCGTAGAATTGAAGCCAGTGAATTACCAATTTGAACCATATATTTCATTTTATCTAGGTTTCAAGAGGAGGGAAGATGTTTTAAAAACTTGACATTTCAACACAGAATTCCACTGGAAATCTGGGAGTTTGTTGGCAAGACATTTTATCCTGGCGTCAGCTGTTTATCACATGACAGAACTAGACCACGTGGTTTTCCTGTTTGTCGCGTTAATAATCAGAATCGTCTTATTTTTATCAACGTCCAGGTAAATTATGTTAAAGTCACAGGAAGTGAGATATATATCAAAAGTCAGATATTTTTATGTTCTTAAACACATCGAGTATGAGGGGGGGGGGGGATCACGTGGCTAAGTGGGTAAGACGCTGGCTCGCTAGCCTGGAGGTCGGGTGTTCGATACCTGCATTGGGCGAGAAAGTTCATTCAGATTTTCCGGCGTGATTTCCCCTTGTCAGTGATTCAGGATGGAGGGCTTGACAAGGACAGCTGTCTAGTCGTTCGGATGGAACGAAAAATCGAGGTCCCGTGTACACATTGGCGTGTATGTAAAAGATCCCTTGGCAGTTGGAATTCGATATAAGAGTAGGCAAAATTTCCCTCATAGCACACTGTATGGCGTATACCCGTCTTCATTAGCCCAGGTTAGGAGCAGAACAGTAGGACGTTAAACCCCATCTCATTTTATTTCATCGAGTATGAACAACATTTCATGAAATCATAATTTAGAATTGCCCCCATTTGATACTGTATTTTTCACATGTGTACAAGGGTGAACTTTGTTGCTCTTGGTGTTTAATGTCCGCCGGTGACATGTTGTATTATTTTATCTTAGCACACGCTCAGAGGTTTTTTTCCAAAGTACCCAGAGTAAACCCACCATGTTGAGAAGGTGCCCTATCTCCAAGCTACAGACGTTCACACCAGAGATTAAAACCACGACCGCGGGCCAGAGGTGACTGGCCAGCTAGAGATCGAAGCGCGACGTTCTAGACCTATTCTCTAGGCCATAGGTTGTTGTTGTTCTTAGTGTTTAACGTCCGCTTCCACTGACAAGTTGTTTCCTGTGGAAGGAAACTGGAGTACCCAGAGTAAACCCACGAGGATGAGAAGGCGACCCTATCTCCAAGCCACATAGGCTCAGACCAGGGATCGAAAGCCGGTCAGCTAGAGGTCGTAGCGCGACACTCTAGAACACTAGGTCATCCCAACAGTGAACAGTCATGTTGACATATTTCCTGATTTGCTGTGTTTTCAGGGTCGTGAAGATTGTTTAACTAATGAGAAGGAAGTGGAGAAGATATTGGATGTTTGTAGAAGTTTGATAAACTCTGGTGACATCAGTCCAGTAGATGTTGGAGTGTCGTCAATATATCAACAACAGATAGATCTAGTCCACGATAAACTGGTAATATAATTAGTTATCTGATTCATCATCCATTAACTTCCTTTTTTGGATTTCTCTGAATGTTCCTCCTGTATCACAACATCCTACTGGGATCATTTGTTTCTTCCAGCCTTCCCTGGCCAGGATCATGTGTCATCTGCCATCGTGTTACACCCACATCCAGTGGGACGAAACCGAAGAACTCGGAGAAAACCCACGAGGTTGGCCAGGCAACCCTACTCAAACAACGTCAGTTGACTCAATGACAGACCTTATGATACACCGCGCACGTGCTAACCATTCCGCCCCCCACCCCGCATCCAGCCAGAATCATCTGTCATTTTGTTCCAGCCTTCCCAGTATCCCCAAATCCATCTGACCAGGATCATCTGTCATTTTGTTCTGTACCCCCCCTCCCCCGCCGCCCAACAACCACCTGACCAGGATCATCTGTCATATTGTTCCAGCTTTCTATATTGTTTATATTCTTTTTCCCCACGAGGTGTTTTCTAGCCTCTTTGATCCATCAACCAGCTGGGCGTTGGGCGGGGGGATGACCCGCCGTATCTTCTCACGACAGCTAATTTTAACACCGTATTTTAAAGTGACGTTTTGACATACAAGAAATATTTTATGTTTTTACCCATTATTTTTAAAAAATCACTCCTTCGTATGTAAATAATTTCAATCAAATCAACCTGTCCATATCATATTCCATGTATTGAAAGTTTATAATAATTTATAATAAACAAAAACATATGAATATAACACAGGTGAAGGATCTGAAGAAATGTGGACAGGCAAACAAGGGGATGAGGTTACTGGATGTAAAATGTCTGGACGAGTTCCATGGTTGTGAGAAAGACGTTATGATATTTTCCTGTGTCAAGACAAAGGGGGAACTTGGTAATATGCGCACTATATATTAATACTTTTGCTTGTTATTCACTATTTATTGATGTACGACTCATCCCTGGGTAACTACGCTATGCAGCTTGAATAAGGATGGGTTACACCTGGGCAACTACGTTAGATACCCTTTATAAGGATGGAGTTACAACTGGGTAAATATGTTAAGTATCCGTTATGAGGATGGGATTACAACTGGGTAACTACGCTAAGTAACCTTTATAAGGATGGGGTTACAACTGGGTAAGTACGTTGGGTACCCTTTATAGAGATGGGGTTACAACTGGGTAAATATGTTAAGTATCCGTTATGAGGATGGGATTACAACTGGGTAACTACGCTAAGTAACCTTTATAAGGATGGGGTTACAACTGGGTAACTACGTTGGGTACCCTTTATAAAGATGGGGTTACTACTTGGTAACTACGTTAGGTACCCCTTATAAAGATGGGGTTAATACTGGGTAGTCACTACGTTGGGTAGTTTTTATAAGGATGGGGTTATAACTGGGTAAGTCACTAGATTATCGGAGATGAAACCGGAGATAAAAACTAAACAAGTGGTTCAGTGGGTATGGCTCTGTCTCACTAACCAGGAGTTCCATGGATCCGATCCTAGCTCACTAACGAGAAGTTCCTGGGCCCGATCCTAGTTCACTAACCAAGAGTTCCTGGGTCCGATCCTAGTTCACTAACCAGGAGTTCCTGGATCCGATCCTAGTTCCTCGGGATTTTCCAACCTGGTACAAGGCGGGGGGCATTATATCTGTCTTCATTGGCCCAGTTGGTGGTGAAATGTGGGGATCCCAGACAATAACCAATGTGGATTAAACAAATAGGTCAGTTAATACATTTATCTACCGTTAAGAAGTTCTTAGTGAACTCTCAGACCAATATTATTCGTCCAGGATGTAACTGGTATTTAATGTTTTATTGTCAACAGGGCCAGATTTTAATGAGAATATGTTAAAACATTTACTGGCGTCTTCAACTAGAGGTGTGGTTATTATTGGTTGCTATGATACGATGAATACATCTGATCTCTGGTCCAACTTCCTGACCTGGATGGAGCAGAAACATATGGTGTTAAACAAATCAGGTAAATGACTGACTTTACCTATCTGGATTCTGATCGCCACGGATAAATGGCTGACTATACCTGAAAGGACACTGTTCGCCATGGTTAACTGACTGACCATACCTGGACGGACACTGTTCGCCACAGGTCAATGACTATGTTTGGACGGACACTGTTCGCCACAGGTAAATGACTGACTATACCTGAACGAATATTGTTCGCCACAGGTAAATGACGGATTATACCTGGGCGATTATTGTTTTATTAATTTTTAAATTATTTTAAAAGAATTGGAACAACCATGTATGAAAATATCAGTACACATTTGACAGGATGTGGTTAAGAGCGTGGATTTTAGCGTTTCGATAATAGTGGATTATACTTTTGATCATTTATTTTTCAGTATCTGAACAATCCTCCCGATCCAAACGAACACAGTCTTCCGGGAAATACCATTCGAGATCGGGTCAAGCTAGGGGAATTGATAAAGATGAACAATTATATTCTAGAAGTAGTCATTCAAGAAACGGTTTTCAGCAACCAAAGGGCGCTGCGCAACAAAGGGATGCATGGAAAGGACAGGGCGGTTTTAGACCTACAACTGAAGGGACTTTTCCTTCCAGTCAATCTCATCAAAGCAAAGGACATCCCATCACCAGTACTGGATCATCGAGTAAAGACGGTACATCATCACGTACTGGATCATCGAGTAAACACATTGATCAATCACCATGGTGTAACGTGGGTAGAAATGGGCAAAGCAGAAGTCAAAGAAAAGAAGAGTCCAGTGACGATTCATGGACGGTTGTAGCCAAATCAAAATCCAAGAAAAGATAATAATGTCTGGTTTAACAACCATACGATTAGAAACTATTTACATTCTGGTTTTCATATCATAATTTATATAAATATATAATTAGTATTCTACACTCCCCTCCTCCGCTGGTTTTCTTAAGAGCACGCGCGCTGTATCATACGGTCTGTCATTGAGTCAACTGGCGTGGTTTCGAATCCCCGGTTGTACGTGACAAGAGTAGGGTCGTCTGTCCAACCTCGTGGGTTTTCTCCGGGTCCTCCCACTGCTAAAGACCCCTACGCACATGCGAATTATTGAAATAAAATTAAACCATATGTTAGTCCCGAAATGACCTAGTTTGTGTCGAGTGGACGTTAAACCCCATTTCTCTCTCTCTCTGGCTGTCTTAAGACACTGCTAGTCAAGAACGTGTTTATTTTACCAACAAAATTTGGAATCCTTAACAAATCTGCAATCTTTCTCCCCACGCCTCCCAAAAACTCTTTAAAGGCATCAAAGATTCGCCGACTGGACAAAGGAAATGAAATGGAGTTTAACGTCTTATTATTCTGCTCCGAATGGGCTAATGAAGACGGGCATTCGCCATACAGTGTGCTATGAAGGACGTATATGTCCGGAGAGCGGCGCTATGACCCACTAAATCGAATTCCAACTGCAAACGGATCTTTTACGTACATGCCAATCTATTCACGGGACATCGGTTTTACGTCCCATCCTAATGATTAGATAGCTGTCCTTGCCAGGACCCCCATCGGTCCAGTGGAGGGGGGGGGGAGCAGACTGAACAAATGGTCACCTTTCCTTCAAATTGACAGACATATAATATATATTCTCGTTTATTTTAATAACTTAGGAATAGATAAGGGTACTTTTTTAAAATGCTTAGTTGATTATTTATTAGCCCCTGCCTACCTCTCAATAGCATTAAATACTCGCTTGTGTTGGTAAAATAATTTGACAGATAAATAATATTTGGGTTTTTTTATTATTCAATAAAAAATGATGATAATTAATATTATAACATTTGACAACATTCTGTGAAAAATATAAAACATTTAAATAAATACGATTTACCTCGCCTTGAGTAGTGATGAGTAATTATAATATAATGATGTCGTAGCTTTTGGGCAATCGCAATGCTTCGGTTTTCGCCACAGTATGACTACAGAATCTGGGTGGGTTGTGCCCTTTTATTCAATTGGGTTTTTGTTGCAAGCCCATTTCTTTATTTAACGTACGGGGACAGACGTCGACTATCATGCTGAATTTAACCTAGCTCCGGATTATTTAACATTGAATATTAACGACAGCAACGGTTTTGAGCAACCAAAGAGCACTGCGCAACAAAGGGATGCATGGAAAGGGCAGGGCGGTTTTAGACCTATACAACTAAGGGGACTTTTTCTTCCAGTCAATCTCATCAACGCCAAGGACATCCCATCACACTGGATCATCGAGAGTATATCACGACTTGGATTCAATCGGAGTAAACAGGGGCCCATCAGAAGATTTTACGATAACATTGGTTTATTTAATCGTCTTCTGAGGATGTGTATGCTCAGTTCCTCATAATCTTTGTCAATACTCAACGGAATTGATCGATCTGTAGACAGATAACCCTTTTAGAGGATCCACGGAACTGATCAATTTATGGACAGGTATTCCTTTTAGGGAGTAAACTATACGGAATTGATCAACTTGTAGACGGATATCCCGTTTTAGGGAGTAAACTATATGGAATTGATCAACTAATGGACTGATATATCTATTAAAGATTAAACGGTCACGTTTTTATAGTCTTCCAGGGATTGGGACGCCATCAAATGACGATCATGACAAATGGATCTCGACATGGATAACCGAATCTTATTGCGACCACCCAGCTATATAATCGGTGTCTATACACCGTGATTTACAGCTATATAATCAGTGTCTATACACCGTGATATACAGCTATATAATCAGTGTATGTATACCGTGATATACAGCTATATAATCATTGTATATACACCGTGATATACAGCTATATAATCAGTGTCTATACACCGTTATATACAGCTATATAATCAGTGTCTATACACCGTTATATACAGCTATATAATCAGTGTCTATACACCGTGATATACAGCTATATAATCAGTGTATATACACCGTGATATACAGCTATATACTCAGTGTTTATATACCGTGATACAATCAATGAATTGAAAGAAATCATTACAGCTATAGAAAACAGTGATTCGGTGAACTGAGTAGAAATGATTACAACCACTAAACAAAATATTTCAACATCTAATATCAACTATACAGTATACTCCAATAAACCATCTTCACCAAGTAAAGGTTCTTCAACACATCCATCCACAGCTCCACTGTACGGGCAAAATTTCCCTCGAAGCTCACTGCGTGACGTATACCCGTCTTTATTGTCCCCGTGCAGAACATTGTTGAAGATGGGCGTGCGCCGTGTAGTGTGCTGTGGGGAAATTCCGACTGTTAGGGGAACTTTCGCGTGTACGTCAGAGAGTAAACGGTTGATCCTAACCGAACGACAAGACATTGTTCCTTGTCTGTCCTCCATTCTCCATTCGTGTGACGTAATACCTTCAAGTTGTGAAGATGTCTACGTGAAATAAAATAAATTAATATCAACTAGAAAATATGATGACTTCAGAATGATGGATATGTCAACAATCCTGAATTCTGTTATTTTACAATATTTTTTTAATGATGAAGGCAGTTAGACCCCGTGGTTAACAATTTTTTTATATTAATTGATATTTTATGTGTTGTTAAACAAATTACAGCGATATATTACCATCAGTTGCCATAGAAACTATAAATTCTGTGTTACTGAGGTTACTGATCTGCGATATCACCCTAGGTAGAAGCTCTTGTCTACGATATCACCTTAGGTGGAAGTGGACGTAAAACTCTGGAAACGAACGAACGAAGGGAGAAGCGGGTGTTAAGCTCTTAGAACGAACGAAAGACAACGATCGCCTAAAAATAATGGTTCAGAATGGCCAACATCATATCCTTATCAAGGAGAAAAACTTAAAAAAGGGTAACTCTAGAGAAACACAAAGTAACTTAAATAACATAAAAACATGACAATAGCATGAAAACTTTCATAATAATAAATACATACATCTAAATCTCTGATACCATTCATACATAACATAAATATTCTATAATATACTAACTACTGACATATAATCATCATCACTACAAAAACACAACTCAGACAAATACACAATGCTTTATTTAATACCACCAGGCTATTTAAAGTCTTATTTCAAAACAGTTGGAAAAGAAAGCGTTGATTTTTCGGACAGCCAATCAATCTGATTAAAACACAGATCCTATTTCGTTTCGTTTTTTATAGTTCCAAATTTCGTTTTATTTGTCTGTACTACACTAGGATCTTGGAGAGTTGTTATATAACCTGCGTTCTGGTTGACGTGAGGGATTAGTCAATGAAACCATCTGTTACGGCGACTTCTTTTCGTGCGATGCACGGAACTGTGAGTAAACCACTAGAAACGTCAACGCTGATTGATTAATCGATGTCTGACGTCATGGAGTCAATAGCCGTTCGTGCGACCTCTGACGCGACCTTTTACTACAACCGGTCAGGTCTTCATGTAGTGTAGGTCATCGAAAGTATAAAAAAAACGAAACGAAATATAGATCTGTACTTTAATTAGATTGGACAGGCAATCCGCGATAATTTACTGCATTAAGTATACGCAAACTGATAGCCGGTGAATTTAAGAATGTGTATTTGTAAATATTTTTGAGTTTCATCAGTACGAACATCGATTAAATGAAATAATTATAGATATAAATTGCATTGAAAACAAAATAAAGGCCTTAGTCTCAGTGCCATCACTCACTTGAGCTAATAATTTCATAGTGATTCTTAACATCCAATAATCTACAATTGTAAACGTTATTATCCCGTACAAACATCCAATTTTCTACAATTGTAAATATTCTTCACATATTCAATAATTTACGTAATTTGTTAGAAAACAAACAGTACATGTTTAATATAATATCAAAAATAGAAACAAATAAAAAGTTTTAACCTCTAAATTAATAAACTATAAACCAAACTATTGGTTAATACGCAACACTTTAAGCCAATCTTTAAACTGAGAACAGAACATGTGAAACACTGGTCGCAATTAATCATGAAAATAATATAGTGTTTATAATGTCAAGTTGTATTTCAAAGCTTTAAATGACACGGATCGGCATTCCATAATACCCCAACCCCTGTACTTTCAATAAGGGAAATCTTGCTGAAACGTCGCAGTGTAATAAACTCTAGTAATATTGTTATTCCATTAAAAAAAGTTTGTTTTATTTGATCGCAACAAACCAACATCAGTCTGAACAACAGTAGTCCGTAGCGTGGAAAATCGCTTTTAACATTAAACTGTGACTAAGAGAGCGAGATCATAAAATAACTGGTCTGATCCCGATTCAGGGGCAAATAACTCTGTACGGGCGGATGTTTGGAATTATTACGAGTACAGGGCTTTGGGTTGCCGTTATGATATAGGCCTACTGAGAGTTGACCACGATTGAGCAAATAATAAAAACGGCTCGCTCTTATTTAATAAGGAAACAAAATATGTCTAAAGTTCAGAATATATGTCACCTGTAAATATGGCTCGAGTTTAAAATATATGTCACCTGTTAATAGTTAAATGACTTGTCATAAATCTAGAATCTGTAATACTGTTAATCATCCTATAAACATATATATATAATAATCATCTTAAATTCTTCTATAACAAATCTTAAACATTACTTAATCTACCAATAACTTGTACTGCGTGAAAATATCTTAGGGCCTTATTTGCAAAATATCTTAACGAAGCAGCCAATTTTCTTTGATTGGCATTTAGTAATTGGGCATATTAACACAGGGTACAATTTTATGGATACACAATTACTGGGTTTAATACTAAGCGATGTCTCGACGAGAATACTCTCGTCTTTGCTTGATGACGAGAGTATTCTCGTCAGTAATTGTCTATCCATAAAATTTTACCTTGCGTTAAGCAGCCAATTGATTTTTCGAGGATTAACATTCAAATACAAATTGCAGCTATTGACCAATGAAAAAGACGAATTCTTAAAATAATTTAGTTTAAGTCTCCATGAACAAGGCCCCTGGTCGAAACAGATCTAATAATCCAGAACAAAATTAGTGAATTCCCGATTAGGATTAGCAGTTCTCTTTTGCCTAAGAGGGGGTAGTTTACCCCTACACAAATATTCTCTCATTCCGGTAAATAAATTCACACATGTCCAAGTCCAAATCTAATATGAAATTGTGATGACTAAGAAACAGGAGTCAGTATGGTTTCATATTATTAACACTTAAAGGGCTCTAATTCGTAAAACCGAATAATAATTAATCACCGATATATGATTATGAAACAATGGCGTTACGAGCCAGGGGCCTGTTTTACGAAATTTTAACTAAGTTAAAATCCAAAATTTAGTAATTTGATTGGATAATATTAGATTGATTTTAGTGCTTAGCCAATCAAAATTGAAGTATCTGCTAAAACTTTTATTTTATCTTTAGTTAATATTTCGTGAAACAGGCCCTAGAACTCAAAACGGTTAATTTGGAGAAGTGAAATGAATTTTTGGGATGAAGATCAACAAATAGAGGTTTTACATTCCTAAGATCAGGACCGAATTTTGGTTATTTTCATAATGAATAATAAATTTCACATCAATGAAATTCGAATGAATATCTACAAAAAGGGTTTTAAAATAACACGAACAGCAAGCAACCTGACAACTGATGCAGTAGCCATGTGTTTATCGGCTGACGTCAGAATCGGGTGTGACGTCAACTATTGTTGTATAGCAACTGTTACTATGGTCACCACTAGTAACTGTGGAGGGATGATTAATGTTGGCTCTATTATTTTCTTCTGTAGAAACCGTATTATCCTTACTGGTCTCTTTGCTAAAACTACCCATATTAAAAAAATTCTCTTTACACAGCACTTTCGATTCTAAATTTTCTCCAACAGGCTTCACGACTTCGCCATCCGTTTCTGTTTCAGCGTTGTAAATAACGTTGTCCGTGTCCGTTTCCGTATCAATATTATACATGGCACTTTCGTTATCTGAGTCATCACCATATATGGTTGTATCACTATCTGAGTCATTAGCATCATAATTCAATTTTTCGCGGTCAACATCAACTTTCTGTTCGGCAGTTACAGAAGCAACGTATTCTGCCGATTGATTTTTATCGCTAACAATCTCATCTAAAACGCACTTATTAGATGTCGCAATGAAATCATTTTTTATATTATCTGTTACGTCACTGTAATGAACATTACCATTGGTTTCACTGTATTTAGATTTCGTGTTGTCAATGGATACCAATTGTTTATTTGTGGTTTTAAAAATCAAAGTATCTACAAACAAGGTCTTTGATTTTTTGCGTGAAGGGGAATTGGTAGTTTTATGATTAACATCCAGGTTGTCTTTATAAGGCGACATAGATGATATTTTCACATGGTTCGGTTCGGAAGGAAGTCGCGTACCTGCTGCTATGTTAGTCAGCGAATCTCCAGCTGATGAAATATGGACGATAGCAAGATGGTCGCTTGGTGCATAGATTGTGTTCAAATTACTTTTGGAAGACAGGTTCCTTGTTTCTGCTTCAGCGATGATCCCAACATCAGTATTCTTGGGTTTATGGATACCTCTTTCCACATCCATCGTTTTAGCAGCTTCGGGTATTTCATCAATGGGCCCATTGGCTAAATCTGCTCTGTTAGACCATGCACTGGATGGTTTTGTTGGTTCCCTACCATTGATTGAAGTTGCTGTACCTTCAGGTCGATCATTGGCTGTTTTCAGAAGATGTGGTATATGTTCCACAGCACAATCAAGTTGTTCAGTCATCTGCATTGACAGACTTAAATCTGTAGAATTGTTTCCATCAACCACTATTTTACTAATATCTGTGTCCTGTTTGTTCTCATTTACCACTTCTTCGTAGACTTCATGTATAACGGTTTTGGAAACAGTATCTGCTAGATTTTTAACATCATCCTGAATAGATTCATCCAATCCTTTGGCGGTAGTTACTTCTTCAACCTTTTCTAATCCTTTAGAATTAGTTGCTTCTTCAGTGTTTTCCAATTCTTTATAGGCAGTTGCTTCTTTTTCCAATCCTTTGGAAGCTGTTGATTCTTCAATTTTACCGAATACTTTGGAAACAGTTACTTCAACGTTTTCCAATCCATTGGAGGTAGTTACTTCAACATTGTCAAATCCTTTGGGGGTAGTTGCTTCAACATTTCCGAATCCTTTGGAGGTAGTTGCTTCAACATTTTCCAATCCGTTGGCGGTTGTTGATTGTACACTGTTCCACTTCCCCTCATCTCTCTGATTATCATTTTTGTCTTTTACAGTTAATTCTAAATCCTTTGTTTGCTCATCTTTATTTGGAATTTGTTCACGTTTTGAGGTGTTTTCAAGATCTTTTACAGCATCTTTACTTGGACATCTACTTAAATGGTGAACCTGGGTGGTTTCTTTCACTAGTTCTGCTGTATGCCTCATATGCTGTGCTTCTAGAGAGCTACACAGATCGTCCTTCTCTGTATCCTGGAATGACCTTTGAATATTTGGGACTTTATCTTTGCTCTGTATTTCATTCAATCTTTTTCCAATTCCAGACTTTTCTTTGCCCTGGAGATCATCTTCTAAAGTACCAGAATCACTATCCCTTTCTAACTTCGTGTGTGGGTTACTGTTTATACATGTAGTTCCTTGATTTTCTGACGACGTTCGTGGAGTACTCTCAGACAATCCCTTGCTGTCTTTTGGTAAATCCTCAGCAAAGTCAAATTTTTTGTCCTCCTCTTCAACTAGTGGATCATCTTCCTGAGAAGACTTTTTCTTCTTTGTGTAAGTCCACGAATGGTTCTTCCTCCTGTTTTTTCTCTTCATGCCCCTCGGCCATCCACAACGTTTCTTGTTTCCCTCCATTTCTTCTGTTATTTTATCTTCCATGTTACCCAGACCTTCCAATCCTGTAATTTCTTCACGTAAAACCTTCTCCTTCTCCAACTCTTCCTTATTTATTTCGCCATTTTTCTGTCTGTCTTTTTTCACGTGGCAGAAATCTTTGTAATGATTGGCTAAACTCTTCAGATACGTAAACTTACGTGTGCAGTACTGACAATTATGTTGTAGGGTTACACTATTCGGTTGTTTGGAATCTTTGATAGACTTCGATGATCTCAATTTATCCTTTTCGCTACATTTTCTGGCGTGTCTTTCTAAGAGGAAAAGAGTTCGGAACTTCAAATTACACCCACTGCATTGATGGGTCTCTATCACGTCTGCCATTTCCCTTCTTCTGACATGATTGTCGGGTTTGTAAAGAAGCTCGTAGTTTCTTCGTTTGCGCTGCCTTGTCAGACGCCCATCACCGGCCATGGAGGATAAATCCATCTGACTGCGACGAGCTTCTCGTAACGATCGTGGTGAAAGACCAAATTTATTATCTGGTGACCTAGTCGCCTTCTGAATCACCTTTGGAGATTTTGACGGAGATTTCCCCGCTTGACGTTCTTTTATGATCTTCTTGACCTTTTCATTTTTGCGTTTTTGTTCGAGCTGTGCCTTTGCTCGTGATAAGTGATTCTTCTTCTTCCTGCCTCTTTGTTTTGCTTCTTCTTCTTTGGCCTTTAATCTCGCTTCTTTTTTCTTTTCTTTTTCCTCTTGTTTTCTTCTTTCTTTGAGCGAAATCCTTTCCACGTAGAACAATTTCTTAGGATCGCAACTGATAATATGAACATGAAGCCTACTGATATTTTTGAAACTGCTTTTACATCGCGTACATCTATACAAACTGAGACTGTGGCAGTCCTCTGGGATAGGTGTAGACGAGGCTAACATCCCTTCATTACTCGGCCATGAATAAAACAGACCGTCTATTCCATTACCTTTTTCTATCTGTAAATAACGACACTTCATGGAGGAATGCTTCGTGTATTGATGGCGTACCAGAGAATCTACTGACTCAAAATAACGTTTACACACGGAACAAACATTGATAACATCTCCCAACTTCCCGAATGCTATCTCATCGCGGAAACTCTCCCATTTTTGTCCTTCTAAAGTATTGCGAAGATCTTTTTCAAAGATGCGCGCAGGAATGGCTTGATTTGCTGCCTCTAATTGGTTGATTATTTCTTCTCTTTCCGATGAATTTACAAGATTCAAAGCTTCAAGATGAGGCACACACGTGGTTAAGTTGATGTCATCAGAATCCGAATTATCGGAATGCAAGGCACTTGATTTATTTTCACTACTTTCTAAAGAGTTTTGAGAAGCACCGTCTACTTTTGTAAGATTGGACGATTCTACACTAGATTTATTTATCACGTTTGGTTCCCCGTCGAATTTATGAAAGAATTTATTACCTTTCTCTTCATCATAGGATGGCGTCAATGAAGGCATGCTGTTATTATCGCTATCACCATCGCTATCCTGGGATTTCTCTGAAACAGACATGCACTGTAACACGGGTGGCTCATCACTACTAACATCTAATTTTAACTCTTTTAATGCTTCTGGTCTATGTCTTATACCGGAGCGTAAAAAGGAATTTTCGACAGCCGTTTCTCTTCTCAGATCATGAGCTGGAGTTACATCTTCAGGAATCATAGGTCCCTTATTGCTGGCGCTATAACCAATCACACTTTCATATGGCTGATAATGGAACGGAAAATTATAGTTTGTCCAATCAAATTTTGGAGTTTTAAAATGTGTAACAGAATTAATTGATCTATATCCATTTATCTGAATGTGTTTCTTGTAATTTCTCAGGGCCTCTGCTTTTCCATCCAGGAATGATTCTAGATTCGTACTAACGTTATCGGTCACAGTTTCATAATAAGGATCAGGCGACACTGGGGGTGCTAACATCGGTAGAACACCAATTGGATTCTTTTCTTCTGAAACTTTTTGTTTCATGTGGAGAAGGACTGAAGGAGCTGAATACCGATCGTAACGATGATTCGTCTTTCGATGTTGACCCAGTGAAAAATAACTTATAAATCGTTTTTTACACGTGAAGCATGAATACCGATATTTAGATTTGTAGCCATTAGCAGCTCGTTCATTCTCGGACACTTTCTTCTTAGACACTGGTGACGTTAAAAATTTGAAGATTTTCTTTGGAGATGCGGAGAGGCTGTTTTTAATGGAGGGTTGAACAAGTTTTTTATCAGGTATAAATGCTCGATAATCTTTTTCAGAGATAACCTTTACCTTATCTTTTCGTGAACGTTGGCCGATATTTTGTTGATTGGCTTTCTTCGTTTTGGCCTGGGTTTTGTTTTCTTCCTTTTCTTTCAGCAGCCATTCCTCTTTATGGGTGTTCTTCAGATGAATTCTCATGTCTCCGACGTTAGCAAATTTATCGGAACAGTGTCGACAGCTGACATTCTGACCAAAATGATATCTTACGTGTTGTTTCATCTTCGTCTCGTTCATAAAAGCTTTACCACACACATAGCAAGGAAAGGCTTTGTTTTCTGAAAATAGACAGATTCAAAATTAAATCAATTATTGGCAAGTCAAGGATGGACTTTAAGAAGTAAAAACAAATTTCGACAGGAAAGATTAAGTTTAGCATTCACTCAACACGAACTTGGGGACTAGCATATAGTGCATTTTTAGTTAAAAAATTTGCTTACATTTGTAGTACTGGACACCAGAGAGAGAGATAGAAAAAGAGAGAAATGGGCTTTATGTCCTCTTGACACAAACTAGGTCATTTCGGGACTAATATATAGTTCAATTTTATTTCAATAATTCGCTTGCACTCGCAGTGGTCTTTTAGCAGTGGGAGGAAACCTGAGGACTCGGAGACAACCCTTGAGGTTGGATAGGCAACCCTACTCCTTATCAGATACAATGTACAACCGAGAAATTTTGACAGTAATTGCATAATTTCCAACAGTCATCTGCTAATTTGTGTCACATGCAGGAGCCATAATAATTTGAAGTCCATGATAAATTTAAAATTTAATCTCCGTAAAATATAATAGAAATAATTACCATTGTGTTCTTTCAGATGTTTTTCTAGATTTGACACTTTCGTAAAACGAACTTTACACAGCGTACAAGGATAATTCTTAAACTTCTGTTTCACGTATTTCCCTCCCCTTGGTTTTTTCTTTGGTGATCTTCTCTTGCCAAAAGGACTTCCAGATAACCGTGGTGATGACCTTGGGGATCTGGCGTAGAATTTCTTCTTCGGAGAAGAAAACACAGTGGGTGAATTCTTCATGGGTGATTTTTTCTGAGGTAAATCAGGGGAAGAATTTTTTACTGGTGATTTCTTCCTCGGTGATATATCTCCTGAACTTTTCCTCAGAGTTTTCTTTGGAGACCCTTTGGACAATTTAGATGGTGTGCTCTTGCTTGGTGAAGATTTTTCTGTTGCTTTTGACATCATGGGCAAGATTTGTGCCTGGGTTGCGTCTTTTATTGACATTTTCTTGGACGATCTTTTAGTTGCACTTCTGGCAGGTAATTTAGAATTAGGAGTTTTGTTGGGAGAAGTGTCTCGACTATTTGCGTTTGCTGAATCATGGCATTTGTTGTGGGAGATCAGTTGATTCATATCATCAAAAACAAAATAACAAGAATCACATTTGTAGAGTCCAGGAAACCTGACTTCATTATTTACCGAATTCCCTGATTTCTTAAATGGAGTTGTCTCCCCTGTGCTTAATTTTCCTGGGGAATAATTTTTAGATTGCGAGTTCTTGATAGGACTAGAGTTTTGAGATCTAATTAATCCATTATATAACTTAGCACCTGAGTTTTGAGTTTTTTGAGCCGATTCGATCCGTTCCATCTGCTGACTGGCGTTAATACAACAGTTTATCAAATCCCTGCTTGACACATACTGACAGTTAATATGAGTTCGTAAAAAATGGCGTTTTAAACTGAAGGGCTTTAGATACGTGACGTCACATAATTCACACTCGTACATCTTCTTGCCATCACGGTCACGGATCACATGATGCTTCTTCCCAACGTGGAATTCAAAATAATTTGAGCTGTTTTCCGTCTTGAGTAAACTGTTGGGGCTACCAGATTTCATCTTGAGATCAGTTTTATCATTGTCAACTTTTTCTGTTTTCTTTCTCATCGATTTTACCTTATTTGGAGATCTGGAACTATTAGGTGATTTCATACCACCTGGAGATTTGGAACTGCTAGGGGATGATTTCCCTATCTGTAATTGTTTGGGCGATGACTTTGCACTGCTTACAGACTTTGTGCTACCAGGTGATTTGGCACTGCCTGCGCTCGCAATTTTCACTGGGCTTTTGGAGATCGTGGACGATTTGTTTATGTTGAGCGAATTATTTTGGACAGGCAACTGGGTCGTCGACGTCAGCCATTTATTTGTAGAAGATTTATTTATCAATGGTGATTTGCTGGTCATTGATGGAGATTTAATGCTTTTTGGGGATTTGTTCGTCGTTGTTGATGTTTCAGTTGTAGGCCATTTGTCTAAACTCATCCATTTATTTGACGATTTCTTGTTGATTTTGTAATTCATGGTTGTTTGGATTTCTTTTTTCTTCTTTTTAACCTCCACGGTTCCCAGGGTCTGGACAGGTGAAGTAACTTTACGTTTCTGTGGAGATGATTTTGTGAGCAGGGAGGCGTTGATGCATGGTTGGGTTTTCTTCTTGGGTGAAGCGGTTTCCGACTCATCATCAGAGACTTCAACTTTCTTCTTACTGACTTTTGGTTCTGAAAAGAAAGAAAACAGTTAAAATGATCAATTAAAAAAAATGACACATGAACTGGGTGTCGGCCGACAAAACCTGTAGGGGAAAAAAGAATCTGCAGGAAAGCAAAGCCCTTTGAAAAACACATAGTTGACCACAAGACCTCTATATAACAATAATATGTACATTTATAATGAGCACAGTTCCATGCTAATATGCTCAAGGCACTACACAGTCTGGGTGCCATAATAGGTCATAAATTGATGAGTTTTTAAATTAGTTTTTAATGTTTCTAGGCTGGATGATAATTTAATGTTCAGGGGTAAAACTGTAACTTACTAGTTTCATTCTGCTTCTTTTTCTTGTCTTTTTTCTCCACGTTAACATTCTGTCTCTGTTCGAGATCAAACCATGTGAGGAGTTCTTCTCCAACCTCAATATCCTACAACAAATAAAACACAATTATTGTTACCCTAAACAGTCAATACCCTGATATAAATAACTAGGTTTACATAGGAGAGAGAGAAACTAGGTCATTTTGGGACTAACGTATGGTTTAATTTTATTTCAATAATTTATTTGCGCGTAGGGTCTTTAACAGTGGGAGGAAACTGGAGGACCCGTAGACAACCCACACAGATGACCTCACTCATGTACAAGCAGGGAAACGAAACCTGTGACTTGACTCAAAATCAGACCTTATGATTTCACGCACATGTTAAACCACAAGACCACCCAACCCCGTTTAATTGTGGCTTGGGGGGGGGGGATGGTTAATGATTAGCATGTGCACATTGTATCATACGGTCTGTCATTGAGTCAACTGACGTGATTTCGATTCCCCGTTTGCACATGAGTAGGGTCGCCTGTCCAACCTTGTGGGTTTTCACCGGGTTCTCCGGTTTCCTCCCACTGCTAAAGAACCCTACACACAAGCAAATTATTGAAATAAAACTAGGTCATTTCATGACTAACATATGGTTTTAATTTTACTTCAATAATTTGCTTGCGTGTAGGGGTCTTTAGCAGTGGGAGGAAAGCGGGGGACCCGAAGAAAACCCACGAGGTTGGACAGGCCAATTATAAAACAAACCTTGATAGCTTTATAATAAACTTCTTCATCGACTTGAACCGACACAATATTCTGTTCTTCAAAATATCGAGCACAGTTGACATATCTCATCCAATTTCCAAATACGGGGTTCGTAGCATTTATTATATGTTGTACTCTGTTTGTCTCAAAGTTAAAAACCTGCAAATAAAACATAAAGATAGGTTGCCAGGCATCAAAACACATGCCCACAACAGCTAAGTCGTCCAGACAGTCACTGAGGGTTATCGGACATTTATGCTTTTTCTTTTGTCAGTAATGTAAATACTTTCAACACACTAAAATCTGAGTACAAGTAACAACCCATTAAGTACTTATCAGAAATCATTAGAATTTGTTTGGCTTCTAGTTCTGCCCTATACTAATGTATAAAAAAACAATAACTCTGAAAGTAATTATCGAAAATCGTTGAAAATCAATTATCCTCTTCATCTCACGACCGTAACCTTTCGTCTCTGGAGAATCCACAAGAGTTTTCAAAGTGATCAAGGGCCACAACTCTGGCAGTAATTATCGGAAATTTTTAAAAATCAATAGCTTCTTCGTATCGTGATCTTAACAACTCTTTAGCTTCTAGAGTGTTCACAAGCAATTGTGGACACGGTACCGCTAGATGGGGGTAAAAACAATATACAAGCACATATAAATGTTTCCGCATAAAAACTGAACTGAAATTGACTTGTGCTGCTGTCACATGCTGTTGGTGTCATGGTGACATGCCATTTAAATTGTTTCAACATATCATTCATGTTGTTGTTTCAATTTCAATGGCATTTAGTAATGGAATATACAGGTCACAATTCTATAGAATACAATGACTCGAGAAGCCTAGTCAAAATGGCACTCAGTAATAAGCAGTAATTGTATTCCATAGAATTGTGACCTGTATATTCATATTCTTTAAGTGGCATTTAGTAACTAGGCAGATAAATAAATTATAAACATACTTATGGAAAACAGCTACTGATTTATTTAGGCGACGTTTCGAAGAGTATTCTCTCAACGATTTCAAGCTGTATATTCATGTTGTTGTCACATATCATTATCATTCTTTATCACCCAATAACACTTTCTACAGTAGATATTGCTTGTGTGATATATTTTATAATCTACTGGGATATTTCCTTAGGAGATATTGCTTTGCATGAATTTGATTGGTTAGTTGAAAGAAACTATTTTTTTTTTTTTTCAAAGAACAGTTCATTTTTTATTAAAAGTAACTTCTATTTTATTAAAAATGAACTAATTTTATTTAATTGACCTTGATGGAAACACTGGGTCAATATAAAGGATTTTGCAATGGTTGAATATTATTGCTGTCAAAAAATGATGTACCCTAATGTAATCAGGTTCAGTAAAAGTGAAATTTACAGCAAAGAATTATATTTATTTATTTGTGCATGTAAGAAAGGATTGAGTGATAAATAAAATCTCCTACTCTTCTTTTTTGATATCAAAAAATATCAATACTCCTCGATAAAGTAAAAAAAAAACTCGGCAGATCCTCATAATTTTTTACTTTATCGACTTGTGTTGATATATTTTTTATATCGAAAAAGACTTGTAGGAGATTCTTTATATACAGTATCATAGAGCTCTTATCCTGATAAATGACCTATTGAATTTCAAGAAGGTCTTCTGACCTCTGCCCATATAACATAGTAAATTTATAAACTGTTCATACCTCCCAGGCGTATCTATAATTGATATCACCATATTTATCCTTCGTGACGACTTCTCCAGCATACGGTCCGTACATCCGACCCTCTTTGATAGGCGTTACACACCATACTCCTGTTAAATATAATATATACAAGTACTGAATACATAGAGGATATTTGTCGTTTTGTCGTGAATAACATATTTTATTTCATCGAGAAGCAAGAAAACTTATATTTTCACGAATGCGTTTTCTTGCTTAGAGATGAAATAAAATATGTTATTCACGACAAAACGACAAATGTTCTATTTATTTTATGATTTTACAATCATGTTAGGTAAAAACAACTATTTCACTGCTAGCCAGTGGAATAACACTTTTATTTCACTGATAAAACGCGGCATTCCACTCTTGATCATAAAATAAATCAATCATATGTTTTACTACAGTAACTCACATAACAATCTGATTAAAATACAGATCTATATTTCGTTTCGTAGTTTTACTTTTGATTGCCTCTACTACATGAAGATCTGACCAGTTGTAATGAATGGGACGTTAGCAGAACATTGTGATGATAGTGGAATAAAACTATATCATCTGTTAGTCCTGAAATGACTTAGTTTGTGTTCAGTGGAAGTCTCTCTCTCTCTCTCATATATATAAATATGCCAATATCCATAATTTCTTTCTTATTTATAATCAGTTACAATAATCTTACCTGGTTTCCTGAGTTCAACCTCTGAAGGTCGAAACTCTACTTCTGCTGGCTTGACCAATCTATCTAAATTAGCAACAGTCTCCATGACGACAACACCTGTTGCCATTGACAACAACTTCCATCATAATCCCATCTTGCCAAACTGCAATCAAATAAACTTATTTATAACATTTTTTTATCAAAATTAAAAACAAAATAAATGTCGGCAATTATCTTAATGCTAGTGTCAAGATATTTTGCGACAGGTAGAAAGTAATGTGTTTAAAGGCGGAGACCCTCCTACTTTAGACCAGGGTCATCGATCCGACAGGATATTGGTCTAACAATTAGAATGTTTCTGGCTTGAATCCTCTAGGAATTTACTTTTCAAGATGGCTGACAAGGAGGATCGGCCCTGTGAGGTTCACATGTGTACACATGGGCATGTCCATGTGGTAATACAATATATGTTCCTTGTATTCAAATGCTCGCCATAATACAATCAACACTTTACCTTCGACACAGCAAAACCTTAAAGTGCTACTACATGGATCGGAACCACTAACATACCATGTGCATAATTTTATTGAAAAAAACGAAAGATTTAAATTTTAAAAAAAAATAGCAGATTTTAATTATTTCAAATTTATGTTTACATGTATATATATTATTATGGGTTATGACACTTGGAAAACAAAGAACAGGCAGAAACGCTGCTGTCGGGACAAAATTCTCTCATTTTGAATTGTACATGTAACCATTGAGAGACAGAGAGAGAGACAGAGAGAGAGACAGACAGACAGACGGGGGTTAAGGTCCACTCAACAAAAACTAGGAAATTTTGGGACTAACATATGGTTCTATTTTATTTCAATAATTCGCTTGTGCGTATAGTTCTTTAGCAGTAGGAGGAACCTGAAGGACCCAGAGAAAACCCCACGAGGTTGGTCAGGTGATCCTACTCTTTATCACGCACAAGCGGGGAATCAATATGAAGCGACTTGACTCAATGACAGATGTTATTGGTTTACAGGCACATGTTAAACCACTCTTGTAACTATAGAAATGAAATGAACTGGGGTTTAACGTCCTACTGTTCTGCTCCTAACCTGGGCTAATGAAGACGGGCATACGCCATACAGTGTGCTATGAGGGAAATTTTGCCCGGACAGCGGCACTACGGCCTACTCTTATATCGAATTCCAACTGCCAAGGGATCTTTTACGTGCACGCCAATGTATACACGGGACCTCGGTTTTTCGTCCCATCCGAACGACTAGACAGCTTTCCTTGTCAGCCCCTCCGTCCTGCATCACTGACAAGGGAGAACCACGCCGGAAAATCTGGATGAACCTTCTCGGCCAATGCAGGGATCGAACACCCGACCTCCAGGGTAGCGAGCCAGTGTAACTATAGAAATAAAAGAAACAAGAGAGAGAGAAAGAGAGAAATGGGGTTTAATGTCCACTCGACACAAACTAGGTCATTTCAGGACTAACACATGGTTCAATTTTATTTCAATCATTTGCTTGCACGTAGGGGTCTTTAGCAGTGGGAGGAAACCGGAGGACCCAGAGAAAACCGACGAGGTTGGACAGGCGCATTATGATTCAACGCGCCCACGCTAACCAAAGTAATAATAAATATACTTGTCTTTAAATAACTGACACACCATGTTGAAGAGATGTTAAACCCTATTCTAAATGAATCTACCAATCAATATTCATGTCTTATCTGGCCGTGAAAATATGGGATAATAATATCCAATGTTTAAGGAACAATGAACATTTTATAATCACTACACAAATTGCGTATTCTATGGTTTCGGGTGAAATTTATAATAAAGAAAGAAAAGCGAGAGAGAGAGAGAGAAATGGGGTTTAACGTCGTCCACTTGACACCAACCCCCCAGAAAGAAAAGCATATCCCATAAGACAATGTGGAAGTAATTAGTAATGGCTGATTCACAAATGACAAAATAATAATAATATTAAAAAACAAACATTTTATAATCACTACACAAGTTGTCTATTCTATGGTTTTGGGTGAAATTCATAACAAAGAAAGAAAAGCATATGTCACAAGACAATATGGAAGTAATTAGTAATGGCTGATTCACAAAGACAAAAAAATTATAATAATGATAATAACTAGAACTGTGACGCAGTAATGACGGGTTTCATCGGTGCCCTGTTACCCTTGAACATATGTCACTTCCGGTACCGATGAAACCATTAAACAGGTTTCCATATAAGCATTGCACACATCAAATAAAATGTACGCAGAAACAACCAAATCCAGCAATATCAATTCATTGTATACATTTGTTACATGTAAGTGATACTGACAAAATTACATTACTTCCAGTGATAATGAAAATGTTAAATTAGTTTTATGAAATCAGAAATGGCATAAGGCATCACATGGAGAAAATTTTATGTAAATCGAATAATAATTGCCACTTTTATAGACCAAAAACCTTGAAAAGGGACTTGTAGAAAATCGTCTATTTCTCTGCAACCGTACAAGTTAGATCTGTATGATCGTATGGGTTCAATCTATTTGTTGATTGGAATCAAATATCATAATTTTAAAAACATTACAAATCAGACTCATTTCAATAAAATATCTGTTTTGAAGGCTAAAAATACAGTAAAAGTGTTAAATTACTTGTATGAAATCGTAAATGGCATTAGGTATCACACGGTGAAAATTTTATGAAAATCGAATAATGATTAACACTTTTATGGACCCAAAACCTTGAAAAGTTACCTGTTGAACTGAACAAGTTAGAAACCATTTTGTGATACCTACATGATTGTATGGGCTCATTCTATTGGTTGATTGGGATCAAATATCAAAATTTTAAACACATAACAAATACGACTCATTTGAATAAAATACTGGTTTTGAAGGCTATAAATAAAAATTTTGCCCAAATTACGTCATTTCCGGTGACATTGGAAATGTTAAATTGGTTTGACCGTGTTACAATTGACATTACGCATCAAATGGTGTAACTTTTATGAAAATCGAATAATAATTGACTCTTTTACAGGCAAACTAGCGTAAAGGGTGACTCATGCAAAATTGCCCATTTCTCGGCAACTGCTCATATTACAAACTAATTTTCACATACATTCTCTTCGTATGGATTATTGCTACTAGTTTATGAAAGTTTCAAAAAAATATATTAAAATATGAAAAGCCTGAATGGGTTTTGAATAGCTCATTTTTTCACCTTTTTTCGCCTTTAAATCGAAATAATCCGAAAACAAAATAAAAATTAAAAAAACTGAGCGCGTTTATTTTTTAGCCTTAACAGGGCACACCCTTTCAGTCATACCAGATTTGAAAAAAATAATATTTGCTTTCAAAAAGTGGTACCGAACTGTCAAATTTGCAGTTTTTGCTAAATTTACGTCACTTCCGCTATCGAAAGGAAAATGTACCGGTAACAAAAAAAATGACATTTTGGACCACGGAGCATATGAACTTTGTTTTATACAAATCGAACAATAAATAATTAATCCAGGACTGAAAAACTGAATTAGCCAATGGGGGGCCAAGGAAAAATACGGTGGCAAAAAATGTTGCCATTTTTGGTCAAATCAGATGACTCTTTAACCCTAAGTAAAATACCACATAAAAATATTCATTAATAAAAAAGTTTTTTGTAAAAATTTAAATGTTCAAAATTTGGCGCCTAATATCTCCTAAGATTCGTCGAAAATAAAAAATCCAAAGAACCGTAGCTATGTGCCTTGTCTCTGGCTATGTCAAAATGTATCAAATATTACAATCCGACAATTATTGATAACATTACGGCAAAATATCGAAAAACGACAACTTCGGTGATTTCGGACATTTCGCATTGTCGCAGAACGTTGGAAATAGCTTTAAAATTTAAGTCAAACCCACTTTCCCAGTAAAAACCGACGACTTCGAATCGATCTGACAAGTAGTTTCTGAGATATGCTCAAATGGAAAAATAATAATAATAATAAGAATAATAATCCGAACAAAAACAATAGTGTTTCAATGGACTAAGCAGGCGTAAACGACTGCCGTTTAATTTGCACGGTTAACATAATTGATTATAAATTACAATAATTGTTTCAAAAATTGAATACGAATCACTTTATATACATTCATATTATATCAATATGTGGTTTTCGACCTATTATTGTCTATTTTAAGGTTAAAAAAGTAGAGTCATTCGCCCTTAGTAAACAGACTTCCTTTAAATCTTTCCTTAAATAGTAATTACCAGCTATATATAAGATTTAGATAAAGAGCTGAGAGGTCTTGCTCTAATAGTTAAAAACTAGATAATGAAAGGGGAATTTTTTGACAATTTCAGTCAATATTACTTCATTCTGAGCGAAGTTGTTAATGTTTGAAATATAGCACTGTAACCCAGGTATCGTTTAATCTTGTGTATCTAGCACTAATTTCTTTCACATTCGTTTAATATCAAATCTTTGTTTAAAAATTCGAAAAAATCGTTTAAAATCACCAAAAATCATCTAATTTGTACATGTGTCTAGTTTAAAGTTGACTGATTTATTTTGATAATTAGTGTCCAATTTACAAGTATTTAATTTCCTGATCACTGTTTAAAAATTAATCATTATACATCATTAATCAATTGGGTTGTTTATTTTTTAACAATGATTGAGAAATTAAACACTTGTAAATTGGACATTCATTATCAAAATTTAATGGTCAGCTTTAAACTGGACAGAAGTACAAATTAAACGATTTATGGTGATTTTAAACAGTTTTTACAAATTTTTAAACAAAGATTGGATATTAACCGAATGTAAAAGAAATTAGTGCTGGATACACAAGATTAAACGATACCTGGGTTACAGTGTAGAGTAGTCTAAATTTTTATTTCTACCATTGTTACGATAACAAAGTCTTGAGTATCCTTCCGAACAATGCTAGGGCTGTTTGGAAATTGTTATTGCTACCTTTGTTATGAATATGATAGCACACATTGTCTTGATTATCCATTTTTAAATTAAATCATTAACTGCCAATTATTTTTAAATCCGTTGAAAATCAAGAGGAAGCGATGTTATGGTCTTATCATGTTCAATAAATGTCTAATTAATAATTCATGTTACAATCAAGGCCAAAAGACAGACTGGCAAAAGGCAGATTTAGCTCTTGAATAATGCATGTTTATATAAGATTGCTACTGTAAATATTGAATTTCAACCACTTATAAGGAAATACAGACCTATGTATAATGGCCATGGCATATCTACAAATTTATTTTTATAGTCGGATTATGGAGAGTCATATAGACATACAGAGAGTGACGATTATGTTGTTTAGGACAAGTAAACGTTATTTATTTAGAGTAAATTTTTCACCTGACTATGAACCTTTAGCCCCTTTCCTCTGCAACCATGTGGTATTATTTGGTCTGATAGCATGTGACCCTGACCTTGTATCAATATTATCTTACCACCCTCTTAGTCCCACCATTCAAGCTACATGTACATGTAGTGACAGCAGTACTTAACAGACCTACACTACATACACTACACTTCAGGTTGACTATATTCTAATACATTTTTAAACAAACCTTCACATTCTACCTAAAATTTCTAATTTTTCTTTGTATTTTTCTGACAATGTCCATTTTTTAAGGACTTAATTCACATTAAAATATATAACGGTACTCAAATTGAATATTCAATAATGCTATGTCCATATTAGAAGCAAACAAATCCACAAAATTGCTCATAATGCATTTAACATTTAATTAAAAAAACAAAAAACAATTTGAAATATCATTGGCAGAAAATATCATGGCTTGGATTCAATCTGTTTAAAGGAGGCGAATTGCTAACTCAATATCATCCGAAGTCCAAACATTGAAAACACGAATTTTATTTGTCAATTTAAATCAACATTCGTGTTGTGATCTTACTGGGATACGATGGGCTTCTGATGTCCAATGTTTAAGAAAAAATAAACATTTTACCATTGGTACACGCATCGTGTACCATAATGATTTTCGGCACCACTTGCAAGAACGGACTTGAGGAACAAGGCTAGATATATTCCACAAGTCATGTCAGACAGTGACGCCATATTCTTATCTGGAGAGCATGTATAGTAAGCCGTTATCATATTAACACGTGTATTTGTGAAAATACCACTCCTGGAGATTTCAAAACCGCAATCTTTTTCCTACCAATATGAAATCGAACTTGAATCAGAACCTTGAGAAAAATTACAGATCAGTATCAAACCTGATTTTTCTATATAAAACTTTAGAACTCGTAATAGCAAGTCAACTCACATCCCATATCAGTGAGAATAATCTAATGGAAGAGTTTTAAAGTGCTTACAGGAAGTTTCATAGCAGTGGGAGGAAACCGGAGGACCCGAAGAAAACCCACGAGGTTGGACGGGCGACCCTACACATTGTCACGTACAACCGGGGATTCGAAACCCTGCCAATTGACTCAATGACAGGTCTTGTGATACAGCGCGCACATGCTAACCATTCGACCATCCAACCCCCTTGACTGAGAGGTATAACTTTCACAATATTACAGTTGGCAAGACATTAAATCAAATAAGCATTTTAAATATTTCAAACAATATAGTATACATGGTGTCGTATATATCAGCTTATATCAATATATTGAAAATTTCAGTCAAATTACTTTATTCTGAACATAGTTATCATCGTTGTAATATTTGCCTAGAAATGGTAGTGAAATGTGCATTCACCTTGGTCGATCGTTTGATTGACAGGCGTTAACTCCACCTACATATCTCGATTATCAAGTAAAGTTTTCAATGGCATGCGGAAACGCTCTACAGCGGCCTCGCTAAGTACACTCTATCATTTAGCCTCGATCTAACTGACGTATTCTCATCAGGATGCGCCATATTTGAATTAATTATTAAGTGAAATCCTATTTAAATCCGAGCTGTAGCCGAGCCATCCGTGGGTCTACAGAGTTGATTTTGGGCTTGTTGTTTAAATAAAGATCTAATTTATAATTTCTATAACATCTGAAGCCTAAATTAAGACTTACAATAATCAGATTTTGCTCTTGCGTAATGTATGTTTAACCATTCGGCCACACAAACCCCCCGAATTTATAACATCAAAACAAGACAATAACTGTTAGAAAACCTGATAAATTGTGAAGGTGTGATTGACACAAGGTGTGCATTTTGTAGACATTTAATTTAGAAAATAAAAAATGTTCTTAAATGAAATAAATTTACAAAGCTTTCAACCGATAAAATATAAATTATAAATCTCATAAAGTTTAAAGAATATGTAATAAATGTAACTCACAGAAATTACAATGTAGACTACAGTTTGTTTTTGGTTACAAAAAACATTCAATTAAAATGGCATTAGGTAAGAATAGATAAAGAATAGATAATGAAAAGAGAATATGCTAAAAAATTCAGTCAAATTACTTCACTGTAAATCTAGATATTTTGTGGATACAATTATAAAAAAAATGAAATGAAATGGGGTTCAACGTCCTACTGTTCTGCTCCTAACCTGGGCTAATGAAGACGGGCATACGCCGTACAGTGTGCTATGAGGGAAATTTTGACCGAGTAGCAGCGCTTCGGCCTACTCTTATATCGAATTCCCACTGCCAAGGGATCTTTTACTTGCACGCAAAAATATGTACATGGGACCTCGTTTTTTTGTCCCATCCGAATGACTAGACAGCTATCGTTGTCAGGCCCTCCGTCCTGCATCACTGACAAGGGGAAACCACACCGGAAAATCTGGATGAACTTTCTCGGCTAATGCAGGGATCGAACACCCGACCTCCAGGCTAGCGAGCCAGCGTCTTACCCACGTGATCCCCCAGATACAATTATAGCCTAGCCTTGAATGTCATTACTACAGTTACTACCATAATAAACAAAATTTTGATTATCCGCATCAACCACAAAATGTATTTAAATCTACTTAAATCATAGCCATCCCTGGCATCAAGAATTGATTATGGTTTTGTCATGTTAATAAATGTCTAATTAATAACTTATATAACATTATAGACCTAAAGAAAGACCTGCAATAGGTAGATTTCACTCTTGCATAATGCATGTTTAATAAAGAGAGCAGAATATATACTTCTCAAATATCTGGGAGTCTCGATGGTCCGCTAGCCAGGAGGTCGCGGGTTCGCTCTCGGTGTTGGCGAAGAAAGTTCATCGTGATATTTCGGTGGGGTTTCCCCAGACAAGGAGAGCTGTCTAGTCTAGTCGTTCGGATGGGACGAAAACCGAAGTCCCATTTATAGATTGGCGTGCTAGTAAGATAACCCCCGACAGTGCAATTCGATATAAGAGTTGGTCGTCTAGTCTAGTCGTTCGGATGGGACGAAAACCGAAGTCCCATTTATAGATTGGCGTGCTAGTAAGATAACCCCCGACAGTGCAATTCGATATAAGAGTTGGTCGTAGCTCCGCTGTCCGGACAAAATTTCCCCAATAGCACACTGTATGAAGTATGCCTGTCTTCGTTAGCCCAGTCGCAGGGCCTCTGACAGGGGTTGGACAACTCGTCAAAAGAGGGGGTGGGGGTGGAGGGCTCGAATTTTTTTAAAAGGTACAAGGTCTCCAGCGTCATTCTGACGTATATCTGGGAGGGGGAGAGAGAGAGAGAGAGAGAGATGGGGTTTATTTTCCCCTCAACAAAAATTAGGTCACTTTGAGACTAAGAATTAGTACAATTATAATTCAATAATTTGCTTGTGCGTTGGGGAAACCGGAGGACTCCGAGAAAACCTGTGAGGTTAGTCAAATGACCTGTGAGGTTAGTCAAATGACCCTACTGTTTGTATAATAGAGGTATGAGATCAAAACCACGTCTGTGTCGTCACTTGACTCAATAAAAAGATCTTAAAGTCTAAGGAACACATGTTAAACCATTTAGCGACCAACACTTACTAGGTCATTTCAATAATTCCCTTGTGCCCTCAGGACATTAGCAGTGGAAAGCTACTGTTCTCCTACTGGGCTACTGAAGATGGGCACATGCCATGCAGTGTGCTATGAGGGAAACTGTGCCCTGACAGCGGCACTATGGCCTACTCTTATATCGAAATCCAACTGCCAAAGGTTCTTTTACGTGCACGCCAATGTGTACATAGGACCTTGGTTTTCCATCCCATTCCAACGACTATGTGTTGTCCCTTGAATGTCAGGCCCTCAATCTTACATCCACTGACAAGGGTGAACCACACTGGAAAATCACAATGAACTTTCTCGGCGAATGCAGGGATCGAATAAGGGGTTCTCCAGATAAGTGAGCCAACATCCTACTCACTGAGCCACAGAAGCTACTATTTAGCAGTAGGAGGAAGCCAAGAAAGACACTACCAATTGATATGTAGCTTGGGATCAATACCATGCTATTTGACACAATGACTTAATGAAAACACATGCGTTAAAGGAACTAAATCGCTAATATTTGGAACCTAGAAATTGACACAAGAGGGTCGCAACGCATATAATAATGTAATATGACTGTATATAACCTGATTTACATTCGATCGTTTCTGTTTTTAGTATAATTTCTAATCAGTTATGTTCGACGAAATACGTCAGAAGTCTCAACCAGTCTACATCGATAGTATTTATTGCACATGCTCTCCAGATAAGAATATGCCGTCACCGTTTGACCTGACTTGTGAAATATGCCTAGCCTCGTTTTTCGAGTCCCTTATAACAAATGGCGCTGAAACACATTATGGTACACAATTCGTGTAGCAATGGTAAAATGTTTATTTTATCATAAATATTGGATATCAGAAACCTATCTTTTCCTGGTAAGATCACAACACCAATGTTGATTTAAATTGACAAATAATTCGTGTTTTCAACGTCAAAGATTTTGGGTGATATTGAGTTAGAGACTTAGCTACTTTAACTACATGACCACCCAGGTCTATTAATAAACTATGATTTAGGATAAAAGAAAATAATGTTCTGGATAACTCTGATCATGAGTTATTACACAATTACAGGTAATGACAGACCTTTACGATCTAGACTATATATGCAGTCCTTCACGTTTATAAAATTGTGCGGAAGTCATACAAAGCTCCTGCCAATTTCAAAAATGAGATAAAAGCTCCCGTAAAAAAACTCTTCTTAATTATATAGCAAGAGTAATTCTACATTTTCTTGAATTAAGGAGTGCCAAATTGTATTTATGCTTTATTATTTGGTGAATATGTTTGGTAAGTATGGTAGCATCAGAATTATCATCATGGTATCTTACAGCTCGAATGTATGCAGTTTAGAAATAAACAAAAACTACAAGTAGTTTATTAATCTCAATATTTCGGAGAGCAAATTACTGATTTAGCTAATTTGCAGGAGTCTTAAATGAACTCCCGCGAAGGTAAGTCGCGGTGCGTCGAGAGGATCAGGATCGAAAGCTCACCTTAAACATGAAAGACTGTATATGAGCACCCCCCTGTCCCAAAAATAATCAATTCTATAATAATTGCATTTTAGTTGAAAATGTCAACAGTTAAAGTCACTGACTGACTTGTCAATGGATTTTTTTAAGACTAACTTGACACCAAAATGTAGTTTACTCAAATTGACTATTCAAACATTATGCAAGAGCTAAATCTGCCTATTGCAGGTCTTACTTTAGGCCTGAAATGTTTTCTAAATTATTAATTAGACATTAATTAACATGAAAAGACCATAATTAATATGAAAAGACCATAATTAACTCTCGATGCCATCTTATGTATCCGATTGTCTTGTATTTGGATTTGAATCCGATCTGCTGTTCAACGTCTGTTGATGATTAAACGCAAAAATGGACTATCGAGACTTTGTTAATTATCGTGATAGCGGTAACAATGATAATCAAGGCTACAGTTATTTTTTAAAATAAGGTTTTCTTGGCTTAAGAGTGAAACAATTTTCAGCATATTGCCTTTACATTATCTAGTTTTTAACTATTATAGTGAGAACTGCCAGCTTTTTATCTAATCTTCCATAATGTATCTTCTAACATTCCATTAAGAAAACATCAAATGATAACAAACATGTGCAAAGGAAGTCCTTAGAAAAGTCCACTTCTAAATGTATGTGGCTGGAGGCAAGACGAAAAACATCAGTAGTGTGGAGCCATTTCCAGGTGGGGATCAGTAGTAAATATGGCTGCTACTATTATCAAGGCCGCATGTGATGTCACATGTACTGACTTAGACCTATAACTTGCACATGAACTTACTGATCAGTCATCTTGTGCAGAGTTAAAAGAAAGCTTTCGCATTAACACTAAAACAAATTGAGATTTCTACTAAACCATTTTCAGCCATGTGATAAAACCTGGCTGTATCTATTCACCATGTATTGTCTACAATGAGTATGACAGAGTATTAAATTCTATTTTAAAACTAAATAGATTGTGATAAGTAAAAATCAATAATCTAAATAATATATTATTCATTCAGAATTCTAACATCAAAAATTAAAAAAAACCAAATCCTCAATGCGTTTCACGATTGGACTATGAGAATCCATTGTTTGTAAAACAAAACACATCGCCACTACCACATCGCCACTCGCGTCTCCCAGCCATCTATCGTTCAGGCTAAGTAATAAATAGCCCCACTTTTACAATTCTAAAATCTTAGCAACAATCGAATTACACAACCTAACGGCGTATTGTTAAACTTAAATGTACAATTCAACTTTTAATGGTGTCGAATACTCTATATTGTTACCAGAATATCAATAAATCTGAGAAAAACGTGTCGCTCATTTACTTCTTTCAATGCTTTGACGCCATCTTGGATACGAAACACTGCTGTACGTGAATGGCAAGGAGAAACGACCAAATGAATGAAGAGATTAAAAATCATTTATGGCGAAAAACTTACAAATGTTGGCCAATGCATCATGACCGTAATGAACGATAATATTATTAATAATATATATACCGTCTGCATTAAATAACTATAAAGCGAGTTTGACTTATGACGGAGCAATCTATCATTTAGGCTTATTTCGAGAAAAGTGTTCATTATTTATAAATAAGTTAGAGTACCGTAACAAAACCCCGACTGCAAAGTGTGAAATCGTAACCAACTATTCCCGCCAAGACAGTGGATCGCGGACTAAAAAATATCGGAAAACATTGCGACGTAGATTTTCGACTCTCAGACAAAACTTTGTTATTTTTAATTCTTTTATATATTTTTTTATTGCTCTTCCCTTGGTCAACCTTTTTCTCCTGTCATGTTCATAAAGGCCTAGGCTAATTTACGGTGAGCGTAATAAATAATTTTTGACAAATAGGAATCTTTTATCAATTAGGAAAAATAACAAAAACTAGAAACTCGCTTCCCGCGAGTTAATAAATCTCTCAGATTCTATAAATTGTAGGCTATTCCTCTGTTTTTCAACCCAACAGGCCTATGTCACTTTATTCATTTTTTTTTTTAGGTCTCGGTTATTATTAATTTGGTTACAAACCAAAACCACGGATTAAAGATGCTACTGGACCATTCCCTTTTTAAGGTGGGCCTTGACCAACTATATTTAAATCTATACGGTTCGTAATTGATATTAATTGATATTTATCAACACGCCATCTGGATGGTCGAGTTGGATACGGCGTTACATGGCGCTATACAGACAGAGCCAATGAAAATTGCATTTTTGAGAATTATGATTTATATAAAAAGCGGGTGTTAACTGAAGCTATTTTACACATGCATATACAGGTACAAC
Source organism: Patella vulgata (assembly GCF_932274485.2). Lineage (NCBI taxonomy): Eukaryota > Metazoa > Mollusca > Gastropoda > Patellidae > Patella > Patella vulgata. Next base: position 8,201,646 of record NC_065885.2, read on the forward strand.
ATAAGTCAGCGGTACTATCGAGTTTACTGACGTCGTAAATCGCCATATATAAGGAAACAGGAGGAACCGGAGAAATTCCACGAGGTTGGACAGGCCAGGCGAACCTATACCCCTTGTCATGTACAACCGGGAAATCGAAACCATCGATTTGTAGCATATATGGTTGAGCATAGGGGCCCCATGCTTAATCATTTCATCCATTTGAAAATTTATTTAAAAAAAAGATTAAGCAGTTTTAAACCGGAGTACAGAAATCCCCCCCTCCCCCCTCAATTTCGTTCATATAACACTTTAGGACAGCTTTCGTCTATTTAAATGACTGGTGCCAAATTGTAATAGTTATAAAAAAGGGTGCCGTTCAGAAGGTCGGAATACGCCTGTAGGCTACGTTTTATTACGCCTTCAGAATTTATCGCCATTTAAAAAAAATAACAAATTTGTCATTTAAATCCTTTTCAGGATAACAACGCAAGCCTTGTGCATAATACATTAGTTCGGGAACCTGCCCTTGCCACCAATCGACAATTGCTACTAAAATAGAAAGTTAAATACCCTTTGACGTCATTATTCCCGGAAAATATATATATATATATATATATAGTCCTATCGATTTTGTAAAATACAGTTATAGTTATCTTTGTATATATATTACAAACACTTCTAATGAATTTAAATGCCCTGAAATCAGCAGAAATGATTTAGTTAGTGGATATATCCGTCGCAATTATTTTGGAATTACGAAAATAAACATAAAATGAACAGCGTACTTCCTTTCGTGTATCACGATGACGTCACACGGTTGCTGTACGATTTATATTTAGTAACGGATTGTATTGTATTGCTTTTAGGTGACAGAATCTCAGATCTATTTCACAGCGGTAATGCGAGGTTATGCGAAAGTCCCCTTTTATCTCTGTAAAAGATGTACCTATAAAAATCTGATTAAAACACAGACTATTTAGTTTCGTTTTTATATAGTTCAAAATTTCGGTTTACTTGTCTTTACTACACTAGGGTCTGAACTAGGCCATCGAAAGTATAAAAAAAACGAAACGAAATATTGATATATATTTTAATCAGAGTGTACCTATGACGTCACAGAGGTAATTACCCCACCCTGGTGTCATCCCTCTCAGTGATAGTAGAGGCCAAGCGATAATTTACCGCTGATCACGTTATTACATGTTCTGTGGTGTACGTGCAGAATGCATGTATTGACGTCTGGTATATAGATATGTACATATATACATGTCAGTGACGTCATTATATAGCCATTAGACCGTGATCTAGTATACACTTTTATTATATACGCTAAAGAAAAGCAGTTCGTGAAAAAATGTCCCGTGCTCCCCATAGACTCGATCAGCTAGTCCACCATGAACATTATAGTACAAATTGCCCACTATGCTCTTGGTTGATCGTAACCCCAAAAAATCCTTGGTCAACCGTCTATGTACCCGGAAATAAAATAATTGTGATTGATGGTTTAAATCACTCGGCCAACCTCAGCAGATTCCAATACCCTACATCTAGATTTAGGGTACTGGAATCTGCCGAGCTTTGCCGAGTGGGTTTAAATGGGTTGAAATGTAACAGGACCTGTTAGCTTCGGGACAAAATGTTGAATGGCTTTGAAATGAAATGAGGGTTAACGTTTTACTTTTCCACGCCAACCTGGAACGAAGGCGGACTAACCTGATGTCTCTCATCTACAGAGGCCTACTCAAATAATAAAATTGTACCTCAATCGATCAGAGAGAGAGAGAGGGGGAGAGAGAGAGAAATGGGATTTAACGGCCACTCGACACAAACTAGGTCATTTCGGGACTAACATATGGTTAAATTTTATTTCAATAATTCGCTTGCCTGTAGGGGTCTTTAGCAGTGGGAGGAAACCGGAGGACCCGGGAAAAACCTACGAGGCTGGACGGGCGACTCTACTATTTGTCACGTACAGCCGGGAAATCGAAAGCCCATCGATCATCATTGTATATACATGTATCATTCGAGGGTCTTGCTAACCGGTAGGTTCCATGTTCAATCCCGGTGTTGACAGGGAAAGTTGATCGGGATTTCCCGACTGTCTTACACAAGAGAGAAAATTTTGGCCAATGCAGCAACTAAATCACATGGATTTTTCAATGAATATATCGACACATTCTACACATTTTTGATCTAAAAAAAACCCAGATGAATTATGAATTATACGCCGAACATTGATATTGCTGCCTCATACAAGTAAATTTGGAATTAACAAAATGTCCGAGTCACGCCTGGGCGTTTTTAATCGCAATTTTGGGTGTTGCCCAGGCTGTGAACTAGATTATTCCAATAAATTTTAAAAATTAGACAAAGGTTACGAGTATGAGATATTTAATAAACAAAAAAGAAACTACATGTATATGATTATTTTAGTCTACAAATCATGACATTTTAATTTTTTTTTTTTTGCTTGACAGACGATCAATCACTACACGGATCGCTCTAATTTCTAATTCTCTAATTTTATGTTAAAATAAATACCCAAAACATGACCTAATGTAAATTGTTGGTGACAATTATCTAACACTTGATCAGACATAAATTTCTGCCGGCATTACCCTAGTCCCTATCCCTAAACAAATACCGTAGTCAAGTCCACACAAAGAACATATTAATAATTAAACGTGAAAATCACGTCCCACCCGAGAAGTATAATTTTTTCAATAGGACAGAGACAGACAAAATTGAGTTTAACGTCCACTTGACACAAGTTAGGTCCTTTTGGAACCACCCGTGTATACATTAACGTGCACGTAAAAGACCCCTTAGCAGTCGGAATTCGATATATAAGAGTAGGCCATAGTGTCGCTGCTCGGGCAAAATTTCCCTCATAGCACACTGTATGACGAATGCCCGACTTCATTAGCCCAATAGAAGCAGAAATTTAGGACGTTAAACCCCATTTCATTTCCTTTTGGAACCAAATGTTGTTAGCTTATTTCAATTAAGTCACTTTCGCGCAGAAGGGTCTTGAGCAGTGAGAGTAGGAATCCACAACCAGAGAAACCCCATGATTTTATATTTTTCGTCAATAGATTAAAATAAAACTAGATTTCGTTCCTTTATTGTCAGTCCACTTGTATTTCTCCTTTCAACACGGAAACGTTTTGTCTATGAGTATACATGGGGTGGGTGCATTATGAAATTTACTTATACATGTGTATCATTATATACGACACCAAGGATCATTCTCTAAATAAATCACGTATTTAATCTCGATATATCACGTGTTTAAGCCATTCTACTTTCAATTTATTTATAAATGTATGATATATATTACAATAAGACAAAGGAAATGTGTTAAAACAAACAAATAATCGATGATTTGGGTTCCCTTTCAGTTATTTCTTTGTTTAATGAGCTTGCTCGACAACTAGCGGGTTGGCTGTATGGGATCTATTTATAGTAACACCCTATCCATACAATCAAATATGGCGATTCTGTAGTCAGAATAAATTTCAACATATTTGATTATAACAAGCTAACCATACCCTTTCCATGGTGATTTTTTGATATATTTATGATCCTGGAACTGTGACCCACCTTTTGAGCGTAGTGGTTCCTCGTAATTCTTCTTCTAACCGTAGAAATATGACTTTTTTGTAGCTGTTCTTAATGCAGTGAGATCGCCGACCGGAGCAAGTAACCATCAAAGCCTATCTCAGTGTGTATAGGCATAGACTTGTGTATCGAGCTATGAGAGAGAGGACACGTATGTGATAATAATAAAAACTAAAAAGTAATAATACCTTATAGTATCTCGTATATTCTTCTAATTTTAGATATCAACTCGAATCTTGATCCGTTAATTTCAATCAAAGGATATCCTTTTATTTAGTTCTTGGGTGTATTAGCTCTCTGGGAGACCAATTCGTGTTCATAGACTCCGGTCTCAGTCAGTAAACGGATTAGCCTACCGAACATCTGTTCAACTACGCGCAATGTTTTTTAGCTTTGTATCAATAAATACTTGTTAAACATTAAAATAAAAACCAACAATTGTATTTAATGTCGGTTATTATACATGAAAGCGCATGAATAATTTATGCTATATCCTATATCCTGTATATATATATAGGTTCATTTCTCTAACAATATTTGCATAAAAGTAAAAGTAGATTCTAGAGGATTGATCGCGAGTGTTTTTACTTGGGGTATATTTTTAGGGTGGGGGCAGTCTAACGCTTGCAGGGGGTTTGTATGGCCGAATTGTTAGCGCGTGCGCGCTGTGTGATAAGGGCTGTCATTGAGTTAACTGACGTGGTTTCGATTCCCAGGTTGTACGTGGCAAGGAGTAGGGTCGCCTGTCCAACCTCGTGGGATTTCTCTGGGTCCACGGTTTCTTCCCACTGCTAAAGACCCCTACGCGCATAAAATTGAGCCATATGATAGTCCCAAAATGACCCCTAGTTTGCGTCGAGTGGACGTTAAACCTGGACTTTAGATCATGGAGCCATTTATGGATCTCAAGGAACAGAGTTGACTGCACATAAACTTGTGTCTTTTCCGGATTCTCTAATTGCATATATTTAACCCCCCCCCCTTTTTTTAAATTTTAATTTAATATATGTATGGATTCCTGGCGGGAAAAAAAAACACTCCACCGGTGAAAAGTGTTTTTTTTCTTTTTTTTTTTTCCGAATGACGACCGACGCCTAAATCCTTCCTTGGTGCCTTGAGATTCATGGTGTAATTATGGCGGATGGGGTAAGGAGATCAGGCCGTATATTCTGTCTAGGCTAGGACTATATGTCTACTGTGATGCGGTTATCAATCTTGCTCCTTTTTAATTTTCCAGAAGTTCTGTGTATGTATCCCGGTGTTGACTGAGAAATTTCACCGGAATTTACCAGCGTGGTTTCCCCCTTGTCCGTGGTGCAGTACAGAGGGTCCAGCAAATAACACCGTCTAGTCATTCGGATGGGATAGTTGGAATGCCATTGCTTGCCATCCGTGATCGTATATTAGAAGAAAACCGGTGACACTTTTGAATTTGGGTACCTAGTGAAAACATTGTTGAATTTAAAACTATAAACCACCTGCCCGGGCCTTCACGCACTCGGGCCACGGCCAGTCCCCATTCAGTTTGTGGCAATCGTCACTGTGAAGGTAATCGGGGCCTAGATAACAAACCTCATCTCTCAACCCTCCGTGTTTCGAGATAAGAGATGGTGCTATATAGTTCCACGTAGCAAAGCTCAACGCAAATCACATCGGGCCTCAGTAAGTAAAATTGACAATATTTGTCATCAAAACAACGATTGATTATTGTTATTTATAATATTTCTGTCACATCCAACTACAATTAAGCACATAATCCTACCTGAAACGGGTATAAATCATCGTATTTAAAATCGAGTGTACTGTCGGATAAAAACAACGCTTCAATAATTTAAACGCGAATATTTGGAGTTAGGCGATAGTTGTGTCACTACACTGGCCTCTGTAAGTTTAATTCGTCATAATAGTATAAAAAGAAATTGAGTTTGCCACTTGGAACCAAAGGCACCCAATCGTAGCTAAAAACAAGCACATCAGTATATCGCAACGTTTTTAGCTACGTTCTCGTAGCTAATCGGGGCCTAGTACTGGGCCCTGTTTCACGAAATTTTAACTAAAGATAAAATTCAAATTTTAGTAGATACTTCAATTTTGATTGGCTAAGCACTAAAATCAATGTAATATTATCCAATCAAATTACTAAAATTTGGATTTTATCTTAGTTAAAACTTCGTGAAACAGGCCCCAGGTCTGTAGAACGCTACAATGATGGTGTGTTCTTGGACTCGATCCACTGATGTGTCTTTCTTACGTTCTCAAGAATACTATCTGACTTGTTATAGCTGGTCTGTTTGATTTCTGCCAAATTCTACCCCCGCTGTCTCTTTTATAGGTACATACCCCTAACCGATTTACGTAATGGACTGATAACAGCTACATTCCAAAATATGGAATGGACACGCACCATACCTTGGATATCGACAGGGATTCTTGCCTAATTTGGTCAACAAATATGATATATGTTTTATAACAAAGAAGCGTTTAAATGGCCAATATGTTAATTAGTTAACGTATCAAAACAACCAGCATAACTTACTAAAATATCTTGATTATCAATTTTAGAATAAATAACTGGTTAAAGATCACAATATGGTTATTGTTACCGCTATCATATTGTTACAGGTGCGCGGTCAGTATCGCGCGCTGCCGCCAGTGATCATGCATGCGATTATATAGACTGACTAATATCCGATTATTGAAAACGAAACTGAAAGAGAAACTTTTACTTTCGCTTCGTTTCGTTAGGCGCTAAAAATGTCGATGTTTTTCAATATTTTTGCCAATTGCTGACTTTTTGACAGCGTTACTCATCACTTAAATGTCCGGAAGAAGCTTATTATCCGTTCGGTCTGGCAATTTTAAGCATCGAAAATGGCTTGTCACGTTCTGTTAATTTTGATGGGGCTATTGATGAGTTCGCTTCCAAGTGTGCACGAAAAGTTCCGTTTGAAACTAGTTCAACGAATACTTTATATTTTGATATTTTGGTGTCTGATGGTCACGTTTTTTTTTTTTTTTTTTTTTTTTTTGTCTTTCCATTTGTTTGCCTGCTTAAAATTTCCTGTAAAAATCGTGTATATCTGAGTATTATTAAATCAGTAAACGTAAAACATAAGACATCTGGTATGGACCGTATATTATAATATATGTTGTGTTAAATCTCTGTGTTTTAGCAAAGTTACCTCCAGTTCTCCCAGATATACGGAATCCCCGGTTGTACGTGACAAGGATTAGGGTCGCCTGTCCAACCTCGTGGGTTTTCTCCGGGCCCTCCGGTTTCCCTCCACTGCTAAAGACCCCTACGCGCAAGCGAATTATTGAAATAAAATTAAACCATATGTGAGAAAACCTCGTGAGAAAACCCACGAGGTTGGACAGGCGACCCTACTCCTTGTCACGTTCAACCGGGGAATCGAAACCACGCTATTTGACTCAATGACAGGCTTTATGATACAGCACGCACACGCTAACCATTCAGCCACCCAACCCCCCAAGTTGTTTATAAATGGACGAGATGTAAACCGCGTCCTTTCCAGGGACTCTGTTTCTCGAAATCTTAACTAAAGATAAAATTCAAATTTTAGTAGATACTTCAATTTTGATTGGCTAAGCACTAAAATCAATCTAATATTATCCAATCAAATTACTAAAATTTGGATTTTATCTTAGTTAAAATTTCGTGAAACAGGCCTCTGGTAATTTCCAATAAAAGTTGTAAATCTCTAACGGTTGTATACATCGTCTTCCTTAGATTATATATGGTCTGTCACTTATTCGGGAGCCGCAGTGGCTCAGTGAGTAAGACGCTGTCTCGCTGAAGGTCTCGGGTTCGCTTCCCGTGTTGACTGAGAAAGTTCATCGGAATTTTACCGCGTAGATGCGCTTTGTCCTTGACAAAGACATATGACTAGTCCTTCGGATGGCACGAAACCGAGGTTCGGTGTACACACTGGCGTTCACGTTAAAGAATCCCCAACATTTGCAATTCGATTTAATGGATGTAAATCTATGTTAAAATCCTACTTCCCACTTGGGGATGGTATAAAAAAATGCAGTCCAGGAAATTCTAAATGGCAGATCATTGAAATAAGTGATTTCTAAACGGTAGTTCGTTGAAATAAGTAATTTCTAAATGTTAGATTATTGAAATAATTAATATCTAAACGGTAGATTATTGAAATAATTAATATCTAAACGGTAGATTATTGAAATAATTAATATCTAAACGGTAGATTATTGAAATAATTAATATCTAAATAATTAATATCTAAACATTATTGAAATAATTAATATCTAAATAATTAATATCTAAACGGTAGATTATTGAAATAATTAATATCTAAATGGTAGATTATTGAAATAATTAATATCTAAATGGTAGATTATTGAAATAATTAATATCTAAATGGTAGATTATTGAAATAAGTAATATCTAAATGGAAGGTTATAGAAATAATACCACGTCATATAGAGAGTGCCCCGCGGACAACGCCCGTTACTGCTTGTAGTTAACTGGAACGAGAGTGTAGACATAGTTTTAGGAAATAGGAGATAACCTCCGGGCTACCAAAACCCCCACCTCTCTCCCCGCCCTCTGCAAGCTATTCAGAAGTGTCACCAAGACCAATCTGATTAAAATACAGATCTATATTTCTTTTTCGTTTTTTTTTTATACTTTCGATGACCTACACTACATGAAGATCTGACCGTTTGTACTGGAAGGTCGTGTCAGGCGTCGCACAAGCGGTTTTTTTTTTACCTTATGACGCCAGACACTGGTTAATCAATCAGCATTGACGGTTCTAGTTGTTTACCCACAGTTCTTGCATCGCCCGCCAAGAAAGTCGCCGTAATAGTTGGTTTCATTGGCTAATCCCTTACGCTATCAAGAACGCGGGTTATATAACAACTCTTCCAGATTCTAGTGTAATAAAGACAAATAAAACGAAATTTAGAACTATAAAAAACGAAACGAAATAGGATCTGTGTTTTAATCAGATTGGCCAAAGATACTTGATTTTATTGATTGTATATTTTAGCAGGGGGGGGGGGGGCGACAGAGACATTCCAGGATATGAAAACTGAAATGATGCCTTTTCTGAAAGCATGGCAAGAGTTGTAAACAATAATTGTAATGAATGTATGAATGCGTTTTAACGTCCCTCTACTCCACCGGGCTCATAAAAACGGACACGCGCTATACAGTGAACTATAGGGAATGTTTTGCCCAGATAATAATTGAATTACAGCTGTCAGGAATATTTTTACATACACGTCAACTTGTACATGGACCTCGGGTTTTCCTGATCAATATTTGGTTCCTTATGAGGCTTTCCACGGGTCGCCGAATGTGAGGATGTCAATGGGAAATGTATTTTAATCAAGGTTTCTAGTTGCGGGCGGAGTGGGGGGGGGGGGAGGGGGCACCGCTCCCTGGACCTTGCAAGTATGTATATAGAGATAGAGTTATAAACCGTTATAACTGAAGAAGAGGGTTCGAATTATCATTTTAAGTTAGATTGTGGTAAATATTCATGGTTTAGAGAAGGGCAGAAGGGTAAATGGATTAAGAGATGTTTTTAGTATTACAAAATTTGGAGCAAAGAATTGGCCATGCGTGGCCCTGTCTGTACTGAACAGTCTTCAGTCCAACAAAAAGTCGGGGAAAAGTTTGAGCCGGGGAAAGAGACGAGAATTAACAAATTGAACTAAATGGGAAAATTATTGGTGGTCTGAAACCATAGGGACAAGTTGTTAAATGGAGTTATCCCCCTTCTATTAATATTGTCAGACGTTTGGCATCAGAAAGTTGAAATGGATTGCAGGGAAGGATGGCACTGACTCGAAAGATGATGGCAATGCTTTGAGAAACTTTTCGTGATTACGTAATGCGACTGGTAGGTGTAGTTTAGACGATGTCGTCAATTTCTGATTGTTGAATTATCTACGTTACATTTGATAGAAACTTGGAAACTGTCAAACTGAGAGATCATTTTGGCGCCAAAATATATAATGTGCATGTTTTCGGCGAATCTTTTATTACATACTATCTGCTGAACGTACAAATAAACTTCACAACTAGTATCGGGTGTTCTGCATGAAAATTGGCGATCATGTTTGATCCGACTCCCTTTTCCATCACTTTTAGTTACGTTTTAGGATTAGGGTTAGAGTTGGGGTCAGGGTCAGGTATTTAAGATTAAAACCTATAAATTCAGGGTTAGGGGTTTAAGATTAAAACCAATGAATAAGACAAAATCTTCAACAACAACGAAATATTGAGACACAAAAATGGGAGTCACATCAAACATGAATGCCTGACAACTTTCTCAAGGTCTAATTTATAGGCTCTAGGCCAGTGGTTCTCAACCTTTTTTTGCCAATGGCACACCTTGGAACACATGAAAAAAATAGCGGCACACCCGGCTAAATATATATGAAAAATATTTGAATTTTGAAAAATAAAAACATGGTAAGTCAGACGAAATACAACCGTAGACAGAGACTAAATAAAGAAAAACACAGCTATGAGTAGACACCAGTGAATACTCAATTAGGATCAGATGGTTTTTCACATTTTCTTAGTGTGCTGTTCAAAATTTTGCGGCACACTGGTTGAGAATCACAGCTCTAGGCCCTAGAGGAGAGTGATGGAATCGAGCAGGGGATGGATGGATTGGACACCCCACAATCAATAAAAGAATTTATTAAAACATTGACAGAAATCAACCATTCTCTTCTATTTAAGGGTAGACCTACTATACTGGTGGGTTACTTTCTAACAGTTAGCTTTAGTTTCTGAATCCAAGTTTAATGGAGGCAAGTCTAGTTTAACTCAAAATCATATAGCCTATCCAGAGTTTTTGACTTTGCAAACACAGTTAATATTGGTCAATTTAAATCAACAATGATGGGCTTCTGATATTCCATATTTGAGACAAAATGAACATTTTAAAATTGGTACACAAATCGGGTGCCAGAATGCTTTTGGGCACCATTTGTAATGAAGCAACTCGATGAACGCAGGCCCGTAGCTCTAAAATACCTACTGTAGACTGTGCCCCCCCTAAAAACTTCACTGCCCCTCCGCCGCCAATAAGCTGGCTATGGACCTGGATGAACGAGGATTAACAAAAAAAACATATCCCAGAGGAGACCACAACCAGTAGACTGGAATAATCAGACGCCAAAGACTGCATTCCATTTGGACTCTATGCCAATTTCGCGGAACATGACTGATTAGCAATTACAGTAAAAACAGAAATGATTGAATGTAAATCAGTTTATATACCGGTACATTCATATGACATTATTATATACGTTGCGAGTGCAATCCATTTGTGTCTATTTCTAGTTGTCAAAGAATAGAAAATTAGCTCCTTTAAAATATATTTTAATTGAAAGGTCATCTGATAGGCTCTACCGCACTTCTCATGTTGGGTATATTATAAGGAGACCACAGAGCAAACGTTCTTTTGTTTGATTATACAAAAACCGGTGGAAATAATATAAATATATTCTCTGATACTTCCTAACCTTTAGCCTGACCCCCATCAACCTTCTCTCTTGAAGTTCAGAGAAAATAGAAATTCTTTTAATCTCCAGGGAGTCAATTCCATCCATCATTAGAGAGTGGAATTTATCCTCTACAATAAATAAAAGTTGATGAAAGACTTAGAGTTGTGATATAGAATATAGGATATACATGGTATTTAATATCATCATCTATTATTGTAGAGACACTGTATATAATACAGCTTGGGACACCGGTCTCCATTTCCAGATGAAGACGGGTTTAAGTAGTTTGAAAACCATAACGTATATTGAGTTAGTTGCTTGATCCTAAGGTAAAGGATTTTAAGGAATTTTAACACAAACTTAAGCAGTTTTATTCTCCAAAATATAATCGAGATTGGCCCCTTTAAGATAAATAGTTTAATAATATACATCTATATGCTGTTTGTTTGCACAATCTATCGAATTTATCGGGAATCGAGACAAACCTCATTCTGATGACAGACACCAGAGAGAGAAAGAGAGAGAGTTTAACATCCACTCAACACAAACTGTCACTTTTGGGACTAACAGATGGTTCAATTTTATTTCAATAATTCGCATTTAGCAGTGTGAGGAAACAGGACAACTCGGAGAAAACCCACAAGGTTGGAATTGAAACCACCATGCCAGTTGACTCAATGACAGACCTATTGTTGTAGAAGATTTATTTCAACTACTTTCAATAAATAAATCAGTTTTATTCCATTTCTGTGGTTAATTTGTTAAATATTTACAGATTTTTAAACATCTGTTAGTTTCACTTTTAAAAAAAGACTTGCCAGAAAATAGAGTGTCTCCAATTTCCAACTGAAAGGTCTGGTATTCTGTTTTCATATCTGTTTCATTACCTTACTCGATGATATTCTATGATTTTACTGAATTTATCCTCAGGATTTTGTTCTTAGATATCAAGGAGATGGTCTATCTGGAGCTGGTGGTAAATGAGTTGTTCGAGGCTCAAGATAATTCCCTAAGAATCCACCCCCACTCTTCTGGATACAAGTTGTCTGATTTTCCAATCCACTATTGAACTTGTCCAACCTCGTGGGTTTTCTCCTGGTCCTCTGGTTTCCTCCCACTGCTAAAGACCCCTATGCACAAGCGAATTATTGAAATAAAATTAAACCATATGTTAGTCCCGAAATGACCTAGTTTGTGACGAGTGGACGTTAAACTCCATTTCTCTCTCTCTCTCCCTGATGAACTTGGTTGACGACAAACCCCATTTCTGTTGCGATTTTTTCTAGGTTTGGTGATTTGTTTTTTGCTAGATTGACTGGACTAATACCCAGGTCAATATTTACCAAGAAAACAACAGGATAAATGAATAATTGGTATTTTTAGACTTGCCGATGTTGAAGAAATAAATCTGTTTCATATCAGAATTTGATGTGGATTAAAATAAGGACCAGACCAAAACAATTTAAGAGTGTTTGTGTACCTAGGGATAATGTGTGACAGGTTACTTTCTGAAGCGACAAGAAAACGTAAAAAAAAGAATCGATTGAGCATCCGTCCCGCGATTCCATACGCGAATCGTGAGACAGTGAATCGCGACACATTGATTCAACAGGGGGCGTTGGATGGCCAAATGGTTAGCACGTGCGCGCTGTATCATAAAGCCTGTCATTGAGTCAACTGACGTGGTTTCGAATTCCCGGTTGTACGTGACAAGGTGTAGGGTTGCCTGTCCAACCTCGTGGGTTTTCTCCGGGTCCCTCGGTTTCCTCCCACTGCTAAAGACCCCTACGCGCAAGCGAATTATTGAAATAGAATTAAACCATATGTTAGTCTTGAAATGACCTAGTTTGTGTCGAGTGGACGTTAAACCCCATTCTCTCTCGATTCAACAGTACATCATACTAGTACTACACAGTACATAACACAGTACCCTTGTATACCACAGTATATAACATGGTATAAGACACAATACCCCCATATACCACAGTATATAACATGGTATAAGACACAATACCCCCATATACCACAGTTATAACATGGTATAAGACACCATACCCCTGTATACCACAGTATATAATAACATGGTATAAGACACAATACCCTCATATACCACACTATATAACGTGGTATAAGACACAATACCCCCGTATACCACAGTATATAATAACATGGTATAAGACACAATACCCTCATATACCACACTATATAACGTGGTATAAGACACAATACCCCCGTATACCACAGTATATAACATGGTATAAGACACAATACCCCCATATACCACAGTCTAAAACATGGTATAAGACACAGTACCCCGTATACCACAGTATATAAAATGGTATATGACATATACCTCCATATACCACAGTACGATTCAAAGCTTTAATCAAGTTTTTGGTTAAGTAAACAATAAAATTTTTTGAAGTTTTTCCTGTTACCCAGTGAAATATTTATTGTTTTTCTTCCTGGTTGATCTGCTCTACTTGATATAAGTACTTCCTGTAGACTGTTTATTAAGTCTTTATTAAAGTAGAGAAATATCAGATTTGTTAATTACACTTCAAATTGAAAGCAGATATATAGATTACAGAGGTATTTTTTGAATTTTGTCTTTAGAATGTGGCTAAGTGAGATTATTCTTTCAAGAACGTTCTGTTCCGGATTTCTGGTGTGGTTCTCCCTTGTCATCGATGTGTGGATGGAGAGTCTGGCAAGGTACAACATATAGTTGTTCAGATGGGACCAAAAACGAGGTCTCGTGTACACATTAGTGTGCACGTAGAAGCAGGGACAGATTGGGCGATCGCCCAAAGGGCCGGTCGGACAAAAAATGAAAAAAATAATTTTGTCCAATTTGTCTAAAAAACCTTTTTCTGCTGAACATTTTATGGACCGACCATGGAGCGATGATGGTCATGTTGTATGTGACCGGTGGCCTTAACGGGCTGCCACGCCATCACTGGAGTCTGGAATGGGCTGGTATAATAGACTTTCTGGGAAGGGTGTGCTGGGTGTGGGCCGGAATTCGGAATCCGGCAATGGGAATACCGAATTTCCTTCCGAAAATTTCATCGGATTCACCCCGGGGGAGAGCCTCAAGGACCCCCCGTCCGGCATCTGTGGTCAGTAAAAGGGCCCCAATCCGCCCCTGCGTGGAAGAACCCTTGATAGTTGGAATTCAAAACAGGAGTAGGCTATAACGCCGCTGTCCTGGCAAAGTTTCCCTCATTGCACACTGTATTGAGTATTGTAGAAATATAGTCGTTGCGACATTGTTTTATAAATTTATAGGCAAGGAATGGAGGAATAAGATTATATTATATTTCATTAATTAATATCTTTGGCAAGTTGGTAGATTCATATATATGTAGATTTGTACTAAATCAACTTAGTCTGTAATTGACAGTAAATAAATAACGTGAAGCAGAAGTAAAGACAGCTAGAGACAAATTCTAGACGATCACAAGGCTACAGAAATATGTAGTAAGAAAAGATGCATGGGTCGTACGTAGGATGTGGCGACTTGTCTGGTATTCCCGCTCTCCACGTCAGACAAAAGACCTATGATGCTACAGTATGACCACCTTCATAATATTATAGTAAGAACAGAACAGTAAGACATTAAACCCCATTTCATTTCATTTCATTCAAGAACATCTGATATCACTTGAGATTATTTCATCTAGTGTGATATCGTTGTCAAAGGTTACCTGAAGATTGAGCCATGTTTCAGGGGCTAGTCCAGCATTGCATGGAAAAGGGAGGACAAGCAAGGAAATACATCAAACCCCATGCATCCCAATCTGAGATACAGTGTCTGATGATATTGCTAGAAATAAATGACAGTGTTGTGTAATTTCTAAACATTTAAAGGTTTAATGTTTATTGGTTTTTATCTAAATATAAATTTCTCAGTATGCGTATTTACAGTATAATATCAGATATAAGATATAGCTCGTAATTGTTAATGTGTAATTCATGTTTCTCTATCACCAGTTATACAGCATGTTTTTATACGATCTGGTTAAAACACCAATCCTATTTCGTTTAGTTTTTTATAGTTAAAAATTTCTTTTACTTGTCTTTACTACACTAGGATCTAGAAGACTTGTTATATAACCCGCGTTCTTGATGACGTAAGGGATTAGCCAATGAAACCATCTGTTACGGCGACTTTTTGGCATGTGATGCGCGGAACTGTGGGTAAACCACTAAAAAGTCAACGCTGATTTGTTAATCAAATGTTTGATGTCATAGGGTCAAAAGCCGCTTGTTTGACCCCTGATGCGACCTCCCACTACAACCGGTCTGATCTTCATGTAGTGTAGGCCATCGAAAGTATAAGAAAACGAAACGAACTATAGATCTGTATTTCAATCAGATTATTGGTTTTTATACGCCCATATTTTCACCTGGACGTATATTGTCGTTGCGAGTGTGTGTGTGTCCACAACTTGTTTGTGGACACTCTACCTACAGGTCACAATTTTTATCCGATTTTAATGAAACTTGAAATATAGGTTAATCTCCCAGAGATCTCGGATCCTGTCGATATTGGCATGTATCGGACCGTAACTTCATGGATCATGACCACTAATTGTACGAAAAATTGCATTTTTAGCTTGTGGAATCCTCCAGAGGTCATTATTTTTATATGATTTAAAAAAAACAAACTTTTAAATATATCACCGTTACACCCTAATGACAGTAGTAGATCTCGAATTTCACGAAAATTGGACGGAAACTGCCCAACAAAATGTCTGCTCCCCTTATGCAAATAAGGTAAAAGTAACTGAAATCATGCTTGTGAACCCTCGAGACATTGCCATTTTTTATCCACTTTTGAGATGAAGCTTTCAATATATGTCTGTATCCTAAAGATATTGGTTCCTTTTAATACTTGCCCGTATCAGACCCTAAATTTATGGATTATGGCCCCAGATTTTACGTAAAATCGCTTTTTTTTTTAGCTTGTTCTCTATCCAACTCTTGCAAAATGTGGGCATATCTTGCATGGTAATTGCTGGTATATTTTGTTTATACAGCAAATTTTATCTGATATTTGATGTTTTACAAATATTTTCTCACCTGTTGTTTTATTAAAATCATGTTCAGTTTTACCTACTTCCCGTGTTCATGCTGTAATGTTGTTCATGTTATAGTGTCATTCATGTTGTTCATGTTATTCATGTTATAATGGTGTGATATCCATGTTGTATTGTTATTCTTGTAGTGATGTTGTTTATGGTGTAATGTCGTTCATGTGGGATAACATCTAGACAGAGGTGTCATAATTATAGAAGGATAGGGTGTACTGTCAGTAATAGGAAAGAGATGGGGACTTTGAAAAAATAGGTTGTAACGTCCAGGGGAAGACAAGGTGATATACTGTAAAAAAAGAAAGAGGGGAGGGGGGAACCATAAAAAGAGGTTGTAACGTCCTGGAGAAGATAAGAAAATATACTGTAAAAAAAGGGGTGGTGGGGGTAAATTCAGACACAAAGTGTAGTAGTTTGACCGATTAAACAGGTGATGCACTACCATTACACATTCATCAGGGACGGCCGAATGGTTAACGTGTGCACACTGTATCATAAGGTCTGTCATTGAGTCAACTGGTGTGGTGTGAATCCCCGGTTGTATGTGACAAGGAGTGGGTTTTCTCCGGGTCTTCCAGTTTCATCCCACTGCTAAAGACACCTACATGCAAGCAAATTATTGAAATAAAATTGAACCATATGTAAGTACCGAAATGACCAAGCTTGTGTTCAGTGGAACGCCATCTCTCTCTCCCTCGCTCTCTCTCTCTCGTTCTCTCTCTCTCTGCTCCCTTACACATTGTCAGGATTCTACTCTCTCCCACTCAACTATACTATACTTATATTACACATCAACACAAGGCTGATAAACTTTCACTTCTGTCAGCCAGGTAGCAGACATATAGAGTGGCGGGAGAGTGTGCCTCAAAACTTTCACTTGTGGTAGACACACACAGTAGCAGGATAATATATATAAACGGTTATCTAGGCCAGCGCCATTCAACATGTTTTTTATGTTCCTGTTTTCATTTAGTGTGGAGATTTATTCCATATTGTGTTATTTCTAACTGACGGACAAACCGGACACATCGTTGATGGATTGCTGAGTTAAACTTTGTTTTAGTTTTGGTTCCATTGTGGAGTTTTGTGTTTTTTGGTAAAGGTTTTATATGTATGTTTTTATTATTGTTGTTAATGTGCCATGGTGTCTACTCATCCATACTCTGTTATCTAATAGACTTGGATGTGAGACAAAGAGAAATGGGGTTTAACATCCACTTGACACAAACTAAGCCATTTCTGGACTAACATATGATTTGATTTTATTTCAATAATTCGCTTGGACGTAGGGGTATTTAACAGTAGGAGGAAAACACAGGACCCAAAGAAAACCCACAAGGTTGGACAGGTGACCCTATTCCTTGTCACGTACAAGCAGGGAATTGAAACCCTGCCAGTTGACTCAATTACAGACCTTGTGATCTAAAGCCATGTGTTAAACTATTCGGCGAACCTAATCTCAGAATCAATATGTTCAAGGTCTTTTAATGCATTTTTTCCACTTGTCTAGCTGTTCGTACAGCACAAAAAGTCAAGGTCCCGCTGTGGGGTGTATTTGATGATTGGAAACCCAATGAAGAGTAGTCAGAAAGCCACTGCCTGGCCAAAATTTACTCCCAAGGCATTGCATATCTGTGAAATTTTTTTAATTGTGTTAGGCTCAAAATGACTGATTATTTTGTTCTTTTGACAAAATGTTATTCTTCATTGCTTTTAGAGGCTAGGTAGCTTGATAAACTGGTGGTCCTGTGTTAAACTTACTTGTTGGCAGTGAAAGTTTATTGGATTTTCTAACTTGGTTCCCCTTTATCGGTGGTGTAGGACAGACAGCTTGACAATGAACAACATATAGTGATTCAGATGGGACAAAAAACAAGGTCCTGTGTACACATTGGCAGTTAAAATTTGATAAAAGAGTAGGCCGTAGTGCTGCTGTCCGGGCCAAATTTCTCTCATAGCACACATCATTAGCCCAGTCGGAGCAGAATAGTAGGACTTTAAACTCCATTTCTTTCCTCGCCTTTATTAGCCGAGTCGGTGTAGAAATATAGGATGATAAACCCTATTTTAATTCCATTGCTATCCTTTATTTTTAATTAAGTTCTTTAACTCTAATTAATGATAAAAGGTTAGTGTCAACAAATTTTGTAATAATATAAAATTTGGGGGATTGGATGGCCGAATGGTTAGCAACTGGTGTGGTTTCGAATCCCCGGTTGTACGTGACAAGGAGTAGGGCTGCCTGTCAAACCTCGTTGGTTTTTTCCGGGTCCTTCGGTTTCCTCCGACTGCCAAAGACCCCTCCGCACAAACAAATTATTGAATTAATTAAAACTAAACCATATGTTCGTCTCGAAATGACCTAGTCTGTGTCAAGTGGATGTTAAACCCCATTTTTCTCTCTCTCTCTCTCTCTCTCTCTCTCTCTCTCTCTCTCTCTCTCTTTTAATATCAAATTTGTACATGACATGTGCTATTTTATAAACTATGGAATTTTTGTATTCCAAAATATTTGTACAACTTTGATCCATAGGACAAAAGTTTAATAATATTTATACTGGATAGAAATAGTACTGACAGGTTATTAAAACAAAAGTTAGGAATAGTTTGTTATTAAAACAAGAGTTAGGGTTAGTTCGTGTAAATTTAGATGCAACAAGTACTTGAACTCGTGTTCAGACACTACTCTACCTGATTTTGCATGGAAATTTAAACATGAATTATGCAAGAGCTAAATCTTCCTATTGCAGGTCTTTCTTTAGGCCTGAAATGTTTTCTAAATTATTAATTAGACATTAATTAACTTATCCAGGCCATAATCAACTCTCCAATATTAAATAGATTGGAACAGTTCAGCCATATTTTAATTTAAGCTAGAAATGGAGGAGCGAGACTTATCTTCGAACAACCAGTACGGTGGTTAAAATTATTGCACACATCTTGTCAAACCTTCAAAGGCTAATATCTTCGCTTGCAATAGAGTAATTTGAATGAAATTTTCAAATTATCAATTTTACAATATCTATTTTTCGAACTATTATAGCAAGAATGGCTAGCTCTTTATCTAAATCTTACATAATATATCTTTAAAGATGCATTTAGATAAATAGCTTGTCATGTTGCTATATTCGGCTTTTGATATATTTTCAAATGTTCTGGAAATAATGCCATAAAGATGCATTATGTAAGATTTAGATGGAGAACTGGTCATTCAGATAATTCAAAATGAATATATTGAAAATTTCAATCAGATTACTGTATTCTGGATGAAGTTAGGACTGTTTGAAGGTGTAGCAGAGATCGTTACTTGACAACTGAGACCAAGAGGTCTATTTTCCATTTTATTGATGGAATTTTAAAATCTTGCTGGTGTTCAAATCCACTTAAATCCCAGCCATCTGATGATGTAGAGAGTTGATTATGGGTTTATCATGTGAATGGGGGTAGGGTTTGATGGCTGAATGGTTAGCCCATGCTTGCTGTATCATAAGGTCTGTCATTGAGTCAGTTTGTGTGGTTTCGATCGCCCGGTTGTACGTGACAATGAGTAGGGTCGCATGTCCAACCTTGTGGGTTTCCTTTGGGTCCTCCGGTTTCCTTCCACTACTAAAGACCCCTACGCGCAAGCGGATTATTGAAATAAAATTGAACATATGTTAGTCCTGAAATGACCTAGTTTGTGTTGAGTGGACATTAAACCCAACTTCTCTCTTTCTGTACATAATAATTTATATAACATTTGAAGCCAATAGGCAGATATAGCTCTTACATAATCTGGGGGGGTTGGATGGCCGAATGGTTAGCACGCGCGTGCTGTATCATATGGCCTGTCATTGAGTTAACTGGCGGGGTTTCGATTCCCCGGTTGTACGTGACAAGGAGTAGGGTCACCTGTCAAACCTCATGGGTTTTCTCCGGGTCCTCCGGTTTCCTCCCACTGCTAAAGACCCCTACGTGCAAGCAAATTATTGAAATAAAATTTTTAAAAAAACATATGGACGTTAAAACCCATTTCTCTCTCTCTTTCTTACATGATGCATCTTTTAAAAAATTTTAATGCTGTTTCTGTTTAAATTCACTTGACAATTTCACCTCCATTAATAAATTACAACCTTGATGACTAATCACCTTGAGTTTCTATTTTAACTTTGTTCACACTTGAATTATGTTGAATTAAGTTCAGGTAAATACTTTATGTTCACTTTCTTCTCTTAAACAAAGAAATAGTTCAATTATATACACAAGATAATCCAGTCTATTTCTAGCTACATCTCAGCTTCTGATTCAATACAAACTGGGACATTATCTTCCATTAAAATTTGGATTTTGTTTCCTTAATTAAATGTGAAATAATCAAGTTGAGTACATTGTTGCAAAGACTATACAGTGGAAATTAGATAAAAGTACTATTGGTGACCTTAAAAGAGAGAGAGAGAGAGAGAGAGAGAGAGAGAGAGAGAGATGGGTTTTAACGTCCACTCGACATAGACTAGGTTCTTTCGGGGCTAACATATGGTTTAATTTTATTTCAATAATTTGCTTACGCATATGGGTCTTTAGCTGTGGGAGGAAACTGGAGGACCCGGAGAAAACCCACGAGGTTGGACAGGCAACCCTACTTCTTGTCACAAACAACCAGGGATTTGAAACCACGCCAGTTGACTCAATGACAGGCACACATGTTAACCATTCGGCCATCCAACCCCCCGACCTTAAAAGTATGAGAGAACTTTAAATTAACAAACGAGACATCCTGACAAGCTCGTCCAACAGTGGTTAGGACATCTGTATCTATTTTATAAAACGTCAGTAAACAAGATATAATCTAATGGGTTTTTTATTATAAACAATAACTATTAATATGAGGTAATTTTGTTATGTTGAAACCCAGCCAGCCATCAGGCGTGTTCTGTATATATCTATTGTTTTATTATTTTAACGTGTGTATTTTTGTTCCACAGAGTTGCCTTTTCTACAATTACATCAAAACTTACACAAGTCTACCTCCGTACTGTTGATAGAGTAAAGATAACGCAACTGTCAATCACAGACACCATATTGTTCTGTAATTAGTTCATTTTGGATAAAAATAAAACAATATGGACTGGAATTCCTGAAAATGTTCTCAGAGACTGAAGCGAAAGAAGAATTCAATATTTGAAATGTACCAAATGTGAAAAAATTCCAGGAAATTTTTATTCATGACAGATTCTATCTGTTCTAAGCACAGGTGTGCAGGAATCTAAAGGGATCTACCTGATTTGTGGTATATGATAAAAAATACTTGCCATCTGACAGGAATATGAGAAATTATAACTTCATTATTCGCTAGCTGTGTGAACTTCCCAAATAAAATAGAATTTGTATCAGTTGTCTAGACTGTACTATTCTAGAAGTGGTATCAGTTGTTCTAGAAGTATCAGTTGTTCTAGAAGTGGTATCAGTTATTCTAGAAGTGATATCAGATGTTCTAGACAGTGATATCAATTGTTTAAAGGGACAATAACACTCTTGCTGGCTTGACAGCTCCAGAAAATAAAAAATAGCCCTATTCTAAGTACTAGATGTGTTAGTGACCTACCTGTTGTGTAAATTATTCATTAAATCCTATTTTAGGGTTCAAAAATTTTTTTAAATCTAAGTCACATTTGAAAAGCTTTACGTCAGGCTTTTCAAATCATTTAGTTGAATTTTTCCAATTTTTTAAATTAGATGTGTTAAGATGAAATTTGTATCATCAATTAATTGGAATATTGTAAAATAGTACAATTTGTTAACCAGAATAAAGATTGGGACATATTATTCAGTTACAACAAGAGTGGTATTGAGCCTTTAAGAAGTCATATCGGCTGTTTAAGAAGTTGTAACTGTAAAGTGGTATCAGGTCTTCTAGAAAGATTGTGTTTAAGAAGATCCCACTATCTGACAGAAATATTATTTCAAAATTAATGTAAATATATGTGCAAAGTTAAATGTGTTGATATTCAGAATAATCTATGGAGAAATCCAGACAAATCTTGGAGAACAGAACTTGATGTGTTTTTAATTTGACGTTGATGTTTTACTACATCCAGCTACCGATGCGGATTTGTTCAAATTTGACTTTTGTACCAGTATCACAAAATCTTATTTATTTAAATGTTTTAAAGTTCTGTTGGAGCAGAATTAAAGTAAACATTTCCATCGTGATAAAATTTAAATAACATTTATCTCTTCTGGTAAAAGCTAACCATCTGCCCCATCTCAGAAAGAAATTCCTTCCTGAAAATTAGTTTTTGTCTCTTGAAGGAAAGTGCACAATCTGTTCATCTTGTTCTTTAAATGTGACGGATCGTGAACAGAACAGAATATTCTTAATTCAGTAAAGGAATTCAAGAATAATTCCAAATCAGTAACGGAAATTCCAATGTCAGTAACAGAAATTCCTGAAAGTATTTTTGGATGACGTGTATTAGTTGTTGCGTAACTTGCATCTCATGGAAATCACCTGTTATGCGTTAAATAATGATAAGAAATTTTAATGCATTTATCTGAGGAATTCTGTGAACACACCTATACTTGATTGTGAAAATAAACTTATCTTTCGTTATATCGAGTTATGTGTTAATTGTGAAAGATGTGTAATCTGTAAAAATTGTTGAAACTAGGATTTTAATCATTTCTTTTCTAAATAACTTAATTTCAACAAACAACTGCTTCTCATTTCTGAGTTGATAACGGAAATAAATTCCTGAGTTTACGAAGTACTGATAGGTTTATATTGTGTACTAAATTGTGGAATTAAACATTTAAAAAAATAATTTCATTTTGCTTTTGATAATAGAAATGTAAAACACTCTGTTAATGAAAGGTGGTATCAGATGTTTCCATTAATGATTCGATAGCAGGCAATGGTGCTGAATGCCTCGTGAGCCTCTTTAACAGTCTTGTAAACCATCTTGTATTAAAAAATAACATAATTTGACTTTTAACAGATTGTTTATCCATAATGGATTTGAAGAAAATTGGATGAGAGAAAATATTTCTATCGCTTCTACTTGTGTTTAGTTGTAGTCACAAATCAGCAAGTCATTATCAGGAATTTGTGGAATTTTTACCCATATGGAAAAAGTTTTGACTTGTAAACCAACAGCATTTTTATGCACAAATCTGGTTTCAACTTTGACCCGAAAAATAGGAAGCAAATTATCTAACAATGATTATCTATCCTTCCTCGGAAAAAGAAAATAATGAAAAACTCGAAAGAAATAACCAAAAACCTGCGAGAACTGTTATATATTAATTAGGCTATATCAACTCTACATTATTATATTGTTTATGAATTGTGTTTTTTTTTTATGATTGCTCCATCAACATTTTGGCATTTGTTCAGTTACATGTATGTTTTATACACATGTGGAGAGTTGGAGAAATGACAGGTGACAGATATTACAGTTAAATAACTAAATCATGGTGTGGAATACCTCACTCATAGACAATATATACTTCCATTTGTAACTGGGGGAAGGATTTGGTGTACCGGTTGTTTTATAAACTAGAAGAGGAATCTTTATAAACTGTGAGAGGAATCTGTGTACTGATTGTTTATAAATTGGTGTACCGGTTGTTTTATAAACTGTGAGAGGAATCTGTGTACCAGTTGTTTTATAAACTGTGAGAGGAATCTGTGTACCAGTTGTTTTATAAACTGGGAGAGGAATCTGTGTACTGATTGTTTTATAAACTGAGAGAGGAATCTGTGTACCGGTTGTTTTATAAACTGGGAGAGGAATCTGTGTACCGGTTGTTTTACAATATATTGGTCTTCCAAATCTTGAAATACATGTATTTTGGATGAGTTTTCTGTGCATTTGTAGATGTAAAAAAGACATCAGTCTTTAATAGATGCCATTTTCTTGGATTAATTATCTTTACTATCATACAAACAACTGGATACAGGACAAGTTGTCAGCTATGTGAGTCAAATAGTTAAATGGGAAGTGGTACCAGGTGTTTATGAGAAGTGGTACTAGGTGGTTAAGAAGGTGTATTACCATAGTGTTGGAGTAACTATTGAATATTTTTCATGCAATCTGCCGTGTTTAGAAAACGAGGCTACAAGTCCTTGTTTTGTTGTGATTATAGCAGTATGAATCCCTTATATGGTAAGAATAAATTATTTACATTTGATATGCATGACAACCGTCATTAGAACCCTACCCAAAACATGTGTGTCATTGCTTGAAATTCAGGAAGTTTGACGAATTAACATTTCGGGCCATTCACTGCGTTTTCAAATTCACGTAAAATGATGGCTAATCACTTTACAATCTGTCAACGACTCACACCAGCTGTACTTCAGAGATGTAAATGAAATGAAATGAAATGGAGTTTAACGTCCTACTGTTCTGCTCCTAACATGGGCTAATGAAGACGGGCATACGCCATACAGTGTGCTATGAGGCAAATTTTGCCCGGGCAGCGGCGCTACGGCCTACTCTTACATCAAATTCCAACTGCCAAGGGATCTTTTACGTGCACGCCAATGTGTACATGGGACCTCTGTTTTTCGTCCCATCCGAACGACTAGACAGCTGTCCTTGTCAGGCCCTCCATCCTGCATCACTGACAAGGGGAGACCATGCTGGAAAATCTGAATGAACTTTCTCGGCCAATGCAGGGATCGAACACCCGACCTCCAGGCTAGCGAGCCAGCGTCTTACCCACTTAGCCACGTGATCCCCCCTTCAGTGATGTCTTGGTTACGAGGGGGGTTGGATGGCTGAATGGTTAGCATGTGCGCGCTGTACCATAAAGTCTGTCTTTGAGTCAACTGGCGTGGTTTCGATTCCCCGGTTGTTTGTGACAAGGAGTAGGGTCGCCTGTCCAACCTCGTGGGTTTTTTCCGGGTCCTCCAGTTTCCTCCTACTGCTAAAGACACCTATGCGCAAGCGAATTATTAAAAAAAAAAATTAAACCATATGTTAGTCCCAAAATGACCTAGTTTGTGTAGAGTGGACGTTAAACCCCATTTCTCTCTCTCTCTGTCTTGGTTACGATCTGTCCACCACTCACACCAAAGACATCTGGGGTTTACCCAGGTGTCATAGGATGCCTCTGTTGGGAATGAAACCTGCGACTGCCAGCTTGAAATTCATACACCTCTCCCGAGTGAGCCAAAGGGAATTCCCCATGACCAAGTCAGTTGGCATTGAGTTGGAAGTGTGTTTAAACTTGAGATAAGCAATCACACACAACATATTTTACAACCCCAACACATGTAGTTTTAACAATTGATGGAACAGATTCTAATATCACCACATGAATTAAGTCAATAAACAGATAATATCAATAAGATTTGTAGAAATATAGATTGATGGAAACCAACAGGTAGATATGCAAAGCATGCAGTGGGAGAGAGAGAGAGCATATCAATGTTTAACATCCACTCCACACAAAGTATCTACATTAAAATAGTAGTACTTTTACTGAGAGAGAGAGAGAGAGAGAGAGAGAGAGAGAGAGCATATCAGTGTTTGCATGTATGAAGCATAATAAAGAGAGGCTGTATGAGGAAAAGTTTTATTTATAAAGTGATGCTATTTAATAGATAATGTTGATGATGAGCGTGGGAAAGTTATTTTCTAGTGATGATGTAATAAATATCTTATCAGCTACACCTAGCAATTTATTTTATAAGTACTGATTGGTTTATCTACAGGTATCTACAGGTATCTTACAGGAACTATGTTACCTGGCCAATATTTTTTATTGGTGATGTAAAAAGCTAAATAACTCTCATTTACCTGATATGATTAACTACAGGTAATATACAGCAACTATTTTACCTGGCCAGTATGAGAATACGATTATAGGTATCTTATAACAAGCACTGGGTTACCTGGCCACTATTTTATTTATTCTATATATTCTATACTGATAGATATATCTACAGGTATGGTACAAAAACTGTGTTACCTGGCCAGTATCTATAAGTGTCTTACAGGTGCTGTGTTACCTGGCCACTATTTTATTTATTCTACTGATAGATTTATTTACATCTGTTATAAACTTTATTACTAAGATTAATTGATAGACAAAACTTTCTCAATTATTTTGAAACAAAAGTTCTGAAAACAATTTCAATGCAGGCATATTCATTCTTTTTAATAGACTATTTTGATAGAATGATATTGTATTTTTATGGACATTGTATATCTGTGGATGAATTTCAAAAAGTCAGTTTATATGTGTTGCGGTGTAGACCACCATGGTATATAATATAAGATATTGTTCCAATAGCATTTAGTACTTGTGACCTGTATACCCCATGGTACATGTAAGACAATATTAGTATATCTACTTGGTAACCTGTGTGTGATCTATAAAGTCGGAGGTTAATTATATACTCTTACTCATATGGTTCCAGTATATTAGATGTATATAAGTAGTTGATCTCTAACCTCTGTCCATCATATGGTTCCAGTATATTAGATACATCTCATGGTCTATATAGCTAGTTGTCCATTATACATAATGTATCATTTCACTGATCACCATCTTGTTGATAACTGACTGTCCATTAAATACCTTAAATATAAACATGCTAACAAATTAACTACCTTAAATATAAACATGCTAACAAATTAAACATGCTAACAAATTAAATACCTTAAATATAAACATGCTAACAAATTAACTACCCTAGATATACACATGCTAACAAATTAACTACCTTAAATATAAACATGCTAACAAATTAACTACCTTAGATAACTGACTGTCCATTAATTACCGTAGATATAAACATGCTAACAAATTAAATACCTTAAATATAAACATGCTAACAAATCATAATTAACTACCTTAAATATAAACATGCTAACAAATTAACTACCTTAAATATAAACATGCTAACAAATCATAATTAACTACCTTAAATATAAACATGCTAACAAATTAACTACCTTAAATATAAACATGCTAACAAATTAACTACCTTAGATAACTGACTGTCCATTAATTACCGTAGATATAAACATGTTAACAAATTAAATACCTTAAATATAAACATGCTAATACCCTAGATATAAACATGCTAACAAATCAGTATGAGACAGGGTATGCTTACAATTTACCCCTTCTTTAAGTTATTATTATCTCTCTATTGCTTAGTGTTGCCAGGTATTTCTAGTCTGTTTCTAGAACATCTGATACCACTGCTCAATTGATGAGTGGAAATAGCCTACAGAGTTTCGGGTGAGATTTTATACAAACAAATAACAATACTGAGTCAACTTCAACTTTTTATTTTGCGTATTACGTCCATTAAGAACAGTATACAAAACATACACATACATCAATATACAAAAATATATTTTACATGAAATAATATATTGGAATAACATGATATAATGAAATGAAAATATATTGAGTCATGAAAGTATAATGATAAAATATCCTTGAGAAAGTTTTTCTATTGGATTAAACCAGACTTGAACACTATCTGTAAATGTAATACAACCACAGTAATTGTCGCTAGCAGGCAGACGGGCTAAACTGTTTAATATGTGTAGATGTTTACGTTATATTTTAACCAGATGGTTTTATCATCCCTATGTTTCCCTCCCTTCATCCAAACACAGTCTTGATGTCATGATGTAATTTACATGCTCGTAAAAACTAATAGTCTTTAACAACAAGACTCTCATCTCATATATCCAGATCATTCACTTAGATGGCTTGATGTTAAAGACAAATTATCTTGAAAAACGGCCTGAAGACAAAGAACTGCTTAGAGTTAACGATTTTTACTGCTTCACTAATCTTGTCTTCGTTAATTTTATTCCTTCAACAGCAGAAAATATTTTAAGAGTTTTTTTTTGGTTTTTTTTTTGTGTCTTCACTGTGATTTTTTCTTTGATGTTTTATCAAATTTTATAGGTTTTTGAATTTCGATTTTTCTCTAAAATTAAAAACGTCTTAAGAAGAGTATGACTCAAACTAATTAAGCCATTGACGACTAAAAGGGGTTGGAAGGATGAAAGGGTTTGAAGGCTGTTTGTAATTTTTACTGAGTTCGGTTAACGAGATCTAAGATGGCCCCCAGTTAAAACTCCAATTAGTCGTTAGACCTCATCTGGAAATGAAATGAAAGGTGGTTTGAAGTCCTACTGTTCGGCTCTGCCTGCCGTACGTCGTACATTGTTCTGTGAGGGACACTTTGTTCATTAGAACTCATCTGTTATTCTAAACACGATGAGAATACTAGAATATTACATGATTTATTTAGTTTTTTCTTGGTTCACTGATTCTGCAGAAATTATTTGTAGAGAAATGAAAATAACAATGACTGAGCGAGAGAAATGGGTTGAACGTCCGCACTTGACACAAACCAGGTCATTTCGGGACTAACATATGGTTCAATTTTATTTCAATAATTTACTTGCACGTATGTGTCTTTATCAGTGGGAGAAAACAGTAGAACCGGGAGAAAACCCAAGAGGTTGGACAGGCGACCCTACTCCTTGTCACAAGAAGTGGGGAATCGAAACCATTCCACTTGACTCAATGACAGAACTTATGATGCATTAACCATTCGGCCCCCCAACATCGTATGAAGATTTTGACACATTTATTTTATTGTTGCTGGTCAAAGATCAAGTATCTAGGACAATTTCAATTTCGCCCTATTGCTTTTTAGGGCGAAGTCATCTATGGGTTAGGCGACTGTTTCGCCCACGTCGCCTGCTAGTTTGAGATCTGGGCCTACAAATTTTTGATGTGTTTTCGAGAGTCGATTATGGCCTGGATAAGTTAATTAATATCTAATTAATAATATATATAACTTTTTAGAAAGACCTGCAATTGGCAGATTTACCTCTTGCATAATGTGTTTAATCTGTTTAATCTTCAATCAAGTAACTTTTATAATTTTGGGGATTCCCCTTTCAGGAAATCCTGGAAACATAACTATATGTTCTCCATTCAGTGATGTGATAAGCATGATTTGTTAGACACAATTTAGTCCAGAGAACCAAGATGGTTGAATGAAAAACATTGTTTTAGATCACATAATATAAGTAACTTGAAATTCCTGTACAGAAAGAGAGAGAGAAAGAGAGAGAGAGAGAGAGAGGGGGGGGGGTAACATCTACTCACTAGGTCATTTCAGAGCTATCAGTCACTTGACTCAACCACAGGCATGCATTAAACCATGCAGCCACCCAACCCCCTGAAATTCCTCTAAAGATAGACTTGTCTTTCAATCTAGATGAGATTGGTTGGATGGCCGAATGGTTAGCGAGTGCGTGTAGTATCATAAGATCTGTCATTGAGTCAGCTGGCATGGTTTCAATTGGTCGCCTGTCCAACTTCATGGGTTTTCTTCGGGTCCTCTGGTTTCCTCCCACTGCTAAAGACCCCTATGCACAAGCGAATTATTGAAATAAAATTGAACCATATGTTAGTCCTGAAATGACCTTATTTGTGTCGAGTGTATTTTAACCCCATTTTTCTCTCTCACTCTTAATCTAGATGAAGGATTGTTTTATAATAAACCACATGGTGTGTATAGAGATATTTCCTGTGTTTTAATACCAGTATATTCTGTAAGGTCATGTGATCATCATATCTAGTGTCAGATCGTCTTTATTTACTCCATACCAGTATATCCAGATAGATCAGTTCATTAACCCTCTAGGACTTGTATCATGTGACTGGGGCGATCTAAGGTGAACTGTTCGAGGTGGGCTGGGGAGTACTAATTTTGGGCGTCTTATGTGAAAATGAGCAAAAGTAGCCTACTCAATTTTAAAACACTACTTTTTGTCCCCCGCCTTTCGAAGAAAGCAGGGGACTATTAAAATGGTTCTGTCTGTCTGTCTGTCTGTCTGTCCGTCATACTTTTTGGGACACAATAACTCTCCTTCTAACTGACCTAGAATGTTCAAACTTGGTGTAGGTGTTTATTAGGTCAATGCCTTGATGGAGTTGGAAGATGAGCATTTTCGGCTTTGGGTGAGCAGAGATAAGCAATTTGATTGGTTGATGCTTTGGGACACGATAACTTTAGTTCTAAATAAGTGAGAGAGATGAAACTTGGTGTATAGTTTCATTACATCAATACCTTGACTAAGTTCGATAATGAGAATTTTCTGCTGAGGGTAAGCAGAGCGATAAGCAATTTGATTGGCCGAGACTTTGGAACACAATAACCCTCCTTCTAATTGAGCTAGAATGTTCAAACTTGGTGTAGGTGTTGATTAGGTCAATGCCTTGATGGAGTGTGAAGATAATCATTTTCTGCTTAGGGTAAGCAAAGATAAGCAATTTGATTGGTTGATGCTTTGGGACACGATAACTTTAGTTCCAATTAAGTGAGAGTGATGAAACTTGGTGTATAGTTTCATTACATCAATACCTTGACTAAGTTCGATGATGAGCAGTTTCTGCTCAGGGTAAGCAGAGCGATAAGCAATTTGATTGGTCGAGACTTTGGAACACATAACCCTCCTTCTAATTAAGCTAGAATGTTCAAACTTGGTGTAGGTGTTTATTAGTTCCAATTAAGTGAGAGTGGTGAAACTTGGTGTATAGTTTCATTACATCAATACCTTGACTAAGTTCGATGATGAGAATTTTCTGCTTAGGCTAACGAGCAATGAGCATTTTGATTGGTCAAGACTTTGGAACATAACAACTCTTCTTCTAATTGAGGTAGAATGTTTAAACTTGATGTAGATGTTCGTCTTGACTGAGTTCAATGATTAACATATCGAGCTAAAGCTAAGCAGAGATAAGCAATTTCCTGCTTTGGGACAAGATAACTTTGATTCTATCTGATAGAGAGTGATGAAATGTAGTGTATAGTTGATAATCAGTTTGATTGCTTGATACTTTGGAAAAAAATAGATGTGCGATTAATTAATATGTGTCATCCTATTTATTTGGGGATTTCGGCGGGGGACATCAGCCTCACTGTTGTCTTGTTTTAAATTGTTTTTGGGGATCTTGCGAGTCAATATTGAAATAAAAAATTTAAAAAAGATTATCTGTTTGTTTCTCTCAAAGGTTTTTTAGTTGCAAACTTTTTAAGTTTTACAATTTAAAAGAAAGAAAAAATTGCTCACAGGGCTCGACTGGGCTGGCTTTGTTTTTATCAGGACCTTGAAGAACAAGAATTTAATTTGGCTTAGTTGCTGGATCGATAGAAATTAAGTTTAATCCCCTTTCAACACAAACTAGGTCATTTCGGGGCTAAATACAGGTAACCATTCTCCTTGTCTTAATTGTGCTTGGGATTGAAACTAGCAACTTGTTTCAAATGACAGTGCACTTGTATGTCTGCTTGACCACCCCCCACCACAAAATACCCTGACCCTCGCTTCTGATTTTATTCAAGATTACTTCATTTACAGGCGTTGCCACACAACACTTTTACTGTGAAGGTCAGACCCTAACCCTAACCTTACCCCCCCCCCCCCAAACCCCTTCCCGTCGACCACTTACAGTGAAGGTCAGACTTCGCTGTTTTCTGGTTGTTTATATTTTTTGCCTTTAAGTTCTGTATTTAAATTTGACTACAGAAGAAAAATTTGACACATTCACAGTAACATTACTTCACTATTCAACCCTTAAAATACTTTTTAAACAAAATAAAATATTATAAAAAAAAATGTTTCAGTTTTGTATTGAAATTAACGTACCATATATAGGGCAGCAGTGAATGGTCATAGATAATTTAACAGACATAAATATTTTATAACTCCCATCCACTGAAGTGTGTCAACCCTTTTAACATTAGGGGTACAAATGTGTCTTTAACAATCGGAAGATAATAAAACAAGATTCGGTCGATAAACCAGATGTTATTTTATTGATAAACGATGATATTCTAGTTTCGTAAGAAAATATTCCCCTTTATCAAGGTGGTTAATTTCAGTGGTTTGTCCAGATGTATTCTTGTATGTTTTTTGTCTAGATATTTCCAAGGTCCTGTCTTCGTTAGCCCCTATCTTTGTTAGCCCCTATCTTCGTTTGCCCCTGTCTTCGTTGACCCTTGTCTTTGATGGCCCCTGTCTTCATTAGCCCCTGTCTTCATAGCCCCTGTCTTTTTTATCCCTCGGTTTAATTAGCCCCTGCCCTCGTTAACCCCCGTCTTCATTAATCCTGTCTTCGTTAGCCCCTATATTAGTTTTGTCCAGGTGTTTAACAGTAGCAGTTTTTCTTCAGTTATGTCTGGCAACATTTTCTTTAAAAGTTGAGATTTCAAATGATAAAATTTTTCTTGTATCAATTTTTTTTTATTTAGATGTGTTCTGGCAGTTTTTCTTTTAAAAGTGAAGATTTGGGATGATAACAAATTTAATGGTATAAAAATTTATGAGATTGAAAGAAAACTGATAAAGATCCATTTTATAAATCCATTAATATTAAATATTTAACAAAATATGATACTATTAAGTTCTTTCCTATAAATTTTAAATCTTTGTTAAATTGATAAGATAGTAATCTTATAAACATTGTGAACAGATTGTAATGTTGACTATGTCGTCTATGGTTTTATTTTATGTTTTTGTTGTTGTATATTTAATATATTATATTACAAATTTCAGTCAATAAAATACCTGTAGGTGTAATAGCAGCCAAAAACTCGAATAAAATTGTGATTTTGAGTGCCAATGCATTCTGCTTTTGTACATGTATGTTCAGGTATATTTAATGTATTATATTACGAATCTCCGTCAATAAACTAGGTGTACTAACAGCAAAAAACCCCAAAAAACCT
Organism: Patella vulgata; assembly: GCF_932274485.2. Taxonomy (NCBI): domain Eukaryota; kingdom Metazoa; phylum Mollusca; class Gastropoda; family Patellidae; genus Patella; species Patella vulgata. The sequence continues at coordinate 8,234,634 of NC_065885.2, forward strand.
CAAATAAAATAGTGATTTTGTGTACATGTATGTTCGGGTATATTTAATATATTATATTACGAATCTCAGTCAATAAACTACTGGTACATTTGTAGGTGTAATAACAGCCCCCCCAAAAAATAAATAAAATAGGGATTTTGAGTGCAATGCATTCTGTTTTTGTACCTGTATGTTGTTGTATATTTAATCCCAAGAAAGAGACGATAAAACCCCACACTCGATAGAAATAGAAGGGCGGAAGATTCCCTATAACAGTACAGGCAAGTTTGGATCTGAGTTATGCATCCGAGGAAAGACATGAACCAATCCTTGTAGATAAATCATAGTAGAATAACCCCGGCAATAAACTTGACAAGACTGTGTTAGTTAATAAAAGAATATATTTCCAGAAATTTCCAGAATTGTATTGTTGTTACCAGCCGATGAAGGGCACTTCGCCCGAAATGTGTTCTGGAAATATATTCTTTTATTAACTAACACAGTCTTCTCAAGTTTGTTGCCGGGGTTATTCTACTATGATTTGTTGTATATTTAATGTATTATATTACTAATTTCCGTCAATAAACTACTGATAGGTGTAATAGCAGCCAAAAAAAACCTCAAATAAAATAGTGATTTTTAAGTACCATTGCATTCTGTTTTTGTACATGTATGTTCGGGTATATTTAATATAAGATATTACGAAGCTCAGTCAATAAACTACTGGTACATTTGTACGTGTAATAACAGCCCCCCCAAAAAATAAATAAAATAGGGATTTTGATAACCAATGCATTCTGTTTTTGTAGTGTATGTTGTTGTATATTTAAAGTATTATATTACGAATCTCAGTCAATAAACTAGGTGTACTAACAGCCCCCCAAAAAACTCAAATAAAATAGTGATTTTATGTACATGTATATTCGGGTATATTTAATGTATTATATTACGAGTCTCAATCAATAATAAACTAGGTGTAATAACAGCCAAAAAAACTCAAATAAAATAGTGATTTTGGGTGACAATTATGCATTCTGTTTTTGTACATGTATGTTAGTGTATATTTAATGTATTATATTACTAACCTCAGTCAATAAACTAAGTGTAATAACAGCCCAAAAAAACAAAAATAAAATAGTGATTTTGAGTGACAATGCATTCTGTTTTTGTACATGTATTTTCGGGTATATTTAATGTATTATAGTACTAATTTCAGTCAATAAACTTCCGGTAGGTGTGATAACAGCCCCAAAAAATTAAAATGAAATAAATTAAAAAAAGGATTGTGATTTTGGGTGACAATGGATTCTGTTGACAGTGGATCAGGTGACTCATGTTACATCTATACAATCTGTCAACCATCTTTATTTTTACAAAATATTCTAAAAAAAAAAGGATTTCTGTAATTTTTTTTGAAAATGTCAGTTATCATGTCATGAAATGTTAATGACAAGTAGAACTACTGCCATGACTAATGATCCAAGACGACACGTATCAGTGGTCTGGTTGTGTGGTATAGTATACGTCCTCCTCGTGTGATATAACAGTCTGTTTCTTCTGTGTCAATACGGACTAACTCACATCGTCTGCTAGCTAAACCGTGGAATATTAACACGACAGGGTGTGAAATATTTGTATGTTTTAAAAATAGTCAGTAGTCAGTCAGGAAAAAACATTTGCAGGGATGTTGACAGAAGTAATAGGAATATGTCGTTTAACAACAAGGATAAACTGAACAGGTTGGTTTGTTCGTAATTTCTTATTGATTTTTAAGAGTTGTACTCTTTTTCTTGGATTTGGTTTTGCAATATTCAATTCAGCTGAAGAATTTATCCATATCATGTTGTATTGATCGAGTACAAACAAGTTTTTTTTAAAATATTTTAATTTCAAGCAGGTTTAATAAATTAATTCATATTTTTTCTTTGCTTTATGTATAATTTTCATTGAATATTAAATGCATATAAGTTGTAGCCAATTAAAAGGTGTTCGGGTCCAATCGGAATTGGTTATCATGTGCTTTGACTATTGTGATTGGATGGTCATGTCGATAATCCATTCTGTGACTTACCTGGAATCCATACACCTCTATATATCTAGTGAGCCAAAGGAATCTCTAATTCCTGAAGTTTCTTCTTGATCCACATCAGGATCTTAGCCACCATCCATCCAATCCCCCTACGCCCTCCCTACACGAATACATGAAATGTGTTTATTTCACTGAATGATAAATAAAACCCAAGTAACTCTTGCAGTCGCCTGTCCAACCTCGGGGGTTTTCTCCCACTGCCAAAGACCACTACGTGCAAGCGAATTATTGAAATAAAATTGAACCATGTTAGTCCCAAAAGCAGAGGCGGATTTAAGGGGGGCCGCAAGAGGCGCGCGCCCCCCCTAATTTTCGACAGTGCCCTTTTTTACTGCTGAAAGTGCCCTTTCTCAGACCCAAATATGTCCGTTCCCAACCCGTTGCAGTGATCCCAAATGACTCAAACCATCGATTTAAACACACCAGTCTGGTCTAATTAATGCTTTCACTTTCAAACGAATTCTTGTTGTTTAGCTGACGGTGCCCTAATCCTATAGAATGGCTATAGACAGACATCTTGTGGAATCGGCGGCGTATACACTCATGCCCATCACCGACGCACATGAGTGCAACTTGATGTAGCATGTAGCATTGTTTCATGTGTGGACAGTACAAAGTACAAGTTACAAGGCTTAAATAGTGAAGTGGCTAGGGAATAGATTCGTCTTTTTTCCCATCATAATGCCTCGCTCGTCTTGACAATTTTCGAGTCGCATGCTCAACTGGCTTTTTTGCTCGATTTTAAGGCTATTTTTCAACGATTTCCTAACGTTTACTCAGACGAAAATGTCAGCCAAATAGCTCTTGGAATGGCTACAGATGCAAGGAAATGACGGATAATTTTCTTGGGCCCCCCCCCCACCAAAAAAAATCCCCTCTCAGCGGCGTGCCCCGTCTCGACGGTCAGTGCCCCCATTTTGCGGCGCCCCCCCCTTTTCAAAATTCCTAGATCCGCCCCTGAAAAGGACCTAGTTTGTGTCGAGTGGACATAAAACTCCATTTCTCTCTCTCTTTCTCCAAGTAACTCTTGCTATGGTGAAAGCACCTGTTCTTCAATATAATTTACACTGTTTAGTGGCACAGGGTTATGGAGGGTTATCATGAGAGTCATGGAACAAAGGAATTATAATTTATTATATCATAAATATCACCTATATTACACCTGATTCTGATACAATCTATTTATAGTACAGGTGGGTAATCAATATTTTATTCAATACATACTATTTGCTGCTGTAGCAATTTTTCTAGAATCTGAAATTTGAGTAGTTTATTATATTTTATAATGTTTCTGTGGTCAGGTGTAACTAGTTCTACACAGATTAGTTTATACTGTGGACAGTTGTAACTAGTGCAACTCAGATTAGGTCATTTTGTTGGAAATATTCTGTGGTCTGATGTAACTAGTTCAACTCAGATTAGGTCATTTTGTTGGGAATATTCTGTGGTCTGGTGTAACTAGTTCAACTCAGATTAGGTCATTTTGTTGAGAATATTCTGTGGTCTGGTGTAACTAGTTCGACACAGATTAGGTCATTTTGTTGGGAATATTCTGTGGTCTGATGTAACTAGTTCAACCCAGATTAGGTCATTTTGTTGAGATTATTTTCTGTGGTCTGGTGTAACTAGTTCGACACAGATTAGGTCATTGTGTTGGGATTATTCTGTGATCTGGCCCCAAATTCACAAAACATTCCCAGACTAAAGTTAAGAATTTAAAGTTAAGAATTTACACAAAATTGTTTGCCTTATTTTAACTAAAATATAGCCCTTTATAAAACTTTTATTGTTTTAACATATCAAATACATCAATAAAAAACTATGTACAAAGTTTTTTGTTTCTGGATCAAAGACATTTCTCATAAACAGTGATTGAAAGTTGAGTAAATTCTTAACTTAAGTCTGAGAATGCTTTGTGAATTTGGGGCCAGGTATAACTAGTTCAACACAGATTAGGTCATTTTGTTATTAACATATGGTAGACTTTTATTTGAATAAATGGCTAGCTGACAAGATGATTTATCAAGGGGAGGAAAGAAGATAAAATCTGTGAGGTATCATGATGAGGCTAGGTACAAGTTCAAGTATTAATTTAGTTGAAGCTCTAACAATGCTGATCGAGAAAGTTCCTTTGGGTTTTCCAGCCAGGGTCATCGTTTTCTGTGCTACAGGTCCGGGGCCTTGCAAGGAAAAAAATTTAGTTGTTCGAATGTGATGTAAAACCAACAAACTTTTCTATTAATAGCTGTATATAAGTAGTGGTCTTATTGATAGGTCTTATTACAAGGTTAATTCTGTATATTGGTCCTATAACTGAAAATAAGTACTGGTCCTATTACAAGGTTAATTGTGTATACTGGTCCTATAACTGAAAACTCGATTGATTATAAGAATTTATTATACCATTAAAACCATAAAGATGATATATACCATGAGTTCAAATGTCCGACCTCCATGCCAGCGGTGATCTACCAAAACTCATCACCCCATACCTGATGCAGTCTTTTTTCCCTTCCTGCGCTTAATGTCTATAGTCACTCTCAGAGTTAACAATAAACCAAGGTTAATTGCGTATACTGGTCCTATTATCAGGGTTAATTGTTATAACATATGTTTTAATATTGATCACGTTTTTTCTGTCGTTTGAATTATTAATTAACGACACAGCGGGAGGGGGAGATAATCAGATGTTGACCGTAGATTCTCATCAGTTGATTAAGGTTTTTTTTAAAACATGGATAAATTAGCGTCCGTAACGAGTTTGATAATTATCTAGCATAAAGGTTAATACGAATGTTGAGTGCCGGATTATTTTGTAAAATTTTAATTAGGTTTTTTTTTTTACATTTTTATGGATTTTGTGTCAAATAATCACCTGCTTGACTCCCTAAACTTAGCTTTTTTTTTGTGACTGGAAAATTTTTTGAAGTGATTACTATGTAAAATGAAATTATCGACTCAAATTGCCTAATAAACCTCCATGGCATTAAATAAGATAATTATTACTGAAAAATTTGTTGATATGATATACTCGATCACCTGTTACAAGGTAACACAAAAGAGAGAAAGGGAAAAATGGGGTTTAACATCAACTAGACACAAACGAGATCATTTAGGACTGACATATCATTCAATTTTGTTTCAATAATGCGATTACATTTAGGGATCTTTAGCTGTGGTAGGGAACAAGATAACAGGGACTAAGTGAGAGGTAGGCAATGACGAGCTTTGTATCATGGTTTTGAGTTTTTGTGTCGCCTCGCAAATGGCAAAATATCACACGGTTTCAATGCGGTTTATAAGATTATAATCATAATCATATGCTTATACATTGTATAACTATAGTATCAATCTATACAGTGGGTCAGATATACTACAAATCGACACACAGCCCAGCATTACTTGGTGGCACTGGGACAGCCCCCCGCCTCCCCTGTACACACAAATCAATATTGTTTTTTGGGGGCCAGGACAGGATCTTAATATCATGCAAAATCATGTGTCACCACGCCTCTGCTGGAGGACCCAGAGAAATACCATGAGGTTGGTCTGAATCAGAAACCCATGAATAGATTTTACTCATTATTCATCAATAATATACTAGTTTTAATCTGTTAGAGGCATTTAGTAACTAGATAGAGCAATAAACTATAACACATACTTATGGAAGAACAATTACTGATTTATTTAGTAACTAGATAGAGCAATAAACTATAACACATACTTACAGAAGAACAATTACTGAATTATTTAGTAACTAGATAGAGCAATAAACTATAACACATACTTACAGAAGAACAATTACTGAATTATTTAGTAACTAGATAGAGCAATAAACTATAACACATACTTACAGAAGAACAATTACTGAATTATTTAGGTGTTGTTTCGAAGAGTATTCTCTCAACATACTTGCTTGAAAACATTGAGAGAATACTTTTCGAAACGTCGCCTAAATAAATCAGTAATTGTTCTTCAGTAAGTATGTGTAATAGTTTATGATACTAGTTTGTTTATATCGCCTTTCAGAGGCGGAAAAATGTTAGAAAATTTATCAAATTTTTGTAAATTCTGAAAAGAATTGAACCATTATTGGACTGATATTCCCTATAGTGATTCGACTTGCAAAATATTCTAGTTTGCAAGGCGATTACAATCTCGCAAATGCGGTTCAGAGACGTTTCCTTTTATATTTTTTTAAAATATGACTGGAATTGTTTGGGGAATGTGTTAAATAAGAGACTTAGTTATAAATTTTAGAGTAGTATTTTGTCAAATAACATATTTACAGATTTATAATTAGAATTTTACCTGTCAAACAATATGGCTTTATAACATAGATGTGGTAATAAAAAATACTTATTGTTTCAGGAAATGTCCTTCAAATATTTAACATTATTATCTTTTATAAAATTGTGTTTAAAGGGACAATCCCAATTTGAACAGATTCTCAAAAATAAAAGTCTGAGTACATTTGAAATTTAAGTGGCAAAATATAGAAAAATGATGTATTTACCTTGTCAAAACTGCTTATCCGAACACTTAACCCTTTTAAGATTTCGGGTCAATGTTTAGGTCGGGTGACCTGATAATCGATTCCCGTTTCTTGAGAGGTCTATACAGGGAATGACCCACGTGCTGTACTTGACGAAAGGTAAATGTCACCTACACATTATTTTTATAAAATATAAGTCTGGTTTTATCCAGACACCGCATGATACAGCTTGGGACACTGGTCTCCATTTCCAGATGAAGACTGACGGGTTTTAGTTGTTTTAAAACGTATCACATATATTGAGTTAGTTGCTCGGTCCTAAGGTAGAATATTTTAAGGGATTTTAAAACAAAATTAAGCAATTTTATTCTCCCAAAAATTATCGGGATAGGCCCTTTAAACTAGGATTTTATGTGAGGCAATAATTTTCCTTGTTTTAAAAAAAAACTCAACATAGACCTATATTTTACATAAAATATTGGATGATATTTTCCATATTTTTGTAAATAAATAATATTTAAATTGGAAGATTAAAACTAGTAAATGCTGTGAATTTTTAATGAAATATTCTTTGTGATATCGTGCTGTTTTTAATCCAACTATAGTACTTTTAACGTACATGATTATTAACTGGTTTAATTGTTGTCTGTCACAGATGTTAAAGGCGCAGTAAGTCAGATATACCACATCTGGTTAAACGCCTGCGCATTGGATCTAAAGGTCTGTCATTGAGTCAAGTGGCTTGGTTTCGATTCTCCACTTGTACATGACAAGGAGTGCTAGGGACACCTAAATAAAATTCAACCATATGTTAGTCCTGAAAATGACCTACCTCTCTCTCTCTCTCTCTCTCTCTCTCCTCTCCTCTCTCTCTCTCCCTCTCCCTCTCTCTCTCCCTCTCTCTCGTAGTAAAAAATATATGTATTACTATTTTAAAATGTAGTGGCTTACACATAAAAAAAGATAGAATTATTATTACTACATGTTCAAGATTAAGTTAGTAGTGTTAATATAAACTTCAAATGGTACACTTAAATTAGAATTGATCAATAGGAATAATTTTAATCATACTTCTTATAATTTTAAGCTCAATGTTTAACGTTTATTCTGGAAGGTAGGGGCTTTCATGAAGAGTTCAATCACCATGGAACTCTGTTTTATGTAGTTGATATAGACATGTATTTAACACCGTATGACTTCCAGGGAATTTAGCTTGCTGTTGACGTGTGTTCTCTAAGTATGAGAAATGAATACAGATTCTTAGAATTGATCTTCAACACTTTATTTCAGGAGCAAATAATTAACAGCAACAATTTAACAACTTATAATTTCCTATATATCAGACCTCCAACTAGTGTATATATATATAGGTTCCCTAAGCTGGTCTCATCTTAAATACATTTGTCTATTTATATAAATTAGTTACTAAGAAAGTGTTGACATTAACATATGTATAATTGTTGAAGGATTAAATCTTAAGGCATTTAAAACAATAGTTAAAGAAACTTAACCTATCAACCACTTTATTTGTCAGCCTGTCATAATTTGACTGACAGATAAATTACTGTCTGCCTCTAATGCCTAACCAAGTATTAATGAATATTAAGATATAGATTTGAAATTAAAAACAGAATTAAAAACTATAATAAATTAACATGTGACCTAGACATTGGTCATATATTGGGCAGGTTATTGGGGTCCAAATTTTACGTACACAAAAAGAGCTGTACACAAAAAAAATTAGTAAATCTCTTTTGTATATATCTTGTGGATTTTCTTAAATTCTTTATAAAAGGCTCTCAATGCTAATTTATTTTAAATTCGGAATGTTTTATTTTCACCATCGTATCCAAAGATCTATTGTCAAGAAAACCCTGTTCAAATAATGAGGTACATGTGTGGCATTAATTACAAATCATAGTTTAATATCAACCTGTCGGACTTGACTTACCTGCAAAACCTAATTACAGGTGATTGATATATTAACAACACTGTGAAATCAGGTATCTAGCACGCTATAGTAGGAAATAACCCTTGTTATTGCAGTCGTTATAATTTTACACAGAGGCAGTTAATGTTTGTATTTATTGGTAAACGACTCACTAATCTGTCAAGAGTAATGAATTAATGCCCTATTATTCTTAGATATAATAGATTTTAGGGGCTTTAATCATTTAAGTGGTTTGACCCCTAGAGGTTATCATGGCCCTTGTTGTGTGTCCCCATCTATTATCACATCCCCTAATCGATATTCAAAACAAAGTAGGTGCACGAGTTTATTCACGCTTCACTGACTTTTAGGGAGCAGTTCAAAATAACCCATTTGAATGAAGCATGAAGTATCGTAGAAGTTTTTGATTTATGATGTGTATGGTTTTATCAAGTGGAAAGATATTTTGGTTTCTGGGAAGGACCAGTCATAAAGGCAGTTAATTAGTGCCAGTTAAAAATAGATTTTCGTTTTCTTTTCATTTCTGAATTTAGAATCTGTCTGATAGTGCGTCCATTGTGTCTCTTTAACAAGACATCCAAGTCTGAAACATTTAAATTTTAATCATTTATTTCGGGAGACAATTTCGAAAGAGATTAAATGAAATGAAAGTCGTCAAGAGCATAGAAAATCAGATTGGAGAAAGATAAATGGGGTTTGATGTCCACTCGACACAAACTAGGTAGTTTCGCAACTAACATAATATGATTCAATTTTATTTCATTAAATTGTTTGCGAGTAGGGGTCTTTAGCAGTGGGAGGACGCCAGGAGATCCAGAGAAAACCAACGAGGTTGAACAGGTGACCCTACTCCTTGTCACGTACAAACGGGGAATAAAAACCACGCCACTTGACTCAGTGACAGATCTTGTGGTTTCACATGCTTGCTGTCAATCACTAGATCATCCATCCCCCTTGGTGGTTTCGAATCCCCGGTTGTACGTGACAAGGAGTAGGGTCGCCTGTCCAACCTCGTGGGTTTTCTCCGGGTCCTCCGGTTTCTTCCCACTGCTAAAGACCCCTACGCGCAAGCGAATTATTGAAATAAAATTAAACCATATGTTAGTCCCGAAATGACTTAGTTTGTGTCGAGTGGACGTTAAACCCCATTTCTCTCTCTCTCTCCATCCCCCATGGTAATAAATAAAGGTTTTATATTGTTTTATCAGCATGGGAAAAACATGAATAAAAATCCAATTATTGGTCCATTCAAATCATCGATATAAGAGTAGGCCATAGTGCCGCTGCCCGGGCAAAATTTCCCTCATAGTACACTGTATGGCATATGCCCATCTTTATTAGCCCTGTAGGAGCAGAACAGTAGGACGTTAAACCCCATTTCATTTCATTTCCATTTAAATCAATGTTGATGTTATGTATCCAGCATTCATGTTTGATGTGACTCCCATTTTTGTGTCTCAGTATTTCGTTGTTGTTGAAGATTTTGTCTTACTCATTGGTTTTAATCTTAAACCCCTAACCCTGAATTTATAGGTTTTAATCGTAAATACCTGACCCTAACCCTTACCCTAACCGTAAAATGTAAAAGTGATGGAATGTAAAAGTGATGGAAATAGAAAAGGGAGTTGGATCAAACATGATCGCCATGTATTCATGAAAATATGGGATACAAATATTTAATATATAAGACACAAAAGCCCGTCGCATTCTTTAGTTTTGGGCGGAATTTATAATGAAGAAAGATGAACATATCCTACATAACAACGAAGTAATTATTAATGGCTGATTCACAAACGACAAATAATGATAAAAAAGATGTGTTGAATTTACTAAGTAGGTTTAAACAACTGTCATTCAATTTTGACTGTTCACATACTTCACCAATCTGATTAAAACACAGATCCTATTTCGTTCCGTTTTTTATAGTTCAAAATTTTGTTTTATTTGTCTTTACTACACTAGAATCTGGAAGAGTTGTTATATAACAGGCGTTCTGGATGGCATGAGGGATTAGCCAATGAAACCATCTGTTACGGCGACTTCTTGGCGTGCCATGGACGGAACTGTGGGTAAACCACTAGAAACGTCAACGCTGATTGACTGAAAAATGAAGTTTAATAGCCCACGATGTATTGCTGTACCAGATATCTATATATACATTAGAAAAGAGATTGATAAAGGGATCGTTGAGTTAACGCTTAGATCGACCCATTTTCCGCGACTGCACCAAACTGAGTTTTCAAACCTGTTCACTAGTTAATTACCGTGTGTGCTAACTTTTACATTCAAAAACTATTTATCCGATATTATAGGCTCTTGATAGAAATACAGAGATGCCCATATTTGGCCTTTATATAAATTGATGAAAGTGGTGTAAAATCAACCAAATTGCATCATATTGCGTGCCAAAACACAAAATTTTCTCAGGGGGGCATGCCGAACCCCCCTAGGTTATTTCGCGCCTTTGGCGCTAAATTTGATTGCCTGTAGCGCTCTTTTCGTGCCTTTGGCTCTCAAAAAATTAGCCGCCTACTCTGATACTTTACCCACCTACAGTAATATTTAATGAAACCCCTGAACATATGGTTCAATGTTATTTCAATACTTCCTTTGTAGGCCTATTACATTGTAAAATGGGTGTTATGAATATAGGATGTCTTTAAAACTAAATCACTTTTCAGCACCACAAATCTATTTTTGTTATTAAATAAATGACCATCATTTTATCAAACAATAATTTCACAACATCAGCATTTTGCTGTTTGATTGGACTGAAGACAGAATAATTCTTGAAAACCAGACCAACTTTCTGTCTGTTAATTACGCGTTACATAATTCTGATGAATAAATCGTGTACATGGATATGCATTATACAGAAATTGATGATAGCAATTTAAACTTGACGATTTATTTGATAATGCGTGAATGTTGACAGACGGAGAGAGTAAAGAGCCGTTATTAACATGATTATATCTATGTTACAGGATATTGATGCCAGTAATCACTGAATATTTTTACTGGATATTCACTGCGTTTTACTGATGAATGACTGGTTCGTCTTGAGAAACCATGGGTTTAATAATAATGATTGTGTAATGTCTGGCTGGTCCAGTTGTACTTGTACATGGTTAGTTTTAATCTTTAATCTTAGAAATATTCAAATGAGACACAGATTTCTCTGAAATTGTGACATAGACAGTAATGTTTCAATCTCTTTGTAAATTACAATTATCAAGGGAGGTTTCACGTACAGTGATAATTTATATGCCAGTACCATACAAATTGATTTCAAATCACAATTTCATTCTCTGGCATCGTGGTGTAGCAGAATGAGAGACAAAGTCTACATTTCCTACTTGCTTCTCTGTATTCAGTTTTGTTTTTGTTTTTTGTGACTATGGAACATGTACCCTATATGTATTAAATACTGAAGCGTTTCTTTATTGAATTTAAGAGTTTAAACTACTTTTTTATACGTTTCACCGATGTAGTTACTTGTATAGTTGAATTTTACTACATATGCTTACATTCGTATTCCGTGTAGCATATAGCAGATCATGACACATGCTGGCATTACACAATGGATTCTTTGGGTTGTATTCCTAATTGTTTTCAAATTTGAGTGAAGTCTGTGTCACTACAGACCCGGGACTGTACAGCGCAGTGGACGTTTACGGCTAGCCCCCGGATCCATTCACTTTTTTTTAATTGTTTGTTTATTGTGGTTTCTGAGTATGTCTTGTCCATGTATTTGTTTCTGTGTAAATTATATGTGGTGCAGTCCCCCTGCAATTACTATTAGAATCTTACAATGTGACTGGTATCATACAAAAGACAGGGTATACTTTACTATAATTAGTATAATGTTGCTCAGTAATAAACAGAAATTATATTCCATTTTGTCTGGTGTATTTTCAGTTCAGTTACTAAATTACCCAATGGGTTCTTTGGGTTGTATTCCTAATTGTTTTCAAATTTGAGTGAAGTCTGTGTCACTACAGACCCGGGACTGTACAGCGCAGTGGACGCTTACAGCTAGCCCCCGGATCCATTTACTTTTTTTTTTTTTTTTTTTTTTTTTTTAATTGTCTGTATGTTTGTGTTTTCCTGAGTATGATGTCCTGTTCGTGTATTTGTTTTTGTGTAAATTTTGTGTGGTGCAGTCCCCCTGCACTTACTAATAGAGATTAATGTTCACTCCACACAACTACATCCTCTGGCACCCTGCTTAACAGAACCACTAAAGAGAGTTTTATTATATTTTTATTTTTTATGTCTTTATTATTGTGTCTACTCATCCATATACTGTTATCTAATAGATTTGTATGTGAGACAAAGAGAAATGGGGTTTAACATCCACTTGACACAAACTAAACCATTTCTTGACTAACATATGATTCAATTTTATTTCAATAATTCGCTTGCGCATAGGTGTATGTAGCAATGGGAGGATATCAGAGGACTCACAACTCAGAGCAAACCCACGCTGTTGTCACGTACAAATGTGGGATCGAAACCACGCAACACCTTATGATATAAAGCGCACACGTTAAACCTTTTGACCACTGAGCCTCCGCTCCAGAGGAGGTGTCGTATTTCACTATGTTGACAATCCCAGGGTTTTTAGAAGTGGAAGGATGATGAAGAACCTGGAGAAGACCCATGATGTAAGAGGTACCATCAAAATGTCTACAGCCCTGTAATTTGAAATTAATTATTCATGTTTAAGTTTGTTCTCATGTTCTTTTAATTGCTGATTCGCTAATGAAATGAAATGAAATGAAATGGGGTTTAACATCCTACTGTTCTGCTCCTAAACTAGGCTAATGAAGACGGGCATACACCATACAGTATGAGGAAAATTTTGCCCGGGCAGTGGCGCTACGGCCTACTCTTATATCGAATTCCAACTGCCAAGGGATCTTTTACGTGCACGCCAATGTGTAAAAGAGATCTCGTTTTTTTGTCCCATCTGAACGACTAGACAGCTGTCCTTGTCAGGCCCTCCCTCCTCCATCACTGACAAGGGGAAACCACAAAATCTGGATGAACTTTCTTGGCTAATGCAGGGATAGAACACCTGACCTCAAGGCTAGCAAGCCAGCGTCTTACCCACTTAGCCACCGTGATCCCCAGATTCGCTGATAGTTCAGCTCTTCTGTTCTTCAAATTTCAACTGTCAAGGGTTATTTTATTTTCACACCAATGTGTTACAAACATTTGTACGCTATGTACCCTGCCTCAACACTAATATAGATAAAGAGAGAAATACAATAAAAACTTGAATAAGTGGTATCAGGTGTTCTGAGAAAGAGTAAGCATACCCTTCCTCATGTGCAACACCCTTCTTTTGTACTTATAATCACCTGGAGCAATTATTTTTAACCGCTTTATAAATATTTTTTTTTATATATATATGTAATTGTTAGTGATATCACTAAAGTGCTGGGGGGTTGGATGGCTGAATGGTTAGAGCGTACGCGCGTTGTATCATAAGATCTGTGATTGAGTCAACTGGCGTGGTTTCAAATCCCCGGTTGTACGTGACAAGGAGTAGGGTCACCTGTCCAACCTCGTGGGTTTTCTCCGGGTCCTCCGGTTTCCTCCCACTGCTAATGACCCCTATGCGCAAGCGAATTATTGAAATAAAATTAAACCATATGTTAGTCCCGAAATGACCTAGTTTGTGTTGAGTGGATGTTAAACCCCATTTTTCTCTCTCTCACTTAAGTACAAGCGGATGTTAAATAAAGTTATTTGACAATCTGTGAAATTTGCTATTGATTATTTTGAAACAGTCCTTGAATGTAAAAATATTTTGCTCAGGTGTCGATTGACAGACAAATTCACCTAAAACTCAAACTAACAACTTTTTAGTTATGCATCAAAAGATTTTCTGAAAGAAACGAATTGATCTGTCATCTTTTTTTTTTAAAACACTCGCAGAAAGAGAAATGATATTGATTATACCTGCCCATTGATTGGTTTAAAAATAAATAAAAGCAGGGAATAGTTACAAATGATGCTATAGGTGAATCATTAACTGTTGCTAGTTGTTTGATTGGTTGGTTATTGATGAGTCTGTGATGACTGAGTGATGAATTCCCTGAACCACATCCTTTATTCATTACAGACTTAACAATAAATCATGTTCAGAGAGACTGGACGTACATTAGTCAAGGTACTATAGATGTGATTAGCAAGGCTCACGTTAAGAGAGACTGGACATGCATTAGTCAAATTGTTATAGATATGTGATTAACAAGGCTTAGATTAACAGAGCTGTGTTTATATGAGTTTTAATTCTGGCAGGAGATAATTCAATTTTAATAGAATTATAATTCAAGAAAAGACTGGATGCGTACATTCTGTTTTAATTGTTTTAAATCCAAGACGACGATTGTGACTATTGTAATTAAATTATTGTCTGAGAATCAACTGGATGTGCCGGCCTAGGAAGGTCAGAATGACCAGACATAAAAACAGGTAACTTCAAATTTCATTTTAGTCCTAACTAATTTATTTTTTATTCCTGCGGAGATCTGGATAGATATAAATATCCACTAAGGACCAAAGGAACAGTGAACTATTTTTTATATTTTTTTCTAAAGAAATAGGAATTATAAAAGGTGTTCCTGAAAAACAAAATAGGGCTGGCTTCAGACTTAAAAATGTTTTTTCATTATAAGTAGGATTTTTGAATAATATTTATTGTCATCCACAACAAAACGTATTCAAATCCACTATTGGAGGCTAACAATGACATTGTGTGTTGATTATGATCTTGATACAAGGTAATAAATGTCTAATTAATTATTTAGACAACATTTAAGGCCTATTGAAAGACCTGCAATAGACAGATTTAGCTCCTGCATAATGCATGTTTAAGAATATTATGTTATTCATGGATAAAGATTGTTGACAAATGCATAGAATAGATTTATTGATCACAGTAATGATCTCAGAGACCTACCTGTATTCAAATAACAATGACTGATTTATAGTTTATACCTACCTACATACCTGTAACGATGTATTATGATTATTCACCTATAAGGAATGATTGACTAATTATACAGGTAAATAGTCAGTACGACACGTGTCAATAATATAGATCTAATAATTGATAATTATAGTTTTAAGATCAATAAAATATAATACTTATAGCGATGTAAAGAGACTTCTCACCTCTATAACACATTACATAATTGATATAGAACACCAAATGAAATCCTTTAATTCCTATAATGAAATACTTTAATTCATGAAAAATTACTTAATTCTTACATAATTGATATAAAAAGACCAAATACTTAATTAATAAACAAAATTTTTGAAAATGAAAGAAAGCATTATTAATTCATAAAAAAGAGCTTTACTTATTTCATAAAGTTCTTTTTGACTTAATGCATAAACTAAAACATTATTTATTTCATAAACAAAAAGTCACTTAATCATAAAATGAAATACTTTAATAAAATCAAGATATTTTTAAAATTTTGTAACTTTTGGAGAGAGATTTCAGATTTATTGAAATTTTAGTCGAGAGATTTCGAATTTATTGCAACCTTTCCTTACCTGATCTCTTCAGATATTAAATGCATGTACAATATGCATAACCATAGTGGGAGATAGGATTGGGTTCTCAACTTTTTATTTTTTTAAAATTAACATTAGCTGAAATGTAATATTGTGGTGTGCCATGTGTTGATATATCCGAGGAACTTTAAGGATGCCACAACCGGCTATTTTTTGTCCTGAAATTAATATTACCGGTAATTTTAAAAGTCCTAATAGATTTTGAGAGGCAGAAATGAGGTTTAACTTCCACTCAGCACAAACTAGATCATGTCGGGACAAACATATTCAACTTTATTTCAATAATTCGCTTGCCGTAGGGTCTTTAGCAGTGGGAGGAAACCGAAAGACCCAGAGAAAACCCACAAGATTTGAAAGACGACCCTACTCCTTGTCACGTACATCTGGGGAATCAAAACTTAATGGCAGACCTTATGATACAACCATTCGTCCGTCCCTGACTAATGTGTAATGGTAATGAATCAATTGTTTTATCGGTCAAACTACTGTACCCTGTGTGTTTATTTACATTTTTATGGTTTCCTCCCCCACCCCCTTTTTTTTTTACAGATTTTGAATCACATGCAAGCTATAATATTGGGAAAGATCTGTAAAAGGAAAATCAGTCTAAGAATGGTTCAGATTCATCCAATATTTAATATGATGGAATGAAACTTTCGGAACTTTTAAATGCGTCTGCAGACGATATAAATCTGCTATAAACTAAACAGACTATATAACAAACCAAACTCCACCTATATATTTTGTGGATCTCTTTTTAACCTTTATGAATTAATGGCAGGAGATTATCTGATTGAATCTATGGCAGGTTATTTATATATGGTTCATATTTTGTTCTCTTAATCAAATATTTAATAATCAATTTTAACGTGAATTAAATTAGAAGCTGTCTGAATTCAGTTTTACGTTATCGTGAAAACTATTTACTTTTTTCTCTCTTCTACTTTGCTGAAGTTTAATTGAATCATTATCTGGGTAAATTTACTAGATTTATTTAATCAATAGCAATTATTAACTTAAAAAGATCAAATGACTATTAATTGATTGTCCAATTTTTTAATCTAAAATCTTGAATGAAGCATAAAAATTTAGATTAGGAGATATTTATCAATCTTGATCTGAATATTATTATCAAAATTAATTCAATAATTATATATTTTATGGTGTGTATTTTAAATGTTAATAGATCAGTTGATTAGAGTAATCCATGGAAACTATAGTTACCTGTACCTGTAGATATACAACCTGTATATACCTGCAGACATTTTTAGACACCTGTAATTATTTTGTGAATTGTTTATGGAATGTTTATTATTATATTCTCCACTTCTAACCTGAGGTGGGTTTTTTTTAATAGGGTTGGAGGGGCGAATGTGTGATGATATCAAATTTCATAAAACTTAATTTTACTCTTTTAATAGATGCCCCCTTATTCCCTCTCCCCCATTTGCCTTCCACTGTAGGAGAAGATAGTTTTTGATTGATATATTATAATGGTTATTCTTAGTTCCATACATACTTGTTTAATTACTGACATTGTTACCGTTATGGGGGGTTGGATGGCCGAATGGTTAGCATGCAAGCGCTGTATCATACGGTCTGTCATTGAGTCAACTGGCGGGGTTTCGATTCCCCGGTTGTACCTGACAAGGAGTAGGGTCGCCTGTCCAACCTCGTGGGTTTTCTCCGGGTCCATGGTTTCCTCCCACCACTAAAGACCCCTACGCGCAAGCGAATTATTAAAATATAAAAAAAAATTAAACCATATGTTAGTCCCGAAATGACCTAGTTTGTGTCGAGTGGACGTTAAACCCCATTTCTCTCTCTCTCTTTTGTTACCGTTATAATATTGTGAAGGTTTAATTAATGACAATCATTAACAATATATTTATATCGTGAAGAAACACATCTGTTCCTGTTAGTGATAGTTTTAACCATATACAATAAATCTATTTACGTAAATTGTTTTAATTAGTTGGAGGCTACAGTCTGGTGAATCTAATAATCATAGGTGTCATAAACCATGGTCTGGTGAGTATAGTAATTACAGGTGTTGTAAACCATGGTCTGGTGAATCTAATCATGACATGACACTGTATAATATTTGATAAATTGAAGTTATCATCATTTTCTATTGAGAGCCGCGGTGGCGCAGTGAGTAACCTGGAGGTCTCGAAATCACCCGATATTGGCCGAGAAAGTTTGTTGTTATTTTCCCGGTGCAGTTTCCTCGTGTTAGTGGTGCAGAAGATCTGGCAAGGACATTGTCTAGTCATTCGGATGGGACAAAAAAACCGCCAAAAAAACCAAGGTCCTGTGTGCACGTAAAAGAACCCTTGACAGAATTGGAAATAAGAGTAGGTAGCTTAGTAACGCCGCTGTCTAGGCGAAATTTTCCTCATAGCACACTGTATGGTGTAAGCCTGTCTTCATTAGCTTAGTCGGTGCAGAAAATAGGATGTTAAACTCCATTTTATCTTTAGTTAAAGATATATTATGGAAAATTAGAGAAAGAGCTGGCAGTTCTCACTATAATAGTTAAAAAATAGATAATGTAAAGGGAATTTGCTGAAAATTTCAGTCAAATTGATCCACTCTGAACCGAGAATTTAGCGATTGAATTTTCGGCCTAGTCTCGATCATCATTACTGAAGTCGTTATGATAAGAAACATAGTCTCGATTATCCATTTCATGATTAAATCGTGAATGAGAGTTGAGCACATCAGATCCTAATCCAGTAGATATCGCAGGCTAGCAATGACATCAGGTGTTTATTATGGTCTGGATAAGTTAATTAATGTCTAATTAATAATTTAGATAACATTTCAGGCCTAAAGAAAGACCTGCAATAGGCAGATTTAGCTCTTGCATAATTTATGTTGTATCAAAATGAAAATTGAAAATACATTATAAATTTTGCATTGTTTCCTTGAAAATACATTATAATTTTTTTTTTATTTATATAATTTTGAATAGAAATGAAATTGAAGGGTATTTATACCTCTACTGTTCTGCACCAACTGCTTCTCAATAGGGATTGTATAACAGAGGGGAGGGGAATGGAGGGCCGAATGGTTAGCACATGCGCACTGTATCTTAAGGTCTGTCATTGAGTCAACTGGCATGGTTTTGATTCCCTAGTTGTATGTGACAAGGTGTAGGTTTGCCTGTCCAACCACGTGGATTTTCTCCGGGTCCTCCAGTTTCCTCCCACCACTTCTAAAGACCCCTATGCGCAAGCGAATTATTGAAATAAAATTGAACCATATGTTAGTCCTGAAATAACCTAGTTTGTGTCGAGTGGACATTAAACCCCATTTCTCTCCCACTATGTATAACAGACGGGGGCTATATAAAACTTGTCGCTCTCTGCATCAAACCAATACTGCAATAGATATTATTGATATTGCCAGTGATATCGGTTGCTTGAGACAAAGAAATATCTGGCCTCGCTAGCATGATGAATCTGTTTATTCATCAGTTAACAGTTAATACCGGAAATGTATTCATGGAGAATCTTCTACAGAAATCTCTTCAGTGTTGTTTGAATAGCATAATTTCATTAATCAAAATGATATTCTCCTATAGAGTGGCATATGGTTATTTGATTAACTTGATCAGTGGGATTTTACTACAGCAGTACCATTCGTTAATAACTCAAAACTTGATTTTACCACAACAGTGGGTACTATTCGTAAATAACTCAATATTTGATCAGTCGGATTTTACCACAGCAGTGGGTACCATTCGTAAATAACTCAATACTTGATTAGTGGGATTTTACCACAGCAGTGGGTACCATTCGTTAATAACTCAATATATCATCAGTGGGATTTGGTCACAGCAGCAGTATGATTGGTTCAGTATTTGATCAGTGGGATTTTGCCACAGCAGTGGGTACCATTCTTTAATAACTCAATACTTGATAAGTGGGATTTTACCACAGCAGTGGGTACCATTCGTTAATAACTCAGTACTTGATAAGTGGGATTTTACCATAGCAGCAGTATCATTGGTTCATAACTTAGTATATCATCAGTGGGATTTGGTCACAGCAGCAGTGTCATTGGTTCATAATTCAATATTTGATCAGTGCGATTTGACCATACTCAATATTTAATCCGGATAACACAGAAAATATATTCTTATACAATCTTTAATATTTGGTTTCCTGGATCAATATAAAAATTAAACCAAACTTCATTAACAAGATGCTATTGGTAGAAAAGGTTTAAAGGTTGTCAGTGACAATTGTATGGGCAGCTGTGTCTGACCATGGGCTTATCATTGTTTATTTGTACCATGTGGATTAATCTATTGGTCCTGATTATCCCAGTAGAAGCAGAACAGTTGGACTCATTTACAATTTGCTGTGTTTTAATTTAATCAATATCTGGGTACTTTGCTGGGTTTAATTAATCAGTGGTGATTTATTATCTTAAAAAGATCATCAGATTATTAATTGCTGTGTGTCCCTTTTTTTAATTTACCATCTTGAATTAATCAACAATTGATCCTATCATTGTTTATATGTAACCCATAGATCAATTAATTTAGTGAGTGAGACATTGCGTTAATATTTCCTTATAGCCTACATATTAAAACATATTATATGATAGTTCGTTTTTAATAACAGATATAAATAATACATGTATTATAGTCTGTTAAACCTTTTAATCTTGGCTGATTGGACCCTGAGTTCACAAAACATTCTCAGACTTAATAGTAAGTGCAGGGGGACTGCACCACTCAAAATTTACACAAAAACAAATACACGGACAGGACATCATACTCAGGAAAACACAAACATGCAGACAATTAAAAAAAAGTGAATGGATCCGGGGGCTAGCCGTAAGCGTCCACTGCGCTGTACAGTCCCGAGTTTGTAGTGACACAGACTTCACTCAAATTTGAAAACAATTAGGAATATAACCCAAAGAACCCATTGTGTAATGCCAGCATGTGAGTGAGACATTACGTTAGACATTTCCTTATACATATTAAAAAATATTATATGATAGTTCGTTTTTAATAACAGATAATACATGTATTATAGTCTGTTAAACCCTTAAATCTTTGCTGATCTGGCCCTAAGTTCTCAAAGCATTCTCAGACCAAAGTTAACAATTTACTCAACTTTCATTCACTGTTTATGAGAAATATCTTTGATCCAGAAACAAAAACTTTGCACATAGTTTCTTATTGATGTATTTGATACATTAAAACAACAAATGTTTTATAAAGGGCTATATTTTAGTGAACTTAAGTCTGAGAATGCTTTGTGAACTACTGGGCAGTGTTGATAGCGTAAAGATCCACGGAGGCCTGGGGCTTATATATCGATATTATTTGGGGGTTTGTTTAGCAAAATGAGGCCGACTGATGCACAAGCCCCTAATACAAATGACACAGGCACAGGTGCAATCTTCTGCCAAAGAACCCATGACAGTTGGAATTCGAGATAAGTGTAGGTCATAGTGCTCATGTCTGGGCAAAATTTCGCTCATAGCCCTGTATGGCATAAACCTTACTTAGTAGCCCAGTTGGTGCAAAACAGTAGGACATTAAACTTTTTTTCATTTCATTTAGTTGATAACCCCTTAAATAACTAGGGGGTTGGATGGCCGCAAGGTTAGCACGTGCGCGCTGTATCTTAAGACCTGACATTGAGTCAACTGGCGTGGTTTCGAATCCCCTGGTTGTACATGACAAGGAGTAGGGTCGCCTGTCCAACCTTGTGGGTTTTCTCCATGTCCTCCGGTTTCCTCCCACTGCTAAAGACCCCTACACGCAAGCGAATTATTGAAATAAAATTTAAAAAACATATGTTAGTCCCGAAATGACCTAGCTTGTGTCGAGTGGACGTTAAACCCCATTTCTCTCTCTCTCTCCCCTAAATAACTAGGAGAAGAGATGATAAAGGCCGATGTGACATATATATAGATCACTGGCTACAATCAGAGTAATTCTTACAACTGGATCATTTGATCCTATGTCAAATTTACATTTAGATTTTTGATTTAGATTCTAAAAACTCTTTATTATTGCTAATGTAGAAGAGGTTGTTGTCTCTCGAGTTTGAAGATACTTTTTACGGACTTGGTTATTGGGAATTCCTATTAATACTGTCAATGGAAGTATATCGATTTCTTGCCCGATGTCATGGCATCTGGTCACATTTGTTTATATTGATAATATAAACTTCAAGTAATTGACATTCCTTTTGCTTAAAAACAACTTAGATTTTCTTTCCAAAAATGGAAAATAAGTTGTCTTCCTTATCAGGTTTGACAGTCACCCATTAACACGAGGAGTGTCCCTATAATTGATGTAACTCAAATTTAAAAATTTATACAAAATGTCATAAGATCAAATCGTGTCAGTTTAATTCAATAATAGATTCTGATTCCCTGACCAGAAAATATCTCGGCATTCGTGTTGTCGATTGATGTTTTGCTTGACAAGTGGGCTGTAACTGTCCAAATTGATAACATTGAGTTAGATCACAGCAGGTTTCGCCCACCTACAACAGGCCTCAAATGTGTTTCCATGACAAGCAGAGAAGTTTGAATCTCTTCTGGACATGACATGTTTATGTAAGCCAGGAATTATATCCATCCACAGACCTCCAGGATTATAAAAAAAAACCTGGTAAACATTACCCTGTAGTTTAATTGTAAAGAAAAATATATGTATTAAGGAGGGAGGAGGTGGGGTTGGGTGGGGTGGGAGGGGGCCTAGTCTTCTAATAAGTAATATTCATTTATGGCAATGTGTACTTGAAGATGTGGAGATAGGGAGAAATGGGGTTAACGTCCACTCAACACAAACTAGAAGGGAGTGGGGGAGATCCGCTGGTGGTTGTTATGTACTCCTTGTTATGTACAAATGGGGCCACTTGATTAAAGGACAGACCTTATGATCTAACGCACACGCGTTATATCCTTCTGCCCCACCCCCTCCTTATTGAAGATGGGGGGTTGGGTGGCCGAATGGTTAGCGCGTGCACATTGTATCATTAGGTTTGTCATTGAGTCAACTGGCATGGTTTCAATTCCCCGGTTGTATGTGTCAAGGAGTAAGGTCGCCTGTCCAACCTCATGGGTTTTCTCTGGGTCCCCCATTTTTCTCCCACTGCTAAAGACCCCTACGTGCAAGTCCCAAAATGACATAGTTTGTGTCGAGTGGACGTTAAACCCCATTTTTCTCTCCTATGTAGAAGAAATTTGAAGTTTGAATACTGTACTAGTTAGCATTGATTAGATTTAGCATCATATTTCATCTAATGGGGGGGGGGGGTGATCATGGTGGCTAGGTGGGTAAGACGCTGGCTAATGGGGCGTAACTGTAAAAGGAAATAGTATTGTTTATTCTTTATTTTCACAGAGATGTTAAGGTATATTGATTTAACGACACTGTCTGACAATAACAGTCAATATTGGTTCCATTTATTCAGACTAATTGGCATTTATTGAATCACTTGGTCAACTCAGAACTAAAATAGGCGTAGTTTACTTTGATATTGATCTTGGGGATTTCTGTAAAATGTGTGAAAATTTAGTGTCTTGTAGCATATTGATATTGGATCGACACCGCATCCTGAGTCAAGCGATGATTATATTAGGGATCGGTCAGTCGTGGTTAGAATAATGAAGCTTTAGTCACCAATGGCCGTGTTTTTGTGTTCCGATATTATAACTCAGTTATATTATTATTAGCTTTTGATCAGTGAAAATTAATCCAACTCTGTAAATGACTTATCTGTGTGTGATTTAATTCTACAAAATAAATTACTTTCTATTTATCAGAACTATTGTCCGGGTTAAATAAAGAAATCATGTGATTGTTTCGGTGAATAAGATTATCTTTAGTCCAGTGAATAATTTCTAAGTTCATGCAGGAAATTGGTTTATTTTATGAATACGGATTAATTATTGAATAGCTGTAGTACTTGTGTGGCTCTGTTTGAAGTGTATAGATGTCAAGCCCTTCGGACTAATGGATGCGCTGTGTGTACTTTCATAGTAGTATGAAACCAATGTTTTTATTTTGTGAAGTATATGGATTGTGATCTTACAGAGGTAAAATATAAAGTTTATTAAAAATGAAATGATCTTTGTGGTTTTGCAAAACCCAGGGGATGTATGGTCAAAGTCATTGAATTTTTTGCTTTTATGGGTCTTGTTAAATAATTCATAAAAAAATCTTATATATATAGGTCAGAACTTTTTTTGTTGTTGACTTGTTTGTGAAATGCATGTTGAAGTGTACCAAGAAATATTAACTGTCTTGATGCAATCCAGAATGATGTTAAACCCCATTTTATTTTAGTTCACCAAGATATTGTGTATATCAAATGTACTGAGATATACAAATAAAATTATTGTAATACCTAACTGATTTTAAAGATCAAAGTAGAAATATTTTGATTAATTTATAAAAAAAAACAGTCAGGATCCTGTCGTTGTATGGAGAGAGGGAGAATTGGGTTTAATGTCCACTCGACACAAACTAGGTCATTTCGGGACTAACATATGGTTCAATTTTATTTCAATAATTTGCTTGTACATAGGTGTCTTTAGCAGTGCGAGGAAGCCGGAGGACTCAGAGAAAACCCATGAGGTTGGACAAACAACCATACTCCTTGTCACGTACAACTGGGGAATCGAAATCCCGTTAGTTGACTCAATGACAGACCTTATGATACAACGTGCACACGCTAACCATTCGGCCATCCAACCGCCCGTCGTTAAAACACATTATGGTCATCTATAAGCTTATTGAATCTTACAACCTCGGTCCATGCTTAAACTGTAAGAATCTCTATAGTAATATATATATAAATAAAAAGTTGAAGATAACTACTGTATTAAATACACAAAAATATAACAGTGTTTGAAAAATAACCTACATTATTTCTCGATTACTTGCACTTTCACTTATTTTATTATCTAAATGTTGTTTACCTGAAGAGCTTAATAAAATAAGCGAAAATGCCAGTAATCGACAAATAATGTAGTTCTTTTTTTCAAAAACTTTTATATATTAAAAAATTTAAAGCTGATTAAATGACGACAGATTGCAGGTTTTTTCTTCTTATTTTTTAAACAGTGCTTTTATTTTGGATATCTGAATTGGATATTGGGAAATATCCTCAGCATGTTTAAAACCGCTTTTAAATGATGTCAAATTTAGTTGAACCTTGTTGGCTACCATAAAACCATTTGTTAACAATAAGTGACATTAAAGAGATACTGCAATAAAATAAAATCCCAATGGGGTGTAACGTTCTGCGCTGACTGGGCTAATGAAGACGGGCATATGCCATACTTTGTGCTATGAGGAAAATTTTGCCCGGGCAGCGGCACTATGGCCTACTCTTAAATTGAATTCAAACTGCCAACAGATCTTTTACGTGCATGCCAATGTATACACAGGACAACTAGACAGCTGTTCTTGCCAGACCCCTTTGACAAGGGGAAACTGCGTTGGAAAATCCTGATGAACTATCTCGGCCAATGCAGGGATGAAAAACACAACCTCCAGGATAGCAAACCAACGTCTTACCCATTTAGCCACCGTGGTTCCCCGAAAATACTGCAGGTACCAGAGCTAATGAACTATTAGAATTTCGAAATAAATTTGCAAATTCAACAATTAGTATACTAAAATGAACACACTTATATGGATATACTACTTCTGAATTTTATTAACATGCTATGTTTCAATACACATACAGGTATCGTTATCAAACAAATTATTTACTTGATAAAAATACCTGTACATGTATGTGTATTGAAACATAGCATGTTAATAAAATTCAAAAATAGTATATCCATATAAGTGTGTTCATTTTAGTATATTCTATTTCTATATGTCTTATAAGAATTAGTATGATTAAAATTAAAAGCTGATTAGTTACGACAAATTATAGCTTTAAAGATATTATAAGATTTTATTGTATCAAAATATCCATTGAGTGTAGCGTCAATACAAACATAATGCATGAATAAATATGCCGTATTGTTTGGTTTAAGCTGACTGACTACCTGTAGAGAAGTATATGATAATGTAATTACAGCCAGGTAAATACAGGTACTCATTAGCAGGGTGGGGACAGGTAAATAGGTAGTAATTAGCAGGGTGGGAACAGGTCAATTAGTAGTAACCACTGATGTATAAAACATAGCATGTCAGCATGAATTATTTTATAGAATTATGGAAAATTGTTCAATAACAAAAAGTACACATAAAATTTTAAAGAAATTCTGATAAAAATTTCTATATTAAGTTTTCAATAAATAGGCTTGTCTGTTGTATAAACTTCACTACAAGTCATATTAAATATGACAGACATTGTTAGTTTTATCAGCTTTACCACTTTACAATATGAGATGTTGTATTCATTAATGAGAGGGTTAATATGTTAAAAATGTTTGAATGAGAGAGAGAGAGAGAGAGAGAGAGAGAGAGAGAGAGAGTAAAGGTCCACTCAACACAAAAACATAGTTTCAATTCAACACCCCCTTAGTTATATCAGCTTTACCACTTTACAATATGAGGAGTGGTATCAGATGTTCTAAATATTATTGAAAGGGTTAATATGTTATAAAAATGTTTGAATGAGAGATAACTCTATTTATAGCACCTGGTGATTACCTGTTTCAAATCTTCATAATGTTGATCAATGTTGATAAGTTATTTTTGAGATACATATATCTCACCAGGTGTAGAAAAGGATATCACTATATCAGCTTCACTTAACCCACACTGTTTCATCTTGTAAAATCTTGATCTCTCACTCTCACGGGACCTATTCAAAACTTGAGATTCTCATAACATCTAAATGGTATCAGAATCTTAAGACCATTTTACTTGACAAGAGGTGATTTTATCATCATCTGCATTTTACTATCATAAAGGATATCACAGTATCAAATGAAAATAGGATCATTATTACTATATCACATTGTACATCCATAAATGATCAGCCCAGATGTTATGTTATAATTGTATAATCAACTTTTGTTTAAACTGTGTATGCTGTCCTTAGTGGATGCAATGATACAATAAAATCTTATCTTATCATAGAAAGAAAGGTTATGATAGTGAAATGCAGAAGATGCTGAAAATCACCTTCTGTCAAGTAAAACGGTCCTGAGATAAAGGACAAAGATCTGGGCATATTTTCATAGATCATTATTCCTGGTAGATTTCACATAGAAAGAAAACTTATAAATATATTATGGGAGATAAGATAAAGAGCTGGCAGTTCGCACTATAATAGTTAAAAACTAGGTAATGTAAAGGCAATTTGCTGAAAATTTCAGTCAAATTGATCCACTATGAACCAAGAATTAAGCGATTGAAATTTTGACCTAGCCTCGATTATCATTACTAAGGTCTATAAGATAAAAAACATAGTCTTGATTAACCATTTCATGATTAAATTATGAATGGAAGTCGAGCAGCAAATGGGATCATAATCCAGTAAATATCGCAGGCTAGCAACGCCATCGAGAGTTGATTGTGGTCTGGATAAGTTAATTAATGTCTAAGTAATAATTTAGATAACATTTCAGGCCCCTGCAATTGGCAGATATACTCGTAACTCTTGCATAATGTATGTTTAAGTTAATGAGTTAGCAATGATGGGTCAGTGAGTAAGATGTGGGCTCGCTAACCTGGAGGTCACATGTTCGATTCCGATATTGGCCAAGAAATTTCATCAGGATTTTCATGCGTGGTTGTTCTCCTTGTTAGGTCAATGTTTAGCCATTCATATGGAACAGAAAACTGATGTCCTGTGTAAATGTTGGCATGCGCATAAAGGAACCCTTGACTGTTCGAATTCGAAATAAGAGTAGGCCACGGCACACTGCTTGGCATATGTCCGTCTCCATTAGCCAAGTCAGTGCAGAAAAGTAGGTTGTTAAATCACATTTTGTCATAAGAAAAGATTGTCAGAGAGAAATGGCCCTATTGTGATTGATGATTATTTATCGTAGATTTGGATAAATTGTTTTCTGAATTGTTTTGGGGGTTTGGATGGCCGAATGGTTAGCGCGTGTGCGTTGCTTCATAAGGTCTGTCATTGAGTCATCTGGCGTGGTTTTGATTCCCCGTTTGTACGTGACAAGGAGAAGGGTTGCCTGTCTAACCTCTTGGGTTTTCTCTGGGTCCCGAAATGTTAGTTTGTGTCCAGTGGATGTTAAGCTCTCTCTCTCTCTCTCTCTCTCTCTCTCTCTCTCTGTGAATTGTTTTGGTATAAAAGTGTCTTAATTATTGGTTATTTAGTATACTTGTTGTTCATCAAGAAGATATGATATTTTTCACTAGCTCAGGTGTAATCTTACATATCATTAATCTCACCTTAATGGTTTATCTTTTAAAAGGAGTATATAAAAAGAGATTATTTGTTTGGAGGTGATTAAAGATGAATGGGTTTACTTTACCAGGTGCAGATGATCTCAAACATATTTTTAAAGAACCATTTATTAATAATTAATTGCCCTGGATCTTGGACATAGTTTTAAAGAACCATTTTTTATTAATTGCCCATTTTTTATTAATTGCCCTGGATCTCTGATATTTATGAATAAAGAAATATTTATGAATAATTAATTGTCCTGGATCATGGACATAGTTTTAAAGAAACATTTATTAATAATTAATTGCCCTGGATCACAGACATATTCTTAAAGAACCATTTATTAATTGCCCTGGATCTGGGACTTATTTTTTTAAAGAACTGGGTTTATATTTTAAATTATTCTGGATAAAAGACACTTCCAGATTAATGATTTTACTAATAAAATGGATTTTGCCATCCCCACAGTCCAGTACAGATCAGGCTCGTAGCCAGTCTGCTGGGGGCAGTGAGCTTTTTTGGGGGGTGGGGGGGTCTCTCCCCCCCAGACAACTACAAACTGGACGACTACAAACTTGTTTTCCAGCCCTGAAAATTGAACTTTGAACAATGAACATAGTGACAAGACATGGTCCCACACGACAGTGGGCCATTGGGCAAGTCAGTACAAAACATATGGCAGAATATCAATAGTATGTAATGTATACAATCTGTAGTAATATAGTCGTTGAGACATTGTTTTCAATTTATAGGCAAGGTATAGAGAAATAAGATGGCATTATATTAATTCATGATTTGGCAAGTTAGTAATTTCAAACATATTCACATATGTAGTGTGTACTAAATCAACTTAGTCTGTAATTGACAGTTGACACATAGAGAGAGTTGTATAGACAAAACATAACTGTTTCTGGGTGTCAATAAAATACCACGAGATTGCACGTGAGTGGAATTATTCTAATTGCTTCATTTGGCTTAATTTAACCAATCATTTCGTTAATTGCACAGGTTCAGGGCCATGAACAGGCTTTCTGTGCATGAAATGCATGAGTCTTATAAAAGAAATTATAGTAAACTTTTCTAGCAGACTTCCATTAGATTCCAGAGAGGTTCCATCTGAGTTCCTAGACAGCTGCGAGGCTGGCTAGGGTGGAGAAATGGCTTTAGCTAGTATTGTAATCTGTGCTATACTTGTATACATGTATTCAGTTATATATATAAAATGTAGAAGCGAACTGTTGCATTGTTATTCCTGGTAAGACAAACGTCTTAAGAAAACAGTAAGAAGCAAACACACAACGTGAAGCAGAAGTAAAGACAGCTGGAGACAAATTCTAGACGATCACATGGCTACAGAAATATGTAGTAAGAAAAGATGCATGGGTCGTACGTAGGATGTGGCGACCGGTTTTTGGAATCCCATGGTGCTACAAAACGTCCCCAAATCAATACTGCACATGATGATCCCTGACTGCTGTCTATTACAAACAGTAGGTATTTTTTTTCAGGGAGGGGGCAGCCTCCCTTGCACCTGGCTTGCTAAAAACCTGGGTTGGTACAGATACTATTTAATCAGCAATCTTGGTAACTGTTCACTAATAATAATACAAGTGGTGCATCACGACTTCAATCTTTCTTAATGTGTACCATCGTGGGTAAATCTATTCGTTGAGGCCAGCTCAATTTTTGTCAAGGTCGCTGAGATTTCAATAAGGTTAGGTTTAGGGTCTGCATCGGAGATAGGTCCAGAGTTAGGGTTTGGATTATCTGTAGCCCTGTTTACATCTCCTGACCCTTGACGAAAAATTGAGCTGGCACTAACCGTGTACACCGGATAATCTCCATTTTTTGGTCAAATAGTAGCAAAATTTACTACTATTTCTGCAGGTGTAACCCTGACAACCCAGATTCTGCTACAATACTCAGCCACCGACAAGAGAACTAATATATATTTAAAATGTAATTATTAGTAACTATATGACTCATCTTGGGGTGCATGTAAAACATGTGCAAATTATATTACAAACAGATATTATTTACTGAATGCACGTTCTCTCTAAGGCATTACTTCCCGAGCATTTGAAAATATATCAAAAGCCAATTAAACAGTTGTTATATATTGAAGCACATCCCCAACCTCGTGGGGTTTTTTCCTGGGTTTCCTCCCACTGCTAAAGACCCCTACATGCAGGGGAATAAATGAAATAAAATTGAACCATATGTTAGTCCTGAAATGACCTAATTTGTGTTGAGTGGACGTTAAACACCATTTCTCTCTGTCTGTCATTATTAGTCCAACCTCGTGGGTTTTCTCTTGGTCCTCTGGTTTCCTCCTACTACTAAAGACCCTTACGCGCAGGCGAATTATTGAAACAAAATTCAACCATATGTTAGTCCCGAAATGACCTATAGTTTCTGTCTAGTGGACGTTAAACCCCATTTCTCGCTGTCTCTGTCTCTCTAGAGACCCCTTGACCTCAAGTTTGTCAATCAATATATTCTTGACCTCAATCAATGATAAATTAGTTTTAATTAATACAAGTTATGTTTTGTCATTCTCTCCTCTTAACAGCATCCATTATTCTCTTGAAATTTTTACCTTTTTAAAATTAACGATTACTAGTTTTTCTCTTTTATCTTAAAAGACATCATTTATCTTTCTTGTATTTCGCTGAAATTCAGCAAGTCACGTCATGTCTTTACAGATTGGACATTACCACGCTTCTTTAGGTTATATAATGTAGGAGCTGGCTGAAGCTAGAACAGAAATAATGTTTTAATATAATTCTAGCAATTTAGAATAGTTTTATCCCTAGATGCTTAAATATTGGTATCCATAGATACTGGGAATATTTGAGGGTACTAGATAAAGAGGGGAACAGACCCTCCTAGTAAAATGGAGGATATGCCTAGATCCTCCTAGCAAAATAGAGGATATACCTACATGTAGATCCTAAAAGTTAAATAGAGTTTATACATGTACCCAGATCCTCCTAGTAAAATAGAAGACATATTAAGATTTTCCTAGTAAAATAGAGGTTATACCAAGACCCTCCTAGTAAAATAGAGGTTATACCAAGACCCTCCTAGTAAAATAGAGGGTATACCAAGACCCTCCTAGTAAAATAGAGGACATACCTAGATCCTCCTAGTAAAATAGAGGATATACCAAGACCTTCCTAGTAAAATAGAGGGTATACCTAGATCCTCCTAGTAAAATAGAGGTTATACCAAGACCCTCCTAGTAAAATAGAGGGTATACCAAGACCCTCCTAGTAAAATAGAGGGTATACCTAGATCCTCCTACTAAAATAGAGGGTATACCTAGATCCTCCTAGTAAAATAGAGGATATACCAAGACCTTCCTGACAAAATAGAGGATATACCTACCTGCTAGTAAAATAGAGGTTGTACGTATACCTAGATCATCCTAGTAAAATAGGGGATATACTTAGATGCCCCTAGTAAAATAGAGGATATACTGTACCTAGACCCCCCCCCCCCCCTTGTAAAATAGAGGATATACCTAGAAAAAGAGGGGATCCTCCTAACAAAAGAGGTACCATCCAAAATGCATATCCACCTAGAGAAAGAGGAGATGCCCCAAGAAAGAGGGAATGCTTCTAATGGAGGAGATAGTCCTTAAAAGAAAATAAATTAAATTTGTTTTACAAGATTTTACAAGATTTGAATGTTATCTTCAAAATTCCAACTAAACTATAATGAGTGATTAATTTAAAAAAACAACCCAAAATCCTCAATTTGAAGAATGTTTATTTTCTATTGTCATGAGTTGCTTAATGCAGTGAAGTCAGTCCGTTATGCTAATAATCTTCGAATTATCTTTCTCCATCAACAGAAACGATACAAAGGCTATTGTTTGTAAATCTTCAAAGAATATTCGCGGGATCGTGCAGTGAGTTTCGTTTACGGGGATTAGTCTGTTAGTTTAGACTTGGTCGAATTGTTGTTTAGTTTGTGATGTGTTCAGGGTTCAGAGAATTAACATGGCTCTCTATGTTGTGTTATGAAATCATTCCGAGATGGTTTTTTTAGCGGTTAGTCGTAAATTTGTGAGTTATTTTAATCTTGTAAATGTTGTGTTGTAAATTGTGATTTATTTTTTAAAATTTAGTTTTAAATGTAGGCTATAATTATGGTTGATTTATATTCTTCAACAATGAACATATGAACATAAATTTGTTATTTATAAAACACATGTTTTTATAATTAAAGTAGCTAAGTCTCTAACTCAATATCATCCAAAGTCTTCGACATTGAAAACACGAATTATTTGTCAATTTAAATCAACATTGATGTTGTGATCTTACCAGGAAAAGATGGGCTTCTGATATCCATTAATTAAGACAAAATAAACATTTTATCATTGGTACACAAATCATGTACCATAATGCATTTCAGGCCCATATTCTTATCTGGAGAGCATGCGCAATAAATACTATGTAGATTGGAATAACCAGATGCTAGAGATTGTCAATCGATTGAGACTTCTGGCGTATTTCGCCGAACATTACTGATTTGAAATTGGAGTAAAAATGTAAATCAGTTTATATACATTCGTATTACATAAAGCTGGTGACGACAGTAAACTAAGATGTTAAAACAGCTTTTACATATATTAGTGACAATATTAACAAATGTTCCAATCGGATTAAAACACAGATCCTATTTCGTTTCATTTTTATAGTTCAAAATTTCGTTTTACTTGTCTTGGGTAATCCACTAGTAACATCAATGCTGATTGGTTAATCAAATGTCTGACATCATAGGGTCAAAAGCCGCTCGTATGACCTCTGATGCGACCTATCGCTACAAACGGTCAGATCTTCGTGTAGTGTAGGAACTATAAAAAAAACGAAACGAAATAAAGATCTGTAATCAGATTGCGAATGTTAATGGTTATTTATACATTTCTTAAGAGAAACATATTCCATGTTTAAGGAAATTATTTATTTTACAGACATTGCATGTTTTATGGGTATAGTATTTATAATTTTAGAAAAAGGTCCCATTATTTAAAATCCAAAATGATTTTTTCCAAATCTAATCTATATGCTTGCAATCACACACTTACACTATTTAAGGAAGAAAAATTACTAGTTTATTAACATGCAACGTTTCAACGATGATACTCTCATCTTTATCACGCATGCAATCATATTTGGTTTAGGAACATCCAAAATGATTTTTTCCAAACTAATCTAAATGCATGCAATCAGATTTAGTTTAGGAAATGAACATGGCTCACAATCCTCCTATAATATTACAAGATGAGAAAATGTGTGAAAGTTTTTATCAGAGATTGAGAGTATATACATGTATATAGCAGCTGGTCAGTTCAAACATATTATTACAGATAATTTACTGGGTTAAAAACATATAAAACATATTTAGGTACAAATCTTGATCGATTCACTATAGTAAATTCACTATAGCATATTTTAATTGATATGTTAGTCTGTCTGCAAGTAGAAAGATATTATCTTTATGCCACTGTAAACCAGGTTATCATTTAATCTTGTGTATCTAGCACTAATTTCTTTCGCATTCATTTTATATCCAATCTTTGTTTAAAAATTTGTAAAAACTGTTTAAAATCACCATAAATCGTTTAATTTGTACTTCTGTCCAGTTTAAAGCTGACCATTCAATTTTGATAATAAGTGTTCAATTTACAAGTGTTTAATTTCTCAATCACTGTTAAAAAATAAAAAACCCAATTAATTAATGATGTATAATTCATGAACAGTGGTCCCGAAATTAAATACTTGTAAATTGGACACTTATTATCAAAATTAATCAGTCAGCTTTAAATTGGACACAAGTACAAATTAGATGATTTTTGGTGATTTTAAACGATTTTTACGAATTTTTAAACAAAGATTTGATGCGCTGTGATATGTAATATTATTATTGTCTTACAATCTAATATGATGTGTTACAAATATGTATGACTTGTAATGAATTTTAAGATGTGTTACAAATATGTACATTTGTTACGAATTTTAAGATGTTTATTGTATTACATCCATGGATTAGCTGATTTGTGGTAGATTTTGAGTACAATCGAGTTGGTCTGCTGTAACTGTTGTGAGAAAGAGAGGAATAGGGTTTAATATTCACTAGTCACAAACTAGGTCATTTCAGGACTAACATATGGTTCAATTTTATTTCAATAATTCGCTTGCGGGTAGGGGCCTTTAGCAGTGGGAGGAAACCGGAGGACCCGGAAAAAATCCATGAGGTTGGACAGGCAACCCTACTCCCTGTCACGTACAACCGGGGAATCGAAACCACCCCAATTGACTCAACGACAGACCTTATGATACAACGTGCACTTGTTTACCATTTGGCCATCCAACCTCCCTCTATATCTGTTATTTAACGTCTGTTTCCACAAGAGGGTTATATCGTAGACAAGTTGTCTTATTTTTATTATGCTCAGCAAACGCGAGGGGTCTGTCCTGTGAGAGGAAGCAAGTGTACCTGGAGTAAACCCACTAGATTTTGAAGGTGCTCCATATGTCCAAGCCACACACACTACCAGGGATCGAAACCACGACGGCAAGCAATAGTTGACCGGCTAGCTAGAGCTCTAAGTGCGACACTTTAGACTACCAGGCTTTCCATACGATCTGGATACATGGCTGTAATCAAGGATGCAGGACAGAGGGCCTGACAAGGACATTTGTCTAGTACTTCAGATGGGAGAAAAAACTGACGTCCCGTGTACACACTGCCGTGCACGTTAAAAATCCCTTGACAGTTGGAATTTGATATAGGCCGTAGTGCCTAGTCCAGGCAAAATTTCCCTCATAGCACACTGTATGGCATATGCCCGTCTTCATTCACCCAGTCAGAGGAAAACAGTAGGACATTAAACTCTATTTCTTTCATTTCGTTTGGTATATTTACCAGCCAGTGTTTGATATAAACTCGTATAGACACTATGATATAAACAATACACACCAGGATAGATTAACAGGTGTGTTACCTTTGTTATAACATATATATAGGGAGAATACCCACATGCTAGAAACCACAATACTTGACTGAATAACAGACCTTATTATGAAGAGTGCAAACATTAAACCATTTGCCCCCCCCCCCCCCCCCCCCCCGCCATTAATGCAGGTAACTCACCTGGTTGCTATCACCAGTTGTTTGTTATCATCCTCTCACCTGTATACCTCATCTGGTACTCGTTACCACTGTTTCAATTTTTGTAATTTTTCTGATCAAATATAAAAAACAATATGTTACTTTTAAAGGGACAGTCCAAGAAAAAAGTGGGGTTAAGTATGTAGAATAGGAGAGGCATAAGGTGTTGCATAGTCATTCTGATAATATGAAAATTTATGTATATAACAGCAGAGAAGCAATTATATCTATCTAAAAATATTAGCACAACTGTAAAGCTGCACTACTGGACAATAGTCAGATAACAGCACAATAGTCAAATATCTGGAGAATAGTCAAATACCTGGACTATTTAAGGGGGGTTGGATGGCTGAATGGTTAGGGTGCGCGCGCTGTATCATTAAGTCTGTCATTGAGTCGACTGGTGTGGTTTCGAATCCCCGGTTGTACATGACAAGGAGTAGGGTCATCTGTCCAACCTCGTGGGTTTTCTCCGGGTCCTCCGGTTTCCTCCCACTGCTAAAGACCCCTATGTGCAAGCGAATTATTGAAATAAAATTACACCATATGTTAGTCCCGAAATGACCTAGTTTGTGTCGAGTGGACGTTAAACCCCATTTCTCTCTCTCTGTGGACAATTTATGTAATTAAAACATTGATATAAGAGGAGGCATTAGCACACGGTATGGCATTAGTCCAGTTGGTGCGAAAAAAGTAAGACATTCAGTTCCATATCATTTCATATTGTTTAACAAGAGACAAAAAAACGACTGAATGTTAATCAATATTTTATTGATAAATTAATCTTTGTGTTAAACATGTTGATGAATAAGATATAATAACTACTACAACTACATGTAGGACATTCTATATGCTGAATAAAATATAAATACTGCTAGATATATATTACCTGGTGTATTTATATTACAATATACTAATATTGATTACAATATATACAAGTTATTGATACCTTTAACTAGTTTTAATTAGTTATTGAACGTAGCAACTATTTCTATATCTGTGTCAACAAGTTGGTCTTGATTGTTAAAGCATATCAAATGGTATAACTGTGTTCAACCTGACTATAACATCATTCTGTAAGTAGAATCTGATCAAATGGAACACTTTCTTTGTTTCTTACAATGGTTTCTTTGGGCTGTATTCCTGGGCCCTTATTCACGAAAACTTAAACTAAGATACAATCGAAATTTTAAGAAATACTGCAATTCGATTGGCTGACCAGTAAAATCAATTTGCATATATCCAATTTGCATATTGGTCAGCCAATCGAATTGCAGTATTTCTTAAAATTTTGATTGTATCTTAGTTTAAGTTTTCGTGAATAAGGGCCCAGATTGTTTTCAAATTTGAGTGAAGTCTGTGTCACTACAGGCCCGGGAATCTGATCAAATGGAAAACTTTCTTTGTTTCTTACAGTGGTTTCTTTGGGCTGTATTCCTGGGCCCTTATTCACGAAAACTTAAACTAAGATAAAATCGAAATTTTAAGAAATACTGCAATTCGATTGGCTGACCAGTAAAATCAATTTGCATATATCCAATTTGCATATTGGTCAGCCAATCGAATTGCAGTATTTCTTAAAATTTTGATTGTATCTTAGTTTAAGTTTTCGTGAATAAGGGCCCAGATTGTTTTCAAATTTGAGTGAAATCTGTGTCACTACAGGCCCGGGACTGTACAGGGCAGTGGACGCTTACGGCTAGCCCCCCGGATCCATTCACTTTTTTTGAATTGTTTGTTTATTTGTGGTTTCTGAGTATGTCTTGTCCATGTATTTGTTTCTGTGTAAATTATGTGTGGTGCAGTCCCCCTGCACTTAATATTAGAATCTTACAATGTGACTGGTGTCATACATAAGACAGGGTATACTTTACTATTAGTATAATGTCGCTTAGTAATAAACAGAAATTATATTCCAGCGTGTCTGGTGTATTTTCTGTTCAATTACTAAATACCATTGAAACAATTTTACCAATTTGTTTCTTGGTGAATTTGTGGTCTGGACTTCATATATTTGTTGTTCTTGTTGTATTTTGGTTGTTCTTGGTTGCATATTGGTTGCTCTGGTTGTATATTGGTTGATCTGGTTGTATTTTGTTTCTTATGGTTGCATTGTGATTGCTGTGATTATATTTTGGTTGTTCTGTGGTTGCTCTGGTTGTTCTGTTTATTTTTTGGTTGCTCTGGTTGTTTTTTGATTGTTGTGGTTGTATTTTGGTTGGTCTGGTAGTAAATTGGGTATTGTTGATATTTATTCTGTCAAGAGTAACTTTCTTGATTGATTTTGTTGATTTTGAAATTCATTTTTGAATACAAAGGACACATTGGTTTGCTATGTGGACTACTATTCTGAATTGGTATCAGATGCTCTGGTTTGTGCCACTAGCAAACTCGAGCAGTGGTTTCGACCTGAATTTGAGAAGATGTAGGTTACTAACTTTTGTTTGTATATAATTCATGTAATAACAAGAAGTTACCTGGTTTTCATATACTATTCAAAAAAAGTAGGGGATATTTGATTTTTAAGTGTTATTAAAGTCACCTAATGAAACTGACGAAGAAACAAATGACAAAATAAGTGGAAGTTCACATTCATCTATTTATTCCAAATGATCGTTAGACTAAGTAAGGCAAAGACTGACCATTATAAGGGTAAAATGATACCCGGGGTCAAACAGCAAAGTTACCACAGCATCACAACCAAGTCAGTAACGGGTAAATCCTCCTCTGTTTGCCAAACAAGCATTGATCCGACGTGGCATACTCTTAATGAGACGTCTAAGGTCATTTTGGTCCAGATTGTCCCATTCCTGTTGCAACGCAGCAGCAAGTTCTTGGACATTGGCAGGACGTTGTTGACGTTGACGTAACCTCTGTCCAAGCATGTCCCAGACATGCTCGATGGGGGAGAGGTCGGGACTCAGTGCTGGCCAAGGTAATGTGGTGATGTTCTGATGTTGGAGGTAACCTGTAACGATCCTGGCCCTGTGACATCTTGCGTTGTCATCCTGGAAGATGAAACGGCGGCCATGACGTCGTGCGAACGGCACAACATGGACTGCCAAGATGTTGTCCCGGTAGTACTGGCCTGTAACACGCCCTGCAACAACATGTAAAGCCATTCTTCCAGCAACAGTGATGCCTCCCCACACCATAACAGAACCACCCCCAAATCGATCATGTCTGTCATTGAGTCAAGTAGCATGGTTTTGATCCACAAGGAATAGGGTCACCTGTTCAACCTCATGGGCTTTTCTCTTGGTCCTCCAGTTTCCCCCCACTGCTTAATTGAAATAAAATTAAACCATACGATCTAGTTTGTGTTGAATCTCTCTCTCCCTCTCTCTCTCTCTCTCTCTTTCTCTCTCTCTCTCTCAGGGACCAAATGGTTAGAATGGTTAGCATGTGCGTGCTGTATCATAAGGTCTGTCATTGAGTCAGCTGGCGTGGTTTCGAACCCCCAGTTGTACATGACAAGGAGTAGGGACGCCTGTCCAACCTCATAGGTTTTCTCCAGGTCCTCCCCACCGGTTTCCTCCCACTGCTAACCACCCCTACGTGCTAGCGAATTATAGAAATAAAATTGAATCATGTTTTGGTCCTGAAATGACCTAGTTTGTGTCGAGTGGACATTAAACCCCATTTCTCTCTCTCTCTCTCATTTTATTGAATCTGTCATTAAATTCCTTTGTGTAGGAGAACACATTGCCCAGAAGTCTATCTATAACAAACCATTAAGACCCACATATTTAGTTTTAATGTGATAAATCTTGTTGGGGCATCTGGGAAAAAAGTTTTAAATAACGTTTCCTGAAACCCAATATTTCCACACAAACTCTTGTTATAGATGAATAATATAAATATTGTATTAAATGTTGTTAGGGTCTATTGATCTTTATTTTTATATTATTAACCCAAGTGGAATACAACACCTATAATACAGCCCCTGTGTTGCTGGTCATATTAATTTATTTCATATAATAATATCAGTAAATCTTGTCAAATCGTGGTTCTATAATCCTGTAACAATAACCTCTATCATAAAGTGTGATAATAAAAATTGCATCTTCATTGTAAAAAACAGATTTTTATCATGTTTAGTTTTATATTACAATACGAACTAGTGATGCTGGTAGAACTTCACATACAATAATATTATTGATGTAATATTGATATGGTGAACTGCATGTGTTATCATGTACATGTACACCAAGTCAGATTGTCCCCTACATTATTCCAAAGAGACGTTAGCGTATGGGTCAAAAGAGTTACAGTGCGCGATGAGGGAAATTTTGCCCGGGCAGCGGCACTACGGCCTACTCTTATATTGAATTCCAACTGCCAAGGGATCTTTTACATGCACACCAATCACTGACAAGGAGGAGTTAATATAAGATAAGGTACATCTGTGTCTTGATAGGGGCGCCTTCTCAACCTTGTGGGTTAACTCTGGGTACTTCGGTTTCCTCCCACAGGAAAGACCCCTGCATGTGCTAAGATAAGAAAAATGACAATAAGACAACTTATATCTGTAATATTGCCTTCGGTGGAAATGGCCGTTAAACACTAAGAACAACAACAACTGTGTCTTGAGATACATGTTAGGGGGAGTGCTATAATATAGGGATTTAATATAGGCTATGCCTGTTCCCCAATCCCTATTCAGATACAAATCTGAATAAAAATATTGCTTAAAAAAAAAAAAGAGTGCAATATATGTTACTATTTGGCATGGCTGTTGTGAATCACAACTGAGCAAAACCTACTGATTCTTATTTGACCAACTCCCACCCCCTCTTCCCACTTTATCTTGTCTGTCTGTACGTCACACTTTTTGAACATAATGACTCTAATTAAGGTGGAATGTTCAGATTTTATTACTGTAGGTAAATGTCTTGTCTGAGTAAACACTTTGATTGCTTGATGCTTTGTATGTAATCATTGGGTATCATCGTCTATATGTTTTTGGATTGAGATAGAGAACATCAGCCTCACTATTGGTTTGTTTGACTGAGGAATTAATAAATACCAATCTGATTAAAACACAGATCTTTTTTCGTTTCGTTTTTTTATAGTTCAAAATATCGTTTTACTTGTTTTCACAACACTAGGATCAGGATATGGAAGAGTTCTTATATAACCCGCATTCTGGATGATATGAGAGATTAGCCAATGAAATGGTCTGTTACGGCAAGTTTTTAGCGTGGGGTGCACGGAACTGTGGGTATGTGACTAGAAACGTCAATGCTGATTGATTAATTAATGTCTGAATTCAAAGGGGCAAAAGCCACTCTATGACACCTGATACGACCTTCCACTTCAATTGGTCAGATCTTCATGTAGTGTAGGCCATCGAAAGTAAGAAAAAAAAGAAGCAAAATATAGATCTGGGCCCTTATTCACGAAAACTTAAACTAAGATACAATCGAAATTTTAAGAAATACTGCAATTCGATTGGCTGACCAATATGCGAATTGGATATATGCAAATTGATTTTACTGGTCAGCCAATCGAATTGCAGTATTTCTTAAAATTTCGATTGTATCTTAGTTTAAGTTTTCGTGAATAAGGGCCCTGTATTTTAATCAGATTGAATAAATGCTGGTATGTGGCCTGTTCACGAAAAGTTTCAATCACAATCAATAATACAAAATTAATAAACTTAAAGATACATTATGGCAGATTACATAAAGAGCTGGCAGTTCTCACTATAATAGATAAAAACTAGATAATGTAAAGGGAATTTGCTGAAAATTTCAGTCAAATTGATCCACTCTGGTCCGAGAATTTAGCAATTGAATTTTCAGCCCAGACTCGATCATCATTACTAACATTGGTTGGTACAATAAAAAACATAGTCTCGATTATCCATTCCATGATTAAATCATGAATAAAAGTTGAGCAGCAAATCGGATTCTAATCCAGTAAATATAGCAGTCTAGCAATGACATCGAGAGTTGATTATGGTCTGGATAAGTTAATTAATGTCTAATTAATAATTTAGATAACATTTCTGGCCTAAAGAAAGACCTGCAATAGGCAGATTTAACTCTTGCATAATGTGTGGTTAGATACACTTAACATAATTTATGATATAAATATAACCGTGATGAATGTTTTTTTTGTCTTTTTAGATTTTGATGGGTTGGATTACATCATGCCGAGTTGTCAATATCCAGGCCCAGATTGTTACGAAGATTATTTCGAGGATCTTGACATCCCGTGGTCCTATCCTATTGACGTCGAGAGTGAATATCCGTGGCCCCAGCCCTCTCCCAGGAGTAACGAAACACAGACTTTAGGGCGCTTCTTACCACAACGCTCATCACGATCACGAGACATGGATATTTATAATTATTATAGAAATCGAGCGATCGTCCTGGAAGATAATTTACGTCACAGTAAACAGAGTTTATCAGGTACGTTTGAATTAATTCATTAAAGACTCAATACCACTCTTGTTTTAACTGAATAATATGTCCCAATCTTTATTCTGGACAACAAATTGCACTATTTTACAATATTCCAATTAATTGATGATACAAATTTCATCTTAACACACCTTATTTAAAAAATTGGAAAAATTCAACTAAATGATTTGAAAAGCCTGACGTAAAGCTTTTCAAATGTGACTTGGATTTGAAAAATATTTATTAACCCTCTGGACAAGTAAAATAGGATTTAATGGATAATTTACACAACAGGTAGGACATAAACACAACTAGTACTTAGAATAAGGCTGTTTTTTATTTTCTGGAGCTGTCAAGCCAGCAAGAGTGTTATTGTCCCTTTAAATCACCTCTAATATAAATTTTAGTTTTTTTAGGGCTTTATAAATAAATAGCCACTCCAGTTTCATGACTGTCTGTTTTGTGTAAAATTTAAAAACTGAAAAATTATGGAACTAAATGTTTTTAAGAAAAGCAACTAAGTACATTATGTTTGTAAATTACCGGCAGCCCTTTTTCCGAAGAAATACATTTAGGTAATGAAACGAAATGCCATCCTACTTTTCTGCAACAATTGGGATAACTATATTCCATCATATTCAGAGGGGTTGAATGGCCGAATGGTTAGCGTGTGTGGCGTTTTGTATCATAAGGTCTCTCATTGAGTCAACTGCCATGCTTTCGATTCCCCCAGTTGTACGTGACAAGGAGAAGGGTCGCCTGTCCAACCTCATAGGTGTTTTCTGCGTCCTTCTGTTTCTTCCCACTGCTAAAGACCCCTGCGCGCAAGCAAATTATTGAAATAAAATTGAAACATATTTTAGTCCCAAAATGACCTAGTTTGTGTGGAGTGGATGTTTAACTCTCTCTCTCTCTCTCTCTCTCTCTCTCTCTCTCTCTCTCTCTCTCTCCACCACATTTACCTTTATCAGAACTGATTTCTTAATGTGTGGGGCACCTTACTTTGGAATATTAAAAAGTTGACTTAATGCTGCTGCCTGGGCAAAATTCTTCTTTGGAATGTACACGAATGTAAAGATCATGAGAGGTGTGTATGAAAAAGATGGAAGGATTGATATGTTAAACCTGTATCTCTGTATTAGCTAAATATTTCTTTGACAGTGAAATGGGAGACAACTCTTCTAATATTAGTAAATAGCGGCCTCTACTATACTATTCAAAAAAAGTAGGGGATATTTGATTTTGTGGGCATAATTCTAAAATGTGCAAATGACTACGAAAAAAGTCACTATAGAACCTAACAGAAGAAACATTTCCAGTTACATGTGACGCCCAAAAGCACCAATAGCTACCGCATGGAATGCAGGTGATGCTTGGGATCATCATGGGGGTCCAACCCAAGATTTGCACGACTCTGACTTTGAATGTTACAGTCATTGTGGCATTGAATTCCAGGGTGGAAACATCAGTTTAATTGTTTTAGTGACCAGAAAACAAATTTTGATATGCGTCGGCTTACCCAAAATGAAAGGTTACGTGCCCTTGGCATGCTACTGATCGGCAAAACACAGGCGGTTGTGGCGCGGACGATGAATGTTTCTCAGTCTGTCATAAGCAGGCTATGGTCCAGATACCGTAATACACAATCAGTACAGGACAGACCACGCTCAGGCCGACCAAGGGCGACAACTCAAGCCCAGGATCGATTTATCCGTACCTTGGCCTTGAGAAATCGTGTCATCACAGCAAATCAGATCAGCGCTCGTCTTCAAACAGACACTGGTGTGAGAGTGAGTGACCAGACGATTCGGAATCGACTGCATAGGGGTCACCTTCGCGCCCGACGTCCTCGCATGATCCCTTGTTTGAGAGATCATCACATTCAGGCAAGACGTCGTTGGTGTAGGGATCGTCAACACTGGGATAATCGACGCTGGAGCAATGTGATGTTTTCAGATGAGTCAAGGTTCACTGTTGATTTTTTGGACAGACGTAGGAGGGTGTGGCGTCGTCGAAACGAGCGCTTCCAAGACGTTAACGTCATCAGACATGATCGATTTGGGGGTGGTTCTGTTATGGTGTGGGGAGGCATCACTGTTGCTGGAAGAACGGCTTTACATGTTGTTGCAGGGCGTGTTACAGGCCAGTACTACCGGGACAACATCTTGGCAGTCCATGTTGTGCCGTTCGCACGACGTCATGGCCGCCGTTTCATCTTCCAGGATGACAACGCAAGATGTCATAGGGCCAGGATCGTTACAGGTTACCTCCAACAACAGAACATCACCACATTACCTTGGCCAGCACTGAGTCCCGACCTCTCCCCCATCGAGCATGTCTGGGACATGCTTGGACAGAGGTTACGTCAACGTCAACAATGTCCTGCCAATGTCCAAGAACTTGCTGCTGCGTTGCAACAGGAATGGGACAATCTGGACCAAAATGACCTTAGACGTCTCATTAGGAGTATGCCACGTCGGATCAATGCTTGTTTGGCAAACAGAGGAGGATTTACCCGTTTCTAACTTGGTTGTGATGCTGTGGTAACTTTGCTG
The DNA here is from genome assembly GCF_932274485.2 of Patella vulgata. Lineage (NCBI taxonomy): Eukaryota > Metazoa > Mollusca > Gastropoda > Patellidae > Patella > Patella vulgata. The sequence continues at coordinate 8,279,265 of NC_065885.2, forward strand.
TTTGACCCCGGGTATCATTTTACCCTTATAATGATCAGTCTGTGCCTTACTTAGTCTAACGATCATTTGGAATAAATCGATGAATGTGAACTTCATTTCATTTTGTCATTTGTTTCTTCGTCAGTTTCATTAGGTGACTTTAATAACACTTAAAAATCAAATATCCCCTACTTTTTTTGAATAGTATATATACTGTTGCAACTATTTATTTCTAATTAAAATACAAACTTACTGTCATCTTCTGTGTACAGTGTCATTTAAATACTTGAATCCCCCTACCCCCCTCCCCAATTATACGCCACGCACCGTAGTCAGGTAGAAAGTGTTCCACAGCTGTATACAGTGTCATTTAAACACTTGAATTTCTCCTCCCCCCCCCCTCGAAATTATAAGCCATGCAGAGTAGTCAGGTAAAAATGGATCCACTACTGATGTCTTCTTCCTTGCCGGAGCCACAGTAGTGGACCGTCTTAAGTCCTTTCTTTGAGCTAGTTTTGTTACTGGCCTATAACTCCCTTAATTTTTAATTAAACCAATCTAATTAAAACACAGATCATATTTCGTTTTGTTTTTTACGGTCCAAAATTTCCTTTTACTTGTCTTCATTAGCTAGTACCTGGAAGAGTTATTATATAACCTACGTTCTGGATGATGTGAGGGATCAGCCAATGAAACTTTGGGTAAACCACTAGAAATGTTAATGCTGATTGATTAATCAATGTCTGACGTTATAAGGTCAAAAGACGCTCGTATGACACCTGATGCGACCTTCCACTACAACTGGTCAGATCTTCAAGTATAAAAAAAAACGAAACGAAATATATATGTGTATTTTAATCAGATTGCAATTAAACTGACCCGAAACTGTACAGATTGATTTAAATCAACCAATAAGTTGTGTTTGCAATGTCGAAGACTGTGGATGTTATTGGCTTAAAGACTTGCCTCCTTTAAGTCAAGTTTTCACAAACTTTTAACCCTATTCTAAGTGAAGTACTGGACTAAATTTATGAATCAATACGCAATTCATCATGGTTTATAACTACCATCTAGTGTGTATTGGATGATTGACACATGTTGGTATTATACTGGGGTAGTTCCGTTATATGAATATTTCACATGCTATAATATTTAAACTATTTGATATATCGGGTAGACACAAGACACAGGGATGCAGGAAGAATTAGTCACAACATCCTTCCCTTAAACCATTCTTTTACATTTACTGTAAAACTCTCAAAACTTTCACGCGTCAAATCTCACATTTTATTTGTTTTTGGATCCAGTCTTGTTATTCCGATCTAAATGTATGTGTTGTTCAATGCAAAAGATTTCGTCCGTATGATTAAATTTCAAATATTGTCTCGGGCAATGAAAATAATAACATATATATTTAGCTAATCAGTATTTAGATTCATGATAATCATTCTATTTTTGTGTTCTAGTCTATTTTTACTGCATTATTGTTATTACCTTCTATATTTTCCTGTCATTTATTAATAATAAATGGCCAATTCAATTTCATCTCGCCTCCTGTCATATTTGTCTGCTAGGACACTTAATGGGGGCATAATTGTCTGTCGTCATGTCTCGGTAAATAATTTTGTGTCCATTTATCAAAGAGAGGGCGAGAGTTGTTTTGGGTTTTTTGAACTCCAGACAATTTTGAAACTTTAAAACCCTTGTATCAACAATGTTAGGTTTGCTTAGGTGGCTCAGCGAATAAGGCACTAGTTCATTAACCAGTAGGGAGATCACGATGGCTAAGTGGGTAAGACGCTGGCTTGCTAGCCTGGAGGTCGGGTGTTCGATCCCTGCATTGGCCGAGAAAGTTCATCCAGATTTTCCGGCATGGTTTCCCCCTTGTCAGTGATGCAGGACGGAGGGCCCCCGACAAGGACCGCTGTCTAGTCATTCGGATGGGACGAAAAACCGAGGTCTGGTTTACACATTGACGTGCACATAAAAGATCCCTTGGCAGTTGGAATTTCGATATAAGAGTAGGCCGTAGCGCCGCTGCCGGCCAAAATTTCCCTCATAGCACACTGTATGGCGTATGCCCGTCTTCATTAGCCCAGTTTAGGAGCAGAACAGTAGGACGTTAAATTCCATTTCATTAAACAGTACATGTAGGTTCCAACCCTGGTGTTTTTCTGGCCTGTTTTTTCCTTGTAAGTGGTTCAAGACTGAAACCCTAACTCTGGCTTGGCAATGGCATGTGTCTAGTTCTTTAGATTGAATTTAAAACAGGGGTTAGAATGTTAAAGATCCCCCATCACTTTCAGGCAAAATTTCACTTATAGCTACATGTAGCTCAGTGCATGGTGTATAGCCATCATCATTAGTCAGGTTGGTGCAGGACAGTAGGATGTTAAACACAATTTAATATTAATAGGTCTACTTTAATATATTAACAAACTTTAAGTATTTAATACACAACACTTGCAGTAGTTATTTGTATTATAGACTTTCATTGCTTGCTAGTCAGTCATCAATTAAAACAAAAATATTGGCTTTTTAAGAAAAGAGGGTGGACAAAATTGAGAGAAAGATCAATTTACTGTTATAATTTGGAATGTGTGGTTATAAAGTTTAGGGATTTGGCGCCGATTCAAGAGGATGGCCATTTATTTTTTTCCCAACATCCATGCCCCAATTTTTGATGGAAGTACTTGCACTCAGTGTCTCGTCAAATTGTAAATTAAATATGTGAAATGAAATAAAATGAAATGGGGTTAATGTCCTACTGTTCTGCTCCTAACCTGGGCTAATGAAGACTGGCATACGCCATACAGTGTGCTATGAGGGAAATTTTGCCCGGGCAGCGCCGCTACGGCCTACTCTTATATTGAATTCCTACTACCAAGGGATCTTTTACGTGCTCGCCATTGTGTACACGGGACCTTGGTTTTCCGACCCATCCAAACGACTAGACAGCTGTCCTTGTCAGGCCCTCCGTCCTGCATCACTGACAAGGGGAAACCACGCCAGAAAATCTGAATGAACTTTCTCGGCCAATGCAGGGATCGAGAAATTAATATGTAATATATATGGACCAATATTCTAGATTTACATGTGTTATTATTTTACACGTTTACATTAAACATACCTCTTGTCTTACACTTCCTGATTGGATAAAATCTGGTGACTTATAGCGCCACCTGTCAACTATCAGTAGCCAACGGATATCCACATGTTCGCTTATCGTTGATTTTAGAGATTTTATCTAAAACACGTTTGTTTATTTTTTTATTTAATGTTATTCTAAATTCACCGCGCTTACCAAATGTCTAGTACCAGTAAGTGTGATTTTTAGTCACTGGTTCAATTCTCACGGTCGTGAACCACTCAACTTTTTAAGAGGGTTCAAATTTAACTTTTGTCTGGTGGTGAACCAATCACTTGAAATTTTTCTTTGAAATCGAATCTTAATTTGTGGTGGTAATTAATTAAGGCTGAGAAAGAAATTGCTGATAATGGTGTTTTGGAAACGTTTTGTTTTATGTAAACTACTTGTTCCAATATATTCTGCCCATATTTTTACCAGCTTTCAGATTTTCATGAATAATATTCAGTTCTAGGCATGTTTGACATTCAGGACAAAACCCGATACTGTTAAGTGATGTTGTTTTGGTTGAAGAATTTCTGGAAAGAAAAAAGAAAATATTAAACTGGTCCACTGATGAAATTCATATTAAATTACATCAGGGTGTTTTGATTATTCGAGGATTCAGAATAGCTGATTATTTTCATTTGATGGGCGGACATTACTGGAAGATTGGGTGTTCTTCACAATTTAAGAAAATATTGTATTGGAATTAATTTTTTGAGTGGACGTGCGTGAGAATTCGGAATTGTGATTCGTCTTTTTGTGATTATAATTTAAAACGACTTGAATTTTCGATTAGTTTGTTGATTGAATTAACATGATATTCAGCATTGTGCATTCTTCGTAAAAAGTTAATAATGGATGATTTTTATTTCAATTTAATGCTGCCGTGCTCTGTTTTAATTTCATTTTTGAGAAAAAATATCATATTTTGATTGGACAAGTAGAATACAAAAAAAAGTCAAACATTCGCTCAAATCAGTTTGAATATTTAGCCCTTGATTAATTTGAGTTTTTAGAAAAGTTCGGTTGATTTAAATTGAGTTAAGCATCTTTGCATTCAAGATAAAATTTAATCGGAAGTCTAATAACAGTGCATTGTGTGTTCAATTTGAAATGCAGAATTCTGTTCAATAGAGCCTGGATAGAAAGAAAATTGTCAAAGTTGTTTTTTTATTGATTTTATTTTTGGTGGAAGAACTGAAAACGAGAGAAGAAAATGAGGTTAAAAGGGAAGAAAAAACATGAAAATAACAACAGTTTTTATCTTCCAGATTCCGGAGCTCGTAATCCACCGAACACGCCGAATTTAGAAGATGGTCGTTTAAGACTTCGTGACGCAACAGACAGTCAATCACTACGACGACCCAAAACTTGTCCGCCCAACGACATCCTTCCTATGCCAAAACCGGTCAGCCCTGTTTCAAGAAGATCCTTCACTCCATCTCTGTTGAGGAAGAGTTTTTCCCCCTCCCTGTTACGACGAAACAAGGAGAATTGGGCGAAGAGATCGCGGAGCGTTGGATCAAGTACGAGCAGTGTTGAGGATTATAAATGTAACGGGTGTGGGTTTCCGATCACAGACAAACACGTGAGTGTGAAGGGAGAGTTATATCATCTCAACTGTTTTAAATGTGCCAGGTAAGTCAATTTATTATTTAATTTTTCTTTTTCATTTCCAGGAGACACACATTTACAGAACATTAATTTATTTATTCACTTGTTTTTTCAAGGTGCATTTTGTAAGATTTAATGGAAACATATATTCACATAAATTACAAAATATTTTTTTCACCACAATTATTATCCCTTGTAAATGTGTCTCAGGAATCATAAGCTTCATGACAGTGTTGTTGTCACAGTCAAGTAGGTATATCAGATCCCCATCTAGTCAATATATCCCTACAATCTAACCTTTATCACACCGTTGATGTCAGCTAGTGATCACTTAAATATCAAACATTACAACTTTATTCATATCATATATCAAACATGATATCAAATATTACAACTGTATTCGTACCATATATCACACAGATGATATCAAATATTACAACTGTATTCGTACCATATATCACTCAGATAATATCAAATATTACAACTTTATTCAGATGATATCAAATATTACAACTGTATTCACACCATATATCACACAGATGATATCAAATATTACAACTGTACGGTATTCATACCATATATCACTCAGATGATATCATATATTACAACTGTATTCATACCATATATCACACAGATGATATCAAATATTACAACTGTATTCATACCATATATCACAGATAATATCAAATATTACAACTGTACGGTATTCATACCATATATCACTCAGATGATATCATATATTACAACTGTATTCATACCATATATCACACAGATGATATCAAATATTACAACTGTATTCATACCATATATCACACAGATAATATCAAATATTACAACTGTACGGTATTCATACCATATATCACTCAGATGATATCAAATATTGCAGACTTATTACTGGTTACATTAAACAACCTGACAAATAACCTGTAGAATTATAACAGAGATAAAACTCCAAGCTGATGTTAAAACAGTTTCAACCCAATATAATGAATACTGACATTTTTACCTTTTTATACGTCCACATTCATAATGTGAACGTATTATGCCGTCGCCCCTGTCTGTGTGTGTGTGTGTGTGTGTCTGTGGTTCGCCTACAGGGCGCAATTCTTCATGGATTTTCTTCAAACTTGGTATACTTATTCCTTATACCCCAAGGAAGATCCCTATTGTTTTTGGTGCATGCCCGACCCCCCGGGGCAGAGCCACGCCCATTTCTAGTATTTGTTTGTTTGTCGTCTACAGGCCACATTTCTTAACTAATAATCTTGAAACTTTGCATACACATTCTTTGTACCCTAAGGAACATCCCTATCGTTTGGGGTGCATGCCCAACCCCCAGGGGCAGAGCCACGCCCATTTTCTTTTCGTGTGTCTTTGTGTCGCCTACAGGGCGCAATTCTTACTGGATTTTCTTCAAACTTGGTATACTTATTCCTTATACCCCAAGGAAGATCCCTATTGTTTTTGGTGCATGCCCGACCCCCAGGGGCAGAGCCACGCCCATTTCTAGTATTTGTTTGTTTGTCGTCTACAGGCCACATTTCTTAACTTATAATCTTGCATACACATTCTTTGTACCCTAAGGAACATCCCTATCGTTTGGGGTACATGCCCAACCCCCAGGGGCAGAGCCACGCCCATTTCCCATTTTCTTTTCGTGTGTCTTTGTGTCGCCTACAGGGCGCAATTCTTACTGGATTTTCTTCAAACTTGGTATACTTATTCCTTATACCCTAAGTATGACCCCTATTGTTTTTGGTGCATGCCCGACCCCCAGGGGCAGAGCCACGCCCATTCCTTATATTTATTTATTTGTTAGTCATCTACAGACCGCATTTCTTAACGTATCATCTTGAAACTATGCATACTTATTCTTTGTACCCCAAGGAACATCCCTATCGTTTGGGGTGCATGCCCGACCCCAGGGGCAGAGCCACGAACTTTTTCTTTTCTTTTTATGTCTGTGTGTCGCCTATAGGCCACAATTCTTATTCAATCGTCTTGAAAAATTTTCATATGAATTGCTTATACCCTAAGTATGATCCCTATTGTTTTTGGTGCATGCCCGACCCCCAGGGGCAGAACCACGCCCATTCCTTATATTTATTTATTTGTTTGTCATCTACAGACCGCATTTCTTAACGTATCAACTTTACATACTTATTCCTTATACCCTAAGGATGATCCCTATTGTTTTTAGTGCATGCTCGCCTCCCCGGGGCAGAGCCACCCCCATTTTTTGTATTTGTTTGTTTGTCGTCTACAGGCCACATTTCTTAACGTATCATCTTGAAACTTTGCATACTTATTCTTTGTACCCTAAGGAACATCCCTATCGTTTTGGGTGCATGCCCAACCCCCAGGGGCAAAGCCACGCCCATTTTCTTTTTTATGTCTGTGTGTCGCCTACAGGCCACAATTCTTAATCAATCGTCTTTAAATTTTTTCATATGAATTGCTTATACCCTAACGATGATCCCTATTGTTTTTTTACCTCCAGGGGCAGAGCCACGCCCATTTCCTTTTCTTTTTATGTCTGTGTGTCACCTACAGGCCACAATTCTTAATCAATCGTCTTGAAAAAATTTCATATGAATTGCTTATACCCTAACGATGATCCCTATTGTTTTTGGTGCATGCCCGACCGCCAGGGGCAGAGCCACGCCCATCCCTTATATTTACAGATCGCATTTCTTATCGTATCACCTTGAAACCTAGCATACATATTCCTTCTATCCTAAGGAACATCCCTATTATTTGTGGTGAATACCCAACCCCCAGGGGCAGAGCTACGCCCATTTTCTTTTTTTATGTCTGTGTGTCACTTGCAGACCGCATTTCTTAATCGATCATCTTGAAAACTTTTTTATACTTATTCCTTATAGCCTAAGGCTACTTTTTATACTTATTCCTTAATCCTAAGGCCGACCTCTATTATTATTTTTGGTGCATGCTCGACCCCTTGGGACAGAGCCACACCTAATGTTTGTGTGTCTTGTGTTTTGCCTACAGACCGCAATTCTTAACAGATTCTTTTGAAACTTTGCATACCTATTCGAAACGTCATTTTTTTGGAATAAAGACATCGATTGTTTTAAAATAAAAATTGTGTTCTGTTAATGTGAACGAAGTGTTAAACTGATAGCAGTCCTACAACCCAGTTTTATTTCACAGACCCTCAATGCAAACTGGACCATATCAAACAAAACAGGAATGTGGACGTATATTGCTGCGTTAGCGATGCTCTTGTAATTATTATATACTAGAAGAATGCCCGGCTTCGCTCGGGGGTCATAACCCCGAAACCGGAAGTGGTAGACTAACGCCACCTGACCTATGTTACTCCCCGGTCCGAGCTACCCCAATACCCCAAATTTCAGACTCGGGGCAGACCTAGTGTAGCCGCCAACCCCGAACAGACAGACAAACAGACAAACTTCACAAATATTATAAGTATAGATATATATATATATATATACTAGTTCCAGTAAGGTATGTATCTTCTCCAGTTGGCTGCTGTGGCAGAAATTACAACATTTGAACTTCAGATTTTACCTGGAGACACCTGAGCAATCAATTGGATTCTAATTATGCTATTATAAATAATCATGTATATACACTAAGCTTTCACAGTCATCGGTATATACATTAATCAAGTTAGTCCTACTTATAAACTGATTATTTTATCGTAGGCCTATTTAATATTAGGGGCCAATTTTTTGGGGTGTACACCAGCACAGTATTGTATTAGACTAGGATAACTGTCAGGAATCTCGATAATAGATTGCTACTGTGGAGTTGAAAAATATTCGTCTTATATACCACTTCTACTTATATATGGATGGAGGTCGGAAAAAAAGTAAAATATGACGATTCTACTTATACTCTACATCGACTTACACCACGTAAAATACGGTATTAGATACCTGGTGCAGTACCTATGCGAATATAATCAGAAAGCTACAGGGAGAGTCTTGACACATTTGGTTTACAGTATTGAAAAAAAATAGTTGTTTTCCCTCAGGACAATAAAAAGATACGAGACTTCAAATTTATTTTTCTACCAAAACACAACATTTTGTTTAACAGTTTAAAATATGTTTAATATTGTGTTTTTTTCTTGGGGTGGGAGAAGGATCGGGGGCGGCAACTCAATGACCAACATTTCTCATTGACATTATTGATGTTTTTCCCGAAGAACGGGTGGTTAAAAATAAGTTTGAGTGGTACGAAACAAATTGCTTCTGCATCGGTCATTGCACCTTCATGACGTTATTTTTGTTTCTAACAAACACTCCGAGATAAACTGATTTGAAACATGCTACTTTCATATTAAACATATTTTATAAATAAGTTCATTTCCACTCTGATTACAATCTGTGTTACTATAAATAGACACTTTATTTTATTACATGCTATTAATAAAGAATGAATCAAGTTTCAAACAAGACACGGTCAAGCAGACACTTTATTTATTGATGGGAGTAAGAGAAAACTGGATGATTGAGACTATCTTGAATTCAATGAATGAAAAACTTGTAAAGATGATAATTTAATAAAGAAAGCGGATGTAACAAAATACTTCAACAATCAGTGAATTTATCGTTCTGGATATTGATAAAGAATTGATACCAAAATAAAATATTAAATTTCTCACGGCTTTATTTGATGTTTTATTTTATTTATTTGATGTTTTATTTTATTTATTTGATGTTTGAGTAAGAAAACAAAATAAAATTACCACATTTAAATAATCTTCCAGCTTGAAGTCAATCAGATTCTATTCTCTGCTACCAAAAAAAGATTGCGTCATCTTGATACATAGTGAACAACGTAGATTTATCATAACTTTATTAATACCAAATGGAATTGAACCATTTTTGGACCAATGTTCCTTTTAGAGATTCATCTTTCACAATTTGGTAGTTTGCAAGGGATTCTGATTGCATGAATTGAAACTTCACGCTTTCAAGATAAATCAAATAAATTTAATTAAAAGAGAAAAAGAATCTTTGACCAGTCAGTTTATATATTTGTGGCTGTCCTGCGGCTGGTGGATACATTAGGGCTGACCTGTGGCTGGTGGATACACTAGGGCTGACCTGTGGCTGGTGGATACATTAGGGCTGTCCTTGCGACTGGTGGATACACAAGGGCTGTCCTGCAGCTTGTGGGTACACTAGGGCTGTCCTGCAGCTGGTGCATACACTAGGGCTGTCCTGTAGCTGGTGGATACACCAGGGCTGTCCTGCAGCTTGTGGATACACTAGAGCTGTCCTGCAGCTTGTGGATAGATTAGGGCTGATCTGCGATGGTGGATACACTGCGCACTCCATGCCGTATGCACATCTTCATTAGTCCAGTCAGGCAAAACAGTAGAACAATAAACCCCATTTCATTTCATTTCACCTGTTTAACACCAGGTAAACAGCTAATGTTTATAACCATACCATCAACACAATACAAATTCATTTCATAAAACTAAAAATAAATTTATCAAGAAAAAGCTCAACTTCTCATTGAGGATTAAGTTTTTGTAAAATAACAATGTACATGGATTTATTCTATATAACTACATGCAAATACAAGCAAATAGCATTGAATACAGCTATTGAATACTTTCGGCCAGAATGACGTCACTTTCAGTATTATGTCAAACTGTAATGACGTCACCACTAGGCAACCACAATTTTTGTAAAAAAGAAAGAAAAAAGGGAGGAACCTATGATGAATTTTAACGTTATTGGTGATGATTTTTTTTTTGGGATAATCTGGCTAGTATTATAATGTATTTTGAGATTTGCATGTAGATAAAAACATAATAACTCAATGACCATTGAATACCACTCGTGGAATACTTGTGCAGGGATACACTCTCTTGAACCATTGAATAACTCGAGCGGTATTCAATGGTCATTGAGTTCTATCTATCTATTTGTTTATAAGATCGATGTTTGCATGTGATGTGATACATGTATGCATGATCAACATCAAAGAAATTTGTATTTATTGTTTGATCTGTAAAAAAAGTTGAATTTGTTGATCGTGTCGATGAATTTAATTCATGAATGAAACAGAATCTTCAACTAGTGTACAGTTTTACTCATTGTTTACGTTTTCTTCATCTGTGAATTATTTTGCTTTGTCATGATGAGTTTTATCCCGACGGTCGAGACCCACGTAGGTTAAGTTCAGATCTTCCTTGATCTTTTTTATTGCTGTTCTGTGTCTCGGTTTTAGGTTTGCGGGGAAATATTGTCTCCTTTTCAGCATTTATTCCTTTGTGAATGATTTTGCTTTGTCATGATGAGTTTTTATCCTGACTGTCGAGACCCACGTTCATTAATTTCAGATCTTCGTTGATTGTTTATTGCTGTTCGGCATCTCGGTTTAGGTTTAATTTGTTTTGGGGAACCATATTGTCGCCTTATCTGCAATGCAGTTTCATAGTTAATGCAGTGGGTACATACTTAATGCAGTGGGTAATTAGAAGAAGACAATCTTTTTTTTCTGCGTCACAGTTTTCATTTTTAACGCAGTGGGTGGGAATAGTATTGTCTCCTGAGAATAAGTTTAAGAATACACCAGATTTTTGCTATAATTCACTTGGAATTTTCTTCAAACAAATCTGTCACCATGTTGTCAATTCAAATTTTTTTTTTATTGGGAATTGTTATTGAAATACCTCGTGAAATATTGTGTGGGAATGTTGAAGAATTCAGAAGCTGACATGAGAAAGAAATTTGGTGTAAATCAAACTGCAGGATCCTCCGTTTCAAGTAATATTAAATTGATTGAGTTATAAAAACTGAACAACAAGGCATGACTATTTGCTTCTTTCCATTCGACAGATTGTGTTTAAAGATTTGATGAAAAGTCTTTGATGTGCCTGTTAGAGATAGAGATTAAATCAATATTTGATGAATTAGTTGGTTTAAACAGATCAATTCTACTATTGTTACAGCCAGCCCTGGTTTCTTGTACCTGGGTTTTCATCTCAAACAATACAAGATTTATCAGTTACTTCCCTTTGATGTCTAGATTCTTCTTTATTAACCAGTCTGACAAGGAGTAGGGTCACCCTGTCCAGTCTCATTGAAATAAAATTAAACCATATGTTAGTCCCAAAATGACCTAGTTTGTGTCGAGTGGACGTTAAACCCCATTTCTCTCTCTCTCTCTCTCTCTCTCTCTCTCTCTCTCTCTCTTATATATTACCCTGCAATGTATCAACGATGAAACATTGCATGTTAAAGATACATTATGGGAGATGAGATAAAGAGTTGACTGTTCTCGCTATAATAGTTAAAAAAGAGATAACTTAAAGAGAATATGTTGAAAATTTTAGTCAAATTGCTCTACTCTAAACCAAAATATTAGCCTTTGAATTTAAAGCCTAGACTGGATCATCATTACTAGAGTCGGTACGATAAAAAACATAGTCTTGATTTTCCATTTTTTAATTTAATCATCAATGAGCGTTAAGCAGCAGATCGGATTCAAATCCAGTGAAAATCAGACACATAAAGATGACATCGAGAGTTGATTATGGTTTGGATAAGTAATAAATTAATGTCAAATTAATAGTTTATGTAATATTTCAGGCCTAAAGAAAGACCTGCAATAGGCAGATTTAGCTCTTGCATAATGTAATAATAATAATAATAATAATAATAATAATAATGAATTTGTATAGTGCCTCTCATCTAGAACTGTTCTACTCGATGGCGCTGAAATGTATGTTTAATAAACCTGTAATTGTTATTCCATAAAGTTTTTAATGTGTTACTGTTCAATTACTAAATGCTACTCAAAGTTACACTCTTCTTATGTCAGTTAAATTTAAATTCATTTTTTTTTTTAAATTTTAGTAAATTCGATAATTTTCAGAATGTAAAATTTAGATTTCAAGCTTTTTATTCTCACATAGGAGCCAATGCATTTTTTTTTGGGGGGGAGGGGGGATTTTTTGATATTTCTGCAAAAAGAGTAGATCCTTAGAAAACCAACTTTAATAGGATGCATTTAATTTCTGTTGAAGTAATCTGAGGTTTTTCTTGGCCCTCTTTGAATTCAGATACAAAAACAGTAAAATCATAGTTTCTTGTATCTGGTCATGGTACCAGGTAATATTTTAATTGATTGGATTCCAGGTGTATATTCACCTGTATTGATCAGATATTACCCTAATGAGATGACTTGGTCTCTACTCCTATAACATACCTGAACCAACAGGTATACCTTAATTCTACTAACAGAGACAAGAGTAAAACAATAACTTAATGAACCTGTGTTGAAATTAGTACGACCTGTATAAAGTATTATTGAACATGTCCGCGATATCGCCTATTGGGAAGGGAACGTAATAATATGCCAATTTACGAATGATGATTGCAGCATACCTAGTATATGGTGTATAGTATATGTATATATTGAACTATGTACCTGTAATTAGTATGATTGTAGCGTACCTGTAATTGTAATTAGTATGATGTGTAAAAGATTGATGGAATGTGTATAAGTGATATAGGTAATTGATGTAATCTATCTAGATATCATATTATGGTATAGTACTCCTATAGTAAAACAATCTATACTACAGGTATTTCATTATTGACCAGATGGGATGAATGTAAAGTACTATCACTTATTGAATTATTTATTGGTATAACGATGTGATGTCGGTTAGCTCGTTATTACCAGATACCTGACTATAGTACTAAAACACAGCAGGTAGTCGAACATATGAAATATACCCAGTGCTCTCCAATAGAACTTCAACAATTATTTGTATGGATAAAAACAACAGGAAGATATGTTATACTGAATCATGATATTTGATGAAAGAATATCAAAAAGTGCACAGTTGGATACATGTATTGGGTGTTGTGATATCACAGGATGCATGGAAACGTAACCAATGGGTTTCGATGTCTAACTACCATTATGGTAAATTTCATTCTCTGATCTAATCGGAGAGAATTTTGTCAGGGCAGTGCCATTTTGTCATTACTCCGCTTCTAACTGGATGGCGATGTCGAACCACCATTATGGTAATTTTCATTCTCTAATGTAATCGAAGATTATTTTGTCAGGGCAGTGTCATTTCATCATTACTGCTATTCTAACTGTCTAGGGATCTTTTATGCATGCTTTCATTTTTTTGTCCAACCACATTAACTAGAGAGATTATGTCAAGGCAGTGTCATTTCGTCGTAACTCCAATTCTAACTGTCAAGGGATCTTTTATATGTATGCTTTCATTTTATGAACAACACATTTGTTTTTTGTCCAATCTAATTAACTGGAGAGATTTTCATGACCAATGGAATAAATGAACATGAGAACCCATGTGAAATTACAGTCTTAATTTTGATTATTTGATTAAAATATGATTGTCATTTTTAAATTGTTATTTTTTAATAGTGAAAGTTTACCGAATTATGTTCTTTGATATTTGGCAGTAGTTGGGTGTCATGTGACCTGACGTCAGTTTATTGGTCAGTAGTTGGGTGTCATGTGACATGACGTCAGTTTATTGGTCAGTATTTGGATGTCATGTGACATGATGTCAGTTTATTTAGATGTGATTAAGTGTGATTCTGAGCCGGTAAAACGGGGGATTTTCCTGGATTAAGCTAATCTCCAAACTCTCTTAACCTTGTTTATTTGAGGACATGAATTGTTAGCCAAGTGCAGAATACAACAAATATTGTCATCCCTCTCCAATGTTTTCCTATAAATATAAAGAGAGATAATATCGTATCTTGATGTAGAAGCTCGGCCAAAAAACCTCTGATTTTCTGTTGATCGGACAAACTTGTTTAGTATTTACGATAATCTCTCAGTTCACGTGTTTTACGTTCGTAGAATTTATCTTCAGACGCCATGCTAGAAACCGATCTGGACAGGCGACAACTTCTCACTAAAACGGACAACTACTTCCAGTTTGTTCAATTTTTTTATGGTTTTAATTTCATCCTTTTATTTTGTTGTTCTGGAATTGTGAATGTCTAGCCTGGCTGAGTTTATAGATGAGGCGACACAATTTGAATATAAATATTGGTGTGCGGATTTCAGTGTCACAGATTTAATCTTTTTGAATTTAACAATGTTCGTATTTCTCTATGGATTAATGTGTCTGTGGTGAAAGGGGTTTGTTTTTTTTAATCTAGGAGCTTCAGGCCAAGGTGTATAATATTTTCCACACTATCATCGAGCGGCCTCGTATGTGGCCAGGGAGTGTGAGAGGCCTCTTATGTGGCCAGGGAGTAAGAGCGGCCTCGTATGTGGCTAGGGAGTGTGAGAGGCCTCTTATGTGGCCAGGGTGTGGAAGGGGCCTCTTATGTGGTGAGGGAGTGTGAGTTGCCTTGTATGTGACCAGGGAGTGGGACAGGCTTCGTATGTGGCAGGGGAGTGGGAGGGGCCTCATTTGTGGCCAGGGAGTGGGAGGGGCCTCTTATGTGGCCAGGGAGTGGGAGGGGCCTCGTATGTGGCCAGGGAGTGGGAGGGACTTCATATGAGGCCAGGAAGTGGGAGGGGTCTTGTATGTGGAATAGAGGGCCTCTGTTTATTAATATCCGGCACTGATTTGATATTCAGTTTATAAAAACAGGATCTTGATGTTTCTCTAGAATGACTAGACGTAGATATACAACCGTTGGATTGGTTGATCAAAATTATAATTAAATTAATTGTATTATGATTGTTATTGCTTAATATCTACTAACTGAACTCACTATAAATAATTAAAATTACCAAATATAAACTTTCTGCACTTAAAACTAACCTGTAGGGAAATTACACAACATTAGTATTAAAATAAGATGGTACAGGATGCAGTTGTCATTGGTGTATCACAAGGTACTAGAATCTGTCTACCACTCACATTATCTGTATTAGTTTTAACGGAAATTTTGCCCGGACAGCAGCACTAAGGCCAACTCTTGTATCGAAGTCCAACTGGTTTTTCTTCCCATCTCAATGACTAAACATTGTACCTTGTTATACCCTCCGTCTTACACCACTGAGGGAAATGAAATGAAATGAAATGGGGTTTAACGTCCTACTGTTCTGCTCCTATACTGGGCTAATGAAGACGGGCATACGCCATACAGTATGCTATGAGGGAAATTTTGCCCGGGCAGCGGCACTATCGCCTACTCTTATATCGAATTCCAACTGCCAGGGGATCTTTTACGTGCATTCCAATATATACACGGGACCTCGTTTTTTTGTCTCATCAGAAGGACTAGAGAGCTGTCCTTGTCAGGCCCTCCGTCCTGCATCACTGACAAGGGAAAACCACGCCGGAAAATCTGGATGAACTTTCTCGGCCAATGCAGGGATCGAACAACCACTGAGGGAACCACTCGGAAAATCCTGATGAACTCTCCACCACTGGAATCGAATTTTAAGATGTGGAGCTTGTTGCTAAATTGAATGATAATTTGGTCAAAGATCCTAAGGCAGTAACAAATCAAGTAATATGCTTGATTAGCCACCAATCTTACTGATCAAATGATAAATCGATCCTTGATAAGTATAGACCACAGATGCCAACCACCCATGCATGTAAACAAACCTTTGGCCATTGGATTTAGATAGAGAGTAGTAAATGCTACAGTCCATGCATCAACAAAGTTTGGTGTGGATGTTCTGTTATAACGTATCAATATCTAAATATGGGGATGAATGTCCCAAAAAGTAAAAAAAAATTTAATTATATACAAAATGAAAATGGCTTTTTTTTATTACATCTATGGTGGTGAATTAATATGAGTAGAATGCTCCCACAAAAGTAAAAAGAATATAAAATATCTTTTTTAATTATATATGAAGTAAAATAGAATTTTTTGTTACATCTATGGTGGTGAATTAACATGAGTGGAATGCCCCCCCAAAAAATAAAAATATATAAAATATCTTTATTCATTAAATATAAAGTAAAATGGAATTTTTTGTTACATCTATAGTTGTGAATTGACATGAGTGGAATGCCCCAAAAAGTAAAAAAAAAATTATTTACATGTATATACAAAATGAAATGGGCTTTTTACATCTATGGTGGAGAATTAGTATGAGTGGAATGCCCCAAAAAGTAAAAAAATAAATAAATAAAATATCTTATTTAATTATATAGGAAATGAAATGTTTGGTTTTTTTACATCTAAAGTCAACATGATATTGATATTATAATTTTACAGTAAACCAACATTATAATATTTCAGTAAATTCCATGGCCTTGTTTATATTCAGTTTGAGTTATCTGGAGGGGTAAGATTATATAAACTAGGTATTTACCTGGTGGATTATATATCTATATAGATATACACAGGTATAATCTCGTTACAGGTAAAAGGTGTTAAGGTAATAATAATATCAGTCATAAACAACATTTTTATTTTATTATTAATATATATCAAGATTTACCTGATCATACACTTGAATTTTATTTTCTGATCTTAAAAGTTTTGTTAGGGGCTGATTTGGTTTGAATCGTTTCAACGTTATTAATAGTGAATATTTCTATCAGATGTCAGTTTATTGTGATACAACTGGATATTCAATGTTTCCCCCAGGTAAAATCCAATTTGAAAAAAACAATTTATTTTATTTACAATTACTTATTGATATGCAGGTGGAGCGGGGGGGGGGGGGGGGGAGATATCCGAATGGTTAACGCGTGCGGGTTGTATCATAAGGTCTTGTCATTGAGTCAACTGGTGTGGTTTCATTTCCATGTAGAACGTGATAAGGAGTAGCGTCCTCTGGTTTCCCTCCCACTGCTAAAGATCCCTACGCGCAAGCAAATTATAGAAATAAAATTGAATCATATGTTAGTCCCAAAATGACCTAGTTTGTGTCGAGTGGACGTTAAACCCCATATCTCTCTCTCTCTCTCTCTCTCTCTCTCTCTCTCTCTCTCTCTTTATTGTGTTTATTTATTGATATGCGATTTGGGGGAGTTTTAAGTGCAGATATTTGATATGTCACCAAAGATCATTTCAATAGATTTACATTCACATTGATGTCATAATATAAAGGATTGGCTACTTGTAAGTTATTGAGAAAGCTTTAGCTACAAAGATTGACAGGTTTGATTAAACAATATTTTATTTCTAGTACAACATGGATATTTACAATACTGATATAATATATTTGAAAAAAAGCCAATTCGACTCGTCCTATGTAATTTATACCTTTCAATAGAGCATGTACACTAGTATGTAGAAACATCGTAAATATAGTTTACGTATTTACATAAACTGAAAAACAAATATTAATGATAATTTCTAATACAACGTGGATATTTACAATACTCATTTGAAAAAAAGTGAATTTGACTCCTATGTAATTTATATCTTTCAATAGACCACTAGTATATAAAAACATCGTAAATATGGCTTACGTGTTTACATAAACTGAAAAATTATAATAATGATAAAGATAAAAAGAAATAAGTAAATAATAAAGAAAAATAAATTTGTTAATAATCAAATTATAAAGTTGTTCGTCATTCTGAAAGAATACCATACAAGAAGTTTACAAATTATTAATTGCCTGTAGTCAGTGATGCATGCTCGTCAATCGTCATTAACACGGTTGGTGCACAGAATTAACAAGTTGAACCACATTTTATTTTCATTTACAAATTAATAAGTTGTGTTTCATTGTGTGATCTATACAAATTATAGTCGTATTGAAAGTTTTTATGAATGGTTTTAATTCTTTTTTTGATCTGTTTTTAAGAGGTAAAATCTAAGGTGTGTCAGCATTTTTTTATCAAAAGGTTAGATGAATTATATAAAGATAGTTCAATACTTTCTATCGTGTTAGTCATTTCAGGTTATTATGACATTTGACTATCATTTGACTTAAAGAGAGAGAGAGAGAAATGGGGTTTAATGTCCACTCGACTCAAACTTGGTCATTTTGGGATTAACATACGTTTCAATTTTATTTAAATAATTCGCTTGCGTGCAGGAGTCTTTAGCAGTGGGAGGGAACCAGAGGACCTGGAGAAAACCCACGAGGTTGAACAGGTGACCTTCTCACGTACTTTGACACAAAGACGAGGAAAAGTTTGCGAGTAAATATGGTGTGTTAAAATTATGGCTATAGAATATCAACTGAATGAATAATATTTGATTGCTCCAAAAAAGGATGATCGAAATAAAGTTATAAATTTATCACTAGAAAGGATAGAAAATGTAAATTTATTACCATGATAAAAAAAACATGTAAAGAGATTAATCATATCTTGCATAAGAGATGATTTAAATTAAGGAGAATTTTAAACTCCTTATAAAATAAAGATCAGTTCAAGTCAAGCTTAGTACGTTGTCATTTACAGTTTTATCATAAAAGGTGGTTAGGAATTTTAAATTGCCTTCATATAGAAATTGTTGCGGATTAGGACACTATTATATTGTTATAATGTACTTAGTTAAACTTAATATATGAGACTGATAACGGACAAAAACAAGTAGTTTAACATGCATGATCACTGATCTCGCTACAATAGCTAAGTATTAAGAGGATGTTAGCTGTTAAATCCTGAGGAAGTTGTTTCTTCAACAAGGATGTTTTGACAGTAAGAAGGTGAAACTTTCATATATGATTTTATTATGATGTTATTTATTGACAAGTCTAGGATTAGGTTTCAGAGGTTTGTGATTTTTGTGTTCATAAGTCATCAATATGAGAATGATTTTATCGTGAATATTTTCTAACTCTTGTGTATAATCTATCTTAGGCTTACAAAAATATAGT
Source organism: Patella vulgata (assembly GCF_932274485.2). NCBI lineage: Eukaryota > Metazoa > Mollusca > Gastropoda > Patellidae > Patella > Patella vulgata. The sequence goes on from NC_065885.2 coordinate 8,298,766, forward strand.
TTTTGTGATTGGATTAATGTGATATGTAATAGGGATGATAGAAATTGGCTGTCACTGATTGTAGAGTAAATCTCAAGCTGACATCTAGATGGGGGAAAATGAAATGAAATGGGGTTTAACATCCAACTGTTCTGCTCTGACTGGAATAATGAAGACGGGCATACGTAATAATAAGGGAAATTTTGCAGTGACACTATGGACTACTCTTATATTGAATTCCAACTGCCAAGGGATCTTTTATGTGCACGTCAATCAATACCCAGGATCTCGGTTTTCAGTCCCATCCAAATGACTAGACAGTTGTCTTTGTCAGACCCTCCGTCCTGCACCACTGACAAGGGGAAACTATGTCGGAAAAACATGATAGATCTCTAAGTGGTAGAATTCTAAAAATTTATTTTATTTTGAAAATTTAGAAATTTTTAATCTTGTTTAATGTGATTATTTCATATTTAAATGTTTATATTGAAATTCATTTGATTAAAATATGTTGCAGTCTTCTGTTTTCTCAATGTTAAGCCACAGTCAAGGTATTGATTTAAGAATCTGTCCGCTAAAACCTCTAAAGATCCCTACGCGCAAGCAAATTATTGAAATAAAATTGAACCATATGTTAGTCCCGAAATGACCTAGTTTGTGTCGAATGGACGTTAATTCCCATTTCTCTTTCTCTTGATTTTGTTTTCGTAATTAATTGTCAGATAATCTACTTGAGTACGTGTCAGCATGGATTAAGCAATGATAACTTAGATATTGTCCAAAATATGAATGTTCGAGATCAACTTTAAAATGTGAAACTAAATGTATTTCATATTTCTTTTAATGGAGTTGTTTTTTCCCCCTGATTCATCTCAAGATATTGACAGATAAAAAAAACATCATTGAATATTCATCATGGTTTTGTCAACGTATTTCTATTGTAAATAAGTAGTTTTATTTTCCTGGTAGATTGTCAACGTAATTCTATTGTTAAAATCACTAGTTCTATTTTAATGGAGTTATTTCCCCCACCCTGATTCTTTTCAAGATATTGACAGATATTAAAAACATAATGGAATATTCATCATGGTTTTGTCAATATATTTCTATTGTAAATAAGTAGTTTTATTTTCCTGGTAGATTGTCAACATAATTCTACTGTTAAAATCACTAGTTCTATTTTCCTTGTAAGATTATTTTGATAAAGACGTGAGAACCTTCATCGAAGCACCACCAGCCATATAATTGTGTTATGTGTCAAGATTCAGGCCTGGAAATAACGGTTTTAGATGTACCTGACAAAATGTCAGGCTCTAATGAAATAGTACCTGACATTTTCAACTTAGTGCTGGGCATGTATTAACAATATCAATAAGAAAGACAAATCAGTGCTAGACAAAATGACAGGCACCAGAGGTTTAGTGTCTGACAAAGCCTGAATCTGTGCCTGACATTGTCTGTGACAGGTGCCTTATTTCCAGGCTTGGTGCCAAGAGTCATTTAAAGACTGGTAATGAAATCTCTATTAAAAGTTTCTGATTGTCATTCCCAGTTTTCTGACAGTATCAAATTGGGTTAATGTATTCTAACATATACTCAAATTGATTCTCTAAGATTTAATTAAGAAACCAAATATCAATGGGAGATAATCTCGCTAGCTTTGATTCAGTCAGATTAAAAAGAGGCCCACCAGGGAGTCCTTTAAGATTGTTTCAAATGGTATTTAGTAATTGAACTGGAATATACAGGTCACATTCTATGGAATACAATTACTGCTTATTATTGAGCGATGTTTCAACTAGGCTTCTCTAGTCATTATCAAGCCATAAATATGAAAATATATAATAAGACAATATATACATGTACACAACAATACTTAGTTAATGCTGACCAACCAGAGATACCATTCTGTGTACCTTAAAGGGAACCTAACTCAATAAAAGTTTAGTGCTAATAACAACATGCAATACCGCATAGAGACCACTTTACCTGAAATTAACACCAATCGATTAAGAATCAGTAATAAGCAGAAATTGTATTGCATAAAAATGTGACCTGTCTATTCCTTTTAGAAATTCACCCTAGCCATATGTAATATTAACCAATATATATATATATTTGAACAATGATTAGGCTTTTTTTCCTTTTATTCAGATATTGATATTTAAGTCAGTTTTGCTTGTATTCCGTCGAACAGTGATAAATATTTGTATGTGTTATCATAGAATTGTCAATAGTTTGACTCAACTCAGTTGGGTTTGTTTGAACTGTTTGAATTTTCCTGGTCTCGACATATCTGAGTGAGAATCAACGTTTTTATTTCCCCTGTGGCATATTATTCAATTGATCTGGTATTTGAATTCGACTTCACTAATTGGTTTACTTCATCGATAATGTTATGTAATTAATTTTACATTGGGTTACAGTTTAAATTTTTATTTGCTTATCTTCTCCGGAAATGATCTTTCTTGTTGGTTTTGTTTTGGGGTTAGTCAACTTTAATACGGTCCTCTTGCATTTACTAGAGCCACGGTGGCTAAGTGGGTAAGATGCTGGCTCGCTAGCGTGGAGTTCGGATGTTCGATCACTGCATTGGCCGAGAAAGTTCATTGGGATTTTCTGACGTGGTTTCCCCTTGTCAATGTGGTGCAAGACAGAGGGTGTGATAAGGACAGCTGTCTAGTCATTTGGATGGTATGAAAAACCGAGGGCCTGTGTATACATTGGCATGCACGCAAAAGATCCCTTGGCAGTTGGAATTTGATATAAGAGTAGGCCATAGTGCTGCTACCCGGGCAAAATTTCCCTCATAGCACACTGTATGGCATAAGCCCGTCTTCATTAGCCCAGTTGGAGCAGACAGTAGCACATTAAACTCCATTTCATTTCATTACATTTACTATTAGAGAATTTTTGCATCTCAATTTTTAGTTTGTGACATAAAAAGGTTTTGTCATATTTGAAATGTTTTATGAAGATAGAAGATATTTTTTTGAGCTTCTACTTGAATAATTTTTTATAATTTTTATATCTAAATTATCTTATTTGTGACGAAAACTGCAATAATAGTCTTATTTTAAACTTTTATTTATTTAAAGAGTCTCAAAAATTTTTTTTAATTTGAATTTATATTTTTTTTTAGCTGCTCAAGTGACATTTTATGCAATTAGATTCACGTTGTGACGTACTGACTCTGAACTGAATCAACAAATATGTAAATTATTTGTCTAAGATGTATTTTTTGTCGATGATTTTGTTTTAAAAGGCTTTACAAATTGCAGTTGACAGAAAAGCGTGAGTTTTTTGTATTTAGTGTACGTACGCATTTGAAATGTGATAGATGCAGACAGTAGTCTACTGGTAAATACTAAACTGTGAAATACGGGCTTCAGTAAATCACAGTCACAATTAAACAAAGAAATATTTTAATTGTGGTCAGGTATACTTACAAGGAAACAACTGACTTATCGTGAACTGTTTGGATTTATAGCTGCACATATACAGGTGTAAAAGTGACAAGAATCTTGTGTAGAATTGATTACAAAAGAAACTATAAATAATCTTGGATCTTGATTGGAAAGTGGTACCAGTTGTTGTAGGAAAAGTAATAACACTCTGTCTAGTGTATGACACATATGTTTGTAGTACATACAGAGATATCTGATAGTTGAATATTCAATGCAATACGCAACAAATATTTTTAACTAGATGAACTTTCCAGGAGTGGTATCGGGCATTCTAGATAGCATACACATACCTGATTCACACACAACACACACTGGATTGATGAACTGGGTTATCGAATAATTAATCTGTATAGAAATTATTATTTACACGGAGAAGTTTGACTATTTTTGGATGTCTGAATGACATCTGAGTGACATGCAGTGATTTCTTTCACCTGAGTGACATGCGGCAGTTTCTTTCATGTGTATGACATGCTACTGGTTCTGACGTCTGTGTGACATGCGACTGGTTCTAACGTGTGACGTGAAATACAGGTGATGAGAACTGTGTGTATTATGAAGAGGAAACATTATTTTGAGAAGAAACGTCGTTGTTTTGCTGGATTACCGTCGTTATTTGGATCATGTTGTAATTTTACTAAAGAAAGGTAAGACAGTTTTTATTTATTTTATACACGGGGAGACAGTAAACTCCATTTCATTACATTTCGTTACAATACGTTCTGACAGGATGCTCTTTTCTGGAATCGAATGGGTCCAAGGTAATCTTCCATGACCTATTTTATACACAGGGAGACCGCGTAAACTCCATTTCATTACATTTCATTACTATATGTTCTGACGGGATGCTTTTTTTCTGGAATCGAAGGGGTCAAAGGTAATGCCCCATAACCTAATCATTCAGAATGTTTTGGAACATGGGAGTGAAAACATATTATATATGAATACAGTATTACATCTTATAGTGTGTATTAAAGAGATAACTCATGGAATCTTTGATCATCTCGTCGATATTATTCTAGGTATTTTAATTAATTGCAACTCAAATCATAAACAAACTCAGATCATCACACATGAGCTCAAATAAAACTCAGACCATCACACACGAGCTCCCCAAAAAAAACCTCAGATCATCATACATGAGCTCAAACAAAACTCAGATCATCACACACGTGCTCAAATAAAACTAAGATCATCATACATGAACTCAAATAAAACTCAGATCTTCACACACGCACTCAAATAAAACTCAGATCATCATACATGAGCTCAAATAAAACTCAGATCAACCCACACGCACAAATAAAACCCAGATCATCATACATGAGCTCAAATAAAACTCAGATCATCACACACAAGCTCAAAAAAAACTAAGATCATCATACAAGCTCAAATAAAACTCAGATGATCACACACGATCACAATTAAAACTCAGATCATCCTACATGAGCTCAAATAAAACTCAGATCTTCACACACACACTCAAATAAAACTAAGATAATCATACATGAGCTCAAATAAAACTCAGATCATCACACACACTTGCTCAAATAAAACTCAGATCATCATACATGAGCTCAAATAAAACTCAGATCGTCACACACACGCTCAAATAAAACTCAGATCATCACATATGAGCTCAAATAAAACTCAGATTATAAGTCACATGTTTTTTTCTTCTCGGTGGTTTGAAAAGCGTGTTTGACCTAGATTAAGTTCAAGTTTAAAGGTGACTGACTTGATAGACGGTTTTTCTTGTTCATCCAGTTTATGTTAAATTAACATAACAATATAATTGATGTGGAATGGGGTCATTAGGTCGGCGATTTGTTAAAATTATGTTAATTACTGCATTTTCTTAAGATTTAGATGAAGTGCTGACTGTTCGTGCTATAATAGTTCAAAAATAGATAATGCAAAATTAATATATTGAAAACTTCATTCAAATTACTTTATTCTGAGCGAAGATGTTAGCTCTTGAAGGTTTGACAAGATGTGTGCATGGATTGTAACCACTGTACTGGTTGTTCGAGGCTAAGCCTCACTTCACCATTTTTAGATTAAATCATTAAATGGCTAAACCGTTTTAATCTGCTTAAAATTGGACCCATTTGATGGTATCGAGAGTTGATCATAATTAATAGTTTATATAACACTTAAGGCCCAAAGAAATACATGACATAGGCAGATTTAGCTCTTGCATAATGTATGTTTCAATAGAACCAGGAGACCAAGTGGTTGAATATATCAGTTTATGAATCCCAAGTTTCATGTTGTAAGATTGTTGTTTTTTTTATTGTAAATTCTGTTATGGATCCCAGGTTGTTACCCTGTGTCTCCAGCTGATAAGTTACCCTGTGTCTCTCACTGATAAGTTACCCTGTGTCTCAAGCTGATAAGTTACCCTGTGTCTCCAGCTGATAGGTTACCCCATGTCTCCAGCTGATAAGTTACCCTGTGTCTCTCGCTGATAAGTTACCCTGTGTCTCTCACTGATAAGTTACCCTGTGTCTCCCACTGATAAGTTACCATGTGTCTCCCACTGATAAGTTACCCTGTGTCTCTCACTGATAAGTTACCCTGTGTCTCTCAATGATAAGTTACCCTGTGTCTCCAGCTGCTAAGTTACCCTGTGTCTCCCACTGATAAGTTACCCTGTGTCTCTCACTGATAAGTTACCCTGTGTCTCTCACTGATAAGTTACCCTGTGTCTCTCACTGATAAGTTACCCTGTGTCTCTCAATGATAAGTTACCCTGTGTCTCCAGCTGCTAAGTTGCCCTGTGTCTCCCACTGATAAGTTACCCTGTGTCTCTCGCTAATAAATTATCTTGTGTTTCCCCTCGCTGATGAGTTACCCTGTGTCTCTCACTGATAAGTTACCCTGTGTCTCTCGCTGATAAGTTACCCTGTGTCTCCAGCTGATAAGTTACCCTGTGTCTCCAGCTGATAAGTTACCCTGTGTCTCTCACTGATAAGTTACCCTGTGTCTCCAACTGATAAGTTACCCTGTGTCTCCAGCTGATAAGTTACCCTGTGTCTCCAGCTGATAAGTTACCCTGTGTCTCTCACTGATGAGTTACCCTGTGTCTCCAGCTGATAAGTTACCCTGTGTCTCTCACTGATAAGTTACCCTGTGTCTCCAGCTGATAAGTTACCCTGTGTCGCTCACTGATAAGTTACCCTGTGTCTCCAGCTGCTAAGTTACCCGGTGTCTCCAGCTGCTAAGTTACCCTGTGTCTCCAGCTGCTAAGTTACCCTGTGTCTCCAGCTGCTAAGTTACCCTGTGTCTCCAGCTGCTAAGTTACCCTTTGTCTCCCACTGATAAGTTACCCTGTGTCTGCTGCTAATAAATTATCCTGTGTTTCCCCTCGCTGATAAGTTACCCTGTGTCTCCAGCTGATAAGTTACCCTGTGTCTCTCACTGATGAGTTACCCTGTGTCTCTCGCTGATGAGTTACACTGTGTCTCCTGCTAATAAATTACCCTGTGTCTCCTGCTAATAAATTACCCCTGGGTGCATGTGAGATAATGAATTAAGGATTTACCATTTATTTGTCCCAAAATGCCTTCTTTCTGTGTTGATCGAATGATAATCCCCATCTTCTCTTTTTCTCTCTTCAATCTGTTTTCTCTTAGGAGTTTGTAGAAAAATAAGAGCAATTAGGAGAAATCCATCAATGTCGGTTGAGCACCTATTGCTAAGTCTTGGTGTGCAATCAAACCCAACAGACCACTGTGACATCCATCCCACACTATCTCGAATATTGATGGTATTGTCAATAATAACATCATTTGATTTTATTTCCATCGTGGGGGATTGGGTGGCTGAATGATTAGCGTGTGTGTGCTGTATCATAAGGTCTGTCATTGAGTCTGTCATTGATTCGAGTGGCGTGGTTTTATTGCCAAGCTTGTACGTGTCAAGGAGTAGGGTTGCCTGTCCAACCTGGTGGGTTTTCTCATGGTCCTCCGGTTTCCTCGCACTGCTATAGACCCCTATGCATAAACCAATTATTGAAATAAAATTTAACTTTGTTAGTCCTGAAATTACCTAGTTTACCAAGAGGATCTTAAACCTCATTTCTCTCTCTTCTCGTCCCAGGGATTTTTCTTGACTTTATGCAGATGGTTTGCACTAAATTTTCTCCTTTTAAAGAATGGTAAAAAGGTTTCTGTACCTAACTAGTTGACTGACGACATGACATGGTGACATGACAAGTGTCATTGTTCTGAGGTCATAAAAAACCTGTCTTCGCCTAACCTACTGACCTAATCAGACTGCGTTAAATTAAGGTTGTCTGACATTTATTTAAATTATCTTTAGTCCATAAAAATACACAGAGGGTTGGTCTGGTTGGTCTGCGATTTAATGTCACTGAACCCTGAAGACAAGTCCCCAGTGAGACATTAATAAATCTTTAGTCCATAAAAATACAAAGTGGGGAGGTCCGCGATTCAGCGTCACTGACCTCAGAACCCTAATTAGACAAGTCCTGAACGAGACATTTAATTAACAATTAACAATATTCTCTGATGGCTTTTGTCTGTCTGTGTCAGAGGGATTCAAGTCTATAGTCTTGGTTGTCAAGCTTACGATTTCTTATATAAAAGATTATGGGAAGGAAAGAAACGATCAATACAAAATTGATTAATACACCTTGTGAGAGTGAAACTAGTTTGATTCCTCGCATGTTCGTGACAAGGAGTAGCGGGCCTGTAGCCATGGGGTGGCTATTGGCTGGCTTAGCCCCCCCCCCCAATCGAATTAGCCCCCCAAATATTTCGCCGACAATAATGATTTTTTAGGAGTGTTCAAATTGGTAGGCCAACCGAAGGCTCGTAGCATGGTCCACCGAGGCCTGCCTGTCATCATCACCGCCTGATCCTCTTGTCTTCATAACATACGTGCGATGTGTACTGTCACTGAACAAGTGTACTCGCTCATAACACTCACATACTCGCGACTCTTCTCGTTTCGTGTAATCCTATTCTTCATGGTACCAGAGACTGCATAATTTATCGCCATTTTTTTGGGAACTGCCCTTTTATACCCGGGTTACTAGTTTATTTGTTTGCCTACAAGGCGCCAGTTCAAATGTTTACATTTGCCTACACCCGATGTAGGGTGCCTACGGGCGCCTAAAATGTAGGTGCCTATTGTGTCTAGCATAAGGTGCCTATTGTGCAGCATATACTGTAATTCTATGAATAAAATAATAGAATACCTATAGTTCACTTGGAATTTGATACTTCAGCTGGATTGCCCGGCCTAGAGTTCTCCAGGTAAATCAAAGACACTCTGTACTACCCTCAAGATGATATCGGCGGAAGGAGTCAGCCATAAAAACTTGCCTTCAATAAATGCACTCAGATGCGAGGAGAGAGCACCAAATTTTCTGGGGGAGGGACTCCCAGACCCAACGCCCTGGTTTGCGCCTTTGGCGCTTCGCGGTGGCCGGCTAAGCCGGCCACATCCTCAGCCCCTCCAAAAAATTCCATAGCCCCACCGTAGATGTTAAACGCTCTCTCTCTCTCTCTCTCTCTCTCTCTCTCATTTAGAATAATTTGATTAAAAATATGACCAATAAAAATATGATTAATGATGATGTATATAATTCATGATAATGGATTACAGATTAAAAATACACAATATTATCACTGAGGTTATATATTTTATGGGTGTTTCGTGGTAACGACTTGTCACTGACAGATGACACCTGACAATATAACAACCTTGTCATCAATCATTTAATTAAAAGTCATTTATACACCTGGATGGGTTTTTTTTTCAAGTTTTATAGCTAAATGACCACTGCTCTATATCTAATTTATAACTAAATGACCATTGCTCTGAATCTAAATGACCACTGCTCTATATCTAATTTATAGCTAAATGACCTCTGCTCTATATCTAATATATATCTAAATGACCACTGCTCTGAATCTATTTTTTTCTGAATCTAATTTATATCTAAATGACCACTGCTCTTAATAAAGAGCAGGAGGATATTGCAAAAAACGTTATATGAATATGGTCACTTGTCTACCCTTTTGGGTTTTCTCCGGGTCCTCCGGTTTCCTCCCACTGCTAAAGACCCATACACGCAAGCAAATTATTGAAATAAAATTGAACCATATGTTAGTCCCGCAATGACCTAGTTTGTGTCATTAGGTAATTTATAAACTTATTCATTTAGTGGATGATAAAAACGCTTGTATAGAAAAGTGAGGATAAAATTATTGTTTTCAACCAGTCTCGTAGATCCATAGAATTGTAAATGTAAATTTCTTTCTCCACAACAAAAATAATTTATAAACTTATTCAAGAAGTGGCGTTTACTCAAAGAGGAAAATGTTACAAGAAACTGTTGTATAAGAAATGAATAGAGAATTATGGTTAAAACATTGTTTTGAACCAGGTGTGGTTGTATTGTATACCTTGTCTTTCCTTGTTTCTAATTGTTCTGTAAACCAAGACTCCAACTTGTATGTTAAGACAAGACAATTAAAGTAACATCGTTCCTTGTGTAATAAGTTTTTACCTGTTTTTATGGCTGACCTCGACATCGGTCGTTTTAAATAGAGTTGTACAGTTTTATTGACACAATGTAAACAAGATGTTATGAATTGATTTGAACAACAGAACAGGTTGTTGTCAGTAAAAACAAATAACATTACAAGTTGTTGCTGTTAATTACAACAATACCTGCAGTTTGTATTTATATACATGTATCAGTACGATGGGGAAGCAGGGGCAGATCACAGAATTTTTGCAGGAGGGGGTTTGCCCAATACCTAAGACAATTCTCTTTGGTGAGGGGGAGGGGGGTCTGTGCACCATGCACACCCTGCACACCCTGCACACCTCACCTGGCCTTGAACATATTTGAGAAGTACATGATCCCTATGGTCATATTCATACACACTGAGCTTTTTAAAGAGAGAAATCAAACACGATGTTTGACGTCAATTTTGCCTGGCACGGTTCGACCTGGTTATGGTTATTTTAGAGTAATGTAAACAAGTCTTGGAATTTATCACGGTCTCGTACTGTGTCAAGAACAGCACACTTATCAGGGCCAAGTGTAAACAGGGCTTATGTAGTTTATCTTGTCCACAGGTTTGTCTAATCGGTTTTTGTTTTGTGTGTAGTGTGGTCCTCTTGCACTTACTATATATACTTCATTTCTCCACCATCTTCTGCTCGAATTTTATCTCGGTATAAAAGATATAATAAAAACACAACACAGTTTATATGGAAATACAATCACTGGTTTATAAGTATAGCACGAGGTTTCGACAAGTATTCTCTTATTGTTATCAAGCATCATTTGTGCTTGATAACGATAAGAGAATACTTGTCGAAACGTCGTGCTATACTTATAAACCAGTGATTATATTTCCATATAAACTGTGTTGTGTTTTTAATGTGTTCAATCGCTAAATGCCTCTGAAGGATTATAAAAGATATAATATTTTTTGATGTAAATTCCACAGTTTGACTTTCTTCAATTTAACATCATAATTAACATAATTAACATCCTATATTTTTTTATATAAATTCCTAGATTTAACCTAAGAGGTATATTTTAATGATTAATTAGTGATTTAAAATATTATAGTGTTAGTTTTTTTTATAAAGTTTCATGTTTTAAAACAAAAGTTTTACTTTTAATTACGCCTACATGTTAGACTGAAAAACATGCTACTTTATTAAATGTTTTTGATAAAAATGTTCAAACTGCAGATTTGATATTTAATATATCAAAACTTTTGTTTCCCAAAGAGTTTTTTTTTTTAACATACATTTTCGACATTCCATATGAATAATATCTTGTAAATTGTACGTAACTATGAATAATATTTACTTTTAATTATGCGTCTCTTTGTTCCTGAGATAAAACCAAAATAATTAGTTCATGTCGACGTCAAGGTTTCGTCTATTAATTTATTAGTGTCATCATTAATATGCTGACCCTGGCTGACCTCAGGTGTTGATTTAATATTCAGAATGAGGTAAAAACACACCTTGAGGGTCTGTACACCTTTAGCTCGTTACAGGTAAATACAGAGGACAGGTAAATAGTGTCAATATCTTCAACAGATCTTGGCCGACGTTTTGATTGACAGAAGATGTAGACTACAGAATATAAGGATTATCTGTTGATGTGGATTAGGTTTACGAAGGGAAGAAAGACAGTATTAAATAAGAGGTGAATGGAGAAGGCAACAGAAACTTCTACCTCGTATCAGTTTGATTGACAGAAAAAGGAAACATAAAAAAAACCAAACAAGATAATTGATTCTTCTATAGAGATGTAACAAGGAGACCTGAGAAAATTAATTGATAACCCATTCAGAGAAAGGTGTAATATGTAACCTACAAAAAAGATTAACACTCAAGGTGTAACATCGAGACGTATAACGGATTAGTCTTACAGGTAACAAACAACAGACGTTACATATCTTGATTCTACACAGAAACCTGATGATTTGTTTTACCTGTGTGTTAATTTGAATGATAATAAAAAGGTAAACCAGCCAATTATGATGAAGATATGTGATATCAAGGTACAATAAGGGAATTAGGGCGTTTATATTTAGTTTTATTGTAATAAATGGATGGAGAAGGAAAAAAAACCATGAGGAACTTAAAACTAGTTGATGAAAAGGCTGTTGTTTGTTCGTTTATAAATGATTCAGGTAAAAATACAGGTGACATTGTTGTCAGTTTTATTGTTGAATAATGGTTTTTGTGTTAAGGAAGGTGACTATTCATAAATATGGGTGTTTTTACTCAAAAGAACAATATGTTTATGCTTAATGAGGAAAACTTGTCGAATTACATTTGAAATCTTGTGCGAAAAAAACACCAATGAAGACTATTGAATTCTTGCAGAAAGAATTTTTTTTATTCTTGTGGGCTATTTCACATTAATTTATAGTACTTGAAGTTTGACTTTTAATTAAATTTTGGAGAAACTTTTGACGGATTGAATTGGGCCGCAGCAGAAAGACGTGGCAGTCGCAGGATTTATTGAATTTAATTCTCAAAAAAGTATTAGAAGACATTGTTTGTGACATGTGCAGAGGACACTTCGAAATATATTAATTAAGCAACAAAAAATCTAACTTTCAATTTTACGAGTATTGACATTTACCGCTTCCAAACAGGATGCCAAGCGGATGCATGCCATCGTCATTTTTTTTTAAGAATTGACAATTTTTTTGTTTTTTTTTGAAGATTTGTTGAACTGGCTGGATTTCATAGAGTCAATTTGTCCCAACTTTAAATCTAGTAACCTTAAATTGTTTAAATATAATAATGGCAATGTTCCCTTTTAAAACAAGTGATTTTAAGCATTCCATTAATTGATATGATGAGGGATGCTGCTTCAGCGAAAATGGCTTTGTGTTAATAGGTATTTTATCACTTATTAATAAATAGTTTTAGTATTTTCAAAGTTGACAAGTGAAAATAAGAATAAAACGGAAATCTGAAAAACTATTTTGACAATGCAGGAGACCTGTACAACAAATTGCAGACATAACAAACAATATCAGAGACAGTGCATGGATATTAAACACTTGTAAATTCTCCACCTGTGGATAAAAAAATAAACCAGGTAGAGAGATGAGATAACTCTCGATGTCAGAGGTGATAAATTTATGAATGACCAAGATTTATGAAGGAAGAAAGTTGAAATGCGTCACTGTGTGATGTTTTCAGAGATTATTATATATTAATGTCAAGTTTGTCCGTTCATGAGAAAGGGTTTTTTTTTATTTATAGAAACAGAATTTGATCAACAGGCTATATTAGAGGCACCAGGATATGTTATCAAATAATTTAATGACACATGATTTAGAATTATTCGAAAGACAACAGGAGATGTCCGTTATGATAGATTATTCAGGATGACAATCGCAATGGACTGCACAGATTGGAAGGATGTGACGCTGATAATATTTTATTGCGGATGAAAATCTAAATGCTGAGAAGACTGGATCAGAGATGATAAAACCAGGAATACAATATTATAATTGAATTAATTACAGTTTGTTTGTGTGTTATATTGTGTAAGGGATGAAAGTGTCCTTTCTCTCAAACAAAAATTATTTTTAAAGAATATCCAAAAGGATAAAATATTACAATTAACTGAAGGTTTTTTGTTCGGTGGATGATAATTTGAACAGGATAGCAGAGCAAATATTCTAATATAAAAATTATAGTTAATTGAATTCAATATCTACGCCTACAAGACAATAAAAAACATCTTCAAAGGAATATTAAATAAAACGAAATTGTTACGTTGTATTGTGAGTTAAGATAAGGCAGAGAATCGCTCAACTGTGAAATATGTGGCAACATTAATAAACAACATCGTGTGAAAATTGAAGAAGAAAAGACGAGTTCATTGTTAACTTTGTGTTTTAACGTAAATTTGTAATCTTATGAAACAAAGTTGATTTGTGGAATGAAGGGAAGATATTCACCAACAATTACGATAGATTATCAAATCCGAATATTTTACAAAATAATGTGAAAAGGACGAAGATAAGAAAAGATTAGTTAAATACTTTGTTTAAGATATAATGAATGAAGTACGGAGCTACAATAGAAGCTGTTAAATATGCAGACAATATCTAGGATGTGGTATTAAGTGTTCTATATAGTAAGAAAGCATATCCTGCCTCGCGCACGGCATCGATCATTCCTAGATTCTTCTCTCCAGTCGATAAATCAGAGATCAATTATATTAGAGACGAATAAAACCAATATCTGATATTTTATGCAAAGCGAAAGTAATTGATATTTTAAACCAAGTGAATTGTAAATGGATTAAAGCTAGTGTTTATTTAGAGAGTTTATTTTTAGTATCAACGTGGAATTAATCTTGGATAAAAACTAGAAGATTAAACAGTGGAGATTTGTTGTATGTATAGATTATATATATGTAGTATTTGTTTAATCAGGAAACGTATAAATCTGTTTGTCGAACATGATTTAAAGTATTGAAGTATCTCGAAGACTACCGTAGTTAAATCAAGAGCATTGATTTTTTTTGGAGTATTTGTTATATGAATTTATTTTGTGTTTAAAATGTTTGGATTTGTATAAAATTCTTGATGTTTGAAAAACGTAGAAAGATGAAGTTGGATGGACTGGTTGCGAGGTAAGTTATTTATTTATGGTATTTAAACGCTGTAGTACAAACATTTGTCCATCATGATATTTTTGTGGTTAATCAGAATTCTTTGTTATTGATAACGTACGTGTCTGTCTTCCACTTGTTTTGATAGAATAATAAACTGCGTAAGTCACAGCGTTAGGTACGCGTATCTACATTCCTATAAACGTTGATTCAAAACCACTGAATTAAAATTGATGACACATTTTAAGCTTGGACACAAGAGAGAGAGAAAAATGGGGTTGAACGTCCACTCGACGCAAACTAGGTCATTTCGGGACTAACATATGGTTCAATTTTATTTGCGTGTAGGGGTCTTTAGCAGTGGGAGGAAACTGGAGGACCGGGAGAAAACCCATGAGGTTGGACAGGCCATCCAACCCCCCTGAACATAAAACACCTCTTATAGACATAGTCAGGCAAAAATTATCACACATAAATAAATACAAGCCAAAATCCAAATTTTAGTAATTTGATTGGATAATATTAGATTGATCTTAAAGCTTAGCCAATCAAAATTGAAGTATCTACTAAAATTTGGATTTTATCTTTAGTTAAGGAACTCTATCAGACACATTGTTTGACGATGTCTTTAACGGCAGGTACCTTCTGTCTAGGTTCGATGACAGACTTTAGTATGTAATATGCACACACGATAGAACTTTAGATAATAAATTTTTACAATCATTAAGTCGGTTGATGCAGGAAAATAGGATGTTATATAAACACTTGTATGTTTGATCTCACGTCAGTTAATTGCTTTGTATAAGTTTTATATTCTCTGGAGGGGACAAAACTCCCGATGTCCACCCAAATTACCGATTGCATAGTTTGGTTGAATATATTATGCACAAATTTGTCTAAAATAATTTTATGCAATTTTGTCCAATGTGTTAAAACCTGTAAAATTCGGTGTGTTTCCGTTGATCTTTTTGTCCAATGTTTATTTGTTTACACGAATTAATTCCTGATTGTTTGTAAATTTTCTCGGCAATGATTTGTTAATCTGTTGAGTAAATGTTTCGACCACTGCTGTAAATAAACACAGGTAAACATTTCTACAGGTATGTGAACAATTTGTCAGGTAGTATTTTACGTACAACCGTTAACTCCTCCACTGTACCTTCATAGCATCCGATATTCTTAGTGATTGGTTTTTCAGGTGTTTTTTTTTTTTTTGAATTTCGACGTTAATTTGGCTCGGGTTATATACAGGTGTCTTTTTCTTAGCAGCCGAATATGTTCAGGTGTATTTGGCTTACCTATATAAAGGTGAATTTGTTAATTCATTACCTGTAACACTCGGACACGTAACAACTCATCTAGGAATTTCACGACATGAGTTTAAGCAAGATTAGTGTTTGTTTCGTACCAAGTGCCGAGAGACGATTTTACTTGAATTTTTGTGACAATGGACGAGGGATAAATAATCGTGTTTGTTATTTTATGTGCCACGATTGTTGTTTACGATATTTTGATAACAGGGTCAGGTGTTTAGTTAAGATGTGTGGATTAATTACCAGGTAAATACTATTGTTCCGCAGTTAAAAATCCAAAGATAAACATCGTCATTGTTTGAGCTGCTTTATTTTGCGGGTATATTATACTTATTCTGCGTGTCGAAACGAGGCTAAAGTCAACATGTTTGACGTAATTAAACAAAATGTTTTAATTACTTTTAACACAGATTGATGTTTGCATAAAGAAAATAGAAAATTTAAATTCTTCAAATTCTTTTTGTCTTTTGTTTTAAGAAATCGTCATACTGACACAAGATCAATAAATATTTTGATTATTCCCCCCCCCCCCCCCCGATCCATTAACTTGAGTTGATATTTGTTGTTTATTTCTTGCAATGTCTGTATGTAATTTATCGGTTTTGTTTCATGTGTAGTGCCGTTCTCCTGCAGAGACAGAGATAGTGAATATTCTCTGGGTACTCTGGTTTCCTACGTTTTAAGACCCCTATGCAAGTTTTTGAAATAACAAAAATTATATGTTAGTCCCGAAATGACCAAGTGGATGTTTCGTAAACATTCTGTCTCTTGGATCCATGGTGGCTCAGTGAGTAAGACATCGGCTCATTAGCAAGGAGTACTCGAGTTTAATCCGTGTTGACCAAGAGAGTTACTCAGGATTGGTCAGTTTGGTTTCCCCCATGTCGGTGTTATAGGAAAGAGGGGGCTTGGCAATAGAGCTGCAGCGATATATACAGTAAGATGGTATACCATGATATACATGCCACGGTTCGGTTCACAATACTATGATAATTCTGTACCACGGTTCGGTAAACACGGTACAGATTTTTTAAACTGTACGTTTTCTTCAGATATTAAACTATCATGCAGAGTTATTTCCCCACTGTAGTTCATGTGAAAAGGAAAGATGGGTTATGGCGATGAAACATTCACCTCCAGCGAACCCCAAATCACAGATAGGGGAACATTTTGGATTAAAAACGCCAGATGAAAAAGCCATGGATAATAATGAGGCATGTCGCCATTAAATATCAAGTACTCTTTTTTATTTTTTAAGTAAATTTGGAAAGAAAAAATACTGTGATATGCATTATGTATCGTATCATAAAGTCCACACCGTGATACGTATCGTATCGTGAGGTTAGTGTATCATTTCAGCTCTACTTGGCAAGGAACAGACCTCTTGATTCAAATGGGATAAAAAAAACGAAGGTCTTTTGTACTTATTGGCGTACTCGTAATAAAAATTTCAAAGTTGGAATTAGACAAAGAGTAGGTTCAAATGCTGTTGTCCGGGCAAAATATCTTCCCTCGTAGAAAACTGTATTCCATATGTCAGTAGTCCCGAAATGACCTAGTTAGTGTTGAGTGGAGTTAAACCCAACTCTTTCTCTCCCATATGTCAGTCTTCATTATCCTAGTGCACATAAGTAGGATGGTATAAACCCTGTTACATTTCCCTCTCTGTATACAGGTTTATTTTGTCAACAAGATCAAAGCCTTTTAATTTAAGGTGTTCATTCAGCTTACAGATCTAAGATTTACTGAAGTTAATCCTGTTGTATTTATCTAAGTATTTGAAGGACCACGGACGATTACATGATAATGACAAGCCAATTCTGGTGAATTCTACACATTTCTGGCTTCAAGTTCAGGTTAAATTATATAAAAACTGTGTTCACTTTTAAGAACATTTAAACAACAATTAAAGTCAATTTTCTGATTAAAGGTCTGAATGCCATTACCATGTTTCGCATTTATCGCCATATGTTTTGCGTAATATAGGCCATTTGATGCTGTTGTGCAATTAAACCACAGTTCATTCCATATGTTAGTCCCGAATAGATCTAGTTTCTCTCTCAATCTCTCTTGAAATTTAGGGAGGTAGTAGGTTGAACTGACAACTGACACGATGTTGAGTAAATTCTATAAACTATCTCGACAGGTAATGATCTAACAAACCACCTAATGTCCTGCTCACTTACCTGTAAAATAAACGATCAGGTGTTTAAAGTGTTGTCACGACAAACACTTGACGATATTTATACGTAAAATCTGTGAAAAACTCGAAACTTAATTGATATAAAACTACTGGTATAAGTGGAGATACGAGAGTAGGTTAGACTGAATACGAGTAGCAGTGAAGGGTAGTAAAACGGACTGTTGATTCAGACCGTTATTTAAATATAACTTGAGGAACATTTGTTTAAAATATTTGGAATACTGTGGGTTAAATATTTAAGAATTGTGTCCTAAATATTGGACTGTTTTTTCTTAGCTTCTGTAAGATTAAAACAATGTTTGCCCTGCAATTTGAAGGAAAGAGTTTATGTGTGTAGCAAGTCGATTGATATTACAATTTGTCATGTCACCAATTTGTTTTTGGGTTCCCTGAACAATGAATCTTGTTGCAAGAAAATGAAATGAAATGGGGTTTAACATTCTACTGTTCTGCTCCAACTTGGCTAATGAAGACGGACTTAAGCCGTACGGTATGCTATGAGGGAAATTTTTCCCAGACATTGGCTGTACGGCCTACTCTTATATTGAATTTCAACTGCCAAGGGATTGTTTATTTGCATGCCAATGTGTTCATTGGACCTCAGTTTTTTGTCCCATCCGAATGACAAGACAGCTGTCCTTCTCAGATCATCCGTCCTGCACCACTGACACAAGGGGGAAACTATGCCGGAAAATCCTGATGCACTTCCTTGGCCAACACAGGGATCGAACTCGCAACCTCGAGACTAGCAATCCAGCGTCTTACTCACTTAATTGAACTGGTTTATTATGTAGAATAACCTGTAACCTTCTACTGTATAGCACACAGAAGGAGGAATAACCGGTAGTCTCCTGCTATAGGATTATAGCACACAGGGAGAGGAATAACCTGTAACCTCCTACTGTAGCGTTATAACACACAGGGAGAGGAATAACCTGTAACCTCCTACTGTAGAGTTATAACACAGAGAGAGAGGAATAACCTATAGTTTCCTACTGTAGAGTTATAACACACAGGGAGAGGAATAACCTATAGTTTCCTACTGTAGAGTTATAACACACAGGGAGAGGAATAACCTATAGTTTCCTACTGTAGCGTTATAACACACAGGGAGAGGAATAACCTGTAACCTCCTACTGTAGAGTTATAACACAGAGAGAGAGGAATAACCTGTAGTCTCCTACTGTAGCGTTATAACACACAGGGAGAGGAATAACCTGTAGTCTCCTGCTGTAGGATTATAACACAGAGAGAAAGGAATATCCTGTAGTCTCCTGCTGTACAGGGAGGGGACTAGTTTCCTACTGTAGGGTTATAACAGAGAGAGAGAGAGAGGAATATGCTGTATCTTGTTTATGTGTAGGATTTGCTGGGGAAAGAAAGACTGAAGAAAATAACCTGAGAAAAAAATCCAATAAGAAGAACCTTATTTCATGTTTTCTTATGCAAAATAAAAACCTACCCTGGAAGAATAACCCGTTACAGGTTTTAAGAAAAACTTTCAGAAGAATAACCCCAAATTCCCCACAGATCAAAGAGATTTACCGTTATAGGTTTATAAAAAATACCCCCCAGTTTACCTGCTAAAGACTCCTACATAGAATATAATTATTTAATAAAATTGAACCATATGTCAGTCCCTAGATGACCTATTTTGTGTCAAGTGCATCTTAAATCCCGTTTCTCTCTCCCTCTCTGTATTTAAAGTACAGGTAGGGTCATTTGTACTGTATTCTCTTTTATGTTTCAACATTAGTCAATCACAATGTTTGTTTTGACTTGACGAAAAAAGAAACCATTGGATGTTTTACGACATAGAGACTGGTTGCGCGCGATCAGTTGATTTTAGAACAGGTGTAATGTTTGTTAAGACTAATGTCATAGTCGGGTATATTGTCATATCTTGTCGTCACATCACCAAGTCGACTTTCTGTTCACAAAAAAAAGGATGTAGTTGTTCAAACGTTAGTTAAGGTAGATTGGATAACTGGCTACAATTCGTCTTTACCAGGATTTAACATTTCTCCATTAAATTCATTTGGAAATCATGTGCATCAATGAGTCGTATTAAGTTGGATTGAAGTGTTTCAAGCGAAGAAATGACTTTTCTTAAAGTTGGATATCTAAGATTAAACTGTTTAAGGTGAAGAAATGACTTGTATTAAGTTGGACTGAACTGTTTCAAGTGAAGTAATGACTTTCTCAAAGTTGGATATCTAAGATTAAACTGTTTGAGGTGAAGAAATGGCTTGTATTAAGTTGAATTGAACTGTTTCAAGCGAAGAAATGACTTTTCTTAAAGTTGGATATCTAAGATTAAACTGTTTAAGGTGAAGAAATGACTTGAACTGTTGAATTGAACTGTTTGAAGCAAATTAATGACATTTCGTAAAGTTGGATATCTAAGATTAAACTGTTTAAGGTGAAGAAATGACTTGTATTAAGTTGAATTGAACTGTTTCAAGTGAAGAAATGACTTGTATTAAGTTAAATTGAACTGTTTCAAGTGAAGAAATGACATGTATTAAATTGGATATCTAAGATTGAACTGTTTTAGATAGAGAATTCAGATACAAAACTCAATTGAATTAAACTGTTTCATGTGATATTAAATGTTGAAGAAATGAGTTGTTTTAAGATGGATATCTGAGATTGAACCATTTCAGATAGAGAAATAAGTTGTTTGAAATATTATAATCATTTGTGCCAACGATCCTACGATAATTGAGAATTTATCAGATACAATCTTCTGGTCAACTACGACTAATGGAACTAAATATAAAATCTTCAGGTCAACTATGACGAAACTATATTAAATACAATCTTGAGGTCAACTATCTCTAATGGAACTATATTAAATACAATCACTAGCTATCACTAACTAACGGAACTACATTAAATAGTGAACTTGTTTAATTACTAGAGTTCTAGAGAAGATAAATAATTTTATCATCAGTTAAAACTATTAACAGATAATTCATATATTCTGTTTGAAGATTAAATGATTGATATAAATACTACCCTGTTTAACAGGTGAAATGTTTGATATAAATACTACCTTGTTTAACAGGTGAAATGGTAATATAAAAACTGAAGGACTCTTCCGATTCGCTCAACATCTACAAATCCTATAGTAAATAGATTCAACGCAGATTTTACTAGTTTTTCTCCAGCCATTAGCTCACAACATACAAAGTAAAGGAATTTAATGCTGTACTATACACCATTTCAGCTTCTCATTAGATGAAGAGGTGTTATGGGGTGTTCTGGAACTATAGGCATACTCTGATCAAACAGCAACTAAAAGATATTGGAGGTTTTCATCTTGGGATGATAAAACTAACGTAATTCTTTAAACAGGACAAATTGAAGATGAGATACTCCTGCTGTCTTTTAAATTAACAAATATTTTTTGTTTTACCTGCGTCAGTCATCAACACCCTGCTATATGTAACGACGTTATCTTCTAATTGAAAATTTCTAAAATGGTTTTAAAAAAAAACTTGTTAAGAAGATCACTTAATGGATCTACATTTTGATGTGAAAAACTTCAGCACAGAATTGAACGTGGAAACTGTTGTAAGTCATCAAGGGGAGTTAATTCAGGGATTCTTAAAATGGATAAACTAGATTCTGAAACAATTATCACGTAACATTCCTCCATTGACGATATGTGAGGAAATATACACATTAACTTGAATTCACGAACCTGTGGAAAACATTTCATGTATGGGACAAGTTAATTTCAAAAAAAGGTCTTACAATAGAGAACTAGTTAGAAACTTGTTGGAGAAAGATCAACATCTTGATGTAGACGATTTTATTACAGAATCCCGCATGTAAACGGGTTTAGACAACTCTGTGTCATTTTTCTGTTTTATGTTTAAACACAGTAACGTGTAATTAAACAAGTTTTTTTAACGGCTTGAGGCGTGTGGTGGGGTTTTGTGGGTAAAAAGAGCTATGTCTAAATTTGATACTCGGTGGAAATTGGTAACCAATTGAAATCTCTATCAGAGTATCGCTTAAAAGTTGAAAACGTAACAGTTAACTATATAGAGAGACATGTTTTTGATGTACCATTTTTATTGAAATATATTAAAATTGTATTTAAAGTTTAATAAGTGTAAAGTGGGAGAATTTCACTATGATGTTTAAATTCAGCAGAATAATTTTCATGCCACTAATAACCTGAAACCTTTAGTTAGAAATGGATACAAGCAATTAACCCTAGACGGATACAAAACATGTTTCAATTGTGGCGAATTAAATTGTAATCGTTTCGCGAATAAAACACTTGAATTGTTAAACGCTGAAGTTGTTTGGTATCGTGGAATTTATTTTTGACAACGGAGTTAAGAATTAATTGTTTTCAACCATATTGGTAAACTATATAGAAGATTATTGATGGGTGTGAATTAGAGCAGAGAGTTTATTTACAACAAATTTTATTTCCAAATCTGACTGAATTACATAATTAATGTTTTCCATCGTAGAGAACAGAAGATTAGTTAATAACAATGGTTTGTGTAATTTATATTAATCATGGATGATTTATTTCCGATTTGTATTCAGTGATTTTGCAGTTGGTTGAATAAATTATTTTGGCGATAAACTTGAATCAGTGACATGAACTGACTGGAATAATTTGATGAGTGTGACGTAATGATGTGGGTTAATATTAGTGTTTTTATAGTTTTGGGGAGCTTTACAGGCTGGGTGATCTAGTGTAAAGCAAGGTTAGAGTTATGATTAAACAAGAGATTTTGTAACAAGCTATCATATCGTTAATGTCGTTTATATTTCTGTGGACCACCTGGATGTTAAATTGTGGTTTTATACCTGGACGTTAAATGGTGTTTTTTTACCTGTGTTTGTGAACAGAAATCATTAGTGCTGGGATCTTGACAAAACATTTCCTAGAAAGAATAAATTGTACCTTGTTTCCTTCGACCCGGTTTCTTATTTTCATATGTGATCAGAAATCGTTAACGTTTTGATCTTGCAGGTAATATGCAACCTAAGTTTTTATAAAAAGATTATAGTAACTTATGCGTTATCAGAAATCGTTAAGTGATGTCATTTTCTCTGCTACAAGTAACGTAAGTTTTTATAGAAAGATTATAGTAATTTATGTGTTATCAGAAATCATTGGTGATTTGATTTTCTCTTCAACAAGTAGCATAAGTTTTATAGAAGGTGTGAATCCTGCTTGTCATTAATTAAAAACATCAGGAATTAACAAGTTTCCAGGTACATGAGATGTGTTATGTGGGTGTTCTAGATAGAGTATGTTCAGTTCTCTTTGATCAAAAGAGCAAGGTTACCAGTCTCTGATTAAAATATCAAGTTCAAAGGATTATTCAAGGAGTTTGTTATACAAGTGATGTACTGTGGATGTATCCAATACATTTATATAGGTAGTGGAGGGCGACAATATCTCACACAATAACAAAAGACTAAAACGCATACATTGGAAACTGTACGACTATCTTTATAAGTGTTTGCTATGTGCTGACCAGAGACAACTTAGCTCTGTTAAAGAGTTCTTATGAAATTTAGGGCAACAGAAAAAAATAAATAAATGAAACCCAAATAAACGGAAACAAAGGTAGACTAGTCTACAAGTAGCTAGTGTTATAATGATTGATGGTTGGTTGACTATAAAATAAAATAATCTTTTAAATTGTCAGGAAATTATCGCATAATTGACCTTACCGTTGACCTCACTCAACAAACTTCCTGTGAAAAAGTATAGAGATAAATGTTAGGGTGTATATGAGGACGATAATAAACTGCGTAATTATTTTATTGTTTCAACTAACCACCGATATCCTGACATACTATATATACAGGAGATGTTCATTGGTTATCTTTCTAATTGGAACAGTTAATCATTTAATTAAGAGATGTGAAATTGTCTATTGGGATGAAATTTGTGACAGTTGTTTTGAATACCACAGAAACGAGTTAGAAAGAATGTTGTGATAGTTGTTAGTTTTGAATTCCACAGAAACGAGTTAGAAAGAATATTCAAGTGATTATAATATTTTGATTGAGGTATATCTGGCAATTCAAAATACCAGAAATATCTTAATTATTTGATTACCGAACTAAACAAATTTACAACAGTTTCCCTTTTAAAGAAAGTGATTTAAAACATATTTGAGACTGTTGATGACTTGCATGTGAAATGGTGACAGATTGAATTTGTATTGTTTCGAGGGATCTATATGACAATCACACTTTTTTATATTAATTTTTTTTCCATTTGTTTGATTAAAAACAGGCCTGGATATTCAATTATTTGCGTTCTAAACAAAAACAAAGATTGTGTGAAAACGTGTTTGTGTGTGTGACAAGAAAAAAACAAATATATTGTGACGAGAAATTAAATATTGTGACTTTTATTAGACGTGTATGGATAATTGGATATTTCGATGGAATGTTTTTCCAATTAAAGAATACGGGACAATCCATATTGGATAAAATGTTGTTAAATGCTATATTTAAATCAAATAGGTAAGATAATATTTTATTTTTCCGCTTGTCGATTCTAATTTTAGTCTCGTTATTTTATTCCGCAAGACCTGTTTATAAAAATGTTGATTTAATTTATTTTGTTTTCACTCACAATTTACAAGTGAATTAGCCTGCAGATAAAGACAAGAGGTCATTGACCTACGACAGGTGTACCGGGTATAGTAATACACATTTCTGATCCACTTACGTCCAAATCCATGGCATCCTCACTAAAGACCCATACGTGCAAGCAAATTATTGAGATAAAATTGAACTATATGTTAGTCCCGAAATGACATGGTTTGTGTCGAGTGGATGTTAAACCCCATTTATCTCTTTAATCATTTATTTCTATTGATGAGCTTCAAACTCTAACCATGATTTTTATGTGTTAATCATCTAAATTTCTCTTGGATGAAACCTTTCAGTCAGTGTTTTTCTAAAGCCTTTTAGTCGAAGTTTTGATTAGATTTAAATTAGGAAAATGATTATTAGCCTGCTGGCATGGAGAAAATCTGATATTCATTGAATAATTACCACCGGAAATTTGTTTTTTAAAAAAAAATGGATATAAAGGGAAGAAAAATAACCCCACCTCGTTATATTAATTTTTATGCTGCATTTTGACACCATTAGCGTTATAAGATAAAAACATTATCATCTTTGTAAAAAAAAAACTGGATGTTATAATCTCGTAAATAAATATGGCCATATAAATCCTCATCATTCATCAACAATCTTGTTAAAATTAATTACATCTTTGTGGTAGTTGGGGAACAAAAGACACTAACAAGTTTGTTAACATTAATGTACATATCTTCATCGTTGATACTGTATTTCATCTCTGCCACTTGTTGTCAAATAAGGGTATGAATAGGACAGAAGAAGTGCTGAGTCATTTAAATTAAAGAATGCCTAGTTTTTAGTATTTACCGTGATATTAAAATTTATTACAGTATACTTGCAAGGTTAAAAATAAAAATAAATTAGTTAAAAAAACAATCAAAAGAGGCCATTTCGGTACCAACATGTAACAATTTGTTTCAATAATTTGCTTGCACAGTAGAGGTATTTAGTGTTTGGGGGAAATTGGAGGACTCCGAGGTTGGGCAGACGACCCTAGTCACCCTACTCCTTGTTACACATCAGCTTACAGCTTAACATCTACCACCTAACCCACTAAAAGACGTGGTGGAACGTCAAACATGATTTTATTTTGTCCTGCTTCACTTCCGGCGTGGTTCTCCCTTGTCGGTGATGCAGGACGGAGGGGCCTGACAAGGACAGCTGTCTAGTCATTCGGATGAGACAAAAAAACAAGGTCCCATGTACACATTGGCGTGCACGTAAAAGATCCCTTGACAGTTGGAATTCGATGTAAAAGAAGGCCGCTGTCTGGGCAAAGTTTGGAGCAAAACAGTAGGACGTTAAACCCCATTTGATTTCATTTCAATTAAATAGAATCGTTAACCCGATGACTTTACGATTTATTTAACTACGTGTTAATTATTCTGTGGTCAGTACAGAAACCTGATACCATTTATCTCTTACTGGATGAATTGCCAGGAATCTCTCTCATCTTCCTGGTTAGTTTATGAGAAGCGCTCCCATGCCTATTGTCAGTGGGTGATTGATTAAAACAAGGCAATGAAAATATCAAACTTTTCTCATACAGGTAGGAATTCTCTCCTTCCTCATAAATAACTTTTGAAGTTGGTTTGTTTCGCTGACCAGATAGTGAGATATCGGTCAGTTATTTATTATTGTAAGTTAATGAAAACAATAAACATGTGACTGGTAGGTAGACTAAATATACGGTACATTTGAAGTACTGTATTGGTATTTTAGGTTGTTTCTGCCCATTCAATTATTTCCATGAGGGGAATTTCGCCCAGACAGTGGTGCTACAATCTTCTCTCATATCAGTTTCCTACTGCCAAGGATTCTTTTACATGAACGTCAATACTGGACTTTGTTTTTTCGTCCCATCCGAATGACTAACTTTCATACAGGGCTCTGTAGCTCTGTTTTAGTTATATTTATCTTGACTGATTGAAACGGAGAACTTACCTGTTAGTCAATTTATATGCCATTAAATTAACATTTCAAAGAATTTTAAAACAGTTATATTGATAAAAACACTTGTAAATATATTTATAAAATGCTACAAATTATCATACTCTTTAAAAAAAAATAAAATTATAACTTTCCAATCTGAAGTAAATAGAATAAGTTAAAATCTTGAAATGGACGTGTTCCGTGGTCTCCAAGTTTCTTCATAAAGGGTACAGATCTGCGGACTTCAAATGAAATATGAAAAAAATATACTAATATCAACGTCTCTCATCTTATTCACTTAGCATCTGGCGGGTTGCGTGTCCAACCTCGTAGGTTTTCTCTGGGTCCTCCGGTTTCCTTCGACTGCTAAAGACTCTTACGCACAGGCGAATTATTGAAATAAAATTGAACCATGTGTTGGTGCCAACTAACCTAGTTTGTGTAGAGTGGACATTAAACTCTCTCTCTCTCTCTTTCTCTCTCTCTCTTTCTCTCTCTCTCTCTCTCTCTCACTTAACAGCTGCAGTTGCCAAATTCTCACTCTCCACACTAATAAGCATAATCTTTGTTGTCATTTTGATGACAAGAGATTTAATGAAAAATCTCCTTTAATAAGATAATTTATTGGTTAATAGCTTCATCAAAGGTAATAATAACCGCCCGTCTGCTAGAGATGGATGAGTATTTACATGTCTCTAGTGATCTGGATAGACGCCAATCTGACGATCGACAGATAATTACAGAACATGCTTATTGTCATCTACTAGCTTTCTCTGGCAATCTTTCCAAACATCCACACATCGGTCGAGATTTATCTAGCTTTAACTATAAGACCTTATCTATTCTTTTCACCATTTTCCTTTAATTCTGGAATTTAAACCATTGTTAGGCGCGATGAGAAGGCTTGGCAGCCATTAAATCAGGTTTTTGACACAAGAATTATACTCAGTTGTTTGACTATAACGTAATGCTGATGTAACATAGTCAAGAAAAATATTTGTTATGTTTAGAATTAGATAAATTATGATGAACAACAAGTTTTTGAAACTGCAGGTAAGTTTGAGTTACGACTGAGAAATTAAATTTGTAATGCACATTCTATTTTCTTGGCAAAGAAATTTGTTATTGTTTGAACATAGCCTTAGAATCTTGTAGTATTGCTATAATCTTGTGTCTTGATGAAAGACTTTCACCTATTGAAGGGTGTGAACATGGCCTTAATGAAAGACTTTGACCCAGTGAAAGTATTTGATCATGGCTTTCTGGAAAGACTTTGACCTAGTGAAGCATGTGATCATGGCTTTATTTCAAGACTTTGTTTGAGTGAAAGTATGTGAACAGAACCTTATTGATGTATCGAAAGGTGTAAACATAATCTTATTGACCAATTGAAGGGTGTGAACATAACAAGACTTTGACCTATTGAAGGGCGATTGAAAGATTTTGAAGGGTGTGAACATGGCCTTATTGAACGATTTTGACCTAGTGCCAATATGCTCTGTAATAGAAACATATAGAATTCATCATTTATTTCTAATTTAGAAAATCTTATGATCCATTATTTGACAACTAAATAATAAAATGTCATTTTCATAATGAAAAATCAGAAATATTGGACGTCCAATTTTATCCAATCAAGGAATATCCGGAGATATTGATCTAGATTGAAGACGTTGGTCGAATGTTTATTACCAGGAAGTCACGTTTATCGAATGTGATGGTTATGGCTTCTGTCATCACATACAAAATTATTATATAGTCCACGTCGACCAGTTGTTAATCCTCGTTTGATTATACCGTCCAGTATTTCTCGATTCAATGTATATTTATGATATTTTTATGTGGTTCACGTACCCCCCACTTAACGATTTGATAATTGGAAATCTTTTGATGACCTGTCAATCTGTAACATATTCAGGTCAATTGGTCATTATAGAATTTGGACAAATGGTGATACGGTAATTATTGATGAATTCTGACTAATTGAATTTTCTACAAGTTTATTGGATCATTTAATCTTTGTTCTCAATCTGATTAAAATACAGATCTATATTTTGTTTCGATTTTTTATACTTTCGATGGCCTCTACTCTACATGAAGATCTGACCGGTTATAATGAAAGGTTGCATCAGAGGTCATACGAGCGGCTTTTGACCCTATGACGTCAGACATTTGATTAACTAATCAGCGTTGATGTTTCTAGTGGTTTACCCACAGTTCCGTGCACCTCGCGCCAAAAATGCGTCGTAACAGACCATTTCATTAGATAATCCCTCACATCATCCAGAACGCGGGTTATATAACAACTCTTGCAGATTCTAGTGTAGTAAAGACAGGTAAAACAAAATTTTGAACTATAAAAAACGAAACAAAACAGGATCTGTGTTTTAATCAGATTGTCTTTCTTCATTCTGCGAAATGGAAAAAAATGTAGATAAAATAAATTTGTATTTGTATAATGGGTATCATAACAGCCATGGTAGCTCCTTGAATAGTGAGCTGGTTTAGGTTCGATCCTGTTGGTTTCTTCCAACTGTTAAAGACCCCTACATGCAAGCGAATTATTGAAGAAGTAAAATTTAACCATACGTTAGTCCCAAAATGGCCTGGTTTGTGTTAAGTGGGCATTAAACCTTGTTACCCTCTCTCTCTCTCTCTCTCTCTCTCTCTCTCTCTCTCTTTCTCTCTCTCTCTCTTTCTCTCTCTCTCGATGATAGCTGGAAAAGTGTCTAGTTATTAAGATGGGATGAAAAACCAAAGTCCAATGTATATCATTCTCTATGGGTATGAGTATCAAACAGATCTTATTGATTGGAGCTCCCATGTTGTCTCCATGTATATTGAGCTGCCTCACTAACCACCAGAGGTCCTGGGTTCAATGTTAGCCAAGAAAGTTCCTCAACAATAAAAATTGTCAAGTATTGAGGATGAGATGAAAAACCAAAGTCCTATGAATACCATTAGCAGGACGTTAAAGATCCCCTGGCAGTTATCAAATCAAAATAAAGAGTAGTCAGTAGCGTTGTTGTCCGGAACGCATGCCATTGGCCCACCTTCATTATCCCAGTTGATGATGAACTCTCCATAGAGATAAGGAGGAATGTGGTTTCATAATTAATTTAATGGTGACAAGTTCGTGAACTTCTGCTGTATTCTACGATTTATTTAATCATTGTTATTTGTTTCTCTGAGTCCCTTGTGTCCTATTTCCATCCTATAAGATGGGTTAACGCTATTTGTGAGAGCCTCTAAATTCATTTATTTCTGAATGAAGTGATAAATATAATCATTTTAATAACAAGAAATAAATGAAATGAGGTTTAATGTCCACTTTGCTGCTCCATTCTGGCTAATGAAAATGGGCTTAAGCCATGCACTATGGCTCCTCTTATTTTGAATTCCAAGTGTCAAGATTCTTTTATGTTCATGCTAAAGCGTACACGGGACCTCAGTTTTCCATCCTACACCACTGACAAGGTTTAACCCCAGGCCTAAAGATATTATAGCTTATTCAAACACCCAAGTTGAACTGGTTGAAAATTCCCATCGATTATTAAACCAGTTTAACTTGGCCGTCAAAGTAAAGCAAATAAACCAGTTTTAAAACCCCAGCTTGTGACCTGTCTTCGAGATAGCTTGGACATGCCCAGTAACTAATATTCCTTATTTGGTTCTGGCATGCTTTTGATAACACTGGCACTGCCATACTTCAGTATTTTCCCAGGAATGTAACTTACCATGTACTGCGCATGTCTAAAGCAAGCTGGAGTCGGGGTTTTTACGCCAACCTGTTCAGACGGCCAAGTTGAACCAGTTTAAAATAAAGACAAGACGTGAGCTGGGGTTTTTAAACTGGTTTATTTGCCCCACATTTGTGACATTCAGACGACAAAATTAAACTGGTTTAACGATCCCCAGGGTTTTTAAACCAGTTCAATTTGACTGTCTGAACTGACTATAAGACAACTCTACAATAAATAGATAATAGATTGGAGAAGATGATGATGGACAGACAACAAACAATTCATTGAATCTGTCGTCGGCGATATTAAAATGATTTTATCATTCCACCATGATGTAGAGAAGTATTGACGAGATCCTGCGATTGTTCTTCCCTCTCCGCTTCTCTTCAACTCATCACGATCCATTCACAATACATTGAGATGTGTTGAAGACACGTTTCATCAACTGTTCAAGACTAGGAGAAGAATTGGGGTTTGTTAGGAAACAGATCTCCACCATATCATATCATATATATCGTGCTATTCATTCCTACAGATTATTGGAAAATATATTTTTGGGGTGAATTGTAGTTGAACTTGTAAAATAATTGATCTAGAATAAGTGCAAAGTTTATGGCTGATATTTCTGAAATATTTATTGAGATTTATGACTGCAGATTTATGAAGATTTATTTCTTTCTCTGCTGTTTGAAATTCTGTTAACCATTTGTTTTTGAAAAGACTGTATTATTAACATTTAATATTACCAAGGAATTAGGATTGTGAATTAGACATTTTGACTTCAGAGAGTTATTAGATAATGGACACAAGCACAGAACCTCCTAAATAGATAAAAGAAGTGTTGTCAGGTGTTCTAAATAGAGGGATGATATTAGGATATAGATGATGTATCTTTAAGAACTTTTTATTCAAAGAAGAGATAAATTAGTTCCTGATTATTACGTAAACATTTGATAATTGTGATGATTTGAGAAAGGTAATATTTGGATATTCTGGTGTTAATTATAACTTGTTATTTTATTATCAGGTAAGATATTTATAACTTTCTTTGTGGGGTTTGATGGCGGAATGGTTAGCACGTGAGCGCTGTATCATAAGGTCTGTCATTGAGTCAGCTGGGGTGGTTTCGATTTCCTCGTTGTACATGACAAAGATTAGGGTCGCCTGTCCAACCTCGTGGGTTTTCCTCTGGGTCCTCCAATTTCTTCCTACTGCTAAAGACCTCTACATGCAAGCGACTTGTTGAAATAAAATTGAACCATATGTTAGTCCCAAATGACCTAGTTTTTATCGAATGGACCTCCCTCTCTCTCTATCTGATTGTACCTGAATTTTACTCTAATTATACTATTAACTTTTTTTAATATTATTCATATATAATTCTTTAGTGGCATTTTTTGCTTGATAACATTAAGAGGATATTTATGAAAATTTTCTGCCGGTATAAAATAATCCAATAGTTGTTGTTTCATATAATTGTATCCTAGTTTTGGTAAATTTTGTAATTATTAACTTAGAATCTTCGTCATTTGGAGAAATCCGAGTAACCTAGCAACCCTCACGGTTAGACAGCTGTCATATAGGTTCATTAGGTCATTTGTTCGATTACCATCTGAATAAAATGATAAGTTTATTGAATAATTATGAATAAGATTACATGTAATTAAATTGAATGGTTAATTGATGGAGTCACAGACAGATAGAATTTACCAGTTTTATAACATCTGTCTGAACATTTCCTTATAGCTGTCAATCAAACCCCTTCACTTGAGCAGACGATCAACACTGAATGTCAGGAATTTAATATTCAAGAATTCTCTATTTGACCAAAGTCATTTCTTAGTTTATTCTTAACCTTAACGTTAATTTAGGTATACTTATGAATTTTTTAAGAATTCAATTAAGGGACCTAAGAAAGGATCTTATATCATCATGACAATAGTTTAAGCTAAGTGAAGGAGGTGGGAGAAGAAGGAATTTAGATTTTGTATTTACAGTAATCGGGAAGCAAAAGTTGGATGTTAACCCATTAAGTGTGTAGGTCGTTAACTGCCACTCACTGTGTGTAGGGCGTAATATAACGCCTTGGAGGTATTTTCTCCAACCTATTCTTAGAACATAGTTCGTCACTTGGGGGAATCCCCCACGATCGCAGCATGTGTAGGACGTTATATTACGTCCTGGACAACTGCCACTCACTATGTGTAGGGCGTAGTATAACGCCTTGGAGGTATTTTTCCCAACCTATTCTTAGAACATAGTACATAGTTCTTTGTCACTTCGTCAAATTAATTACAAAATAGGGGTTAGTTAACGTTTTAAAAACGTCAAGCTTAACGGGTTAAAAGAAATGGTGTGTGTCTGCTTTAGATCATAAGATCTGTCATTAATTCAGGTGGCATGGTTTCGATCAAAAGCTTGTACATGAGGTTGGGGGTGGGGTGGAGAGAAAGAGAGAAATGGGGTTCAACGTCCACTCGACACAAACTAGGTCATTTCGAGACTAACATATGGTTTAAATTTATTTCAATAATTCGCTTGCGCATAGGGGTCTTTAGCAGTGGGAGGAAACCGGAGGACCCGGAGAAAACCCACGAGGTTGGACAGGTGACCCTACTCCTTGTCACGTACAACCGGGGATTCGAAAGGTGGGGCGGAGGAGAAGGGATTTTGAATCAGGAATTTAGATTTTGGATTTGCGGTAATTGGGAAGCAAAAATTGGATGTTAAAAGAAATGGTGTGTGTGCTTTAGATCATAAGGCTTCTCATTAAAAAAAAAAAAAGATTACCATGTTAGTCCCAAAATGATCTAATTTGTGTCGACTGGCTGTCAATCATTATATACAGATGATGAAAGCAGACGGTGAACTCCCACACAGTCGGTCATCTTTTGCCTCAAGTTTTAATAATAAATAGTTTGTTGTTGGCCATTAACGTGATAGACAACAAATTACAAAACCATTTTATTATCAGACTTCGGTTATGGAAGCCATGTTGCCGTGGTAATGAACAGGCGGGCAATTGATGACAGAACTTCAATCAAACCATCCAAGTCATTTGTCTATTACTAGTTGATGAGTTTTCAATGAGTTTCCCAACAGCATGTCAAAATAACCAGCTCCCCAATCTCAGAGATCATGCTGACCGGACATGCATTCAGTTATATTGGTCGTACTCCTTTGACCAAGGACGAGGAAAATATAATCTGTCAAATTGATTAATTACGTTACTAATGATTCGGTTCTTTCATTTTTATTTTTATTCTTCTGGATAGATTTTAACAGAGTGATCGACGGGCAATGAAAACAAAATCATGGAATTTCCAATAATCCAACTAAAAAAAAATAACTTATGTTCTATTTCTTAAAAATCAGAAAAGCCTATAAAAGAAACATTTGCATTTCTTGATTTCTGTATTGTTCAATTATTTTTAACGTTAAAGGAGCTAAGTCGCTAATATTTGGGACCTGGAAAATGACACAAATGTGTCACAACACATACAATAATGTAATATGAATGTATATAAATTGATTTACATTCAATCGTTTCTGTTTTTACTGTAATTTCTAATCAGTTAGGTTCGGCGACATACGCCAGTATTCTCAATCGAATTTTAATATCTAGCTTCTGGTTATTCCAGTCTACGCCAATAGTATTTATTGGGCATGCTCTCCAGATAAGAATATAGCGTCACCGTTTGACATGACTTGTGGAATATGCCTAGCCTCGTTTTTTGAGTCTCTTATTACAAATAGAGCTGAAATGCATTATGGTACATGATTCATGTACCAATTGTAAAATGTTTATTTTGTCTTAAATATTGGATATCAGAGGGTCATCTTTTCCCGGTAAGATCACAACATCAATGTTGATTTAAACCGACAAATAAATGGTGTTTTCAATGTCGAAGATTTTGGATGATACTGAGTTAGAGACTTAGCTACTTTAAGGTCCGAAGAACCTGGAGAAAAAAACAGGAGGTTAGTTAGGTTGTCATACAAAAACCAGAAGGTTAAGCAGGCAGTGATACAAAAAAAAATCAATAAATATAAAAAAAAAATGTACTGGAGTTTTTTTTGTAAACATAAATATTTAAACATTATTTTGAGATGTTGATCCAATATAAATGTAAATGTCATAGATTTATGTCAATTTTAATAAAAATTGATTTAAAATGTCTTGAATATCCGATTCCAATGTAAATGTCATAGATACAAGATTGATTTAAAATGTCCTGGATATATAATATGGAATGACAGCAAGATTTAAATTAAAACCTCAAAAAAGTAATTAACCTTTATTTTGATTATTCCGGATTCAATATTTATTTAAGGAAACCATCAAAGTTTTCGCGTTATTACTAGTGTGTCTTCAGTGTCACAGTTTATTGTTTCATATAAAAACTGGGGGGTTGGATGACCGAATGGTTAGCATTTGCGCACTGTATCATAAGGCTTGTCATTGAGTCAGCTGGCGTGGTTTCGAATCCCTGGTTGTACTTGACAAGGATTAGGGTCGCCTGTCCAACTTCATGTGTTTTCTCCAGGTCCTCCTGTTTCCTTCCACTGCTGAAGACCCATACACGCAAGCGAATTATTGAAATAAAATTGAACCAGATGTTGGTCCCGAAATGACCTAGTTTCCTTCCCCTGCTAAAGACCCTACACGCAAGCGAATTATTGAAATAAAATTGAACCATATGTTGGTCCCGAAATGACCTAGTTTGTGTCAAGTGGATGTCAAACCCCATTTTTCTCTCTCTCTCACATATTAAAACTTGTTTCAAAGTTCTAAACCTCTTACTCAATATTATCCATATTATTTGAAATTAAAAACACAAATTAGAATTGATTATTAGTCCATATTGACGTAACACGTTGTTATGTCACCGGGAAAATATGGAATCCTAATATCCAATATTTAAAGAGGCATTATGGGAGATTAGATAAAGAGTTCACTGTTCTCGCTATAATAGTTAACAAATAGATAACATAAATAGAATATGTTGAAAATTTCAGTCAAATTGATCCACTCCGAACTGAGATAATAGCTTTTGAATTTTAAGCCGAGCCTCGATTATCATTACTAAAGTTGGTACGATAAAAAAAAACATAGTCTCAATTATCCATTTTTGGATTTAATCATCAATGATTATAGCGCATGCGATCGGATTCAAATCCAGTGAAAATTCGACGCATAAGATGACATCGAGAGTTGATTATGGTTTGGATAAGTTAATAATAATGATAATAACTTTATTTAATGAGGCAACTTATTTAGTTTGCAAAAAACAAAAACAAACAAACTAATCTAATTAATAGTTTATATGACATTTCAGGCCTCACGAAAGACATGCAATAGGCAGATTTAGCTCTTGAATAATGTATGTTTAAGACGCATTAATAATCATTACATGAGTCATATAGTCTATATATGGACATAATGTTTTTCGAGTGCCATTTACATCCCAGAAGAAAATACAGAAGTAATTAGAATTTGTTTTGCTGTCATTTGAATATATTTATATTCCTATGATAAATATCGAACACATAGAAGATCAAGACAGTGTATTATTTAAGACCTATATAAAACTATTGAAGTCAGTGTTCTAGAACATAACTTTCAGATTCTAACCTATTCGAGGGGGTTGGATGTTAGTCCCGAATTGACCTGGTTTGTTTCGAGTGGACGTTAAACCCTAACTCGCTATGTCTCTCTCTCAAACCCATCCTGCGCACACACATTTTGTAATGTGATCACATGTAAATCATTTTTTTTTCTACAATTTTTATTTCTTCCCTTTCTTCATATTTACAAACCAAATTATAAAAACTCCCCAGAGAGCTGCAATTGGTTATTTATTCAGTCTCAATCTCATATTATTGAAACAAAATTTGATAAATTCTCGCGAGGGTTGGTATCGTAAATATATATTTTATCAAATATTACATCAGATGAAATGAATTGTAACCAAGTAATAAGAAAATTACGATTTGTACAGAATTCAAAATAATGTCCATCATAATTCATTAGTTTTATACCCGGAAAGGTGTTTCATATTAATAATTTTCTGAGGCCTGCGGAGAAAAACTAATTTAGACAACAAATGAAACAATTCTTATATTAATGTGTTCGCGATATTCCCTAGGACTTCATCTCACTTATTGACGGAGGAGGAATACGACGGTTGGTTGGAGTAATTATTATTTTTCTATACTTCGTCAAGATGGCAATTCTTCGCCGTCTAGAAGCTTCAAGTGCTTCGTGTAATGTCATTTCAGTCTCCCAGGGGGTTTTCTCGCTCCTCCATGTTTCCGTTGGATCGACTAGAAGAATTATATGATATGCTTTGATTAGATATGTGGCAAAAAGATGGATGGATATTTTTATTACATCACCATTTATTCTGTAAATCAGTTTAAACAGAGAGAGAGAGAGAGAGAGAGAGAGAGGTCCACTCAACACAAAATAGGTCATTTCGGGACTAACATATGGTTCAATTTTATTTCAATAATTCACTTGCAAGTATGGGTCTTTAGCAGTGAGAGGAAGCCGGGGGGGGCCCCAGAGAAAACCCACGAGGTTGGACAGGTGACCCTACTCCTTGACTCAATGACAGACCTTATGATACAATGCGCATACACTACCCATTTGGCCATCCAACCCCCTGAACCAACGAGACTGATGAAAACAGGGATATGCCATGCAATGTCCTATGAGAGAGAAATTTTATCTCAAACAACAGAGTTACTGCCTATTATTTGTTTTAACTATCAGGGGTTCTTCAACATCCCCCAGCACTCATAAAGACACAATATAAATATTATTACAGCTGAAAGGAATATGTTAATTAGAAGGCAAATGTCTGCTTTTCAGGAAGCTTTTAATGATCACAGGGACATGGACTGAATAGGAGAAGTAGTTAGGCTTTCAGGTTTCCATTTATATAAATTTTTAAAAACTGTGTGTAGACCAAAGTGATGTCCCAAGCGAGCTGGTCGTCTTCAGTGACATATGACACTTTATGCTCAAACTCTGATAGAACAAAGGCATCCAATATATTATCTAATCACCATTCTCAGATCATTAGTCCAGCATTCCTATGAAAAAGTTACATAGACTGAAATTTCAGATGGTAAAGTTAGAAAGGAAATTTCTAAAAAAAAAAATACAAATGAAATGAGTAAAAGACTCTAGTGTTTCAGTTTTATAAAGAATGTGTGTTTTAGTAAGTTGGTCTACCTAAAGTATTTGAGTAAAGGACTTGAGTATTTCAGTTTTATAAAAAAATACGTGTTTTAGTAAGTTGGTCTACAGAAAGTATTTGAGTAAAGTAGGAGTAGAATCTGTTTTATGTAGATGAGAGTAAGTTTTAATTTGTTGGCATGTGTTAATCATTAAATATCTTTATAGATACTCAACTCATATACAGCTTAATAAAACTATATAGGAAACACAAACCTTTAAATTTTTAGAATAACTTGATATTAACTATAAATATATTCAAAGGAAAACTTAAAGATACACTACTGTCTGAACCGTCAGAAATTTTAAATGGATTTCTTCGATTAGTGAAGTAGTTTGTTCATAATCGAAGAAATCCGTTTAAAATTTACGATGGTTCAGACAGTAGTTAAGAGTTTAATAAAGAGTTGGCCATTCGTGCTATAATAATTCAAAAATAGATGATAAAAAAAAAAATATTGAAAATTTCAGTCAAATTACTTTATTCTGAACAAAGTAATCACCATTTAAGCATCCATTGAATGTATTCCTGGATTAATTCAATAATCCAGTGATTGTGTGACTAGTATATGAAACTGTTGTCATATTATTATCCACTCCTATACCATTTAAACTAAAAAGGTTGTAAGTTTAATTGCTAGAGTAGTATATGATTTAAGTTGTTAAGACCAGAAGACTTATCGCCAGAGAGTGGTATATGAATTAAGATTAATTTGTTCTTCAAAATAAGCTGGGTATTGGTTATAGATTCTGTTGACTGTGATAAGAAGTACCAATAGCTATATAGTTGGAGATAGTAGGAGTAGTATAGTGTATATAACCACACTGTTCTCTGTGTATTCTCCAGCCAATAGTAGAGAGTGGCGACCTGTATGTGTGGTTCCAATTAGACTCTTCATCTTCTCTCATCTGTGGCAGTATTTAACTCATCCCTTACTCTTCGACCATCAGTTCTGACATGTTGTGAGAAGTGACAACTTATTGGCAAGGTGTTTTATGGATTATAGATTTAACAGTTTTCTTCTTCTAAAGGTATTTCTCGTGTTTTATAGTTTTAATAATTTTCTTTTTCTAAAGGTATTTTTCATGTTTTATAAAATTCTATCCGTGAAATTAGATTTGATTGGTCTCACCTTTGATTTAATTTTGATTATTGAGCATCTTTTTATTGGCACATGTCAAGAAGAGGGGGTCTAATATATAGGCTATGCCTGTTCCCTATCCCCTATTCAAAATCACGTGTTAGTTAGCCATACTCAGCGAGCTACTGTGCCCCCCTCCCCAGAAGTCAGTATATTTTCAAAGTAACCATGATTTATGCAGTGGAGTGCACATATAAGAATCTTTACTTAGGAAATCTGTAAATCGTAGAAGAGTATTGCGGAATGCCACTTTCAAGGCAAAATTCTCCTACTCGCATTACACATATAACTGTATAAATGCACCATAGTCTCAAAATGACCAAGGGGGGGTGGATGGCTGAATGGTTAGCGTGCACGCGCTGTATCATAAAGTCTGTCATTGAGTCGACTGGCGTGGTTTCGAATCCCCGGTTGTACGTGACAAGGAGTAGGGTCGCCTGTCCAACCTCGTGGGTTTTCTCTGGGTCCTCGGGTTTCCTCACACTGCTAAAGACCCCTATGCGTAAGCGAATTATGTAAATAAAATTAAACCATATGTTAGTCCCGAAATGACCTAGTTTGTGTCGAGTGGACGTTAAACCCCATTTCTCTCTCTCTCTCTCTCTCTCTCTCTCTCTCAAAATGACCAAAGTATTTTGTTAATGAGACGTTAAAACCACATCTTTTTTTATAAGTAATATTTTTATTCAGATTTGTATCTGAATAGGGATTGGGGAACAGGCATAACCTATATTAAACCCTTCCCCATTCTGTTTACCATTATTTTCAACTAAATTTTAATTACGTGTAATGGTGATTATATTTTAATTGTGGGTTGTTGGTTGGCTGAATGGCATAAATCTTGTGCACTTTAGCTCATAAGGTCTGTCATTGAGTCAAATGGTGTGGTTTCGCTTCCCCGCTTGCAGCTTCGCCTGTCCAACTTCGTGGGGTTTCTCTGGGTCCCCCGGTTTTCTCCCCCAGCTAAAAATCTCGAAGCATGCAGGTGAATTATCAAAATAAAATCGAACCGCATGTTAGTCCCAAAATAACCTAATTTGTGTCGAGCGAACGTTAAATCCCATTTCCCTCCCTCTCTCGTTCTGTTAATTGTTTCCATGGTTCAGAAGATTTCAACAATCTCAAAACGCAGCTTATAGAACCCAAAAATCTTAACACCCTTTTCTGCGGGTTGGTCGTGTGTAATAGTTTGTGTGTGGTGCAGTCTTCCTTCACTTACTGTTAGAACCAACAATTGATTGATTTCCTTCAAGAAATGTATGGGTGTTTTTTTTTTCACTCCAAGGTATGTTTTAATTTTCATCCTATTTAAAAGATCGATTTGAACCCTGTTTTCACAGTTTCTGATTAGTTTAGGCGTTTTCTACGAATGGAGGACAGAAACTTGACAGCTTCACCAAGTCTTCATCAATTTCATTTCAAAAGTGTTTTTTGTTTTCACCTGATGGTGTTATATTATCTGAATACCCTTTTTAGAACCAGCTGATGATAGAATTCTGTGCTGAATTTGTTACCTTGTTTAAGCTACAGGATCAATTTAGAACTGTCAGTTCTCTTAAAAAAAACTGCCTGGTGGCCAAATTGTTAAATTTGTGCTTGTTAGATCACAAGGTATGTCATTTAGTCAAATGGTGTGGGTTCGATTCACCGCTTGAAAGTGACAAGAAGTAAAGTCGTCTGTCCAACTGAGTGGGATTCTTACAGTACTTCTGGTTTCCTTCCTTTACACACAATTGGATTATTGAAATATAATTGAACCATGAACCATATGTTAGTTCCAAAATAACCTAGTTTGTGTCGAGTGGAAGTGAACATTGAACTGAATTTCTCTCTCTCTCCCACTTCCTAAAATAACAAAAATAACTGTTTTCTCTTTATAATTGAAATATTCATAACTCCATTTTTTTTTTCCATTCCCCTTTGTTATAAGTTTGATAGGATCTTGAGAAATGAAATGGGTGTTTAAAATCCTACTTTTCTAAACTGACTGGGCTAATGAAGACGGGTGGACCCTTTGACGGAAATGTCTATTAATTAAACGGTCACGTCAATTTCCCACAAGTACTAGAATCTAAACACGATTAGACAAGTAAGTTGAATCAAGACTCAAGGGACATGGTTTCACAGATTTTTATAACATTCAGATGGCCTGATTTTAATAATATGGCAAAGGAAATGGCCTGCACAAGTTTAATCCAAAAGTTTTTAGCACTTAAAAATAATAGACATGTTTATAGTTAATGGAATTCCATGGGAATGGAGAAGAAGTTGCACTCTTTGACATTTACAAACCTGTAAAACTGAGTTTGAATTTACAGAAATCTGTTATAACGGGATATTATCTCGGTGTTGGTTGAATTATATCCCAGGGCCAGTTGTTGACACTGTCACCATAACTACATCCAATAAATAGAAATGTTATAAAAGTTGAACCACCCGAAGGTATGTTTTAAGTAAAATTATCTGTTTAAAAACAGAATGCACTATAAACACTGACTTCCAGCGTTACTTGATAATACTCAATAACATACCAACCAGGTTGTCTTTAAAGAACTTAGCAGGTGAGGAGAGGGGGTCGGATATTTGAGACAAGGATGTTTTTGAGATGTTCTTAGAATTTTACAGGTATGAGTCTACTGTATGAACCGAGCATGACTTCATTGTAGCCATCTTGGGGAGTTGGATGGCCAAATGGTTAGTGGGTGTGTGTTGTAGGTCTGTCATTGAGTCAGCTGTCGTGGTTTCGATTCCCCCGTTGTATGTGACGAGGAGTAGAGTCGCCTGTCCAACCTTGTGGGTTTTCTCTGGATCCCCTGGTTTCCTCCCACTGCTAAAGACTCCTACCTACAAGCGAATTATTGAAATAAAATTGAACCATATTTTAGTCCCAAAATGACCTAGATTGTGTCGAGTGAACTCTCTCTCTCTCTCTCTCTCTCTCTCTCTCTCTGTGGCCATCTTGGATTTGTGATGTATCAAAAGTCGATGCGAAATTGTCCAAACAATTTCATGTCCATCCTACTCAAATTCGCAGAGCCTTATGCTTTTCGTTGTGAAGAGCTTGGCCTAAAAAAGATTACCAAGTCCCTGGTTCAACAATTATGACCACCAAATTAACAGCTGGTCGAAGATTGACTTTTGGTTGAACACAGATTATAATCTAAACCCTGTTTCAGATTGAGTGACTATTTTAGAATTGTCTTCTTTGATGCTTTAAAACCTCTAAACTCTTCAGTTGTATTTTTTTTTTACAACCATGGTTCTCGTGAAATGAAAACTACGAAGAAATCAATAAGGTTTTAATGACAACGAGCATTTGTTGGTCATTAACACCGCAAGATGAAAGAGATCGGCTCCTTAAATCTGTTCCATCAACTTCAAAACCATAAAACTACAAAAAAGGAGATTATTGCCCTGATGTTATTTTGTCATCTGCATTTTTATGGTCCTAAAAGACAAAATGGCCACTGACAAATGTTAAAAAAGATTGTTAAAGTTAAATGCTTTGTGAATTGAAGCAGAGTTAAAGGTGTTAAGTTATTTTGATGACATTCCTCCACTTAAAGATTTCCAGAGAGAGAGAGAAATTGGGTTTAACGTCCACTCGACACATACTAGGTCATTTCGGGAAAAACATATGGTTCAATTTTAATCCAATAATTAGCTTGCATGTAGGGGTGAGAGGAGAACCTGGAGAAAACCCACCAGGTTGAAAAGGCGGCCATACTCCTTGTCACATCAGTTGACTCAGTGACAGACCTTATGATGCAATGCGCACCGACTGGGCTAATGAAGACGGACATACACCATGCAGCGTGCTATGAGGGAAATATTGCCTGCACAGCGGCGCTACGACCTACCCTTATATCGAATTCCAACTTTCAAGGGATCTTTTACATGGGACCTCAGTTTTTCATCTCATCTAGACAGCTATCGTTGTCAGGTCCCCTGTCTTGCATCACTGACAAATGGAAACCACGCTGGAAAATCCTGATGAACTTCCTCAGCCAACACCGTAGCTCCAGATATAACTGGATAGTACATCCAGCACAAGACAAATATACCATATAGTTATTAGATACTCACCAAAACAGATACAAAACAAATACAAAACATGTCATACAGCAATTAGTTACTCATCAGATCAGAACAGATACAGAACAAATACACAACATAAAATACAGCAATTAGATACTCACCAGAACAGATACAAAACAAATACAACACATAAAATACAGCAATTAGATACACACCAGAACAGATACAAAACAAATACAAAAGACACCATACAGCAATTAGATACTCATCAGAACAGATACAAAACAAATACAAAACATACCATACAGCAATTAGATACTCACCATAACAGATACAAAACAAATATAAAACATAAAATACAGCTGAGATGGTACAATTATATGCTTCTCACCAGAACCGATAAAAATAAGATTTAAAAAAAACATTAGAGGTCCTGGTTGGGGTGATCAAATGAACTACACTTTCTCTTGTAATTTTGTATAAGGCAGGGTATGCAGACTCTAGAACAGCTGATGTTGCCTCTCTTGAGAAATGAATGAAGTTTTGTTTATTTGGCTATTATAGAACTGGGGCCTGTTTCACAAAATTTTAACTAAGATAAAATCCAAATTTGAGTAATTTGATTGGATAATACTAGATTGATTTTAGTGCTTAGCCAATCAAAATTGAAGTATCTACTAAAATTTGGAATTTATCTTTAGTTAAAATTTTGTGAAACAGGGCCCTGTACAACAAGTTAAGAGAGAAGGCTGTTAAAGATTACCCCCCCAGTGATCTGTTGATATATCATGGTTGTAACTATATTATCATGGTTATTATACCACAGTAAATACTGGTCATTAACACTTATACTATAACCTTTGACCTTATAGTTGGCTAATTAGATGAGATAAGCGACACTGGTATATTATCCTGTTGATGAGCTGGGTATAATTGGTCATTAGCTCTAGTGTTTTACCATTAACGATATTGACTCGCGTGTTTGACCTCTGACCTTTCAAGTTAAGTGAGGTAATGTTACACTGGTATAGGATTGCTATATACAGTGGTATATGATCCGCATATGGTTTGACCTTTGACTTTATGAAGTAATCAACTAATCGGTAAGAAAGGAAGCCATGTCTTATCTAATTAGTTATTTGAACTTTGGTGAGGTCACTGGCTACTGGATTAGGAATGACTTGCATTTAATGTTCTTGTGGGGGGAAATATCAAATACCTACAAATTAGGTTAGTGGTTTAATCTCTCTAGGTCGATAGCCAACAGGGGGAGAAAAAGTCCAGAGTGATATGCACAGCCATATGTCACATGCCGTACAATGTAGAGAAATCTGGACATGGACAGCAATTGAATTCCACTTGTATCAGTGGTTCTTGCCAATGTGCACACAGAACCAATTTGGGGGGGGGGGCCTTGCCAGGATTCTGGTTTGGTTTCCCCTTGTCAGTGGTGCAGAACGGAATGCCTGACAAGGACAGCTATCTAGTCATTCAGATGGGCCGGAAAACCGAGGACCCATTTATGCGTTGGAATTCGATATAAGAGTAGGCCATAGTGCCGCTGCCCGGGCAAACTTTCCCTCATAGCACACTGTATGGTGTATGAACATCTTCATAAGCCCAGTCGGAGCAGAACAGAGGATGTACGTGTAACCCCATTTCATTTCATTTCATTTCAGAACAAGTTGTTTCAATGAAGTCAGATTAGGTTGATGACATTCTGCCTGTAAAAATAGAAAAAAGAAAATCCAGTTTATGTTTTAATCTGGGATTTTGTATTGTCAAGTAATTTCTGTCAAGTAAAATGTCATGGGTTTAGTTTTTAAAGAATAAACATTGTATTTTTTCTGGTATGTAAAATAGTGAAAAGGTCAGAAATATTTGTAAATATTAAAATGTGAACTATCTAAGGTATGTGTCACAATGTACAACAATGACAAGAACTTAAGCTTACTACAAGTAAAAATTTTAATTCATTCAAAAGGGATTTTGTTAAGTTGTGTATAGTATAAGTATTTATATTCGAATACCTATATTAAAGCGATTTGTGGATGGCGAAATATACCTTTCATACAGGGGGTTGGATGGCCGAATGGTTAGCACCCGCGCGCTGTATC
Organism: Patella vulgata; assembly: GCF_932274485.2. Classification (NCBI taxonomy): domain Eukaryota; kingdom Metazoa; phylum Mollusca; class Gastropoda; family Patellidae; genus Patella; species Patella vulgata. Next base: position 8,343,752 of record NC_065885.2, read on the forward strand.
ATAAGGTCTATCATTGAGTCAACTGGCGTGGTTTCATTGAGTCCTCCAGTTTCCTCCCATTGCTAAAGACCCCTACACACACAAGCGAATTATTGGAATAAAATTGAACCATGTGTTAGTCCCAAAATGACCCAGTTTGTGTCAAGTGGATGTTAAACCCCATTTCACTCTCTCTCTCTCTCTCTCACCTTTCATACAACCATTCATCTTAAAGGAGTAAAATGTCTTTGTGTTTTGTTAAGACAAAGTTATTAGATTGGATTCCGTGAAATTAACAAATTATACAATCTAATTAAAATATAGAGCTATATTTCATTTCGTTTTTTATACTTTCGATGGCCTACACTACATGTAGATCTAACAAGTTATAGTGGGAGTTCACGTTCTATGACATCAGGTACCAAGCAATTATCTGTAGAGGATATCTGTATGGTGGAGGGAGGAGGGAAATCTGTTTCTTAATAGAGAGTGAGTTTTTGGATTGTGGAGAGAGGGGAGAGAGAAATGGGGTTTAATGTCCACTCGACACAAACTAGGTCATTTCGGGACTAACATATGGTTTAATTTTATTTCAATAATTCGCTTGCGCGTAGGGGTCTTTAGCAGTGGGAGGAAACCGGAGGACCTGGAGAAAACCCATGAGGTTGGACAAGCGACCCTACTCCTTGTCACGTACAACCGGGGATTCGAAACCACGCCAGTCGACTCAATGACAGACTTTATGATACAGCGCGTGCACGCTAACCATTCAGCCATCCAACCCCCCGTGGAGAGAGGGAGAACTGTTTATCAATAGAGAATCTATGTTGATATAGAAAGAGAGAGGGCTAACAGTTTTAGAAGTGTATTCCTACTTTTAATTACAGAAAGATTGATGGTGTTCACCAACCAAACTACTGTGATCTGTGACCCCCATCGCCTGTCTAAACACTGACCCCACCCATTGTCTAAACAATAATATTTGTTTCTAATTATTACATGACGTCCATCTTGTATAACTCTGCTGACAGTTCGCTGTAAATCGTGATCTTAATTTGTGAGATTTAGTGGGAATAAAAACATAATTCTATTGGTTTCTTTCTATTTTGATAAATTACTCACAAGTGTTGTTTGTTTTGTTGTACTTTTATTTACAGATGTTGTTCTGAGAGAGAGAGAGAGAGAGAGAGAGAGAGAGAAATGGGGTTTAGGTCTACTTGACTCAAACTAGGTCAATTCGGGACTAACATATCGTTCAAGTTATTCTATTAATTCGCTTGCATGTAGGTGTCTTTAGCAGTAGTGGGAGGAAAGTTTATGACAAGAGAAAAACCACAAGTTTGACAGGTTATTATTATTATTATTATTAGTCCTTGTCATGTACAAGCGTGGAATTGAAACCACGCCAGTTGACTCAATGACAGACCTTATGATACAACGCACTTGCGCTAATTAACCAATCGGCCATCCAACCCTCCTGTTGTTCTTCTTCTTCTTCAATAAATATAAAGCGTTGGGTTCTTGTTGATGTTGTCATGATTCTTACAATTCTCATACTAAAAATGGAATTACAATTAATTTAGTATATAAACAGTTCTTATATATGCATTGACGTGACAAGGAGTAGGGTTGCCTTCAGAACGGACATTCATGTGGATATAAACCTGAAAATCTGTCCTGGTGATCAAAATCATGGTGGGGACAGAGACCTATTCACCCCCCCTCTTTCGATTGTCCCCCCTTAATCCACGGGCCATGGTTGTATTGGAGTTAAGCAGGGTGGTGTTTTAAGTCCTTGCAAAAAATAAACAAATATCAATTCAAGTGAATTGATCCATGGGCCAGCCAGCCGTAAGCGTCCAATGGGCTGTATAACCATGGGCCTGTAATGACACAGTATTCAAACAAAATGAAAAAAAACCACCAAAAAACGATTACAAGAAAGACGTAACAGAAATGATGCGATTGTTTTTGACAGTGGTCGTCTTATGTTATAGAATGTAAAATATTTCTGTATGTTTAACCTTTATTCTGGAATGTTTTGAGATTTTAAAATAGAAAAAACTAATCAAGACAGTAAACTATATGTGTACATCTCCAAGTTATGAACAGAAGCATTAAATTAAAATATACCCTTAATACTCAACATTTAAAAAAAATTATAACCATGTTTGAGTAATTGATAGTGAAACCCCAGAGATTGATTTAGAGGAGAACCATCTGGTCCAATTACATCACGACATCGTGACTTCAAAAACTTTATTAATTAAAACTTTATTTCATGGTCTGTAATTTAAAACCCTCTTCATCTTTTCTTTGATTCTCTCGTTGCTTATTTTGACGACCAATCAACTGATGATTAATAGATGTGCTGTTTTGATAACGACCAATCAAATGTTGATAAATAGATACACACTGTTTTAATAACTCCTCCAGTTTGTGATGATTCTGGATAATAGCTTGATTCATTATTAAGTACAAGGAAATTGTGTTTAGTCATGGGGATGGCACAAAGAAATATGTGTGAGAGAGAGAGAGAGAGAGAGAGAGAGAGAGATGGGGTTTCATGTCCACTCGACATAAACTAGATCAATTCGGGAATAACATATGGTTCAATTTTATTTCAATAATTCACTTGCACGAAGGGGTCTTTAGCAGTGCAAGGAAACCAGAGTACCCGGAGAAAACCCACGAGGTTGGACAGGTGACCCTACTCCATGTCACGTACAACCGGGGACCAAGAACTGTTCAATTCAAATTCTTTGACATAGTCCTACTCTTAAAGGGACAATAACACTCTTGCTGGCTTGACAGCTCCAGAAAATAAAAAATAGACTTATTCTAAGTACTAGATGTGTTAGTGTCCTACCTGTTGTGTAAATTATCCATTAAATCCTATTTTACTTGTCCAAAGGGTTCAAAAATATTTTTAAATCCAAGTCACATTTGAAAAGCTTTACGTCAGGCTTTTCAAATCATTTAGTTGAATTTTTCCGATTTCTTAAATTAGGTGTGTTAAGATGAATTTTGTATGTACAATTTGTTGACCAGAATAAAGATTGGGACATATTATTCAGTTACAACAAGAGTGGTATTGAGCCTTTAAGTTTGAAAATATCCCCAAGTTGAGTTTCAGAAGGATCTACCGCTGTCAATGTAATCAGATTGCAATATGGCGATAGTCATAAACCAATATCAAAATTTGACTTTCTGTGATAAAGTCAAAATATCTTACGAAATTATAAGAAGTGAAATTTAGATGTTCAGAATTTCTGCCCGGATTGATCGATTTTAATCATTTTTAGACCAATATACATTTTAATAAGATAAGTTTTACTGTAATGTGAAATGTGGAGACAGAAGCTTTTCTGTTGCTGCTCCTAAACTGTGAAACAGGCTGCCATCACATATTAAGGATGCGAAATCATTGTGTACATTTAAATCCTTGCTAAAAACACACCTATTCAGTGCAGATGACGGGAAACTGTCGTAATTGTGACAGACTAACTCAGCGCCAGTGAGCAAACTTTTTGGATACAAGGCGCTATACAAATCCATCACGTGGCTAAGTGGGTAAGATGCTGACTCGCTAGCCTGGAGGTCGGGTGTTCGATCCCTGCATTGGCCGAGAAAGGTCATCCAGATTTTTCGGCGTGGGTCCCCCTTGTCAGCATTGCAGGACGGAGGGCCTGACAAGGACAGCTGTCTAGTCCTTTGGATGACACGAAAAACCGAGGTCCCGTGTATACATTGGAATGCACGTTAAAGATCCCTTGGCAGTTGGAATTCGATATAAGAGTAGGCGATAGTGCCGCTGCCCGGGCAAAATTTCCCTCATAACACACTGTATGGCATATGCCCGTCTTCATTAGCCCAGCATAGGAGCAGAACAGTAGGATGTTAAACCCCATTTCATTTCATTTCATTTCATTTCCATTATTATTATTATTTATTAAAAGTCTATATGGAACCAAGGTGGGTCAGTGAGTAAGATGTTTTCTCACTAACCTGAGGTTCCATGTTTGATCCCTGTGATGACCGAGAAAGTTCATCAGGATTTTCTGCCGCGGTTTCCCCTGGCCAATGGTACAGAGATGACGGCCAGGCAAGGGACAACGTATAGTCATTCGGATAGGACAAAAAGCAGAGTTCCTGTGTACATGTGGTGTGCATATAACAGAAACCTCGAAAGTTGGAATTCGATGCAAGAGTAGGTCGTAAAGACTTTCTGTCACCCTGAATCAATTTCAAGCATTTGATACTGATTTTTCAGCAGACGCAGGCCACATTTCAGGAATGTGTGATCTGATATAAGCCATCAATATGTAGTTCAACACAGAATCATTCCATCCTCGCGTTTTAACTCACTGAATTCCACTTGTCAATTACAGCAAATTACACTAGTTCAAAGCAGACTTCAAAATAATCGCGTATTTTCATGACAGAACATTAAGAGAAATTACTGCTTCAATTACATGCCCTTGAATTCACAAAATTCCATACGATCTGTTTTTAATTCAGACAAACTGTTTATAAAATATGCTTGGAACTCCGCTAAAGCCGAACAACATCACAGTCGAACATGATCAGGAATGGCTAAAGGTGATTTAGTGTTTATAAAAATCTTTATTGGATGTAGAAAATGTTTTTTGTCAGAACGGTAATGATTTGTTGTCGATCGTCTGATTTAAAGTTTTAATTCAGACATGTACACGATTTTATTTGACCGAGAATAAAAAAAACTGATGATGTGAATGGCCTCTTAAAGTCTAAATTGGTTGTGTCTTTTTTCATACAAGTGCCAGTATGTTGAAGATCCCTCGACAGATGGAAAGTGCCACTGCCCAGGTAAAATTACATTGTATGGCATAGGCTTGTTTCCATTAGCCCAATCGGGGTTCAGAACAGAAGGATATTAAACCCTCTTTCACTTCATTTCTCCCGTCTTTATTACGCCAGTCAGAGCAGAACAGAAGGTCATTAAACCCCATTTCATTTCATTTCACTTCATTTCTGCACATATGCAGAGTATGCTTTAACCACCTGTAATTCTGGATTTGGGGTGTATAGACTTCACCGACAGATGGTAGTCATTGTTCTTTAGTCTTTTATAAACTTTCTACACATTTCAGTTGTCTGGTAGTGTGACTCAACCTCTGACCTCTGACCTGACCCAAATATTCTCTCCATTGTTTTACTATTCACCTGACTGTTGTAAAACTTGTATCAACAATTTTTGAATTTGATTTTTGAACTTAGCCACCCATGATTTCTAGTTTGACATTTTACAAGACTTTTTTATATCAAATTTTTAAAAGCTAGGCCAGTTGTGATTTTAATACATTACAAACCTTGAAGCTCACCATTATTTAAATCTGATATTATCTTGTCCAAGACTTTAGCTTTTTGTAGGTAAGAGATTTTCAATACAATATAAATATCATTTTGAATTTTTTAAACCTCTTGAATAAATATAATCAGAATGCTTGTTTTCTGTTATATATTTGTTCAATGGTGGTTTTATCAAAGAAGAAAGAACAAATTTATTTTTAGCCATGTGAACTTTCCGAAGGAATAAATTATTTCTAATGCTCCAGAGAGGATAAGCACATGTTTCCCAGTGCACAATACTTATTACAATTAAAGGAAATAGAATGGGGTTTAATGTCCTCCTGTTCTGCACTGACCAGATTAATGATAATTTTTTGTCTCTTCCAAATGATTAGACAGCCTTTCATAGCCAGATTCTTCCTTCTGCATTGTGGCTCCTGCTAGATGAAGGGATGACATATGTATGAAATTAATGATTTATGTATAATAAGGTTGATCTAGGTGATGTTATTTTTATTAAACTGTAATCTGGTAATTTTCACGAATGAGAGAAAGAAGGAGGATAAATTAATGATTTGATCAGATTAAAGGGAGATAACTTGGTTGAGTTTTACAGTCTGAGATAAATTGTATTGATCAAGTAGAACTAATGATAAAAAAATTGTTGATTTTGTTATGGTAAGATAATGGCAGGAACAGAATAAAAGGGGTGGTGCTGACGGGGCTGCATCCTGGCCCCTGTAACATTTTGAACCAAGGGCCCCATATAATCTGGAGGGTTGGATGACCGAATGGTTAGCATGGGCACGTTGAATCATTAGGTCTGTCATTAAGTCAACTGGTGTGGTTTCGATTCCCCGGTTGTACTTGACAGGGGAGTAGGGTCGCCTTTCCAACCTCGTGGGTTTTCTCTGGGTCCTCTGGTTTCCTCCCACTGCTAAAGACTCCTATGCGCAAACGAATTATTGAAATAAAATTGAATCATATGTTAGTCCCGAAATGGCCTAGTTTGTGTCAAGCTCCCTCTTCCTCTCCCATGTAAGCTTAATCTGGATCTGGATAATTGGGGTTTGTCATTAAATGTTTGTGATGATGTATTGTTGCATGCAGCAGGGAATATTGGATTGTTTATTTAAATCTTTAACTTCTACGCAGATATCAGACGAAGTTTAAGATATAAATTCACTAAGGTCAAACAAATATAACTTTTATTGCTTGATAAATAAACATGCGCGCTGTATCATAAAGTCTGTCATTGAGTCAACTGGCATGACAAGGAGTATGTGACAAGAAGTAGGGTCGCCTGTCCAACCTCGTGGGTTTTCTCCGGGTCCTCCGGTTTCCTCCCACAGCTAAAGACCCCTACTCGCAATCGAATTATGGAAATAAAATTGAACCATATGTTAGTCTTGAAATGACCAAGTTTGTGTCGAGTGGACATTAAACCCCATTTCTCTCTCTCTTTTGATAAATAAATATCCTAGTTTATGTTTTTAAATTATAAAAGAAATGAAATGGGGTTTAACGTCCTACTGTTTTGCTCCTAAACTGGGCTAATGAAGACGGGCATACGTCATACAGTGTGCTATGAGGGAAATTTTGCCCGGGCAGCGGTGCTACGGCCTACTCTTATATCAAATTCCAACTGCAAAGGAATCTTTTACGTGCATGCCAATTTGTACACGGGACCTCAAATTATAAAAGTATGGAACTAAAAGCTTTTGAAAAGCTCAGTAGTTTTCGTTTTTAAATTATTTTTTCTTCCCAAGAAATTAGAAGCAAAAGTTCAAAGTGCTTTGGTCTCATGTGAAATAGATTTGATATAGATGACACGTTTAGTCCCATTTATTTATTTAAAATCAGATTTAGTTTAGAAAGCCAAGAACTCTAGATTATTTGATACTCTTGTTTATGACGAAGTTCCCACACGTTGTTTCATACACACAAAGGTTCCCACATATTGATCTCGACACGAGACATTGTCTTACTTTCAAAAATGGGTTTCCTTTTAAATCTGAATGTCTAAACGCCATTAATCTCGGATAGACATAAAACAAAACAAAAAAAAACTTCTAATAAAATTAATCATCAATATGATAAAAGGCTTTTGTTAAATCAGAAATAAATATGATTTTAACAATTCATGTGATCTTTACCGCTAAAGGTCTACGTTACTGAAGTCGTGTAGATAAAAGGTCTGTGTTATCAGATCCCCGGAGTGAAACGTCGGCAGTAAAAAGGATATCATTATATCGTATTCTTTGTGAACGAAAATAATTTGCAGAATTCATATAGCTACAAAAGGTTCAAAGTATCGTGTGGAATATTTTTGTCAAAAGTCAGACGACCACACAGATGTTCCTTTGTCTTGAATACATTTCTGTAATTACAGTTTAGTCTTTTAATAAAAATTGTCAAAACAGGTTAAAAAAAAAAAACCCAGAGAAATTAAAGGAATTTATCAACAGTTACTTTTATTTCATAAACTTATACAAACCCCAGAAATAAAGTTTTTGATTTTAGATTTTTTTAAAAAGAAATGTGTCTGGCTGGCCGTTGGGATTTGATAAAAAAAACCACAACTGATGTCAGTTGGTACTTCACATAAGATCTAGCGACATTTTGAATTTGAAGAAAAATAACCTGCTACTGTTAAGGCAAAATTCTCCTCCTACGAATTACACTCAGAAGAACCCTGTTTTGGCTATAAACCATGTCCTGGAATTTTGGGGAATTTCAAGACCAATTCCATTTTGTAAGGATATTAAAGCTGTTTGTAACATTCCTATACATATTCCAGCTTTACAGTGAAAACCAATCTGACTAAAATAAAAAGTATATTGGTATAAAAATGAGTAAAATCGATCAATCCTGATAGAAGTTAGGGATACACGTCTGACATAGGCATTTTGCCTGTTCCCTGATCTCCCATTCATTTATAGTGAATAAAATTATTTCATAAGATAGTTGATACCATTTTCACCCTCTTTTATTACAAGAATTTCCACTTTATCAAAGCATGACTGATGTAGATAACCATGGTCTATGACCATATCGTGTTATATAATAATGGCTACTGTAGCAATAAAGATGCCCTTGATGATAACAATCTGATTATATCAACAGCAGTACAGATAACTAATGAACTCACCTCAAGTTAAATGGGAATTAATTATATAGTCAAATTCAGTTGGAGGAGGGAGACACATGTGGTAATGGTATTAATCAAAAGAATAAAATAGCATGTGGGTTTTCGGCAAGGAGGGGAATGAGGGGAGAGAGAACCATGTAAATGGTATAACCAGTACTGAAAACAATAAAAAAGAAAATTTAATAAAATGAAATGGAGTTTAACGTCCTTTGTTCTGCTCATATACTGGGCTAATGAAGATGGGCATACACCATACAGTGGGCTATGAGGGAAATTTTGCCCAGGCACCGGCACTATGGTCTACTCTTATATCGAATTCCACCAGCCAAGGGATCTTTTACGTGCACACCAATGTTTACACGGAACCTCAGTTTTTCGTACCAACCGAATGACAAGACAGCTGTTCTTGTCAGGACCTCCATCCTACACTACTGACAAGGGGAAACCATGTCGGAAAATCCTAATGAACTTTCTCGGCCAATTGAGGGATGGAACACACGACCTCCAGGCTAGTGAGCCAGCGTCTTACCCACTTAGCCACAGTGGCTCCAATAAAATGGATTTGTGTTAGTCTCTAAATCTCTTAGTGTATTATTGATGAAACACAGAACACAATCTTGGTATGTAACTATTTCTTGCTCCGTGAAATTCCTATCAGGCATTTCGACCTGTATATAGATTTGAGTTAATGTACAGACAGTTCGAATTCTTTCTGGGAGGAACAATTAGTTCAGGGACTCATTAGTAAATAATATTTCTATTTATGGTTTGGTAATTGTCCTGGTATTCTACTTTAAAGAGGATGCCTGGAGGGTAAGGACACGACTACAACAGTAACTATTATAACGAGGAGATGCCAGCCGTCTGACACTTGGACCAATTAACTCATCTGTTATAAAAACATCTGGGACATTACTCCACATTGTTATTTCCTGGTATTGATTTCACATGAGGTCGGAGGTCAGATCAGATAGACAAAGGTTGAAGGTCAGATAGAGATGGATGAGGTCAGAGTTTATCATGAGTTATAGTTATAGAACATGTATTGCAGCCAAGGACGGATAGAGTTGAATCATCCAGGATGCTGTCGAAGGTTCACATTATGTAAGATTAAGATTAAGAGTAGGCCATTCTTACTATAATAGTTCGAAAAAAAATAATGTAAAATGAATTTATTGAAAATTTCATTCAAATTGCTCCATTGCAAGCAAAGATATTAGCTTTTGGAGGTTTGACAAGATGTGTGCATTAATTGCAGCCATGGCACTGGTTGTTCGAAGCTTATAGCCTCACTTCACCATTTTTAGATTAAATCAAAATATGGCTGAACCGTTCTAATCTACTTAATATCGGAGATATCCGATGGCATCAAGAGTTGATTATGGTCTTGTCATGTTAATAAAAGTCTAATTAATAGTTTACATAACATTTCAGGCCTAAAGAAAAACCTGCAATAGACAGATTTAGCTCTTGCATAATGTATGTTTAAGATACTAGTAATAATTTTAAAGGTCTATTCTTGTGCACTATCACTCTGTATACCAGGTATCTGTTTTTCTTAGGATATAGGAACCACGGTGGCTAAATGGGAGCCACAGTGGCTAAGTGGGTAAGATGCTAGCACGCTAGCCTGGAGGTTGCGTGTTTGATCCCTGCATTGGCCGTGAAAGTTCGTCTGGATTTTCCGGCATGGTTTCCCCTAGTCATTGGTGCAGAACGAAGGGTCTGATAAGGACATCTGTCTAGTCATGTGGATGGGATGAAAAACTGAGGACCTGTGTATACATTGGTGGCCGCGTAAAAGATCCCTTGGCAGTTGGAATTCAATATAATAGTAGGCCATAGTGCTGGTGCCCGGGCAAAAAATTTCCCCCATAGCACACAGTATGGCATATGCCCGTCTTCATTAGCACAGTCGGAGCAGATCAGAAGGACGTTAAACCCCATTTCAATTCATTTCATATCTTAGGATACCCGAAAAAAAACAAGACACAATTCCTTAGACAGTCAGATATAAAGAAATTACTGCTGGCAAAAACAAAGTCCATCCATTACATAATTGTGATTAAAAGCGTATTTTGAGCAAATCCTCTTATAAATAAGACTTCTGTTTAATACAAAAAATAACCAAACACATCAGAATATTAATCCAAAAACAGAAAAATTATCAGACCATAAAACAAGCCTTTGTTTGTTACGATACTAATCCATCAAACATTCCAAATAAAACTAATCAACTGTTAAAAAAATCATAATCCCCTTAAAATTTCCTTATTCCCCACATCAACAAGATTAACTTAATCCAAATGGAGACATTTTAGATATTAAAAAAATTATTAATAAAGAAATAATCTTTGAAGGATTTGTTCCATTTGTGTTAAACCTATAAAAGCAATTTGATGATGTGGACGAGACTGAATAGACATCATAAGTACAGGAGAGACGTCTACGTCAGACATTTGAAAAAAAATCTTGTAATTATTATAAATAATTATATATTACTATAAGCTATTAATTAGCGAAAAGAAAAGTTGTAACCATTTTAAAACGATCTTGTTATTATCATAAATAATTCTATATTACTATAAGCTATTAATTAGTGAAAAGAAAAGTCCTAACCATTTTAAAGCAATCTTGTAATAATTGTATATTACTATAAGCTATTAATTAGCGAAAAGAAAAAGTTGTAACCCATAAAGAAAATGTCCGCCTTTGAGCTTTGAACACTTAACTATTTAATGACCCTATAAAAGTAGTTAAGTGTTGTTTAAAGCACATTATTACACATTATTAGCCTTTAATATTGTTTGGCATCAGTTTTCTTTGAGGGGGTCATGGTGGCTAAGTGGGTAAGACGCTGGCTCGCTAGCCTGGAGGTCGGGTGTTTGATCCCTGCATTGGCAGAGAAAGTTCATCCAGATTTTCCGGTGTGCTTCCCCCTTATCAGTGATGCATGACTGAGGGTCTTACAAGGACAGCTGTCTAGTCGTTCAGATGGGATGAAAAAATGAGGACCCATATACACATTGGTATGCACGTAAAAGATCCCTTGACAATTGAAATTCAATATAAGAGTAGGCTGTAGTGCCACTGTCTGGGAAAATTTTCCCTCATAGCACACTGTATGGCGTATGCCCGTCTTCATTAGCCTAGTTCGGAGCAGAACAGTAGGACGTTAAACTCCATTTCATTTCATTTCAGTTTTCTTTGAATTATTCTCCTTGGCATCAGTATTGATAGAGTTAAGTATCATGCACGAGGGAGGATATGCATATACTCTTTCTAGAACAACTGCTCACACGTCTCCTTTTGGCAATTTCCCATTTGATACAAACACTACCAATCCTATTTTCTCACCCACGTTGACAAATGTTTAGATCTACTTAAAGAATACATCGTGAGAATTTATATTTATTAATACTCCACAAGCAATAACAAATAAATAGATTTCTATATTTTATCTATGGGTGACTAATTTAAGGGAACACGGATGACTAAATAGGGGTCAGGGTTTATTTATACTTTACGCTTAACTACAAAAAACATATCTTATATCCATCAATAATTAGGTGTCGCCAGCAAATTTAACACTACTCAAAAGACCATCAATGAATGAGTAGGGTTAAGATTTATTGAAATGAAAGGGGCTGAATGAGTAGGGTTATTGGTTTCTTGAAAGGGGCTCAATGAATTACTGAGATGTAATAGTACCATTTAATATAAGTACTATTCTTAACACATCAAACCCTTTTACAGGTGTTAATGGAACAGAGTCTCTCCGTGGGATTAAAAGCTAATAGGATTAGTGAAAGTTGAATAGGCTGGGGTATATCACTACTTATACCATAGTTTATTTCAAGGCTAATGGATTTAATAAGTATATTATTATTAGATATAAGTATATTATAGTTGGTGTGTTCTAATGACCGGGTTCATTCATAGTAGAAAATGTGTAAAAAAAATGTTTTGATGGAGTAGATGATACGGACGAACAGGGTCAAGATATACATTAGATCTTTTTCCATTACACTGCAAAGGAAGATTTTGATTTTATCGTTTCAAATCAAACTCTACAAGCCAGTGAAGCTTTTGTGGATACTTCTCTCATTGCAAATATGATTTGAATTAAGTTATAACTAAAACCTCCAGGAAATTATAACAGATTGTGAATTCTAAAATGGATATATCGATGTGATTTAATTCAGTGTATTTTACTGTCAACCTTTTTGTTCCATGTTTATTTATGGATGCATATATTCTAATCGCTTGTTTTATTTGATGAATATAATAAAGAGACAAGAAATATTTTGCCTGATATTCAAGGAATTTGTTTTAATTGATAAGTATATTGAGGCCAAGAGATGCATTAAGGAGATTTCATTTTTCTGGATTTAGCAGTAAAATTGACATTTATATACTGGTCTTATTGTAATAGGGAATTGTGTGTTGTTTATCGTTTCTTGTCATCGACATTAAGAGAAGAATAAAACCGGTGATCTAAGGAAATATTAAATGACTAGAAAGCTTTAGTTTTAATAAAACATAAATTGGTTGATTTAATTGAATTGGACGTATTGATTGGTTTTGTGATGTGGGTGTCCGTCTATATTTAAAGTATACAAGTAACGGATTTGATCAACAATTTCATTAAAAAATTAACTAAATTTACCAATCAAACTGACATCCACTTAATATTTCAAAATAAGAAATTTAGTCCTATTGAAATGGTTCAATCCGTAATAGAATTAACACATCAGATCGAGACAATTCAAATCTTTATTGTAACATAAAACAAAAAGATCTAGCTCCCTTATGCTAGGCTCCCACTATCATGATTCGTGCTACGATTGAAATCATGGTTTTAATCGCGGAGTAATTGTGGTGATCCTATCAGGTCTTATCATATATTTTGGTTAGTCGTAGCAGTTGTGTTGATCGTATCGAAACGTATCTGCATGTATCAGATCATGGACTCAATAGGGACAATCCTATCGTAACGCATCACATGACCGTAGCATTAAATACCCATCTGATAGATTAATCTGAAGACGAAGCTATCCTGTCTGTTGTTGAAATTGATACTTTGTCGGATGAGGAAGTTTTGGAGTTATTATTTTTACCTGCAGAAAGTTGTATTAAATTACACCCACGGTACGTTTAGAGTTTATTCAAATCCGTCTTGAGTGCATTAAGGATCGGCCAGTGTTGTAACAGAGGACGGAAGATATTCTTCAAAAACATTATGATGACAGTTTTATAGGTGTCGAAAGTCGTGGGAGTTTAATATCAGTTGTGTCATGTCATAAAAACACTGAATGAAAGAAATTATATGTGAATATTTTTTAAGATTTGTATTCACGTTGACATAACAGTAGTATTGAAAATCTGTGAAGTTTGTGAAGTGATTTTAATTTGTCTTGAAGATGCTAGACATTTTTTGAAACAATATTTTGAAACCCTGTCTGTGACTGGGATAAGATTGAAGCTGAGTAGGATAGGTTTTAAGATTAATATGTTTTGTGGATTACATGTTGATAAGATAGAAATGGGACAATTAGAAATATATGTAAAGAAAAGGTAGGAAATAGGAATAATTTATTTGTATGTACACGGTAGCTGTGTTTTATATTCCATCAGGATCACTTATTCATTAAGCCACTATGCAGTGTAACCCTGGTATCATTTAATCTTGTGTATCTAGCACTAATTTCTTTCACATTCGTCTGATATCCAATCTTTGTTTAAAAATTCGTAAAAATCGTTTAAAATCACCATAAATCGTTTAATTTGTACTTGTGTCCAGTTTAAAGCTGACTATTCAATTTTGATTAATGTGTGTCCAATTTATAAGTATTTAATTTCCTGACCACTGTTAAATGATGCCCTGGTTACAGTGGTGCCTCTTGCGATTGGGTAATATCTTGATTGATTTCCAGATATTCCCTTAAGAGTTATGAAAATGGGTTGAAGCTATGTAGTGATAAGCTGAAAAATTTTGGATAAATTCAAATTTCAATCAACCATATACAACTACTCCTACTAGTCAGGTTTTATCAGACTGATCAGATTGATAATAAGGAATGTTCGAATGGCAAATTACCGAACTACCCATGGTTGACGAGGTGGTCCATCTGCCTTGATGATCGTAACCCACAGCCTTGAATCACAATGATTGTGTTTTTGTGAAACAAATTACCGCATGTTTGGCCCCTAACAAGACGTTAGCATTGACGAGATGTGAAACATAATTTCTTTTGTCTCCCATTTAGTTCAGGAGGGCGGTTTCAGACAAAAATCTTTAAGATCAATAGACTGTCGGAATATGTCATGTGACTATGTTGAAATTACCCAACAACAACAAAATTAATGATAACCTTGAGAAATCTCAAACAAGGTCATTCTGAAACAAAAAATAGTATTGATGTTGGATGACAAATATGGAGGAAATGAGAACGATACAAATGTGAAGAGGCCTGAAGAGTAGGAGTCTTTAATTAACTTCTATGCAAGTCAAGATCTTCTGGCAGCACCCGGTTGTGTATATTTTACAATGATTGCATGGTTATAAACGTTGACTTTGACAACGAGTGTGGTTTGCAAAAAGACATGTATGACAATACTAAAACTTAAAAAGTTCATCCTGTTTTGAGATGTAATCATGAAATTCTTTCAGATTTAGAATTCTGAAAAACAGAAACCTACCTAATTATGTGCAAGATGACATAAGCATTTACACTCCCACCCTCAAACATCCTCGTGTAGAACCTTCAACTCCCCCTACACCTTCTCATCAAACAACTTTGCTCCCCTTTCCCTCACCCATCCCACTTAACATCCTTGTATTATTTTTAATATTTTGACATATAAATGATTTTTTCTTTTGTTTTTCAGATGTGACAGTCCATTGACATTAAAAAGCTACAGGTAAGACTACTTTATAGCTTATTTTAAAAAAATGATGAACAAAAAAAATGTCATTCTTACAGTAATACATTGTTAAACATTGTGATTCTTACATTCAAACTTTATCAAACATTATCATTCTTACAGTCAAACATTGTCATTCTTAAATATTGTCATCCTTAAAGCCAAACATTGCCATTCTTGCAGTCAGACATTTACACCTCATGTAAACTGATAAAACAAAAAAATACAAAAAATGTTCTATAAAATCCTACTAACTCCATTTCAATTAAATTTTCACAAAACAAAATCAATTGAAAGCACTTATTTTCAGCTAAACCAAATACTGTCTTTATTATTTGAGTGAATCTAATACAGTTTCCACTGTCTACCTTTTTATTAAATCTATATGTTTTGTTGCCTGGCAACCTATCTTTATTGAATCTATAGATCAGTTATTAGCTTCATCAATGGAACAATAAAAACAGTTAAAGGAGCTAAATCGCTTACATTTGGGACCTAGAAATTAACACAAGTGGGTCGCAACTCATATAATACTGTAATATGAATGTATATAAACTAATTTACATTCAATCGTTTCCATTTTTACTCTAATTTCAAATCAGTTATGTTCCGTGAAATAAGCCAGCAGTCTCAATCGAATGCAAATTCCTAGCGTCTGGTTATTCCAGTCTACATACGCTGTTTGGTTTGGTGCAATATGTCTAGCCTCGTTCCTCGAGTCTCTTGCTAGAACTGGGGCTGAAAAGCATTATGGTACACAATGCTAAAATATTTATTTTGTCTTAAATATTGGATATCAGAAGCCCATCTTTTTCCGGTAAGATCACAGCATCAATGTTGTTTTAAATTGACAAATAATTTGTGTTTTCAATGTTGAAGATTTTGGATGATATTGAGTTAGAGACTTAGCTACTTTAAATCCAGAGTGTTAGTGATAAATTATTACTTTTGCCATGCAATCACTTCAGAATATTTGTCCATAAGCAGACAGACGACATGATATTTATAAACTCACGAAACTATTGGTTGACCCGCGTCGTTTAATGTCAGACTTTTAATTATCTTGACGCCTGCCGGATTTTAGCGGAGGTTTTGTAAAAGATTGAAGTTTAATCGAATAATTGATGTAATTGTAGACATCTGATTGGTTAATAGATTGGGAGCACCTGTCATGTTCGTATTAGAATAGATACATGTTTGAAATGACCAGGGTGTCTATTGATTATAACTGTAAGTGATTTGTGTATACCACAAACTTCAAACGCTGAACTAGACTGATCAGACAGAATAATCTTAGCGTAAATTTATCTGTCTGTTACTTGCAGGAGATTAATGCCTTGACAATAATATTTCTGGACTTTTTGAACATTGTTGCGTTGGTGGAACACCTTGTCCAAAAATAAAAGGTATAAATTCTGGACTCATTGGTTACCAGAAATTCAATATCATCAACATAGTTTGGAACTGTGTTAACTAAATTTGTCAAAAAAGAAATAATAATATTCTACTGTCTTGAATGGTGGCAATCAGTTGAAATTTGAGAAAAGTCTTAGTTCATCTTCAATTGATCGAAGATGTCTCTATAAAGCAGAAGTAGCCCACCAGTTGAGCCTGAAAAAACAAAAAGAGAATTTTCTGTAATCTTTGAAGTGAGCTGGTAGAAAATTGTGGAAGTTGACATCAAAGAACATTAGAAATTGAATTCTAAAGTAATGGAATGCTATTTATTGGGTAATGGCAGTTTAAAATACGAAACATTATATGAATGTAGGACGGAATGCAATCACTTGTGCAAATATTTAAAGTTTCAAAATATGCTAAAAGTCATCTTAAAGTTTGTATTGTCTGTGAAATCAGCCGTCTGCAATTCTCCATCCAGTTCATGGTGTTTCTTGAGAAAGATCTATGGTCTATTTATATCAACGAAGAAAGTAGAAAAAGTCAATTTGAAAATCTTTCAAACGGAAATTATTGGAAGACGTTTAGATGCAGTTGTTTAAATATCTGATTATCTTCTTAACGTGAGATTTCCAAGACAAAAAAAAAATTGGATTGTGTTCGTGAGATGGTCGCATGCTGACAAATACTGCAATCGACTATCATTATATCTGACTTGAGTATGAACCAGAAATTTTTAGCGCAACTTAACTTTTTGTACAACAATACAATACGACAAAAATTTACGTCAGTATGAAATAAAAATTGATATAAATTTATAGACACTTCGATTTATTGTAATAGTTCCACTTCAATAAATTCTTCAATATTTTCTCAGCTTTTTAATCTTAAAAGGAAGTCTGAGGATTTATATTTTTTAAACTGCATAACACTTTTATCAATAATTCATACATTGATTTGTAAAATTGGTTAATTGTCTTTCAACAAAAACCCATTTTGTTGAAAAGAAAATCATGACTTAGTCTGAAATCGTACATGACAATTGGTCCGTCTAGAAGGAAAGGAATAGAGGTAGACAATTCTTTTTCGTAAAATAATATATCCTCCACATCTCTGCCCGGAAACGTTATTTGTTAAACTGTTCCATGGGTCTCAAAATAAAAATTTAAGTTGTACATGTACCTGACATTTATGAGTTTGTGCTTGACATCGGCAATACTATATACCGGAAAACACCGGAAAACAACGGAAAACACCATGTTATACAGAATACCGGAAAACTACGGAAAACACCATGTTATACAGAATACCGGAAAACACCGGAAAACCACTAAATACCGGAAAACACTCTAAATACCGGAAAACACACTAAATAGGTAACAAAGAGCCTGGCCTTCTGTTTGCAGAGAGTTGGGGTTATTGTTAGGGCTAGGGTTAGGTTTTTCCGGTGTTTTCCAGAGGACCAGCGGTGGGTTAGGGTTAGGTTTTTCCGGTGTTTTCCAGAGGACCAGACTCCGAGTTACCTATTTAGGATGTTTTCCGGTATTTAGTGTGTTTTCCGGTATTTCCGGTATTTAGTGTTTTTCCGGTGTTTTCCGGTATTCAGTATAACATGGTGTTTTCCGGTTGTTTTTCGGTGTTTTTCAGTGTTTTCCGGTGTTTTCCGGTATATAGTATAGCCCCTTGACATGTATTAGTTTAAACAATCCCGTCTTCATTAGCCCAGGTTAGGAGCAGAACAGTAGGACGTTAACTCCATTTCATTTCATTTCAGTTTAAACAATATTTTATTCATTTGAAAAGGTTCTAACAACAGGCAAAGCCTATATAATTTCTTTCCCAGGACATGCATTGAAAATATAAATAAAAACACAAAAAATAAATAAATCTCTGCCTGATAAACTGACAAACAACACAGAAATTATTCCTGACGTTATCTGTGACCGGTGCCTTTATTCCAGACTTACTGTCCAATCATACTAGATACATATCCTAGCTTCTACCGAGATGTAATTTTGAATAATAAATCATGGTTATAGCGTGGAGACCTGCACCCACGAGAGAGCTATATAATACAATGACAATTACTCGATTGTCAACTCGTGGGATGATAAACACATGAATATTCATGTCCTGGTTAATGTTGCTAATTCTTTCAGACGACAATTTACATATTATTCATGAAAGACGTGTAACATCCAGTCATGATTATTAACGGTATAGAACCTGACATCCAGTCATAGGGATTAATGGTGTAGAACCCGACATCGAGTCATGATTATTAATGGTATAGAACCCGACATCCAGTCATGATTATTAACGGTATAGAACCTGACATCCAGTCATGATTATTAACGGTATAGAACCCGACATCCAGTCATAGGGATTAATGGTGTAGAACCCGACATCTAGTCATGATTATTAATAGTATAGAACCCGACATCCAGTCATAGGGATTAATGGTATAGAACCCAACATCCAGTCCGGATTATTAACGGTACTGACACCCACATCCAGTCATGATTATTAACGGTATAGAACCCGACATCCAGTCAGGATTATTAATGGTATAGAACCCCACATCTAGTCATGATTATTAACAGTATAGAACCCGACATCCAGTCATGATTATTAATGGTATAGAACCCGACATCCAGTCAGGATTATTAATGGTATAGAACCCCACATCTAGTCTTTTTATATCCACACAGTCTTGTTAAGTTTGTTACCGGGGATTTTTCTACTATGATTTATCTACAAGGAATTGTTCCTGTTTCTCCTCGGATGCATCACTGAGATCCAGACTTGCTTGCACTTTTATGGGGACTCTTCCGCCCCTCTTTTCCTATCGTGTGTGAGGTTTTTTCGTCATCTTCTTGGGATTATCTAGTCATAATTATTATTGGTATAGAACCCGAAATCAAGTCATGATTATTAATGGTATAGAACTCAGTATCTAGTCATGATTGTTTACAGTATAGACACCCACATCCAGTCAGGATTATTGATGGTATAGTATAGAACCCGACATCCAGTCAGGATAATTAACGGTATAGAACCCGACATCCAGTCAGGATAATTAACGGTATAGAACCTGACATCCTGTCAGGATAATTAACGGTATAGAACCCCACATCCAGTCGGGATTATTAACGGTATAGAACCCGACATCCAGTCGGGATTATTAACGGTATAGAACTCGATATCCATTCATGACGGTATAGACACCCACATCCAGTCATGATTATTTTAACAGTATAGAACCTGACATCCAGTCAGGATAATTAATGGTATATTAATCCAGTCTGAATATTATATATTAACGATATTTGTTTTCGGTGATAACATTGAGTTTTAGTAAACAAAATAAACGAAATGAAATGGGGGTTTAATGTCCTACTGTATTGCTGCTACTTGACTAATGAAGACGGATAAACAATATTGTTTGGAGTTGTTTGGAAATGGTTGCAATGTTTGTTACCTACTGCTAAATTATATAAACACATTGTGTTAGTCCCAATATAACCAATCTTTCCATTTAGTTTAAAAATGATCACATTAACATGTTGCTCTATGTTGCCTTCAGTGGGCTGCGAAAGGTTAGGGAGGGTTAGGAATGGTTAGCGTGTGCGTGTTGCGTCATCTAATCTGTCATCGAGTCAAGTGGTGTGGTTTTGGTTCCTTGCTTGCATGTGACAAGGAGTAGGGTCACCTGTCCAACCTCATGGCTTTTCTCCGGGTTCTCCGGTTTCCTCCTACAGCTAATGACCCCTACACCCAAGCGAATGATTGAAATAAAATTGAACTATGTTATTCCCAAAATAACCTATTTTGTGTCAAGTGGACGTTAAACCCCATTTCATTCTCTCTCTCTCTCTCTCTCTCTCTTTCTCTCTCTCTCTCTCTCTTTAATATGACATGGTTACTAAGATCGAAATATATTGGTTGATGAAGAATTTATAACCATCGTATATTTTCTTTAATTAATGTTATGATGTGTTTTCGCCAGTTATTACATCAATATGACCTTCGATACTTCGTAAGATTTATTACCCAGCCTTGAATCAAACCAAACGTCATCTAGTCTGTATTCATTATGACAAAAATTCATCTTAGACTTTATCTGAATATTAAACATGTCGATATTCCCGTTGTTATTCGGGACGCGCCACCGTCTTTTCTTCCTCATGGAAAAATATGAGAATAATATTGATAGCGTCTTTACGGCAGGTTTGAGTGAAAAGTTCATCACTATTTATGCCAAAGAGTTTGGAGTGGTTGGGGTAAGAAATATTTGATTTGATATTGACTTGATTCTGGCTGTTATGAGATAAAGAGGAATCGGAGAAAAACAAATAGATACTTCAAGTCTTCATCCTTGATTTGGTGAATATTTGTACATTTTGAAGAATTTTATGCTTCATGCATTAAATTTTCTTCTTACTCTCTGTAAATTCTTGTATATTGGAGTATTTTATCTTTTTCAAAGGATTTCACTGTATTTCACTGTTTTTCATGAAGTAAAATTTATTAAAGTTCTGAACAGAAACATAATTGTGATTAGATGGAAGTGTTCCTGGGTGAGAATTTATAGTTTTACTGATTTAAAGAAACCCAGCACAAAACTTTGTTTATTGACGCTGAGCTGTGTTTGTTGTTCTGGCCGAAGATTATATTGTCCAGTTTCTTAATGTGAAGCATCCTTAAAATTGTGTTAGATAAAATCGATATTTGATGAGATATATAAAAGTACATAAAGAATTGAGAAGTGGTATTAGGTCCTGGAAGTGGTATCATATGTTCTGGAAGTGATATCAAATTTTCTAGACTGGGTATTGGGTTTGTAGAGGTGGTATCACATGTTCTAAACTGGGTATTGGGTTTGTAGAGGTGGTATCAGATGTTCTAGAATTTGTATCAATTGTTCTAGAGGTGGTATCAGATGTTCTAGAAGAGGTATCATATGTTCTAGAAGTGACATCAGGTGTTCTAGACTGGGTATTTGGTTTGTATAGGTGGTATCAGGTGTTACAGAAGCGGTATCATATGTTCTAGACTAGGTATCAGTTGTTCTAGAAGTGTTATCAGTTGTTTTAGAAGTGATATCAGTTGTTCTAGAAGTGATATCAGATGTTTTAGAAGTGATATCAGTTCTGGATGTGGTATCAGATATTCTAGAAGTGATATCAGTTGTTCTAGAAGTGGTATCAGATATTCTAGTAGTAGTATCAGATGTTCTAGACTGGGTAGCAGGTGTTCTAGAAGTGGCATCGTGTGTTCTAGAAATACTATGCACATCAACAGTCTCTACTGATATTGTCTTGACTGAAATGAGTAATGATCTTATGATTTGTAATAATTAAAATGATTTGCCTTCAGGCGTCTAATTAATTAAAATATTGATAATCTGATGTGTAATTATGTCATAAATCATTACAACAGTTTTTAATTGGGTTCGAACTTCTGGGTTGAGTACATACAGATCATCATCGGATGAGTAAACTTCAGAGAGCACAGTAATATTATTTACATGTAGAACATCAGGATTATTTGTGTCAATTGGTCTTCTCATATAATCATTTCAGTTATCAACATTTGTGGCTGTTTATCTTAAAATTGAAGATATTTAGTTATATCAGAATATACAATATATTATTAGTTATTTCAGAATATACGATATATTATTAGTTATATAAGAATATATGATATACTATTTAATTTGTCTTATCTTAGAAGATATTGGACTGTTATGCTATGATAACGTCATTGTTTGTGAAATTAGACGTCTTAACCTGACTCGTTTACAGGATTTATTGAATTCTAAGGATAGCTTGAATCAATTTCATCGAAACAGTTTCATACACTCCAGAATCTAATAACTGAACTAACTAAAGTCTTTAATATTTATTGAGAATCTTTGAATGGGTTATAATAAGTTGAAATGTAATCGATTCAATTTGATGTGGCTCAAGAAAAACCGCACAAACATTCTGGAAGTTTCATTCAGTTTAAAACCATCTGTCTGAAATAATTAACGTTTGTGCTGAACTAAAGAACTTAAAGAAGAGTGGTATTTTTAATCTTGATATCCAGGAAGTCGACAGATCGTTTATTTGGTGTGAAGTTTAAACAAATTCTGTGAAAGACTTTTATATTTAAACAAAAATTGTAATAAATGTGACGTTAGTTTTAAGATTGTGGATGCTAGAATTATGGAAATGATATTTTAATTCTGATCTGAATAATATTTGACGTGGAATACGAGCCTGGTTATTGTCTCGCCACGTCTTGGATTAACGACAAATGTTTGTCTTGTTGCTAGCATCAATTACTTACTAGTTTTACACGGGACACGAATTGGACACAGCCATAGAAATTTATAACCAAATCTCAGAAGACCAAAAATCAATGAAGGAATGCCAAAATAAGTAGCTGACGTGGAGTTACACGATAGTATAAACATTTGTAAATATTAGGACAACGGAATATCCTCCTGTATATCCTTCTTCGTCCGGCTTCGTGATATTCGTACAGTCAACATGATTGGATCACAAAGTTGTAATTTTGATGAA
Source organism: Patella vulgata (assembly GCF_932274485.2). Taxonomy (NCBI): domain Eukaryota; kingdom Metazoa; phylum Mollusca; class Gastropoda; family Patellidae; genus Patella; species Patella vulgata. The sequence goes on from NC_065885.2 coordinate 8,367,110, forward strand.
GTCCCAACAAGACCTGTGGTGCCGAGAAATCGACGATGGAATTCCTGTATTGGTTTCAATCAAAGGAAGAAACGGTCTTTAAGGTACGTCAGTCGTTAAATATATTGTGGGATTAGAGGGACATTTCACTTCAGTGGTGTTAATTATAGCGTGGGATTAAAGGGCAAAGTCGCTTCAGTGTTGTTAAAAATATTTTGGGATTAAAGGGATATGTCACTTTACTCTTAGATATATGTGATTAAGAGAGAGAGGGAGAAATGGGTTTTAACATCCACTCGACTCAAACTAGGTCATTTCGGGACTAACATATGGTTTACTTTTATTTCAATAATTCGCTTGCGCGCAGGGGTCTTTAGCAGTTGATGAAAACCGGAGGACCTGGAGAAAACCCACGAGGTTGGACAGGCGACCATACTCCTTGTCACGTCCAACCGGGGATTTGAAACCACGCCAGTTGACTCAATGACAGACCTAATGTGATTAAAAGGGTATATCATGTGATTAAAGGGCTAAGTCACTTTACTGGTGTTAGATATATCGTGAGATTACAGAGACACATTCTCGTTCATATAAAGGAAAAATGAAATTGTCAATTTTGATCCCCTTGCTATCTAATCTTACCAAGACCTCCAATCAAAACATCTGATCGGATCTAACAAAGTTTTTTTTTTAACCCACAGACAAGAAAATTTATTTCCCTTAAATACAGATTCTTTTATAAGACTTCAATACAGATTAAAACCTCACAAGTGATAATAACATCAGAATTTTTAAGATTTGATTAAGAATCCAGACAAGCTCTACACAGTCGAGTATTTTTAGTTGACAAAAACTTGATAATATGTTACGTGAAATATTTAATTAATATGGATGTGGTATCTAGTGTTTTCCCCGTAGATCAATCCAAAGAGAAGTTTTTGTTCATTTCTATTCATTTATCTTTATTTCTTTTTATGATAATTCTGTTTTTGATCACAAACTTGAATCCGATCCGCAGTCCGACTGTAAGTGGCCGCTGTTCTGCTGTACAGACCTGTACCTGTCAGTAGTTATATCTACTTCACTCTTCAGTTGAGGGGGGTTGGATGGCGGAATGGTTAGCATGTGTGCACCGTATAACAAAGTCTGTCATTAAGTCAACTGGTTTGGTTTCGATTCTCCAATTGTACGTGACAAGGAGTAGGGTCGCCTGTCCAATTGCTAAAGACCTGTCCCACTGCTAAAGACCCCTACGTGCAAGCAAATTATTGAAATAAAATTGAACCATATGTTAGTCCCAAAATGAGCTAGTTTGTGTCAAGTGGACGTTAAACCTCAATTCACTTTCACTCACTCAAAATAAACAAAAATTTACAATAGGAGGCAATCCATGAAAATATTGAATATTTCTCAGACCATATTATTCTAGCGATGGGCTATGTGTTTACAATACATCTCAACATGAGCGAGCACATCAAAGAAAAGAATTTGTAACTACTCAGTTAATAGAAAAGGTGCAAAAAAGTTAAGTAACAAATTATTAAGGATGACTTTAGATATTGATCGGCAGACATGTTTTTACCATGTGAACTTTTAATGTCCCATGTCTTTGATTCATTGCATTTGAATCAATCTGATGAATTGGAATTTTGTCTGAGTTGATCACTAATGCGAACAAGTATTCACAAAAATACTGATGGATGCTTAAAATATATATATATCTTTGATCTCCGACTAAGTACATAGCATTGACTTGCTGACTTGACGGCCCCGGATTCCTTTGGATTTTCTGCCATGGTTCCTAATTGATAGTGATTAGTCATTCAGATGGGACAAAAACCTGAGGTCCAATGACAGCTAGGATCAAATTGTTTTCTGTCAAAATTTCCTCATTTACATACTGCATTTCATACGGCCATCATCATTAGTGCGATAAGTGCAGATAAGTACCATTTCATTCATTCGTCCAGTGCAGCACCAAACCTGTGCTTGATACACTCGTGTATATTCTCCTACCATTTCACCAATGCAGCACCAAAAACCTGTCCTTGATACACTCATGTATATTCTCCTACCATTCCACCAATGCAGCACCAAACCTGTCCTTGATATACTTATGTATGTTCTCCTACCATTCCACTAATGCATCACCGCCTTCTCCTTTTTACACTCATGTATATTCTTGAACACTTTAACGTTGAAGATATAGTCAAATGTCACCTGCTGTTTCTAATCTGAGGATTTCTCCACATCGGATGACAATTCTGCTCAACTGTCTTTCGTGTCTGTTCAATAATCCTCGTTATTATCTTTTCATTTCCGACACAAGATGTCTAATTATTTCCCCATCCGTGGATTTCTGCCGTTTAATTCAAGTTATTTTATTTAACGATTGCTCATGGAAATTTGATAGATTGAAACCTGAGATGTTTTTGTCAGTTTAGAAATGGTGTTTAAATTGGTAGGTGTTGGATTTTGTGGGCAGACGATTGTGGTTAAATTGACAAGTTCGTCCTATAATCAAGACTACATCGTGATCAAAGAAATTGTGGTATATGATCATGTATACATCAGGACGGAACCGCTGTTTTAAAGACACATGGTCACCCTCGAGGTGTTTCCATCTGCTCTTTATCAATATCCATACATCGAGTGAATTTTTTTTTTTAAGTGCAGTTGGTGTGTACTCAAATGAACCTTGTTTTTTGTTTCATTCCAAGAACTAGGCAACACTTCCTTGATATTCTCGGAGGCACTACATACAGCAAGCAGGAACAAAGCTTGTCATTCTTGTAGGCACTACATACATCAAACAGGAACAAAACTTGTCATTCTACCAGGCACTACATACAGCAAGCAGGAACAAAACTTGTCATTCTACCAGGCACTACATACATCAAACAGGAACAAAACTTGTCATTCTAGCAGGCACTAACTATGACAAGTAGGAACAGAACTTGAAAATGTCAAGGTTATTCTCATCCCATGCTCGGGTTCAAACCCTGGACATGTGAGTCGGAAGTCCAGACCGCTTGACTTCATTGGTCGATCATATTCTATGATGTCACATTCGTGTTGAACTGGTTTGGACTGAATTGACACAGTGACTGCTTCATGTCACCATTATAGGAAATAATCCATATGTTAGTTTCAAAATGATCAAAGTATTTATTACCGAGACATTATATCCAATTGTTGGAGTCGATAGAATACATGATGATGCTGATAGCCTACACATTGTCCACAGTATGTAACCATAGGAACATCACACTCATTGTCCACAATATGTAACCATAGGAGCATCACGCTCATTGTCAGCATCACACTCATTGTCCACTGTGTGTAACAGTAGGAGCATCACACTGATGGTCCACAGTCTGTAACAGTGGGAGCATCACTCCCATTATTCTCATTGTCCACAGTGTGTAACAGTAGTAGCATCACACTCATTGTCCACAATGTGTAATGGTAGGAGCATCACTCTTGTTATCCTCATCCTGTTAGTTGTTGTCATCTTGCCATTTATCATTCTATTAATTTGAAAGGTAGGATCAATTTTATACAATTAATTCTAATTAGTTATCGTTTTGGCCAGACAAATCATTATGATAAATATAGATTACCAGCATCTAACCGTAAAGCCAACTCTACACAGGTGATGTTTCTGAGTCAAAAGAAATATTTTCACTTACAAGAGATCAGTTTTCGTTGAACTGGCTTAAAAAACCCAGGGATTGTTAAATGAATTTAACTGAAAGCAAATGTGAGGCAAACAAACCAGTTAAAAAAAAACAGCTCGCGATCTGTCATTGAGAAGGCTTTTTATTTTAAACTGGTTCATCTTGGCGGTCTGAACGGTTTAGCTTAAAAACCCCGGCTCCAGCTTGCTTTGGACATGTGCAGTACTCATTAAGTTACATTTCTGGGAAAATGGCGGCATCATGCAGTGCCAGTGTTAACGAAATCATGCAAGAACCGAATAAAGAATATGAAGCTACCCATGCGTAGTTAACTCTAACCTCCGACCGAAGAGGTCAGAATAGTTAAACTGGTTTGGCTTATAGTACATGTGAATGCAACTCGACCCTGTCGAAAAAAAAAACCAGCGATTTTTAATTGGTTTAGAAATAAGCGTTTGAACGGGGTAATAATGAATTTGTCACATTTTTTGTACATGTGCCCCATGTTCATTCAGCTTTAGTCAACGATAGTAAATTTAATTACCTATTTCATGTACCTGAGAGCTTGATTGGAAGATAAAAGACATTGGCAGACGACAGCATGAAATAAATTGATTTGGAGCGAGTCTGTAATTATTACCATTTAATTTCGTTTAATCAGCTTCTTCTGAACCCTGATATTTCATTGTGGAACGACCGGACTCCGAAAATAACTTGGCCGTTTAATTAAGAACATTATCTTAGAAGACTTGATTCTGTTCTTTTATTGAAAATAGAACTTTGTGACGTAAAGTAAAATTGATGTTCTTTTTGTACGAAAAAGAAAAATATATTTGACATAATACCGGTCATCTTTTTAAATTTCTTGTTAGACAAAATGAGGTATTTTCAGGACATGGTCAATCGGAAATCTCAAACAAACAATCAGCCTAAATTGCTGACATAGCAATTTCCTACTCCCAGTTGTTAACCAATGACATGTCTTAAAGGTTTCTAGTACGTTGGTCATTAGCGCGGAGTTCAGATCTGTGATTAGTTTGTGATTTGAGTCGTTAGACAGCAGGTGAGTGGAAGAGAACTTGGCTCTCATGAAGTTGTGTTTGATGCTGAATTACGTCAATTCTGCTTAACTGTAGCGTTGTATTGGTGTGGGTGTTGTTGCAGTGCTTGATAAGTTATAAACTACTTTTAGGAGGGTGTTATGCTGCTGGTGTGTTTAACGGTTGATAAATTATAAACTACTTTTAGGAGGGTGTTACAGTGCTGGTGTGTTTAACGGTTGATAAATTAGACATTACTTTTAGGAGGGTGTTACAGTGCTGGTGTGTTTAACGGTTGATAAATTAGACATTACTTTTAGGAGGGTGTTACAGTGCTGGTGTGTTTAATGGTTGATAAATTAGAAACTACTTTTAGGAGGGTGTTACATTGCTGGTGTGTATAACGGTTGATAAATTAGAAACTACGTTTAGGAGGGTGTTATAGTGCTGGTGTTGATAAGTTAGAAACTATTTTTAGGAGAGTGTTACTAATTTTCTAAAGAAGAACAGTACGCACACCACCAAATGTTGACAAACATGACAGTTCTTTGATTTTGGGACAAATTGATAACAAGTTTATACCGTAACAAGTAATATATAAAGGTGTAAAATGAATAAGGATTATCTCACACCTGATGTCGTTAGATTTACAGGTAACAGGTAAGATCTAGTTGAAATGAAATGAAAAGGTTTAACATCCTCTGTTTTTCGTCTCATCCAAACGACTAAATGTTGTCCCTTGTCAGACCCTCCGTCCTGTACTTCTGACAAGGAGGAACCATGCCTGAAAATCCTGATGAACTTGATTGGTCAACACCTCTCTCATTAATCTCTCTCTCTAACTTAAAAACAGGACTTTGGAAGTAGTGGGGGGGGGGTCTCATACAATTAATTACGTTGTCAATAATTTTAATCAGTGTAATCAATTTAATCTGGGGGGTCGGATGGCCGAATGGTTAGTGCATGCGTGTTGTATCATAAGGTCTGTCATTGAGTCAACCTCCATGGCTTCAATTCCCCGGTTGTATTTAACAATGAGTAGGTTTTCTCCGAGTCCTCCGGTTTCTTCCCACTACAAAAGACCCCTACTTGCAAGCAAATTATTGAAATAAAATTGAACCATATGTTAGTCCCAAAATAACCTAGTTTATGTCCAGTGGATGTTAAACTATCTCTTTCTCTCTCTCTCGCGTGCTCTCTCTCTCAAATGTAATCTTAGGGTTTTTTTCTTCTATTTAGTTGTCTTGTGAAACAGCTAGAGATCCCTAATACACCCTCCAAACATACCCAACAACCGACTTGTATTGAGTGACTATAATGATATAAATTTGCACTGAAAATAAGAAGTTGCGTTACTAGGTGGAGTGGATGATGAATTAATGAGTTTCCCTGATAAAAAAAAAGAAGAGATGGCCCCAGGGTTCTAAGCAAATCAATTTAGTGTTTAATAACATCGCGTAATAATGAATCTGTGTTTAGTAATAACCATCAACAAATGACCATCAGACATCTTATAGAAATGAATTTTATTACTCCGTGCCATTTGTAATATTTATAGTTTTAATTTGCTAAAAGGGACGTGTCGGAGAATTATATAATTGACGAATGTCGGGGTCATAAAGGTCACTGTTGATAATTAATTTGAACCTAAATAGCCCTGTTTATTACAATATTGTGTGTCTGGTTGGTGGTTTTCATCTCTCTTGCGATTGACAGAAACTTTTATGTGCATAATGTGCATTCTTTGGAAAACAACAACCTCTAGAGCAATCCTAGCAATAAGACAACAGTCACAGACTTTATCAGGCACAAATTCAGACAGTCGTTGGTCCTACATGTTCCGCCTGACATTGACTTCAACAGAATCGGAATGCTGAAAATGAAGAGTTTTATTAGAGTATAAAACATGGTTAGGATCATAATGTACAACTCCTACAGATATGTCAAGGTAAACCATGTCGGCATCAAGTGAAATTCAAACCCCACTCTTTCTTACCAGGATGTGGTGGTCTATTGGAATAACACTCGAACATTAGAAAAAAGTCTGTCATTGAATCAAGTTGTGTGGTTTCAATTCCCGGCTTGTATGTGACAAGGAGTAGTATTTTCTCCCCGTCCGCTGGCTTCCTCCCACTGCTACCCCCCTCCAGTCCCCCTTGCTAAAGCCCCCTATGTGCGAGCAATATATTAAAACAAAATTGAACCATATGTTAGTACTGAAACGACTTGAACATACATTATGCAAGAGCTAAATCTGTCTATTGCAGGTCTTTCTTTAGGCCTGAAATGTTATCTAAATTATTAATTAGACATTAATTAACCTATCCACACCATAATCAACTCTAGATGGTTATGCTAGCCTGCAATCTTTAGTGGATTATGAGCCGATTTACTGCATAACTTTCCTTCACGATTTAACGATTAAATGGATAATCGAGACCTAGTTGTTTATCGTACTGACTTTAGTAATGATGATCGAGGCTAGGCGGAAATTTCAACCCCATAGTTCTTGGTTCATAGTGAATCAGTTTGAATGAAATTTTCAGCAAATTACCTTTACATTATTTAGTTTTTAACTATTATAGTGAGAACTGCCAACTCGTTATCTAATCTCCCATAATGTATCTTTAACTTGTTGAGTGGACATTAAACACTCACTCTCTCTCTCTCTCTCTCTCTCTCTCTCTCTCTGTCACTCTCTCTCTCTCTTTCTCTCTCTGTCACTCTCTCTCTCTCTCTCTCTCTCTCTCTCTCTTACCAGGTTATATCATGGTTTTGTTTTTAGTTAATAAAACCACACTATGAACTCGGCTGAAGGCGACCTTTTCCACTTACAGTACAATGGCACCAGATGCAGAACTAGTTTTCTTAATGTCTTGGGACAATTGATTAATGAACAAAAATTCCAATTTTGTTAAAAACTCATTTTTATCCTGCGGGGAAGACAAAGGAAATTAAATGTTCTTGTCGTTCAGGCCTGACAAAAGTCAAATAATTTAACAAAAATTCTTGATCCCCAGGACGGCAAAATCCTAAATTCCATCGCATGGAATGAAAGCAGATCGGTTGGACAGCTTTAAGATTGCGTTGTGGTATTAATTCCTTTGTGTGTTCTGGTTTTCGTTGATTAATGTTGAGTCGTGGCAAGTCAGGGGAATTCTGTCGGAGAGGAGAACTAGGTTACATGTAGCCAATTTGATCCGTGAGAATTTAAGCTGTAGCTTAACGACGCCTGATGATTAATCTCCAGGGAGAATGAGGCAAGCTTCCGTATTAGCATGTTAATTAAAAAGATTTAAAGGAGTTGTGCCGTCACAATTGAGGTCATGTATAGAATAATTATATACACAGAGGAAGCTGATAAATATTTCCAGCCGCTGATTTTCAAGTATCTGAAGGCTTTAACATCATACTTTTCTGCACTGACTGGACTAATGAAGACGGGTATAAGCCATGCAGTGTACTTTGAGGAAAAATTTTGCCTGGAAATGAAATGAAATGGGGTTTAACGTCCTACTGTTCTGCTCTGAACTGGGGTAATGAAGACGGGCATACGCCATACTGTGTTCTATGAGGGAAATTTTGCACTACGGCCTACTCTTATATCAAATTCCAACTGTCAAGGGATCTTTTACGTGCACGCCAATGTGTACACGGGACCTTGGTTTTCCGTCCCATCCGAACGACTTGACAGATGTCCTTGTCAGGCCCTCCGTCCTGCATCACTGACAAGGGGGAACCACGCCGGAAAATCTGGATGAACTTTCTCGGCCAATGCAGGGATCGAACTCCCGACCTCTAGGCTAGCGAGCCAGCGTCTTACCCACTTAGCCATGTGATCCTGTAAAATTTTGCCTTGACAGCGGTGCTACAGCCTACGCTTATCTTGTATTAAAAATGTCAAGGATCCTTTTACATGCCCGCCAATGTGTACACAGGACCTCAGTTGTTTTTTTTTGTCCCATCCGAACAACTACTCTGTAACAGGAATATTGGTTTAGAAATGGTCATTTCCATTCAGGAAGATTTATCAACATTCTCCATCTTCTACAGATTCTAAAGAGGATATAGTCAAAACAAGCCTAGAGATTATCTACCATTCATAATTAGATATTAAAGATACATTATGGGAGATTCAGTAACGAGTTGGCAGTTCTCACTATAATAGTTAAAAACTAGATAATGTAAAGGGAATTTGCTGAAAATTTCAGTCAAATTGTTCCACTCTGAACCGAGATTTTAGCTTCTGAATTTAAGGACTAACCTTAATCATCATCACTAAAGTCGTTACGATAAAAAACATAGTCCTGATTATCTATTTTTGGATTAAATCATTAATGAGTGCTGAGCAGCAGATTGGATTAAAATTCAGTAAATATCGCAGGCTAGCGATGACATCAAGAGTTGACTATGATCTGAATAAGTTAATTAATGTCTAATTAATAATTTAGATAACGTTTCAGACCTAAAGAAAGACCTGCATTAGGCAGATTTAGCTCTTGCATAATGTATGTTTAAATATTTTAAATTTGGCATCTAACAAAGCAGACATTCTGTAGTGCCCCCATTACCATGATGCCCTAAAGAAAGACCTGCATTAGGCAGATTTAGCTCTTGCATAATGTGTTTTTAAATAATCTTTTTGATTTCATTCAAATTTAAAATACAGAAAATAGATGCGTATTGAAGAGTTGTGGAAACCTCCTGAAAGAAATTTGACAGTCTGTAGTTATGATTAATTCCCAGCGGTGGTAACCAGGCAGCCATATTGCTTTGTTAATTAAATGTTCCTGATGAAAAATCTGATTAAACTGTAGTAATATTGGGTTGACCTCAGGTCAGTCATTAGCAAACTACTCTCGTTATTTCTAGGATATTTTGACACAGCGGTGTCAGATTAAACCCAATGAGCTCTTGATTAGAGTCCAGGAATCTAAATGGGGCTCAGTCGTTTTTTGTGTTTTTGTCAACTGTTGTTTTTGTTTGTCATATTAAGGAATAGAATCGCCTATCCAACCTCGTGGATTTTCTCCTGGTCCTCCGTTTAACCCCACAACTAAAAAACTCTACCCGTAAAATTGAACTATATGTTAATCCCAAAATGACCTAGTTTGTGTCCAATGGATGTTAAACTCCATTTCTCTCTGATAATGATAATCTAGTGATTGGTTTACTGTATTGATACACAATGATTGGTTATATTAAAACATAATGATTGGTTATATTGATACACAATGATTGGTTATATTGATACATACACAATGATTGGTCATATTGATACACAATGATTGGTTATATTAATACACAATGATTGGTTACGTTAATACACAATGATTGGTTATGTTAATACACAATGATTGGTTATGTTAATACACAATGATTGGTTATATTAATACACAATGATTGGTTATGTTAATACACAATGATTGGTTATGTTAATACACAATGATTGGTTATGTTAATACACAATGATTGGTTATATTGATACACAATGATTGATTATAGTGATACACAATGAATGGTTATATTTAAGTATTGTTCTGTATCTTTTATCTAGAAGGAAATTAAATGAGTTATCTATAATCTGTAATGATTAGACTAATAATTCCACGTAATCATTATAAGACTCTCAATTATCTTGTTACTGTATTTGTAAGCATGATAGACATTGATGGATGTAATTACAATTCCAGATATCCGTAAATTATCGTATTATCATGAAAATTAGTGTTTGGGGTATGTCTGTTGCCATTTGTCACTGACCTATCCCCCTAACCATCCTTGTGGCCAATAGCACCGAGCTTATACTGTCTGCTCAGAACTAAACAGTACCACTTCTAAGACAAAGTAAACAAAATCCTTGTTTCGTCCACAATTTCAGAGTTAAAGAAATAAAATTTTTACTAAAAAATATGTTGCCAATTAATAAAGGGATTTGTGGGATGGTTTTTGTGCATTCTGTCGAGGAGGGGTTGGGATGGGGGGCATGTCCTTCAGCATACAACTTTTATTGAGGAATAAATTACTGGGAATGGTGGTATATATTCCCTAAAGAATTATAGTCCATTGGTTATAAACGAGATGTGTTTCTCAAACATGTTCCATAACCTGGAATAATATTGATCCTCAACCAACTCCCAGATACCAGTACCAATATGTCTCCAAACATGCCATTACTGCTTAAAGACAGTCGTTCTTTCCTCAACCATTACTAAATATTCTACATGAACCACGTCTGCTCGTATACCCCACAATACTGGTGGATCAGACAACAGCAAACTTTGCCAACCATGTCTAAATTGAAATATTTTATAGATTGACTCTATTCAATCTTCAGAGTTTTATATTAGAGAGGAAGGGAGATTCAGTCAGCGTTACTAAATAAAAAGAACATTAGAGGAATATTAGAGTGTCGCGTGTAATGGAGCCGAGACTTGCTATAACTGCCTTCAGTGTTCATCATACATCAGTCTTTATTATGCGTAAATATTTCCGTGTTGTATTAACATCATAGATCACAGTTTATCGTACACGGTTCCATCCTATTACACGTCTGCTCAACCACCATTATGTATATTAATCGTCTGATGAAGTATATTCTGTTTTAAGATATTCCAGACAATTCGCCACAGAATACTATATTACCTGATCCTTTCTTATAACTTGGACTTCTGGTTTTTTGTCTGTGGTTTTGAGAGCTGCACACGATAAGTGGCGGCGCCACAAGAGGGGTGAACATAGAACATGTACCCTTGCATTTGACTTAAGATGTTTAGATTCAATTATTTCTGCTGTTTCTGTTCCTTTATCCAGGATCGAGCTGCTCAGGCAAAATTTCCCTTATACTACACTGTATGGCATAGGTCGGTCTTCATTAGCCCTGTCAGAGAACTGTAGGACGTTAAACCCCATTTCATTGAACCAGGATCAGATCATTTCATAGAGTAGAACAAGCTCAGATATTTTAGCTCTTGTAAATACATGCGTTTGAAATTAAAAGTTAAAATTGACCCTTTAAAGGTAAAATACTCCAAACTAAAATGATATTGTCACTTAAATACTCCAGACTTAAATGATACTGCCTCTTTAAGTGTACAATATTCCAAACTTGAATGCAAGTTTGAAAAGTATTCTTGCCAGAATTAATCTCTAAAGAATCCTTTCAGTTGAAGTAAAATATCCTTCTGGCGTCAAGAGAATCAAATATCCATTGTATAATTACCACCGGAAATTTGTTTGAAAAAAAAATGGATATAAAGAGAAGAAAAAAAACACCCCACCTTGTTAGTTTTTATGTTGAATTTTGACGCCATTAGCGTAATAAGATGAAAAACTTGATCATCTCTGTCAATAAAACAGATCTTATAATCTCGTAAATAAATATGGCTGTATAAATCCTCGTTATTCATCAAAAAGCTTGTTAACATTAATTACCTCTTCCTCGTTGATGGGGAACAAAAGACACTAACAAGTTTGTTAACATAACAACAAATTACAGCTTCATGGTTGATAGTGAACAAAAGACAACAAAAACTGTTATCAGGGTTACAAGGAATCAACATGGCTTTCAACAAAGAACAGAAATTGTCTTTCTCTGCAGCTTAAAGCCGGTTAAGTTGAACTGGTGTAAAACCCAACCCCAGGCATCATTAAACCAATTAAAATTTGTCGTCTGAACATAAATGTCAGGCAAATAAACCAGTTTAAAAACCACAGCTCGCGACATGTCTTCGAGAAAGCTTTTTTTTTTAAACTAGTTCATCTTGGTAATCTGAATGGGTTGGCTTAAAAACTCTGACTCCAGTTCGCTTTGGGCATGCGCAGTATGCAGTAAGTTACATTCCTGGGAAAATGGCGGCGCCATGCAGTGGCAGTGTTATCGAAAGCGTGCAAGAACGAATAAAGAATATGAAGCTACCCATTCGTAGTTAACTCTAACATCCGACTGAAGAGATCAGAATAGTTAAATTAGTTTGGCTTATAGTATGTGTGAACGCAACACGACCCTGTCTTAAAACCCAACAATTTTGAACTGGTTTAGATATAAGCATTTGCATGGGATATTAGAGGAACTTATTTTTGTGAATAAATGTTTAGAATAACATTGACACCATCAATTCAATTCTCTTTAGTCACAAGGATTATAAGTTCTTTATTAAACGAAAGTATACGTCAGTAGGAAAACTGGTAGTCACCTGTAACTAGGCATTTTTCAATACATCTTATCAAGCCTTTCATGTAATACCCTGCATATTTCGTCACTAAATTCGATTGGCCACTGACCCAGCTGAGGGCCTCTCAGATTCCTGGATAGAAAATATCATCGCGAATACCAAATCTCGCACATTCCAGCTAAAATGTCTACCTGTGGTAATCAAGATTCAAAGGTCAAGGTTCGTTTAATGTTAAGGTTTCCGTGGAGGTCGCCATTTTTGATTTGGTTGTGTGTGTGTCACAACCTCTGATTGGACAATGTTATTGTTCACGTGTCTGCTGCAATAGGAGTTTGGGAATTTCAGACTAATGTAGCAACGGCTAGATGTTGTAAAACTCACGGTCATTGCTTCAGGAACATAGTAACTAGATGACTATTACAATTTACAATAATGAAGAAGAGCTGTTGGTGGAAGGGGAACAAATTTTTCGAAAATCACCTGCTGTATTTTATTTTACATACACTTAAAATCTGAAAAAAATCCATGGATTTTATCAAATTAAATAAAGTTGCTCAAAGAGACAGATGATGTTATCTCACGATCTACCTGTTATATATATATATATTATAAGGTATGTTATCTTTGATACCCATTGACTTTAGACTCACTACTATATACCTATATATATATATGATTATATGCGTATTACTTCTATTGACTACAAACATGTAACAATTGGCTTCTAGGTTTCAAATTGTAGACATTTTTGTATTGACTTATAGAGGAATTTTGGTGATTTGTAGTTTTTGTTGATTTTGTAAGTACAAATGTTGATTTTCTAAGTACATTGTTTGTTTTGAAAGTACAGCTGTTAGTTTTTTTAAATGATATATTATAAAGATTTTAGATTTCCAACCTTTAATTACCTGACTCGCAGATATCTAATTACAACATCTCATCATCATTCATTAATTAACTTGCAATACCAGGTAGACCAATTTACCTGTCTGTCAAAGGTTCATTCTTGTCCTCAGTTCTTCATACCATCCAAATTAATAGACAACACTTTGCATGTCAGTGCCACAAATGTTTGGGTAATGAAGGAATGGATCATGACAGAATGTTCAGATTATTGGGATCAAAACCTATTATTATCCGAAACGTATATTTTGGACCATTTGACCACCCACTCCCCCACGTAAAATATATATCCATTATGATCTACTGGATATGATTTTACTGATCCGCCCCTGAGGATCCAGGATTTTCAGATTATTGGGATCAAAACCTATTATTATCTGAAACGTATATTTTTGACCAATTGGCCACCCACTCCCCCATGTAAAATATATATCCATTACAATCTACTGGATATGTTTTTACTGATCAGATAAGATAGAGTTATACATGACCAACAGATACATATATAAATATATCATTAAATATTTGATATAAGTATGATCCGTCCTCATTAGTCAAGTTGGAGCAGAATCATTAGGACAATAAACTCATTTATAAGTTTGATCTGTTTTATATTTTTGTCGATTCGCTAGGAGCGAGTTATATCTAGCAACCAGATCTTATTTGTATCATTAAATATTTCATATATTCACTTTTATCTTTAAACATCATCAGTTTTAATATTTCTATCTATGTATGTATTTTTATTGGTGTCATGTGATCCACCTGTTCTATAAGTTATATATATTCACCATGGTTTTTATCTAATTCGTTAAAACTTTCGTTGTTTATATGGATGAAGTATAGTTTCTAACATCTACGCATAAACATGTCACTGTGACTGTGAGTTATGCATATATTCGTGATAGTTTTTATGTAATTCATCATAGTTGTCGTTGTTTATATTGTCTTAAACTCTTGTCATGTTGATTGTAATATGTAATGGTTTTATTGATGACTTTATGGTGAATAGTTATATACATGTCACATGAATTGAATATTAAAATAGAGTGTTGTGACTGTTTCCACTGTTTTAGGGATATTGATCGTCACTTAAAGGAAGGGGGGGGGCAAAGGTTTTATTGATGACTTTAGGGTGAATAGATATGTAGATGTCACATGAATTGAATATGAAAATAGAGTGTTCTTACTGTTTCCACTGTTTTAGGGATATTGATCGTATTTATTTTGCCACTGGTTTTATTTGTTAGTGGGATGTCACTTAAAAGAAGGAGGGGATGGGGGAGAGGGGAGGGGGCAGTATTGTCCCAACAATGTTATAGTGCAACAAAGATTATATCAGGGGACTCCCAGCAACAGTGAAGTCCCAGAGCATTATTGTTTTAGAGGAGCTAAGTCGCTAATATTTGGGGCCTAGAAATTGACACAAATGGGTCGCAACGCATACAATAATGTAATATGAATGTATATAAATTGATTTTCATTCAATCCTTTCTGTTTTTACTGTAATTTCTAATCAGTTGGGTTCGGCGAAATACGGCAGTATTCTCAATCGAATTTCCATCTCTAGCGACTGGTTATTCCAGCCTACGGTGATAGTTTTTATTGGGCATGCTCTCCAGATAAGAATATAGCGTCACCGTTTGACATGACTTGTGGAATATGCCTAGCCTTGTTTTTTGAGTCCCTTATTACAAATAGCGCTGAAACGTATTATGGTACACGATTCGTATACCAATGGTAAAATGTTTATTTTGTCTTAAATATTGGATATCAGAAGGCCATCTT
The DNA here is from genome assembly GCF_932274485.2 of Patella vulgata. Lineage (NCBI taxonomy): Eukaryota > Metazoa > Mollusca > Gastropoda > Patellidae > Patella > Patella vulgata. The sequence continues at coordinate 8,382,674 of NC_065885.2, forward strand.
TTCCCGGTAAGATCACAACATCAATGTTGATTTTAATTGACAAATAATTTGTGTTTTCAATGTCGAAGATTTTGGATGATATTAATTTAGAAACTTGGCTACTTTAAAATACCTGGCAACCTTATGTAAATATATCACACATTTAAAGAGGGTGTATACTTGTCCAGTCTTTATTTTGTTCCATAGTTTTCCTGCATTTATGATTATTCCATATTTAATGGAGGTTTTTTTTTGTAGTTATTATGAATGTTTTTTTTTGTTTTTTTTAGTTTGATTTGTTCGTTTCATGAATGTCAAAGTTGTACTAAAAATCTGATGAGTTTTTTTTGTTTTTTTAATGTTCGATATGTCAAATGAACCTATTCTTATAATGATGTATTACAATTGATGTTCACTTATTCCAAAACTTGATGATCTTTCTTAGATAGAAACATTATCCAGCTTGTCTTGAATTGTATATAGTGGTGTTTGAGGTTTATGATCGGTCTGTCGTGGTACCGGTTCGGATGTCTATGAATTTTAAATTGGATTTTACAAGATGAATGGATTTATTTCTTAATATGATTGATGCCACAATAGATCAACCAATCAATTGACTCCATTTTTTTATCTTGAGCTGATCTTGTTAATAACAGATCTTAGACCAGAGACGGAAAACTCGGTGTCGCATTCCATTTTACTATCGAAATTTACACGGAAGGAGGAAAAATTATCAGATGATGTGTCTCTCGTCTCTTTCGTGGATTTGAAACACATTTATTATTCTGTACAGTCATGGAAATGCTTCATATTGTGTAACCGTGCCTTGAATCCATGTGCGTTTTATTGTGTAACCGTACCTCAAATCCATGTGATGGTAAATTCTATCGTTTTAACTAACAGGAAGTGATTACTCTTTACGAGACAGTGTGTAATTGTGGGTTTTTACAAAGGGAATTGCGACAAAGTAGACAGAATTATGGAATTAATTTTAGGTTTATTTGTGTTTTATGAATCCTGAGTATTGATTTTTATTCTGTAATATTTAAAAAATATATCTGAGGCTATTGTAAAGTATGTCTTTTATGTCAGCGAGGTTTAACGGCAATGCTTTAGACATATAATTTTCCAGGTCGATGATTCGAACAATGTGTACATATTGTAACAGCCCGAGGTTATTCCAACATTCATTGGTTATTATCTAGAAATTAGACGGTAATACAGTTACGTTATTTCGTGTAGATATAAGACTTGCGGCACGTCTGCTATTCTTTAACAGTCCAATCTTAGTTTAATATCCGTATTTCAACAAACAGCATCAAAACCATCGATCGTTTTAATTCAACTCTGCTTTCACAGCATCTTGCTCGCTGTGTCTTTCTTCAATTTACATAAATTTTATTTTCTGCCTTCGAGAGGTAACGCAGCTCACAAATTTTTATTGCATTCTCCTGTTTCTTCGTTACTGTTTCAACAACTGTGCAATCATTTAAAAATAATCACATAAAAGATGAAATAATCGACTTGTTGTCAAAATATTAAATGCCATTTTGTCTCGTGATCTCAAATATTTCATCGCTATTTACAACTTCCCAGATTATTGCTGCATCCCTGTAAATGTGCATTAATGATGCATTATGTAAGATTTAGATTAACATCCAGCTGTTCTGCTATAACAGTTTAAAGATAGATCATAAAACATAAATATATTGAACATTTCAGTCAAATACTGAGCAAAGTTATGCATGTCTGAAGTTTTGACTAAATAGTCCTGATTGTCAAGGGGGGTTGGATGGCTGAATGGTTAGCATGCGTGCACGCAGTATCATAAGGCCTGTCATTGAGTCAACTGGCGTGGTTTCGAATCCCCGGTTGTACGTGACAAGGAGTAGGGTCGCCAGTTCAAACTCGTGGGTTTTCTCCAGGTCCTCCATTTTTCCTCCCACTGCTAAAGACCCCTAGGCGCAAGACACGCAAGCAAATTATTGAAATAAAATTGAACCATATGTTAGTCCCGAAATGACCTAGTTTGTGTCGAGTGGACGTTAAACCCCCGTCTCTCTCTCTCTCTCTCTCTCTCTCTCTCCTGATTGTCAAGTACCATTGTTATGATAATAATAAAGGAACTCTTGATTTTCCTGATTAAACATGCATTATACAAGATCTAAATCTGCCTATTGCAGGTCTTTCTTTAGGCCTGAAATGTTTTCTAAAGTATTAATTAGACATTAATTAACTGATCCAGGCCTTAATCAACTCTCGATGGCATCAGATTTCTCTGATATTAAATAGATTAAAATCGTTCAGCGATACTTTGATTTAATCAAATATGGAGGACCGAGACTTAGCTTCGATCAACCAGTACGGTGGTTGAAATTATTGCACACGTCTGTCAAACCTTCAAAGGGTCATATCTTCGCTTGCAATAGAGTAATTTGAATGAAATTTTCAAACTATTCATTTTACATCATCTACTTTCGAACTATTATAGCAAGAATGGCTAGCTCTTTATCTAAATCTTACATAATGTATCTTTAACCTGATTAAGTAAATTATATCTATCTATCATGATGGTCAAGAATTTTAGGCTTGTCATTAGTATAAATGTCTTTTAATAATTTATAGAAAATTTTAAGCCAGAAAAAGACATGAAATTGGCAGATTTAACTCTAACATAAAGCATCTTTAAAACATTTGAATAATTCATGAATTTTTTGTTTAAAAAAAAGAAGACATGATATTCAAATTCATATGCTAATTATTTCGGTATTTGAACTCAATTACAAAGGCACTAACGCATTATAACAGCAGAAAATGGATACATTACCAACAATGAGCATAAAAAAGACGATAAAAAAAAAAAATCACGTAAAATAGGACATTGTTTCATTCACATACATGTTTTTATAATAATTTATCAATAATGTTTCAATGTAATTATTGAATTTCTCGGCTACACCTGTGATAAACATTGTTTTATAGATTTACATTCGTATGATATCAAATTATATATGTAGAAGTTTTTAGGTTCAGTTGAAATTTTTATGGCAGTAATCATAAATAAACAGATGTAAATTCATGTTTCATATTTGTTTCTCTGAAATTTGAATTTTGATCGAAATAGTCTGAATGAGGATATTTTATTTTTCTATTCAATGATTTTTAGTTTTATATACAGAAATGTTGCTATAGATTGTATTGAATAGGGTTTATTAGAATGAGGAAATGTTGCTAGATTGTGTTGAATAGGGTTTGTTAGAATAAGGAAATGTAATTCAGGGTCCTGTCGAGATTAAGTTCATTTGGTGCTCAAAAGGAGGGTATTAAACCCCATTTCATTTCTCAAATCACCCCTGCATACTGCTCGGCATTTGCCCTTCTTCATCAGCCTGTGCAGAAAGTTAAAACCCATTTCATTTTATTTTAGTTCAGTTGGTAACAAGATTTTATTTCTGTAGCTAAGTAAATATTTTAAGTACCTGTTGACGCAGGTAAAGAGATTTAATAATATCTACCTGTAATTTAATAGTTTATACTTTGCAAAGATTTATTTTGAAGTTTAATTGATCAGAATATATATTGGTCTTTTAGTAGATTTTTGATTGACGATTCAATATTTGCCACAGGCGAGATTTCACGTGGATAAATTTTTTGTGGTATATTTGGAAAAATAATTTGAAATAGAAAACATTACAGTTATTGTCTACATTTTCAGTTATCAACAATTGAATTATAATTTAGTGTAAAGTTTATAATAACGGGATTTTTATCGTGGAGATAATCTAGTAAAATGTGATATTATCGTGTGTGGAGATATAAACGTGTTTTTATTTTCTGACTGGATTTTAAATTCGATGAGTTGGAGAAGCATTATGACATTATTTCGTGCTCGAAATAAATCCAGGTAATATTTTCAATTTTTTTTTTACTTTTCATTTCTCATTTATCGTTAATTACATTATCATTGATTTTAAAAAAAAACTAACCACATCCAGTCTTTGTAGCAATACTGGTATTAAAAACTAACCACATCCAGTCTTTGTAGCAATAATGGTATTAAAAACTAACCACATCCAGTCTTTGTAGCAATACTGGTATTAAAAACTAACCACATCCAGTCTTTGTAGCAATACTGGTATTAAAAACTAACCACATCCAGTCTTTGTAGCAATATTAGTATTAAAAACTAACCACATCCAGTCTTTGTAGCAATACTGGTATTAAAAACTAACCACATCCAGTCTTTGTAGCAATACTGGTATTAAAAACTAACCACATCCAGGCTTTGTAGCAACATTGGTATTACAAACTTAACCGCATCCAGTCTTTGTTAAAGTAGCAACATTGGTACTGATTTTTAAATAACAACCATGTCCAGTAACAGTCTTGTTATTTATTTATATTAAAAAACCCAGCCATGTCCTGTCTTTGTTACTTTGCACCTCGACTCATTGAATCTTACATTAACCTCTACATTTCTCAAATGGGAGCTGTTTAGTCATTCGGATGGGATGAAAAACCGAAGTCCTGCGTACACATTGGTGTGAACATAAAAGTTCCCTTGACAGTTGGAATTTGATATAAGAAAAGGCTGTAGCGTTCCCTGTCCGGGCTAAATGTCCTTCATAGCACACTGTATTGCGTATGCCTGTCTGCATTAGCCCAGTTCGGAGCAGAACAGTAGGACGTTAAACCCCATTTCATTTCATTTCCATTTCTAAACTGACTGATATTCTAGTCCAGTTTATCATACTGATTGGTTAATCTTGTTACTGGATGTCGAAGTCTGTTTGTAGGATTGTGTAGCTGTTAACAATAAGACTTGATATTAGCATTCGATATCCAGCTTGTCACCATGTTTTGTGTCGTTTCTCGTCCAAAGACACAATAATCGGGAACGACTCCCAGAATTTAATTAATCCTATTAGTCGGCTGTCATTTGCTCGAGTAAAGCCATCCACAATAATTTAACTTGAACTTTTGTCAACTGAGATAAGAATTCCTTTAGCCTTTTATCGAATTAATCCAATTCAGTGTAGGAATGTGTTCGTTTAATTGGGTTAGAGAAGCCTAGGGGAATATTCCTGACTTTACATAAAGATAAAACATTCTACATAGTTCGGTAAAAAAAAAGACAAATTTTAGATGTGACAAATGTTGAGTATGTCAGTGGGTCAGTCAGTGTTATGGGATTGTAGTATCATCTATCAGTAAATGCTTTAGGACGGCATCTCACACAATATACACAATAAATGCAATCAGATTAAAATTAAGATCTATGTTTCATTTCGTTTTTTATTATACTTTTGATGGCCTTCACTACATGAAGATCTGACAAGTTGTACTCGAAGGTCATAACAGGGGTTGTACGGGCGGATTTTGACCCTATGACGTCAGACATTGATTAATCAATCAGCGTTGGCGTTTCTAGTGTTTTACCCACAGTTCCCGTACATGGCACAGACTGTTTCATTGGCTTATCCCTCACTTCAACCAAAACACGGGTAATATAACGACTCTTCCAGATCTTAGTGTAGTAAAGACAAGTAAAACGAAATTTTGAACTATTAAAAAACGAAACGAAATAGGATCTGTGTTTTAATCAGATTGTTCAATAATTAAATTGTGTGCGGATGCCTTCAGTTAGGGGAGGAAAGCAGAAGTGTGGGATAAAAAATTCACGAGGTTGGACAGGTGCCCCTACTCTTTGTTAAAACCACACCAACGAATCAATCACAAATTATATGGGTATAGTATAGATTTGGATTTTAGAAGTCGAGGATACCAGCTAGAAGATTACCTCAGTACAAAAGTCCACAACCAGAAGAAAATCAGCCGAGTTGTTTTTATTCAAAGGAAGCCATTTTTCATGAATTATACAAGCTTGTGATTGAAATCATATAATAACTATATAATCTAGTGTCATAGTGAACTTTAAGTCTATAAGTAAGCCAGAAGCAGTTTCTGTGGGTTGATAATTTAGCTATATGACTTCTACACTTTGATTGTAATTTCCTGTTCGAGAAGACTATCATATTCATGTCAATATTCCTTCCTTGAACTGTTTCCTCAAACAATTATATTAAGCCAGAGATGTTTAAAACAATTACGTTGCTTCAGGGTGAAGAGAGGTGTTTAAACCCACTCAACACAACCAGGTCGTTTGGATGCGGGTTTACAATAATCTCAATATATAATAACATTCACCCCTGGATCCATTCACTTGATTTCTTATATACATATATACTGCAATCTGATTAAAACACAGATCCTATTTCGTTTCGTTTTTTAATAGTTCAAAATTCTGTTTTCGTTTTACTTGTCTTTACTACACTAAGATCTGGAAGAGTCGTTATATAACCCGTGTTCTGGATGATGTGAGGAATTAGCTAATAAAACGATCTGTTACAGTGAGTTTTTGGCGTGAGTTGCACGGAACTGTGGGTAACCCACTAGAAACATCAACGCTGATTGGTTAATCAAATGTCTGATGTTGTAGGGCCAAAAGCCCTGATGTGACTTCCCACTACAACTGGTCAGATCTTAATGTAGTACTGGCTATCTAAAGTATAAAAAAAACCAAAAAAAAAACAATGTATGGATCTGCGTTTTAATTAGATTGATTATTGAAATAGAATGAACCATATGTTAGTCCCAAAATGACCTAGATAAAACATTGGTTTGACACAGAATTTTATAACTAGTGAAAGAGAGAGAGAAATGGGGTTTAACGTCCACTCGATACAAACTAGGTCATTTCGGGACTAACATATGGTTTAATTTTATTTCAATAATTCGCTTGCGCGTAGGGGTCTTTAGCAGTGGGAGGAAACCGGAGGACCCGGAGAAAACCCATGAGGTTGGACAGGCGATTTATAACTAGTAGACATAGGTATTTTGTTGAAACTATGGCGTGACATATATGTTCCAAACTATAAGACTAATTCTAATCAGGCTTCAAGGAATTATTCCTTTCAAAAACAATAATTAAAATGTCTGCTAATTCTTCCCATATGTTTGGATCCGGGAAATTAAGTGTATCATAATTAGACCGACGGAGAGGATTGGCAAATTGACCGAAGTTGATCGTGGGTCAATAATCAGGAAAGACAGCAACATAAAGTAGAGTTTTATTCTCGTATTAAGTTTCAGTCTCTGCTCAATTAATTGTGCGTTGAGAGTCCGGGGAGGGTTTGTTATGATGGTTAATAAAACACTAATGATAGAGCTGGTTTTATTAAAAAAAGAAAAACAACATCTTGTGTGTATTGACAGAGTTTTATAAAAACATTGAGAGAGAGAGAGAGAGAGAGAGATGGGTTTAAGTCAACTCTAAAAACCCTTCGCTCAAGCGAATTATTGAAATAAAATTAAACCATATGTTATTCCTGAAATGATCTAGTTTGTGTCGAGTGGACGTTAAACCCCATTTCTCTCTCTCTCTCTCTCTCTCTCTCACTTAATGGGGTTACATTCAACAATGAACTTTAAAGCTTAACGGGAGTAGTGTGTTGGCTTACTAACCTAGAGGTCCCCTGTTCGACCCCTGCATTGGATGAGAAAGTTCAGCCAATTTTCTGGTGTTGTTCCCCCTTGTCAGTGATGTATAGTCCCTCGGATGGGACGAAAAACTGAGGTCCTGTGTACACATTGGTTAGACCGTAAAATGGACCTTGACAGTTGGAATTCGAAATATGAGTAAGCCATAGCGCCACTATTCAGGCAAAATTTCCCGCATAGCACACTGTGTAGCGACTGCCCGTATTCATTAGCCTAGACGAAGCAGAACAGTAAGTCGTTTATAAACCCCATTTCAATGGATTTCATTTTAAAGCTGAAACCTTTAGTATTTGGAGTACCCTGCAAATAGGACTCCTTGGATTGTCCTAAATCAGGTGAATCGCATGAATAATTATGAGTATACGGTCCTACTATAACATAGCAAGCTATTCATGAGCGACTTGAATCAGTCTAAGAAAACAGAATCTAATCCTTGCACACCATTTTTATATTTATAAATTTTTTAATTCTACTGAAATGTTTTCACAATTTAAAATAAGGTATAAGATAACAATTAGGACAAAGAAAGCATTTTAAAAAAAACCAAAATCGTGATAAAAAAAAAATAAGATGGTGCATTAGCTTTTAAAACCTTTTAAACTATAAATGGATAGAGAAAGATGGCTAACAGAAGACATAAAAGTGGCTGTGTTTTGTTATCATTGGTGTACAAAGTGTTACAACAACATGCAAGCATATTCTACGCCCCTTAACATAACTATGTGACAGATATAAAGTTGCTGCTGTGACATAAATTCATATACAGAGAGAGGGACAGAAATGGGGTTTAACGTCCACTCGATACAAACTAGGTCATTTCGGGAATAACATATGGTTTAATTTTATTTCAATAATTTGTTTGTGCGTAGGGGAGGGGGGTCTTTAGCAGTGGGAGGAAACTAGAGGACCAGGAGAAAACCCATGAGGTTGGACAGGTGACCCTACTCCTTGTCACGTACAACCAGGGATTCGAAACCACGCCAGTTGACTCAATGACAGACCTTATGATACAGGACGCACGTGCTAACCATTCGGCCATCCAACGAGGGAAAGAAATTAACAATGAAAGAAAGTAAATTATGACAGATGTTTAACTGTCGCGGGGTAGTTGTCATTTATTGATTATTTCCGCACCATTTATAGAAACCATGGTTTACGTGCCTCTTAATGATGATTGGATACAGTATCTTTAGTTCAAGGTCTTTTGCAATTTTACGACGGACATTATCACATTTCCTGCTTTCCTGTGTGAAATTCTCAGTAATTAGTTAATCAGCAATGTCGATGCTCCAAGTTAGGTTTTGACTAGGATATCATTTTGTAAACAAAGGCACTTTTCTTCAGTTTTTATGTGGACGTATCATGTCGTCGTTCCACAGGTCACAATTTATCCAATTTTGACGAAAAATTGAAATATAGGTTTATCTCCAAAAGATCTCAGTTCCTTTTGATATTGGAATGTATCAGATTGTAACTTCATAGATTATGGCCCCTGATTGTATGAAAAATCATGTTTTTATCTCGTGAACCTTCTAAGAGGTCACAATTTTTAAATGATTTTGAAGAAACTTAAAATATTTGTTTATATCCCAACAGATCTTGCTTCCTTTTGATATGTCGGACAGTAACATCCTAGATTTTTTAGCTTGTTCTCTGTCAATCACTTGCAAAATGTGGATGTATCTTGCATAGCAACTGCTTGTTTTATTTGCGATAGGCAAAATGTCTAGATCTTAGCAGATCCCAATTGATACGAACCAAAATTTTGTGGGTTTTTGTTTTTTGTGTAACATGGATAAAAATTAAATGAAGTTGGCTTTGTGATAGCGCAAGATGATTAAATCTTTTAAGCCTGGTATTTTTAACCTGCTTTTAGACGTAGAGACTGTGATCACAAAATTTTGATGAAAAGCTTAGAACGGAATTACTGTCTTCTAATCAAGGTTACCATGACGCTAGCAGACAGACTGCCAATCGAGTGGAATTTAAAAGACGACAGCGATAGTCGTTCCAAAGATCTTAAGATGAATTTTACATTAAAAAAAAAAAGCAGTGGGTTTTTCAACGAGTCTATTCATTATTAAGTTGTGATTAGGTTTTTTTCTGTATTCTGTGCAAGAATTCTCAGTCAGTATATCTCTCTCCCTCTCTCTCTCTCTCTCTCCCTCTCTCTCTCTCTCTCTCCCTCTCTCTCTCTCTCTCTCTCTATGTACTAGCTGAGTCCCAGTCCACCCCCCCACCCTTTATTCGGACCCTGCAAGTATTAATAATTGATTAGGTTATAACTATACCAGTCATAATGAATACGGTTATGACATTATATATATATTCATTACACAATATATATATAGAGTTTATAATAGGGTCATGGCATACATTTGGGTCCCAGTCAGCCCCCCCCACACTCCCCCTCCCCTCCTTTATTCGGACCTATTAATAATTGATTGTGTTATAACTATACTTGTCTTACAACAGGTCCACTGATCACAGGCTGTATATTATAGAGTTTATAATAGAGATCAGTATTATCTAATCTAATTATAACAGATATAAAATTATATTCAAACAATGATTTAACCTCTTTTATCTTGATCTACACTAAATATTACCTGAGATAAGATATAATATACGTAACAAAGACAAAAGGGTCAAATTAATGACGACTAGTTGACGTGTTGAATATATTTACACCATTGTAACAAAGGTAGGATTACAATCATTTTCTTTTAATAAAATATTAAATATTGATTTTTAAATCTGTAAAATCAATCTAATTAAAACACAGAGCCTGTTTCGTTTCATTTTTTATAGTTCAAAATTTCGTTTTACTTGTCTACACAACACTATGGATCTGGAAGAGTTGTTATATGACACGCGTTCGGAGATCGAAGTGAGGGATTAGCCAATGAAACAGATTTTCTGGCGTGGTTTCTCCCTGTCAGTGATGCAGGACAGAGGACCAGACAAGGGATAATGGATAGTCGCTTGGATGGGACAGAAAACCATGGCCCGTGTACACATTGGCGTGGATGTAAAAGATTCCTTGGAAGTGGAATTCGATGTAAGAGTTGGCTGTAATGCCGCTGTTCGGGCAAAAATTCCCCTTGTAGCACACTGCATGGCTCTTGCACATCTTCATTAGGCCAAATTAAATGCCTTCAGAGTTTTTCTGAATTGAGACAAAACGCCCTCGTCAAAAAATGATATATGATTGGCCATCGACAACCCCCTCCCCTTTCCACCTTCCTGGGGTTTGGATGGCCGAATGGTTAACACGTGCGCGCTGTATCATACAATCTGGCATTGAGTCAACTGACATGGTTTCGACTCCCCGGTTGTAAGTGACAAGGAATAGGGTCGCCTGTCCAACCTCGTGGGTTTTCTCCGGGTCCTCCGGTTTCCTCCCACTGCTAAAGACCCTTACGCCCAAGCGAAAAATTGAAATAAAATTGAACCATGTGTTAGTCACGAAATGACCTAGTTTGTGTCGAGTGGACGTTAAACCCCATTTCTCTCTCTCTCTTCACCTTCCCCCTCCCCATCTTTCTCATCTCAGAGACAGTAAAATGAAAGTTTATCTGAATTAAAGTACAAAATTATGAAAAATTTTACAACCAAGATAAATGTCACTAGAATAAACAAGATGGATCAACACATGACTTTTTAACGTAACCTGAACGAGCAAGTTGATGGGGTTTTTTTAGACCAGAGGCAAGAAACAATAGATCCTTCACGAACATTATTTTAACATAATATAGAATAACAAGAAGACATAATACTTAAAAGTGAATTCAAGAGTATTGTATTCATATCATCTCCGGGCTCTTCATACTTTACATTTCTTTTAACAGAACACAAATAAATATGAAATACGTTAAAATATCATTGTGAAATTCTATCGTGAATATTGTGGTCTACGCCCTGAAACAAAACCTGTATCTTTGACATGTGACATCATAGCATTTTAATGTCAATATGGAATAATTATATCTTCGTGGGACTCCTTGTGTCTGTCTACCTAGACAATTTACACCCACGATTTACTGTAGGCATTGACATAGATTAAAACTCAACCTAATATAGTGGGTTTTCTTCGAGAGATTAAAACTCAACTTAATCTAGTGGGTTGTGTTCGAGTCCTCTGCTTTCCTACGTGCTAGTCAATTTTTTAAATGAGATTTACCATTTGTTAGTCCCAAAATGACCTACTTTGTGTTGTTGTTTTAGTTTGTGTTGAGTGGATGTTAAACTCTATCTATGTCTCTCTGCATCAGAGCTTTAGGAATCAAATGAAATGAAATGGGCTTTAACATCCTACTGTTCTACACTGACTGGGCTAATGAAGATGGGCATATGCCATACAGTGTGCTATGAAGGAAATTATGCCTGAACAGCAGTGCTATGGCCTACTCTTGTATCGAATTCCAACTGCCACAAAATCTTTTTCATGCACCCAATGTGTATACACAGGACCTTGGTTTTTCAGTCCATCTGAACGACTAGTCAGCTGTCCTTGTTCGGCCCTCCATCCTGCACTTCTGGTTATTTATAGCGCTTGTAGTTTTTGGAGGGTAAACCCTATCTGATCTCTCTCTCTCTCTCTCGCTCTCTCTCTCTCTGACCATTAAAAACAAGGAAAGGAAATATTTTGTCAACTTCAATATTATGACAAAGTAGTGACCACATACTTTCAGTTTTATCTGTCTGTTAGGATATACCCATGGTATTAATCGATCCGTCCCTCACAGTTCCTGCATTTTATCTTGAACAGTTCGTACTATTATAACGAGCCGTTAGTGCCAGTACAGCCTGCGACTGTCACATGGTTCTGTCAGATATTGCCATATAAAATGCCATCACATGCAGCTAGCTATAATGTTGAATGAGTGATACCGACAGCCGTATTGACTGGTGTTGGAGTTGAGTTGTGTCGTGAGGGAATGGAGACTAGTTGACAGAGTACCATTGCACGACCAGTTTCTAATAACAAGCAGTTGGTGTCAGTCTAGTAATGGCCTTTGTTTTAATGTGTGAAACGGTTTATTGAAGCATTATAGAACAAATTACAACACAAATGTTGAGATGCACAGAATACGAACGAATATATCTCGTCCATTAACATATTTTAGTATATACATGTGGATGTGACAGCAGAAGTGAAATTGAGATTGCAGTTTATTATCGTGAATTGAGATATTTTTTACCTGTTCCGCAAAAACTGTCTTCTTTTTTATTTTTTAAATCCTATTAATTTTGTTTGCATGGAATCTTCAATACTTGACTTAAAATGGTTGGTAAATTGTAAAATGGACTAAATGAAAGAAACGAACATTAAAAACCATTTTATTGTTTTAATTTAAAACTCGTTGATGAACGAAAGGATTATATTTTTGACAGACGTGTGCCGTTTTAACGTTGTGTGTTATAATATAAATATGAACAGGATTAAAACTTACAAAAGGAAATACTAAAGGTAACCTTAAATATTAATTGTAAATGAACTTTTAAAAATTTTGAATGAATACTTTAAAGAAAGAAAAGAAAAGAAAAGATTGATATAAATTAACTTACAACTTACAACCTTAAATTACAAACAAATGTTGTGAATGAATGTTTTAAAGAAAAAAAAAAGAAATGAAAAAGATTGATCTTGTCTGTTTTTTTTGACAAATCATAAAAACTAGATAATAAAGAAATAACGTGCTTTATGGATTAACAGATCTTTGGTTATTTTAGACGTTTCAATCTCTGAGATTCCACTGGAATTATTAAATTAAAATTTATTATTATGGAAACTTTGTGGTACTGTGAAATTAAAATGATTTCAATGTGTTTTCCTGGAATGTCGTCTTAGAATATTTTTTTTCTGTGGATTTAAGAGTGATTTTATATTTTACGTGAAACATATTTTGTGTAAAATTTAAATGATTATCAAATATTTCACACCCGATTATAAACAGAAAATGGATAAAGAAGATTAACGGAAATTTTTCTGTTTATATTTTTTAAAAATGAGGTAAATTATTTAGTTTATATTTTTAAAGCAGAAACCTTGCTGGCTCAATGAGTAAGATGTTGGCTCATTGAACTTTTACAAGTCAACGAAAACCCCATCATTTTTAGTGATCAAATCAATACTCACATGGTGCAGATGAAAGAAATTTTCTCCTTTTAATTTTGCTGGGATTAAAATTTGCTGGAATCCCTGAGGAGTTCAACTTTGCTTGGATCCATGAGGAGTTCAACTTTTCTGGGACCCCTGAGGTCTTTAAGAAAGATGTTCGAAATATGTTTATTTTAATTCCATCCCGGTATTTTAAAGATGCAGTATGTAAAAGCTAAATCTGCCTGTTGTAGGTTTTTATTTTGGCTTCAAAATGTTATTAAAATTATTATTTAGATATTTAAAGCTTTGCACTGTGGAACATAAGGCATGTCACATATTCAAGTCATGAGTTAAACCCATAGCCTGTAAGTGACAATGAATGTAAGTTTTTTTATGCGTGCGAGTAAGTTCGTGTTGGCTTGATAACCTGGAGATCCTGTGTTCTATTCCGATGTTGGCTGAAAAAGGTCATCAGGTTTTTTCGGGTGTGGTACCCCATTGCAGATATCTGTCAATTCTATTCTATCACGTGGCAGAGTGTTGCGAAAAGGCCTCATGTACTGCTCTACTGCACAGTAATAGATTTTTACCGCATTTATAAAGGGTTAGGGTTGGGTTAAGGTTAAAAAAGAGTTTTTTTAATTTTCTCACCAAAACTATGGAACTAAGGGATGCAACTCTTAGCACGTACACTAAAAAGGTTATGACCTTTGGTTATCAACATTGATTTGGGGTTATTGTAAATTGTAATTAATTTAGCTATGTTATCAAAATAGTTTATAACACATTTTACAGTTAATGAAGCAGGATATAAATATTGACACATGTTCCATTACTCTTAAAATGCGTATTGAATATAGATAAATAGTGACCTGTTTACGGCAACAATGGCCAGCATTTTTGTTTCCACCTGTACAGCATCAAATACAATATTTCAAATACAATGTCAATACAACCTGGAACTATATTTTCTCTGGCCAACAGTATTTATATTCTGTTTAAGAACAAAATCATGTAAAGAAAAAGTTTCAATTAAGGAATTAGTGTCTACTAAAAACTTCATGGTTTAAGGAACCGAAGAAAACAAATGGAATGTAGATATTTATTTATATTTTGACCTGCCGTCTGTAGCAGATTTGTTGAACCAATATAAAGTACAATATGTACGATAATTTGAAATAATCTGGGTACAAGATGTTTTCTATTACCATATTTAGACCACCGACTTATTGTTTTCATTTCTTAAACTTAAAGGAGCATTATCACTTTATTATCATGTTCTAAACTTAAAGAGGTATTATCACTTTATTATCATATCCTATACTTAAAGAGGTATTATCACTTTATTATCATGTCCTAGACTTAAAGAGGTATAACCACTTTATTCTTGTGTCTTCAACTTAAAGAGGTGTTATAACTTTATTATCATGTCCTCATCTAAAAGAGATATTACCACTTTATTATCATGTCCTCAACTTAAAGAGGTATTACCACTTTATTCTTGTGAGCTAAACTTTAATAAGCAGCATTAACACTTTATTCTTGTGAACTAAACTTAAGCGGCATTAACACTTTATTCTTGTGAACTAAAATTAAAGTGTTATTAGTACAACTATATTCTCATGAACTAAACTTAAAGAGACATTAACACTTTGTTCTCATGTCTGAGACTTTACGGTATTTTCTGGTGTTACTTGAACAACAAATATGTTCTGTGTTACTATCGTTAATTGATTGTTCTTGGTTGATTGATATACCACCTATAAGGACCATGGTCGGTTCAGGTAATACTTGTTTACAGTATCACCTTTGGTGGGAGTGGACGTAAAACTCCAAGAACGAATGAACAGGTAATATAAAATATATTTATATCATTTCATAAAATAGTCTGTATTTATGTCTTGATACAAGAAAAAAAGATTGCTGTTGTGCAAAAAGCGAACTGTAATGCACAAAATCTGTGTTAGGAAAATTGGTTGAGATAAGGTTGAAGTTTATACAAAATAATGATTCTCCTGGGAAACCAAATAATAGACATTTCAGACAGCTGTCAAACCACCGTGAGTACTACTGGATTCAAACCACAATTTATTAACACCATTTGTTCACTGATGAGAACCATTGGTGACACAAAAATACCACAACACACGACTTTAAAGAACTGCCTTCTTTCATCCTGTGGTTAAGATAAAAGTTTAAGATTTTAGTTTTGTTTGTATAATGGTGGAAGAGTTTGATGAATTGGGTATTATTTCCATGTTTCAATATTTTTACAGCTTAGTATTAGTATTCATTTTCTTTAAAAAGACAAATGGCAAACAAAGTGAAGAAAGGAATATAATCAGGTTTAATAACTTGTCGACTCAATATTTCAACCATCTGAAGACAAAAATATGTTAATTTTTATATCCAAGTCTTTGTTTTAAATCAGTATTTTATTCAGGATATCCGAATGAGTTTGGGGAACAGACTTAGCCTATGTAAAACCCCTCTCCCTCTTCCATGGTTATAAGTACAATAAGAGTTGGGAGAATTCTGCCCTGGCATAGCATATGGGAACACTGTGTAACATTGACAAAACCTCAGAACAACGATGTTTACTTTAGATTGATTGATAAAAGACTAGAGAAGCCTAGTCGAAACGTCGTTCAGTAATAAACAGAAATTGTACACAGTCCATATGCTGATTACACTATTTTGCCTTATTACACTAGGGGGTTTGGATGGCCGAATGGTTAGCATGCACGCGCTGTATCATACAGTCTGTCATTGAGTCAACTGGCGGGGTTTCAATTCCCTGGTTGTACGTGACAAGGAGTAGGGTCGCCTGTCCAACCTCGTGGGTTTTCTCCGGGTCCTCTGGTTTCCTCCCACTGCTAAAGACCCCTACGCGCAATTGAATTATTGAAATAAAATGATTAAACCATATGTTAGTCCCGAAATGACCTAGTTTGTGTCGAGTGGACGTGAAACCCCATTTCTCTCTCTCTCTCTCTCTCTCTCTCTTATTACACTATTTTGTCCATACTATTTTTTTTTTTAGGACTTCAAATTTTGTCTAATGGTTTGGATTGTTCGTACTTGGTTTTATTTTATTCCAAAGAATTGTGTCCTGTATAGATTCAATTTGTTCTGTTTGTTCCAGCTATGAGGATGTGGACGAATTTTATTCTCTCTCCATAACTTGTATTAGATCTAACAAAATGAAAAATGTTCGTTAGATAATACTGTACTCTAAGTGATTAAAAAAATAAGATATCATATTCACCTGGAGAGACATGCTTTTTAGTAAACTACTTTATTTACTTTTGTCTGAAATTATTTATCTGCCGTTCATTTTGGAATACTGAATCTTTAAAAGCGGTTGAAGTAACTAGAGTGCCTTTTAAAACCAAAGCTTGTTTTTTGATCTGTTTTTTTTCCATGGTGTAATATTTATTTTAGTTTGATCCTGAAATCAATAATAAAAAAGTAGGAAATAGAAACAATATTTAGAATTAAGATTATTCTAACAATATATCGCTAACACATATAGGAAGATTTTATTCCGGAATATTATTAAAAAAAAATTTAAATCTTTACTCAACTTGTTTTCGATTTCTGTTCTTGAAAGGCTTGTATTATTGAAGCGATTTTTTCGAGTATTGAAGCCAATTAGAATTGATAATAATACGTTTCTAGTTACAAGTCTCTCTGTATCGAGATTTTTTAATACTTTCTGCCAGCTTCTCTTAAAGACCACAGCAACTTGTGCAGAATCTGACATTAAGAAAAGTGACTATAGAATTTGATTGTAAGAAGGTTGTCTGCAGAATTATGAGGATAGAATTTGATTTAAAAAAAGTTGAGTATTGAAAGTAGTAGAAAATGATTTTAAGAAAGTTGTCTTAAGAATTAGGAAGATAGAATTTGATTTTAAGGAAGTTTCTGTAGGGTATTGTTTAAAGAATTTCATTGTAAGAAAGTAGTCTGTCGAGTTACGAAGAAGAAAGGAAATAGACAAGGTTATTGTTGTTTTTTCTTGATACCCTAGATATTACGCTGTGTTGCGTTATCGTCAATAATGAAAAAGATTGATTTTTACAAGCTGATGTCTTATCGATGTCATTATTCCTGCCTTCTTCCAACATTTATAAAATTGAAAATTTGATGGGAGATTCTGTGACATTGTTTAAACTGGTGATCAAATATGATGAGTTGTTGAGATTATGAAATGAAATGAAATGAAATGGGGTTTAACGTCCTACTGTTCTGCTCCGAACTGGGTTAATGAAGACGGGCATACTCCCATACAGTGTGCTATGAGGGAAATTTTGCCCAAACAGCAGCACTAGGGCCTACTCTTATATCTCTCGTCGTGGATTCAATCGGATTAAAAAGAGACCTACAGATCGAATTTAATCAGCACTTAATAGCGGTTGAAGTAACTAGAGTGCCTTTTAAAACCAAAGCTTGTTTTTTATCTGTTTTTTTCCATGGTGTAATATTTATTTTAGTTTGATCCTGAAATCAATAATAAAAAGTAGGAAATAGAAACAATATTTAGAATTAAGATTATTCTAACAATATATCGCTAACACGTATAGGAAGATTTTATTCTGGAATATTATTAAAAAAAATTTTAAATGGGGTTTAACGTCCTACTGTTCTGCTCCGAACTGGGCTAATGAAGACGGGCATACGCCATACAGTGTGCTATGAGGGAAATTTTGCCCAAACAGCAGCACTACGGCCTACTCTTATATCTCTCGTCGTGGATTCAATCGGATTAAAAAGAGACCTACAGATCGAATTTAATCAGCACTTAATAGCGGTTGAAGTAACTAGAGTGCCTTTTAAAACCAAAGCTTGTTTTTTATCTGTTTTTTTCCATGGTGTAATATTTATTTTAGTTTGATCCTGAAATCAATAATAAAAAGTAGGAAATAGAAACAATATTTAGAATTAAGATTATTCTAACAATATATTGCTAACACGTATAGGAAGATTTTATTCTGGAATATTATTAAAAAAAATTTTAAATGGGGTTTAACGTCCTACTGTTCTGCTCCGAACTGGGCTAATGAAGACGGGCATACGCCATACAGTGTGCTATGAGGGAAATTTTGCCCAAACAGCAGCACTACGGCCTACTCTTATATCTCTCGTCGTGGATTCAATCGGATTAAAAAGAGACCTACAGATCGAATTTAATCAGCACTTAATAGTTGATACTGGCTTGTTTATATAGGTTAGAGATGAAATATATAGGCTATATATCGGCAGCAGATAATGACAATAATTGCAAATTTTTAAAATTTAGCATGTCTTTGTAAAAATTAGATGGAACTGAACCGTTATAGATATTCAATTTTGCAATGAATGATTCAAAATCCTTCAAAAAACGAGAGATAGAGAGAGAGAGAGAGAAACTAGGTCATTTTGGGACTAACATAATGGTTCCATTTTATTTCAATAATTTGCTTGTGCATAGCATCATGTAAAAGCAGAGGATTGAAACAATGTGGTGGGTTAGTCCCGAAATGAACAGGCAACCCTACTTCTTGTCACGTACAACCAGGGAATTGAAACCTCGCCAGTTGACTCAATGACAGACCTTATGATACAATGCGCACACGCTAACCATCCAACCGCTCTTCAAAAATCGATCAACGGCTTTAATGTGAGAAAACTGGGTCATGTATAGTTAAAATCCTTTAATACCAGATCAAACCACAGCCACAGTTTTTTGTCCCATCCCAATGACTAGACACATTTCCTTGCCAGGTCCTGCACTACTAAGAAAAGTAGACTGGGAAATCTTTTGGAACTTTCTCACCCAAGACTGGGATCGAACCTAGGAACTTGTGCCTTGCGTATAAGTGTTTACATGGAAATAGACCTTCCTATCTAGCATACTTTTGCTGGACGTCCACTGCCGTTCTCAACAAGAACATCTTCTTATAATCCCAAAATATAAACTCAAATCATTTGGATACAGATCGTTTGTTCATATTGTGCCTGTTCTGTGGAATTCATTACCGCTGAACATTAAACTGTCATCCAGCCTAGAAACATTCAAAACTAATTTAAAAACTCATCTATTTATGACCTATTATGGCACCCAGTCTGTGTAGTGCCTTGAGCATGCATACTAGCATGGAACTGTGCGCGATATAAAATACATATTATTTTAACTCTGGGTTGGTAAAGCCTACTCACTGAGCCACCATAGCTCCTCTGTGATGTTCCCCAAGCGATTAAACAAGAATTGTGACAGGATGCTTGGCTTCTCCCATATCATGACCAGGCCTGCATGGAAATAACGGTTTTAGATGTACCTGACAAAATGTCAGGCACTAATGAAATAGTACCTGACATTTTCAACTTAGTGCCGGACATGTATTAACATCAATAAAAAAAACATAACAATGTGATGTCGGACAAAATGACAGGCACCATCTGGAGGTTTTGTGCCTGATAAAGCCTGAATCTGTGTCTGACATTGTCTGTGAAAGGTGCCTTATTTCCAGGCTTGCTAAAAAAGTACATACTACTTTCTTCTGTGTGATTTATTGTTTTGATAAATATATCGATAAAGTTGTTCATTTGAATGATATATAGTTTAAACGTTGTATTGACATGGGTAATAAAATGATTGTGTAGTTTAAAATCAATACACATTTATCATATATCTACCGTTATATATAATATATATATATTATCTATCACTGACAAAGTTTAATAATATATGAAAACTGAAAGTTGAAGTTGAAGGGTTCTCGTCTTCCACTGAATAATGTCCAGGTAATTTCAACAATTATTGAGGAGGGGGGTAGGGTGGGGGGATGACTGAATGGTTAGCGCATGCGCGTTGTATCTTAAGGGTTGTCATTGAGTCAACTGGCGTGGTTTTCGATTCCTCGATTGTAGCCTCTGTGACAAGGAGTAGGGTCGCCTGTCCGACCTTGTTTTCTCGGGGTCCTCCGGTTTTCTCCCACAGCTAAAGACCCCCTACGCGTAAGTGAATTATTGAGAGAGAAACAGGGTTTAACGTCCACTCGACACAAACTATATAATTTCGGAACTGATCACATGTTTCAATTTTAATTCAATAAATTGCGCGTAAGGGTCTTTAGCAGTGGGAGGAAGCTGAAGGACCCGGAGAAAACCCACAAGGTTGGACAGGCGACCCTACTCCTTATCACGTACAACCAGGGAATCGAAAAGATGGATCGTATTTAATCCATAATATCTTGTCTTGAGTTATTTCTGTTTCGATTCCCCAGTTGTATGTGACAAGAAGTAGGGTCGCCTGTCCAACCTCGTGGGTTTTCTCCCGGTCCTCAGGTTTCCTCCCACTGATAAAGACCCCTACGCGCAAGCGAATTATGGAAATAAAGTTGAACCATGTGTTAGTCCCGAAATGACCTAGTTTGTGTCAAGTGGATGTTAAACCCCATTTCTCTCTCTCTCTATTTCTGATTCCTAGTTTGTGAAGATAACTGAGTTTCTCTACTACATTAATTCATCAAGTTGTTGTATTTTGTCTCTGTGTTTTTGTTTTTTTTTATAAAATATAAATGAATAAAGGAAGAAGTTTGCATGACATGCTGTTGGTATTAATTATATTATAGAACTTGTGTTGGGTACGAGGCAAGAAGAGATATCAAATATTTATTATTTAATGTTGATTAGTGGTTGCATGAGATTAAAACTAGATTAATAGAAGATCTTCGGATGCACATTACTGATAAATATTATGCTGATTGTTGATTAATTCATGAGAAATGTTTGTTTGGTATGTTGAGGATTAACACAAAATACACAACTTATCAGTTTGACTACTTTGAGTTGATTACCGTGGGGAGGGACCCCATATACTGAGAGATGGAAATGGGGTCTAATGTTAACTCAACACTCGCTTGTTTAGTATGTTGAGTTATAGTATTAACACAAAAAAACACAACTTAACAGTTTTACTACTTTGAATTGATTACCGTGGGGAGGGGGTCCATATACAGAGAGAGATGGAAATGGGGTCTAATGTTAACTCAACACTCGCTTTGGATCTTAAGGTCTGTCATTGAGTTAAGTAATTTGGTTTCAATCCCAAGCTGGTACATTACGGTGAATAGGGTCACTAGCTCACGCTTGTGGGTTTTCTGCAGGTCCTAAGTCTCCTTCCACAGCCAAAGACTCCCACATGCTTGTTAGTTTCAGAATGATCTCTCTCTCTCTCTCTCTCTCTCTCTCTCTCTCTTTGGTGTTAATGTTGTGTTTGGTCTGGTCTGTAAACACCTGATGGAATAAATTAGGAGTAGGGTCGTCTGTCCAATCTCGCGGGTTTTCTCCAGGCCCTCCGGTTACCTCCAACTGCTAAAGACCCCTGCGTGCAAGTGAATTATTGTAATAAAATTGAACCATATGTTAGTCTCGAAATGACCTAGTTTGTGTCGAGTGGACGTTAAACCAATCTCTCTCTCTCTCTCTCTCTCTCTCTCGTTTTTATGTTGTGTTTGACAGCTGGTCTGGTCGGTAAACACCTTATTTTTATAAGGGAAATAAAAAAAGAACAATATCCTTCATGTTTTACATCCTGGTCTGGATAACTATTAAAACGAGACACGACCACACCTACGCTCTCTCTCTCTCTCTATCCATATATCAGCAACAACAACGATACATGAACACCACTAGTTTAACACCACCAGTATTTAATGTCAAGTCTTCTACTTCAAAGATTAACAAGTTAAAACAAGAGTTGTACAAGTTAAAGTTTGTTTTTAAAACAGAACAAGTGAATTGTTAACAGATGGCTAACAACGGTTCTTGAAATATCTGGAATAATAAAACAAAGCAACCATAAGATAATACGTGTCTTTATGGCCAACAGCAGTTACTCCAACCGTAAGAAAGATTTACAACTTCTCAGTGCTATAAAAATGTCAGTGATCATTGTTCTTAAAAGGTTTTAAAGATAGCCTACATTCCCAGGTACAAACTGGGTGATTTGATGATATATTTGGACTAAAAGCATATTCAAACTAATTAATTTATCATAACTTTGCTTCAAATCCTTCTCAAAACATTGCAATTGTCCGGAAATACCCTGGCTATAAAATAATCGATCAAAAGAGGTCATGTTTGTGTCACGTGACTTACCTCTCAGAGTACCTAGCAACGCAAGCGAAGTCGGAGGAGAATTCATTGCATACACAAGATGATGTTGTCTTTAATCGCTGACTATTTATTACAAATATCGAAGCCTAATTAAATTTTCAGATTATCCACTGCCCGCGTCTTTTTCTGTGATTTTTATCTCAGAAAGTGTTGTACGTCTAATTCTTCATAAAGTTTATCAAAATATACATCAAGTGCTCAATCTCTGCGTGCAACCCTCGACGTCACGTGTGCAGACACTCTTAATCGTCGGGCTTTCGATTGGGGAAACCCTTACATTTTTGTCCTGTATATGCACTCCATGAGTATTTTTCATGGAATCCAGTATTTTTCTAGTAAGATTGGATATTTCTACTTTCCATATATACCATAATGGCCATACTATTATTGGAAATAACCACCTGATAAATACTTTTCTGGGAACGTAGCTTTAAATGTTCAGTGGAAGTTGTTTTTATCAGGACCATCTTCAGGCTGGTTCTCTTACCTCAGAACATTAAAGATTGGGGGTGGGGTTTACTCAGTGAAATAGTTTTACCTGGCCCCAAGTTCACGAAGCATTCTCTCAAAATTATTTGCCTTATATTTACTAAAATATAGCACTTTATAAAACTTTTGTTGTTTTAATGTATCAAATACAAGAATAAGAAAGAATGTGTAAAGTTTTGTGTTTCTGGATGAAAGATATTTCTCATAAACAGTGATTGAAAGTTGAGTAAATTCTCAACTTATGTCTGAGAATGGTTTGTAAACATGGGGCCTGATAGCAGGGTACTTGATCCAAAGAGCTATTTATTCATGCACAAGACAAGAAGTAGAGTTGTCTGCCCGGAGAGGAAGTGGCAGAGGAGGGTGTGGGGGTGTGGGCGGGGGGGGAGAGAACTTGTAGTCCATTTTCTTCTCACCTTAAAAGACACCAGCTCTCTAGCAGATTAATGAGCTAGGCCGATCTTTATACATGACAAAGAGTTGCAACGGTTGTGAAAAATACCTGATATTGAAGATATATAATGTAGGTATGTGTTGAAGCCCTTGTTACCCCTGCAAACGCCTTTGTAGATGTGTCTCTGCGGCCATTAACACCATATAATTGCTGCGACAAACATCAAAATTTATTCACATTAAAACTGGTATCTTAAACTTCCATTTGAATCAAAATAAAAAGAATGCTGATATCAGTTTGTTTCCATTAAAATCAAACATCAAACGGATCAAGATTTTTTTTGTGTTAATGTGGAATGACAGCAAAAATAGGTTAAAAACTCCAACAGCTGGAAGACATTTTATTTCAGGAAATAATTTTATTTATTTTATTCTGATAAACTGAGGATTTAAAAACATCGTGAAATATGTAATGATGAAAGTATTCCATGGTTTTTATTTTGTATTTCTTTGATAGAGTCGTGTTTTATTTGAACTATAAAAATTTTATGTGTAGATATCCGGAGGGTAGAACAGATTAAATGTTTTTGTTATGATTTTAATGTGTGTTAATAAAGAATTCAGTACAGACAGTTCAGAATCTGAAATGAAATGAAATGAAATGGGGTTTAACGGCCTACTGTTCTGCTCCGAACTGGGCTAATGAAGACAGCATATGCCATACAGTGTGCTATGAGGGAAATTTTGCCCGGACAGCGGCACTACAGCCTACTCTTACATCGAATTCCAAATGTCAAGGGATCTTTTACGTGGACGCCAATGTGTACACAGGATCTCGTTGAAATGAAATTTACAATTAATGATTATAGCGTTATTATGGATGTAAGAGTCTGGGAGATAAACTCCCCATGTGTAACTTGGGGTAGCAGGTGTGTGGTATGGTATAAATAAGTAACTGTTAATTACAATTAGTCATCTTATTAAAACTTGGTAAATTTAGAAATTACAGAAGCAATAATTGATCAATTAGTATAAAAAGACAAGGAAGGACTGAGATAGAATGTTTTAATTAACAGTATAATTATTATTAATTACTCTAGATATTGTCTGAATTTATTTTAAGATGGGGTAGCTAATTTTTGGAACCATTTTCCTGTTGATATCCTCTCATCTTTAATTATGATGACTTCCTTGTTCAATTACACATCTCTCTCTCTCTCTCTTTTTCTCTGCCTTTAGACTACTTCACTGGCAGTGGTGTCCATTTACTCATTGGCTGCAGCTTCTCAATCTATAAATATTGATGGGTGTTGAAACAGGGTATGCTTGCTCTTTCAAGAACACCCGATACCACTTTCTATATCTGAAACTCATGTCACTGATAATTTTGTTTATTGTGTGTTTTAATTGTCCCACATAAATGAGGAGTGGTACCAGGTGTTCTAAAAGTGGTATCAGTTGTTCTAGAAGTGGTATCAGTTGTTATAGAAGTGGTATCAGTTGTTCTAGAAGTGATATGAGTTGTTCTAGAAGTGATATGAGTTGTTCTAGAAGTGGTATCGAGTGTTCTAGAAGTGGTATCAGTTGTTCTAGAGGTGATATCAGTTGTTCTAGAAGTGATATCAGTTGTTCTAGAAGTGGTAACAAGTGTTCTAGAAGTGGTATCTGTTGTTCTAGAAGTGATATCAATTGTTCTAGAAGTGGTATCAAGTGTTCTAGAAGTGATATCAGTTGTTCTAGAAGTGGTATCAGTTGTTCTAGAAGTGGTATCAGTTGTTCTAGAAGTGGTATCTGGTTCTCTAGAAGTGGTGTCAGATGGTTTAAAAAAAACACGACGACTTGCCATTTCTTTAAATGGCAGCAAGTATTGTTTAGTATTGCAGAAAAGTAGGACATTAAACCCCATTTTATTTATTGGTAAATATATAGAAGTGTGTACAATGGGTAAGCCTTTAATGATACTGTTTACAGGTCTGTGTTTTGTCACATTGAGGAAGTGATGGTGGCCTGGTTTGTTGTATATAAAATAGGTGGAGTTGTACGCTATTTATTTCAATGTTTAGGAATGTGTCTCTTTCCGATGTTTAAAATAAAGAGGAAATCAGTGTAGAGAGAGATAGATGAAATATGTCTATAGTCTATATTATATACTGGTGAATTATTTATATATACCTTCTCTGGATTAGATCATTGTGCTATTGGATTAGATTACGTTAAATCAGATCTGGTGAGATTGGAGACAGATTTAATATCTGCACAGGTACCGTGTTGAAAGATGCATGTTTCTGTTTATTGTAAGACAAAGAGTTTTTGCTGAATTTGTGACAATTTCCTCAGAATTATTGGAATGTTTTTTGTGATTCAAAATAACCCATGTATGGCATTGACAAATAAAATGAAATGAAATGGGGTTTAATGTCCTACTGTTCTGCTCCAACTGGGCTAATGATAACGGGCATACACCATACAGTGTGCTATGGGAGAAATTTTGCTCGAACAGCACCGCCACGGCTTACTCTTATATCGAATTCTAACTGCCAAGGGATCTTTTACGTGCATGCCAATGTGTACACGGAACCTCAGTTTTTTCATACCATCTGAACGACGTGACAGTTGTCCTTGTCAAGCCTTCGATCCTGCCCCACTAACAAGGGGTAACCACATCGGAAAATCCTGATGTACTTTCTCGCCATATGGTGTTGACAAGACATTACACCATTACTTGGGACTAAAAGCAATATATCAATTGGAATTTAGAATTTTTGTATTTTTCATTCCAACTAGGAATTGTTGATACCACAAGACATCATGTTTTGTGTAAAATATTGAATTCTAGAATCAGTGTAAAAACCAATATTTATCTGTGTCCAATATTTTACCCGACATCAAGTTTGGTGTAAAGTATTTCAATTCCTGGCTAGAATCGGTGATATCATTTGTGTGAAAACCCGTATTTATCAATATATTTGTTATATTGGCGCTAAAACATCGGACACTTGGCGTTTATTGATGTATGTTTATTATGTTAAGTCTAGACGTAAACCATAGTAAATATGATGAATAAATATAAATTGTTAATCTTATATCAGACATGATTCTCATATTCATCATTGGGGGAAATTTATGACTTTTATTCCCCGAACCAATAATAATCTGAACATATAAAACTTTGTGACTCCAATTACATTAAATATATATTCATATTAGTATACATTATATTAGTATACATTCAGACAGTGATTACACTGTTTACAGTCAATATTTTCGTTATTAACCCTCCATTTGTCGCCTAAAACTAAAAACAATTCTCCAATAGAAAACACAAAAATTATTAAATCTGATTATGAGATATGCTGCTCAAGAAACAAAACCAGGTTGGATCTATTGGTGGAGCCTATTTTGATATACGAACACATATCCCACATTACACTATATATTTAAAACTCTAGATATATGAACACAGCACACCAAATACATCTCTAGATATATGAACACAGCACACCACATACATCTCTAGATCTATACAAACACAGCACACCACATACATCTCTAGATATACGAACACAGCACACCACATACATCTCTAGATATACGAACACAGCACACCAAATACATCTCTAGATATATACGAACACATATCTCACAGCACATACATCTCTAGATATATAAACACAGCACACCGCATACATCTCTAGATATATGAACACAGCACACCACATACATCTCTAGATCTATACAAACACAGCGCACCAAATACATCTATGGATATACAAACTCAGCACACCACATACATCTCTAGATATACAAACACAGCACACCAAATACATCTCTAGATCTATACAAACACAGCACACCAAATACATCTATGGATATACGAACTCAGCACACCACATACATCTCTAGATATATACGAACACAGCAAACCAAATACATCTCTAGATATATAAACACAGCACAACACATATTTACATTTAGATAAACCATAAAAAATACATGTCATCCAATTAACATTAATATTTTATCGTTAATTACATATAGACTCTTTGTGAATTCTTTGAACTGAAAGTCTTTTACCGTGAACAAGAAATGTTTTGCTGTAGATTGAATATTTAATATTGTTTGTATCTATTTGTAGGAAGCAGACTATGGACAGTCAGCTTTACTGTGAAAACCATGTCCCAACACGACCGCAAACAGTTGTCCACCCGGCAACCACAGCAACAGAACCAGAAGATGGGGTAAGTCACAAGTTTCAAACTACATGTATCCATATCAAATGAGTAAGGGTTTAAGGGTAACAAATGTGTTTTAGCCCTTTGTTAGGATTTTATTCTGCACAGCCAAGCATTTTAGCTCTTTGTGAGGGCCTATAGTTTCTTTGTGAGGAACTAATTCTGGACAAATAGACAACTAAGTGTTTTAGCCCTTTGTGAGAAACTAATTCTGGACAATTAGGTGTTTTAGCCTTTTGTGACAAACTAATTCTGGACAACTAAGTATTTTAGCCTTTTGTGACAAACTAATTCTGGAGAACTAGGTGTTTAGCCTTTTGTGACAAACTAATTCTGGACAACTAGGGTTTAGCCCTTTGTGAGGAACTAATTCTGGACAACTAGGTGTTTTAGCCCATTGTGAGGAACTAATTCTGGACAATTAGGTGTTTAGCCCTTTGTGACAAACTAATTCTGGACAACTAAGTGTTTTAGCCTTTTGTGACAAACTAATTCTGGATAACTATAAGTATTTTAGCCCTTTGTGAGGAACTAATTCTGGACAACTAGGTGTTTTAGCCCTTTGTGACAAACTAATTCTGGACAACTAGGTGTTTTAGCCCTTTGTGAGGAACTAATTCTGGACAATTAGGTGTTTAGCCCTTTGTGACAAACTAATTCTCGACAACTAAGTGTTTTAGCCTTTTGTGACAAACTAATTCTGGATAACTATAAGTATTTTAGCCCTTTGTGAGGAACTAATTCTGGACAACTAGGTGTTTTAGCCCTTTGTGACAAACTAATTCTAGATAACCAGGTGTTTTAGCTCTTTTTGAGGACTTAATTCTATATAGTTAGTGGTTTTGTGAAGAAAACAGTTCTGGAATAATTCAAGAGTACAAGCTGATTTAAGGTCTGACATTATTAATTCAAGATACAGACTGGGCTTTTTTGTATACCAATATAATTTTGTTTAATCTTATTTTGGCATCTTTTATGGTTTTCTGGTTGCTTAAAGGGATTTCATGGATTGGTACATTGGGATAGTTAGACAGAAACCTTCCGGTGCCTCCAGCATAAGAGTTGTCTTGTGGCGCTGTATTGTCTTTTTTTTATTATCGAATGACAATAGTGGCGTTGTTATTATCCTGGCTATGTCTGACTCGTGCCCTGTAGGTGGGTTCTCTGGTTCATTGTTCCTGATATCTCTACGAGTATAATATGTAGGTTGCGTCTTTAAGTATAAATTGCTGTGAGTAAAAACATATTACAACCACTAGAAGTCTCGATGGTTAGGGATGTCTTTTGAATGAAATATCCCAGTACGTCTGTAATGTTAGATCGTAAAGAACAAAATTAGACAATGGTAACATTCTGTTAAACAAAGTTTCACAAGATTCTACAAACTGAGCAAGGGCAAAAATTTATGAAAAATTAATGGGAATTTTTAAAATTCGATGGGCATCTTTGTGTCTCTTATCTGAATAATGGATGTTAATTTCATGAGTTGGATCAGATGATAATAATTGTCGCTAGAGTGCTCACAAGAACGGGAGTCAGCAATGTTAACTTCTGCAACAATTAACCGAAATTGTTGACATTCAACAGGCTTCTTCATCTAACTAGCTAATTTGAATGATTGAATGATATCTTTTGTCATTGAAGCGTTCATAAGATTATACAATAATGACGGGTAATAACTCTGGACGCTATTATCAGAAATTGTGGACAACGGACAGACGAACAGATAGACCACTACAGCAAGATTCAACAACATTTAAATGTTGGGTAAAAAAAAAACGTGAGATAAATCCATGGACACCTCATGAGACAAAACATGGAAGCAATGAGAAAATTTCAAAACATAAATATTTGAAACTGAGAGCTAATTGAGATGAGTAACTTATTGCTTTTTGTCTCTAAATAAGTTTTTCCCTAAAGATGAAATGAAATGGGGTTAAACATCCTACTTTTCTGCACCGACTAGGCTAATGAAGATGGGCATAATATGTCATAACAGTATGTTATCAGGGACAATTTGCCCGGACAGCGTCGCTACGGGCGACATTGTATGATATACCGGCATGCTGATAAGATTATATTTTCTGAAACCATTGAATGTTACAAGGGACAATTTGCCCAGACAGCGTGTGATATACTGGTATGCTGATCAAATTATATTTTTCGAAACCATTGAATGTTTATGATCATCATATTTTTCAGAATTCTGATTTATTTGAGATGTTAGAGAGATTACAGGGTACAAGGATAGACGATCAACGCTGTGCTTTCTTTGAGGTGAGTTATATAATATCCTATCATCTACTTCTGATAATATCAGTAATATATTCGCTGCACCTGGGGATTGAAGCTTGCTTTAAAAGCTTTATTTCAACTAATAAATGGGTGTGCTTATCACAGGAGCCATTTTGAAAAGTCTTTGAGCTTTTGAGATTTTTTTTAGATGTATATTACTGGAATTTGAAATCACAAATATTTAAAATTATTCAGATATTTCAAAGTTACTTCAGTTATATTAGAGGAAAAAAAATAAGAAACCACACAAATAAAAATGGAATTCTTTTAGAGTTCGACTTTGGAGGATGTGTACCTAGTGTTAAATATGTCCGATACTGTACAGAAATATATTTGTGTTTTCAAAAGAAAGATTTTGTCGATTTGCGGAGTCGTAAATTGAAATATAGCTAAAATGAAAATGCTTAGAATTATTACAGTATGTTGGTCCAGGGCAACGAACTCATTAATTCAAATTATTGTTTTATCACAAGTTGTGAGACCTTCATTAACATTAACTTTCAATAAAAGACAAAAAGTAAAAAACTGAAACAGATCTGTGTAAACCTGTGATGAAATATAATTATTAAGGACTGTATAAACATCATAAAAACATCTGTTGCGTCATTTGGTTCAATCCTTTTTTCAGTCGAATTTGTCAATCATCTTGTCTGACTTGAAACGATCTCGACTATCTAGAGAATCTATCTGTTAGTCAATTTACCCAATCTGATTAAAATACAGATCTATATTTCGTTTCGTTTTTTTATACTTTTGATGGTCTACACTACATGAAGATCTGACTGGTTGTTGTATCAGGGGTCGTACGAGTGTCTTTTGACCCTATGACGGCAGACATTGATTAATCAATCAGCATTGACGTTCCTAGTGGTTTACCCACAGTTCCAAAAACTTGCATAACAGACCATTTCATTGGCTAATCCCTCACTTCAACTTGATCTGCGTTATATAACAATTCTTCCAGATTCTAGTGTTGTGAAGACAAGTAAAACGAAATTTTTAACTATAAAAAACGAAACGAAATAGGATCTGTGTTTTAATCAGATTGTTGATTTACCTGGCATAGAATTACAATTTCAAAGAATGTAACTATAAAACACAATCGATACAGGTGTATTTAGAAAACAATTGGAATGATGTTAAGAATTACCATAATGGTTGAAAACAATGTCTTTGTAATATGTGAAAAAAATGAAAACCATAGTTAAATATCTATAATTCACCTCAACAACATCAGATTAAAACTGTTGTTTGGTTAAACTTATCATCAGTTCGTTGTCCTGGAAACAGCTTTATTAACAAACTTGTCAATTTTTGTTTTTATTTCTGCACAAAGAACTTTTTTCTATTATAACCAATTCTTAAATTTTGTTTTTTTATTAGAGACTAACCAAATATATATTTTATATTTTAAAACAAATTGTATTTTCTATCCATATTTTTTATTGTTATAGTTTCCATACAAATTTTTATGAATTTATCAGATTAGCAAAGGGTAATTGCTGAAATGAAATAAAAACATTTGCATGACATTCAGAACGGTGGCACTATAGACGAGCGGTAATAACGAGTGTTCAAGTCAATCAAATTTGCACGTTAGTTTATTTGTGTCTGGTTACAATGGTGACAAAGTTTCCATTATTTTTCTCAAAATAGAAAAACAAAAACCATTATCGTTGAGCAAACTTAAAAACGAACTAACTTGAGTTTATTCTGTTAATCGTGAAAAACCATGCAGAACTATTTGAAGTCGGTTTCTGCAGTGTTGAAAGTTGTTTGTATGAGGTTTGTTGGCAAGGAAACGTTACAATTACCCAGTCTCAGATATCTAACAGTGCTAGTTTATAAGGAATTATTCGATTCCCTGGTTGTACGTGATAAGGAGTAGGGTCGCATGTCCAACCTCGTGGGTTTTCTCCAGGTCCTCTGGTTTCCTCCCACTGCTAAAGACCCCTATGTGCAAGCTAATTATTGAAAAAAAAAAAATTGAACTATGTGTTAGTCCCGAAATGACCTAGTTTGTGTCAAGTGGATGTTAAACCCCATTTCTCTCTCTCTCTCTTTATAAGGAATAAGAATTTGGTAAGTTCCAACAGGAATTGATATTGTGATGAAAATAAAATAGAAAGAAATGTGGTTTAACATTAAACAGAACATCTGGCATCAGCACTGTAATTGAAGACAGAATATTATGGACAAAAGCGTAAAAGTGTGATTTTAAACTTCTTACTTTTGTATGGAAACTAAGCATCTACTAACACTTTTTTTGTTATTTTTAAAAACTTTTTAGGGTCCTGATTTCTTCGACACATTATTAAAATATCAGAGTGCCCGTCTGGACGATCAGAGATGTTCGCTTCCATCTATTCACAGTTTA
Organism: Patella vulgata; assembly: GCF_932274485.2. Taxonomy (NCBI): domain Eukaryota; kingdom Metazoa; phylum Mollusca; class Gastropoda; family Patellidae; genus Patella; species Patella vulgata. Next base: position 8,415,267 of record NC_065885.2, read on the forward strand.
CCACAGGTCTCCACATTAATCTTTCCTCCTCTAGTCTTTCCTCCATATCTTTCCTCTGGATATTTCCTTCTGTATCTTATCATTCTACCATATTCTCCTGGTTTTATCAGTTTATAGTATATGCATGGTTAAAATATTAAAGCATGAATAAGTTTTATTTTATTCGCGGTTCATTTTCAATATTTAATCTGCATGCTGCGGGGGTTCTATTCAGAAATCTATTTTACTTATCTTGTATGGAACGTTTTTACTGAAATGATGTAAAATGGTCATTGTAGCTTGGAATCTTTGTCTCTGATGTCAAACGTTTAATCAGTGCATTTGAACGCAATATTTGAATGACCAACTTCTAAGATCAGTTCTACACTTTTTGTATCCATCCAAACTTTACTGAGCTACAACATTTCGGTCAACTGATTTCACTTCAGAAACAATAATTAGATTTTTATTCATCTTCGCTAACATTTTGCAGAAATTGCATCTTTAATTTGGACAAATAAAGCTGTTTGTCTGATGATTAGCATGCTGTGTAATGGCTGTGGGTAAAATGCTATGAATAATTTTGAATTTTCTAATGAGCTATGTAAAGAGTGTGAATATTCTCATCATTTTGACATCATCATGACCATTACATAATCATGACATCATCATGATCATTATGCCCATTACACCATCATTACCATGACATCATCATAATCATGACATCATTATAAACATGACATCATAATAATTGTCATATCATTAAAATAATGACATCATCTTAATCATGACATCATCTTAATCATGACATCATTATAATTATGACATCATTATAAACATAACATCATTATTATTGTGACATCATTATAATCATAACATCATTATAATCACGACATCATTATAATCATGACATCATCATTACTTCATCATATTCATGACATCATCGAGACATCATTATGATATACTAATCATTTACAGTGCAATCATCTCCTGTATTGTATATTGGCATGTTTGTATAAATAAGTTCAATTATTGTCATGTTGGTGAAGTGATGTTATGGATATCTATTTACAAAATAAAATATTTCCAATATAATCAACCATCTTTACACGAAAAACATTTTGTAATAATTAAAATTGGATTGAAAAACATAATAAACACACTCAAACCACTTGATTTTAATAAAATAGAAAACTTTTTGTGTATAAGAAAACATGGTTGAGTTGTAATAGTTTTGTTATTTCACATGCAGACTCAAAGTAAAATATTTATGAAGATTTCTGATATTTGTAAAGATGTAAGACAAGATATGTTGTTTGATGTTTTTGTTGTTTTATTTTTAACATATCTTTAATGTGTGAACTTTTTTAACTTGCAGGTTCGACCAGAACCAAAACATATTGAGGAGGAAAAAACATTAATACAAGAAGTGAGTTGAGAAATGTTTAGATACTTCTTGATTAATATGCTTATCTTAACTCTTAAATGACCCAGGGGTTTGACGTCATAACGTCATAAAAACCCACGTCATAATCGTCAATAGTGTTAAAATATACATATACATTTTAAAGTCATATCATTAAAAAACAACTGTAGATAGACCCTACATGTAAATGGATGAAATAATCTAAATTTAATGTTATTTTCATAAATATGAAATTTAAACTAAAAATTAATTTAGACATTTCATGCAAAATTCATGTATATAATGGTTAGTTCTATTTTTTTTTTTTTGTTCAGCTGTTGTGAACTAAAAATCATTCATCATGAATCTCTTTTAATGTGAGCTTATTTAAGTAATTTGTTGATTTAGCCTACTTGCTTCTATCACTTATCAGTAGGCCTATTATGTTCTAACGCAAAACTATGAAATTCTACACCACCGATAAAATCTGAATCACTGTCATTCAATAAGGATGGTAATCCATCGTATAGGCCTAGACATATCACCTTTTCAATATAGTTTTTCAAAAAGAAATAGTAAGATTTTCAACTGTCAAAATGTCAAACAGGAAGTAAACAAACGAGAAAAAGTCGTCTGTTCATAAGGGAAGTAACTCACATTACGCTAAAAATGTTGCATTCGGTAAACTGGTTTTGTCGACAAAAGTCACCGTGGGTTCTTAGCGGTAACGTTATAGGCGTCGACAAAAGTCTCTGTGGGTCAGTTAAGAATTAAGGGTGGGATTATTACAACTCTTAAAGGTTAAAGGAGCTAAGTCTCTAACTCAATATCATCCAAAATCTTCAACATTTAAAACACGAATTATTTGTCAATTTAAAACAACATTGATGCTGTGATCTTACCGGAAAAGGGTGGGCTTCTGATATCCAATATTTAAGACAAAATAAATATTTTACCATTGGTACACGAATCGTGTACCATAATGCGTTTCAGCCCCAGTTCTAGCAAGAGACTAGAGGAACGAGGCTAGACATATTGCACCAAACCAAACGGCTTATGTAGACTGGAATTTGCACTTGTTTGAGACTGCTGGCTTATTTCACGGAACATAACTGATTTGAAATTAGAGTAAAAACGGAAACGATTGAATGTAAATCAGTTTATATACATTCATATTACGGTATTATATGAGTTGCGACCCACTTGTGTCAATTTCTAGGTCCCAAATATTAGCGATTTAGCTCCTTTAAAGGTAGTACTATTTGTTGTACTTGTTTTTTAAGTCCCAATAATCCACAGAAGCTTATAATTGACATTTGAAACGGTTTAATCCCATCCTACAAATCAAATTCTTTCTATACCATCATATTCATCAGTTTTATGAGACGTCCAGAAATCAGAAGAATGGTGTACAACAGTGATCACTCTGGGTTTCATTTTTTTCGCCAATTTGTCATTTTTATTTATTAACCATATATTTTTTTACGCCCAAATTTTTGTTACATTTTTACTTTCAATATAAATAGACCGGGAGCCCAGGGGGTCAACCTGGCTGAAAAGTGTACCAATTTTCTCCTATATGGTATCAATGTATGTATATCTGGTATCATCAGAATGTAAGTCTAGCCATGATCCCCATCTAGGCTAGATTAGCTCAAAAGTGTACTACATGAAAATCGCACAGCAATGTACCGCAAGTGAATTATTGAAATAAAATTAAAACCATATGTTAGTCCCGAAATGACCTAGTTTGTGTCGAGTGGACGTTAAACCCCATTTCTCTCTGTCTCTCTCTGATTCACTTATGGAATAAAACATTGTTTTGGTAGCTGATCTACCTTTTCCAAATGCACTTAAAATTTTGTGCTTTTTGAAATTTTTCTCTGCCGCAGACTGGTGGTGGTGGTGGCCTAGTAAAATAATCTGACACTTTTCTATTATTATTGGACATTGAAGAAGACAGTTCAATTTTTCACTTAAGAATGATTTGATATTTTTATTCGATAATGACTGATTTTGAAAACACCAAGAATATATATTCATTTATAAACGGTAAGAACAGAAGCTTTGTGACAAAAAACAAATTTGGCAGAGTGAATATTTTATCGCCAAAATTATATTTTTATCGCAATTGGCCGAAATGGCAATCGCCAGCATGAGCCTTGCCGTGCGAGGCAATAACTTATTGTCTTATTGAAATATAAAATCTTATATGATTATATTATCAAGGCGTCTGTCACAGACATTGTCAGACACAAATTCAGACTTTGTCAGAATTAATCTCTTTGGTTCCTGTTTTTTCACCAGTTTTGTCAATACACATTCGGCAGTAAGGTTAGATTGGGAGTATAAGAGTGCTTTACAAAAGTAATTATTTCCAGACATGATATCAAACTCAGAAGTAAAATCTTATATATAGATATTAATTATTGTTATTTCTTTAGAAAAAAAACCACTGCATAATTAGTCGAACAATGATTAGAATCAATGTGTTAATATCTGAAAAATTTTATTATAAAATGAAATTAACGTCCTACTGTTCTGCTTTGACTGGGCTAATGACGACGGGCATACTATCATACACCATACAGTATGCATAGATGACAGGCTTAATGATCTACCGGCATGCTCTGAACCACTGGGTCAACCATGAAATGAAATGTTGTTTAATGTCCAACTATTCTGTTCCGACTGGGTTAATAATGATTGGAAGTAGCAAAAAAGCTCTTTATGAAAATGAGTACTGTGATATTATTTGTCCACCATAATATATAGAAATAAAGAGCTACACCATTATACATAGTTATAATTATTGTAGATATTGAAGAAACCTGGTCCGTATCCTATGGTAGTTATACCGGAAGGTGTCGGGTATTGGGTAGATGGAGCGGATCATCAACTTCCTGTAAACTCAGACGGCTCACCAGTCCTACAGAAATATGATCCTAAACAAATCACCATAGAAACAGATGAAACAAGTATTTGTTATCGACAACATTTTCTAGGGAAGGTCAGTATCGTTATATTATACTTATGTTTTGAAGGATTTTAAACGGTAAACACAAGGTTTTGGGGAGGATTCAAGTGCTATTATGCCTCTGTCAGACTGGGTTGGCGTCCTTACTGCGCTGCTGCAACCATACAGTGACCAGAAAATGTGAGAAAAAGTAAAAAAAATCACAAATTTGAAAAAAAGTCGCGTTCTCACAGCTTTCCAGGTATGATCGAAGAACCTTCACGTTTGTTTTGAACATGCTCACAACAAACGCTCTGACTCGGCTATCATTGACAACCATGGAGACCACAGAACGATTTCTGGCGTTTCCACCATGCTTTTACCACGCTCCTGGCGATCTTGATGCTCAAAGACCATTTTCCGTTGCCGTAGCAGCACAGTAAGGACGCCATCCTGGTCTGACAGGTTTATTAATCTCTTATCCTAATTTGAGGAATCCATCACAAACTACAATATTGTGCCAGCTCTGACTAGGCTAATGAATACAGACATACACCATACAGTGTGCTATGAGGGATATTTTGCCCGGGAAACGGCACTATGGCTTGCTCTTATATCGATTTCCAACTGCCAAGGGATCTTTGATGGAAATTTTGTCCAGACAGCGCTACAGCCTACTCATATATTTCAGTATTTACAAAGATATGATTGGTTGAAAATTTTCAGCATTCTACATACTTTGTCTATACCATCTGATGCCACATCTCTCTGTGTATTCGTATATTTGACGTTGTAAACATGTCAATATCCTTATATTAATTCTCTTTTTTTATTTGTTAACTTTCAGGAACATTTTAATTATTATGCAGCTGATGAGAGTCTTGGTCCCGTCGTAATGTCTATAAAGGCTGAGACTAATCCAGAAGCTATGAGAGTTATTTTACGGTAAATATACCAAATCTGGATTTCTGAAAATCTTTTATACGAGGACGACATGACCCCACAGCCCACGGTCGAAGCTAGCGGGGGTGGGGGGCAGGATTGTGGGGTGGGGGGGTGCAGCCCACTCAGCTTTTGTGCAGGGGTGAGGGGCAGCCCACTTAACTGTATGGAGCACCGGGGGTAGGTGGGCAGCCCACTCAGCTTTATGGGGCACCGGGGTGGGTGGGTGGCCAGCCCACTCAGCTTTATGGGGCATTCGTACTGATATGAGCACGTTGGTCATTAGCTTCATATTGCATCCAGTGGAAAGGGCTATAGTGCATTAAATACTTTTAGCGTCTGTGGGCAGACATTTTGAGGCTCTACAGACTATAAATTTGTATAACTCCCACTGAAACCATATATATATATATATTTAGTAACTGGGTAGATAAATAAACTATAACACATACTTATGGAAAAACAGAGATACACTTCGATACGTCGCCCAGATAAATGGAAAACCAGCTACTGATTTATTTAGGCGACGGTTCGAAGAGTATTCTTAACATTTTCAAGTACTCTTTGAAACTTCGCCTAAATAAAGCAGTAGCTGTATCCATACGTTTATTCATACATATAGCTATTAATTATGGTACACAAGGCAGGGTATGACATTTTAGGTGAATTTGTGAAAGTTGTATTAATATTGGATTGATAATTTCAGGACTAGATTTGCTGTACACCATGAAATACTTCCTGTCAATAAAGTAGAAATTCCTAATCCAGCTAAAATAGCAAAAGTAAGTCTGATTGTTGTGATCAAAGAGAGACGGAGACGGACGGACACAAACTAGGTCATATAGCGACACAAACTAGGTCATATAGCGACTACCATAGGGTTCAATTTTACTTTAATGATTAACTTGTGCGCAGGGGTCTTGAGCATTGGAAGGAAACCGAAGGACCCAGAAAAGGCCACACAAGATTGGACAGGCAACCTTACTCGGGTCTCGAGGTGTTAAAGTTCCATATGCGCAAGCAAATTATTGAAATAGAATTGAACCATATGTTAGTCACAAAATGACCTAGTTTGTGCTGAGGTCATTAAACACTCTTTCTCTCTCTCTCTCTCTTGCGCTCTCTCTCTCTCTTGTCATGTATGAGGGGATTGGTTTGTGTATTCAAACACTGTGCAGATCAAGCTTGATTTTAGTGTTTTTATCAAAGTGATTTAGGAGCTCTGTTCCAGTATTGATAATTCTATAATCTATATTTTCTTCTATTTATAGGCTGTGTGTGATGATATAACAACAGAAAGATTTCATCCAGTTTTATCCATGAAGGTAAAACTTCATTATTTATAAATTTATAAAACATAATTAACGTACTACTGTTCTACTCTGACTGAGCTAATGAAGACGGACATATGCCATACAGTGTGCTATGAGAGAAATTTTACCCGGACAGCGGCAATATGGCCTACCATAATATCGAATTCCAACTGTCATGGGATCTTTTATGTGCAAGCCAATGTGTACGCGGGACCTTGGTTTGTCATCCCATCCGAATGGCTAGACAGCTGTCCTTGTCGGGCCCTCCATGCTGCACCACCGTAAAGAAAATTAGGTAATGCTGAAAATTGTTATATTATTTTGAAAAGATATGTTGTAAAACGGAAGTACACTGGTAAAATTTTGAAGTTTAAACATTTTGGACTGACGTGTGCCTACGTGATTGTGTTGTAATATTTTTCTATTTTATTTTCTAGGGTTCTGAGTTAATAGTTTTATATGATGAACATTTATTAACCAGTACATTTAAATTTGGTCTCATCTATCAGAAGTTCGGTCAGGTAAGTTTGTTGTAGATGTTTTGTTCTGGATCACCTTAACCCCAAGACCCCCCCTCCCTTTCTATGATAGATCAGCTGATGTATCACATCTTATTTTACTATCTGATATAACATGTCTTATTTGTTCATGTATGATAAGTAGTTAGTGCAATAGAGTCTCAACAAGATGATTCCTGGTTTATGTGTATCAGGAAGAAATTCTGTTTGGGTGGCTGAATGGTTAACGTGTGCGCGTTGGATCAGAAGATCTTTCATTGTGGCATGGTTTCGATTCCCCGCTTGTACTTGACAAGGAGCAGGGTCGCAAGACCAATATGTTCAAGTGAATTATTGAAATAAAATTGAACCATGTGTTAGTCCCGAAATGACCTAGTTTGTGTCAAGTGGGCGTTAAACACCATCTCTCTCTGTGTGTGTGTGTGTCTCTCTCTCTCTCTCTCTCTCTCTCTCTCACTCTCTGTTTTGACTGGTGGTTGTGACATGTGGTTTTGAAATATTAAGAGCATGTGGAAATGGTGCTGTACCAGCAATATTCTCCCCCCTTGTATGACACACAATATGTCAGATATAACTGCATGTTAGTCCCACAACGATCTTGAGAAATTGTCTATGAGACATTAACTCCACATTGTCATCCCTACAGCTGTGAGTCTAGGTTCATCATGTTAATTATATGCTTATTTTACTATTTTAGACAACAGAAGAAGAATTATTTGGTAATGTCAGTCACGGTCCAGCCATGGAAGAATTTCTAGATTTAATCGGTGACCATGTTTCACTCAAACATTTTAAAGGGTAAACATCACAATTTTTCTTGTTTAAACCAGCGATCTTAATCTGCTGTTTTTTGTTGGCTTTGACCCAGTTTCTAAGAACTATTGACACGTCAGTTTGTTAAAAAAAATTCCACGGGCCACATTTAAACCCTTGGTGGGCTGGATCTGGCCAGCGGGCTGCATGTTTGACACCCCTGGTATAGACCAAACCAATTTCATTTGGTTACACTTACAGATAAATTTAGATTCAAAATAAATATTTCTGTCAAAGTTTTGATTCAGTGCTGAAAGTGTGCTATGACTTGATGTTGAAATATTTATATTATATTTTAGATTCCGTGGTGGATTGGATACATTACACGGTCAGACGGGCCTGGAATCGTTGTATACACATTTCAATAATCGTGAAGTCATGTTCCATGTGTCTACTATGTTACCTCATACAGATGGCGATCCTCAACAGGTGAGTAACTCTGTAAATAATTTTGATGGACGATCGGTTGATTTTCATTATGGGTCCATGAAATCTGAAAAATGATTTTAATCTGCAAAGTTTCCATGCGTTATCAAAAATGACAGTCAAATTTTGAAGTAGAATCCCCGATATGAACTGTATCTAGTAATGTATACATAATGTCGTTATTGAATAAGAGAAGAGAAGCTATATCCATATATACTTTGTGTTGTGTTTTCTTGTGGGTTTCTACTCCGGAATAATCACCTTTTCAAAAATGAGCGACAGTCAAAATTTGATGTGGAAGCCGTGATATAAACTATATGTTATGATATATTTCTGGATATAAGTTGGGTTTTATATACGGTCTCATGTATGGAGTTCATTATGTCAAGTTATGTTTGTCTATCTGGTTTAAATCTCTCATATATAATGTCCTGTAACCTGTGTATATCTTATTTTTTTAAATAAGTTTAGTATTTCATTTTGTCTGAATTTTACACTACAATAAACTGATTAAAACACAGATCCTATTTCATTTCGTTTTTTATGGTTCAAAATTTTGTTTTACTTGTCTTTATTTACTACACTAGGATCTGGAAGAATTGTTATATAAGCTGCATTCTGGTCAATGTGATGGATTAACGAATGTCAGTGAAGCAGAACGGAGGGCCTGACAAGGGTATCTGTCTAGTCATTTCTATGAGACGATAAACCAAGGTCCTCTGTATAAATTGGCATGCACGCTAAAGATCCCTTGGTAGTTGGAATTCGATATAAGAGTAGGCCATAGTGCCGCTGCCTGGGCAAAATTTCCCTCATAGTACACTGTATGGCGTATGCCTGTCTTCATTAGCCCAGTTGGAGCAGAACAGTAGGAAGTTAAACTCCATTTCATTTCATTTAATGTTACAATTATGGTTTCCAAAAAAGAATTCTAAGGTAGTTCATATTAAATAATTTCTCAAAATAAATGTACCAGATAATGATCAATTATTTTCTGGATGATTTAGATAGAAATTGGAATTTATAAATACTTTTATTGACTTTTTCAGCTTCAGCGAAAACGTCACATAGGCAACGATATTGTAGCGATAATCTTCCAGGAAGAAAACACTCCGTTTGTTCCTGATATGATTGCTTCCCATTTTCTACATACATATATCGTTGTTCAACCAATAGATTCTAATACGGACCATACTAAATATAAGGTAGGTTGTTCAACTATACTTTGTACCTGGTAAACTATCTCATCATGGCCATGTAGTATGAAACGTCAAAGCGATCTTGAATTTCAAAACATGAAAGTAATCCAGAAATTTTAGCAACATTGCTCATTACATGATTTAGCCACAATTCAGGTCTGGTCGTGTAGCAATAAAAATCACACAAATAATCAGTCTGGTAATTTTGGAATTGAAATGTCTTTAAACTTGATGTCTTGTTAAAGTTTCATTTCAAACCCTTAAAAGATAAAATTTGATAAGCATATCGACCTTGTGCCCTATTGACCTGGTGGAATATTGACCTTATGACACTTTGACATGGTGGCATATTAACCTGGATATATTGACCATGTGGCATATTAACCTTTGCCCTATTAAACTTGTGACATATTAACCTTGTGCCCTATTGAACTTGAGACATATTGAGCCATGTGATATATTAACTTTGTGGTATACTGACCTTTTAACATATTGACCTCGTGATATACTGACCTTGCACTATTAACCAGGTGACCTATTGACCTAGTGACCTGATTAAACAGGATGATGTATTATTTCAGGTATCTGTGACGGCCAGAAACGATGTTCCTACTTTCGGACCATCATTGCCTAATCCAGCAGTATTTGAAAAAGGACCGGAATTTCGTGACTTTATTCTGACCAAACTAATCAACGCGGAGATGGCGTGTTATAGAGCAGAACAATTCGCTAAACTTGGTGTAAGTTATTTACCTTGATTTCTTTCTCAATATAGGAGAGGGGTTGGATCACCAGTTCAGGCCTGATAATAAGGCCTGTCATTGATTAAATTGTGGGGGGGTGGATGGCCGAATGGTTAGCACGTGCACGTTGTATCAGAAGGTCTGTCATTGAGTCAACTGGCTTGGTTTCGATTCCCTGCTTGTACATGTAGGAGAAGGGTTGCCTGTCCAACCTCGTGGTTTTCTCCGGGTCCTCCAGTTTCTTCCCACTGCTAAAGACCCCTGCACGTAAGCGAAATATTGAAATAAAATTGAACCATATGTTAGTCCCAAAATAACCTAGTTTGTTTTGTGTGGATGTTAAACCCTATTTCTCTCTCTCTCTCTCTCTCTCTATCTGATTCAATTGTTGTGGTTTTGATTCCTAGTGGTCTGATTTCCTCCCACTGTTGAAATAAAGATATATCTGGCTCAGTAACCAGGAGGTTCTGATAGGGGAAAGTGTCTAGTCATTTGTATGGGACAAAAAACAGATCTATGTTTACCGTTGGCAGTATGTTAAAGGAGTCAATATCATCCACAGTCTTCGACATTGCAAACACGATTTGTCGGTCAATTGATGTTGTTATCTTACAGTGAAAAGATGGGGGTCTGACATCCAATATGTAAGATCAAATGAAAATTTTAAAATTAGCACATAAATCGCGTGCCAGAATGCTTTTAAACGCCATAGTGCCACTGTCAGGGCAAAATGTCCCTCATAGCACACTGTATGATATCAATGTATGCCTGTCTTCTATGGACGTCATGGTGCATATTATCAATAAGATGCTAAACCATTTATTATGCACCCACGTTTATTATTACTTGATGGGTTGTTACTCTTAATGGGTTGTTAGTCTTAATGGGTTGGTTGTTACTCTTAATGGGTTGGTTGTTACTCTTAATGGGTTGTTACTCTTAATGGGTTGGTTGTTACTCTTAATGGGTTGTTAGTGTGTTGTAAATGTTTTCATTACCGACAAGATATGTGACAACCCTTGTTGACAGAGAGGACGACTTAGCTGCTGTAGGCATATGTTTCATGGGCTGGCAACCAATCATTCATTTGTTTGTAAATTTGTTTTGATCTGATTACAGGAAAGAACGAGATCATCATTATTAGACTCGTTATATCAAGATTTACAGAAGAAGAATTTTGAGATGTTTGGGGGCTCGTTTTTATCGGGGTCTAGCAAGGAAGGGAGTCGATTATTTGACACTGTTAAACGAGCGTTTAGTGGTAAGGGAAGGAGTCAGTCATTTGAATCGAGTCTATCAGGAAGTCGACGTTTAAATGGAACACCGTCATCGTTACCAACTGTAGGTGAAGATGATAAAAGTCTTAAATCACCTGTAAGTATTGTTATTGTTTTGTAATTGGACGTTCCTATCTGAATATACATAACTGTTTTGTAACTGGACATTCCTGTCTGAATATACATTACATTAACTGTTTTGTATCTGGACGTTCCTGTCTGAATATACTATAACTGTTTTGTAACTGGACGATAATATTTATAACCAACAATAAATCTATTTTTTATTTTTCAGGTGAAAAAGTCTCCGTCTAATTCTAGAAATGTTGCGAAACAATTTTCAAGTTTAGAGAAGAAAAAAGATAAAAGGTGGGATTTTACTTTGTTTTTGGGAGGGATTGGTTGTCTAAAGTCCTGCAGGGCTGCTTTGTAATCTTCATCTTGTTGTAATGGTGTTTGGTTGTATGCATTGTCTAAGGTGTGGAACAGTAATTCTTGTTCTGTTGTCATAGTGATTTGTCATACACGTCTAAATTCTGTTTCTATGGCGATTGTTGCTACAACCAGGATTTGAACAAATGTTTTTTTTTGTATATTTCAGTAATCGTCTAGATAGTCAGAGCACGAATTCCTCATATGCTACATGCAGTACACCACCTAGTCCACAATCTAGTCCAGGCAGTATATCTTCTTCTACCAGGTAAACACATTCCCATAATACACACAGTAGAGTTATCTCACCTTGTTCAATATACACCATAGAGTTATCTCACCTTATTCAATACACACAGTAGAGTTATCGCACCTTATCAATCTACACAAAGTTATCTCTCCCTGTTCAATACACACAGTAGAGTTATCTCGCCTTGTTCAATATATACAGTAGGGTTATCTCACCTTATTCAATACACACAATAAAGTTATCCCTGTCTGTTCAATACACACAGTAGAGTTACCTCACCTGGTTCAATACACACAATAGAGTTATCTCACCTGGTTCAATACACACAATAGAATTATCTCTTCCTGTTCAATACCGGTACACACAGTAGAGTTATCTCACCTAGATTGATACACACAGTAGAGTTATCTCACCTGGTTCAATACATATAGTAGAGATATCTCTCTTTGTTCAATAATTATCGGATGTTAGTCCTAAAATGACCATTATAAATGTGTTGAATTCATTTAAATCTTAGCTGACCCTAGTCAACTTTTGTCGACACCTATAACATTACCGGTTAGCAGAATGCACGTTCCTAGCATATTGAGAGTTGCTCCCCTTATAAACAGACAATTTTCACTCATTTGTTTACTTCCTGTTTGACATTTTTACACTCAAAAATCATACTGTTTCATCGTGAAAAATTATAATAAAATGGTGATATTGTCTAGCCCTACACAAAAATGATGTTCTAATCATGGATTACCATTATGACATGGTTTTTATGACGTCACGACGTCAAACCTCTGGGTCACTTAAGAGTTAAATCCAGTAGCCTGACCATTATAAGTATGTTGAATGCCTTTAAATCCTGTAGCTGTGCTGCCATAGTAATTGTGTTGAGTGGAAATTAAATCCTTTTCCAGTCTTTTTTTTAAACACAGTCATTACCAATTGTCTATTATGAATTTTATATGTTTTAAATGCTCTTTAAAAACTTAGCTTTTAAGAAAATGTTATTCAACATAATGCGCTTATGTCTAGTGACCAATTAATGTTTTTAAATGTTTATAAACAATATTTACAGTGGTTTGATATTTTTTAACGTAAATCGCTATATGAAAAAAAATTAATTATTATTATTATCCATGAAAATATTGTCTTCTGATTTTCATATATACACCTTTTATGCATTTTTTGTTGTTTTTGTTGTTTTCAGAATAAATAACAGTGGTATTCAGATCTCTCCATCTAATTCTGAGAGTAGTTTTAACAGTATTGATGACTTTACGCCAACAACACCCAACAGTTATAATAATAATACTAAAACTAGTAATAATAATAATAATAATAATCACAGGCATCCACATCCTCATGATCATGAAGACTCGGATACAGGCATGGTAAATATACATTTTAATTATTTATTTATTTATTTTTGTAAGAAGAGAGAGAGAGAGAGAGAGAGAGACAGACAGACAGACAGGCAGACAGAGAGCAAAAGGGAGAGAGACAGAGAGAGACACAGAGAGAGAAATGGGGTTTGACTCCACTTGACACAAACCAGGTCACTAGGAAACCGGAAGACCCAGAGAAGGTTGGACAGACGACCATATTCCTTGTCGCATACAACTGTTGAATCGAAACCCACGCCAGTTGACTCAATGACAGACCTTATAATACAGCGCGCATGTGTTAACCATTGGACCATCGAACCCCCAGAGCTCTAAGTGTATCTATATTAAATATATATTTATGTTACAGGACAGCATGTCGTCGACAGGTACACCTAATAACGTCATCCGATCATCCATATCTAATACTTATAATGAAGATGGTAGCTGTGTTTTCTCAATGGATGCTGACAGTAAGATTATTTTTATTCTATGTCTCTCTATTGATGCTTACTATTTATTTTATTATAAATTTCAAGAGTGCTAGAGTGCTTCTCTATTGCTAGAGGGCTCTTGTGTTGCTAAGACACTCCTCGGTTGCTAGAGTGTTTTGTTGTTGCAAGAGTGCTCTATTTTGTTAGATTGCTCTTGCTAGAGTTGCTAGGATGCGCTTCTGTTGATAGGATGCTCTAGTAGAGAGCTCATATGCTGCTAAAATGTGTTCAGTTGCTAGGAAGATCCTCTGTTGCTAGGATGCTCTAGTAGAGAGCTCATATGTTGCTAAAATGTTCTTCAGTTGCTAGGAAGATCCTCTGTTTCTAGGAAGCTCTAGTAGTGTGCTCATCTGTTGCTAAAGTGTTTGCCTGTTGCTAGGAAGCTTCTGATCTGTTGCTAAAATACTCTAGTATTGTTAGAGTGCTCTTCTGTTTTTAGGAAGCTTCTCTGTTTCCAGTGGGCTCTTCTGATGCTAGGATGCACCAGTAGTTCTTGAGTGTCCTTCTGTTGCTAGGATGCTCACTGTGTTGCTAGAGCGCTCCTCTTTTGCCTGAGTGCTTCAGTGATGCTGGTAGTGCTCCTACGGTTAGGACTTTTTGTTATTCGAATAGCCGTAGCTATTAACCGGTTAGTAACCGTTAACCGTATGGTATCAATTTTAAACATAAAACAGAGCTTGTCAGGTGGTGCGAGTCATTCATTACTCGTGCGCACGCTATACTCGCCTAAAAGGCATTACTACACGCGCAAAAATTTCAGTAATTTTTTCAGACATGTACAATTCTTTAATGAAAATTTAAACTATCTAAGGCCGTAGTTATTTATTTACCTGGTTAACTTGGTTCATTTGAAACATTTTTTAATTCAATATAACGATAATATACAAAACAATACTCTATTTCCCTTCGTACGTGACAGATGGCGATAATATTACGATTACACAATGTTACTAAGAATAGAATAAAGTAAATTAGAAGGCGTCTATTGATTGGACAATAAAGAAATAATTCCTCGCTTGCAAGTAGAATTTTTATGATTGGTTAATTTAACTAAAAACCAAAGTAGAATTCTTGCGAGAAATTACGAGATATGGAACGTGTTGAATGTCATAACGAATCTAGTATGTCATTTTCTAGCCTTTATGATTATATTTTGAATGGTGGTTACGTTTTGAAGTAAATAATAAACAAGGTAGAATATAGTTAGAAATGCCGAGAAGTATTTAGATTGGATTAACAATAGCAAAAGTCAGAACAAGGTCCGTTGACTTTGCCGTATGACTACGACGAGTGCTATTAATAGTATTATTTTTTAGCAGTCGACATCGTAGGACGACTGTTACATTCTAAGATTTTCAAACATCAAATACAAAATGACAACGGGCAAGTTTTGTTATAAAGAGGAATATGATCAGACACAACTCTATGTAATGGGGGACATCTCAAAATAACCGTACCGTTGAATTCGAAACGTTTAACCGTCCAGTTCAAACCGTTTACGGCTATCCGACTAGTCGTAGGAGCACTAGATGCTGGAGTGTTTTAGTCCTATAGGCTATTACAGTGCTCACATGATGCTCTATTTCTGCTTTATTCAAGCTTTGCTTCATATTTTTTCCAGGTATTGAATGTTATATCAGACACATTGAAAGATTAAAAGCAGAGATTCATAAATTAAAATGTGAAAAATTGGATTTGCTCCGTCAAAATGTTGTAAGTATTATTGCTTCATGGTTTTCCATTAGTTAAGTAGCTTCTTAGCATTAGACATGGCTTCTTAGTATTAGCTATGAATATATATATGGTTTCTTAGATTCTTTAATCCAGGAACTGGTTTCATACGTTTGATAATCTTCTTATTGACACTCTTCATAAAAAGCCTAAGACTCCGTCAATTAATAAAATTGCACTTTGATTCATGGACTTTAATTTTTGCTAAGACATGACAGTTCTAAAATTGATGCGATGATATCATGGTTGGTTCCTGGTTGAAATAGAATGATCGTACTTGTTCATGCAAATATCTTCTTACGATCAGTAATTCAAAAGTTTTGAAAAATATTTTTGATACTATTGTAACCTTTCTTATATACACTGTAGTCTAAAACACAGGCTCCTGTTACGTGCGTAAACATTTCGTTAGTCTTGACGTAACGCTATGTAAACAATGTGGAGCTCTGTTTATACCCGAATGACATTGTTACGGAGTTAGGCATTGGTTGTTAATCGGCTTGTTGACCAGTCATAATTTGGAACAGAAATTTGCTTTCGTTACGGCAGTGTTTGAGTGGAATTAGGTCTAATCAAACGAAACACTGCAAGGAGTATACCACCCCTGCAATTGTATAAAACACCTTTTTATCGTCCTTTAGTCGTGACGATGGGGAATTGTGATCGAGGAGCCTCGTAGAGGGCCTCTCTTTTATCTACATCTGGTGCTGACTGTCGTCTTGCCTTAATGTAAGTTTGAGTAAGATAGTGCTAAAAGATAAGGCCAGCTAAATTTTTTCGTCATAGGTCACGAGATGTAAACAGAGCTAGCGCTAATCCCAACCCTAAACCTAACCCTGGACAATGTTTACCCTAACCCTAACCCACAATCTCGCCAACTTTTACATACCCTAACCTTATTTACATCTCAGCGACCGTGACAAAAATTGAGCTGGCCTTAACAAATAGATTTAGCCAGTGGGATCTTTAATAAAGTATTTCTTAACATTTTATTTTCAGTCAAGTCAAAAGGAGATAAAGAAATTGCGTGAACAGGAATATCGTTTAGTGAATGAACTTGCCACGGCAACGCATCAACTCAAACACATGAAAATACCACTGATTGAAATTAGTGCTGAGGCCGCAGTTTAAACGGGAAAAATAATTTGATTATTTAAAAAAAATGTGAATGTTGTTATTTGTTTTGTTAATGGTTTGTGAAGATCCTATTTTATTTTATCTTTTCGTGTTTTATAAAATTAGTGCTGAGACTTGAGACATACAAGTGAATAATGACTCAATAGATAATTTAGGTCATGAATAAACTGTGAAATGTATGAACCCTGCTGCACCAATCGGGTGAATGAACTGTGGAGATAATACAACTAGGCCGACAACAGATGAACATTGGATGTTTTTTTTAATCCTTGTAAAATTATCGTGCGTCTGAATGAAAAGAAGTGCAACAGGTTTTCTGGACAGAAAGTTCTGTTTAGGAAACCCTGGCTTCATTGGACAAAGTGAAATTTCCAGATTATTTCCAAATTATATTTTAAAAGTGGCATCAGGTGTTTTGTAAGTGATGAATAACAGGTGAACAAACAGGTGAACAAACATAAGAGACTGAAAGTTTCTCTAAGATTGGATAACGATGAACATATAAACATTTATGTTAAAGAAAATGTTTTGTCCGAAAGAATTTCATTGGAGTGACACAGAATCCCAAGTTCCGATGTGGCAAGACATGACTTAATCAAATACGTGAATTACGTTTCACCTGTTGTGATTGGTGGAGATAGTTTCATATTCAGTCGCCGTCTGCTTTCTCGCCCAATAAAATAAGCTACCTGTAGGCCTAGCTGGTTGAGTGTTATCGTCTCGATATCGTGTAGGCCCATTTGAGAGTGATCTTCTCAATATCATGGAGGCCCATTTGAGAGTTATTGTCCTGTAGGCCTTCCCAATATCAGGTGTATGAGTGAAATCAACCAGATTGCCTGTATATGAGAGTTATCTTCTCGATAGCCTGTAGGCCTATATGAGAGTTATCTTCCCGATAGCCTGTATATGAGAATTATCTTCCCGATATCCTGTATATGAGAGTTATCTTCCCGATAGCCTGTATATGAAAGTAAACCTTATTAACTACTTTACCTTTTTAATTATAAATACAATCCTGTTGATAAATCAAATTCTAACAAGTGTGTGCAAGAAATGTGACTATTTTTGTTAATTCAGAAATTAAAATGAAAATGTGTATGTATTGAGAAATTTCTTCATATGACAAAACGTGTATATACTTTATTGTAACACAAATTGGTGCACAAGATGAAAAAAAGAAAAACTGATTTCAAAAGCTATGTGTGAGGATGAAAAGAAGTGTGTACATCATCCATTTTTCATGGATTCTGTAGAATTAGAATTCCTTAAAATGGATATAAAATAATCTGATTTATAAGATTGTTATGGTTACAGATAATTAACGGACATTTATTGAGTGAAATATTTGTATTGAGGCAATAATTTTATTGTTAAGAATGGGTAGCCTACAGTTAAAACGTTTATTTTCTAGAGAATATTACAAACGAAGGCCTACAAAAAATGTTCTCATGAACAATGATTAGATTATAATATGGTCACAGGGTTTAGAATTTATTTTATTTGAACATGGTGCATATTAAATATAATACATAGTGCAATATCAAATAATTCTACTGGTCTTTATATCGACATGTAACACCTGAACTACAGACGGAGGTGGGAACAACGTATCCTGCAACTCTAGCTGCCTCAAGTTCAACTTATTTCTCACGACTTGAGTCGCTGTGAGAGGATATAACTCTAACTTGCTGACTAATTAATTTGATGAATTGGCATTTTGAACACGACTTGGGCTTTTTGAAGATTTGGGACTCGACTCAGACTCGAAGAGCTTCAACTTGGGACTGCAGGTGCCACGATTTGTTCCCACCTCTGCCTACAGACCTTTCAGACGGATGAGATGTCACAATCAGGGTAGATAACTCTCCCATGCATGTTGTATAATTATCGAATGTATACATTTTCTTGTATCAGTCTATTAAATAATTATTATATGGATTAGATACTCAAATTGAAAATATTTAGTAAGGATTCTGAATTCTGAGTGAAAAAAAGAATTAAATTGAAATTCTGAGAATATCAATATCAGTGTATAGTTCAGAATGAAATGATTCTTTTAAACATACATTATGCAAGAGCTAAATCTGCCTATTGCAGGTCTTTCTTTAGGCCTGAAATGTTATCTAAATTATTAATTAGACATTAACTTATCCAGACCATAATCAACTCCAGATGTCCCCGCTAGCCTGCGATATTTAGTGGATTAGGATCCGATTTGCTGCTCACCTTTCATTCATGATTAAATCATGAAATGGATAATCGAGACTATGTTTTTATCGTACCGACTTTTGTAATGATAATCGAGGCTAGGCCGAAAATTCAATCGCTAAATTCTTGGTAAAGAGTGGATCAATCTGACTGAAATTTTCAGCAAATTCCCTTTACATTATCTAGAATTTAATTATAATAGTGAAAACTGCCAGCTCTTTATGTAATCTCTCATAATGTATCTTTAAGCTAGTATTACAAATGTTAAAAATGAATGACTATGTTGCTATGGTGATGTAAAATGTAGATATTTTGAATATTATAGGTACCTGTATTAAATCATAAATTAATTATTTTGTAGATAAAACTTGGTGTAGATAAACAAATTGTAGATTATTATTAAATTCCATTCTAGTCATAAATTGTAATTAATGCTTATTATTTGTTGTTTGTTTACGAGTTTCTGATGTTAAGAAAACCTTGAGATTTCAAATTGTTTCAAATTAAAAGTTTATTATATTTATTATTTTACGAGGGTAGACGAGGGTAACACCCTGTTTCAGTGTTTGCTTGCTAGGCATTTAATTTTTATTAAAGATTCATGGAAGTGTCTATAAATTTCTTAATTATGGTGCTTCTTGGCAAGATTCTCCTTTAATTACAAAAGGTCCATGTGCCTTTATCTTTTTTTGTTCCGCTAAAAATATTCCCTGCTTATTTCATGTTTAAATCAAATCATTTTAAAATCAAGAAAAGGCTCAAGTCAAAATATTTCTTGAATTTATCATTTTGAAAAAAAGGATAATTGTGTAAATATTGTAAATGGTTGTATATAGATGTAAATTGTTTGTAAATAATTATAATTATATGTTCGTCTTAGTTGGGTTTTAATCTTTCACGTCTCCCAGACTTTCTGCCAAACAATTTATATTTCCTTCTCGGTTTATTTCTTGATTGAAGTTTAACAATTTTCTTGAAATAAAACTCAGGATTGTTGTTTACAATGACAAAAGAGAGGTTAATTATTCAAGTACTAGGAATAAAATTGCCGCGTGTCTCGTTCGATTCTTTGATTGTTAAATGAACAATAAAGTTTCACTAAATTGGAAATTTGAAACAGAAAAAGTTTGTCTCTAAAATAAAATTCAAGATTTCTTGGTTTTTTAAGTATTAATTTGATAAACTTGTTCTTACAAAATATCCACCTATGTCACTTGATATTTTCACAAATTGTTGTCCTTTTTATTATTTTTGACATATTAGATTCCTTGATGTAATCATACTTTGCAAAAGCTGACAAATAAATCTTAAAATTTACAATTTTTTGATGTAATCCATACTTGACATGACAGAGGCTGTAAACGAATGTACCGTAGTTTGATTTTGAATGCAAAGCTGATAAAAACGACCCAAAATTGACGGAAATTAAATTCATTGGAAAAAAGTCTGGAATATATGAAGATTTTTCTCTTCTTCATTGTTTTTTGTGCCATAGTAAATTTTAATTTTCTATTTTTTTTTTTTTTTTAATTCGTTTAATATTTAAGACATAATTGTTTTGTTAAAGATAAATATTTAATTTGATCTTTGTCCACCAAGATTTAAACAAAAATTATTTTTAATAAATCAGCAGAGGATAGAAATTGTAGCTAAAATATTATCACAAAGCTAGCTGAAATTTAAAAAGTTTAAGGTATTGCAAATAAAGTTCAAGATTAGGGATTATTTTATTCTAAGAAATTTTTCATTATTTTTGGCTTATAATTTAGATATTGTGATATTTGATTAAATAACAAAAATAAATAAAGTTCCAGATTAGGAATTATTTTATTCTATGAAATTTTTCATTATTTTTGGCTTATAATATAAATATTGTGATGTTTGATTAAAATAACAAAAATAAATTTAAAAAAAAAAACAACTTAAATTTGTCAAGATCTTAAAAAAAAAATTGTTAAATTATAATTGTTCATTGATTGAAATTTAAATAAATTTTAAAAAATTGTTTGAGCTTTTATGTACTGTGTTTATTATTTCTTAATGATCCAAGTTCACCTGATATCCCAGTCTTAAATCAGTTATTATCGGTATGAATAGTATTGAACATATGTTTTAACCCAGAAAATTTTCTAATTTGGTAATAAAACCACAATTAAACATACATTATGCAAGAGCTAAATCTGCCTCTTGCAGGTCTTTCTTTAGGCCTGAAATTTATTAACATGACAAGACCATAATCAACTCTCCGATGGCATCGGATATCTCCGATATTAAGTACATTAGAACCATTCAGCCATATTTTGATTTAATCTATAAATGGTGAAGCGAGGCTAAGCCTCGAACAACCAGTGCGGTGGTTGCAATTAATGCACACATCTTGTCAAACCATCAAAAGCTAATATCTTCGCTCGCCATGGATTAATTTTAACGAAATTTTCAATAAATTCATTTTGCATTATCTATTTTCGAACTATTATAGTACGAATGGCCAGCTCTTTATCTAAATCTTACATAATGTATCTTTAATATAACGTTTGGACTTTGAAAAAATAAGATGCATGCATTGACTAACATGTCTCAAAGATTTAAAACATACTGGTAAATTGAAACATCAAAAAGGAAATAACACTGTCGATGATCAATAAAACATATAGTTAAATGAATGAATCTATAATTGAGATATTGAAGAAATTCTTGGTAATTCAAGAAATTCTTGGTAATTCCTTATTTAAAGTCGCTGATTGTCGTATGCTTGTTTCGGACAATATATAATCGGTCACATCTTAATCCACGCCAAAATATACTATATTTAAGAAAATAAAACCCAAATAAAAATGGTAGATCATTTTCTGATAAACAGACAGCTTTAATTATATAATAATAATTAATTTTCATATAGCGATTTACATTAGAAAATCCCAAACATGAGAGTATCCTCATTGAAACGTTGCAGTTAATAAATCTAGTGAATGTTATCCATAAAGTTGTCTGTTTATTATATATCGCGTTCACTAAATGCCTTTCAAAGACAGATAATCTTCTGGCATGGATTTAATTGGATTAAAAAGAGGTCTTTCAAAAGATAATACCCAATACCTATAGGTGCCACTGTTTTGTTTATATCGGGGAGGCAGAATGTTGTCAACTTTTCAAAATTGAACCAATTTTTGACTGATCTTCATTTTAATGATTCAATTTTTACATATGACCGTCAACGACTTTAAGATTTAGAAGTACATACTTTAATAAATAATTTAAAACAGGGATATGGACAATATGATTTAATATTTCTTACAAATTGTTGTTAAATTAAGGGAAGCTTAAAATGTCTGCTTTGTTTATTTGTTGTGTTTTTTTTTTTTTGAATATTAAAATAATTTTTACTGTTGAATATATTGACGATATATTTCTATCTGTTATTAATTTATTATATTTCTTTGTGCGTTAAAAGGCATAATGATGATTATCTTGTGAATTGTCCAATAAAATAAATAAATCTATTTATATCTAGATGGTTATTTATTTGCGAGGGAGATGTATATGTTTGGTCTGGTGAGAGAATCGGCAGCCACAGTAGCTCTGTGAGTAGGCCTACCTTTCGAGATGACTTACTAGTTGGTTCAGAATTGATTATCTAGATTGGTTATTTATTTGCAAGAGAGATCTATGTTTGGTCTGGTGAGAGAAACGGCAGCCACAGTAGCTCTGTGAGTAGGCCTACCTTTCAGGATGACTAACTATAGCTAGGTGATTCAGATCTGATTATGTGTTGGTCAAGATAGTTTTTAGAGGTGTAGAATTGGAGTACTGGAAAGAAAAGTATATAGTCGCTTGGTCCCATGTGTGGATTAAAGGAGCTAAATCGCTAATATTTGGGACCTAGAAATTGACACAAATGGGTCGCAACACATGTAATAATGTAATATATATGAATGTGTTTAAACTGATTTACATTCAATCGATTCTGTTTTTACTGTAATTTCTACTCAGTTATGTTCAGGGAAATACGCCAGAAGTCACAATCGAATGGCAAATTCCAGCATCTGGTTATTCCAGTCTGCACCGATAGTATTTATTAGCATGCTCTCCAGATAAGAAATGGGGTTTAACATCCACTCGACGCAAACTAGGTCATTTCAGGACTAACATATGGTTCAATTTTATTTCAATAATTCACTTGCACATAGCGGTCTCTAGCAGTGAGAGGAAACCTGAGGACCATGAGAAAACCCACGAGGTTGGACAGGCAGCCCTACATACAACTGGGAATTGAAACCACGCCAGTTGACTCGATGACAGACTTTATGATACAACGCGCACGCGCTAACCAAATAAGCTGAAACAGATCCTGCAGGGTACAACAGTGTCGGATAAGCTGAAACAGACCATGCAGGGTATGAGAGTATCAAATAAGCTGAAATAGGCCCCAACAGGATAGGCCTACATCTATGTCAATCATCTGCTGTATTGTATTGATTGATGATAATATTCAAGTCAGAATGTTACTGTTCCTTCATACCTGACAAAATACTACCAGGTATCTTCGAATTGTTTGGTTAGAACCGGCTGTGGTAACTCTCTAGATATTAAACAAAACACAAATTTCCTGACAATAATTCTAGTTTTAAGTGTAAGGGAAGTAACTCCAGTTACTGAACAATGAATAAATAACATGTTACCAGCTGAAATGAACATTTTAGAAAACAGTATATGGGCTCAGACTAGCAATTATTTGCCCATTGACATCAATGTTAAATGGCTGTAACATCACAGACTGTAGCTTTTTGCTCAAAATTCCGTTGGTTCCATTCTTTATAGACACAATGGGGACCACATTTGGCAATCTCCTCATCATAATTTTGTAGGGGGTTGACCGTTTAGATTTTTTGAAGTTGACTGGGGTGAAAATCTCACTTCCGACACAATGATTGCTCTTCAGAAAGACACTTTACACCCTCTATCCCTTCGCTCTAATATCATCAGTATTACCCAAAACTGCTATGAAATTGCAAATTTTATCCCTCTTCTCCAATTCTAGACCAAAAAGTCAACCAAAAAATGCAGGAAGAGGGGAGAAAAAAATTAAGGAAAAAATTGTCTATTTATAACTTGCACTACATTCGTCCATCATGAAATAAAGGGAAATAATTACTAGGCTGAGTCCATATGTAGGATATGGCAAGTAACAATAAATTGGCCAGAGTAGATCATTAATTTCTCCATGGCCATTAACTCTAATGTTACTTCTCTTTGACCATCTCTAACTTTCACAAATTGCTGTTGGGTTAAGTCACTTAAGTGCTTTCTACTACAGAGGCAACACCATTTGGCAACCTCTTGTTCAAAAGTTATGAGGTTCACCATGGAAATCTTTAGATACATAAACTGGAAGGAGCATACTAGTGAACATGCAACTGTTCACCCTACATTTCAATATGAAAAACCTCTTAACTCTGTTAACCTTTCGCTTTCAATTCATTAATTTTCACTAAAACCTGGCAAAAAATGTATATTCAAATTTCAAACCCTTTTTAATAATAATCAACATGCAAAAGGGTGAAAAAGGGGTAGGGGAGAAAGACTATTAATAACTTTTGCAGTATGGGTAACTAGTGTAGGAATTAATTAATGGCGCATAGAATAACAGGGTTATCAGGTTGGCTACGGTGATATGTACGGCAACTAGTTACATGTTTTTAGTATGCTTCTTCAAGTTTGTGTATCTAAAAATTTTGGTGGTCAACCTCATACATATTTTAGTGCAAAGACATGACCATTTGGGGATATTTGGGGAAAAGTTGGAGGTGGGCAAAGAGACCAGAATTAACATTAAGTCAATGGGGAAATTAATGGTGGTCTGCCTCCATTAATGTTAGGAGTTATTCCCCTTGATTGACATATTAATTCCTTGTTTATCAGTAGTGAAATCTTTCAAATAATAAACAAAGAATGATTATTAACATTTTAACTATTTTATTCAATTCTATTTGTTACATTCAAAAATATTCTAGCACTAAATAAATCATCCATCATATTTTTCAAACTTTATCAGATTTCAAATTTCGATTCGCTAAAATATCCACATAAAATCCACCTCTTCTTGACAACTCCAACTCGGACTTAATGAATTCCTCAGCGTTAAAATCTTTGGCGGCTTTAGTATAAGTCGCCAGATGTGCGGCAAATATTCTTTCCTTTTTCTTCTTCAGCTGCTGTGTCTGAATTCTCAATTTGAACAGATTAACTTTCCGAAATTTCTTAAGTAAATGCTTATTCATTTTTCTGCGTCGTATTTTCATGATATTTCTGGCGAATTTACCTGTATTATCGTTCGTATTTGGAGGTGGAGTGGTGACGTTTATTTTTTTGTTAACATGGGGAGCAATGATATCTTGAATAGTCTGTATAGAGGTCGGACAGTCGTACTGACGTTCCACGATATTACGATCTAATATAACAACATTAACCTTACTGCTTGACGTCGGACACACATACTCGGTATTATTTATAACGGCAGATAATTTGAAACTTGGAGAAGTAATTCTATTTAATGTGGTCGCTGGATTAAATGTGGTATATTTCGGTATATTGAATGAACTATCAGTTTTGTTTGCTTTATCACACGTGACAACAGAAGAAATGGATTTGATGTTATGCTTTATTCCTGGAAAAGACAAAACAATGAAAGTACATTTTATACATGTATGTAACAAGATAATGTTAATGAAATGAAATTGAAATGAAATGGGGTTTAACATCCTACTTTTTTACTCCAACTGAACTAATAAAGATGGGCATACGCCATACAGTGTGTTATGAGCTAATTTTGTCAGGGTAGCGGACAAATGGCCGACTCTTATATCGAATGGCAATATATACACAGGACCTAAGTTTTTCGTCCCATCTGAAAGACTAGACAGCTGTCCTTGTCAGGCCCTCTGTCCTGCACCAATGACAAGGGGGAACCATGCCGGGAAATCCTGATGAACTGTCTCTGCCAATGTCTCAAGTTGTGCCTGGTGAAAATGTTTTGGAACTACATATAGTACCATAGTTCTTTAAACATACATTATGAAAGAGCTAAATCTGCCTATTGCAGGTCTTTCTTTAGGCCTGAAATGTTACCTATATTATTAATTAGACCTAAATTAACTTATCTAGACCATAATTAACTCTTTATGCCATCGTTAGCCTGCGATATTTAGTGGATTGGAATACATTTTTTGAAAAATAATTTAACGTAAAAATGGATAATCTGGAGCTATTTAATTGAAATTTTAAACATATTCTATTTACATTATCTATTGGTCAATTTAAATCCACATCATGTGCCATAGATGCGTTGTGACCCATTTGTGTCCATTTCTAGTTGCCAAAGAAGAAAGATTGATCTCCTTCAACGTCTGCTTCCATAAAACAGATATCACAGGCAATTGCATTTATGCCATTTTATACCATTAAATACTCTGTGAAAAAAGGGCCTATTTCCATTTTGATTGATCAAATTTTTGAGGAAATTTATATAGGGGTGGGTAGCCATATCAGATTTTTCTGGTAAAAGAACTAGTTTTGTTCTGATGTGAACTTTTCAGGCTGCATGTCTCACTAGTCTGGAGGTCGGGTGTTCGATCCCGGCATTGGCTGAGAAAGTTCATCCAAATTTTCCGGCGTGGTTCCCCCTTGTCAGTGATGCAGGACAGAGTGCCTGACAAGGACATCTGTCTAGTCATTAGGATGGGAGGCGAAATTGAGGTCCTGTGTACACATTGGTGTGTATGAACATGTAAAAGATCCCTTGACAGTTGGAAATCGATATAAGAGTAGGCAGTAGTGCAAAATTTACCTCATAGTACACTATATGGCGTATGCCCGTCTTTATTAACCTAGTTCGGAGCAGAACAGTACCTCATTTCATTTCATTTCAGGCTACATGTACATGATGGCACAGTAGAGGTCTCGGGTGAACTGGAGTAATTACGTTTCACTGGAGTCAAGGTTTCAGTAATGTGTAAACAGCAAATCTGGTAAAGACTAAATGTTTTCCCTTGTCAGGCCCTCTGTGCTGCAACACTGACAAGGGGTAATCAAGCCAGAAAATCCAGACGAACTATCTCAGCCAACACCGAATCGAACATTGGACCTCTAGGTTAGCGAGCCATTGTCTTACTCACTGAGCCACCGTGGCTCCAGCATCAATTCAACAATATACATACCTGTCGTTATTCTCAATAGTTGAAAGTTTTTACAAACTGCTGATAACACAGAAATACCCCTTTGTGATGTCATCTTTCTACAAAAAATAAAATGGAATGTCAATACAATAATAGAATCATTTATCATTTAAAGATACATTAGTTAAGAGTTTAATAAAGAGTTGACCATTCTTGCTATAATAATTCAAAAATGGATGGTAAAAAAAGAAAATATTGAACATTTCTGTCAAATTACTTTATTCTGAACAGAAATCAAATGAAATGAAATGGGGTTTGGTTTAACGTCCTACTGTTCTGCTCCTATACTGGACTAATGAAGACGGGCATACGCCATACAGTGTGCTAGGGAAATTTTGCCCGTGCAGCGGCACTATTGCCTACTCTTATACCGAATTCCAACTGCCAGGGGATCTTTTACGTGCATTCCAATATATACACGGGACCTCGGTTTTTCGTCCCATCTGAACGACTAGACAGCTGTCCTTGTCAGGCCCTCCGTCCTGCATCACTGACAAGGGGGAACCACGCCCGAAAATCTGGATGAACTTTCTTGGCAAATGCAGGGATCGAACACCCGACCTCCAGGCTAGCGAGCCAGCGTCTTACCCACTTAGCCACGTAATCCCCCTATTCTGAACGGAGTTGTCACTGTTGGAAGTTTGGACTAGAAATAGACATCAACTGTGTCTGTACCATCTACGAGAATTGCCGATCGTTTGACTGACAGGGGTTAACTCCACCCACATATTCTCAATTATCAAGTAAGATTCTCAATGGCTATGGTACCCTCGCTTCGTAGGCCTTTCATCACCAGTTTCCAGTAGTGACCTTTTGGTGACTAACGGTAAGCGTTAGCTTGGTAGGCCATTCCTTGATTTAATTTTAAATAGACGACTGTATAAATCCAAGCTGTACCCAAACCATCTGAGGGTCTGCAGAGTTGATTTTAAGCTGCAATAGGCAGATTTAGCTCTTGCATAATGTACATGTATGTTTAAGTAAATGAAGTATATACATGTAAGCGTATAATTACTGTTTTTAGTGTTGTGGTGATTTATGAAGCATTTATCCTTTCTATAAATAAACTAGTCATGTCTGTTGAAATCAATTTATTTGAAGCACAGTGTCGTGTCATGAGTACCAATAGTTTTGTTACTGGTAACTGTGACATGTTCATAGTCATTATAGTCCATCACATTAACGGTAATGCTGGGTGTAAAGAAAATTTTCAAGTGAAGTATCATCAGGGAAACATTTCACAATACTAACCAATACGAAACACACACATACTTCGGTACCGTATTATTAAGAAAAAATGACAGAATAATCATAAATAAAAATGAGTTGATTTGTGGAAAACTTACAACAAAAAATAAAGTAACTTAGTCCTATATACAATGTACATGTAAAGGGGTAGAATGTGATGGTCCATGTCTTGTGTAGTCCAGCTCTGAATGTAGGTCTCATTGCACTCACCTCTACGTCCAGGGAAGCTAGCATTGAATCAATGTCGAACGTAAACGACCGCCCCAGTCAATTTTACTGGGCAACTTTTTACTGCGAAACGGTCGCGTGTCAGTCCCTGTGAACGCCTGAACAATATAAATGAACATCTTAGTGAGAAAATAAGACCTTGCTTACCTCGCTAGAGTCAGTATGAGCGACACAACACGCTGTTAAAAAATACGTCTCCGTCTTCTAACCGACTTGGCAGACATCATTGAAAGGGTAACGCATAAATTTAAGAACTCGGCCATATAAGATGAAACGAAATTTAAGTAAGCCTGGTGCGAAAAAATTGGGATTTTTGAAAGAATTTGATTGTAAATTATTGTAATTTAGCTAGGCAAAGCAATAAATCACTGAAGATTCTCAATTTTTCAAAGATTTCATTTTTTTTTCTCCCAGGCTTACTTAAATTTCGTTTCATCTTATATGGCCGAGTTCTTAAATTTATGCCAAGTCGGTTAGAAGACGGAGACGTATTTTTTAACAGCGTGTTGTGTCGCTCATACTGACTCTAGCGAGGTAAGCAAGGTCTTATTTTCTCACTAAGATGTTCATTTATATTGTTCAGGCGTTCACAGGGACTGACACGCGACCGTTTCGCAGTAAAAAGTTGCCCAGTAAAATTGACTGGGGCGGTCGTTTACGTTCGACATTGATTCAATGCTAGCTTCCCTGGACGTAGAGGTGAGTGCAATGAGACCTACGTTCAGAGCTGGACTATGTCTTGTGCAATCTGATTCAAATACAGACATATATTTCGTTTCCTTTTTTTTTATGCTTTTGATGGCCGACACTACATGAAGATCTGACCAGTTGTACTAGAAGGTCACATCAGGGGTCGTACAAGGGTTTTTTGACCCTATGACGTTAGACATTGTTTAATTAATCAGCGTTGACGTTTCTAGTGGTTTACCCACAGTTTTGTGCATCCTACAACAAGAAGTCGCTGTAATAGATGGTTTCATTGGCTATATAATCCCTCACGCTATCCAGAACACAGGTTATATAACATTAACAATTCTTCCAGATACATGTACTAGTGTAGTACAGACAAAACAAAATTTTGAACTGTAAAAAACGAAACGAAATAGGACCTGTGTTTTAATCAGATTGATGTCTTGTGAGGCAAAGTTTATTGTAATAACTAATTGAGTGAAATGAAATGGTGGTTTAATTAATGTGCTACTTTTCTGTTCCGGCTGGGGCTAACGTAGGACCACTCTTATTTCAAATAGCAACTGTCAAGGATTTTTTAGGTTTCTTTTATGTGCACGACAATG
Organism: Patella vulgata; assembly: GCF_932274485.2. Taxonomy (NCBI): domain Eukaryota; kingdom Metazoa; phylum Mollusca; class Gastropoda; family Patellidae; genus Patella; species Patella vulgata. Next base: position 8,445,471 of record NC_065885.2, read on the forward strand.
TGTACACGGACCTCGGTTTTTGGTCTCATCCGAACGACTATACGTTGTTCTCTGGTCAGGCCCTCCGTGCCGCAGCACCACTGACCATTCTATCCGTGAAACCACGCCTCAAGTTTGTGGACTGACATGTTTTAAAAGGGGGGACTTTATCACCGCGTATTTCTAGGGGTTTAGAAATGTAATCAAAAACTTACTCTTCTATCAAGGGAAGAAAATACCAAAAACTTCAAAGAGAAAAAGTTATTCCATGGGCGCAGACATCTTTGAAATATCCTCTAAACTAAAATGTTCCACTTGTAATAAAATTACAAAGAAATAAATACAATTGATGAAAGAACCATAATTTTGCTAACACCAGTCTAAAATAATCTTTTGTTGACAAATTTTCTAATTTAAATAATAATTGTAGCAAGTTTTTGTCCAACGACCTTCAACTCTGACCTGACTAAAAATAATATCAACAAATCCTTCTCGTGACTGTGACCGTAGGTGCTTTGGGATCATCAAAAACTGCAATTAGTGAGGCGAATTTCAATTCTGCTAATTTTCTAACAGGTGTAAGACGTCAAGATGAATCCACCGAACTTAGTCCTAAAGGTAAATTTAATCATAAAGCTTCATTTGCAACGTATGCAGTAAAATTATTTATGCGTAAAAATTGAAAGACAGGAAATGAGGAAACGACAGATGTTCACAAGGGCGATGATATTCACACGGATGCTATTTATTATAATAATATATAAATTAATTATCGATAGATTCAATCAATTAGGTTATTTTTTACTGTATAATTTAGCACATTGAATAATAAAGTATAAGCTACTAAGTAAAATGCTAGTCTTTTGGAGAGGCCTACATCATGTTAATTGAAGGTGGTAGACTGAAATTAATTACATGGTTTTTTTTACATTACATTATTATTATCTCATATTATTAGAGTAATAAAGTTGGCCTACATGTCTATATAATTTACATAACACTGTGTCTTTTAAATTGCCTCAAGCATGCTCACTCGGTATTGAGACCACGCCACTACAAATGTATTAAGACCAAATCTCGATAGTCCCACAGGTGGTCTTAATAGAGGGATTTCACTGTAGTTCCACTGACTGTTCCAGTCCGTTCTTGACACTTTATTCAAGTAGAATTTTGAATTGAATCGTAAAATTCTACTTGAAATCAGATGTGCCAGATGCCTCGAGAAATAATTCCTTTTGGCACACAAAGAAGAATTACGGTGAAAAATAGAATATACAGACTCCAAAATAACGTTAAAACAGAGGTGGAGGTAAAGCAGTATTTTCAAATTGCAGTTTAAAAATAAACGGAAAAGCTTCATAAAGTTTTTAAATAATGCAAGTAATTATGTCAACATATCCTTTCCATAGTATAACACAAACCCAAATGTCATTGTTATGGTCTTGTTGTGTTGATAAATGCCTAATTAATAGTTTATATAACATTTAAGACGATCTTTTAGAGGCATTTAGTAACTGGATAGAGCAATAAACTATAACACATACTTATGGAAAAACAATTACTGATTTATTTGAAAACGTTGAGAGAATACTCTTCGAAACGTCGCCCAAATAAATCAGTAATTGTTCTTCCATAAGTATGTGTTATAGTTTATATAACATTTAAGACCTAAAGAAAGACCTGCAATAGGCAGATTTAGCTCATGCATCATGTATGTTTAATATGATTTAGCTCATGCATCATGTATGTTTAATTAAAATTTTACTAAATTTAAAACGTATCTTGAATCCAGATAATCTTGTGACTTGTCAATAACACTATGAGACCTCTCCATAAAATAGAGAGATTCCATTTTATTTCAATAATTCGCTTGTGCGTAGTGGTCTTTAGCAGTGAGAGGAAACCGGAAGACCTGGAGAAAACCCACGAGGTTGGACAGCCGACCCTACTCCTTGTCACGTACAACGGGGGAATAAAAACCATGTCACTTGACTTAATGACAGACACGCTAACCATTCGGCCATCCAATCCCCCTCTAAATAAAAAACGTGTTTGTTTCCTAAATCATTTTATCATGCAATTCAGTGTTCAATTACATAACAATATCATTTTTACCATTTTATAGTCTCTATCATCCAGAAAAAATATTCTACGATTATTAGTCTGGATGTGCTGTCAACATTTGAGAATAATAGGTCATTGGCTAGATTATCCAGTCTTTAACATTAACATAGACAAAAGTCTAAGGGAGGTAACTAGTCCTAAAACAAGATGTTGACGCCCATGAAATTATTTTATTGCATTGCCAGTTTAATATCTAACACTCTTATTTTTTTTTATTGTAAAATTTATCTCTTCATGGGCCATATATATGTTTTTTTAAAATTAATCCTAATTCGTTGTCACGATTCATGTTTGTTTATATTAATGCAAGAATTATGGGATTTTTGTTGGAAGGGGAACAACTCTTACTTGACTTAGCCAAAGATACTGGATAATTAACTACATTATAAACCAAACTCCTGATTACGCATGGGAATTTGACTTTTCATCAAATATTAACAACGGTCCCAGACCCTCCGTACGTTGACGACTAGGAGGTTCTGGTTTTACTCGTCTTTACCACAGTAGGATCTCGAAGAGTTGTTATATAACTTTTGTTTTGGTTAATGTGAGGGATTAGCCAATGAAACGGTCTGTTACGGCGAGTTCTTGGCGTGTGGTGCACAGCACTGTGGATACCCCACTAGAAACATCAACGCTGATTGGTCTGACGTCATAGGGTCAAAAGCCGCTTGTATGATCCCTGACTCGACCATCCACTACACCCAGTCAGATCTTCATGTAGTGTAGGCCATTGAAAGTATAAAGAAATGTAACGATATATAGATCTGTATTGTAATCAGATTGATGTTCAATTAGATAACAATATCATTTTAATGATGATAAATATACTGATGTCCAAAAGAAGGTATACACTGTGCATTTTGTGCCGCATCAACCAAAGTCGTTTTTCCATGGTATACGGTATTTGGGTAGAATGTCAATTTGTTTCACATTTTTATTTTGCTTAGAAATGTTAAGTTTGGACGCAAGAGACAAACTCAGTAATGCTTTATCAAATGTTTTTAATCTAAACAAAACTTAGTCATACTTTTAGTGTGTATACTTTCTTTTGGACATTAGTATATTTCCTGGACGTGATATAAATATTCACGCTGGAAGGATGTAAAGTTTTATTGTTAGTGGATATATTTTATTATATATATATATATTGTATTAATTTCAGGTGATTGTTTTCACACACTTTATATTATCCATGTGGTAAGATTCAACTTTTATTACAAATATGACTTTTATAACAAATATGACTTTATTACGAATGTGACTTTTATTACAAATACAACTTTCATTACACATATGACTTTTATTACAAATATGACTTTTATTCCAAATATGACTTTTATTACGTTTCATATGCGATATACATGTAGCACTGGCCTATTGACCAGAATGGCGTAGTTCGGTTTCTGGCGTGGGCCTGAGAAGAACAGTTAAAGTTGTTTGGATGGGACAAAGCACACTGTATGGTGTATGCACCTTCTTCAATCAATTAAGATCCCTGGGGGCAGGTTCAGCAGGCATCAGAAATTCCACGTGTTAAAATGAACAATTATGTATTGGTATCTGATAAAGGACAATCCAGACCGAAACACTATCCCATTAAACACAGAATCTGTTTTTATTGAGTTTGGGGAAGAAAAAGAAAGAGTTTAAGGTCCACTGGACACAAACTAGGTCATTTTGGGACTAACATATGGTTCAATTTTATTTCTATAATTCGCTTGCGCTTAGGGGTCTTTAGCAGTGGGAGGAAACTGGAGGACCCGGAGAAAACCCACGAGGTTGGTCAAATAAATAGATTCTATTGTTATGATAGTTATTATAAAAAAAAAGAATAGTAGGTCTCATGTTTAGTTAATAAAGAAGAAGATTGATCAGCTTTTAAAATTGATTAAATATTTACCTTAAATATTCCACTTGCCAAATCTTAGCACTTTTTCTCCTGTTAACAACTTGTATTGTTAAAATGAATTCATCATATTTGATCATTCAACTAACAATAACCACTGTTTTTTTATATTTTTTCAGGGCATCTCAGTCTCCAGTATTTCTACCTACATCCTATATTTATCTCAACGCGTTTGTTTTAGCGTTTGGTTTTATTGGTATTTTTAACCACGAATCAAGTGATGCCATTTTATTGGTGAGTTTAACGATGTTAAAGTTATTTTAAAGTAGCTAAGTCTCTAACTCAGTATCATCAAAAATCTTCGACGATGAAAACGCGAATTATTTGTCAATTTAAATCAACATTGGTGTTGTGATCTTACTGGGAACAGGTGGGCTTATGATATCCAATATTTAAGACAAAATAAACATTTTACCATTGGTACACGAATCGTGTACCATAATGCGTTTCAGCGTAATTTGTAATAAGGGACTCAAACTAAGAGGCTAGGTATATTTCACCAGTCATGTCAGACGGTGACACCATATTCTTTTCTATTGAGCATTCGCAATAAATACTACTGGTGTAGACTGGAATAACCAGACGCCAAATACCACCATCCAATTTGGACTCTTCGCGTATTTCGCCGAACATAACTAATTAGAAATTACAGTAGAAACAGAAACGACTGAATGAATGTAAATCAGTTTATATACATTCATATTACATTATTATACGCATTGCAACCCATTTGTGTCAATTTCTAGGTCCCAAATATTAGTGATTTAGCTCCTTTAAAGCCTGATGAAAAAATACTTCGGTTCTCAGTTAATCCTGCGTTGCATTGATTGTATCTTGTCAATATAGGAAATAACCCTATATTTAAGAATAATTGAATGAATCCAGATATGTGCCATAGTGCTAAATATTATAAAGTATATACAACCTAAATAAATGTTATTGTCTGTCGGGGATCACGTGGCTAAGTGGGTAAGACGCTAGCTCGCTAGCCTGGAGGTCGGGTGTTCGATCCCTGCATTGGCCGAGAAAGTTCATCCAGATTTTCCGGCGTGGTTCTCCCTTGTCAGTGATGCAGGACGGAGGGGCTGACAAGGAAAGCTGTCTAGTCGTTCGGATGGGCCGAAAAACCGAGGTCCCGTGTATACATTGGCGTGCCTGTAAAAGATCCCTTGGCAGTTGGAATTCGATATAAGAGTAGGCCGTAGTGCCGCTGTCCGGGCAAAATTTCCCTCATAGCACACTGTATGGCGTATGCCCGTCTTCATTAGCCCAGGTTAGGAGCAGAACAGTAGGACGTTAAACCCCATTTCATTTCATTTTCATTTCGTTATTGTCTGTCATAAATGATAAGGGGTGGGGGAGTTGAGGGGAATGATCGAATGGTTAGCATGCACGCGCTGTATCATAAAGTCTGTCATTGAATCAACTGACGTGGTACAAATGCACGCGCTAACCATTCGGCCACCCAGCCCCCCCTTTCCTCATAGGTGCAGAAAAGTAGACATTAGAATTCTGGTATAATTGATTACTCACCACTGCTGATGAAAGTAAACAGTTGTAAACCCAACTCTCACTGTCTAATCCAGACAGACCATTTTAAACTATAGTGGCAACCCAATAGTTTGTCATGATTCTCAATGAATTTTAAAGTAGCGAAGTCTCTAACTCAATATCATCAAAAATCTTCGACATTGAAAACACGAATTATTTGTCAATTCAAATCAACATTGGTCTTGTGATCTTACCGGGAAAAGATGGGCATCTGATATCCAATATTCAAGACAAAATAAACATTTTACCATTGGTACACGAATCGTGTACAATAATGCGTTACGGCGCCATTTGGAACAAGGGACGCAAAGAACGAGGCTAGACATATTCCACAAGTCATGTCAAAGGTTGACGCTATATTCTTATCTGGAGAGCATGCGCAATAAATACCATCGGTGTAGACTGGAATAACCAGACGCTAAAGGTTGTCATTTAATTGAGACTTTGGCGCATTTCGCCGAACATAACTGATTAGAAATTACAGTAAAAACAGAAACGATTGAATGTAAATCAGTTTACATACATTCCTATTACATTATTATATGCGTTCCGACCCATTTGTGTCAATTTCTAGGTCCCATATACATGTATTAGCGATTTAGCTCCTTTAACTATTTGCCAACAATGGTTTGAAACTTAACATTAATTACAGAAATTCCTGCTAGAACAGCACAACTACACGATTCTTGAGTTGTAATGATATGGTAATCGATAAACCACATTTCATTTTTTAAGGACATGAAATGAAATGAGGTTTAATGTCCTACTCTTCTGCTCCTATTGGGCTAATGAAGACAGGCATATGCCATTCAGTGTGCTTTGAGAGAAACTCCAACTGCCAAGGAATCTTTTGCGTATACACCAATGTATACACGAGTCCGAGGTTTTCCGTCCCATTCGAACAACTAGACAGCCGTTCTTGTCAGGCCCTCCGTTCTGCACCACTGACAAAGGGAAACCATGCCGGAAAATCCTGATGAACTTTATCGGCCAATGCATGGATCAAACACACGACCTCCAGGTTAGCGAGCCAACATCTTACCCACTTAGCCACTGTGGCTCCCTTTTTTTTTTTTTTTTTTTAAACAGAAAATGTTGAGAGTATTATTACTGCTATGGTGATTTATTTATATTTCAGTTTATCGTAGGATTGTTGATCAGTATCGTACAAGATATTATATTTCTAGGAATTTACGAACCACGCGGTCAAGCACTTAGTAGTAAGTACATACTATTTAATTACCATGAGTTATTTTATTAGAAATTGGCGTACATATAGTAGTAACTTCTAGAAGGTCACGTGAGCTTCATTCATTGATGACTTAGTGAACAGAGGTTTAGAATATACATAGCTACATCTAATATACATGTAGCTCATACACACATGGCACCACTACATCTAATATAGCTCATAGACACAAGACACCACTACATTTAATGTAGCCCATAGACACAAGACACCACTACATAGCTTATAGACACAAGACATCACTACATCTGATATAGCTCATAGACACAAGACACCACTACATCTGACATAGCTCATAGACACAAGACACCACTACATAGCTTATAGGCACAAGACACCACTACATCTAATATAGCTCATATACACAAGACACCACTACATAGCTTATAGACACAAGATACCACTACATCTGATATAGCTCATAGACACACGACACCACTTCATCTAATATAGCTCATAGACACAAGACACCACTACATCTAATATAGCTCATAGACACAAGACACCACTACATCTAATATAGCTCATAGACACAAGACACCACTACATCTAATATAGCTCATAGACACAAGACACCACTACATAGCTCATAGACACAAGACACCACTACATCTAATATAGCTCATAGACACAAGACACCACTACATCTAATATAGCTTATAGACACAAGACATCACTACATCTGACATAGCTCATAGACACAAGACACCACTACATCTGACATAGCTCATAGACACAAGACACTACTACATAGCTTATAGGCACAAGACACCACTACATCTAATATAGCTCATATACACAAGACACCACTACATAGCTTATAGACACAAGACACCACTACATCTGATATAGCTCATAGACACAAGACACCACTTCATCTAATATAGCTCATAGACACAAGACACCACTACATCTAATATAGCTCATAGACACAAGACACCACTACATCTAATATAGCTCATAGACACAAGACACCACTACATAGCTCATAGACACAAGACACCACTACATCTGACATAGCTAATAGACACAAGACACCACTACATCTGACATAGCTCAGAGACACAAGACACCACTACATGTAATATAGCTCATTGACACAAGACATCACTACATCTAATAAAGCTCATAGACACAAGAGAGAGAGAGAGAAATGGGGTTTAACGTCCACTCGACACAAACTAGGTCATTTCGGGACTAACATATGGTTTAATTTTATTTCAATAATTCGCTTGCGCATAATGGTCTTTAGCAGTGGGAGGAAACCGGAGGACCCAGAGAAAACCCACGGGGTCATAGACACAAGACACCACTGCTATGACACGATTTAAAGTATTCCAATACACCGGTCACAAAACTATGAAATACGATTAATGTTTATCAATGCCATAGAAACAATTGAAATTCTGAAATTATTACAATTTTGATTTTATATTATTTTCAGGGGGACATGATGTTCTAGGTGAATTTAGATTTTCACTTGGGTATCCTTTCAAAATATAGTTAACACAGGGATGCCATTAAGAATAACAGTACAAATGTTATGAGTACAGCCTGTATCATTACAGGTACCGGACTGTACAGAAGAGTGGATGCTTACAACTGGCCCCTCGGATCAATTCGTTTGATTTGATATTTTTTTGTTTATTTCTTGCATTGTCTACATATAGTGTGTCTTTTCCACAGGTTTGTCTTATAGGTTTTGTTTTCTTAAAGATACATTATGGAAGATTAGATCAAGAGTTGGCAGTTCTCACTATAATAGTTACAAACTAGATAACGTAAAGGCAATTTGCTGAAAATTTCATTCAAATTGATCCACTATGAACCAAGAACTAATCGGTCATCATTACTAAAATCAGTACGATAAACAGCATAGTCTCGATTATCCATTTAATTGTTTAATCGAGAAGGAAAGTTATGCAGTAAATCAGCTCACAATCCACTTAAGATCGCAGGCTAGCGATGCCATCTGGAGTTGATTATGGTCTGGATAAGTTAATTAATGTCTAATTAATAATTTAGATAACATTTCAGTCCTAAAAAAGACCTCCAATAGACAGATTTAGCTCTTGCATAATGTATGTTTAAGGCTGAGTCACACTAGTGGATTTATCCTTTAAGACAAATCCTAGCAAAAGTCTTAAAGGATAAATCCTCTAGGTTTTTGTGGTCATACAATAAGTAAAATCCTATGGGTTTTGGTCATGTGACACAGCAGAAATGTAAATGCACCTTTTCTCGTGTTTTTGGTAATCTCTAGATTAAACCGACCACCGCACGTTTTGGCAGTTGAAATAAAAAAAGAACTCTCTGTTTCAGCTCGTTTGAGTTCAGCGTCAGACATCTTGAGGAAATGCGCACTTGCATTTGATTGGTCAATTCATAGGAAAAATTGTACGTGAACAGCATGTGTTTTAAACCTAAGGATTTATCCGTCGGTCAGAAAATCTATAACCTATAGGACAAATTTTCGCGTTCACATGAAAGGATTTAACTTATGGAAATAAAACCTCAGGATCAATCCACTAGTGTGACTCAGCCTTAATAGTGCTTTATTCTGCACATACTAGTATATCTATTGTACCAGTAGAGAATTATTTTGTGTTTTATTTAATGTCTTGGTATACTCTTTACCAGACGTCCGTATTGATACAGAAATTTTGTTTCCTTGACATAATGAAGTATGTGTATTTTAAATCTTATAATAAAACCTGTCACGATGTTCCTGTTATTACGTATACTCCGTTCTAGAACAACAGACTATGATAGATTTAATATTCCCGGAGTTCCAAATATACCAGGATTTGGAGCAGGTAAGTCCAGGTGTTTATGTAAGTAAGTACCATGTACCTGAGGTTCGAAAATTTACATGCTTTCGAAGCAGGTACATGTACATCACAGGGTTTTGTTAATTATAAATAGAATATGTGGATTTAGTCATATTTGTTTACTAGTAAAACAGTTGGGGGGGAGGGGATGGTTCGGATACTGAAATCACTAACAGAATGAGAAAGGCCACTGCTCGGGCAAAAGGCACTCCCTCTTAAAGTAAGATGTGACTCCTGTATTATAAGGTTGGCAGAGATAATCATAATGAGGCTTTTCTGTTATAAAGCCAAAGCTTGTTGAATTATGTTTATACAGCCACTTCTATGTGGCCGTATACGTATATTGTCATCACCCCCGTCTGTCCGTCTGTTAGTATCCGATTGACTTTAAATTTATACATAGTGTTTAAGGTCATGAAACAAAAAAGCCTATTGATTTTCAATGAGTTCAGATAATTACTGCCATAGTTATGGCCCTTGATCACTTTGAAAAATTTTGTTGATGCTCTAGAGGCTAAAGTTAATATAAATGTTTCAAGGTCATGAGAGAAACAATCAAAAGAAATCTAGTGATTTCTTATAATTACATAATGGGTTCTTACTTGTAACAAGATTTTCGTGTGTTGTAAATGCGACAGCCCTTGTTGACTGCCCGGACGACTTAGCTACTCTGGGCGTATGTTTTTTTTTTAATGATAAACATTTTCCCAAATGGAAATACTGGCAGTTTATCGTCCACAATTACATGTAGATGACATAGAGGCTAAAGCTATCATCCGATTGACTTGGAATTTATTCAGTGATTTCCGACAATTAATGTCAGAGTTATGGTCCGTGATCACATAGAAAAAAATCGTGTGGATCCTCTTCAGACTTAAAGTTGTGATTTGCTTGACTTTTTGGATCAGGCGTTCGTTTCGTTGCCTGGCAACCTATGTTTTTGTTTGGTTATTTCAGGTGCTGCAAGTGGAGGAACGTATGAAAATATCGACCAACCGTCACCGTATCGTGATCCTACCGTACCAAATTATGACAATAACGAAAAATCCGGACCATTACCATAAAAACAAGTCTCATCATTATACGATTTCCATTTGAATTCAATTTCATATTTTCACGGTGGACAAATACTTTTAGTAATAACTATGTATATAATAGGCTTGTTTCGGACCAAAGATTAACATCATTCTTATTTTTGTCACAATGTCAAAGGTCAGTCGTGGTTCCGTTCAGATAATCTTAGTAGGAAATAGTTAAAATATTATTTTGTGAACATCTATAATGAATTTACCTTAAAATATTTCTATATCCGGATGCTCATTTCAATATTTTGTCTGACAATATTTGTATTTTTTTTACGTCCAACCAGACAAGAATAATTTTATTTCAGGCAATATTAGTTCTATCAATTTTTCCACCAATTTTTTGCACATATGGTTTTATGGTTAAAATAACTAACGATGGGTGAATTCTCTAGTTGGCCAGTTTTACGTCAAGTCAATCAGTGAGATAAGGCTGGCAGATGTGACAGAAACGATAGCTGTGTCAGAATTGTGCAAAAAGACATACAGTATAAAATAATATAGGCCTATGATGGCAGTATATTTAATTATAGTAGTTCATACTGTCAATACATTGTATTTTGTAAAACAGTCCATGGATATTTACAGCTTTATATTATATCTTTTGGGTGATAGGCTTACAGGACTATTTGTTTGAAGGTAGGTGGCGGGGGAGGGGGCACAGGTTCATAGACTGGAATTTCTCGATTTTTGACCGAATGTCACCAGATACAGATTTAACCGAATATTTCAAAGAGTGATGTTGACAGTTTTTGAATTGAAGGATATGGGTATTGATAATATTGGACTCGAATGTTAGTTTTGAAGATTCTTGTTTGGATTTTTCCCCTAATATTTAAAGGTGTTCAGTAGAATAGTTGCCTGAATTTCTTTGACCACCTTGTCCACATATTAGGTTGCCTGATTATTGTGCATCTCCCCACCCCCCACCTACTCTGGTTCATACGCCACTGTATGGGAGGTACATCATTGTTTGTGGTTGCTAACACTGTAACAGAAAGATTGAGGCGTAATGACCATGGGGATTCCTTTTCCTGGTGTTAAGCTTGTTTTTGAATTAGATTGATAATCACCACCAGGTAAACTCGTTACATGTACATACCTGTTAATTAACACCTATATATTACTAGTCTATGCAATATTTATATTAGAACCTCACCTATTATAATAATCAACATATAATTTAATATTTGTATTAACATTATTTCTACTATAGATCTACTTTCAATTTAACAAGCAATTTACACAATCTGATTAAAACACAGACCCTATTTCGTTTTGTTTTTTATAGTTCAAAATTTCATTTTACATGTCTTTACTACACAAGGATCTGAAAGAGTTGTTATATAACAGGCGTTCTGCTTGATGTGGGGAATTAGGCAATGAAACGGTCTGTTACGGCGAGTTCTTGGCATGCTGTGCACGGAACTGTGGGTAATCCACTAGAAACGTCAATGCTGATTGATTAATCAATAGGGTCAAAACCTGCTCCAATACGACCCCTGATTCGACTTCCCACTACAACTGGTCAGATCTTCATGTAGTAGAGACCATCGAAAGTATAAAAAAAGAAAGAAATATAGATCTGTATTTTAATCAGATTGCAATTAACACATATTGATTACTGGGCAGCAGTTTAAATATATGCTATCAGATAATTTTATCTAAGTGTTGACATCAATTACAATGTTTTCATTGATTAAAATGTTCTTTTACTCCACACAAATATTTTGTGTAGCAAATGCACAAATTCGAGTAGCTAATTACACTGCTATTAAATACACCACATTACTGCTCATATTTTTAACTGGTTGTGACTAAGATCTATCAATATGTTTTAATTTGGGTTTTAAATGGGGGGTCTTGACAAATCAAATTTACGTTTATGTGTGGGCTGTATACAGGGGTCTCGACAATTGAACTTTATAATTACACAACCAGACTTCTGTTGTTCACTGGTTGTAACTGTAATATTAAGATGTATTGACGTTTATATATGTTTTAATGTGGGTTTTACACCGGGGTCTCGACAACTCAACTAAATGCAACTAACCTAGTTATCATTGCTTGATAATGACTAGAGAAGCCTAGTCGAAACGTCGCTCAGTATTAAGCAGTAATTGTATTCCATAGAATTGTGACCTGTATATTTCAGTTCAATTACTAATAGCCATTGAAACAATTTAAAGATACATTATGGGAGATAAGATAAAGAGATGGCAGTTCTCGCTATAATAGTTAAAAACTAGATAGTGTAAAGGTAATTTTGCTGAAAATTTCAGTCAAATTGATCCACTATGAGCCGAGAACGAAGCGGTTGAAATTTTTGCATAGTCTTGGTTATCATTACTAAAATCATTAATATAAACAGCATAGTCTCGATTATCCACTTTTTTTGATTTAATTATCAATGGCCGTTAGCGGCATATAGGAATCTAATCCAGCCAACATCGAAGGCTAGCCTTGACATCGAGAGTTTATTATGGTCTGGATAAGTTAATTAATGTCTAATTGATAATTTAGATAACATTTCAGGCCTAAAGAAAGACTTGTAATAAGCAGATTTTGCTCTTGCATAATGCACGTTTAAGCTAGTTTAATGAAATAAAATGTTGGGAGAGTTTATCAGTTTCTTGTAAACCCGTGTTAACCATTGTTGTAAGACTTGGGTCAGAGTCCAGTTTGTTATCTGTTTTATGATGAAGTCACCAGTCGCTGCCTAGTTAAAAAGTCAGTTTATTTATAACGTTAGTAGCTGTTGGTTTTATGTAAAATTTATCATGTATTCCAGTATTTTATGGGGTTTTTTTTTTTCATGTCAAGCTTACCCATAATTATTTCATTCCTATAGTTAATCACCTTGACCTTCACCTTTTTCTCGGTTCAGTTGTTAGCCGCCCTTGGTAAGCAGGAAGCATTTACTGTCGTATTGCGGCGGGTTGGGATGGCTTAGTGGTCTAAAGTGTTGCGCTTCAAGCTATAGCTTGCGGTCATGGTTTCGATCCCTGATGTGAGTGTATGTGGCTTGGAGATAGGGGCGCACCTTCTCAGCCTCGTGGGTTTACTCCGTTTTCCTCCCACAGGACAGACCCCTGCGTGTGCGCTAAGATAATGGAAATAAGACAACTTGTCTGCGATATCACCCTCGGGGGAGGCGGACGTTAAACATTAATAGAAGAAAAGCTGACGTATGAATAATCAGTCACAGAATGGTTAATGTGTGGACGTGGTTACAAATTCCCGCTTGAACACGACACAGAGTAGGGTCGCCTGTCCAACCTCGTTGGTTTTCTCTTGGACATTAAAACCCCATTTCTCTGTCTCTCCATCCTAACCAAGGGTTGCTAACAAAGAGAGGGTCAAGATATGTTTTTTTTTTATACATGTTAACTTTATATACACCCGACATATTTAATAAAATTTCTATGAAATAAAAAAATTGCATAATAATCTTTCAGTCTTATAATTTTCTACTGTAACCCAGGTATCATTTAATCTTGTGTACCTAGCACTAATTTCTTTCACATTCGTCCAACTTTGTTCAAAAATTTGTAAAAACTGTTTAAAATCACCATAAACCGTATAATTTGTACTTCTGTCCAGTTTAAAGCTGACCATTCAATTTTGATAATGAGTTTCCAATTTACAAGTGTTTAATTTCTCAATCAATGTTAAAAAATAAACAACCCAATTGATTAATGATGTATAATGATTAATTTTTGAACAGTTGTCAGGAAATTAAATACTTGTAAATTGGACACTTATTATCAAAATTAATCAGTCAGCTTTAAACTGGACACATGTACAAATTAGATGATTTTTGGTGATTTTAAACGATTTTTGGTGTTTTTAAACAGAGATCTGATATTTAACGAAGGTGAAATGAAATTAGTGCTAGATTCACAAGATTAAATGATACCTGGGTTACAGTGATATCGAGTCAAGCATTTTGTGATGTGAGATATTTACGTATTTTCCAGTGATGTTTGGATTAGAATCTCATTTATATCTTATGCTGCTGAAGTGGAAATTAAATGAAATATGTCCTAATTTTTGCAATCTGATTAAAATACAGATCTATATTTCGTGTTTGTTTTTTTTATATTTTCGATGGCCTACACTACATAAAGATCTGGCCGGTTGTAGTGGAAGGTCGTGTCAGAGGTCATACGAGCGGCTTTTGACCCTATGATGTCAGACATTGATTAATCAATCGGCGTTGACGTTACTAGTGGTTTACCCACAGTTCCGTGCATCGCACGCCAAGCAGTTGCCGTAACAGATTGTTTCATTGGCTAATCCCTCATGTCATCCAGAATGCAGGTTATATAACAACTCTTCCAGATCCAAGTGTAGTACAGACAAATAAAACAAAATTTTGAACTATAAAAATGAAACGAAATAGGATCTGTGTTTTAATCAGATTGTAATTTTTAGTATCAACTTGCCTACTGGTAATGAAACTGAGCATACATCATGCTGTTTGCAATGAGGGGAATTTTACCTTGTCAGTTGCATTTCTGTCTACTGTTTTTTTAATTTCAATTGCCAGGGTTTTCACAGGGCCTTGTTTTTTTTTTCATCTTGTCTGAATAACTAGACTTGCCAGGTCCTCCATTGTGCACCATGGACAATTGGAAACCAATCTGATTAACATACAGATCTATATTTCGTTTCGTTTTTTTATACTTTCGATGGCCTACACCCAAGTGTAGTAAAGACAAGTAAAACGACATTTTGAACTATAAAAACGAAACGAAATAGGATCTGTATTTTAATCAGACTCATTGGAAGCCAGACTGTAATATCTTGAAGAACTTTCTCAATCAATACTGGGACAAATCCAACTTTGTACAACCTTGCGACAATCAAACTCTCCCAAGTCTTGCATTATTTTTCTGGTAGTGACTGGTATAAATAGTGTTCTTCTTTAAGTGTAATTTAGTAATTGTTTGAGGGAGAGAAAAATGCGCTTTAACATCCACTCGACACAAACTAGGTGATTTTGGGACAAACACATGGTTCAATTTTGTTTCAATAATTTGCTTGCGCATACGAGTCTTTAGCAGTGGCAGGAAACCGGTGGACCTGGAGAAAACCCATGAGGTTGGACAGGTGACCCTACTTCTTGTCACGTACAACCGTGGAATCAAAACCACGCCAGTTGACTCAATGAGAGACCTTATGATACAACATGCACACGCTAACCATTCGGCCATCCAACCCCTGCTGTCAAAACGTTGCATGTTAATAAACCAGTAACTGTTATTCCATAACTAGTGTGTTAGTGTGATAAATAGTGTTAGTGTGATAAATAGTGTTCTTGAATTAGTGTTTTAAACCAAGCGAGAGTGAGGACATGGATGTGTTATACATCCAGTGAGAGATGGCCAGGACACAAACTTTATCACAGATTTAACTCAATAACTGACAATTGTAAAATATTTTATTTTCTTTATCACAGTATATTAATCTTGACTTTAATTCTTAAAACTTACCATGGACCTAGCCCCAATGCTTGCCAACAATCACATGCCTTAACCTTATTTACATCTCAGCGACCTTGACGAAAATTGAGCTGGCCTTAACAAATAGATTTAGCCGTAATTGTTCAGGGAATAATTTCTATTGTAGTTGTTTAAATCCAAATGCATAAAGCAGTACAAGTGCCACTCTGAGACATCAGTTTAATATAACTCCACACTCGGGTATAGAAAATCAGAACCTGCATACAGATTCATATTCTTATTATTACCCCTTTCATTCAAAATCCTACTCTTCTGCTCCTATACTAGTACTGGGTTAATATCCCTGTGATATGAGGGAAATTTTGCCAGGGCAGCGGCACTATGGCCTACTTTTATTTCGATTTCCAACTGCCAAGGGATCTTTAACATGCATGCCAATGTATACACATGGCCTGTTTTTTTTTTTGTCCCATCCGAACGACGAGACAGCTTTCCTTGTCAGGCATTCAGTCCCGCACCACTGACAAGGGGAAAACACGTCGGGGAAATCCCGATGAACTTTCTCGGCCAATGCAGGGATCGAACACGGCACCTCCAGACTAGCAAGCCAGCGTCTTACACACTTAGCCACTGTGGCTCCCCCTTTCATACAGATACATCCCTATTATCAAGCCTGTCAATGTTTGATTTATCTCCTAGTACTGCTTTATACATAAGGCTTTAACTTTTCTCAGATTCAGATTTCAACTGAAATTCAAAATAACATGCACGGTAACGCTGCTGGATTTTCTCAAAATTTGACAAGACATGTAAAAACAGAAATCAAAAATTGCGTTAGTTTTTTATGGAATGAATTAATTTTCAAATAAAATTAATTATCTTTACTTTTAAGGTGTATAAATACCTTAATAGTTCCCTAAAATGTTGAAAGAACCTTAAATATGACTCCACAACAATACAGAAGTTAAATATTTTCAACTTAGTGCCGGACATGTATTAATAATATCAAAAAAAAAAAGGGAAATCAGTGCGGGACAAAATGACAGGAACCAAAGATTTTGTGCCTGACAAAGCCTGAATCTGCGTCTGACATTGTCTGTGACAGGTGCCTTATTTCCAGGCTTGCTTATCAGCATGAATAAGTATAATTAATGTAAATTTTGTAAGGATATTTTAAAATTAAGGGACTTGTTTTAGGAAGCGTATATAAAATTAGTTCACAATAGAGTTGTATATAAAATGTTTGATATTCCTATATCCTACATGTACGTCTTATAAGCAATGTTTAAAAGGGGATCGTTTAATTTCACACGTAAAACTGTTAATAGCGTTCAATGATTATAATCATACGAATTATGTCTTTTAATCAATCAAAACTCGATCCTGATCATTTGATTATAATCAAATGCGGATGAGGCATTATACCACTGATCATCTGAAGATGAGGCGTAATATCCCAGGTAAATCAACGTCATATTTTTCACATGATTTCACGCAGACTGGCACCGAACGATGTCCACAATGTTGTCACGTTGCTCCCATACCAAATTCGTTATTTAGTCTATGTAAATCATTCTTATCACAAACATCGTAAAGATCGGGTCGTCCCATCAGAGATAAAGTCATTCTGAGCGTGCTCCAGATATTATTCGACATGACGGCTTGAGCTCCAGTCGGTCCACTACTCTGTTGTTGCATATTTAACGCCGTTAAAAAATGTTCCACTGCTTCCCTGAAAAAAAAATACAATAAAATAACACTTGATGGTCATTTCGGGACTAACATATGGTTCTACTTTATTTCAATAATTCGCTTGCACGTAGGGGTCTTTAGCAGTGGGAGGACACCGGAGGACAGAGAGAAAAAACGCGAGGTTGGACAGGTCGAGACCCTACTCCATGTCACATACAATCGAAACCACGCCAGCTGACTCAATGACAGACCTAATGATACAACGTGCACATGCTAACCATTCGGCGCCCAAACCCTCAATTTCTCATACCATTATGGACTAATATCCCTTTTATAGATTCACAATCGTTTTCAAGGAAATTCCATAAAATGAATTAATGAAAACAGAATATATAAAAAAAGTAAATTATCAACTTACTTGTGGGCACCTAGATTTATACAAGCTATACCAAGATTATAACGTGATCGTATAAAACCGGGAGACAGTTGTAAAGCATTGTGATAGGCATCAACAGCATCCTCACTACGATTACCATTAGCCAAGGTAGCACCAAGTTTATTCCATAGTAACGCATCCTGTAATATAACCAAAGATGTAACAACTTGCCATATTCCTCCAATAGTGATCAAGCAGTAGGGTTTGATTTGCAGAATTGGCCGAAACACATCCTTAAGAATTTATTCCGCCCGGTGGTTCTGACTTATCAGGGGTGGAACCTGTAGGGCTGACAAGGAAAATATGCCATGTCGTTCAAAAGGGATGAAAAACCAATGTCCCTCCGCGTACACATTGGAGTGAACCGTTGGCAGGTAGTTGTAGGTAGAACTGCAATTGTCTGGGTCTGGGCACAATTCTCCCACATATTGTCTGGATTTCAGGATAATTTTCCAATCTGATTAAAATACAGATCTATATTTCGTTTTTATTTTTATACTTTTAATGGCCTCTACTACATGAAGATCTGACCAGTTGCAGTGGGAGGTTGCATTTGAACCTATATATGACATCACATATTTGATTAACTAATCAACGTTGATGTTTCTAGTGGGTTACCCACAGTTCTGTGCATCTCTCGCCAAAAAAATCGCCGTAACAGACCGTATCATTGGCTAATCCCCATATCATCCAGAACATGGGTTATATAACTCTTTCAGATCGTAGTGTAATATATATTTCAACACCTATGTTTAATTAAATGATGAATTTAATTCAATTAAAGAATTCAATTAAAGTTTGATTTAAAAAATCTAAAAACCTCTCTCTGTTGGATGAAGGTAAGGACAATATACATATAAAATATATTAACATTAAAACTAGGTTTACCTTGGGTCTGATCTGTAAAGCTGCTGAGAAACAATCAACAGCTTTGTCATATTCACCACTTAAATTAAACAATACTCCTAAACCACACTGAAATTATATAAATATATTATACAATAATCCTAAACCACACTATGCTGAAAATTTCAGTCAAATTACTTCACTGTCGATCGCAGAACAGTTTAGTCAATGCTACCATTGTTACAATAATAAACAAAGTCTTAATTATCCATTTTCAAATTAAATCATTAACTGCCCATCGTATTTAAATCTGTTGAAAATCTAGAGCATCTGACGACACCAAGAATTGATTAAAGTCTTGATAAGTTAATTAATGTCTAATTAATAATCTATATATCATTTAAGGCATAAAGAATGACCTACAATAGGCAAATTTAGCTTTTGAATAATGTATCTTTATATTAGTCACATTGGATCAGTGATGGGATTTCAAAGTTTTTCTTGTCAGACATTTTTACCGAAAATAAAGGGAAATAACTCTTATCATTATGATTGGATGCTGATTTCACTATTTGAATATTCTAAGTCAATATTCAATGAAATATTTTGGCACATTTTCAAATTTCTAGAAATAGTGACACTTTCAAATCAATATTATCCTTATCTGTCTATTTTCATTTTCATATTAGCTGATTGATTTGTGAGAAAAAAAACCCCTGATTTCATTGCATTAATTTTGACATTATATAATTAATAACCAAAAATAAGATGGAATATAGCCATAAAGATTATTAATATTTCTGCGGGTACTATTTTTAACAGTTGTATTTAATTAAGATAACAAGGACAGCCGTCTAATCGTTCGGATGGGACGAAAAACCGAGGTCCCGTGGAGACATTGGTGTGCACGTAAAAGATCTCTTGGCAGTTGGAATACGATATTAGAGTAGGATGTAGTGCCGCTGTCCAGGCAAAATTTCCCTCATAGCACACTATATGGCGTATGCCCGTCTTCATTAGCCCAGTTCGGAGCAGAACAGTAGGACGTTAAACCCCATTACATTTCATTTCATTTTCTAATTAAGATAATACGATGATTTAAATACCTGGACGTCAGCATCTATTTCTCCCTGTGATGACAGACGGGCAGCCTGTAGATATAACTCTTTTACTTCTTCATACTCAGAACTACAAAAAACAATACATGAATTACAACAAAATATATCGGTGTATTTACATGATACATGTACGTCATCAAACAGTGGCTTAGTGGGTAGGATGCTGGCACGCTAGCCTGGAGGTCCACTCGTTCAGTGTTCGATCCCTGCAGTGGCCGAGAAAGTTCATTGGGATCTGCTGACATGGTTTCACGTTGTCAGTGGTGCAGGACGGAGGGCCTGACAAGGACAGCTGTCTAGTCATTCGGATGGGATGGAAAACCGAGGCCTCATGTATACATTGGTGTGCACGTAAAAGATACCTTGGCAGTTGGAATTCGATATAAGAGTAGGCAATAGTGCCGCTGCCCGGGCTAAATTTCTCCCATAGCATATAGCATACTGTATGGCGTTTGCCAATCTTCATTTGCCCAGTATAGGAGCAGAACAGTAGGATGTTATACCCCATTTCATTTCATCAAACCAAATAAATTTGCTATTAGCTCCTCAGGTGCAAAAAAACATGGTCTCATGTTGACGTCCACATAGAATAACCCTAAGCAACTAGACATCAAGAAGAGTGTGCTGTATTGTCATATTCGAAGAAGAGTATTGTGCAAAATTTCCAACACAGCACACTGTATGGCGTACGCCCGTCTTTATTCGCTCGGATGCTGCATAAAAATAGGACGTTAAACCCAATTTAACTTCAATTGAAATGGAATGAAATGGTGTTTACCATCAAACTGTTCTGCTCTGACTGGGCTAATGAAGACGGCCATACAGTGTGCCATGAGGGAAATTTCGCCCAGACAGCAGTCAGTTTATAACATAAATAAGTTGATAATTATAATGTTAGAAAACTTTTTCTAATTTACCTGCTCATAAAAGATGATGTGATTGGTTTATCGTCTATTGGACCAGGTACGAGATGTGAATAGCGAGGATTTCTCTTCAACCAGGTTTTAAGTGCGTGACTAGCGTACGTACCCAGTGATTCGTTTGTATAACTTACAGCCAATCCCATCCAAGCTACTAAATTACCTGGTTCTAGAGATGAACATCTAGAAATATCAAATATCCAATATTTAAAGATACATTATGTAAGATTCAGATAAAGAGCTGGCCATTCTTACTATAATAGTTCGAAAAAAGATAATGCAAAATGAATTTGTTGAGAATTTCGTTCAAATTGCTCCATTGCGAGTGAAGATATTAGCTATTGAAGGTTTGACAAGATTTGTTTAATAATATTCTGTCAAAATTATGGTACAATTTATTTTGTATTTCAGGATTCATTGCCTACTCTACTTTTATTTTATAAAATCACAATAATTTCAGTTTCTTACTTTTTTAAAGCAGCAATAGCAGCTGGTTCCTGTTCATTTTCAGCTTGTGTCGTACCCAGATATTGCCATGCCTAAAATAATCAACTTATAGTCATAAATACTATACAAGAACCTGATACACATAAATACTATACAATAACCGGATACACATAAATACTATACCATAAACTGATACACATAAATACTATACCATAAACTGATACACATAAATACTATACAACTGATACACATAAATACTACACAACTGATACACATACATACTACACAACTGATACACATAAATACTACACAATAAAGTTTATTGAATAAACTGATAATCTCTTTTTCGACTTTATCTAAATAAGAGAGACAGAGGGAGAGGGAATTAACACTTCTAGGACACAAAATGACTAACACATTATAATTCTTTATTACATTTTTTAATGTTCACTCGACACAAACTAGGTCATTTCGGGATAAATATATTTTTCAATAGCAGTGAGAGGGAACCGGAGGACCCGGAGAAAACCCATGAGGTTGGACAGGCGACCATACTCCTTGTCACATACTACCAGGGAATCAAAACCATGCCTGTTGACTCAATGACAGACCTTATGATACTACATGCACACACGCTGACCATACGGCCATCCAACCCTCCTCGGGGAAGTAGAGTGAAATAAATATATATGTTTTATTACCTGTATATGTGTGTCGTCTTTTTGAACAGCAGCTTCAAATAATAAAACAGCATTTGGTATATCCCCTGCTTTTAATTTCTCTAATCCACCTTCAAACGGGTTTGGATGATCTAATAATGGATTCTCAGTTTCAAAGGTATAATTCTGAAAAAATAATTCAACTCTGTAATAATTTTAACTCTTATTCGAGAACACAATCGTTAGCTACCCAATCAGAATATGTATTAATCATGTCAGGGTACCGGGTATGTATAAAGCATGTCCTATACAATTCCCTTTAGCATAAAGGCTTTATATTGAAAATTATAACTTTTCGGCCACATAAAACTAAGCGCAGAGAGAGAGAGAGAGAGAGAGAGAGAGAGAGAGTTTAATGTCCACTCGACACAAACTAGGTCATTTTGGAACTAACATATGGTTCAATTTTATTTCAATTATTTGCTGGCGCGCAGAGGTCTTTAGTAGTTGGAGGAAATGTACAACCGGGAAATTGAAACCACCCCAGCTGACTCGATTACAGTCCTTATGATATGGCGGCTAAGCATTAACCATTCGAACATCCAAAGCCCCCTAAAACTAAGCAATCTGCTCACAGAAATATCATGATCACCTTTTGACGTAAGACATAAACAGTTTTAAATATTTCTGAAAATATGGACTTGAATCAATGGCTTGAATTTTTCATGTTCAATAAAACACAATCTGATTAAAATACAGAAATATTTTTTTTTTTTTTATACTTTCGATGGCCTACACTACAAGAAGATCTGACCGGTTGTAGTGGAGATCGCGTCAGAGGTAATACGAGCGGCTTTTGACCCTATGACGTCAGAAATTGATTAATCAACCAGCGTGGACTTTTCTAGTGGTATACCCACAGTTCCATGCATCACACGCCAAGAACTTGCTGTAACAGACCATTTCATTGGCTAATCCCTCAATTTAACCAGAATGTACCTTATATAACAACTCTTCCAGATCCTAGTGTAGTAAAGACAAATAAAACGAAACTTTGAACTATAAAAAAGGAAACAGGATCTGTGTTTTAATCAGATTGTGTTCAATGAAACAATGATAAGCAAGGTATCTAAAATAGATTATATATCTTAAACTTTATTATTCTATGTTGTTACAGATAGAATAAGGTAGTAAATCATTAAAATATCATCAATTATAAAGTGTACATGGCAGGAAGTTAGGGAGAGAGAAAAAGAGAGAGGGAGAGAGAGAGATGGGGTTTAAAGTCCACTCGACACAAACTAGGTCATTTAGGGAATAACATATGGGAGGAAACTGGAGAAAACCCACGAGGTTGAACAGGTGACCCTACTCCTTGCCACATACAACCGGGGAATCAAAACCACACCAGTTGACTCAATGACAGACCTTATGATACAGCATGCACATGCTAACAATTTGGCTATCCAACACCCCCCCCCCCCCCACCAAGTTAGGTATAAAGTGAAATGAAGTGGGGTTAAATGTCATTCTGTTCTGCACCAACTGGGATAATGAAGATGGTTTGGTTTAAAACACAAGTGACAAACTGAAAAGCCTGGGGGTTTGGGATGGTCTAACAGTCTAAAGTGCCGCGCTTCGACCTCTAGTTGGCTGGTCGCCTCTGGCTTACGGTCATTGTTTCGATCACTGGTGTGAGCGTATTTATCTTGGAGATAGGGGCACCTTCTCAACCTCATGGGTTTACTCCGGGTACTCCTGTTTCCTCCCATAGGTAAGACCCATGCGCGTGTGATATCACTTTCGGTGGAAGCGGATGATAAACACTAAGAACAACAACAACAACAACTGAAAAGCCTATCATAAAAAGATAAAAAGCACATATTGTATAAGTCTGTAAATTCTCCATTTAACTGATTCATGCTGATGGTTTAATCATTCCATCATTTATTAATTTATTATTCTATTTACATGTCATCATCTTTTCAGGATAAACATTTACTGAATTTCTATTTCATTATGGTTATAACCTCGTCAGACTGGGGTGACGTTCTTACTGCGCTGCTACGGCGACGGAAAATGGTCCCAGAGCGCATCAAGATCACCATAAGTATAGTAAACGCGTGGTGGGAATGCCAGATATCGTGCTTTGGTCTCCATGGTCACCAATGATCACCAAATCACAGCGTTTGTTTTGGGCATGTTCAAAGCAAACGCCAAGGTTCTGCGATTTGGCCTGGAAAGCTGTAAAAACACTACTTTTTAAAGTTTGTAATTTTTCGGGACATTTTCTCGTGTTGTGTTCACGTTTGCCGGCGACCATGTGTATTTTCTGGCCACCGTACCTTCGCAGCACAGTAAGGATGCAACCCCAGTCTGACGGGGGCATTAGGGAAGACAACTCCATATGTAGGGTGATCCATGACCAGAAAAAGATAGGACAAACAGACAATATTTAGGGCTTATTTTAATATATATATGGGACTTATAGGAATGGCAGGTCTATATTCTGTAAAGCAGGAAAACATATCACCATTGTTGTACATACGTAAGCGTGGTATGGTAGTATTGTTATCGACTGTAATCTTAATGATTTTAATTATTTTACAAATCATGTTCGATAAATGAATGGAATCTATGGCCAGAAGAGAACCATTTTTACTGATAGCTTCGTTGTTCTATATGGTATAACTTCAAAGTCAAGCCTTTTGTCAATATTTTATATATCTGTTAATTCAACATAAAGAGCATTGGTTGTGAATTCCTGACACTGTGCGATACATAGAAAACATAAAATATAGATTTAATTTCTAAAGTTTTTGTTAGTTATCCAAATTGATCCGACATTGGTCTATGATCTACCTATTGCTAAAATTACAACCCGATATAAAGAATAAATATATGGGGTAATAAATATATTTCTATACACCGAAACTTCAATAAAATGCTTGTCAACTGATATAAACTAGGTCATTTCTGAACTAACATAGGGATTAATTTTATCTTGATAATTCGCTTGCACGTAGGGGGACCCAGAGAAAACCTATGAGGTTGGACAGGCGACCCTACTCCTTGTCACGTATTAACTGGGAATCGAAATCACGCCAGTTGACTCAATGACAGACCTTATGATACAAGGAGCACGCGCTAACCTTTCGGCTATCCACCACCCCCACCCTGACTAAAAGACAACCACGATATAGTGAAGTCTCAGGTATATCCACAGGCTGGAATATACAATACACCCATCGTGAAGCTTTGACGAAAACATAACTATCGAGTCAGTTTTTCACAATAACTGACACTATATTTGCATGATAATAACTTGGTGTAATAGCTGCTATCGTGTCAAACCAACTTGATTAAAATACAGATCTATATTTCGTTTCGTTTTTTTATACTTTCGATGGCCTCTACTACATGAGGATCTGACTGGTTGTAGTGGAAGGTCGCGTCAGAGGTCATAAGAGCGGCTTTTGACCCTATGACATCAGACGTTTGATTAGCAAATGAGCGTTGATGTTTCTAGTGGGTTACCCATAGTTCCGTGCACCTCACACCAAAAAAACAGTCCGTTTCATTGGCTAATCCCTCACATCTTCCAGAATGCGGGTTATATAACAACTCTTCCAGATCACAGTGTAGTAAAGACAAGTAAAACGAAATTTTGAGCTATAAAAAACAACTGGTGTCAAACCTTCGCAATGGGCGTACTGTATATAAGTTTATATAAATATGTATAGGTACCTTTTTACCACTTTTAGTCTAGTAGAAAAATTAAAGAAAGTAAAAGTGAAAAGGATGCATCTAACTCTTCCTATATTAATCTAAGCTTTAGAGATATTTATTTAGTAATAGTAGTTTAATCACTGTAACCCGGGTATCATTTAATCTTGTGTATAAAGCACTAATTTCTTTCACATTTGTTTAATATTAAATCTTTGTTTAAAAATTTGCAAAAATCATTTATAACCACTCCAAATCATCTAATTTGTACTTGTGTCCAGTTTAAAGTGGACTGATTAATTATGATAATGAGTGTATTTAATTTCATGTATTCTATTTCCTGACCACTGTTCTAAAATTAATCATTATACATCAATAATCAATTGGGTTGTTTATTTCATAACAGTGATCAAGAAATTAAACATTAGTGAATTGGACACTCTTTATTAAAATTGAACGGTCAGCTTTAAACTGGACACAAGTACAAATTGGATGCTTTTTGATGATTTTAAACGATTTTTACAAAGTTTTAAACAAAGATTTGATATTTAATGAATGTGAAAGAAATTAATTCTAAATACCCAAGATTAAATGATACCTGGATTACAGTGAAGCAAACTGATGGGTTCATATCGTCGCATCATTTAAAATTGTGCGTCTAGATTAGATAATTAGTGTTGCGTTTACAACTGTTCACCTTCCAGAAGGGTGTTAAGTAATTAACAGACTACCAGACAGAAGGAACCCAATATTCTTTGATAATAGTGAACAATTTGCCAACAATGGTTTGAAACTAAACATTAAAGGAGCTAACTCGCTAATATTTGGGACCTAGTAATTGACAAAAATGGGTCGCAACACATATAATAATGTAATATCAATGTATATAAACTGATTTACATTCAATTGTTTCCGTTTTTACTCTAATAATTTCAAATCAGTTGTGTTTGGCGAAATACGTCAGAAATCTCAATCGAATGGCAATCTCTAACATCTGGTTATTCCAGTCTACATGGTAATTATTGCGCATGCTCTCGAGATAAGAATGGCGTTATCTTTTGACATGACTTGTGGAATATGTCTAGCCTCGTTCTTCGAATCCCTTGTTACAAATGGGACTGAAATGCATTATGGTACCCGATTCGTGTACCAATGGTAAAATGATTATTTTGTCTTAATATTGGATATCAGAAGCCCATCTTTTCCCGGTAAGATCACAACATCAATGTTGCTTTAATTGACAAATAATTTGTGTTTTCAATGTCGAAGACTTTGGATGATATTGAGTTAGAGACTTAGCTACATGAAATACAGACACTCCTACTAAACAAGCACAACTACACGATACCCGAGTAGGATATTTTGAATGATGGAATCATGATATAACAAACCTGATAGGGTTCCGAACGTTCATATTCTGATAACCATGGATGGCCGATATCGTCTCTGAAAAACAAAACAGAAAGGTTTGGGTCTTGAAGAGGTACGAGGCAATAATTGGGTCATAAAATCTGTTTGTGCTACAATCTATTCCATAAGGGCGGAGGAAAGAATGAGAAAGATCTTTTCGTAATTTCAAGATTCACTGAAACTGTTTATCTGTGGATCTAGGAGTTCTTGTGGATTTGTATGGAGTATCATTTTCTTGATATATTTGGATTCAGATATATCTATCTGAAAATAACATAAGATATCGTAATCAGAACCTAACAAGTAAATAAAACTAAAACTTACTGTTCTGCTTCAAGCCAATGTTTCTGTAATTTATCCCAGAAATCAACATCATTAGCGTCTTGTCCTTGATTGGCTGAAAAATCTGTAAATTCTTCTTCCCATTTATCAACCAATGATTTTGCTTCCTAAATGAATAAAATAAACAAAATTATATCCATTTTGTAAGTTGTATTTTACGCATTACTTAATAATATTTGCTTGATAATGTTGAGAGAACCCTCAATGAAACATTGCTTTCATTAAAATAGTTCCATATTATGTTTTTGTATTTATTACTTAATAACTCCAATCTTTAAATGAAATGGAGTTTAACGTCCTACTGTTCTGCTCCTAAACTGGGCTAATGAAGACGGGCATACGCCATACAGTGTGCTGTTAGGGAAATTTTGCCAGGGCAGCGGCGCTACGGCCTACTCTTATATCGAATTCCAACTGCCAAGGGATCTTTTACGTGCACGCCAATATGTACACGGGACCTTGGTTTTTAGTGCCATCCGAACGACTAGACAGCTGTCCTTGTCAGGCCCTCCGTCTTGCATCACTGACAAGGGGAAACCACGCTGGAAAATCTGGATGAACTTTCTCGGCCAATGCAGGGATCGAACACCCGACCTCCAGGCTAGCGAGCCAGCGTCTTACACACTTAGCCACGTGATCCCCCAATCTTTAAATGACATCAAGATGTTCGGTTAACTATTCATAACAAAAGACAACACAAGGTATATCTGGATATTACTACTTCTCAGATATTTAATAATGACCTTTAGTAACTTAATAACCTGCGCTACATGAAATAAAACTACCAATATTTTGAACTGAAAATGACCTGTATGTCATGACTGTGTCGAGGGCTATAATCTACATGTGCGTGAATGCCACTCCAGAAAGTTTCTAATTGACAGAATTGCAATCAATTACATGGAAGCAAGTCCTGTCACAGTTCTGCCGGTTCTGAAAACAGATGTACGTGATGTTAACTGAATTAAATTTTTGAGTTGCGGTGATTGGTGGAGATGCATATGAAATGAAATGGTGTTTAAAATTCTACAGTGTGCTATGATGGAAATTTTGCATGGATAGCCTCACTACAGGAGAGAGAGAGAGAAATGGGGACTAACGTCCACTCGACACAACCTAGGTCATTTTGGGACTAACATATGGTTCAATTTTATTTCAATAATTCGCTTGTGCATAGCGGTCTTTAGCAGTGGGGGAAACCGGAGGACTTGGAGAAAACCCACGAGGTTGGACTGGCGACCCTACACCTTTTCATGTACAACCGGGTAATCGAAACCAAGCCACCTGGTCGAGATACAACATGCTATAGACTACAATATGTACCTGTTGTTGTGTAAATTCGTCAGCCCATTTGACTGAAGTTTCGCTACTCGATTGCTCTATAACTTGATTATCTTCTAGTTTAATTTCACCGTTTTCAATTCTTTTAACAAACTTCATAAACTGTAAACACAATCAATTTGTTTTTTATTTTATTTAGGTTTTAGTAAATTATTCCCTCTTCCCTCTTTGTCTAGGAAAATAATCTATAGAAATCCTCTTTGTCTATGATAATAAAACTACAAGGCCCTCTTTGTCTATGAAACTAAACTACATATTTAAATATTTGAAGCAAAAATTCAGCCGTTACCATACTTAGTAATGTTTAGATTACAGGCCAACTAAATTGGATTACTAATTTGGCAGTCCCCAATACCAATTTCAATCCGTAAGAGCTTGACTAACATTAATTCTCAGATTACAGGCCCAATAATTTTCAAATATGTGTTCCTAAGTCTAAATATATTCCCCCAATATTAATTTCAATCTTCCTGGCCTTACAAGATTTTAGTTTCGCTGGCCTGGCCTTACAGTATTTTGTTTCACTGGCCTGGCCTTACAGTAATTTTGTTTCTCTGGCCTGGCCTTACAGTAATATTGTTTCGCTGGCCTGGCCTTCCAGTAGTTTTGATTTTCTATGGTTAAAGCTGCTGCTGATCATTTGAGCGAATTCTTTTGGGTTAGGTGGTTAGACATTGTCTAAACTATGAAGACAACTGTCAGAGACTTGATTCTCTGGAACATTCTGAATTGACAGCATTACAATCGTATTGTCACAGTTCTGCCAGTTCGGACAACTGAAGTGGTATGAGTAGAATCGTGACGTAATTAAACAAAACTTATATGTTTCAGCTGTCATGATTAGCTGAGATATTTTCTTATGTTTCAGCTGACATG
This sequence comes from Patella vulgata, assembly GCF_932274485.2. Lineage (NCBI taxonomy): Eukaryota > Metazoa > Mollusca > Gastropoda > Patellidae > Patella > Patella vulgata. The sequence continues at coordinate 8,475,477 of NC_065885.2, forward strand.
ATTGGCTGAGATATTTTTGGGACCGACAGAATTCAATTCCAGAATATTCAATTGAGTATCCCCTTTGTGTGCAAATGCAAGGGAGAGAATTTACTAACAATCAAACTCGGTCTCTAATGTTAGTTTTGTACCTGCATTTGTAATCAAGGCGCTCTTAAGTTTATTTGGAGTTTTCTATTGATTCTTTGATGTCTAAGGGTAAAGAATTCCTGAGAAAACGGTGCTGCAAAGTGAAAAGCGCCCTTCGTTTGTGGTAAATTGACAGCAGGAATAACTTAAAATGACTGGTTCTTGTGGTCCTAATTAAGCTCCTATTGAAAGTTATCAATTACGCTTTCAGAGTAGATGACAAAAAAAACCTTAACAGAACCAATCAAATTTGGGGGAATGACAGACAACTGACCTGTGAATTACTAAATTTAGGATCATCTAATCCGTTTAATATTTCTGTGGCTGTTTTTTCTAGATTTCCGTCTCGAGCTGCGTGTGTCTGATATTCATCTATCCATTTTGTATCATCTAATATATCTTTATTATAATCCTCAGCCCTGGAACAGTCATACATTCATATCAATATGTCTCCATTTTAATTACAATTTTGAGAGAGAGAGAGAGAGAGAGAGAGAGAGAGAGAGATGGGGTTTAATGTCCACTCACACAAACTAAGTCATTTCGGGATTAACATATGGTTCAATTTTTTATTTCCATAACTTGCTTGCGCGTAAGGGTTCTTTAGCAGTGGGAGGAAACTGGAAGACGCAGAGAAAACCCATGAGGTTTAACTGGCGACCCTACTCCTGGTCACGTACAACCAGGTAATCGAAACCACACCAGTTGACTCAATGACAGACCTTATGATACACTGCACACGAGCTAACTTCGGCTATCCAACCCCCCACGAATCAAACAAAAATAAACAAACCAGTGTTTAGCATCTGTGTGTTCTAAATATTCTTCTGCCCATTTTATATCAGGTGGCGCTGTGTGTTGCTGTCCGTCTGTCCAGTTCGTTAATCGGACATTTTGATCTTCTGATAGATATTCTTCTGCCCACTCACTGGAAGCCATTTCTGATATCGTCGGCGCTGAATAAAAGGTTATATAAAATATTATAAATTCTTGTCTATCTTATTACTGGTGGGGACGATGTATATTAATCTTGGTCTGATAACTTCACAAAATTTCCAATGTTTGTCAAGAGAGAGAGAGAAATGGGGGTTAAACGTCCACTCAACTCAGACTAGGTCATTTCGGGACTAACATATGGTTTAATTTAATTTCAATAATTCGCTTGAGCGTAGGGGTCTTTAGCAGTGGGAGGAATCCAGAGAACCTGGAGAAAACCCACGAGGTTGGACAGGCAACCCTACACCTTGTCACGTACAACCGGGGATTCGAAACCACGCCAGTTAACTCAATGACAGGCCTCATGATACAGCGCACACATGCTAACCATTCGGCAATCCAACTCCCTTCACCCAATTCCCAATGTTTGTCAAATCACGTGAAGCTGTTCAAACATTAAGAACATGGGAGCACTGTATTCCAAACACAGCTAACATGGTATGGTGCAAGATTTTCCAAGACAAGTTCTCAGGTTCTAATTTGTCAGGTGAAGCACCTGCAGGGGTTGAAAAATAAAATGAAATTGGGTTTAACGTCCTAGTACTCGGCAACGACTGGGCTAATGAAAACGGGCATACGCCATACAATGTGCTATGATGAGGGAAACTTTGCCTGGAGAGGGGCACTACAGGCTACTCCTATTTTGAAATCCAACTGTCAAGGGTTCTTTGACTCACTGTGCCACCACTGCTGCCAGGTTGACAAGGTACATATAAGTATGACTAGTTGTTTAGATCGGACAAAAAAAATGGCAGCCCACCTCTATACATAATGGATTTTGAAATCAACTGTCAAGAGTTCTTTTACTCACGTTGCCAATGCTGCTGCCAGGTTGACAAGGTACCACTGTTACCTGGGTATCATTTAATCTTGTGTATCTAGCACTAATTTCTTTCACACTCGTTTAATATCAAATCTTTGTTTAAAAACTTGTAAAAATCATTTAAAATCACAAAAAATCATCTAATTTGTACTTGTGTCCAGTGTAAAGCTGACTGATTAATTTTGATAATGAGTGTCCAATTTACAAGTATTTAATTTCCTGACCACTGTCCAAACATTCATTATACACCCTGAATCAATTGGGTTGTTTATTTTTTAACAGTGATCAAGAAATTAAACACTTGTAAATTGGACACTCATTATCAAAATTGAATGGTCAGCTTTAAACTGGACACAAGTGCAGATTAGACGATTTTTGGTGATTTAAAACGATTTTTTCGAGTTTTTGAACAAAGATTGGATATTAAACGAATGTGAAAGAAATTAGTGCTAGATACACAAGATTAAATGATACCTGGGTTACAGTGATATAAGTGTGCCTAGTTCTTTAGATGGGACAAAAAAATGGTAGTCCACCTCTATACATATTGACATGTCGCTGCCCGGGCAAAATTCTCTCAGTGGTATACTAACCTCGTTGAGGTGTATAGGCTTTCTCTGATTCCTCTATTTCTCTCATCTCCTGTAATAAACTTCCCATATGGAATGTCTGGGGTGCCATGACAGTTTGGTGACTTGTTAAAAACTCATTCACTAACTAAAAAATAAATTTAAAATTCATGTATTAACTGAAATATCAATTTAAAATTCATGTACTAACCGAAAAATAAATTTACAATTCCATACTTAAATTTAAAATGCATGTACTTCGTAATTAAAATTGAAGTCAAAAACTGAATGTTCAAAAATATCATTGAGACTTGGAATAAAAAAATGCCTATTCATGTGACGATTAAGTTATATTTATAGCACGGCTTTCATGAGCAAACAGGTTTAAATGGTGTAACATTGACACCTGCTCAACATGCTTGTTGTTATTGCACCCACCCAAATCTCTCTATATGATTTCTACTAAAACTAGTGTAAACCAGCAAAACAGTGCAATAACACTGAGCATGTCTAGTTATTGCACGGTTAAGCTCCAATGAAAAGAACAAAGGAAGATTTCCGTCCATGTTAAAATTTTCATTTAAAGAAGTAAAATTACCTCTTCACTTGACTGTAGCCCTGGACCAGCCAACTGTAAAATAATTATATATTAATTAGTAAGAAATCAAAAAACAGATAATAACAAACTCTAAAATATAAGTCAACATACATGTAACTATACACATTATGAACAACTACTGTGTGCCTTTTCCAATTTTGTTGGATCAGAGGTCTAATGTAAATTTGGGCCATATACCCAAGTCTAGAGAGAGAGAGCGTGAGATAGATAGGTGATTTCAGGACTAAAATATGGTTCAATTTTATTTCAATAATTCGCTTGCACCTAGGGGTCTTTAGCAGTGGGAGGAACCCGGAAAAAACCCATGAGATTGGACAGGCAACCCTACTCCTTGTCAGGTACAACCGGGGAATCGAAACCACACCAGTTGACTCAATGACAGACCTTATTATGCAATGCACATCCAGGTCTGGACATAAAGCAACTGTCACAGATATTGTCGGACACAAATTCTCTCATAATATAAAAGTTATGTGATAGTTTGTGTCTAGGCTTGTATATGTTGTGGGATAAATTTGTACTCAACAAAGTCCTTGACAGGTGTCTTAAAAGTACATGTATTTCCATGAAGAATTGTGTCACAGATACTATATACATGTAACCATAACAACATATATTTAACTTGTTTTATACTTACATCAAGTGGTCCAGGAACAGTTTTTGGTCCAATCGGTCGAAATCCATCCTAAATAACACAAAAATATTTAACAGATCTACAAATATTGTCAGATACAGATAAAATCATGACTCATTAAGTTAACCATACCGGTAGCTTTGAGATTCTAAATATCCAATCTGATTAATACACAGATCCTATTTCATTTTGTTTTTTATACTTCAAAATTTTGTTTTACTTGTCTTTACTACACAAGGGTCTGGAAGAGTTGTTATATACCCCACATTTTTGTTGATGGGAGGGATTAGCCAATGAAACGGTATCTTGCAGCGAGTTCTTGGCATGCGATGCACAGAACTGTAGTTATATTTATCCTACTAGAAACATCAACGTTGATTTGTTAATCAAATGTCAGATGTCATAGGGTCAAAAGCTGCTTGTATGACCCCTCATGCAACCTCCCACTACACTGGTCAGATCTTCATGCAGTTGAGGGCAGAGAAAGTATAAAAAAAATAACGGAATATAGATCTGTATTTTAATCAGTAAATCAGATTGACAAATATCAATCAAGGGGGGAAAAAGCTAAAATCATATGATTTAAGAAATTGAGTGTAAAGATCATTTATACGTGCAAAAATCTGTACAGTGTGTCCAATGAATCATATCTTAAAGGGACCATAACACTCTTGCTGGCTTGACAGCTCCAGAAAATAAAAAATAGCCTTATTCTAAGTACTAGATGTGTTAGTGTCCTACCTGTTATGTAAATTATCCATTAAATCCTATTTTACTTGTCCAGAGGGTTCAAAAATATTTTTAAATCCAAGTCACATTTGAAAAGCTTTACGTCAGGCTTTTCAAATCATTTAGTTGAATTTTTCCAATTTTTTAAATTAGATGTGTTAAGATGAAATTTGTATCATCAATTAATTGGAATATTGTAAAATAGTACAATTTGTTGACCAGAATAAAGATTGGGACATATTATTCAGTTACAACAAGAGTGGTATTGAGCCTTTAAGAATCTTAAAACACTTCTGAAATTAAATTTTGTATTTAATAATTTTATCTTGGGTTCTAGGATAAATTACCTGTTTAAATGCTCTGTCTTGTGTAAAATGTGAACCAAATTTCACCAATGAATTCGAGCCACCACATTCTCCGTCTATTAAATTACGGCCCGCCATTTTATCCACGTTGTGCACCGGAGACCTAAAATAATTGTAGATATATGTGATAAGCAATTATAGTTGTAGGTTTTCATGAGAGAAATGTAATATCCACTCAAAACAAACTAGGTCATTTTGGGAATAACATATGGTTCAAATTCATTTCAATAATACGCTTGCGCATAAGGGTCTTTATTAGTGGGAGGAAACAGGCAACCCGGAGAATACCCACAAGATTGGACAAGCGACCTTACTCCTTGTCACGTACAACCGGGGAATTGAAACCATGCCAGTTGACTCAATGACAGACTTTATGATACAACGTGCACACGCTAACCATTCGGCCATCCACCCCCCTTTAAGTAGTCAGACAACCATACTCCTTGTCACAGACAAGTGAGGAATCAAAACCACACAACTTGACTCAATCAGAGGCCTTACATGATCTACTGCATAGAAATTAAACCATTTAATGCCCATGTCTACCATATTCACACATGTACATGTAGTAATAAACATCTACTAACTTACAAATGTCTGGGCAGACCGGGCCCCTTAAAACATAACATTCTTTACAGAACAATAAGTGTAACCAAGTTTTATTCATCAATAATTTTGAGATGTTTTTTTAAATGTGATTTGTTGTATGTCTTCTCCTTGATTGGAGGAAAATTAAGATTTAAATTGGACTACAGATCGCGTGCCAGAATGCTTTTGAATGTCATTTGTAATGAAGTGACTCGATGAACGAGGCTAAACATATCCCACAAGTCAGGGCTTGTAGACTAGAACAACCAGATGCCAAAGACTACCATTCAATTTTCGCTCCTTGTGTATTTTGCTGAACATAACTGATTTGAAATTACAGTAAAAACAGAAATGATTGAATGTAAGTCAGTTTATATACATTCATATTACATGTATATTATTATAAATGCGTTGCGACCTATATTTGTGTTCATTTCTAGGTCCCAAAGAATAGATAATTAACTATTTTGGGTTCTCAAATTTCTCTACATAAAGTTCAAAGGAAAAGCTTCATAAATTTTTAAAATAAAGCAAGGAATTATGTCAACATATGATATCCTTTCCATAAGTATAACACAATCCCAAATGTCAGTCCTGTCACAGATAAATTTCAACGTTAGTTAGCAATTTACACTGCTCTCTGCCCTCCGTGAGTAGTCTTAACTTTCTGCCAATAACCAAACCGTGACGTAATTTTAGTCCTTCTGCTCATAGAAATATAGACTAGAGTAGAATATGATGCTCGATGACTAAAATTACGTCATGACTTGTACATGTGTATTGGCCGAAAGTTACGACTACACACCGTTGAAATTTACCTGTGACATTCGGGATTTTCCGGTGATCTTTAATCGTACATGTACCTCAGTACGCTGGGGTATCTCCTGCTCAGACTGTTGTATGCCTGTACATGTAGGTGTAGTCTACTGTATAAGTTGTACTGACTGACAGTGACAGACGTGAGACAGGGGAAGGGGGTGGGTTAATAATACTGGCAAACATTCTGCTTCACCTGGCACTATCAATCAATGCTTGATTCATGACAATAACGATAGATTGGTAAATACTGAATCAAGTGTTCCAACATTTTTGTAGGATATTTTGAGAGCATTACACAAAAACTCACCTATATTTATTTTTACGGTCAAAGTGCACTTTATCGACCTAACAACAACCCCGTAATTAGTATAGTTACTTCCGGTCATGTAAAGAAAATAGTTTCTCTAATAAATTGAAATTATGATTTATATATTTATATTAAACTATTCACTTTATTTGAAATATAACTAGCACGGATTATGTTCGTTACTATCTAAAGTATAAATGTCATTCTAAATCAAATCTATTTAGTTTGTTTGTTTATTTACATATGGGTAGTGATATTATTTTATCAACGGAAGTAGTTACGACTCCATCTTGGTTTGTTGACAGTGATAATAATTGTCCGGCTTGTGTACGCTAGTTACACGCTAATTAATTAGCATTTAGCAAACAGTCTCCTATTGACAAATTGTAAACATCTCGTCTGACGAACAAGCTGAAAGATGCCATCAAGAGCAGAGGACATTATGAAGGGATTTAGCCTGTATCCTTTTGATAAGTACAAATTTTATTCGTCAGTAAATGAAATGTGTAGGCTAGTCCGCAGTCGACGGCATATGAATTATGATATTGATAATCTGATTAGTCCCCGAGTCGGTAAAAGTGGATCGAAATCAATCAGTATTCTGGTTACATAGTGAATCAGCAGAATTCTTTAGACCTCATATACATGTATTGTATGTATGTATCACTATCAAATAGTTTCTCAATATAAATCTGACATGATATAATACTTAATAGGCCTATAATTGAGTATAATAACTTATACATGTTTACATGTAGTTTAATTAGTTATAGGCCAATGAAAAGAGAAGAATTTTGTTCTGAGATGATTGACAGCGGAGTTACATTAAAATTTAGTCTATTTAATCTTATGCTACAAATATGGAAGTATAGTGATTTCGTAACTTGTCAGGTTTTTAACGTTCAGGGTAGGTTTGGCTGAAGTGGGGTGTGTTTTATTGCAGATTAGAAATGGTCGTCTGTTGCAAATTTATACAATAATTATTTGATTGTCAATTCTGTGTTTAAAGGAGCCCAATAGTTAATTTTTCGGACCTAGAAATTGAGATAAATGTGTCACAATGCATATAATATAAATATATATAAACTGATTTACATTCAATCGTTTCCGTTTTTACTCTAATTTCAAATCAGTTATGTTCTGCGAAATACGCCATAAGTATAAGTTTCAATCGAATTGCAATCTCTAGCACCTGGTTTTTTCCAGTCTACACCGATAGTATTTGCACATTCTCTCCAGATAAGAATATGGCATCGCCATTTGACATGACTTGTTGAATATGCCTAACCTCGTTCTTCGAGTCCCTTGTTACAAATGGCGCCGAAACGTATTATGGTACACGATTCGTGTACCAATGGTAAAATGTTTATTTTGTCTTAAATATTGGATATCTGAAGCCCATCTTTTCCCGGTTAGATCACAACATCAATGTTGCTTTAATTGACAAATAATTTGTTTTCAATGTCGAAGACTTTGGATGATATTAAGTTAAGAGACTTAGATACTTTAAGTTCAGCTACATATACTGTATGTATAATTGGCTTACTATAATATGTTGGTCTGGTTTGTGTTTCTGTTTTCCTAATTTGAAATGAATCGTCGATCTGATGTGTTACTTCAATTTGTAGAGCCGGAGTAGCTCATTAACCAGAACATTTCTTCTTGAATTCGAGTCTCATGTTTTCTGACAAAGTTCATTGTTATTTTCCGCCGTGGTTTCCATTTGTATTGGTGCAGGACGGAGGGCCTGATGAGGAACAGTGTCTAGTCATTCGAATAGAACAAAAAACTGAGGTCCTGTACATGTATGTGTACACATTGGTGTGCACGTAAAAAGATATTCCCTCTATAGCACACTGTATGGCACGTGCACGGCTTCATTAGCCCACTTATACCTACAAATCTGTTGACCTATCTATAACAAATATATATTGTTGTAGAAGTTATACAATTAAATTTTTGATATCAGGCTGATAAAATGTTACAAATAAAAGTTTATATGTCAGTAAGCCTATGCATTGTATTCACAGTTACATGTACATGTATGTAACTTGTGCTCATTCCTAAAATAGCCAGGGTGGCTGAATGTAAGATGTTGGCTTGGCTCGCTAACCTTGATTGAGGTCCTTTCTTGAGCCTAGTGTGAGAAAGTTCATCACCATTTTCCTACGTGGTCGACCCATGTCAGTGCTAGAGGACAGAAGGTATGGCAAGGGACAACATATTGGTGTGCACAGAAGTGAACTTTGACAGTTTGAATTTGATTGAAGAGTAGGCCGTTGTGCCGCTGTCCTGGCATAAATTCCCTCATAGCACACTATATGACGTATGTCTGTCTTCATTAGTCCTGTCAAAGCCAATCTGATTAAAACACACAGAACCTACATGTATTTCGTTTCGTTTTTTATAGTTCAAAATTTCGTTTTACTTGTCTTTACTACACTAGGATCTGGAAGAGTTGTTATCATTGACGTGTTCTGAATGGTGTGAGGGCTTAGCCAATGAAAAGGTCTGTTACGGAGAGCATTTGGCGTGTGGTACACGGAACTGTGGGTAATCCCCTTAAAAACATCAATGCTGATTGGTTAATCGACAATCTGACATCATAGGGTCAAAAGCCGCTCGTATGACCTCTGACGCGACCTCCCAAAACAACTGGTCAGATCTTCATGTGTAGGCCATCAAAAGTATAAAAAAATGAAACGAAATATAGATCTGTATTTTAATCAGATTGTGTCGAAGCAGAACAGTAGGATGTTAATTCCCATTTAATTTCATTAATCCCCAGTTATTATGATATCTATTTGAGGGACATGTGTAGTTAGATAAGTAATACTAGAGTAATTATAATCCATAGTAACATATCAGTATTGATTGAACGAGTATATAAATACAGTCCTTGACGTCTATATCTAGTAATTGGATGAATCTACGTGATGCAGATAATGGTAAAGTTTTATGGCAGTCAACAGATGATCTGTAAGTTTCTTATTTGTTATTGATTTCATTCTATTTCAATATATTAAAGATACAAGACCTTTATCTCCCTATTATAGGTCTTTATGTGGCTTTAAATGCTACAGGAGGCTTATGTCGCCTTTACACCTCAACACCAAGTCGGTTTTAAGAATGATCACACAGTACTAATTAAAAAACAAAACACAGCTAATTAAAGTGATTAAATGTTAAGCTTTTAATCTGTTTGACGTTAATCCTCCATTGATTGTGATTAGAGTAATATACACAAGGATAATTAATTAGCAGTGGTTTTCATTCATGGACTACTGAACATTGTTAATTTTATTATACCAGACAGTTTACATTACGACACGTACAGAGTTTCGTCGTATCCGGGGATTTTATGATTTAGCACAAAATATGCTATTTTTCCGGCGCGCAAAATGACCTATGGGGCTGATCCAGTTTCGGTCTTTCCAAAGCCCTCGGTCCCGACTGACATATACGTCCGACATGGAACCCATAAACTTGCTTATATGTAGGGCATAGGCTATCAATGATGTGAAATAGGGTTTAGTGTTTTACGGATGAATACTGCTAAAAAAAAAAAACCTACGTGCAAGCGAATTATGGAAATAAAATTGAACTATATGTTAGTCCCGAAATGACCTAGTTTGTGTCGAGTGGTTGTTCAACCCCATTTTTCTCTCTGTTTCACAATGAGCTATATGTCTTTTATTTTTTGTTTTTATAGAGCAACACCAGAAGCAGAACATGAAGGTAGGTACTTACTGCTTCATATAACTTTCTTTTCATCTGAGCTGTATATAGATGTGTGTTGTACACAAAGCAGGGTGTACATTATCTTCAGGAAGGTCTGATTACATTTTTCTCTTGAGGCATTCACATAGTTTTGTAACAGATGTTTATTTATTTTAAAGATTTTTTGCTTTCTTTCATTTTATATCGTATTATATATTTTACTGGACATGGGTTTACGTAAAAAATGTTTATACATGTATTTTACAGCTCGAGTGCCTAAAAAGATTTTAAAATGTCGAGCTGTATCCAGAGAATTAAATTTTTCATCAAAAGAATCCATGGAGAAATTCCGTCTGGAACAGAAAGTGCTATTTAAAGGAAAATGTTTAGAAGGTAGGTGAAGCCAGTAGCCACCATATTGTTTTTTGGGTTCAGTACCAAAATATAAAAAGTTTGGTCGGTATTTGAACTAATGGTTCTGGGAGGGGGCAAATGGTTTTCTGCATTGAATGATACGGTCAAATTGTATGGTTTCGATTCCTGCTTGTAGGTGACATGGAGAAGCTGGGTGATATTGCCTTGCCAGTCCTTCATGTTTATAAAATTGTGCGGGAGCCATAAAAAGCTCCTGATACCTTGAATATATGCAGTTTAAAAGTGAACAAAAACTGAAAGTAGTTTATTAATCTCAATATTTAGGAGAGCGATTTATCTAATTTGCAGGAGTCTTTAATGACTCCTTCGAAGGAAATCCGACGTGCGTCGAGAGGAGCAGGAGCGAAAGCTCCCCTTAACTTAAACGTGAAGAACTGTATTGCACACATTAGCGTTTATGACAAATATGTTTTACATCAAACATGATATATTGATCATTGACATGTTCAGTTTAATGAGAGGACAAATGGCATTGAAATCAACTCCACACAAATTCAGCAATTCAGATTGAAACCACAACACATGGGAATTAGACCAATCAATCCCCTTTATACATCGAAATGATGTTGTTGTCGTGGTATCTACTTGTTGATATTGAATGTTTTATTGTAAAATGATATTTTGATATTGAATGTTTTATTGTAGAATGGTATTTTGATATTGATTGTTTTATTGTAGAATGGTATTTTGATATTGAATGTTTTATTGTAGAATGGTATTTTGATATTGAATGTTATGTTGATATTGATTGTTTTATTGTAGAATGGTATTTTGATATTGAATGTTTTATTGTAGAATGGTATTTTGATATTGAATGTTATGTTGTAGATTGGTACATGTACATTGGATTTTGATATTGAATGTCTTATTATAGAACAGTACATATTTTGTCTATTTATATTTATAGATTGGTATTTTGAGTTTGGTTTTGTGATTCCCGGTTCCACTAACACCTGGCAGTCTGTAATTGAAGCCGCACCAGAAAGTCAAATGATGCCTGCTAGTGTATTAAAGTAAGTTCTTCTAGTTTCCGTCCTTTGTTATTCCAGCAACATCTGGGCTGGTGGAGAGGTTTCCCATGTCATTCCAGCAATATCTAGACTCACAGATCACTAAATATGCTAAAATACTATCTGTCAGCTAAAAGCTTTCTTGTATTTTAAGAGCACACAAAAAGTTTATACTTTATTAGGAAACCTTTCGTAGACAGTGTCATCTCGCCCCTGTAGTCCAGTTCATCCAGCTAACATGATATTATTACAGGCTAACAGCTACGATTAAAATAATGTACATGTAGTCCAGTTCACCCAGCTGTACTTTGATATTTTGATAGTGCATATCCAGTTCGCCCAGTTAATATATATCAATAAAGTCTATTTTCTTCCTGTTTTTATTTTGTTTTATTACTGCACCAATCTGATTAAAACACAGATCCTATTTCCTTTCGTTTTTTATAGTTTAAAATTTCGTTTTACTTGTCTTTACTACACTAGAATCTGAAAGAGTTGTTATATAACTTGCATTTGATTGATGTGAGGGATTAGCCAATGAAACGGTCTGTTCTTGGCATGCTGTGCACGGAACCGGGTAAACCACTAGAAATGTCAACACTGATTGATTAATCTATGTCTGAGGTCATAGGGTCAAAAGCCACTCATATAAACCCTGATGCGACCTTCCACTACAACTAGTCAGATCATCATGTAGTAGAGGCCATCAAAAGTATAATAAGAACGAAACGAAGTATAGATCTGTATTTTAATCAAATTGCTACTGCACTTCGTCTTGACCTTGCACCATTTCTTAATTTGGACACTTTTAGTCATGTACGATGGTCATTTGTTAAAATTAATTTTTTAAAATATATTTTCTATTTTATTTTTTTTCAGTGGTAATGTGTTGATTGAAACACGATTTTTTGACGGTGATCTATTGGTCAGTACATCTAAAGTCCGAATCTTTTACGTTTAAGCTATATTTAGTAACATTGCATCAACAAACCATCCAGGGAATATTGTTTCATATTGTTATTGTGTGTAGTGACCGGTTCAATCAAGGCTAAAAAAGACTAGATATCTGTGGATTTCCCTGTGTTTTATTGATAATATTCAATTTAAATCCTGGATCATTGGTGACATGGTGTTCAAGTCTACATGTGATCTAGATTAATAGGTCTTTATTACTGAATTGAATAATAATACTACATAACATTGTCAGAAAAGAAAAAAAAAATTACAGAAAAAAAGGTAGTCCCGGCATTAATTTAGTGCTAAATAATGAGTTTAGCACAAAAAAAAGAAGACTTTCATTGCAATGCTTGTGTTTCAGATTCTCCTGAAAATTTTAAAATATATTAATTCTGTATTCTAGACTGAAAACTGAATTTTTAAAATATACTAATTCCGTATTCTAGACTGCTAGCCAAATTTTTAGAATATACTAATTCTATTTTAGACTACTAGCTGAAAAAGATTTATTTGTTATGTTTTCAAGACATTGTCAGGCAGAAATTCAGACGTTGTCAGAATCAATCTCTCTGGTGCCTGTCATTTAGTCAAGCACAAAATATAAAAACATAGAATGTCACATTTTGTATGATATAGCAATCCATACAACTAAGTTTAAAATGATTTGTTCCGTGCTACAGTCTGATAATAGTTAGTCCCAACAACCAAACCACTCTCCTCAACCTCATAAAATATTACATATACCGGTTGTAAATAATGGTGAATTTAGAGATAGATTTGTTTTCCAAACTTTATTTATTATATACGGATTATTAGTCAACATTACAATCATCTAAACATCAACTGTCGGTCCCAGGACTAACCTTCATGTAGCAAGAAAATATATAATAACTTACACTTGTCTCACCAAAGACATTCATACTTAGATTAAAGGGGCATTGTGGGAGATTAGAGAGCTGACAGTTCTCACTATAATAGTTCAAAACTAGATAATGGAAAGAGAATATGCTGAAAATTTCAGTCAAATTGATCCACTCTGAATCAAGATATTAGCGATCTAATTTTCGACCTAGCCTCGATCATCATTACTCAAGTCGGTACACTAAAAATCAGTCTTGATTATCCATTTTGTTGTTAAATCATCTATCACAAATATATTCAAATCCAGTAAATATCGCAGGCCAGCGATGATATGGAGAGTTTATTATGGTCTGGTTAAGTTAATTTATGTCTAATTAATAATTTAGATAAAATATAAGGCCTAAAGAAAAACCTGCAATAGGCAGATTTAGCTCTTGAATAACGTATGTTTAAGATAATTTTTATAAAATAAACTGCATTGTCAATGTTGATCTATCTCAGTTTTACAGTGATTCCAATTTGATCATCAATAATTTATTTCCAGTCCAATCACATTAAGTCTAATTTTATTTTTTGACCAACTGTCGAAGCCTGTCTAACAATGGCTGTACGTGTTGCCAACACCTTATAGCCTTTCTAACAATGGCTGTATGTATTGCTTACCTACTATAGACATGAGATTAAAGAGTTTATAATATCAGTGCAATCTTTGTTTTAAAACGGAAAATGTATGTGCCACACCTTATTTAAATAATATCAAAATTGAAAAAAAATCAATGTAAGAAAAATGATCGTAATGTTTAGTTTTCATGATAAATATTCACAAAAGCTAAAAATGATTTACATATATTCTAGTTTTAATATCTTTTAAAAATAAGACATAAAAAAATTCATGTTTTTTCCAAATTTTTTGCATACTTCATGTTGTGTACTTTTAAAAATTAAAGCCCATTAGAATAAGGAATGTTTTTTCCAAAACTTTTGCACTCTTCACGTTGCGTACTTTAAAAATTTAAGGCCCATTAGGATAAAGTAAAGAGTAGAGGGGGGTTGGATGGCCGAATGGTTAGTACGTGCGCGCTGTATCATAAGGCCTGTCATTGAGTCAACTGGCGTGGTTTCAAATCCCCGGTTGTATGTGACAAGGAGTAGAGTCGCCTGTCCAACCTCTTGGGTTTTCTCCGGTTTCCTTCCACTGCTAAAGACCCCTACGCGCAAGCGAATTATTGAAATAAAATTAAACCATATGTTAGTCCCGAAATGACCTAAATTGTGTCGAGTGAACGTTAAACCCCATTTCTCTCTATAAAGAGTAAGTTTAAAGTGTTTAAATTGAAAAACTATATAGTGCCGTATGGTTGACCTTCGGCTGGAAGAAACTGTAAATAGTCTCATACTAGTTCTAGATCTCTTGTCTGCGATATCACCCTAGGTGAAAGCGGATGTAAAGCCCCATAACTGATTCCGGAACCGTTTTACATAATTATGCGGGTCTACAAATTTTTGATGCACGAAGTAAATTTGCATTGCACATCAGTTCTGTTGTCCATCAGAACGCTATAGCTATATAGTCATTAGGTCACGTTAATCACATTTTACGTCAAAACCAAGACCCTTTCATGTATGTGATAGCTTTAAGAAGAGGGAGGTAACTCACAGTAAAATTAGATTATTTTTAAGACGTAACTGATGAATATTGGTCAGTTAAGATATTGTATCTTATCTTTATTATATTTGTATGTTTCGTATTTGTGTGTTTGTATATGTTTAAATATCATTTCCTAGAAAATCATTGACCATTGTACTTTCATTTTGGAGATAAAAGTGGCGGATAAATTCCCAAACCCCCCCCCCCCCCACCCACATGCCCTTAAATAACATTCACTTATTATTTTGTTTCTATGAAACAAGTAAATTTGAGGTTTATGTTGATTGGGGGTGATGGGAGAATCGGTGAAAATTTTCCACCACCAATCTGGGGCGCTGTGAGAACCTGGTCGGCCCACTCATGGTAGGCATATGTACAAAAGGCCCCACAGAGCAAGATATCCTATGTCCACCACTGTTGTATATTTGCAAGTATTTTTTCCAGTAGGCCAATGTTAATAATGAGGCTAGTTTATCAGCCATCCAAGGGAATTTTCATGACTGGCTGCTTAACGGGAGTGACCTCTTAATAAAATCTCAGTGACCACTTACAAGATGTCACTCAATAGGAGTGGCAGCTCGTACAGATTCTACTGTATAGTAATGGGAAGTTCTTTTATAGCGCACAATTTCATATTGTTCATGGAGCATTTAGCTCTCCACTTCTCACAAGATAAAAATACAAATAATGTTAAAAAGCCTTCGAAAATCTCGATGTAGTATCTACTTATTTATATAAAAACTCCCGATATGGTATCTTCTTATTTATATAATAAGCAGTTGAAAATCTTGATATGGTGTCTATAGAGAATCTCCTACCAGTCTTCTTTGATATCAAAAAATATCAACACAAGTTGATAAAGTAACAAAAAACGAGACTCTGCCGAGTTTTTTTTACTTTATCAACGAGTGTTGATATTTTTTGATATCAGAAAAGACGAGTAGGAGATTTTATTTATCACCCAATCCCTTCTTACATGCACAAATAGATAAATATAATTCTTTGCTGTAGAATTCACTTTTACTGAACATTACGGCGTAGTGATACATCATTTTTTGACAGCAATTCAACCATTGCAAAGTCCTTTATATTGACCCAGTGTTTCCATCAAGGTCAGTTGAATAATAATAGTTCATTTTTAATAAAAAAAAAGTTACTTTTAATAATAAATGAACTGTTCTTTGAAAATAAAAAAAAGTAGTTCCTTTTCAACTGACCAATCAAATTCATGTAGATTATGAAATATATCACACAAGCGATATCTACTGTAGAATGTATTATTGGGTGATAAACTTATTTATATAACTCCGGATATGGTATCTTCTTATTTATATAATCTTGTGTGTGTGTTGTATTGTGTCAATCTGATAAAAACACAGATCCTATTTCGTTTCGTTTTTTATAGTTCAAAATTTTGTTTTACTTGTCTTCACAACTCTAGGATCTAGGAGAGTTGTTATATAACAGGCGTTCTAGTTGATGTGAGGAATTAGCCAATGAAACGGTCTGTTACGACGAGTTTTTGGAGTGCTCTGCACAGAACTGTGGGTAAACCACTAGAAATGCCAACGCTGATTGATTAATCAATGTCTGACGTCATAGGGTCAAAAGTTGCTCGTATGACCCCTGATGTGGCCTTACACTACAACCAGCCAGATCTTAAAGTCTGGGAGGCCATCGAAAGTATAAAAAAAAACGAAACGAAATGTAGACCTGTAGTTTTATCAGATTGGTATTGTGTAAATTAAAATATTATTTAATTAAATATTTTTTCTATGTCAATCTTAACGACATTCCATCTTACAATTATTGTAAATAAGATTTTTATTCCTCAGAGAAATTTCAAAGGTTAAACTTTATTTAATATCCGAGTCCAGACCCTGACTTCTGCTCATGCTCTGGGGAAGTTTATATAATTACAGTTTAGTTGAACTTTTCGTATGCATGTCGAATACCGTAAGAAGCAATTTACTTTTTGTTATATGCACGTTAAAGCAAGGCCTTTACACAAAGTCAAACTTTATTCAATTAAAAGTTGAATGGGTTGCTCTGTTACTAAATGTCACTGGTGAATAAAGCTGGGTGGTGATAATTGTAACAGTAATCTATGTTTATCAAGTCTAGTCATAAATTAGGGGGTTTGGATGGCCAAAAGGTTAGCGTGTGCACATTGTATCATATGATCTGGCATTGAGTCAACTGGCATGGTTTCAATTCCCTGGTTGTATCTGGCAAGGAGTAGGTTCACCTGTCCATCCTCGTGGGTTTTCTCTGAGTCCTCCGGTTTCCTCCCACCACTAAAGACCCCTACGAGCAAGCAAGTTATTGAAATAAAATTGAACCATATGTTAGTCCAGAAATGACCTAGATTGTGTTGAGTGGACATCTCTCTCTCTCTCTCTCTCTCTCTCTCTCTCTTTGGTCATAAATTACTGAGATTTATTTCCCTATTGAGCTGCTGATTCAGTTAAGATGTAAATTAACGGATCCAGATGATCGAGGTACATGTATAATTTCCAGATAAAAAAAACATCAGGTATAAGGAAAAGTGTTTTAATTGAATAAAGTTTAACTTTTGTTAATAAATATTTTGTGTGTCAGTGAGATAAACATATATTCCATGTTTTCATATCCGTCCAATTCATGTATGTAATCATAGTAGGGTTCGTACATCATCCAAACAAAGCTTTGTTAAATATTTCTATTAACTGATAATTTACGTTATTTAAAATAACTATGTTTATTTGTCATCAGTGAATTGAATTTGAACGTTCTCATTAAAACACAGATCCTATTTCGTTTCATTTTTTATAGATCAAAATTTTGATTTACTTGTCTACTACACTAGGATCTGGAAGAGTTATTACATAGCCAGCGTTCTGGATGAGTTGAGGGATTAGCCAATGAAACTGTCTGTTACGGCAAATTCCACGGAACTCTGGGTAACTTACTAGAAATATCAATGCTGATTAGTTAATCAAATGTCTAACATCATAGGGTCAAAAGCCGCTCGTATGATCGCTGATGCAACCTTCCACTACATATACAAATGGTCAGATATTCATGTAGTGCAGGCCATCGAAAGTATAAATAAATGAAACGAAATATAGATCTGTATTTTAATCAGATTGGAATTTGAAGAACTTTGCATCTAATGGAATCTCTCGAAGTGAAGTATATTTAAAAACTGTTTTTTTTGGTTTTTTTATCAAAGATTTTATAACAGCTTGGTTTGAAACAAATTACAATTCGGCAGAATCTCACTGAGTAAAGAATATTTAAAGACTGATTGAACGAGATCAATTTGAATATTGTTTAACTTGGAATAAGACGTGAAATAGTAGATATTGTCCAAAAAATGATCAGTGGCTTTAACTCAATATCTTCCGCAGTTTTCGACATTGAAAACCCGATTTATTTGTTAGTTTTAAATCAACATTTATCTTAACGTGAAAAGATGGGCTTCTGATATCCAATATTGAAGACAAAATGAAAATTTTAAAATTCTTTAGGTTGCGCTATTTGAAGTGACTCGATGAACGAGGCTAAACATATCCCATAGCAGAATATTACCGGTGTAGACCGGAATAACCAGACTCCAAAATCTGCCATTCAATTTGAACTCTTTGCGTATTTCGCCGAACATAACTGTTAAAAATTAAAGTAAAAACAGAAACGATTGAATGTAAATCCACTTTTATACATTCATATTACATTTTTTATATGCGTTCCGAACCATTTGTGTCCATTTCTAGAGGTGCCCAAGAAAAGATATTTAGCTCCTTTAAGTAAATTGTCAGTTGTAGAAATATTTGATGCTTTGTTTATAATTACATTAAAAGGAAGTGCTTTTATTCTTAATAATTTACTATTTATTTATCAATTCATTTGATTGGATGATCCTTGGGGTCAAAGGTCAGGGCAATCTTTACTTTGTGCCTAAATTTATAAAATGTGGGTGCTGCTGTGATATTGTCACTTCAACAGAACTTTTGACACACTCCTTGTTAATTTCTCTTCATTTATCAGTTTCATGTTTTAATAAAGTTTAAAATTTCAACTGTTGGAGAGTTTATGCAGAAGTTATTTATTTCTGTTAACATCTTTAATTGAGAAATGATGAAACTTTAGAGAAAACAAACAATAAATAAAGACATGAGATTTATTCAAGTATGATTTTGTTTTTACTCAATTTGATTAAAACATAGATTCTATTTCGTTTCGTTTTTTTATAGTTCAAAATTTTGTTTTAGGCTACTTGTCTTTACTACACTAGGATCTGGAAGAGTTGTTATATAACCTGCGTTTTGGTTGATATGAGGGATTAGCGAATGAAAAGCCGCACGTACAACCTCTGGCATGACCTTCCAGTACAACCGGTCAGATCTGCATGTAGTGTAGGCGATCGGAAGTATAAAAAAACAAAATGAAATATAGATCTGTATTTTAATCAGATAGGTTTTTTTACTCAAATTAAATAAATGCTGATCATATAATTTACATTTATCTACAGTAGATGTATGGAGTGAAAAAAAAGTCAACAAAAGCTAATTTGCTACAAATATTATATTTACAATAAATACCAAATATCAGAAAAATAAGTGTCTTGTCCATTTCTACAAACTTTGACTAATTTTAATGACATATTATTTGTACTGTACTTATATTTATGCATTTTGAAATTTAATGTAAAAATTAATCGTATAAAGGCCCCATTTATCTGGAAGCACGAACCTATATTGTTTGTTTTTGAACTTATTTATACCCTAATATTGAATTGATAGTGTACCAGTATTTGAAGAGTTTATTGAGCACTTACCACGAATAAAATAATAGAAATCACTTTATAAAAATGTTGTAATTATTTTGTGAAATCTGTTGAGAAATAAAACCTAGAATTTTTAAATATTTATTGATGTGTTGGCTGGTGAATTTTTATCTATTGCTCAGGGGTGGTGTGATCTAGTGATTTCCGTTCAGGATTTCCACATGCCACTCAATATGTCAAAAGAATGACAGCACTACTACAGCATCTAAGAATTTCCAACCCCATGGGTTTTCTCCGGGTTCTCCAGTTTCCTCCCACTGGTAAAGACCCCTACACGCAAGTGAATCATTGAAATAAAATTGAACCATATGTTAGTCCCGAAATGACCTAGTTTGTGTGGAGTGGAGATTGGGCTATAACGCCATACAGTCACCTATGGCTATGAGGGAAATTTTGCATGGACTGTGGCACTAAGGCCTACTCTTTATCAAATTCCAACTGCAGAGGGATCTTTTACATGCAGGCCAATGTGTATGCGGGACCTCGTTTTTTTTGTTTCCCATTCGAATGATATAGGCAGCTGTCCTTGTTAGGCCCTGACAAGGGGAAACCCATTGCAAATGACTCATTCCTCAGTAGGCCTATAGAAGAGTGTTTTATAATATTATTGACAATTTTTTTTTTTCAAAATGATCAGCAGTGATTTGTTCATTTTAGCTATTTTATTTAAATTGAATTTTAACAGTTTATAAGACTGGAGAAACCTGACAAGTTTATAGTTAAAGGGAGACAACTCTATTTAAGGCGTTTCATAATCAAAAAAATTTAGTTGGTCTCTTATAAGATAAATCTTGGTGAATTCATCAACTCTTTCAGGTTATAATTGAAGAAATCTACTATTTGACAATATGTCGTCAATGAACAATCTTTGGGGGAGTTTTTGCAGGCTTAAATGTCTAAATAATTATCATAAATTGTCCAGAATTTGGTGCTCAACATGGATTTCACATCCACAAAACAACCAGATATATGGAATTCAGAGTAGAAAAATGTCAAAAACATGTTTTTCAAACCAAAACAAGCTTTCAGACAACAAAGCATTTAGTTTATCAAAGATCGTAAACTTTTCAACCAGAACTTGTAAAGAAGATCTTGTTGAAGCGTGGTTTTATGAAGTTAAGACTTTTGGAAAAATTGATATAAAAGTTCCATTTGATTTAGAAGTGGAACCGCTGCATCCTTTAGAATATCCAAATATGAATAAATTTATAATCGAAATATTTAACACGTCTGCATCGAAAGATAAAATCGGCAGCTTTAATAAATTGTATAATTTAAATATTGACGTCGATGATGAAAAAGAGATTGTAAAAGTTAAAGCTGATGTGAGCGACGGTGTTCAGCTTCCGTTGATCTGCAACATAAAGATACCCATTAAATTTAGTAAGTATCAAGACTGGGTCATCCAGTTGCAAAATCAAGGATCACTTCATCTGGCGTAAACTTTAACTATGCCTATGGCACATGTTTTATACTTACAAAATGGTGAATTTCACTCAGTCATTGTGTGTGTGGGGGCGGGGGTGTTGGATGGCCGAATGGGTTAGCACGTCTGCGTTGTATCATAATGTCTGTCATTGAGTCAACTGGCGGGGTTTCGATTCCCAGGTTGTAGGTGACAGGTAGTAGGGTTGCCTGTCCAACCTCGTGGGTTTTCTCCGGGTCCTCCTGTTTCCTCCCACTGCTAAAGACCCCTACACGTAAGATAATTATTGAAATAAAATTAAACCATGTGTTAGTCAAGTGGACCGTAAACCCCATCTCTCTCTCTCTCTCTCATTGTAGACCTAGTTAGTTTTGAGTGCACCTTAAACCCCATTTCTCTCTCTCTCTCTTTCCTCTTTCCCTCTCATTGTAGGCCTCATGTTTTTATTTATTTACCTACCATCATGTGTGTATTTATTTATTTTTTAGATGTAAATATAGAATCAGAAGATAAAGATGTGACAATAAAGAAATTTGAAGCTGATGAAATCAAAATTAAAACTATTACAGGAAATTGTAATCTCCAAAAATTAAAGGTAGGCCTAGCCTACAGCCAGCTGTATTATACCATCTGTTGTCATAGCGGCCTACAGCTAGATGTATCATACCATCATATTGTCATAGGCCTACAGCTAGCTGTATCATACCATCATATTGTCATAGGCCTTCAGCTAACTGTATTTAACCATCATATAGTCATAGACCTACAACTAGCTCTTTTAAATCGTAATATAGTCACAGCTAACTCGAATCAAGGGACGACCTTTATCTGAGTATTGCTACATTCTAATTTTATAATGGCTTAGTTTGAAATTATTGTTATGGTCTTTCACGTTTATAAAATTGTGCAGGAATCATAAAAAGCTCCTGCCAATTTCAGAAATGAGAAAACAGCTCCTGTAAAAAAACTCTTAATTATATTGCAAGAGTCAAAATGTATTTTTAGTCTTGTTTAATATTTGGAAATGAAATGAAATGGGGTTTAACGTCCTACTGTTCTGCTCCGAACTAGGCTAATGAAGACGGGCATACGCCATACAGTGTGCTATGAGGGAAATTTTGCCCGGACAGTGGCACTACGGCCTACTCTTATATCGAATTCCAACTTTCAAGGGATCTTTTACGTGCACGTCAATGTGTAAACGGGACCTCAGTCTTTCATACCATCCGAATGACTTGACAGCTGTCCTTGTCAGACCCTCCGTCCTGCATCACTGATAAGGGGGAACCATGCTAGAAAATCTGGATGAACTTTCTCGGCCAATGCAAGGATCGAACACCCAACCTCCAGGCTAGCAAGCAGGAGCAAAAGCGCACCTTAAACATCAAGGACTGTATATATTTATGTATATATATATTCCAGTGTGGTTGTATATTTATGTATATATATATTCCAGTGTGGTAGTATAGATGTTGTAAGTAATGGAGGTAATATAATCAGTGAATCACTTCTACAGGGCAATATCCAGCTATCAACAACCGGTACGGGGGTACGATGTTTTATATTGTTTTATTGACAATACAAGTAATTCACATATTAGGCTCACACTTTACATTCACCTGGCCCCAAGTTCACAAAGCATTCTCAGAATTAAATTAATAATTTACTCAACTTTCAATCACTGTTTATGAAAAATATCTTCCAGAAACACAAAACTTTGCACTTAGTTTTTTATTGATGTATTTGATACATGAAAATTACTAAAGTTTTAAAAAAGGATTATATTTTAGTTAAAATGAGGCGAACAATTTTGAGTAAATTTTTAACCTAAAGTTTCTAACTCAGTATCATCCACAGTCTTCGACATTTGTCAATTTAAATCAACATTGATGTTGTGATCTTACCAGGGAAAAATGGGCATCTAATATCCAATATTTAAGACAAAATAAACGTTTTACCATTGGTACACAAATCGTGTACCATAATGCGTTTCTGCGCCATTTTTAACAAGGGACTCGAAGAAGGAGGCTAGACATATTCCACAAGTCATGTCAAATGGTGAAGTCATATTCTTATCTGGGGAGCATGCGCAATAGATACTACTGGCGTAGACTGGAATAACCAGACGTTAGATATTGCCATTCGATTGAAAATGAATCAGTTTATATACATTCATATTGCATTATTATATTCGTTGCGACCCAATTGTTTCAATCTCTAGGTTCCAAATATTAGCGATTCAGCTCCTTTAAGTCTAAGAAAGCTTTGTGACCTCAAATGTTTTTTTAGTGCAGTGTGAATAATGTGTGTGATGGACAGATTGTAATAGTTAAACAACCTGATATTAATTGATTTCTGGAATAAGTTTAATTATGAACATTTTTGGCTCAGGTTAAGCCGAGTAATTTAATGGCTCAATGCTTTATAAAAAGATCAGTGTGCAATTGTAGGATTAAGGTGGGGGACACCAGCCTCACTATTTATTGTAGGATTAAGGTGGGGGACACCAGCCTCACTATTTATTGTAGGATTAAGGTGGGGGACATCAGCCTCACTATTTAATGTGGGATTAAGGTGGGGGGACATCAGCCTCACTATTTAATGTAGGATTAAGGTGGGGGGACATCAGCCTCACTATTTAATGTAGGATTAAGGTGGGGGGACATCAGCCTCACTGTTTAATGTAGGATTAGGGTGGGGGACATCAGCCTCACTATTTAATGTAGGATTAGGGTGGGGGGACATCAGCCTCACTATTTAATGTAGGATTAGGGTGGGGGACATCAGCCTCACTATTTATTGTAGGATTAAGGTGGGGGACATCAGGTTCACTGTAGGTTTGTTTTGATCTATTTATAGCCCATATTTTTATTACAGGAAATAACGGGTGATAGATTTCAAGGGCAGACAATCCAGTGCTGTAACGAGAAGGGTGATGTTGATATTAAAACTATTTACGCCGATAAAACTTTAATAAGTACTCAGTCTGGTGATATACATATTGGTAGTTGTCATGGTAACTCAACAGTAGAAATAAAGACAGGTGATTTATCTATAGGTAAGAATAGTAGACCTGTAACTACCCTGAGGTAATCTAATCTGGATGTTATACTATAACTGAGTGTCAGACGTATACCATTGGCACAAGAATTATTCTTTGGAAATCAAAATAAATAATCCTTAGCATTGGTGTCCACGCAAGGTTTCCAGGTGTGTGCCGTGGTGTCCAAGCATGCCATAAAATCCAGATGAACTTTCCTGGCCAACACTGGAATCGAACACACATCAGCTAGCCAAAGTCTTACTCGCAATTTAAAGCCACTGTGTTGCCCGATCTAGCAAATACCCCTGTATTTTATGTCTTTATTGCAGATACGTTGGATGGCGATATCAAGACTAGTATAGAAGATGGTGATGTAGATATTTATATAGCTAGATGTGGACATGTAGATATAAACACTACAAAAGGTCAGTTATTGTTATACTTGGGGGTGGGGGGGATGGTTGATTGGTTAGCGCATGCACATTGTATGGTCGCCGGTAGGGTCGCCGGTCCAACCTCATGGGTATTCTCCAGGTCCTCTGGTTTCCTCCCACTGCTAAAGACCCCTACGTCCAAACGAATTATTGAATTAAAATTGAAACATATGTTAGTCCCAAAATGAACTAGTTTGATTCGAGTGGATGTCAAACCCTATTTCTCTCGCTCTCTCTGTGTCCCTCTCTCTCTCTGTGTCCCTCTCTCTCTCATGATGGGTGTAATAGTTAAAAATGAGACATATTGATAATGCACAGGCCACAGGCGCATCAGCCTGAGTGTTATTTCAAAATATTAAACAATTTCTTGAGCGAGACCATTAAACAACTTAAAATTTAGACACTATCCCACAACTGCTTTTCAATATCATCACTCTAGTCATACAATATTTGAAATAATAGAAGCTAATTAACATCAAAGGATGACATCCCATCTGTATTTTAAATATTTTAATTACAGGTGATATACAGGTGAAATTATCAGAAACAGTAACAGCAGATGTCAATCTTCAGGCAGAATCTATCGATATTAGTCAAGATATAAATTACACTGGTCAACCAGAAAAAACAACAAATGATCAGATTCAGCATTCAGGTACAGATCTTTGGTGCCAGATCATTTTTATATATCTCTGCAATGCTTTGGTATCCCTTACCCCTAAAACTATAAAGTCTGCTGAAACATTAACTTCATTTAAATCAAACCTAAAGACTTATCTTTTCAAACTTATATATTTAAAAGTAGGACATAATCATGTGAGTTTTATGTTGTAGTGTGCTTGGTGTGTGGTACAGGATGGTGGGCCCAACAAGACAGCTGTCTAGTCGTTCGGATGGGACGGAAAATCGAGGTCCTGTGTACACATAGGCATGCACGTGAAAGATTCCTTGGCAGTAGGAATTTGATATCAGAGTAGGCCATTTTGCCGCTGCCTGGGCAAAATTTCCCTCCTAGCACACTGTATGGCGTATGTCCGTCTTCATTTGCCCAGTTCGGAGCAGAATAGTAGGAGGTTAATACCCATTTCTCTCTCCCTTTCTTTTCATTTTGGTGTTAAATTTATGACTCAACAATACCAGGAATATTAATGATTTGTAAGGTTTATAAACCAAATGATGTTTATTATTTACAGGGAATATTAATGGTGGAGATAGCGGGTGTAAAATATCTGTTACAAGTAAACAAGGAAAGATAACTCTCACACAACAAGACTGGTTCTCCACATTAAAATTATCATCATAAGACAATTATCAACAATCTTGTTATATCACATTGACAGACAGAGATAGTGTAATAATAGGTTACATGTACAGATCCAGTTTGATCATGTGACATTAGGGTTCGTGAAGAAAAAGTGTGATTGTTTTTATGAGAGTTGGCAGCTGACAACATGGAGTCATTTTGTGTGGTCTCAGTCCACATATGGTGTGAAATTCTATAACACTAATCATGAGATTATGTGACTTCTATACGTGTGCATTATTCTGCACTGGCTGTACAATTTTATGTCTACATAGTGGAGGTCAATCGTAGCTATGTTTGAAAATTGGGTTTTGAAAAATGGTCTTTTTTTGCCGGCGTGCAAAATGACCGATGGATCAGATCTAGTAATGGTCATTTTCCATAGCCCTCGGTCCCGACCGGCATATAAGACCGAAATGGAACCCATGATGTGAATAATTCAAACATGGTGATGTGGTTATGGTTGGAAATATTTTCCTATATCAGTCAGATCCTTGTCTTCCAATATACATGTGTTCAAGGACATTGATCCGTGTTTTAACACATGGAAATGATCTACGACCACTTGCTACAGTCGTGGATGTCCGAGTGGTCAGCATGAATCATTAGATCTGTTATTGAGTCAACTGGCCTGGTTTCAATTTCCCGGTTGTACGTGACACGGAGTAGGTTCGCCTGTCCATCCTCGTGGGTTTTCTCCGGATCCTCCCACTGCTAAAGATCCCTACCCAAAAGCGATTAATTGAAATAAAATTGAACCATATGTTAGTCCCAAAATAAACTAGTTTGTGTCGAGTGGACGTTAAACCCCATCTCTCTCTCTCTCTCTCTGCTCCAGTGGTCTCATTAACTTTCACCTGGAGATCTTTTGGTTTCTGAAATCATGTTTCGAACTTTCGCATGAGTAGTGACAGGTTTCGTCTAGAAGTCAAGAGTATGCTTTTGTTACTAGAACATCTGATACCACTTCTCCTTTATTATATGTAGTGCCATGGGTATGGAAATAAATGTATTCTTCTAGACTAGTTGTAATCTCAAATCACTCATCATTTTAGAGAGAGAGAGAAATGGGGTTTAACGTCCACTCGACACAAACTAGGTCATTTCGAGACTAACATATGGTTCAATTCTATTTCCATAATTCGCTTGCGCGTAGGGATCTTTAGCAGTGGGAGGAAACCGGAGGACCCGGAGAAAACACACGAGGATGGACAGACGACCCTACTCCTTGTCACGTACAACCGGGGAAGCAAAACCACGCCAATTGACTCAATGACAGACTTTATGATGCTAACCATTCAGCCATCCAACCCCCCGCATCATTTTAGAAGCTTTTACACAAAGATCAGTAATGTTCATGAAATATATATATGATTAATACCTGTAGACACCTAAGGTAATGAATTTTTTACCTGGACATATTTTTTATTTATTTATCTACCGTAAGCATAGAAGTACTTGTACTTTTATATATGTAACATGGTATCAGAATAAAACAATGTCAATAGGAAATTAAAAGTTTATTTGTGAATGATAAACTAAATACAGCAATATAACAATAATATGTATATGATAGACTTGTTTCAAATAAACTAAAAACCGTCAGCAATATAACAATAATATGTAGATGATAGACTTGTTTCAAATCAATGTCTTATAGTACAACTTTATGATAGGCTTGTTCCAAGTTAACTTTCCATCCTATCGATTTCTTTTTGTCTGGCTTTATGATGTGGTTAGTGTTCAAGCCTGGACATGACAAGTAAACTTTATGAAATGAAATGGGGTTTAACGTCCTACTGCTCAGACTTGACTCATGAAGACGAGCATATGCCATACAGTGTGTTATGATGGAACTTTTGCCCGGGCAGCGGCACTATGGCCTACTCTTATATCGAATTCCAATTGCCAAGGGATCTTTTACACGCACGCCAAGGTGTACACTGGACCTCGGATTTTCGTCCCATTCAAAATGACTAGACAGCTGTTCTTGTTTGGCCCTCTGTCCTGCACCACTGACAAGGGGAAACAACGTCGGAAAATCCTGAAGAACTTTCTCAGCCAGTGCAGGGATCGAACAGTAAAATTTACTATACACCTATTCTGTTTCATTTTTTATAGTTCAAAATATCGTTTTATTTGTCTGTACTGCACTAGGATCTGGAAGAGTTATTATATAACCTGCCGTCATAGGGTCAAAAGCTGCTCATACGACCCCTGACGCGACCTCCCAATGTAGTGTAGGTCATCGAAAGTATGAAAAAATGAAACGAAATATAGATCTGTATTTTAATCAAATTGCATCTGGATGCCAACTCAAATAACCAGACACAGATGTTCCACAATAACTACATAACATACATGATCCAAATTAAACACTGCACTTTCGAAATGATCATTTGTTTATAATAATAATAATATGTCCATTTATAAAGTACTATATCCACAAAACATGCTCATGGCACATAATACACAAGTCTCTAATAATATAATTTAAACAGATATGTTTTCAAGTCAGATTTAAATTTATTAAGTGTAGGACTTCTGTGAAGGTCGAATGGTAGTTTGTTCCACTTAGTGGATGCAGTGACTTGGAAAGAACGATCACTTAGTAGATGCAGCGACTTGGAAAGAACGATCACTGAATGACTTTAACTTCCACTGAGGAACACAGAGTTTTTTTCTGATTAACCGTAACTCTCTAGATGAGATGTAAAATTTTAAGAGATCGCACACTTACTTCAGAGCACTTCCATCCAGACACTGATAGGCAAGAGACAATATCTTGAAATCGATCCTGGCTTTATATTTAAAGTCCTGCTTGCAAACCATAATATTGTGAAAGATGAATCTCTAATAGGACTTTCATCAATCTTTGTTGTTTGCTATGCAATAAGCCTGCTGCCATTTTGTTGTCCACAAAAATTTAATGATAGGCCTGTTTTAAATCCGATTGAATTGAAGTCGGGACATGATCTAGCGTTGGTATTTTGATTTTGTTTTCTTAATTAAATATTAATTAGCGTGGATTAAGCTGTGATAAATTGGATATTTTAGCAACAAATGGTACATTGTTACTTTAAGACTCCTCAATTTCAGATCAATCAAGAATCTCAATCTGTTTAAACTTGCTGTTCACCACAAATGTTGTCATCTTTATTTGAATCGAATGCAAAACTTCAAAATATGTCACGGAAAGGTTTCGGACTTGATGATGGTAAATGCTGCATTTCCCTTAATCCCTGTAATAAACAATACTAAACGTTAAATATGGAAGAATGACATGACAGTCCAGTTATTAAAAAATACATTTCCCTTAATCTCCGAAATAAACAATACTAAACGTTAAACATACTTTATGCAAGAGCTAAATCTGCCTATTGCAGATCTTTCTTTAGGCCTGAAATGTTATCTAAATTATTAATTAGACATTAATTAATTTATCCAGACCATAATCTACTGTCGATGCCATCGCTAGCCTGCGATATTTACTGGATTTGAATACATTTTGTGACGGATAATTTAACGCCAAAATGGATAATCGAGACTTTGTTTTTTATCGATCGACTTTATTAATGATGATCGAGGCTAGGCCTAAAATTCAAAACCTAATATCTCGGTTCAGAGTGGGTCAATTTGACTGAAATTTTCAGCAAATTGCCTTTCCATTATCTAGTTTTTAACTATCATAGTGAGAACTACCAACTCGTTATCTAATCTTACCTAATGCCCCTTTAAATATGGAAGAAATTAAATTGTAATGGACCATGATATGATGACAGTCCAGGTAGTAAAAAGACTAGTTGTAAAAAAAATTAGAAATCTACGAGTGGCAAGTAGCCGTCCCAGATTTCTCTCATGAAGCAACTAGTTTCGTTCATTTCGAACCCATCAGGCTTAAATGAAATTGTGCGGATGTTCCCTTTATATAGTCATTGGGGACCGGAGCACAAAAAGGATTTCGGATGGACCGGCGCAGTGCTGTATCACCGGAGCAACTGCTTCCGTTTAATGGTGAACAGAGAGACGGCTGAAGAATTGCCATTGTAAAATGCTTATTTGCATAGACTCTAAGGCTCCCAACCCATTCGACTGTGTCGTTTAAAATAATATAAACAAGTGGGAATTATTTTGGATAACCGGACTGGGTAGTTGTAAAATATATAGGACTATCCTGCTATTACGGCTACAAGTTCAACGAGAAGTTGATACATGTAAATTTAACGCATTGAAAATACAAATTATTTGTCAATTTAAATCAACATTGATGTTGTGATCTTACTGGGAAAAGATGGGCTTCTGATATCCAATATTAAAGACAAAATAAACATTTTACAATTGGTACACGAATTGTGTATCATAATGCCTTTCAGCGCCATTTGTAACAAGAGACTCGAAGAACGAGGGGCTAGACATATTCCACAAGTCATGTCAAATGTTGACGCCACATTCTTGTCTGGAGAGCATGTGCAATAGATATTATCGGTGTAAACTGGAATAACCAGACGCTCGAGATTGCCATTCGATTGAGACTTGTGGGGTATTTCGTCAAACATAAATGATTTGAAATTAGAGTAAAAACGGAAACGATTGAATGTAAATCAGTTTATATACATTCATATTACTATATTATATGCATTAAAATCTATTTGTGTCAATTTCGAGGTCCCAAATATTAGTCATTTAGCTCTTTTATTATTAAACAGGCCCCCAAATTAGTTCCCCAAAAAATACTATAAAGAAATATTTTATTTATAATGTTGTAAATGTTTGTGCAAAATACTCAAACGTTTCGAAATTGAATTGTCTTAATCTCAAAAATAGTTACAATCGAGTGAAAATGGTGATTTGGGAATGTGTAAGAAAATATCTCAACCATCATACATGACAGCTGAAATTACGTCACGATTCTACTCACACCACCTCCGTTGCCGGGACTGGCAGAATGGTGATAGCACAAGATTCTGCATAGGTCAATTGCAATTCTGTCAATTCAGGGCGTTAAGGACTGACAATCAAGCTGCGACCCCTCTGTGTATCACTCACTCACCTCTAAAACTAGTCTAATGTTAGCTTTTATCTTAGCAGCATCGTTTGTTAAATTATTCGATCTTTCTGTCAGTCTTTTGTTTTTCTTATCAATAAATTTCACAGCTTCATCCAACGTAAACTCCACGAAGAATCCGTAACCAACAGCTACACATATACGAGATGAATCAGGCCTGTAAAAATAAACAAGAAGACTTGGTTATCAACATCATTTGCTCCCTTGTTTCCATGGAAACACAATTACCTATTAAATAGGTTGATGTGTGTACAAAGTCTCATAAAGAGATCTGGAAACAGAATAAGGACAGACTGATCCGGTTTTGATATGCCTTCTCTAACTTATTCGTTGATGAATAATGAATGCTGCAAGTTCTTGTGTTAATTCAAATCAGCTAATTTGAAATGAAATGAAAGGAAAAGGGGTTTAAAGTCCTACTGTTCTGCTCCGATTTGGCCTATGGCCTACCCTTGCATTGAATTCAAATTGCCAGGGGATCTTTTAGGTGCACGCCATGTGTACATTTACATGGAATTACGTTTTTTCCTACCATCTGAATGACTATACACTGTCCCTTGCCAGGCCCTCTGTCCTGGACCACTGACAAGGAGGGGACCACGTTGGAAAATCATGAAGTTTCTCAGCCAACAACATGTTCAAAAACAGGAACTCTAGGAAGGCATGGCAACATCTTACTAATTTAGCCACCTCGGTTACCTTGAAAAGTGTGACCGATTTGTTCAAATTTTACCCAAAAAATATTTTAAATTCAAAAGTTTACACAACAAATATTTTAAATGTCCTAAAATGAATCTCTAACTTACACTTTAGCTTCAACATAGAAATTATTACCCAGATCTACTTGTGTCTTTAGTACATCATCCGTTAACTTGGTTTCCTGTAAAATAACATGTTATATTTATTACATCATCAGTTGCCATGGTTTCCTGTAAAATAACATGTTATATTTATGACATCATCAGTTGCCATGGTTTCCGTAAAATCAACCTGATTAAAACACAAATCCTATTTCGTTTCGTTTTTTAGTTCAAAATTTCGTTTCACTTGTCTTTACTACACTAGGATCCAGAAGAGTTGTTATTTAAGCCACGTTGTGGATGACGTGAGAGATAAGCCAATGAAACATTCTGTTACGGCGAGTTTTTGGTGTGAGGTGCATGGAACTGTGGGTTACCCAATAGAAACATCAACGTTAGTTGGTTATCAAATGTCTGATGTCATAGGGTCAAAAGTCGTCCATAAGACACCTAATACGACCTTCCACTACAACTTCATGTAGCAGAGGCCATCAAAAGTATAAAAAAAAAAAAAACGAAATATAGATCTGTATTTTAATCAGAATGCTGTAAAATAACAGTTTTACAATAATATGATTATATGGTGGATACCTGCAATACAAAGACTATCTTTCAGATTTTAAATTGTGAAGTTGTACTATAGCCATAGGAGTGTTGTCAATTTTTAGAGCTACTTCACCCATCAGGCCATTTCCATGTAACTGGTGAAAACGCATGTGGAAATGCAAAAACATGTACATGGAAAATAGGCTTTAGGTTTGGGGAGAGAGAGAAATGGGGTTTAATGTCCACTTCACAAAACTAGGTCATTTCGGGGCTAACATATGGTTCTATTTTTTCAATAATTCGCTTGCGCATAGGAGTCTTTATCAGTGGGAGGAAACAGGCAACCCGGAGAATACCCACAAGGTTGGACAAGCGACCTTATTCCTTGTCACGTACAACCGGAGAATTGAAACCACGCCAGTTGACTCAATGACATACTTTATGATACAACGCGCTCACGCTAAACATTCGGCCATCCACCCCCCCCCCCCTTTAGGTTTGGGATTAACCATATCCCTAACTAACACTGTAACTCGGCATATGGAAATCTTCAACTTCTCCCATTCGTCTTGAAAAAATATAATCGACAAAGCAATAGTGAGAAAGAGAAATGGAATAAATCTATGAAGGACCTGTAAATACTAAGGTTCGAAAAGTATCTCAACTCACCTGAAGTCGTTCTATAACTGTTTTAAGTTGGAGATAATCGGACATCTGTTTATGAATCTCATCTCTTGCTTCTAAAACTTTCCTACAATAAAATGTTTAAACTTATTCTAAAATTGTTCTGCTCTGACTGGGCTAATGAAGATGGGTAACGCCATACAGTGCCTGAAGAGCCACACTACTTTACATCATACGGTACTCTAATTATTTCAAATTCTAACTTTCATTCAAGGCTTCTTTTATGTGCATTGGACCTTCGTTTTTTTCGTCCCATCCAAACATCTATACATCATCCTTTGCCAGGTGCCCTCCGGTCTGCTGCACCATATTGACAAGAGGAAACCACTGCGGGAAATCCTGATGAACTTTGTCCGCCAATGGATCAACGCAACTTCCCTTATGTAACAGAGCTCTACTGTCTTCACCAAATACTACTGTGCCTAATGGAAAGTTTATGGTATGTACATCACTCAGCATTATACTATAAATTATAAGGATAGTAGTACAAAATGAAAGTAAACATCTGTAACGCGGGGTTTACTGACAAGATGTACTACAGCAGACCGGCCAACCATTTTAGAACTTACTTCAAATCTTCTCTCAGGGTTTCATTCAAAAAATTTTCATATGCCAGGATTTTATCGGCTGATTTTTGTGCCATTGTTTGATATTTCTCTCGTGTTAAACTTCAACAGCTTAATGTTCCACGCGAGGGAATCCCTTACTTCCGGTTACAAAAATACGGATTCCCTCATTTCCGGTTATGTTGTAATAACAAAAATATTGATAGGAAAATGGCGTACTGGTTTCACAGAAATCCTTTGAAAGCCACTGCCGTGGTGACATTTGAGTTCCATGGTGTAACAACAAATGAACCAAGTCGTAAAATCTTCGCTGATCTGAGAAAAACAAGAACTGCATTATTGGAATTGCTCACAGGTAAAGCAGAGAGACTTTTCTCATTAGAATTATAAATGTTGATCGAATCTCACAACAATCAACATTGTCAATATGAATATCAGTTGTAAATGACTCACCTGCTAGCTTACATTTTTTTACTCTAGTTTGTCTTTCAAACTAAAAGATCTTCCTTTATCTCTAAGACTGAGCCCCTTCTTTCCTACAGTCAGGTTATTCCTAATCAGGCTACCAGGCCTACTCTGTGACTTTAAATTATTCAACTGTCAATGTTTTAGTAATAATAAACGCTACTGTATTCTTATACTGATGTGTGTTACCTTCCTGAACTAGAGTTTTTTCACGATCTTATAATAAAGATAGAAATATATGATTCATGAAAACTTCGGTCCCACTTTGAGGATGCGCGATCTTTGATAAAATTGAAATTGACTACATTTTTAAATACCACTGGCTATTCAGTTCTATGGCTACATATGTATACCAGCAATTCTATCAGGATAACTTAGATAATCTCTGTAAAATTGTGACGTAATTATTAACACAGAAAGTTTGTTTCAGTTAGTGTTATGGTTGGTTGAGATATATTCTTATTCAATCAGTCACATTTTTCAGTTGATTGTCACTACATGTAGGCCTATTTGTGACATTGAGAGAAATCAATTCTGAATCGTAGTCAATCCAGTATCCCTATTTATAACCAGGAAGGAATGAGGGTACATGTATTTGGCCCAGAATCTGTCCTCCAACTTTTTCTAGGAGCCACGGTGGCTCAGTGGGTAAGACGCTGGCTCGCTAGCCTGTAAGTTGCGTGTCCGATCCTTGCATTGGTCGAGAAAGTTCATCAGGATTTTCCGGCCTGGTTTCCCCTTGTCAGTGGTGCAGGACAGCTGTCTAGTCATTCAGATGGGACGACAAACCGAGAACCCGTGTATACATTGGCATGCACGTAAAAGATCCCTTGGCAGTTGGAATTTGCTAAGAGTAGGCCATAGTGCCACTGCCCAGGCAAAATTTCCTTCATAGCGCACTATGGTGTATGCCTGTCTTCATTAACCCAGTCTCAGCAAAACAGTAGGGTGTTAATAGACTCCATTTCATTTCATTTCCAACTTTAGCTGACATGAGTTCATCTCCATAAATACTATACAGTTAAAATGGCTGAATGGTTAGCTCGTGCGGTTGTATCATAAGGTCTGTCATTTAGTCAACTGACGTGGTTTAGACACTCCCTGGTTGTACGTGACAAGGAGTAGAGTCACCTGTCTAACCTCGTGGGTTTTCTCCGGGTCCTTAGTCTCCTCCTTCTGCTAAAGACCCCTACGCGCAAGTGAATTATTGAAATAAAATTGAACCATATGTTAGTCCCGGAATGATATAGTTTGTGTCGAGTGGACATTAACCCCATTGCTCTCTCTTTCTCTGTCTCGCTTTTAATTGTATATGTACATCTTGTTTTATTGTTTCAGATCCAAATCATCAAAGAGAAACGGTAGATAAAGCCACGACAGATTACTTCTCCCTGTTATCCGGTTTAATTCAACCAATCGACCCTAACGAACCAGAAAATAAACTACGTAAAATCATCAAATTTCGATGGACCAATAGTCTGTTAGGAAACGCAGCCACTGAACAATGGGATGCTGTGTATGAATACGCATCAATGGCGGTTAATGTGGGTTTGTGGTATACAAAGCACGCAGCCAAACTTGCCGCAAAGGAAGACCCAGATATGGAAGAAGCCAAAGAAGTCCACAAATGTCTGAGAATTGCTGCTGGAATATTTACAAATATCAAGAATGATTTAATTGGTAAACTTTCTGAGAACGATGAAAATGGAGTCGACACGGACAGTCGAGTTTTAGAGGCCTACATCAAACAATGTACGGCTGAGGCACAAGAAGTGACGCTAGCACGGGCCATAGAGATGAAACATTCGTCTAGTCTGATTGCTGCGTTGGCCTATGAGACGAGTCAACTATACCAGGCTGCCGATGATTCGCTGTCGAGTATTGATGACGTCATCGTGGGGAAATGGAGGAAGTATTTTCAACTGAAACATGCTTTTTATTTGTCGTCTGCTCATAGTTATAATGGAGACACGTTATTAGCTCAAGATAAATGTGGAGAAGCAGTACGGGGGTTAAAGGTCAGTTACATTTTATATTAGGTTAGGGTCCACAATGTCTTATTGTCCCCCGCCTTTCAAAGAAAGCAGGGGACTATTAAAATGGATTTGTCCGTCTGTCTGTCTGTCAGTCACACTTTTTGGAACACAATAACTCTCCTAATTGAGTGGAATGTTCAAACTTGGTGTACATGTAGTTATTCATTAGGTGAATGCCTTGATGGAGTTCGATGATAAACATCGTCTGCTTACGGTAAGCAGAGATAAGCAATCTGATTGGTTAATACTTTGGGGCACAATAACTTTGGTTTTAATTAAGTGAGAGTGATGAAATCACAAATTAGATGATTTGGGGTGATTTTAAATGATTTTTACAAATGTTAAAGATATAAACATTTTAAAGAAATAATAGTCCATGTGACAGACCTCGGATTTCGGAGTATCATTACCAATTTGATGAATAAATTCAGCCATGATTTTCAGTTAGCCTGGTGCCCGAAGTGTTCAAATTTGGTTGATGGACTTCCGGTTCACTTTGCTAAATGCCATTTTAACGGCCATCTTTAAAAATGGCCGCCGTTTTTTCATTGCAATTGAGCGCGTCAAGGAAACCTTCATAACTCTTTCACAGATTGACCTATTGATATGGAATATGGCTCAAAATGTTCGCAATAACATTCTACAGCTGCTGTTATATGACACATGTTGGTGAATGAATCATATATTTTCCAAATCAACAGATTATTCTGAAAAAAGCAACGTTTTGGCATTTTTTTTCAAGATTTATTTTATAAGTTCACTACCAAATCATGTTCAGGGTAAATTTAGCCAAATTTTGTGTGTGGTCTTCTTAAGTTATTCATTTGGCATAAATAAATACGCTCAGTGACCCAGTCTGTACAGCTGCGGTGGTCGATAACTCAACAAAAGTCTTGAGTAGACTGTCAATTTTAAAATGTTGAGCCTCGGCGAGTTAGGGTACTAACCATGTGAACGTTTATTTAGGGTTGTCGCAATCGCAACGATATTTGGGGACCGGTTGTTTCTGAAGAAAAATTTGTCACTGAAGACGATTTTGATATTATGTCACTTCTGTGACGTTATTTTCGGTTGAATCCGTCCGATTTCCAAAATGGCCGCCAAAATTTGACGAAAAATGAATTTCTTGTTAGGATGGATGAGTATCACGCAAAGCAAGACTTGTGATATATCATATATAGGGTTTCCGTAGTCATTGTACTTTGAATTGATCTATAAAATTAGTTTCCGAAAATCCAAGATGGCGAAAATTCAAAATGGCAGTCAAAATTTGATCGATGCCTCGGATAATCGTTATTTTACAGTTTGATATGCCCTGTAATATGCCGCTTAGGGGGTTTTCGATGTCACAGAACATAAATACAACCTCTAAAAAAAGGGTTTCCAAAATCCCAGATGGCTAAAATCCAAGATGGCGGCAAGATTTTCCCTAAAATGAATGATTTTTCAGATAATTGTCATTTTTCTGTTTTGTACGGCTTGTAATATGTCCTTTATGGGGTTTTCAGGATCACTAAACTTAAATATTACCTCAAAAATAGATTTTGGATAAGGTAGATGATTGCCCCAAAAATAGATTTTTAATATCGTAGATGATTGCTTAAGAACAAAACGGGACAATTGTCAGTCTTTCTATTCGCTTTGCTTATTATAAAATTGTGTAGTAGTTTTTTAGGGGAGGATGGAATTAATTATACTAGATCTCGTAAATCAGAAAACAAGATTTAATATTATTCCAGCAAAGCTGTATGGAATTTTAATATATCTTTGCAAATATATCTAGTTGTTAAGAATTACCTATTCTGTTTGTTCACAAATGGGCCGAAATAGTGGCTCAGTGGGTAAGGCTCAACAAGGTCCGGAATTCGATCCCTGTGTCTGGGCAAATATTTCCTCATTTCACACTGTATGACAAATAGCCATCTTCATTGACCAAGTTAGAACAGTAGGACGTTAACCCACATTGCATTTCATTTCTGGTCCACAAATCGTAATGTGATAGATTTTTACTTTGAAGAGTCTGACAACCTTTTGTGGTATCATCTAGAATCTAGACAGATGGTATCATGGATTCATATTTGTAAATTGTGAAAGTGTAAAGTGTATTTCACAACAAGTTCTAAGTTTAAAAATGATAATTACAGAGATAATTTGAAATACATTTACGACTAGGTATCCCAAAAGCCATGGCTCACGATTTCCTCTTTGTTAATGTCAGAACCATCCACCTCATTGGAATTACTGTGACAATCGCAACTACTGCTTTTCTTCAGCAATGTACACTAGCCAAAGTACAAGTAGAAACAGCAGATCTCGGCAGCGACAATGATGATATCATTTTAATATCATAGGCCTGCCTAAAGCGAAAGAGGAAATTGGTCGACATTATTTTTGTGATGCCTAGTCGTAAATGCATTTCAAATTAACTTCGCAACGATTCTTTTTAAACTTTCAATTTGTTGTGAAATGGATCTGTCGATACGATATCTAGACTATACCACAAAATTTGCCAGTCATAGAGTCTTTGATGAAAAACCGGTCCAGTTGTACCATACAACGAAAAAATGCGAAAAGTACCGAGATAAAAATCTGAAAAGTACCGAAAAATGCAGACAAAATACGGAAAAAGTGATAAATACCGAAAAAACTTTTTGATACTAATTACCGAAAAAATTCGAAAAACCCAAAATATCGAAAAATCAATAAATAACGAAAAAACAACACTAATTACCGAAAAAAAAACTAAGCCACACATAAAAATTGCTAGGTGGGTCAGACTAGACCATGCATAAAAATGGGGGGAACTGTAGGTTACGCATTAAAATTATGGACACTCTTAGGTGGGTAATGGGTCAAGCAAGATCAGGCATAAATATAGTGGTACACTTTCAGTCAGGGGCGGATTGGGGCCGGGAACTGACCCGGGCTCCCGTGTCAGAGCTGCCCCTTTTACTGATCGCGGAGCACGGACGGGGGTTCCGGGGGCTCTCCCGCTGGAAAAATTTGAAAAATGAATTGAACCCCAAATATGCGATTTTGTGGCATATCTGATTATAATCTTTGTCAAATAATATATCTTATAAATCGATTAATTTAGGCCAAAAGCCCTATCTACAAGCAATTTACAACCATCAACCTGTGAAATTATCATATCGTCATATTATTAATTAACGTATTATCATTTTATCGTCGGAGTCAAGAGAATTTAACTGGTTAAAAAATGGGACTAGTTGAAAAAATTTTGACCATTTGATTAACCAGTTAGGAATATTGAATAAGTAAAGTAGGAATATTTTCATTGCAAAATGTCCCATTTTTGTTGCCGGGAGCGCTAGTTGATTCCTCCTGTGATGGGATTCGAAATCCCCATTGCATGATTCCGAATTCCGGCCCACGCCCAGCACACCCGGCCCAAAAAGTCTATTATACCAGCCCATTCCAGACTCCAGTAATAGGGTGGCGGCCTGTTAAGGCCACCGGCCACATACAACATGATCATCGTCGCTCCATGGCCGGTTTTTTAGACGAATTGGACAAAATTTTTTTTTTCATTTTTTGTCCAACCGGCCCTTCGGGCGATCGCATGGCCCAATCAGCGCCTGCATTCAGTTGGCCATTGATCACAATATGTCCCGCATAAGACTAGTTGGGCATTGTAGGTGGGTCATGGGTCAGGCATTTAGTAATTGAAGCATAATCAAATAACACACTATTTACGGATAACAATTTCTATAGTTTATTTCACTGCGACGTTTCAACAAGATTTCACAAGTCCTTATCAAGCATATAACATTAAGAAACAAGCCAACAGTGAGGCTGATGTCCCCCGTCCAAATCCCTAAATAAATAGATGACCAATATTAATTAATCGCACATTTATTTTTTTCAAAAGTATCGAGCAATCAAACTGATTATCAACTATACAAGTTTCATCACTCTCTATCAGATAGAATCAAAGTTATCTTGTCTCAAAGCATCGATCAATGAAATTGCTTAGCTCTGCTTAGCTTTAGCCCGAAATGTTAATTACTGAACTGAGTCAAGACATTCACCTAATGAACATTTACATCAAGTTTCAGCATTCTACCCCAATTAAAAGCAGAGTTATTGTGTTCCAAAGTCTTGACCAATCAAATTGCTTATCGCTCTTTAGCCTAAGCAGAAAATTCTCACGATCGAACTTAGTCAAGCTAATATCGCCCTGACTTCATTATAACCAAAGTTATCGTGCCCCAAAGCATCAACCAATGAGATAGCTTATCTCTGTTTACCCTAAACAGACAATGTTCGTCATCGAACTCCATCAAGGCATTCACCTAATGAACGCCTACACCCAGTTTGAACATTCTACCTCAATTAGAATGAGAGTTATTGTGTTCTAAAGTCTCGGCCAATCAGATTGCTTATCGTTCTGCTTACCCTGAGCAGAAAATTCTCATTATCGAACTTAGTCAAGGTATTGATGTAATGAAACTATACACCAAGTTTTATCACTCTCACTTAATTAGAACTAAAGTACTATCGTGTCCCAAAACATCATCAACCAATCAAATTGCTTATC
This sequence comes from Patella vulgata, assembly GCF_932274485.2. Lineage (NCBI taxonomy): Eukaryota > Metazoa > Mollusca > Gastropoda > Patellidae > Patella > Patella vulgata. Next base: position 8,516,443 of record NC_065885.2, read on the forward strand.
TCTGCTTACCCTAAGCAAAAAATTCTCATCTTCGAACTCCATCAAGGCATTGGCCTAATAAACACCTACACCAAGTTTGAACATTCTAGTTCAATTAGAAAGAGAGTTATTGTGTCCCAAAAAGTGTGACGGACGGACAGACGAAACCATTTTAATAGTCCTCTGCTTTCATCGAAAGGCGGGGGACAATAAAATGAAAAGAATATGGTTATATATGTGGACCCTCCAATGGGATGCAAAATCAGCTAGTATGGGCAACTGTCCCAAGCCGTTAGATAAACAAATGCACATAGACAGGTATAAACTGTAATTGGTACAGATAAGCACAAGAATAAAAGATCAAACAATTATTTAAGCGGTATAATGAACCACGAGCAATAGGCCATAACAGTAAAAACATGATAACGACTTGTGAAATCTTGTTGAAACGTCGCAGTGAAATAAACTATAGTAATTGTTATCCATAAATAGTGTGTTATTTGCTTATAAAAGACATATTACAAGCTACATCAAACAGAAAATCGATCATTTTATGGAAATTCTGGCCGCCTTTTTGAATATTCAACACTCTGTGTTTTGGTTCATTTTAAGTTCAGTAATCCCATTCAATTGGATATTACATGTAATATCAAACTGTGAAATAACTATTATCTGACAAATTGGCCATTTGAGCAACTTTTGAATTTCAGCCATCTTGGATTTGGGGCACTCATATTAGAGATTATTTTTTATGATCAATGTTTCTGATATCTAGTAAATCACTTTAGTTGACCAAATAGATAATTTGGCTTATATGGGTCTGAACAAAATTTTTTTTAGTAAACTTATGAACAGACATCATGAAAAAACCCCGAAAATATTGCTGTTTTCAGATTAATCTTTTATTTTGAAACCGAAAGCATTGATTAAACAACATGAATCATATACCAGCAGATTTAGAATTGTATTATGAACATTTTGAGCCATATTACATATCCGTAGGTGAACCTGTTGGGGAGTTGTGGAGGTTTCCCTGACTTACACTATTTCAAATTAAAAAATGGCGGCCATTTTTAAAGATGGCTGCCAAACTCATATTTGGCAAAGTGACCCGGATGTCCATCAACCAATTTTGGACACTTTAGACCTAAGGCTAACTGAAAATCATGGTTAAATTTATTCATCAAATTGGTAATGAAAATCTGTCTGTCACATGGACTATAAGTGCTAATACACAAGATTAAATGACACCTGGATTACAGTGACATGTATAGTGTGTTTTTGTCCTCTGATAAATACAGGTAGCAATAATTATTATCTGAATGCTGTCTTAATTCAGTGCCTAGAATTAAATGTTTTGTTATTTTTAAAGGAAAGTGTAGAATTATATGATAAAGCTGCTTTACTGTGTAAAGAATACGCTAGTACGAAGGGGGCCGGAACGACAGCAAGACCTCAAGATCACATCTTCTTTAGACGACTAGGACCTGTTGTTAAACGTACCTTAGAAAAATGTGAAAGAGAAAATGGTCTGATTTATCATCAAAAGGTATATTATCTTATAATGATTAAAGATACATTATGGGCGATTAGATAAAGAGCTGGCAGTTCTCACTATAAAAGATAAAAACTAGATACTGTAAAGGGAATTTGCTGAAAATTTCAGTCAAATTTCAGGGTGTTTGATATCGTAGACAAGCAATGGCAAATGTTTACTATTTAGTTTTATAGCATTATTTGAATGGGGATCACGGTGGCTAAGTGGGTAAGACCCTGGCTTGCATGGTTGCCCCTTGTCAGGATGGAGGGCCTGACAAGGACAGCTGTCTAGTCATTCGGATGGGATGAAAAATCGAGGTCCTGTGTACACATTGGCATGCGCATAAAAGATCCCTTGACAGTTGGAATTTGATATAAGGGGCCATAGTGCCGCTGTCCGGGCAAAATGTCCCTCATAGCACGCTGCATGGCGTATGCCTGTCTTTATTAGCCCAGTTCGGAGCAGAACAGTAAGACGTTAAACCCCATTTCATTTTGAAATTTGGACAAATACGGTTTTTACTAATTAACGACAACAGCATTTTTTTTTGTCAATTTCACATCCATAATTTATGAAAGTTTTATTTTGAATATTGTAGAATTCTTTTGGGCGATATCAACAAAAATGGTCTAGTCTGGTGTTGTCAGTGGGACCAAATATTATATACCTGTTATAGATACCTGTTTATATATCTCTCTCTCAATCTTCATCCTACAGGTGGCGTTCGATCCTCCACAACTAGAACTCAAGGCGACATATGGTCTGGTCAGTCCTGAAGATTACACCCCACCATCACTCAACCCATTATGGACAGTCGATGTTTATAATAAATTCAATCCAAGTATGGCACCAAAACCACAACCCAAAAAGGCAAAAGAAGAAAAAAAAGAAAATTTACCACCTGTTAAAGAAAAAGAAACACCGATGTCAGATAAAGATCCTAAAAATTTCAGTGGTTGTTCCATTAGTTAGATGTGAATGATTTTTAAGCTTTTTTTGATATTGTTGATTCCCATCGTTCATTTTTCAGACAATATGTAAAATCTTACGGCTTAATCCATGTACGATGTATCTACATCAAATATACATTATGCAAGAGCTAAATCTGCCTACTGCAGGCCTTTCTTTAGGCCTGAAATGTTATATAAATTATTAATTAGACATTAATTAACTGATCCAGACCATAATCAACTCTCGATGCCATCATTAGCCTGCGATCTTTAGTGGATTTGAAGCAAACAAACGCATTCTTATACTTAATATAAACATGTTACCTGCTGTTTTAGACCCTTACTTAAGACTTACATGTAACATACATTATGCAAGAGGGAAATCTGCCTACTACAGGTCTTTCTTTAGACCCTAATGCCCATATTTTAAAACAGTGTCTAAAATAATCTGTGATTAGGTCTAATAAGTAACTAGCTATTAGATATTTATTAACATGACAAGACCAATATCAACTCTCGATGCCATCGTATAGTTTAGATTGTCAATAGATTTAAATATGTTTTGTGGTTGATGTGGTTGCCGTAAAAATGGATAAGCAAGATTTTGTTTATTGTTATAACAACGGTAGCATTGACAATCAAGGTTACTCTGTTCTTCCAACAACTATAACACGGCCCAAACTGATGTAATTTGACTGAAATTTTCAACATATTTCTTTTTCATTATCTTTTTTTATCTATTTTATCAAGATCTGTCAGCTTTTTATATAATCTTACCTATATGTAATGCCCCTGTAATTATTTAACAAAGCCTTCTCAGAATTAAATTAAGAATTCACTCAACTTTCAATCACTGTTTATGAGAAATATCTTTGATCCAGAAACACAAAACTTTGTACTTAGTTTCTTATGATGTATTTGATACATTAAAACAACAAAAGTTTTATAAAGTCTGAGAATGCTTTGGGAACTCAGGGCGAGAATCTACTGGATTAAAAAACAGAAATTTTCATTTGATTAAGGCCATACAAAACAAACATTCTGGTTCTCGGCGACTCATGCACAACTTAAAAAGGACCGCATGATCTGTTTTTATTTCAAAAAAGTAAAAAATAAAAACAATCTCCTTTAATTACCTGGTGTAAATACTTTCCCGGGTTACAGGAACCAAATATACTTAGACAATTAGAATACTGGATAATCATACATTCCTATAAGTGATACTGGATAATCATAAACATTCCTATGAACATCATGAGGAGATATGTCTATGAGAAGTCATTTATCCCAGTACTGGATCTTTGACAAAGTAAAAACCTCCCTCCTTCATCAAATTTTTTATAAAAATTTTTTGGGGAACAGGGGCGGATCCAGGATTTTCAGAAAGATGGGGGTTGCTGTCTCCACTTGAGAGTGCGAAGCCCGACCCTCGGTGGGCGGACTGACGGGCAATCAACCAAGTCACCAACCGACTCGTTTCGGAGTAAATTACAATTTCCAACCTAAACTGACTGTTAATTCCTTTCCTGCGAGAATATATGGGTTAAAAAAATTGTTCTGCACCACAAAAAATAGGAGGGGGGGGGGCGTGTGCTGGGTGCCCCTCACCCCACTGGATCCCCGCCTGAGGAAGGATTGTCTGAGAGCCAGAATATCATTTTTGTCTACTGTCTAAATGTTTTGTTATTTTGTATTGTTCTGTGGATGTCTTTCTATGGTAAACATTTTACATCAATCTGATTAAAATACAGATCCTATTTCGTTTTGTTTTTTATAGTTCAAAATTTCGTTTTACTTGTCTTAACTACACTAGAATCTAGATGTTGTTGTTATATTACCAGGGTTCTGGATGAAGTGAGGGATTGGCCAATGAAACGGTCTGTTATGACGATTTTTGGCGGGCGATGCACTGCACGGAACTGTGGGTAAACCACTAGAAACATCAACGCTGATTGATTAATCAATGTCTGACGTCATAGGGTCAAAAGCCGCTGTACTTTAATCTGTACTTTAATCAGATTGTATTTTACATCCACAGCAGGTCATTACAATTCATCACATTATTTTCATCAGAATCAAATATGTCCTTGTCTAAATTCAGTTGGTTAGAACAAAGGAAGTCTAACATCATTACTGTAGAATAAGTAAAGCCTTACATGATGTCAATTTGTCAATAACATGGATGTACTCACCATCATCATCTTTTAGATATTATACATAGAGCTTAGTGTATGTGACACCACATGTGTAATATTGGGTCTAGCTGTTAATAGGATGTAGGCAGTGAACAATCAGGGTTGGGCTTGCGGGGGCTAATAGAGGGGCTAGCTGTTACTAGGATATAGAAAGCAGGCCTGTAGCCAGCGCGGGGCGATGCCCCCATAAAAAAATATTTTGCCCCCTGCCCCCCCTCTCAAGGGAAGTGAACAATCAGGGTTGGTAAGAGTGGGGGGAGTAATTGTCTGATATTTGTGAGTGAATGTAGTCAGGAATAAAAACATTTGGGTGGGGGGAGGAGGATTGTCCGATGTTTGGGAGTGGGTGTAGTAAATATATACGAACAGTGTGGGGTAATTGGGGGGGGGGGGGTGTCTGATGTTTGGAAGTGTGTAGTAAATATATACGAACAGTGTGGGGTAATTGGGGGGTGGAGTGGGGGGAGGATTGTCCGATGTTTTGGAGTGGGTGTAGTCAATATATACGAACAGTGTGGGGTAATTGGGGCGGGGGGGTGTCTGATGTTTGGAAGTGTGTAGTAAATATATACGAACAGTGTGGGGTAATTGGGGGGTGGGGTGGGGGGAGGATTGTCCGATGTTTTGGAGTGGGTGTAGTCAATATATACGAACAGTGTGGGGTAACTGTCCATATACTTGTATATTGTATGTATATAACTATGTTATTAATTGTATATTATTTTTTACCTGTAACATATTGTAACTGTTATGTTTTATTTATCTTTTCTTCAATCTGATGTATTATTAATTGTTATGACCACTAGAAAATCTGCTTTCAAAATATAGCTTTCATCAGAGGCTAAGTATATGCTTGTAAAGTCAACTTTGTTCATATTTTACATAAGGGAGAAAATATATTATACTTCCGTATTGTTAGTTAGTGATGACACTTATATATAATACTGGCTTTGTTTTATTATATATATAACGTTCTTGTAGACATTAAACTGTCCATAAACGGACATAAATTATTTATATGTAACTATTATGGATATAGAAGGTAGGGGGGGGGGGTTATCGCGTGCGTGTTGTATCATAAGGTCTATCATTGAGTCAACTGGTGTGGTTGTACGTGACAAGGAGTAGGGCCGTCTGTCTAACCTCTTGGGTTTTCTCCGGGTCCTCCAGTTTCATCCCACTGCTAAAGACCCCTACGCACAAGCGAATTATTGAAATAAAATTGAACCATGTGTTAGTCCCGAAATGACCTAGTTTATGTTAAACGCCATTTCTCTCTCTCTCTCTTTATGGATATAGAGTGGGAAAAATATTCCTATTTTATCCATCTCCATCACCTCATGGTCCCGACCAAACAGTTTTTGCTTCTACTGCAAGGTAGGGGGGTCTAGTGGTTTAACAGGTGTGCTTGAAACCATTAGGACTGTCATTAAAGCGAGAATTTCATATTTTCTAAGAAAGTCAAAACATCATTATTTATATGTCTTTTGCTCAATAGGTTATCAACTAACTATTATACGACCATGGGCATTATTTCCCAGCCTTAAAAATCATTGACAGCGCACGAACTTTTCGATCGTTTGAGTTTGGGCAACAAAAATAGCACGATTATAAAAGGTTTTGCACAACGGAAATAATATTCGAGGAGAAATAGAAAGACATAAAACTATCTGTCGATAAACCGGCTATTAATATTGCCGAGGCAAATGTGAAATACATCGGCATTTACGGATTTCCCTCGGCTACAGCAGACTGCCGAGGTTAATTGACAGGACTGCTTTTATCAGCAAATATTAAAGATATTCAAGGGTGAGATTCAAGTCCCAAAACAAAGGTCGTTCTTTTTGTTCTGCACCTGTGTTCAAAAGAGGTATAGATGGTTCAGATATTAAAACTCTAAACGTCATGACAACGCCATCTCCACCAGTTATAAGATCTGTTATGGTTTCCCTTCTCACTTCCTGCCAGACTCCTTCAGATAAAAACTGTCCAATTAACGGCATGAAATATCCCCTCAATTCACCACCTTTCACCAAATTCTTATCCTGGACACAAAAACATACAATACCTCCTGGAATATTTAAACAGAAAGAGAATTGGAGGACCATATTTATAGTATATAAAATAGAATTAGGACGATCCTCGGACCCTGTGACATCAGCAGAGTTGTATCAATCTACGTAAATGATCGAAATGGGGCTTAACGTCCACTCGACCACAAACTACTGTCTGATTCATCGTAAATTTTAAACGGATTTCTTCGATTATGAACCAACTACTTAACGTTGGTTATTATAAACTTACCTGTGTGTTTGTAATGAACTCCCGTTCGATAAAATCCATTGCACAACTAATTATCACAACGATGAAAACAAGTTCTCTCTTGAAAAATTGAAATATCACAAACTTTTCCCAGAGAAAAATACCAATATGGAAGATGGTTACGTCACTCTGCGGAAGATATCATTTCGTATTAGGGGTGACAGCATAGAAAATTCAAGTACAATTACGACAAGAATCCATGACCACTCGGACCAAAGACCACTCGGTTCAAGACCAGTCGGACCAACTGATAGACCACTCAGCCCAAACAAATAGACTACTCGGACCATACAAAAAGACTATTCGGACCCAACAGAAAGACGACTCGGACCAATAATAAAATGTTGTTTTAATAAATTGATAATTGCGTTTGTTTTAATATAATTACTCGAACCAATAATAAAGTGTTATTTTAATAAATTGATAATTGTGTTTATTTTAATATGACTACTCGAACCAATAATAAAGTGTTATTTGAATAAATTGATAATTGTGTGTGTTTTAATATGACTACTCGAACTAATAATAACGTGTTGTTTGAATAAATTGATAATTGTATTCCAAATCGAAAAATATCGAGAACCACACTTGTAGTCACGTTTAAAAAGGGGCATATAAACGTCCGGTCTTCGTATTATTATGTGCTGTTTATATTAACGCATCAAGGGCGGATAACTTGAAAACGTGTCTCCACCCCCCCCCCCCCCATATATAGTAACCCAGGGGTTAGTGGGGTAGAACGGAATGAAACCACTGGGGATACCGCGAATGTGGAAAAAGTAAAATTAGGCTATCAGACAAGAACAGTATACCCGTATATGTAGAAACTGTCAAAAGTCTGGACATACCGAGTCTCATTGCAAGAGTAAAGAAAAATTAGATTGATATTTTTTTTTGGCACCATTATTAATTAATTTTAAAACTAATCGTTGATTTATTTTCCGTACACAAAATTGAACCAAACAACTCTAAATATAAGAATTCCGTATAAGAATTATTTGCTTCTTTGTATTGTGATTTAATAATAAATAAATAGCATATTGTCTAGCCTTATAATATAATTTAATTGGTCCGACTGGTCTTGTTTTGGTCCGACTGGTCTTAGTCCGAGTAGTCTTTGGTCCGAGTGGTCTGGATACCTACGACAATTGGCATTGAGTTTGAGCGTTCGCACACATAACTACCCGCATTCCTGTATTTAGTTACCGTCTTTTACATTCTAGTAAAATCTCTGCAAATTTTATAGCTTTACTTTTTGAAATATTTTGTTCTAATTATTTGATTAGCGACTCGGATGGGATTATTTACTTTTGAACACGCATGCCGCACAAACACAACTATACATTCGTTTTACGGGCTTTATCACACTTCGGTCAAAACTGTCGAATCGAGAATTAATGTTCCGCTTCTTACGGGGTCATACGGGCTTAGTAGCATTATATACCCACCCGGGCACCCAATACGGCAATAGACACGCTGAGGGCTGCCGCAACACGCTTAAAGATGTTACTGAAGCGGTTATTATTCGATCGAAAGAATGCGTATAAAATTAAAAATACACTCAGAGAATTCGGAGGTAAGCTTCATGATCCTTGTTAAATTATTTATAACATAAAGAAGATAGGATATTTATAGTTTATTCATGACTTTATTTTTACGAGTATCCGTGCAATCAGTGATATTTTAATTGTGAAGAAAATTTGATAGACTGGCGATCAATGGTTTCCATATAAATCTCCTATGTAATTGCCTTCAATTGATATTTTTCGTCGCCCAAACCCATATACGATCAAAATGATCGCGCTGTCAAACTATCTTTCAATGTTAACCAACCCCCGCAACAGGTATATTGGATTCGACCATTACGTCACGAAGACATTGTTGACATCGACTCTGTCGAAATTACAAGTAAATTTTCAAATTTTTCAAGAGAGAAATTGTTTTCATCGTTGTGATAATTAGTTGTGCAATGGATTTTATCGAACGGGAGTTCATTACAAACACACAGGTAAGTTTATAATAACCAAAGTTAAGTAGTTTGTTCATATTCGAAGAAATCCGTTTAAAATTTACGATGAATCAGACAGTAGGCAATTTCGTGTATGTGGTATACAGTTTTAACCACCGCATTTCGTGTATATGGATTGGTATGCAGTTTCAACTAGGCCATTTCATGATTCAGAAGAAAACCCACGAGACTGGGCTCTCTAATGTGGTCTTTGTGATTGAAACCATGATGGTTGAAACAATAACGGGCGTTGGATTTTCCGGCGCTGTATCCCCCTGGCATTGGTGCAGGAGCAGGACAGAGGGCCTGGCAAGGAACAGCGTCTAGTCGTTCGGATGGGACGAAAATCCGAGATCCAATGTGCTCGTAAAAGAACCATTAGCAGCTGGATTTCGATATAAGAGTAAGCCGTGGCGCCGTTGTCCCTCATAGTATGCTCATCTCCATTAGCCAAGTTTCACGACCCTCGTCACCTCACACAAAGCATTTGTTGGTATCAATTGGCAGATTTAGCTCTTGCATAATGTATGTTTAAATATTGTTTTTATACATGATGATGAGATGGCGGCGTAGTCGTCTTAGTACAACGGCGATCAGACGCAGCGGGTTTATAATACTCTAAGTAACGAGCTCAAATTGTGCGACTCTTCTATGTATAGAAAACAGGCTACACGAGGATAAGATAAGATAACTATTACCGGTACATAAAACACCCATTCCCCCCGGGAATTTTTCAGAAATTGGAGGCCGGAAACGTGATTTCCTGGCATTTCAGGCACTTGTGTGGAGCCATTTAGAAGTACCTACCCCAGAAAAAAATAAAATTCTGCCACAAAATTAGCGCAATCTGGCGTTATTTCAGTGGACCAATCAACGCGAGTGCTATGAAATGATGGCATTTCTAGAGGAGGGGGTTGGACGCAACTGGGATTTTTGTGGGGGGCCCTCTAATGTGGGGGGCCCTGGGGCCTGTGCCCCATGGTTAATCCGGCGTTGATAACATTAAAAAAATGAGCATGTCATGTATGTCTGAAAATGACGGAAGTGTTGACGAGTCATTAAGAAGTCCTAGGACCAGATTACCTAGACCAAATACCCGGTGTACACCGGAAACTAGGTTAAACGCCGACACGCTGCGTGACAAATTAGTTTCAATGGGCCTCCAGATACCGGGGGGGGGGGGGCAAGCCTACCCCTCTGTCTATTGGTAAATGCGACCCTGCCCATTCCATTCCTTGAATGTGAAATATTTGGGATGAATGTTTAAGGGAGGTTTACTCATAAACGGGGTTGACGTCCACTCGTCACATGCTAGGTCATTTCGGGACTAACATATTTTTCCATTTTATTACAATAATTCGCATGCGCGTAGGAGTCTTTAGCAGTGGGAGGAAACCGGAGGACCCGGATAGAACACACAAGGCTGGACAGGTGACCCTACTCCTTGACACGTACAATCACCGGGGAATCGAAACCACGCCAGCTATGACAAGCCCTGCTGTGTTATGACAGACACTGATGTATTGTTATTAGTACATTAGCTGCTAAATTCCTCTTGATAATAAAAATATACCAGTCAATCTGTATTATTATTATATACCCCCACATTTAAATGCATGGATACTGTCACCCGTGTCCATTCATTCATCCGTCCCACTAGCACGTCAGTCAACACTAGTCGCCAGAATATATATATTGACACTCTATATTCTGTCCCTATCGTATCGTATATCACTGAGATTTCAATCATTTTGACTTTAGACCAGATTCGTCAATTACTTGCAGAGTAATTGCCCTTGACATAATGGAAACACAGAGAGCTGTCTTGTTGTTTAGCATGTTAGTACTTTCGCGGGAGCCACGGTGGTTAAGTGGGTATGACGCTGACTCGCCTGTTCGATCCCTGCATTGGTCGATAAATGTCATCGGATTTTTCCGGCGGGGTTTCCCGTCCAATCATAATTTGGGGCAATCTGACAGACTCCTCTTGCAGTATCACTGCCAATTCTTGCAGTGTTGTCGGTTGAAGTTGACGTCGACGAACACGTTTCCCGATCAAATTAAACGTAACACACTAAAGCAAAGATACACTAAACAATAAATCTTATGCAAGAACCGATAGGAAGAGTCAAATTTGACAATGAACCCCTCCCACGTGTATGGCGCTATTGCGTGTCGCATGTGCAGCTCAGTGGTTCTGTTGGGGCGATAAGTTCTTCATCTGTGAACATACTTTCAAAGCATGTCAAGTGTCCCTGACTATTTATCATACCACAACCTGCATAGGTATTTGCATTTCAATATCCCCTATATAATACTACAGGTTAAATGGTTCCTACAACTTTATTGTTAAGTTGGAATGGCTTCGAAGGTCCCTCGTTCTCAATAAATAATAGCTGCTCGGAATACCCGGATGAGCTCTGACCAGTGTCGCTCAACACCCTCCTTTATAACCCCCTAATTTCTGCACGTCTTAGACTGACCTTGACGTTAATTTCCATCCCAAATATGGTATAAACCTCCCCATTTCCCAAGACCATGGGGGAGAACATTACTTTATTTGGTCGATCTACCAACCATAGGTCAATACACAGACAGAATTTGATGGATATTTTGACAATGGTTAGGATTTTACCAAAATATCATTGTTTTTTATATATAAATATATCATTCACGTTCATTAAGTACGTGTGATTTGACTCTATAGACAGAATGAAGCAACAATTTTTCAAAGACCCAATATTGTCTTAAGGACCAAAGTATTACAAGTTATCCCTTGATTGACAGTGTTTACGTTCATGAGAGTGACTTAAAATGTATGCACATTGTTTTAAGTTCATGAGACGAAGCCACTCAGTTTATGGGTAGAGGTTTATTACTTCAATGTATTAAAAGTCTATTTTCTTAGAACTGGTAATTGAGGTATAGATGGTTCAGATATTAAAACTCTAAATGTCATGACAACGCCATCTCCACCAGTTATAAGATCTGTTATGGTTTCCCTTCTCACTTCCTGCCAGACTCCTTCAGATAAAAACTGTCCAATTAACGGCATGAAACGTCCCTTCAATTCATCAACTTTCACCAAATTACTATCCTGGATACAAAAACATACAATACCTCCTGGAATATTTAAACAGAAAACATACAATACCTCCTGGAATATCTAATCAAAAACTTACAATACCTCCTGGAATATTTAAACAAAAAAGAATTAGAGGACCATAGTAATGGTATATAAAATAGAATTAGGACGATCCCCGTATCTTATCTACGTAAATCGTACTGTGATTTATGAAAGCATCGGAATGGGGCTCAACGTCCACTCGACCACAAACTAGGCCATTTCGTATATATATATATATAGTTTTTGTTAGCAGTAGGAGAAATCCGGAGAAAAAAGTTGGGCTCTTGACATTTAGGGCTCGTTTTCCATGTATGCGTTGCCGCGCGCGTTTTCGCCGGTTAGATGGTAACAGCTCCATTTTATTTGCTTTAGACCGACTTTTTCACCGGTGAAAACTGGCACTAGTCTTTGTTAAAAAGCGTGTGATTGAACCCACGACACTTAAAACAATGACGGGCCTTGTGATCTACATTTGCCCCTCACTTGGATTTCCGAATGACACCATGGAAAGTATGATAATAATTTTTGGAACCTGTAAACGGTTCACAGGGTAGGTGTGTATGTGTGTGCGGGGGGGGGGGGCTGTTTGATAATTTCCCCCATAGCACGCTGTATTAGCCCAGTCGGAGCAGAACTGTAGGACGTTAAACCCCATTTCATTTCATTTGTCTCACCTCGTTTCACGACCCTCGTCATCTCAAACAAAGCATTTGTTGGTATCAAATTTTCTGAAAATCCACCGGCACATATCGCACAATCGTAACTACCTAGAAAAAAACACAGCATATCAACCATTACAGCATATACGAGAAATCATAGATTTAAGAGATTGTTCACCATCCGAATATATAAACTTGAATGAAATAATATGTATATACCTATTTGTATTTATTTTTCAGACTTATTGTACTTAGTGTGCGAATAAAGCTTATAATTTATTATTATTTATTATTATTATTACAGCATATTAACCACTCGACACAAACTAGGTCATTTCGGGACTAACATATCGTTTAATAATAATTCGCTTGCGCGTAGGGGCTTTAGCAGTGGGAGGAAACCGGGGGACCCGGAGAAAACCCACGAGGTTGGATAAGCGACCCTACTCCTTGTCACATACAACCGTGGAATCGAAACCACGCCAGTTGACTCAATTATGCAGCGCGCAAACACTAACCATTCGACCATCCAACCCCACTTGAATCTTCTAAGATACTTAACAATACAACAAACCTGTATCTATAGGCAATCTGTTACCATCAACGTATTCGATGAAATATTTATCATAAATGTTTCTGCTTTCTGCTACTTTCATCATTTCTTTACTGGGATCAACTCCGTCCATTGTTTTAAAACCAAGTTTCTGTAGCTGAAATAAAAACATCGTTGTTTTAACTTCATATAAATAAAAACACAAATTGATGATGATGAAATGAAATGAAATGGGGTTTTACTTCCTACAGTCCTGCTTCGACAGAATTTGTCTGTACTACACTAGGATCTGGAAGGGTTATATGATCTGCGTTCTGGATTGCGTGAGGGATTAGTCAATATAAACATCTGTTACGGCGACTCCTTGACGGTTCGATGCACAGAACTGTGGGTAATCCACTAAAAACGTCAACGCTGATTGATTAATCCATGTCTGACGTAACAGAGTCAAAAGACGTTCGTATGACCTCTGAAGCGAGAGAGAGAGAGAGAAATGGGGTTTAACGTCCACTCAACACAAACTAGGTCATTTCGGGACTAACATATGGTTTAATTTTATTTCAATAATTCGCTTGCGCGTAGGGGTCTTTAGCAGTGGGAGGAAACCGGAGGACCCGGAGAAAACCCACGAGGTTGGACAGGCGACCCTACTCCTTGTCACGTACAACCGGGGATTCGAAACCACGCCAGTCGACTCAATGACAGACTTTATGATACAGCGCGCACACGCTAACCATTCAGCCATCCAACCCCCCTGACCTCTGAAGCGACCTTTACTACAACTAGTCAGATCTTCATGTAGTGTAGGCCATCGACAGTATAAAAAACAAAACCAAACATGGATCTGTATTTTAATCTGATTGGAGAAGAACCAGTGTTGGTCCATGGATAAAGTTGTCTTACCTCCATGCCAGCCCAACCAGTTCCAGCGCCAATATCAAGAATTTTTACATTTTCTCTGTTTTCTGTGTAAAATTCACCGACAGCTTTACTGACACTCTCAAAACCTTTATACCCAACCATCTTCATATCCTTAAGAATATAACAAACATAAGTTGCCATACAACAAAATATACGCCCAATAGCAGCTCTGTGTTCTACAGGAACGACGGTGGCCGAGTGAGCAAGACGCTGGCTCGCTAGCCTAGAGATCGCAGGTTCGCTCCCGGTGTTGGCCCAGATATTTCATCGGGATTTTCCGGTGTTGTTCCCCTTTTCAGTGGTGCAGGGCGGAGGCCTGACAAGGACAGCTGTCTAATGCACGTAAAAGATCCCTTAGTAGTTGGAATTCGAGATAGGAGTAGACCTTAGCGCCGCTGTCCGGGCAAAACCTTTTCTCATAGTACACTGTATGGCATTCCGTCTTCATTAGTCCAGTTCGGAGCAGAACAGTAGGATGTTAATTCCTGTTTCATTTCATTTTCTATTCTACAGAAAAATACAAACATAAGCTATGAGACTACTCAGTATCAGTCCACCGGCAGCTGTATATCCAACTACCTTCCTACCTTGCACTCATAATTAACACGTTCTATTAATCTGGTCGCCTGTCCAACCTCGTGGGTTTTCTCCGGGTCCTCCGGCTTCCTCCACTGGTAAAGATCCCTATGCGCAAGCGAATTATTGAAATTAAATTGAACTATGTGTTAATCCCGAAATGACCTAGTTTGTGTCGAGTGGACGTTAAACCCCATATCTCTCTCTCTATTAATCTGGACAATGGAGCTGAAACAGAAAAGCACAGTCAAACCAACGTGTTACGTGAGTGCTAAAACCCTTTACAACCACATAAAACAACAAATTCGACAAACACATAGAATGTTGAAAATGATCAATTAGCATATACCCCTGTCGTGAGAGATCCTGCAGAAAACCAAGAAGAGGAAATCTCGGAGTTCACAGGACATTGAAACAATTTACGATTTAGAAAACTCACAACGTGACATCTTGGAGAGCACAGACAACTTACGGTGCAATAAATTGGCAGATCTCAAAGAACTGACGATGCAACATCTTTGCAGATCACAGAGAACTCACGATGTGGCATCTTTAAGATAACAGAGAATTCACGATGTGCCACCTTTGAGATAACAGAGAACTCACGATGTGGCATCTTTGAGATAACAGAGAACTCACGATGTGGCATCTTTGAGATAACAATGAACTCACTGTGAGACACTTTGGGAGATCACATAAAAAACACGATGAGACATCTTGGGAGATCACAGGCTCACGACGTGACATCTTTGGATATCACACAAAAATCACGATGAGACCTCTTAAAATTATGCATCAGCGACTAAATGAGGTAAACAAAAAATTTTAAAATAGAAAGGACATTAGATAAAGAGCTGGGGCCGGTCGCTCAAAGCTCCGTTAACTTTTAACGATCCCTTAACATGGAGTTAACGGATCATTAATTTTAACGAAGAGAAAGGTTGTTGCTGGAAGCCCCGTTATATTTAACGTGTCGTTAACTTGCCGTTATATTTAACGGAGATGTTGGCTCCGTTATCTGTTTAACGGTGGCATTAAAAGTCATACATGTAGATTACCAGTGTAATTTTCTATAGAACATCCTAGAGGGTTGGGCGATGGGGAGCTATTCCATTTTCTATAGGATGAAATTCTATAGAATTCTACAGAATTTTGGGGGCCCGTAGGAAATAATGGCCCCAAATATTCTGTAGTGCAAATCCCATAATTTTTCCTACAGATTTATGCTAAAATTTCTAAAGGAAAAAATAAAGTATTCTATAGAGTTTTCTGTAGTAAATTCTAAAGTTATCTATTTGTCTGTAACCAAGTTTTATGAACATACTGCACAGTTGTCCCACTGTCTTCAGTCTCTTTTTAATGCTAACTTCTATGAAGTTGCTATACATGTACATTGAATTTAAAAATTTAAAATCCAGCCAATGAACATACAGTATTCTGTTGAATTACCTTTAATCAATCCGTTAGCTAACGGATAATGAAATTGACTTTTCAGCAACAGAAATTTAACCGACCGTTAACAAACGGCGCGTTAGAAAGATAACGATCCGTTAGAGTTTAACGGATCGTTAAAATAACTTAGTTTTGAGCAACCGGCCCCTGGTAGTTCTCACTATAATAGTTAAAAACTAGATAATGTAAAGGAAATTTGCTGAAAATTTCAGTTTGTTGGGAATAAGTAATTTTGTTACATACAGTGAAGAGTGGAATACTGAAATCTTAATCTTATCTTACCGAACAGTTTTTCTGTATTTTCGCGTGACATGAAATCACGATCACGTGATTCTGCTTCGGCGGCCATTTTCAAATGAACAGAAATTTCGCATAGCAGTTGGGTTTAATCAAATCATATAATTATGCGGTAAGGTTTCACCTTTATTTATTTCAATGAGAATTGGTTAATTATGTGCTAAACTATGTACAGTACAGTTTGGAGTCAATGTAATTGGAAATTAAGGGAGTTATAGGCCAGTAGCTTGCCCAAAGGAAGACCTTAGGACGGTCCACTACTGTGGCTGGAGCAAAACGGAAGACATCGAAGAATTTTTTTTTTTTTTTTTGGGGGGGGGGGGGGGGACCTAAAATGCCCGAAACAATTTCAGGTTACAAACTGCGAGACGTGAAGAAGCGGAGCTTACCGTGTAGGACAACCCTTCCCCTACCCCCGTCCCAAGAAAATTTGGAAAATTTGACGGTAGCAAACGCGTTTTCCGGGTGGGAAAGTTGATAGTGGGAACCTAGATAACAAACCTCATCTCTCAACCCTCCGAGATAAGAGATGGTCCTATATAGTTCCGCGTAGCAAAACCGAACGCAAATCGCATCGGGCCTCAGTAAGCAAATTTACAATATTTTTCATCAAAACAGCGATTGATTGTTATTTATAATATTTCTGCCACACCCAACTACAATCAAGCATATAAACCTACCTGAAACAGGTATAAATCATAGCCTTTAAAATCGAGGTGTTAAGCCGATTTTTAGACGGGAGACGGATCACGCTGTCATCATAAAGGCGGGGCTAAATATAAGGCTTTTATAACAGCCAATCAAAAAGGCAATCGTCAGAGGAGAAAATGTAAATCAACAAAATGACACCCGCCTGTTCTATCCGCGAATCATTTCAGAAAATAAAATCAAATAACGGCGTTAACGCTGAAGAAATTATATTGGACCAGATAATAAATGGCAATAAGGATGTTTTTGGTTTATTACCGACAGGATCTGGCGTGTAGCATTGGTGCATGTCTAAAGCACCGTAATTATGAATGGACTCCGATGGCGGTGTATGGCGGATAAAAACAACGCTTCTTTAATTTAAACGCGAATATTTGGAGTTAGGCAATAGTTGTGCCACTACATTGGCCTATGTAAGTTTAATTAGTCAGAATAGTATAATATGTTATTTTTAAGATGTTACATGCATTAATAAAGAAATTGAGTTTGCTACTTGGAATTTAAGGCATCCAATCGTAGCTAAAAACAAGCAAATCGGCATATCTCAACGCTTGTGGCTACGTTCTCGTAGCTAGTGGGAACCTAGCATTAAAACATCTATTTGTATCGTAACAGGTCACTGGTTTGCACGAATAAAACGAATAGTCAGACTTTTTACCCTCCATTGCTCCTTAACGCCGCCACATATGTAAAATAAGAATAGGTATTTGAGTAAAGTCCAGTAATATTATTGGCGTACGGGCCAGTGTTGGCTGGGGGGGGGGGGGCAGCTGCCCCCCTAACTTTCGGGCAGTCTGAGTTTTTCGAGAAGACGGGTAAAGTGGAAGAAAATTTTTATTTTTTCGAGTTGGCAAAATAAAGTATCCGAAATCTAATAAAACAATTTTCCTTTTCTGCTTTTGTACAGCATTGACTATGGATTAAAACATTTTTTCAAAGGCCACTCTACCTCTACATTTTCCAAAATGTTCTTGGTGGCGGGGGTGGGGGGTATCTACAAGGTAAGTTTCACTCCTCCGCTCTCGCAGAAGACCGGCGGCGCCGTCTGTACCCGATTTTTTTCGGGCACTTCTGGTTCTGCCTATGAGTAATATAAAGAAGACGGTGTGTGAAATTCTTTACGTATGTATAAACATCAACAATAAATATATGATTTGAAACACATGAAAAAATAGCGGCACGCCTGGCTAAATATATATGAAAAATATTTGTTTGAATTTGCAAAATAAAAACATGGCAAGTCAGACGGCATACAATCGTATACATAGACTAGTCATAGAAACATCTATAGAATGTTTTAAAGGCTCAATACCACTCTTGTTGTAACTGAGTAATATGTCCCAATCTTTATTCTAGCCAAAAAATTGTACTATTTTACAATATTCCAATATTCAAATTTCATCTTAACACACCTAATTTAAAAAATTGGAAAAATTCAACTAAATGATTTGAAAAGCCTAACGTAAACCTTTTCAAATGTGACTTGGATTTAAAAATATTTTCGAACCCTCTGGACAAGTTAAATAGGATGTAATAGATAATTTACACAACAGGTAGGACACATAAACATCTAATACTTAGAATAAGGCTAATATTTATTTACTGGAGCTGTCAAGCCAGCAAGAGTGTTATTGTCCCTTTAAACTAAATATAGAAAAACACATCTATGAACTTATCAGCGAATACTCAATTTGGAGCTTATGGTTTTCGCATTTTCTTAGTGTGCCTTTCAAAATCCCGCGGCACACGTAAGAAGATCTCGCGACACGCGGACACCTGCGTGCCGCGGCACACTGGTTGACATCACTGATTTAGAGCATGACGTCATTTTTAAAATCTGTAATAATCAGAAGCCTTTTATGAAGGGTGTTTCACCTTTCAAGATAAATCTAGATATATACATTTGGAGCATGACGTGACTTTTTTTTTTTTTTTTTTTAAAGAGTTTTCCCCACAAAAGTATTTATCGGGTGGTTATTTCCAATATGGCAATTTTGGTATATATGGAAAGTAGAAACACCCAATACTGGATTCCCTGAAAAACACTAATGAAGCGCATACTAGACAAAAATGTAAGGTTTCCCTAACCGGGAAACGACGATTATTGATTTCTGCTCGAGTGACGTCAAAGGTTGCACGCAAAGATAGTCTGATCTCTCAGCGTTAGTGAGCACTTGGTGTATATAACACGTGACACAATTATATGGAATACAAGTTACTTGAACAATTTATTCATCAACATGGAGATGTGGCAGTCAATCTCATCAAACTTGATAAAGAGGAGAGAACCCTCGTCGAAACGTCGCTTAAAGGACAATATTGGTGTCAATCATTATATGTGATAGAACTGGTTAAATACATCCCAAATATAACTTTAACACAGAGATCATTGCTACGGGAGATGTGTAATAAGCAGGTGAAGAAACGGGAAGTGACGACAAACATGACAAACACGAGTTATCCTACTATATAACTGATTGAAGCAACGAGCGATAACAGACACGCGATCGAATTTAATGTCACTAATAATTCAGTTGAAGATAAAAAGCTATTATATGAGACGGTGAGAGGATATCTGCCCGAAAGTTACGAAAGTTACTAGGAAGCTGACCTCCCCCCCCCTCCCCGGCTCGTATGATTTGGAGATCTCAGAGAACTCACAATGAACCAACTTTGAGATCACAGAGAGCTCACGGTGTAACATGTTTGGAGTTCTTGGCACGACGTAACAATTTTGGGGATCACAGAGAACTCATGACAAGTTTGGAGATCACAGAGAACTCACGACGTAACATGTTTGGAGTTCACAGAGAACTCACAACGTAACATGTAACAAGTTTGGAGATCACAGAGAACTCAGGACGTAACAAGTTTGGAGTTCACAGAGAACTCACGACGTAACAAGTTTGGAGTTCACAGAGAACTCACGACGTAACAAGTTTGGGGATCACAGAGAACTCATGACGTAACAAGTTTGGGGATCACAGAGAACTTAGCGCTCACAGAGAACTCACGTCGAGACACCTCTAAGTCCTAATAATAAAATATTGTGCTAAAAGTTGAAAATAGCGCGACAGAGATTACTTACCGCTTCATAATTTCCTTTCGCCCATTCATCTAATTTCTCGATCATCTGGTCTCTGTTTAAGGTCTTCCTGATTTCATAATCTTGTTTAAGATCAAAGCCTCTTGTCGACTTGTTCGCCATCTTTAGACAGACCAACTGAAACTGTAATGTGTTGTTGTAAATGAGGGTTTTTATAGAGGTCACGTGATTAGTGTGGCGGAACTGATGTTGAATGAGTCACTTATTATACAGCTACCAAACTATCAACACGTCGCTACGTCTACAGCTCGTCTACTTGAGTGTTGGTTTACCGACTGAAGAAAGTGCTGATTCAGCAATTTCAAGTAGGTCGAGTCCTTCATTCAGGTGTGTTGTAAATTTCACGCTTGAAAACTACGTCATAGTTCATAGCTTTCAGAGATTTCTGAAGCACCGCAGGCATTGAGGCTAATCCAATTTGAGGCTAGTCAAGCGAAGCTGTACGGTCAACTGTCTGGGAAGTATGATGCACTATTTACTTTACAGCGTGAAACAACAGAAAAGCTTTGTGGAATGATGACTTCTGTATTGGAACGTGTTGGTTTACAGTTTTCCTTGTCTGAATCTACACAACTGCAGGCATTGCCCACTCCAGTTACTCCTACTCCTGTTACATTTCTCCAGTTATACCTACTCCACTATTTTTGAGAGAAACTGCAATTCCTGTAATAATCAACCATAGGAGCTGAAGCTGGTGTTAAAAATGTTATGCCATCTCATTCTGACTGGAGCCCTACAACAGTTTTGATACACAAGCAGGCGGGAACGATTCGAAGGAGTGCCAACTTTCCTATGGTGCTGGTTGTGTCAGAGATGAGTGACCGTAGGTGGGTCTCCCGTTATACCAGCGCAGAAATAAGCATCCAACAATGTAAAAAGGAGATCCCTGCCACTTGGTTAGCTTGGGGTACTGATCCTTTGGTTGCTGGTTGCAGGTCTTTGTGGCATAACATTATCAGGTTCGTGCTTGGTGATGTTGGGTATGTCATTGATTCGTCCTACAAGACTGAACAGCGTATGAAGTTGCCACCTCCTTGGAAGGATCCTTTTCTTGGGATTGCTGCAAAACTCAAATTGTATCGATTGGATGCCAGAAAACAACAAATAGTTATCCACCGTGATCAGATCAAACAAGGCGTGACCGACTTTCCATTATGGTTGGAGCGACACAGACATTCATTTCCAGATCTAGAAACCGGTGTTGTTTCGCCCTGCCTGGATTCTATTCACTTGGAATCAATGATGTTCTGGAAGATAACAGGCTTACAGTTGATGAATTGATTCATTCCTTGGGCAAGACGTTGCAGGATGTTTTTACTCTGACCTGAAATCTTCGCCAGAAGTGTTAATGATTTTACTGTGTAGATAGCTTTCAGTTTTATTGTACATACTGATTTTAACAAGATGTTTGGTCCCTGTATAAGGTTCCCTGACGTGTTGTAACAAAACGGGGAAGAATGTTGTAAATGTTTTTTTTATAGGGGTCACGTGATTAGTGTGACGTAACTTATGTTAAATGAGTCACTTATTATACAGCTACCAAACTATCAACACGTCGCTACTACAGCTCGTCTACTTGAGTGTTTGGTGGTTCAACATAGTAAGTCACGAAATATTACAGTGTTTTAGCTAGAAAATATTGTCTGCTGCACTATGGATTCTCGGGAAATATAAGCCACGTACTTGTTCGTTCGTTCTTAAAGTTTTTACGTCCACTTCCTCCTAGGGTGATATCGTAGACCAATTACAACTTGTTAGAGCCTTATAGAGTTGGCATCGTGTCACCATTAGAAGAGTCTATTGTGGCCATGAAATGGACTCGTCTAAAAAAAGGTTACGCAATACAATATGAAAACTGTCAATCTTCTTCACAGAGTATTGCGAAGTCTTTTAATAACTCTGTAAAGTATAACCGCTTTCAACATATGACGTGAAATCACACGGCGTCAATCATAGGATCAATTGGGCGCGTATTGTGTACATAAGACGTTAGTTACGTTACTAGTCCGGACAGAATACCCATTAGCCTGCACTAAAGAAAGAGAGAGAGAGAGAGAGAGAGAGAGAGGTTTAACGTCCACTCGACACAAACTAGGTCATTTCGGGACTAACATATGGTTTAATTTTATTTCAATAATTCGCTTGCGCGTAGGGGTCTTAGCAGTGGGAGGAAACCGGAGGACAGGTACACTAAATAGGAAATCGTGTTTACCTACATATACTTAAAACGCCTTTATTTTTCTACTACCTAAATAGAATGTTCCTGAATATAATTTGCAGAAGAAAACAAGTTAATATTGGGGGTTCATTTCGGTACTAACCCATGGTTCAATTTTATTTCAATAATTCGCTTGGGCGCAGGAGTCTTTAGCAGGCTACCCAATCCTTGTCACGTACAAGCCCGAGCAGCAGCACTATGGCCTACTCTTATATCGAATTCCAACTGCCAAGGGTTCTTTTACGTGCACGCCAATGTATACATAGGTCCTCTGTTTTTCGTCCCATCCGAACGACTAGACAGCTGTCCCTGTCTAATGATTTATATAACATTAGGCCTAATGAAAGTCCTGCAAAAGGTAAATTTAGCTCTTGAATAATACTCCTTTAAAGGGACAATAACACTCTTGCTGGCTTGACAGCCAGTAAATAAATATTAACCTCATTCTAAGTGTCCTACCTGTTGTGTAAATTATCCACTATGTCCTATTTTACTTGTCCAGAGGGTTCGAAAATATTTTTAAATCCAGGTCACATTTGAAAAGGTTTACGTTAGACTTTTCAAATCATTTAGTTGAATTTTTCCAATTTTTTAAATTAGGTGTGTTAAGATGAAATTTGTATCATCAATTAATTGGAATACTGTTAAATAGTACAATTTGTTGACCAGAATAAAGATTGGGACATATTCGTTACAACAAGAGTGGTATTGAGCCTTTAAGGTGTTTTCTGTGTGCTGCTTTCAACAATGATGATGGTTATTAAAAATAATACAATATGATCTCGGCAATCAAATTAAAATTTAGAAATAAATTTAAACCATATGCAGAACTAACTTAATCAGAGCCCAAACTGAAAACATCTAAATATAAACTTATGCAAACCTTATTTGTCTATAAACAGTATTTGACAGCCGGATTGTGGTGGCGATGCAAACACGGCGGGTGACAACGAAGCCTAAAAGGGGTGTGTGATGACGCATAACATGCGAGTGGTTGTGACGCCGAGAAGGTGGTTCTGCTCCGAACCGGGCTAATGAAGACGGGCATACGCCATACAGTGTGCTATGAGGGAAATTTTGTCCGGACAGCGGCACTACGGCCTACTTTTATATATATAATTCCAACTGCCAAGGGATGCCAAAAAGGGATGAGTTGTAAAAGGCTGGGAAACGTATGTAGATTGTAATAAAGATTCCAACACTAAATTGGAAATAATTTTTACCTACAAATACGTCAAACGTCTTTATTTTTCTAATAAAATAAAAAAGTTTTAGAATTTAATTTGTCGGAGGAAAAAAGTTAATTTGTGGCTCATTAAGTCGCATCGATGTCATCCTTATCAGTGATTGTCGCGACCTAGCAAAAAATTCACTGCGGATCAGTGTGATATTCTATATCCACTGATATTTAGTCGAACTAAATATTCTCATTTAACGCCGTCATTTAATAAAAGTCGTTCGGATGGGACGATAATACAGGTCACATGCACACGTTGGCGTGCACGTAACCAGCGGCTGCCAGGCAGGATACGCCCACATTTTCGAGAGATGGATGGATAGAAAACAAGGCTAAAACGAAAGTGATTTTTCCTACAATCAAGGGCCATAATTCAGGAAGTTACGGTCCGATATGCGCGAATATCGACAGGAACCGAGATCTTTGGGTTATAAACTTACATTTCAAGTTTCAACAAAATACGATAAAAATTGTGACCTCTATAGGGTCCACAACCTTGATATACCATATTTTTACGCTATTTGAGAACGAAGGGCGGCCATTTTGTCTGTCAGTTTTGGGCCGATTCTCAGGAAATACAAACTCAGCCGTCCTTAGGGCGTAACGGTGATATAATACGTTTTTTTTTTTAAATCGGATAAAAATTATGACCTCTATATGGTCCACAAGCTAAAAACGCGATTGTTCGTACAATCAGGGGCCATAATTCAGGAAATTACGTTCCGATATGCGCGAATATAGACAGGAACCGAGATCTTTGGGTTATAAACTTACATTTCAAGTTTCATCAAAATAGGATTAAAATTGTGGCCTCTATAGGGTCCACAACCTTGATATACCATATTTTTAAGCTATTTGAGAACGAACGGCGGCCATTTTGTCTGTCAGTTATGGGCCGATTTTCACAAAATTCGAAATCAGTCGTCCTTAGGGTGTAACGGTGATATAATAAGTTTTATTAAATCGGATAAAAATTATGACCTCTATAGGGTCCACAAGCTAAAAACTCGATTTTTCGTACAATCAGGGGCCATAATTCAGGAAGTTACAGTCCGATACGCGTGAATATCGAAAGGATCCGAGATCTTTGGGTTATAAACTTACATTTCAAGTTTCAACAAAATTTGTGACCTCTATAGGGTCCACAACCTTGATATGCCATATTCTTACGCTATTTGAGAACGAACAGCGGCCATTTTGTCTGTCGATTTTTACGAAATTCGAACTCAGTTTCCCTTAGGGTGTAACGGTGATATAATAATACGTTTTTTTTAAATCGGATAAAAATTATGACCTCATAGGGTCCACAAGCTAAAAACGCGATTTTTCGTACAATCAGGGGCCATAATTCAGGAAGTTACGGTCCGATATGTGCGAATATCGAAAGGAACCAATATCTTTGGGTTATAAACTTTTATAAACTTACATTTCAAGTTTCAACAAAATCGGATAAAAATTGTGACCTCTTTAGGGTCCACAACCTTGATATACCATATTCTTACGCTATTTGAGAACGAACGGGCGCCATTTTGTCTGTCAATTTTGGGCCGATTTTCACGAAATTCGAACTCAGTCGTCCTTAGGGTGTAACCGTGATATACGTTTTTTTTAAATCGGATAAATATTATGACCTCTATAGGGTCCACAAGATAAAAACTCGATTTTTCGTACAATCAGGGACCATAATTCAGGAAGTGACGGTCCGATATGCGTGAATATGGAAAGGAACCGAGATCTTTGGGTTATAAACCTACATTTCAAGTTTCATCAAAATAGAATTAAAATTGTGGCCACTATAGGGTCCACAAACCAAAAACGTGATTTTTTCGTGCAAACAGGGGCCATAATCCATGAAGTTTCGATCCGATACATGCCAATATCGAAAGCAGCCGAGATCTTTTGGAGATACACCTACATTTCAAGTTTCGTTAAAATCGGATAAGAATTGTGACCTGTAGAGTGTCCTCAAACAATTGTGGACGGAGGGACGGACGGGCGGGCGGACGTCCAGACGTCCGGACGGACAGGGGCCACGGCATAATACGTCCACATGAAAATGTGGGCGTATAAAAACCCTCGACAGTTTGAATTCGATTAAGAGTAGTAGGCCGAAGTGCCGCTGTCCGTGCAAGATTTCCCGTCATGATACATGGCATAATATGCCCATCTTCAATAACAAGAAGGAAATCTAGATCGACCAATACACTGCAAAATCAAAATGCGGGTGGGGTGCATAAAAATTGTAAAAAGAAACCGCAAACAAAATAGAATATAGCATGACATTTTTATATAGACTCTCGTAACAAGGATAATATATGGTTTAACAATTCTCGTTTTTCAAGAGATTCCAGGAAACTACGTTTGGTGACGGTTGGCGACGCTGTAGTAGTGGATTTTCTGGATTTAAACTTGGATTGTCGTGACTTCTTTTCTGCCTCTGAAAAATATACCATTTAATGATTCAGCTATTCCGATAGCTAATTCAATAGTCGACAGGAATTTTTAAATTACTATACACCCAATAATGGCACACAGTATTATTTGGGATATTCAAGTCTTTCCACAGCGGGGAAGTGTGTGTGTGTGTGTGTGGGGGGGGGGGGGGGGGCAACATGCGACGAGTAACAAAGCACAACACAAATCTAAAATTTAATAAGGGTTAATTTTAAAATTTCAATGTACATTCATTTTGTCAGGCGCCCCTTTAGAAATGGGATAAACATTGAAATGTATGAAAAGTTTTTTTTACCCATTTCTCTAACCCCACCCCTCCGCGACCCCCCTCCCCCCTCAAATCTAAACACCCCCTCCATCAAGAAAACCCTACAAACTAGGGTGTTGAAATTCAGAAAAGGGGAGGGAACGAGTAAAGCGTACTATGCCCAGGGTCCAGGAACCCAGTGACGTCATACTCTTCAGTTATTGTACAGCCTGCTTAAACATGCATTATGCAAGAGCTAAATCTGCCTATTGCAGGTTTTTCTTTAGGTCTGAAATGTTTTCTAAAGTATTAATTAGACATTAATTAACTGATCCAGGCCTTAATCAACTCTGATGGCATCAGATTTCTCCGTATTAAATAGATTTGAATGGTTCAGCGATACTTTGATTTAATCAAATATGGAGGACCGAGACTTGGCTTCGATCAACCAGTACGGTGGTTGAAATTATTGCACATGTCTGTCAAACCTTCAAAGGCTAACATCTTCGCTTGCAATAAAGTAATTTGAATGAAATTTTCAAATTATTCATTTTATATCACCTACTTTCGAACTATCATAGCAAGACTGGCTAGTTCTTTATCTAAATCTTACATAATCATTAAAACTGATTTAGACAAGAAACTGATTGTAATGGCTTATACAGTATCTAGAGAGAATCGCACAAATCCCTGGTTAAATATTTAGAAACGGTTAAATAAAAAACATACCTAAATAATCTTGAAATTCCTCACACGTGTCTTCAAGAGAATCCAGTAAATCGCCATATTTTTCAAAATCTATTTTGGGACCTCGCTTAAAAGCTCGATTCCGCTTTCTGGCACCACGGCCCTTCTTTTTAGAAGCTTTTTTGGTATTGTCTGCCTTTTTGGTATCGTCTTTTTTATCAGCGACAGCTTTTTGTAATTTCTGTATTTTCAATGCTCGACAAACGTATCTTAAACTTAGTACAAGTCCTGGTCGGGGTCTTTTCCTTTGACCTTAAATAAAACCATAAGATACTGAAGACCTCAATATTGACAGGTATTAAAAAAGGACAATAATGGTACCAGTCATTATCCCATATGTGATAGACTGGTTAAACACGTTTCAAATATAATTTTTAACACAGATCATTGCTAACACGGTTGTCGGGCAAAAAAAATTACCATTACTCGACATGGTTCGAGAGCCACGGTGACTTAAAAGTCGCTAATATTTGGGACCTAGAAATTGACACAAATGGGTCGCACCGCATACAATAATGTAATATGAATGTATATAAATGATTTACATTCAATCATTTGTTTTTACTGTAATTTCTAATCAGTTAGGTTCGGGACATACGCCAGTATTCTCAATCGAATTTCAATCTCTAGCTTCTGGTTATTCCAGTCTACGCCGATAGTATTTATTGGGCATGTTCTTCAGATAATATAGCGTCACCGTTTGACAAGACTTTGGAATATGCCTAGCCTCGTTTTTCGAGTCCCTTATTACACATAGCGCTGAAACGCATTATGGTACACGATTCGTGTACCAATTGTAAAATGTTTATTTTGTCTTAAATATTGGATATCAGAAGGCCATCTTTTCCCGGGGGGGGGGGGGATTTGATACAATTGAAAAATAGCACATGGGCGTATTAACGAACGCCGCTCGAGTCACGGGACCGGGTTGACATACACCCACGTAAAAAAAAATAAAGTGTCGATACATGTCAATACCTCTAAACCTCCGCGTTTCTATATCCTCTTCAGAATCAGAATCAGGTAGATGTCGCTGTAGCTGTTGTAGAACAGCGTTGTCCTCCGTATCATCCGATAGTTGTCGTTGCAGTAAAACATGTGCGTTGTTCTCCGTACCATCCGATAGTTGTCGTTTTAGTTGCTGTAGAAGGCCTGCGTGGTTCTCTGCATCATTGGACATTAAACTGTCAATCCAACTGGCCTCCGATGCCAGAACCAACGCTGGTAGTAAGATAACGAATAGTTGTAAAGATAACATGGCGGTCTGAAACAAAAACACAAAATGAGCAAATATTATGCACGATCAAATCAAGTTTAACGTCCTACCGTTCTGCTTGACTGGGCTAATAAAGACGGGCATACGCCACACGGTGGGCTACGAGAAAAAGTTTGCCCGGGCAGAGGCACTATGGCCTACTCTAACATCGAATTCCAACTGCCAAGGGATCTTTTACGTGAACACCAATGTTTACACGGGACCGGTTTTGGGTCCCATCCGAACTAGATAGGTTCTTGTCAGTCCCCGGCGCCCGCAACGCCCCCCCCCCACCCCGTCCTGCACCACCGACAAGGGGAAACCACGTGGTAAAATCTCGATGAAGCCACTTACAGCAATGAATTGAATTAAAAACAGATGGGCATGAAATGTTGCATTTTATTTTTAATTCGAAACTGTGCGTTCGCCTGTACAATATTGCTCCAGTCGTAATTGGAATAGGGTTGTAACGCAAGGATAGCCATTATTTAAAGATGTATAATATATAGCTTTAGAAGGCCACGCGTCAGCCGACGGGAACCATCACGACTGCAGGTTATGCTTTGTCCGATATGCAATTACAAATTCTTACGAAGTTCCCGTCTCCGACCCAGTATAGCTTATACATAACAATCATACCGTTCGTTCTAGGGGACACTGACCGATTTAGACTATTCTAATGTTGATCCGATAAAAAAAAAAAAAAAAAAAAAAAATGGCGGCGACCCGAGGTAACGCGATTGTATTCCAGTGGTCGATATATTCTGTAGACTGACCACCGACCCCACATTTATGAAGATATGTCGATATGTCAACAAATCAATCCACCAAAACTGACTAAAAGGGGAATTAGGAAGATTAGATAACGCGGTGGCGGTTATCGATATAATAGTTACAAGCTAGATAATGTAAAGGGAATATGCTGAAAGTTTCAGTTACATTGATCCACTCTGAACCGCGATTGAATTGTGGCCTAGTCTCGATTACTAAAGTCGATTCGATACCCCCCCCAGGTCTTTTCATGTTTATAAAGTATGTCTAATTAATATTAAAAATACATTATGCAAGAACTAAATCTGCCAATTGCAGGTCTTTCATTAGGCCTGAAATGTTAAGGAGCTATATCTAATATTTGGGACCTAGAAATAAACCCAAATGGGTCGCAACGTATATAATAATGCAATCCGATTATATATAAACTGATTTACATTCATTTGTTTCGTTTTGACCGATTACAAATCAGTTATGTCCATCGAAATAAGGCAGAGTCTCAACGAGTTAGACTTAGGCACTTAGACATTAACTTATCCAGACCATATCAACACTCGGTGGCATCGCTAGCTTGCGATATTTACTGGATTAGAACCCGGTCTGCTGCTTCTGATTAAATAAAAATCTGGACAATCGAGACTACTTTTTTTTAATCCTACCTACTTAGTAATGATGATCGAGGCTAGGTCCAAAATTCATTCGCTAAATACTCGGTTCAGCGTGGATCAATTTGACTGAAATTTTCAGCAAATTCCCTATTTATTATCTAGTTTTTATAGCAATAACTACCAGCTCTTTATCTAGACTCACATAATGTATCTTTAATAGAACATTTCAGGTCTAAAGAAAGACCTGCGATAGACAGATTTAGCTCTTATATAATGTACGTGTATGTTTAAACTATGTAACATGAAACAAAATTACAAAATGAATTATTACCTTGTAAATGATCTCCACCAACTACTCAACCAGCAAACGAAACATCTATGTTACATCTGAAGAGCTAACGTCATATTTATAGCCTGCAACTCACGTGCATGGCTTTGATAGTTTGGGCGGTTGGATTAAACTGTTTGAAAATGACAATTATGCGTTTGGGCGATAGGCACAGCATTTGGCCACCCCAAATTAATGAAATGGGGTTTAACGTCCTACTTTTCTGCTCCGACTGGGCTAATGGAGACAGGTGCATGCCACACAGTGTGCTATGAGGGATATTTTACCCGGACTTATTAACCTGTAAGGATAATTCTCTTTGATCTTTGGTGTATATTCTATGCCCGGAATAACTTGCGGTCTGAAAGTAGGGGGAGGTTATGGATATATACAGGGAAATTTGGGGTTATTCTTCTGAAAGTTTTTCTTTAAACCTGTAACGGGTTATTCTTCCAGGGTAGGTTTTTTTCCACAAGAAAACGTGTGTAAGATTCCCATTGTGTTGGGGTGAACGTAACAGATCGCATATATCCTATGGATATGCTTCAGATACCCATTCACATTGTAAATTTTCATTCCAGCTATGCATTGCAGGGTAATCTTATTCAATCATTGGTTTTGCAGCTTGTCTCCATATTCTTGCAAAATAATTGATGCGTTTAATGTGCAGGAAAAGACTACAAGGGGGTAAAACATCCACAAGCTAAAACATGATTTTTCGTACAATCATGGGCCATAATCCATGAAGTTATGTGCCCAATGCATGTCAATAAACAAGATATTTGGGATATAGACCTATATTTCAAGTCTCGTCAAAATCGGATAAAAATTGTGGCCTGCAGATTGTCCACAAACAAAATGTGAACGCACAGACAGGGACCTATAACAAGAGGTGTATCAAATCGTCTCCATTCATTTATTGATCCCTCTGATGATGCCACAACGGCCTTCTTACGAAGAAAACCAACAAAAACACACGCACGTTGGGAGAAGAGGAAGCATTATAAGCCCGTCCAGGATCTCATTGTGATTATTTCTAGTATGAAATGCAATACAGGTTTATGACGTATGTAAACTTTGTGACGTATACAACATGATACATTAATCACTGAACTCAGCGCAATCTATTTGTTGAGGCCAGCTCAATTTCTGTCAAGGTCGTTGAAATGTAAATGAGGTTAGGGCACGTGATAGTTGGCGAGATTGTAGGTTAGAGCAAAACCAAGATGCAAAAACAAGATATGTAATATGAAATTTGGTTTAACGTCCTACTGTTCTGCACCGGCTTGGCTAATGAAGACGGACAGATGCCATGCAGTGTGCTATGAAGGAAATTTTACCCAATGAGCGATGCTATTCCTATTTCGCATTCCATCTCTCGATATGTCGTTTAGGTTCACGCCAATGAGTACACGGGGCCCTTTTTGCCCCATCCGAACGACTAGTAAAGCCTACCACCCTGCACCACCTGGACAACCCGAGGATCTCTCGGTCAAATGAGTACACGGGGCCCTTTTTGCCCCATCCGAACGACTAGTAAAGCCTACCACCCTGCACCACCTGGACAACCCGAGGATCTCTCGGTCAAATCCAGGAACCACGGGACAGTCAGGTTAGAGAGCAAACATCTTACTCACCCAAAATAAACATCACCATGAAAATCAGAAAGTGTGCCAACGATCCGAAACGAGGATACACGATGGTCACAGTAATAATTCGTGCGGTTGTGTTATATAGAATTAGCCGTGATATATTTACAATGGCAGATACCTACACTATTATTGAGTTTGTGCTGGGGGGGGGGGGTCGGTGAATGTTTTATATATTTTACTATATTTCAGATACCTACGATTGCCGCGTATGTGCCGGGGGGGGGGGGAATTCGGTGAAGGTTTCATGTCTGTAAATGCTATGACGAGGATAGTCAAACCGGGTACGATATTATTCAATGTTATTCAGAGATTAATAAAAATATAAATCTAACATCCAATTCATTTTTATATGTTGTTTGGAGATATTGTTGATAAAAAACCTCGGAGTTATTGACCTTTTTTTTTAAATTTACTAACGTATGGTTCAATTTTATTTTAATAATTCGCTAGAGCTTAGGGATCTTTAGCAGTGGGAGTAAACCGGAGGACCTGGAGAAAACCTACCAGGTTGGACAGGCGACACTACTCCTTGTCACGTACAACCGGGGTATCTAAACCACACAATTGACTCAATGACAGACTTTCTCACTCGGCAAACCTCAACAGATTCCAGTACCCTACATCATGCCTACATCTAGCCTCGGCTGTATGACGAAGTCCGCCATTGGAACTACTTTCAAGTTCCCGGATTACCAACGACATTGCCCATTACGACGCCTCTGAAGAATGTTTTTATCATACAAATATTTCTAAGTCAGAAGCTGCTTTTCTTTCAAGTTTATCCGATTTTCTTCAAACAAGGAACACTTTGCACTGAAAAATTCTACACGACGCAAATGTGATAACTTCTTTATAAAAGCTACAAGTTTTCCCAATAAGTAAAACGGTGGCGCATCGCAATTGCATGGCCGCAGATCTTATTAAATTTTACGGGGGGGGGGGGGGACGGAGGTGGCGGGCGGAGCCCGACACACGGCTCGCGCCACAGGCGCGAACCGTTCTGCGGGGGGTCTGGGGCTCCTATCCCATTAAATTTTGAAAGCAGGATGCCTGAAAACGCGAGAATAATCAATAACTACACAAATAAGGGATGAGGAATATTTTTTTTTCATCATCTATATATATATTTGTGACTGTCGTTTGTCTGTCTGTCTGTCTGTTCGGGGTTGGCGGCTACACTAGGTCTGCCCCGAGTCTCGGTTTCGGAGTTATGACCCCCAGAGCGAAGCCTGTCTGCTCGGGGTCGGCCATACAGTGTGCTATGAGGGAAATTTTGCCCGGACAGCGGCACTACGGCCTACTTTTATATATAATTCCAACTGCCAATGGATGCCAAAAAGGGATGAGTTGTAAAAGGCTGGGAAACGTATGTAGATTGTAATAAAGATTCCAACCTTGTGGGTTTTCTCCGGGTCCTCCGGTTTCCTTCCACTGCTAAAGAACCCTACGCGCAAGCGAATTATTGAAATAAAATTAAACCACATGTTAGTCCCGAAATGACCTAGTGTTGAGTGGACGTTAAACCCCATTTCTCTCTTTTCTTTCTTTGTAATAAAGATATGTGTACTAGTCTAGTTGTCAGGCCTATTATTCGGATAGTTATCGCGATTTTCCTTCGTCACAATCTAGGTCATTCCTTGAATATCGTGGTTTAATTATTTCTTCATTAATTCGCTTGCGCGTAGGGGTCTTTAGCAGTGGGAGGAAACACGCAAGGTTGGACATGCAACCCTACTCCTTGTCACATACAATCGGGGAATCGAAACAACGCCAGTTACGCGACGACAGACCTTATGATACAGCGCGCACACCATTCGGCCATCCACCTCGTTTGGTCAACTTTGTATTAAATTATATTTCATTTTTCCATATAATAGATTGTTTAAATTGAATTCGTGGCAATTAATTTGAAATTCATGTCCTTGAAAATGGTAGGAAAATTTTAATGAACTATACAATCAATGCGAAATATAAATATTTTAGCATGTGGAACCTATAATATAAATTTAATTCTGGTTTTATTGCGCATCATGAAACGATAAACCAGCAGTGATTTGGTTTAATACGATTTTATTTCACACACACAATAACTAAGCTACGATTGAATGAAATAAACACTATTCAATGAGGCGGAACTATTCATACAAAGACAATTAGTCGAACCTTTTAGACCGAGGCTCAGCGCAGGGGGTTAACCCTAACCCAACACTTCATTCAGTGCAAATGAACCCATTTGACCTTTGACCCCGACTATCTCGAAAACGCCCCAACGTGCGAGACAATTGTTTTTGAAAACACTTATATACTAGAAAATGGAATATATACAAGACGATATCCCTTATACAGTAGAGTTTGCACTAGCAGCCACTCCTATTCTGCGACATCTCTACTTGTAAGGGGTCACGATAAATTCCCCCTGTAGAAATTCTATTGTTTCATCTCGAATAATTTTCGTTCCAAGCAAGTATCAGCGACGGCCAAATTTACATATGCAAGTATTGATGTTTGCTTCCAATGCACCAAAGCGTAATATTTAATCGATGTCAGAAAAAAACCCCACACGGATATGTTGGTTAAGAGGCTACTCCCGTTAAGCGGTCAGTCATGACAATTCCCCGATTGGGTGATTAGTACGGATTCTATTGAAATATATTCTATCAATCGGTTTCACAGAGAATTACGAACTAATATCTCTGTAAAAGATGACGTCTCAACACGCGGCGTCGATCATTGGCTCAATGGCGCGTGCATTGTTTACATAAGACCTTACTGGTCCGGGCTGAATGGAGCCTTTTACTAATATTAATACCATTTTTACACTAAATTGGAAATAATTTTTACCTACAAATACGTCAAACGTCTTTATTTTTCTAATACATAAAAAAAAAGTTTTAGAATTTAATTTGTCGGAGGAAAAAAGTTAATTTGTGGCTCATTAAGTCGAATCGATGACATCCTTATCAGTGATTGTCGCGACCTAGCAAAAAATTCACTGCGGATCAGTGTGATATTCTATATCCACTGATATTTAGTCGAACTAAATATTCTCATTTAACGCCGTCATTTAATAAACGTCGTTCGGATGGGACGATAAAACAGGTCACATGCACACGTTGGCGTGCACGTAACCAGCGGCTGCCAGGCAGGATACGCCCACATTTTCGAGAGATGGATAGAAAACAAGGCTAAAACGAAAGTGATTTTTCCTACAATCAAGGGCCATAATTCAGGAAATTACAATTCGATATGCGCAAATATCGAAAGGAACCGAGATCTTTTGGTTATAAACTTACATTTCAAGTTTCAACAAAATCGGATAAAAATTGTGACCTCTATAGGGTCCACAACCTTGATATACCATATTTTTACGCTATTTGAGAACGAAGGGCGGCCATTTTGTCTGTCAGTTTTGGGCCGATTTTCAGGAAATACAAACTCAGTGTCCTTAGGGTGTAACGGTGATATAATAATAGGCTACGTTTTATTAAATCGGATAAAAATTATGACCTCTATAGGATCCACAAGCTAAAAACGCAATTTTTCGTACAATCAGGGGCCATAATTCAGGAAGTTACGTTCCGATATGCGCGAATATCTAAAGGAACCGAGATCTTTGGGTTATAAACCTACATTTCAAGTTTCATCAAAATAGGATAAAAATTGTGACCTCTATAGGGTCCACAACCTTGATATACCATCTTACGCTATTTGAGAACGAACGGCGGCCATTTTGTCTGTCAATTTTGGGCTGATTTTCACGAAATTCGAACTCAGTCGTCCTTAGCGTGTAACGGTGATATAATAATACGGTTTTTTAAATCGGATAAAAATTATGACCTCTATAGGGTCCACAAGCTAAAAACTCGATTTTTCGTACAATCAGGGGCCATAATTCAGGAAGTTACGGTCCGATACGCGTGAATATCGAAAGGATCCGAGATCTTTGGGTTATAAACCTACATTTCAAGTTTCATCAAAATAGGATTAAAATTGTGGCCACTATAGGGTCCACAACCTTGATATACCATATTCTTACGCTATTTGAGAACGAACGGCGGCCATTTTGTCTGTCAGTTTTGGGCCGATTTTCAGGAAATACAAACTCAGTGTCCTTAGGGTGTAACGGTGATATAATAATAGGCTACGTTTTTTTAAATCGGATAAAAATTATGACCTCTATAGGATCCACAAGCTAAAAACGCAATTTTTCGTACAATCAGGGGCCATAATTCAGGAAGTTACGTTCCGATATGCGCGAATATCGAAAGGAACCGAGATCGTTGGGTTATAAACCTACATTTCAAGTTTCATCAAAATAGGATAAAAATTGTGACCTCTATAGGGTCCACAACCTTGATATACCATCTTACGCTATTTGAGAACGAACGGCGGCCATTTTGTCTGTCAATTTTGGGCTGATTTTCACGAAATTCGAACTCAGTCGTCCTTAGCGTGTAACGGTGATATAATAATACGTTTTTTTTAAATCGGATAAAAATTATGACCTCTATAGGGTCCACAAGCTAAAAATTCGATTTTTCGTACAATCAGGGGCCATAATTCAGGAAGTTACGGTCCGATACGGGTGAATATCGAAAGGATCCGAGATCTTTGGGTTATAAACCTACATTTCAAGTTTCATCAAAATAGGATTAAAATTGTGGCCACTATAGGGTCCACAACCTTGATATACCATACTCTTACGCTATTTGAGAACGAACGGCGGCCATTTTGTCTGTCAGTTTTGGGCCGATTTTCAGGAAATACAAACTCAGTGTCCTTAGGGTGTAACGGTGATATAATAATAGGCTACGTTTTTTTAAATCGGATAAAAATTATGACCTCTATAGGATCCACAAGCTAAAAACGCAATTTTTCGTACAATCAGGGGCCATAATTCAGGAAGTTACGTTCCGATATGCGCGAATATCGAAAGGAACCGAGATCGTTGGGTTATAAACCTACATTTCAAGTTTCATCAAAATAGGATAAAAATTGTGACCTCTATAGGGTCCACAACCTTGATATACCATCTTACGCTATTTGAGAACGAACGGCGGCCATTTTGTCTGTCAATTTTGGGCTGATTTTCACGAAATTCGAACTCAGTCGTCCTTAGCGTGTAACGGTGATATAATAATACGTTTTTTTTAAATCGGATAAAAATTATGACCTCTATAGGGTCCACAAGCTAAAAATTCGATTTTTCGTACAATCAGGGGCCATAATTCAGGAAGTTACGGTCCGATACGGGTGAATATCGAAAGGATCCGAGATCTTTGGGTTATAAACCTACATTTCAAGTTTCATCAAAATAGGATTAAAATTGTGGCCACTATAGGGTCCACAACCTTGATATACCATATTTTTTTTACGCTATTTGAGAATGAACGGCGGCCATTTTGTCTGTCAGTTTTGGGCCGATTTTCACGAAATTCGAACTCAGTCGTCCTTAGGGTGTAACGGTGATATACGTTTTTTAAATCGGATAAAAATTATGACCTCTATAGGGTCCAAAAGCTAAAAACGCGATTTTTCGTACAATCAGGGGCCATAATTCAGGAAGTTACGGCCCGATATTGCGAATATCGTAAGGAACCAAGATCTTTGGGTTATAAACTTACATTTCAAGTTTCAACAAAATCGGATAAAAATTGTGACCTCTATAGAGTCCACAACCTTGTTTTGAAATTAGTCTCGCTTAACGAGTCTATCGACCATTCTACGTCTGACAGGTCGGGATAATCAAGACTACTTTTTTACGAAACATAACAAAGCTAGAACAAGAAATTGAATTTAGAAATGAGCACGTTAGCTAGCTCAACAATTGTTTTAAGAAGCTTGTAAAAGTAAAATGAAACTACTGCTAGTATCATGTTCATGTCTAAGCCGAGTGATTCAGAGATATTTGTACTAAACCAAAAGATGCCGCTCTTAACGGTACAGTTAATGATAAAGCGATTTAAAAAATGAAACGAACGTAATTTCAAAATCTGCTGTAATAACCAAGAAGCTTAATTTTACTGCTATTCAAAATCGTCAACAATAAATTTTTTACGGTTGTAATAGTTGATATTTGTAGAGAATTGCACGTGCCATGGCTATTTATAGTATCATACTGTCAGAAAGTTGGTCTCGGCACGGCGAATGTGCACGCTTCAGTGGTAGTCTCGAACTATCAGCGGTGGACTGTATTTCTGTGAGTACATGGGTCACCCTATACATGGCATAATATGCCCATCTTCAATAACATGACAGGAAATCTAGATCGATCAATACACTGCAAAATCAAAATGCGGGTGGGGTGCATAAAAATTGTAAAAAGAAACCGCAAACAAAATAGAATATAGCATGACATTTTTATATCGACTCTCGTAACAAGGATAATATATGGTTTAACAATTCTCGTTTTTCAAGAGATTCCAGGAAACTACGTTTGGTGACGGTTGGCGACGCTGTAGTAGATTTTCTGGATTTAAACTTGGATTGTCGTGACTTCTTTTCTGCCTCTGAAAAATATACCATTTAATGATTCAGCTATTCCGATACTTAATTCAATAGTCGACAGGAATTTTTAAAATACTATACACCCAATAATGGCACACTATATTATTATTTGGGATATTCCAAGTCTTTCCACAGCGGGGAAAGTGTGTGTGTGTCAGTGTGTGGGGGGGGGGGGGGGCAACATGCGACGAGTAACAAAGCACAACACAAATCTAAAATTTAATAAGGGTTAATTTTAAAATTTCAATGTACATTCATTTTGTCAGGCGCCCCTTTAGAAATGGGATAAACATTGAAATGTATGAAAAGTTTTTACCCATTTCTATACCCCCCCCCCCCAATCTAAACACCCCCTCCATTAAGAAAACCCTACAAACTAGGGTGTTGAAATTCAGAAGGGGGGAGGGAACGAGTAAAGCGTACTATGCCCAGGGTCCAGGAACCCAGTGACGTCATACTCTTCAGTTATTGTACAGCCTGCTTAAACATACATTATGCAAGAGCTAAATCTGCCTATTGCAGGTTTTTCTTTAGGTCTGAAATGTTTTCTAAAGTATTAGACATTAATTAACTGATCCAGGCCTTAATCAACTCTGATGGCATCAGATTTCTCCGATATTAAATCAATTTGAATGGTTCAGCGATACTTTGATTTAATCAAATATGGAGGACCGAGACTTGGCTTCGATCAACCAGTACGGTGGTTGAAATTATTGCACATGTCTGTCAAACCTTCAAAGGCTAATATCTTCACTTGCAATAGAGTAATTTGAATGGAATGACATTTTCAAATTATTCATTTTACATCACCTACTTTCGAACTTATAGCAAGACTGGCTAGTTCTTTATCTAAATCTTACATAATGTATCATTAAAACTGATTTAGACAAGAAACTGATTGTAATGGCTTATACAGTATCTCGAGAGAATCGCACAAATCCCTGGTTAAATATTTAGAAACGGTTAAATAAAAAACATACCTAAATAATCTTGAAATTCCTCACACGTGTCTTCAAGAGAATCCAGTAAATCGCCATATTTTTCAAAATCTATTTTGGGACCTCGCTTAAAAGCTCGATTCCGCTTTCTGGCACCACGGCCCTTCTTTTTAGAAGCTTTTTTGGTATTGTCTGCCTTTTTTGTATCTTTGTCTTTTTTATCAGCGACAGCTTTTTGTAATTTCTGTATTTTCAATGCTCGACAAACGTATCTTAAACTTAGTACAAGTCCTGGTCGGGCTCTTTTCCTTTGACCTTAAAATAAACCATAAGATATTGAAGACCTCAATATTGACAGGTATTAAAAAAAGGACAATAATGGTACCAGTCATTATCCTATATGTGATAGACTGGTTAAACACGTTTCAAATATAATTTTTAACACAGATCATTGCTACGATAGATGTTAATCTATGTTTCAACAATCGGAAGTGACGAACGGAATAGGAAAACACGAGTTATCCCTTTATCGTAGCAATGATCTGTGATAAAATAATATTTGGAACGTGTTTAACCAGTTCTATCACATGTGATAATGGCACCAATATGTCCTTTAAATATAGAACCATGATATGGATATTAACCCGTTTTCCATTCATTACATAAACTCAGCGGAAAACGCTAGATCGGAAACAGTCCTGCACATTTTTTCTGACTGATGTCATATGGATATGGTTAGGGTTTTTGGAGAAGGGTTAGGACCTGTAGATTTCGTCGCGAGATGTAAACAGGGAGCGTTAACCCTGGGCCTAACCCTAAACCCAACACACAAGTCACATAAAATTATGAAGTCATATGTGCAGGACAGTCTCCGATCTAGCGCTCTTCAACCCCTAACACGGTTGTCGGGCAAAAAAAATTACCATTACTCGACATGGTTCGAGAGCCACGGTGACTTAAAAGAGCTAAGTCGCTAATATTTGGGACCTAGAAATTGACACAAATGGGTCGCAACGCATACAATAATGTAATATGAATGTATATAAATTGATTTACATTCAATCATTTCTGTTTTTACTGTAATTTCTAATCAGTTAGGTTCGGCGACATACGCCAGTATTCTCAATCGAATTTCAATCTCTAGCTTCTGGTTATTCCAGTCTACGCCGATAGTATTTATTGGGCATGCTCTTCAGATAATATAGCGTCACCGTTTGACATGACTTTTGGAATATGCCTAGCCTCGTTTTTCGAGTCCCTTATTACACATAGCGCTGAAACGCATTATGGTACACGATTCGTGTACCAATTGTAAAATGTTTATTTTGTCTTAAATATTGGATATCAGAAGGCCATCTTTTCCCGGGGGGGGGGGGGATTCGATACAATTGAAAAATAGCACATGGGGCGTATTAACGAACGCCGCTCGACCGTTCTAGTCACGGGATGACATACACCCACGTAAAAAAAATAAAGTGTCGATACATGTCAATACCTCTAAACCTCCGCGTTTCTATATCCTCTTCAGAATCAGAATCAGGTAGATGTCGCTTTAGCTGTTGTAGAACAGCGTTGTCCTCCGTATCATCCGATAGTTGTCGTAGTTGTTGCAGTGAAACATGTGCGTTGTTCTCCGTATCATCCGATAGTTGTCGTTTTAGTTGCTGTAGAAGGCCTGCGTGGTTCTCTGCATCATTGGACATTAAACTGTCAATCCAACTGGCCTCCGATGCCAGAACCAACGCTGGTAGTAAGATAACGAATAGTTGTAAAGATAACATGGCGGTCTGAAACAAAAACACAAAATGAGCAAATATTATGCACGATCAAATCAAGTTTAACGTCCTACCGTTCTGCTTGACTGGGCTAATAAAGACGGGCATAAGCCACACGGTGGGCTACGAGAAAAACTTTGCCCGGGCAGAGGCACTATGGCCTACTCTAACATCGAATTCCAACTGCCAAGGGATCTTTTACGTGAACACCAATGTTTACAGGGGACCGGTTTTGGGTCCCATCCGAACTAGATAGGTTCTTGTCAGTCCCCGCCCCCCGCCCGTCCTGCACCACCGACAAGGGGAAACCACGTGGTAAAATCTCGATGAAGCCACTTACAGCAATGAATTGAATTAAAAACAGATGGGCATGAAATGTTGCATTTTATTTTTAATTCGAAACTGTGCGTTCGCCTGTACAATATTGATCTAGTCGTAATTGGAATCGGGTTATAACGCAAGGATAGCCATTATTTAAAGATATATAATATATAGCTTTAGAAGGCCACGCGTCAGCCGACGGGAACCATCACGACTGCAGGTTATGCTTTGTCCGATATGCAATTACAAATTCTTACGAAGTTCCCGTCTCCGACCCAGTATAGCTTATACATAACAATCATACCGTTCGTTCTAGGGGACACTGACCGATTTAGACTATTGTAATGATATTCTATAGACTGACCACCGACCCCACATTTATGAAGATATGTCGATATGTCAACAAATCAATCCACCAAAACTGACTAAAAGGGGAATTAGGAAGATTAGATAACGCGGTGGCGGTTATCGATATAATAGTTACAAGCTAGATAATGTAAAGGGAATATGCTGAAAGTTTCAGTTACATTGATCCACTCTGAACCGCGATATTGGAGATTGAATTGTGGCCTAGTCTCGATTACTAAAGTCGATACGATACCCCCCCCCCCCCACCCAGGTCTTTTCATGTTTATAAAGTATGTCTAATTAATATTAAAAATACATTATGCAAGAACTAAATCTGCCAATTGCAGGTCTTTCATTAGGCCTGAAATGTTAAGGAGCTATATCTAATATTTGGGACCTAGAAATAAACCCAACGTATATAATAATGCAATCCGATTATATATAAACTGATTTACATTCATTTGTTTCGTTTTGACTGATTACAAATCAGTTATGTCCATCGAAATACGGCAGAGTCTCAACGAGTTAGACTTAGGTATTAGACATTAACTTATCCAGACCATAATCAACACTCGGTGGCATCGCTAGCTTGCGATATTTACTGGATTAGAACCCGGTCTGCTGCTTCTGATTTTTTTATCCTACCGACTTAGTAATGATGATCGAGGCTAGGTCCAAAATTCATTCGCTAAATACTCGGTTCAGCGTGGATCAATTTGACTGAAATTTTCAGCAAATTCCCTATTTATTATCTAGTTTTTATAGTAAGAACTACCAGCTCTTTATCTAAACTCACATAATGTATCTTTAATAGAACATTTCAGGTCTAAAGAAAGACCTGCGATAGACAGATTTAGCTCTTACATAATGTACGTGTATGTTTAAACTATGTAACATGATACAAAATTACAAAATGAATTATTACCTTGTAAATGATCTCCACCAACTATTCAACCAGCAAACGAAACATCTATGTTACATCTGAAGAGCTAACGTCATATTTATAGCCTGCAACTCACGTGCATGGCTTTGATAGTTTGGGCGGTTGGATTAAACTGTTTGAAAATGACAATTATGCGTTTGGGCGATAGGAACAGCATTTGGCCACCCAAAATTAATGAAATGGGGTTTAACGTCCTACGTTTCTGCTCCGACTGGGCTAATGGAGACAGGTGCATGCCACACAGTGTGCTATGAGGGATATTTTACCCGGACTTATTAACCTGTAAGGATAATTCTCTTTGATCTTTGGTGTATATTCTATGCCCGGAATAACTTGCGGTCTGAAAGACGGGGGAGGTTTTGGATATACACAGGGAAATTTGGGGTTATTCTTCTGAAAGTTTTTCTTTAAACCTGTAACGGGTTATTCTTCCAGGGATGTTTTTTTTCCACAAGAAAACGTGTGTAAGATTCCCATTGTGTTGGGGTGAACGTAACAGATCGCATATATCCTATGGATATGCTTCAGATACCCATTCACATTGTAAATTTTCATTCCAGCTATGCATTGCAGGGTAATCTTATTCAATCATTGGTTTTGCAGCTTGTCTCCATATTCTTGCAAAATAATTGCTGCGTTTAATGTGCAGGAAAAAACCACAAGGGGGTAAAACATCCACAAGCTAAAACATGATTTTTCGTACAATCATGGGCCATAATCCATGAAGTTATGTGCCCAATGCATGTCAATAAACAAGATATTTTGGATATAGACCTATATTTCAAGTTTCGTCAAAATCGGATAAAAATTGTGGCCTGCAGATTGTCCACAAACAAAATGTGAACGCACAGACAGGGACCTATAACAAGAGGTGTATCAAATCGTCTGCATTCATTTTTTGATCCCTCTGATGATGCCACAACGGCCTTCTTACGAAGAAAACCAACAAAGACACTCGCACGTTGGGAGAAGAGGAAGCATTATAAGCCCGTCCAGGATCTCATTGTGATTATTTCTAGTATGAAATGCAATACAGGTTTATGACGTATGTAAACTTTGTGACGTATACAACATGATACATTAATCACTGAACTCAGCGCAATCTATTTGTTGAGGCCAGCTCAATTTCTGTCAAGGTCGTTGAAATGTAAATGGGGTTAGGGCACGTGATAGTTGGCGAGATTGTAGGTTAGAGCAAAACCTAGTATGAAATGCAATACAGGTTTATGGCGTATGTAAACTTTGTGACGTATACAACATGATACATTAATCACTGAACTCAGCGCAATCTATTTGTTGAGGCCAGCTCAATTTCTGTCAAGGTCGTTGAAATGTAAATGAGGTTAGGGCACGTGATAGTTGGCGAGATTGTAGGTTAGAGCAAAACCAAGATGCAAAAACAAGATATGTAATATGAAATTTGGTTTAACGTCCTACTGTTCTGCACCGGCTTGGCTAATGAAGACGGACAGATGCCATGCAGTGTGCTATGAAGGAAATTTTACCCAATGAGCGATGCTATTCCTATTTCGCATTCCATCTGTCGATATGTCGTTTGGGTTCACGCCAATGAGTACACGGGGCCCTTTTTGCCCCATCCGAACGACTAGTAAAGCCTACCACCCTGCACCACCTGGACAACCCGAGGATCTCTCGGTCAAATCCAGGAACCACGGGACAGCCAGGTTAGAGAGCAAACATCTTACTCACCCAAAATAAACATCACCATGAAAATCAGAAAGTGTGCCAACGATCCGAAACGAGGATACACGATGGTCACAGTAATAATTCGTGCGGCTGTGTTATATAGAATTAGCCGTGATATATTTACAATGGCAGATACCTACACTATTATTGAGTTTGTGCTGGGGGTGTCAGTGAATGTTTTATATATTTTACTATATTTCAGATACCTACGATTGCCGCGTATGTGCCGGGGGGGGGGGGGGATTCGGTGAAGGTTTCATGTCTGTAAATGCTATGACGAGGATAGTCAAACCGGGTTTGATATTATTCAATGTTATTCAGAGATTAATAAAAATATAAATCTAACATCCAATTCATTTTTATATGTTGTT
The DNA here is from genome assembly GCF_932274485.2 of Patella vulgata. NCBI lineage: Eukaryota > Metazoa > Mollusca > Gastropoda > Patellidae > Patella > Patella vulgata. Next base: position 8,561,263 of record NC_065885.2, read on the forward strand.
TGGAGAAATTGTTGATAATAAACCTCGGAGTTATTGACCTTTTTTTTTTAATTTACTAACGTATGGTTCAATTTTATTTTAATAATTCGCTAGAGCTTAGGGATCTTTAGCAGTGGGAGTAAACCGGAGGACCTGGAGAAAACCTACCAGGTTGGACAGGCGACACTACTCCTTGTCACGTACAACCGGGGTATCTAAACCACACAATTGACTCAATGACAGACTTTCTCACTCGGCAAACCTCAGCAGATTCCAGTACCCTACATCATGCCTACATCTAGCCTCGGCTGTATGACGAAGTCCGCCATTGGAACTACTTTCAAGTTCCCGGATTACCAACGGCATTGCCCCTGAACAATGTTTTTATCATACAAATATTTCAAAGTCAGAAGCTGCTTTTCTTTCAAGTTTATCCAATTTTCTTCAAACAAGGAAAACTTTGCACTGAAAAATTCTACACGACGCAAATTTGATAACTTCTTTTTAAAAGCTACAAGTTTTCCCAATAAGTAAAACGGTGGCGCATCGCAATTGCATGGCCGCAGATCTTATTAAATTTTAGGGGGGGGGGACGGAGGCGGCGGGCGGAGCCCGACACACGGCTCGCGCCACAGGCGCGAACCGTTCTGCGGGGGGTCTGGGGGTCTTCCCCCCATTAAATTTTGAAAGCAGGATGCCTGAAAACGCGAGAATAATCAATAATTACACAAATAAGGGATGAGGAATATATTTTTTTCATCATCTATATATATATTTGTGACTGTCGTTTGTCTGTCTGTCTGTCTGTCTGTCTGTCTGTCTGTCTGTCGGTCTGTCTGTCTGTCTGTCTGTTCGGTGTTGGCGGCTACACTAGGTCTGCCCCGAGCCTGAAATTTGGGGTATAGGGGAAGCTCGGACCGGAAAGTAACATAGGCCAGGTGGCGTTAGTTTACCGCTTCCAGTTTCGGAGTTATGACCCCCCGAGCGAAGCCGGTCTGTTCGGGGTTGGCGGCTACACTAGGTCTGCCCCGAGTCTGAAATTTGGGGTATAGGGGTAGCTCGGACCGGGAAGTAACATAGGCCAGGTTGCGTTAGTCTACCACTTCCGGTTTCGGAGTTATGACCCCCAGAGCGAAGTCTGTCTGCTCGGGGTCGGCGGCTACATCTGCCCCGAGCCTGAAATTTGGGGTATAGGGGAAGCTCGGACCGGAAAGTAACATAGGCCAGGTGGCGTTAGTTTACCACTTCCGGTTTCGGAGTTATGACCCCCGAGCGAAGCCGGTCTGTTCGGGGTTGGCGGCTACACAAGGTCTGCTCCAAGTCTGAAATTTGGGGTATAGGGGTAGCTCGGACCGGCGAGTAACATAGGCCAGGTGGCGTTAGTCTACCACTTCCGGTTTCGGAGTTATGACCCCCGAGCGAAGCCGGTCTGTTCGGGGTTGGCGGCTACACTAGGTCTGCCCGAGTCTGAAATTTGGGGTACAGGGGTAGCTCGGACCGGGGAGTAACATAGACCAGGTGGCGTTAGTCTACCACTTCCGGTTTCGGGGTTATGACCCCCGAGCGAAGCCGGGTATCCTGCTAGTAATAAATAATTTGAGCCGACAGGCCGTCATCAAATACCAACATATTATAATCCTCGCAATATAGGGATATAGGTGCGCTACTAAATTGCCGGTCACGGATGAAAATGTGATGAATAATTTCTCAAGTGGCCAGCTCTGAGCATAAGCTGCTGAGGTCATGAAGAGATCATTCTCAGATCTGGGTTACATCAAAGACCGGGCATTTTTGAACCAAGGGGAAATATCCTCAGCCTGAAAATAGGAGTCAAGTTTTGGGAGACGCTGACAAAGTAGCCTACGGCGGGCGAAGGCATACGCCACGTGCGCTACAGGCGCGCATTTAGCGGGGGTCCAATCTGAACGACAGACTCACCCTACCTGCAGAGAAGTGACTCTGACACAGTGAATAGTCATGATATGCATATGACGTTATCTAAACGTCACAGGTCATGAGGTCACATCAACAAACAAAATGTAAACACCATCATTATGATCATTATCAACAGAACATGACACAATGTTAAATTGTAAACAATAGCCTTCTTGCAGCCTTTAGGACTGTATAATCCGTACAGAACGTCTTATCGCTTCTGCCAATGATTTTTCACAAAAATAACATCATCTACAACTCTAGATTTGACGTCGGCATATTGGCACTATTTTGTGCTTCGGTCGTGTCTATTTCAGATATACACAATCAATTCTGTTAATGTTTTTAGCGTGGGGATTGACTAAACGTTAATTTATTTCTGTTCTAAAAATAGCCAAATTCTGGCTGGGATTACTGAGCAAAATGGCCATTCACTGTATACGTGAGAAAAAAAAGCCAGCTACCATTTAATTTTCGTACGTTAGTTACGTACGGCGGGGGTCTTGGTGCTTCCCCCGGTAGATTTTTTAAAATTAGGATGCCTCAAAATGCTATCTGAGACCATTTCTGGGCATTGTACATCGGCATGTTCGGAAATATAGGCTATATTTCCCGGGCTGAAAATAAGACTTTTGAAATTTTATCGATTCATTTCTCGCGGGGGGGGGGGGGGACGAGGTATATGAAATCACCCCCAGTGAAAATCCAGGGGGGACGCCCCCCCCATCCCCCCGGGATCTGCGGCCTTGCGCAATTGTATAGGCGTAAGTACATATCACTTATCGTCATACAGCCGAGACAATAGTAGAGTAACGGAATCTTACGAGTTTTGCCGAGTGAGACTTTCTGATACCACGCGCACGCGCTAACCATTCGGCCATCCAACCCCCCCAGAATGGCTGGAACAGTTGTCGGCGTGTGTAACATTTTCCGACATCTTATCTTTCCTCTGGACTATTTAGGTCTTGGATATTTTTCTTTTTAAAAAAAGATAACAATTTTCTGTAATCTTAATTAGTCTGATACAACCCTAGCACGATTAGACTATGTATGCTGTTTCTAGAAACCCTGGCAATAATAATGAAATGGGGTTTAACTATTCTGCTCCGAACTGGGCTAATGAAGACGGCCATACAGTGTGCTATGAGGGAAACTTTGCCCGGACAGCTGCACTACGGCCTACTCTTATCGAATTTCAACTATCAAGGGATCTTTTACGTGCACGTCAATGTGTACACGGAACCTTGGGTTTTCGTCCCATCCGAACGACGAAAGAACCCCTGACACCTAGGTTAGAGTTGTGGTGAGATGTGGTAACAGGTGTTCCTTTACTACTATTATATTTACAGGTGGTTTGGTCATATTTAATGTCATAAAGTCTAACTTACGGACAACTGATGAATTACGAGACAGGTTAAGTAGCTGTCCTAGCTGATAAAATCTGGAAGGAGATAAGACGAGAGACATTGTCTAACCAGATAATATTCAACCGCCATGAAAATAACCCAAGTTTATCAGAAGACAATATACACCCACCATATAAATTAACCCAAGTTAATATACAGCCGCCATTAAATTAACCCCAGTTTATCAGAAGACAACATACACGACCAACTAGTAATATAATAAAAATAATATTAATTTAAATAATGACAAACCGTCCTCACGTTGTGATAATGAAAGATTAAAATCAATGAAACTTTTCACTTCAGTAGCTCTGTAATACCCTGGTTTACCTTCTAAAATCATAGACACATTATTGTCGTAATACCTTTGTTCAGTTATACCTTTAGTCATAAATTCTTTCATTTCAATTCAATGAATAAACATTAAAATAACATCAGAGCATCTGATGATCAAAATTGTCATTAGTATCAACTTCAATGGGGGGGGAGGGGGCGTGGATGGCCGAATGGTTAGCACGTGCGAGCTGGTGCGCGCTGGTGCGCGCTGAGGTCTATCATGCGTCAACCGGCGTGGTTTCCATTCCACGGTTGTACCTGACAAGGAGTAGGTCGGATGTCCAACCTCGTGGGTTTTCTTCGGGGCTCTGTAGGATCGCCTCTCCAACCTCGTGGGTTTTCTCCGGGTCCTCTGATTTTCTCCCACTGCTAAAGAACCCTCCGCGCAAGCGAATTATTGAAATAAAAAATTGAACCATGTGTTAGTTCCGTTAGAGCTGCTGTTTTGAAATACGCCGACACCTTGAAATCCGACTTCAATGGGTTCAGACACAGAGGGTATGGCCACAGCAAGGTATGGCCACAGCGGTTCCCTCTGCAACGAGGCGATGGTAGAGCGAGGGTATATCGACGACGAAATGTCACATTGCGTTTCTTTTTTTGAAGAGTATATTATAGAAGGGTTCGCTATATGTATTTTATTGTTATTGTTATTCATGTCACATCTTTACCACGAAAATAAAGGGTCATGCATATTGAACGTATTATAAACATTAATCGTTACTTACGGTGGGAACCTCCCTTTATTCATTGGGGGCTAGCTTCGATGAATCTCGTATCCTGAATGTTTGGGTTGGGTGTTATACGAAAGGCGCAGGATGTGGGCGCATAATTGGAATCGGAAATTGAAGAAGGAAAACAACAGAATATAAGATGCCAGCTCGGAGATCCTGACAAGTCCCGCTATTTGACGATTTTCCCCTTCCCCACCCACATTTGTTTTATAGTAGGAGCCGATACGGACAGGGTGTCGGTAATCTTACAACATAATTACCCAGGGCACCGTTTTTTAGACAGCAAAGGGATGTTTCTTTCGATAGCTAGGGAGAGGGAGAGAGAGAGACTTTTTGTATTTTATATCTGGAAGAGTTGTTATAACCTGCGTTCTGCTTGGTCTGAGGGATTAGCTAATGGGATTTTTTGTCTGTGGTTAGACGTATGCGTTGCGATGACAAAGCAAAAGTTGTATTTCCAAACACCCACTTGAAACAACATTAACACTTAATGTTTGACGTCATAAGTACAAAAGCCGCTCGTACGGTTCCATATACGAGCTCCCAGTCAACCGGTCAGATTTCATTTAGTAGAGGCCATTGAGAATATAAAAAAACTAAACGACATATGGATCTGTATTTTAATCAGATTGGTGTTTGGAGAACTCTTGATGGACCTATTTGAACTCCTCGTGGTGGACTTGAGCTGCTGAAATCGTGGCGAACTTGCGTGTTAAACCAGGGCTGTATAAGTTCTGTCATTGAGTCAACTGGCGTGGTTTCGATTGCCCGGTTGTACGTGACAAGGAGTAGGGCCGCCTGTCCAGCCTCGTGGTTTTTCTCCGAGTCCTTCGGTTTCAGCCCACTGCTAAAGACCCCTTTGCGCAAGTGAATTATTGAAATAAAATCAAACCATATGTTAATCCCGAAATGACCTAGTTTGTGTCGAGTGGACGTTAAACCCCATCTGCCGCCTGAGACTGCCTTAAGGTTGAAAATTATGTCACCTCTCTCTCTCTCTCTCTCTCTCTCTCTCTCTTACTTGTTGTTAATGTCATCATGTAAGGGCAAAGGAAATTCATTATTGGTTTTAAAAGTAGGGTCACTAATTGGTCATACCTTTTGCCGAAATTCATTTTCGCGTGAATGCACAAAGACACATGAGTTTAACAACTTCACGAGCTTTTCGCATGGAACCTAAATCTAAGGCCTTTAAAATGCCGGGCTTCTCGGTTTCAAAATTTGTCGCACATGTAAGCACTCAACGAACCAAGTGATGCCACATTTGAACGAAGACCAACGCAACAACGCTGTTGGTCGGTTACAAGAAGGTGAATCCTAGACAGATGAAGCCAGGTTGCTGAATGTTTCCCGGAGTACCATTTCTCGCCTTTGGGATAGGTGTAACCGACGGCGAACTTCAACACGTAACCGCCTAAGCTCAGGCCAAACAAGAGTGACACCACCTGACCTGGATCGTTACATCCGGTTACGTCATTTGCGGAAACGGTTCTCAACAGCGACCTCTACTGCAGCAGCAATTCCTGGACGACGTAGAATCTCCGACCAGACAGTCCGTAAACATCTACGTGAAAGCGGATTACGAGTCTTGACGTCCCGTTAGAGCTGCTGTTTTGAAATACGCCGACACCGTGAATTCCGACTTCAATGGGTTCAGACACAAAGGGCAGGGCCACAGCAACACTGGAGAACAGTTTGGTTCAGTGACGTGTCACGGTTCCTGTTGCAACGAGGCGATGGTAGAGCGAGAGTATACCGACGACGAAATCTCACATATATACTGAGCGCCATGGAAAACGCATCACTTTTTTTCCCAAATATTTTATTACTAGGTGGTTTTGTATGTATAATATAATGCAATACTATGAACTATTGTTTCACACCATGCTCCCAAACGCAAAAAAAATTGCATGAGATGCACATGAAAAACCCAATATTCACGTGCAGCATTGTGTGTGAGCCCTTTAAAAGCATGTTTTCAACTTAATTTGCAGTACATGAACTGTGAAACGTCAATCTGTCGTAATTTTTTGTTGGACGTGTGACGGAATCGAGCTAGAGATGCCGAGACTTACTGAAAATCAACGGAATGAAGCCATGGGAATGTCCAGGGCTGGCATGTCTACACGTGCTATTGCCAGACACTTCAATTGTCATCAGTCCACTATAGTAAGGTTGGTGGAACGTGTTAGAGTTACTGGATCAACACGTGACCGTCAACGTTCTGGTCCACAAGGCGTTACAACCCAGGCTGAAGACCGCTACATCCGGGTCACTCATCTGCGTGACAGATTCCGCCAAGCGACTCGAACAGGTGCAGCAGTCGTTGGAAGACAAGGACCAGTAAGTGCCAACACCGTAAGACGTCGTCTAAGAGAAGTAGGACTCCGTGCACGACAACCTTATGTTGGTGCTATCCTCAGGGATCATCACCGTTAGCGGCGTTTGATATGGGCTCAAGGACACCAGACATGGAGAAGAGTAGACTGGCAAAGTGTGCTCTTCAGTGATGAGAGTTGCTTTCATCTTTATCACGCTGATGACCGTCAACGTGTGTGGAGACGTCTTGGGGAACGTCTTGCAGACTGCTGCGTCTTCGAAACGAATCGATGGGGTGGGGGAAGTGTAATGGTGTGGGGAGGCTTCACATTTCATCACCGGACCGCCCTACACATTTGCAGGGGTCGCGTTAATGCTGTAGCCTACCGTGATGATGTCTTGCAACCAATTGTTGTTACGATGTTTCAAGCGCACCCACAACTTCAGCACCTCCAACAGGATAATGCACGTCCGCATACCGCCCGTTTTAGTATGGTCTACTTGGCTGCTAACAACATCAATGTCTTGGACTGGCCAGCCATGTCTCCGGACATGGCACCGATAGAACATGTCTGGGATGAGATTGGACGCCATCTGTATCGGAGACCACAGATGCACACCATTGCTGCTTTAGAAGCTGCTCTTGTCCAAGAATGGAACAATTTGCCCCAGGCCTTCTTTCAAACATTTGTAAATTCCATTCGACGTCGCTGCACAGCGCGCGTAAAAGCCCGTGGAGGACACACGTGCTACTGACATCTGTGTCGTACTTTTGGTTTTGACCCCTCTGACTTTGTACCGTTGATTACAGATTAAACATCCATAAGTGTACAAATGTGTTGTTATTGATGTGTTCCCATTTGAATATTGTTCACAATAAGAAGCAAAATAAATAAGATATGTTTACAGGATCTTTTTGTTATACGAAAAACTAAGTGATGCGTTTTTCATGGCGCTCAGTATATAACAGTATGACCCTGGATGAAGAGAAATCGCCCGTGTCGAGTGTCTGTAGTTACGCTGGTCCAAATTGATCAGCAGTGAATATTCGCTAGACCGCTACAATTTACTGAGAGGGTGACATTGGTGCTAGTTAATTAGTTCACTTTTTTCTTTTGGCAAATGAAATTCTTACATATTTATTTGACGTATTAGAAAAATGATAATAATTTGGAGTAAATCTTGATAAAACACAAACGACTAGACAGCTGTCCTTGTCAGGCCCTCCCTCCTGCACCACAGACAAGGGCATCTAGCCAAGGGTTACGATTCGCGTGTCTTCAACCTTGGCAGATCGATCTCGAATACATTTTGGACTTCGCGTGCAATGCCACCTGGTGATATATCGCAGTTACACACCTTATATAGACGTCAACGCTAGCCAATCAGAATCGTTTTGTTATACGTATGTTGGAAAGTGGAAAATGGCCGCACACAGTACAGAAAAATTGATACGTGAATTTGGGGAATATGACCCGAAAATGGTTCTTCTGTATCTTCTATTATATTTCGTGGCAGAGGCGACAAGACTCTGTCCGCTGCCATGTTTGTTTACATTTCGCCGATATACATGTGCTCTGCGTAATATGTCTTTTGATTGGATACAGCTACTGATAGTGTATGAAGTTTAGCGCGTTAAAAGTGTACGAATATTAAAGATATATTATGGGAGATTAGATAAAGAGCTGGTACTTCTCACTATATTAGTTAAAAACTAGATAATGTAAAGAGAATTTGCTGAATATTGCAGTCACCTTGATCCACTTTGAACCGAGAATTTAGCGATTTAATTTTTGGCCTAGCCTCGATCATCATTACTAAAGTCGATACGATAAAAAAACATAGTCTCGATTATCCATTTTTTGGTTTAATTATCAATGAGCGTTGTGCAGCAGATATGATTCTAATCCAGTAAATATCGCAGGCTAGCGATGACATTGAGAGTTGATTATGGTCTGGATAAGTTAATTAATATCTAATTAATAATTTAGATTAACATGTCAAGCCTAAATATAGACCTGCAATAGGCAGATGTAGCTCTTGCATAATGTAGGTTTATTATTATTATTATTATTTCCGAGAAACAGTACTGTCCTCTGAAGCAAATAGATATGAATGGATGTCAAGTGAGGTGTTAAGTTTGAGATCAAATACGTCATAGGTTAGGGAGGCCGGGTATGAATCAAGGACCCGATAGTACATACCCTTGATGTTACAATGGGAAACATCATGCCATAATGGCACACTAAATACAGGGTCGGATTAAGCTTGCATGGGACCCCTGGCCGAAAATGTCATGAGTGAAAAAGGGACATACTGTGATCATGGTCCGCCACACTCACACCAATTCAATTTGTATGTCAGTCTGTTAGATAGGAAGATTTATTTGGCACAAACATATACAGCATCATAATAAAATGATAGAATTACAGATTATTCCTTCATATTGGGACCCATGGCGGAGATTTGGATGGCTGAATGGTTAGCACGAGTGCGCTGTATCATACAGTCTGTCATTGAGTCAACTGACGTGGTTTCAATTCCCCGGTTGTACGTGACAAGGAGTGGGTCGACTGTCCAAGCTCGTGGGTTTTCTCCGGGTCCCCCGGTTTCCTCCCACTGCTAAAGAGCCCTACGCGCAAGCGAATTATGGAAATAAAATTGAGCCATGTGTTAGTCCCAAAATGACCTAGTTTGTGTTGAGTGGACGTTAAACCCGATTTTTTCTCTCTCTGGGGACCCCTAACTAGAACTCAGTCACCCCCCCCCCCCCCGCCTTAATCCGGCCATGCATATATGAATCAGTCTCAAGTTTGTTCTCACGACCTCAACCATTCCACCCTTCCCCCCCCCCCCTGCACCCACCACTGCGCCCATGAAGATATCTTTTCTTGAAATTACTCATACGCGTGCTATAGTACCGGAGTACAAAGGCCGAAAGAAATTATTTGGGCAATGTTCCAAGTGGAATGAACAGGGTGGAGTTTAACGAAATGAAATGGGGTTTAATGTCCTACTGTTCTGCTCCGAACTGGCCTAATGAAGACGGGCATACGCCATACAGTGTGTTATGAGGGAAATGTTGTACAGGCAGCGCGCTATGGCCTCCTCTTATATCGAATTGCAACTGTCAAGGGATCTTTTGCGTGCATGCCAATTTATACACGGGAACTCGGTTTTTCGCCCCATCCGCACAAGTAGACAGCTGTCCTTGTCAGGCCCTCCGTTCTAAATACTGAAAAAGGGGAACCACGCCGGACAACCTAGATGAAATGAAATGAAATGAAATGGAGTTTAACGTCCTACTGTTCTGCTCCTTACCTGGGCTAATGAAGACGGGCATACGCCATACAGTGTGCTATGAGGGAAATTTTGCCCGGACAGCGGCACTACGGCCTACTCTTATATCGAATTCCAATTGCCAAGGGATCTTTTACGTGCACGCCAATGTGTACACGGGACCTCGGTTTTTCGTCCCATCCGAACGACTAGACAGCTTTCCTTGTCAGCCCCTCCGTCCTGCATCACTGACAAGGGAGAACCACTTTCTCGGCTAATGCAGGGATCGAACACCCGACCTCCAGGCTAGCGAGCTAGCGTCTTACCCACTTAGCCACGTGATCCCCCAACCTAGATGAACTTTCTCGGCCAATGGGTGGAGTTTAACATCTCGACGGCCAACTTCCTGGGTCAATTCAGGTTACTGTTTTAGGCCTATTTACAATTGGTGGAGAATAGACTTGTAAACGAGAAATAAACCTTTTGACGGCGTTTTACTGTCCATTCAAACGACTAGCATTTTGTTACCACCCAAGTCAGTTATGATAATATGTTGTATAGTATATAATATAATAGACGCACAATGTAAAATACCTCCCTGATAATACCTGTCAATATTACCTGTAGATATATAGGTGTCATAAATGGCGAGATATGACAATACACGTGTATAAAGCTTGACCTCGAACTAGTTCAATGTCGTTATGCTATTACTTTATTGTAATCGAGTGTGTTCATACTATTCAAGAAAGTCTGATTTTGTCATGACATGGAAAATTCTTGAAATTGCGAACACAAAAGTAAGCTTTCATAATCCACGGAGTTCCAAAACATAGAACAGGTAAGAGGATTAACTTCTTCTGATTTTGGGACAAAAAAATATATAAAAGTATATAAGAAACATAACGTTTGAGCACTCAAGGTATTCTTTTAATGTGGTGTGATATTAAACATACATTATGCAAGAGCTAAATCTGCCCATTGTAGGTTATTCTTTAAGCCTGAAATGTTACATAAACTATTAAATAGGCATTTATTAACAAAACAAGACCATAATCAACTCTCGATGGCACCAGATACTCGAGATTTTAACTATAGATTAGAACGGTTCGCCATTTAAAAATTTAATTTAAAAATGGGAATATACCAGAGCCCTGGTTACAACTATGCGCACATCTTGTCAAAACCACAAATGGTGATAACGTGGCTCAGAATGAAGTAATCTGAAAGAAATTTTCAATATTTTTCATTTTACATTATCTATTTTTGAGCTATTATAGCAAGAATGGTCAGCTCTTAATCTAAATCTTATATAATGTATCTTTAAAGAGTGAGAGAGAGAGAGAGAGAGAGAGAGAGAGAGAGCGAGAAATGGGGTTTAACGTCCACTCGACGCAAACTAGGTCATTTAGGGACTAACATAATATGGTTTAATTTTATTTCAATAATTCGCTTGCGTGTAGGGGTCTTTAGCAGTGGGAGGAAACCGGAGGACTCGGAGAAAACTCACGAGGTTGACACTTTAAAGACTACTCAAGGTAATGTGGTGTGATTGTGAAGTAGTTCGTGACACAAGGCATGTGGGTATTTAAAGTACATGTAGTTCGGGATATGTGACGGTTTCGCTAACATTTTTGATGACGACGGAGGCCACCAATCATAATAAATGACATTGGCAACAATATCGAGAAACGTTCGCAGCCAACGTGCCGAGGCACCGTGGCTTCCTGTTAATTCCGATTCTAATAGTAAGTGCAGGGGGGCTACAGACAAACAATTAAACAAGACAAATATACGGACATGACACAGAAATTAAATGAAGTGAAATGGGGTTTAACGTCCAACTGTTCTGCTCCTATACTGGGCTAATGAAGACGGGCATACGCCATACAGTGTGCTATGAGTGAAATGGGGTTTAACGTCCTACTGTTCTGCACTGAACTGGGCTAATGAAGACGGGCATACGCCATACAGTGTGCTATGAGGGGAATTTTGCCCGGACAGCGACACTATGGCCTATTCTTATATCGAATTCCAACTGTCAAGGGACCTTTTACGTGCACGCCAATATGTACACGCGACCTCGGTTTTTCGTCCCATCCGAACGACTATACAACTGTCCTTGTCAGGCCCTCCGTCCTGCATCACTGACAAGGGGAAACCACGCCGGAAAATCAGGATGAACTTTCTCTGCCAATGCAGGGATCGAACACCCGACCTCCAGACTAGCAAGCCAGCGCCTTACCCACTTAGCCACGTGATCTCCTCGAATTTTCTTGGATTGAGTTTGATATCCTTGATTCTTTTTGACTCGAAAACATAAACCTTGATTTTCCATTCTCGAAATGACTTCAGTGGTACACAAAATTTATCTGAACAAGTTACTGTACATTTCCGGAGTTGATATTTAAGATTACTATGCAGTGTGTTATATTTCGTCTTTACATCAGGGCTGTAACTAGCTCAGAGCAACGAGAGGGCGGGAAGTGTTCTCAGGGGTGCCGTAAAATTGACGGACAATGTATATCTATCTTTTTATGGTCAACAATATTTTCACAGGGGGGGGGGGGGAAACTTTTTGCAGCCCCCCCCCCTGCGTTCCCTCTAGTTACGGGCCTGCTTTACATTATAAGTACGTAGACATGCTTATCCAGCCCTAACAAAGTACCCACGTCCAAGTCCATCCAATCTGATTAAAACACAGATCCTGTTTCGTTTCGTTTTTTTTTTATAGTTCACAATTTCGTTTTACTTGTCTTCACAACACTAGGATCCGGAGGAGTTGTTATATAACACGCGTTTTGGTTGAAGTGAGGGATTAGCCAATGAAACGGTCTGTTACTGCGAGGTTTTGGCGTGCGATCCACGGAACTGTATAGTGGGTAAACCACTGGAAACGTCAACGCTGATTGATTAATCGATGTCTGACGTCATAAGGTCAAAAGCCCTTGGTCCGGCCCCTGACACGACCTTCCACGAGAACTGGTCAGATCTTTATGCAGTGTAGGCCGTCGAAAGTATAAAAAAAAAACGAAACGAAATATAGATCTGTATTTTAATCAGATTGAAGTCCATCAAATAAACTAGCACATAATTACCCCATGCTGAGTTTTGAGATCTACTTTTAATATTTGCAGATGGAAGTAAGTAAGGTGGCTGTGCCGAAAGACGATGCCCGGATTATCCAGCAGAATTTTGCCTATTTAGAAAACAATATAGAACCACGGGATCTAACAAGCTATCTTTTCGCGGTTTTTGTTTTTGATGCTCACGATAAAAGCAGAATCAACGGCATCAAGGACAGAAAAGAGCGGACGCACAAATTTATAAATATTTTATTACGACGGGGTGAAAAGGCTTTAGGGTGTTTCATTGAAGCTCTTCAACAGAGTTCGTATTGGGAGATAGCCAGAAAATTACGAGCTGAAATAAAAGCGAGTGCAGCTCGCGCTCAAACAGATTCAGAAAGAACATCTCCATCTGCAAGTTCTAGAGGAGCATTGACTCTGCCACCCATCACGTTAACTACTGCAATATACCATAGCTCACGTAACGATGTCCACAGCCCTAGTTCGCTATCGCCAGTACATGACGGAGATAAAAGAAGTTCCTCGGAACTTTACGAAAAGCTAAATGAGCATGAAGCTCGGTTATCTGGACAGAGAAAAGAAATAACACGATTAACGAATAATAATGAAAGGCTGCGAGAAGAAAATTCCGAAAAAATAAAAGATGAAAATAAAATGTTATATAAAAGAGTTGAAGAACAACAGGCCTTAATCGAAGAGAAGCAGGTCATAATAGACGAGAAGCAGGCCATCATTGATGAACTCCGAAGAGAAGTCCGTACCCAGGATATTCATGACAAACTAGATCAGAAGAACAAAGAGATCGACAAGTTGAAAGCCCAAATATCAGAATCTCAAACTGAACTGAGAAAAAAAGTTATAGAGGAAGAATTAGGAAAAATCGAAGTGAATATAGAAAATTTAGGCGGCGTTACGAGCCGATTAGAAACCGGCATTAGTCAGCTAAATGAACTAGTCGACCATGGCAAAACACAACAAGAAAATCATAAACAGGATGGTCATGTTACTCAATCTAAAGTCTGTGTTGTTATGTAGAATACCTGCTACTTTTTGTTATGTGGAAGTGGAAAGGAGAGGTGGTGGAGGGGGGGGGGGGGAGACAACCACACGGGATGAAAGAAAGGCACGAGACTGTATTTTGACGTATTTGCTTTTCACGTGATCTAAAGCTAGGATAACTAGAACGTTTTAAAATAACTCGGCTCAAACCAGTCCACAGCTAAATTTCATTACGCCGTCCCGTGGGCTGTGGCACGTATGATATCTATAACCAATTAAACATACATTATGCAAGATCTAAATCTGTCTATTGCTGGTCTTTCCTTAGGCCTGAAATGTTATCTAAATTATTAATTAGACATTAATTAACCTATCCAGACCATAATCAACTATCGATTGCATCGCTAGCCTGCGATCTTTAGTGGATTATGAGCCGATTTACTGCATAACTTTCCTTCACGATTTAACGATGGATAATCGAGACTATGTTGTTTATCATACTGACTTTAGTAATGATGATCGAGGCTAGGCGGAAATTTCAATCGCTTAGTTCTCGGTTGATAGTAGATCAATTTGAATGAAATTTTCAGCAAATTGCCTTTACATTATCTAGTTTTTAACTATTATAGTGAGAACTGCCAAGTCGTTATCGAATCTCCCATAATGTATCTTTAAGTAGCTTGTATTATTAACTTGTTTTATTCTGATTAAATTAAACTTCAAGAGGATAATTATCATTGTTGGGAGAATAACTAATTCTTTTTTAATTTCTTTAAACACTAAGTGGTTTATAGAGACGAATTGGACGGAAAAAACAAAGAATTTAAAAAAAAAAATAAATAAAAAAAATATATAATAAAATAAAATCAACAAAATGCATTTTCACATGGCGCTGGCTATTTCTTCCATAATGACTACCAAATGACATTTTCTCCATATAACCAGCGAGAATCTCGTAATATATGACTTTTAGTATGTCTTTTAATTTAAAGATAGATTTCAAAATTCCAACATAGCAACAATTTAAAATGGAATCCAAAATGGTGGATTTTATGTTAATTGTCCTTTGGATATGAGTTGTAAAATGATCTCAAAACTCAAAAATGAATTTCGAGGATCCAAAGTGGCAGAAATGAAAAACTTCTTGAGGATATTGCTTCTAAAATAAGGTTTTCGGGGCTACTGTATTCAATATTGGGTTCAAAATTAAATTCCGATAAGGTTGTCACGCATCAAATTTGTGCATAAGCTAGAAACATTAGGACATCTATCTATCTATCTATACTAATATTTGTGACTGTCGTTTGTCTGTCTGTTTGTCTGTCTGTTCGGGGTTGGCGGCTACACTAGGTCTGCCCCGAGTCTGAAATTTGGGGTATAGGGGTAGCTCGGACAGGGGAGTAACATAGGCCAGGTGGCGTTAGTCTACCACTTCCGGTTTCGGGGTTATGACCCCCGAGCGAAGCCGGGCATTCTTCTAGTACTATATAAAACAACATTTACAGAAATTTCGCCCCGGGTAGGAGAGAACTCCAACGGACCTCCATAGAGTGGTAGCCCCTCGCAAGGCGCAAGGCCAGGTTCAGGGACCCCTGAAACTACTATACACCTCATCAACCCATCCCTGGAATTGATACCACAAGGAGGACTGTAAACACTTACTCAGTCTGAACTACTATTAGGGCGCATATTCCTAGATATATTGGAGTGGTTCTCCCTTGTCAGTGATGCAGGACGGAGGGGCTGACAAGGAAAGCTGTCTAGTCGTTCGGATGGGACGAAAAACCGAGGTCCCGTGTACATATTGGCGTGCACGTAAAAGATCCCTTGACAGTTGAAATTCGATATAAGAGTAGGCCGTAGTGCCGCTGTCCGGGCAAAATTTCCCTCATAGCACACTGTATGGCGTATGCCCGTCTTCATTAGCCCAGGTTAGGAGCAGAACAGTAGGACGTTAAACTCCATTTCATTTCATTTCATTTCCTAGATATATTGAAACCAATTTTAACCCCGGTGAAGATGGTGCAAAAGCAAGTATTTTACAGTTAACAAAAACGAACACAATGACCGTGTGATAGTAACGTTAAATAATGGAAGCGACCGTTTGGTTGTAACGTGATATAATTGAACCGACCATATGGTTGTAACATAACGTGATATATTGGAAGTGACCGTAGGTTGTAACGCGAGATAATAGAAGCAACCGTATGGCTGCAACGTGATAAAATGGAAGTGATCGCATGGTTGTAACGTGATATATAATGGAAGTGTATGGATGTAACGTAACGTGATATAATGGATTTGGTCGTTGGGTTATAACGTGATATAGTGGACGTGGCTGTTTGGTTGTAACGTGATATAATGTAAGTGGCCGTTTTAGCTGTAACGTGATATAATGAAAGTGGTCGTTTAGCTGTAACGTGATATAATGTAAGTGGCCGTTTTAGCTGTAACGTGATATAATGGAAGTGACCGTTTTAGCTGTAGAGTGATATAACGGAGGTGGCCGTTTACCTGTAACGTGATATAATCTAAGTGACTGTATGACGATATAAAGGAAGTGACTGTAGGGAAGAATAAAATGGAATACGTGCATTTAACACATTGACTGAATGAAAATGAGCTTAAAGACATGTGTAACTTGTGATTTATGCAAAACGACTAGATTAAACATACATTATGCATGAGCTAAATCTGCCTATTGTAGGTATTTCTTTAGGCCCGAAATTAATTAGATATTTATTTACATAAAAAGACCTTAATCAACTCTCGATTCCATCGTATGTGTCGGATTTTCACTGGATTTGAATCCGATCTGTTGCTCAACGCTCATTAATGATCAAATTTAGTAATGATCGAGGCTAGACCGAAAATTCAATCGCTGAATGCTCGGTTCAGAGCAGAGCAATTTGACTGAAATTTTCAGCATATTCCCTTTACATTATCTTTTTTTGACTATAATAGTGAGAACTGCCTGCTCTTTATCTAATCTTCCATAATGCCATTTAAAGTAAAATACATCTCAATGAATCAGCGGAGGTTAGATTACCCAACATTGTCAATCGTTAGGAGAACCCGACACAAAGGGAAAGCAGGCAGAATGGAGAATTCAACAGACGTCACTTTTCTGTTGTGTATATATATCCAAAATTATTAGCACAACCGTAAAGCTGCACTACTTTGTTTCACGGTAAAAGAAAAGATAAAAGGTCTGAAGACACAAACTGATTTCAGCACTGGTTTAATAACATTTTAACGTTTTAAAGTACTTTTCATCCGTTTTGGGGCTATTCATTAATAACGGCATTGCATAGTGATGGACACCATACTACAAATTATATCCATTTACATAGTAATACCATAGTTTTAATTGTCTGTAGTTTTAATTTTTAGTAGTTAGATAGTACGTAGCAATCTAATTAAAATATAGATCGATATTTCGTTTCGTTTTTTATACTTTCGATGGCCTACACTAAGTGTAGTAAAGACAAGTAAAACGAAATTTTGAACTATAAAAACGAAACGAAATTGGATCTGTGTTTTAATCAGATTGCGTACGTAGGTAAATAACAGAAAACATGTATACTTGTTAATCTATTATATACATTTACTCTAAAAAAAAAGTAAGGGATATTGAAATGCAAATACCTATGCAGTTTGTGATATGATAAATAGTCATGGACACTTGACATGCTTTGAGAGTATGTTCACAGATGAAGAACTTATCGCCCCAACAGAACCACTGAGCTCCACATGCGACACGCAATAGTGCCATACACGTGGGAGGGGTTTATTTTTATCCTATCCATGCTTGCTTTCCTATCGGTTCTTGCATAAGATTGGCCGTTTAGCGTATCTTTGCTTTAGTGTGTTACGTTTAATTTGATCAAGAGACATGTTCGTCGACGTCAACTTCAACCGACAACACTGCAAGAATTGGCCGTGGCACTGCAAGAGGAGTGGGTCAGAATGCCCCAAATCGTGATTAGACGGTTGATTATGGACATACCACGACGAATTGCTGAATGTCTGAGGATTGGAGGAGCGATTACTCATTCTTAAGACAAAAATCAAAAACGTCCATTTTCACTTTTGACAGTGTATCTCTTTGCGAGTGAAATGGGGCCGTCAGATAAGCCGCCATATGAACTGTTTAGTGCATGTATAGGCAATTGGCCTGTTATTAACATACACTGGTTACCTCTAATAAAAACAGCAGTGCATTTCCGCAGTTTCGATTGTTTCTGAATATCCCCTACTTTTTTTGAAGAGTATTATATAGGTATAATTTAGAAACAAAGAGTGAAAAATAATCTCAGGATAGATTAAGAGAATTAATTAAATTAATGGCTCATTGTTACTTATTGACTAGTAAGTCAAGGAAACTATTTTTTAATAAAATGTTTTTCCATTATTTTTCTTTTTGTTATGTTATGGACTTTACAAATGAGGGTCCACTTTCAATGTCACTGTCCAGTTGGTGGTGGCGTACTCTGTTCCTTAGATATGGATGCAATTTCAAACTCCCTTGCTTTAACAGCGCCTTAAAAGCCCAAAATTGGTTTTAAAGGCAATACAGTCATAGCTTTATTGAGGACAAAATGGTTACAGATAAAAAGAGAAATAAATGAAATTTTTATATGCTTGCTTGATATACATATTTATTGAAATATATATTTGTTAAATATATAATTTTTATCTTTTAACTTTATATTTATTGTTAGTCTTGTGGGGTGTTGTCCAGTTGTTTACTCGTTGTCTAGGTATTTGAATTAATCTACAAAAGAAGAAAAAATAATTTCTATAAATCATCAATTGCTGTATATTTCTACTGGCCTAGTGTCAAGGTGGCGGTTGGATGGCCGAATGGTTGCCGCATCATAAGGTCTGTCATTGAGTCAACTAGCCTGGTTTCGATTCCCCGCTTGTACGTGACAAGGAGTACGGTCGCCTGTCCAACCTCGTGGGTTTTCTCCGGGTCCGCCCTTTTCCTCGTACTGCTAAAGATCGCTACGCGCAAGCGAATTATTGAAATAAAATTGAACCATATAGTCTCTCTCTCTCTCTCTCTCTCTCTCTCTCTCTCTGTCAATAGATAGCTATAGTCCTACAGTCTATGATAGATATAGGCCTACAGTCTATGACAGATATAGGCCTACAGTCTATGAAAGATAGGCCTACAGTCTACGACAGACAGAAATCAACCGATAACATCTAAATAATTAACTTTGCTGTTCTGCAGGTACGAATAGTTTACACATTAAATTGAATTAAATTTAGAAACATGTTTTAATGCCACAGGCTACTGACTGTAACAGACTTTAATTCAATCCTGTTTAACAAAACTATTAGCCATTTGGAGTTTACATTAATTTCTATGAATTGCGCGTCGCCATATTTTATTTGTAAAACTTTCGATTCTCCAGGACAGGCGATAGGTGAAATAGGGACAGACGATATGTGAAATGGGATAATTCTCTGGGGACAGACGATATGTAGAATATACTTCTGCCCTTTCACCCCTCCCACACATTCATAGTATATCAACCAAGTTACATGTACGGGTCTAACATCTGGAAGTGCACGAAGATTAACGAAAACATCCACAGAATCAATAGCATATAATATCCCTCAATATTTGTTAAATATATAATTCAGTCAATAAAAGTATTACCTTAGTTACTGCGGCTACGGCCACCGTTATGGTTATTATAGCCTACTTCCGCCGCCACCACGGATTATCTCCACTGCCATCGTTGACATTCAGAGTTCTAATTCCGATAAGGAAACCTTTGTAGGCTTTTGTTTCGACATTCGCGCCAGGGGGAGGCATTTCTGCAGATGCAATCGTCACTAAAACCAAGACCAGTAAAACTACCAGGTACATCGTCTTCATCTTCTTGTGTTTCTACTGAATACGTTTATTACGGGACCCAGAAGAGTTAAATCACGGAGTGTCAAACTACTAATATACCAGGGTTTATATGGAGAATACAGAAAAAACAGATAATACTTTATTAGTTTGTAAATCTATAAAATTTTCTGTTTAATTACACAAACACGTGCTACTTTGAACCATTATCTTGTAAAACTAAACAATCTCCTGTCCTTTAATTATTTTGTTTAATTTATCAAATCACCTGTTTAATCAAATTAACAGATAGAAGAGTGTCTATCAAATAAAACTTCCATTATCTTGTAAAACTATAAAATATTCTGGTACTTTAATAATTATTTTGTTTAATTTATAAAATCCCCTGTTTAATCAAAATATAAACAGATAGATGACTTTTATTGTTATCTTGTAAAACTATAAAATCATCTGGACCAACATTTAGCAATGAAACGGAATGATAAGTTAAGTTATATACTGTATAATAACTATGAATAGTTTTCATAATTTCAATAGTTCATCTCTGGCTAACATTTTTAAAACCCCATTTGGTTGTAATTCATTATTCCTAAATGTAATACTAGTACTAACTATCCATTTGGGCTATACGTTGTGTGTGTGTGGGTGGGTGTGTGTGTGTGGGTGGGTGTGTGTGTGTGGGGGGGGGGGCGAATGGTTAGCATGTGGGCGCTGTATCATAAGGTCGTAACTGGCGTGGTTTCGATTCCCCGGCAGTACGTCACGGGGAGTAGGGGCGTCTGGCCGACCTCGTTGGTTTTCTCCAGCTTTTCTGGGTTCCTTCCACTGCTAAAGACCCTTACGCGCAAGCGAATTATTGAAATAAAATTATACGAAATACGTTAGTCCCGAAATAACCTAGTTTGTGTCGGGTGGACGTTAAACCCCATCTCTCTCTCTCTCTCTCTCTCTCTCTCTACTTTGTGACGTGTCTTGAATGAGGCACGATATGCTTACTCTTTCTATAGCACCTGATACCATTTTTCATTTGAGGATTTCATATAGCTTACAAATATTTGTTCTATTTTTGTGTTCCATTTCCGTTGGATCACGGTGGCTAAGTGGGTAAGACGCTGGATCGCTAGCATGGAGGTCGGGTGTTCGATCCCTGCATTGGCCGAGAAAGTTCATCCAGATTTTCAGGCGTGGTTCTATCTTGTCAGTGATGCAGGACGGAGGGCCTGACAAGGGCAGCTGTCTAGTCGTTCAGATGGGACGAAAAACCGAGGTCCTGTGTACACATTGGCGTGCACGTAAAAGATCCCTGGACAGTTGGAATTCGATATAAGAGTAGGCCGTAGTGCCGCTGTCCGGGCAAAATTTCCCACATAGCACACTGTATGTCTTCATTAGCCCAGTTCGGAGCAGAACAGTAGGACGTTATGGTCAAAACACATTTCAAATATATACCAGAAAGCTTGTGGTCGACTAAATATTTTGCGTATACTGAAATACAAAATGAACAGAATTTCACTTAACAAAATATATCTTGCTTTTATTTGTCCGATTTTAGAATATGCCGATATTGTATGGGATAACTGTTCAAAGAAGGATTCTGATCTATTAGAAAGTGTTCAAACTGAAGCAGGTAGAATAATAACTGGCCTTAGAAGAAATTCATCTAAAAACAATTTATACAAAGAGCTTGGTTGGGAATCATTGTCTAATCGCAGAATAAAACACAAATTAATTTACTTATACAAAATAAAGAATAACCTAAGTCATACTTATCTATCTGAAGCCTTTAAAAAATTTGAACCGTCTGTATCAAATTATAACCTTCGAAATGAAAATCTGAACCTCAATCTACCATTTTGTAAAACGAGTTCATATTCTAATAGTTTCTTTCCCTGCACAATTAAACTTTGGAACAACTTACCTGAAAATATTAAAACTTCACAAACGTTAAGTACATTCAAATTGGGCCTTTCACGCGTGTATCCTTTAAATAGACCACTACTATATTATAATACTGGAAATAGGAAAGAGAATATTATCCATTGCCAATTAAGAAATAAAGCTAGTAACTTAAATAATCACTTATTCTACCATTTTATTAGTGACACAAAGATGTGCCCTAGGTGTAATTCTGCAGACGAAGATAATTACCATTATTTTTTCATATGTCCAGCCTACCCTGCCCCAAGAAAAATTCTAAAAAATAATCTACACCACCTTAATCAAAATGTTACAATTGACCTGATCCTATATGGCAACCCCTCTCTTTCAGATAATACCAATTCCAACATATTTGAAATAGTGCAAAAATACATAAAAGACAGCAAGAGATTTTAAAACTTTAACATTTAAAACTTAAAATTACACTTCAAAATGTATATATGTTTGTTACTCACTGTACATATGTCACCATTGTATTGTAAACATAAGATTTAACTATTTTATATGTTTGGAGATAACTTATATAGGCCTTTGCCTGTTGTTCAATCCAATTCAGTTTATTGAATAAAATATTGTTTAAACTAAACTAAACTAGGACGTTAAACCCCATTTCATTTCATTTCGTGTTACAATTCTGAATCATGTTGAGTTGCAAGAATGTATTATAGATATTACATTGTTATAAGTTTTATATAGAGGGGTGATCTATGGTTAAATCTTCCAAAAACACGTTCCTATGTGTTCAGGCCATGTAAGCGATGACCACATATAAAGCCCTATTTTTACGGCGTGATCAGAAAGTTACGTCCATGTATTTGTTAGCAGTGACTTAAATTTCGGTGGTACATTTTACCGCCGACCACCGCCGACTACCGCCGACCGTCGTGTAAATACCGTCGACCAAATATTTTTTACCGCCGACCGCATTGTAATGACTTTCGACCGTAATATAATTACCGCCGACCAAATACTTAATGATTCCTTGTTACCGCCGACTATTTTACGGTTGTTGTTTTTTTTAATAAAAAAAGAATACAAGAATGTTATTTTTTATTTGAGGTGTAATCACGTACAACTGTCGAAAAACATTCATATTTACTTTAAAGAATATGGAAGGACAAAACTACAATTTAGATATTGAAGGGCAAATATATCAAGATTGTTTCAGCTACTGGTTATAAATATATAACATTTTAGGCCTATCTTCTATTAGGTCGAACACTTCTACACCTTTTGGTTTGATGGGGTTTTTGGGCTGGTAATTTTGCTTTCTTTACTACACAAAATTTTTTGTTTGTTGAACAAATAATTTCTTCTTCGTCGCGCTTCCTTTTCGAGTCTTTAAGAAAATTTGCAAAACATTTTTCTTTTTGCTCTTCGCTGAAACAGCGCCACTTTTGTTCAGAAACAGAATATGCTTTATAGCGACCACAAAGTTCATAATCTCCAGAAAAATACAGCAGGGTAGATCTTAAATTTATTAATTGAAAATTCACACACATATACAGCTTCTCGATTAATTCTGGAGCCTTTTGGGGTTTCCAGTCAATGGCACATTTAAAAATATCGTTTACGGATTCCGCGTTGTTATTTGTCCATAATTTGACTTCGTCACCTTTTCTCTTTGGTATATAAACGAACTTTGTTATTCTATCTTTCACGGTTTTAAGGTACTTTTGTGGGTCTGGGTATTTTTCGTACACGGTTGAGATGTCATGCTTTCTTCTTTCAAAGTCTATCGTGTCGTTTGCACACGCAAGTCCTTCAGTTCCAAAGAACTTATCTACAATTTGGGATAGATCACTAGCATAAGTCCCACTTTATTTTGTAAGTGAAATATTATATTGTCTTTAATATGCTTGGTCGGCAGTAAAAAGTATTTGGTCGGCGGTAATGTCACGACAGTCGGCGGTAGTCGGCGGTGGTCGGCGGTAAAAAGTACCACCCCTTAAATTTAGTTTCAAGTGACATTTGTAGCAGGGACTAAGTCGGAGGGGGGGGGGCGAAATGACGAACTTTGTGTTATGGTTTTGAGTTTTTGCGCCCCTTGAGTTTTTGCACCCATAGCAAATGGAAAAGATCACGCGGTTTCAATGCGATTTTCAACATTATATAATCATAATCATAATGCTCAACCAGTGTGAAACATATACCGTGGGTCAGATATACTACAGATAGACTCTAGCATATTCCACACAGCCCAATATTACCCGGTTGCACAGGGAGGGACTACATCACACCCACTTCCCCGCACACACATATAAATATTATTTTTGGGGGTCCGGGCGAGATCTGGTTCCTCACGCAAAATCATGGGTCACCATGGGTCTATGTCAAATTAGTTCAGTACCGTATCTCGGTAATTGAAGCTAGTCAAGACATTTTATAGTTAGATTTAGCAATTTCGGCATCCGCCTTAAGTGTTGCATCGAGGAGGTGGTGGGTGCATGGTGTCAATAGTGCTTTGAATTGTGACAAGTCGTTTATAGTAGAGCAGCATGCTTTTATAGATGTCGAGCTGGAGTGGAAACAAGCCTACTTCAGCTAGACACCATATATACTATTCAAAAAAAGTAGGGGATATTTGATTTTTAAGTGTTATTAAAGTCACCTAATGAAACTGACGAAGAAACAAATGACAAAATGAAATGAAGTTCACATTCATCGATTTATTCCAAATGATCGTTAGACTAAGTAAGGCACAGACTGACCATTATAAGGGTAAAATGATACCCGGGGTCAAACAGCAAAGTTACCACAGCATCACAACCAAGTCAGTAACGGGTAAATCCTCCTCTGTTTGCCAAACAAGCATTGATCCGACGTGGCATACTCCTAATGAGACGTCTAAGGTCATTTTGGTCCAGATTGTCCCATTCCTGTTGCAACGCAGCAGCAAGTTCTTGGACATTGGCAGGACGTTGTTGACGTTGACGTAACCTCTGTCCAAGCATGTCCCAGACATGCTCGATGGGGGAGAGGTCGGGACTCAGTGCTGGCCAAGGTAATGTGGTGATGTTCTGTTGTTGGAGGTAACCTGTAAAGATCCTGGCCCTGTGACATCTTGCGTTGTCATCCTGGAAGATGAAACGGCGGCCATGACGTCGTGCGAACGGCACAACATGGACTGCCAAGATGTTGTCCCGGTAGTACTGGCCTGTAACACGCCCTGCAACAACATGTAAAGCCGTTCTTCCAGCAACAGTGATGCCTCCCCACACCATAACAGAACCACCCCCAAATCGATCATGTCTGATGACGTTAACGTCTTGGAAGCGCTCGTTTCGACCAAAAAATCAACAGTGAACCTTGACTCATCTGAAAACATCACATTGCTCCAGCGTCGATTATCCCAGTGTTGACGATCCCTACACCAACGACGTCTTGCCTGAATGTGATGATCTCTCAAACAAGGGTTTACGCGAGGACGTCGGGCGCGGAGGTGACCCCTATGCAGTCGATTCCGAATCGTCTGGCCACTCACTCTCACACCAGTGTCTGTTTGAAGACGAGCGCTGATCTGATTTGCTGTGATGACACGATTTCTCAAGGCCAAGGTACGGATAAATCGATCCTGGGCTTGAGTTGTCGCCCTTGGTCGACCTGAGCGTGGTCTGTCCTGTACAGATTGTGTATCACGGTATCTGGACCATAGCCTGCTTATGACAGACTGAGAAACATTCATCGTCCGCGCCACAACCGCCTGTGTTGTGCCGATATGTAGCATGCCAAGGGCACGTAACCTTTCATTTTGGGCAAGCCGACGCATATCAAAATTTGTTTTCTGGTCACTAAAACAATTAAACTGATGTTTCCACCCTGGAATTCAATGCCACAATGACTGTAACATTCAAAGTCAGAGTCGTGCAAATCTTGGGTTGGACCCCCATGATGATCCCAAGCATCACCTGCATTCCATGCGGTAGCTATTGGTGCGTTTGGGCGTCACATGTAACTGGAAATGTTTCTTCTGTTAGGTTCTATAGTGACTTTTTTTCGTAGTCATTTGCATATTTTAGTATTATGCCCCCAAAATCAAATATCCCCTACTTTTTTTGAATAGTATATTAGTGGTTCTTGGTGGTTGTGATAATATAGATTTACATGCATTTGTGGTGAGTTTATTGTGCTCAACTTTGCTCCATTTAGACATATATGTTTTGCTATATATAGGCCTAGGCTACAAGTTCACTCCCCCATATCTCGCTCCCAAAGATACTAATCGGTTTCACAACCGCAGCGTAGGGACGTCACTTGATGACCAGAGTATAGACCAACTTTACTCCAGTGATTCTCAACCAGTGTGCCACGACACACAGGTGTGCCGCGAGATCTTCGAAAGTGTGCCGCGAAATTTTGAACGGCACACTAAGAAAATGCGAAAAACCACGTGATCCCAATTGAGTATTCACTGGTGTTTATGGATGTGTTTTTCTTTATTTAGTTTTGAGTCTTTCTATGTGTCTATGACTAATCTCTGTCTAGTTGTATGTCGTCTAGGCCTGCCATGTTTTTATTTTGCAAAATTCAAATATTTTTCATATTCAGCCAGGTGTGCCGCTATTTTTTCATGTGTTCCAAGGTGTGCCGTTGGCAAAAAAAAAGGGTTGAGAACCACTGCCTTAAACGGAACCAAATCCGTTTAACTTTGTTTACAAGATTCGAAACAGTTATAGTTTGAAGGATGAGTTTTGCATATCTTGATACCCACTCCCAGCTGGTCGACACAAGACTGTAGGCTACAACTAGTACAACTTCAAGTTTGAAATCGCGGAAAAAGTTTTTGTTAGGAATGGTTTTCTTTAGCTTAGGGTTGTTGATAAACAGCATAATTTTAGATTTGTCTGAAGGTTCATGTTATGATATTTGCTGATTTAACGGTTAGACTCCATGGTTACAGGCCCATATTCAGAAAAGAATTAATAGTTGTACTCTACAATTGAAGGGAGATAACTCCATTTATGAAATGTCTTGATAATCTAGTCTGTTTTAAAATCCATCGGAGTTATCAATATATTATGTACTTTTGTTTACAGTAGATGGCGCTGATCTATGAACCAAGTCATATGACCAATCGTAATCAAAACAAAAAGAAAGAATGGCAGAGGCTGTCCGAGAAAAACCCCGAAAAACAAAGGTATACATGCCTAAGTTTCTCAGCACTGTCTGTGCGATTGTTAGAGGATATGCCAGTGTTCTTGTTTAACGAATAATTGTTGCAATCAAAAACCATATTTAGCAGAAACCCGCTGTCAAAATTATTGCTAAATCGAAAGTAGAACAAAAAATGCGTTTTACTTTTCTCTCGAGTTGAAATGAAAGATTTTGATAATTGCCCCCGGTCTATCTTCAATATGCAAAGAAATAAACGACATTTAACTAAATCGAATAATGATGCTTGAGCTGACAATCATGATAATATGTCCTCTCAATTAAATTGTGGAAATTCAAATATCCTAGACTTGACTTTTCCAAATCCATGATCCATGTCCAAGGTGATACAAAGAGAGAGAGAGAAATGGAGTTTAAGGTCCACTCGACACAAACTAGGTCATGGTACAATTTTATTTCAATAATTCGCTTGCGCGTAGGGGTCTTTAGCAGTGGGAGGATACCGGAGGACCCAGAGAAAACCCATGAGGTTGGACAGGCGACCCTACTCCTTGTCACGTACAACCGGGGATTTGAAACCACGCCAGTTGACTCAATGACAGACAGAATGGTACAGCGCAGCGTGCACGTGCTAACCATTCGGCCATCCCCCCCCTCCTAGGTGATACACCAGAGTTAGTTATGGTTTGTCTTTTCATCGCTGAGGACTGCCGACTACCACAGATTCCTTTTAATGGACTATCAATGACAGCCAATTGTTCACAAATACAAGACATTGTTATAACAATTCAGAATATATAGTGACTATAAAATATACACAAAGATAACATTTTTCAACCTTTTATTTCCATATAATATAAGACTGCCGATTCCTTTTAATTGACGGTCGCCGACCCCAAGCATTTTAACATGATTCAGAAAATGGACTATTTTATTTGCACAAACATAAAATCTTAAATATTTTTGATTTCTGCCACATATTTCTAATATTTTAGGCTATGAGTTGTTAACATTATTCATACAACATCACATTATTAGAAATTCAGTTTGTGAACTGAAATTGCGGTGAAAAGACACACTTACTATATGGTTATAAAACCTAAAAATTCCACGATTGATTCTGTTGTTATAAAGGGCGAAAACAACATACACTTCACAAAAAATTATCCCACTCAGATGACCATGAACCATTAAACCTCTTCTGTGTGCTTGCATGATGACCACACTGATCAGCAGTGAATATTTGCTAGGCCGCTACAATCACTGATATAAGGATCACATCGATGCGGCTTAATGAGCCACAAATATTAACTTTTTTCTCTTACAAATTAAATTCTAAAACATTTTTGTTATGTAATAGAAAAATAAATTTTAGACGTTTGAAGTAGTTGTAGGTAAAAATTAATTCTTATTTATGTATAGAGTAAATGGGTATTAAAATGAGTAAAAGGCATCATTCTGCCCGAACCAGTAACATCTTATGTAAACAATGTTTCTGTTTTTACTGTAATTTCTAATCAGTTGTGTTTGGCTAAATATGCGAAGAGTCAAAATTGAATGGCAGTCTTTGGCATCTGGTTACATTGGTAGTATTCTTCTGTGAGGTATGGCTAGCCTCGTTCATCAAGTATGATTCGTGTTCCAATTTTAAAATTTTCATTGTGTCTTAAATATTGGATATCAGAAGCCCATCTTTTCACCGTAAAATAACAACATCATTGTTGTGCGTGACAAGGAGTAGAGTCGTCTGTCCAACCTTGTGGGTTTTCTCCGGGGTCCTCCAGTTTCCTCGTACTGCTAAAGATCCCTACGCACAAGCGAATTATTGAAATAAAATTGAACTGCATGTTAGTCCCGAAATGACCCAGTTTGTGTCAAGTGGATGTTAATCCCCATTTTTCTCTGATTCTCATCGTTTCCATTTTAGGTGAAGACTAAACCCAAGATCAAACATGTTGCAGAGCTGCCGATTGTATCTTCTTCCACAGTGGCTCCATCTGTTGCAGAGCTGCCGATCGTATCTTCTTCCACAGTGGCTCCATCTGTCACGGAAGACAGTGGAAATATCAAAACTTCACAGATCACCGAAAAAGACAAAGAAGAAAGGACAGTGGAAACAGTGACAATAAAACCAGAGAGTGATATTAAAGATCAGCCTCAGGATGTAGAACAAGGGGACAGCAAAGAAGAAGGGGCTGGTTTAGACACGGGACAAAAGACGGAAAAAAATGAAAATAAACTTGTCACTTCCGATAAACTTGTAGAAAATATCTTAGATGTAGAAAAGTTAGAAACTAATATAGTTAATAACGATTTAGAAAATCATAATACGGAAAACATTCCATTTAGAAATGATGAAATCCAATCAAATATTGAGACTGATATCAAAACTTGCGACCGGGGTAATGCAAATAAAACAGTGGAAACTGTGGAGAAAGCAAACGTTGAAAATACCTCAGGTCTGTTATCAGACATGGCTGCAGCAGGTGATAAAATTGAAACATCAGAATTCGGTGGACTCAGTTCTGAAACTGTTACAGCATTTCCAGACTTATCTAGTTCTAATATTCCTGTACAACCTGAATTAAACATTTATCCAGATATAAATAAATTAGGTATAGTAGATTATACAGTAGAGGACGTATTACGGGTAAGCGAACAAGAGAATACGTTGCTCAGTGAAACTCAAGAATTATCAGAGACAATCACATCAAACGACTTTCGTGTGAATCTAGAAATTGAAGCAAACACAAATGTTGAAAGGCTTTACGAAAACACGATAAACACAACAGATACAGCTGAAGTACCAGTATGTGAAAATGAGGCTGTAACCATGACAACTGATGTACTGATATCTGAAAATGAGGCTGTTGCCATGACAACCGATGTACTGGTAGCTGAAGATGAGGTCGTGACCATGACAACTGAAGAACAATCACAACCAGCTGTACAAGCAGATGAGCAAAATGTTTCTGTTCCAGAAAGCAACATGAAAACTGTTACGGAACCAGAAAATATTGTCGAACAAACCAGAGAGCCATCCAAAAATATTTCTGGAAATATTGTCGCTAGTGCGAAACCAAATTATTTGAATCAAGTATCCGT
This sequence comes from Patella vulgata, assembly GCF_932274485.2. Classification (NCBI taxonomy): domain Eukaryota; kingdom Metazoa; phylum Mollusca; class Gastropoda; family Patellidae; genus Patella; species Patella vulgata. The sequence goes on from NC_065885.2 coordinate 8,591,366, forward strand.
AGATTCTAATGTTTCGTCGCAATATGAGATCCTTACAGAAACAGACTTTGAAGGCACTTCGACTGAAGAAGGTCAAGTAACGTGTCCTAAAGAAATAGCACAAGACGAATCGCCACTTGACGTTAATCTGGAAGAGGAAGAATATGTATTTCCCACGTCAGCTGAAGAAGAGGCCAGATTAAAGTCTGTACGTGAAGCTATGGAGGCCAGGCGTATTCATTTCATCCACGAAGTTGGTTCTTGTTTTAAACCAATGACGTTTGAGCAGTTACAACAGTTGTATTACAATCCCCAGTTGATACAGAGTACAGCTTTTATAGACCAGTTTGTCATGGTAAGTATATTTATAGACCAGGTTGTCATGGTAGGTATATTTATAGACTAGGTTATCATGGTAGGTATATTTATAGACCAGGTTGTCATGGTAAATATATTTGTAGACCAGGTTGTCATGGTAGGTATATTTATATATAGTATAGACCAGATTGTCATGGTAAGTATATTTGTAGACCAGGTTGTCCTGGTAAGTACATTCTTTGATTTAAATTCTCTATTTATATCGCAATACAGTGTTTAATAAAGTTTATCTCTAGTCTTACATGTTCGTCTTGTGCTGATTTTGGTAATCTTTCTGTTTGTTAAGTCGAGTTTCAATTTTGACAAAGGCTGATTTTCTGCTCCCCCCAAAAAAAGAATACATCAAAAGATTCAATCACATTGACAGTTTCTGTCCCCCAAGTCAACAACATCCCTTCGTATTAATTGGGGGTGTCATGGTAGCTGACTGAGTTTGGCACTAGCTCAGTCAACAAGCCAGTGCCACCAGAAAGAATTGGGTAAAATCCTTTGATGGGTCTATTTTTAATCCAAGTCAGGAGATTTTGTTTGCTAATGTTCGGTTTCCACTGTGGTGCGACGTTACGATCGGATTGTCCCTATTGATAGTCCACGATCACATGCGTGCAGATACGTTTTGATACGATCAACATGATCGCTGCGACTGACCTCAATATATGATAAGACCTGATAGGCTGACCACGATTACTCCACGATTAAAACCATGATTTCAATCGTATCGCGAATCAAGGATAGCGGAAACCTAGCAATAATCAATTTGGGTAAATTTTATCATGAAAAATTATATTGTTAAATAAATGAAAACGACAATCAGCAGCTTGTAAGGAAAAGGATTCAAAATGTTGATTTATATTGTTTTCCAACATGGTTTCCCGTTGTCAGTGATGCAAGACGGAGGGCCTGACAAGGACAGCTGTCTAGTCATTCGGATGGGATAAAAAAAAAAGAGGTCCTGTGTATACATTAGTATGCACATAAAAGATCCCTTGGCAGCTGGAATTCGATATAAGAATAGGCCATAGTGCTGCTGCCCTGGCAAAATTTCCCTCATAGCACACTGTATGGTGTATGCCCATCTTCATTAGCCCAGTCGGAGCAGAACAGTAGAACGTTAAACCCCATTTCATTTCATTTTCATTTCATTTTGTAAGGAAGGGGATTCAAAATGTCGATTTATATAAGTTTTGTCGAAGGTACATGACACAGCTGAGACTACTAGGTATTTTAATGATAAAAGTTCTTCAAATAATTTGTTGTTAATTTCAGAATGAAGGTAAAAAGGAGAGCCATCCATTCCATGAGATATTGTTGAATTATTTTCGTGCTCGTAAAAATTTATTGAGTGCAGAAGAGAATGTGAAGTTATTACAGAATGAATACAGTCAGTTACAGGAAGATATGTGGATTTTAACATCTCATACTGTCATAGCTCAGGTATGTAGTGTCATATAGATCAGGTAGCATACTGTCATATAGATCAGGTAGCATACTGTCATATATAGCTCAGGTATATATTGTCATATATAGCTCAGGTACATTGTGTCATAGCTTAAGTAGCATTAGCATAGTGTCATATATAGCTCAGGTATATAGTGTCATATATAGCTCAGGTAGCATACTGTCATAGCTCAGGTATGTTGTGTCATATAGATCAGGTAGCATACTGTCATACATGTATATAGCTCAGGTATATAGTGTCATAGCTCAGGTAGCATAGTGTCATAGCTCAGGTACATGTATATATGTGGTATCTTCAGCCAGGATTTGCAAGATATTGTTTTTTAATTTTGAATTACATAAATAAGTCTATAGGTCTTAATCCAGTCCTGAATTTATGGCTTGTAATTATTACTTGACTGGATGGGTTTTATGGCCGAATGGTTAACGTGTGCGCAGTGTATCATAAGGTCTATCATTGAGTCCCCCGCTGGACCCTTAAATTTGAATCCTTGTATCACAATGTCTCTACATCTCATAAGGGAAGAATGTGTAAATAAATAAAACATATAAATCATTCTATAAAACTACCGTATTTTATTGTATTTGTTCAGGGAATGTGTGGTGATAAAGCGAGAGTGTCGACAGTACATTCATATCAACAAGGTGAACTATGTAAAGAATCTTTAAACAACATGTCAACAACACTACAAACAATACGAGATGAAATTATAGAAAAAATATCACTCTTTGCTTATTCTGCTCAATTATCAAGGTAAGGGTTTGTCATAATATTTCAACGCCTGCGTCCTGGAAACGAATAACCCATGGAAAATCTCGACCCTCGTGCTCATCTGAGCAGACGGTGTAAGAAAATGAAGACATAGTTCTGTTCATGATTCAATATTGAATAGGGAGCCATGGCAAGTAAGCGGAGCAGAACAGTAGGACGTTAAACCACATTTCATTTCATTTCAATATTAAATAACCAACATTTATTTTATTATTTTCAATCAGTGGTGTCGTTAAACCCACCCCCATCCAGTTCTGTGTGTTATTTGTTTGAATGCAAGTGTGGACATTTTGCGACGGTCTCTAATGAATGGCAAGTCACATGACAAGTCACATTGTTAAACACTCAAATAAAAAATGAAAAGAAATGGGGTTTAACGTCCTGCTGTTCTGCTCCAACTAGGCTAATCAAGACGGGCATATGCCATACAGTGTGCTATGAGGGAAATTTTGCCCCGACAGCGGCACCATAGCCTACTCTTAGGCTGGTTGAAGGTTTGTGCATCTAGAAAAACCATGGTAGTTTTGCTTTATATTGAAAACGTTAAATTGATGGCAGTGTTCGCAAAGTCTTCTAATTGAAAAAATTATGTAGATATTTTGTTTACAGTCATCAGTCAAATGAATCTTCACTTTCATCAAAAGATTGATCAGTATTTGGTTTATGATCCTGATATCCACTGAAACAGATCATAGAACAATCATTGAAATATAAAATTTTTAGTCCTGCTCCTTTAAATAAAAACGTTAAATTTTATTTCAGGTTACAAGTGGAGTCGTACTTATACAACTTATTTTTGACGTGTCCAGCGTTACGAGATATTCCTAAAAATGCTCCTGTACAAGGTTTGTATATGACTTTTATATGGGTTATATTTTATGATACAATGTAGATATTTATCTTGAATTAAAAAACTTAAAATTCTGCATTACTCATTAACAAATATTTTTGGACAAATATTCCTATTATAGATTCCTATTGCCCTATAATAACACAATCTGATTAAAACACAGATCCTATTTCGTTTTGTTTTTTATAGTTCAGAATTTCGTTTTACTTGTCTTCACAGCACTAGGATCTGGAAGAGTTGTTATATAAGCCACATTCTGGTTAATGTGAGGGATTAGAAAATGAAACGGTCTGTTACGGCTAGTTCTTGGCGTGCGATGCACGGAACTGTGGGTAAAGCACTAGAAACGTCAACGCTGGTTGATTAATCAATGTCTGAGGTCATAGTGTCAAAAGCCGCTTGTAAGACCTCTGATGCGATGTCCCGCTAAAACCGAATGAAATGGGGTTTAACGTCTTACTGTTCTGCTCCTAACCTGGACTAATGAAGACGGGCATACGCCATACAGTGTGCTATGAGGGAAATTTTGCCCGGGCAAGGGCGCTACAGCCTACTCTTATATCGAATTCCAACTGCCAAGGGATCTTTTACGTGCACACCAATGTGTACACGGGACCTTGGTTTTTCGTCCCATCTGAACGACTAGACAGCTGTCCTTGTCAGGCCCTCCATCCCCCACTACAACCGGTCAGATCTTCATGTAGTGTAGGCCATCGAAAGTATAAAAAAACCGAAACGAAATATAGATCTGTATTCTAATCAGATTGATAATAACACAATGAGACTTTAAAGGGACAATAACACTCTTGCTGGCTTGAAAGCTCCAGAAAATAAATAATATCTCTATCTAAGTACTAGATGGTTAAGTGTCCTACCTGTTGTGTAAATTATCCATTACATCCTATTTTACTTGTCCAGAGGGTTCGAAAATATTTTTAAATCGAAGTTTCATTTGAAAAGGTTTACGTTAGACGTTTCAAACCATTATGTTGAATTTTTCAAAATTTTTAAATAGGGTGTGTTAAGATGAAATTTGTATCATCAATTAATTGAAATATTCTAAAATAGTACAATTTGTTGACCAGAATAAAGATTGGGACATTTTATTCAGTTACAACAAGAGTGGTATTGAGCCTTTAACTGAAACACCTAAATTATTTATAAAAATTTCAATTTTATACCATGTTTATTTTGTTTTCAGCCCACACCCGACATAAATTACAACTTGTTCACCAGATTAACAGATTGAAAGATTGTATTTCTGTTCTCTTCGCTTTCCACAGACGACCGTGTCGTGATCAGGAATTCACCAAAAATATCAGAAAATGGACAGACATATTGGTAATTTTTATAAATCCTTTTAATGCATGGGTTACAGATTAATTGCAGTAAAGCAAACAGAAAAATTGTTTTTTATTATGCGCCCTCCACATCTAGAGTTGATTATGGTCTGGATAAGTTAATAAATGTCTAATTAATAATTTAGATAACATTTCAGGCCTAAAGAAAGACCCACAATGAGCTCTTGCATAATGTTTGTTTAAATATAATGGTGCAAAAATTATAAGCAATGTAGAGATTTTTTTGTTTTCAGGTAGGTGTCTTATTGCGAGTGGCAACGTTTGAAGATCATTGTTTTATATTGAATCATATTTTACGATGTCCAGGTGGCGCTGGTCAATGGGCATCTAAGTTAATACAGATACCAGTCCCGACTACAGCTAATGAAGGGATGTTCGGAGGCCCTGTTTTAGATCATGTGGTCGTTTGTTTGGCAACAGTTTTACTTCCACCGAAGTAAGTACATCTTCTTAGACCTAAATTCAAAAATGTTTGTGAGAGAGGAGAGAGATAAATATTGGATTTAATATTGAATAGGTCAGTTAGGGACTAACACATGGTCTATTTTATGTCAATAATTTGATTGAGGAGCTTTTTTAGCAGTGGAAAAACCCGAAAAATACTAATGTTGTTAGGTGGGCATGGGATCATACCCACAACCTACATAGATAACAGATGTTATGATCTACGGTGACCGTTAGACCACATGTTGGGATATTTTATCATCTTTGAGTTATTGAATTTAAAACTATATCATTTTAATTGTTGGATCTTTCAAATCATCTGTTTATGTATATTTAGAGGCAGAGAAGAATTTATGTGTCACATGAGAATATCTCAAAGTCCAGAAAGTTTAAATCAAGATGCTACGTGGATTCTGGTAGATTCGGATGGAGAAGAGGTATGTCTATTATATTATTTTTACCTCACTTGCAAGTGGACATGATAATTGATCTGTGATTGATCCGATGATAATTGATCTGTGATTGATCTGATGATAATTGATCTGTGATTGAACTGATGATAATTGATCTGTGATTGATCTGATGATAATTGATCTTGGGCTGACCCGATGATAACTGATCTGTGATTGATCTGATAATGATTGATCAGTGACTGATCCGTTGAGATCAGATGATGTTTGATCTGATGATGACTGATATGTGATTGATACAATGATGATTGATCTGTAACTGATCTGAGATCGAATGATAATTGATCTGTGACTGATCTGATGATCTTGTGAAGGAGGGTTGTCCTTTCAGATTTTGTCATTTTAACAAGTTAACAATTTGTTTTCCTGTCTGAATAATGTTAATTTTGTTATTGTTTTATTTTGAGAGGTCCAGAGAAATATTTAGTTATGTTATATTTTGTTGTTTAATTTTGCAAACTCCAGAGAAACATTTAGTAATGTTATGTTTTCAGGATGAAGATCCTGTTTATACCTGCTTATATTTAGTAATGTTATATTTTCAGGATGAAGACCCTGGTAATGCCTGTGATATTTAGTAATGTTATATTTTCAGGATGAAGACCCTGTTAATGGCTGGTGATATTTAGTAATATTATATTTTTGGGATGAAGACCCTGGTTATATTTAGTAATGTTGTATTTTCAGGATGAAGACCCTGTTTATGCCTGGTTATATTTAGTAATGTTATATTTTCAGGATGAAGACCCTGTTAATGGCCGGTGATATTTAGTAATATTATATTTTTGGGATGAAGACCCTGGTTATATTTAGTAATGTTGTATTTTCAGGATGAAGACCCTGTTAATACCTGGTTATATTTAGTAATGTTATATTTTCAGGATGAAGACCCTGTTAATGGCTGGTGATATTTAGTAATATTATATTTTTGGGATGAAGACCCTGGTTATATTTAGTAATGTTATATTTTCAGGATGAAGACCCTGTTAATGCCTGGTTATATTTACATGAGAATGATATTGTTGCAATATTAAAACAATTTCCTATTTCTGCTGTTTTCTCACATATATTGATGGTTAAAACAGATACTATTGGTAAGTTTGACAACACTGTTCTCCTTAAAAGAGATGAAGTCCCAGTTTTCATTTTCTTTTGAATGTATGCAAATCATATGTAGAAGTGTGAAAAAATAGATTGTTTAGTTCGTATGAAAGTTTCAGTTCAAAATATTCAGACGTTTATAGGGATTACATATACATATTTCCTTAAAAAGAGCATAAACCTCTAGAATTAAAGAAGAGTTAACCAGTTTTATTTTATTATAATATATCTGGATTGTTTCCCTTCAGTATTTTTGAGTGAACGTCTCATAAGCTTTGTCTGTTACATCAAACGAAGATCACGCCATCCACAAAGCCCTGTTTTATATGGTGATAATTTGTCACTATCCAGACTCTGTTTTCTGTGAAGATATGATTTATTTCAGGTTGTGTATTCTGTGATATTTATTGTAGTAACGGATGTGTTGTTTATTTCAGGTTCTGTATTCTACGATATAAGTCATACGAATGAAAGTGTGATGTTGAAGATATTTGCGTTCTGTACGTGTTGGATAGATTTATTAGGTCGTGGTTTACAGACGTACAGTATGGCGAGATATCGGCAACTCAATAAACGCATCGGCAAGATGATTAGGTAATAATTTACAACTTACATAAAAAATCCAGAAATCAATTTGGGGATACTCGATTTAACGTTCTGGAATTAAATTCTCTCAATTCCCAAAATAGTGTCAATCGAGTGAAAGGGAGAATTTCGTAGTACAATGCATGTGCTGACTGCATATTAAAAATATCTAAACCAATCATGACAGCTGAAATATATTTGTTACTTAAAATACGTCCGGATTCTACTCACACCACCTCAGCTGTCGGGACTGGCAGAACTGTGACATGGCTGAATTCCATGTCACTTGATTACAATCCTGACTGACAATTGAGCACCCCCTTTCCACATTTTACTGAAGGCTATTTGCACCATTCTTCACTCAAAGAAAAATATATGCCACACTAATATACAGTCCATACTCAATACAACTACAGATTTTCGGTCCATACATAATTAGTTGTTTTATATAAAATTCCATTGCTTCAAAAATATTAAAATCGACTAATCAATTAAATTTTCCATTACTATATAGATTTCATGACGTCATCTTTTCCTCTCTTAGAATATCAGTTTATTATATTGCACTTTAAAATGTTTTCAACACCAATCAATAATGGGACGAAAAACCGAGGTTCCGTGTACACAATGGTGTGCAAAAACCCTCGACGGTTGGAAATCAATATTAGAGTAAGCCTTAGGCAAAATTTTTCTCAAAGCTCATCTTCATTAGCCCAGTTAGAGCAAAACAGTAGGACGTTAAACCCCGTTATAATTCATTTAATTTCTTTTGTGCACATTAAAGATCCCTTGGCAGTTGTAATTCGATATAAGATTAGGCCATAGTGACGCTGTCCGGGCAAAATGTCCCTCATAGCACACTGTATGCCGTATGCGCCCGTCTTCATTAGCCCAGTTAGAGCAGAACAGTAGGACGTTAAACCCCATTATATAATTCCTTGCATTTAATTCTAAGGCATCCTTCTTATAAATCAATTAAATAAAAATACACAGCCAAGCCGGAGCTGAATAGTAGGACGTTAAACCCCATTGCATTTTATTTTAATATCATCAGGGTATTCTATATTTTAATATCATCAGGGTATTCTATTTTTTAATATCATCAGAGTATTTTATATTTTAATATCACCAGGGTATTCTATATTTTGATATCACCAGGGTATTCTATATTTTGATATCACCAGGGTATTCTATATTTTAATATCATCAGGGTATTTTATATTTTAATATCATCAGGGTATTCTATATTTTAATATCATCAGGGTATTCTATATTTTAATATAATCAGGATATTCTATATTTTAATATCATCAGGGTATTCTATATTTTAATATAATCAGGATATTCTATATTTTAATATCATCAGGGTATTCTATATTTTAATATATTTTAATGTAATCAGGGTATTCTATATTTTAATGTAATCAGGGTATTATATATTTTAATATCATCAGGGTATTCTATATTTTTGTAGAGAGACGGTGGCGATTGTATCTAATCATTGGGAGAATTATAAAACGAGTTTACTACAACCACGATCTGTAGCAGACGGACTTCAGGCCGAGTTTGATCAGTTCTTTATGAGAGCTACTTACTGTATACTTACAGCTCAAAAGTAAGTTTATTTATTCAACCAATCATAATGCTCCTTACAAACAAATAATATCTTCTCTTATACTCAATGCTCTGATTGAACAGAACTTATATTTAGTATTTATGAAGTAGCTGGATGGATTCTCCTGCATATTAAACTTAATTTTTTACAGTTTAGAACTGGAAGTTGAAGGAAAATTCCATTTTTATCATAACAATAGTGTGACCTCCCAAGAGACCAGCACTAATTCTATTCCCCTAATATAACAGGATGACTTGTCCTAGAGACCAACACTAATTCTGTTTCCCTAATCAAACAGTACCACTTGCCCTAGAGACCAGCAATATGACTTGTTATAGAGACCAACAGTATAACCATTTCTAAATACCAGTAGTGTGACTTGTTGTAGAGACCGTTAGTATGACCTGTCTTAGAGACCAACAGTATAACCTCGTTCAAGAGACCAACAGTATGATATTAATGAGTACATATTTCTCCTCTCTCTCTCTCCCTAGTTGTGCTGATGATGTGTTAATGTGAGTAGTTTATGTGTCACTCATAATTTGTATTTTTTGAGTTGTTAGAAGACAGAAGATTTTATTTATGTTTGTTTATTTTTTTGTTTTAAATGAATTAAACATTTCTGGTTATTTTGTGTTGTGAATAATAACATAGATTGACACCGCTGTATTCTATTGACGAATAATCAGAGATATTTTACGTTTCTGTTCAAGTTAGCCATACAATAATTATAGTATATTTCATTTATACCTCTTACCTTTAGTTCAAATTTTGTCCTTTTCTGTTATTTATTTATCAACTTTAGAGAATTTGTATTTTATTTTAATTGTTTTTGATGTTATTGGTCAATGAAATGAAATGAAATGGGGTTTAACATCCTACTGCTCTGCTCCGAACTGGGTTAATAAAGACGGCCATAAGCCATACAGCGTGCTATGAGGGAAATTTTGCCTGGACAGCGGCACTACGGTCTAGTCTTATATAGAATTCCAACTGTCAAGGAATCTTTTACGTGCACGCCAATCTGTACACGGGACCTCGGTTTTTCGTCACATCAGAACGACTAGACAACCGTCCTTGTCAGGCCCTCGTATTGCATCACTGACAAGGCGGAACTACGCCGGAAAATCTGTATGAACTTTCTTGGCCAACGTAGGGATCGAACACCCGACCTCCGGGCTATTGAGCCAGCGTCTTACCCACTTAGCCACTGTGATCCCCTACATTTAGATGAATTATTGAACAGACGATATTGTGGTATATGGTCCTACGCTGATTATACTGTTAACTCTTTTGACTGCTGGATTCCTGTAGAAATGGGAGTCCTATATCTAAAACTTCATATTATTTAATTTCAGGTTGGGTTCGTGGCAGTTTATGGCCAACATGCCTTTTACTTGTGTATCTTCTAACAGTATGTGGCAGTTACTATGGATACTACATCAAGGTCAAGGTCAGGAACTAGATCTCGATTCGATGCCAACCGTTGAGAAATGTAAAGAGTATTTAAAAGGTTGGTCTTGATTTGTTTGAAAGATTAATCTGAAAGCCCCACGTTACACAGATGGTCGTACACCTTCTTTGTGTTATAATGTTGTTTTCAATGTCAATCCCATCTTCATTAGCCTAGTCAGTGCAGACAAATAGGACATAAAAACACAAATTATTTGTCAATTTAAATCAACATTGATGTTGTGATCTTACTGGGAAATGATGGGCTTCTGATATCCAATATTTAAGACAAAATAAACATTTTACCATTGGTACACGTATCGTGTATCATAATGCATTTCAGCGCCATTTGTAACAAGGGTCTCGAAGAACGAGGCTAGACAAATTCCTCAAGTTGTGTCAGATAGTGACGACATATTCTTACCTGGAGAGCATCTGAAATAAATACTATTGGTGTAGACTGGAATAACCAGACGCTAGAGATTGCCATTCGATTGAAACTTCTGACGTATTTAGCTGAACATAACTGATTAGAAATTACAGTAAAAATAGAAACGATTCTATGTAAATCAGTTTATATACATTCTTATTACATTATTATGTGTGTTGCGACCCATTTGTGTCAATTTCTAGGTCCCAAATGTTACCGATTTAGGTCCTTTAATATGTTTTACAAAAGTCATCCTGCTATTGCTACAGAAAAAATTGTATAGATAAGACGGGTGACGGGGCAGTAATTTTGATCTGCTCTATTGTAAAACAATGTTGTTTTTCTGTTTGGACATTAGAAGCATAGGAGGAAGGGTATTGTCATTAATGATCAGGCCTGGAAATAATGGTTTTAGATGTTCCTGACAAAATGTCAGGCAGTTATGAAATAGTACCTGACATTTTCAACTTAGTGTCGGACATTTATTAATAATATCAATAGAAAAGATAAATCTGTGCCGGACAAAATAACAGGCACCATAGGTTTTGTGGCTGACAAAGCCTGAAACTGTGCCTGACATTGTCTGTGACAGGTGCCTTATTTCCAGGCTTGTTAAAGATACATTATGGGAGATTTTTATAGAGAATTGGCCATTCTTGCTATAACAGTTCAAAAGTAGATGATGAAAGAAGAATATATTGAAAATTTCAGTCAAATTACTTTATTCTGAACATAGTTATCATCGTTGTAATATTTGACTAGAAATGGTAGTGAAATGTGCCTTCGCCTTTGCCGATCGTTTGATTGACAGGCGTTAACTCCACCTACATATCTCGATTATCAAGTAAAGTTTTCAATGGCATGCGGAAACGCTCTACAGCGGCCTCGCTAAGTACACTCTATCATTTAGCCTCGATCTAACTGACGTATTCTCATCAGGATGCACCATATTTGAATTAATTGATAAGTGAAATCCTATTTAAATCCGAGCTGTAGCCGAGCCATCCGTGGGTCTACAGAGTCGATTTTGGGCTTGTAGTTTAAATAAAAATCTAATTTATAATTTCTATAACATCTGAAGCCTAAATTAAGACTTGCAATAGACAGATTTTGCTCTTGCATAATGTATGTTTAATGATAATATGTAATTATATGGTACTTAATTATATGGTACTTAATTATGTGAGGTGACTTGTCACAACCACAAATAAATTTATTGCTAATTTTTTTTTATCTAAGAAATTTTGACATCTGGTTGGCTTCCCCTCATCCTGTTTTTTATTTATTGATACCAAGTTACTAAACATCTGGTATTATTTTCATTGTTTTTATTTTTAGATCCCAACAGTAGAAATCAGCTGGTGGATAATTTATTGACGCTTCAATCATCTGAAACAATTTATCTTCTCACAACGTTTGCTAACATGGCGGAAAGTCGACCAACAACAGAAATAGATTTTATAGAGAGTATAACAGTCGAGGTCTTTCAGGTACTTTATTTCAGTCTTCGCTTAACACCTATGGCAAGGTTTGGAGGCATTTGTGTGGAACTTTTCACCACAAGAGTTCCACAAGATATTGGATTTCTGAAAATAAGAGTTCCACAAGATATTGGATTTCTGAAAATAAATACATTCGGCAAGATTTTCGACTTCAAATAATTCTGATACAGTGTTTTGGGTCTGTGGTGTTTTTCACCACAAGAGTTCCACAAGATAATGGACTTTGGAAAAATGTCTTCTCAGACCTCTCTATATGCTTGTGTGGTACTGCAATGTCTATCGCTGAATCCTGATAATTTTAAGCTGACCTGAACAGGAATCCTGGGTAAATTGTGCCATATAAATGACTTACTTATTTATTATTTCTTTTTTTATTTTTAATCGAACAGTTGTTTTGGATGAAATTTTGAAATTAATGATACACATTTAAAAATTTTGAAACATATAGTCCATAAAAATGATGGCTGTGAAGAGGGTTTGAAAGGAATATGTTTGGAATGAATAATTACGGTTTGAAATATTATTCAACGAGTGGGATAGTGTTTATAAGGTTTATAAGATCCCACTTTAGGTGTTGACCGAGGTATCACAGTGAAGTTGTGAATAACAGTGATATCTATTGTAATATTCATTGAATGTCCAGTTTAAAGCTGACTGATTGATTTTGATGAGTGTCCAGTTTACAAGTATTTAATTTCTCAATCACTGTTAAAAAATTAATCATTAGGCCTTATACATCAATAATCAATTGGGTTGTTTATTTTTAACAGTGATCGATAAATTAAACACTTGTAAATTGGACACTCATTATCAAAACTGAATCGCCAACTTTAAACTGGACGCAAATATACAAATTATATGAATTTTGGTGATTTTAAACGATTTTTACGACCTACTTAACAAAGATTTGATATTAAACGAATGGGAAAGAAATTAGTGCTAGATGTACAAGATTAAATGATATCTGGGTTACAGTGATAGTTGTTGATTTTTTTCAGATTGCCTATGTTTGTGATCATACACGTGAATTTTGTTCTAAAGTTGGTAGAGAATTATTATCAGGAATCTTAGAGAAACATCCATATACTTTCTCTGTTCTACTGCAATCAGTTCGTAAAAATATGAAACAGAGTGGATCAGTAAGTTTTCATTATTCTTCTTTAAAATCAGTCATATAGTTGAATCTAGAAATGAAAGAAAACTAGTTTTTAACTGGACAATTTTCAGTTCCCTTCTCTGAATAACCTGTAACAAGACTATAAATTTGACATAGTATCTTTATGGATTTAAATTTGATTATTGTTGTTTTCAGATGGCGGTATATTTATTTCGTGAGTTGCCACTACATCAGAGTCGTCCCACGGATCCTGATATGTTGGTCATCAGACAGTGGTTATTACAGTGTGAGTTAACCTCGCGTGAAAATCAACTCGCTCGACATATTCTTTCAAATCTTAACTGGGATGTCAGTCCACAGGTAAGTGTCTAGCTGTGTGTGTGTTTCTTCATATGACTAAAAAAAAATCCTTGCAAATTATTGAAATAAAATGACTTGATTAGTCAGAAAATGATTTGATTAGTCAAAAAATGACCTGATTTGTCAAAAATGACTTGATTAGTCAAAAAATGACTTGATTAGTGTAAAGGGGATGTTAAACCAAATTTATCATACAATAAATAGGGATCATCCACCTTATTATTAGCAGAGTTGTAGTTCTTGGATAAAATTCTCTAAATTTGCTTCAAAAAGAGAACAAATCTTTGGTAAGCCAATCAACAGTTTGTCTGAATAATACTGTTAGATTATTAACATCAGTTTGCCAGAATAGGTTGACGACTTGAGATATTATATTATTGTACCATGATTGGTAGTGGTCAGGGGGGTTGAAAAGCCGAATGGTTAGCACGTGCACGCTGTATCATAAGGTCTGTCAATCATTGAGTCAACTGGCGTGGTTTGGATTCCGCAGTTGTTTGTGACAAGGAATAGGTTTGCCTGTCCGACCTCATGGGTTTTCCCCGGGTCCTCCAGTTTCCTCCCACTGCTAAGGACCCTTACGCTGGTTGCTCTCTTATCTGACACTATAGTATGATTGCCTTCCACAGAAGGTACATACCATGTTTGAATAATGATGTATTAATGTCAAGGTTGTTTATATTACAGCATGGTATGATATTACCGCTACGTATACACAGACAGGTGGCACTACTGATCGTCGAAGCTTATCGTAAATATATCAGTAATCGTAACTATAGTTTACTTATAGCAGAAGGAATCAGACAGGTACGTGTACTGAATTATATCGTTTGTCAGCTTTAAACTGGACAGAAGTACAAATTAAACGATTTATGGTGATTTTAAACAGTTTTTACAAATTTTTTAAACAAAGATTGGATATTAAACGAATGTGAAAGAAATTTGTGCTAGATACACAAGATTAAATGATACCTGGATTACAGTGTAGAGCCCTATAATAAGATGACCCTCTGATAAGGACGACCCTCTGATAGAGACCTGTAATAAGGATGACCACCTGACAGATCCCTATAATAAGGATGACCGCCTGATAGATCCCTGTAATCAGGACGACCTGCTGATATTGCCCTGCAATAAGGATGATCCTCTGATATTGCCCTGTAATACATCTGTATAAATATTTTGATATTTTAGGTAGCATCAGTAGTTCGACAGAATGTAACGATTGAACAACAGTTGAGTAACTGGACCTGGGATCTGGCACTCAGACTCAAATTACACTTCCATAGTATTACAGTAGATAATCACGGATTGGCTAGTGATTTTCAACCGTGTCATTTAGATGAAGATGATTGGCTGTTACCGATCGTGAAAGGAATAAAAGAAAAGAATCCATTATCATGTTATCTTGGTTTACTCATGTCCAGTAAAACACACAGGTAAGAAATGAAAATGAAATAAAATGGGGTTTACCGTACTACTATTCTGCTCCGACTGGGATAATGAAGACAGGCATATGCCATACAGTGTGCTTTAAGAGAAATTTTGCCCGGGTAGCAGCACTATGGCCTACTCTTATATCGAATTCCAACCGCCAAGGGATTTTTTATGTGTATGGCAATGTATACATGGGACCTCAGTTTTCCGTCCCATCCAAAAGGACTAGACAGCTGTCCTTGTCAGGCCCCCCATCCTGCACCACTGACAAGGGGAAACCATGTCGGAAATTCACAATGAACTTTCTCGGCCAATGCAGGGATTGATCACCCGGCCCCCAGGCTAGCGAGCTAGCGTCTTAGCCACCGTGTCTCCCCACACAGGCAAGATGACATATACATACAGGTAGCGAGACAGAAGTGGAAGGAAACTGGAAGATCTGAAGGAAACCCACAAGGTTGGACAGGCATCACTACTTCTCGTCATGTACACCCGGGGAATCGAAAACCAAGGCAGTTGACTCAATGACAGACCTTATGATATAATGAGCACGTGCTAACCATTCGGCCATCCAACCCCACCCATTAAATAAAGGTGTACTACTTTAGTAGGGTGATTGTTATATGACCTTGTATTCTTTTAGTGTACGATATCAGAATATGTTATGGTGTTTGCAGATCATTATTTTCATTTGTCAACTAAATGAAATATATAATTTATTCATTATCTATTATTTGTCTGATTTTGGAAGAAAAATAACTAATTTCGCCAAGAGTTTTAACAAATAGGACAGATTTAAGAATACGGTACTCTTACAAAACGTTCAAATAAAGGTGTTCTAAAATCTTTTATTGCTATTTTGATCTTTTGTGTCAATAGATAGTATATTTATAGACTCATTTTTGTGAAAATCTCAATGTCGATCAAAATCAATATTTTCACTTATTTTGTCTCTAGTCCAAAATTAGATTTTGCATATTCCGACTCACTTTGATATACGCGGTCACATATATTGTAATATATCCTTGAGTTTAGCATAAAATATTGGAAAATGTTTATTTTTTTATTTATTGAAATAAAATATGTAATTTTTTTTTATGAATTATCTATCTTGATTGATTTTTGAAAATATATGCATCGTAATTGTTGCTTTTTCTTTATATTTTAGTGCAAGGGAGTTTGTTGAAAAGGGACTTGATATTCTGGGCTCTCTAGTCACTGCTAACCAGTTCACTGCTGTAATACACATATTAAACTGTGTTTGTCCTTATTTTCTATCCAGTCCAGCTTATTTAACAGATAATGAAAGGTTTGTACAGAGGATAATATTTCAAACCTTGTGCTAATAAATAACAAATGGCTAAAACCAGTGGCTTTATTCTGTACGTCGTGGTTTGGAATGAAATTCTACTTATCTTTATGAAACTTTCTACTACACAACAACCTATAGTTGTGCCTTTTGCTAATTAGTATCCTCGTCAAACGTCGCTTAGTATTAAACTCAGTACTTGTGTATCCATAAAATTGTCTCGTATTTAAAGGACAATATTGGTGTCAGCCATTATCACATATGTGATAGAACTGGTTACACATGCTCCAAATATAATTTTAACACAGAGATCATTGCTACAATAGATGCGTAATGAACATTTGAAGAAACGGAAGTGATGAAAGCAAAAGGAAAACACAAGTTATCCTTCTATATAACTGTCTGATAGTAACGAGCGATAACAGATCCAATTATTTCTGTGTTAAAACTATATTTGGATCGTGTTTAAACAGTTCTATCACATAAATTATCTGATAATGGCTGACACCAATATTGTCCTTTAATAACTTTTATGTTTCCATGGAAATAAATCAGGAAGTGGGATGAGTCTCCTTTTTACAGTTTGTCAGAAGCTGTTGTTAATTTGAACCTGAAGACATTTTAGGTTTTAGTTTTGAAATATTTTCACATTTATGGCTTGTATTGATTTAAATGGTGATGATAGATTGTTAGCCGTGAAACATTGTGTCTTGCGGAGCTAAGCCTAAAAGTTTTGTTCATATTGATGATGCTTGATAAATATTGATATGATATAGATACATAATATAATATTTATTTTATATTTGAGCAGATTTATAAAGATTTTACAGTCAACTATCTGGGCTGATGAAACGTTATATAAAATGGCGAAATCTGTGATAACGTCTGATTTCCCTGGCAACATAACGATACAGTTTATTACCATGATACAGGTAATTTTGTATGTTATACAGAGTTGGGGACAGATTCTAGGGTGGGGTTAGGTTGTAGGGTAGGTTGGGGGAGGGGAGAAGACAGGTTGTAGGGCTGGGTGAAGGTTGAGGGTGGTGGCAAGGACACAGATTGTATGGTAGAGTAAGGGGTGAGAACAGGTTTTTGGATGGGATAGGAGAGGGAAGGAGACTTGTTTGAAGGGTGGGGTGGGGGAGAAATCAGGTTGAAGTGAAGGGTGGGACAAAGAGAACACAGGTTTAGTGTGGGGTGAATGGACAGGTGAAAATTAGGTGCTAAACATAATATGCATTATTACTATTATTATATTTCACGTTTTGTGGATTTGGCTCTGAATAAATAGACATATCATTATTATTATTATATTAGTAGAATAATATGATTATTTTTGACTGTATTAATAGAATGATATGATTATATTTGTCTGTAGAATGATATTATATTTGACTGTAGAATGATATGATTATATTTGACTGTAGAATGATATGATTATATTTGACTGTATTAGTAGAATATGATTATATTTGACTGTAGAATGATATGATTATATTTGACTGTATGATAAGATTATATTTGACTGTATTTATAGAATGAAGTAAGTAAAAAGAGAGAATTATTTCAATCTCAGCTAGTTATATTATTCTGGGTTCGAGGTGTAACTAGAATCAATAGATGGTATCAGGACAGGTGAGTTATATTTTATATAGGTAAACAATTATGTTACATTTTATCAATGTCCTATATTCTATCCAGATTATCGCCCTTATTGTTTGACCTTCTCACTCATGATGTTAACTGACAGACTATGTAACACTGTTAGTGATAACAGAGATCAGTTTCTTAAATATAGGATTTATTTACATCGGGAACAGAATATGAAACAGCTGCATAAATACAACAGGAACATGAATCAAACAGGAACTAAAACACTCCAGGAACATAAACAATAAAACATAAACACATAAACACAGTACATGACTATATTATAACCATTCCCCTCTTCTGCCAATGCAGCAGCTGAACTCCGGTGAGTCCATATGCTTGCCTCTGCTTGTCTCTGCTCGTCACTGCTCCTCTCGTCTCTTTTACTGTCAGTAAACTCGTGGTTATATAGCATCCAACAACAGCTGGAGTTCAATGCATCTAAATAATCGTTCGTATTATATAAGATAGAAAACTTGATGAAAGTTATGGAGCACAACTATCGCCATTCAAGAAGCAACCACTGTCAAGAATGGTTGCGTTATTTCTGTTACGTCTTTGTTATAAATCGTAATCTTTTTATCATTTTGAGTGAAGCCTGTACAGTGGACAGCACACTTACACCTTGCCCACAAATTCATTCACTTGATTTGATATTGGTTGTTTATTTCTTGCAATGTCTATCTAGGTTGTGTATTGATTTTGTTTTGTGTGTAGTGCGGTTCTGGAGACACTTGAGATAAATGTCAACAGTCTGTCCTGTTTTTCCCTCTATTATAACTATGTTTGCTATATTAAAATATAATAATATTCTGGTTGTGAGATTATTTTTGTATTTATTTTGTTTCCAGAAATTGTTGTTATATATTGAACAAGTTGATTGAGGTAGCCTTCACACTCGAAGGTTTAATACCTCAAGTAGAGGCCATCTTTCAAGATTGCTTTATGGTAAGTAAACAGATTATATTTCTCTGTTGAAATTGATGAATACGTTACGAGAATTTCCGTAAATTTGAATACATGGAAGTTCATATGGCTTTAGTCAGTTTGATTGTTTGGTTTTTATGTTGGGGGAGCCACGATGGCTAAGTGAGTAAGGTGCTGGCTCACCAACCTGAAGGTTGCGGGTTTGCTCCCAGCGTTGGCCGATCAAATTTATCAGGATTTTCTAGTGTGGTCCCACCTAGTCAGTGGTGCAGGATTGAGGGCCTGACCAGGACAGCTGTCTAGTCGTTCGGATGGGATGAAAAAACCAAGCTCCTGTGTAAAAAATTGGTGTACACGTAAAAGATCCCTTGGCAGCTGAAAATCGATATAAGGAGTACATAAACCAACGAATACTAAATTCCCCTATAATATGTCATCTTTTTATTTCAGAACTTAATAAAAGAATCGGGTCAACAAGGCGTGATGTCTTCTGTTGTAAGCTGGATATCGTCCGGTGTATATCTTCCTTCGTTTCTAGAGAAATCATCAAGTCAAGAGTTTGTGTGGTTAGCCTATATTATATTGATGCTAGAGAAACATTACGAAGTTGGATCACGAATCTGGCCATCGTTACAAGAAGAATTGTATGGAAATCATACCATTACAGTTGATCAAGCTTTAAAGGTAATATTTTCTACATTTTCAAAAATATGGGCTGTATTTTGTCTTAGTCAGTTGATTATATGTGCTTGATAACGATAAGAGGATAGGGGGGTTGGATGGCTGAATGGTTAGCATGTGCACGCTGTATCATAAAGCCTGTCATTGAGTCAACTGACGTGGTTTCGAATCCCCAGTTGTATGTGACAAGGAGTAGGGTAATGAAATTTTCAATATTTCAGCTGAAACATTTGTTTGAGAAAGTTTTACTCCAGAAAAATTAAATGATCTACCTATTTTCATTGACGCCTGTGAAAAATGTTTGAACAATAGAATGATCATTTTCTTCAGCCAGATCTAGGGATTATCATTACACGTCATTAATAGAATGAAGGCCTCGTATTTTTGTACAGTTTAAGTGAAAATTAGTAACCGAACACCTAGAATAATCAGAGCTATCTTTTAACCAGAGCTATGTTTTTCAAAGTTTCCCTATCGTTACCAAGTATAATTGTCTTTCATAGAACTGCCGTGATAATTAGCTAATATTTTTGTTTGTGTGTTTTTCAGAATGTTATACATAATTTAAAGTTACAACATGCTCCAGCCTTACATCGTTTAAATATTTATCGCTGGGCGTTACAGGCCATGGACACGCCGTACGATCATATACTATTACCGTTACTATGGCAACAGTTCTTCCTTCTCTTCCTTGGTAGAAGTGTTACAGAAACCAGGTACCATAAATATTTTAATATATAATTTTATCTACCATGAGCTCCATAGAATTTAAAAAACTAATTGTATCCCATGAATGTTTCAAATCAATCAATTCAAAACAGAATTACAATGATTTGACAAGTTTGAATCAATATCTTGTCGGCTTTTAATCAGTTCGGAGCTAAATATCCCATCGATATATATTCATTAATTAGATTACGAATAGGTTATAATAATATATAATTTTTTCTGCCATGAGTTCCATAGAATTTAAAAAATAATTGTGCTCCTTTTCTTTGTTTTGACAATCTGATTAAAACACAGATCCTATTTCGTTTCGTGTTTTTATAGTTCAAAATTCTGTTTACTACACTAGTATCTGGAAGAGTTGTCATATAAGCCGCGTTCTGGATGATGTGAGGGATTAGTCAATGAAACGATCTGTTACGGCGAGTTTTTGGCAGGAGGTGCATGGAATTGTGGGTAACCCACTAAATCATCAACACTGATTGGTTAATCAAATGGATAACGTCATAAGGTCAAAAGCCGCTGGTATGACCTCTGACGTCACGACCTTCACACAACAACCAGTCAGATCTTCATGTAGTAGAGGTCATCGAAAGTATAAAAAAATGAAACAAAATATAGATCTTTATTTTAATCAGATTGGCATATGACACCAAGATTATTGAATTTCTAACCGGTTGTTTTGTATTTCATCTGTTGTAGTGTTCCACATCGGGCAAGTATTGGTGAGCGTTTTTTCTCCAGCCTCGGCCATTCATCCATGTTGAAAATGATGAAGAAGAATTTGTCAGAAACGATTGAAAAACTCCACAAAGATATTCAGGAAGCGACAGAAGAACGAACAGAAAATCAAATATTGAATACGACATTAGATCAAAATAATATCCAGTTAAAACAGAGATTACTGAGGTAGGTGAAATCAATTTCCTATTAACAGATTATTGTATGTTTATTCTCTTCCAGGAAGATCTCATACTACTTTTACTTTTAACATTTGTGATCTTTTTGATTAATGCATTCACATATGTTTTTATCATTGGTTAAATTGTTAAGTGTTTTTGAGCACTGTTTGTGATGATGTTGATGCTGCTGCTGCTGCTGCTGATGATGATGTTGATGCTGCTTCTGCTGCTGCTGCTGATGTTGATCCTGCTGCTGCTGATGATGTTGATGCTGATGATGATGTTGATGCTGCTGCCGCCTATGATGTTGATGCTGCTGCCGCCTATGATGTTGATGCTGCTGCTGCTGACGTTGTTGATGCTGCTGCTGCTGATGTTGATGCTGCTGCTGATGTTGATGCTGCTGCTGATGATGATAATAATGATAAGATTAATAATAAAAATATAATGAATGGACTACTCGGACAATTAAGCTGATGTGGGCATATATTTTGTTGCCTGGCCATCTAGTTTCTCATAGTTTTGTGGCTTTGGTTGTATTTTTAATAACAGATTTCTTTTGACAGTAGACTTGTTTTACCAGTACATACGTAATGAAGTCTGTTTTATAATTATAGATTGTATCAAACTATGGTATTATGGCTGGAGGAACCAAGACTACACGATGCTAACCTCTATCTTCCTTCGTTACCACCTCAATATGATGCGTCAAAACTTTTACTTCTCTTTCAAAATATACAGGTAGATATAACTCTTTTATATTCAATAGAATTACACAGGTAAAATAACACAGGTAGAATTATACAGGTAGAAATACACAGATAGAAATACACAGATAGAAATACACAGATAGAATTAACTGTGTTATATTTCAATAAGAATATTTCAATCACACTGGTAGCACCAGTTTTCAGATTCATTTCTCAGGTGTTCTTGTAGTCATGGCGAGAAAGGGGTGGGCGTGGGGCGTGGTTAAGTGTGAGCTTTGGATCATCCTTAAGACAGGGGTTTTGATTGCAGAATGAAGTTTGTACGTTCCAAGGGATACAGCCGACTGCCCAATCTCCACACATTTTAAGACTTACATGTATTTTGTTGCCAAATTTTTAAAATGGTGTCAACCTTTAATTAATTTTTTCTGTGTTTGTTATTAGAATCCATGGATGGAATTTGTCGATTTAAAACAGATTTGTGAAGATATTGAATCAAGTGGCGTTGATTGGAGGAAATTGATCACATGTCGACCTTCTAGATCACCAACTATCAATCAAAATCAGTCTCATACAGGTAATGATACTGTCGGAAGTGTTCTAAGACAGATATAAATGAAATGAAACGTGGGTTTAATGTCCTAATTTTCAGCACCAACCTGGCTAATGAAGACAGGTTTACGCTATATGTAGTGTGTTATCAGGGAAATTCCAGTTTTTTGACCCCTTTGAACAACAAGACTTTGCTCCTTGCCAGGCGTGGGGGTTGGGTAGCCAAATGGTTAACAGGTGTGCGTTGTATCGTAAGGTCTTTCTTCGAATCAAGTTGTGTGGTTTCGATCACCTGTCCAACTTCGTGGGTTTTACTCACTGAGCCACAACAGGAATAAAATAAAAGTACATCTATCGATCTATACTCTCACTGAAAATGAAATGGGTTTTAACGTCCTACTGTTCTGCTCCGACTGGGCTAATGAAGACAGTGTGTATATATACTCTCATTCAATATAATTCATAATTTGTTGCAGACAAAAGTAGTTCTATCCAAGAAGGATTGTGTTGACGTTATATTGTCATGGATATAAAAATTTCTGGGAAGCCACTGTGGCTAAGTGGGTAAGACGCTGGCTCGTTAGTCTGGTGGTCGGGTGTTCAATCCCTGCATTGTCCGAGAAAGTTCATCATGATTTTCCGACGTGGTTTCCCCATGACAGGGCCTGACAAGGACAGCTGTCTAGTCATTCGTATGGGACAAAATACCGAGGTCCCATGTATGCATTGGTGTGCTCGTAAAAGATCCCTTGGTAGTTGGAATTTGATATAAGAGTAGGCCATAGTGCCGCTGCTCTGACAAAATTTCCCACATAACACTCTGTATGGCGTATGCCCGTCTTCGTTAGCCCAGTATAAGAGCAGAACAGTTGGACATCAAACCCCATTTTATTTCATTTCATTTCAGAAATATCTGGATTAATTTATTCTACTCTCAGTTTTTCTTTAGATGTATGTTATAAGAAAATTATTCTATTTTCCAGCAACAGAGAAAATTGTACATTATTTAAAGAGAGATAGTTTGTTGTTGGCGGCACCAGGCCTAGTGACGTTAAAACCTGCTGTTCCCGATATCTCCGTGGTTATTATAGAAGATAAATCATCCTTGCTACATCTGATTAACGCAGACATTAATATCATTAATCAATATGCTGGGTAAATATAATTCCTCAACATAGCTGTACTATTAGTTCTCTAACAAATAGTCCAAAACAAGGCAATCGGATTAAAACACAGATCCTAATTCGTTTCATTTTTTATAGTTCAAAATTTCATTTTACTTGTGTTTACTACACTCGGATCTGGAAGAGTTGTTATATAACATGCATTCTGGATGATGTGAGGGATTAGTCAATGAAACGGTCTGTTAGGGCGAGTTTTGGGCGTGAGGTGCACGGAACTGTGGGTAACCTAATAGAAACATAGTGCTTATTGGTTAATCAAATGTATGAAGTCATAGGGTCAAAAGTCGCTTGTATGCTCTCTGACACAACCTTCCACTACAACCGGTCAGGTCTTCATGTAGTGTAGGCCATCAAAGTATTAAAAAAAATGAAACGAAATATAGATCTGTATTTTAATCAGGTCATAGGGTCAAAAGCCGCTTTTATGACCTGTGACTTGACATTCCACTACAACCGGTCAGGTCTTCATGTAGTGTAAAAAAAAAATGAAACGAAATATAGATATGTATTTTAATTAGATATTTTAACTGATTTATTAGTAAGCTAGTCCTAATATAGAGTCACACAATGAATTGTTGTAGGTTTACTATCATGTTGTTGTGTTGGGTTTTTTTTATACAAATAAAAATATTGTGTTTGTTTATTTTTCAGTATATTTACTGATCGTGTTGATAGACATTGTGCAGCTGATATGGGTTACGTAGATCTACTTCCGTCACTTTATTCTAACCAATGGAAACAGGTAAATACATAACACATGCCACAATTATATGGAATACACGTTACTTGAAGAGTTTATTTCAGTAACGTTTCGATGAGGGTTCTCCGGTCTTTATCAAGCAAATAAAGACGGGAGAACCCTCGTCGAAACGTCGCTGAATAAACTCTTCAAAACTTGTATTCCATATAATTGTGTCATGTGTTATTCTCATCCAGTTACTAAATGCCACTTAAACAAGGTAAATACATGTAGCAGCAGATTTTTTCTTTCTGAAACAAAATAGAAATGTAATGAAATGGGGTTTAACGTCCTACTGTTCTGCTCCGACTGGGCTAATAAATTCGGGCATATGCTATACAGTGTTCTACTAGGTAATTTTGCCTGGACTATTCTTATATCAAATTCCAACTGCCAAGGGATCTTTTACGTTTATGCCAATGTGTACACCGGACCTATTTTTTTGTACCATCGAAACGACTAGGCAGCTGTTCTTGTCATGCCCTCCGTCCTGCACCCCCTGACAATAGGAATCCACCGTAAAATCACAATGAACTTCCTCGGCCAACACCGGGATCAAACCTGCAAACTCCAGGCTAGCGAGACAGCGTCTTTCTCATTTAGCCACCGTGGCTCCCTTAACAAAATAGAACCATTCAGAGTAAATAGTACTACTTGATGGGTGTTGTCATGGTCAGTATTGACCGCGATAGACTCATGCTCAGTATACGTGATCATAGTTTGTTTTTAGATGAATATTATTTATAGAATATATTACAAGATATTTAATCTGTAGACCGGATGTATGTCTGAATATATAAACATCGAATTATTTTACTAGGTGATGATACCTGTAGAATGTACCAGTAAAGTTAATCCACTACACAGGTGTTCTAATCCTGCCGTTGTTAATCTTAGGGTAAGTTGAAACTATCTCTAATCCATGGCTAGCTGTAGTTATTCTGAGCGAATTTAAGCTATTACTGATCCCTAAATAAACTCCTTGATATTCGCTTTAAATAGCAATTTGTTGAGATAAACAAGCCTTTAATTTCTGATAACAGACCAAAGTTTATTGAGATTTCCTATCCTCAAGTTGTTAACAGGGGAAATTTAATTGAGTTTTCTTATCCTCAAGTTGTTAACAGGGGAAATTTTATTGAGTTTTCTTATCCTCAAACTGTTAAAGAAACATTATGGGAGATTAGATAAAGAGCTGGCAGTTCTCACTATAATAATTGAAAATTAGGTAATGTAAAGGGAATATGCTGAAAATTTCAGTCAAATTGATCCACTCTGAACCAAGATTTTAGCTATTGAATTTTAGGACTAGACTCGATCATCATAACTAAAGTCGGTAAGATAAAAGACATAGTCTTGATTATCCATTTCATAATTAAATCATAAATGAAAATTGAGCAGCAAAAGGGATCCTAATCCAGTAAATATCGCAGGCTAGAGTTGACATCAAGAGTTGATTATAGTCTGGATAAGTTAATTAATTAATGTCTAATTAATAATTTAGATAACATTTCAGGACTAAAAAGATCTGCGATAGGCAGATTTAGCTCTTGCATAATGTATGTTTAATATTTCTATGGATAGAAATGTTGTCTTATTTATAATATTTCTATAGAGTATGAGAGAAGAACGAATTAAGATGATAGTCTTATTATATATATAATTTCTATAGATAGAGGAACGAGAGAAGAATGAAGTAATACAGAGACAAATAGATGAGAATCGAGCTGAATATAAACAAATAATGATAGAAGGTTTGCTACCTCCACCACAGAATGTTTGTATAGCTGCTGTACATGTAGAAAATGCCATCACGTAAGTATATTTTATAACAACAAAACACATACTTATGGAAAACAGCTACTAGTGTATTTAAGGCGACGTTTCGTAGAGTATTCTCTCAACGTTATCAAGCTAATACAGTAAAACAGGTATGAGGCAAATATATATAGACAAAATACAACAACATAACCTTATATTTTATAAGTTATATAGGGGGATTGAATGGCCGAATTGTCTGTCATTGAGTTAACTGGTGTGGTTTCGATTCCCTGGTTGTATGTGACCAGAAGTAGGGTCGCCTGTCCAACCGTGTGGGTTTTTTTCCGAGTAATCTGGTTTCCTCCCACTGCTAAAGACCCTTACACACTAGCAAATTATTAAAATAAAATTGAACTATATGTTAGTCACGAAATGACCTTGTTTGTGTCGTGGATGTTAAACTGGAATTTCTGGTGATGACGACATGATTTTTGGCTGGATATTTAACATGGCTTTACAGTGAATCGTATGCACCAGGGGTCAAATCTAAAGTTAGTAATGAATGAGTCTGTTTACCTTTAGGGTCCACAGATGTCTTGGCAATGACACCACATGGAGCTGCTTTCAATAGCCATGGTACCTACTTAGTCGATAGATCGATCCTGGTGCCAGCCAAGAAATTTCCTCAAGGTGTTCCAGCATGTTTTCTCTTTGTCAGAAGATTTGAGCTGAAATGTTAAACCCCATTTCATTTCAACTGTCATGAGATGGCATCCATTATTTTTATTGCAGATTAATTTGTATTAAACACTTTTGTATTTATCTTTTCAGAGCATTAATCAAATTAGCTCAAGCCACAACAACGGATGAGAAAGTGACACGTTTATTTGATATCGCTAATACGTTATTTTATCAGTTAGCTGCATTTATCACAGAAGAAACCGAATTTTATCCGCCATCAAAACAGTTCTTTCAATCATGTATAGAAATCATTGGACAGGTAAAAATTATTGTTGTTGTTAAGGTAGTTCAGGAGTAAAGGAACAGAACTGTCTACTCAACACAAGCTAGGTCATTTTGGGACCAACATATGTTCAATTTTATTTCAATAATTTGCTTGCACATAGGGATCTTTTAGCAATGGGAGGAAACTAGAGGACCCGTAGAAAACCAACGAGGTTGGACAGACAACCTACTCCTTGTCACATACAACCGGGGAATGGAAACCACACCATTTGGCTCAATGACAGACCGTATGATACAGTGCGCTAACCATTTGACCATCCAACCTCCCCTTCTACTCGAAAGACCAGGTTTCAATTTGTTGATGGGCTAAGTAGGGATTATGACTTAGCTGAAATGAAATGAAATGAAATGGAGTTTAACGTCCTACTGTTCTGCTCCTAACCTGGGCTAATGAAGACGGGCATACGCCATACAGTGTGCTATGAGGGAAATTTTGCCCGGACAGCGGCACTACGGCCTACTCTTATATCGAATTCCAACTGCCAAGGGATCTTTTACGTGCATTCCAATGTATACACGGGACCTCGGTTTTTCGTATCATCCGAAGGACTAGACAGCTATCCTTGTCAGGCCCTCCGTCCTGCAATGACTTAGCTACACCCATCTATGACAGCAAGAATTTGATAAAGAGTAGGCAGAAAAGATCCTGTCTGCAAAATTTACTTCCTTATGTGATGTGTTACGATAGGATTGTCCCTTTATTGAGTCCACACTCTGGTACTTGAAGATATGTTCGGATACGTTTCGATACCATCAACACGATTGCCACGACTGAGCTCAAAATATGATTAGACCTAATAGGATCAACACAATTAAACCACGATTTCAATCGTAGCGCGAATCGTGATAGTGGGAACCTAGCATTAGCATTTTCCATATGACCAAAGAGTAGCTTCGTGTTAGGTTTAAAATAACAGAAATACTGTGTTGATGAGATGTAAACATCCATTTTTTCGTCTAAATATCGGGAAGCCACGGTGGCTTAGTGGGTAAGACACTGGCTCGCTAGCCTGGAGGTCGTGTGTTCGATCCCTGCATTGGCCGAGAAAGTTCATCAGGATTTTCCGACGTGGTTTCCCCTTGTCAGTGGTGCAGGATGGAGGGCCTGACAAAGACAGCTATCTAGTTGTTCGGATGGTATGAAAAACTGAGGACACATGTATACATTGGCATGCGTGTAAAAGATCCCTTGGCAGTTGGAATTCGATATAAGAGTAGGCCCTAGTGCTGCTGCCCGGGCAAAATTTCCATCATAGCACACTAGGCCGTATGCCCATCTTCATTAGCCCAGTATAAGAGCAGAACAGTAGGACGTTAAACCCCATTTCATTTCATTTCATTTAATTCCATTAAATATCCATATCTGTTGCCTTGTTCAGAAATAGCACAGAGGGCCACCCTTCAGAATGGACTGAGCTTGAATTTTTATTTCCATTTCAGGAATTTATCTCTCGAGATCCAAGACAAACACAGAATGTATTACAGTTTAGTCTGGATAATCCAAGTCGATCAGGATTAACCAGTCCACATTTTAACCCCAACAACAGTTCACCGATATTTGTTGGATTATATGAACAATTGATTTCAGTTCTGAAGAAACAGAATCTCGATCTCGTCTTTATGCTGTTAACTAAGGTAATGATGATGTGTTAGTCTATATTCATGTAAATTTGTATTTAACATATAAGGCAGTGCTTACTATGAAGCTATGTGCTATGAGTCACGTACGCCATATGCTGAAGTTAGCTATGCCTTTTCACGAGTGATTTAACTATCAATGTAATTTTAAAATACTGACTTATGAAGAAGGAAATGGTGTTTTGTCATCACCACAAGTATTATTATTTCGAACGCCTTTCTTTCATTTGCTGCCGTATTATAAACCAAGGCATGTAATTTTGTAGGAATATTACTGACACACATTTGAATACCATAACCATATGCGTATTAAATATGAAAAATAACGAGGTTCACCTATTTTTATTACGTACGGGATTTGAATATTTTGTTGACATGTGATTTTTAATTGTGGTATGAATTGAATACTGTACGGGAATTAAATATGAATTTTTATTACGTACGGGATTTGAATATTTTGTCGACGTGTGATTTTTAATTGTTGTATGTATTCTTCTGCTTAAATAACCATAAGAGTTATGCCCCTTTATTTTCGGTAAAATGTCTGACAAGAAAAATTTTGAAATCCCATCACTGATCTTGAGTATTAGTTGTATTATTGTCCCTTTAATGTATTGGGTATTTTTGGTATATTTGGTGTTTGTGGTATTGTCCCTTTAATAGTACATCTCTAAGCTGGTCAACATTGTCTTTACAATAGCAATTCTAATCTCTACTCACTTTTAACTCACTAAACTAATCACATCTCGGCTTCTCTTTCAAAACTCACTTGCAACTTAACCTTGTTAACTAATACCCCCGTTAGACCGGGGTGGCGTCCTTACTACGCTACTACGGCGAAGGAAAATGGTCTCAAAGGGCCTCAAGATCTCCATAAGCGTGGTAAAAGCATGGTGGAAACGCCAGAAATCGTGTTGTGGTCCATGATTGCCAACAATCGCCGAGGTGTGGCATTTTTGGTATATTTGGTGTTTGTGGTATTGTCCCTTTAATAGTACATCTCTAAGCTGGTCAACATTGTCTTTACAATAGCAATTCTAATCTCTACTCACTTTTAACTCACTAAACTAATCACATCTCGGCTTCTCTTTCAAAACTCACTTGCAACTTAACCTTGTTAACTAATACCCCCGTTAGACCGGGGTGGCATCCTTACTACGCTGCTACGGCGAAGGAAAATGGTCTCAAAGGGCCTCAAGATCTCCATAAGCGTGGTAAAAGCATGGTGGAAACGCCAGAAATCGTGTTGTGGTCCATGATTGCCAACAATCGCCGAGGTGTGGCATTTGTTTTGAGCATGTTCAAACATGTAAACATCCTAAGCGACCTTGACAAAATCTTGAGTTGGCCTTAAGAAGTAGATATAGCCACACATTTCAAATTACAAGCTATTATGTTGCATCACATGTTTATTTTACAGTTTGATGTCTGGCTGTGGTTAGAAAAAGGACGACCATCAGAAGATGAAGTTAAGAAATTTATATCTATACTAGGATCAGCGTTGATGACCTGTGGTGCCGAACCTGAGAAACAAACAAAAATTATCTTTGATGTAAGTTTTACTTGTGAATTTATCTTTTTTACATTTTAAACAAGGTTTAGGTCATAGACATGAGGATTGATTGTCCTGGATTGTTCAGATAGTCATGAGGGATGGTGGTTCAGGTAGTCATGAAGGGTGGTAAAGCAGGTAGTCATGAGGGATGGTGTTGCAGGTAGTCATGAGGGATGGTGTAGCAGGTAGTCATGAGGGGTGGTGTAGCAGGTAGTCATGAGGGGTGGTGTTTCAGGTAGTCACGAGGGGGGTGGATGGTGTTTCATGTAGTTATGAAGAGGTGGGTTGTTCAGGTAGCCAAGAAAGGTGGTAAAGCAGGTAGTCATGAGGGATGGTGTTGCAGGTAGTCATGAGGGATGGTGTAGCAGGTAGTCATGAGGGGTGGTGTTTCAGGTAGTCACGAGGGGGGTGGATGGTGTTTCATGTAGTTATGAGGAGGTGGGTTGTTCAGGTAGTCATGAAAGGTGGTAAAGCAGGTAGTCATGAAGGATGGCGTTTCAGGTAGTTATTAGGAGGTGGGTGGTTCAGGTAGTCATGAGGGGTGGTGGTTCAGGTAGTCACACATGTGGGGGGAGGTGTTTCAGGTAGTTATGAGGGATGGTGGTTCAGGTAGTCGTGAGGGGTGGTGGTTCAGGTAGTCACGAGGGGATGGTAATTCAGTGAGTTAGGTACTGGCTTACTGATCTGAAGGTCTGTGGTGCTAGCTGAGAAAGTTCCTCAGGGTGTTTCCAGCATGTTTTCCCTTTGTCAGAAGATTTTAGCTGAAGTGTTAAACCCCATTTCATTTCAACTGTCATGAGATTGGATCCAATCAAAAATGAGAATGGACAGGTTTATAATAAATTTTGTTTAATTTTCAGTTGTATTGCAGTCATTTACAGTTGGTTTTACAACATAATTATCCATGTCACATGACAGATGTTCTTTCAGTACTCTTACAAGGTAAACAACTAATCATGTTGTTAATCATCATAAATAAGTTATTCTTTTATTACTAGTAGGATGGCTTGTATAGAAAAATGAAATGAAATGAAATGTGTTTTAACGTCCTACTGTTCTGCTCCTATGCTGGGCTAATGAAGACGGCATACGCCCAAAAATGTGCTATGAGGGAAATTTTGCCTGGGCAGCCGCACTATCGCCTACTCTTATATCGAATTCCAACTGCCAAGGGATCTTTTACGTGCATTCCAATGTATACAGGGGACCTTGGATTTTCGTCTCATCCAGGACTAGCCAGTTGTCAGGCCCTCCGTCCTGCATCATTGACAAAGGGGAACCACCCCGAAAAATCAGGATGAACTTTCTCGGCCAATGCAGGGTTCGAAGGCTTGTATAGAAGTGTACAGTAAACCTCGCATCAGATCTTTGCTCAACCCGAATAAAATCGTTTGGATCCTTTGATCCTGCATGTTTTTCTTAATAAATTTCTGTGCGTAAGTCGGATTTCCTAAGTCGGATCTTTGCTCAACTCAGATCAAAATGTTCGGTCCATTTGATCTAATTCTGGCTTTTTTCCTTACTATGTTCAGAATTTGACTGTGAGTTTCGTCCCGATGGTCTAAAACGAGATTAGGTATTTCATGCACAGAGCCCCAAAATACTTCCCCTATCATTTTGACTCCAATCAGCCAATTTGACGCGACGCAATAATAGAATTTCCCCGGAGAAATCAAAACTCACTGTCTGCTGTACAAGACACTTTCCGGAAAAAAATTAGGACATTTTACAAAGATGGCGACAAAACGGAAGTTATCCGGCTCTTGCAGTTTATTTCTAATCGAGCTAAGATTGAATTTCGGTCTTTGGCTAACTCGGATCTTCGCTTAATTCGGATAAAATTGGTCAGTCTCCTTAGATCCGACTTATGTGAAATTTACTGTATTTTAATTTTATATGTCATAATACCTGTGTAAAATAAATAAGTACAAGTGTAAGTATAGTTATTATATTTTTAAGAGATTGTTACTGAATTTTCCATCTTTGTTTTATTTTTACATTTGATTTTCTTGGTTTAGAAATGTCTTGTATTAACTGGAAATTAAACCTTTATTAAATTGTGTTGAAATTGTAGGTTCATCATTAGACAAGATCCATGTACAGTGTTGGGAGATGTTTTTGATGGCCTGTTTTACGTATATACCAACATCTACCGTGGAAGGTGGCCGTAAACCATCATTAGTGTTTAATATAGAACAAGTTGAAACTTGTAGAGATACACAACTCAGTACCATACAGGTAATTTATAATTGCATTTTCAGATTCATCTGGGGGGTCACGGTGGCTAATTGGGTAAGACACTGGTTCGCTAGCCTTTAGGTCAGGTGTTCAATCCCTGCATTGGCCGAGAAAGTCCGTCCAGATTTTCCAGCGTGGTTCCCCCTTGTCAGTGATGCAGGATGGAGGGCCTGACAAGGACAGCTGTCTAGTCGTTTGGATGGGACGAAAAACCGATGTCCCGTGTACACATTGGCATGCACGTAAAAGATCCCTTGACAGTTGGAAAATTTCCCTCATAGCACGCTGTATGGCGTATGCCTGTCTTCATTAGCCCAGTTTGGAGCAAAACAGTAGGACGTTAAACCGTATATCTGTTATCAATCGTCACTTCAGTCAGTTGTATAGAAGGATAACTCGTGTTTTCCTTTTCCGTTCGTCACTTCCGATTGTTGAAACCTTCATTACGCATCTATCGTAGCAATGATCTCTGTGTGAAAATTATATTTGGAACATGTTTAATAATAAAATAAAATAAAACCAAGTACGAACAATCCAAACCATTAGACAAAATTCGAAGTCCTAAAAAAACGGTATAGGCAAAATAGTGTAATAGGGCAAATTAGTGTAATCAGCATATGGACTGTTCACCGTGTACAAAATACATGACAAACAGTGGTAACAGGTGTCCGGAAGTGTAAGCTTACCCTGCCTGGTGCCACACCCGCCATAGCTGCATCCAAACTATTAGGCGAAATCTCGGTAAAATAGCGTGATTGGCCAATGGACTATCGGTATGCAAAATGCATGTGATGAACAGTGTTAACGATGTAGTAGACAGACATTATCAGGGAGATCGTATACGCGTCAATTAAATATATCTAGAATAATAGCTGAGAGAGACATGTTATATTTACCAATCAAGTCAATATGACGCCCATAAAACTTTTTAAAGGTTTTAATAAGTTTAGTTCGCAAGTATCCCTGTAGTTGAAGCTTAGATGACAAATGCCTCGATCTACTTAAAAAATCAGAATAAAATGAACAAGCTCTCGCGTAACGAATTAGTTGAAACACAAACACTCCATAAGCTGGTGATATTGGAATGTTACCACTAATAAATGGGAAGTTTAACTAGTTCCATCACATATGTGATAATGACTGACACCAATATTGTCCTTTAAGTGTTCAAAAGAATTGAGTTATATTGACTATAAAGTTAGGGCATTTACCACAAAATGATGTAGTAATGGGCATAGTATTATGATATGATATAATTTATCATCATTCAGATATGTTAACATTACTGTATGTAAAGCATATCATCATCATTATCCATCATCATAATTATCCTTCATCATTATCAATTATCATCATCACTATCCATCATCATCATCATCATCATCATCATCCTTTACATGACTAATCACTATTCTTATTATGCAGGTGAATGAGATATTAAACTGGTTATCAAGCTATTTTATGCAAGTCAGATCACAGACTAATACTGGGGCATTATATGGTTTATATCCTACATGGGGTCGTTATATACCATATATATCACAACTTATAGCTACACTCACCAGATGTCTGGTTACTAAGATGATGTTCAACTTGAAAGAAATCGACCCGTATCAAGGTAAAGTGATATATACAAAAGAAGTATATTTAAAATTCAAAATATTAAAATTGTCCTTTTGACGAACTCCATTTGAAATTCATCTGAATTCAGAGCATGGTGGTATCAGTCAATGATCCATAATCTGTTTAGGAACCAGGTTGGTTCAGTGAGTTGAATGAATTCTAAACTTGAGTCTGAGAATGCTTTGCGAACATACGGCTTGGCAGTGATCTTAGCTTGAGTCTGCGAATTAATCGAAAAACAGTTTACAAACCAGTCTTATTAAGACTCTTTAGCTTCTTTGTTTACATTCACAACAATATGGCGGCTTGTTGCAACACAATGACAGTTAAGTCCCTTGGCCACCTTCCTTTGCAATTTACGATTTATAGGATTGGTCAATAAAAATAGGACAATAATTAAGGGCAGATAACTTGAATAACTTGTCTAGATTTTAACTATTATAGTGAGAACGGCCAGCTCGTTATTTAATCTCCAATAATGTATCTTTAATAAATATTTATTATTGTTTTGCCTTCAGTACTGGATGTAGTTTGGCGACAGACAACTACTGTATTCGCTCCCTGGATTGAACCAGTCTGGCATAATAACCAATTGATATCACCATGGCATGAAGGAGATGATCTGGTTGCTATGGAAATGATTGCTATGTTTAGAAAGATGGTCACATTCCTGTACAATGAGTTTGAAGGTACTGTTCTGTGCACTATTTAAAGTATTAGTAGATATTCCAGTCTTATTTTAGACTGCTTAGTAATCAAATTAATAATTGATAGAAACAAAGCAGGAATAACAGCTTTCGAGGCCCTAAGCACTGGGTGGGGGCACTGGCCGAATAGGTTAGCGCGTGTGCGTTGTATCATAAGGTCTGTCATTGAGTCAACTGGTGTGTTTTCAATTCCCCGGTTGCTTACATGACAAAGGATAGGGTCGTCTGTCCAACCTTGTGGATTTTCTCTGGGTCCTCCGGTTTCCCCCGACTGCTAAAGACCCTTACGCCCAAGCGAATCATTGAAATAAAATTGAACCATATCTTAGTCCCAAAATGACCTAGTGGATTTTAAACCCCATCTCTCTCTACCTCTCTACCTCTCTCTCTCTCTCTCAGCGCTAAAAAGATCATAGTACCCTCATACATGATATTCAAAACAAATGCGAAATCTAAACCCTAACGCAGATTCTTTTTCTATCAAAAATTGCTAATTAGATGAAGGGAGCACTAGTTGTAGATAAATAAACTTTAAATTAGAAAAGATTTTTCTACTCCAAAATTGTAAGCATGTATATGACTCCATCCAACCTTGAATACAATGAACTTAAACATGCATTATGCAAGAGCCAAATCTGTCTAATGCAGGTCTATCTTTAGACCTGCAATGTTACCTAAATTATTAATTAGACATTATTTAACTTATCCAGACCATAATCAAATCTCGATGTCATCGCTAGCCTGCGATATTTACTGGATCTGAATCCGATCTGCTGTTCAAGGATCATGATTTAATCCAAAAATGGATAATTGAGAATGTTTTTTATCGTACCTTAGTAATGATGATTAAGGCTAGGCCTAAAATTCAATCGCTAATATCTCAGTTCAGAGTAGAGCAATTTGACTGAAATTTTCAGCATATTCCCTTTACATTATCTAGTTTTTAACTATTATAGCGAGAACTGCCAGCTCTTTAGCTAATCTTCCATAATGCCCCTTTAATATTATGAAATTTAATTCATTGGTTTGTGTATTTCAGAGAAAGCACCAAATTTTAGTAGTAGTGTATATTCGTTGCTGTTGATGTATTTTATGACGTCATTAGCTAAACAAGGTGTTTTAAAACATGTGGTATCAACTATAATAACAGAACTGGAACAGTTGCCATGGAAAACAATCAAACCTGATCTACAATTGTTAGAAACAATGATCAAGGTATTACCTACTTTCACAAATGTTGAATAAGGCATACATGCATGTCGTTCATTGAAAGGTCACTGGAAAAGCTTCATAAATTTTTATTAAATAATACAAGTAATTATGTCAATATATCCTTTCCATAATTATTACATGAACCCGAATGTCAAGATTGCAGTATTACAGAATTTTTGAAACTTTACATATATTTACAAGGTGAAAGAAGTAAGTCCTGAGCCATGCTTCCATCTAGTTGGTTATATATTAACGCAAGCAGACTGGAATGTGATCTGGGATTATCATATAATCCATCAACCTCCGGATATCGCCAGTAGATTTCAATCAACTCTATTAGTTTTAATGATTCAAACTAACGGAACAGCATCGTTATTACAAGTAGGTTTATTTTAAATAAAAATTTAATTTAATCCTTATAAGACATAGAAATAGATTTTACTAAAATTAAAACACTTATATGGATGTACTCGCCTGCAATTTCATTAGCATGCTACGTTTCAATACACATACAGGTATCGTTATCAAGCAAATTTAAGTACCGGTAGATAAAATATTTTTGAACGCTGTCTGGGGAAAGTGTTAAAAAGGCTAATGCTAAGTGTAATATTATATGCCATGAGGGAATTCATATTTTCTTTATATGTTATGCATGTGTGGTCTGATATCATCAATAGGTAAATATAAAATGCATTCCGGATTAGCGTCCTACTATTCTCCTCCTACTGGGCTAATGAAGACTCCATACAGTGTGCCATGCAGGAAATTTTGCCCTGACAGGGTACTACGTCCTACTCTTATTTCGAATTTGACTTGTTAAGTGTTCATGCCGATGTGTACATGAGACCTCGGTTTTTGTTTCATCTGAACAACTAGATGCTATTCTTTGTCAGTTTGCACTACTGACAAGTGGAAACGACACCGGAAAATCAAGAGAAACTTTCTCGCCAACACCGGGATCGAACCGCAGATCTCCCGGTTAACGAGCCAGTTCCTACCCAATGAGTCATAAGTGTAGTGTTGAGCCATCAGTAGGTAAGATAAGTGATTAAGGCCCTTTGGGCAATTATATACTCTTCAAAAAAAGTAAGGGATGTTCAGATGCAAATACCTATGCAGGTTGTGATATGATAAATAGTCATGGACACTAGACATGCTTTGAGAGTATGTTCACAGATGAAGAACTTATCGCCCCAACAGAACCACTGAGCTGCACATGCGACACGCAATAGCGCCATACACGTGGGAAGGGTTCATTATTGTCAAATTTGACACTTCAAGGAAGGGTTGATAAAAACTGCTGCATGCTGGTTTATCTATCCATGTTTGCTTTCCTATCGGTTCTTGCATAAGATTTACTGTTTAGCGTATCTTTGCTTTAGTGTGTTACGTTTAATTTGATCGGGAGACGTGTTCGTTGACGTCAACATCAACCGACAACACTGCAAGAATTGGCCGTGGCACTGCAAGAGGAGTGGGTCAGATTGACCACAACAAATTGCTGAATGTCTGGGGATTGGTGGAGCAATTACTCATTATTAAGACAAAAATCAAAAACGTCCATTTTCACTTTTGACCGTGTATCTCTTTGAGAGTGAAATGGGGCCGTCAGATAAGCCGCCCATATGAACTGTTTATTTTCATTTGATGGCAATTGGCCTGTTATTAACATACACTGGTTACCTCTAATAAAAACAGCAGTGCATATCCTCAGTTTTGTATTGTTTCTGAATATCCCCTACTTTTTTTGAAGAGTATATATTAAGATGAAAAATAATTATTAGTTTTTTTTTTTTACTTGTTTTGATCATTTATATTTATTTGTTTTTATACAGAAACAAGAAACAGTTCAACTTTTATCAGAGATGGAATCGAGACAATGGAATTTTATAACATTATCAAGTTATAGAAATGCTAGTAATGTCTTTCTCATGACAGCTGAACCGAAATGTGTGTTAGCAGAACGATCCAATCCTTCATCACGTGGTTTAGCGTATGTATAGAAGTACTATGATGTAATGTAGCTTATTAATGTATTTATGAGACAAACTTAATCAATGGCGTTATTATATTTTGTGTAAAAAAAAATCCCACAACTTACATATATTCATGCATTTATTGGGCAAACTTGATCAATGATACTATTACATTTTGTGTAAAACCACAAACCACAATTAATATGTATTAGCAATCAATATACATTTCAATTAATAACAAACCACATATATTAGCAACCAGAGAGAAATGGAATCTAACATCCACTTGATACAAACTAGGTCATTTTGGGACTAACATATGGTTTAATTTTATTTCAATAATTCGCTTTAGCAATGGGAGGAAACCGTAGGACCCGGAGAAAACCCAGGAGGTTGGACAGGCGACCCTACACCTTGTCACGTACAACTGGAGAATCAATATCACGCCAGTTGAGTCAATGACAGACAGACTCAAATTGATCCACTCTGAACCGAGAATTTAGCGATTGAATTTTGGGCCTAGCTTCGATCAGCATTACTAAAGTCGGTACGATAAAAAACATTGTCTCGATTATCCATTTCTTGATTTAATCACGAATGAGCGTAGAGCACCAGATAGGTTCTAATTTAGAAACTATTTCAGGCCTAATGAAAGACCTGCCATAAGCGGATTTACCTCTTGTTCAATCATCTATTCACTCTTTAATTGTATCTTTATAGGTTAATGAAGAAAGCTGGATGTTTTACAGCTGAATTAAGTGGATCATGGTCTGGGGATTTACAAGCTAAACGACAGATGTATATACATACTGTCACATCATTATTATGTCAGTGTACCTATCTAGACGATGTTAACCCTGATAATTTCTCTACTGTTATAGTTAACCTACTCTCTGATATTGAACATGTTGAAAGTTCAGGTAATGGTTTAAACATAATAATCTATAAATAATTCCCTTTTGAACCAGGAACTATGCCTTAAACCCTGTTCATCTTATTCTTCTTTTTCTAGGGGGGTTGGATGGCTGAATGGTTAGCGTGCGCGCGCTGTATCATAAAGTCTGTCATTGAGTCGACTGGAGTGGTTTCGAATCCCCAGTTGTACGTGACAAGGAGTAAGGTCGCCTGTCCAACCTCGTGGGTTTTCCCCGGGTCCTCCGTTTTCCTCCCACTGCTAAAGACCCCTACGCACAAGCGAATTATTGAAATAAAATTTTTAAAAAAACATGTTAGTCCTGAAATGACCTAGTCTGTGTTGAGTGGACGTTAAACCCCATTTCTCTCTCTCTCTCTCTTCTTTTTCTTCTTGGGTAGGGGGGAGGGGTGCGACGCTCTTTCAAAAAATCCAAAGTCTCCCCCAATTTGACTACAATTGACATAAAACTTGGCATGCTTGTTCCTTGGACAATTGTACATGAATTGACGTACTTTGATCTTTTCCTTGTCCATAGTACTTTTATACTTATTTCCAAGATGGCTGCGATGCTTTCGTCCATTGGTTCCTGCTTCATAGTACTCTCGTTGATTAATCAGATGGCAGATATTGCTCTTTTTCATAAATTCTAACAACAATCACACAACTTTAACTTCAACCACATTCTGCTGTCTTATTGATCTCAAAACCACAGCTGTTTTAGAAAATTTTTCTGACATGGTTTCCCCTTATCAATGGTGCAGGACGGAGGGCCAAGCAATGACAGCTGTCTAGTCATTCGGATGAGACAAAAAAATGAGGTCCCGTGCATACATTGGCATGCACGTAAAAGATCCTTTGTCAGTTGGAATTCCATATAAGAATAGGTCGTATTGCAGTTGCTCAGACAAAATTACCTTCATAGCACACTGCATGTTGTATACCCGTCTGTTATCTAAATGATTAATTAGACATTAATTAACTTATCCAGACCATAATCAACTCCCGATGTCATCACTAGCGGATTGGAATACATTTTTGAAAAATAATTAAACGTAAAAATGGATAATCAAGACAATTGACATTACCTTGTTTCATTCGTTGATAGGAGAAACCAAGTTTAGAAAAGCCAATCACACTGTCTCCTGTATATTTCTTTATCAATTCTTTTATATCATTTCGTTTCAGTTGTTGACTGGAGAAACCAAGATATTGAAGCAGTCGAATTAATGAGAGTGTTTCTAAGTCTGTTGAATAACGGAAATCCCCAGGGACCATGGAAAGATCTAATAATAGCAACCATTAATCAGTGGATAGAATCCTCACCACAAAGTTTATTATTGTTACCATTTATCAAAGCTTCATCACGGCATCTAGCATCATATTCTCATATCGCTCAAATAACAGAAACTTGTATAGATGTTCTCTTTAAATGTGGTAAGTTACTATATTTATATAGCTCAAATAAATGAAATTTTTATAGATGCTCTTTTTCAAGGGGGGGGTGGGTGGACGAATGATGGTCAATGCATGCATATTGGATCGTAAGGTCTGTGATTCGATTCCCCGCTTGTACGTGACAATGAGGTTGGTCGTCTGTCCAACTTCATGGGGTTTCTCTGGGTCCTTCAGTTCCCTCCCACAGCTAAAGACCCCTAAGTGCATTGGAACTATTGAAATTAAAAAAATATAAAAAAATAAAAAATTGAATTATGTTAGTCCCAAAATGACCTAGTTTGTATCGAGTGGACTTTAAACTCCATCTCTCTCTCTCTCCCTCTCTTTCTCTCTCTCTTGCTCTCTC
The DNA here is from genome assembly GCF_932274485.2 of Patella vulgata. Classification (NCBI taxonomy): domain Eukaryota; kingdom Metazoa; phylum Mollusca; class Gastropoda; family Patellidae; genus Patella; species Patella vulgata. Next base: position 8,632,513 of record NC_065885.2, read on the forward strand.
ACAATTTAGTACATTACTGTATTAAAATAAGGTCTTATCAAAAGGCTAATTTGAAATTAAAGTATACCTGCCACATTTGAAAACACCCACGAAATTAAAATCAGTAATTCATGTCAGGTTTAAAGTCGATGTTATCCAACTCAAATGTCAGAAACTGATAAATTGCTTGTGCATTCTGTATCTAAATTGTGAAGGTTTTTTTGTGGAGTTATCTTTCCAGTGATATTTTGACTTCTGTAAACACAGGAGTGTCAATGGAGCATTTAACGATTTGCTGGGATTATTAATCAGGAGTAAACTTATCAATATTCATAACTCTTTGAGCACCAATTACTGTGTTATCAATTCGATTTCATTCAATTTATTAAAGTTACAATTTCATATTTTCTAAGAAAGTCAAAACATAATTATTTCTATGTCTTTTGCTCAATAGGTTGTCAACTCACTATTATACGATCATAGGTATCATTCTCACACTTAAAACTCATTTACACCGGAAATAATAACACAATTACCTCCCTTGTTTTCTATTCTCCACCATGGAGTAGCTATCTTCAAATGTTTGAATTTGAAGATGAAAATGATTTTTTACCAATTTCTCAACTGGCAATAGTGAATTATAGGATTAATAGGATTATTCTTTAACAAGATAGGACTGTTTATAGATACGATTTATTTTAGGGCTTTATTTTAATACATTTTAAAAATAAAACTTAAAAATATGAAATTGTAACTTTAAACTCTTGTATCAATTCGATTTCATTCAGTTTGTTAAACTCTTGTGAACAGAGTGCTTGATATAATGTATTTAAAGCTTAAAAAACTTGATTGAATATAGAGTTATCTTTCCTATAACATTTTTGATTTTCAAATTTCGGATGATATATAGGAATTGTTTAGAAAAGTGTAAAAAGCAGGATTTGGTAACAATGATCTTAGAGATAACACAGACAATTTTGCTGCTGGTAGGCGGATTATGAGATGCCTGACAAACCTCCATCGTGGTGTTATGGAATTTTTAATATTTTATCAACCTGTTAATTTTGTATACCATAATAAATCTTTTATATAAATTTCAGAAAGAAACAAACAGGAATGGACGCCTATTTTAGCAGCGTTTCAGATACCAGAGACTAACCATGCTGGATTTATTAAAGATGCTATTAATCAGGGTGCTTACCTGGTACTACAGACATATCTATTACAACAGATACCATTCTGTCAGAGTCTAGCCGATGAATTCCAATTGATGGAGATGACGATTGATTGGACAGAACGAGTTAAACCAGGGTAAAATATACTTGTTTCCTATTTGACAGGCTGGGTTGTGAGGATACAGTCAGTAACTATGGCGATCTTCAGATAGTCGGGTCAATATGAACTGCAAATAACCTGACTGTTATATGCTGCGCGGGGGGGGGTAGGATGGCCAAATGGTTAGCACGTGCGTGCTGTATCATAAGGCCTGTCATTGAGTCAACTGGCGTGGTTTCGAATCCCTGGACGAACGTGACAAGGAGTAGGGTCGCCCGTCCAACCTCATGGGTTTTCTCTGTGTCCTCCGGTTTCCTCCCACTGCTAAAGATTCCTACGCGCAAGTGAATTATTGAAATAAAATTGAACACTGGGAAATTTGATTTCTTGATATTTCAAATTTGAGAATGAGAGTAAATTGTTGATGTTTATATTTCAGGTGTGAGAGTGAGAGTAAATTGTTGATGTTTATATTTCAGGTGTGAGAGTAAATAGTTGATGTTTATATTTCAGGTGTGTGAAGAGAGTAAATTGTTCTTTGAATGTCATTTAGTAATTGGAACATAATCGAATAACACACTATTTATGGATAACAATCACTATGGTTTATTTCACTGTGATGTTTCAACAAGATTATATTTCAGGTGTGAGAATGAGGGTAAATTGTTAATGTTTATATTTCAGGTGTTATAATGAGAGTAAATTGTTGATGTTTATATATCAGGTGTGAGAATGAAAGTAAATTATTGATGTTTATATTTCAGGTGTGAAAATGAAAGTAAATTGTTAATATGGTGGTGGAAGTTATTACAGTTAATGAAATATTATATAGAAAGAGATGGTTCGAAACAAGAGTGTGTTAAATTATTATACAGGTTAATAGCAGCTTTACAGATACTGGGTGAAGACCGAACTTCTAGTGGTCTACTCGGAGCTATCGGGTTCGGACGAAAGTCTCAACTCTCTTTAAGGTACCGTTGTCACTATTTCTTGTATTTTAAGTAGTTCCAAATCATGAATATTGCAATGTAAAAATCTAGGTTCTTATTCACTAAATTTAAACTAAATATTCTAAATATTTAACATTTTCATTGGCTAAGAACTAAAATATGTGGTAGGATTTTAGTTTAGTTCTCAGCAAATGAAAATTTTGAATCTTTAAAATATTTGAGTTTCAATCTAGGCCTGAGATTGTTTAATTATAAGGAATATGAAGCTTTGTTTACATTCAGTGTTTATTATAGTAGATTTCTCTTCCTGTGATTGGGTGGGGGGTGTTCTGGGGTGGTCTAAATATTCTTGGACCCCCCAAAAAATTTACATAGTAGGCCCTAACTCCTATTTATTTACAACAATTATTAGGATTAGTTAAGATTCTATCTGTATAAAACCTGTAAATATCCCAATATGTTGGTGTGATGTTTTAGTTTAACCCCGTAAAATATGCCCAAACTGAAACTTTTAAAAAAATTTATGGGGGTGGCCCCCCCGACCCCCCTGCAGTGAGAGGGTGACCCTCCCACACTCTCCCTATCGCGCTATATCGGAGCCTTGTGCCTCCGGCGTCACAGATTGTCAACATTTTATAAAATTTCATTTGCGGACCCCCCCCCCAATATATATTTCACGGCTACGCCTCTGCGGGGAAGGATGACAGAGTTGTTATTATGGTATATGTCTCTTTCTGTGATTGGGTGGGGGAAGTGTGGTTATTAAAGGTATATTTCTCTTTCTGTGATTGGGTCGGGGAAGTGTGGTTATTATGGTATATTTCTCTTTCTGTGATTGGGTCGGGGAAGTGTGGTTATTATGGTATATTACTCTTTCTGTGATTGGGTGGGGGAAGCGCATGTGCGCTATATCATAATGTCTGTCATTGAGTCAATTGGCGGGGTTTCGAGTCCCCGGTTGACATGGAGTAGGGTCGCCTGTCCACCCTCGTGGGTTTCTCCGGGTCCTCTGGTTTCCTCCCACTGCTAAAGACCCCTACACACCAGCAGATTATTGAAATAAAATTGAACCATATTAGTCCCAAAATGACCTAGTCTGTGTCAAGTGGATGTTAAACCCCATTTCTCTCTCTTTCTCTCTTGAAAATTATTATAATTTCGCTTTCAGATTCCGTATAACAGTGAGAGTATTAGCAGCCTTCTTAGCCTCTCAGATAATCAGCGTTACAACCATCCGAATGACAGCTTCACAGAAAACATCTACTACACCAGCAGCTAAACAAACAATGTTGGCATTACAGACATTAAAGACTAATCGTGAATACATCGAGTACAAGGATCAGTGTAATATGTTGTGTGTTTTTATTGACGATGAGCGGATGTGTTTCGGTCACGCTGTCTCGTTACTTAGTCAACTCGTGAAAGCGTTTTACTCAGATAAACTTTATTTAAATGTTGTATCAGCCGACGAATCATAACCATCGAAATATAAAATAAACGAGTTGCAGCATGAATAATCGTAACAGTAATATCGGCATTTTCTGTAAATCAAAAACAGTTTGTGGCTGTGGTGTAGAGTAATGTTCGTCTGTCGTCGTCGACAATGATCATAGCTTCACGATATTGATTGGAGTGAGTATTATAATGCGCTAAAGTATTCATCACAATACTGAAAGGTTCTAATTGCTGACAGCGTCTGTGACCTTTGTAAACATGAATCAGGAGTCTGGGTATACATCAGTTTGACTGGTTGGGAAAATGAAACCAGGCTGTGTAGTAGAGAACACATTTATTGCATAACAGCTGTTGTATACATCAGTTGGACTGGTTGGAGAAATGAAACCAGGCAGTGTAGTAGAGAACACCTCTAATACATAACAGCTGATGTACCAGTGATATACTCAAAGATGAGTTACCAGAAATAACTTTTCTGGGCATGCTCATACAAATGAACCAATCAATACATAACATAACATAAGTGGAGACAAAATTAATCACTGCTATAAATTATTTAGATTTTATTATTGTTACTGTTATATTTATTAGTGTATACAGAGTTGTATTCCATATGAATAATTTATAATTAATTTGATCATTACCAGAGATTGTTATCTATACTTAATATTTGATTATTCTATATGTTTTGTTTAAAGTTACAATTTCATATTTTCTAAGGGATTTAAAACATAATTATTTCTATGTATTTTGCTCAATAGGTTGTCAACTCACTATTATACGATCATAGGTTATCTTTCTCACACTTAAAAATCTTCACACCGGAAATAATAACACAATTACCTCCCTTGTTTTCCCCTTTCACCACCATGGAATAGCTGTCTTCAAACGTTTAAATTTGAAGTTGAAAATGATATTTTTGCCAATTTCTCAACTGGCAATAGTGAATTATAGGATTAATAGGATTATTCTTTAACAAGGTAGGACTGTTTATAGATACCATCTATTTTAGGGCTTTATTTTAATACATTTTAAAAATATAACTTAAAAATATGAAATTGTAACTTTATTTCTTACTGATTATTTACAATGTGAGGAAATGATGATTTTATAGACTACCCAATAATAATAAAATTAATGTGATAGTTATTAGACATCCAAGCGGTGTATTGGATGACAGATTGGTTAGCGCGTGCGTGTTGCATCATATGGTTTGTCATTGAGTCAACTGGCGTGGTTTCGATTCCCCGGTTGTACGTGACAAGGAGTAGGGTTGCCTGTCCAACCTCGTAGGTTTTCTCCAGGTCCTCCGGTTTCCTCCCACTGCTAAAGACCCCTACGCGCAAGCGAATTATTGAAATGAAATTGAACAATATGTTAGTCCCAAAATGACCTAGTTTGTGTCAATTGGACATTAAACCCTCACCCTCTTAAAATAATATCTATACATTTTATTAAACATCAGACTTTTTCTTAACAGTATTTACTTTTGTGAGACCGAGAAAAATGACAATATATTTTCAATGAATTTACATTATTTTATTAGTTTGTTACCTTTAACATGCAATAACCTATTCATTTTATGTGTAGATGAAATTGGAAATAATATTTCTTTACATAATGAGACCTGTAGTCAGCAAAAAATGAACACTCTAACAAATAATGGAATTCGTCTCCTATTTTTAGTCTACATAGATGAAATTTTCACTAGGGACCGGGTATCATTCAGATTTGATGAAAAAAGGAAAGAAACTGAGCTTACGCATCTATAATCTAATACACATATTCAGTTAATAGATTGCCATGCAGAAAGTATTAAATACCATCAAGATTCATCAAAAAACGCCCAGTTTGTGCTACTGTTTAGTTTGACATCGGTTGTCTAGTTTATGAAACTAAATGGTCATAAACTGGATGACCAATATCAAAACTAAACTAAATGGTCATAAACTAGATGACCGGTGTCAAAACTAAATAATGTTTCTTAAACTAAACGGTAGCACAAACTGGCGTTATTTGATGAATCTTGATGGTATTTAATACTTCCTGCATGGCAATCTATTAACTGAATATGTGTATTAGATTATAGATGGTAAGCTCAGTTTCTTTCCTTTTTTCATCAAATCTGAATGATACCCGGTCCCTAGTGTTTCTTTCCTGTCTTGGTATATTGGTATAGGATAAAATCTCAATAGGCAATCTATGACTTCTACTTCGCAATTTTGAGATATTTTGTGGGTAGATTTAACATGTAGTCTTCTAATTCAAATTGTTTCTTAAATATTCTGTAATTAAAACATTTACTACTTTCTAATATTTTTGTATTCCAGTTCGGCACAAACTCACCTTTTAACTTTTTTAATAACGTTTGCTTCAACCATTTGCGATTAACATTTTGACCCTGTTGGTGCCATATATAAGAAAGACCAGCATTATCTAGGACCAAATTAATATGCCACCTGGCGGGCTCCCGCTCTAGGATTCCCTCTTCCGAAGCTAGCAGCGGGTCGCACGGCCCTCAGAGCCAATCCTTCTCCCGAAGTTGTCTGCGATATCACCTCGGTGGAAGCGGACGTAAAATACAACTAACCCATCATCATATCTAGGACCGATTTAACGTTATTAATCCAACCAAAATTATTATATACAGTACTAATAAACAACATAATGCTATATGTCAATTGTCTACAATTGGGCTAGTGATAACCACCATTTTTATTATTCCTTATACCTTACTATCTGTTCAATTAGCATATTATACCATAAAAAATCAAAATCATGTCGCTCCACGAAGACGACATTAGGCTTGTGATTTTGGTGTCGATCTGCTTGATGTTTGACTAAATCATGGATGATTTGTAGTTATAGAACAGGAACACTCTGTAATTCAGGGTGTGTAGATTTTTATTATAGCTAATTTACATAAATTACCGGTACATAATGAACCTGTACAACAATATTTTACTGGTAATACAATAAATATATCAAATTATCATTCAGTAAACAGATACTGATCATTTCAAGATTTAACTTCTATTAAATTGTGTGTCTATGTTAGATGCAGTAATATACTGGTGTGTAATATGACTTATTGGCTTTAACATATATTTATATTTACATATATTAAACATTTAAATTGATATAAAATAGTTTTATGTAGTCCCCTTCTGTAGCCCTACTGTTCAGGCTAACTAGCCTAATGAAGACAGCTTACATCATACAGTGCTATATGAAAGGAAATGGGACATTTTGCCCGGACAGCGGCGCTATGAACTACTCTTGTATCGAATTCCAACTGCCAAGGGACCTTTTACGTAGACGCCAATGTGTACACGGGACCTCTGAACGACTATACGTTATCCCTTGCGAGGCGGGGGGTTGGATGGCTGAATGGTTAGCACGTGCGCGCTGTATCATAAAGTCTGTCATTGAGTCAACTGGCGTGGTTTCGAATCCCTGGTTGTATGTTACAAGGAGTAGGGTCGTCTGTTCAACCTCGTGGGTTTTCTCCGGGTCCTCCGGTTTCCTCCCACTGCTAAAGACCCCTACGCGCAAGTGAATTATTGAAATAAAATTAAACCATGTTAGTCCCGAAATGACCTAGTTTGTGTCGAGTGGACGTTAAACCCCATTTCTCTCTCTCTCTTGCCCCTTGCCAGGCCTTCAATCCTGTACGACTGACAAAGAGGAACCGTGTCAGAAGATCCTGATGAACTTTCTTGGCCAACAGAGATCGTACACGGAACCTGTAGCATAGCGAGCCAACGACAAACGTCTTACGCACTGAACCACCGTGGCGCCCCTGCAGCGCTATGAGGGAAGTGGCACCCGATTAGCTGCGTTTCTGTGTCGGCTCTTCACCGAAAAACAACTATCATGGCTTCTTTTACGTGAATGCCAATGTGTACATGGGACTTTTGGTTTTCGTAGCATCCAAATGACCAGGACCAGTAGCTGTCCCCCCTGCCAGACAGTCCACCCTGCACCACCAACAAGGGGAAAACAATGCTGCAATTTCACGGATGGTAGATTAGCAGTTATTCCCCCCAAGACAGATATTTTCTCCCCCCCCCCCCACCATGGTGAATGGTTATTCTACCCGCTAGATGGATGGTTATTCTACATCTAAGTTGGATGGTTATTCTACCCCCTAGATGGATGGTTATTCCCCCCCCCCCACCAAGTTAGAGGGTTATTCTCCACGCAAGGTGGATGGTTATTCTCCCCACAGATGGGTTATTATTTTTCCCGAAAATGGGCGGCTGTTCACGCCCAATAGGGATGCACCCCACACCAATGACAGAAGGTCGTTTTTCCCCATCGAAGGATGATTATTAAAAGAGTTATAAAAAGGTGTGTATTCTTGAATAAGAAGTAAAATACATTACAATTAGATAAAGGCTAAATACCGCTCTTGTAACTGAATAATATGTCCCAATTTTTATTCTGGTCAACAAATTGTACTATTTTACAATATTCCAATTAATTGATGATACAAATTTCATCTTAACACACCTAATTTAAAAAATTGGAAAAATTCAACTAAATGATTTGAAAAGCCTGTTGTAAAGCTTTTCAAATGTGCCTTGGATTTAAAAATATTTTTGAACCCTCTGAACAAGTAAAATAGGATTTAATGGATAATTTACACAACAGGTAAGACACTAACACATCTAGTACTTAGAATAAGGCTATTTTTTATTTTCTGGAGCTGTCAAGCCAGCAAGAGTGTTAATGTCCCTTTAAACCATGTGATTAATCTATTTAATATGGCAACTGGCAATCCGATTAAAACACAGATCCTATTTCGTTTCGTTTTTATAGTTCAAAATTTCGTTTTACTTTCTTTACTACACTTGGATCTGGAAGAGTTGTTATTTAACTCGTGTTCCGAATGGTGTCCGAGATAAGCCAATGAAACGGTCTGTTACGGCGAGCTTTAGACGTATTTTTCACGGAACTGTGGGTAATCCACTAGTAACACCAATGCTGTTTGGTTAATCAAATGTCTGACATCATAGGGTTCTAAGTCGGTCTTTTGACCCCTGACGTGACCTATATAACTTGTCACATCTTTATGTAGTGTAGGCCATCGAAAGTATAAAAAAACGAAACGAAATATAGATCCTTATTTTAATCAGATTGGGCAACTGATCAACTGGTGATCAGTAGTAGAATCAATTAGAGATCAATGTCTGAACATGTGATCAATTTATGATATACAATAAATTACACCAATTATCATCAGGGGCGGATTGGGCCCGGGCTCCAGGGTCGGTGCGGCCCCTTTTACTGACCGCGGAGTCCGGACGGGGTGTCCGGGGGCTCTCCCCCTGGAAAATTTTGAAAAATGAACCCCAAAAATGCGATTTTGTGGCATATCTGATTATAATCTCTGTCAAATAAGATTTGAGACAATTCCCGACATCCCAATTCTGTAATTTCATCTCTGAAAATAACGAGTTAATAAAAATGTCAGGAATGTTTAACACCAGCCTCAGGAAATCGTCTCGCACTCATATTCAGCCATCATCAAATTTTGCTGAGGCCTTAAAATTGAATTTTTTGGGGGGAGTTACGAACCGGAACAAATATACGCATCTGTTTCCGTGTATATTATACACAATGCAGTGTACAATTGAGACAGATATACGCCACGAAGTGTACAATGAGAGAATGGAAGAAAAGAGAACATAATTTGAAAGCTTGTCGTGTTCAGTTATTACATAAAGGTACATCACAATAGTCCCAATCCCTAATTATGAATGTAAACTTATAGTAGCACCATGGTCTATAATTAGGGTCACTAGTAGGTCGACATTGGTTTCCTATCTGATCCATACTCGTGTCATAAGGGAACAGGTCTATAGAGTCATAAACAGAATTAGGATGATCAAAACGCAAACAAGGTGTACCAGTGCCTGTGACGTTAACAGATCCCACATAAATGTAGCCACCACCACTTGTCGAAGCAACACACTGTGTAGCTAAAGAAAATCAAATACAATAAAACATTATTAATATGTATGCTTTACCCACAGGCACTCGAAGGGATTAAAATAAAACTTCTTACTACTGCTTGACTATATATTATAGTATATATATATATATATATATATATATATATATATACTATTCAAAAAAAGTAGGGGATATTTGATTTTTAAGTGTTATTAAAGTCACCTAATGAAACTGACGAAGAAACAAATGACAAAATGAAATGAAGTTCACATTCATCGATTTATTCCAAATGATCGTTAGACTAAGTAAGGCACAGACTGACCATTATAAGGGTAAAATGATACCCGGGGGTCAAACAGCAAAGTTACCACAGCATCACAACCAAGTCAGTAACGGGTAAATCCTCCTCTGTTTGCCAAACAAGCATTGATCCGACGTGGCATACTCCTAATGAGACGTCTAAGGTCATTTTGGTCCAGATTGTCCCATTCCTGTTGCAACGCAGCAGCAAGTTCTTGGACATTGGCAGGACGTTGTTGACGTTGACGTAACCTCTGTCCAAGCATGTCCAAGACATGCTCGATGGGGGAGAGGTCGGGACTCAGTGCTGGCCAAGGTAATGTGGTGATGTTCTGTTGTTGGAGGTAACCTGTAACGATCCTGGAAGATGAAACGGCGGCCATGACGTCATGCGAACGGCACAACATGGACTGCCAAGATGTTGTCCCTGTAGTACTGGCCTGTAACACGCCCTGCAACAACATGTAAAGCCGTTCTTCCAGCAACAGTGATGCCTCCCCACACCATAACAGAACCACCCCCAAATCGATCATGTCTGATGACGTTAACGTCTTGGAAGCGCTCGTTTCGACGACGCCACACCCTCCTACGTCTGTCCAAAAAATCAACAGTGAACCTTGACTCATCTGAAAACATCACATTGCTCCAGCGTCGATTATCCCAGTGTTGGCGATCCCTACACCAACGACGTCTTGCCTGAATGTGATGATCTCTCAAACAAGGGATCACGCGAGGACGTCGGGCGCGAAGGTGACCCCTATGCAGTCGATTCCGAATCGTCTGGCCACTCACTCTCACACCAGTGTCTGTTTGAAGACGAGCGCTGATCTGATTTGCTGTGATGACACGATTTCTCAAGGCCAAGGTACGGATAAATCGATCCTGGGCTTGAGTTGTCGCCCTTGGTCGACCTGAGCGTGGTCTGTCCTGTACAGATTGTGTATCACGGTATCTGGACCATAGCCTGCTTATGACAGACTGAGAAACATTCATCGTCCGCGCCACAACCGCCTGTGTTGTGCCGATCTGTAGCATGCCAAGGGCACGTAACCTTTCATTTTGGGTAAGCCGACGCATATCAAAATTTGTTTTCTGGTCACTAAAACAATTAAACTGATGTTTCCACCCTGGAATTCAATGTCACAATGACTGTAACATTCAAAGTCAGAGTCGTGCAAATCTTGGGTTGGACCCCCATGATGATCCCAAGCATCACCTGCATTCCATGCGGAAGCTATTGGTGCGTTTGGGCGTCACATGTAACTGGAAATGTTTCTTCTGTTAGGTTCTATAGTGACTTTTTTCGTAGTCATTTGCATATTTTAGTATTATGCCCCCAAAATCAAATATCCCCTACTTTTTTTGAATAGTATATATATATATAATATAGTCCAGCAGTAGTAAGAACTTTTATAATATATAGTCAGGCAGTAGTAAGAAGTTTTATTTTAATCCCTTCAAGTGCTGTGGCTTTAGCACTTAAGCAAATGATGGATACCAAGCCCATAACATACAACCCACTAACCCGCTCTTTACCTATCACAGATGATTGATTACAGATGGTGATAACCCACCTGTGACAGATGATTGGTACCCACCAATGATGATTGATTCCAGCTCCATCCGCCTATAACATATGATTGATACCCCCCTCCCCCTTTGTAAAAGATGCATGATTGATACCCACAACCAATAACATATGTTTGATACCGTACCCCTCACTCACCCCCCGTAACAGATGATTGATACCCCCCCCCTCAGTTAACAGATGCTTGGTACCCACCACCTATAACGGATGATTGATTCCACCTCTATAACATAATTATGATTGATACCCTCAACCCTCAACCCCACTGTAACAGATGGTTGATACTCCCACCCTGTAACAGATGATCGATGCCCCCACCCTGTAACAGATGAACTACCCCCCCCCCCTCCCCTCTATAACAAATGATTGATGCCCCACCCTGTAGCAGATGATTGATACCTAACCCCACCCTGTAATAGGTGATTGCTACCCTCCATCTAGTTACTTTAGTAACGAAAATATGAGAGCCCTACCTGCTCTCTTATTTTCGTTACTAAAGTAACTACCTTCCATCATATAACAGATGATTGACTGCCTTCCCCCTCCCCTCCTACTATAACAGATAGTGATCCCCCAACCGTCTATAACAGTTGATTGATACCACTCCTCCCTCCCATTTAAGCGACTTTACACTGCCTGTAGCCCAGGTTAGGAGCAGAACAGTAGGACGTTAAACTCCATTTCATATCATTTCATTTCCCATGCCAGACCCTCTGTCCTACAGCACTTATCAGGGGGTACCACGCTCTCGGTCGACACCAGGATTGAAGCCCGTACCTCCTGGTCAGCCAGTGTGTTCTTCAAGACAACACGCAGCCGTAAACATGATGTGCTCGGGGAAGTCTTAAGCCGATGTATGTTGTAAAAATACTTACGAATACAGAATAGATTTGGGGTCGGTGTCCATTCTTCATTTGCCTCGCAGGTGAATGCATAGGACCCGGAAAAATAAATCCACGTGTCTTTACAGCTGTAGGTTACGACATCACCAATAGATGTTGAATTATAGACATGCGTTGTTCCAGTCCTTGAAGGGGGCGGACCGCAATCTACAGGAGCTATAGGCAATAAAAACAAATAAAAGACTGATACATTGACCGCGGGGTAATAAAAACAAAAGGGGTGTGGTCAGAGGTAACGCACGGGATAAGAGAGAGAGAAATGAGGTTTAACGTCCACTCGACACAAACTAGGTCATTTCGGGACAAACATATGCTTTGATTTTTATTTCAATAATTCGCTTGTGCGTAGGGGTCTTTAGCAGTTGGAGGAAACCGGAGGACCCGGAGAAAACCCACGAGGTTGGACAGGCGACCCTACTCCTTGTCACGTACAACCGGGGAATCGAAACCCCGCCAGTTGACTCAGTGACAGACCGTGTGATACAGTTAACCATTCGGCCATCCAACCCCCCGCAAGGGATAAGATTCTCTTTATCAAAGGGATTTGGTCTGAGGTAACAAAGGGTGTGGTCATGGAAGGGTGTTAAAAGGTGTGACGTCCAGAGGAAACAAAGGCAAATAAATATTTACTATCTATAATAAATCAGTCATTTAGAAGAGGAAATAGTTTTTGTTGAAAGCCAAATGAGCTAATCAAGTAAAATATCGTACACACGGTTTGGTAGATTGCAATGGAAGCCTACATGTATTAGTTTAAGGATGCATTAGATAAAGATTCTTGACGTTCTTGTTGTAATAGTTAAAACTAGATCATAACAAAACGATTATATTCAAAAGTTCACTCAAATTAGTTTATAATGATAGTTTGAAGATTTAGCGTAGATTGTTTAATATCGTAGAAACAATACTTGACAATTGCGGTTAAGTCTTGATTATCATTCAGTTTTTTTTAAATGGCTCTAATCCATTTAAATGTCCTCAGCCATCCGATGGACTAGAGAGTTAACTATGGGCTTGTCATGTGCATAAAATGTCTGAATAATGGGCTAATGAAGACGGGGAAGTTTTGCCCGGACAGTGGCACTATGGCCTACTCTTATATCGAATTCCAACTGTTAAGGGATCTTTTACGTGCATGCCAATGCATAGACGGGACCTCGTACCATCCGAACGACTAGACGTCTGAATAATGGTGTATATAACATTTGAATCCAAAATAAAGACCGGCAATAGACATATTTAGTAACGCTCGAACATAATGCATATTTGAGTCAAATCAAATAGCAAAGGGTATTGGATATAGTTTAATATTAGGTCATTAGAAAAAGGAACAGATGGAGTTTAATATTACGTCAATAGTAATGGGAACAATATTATATAGATCATTTTGATCCAGATTTTCTGGCGTGGTTCCCCCTTGTCAGTGATGCAGGACGGAGGGCCTGACAAGGACAGCTGTCTAGTCATTCGGATGAGACGAAAAGCCGAGGTCCTGTGCAAGTAAAAAATCCCTCGACAGTTGGAATTCGATATAAGAGTAGGCCGTAGTGCCGCTGTCCGGACAAAATTTACCTCATAGCACACTGTATGGCGTATGCCTGTCTTCATTAGCCCAGTACGGAGCAAAACAGTTCGACGTTAAACCCCATTTCATTTCATTTCATTTTATATAGATCATCAGTAAAGCGAACAGATGAAGTTTAATATTAGGTCATTAGAAAAGGGTATCGGTTCTCTCGCAGAAAATTTTGAAATTTTGAACCCCACTTAAGTGTGCTCGAATGACATTACAACATTGCTGGTTCTATACAGCTATAAGATCAACCTAATCAGCAGTAAATATTCGCATTACTATAGTGGCTGATTGGTATCACGTCGTAATGTCGTGGTGTCGCCCTTCAGCCACCATACATCACCGCTGTGACAAAATTGCTAAAAGACTGTGAAACTGTAATAAGTACGGAATGCAAGGTGGAAGTCCTTTACTCTCGAACTCATACTTACGATTGCAGACTAGATTTGGAGTCGGTGTCCATAGTGCATTGGTTTCACAGGTAGATGTATATGAGCCGGAAGTATAAGTCCAAGAATCTTCACAGCTGTAGGTTACGACATCACCAACAGAGGTTGAATTATAGACACGTGTTGTTCCAGTTCTTCTTGGAGGCTGACCACAGTCTGGAGGAGCTATACCCAATAAAAACAAATACAAGACTGATATATTTCTTAATATTGGGGTTGGGGTAACAGAAACAAAAGTGGTGTGGCAAGGGGGTAAAAAAAAAGGGTGTGGTCGGGGAGAAAATGTTGTAAAATGTTGGATGCATCCTGGGTAACAAAAGGGTGTGGTCAGGAGGTTACAAAAGAGCGTGGTCATGGGGTAACGGAAGCGTGTGGTAGTGGTGTCTGGGGATAGAAAACGGGTGTGGTCATACCACTCATGGGGTAACAAACGGGTGTGGTCAGGGGTAACAAAGGTGGTGTGGTCTTGAGGCTACTAAACAGTGTGGTCATGGGAAACAAAAGGGTGTGGTGTGGTCAGGGGGTAACAAAAGTGGTGTGGTTAGGGGGTAAAAAACGAGTGTGGTCAGGTAGTAAAAAAGGGGTGTGGACCGAGGGCAACAGACGTGTGTGGTCAGGGGGTAACAAATGGGTATGGCCAGGGGTTATCAAAGTGGTGTGTTTCGGGGTTAACAAAGTGGTGTGGTTAGGGTCAACAAAAGGGTGTGACGGGGGGGGGGGGTAACAAAAGCGTGGTCACGGGGTAACAAACAGTGTTCTCCTACCTCCACAAACAATGGTGGGGTTTTCCCATTCTCCATTGGCTCTACAAACAGCCTGAGTTGTACCGCGCATATATTCCGACCATTGGTTACAGGTATAGTCTGTTATAGACATATGTGATGAACCGTTAGATGTATAGGTGCTGTATGGGCGTGACCACGGTATACCACACTCTTTAGGTACATCTACTGTAATTATACAAATTTAAAATAGTTATTGAAACTATTGTACAACATATACTATTACAATTATTACACAGAACAATGAATTGAATCCGGAAGTCTTAATCTCCTAGGGGATGGCCGAGTGGTTAGGAAGTGCGCGTTGTATCATAAGGTGTATTATTGAGTCAACTGGCGTGGTTTCGATTCCCCGGTTGTCGGTTGTACGTGACAAGGAGTAGGTTTTCTAAAATTGAAGTAAAATTGAACCATATTTTAGTCACGAAATGATCTTACCCCATCTCTCTATCTCTCTCTCTCTCTCTCTCTTTCTCTTAATCTCCTGTGGTATAACGTGTGTATGAAGCTCCTATGGTACAATATGTGTATGAAGCGCCTGCGGAGTAATATGTGTATAAAGCCGATGTGTTGGGACTTGGGAGGCTTAACGATACCAGTGTACGACAATTTTAACTACAATGGGCCCCGCGGTGACCCAGTGAGTAAGACGTTGGCTCGCTATCCTGAAGGTCCCATGTTCGATCCCTGTTTTAACCGACAAAGTTCATTTGGATTTTCCGGCGTGGTTTCACTCACCTTGTCAGTGATACAGGACAAAGGACTTGGTAAGGGACAGCGTAATAGTAGTTCGGATGGCACCAAACATCGAGGTCCCGTGTATACATTCGATTGCACGTAAAATTAACTACGACAATGGCAACAAGTGTAAAATATTCCACTGGGATTTTCCAAGCTGGATTTCAGTTTGTAGAGTAACATACTTTGAAGGCATGATAAATATGTAATAAAATGAAATGGGGTTTAACGTCCTACTTTTCTGCTCCGACTGGTATAACGACGATGTGCTATGAGGGAAATTTTGCCTGGACAGTGGCATAGCTATCTGCCCTTATTTCGAATTCCGGTTTCCTCCCACTGCTAAAGACCCCTACGCGAAAGCGAATTATTGAAATAAAATTGAACCATGTGTTAGTCCCAAAATGACCTAGTTTGTGTCGAGTAGACGTTGAACCCCATCTCTCTCTCTCTCTCTCTCTCTCTCTCTCTCTCTCTCTCTTTCGAATTCTGTCAGGGGTTCTGCTGCGTACACACCAATGTGTAAACTAGTTCTTGGATTTTTGTCCCATTCGAACGACTACTCGCTGTTCCTTGTAAGGGTTCTCCGTCCTGCACCACTGACACGTGGAAACCATGCCGGAAAATACCGGGCAAATTTCAAGGGAGCCAATCTCATTAATACACAGATCCTATTTCGTTTCGTTTTTTTATAGTTCAAAATTTCGTTTTACCTGTCTTTACTACACTAGGATCTGGAAGGGTTGTTATATAACCCGCGTTCTGGATGATTTGAGGGATTACCCACTGAAACGGTCTGTTACGGCAAGTTTTTGGCGTGAGGTGCAGGGAACTTTGGGTAAACCACTAAAACGTCAACGCTGATTGATTAATAAATTTCTAAAGCTCGTATGACACCTGACGCGACCTTCCACTACAACTGGTCATGAAGGCCATCGAAAGTATAAAAAAAACCGAAACGAAATATAGATCTGTATTTTAATCAGATTGCGAGGGAGCGAACCCGATACAAAGCTAGTTAGCGAACCAGTGTCTTACTCACTGAGCTCCCATAATAAATATGACCTTATTTGAAATTAATTAGACTTATTTTCGTGGTCATGCCGATTAGAGTTAAAGAAGCTTACTGGAAGTATCACACGATGTCGTTGTTCCATCGGAAACACAAACTGACCAATCAGGACACGTGTGGTTAATACAATTCCGGTGTAAACCCTGAAAACAAAATATACACACTGATCAGCAATGAATATTCGCTAGGCCGGTCACAATCACTGATAAGGATGACATGGATGCGACTTAAACATACACTATGCAAGAGCTAAATCTACCTATTGTAGGTCTTTCTTTAGGCCTGAAATGTTATATAAACTATTGATTAGACATTTATTAACAAAACAAGACCATAACCTACCCTCGATGGCACCGGATACTCGAGATTTTAACTAGATTAAAACGGTTCGCCATTAAAAAATTTAATTTAAAAATGGGAAAGCGAGGCTAAGTCCCGATTATACCAGTGCCCTGGCTATCACTGTGCACACATCTTGTCAAAACTACAAACAATGATAACTTGGCTGAGAATAAAGTAATTTGAATGAAATTTTCAATATTTTCTTTCTTATCATCTATTTTTAAATTATTATAGCAAGAATGGTTAATTCTTTATTTAACTCTTAACTAATGTATCTTTAATGGGCCCTAAATATTAACTTTTTTTCCTCCGATAATTTAAATAAACATTTTGTCTATGTATTAGAAAAAAAGAAGGACGTTTGAAGTATTTGTACGTAAAAAATATTTCCTTTTTAGTGTAAATGGGTATTAAAATGAGTAGAGGCACCATTCTGCCCGAAGCAGTAACGTCTTATGTAAACAATGCACGCGCCACTGAGGCAATGATTGACGCCGCGTGATATGACGTCACGTGTCGAAGGCAGTCATCTTTTACAGAGATATTAGAAGACTTTCGTAATCCTCTGTGAAACAGATTGCAAAAGATACACACGATTCATACAGACTGTGTGATTTAGTATACTTTTATCCAGTTCACCTATGTCAAGTTCAACCAACGAAATTACATGTGAAATCATCGACCAGTGTTAAAAACAAATTTCTATTTAAACATACATTATGCAAGAGCTAAATCTGTCTATTGCAGGTCTTTCTTTAGGCCTGAATTACCTAAATTATTAATTAGACATTAATTAACTTATCTAGACCATAATCAACTTTAGATGGCATCGCTAGCCTGCGATCGTGAGTAGATTATGAGCCGATTTACTGCATAACTTTCCTTCACGATTTAACGATTAATTGGATAATCGAGACTATGCTGTTTATCGTACTGACTTTAGTAATGATGATCGAGGCTAGGCGGAAATTTCAATCGCTTAGTTCTCGGTTCATAGTGAATCAATTTGAATGAACTTTTCAACAAATTGTCTTTACATTATCTAGTGTTTAACTATTATAGTGAGAACTGCCAACTCGTTATCGAATCTCCCATAATGTATCTTTAAGATGCATTCTTTGAGATTTAGATAAAGAGCTGGCAGTTCTTGTTATAATAGTTCCAAAATAGATAATGAAAAAGAATACATTGAAAATTTCATTTAAATTACTTTATTTTGAGCGAGGCTATGAGTTTTATATACCGTAGATTGCTTATTATCGGTCGTAGCAACGGTACATGACAATCGAGTCTAATTCTCGATTATCCATTTTATCGTTAAATTTGTAAATCTCACGGTTGTCAGAATCCTTTTAAATCCTGACCACCCGTAATGCCCGAATAAATTTCGGGTTTGCAGACATCGGTGCCGGTCTTCTGCGAGAGCGGGGTTTACCGTGTATGGACCCCAAGAAAAGTTTGAAATTTTTGAAATGCGTTTTCCTGCTATTCCAGCCCGTGAACAAAGCAACTTCAAAGTAGTTTAGTACAGCCTAATTAAAGCTGAACTCCGATTACAAAACTAACCGTTGGGGGGTAATTTTTAAAATTTAACTGCCGCAAACGCATTTTCCTGCTATTTCAGCCCTTGAATACAGCAACTTCAATGTGGTCCAATATAGCCTACCTGGCTGACCTAAATCCCAAACAACCAATCAATCATCGCGGGTTATGGGGGCCTCGCCCCCGCTGGAGAAAATTTTGAAAATTTAACCGCCGCAAATGCGTTTTCCTGCTATTCTAGCCCGTGAGTTGAGCAGCTCCAAAGTTGTCCAATGGTTTTGTAACCGAAATCCCACTCTATGCCGCCCTGAATTCCAACCATTCAATTAGACTGTTGCAACTGCTTTCACAAATAATAATAGATGCCCGAAAAATGTCGCACAAAGTAGAGTGGCTCCAGGCAAAATGTTTTAATCCATAGTCAATTCAGTACAAATTCGTGGTATTCAGTTAAAATAAAAGTAAAATTAGTGGTTTATTAGATTTCGGATACTTTATTTTGCCAAGTAGACGAAATAAAAAAATTGATGTATTGGACACCTTTCTCTGGGGAATGTTTCGGTCTTGATGTATTGGACAGCTTTCTCCGGGGAATGTTTCGGTCTTGATGTATTGGACAGCTTTCTATGGTGAATGTTTCGGTCTTGAAGTATTAGACAGAAGGTGTGTATGGGTCGGTGTGTGTGGAGGGTGTGTTTCTGTGTGTGTGTGTGGGGGGGGGGGTGAGGCTACAAAGCATCTATTCTCAATATTTTTCTTTATTACTAATAACTGTATTACCTTATAAATAGCACTGGCTTCACCGTAAACATAATTTGGATCTGTAGATAACGTCTGGTTCATCTCCTCTTCTGTTGGCGCTATATTTAACTGACAAATCTTCTCAATTTTATTATAGTTAAAAGAATGGCATAAAGATCGTTTTAAACATTCTTTACAGCATGATAAAGTTGAATTCAAACTTAATTCTCTAAAAACCAAACCTTCTCGGTATACACTACCGGTGAAATTCATATGTGTGGTTTTCGGACACTGTGCATTTGTTTTGACAATAAATTCCGAGGCAGATATCAAGATAAGCGTCATCAACAGGTTTCGTACTTTCATTTCTCTGACGTTAAGTTACATTAGTACAAAATTATCCCTATGAACTTGCGTTGAGATTTAAATGTCGCTTCAAAACAAGGATATCGCAAAAGCGGGATACAAGTTCCAATATTTCCGGGACGTTCACACCGTTAACAATTTGTGTAATTACACTTGCGTATAGCCCACTTGTGATCTTAGGACTTCTATCTTGCTCCCATCTACGAACTAGCTTCGGCTTTTGAAAACCGGATTCCCAACCATCACCACTATATTATATGCATAAGTAGTTACTAAGTTTAACAATAGTCGTATCTAAGTAGGCTATGCTAACGCTTCTCTGAACACCTCATGCCACGAAAAAAACCCTCAGTGAATTCTTTTAATCCAGAAAAGAACTAAGTTTTACAATAGTCGTATCTAAGTAGGCTATGCTAGCTCTTCTCTGAACACCTCATGCCACGAAATAATTTCTAGAAAAACAACAGAGAATTCTTTTGATCCAGAAAATAACTTCCAGTTAGGTTTTCTTTGTATCGATCGCGGAGGTGTCAGTGTTACTATACCTCAGTTTAATTCACGCTTTGTAGCCTATCACGATTTAAATATAAACAAATATTCAATCCCAATGGATTGTCTACGACATCATCCTAAGTGGAAGTGGACGTAAAACTCTAGAAACGAACGAACGAAAACTCCCAATGGAAGAGAATACAGCATCCGCATTATTCGACTTGAACTTCCAATGCACTAGGTGTGGCAATTACTACAATTCAATACTAAAGAGCTGCTAAAGAAATAATGAAATTTAAAATACCTATATCACTGTTCTATAAACAAGTAATACGATGAAACAATAATCAACAGTGTCGTAACTATGGTAACTGAACTCTCCAGACAATGAGTCACGTTAATCGCAACGCATATAATAATGTAACATGAATGTATATAAATTGATTTACATTCAATCGTTTCCGGTTTTACTGTAATTTCTAATCAGTTATATTCTGCGGAATACGTCAGAAGTCTCAATCGAATGGCGATCTCTAGCGTCTGTTTATTCCAGTCTACACTGATAGCATTTATTGCGCATGCTCTCCAGATAAGAATATGGCGTTGGCGTTTGACATGACTTGTGGAATATGTCTAGCCTCGCATTATGATACACGATCTGTGTACCAATGATAAAATGTTTTCCCGGTAATTCGGTAGCGCGTAGGGGTCTTTAGCAGTGGGAGGAAACCGGAGGACCCGGAGAAAACCCACGAGTTTGGACAGGAGACCCTACTCTTTGTCACGTACAACCGGGGAATCGAAACCGCAAGTTAACTCAATGACAGACTTTAAGATACAGCGCGCAAGCGCTAACCATTCAGCCATCCACCCCCCCCCCCCAAAACCAGAAGCAACAAAGGTTTTTAGATAATTTGCTCTATAATCCCTTTTCTTCAATTTTGTATAACCAAAGCATACTCTATAAATTGTTCTATATTGGAATTATGTAGAAAAACCCCATTAATATCAAATCCTGGTGCAGTTGTATTGTTTCCCTTCTAGTTGGGTAAAATTAACCTTCCCAATGGGTTAATGAATTAACTCAACCACCGTGAACATAAAAAATATCTATTTTTAAATGCATTGAAGGAATATGTTTTTTATGTACAAAATAATAAAGACTTTTCCTGGTATCTTTTGGGACCCCGGTGATATCTGATGTTTCTTGGGCATAGTAGAATTTTTGTTCGTATTACGTGCAGATATAAATATTACATATTTGAGTAGATGTTTTGGCGTCTATAGGGAGCTATGCTTAATGTAGCTTCTATAGGGAACTATTATTGACTATATCTACAGACCAAATCGAGCATTAACAATTGGAATCTCCGTAAGGAATTTTTACATAACGCAGTCTAGGTTACCAAGACAGTAAACTGAACACCTCGGTTTACCAGTCCAGGGATGTATAATACTAATCGAACGATCTATAGTCCGGTGGCTGAAGGGGTGATGGGTGATGGGGGATGGGGGGGGGGAGTCGCCACCCGAGCTGTGAATTTATGAGACCAAGTTTGTCTAGACCAGTTTTTTGCTTAGATTCCGAATCTGGGTGGTGATCAGGCGTTTGAAGGGGCGTTTTTGAGATATGGGGGTCCTATGTCTACAATTGGGGGAGAATGTGATTATGTTGACATAAAAGATGATCATGTATATTTATAAAACATAAACTTCTATGAATGCCCATCCCTAAATAAGTGTTTATGATGCCCCAGTGGCGAGGTGGGGTGAGTGGTTGCTGGTGTGCGTATGTGTGTTGGGGGGGGGGGGGGGGCGGGAAATGAGTTCACGTCCATTCAAATGATGATTTTCTTAGAGCTTGGCAAAAACATTACTTTTTAATTCCGCTGCAAATCTCTAAATATGTTTATAAGGCGTTCTGGATGATGTGAGGCATTAGCCAATGAAACGGTCTATTACGGCGAGTTTTTGGCGTGAGGTGCACGTAACTGTGGGTAACCCACCAGAAACATCAACGCTGATTGGTTAATCAAATGTCTGACGTCATAGGTTCAAAAGCCGCTCGTGTGACCCCTGACGTGACCCCCCACTACAAATTGTGAGATCTTCATGCAGTTTAGGCCATAGAAAGTATAAAAAAAACGAAACGAAATATAGATCTGTATTGTAATCAGATTGAGGTTGCCACGTGAACACCGAGAAAGTTTCGCTGTGTTACCGGAGTAACTTGAAGCAGTACTGCCATGGTAAACGGTCATTCGGCCTACATGTGGTGACTTTGCATGGCGTCTGATGCTGCTAGAGGTGGACACACACTTTACCAAAATCACATTATGTCTCACCAGCACTTCCGGTCCAATCAGTGACATGTTTTCATTGAGTTTCACCACAACTGAAACATGCTCACTGTGTTTAATTACGTCATTATTCTATTCACACTACCCTAGTTATCGTGACTGATAGCTAGAATTGTACATGGCCTGATTTCCAAGGCACCCGATTGTAATTATCACTAATCCGGTCACACTATCGAATATCATCAACGAGTGTATGGGTCTAATAATTATCTCTTTATCTGGGATCGGTATATCAGGAATCTTCAATCGGTTCTTATCATTTCAAGGTTTCTTTCTTGTAATATGACATTCTATTTCAAGCATATGTAATAATTCACATGGTAATGTTGACTGTACTATAATTGTTTTAAAAACGCTACATTAAGGGCAGGGGAACCGCACAGGCCCATAACTAGTCCTGCGCCCCCCCCCCCCCCCCCCCTGCAAGCCATTTCGCACCCAACTGTGAAAAAATTGTCGACTATAAAAACAATAGATATACATTGTCCGTCAATTTTACAGCACCCCTGAGAATACTATCCTCCTCGCTCATTGCTCTGAGCTAGTTGCGACCCTGGAACCGCACAGCAAAAAAAAACCCTAAAAAAAACCAACAAAAAAACCCCACAGATTACAAGCCCATGGATAAAACAGATGTTTGAAGGCGACTGTAAGGAATAAATGAGTTAATTCACAAATATTTCGTTGAACTCTACAAATCCAATCGAGAATCTGTAAATATGTTGATCCGGTTTCACTAACGATGGTCACAAATGTTTCTATAGATTTCCAAGTCAACGCTACGACCGACATTTATGTATGGTTTAATGATCGGGAGCGAGACATTAAGTAATATATTGATACTGCACGAGGCGTAAACCGAGTGTAGTTTCAATATATTACGCAATGTCTTTAACTCGAAACCATGAAACAACTTAATCTACAGACACCATCCCACACGTTCTTTTCAATGAAATACTTCACGCGAGTCCAATATTTCATCTAGTATAGATAATGTACGATTGACAAGTTGCCCGTACATTATTGGACATAATGGTACGCCAACATCAAAGGATTACGTCACATCTGTATTTTAAATGGAGTGATTGGATGATGTGCAATGGTCGTATCCAGACAAAATGGCTAGAGTACAATGTGTTAGGAAATGCGGCTTACAGCAGATTTTGAGATGAAGGGGGGTTGCTTTAGATGATGACAATGCACTTGATAAAATTCGAATTTAAAATAAATTTCCACTTCCAAACTACAAAACATCTGTATGTGATGGGAGTAGGCGTTAACCCGAACAGCATAGACCAATACTAATCGATCTAACAACTATAACATAACTCAAATTCACCTATTATTTCTAATCTGGTGCGCGTATCATCAGTCACGAAAGTAAATAGAAAGCGTCTAACCCAGGCCTTTTGAAAGAGTTTTATTCGGTACTTCACATAGTTTTTTTCTACTTTTGATTTCCAACGTGTAAATGTTTAAAAGAGATACCTACTAATCCTAAAAGAGGTTAAGTTCACGTTATCATTAAACCATAACACATACTTATGGAAGAACAAATACTGATTTATTTAGGCGACGATTCGAAGAGTATTCTCTCAAAGTTTTAAAGCAAGTACCTTGAAAACGTTGAGAGAATACTCTTCGAAACGTAGCCTAAATAAATCAGTAATTGTTCTTCCATAAGTATGTGTTATAGTTTATTGCTCAATCCAGTTTCTAAATGCCTCTCAAAGATCATTCACGTATCATCTAGTGTTTAAAAAAGGGGACCAGGTTTTGTTATGTTTGATAGAATGAACGGACATTTAGCAAATCTCATACTACGTGTGTTTTAAACATTATTAATGTCTTATCAGTTGAAATCTATCCCGTGAATTAATCTGTCCTGTGGTATAAAACTCGAGTAAACCTATCCAGTATATTTATACACAGTCATACAGAGGTGGGTAATATTCTTGTATCTTCTTTAAATCAAATACATCTGTATAGTCTTATCGTTATTAATAAGTCTCCTATGGTTAATGGTAACGGTACCGTGACAGTCGTAACGTTATAGTTTTATAATTTAGTCCCTCTATAACGCTGTCGGTTATACTATCTTCTAAGTCTTATTTTTATGATTTAGTATCCCTATAACGTTAAGTCCTAACGTTATAATTTAGTCTCTCTATAATCTTATAATTTAGTTTCCCTATAACGTTGTTAGTGACAGCCTCTTCTAGGTCTTAATGCTATAACACTGTAGTTTAGTCCCTATAGCGTTGTTGGTAACAGCTTCGACTAAGTCTTAACGTTAGAACATTATAATTTGTCCTCCGTATAACGTTATTTTTGACAACATCGTCTACGTCTTATAACGCTTTAATTTAGTTCCCCCATAAACGTTGTTGGTGGCAGCCTTGTCGAAGTCTTAACGTTAGAGAGGTATAATTTGACTCCCTGAAACGTTAATGGCGACAACATCGTCTAATTCTTAACATTATAACGTTATAGTCTCTCTGTGACGTAATTTCCTCTATTATAAACAAAATTTACGGATAAACATCAGTCACCAACCGTCGTGTTGACGGCTGGTAACTGAAGCGTTTCGAAGATAAAAAAAACCACCCAGCCAATCGGCACGTGTAGCCAACTGTAATTCGGCCATGGACCTTGATCTGTTTTTGTACAAATGATGATTACGAATCTCTACCGTTAGCGTAGAATAAGCCACCCTTTAGTGATACACAGCCTCAAGGTTAATACAAACCTTATTTTTTAAGAATGGAATGGGGTGAACGTCTCGTCAACGCAATACTTAGGTTACTTGAAGACTAGCATACTTTAATTCCCATTTCAAAGGTTACGTTGGCAATGCGACACTAGAATTTTGCCCGGGCATCGACGTTTCCGTCGGATTCTTTTTTTGAATTGCCAAGGGTTAGGGTTAGGGTTAGGGTGACACCGTATACACTTGTGGATCTGGGTTGTTTGTCCTGTCTGAACGACTATGTACCCTTTCCTTGTCTGTCCCAGATGTACCACATCTGATAAGGGAGAACCGGGCTTCAAAATGTCGAAATGTTTTTCTCAGCTCACGCCAGGATTCGAACTTGGGCCATTTTGGTCGACAGGGCATTTTCCTACAACTGAACTCGCATCCCCATATTTTAATAATGACGGACCATGTTCATGATTGTCATATATGCTACTGGTTTCTATATTTTGTAGATGTATTACCTCTGGTGCCTGTTGATTGTTGGGTGTATACACCTTGCTAACTCGACAAACAACACCGATATTAATAAACGAGCAGGTAAGTTGGGTCTCATACTCCTCACAGTGTTTTGTTTGATTAATTCTAACCCCAATCAAACACTGCTGGACCTACATCTAATTTATGTCTCAAATCAGCACAGTAATGGCTACAGATGGAGTTCTCGGGCCATTCCTTCAGGAATATGGTTTGGTCTTAATGCGAGAACTTTTAGTCCTGTCATGAATTGTACATACAGATCACCCAACACATGTCGAGCTATATAATAAGACAGATATACAGTGTACTACTCTTATATCGAATTCAACTACCAAGGTGTATTGTTGGTGCAAGTGAATGTGTACACGAGACCTTGGTTTTTCATGCGCAAGCGAATTATTGAAATAAAATTTAAAAAAAACATATGTTTGTCCCGAAATGACCGAGTTTGTGTCGAGTGGACGTTAAACCCCATTTCTCTCTCTCTCTCTCTCTCTCTCTCTCTCTCCCTTGGTTTTTCGGCCACCCTAACGACGGTACGCTCTTCCTTGCATGGTTATGTGTCCCAAGGGGGACCACGCCGGAAAATCCCGATGAACTTTCGTAACCAACGCATGGATAGAACACAAGACCTCTAGGTTAGCGACCCAACGCCTTATTCACCGTGGCACCGATTATGAAATAATTATCCTATGTGATCTACTAAATCGCTAAACTAAATACCTCTTCAGAGCAACATAATTTTAACCAATCAAAAATCTTATTTTATATCAAACTTGGGGGTTGGGTGTTCGAATTGTTTACCGCGAGTGCTTTACATATAAAGGTCTGTCATTAAGGGCAAGTGACGTGGATTCGATTCCCCACGTGTACGTGACAATGAGTAAGGTCGTTTGTCCAACGTCGTGGGGTTTCGCCTTGTCGCACCTGGTTTCCTTACGTGCAATCCTCTCTCTCTCCCTCTCTCTCTCTCTCTCTCTCTCTCTCTCTCTCTTTGTAACGTGATTAATGCAACCTTTCTCTTTCTTGTTTATTTCAGCTAAAACAATATGGCATAATAACGATTTTCCCGACCACGATCCTCTACATAACTTCAAACCAGTGGAGCACGGTTTCTTTAACTATGGTTCTCTAACGGCTGCCAAGGATCCCGCAGGTGGGAGCCATAACGTCATCAAGGTCTACTACAAACATGGAACCTATTCGGGAACCAAAGGTTACAAAGGCGCCCAATTCTACAGTCACCCAACCTCCCATACCGCCATGGGACTATCATATCAAGTCTATTTCAGTCATGGGTTTGATTTCGTCAAAGGAGGTAAACTGCCTGGTCTAGCAGGAGGTGATGAAGCTGATTGTTCAGGTGGCAATAATCATGATACGTGTTTCTCAGCCCGACTCATGTGGCGTGCTAACGGCGACGGGGAAGTTTACTCTTACTTTCCGGATCAAGCTCACGGATTCTGCGATAGGAAGGATGTCGAATGCTCGAATGATAAAGGAATATCGCTAGGACGCGGAACGTTCCGATTTAAGACGGGCCAATGGAATCGGATAACGGAATACGTTCACTTGAATACGGTTGGTAAAAGTGATGGTTACGTCAAGTTGTATTTTAATGGTAAGCTGGTCTATACAGGCAAAAATATCAAATGGAGAGTCAAGGACAGTCTGAAAATCAACTCGATCTTCTTCTCAACATTTTTTGGTGGAGGCAGCAAAGAATGGGCAGCTACAAAAGATTGTTATTCCTATTTTAAAGATTTCATTTTATCCATGGGAGACGCACCCCCTCTTCTTGGTTGAAATAAACAAAATTAATATCATTTTAAAATTTGTTCTATTTTTACTTACGTAAGCGACTATTAACAAGAATACACCACCAATATATATGAGGTTAACCCTACAGAAATATAGAATTAAAATATTTAGGGTAAACAGCCATTTAAAGATACATTATGGGAGATAAGATAAAGAGATGGCAGTTCTCGCTATAATAGTTAAAAACTAGATAGTGTAAAGGTAATTTGCTGAAAATTTCAGTCAAATTGATCCACTATGAGCCGAGAAAGAAGCGGGTATCATTACTAAAATCATTAATATAAACAGCATAGTCTCGATTATCCACTTTTTTAATTTAATTATCAATGGCCGTTAGCGGCATATAGGAATCTAATCCAGCCAACATCGAGAGTTTATTATGGTCTGGATAAGTCAATTAATGTCTAATTGATGATTTAGATAACATTTCAGGCCTAAAGAAAGACTTGTAATAAGCAGATTTTGCTCTTGCATAATGCATGTTTAAGCAATCAATTATCAGATTACTCCCCATGAGAGTTGTACGGCGTCTTTTTATGTCATGTTATAGCTACCAATTATCTGCTTCATAATCAGGTATGCTGTGTATAACATGCAAATATACTGAGCGCCATGGAAAATGCATCACTTTTTTTTCCCAAATATTTTATTACTAGGTGGTTTTGTATGTATAATATTATGCAATACTATGAACTATTGTTTCACACAATGCTCCCAAACGCAAAAAATATCGGCCCGTGTGCACAAAAAAAAATTGCACCGGATGCACATGAAAAACCCAATATTCACGTGCAGTATTGTGTGTGAGCCCTTTAAAAGCATGTTTTCAACTTAATGTGCAGTACATGAACTGTGAAACGTCAATCTGCCGTAATTTGTTGTTGGACGTGTGAATGAATCGAGCTAGAGATGCCGAGACTTACTGAAAATCAACGGAATGAAGCCATGGGAATGTCCAGGGCTGGCATGTCTACACGTGCTATTGCCAGACACTTCAATTGTCATCAGTCCACTATTGTAAGGTTGGTGGAACGTGTTCGAGTTACTGGATCAACACGTGACCGTCAACGTCCTGGTCCACAACGCGTTACAACCCAGGCTCAAGACCGCTACATCCAGGTTACTCATCTGCGTGACAGATTCCGTCCAGCGACTCGAACAGGTGCAGCAGTCGTCGGAAGACAAGGACCAGTAAGTGCCAACACCGTAAGACGTCGTCTAAGAGGAGTAGGACTCCGTGCACGACGACCTTATGTTGGAGCTATCCTCAGAGATCATCACCGTCAGCGGCGTTTGATATGGGCTCAAGGACACCAGACATGGAGAAGAGTAGACTGGCAAAGTGTCCTCTTCAGTGATGAGAGTCGCTTTCATCTTTATCCGGACATGGCACCGATAGAACATGTCTGGGATGAGATTGGACGCCGTCTATATCGGAGACCACAGATGCACACCATTGCTGCTTTAGAATCTGCTCTTGTCCAAGAATGGAACAATTTCCCCCAGGCCTTCTTTCAAACATTGGTTAATTCCATGCGACGTCGCTGCACAGCGTGCGTAATTTTGACCCCTCTATCTTTGTACCGTTGTTTACAGATTAAACATCCATAAGTGTACAAATGTGTTGTTATTGATGTGTTCCCATTTGAATATTGTTCACAATAAGAAGCAAAATAAATAAGATATGTTTACAGGATCATTTTTTTATACGAAAAACTAAGTGATGCGTTTTCCATGGCGCTCAGTATATTATCCATTAATATAGAAACTCAACCCAATGAATCTGCACAACACCTTGTTTGAAAGATACACTTTAATTTTGTAATTCTAAATGTAACAGCATCAAATTATTATTGTAGCTCATATTAGAAATTTCCTCCATTCTGATTAGTCGAAAAGTGTCGTCGAATGGACAATAAGCCCCCTCTAAACTATCAAGGTGTATAAATATTACAGTGTCTATTATTTTTCATTTTTGTACTTCATGATCTTCCTCAATTCAAGGTGTGTTTGATGGCCGAATGGTTAGCACCTGCGCGCTTTATAATTAAGCCTGTCATTGAGTCAACTGGCGTGGTTTCGAATCCCCGGTTGTACGTGACAAGGAGTAGGGTCGCCTGTCCAACCTCGTGGGTTTTCCCCGGGTCCTCCGGTTTCCTCCCACTGCTAAAGATCCCTAAGCGCAAGCGAATTATTAAATAAAATTAAACCATATGTTAGTCCCGAAATGACTAAATCACGCTTTGATCAAAGTCTGACTGGCATGATCTAACTAATAATAAGTCATTAGTCACAAGAAATCGCTTGAAAATACAACGAGGGAGTCGAAAATAGCTGCTGAAATATAGGCCTATTCATTATGCCAATTGTTGACAACACGTCAGGACGGTAGGCCTATGTAGCAACCACTACAATCTTAGGGTAGACATCACTGTCATAGTTTTATAGGATATTTTTGAGGTCGTACATACGTTTCTGTTTCTTTTTTATCGGGGGTTTATTTTACTTTTAAGCATGCTTGAATTATCCATTACAACGACAACTCGGCGATGATTCAAGCATGGTTAAATGGACAATAAACCCCCTCTAAATACGAAACAGGAAGTGTTTATCGCCTAATGGTACTGTGTGGAAATCATGTTGCATGGTTGCCTAAACGCATCACGGATCTATTCTCGAATCTCCAAACATGAAATAAATAATTTGTTTTAAAAAACCCTACAGTTCTGTGGAATACGAAACTGAAATGAGATTTAACGTCCTACTTTTGTGCACCAACCGGGTTATGATGGCAAGACCATGGAATGCCGAAGAGACAGTGATATGACACGAACACCGGCAATGTACCGATGCGTTAATTAATGAAGGTATATATAGATACCATGACTATTGGAAGCATCATTGAAACGCGGGGGAAGCGTCACAGACCCAAAAGCACTCATTCAGAGGCGTGTCACCGCCATGCGATGTCGTTGCTAAGGCGTCTGTGGACCCTCGAGGAGAACAGAATCGTTACTAACTTTAGATCTGACCCCTGGTGCATACAATTCACGGTACAAGAGAAAGAGAGAGAGAGAGAGAGAGAGAGAGAGGGGGGAAGAGAGAGAGAGAGAGAGGGAGCGGGGGGGGGGGGGGGTGTTAACGTCCACTCGACACAAACTAGGTTTTTTCTTTGACTAATATATTCTATAATTCGTTTGCGCGTTATGAAATTTAAAACCAGTTTTTTCCAGTTCGGTAAGCCTTGAAAGCTAAACAAAGATTTCCATGAGAACTAAGTCATATGCTGTAAAATTTACGAGTTTATTGAACCGATTTTTAAAACTGATAAAAGGAGCGTGCATTGTAAAGTTTATTTTCAGATTACAGGTCGACATAAGAAGGTAACAATTATATATATTTATAAACCTGTAATTGTAAAAATCTGAGTTTTCTGTGCCCGGAATCACTTGCAAAATTCATTATTTTCCTTTTATCAAAGTTCAATTTCGTGTCTCAAACGACTTATAAGTTAGATAAAGCATTTGGGTATTCCTTTCCTCGTGCTTTATCCAGTACATTCATTTACTCCTCCCAGACTCAGGTGAGTTTGGTGTGATTTGAGAAGACCCTGATGCTTTAGCTTGACACCGAAACTGGTTGATGAAATTGTTTATCTATCAGAATCATCTGTTAAACAATAGTGAAATGGAATGAAACGGGGTTTAATGTCCAACTATTCTACTGCGATTGATTAAAAGTACTGAATAAATCTAAAAATTGAAGTGTTTGATGATAATTATATTCAAGCCGCCTGTCTGGAAGTATCAAAGAGTCACCGCCGGTGTCAGACCTTAGCGTCAAATTTCATATCACCAATGTATCGATGGAATCTTTATTGTTAACTGTAGATTTTCCGCCGTTCATCAATGTGGTCGCGATGTTCATTCCACGATGGTACGTAACAAGTAGTACTGCCTGTTTGATTATGTGTTGCTCACCAGTCTAAGCGAAACGTTAATCCCAGAATTACCAAATTGTACTGGGACAGATACCAAATCCTATTTTCGGTCCCCTAGTTTTATGGCAAGTTGGCGTCGACCCAAATACAGAGCTGATCTGTTACAGAAAGGGCGTCATGATGTTGTTGTTGTTGTTGTTAATGCTGGCTTGTAACCATTAGTTACTACGTTTGTGTAATGTTTCAGGAAGCGTTGTTGTTATTGTCAGTGCTGGGATATCTGTACGCCAATAAATAAGGTATTATTTCAAGAAGGGAATCGTGATGTTCGTGTTGGGATGTCGGTCTGTACGCCAATGATTGTTTGTTTATGGGGGGGGGGGGGTGGATGGCTGAATGGTTAGCGTGCGCGCGCTGTATCATAAAGTCTGTCATTGAGTCGACTGGCGTGGTTTCGAATCCCCGGTTATACGTGGCAAGGAGTAGGGTCGCCTGTCCAACCTCGTGGGTTTTCTCCGGGTCCTCCGGTTTCCTACCACTGCTAAAGACCCCTACGCGCAAGCGAATTATTGAAATAAAATTAAACCATATGTTAGTCCCGAAATGACCTAGTTTGTGTCGAGTGGACGTTAAACCCCATTTCTCTCTCTCTCTCTCTCTCTCTCTGTTTGTTTATGTATTACTTGTCTGTACGCCAATGATTATTTGTTTATGTAATATTCCAGGAAGGGAATCATGATGTTCGTACCGGAGAAGTCTGTCTGTACGCCAATTATTGTATGTTTATGTAATGCTTGTCTTATCGCCAGTATTTGTTTGTATGTTTATGCAATGTTTCAGGACGCGATAGTTAGTATATTCGTGCAATGTTTCAGGAAGGGTGACATTATGTTGCTGTTGATACTACTGGGATGTTTGTCTGTACGAGGTATGGACGTACCAATAACCAAACATTACAAAGGTGGATTTAAAGCGGAATTCTGCGAACCAATCACCAAAGATTTAAAAACGTGGAGGGGACATCTTATTTTCGATCGCCATATTGATTCACTGGACGTAAGTGATCAACAGTACTCAACATGTATTATTATTGTCAGGGGTGATTGTGGTATAAACAAATCATACTACATATAACAGACATTTTAGGCAATCGTTCAAAACGAGCGCAAGTTATCCATCCCCGAGCTTGTTTTTGATGCGAGGTAGTGTCTCTGATGCATTATCTATGATAACTTAAAGTAGCTCAGTCTCTAACTCAATATCATCCAAAGTCTTCGAAATTGAAAACACGGATTATTTGTCAATTTAAATCAACATTGATGTTGTGATCTTACCGGGAAAATATGGGCTTCTGATATCCAATATTTAAGACAAAATAAACATTTTACCATATAATGCATTTCAGCGCCATTGGTAAAAAGGGGCTCGAAGAACGAGACGAGGCTAGACATATTCCACAAGTGATGACACTATATTCTTATTCTGGAGAGCATGCGCAATAAATACTGTCGGTGTAGAGAATAACCAGACGCTAGAGGTTGCCATTCGATTGAGACTTCTGACGTATTTCGCCGAACATAACTGATTTGAAATTAGAGTAAAAACGGAAACGATTGAATGTAAATCAGTGTATATACACATTCATATTATATTATTATATGCGTTGGGACCCATTTGTGTCAATTGCTAGGTTCCAAATATTACCGATTTAGTTCCTTTAAGCTAAACCGTTAGAATGCTGTCAGGGCAACTCTAAAAAAGCACTTATCTTTCTCGTCTGTCTGTTTGTTAGTCTCGGAATGTTAAGGAGACGTTAAAACCTAGTTCTATTCTTTATTTATATTATAGGTGTATAAAGCTGAATTATATCAAACCATATTTTGATCTCAGTTTGTCCTCTTCTTCATTTATATCATAGGTTTATAAAGCTGAAGTGGCTCAAACTTTAGGCGGAGGAACAGAATTTATCTTGACACCAACTAAAGGACATTTTGAAGTTCATACCGGTGAAAAGGTTTGCCTTCATTTCATTGCCCATGTTCAAGGCGATGTTCTAGCTCGGGTACAGTTCTATATAGAAGGAATGGATGGTAACAATATTCATACTATTGTTACAAGTAAACCCGACCCATCAGGTAAGATGTACTTCTGTTATTAATGAAACATGTTACGGGATAAGTCACCCGCCAGGTACTATATAACACAGGTATCAATAGAACATGTTACATGATACGTCGACACAACAGGTAAGGTGTACTGCTGTTCTGTTATTAATGGATAAGTATCCCTCTCAGGTACGGTATAACACAGAAATCAATAGAACATGTTACACGATACGTCGACCCAACAGGTACGGTATGATATTGTTATAGTAGAACAGGATAAGTCGACCCTTCGGGTACGGTATGATAATGCCCTTCAATAGAACTGACCATGTTACAGGATAGTTCGACCGTCCCATCAGATAAGTCGACCTGTCCGACAGGATAGGCCGAACTATGTCACAGGATAAGCCGATTCGTCCCATCGGATAAGCCGATCCGCCCTACAAAATAAGCATACATTGACGAAATTTCAATTCAACATATCTTTGTAAATATTGAACGGAATGGAAGCATCATTGGATTGATATTCCTTTTAGAGATCCAACTTTGACAATCTTAAAGATTCATTTTCCAAAATAGTGTTGTTGGCAAGAGATTACTTTTACGCTAAAAAGAGACTTGAACCGTTTACAAAACCCAGTATTTGTCTCAAGTTGACCTGCTATGGAAGAAATGTTTGACAAAAAGACATGAAGCAGATTATTTAAATGGTGTATTAGAAAACCAAACCACGCTTCGTCATTAGCCACCACCCAATCACCCACCACCATCACCAACACCATCACCACCATCACATCTATATTAATTACAAGATTAATTGATTTTAACACAATTATTTTCAGGTATCTTGTGGCACAAGAATGATTTTAGCACGAACGATCCTACTGATGGATTCTCTAAACTCTCTAAAGGTCATTTTGACGAGGATTCTCTGTCCGTGGTGAATGATCCCGCGGGTGGTTCTGGTAAAGTAATGAAAGTTTTTATCCAGAAAGGACACTATGTGAAGATTAGAGGAAAACGGGGAGCCCAGTTCTATACACAATCGGTGTATCCACATGAATCCATGACACTCAGTTATGACGTATACTTCAACAAAGGAATGGATTTCGTACTCGGTGGTAAACTTCCGGGTCTTTATGGTGGCGCTACCAACTGTACCGGTGGACGTCATTCTGATGCTTGTTTGACGTCACGATTCATGTGGCGTTTCAACGGCGAGGGCGAGATTTACACATATATGCCAGCTCCTACGCAACAGAAGGCGCATTTCTGTGATCAGCCTTACATTATTTGCGACCCTACTTATGGTATTTCACTTGGAAACGGAACTTGGTCGTTTAAGACTGGACGATGGGAGAACATAGCACAACATGTTCACCTCAACACGCCGGGTAAATTGGACGGTTACGCTAAAATATGGTACAATGGTAAAAAGGTCTACGAGATTCATAATGTCAATTTCCGAAACCATGACAACATCCAGTTAAAGGGGCTATTTTTCTCGGTATTTTTTGGTGGAAGTAAAGAAATATGGGCGCCTACTGGTGACTCGAGTATCTATTTCAAGAATTTTATCGTGTCCACCAAAGAAACGAATCCTCCACATTTGATTGGTTGATCGGTGCGGATTCCAATGTTTTCCACATTTGATTGGTTGATATGTGGGATTCCAATATTCTGCACATTTGATTGGTTGATCTGTTGGGAAACCAATATAAAATATTTATTTATGTAAAATGGGTCAGATCGTCCGTTGTTTTTTCTTCAACCCCTTATGTTTGTCCAGTCGTCATATAATGGAAATGAAATTGGGTTTAACGTCCCACCGTTCTGCGCCAACTTGGATAATGAAGATGGACATACAGTGTGTTATGAGGAAAACTTTGCCCGGACAGCGAATCTCAACTGTTGTCAGGGGAACCTGGGGAGCGTTCTCGCCCAACATCTGGATTGAACCCCGGATTCCTGGTTAGCCAATGCCACTCTCGCTGAGCCACCGCGGCATTCACCAAATAAACAGAATCAACTCATTTCAGATAAAATGTAATGAAATATATTACTATCCAATCTAAAGAAAATCAAAGTCCCGTGTACATATTGCCGGAGAGAGAGAGAAATGGGGTTTAACGTTCACTCGACACAGACTAGGTCATTTCGGGGCGAACATATGGTTAAATTTTATTTCAATAATTCGCTTGCACGTAGGGGTCATAGCAGTGGGAGGAAACCGGAGAACCCGGAGAAAACCCGCGATGTTGGACAGGCGGGGGGCACGGTGGCTAAGTTGGTAAGACGCTGGCTCGCTAGCCTGGAGGTCGGGTGTTCGATCCCTGCATTGGCCGAGAAAGTTCATCCCGATTTTCCAGCGTGGTTTCCCCTTGTCAGTGATGCAGGACGGAGGGCCTGACAAGGACAGATGTCTAGTCGTTCGGATGGGACGAAAAACCGATCGGGTTAATGAAGATGGACATACAGTGTGCTGTGAGGAACATTTTGTCCGGATAGCATGTCTCAACTGTTGTCACGTGACAAGGAGTAGGCTCGCCTATCCAACCTCGTTGGTTTTCTCCGGGTCCTCCGGTTTCCTCCCACTGCTAAAGACCCCTACCCCGAGAAGTTCATCGGGATTTGGGTTTCCCTTGTCAGTGGTGCCGGATGCAGGACCTGATAAGTACAGCTGTATAGTCGTTCGGATGGGGAAAAGCCAAAGGGAACCACGCCGGAATATCCCGATAAACTTTCGTCGCCCCCACCTGCAATAGGTAGAATTAGCTCTTACATAATGCAACTTTAAGCGTAAATGCCAGATGATGCTATGGACGCCATAATATTTCTACTGCTCGTTAAACAATAAATTTTTATAATTAAGATTAAATGAAGCGAAACTATTTTAATTATCAAGGGCAAGTTAGAAATTATACAGGTATAAGATGAACACGTGACAAATATATACCTGGCGTCTCTAAGATAAAACATAACAGAGATTGGAATTTCAGAATCAGGCACTAACATTCTTTAAGTTCAAACCAATTCAGGTGTGACATCAATCCATTAACGTAAAGGTAAAATTATAGTAACTGGACTATTTCCTATATGGTAATATCTCAAAATCGAGGAGACACATTATGGTAAATTGATTTCCTACATGGTAATTTCTAAAAAGCAAGACAAATTATAATACATTGACCCCCCACAAGGCAATGTATCAAAA
Source organism: Patella vulgata (assembly GCF_932274485.2). Lineage (NCBI taxonomy): Eukaryota > Metazoa > Mollusca > Gastropoda > Patellidae > Patella > Patella vulgata. The sequence goes on from NC_065885.2 coordinate 8,669,695, forward strand.
TCTAGACAAAACATAGTAAATTGGCCTCTTACAGGGGAATATCTCAAAATCAAGACAATTTATAGTAAATTGATTTCCTACCTGGTATTTTTTAACAATCGAGACAAATTACAGAAAATTTATTTCCTACATAGTAATATCTCAAAATCTAGACAAATTATGGTAAATTGACCTTCCACATGGTAATATCTAAAAAACTAGACAAATTATGGTAAATTTGCCTCCCACATGGCAATATCTCAAAATCTATACAAATTATGGTAAATTAGCCACCCACATGGTAATATCTTAAAAACTAGACAAATTATGGTAAATTGACCTCATACATGGTAATATCTCAACAACTAGACAAATTATGGTAAATTGACCTCTTACAGGGGAATATCTCAAAATGAAGGCATTTGATAGTAAATTTATTTCCTACATGGTCATTTCTAACAATCGAGACAAATTACAGGTAATTGATTTCCTACATGGTAATAATGTCTCAAAATCGAGACACATTATGGTAAATTAATTTCCTACATGGTAATTTCTAACAATCGAGACAAATTATGGTAAATTGACCTCCCACAAGGTAATGTCTCAAAATTGACCTCTTACAGGGGAATATCCCAAAATAGAGACAATGGATAGTAAATTCATCGCCTACATAGTAATTTCTAACAATCGAGACAACATTACAGTAAATTGATTTCCTACAAGGTAATGTCTAAAAATGGAGAAAATTTATCAAAAAATGACTTCCGAAATGGGATTATCTGAAAATCGAGACAATTTACAGTAAATTGACTTCCTACTTGGTAATATCTAAAAATGGCGACAAATTATCATAAATTGACTTCTTGCAGGGGATTATCTTAGAATTATGAACAGGACCAAATATACTAGAGAAATTCTACAGTCTTGTCCTTGAAACATTTATCATTTGAATTAACACGTGTTTGCACTTAATATGCTTATATTTATTTCAGGCGATAATGTTCACAATTAAGCCTTAAAGTGTCTCGAGATCATCAAGAACAGTGGAGGTTATTTATGATTTTGGTCCCGGGAGTTATTGGTATTGTTTGGCATTATATAGAAATAATATTGGATATTTAATGTTACATTGGTTATGCTATTCATGTTAAATCATGTGACTGGAACTGGAAAGTGTGGAAATTACAACAACAAGACACAAAGCTAGGGGTCACGTACTATTACACTGCTAGAAGCCGCGTACTATTACACTGCTAGAAGCTGCGTACTATTGAACTTTTATGAGAGTAATAGCCCACGGTCTCTCTAAATTTGGCCATTGCGTAGAGCTCGGTTATAAACACATTAATTTCCTTAATAAGACAGGGACTAATTTATATAACAGTTATTACATCTCTCATTTGTTACTTTTATTTATTTCAAATATCGTCATCCTGAACAAGTAGGCTCGTCGTTTGTATTACTCCCGCTTTCCATTTGACCAGATAGTTATCCAGGTATTAAAGTTGCAATTTCATATTTTTACGTTATATTTTTAAAATTTATTAAAATAAAGCCTTAAAATAGATGGTATCTATGAACAGTCCTACCTTGTTAAAGAATAATCCTATTAATCCTATAATTCACTATTGCCAGTTGAGAAATTGGCAAAAATATCATTTTCCTCTTCAAATTCAAACGTTTGCAGTTAGCCACTCCATGGTGGAGAATAGAAAACAAGGGAGGTAATTGGGAGGTAATTGTGTTATTATTTCCGGTGTAAATGAGTTTTAAGTGTGAGAATGACACCTATGATCGTATAATAGTGAGTTGACAACCTATTGAGCAAAAGACATAGAAATAATTGTGTTTTGACTGTCTTAGAAAATATGAAATTGTAACTTTAAATGAATTAAGTGAACTGTGTATCACGAAAGAAGATGAGAAATAGAGCTGGGTATCAGTGTTTTAAAACGAGCACAGAGCTGGGAGTTGAAAACAAAACGCTTTTCACATTGTGGTAAATCAACCATTAAGTAGAATTTCTTGTTTTCATCGGCTCATTAATCACTGATGTAGAAACCATCAATCATTCATCTAAATATTGATCATCCTTATAGTCTAGAGGCTCAGTGCGGAGGGGTGTCCATCAAATGGGCACAAAACCAGACCCAACTTTTGTATAGTAAACTTTCGCGTAGAATACGATGCCGAGTGGTAATCAGTCCGCCGTCGGGGCGTTTTCGAGATATTCGGGGTCAAAGGTCAAATGAGTTCATTTGCACTGAAAGTGAATGCGCAGCCATTCTTGTATCATGAAAATAAGCTGAAAATGATCGAAAGTAATCACCCTTTCAATAAAAATGTAAACTTGCTAAATTCAACTTTGTTCTTTGTGACCCCGGAGGTAAAAAGGTGAAATTTTGCGTTTTACTAGGAAGATTTCAAGCAATAAAATGTCAGCGTAAAATATAAAAACTAAAGAGAACCCTGTTCTAATTAATAATAGGAACATTTAAAATGTATCTTTAGGTGGTCATAGCACCATACGTTTACTTTGGAAGACCCTGTTTCATTAACTGTGGTAGTTTATTCCACAGAAATGGCCCAGCATTGGTAACAGAGGGTTTTCCAATTTGTAAGTTAATAGATTTTAGAAGGTATTATACCGCGTGGTCCCCCCTTGTCAGCCGTGCAGGACGGAGGGCATGGCAAGAGACTATGTATAGTCGTTCTGATGTGACGAAAGACCGAGGGTTCGTGTACACATTGGCGTGTACGTAAAAGATCCCGTGACAGTAGAATTCAAAAAAGAAGAGTATATATATATACTACGGTTTCGGCACTACCGTAGTCGTTTTGATGTAGAATAAAAGGTTAACAATGCTTAAAGGGACTATGCCGATTTCAAGAGAGTCTCAAAAATAAAAGTCGGAGTACGTATAAAATTTAAGCGCCAAAATATAGTGGAATGGTGTATTTACCTTCTCTCAAAATTCTAGCTCAAAATATTGAGTTGTTTGGATGTGAACGTCAAAACTGCTTATCCGGATACATAACCCTTTTAAGATTTCGGGTCAGTTTTTTCGTTGGATGACCTGTTAATCGATTCCCGTTCCTTGAGAGGTCTGTATAGTGAATGACCCATGTGCTCTATACTTGATAACGAAAGGTAATTTTCACCTACACATTATTTTCATAAAATAAAATTCTGGTTTTATCAAGACACCGCATAATACAGCTTGGGACACCGGTCTACATTTCCAGATGAAGACTGACGGGTTTGAGTTGTTTAAAAACTTATCACAAATATTGAGTTAGTTGCTCGACCCTTAGCTAGAGGATTTTAAGGGATTTTAACACAAAATTAAGCAGTCTTATTCTTCAAAAAATATCGGGATTAGCCCTTTAAAGAAAGTACAACTTAAATCAATGACACTCATTAAAGTTCTTCCCCCTTTATAAAACCTATAATTAATTGTAGCTGGCATGTTTCCGTCATATTTCTGTGACCCGGTTTAAAACCCCTTGAGCGAAAATCCGATATTAGACAGAAATATTCTCAAAACTATCGATCTGTGTTGAATTTGATCCTTCTTTCTAAATTTCTGGACGAAGCAGTAAAATTAATCTCTGCATTCGGATATAAACATGGAACAGAGAGTCTTGAATTATCTTGTCAATTATCACATGTGTCAACAGAGCAACAATATAACCGGTACTTACTTTAAGTGGTTCCAATTACATATATACTGATTACAAGGAACCAAAAGCACTGTGGACAATTCAGTATCCTCGACTGAGTCGGTGTTACAATGTTAAAGGTTCTGTACCATGCACCGAAAACAGATTGGACATTTTCGCCCCCCCCCTCCCTCCATAAAGCACTACTCCTTCTTGACCTAAATCAATCAATCTTGAATGTAAAATCATGGTTGAACTCATGAAATCATCAAGGCCATATTTCCAGAATTGGGAATGATGGCAGATTTGAGTTTGCATACCTAAGCCGATCTTTGTGAACCGATGCCCTGTGAAATCGTTTACGTTCATGCACTACCAGGTGATATGACTGTTTTGAAGCGGATTCCGCGGTGTTTAGTAATCTTTGTATCAACCAAGAGCACAAAATCTATTAAAATATCAAACGGACTGACGCGATCAATTGTTCACTAATAAACGAGATGAACCCATAGTGGAAATGTTCGATGAGATTTCTCCAATCCGTACCTCCTCTTCCCAAAACATTTATTAATCATGTGCACTTAATTTATTAATCATGAATTACTTAAAATAATTCGTAGTCCCACGCCAGATTAGTTTGAGAGGAGTTATTTCCCTTACAACAAATGGTTGTATCTCTTACATTGATCAAATAAAATGTCCGTTTTATACTGTTATAATACTGTTTAAAGTGAACAAGCACGCCCGACCAGTAGGGTCTATATTGATATTGGCCAAAGTTTCGGTGAGTAAGACGCTGGCTCGCTAACCTGGAAACCCCGTGTACAAGACATGGGGGAGAGAGACAGAGAGATAGATAGATGGGTTTAACGTCCACTCCTACTCTTTGTCACGCACACTAGGTCATTTCGGTACAGAGAGAGAGAGAGAGAAATGGGGTTTAACGTCCACTCGACACAAACTAGGTCATTTCGGGACTAACATATGGTTTAATTTTATTTACATAATTCGCTTGCGCGTAGGGGTCTTTAGAGGTGGGAGGAAACCGGAGGACGCGGAGAAAACCTACGAGGTTGGACAGGCGACCCTACTCCTTGCCACGTACAACCGGGGATTCGAAACCACGCCAGTCGACTCAATGACAGACTTTATGATACAGCGCGCGCACGCTTACCATTCAGCCATCCACCCCCACCCCCCATTTGGGTACAAACATATGATTCAATTTTATTTCAATAATTCGCTTGCGCGTAGGGGTCTTTTCGCAGTGGGAGGAAACCAGGAGGACCTGATGAAAACCCATGAGGTTGGACAGGCGACCCTACTCCTTGTCACGCACAACCGGGGAATCGAAACCACGCGAGTTGACTCGATGACAAACCTTACAATAAAACTCACACGCGCTAACCATTCAGCCATCCAACCCCCGAGTGCAATCCCGGTGTTGACCGAGAAAGGTCATCGGGCTCGTGGTTCCTCCTTGCCAGTGGTGCAGGATGAATGGCATGGAAAGAGAAAACGTATAGTCGTTTGGATGGGACGAACAGCCGAAGGCCCGTATACTCATTGACATGCAAACCGTAATAGCCTGAATTCGAAATAAGAGTCGGTCGTAGTGCCGCTGTCTGGGCAAAATATCCCTCATAGCACACTGTATGTCGTATAATCGTCTTCATTAGCCCAGTCGATGCAAAATAGTAGGACGTTAAACCCCATTTAATTTCCCCACAAACTATTTCTTGTATCAAATACTGCGTTAGTCTGATGTATATTCAGATATCACAAGAGGGAATGAGATTAAAATTCCTCTGATTACAAAATCATTGTTTGGGCAATGAAACCAGCCGAATCAATAACACGTTTTATACACTAAACGACAAAAGCCGAAAACTTCTGCTATTTGAAAACCCATAATGTAAGACTATCCTGGCAGAGTCACGATTGTCCAGACAGGATGGAGGGTAAGACCCCCCCCCCCCTACACACATACCTGAAACTTTTCAATTAGTTATCCAGAAATTATGTTCTCGAATTAATACCATGGCATTTTTGGCATATCTTTTTGAACCTTTCGAGGATCATAATATCTAATGCCATAAACATGATACATTTTGTTTTAGAAAGTAAAGATTTTTATGCGGAACGTCAATGGAATCCATAAGCAATCACTCCAAATTTCCGGTGTTTTACACGAGACAGACTATGCTTAATACGAAGAAGATATTACAAGACGAATATTTTATATCCAATAAACAAATTTATTATGGACCATGTAGAGATGGAAATATACAATACAATGCAATCAATTAATTGTTTCTTGTAATTTTTACTTAAATCTAGACTGGTATTGAAACTATAGGAAAAATGAAAATCTCGGGTATAAATATTGTGTTGTTTGGGGTAATGACAACATAAATATTATTTAGTGTTTATTTAAACCAGGAACAGCTACACTCACAATCTTAAACTGAACAGAGAAAACAAAACACTTCATTATCTCCCCTTGAGTCCTGGTCTCAGGCTGTTATATAAATATCAAGAAGAATTAGCATTAAAATAAATGGCGGTAGGTGAGGGTTTGGGGGTGCGCAGACTGCAAAATAGTAAGTGAATCATAGAAAACGGGTTATTTTCTATGGTCTTGTATGTCAATCAGAATGAATCTACTGCTGGTGTTGATTCTCCGTTGCAGGCCCTTTACCAATATTCCTTATTCAGGAAGCTTCCAATGTGAAATCATGGCTTAGATTAGATTATGTTCGACATGTCTGCGTTAATCGAGAAGGTGACGGGCACTCATGGAAACTATACCGACCAAAGGAATAAAACTCCAGACTTCATTTGTTATCGAGGCAATGGTACTTCACAATCAGCAATGTCAATGTCTATTTTTTTGTCAAGACTTAAAAGACAGGTAACGTCACAGATAATCAGTAATTTGACAGAAATTTTCAATATATTAATTTTTCGTGATCTAATTTGGATCTATTATGACAAGTACGGCCAGCTCTTTATCTAAATCCCCCGTAGTACATCTTTAACCATGTTCTATAGCGAGGACATTAAAGTCATCATCAATTTGTTTTAGCCATAAACCAATTTCATATTTCTCGTCATCGTGTAAAACGGTATCACTGGCAATAGCAATTATTGTATGTTTATCAAATATATGCTCATTCCAAGCACAAGTCGGGAAAATCATAATTAGCAGATTGCTATCTGGAATATCAGATTTGTTCAAGACATTTTTTAAAAGCGATAATTCGAAGTTATTTCGACTGTAGTCTTTCAGATATCTGTCAGTAACAACTGCGATAAAAGCCTTGCTCGAACAAATCGCATTTTCACATTCAGTTAAAATTAACTTTCCGGGCAATACATCGTGATGTCGAAAAAATACCCGCAACCCAATTTTCTGTAAAACTGGTAGAATTTCTTCTTTAACGAATAAAATATCGCGATCAGAATAAGATATATAAATATCATAAACTTTAACAATCTGATCCGAGGGAGGAATTCCACCCAATGCTTCCGATTCACGATTGTCACATGGAACTAGTTCATAACACATAAAAGTCAATACATGGTTCAGAAATATAAAGTAAAAGACATATGCTATACCAATATATAAAAGACATTCCCGTAATGTAATGTTCGTCACATACTGCCTTAATAAGTTGGGGAAAACTGCAATAATTAAAATCTGAAATTTTGTTATTTTGTATTCACAGTATACAACACCCGTATGGTATACTATTACACTTGAGAAATGAGTATTTCGGGGTTCAGGCAACTGATAATAAGCGAATAACAACAAAGAAATTATATTTGACTTCAATAATGCCATGACGAAAGCCACAAATCCGATAGCTACAGTAACGATAAGATCAATAATCCACAAAAATCTGGTCTCTGCTAGAATATGCCCAGCAGTAGATTCATTCAATTTCAGGGGTCCATTATTAATTGTCGAAACAGTAAAGAACATGTTATCAAATATTTGTGATTTATCAGCCAAGACGTCGAACACTGTAGAATATTGAAACTCATTTGTCTCTGATTTATTCAACGCCTTGTTAAAAACTTGTCGACGTATAAAAAACTTGTAAGTTCCGTATCCATCTGGACTTGGACAAAGTTTCATTTTGAAATGATCTTTCTTAATTTTGATTATTTTGTTGAACGGTTCGAGGTAAATGTATGCCCATGACCTTTGAAATAACTTGAGCCTTGAACATCTGAATCTAGAAGGTGTTTTTAATGGTGGTGCATCATTTACAGTATAATAAATGTCCATCTCTTCGACCGCAGCAACATTTAGGTAAATGGTTAGAATTTCGCCTACAGGCACCACAGCTGTAACAGTTTCATTATCTTCCTTGATAGGGTGACCACCATTGTTGAACCAAGAAGATGTAGTAATAACGCCATATTTCCGGTGAAAACTATTTTCAAGATTAAAAGTATCGATGTTAATAATACGAGTAGTTATAACCGTGTTAAGTAATTCGAAATTAAGACAACACAGGAAATAACAAGTACAAGCATGGACAATGTTATATGAAAAAGGTAAAGTTTTTTTATTTTTTCGAACAGTAAAACTAGTCGCCTCCATGATGGTTTCGTTGATTGCAAGTTGACGAAATCCGGGTTTAGTATTCTGAAAAAAATTAGCACAGACCAGCCTGGAATTTCATACCATATCAAATCAAATCATACCATATCAAATCTACAAATATAAATAGTATTGTTTAGATATTAAAGTCTCTAACTATATGAGTGGTTGACAAATTCGTCTCTAACTACAATACTGTGAAAGTTAAATCTACAAAACAATATCAGTTCAAAATAGTTCAGTTCCATCGAAATGATGAATATAAATATCCACCAGGATATAAGTCAGTACAAGCCTGTGCCTCCTGATTTTCACAGAATTCTGATAGAATCCAAGCAGTGAGATTATCTACTAACATGGACATGGTGGTAATACAATTTTAACATGGTAACAATAGCATGGTAACATATGACATGGTAAAATGTGACATGGTGACATGGTAATAATAGCATGGTAACAATAACCTGATGACCTGATAATAATAACATGGTGGCAATATCATGGTAGCATGATAACAATAATATGGTAACCTGGTAATAATAACAGGTTGACCTGGTGCGAGAGAGAGAGAGGGGGGGGGGTTAACGTCCACTGGACACAAACCAGGTCATTTCGGGACTAACATATGGTTTAATTTCATTTCAATAAATCGCTTGCGCGTAGGGGTCTTTAGCAGTGGGAGGAAATGGGAGGACCCGGAGAAAACCCACGAGGTTGGACAGGCGACCCTGCTCCTTGTCACGTACAACCGGGGATTCGACCTGGTGCAATAAAATGGTTACAATAACATGATCACAATAACATGGTGACATGGTAACAATATCATTATAACATTGTAACAAAAACATGATAATAATAACATGTTGACATGACGCAACATAACTTGACTCTGAGATAGTAATGCACCCCCCCCCCCATCAACCTCTCTCTCTCCCTCTCTCTCTCTCTTATACGCGTATTTAGGTCTACGTGTATTGTTTGGTGTGTAAAAGCGAAATGTTTTGATCTCTTAAACTGTAGTATTTATAATACACGAATAACGTAATAAACTAATGAATATATAGAAACTGAAAACAGATTAACTCTCTGTGTGGGATATTTCTTTCAAAAATTGTGAAAGGATTGGCAATCAAATTGACATTATTATTGTGTTATTAAACATTGAGTCGTCGGATCAAGGCAAATAAATTTAGAAATTTAAGGTTTACTTAAAGGGCGTTATTACTATTCGAATTCGAAACACACGCCACAGCAAGAAAAGTTGTATCAACCCGACACTTGAACAGAATGTTGAAAATCCACCCCTGTTAATAAACTTAATAAGAATAAAAGAAGTAACTAAACATAAAAACTTTTGACTATTTCTTTAAAGCTAAATGTAAATATAACAGCGCCATAGATAAATAACCTATTAAAAAATGCATTATATAAGATTTAGAGCTGACGGTTCTTGCTATAATAGTTAAAAATAGATGATGAAAGGGGTATATATGTTGAAAATATCAGAAAAATAACTTCATTCTGATGAAGAACAGTGTTGTCTCTATTGTCATCGCTACCGTTGTTATGATAATAAACAAAATCTCGATTATTCATTTTTGAATTAAATCATTAACTAACACTGGTATTTAAATCTGTTGAAAATCAAAACCCCGAGGTTCTAGAGAGTTGATTCTGGATTTGTTTTTTTTACTGCACTGTAGAGTCCCGGGCCTGAAGTGAGACTTATGTCATAATGAAAAACTCACTAAAAAAAGGAAGCAACTCAAGAAAAAGAGACCAAACGTTGTATAATTCTACTCTCAATGTAATAGCTATATGCTTTTAAGAAATGTCAAAGTTGGTGTGTTGGAACAATGGAAGTTTCGAAATTTCTTTTAAAAACGTATTTGTGTTCCACCTTTAGAAGCGCATTTAGAATGAAAAGATCTCTAAAGAAATTGTTTTTATTCCTTTTCCGATTGTTCGGTAGACAGATACAGTGAACACATGAATCAAAATATTTTTTAGTGGAAGAAAATTCATTTTTCATTCTCGTAGGCCAAGTAAAGTGTTCGAAATCCTATGTCAGATCAGATTGTAGTGGGCTATAGCTTTGGTCTTGTCTCCAACTAGGTGGAACCGGAAGTAAATTTCAAGTAAGAGTAGCAGTAAAATAAATAAAATCTGTAGAATTCCTTGTAAAAAGACTTAGAATTGGTGATAATAATACATTTGAAGCAAACCACCGAGTTTTTGATACATCAGTGTATTTAACATGTAATGAAATAAAGCAACTATTGAAGATCAAATTCGCCAAGATTAGCAGAGTGATGAATTAAGAATAACGTCTCGTCAACACAATATTTCGGTGGTTTTGAGACTGGTTATAAGCTGTAGTCGAAATGGGGTGTTTTTATGGAAGAATCTATTTTAGCTATAGAGAGGGTATATAAGTAGGGATAATAAAACCACAATACTGTATAATCTGTTGTTATAAGCCGTAGTCGAAATGGGATGTAGTCGAAATGGGAGAGTACCAATGGTCAGGTTTGTGTATTCAATAGTTATGGACATAGGTTCATAACGGAATCAGTTTAACAGTGAAAGACAGAGGTTCATAACGGTATCAGTTTTACAGTGAAAGACTTAGGTTCATACCGGTATCAGTTTAACAGCGAAAGACATGGGTTCATACCGGTATCAGTTTAACAGCGATAGACATGGGTTCATACCGGTATCAGTTTAACAGCGAAAGACATGGGTTCATACCGGTATCTGTTTAACAGCGAAAGACATGGGTTCATAACGGTATCAGTTTAACAGCATGTGAACGGCCTAGGTTCATACCGGTATCAGTTTAACAGTGAATGACTTAGGTTCATACCGGTATCAATTTAACAGTGAAAGACCTTGGTTCATACCGGTATCAATTTAACAGTAAAGACCTTGGTTCATATCGGTATCAATTTAACAGTAAAGACCTTGGTTCATAATGGAATCAGTTTAACAGTTAAAGACCTAGGTTCATAATGGAATCAGTTTAACAGTAAAAACCTAGGTTCATAATGGGGGGGGGAGGGGTTGGATGGCTGAATGGTTAGCGTGCGCGCGGTGTATCATAAAGTCTGTCATTGAGTCGACTGGCGTGGTTTCGAATCCCCGGTTGTACGTGACAAGGAGTAGGGGCGCCTGTCGAACCTCGTGGGTTTTCTCCGGGTCCTCCGGTTTCCTCCCACTGCTAAAGACCCCTATGCGCAAGCGAATTATTGAAATAAATCCATATGTTAGTCGAGTGGACGTTAAACCCCATTTCTCTCTCTCTCTCAGGTTCATAATGGAATCAGTTTAACATTGAAAGACCTAGGTTCATTGGTTTAACAGTGAAAGACTTATGTTCATAATGTAATCAGTTTAACAGTAAAAGACCTTGGTTCATACCGGTATCAGTTTAACAGCGAAAGACCTGGGTTCATAACGGTATCAGTTTAACAGTGAAAGAAGCCATATAAAGTTGGTGCGTTATGTTTACTGACCTGTGTGCTGCCCCTTCGAAAATTGTCAATAATCATAAAACTGGTTAATATATAGTAGACTGGTGGATATAACATCTACCATGTTGGCTACCAGGTAAAAACTTTCTTGTTTTAAATTACGGTCAGTCCCTGTGTTACACATAAACACCTATGTGAAAATATAGCTAATAACATAGACGTCCACACAATAAACGCCAAGTTATATGAATAAATCATTATACGTTGTTATTATATTTATTTGCGACGCATGCACAACTCGTTAATAAAAAATTCTATGGGGGGATTGTCTAAGATACTTGACGATAAGTTTACTCTTGTAAGAACATCTGATACCACTAATACATGTTGCTGATAATATTGTTTATGTGATGATTGGAGATATACAATTTGAATGGGTAAACGTGGATGTAAGATTAGTATAAATAGACCTTGAAGAAATGAAATGGAGTTTAAATGGCCTACTGTTCTGCTCCGACTTGGCTAATGAAGACGGGCATACGCTGCACAGTGTGCTATGCGAGAAATTTTACCCGGACAGAGGCACTATGGTCTACTCTTATATTGAATTCTAACTGGCAAGGGATCCTTTACATACACACCAATGCATAAATGAGACCTCGGTTTTTGTTCCATCCGAAGGACTAGACAGCTGCCTTTGTCAGGTCCTGCGTCCTACACCACTGACAAGGGGCAGCCACGTCGGAAAATTACGATGAACTTTCTCGACCAATGCCGGGATCGAACACGCGAACTCCAGGCTAGCGAGCCCACGTTCCACCCACTTAGCAACCGTGGCTCCTACACCTTGAAGGCATAAATGGCGATTTTACTCGTGAAAGACTTTTACGAAGAGGAGATTTGGTAGAATTATCTCCCAGCTTTAACTTGGTTTATAAAGACTATCTTAGCTGTTGGTTTGTAAATTTGGGGCGCTTTAGCAATCGGAAAATCAAAAATATTTCGAATAAAGTTAACAATTTCGATTTTGAATTATTTTTTTAACAAATCCAAGACGATTTTTACAAACTCGGTATCTTTCTGTAGAACCAATGTCCCACTATAATACATACTCCTCGCAGTGTTTAGAGCTAATCCCACTTAACACTGCTGTAAAGGAAGCAGATTCCTGTTCAATAGTCCGATTAACAACTAATTGCTAACTGTGTAACAATACCATTACGCTTTAAACAGAGCTCCAAATCGGATCAAATATGTTTACTTAACATTACGTCATGACTCAAGATTTTATTTTATTATGCCCAATTAACCAGTGCATAGCAGAATATTGCAAAAAAAATATTTGCGTGACAAACGAAGCTATCAACACGGATACCATGTAAATAATAATGTTTGGAAACGAACAATACTTTCACCGTTTTTAATACCTTAAATCACTGTCCAAAGTTTTAGGGAAGACACAGATTAAACGAAGGACTGTACGTGGGACAGATTTGATTGAACGGGAAGAATAGACACACTCCCTCAAAAGCTCAAGTATCAGAAGCCAATCCAGCAATGGCCAGATAGGGGTTATTCGGGCCATTGCTTCAGGAATATGACTATAATATAACGCTATGAATGTTCGTATCAATTTCCGATAAAAATAACGACAATTTTGAAAGTATTAATTCCATAAAATTTCCCAAAATTTTTAAAAGATTTGATTGATTGTTATTTCAATATTCTATAGTACAACAGTAAGTGCAGGAGGTCTTCACAACAGATAAACAATTACACACCAGGCAAACCTGCGGGTGGTTTGGGAGATATTTTGCCCGGAGAACGTCACTATGGTCTACTCTTATTCCGAATTCCAACTGTCAAGCGTTCTTTAACGTGCACGTCAATGTGTACAAGGGACCTCACTGTGCCGCTCATCCAATCGACAACTCACTGTCTTTTCCAAGCCCTCTGTCCTGCATCACTGCCAAGGGGAAATTTTCTAGCAATAGGTAAACAAATTCAAGAAAAAATGGGGAACGCAAAATTGTTTATCAGATTCATTTCCCCATTAATCAAACATGCTATACCTTAATAATCAATCTGATTAAAACCCAGATCCTATTTCGTTTCGTTTTTTATAGTTCAAAATTTCGTTTTACTTGTCTACTACACTAGGATCTGGAAGAGTTGTTATCATTGACGTGTTCAAAATGAAATATAGATCTGGGCCCTGTTTCACAAAACTTTAGGTAAAATCACTAAAATCAAAATTAAATTTTAAATTTTACGTGTTTCACGAAGATCGATTGTAACTTAAAATGCAATTTTAATAAATTTTAGTACTGCGCCCGCGCAGTGCACATTTCCGATGTGGGCCCTTAGGGTGTAAGCATATACGCTTTGAAACTGAACACTGTTGACAGGATGAACTAGCGGTTACAATATCAATGGACATACTTTCATAAGTTGCAGCAATGTTTGCACATGGCCAGACAGTCGTAGAGAGGTGAAAAAAATGGGTTTATTGCGTATTATTGGTTTCGAAATGTATCGGTTGGTTGGCCTTGAACTTGGCATTGTACAAGAAAACCTGGTGCTGTCGTGCCATTAAACAGTCAATTGTATTCCAATTGGTCGTTAGCAGTGAGAAGACATTTCGTCATTTTAAAGTTAGGGACACAGACCACACCATTTGTTAAATGACACACCTAATCATAATTCAGCCACACAACCCCCGCTATGGCAGCAATATGGTGAATATACAGTAGAATCTCTATGAGCAGCAACTCCTATTCAGTGACATCTTGTAAGCGGTCACGATAAATCCCCCCCCCCCCTCCGGTAGAAATTCTATGATCGATCAGAGAACTAGCGTGGTGATAATATAACATGATCTGTAAGACCACAGTGATTGACAGCACCGATGAAAAATGTGAGGTCTTGTGCTTATATTATGCTGATATGAACAAGTGTAATTATACATTTGTACTACCGCATTACATGATGTAAATATACTACGTGTGTGCAAATGTGCACACACATCATACTGCGTTGTCATAGCACTATTTTCAAATTTTAGTGTAATTAGCAGACACCTATTGTAAAAGTGCATGATATGTATACGGGTACATGCGAACATAGTGCTGTACTGGCGCCTCCTTATTTCGTTCCTCTCATTGACAGTGGCGATGCGAGTAATATTTACTGCGCATCAGTTTATTAATCTGACGTCTATGGGTTTTTCCATGATATATTTTTATTTAGTAATATTAACCTAGAAGTAAAGAAGATAGAAATACAGAATCCACCATTCTCCTATCAGATATATATCCATATCGATTCAACTCACAGGTATGCACATGTGATTACAGAGTTAACTTGGTTCTAACTTGGTGACATAGATTAAAACTACCGAGATTTATAAACATTTTGCAGTTAACAAACCACAGTAAAGCCGTCGTCCCTCAAATGATAGGGTAGATATGGTGTTTCATTTACGACTTTTAAGGCATTTGATTTTTTGAGAATGAAGAACCACGGGATTTGTACCTTGATTTTCTGTTTGTATGTGAGGAAAATCTGTTTTCTTCGAGAAATTTTACACCCATAGAAAAAAAACTAGCCTGGGGATTTAACCTTTTTGTGTTTCACTGTTGACACCGTAAGACAAACTTTTAAACTAAGACTAAGATTTTATTTTTGGCAAATTTAATCGTATAAAGCCAACCTCATTAATAATCAATAATCGTTATTTGACCTGAACCAAAGATTTTTAATTGTTATAAATATGCCAATTTCTGTATAAATCAGTAACATTAGGTATATAAAGTTGTGAAACTGTTGTTTCTAATTTTAGATGTTCACCACACCTTACATTGATAATATAAACACAACATCCATTTATTCAAACCTTTCAAGCGTGCATTATAAAATAGTGTTTGTTGAATGAGAGTAAGTCATGATTACACTATTTTGCTTGAATACACTATTTTGCCTATAACGTTTTTTAGGACTTCGAATTCTGTCTTATGGTTTGGATTGTTCGTACTTGGTTTTATTTTATTTATACAAGCAATAGGATCGTCCCTATTTCTGCATGTCGAACCTCGTGGGTTTTCTCCGGGTCCTCCGGTTTCCTCCCACTGCTAAAGACCCCTACGCGCAAGCGAATTATTGAAATAAAATTAAACCATATGTTAGTCCCGAAATGACCTAGTTTGTGTCGAGTGGACGTTAAACCCCATTTCTCTCTCTCTCTCTCCTATTTCTGCACATTATTTAATAAAATAATATAATAGACCGGCGAGGCTCAGTGCGGGGAGGTATCCATCAAATGGGCACAAAACCAGACCAAACTTTTCGGTAATAAAATTTTGCGTAGTATGCGTTGCCGGGTGGTAATAAGTCCGCTGTTGTGTCGTTTAAGAGATATTCGGGATCAAAGGTCAAATGGTGTCATTTACACTGAAAGTGAATGCGCAGCCATTCTTGTATCATGAAAACATGCTGAAAGTGATTGAAACTAATCACTTTTTCAATAAAAATGTAAACTTGCTAAATTCACCATTGTTCTTTGTGAGCCCGGGGGTTAAACGGTCAGATTTTCCGTTTTTTCACTAGGAAGCTTTAAAGCAATAAATGTCAGTGTAAAATATAAAATCTAAACCGAAACCTGTTCTAATTAATAATAGGCACATTTAAAATTTATCTTTAGGTGGTCTTAGCACCGTACGTTTACTTTGGGACGTCGAAAAAGATAACAGATACACGGGCGAATTTCTGCTCACTAATGATTCCTTCTAAGACCAAAAGTTGTTATGCGAGACTGTGAGAGGAATTGAGATAGATGTGAAGGTCGCGGAAAAAAGCGCCAAATAATCCACAAATTTAACACTAGCTTCTCATTTGTGATAGGCACAGCCTTCTCCAAATATGGTATGGCGGCCATCTTGGATCTTCAAGAATTTAGCTATGTAAAAACCTATATCTCAGTATCTAAACCTACATTTTGAGGGTCAAGATATTCCATCTACAAACGGTACCATGTCAACGTCTATCTTTAATTGACACACACACAAAATAAAAAAAAAATCAAAAAAAATCAAACGTGCATTTTTTAAAAACTAGGTTTATCAGAAACAGAACATGATTTGTTGGAAAATAAATTAGTCACAAATTAGTATCCCAGCTTCTGCACCAGTTAAGATCGCAATCTTTGCTGTTTAAACATATATGTAGAAGGTCCAAGAAATCAATTTTATCATTTGGAACAGGATCAGATTGGGTTTTTTTAACACAAGTATGAAAACGTTAAAGTACGCTGGGAAACGAATCTGTTCCTATAAGCTGAAAGAATATCCGAATCTGTATGATCTTAAGGTACTGTAGTCATAGCATGGATTCTGTGAATGTGCATTGGGTGCTATTGTCACACACATTTCTACAATCCATGCAATATTTTCAGTGACAACAGTATTCTAAGATCATAATGAAGCGAGGTTTTCTTTTTCAACGTAAATCGCTGCGAACTGACTCTTTTCTAAATGGTATAATTGTATTCCTTGACGCTTTAATTCTGCGATCCCGGGTGGTGTAAAAGCTGTGATATTGGTAGAGATATCTAGGCTTTTTACATGGTGGAAATTTCGAAGTAGTGCCTTTTCTAGATGATGTAACCCTATTCCATAATCCTGTTAATGCCGATTTAGACATCACATTGAGATCTTGATTTGAATATCAAATATTGCCGTAGTTTTATATTTAACGGAAGTGGTACCTATCCAAAATTGAAAGCTAAAGTAAAAGTAAGTTACCGAAACTTTGGCGAAGCTGCCTAACTAGCACACCGTCGCCAGTTAAAGCTGGGATTAAACCAATTCCAAAGGGAAATAGTTATTGTATATAGCCTAATGACGATTTCATCTCGAACAACAAGTAAGAATTGACATCTAATTTAGACAAAGGAGACATGTTTGGAGGCGTGCTTTGTAAAAGAGCACCACCAAACAAACATTTAAAAAAACTAAAAATAACGGCAGTGTAAAGTTAGCTCGATTTTCGTTTTGGATGATGGCGAATGTCGAAAAATAAGTAGCTCGTGTTTCGATTTTCAGATTCCAGAGATGGATAGAGAACAACTCAGAAACACATTTTATTAAATTGAATAATAAATCAGCAGAATCAGCAGTTGCCCAGCACCTCCAGTCCAATCCAGGCCACAAAATCCAGTCCTCTAAGACCCTAGTCCTCAACCAACACAACGAAAAGACGCGGAAAATCATGGAAGCAATACACATCAGGAGATCCAAACCAGACCTCAATCGCGACACAGGAATATTCCTCCCAAGAGCGTATGATGAACTAATTCTTAACTAATGTGTACATGCCTAGACTTCCATACGTGCTTAAGTTACTTAGTTCGCGTATCATGTGTATTACTTGTTTATTCTCGTTATCCATTTGTAGAACTAATTTTAATAAGTGTGTGTGTCTAATGGGAAGGAGTGTGCAGGACATAATTACTTAGAAGCCTGTGGATAGGACTGTGGTGTGGCTTTCCAATATTTACATTTACCACTTATTTATGGTCATTTATGTAATTATCCTTTGTAAACAGTTAAGTGTCTCTTGTACTTATCCTAGGAATAAATGTATGTGTGAGTCTGTCGGAAGGAAGAATGTTGGACTATCATTAGGTGTGCTATGTTGTGTGCATTTTAATACTAATATTTTGTAATTCACTTAAATATGGCTTAACCATTTAATCCCTATGTAGCTCACTACTCCTCTGATGTTTTCGTAACATGTATGGCTTCCCTTTTGTTTGGTTTAATGGTATGTTTACCCCTATTATCAGTCCTTTATTATTCCCTTGATGTACCCTCACCTAGCCAATCACATCATGTATGGTTTCTCATTTGTCATGATTGGTTGTCCAATTAAAATTATTTACCCCTATAATCCGTCGTATGTATATTGCCTTTGATCATGTTGTTTTTTAATCCTTTGATCTTGTTGTTGTCATGCATGGTTTCTGAATTGTTGTTATTGCTTGTCTATATATAATTGCTCTACACATTTGTTACTGTACTTGCTTGAAAACGTTGAGAGAATACTCTTCGAAACGTCGCCCAAATAAATCAGTAATTGTTCTTCCATAAGTATGTGTTATAGTTTATTGCTCTATCCAGTTACTAAATGCCTCTAAAAGATCAAAATCTAACACACATTTGATTAAATCAGATTTATAAAACGAACTAAAAATACCATAAATGAGGATGACTGCAGTGAATTCACATAAAAACTGTACCTTCTCCTTGTTTTTTGATATTGGCGAATAACGAAAACCGAGTAGAATGTGCCCAAAACACATTTGGTTAAATAAGTTTTCTAAAACAAGCTAAGATATCACCAATGTAGATGTCTGAGCAATGAATTCATATAAAAACTGCACTTTCTCCTTTTTCTTTGATATCGTGTTTCGATATTTAGACTTAAATTAAAAAATAACAGATTTTAATCTACAGAATGTCTTCAAATCACATTTCATTCAATCTGTCTCCTAAAACGAACTAATGATGTCATAAATGAGGATATTTGAGCAGTTAATTTACATAAAAACTGCACTTTCTCCTTTGGTTCATTTTAGAAACCTAATTTAATCAAAATCGTTTTTTGTCATTCGCCAATGTAAAAAATAAACAAGGAGAAGGCGCTGTTTTATGTGATTTCACTGATCAGGCATCCTCATTTGTGATATCTTTAGTACGTTTGAGGAGACAGATTGAATGCAATGTGTTCTGGGGGCAGTATTTTGGTATACGATTACAGACTGCTATTTGGAGATTCAAGTTTAAATATCATTCGCCAATCCAATATTAAAAAAAACAAGAAGAAAGATCAGTTTTTATGTGAATTCACTACCCAGTCATCGTCATTGATGATATCTTTAATTCGTTTTAGAAAACTGATTTAGTCAAATATGTGTTGGAGATATTCTATAATGAATCCACAGCTCAGGCATTTTCATATACTATTTTCTTATTTATAATGTTAGACTTATTATTTGATTTAATAAAATGCGTTTCTTTATCCATCCATCAAATCTGTTCTTTTTTATTTTAAAATCTGAATATCGAAAAACGAGTAGCTTGCTTTTCTTTATTCGACAATATCGAAAAATGAGCTACCTGTTTTTCGTTATTCGCCAATATCAAAACAGAAATATTCACAAATATCGAAAATCGAGCTAACTTCACAATGCCGAAAATAATTAAATGTGTGAAACATCCAGTTGCAGCCATTTAAACAGTATTTAAACAATTATTTCATTTATTTCAGATTTGAGAATCATTCGACGAAATCGTTCAGTTTAACATGGAGAATCCTCGGGTGATGTTTCGTAAAAAACGCGTAACTTTATAGATTGGAAATTGGACATTGTCCGTGTGCCCATTCACGTGAGCGTTACTGCAGTTTGTTTTGCCTACTTTTATTTCGTTGTTTCTTCGCTCAGTATTTTTAAAGACAGCCTAGTTCAATCTATGCCCAATACAGATGTAGGAGTGTTTGATGGTGGTGGCATAGATTTGCCATGTAACTGGTACGCTAATGATGTTAAAGAATTTTCTTGGTTTACAAAAAGTATTCCTATGAGCGAAGATGAAAAACACAGGATACCAAACACTAGTTCCCTTTTCTTTGGTTTGCATAAATCGGCCACAAATAAAAACGGTTTTACCCAAGATAAATGCGATTGTAATCGGTACACAGGAAAGTATCACGTTGAACCATTTCGGAAAGAGACTGTTATAACTGTTGTACCCATTGGAACAATTCTGTCTTTATCATTACCTGTTACTGGATTGCCTTACAGGGAACATGTGGACATATATTATACAGTCAATGATAAGCCACCCATAAAAACAAAGGGTATGTTCAGATGTTCGTGGGTTGCATCTAGCTTTTTTATATGGCAAGGTTTTTTTCCAGAAACGTTTAATAAGGTGAAACAGTATTCTAACAAACTGTTCAGGATGAACATTTGCCCTAGTCCAGATGGATACGGAACTTACAAGTTTTTTATAAGTCGACAAATTTTTAACAAGAGGTTGAATAAAACCGTGACAAAGGAGTTTTAATATCCTACCGTGTTTAAAGTCTTGGCTGATATGATAAATCACAACTATTTGATAACATATTCTTCACTGTTTCGACAATTAATAATGGACCCCTGGAATTTAATGAATCTACTGCTGGACATATTCTAGCAGAGACCAGACTTAATTCATTTATAGATGTTATTGTTTGCTTTATTATTTTTATAGTGACCACTCTACACGCAGAAAGTCTTTCGAATATTGTTGTTGGTTCACTTTTAACCCATGATATAAATAAAGGACTTTCTGGTTTTCTAAAGGAGGTTCTAATTGGTTTATATATTCGTTGCACTGTGCATAAAGCTGTAAAGTTCAGAAACAGTGATCCAACGAAAATAGATTTTATTCTTATCATCATAATACTAATATTTTTTGGATTAATCAGTTTCGAAATATTAGAATGTACATACCAATATAAAATTGAAATTAACGCATTATTATTATTTAAACTAATGATTGTAAACCGAGTAACGACGTGTACTTTTGTAGAACTGGTTTTAGATAACACTGTCGAATCGGAAGCATTAGGTGGAATTCTTCCCATGGACAACTTTGTAAAAGAATATGATATTTATATATCTTATTCTGATCGCGATATTTTATTCGTTGAAGGCGAAATTCTTCCAATTTTTCAGGAAAAGGGGTTACGGGTGTTTTTTCGACATTGCGATTTATTGCCCGGAAAGTCAGTTTTAACTGAATGTGAAAATGCGATTTGTTCGAGCAAGGCATTTCTTGTGGTGGCTACTGATAACTATCTGAAAGATTTCAGTCGAAACAACTTCGAATTACCGCTTTTAAAACATGTCGTTAACGAATCAGATATTCCGAATAATATGCTAATTATGATGTCGTCAACATGTGCTTCGAATAAGCATATATTTGATAAATATACAATACTTAAAATAACAAATGACCAGTTTTTACACAAGGAGGAGAAAAATGAAATTGATTTATGGCTACGGCGGTAGTTTCCTCGCTAACGAATCTGAGGTCGTATTATTGATTGACCTATTCGTCCCCGCGTAAATATTGAGTATTAATTTGTTTGGTGGGCAAACTAAAATGTACATAGCTTTCATTCTGTGCTAGATTTATAGATTTTAAATTTGATTTATGGAGATGGTCACAATATCATCTATGTGAAATCATTAGTATATGAAGAGTCTCGGGGTAGAACGGTCTAAGTCACTTTTTCAATGAACCCCAGTTAATGGCGCCATCTAGTAGCAAATTGTATAAGCTTTCTGTGGAACAATCAATTTCGGGTAAAAACGATCGGAGTCACATCGAACCAAGGCCCTTAATTTGGCTGAAAAGTGGAAGTCAGTTGTAATTACTGGTAATTATGATTCGTATTAAACATCATTTTGAAGTTGTAATTAAACCCACTCGGTGTTCTGTTCGCGTTAAGCATTCTCGTCCAAAAGTCTGTTTTGCCTTTTATGTGAAAAGACAAAAATGTGACTTAGATCGTTCTTCCCCTGGAATCTTCATATGTTTTCCAATACCGAAGTGTAACAATGTTGGATAAAGAAAAATCTTCTATTTAATCAATACATTATCAACCGCTCTATATCAACAGAACTTATAGCAAAGCTACTTCAACAAGTATTTATCTTATTCCAGGTGCATTTAGCCTATTGTTATTTCTGTGTTAATGCTTCTATAAATTTTATTTAAATTAACTGAACAGGGCGGAGTGTTTTCCTTATTATTATTGGATAGATTGCCGAGAATGTTTTTATAAAATTAATTTCATTGAGATAAATTTACTGAATAACAGTATATAATAGTGGTTTGGTTATGGCCAAATTAAATGCTGCTTTATTTTGTATATGTTTTTTTTTTATAAGATTTATGTCCTTTAGATCTGTTAGGTGGTTTCCCTTTCGAATATCGGCTATTAGTTGTTGATTTTATACGCCCACATTTTTATTGTCGTTGCCTCTGCCCGCCTGTCTGTCCACAATTTATTTGTGAACTGAATACGGGTCACAATTTTTATCCGATTTTGACGAAACTTGACATATAGCCTTATCTCCCAAAGATCTCGATTCATTTCGATATCGGACAGTAACTTCATGGATTATGGCTCCTGACCGTAGGAAAAATCACGTTTTAGCTTGTGTACAATTTTTATCTGATTTTGATGAAACATGACATGTATGTTTATAACCTAAGGATCCCAATTCCTTTCGATATTCGCGCTTATCAGACCGTGCGGTCCTGGATTATAATCCCAGAGGTAACAATTTTTAACCAATTTTAAAAAAAATAAACATTTGAATATATAAGGTTGTGGGCCCGCTAGGTAAAATGTGGGCTTATCTTGCGTGTACGAAAAATCGCGTTTTTAGCTTGTGGACCCTATAGAGGTCATAATTTTTATCCGATTTTAAAAAACTTATTATTATATCACCGTTACACCCCAAGGACGACTGAGTTCGAATTGCGTGAAAATCGGACCAAAAATGACAGACAAAATGGCCGCCCTTCGTTCTCAAATAGCGTAAAAATATGGTATATCAAGGTTGTGGACCCTATAGAGGTCACAATTTTCATCCGATTTTGTTGAAACTTGAAATGTAAGTTTATAACTCAAAGATCTCAGTTCCTTTCAAGATTTGCGCATATCGGACCATAACTTCCTGAATTATGCCCCCTGATTATACGAAAAATCGCGTTTTTATCTTGTGGACCCTATAGAGGTCATAATTTTTATCTGATTTAAAAAACCGTATTATTATATCACCGTTAAACCCTAAGAACGGCTGAGTTCGAATTTCGTGAAAATCGGCCCAAAACTGACAGACAAAATGGCCGCCTTTCGTTCTCAAATAGCGTAAAAATATGGTATATCAAGGTTGTGGACCCTATAGAGGTCACAATTGTTATTCGATTTTGTTGAAACTTGAAATGTAAGTTGATAACCCAAAGATCTCAGTTCCTTTCGATATTCGTGCATATCAGACCGTAACGTCCTGAATTATGGCCCCTGATTGTACGAAAAGTCGCGTTTTTAGCTTGTGGACCCTATAGAGGTCATAATGTTTATCCTATTTAAAAAAACGTATTATTATATCACCGTTACACCCTAAGGACGGCTAAGATCGAATTTCGTGAAAATAGGCCCAAAACTGACAGACAAAATGGCCGCCCCTCGTTCTCAAATAGCTTTAAAATATGGTATATCAAGGTTGTGGACCCTATAGAGGTCACAATTTTTATCCAATTTGTTGAAACTTGAAATGTAAGTTTATAACCCAAAGATTTCGGTTCCTTTTGATATTTGCGCATATCGAATTGTAGTTTCCTGAATTATGGCCCTTGATTGTAGGAAAAATCACTTTCTTTTTAGCTTGTTCTCTATCCATCTCTCGAAAATGTGGGCGTATTCTGCCTGGCAGCCGCTGGTTGTACCTTAGCATGGCATATATCTGTTACATTCAAACTATCAAACCAGATATTTGGCCAAACACCTAGGCATTTGGTCAAATGCCTTAATTAGCTTTTAGCCAAAATCTACCCGTCACCCATCTGTAGGTAATCTCTAGATAACTCGTAGATTAAAATCAGTCATTGACGTCATAACCTGGTTACCCAAATGTGGTAATGGTCTGCCCTAATAGCTGACGTATCTTAATGTTTTATATAAGTTAAAGGGCGCAATTAAATTTGTCTCCGATATCATACGGCGTTCCTTGAAGGACGTCCAACCACCTCGGATTAGAAGCCGGGATAGACATCATGCGGGGTTCTTAGAAAGCATAGACACAGCCTTCTCGGCTTAGAGGCTGGGATAAATACAACATGCAGTGGTCCTAGAGATCCTCACCTTTAGGCGCCTCGGCTTAGAGGTCGGGGTGATCTTCATGTAAACATGGAAAGAAGAGCTTAACTCTCGCTACAAAACACAGGCTAAGTGGTAGGAAACTTATATCTAGCTTATATTTAATGCCATGTATGTAGTTTCCTGTATATAACCTTTGTATTATGGATATTATAAAGACATATAAACATAGTTATAACAACACGGTGTTCCAGAGTTAATTGATCATGGAGTGAAAAAAATACACAACGTGAATTTCGAGACAAAGGAAAGTAGTGAAACAACATAAGTGTGACCATAGTATCACATCGATCCTTTTGAAAGCCGCGACCAGGAAAGTGTTACTACATAAGTGATTTGGCCTTTTTCTAACATGTATAAATTTAAACCCGGACGTTAAATAACGCTATCTCACACATTCATCACGTATGATTTAATTACGACAAAAGAAGAATATTATCCGCCCTCTCTTCTTACGACATGGAATTTTAACATGTTTTAAAGTGAGTTTTAGATACAGATAAATTTGTGGGGTTATGGGTTATCACATTTTATTTATTACTCCTTCACATCTTAAATGAGAATGACATTGCAAAAAAGTTGAATAATAGCATATTGCCGGCCCCATGAAATTCTAAGTCATTCTGAATGTTATTTCAAAGGAAAAACGTACCAAAAAAAAAAACCTAATTGGTATTTATGCATATCTGCAGCCTCGGTTTTTTTGCAATTAGTGACATCAAACACGACATGGGTTTTGAATACCACTATTGAAACTAGGCAGTGAACCCGTCATTTTGATTAACTGGAAAATATAGACATGGTCATTTGCGTTGCTTGGAGATCTATCACTACTACCAACACTAAATAGCGAAGAACGTGTCATTTTTTAAAAACTTTCTAAGAGAGGCAACACGCAGAAACGTCTGGACACAGCGATGTCAACAGGTCTCCATTTAACCATGCTTCTATCTGGTCGGGACATTTCAAGTCATCATTCTATACCATCTGCTTACGAACGTGATCCTGCTCGATTGAAGGAATATGTCGATCAAGTTATGACTGTTTACATGTTGTAATCCAGTAAAATTAATTCTTCGCTGGAATGTCGTTCTACACATTTACAGCAGATGATCAAGTCTACATTGTCCACATCATCACGACTGCAAATCAAGTGACTCTAGGGTTTGGCTAATCTGGATGGTATATAGATATAAAAGGTTTTCACATGGCCAACTGCAGATTTCGTCGTAGGTCACGAGATGTAATCAGGGTTAGCGCTGTTAAAACTATCGCTATTAGGAAACTTGTTTGTAAAATAGTTGTTGTCTTCAGTTTTTGCTTTACTTGACTAACAATTAAAGCACTGGCGGAAATCCAAAATTGTTAGTGCGGTAAGAAAACACTACACTAGCCTAAGGTGACGAACAATTACAGACGAAACAGGATATAGACCATCCTGGCAGCGTGACGATTTTCCAGGGAGGAGGGTGGGCAAGAAACAATGGATACGGTAATTGAATTAGTCCCATGGCATGACTTGGCATATCTATTTTGGATATTCCACGGATCTAATGACACAATTATTTAAGAAAGGGTTCTGCGCAAAGTCAACGAATTCTGTAAACAGTCACTCGAGAATCTGGGGTTTTACACGAGGCAGACTATGGCTAATATGAAAAAGATATTACAAGAAAAATGTTCTTGTATCCAATAATTAAATCTGTTATATGGAAATATATTATGTAATTGAATAAACATAAAACATTGTTACAGCAGCTTCTAGTTGCTGTTTGTATATAATACATAGCATTGCTAATTATATTGCGAATTCCAGTTCATATTACGATAATGAGGGAGTGGTGATATAATGCGAGAGGGAGAGAGAGAGAGAGGGTATACACTTGTGATTGAATCCATGACTTGTTTAGATAAAATGCGTACACTTTAGACCTCTAGTCTAGCCTCGCACATCAGGTAGCCTATAAGATCGTCGTCGAGAGTCTGAACATCCAACATTAGATTTAGCCATGTAGAATATCGTCATTTTATAGAAGAGGCCGAATCGATGAAACCGAAAAATTAAGAATTCTCATAGGACTGCATTTTGTGACACAAGCAATTATGTAATTATAAAATGAGGTCGGAAATAAAACTTACAAAGTTGAGTAATAGATCAATGTAATTGTCAAATTGCCAGCTCTTGTGACGTTACTGACCAATAACATAAACACCTTCAATAGTAGGGTGCCCCATGCAGCGAATGTGCTCGGTTCAGTGGCTTGTCTCGAAGGGATTTCGGGCTAGTCACGTGGTGCGATAACACTCAGCGCAAGCGTTTATGAGTCTATAAATAGTCATCGCACGTGAAATTCTCTACACATCTATTAACTATTACAGTCGTAAAAATCTGTGGTTGACGATTCTGAATAGCAGTAATATTTAGCTTTTTGGTTATTGCAGTAGCTTTAGAAATTACGTTCGTTAAATTGCTTTATCATTGACTATATCGTTAGGAGTACAAATAATATCTTTGAAACACTCGGGTTAGGAAAGAACATGATACTATAGCAATAGTTTCATTTTACTTGAGTTCCTTAGCATGCGTGTTTCTAAATTCAATTTCTTGTTCCAGCTTTCTGTTATGTTGCGTAAAAAAAATAGTCTTGGTTATCCCGGCTGCTCAATCGACGGAGAATGATCGGTAGACTGGTTAAGCGAGACTAATTTCAAAACAAGAGCACGTAACCTATTTATTTCTCAAAGTACCCGGATGAAATGGCCGACACTCGTAACCATTTTCAGTCTATTTTTTATCGAGGGTTAAATGGTCATAGTTTATTATTAAGTACAACATGACCGATTATTTAGTGACTATAAATTTGCGAAACTGATTTAAGGCTTGCGGTATATATAAATATTGTGGTGTAATTGTCGAGATATTTGGAGATATTTATTTATGGTGGGGCACCCTATCAATAGACCCTTAAAGCAACTTGGATTTAAACGGCAAACAAATACATTTTGACTAGAAATACACTTATAGAAATATTTAATAGTGATTAAGAGTAAAAAAAATTTCAAAGTAAACAGGTTTTGTTTCTTTTATCGGTTTTGACTATTTTAAAATTTTCAATCGAAGATATAAAATTACAAACTACAACTTATTGCAAAATGGCTTCGTTCAACAATTCTTAAGAGTTTATTAACAAAGCTGGTAACATATGGTAGCAAAATCGATTGGGATATTTTGTTCAATATCGCACGTACAACATTTACTCATATATGCAAATAAGCTCATAGATATTTCTGTACGGGGTAATAGTAAAATTACTATGCAAATTTGCACACACATACAACTCCGTTGCCATGATACCATTTTCACGTGTTTTTATAATTAGTACACACCTTTGTAAAATTGTAGTATTTACGTCTCATTAATATGTCCCTATTTCATTCCTCTCATTGACTGTGGTGATACGAGTAAATATTTACTGCGGATCAGTTTAAAAATCTGACGTATATGGGTTTTTCCATGCTATATTATATATTTAGTAATATTAATCTAGGAGTAAAGAAGATAGAAATACAGAATCCACCATTCTCCTATCAGATATATATCCATATCGATTCAACTCACAGGTATGTACATGCGAGTACAACGTTAAGTTACCTTTACCTTGTAACCAAAGTTTTTTTTTAATTTATATCGACTCATTGTGACCCCAATATTCACCTAATGAAAATCTATCGAAATCAGTTTTCTCCTACTTAACATAAATACAAAATGGCGACCAACATTCCGGTAAATGTTAAATTATCTCGAAAACCGAGCCAGATTATTAGGCACTACAAATGTAATACATTTTTAATCCCTGAACCGCATAATGTAATGCTATTGGTGCCTATCTGGTATTCGAGAGCAGATAAACCCTACAAATGTATTATACTTGTATATAAAATAAATGAAATGGGGTTTATGTGCACGCCAACGTGTACGCGGGACCTCGGTTTTTCGTCCCATCCGAACGATTAGACAACTGTCCTTGTCAGGCCCCCGTCCTGCACCACTGACAAGGGCGTACCACGCCGGGAAATCCCGATGAATTTTTCTCGGCCTACACCGGGATAGAACCCGCCAATTTTGTAAGCTTCCCGTTGCTCTATGGGCATCATTCTTGGAAGCAAGCGGGGCATTTACATAGCCGAGAAAGTGTTTGCCGATTCATAGTTGATTTCGGATACTTCTAAGCGACCATGGCACAATTTTTGTCACTGCAAGGCCGCGCAATGCGTTGTAGCAGGGCGTGCCATTTCGGGGCGGGGGGCAGGGTAGGGTGTTCCAGGTGGATTCGGGACATTCGTGAACGTTGAGTGTCAAAGAATCAAATAGGAAGCTGTAACGGAGGATACGAAAGAGTTACAACGGGTTTACCCGCCACGAAAGCTTTTGACAAACAGAAACTTCGTGGACGTGCTATAAACTACTGCCAACAATAAGAATGTGCATGAACCAAATAAGAAACAATAACGAACTTCAAAAACCGTCTACGATTTATGTACATCTTCATCAGCTCTGATATTGGTTAATGGATGAAGATCATGATTATTATCAACAAAATGTTGTTCATTTATTTCAGGTTTGATCGTCATTCGAGGAAATCGTCAAGATGGACCAATCGGAAGATCTAAACCAAATGAACATAGCAAATCATCGTTTTTTGTTTCGTAAAAAAAGCATAACTTTAGATTGGAAATGGGACATTTGTCGTGCGTTCATTCTACTGTTTTTTATTATTATTATACTTTTTCCCCTCTTTAGTCTATTGGTTCTTTGCCCTGATTGTTTCAAAGACAGCATGGTTGAGGTTGAAGCTTGGTCTAGATCAGACGTAAGGGCCTTTAAAGGCGGTAACATAGATTTGTCTTTTAACTTTATCATTAAGGATTTTAAAGAGTGTTCCTGGTTTAAAGAAACAGGAATTCCTATCACAGGAGATCATCGACACAAAATAACGACATCTAGTATTAATTTATATATATATACGTCAACACTGCATATATCGACCATAGACAAACACGATTTAGGTCATTACCAGTGTATGTGTCGTGGTGGAAATACACAAACCATAACAACGTATTTTATTGTTCGATTTGCGGCAGCAGAGACAGTCAGCAGCGTGGTGGCTATAGGTGGATTTCTAACCTTCTTGCTGCCTGGTATTTCTCACAGGGAATCTTTGGACATTTATTATACAATAGATAACAAACTGCCTTCGGAAAAATTTAATATATTCAGATGTTCGTGGATTTTATATCCCTTGATTGTATGGCAGCAGAAAACATTTTCTTTGACTTTTGATAAGATAATAGATCACTCAGACAAAATGTTGGAGATGAACATATGTCCCAGTCCAGATGGATACGGAACTTACAAGTTTTTTATACGTCGACAAATTTTTAACAAGGCGTTGAATAAATCAGAGACAAAGGAGTTTGAATATCCTACCGTGTTTAAAGTCTTGGCTGATAAATCACAGCTATATGATAACAGATTCTTTACTGTTTCGACAATTAATAATGGTCCCCTGGAATTGAATGAATCTACTGCTGGACACATTCTAGCAGAGACCAGACCTTTCGTTGTTCTTAGTGTCGTTGTTAGCATTCTCTTTTATTTATTTTTATATTACCGGGCAGAAACTATCACGAATGATTATGTCACGGATCTGTTAAATCGTCGGCTTGAAAAAAGATTTTCAAAATTTCAAAAGAAATTATTAGTTTTTTTTAACATCTCCAGCATTATGTTACGGATCGAAACCGATATACATGTAATGTTCAAATACCGTTCTGGGTTTAAACGAGATATTATTCTTATGATCATATTCATATTAAACAGATATTTCAAAATATTAGGATATCTAGGCCTAGGTTATATTGATTTGTTAACCGATTTTATACTTAGTTTGTCTGAAACAATATTATTTTTTAAAATCTTATTATTTAACAAGGTAATGATTTATACATATGGTGATCGTGTTTTAGATGACAATATGAGATCGGGAGCCTTGTGTGGAATTCCTCCCATGGATCAATTTGTTAAACTTTATGATGTTTATTTATCTTATTCTGATCGAGATATTATATTCGTTAAAGACGAAATTCTTCCTATTTTAAAGGAAAGAGGGTGACGTGTGTTTTTTAAACATCAGGATATATTGCCCGGAAGGTCAGTTTTAACTGAAAGTGAAAATGCGATTTGTTCGAGCAAGGCATTTATCGCAGTGGCTACTGACAACTATCTAAACGATTTCTGTCTAAATAACTCTGAATTAACGCCTATAAGAGATGTCGTGAACGAATCTGGTATTCCAAATACTAATTTGTTAGTTTTGATTTCACCGACTGGTGTTTGGAATAAGTATATGGTTGATAAATATCCGAAAATTATTCTAAACAATGATAGAGTTTTAAGTTTGGAAGAAAAATATAAAATTGACTTATGGCTAAAACACATTAGTACTAAATGTTGGTTCCTCAAAACTGTTGCAGTCCGATCCTTAATTTAAATCCGTCAGCTTTTCGAGTATAGAAGTCGTGGAGCAAGCTTTATTTTGTAGGTTTTGATGTTTGATGACACAAAACCAATGCTGACATTTTTTTCTGAGTATTTCGTCATAGTATGGGACGCCATTATTTGAAAGATAGCCATTTTGCCGTAATATTCCAACTTGTATATTATTTTTAACTTATTTATAACTGTATTTCCATACCCATTTATTTATTATCTTGTTTATAATCATTTATAGCTATGTTGTCATGCATTATTGATAGGTATTAAATTATGTCTTATATATTAATTTTAACATATAGATATGGGGTAATATAGGACTAGTCTTTTCCTCAGTCAGCTTTCAGTGAATAACATACTGTTTATAAAAAAACATCGATTGTAAATATATATTATGGATATATCTTTGAGGAATAAATTATATTTAAAATAAAAACAACCCCAAATCCGAAAGCTTCTTTGCGCAACCTGTTTTGGTGTCTTACTTGAAAGTGATTCTTATGATGACAGTGACATTGTATTCTGAATATATTATTCGACTATATCTTATTCAGATTAAGATATTTCACGGTAGAGATATATTAAAAGAGACATACTAAGTGACGAACGTGGGAGGTGTTCGTGTTATAAGAGGACATTTCCTATCGATAATCAGCATTCATCGACATTCCCTTCCGGAGTTATCCCATTGCCAACACTCCCCGTGAGTACTATACAGGCTTCCATTTTTAACGGTTTATGTCAAATTGTTTTTGAGGGCATACTTTCGATAAGATAATTTTTAACTGTTTATTCTGCTTCATTTAATAAAATCTAAATGTTTCTTTGTGTCTATGAAAGAAGTAAAAGGGGCTAGAACCACATTACAAAATAGTATACATATGGCGGTCATTCAAGGCAGAGATCTATACCCAAAGTAGATAGATTACTGGGTGCAGAATGTGTTTCCCAGCTGATGAGCTGTGTTCGAGCACGTTCCTTTTTTTACAATTGCCATATTGATTTGAGGGGATCCTATTGTACGCCGATACTGTGGTCATTTCAGGCTAAACATAATGTATTTCTTTCTTTTAATGAATGTTGAAAACGGTCCCCACCCAATGAGCAGGGGCCTCCAGAAAACAAGAGTTATGCTACGGGATGTGAAATGAAACTAAATAAGATGAATTATAACACATGACACAATTATATGGAATACAAGTTACTTGAAGGATTTATTTTAGCGACGTTTTGACGAGGGTTCTCCCATCTTGATAAGAATTGGCCCTGGCACTGCAAGAGGAGTGGGTCAGATTGCCCAAATCGTGATTGGACGGTTGATTAGGAGCATGCCACGACGAATTGCTGAATGTCTGAGGATTGGTGGAGCAATTACTCATTATTAAGACAAAACTCAAAAACGTCCATTTGCACTTTTGACAGTGTATCTCTTTGCGAGTGGGGGGTGGATGGCCGAATGGTTAGCACGCGCGCGCTGTATCATACGGTCTGTCATGGGTCAACTGGCGTGGTTTCGATTGCCTGTCCAGCCTCGTGGATTTTCTCCGGGTTCTCCGGTTTCCTCCCACTGCTAAGACTTAAGAAGGAATTGGATAATTATCTACCATTTTGAAGCTGAACATGCCAAAACAAGCGCTATGGATTGATTAAGGGGCAGTTGAACATAAACATCCGGATTGGCATGCATGCACATTATAAACGCGAGAAAAAACGCCCATCAATACCCGGGATTCTCGAAACAGGGGCATCCTTTATTCTGCCGATTACCGTTGGTGTAGGTTTCCCATCTATCGTGAAAAATCCCCGTCCACTTGTTGGGTTTCAATTAAACATCTGATTATACCTCTATTAGTAAGTGCAGGGGGGGGGGGCGGCACCACACAAAATTTACACAAAAACAAATACCCGGACAAGACATCATACTCAGAAAAACACAAACAGACAAACAATTCAAAAAAAGTGAATGGATCCGGGGGCTAGCCGTAAGCGTCAACTGCGCTGTACAGTCCCGGGTCTGTAGTGACACAGACTTCACTCAAATTTGAAAACAATAAGGAATGCAACCCAAAGAAACTATTGTATCACGTAAACTACAGAGAAATAAATAGCAAGCACAGATGTGATATAAATTAATGGTTGGGGCGGGGCCGAATGGTTTAACGCGTGTGCATTGTGTCATAAGTCTGTCACTAAGTTAAATGACATGGGTTCGATCGCGTGTTCGATCCCTGCATTTGCCAAAAGTTCATCAGGATTTTCCGACGTGGTTTACCCTTGTCAGTGCTGCATGACTGAGCGCCTGATACGGACAGCTGTTTAGTCGTTCGGATGGAACGAACAACCGAGGTCGCGTATATACATTGGCATGCACGTAAAAGATCCCTTGTCAGTTGGAATTCCCGGGCAAAATTTCCCTCATAGCACCATGTCCGTCTTCATTAGCCCAGCATAGGAGCAGAACAGTAATATATTTCATTACATTGTATCTGAAATGAGTTGATTCTGTTTAATGGATGTGTGCCGCGGTGACTCAGCGAGTTAGACGTTGGCTATAACTAACCAGGAGATCCGGGGTTCAATCCCGATGTTGGGCGAGAACGCCCCCGGGTTGCCCGGACAACAGTTGAGCGAGAGAGAGAGAGAGAGAGAGGGGGGTATGGACAACTGGACACAAACTAGGTCATTTCAGGACTAACATATGGTTTAATTTTATTTCAATAATTCGCTTCCGCGTAGGGGTCTTTAGCAGTGGGAGGACCCAGAGAAAACCAACGAGGTTGGACAGTCGACCCTACTCCTTGTCAACGGGACAACAGTTGAGACATGCTATCCGAACAAAATGTTCCTCACAGCACACTGTATGTCCATCTTCATTAACCCGATCGGTGTAGAACAGTAGGACGTTAAACTCCGTTTTATTTCCATTATATGACAAATGAAATGAAATGAAATGGGGTGTAACGTCCTACTATCCAGCA
Source organism: Patella vulgata (assembly GCF_932274485.2). NCBI lineage: Eukaryota > Metazoa > Mollusca > Gastropoda > Patellidae > Patella > Patella vulgata. The sequence goes on from NC_065885.2 coordinate 8,703,955, forward strand.
TAAAGAAAGTCAAAAGTCCCTTGTACATATTGCCGCTCTACGGAAGCCCCAATATGGCAACATAGAACGGACTATATGGAAAATAAGCGTAACCATTTACTGACGTAGAAATAACCAGTAGCAACGCAACTGTGAAACGTGTCCATGTTTGATGTCATTGTTATAATACATTATCACTGATTAACCAAATCGAGGTGAAAGACAGTTTACTTTAATAAATGCGTCTTTTGTGTAGCTCCCGGTGTTGGCCGAGAAGTTCATCGGGATTTGGGTTTCCCTTGTCAGTGGTGCCGGATGGAGGACCTGATAAGTACAGCTGTATAGTCGTTCGGATGGGGAAAAGCCAAGGGGAACCATGCCGGAAAATCCCGATAAACTTTCTCGGTCAACGCCGGGATCGAATACGGGGCATCCAGACTAGCGAGCCAACGCCCCACTAACTAAACCACCGTCGCCCCCACCTACATGGTAATAATGTCTTAAAATCGAGGAGACACATTATGGTACATTTGATTTCCTACATGGTAATTTCTCAAAAACTAGACAAATTATGGTAAATTCATCTCCTACAAGATAATATCTAAAAAACAACGGCGTTTCCTCTTACTCTTCGACGAATTCCAACTGCTGGGGATCTTTTAAGTGCACGCCAATCTGTATACGAAACCTCGGTTTTTCATCGCACCCAAACGACTATCCGCTTTTCCTTCAGCAGGTATAATACTGTGTATTTTACTCTCTTCAAACGAGACGTGGTAATCTTTAAAATAATTTAGAGCTTCTGATAAACCAATGGGAGAACATTCTCGATCAAGGACACTCCATTTCCGAGGTAAACACACTGATGGCCATTATCGTAGGGCATTCTTCAAACTCTCAATGAACTGTTTCCGGTATTTGTCGTCAAAGTAGATTTTTTATGCGTGAACGTTATGCATAGAATATTTGGTTGTATATTATGGTAAATTGACCGCCTACAATGGTAATATCTCAAAATCGGACAATTTATAGTAAATTCATCTCTTCTATGGTAATTTCTAACAATCGAGACAAAATTACAGTAAATTGATTTCCTACAACGTAATGTCTAAAAATGGAGCAAATTTACCAAAAAATGACTTCCGAAATGGGATTATCTGAAAATCGAGACAATTTACAGTAAATTGACTTCCTACTTGGTAATATCTCAAAATGGCGACAAATTATCATAAATTGATTTCTTGCAGGGGATTATCTTAAAATTATGAACAGGACCAAATGTACTAGAGAAATTCTAGTCATGTTCTTGAAACATTTAATCATTTGAATTAACACGTGTTTACACTTAATATGCTTATATTTATTTCATCAAGAACAGTGGCGGTTATTTATGTTATTGGTCCCAGGAGTTATTGGTATTGTTTGGCATTATATAGAAATAATATTGGATATTTAATGTTACATTGGTTATGCTATTCATGTTAAATCATGTGACTGGAACTGGAAAGTGTGGAAATTACAACAACAAGACACAAAGCTAGGGGTCACGTACTATTACACTGCTAGAAGCCGCGTACTATTACACTGCTAGAAGCTGCGTGCTATTGAACTTTTATAAGAGTAATAGCCCACGGTCTCTCTAAATTTGGCTCGGTTATAAACACATTAATTTCCTTAATAAGTCAGGGACTAATTTATATAACAGTTATTACATCTCTCATTTGTTACTTTTATTAATTTCAAATATCGTCATCCTGAACAAGTAGGCTCGTCGTTTGTACTACTCCCGTTTTCCATTTGACCAGATAGTTATCCAGGTATTAAAGTTGCAATTTCATATTTTTGCGTTATATTTTTAAAATTTATTAAAATAAAGCCTTAAAATAGTTGGTATCTATAAACAGTCCTACCTTGTTAAAGAATAATCCTATTAATCCTATAATTCACTATTGCCAGTTGAGAAATTGGCAAAAATATCATTTTCCTCTTAAAATTCAAACGTTTGCAGTTAGCCACTCCATGGTGGAGAATAGAAAACAAGGGAGGTAATTGGGAGGTAACTGTGTTATTATTTCCGGTGTAAATGAGTTTTAAGTGTGAGAATGACACCTATGATCGTATAATAGTGAGTTGACAACCTATTGAGCAAAAGACATAGAAATAATTGTGTTTTGACTTTCTTAGAAAATATGAAATTGTAACTTTAAATGAATTAAGTGAACTGTGTATCACGAAAGAAGATGGGAAATAGAGCTGGGTATCAGTGTTTTAAAACGAGCACAGAGCTGGGAGTTGAAAACAAAACGCTTTTCACATTGTGTTAAATCAACCATCAAGTAGAATTTCTTGTTTTCATCGGCTCATTAATCACTGATGTAGAAACCATCAATCATTCATCTAAATATTGATCATCCTTATAGTCCAGAAGCTCAGTGCGGAGGGGTGTCCATCAAATGGGCACAAAACCAGACCCAACTTTTGTATAGTAAACTTTCGCGTAGAATACGATGCCGAGTGGTAACCAGTCCGCCGTTGGGGCGTTTTCGAGATATTCGGGGTCAAAGGTCAAATGAGTTCATTTGCACTGAAAGTGAATGCGCAGCCATTCTTGTATCATGAAAATAAGCTGAAAATGATCGAAAGTAATCACCCTTTCAATAAAAATGTAAACTTGCTAAATTCAACTTTGTTCTTTGTGACCCCGGAGGTAAAAAGGTGAAATTTTCCTTTTTAGCACTAGGAAGATTTAAAGCAATAAATGTCAGCGTAAAATATAAAAAAACTAAAGAGAAACCTGTTCTAATTAATAATAGGAACATTTAAAATTTTTCTTTGGGTGGTCATAGCACCATACGTTTACTTTGGAAGACCCTGTTTCATTAACTGTGGTAGTTTATTCCACAGAAATGGCCCAGCATTGGTAACAGACGGTTTTCCAATTTGTAAGTTAATAGATTTTAGAAGGTATTATACCGCGTGGTCCCCCCTTGTCAGCCGTGCAGGACGGAGGGCATGGCAAGAGACTACGTATAGTCGTTCTGATGTGAAGAAAGACCGAGGGTTCGTGTACACATTGGCGTGTACGTAAAAGATCCCGTGACAGTAGAATTCAAAAAAGAAGAGTATATATATATATATACTACGGTTTCGGCACTACCGTAGTCGTGTTGATGTAGAATAAAAGGTTAACAATGCTTAAAGGGACTATGCCGATTTCAAGAGAGTCTCAGAAATAAAAGTCGGAGTACGTATAAAATTTAAGCGCCTCTCAAAATTCCAGCTCAAAATATTCAGTCGTTTGGACGTGAACGTCAAAACTGCTTATCCGGATACGTAACCCTTTTAAGATTTCGGGTCAGTTTTTTCGTTGGGTGACTTGGTAATCGATTCCCGTTCCTTGAGAGGTCTGTATAGTGAATGACCCATGTGCTCTATACTTGATAACGAAAGGTAATTTTCACCTACACATTATTTTTATAAAATAAAAGTCTGGTTTTATCAAGACACCGCATAATACAGCTTGGGACACCGGTCTACATTTCCAGATGAAGACTGACGGGTTTGAGTTGTTTCAAAACTTATCACAAATATTGAGTTAGTTGCTCGACCTTTAGCTAGATGATTTTAAGGGATTTTAACACAAAATTAAGCAGTTTTATTCTTCAAAAAATATCGGGATTAGCCCTTTAAAGAAAGTACAACTTAAATTAATGACACCCATTAATGTTCTTCCCCCATTAATAAAACCTATCATTAATTGTAGCTGGCATGACTCCGTCATATTTCTGTGACCCGGTTTAAAACCCCTTGATTCCGATATTAGACAGAAATATTCTCAAAACTATCGATCTGTGTTGAATTTGATCCTTCTTTCTAAATTTCTGGACGAAGCAGTAAAATTAATCTTTGCATTCGGATATAAACATGGAATATAGAGTCTTGAATTATCTTGTCAATTATCACATGTGTCAACAGAGCAACAATATAACCGGTACTTACTTTAAGTGGTTCCAATTACATATATACTGATTACAAGGAACCAAAAGCACTGTGGACAATTCAGTATCCTCGACTGAGTCGGTGTTACAATGTTTATTGTTCTGTACCATGCACCGAAAACAGATTGGACATTTTCGCCCCCCCCCCCCCTCTTACATTAAGCACTACTCCTTCCTGACCTAAATCAATCAATCTTGAATGTAAAATCATGGTTGAACTCATGAAATCATCAAGGCCATATTTCCAGAATTGGGAATGATGGCAGATTTGAGTTCGCATACCTAAGCCGATCTTTGTGAACCGATGCCCTGTGAAATCGTTTACGTTCATGCACTACCAGGTGATATGACTGTTTTGAAGCGGATTCCGCGGTGTTTAGACATCTTTGTATCAACCAAGAGCACAAAATCTATTAAAATATCAAACGGACTGACGCGATCAATTGTTCACTACTAAATGAGATGAACCCATAGTGGAAATGTTCGATCAAATTTCTCCAATCCGTACCTCCTCTTCCCATAACATTTATTAATCATGTGTACTTAATTTATTAATCATGAATTACTTAAAATAATTCGTAGTCCCACGCCAGATTAGTTTGAGAGGAGTTATTTCCCTTACAACAAATGGTTGTATCTCTTACATTGATCAAATAAAATGTCCGTTTTATACTGTTATAATACTGTTTAAAGTGAACAAGCACGCCCGACTAGTAGGGTCTATATTGATACGGGCCAAACTTTTGGTGAGTAAGACGCTGGCTCGCTAACCTGGAAACCCCGTATACAAGACATGGGAGAGAGAGACAGAGAGATAGATAGATGGGTTTAACGTCCACTTGACACAAAATAGGTCATTTCGGTACAAACATATGGTTCTGTTTTATTTCAATAATTCGCCTGCGCGTAGGGGTCTTTTAGCAGTGGGAGGAAACCGGAGGACCCGAAGAAAACCCATGAGGTTGGACAGGCGACCCTACTCCTTGTCACGCACACTAACTAGGTCATTTCGGTACAAACTTATGATTCAATTTTATTTCAATAATTCGCTTGCGCGTAGGGGTCTTTTAGCAGTGGGAGGAAACCGGAGGACCCGAAGAAAACCCATGAGGTTGGACAGACGAACCTACTCCTTGTCACGCACAACCGGGGAATCGAAACCACGCGAGTTGACTCGATGACCGACCTTACGATAAAACTCACACGCGCTAACCATTCAGCCATCCGACCCCCGAGTGCAATCCCGGTGTTGACCGAGAAAGTTCATCGGGCTCGTGGTTCCTCCTTGCCAGTGGTGCAGGATGAATGGCATGGAAAGAGAAAACGTATAGTCGTTCGGATGGTACGAACAACCGAAGGCCCGTGTACACATTGACGTGCAAACCGTAATAGTCTGAATTCGAAATAAGAGTCGGTCGTAGTGTCGCTGTCCGGGCAAAATTTCCCTCATAGCACACTGTATGGCGTATAATCGTCTTCATTAGCCCAGTCGATACAAAATAGTAGGACGTTAAACCCCATTTAATTTCCACACAAACTATTTCTTGTATCAAATACTGCGTTAGTCTGATGTATATTCAGACATCACAAGAGGGAATGAGATTAAAATTCCCCAGATTACAAAATCATTGTTGGGGCAATGAAACCACCCGAATCAATAACACGTTTTATACTACACTAAACGACGAAAGCCGAAAACTTCTGCTATTTGAAAACCCATAATGTAAGACTATCCTGGCAGAGTCACGATTTTCCAGACAGGATGAAGGGTAAGACCCTGCCCCCCCTACACACATACCTGAAACTTTTCAATTAGTTATCCAGAAATTATGTTCTCGAATTAATACCATGGCATTTTTTGGCATATCTTTTTGAACCTTTGGAGGATCATAATATCTAATGCCATAAACATGATACATTTTATTTTAGAAAGTATAGATTTTTCTGCGCAACGTCAATGGAATCCATAAAGCAACCACTCCAAACTTCGGATGTTTTACACGAGACAGACTGCTTAATACGAAGAAGATATTACAAGACAAATATTTTGTATCCAATAAACAAATTTATTACAGACAATGTAGAGATGGAAATATACAATACAATGCAATCAATTAATTGTTTCTTGTAATTTTTACTTAAATCTAGACTGGTATTGAAACTATAGGAAAAATGAAAAACTCGGGTATAAATATTGTGTTGTTGGGGGTAATGACAACATAAATATTATTTAGTGTTTATTTAAACCAGGAACAGTTACACTCACAATCTTAAACTAAAACAATGAAAACAAAACACTTCATGATCTCCCCTTGAGTCCTGGGCCCTGTTTCTCGAAATTTTAACTAAAGATAAAATCCAAATTTTAGTAGATACTTCAATTTTGATTGGCTAAGCACTAAAATCAATCTAATATTATCCAATCAAATTACTAAAATTTGGATTTTATCTCAGTTAAAATTTCGTGAAACAGGCCCCTGGTCCCGAGTTCACTAAACATTCTCAGACATAAGTTAAGAATTTACTCAAAATTTGTCTCCTTATTTTAACTAAATATAGCCCTTTATAAAACTTTTGTTGTTTTAAAGGAGCTAAGTCGCTAATATTTGAGTCCTAGAAATTGACACAAATGGGTCGCAACCCATACAATGATGTAATATGAATGTATATAAATTGATTTACATTCAATCGTTTCCGTTTTTACTGTAATTTTTAATCAGTTAGGTTCGGCGAAATACGCCAGTATTCTCAATCGAATTTCAATCTTTAGCTTCTGGTTATTCGAGTCTACGCCGGTAGTATTTATTGACATGACTTGTGGAATATGCCTAACCTCGTTTTTCGAGTCCCTTATTACAAAAGGCGCTGAAACGCATTATGGTACACGATTCGTGTACCAATTGTAAAATGTTTATTTTGTCTTAAATATTGGATATCAGAAGCCCATCTTTCCCGGTAAGATCACAACATCAATGTTGATTTAAACCGACAAATAAAATAAAAGATTTTGGATGATATTGAGTTAGAGACTTGGCTACTTTAATTTATCAAATATATCAATAAGAAACTATGTGCAAAGTTTTGTGTTTCTGGATGAAAGATATTCCTTATAAACAGTGATTAAAAATTGAGTAAATTCTCAACTTAAGTCTGAGAATGCTTTGTGAACTTGGGGCCAAGTCTCAGGCTGTTATATAAATATCAAGAAGAATTAGCATTAAATAATTGGCGGTGGGTGAGGAGGGGGCGGGGGTGCGCAGACTGCAAAATAGTAAGTGAATCATAGAAAACGGGTTATATCTATGGTCTTGGATGTCAATCAGAATGAATCTACTGCTGGTGTTGATTCTCCGTTGCAGGCCCTTTACCAATATTCCTTATTCAGGAAGCTTCCAATGTGAAATCATGGCTTAGGTTAGATTATGTCCGACATGTCTGCGTTAATCGAGAAGGTGACGGGCACTCATGGAAACTATAACGACCAAAGGAATAAAACTCCAGACTTCATTTGTTATCGAGGCAATGGTACTTCACAATCAGCAATGTCAATGTCTATTTTTTTGTCAAGACTTAAAAAGACTGGTAACGTCACAGAGAATCAGTAATTTGACAGACATTTTCAATATATCAATTTTTCGTGATCTAACTTGGATCTATTATAGCAAGTACGGCCAGCTCTTTATCTGAATCTCCCATAGTGCATCTTTAACCATGTTCTATAGCGAGGACATTATAGTCATCATCAATTTGTCTTAGCCATAAACCAATTTCATATTTCTCGTCATCGTGTAAAACGGTTTCACTGGCAATAGCAATTATTGTATGTTTATCAAATATATGCTCATTCCAAGCACAAGTCGGGGAAATCAAAATTAGCAGATTGCTATCTGGAATATCAGATTTGTTCACGACATTTTTTAAAAGCGATAATTCGAAGTTATTTCGACTGTAGTCTTTCAGATAGCTGCCTGTAACAACTGCGATAAAAGCCTTGCTCGAACAAATCGCATTTTCACATTCAGTTAAAACTGACTTTCCGGGCAATACATCGTGATGTCGAAAAAATACCCGCAACCCAATTTTCTGTAAAACTGGCAGAATTTCGTCTTTAACGAATGAAATATCTCGATCAGAATATGATATACAATCTGATCCGTGGGAGGAATTCCACCTAATGCTTCCGATTCACGATTGTCACATGGAACTAGTTCATAATAGATAAAAGTCAATACCTGGTTCAGAAATATAAAGTAAAAGACATATGCTATACCAATATATAAAAGACATTCCCGTAATGTAATGTTCGTCACATACACGTGTAAGATGCCTAAAACTGCAATAATTAAAATATGAAATTTTGTTATTTTGTATTCACAGTATACATCACACGTATGGTATACTATTACACTTGCGAAATGAGTATTTCGGGGTTCAGGCAACTGGTAATAAGCGAATAACAACAAAGAAATCATATTTGACTCCAATAATGCCATGACGAAAGCCACAAATCCGATAGCTACAGTAACGATAAAATCAATAATCAACAAATATCTTGTCTCTGCTAGAATAAATCCAGCAGTAGATTCATTCAATTTCAGGGGTCCATTATTAATTGTCGAAACAGTAAAAAATATGTTATCATATAGCTGTGATTTATCAGCCAAGACGTCGAACACTGTAGAATATTGAAACTCATTTGTCTCTGATTTATTCAACGCCTTGTTAAAAACTTGTCGACGTATAAAAAACTTATACGTTCCGTATCCATCTGGACTTGGACAAAATTTCATTTTGAAATGATCTTTCTTAATTTTGATTATTTTGTTGAACGGTTCGATGAAAATGTATGCCCATGACCTTTGAAATAACTTGAGCCTTGAACATCTGAATCTAGAAGGTGTTTTTAACGGTGGTGCGCCATTCACGGTATGATAAATGTCCATCTCTTCGACCGCGGCAACATTTAGGTAAATGGTTAGAATTTCGCCTACAGGTACCACAGCTGTAACAGTTTCATTATCTTCCTTGATAGGGTGTCCACCATTGTTGAACCAAGAAGATGTAGTAATAACGTCATATTGTCCGTGCCAACCAATCTCAAGATTAAAAGTATCGATGTTAATAATACGAGTAGTTATAACCGTGTTAAGTAATTCGAAATAAAGACCACACAGTAAATAACAAGTACAAGCATGGACAATGCTATATGAAAAAGGTAAAGTTTTATTTTTTTTTCGAACAGTAAAACTAACCGCCTCCATGATGGTTTCGTTGATTGCAAGTTGACGAAATCCGGGTTTAGTATTCTGAGAAAAATAAGCACAGCTCAGCCTGGAATTTCATACCATATCAAATCATACTATCATACCATATCAAATCATACTATCATACTATCATACCATATCAAATCATACTATCATACCATATCAAATCATACTATCATACCATATCAAATCTACAAATATAAATAGTATTGTTTAGATATTAAAGTCTCTAACTATATGAGTGGATGGGCAAACTACAATATTGTAAAAGTCAAAATCTATGAAAGAAATAACAGTTCAAAATGGTTCAATTCCAACAATATTTACAACGGTATGGTGAATATAAATATTCCCACAATTTGAATTCCTCTTTTAAGTCTGATTAAATCCAAGCCGAGAGTACTGTTCCAAGGGCGTATGTCTCTATTTGTTGGAACCTTGAAATAGATAAAAATGTATGTAAAGTGTTTTATATTCAATTATTGAAATAAATATTATAATTTTTAATCAATTATGTTCGGTGAAATACGTGAACAGTTCAAATTGAACCGCAGTAGTTTATGCCTTTTTAATGGATTCTACACGTTTTTTAAAATTATTATTTTGTCGTTTGTGAATCAGCCTTTACTATTTACTTCCACATTCTGTTGTAGGTTAAGTTTTATTTTTTCATTATGACACTCAAAACCATAGGGTACACGACTCGTGTACTGATTATAAAATGTTAATTTAGTCTTAAATATTGGATATTAGATCCTATAGTTGCTCGACAAGATAACAAACAGCAATATTGATTGAAATTGATCAATATAAAATTCGAACTCGTGTTTTTAATTTCGAATATTATGGAAAATATTGAGTTAGAGTTAGAGAAATATTCGTGAATATTTGAGCGTGGATGAGGCCATGAAAACATTATATATTGTCCTGAAGATGCAAATGGTCATCAGCTACTTGACTCTTTTAGATATTTTGATATCTTAAGTATGGATCACGACATGTTTACTTTTGTAAGAACATCTGCTGCTAATATTGTTTATGTGATGACTGAAGATATACAATATGGAAATGAAATGAAATGAAATGGGGTTTAACGTCCTACTGTTCTGCTCCTAACCTGGGCTAATGGAGACGGGCATACGCCATACAGTGTGCTATGAGGGAAATTTTGCCCGGGCAGCGGCACTATCGCCTACTCTTATATCGAATTCCAACTGCCAAGGGATCTTTTACGTGCATTCCAATGTATACACGGGACCTCGGTTTTTCGTCTCATCCGAAGGACTAGACAGCTGTCCTTGTCAGGCCCTCCGTCCTGCATCACTGACAAGGGGGAACCACGCCGGAAAATCTGGATGAACTTTCTCGGCCAATGCAGGGATCGAACACCCGACCTCCAGGCTAGCGAGCCAGCGCCTTATCCACTTAGCCACGTGATCCCCTATACAATATGGATGAGTAAACATGGATGTAAGATAAGTATATTGTAAAATACACCTTTGAAGACATAAATGACGATTCTACTCGTGAAAGCCTTGCCATTTTACGAAGAGGCATTTGAGTTTCATGAGTTACCCATAAGTTTTCGAAACAAAATATGTATCAAAAATTTACTCAACTTCCAGATATCTTGTTTCTGCCTTTCTAGTGACGATATACAGCTCAGTGGTCTTAAAGAACTGTGTGTGTAGATTACGAATCTGAAATCGGATTACAGGTGAGTGGTGGGGTTCGCCATGAAAACCGAAAAAAAAATGGTGTAATTGTATATTGTCTGGATTTTGTAGTGCTCCAGGTAATAGATATAGACCCATAGTTTGGCCTATCCAGAGATTGCCGGTAGTAACACATAAGAAACATGTGAAGACGTGTCAGCCTTTACTCACCTCGAATATGGTTTCAGATACAAATTTTCGAAAGAACCCGGTAGATGAGCATCTAAAAAATCTGAAACTTGGTGTAATTATAGTTTGTACTAATGTCTCCAACATATGTAACAGCTTTTCTTGTCCCATGCCATCTCGATATTTTTTCGATTTTTTCAAAATCTGTGTTTTGGGTCAATCTATGTCTATTACCGTATTTTCGAACCGATTGAACCCGGTAGATGAGCACCTTAACATATGTTAAAACCGTTCTTGTCCCCGTGTTTTGGGTCATTCCATGTCAATTATCACCCAATCAGTTAAACCGTACCCCCTTCGATTTTGCTGAAATTTGGTTTATATGCTTAGATTTTCAAAAAATTGTCTCTGAAACCATATTCGGGGTCAATTTTCTGGGAATCTAGTGAGGACTGGTGCGTTTTCATCTGTTTCTTATGAAATACTACCGGCACCATTTTTTTCGGTATTTATGGCCAAGTAGGATGCAAACCCTACCACTCACCTGTAATCTGATTCGTAAACTACACAACAAGTTCTTTAAGACTACCAAATTTGAGCTGTATATCTTCACTAGAAAGTTAAAAACAAGATATCTAAACCTCTAGTAAATTATTCATACATATATTTTTTCCAGATTTTTTCGAGGGGGTCGTTTTCCCATCCCTGGCCCACTTGACATGGAATGACCCATAAACAATTACACAAGACAGACCCATGGGCAACACACACACAATATACACAGACATTTCAAACAACAACGTATATAAGGACCCCAGGGGTAGCCGTAGGCGTCAACGGCCCTTTACAGAAAAAAGGGGAAAGCAAATACACCGCTCTTTTTAAAACTCAAACATTTAAACTGTGCATATGTTATTGTCCCCATGAAAAGGTTGCCCCACCATAAATAAATATCTCCAAATATCTCGACAATTACACCACAATAACTATATATACACCAAGACTTAAATCAGTTTCAAACATTTATAGTCACTAAATACACGATCATGTTGTACTTAAACATACATTATGCAAGAGATAAATCTGTCTATTGCAGGACCTTCTTTGGGCCTGAAATGTTATCTAAATTAATTAACCTATCCAGACTATACTCAACTCCAGATGGCATGGCTAGCCTGCGATTTGTAGTGGATTATGAGCCGATTTACTGCATAACTTTCCTTCTCGATTTAACGATTAAATGGATAATCGAGACTATGCTGTTTATCGTACTGACTTTAGTAATGATGAACGAGGCTAGGCGGAAATTTCATTCGCTTAGTTCTGGGTTCATCGTGGATCAATTTGAATGAAATTTTCATTGCCTTTACGTTATCTAGTTTTTAACTATTATGAGAACTGCCAACTCGTTATCAATCTCCCATAATGTATCTTTAAGTGGGTTATAAGCCGATAACTTTCCTTCACGATTTAACGATTAAATGGATAATCGAAACTATGCAGTTTATCGTACTGACTTTAGTAATGATGATCGAGAGAGAGAGAGAGAGAAATGGGTTTTAACGTCCACTCGACACAAAATAGGTCATTTCGGGACTAACACATGGTTTAATTTTATTTCAATAATTCGCTTGCGCGTAGGGGTCTTTAGCAGTGGGGGGAAACCGGAGGACCCGGAGAAAACCCACGAGGTTGGACAGGCGACTCTACTCCTTGCCACGTACAACCGGGGATTCGAAACCACGACAGTTGACTCAATGACAGACTTTATGGTACAGCGCGCACGTGCTAACCATTCAGCCACCCAACCCCCAAATGATGATCGAGGCTAGGCGCAAATTTCAAACGCTTAGTTCTCGGTTCATAGTGGAACAATTTGAATGAAATTTTAAGCAAATTGCCTTTGCATTATCTAGTTTTTAACTATTATAGTGAGAACTGCCAACTCGTTATCGAATCCCCACAATATATCTCTAATAAGCGATGACCATTTAATCATCCATAAATAATACACTAAAAGATGGTTCCGAGTGTCGGCCATAACATCCGAGCACATGTGTGTAAAAAATAGGTTACGTGACCTTGTTTTGAAAGTAGTCTCGCTTAACCAGTCTACCGACCATTCTACGTTTGATTACCAGGCCAGGATAATCAAGATCACTTTTTTACGAAACATAACAGAAAGCTGGAACAATAAACTGAATTTAGAAACACGCACGTTGGGCAACTCAACAATTGTTTTAAGAACCCTGTAACAATAAGCTAAATATCACTGCTATTCAGAATCGTCAACAATAGATTTTTTACGGCTGTAATAGTTAATATATGTGTAGAGAATTGCAGGTGCGATGGCTATTTATAGTATCATAGACTCTACCGCTGAGTATTATCAGACGAATTAGGTAAGCCGCTACGCTGATGATATCTGAATGAGCCGCGCCAGCTTGAGTCGCTTTGTTTTGTTTACGCGCGTTGCTACGATACCAAGTGCCCGTTTGTGTCAATCATTCATTCACGCAAATTTAAAGGGCCAATCCCAGTAATATTTTGGAGAATAAAACTGCTTAATTCTGTGTTAAAATTCTCTACCTTAGGACCGAGCAACTAAGTCAATATATGTGATAGGTTTTCAAACAACTTAAAACCCGCCAATCTTCATCTGGAAATGGAGACCGGTGTCCCAAGCTGTATTATACCGTGTCTGGATAAAACCAGACTTTTATTTTATAAAAATAATGTGTAGGTGAAATTTACCATTCGTTATCAAGTACAGCACATGGGTCATTCATTGTATAGACCTTTAAAGGAACTGGGATCGATCATCAGGTCGCCCAACAAAAAAAGATAACCCGAATCTTAAAAGGGTTACGTGTCCGGATAAGCAGTTTTGACGTTCATGTCCAAACGACTCAATTTTTTGAGCTAAAATTTTGGGGAAAGATAAATACACCATTCTTCTATATTTTGGCGCTTAAATTTCATACGTACTCTGACTATTATTTTTGAGACCCTGTTCTAATTGGGGTAGTCCCTTTAAAACTGCACGGGTTATTAGTAACGGGTTGTCCACCTCATTACGCTATAGGAAGAAGAAATAGTTAAAAATTATCTCGAGCTCTTGATGGTACCAGAGACTGCATAATTTATCGCCATTTTCCTAGGACCTGCCCTTTTATACCCGGTTTACGGGTTTAAAAGAGGCCCTGGTTTATTTGTTCGCCTAAAAGGCGCCGGTTCAAATGTTTGCATTTGCTTACACCCGATGTACGGTGCCTACGGGCGCCTAAAATGTAGGTGCCTATTGTGTCTAACATAAGGTGCCTATTGTGCAGCCTATACTGTAATTTTATGAATAGAATAATAGAATACCTATAGTTCACTTGAAATTTGATAATACAGCTGTATTGCCCGGCCTAGAGTTCTCCGCGTAAATCAAGACACTCGACTCTAATACCCGCAAGATGATATCGGCGGGAGGAATCGAAGAAGGAAATTCCAGAAAATTCAGCCATAAAACCCTGCCTAGGGCACTTCAATCTGAAGCCCAGGAATGCACTCAGATGCTAAGAGAGAGCATCAAATTTTCAAGATTTTCTGGGGGAGGACCGCCAGATCCCCCGCCCTGGCTCGAGCCTTCGGAGCTTTGCGGTGGCCGGCTTAGCCGGAGACATCCTCAGCCCCTCCCAAAAATTCCATAGCCCCACCAAATTTTACGAGCTGGCTACGGGCCCGAATCCAACACGCTATATGATCTGTAAAATACACCCCGATATTCTAATGATTATGTCTAGACCATACCTCGCTAATCAAACATATCACGTGACCTGCCATGACGTCGAAAGGAATTTGAATTGTACATCGTATTCTATCGATTCATGATGATGTCAAATATAGCTATTTCCAAGTATGTTAAATTATTGCAGATCATACGAAAATACCTTAATACTTAATAATTTGTTCTATTAACATACCTGTGAAATCATCAGGTGATTTGTTTATTTTCTGAAAAGAAAGTCGGGTGCTGTCGAAACATTAAACATTCATTAATTGTCATATTTATTGTTCAAAGCAAAAATATATATACACTTTATGGAAAGTCCAAGTCAACTAGAGTCGCGTGCAACACCATGCATATAACAGGAAACCATTTTATTGGTAATGCGGTTGAGTAATGGATCAATGCAGTTGTCAAGTTGCAGGCACAATCGATGTTACCAGGAAATATCATCGATAACATGACAGTCATTACATGGCGATATGGTAACATGTTGGCCTGGTGACAATAACATGGTGACATTGTGACATGGTGGTAACAATAACATGGTGACATTGTAACATTAACATGGCAATATGGTGCCATGTAAAATATTAACATTTTAAAACTATCATTGTAATATTGTGTAGAAGGCAACTACAGTTTACAGTGACTTGCAGAAGCAATCCCGTTGCGATGTCCTCCTAAGTCAAACACGCGTTCAGTTTGTGAACAGCTTTATTATGTTTATTACTACATCGGTACGTTGCGTTAAATACAGGAAGGAACGTTACATCATGATCATTACGTTGCGTTGAAATACAGGTTTATACATTATTCGTTAATAATAAACACACACGTTATAGGCCTACGTTAATAATAACACACAGGTTAGGCCCTACACGTTAAGATCAATACACCTTCCAGAATTAAGCGAAAGTAAACAGTTCAGCAAACGAACGTGGTTTCACTGAAATTATAACAATAACAGTGAATTACAATACTATTACAACGAACAGTGTAAGTGAAAGATATAAACTTAACTGATAACCAAAACTTTTGACCTAATGAAATATGAAATTACAAAACCATATGCGCGATATACGTAATTTATGCGTAATTTATATCATATCTTTACGTTTCCAATACATGAATTTGACATAAAAATGCTCTACAAATTCTTATAACATATTCACAATAATATAAAATTCACTTACAACTTGTGAGGGGACTTACAATCTGATTAAAATACAGATCAATATTTCGTTTCGTTTTTTTATACTTTCGATACACTACATGAAGATCTGACAAGTTATAGCGATAGGTCACATCAGGGGTCAAAAGACCGACTTATGACCCGATGATGTCAGACATTTGATTAACCAATCAGCATTGATGTTACTAGTGGATTACCCACAGTTCAGTGCAAAACACGCCTAAAGCTCGCCGTGACAGACCGTTTCATTGGCTTATCCCTTAAACCATTCAGAACACGAGTTAAATAACAACTCTTCCAGATCCAAGTTTAGTAAAGACAAGTAAAACGAAATTTTGAACTATAAAAACGAAACGAAATAGGATCTGTGTTTTAACCAGATTGGGGGACTTAGGGACGTTAATTCATCGTTGCGTTTTCTTTTTCTGCTCTAGTATACATTGGTACATGGTTACGCATAGTACAAATTATGCACTAGGATACTGCAGTGTCTAATTTATGGAAACGGATCAAATATTTATGCAAATATGGACTTCTGCCGTAACAATCTCCACTAAATGGACGACAGTGACTGGTAAATCGAATCTTGTGGTCGGAGAAGTCCCGATTATCACGTCATTGAAAGTTTCACCCAAGGTATTAAATGAAAATAGTGGGAAGTTTTTGGCGTATATTCAGGGAATGGTGAAATGTGAAGGCTATTCATTTGGTTTGACATTTCAAGAGACGACCGATACTCCGGTAATTATTGACATTTTGTTAAGTTGGCAAAAAAAAAAAAGTTTCTGGATCCTTATGAAAATATTGCCACATCTGTTGCTCTCCAGCTTCCCGATCTAAATAATGTTTCCACAATTGTTCCTTTCCATTCCCCTAAATAATGTCCCCACACCAAGTAAAGTAAAATAAAATACCATAAATTAAAGTAACCGAAAGTAAAGTCACCGAAAGTATAGTACCACAAGATAAAGGAACGCAACGGAAAATATCATAAGGTTAAGTTAATATAAATACCGTTAGGTAAAGTAACTCAAAATATCACTACGTAAAGGTGAGACTTGAAAGTAGGCCTAGATCAATCAGCAGTTTTACTGTATTTAATATTACCAGCAATCATCCAGTAATTTTACTGTATTTAATATTACCAGCAACCATCCAGTAATTTTACTGTATTTAATATTAACAACAACCCTCCAGTAATTTTACTGTATTTGATATTAACAGCAACCATCCAGTAATTTTACTGTATTTGATATTAACAGCAACCCTCCAGTAATTTTACTGTATTTAATATTACCAGCAACCATCCAGTAATTTTACTGTATTTGATATTAACAGCAACCCTCCAGTAATTTTACTGTATTTGATATTAACAGCAACCATCCAGTAATTTTACTGTATTTGATATTAACAGCAACCATCCAGTAATTTTACTGTATTTGATATTAACAGCAACCCTCCAGTAATTTTACTGTATTTAATATTAACAACAACCCTCCAGTAATTTTACTGTATTTAATATTAACAGCAACCCTCCAGTAATTTTACTGTATTTATTATTAACAGCAACCCTCCAGTAATTTTACTGTATTTAATATTAACAACAACCCTCCAGTAATTTTACTGTATTTAATATTAACAGCAACCCTCCAGTAATTTTGATGACAGTGTTTTTTTCTCTGTACAAGTTATATCCGATGTCCTAACAGTCTGGGGTTAGAGATGATACCATACAACAGTCAAACAGAACAAGCTTATCAAGCAAGAATAAATCCTAAGTAAGTCCTTTCCCCTGAAAGTAAGTCTTTTCCCAACAAAAGTAAATCCCCCTCCTTCCTCCTCAAAGTAAGTCTTTTCCATCCTCACAGTAAGTCTTTTCCACTCTCAAAGTAAGTTCCCCCCAGCACCACCAAAGTGATTTTTTCCACCCTTAAAGTCAGTCTTTTTCCCCGCAAAGTAAGCCTTTCTCCCTCAAAGTAAGCGTTTGCCCTTAAAAAAAAAATTTCATTGAAAAAAGTAAGTCTTTTTCATTTTATGTGAGTCTTTTCCATTCAAACTAACTCTTTTCCATTTAAAGTAAGTCTTTCCACACACCAACATGATTTTACTTATTTTTAACAGATTTGTTTCTGGCAATTTCTTTATTCTCACCTTTTTTTTTAATTTTTTTAACAAACTTTGATTTCCAAACTTAAAATAGGGCTCCTGTCAATGAATTTCTCCAGCCAGATAATTTCACTCACACTCAGCTGATACAGGTGCTCAGAGCTCTGGAACTGTCGACTTCTTCACTGGGTTAGGGTTAGAGTGATGAGAGCTCTGGAACTGCCAACTTCACTGGGTTAGGTTGCTGAGAGCTCTGGAACTGCCAACTTCACTGGGTTAGGTTGCTGAGAGCTCTGGAACTGTCAACTTCACTGGGTTAGGTTGCTGAGAGCTCTGGAACTGCCAACTTCACTGGGTTAGGTTGCTGAGAGCTCTGGAACTGTCAACTTCACTGGGTTAGGGTGCTGAGAGCTCTGGAACTGTCCACTTTACTGGGTTAGGGGTAGGGTTAGGGTGCCGATTGGTAAAACAATGAACCAGCCACTATCTATATATACTAATATTTGTGACTGTCGTTTGTCTGTCTGTTTGTCTGTTCGGGGTTGGCGGCTACACTAGGTCTGCCCGGAGTCTGAAATTTGGGGTATAGGGGTAACTCGGACCGGGGAGTAACATAGCTCAGGTGGCGTTAGTCTACCACTTCCGGTTTCGGGGTTATGATCCCTGAGCGAAGCCGGGCATTCTTCTAGTGGTATCATAAATCAATCTACTTTCGGCTAAATTACAAAGGGTTGATTATTGCTACTTACATGTAAAACCTTTATTTTCTATTTTAGTAATGAACAGCATTTATTTGTAATTTTTCAACAACATTGGTTTGCTGTTAGAAAGTTGGGTCATCAGTGGTTTAATTTAAATTCTTTGTTAACTGGTCCAGAACTTATATCTGATACTTATCTTACTTTATTTTTAACACAGTTACAAGAGGAAGGTGAGTCATTATCTATACAATAAAATAAAATTTAACGTCCTACTGTTCTGCTCCAATGATACAGTCTACTATGAGGGAAATTTTGTGCGGACAGAGGCGCTACGGCCTACTCTTTTATTGAATTGCTACTGCCAAGGGATCTTATACGTGCACGTCAATATGTACACAGGACCTTGTTTTTCCGTTGTTTCTTGTCAGGCCTTCGGTCCTGCCCAAATGACAAGGTGGAACCATGCTGGAAAATCCTGATGAACTGTCTTGGGCCAACGCAGGGATCCAACATGGGACCTTCAGGTTCGGCGTTGTCCTGCTGGAAAACCATCTGTCGACGGACGCCATGTTGAGCCACCAATGGAAGCAATACCGGACGAAGGATGGGGTCTCAACATAATGTTGAGCCTTGAGATCGCCTTGGACCACCACCAACTGGGATCGGAAGTTGACGTTGATAGCGGCCCAAACCATGACGCCACTTCCCCGAAACGATCCCTGTCCAGCACGCAGTTACGAGCAAAGTGTTCATGTTGACGTCGGTATATACGGTGACGTCCATCAGGAAAACTGAGGTTGAATCGGGATTCATCCGAGAAGATGACATTTCGCCATGATGTGTTGTTCAGATACCCCTAATTTGCGGCCCATTGCTGTCTGGCAAGTCTATGACGATACAAAAGGATTTGATCTTGGTAAGGTCGACGGCAGCGTAACCCAAGAGCAGCCGGGCGTCTTCGGACTGTTTGAGGGCTGATCTGACGTTGAGTGTTCCAACCGTTCCCCTGGCAGTAGCAGTAGTTGATTGGAACCTGTTGCGCAGATGCTGTAGTTGGATGTGGCGATCTTGAGCAGCGGTTGTTTCAGGTGGCGCTTCAGGTCGGGGTCGATCGGCAATTCTTCCAGTGGCGTGGAAGCGTTGTCTGAGGCGAGCAATGGTCGATGGGCGGCTACCTGTGAAGCCCCCTGATCCAGCATGCCAATAGCTCTGTTCATGTTTTCTTGTGTAAGGCGTGGCATTTTTCCGAAGTGATGAATGTTGAAATTTTGATCTGTATTTAAAGGAATACAGGGAATGCACGTGCAAAACGTGTGACATGGCACTGCTTAACATCGGGAAAAACGCAAGTGTTCCGTTTGAGTAAAGCGAAAGGGCGAGATTTTACATGGCTACTTTCTTCCCGGACAACAGCGTTACAGTCCACTGTTATTTCGAAACCCATCTGTCAAGTTTTCTTTTACGTGTACATGGGATCTTTGTTTTTCATACCACCTAAACATTAGCTGCCAACCCACCCCACTCCGCCCTGCACACTGGCAAATGGAAATCACGTCAGAATTTTCCAAGCAGGTTTCTTGGCAACCACGTGATCGAACACGTGACCTACTGGTTAGCTACCCAGTTCTTTGCCATCTGTCTTTGAATATCCTTTTTCTATATAAAAATATATATCAGACAAGATCAGATAAGACAGTAGAACGCCATCTGTAGATTGTTGTGAATTTTTAAACACAGAGATCCACGCCCACAGGTAAGTCTAATATATAATCTAGGGGTCGTTATACTCACATATTATATTAAATACAGGCCCATTTCTAGACATTTCTTAAAATACACGTATACTTAAAACAGGATGATTCGTTCTTCTGGAATAATTATTGATTGTGTCCACAATATCAATGGTCAAAATTAAATTCTAAAAGTTCCGAGTTGATTTGAATAATCAGCGACCATTGACATACATTTTACTTTCTTGGACAGTTCAGGCAGGATGAAGGTTCTGGTGGCCTTGACGTCCATGTTCTATATGGTGGCTACAGGTAAGAATTCAATTTTCTTAAATAATATTTCGTCCTTTTAAACTATTTGAAAATCATGAAACTCTATAACTATATTCTCCTTTTATCAGCTGATCAGTTTGTATTCAATGAAGAAGTTGTCTAAACGGCACTGCCTGGGCAAAAGTTTCGACATATCACAACCATTGGCGTGTATCGAGGTCTGGATTAGTCTGGTTAAGCTCAATTTCATTTCATTTCATTTGAAAAAGATATTATTGTGTTTATAAAATTGAGATCAATTATCTAATTATATAATTGTTACCAAGAGACGGAAGTTAACAAGATACAATTAATTCTATATGGAATGCAACTACCGTTTATTATTTTTTACCTAGTGGCAGAATTTTACAGGACACAATTCATTATGGAATACAACTGGTATTTATTACTGCGCGATGTTAACATAAAATAATACCAAGTACGAACAATCCAAACCATTAGACAAAATTCGAAGTACTAAAAAAAACGGTATAGGCAAAATAGTGTAATCAGGCAAAATAGTGTAATCAGCATATGGACTGTTCACCGTGTACAAAATACACGACAAACAGTGGTAACAGGTGTCCGGAAGAGTAAGCTGGCAATATAATACTGATGATAAAAATCTAGAGAACCTTACTAATGAACAGTTGTGTATTTCCAGCTCAATTATTCAATGTCATTTAAAGATACATACATTAAGAGGATAATAAAGAGTTGGCCATTCTTCATTCTTGCTATAATAATAATTATTATAATTATTCAAAAAATAGATGATAAAGGGAAACAATATTGAAAATTTCAGTCAAATTACTTTATTCTTAGCGGAGTTTTCACTGTTGGAAGTTTGGACTAGAAATAGGCAATAACTGTGTCCGCACCGTCTACGAGAATTGCGGATCATTTGATTGACAGACGATACCCCCTCCCCCCGTATAATCTCGATTATCAAGTAACATTCCCAATGGCTATGGTACCCTCGCTTGGCAGGCATTTCATCACCAGTCTCCGCTAGTGATGTCGGTGACTAACGGTAAACGTTAGCTTGTCCCCAATTTATTGATTAAAGTTTAAATGGACCAATGTTTAAATCCAAGCTGTATCCAAGGCATCCGAGGGTCTACAGAGTTGATCTTAAGCTTTTCGTATAAATGAAGGTCTAATTAATAGTTTCTATAACATCTGAAGCCTAAATAAAGACTTCCAATAGGCAGATTGAGCTCTTGCATAATGTATGTTTAAATAGAATGATATAATGACAGCGAGTATTTGTTCTAAAGCCAAGTATGATTATGGTGAAGTTGTAACTAAATCGATCTTATTTTACGATGCTCAACGATCTGGTAAACTACCTGCTAATAACCCCATACCCTGGCGGGGGGATTCAGCCATCAACGATCAGGGGGATCATGGAGAGGATTTATCTGGTGGATGGTACGATGGTAAGTAATTTGATACATTCAGAGAGAGAGAGAGAGAGAGAGAAAGAGAGAGAGAGAGGGAGAGAGAGAGAGAGAGAGAGTCTCTGTTATTTGATTATTAAATACATATTGATATGTTTTATTTGTAGCTGGGGATCTGGTCAAGTTTAATCTTCCTGGTTCAGCAACCGTACGTGTTTTATTAAATGGCATAGTGAGGTGGTATGATACTTATACAGCTCTAGGACAAATCAACATGGCCTTAGATTCGGTTAAATGGGAATTAGATTATTTCCTTAAATGTTGGATTCCTTCAAAACAAATTTACTATTATCAGGTAAAATACCTTTATTTAATTATTACAACACTAGGCAGGCCTGAACACGTGGTACGTTTTATGGTATATAGAAAACCCCAATTCCTATTGAAATATAAGGGCTGTCTAGTTGACCGTGTCTATGCTGTTAGCTAGTATTTGTTATATACATCCATGTATATATAGTTGGGATGGAGACCAGTTGCTGTTCAGCACCGGATTTTTCATTTTTATTCGGAATAATACTATTTATAGTGACGAAGTTTTGTTTAAATGGCAACAGCTTACCCAACAGCCCTGAAACCGATCTAATATACAATGAAGTGAAATGAAATGGGGTTTTGCACTGAGGGACATTTTGCCCGGACAGCGGCTCTACGGCCTAAACTTAAATCGAATTCCATCTGCCAAGGGATCTATGGCGTGCACGCCAATGTGTAGACGGGACCTCGGGTTTTCGTCCCATCTGAATGACTATACTCTACCCCTTGCCAGGGCCGTGATGAACTTTCTCAACCAACGCAGGGATCGAACACGGACCTCCAGGTTATCGAGTCAACTTCTTACTCAGCGAGCCACCGTGACACCCCAATCGAATATAAATTCATGAAATTAAACTATGCCAATAGGTTGGTGATGGTGATATAGATCATAAATTCTGGGGTAGACCTGAAGATATGACGATGGCTCGACCAGCTTTCTCCGTTTCTCCATCTAAACCAGGAAGTGACGTAGCTGGTCAAACGGTGGCAGCTTTTGCTGCAGGTTCCATCGCCTTTAAGAAAACAGGTAATGCTAAAATTAACATCAATCAGCTGATCCTCCAAACTGATCAGCACTGATCAGCAGTACATATTAACTTGGCTGCTACAATTACTGAAAGGGGTGACATCGGGGCGATATCACCCTCGTTGGAAGTGGACGTAAAACTCCAGGAAGGAACGAACGATCGGGTCGATTTAATTAACTCTCAACATCATTTTATTATGACGAATGGAGAAGATGAACCACCCTCTCTTCTCACGACAGAGAATTTTTACACAGTGTTTTAAATTGATATTTCTATATAAAAGAACTTTTATTTACCTTATTTTTTCATATAATCTTAATCTAATCAACTTGTCCATAATAACATATATATATATATATATATATATATATATATATTATATTCTATATGAATAATAACGTTAGGTTAATATGCTATATGAATAATAACGTTAGGTGAATATGCTATATGAATAATAACGTTAGGTAAATATGCTATATGAATAATACGCACTTCCGCTATTTATCCCTTTTCATTGTTTTCCAGATCCAACTTATTCTGCACAACTTCTTGAAGCTGCCAAATCACTGTACACATTTGCGGTCACCTATAAAGGAATAACGCCTTCTTCTAAATATTATGTGTATTGAACTTACTTATTTTTAAAATCATAAAATACCAGCTGAACGTATTGTTCAACAAAATATTTAGGTTTTTTTATATATAAAAGAAATATTGTTATTCTTTTAATAGAAGTGTTATTTCTTTTATATACAAATCTTATCGTTTTCGTTTGTTTCTCAATATAAATCGTATTTGTTACTTTTATTAAATATCGTATTTATAGTTATCTTATTATATACAAAAATTTAGTTTTTATATAAAACATTTGTTATTTTTTATATAAAAAAAATTATATTGCTATTTTTTCATATAATTGTTATTGTTTTTATATATACAAAAAAATTAACATAAAGATGTATTGTTATTTTTTAACGTAAAGATTTCTTGTTACTTTTTCATACAAAAAATTTATTGTTATTTTTTCATATAATTAAAAAATATTCATAAATAAGAAAAATCATATTTGTTATTTTTATGAAGGAAAAACAAAAAACCAAATCTTTATGTTAGATATATTAAGAAAATCGTATATATGTTTTATAATAAAAATCTTTATTTTAGTTCAAAAGGTTATACTGATGAACTATGTTTAGCTGGTGCCTGGATGTTCAAAGCTACTGGTAATCAGACGTATTTGAACGATGCCAAATTGTCTCATAAAACTAATGTTCCTCAACGTTTAGACTGGGATAATGGTCTTGCAGCATGTCAGGTAACAACTGAGCGGCACCAGCTGTAATTCGTTCGTTGGTTCGGCCTTACGTAGTGGGGGATATTTTTGACAATATAACTTTACTATTACAAAACATTATCGCACACAAATTCTTCTGACCAATACAATCAGTTGTTGTTGAACTAACCGATCTTTCAACCAGATAAGGCACGAATTTATTTAGTCGCATATTAAATGAAACCATTGCTCTGACCTTCAAATTTTCGTTTACTTGACCGGTGACTGTCCTGGTGACCATGGTGTCGGGACTACTTTTTATCAAATATATGTTCTTCTGTAATATAATTGTGATTTATGCTATATGAATAATAACGTTAGGTGAATATACTGTCGGGACTACTTTTTACCAAATATATGTTCTTCTGTAATATAATTAAGGTGAATATGCTATATGAATAATAACGTTAGGTGAATAGTAACATTAGGTAAGTAGGAAAACAGTCTGACAGAAAAGTTCTCGTTTAGGACAGCTGTTTATTTCAAACGTAATTATTATTTATTCAATGTTTTGAGAATAACATTACGTGAGATCTGAGATTAATCTAGAACCAATCCGCATTAGTCAGTCTTGTTGACGTAATCTTGACGTCATTGGGTGTAATTAAAGCGGCATTAGAGACAGTTCTAGCTATAATAGTTCAAGAAAATAGAAATGAAATGAAATGAAATGGAGTTTAACGTCCTACTTTTCTGCTCCTAACCTGGGCTAATGAAGACGGGCATACGCCATACAGTGTGCTATGAGGGAAATTTTGCCCGGACAGCGGCACTACGGCCTACTCTTATATCGAATTTCAACTGCCAAGGGATCTTTTACGTGCACGCCAATGTGTACACGGGACCTCGGTTTTTCGTCCCATCCGAATGACTAGACAGCTTTCCTTGTCAGCCCCTCCGTCCTGCATCACTGACAAGGGAGAACCACGCCGGAAAATCTGGATGAACTTTCTCGGCCAATGCAGGGATCGAACACCCGACCTCCAGACTAGCGAGCTAGCGTCTTACCCACTTAGCCACGTGATCCTCCAAGAAAATAGATAATAAAAAGAGAATATGCTGAAACGTTCAGTCAAATTTCAATTCTGGATAATCAATTTTTACAGTAATCGCATCGATCACAAAATGTATTTCAATCTACTAATATCGCAGCCATCTGACCGCATCGAGAGTTAATTATGATCTTCGTAATTTAATAAATGTCTAATTAATAATCTATATAACATTTCAGTCGTAAAGAAATACCTGCAATAGGCAGATTTACCTCTTTCATAATTCCTGTTTAACGAATCAGCTGATAAATAGGAGAAATCGGGGAATATAAAAGACGTAAACTTAAGCTTAGTTAATCAGATGCCATCGAGATTCTGAGATGACCCCGATGCAGCGTTTTCCAGAAGTCTAGCCACGCTGACTAGACTTTGCATGAGTCAGATTGAGAGAATGGAAGACATATTATTTTAGTATTATGTAAACTATTACTTATAGATTATGCATCCTGCTTCGATATAAAACGCATATTAGAAACTCTTGTTGTTCCTGGCATATTATATCTGATTTGGTTAGCCGTATTGAAATAACTAGCGTAGCTATAGGCTTCTGGAAAACACTATAAATGGTCTTCTCAGAATCTCATTGGCATCTAATTTGTTAAACTGTTGTTATTGTTGCTTTGGGAGAGAGAGAGAGAGAGAGAGAGGAATGGAGTTTAACGTCCACTCGACACAAACTAGGTCATTTCGGGACTAACATGGTTTAATTTTATTTCGATAATTCGCTTGCGCGTAGGGGTCTTTAGCAGTGGGAGGAAACCGGAGGAACCGGAGAAAACCCACGAGGTTGGACAGGCGACCCTACTCCTTGTCACGTACAACCGGGGATTCGAAACCACGCTAGTGTTGCTTAAGGCTTTACGCCCTCTTCTAATCTAATTTGTTAAGTTGTTGTTATTGTTGTTTGGGGCTTAAGTTGTTGTTGTTATTGTTGTTTGGGGCTTAAGACTATCATTTGCCTTTTATATTCCCCGATTGATCAGTTACGCCCAATGACGACAGAATTAGACAAATATGGACAATAGCCTTGAGAGAATATCTGGTAAATTTCCATTTAAAGTGCAATCACAATCAATATGAAACATGAACAGATATGATTTGTTTATGAAGACCAAAAAGATACATGACCAGTCAGTATCTCTATTTTCCCCTATAGGTCGTTTATTTCCGTTGGATTACATGGCGTCTAACTGATTTATAATCTTGGAACCAATATGAAGTCGAGGCCATGATATTGTTACATATGGCGATTGCATGTTCTAGTTGATGTTATATGAATTAAATGAAATGAAATGGGGTTTAACGTCCTACTGTTTTGCTCCGAGCTGGGCTAATGAAGACGGGCATACGCCAAACAGTGTGCTATGGGGGAAATTTTGCCCGGACAGCGGCACTACGGCCTACTCTTATATCGAATTCCAACTACCAAGGGATCTTTTACGTGCATGCCAATGTGTACACGGGACCTCGGTTTTTCGTTCCATCCGAACGACTAGACAGCTGTCCTTGTCAGGCACTCTGCCCTGCATCACTGACAAGGGAGAACCACGCCGGAAAATCTGGATGAACTTTCTCGGCCAATGCAGGGATCGAACACCCGAGCTCCAGGCTAGCGAGCCAGCGCCTTACCCACTTAACGATTGTTATATTCTAGTTACTATAATTAAACTCATGGCGATTGTTATATTCTAGTTAATGTTATATGAATTAACTCATGACGATTGTTAAATTCTAGTTACTATGATTAAACTCATGACGACTGTTATATTCTAGTTACTATAATCTAGTTTATGTATGAATTAACTCATAACGATTGTTATATTCTAGTTAATGTTGCATGAATTAACTCTTGACGATTGTTATATTCTAGTTAATGATGTATGAATTAACTCATGACGATTGTTATATTCTAGTTAATGATGTATGGCGATTGTTATATTCTAGTTGATGTATGAATTAACTCATGACGATTGTTATATTCTAGTTAATGCTTTATGAATTAACTCATGACGATTGTTATATTCTAGTTGATGTATGAATTAACTCATGACGATTGTTATATTCTAGTTAATGTTGCATGAATTAACTCATGACGATTGTTATATTCTAGTTAATGATGTATGAATTAACTCATGGCGATTGTTATATTCTAGTTGATGTATGAATTAACTCATGACGATTGTTATATTCTAGTTAATGCTTTATGAATTAACTCATGACGATTGTTATATTCTAGTTAATGATGTATGAATTAACTCATGACGATTGTTATATTCTAGTTAATGATGTATGAATTAACTCATGACGATTGTTATATTCTAGTCAATGATGTATGAATTAACTCATTGCGATTGTTATATTCTAGTTGATGTATAAATTAACTCATGACGATTGTTATATTCTAGTTAATGCTTTATGAATTAACTCATGTAGATTGTTATATTCTAGTTAATGTTGTATGAATTAACTCATGACGATTGTTATATTCTAGTTAATGTTGTATGACTTAACCCGTGACGATAGTTATAAAGTTGAAATACAGAATTTCCTAACGAAATGGAAGCCTGGTAGTTCCACGCCGTACTCGCCATGTGGTTTGGCATATTTTGAAAGATGGGGAAGTTGTCGGCTTGCAGGTAAGAGCTTGTTCCTTAATCTGCTTTTTATTGGGTATTTTGACCCAATTTGAAAGACCCCTCAACATTATTCAGCGTGTCGTTGTTCATTTTAAATTTGTCAAATAGGAGAGGGGTATTATAGACTTAGTCGAGTACTAAATTATTTTTATTTTGTCGAATAGTTTTAATCAACTACAAATTTTATCTTGAACCATTAACTCTTTGTTTACAGCGAATGCAGCATACGCTGCCATATGGGCAGCAGACCTGGGTATTGATGCTACAGAAAATCGTCAATGGGCTTTGAGTCAAATAAACTATATCCTGGGAGATAATAATTATAAAATGAGTTACGTCATTGGTTTTGGTTCCAAATACCCCGTTCACCCTCATCACAGACCCAGGTAAAGAAAATATCTTTATTTTGTTTCGTCCTTATGGTTTGTGGTCTCTGCATTATATAAGATCTAATATGTATTCAGAGCGGTTAACGTCTAGTCGGCTGTGTTATACATGAGACTTTGTCGGGTTTTAATTAGATCAATGAACGTGTCGCAAGATGAATGAAACTGCATCAATTTTATGAGCTGAAATAAAATTGAACCATGTGTTAGTCCCGAAATGACCTAGTTTGTGTCGAGTGAACGTTACCCCCCTCTCTCCATCTGTCTCGCTGCCTCTCTGTCTCTCTCTCTCTCTCCCCCCTGGGGTGTAGGGGGTGATAAGAATATACCCTTCGTATGTCCTGCGTGTCGTAACAGACAACTAAAAGGACCCCTGTAATGGGGCAACGTGTTTGCCGTGCGTTGCGACCCGTGTCGGTGGAGAGTGGGATCCTGGTAATTGAGTGGGGATTTGTCTTGCGAGCCCTTTCTCTGCAACCCATGGTTACCATCACCACTCAGTTGGCGATGGTAGAGCTCAAGGGGGTGTTTCTATTATTCTCAAGTCACCCTCAACTCGCTTTTACAAGCAGTTGCAGTTAGGTTGACTTTACATATTCCTATAACACTCTGCTCTATATATCTTCCACCAAGTTTACATCTTAATACCAGAGATCTTGATGACCTTGTTGCACAACTTCCTCTCCCGTTTATTATTACGGGAGATTTCAATGGTCATCATCCACTCTGGGGTAGTCCAGATGATAACAACAGAGGTAAACAAATAGCGGACTTCATTAACATTAATAATTTGTGTTTATTAAATAATGACTCGCCTACTTATCTACATCCTGCCACAGCTTCTTTTTCTTCCCTCAATCTCACCATTTGCTCTCCGGTCTTGTTTCAGGATTTTTCATGGAGAGTAAATGGAGATCTGTGTGGCAGTGACCACTATCCGATCTTGATAGATAATAATGGACCCTATCCGGTCGAAAGACCACAGAGGTGGAGGTTGCATAAGGCTGATTGGGCTCTATTTGAATCTTTGTGTCTCTTCTCTTTTGATGCAAAAGAGTAAGAAGATGCAGATGTGCCCATGGCCTTATTCACTTCAATTCTTCAAGATGTAGCTCAGCAGGCGATTCCAAAAACCACGACTACTCGAAAACGTTTCAATAAACCATGGTACAACGATGATTACAAATCCGCTCTTAAAGAGCATGATCGCATCTTGAGACGATTATGGAGAATATTGCGGCATACCAGATGGTCCGGGCGAAGGCCCGTAGAACCATACGTCAAGCAAAGAAATCTTCATGGCAAGGTTACGTCTCAAGGATTAATTCCCGTACCACATCTAAGTCGGTATGGGATAGGATTCGTAGGATTAAAGGTAAAACTAGTGCATTATCAGTTAATCATTTAAAGACGTCGTCTTTTGCTGGCTCCCCAGTCACGTAGATATAAGGGGGAATGATCAGGCAGATTTTGCTGCCAAAGCTGCTTTAGATCTTCCCCAATCACCCTTTTTAATTCCATATAAGGATTTTAAACATTCAATTAATCATTTAATTTATGGCCGTTGGCAACGGTTGTGGGATCTTGCAGGCACAAACAAACTTCATCACACTAAGCCTCTCTTAGGAGATTGGCCTAACTCCTATAGAACTAACAGGAGGGATGAAGTTGTTTTGTGTCGCTCTCGCATTGGTCATACTTTTTTAACTCACCTTTTCATCTTGAAGTGAGAGCCTCAACCAGAATGTGAACACTGTCATGTTCCTTTGACGGTGAAGCACATTTTGATTGAGTGCAAGTATCTTGGAAATATTAGATCAAAATATTACCGTTGTCAGATATTACAACATTTATTTGCTCAACCGGAGCTATATTGTAAGATCCTAAATTTTTTAAAAGAGACAAAATTTTATTGTAAGTTTTAATTGTATATATGTAAACCGTCTTCTTTCATTTTAAAAGTTTATATTCATAAAGTATTTGATATTTATTTTTAATTTTATATATTATCTGTGATACTTGTTTTTATTTATGGATATAAATATATTTCTGTGATTTCATTTATTTTGTCTCGAATAATTGCACCATATGTTTGGCGCAATATAGCCCGGTTGGAGCTGACGTGCCATAAAACCACATTTCATTCATTCATTCTCTCTCTCTCTCCAGTAGTAATAGCACAATAAACATACACCACATTTACAAATATATGATCTTTTGTTTTATTTCTCATCATCTTTTAATTTTCAGTTCGTGTCCTGATTTGAACATCTTCTGTGGCTGGAACGCCTACAACATCAGCACGGCTCCCAATCCCCATCTATTAGTGGGAGGTTTGGTTGGTGGACCTAATCCGAAGGATGAGTGGGTTGATGATCGGAGCGATTATGTTAGAAATGAAGTAGCCCTGGTCTACAATATGGGTCTACAATCTGCTTGTGCAGGTAGGATATTGCATATTAATTGACAGTAGAGACATTGCGGAATAGATTTGGGTATAATCAACTCCCTATACACCGCCACTGGCTGAACTAGATCCCGAGTCTCTAGTGTTTCAGTCTGCTAAGCGTAAAGGTAAATATTGAGACCCAGGCCACAGTAAAGTTATACTTCTGTACGCTTCTATACAAACTGTACGCTTCTATACAAAGAGGGATAATTCTTAATAACTCGTATTACTTCACTTGGATACACACAACCTTTAATTTTACCAGCCCATTGACCTTAATGTTAATTCAACGAAATCTTGCCGTTTAAATATGAATGAAATAGGGTTTAACGTCCTACTTTACGGCGAAAACTGGGATAATGATGACGGGCATACAGTGTGGTAAGAGCGAATTTTGCCTGGACTGGAATTGAATTCCAACCGTCAATGGGTCTTTTACGGTGCACGGTTTTGGTCCTCCCTAACGACTAGACACTGTTCCTTGCCAGACTCTTCCTCTAGCACCACTGACAAGGGGGAACCAGGCTGGAAATTCCGTTGGAACTATCTCGTCCACAACCGGGATCGAACCCCGAACCTGATTAGTGAGACAGCTGTGTGTAGAATGTCGGTTGGACTGTGACAGAAATAAAACTGACTATATTGATCTTTGTTTCCAGGTTTGGCTCATCTGTGTATTACTGATGAACTACCTCCTTCACCTACTCCTAAATGTTAAAATGACGAAGATATCAGAAGTCCTTGTGTATTACTGATAAACTACCTCCTTTTTTCACCTACTCCTAAATGTTAAAATGACGAAGATATCAGAAGTCCTTGTCTATTACTGATGAACTACCTCCTTCACCGACTCCTAAATGTTAAATTGACGAAGATAACAGATGGTCTGATGTATTACTGATGAACTATCTCTTTCATCGACTCCAAAATGCCAAAATGACGAAGATAACAGAAGTCCTTGTATATTTTCAATAAAATGTGTTGTATGCCTTGACTGATGCCTTGTAAACTTTATTTTATATTTTTTCTATCAAACAGGAAATGAAATGGGGTTCAATGGGCCCACTATTCCACTACGACTGGACTAATGACCTCCGACGCGACCTATCGCTACAACCAATCAGATCGTCATGTAGAGAGAGAGAGAGAGAGAGAGAGAGGGGGGGGGGGGTAACGTCCACTCGACACATTTCGGGACTAACACATGGTTCAATTTTATTTCTATAATTCGCTTGCGCGTAGGGGTCTTTACCCGTGGGAGGAAACCAGAGGACCCAGAGAAAACACACGAGGTTGGACAGGCGACCCTATTCATGTAGTGTGGGCCATCGAAATTATAAAAAAAAAACGAAACGAAATATAGATCTGTATTTTAATCAGATTGGCCGTAGCTTTGCCACGTCACCCCGCTGCTTGTAAAGCGTGGTAAATATTACCCCGTTATGATTTTATAGAAGAGATGAAAAAAAACCCACCAAATGAGTGCCGACATTTCGGATGGGACGGAAACTCGAGGTCCCATGTACACATTGGTGTTGGCATCCGATATAAAAGTATGCCGTAGTGCCGATGCCCGGGCAAAATTTCCCTCATAACACATGTAGAGAGTTTATACAATCTCATCTGTGGTAGACCGTGTATAAATCTGATTTGTAAAAAAAAACGTCCAGGTATTATATAACTGTAAATAACAGCGCACATACTCTCAATTTCTTCAATCACAGATTTAACAATTAAAATCCACCAATAGATAAATACTCCAATATTCTGACAAGTTTTAAAAATAATTGTCTGAACAAGTGTTTATAAAACTTCAAGGTCGTTCATGGTTTTAAATGGATGACACAGAATCTGAATGGAATAATGATAAAAAATAACAAAACAAAAAGCACAATTTCCATGGAAACATCAAGCTTTTATTTACAAAATATCACAGATTAGCTGAAAGTCGATAGAAATTATTATATTTCTTAATACATATATAAATATTATATACCAAAATTTCTTAATGTCCTTAATTCAATAAATTATTATATTTCTTACTACATATACAAATCATATTATACAAAATTTCTTAATGTGCTTAATTCAATAACACAAAAAATATCAACAAATTTATCACAGAATTGCTTTGGGTTTTCTATACAGTATAAAATTATATACTGTCATAGATATTAATTAATGTTATATACACTATAAATGTAAAAACGCGAAAATTTGTCGAAATTTAAAACCTAAGGTACCGTAACACAAAAAAGGGCCTTTATTCCTTTTTAAACGCTCCAAATAACAACCCAAACGCCTCACAACATGGGTCACAACAACAATGGACACACAAGCCCCAGAATTTCTGTAAACATCCACAATTAATCTCCAGAACTTTGAATAACGGAGTGACGAACCAAATATGGGTAAAAGCTATTCTAGCAAATTCACATCCCCATTCAGCAGCAATACACATACCACAACACAAGGTGGCGAGTTTATAGAAGAAATTTTTCCATATATTGAAACAGAAGAAGGAGGCTCTCCATACACAATCTATACTGTGAGCTCCTTCAGGTTCAGCTAAAACATCTTCAAATTGAACCTAGAAAACAGTAAATACTGATGAATTAGTTTGACAAGAATAAACAGTAAAATAATTTTCATAACCTTAAAAACGCACATGGAAATGTATCTGAATAATTGTTTGCGTTTATACAAATTGTGTTATTGATTGAGTAAATGGATAACCTACATTGACAAACGGATTCAGATAGATGAGGTAGATTATTCTGATCTGTTAACGAACATCCTTTCTCAATTGATCAACGTCTAGAATTGATTCTACAAGAGATAGATATCTCCTTTATCGCTTGCCAGATTATTCTTATTCTATTTGACACTACTTCCTTAATTTGATACATTAAGGAGGCATTACAGTACACTTTATTTTAAAATCCATCTGTCCAGAGTTATTTTAAGTGCACATCAATGTGTACATGGAATCTTGGTTTTTCACACCACCTAAAGACTAGATGTCAAGCCACCCCCACCTCGCCCTGCACACTGATAAAGGGAAACCGCGCCCGAATTTCCCAAGTAGGTTTTTCGGCAATCACCGGGATCGAACACGTGACCTATTGGTTAGCTATCAGTTCCTTACTAGCTGCCTTTGCGTACCTCATAGATGTCATTAGGTAAATTATTTTCAAACTAAATACTGAAATTACGAATTTGAAAACTTAAAGATACATTATGGGAGATTCGATAACGAGTTGGCAGTTCTCACTATAATAGTTAAAACTAGATAATGTAAAGGCAATTTGCTGAATATTTCATTCAAATTGATCCACTATGAACCGGGAACTAAGCGAGTGAAATGTCCGCCTAGCCTCGATCATCATTACTAAAGTCAGTACGATAAACAGCATAGTCTCGATTATCTATTTTATCGTTAAATCGTTAAGAAAATTTATGGCGTAAATCGCCTCATAATCCACTAAGGATTGCAGGCTAGCGATGCCATCTAGAGTTGATTATGGTCTCATTAATAATTTCGATAACATTTCAGGCCTAAAGAAAGACCCACAATAGATAGATTTAGCTCTTGCATAATGTATGTTTAATGAAATAAAAAACACCTTACCCCAACGAAATCGTTGATGTTATTGGGATCCCTGTTAACCATATCAAGATCAGCCATTTTGGTAAAATTTTGTAGTTGTTGATAAGAGAAGGTAGAACTAAGGAATATGATTTTATGTTAATAATGATCGCTTAATATATACCCTATAGTCATTACATCACGTGATACAAACATCGCCATAACTACCACACTTCTACTTTCAGTTTATTGTCAATAACAACGACCAATGGATAAACAATAAGCGATTACCTTATCTACAGTTGACTTGAGAAGTAACAAAACGTCGTTGAGAATTATTTTGCAACTAAGCCCATTAACGCGTTAAGTCGTAGAACAATAGCCTACTGTCGGTAATTCAGGCTTGGCTATTAGATTACATGAGACCAAATAGAGTGAGCGAGAAAAATGGGGTTTAACGTTCACTCGACACAAACTAAGTCATTTCGGGACCAACACATGGTTCAGTCTTTTATTTCAATAATTCGCTTGCGCGTACGGGTATTGAGCAGTTCGAGGAAACCGGAGAACCCGGGGAAAACCAACGAGTTTGGACAGCGCGACCCTACTCCTTGTCACGTACAACCGGGGAATCGATACCCCGCCAGTTGACTCAATGACAGACTGCATGATACAGCGCGCACGTGCACTCAATGACAGACTGTCTGATACAGCGCGCACGTGCTAACCATTCGCCCCCCCCCCTCTCGAAACCAAATAACTTAGCACACTAACACTATTGATGGAATAACAATAACTGGTTTATTAACTTGCAACGTTTCGACGATGATACTCTCATCTATATTAAGTAAATTTGCTTATTCCATAAATTGTTATTCTATAAATAGTGTTAGTGTATTACAGTTCAATTACTAAGACCAGGTCATTTCGTTGCTAACATATTGTTCATTTTTTGTTTCAATAATTCAATTGTGTTGGGGGGGGGGGGAGCTGAAGCACCTGGACAAACGGCCCTATACTCCTTGTCACGTGCAAGTGGGAAATCGGAACAGCGACACTTGACTCATTAAGAGACATTATGATCCAGAGCGCACGCCTTAGACCGGTCTGTCCCCCACCCCAAGAAATATAGGTCAGAACATTTAATCAGTGGTGATGGGTGTTGTGCACGTATCGGGATATGCTTACTCTTAATGAGTAATCTGATACCATTTCTCATTTGAGGAAACTGTTCAGCGACAATAAGTAATTGAACTGGGTAGACACGGGAATTAATTATATGAAAGTAGTTTTTAATTAGGGAGATACAGTCTGGAATGATTTAGTGACATTAGTCTTTATAAATGATATATTATATGAAAATACTGTCTAATATCAGACATTTATCAGACATTACAAATGATAAAAAGCAAAGAGCGGGGCGCTAAATTAGAAGTGCTGCTTTACTGCATATAAATTGGGAAAATACAACACAAGTTTTTATTGGTGATTATATACAACCGCTTGTCGTAACACTATAAAACAAGTTTGTATGAAACAACACAAGTTTCAACACAAGCTTGTGTTATTTGATAAACTTTAACACAAGTTGTGTTGTTTCAACATTTAACAAAAGTTGTTAAATAGAGACACCTAACTTGTGTTGAAAATAACACAGGTCCTATAAGTGATATGCTACAATAAATAGGTCTATTACATGAATCGGAACCAGGACAAATAAACAATATGTTAATTGATGAAATGAAATGAAATGGAGTTTAACGTCCTACTGTTCTGCTCCCAACTGGGCTACTGAATACGGGCATAGGCCATAGAGTGTGCCATGGTGGAAATTTTGCCCGGACAGCGGCACTACGGCCTACTCTTATATCGAATTCCAACTGTCAAGGGATCTTTTACGTACATGCCAATTTGTACACGGGACCTTGGTTTCTCGTCCCATCCGAACGACTAGACAGGCACTCCGTCCTTCGCCACTGACAAGGGAAAATCCGGATGAACTTTCTCGGCCAATGCAGGGATCGAACACCCGACCTCCAGGCTAGCGAGTCAGCGTCTTAGCCACCATGGTTCCTACAGATTTACAGTACACGTGTTCTCATCATCCACTCAAATACAATCTTCGTAATAGTGTCAATTATTTTCTAGTTGACACTTACAGATTTACGGTACACGTGCTTTCATCGCCCACTCAAATACAATCTTCGTTAAAAGTGTAATGTATATGGGCAGTGCGTCATTGTTGTGATTTTATTTTTCACTGTCAGTCAAGTATTAAACTAAAACTAGTAACGTTGGTTTAAACAATATTTTATTTCAAGTACATTAAGAATATTTACAACACTGATGTAATGGATTAGAAAACAAGCCGAAGCTTATATTAATTCCTCTCCATGTAATTTATACATTTCAATACAATTACTAAAATGTACATAATGTAAAAGTATATATTACATATTTACATAAATAAATAAATACATAAATAAATAAATAAATAAATAAATAAATAAATAAATAAATAAATCATCATCATCATCATCATCATCATCATCATCATCATCATTTATCATTAATCATCATCGCCTGCTAATTCTTATTTTCTTCAAAGCGTTTAGTTAGTTTAAAATACTTGTGAACGTGACTAAAAATGACCCCGTTGTGCGAGATACTTTCGTCGGGATCCCCATAAAGAAAAGCTTTTGAGTGTTTGGATTTAAGTGGGAGGGTGTTTAATGTTGTGTTACGCTGAGTGGCACAGTTGGGGCAATGGAGAAAATAGTGAGCGCTGTCTTCTTGGATATGACCACATCTGCATGTCGGATTATCAGAAATATGCATTAAAAATCTATGGAAATTTAGAGCACTTTTACAGTTACGAAGTCTGGAATGGATATTCTGAAATTTACGTTCACCATAGTAATAATATTCGGGTATTTTATGGTCATTCGCAGTAACGTTGCTGTTGTTGTTTATTACAGATTTAACGTCCAATACATTAAACATAATATTATGGACAGGTTGATTTAATTAAATTATTTACACTTAATGGGTTGAAAATTGGTTAAACACAAAAGAAAAAAGTCCGTGTATATCTAAAGTCACCTTAAAATTGGTAAAAAAAAAATCCTTGTATATCAAAATATCACCTTAAAACACACTTATAAATCACTGTCGTGAGAAGAGAGGGCGGGTCATCTTCTCTCTTTGTCATAATAAAAACCAGGTTAAAAGAGAAGGTCGTGCTGACTGGTGTTTGACGTCATCAGTGCGGACAGATAAAAACGCGCGGTGCAATAATTTCAAGCACCGTACTGGTTGTTCGAAGTTAAGTCTCGCTCCTCCATTTTTAGCTTAAATCAACATATGG
Organism: Patella vulgata; assembly: GCF_932274485.2. Taxonomy (NCBI): domain Eukaryota; kingdom Metazoa; phylum Mollusca; class Gastropoda; family Patellidae; genus Patella; species Patella vulgata. The sequence continues at coordinate 8,742,198 of NC_065885.2, forward strand.
CTAAACTGTTCTAATCTATTTAATATCGAGAGTTGATTATGACCTAGATAAGTTAATGTCTAATTAATAATTTAGAAAACATTTCCAACCTGCAATAGGCAGATTTAGCTTTTGCATAATGTATGTTTAATTAATAACACGAAAAGGTTGAACTCGCTGACTAATGATTGGCAGCAAAGACTTTATACATACATTATGCAAGAGCTAAATCTTTCTATTGCAGGTCTTTCTTTAGGGCTGAAATGTTATCTAAATTATTAATTAGACATTAATTAACCTATCCAGACCATAATCAACTCTAGATGGCATCGCTAGCCTGTGATCTTTAGTGGATTGCGAGCCGATTTACTGCATAACTTTCCTTCACGATTTAACGATTAAATGGCTAATCGAGACTATGCCGTTTATCGTACTGACGTTAGTAATGATGATTAAGGCTAGGCGAAAATTCAATCGCTTTGTTCTCGGATCATAGTGGATCAATTTGAATGAAATTTTCAGCAAATAGCCTTTACATTATCTAGTTTTTAACTGTTATAGTAAGAACTGCCAAATCGTTATCGAATCGCCCATAATGTATCTTTAAATAATACATATACACGAGCCACTATTATTGTCCAATGCTGAACAAAGACCGTTCCGGGGAGATACGAGGGGTGGCTAATAAGTTCTAAGCCTATCTGTGGAATACCTGTACAAAGTCAATGATTTCTATACATAGTCCCTTTCTAGGTGTACACACGATATTGCAAGGCCTGGGTGCCGGTCAGGAAGCAAATCTTCTTCAGCCACCCTAACAATATCGTTCACAGCTGACATGACGTCATCATTACTAGGAAAATGATGACCGGCTAGTTCCTTTTTCTTCATTTTTGGGAACAGGTTGCATCCATGCATTACAAATCGGGCCAGAATGTCACGGAACGTCAGGAATCTGACATGTTTCTGATCTGCAGTCGAAAGCTTTGTCACACATCTTGCGAATACAAATATATACATTTGCTTCTTAGTTAGTTTAGTTTAAACTTATTTTATTGCATCGACATATCATTGTACATGTGTAAATGTAGAGGGCGATGAGCGCCGGCACTAGAACACACTGAATGAAATGTCAACATTATAAAGACACACTGTTATCATCATTTATCATGTAATACGATGGTTTCCATTTATTTTTCTACACAGTCACAGTGGAAGTTTGACGGGACCAAATCGGGTGAGTAAGGTGGGTGGTCAATGAGGTCAAAGCCATAATCATGGATCGCTGACATGGCACTCACCGATTTATGAACAGGAGCATTGTCTTCGTGGAACAGGACGCCTATAGTGAGCATTCCCCGTCGTTTAGCGTTGACAGTTTCACGCAACTGTCTCAGTAGACCAGCATAATATCTTCCATTGATAGTCTGACCTTTGCAAGATAGTCAATCAGTAGAATACAACTTAGAACCCCAAAAACCATGCATCATTCCAGCAGAAGGAATCGATTTGTTTTTTTGGGCGGACTGGCGACTCTAGATGTTTCCATTGTTTAGAATGAATTTTGGATTCTGATTGAAATTGGTGAACCCAAGTCTTATTCATGGTTACACATCTGGCCACAAAATTGTCACGGGGCGCCAGGAAACTGACACGTTTCTAATCCACAGTTAAGAGATTTGGCACCCATCTTGCAGAAACGTTTGTCAGGTGCTCACCCACCCCCCCCAACCCCCACTCATGAGAGATGCCCACAACACTGACAATAAGTCGAGTAGCTAATCGTCAATCAGGCCCGTCTCTCGTTCTCTACCACACTTACATTCCGCAGTCCACTTATTTACTGTGGAAAGGGAAGGGGCATCACCCGAAAAAGTGGAGACCATGTCGGCATGTATCCGTGTAGGGGTTAGTCCTTTCAATGTTGGTACTTGTTGATGGAAAAAGTGTTTCAACCATGTTGATCGATCCTTTTCGGTGCTTAGAACTTTTCAGTCAGCCGTCTTAGTATTATTCATTCTGCTAAATGCACATATGCATATAACTCGAACAGACAACGCCCAACTGTATTGATTAACGAGGCGTATCTTTATTTAGTAACGTGTTTACAAATGGTTGCTAGCAACAATTAACGAGAAGCTTACACACGTCTGGCATAAATACTACAAGAACTACTGGAACTGTGTAAAGTGGAATAATATTATGAAAACGTGACAATATGTGACGACTAGCGAGAATACTGAGGTAACAATGTTAATCTGAGCTTTAAGACAAATCCAAATGGAACTGTGTAAGCTGGAATAATATTGCGAAAACGTGACAGTATGTGACGACTAGCGTTAAGAAAAATACAAATGAGAAAGTAAAAGTTCGTTTAATAATGAAGTTAAATCGAAGAAGGGAGGATTGTGTTCTTCTACGTGAATTAAACACCGGAAGAGATAACCCAATAGTTTACTGGATAAGAAGTGTAATTTTAAAACCATATTTTTGAACTATTTAATGAGTGAGTCTATTTTTCATGTTTGTTGTCCTCCCATCAAATATTGTAATAGCTTAAGCTCATATTAAATTTAGATGTATATTGTGGTGACCTTCATATGTCTGCTATGTCATTTTGTTTATTTTGTTAGGACGTTTGTTTACAAATTTACAGTGAGTATCCCCCACCCCCACCACGACCCACCCGCCCATTCGAACGACTAGACAGATGACCTTGTCAGGCCCTGTATCCTGCACCACTGACAAGGTGAAACCAAGTCAATGAACTTTTGTGGTCAATGCAGGGACTGAACACGCGACCTCCAGGCTAGGCGAGCCAGTGTCTTGCCCTATTAGCAACCATCTTACCCACGGTTCGTAACCGGGCGAACCCTATCAAAATTCAAACTTTGTTGATCGCAATATCAAAACACAATTCTACGAGTTATGGTTCTGTTTATATGGACGTATATTATGTTCACATTGTAGTAGAATTGTTAGCCAATCGGGTAGTACTAATAGTGATATCGGTGACAAGAATTTGGAGAAGCAGAAAGTTTATATTGCAATATAATTTTGCCGTCTTTCCATTTGCGGCCAATTGCCATGGCATCGTTTAGTGGGAATTATATCCCATTAGCTATAAAAACAGTTATCTGAGTCCCGAACTTTCTCCTTTCGATGAGATTTTTACTTTGGGCATTCCCTTGCAAAGACACTATGTCTCAAATTAAAGTGGATCAAGCCTAATCCTTAGGGCTTCCTCCAGTAAGTTTCTTGGGAAACATTTTGTCTACGATATCACCTAAGGTGGAAGTGGACGTAAAACTCTAGAAACAAACGAAAAAGTGATCTGAGCTTCTCTGTGATATCACCTCGGTGGAAGCGGACGTTAAATAAAGCTATTTCACTCACAGTTATCCGAATTGCCCCAGCTAATTAAAAAGAAATAGCCCATTTGTTTGTGACGATTTTCGCCCCCCGCCCCATCTCGATTTTTACTCTTTGAATGTTAATCAGAGTCCATTGGATCATTATTACATTTATGTAGATTTTTCGGTCCATGTATTCAGAACTAATAAATTTCAAAACTAAAAACAGTTACGTGTTTTGTAAATCATAAAAGCTGTCCTAGTCGGCTAATGTTTCTTTATGTGACAACCTATGTTTTGAAATATGCTCAACACCAATTGTTAAATTGACCTTAATCGTTAATAGCTTGAACAGACTAATCTGCTGTCACTGAGCGTATTTGTAGGCCTGACAAGACTCGTCATATTTATATTTCAAATACTTATTGACAATAGTATTAACACAAAGGCTTTCCGCGAAACTCATTTTACAGAACCATACGTCGTGGCGAACCAGCATTGTGCAATATTTTACTTGCTTTCATTATGTATACATTAATCGATTTTATTTTGACCCTAGACAATAAAGCTTTAGGGATTTTCAAGTAATACAAGTAATTTCGCACCAATAAAATGATATTTAATGTTTAAAATATCATTCAAAGAACAATTGTCTTTCCTTATTTCAACTTTATTCATTGCAAATTATCGCAGATACGTTGCAGTAATTATACTGGTCACAATATATGCCACTGGTTGATGATACTGGGTTATTCGTTGCAGTAATTATACTGATGATAATACTGGGTTGTATTTATTGTCATTTTTGTCATAATAAATGGAAACATGTTTTAAATACTCTCGTTATTCAAATAATGGCTCGAATCAGCCTTGTCATGGTCGGATTCAGCCAAAAATCTGGTCCGAATCAGCCAAGAATCTGGTCCGAGTAAGCCAAGAATCTGGTCCGAATCAGACACGAATGTGGTCCGAATCAGCAAGGTCCGAATCAGCTATGGTCCGAATCAGCCGTGTACCAAGTTACAGAATGTGTTAAAATTTTAAACGAAAAGAATTAGGAAAGAATAACGGGTATTTATGTTATATTTATAGAATGACTTGTAACATTGACACCTGCTCAACATGCTTATTGTTATTGCACAGAAAACCCACCCACTTCTCTATATGATTTCTACTAAAACTAGCGTAAACCAGCAAAAGTGTGCAATAATATTGAAAATGTCTTGTACGGTTAAGCCCCATTCGGCAAACCTCGACAGATTCTACGCATCTAATCTCGGCTGTATGACCATTTCCGACATATTTGAACTACTATTTTAAAGGTTCCGAATGAAAAATGGCTGCCCCCATGGAGATTTCTGTGGAGAGTGTATTATATCAACAAACGTCACGTTTGGCATTGGGTTTGGGGAATTACCAGGGAATTTGATCAAACCAGCAGCCTTGAGACAATATCTCTGCTCATTTAGGTATATACTCTCTACAAAAGACGCAATTTGGGACTTTTTTGTAAAAGCGACACGTTTTCCTGTTTAAAGTAAACCGGCAGCCGCATCGCAAATGTATGGGCGTAGGTACATATCACTTACTGTCATACAGCCGAGATTAGATGTAGGGTAACGGAATCTGTCGAGATTTGCCGAGTGGGTTAAGCTCCAGCCAATCTACTAGAGGAAAAACAATCTGCTTATTAAACGAAAAGAAAAAAGGAAGATTTCCCGCCCATGTAACAAATCCTCTTACTTCAAGAATATGTTACCGAGTTTTTGTTAATTTCATACACACAGAATTAACGTTGGCACCTCTCATAAAACATTTCAAACTTCTATATCATTGTTATAAAGTAACCGACACGAGAGAGTACATAAAACTAAGCTTCAGCTATTTTGAAAAGGCTAATGTAAAATCGAGCTATAATTTTGACTAATCTATAATATTAATACAGAATGTACTTTATTTGATGTTTATTCAATATGTTTGTCTGTTTATGGAGAAGACGTGTATATACTTCTATCTATTTAGTTTCTGTAAATATATATGGCTTTAAATACAAATGGGAAGATTATAGCTTTTTTTCCAAATGAGAGGGTCTGCCAAAGACTTTCAATCAAGGGAAGTAACCTACATGTACATATGAGCAAGTTTACAGACGACAAATATCATTCATACTTAACAGTCTGAAACTGTTAGAATTGTTTGTTGAAAATAATGACATAGCTCAAACTTGAAAATGATTTCTTCTTAAAATAAAAATAAAAATCAGTTGAGCACATTTAGCGTGACTTAAACATACATTATGCAAAAGCTAAATCTGCCTATTTCAGGTCTTTCTTTAGGCCTGAAATGTTATCTAAATTATTAATTAGACATTAATTAACTTATCCAGACCATAATCAACTCTAGATGGCAGCGCTAGCCTGCGATCTTTAGTGGATTGTAAGCCGATTTACTGCATAACTTTCCTTCTCGATTAAACGATTAAATGGATAATCGAGACTATGATGTTTATCGTACTGACTTTAGGTAATGATGACCGAGGCTTATGGGAATTTCAGTCGCTTAGTTCTCGGTTCATAGTCGATCAATTTGAATGAAATTTTCACCAAATTGCCTTTACATTATCTAGTTTTTAACTATTATAGTGAGAACTGACCAACTCGTTACCGAATCTCCCATAATGTATCTTTAAGCCATGAAACATTAGATATAATACGAAACATGCAAATAAATGAAATGAAATGGGTTTAACGTCCTACTGTTCTGCTCCTAACCTGGGCTAATGAAGACGGGCATACGCCATACAGTGTGCTATGGGGGAAATTTTGCCCGGACAGCGGCACTACGGCCTACTCTTATATCGAATTCCAACTGCCAAGGGATCTTTTACGTGCACGCAAATGTGTACACGGGACCAAACATGCAAATAACGACACGTGTCTTTAATAACTTAACACAACATTAAACATACATTATGCAAGAGCTAAATCTGCCTATTGCAAGTCTTTCCTTAGGCCTGAAATGTTATCTCAATTATTCATTAGACATTTATTAACTTATTCAGACCATAATCAACTCTCGATGTCATCGATAGCTAGCTATATTTACTGGATTTGAATATATTTTGTGGTGGATAATCGAGACTTTGTTTTTTTATCGTACCGACCTAAGTAATAATGATCGAGGCTATCCTAAAATTCAAAAGCTAATATCTAGGTTCAGAGTGGAACAATTTGACTGAAATTTTCAGCATATTCTCTTTACGTCATGTAGTGTTTAATTATTGTAGTGAGAACTATCAGCTCGTTATCTTATTTCCCATAATGTCCCTTTAATTATGCACATGAGTATATAACAATAATTTATAGCTTCAATGGCTTAACACACAACAAATTATATACATCAGTAAATAACAATCAGTTAGGCCACGGTAGCTCAAGAAAGCGCTGGCTCACTACCTAGGAGATTCCGTTTTTGCCGAAAAACTTCCTTGGTGTTTTTCGGTGTGGTATCCCTGTCAGTGGATTGAAATAATGGTCACAAAGCAATAAAATTTGAATAATTTCTCTATTTTCCTTTCAAAATAGGTTAACGAAGTGGCAAAATATACACAAAATGGATCAAGAAAAAGAACAAAACCCGATGTCGCCCGAAGATCAAAAGAAAATACAACAGAAATGGGAATTTCTAAAAGACAATCTTAGCGACCACGTCACTTCCATAAGAGATGCGTTATTTGCGAAAATGGTGTTGAACAGAGCCGATAAAACAAAAATAGATAAAGTGATTAAAACAGAGGACCAAGACACCGCGATAGATGAATTACTTAAAATATTAATGCGCTCGCATGATGGATCATTCGAAAAATTTATATGTTGTTTGAAAAAACTTGGCTTTAATCATGTGGTGGCCGAGTTATGCTCAGGTAAGTTTAAAGCAGTGTAATATATGACAAATCTGAGAAAGTTTGTAATTGAAATAGAACCGTATCAAAAGGAGATTCGAGGTAACAATAGCTCACTGTTCAAGAATCTCACGCAAAACTATACCATTCTGGAATGGTTGAAAATGGCATTAATGTTTGTCAAACTTTTGGGCCTTTATAATAAAGGGAGTGGACCCTTTAGATATGCTCTCATAATTAATCCTTTCCTGTGGTAGAGTGCAGATAAATTCAGCCTTTATTAGAGCCAATATTTGGGGCTGTGTGAGGCACCTAAGTTCTGGTCTGATATCGAACACTAGTGAGGAATACTTACATAATAGATGAATCATTCTCGCTTGGGGGCAGAATAATTTACGGAATCAAATGAAAAAAAGAATATTCTGATTATCTTGTAATTACAAGATAACCATTTTATATAACTATATTGTAATAACAAGATACGGAGAAGCCCATTAGGGTCAATCACATGAAAAAGGTGCTCTAACTAGTTTATTTGAAGATCGCCCTACACTGATTTGTGGGATAGCTAGATCAACGAAATACTTTTGTAAGTTACGGGATCGGCACAATCAGGTCATGCTCCCATTAGTATCATTCGTTATTTCATGCCCTCATTAAAAACCATTCATTAAGTTCATACTCTCATTAACTTCATAATCCCACCAACTTCATACTCTCATTGATATCATTTATTAATGATTCATTGATTTCATGCTCTCCTTGAAGCCACAGAACGTCATTTACAGTTTTCAGAAAATTTTGTTAATCCAAGCCAGAATGTACACAAATTGATTATTAAACAATCAAAAATCAAGATCGCAACGATAGATAATTTGCAGTCTTGGATTCAATCGATTAGATAGTGGCGCAACAAACTGATTCAACGAAACGTAAAGATGCCAACGGCTTGTTTAAAAGGAATATAATAAATGATATTATATTAATAAATGATATCGATGCATGTATGAAGTTGTGAGGGAGTATGAAGATAATGAGAGTATGAATTTTTATACGCCCACATTTTCATGTGGACGTATATTGTCGTCGCCTCTGTCCGTCCGTCCGTCCGTCCACAATTGTTTGTGAACAGTCTACAGGTCACAATTTTTATCCGATTTCAATGAAACTTGAAATATAGGTTTATCACCCTAAGATCTCGGTTAGTATCGGACTGTAACTTCATGGATTATGGCACCTGAATGTACGAAAAATCAAGTTTTTAGCTTGTGAACACTGTAGAGGTCACAATTTTTATCCGATTTGGTTTAAACTTGAAATGTATGCTTATAATCCAAAGATCTCGGTTCTTTCCGATATTCACGCATATCGAACCGTAACTTCCTGAATTATGGCCCCTGATTGTACGAAAAATCGCGTTTTTAGCTTGTGGACCCTATAGAGGTCATAATTTTATCCGTTTTAAAAAGCCGTATTATTATATCACCGTTACACCCTAAGGATGGCTGAGTTCGAATTTCGTGTAAATCGGCCCAAAATTGACAGACAAAATGGCCGCCGTTCGTTCTCAAATAGCGTAAAAATATGGTATATCAAGGTTGTGGACCCTATAGAGGTCACAATTTGTATCCGATTTTGTTGAAATTTGAAATGTAAGTTTATAACACAAAGATCCCGGTTTCTTTCGATACTTGCGCATATCGAATTGTAATGTCCTGAATTATGGCCCTTGATTGTAGGAAGAATCACTTTCTTTTTAGCTTGTTCTCTATCCATCTCTCGAAAATGTGGGCGTATCCTGCCTGGCAGCCGCTGGTATGATTTTAACGGAGGTATGAAGTAGTCATGGTGGCTAAGTGAGAAAGATGCTGGCTTGCAAGTCTGGACGTCGTGGGTTCTCTCCAGATGTTGATTGGGATTTTGATGATTAAACGCGCATTGGTGATTAAATGCAAAAATAGATAATCGAGTAAGGCTACACACAAGGGGAACGGAAAGCGAACAGACTGACTGTAAATGTCTTGTTTTATTTTCGTATTCAATTTCACGTTCACGAACTTTTTTTATATATATATATATATATATATATATATATATATATATGTATTATGATTTTTCCAGAATGCAATCAAGAAGAAGACATAGTAGTAACAGGTGAAGGTAAGTATAACATATTACACCTGATGGTATGAGAAGCGACATATATTTTACATATTGTTACACAAACCCTTTCACTTACTATGGAAGACCAAACAGCTCTTTATTCAGTGTTCTTACTTCATAGTCCTTAACTATGAACGCGAATGTGTCGCTTACCAGGTCACCTGTCAATAAAAGTCTAGTGGATTTTAAACACACTCTGTCTGCCCCTCTCTGACATGTATTGTACAATGTCCACACTGCAGCTACAAGAAAACTAACACTGTTTTGTCTTCTTAAGATCTAATATTTTTTAATTTCAGAACGAGAAGTGCGAGTTGTAGTTATTGGTAAAACTGGGGCAGGAAAGAGTGCCTTAGGAAACAGTTTGCTCAATCTAAAGGGGGGTGACATATTTCCATCGAAATTTAGTGCATGTTCCGTTACAAAAAACATTGAGCTAAAACAAAAGGCTGTGCATTCTGAGGATGGAAATATCATTCTGAAGCTATTGGATACTCCTGGGTTATCAGACACTACCAAAGACAACAAAGAAACGGCTAAAGAACTGGTCAAATGTATCGAAGGGTTAGAGCCAGGTCCACACGTCTTTGCTGTCGTCTTCAAATTGGATAGAATTTGCGGGGATATAATTGACAATATACAGTTTCTGAAAGACACCTTTGGAAGTTGCCTTGAAAAGTACGGAATCATAGTTTTGACGGGTCAAGACAATTTGGATAAGAACGAATCGTTTGAAACGTGGTTAGAATCAGCCAATGGTGAATTCCGGCATTTTCTTGATGTTTATTGCAATGGTCGATATGTTTTGATAAATAACGAAGAGAAGGAACCCAAGATAAAACAATCGCAGGTGAGGCATGTGATAAACCTCATTTTAAAAACCATCAAAATCAACAATTGGGATTATTATAGAAATGAGATGTACGAAGAGGCTAAATCAATGTATGAATATAAAATAAAACAGATAGAGGAAGAAAAATCGAGGATTGAAAGGCTACTAAGGGAAGAATTGGAAGCAAAAAATAAAGAGATAGGCCATTTGAAAACGGTGGAGAACGAACACGAGGAGCAACAAAATCAAGCCATTAAAAACTTGCAGCAGGAGATCCAACGGTTAAAACAGCTTGAAAATGAGAATAAAGGCACCCTTAAGAGACTGGACGAGCTGGAAAGAGAAAACGATGAGTTGAAACAACAGAAACGGGCCTTTGAAAGTTTACAACAATTAAACAAAGAGCTTACCACAGAACTCAATCAAATTAAAAGGGAAGATGAAGAGAAGCTGAAGAGATTGGACGGGTTACAGAGGGAAAACGATGTTTTGAAACGGGCTCGTTATGAAGTAGAGCAGTTAGAACTACAGAATGTATCAGTGGGAACTGTTATGAATACACAACAGGGTACTAATACATATTTAAAAGGAATGGCAGTCAATTATTATTCGCATAAGGAATCCCCCGAAACGATGATGCAACGAACACGACACATGGTTTCAGAACAATTAAAAGACACGGGTTTGGCAACTACTGAGTCAGATCTACAATCCAACAACACTGAACAAACTGAGAACCGTAAGTAAATTTTAGAGGGTTTTGCCTATTTAATAGTCATAGTTATCAATCCAAAGAGTTCCAAATGCTTAGACCGACATTCAAATACAAATCCGCGAACGGTGAATCCCGATATTCTTGACAAGTAGGGTCCATTTAGTCATAAAGGGAATCAATCAATAATTGTCTGTTAAATTGTTCATGTGCACTTTACGGTTCTTGTGTTGATTTTTTTTTTTACTTCAATGGGCAGGAATTGTTTAATTCCAGTCGTTGATTTCGGTGTCATTCCCCAATTTGCCGATAATTAGTTTTTTTTCAAAAGGGTATTATGTAGAATTTCAAATTTTTTGGATTGAAAATTTCTATCGTATTTTGCGGGATTAACCGTTCGATTGTATTTTGGGACGTGTTACGGTATAAACGTCTTCGCGACATATTTTAAACTTCCAATTGTGCAAAGGTGAGAATCCTATCCTGATTCCGAATGATGAATTCTTGTTAACGTTAACTTGCCATTTTGCACAGGCGTACGGGCTGGGGGGGGGGGGGTGCAGATCAGCTGAAGTTGCTATATTCAGAGACTGAAATAGCAGAAAACGCGTTTGCTTCAGTTAAATTTCCAAAATTTTCTCCCGACGGCCCCGACTCTGTGCACTGTAAACGATTGATTGGTTGATTGGAATTCGAGTCAGCCATCTTAATTAGGCTATATTAGATCACTTTGAGTTTGCTGTATTCAGGGGCTGGAATAGCAGGAAATCGCTTTTGCGGCCATTAAATTTTCCATAATATTCTTGGAGGTCCCTACACGGTGAGCTCCGCTCCTCCGCTTTTGCAGAAGAACGGCGCCGCCGTCTGTAACCCGAAATTTTTTCAGGCATTTCGGGTTCTGCCCCCACTCCCAATTGTCATCGAGCCCGAACACCTATGCGAATTTGTGACAATGTCCCTCATAGTACACTTTATGGCGCATGCCCATCTTTACTAATCGGGATTGTGCACCAAACCCGATTCTATTTCCTATCAAATTTAAAAATGTTAGGATCGTTAATTTTATCGCAATTGCGGAGTTATTTCTCCGGTCATAGTTATCCCCCTTTAGGTTTAGATTCGTGTAATCTCGTGAAAGACAAAACTCTAGACTTCCGGGGATTGTTCATTGGTGATATGTCCGTTAAGAATATATTTTGACAAGATGTTGTTCGAGACCCCATATTTTCAAAACCAGGCCATATAATTAAAGCTTTCATGGATCTTTTTTCAGAAATGGTAAATACTTTACCTTCGACAATACCAAATATTAACAGAATGACTGAAGATATGGCTAAACTCGAAGCTAACCAGGAGCTTGTTGATTTATCTGAATCACTACATACCAGCTGTATGTATGGCACTTTACAAAATGTAAAAGAGTTGATAGACAGTGGCAAAGACGTTAATGGACGAGACAGAAGAAATATGACCCCTTTAATGTATTGCGCAAGATCAGTTATACATCCAGTGCCTAAAATTAAATTATTGATGTCTTACAATGAGTCTGAAATTAATCATAAAGATGGAAACAGTGACAGCATATTGCACCACGCATGTCGTGAGGGTACATTAGACACTGTCCAATATTTGGTACAAAATATTGGTATGGATGTAAATATTATAAATTTAAAGGGACGAACACCCCTTTTCGACTGCTGTCAATCCAAAATAGATGCCATTGCGAAGATTGAATTATTAGTAGCTGAAGGTGCTAATATTTTGGACCCCAGATTAAACGAAGGGCTGTCATGTTGCTGTACTTAGGAGTGATTTGGTTGAACGGGAAGAATAAACACACTCCCTCAAAAGCTCAAGTATCATAAGTCAATCCAGCAATGGACAGAGAGGGATTTCTCGGGCCATTTCTTCAGGAATATGTATTCCTTCATGTGTAATAGAGGGTTCTTGGTTTATTTTTGTTTTAAGTATTCTGACTATGTCGTTACTTTTCATATTTATTGTGATTTTTCGAGATGCAGAGGACAGTATGTTAGTTCAGTATAAGGACAAAAACAAATCCATAAGGTGAAGTAGCTAAGGGGGTAGTCTTTTGTGGGGTCAGAATCGGTAGGTCTTTAATAAATGATGCTCACTAGACGACATGAAACAAAAATGATCCACGGCTATTTTCACAGAATCAAATGAATTCTAAGATATCATTTGTATACGATCACATTATTATGTGGACGTATTATTCCGCTGTCCCTTTCCTTTTGTATGTCTGTTCACATTTGTTTGTGGACAATATAGAGGTACTAATTTTATATTTTTATCTCTGGTGGGTTCGTACTTCTTTGAGTGGCATTAAGTAATTGAACAGTAACACACTAACACTATTTATGGAATAAGCAAATTTGCTTAATAAAGATGAAAGTATCATCTTGGAAACGTTGCATATTAATAAACCAGTTATTGTTATTCCATCAATAGTGTTAGTGTGCTAAGTTTGTCATCATCGCTTTGATCAGTGCTTGTTATATATAATGTCTATATTTATGGCTTCTTTTTACTGTATATAAATACTAGGTGTTTTACATATATGTTATCATTTGCTCGAAACGTTGCATGAATCAATTCAGTTGATTGTCTGAAAACGTATTCCATCCTAAAATCGCCGTGTTACACAGAAGGGGCAGACTGGGTGATTGAAAGTATTGTATAGGGGTTCGCCATGAAAGCGATTCAAATATCCAGCTAAATATTTCTTACTGGTAGCCATTAAAAAACAAAAAAACACTTTTATAATGTCACGAATAAATATATTGTAAATTAAATCACAGCTTTTATTTCTTTATAAATATAAAACATTTATGTAAATCTGTACATTTAACGAATATAAAAATATCTTCAAGTCCAAGTGACTTGCTTGTATTAAAAAAAATCTTGAATCGATTAGATTATTTAAACATTTTCTAATTCTTCTTAAAGGCACCAAATATCAGTCCGAACGCCTCACAACACGGATCGCAACAACAATGGACACACAGGGCCCAGAATTTCTGTAAACATCCACAATTAATCTCCAGCACTTTGAAAAGCGGAGTGACGATCCACACGTGGGTAAAGGCTATTCTAGCAAATTCACATCCCCATTCAGCAGCAATACACATACCACAACACAAGGTGGCGAGTTTATAGAAGAAATTTTTCCATATATTGAAACAGAAGAAGGAGGCTTTCCATACACAATCTATACTGTGAGCACCTTCAGGTTCAGCTAAAACATCTTCAAATTGAACCTGGAACACAAAATAAATAACAGTGAATCTGAAACGTCAGGTAGATGTAAATGATGTTATGTTTAGATAGTATTGATGGATTAAATAGACTATCACTTATAATCCATAAAACATTTGGGCCCTGTTTCTCAAAATCTTAACTAAAGATAAAATCCAAATTTTAGTAGATACTTGCAATTGCATTTTACCACAAGATGAAAGGGACTCCACTTCAAGAGAGAGAGAGCGAAATGAGGTTTAACGTCCACTCGACACAAGCTAGGTCATTTCGGGACTAATATATGGTTCAATTTTAGTTCGATAATTCGCTTGCGCGTAGGGGTCTTTAGCAGTGGGAGGAAACCGTGGGACTCGGAGAAAGCCCACCGGGTTGGACAAGCGACCCTACTCTTTGTCACGTACAACCGGGGGATCGAAACCACGCCAGTTGACTCAATGACAAACCTTATGATGAAGCGCGCACGCCCTAACCATTCGGTCATCCCGCCCCCGACTCCACTTCAAAATTTAGTTGATGGGTGTTTATAGACCAGAGAAGGGAGATAACAACGGTTCCTCAAAATATTTCGCCATATTTTTATGCATTCTAAAGTATTTCAATCTGTACGAAACGAAACGAAACTTACCCCGATAAAATCGTTGATGTTATTAGGATCTCTGTTAATCATATCTAGATCAGCCATTTTGATTTCAGATCGGTAGTTGTTGATGGTGGTAAATGAAACTCAAGTAATGTTGATGATGTTATGGTAATAATAATCATACAATATATACCCTATATTTGTTTAAATCACGTGACAGATACGTTTCCCTAACAACCATAGTGTTATTTGATAAAACCCACTATTAGCAGATAATAATAAATATAAAAGGCAACCTTAAGTTACCATAGATTAATGAATTGGTTGCGATCACGTGACAGAAACATTTGCCTAACAAACAAACGTTTATTTAGTTCAATCCATATTTATTATAATGCATAAATCTCCCTAAAATCGTCCTAGATTAATGAATTAATGAATTCGTTTCAATCACGTGACCTGGATTATTGAATGAAACAGTTGATTTTAATCTAATCAATTAATCTATGTTAATTATTAATTCATTTCATAAATCTCGGACAGTTGATTTCAATTATTGTCCATAAAGACAACTGTTCATTATCTGTATATTGTATCGGTATCGAAGGAGTTACGTCCCCTTGATTAACATCAAAATATATGATTGGCTTGGTGCCATGAAATATCGATTAGTGATGGGGTAAGTTCTATACAATTATATTTTTGTCACTAGTTTTCTTTTAAACTAACTTTTAACCATATGAAACTTATTGGACGAACATTTTTTAATATTTAAATAATCCAAGGGTCCAGTTGTGTGGTTCTTACCGTGAGCACTTTAGTTTTCCACATAAAGCAAACGGATTCATTTTCACTGCGGTTTTTTTCTATCGGCACTGATATTCAGCTGGACCTACTGTTTTAACCTGTTTTTTTTTATGACCTGCCTTCTTTTCTCACGACAGCGATTTTATAAGTGTGTTTTAAAGTGACTTTTTGATATACAAGGACTCTTTTATTTTTACCAATTTTAAGGTGACTTGATATACACGGATTTTTTCATTTTGTGTTTTTACCAATTTTCAACCCATTAAATAACTTAATTAAATCAACCTGTCCATAATATCATATTTTTAAAAAAATTGAAAGTTAAATTTGTAATAAACAATAACAACGTTGATCGTTTTAGTTTAATATTTTACATACATGTACATTATGAAGATTGTATTTGAGTGGATGATGAAAGAACGTGTACCGTAAATCTGTAGGAACCACGGTAGCTAAGACGCTGGCTTGCTAGTCTGGAGGTCGGTAGCTACGAGAACGAAGCTAAAAAACGTTGAGATATACTGATGTGCTTGTTTTTAGCTACAATTTGGTGCTTTTAGTTTCACCTGGCAAACTCAGTTTCTTTATTAATGCATGTAACATCTTTAAAAAATAAGATAATTTTATACTATTATGACTAATTAAACTGACAGAGGCCAATGTAGTGGCACAACTATCGCCTATCTCCAAATATTCGCGTTTAAATTAATGAAGCGTTGTTTTTGTCCGACATACACTGTCATACATCTCCCGTTGAAAAATGACGTTCCTAGTTACGTCTTAACGCACCGATTTTTAATACGATAATTTATACTCGTTTCAGGTAGGATTATATGTTTAATTGTAGTTGGATGTGGCAGAAATATTGTAAATAACAATATTCAATCGTCGTTTTGATGAAAAATATTGTCAATTTTGCTTACTGAGACCCGATGTGATTTGCGTTGGGCTTTGCTACGTGGCAATATATACCACCATCTCTTATCTCGAAACACGGAGGGTTGAGAGATGAGGTTTGTTATCTAGGAGGTCGGGTGTTCGATCCCTGCATTGGCCGAGAAAGTTCATCGGGATTTCCCGACGTGGCCTGACAAGGACAGCTGTCTAGTCGTTCGGATAGGACAAAAAACGAGGTCCCGTGTAATCATCGGCATGCACGTAAAAGATCCCTTGGCTGCCTCTGTCCGGACAAAATGTCCCTCATAGCACACTGTATGGCGTATGTCCGTCTTCATTAGTCCAGTCGGAGCAGAACAGTAAGACGTTAAACCCATTTTCTTTTCATTTGTAAATCTGTAAGTGTCAACTAGGAAATAATTGATACCATTACGTAGGTCTACCAAAGTATATTGCAACCTGTAACAAACAAGCGAAATTCGGTTTCATAAACAATTTTAAACATAGGCGGGGGCCCATCGGTCAATTTGTAGCTGTAAAACTAGCATATTCTTCAAAGCCCCATTTTCTAATATAATATTCAAAAAAAGTAGGGGATATTTGATTTTGGGGGCATAATACTAAAATATGCAAATGACTACGAAAAAAGTCACTATAGAACCTAACAGAAGAAACATTTCCAGTTACATGTGACGCCCAAACGCACCAATAGCTACCGCATGGAATGCAGGTGATGCTTGGGATCATCATGGGGGTCCAACCCAAGATTTGCACGACTCTGACTTTGAATGTTACAGTCATTGTGGCATTGAATTCCAGGGTGGAAACATCAGTTTAATTGTTTTAGTGACCAGAAAACAAATTTTGATATGCGTCGGCTTACCCAAAATGAAAGGTTACGTGCCCTTGGCATGCTACAGATCGGCACAACACAGGCGGTTGTGGCGCGGACGATGAATGTTTCTCAGTCTGTCATAAGCAGGCTATGGTCCAGATACCGTGATACACAATCTGTACAGGACAGACCACGCTCAGGTCGACAACTCAAGCCCAGGATCGATTTATCCGTACCTTGGCCTTGAGAAATCGTGTCATCACAGCAAATCAGATCAGCGCTCGTCTTTAAACAGACACTGGTGTGAGAGTGAGTGGCCAGACGATTCGGAATCGACTGCATAGGGGTCACCTTCGCGCCCGACGTCCTCGCGTGATCCCTTGTTTGAGAGATCATCACATTCAGGCAAGACGTCGTTGGTGTAGGGATCGTCAACACTGGGATAATCGACGCTGGAGCAATGTGATGTTTTCAGATGAGTCAAGGTTCACTGTTGATTTTTTGGACAGACGTAGGAGGGTGTGGCGTCGTCGAAACGAGCGCTTCCAAGACGTTAACGTCATCAGACATGATCGATTTGGGGGTGGTTCTGTTATGGTGTGGGGAGGCATCACTGTTGCTGGAAGAACGGCTTTACATGTTGTTGCAGGGCGTGTTACAGGCCAGTACTACCGGGACAACATCTTGGCAGTCCATGTTGTGCCCTTCGCACGACGTCATGGCCGCCGTTTCATCTTCCAGGATGACAACGCAAGATGTCACAGGGCCAGGATCGTTACAGGTTACCTCCAACAACAGAACATCACCACATTACCTTGGCCAGCACTGAGTCCCGACCTCTCCCCCATCGAGCATGTCTGGGACATGCTTGGACAGAGGTTACGTCAACGTCAACAACGTCCTGCCAATGTCCAAGAACTTGCTGCTGCGTTGCAACAGGAATGGGACAATCTGGACCAAAATGACCTAAGACGTCTCATTAGGAGTATGCCACGTCGGATCAATGCTTGTTTGGCAAACAGAGGAGGATTTACCCGTTACTGACTTGGTTGTGATGCTGTGGTAACTTTGCTGTTTGACCCCGGGTATCATTTTACCCTTATAATGGTCAGTCTGTGCCTTACTTAGTCTAACGATCATTTGGAATAAATCGATGAATGTGAACTTCATTTCATTTTGTCATTTGTTTCTTCGTCAGTTTCATTAGGTGACTTTAATAACACTTAAAAATCAAATATCCCCTACTTTTTTTGAATAGTATATAATGTCATCAGTGCTAAATCAAAAAGCAATGGAACTAGATACCACTGAGCAAGTTATAAATAACCGAACTAAGTTTTTAAAGCATTCCCAGGGGTATATGGATCCAGAATTGCGTTCACAAACCTTAAAAGAAAAAATTATAAAGGGAAAGATAACTCCTCAAAACGTCGGGATAACTCTGTTAGATTTTTATTTATTCTAATTACATTATTTCCCACGTACAATCGGGGAATTGAAACCACGCCAGACCTTTGAAACAGCGCGCACGCGCTAACCATTCGGCCATGCACCCCCGCCCCTGGCCTGCGCGTAAAACAAACATTGACAATTGGAATTCGAAATAAGGTCAGGCCCTAGTGTCATCGTCTGGGCAAATTGTTCTATAGTACATCGTAGGCCAGTCGGAGCAGAACAGCTGGACGTTAAACACCATTCATTTCATTTCAGAATCTTGAAAAGCGAAAATGTCAACATAAAGAAACATCTGCAAAATACGCTTCGAAAAGTTACAATCTGGTGTTTGATAGGGTTCTTCACTATACACGAGTCGGTCCGCTTAACAATTCCACCGAGGTTTAACATGCTTTGTTCTGCATCTGGTTCGAAAACTTCGAAAGTCATAATATGGCCGGAAAGATAACTAGTCAAGGATTTAGAGAGTATTCCCGTAATTCACCCTTACAGGTAGAGAGAGAGAGAGAGAGGGGGGCGGGGGTAACGTCCACTCGACACAAACTAGCCTCGTATCGTTATTAATGTTTTCCTAAAGTACTAAAAATGTTTCGACAAGTATTCCCGTATCGTTATTAATGTTCACCTCAATTACTAAATGTTTCGACAAGGTGTCACTTAAAGATGAAATAAACTATAACACATACTTATGGAAAAACAGCTACTGCATTATTTTCTAGTTTTGTCTTATATCTTGCTTTAAATTTTGTTATATTGTATAAGCTTGATAACGTTGAGAGAATACTCTTCGAAATGTCGCCTAAATCAGTAGCTGTTTTTTTTCATAAGTTTGTGTTATAGTTTATTTATATACGATAAGTGTGATAATTATAAATGTCGCATGTTGTAGCCGTGCAACATTTATTGACCGCATTCTCTAAACTGACATCTTTTGTCTTATGATCTTGTGAAGTGTTGCTCTATCTGTATTGTTCGTGGTTCCCACTTGTTAGTGATGCAGGACGGAGGGTCTGACAAGGACAGCCGTCTAGTCATTCGGATGGGACGAAAAACCGATGTCCCGTGTACACATTGGCGTGCACGTAAAAGATCCCTTGACAGTTGGAATTTGATATAAGAGTACGCCATAGTGCCGCTTTCCGGACAAAATTTCCCTCATAGCACACTGTATGGCGTATGTCCGTCTTCTTTAGCCCAGTTCGGAGCAGACTAGTAGGACGTTAAACCCCATTTCATTTCATTTCACTGTATTGCTGCTTATTACTCATTTGGGGGTTGAGGTTGCCGAATGGTTTAACACGTATGCTTTAGATCATAAGGTCTGTCATTGTTTCGATTCCCAGCTCGTACGTAGGTTCGCCTCTCCAGTCTCATGGGTTTTCTCCGGGTCCTCCGGTTTGGCCCCACTGCTTAAGCGAATTATTGAAATAAAATTGAACCATATGTCAATCGGCGTTGTTTCGATTCCCAGAAGGAATAGGGTCGCCTCTCCAGCCTCATGGGTTTTCTCCGGGTCCTCCGGTCTGGTCCCACGGCTTTTAAAAGCGAATTATTGAAATAAAATTGAACCACATGTTAGTCCTGAAATGTCCTAGTTTGTGTCGATTGGACGTTAGGCCCAAGTCAATTCTTCTTGTCGGGCTTAACTTCGGCTTCCAGCTAAAGTCATATCGCAGACAGATATTTCGTAGGTGAAAGGCTCGTCTAGTGTAGGTTGGAGATAGTTGAAAGATTCAGAAATTTAAGCTCTTCAATTTCCTTAATTAAAGCCGCAATCGCCCATTTTGTGATACCGTGTGTCCATTGAAGGTGTTCACAGTCAATAGCATTTAACGACATAAGACGAGATCCATGTGGTCCCATATCTAGAAACCTGAGAACGGGCCAGTTCCTCAGTAGCAGTTGTTGTTCTTAATGTCTAACGTCCGCTTCCATCGAGTGTGATATCGCAGACAAGTTTATTGTCTTAGCGCACGGGCAGGGGTCTTTGTTGTGGGAGGAAACTGGAGTAAACCCACGAGGTTGAGAAGGCGCCCCTATCTCCATGCCACATACGCTCACACCAAGGATCGAAACCACAACCGCAAGTCAGAGGTGACCGACCAGCGGGAGTTCGAAGCGTGACACTCTAGACCACTAGGCCATCCTAAAACCCCTCCTCAGTAGCAGACTACCATCTTGTATAATTTCTGGGGCCTGTTTCACGAAATTCTAACTAAGATAAAATCCAAATTTTAATAATTTGATTGGTAGGGTGACCCACCATAAATAAATATCTCCAAATATCTCGACAATTACGCCACAATATTTATATATATACCAAGCCTCAAATCAGTTTCACACAATTATAGTCACTAAATAAACGATCATGTTGTACTTAATTAGCTATGACCATTAATCATCTATAAATAATAGATTGAAAACTGGTTCCAAATGTCGTCCATAACATCCAGACACTTTTGAGTAAAAGATAGGTTACGTGCCCTTGTTTTGAAATTAGTCTCGCTTAACCAGTCTATCGACCATTCTACGTCTGATTGACAGGTCGGGATAATCAAGACTACTTTTTTACGAAACATAACAGAAAGCTAGAACAAGAAATTGAATTTAGAAATAAGCACTTTAGACAACTCAACAATTGTTTTAAGAAACTTGTAAAAGTAAAATGAAACTACTGCTAGTATCATGTTCCTGCTAACGAAAGTGATTCAGAGATATTATTTGTACTAAACCAAAAGATGCCGCTCTTAACGGTACAGTTAATGATAAATCAATTTAAAAAATAAAACAAACGTAATTTCTAAAGCTGCTGTAATAACCAAGAAGTTAAATTTTACTGCTATTCAAAATCGTCAACAATAGATTTTTTACGGCTGTAATAGTTGATGTATTTGTAGAGAATTGCACGTGCCATGGCTATTTATCGACTCAAAGAGAGTGCGGGGTAGTCAGAAATCAGTTCGAGACACGCAACTGAAGCGTGCACATTTAGCCGTGTCGAGACCAACTTTCTGTAGAGTGCACGGGTCATCCTATGATTGGATAATATTAGATTAATTTTAGTTCTTAGCCAATCAAAATTGAAGTATCTACTAAAATTTGGATTTCGAGAAACGGGCTAGTCAATTTATCAGAAGAAGCCGATCGTAGCTAGAGGCCATTTTCTCAATTTGTCAAGTGTTCAAAAAAGATAGGAGTTATTTTATTACAATAAATGACAACGATTAATGGGGGTTGAGTGGCTTATTTTCTTATCGGTCGAATGTTAAATAATTAATTGGCCTTATACGATTTAGGTACCGTACGTCTAATTGGTGTTGAAAAGGGTGTTGGTTTGGGGATTTCGTATTTTTCATTGGTGTTGAAAGGATTAATATAACTTATTTATAGAGTCTTATAGATTAAGCAGTATATTTTAATAACTGTAAAACCCGCTGCATTGAAGTCGAGTAACAGGTGCCCGTCACAATTAAAGTGAGGCTGCTATTACGTAACGCAACATTTTGTAGGTCAGTGGACATTTAAACCCCATTGTGACTGAGAGGGGGACAGAGAAAGGCGGTTACTCAACTGAATCAGAACAAACGTGAACACTACAAGAGAAAGACGTGGAGGGTGAGAACGAAACTCAAAAGATCTCGGATTATTATAGAACGACTTGTTTAATATTTTGGTATGTAGTACATGTTTTTATTCTAATGCTTTAGTATATTGAAATATGAAATGAAATGAAATGAAATGGGGTTTAACGTCCTACTGTTTTGCTCCGAACTGGGCTAATGAAGACGGGCATACGCCATACAGTGTGCTATGAGGGAAATTTTGCCCGGACAGCGGCACTACGGCCTACTCTTATATCGAATTCCAACTGTCAAGGGATCTTTTACGTGCACGCCAATGTGTACACGGGACCTCGGTTTTTCGTCTCATCCGAATGATTAGACAGCTGTCCTTGTCAGGCCCTCCGTCCTGCATCCCTGACAAGGGGGAACCACGCCGGAAAATCGGGATGAACTTTCTCGGTCAATGCAGGGATCGAACACCCGACCTCCAGGCTAGCGAGCCAGCGCCTTACCCACTAAGCCATTGTGATCCCCATATTGAAATATAGGATACATGGGTTACCATATGTGGGATTATTATAAAACGACTTGTATAATATTTTGTTACTACGTAGGTCATGTTTTCGGGGGGGGGGGGTCTTCTTTTTTTGGGGTTTTTTTTTTGTATTTAAGTTTAATTGGTAGGCCTACACTGAATATGTTGTCTGTATATGACGCTATAGTCCTCATATTTAGAGTACTTGGGTATTAATCAGGTTTTACATGTCATTTCGGTCCCGCGTCATTTCGAACTTACGACATTTCAAACTCAGAAACATATGGCCTCGACGTTTCGGACTCGAGCAGGTGACATTTCGGACTCGGGTAGGTGACGTTTCGGACTCGGGTAGGTGACGTTTCGGACTCGGGAATAAGTTGAAAGAAAAGGTTGAACACAACTGTCAAATCAATCTATAATAAACCAAAAGCGATTTTATAAAAAAAAATAACATGCAGGCAAAATGTACCGCTCGCAATCAAATACAGCACGTTGAATCGCGGATCACGCTACGTATAAATCTCTCAAGGAACTGCAAAATTTTCAATGTTGAATGATTATCTGTAATCTATCTATACTAATATTTGTGACAGTCGTTTGTCTGTCTGTTTGTCTGTCTGTTCGGGGTTGGCGGCTACACTAGGTCTGCCCCGAGTCTGAAATTCGGGGTATACGGGTAGCTGGGACCGGGGAGTAACATAGGCCAGGTGGCGTTAGTCTACCACTTCCGGTTTCGGGGTTATGACCCCCGAGCGAAGCCGGGCATTCTTCTAGTATGTATATAAAAAGTAGCTGGTGAATTGATTAGAAATAGGCCAATTCAAAACACGAAAGAAAATATTAACATGAAACACGTGGTTATTAAAGGCTCAATACCACTCTTGTTGTAACTGAATAATATGTCCCAATCTTTATTCTGGTCAACAAATTGTACTAGTTTACAATATTTCAATTAATTGATGATACAAATTTCATCTTAACACACCTTATTTAAAAAATTGGAAAAATTCAACTTAATGGTTTGAAACGTGTAACGTTAACTATTCAAATATAACTTCAATTTAAAAATATTTTCGAACCCTCTGGACAAGTAAAAAGGGGGTGTAATGGATAATTTGCACAACAGATAGGACACTAAAACATCTAGTAATTAGATAAGGATATTATTTATTTTCTGGAGCTGTCAAGCCAGCAAGAGTGGTATTGTTCCTTTAAAAGACTTTACCAAACGATAAAACATAGTTCCACTTACGATTCTTTATCATCGTTTCCTGTAAAAGTAATTTATTTTTTTAAATATGAATAATATGCTGTAGAATTTATTTCAAAATGACCTACACAAAAAACAAAAGTAAATATAATTTACTCGACATGCACTGTTATTACAAACCCCTATAATTTTTTAATGATAATCCGTAAGATAATCCGTAAGCTACACGTCGACATGCATTCCTTGACAAACTTGCCATAGATAGCAGTACCAATCGATGAATTAGTGCGTACAAAGAAAACTCTTTTTGGAATATATTAGAAATGACAACTATCAAAGTGGGATAAATAAAGCTGATTAACCGATAATCCCTATGTTATTGTAGTATGTGCAAAGAAACCTAACAGTTCTTTAGTGGACGAGGAAAAACGTGAGTTGTCAATCAACGTTAATGGCGACCGTGTGTTGATTCGATTATTCCGACGCGCGTAGGCTTTCACAATTATAAAAACAATAGCAGTATTACTAATACTGTGTTAAAGCGTGGATCAAGTCGTGGTGAATTTAATATGATTTTAACACCATGAAAATGACTTCATGCTAATCTTCATTAGCAGTCGTGGTTTTAAACCAGTTCAATGCGCCGGGACTTTCGGAAGGAATGATAAACTCTTAATGACTTATGGGCATATAACCGTCAGACATTGTGGTCAACACGGCCATGGCTAAACAATATATTTTAATATTTTCTCATCAAAAAGATATGTTTGTCCAAACAACATAAAACCAGTAATAATACAAATTTTAGACCATGTATAATTTTTTCCTTGGGGTTTATGAGAGTAGATTTTATCATGACATTTAAGAAATGAAATGGGGTTTAACGTCCTACTGTTCTGCTTCTAAACTGGGCTAATGAAGACGGGCATACGCCATACAGTGTGCTATGGGGAAAATTTTACGGCCTACTTTTATATCGAATTCCAACTGCCAAGGGATCTTTTACGTGCACGCCAATATGTACACGGGACCTCGGTTTTTCGTCCCATCCGAACGACTGGACAGCTGTCCTTGTCAGGCCCTCCGTCTTGCATTACTGACAAGGGGAAACCACGCCGGAAAATCTGGATGAACTTTCTCGGCCAATGCAGGGATCGAACACCCGACCGCCAGACTAGCGAGCCAGCGTCTTACCCACTTAGCCACATTTAAGGCATGTATCATATATCATATTTATTGGAATTATCATTACCGGTAAATACAGTTTAAGTAATAATATTGATACTGCACGAGGCGTTACCGAGTGTTTCAATATATTACGCAATGCCTTTAGCTTGAGACCATTAAACAACTTAAATACATAATCTTTAAGTGGCATTTAGTGATTGGGAAATAATCATAAAAATTGTGTTCTGTTATTGGTAACTTAAAATACAGACACTAGCCCACACGTGCTTTTCAATAAAATACGTCACGCGAGTCCAATATTTCATCTAGTATAGACAATGTACGATTCGCAAGTTGCCCGTACATTATTGGAAATAATGGTACGCCAACATCAACGGATGACGTCACATCTGTATTTTAAATTTATATACAACTCAGTCTTCACCCAGCTAATTCAATTTCTTTGTTATTAATCCATAACGAGTAATGAAGTGTTTAGCGATCTATTTAACAATAGGTTATATATATATATATATATATATATATATATATGTAAAGACAAATCAACTCTTAGCCAGTTAATTAAATGTTATCAAAAAATCATTGGGGAGTGAATGACCCCTTTCATACAAAAAGCCCGGGGTGAAACGGCCCGCTTATATAATAATATTTGTTATTAATTATCAATACAATGATATTTATACAACATTAAAATGTCATGTTAGATAACTTTGGTGAATTGAAAATGACACCATTCAATATCAGGTATAACTTTCGCAAATGCCCGACATGTTGCTGCACTAATCCCATTAATTCAACGTTCTGGAGGCAGACCACCATCTTGCCGGTAGTCACAAATTGTAGTTCGTCTATTTATAGCAATTCGCTCTGCGTTTCTTTTGTCCCCTTTTGCCTGCCCATTTTTGTTAATGTTTTGGTCTAGAATGGACGAAGAGGGTTTGAATTAACATTTTCTGCCAGGTTTTGGTAAATATTCATGATTTAGAGGCGGAAGGATAACAGCGTAATCAGGTTGGTTACGGTGATATGTACTGCAACTAGTTACATGTTTTTAGTATGCTTCTTCAAGTTTGTGTATCTCAAAATTTTGGTGGTCAACCTCATACAAATTTCAGTGCAAAGACATGGCCATTTGTTCCTCTGTCTGTAGTGGGGAAAAGTTGGTGCCGGGCAAAGAGGCCAGAATTAACATTGAAGTCAATGGCGAAAATAATGGTGGTCTGCACCCTTCTCAGTACTGATGAAATCCAGTTATCTTCCCCTGGACGTTATATCTTCCTATTTCGCCAGCAATGACCGTTCAATGTGAACTAATATAAGATAAAACTGTTTGATCGTGCTTAATCCAGCCAGGGAAGAACAATAGAACGTTAAAATCACATTTCTAAGCCTTTTAAGATTACACAATTGCTGGTCATTTGGAATTATTGGAGTCTTTCAGTAATCCTATGTAACGGATTGCTACTAGAAGTCTAGCCTAATTTAATAATAGACACTCAATGACTTTACTCAAATAGTCTTGGTACCCACAGAGAGTGGGGTCTGGCGCGCAATGTATGTATATCGGTTAGTGATGACGTGCCATGTAACTACATATAATTCATTGGGCTACGTTTGGCGCAATATAGCCCAGTGACTGCTGATGTGCCATTTCACATCATGACAGGTCATTGATTGGGTGAGGTTTGGCCCAATGGAGACCCGTCAGGGATGACGTGGCATCAAACACCATGTTATTCAATTGGAGAATCACGAATATGAATCCTGGTGTGAGCTTGAGGAAGATTTGAGATGTTTGAAGGCCGATGCGGGGGGGGGGGGGGGACTGGAAGCATGTCATTGATTGGGCGAGGTCTGGCACAAGGATACTCAATTCCGACTAGAACATCACGAGTTTGAATCCTGGCGTGAGCTTGAAGGCCGATTGTGTAGAGCTAATTGAACTAGTATAAATTTATTTCAAATACCAACATGGCTATATTCAGGTCGCGAAATTAATGTCGATTCGGACTATTATAAAAACTGATATTTCAGTGTTGGAACCGCAGCAAGGCAGATTAAAGGGGGCTAGGATATGAGGGAAAAAAATATAATGTCGGCGCTTTTTGCATTAAACATACATTATGCAAGAGCTAATCTGCCTATAGCAGGTCTTTCTTTAGACCTGAAATGTTATATAAGCTATTAATTAGACATTTATTAACAAAACAAGATCATAATCAACTCTCGATGGCATCGGATACTCTAGACTTTAACAAGATTAGAACTTTTCGCCATTTCAAAATCTAATTTAAAAATGGGAAAGCGAGGCTAAGTCTCGAATATACCAGTGTGCTGGTTATCACAATGAACACATCTTGTCAAAACTACAAACAGCGATAACTTGGCTCGAAATGAAGTAATTTGAATGAAATTTTGAATATTTTCATTTTACATTATCTATTTTGGAGCTACTATAGCAAGAATGGTCAGTTGTTTATTTAAATCTTACATAATGTATCTTTAACATATACGGCTTACCGTAAACACAGGTGTATTATATTTGGCCTTAACACACAAGTAGTTATATAATTATTTAAAGTAGCTAAGTCCGTAACTCAATATCTTCCAAAATCGTCGACATTGAAAACACGATTTTTTTTGCAATTTAAATCAGCATTGGTGTTGTGGTCTTACCTGGAAAAGATGGGCTTCTGATATCCAATATTTAAGACAAAATAAACATTTTACCATTGGTACACGAATCGTGTACCATAATGGGTTTCAGTGCCATTTGGGGGGGGGGGGTGATAGCTGAATGGTTAGCGTGCGCGCTGTATCATAAAGACTGTCATTGAGTCGACTGGCGTGGTTTCGAATCCCCGGTTGTACGTGGCAAGGAGTAGGGTCGCCTGTCCAACCTCGTGGGTTTTCTCCATGTAAATAAAATTAAACCATGTGATAGTCCCGAAATTACCTAGTTTGTGTCGAGTGGACGTTAAACCCCATTTCTCTCTCTTTCAGCGCCATTTGTAACAAGGTGCTCAAAGAATTAGGCTGGACTGGACATATTCCACAAGTCATGTCAAACGGTGATGTCATATTCTTATTTGGAGAGCATGCGCAATATATACTATCGGTGTTGACTGGAATAACCAGACGCTAGAAACTCTTTCGGTTGAGACTTCTGGCGTATTACGCCGAACATAACTGATGACAATTCACAGTAAAACGGAAACGATTGAATGTAAAACAGTTTATATAAATTCATATTACATTATTATATGTGTTGCGACCCATTTGTGCCAATTTCTAGGCCCAAAATATTAGCGATTTAGCTCCTTTAAAGTTTTATTGTATAGCGTAATATATCTGCTTATGACATTTTCCCTTTTCAATCAAGTCAGCTGTTTACAATGTACTTTGCTAAAGAACGTCCAATATCCCTTTACATTATCTAGTATTTACCCACTTCTAATATTGCTCTAGTTTGGGATAAATACAGAATATTAATTACGGAAAAATGGATTTCCTATTGAATATCGGTAACTGTCCAAGTCACGCGTTGGCTACGTTTTAAAGATCATAGGATTACGATTAAATAATTAATAATCTAAGTGTGATTTACCAACATGTATTTTCCCTATTTTAATACGCCCATTTTTAACGTGTACATCTTGTCGTCACCCTGGGTCTATATTTTGTATTAGATTTTGACGACAATCCAGAAGAAATTCGTCAATAATTGATTCAGTTATCGTTCTTGACATATAATTGAAAGTACGTTTAAGATAGCTTATAAACGTTTTTATATGTGATATTCGATGGATTCAAATCGTCACGCCTGAGATTGCGATTTGCCAGATATACACAGAGTTGGTTTAGTAAAAATTGCGCGTAGGGGTCTTTGGCTGGCAGTGGGATGAAACCGGAGGACCCGGAGAAAACCAACGAGGATGGACATGTGACCCTACACCTTGTCACGTACAACCGGTAAATCGAAATCGCACCAGTTAACCTAATGACAGACCTTATGATACAGCGCGCACGCGCTAACCATTCGGCACCCCCCCCCCCCCCCCGAATCAAGACAAGACTAGGGTTAGCTCCCCTTTCAGCGTAACGAAACTTTGTGGAACAGTTGCAGTCGGGCAAAGTCAAAATTGAAGAATATTTAGTCGTCTGCCACCGTTTATTATCTATAGTGTCATGGTACTTGATCACTGACGTCAGAAGTTATCACCCAATCTGCTTGGTGTTTATGTCTATTTATTGTTCAGTTTAGTGAATTCAAAGAACCACATCAAAGTTGTTTCGATTATTATAGAGTTATTGCCCCTGATTATGTCACAGGGTTTTGTCCATACGCAAATAATATTCTACAGTATATAGACACTGATTGTTATTTACTTCAAGTTTTATGGACCTCCCGGGCGAACTAGTTGATGTGTTTGTGTGATGGGATTGTTGCCTGGCAACCCATGTTTTGATTTATGATATTCTATAGACTACATAATATTTTTCGGTCGATATTGGGTAATGTTAGATCAATCGCAATAATCAAATATTTTGTTTACATTACAGATTCAACTGTTCAATATGACGATATAGATTTCCAAACTCCATCTTCTGATCCATTATAAAACAACTTTGTCCGGTAATTTCAAATAGACAACAGTTTCATGAGACCGTTCAAAATTACAACAACTGTGTAGAAGTGGGTATTACGGAACGGCTAAACTCGAAAACAACGACTGAATATAGACAACAGTTTCATGAGACCGTTCAGAATTATAACAGCTGTGTAGAAGTGGGTATTACGGAACGGCTAAACTCGAACACAACGACTGAATATGGAGATGCTTATTGAAGACCAAGCCTCACAAATTGTTCCGTTTTCTTACTTGACTACCGAAACGCCGGTCAACACCACCGACAGTACAGCGGAAACGTTAAAGACAAGTGTAGTGGAAGAACCCATCGCAACCGTCATTGCGACGTACCTTTGGGACATAGTTCCGCCCATGCTGTTGCTACTGGGAACGGTTGGGAATATTTTGACTATAGTTATATTCAGTAGAAAAGCTTTTAGATCGACAATATCCCGATATTTAACAGTTTTAGCTGTCAGTGACACAGTCGTTTTGTATTCCGGGTTATTAAGGCAGTGGTTATATTACCTCGTAGAGTATGACATTCGATCATATCATCTTGTAACATGCAAACTACTTACCTGGTTAATCTATACTTCATTGGACATATCCGCCTGGACAATCGTAGCTGTGACAATTGAAAGACTAATTTCTGTTTACTTTCCACATAAAGTTAAAACCTTTTGCACCACAAAAGTGTGTTACTTTGTTTTAAGTTTCGTCATTGTTGCCTGTTCGCTTGTAAACGGCCATTTTCTAGTTGGGTTGGAACTTCTGGAGGCTGCCGTAGATTCCTACACCTGTGCTACGAACAATGCAGACTATTTAACATTTTTGGAAGATATTTGGCCGTGGATGGATTTATGTGTCTATTCGTTATTACCATCGGGTTTGATAATTGTAGGAAACGCTTTACTCATTCGACAAGTTTTCTTCTCAAATTTACAATCACAAGAATCCATGTCCGATAAACGACAACAGATGAATAGACAGAAGAAAATGTCGTCAATGACCACCATGTTGATCGCTATAAGTATTCTGTTTTTAATCTGTACCACTCCCATCTCCATTCATATTATATTAAGCAGTTATTTACCATCTCCGACACCAGAACAAGCGGCGGAACAAGGTCTAATATGGTGTGTGGAGAATCTACTCATGTACTCGGGAAACGCCATTAATTTTATTCTGTATTGCTTCAGTGGTTCCCGATTCCGAAAGGAGATCGCAGCGATGCTGAGGAATTCGAGTTGCGGTGTTCGATTGTCGAGATATAGAAATAATGACAACGTGCGATCTAAGAGAACTAGTAATAACCATGGCACCAATGCATCGAGAATTGTCAGTAAAACTATATCAACAACATCTATTATAAGTTCTTCAGATTCGGTTTCAGTGGTCGGAATCTCGTTTAGTACACTGCCTGAATAATCATGATATGCAGAAGAGGAAACCAAAAGTTGTTGGATTTGGCGTTAGGCAAGATGATTCTAAATCTGATTAAAACACAGAGCCTATTTCGTTTCGTTTTTATAGTTCAAAATTTCGTTTTACTTTTTACTACACTAGGATC
Organism: Patella vulgata; assembly: GCF_932274485.2. Lineage (NCBI taxonomy): Eukaryota > Metazoa > Mollusca > Gastropoda > Patellidae > Patella > Patella vulgata. The sequence continues at coordinate 8,773,697 of NC_065885.2, forward strand.
TGGAAGAGTTTTTATTATTGACGTGTTCTGAATGAAACGGTCTGTTACGGCGAGCTTTGGTTAATCAAATGACAGACGTCATAGGGTCAAAAGTCGCACGTATGACCTCTGACACGACCTATCGCTACAACCAGCCAGATCTTCATGTAGTGTAGGCCCACGAAAGTATAAAAAAACGAGAAACGAAATATAGATCTGTATTTTAATCAGATTTGATGATTCTTGTGATTATGTTTGTGTTTTAAGACATGGAACACTGTTAAAAATAAATGTAAAATTACAGTGAAAAATATGTAATTTATTTAACATAACGCGGTTAAAATACCACTGCATGTTTTTATACTTTAAATTTACTGTATTCGTGTGGTAACATGGGATTACCGTAAAAAATTGGTAAATTAACAATAAAATTGTAGTTTTACAAGTTAGAACTGTATTTTTATTACATGTAATCTGTAATAACACCACTGCATGTTTTTATACTATAAATTTACTGTATTAGTGAGGTAACATGGGATTACTGTAAAAGAAAATGGTAATTTAACAATACAAGTGTAGTTTTACAAGTTAGAACTGTATTTTTATTACATGTATCTGTATTGATACAGCTATGTTGGTTAAAAGTACATGTATGTTGTATTTTAACTGTTTATGGAGTAATTCTACTATTCAAACATGTTTAAATACGGGATATATTTGTGTACAATTTACAGGAAACGTATAATTGTACATCTCTTTAGAACTTTAACATTGATAGACCTTTGAAGGGCTTTATTACTTTTCGTCTATAGTCCACTTATGAGGGGGTCACGAGGGCTAAGTGGGTAAGACGTTGGCTCGCTAGCCTGGAGGTTGGGTATTCGATCCCTGCATTCCCTCTTTGGCCACATGTAATATTACATCAAACGTAATATAGAAATACAACCATATGTCAGTTTACATTATGTGAGCTGTATATTAAAAGAAATGTCATTTGAAATAGTATTTTTACAACAAATTGTAAATTTACTGTCAAATGGTGTTCAAATCAGTTATTTCCCTTCGACCACATATCGAATTTTGTGCGAAATATTTACTGTTATGTCAGTAAGATTAGCCTATTTTAGAGAAATAGGTTATTTAAAATCTGAATGCACCTAACTGGCGTATGAACACAGTGATATGCCATACATAGGGTTGTGTGGAACATTTTGTTTCGTGTCATGTCTCCTACACTTCCCATTGTAAGAAGCAGAACAGTAGGACGTTAAACGTCATTTTATTTAATTTCTTTCCATTATCGAATGATGTTTTGCATGCTCGGCTGAAAGGTCCGCAAAACCTTTAAGTGTTTGCCAGGATCGAACCTAGGGCTACTTAGCCGAGTGGGGAAAAACGAATTTCCTATAAAAAATGTCACCTTTTCAAAGTATATTTCAAGTAAATATACACTTTAAATTGTATTTTAACCGTAAAATGACTGGCAGAAAGTTGCCAGTAAAATCGCTGTATTTTAACACTGGCTTGTAAATGTACCCCTAAGCGGTAGATTTATATTTACAAACACCACGTAAATTTATAGTGAGTGTAAAATAACTCTGAGGTAAATTTACTACCACAGTGTAAATTTACAGTGGGTGCAAGATAACTTTGAGGTAAATTTACAGTGGGTGCAAGATAACTTTGAGGTAAATTTACAACCACAGTGTAAATTTACAAGCACTATGTAAATTTACATCGAAGTTATTTTACACTCACTGTAAATTTACATGGTGTTTGTAAATCTAAATCTACCGCTTATGTGTAAATTTACAAGTCAATGTTAAAATACAATCATTTTACTGGCAGAAAGTTGCCAGTAAATTTACGGTAAAAATACACAAAAATTATTTACAGTGAAGATCTCATAAACTATGTTAGACTTTGATACGCAAGTGTATGGACTCGTTTCAGTTTCTTTAAGATTTTGAAACACAAGAGATGTTCATGGATTCATTCAAATTGTAAATATATTTTGGGAACGATGGGTCCATTCTAATTTTTCTTAGGTTATAAACTGATGGATAACAAATTATTTTTTAATAATAAAATATTTTTGATAAGTTTTCGTCTGATGTTTCATTTTCAGTGTATACAAATCCCTTGGGATGGGTTAGTGGATAGTTTACACCCATCCCAACACAAAACACCCAACCAACGCTCATGAAACTTTATCAGACATTTCACCGCACCACACCGTTCACGCTCAGAAACAAAGAAACAATAAGACACAATACACACACACAATGGAGAACAAATGAAATGAAATGAAATTAAATGGGGTTTAACGTCCGTTCTGCTCCGAACTGGGCTAATGAAGACCGGCATAAGTCATACAGTCAACGGATCTTTTACGTGCACGCCAATGTGTACACGAGACCTCAGTTTTTCGTCCCATCCCGAATAGGATCTCCAGTAGGCCTGGAGACTGGACAGATTGGGTTAAGTTGGAGAGGGAGATAACATTATCCATATTTAGTGACAGTATTCACAATTGGTACACTAAAGGGTTTAAAAAAAAACATTCGTGCTGTATCATTAGGTCTGTCATTTAGTCAACTGGCGTGGTTTCGATTCCCCGGTTGTACGTGACAAGGAGTAGGGTCGCCTGTCCAACCTCGCGGGTTTTCTCTGGGTCCTCCGGTTTCCTCCCACTGCTAAAGATCTCTACGCGCACGCGTATTATTGAAATAAAATTGAACCATGTGTTAGTCGAGAAATGACAGTTTGTGTCAAGTGGACGTTAACTCCATTTTTGTTCTCTCTCTCCTAAAATTCGCGAACATAACTACGCGGACCGTGACATCCGGCCGGACTCTCCACGTTGCAAGGAAATTCAAACTCAGACGTCATTAGGGTGTAACGCAATTTTCCGTACAATCAAGGGTTATAATTAAGGAAATTACGATCTGATATGCCCGAATAAGAAAATGAACCACGATTTGTGGGTTATAAACATGTATTTCAAGTTTCATCTAAATCAGATAAAAATTGTGGCCTCTAGAGGGCCCACAACCTTAATATACCATATATTTACACTATTTGCGTACGAGGGGCGGCCATTTTGTCCGGCAGTTTTGGTCCGATTTTCACGAAATTCGGACTTAACCATCATTAGAGTGTAACAGGTGATATATTCGAATCTTTTTTTTTTAAATCGGATAATAATTGTAACCCCTAGAGGGACCACAAGCTAAAACACGATTTTTCCTATAATCAAGGGCCATAATTCAGGAAAAAGTTATGATCCGATATGCGCAAATTTCGCAAGGAACCAAGTTCTGTGGGTTATAAACATGCATTTCCGGTTTCATCAAAATCTGATGAAAATTGTGACTCCTAGAGTGTTCACAAGCTAAAAACGTGATTTTTCGTACAATCAGGGGACATAATTGATGAAGTTATGGTCCGATATATGATTTGATTAAAGTGCCTCGTACAATCAGGGGCCATAATTGATGAAGTTATGGTCTGACATATGATTTGATTAAAGTGATTCTCTGATTTTTCTTGATTTTTTTTTTTTTTTTTTTTTTTTTTTGCTGTTTAGTATATTATGTACTTACATATAGGTTATAGTGTTTTTTCACTGTAAGGCTGATATCGTTGACTAAACAACAAATAACTTTTATAATTAACCGTAAGTATTATACGATACTAAATATATACGTATTATTTATTAGTCAGTTAGAATTGTTAGTAATTAGGCTGTAGTCATTAAGTAGGTGTTATGTCACTCTAAGGTGTTAAAACTAAGACTATTGATTACACCACTATTGTCCAGGTTTGTCTTTTCAATAGTGATGGGTGTCATAATTAGTCACGCTTTTACACTGGTAGTGACATCTTTAACAGCTAGTTACACACCTGCTAATTAATGAATAACTGTATAATTTCTAACCACTTTCTATACATGCTAAACATTAGTTTAGAATATTGACCACTTATATGATTTAATGACCACAATTGTTATTACTAAAAGGACTAGCTTCATTAGTCAACGGTATCAGCCTAACAGTGATAGATACGATGATAAAGACACACACACCTTGACCTAGGACTGGAACTTTGTCAAATTATTTGCTAAAGCCCAGGCCTGACTAATGTTATGCTTAGAAATACATGTTGGGAAAAGAACAGAATAAGATAATGAAATGAATAAGTGATGATACAGAACTGCATATTGAAGATTGGTTAATGCATATATTAAAAAGAAATATTAACCAAAAAATGGCAATTTTTCAATTTTACGCTCTCTCTCTCGATAACTCAACTCGAACCACAACGGAGTTGCTTTGGAGAGACATAACTCTTGTTTAACCTCTAAGATTATTTCCCTTTAGATCTCAAAATTGCTTTTTTCGAAGACATTCGTACGCAGACCCCGGCACCCTTCCTAGCTTTAAATTTAGTCAAACAATGTAAGCGTTTGCTATTGGAAGTACATTACAAACAATATACAGTTTCTTGAGATAGAACACTCTTCACAGGCGTCTTCATGCACGCCGCCATTTTTAATCCATGGGCTCCGTCATTTTGAATCCAGGAACTTGAAAGTAGTTCCAATATGGCGATGGCGGAAACGTCATACAGCCAAGGTTAGATCACAGGCGCTTGTAACGTAGAAAACGTTTCAAAAATAACATTAAACTATGACTAAGTATAATGTCTAAAGGCTGTTACGTCCATATTTCGTAAGCGAGATTATCAAACAATTGGTCTGGTTCTGATTTCTAACTCAGGGGCAAATAACTCGTCTGAAACCGATTCTCTTTCGTTTTATAAGATATATTTGCCCCTGAGCGAACCTTATTTTACACTATATCAATAAGTATACCAAACTAATCATACAACAAACAAGCGAGGGGGAGAGGGACAAGAGAGAGATAGAGAGGGGGGGGGTTAACGATTACTAACTCGCTCGACTCAAACTAGGTCATTACGGGTCTAACATATGGTTCGATTTTATGTCGATAATTCGCTTGCGCATGAGGTCCGTAGCAATGGGAGGAAACAGGAAGACCCAGAGAAAACCCACGAGGTTGGACAGTCGATCCTATTCCTTGTCATATACACGCGGCAAATCGTAACCACGACCCCCCCCCCCCCCACTATTGAAAGGAAAGGTAAGCGACCCTTAGACCGCCCCCCCCCCCGAAAGGAAAGGTAAACGACAAGTAACATTACATCCGGTATTACTGATTTAACTCAGCTAGGATTATACAGATTAAAGGATCTATTGTCTTCATCGTGTCGTATATTACTGTTTCTTATAAATATTCAACTTCCACATTTTTTATTGGAATTAATGGATTAATTAAATACGGCTATATTTAAATCAAACAAAATAGCGGAAATATGGAAATATTGTTGAGAACGTGAATTAAGAAATGGTATAAATATCACAGCAAGAGCTTTGGTTCACTGCAGTATATTTGCTGTTTATTTCTCATACAAACACGTTTTCTAATTATTCACGAAACACGTTTTGGGGGGATTTTTCATACAACACGCGCGCTTTATAATTAAAACTATAAGATTTAATAAACTAATATTGTCTATTATTGTGTTCACGTGATTTAGACTAATACATGACCTAGTTGAAGTGATCTGATTTTATGACGACACACAGGTGATGGTATAATGTCTATAATGTCTGAGGTCATACAGGTGATGGTATATTGTCTGTGGTCAATCAGGTCATGGTATAATGTCTAAGGTCATACACGCCATGGTATAATGTCTGAAGTCATACACGCCATGGTATAATGGTATAATGTCTGAAGTCATACACGCCATGGTATAATGTATGTAGTCACTCGGGTCATACACGCCATGGTATAATGTCTGAGGTCACTCAGGTCATGGTATCCTGACATTAAAGTAACCATGCGTCATTTGCTTTTTTCGCTAAAATATGGAATTAACCCACGCTAGAATGTCCTCATATTGATTATTTAACATTTAATTAAGAAAACAAAATAATAAAAAAAATAATATACCCTACCCCCACCCCAACCCCGCCAGACCCGGATTCAATCTAATATAAAATAGGCCTATCAATTCTGTTCGTGTTCCTCTGCAAAATATGATGGCGGGCTTATAAGAGATCGAGCATCATAGCTTGATGGAATTTAGCCGTTTTTTGGAGCGATATTCATATTAGAGGTTCATCTATAATAATAATAATAATAATATAATAATAATGTGAACATTTGTATAGTGCTATTCCACACTGACTGTATGCTCGTAGCGTACGCAACGAGTTCAGTTTTTTACAATCTTAGCAACAATTCAAAGCACATTTCTAAACATAGCGTTGGAACAGATAAGTCTTCAATGATGATTTGAAAATTAATAGGGTTGGGCACTGTTTCAAATGATTAGGTAGATTATTCCAATGTGAAGCTGCCAGATATGAAAATGATTTTGCTCCAAAAGTTTTTAGATTGTACGTTGGTAACTGTAACTGAAAATTATTGTTTGATCTAAGGTTCCTAGAGGGTAAATGTTCCTGCAGCTGGAGGTACACAGGTGCTATTTTATGAACTGCCTGATATGTTAAACACGGTAATTTGAATTCAATGCGTTCATTTATGCGAAGCCAATGAAGAGAGGATAAAACAGGTGAAATGTGGTCGCGAACTTTTGTTCGTGAAACAATTCTTGCCGATGAATTTTGTATCCTTTGAAGGCGATTTTGTTGTTCTTTCGTAATACCAGATAATAGACATCGGACCAGAATTGTTGCAGCATCTGCTGTTATGAAATGACGTATTGAACCAATGTTTCGAATGTGGTAATGACATGTTTTGCAGAGGAAATTGCTCTTATTTTTCTATTGATAGATTATTTTCCATGATAACACCCATATTTTTAATGGAACTTAAAAGGTTGATGTTAGAATTTTCAACTTTCAAATATGTAATGTTACTCTTCTTTAATCAGGGGGGTTGGATGGCCGAATGGTTAGCACGCGCGCGCTGTGTCGTACGGCCTGTCATTGAGTCAACTGGCGTGGTTTCGAATCCCCGGTTGTACGTGACAAGGAGTAGGGTCGCCTGTCCAACCTCGTGGGTTTTTTCCGGGTCCTCCGGTTTCCTCCCACTGCTAAAGACCCCTACGCGCAAGCGAATTATTGAAATAAAAAATTAAACCATATGTTAGTCCCGAAATGACCTAGTTTGTGTCGAGTGGACGTTAAACCCCATTTCTCTCTCTCTCTCTTCTTTAATCTTTGGAGGGGCAATCTATCACAATATTGTGCAAGGGTTCCGAATGCAATGAGACAATACGGAGAGCTGTTTAATATAGGCTATGCCTGTTCCCCAATCCCTATTCAGATACAAATATGAATAAAAATATTGCTTATAAAAAAAGAGACAATAAAAACTATTTACACGGTCATATTGTACTGTAACGTGGTATTAACAGCAACCGAATGATAGTTAAACGCCTTCATTCTTCAGTCACTTTTATTCCACTGATGCGGATAAAATTTCGCCTGTCATAGGCAGATTTACCTCTTTCTTGCATAAAGTATGTTTAATCTATTTATGCTTTTTAGTCGACCTAGTTTCTATCAAGTGGTCGTTAATCTCTCTCTCTCTCTCTCTCTCTCTCTCTCTCCCCTCTCTCTCTCTCTCTGAACTGAAATGACATCGTTTTGAAACAGACAATTTTTGTTTTTGATACTGAACTAAATCTTATAATCTGTATAAATATAACAACTTCAAAGTAAGTAAATCGTCTGTTTAGTTGTAATTAAAATCTATATAAATATAAATAGTCTGTTAAGTTGTAATTATAATCTATATAAATATAAATCGTCTGTTAAGTTGTAATTATAATAATGTTATAAACACAGATATGACAACTGTCATTTAATCCGCTTAAACCATATCTCTTTTAACTGCCACATTGTCAGTAACTGATATTATTAAAATAAATGGGATATAAAACAAATGAGATTTATATTCTTAGTGATATTTTTAATCATCACAGCCAGTATATTTAGCGGTATTCATTTCTTAGAATAAAACACATTTATTTATTTTTGTAAGTGTCAATATGGCGTTTGCTCCTACTATTCATCGTATTACGTACACGGAATCGTGGTGTTTTTCGAACTATCCAAGGGACGAAACTCTTCCAATGGTTAACCCCATTATCCTACATTCCTGAAACTAGATTGGAAAATCTTGAGAAACTTTCTCGGTCTTCAACGGGATCGATCTCGTGCTAGTGAGCCAGCGGCTTAGTCACTAGGTACCCCCAAATTAGTTATGATTCACAACAGATAGACTAACTGTCCCGTGGATGCAACAGACTAATTGTCATGTTGATATCAAATATTGAGGAAACGAAAACACGTTGACCCTCTGACCCTTGGTGCTTTTGGGCTGTCCTTTCGTTTATGTTTCAACGTTTATCAAACGTTTAATGAATTAATAAACTGACAGTTGGTAAACTTTTTGACAGGAGAGCGATTAACGACAGATTACTCTCACTTAAGTCCAAGGGGGAGTAACTGTGGTTAATCCCGAGAACGTGTTATACAGGATATTGAATGTATTATGATATATCAATGAGGTGTGAATATTTAATATGGTTTTATAGAGGTATACATACTATTACATACTGTTCACTAGTCTTATATACACGTTAATCGGATATATTACTGGTATATAGTACACATTTAATTATTACTTCATCTATGGTTCGTTAAGCTGAAAAATGTTGCTTTTCATATTGGCTTTAGGTAAGTGTTTTCCCACTTCTATTAAACGCGGGATATTGTTCTTTCTTATTTAGGGGGTGAACGAATGGTTAGCACATGCGCGCGCTGTATCATAAGGCCTGTCATTGAGTCGACTGGCGTGGTTTCGAATCCCCGGTTGTACGTGAGAAGGAGTAGGGTTGCCTGTCCAACCTCGTGGGTTTTCTCCGGGTCCTCCGGTTTCCTCCCACTGCTAAAGACCCCTACGCGCAAGCGAATTATTGAAATGAAATTAAACCATATCTTAGTCCCGAAATGACCTAGTCTGTGTCGAGTGGACGTTAAACCCCATCTCTCTCTCTCTCTCTCTCTCTCTCTCCCTTTCTCTCTCTCTCTCTCTCTCTTATTTGATATTTGAGTTTAGAACAATAGAAAATGTGTTATTTTGATTGTGTGTACAAATGCTACACAACACCATAGCATTTATTAAATTAAATGCGCGTTAATTTGATATTCAATAAATCTAAACCTTTTAAATAATTCTTTGCAGACATACTTGAAAATAGCTAGTTTTTTTTTGGTTCTACCGGAAGTCACTTGTCATTGCACCGCAAATACGCAAGCAAGTTTTAGATATATACTGATGTCCAAAAGAAAGTATACATACTAAAAGTATAACTAAGTTTTGTTTAGATTAAAAACATTTGATAAAGCATTACTGAGTTTGTCTCTTGCGTCCAAACTCAACATTTCTAAGCAAAATAAAAATTTGAAACAAATTGACATTCTACCCAAATACCGTATACCATGGATAAACGACTTTGGTTGATGCAGCACAAAATGCACAGTGTATACTTTCTTTTGGACATTAGTATATTAATTCAGTCCTGTATGTCGACCAGTTCCCTGTACGGAATTCTAAACTCGTGTTTTATATGAAACAAGAAACATTAGGGGCTAACTTAATAATGTAATTTTAGACGATATCACCTCAGTGGAATCAGCCGTTGAATAAAGCTATTTCACACAGAGGATCATTCAAATTTTTTATTGAAGTCGGATACATCCAAATACATTATTAATGTCGTTTTATTTCTCTTAATTTCGATTTATTTCTCTTAATTTCAGGCGTATCGTTGTTTCCTGATGGATTAACGTTGATCTGTTTAACATCAGAAGGAGTTTTCCCGAATATTGACGCCCAAGGCTGTGATACATATTTTCGTTGTCATCGATACCAATCAGATCTACACAGTTGTCAAGATGGTTACCAATTCCACTTTCAGAACCGTGTGTGTCAACCGGAACAGGAAGTTTGGTGCCAGTGGCAGATACAGCAGTGGAATGAGATGCAGTATGGGGGTGGCACTCCAGACGAATATTACTACGATACAATGTATCCTTCACCCTTCCCTGTTGATCCGCTAGATGTACCTTTCAATCCATTCCCAACAGATATATTTCCTATTGCGCCATACCCTGAATATTACGACAGAGCTGGTGTCCGTCTCCCTGTTCCCGATTTTCCATATTATGATGGCATATATACGGATCCTACATTTCCGATATACCCAACCCTAGAAGACATCCCCGGATTTGGGTTTCCAAGTGAATATCTGCCTACTATTCCCGCATATGTTCCGGATTTACCCTGGGATACTGGTGTCTATCCCTTTTATACTGGATCTGATTCGATTGATTATCCACTTTACGACAACCTCCCCTTCCCAGATGTTTATTCACCTGGAGTTCCTGATCTTGGATTCCCAGGGATTTCCTGGAGCGGGGCTTTTCCTACAGGAACTGGAATCAGCGCATATTCTCCAGATATCTACTCCCTTGGATACCCTGGAGGTCAATTCGGAGGAAGCGTTCCGAGTTTTACAGGCATAAACGAATACATTCCTAGGATTCTAAACATTCCAGCTCTCAGTGCACCACAGACAGGATTTGGATTTGGAATGCCGTCTTATGATGCTGGTGTGTCAGGAAATTTTGCCGGACTGAATAATTGGTTAGGCGTAAACACTGGAATCCCCATAACACCCTTGATATACGGAAATGGTTTTACACCCTTGACAAGTTATTCCCCTAATTTGATTAATCAGGGATTTAATTTTATTCCGGGATTAGGTTTTGGGTCAGGCGTCGGGACTCCAGGAACTAATTTGGGAGCTGGGGTCTTCACTGGTACCGGAATAACTATCACACCAGCCTATCCAGCTGGTACCGCTACAAATACAGGAACGTTCGGCACCAATAATGTTGATTCGGGAATCTTTGGCACGTCAGGCACTGGTTTCAGTAATGTTGGCACAGGAGTAATTGGAAATGGAGGATTTTATGGATCAACAGATCCTTTCCTACCAAACACTGGAAATACAAATCTAAACACCGGTGGTGTTCAAACGCGAATTATTACCCCAAATATTAATCTTGGAGGGGCTGGTAATACGGGAACTTATCCAGTAGGATTTGGAGGTTCAAATGGTTTGGGTGGATATCCTGTAACTGGTGGTGTTTCCCCTTTAGGCTCTGGGGCGACTGGGGGCTATATTCCGACAGGCTTAACACCAACCGATAGCACATTTCCCGTTAGTTCAGGGGCTGGATATTTCCCAACAGGTTTTGGTTCATGGTCCAACCCTAGTAGTGGTGGCGTAGTGCCTATTAATTCTGGTGGAACAGGGGGGTTTGTGAGTAATGGTGCAAATGGCGGCGTTGTACCTATCGGATACAGTGGGACCGCTTCGAACATTCCAATGAACACAGGAACAATAAATACACGATCTGGGGGAGTGGTTCCGATAGGTATTGATACATCAGGATGGTTTGTTCCTACTGGTAATCCAATCACAGGAGGAACCGTTCCGCTTTCTGGTGGAAATGTTCCAACAAGTTTTGATTTTGGTGGATATAACCCTAACGCTGCTGGAGGTTATATACCGAATACCGGTGGTGTCGTTCCCATCGCATCTGGAACCGGAAATGTTTTTCCCAATTATGGAGCAGGTGGCTATTACCCGAATAATGGTGGAACTCTGCCAGTGACATCTGGAACCGGAGGTTATGTCCCAAATACTGGAGCAGTTGTGCCGGTGGGAATTGGAACAGGGGGTTATGTTTCGAATAGCGGCGGATCTGTGCCAGTGTCTACTGGACCAGGTGGTTATGTTCCAAATAATGGAGCAACTGTGCCGGTGGCAACTAGAACAGGCGGTTATGTTCGGAATAATGGTGGCGCTGTGCCGATGGGAACTGGAACCGGAGGTTATGTTCCGAACAATGGCGGAGCTGTGCCGATGGGAACTGGAACAGGGAGTTATGTCCCGAATACTGGTGCAGCTGTGCCGGTGGGAACTGGAACAGGGAGTTATGTCCCGAATACTGGTGCAGCTGTGCCGGTGGGAACTGGAACAGGAGGTTACGTCCCGAATACTGGTACAGCTGTGCCGGTGGGAACTGGAACAGGAGGTTACGTCCCGAATACTGGTGGAGCTGTGCCGGTGGGAACTGGAACAGGAGGTTACGTCCCGAATACTGGTGCAGCTGTGCCGGTGGGAACTGGAACAGGAGGTTACGTCCCGAATACTGGTACAGCTGTGCCGGTGGGAACTGGAACAGGAGGTTACGTCCCGAATACTGGTGCAGCTGTGCCGGGGGGAACTGGAACAGGAGGTTACGTCCCGAATACTGGTACAGCTGTGCCGGTGGGAACTGGAACAGGGAGTTATGTCCCGAATTCTGGTACAGCTGTGCCGGTGGGAACTGGAACAGGAGGATATGTCCCGAATACTGGTACAGCTGTGCCGGTGGAAACTGGAACTGGGGGTATTGTTCCGAATACTGGTGCAGCTGTGCCGGTAGGAACTGGAACAGGGAGTTATGTCCCGAATACTGGTGCAGCTGTGCCGGTGGGAACTGGAACAGGAGGTTACGTCCCGAATACTGGTACAGCTGTGCCGGTGGAAACTGGAACAGGAGGTTATGTTCCCAAAAGCGGTAGTGCTGTATCCGTGTCGTCTGGAACAGGTGGTTATGTCCCGAATGATGGCGCAGCCGTGCCGGTGGGAACTGGAACAGGGGGTTATGTTTCGAATGGTGGCGCAGCCGTGCCGGTTGGAACTGGAACAGGAGGTTATGTACCGAATAATGGTGCAGCTGTGCCGGTGGGAACAGGAACAGGAGCAGGAAGTTATGTTCCCAATAGCGGCGGCGGTGCAGCCGTGTCGTCTGGAACAGGTGGTTATGTCCCGAATAATGGCGCAGCCGTGCCGGTGGGAACTGGAACAGGAGGTTATGTCCCGAATAATGGCGCAGCTGTGCCAGTAGGAACTGGAACAGGGGGTTATGTTTCGAATAGCGGCGGATCTGCGCCAGTGTCTTCTGGAACAGGTGGTTATGTCCCGAATAATGGCGCAGCTGTACCGGTCGCAACTGGAACAGGAGGTTATGTTCCGCAGTCTGGTGTATATACTGGTAATACAGGAGGCAACGCCCCAACTGGGTATGCAAACAGTGGCGGAACCTTCCCAGTTAGTTCTAGTGGTTATATTCCTACAGGTGTTGCGTCTGGTGGTTATATTCCTACAGGTGTTGCGTCTGGTGGTTATATTCCTACAGGTGCTGCGTCTAGTGGTGGTGGAACGGCGGTTCTTGGTGGTTTTCCAGGGTCAGTATACAATCAAAACCCTTTATTCCCCGATACAGTAGGATTTCCAACGAACACTGGGTACAATCAAGGAAGTAACACAAACGGCCAGCCTAATTTTCAGACGGGCTCTTTGAGTCCGGCGAACTTAGGTTATCCTGGAAATTCGGGGTATAATTTTGGAAACAACGGAGGATTTCAGGGTTTTGATTTAGGAACAAGTGGGGCTGCAAAGTCAGGGTCAGTCTCAACCTTGACGAACGCGAACCAAAGTAACGTAACTGTATCTACAGATGCTGTGGTAGCTAACAGTACCCTAACTGATATTGTTAACGCCGGTGCTGATGTTCCCATATTCCTCAGTGTAAACAATACATTACCCGCGGATACTAAAACATAGTGACGTCTATTAACTGGACTAATAGTGATATATTTTTTCATATGGCTTCAAAAACTATATTAAATTTAATAAACTTTTAAATCATAGTTCATATACCATTATCAATGACCATCATATAAACAGTGCCATAAAATTAAACCCTGGTCATCCGTCATACAAATATGTGCAAGTAGGAGATTTAACAGCACTGTCATTGTAAAGACATAACAATGATTGTGTTCGGTTCGATGAATGACAGTGGTCAGAATTTATAAAATGGTGTACAGATATATAGCTTAACTACTAGACATTGCCTTTTGTGATAATCTATTGTAAAATAGTTATGTTTGTGAAGCAACTGCAGGACATTTGCATGAACAACACCATTAAGTCATATGTTTTATTTGATTGTTGTATTGTGTACCTGGAAGTTTAAACCTATATATTTAATTCGACACAAGCTATGTAGATTTATTAAATATATGTAATGGAGGGAAATACTTTGGCCATATTGTAATTTCTATGGTATTATAAATAGATGAAAATCAATAATAATATAATGTTTTTTTCTTATCTCGACTTGGCTAAAATTTCTAAATGTTACTTTCAAAATAATCCCTGATACTATTCCCTACACTGGCTCACTTAACGTTTGGCCCCATCAGCTTCGTTTCTTCTTGTTAGTGATACATGATGAAGGACGGGCAGGGAACATCGTCTAGTCGTTCGGGCGGGGCGAAGAGTCGAGGTCTCCCGGACACGTTGGCGTCCACGTAAGAGCAACCCTTGGTTCCTTAAATTCGATGAAGAAGGGGCCGAAAAGCCTCTGGTCGAACAAACATCCATAGCACACTGGTGCAGAAAAGTCTCTTGTCGAACAAACCTTCTTAGCGCACTGGTGCAGAAAAGTAGGAAGTTAAACCCCATTTCATTTCTGTAGATACGAACTGATCACCTATCGTATTTGCTGTAGATTAACACTATAAAGGCAGTAATACGAACTGGTCACCTGTCGTATTTGAAGACGAACTGGTCACCTGTCGTATTTGAAGACGAACTGGTCACCTGTCGTATTTTGAAGACGAACTGATCACGTATTGTATTTGAAGACGAACTGATCACCTGTCGCATTTGAAGACGATCTTGAATGGGGGAAATGGGTTGCAAATTTATAAATACAATTTTTGTCATACCTGTCATATTTTTCATACTTGTCATATTTTCTATAATGTTCTGTATAAATACATAATAAATATATGTATGTATCTTGTTTTAAATGTTGATATTTTTAATAATAAATGTTAAACAGTTTGAAGATGGTGACCATGGTAACAGATAAATAAATGACACTGCTGTAGAGTCGAAGTATGCAACTGGGAGCCACGGTGGCTCAATGAGTAAGACGTTAGTTCCCTAACCTGGAGGTCCCGTGTTCTATCCCTGTGTTGGCCGAGATAGTTCATCTGGATTGTCCGACGTGGTCCCCCACGTCCTTTCCAATGGAGTAGGACCTGGCAGGAGGACACCGTATAGTTGTTCGAATGGTACAAATCTGAGGTCCCATGTAAACATTGGCATTTGTAATTGTCCCCCGCCTTTCGAAGAAAGCAGGGGACTATTAAAATGGGTTCGTCCGTCTGTCTGTCTGTCCGTCTGTCTGTCTGTCCGTCACACTTTTTGGGACACAATAACTCCCCTTCTAATTGACCTAGAATGTTCAAACTTGGTGTAGGTGTTTATTAGGTCAATGCCTTGATGGAGTTCGAAGGTGAGCATTTTCTGCTTAGGCTAAGCAGAGATAAGCGATTTGATTGGTTGATGCTTTGGGACACGATAACTTTAGTTCTAATTAAGTTAGAGTGATAAAATTTGGTGTATAGTTTCATTACATCAATACCTTGACTAAGTTCGATAATGAGCATTTTCTGCTCAGGGTAAGCAGAGCGATAAGCAATTTGATTGGCCAAGACTTTGGAACACAATAATTCTCCTTCTAATTGAGGTAAAATGTTCAAACTTGGCGTAGGTGTTTATTAGGTCAATGCCTTGATGGAGTATGATGATGAGCATTTTCTGCTTAGGGTAAGTAGAGATAAGCAATTTGATTGGTTGATGCTTTGGGACACGATAACTTTAGTTCCAATTAAATGAAAGTGATGAAACTTGGTGTATAGTTTCATTACATCAATACCTTGACTAAGTTCGATATTGAGCATTTTCTGCTGAGGGTAAGCAGAACGATAAGCAATTTGATTGGCCGAGACTTTGGAACACAATAACTCTCCTTCTAATTGAGCTAGAATGTTCAAACTTGGTGTAGGTGTTTATGAGGTCAATGCCTTGATAGAGTGCGAAGATGAGCATTTTCTGCTTATGGTAAGTAGAGATAAACAATTTGATAGGTTGATGCTGTGGTAAATGATAACTTTAGTTCTAATTAAGTGAGAGTGATGAAACTTGGTGTATAGTTTCATTACATCAATACCTTGCCTAAGTTCGATGATGAGAATTGTCTGCTTAGGCTAAGGAGCAATAAGCATTTTGATTGGTCAAGACTTTGGAACATAACAACTCTGCTTCTAACTTGAAGTTGATGTTCGTCTTGACCGAATTCAATGATTAACATATCGAGCTAAAGCTAAGCAGAGATAAGCAATTTCCTTGGTCGATGCTTTGGGACAAGATAACTTTGATTCTATCTGATAGAGAGTGATGAAACTTAGTGTATAGTTGATAATCAGTTCGATTGCTAGATACTTTTGAAAAAAATAGATGTGCGATAAATTAAAATGTATCATCTATTTATTTAGGGATTTTGGCGGTGGAAAATCAGCCTCACTGTTGGCTTGTTCGATTTACGAGTAGGGTGCAAAAACTTTCTCCGGGCCAAATCTCCCTAATAGCACACTGTATTGTATGGCTGATGTCCGTCTTAGTTAGTCCGACCTGAGAAGAACAATAGGACGTTAAACTCCATTTCATTTTATTTTAAATATATAAAAATGCAACCTATATTGATCACGGTTAGTTTGGGACTAGTTGTTATAATTGTAATAAGTTATAAGAGTGCTTACTATTGTGGAACACCTGGCATCACTTGTGAAATGAAATGAAATGGGGTTTAACGTCCTGCTGGCATGACTTGTGACTGGGTGTATTTATTAGAGGGCAATATTGTACACATCTATGCCCAGATGACAAAAGAGAGAGAGAGAGAGAACTGGGGTTTAATGTCCACTTGACACATACTATGTCATTTCGGGACTAACAAATGGTTCAATTTTATTTCAATAATTTGATTGCGCGTAGGGGTCTTTAGCTGTGGAAGGAATCCGGGGAACCCGGAATTGACCCAACTGCTTGTAACGTACAATCGGGGAATCGAACCGACACCAGTTGACTCAATGACAAACCTTATGATGCCCAGATGGCACCTTTAGCATGATCTGGAGGATGACTGTAGTGTCATAAAACATATTTGCTTGACCTAATAATCACTTAGTTACACACCCTAAATCAAATAATATGAATAATATTTTGAATACTGGTTTGGCCATGGGATGTCTTATGGGAGGTCCCAAGTTTAATTAGCATTCTCAGACTTAAGTTAAGAATTTACTCAACTTTCAATCACTGTTTATGAAAAATATCTTTGATCCAGAAACACAAAAATTGCACACAGTTTCTTATTGATCTATTTGATACATTAAAACAACAAAAGTTTTATAAAGGGCTATATTTAAGTTAAAATAAGGTGAACAATTTTGAGTAAATTCTTAACCTATGTCTGAGAATGTTTTGTGAAGTCGGGGGAAGACCCCATGACTCCCCAGTGTAACAAGTTCAGATTTGAACAGTGCAATTACAAACATTGTAATTATAAACGGAATGGAACAAGTTTTAAGTTTATAATACCATGGAAACTATAATGCCCGTGACTATACAACTCCTAGTCCCTGCACCACAACTTATACATTTAGGTGGAGGGGGTTGGATGGCTGAATGGTTAGCACGTGCGCGCTGTATCATAAAGCCTGTCATTGAGTCAACTGGCGTGGTTTCGAATCCCCGGTTGTGCGTGACAAGGAATAGGATCGCCTTCCAACCTCGTAGGTTTTCTCCGGGTCCTCCGGTTTCCTCCCATAAACCATATGTTAGTCCCGAAATGACCTCGTTTGTGTCCAGTGGACTTTAAACCCCATTTCTCTCTATGTATATACATTTAGGGTCTTATGTACATATCAAGTTGTAATTATATTCAATTACAGGGATTAGAAATCATCTTTATTAGATGTAATTAATTCATATGCATGTACATACGGTATAGATTTTTATGGTTCTAATTAAACATACAGCTAGACATGGAGATAGATGGTTGAATATAGCAAGTTACTAGATTATCTTATAAAGTGCTATCACGTGTCTGGTGTGACATAACATAACATGGATATCTTATAAATAAACTTCATACTTAAACTCCTAGACTGTTTTCATCCTGGAAACTGTATTTGAACTGGACGAGGTAGTGCAACGCCAAAGACCTATGTCACTATCTGCGTCGCTCGAGATTCCCCGGTTGTACGTGACAAGGAGTGGGGTCGCCTGTCCAACCTCGTCGGTTTTCTCCGGGTCCTCCGGTTTCCTCCCACTGCTAAAGACCACTACGCGCAAGCGAATTATTGAAATAAAATTAAACCATATGTAAGTCCCGAAATGACCTAGTTTGTGTCGAGTGGACGTTGAACCCCATCTCTCTCTCTCTCTCTCTCTCTCTCTCTCTCTCTCTCTCTCTCTCTCTCTCTCTCTCTTTGCGTCGCTCAAACTGCCCTTTTACCTCAAACGGAGCCGCCAGACAACTGGCAATCAGAAATACATACAGATCAGTCGATGACAAGAGGGAGAGGGTTGAAGATTTGACTGTACCGTCCATATGTGGGTAAACTAATACACTATCACATTCACCAGAAGTGTAATATATAAAGCCAATGTCTACAGATCATCATTAAAAGATCTGGACCAAGACCCTCAGTCCAAAAGGACAAAACTCATCAAATATCCCTAAGCCGTCACCCACGAATGAAGGGCGAAAGTAATATTTAGTCTTTCCTTTTTCCCCTTTTGCATAGCGATTTTTGTTGACTTTTTGGTGTAGAATCGAAGAAAGGGTTTGAAAAAACATTTTCTGCCAGGTTTTGGTGAATATTCGTGATTTTGAGGCGGAATGGTACGAGAGTTAAGAGGCTGGTTAGGTTGAAATGTAAGGCGGGAAATTTCATGTTTACTGATCTTTATCTCAAGTTTTTCATGGTGAACCTCATACGTGCTTTTGAGTAAGAGGTTGCCACATGTTGCTCCATCTGTGGTAGAAAGCGTTCTACCCAACGAAAATTTGGGAAAAAGTTAGAGCCGGTCTAAGTGACGAGAATTAACATTAGAGTCAATGGGGAAATCATTAGTGATCTGTGCCCGGACCACCGGTTAATTCCCCTTATCTAATTGGTACCCCAAATATAGTTCGAAAAATATTTAGATATATTTCTCTCTACTCTTTTCTGTCTTTCTTGCAGGGGGGTTGGATGTCTGAATGGTTACCACATAAAGTCTGTCATTGAGTCAGCTGGCGTGGTTTCAATTTCCCGGTTGTACGTGATAAGGAGTAGGGTCGCCTGTCCAACCTCATGGGTTTTCTCCGGGTCCCCCAGTTTTCCCCCACTGCTAAAGACCCCTACGCGCAAGCGAATTATGGAAATGACCTAGTTTGTGTCGAGTGGACGTTAAACCCCATTTCTCTCTCTCTGTGTCTTTCTTTCAAGCATGTGTAAGTAGCGTTTTTGGCAAGGCCCCGGGGTAAAGCACTGCACCTATGCCCTACTTTTACAACAACCACTTACAGGAATAAAAATGTCAATGGTCGATAAATTTAAACCTATATTTATTCAGTGTTTACTTATTTATCGACAGCAAGTCACATATGCTCGATGGGCCTGGGACAACTGCCCAGCTTGCCATCCGATTAGACGTTCCTGTTTGTTTGGTGTAGAATTAATGTAGATTGCTATTTTCTGTCTGGTTTGGTGTCATATTAAGACTTTTAAGGCGGACAATAAAATGAGTAAAGACGTCTTGTTTTGTTTCACCACTAAAACGGGAAAGATATTCGGACCCCATTGTGCTAAGAATTTCATTGAATTGAAATTTTGGTGGTCAACTTCATAGAAATTTAGTACTTTGATAATCCGATAATGTCATACTTGTAGTGATGCAATGGAGAATTCTCGGTGAAATTTAGGAAATCGGCTACATATACGTGTGCTATAAGGGACATTTTGCCTAAACAGCGCCGCTACAGCCTACTCTTATATCGAATTCCAAATGTCAATGGTCCTTTTACGTGCATGACAATGTGTACATGGGATCTCTGTTCTGTGTTTTGTTCCATCAGTTGTGCCACTGAAAAGGTCAGACCACACCGGAAAAACCCGGGAATAATTTAACCAATTAGTTAACATTATAGTGAACAGAGAATCATAAAATAGTAAAATCTAATGATATCAGCTGTTGAATCATATAGATCACACATTAATGCGACTTCATGCGGCTTGTCTTTTGCGTCCAGTAAAGAAGGCAGACCATTTGTCTCAAAGGTTATCGAAAATTTATTTTTCAAATTTGATAATAGGTCTATGGGGTGAATAATATGAGACAAACACCATGTGCCAGGTCTACACCTTAAAACACGCCTTAAAAGATTATAATAACTTGCTGTGTATTATGGTAAACTGTCTTTTAATATGGACTCCCACCACACCAAACATTCCTTAGTTTGGTGTGTGTTTTATGGTCTGCGAACTCTTATTTAATTTGACATGTACAAATGTTCTTAACAACCTCTTTACATTTTTAATTACAATATTTTAATTTATGATATAAAAATTTAAACATATTAAAATAATACTTTATAAATAGGGCTTATGTAGGATTTAAGTTCTAGAAGAGAGGTGAAATACATAACAAGCGGCTTATCTGTACTTGTCAACAAAAAAATAAACAAAGGGATAATAGTTAAAAAAAGAACAGTGCAGTTAATGTCACGTGTCCTTTTTAATTATGGAAGATTCGACCTTTTTAATCGTTTAGTTGATATAACAACTTGTTTATTTTTTTATAGAGATAACTGGAAGGATATTTCTACTATTGACGATTGACTGTAATCGTAGATTAGTTTCTATATCCCTAAACACGGAGTACTTTCCGTAGCTGTCCCTAATCACAGGGTACTTTCCCTGTCCCTTATCACAGAGTACTTTCCCTGAACCTAATCACTGGGTACTTCCCCTGTCCCTAATCACTGGGTACTCCTCTGTCCCTAATCACAGGGTATTTTCCCTGTCCCTAATCACTTTCCCTGTCCCTAATCACAGGGTACTTTCCCTGTCCCTAATCACATCGTACAGTCCCTGTCCCTAATCACAGGGTACTTTCCCTGTACCTAATCACTGGATACTCCTCTGTCCCTAATCACAGGGTACTTTCCCTGTCCCTAATCACATCGTACAGTCCCTGTCCCTAATCACAGGGTACTTTCCCTGTACCTAATCACTGGGTACTTTCTATGTCCCTAATCACAGGGTACTTTCCCTGTCCCTAATCACATCGTACAGCCCCTGTCCCTAATCACAGGGTACTTTCCCTGTACCTAATCACTGGGTAGTTCCTCTGGTCCTAATGATAGAGTACTTTCCCTGTCCCTAATCGTAAAACAGTTTCCCTGTCCTTAATCATAGGACAATTCCCTGTCCCTAATTACAGGACACATGCACTTGTTGGTGGTTGGTTGGTTGGTAGAATGCCACAAGCTATGCATATTATCCTAAACATAGATAGTGGCTATATTGTTCTCTGTTAACAAAGTCAAAATTTTAATTTTAAAAATATCTGTAAGCTTCTAAACTATTTTATTTGGAGTTTAAAAAAAACAGTTGCAGTTTGACATGCAGATGACTGAGATCGGTAACAATGGATTCAAATCACTAAACGATTATAATTTCTCCTAAATCACGTTATTACAATTAAAACTAGTGTTTACTTCCTGATTAGTAAGCAGCTTTAATACAAAATAGTTAATTACAATCAATGTGACCTACCAAACTTCCTGCTAAAACAATGTTAAGCTAGCAACGGGCACCTGTAAAATGTCTCTATAGGTAAAATATGGTGTATGTTGAGACCACCCATTGTTTCTGATCGTGTATAGTCCCCTCGGTATGTATATAAGGGACCACTGATGATATAGTTTTAGTCAGTTTACGTCTAGATCAGCATCGTGTTGAGAATTATATATATACATCTAGTTGAAGAGAGTGTTTAATCTTTTAGAATGGCAGTAACGGTGGGAATAACTGTTTTAACAGGTAAACATTTATACTTATTATAGAGAGATAGAGAAATGGGGTTTAACGTCCACTCGACACAAACTAGGTCATTTCGGACTAACATATGGTTCAATTTTATTTCAATAATTCGTTTAGCAGTGGGAGGAAACCTCAAGATCCGGACAAAACCCACGAGGTTGGACAGGCGACCCTACTCCTTGTCACGTACAACCGGGGAATCGAAACTACGCCAGTTGACTCAATGACAGGCCTTATGATACAGCGCGCACATGCTAACCATTCGGCCATCCGACCAGATAAAAATAATATTATAAATATACAATTACCGTGGCTGTGACATTTTACCACATTAGGTTAAGATGAATTAATGGAATTATGAAAATACCCCCAGGGAATCTCCATGTACAGAGGCAAAAAACAAACCAACAAAAGTGTGAATATCTTAATACTTTAAACAATCGTAATATTAATTCTACGACTTAATTGGGTGGTCACGGTATCTTTCTGTTTTTAAGAAAAAATTCTTGGTTTTATTTGGTACGTCCATTAGTAATTTAGATATAAGAAAAAAGTTATCCCGGATTCTTCCAGTATATGTAATCATATTAATAAATTAGTCATTTATATAACGTTGAGGTATATTAATAAGTTTAAAGGTCACGGGAAAAGCATCTAAAAAAGTTTAAATACCCGAATGTCAACATTACCTGCAACAGGTAAAATATCAACGTTAGTAATTTCCGCCGTTCTCCGTGAGTAGTCGTAACATTCCGTCTATAAACAATCCGTGACGTCATTTTAGTCCTTCTGCTCATAGAAATATAGACTAAAATATGTCACGTGTCGCCTTGAGATTTAAGCGCATTAATATATTACTATTTGCTACTCCTTCGCATATATTTCGTGCTTTAAAACTATTGCGACATTATATATCGAACTCGCAATTTATTTTAAAAAGTGGGAATTTTATCTTCACGGTGATAACAAATTCTTACTAAATACAAATTCTTACTAAATACAACTTGTCCCGATGATTTGTTGTTATCAAACACCGAGGTCCCCTGTACACATTGGCGTACTGGTAAAAGAACCGTTGGCAGTTTGAATTCGATTTAAGAGTAGGCCGTTGTACAACTATCTGGGCAAAATGTACATCACAGCAGACTGTATGGCGCATCCCCGTCTTCATTATCTCAGTCGGTGTAGAACAGTACGTAGGATTTGAACCCTATTTTTATTGCATTTTTTATTGTTTTCTTTTCAGCCCTGATTTGTATAGCGAGATGTCAACAAGACACCGCATCTGTTCCTAATTTCTTCCCAGCAACAGACCAAGCTCAGGTGCCACCAGCCCAGGGACCGGGTGGTGCTGATGTAGCCCCAGTACAAGATCCCAACCAAGGGCAACAGCCTTCTCTACCTCCAGTTTCTAATCAACCACAGGTACCACAGGTACCAGCAGTCGATGGTCAAACACCACAAACTAATCAAGGACCAGCTGTACCATTTCCTGGACAAGTTCCTCCGCAGATTCCTGGACAAATTCCACAGCAACCATTTCAAGGAGCTCCTTTCCCTGGTCGTATCCCTCAAAACTTTTATCCTTACCAACAACAACCAGGTCCCATGCCTTCTTTCCAAAACACATTTGCCGCTGATCCATTCCAACAAAATCCCTTTCCCTTCCAACAGACCCCTTTCCCACAAGGACCAAACCCACTTTTACAAGGTCAAATGCAGCAAGACTCCTCCCAGTTTTCTAAATTCCTCTTCTGTCAGGTTGCTAATGGTACCATGCCTGATTGGACTGATATCACCTGTAATAAATACTGGTCATGTTTGAACTTTAACCTTTCCTTACTAACCTGTCCTGCTGACCAAGCCTATGATTATCCCAGTAGAGCATGTGCAACCACTGCTAACGTGAAGTGTCAGGAACAGAACGTCAACTTCTGGCAACTGTTACAGGCTACTATTAGAGGTGGAGCTCAACCTATGCCTTCCTTTACGCCATTAAGCAGTTTACCTGGTAAGTACAAACAGATCGGCGCTGCCGTGGCTCAATGAGTAAGGCATTGACTCGCTAACCAAGCGATCACGGGTTCGATCCCGCGATTTTCCGGCATGGTGTCCCCTTATCTGCGAGAATGACGGAGGGCCTGGCAGGAAACAAAGTGTAGTCATTCGGATGGGACGTAAACCCGAGGTCCTGTTTACACATTATCGTGTTGACAGCTAGAATTCAGTTCTCTTAATAGCACACAGTATGACGTATCCCCGTTTTCATCCGACCGTCAAAGCCCATTTCATTCCTTACAAAAAGATGGTTACTTCCTTTTTAAGCGGGTTTCTACACATTATTATATGGGTTGTCTATAGTATAGGTTATATTTCTCACGTTCCTGTAGTTTTGCTGCAATAATTTATATAGTATCACGTCAATGATACAATTATGTGTTTAACCCAACAAAATGGTATCTTACATTTTACTCTTTTTTTATGTTTTGCAGGTGACCGGCAATCTGTGTCTCTAGAAACTGATGTCTGCACAAAACTCGGTGCCAACTTGCCTCGTCTTGAATCAGTGACCAACAGCGCCCTCTTAAATCTATCCAACTGTCCATTCAACAATTGTAATATGACCTTGATCACCTTCGTCTGTCCTTAAACTCGTAATTCAAACCTGGTTACAGTCAATCATCATATCAGCATCTGTATCATGACGTCATCAAACTAACTTGTTACTTCAACCATCTATAACTTAAACCAAACAATGCATGCACCCTTGTATCTTCCGTCATCAAAACAATTATAGCGGAAATTAAACGCTGGAAGCTTCTTTTCGTGATATTGCCATAAACAACTCTTGTCTGAAAATGTAGAACTTAGAATTTTAACACTTAAGTTTTTGTTTTGGTAATTATTATGTACTGTACACCCCCACCCCCTCGCTGTTACTATTTGCCATGTACGTTTACTTATTCGGCAGTGAATTAATACTTTTATAGTATCAGTGGCCAGGCAGGGTAAGCTTACTCTTCCGGACACCTGTTACCACTGTTTGTCGTGTATTTTTTACACGGTGAACAGTCCATATGCTGATTACACTATTTTGCCTTATTACACTATTTTGCCTATACCCTTTTTTTAGGACTTCGAATTTTGTCTAATGGTTTGGATTGTTCGTACTTGGTTTTATTTTATTGTCATATACAGACAATCTTTCTTGCTTAACATTTCATAAATTGTTATTGAAGAGGGAAATTAGAGTTATAAAACAGAAAAATCCAGGGGAGTGTAAGTAAACAAACCGCCAGTCAACAGCTCACACTAATTTCTATATTCAACAGATTGTTATAAGAATGAATCAATTAATGAATGAATGAAATGTATGTTTGTGTTCCCTTCCCTTTAATCCACACCCCCTTACCCTTGTAGCATGCTATCACTCCTAACATTTTCCTCATCATCATGCGATCTACCTACAATTTGTTTTCTCAGAAACTTCAATAAATTTTGAGTCACCTTTCTCAAGGTCCATTACTCATAACTTACTTTAAATCTACTTGTTGGTGAATATTTAGCTGTAAATGTTAATTGTTCAGTTCATGTCCTGTATTATTCAACTATTTCCTGTAAAATAGCTTTTCTCGCTTATATCATATATTATATAAAATAACATCTATATATAATAGTGAGTTCCTTGTGTGCCAACAAAGGATAGTTTTCTACATTTGAACAGTTCTCGTTCTTGAATAGAAAAGGATTCTATCATAATAACATTTATTGATTAGCTATTTATTGATTAGCTATTTATTGATTTGCTATTTATTGATTAGCTATTTGTTGATTAGCGATTTATTGATTAGCTACTTGTTGATTAGTTATTTATTGATTAGCTGTTTATTGATTTGCTAATTATTAATAAGCTGTTTATTGATTAGCTGGTTATTGATTAGCTATTTAATAATTAGCTTTTTATTTGTATTCCCTGGCTATTCCTTTCCACTGTTATCAATTAATCCACGTCGCGTCTTCGTGTTGAATGTCGTTACTATCAATGATCCCTATCCCTTCACCCGCCTTCTCTGTCAGCTTTCAACCAATCATACCCCCACCCTCCCCCTCTTAGACAGATGATATAACCAAAGTGTAAAATTCTAAATTTGTCCTTATTAACATCCCTAAAAACCTTCATGTTATAATCATATTCGCCCTTTATTCATCTAGATATAAATTTCCAACTTGTGTAACTGTGTGTAAAGATTTGATTATCCAGAACATCACCATATCATAATTTCATAAAATAATGTATATTATTCTTTTCTCGGCAGTTTTCATTTTATAACAAAATGTTTAATTGGACTAGAAATGATATTGATTACCTTACAGCAAACTAATTAATACCGTGAACTGATACTGATTACCTTACAGCAGACTAATTAATACCGTGAAATGTTCCAGTGGTAATTGAGGACAGCTATCTTCAGATGCACTCATGTTAAATCTTTGAAAGTCTGGTTGGTCTAGAAATGATACTGACTATCCTACAGGATCCAAATCAGTACCGGGAACAACTTCATTCCCGAGATCACTCGGCAAACCTCGGCAGACCCCAGTACACTACATCTAGCCCCGACTGTATGATGAAGTCTGCCATTGGAACCACTTTCAAAGTTTCCGGTTTGCCGAGTGTCTCGAGATGTTCTTGTGGTAATGACAGACATCTGTCTTCAGATGCAATCTTTTTAGATCGTTTGATTATTGACCCGGCATCTACGGTATATTAGTATGTTCTATGTGTACATGTATTGGATAGTTGACTATGATATATTAATACATGCATAATAATATAATGTCCATATTGGTCCGACATCTCCGGTATATTAGTATGACATTTTAGTACATGTATTGGATAGTTGACTATTCTAACGTATATTAGTATGATATATTAGTACATGTATTGGATAGTTGACTATGATCTATAATATATTGTCCATATTGGTCCGACATCTCCGGTATATTAGTATGTTCTATTAATACATGTATTGGATAGTTGACTATGATATATTAATATATGTATAATAAACTGTCCATATTGGTGTTTGTATTGTGTGTATGATTGTTGTTTAAAAAGAAAGTAAAATAAAAAACACTGACATAAAGAGTTTGTTTAGTTTTATGTTAAAGTTTAAACAAACATCAACCTTTAAATATCTCCCCTGAAACCTTCAAATAATCATGTTTATTATCTGGTTTATAAAAGTCACAGGTCACCTGAAAAAACAAACACGGTTATATTTTACCCACGCTATACATTCATATTTTACACTCTGGCTGCAAGAGAGAGAGAGAGAGAGAGAGAGAGAGAGATGGGGGAGTAAAGTCCAATCGACACACACTATGTCATTTCGGGATTAACATATGGTTTAATTTTATTTCAATAATTCGCTTGCGCATAGGGGTCTTTAGCTGTGGGAACCTACGAAGTTGGACAGGCGACCCTTCTCCTTGTCACCGGGGAATCGAAACCACGCCAGTTGACTCAATGACATACCTTATGATACAACGCGCATGTGCTGACAATTCCTCCATCCAACATCCTAATCATCAGCAGCTTTACTGTATATTTGTAGCATCGCATCGCTCGGCGCATGCGATTTTAAGGAGGTCCATCAAAATCTACAGTCGTGCAATGTTATTGACTCCGTTTTGACAAGTCACTTTGGCATACTATATATATTTGACATCAAATGGTGTTTACCGGTCTACTGTTCGGCACAGCCTGGGCTAATGTAATCGGACATACAGTCACACAATGCGCTATGAGGGGCATTTTACCGGACATCAGCACTACGGCCTTTTCAAGGCAATATGCCTTCATAGTTACAAACACTATGAATTGTTTCATTTTATTTTTAAAGCAAAATTTTCACGCGGTGTTCAATAATTTGACACAGATTCCTAATCCTTGAAAATCAACTCAAACCACAAAATAAACTAATATAGTCGGGTCAACAGGATATTTTTAAAATTACTTTACACACATTGGTGACGTATTTGTATGTATCGTGTGACGTGTACATAAGTCCACGTGTTTTTACACGGGTATTGGTCATGTACCAGTGAACTGTGAGAGGTATCTTTGTTTAATAACGTCCATCTTAACAACATTGTTCTCATTGAGAGGTTTTTGTACCAGTGTAACAACTTTACCTTATGGTACCGTCGCTTCTATTCATCACGTGATCACCTAGTAACTATTTCACCGCCGTACGTTACATCTTATACATAATCTTTTCTTTCAACACGAGAGAGTTGATCAGGGGGGATAAGTCGTGACCTTAACAATTGTTCACCATTCTGACATGAAACTGTGGTTCTTCTGCTCTGCTCCGCCATGATAGCGCTATCGTCTATATAACGAGGACGCAAAAAATTATCCGGACTATTTGAAAGAGTTGAATTCGACATGATGCGGATAGAACGGCTTGGATATTATTTGCCTTTATTTATAGGTAAGACTAAAATATTTTTTACAGCGTTTAATTTCCGGAAACTTTTTACTTATCAATAGAAGAAAATGTTACAGTCTTTATTATTCCTAAATTTTGATTTCTCTAGACATTTCGATTCCTGGAAACATTTTTAATTTCACTGAATACAAATCGCTCTGAGTCCCAGGAATATATTGAAATTCACTGGGGTGGGGTGTCACGTCGACTCGACACAAACTAGGTCATTTCGGGATTATATTTTAATAATTCGCTTGCACGTAGGGGCCTTTAGCAGTGGGAGGAAACCGGAGGACCCGGAGAAAATCTACGAGGCTGGACAGGGGACCCTACTCCTTGGCACGTACAACCGGGGAATCGAAACCAAAACTAAACTAGCAGATCTTGCCATCTTGTCACTGCGTTGTCTAAAGATTTGCAGTTAAACATTAATTATAGTTTGTCAGTTTGATTGGCATGTTGGAGCTCGTCATCTTATTTTATGTCAGTATCATGTTTGTTTCTGTGGTAACACGTGTTGTGCACGAGACATTGTATACTTAATGGTTTCAGAACATCTGATACCATCTATTTAAGGAATGTTTAATGTATTATTGTCTTCCGTGTTGAATTATATACAGCAGAGTTAGAAGTAGTGTTGATTTTTTTTAAAAGTTGAAATGAGGACGTGATAGATTTGAGACAATGAAACTATTTTCAGCATCGACGTGAAATATTTAGAAGGGAGGAAAACAATTTTTTTTATATTTCTGTGATAACGATCATTTAAAACAAACAAAACTCAGTAAAAAAATCCGAAAAGAAATTGACACTGTCATTCTGATTTGTTTGTCAAAGTGATATGCTATATACTTTGTGAATTAGTCTCGACACATACACTAGAAAGATATTTGAATAATTTTCACGGTCTCAACTTTTTTCCGACAATTTTTTGCGAAGCTGCTGCAATTTAAAGATGGCTACAATGTGATATACGCCCAGTCAAAGTGGAATCGTGCTTTAATTTAAACACCGGGATTCTTTCTGAATCATCAATACGGATCCTAACAAAACGGCTCGGCAGTCCCTTGGGGTTTCTTTGTGTTTGTTTGGCCTGGTGGGGTCTGGGAGAGCGGGGGACTTGTGTATATTACCTTTATTTTGATCTACAGACCTCCTGAATTATTGATACGGTAGCTAGTAAAACGACAACCCTTTGAGGTTTCGTTGGGTGCGTGTTTGGGTGGGGATGGGGTGCTCTTTTTGAAACTTTATCTTGGGGTTTAACGTCCACTCGACACAAACTCGGTCACTTCGTGACTAACATATGGTTCAATTTTATTGAGAAATAGAAATTCGGGTTTTGTATTTAATTATTTGAAGTTATTTTGCTGTTGGAACACAACTTCATACGTGCCAGTTGTGAGACCCACGTACAACGATTTGTCTTTTTGGGCTTTAGGTTGCCCAACCGGGGACTCAATGACAGACCTTATGACACAACGCGCACGCGCTTACCACCAATTTACAAATATGCTATTCATTTCTTTCAAACTAAAACTCATGTCCCTGATAAATGTAGGCCTAATGTATGTATAAACGAAAATCAAAACACGAGGAAGCTAAACCTGATGGTTGTCGTGCTGTTATTTACTACTTGGTCGTGGAAATGAAATGGGGTTTAACGTCCTACTGTTCTGCTCCGAGCTGGGCTAATGAAGACGGGCATATGCCATACAGTGTGCTATGAGGGAAATTTTGCCCGTACAGCGGCACTACAGTCTACTCATGACCTCGCTTTTTCGTCATATCCGAACGACTAGACAGCTGTTAGGCCCTCCGTCCTGCACCACTGACAAAGCGAAGCCACGCCGGAAAGTCTCGATGAACTTTCTCGGCCAATGCAGGGATCGAACATCCTACCTCCAGGCTAGCAAACCAGCATCTTAACCACTTAACCACCGTGACCCCCTTGGACTTAGACATTACTAGCCTAAATAGGATACAAAGATTTAAACATGACGTAAAGAATCAGTAAATATTATAAACTTATATATTACTGTGATTTGGTTGTATGCTGAGAATTGTTTACAAAAACCTTTAATTTTTTAAATCATTGAATAGGCTAATTCTGTGAAAGTAAATATTTACGACAACCAATTTGGACTACGACACCTCTTATCATAGTCGGACGGAATACACTGTAAATTTCTGTATTTTGAAGTGACGGTTGTAAAATGATTTATTTTAGGGTAAAATCAATTGTAAAAAATGTTGGGTTTTTACGATTATTTGTACTATCACTCCTATTTTGTTGTAACAAAACATATACATGTAAAATAACATACAACTATGTAAATATTTTACCATAATCTTATGCTGTCATTGAGTCAACTGGTGTGGTTTCGAATCCCCGGTTGTACGTAACAACGAGTAGTGTCGCCTGTCCATCCTCGTGGGTTTTCTCCGGGTCATCCGGTTTCCTTCCGCTGCTAAAGACCCCTACGTGCAAGCGAATTGTTGAAATAAAAATTTAAACCATAAGTTAGTCCCGAAATGACATAGTTTGTGTCGCGTGAACATTACCCCCCCCCCCTCTCTCTCTCTCTCTCTCTCTCTCTCTTTCTCTCATATTCTTATGGTAAATTAACATTTATTCCTAACAGTGTATCTACGTGTAATGTAGTGTTGTTCTTATTCTTCTTAGTGTTTAACGTCCG
The DNA here is from genome assembly GCF_932274485.2 of Patella vulgata. Classification (NCBI taxonomy): domain Eukaryota; kingdom Metazoa; phylum Mollusca; class Gastropoda; family Patellidae; genus Patella; species Patella vulgata. The sequence continues at coordinate 8,805,071 of NC_065885.2, forward strand.
CTTCCACCGATGGTGATATCGCAGACAAGTTGTCAAAATTTCATTTGTATTATATTATTGCACGCGCGGGGTCTTTTCTGTGAGTGAATACAGGAGTACCCGGAGTTAACCCACGAAGTTGAGAGGTCACCAAGCAACAAACTCTCTCACCGAGGTACGAAACTACGACCACGACCGCTAAAGCCAGTGGTGACCCCCCCCCCCCCCCCAATGTAATGTATTAACATGCTTGCCTTTTATACCATGTTGAAAATGTCGATGACAAGGACAGCTGTCTAGTCCTTCGGATGATACGAAAAACCGAGGTCCCGTGTATACATTGGAATGCACGTAAAAGATCCCTTGGCAGTTGGATTTCGATATAAGAGTAGGCGATAGTGCCGCTGCCCGGGCAAAATTTCCCTCATAGCACACTGGCGTATGCCCGTCTTCATTAGCCCAGTATAGGAGCAGAACAGTAGGACGTTAAACCCCATTTCATTTCATTTCATTTTGAAAATGTCGAACAATCGAAGTCCACTTTAAACATTACCACTGTTTGTTTATTTGTTGACCTGTTTTGTTTATCTCCGTGCTTGTGACAAATAACTGTGTGTCTCGTCCCCAGTACGAGGAGTTGTTGAGGACGTGGTGGGTCAGTATAGACACAGATTAAACGGTTAATCTGAGTGTTGAGGTGGTGTTAGGTGGTGTTATACTGTTGATACATGGCACCATCAAACAGTTCCCAACAAAATCTCCCCAATCAACAAATCATCAAAAGGATTCTTAATTATTACACATATTCTACACATGACTGCAAGTTTTACGGCGCATGTAGTAAAGATTAAAAAAATAAACAAATATTTTTAATTTTTCTTTTGGCTCTATATTAGGAGAGAGAGAGAGAAATGGGGTTTAGCTTCCACTCGACACAAACCAGATCATTCGGGACTAACACTCGACACAAACTAGGTCATTTGGGGACTAACATATATGGTTTAATTTTATTTCAATAATTCGCTTGCACGTAGGGGTCTTTAGCAGTGGAAGGAAACTGGAGGACCCGGAGAAAACCCACGAGGTTGTACAGGCGACCATTCTCCTTGTCACGTACAACCGGGGGATCGAAAACAAATATTTCTAGTTTCTTCTTGTGATAATTTTTATAACGACTATGATTCAAATATTTCAGTAATTCTTCTTATAAAATTTAAATTTATAAATATTAGTTTAAGCTTATTATTCTTAGGGGTTTTTTTATTTATTTTTATTATTTATTTTATTTATTTTTTCAACAGATATACTTCAAATGTTGCAGCAATTGGGCTTTTTTTTTTGGGGGGGGGGGGGGTATTGGTACTTTTGTTTATTATAAAAATATTATTTTCTCTGTTTCGGCTTATTCTTAATTCCGTACTATCTTTGTAACATATATGTTTCATATATTGATGAATTTGTTCTTTGTAACATATATGTTTCATGTATTCATGAATTTGTTCTTTATTGAAATAAAATTAAACCATATGTTAGTCCCGAAATGACATAGTTTGTGTCGAGTGGACGTTAAGCCTCATCTCCCCCTCTCTCTCTCCCTCTCTCTCTTTCTGTGTATCATTTGCGACATAAACACAAGAATATTCTCGTTGAAAGTAAACAATTTAGAAATATACAAGTCACCATTCTGTGGAAATCAATTACTGCTATGGAATACATTTACTGCTTAAAACTGAGCGACGTTCCGATGGCTTGATAATGACCAGAGAAGAGCCTAGTCGAAACGTCGCTCAGTAATAAGCAGTAATTGTATTCCATAAAATTGTCACCTGTTTACCCCAGTTCAATTACTAAATGCCATTGAAACAATTCAGAAATAGTTTATCCATAAACAATGCCTTGTGTTAATATAACTATTAAAGATACATTATGGAAGATTAGATAAAGAGCTGACAGTTCTCGCTATAATAGTTAAAAACTAGATAATGTAAAGGTAATTTGTTGAAAATTTCAGTCAAATTGGTCCACTATGAACCGAGATATCAGCTTTGTAAATTTCCGCCTAGCCTCGTTCATCATTACTAAAGTTAGTACGTTAAAAAGCATAGTCTCGATTATCCAATGTTTTGATTTAATTATCAATGAGCGTTTGCCGCATATAGGATTCTAATCCAGTCGTTATCGAATGCTAGCCTTGACATCGAGAGTTGATTATGGTCTGGATAAGTTAATTAATGTCTAATTAATAATTCAGATAAGATTTCGGGCCTAAAGAAAGACCTGCGATAGGCAGATTTAGCTCTTGCATAATGTATGTTTAAATGCCTGTAACGTGATTTAAATCTTTTTCAGCTTTATTTTATCATTTCAACTGACTGGAATATTACATCTATTCAGGTGTATCATATGTATTTAATGAAATAATACATCTATTTCAGGTATATCGCAGGTATTTGGCGGATCATGGCAGAGCAGCAGTCTCCAAAACCAGAACGCGGTACCTGCAGATTGTGTAACCGGAGCGTTCCGACGGGACCCTCAGGACTGCAGCGTGTTTTATCAATGCGCCAATTCTATTGAGTACCGATTTAATTGTCCTGGAAACCTACTGTTTGATATGACTCTAAGTGTCTGCAACTGGCCGAAAGATGTCAACTGTAATGGGGGAGGCGGTGGAGGAGGAGGGGGCGGCGGAGGCGGCGGCGGAGGTGGAGGAGGCGGAGGTGGAGGTGGCGGAGGCGCCTCGGATGTGAATGACTCATGGGAGGTGGATGAGTACGAGGACTTCTATAGTCAGAGTTACAGTAAAGGAGACAGTGGAAGTAGTGACAGTTCTTCAGATGATGATGATGGAAATTACGAGGGTGGATATAACAGTGGTTACGGTACTGGGTATAATACAGGTTTCGGCAAGGGTTATTATGCTGGTCTTAAATCTAAAGGATTAGGAGGAGGAGGAGGGGGAGGAGGAGGGGGCGGGGGTTATAACAGTGGTTATAGCAGTGGTAATAAGGGTGGTGGCTATGATAAAGGAGATGATGATGATGATTATGATGATTATAATGATTATGATAGCGGTGGTGACTCGGGTTACCATGGCGGAGGCTCTGATAGTTGGAGCAAGGGTGGTGATTCTGGTGGCAGCGATTATGGAGGTTATGATAGTGGAAATTCTGGAGGTTATGATAGTGGAAATTCTGGAGGTTATGATAGTGGAAATTCTGGAGGTTATGATAGTGGAAATTCTGGAGGTTACGACGGTGGAAATTCCGGGGGTTATGACAGCGGTAATTCTGGCGGATATGAATCGCACGGTCATAGTCATGGCTCTAATTACAACAGTGGTACGAACTCTGGGTACGGGACAGATATCTCTGGTGCTCACGCACATAACAATAAAGGTGATAGCGGCTATGGTGGAAATAAAGGAGGTTACGGTGGATACGGAGGGAGCTCAGGGGGATACGGGGGCAGTGGCGGCCATGGTTCAGGAGGATATGGAGGCAGTGGAGGCCATGGTTCAGGCGGATACGGAGGCAGTGGTGGGTATGGTTCAGGGGGATATGGAGGTGGCTATGGGATGAGCGGGTATGGAAGCGGTGGTTATGGTGGTGGCTTTGGACTCGGCGGGTATGGCGGTGGCTATGGGAAGGGTGGCTATGGGAAGGGTGGCTATGGGAAGGGAGGATATGGGAAGGGCGGGTACGGTAAAGGGTATGGAAAGGGTGTTTATGGATCAGGTGGTTTTGGAGCAGGCGGTTATGGCGGATATTATGGAACAATTCTCGGCGGCAGCGGTGGATACAGTCCTTTCGTTGGCGGTGGTTATGGACAGAGTCCGTTTATTAGCGGACCAATGAATGGAGTTTACGGACAAAATCCCTTCCTTAGTGCAAATTATGGACAGAGCCCGTTCTTGGGTAAAGGACAGAGTACCAGTTATTATCCACAAACACCTGTTTTCAACCAAGCGCAAACATTTAAACCATTGTTCAAGGGAAGTAAGGGTAATAAGGGTGTTTACGCGGGTGGCCTGCTCTCTAATTTGATGGGCGGACAAGGCATGATGGGTCAACAAGGCTATGGACATGGCATGATGGGTCAACAAGGCTATGGACATGGCATGATGGGCCAACAAGGCTATGGACACGGTGTCATGATGGGACAGCCTCAGATGATGGGACAAGGCATGACGGGACAAATGGGAGGTTCCATGATGGTGCCATATCCAATTGGTGGAATGATGCACTCTACGACGATGTCACCATCATCGGCCACGCCGTCATTAGCTGACTTACCTAACATCGTCATCATAGCATCCATGCTACCACCGTTTATTCCACCTATGGTTGACTCGCCATTTTTAGAAGAGGATCCATTCTGTACGGACGGCTGTCGATCTCTTCTCACTAGGAACAAAGACGCGAACTCAAACACCTCCAAAACAGCTCGTGACTTCTTTCTGATGAACTCGTTACTTGGTCACGGTATGAGTGGTCTTACTTCCGGTTTAGTTCCACCCTTCTCGAACGGTGCTACATCAGCATCCACTAGTCAAGGCAGTAAGTATAGTCTTCGTCATTTCAATTATAGTCTTCGTTATTCCAATTAGTTTAATTATAGTCTTCGTTATTCCAATTAGTTTAATTATAGTCTTCATCATTTCAATAAGTTTAATTATAGTCTTAAACATTTTAATTATAGTCTTCATCATTTCAATAAGTTTAATTATAGTCTTCATCATTCAAATTAGTTTAATTATAGTCTTAAACATTTTAATTATAGTCTTCCTCATTTCAATAATTTTAATTATAGTCTTCATCATTCCAATTAGTTTAATTATAGTCTTTATCATTTCAATAATTTTAAATATAGTCATCGTCATTTCAGTTATTTTAATTAAAGTCCTGATCATTTTAATTCCTTATCTTACACCGTAGCAAGACGCGTATACATTTGAAACTATTGTTAGAACAAATAAAATGTCTAGTTTATCTGAAAGATGAAAATTAGCAAATCTTGAGGTTAATCACAACACCTTAAAATACATCCTTTGATGTTTGATATTTTAAATAATGGTACGGGCAATGTGCAACGCGTACATTATTTATACTAGTTGAAATTTTGGACTTGCGTGACGTATTTCATTGCAAAGCACGTACGAGTGTCTGCATTTTAAGTGGTTAAATGGTCTCGAGCTTAAGACATTGCGTGGTTTGGATTGTTCGTACTTGGTTTTATTTTATTGTAAAAACACTTAGGTCGTGTTGTGGGGGGTTGGATGGCTGAATGGTTAGCGTGCGCGCGCTGTATCATAAAGTCTGTCATTGAGTTGACTGGCGTGGTTTCGAATCCCCGGTTGTACGTGGCAAGGAGTAGGGTCGCCTGTCCAACCTCGTGGGTTTTCTCCGGGCCCTCCGGTTTCCTCCCACTGCTATAGACCCCTAGCGCAAGCAAATTATGTAAATAAAATGAAACCATATGTTAGTCCCGAAATGACCTAGTTTGTGTCGAGTGGGCGTTAAACCCCATTTCTCTCTCTCTCTACCTCGTGTTGTTTCAATATATTACTTAATATCTCGCTCTCAACCATTAAACCACACATAATGAAAGATTGGATTGAGTGCTGTGCCCGTATACATATTTAGACATTAAGATTTACTTCCCTTTATACATTATTCTCATATTTGAAACAAAGCGAGAAACTATGTTCTGTTTTAAAATAGCGAGCTACGGTGTCAGGAATTGTTCACAGAATGGGGGGTCTGGAAAGAAAAGGCACCCATGAAAAATTAGCTGGCACGCCAAAAAAAAAATTACCCTTTGCCGTTGGAATTCGCAGCACACTGTCAGGTACATTGGGTGTGCTCGCATTCATTATCCCGGTTGGCTAGGAAAGGTAGGCCTTTAAACGCAGCTTCCCGTTAGTTTTTCCAGTGGACACCTTATCTGATACAAGTTATATTTATCCGATGCAAGTTATATTCAGCTACATTTGATTTTATTGACCGAAACCCCGGCCACTTCTTGTTCGAATATATATTTAACAGCCTTTGGCGTGGTTTTGGCATATCCACTTTATTTGGATAAATGATGATTTTATATGAGATGTGGGTTTTTTTTGTTTTCTAGCTTGTGCCGTTGTAAAAAGTTCTGGTACAGTTACCATCCCAGTTACAGCAGCTGCTACACAAAGTATTGATAACTCGAAATGTCGAGATATACAGATTTTATTAAATGGTTATTTAACCAAATTGTTAGAAACATTTGGAGGTAGTGATTCATCATCTGCTCTAGGTTGTACCATTGCTGTTCCCAATCTAGATATCGCCTGTTAATCAACTCAGGTAAAGATCTTCTTTTGTAAATATACCAACACTTGAGGTTTGAATGATTTGCTTGAACACAGTGAGAGAACCCTCAACGAAACGTCGATTTGATTAAATTAGTAATTGCTTTCCATATTATGTTTTTGTGTTTATTACGTGTGTCAATTGCTAAATGTCGCTCAAAGAAGAAAGAGTTCTGTAAACATGACGTCAAGTTGTAGTATGGGTCTAACCAATTTATAGAGAGAGGGAGAAATGGGGTTTAACGTCCACTCGACACAAACTAGGTCATTTCGGGACTAACATATGGTTTAACTTTATTTCAATAATTCGCTTGCGCATAGGGGTCTTTAGCAGTGGGAGGAAACCGGAGGACCCGGAGAAAACCCACGAGGTTGGACAGGCGACCCTACTCCTTGTCACGTACAACCGGGGAATCCTAACCAATTTATCATAATAACATCAATCGCAGAGTTAACTCGGTCAGTGTTTGTTCAGGGAATGTTTACTGAATATAATCGCGGGGGGGGGGGATACTTAACCCGAATATTTCGGGCATTATGAGTTTATCATGAACTTTAGATTTTATAAACATTTAGGACCAGTTTTTTTTCTGGGGCTTTACGTCTGCTTTCACCCAGGAAAAGCTATTCGTGAATGAGAGAGTGTGAGAGAAAGAGAGAGGGGGTGGGGGGTGGTAACGTCCACTCAACACAAACTAGGTCGTTTCGGGACCAACATATGGTTTAATTTTGTTTCAATAATTCGCCCTCCGCGAAGGGGTCTTTAGCAGTGGGAGGACCCGGAAAAAACCCACGAGGATGGACAGGCGACCCTACTCCTTATCACTTACTACCGGGGAATCGAAACCACGCCAGCTAACTCAATGACAGACCTTATCATACAACACGCACACGCCAACCATTCGGCCATTCCCCCACCCCACCCAAGTCGTGAATGGGAGTCTAGTCTAGTCTAAGCATAGGGTGAAAATGGAAGAGCGAGTAAGAAGTTTTAGTACCTCCATTTTCTGTGTTACAGGTCACACAATTGGACGCAATTAGCAAGGTGTGTTTTACTGTGGCATAAATTTGGTCTGTAGTCAGCGTGTTTAAGAATTTCAATAAATATTTATCGGACAATATTCTCCAATCCGGTGTCAGTCGTGAGACAATCCACTCCCTGTGAATGTACCTCGGCTAGTTTTATGACTTTTCTAAATAATAGAAGTTTTATGTCTCTAAACATGGCTAATGAGAAATAGAAATTCGTTTTTCTATTAAATTATTTGAAGTTATTTTGCTATTGGAACACTGCGGTCAACTTCATATGTGCCAGCATGTTTCTGAAGCAACGACTGGGAGTTTTACAATAACATCTGGACGTTGCTAGATTACTTCACAATTCCCGAACTTATAGCTAGGTTATCTACAGACACGTGAACCAATCAGAGGTTGTGACATCGCGACCTCCACGGAAACCTTGACATTGAACGAATCTTGAACTTTGCAGCTCCATTATCACAGGTAGACATTTTAGCTTGATAGTGCAAGATTTGGTATTTGCGATGACCGAGGAATCTGGTAGGCCCACAAGCTGAGCTTGTACCCGATCGAAATTAGTGCCGAAATATGCAGGGTATTACGTGAACGCCTTGATAAGATGTACGTAGTTAAAGCGAGATCAAGCCTTCTATTGAAAATGATGTACCAGTGGTGAGACCCACATACTGGTACCACGATTGTCATTTTGGGCTTTCAGGTTGCTTCACTTCTAGGGTAGATGGTCCTACTTTTCATTGATTTTCATTTTGTGATTCATCACCTTTGGGGCGATGTTACTAATGTCATTGGTTTTCATTCATTTTTAATTTTGAACGTATGGAGCGATGGTTCAATATTGTATAATAGTTATATGATACATTTTATAATATATATCCATACTTTTTTTTCTATTTCAGATCCGTAAACGCCTAACAAAAGTCTTTAATTATACAAATGGGTTCCTTTTAAACAGGGCAATATATCTGGAAAACTTTTCGGAAGAATCGAACCCAGAATCAAGACATAATCGAATGACCAAAGGGAAGTAATCGAAATATTCGGAATGACCAAAGGGAAGTAATCGAAATATTCGGAACAGTTCATTAATATGTTAATTACATCTGTTACATTAGAATATAAATGTCACTGTCGTAAAATGTATTAATAATTCGGCAGCATTTCACAAATTATATCTTAATTTATTACATTTTATAGCCCATTGATTGGTTACAATGTGTCACGTGTTTATGTTCAATTGTTGCTATGTGGTCACCTCTGTATATGTATATATATATTTATAGTAACTATGATTGTCACGTGATATTATCATAATAAGTATTGTAGAATGTGGTGTATATTTTGATCACCCTGAATAACCCCGTATACATGGGCCGCCATTTCTGTTCACATGGCCAAGAATTCCCGCCATTTTTTACCGCCATGATTCCTTAAAATAGATTCCTATTCCCCGCCCACTGTAGATAGTGGCGACTATGAAAATGATGTCAATCATCCTTATTTAAATGTGTAGATTAGTGGCAAAAAGCATCACAGGAAAATAATATCAATCAATTTAATTGAAACAGTGAGATTATCCCTGGATTGGGCTGCCTGGGACAAGTTTTTTAAATATCCGGGGTTGTTCAGGATGTGTGAAATAAATAGATATTATTTATTATATTTATTATATGAGTTGTATATAGATCTAAATGTTCATAATAAAAAATAAATAATCTGCACTAACTTTACTTTATTATTAATTACATTAAACATATATTATGCAAGAGCTAAATCTGCCTATTGCAGGTCTTTCTTTAGGCTTGAAATGTTCTCCAAATTATTAATCAGACATTAATAAACTTTTCCAGACCATAATCAACTATCGATGCCATAGCTAGCCTGCGATATTTACTGGATTACAACCCGATCTGCTGCTCAAAGCTCATCGATGATTACATCAAGAAATTGATAATCGAGACTACGTTTTTTATCTACCGACTTTAGTAATGATGATCAAAGCTACTCCTAAAATTCAATCGCTAAATTCAGTGTTCAGAGTGGATCAATTTTACTGAAATTTTCAGCGAATTCCCTTTACATCATCTAGTTTTTAACTAGCACTGCCAGCTCTCTATGTGATCTCCCATAATGTATCTTTCAGTATTTCATTACCTTGTCTCTCCGTTAAAGGGGCCACGGTGGCTAAGTGGGTAAGACGCTGGTTCGCTAGACTGGAGGTCGCGTTTTCGATTCCTGTATTGGCGGAGAAAGTTCATCGGGATTTTTTGACGTGGTTTCCCCTTGTCAGTGGTGCAGGATGGAAGGCCTGAACGGGACAGCTGTCTAGTCGTTGGGATAGGACGAAAACTCGAGGTCCCGTGTATACTTTGGAGTGCACGTAAAAAGGTCCCATGGCAGTTGGAATTCTACATAAAAGTAGGCCATAGTGCCGCTGCCCGGGCAAAATTTCCCTCATAACATACTGTATGACGTATGCCCGTCTTGTTCTTACCCCTGTCGCAGCAGAACATTTCATTTTTTCTCTCAGTTGTTCCGTGTCCCAAGCAGTTTCGGAGTGGCCCATCTTCCTTCATTACCCCGGTTGGTGAAGAACGGTAGGACGTTAAACCTCATGTCAGTCATACAGTTTCTTCGTTGAATCAGCCTGGATAACTATGCTCCGTCACATGACAACATGGCTCCAAACACAGATAACAATCCACACGATAGAGAACAAGTCACATGACCATATGACTCTAAGCATAGAGAACCAGTCACATCACTGTAACCTAGATAAATAGTCACATGACAACACAACTCTAACCTAGAGAACTAGTCACATGACAACACCACTCTAGCCTAGAGAACTAGTCACATGACAACACCGCTCTAACCTACAGAACTAGTCACATGACAACACCACTCTAACCTAGAGAACTAGTCACATGACAACACCACTCTAACCTAGAGAACTAGTCACATGACAACATAACTCTAAGCTAGAGAACTAGTCACATGACAACATGTCTGTAAGTGGTCAGCTATTTGAAATAGATATGGATATCCCACTCGTCTGGTGCGAAGATGTATAGAAAACATATTCTGCCTTACTTCACGACACCCTTCACTTCATCATAGGTAGGTTCTGGGCGATGGATTTCTAAATTCCAGTTCAAACCGATCTGGAACACTCGAATCTTAATTTTGTGTCAATGAAACGTGTTACATGTGGTTGTTATAAAATCTGATTAAAATACAGATCTATATTTCGTTTCGTTTTTTTTATACTTTCGATGGCCTACACTACATGAAGATCTGACCGGTTGTAGCGATAGGTTGCGTCAGAGGTCATACGAGTAGCTTTTGACCTATGACGTCAGACATTTGATTAACCAATCAGCATTGATGTTACTAGTGGATTACCCACAGTTCCGTGCAAAACACACCTAAAGCTCACCGTAACAGACCGTTTTATTAGCTAATAGCTCACCATTCTTAACATCTGAGACACGCTACCTGCGGAGAAGTATCTCAGACACAGTCAGTAGCCATGATATCCATATCACGTGATCGACACATCACAGGTCATGACATTGGCGTCAATGGGTCATGAGGTCAACATTGTGAACAATAAGTTTATCTTCAGCATTGTGTCCGTTGCACCCATAAAGACTATATAATTCGTACAGTCCCAACATGTTCTCTCTTCTTCCAATGATTTTTTACAAAAATAACATCTACAACTCACAGAATTGACGTTGTCTTCAATGACAGCGTCTGCGAGGGTTGTTCATAGAGGCCGCCATATTGCACTATTTGGTGCGTCGGTCGGGTCTATTTCAGATATACACAATCAATTCTGTTGATGTTTTTAGTGTTGGGATTGACTAATAGTTAATGTGTTTCAGTTCTAAAACAAATATTTTAAACTTTAACGCAAATTTAGAAAATAGCCAAATTCTGGCTGGGATTACTGAGCAAAATGGCCATTCACTGTATACGTGCGAAAAAAAAGCTAGCCACCAATTAATTTCCGTACGTTAATTACGTACGATAGCTCACATCATTCAGAACTCTTCCAGATCCTAGTGTAGTAAAGACAAGTAAAACGAAATTTTGAACTATAAAAACGAAACGAAATTGGATCTGTGTTTTAATCAGATTAGTTGTAAAAAAAATATTATTTTAAAATTTTTGATCAAAAGGAACGAAATTCTTGTCTTCCATTTTTTTGTGAATGAACCACATTCAAATTAATATGATAAATATTTGCCGTATCTAGGTGACCTCGACTCGTAGTAGTACTTTATGTCAAAACCATCCCTCTATTAATATTTTAGATGAGACTATCTTTTGTCATTTATAAAATATTTACTCCACAGCTGTATGCAAAGTTATCGGGTAAAATTGTGTATTTTTGAAGCGATTTGTACGACAGCTGGTAAGCAGCCATTGTTTAACTGACCACAGGAATTATGGGATAGGGATGTAATGGGTTCACCTTATGATGTCATACTGATGAATTGATAAAGATAATGCTTAGAGAAAAGAAGACGTTTTAACTTGTAAACAGCAGATGCGTCTCAATGTGGACGAAATAACCTTTATATATATATATGATTTTAAAAGTGCAAGATATTAATCATTGAAATGAGATGTGTTTTTAATGACCTGCTTATCTGTACTAAACCGGCAGACGCCATGTTTTTGGGAGGTTTTTTTAACAATATTTTTATTAGGGTTGTCTGAATTGGATTGGGGAACAGACTTAGCCTATGTAAAACCACTCTCCCTAAATAATTTATATGTTGTGTGCTGTGAAGGATATTTCCGCCTAATGTTTTTTTATCAAATTTCCAAGGGTTCTGGATGTGACCCGAGTGCACGGGTGGACATGGTTTTCATCTCTACCGAACGACTGGTCGTCCCTTCCTTGCCAGGCGCATTGTCCTGCATCACTAACAATACAGTACCGTTGTTGGTTTATATGGTTTACAGAGGTTCTCTTTTCTCTTGATTGTATCTTCTCCCAGCTTATAATTTTGAATGTTTGTCGACACAGGATTGCCAAAGGGAACATAACTCTACTTGTACTCAATCTGTGCCACCGCCATCTGGCCACAGATCACTAAATATTTTCCCATTGACTTTAATGTTAATTCTCGTATCTTAGACCGGCTCTAACTTTTTCCAAAATTTTCGTTGGGTGGAACGCTTTCTGCCACAGATGGAGCAACATGTGGCAAACTCTTGCCCAAAAGCATGTATGAGGTTCACCTTGAAAAACTTGAGATACACAAGCTGGAAATAGAGACAAGTAAACATGCAATTTTCGGCCCTACATTTCAACCTAACCAACCTCTCAACTCTTGTATCCTTCCGCCTCAAAATCATGAATATTCACCAAACCCTGGCAGAAAATGTATTTTCAAACAATTTTCTTTGATTCTACACCAAAAAGTCAACAAACATCGCCATTCAAAAAGGGTGAAAAAGGGAAAGGGAGAGAAAGACTAAAAAAAACTTTCGCCCTACATTCGTGGGTGACGGCGTAGAAATATTTCGTGATCTGTGTCCTATATAGGGGTGAAACTTCAGGTATCACCAAAAGGCCTTTTTTATATGCTTCCTATATGTTCTGGCAACAAACCGGTGAAAGAAAATTAAAATCAATAAATAACTGCAAAAATGATGGCCCTTTAAGTATTCATGCTGCTTTATGTACAACGGTGCATCTCAGGTCCATGGGCCTTTTGTGCTAAATTTTAAAAATCGTTCTTATTAAAGGCAGTATTTGAGTTCTGTGAAAAAATTAGACAAGTTGCAAATAAATTACACAAAAAACACTCATAATCTGGATTTTTTTTTTTTTTTAAATATAATTTTTTACAGCCATGTCATGAAAAATGTACAAAATTTACATGTAGCATCTTTAAAAAAACACAATAATTTTCCACTTTTTGAGATAGCCCGACTGGCAAGGAATATGTTTTTAGAAACTCCTGACAATATGCAAACAGAAAAATCACAAATCAGTTGCATTGATTGTAATATTAGAGAACTGGGTAAAATTGAGCCAACCCCTGTTTTGAACATTTTGTACAAACCCATCTGCTGTACATTATCAACTCAGTATGTAGGAAAGCTGGAGTTATTTCTAAACCTGACAAACTTATAGATCCCATCTAAGTCGTATTAGCAATGAAAATAAGGGCATTTTAGACATTTTAACCCATTTGAGTAGTCATGAGAGGATTAATTTCTACATCGAAATGGGAGAATCTGGAGATATTCTGTGAATATTCCTGATTTTTAGACAAAAATTTGGTAAAATTACAATACTGTTGACTTTATCTGTGCTTTCTGGGGCTTAATAAGCCAAAATTGGGCATTAAAATATGTTACTTACTGTTAAAAATTAAATAAAAACTGAAAATTGAGAAATTTGCAGTAAAATCACAATTTTTCTCCAAACTTTAAATATTTCTTTTAAAAAATTAACTTTCTTTAGATTTTCTGTTGTCAAAATATTTTATTCATATTTTCTGAGAATTTAATCTTCATATTTTCAAAACTAAGGCATATCAGTCAGAGCCTTATCATACACAGACAGGCCACAGATAACTAAATATTTCCCCATTGACTTTAATGATAATCTCGTATCTTAGACCGGCTCTAACTTTTCCCAAAATTTTCGTTGGGTAGAACGCTTTGTGCCACAGATGGAGGAACATGTGGCAACCTCATGCCCAAAAGCACGTATGAGGTTCACCGTGAAAAACTTTAGATACACAAGCTGGAAGTAGAGACAAGTAAACATGCAATTTTCGGCTCTACATTTCAACCTAACCAACCTCTCAACTCTTGTATCCTTCCGTATCAAAATCATGAATATTCACCAAAACCTCGCATGAAATGTATTTTTAAACCCTTTTCTTCGATTCTACACCAAAAAAGTCAACAAAAATCGCCATGCAAAAGGGGGAAAAGGGAGAGAAAGACTAAAAATAACTTTCGCCCTACATTCGGGTGACGGCGTAGAAATATTTGGTGATCTACTGTGTCCATCTGTATTTATGGCAATCACTTTTGTGAGAGAGAGAGAGAGAGAGAGAGAGAGAGGGAAATGGGGTTTAACGGCCACTCGACACAGACTAGGTCATTGGTTTAATTTTATTTCAATAATTCGCTTGCGCGTAGGGGTCTTTAGCAGTGGGAGGAAACCGGAGGACCCGGAGAAAACCCACGAGGTTGGACAGGCAACCCTACTCCTTGTCACGTACAACCGGGGATTCGAAACCACAACAGTTGACTCAATGTCAGGCCTTATGATACAGCGCACGCACGTGCTAACCATTCGGCCACCCAACCCCCCATAATCACCTTTGTAAATCGCCATTTACAAATCCATTCAGAAACTAACACAATTATTGATAAAGGTGGATATATGGACAGGATCCCCTTATTTTCCAATCACCATCTAGACCCCTCTCCCTCCATTAGGGCCCTATTTGTTGATTCGGTTTGAATTAACAGTTTACGCCAGATTTTGGTAAATATTCATGGCTTAGAGGCGGAAGGATAAGATGCTGGTAACGGTGATATGTACAGCGGATAGTTACATATTTTTGGTATCTTACTACCAGCAATACGTGTATCACAAAATTTCACTGATCAACCTAACACAACTTTTGGAGAAAAGACAGGCAACCCTACTCCTTGTCACGTACAACCGGGGATTCGAAACCACAACAGTTGACTCAATGTCAGGCCTTATGATACAGCGCACGCACGTGCTAACCATTCGGCCACCCAACCCCCCATAATCACCTTTGTAAATCGCCATTTACAAATCCATTCAGAAACTAACACAATTATTGATAAAGGTGGATATATGGACAGGATCCCCTTATTTTCCAATCACCATCTAGACCCCTCTCCCTCCATTAGGGCCCTATTTGTTGATTCGGTTTGAATTAACAGTTTACGCCAGATTTTGGTAAATATTCATGGCTTAGAGGCGGAAGGATAAGATGCTGGTAACGGTGATATGTACAGCGGATAGTTACATATTTTTGGTATCTTACTACCAGCAATACGTGTATCACAAAATTTCACTGATCAACCTAACACAACTTTTGGAGAAAAGACCATTTGCCATTTGTTGCTCTGTCTGTTGTGAATAGACTGTCTGTTGTGTAGAAAAGTTGGGATGGACAAGGATACAGAAATAGCATTTAAGTCAATGGTGAGGGGGGGGGGGATAATTGGTGCTCTGCCTTCCTACCGTCAATCAAGATTGTTGGGACGTTAAAACTATCAACACAATACATCAACAACGACAGAAATAAACGAAATATTTGGCGAGATGTTTAAAAAAACAACAATTAAAATAGGGTCAAAAGCGCCAGAAATATTGCAAAAAGTGAACGAGAAGGAAAGATATGTTACAGACATGCACATTCTAAAAATTATATTTAATATTTTGTTGATTTCATAAAAAAAAAATTTGACAAAATTGTATTTTAACAGGTCTTGTATGTCGGTTATTAGTAGGATTTCGTTTTTCATCCCATCCGAAAGATTAGACGCTGTTCCTAACCAGCCCCTCCCCCGTCCTGCATCACTGACAAGGGGGAAACCAAACCGGAAAATCCCGAGAAACTTCCTCGACCAACACAGCGATAGAACACGGGACGTCAGGGCTAGCGAGCCAGTGCTTTACTTGATGAGTCAGTGCTCGGAGGAAAAATAGGAATTAAAAATAACATGTCTATACTTAAAGGAACTAAATCGCTAATATTTGGGACCTAGAAATTGACACATATAACAATTTAATATGAATGTATATAAATGATTTACATTCAAATCGTTTCTGTTTTTACACTTACTTCAAATTAGTTATGTTATGCGAAATACGCCTTAAGTCTCAATCGAATGGCGATCTCTAGCGTCTGGTTATTCCAGTCTACACCGATAGTATTGATCGTGCATGCTCTCCAGATAAGAATATGTTTAGCCTCTTCAAGTCCCTTGTTTCAGATGGCGCCGAAACGCATTATGATACACGATTTGTGTACCAATGGTAAAATGTTTATTTTGTGTTAAATATTGGATATCAGAAGCACATCTTTTCCCGGTAAGATCACAACATCAATGTTGATTTAAATTGACAAATAATTCGTGTTTTCAATGTCGAAGACTTTGGATGATATTGAGTTAGAGACTTGTCTACTTTAAAGGGTATATGAAAGTAATAAACTCATTCGCAGTGTTAATGCCATAAACGTTCCACTCAGAAACTGGATTTATATCTGAATGTAAATAATAGGCCTGCAGCTGAAAGCATGTCAGGAAGAGAGAAACGAGGCTTAACGTCCACCCAACACAAACTAGGTCACTTCGGTACAGTTTTATATCGAAATGAAATGAAATGAAATGAGGTTTAACGTCCTACTGTTCTGCTCCTAAACTGGGCTAATGAAGACGGGCATACGCCATACAGTATGCTATGAGGGAAATTATGCCCGGGCAGCGGCGCTACGGCCTACTCTTATATCGAATTCCAACTGCCAAGGGATCTTTTACGTGCACGCCAATATGTACACGGGTTTTCGTCCCATCCGAACGACTAGACAGCTGTCCTTGTCAGGCCCTCCGTCCTGCATCATTGACAAGGGGAAAACACGCCGGAAAATCTGGATGAACTTTCTCGGCCAGTACAGGGATCGCACACCCGACCTCCAGGCTAGCGAGCCAGCGTCTTACCCACTTAGCCACGTAAAGGGCTTTAGCAGTTAGAAAACCTTATGATCTAAAGTGCCAGCCCCGTTCCCAAAATCTTTATCTGAATGTAAATAATACTGGTGGCTGCACAGATGGTTATTAGGTATTTTGGTCAAACGACACCTGACAGGTCGTGATTTTGTTACAAGGTGTATTAAAGCGAGAATTTCATATTTTCTAAGAAAGTCAAAACATAATTATTTCTATGTCTTTTGCTCAATAGGTTGTCAACTCACTATTATACGATCATAGGCATTATTTCCCACACTTAAAATTCATTGACACCGGAAATAATAACACAATTACCTCCTTGTTTTCCTATTACCCCAATAGATAGCTATCTTCAAACGTTTGAATTTGAAGTTGAAAATGATATTTTTGCCAATTTTCAACTGGCAATAGTGAATTATAGGATTAATAGAAAATGAAATGAAATGAAATGGGGTTTAACGTCCTACTGTTTTGCTCCGAACTGGGCTAATGAAGACGGGCAAACACCATACAGTATGCCAGGGGGCAAAATTTGCCCGGATAGCGGCCTACCCTTATATCAAATTCCAACTGTCAATGGATCTTTTACGTGCACGCCAATGTGTACACGGGACCTCGGTTTTTCGTCTCACCCGAATGACTAGACAGCTGTCCTTGTCAGGCCCCCCGTCCTGCATCACTGACAAGGTGGAACCACGCCGGAAAATCTGGATGAACAGGATTAATAGGGTTATTCTTTAACAAGGTAGGACTGTTTATAGATACCATCTATTTCAAGGCTTTATTTTAATACATTTTAAAAATACAACTTAAAAATATGAAATTGCAACTTTAATGGCTCTATCAATTTCACCCAATAAATGAATGTAGGTCAACTACATTTTGAATACTCACGTTTTAAATTATAATAGATTTACCTAACCATCACAGATCCAAACAGTGGCCTATGGGGCGTTGGTTCTTCGTATCTGGTCGTTCGGTTGGGACGATAAGTCCGGTCCACACAAGATACATAAGACACCAAAGAACCAATGACCCACAGACATTAAAGGGGCATCATGGGAGATTAGATAAAGAGATGACAGTTTTAGATACAATAGTTAAAAAATAGATAACGTAAAGGGAATATGCTGAAAATTTCAGTCAAATTGATCCACTCTGAACCGAGATATTAGTAATTGAATTTAAGGCCTAGACTTGATCATCATTTAGTAAAGTCGGCACGATAAAAAAAAACCCATAGTCTCGATTGTCCACTTTTTGGATTTAGTCAACATTGAGCGTTGAGCAGCAGATCGCAATGAAATCCAGTTAAAATCCGACACATTAGATGGCATCCAGGGTTGGGATATTTAACACTTACCACAATTTATGTAGATGCTGGAATAATTATTATTTATCCAGTACACTACTACTCTCGGTTCTGGAGTGATGGAATGTTGGGGCAATAAACACAATAAATCATTAAGTATACGGGAAGTAACCACTCCATGCGATCCAGGGCTAACAGACGATTTGTATGAGGAATAAACAGATGAATAAAGCGACCCATCAAACCATTATTACAGACACTGTGAATTATTGTAGAACACAGTGACTGATAAAAATGGCATGGCATGTCACAATCTAACTGATAACCAATTTTCATGTTATATTACTTCCCGCTAAAATTAAGGATTTCGTCAACTTCTCTCAAATGTCTAGTTATTTAACTGCATAGATCTTTGTTTGCTGGCTGGTTAGCGCGACATGTTTTGTCCTGGTCCAACAGGTCAGCTTGTGTTGTTGTACTGACTACCAACTGTATTTATAGTAGAATGAAAACGGTTCATATTTTTCGTTTAAAAGACTGTTCCCCGTGAACGCTATTATTATAACACTTCCCATAAATCTCTAAAAAGAGGTATAACTGTCCTAGAAAATCTTCTATTGACAAACCTTTAACATACCCCCCACCCACACACCCCACCCACACACCCTCCTGCACTCGCGTTGTCCGCACTACAAGTGTCCCTACTACAGCAGTTTTTATAAAGACGATCTCCGCCGGAGCTGTCCCCACTACGACGCTGTTCTTCTCCAGACAGTCTCTAATAAGTGTTTGACCTGCCCTTACAAATGAAAACGAAAGTAGTCGTTGAACTTCCGTTTGTTTTTCTCACCAGTTCTTTATGTCCTCAAAAATCAACCAAATGAACTGAGTGAAAAACTACAAGCAACTCATCAATATTAGACTGTGATTAATAATCAAATATTTCCTTGTTTAATTCATTTTAACTCGTGCCTTATATGGAAATTAATCTAATGACCTCATCACACATATCCACCTATTTCCTTATTCTAAATATAAAACCTTCCGCCAGACAACTTCAAATATTTCCTTATGAACTATTTATATTATACTCACTATTTAGTCTAGGATCTGGTACGTGCTGATACGTTCGATACGATAAACACGATTGCAATGAAATGAAATGAAATCGGGTTTAACGTCCTACTGTTCTGGGCTATACTGGGCTAATGAAGACGGGCATACGCCATACAGTATGCTATGGGGGAAATTTTGCCCGGGCAGCGGCACTATCGCCTACTCTTATATCGAATTCCAACTGCCAAGGGATCTTTTACGTGCATTCTAATATATACACGGGACCTCGATTTTTCGTCTCATCCGAAGGACTAGACAGCTGTCCTTGTCAGGCCCTCCGTCCTGCATCACTGACAAGGGGGAACCACGCCGGAAAATCTCGATGAACTTTCTCGGCCAATGCAGGGATCGAACACCCGACCCCAAAGGCCAACACGATTGCAACGACTGGCCACAATATATAAGACCCAATAGGATCCCCACGATTAAAACCACGATTTCAATCGTAGCGCGAATCGTGATAGTGGGGTCTGGACAACTAAGTGATGAAATAATTTGCAATAATTACATGTCGTAGACATGTTCTATTACCTTCGATAAATGAATTAAATTTAAAGATACATTATGGGAGATTCGATAACGAGTTGGCAGTTCTCACTATAATAATTAAAAACTAGATCACGTAAAGGAAATTTGCTGAAAATTTCATTCAAAATGATCCACTATAAACCGAGAACTAAGCTAATACAATTTCTGCCTCGCCTCGGTTATCATTACTAAAGTCAGTACGTTAAACAGCATAGTCTCGATTGTACATTTAATCGTTTAATCGAGAAGGAAAGTTTACAGTAAATCGGCTCACAATCCACTTTAGATCGCAGGCTAGCGATGCCATCTAGAGTTGATTACGGTCTGGATAAGTTAATTAATGTCTAATTAATAATTTAGATAACATTTCAGGCCTAAAGAAAGACCTGCAATAGGCAGATTTAGATCTTTCATAATGTATGTTTAAATACTAATAACCTAATATTCTATTTTCCATTTAAACAATATTTTTATTCAAGACAATCTTGAATAACTGGAGAATGTACATTGATATTATAATTCTGTTTCACAGAGTATTACAAAGTCTTCTAATATCTCTGTAAAAGATGACTGCCTTCAACACATGACGTCATATCACGCGGCGTCAATAATTGGCTCAATGGCGCAGGCATGATTTACATAAAACGTTACTGATTCGAGCAGAATGGCGCCTTTTACTCATTTTAATACCCATTTACACTAAAATAGGAAATAATTTTTACCTACAAATACTTCAAACCTTTTATTTATTTTTCTAATACATAAAAAAAAATGTTTTAGAATTTAATTTGTCGGAGGAAAAAGGTTAATATTTGTGGCTCATTAAGTCGCATCGATGTCATCCTTATCAGTGATTGTCGCTGCCTTGCGAATATTCACTGCGGATCAGTGTGTGACATTATTTCTACTGATTGACAGCATCTTAAAACTCCTAATTTCACTTCCAACAACCAGACTATTCTCTCACCTTTAACCAACCTAGTCTTTAGGTTTCCTTCAACAGCTAAAGACACCAACACGCGCAAGCTAATATATTGAAATAAAATTCAACCATATGTTGGTCCCGAAATGAGCTAATTTGTATTAAGTGAATTTAAAATCTCTCATCTAAATTAAAGAAATGTTTAAAATCAGAACCAATTCATGATTTCGACAAATAGACACTAGTTGAACTCTTTCCAAACCAAACATTTTAAGTCATATTTTTCAACTCAATCGATCCGCCGTACCCCCACTTTTCGGGAATCTTGTCAAAATAAAAGTCATCTCACGTTACCTTTTGTTAACAATACCTACTTATTCTTACAAAAATGTGGATTTCCTTAATTAAATAGAACAAATCCTTTTTCTTCTTTAAAAATTGTCAAATCTCGACCGGTTATTTAATTATAACAAATTCCAGTATCGAAAACGTCCTCCTGTGCATTCCATGATAAATGTTAGAAACAAACCTTTTTCCTGTGTTGGCAACTCATGGTCTCTGTGCGGTTTCCGGATGTCTTGACCATCTGAGGATAGTCATATAAAACCAACTGGTGCTGTTCCGCCTTACTACCTCAACAACTAGTTCGATGTAATACTCTAAACCACGACTCGGGGTTCCTTTTATGGTAAAACAGGCAGACAGGAAGTCACGATTCGTGTGAGGAAGAAGGAAAGGAGGAAAATGATTTGAGGAATTTTGAAATCTGACAAACAATGACACTTCTCTCAAACTCATTGAAGCCATTGAACGTAATCATAATGTTATTAAAACAATTTCATTTTATATCCTTTGAATATTTTTATCGCCTTTTAAAGGAGTAATAAATGAATATTAAAAATCTGGTTAATTTGATATCTTAAAGGAGCTAAATCGCTAATATTTGGGACCTAGAAATCGACACAAATGGGTCGCAACGCATATAATTATGTAATATGAACTGGTTTACTTTCAATCGTTTCCGTATTTACTGTAATTTCTAATCAGATATTTTCGGCGAAATACGCCAGAAGTCTCAATCGAATGGCAATCTCTAGCGTCTGGTTATTCCAGTCTACACCGATAGTATTTAATGCGCATACTCTCCAAATAAGCATGACTTGTGGAATATGTCTAGCCTCGTTCTTGAGTCCCTTGTTACAAATGGCGCTGAAACCCATTATGGTACACGATTCGTGTACCAATGGTAAAATGTTTATTTTGTCTTAAATATTGGATATCAGAAGCCCATCTTTTCCCGGTAAGATCACAACATCAGCGTTGATTTAAATTGACAAATAATTCGTGTTTTCAATGTCGAAGACTTTGGATGAGATTGAGTTAGAGACTTGGCTACTTTAAAGTAATAATTATGTTATTCAGTTATCTTAATTGTTCGCTGCCCAATGAAAATTACTTCAGTAAGCACAACGTCGAGGATGTGTGGGTATTCGTTTCCTTTTTTTCTTCTTTTTTTTTGTACCGGTTGGAACGGGTTTAACGTCCACTCGACACAAACTAGGTAATTTCGGGACTAACATATGGTTAAATTTTATTTCAATAATTCGCTTGCGCATATGAGTCTTTAGCAGTGGGAGGAAATCGGGTACTCCAGAAAACCCACGATGCTGCACGTACAACCGGGGAATCGAAACCACGCAGCGCTAACCATTCGGCCATCCAACCCCTCTCTCTCTCTCTCTCTCTCTCTCTGTTGCTGTTGCTACTGTATGATACTGGTCCCTATCGGAAGGCCCTGTGATTTCCGTGGTTACTGTTTGTACTGAATGATACTGCTCCCTATCGGAAGCTTTTGTGGTTTCCGTGGTTACTGTTGCTACTGTATGATACTGCTTCCATATCGGAAAACCCTGTGGTTTCCGTGGTTACTGTTGCTAATGTATGATACTGCTCTCTATCGGAAGGTCTTGTGGTTTCCGTGTTTACTGTTGCTAAGTGTATGGCACTGGACCCTATCGGAAGGACCTGTGGTTTTAATATAGATCACAGTTCCTGACGGATAGGGCACAGTGACGTCACACAATCAAACTTAATAGCCACGGTTCTCCGCTTGACTGAGACACAATATCTTTATTTCCATTCATATCTAACATATCATGGTGTTTGTTTCGTGATCACAAAGGGTCTGGATTTCATCACAAAGTGTTTTTTTCTAAAAAAATTGACAACGTTTCGCCTCAAATTGTGCGCTAAAATATATGGATAAGGGTCAAATAGTTGATAAAACAATTGATAGGTGAGAGAGAGAGGTGGTTCTGATTTTAAACGTTTCTTTAATTTAGATTCTAAAGAGACAGATAGGGAAATGGGGTTTAACGTCCACTCGACAGAAACTAGGTCATTTTGGGACTGACATATGGTTCAATTTTATTTCAATAATTCGCATGCGCTTAGGAGTCTTTAGCAGTGGGAGGAAACCGGAAGACCCGAAGAAAACCCACGAGGTTGGACAGGCGAGCCTACTCCTTGTCACATACAAGCGGCGAATCGAAATCACGCCAGTTGACTCAACTGATAGTAAATAACAAGACTATCATTTCATAAACACTTCGGTAGCCTACTACTTACCATTAGACAAGTTTTCTCATCCGAAGGGTCGTCGGTAGATTTGGCCGATTTCGTCAATTGAACTACTGATTTTATTTCCATTTTAGTTAAATAAGCCGATTTAAGATTGGACTGTGAATTAAATGTTAAAATATTTACATTTTCCTCAGTATGCGTGACATTTAGAAGGAAATATCCCAAATTAAGGGGAAGGCGGGATTTTTCCTTACACGTTTATATTTAGGGTTAGTAACCACTGCAGGAAAAATTACTTTGGTGATTTGATCCAGAAAATACAAAAATAAACAAAATCCTCAGAAAAGTAAAAAAAAAAAAAAGCTGATCGTAAGCTGATAAAATGATGGGATTTCTTTTATCATCAATTATCTTTTATTTTCATGTTCAAAATTCAGTAATCGTTAATCGTGTGTGATTGCGGTAGGTAAAGTAGGTATGGGTTTTTTTGATGCGGTAGGTAAAGTAGATACGGGGTTGTGTGTTGCGTTAGGTACGGGGTTGTGTGATATCGGTAGGTACAATAAGTACGGGGTTGTGTGATTGCGGTAGGTTTGTGATAAAGGTTGTATTAGAACATATTTTGAACTTCCTTTGTCAAATCTACTAATCACTGTCAGACCAATAACCCAAAACAAATTCTCTGTCTACATTCCTTCTCTATTAAATATCTAAATTCTATTTCTATTCCATGTATAGTAATATTTTCATTTATTTTTTAGTTTATTAAAAAAGTAATTATCTATTTATTTTTTTTTTTTTATTTATATATTTTTCGTATTTCCATTTATTTCTATTGAGTTAATTCCTTTTCTATTAAATATCTAAATTCTATTTCTATCCCATTTATTGTATTTTTTTGTTTAAATTTATTTAGTAGTTTATTTAAAATGTAATTATCTATTTTTTTATTATTATTATTATTTGTACATTTTTCTCATTTCTATTGGTTTAATCACTTATCATTTCATTCATTTATTTTTATTCATAGGTGTGTTCTAATTCTATAAATAAATAAAAATAAATAATAAAAAATTACCTGCAGTTAAAATATATATATATATATTATTTATTCATTTCTATCAATAAATTTGTTTTTTATTTCTATAAATATATAAAAAAATAAAAAAAACCTGCAGTTAAAATAAATATATATTTATTTGTCCATTCATTTATTCATTCATTTATTCATTCATTTATTAACATTTATTTATATTTATTTATTTTTATTTATTCATTTATTTTTATCTATTTTATTTTTATTTATTTTTATCTATTTATTTTTATCTATGTATTTATTTATTCGTTCATTTATCTATTATTTCTTTGGTGAAGTTCTGTAAATAAAACAGTTCGAAATGTTGGAAATCAAGCGGGATTTTATTCATTTATTCATTTATTTATTAATTCATTCATTTAAATAAATAAACGTTTATCCTATTTCCTATACATTTATCTATTTATTTTTATTCATCAGTGTAAACAAAAATCAAAATGTTAATTTTGTCATTCAAATAGGTTTCGAAACAACTGAAGTGGAAATTGTTTTGCCTAAATTGTTGGTTATAAGTCTAGTCGGCTTTTATTAATAACTGACGTGTACATCGTAACGATAAATTTCTCCATAGTTTGTTCCATAATTAAGAACTGATCTGCACATCGTAAGGATAACGTTCTCCATAGTTTATTCCATAATTTATAGTTTAATTCAATTACGATCAACATTCAAGGTGATATTTTTATTACATTGTAGGATATGGTCAAGGTAAACAATTATCTCTCACAATGGAATCGGCATTTTTATTTTTAATTCGGGCGTTTTAAATATGGAAAAATGGAGAGTATTTGTTGTGTAGTTCGTTAGAAATACAGAGAAAGGATCTCTCTTTGTTAACATATTTCTCGGTTTCATAGTTTAATAGCTTGAAGAACGGAATTCACCGGGGGGGGGGGGGGGGGCGTTAGTATGTTAATAAAATTAACACGACACAAATGTCCAGGTATTAAGCAAATCTAGCTCAAGTAAGTTTTAATAGTGCAAGAATCTGGCTTCACTAATAATGCAAGAATCTGGTTTAACTAATAATGCAAGAATCTGGTTTAACTAATCATGTAATGATCAGGTTTTACTAATAAAGCAATAATCTGGTTTAACGAATAATGTATAATAATTTAATAACCTGGTTTAACTAATAATGTAATAACCTGGTTTAACTAATAATTTGGTTTAACTAATAATTTAATAATCTGGTTTAACTAATAATGAATTCATAAAGGGCATTCACATTAAAAACTATATCCTGATTTTCAGATTCACTTAAAACATTCTAAGGTTTACTTTTTGTATATCATTTAGATCCAATTCTTATAGATCATTTAATTCTTCTATATCATTTAATATCATCTCATATTGAATGATGAGGGAATTCTGTCAGTGATGCCTGAATACTACCTTTAAATATTTGTTCCGAATTCTTATACATCGGCAACGACGGCCTTGAAAACAATGGTATTAAACTCTTAATATTCTAATGACTTTCAGCCATATTTAGAGATTGACGACTAGATATTGCCCATTAGCGCATACTACTGGCAGTCTTTTATATTCAAATTCTGATTTTACATATGTAACAAATGAAAAGAAATGAAACGGGATTTAACGTCCTACTATATATGTAATAAATGTTCATAACTACAATAGTAAAACCAGACAAAATATCGACCTTATAATTATATTTAATCGGCCTTACATTTTTGTTATTATTTTGTTTTACTTTCTAAATTTATTTGATTGCTTCAGATTTTTTTCCCAAATTTAACTCTGTCTGGGAAAAGCAATGAAAACAAGGTGAATTCTAAACTCAAAACGAAGGTATGATGTAAAAATAAGGTCAGGTACAACACAAACTACAGTTTACAATTAGTAAAATATTTTGAAGGATTCATTCTCTGCTTCAATTTGTTAACATCGCTAGTTTAAGACATTTCAAGGATATTTTTATGTGATATTTAATTAAAAGTTAATTTGAAGAATCTTCGCATTCCGATAATCAAAACCTTAATCCTTCAGACTAAGTTTAAATTGATGCGTACCCTTCCGACCAGGGTATAAGATTGTTGCAAATACAAAAAAAACTTACCTTTCACGACAAGTTTTACAGAGCCCGAAGAAACGGCAACCTTTTCCCACCAACTCGAGCAGAAAAATGTGCAGAAGAAAGATGAAATCTGACCAGAACATGGAGAGAACGGGACAAACAACTCAAACACAGCAACTGAAAGCTTGGACAAAGACATCATCTTTCTTCCCATTGGTTGAAATAAAGGTTATTCAAATGAAGGTGCCGAATAAGGATTGGTGTGGGTGCGGAGAAACAGGTCGACAAAAACCACAAATATGTACAGCCACCGGAAACCTGCAGTATTCTGGTATTGTATGGACCCTTGAAGAATTAGTCATTTACAAATCTGCAAAAAACAAAAATAGGTACTTATAATAAATTGCTATTTTTCCGTGTTCTTGGTTATAGTTTTTTGTCTATGTTAAATGGGTCGAATATATATGATATTTTGTATAAAAAGGTCGTCAAGTTCCTTTTATTCAATATAAACCCATGTTCAGCTTCACAAGTTATATTCGTTTTTATATCATGGATGTCAATCAGTTCCTTTTACTCAGTTGAAACCAATTTTCATTCAAACAATTAGTTTGTATTTACAAGAATTTTCATTTTTATTGCGTTTTAGTCTCGATTGTCTTATTTTACGACACGAATTTTACGGAATCCTCTCAAAGCCGCCAATAAATAAATACGTTGATAATCAGTTTAAAGTCGTTTCGGGACCAACACTTTGGTTCATTTTTATTTCAATAATTCGCTCGCGCGTAGGGGACTTTAGCAGTGAGAACAACCCGAAGGACCCGAAGAAAACCCACAAGGTTAGACAGGCGACCCTACTCCTTGTAGGTACAACCAGGGAATCGAAAAAACCACGTCAGTTGACTCAATGACAGACCTTATGATACAACGCACACGCTGTAACCATTCGGCCATCTAACCTCACTGGAAAAAACAAAGCCATAAGAGGCGGAAACAATTATAACAAAAAGAAATTATATAAATCATTTGGATGGAATAAAGTTAATACTTCGAGATTAGATCTATAGAATGAAGACCTATATCGAAACGTCTATCAAGTAACTGTTCTGAGAAATTAAAGGCTAGGAGTGATTTCATTCTGAAACTTCTATCCAGGAACTAGTACCAGACAGTTTCAGACATGACGTGATTTCACCCTGGTACTAACAAAGAACCCTGTCTAGACAGTAAGTCAAGGTCTGAAATAAAAGTCTGAGATTTTGAATTGGTTTAAATTTGATTTAGAGATGAGCTTTCAGATTTCTGATTTCTGATCAATTAATGCAGTTATTTGTTGTTTTAGATCTGGCCCCGAGCTCACAAAGCATTCTCAGACTTAAGTTAAGAATTTACCCAACTTTCAATCACTTTTTATGAAAAATATCTTTTATCCAGAAACAGAAAAACTTTGCACATAGTTTCTTGTTGATGCATTTGATACATTAAACAACAAAAGTTTTATTAGGGGTACAGTTTAGTTAAAATAAGGCGAACAATCTTGAGTGAATTCTTAACTTAAGTCTGAGAATGCAAGTTGCAATGAATGTTTATTTGATCTGACTTTCTATGTCTTTAAAATACGTGTATTGTATAATTTCATAAAATAACAACCGTTGTTCCGTTTTCCATCCAACATAATTATTAATCATTTTAAATATGTCCAACTTGAGGTGTATGCGTGTTGAGTCAGCGAAACTTGGGTTATATAAAGTAACACAGCGAGCTGATATCATTGATGACCTAGTATTAGAGGAAATGGGTTGCCCTATTATACCCCTATTATATATGATAATAGCAACCTCAGTGGTCACATCCTTGTCGGCGTACATTGATATATATTCTTGGTAAAACCCTAATCACATCCCTGTCTGTGTAAAGTGATATATATTCTTGGTAAAACCCTATTCACATCCCTGTCGGTGTACATTGATGTATATTCTTGGTAAAATCCTAATCACATTCCTGTCGGTTAACATTGATAGAGTTGGTAAAACCCTAATCACATCCCTGCCGACGTACTTTCGGAGGTCAATTCCTAAAGCAATAACGTTCTTGCTAACCAGTTCTACTGGGGGGGGGGGGGGAGTCAGTTTCTTTTTGTTTTTTGGGGTACGGTATCTGCCAGATAGCTTCGGCCTCTGCAATCCTCGTCTAAAGGAAAGCTCAATCCAGCAAAATGTAATCACGCCTGTTCTGTATCAGACTTTACATGCTTCAAGGAGGTAGGCTGCCATGCAACGAAACATACGCCCATAGCAGCTAAGTCGCCCGAACAGTGTACAAGAGTTGTCGCATATTTTTTATATTGTCGGTAATGAAACATTTATAATACACTAAAATCTGATTAAAATAACAACTCATTAATTAATTATCAGAAAATCATTAGAATTTCAAAGTGGGTCTATAATAAAACTGTACAAAAGGCGACAATACAACACAGACAATAGAAACTCATCCCGTGTGTGAATAGACGTGTTTATCTTCAAAGGTAATAAGCTCGGTGGTAATAGTAAGTGAAGTAGGTGGTATCAGGTGGTCTTGAAACAGCTGTTAGCACGACCCACGTCACTTGTTGGTATAGGGTTTAAAGATTGAGATTTCATGGAGCGAACACTCAAATATTAAGTCGGAACATTGTTCGGTGTACATTCAGAATTCGCACAAAACCAACCGCTGTTGGTTTATGAAATATTTCGTTTCGTTTTTCATACATTTGATGGCCTACCCTACATGGATATCTGACCGGTTGTACTGGAAGGTCGCGTTAGGGGTCATAAGAGCGGCTTTTGACCTTATGACGTCAGACATTGATTAATCAATCAGCGTTGACGTTTCTAGTGGTTTAGCTAAAGTCCCGTGCATCTCACACCAAAACCTCGCCGTAACAGAGCGTTTCATTGGCTAATCTCTCACATCATCCAGAACGCGGGTTATATAAGAACTCTTCTAGATCCTAGTGTTGTGAAGACAAGTAAAACGAAATTTTGAACTATAAAAAAAACGAAACGAAATAGGATCCGTGTTTTAATCAGATTGTGAAATAGTAAGATTAAAGTTGTCTTGTGTTTGACATGGGGCCAGGGTGCAGTATCATGTGATATTCGGGGTTAGGAGACTGTATTATGAGATATATACGTTATTGCACAATAAATACTTTACGTTATGGTCTACATCTTAAAGTGTATCCTCTACAAAAAAAAAACTCATTTATTATAAGAAAGTAATTTATACCACATCCGCGTGTTGTTGTAGTCAGCATATTTAAATTTACCCGGAACACCTGATACCATTTCCCATTCATGTGACTAGTAGTTTTTATATTGTAACCTACACAAGTAATTAATCCGTACCAGTATCTGGACCAATTATAGTCGAGTATTTCCCGATGCGGATTTCATTTGAAGTGTATATTGACGATATAATTATTATAGGATCTGAAGTGTGTATATATAGATGATATTCCTCACCAACAGTCACAAACAACGCTCGTGATTTTATCATCTGATATGAGACAGGTTGACCAATTATGTCTAGTAGGAGGTCATGTAGGTCTTTCCCGAAATTACCTAGTTAGGGTTATGGTTGTGTTGTGCTAAAAACAAGGAGTAGGGTCGCCTGTTAACTTCGTGGGTTTTCTCCGGGTCCTCCGGTTTCCTTCCAATGCTAAAGACCCCCGAAATGACCTGGTATTTGTCGAGTGGACGTTACCCCCCCTCCTCTCTCTCTCTCTCTATCTCTCTCTCACACACACACAAGTTAATCTGTTCACGATACAGCTTGCACTACAACCAGGTTTACATTAAAAGCCAGAGAAAGAGAGCTATAAGGTTATTATATTCATGCCATTGCCAAATAGACAGCCGCATTTGTGGATATTTAGGCAGAGCACTTTACACATCTGAGATTTTTAGATTTCCAATATGTGTGATTCAATAACACATAGATTATGTGTTCCAGTGATTCAATAACACATAGATTATGTGTTCCAGTGTTTCAATAACACATAGATTAGTGTTCCGGTGATTCAATAACACATAGATTATGTGTTCCAGTGTTTCAATAACACATAGATTAGTGTTCCAGTGATTCAAAAACACATAGACTAGTGTTCCAGTGATTCAATAACACATAGATTAGTGTTCCAATGATTCAATAACACATAGATTATGTGTTCCAGTGATTCAATAACACATAGATTATGTGTTCCAGTGATTCAATAACACAAAGATGATGTGTGTTTCAATGATAAACAGATTATTTGTTTCAATATCATTCTGGAATGTGAAGGTTGGGCGAATTAAACTCTTTGATTGTGTTCAATGTTTCAACATGCATAACAACATACTTGATGACTTTATATGAAGTAAAGCCTAACAACATACTAGATGACTTTATATGAAGTAAAAATAACAAGTGGTATTTTAATTAAAGACATGTATATTCTGATATTAACTCGGTAAACCAGTATCTAGAAATATAACACCTTCTTAATCTCTAACAACAAATTCACAGTAAATAATTTAGATGGATATATTGGTGCATATTTTATAACTCGGTTAATCCGGAGTTCATTCAGTTCTGTTTTAATACAGTTAAAATAGCGCAGGGTTGTTATCTTATTTCGCCGGATACTGCCGATCTGTGACTGTCAAACGATCAACCGTCATTGCAACCTAGCGACGCATATCTCTCATCCATCGGAAATTGACCTTGGGTACCTTGACGTTCGCTTGTCTTGTACTAATGTTAAACAGAAGAAGATGTTGTTTTCGTAAAATTTCTCCATTTACAACATAACCCCATTCAACTGTAAGTAGAGAACTACACGAAGCGGGGTGCGCTAGCCCTTTCTTGATACAACTTTAGTTTGTTAGACTTTTCCAGTCAACTTGTGCAACATTCAAAGTTATCGCGACGTAAAGCACTTACTTCCGTGCCGTAAAGCGCTTACATCCGGGACGTACTACACCACTTATTACCGTAAAGTGAGTGAGAGAGAGAGAGAGAGAGAGAGAGAGAGAAATGGGGTTTAACGTCCACTCGACGCAAACTAGATCATTTCGGGACTAACATATGGTTTAATTTTATTTCAATAATTCGCTTGCGCGTAGGGGTCTTTAGCAGTGGTAGGAAACCGGAGGACCCGGAAAAAAACCACGAGGTTGGACAGGCGACCCTACTCCTTGTCACGTACAACCGGGGTTTCGAAACCACGCCAGTCGACTCAATGACAGACTTTATGATACAGCGCGCGCACGCTAACTATTAAGCCATCCAATCCCCCATTACTGTAAAGTACTTCACTAACTACCGTGACGTACTGTACTTACTACCGTGACGTATAATGCACTTACTAAAGTGGCGTAATGCACTCTTCTGGAAATTTTAGACCACCCGGTTAGGCTTGGGAAATAGCCTAATCTGTGCACTGTTCAAGGTCTCCCAAAAACCAAACTGATACAAGTACTTAATGTACATAAAATAAATAAATATGTTATTATCAGATGAACTGGGGGTGCGAGGATTAATCAGTACATCGTTTCCATTTAATTTGCACCGACAAACCAGTAACATGATCGCAAAAACCATTTTTACAGAAGTGATTCCATGTTCATTTAATCCGTAAAATTAAACATTGAATTTAACCGGGTTTAGAAACACAGACTTGCCAGACAACGAACTTTACACCTACAGGCTGGCTCGCTAGCCTGGAGGTCGGGTGTTTGATCCCTGCATTGTGGCCGAGAAAGTTCATCCAGATTTTCCGACGTGGTTTCCCCTTGTCAGTGATGCAGGGCAGAGAGTCTGACAAGGACAGCTGTCTAGTCCTTCGGATGAGACGAAAAACCGAGGTCCCGTGTAAACATTGGAATGCACGTAAAAGATCCCTTGGCAGTTGGAATTCGATATAAGAGTAGGCGATAGTGCTGCTGCCCGGGCAAAATTTCCCTCATAGCACACTGTATGGCGTATGCCCGTCTTCATTACCCCAGTATAGGAGCAGAACAGTAGGACGTTAAACCCCATTTCATTTCATTTCATTTAAACCTACAGCAGTTAGTTCATCCAAAAAAGGGCAGTAACTCGGAATCGAAACGTTGTTATATGGACACAGCTCACCAAATATTCCTTCGCCGTCACCCACAAGGGCCAAAGCTATTTTTAGTCTTTCTCTCCCTTTTCCCCCCTTTTGCATGGCGATTTTTGTAGAATCGAAGAAAAGGCCTTGAATATATATTTTCTGTCAGTTTTTGGTGAAAATTCATGATTCGGAAGGATACGAGAGTTGAGAGGTTGGTTAGATTGTAATGAAGGTCGGAAAATTGCATGTTTACTGGTCTTTAGTTCCAGTTTGTGTATCTCATGTTTTCGTGGTAAACCTAGTATATGCTTTTGAGCAAGTGGTTGTCACATGTTGCTCCATTTGGGGAAAAGTTAGAGCCGGTCTAAGAGACGAGAATTAACATTAAAGTCAATGGGGAAATCATTAGTAATCTGTGGCCATATACGTCCGTTCTGTCGAGGGTTTAAGATAACATTGTGCGTTGAAATGAGTGGTCTGTCGTGCTGTGTTTTCTCGTACAATGTCGGAAGTGACAGATTCCACTGTATTTGGACCTGCACTTATCTGGGGCCGGTTTCACGAAATTTTAACTAAGATAAAATCCAAACTTTATTAATTTGATTGGATAATATTAGACTGATTTTAGTGCTTAGCCAATCAAAATTAAAGTATCTACTAAAATTTGGATTTTATCTTTAGTTAAGATTTTGAGAAACAGGGCCCTGATTTCTAGCTCGTAGTTCCTCGGTTTTATGTCGGATTTTGCATTTGATATTTTGAAAAATAATTTTGGATGAAATATGGATTGCAGGCAGAAGGATGGGTATGTTCCGTGTATGGAGAGAGAGAGAGAGAGAGAGAGAGAGAGGGGTCCACTATACACAAACTAGGTCATTCCGAGACTAACATATGGTTCAATTTTAGGGACCTTTAGCAGTGGGAGAAAACCTTGCCAGTTGAATCAATAAAAAACCTTATGATATCAAACCTTTGTGGATTCTATAACCTGGAAATATTTCAAATGATTCATATTAATAAAACCTAACTGTCTATCAAATCTCTGTTTATTATTCAGACCTAAAAGTTATCATGACATAAAAGTTTCAAATAAATTAAATATTTTCCTTATCTAATCTCATTAACAGCTTTATTTAAAGGAAATCGTGATCCGCTAAAAAAAAGGTTATAGTTTTACTTTCCGTCCTGAATATTGTTAGTGCAGGTCTATTGGAGGCCGGGAAGTCTATCATAAATGTAGGTGGGGTGGATGGCCGAATGGTTAGCGCGTGCGCGCTGTTTCCGAAGGTCTGTCATTGAGTCAACTGTTGTGGTTTCGATTCCCCGGTTGTACCGGACAAGGAGTAGGGTCGCCTGTCCAACTTCGTGGGGTTTCTCCGGGTCCTCCGGTTTACTCCCACTGCTAACCCGAAATGACTAGATAACTTACCAGGAAAAGTAACGCAAGTGACTACGTCGTTCGTGCAGTCCATGGAGACTCGGAAATTGTTGAAAATTGGCATCTTTGTCTGAATGTAACTATCAAAGTCACCCGAATGATAACTTTAGCCTTTACATGCACAACATGTTTTTTCTTCTGAAAGCGTGGAGTTATGTAGAATGATTGTCAAAAAGTGATAAAGGGCACTAACTCCTAAAGTAAATATTGGAGATCGTTGGAAATTGGCATCTTCGTCTGAATGTAACTAACTTTAGCCTTTAAATGAATAACATGTTTTTTTGTTTTTTTCTGAAAGCGTGGAGTTATGTAGAATGATATAATGTCTGGCTGTGTGTTTTCTTCCACGGTTTAACGAATAAGTTAGTCATCCACCAATCCTGTTAATAATACACCGCATCTCTAGTCAGGGGGGATAATTATAGTGATGACTAGTAATATCAGCATTGTATATAGAACTATTGGCAATGTTCCAAACAGGTAAAACCTGAGTCACCGACAAATCTCCCCACTTACTTGATAATAGATCAATCGGTTAGTCATAGCCATTAACCAATCAGAAAGCGATATCTACACCGTGCATTTGTCTGATTATCGCAAATTTAACAAATACAAGATAAAGGGGAGAGGGAAAGAGAAATGGGGTTTGAAATGAAATGAAATGGGGTTTTACGTCCTACTGCTCTGCCCTGAACTGGGCTAATGAAGACGGGCATACGCCATACAGTTTGCTATGAGGGAAATTTTGCTCCAACTGTCAAAGGATCTTTTACGTGAACGCCAATGTGTACACGAGACCTCGGTTTTTCGACCCATCCGAACGAATAGACGGCTATCCACTCCTGAAAATCTGGATGAACTTTCTCGGCCAATGCAGGGATCGAACACCCGACCTCCAAACTAGCGAGCCAGCGTCTTACCCACTTAGCCACAACCTTGGTAATTTTGGGACTAACCCACGAGGTTGGACAGGCGATCCTATTTCTTGTCACGTTCAATCGTGGAATCGTACAAGGTAAACGACAATACATTTAAAATCTTATTGAAGCTCATGCGTTTCGAACTTTTCAATCTGAACGCTGTGTGTTTAATTGTTTAATATGTAAACCTTCGAACAGGCCAACTTGTATTTTGTACTTTCAAAGCTAATATACACTGGAAGCCCCATAAGTGTTGAATCTGCAATTTAAAGGCCCCGTGTACACATTGGCGTGCGCCGTTGTCCTGGCAAAATGTCCCATCTGTAGCCAAGTTGGTACGGAAGAGTAGGACGTTAAACCCCATTTCATTTCATATGAGAAGAGCAAAGAGGGTCAGTCTAACCTATTTCACATAGACATGTCATCTACTAAACTTTATCTCATCATAGAAAATACAGCTAACATAGAAAATACATGTGACTTCTACAAAACCTAAGAAATACATGTGACTTGTACTAAATATAGAAAATACATTTGACTTCAACTAATACACGTGACTTGTACTAAACACAGAAAATACATGAAGACCACAAGGGAAAAACTGGTGATGTCCACATTTATGCTTTTGTTCGATTACTTCCCCTGATTTTACCCCTTGGTCCCTTCATTCTTCTCTATAAATATTGTATGGAAAACCGGACATGCCACTCTTTACAGAGGGTTTTTTGAAAGGCATAAAAGGGAAAAACTGGTGATGTCCAAGTCAAATGCCCAAAGTACACCATAGGAATTCTATGGGAGTGTGCACTAGCTTAATTAATGTTCTCACTAAATGCATGATTCTGCATAGAAACTTGCAATATTTAAAAAAAAACACTTCCGAAGAAATGAAATGAGTGTTTAAACTGGAAATTTCCATTTACTCAAAAGTCAGAAAACGTGACATCGCCATTTTTCCCCGGGAGTCTTCATATGTGACTTGTACTAAACCTAGGAAATACATGTGACTTGTACTAAACAGAAAATACCTGTGAAACTTTATCTCATCATAGTGATTAGTAAAAAGATCGTGAACTGTGAATCATACTGCGTTCTACTAGAAAACGATGAGTAATTCTCGAGATTCACTAGTATCAATTAATGTCTGTGAGTTCCTCAAATTACTCGACAAAAAACAAACAATATACCAGTGTTTAAATCATCACAAGATACTACAATAATAGTACTATGTCTCACAAAAATCACAAGATACTACAACAACGAAATGCAATGGGCTTTAACGTCCTACTGTTATACTCCGACTGGGCTAATGTAATGAAGACGGGCATATGCCATACAGTGTGCTATGAGGGAAAATTTGCCCGGACAGCGGCACTATGGCCTACTCGTATATCGAATTCCAACTGTCAAAGGATTTTTACTTGCACGCCAATTTATACACGGGACCTTGGTTTTCCGTCCCATTCGAACGACTAGACAGCTGTTCTTGTCAGGCCCTCCATCCTGCACCACTGACAAGGGGAAACCACGTCGGAAAATCCTACTACAATAACAGTATTATTCCGCACAAAACAATATATTCTGACTGATGGTCTACCTGTATATATGAAAATAGAAATTTTGAGGAAACAAACATGGTATGAGTGAGAGAGAGAGAGAGGGGGGGGGGTAAGATTCACTCGCACAAACTAGGTCATTTCGGGACTAATATATGGTTCTATTTTATTTCAATAATTCGCTTGCGCGTAAGGGTCTTTAGCAGTGGGAGGAAACCACATTTATGGCAGACTTCCTGGCCTTCAGTAGATATGTACATGTACTAACAATATTTATTATGGAAAGTAAAACTATAACTGTTTTTTTTAGCGGATCACGATTTCCTTTAAATGTAGCTGTTATTGAGATTAGGTAAGGAAAATATTTAATTTATTTGAAACACAGTATGAAGCGGCTAGGCCGCTAAGGCGTTCAGATCCATCAGGTGTTGATCTTCTTGGTGATTAAAGTCTGCTTTTATCGAAGGTGATATTACACACAAGCCATACATGTATTTGTATTATGTTAGCGCACACGCATGGGTCTTTCGTGTGGGGAAAACTTGAGTACGCAGAGTAACCCCACAAGGTTACGAAGGCGCCCCTATCTCCAAGCCACACACGCTCAGGCCAGGGATCGAAACTACGACCGCAAACCAGAGGTGATCGGCCAGCCAGAGACCGAAGCGAGACACTGTTGGCCCCATTTTTTGCCGCGACATAAAGATTAGGGTGTATTTAGTTCAGTTTCAAGCGACATGCAAACCTTTACATTTATAAGTTCAAAGCTGTAAAGGGTGCATAGTTTTGTGACCTCTCAACGTACGCCAATGCCTTTTATTTAGCCCTTCGCCTCTTCTGTCCAACACCAACTGGGTAGCAAAAGATACTGTACTTTCTTTAAATATTAATTCTTTGTGCTTTAAAATATAAGTGACTGTATGCCCCGCCCATCTTATTGAACGGAAGCCACGCCTATTTCACACCATGTCGACCAATGATAATGCACCATCATTATGCCACGTCAATAAGGTTTCAAATTCATATAAAATATTTAAAAAGATGAAACAGTCTATTAACAAGCTCAATTTACGAGCTAGGTAGGTATATCACCTGGCCCAATCGTTACCTACTTCTCTTTGAACTTTCTAAAACGGAAATTATTTCCGCTGTTCAGGTGCGAGACGACATATTGACAGTGTATATACTAGACAATGTGTCGGAGTTAATAGTATATAAAAGAGTATATCAATTATATAGCCAATCCTGTCAAACACTGAAGACCACAAACTTGTCTTTGTACATTATATTTTCAAACCCCAACTTCATTAGTCTAACCGGGGGGGGGGGGGATGGCTGAATGATTAGCGTGCGCGCGCTATATCATACGGTCTGTCATTGAGTCAACTGGCGGGGTTTCGAATCCCCGGTTGTACGTGACAAGGAGTAGGGTCGCCTGTCCAACCTCGTAGGTTTTCTCCGGGTCCTCAGGTTTCCTCCCACTGCTAAAGACCCCTATGCGCAAGCGAATTATTGAAATAAAATTAAACCATATGTTAGTCCCGAAATGACCTAGTTTGTGTCGAGTGGACGCTAAACCCAATTCTCTCTCTCTCTCCTTAGTCTAATCGGAGCAGAACGGTAGCACGGAGGCTTTGTTGTCTTGACATCAGATTCCAAATAAACAATCTGATTAAAACACAGATCTATTTCGTTTCGTTTTTTTATACTTTCGATGGCCTACTTGAACTATAAAAAACGAAACGAAATAGGATCTGTGTTTTAATCAGATTGCCAAAAAATATGATTATAATTATCGATATAGAAAATGCAATTTCGGGAATTTAATAAAAAACTAAATCATAAACTTTACGTAAGCCGAAACCCTAGAAATAATTGGTATCTACGATAGTAGAACACAAATAGTTGGTACCCACGATAACATACTCGACAAAGTTTGATCCACGATAGCAGACTAGAAATTGTTTGTACTCACGAAAGTACACTAGAAATAGTTGGAACCCACGATAATAGACTTGAAATACTTGGTACCCACGATAGTAGACTAGGTACAATTTGTACCCACGATAATAGACTAGAAATAGTTGGTACCCACAATAGTAGAACACAAATAGTTTGTACCCATGATAGTATATTAGACACGGTTTGTACCAACGATAGCAGATTTGAAATACTTGGTGCCCACGATAATAGACTAGACACAGTTTGTACCCACGATAGCAGACTAGAAATGGTACCCACGAAAATATACTAAACACTGTTTGTACCCACGATAGTAGACTAGACACTGTGTGTACCCACGATAGAGACTAGAAATAGTTGGTACCCACGATAAAACCCTTAGCATCAAAGAAGTATTTCAAACAATGGATCCCGCCAATCGCTTGAGAGAGAGAGAGAGAGAGAGAGAGAGAGAGGGGGAGGGAGAGAGAGAAAGGGAAATCGGTTTAACGTCCACTCGACACAAACTAGGTCATTTCGGGACTAACACATGGTTCAATTTTATTTCAATAATTCGCTTGCGCGGAGCTAGGGGTCTTTAACCCTTGTCACATACAACCGGGGATTCGAAACCACGCAAGTTGACTCAATGACAGACCTTATGATACAGCGCGAACAAAGTGAAATAAACTGACTCGTGAAACATACATGTTATACAAACAATACATAAATCTACAAATAATATAACAACACTTCCTAGTATGATAATTACAACTCAAAACTGACCTTGGTTACATAAATAAATGAATCAAGTTAAACAGGATAGTGTCCCCTTAATCAGAAAATACATCTTTCTCGAGCAAAATAGAATTTATGCACTTGTGCTTCAAATTGCTCTTGTAAATGAATTAATTGGCGGGGGGGGGGGGGCATTTACGGAACTCGGGCATTTTTTTGATCTCGTCATTAATTGGTCGTTGTCTGGGATACGACGTATCTCTTCATTAATTGGTCGTTGAAGAAGTATTGTTAAAAGTAAACCGGTTATGTTAATAAAATCCTGAATCCGGTAGGGACAATATCGTATATAATTTACATGCATTTTAACATGGGATTATATACAATATCGTATATAATTTACATGCATTTTAACATGGGATTGTTCTCGGGTTTCATTTTTTTTTAATCCATGAATGATTTTGTTGGGGGGTTTTTTATCCATGAATTTTTTGGGATTTTTTTAACCATGAATTATTTGGGGGGGGGGGGGGGGTCCATGAATTATTATTTTTTTTTTAAATGAGAAGACGTGCTTCACCTGTAAGTATGTCGACCTAATTTACTCAATTGTGTTAAACCGCAGGATATAGACAGAGGAAAGCAATAAAATGAGACCGAATAAATGTAACTGAAAAGGATTTTAAGGGGATAAGTTTTCAGAACACATCCATTTTTTTAAATATTAAATATTAAATATATTAAATATATATTAAATATATATATATATATATATATATATATATATATATATATATATCGATTGATAATTAATTACCAATTGAATTTAATTACAAATTTGAAAATTGATAAATGCAATTTAAACAGGAAGGCATGCACTAATTACTAAGTAAACACGTACTGATTGAGATTTTAATACAATTACTGTAAACACGTACTAATTGAGATTTTAATACCATTACTGTAAACACGTACTGATTGAGATTTTAATACAATTACTGTAAACACGTACTGATTGAGATTTAAATACCATTACTGTAAACACGCATTGATTGAGATTTTAATGCCCATACTGTAAACACGCACTAATTGGGATTTTAATAAGTAAAACACGTACTAATTGAGATTTCAATACCATTACTGTAAACATGTACTGATTGAGATTTTAATACCATTACTGTAAACACGTACTAACAGAGATTTTAACACCATTACTGTAAACACGTACTAGTTGAGATTTTAACACTATTACTAAGTTAAACAGCGGAGCTAATGGAGATGTTTGTTGTTTAGATGATGTTTGATCACTCCTTTCTTGCATTCAGTGTAATATTTGGAGGTTCTAACCCATGGAAGGGCGTGTGACCGAAACGTTGTATTTAAATAGCAATTCATAATTCGCAAGCACCTGTAAGTGTTGTGAATGGCCTTTAATGATGGTAGAGAAGTATCAAGCTAAGAGAATAAAGCTAGTAAAAATTTGCCCACAAAATAAATAATTTAATTTCTGTTCTTTTCAATAAATCGCTAACGATTAAATTCAGTATACCACGTGCTTTGTATCCAATTCATTAAAACTATTTGGGTTTATAATCAGCACGTAATAATAATTCCATATAATAATTACATTAAATATATCATTATACCATATCAATCAGTGAACATTATTGGGTTATATATTTCATTATTTAAACATACATTATGCAAGAGCTAAATCTGTCTTTTGCAGGTCTTTCTTTAGGCCTGAACAGTTATCTAAATTATTAATTCGATATTAATTAACTTATCTAGACCATAACCAACTCTCGGTGGCATCGCTAGCCTGCGATATTTACTGTATTAGGATCCGATTTGCTGCTCAACTTTCAGTCATTATTAAATCATGAAATGGATAATCGAGTCTATGTTTTTTAATCGTACCAACTTTAGTAATGATGATCGAGGCTAGGCCGAAAATTCAATCGCTAAATTCTCAGTTCAGAGTGGATCAATTTGACTGAAATTTTCCGCAAATTCCCTTTAAATTATCTAGTTTTTAACTATAGTGAGAACTGCCAGCTCTTTATCTAATCTCCCATAATGTATCTTTAAATATCTAAATTGAGTGGATCAATTTGACTGAAATTTTCCGCAAATTCCCTTTAAAGTATCTAGTGAGAACTGCCAGCTCTTTATCTAATCTCCCATAATGTATCTTTAAATATCTATCCTATTTTACTTACTAGTTCTATTCCTCTCCAGACCAGACTAAATAAATAAGCATTTTTTAGCTCATCGTATATATTTTACATTAACCTGGTCATCGTCGTATATATTATACATTAACCCCATCTCAAATATGTTTTAACAAAGACAACTCTACCGATCAAGTCTCTCGTCACCGCCCACGCAGCGCGTGCTGTTTTATTACCACTTGCCCTTCCCTTTTTATAACCAGTTCACGATTACAAAACCTTCTGCTAAAATTACTCCAAATATTTGAAGCTTACAGGTCACGTTACAACGGACAAATATTTGAATGTATCCACTATCGACCGACATCTTCATCTATTGGATAAAAAGACGAGCCATTTTTGTTTTCTTAAAACGAAACCATTGCGTCTAGGTTGTCCCTCACGGTTATTGTCAAAGATATTCAGCAGTTTCGTAATAATGCATTACAACAGATGGGGTGGGTCTTTGAGAGAGAGAGAGAGAGAGAGAGAGAGGGGGGGGGGAGACGTCCATCCTTTTCAAAAGGGTTTGGGATATACTCCTACTCGACCCTAATTAATCACCATTCACCTCAACTAAGACGATTAACCCATTTTTTCTTGCTCTCATTCAAATTGCACAATGGCTACCAATAATTTCATAATAAACAAATTCCCAGAGTAGTACATATGTACCAGATTTCAACATTTTTAATTAAATCAGTCAAACGTGCTAATAAAGCATTAATAATTCATTGAGACTGGATAATAGAAATAAGTAGCACGTGTCATATAATACGCTCGGTTAGTGGGTGTTTTACAAACAAAACATACTATATAAATGTCCGTGTGAAAAGATGACTATATAGTTTTCATTGATCAAAAGATCACGTGATACATGTACGTAAGTCAGTCAATATAAAATCCATCAATATTACCACATCACGTTAATAGATGATTTCCTTTTGTATATAATTAGAATTAAAAAAGACAGGTCACCAGGAAACGAAACATGCGTCCATAGCAGCTGGATGACCCTTTTGTTGTACATAGACAATAATATCTCGTGTTCGCCGTAAGTCATTACTTGAAAAGTAGGACGCTAAAAACGCGATTATATTTCATCGTAAGTAAGTCAGATCCAGTCATTGGGTAAATCATGTTCCTGGAGCAACGACTTCGAGATTTACAACATCTAGGTGTTGCTAGATTAGTCTGCAATTCCCAAACTTTAAGGCAGTTATCTTCAGTCAAATTGATCCACTCTGAACCGAAGTCGGTACGATAAAAAAACGTAGTCTCGATTGTCCATTTTTTTTTATTTAATCATGAATGAGCGTTGAGCAGCAGATAGGTTTATAATCCAATAAATATCGCAGGCTAGCGATGACATCGAGAGTTGATTATGGTCTGGATAATTTAATTAATGTCTTATTAATAATTTAGATAACATTTCACGCCTAAAGAAAGACCTACAATTGGCAGATTTAGCTCTTGAATAATGCATGTTTAATGTATATAATCTGGGTACCGGTACGGTACAGATATATAGTTCAAAGTCTAAATATCACACAATATATAAAAATAAATTATTACACACTATATCAAACATGATGAAACACTGAGAAAGGGTTTAAAGGTCGTTCATTGTTAAAGGCCGCCGAACGTTTTTACTAAGATAGCATGTCAACAGTTTTATCGTCAGACATAGTCAAAGTTTGTCAGAATTCTACTAATCTTGTCAGAATCCTACTAATCTTGTCAGAATTCTACAAAGTTTGTCAGAATTCTACTAATCGTGTCAAATAACAACAATGTTCCTTGAAAACACTAAAGTCTCGAATCCTATAAGTTTGTGGTGTGGCGATGACACAGGGATGGGAGTACACTGATCAGGAGTGAATATTCACTAGGCCTCTACAATCACTGATAAAGATGACATCGATGCGACTTAATGAGCCACAAATATTAACTTTTTTCCTCCGACAAATTAAATTCTAAAACATTTATTTTTTATGTATTAGAAATAAAAATTAAGACGTTTGACGTATTTGTTGGTAAAAATTATTTCCTATTTAGTGTAAATGGGTATTAAAATGAGTAAAATACAATATTCTGCCCGAACCAGTAACGTCTTATGTAAAAAAAAATGCACGCGCCATTGAGCAATTGATTGACACCGCGTGATGTGACGTCACGTGTTGAAGGTAGTCATCTTTTAAAGAGATTTTAGAAGATTCCGTAACCCTCTGTGAAACAGATTGGGGTGGGAGTACAGCTTTAAAATGACCAAGTCATCATGACGGTTAATATTATATATATTGTCGAGTCATTATTGTACTTCGTGACATCATGATAATGATTATAATAACAGTCACAGGGGTATGTAACATGTCATGCCCAATAGCTTCACGAACCGTCTAACTTTATCATTTACTTACTTCCGGTGCAAATGATCAGTGAGTTGCTAGGGAAAAGCGGGGTCAGATTGGACCCAGGGCAGAAGACATTATAACATACATCGTCGATTGCTGGGACAAACGACTTGACTACCAATAAAGGCTAAATATACGTCCTATAGTCATCTCTTTGTTTTCAATCTGTACTGATTTAAAACCGGTTAATCTATTTATAATCTTATCAAGAATCACGTGATCCAGTGGGTTTTTTTTTTTTATAAATTGTGGTATCAGTGTGTGACGTTTGTCAGTTTAATCAATCATTGGATAATATACTGGGTCACGT
Source organism: Patella vulgata (assembly GCF_932274485.2). Taxonomy (NCBI): domain Eukaryota; kingdom Metazoa; phylum Mollusca; class Gastropoda; family Patellidae; genus Patella; species Patella vulgata. The sequence goes on from NC_065885.2 coordinate 8,849,448, forward strand.
GCTTCTTCATTTGATTGCATATCGTATAGATCACTAAGACGCCTTATAGTAATGTAACGTTCAAAGGGGACATCCTGGTAACCAAGACTGCATATTGTCTAGATCACCAGGACGTCTAATAGTAACGTTTGAAGCGGACTTCCTGATAGCCAAGATTACTGGTTGGGACAAGGATAAAACAAAGCAAGTGGTAAACAATATCAATCAACATTCGTCCATATATCACTAGGAGTTGACTGCAGGATGTTATTAATGGATGTTTCCAAGCTCCCGGATGGTCCAGTCTGGAGTTATCGTTCTTGGTCAACTCACTGTAGCTAATTGCCCCCTGGTCATCTTACAATAAAACAACCTTTTGGGCCAGTTGTTTGAGAATGTAGAATCTCAGCTAATCAGACTCTACTAGAACAATTACACGTGGAGGGCACATTGGGTCCACCGAGGGACAATTATAGTCTAGCCTTGATTGTTATCGTTGTTACGATAATAAACAAAGTCTCGATCATCCATTTTTACGGTAACCGCATCGACCACAAAACGTATCTAAATTTACTTATATCTCAGCCATCCGATGCCATTGAGAGTTGATTATGGTCTTCTTAAGTTAATTAATGTCTAATTAATAATTTATATATCATGTCAGGCCTAAAGAAAGACTTGCGATATGCAGATTTAGCTCTTGCATAATGCCTGTTGAAGTATGCGTTACATGCTGCTAAAATCTGCTTCAAGAATTTTAACATTTTTTGCCTGATGATGATGGAATGTGATGATGATGATGATGATGATGATGATGAAGAGGATGATGATGGATAGTGATGATGAGTATGATGATGATGATGAGTATGATGATGATGATGATGGATAGTAATAATGAGGATGAAGAGGATGATGATGGATAGTGATGATGAGGACGATGATATTGATGAAGAGGATGATGATGATGGATAGTGATGATGAGGATCATGAGGATGATGATGGATAGTGATGATGACGATGACGATGATGATGAGGATGAGGAATTATACCAGTGATAACGTTCTACTCTATTCTGATCTTTAGTTCCGGATTTGAACGACGTGTCCCATTTAAACACTAAGAGCTTGCCGGATTATATTAGAATTTACACAATGTCGTGACGGTTAAATATATAACCAGGATGTTTCCTCAATACCTCATCAACTATCTACAACTTTTACTTGAAATTCTCACGTGTATTATTACTAACTAATCAACATCAAAACATCTACGAAATAATAGATATGACGTCAGTATGTTAAAGTTAAATGAGAGAGAGAGAGAGAGAGGGGAGGGGGGAACGTCCACTCGACACAAACTAGGTCATTTCGGGACTAACATATGGTTTAATTTTATTTCGATAATACGCTTGCGTGTAGGGGTCTTTAGCAGTGGGGGGAAGCCGGAGTACCCGAAGAAGACCCACAAGGTTTGACAGGCGACTGGGGAATCGAAACCACACCAGCTGACTCAATGACAGACCTTATGATACAACATGCAAGCGCTAACCGTTGCCCCCCCCCCCCCGTAAAGTTAAAATGACGGTATGATAAATATGACGTCAGTTTATAAAGCTAAATGACGATATGCTAGATATGACGTCAGTTTATAAAGCTAAATGACGATATGCTAGATATGACGTCAGTTTATTAAAGTTAAATGATATGACGTCACTTTATTAAAGTTAAATGACGACATGATATAACGATATAAATGACGATATGCTAGATTTAGGATGTGTTATCTATTCCATGATTGGGTGTGATCTCCTTTCCATGATTGAATGTGTTATCCATTCCATGATTGAATGTGTTATCTATTCCATGATTGGATTTGATCTCCATTCCTTAATTGGATGTGATCTCCATTCCATGATTGGGTGTGATCTCCATTCCATGATTAAATGTGTTAGCTATACCATGATTCGATGTGATCTCTATTCCATGATTGGATGTGATCTCTATTCCATGATTGGATGTGATCTCCATTCCATGATTGGATTTGATCTGCATTCCATGATCGAGTGTGATCTCTATTCCATTATTGCATGCGAACTTGATCCCATCTGAGCTCTGTCCTATGACTAGAAGGGAGTGAGCTCGATCCCTTGATAACACTTTCTGGAGTTTTCTTCGGTTACCGCAGCTGATATGAATAAATAAAACCAGATCATGCCAGAACACCTTAATCCTGATTAAACCTTGTTGGTTTTTAATGCCAAACCCCATTAGTTTATCTCTCGCATTAAAGTCAATTTATGTAAATGGGTGGGGGGGCATATAACTCAAGTTTTCTCTCAGATACATTAAATCGACCCCAATACTAAATATATCCTACGCCACCCAGTATACACCTATCTAGATATGATTTAACACATGACACAATTATATGGAATATAAGTCACTTGAACAATTTATTCGTCATCAACATGTAGATGTGCCAGTCAATCTCGTCAATCTTGATAAAGACGGGAGAACCCTCGTCGAAACGTTGCTGGTAACTTGTACTCCATCATATAATTGTGTCACGTGTTAATCTCAGCCAGTTACTAAATGCCACTTAAACAATTTAGATATGAATTCATTAATATTAAACAAAAAAAAAAATATAAGATATAAAGAAGCTATTGTAGTGCACGGTTACCGCCCATGACCCTTTAATAAAGATATATTATCAATTGTAAAATTTGTAATACCTGACTACATTCCTTCCTCATTACATCTATCAACACTATAAACCATCATATCGATAAAATAGTTATAAAGTCGGTCAATTTAAGGCTGATATTACTAATACTCGGAATTTCTAATATGTACGTGTGGGCTGTGAAATATGAAATGAAATGAGATGGGGTTTAATGACCTACTGTTCTGTTCCGACAGCTAGTGTGCTATGAGGGAAATTTTGCCTGGGCAGCGGCACTATGGCCTAATCTTATATCGAATTCCAACTGCCAAGAGATCTTTTACGTATACACGGGACCTCGGTTTTTCGTCTCATCCGAATGAAAATAAAAGCAGAAATTCCCATTTAAAAATACTACTACGAATCTAGAGAAAGGAAATTGGAAACATCAACAGAGTCATGTGAAATATTTTTGGTTATTTTGTGTCAATTTGAACAAAAATATGTTGAATTTGTGAAACCGGATGTATGTACATAGTTTAAATAACTGCCCGGAAAAAAAAGAAAATGAAATAGAATATGAATCCTAACTTACCCTTTTTAAACATCAAATGCCCATTTTAAATCTTCATTTTTACAAACGATCGACATTATGAGATCGACACGTTGTTTGTGGGACCGGTTTCAAGTTATCTAACATACACAGGATTGGCTTATTCTGCACCCATTGACCTCTTGGCATGCGGAGGCGGGACAAGTCACGCTCACCCAGTCGATATAGCTCCTGGTTATCAATGAACCGTGAAATGCCTGGTCAATATGACCTACAGTAGTCTAGATTGACCAGGCGTTATGAGTCAACCATATTTTCCAGTAATTTCGTCTGGGATGGTTCAAGAATGTTACAGAGTTTTTGGGGAGTTTTTTTCTGGAAATTTAGTTACTCAATAATTTGAACTAAAAAACGAGCACGTAAGATGTTGAACAAGATAAAATCTGTCAACCAACCAGCGATAAACTTAAAGTGACATGCGACGAGTTACATTAAAGAGAGAGAGAAATGGGGTTTAACGTCCACTCGACACAAACTAGATCATTTCGGGACTAACATATGGTTTAATTTTATTTCAATAATTCGCTCGCGCGTAGGGGTCTTTAGCAGTGGGAGGAAACCGTAGGACCCGGAGAAAACCCACGAGGTTGGACAGGCGACTCTACTCCTTGTCACGTACAACCGGGGTTCGAAACCACGCCAGTCGACTCAATGACAGACTTTATGATACAGCGCGCGCACGCTAACCATTCAGACATCCAACCCCCGAGTTGCATTTAAAACCTTCAAATATTCAGTTTTATGGAATTATATTATCGCGCAATTAATTCTTTAACATGAAACAATTGCGAATTCTGTTTAATACGGATTTTATAATGTCTGATTGGCAAATCCTAGGGGTGAAAAGATGCGACATTTCGAATTCTGTTTAATACGGATGTTGCAATATGTCTGAATGAAAAATTTCCAGGGGTGAAAAGTTGCATTTCTATAGAGAGAGAGAGAGAGAAACTATTAATGAATAAAATAAACATATAAATGATAAATTATAAAAACGATGGAATGAAGGATGAATGACGAGGTCAACGGTTCAATATGAAGAACAATGAATATCAATGGGATATTGAATCACGTCTATAAATAGCTTTAATGTAAGACGTAAAACTGTTGATAGGGGAAAACCACAACAATATCTACCTAGAGACGAAAACAATTTACCTTCAAATAAAATAACCAATAACTTAGAATTTAACGAAATAATTATAACTTAATGCAAATTGGTATCTCAAGTAATAGATTTGAATTGAAACCAAAGTTTCACAAATTAATAAATAAAAAACAACAATACAATGATGACCATATTAGACTATTGTTATCATTTATGCGTTAGAAAGATAACCGACGAGCTAATGCTGTATTTTGATATAGATAATAAATTCTCAACAACTATAAAACAGATTTTATCACAAAAAAACAACAATCAGTGAATTAAAGATCCACTGTTTAAATTTCCACGAGTGACAATAACTATAATGAAATTCAACCAGTTTGTAGTACATGGGAAATATAAGGCGTTATTATTATTTACAGTGATTAAAATTGACTATTTTATAAGAATAGTATATGTATATATGATTACTTACATTCTAACGGTAGTTGAAGCATGCATAGCAGACGTGATGTTTATTACCGGAACTGTATATACATCACTGTACACATAGCTACCACGTGGTCTCTTCCATACACTAAACACGTGGTACCTCGTGACTCAATGATGACCAATAGCCAAAAATAGATTCTATATATGTATATATCTGTAGGTTGTATGAATGAAATTTGTTCACACGCGTTTACTAAAGCAATAACACAGAACGATAGTCTACTAGGTAACGACATGCATCAAGGAAAAGCGAAGGAATCAATGGTTCTGTGAATGAACGAACAATCAAATGAAAGGATTCAAAGATTTTTTAATTGTGAATGAATGAATGAACGATAGCCTACTAGGTTACAATTAACATATATCAAGGAAGAATGAAGGAATCAATGGGTGTGTGAATGAACGAACACTCAAATGACATGATTCAAAGATTATTTAATTATGAATGTATGAATGAATGAATGAATAAATTGTTTAACTATCAGCCCATTGATGACCTTAGATTAAATGAAATAAAGGGGCGACTAATTGAACAGATTGTTATAAATATCTAAATATAAAACCTAATACTCCATAATACAATACTAGTGGGTGATCAAACAGGTGAGATTAATTATAAATAAATAGTTAATTTATTACAAGGTAACACATGACCAAGGTTGTGAAAAAACCATGGTGAACCTACGTCAATTAATATCCAATCATCTGTCCAATGACGTAGTTTAGACTGTTATAATTGATAGATTGGAGTAATGACGTCAACAATATGATATTATGAATGGGGAGAAATGATTATGGCGCTATGTGTCCGGCTGATTTATTGTTTTTCTGATTTCCTTTTTCAGGCGTCAGTGATAAACACATATTCTCGGCCAGTGTTTGCGACGGATCGAGCTTGTTATGTTCGAACTGAACTCCATTATAAGGTTCGTGTCCACTTCAATTTTTTATGACAAAATATAATATTTATAGCTTGACCGACTATTTAATAGACGTGTGGGTGACTTCCGCGGTTATTTCTGCCACTAATGGAAGATCATCGTGATTTTCAGGCGTACTGGCGTGGACGTAAAATTACGCTTGGCAGTTGTGAGTCGATATAAGAGTAGACCGTAGCGCCGCTGTTCGGGCCAAATTCTCTCATAGCATACTGTATGACGCATGCCCGTCTTCATTAGCCCAGTCGGAGCAGAACAGTAGGACGTTAAACCCCATTCCATGTCTGCCACTGATGGTGGTTACCTGTGTAATAAATGGACCCACCTTAAGTCTAGCCTACCTATCGTATTTCTACAGTCAGGTATTGAAGAATCAGAAATAGACGTGCTATTGTTTCACCCTTCATTCCCCAATGACAAATGGGCTTAGCTCGTTAAATCTGTTATCTATGCCCATAATGCTAGCGTTAACAGTGTGCCCTTAACGCTGACGTTAACACGGCGCCGTTAATGTTGACGTTAACGCCGCTGCGTTAATGTTGCTATTAACACCGTGTCGTTAATGCAGTTAATGTTGACGTTAACACGGTGCCCTAAATATTGACGTTAACACCGGTCCCTAATGCTGACATTAACACCATGTCCTTAAAGGCTCAATACCACTCTTGTTGTAACTGAATAATATGTCCCAATCTTTATTCTGGTCAACAAATTGTACTATTTTACAATATTCCAATTAATTGATGATACAAATTTCATCTTAATACACCTAATTTAAAAAATTGGAATAATTCAACTAAATGATTTGAAAAGCCTGACGTAAAGCTTTTCAAATGTTACTTGGATTTAAAAATATTTTTGAACCCTCTGGACAAGTAAAATAGGATTTAATGGATAATTTACACAACAGGTAGGACACTAACACATCTAGTACTTAGAATAAGGCTATTTTTTTATTTTCTGGAGCTGTCAAGCCAGCAAGAGTGTTATTGTCCCTTTAATGCTGACGTTAACAATATGCCCGTAATGCTGACGTTAGCGTTGTGCAGTTAACGCTGTCGTTAAAACTATGCCCTTTGTGCTGACGTTAACACTAATACCCTTAATGCTGTGGCTGACGCCATGCCGTTAATGCTGACGTTAACACTATGCCCTTGATGTTGTCGTTAAAACTATGCCCTTTATGCTGACGTTAAAACCATACCCTTTACGCTGACGTTTACACTTGCAACATATCTTATAGCCATAATATGTAAGTTAGTATAGTCACTTTAAATATATACTTTAGACCATTCGACCCCCCCAACCTCGACACGAAGGTGTATACACGTATAAACCATGCCTATCAGTTGAAACCAATCCCGTGTTAACCTCGCAAATAATCTACAAGATTTCACCTCTAAACAACATCATGCTATTGAACCAAATCATGTCAAATACCAGCAACACTCTGGGTGGTGGAACGCTTCAAACTTACTGGACTGGATTCAAAATAGAATTACAAAATACATACTGGACTGGATTCAAACATACTGGACTGGGTTCAAAAGATGGCAGGAACTACGAAATATATCTAGCATAGAAGTTTCGTTTACACATTTACATTTCAATTTATCTATTTATTTCTGTTATCAGACAGTACAGCTATTTGATTAAACACCGAACTAAAAAAAAAATATCCAGTGCACTGAAAGATTGGACCTGAAAGTTATTTACAATTTTAAATTGAACTATTTTCTATCTGTTATCATACAGTACAGCTATTGATCTTGGGTTTTGCAAGACTCTATAAATATTACAAAAGTTTAAACAGTTAAAAATAACTTTTCTATATATGGATGTTGTTAGTGATTCTTCGAGGGGCTGATTTTATTTGATATAAATTCTTCTCATCGTCAGACTAAAATACCTAACCCAAGCCAAGTACCGCCATCTGTATTGAGTTTTGAGATAAAAAAAAATAGAAGGCAATATAGAAGAATTAATTATTACATCATTGAAGGAATGTGTGGAATTATTCTGTCAATGTTATTGTCTATGGTTCATTCCAAACACAGCAAGTAACATCATATATGATTTGATATACGGCGTACTCTATAAACTTGCCTCCAGTGTGGGAAAATCTGATGGCGGCTTTGACTTTTTTGTTTCAGAGTGGACCGAGGGAACTTAAATCATATACATGTATTTGGTGGAAATGTCCACAATTATTGACATCTCAAACACGTGATCTGTCGATTAAAGTCAGTGAAACTATTTTCCTTAACAACAACGACTTGCAATAGCCCGTCTTCTGCCATTAATACAATCTCAATCAATGAACTAATGTCGACCAGCTCGTGGTCTGATCAAGTGGGAACGACAATTTAACAGAAGGAGTTCTTCTTGACAATATTTGTATGGAATGAATACATTCTATGGCGTACTCATACGTCATCAACACAGCCATGCCAGTTCTATGGCGTACTCCTACGTCATCAACACCACCATGCCAGTTCTAGGGAGTACTCCAACGTCATCAACACCACCATCTGAATTCTAGGGAGTACTCCAATGTCATCAACACCAAAATGTCAGCTCTAGGGCGTACTCTTGTTATGCTCATCAAGCCAGTTCTAGGGCGTACGTCCACGTCACAAATACAACGTCACCATGTCAAATCTACTGTTGGACAGAAGAGAACCCCACCACCTACTCCGCCCTGTCGTCTATTCCCATGCGCCAATCCCTTTGATTACTGGAAACAGGCCTATGAGCACATGTGTATAAACAGACTTAAGTTTTAACACCAATACATCTACTATTGTTAAAGTTAAATTTTTATATTATTGGGTAAGATTTAGTCTAATAGTAAGTGCAGGGGGACTGCACCACACATAATTTACACAAAAACAAATATACGAACAAGACATATTACGCAGAAATCACAAACAAACGCACAATTCAAATAAAGAGAATGGATCCGGGGGTCCACTGTGCTGTACAGTCCCGGGCCTGTAGTGATACAGACTTCACTCAAATTTGAAAACAATCAGGAATAAAACCCAGAGAAACCATTGTGTAATGCCAGCATGAGTCATGGTCTGCTATATGTTACAAAAAATATGAATGTATGCATATTGTAGTAAAATTTAACTAAAGTAGCCACTTATAAAAAAAAAACAGGTAAATGTTCTATGTCAATTTAGACACGTTTTAGTATTCAATAGAATAGAGGCATATAGAACACAGTAGGTTAAATGTTCCACCCACCACAAAATAGAGGATTAATGTACTGTATGATCATAATATAGCCATTCTAACACAGTCCAAGGTCGGGTCCAGACCACACAAAAACTAATCTCTAAGTTACAGACAAGTTGGGATGGGCATCAGACAGAAACAAGACAAATTGTAACCCAAACAGACAACAAAAGATATAACAACTGCTGGTAATAATATCCACTCCCACCCACTCACCGTAAATAAGTGGATATTATTACTTCTATATAAACATAGCTATATATATATATATATATATATATATATATATATATATATATATATATACAGCATAGTGCGACAGATCGTTTAAAACATCTGTAACAGATAGAACATCATATTTTCGTAAAACATCCCAGAATGTTAGCTAATGATTATATGCACTTGTTTTAAAATTAGATATTTATATATAATTTTGTAGCAATCTCGAGAATCAAAGACTTCTGCTAACAGGCGGTGATTGTATTGAAATTTATTTTTACACCCCCCGCATAAAAGATTTTATTCTCAATAGATATATTTTAAATCTAAAAATACATGAAATGAAATGAAATGAAATGGGGTTTAACGTCCTACTGTTCTGCTCCTAACCTAGGCTAATGAAGACGGGCATACGCCATACAGTGTGCTATGAGGGAAATTTTGCCCGGGCAGCGGCACTATCGCCTACTCTTATATCGAATTCCAACTGCCAAGGGATCTTTTACGTGCATTCCAATGTATACACAGGACCTCGGTTTTTCGTCTCATCCGAAGGACTAGACAGCTGTCCTTGTCAGGCCCTCCGTTCTGCACCACTGACAAGGGGAAACCACGTCGGAAAATCCAGATGAACTTTCTCGGCCAATGTAGGGGTCGAACACCCGACCCCCAGGCTAGTGAGCCAGCGCCTTAACCACCTAGCCACTGTGGCTGTACGTTTAAATATCGCATGATGAAAATAAATATTACGTTTTAAAGTCTCTATATAACTCAATATCATCCAAAGTCTTCGAAATTAAAAACACAAATTATTTGTAAATTTAAATCAACATGGATGCTGTGTTCTTACCGGGAAAGAATGGGTTTCAGACATCCAATGTTTAACCATTGGTACACGATTCGTGTACCATAATGCGTTTCAGCGCCATTTAAAACAAGGGACTCGAAAAACGAGGCTAGACATATTCTTATCTGGAGAACATGCGCAATAAATAGGCCTACTATTGGTGTAGACTGGAATAACCAGACGCTATATAGAGTTTGCAAATCGATTGATTGAGACTTCAGGCGTATGTCGCCGAACATAACTGATTAGAAATTTCAGTAAAAATAGAAATGATTGAACGTAAATCAGTTTATATACATTCATATAACATAGTTATATGCGTTGCAACCCATTTGTGTCAATTTCTAGGTCCCAAATATTAGCGATTTAGCTCCTTTAATATCGCATGATGACTGATTATGAACAATACATTCTTAGATTCAATACTAGGCGTTCACAATGCGTTTCTTCAAAGACGACGGGGTGTATCCAAAATACCATAGGTCAAATGTAATTATGGGATATTTCTGGCAATAAAGGGCGTGGAGCGAACAAATATATCTCGTCGAATAACCGGGTTTTGAGAATTTAAATAAATAATTCGCCAAAGTAATTTATTGTAATTGTCATAAGAGGTCGCTGCAGATTGAATAGGGGAGATAACTCCAGATAAATTCGCCACAAAGCATGAGTTATGCCCCCTGTTCTATCCACGTTGTACTTGGTGTTATTTTCTCGGTTGTTGTTATTTTTGTAAATAATACTAATTTAGAAAAAACCTAGATAAGTCATATCAAAGCGTATTTGTTCTCCAATATATTTTGTAAACTTACGTCGATCTTGAGTATGTCTGCGTTCTATTCACATTATAACTTTACACGACACAACCAAATTCTTAACTGACAGGAACAAACAATACGTATATAAATACTGCATAGAAAAACCAAAGTGACCGACACAACGATTCTAAAAGAAATAACAAATTAAATGGCACAGACAAAGCCCTCTTCGACGACATTTAAAACGGCTGAGTTTTACATTCATTTACCAAACAGTGACAGCTTTAACCAATCAGAAGATCTAGCCAATTTTTTGCGCAGTTAAATATCAACCGAGTACGATGTTAGATATATGATAATAATACGGTATATAGACCATAGTTTATTGTTATTTAATAATACCCATAACACGTGTTATTTCATAGAAAAATACAGAAAAATCCCATAAAAATATGAACTGCGTTTTAATTTAAAGCTGTCATCGTGTAAGCAGATAGATATTACTTGATTTACATAATTTTGGTGATATTTCATACCGAACCATGAAGTAGAGGAACATATCTCCAAGTGATGCGTGGGATACGCCATGTTCATTATTCAAACTTTTTGACTTTAAACTTACTTTATATAAGATACAAATGCCTTAATAATATGTTATGCAACGATTTCTACGTTTTCATAGCATCCTCTCCACCCCAACCCCAACCCCCAGGACACACTCCCACTCCCCCCTTTTCAAGATAATTCCTACACTCATTCATACAATTTGTGTCTGTCATCATTGTATCGGGGGAGGGGGGGGGGGGGGTATCGCGTGTGCGTTAATGTATCATAAGGTCTGTCATTGAGTAGGGTCGCCTGTCCAACCTCGTGGGTTTTCTCCGGTTCCTCCGGTTTCCTCCCACTGCTAAAGACCCCTACGCGCAAGCCAATTATTGAAATAAAAATTAAACCATATGTTAGTCTCGAAATGACCTAGTTTGTGTCGAGTGGACGTTAATCTCTCTCTCTCTCTCTCTCTCTCTCTCCCTCTCTCTCTCATTGTATCAGACAGTCAGATTGTATAAAATATATTTTTATTATCCGATACTGTGACATTTTGTTCGTTGTTATGTTGTACTTTAAAAATTATGACCTTCACCTTGTGTTACAGGTGAACCGCGTGTAGTTATATAAACAACGTGAATGGGGTTGTAAACAACTATTTAAAGAAAAACCTCTCATTTAAAGATACATTATGTAAGATTTAGATAAAGAGCTGACCATTCTTGCTATAATCGTTCAAAAATAGATAATGTAAAATTAAAATATTGAAAATTTCTTTCAAATTACTTCATTCTGAGCCACGTTATCAAGTTATCACTATTTGTAGTTTTGACAAGATGTGTGCATAGTTGTAACCAGGGCACTGGAATATTCGAGTCTTAGCCTCGCTTTGCCATTTTTGAATTAAATATTTAAATGGCGAACCGTTCTAATCTAGCTAAAATCTCGAGTATCCGATGCCATCGGGAGTTGAATATGGTCTGGATAGGTTATAAATTAATGTCTAATTAATAGTTTAGATAACATTTCAGGCCTAAAGAAAGACCTATAATAGGTAGATTTAGCTCTTGCATAATGTTCTTTTAAAGAGACAGCCAATATATCAGTCCATAAATATTCTAAAAAGAAAATATGTAGATGCGCTTCAATGATGGGTGGGGTGGGGGTCCTACTGTTATCGGCAGATTAAAGATGAAATGAAATGGGTTAAACGTCCTACGTTTCTGCATCAGTGTGCTAATGAAGACGAACGTGCGCCATACAGTGTGCTAGAAGGGAAAGTCTGCTCGGACAGATTTCAAATTCCAGCTGCCTGGGATTCTTTTATGTATATTCAAACGTTCACACGTGACAAGTGATCTCGGTTTCCGTTCCATCCGAACGACTGGGCGCACCACTGACAAGGGGAAACAACGCTGACCAATCCCGGGAAACTTTTTTAGCTTACACTGGAATCAAGCCCAAGACTTTCTGGTTAATAGGCCAGTGGCTTACTCCTTGAGCCACCGCCCCTCCCCACCACGCCCCCACCACGCCCTGTATAAAGAACGGTCGGGCTTGCTATCAATATAAGCTAATGTTGAGTTGAAAATAAGATAAAATTAATGAATTTAATTAAAACTGTGAGTATAATAATTGTTATTGATTGAGTCTGTATTACAATTTTTTTGGCAAATTGGCTCTCAATGACGTCATGTCGACCGATATAATGATCATAATGGAACTGCTAGTAGTTTAAACCAGAGCCTTATATGTAGGTCTCTGGTTTAAACGTATACGCCATTTATTGAGAGCGCATGTGTCATGTATGTAGTCGACACCCCTCCGATAATAACAGAACTGGAAATAATGTCCCTTTATTGACCCTTCTACTCGTTTGTCCGATAATAATACTATATGGGTTTTCGTCAGGATACCCGTTGTATTAAATGTAAACAGCGGCGGCGCCAGAAGGGATGTCACCCCCCCCCCCCCCCTTATCATAGCCATGTATGTACTTTTCAACCGGCCTCTCTGCATGGCTGTGAAATCTCAACTGGGAATAAAACTCCTCAAGTTCCATGCTCACTATAAAACAATCTTTCATGTTGCCGTTCACTTGAAGGCGTGCGCTTTAGATGATAAGGTCTGCCCCCCCCCCTCTTATCATAGCCATGTATGTACTTTTCAACCGGCCTCTCTGCATGGCTGTGAAATCTCAACTGGGAATAAAACTCCTCAAGTTCCATACTCACTATAAAACAATCTTTCATGTTGCCGTTCACTTGAAGGCGTGCGCTTTAGATGATAAGGTCTGTCACTGAGTCAAGTGGCGTGGTTTGATTCCCCTCTTGTGCTTGACCAGGAGTAGGGTCGCCTGGTATCCTGCCACTGCTGACAAACACCTCTATGCGCAAGCGAATTATTAAAATAAAATTTAACCATGTGCTAGTCCCGTAATGACCTAGTTTGAGTAAAGTGAGTGAACGTTAATCCCTCTCCCTCTCTCTCTCTGCAACAAAACTAAACAACGTAAGATTTGATGTGTCATAACGTAGGTCGGTGAATAGCCTCTACACGATAAGGCGTCCTAAAACAATATGTATATTGTATATGCATTGTGAAATGAAAAGAAATGATGTTTAACATCCTACTGTTCTGCTCCGAACTGGGCTAATGAAGACGTGCATAGGCCATATACATAAATTTTTGCCCGGACAGCGACACTACGGCCTACTTTTATATCGAATTCCAACTGTCAAGGGATCTTTTACGTGCACGCCAATGTGTACACGGGACCTCGAGATTTCGTCCCATCCGAACGACTAGACAGCTGCATCACTGATAAGGGTGAACCACGCCGGAAAATCTGGATGAACTTTCTCGGCCAACGCAGGGATCGAACACCCGACCTCCAGACTAACGAGCCAGCGTCTAACACACTTAGCGACCGTGTCCCCCTGTACATACAGTATTATACTATTGATATATTGTATACCTACCTATGGTATATAATATACAGTATTATCTACCTATGATATATTATTGTATACAATATTACCTACCCACTGATAGTACATGTACCTACCTATTATTGATCTATTTTTATATAAACATGGGGTTAATTATTGATTTGTAATATATTTTATCTATTACATCCACCTACTACAATATAGCCCAGGTCGCCTACTCACCGTAACACGTGCTTTAATATTCGAGAATATTCCCTCATAAATTATTACAACTTTATGAATGGCACCTGAAATGTTGTAAACCGTCTTCAACTTTCTTCCATCCATGTGTTATAATGGATATATATCACCGTTGACTGTTGGAATTCGATGAATAGTGCTGACACGCCGCTACCGGGGTAAAATGTCTCTCATAACAAAATGCATGTGATAAACCCGTGTTCATTATCCCGGTTGATGCAGAAAAATATAACGTTAAACTACGTATTATTTTCAAATATAATCGACTTAAGTTTCATTTCCAGGAAAGTGGGCTTAACGAGTACCAAGAAAGTGGGGTGAAATATTTCATTAATTATATTTCTTGGTTTGATTAAATACGGAAATGTCAAGAAAGATCTGATGAATGATTTACAAATATTTTAACTTATCTTACCTGGCCTCGTGTTACATGGTGACGTCATTTAAAGAACGCACTGTTTGGAATACAACATGTTAAAACACGTGTCTCGTGCAGGACAGTCCTCATTTAACTAGTGTCCTAACTTCTATAACAGACTAAAACTATTTCATCAGACTGAGTCACACCACATCCTTTACACGTCAGGTCATATATATAGGTAGGCGGTACACGACTTCTCGCCAAAATATAATATATAACTACTGTTACTATTTATAGTCTTTACGACATCGGGAATTCCCCCTGCAGAATGCGGTTAACTGTTAAACCACGTTAGATTTGCACGTTCTTCTCGTTCTATGGCCTCTGTTTATTTGGAAGACTGGGGAAACACTAGAAAGTTTTTATAAGGAAATACTCGATCATTCCGGTCAGTTTGACCCATGACAAATAAATCGTTTAATTAATGAATCTACGCATTTAGTTTTAACCAACGGTGTTCAGCGCTATAAGCATTGAGTCACTGGATGACGGAGCATTATATCGATTTCAGTTATCTCCCTTAAGGCGGGATTCCACGGGTGAGACTACGATTTCTGATTCGGGCCAGATTTTAGTAATTATAGGGGGTGTTGCTGATAAAATTTATTGAGATGGGTGTATTTCTAACTAACATGCAAATGGAAGATTAGTAGTAGACGTTCCCCACCCAGACGCATAGTTCATCGGATGGAGTGATCAGTGAACCGAGGTCCCGTAGTATATTCATTTCATTCATATCACCATGATGATCATGTATTAAATAGTGAGCAAGAGGGATGGGGTTAACGTCCACTCGAGACAAACTAGGTCATTTCGGGACTAACATATGGTTCAATTTTATTTCAAAAATCCGCTTGCGCGTAAGGGTCTTTAACAGTGACAGGACAGGCGACCCTAATTGTCACACACAACCGGGGAAACGAAACCACGCCACAATGCATGGAGTATGC
Source organism: Patella vulgata (assembly GCF_932274485.2). Lineage (NCBI taxonomy): Eukaryota > Metazoa > Mollusca > Gastropoda > Patellidae > Patella > Patella vulgata. The sequence goes on from NC_065885.2 coordinate 8,865,417, forward strand.
CCAGTTTGTTAGCTCGGGTGATCACCTGAATGCTAAACAATTCGATTAGACAACTGAAGGACAGTATTTCAGATAGTTTCTTGGAGTTAGAATGAAGTGGTATTGGAGTTAGAATAACGTTGTATTGAGGCTAGCATCGGAGTTAGAATAACGAGTTATTGTAGCCACAATGGAGAGTCCTTGTAGCAAGAATAAAGAGTTATTGTAGCTAGAGTAAAGAGTTATTGTAGCTAGCTAGCTAGAATAAAGAGTTATTTGAGCTAGAATAAAGAGTTATCGGAGCCAGAATAAAGAGTTATTGGAGCTAGAATAAAGAGTTATTAGGGCTAGAATAAAGGGTTATTGGGCTAGAATAGAGAGCTATTAGGGCTAGAATAAAGAGTTATTGGGGCTAGAATAAAGAGTTATTAGGGCTAGAATAAAGAGTTACTGGACTAGAATAGAGAGTTATTGTAACCAGAATAAAGAGATATTGAGGCTAGAAAAAAGAGTTATCGGAACTAGAGTGGCATCATCCGGATTCTGAATCTAAATATATTGAAGATACATAATCCACCGAAAACCTATATTTCACGTTTTTAGGGGCTGGAATTCCTTCAGAAACCACCTTCAAACCTAGGTCCAAGAGAATATGTCATGAATTTACCTAAATTTCCTCAAGGGTTCCAGGGTGGCATCATCCGAATTCTGAATCTACACATATTGAAGATATATAATCCATCAAAAAACGTTAGGTGGGCTATATTTCCATGTCAAGGCTTAAAATGGGGTTTGGCTGCTAGGCTATTCTGGAAATCTCAAATTGAGTCCGAACACGTGCTCCCAGCTGTCATTTAAGACGTCACGGTAGAAACGTCTCCAAGCACTTTACCCCTTTAAAAAAATGTTGTGGGCACTATAGAGGCCTAAGTTAATATCCCATTGACTTTACATTTATACACAGTGTTTAAGATCACGAGACGAAATGGGCTAATGAAGACGGGCATACGCCATACAGTGTGCTATGAGGGAAATTTTGCCCGGGCAGCGGCACTATCACCTCTTAAATCGAATTCCAACTGCCAAGGGATCTTTTACGTGCATTCCAATGCATCACTGACATGGGGAAACCACGCCGGAAAATCGGGATGAACTTTCTCGGTCAATGCAGGGATCGAACACTAGCGAACAGCGTCTTACCCACTTAGCGTTCGTGACACCCTGGACGTAATAGACTTTAGACATACAATGTATACTTAGTCATAGTTTGATGTTATTTTTGAAATATTTTCCACGTTACAGACGCCTGTGGTTGCTATCACATAGTTTGCATAGTCTTTGCTCAAGGGGAGTTGACATACCTACATTCTTCTCTGACAGCTGTAAGACTTAAAGTCAATGTAAATCAAAAATAAAATAAAATTAATTTTATTCAGATTGACTTCATGTGGGTTGAGTAGTAGTTGTTTATATAAAATATACACAAAGAGCTTACTAGTTTACATCTCGCGGATGTTCTAATCCATTTAAATATCGGCCATCAAGTGGTTTGAAGTGTTGATTATAGGCTTGTCATGTGAATAAATGTATAAATAATAATTTATATAACATTTGAAACCAAAATAAAAACCTGTGATAGACAGATTTAGTTCTTATATAATGCATCTTTACACAGAGAGAGGGGGGGGGGATGGCTGAATGGTTAGCACGTGCGCGCTTTATCATAAAGTCTGTCATTGAGTCAACTGGCGTGGTTTCGATTCCCCGGTTGTACGTGACAAGGAGTACGTTCGCCTGTCCAACCTCGTGGGTTTACTCCCGGTTCTTCCCACTGTTAAAGACCCCTACGCGCAAGCGAAATATGGAAATAAAATTGAAACATATGTTAGTCCCGAAATGACCTAGTTTGTGTCGAGTGGACGTTAACCCCATTTCTCTCACTGGGGTTTAACGTCCACTCGACACAAACTAGGTCATTTTGGGACCAATGTATCTTTAAGCTTTGAGACGGGGTATTTCCCATTAGTACTTATGGCGATTTATGGATCAGATGTTCTATCAAATTATTAAACTACAGGGTGACATATTTCGATGTCAGATATCTAGTTTCAAATGTATGAAAACTGCACTTATTTGTCACAGTTTTATCTAAACTCCGTTAAACACTCTGTTAGTCTCATAATAGTATAAAACGGACATCTGTTTTTGAAGGTTGTACGTGACAAGGAGTAGGTTCGCCTGTCCAACCTTGTAGGTTTTCTCCGGGTCCTCCGGTTTCCTCCCACTGCTAAAGACCCCTATACGCGCAAGCGAATTATTGAATAAAATTGAACCATATGTTATTCCCGAAATAACCTATAGTTTGTGTCGAGTGGACGTTACCCCCCCCCCCCCTCTCTCTCTCTCTCTCTCTCTCTCTCGCTCTCTCTCTCTGTTCTGCAAAGCTTACCCTTTCTCGATTATTATGGTAACACAAGGAAGCCGCAGTGGCTCAGTGAGTAACTCGCTGGTTTGCTAAACCAGGAGGTCTCGGGTTCTCTCCCAGTGTTCCTCGGGATAATCCGGACTGATTCCCCCTTGTCAGTGGTGCAGGGTGGGTGGCCTTGCAAGGACAGTGTCTAGTGGTTCGGATGGGACCGAAACCCGAGGTCTCGCGTACACATTCACTTACATGTACATGTAAAAGAACCCTTGACAGCTGGAATTTGAAATAAGAGCAGGACGTAGCGCTAGCTGTCAGGGCAAACTTTCCATTATGGCACACTGTGTGGTGTATTCTTCCCTTCTTTAACCCAATTTCTCTATGGTAACACATGTTTGTGAAATACAGAAATATGCGTGTTGTTGAAATAAATAGGCTTGGTATTTTGTTCGATCAGGTATCGGCGACGATAAATCGGAGCTTTGTAGATACATGGGAGTTGTCTTGCTATTTGGGATACAAAGAAATCCAACATCAATAAAATTCATCTTAGCATCTAGTGAGAAATATATAATAGCCTAAATCCGAGGAAATAGATAGATACTGATAGATCATGGCACGTGTTCTTCGCCGCGATGGGGAGAGCCGGTGTGTGTGTGGGGGGAAGGGGAACTAGTGGGTCCGAGGGCCCAGAGCTATACCCAGTCAGCCTCTCTCTGGGTTTCCATTATAAACCTTTGACTGTTCAGCTATCGGCGCCGATAAATCGAACCTTTATAGACAGATGATGTGCTAAACAGCCCTGCTTTTTTTTTCTGTTTCAGTTATCGACTGATGTTTATCGGTGATAAAAACAACCAAGCCCAATGAACGAGTAATTATAACATATAGGTCATCCTTGGGGCTAAACTGTTTGTTTACGGTTAATCCTCTTTTTATAAAAACGGAACTATTTCTTTATTTTTTCTAAACGAGGACAGCATAATATCGATCAGAACTAGGCCAACATGACACAATTAATCCAAGATTTTTTACTTTTTGAGGATTTTTTTTTTTTTTTTTATTTTTTTTTTTTTTTTTTGTGATTTTATCTTTTTGTTATATTTGTTTTGTGGGCGAGATGAGGAGTAATAAATTGAACGAGAAAACTGCAGATCGATAAAGACTGGTATATTGATGTTAGCATGGCACATTGCCATATTTGGTCGTATAACTATGATACATAGTGATGTCACTTTATTAGATTTAAAGTGACTAAGATGCACTGATGAAAAACATCTTGTATAATTCATGACTTGATGGTTATCTATCAATACTTCAGAGTATATAAGATATTTCAAGACAAGGTACAAAAACATAATATGTCATTGTCATATAGTCCAAGGGGAGTTGGATGGCGGCTAAATCTATTTGTTAAGGTCAGCTCAATTTTCGTCAAGGTCGATGGGATGTAAATAAGGTTAGGGCTAGGTTCAGGGTAGGGTTGGGATTAGCGCGACCCTTGTTTATATCTCGTGACCTCTGACCAAACTTGAAATTATCCTTATCTAATAGATCTAACCGTTGGTTGGCCGACTGATTAGCACGTGCGCGTTGTATCATAGGTCTGACACTGGGTCTACTGACGTGGTTTCGTTTCCCCGGTTGTACGTGACAGGGAGAAGGGTCGCCTGTCCAACCTCGTGGGTTTTCTCCAGGTCTTCTGGTTTCTTCCCACGGCTAAAGACACCTATGGGCAAGCGAATTATTGAATAAAATTGAACCATATGTTAGTCCCGAAATAACCTAGTTTATGTCGAGTGGACGTTAAACCCCATATCCCTGTCTACGAGATTGGACAGGCGACCCACGCCAGTTGACTCAATGACAGTCCTTATGATACAGCGCGCACATGCTAACCACGAATTACACATCAATATTGGTCCATTTCAATATTGATGTTGTTATCTTGCTGTGAATATCCAAAGACACAATGAACAGTTTATAACCAGTACACGAATCGTGTATTACAAGGTTTGTAATGAGCACAAACAAAATATCCTACAAGACAATGCGGAAGTAATTAGTAATGGCTCTTTCACAAAGGACAAAATAACAATTTTATAATAATTGCTTAGAGGTTCAATACCACTCTTGTTGTAACTGAATAATATGTCCCAATCTTTATTCTGGTCAACAAATTGTACTATTTTACAATATTCCTGTACACAAACGAATACTATTTAAAATACTCTTGTTGACCAAACGTTCATTCCAGCACTCTTCAGCTCATTTGTGGAATTCGATCACTACCCCTTCATATAAAAGAATCGAAGTTCGTCTGCATTTTCAAAACAAGACTGAAAACTCACCTGTTCATACAACACTGTGGATGAAATGGAACCAAAATGTATAACTTTGCAAACGCATTTGGAACTCCTAATAGGAGTATTTATTGCGCTATATAAATTTGGATGTTATGTTATGTTATGTTATATGTGCTTTAACGGAGGGGCTGACAAGGACAGCTGTCTAGTCGTTCGGATGGGACGAAAAACCGAGGTCCCGTGTACACATTGGCGTGCACGTAAAAGATCCCTTGGCAGTTGGAATTTGATATAATAGTAGGCCGTAGCGCCGCTGCCCGGGCAAAATGTCCCTCATAGCACACTGTGCGGCGTATGCCCGTCTTCATTAGCCCAGGTTAGGAGCAGAACAGTAGGACGTTAAACCCCATTTCATTTCATTTCATTTCTTTTCTTTATATGTGCTTTAAATCCATTTTCGTCTCTCTGGAGGTTCCAAAGAATAGAATTGCACTCCCTTTAAGGCAAATCTATAATTCATGTTTTAGCTAACGTCGTAAACAGCTAAAGTGCTTGATAAATTGAGATTCTAATTTTGTGTTCAATCAAATTCTGCTTATGCTGTTCTCTTTGTCCTATGATTTTACTAATATCAGGGTCACTAGTACGTTTTCTAAAATCTATTTTTTTTACTCGCGGATGTTCTTGAACTATTAATTTAAAAATTCCTTAAAAGGATCAAGGCTAGTAATTACTTCCCTATAGATCGTTACTCAAATGGAATGAAATGGGGTTTAACGTTCTACTGTTCTACTCCGGGTGGGCTAATGAAGACGGGTATACGCCATACAGTGTGCTATGGGGGAAATTTTGCCTGGACAGCGGTGCCACGACCTATTGTTATATCAAATTACAACTGTTAGGGGATCTTTTACGTGCACACCAATGTATACACGGGTCCTCTGTCCTGCACCACTGACAAGGGCGAACCACGACGGAAAATCCGATGAACTTTCTCAGCCAACACAGGGATAGAAAACGAAACGTTTTACTCTCTGAGCCACCGTGGTCAGTCTATTTATAGTAATTCTCCTACCCCCCCCCCCCGCCCCCTTCTCTCTCTGACTTGGCAATATTTGTTATTGTCTAGAATCGAAGAAGGGTGTCAGCTCAGAATGTACATATTCTGCCAGGTTTAATGAATATTCATGATTTTGACCCGGAAGGATCGGGAACTAGTGGAAACAGACATGAAATAGTGGAAATCACGTGCGAAACTGAAGTCATAGTCTACAATCTCCTTTGACAGGGTGTATAAAGATAAATCTAGATTGTTAGATGATTGTGACATGTTCAGGAATTTTAGAATGGCACTGATTTAACATTGGCAATGTCGGAAGAGCAACAGTAGTCTCAACCCTGGTAGACTAAATTTATGGAGTTATTTCCCTTCGCATGTTCTCTACTGTTATTTTCCAACATGGCTACCAGCATGATAAGCAAAAATCGCGAACCGGCTTTTATGTCGAATTTGACGCCCGACTGGCTTAAAACAGAACTTACGACAGGGGTATTTATCAATTTAGACATTTCTTTCAGTTTTATTCATTTTTATAAATGTCTAGGACGTATATTTTATATGATGTCACCACTTTCATTTGAGGAATCATGATCATGGATGGAATATTTTGTCACATTTGTGTAGCGTCTCCGTATAGACTCTAATACTAGTAGGCTACAGTTGAGTAGTGGTAGTAGTATTAATATAATATCACACAATTGAGCAGATGTCTCAAAAACTGTTAAAACAGTTATTTTTCTTTCAGTTCTGTTGCATCCATACGAGGAGAGGACATTGCTGTTCCCACCTCTGTAGTGTGTCATACCGTAGTTACTTTAGTAACGAAATATGATAGTCCTAGTACCTGGACTCTATCCGTTACTGCCAGCTTCTATTGGCAACTAGTATGAAAATAAGACTTTTCCTCGTCTCGGTTCTAAGGCTATTTTGGAATCCTTACCGTCTATTTTTCGCAGTGATTCTTCTTTGATCACCAACAGGAATCATTTCCTGACACATCTGACACAAATTTATAATAATCCAACACTATTTTCATGTAGAACTGTACGATATAAAAACACAAACAACATTCATTTGAATGTGGCGGCCATTCTGAACTGACGTCTGCGCAGACCGGTTCATAACTGCGCTCAACCAATATTCCAAATTTAGGAATGGTATTTTTATCATAAACGAAAATTCGTGCTGTACCGCAATTAATAGACTAAACTTGCTCAAGTTTTTTTTTATTCAACACACATGAACAATAATTAAATTTAATATAGGAATACAAGATTTAATTAAATGATATCAAGTAAAATAAAAAAATGTAGTCTATCACAACTATTCAACACACATGAACAATTATTGCATAAATTCTATCAAATGGACTAACACATTTTATCAAAATAAAAATGTTGGATTATTATAAATGTTGGCTCGCTAGCCTGGAGATCGCGTGTTCCATCACTTCATTGGCCAAGAATGTTCATCAGGATTTGTTGATGTGGTTTCACCCCTGTCATTGGTGCAGGACAGCCGTCTTGTCATTTGGATGGAAAGAAAAACCGAGTCCCGAGTATATACATATACTGACATGCACATAAAAGATCCCTTGGCAGTTGGAATTCGATATAAAAGTAGGCCATAGAGCCACTGCCCGAGAAAAATTTCACTCATAGCACACTATATGTCGTATGTTGTCTTTATTAGCCAAGTCGGAGCAGAACAGTAGAACCTTTAACCCCATTTCATTTTGAACATTTATTTGCCCAATAATCAACTAGCTTGGTTGACTGTTTTAAGTGTTTATGGCCGGGGTTGGATGGCCGAATGGTTTAGCACGCGCGCGCTGTATCATACGGTCTGTCATTGAGTCAACTGGCGGAGTTTCAATTCCCCGGTTGTACGTGGCATAGGCCTATATAATATAAAACTAAATCAACGGATGTTATAAAATAGTTGAGGTATAGAAACCAGGAACCAATAACAGTCCAACCTCGTGGGTTTTTCTCTGGGTCCTCCGGTTTCCTTCCACTGCTAAAGACCCCTACGCGCAAGCGAATTATTGAAATAAAATTAAACTATATGTTAGTCCCGAAATGACCTAGTCTGTGTCGAGTGGCCGTTAAACCCCATTTCTCTCTCTCTCTCTGTTTATGACCGAGATGTTTTGGTAATAAAGACAATAAAGTAGCATCATATTGTTGAATTTCAAATGGATTTGTGACAAAAATTGTTCTTTATGTATAGAAATGGTTATTATTATTAATATATAGGTAATATTGAATATGTTATTATTGACCAGTGAATGCACCGTGCTCACAGAGAATAATTATTTTGGGATAGCAATCGGTCAAGTATTGGCCTTGTTAAGAAAAACCAGCAAGTTAATGGGGTTATCAAAATTACCTGTCAATGCGTTATTTGCCACATGGCCTATTTTCACAAAGGCAACTTACTGTAACTAATTCCTATCAATAATCAGTTTGTATATTTCCGGGATTATCAAATTTACCGTTAAATGTTTTTCAGCTATTCTACGGCATGATACATTGTACATGTATTTCTAAGGCTTTTTTTTTTTAATTCATTCGCCCAGTAACAAATTTAGTCGCCATGGGCGTGTTTACGAGTCAACCAATGCCGCTAGGATGAATCAATCCATGTACATGTATTTTGATATTTGTGAACGAGTTAACTGGCATTCCCAGCCAGTATGAATAGTGGTGGCATTATATCAAAACAGTATATGAATATCAGTATAAGTGGGAATTATATTTATCATGGGCCACCCTACTTATATAAACTTTTCTTCTGTTTTAATTATATAAAAAAAACAGGAACCATTATTTATCTTGTCAGTGTCATAGAATATTAATTGATGATGCAATCAAGATTTGATAATAACAAGTCAGAAATAGACTAATAATTGTACCGTAATAGGCTTAGTCTGTTGACTGTATTTTAAAGTACATTTTTATATTTCAGAAAAATAGTTTATTGACAAAACATTCCATAAAAAGGGGTTGGGAGGGGGGGGGGGGTTGCATAGAGGAAATTGTTAATATAAATATCCTCTCAACCTTCGAAGCTTCAAGAAAAATTACCAAAAATGGGCTTTATGAACTTTGATAGTTTTGACTGTATTCTGTCATTTGTATTTTTTTTAGACAACTATAGCTGCTGTAGAATTTGATGGTGGTGTTGTGATTGGTGCAGATTCTAGAACAACATCGGGGTACGTTGAACTTTAACCTTGTTAAAAACTTGACTTAACGTTTTGGTTTACGATCTCGCAATTGAATACCGTGAATAACAAGAAGGTGAATCTTAATTCATCTCATCAATAAAACAGTGTGATGGCACTATTGTTCATCGAATATCTAATAGACCTTTTTAATCCAGTACTATTCTCTATCTATTGTTTGCTTATATTTTCAGGGCGTATATTGCCAATAGAGTTACAGATAAATTAACAAAAATTTCAGATAAGATTTATTGTTGTCGATCCGGTTCAGCAGCCGACACGCAAGCCGTTGCAGATGTCGTCAAATATCAGCTGAATTTCTATCAGTAAGTGCACCTTTAACCTGATTCTATGTGAAATGTATAATGTTGGTGTGAAAGGTTGTTGACATCAAGTGGTTCTGCTTTATCTTATTCATGCTAAAATGACAAATAGTGTTATCAAATGATCAGGAATTTCTGACCTTATCTTCCAGAGTTTTTGCTCTTGCTCACTTTGTAGAATGTTCTAGTATCAAAAGTTATTATTTGATCTGCTTGAATCTTATATTATATACATTCTTTGGTTTAGTGAAGCAAAGAAGCCTGTAGAATATCACCAAATTTTGACAATTACTTATGGAGTGATTGCCCTTGATTGTGTCATAGAACTTAAGAATTGACATTATTGCCTTTTTGTACTGTGGGTGTTTGTTCCATTTTCTGGCAATCTAACTTGTTTATTTATTATATTTAGAATGGAGATGGGAGAAGAACCGTTTGTACAAACAGCAGCTCACAAATTTAAAGAATTATGTTATGATCACCGTGACAACATCTCGGCTGGTATTATTGTAGCCGGTTGGGATAAAAAGGAAGGAGGACAGGTTCGTAGTTAAAACAGTTTCTGGTTTTCATTATCTTTCACTCTGGTGTGAATTATGAACCAGCTTCCTGTGGCCATTTATATTGTTTTTCGTGGTTCCCCCTTGTCAGTGATGCAGGACGGAGGGCCTGACAAGGACATCTGTCTAGTAGTCGTTTGGATGGGACGAAAAACCGAGGTCCCATGTACACATTGCCATGCACGTAAAAGATCCCTTGATAGTTCGAATTCGATGTAAGAGTAAGCCAGTCTTCATTAGCCCAGTTCGGAGCAGAACAGTAGGACGTTAAACCACATTTCATTTTTGTTATCTTTCACCCTGGTGTGAATTATTAACCAGCTTCCTGTGGTCATTGCTTTTTGTCCATTCTAATAATAAAACAAAACCCGATAAGCATGTTTCACAAAATTAAGGCTCCACTTAATGACAATTCGCTATTGGTCAATAGTATTACAAGCTTATTGTGACCATTGCTATTTTTCGCTATTCTATAATAAAATGGGCTCCAGTCTGAGCAAGTCTCCAAATTATCTCCCAGTGTACTTCCAAATTTATAAAAGCTTGTGAAAATGGTAACATGGAAGACTTCTGTAAAGAAATTTTGTTACCCTGTTGTAATTTTGAGTGGATTTATCTTTCCTTTGAAAGTTTGAACGCAATACAGAACGCAATATGATCTTGTGAACGCAATACGATCTTGTGAACGCAATACAGAAAATAAAAGTTAAAGCTTAGCAGATTTTTTTTATGCATTGCTGTGTGAAATTTCTTTACAATAAATTTAGATTTCTGCATTTAATAAAGAGATCCATGGTGGTTCAGGATTTTCCGTTGTGTTTTCCCCTTGTGGTGCAGGACTGAGCGTCTGGTAAGGGACAGTGGCTAAACATTTGGAAGGGACAAAAAGCTGATGTCTCGTGTATGCATTGATGTGCATGTAAAAGAATCTTTGACAGCTGTAATTCAAAATAAAACTAGGCCATAGTGCCGTTGTCCGAACAAAATTTCCCTCATTGCACTCTGTATTGGATATGCCAGTCTTCCCTCACCCAGTCAGTACAGGATGTTAAACATTTCCTTGCCCAGTCAGTACAGGATGTTAAAAATTCCCTCGCCCAGTCAGTGCAGGATGTTAAACATTTCCTTGCACATTCAGTGCAGGATGTTAAACATTTCCTCGCCCAGTAAGCGCAGGATGTTAAACATTTCCTCGCCCAGTCCGTGTAGGATGTTAAACATTTCCTCGCCCAGTCCGTGTAGGATGTTAAACATTTCCTCGTCAGTCAGTGCAGGATGTTAAACATTTGTGTCCAGTCAGTGCAGGATGTTAAACATTTCCTCGTCCAGTAAGGGAAGGATGTTACACCCCATTCGTTTTACATTTTATAAATGTTTTGATGTTATTTTTTATCCAGGTTTTTGCTGTACCACTTGGTGGTATGGTAATAAGGCAGCCATTTGCTATCGGGGGATCAGGAAGTACATATCTCTATGGTTACGTTGATTCACAGTTTAAGAAAAATATGACTAAAGAAGAATGTCTACCTTTCGTAGCAAATGGTGAGTTGTACCCATCAGTGTGTTTTCTTTGGGGATTATTGGACACAACCATGTCAAGGGGATGAAACTGATATTGTTCGGCTGGGACAAGAAACTGGGCTCATTAATGTATCCTTGGCAGTTAAAATTTGAAGACAAGGAGGAAACGCTTCTGTCCCCCCTCGTCAAAGTAGGTTGGTTGGATGGCCGAATGATTAGCTTGTGCGTGCTGTATCATAAGGCCTGTCATTGAGTCACCTGGTGTGATTTCGAATCCCCGGTTGTACGTGACAAGGAGTAGGGTTGCCTGTTCAACCTCGTGGGTTTTCTCCGGGTCCTCCCACTGCTAAAGACCCCTACGCGCAAGCGAATTATTGAAATAAAATTAAACCATATGTTAGTCCCGAAATGACCTAGTTTTTGTCACATGGACATTAACCCCATTTCTCTCTCTCTCTCTTGTGACAGTAAGTCTTAGTTCATTGCAGTGTTTAAAATTTACGTCGGTCCGTCCGCCCAGCGCCGATAAATAACTTGGCGGGCCGACATCTTTTTATTTTGAAGATGGTGGGTCGGCCCTGTGAGCCGACTGTTTTTGTCGGAAAAATATGTGTCATGGATATTTTGTTCATGGTTCTATCAAATTCTCCTTTGAAAATATTTATGTTGTCCCTATCCGTAATATATTTCATCCAGATATTTAACTGTATTTCATTATCGGAAATGAAAATAAAATTGTCCACCGAAAGAAATCGTGAGTGAGTGAGGTTGTGCTTGCAAATATCAGCACGCTCCCAGAGTTAGGCAGAATATTATTTAACCATTTTAATCAAGTATGGAATAGATGAATGTGTGTTCCGATAGTATGCCTTACTTACTGTCTTATTTGTCTTTATCCGATATTGAATACACACATGCATAATCCGGCATATTATAATTCCTTCAATTGTGAAATCCAAACTGTGCTACTAAACTAGTCCATCCACTGTACTGTCATGAATCCAATAATAAAAATTCACATGATATAAATTCTTTGTCTTGTAAAAATGAAATTGAAAAAGCAGAGCTGAAAATTCCCTGAAAGCCTAACTACTGGTAACAATACAATTCCAGTGATGTAAAAACGAGTGACCTTTCCCGTCATTCTTTCTAACTCTCGTAATTTACTAGCAGACTTGATTATCAAGTCTATTTCTTTAATGACGATTTCACTACCGTAATGGAGACCCAAGTCTTCGAAAACAGGCACGTACAATATGTCATATATAGAAAGAATAACAAAGAGTTTATGGTTTCATAAATATGGACTATCCCAACGTGTGACATCAGGTCAGTTTAATAATGATAAAAAATGATGTGTCGTCTGTCAAACAGCCGTGATAGTTTACTTTCATTTTGAAAGAGGTCACGGTCAGTTCCACACGTCATGATGAATGAAACAAATAAAATGATTGTTGCTACCGGACAGTAAATTTAACATGTTTATTGAAATGTAAGACATTAATCTATGTCTGGAAGGACCTGAAGGCCAGTTTTATTTCATTTCATTCAAATGAACAATATTTTCTGTTAATTTTCGGAGAGTGTAAAGGGCCATTTTAATCCATAATCTTCAGATTTCTATGTGAATGGAATTTTGAGATATATTGTCAGTACTAATAGACCTATATATACTATTCAAAAAAAGTAGGGGATATTTGATTTTGGGGGCATAATACTAAAATATGCAAATGACTATGAAAAAAGTCACTATAGAACCTAACAGAAGAAACATTTCCAGTTACATGTGACGCCCAAACGCACCAATAGCTACCGCATGGAATGCAGGTGATGCTTGGGATCATCATGGGGGTCCAACCCAAGATTTGCACGACTCTGACTTTGAATGTTACAGTCATTGTGGCATTGAATTCCAGGGTGGAAACATCAGTTTAATTGTTTTAGTGACCAGAAAATAAATTTTGATATGCGTCGGCTTACCCAAAATGAAAGGTCACGTGCCCTTGGCATGCTACAGATCGGCACAACACAGGCGGTTGTGGCGCGGACGATGAATGTTTCTCAGTCTGTCATAAGCAGGCTATGGTCCAGACATGTGATACACAATCTGTACAGGACAGACCAAGCTCAGGTCGACCAAGGGCGACAACTCAAGCCCAGGATCGATTTATCCGTACCTTGGCCTTGAGAAATCGTGTCATCACAGCAAATCAGATCAGCGCTCGTCTTCAAACAGACACTGGTGTGAGAGTGAGTGGCCAGACGATTCGGAATCGACTGCATAGGTGTCACCTTCGCGCCCGACGTCCTCGCGTGATCCCTTGTTTGAGAGATCATCACATTCAGGCAAGACGTCGTTGGTGTAGGGATCGTCAACACTGGGATAATCGACGCTGGAGCAATGTGATGTTTTCAGATGAGTCAAGGTTCACTGTTGATTTTTTGGACAGACGTAGGAGGGTGTGGCGTCGTCGAAACGAGCGCTTCCAAGACGTTAACGTCATCAGACATGATCGATTTGGGGGTGATTCTGTTATGGTGTGGGGAGGCATCACTAATGCTGGAAGAACGGCTTTACATGTTGTTGCAGGGCGTGTTACAGGCCAGTACTACCGGGACAACATCTTGGCAGTCCATGTTGTGCCGTTGGCACGACGTCATGGCCGCCGTTTCATCTTCCAGGATGACAACGCAAGATGTCACAGGGCCAGGATCGTTACAGGTTACCTCCAACAACAGAACATCACCACATTACCTTGGCCAGCACTGAGTCCCTACCTCTCCCCCATCGAGCATGTCTGGGACATGCTTGGACAGAGGTTACAACAACGTCCTGCCAATGTCCAAGAACTTGCTGCTGCGTTGCAACAGGAATGGGACAATCTGGACCAAAATGACCTTAGACGTCTCATTAGGAGTATGCCACGTCGGATCAATGCTTGTTTGGCAAACAGAGGAGGATTTACCCGTTACTGACTTGGTTGTGATGCTGTGGTAACTTTGCTGTTTGACCCCGGGTATCATTTTACTCTTATAATGGTCAGTCTGTGCCTTACTTAGTCTAACGATCATTTGGAATAAATCGATGAATGTGAACTTCATTTCATTTTGTCATTTGTTTCTTCGTCAGTTTCATTAGGTGACTTTAATAACACTTAAAAATCAAATATCCCCTACTTTTTTTGAATAGTATATAATCATTAAGATTATTACAACTACAAGTAAATATTTATTTATTACAGAAAAAATAAATATCAAGTCTGGGTAAAATAGGGGTGGAATGATTTTTATCTTTCTTTACACAAAGTATTAACATTAAATCCTTCAAAAGTTAAAATTGTAATGTGTACAGCCAATCAATATTAAATACATATTTTAACTTTTCACCTGTCCCAAATGGCTAGAACTTAGAAATAAAGGCATTTGGGGTGGGGTAGTGTACGTGTGTTATTTTAATATTTATTGGGCCCACAACTAAATTTTGGGACCTACAACTTTCGTGAATGGCAGCGAGTCCTATTGGCCTACAACTTTTCTTGACGAAACTGGTTCATTGTGTTGATGAGAAATTGAATCCCTTTCATTTCCATAATTAAAGACAAGAGGAAATAACAATTACCCAGGATGGGGATCGATCATGCTGCTCTTCTGACAAAACAACAAGTTAATTTACCTCCCGAACATTGATATTATAATTTTGAACCCTGTGTTGGCCGAGAAAGTCCACCAGAATTGTCTGTCGTGGTTTCCACCTTAGTCAGTGGTGCACGACAGGGGACAACGTATAGTAATTTGGATGGGTCAAAAAAACGAAGGTCCTGTGTACACATTGTGGAATGCATGTTTAAGATCTGGCTGTAGCGCCAGTGCCCTTTCTATATGGGGAACTGGATGGCCGAATGATTAGCACGTTTCAATTACCTTGTTGTACGTGACAAGGAGTTGGGTCATCTGTCCAACCTTGAGGGTTTTCTCCGGGTCCTCCTACTGCTAAAGACCCCTAAATGCAAGTGAATTATTGAAATAAAATTGAACCATGTGTTAGTCCCGAAATGGCATAGTTTGTGTTGAGTGAAAGATAAACCCCATTTCTCGCTCTCCCTTTCTATATTATAACTGCTACTGATTCTATTTCAGCTTTATCTCTTGCTATGAATAGAGATGGATCTAGTGGGGGTATTATTCGACTGGCGGCCATTACTAAAGATGGAGTAGAACGAGTTAATCTAACGGGAAACCAATTACCCAAGTTTTATGAAGATCATTGATCAATATATCTGTTATAGTTGCTTCATCTCAATCACTCATGTATATATTATAATTTGTAAACATTAATAAATGGTTTCCAAACATTTCACATTTGTATTTAACTTTATGGGTTAAGATTGTTTTTACTTCTGTCTGTTTAAGATGATGATCAATGTTTTTGAGATTTTGTGACCTTAACCCACACTTTACTGGACCCTCACCTGCCTTAACCTAGATATATCCCACACTTTACTGGGCCCTCACATGCCTTAACCTAGATATAACCCACACCTTACTAGACCCTCACATGTCTTAACCTAGATATAACCCACACTTTACTGGACCTTCACATGCCTTAACCTAGATATAACCCACACTTTACTGAACCCTCACCTGCCTTAACCTAGATATAACCCACACTTTACTGAACCCTCACCTGCCTTTACCTAGATATAACCCACACTTTACCAGACCCTTACAGAACAAACGTCTAAAGGAATTGCCAATAATTCTTCAGACTAGTACAGAAATTTATAACCAAAATATTTTGTCACTCTCACACTAGGTACTATTTTCTACACTGTTGGTGTCCACCAATATTAAATATGTGATGGTTAAACACATTCCAAATAAAATTTTAAAACAGAGATCTGTGTAACAAGGATTTGAAGAAGCAGCAACTGATGGAAAAACAAGAGTTATCCTCTTTGAAGCCAAAAAATTTAGCAAATATTTTGGCGTTAAAATTATATTTGTGATATTGGTGGATACAAATATTGTCCTTTAATGGGGGGGGGGGGGGAGTTGAATGGCCGAATAGTTACATGTAGCATGTGTGCACTAAATCATAAAGTCTGTCACTGAGTCAACTGGTGCGGTTTCGATTCCCTGGTTGTACGTGAAAAAGAGTAAGGTCGTCTGTCCAACCTTGTGGGTTTTCTCTGGGTCGGCCGGTTTCCTCCCACTGCCAAAGACCCTTACGCGCAAGTGAGTTATTGAAATAAAATTGAACCATGTGTTAATACCAACATGACTTAGTTTGTGTCGAGTGGATGTTAATCCCCATTTCTCTCCCTCCTTTTAATGGTGATTAAAACCACCCTAGAAGATTTAAAACAAAATATAAAACGTGTGGTTTTTCAGAGTTTATTTAGCTATATCTGGACTGTTGAATAAACAAAACAGATAAAATAATTTGACTCACAAATCGTACAGTTATATTTATTTGTCTGTAATTCAATTACAACTTTATGTGAATTCTAAATAAAGGGTTAGAGATTAGTCTCGGACACCCAGAACCTTCTAGTCATAGAATATTTGTCTAAAGGATAGAGACTACAACTTCAACTATTTTACTTCAGACATTTACAACTTCACAAAGCCATGATGTAAAAATTGCAAGGAATTAAATAATTATAATTATTCATAGAAACTGCATTTTGATTGGCTAATTGTTAAAATCCTAGGTATTAACCAATCAAAAGGCGGTATTCTTAAATGGTTCAAGTTACCAATGGATACCTCCTAGGATTAATTATTGCACCTTATCCTACTAAATTCATCTCCGAAATTCTTATTTATTTATAAATGTATTTTTTGGACAAAGTGAATGAAAACTATTTACATGTGTTGACCCATAAATAGGCATAAAAGATGCCAGAACTATAATAATTAAAATAATCAACAGTTTTATTTCTTATTGAGCATGTTTACAAGGATTACCAAAACACTAAAAAATCCTGACCCATGGAGTGTTACCACCCAACACCCTGGTGCTCATACCATACAAGCTGCAAGGTATTCGAGTGTTACCACCCAACACCCTGATACTCATACCATACAAGCTATATTAAACTTCTCAAATTACCAGAGTTAGAAAAAAAAAAACTTAAATCATTTGAGATGCTACAAGTTCTGATTCCAATACCCCTACGACTTTCAAGAAATCTGCCATTCTATACACTGAACTGTTTGTTATATCTACCAGAAAATAATTGTATAGCCAATCACAAGGCAGATTCCTATATATCATTTTAAAAATGTTTTTCAGTGAATGAAATAAATCAACTAAACATCATAGCTAACTGCCTTAAAGAACAATAAATCCCAACAATCATCCAGTTTCAAATTGTAACAAGGCTGCCCGGGCAAAATTTCCCTCATAGCACACTGTATGGCGTATGCCCGTCTTCATTAGCCCAGTTTAGGAGCAGAACAGTAGGACGTTAAATTCCATTTCATTTCATTTGTAACAAGCAACGAAAAATCTCTTTCTCGGATACATGTCATTGATTCGGGCTCAGGTAATGATCAAAACCAAAACGTTTCGTTTTACCAAATAACATTACAACAACATATCGATACAGCTGAGTAACAAACCAAAATATTTTGGCTCTTGTATTCCGAATAGCGCTGTATTGCCTCTTGTTACTGGGTTTCTGGCTCCGAGTTCACAAAGTATTCCCAGATTTAAGAATTTATTTAAAATTGTTCGCCTTATTTTAACTTAAATATATCCCTTTATAAAACTCTTTTGTTTTTGTTGTTTTAATGTATCAAATACATCAATAAGAAACTATGTGCAAAGTTTTGTGTTTCTGGATCAAAGATATTTCTTATAAACAATGATTGAAAGTTGGGTAAATTCCTAAAGTAAGCCTGAGAATGGTTTGTGAACTCAAGTCTAGATTTTATCACAACACAGTTGTGGCATCCATTCAGTTGATTTTAACATGTTGACATAGATTTCATTATGTTGTACATTTCAAGTCCTCTATATAATAATGATATTCTCAGCAATGAAAAGCCATGATAATAAAATGATGAATAATTGAAGCAGTGATGACAAAATTATTTACAATTCATTTCTGTTAAAAACAGGACGGAACTCTTCAAGATATAAATATTACATTATAAATATACTGAATATCTCTAAGTGTTGGGCAAACTGGGACACTGTGCCGTGGAGAAACTGAGACACTGTGGACAGACTGGGACACAGTGCCATGGACAAACTGCAACACTGTGGACAGACTGGGACACAGTGCCGTGAACAGACTACGACACAGTGTGTTGAAACCAGTAACACCTATCACACAACAGACAAACCGTGCCAAGGCCTGGAAAGGGAACTCAGTCACAAAGATTGGCAAATTTTTACTCATTTTTTTTAATCCATGTTTAGTACAAAGTTTAAAATGTTACCTTCTAGTTTGTAAGTGTCCGACAGTTTGTCAGGCACAACTAGAATGTCCAGACTTGGCTAAATTGTACTCAAGTCATGGCAGACCATAAGAGGGGTCAGCTACCAGTGTAAATTTTAAACATATCTGTTAAAAAAAATATAAGTCAAACCACTGTTATTATTACCTACATTGTTAAAAATAACACAAAAAAGTAATGTCAGTATTTCAATAGGACGGAAAAACTGTTTTAAAAAAATACCCCAATCTGAATTATCGAATATCAATACTTTGGTTTTCCACTAGATTCTTGGACGGCATAATAATTCAAATTGAAACAATTAATCATGTTACAAATAATTTAACGTATAAAAAGTCCTTGAATAATCCACAATAAGCACATTAAATAAAATACAGTTCAAGGTTAAAAATGGTTTTAAAACATGTCAAGATAAAAATAATATACAATTTTCATACATAATTTATATCTTATAATAAATAAAGGTTTTATTAGGACTGAGAAGTAGGAAACAGGATTGTTCAATTATTGTCATTGAGCCACAAATAACACTGATCAACACTTATATATTACTCATAAACAAATGTATATCTTGAAAATAGATCTATTCATATCATGACATTTCATAAATACATCTAAAAGCTTAAAAAACACATGATTTGTTAAATTTTCAATCTGATCAAAAATAAACGTTTTTCAGTCATAAACAAATGTATATCTTGCAAATAGATTTATTCATATCATGACCTTTCATAAATACATTTAAAAGCTTAAAAAACACATGATTTGTTAAATTTTCAATCTGACCAAAAATAAAAAGTTTTTTTAGTCAAAATGAAATAAAGACAGTTGTTTGCACTTAATGAGCAGGACTACTTTCATTTTAGCCTGATTTATAATATTGATTATCGAACTGACAATTTGGTTTTCTTCCTTAAAGATACATTATTCAATTGTTAAATCTGCCTATTGCAGTTCATCAGGATTTTCCGACGTGGTTTCCCCTTGACAAGGACAGCTGTCTAGTCATTCTGATGGGACGAAAAAAACGAGCTCCTGTGTATACATTGGCAGTTTGAATTCGATATAAGAGCAGGCCATAGTGCCAATGCCCGGGCAAAATTTCCCTTATAGTACATTGTATGGCATATGCTCGTCTTCATTAGCCCAGTCGGAGGAGAACAGTAGGACGTTAAACCCCCATTTCATTTTTTCCTGTTGCAGGTCTTTCTTTAGCTCTTAAATGTTATATAAACTATTATTAACATTTATTAACGTGACAAGACCATAATCAAGTCTCAATACCATCGGGCACCTCCTATTTTTAAGTAGATTAGAATGGTTTAGCCATTTTGATTTAATCTAAAAATGGTGAAGCTAGGCTAAGCTTTGAACAACCAGTACGGTGGTTACCTTAAATGATATATAAATTATTAATTAGACATTTATTAGCATAATACCATAATCAACTCTCAATGCCATCGGATGCTTGCAGTTTGGCCATTCTATGATTTAAATTAATAATGGATTAGCGAGCCTAAGTCTTGAATATACCAGAACTGTGATTACGATAATAAACAATCAATGTATACAATGTACATATTATCAAAACTACAAACAGTGATATATTTTCAATATATTCATTTTGCATTATCTATTTTCGAACACTTATAGCAAGAACGGCCACCACTATATCTAAATTTTACATAATGTATCTTTAACAAAGAATATTATCATTTCACAAATTCTATACATAATCATTCTTTTAATTTAAAAAATTTCGGGTTTAAGTCACAGCTATAATCTATAAAATCTATACTAACAATATATCAGGCATTAACTTAGTGGCGTGTGCAGAATCAAATCGTGCAGGAGTCAAATATTTACTAATAAATATCAAAATATAACTAAAAATAAAACAATCTGAACATCTAAGTTCCTCTCTCTATTTACACAATAATTCTTAATACAACAGTTCATTGGATGATGGCACATAATATTTACATATCAGACTCAAAACAACATAATCTTTTATTGTCATTTGTGGAACCTCTTGTAAACTATAAAATTGGGAAAGATGAATCTTTAAAAGGCATATCGTCGGTGAAGTGTCAAAAGGATGTATCTTGGGAAATTAGTCAAATACACTTTTTTTTTTGCATTTTTAAAATCTCCCAATTAATATGTACATTTCTGCCTAAGCTGTGTATCTCTACGCCAATTAGAACTGTTCTGGGTATCATGTGTACAAATGTTGTATCTTGATTTGTGGAAATTTTGAAATGCAAAAGGTTCTATTTCTTAATCTTTAGAAATTCTTAGATACACCCTTTTGACACTTCACCGACGATATCAGTCCAAAGATGGTTCAATCCATTCAGTTTAACAAAATACAAAACGTTGCCAACTTTTGATGGACCTCTTTTTTTAATGCAACTGAATCCAAGTTTAGAGATTATCTATTGCTGATATTTTGTTTTCTTAATTAAATGTTCTCAAAGCATTCTCAGATTTAAATTAAGAATTTACTCAAAATTGTTTGCCTTATTTTAACTAAAATATAGCCCTTTATAAAAAACATTTTTTATTTTAATGTATCAAATACATCAATAAGAAACTATGTGCAAAGTTTTGTGTTTTTGGAGCATAAACAGTGATTAAAAGTTGAGTAAATTCTTAACTTAAGTCTGAGAATGCTTTGTGAACTCGGGGGACCTGATACTCAATTTCAGTACAAGTTAGAGTGGAGTAAGCTATGGACAATTTGATATTTACTGAAAAATGCAAATGAACAACAGGGGTTTTAATAATACAGTAGAATTTGTAAGTTAAAAAACGTGTTAAATTGATAACAAGCCAAGTGATATCTTGTGTAAGCATAATCTGTTATACACATGACACTTGTCAGTTTCTCTATTGGTACTCTTAAAGTTAAATAGACTTACCATTTAATCTGCAACTTTCAGTTATAAATAAAAAAATCTCTCTATACATATATACTGATCACTGTATAAAACAGACTGAATAAAAACAGTTCAAGACGGTTTGGTTTTAAGTTAGAAATAATTTAGTCAATCAAATAAAAATAAAAACAAAAACAAAACAATAATATAAATAATTTAAAAGAAATAGCTGTCTGAGTATAAGTTATAATTGGACTGATCTGCCCATAGATCCCTGTAAAAGAGGTATGAATTCTATTTACTTCAATTGGTTTTGTTTATATTTCGTTTCTTCCTTATATTAACATATAATAAAATCAGAAACCTAGACACTTTCAGTCACAAACGGCAGTATAAATCCATTGTGGTCCCCCCCCCCCCCTTGTCAGTGATGCAGGAAGGATGGGACGAAAAACCGAGGTTCCGTGTACACATTGGCGTGCATGTAAAAGATCCCTTGACAGTTGGAATTCGATATAAGAGTAGGCCGTAGTGCCGCTGTCCGGGCAAAATTTCCCTCCTAGCACAATGTACATGTATGGCATATGCCCATCTTTATTAGCCCAGTTTGTAGCAGAACAGTAGGACATTAAACCCAATTGTATTTCATTTCTGTGGTCCTAAAAAAAAAAGATCTAGGGGCCGATATCAGTCCTAAAACTTTCTCAACAACAAAACTTTCTCCATCGATTAAAAAGGCCACATTTACGAGAGGTATTTGATTGGATGGATTAAATATGGAATGTTAATTTTAACCAATGACCATCAGCGCCTTACAATAATATATATACCAAGTGACACAAAGTATGCAGCTCCACCTGTGTGAAGCAGTGTGTGCCTCAATATGTTCTGTTGCCATAACGACAGACAGTAATTAAATAACTGTTTAATAAATAAAATAATATAACAACAATATCCATAAACAGACATGAATGTCTTCTTACATAATGCACAGCATCAGTAAAATACATAGTGTCATCTAATTAACACAAACCATATTGGTTTAAGTGCAGTCCATTAAACTATTTACAAACATTTCAGGGAATTCTTGAAAAAAAAATAAAAACAGCCCTTAAAATATATACTGGACACACCAAGAAATAATCGTAGGCACGAAAATCTGTATGCATTGCGCTTCATTCAGTAAATTCAACGGGGTGTGTACACAGTTTTTATAACTATCTGGTGACTACTTTGATTAATATGATTGGATGAGACTGATCATGTGATACATGTAACTATGGAAACCCTGAAACTATAACAACTTATCCCAATTAAAGTCGTCTTCCTCGATTTCCTCACCAGGATGAAACTGTGTGGTTGCCGTGGCAGCAGAAACAGCAGTATTGACGGATGAAAAACTTTCAGATGCACTCTAAAACATAGAAAATATATTTAATTTATTTTATATGTACATGTACAGTTCGATTGTTATCGAACCCTTGAAACCTGGAATTCAATGAAGAATAGATAAACATGTCACTGTCCAGAGAGAGAGAGAGAGAGAGAGAGAGAGACAAACCTATGGTTTAATTCTATTTAAATAACTCACTTGGATGTGACCTACAGAAAACCAAGCAGGGAATCATAACCACACCACTTGACTCAATGACAGCCCTTATCATCTAACACGCAGAGGATGTGGAAAATGAAATGGGGTTTAACCTCCTGCTGCGACTAGGCTAATGAAGTCGGCCAAATGCCATACAGTGTGCTATGAGGGACATTTAGTTCGGGAAGCGGCACTATGGCCTATTCTTATATCGAATTCCAACTGCCAAGGAATCTTTTACGTGCACGCCTATGTATACACAAGACCTCGGTTTTTCATCCCATCCAAATGATTAGACAGCTGTCCTTGTCAGGCCGCCTTCCTGCACCACTGACAAAGGGAAACGACATCGGAAATTCCTGATGACTTTCTCGGCTAATGCAGGGATCGACCACACAACCTCCTGGCTAGCGAGCCAGCATCTTACCCACTTAGCCACCATGGCTCCCACTAGGTTCCAGCATAGAATGTGGAATAGCCACAACCTAGAATCGTGCTATAAATATAACGCTATCTTTATTTGACCATACCTGAGAGTTTGGACTAACAGTGTCGACAGACGATGGATCAACACCCAACGGACCTTGTAACGATCCAGAACTGTTACAAAAATTATTACCAGCTCCTAAAATACAGTAAAAACAGGATTTAGCTACTTCTCTATTACCATACAAATACTTTCATTTAATTTAACAAATTTACATGCACCAATAAACACATCAATTTATAATCTAAAACATTCAGAAAACTAATCTATCATGAATTAATAAAATAATTTCATTCAAACATAAGCCATGCAGAAATACTATTATATGACACCTCCATTATCAATACAAACAATAGGGGTTAACATAGGGTACAATCAAACAGGTTCTTGACGAACATAACTCAATTGGAGATACAATCAAAGGAGTTCCCCATGGATACAACTCCCTGGATTCTGGACAGACACACGTCAAACGCATAAAGGATGTGATTTTTAACAATATTTTTTGTAAATTAAACGTTTTTGTCCAATAAGGCTCCTCTTACCTTTTTCAATGCCTTTCAGTCGGTGCCTTTTTTAACATGTTTTTGAAAGTCGAAAGAGTTATGTTCAATCAAGCTCCCTTTAATTGTAGCAGTCTTTGAGAGGCATTTAATAACTGGATAGAGCAATAAACTATAACACCTACTTATGGAAAAAAAAACCCGCTACTTATTTATTTGGGCGAAGTTTCGAAAAGGATTATCTCAAGGTTATCATGGTAATACAGTAATACATAAATTATGAGGCTAATTTATAAAGAGAGAGAGAGAGAGAGAAATGGGGTTTAACGTCCACTCGACACAAACTAGGTCATTTCGGGACTAACATATGGTTTAATTTTATTTACATAATTCGCTTGCGCGTAGGGGTCTTTAGCAGTGGGAGGAAACCGGAGGACCCGGAGAAAACCCACGAGGTTGGACAGGCGACCCTACTCCTTGCCACGTACAACCGCGGATTTGAAACCACGCCAGTCGACTCAATGACAGACTTTATGATACAGCGCGCGCACGCCAACCATTCAGCCATCCAACCCCCCTAATTTATAAAGAAAACTATAACAAATATAGCTTGATAACCTTGAGAGAATACTCTTCGAAACGTCGCTCAAATAAATAAGTAGCTGTTTTTTTTCCATAAGTATGTGTTAATAGTTTAATTGTAGCGTTTCAGGTTTTCATATTTTGAAGTGTATGTACAATGTACTAACCACAGAGTAGAGAGTCAGTAGCAGTGAGGGCAGCGTGAGATAACGCCATACCCGATTGGTTGAAGAAATTATTGAGGGAAGAAGCAAGGTCAATGACATCCGGATCATTTGCTGTCAGATCTTTATTCTTCAACGTTTCCATCAAACCTACAACAATAGTTATTTCCCTTTGTATATTGCTCATAAGTTACCTCCCCTGGTTATCTCTCGTGGATGACTATTAAAAGATTTATGATTCCTTTCATACTGACTGATCCTTTCACATGATTATTGTAATATATTACATAATTAGTTGTACCTATCACATGAGTTAATATGATTGGTCCTACCTATCACATGAGTTAATATGATTGGTCCTACCTATCACATGAGTTAATATGATTGGTCCTACCTATCACATGAGTTAATATGATTGGTCCTACCTATCACATGAGTATAGTAGGCCCTAAGACTTAATATGATTGGTTGTGCCTATCACATGAGTATCGTACGCCTTAATATGATTGGTTGTAGTTGTTGAACCTATCACATGAGTATTGTAAGACTTCATATGATTGGTTATAACTATCACATGAGTATAGTAAGACTTAATATGATTGGTTGTACCTATCACATGAGTATTGTAAGACTTAATATGATTGGTTGTACCTATCACATGAGTATTGTAAGCCTTAATATGATTAGTTGTACCTATCACATGAGTTAATATTATTGGTCCTACCTATCACATGAGTATAGTATGACTTAATATGATTGGTTGTGCCTATCACATGAGTATCGTAAGCCTTAATATGATTGGTTGTAGTTGTTGAACCTATCACATGGGTATTGTAAGACTTCATATGATTGGGTTATAACTATCACATGAGTATAGTAAGACTTAATATGATTGGTTGTACATGTACCTATCACATGAGTATTGTAAGCCATAATATGATTGGTTGTACCTATTACATGAGTATTGTAAGACTTCATATGATTGGTTTGGCCTCTGGAACAAGTGTTGTATGATGTAACATGGTTGGATGATGAAGGTGCCACACATTGAAATAAAAAGCAAATAATATCGTGCAAAACTACAATTTGAAATCTAATATTTCATCATTTGTATAACTGGAACCAATTAATAACCTGTTTTGATAGCCAGGTCTGTTTCATAAAAGATGAATATAATCTGTTCATTGTGATCGCGTTTCTGGCCAACCGACGAATCTGAAATAATTAAGTATTGAGAATTATGCGTTTGAAATTTGCCCTCTCTATGTCCATCAAATAATAACATTTATGTAAATGGCGTTCCGCGTCCTGATGTATATGTATAAAATATTAAATCATAAATAAATGTTAATATTTGATGGCTACAGAGATAACAGCAGAACAAAAATTTCAAACGCATACATTGTAATTCTCCATACAAAAATTTCAAACGCATACATTGTAATTCTCCATACTTAAATATATCAGATTCGTCGGTTCGCCAGAAACGCGACGAGTGCCAAATATGATGATGCACAATGTGCCATTTAGTCTATTCGATACGTTTTCTACCCTGATTGAATATTTTATTTCTAACAGTGTCTGAATATAATTAAGTGTTGCTTAAAGTATCTGAAGAATGGCCGTCAACATTAAAAAAAGCAAAATAAATCAGCAAAGTAAGGATCTTCAATGAAAGCAACTGTTTATTACAAGCAAATGATATAAAATCATAACAACGTAATTGGAATTTATTGGAATTTCAAAATCATGATATCCGTTTTAACTTGTGAAAGATTTAAATCAATTTGAATCTATAATAAATTGATTTAAATCTTTCATAAGTTAAAACGGATATCATGATTTTGAAATTCCAATAAATATATTGACAGTCAGTTTTAGTCAGGGTCAAAGCAGATTGAAGAAGAAGCATGCAAATGATTGAATGACTATATGACTGGACTATAAACATGAATATGACTAGACTAAGAACATGAATACACTATGAACATGACTGGACCATGAATATGACTCCACTATGAACATGAATATGACTGGACTATTAACATGAATGGACTACAAACATATGAATATGACTGGACTATAAACATGAATATGACTGGACTATAAACATGAATATGACTGGACTATAAACATGAATAAGACTGGACTATAAACATGGACTATAAACATGAATAAGACTGGACTATAAACATGAATATAACTGGACTATAAACATGAATATAACTGGACTATATACATGAATATGACTGGATTATATACATGTACATGAATATGACTGGACTATAAACATATGAATGACTATGAACATGAATGGACTATACTATATGAATATGACTAAACCGTATACATGAATGGACTATATAATACACGTACATGCAACTTGCATGCTAAGCATAATATTTTATATATATATAACATTATATCATTTCTATTTTATAAAATAACAACTTCAAAGGACTGATGCATCATTTAGCGCTATAGGGGAGAGAGAGAGAGAGAAATTAGGTTTAACGTCCACTCGACACAAACTAGGTCATTTAGGAATTAACACATGGTTGAATTATATTTCAATAATTCGCTTGCGCATAGGGGTCTTTACCAGTGGGAGGAAACCAGAGGACACGGAGAAAACTCACGAGGTTGGAAAGGCAACCCTACTTCTTGCCACGTACAACCAGGGAATCGAAATCACGCCAGTTGACTCAATGACAGACCGTATGATACAGCGCGCACGTGCTAACCCCCCTGAGTGCTATAGGAATTTGTTGAAACCCACAATATTGGGAAAGTTTGACCTCTAATAGGAATATCAGTCCAAAAATGATCTGATCCAGTTCATTATTGGTAGTGGAGAACCGAATGGGCCTAATCCGATTGAATCCAAGCCACAAGATTATGAGAAACTGGATATTTTAGCGAAAATGCAAATGATGTATCAGGCCTGTAATCCGAACTGTGTTTTTTGAAAAAATGGGTATACCAAGGAGTAGTGAACAGCATACAGGACTATTCATAATATTAGTCACATTCTTGGTACTAAAGATTGGAATGTTATGCTCAAAGATCCTTGATCCATGTCTAATGTTCATGACACTTCTGAGACGATTTTCAGATAAACTAGGAAACCCCAAGGAGTATAAAGCTGGAAGATTCTGAGGGAATCAAGGAGAAATCTAAATCACAAATTACATGAAATAATTTTCCTATTAATCAAATTCTGTGTGACTGTAATCAAATGTAATGATTAGCTTGTCATGTCACATGATCAAATGTTATGATTAGCTCGCCATGTCACATGATCAAATGCTAAGATAATTTGTGATTATGGAAGTTGTTGGTAAATAGAGTTGCCTACCTTGAAATTGTGTCATATCTATACTCTGCCAATCAGACGTTCTCATCGATTCTTTTAACGTATCTAAATTCTGTAACCATTCAGCAGTTGAGTTGCTTAAATTAGGACCTGAAAATATATACAACTGTTATGGCAACCTAACAATCTTAATATTAAATCTACTGTTATGGCAACCTGACAATCTGAATGTTAAATCAAATGTAACAGGCTAACAGTCAACAGTTTTTACATGAAGACTGGGTGTGAAATCAAGCCAAAGGAGAGAAATATTCTATGTTCTATATGGTGGGCGATCCTACAGGAGGTAATTATTGGTGGTCTACTTTCATCAAGTGCCACAAGTGGAGATATCTAAAAACTTATGAGCCGACTCCATGGTATAACATGGTAATTATCTGTTTTATTTGTTTCTATAACAGATAGTATTGGGACTAAGATATAGTATTCTACTTAACCACTTATGTGTTGGGGGCTTTAACAGATGCAGGAAACCCCAAATAGTCAGGTGGGCTGACCTACACTTTTTCACAAGACCTTCTGATCCCCTTTATAATAAAATTAACCTTACCAGTTAAATTGAGAGGTTGAGTTCCATTTAATAAAGCGTTTAAATTCCCTGTAATTATATATCATGTAATATTGTAACAGTTGTTTTTATATATCATGTATATTATAACAGCTGTATTAGATATCATGTATAAGCTTATTTCAATTATAATATTAGTTTACTGGTAGTGTTTTATCCATAATATTATAATCATTAATTGTGAATATCATCAATATCATTTAATTTCTTGTAAACAACCTGATAATTATTGAATAGGTCTACTTATAAAATCTATTAAGTTCACAAGTTTAGACAGATGCATTTCACCTGGCCAGGTATTTCTCAATGAACTCATCTGACCAGCTATTGTGACTGTCCAGATATTTCACCTGTCCTGGTATTTCCTGGTATTACCAGGTATTTCACCTGTCTAGGTATTTCTGAATAAACTTACCTGTAGAATTTTCAAACACTGATTTATAAAGTGTGATGAATGAATTGTTTAAATCTTCACTGTTGACAGGATTTCCATCAAAACCACCGGTAATAACAGTCTGAAATATAACAACCAACACATGTCATAACAGTCTGAAATATAAAACCATAGGTAATAACAGTCTGAAATATAAAACCATGGGTAATAACAGTCTGAAATATAAAACCTGAAATATAAAACCATGGGTAATAACAGTCTGAAATATAAAATCACCGGTAATACCAGTCTAAAATATAAACCACCAGTACATGTAATAACAACATGAAATATAGGTTATTAATATTAGATGTATTTGCTAACAGTCTGAAATATATGTATAGTTTTGTTATGTGGTAGCGGTCTGAAATATAGTTTATGTGATAACAGTCTGAAATGTAGTTAATTATGTGATAATAGTCTAAAATATAGTTTATTATGTGATAACAGTCTGAAACATAGTTCATTATGTGATCATGGGCGTGGATTTAGGGGGGGGGCACGAGGGGGACGGGTCCCCCCCTTGGAATCGGAAGGGGGGGATGAATAGGTCTCTGTCCCCCCCATGATTTTGATCGCAAGGACAGATTTTCAGGTTTTTATCCACATGAATGTCCCGTTCTGAAGGCTATCTAACCACTGCCTTGGGTCTCGCCACAGTAATTCATCTTCACGATATCTTCCTCCTTAATTGTAGGTAGTCAATTTTACCATATCATCATCATATTACCCCTAGTTACAGCTTTCATCGAAATAACACTGGTAACCTGTTCGTAATTATTATTTTGGTTTGGTAATGAAAGGTTCCAGGGTTCGTCCGTCCCCCCCAAAAGTTATGACAGATCCATGCCCTTGTATGTGAGAACAGTCTAAAATATAGTTCATTAATTATGTGGTAAAACTCTTTAAGTCAATATATACATGCATGACATCAAAGTCTCACAAGCTAATTACGTAAAATAGTATTTGAAATTAAGTAACCATTTGTAATGTATTCATCTTAATGGTTTATGAATATTCGTAAATATCCATAGTTTTTAATTCAAGTTTCTAACATTCAGTAATAATCAATTCTGGTATTCATTTTCAATCGACTTCTAAACTTGATATTAAAAGTTGACATTCAATAAAGGACGCCAGCAGGTAAAGTACAATTACTACAAACAACAATTTAAATCATCGATTGATCATCACAATACAGAGTTTACATCTCATGTAGTCTATCAAACGTTTTAATAGAAGTTTTATAGCTGGAGGGATGTATAGGACGCTAACCGAAGACAGACAAGTTCCGGTATTGATCAATATTTGAGCTATTATAAAACTTGTTCAAACGATTATTTATAGACCATCAGAAAAAAATAGCTGAAGATAGAAAAATAAAAGATCTTGCTTTGATCTGTTTCAATATTAAACACTGCACACATCAATTTATTTTATTTGGAAATCTTTTAGATTACAGTAACCCGGTCTGGAAATACTGATTTTAGGTTTCCCTGTTGAAATGTCAGGTGCCCATAAACTAGTACCAGACACCTGACATTACAACCTAGAACCAGACATTATAACCTAGAACCAGACATTATAAACTAGAACCAGACATTATAAACTAGTACCAGACATTATAACATACAATGTAGTATCAGACAACATAGTTTATAAACTAGTGTCAGACATTATAACCTAGAACCAAACTTTATAAACTAGAACCAGACATTATAAACTAGTACCAGACATTATAAACCAGGCATTATAAACTAGTACCAGATCTGCTGCTTAAAGCAGTGGACACATAAGCCGAATCGAATGGCCGAATCAATCGGTGCCAAATTTTATTCGGCCGAATGGGTGGACACACTAGCCGAATGCTTCGCCCAATTCAACCTGTCGATTGCATCACCTTTCACGTCACATGATTAAACATGGCGGCGTCTATGGCTTCAATCTATCATGTGACTTCTCGATATGAGTGGTGACTGGCTAATGAATTCTATTTTTGGCCGAATGCTTTGGCGAAGCGGATACACCAGGCGAATATAATTCGGCCGAATATATTAAACATGTTTGATTCGGGCCCAAAATTCAATCGCTAAATTCTCGGTTCAGAGTGGATCAATTTGACTGAAATTGTCAGCAAATTCCCTTTCCATCATTTAGTTGTTAACTATTATAGTGAGAACTGCCAGCTCTTTATCTAATCTGCCATAATGTATCTTTAAATATTTTAATCATTATCTACAGAGTGTAGTCCTAATTTTTACACTTCAATAGTTTAATACAATATCTGGGATTATTGTTTTGGCATTTCATGCCTGTCGAGTAATGGTAATAAATCAACATTTAAATAAACTACAATAAATGGTGTAGCATACTATTTTTTTTTAAATTCGTACAGTATATAAGTTATACTATATTTTATATATTTCACAAGTGATTACATGTATATATCAAATGTTTACTATTTTACTATGTCATTTGGCAATAATCCAGCAGATATTACAGTGTACTGGCTGTATGCCATACATGTATATGATCAGGGTTCTAGATATGTATATTAAAGTAAATAAAAGGGTTTATTAATACATGTATGTTTAAAATAGACCAGTAATATTTAATATTGGTTAGAGTAGTACGTGTATATAGCATATTGATATAGGTCTACACGAGCACGTTAAAGGTCATTTCATTTCACAACTTCGACACAATAATCTACATTTACATGTCCAAGCAATTATGTTCAGCGAAATATGCCAGAAGTCTCAATCGAACAGCAAGCTCTAGGGTCTGGCTATTCCAGTTTACACCGATAGTATTTATTGCGCATGCTCTCAACATAGAGTGAAAATATCAGTACATTGTAAATATCAATACAACCACTGTATTAAAACATAACAGAGTGAAAATATCAATACCACTGCTGTATTACAACATAACAGAGTGAAAATATCAATACAACCACTGCATTACAACATAACAGTGAAAATATCAATACAACCGCTGTATTACAACATAACAGAGTGAAAATATCAATACAACCACTGTATTGCAACATAACAGTGAAAATATCAATAAACCTATTGCAGAAGATGCTGTAATAAATATTGTAGAACACTTCTATAAATTCTACTACTACACAGATTCATCGTATATTTCAGTAATTTTTTTTGTTGGTAATCTTAAAATACAACGGAAATATAAGAAATGAAATGGGGTTTAACATCCTGCATACACCATACAGTGTGCTATGAGGGAATTTTGCCCGGACGGCAGCACTACGGCGGTACGGCCTACTCTTATATCGAATTCCAACTGCCAAGGGATCTTTTACGTGCATACCAATGAGATATTTTATACATTTCAGGTGTGAATTTCTACTTTATATGTGGACACGTGACTATTTTAATCTATTTTACTGATTCTATAATTTGCATTTTAATTTTTATCTATTTCTGGGATCCTATAATTTTAATTTTCTGTGTAATTTTCCAATAACCCATCATAATAACATTCACTTAATTTTAAAGCAGAAATCCTCACAATACATGTAAATACAGCGAACTGATTCCCATAGACATTCTAGTCTAAAGCTTAGATCCATAAGTGCTTTTTAATTGACAAGATGACATCAATTACATGTACATTTACATGTAGTTCTTTCAAAGAGAAGATAGACTTATCACTGGATATACAAGTCTATAATAGGAAATAGCTATGATCTATCCAGTGAGTATTATAGGTAAAAGTTCTCCCTTATCGATTTATTGTCTACTTGTACTACCGTCAATAGAACTCCAGGTATGTCAAGAATTCAACATATTCAATCAATGTATTGATTTTACACCTGCCCATCGCGTTCAGGTTAATCAAAGATCTATAGCTTGCATTACAATCTGTTTCTATATAACAACCTGGATATTATAGTTCAGGTTAATCAATGATCTATACAGCCGTATATATATAGAGAGAGTGATGGGGTTTAACGCCCACTCGACACAAACTAGGTCATTTAGGGACTAACACATGGTTCAATTTTATTTCATTAATTGGCTTGCGAGTAGGGGTCTGTAGCAGTGGGAGGAAACCAGAGGACCCCCGAGAAAACCTACAAGGTTGAACAGGCGACCCTTCTCCATGTCGCATACAACTGACAAATCGAAATCCTGCCAGCTGACTCAATGACAGAACTTATGATACAACGTGCACACACCAACCATCCAGCCATCCAATGTTAGATAATCGTATCGCAAACAATTATCCATCATGTAATTGATATTCAGATTTCATATCAAGTTAATTAAATGTATTCATTATGTCCCAAAGCATAACACCACTCAACAAACAATAATATGAGTCTACTTTATTACCAAAACAGTGTGTTTAAGATATTGGCTCACTAATCAGGAGATCAAAGGTCTGATCCCAGTTTTGGCTGAGAATGGAGGAAAGATGAGAGAGAGAGTGAGAGAGAGAGAGAGAGAAAGATGGGGTTTAACGTCCACTCGACACAAACTATGTTATTTCGGGACCAACATATGGTTTAATTTTATTTCAATAATTCGCTTGCGCGTAGGGGTCTTTAGCAGTGGGAGGAAACCGGATGAACCGGAAAAAACTCACAAGATTGGACAGGCAACCCTACTCCTTGTCACGTATAACCGGGGATTCGAAACCACACCACTTGACTCAATGACAGGCCTTATGATAAAGCGTTCACGTGCTAACCATTCAGCCATCCAACCCCCCAGAGGAAATATGACCATGCTAGTAAATCTACATGTATATATATGCCAAGTCTTTAGTATGCCCAGTTGGTGCTGAAAAATAAAGAGTTAAACATGCCCCCCGTCCCAAGTCCAAATGCCATTTCTGGCTCTCCAATACAATTGTGCAAATATCAGAAACAAGAGAGAATGAGAGAGAAATGGGGCTTAACATCCACTCTACACAAACTAGGTCATTTCAAGACTAACACATGGTTCAATTTTAATTCAATAATTCTCTTGCGTATAGGGGTCTTTAGCAGTGAGAGGAAACCGGAGGACACAGAGAAAACCCACGAGGTTGGATAGGCGACCCATCTCCATGTCACGTACAACCTGGGAATCGAAACCACACCAGCTGACTCAATGACAGACTGTATGATACAGCGCGCACATGCTAACCATTCGGCAATCCATCCCCCATCAGATACAATCTTTTGACTCCACATCAATGGTTTAAGTACTATAGAGCCGGCATTGTTTCCAGTCCAGACTAATTATCATAACTGGTGGGGGTTCATCTTTAACTCAATACTATTTGTAAAATGTGTAAGTTGTCTTGTATGCATGGAAAGACTTGAAATGATAAAAATTCCCAATCAATATGTGGTTAATTCATCAATACCATCCAGACACAGCAAGATACTTTATTCATGACTATCACAATACCCGGCTTTGTTCGCAATCTGATTAAAACACAGATCTTATTTCGCTTCATGTTTTATGTTTCAAAATTATGTTTTACTTGTCTTTACTACACTGGGATCTGGAAGAGTTGTTATCATTGATTGGTTAATCAAATGTCTGATGTCATAAGGTCAAAAGCTGCTTGTATGACCTCTGACCTCGCTACAACTTGTCAGATCTTCATGTAGTGTAGGTAAAATCGCCCAGGATGCAAATTCACCGGGGCCCAAATTTGTATGAGGTCCCAATTTACCCAGGGACTTAATTTACCCAGGGCCCAAATTGGATGGCCTGAAACATTCACATGGTCATGCTGGTTAATTTGATACTATGTATGTGGGGATGGAGCACGCCGACAAACCTTGATTCAGCCGTGCCGGCGTGCCCAGATTCAATGGTCTGACACATTCACATGTTAAATTGATACCACATATGTAGGGGTACAGCACGGCAAGGCAACGAAGAGTGATAGGTGAACATACACACATCATTAATTTAATTTATATAGATTTACCAAGCTGAAAACACAGTTAATATATATGTTATGAGATGAAATCAATATGCATCACTAATATGACTCCATATTCTGGAAGCAATGACCCAAGAAATCCCTCTCTGCCCATTGCTGGATTGGCTTCAGATACATGTACTTGAGCTTTTGAGGGTGTGTGTCTATTCTTCCCGTTCAATCAAATCAATCCCAAGTACAGCAACATGACAAGCACAAATGATGAAAATAGTTTACTAAGTTCATTAACACACATTTGTGCTTGATAACTATAAGAGAATACTTGTTGAAACATGCTATGCCTATAAACCAGTGATTGTATTTCCATATAAACTGTGTTGTGTTTTTTTTTTTTTTAGTATTGTTTACATTCTATCAGAATCGATAGCCTCGTTTGTCACACAATTAGTTTTTCTGCAATATTGGTTAATTGGGTATAATAAAATCGTGAGTCATGACGTAACATTATTTAAACATATTCGGTCCAATGTGGAGCTATGATTAAAGCTTAATATTGTTACGCAGTTAGCTATTGGTTGTTAATCAGACTATTGACCAGTCATAATTTGGAACCGAAATTTGCTTCCATTAAAGCAGTGTTTAGTGTGATTAGCTCTAATCAAACGAAATACTTCGGGGAGTATGATATGACTGCGATTTATGGCCCAATTGTAGGTCAACTTTTCCAACAAAAAACCAGCGGCTGCCAGGCAGGATACGCCCACATTTTCGAGAGATGGATAGATAACAAGCTAAAAAGAAAGCAATTTTTCGTACAATCAGGGGCCATAATTCAGGAAGTTACGGTCCGATATGCACGAATATCGAAAGGAACCGAGATCTTCGGATAATAAACTTACATTTAAAGTTACAACAAAATCGGATAAAAATTGTGACCTCTATTTTTACGCTAATTGAGAACAAACGGCGGCCATTTTGTCTGTCAATTTGGGGGCTATTTTCACAAAATTCAAACTCAACTGTCCTTAGGGTGGAACGGTAATATAATAATACGTTTTTTTAAATCAGATAAAAATTATGACCTCTAATGGGTCCACAAGCTAAAAACATGATTTTTCGTACAAACAGGGGCCATAATTCAGGAAGTTACGGTCCGATATGGGCGAATATCAAAAGGAACCGAGATCTTTGGGTTATAAACTTACATTTTAAGTTTCAACAAAATCGGATAGAAATTGTGACCTCTATAGGGTCCACAACCTTGATATACCATATTTTTACGCTATTTGAGAACGAACGGCGGCCATTTTGTCTGTCAATTTTGGGCGATTTTCATGAAATTCGAACTCAGTCGTCCTTAGGGTGTAACGGTGATACAATAATACGTTTTTTTAAATCGGATAAAAATTATGACCTGTATAGGGTCCACAAGCTAAAAACGCGATTTTTCGTACAATCAGGGGCCATAATTCCGGAAGTTACGGTCCGATATGCGCGAATATCGAAAGGAACCAAGATCTCTGTGTTATAAACTTACATTTCAAGTTTCAACAAAATCGGATAAAAATTGTGACCTCTATAGGGTCCACAACCTTGATATACCATATTTTTACGCTATTTGAGAACGAACGGCGGCCATTTTGTCTGTCAATTTTGGGCCGATTTTCATGAAATTCGAACTCATTCACCCTTAGGGTGTAACGGTGATATAATAATACGGTTTTTTAAATCGGATAAAAATTATTACCTCTATAGGGTCCACAAGCTAAAAACACGATTTTTTGTACAATCAGGGGCCATAATTCAGGAAGTTACAGTCAGATATGCGCGAATATCGAAAAGAACTGAGGTCTTTGGGTTATAAACTTACATTTCAAGTTTCAACAAAATCGGATAAAACTTGTGACCTATATAGGGTCCACAACCTTGATATACCATATTTTTACGCTATTTGAGAACGAACGACGGCCATTTTGTCTGTCAATTTTGGGCCGATTTTCACGAAATTCGAACTCGGCCACCCTTAGGGTGTAACGGTGATATAATAAAACGTTTTTTTTAAATCGGATAAAAATTATGACCTCTATAGGGTCCACAAGCTAAAAACATGATTTTTTGTACAATCAGGGGGCATAATTCAGGAAGTTACAGTCCGATATGCGCGAATATCGAAAGGAACCGAGATCTTTGGGTTATCAACTTACATTTCAAGTTTCAACAAAATCGGATAAAAATTGTGACCTCTATAGTGTCCACAAGCTAAAAACGTGATTTTTCGTACAAACAGGGGCCATAATCCATGAAGTTTCGATCCGATACATGCCAATATCGAAAGCAGCCGAAATATTTTGGAGATAAACCTATATTTCAAGTTTCGTCTAAATCGGATAAGAATTGTGACCTGTAGAGTGTCCACAAACAATTGTGGACGGACAGGGGCGACGGCATAATACGTCCACATGAAAATGTGGGCGTATAAAAATCTATAACAGGTGAAGGAAATAAGAACTTCACCGAATTATTTATCTTATGTTTTGTCATTCCATTTGTCAATGATACTATAAATAGATGTTTCACAAATTTTGAACTTTTTCGGTGAATTAACTCATTGATATTGAAGTCATTGATGAATTATCTCAGCGTATACTGATACAATCAGTAGACCAGCATCTCCACCCCACCCACCAGACCAGTATCCTCCTCCACCTAGCCCATTGAAACAACTGATGACCTGTTATTCACCTTATGACATAAGGTATTGTCATGGTGACATTAATACTATATTGATCTAGTCTACATTCCAACCCTATTACTATTTAATGTTAAAATATATTGATTTATATATGATCTCGTCTACATTCCAACCATATTACTACTAATGTTAAAATATACTGATTTATATATAACCATACTTAGTCCCGGTAATCTATAAATTCTATATTTTCATCTATAACTATATAAAACCGACAAACAACAGCCGAGTGCCTGATACATAAATAATATAAATATTATCTCCAAATACATCAATAATTATATCACAATATCCATTTATATAACAGTAAGAGACTGGAAGAGAAAATGGGGTTTAACGTCCACTCGACACACACAAGGTCATTTCAGGACTAACATATGGTACAATTTTATTTTAATACTTTGTTTGTGGGAGCAAATCGGAGGACCTGAAGAAAACCCACAAGGTTAGACAGGTGACCCTACTCCTTGTCACGTACAACCTGGGAATCAAATGAAATGAAATAAAATGAAATGGGATTTAACGTCCTACTGTTCTGCTCCTAAACTGGGCTTATGAAGACGGGCATATGCCATATAGTGCGCTATGAGGGGAATTTTGCGCGGGCAGCGACACTACAGCCTACTCTTATATCATCGAATCCCAACTGCCAAGGGATCTTTTAAGTGCACACCAATATGTACACAGGACCTCGGTTTTTCGTCCCATCCGAACAACTAGACAGCTGTCCTTGCCAGGCCCTCTGTCAGGCATCACTAACAAGGGGAAAACATGCTGGAAATTCTGGTTGAACTTTCTCGGCCAATGCAGGGATCGAACACCCGACCTCCAGGCTAGCGAGCACCTGGGAATCAAAAATATGCCAGTTGACTCAATGACGGACCTAATAATACAACGCGCACATGCTAACCATTCAGCCAAACGCTTCATATATAAGACATGCATTAAGGAATACAAGAGGTAAATGTTTCAGTGAGACAACATCTATATCAGACATGTATTGAGGAATACAAGAGGTATATGTTTCAGTGAGACAACATCTATGTCAGACATGTATTATGATGTATTGAGGAATACAAGAGGTAAATGTTTCAGTGAGATATTCTATAAATGATTCTATAAATAGACATTATTACCTGATGAGATGCAGGAGCAGTTGTAACTTGTAGATTAATAGAGGTCAAGGTTGGATTAGATATTGGCGTACCTCCGTGATCAGGACTGTATGGAGAATCCTGTCAAATAAAACGAAATCTATAGAACTTGTTTCAATCATCAAACTTATTACAACTATCAAAGTTCAAACTGTTGATCTATTATATGTAAACAGTGACATGCACGAGGCAGTGTATGCTGACTATTACTAGCACTCCTGATATAACTTCATCGTTTTGTCAGGAGTTCCTATACATGGAATCTGATTAAAACACATCTCCTATTTCGTTTCATTTTTTATAGTTCAAAATTGTGTATTACTTGTCTTTACTACACTAGGATCTGGAAGAATTGTTATATGTATGGTTGAAGTGAGGGATTAGTCAATGAAACGGTCTGTTACGCAGAGTTCTTGGTGTGCGATGCACAGACCTGTGGGTAAACCACTAGAAACGTCAACGCTGATTGATCAATCAATGTCTGATATCATAAGGTCAAAAGCCGCTGGTATGATCCATAACGCGACCTTCCAGAACAACCGGTCAGATATTCATATAGTGTAGGCCATCGAAAGTATAAAAAAATGAAACGAAATATAGATCCGGGGCCCTTATTCACGAAAACTTAAACTAAGATAAAATCGAAATTTTAAGAAATACTGTAATTTGATTGGCTGACCAGTAAAATCAATTTGCATATTTGCAGCTAAGAAATTTTAGCTGAATTTTTATATAAATATACACAGCAAATTAAAATGTACACCTCCCCTGTTTTAATTCATAACACTTACCAATCAAAGTATTTACTGTTCTTTGATTGGCATTTATTAATTGAACATATTAACACAAGGTACAATTATGTATCCATAAAATTGTACCTTACATGTACATGTATGTTGTCAACAGATTCAATCATTTTAGCCAATATGGTCTCCATTTGT
This sequence comes from Patella vulgata, assembly GCF_932274485.2. NCBI lineage: Eukaryota > Metazoa > Mollusca > Gastropoda > Patellidae > Patella > Patella vulgata. Next base: position 8,905,636 of record NC_065885.2, read on the forward strand.
TTTGTTAGACGCCAACAATTGTTATAGTCAGTCTGTGTTGGGCTTAACTTGTGAGAATTTATTATTTTAATATGTCTGAACTTTAATATCTGGAGCCTGAAGAATTCGAACTTAATTTAGTACAGATGAATGTTAATAAAGTATGATGGTGTAATTAAATAAAACTTACCCGTTCCCCAGGTCGGCGTTTTTTATGTCGTGCTGGAAGTGGATCATCTGGAGGATTACTATCTATTGCCCAATATGATCCCTGAAATAATAAAATTACCATAATAATACAAGCAAAGCCTGTAATTAACGCACTTGTAACTGAAATGAAATGAAATGGGGTTTAACGTCCTACTGTTTTGCTCCGAACTGGGCTAATGAAGACGGGCATACGCCATACAGTGTGCTATGAGGGAAATTATGCCCGGACAGCGGCACTACGGCCTACTCTTATATCGAATTCCAACTGTCAAGGGATCTTTAACGTGCACGCCAATGTGTACACGGGACCTCGTTTTTTTCGTCCCATCCGAACGACTAGACAGCTTTCCTTGTCAGCCCCTCTGTCCTGCATCACTGACAAGGGAGAACAACGCCGGAAAATCTGGATGAACTTTCTCGGCCAATGCAGGGATCGAACACCCGACCTCCAGGCTAGCGAGCCAGCGCCTTACCCACTTAGACACCGTGATCCCCGCACTTGTAACTGACAACGTCAAGAACCAACTCTGGCACTTTCAGGTACAAGTCCGCGATATCTGGTAGTGGTGAATGACATTTTGTGTGGCATATATTTCTCCTGGACACGCTACGCATCTCGTTGTTCTTGCAGCCAATGCTCTTTGAAAAAAGTCGAAGAATCAGGAATTAAGATTGAATAACATAAACTATACTCAAATTTTTATCCAATCAAACATGGCTATGCCCAAAGGCTCATCTAAGGAATCTCAAAAATAAACAAAGTCAATCATCTAATCATTCATCAACTTTTCTATAAGCATATTACATGTACCAGTAGTCCCTACAGCAAGTTTGTTAATAAAGCAGAGGGTCATGAGGAATTAATTTCAGTCCTTTATGTTTATAAAATTGTGCGGGAGCCATAAAAAGTTCCTGATACCTTGAATATATGCAGTTTAAAAGTAAACAAAAACTGAAAGTAGTTTATTAATCTCAATATTTAGGAGAGCGATTTAGCTAATTTGCATGAGTCTTTAATGACTCCTTCGAAGGAAATGAAATGAAATGAAATGGAGTTTAACGTCCTACTGTTCTGCTCCTAACCTGGGCTAATGAAGACGGGCATACGCCATACAGTGTGCTATGAGGGAAATTTTGCCCGGACAGCGGCACTACGGCCTACTCTTATATCGAATTCCAACTGCCAAGGGATCTTTTACGTGCACGCCAATGTGTACACGGGACCTCGGTTTTTCGTCCCATCCGAACGACTAGACAGCTTTCCTTGTCAGCCCCTCCGTCCTGCCCTTCGAAGGAAAGCTGACGTGCGTCAAGAGGAGCAGGAGTGAAAGCTCCCCTTAAACGTGAAGGACTGTAATTTAAATAACATGTAGAAATATATGTCGCAATTAAAGGACAAAGTTGGTGTCTGGTTGTTAAACATATTCGAGATATGAAAATCATTTTAACATAGAGATCTTTGCTATGATTGATCCTTGATCCAAAACAAAGATTTGAAGTATTGGGAAGTTATCGACTGAAGCAGAAAGCTACACAAAAGATTTTCAGGAAAATAGCGAACCACGTGTACTACTTGTGGATCTAAATTTAACGTCATTCCAAATATTTAGTCAGGAATTGTATCAGAACTTATAATTATGATATTCTAAATTTCAATACAATTATTAACAATGGGCTAATTTACAGAAAGTCAAGTTAAAATTGAATGCATCGAAAGAGGAGTCAAATGCTGCCTCCCACTCCTGAAAAAATATCTGAAGTAAACAAACTATCTTAAAAACTGACCATTAGGCTTATACATGTACATGTACCTATTTGTGGAATTCACTACCCTTTCATATAAAAGAATCAGAGTCTGTCTGCAATTTCAAAACAAGACTGAAAACTCATCTGTTCATACAACAATAGGGATGAAATGGAACCAAAATTTATAACTTTGCAAGCACATTTGAAACTCCTAATAGGAGTATTTATTGCGCTATATAAATTTGGATGTTATGTCATGTCTAGTTATACCTGTGTCACAGATCAACGTTGACAGACACCCGAGGTTTATGTACAGGTACATGTACTGTATTGTATCAATTACAGATCCTATTTCGTTTTTTATAGTTCAAAATTTCACTTTACTTGTCTTTACTACAATAGGATCTGAAAGAGTTGTTATATAACCAATGAAACGGCCTGTTGTGGTGAGTTCTTGAACTGCGGTTCACGGAACTGTGGGTATTCTTACTAGTAACATCAACGCTGATTAGTTAATCAAATGTCTGACATCATTGGGTCAAAAGCAGCTTGTAGGAGGTCTGATGTGACCCCCCGAAAAATTGGTCAGATCTTCAGGTACATGTACAGTAGTAGAGGCTATCGAAAGTATATACATGTAATATATATTTATAAAAAAAAAAAAAAAAAAAAAAAAAATATAGATCTGGGCCCTGTTTCTTCTAAAGATAAAATCCAAATTTTAGTAAGATATTTCAATTTTGATTGGTTAAGCACTAAAATCAATCTAATATTATCCAATCAAATTATTAAAATTTGGATTTTATCCTAGTTAAAATTTCGTGAAAAAGGCCCTTGTATTTTAATCAGATTGGTACTGTAGTACAGGTACACCATACAAAAAATATATTTACTTACCTTTCCAGGGTCATCTTTAGATCTGGGAACTTTGAGAAAACATTTATTTAATGATAAATTATGACGTATTGAATTCTGTAAAAGAAAAACAAATTCTGCAAAAATACATGCATAGAAAATATAACCCAATTTCTCATTGGTAAACTTGTATAATTTAATACGATCTTGCAAGTTGATCACATTTTGAATCTTTTGCTTTTGGTTTATCCATCAACAATATTCAGAATATGAAAATTTTAGAGACCTAAGTCTCTAAACAGATTATATGCCTATTCCATAGGAGCTAAAGATTTCGAATATAAATCAAATGCTGATTAGTGATGGGACCACAGCTGAATGATTAAATTATATTTCTATTACTATTAGTGATGGGACCACAGCTGAACGATCAAATATATTTCAAAATATTAAGCTATAAGTCAGTTTGTTTACATCTCTACATGTACAGTAGTTACGAACATTAGGCTGACCTTAAAAATATCTTTGTTTCACCAAACCCGACCCACAATCGAGGAGAAGGGTCGGTAGGTCGGGTTTTTTTTCAGATTTTTTTTTTAAGAGCTAATTTGACAGCTTGATAATTTTCCGGGTGCAAACATTCGTCTTCTTTTATTGGCAAACAAATCAATGACATCGGGATTTTTCTTGATGCACGACTCGCACACAAATTGCGACAAACTCACGTTTGAAACTCCCTCAACACGTTTTTAACGATCGTGCGGGTTGTGCCTTTATTTTTCTCGAAAACGGATATTGAAAATATCGTCGTCATGTTTAAAACGACGCCCCACAGACATAGAGGCAGAATCATTTCGTGGGAATGGACGTGCTTTCGTCTGCAACCATTTTGTTGAGAAGCGACACCTATGACGCTTTCGTCTTGATCAACCAGTTTCAATAATGAATCAAACCATAGCCATAGTAAAGGGAAATAACTCTCGTGATATATTTCAGGTTGACACACAAAATAAAATAAAAAGATCGCGGAAAAGTGCAATAAAATAATTTAAGTCGGGGGTGGTTTTAGTTAGTCGGTCGCGTTAGGCGAAACAAAGATATTTTTAAGGTCAGCCTTATAGCAGCCACTCGGTTTTAGCGACATCTCCTTGTAAGCAGTCACAATAAATTCTTGTAACTCTTCCTTTCCATCTCTTTAATAAAACGGTTACTCCTGTGCTGTAACGCGGACAGTGGTCACTGGTCACCATTTTAGTCATAATTTTATCAAATCAACGCCTACATGTATGCAACGGCCATTGTTAACCGAGTATAAAATAATCAATCATATAGTCTGTGTATCATAACTTTGGCTCCATATCATTCTTTAATTCAATCATGGGCAGAACCGCCCATGTTAACCGATGATGATATCACAGAGAGAATGGTGATATCTGTTGTATGCTGTCCTAAATAGATGTTTCGATACAAAAAAAATCTTATCTTATTAAAAATCTTATCTGTGAAGCTCAAGCCTCAAGCATCAAGCTAATAAATTAATAAAAATCAGTACTTTAAACTTTTATTTCATATTTATATTGCTGACAGTTCTATATTCTCATTTAGTATGCCTATCTATTGTGCAATTTTAAAACACATTTTGTAATAGTGATTAGTATTAGTATTAGTTGTTTCTTAATCTTATAACATAAGAAACATTTATTGATTGCCAATCCAACAATACTGATTCCATTATCCAAACCAAAACTTTGTATTGACCATTTCTGTGTCGTACCTGAATATGTCAAGGAACTTGACCTAGTTGAGTTCTATCAATCCCCAAGTTTCAAGGTAATCACATCAGTCAAGGCTAATCCGATCCATCAAAGTGATTACGTGCTTATCTATTGAGATGATTAAATTGGTGTTTATCAGTTTAATCACTAATCTAATTATCATAATTATTTACGTAAAGATCTATTAATATGGGTCAATCAGTTTTATCGACGGAGTGTCGGTGCTCCGTCACACTTCGATGGAACTACCTGATGACATGAGCACTGTAAGACATGCGGAGGACTGGAATAGCCCGATAGTTGACCTAATTAACAGTTGAACTCACCTTCCAGCCATTACCAGCTTCCTTATAATACGGAAAATTTTCACAAATCCACTGATAAATTTCACTGAGTGTCATTTTCTTTTTGCCCGTACTGTTAATCGCAAACGTAATGAGATTAGCATAACTGTACGGTGGTTTACCGTCTTTTTGAGTGTTCGGATGTCCAGGAGGACTGTGTCCATTTTCGTACATGGCATTTGTGTCGAGTGGGGAGTTCGGCCCCTTTCTCATCGCTAACTGCCCACCGGCAGTTTTACTGATATTGTCCCCAACTCCTATATGTCCCCCGGTAATCGCCCCACCGACACGGAGGCGGTGAAGCCAGTCCATTGCCGTCAGGCTACTTTCCAGCTCCGCCATTTTTACAGGTACTTGCACTACATTTGTTTACCGATGACGACATATATTCATCCGCGGTCACAAAAAATATTGTACCGATTTCCTCACGGATTGTTGCTTCACCAGCATCACATAACAATATATATCCAATAGATTTGATATAAAGGAAAGAGGTTTCTCAAATACCATTATTAAATGACATTATTTCGCTGAACTACTTTACTTAAGGGGATCAATAAAAGTAAAACGTCAGAATAGCTTTATTACCACCAGTAGCGTTACCTAGCAGCCGAATAACCTTTGACCTAAAGTGCGGGAAATATTATATTAACACTTTTTGGACTTCTCGGAGAAAGAGCGATAATAATGCGATACGAAAATAATGTTCACATGATCGCGTTTTTTTTTTCTTTTTCTCCCTGTTTCCTAATTCCATTTTTAATATTAACTGTTTATGACTTACGCAACACTTTTAGTCAATCTGTTTAGTTTTGGTGAAGAATGTTCTATTTTTAAATGCCATAGATAGGCACCTTCCAGTTGGGTTACGGCCCTGTTTCTCGAAATCTTAACTAAAGATAAAATCCAAATTTTAGTAGGTATTTCAATTTTGATTGGCTAAGCACTAAAATCAATCTAATATTATCCAATCAAATTACTAAAATTTGGATTAAAATTCCGTGAAACAGGCCCCTGGCTGATCAACAGTATGTACAGAATGGGCGCATTTCGTTTTTTCTACCAATTTATGAAGTGATCCGAATGTTTTTAAAAATGTTATAAATGCCCGTTCAAAAATATAAACACTATATAGACTTGTCGGTATTATATAGCCTACTAACAGGATACCTGTTTCGTCAGGAGTCCAAATTCGCCCGGTGTCCAATTCTCCTGGGCGGTTGTCTAATTCGCATTTGATGGCCTAAAACATCCACGGAGTCATGCTGGTTAATTTGATGCTACATAATATTTGGAGGATGGAGAGCGGCGACGAAGCGTAATTGGCGAACACACACACATACACACAGGCATCTTTGATTTTATTTATATAGATTTAAAAGTTCAATTATCCGTTAGCATGATGACTGTAAAATACCCTTTAAATTTGAATATTTTAACAAATAAAGCTGTTATAGGTTTCTACATATAACAATTTTATGATTTCTTGCCAATAAACTTATTTGGGAATATATGGCCACATCAAAGGTTGATTTCAATGTTTCGATTCTAATCAAATTTGAATGTTGAGACAATGCATTTATTAATCTATGTACACTAATATGAGACGCTCGAGGCGGTGATAAGAAGAGAAAAAAAAAACAACAAAAAAAAACAACAACACACAGCAACAATTTTGTTTTATTGCCGTTTTCGTTTGTTTGCTCGATGTTTTTTTTTATTTTATTATTTTTTTGTTATTTTCTTGTTCTGTATATGTCAGATAAACCAGTGTATTTCCCGATCGTTAAAGGGACAATAACACTCTAACTGGCTTGACAGCTCCAGAAAATAAAAAATAGCCTTATTCTAAGTACTAAATGTGTTAGTGTCCTACCTGTTGTGTAAATTATCCATTAAATCCTATTTTACTTGTCCAAAGGGTTCAAAAATATTTTTAAATCCAAGTCACATTTGAAAAGCTTTACGTCAGGCTTTTCAAATCATTTAGTTGAATTTTTCCAATTTTTTAAATTAGGTGTGTTAAGATGAAATTTGTATCATCAATTAATTGGAATATTGTAATATAGTACAATTTGTTGACCAGAATAAAGATTGGGGCATATTATTCAGTTACAACAAGAGTGGTATTGAGCCTTTAAGAGGAAGGTTCTTAGTAATGGTATTATATGCTACCTATAGACGGGCGAAATCCATGCCCTAATTGGTATATTATGTCCTTTTCATGGTGGGGTTGGGCCTCTCACCGCCGGACGCGATCTGGAGACGATGAGGGGCCTGGGGTCCATGGATTCCGATTGAAAAAGTAACAACCATTATACATATATCTAAAAAGAAAAGGTTATCTTCACACATCCACTGAAAAAATAATGGTCTAAATCCGAGGAAATGAAATGAAATGGGGTTTAACGTCCTACTGTTCTGCTCCTATACTGGGCTAATGAAGACGGGCATACGCCATACAGTGTGCTATGAGGGAAATTTTGCCCGGGCAGCGGCACTATCGCCTACTCTCATATCGAATTTCTTTTACGTGCATTCCAATGTATACACGGGACCTCGGTTTTTCGTTTCATCCGAAGGACTAGACAGCTGTCCTTGTCAAACCCTCAGTTCTGCACCACTGACAAAGGGAAACCACGTCGGAAAATCGGCTAAATCCGAGGAGAAGAATGATTTATCACTTGAGGTGAGGAAAAGGTGATTCAGTCATTTTCTATAGCTTTGTCAGTTATTTTTTAGTCTCGATAGGGTCCAAGGAAAACCAGTTGAACCGAGGGCCTAGCTATATATCTGCCCATAGCCCCTTTCATGTTCCCCGTGTGACCAAACGAATATTAACTTATGAGAGAGAGAGAGAGAAATCGGGTTTAACGTCCATTCGACACAAACTAGGTCATTTCCGGACTAACACATGGTTCAATTGTTTTTCAATAATTCGCTTGCGCGTAGGGATCTTTAGCAGGGGGATGAAACCGGAGGATCCGGAGAAAACCCACCCTACTCCTTGTCACATACAACCGGTGTATCGAAACCCCACGAGTTGACTCAATGACCGACCGTATGATACAGTGCGCACGTGCTAACAATTACTTACTGTATGATTGTGCCTTTAATGGCGTCTGTCTCGTCAGAGAAATATATATATATAAACTGCTGGGGATGTCAGATACAACATTTGAAAGTTGATTATCAGAAATTATGTCTCTGTCCTAACAAAATAATTGGAGGGGGGGGGGCACGGTGGCTAAGTGGGTAAGACGCTGGATCGCTAGCCGGAGGTCGGGTGTTCGATCCCTGCATTGGCTGAGAGTTCATCTAGATTTTCCGGCGTGGTCCTCCACCCCCTTGTCAGTGATGCAGGACGGAGGTCCTGATAAGGACAGCTGTCTAGTCGTTCGGATGGGACAAAGTACCGAAGTCTCGTGTACACATTTGCGTGCACGTAAAGGATCTCTTGACAGTTGGCATTCGATATAAGAGTAGGCCGTAGTGTCGCTGTTCGGGCAACATGTCCCTCACAAATTAAAATAATATTTTAAAATATAAAATAAAACGACAAATTCTCGGGTGATAAAACCAAAGTTCACCGAGCAATCCTTTAAAATGTAAACACATGATTGATTGTACATTGACCTTTTTTTTAATATCAACGTTAAAATTTGGCGTGAAATGACTTGTTTTAAAATGACTATTTATCTAAGATTCATTCTTTTATTTAAATACAATGTAAATATTTCTGGATAATCGAAACCATCGCATGAATAAATGTATTATTGGTGTCAATCGTCAACTTTGATCTAGTCTACAGAAATATAAATCTCTTATTTATTAAGACGTTGAAAATTGATCCCACTTTTACCGTAATTAACCTTGTAAACACCAGACTGAGTTGTATTCCAGAGAGCGAGGAAGAGAGAAAAGGCGTTTAATAACGTCCGGTCGACACAAACTAAGTTATTTTGGGACTAATGGTTCAATTTCATTTCATTACTTCGCTTGCGCCTAGTGGTATTTAGCAGTGGGATGAAACAGGAGTACCCGGAAAAAACCCATGAGGTTGGCCTGGCGACCCTACTCCTTGTCACCTACAAGATATTGATATAATGAAACTATACACCGAGTTCCATCACTCTCACTTAAAGATACCTTATGTAAGATTTAGATAAAGAGCTAGCCGTTCTTGCTATAATAGTTCTAAAATCGATAATGTGAATGAATAATTTTTAAAAATTCATGCGAGCGAAGATATTAGCCGTTGAAGGTTTGACAAGACGTGTGGATTAATTGCAACCACCGTACTGGTTGTTCGAAGGTAAGTCTCGCTCCTCCATTTTTAGATTAAATCAAAATATGGCTGAACAGTTCTAATCTGTTTAATATCGGAGATATCAGATGACATGTTAATAAATGTTCGGACGTAAAGAAAGACCTGCAATAGGCAGATTTAGCTTTTGCATAATGTATGTTTGATTAGAACTAAAGTTATCGTGTTCCAAAGCATCGACCAATCAAATTGCTTATCTCTGCTTACCCTAAGCCGAAAATGTTTATCTTTGAACTCCATCATGGCATTCACCTAATAAACACCTACACCAAGTTTGAAAATTCTAACTCAATTAAAAGAGAGTTATTGTGTCCCGAAAAGTGTAACGGACAGACAGACAGACAGACGGACAGATTAATACCCCCCACCCCTCCTTCTCGAGCTTTCTTTGAAAGGCGCGGGACAATAAATTCTTATGGATAATACGGTAATACACTAGGTCCGATATACGTCACGCATTCGTACTTAGAGTGGGCGTTTCAAGGTCAGGACATCCCATAATATTGTCAAGTCAAATTCTCAACAAAGCAGGCATGTTCAATTTAAGAAAAAACCCTTTATTTATACATAGACCCAAACTGTATTATTGTGCAGCACGGAGAAGAACTATTATATTGAATATAAGTGTTAACCTATTTTATACGCCTTTAGTTCAGGGTGGAAATTGTCGTCACTAGAGAGCCCGTGAGAGGGGGGGGGGGGGGGTGAGGCTGAAACAATTATCCAGTGGCTCGGAGCCTCGAGTAATTTGTATAAATTTATAAAAAATATACACTATTCCTTTATCGTAAAGTAGAAGAATACCGATGACTTTTTTCTGAATAAGGATACCTATTGGCGGGGGTAGGATAAGAATCGGATTCTGTCAGTCCACCTTTTAAAACAAAATGATGAATTAAAAGCAATAACTAAAAGCCTACGCGCCGTGGGGCCCCGGCCCGTCCTCGTTCGACTCGAGGCTCTCGTCGCCGTCAGAGTATCCGGACCCCTTTCCGTTTGAATCAAGTTCAACATAATTTTGGGTATTAAAAAAAAACAAATGAACGAAATGAAATGGGGTTTAACGTCCTACGGACTGTTCTGCTCCGAACTGGGCTAATGACGACGGGCATACGCCATACAGTGTGCCACGAGGGAAATTTTGCCAGGACAACGGCACTACGGCCTACCCTTATATCGAATTCCAACTGTCAAGGGATCTTTCACGTGCACGCCAATTTGTACACAGCACCTCGTTTTTCGTCCCATCCGAACGACTATAGATAGCTGTCCTTGTCCTGCATCACTCAAGGGGGATCACGCTGGAAAATCTGGATGAACTTTCTCGGCCAATGCAGGGATCGAACACCCGACCTAGTTTCCAGGCTAGCGAGCCAGCATCCTACCTACTTAGCCACCGTGCCCCCCCCCCCCCCCTCGGAAAAGAAAAATAATGAACGAATCGTTATGAAGAAAATTTTCTTTTTGATATTTTGGTGTCTGATGGTCAGGGTTTTTGTTTTTCCATTTGATTGCTTGCTTAAAATGTCCTGTCAAAATCGTGTTCATCTGATTATTATTACATCATTAAAACTAAAACGGTATGTCGTGTTATATCCCCTGACCGAGTTGCTTGTCATAGGGCCCAGAGAGCTCTGTAGCGGGCCCTGGCGTCACTTGCTTCACGTGGCATACTTCATGTGGTTTGAACTCTAAAGGAGCTAAACATCTAACCCAATATTTTCCATAATATTTGAAATTAAAAACACGAATTACAATTCAGTATTTGTCCAATTCAATTAATATAGACGAAGCTGTCTTGCCGCTAAAATATAGAATCCCAAGAGAGAGAGAGAGAGACTCGACACAAACTAGGTCATTTCGGTACTAACATATTTTCAATTTTATTTCCACAATTCACTTGCGCGTTTAGCAGTGGGAGGAAACCGGTGGACCCGGAGAAAACCCACGAGATTGGACAGGCGACGACCCTACTCCTTGTCACGTACAACTGCTTAATCGAAACCACGGCAGTTGGCTCAATGACAAACCTTATGATACAGCGCGTACGCGCTAACCATTTCATTTTGCCGAATTATTTTCTATCCGGATCACATTTGAGGCACATGAAAGAACACTGGATAAAGTTCCCAAATGGGATTTTGTAAAGCCTGAAGCGATTGTTTACTGGCGAAACTTTTTTCTGATAAATAAGTGCATTTCGTATCGTAGATAATATGAATAACATCGTAGGCTGCCGGAATTGTTTTTATACGCCCACATTTTCATGTGGACGTATATTGTCGTCGCCCCAATCTGATTAAAATACAGATCTATATTTCGTTTCGTTTTTTTTATACCTTCGATGGCCTACACTACACTAGATGAAGATCTGACAAGTTATAACGATAGGTCACGTCAGGGGTCAAAAGACCGACTTATGACCCTATGATGTCAGACATTTGATTAACCAATCAGCATTGATCTTACTAGTGGATTACCCACAGTTCCGTGCAGAACACGCCTAAAGCTCGCCGTAACAGACTGTTTCATTGACTAATCCCTGACACCATTCAGAACATGAGTTAAATAACAACTCTTCCAGATGCAAGTGTAGTAAAGACAAGTAAAACGAAATTTTGAACTATAAAAACGAAACGAAATAGGATCTGTGTTTTAACCAGATTGTCGTCGCCCCTGTACTACGGACCGTCTAGACCTTGATACAGACTCCTCCACTTCAATTCCGTTACAACATTGTGCAAGGCCTCTAATAACCGTTATTTTCGGAATAACGATGGGCTGTTCATTATCAAATGGTTCACTGCATATCTGACAAACAGACGATACTGTATCCATTTGTGTCGCAACATTTGAACCATTTTGTGAATTATATTCGCCACCTGCTTCAATAGGCATGATCAGCTTCCGCAGTCGACATACCCCTACCGCAGTGAGACATTCCAAATGAAATTTACTTGATACTGGATGAATGTCATTGTATTAGGTCTAAGGTAGGAGTATCATTCATCTCCAATCCCTAATCGGAAATCTAAATCCCTAATTTGAATTTCTCCTATATTGACACAGGGGAATCACTTAATCACTAAAATGTGTACAAAAATGGATACAGCTACATCGAAAACGTACATTTTGAAAGCATTTTAATACCGAAGACCGGTTTACAGTTCCTAAGGCGCTGTTTGTTATATTAACTGATTATTTACAGATCGGGGTTTTGAAACAATAACTTTTTGAGTTAAAATCTCTTTTCATTTAAAATGGACCACTGGCGTTAATTGTTTCGCTGACTGTTTTTAGTTTATTCCAGAGAAAGAGTCCAGCATAGGGATAGGAGCGTTTTGCAATTTGAAAGTTAATAGTTTGAGATTTTAGAAGATGTTTTTTCTTAGAATGGAGATTTCTACTGGCAGTATAAGGCTAGACACGACTTTTAAAAAAATATACGATGGAGCTTGGACAAGGGAGTAATTTAAACTTTATACTTTGGTGAACTGGGAGCCAGTGAAGGGACATTAAGGGGCGTGTCCAGGAATTTGAGAAGCGGGGGACAAGGTGGAGACAAAGTCGAGTTTGGATTTCAGTGGAGTGAGTCAAAACGGCGTTATTTCCATGAATGTAGGAGAGAGAGAGAGAGAGAGAGAGAGAGAGAGAGAGAGAGAGAAATGGGGTTTAACGTCCACTCGACACAAACTAGGTCATTTCGGGACTAACATATGGTTTAATTTTATTTCAATAATTCGCTTGCGCGTAGGGGTCTTTAGCAGTGGGAGGAAACCGGAGGACCCGGAAAAAACCCACGAGGTTGGACAGGCGACCCTACTCCTTGTCACGTACAACCGGGGATTCGAAACCACGCCAGTCGACTCAGTGACAGACTTTATGATACAGCGCGCGCACGCTAACCATTCAGCCATCCAACCCCCCCTTCTGGTTTAAGATCAGGGAAGAGTAGTCTCCAGTCTGTTTTTAACACTTTACGTGTAGGTGTCAATTGATTCCGATGTTTATCTCGAATTGGGTGAGGTTTGAAATTTAAATTCAAGCTCACGGAGATGTAAATTGAGGTATTAGTTGTTAGGAAGTCCAATTCCACGAGCGACCTATTTTTATATCTATTTTAAGTCAATTGATCTGCCTTCACATAAGCTATCATTTTGATTTATAACAACTGATGTTCCACAAGGATTGGTACTAGGCACCCACTGTTATTATAATAATTCACAACCCATTATTATGGATTCCAAAAAACAAATCGATGTTCTCTACAGGGATTCATATCCTGCTCTTTAACCATTATACTGAGGAATGATACAGCAGCAGCGACAGCATAACATCCCATAGACTGGGTATTCTCATAACAAATACTGAATTTTATTTTATAATTTTAATAGCTAGGTACAAGGAATTGGGTCATAAGTGATAGAAATTGTAAAATTGAAATAAATACACAATTTTCTTCACTGGCTTTCGCTAATTTGGTCAAAATAATCTAGGAAATATTTCAACAAATCATATTAAACTAACCAATAACACCAGTCGTTATACAATACAGTATATCTGAACCAATGAAATTGGTTGTTACATCATAATATAGCACTAGGATGATGCTGGGCATGGATAACTGAATGAGCTCTAACGCTGATCCTATTTCTCAAATATCTAAAATTATAACTTGACTGAGATTAATAACAGACTAAATAAGGTCTGGGCCCTGTTTCACGAAATTTTAACTAAAAATAAAATCCAAATTTTAGTAGATACTTCAATTTTGATTGGCTAAACACTAAAATCAATCTAATATTATCCAATCAAATTACTAAAATTTGGATTTTATCTTAGTTAAAATTTCGTGAAACAGGCCCCTGGAAGTAGCCATGGATGATCTGGTTGAATTCTAAAATAAGTCTGTTCCATTTATTAACTTTTAAGAGTCTGGTACGGCAGCTAGATCATTTTCTTGCACGCTACTGGATCTTGACCGATCTGGAAAATATCTGTCAATGTTTATACCCACAATTCTAACCCTAACCCTTCAGAATAGATTTAGCCACAATCCACCGTTGTAACAGCTTCAATTTGTACACATGTAATTTATAAACCTAACCCGAACCCTAACCCTAGAGAAAGATATTTTCCAGATGATACAATGATCTAGTATTTTCTTCTATTTGGGTCTAATAACCGGAACAGGAAGTGATGGAGTTCTTTCTATTTGTTGTCTAAAAACCGGAACAGGAAAGGATGGAGTTCTTTCTATTTGTGTCTAAAAACCGGAACAGGAAGTGATGTAGTGTAGAACGGATTTGAGGAATGGAATAAGAGTTAGCACCCTTCAGTTATCTCAACAAGGAAAAATATAAACAAAACACAACTTGTAAACAAACATGGCAAAGCTTGGAAACAATAAATTTTAACAACAATTTGTTAAACATATGGCACAAATCAAATATATCTGCAATTTATTTACAAAATTGTTCAAATATAAAAACAAATTTCATCAATAATCATGAATCCATAATTTTTGATTCATAATATCTTGTTTTAACTTCCAAAAGTTAATTAAGTGGAATTTTTGCACTGTATTTACTCAGGAGAATAATTTGGATATAATTTGTAATACACAAAATGAGGCAGGTTTCACCTACATAATCTACAGAATGACGCAAGTTTCACCTACATAATACACAGAGTGAAGCAAGTTCAAACTGAATTTGACCACCTAGTATAAGGAATTCTCTATACCTATAAAGTAAACCTTTAATCTAGAAAGCAGGGATTATACAGCATGGATAAATAATAGCAGACTCCAGGCTAGACAATACAAGGATGAGAAGCCCCAATAACAGGGTATTGGTTTGATAATATACCAAAAGGACAAGGAGCAGACTAGCTAATACCACGAAAAAGCCAACAAGACAAACTTTAATAACATTGTAATTTTACAGATATTAAATATGGACCATGTTATCAGAAACATTAAAGAGTTCAATATACGAAACATTACATCTCTACCCATCAGCAGAGAAATCCTCAGATATCATCAATATTGAGCACACTTTATTTTTACATACAAAAACTAGGTTGTAACAAGATCATTGTTTGTAATAGCCGCTAAATGAACAAGGTTTCTGGTAACATGAGTCAAATAATGTTAGTTTGTAAAGACACATCAATAACATCCAAATAATTTCACCATTAATAGTCAATAGTATTAATATTATCAGGATCTAGTTTAATGCTTAGCTGTTACTTAAGACCAGGCACTGTTTTTTTTTTAAAACTTAATTTCTCCTTGTTTCTTGTTCAGGTCTGTTTGTGAATCAAGACTTAAAACAGAAATCAGAAAACTTGACATAAGCTAAAACCGCAGAGTCAACCAACCAAAATCATTCAAACAAACCAATTTCAAAAATTTCAAGGTTGAATTTAGAGCTCGATATTTATGAGGTTTTGTACCCCATTTCACCTAAGACTAGGAACTAGGAAAAGCTAAAATTAAATCATAATAAAATTATTCACTATAGATGATTAACAGCCAATGATATTCTCTAATACTAAATCAAAGATATTAATTTATGCGAGAGGATTGCGGAATTTTTCTCCAGCGTATACAGCCTCACTTCCAAGTTCTTCTTCTATACGCAACAACTGGTTGTATTTTGCTAATCGTTCAGATCGGCATGGAGCTCCAGTTTTAATCTGAAAATGAAGAAAATCAAATTTTAGACATGGTATCATAGTTTCAAATGTACAAAAAGTCTTCCAAATTTTAAACTTCTTTTTTTTTTTTTTTGAAGATGGTCAATTCAGGGGTTTCCTGTTAAGACAATGACTGAGAGTGTGTTGTTTATTTTCAGGTTGATTGGGAGGTCATTTCGATACGAAACTTTTTTTTATATGAGGAATAGCTAATGATATTTTCTGTTATTCAATTTAGATGATGAGTAGTCAGTGATATTCTCTGTTAATGTTATCTAGGGTTACCTACCCTTGACGTTCATCCTTACGCTAAAATTGTGTAGCCTCTGTATTAGTATTACAGAGAGGTATATTAACTAGAGTATTACAGGGAGATATATTAACTAGAGTATTACAGGGAGATATATTAACTAGGGTATTACAGGGAGATATATTAACTAGAGTTTTACAGGGAGGTATATTAACTAGAGTATTACAGGGAAATATATTTACTAGATTATTACAGGGAGATATATTAACTAGAGTATTACAGGGAGGTATATTAACTAGAGTATTACAGGGAGATATATTAACTAAGGTATTACAGGGAAATATATTTACTAGAGTATTACAGGGAGATATATTAACTAGGGTATTACAGGGAGATATATTAACTAGGGTATTACAGGGAGATATATTAACTAGGGTATTACAAGGAGATATATTAACTAGGGTATTACAGGGAGATATATTAACTAGGGTATTACAGGGAGATATATTAACTAGGGTATTACAGGGAGATATATTAACTAGGGTATTACAGGGAGATATTAACTAGGGTATTACAGGGAGATATATTAACTAGGGTATTACAGGGAGATATATTAACTAGGGTATTACAAGGAGATATATTAACTAGACAAGAGTATTACAGGGAGATATAATAACTAACCTGTCCGGTACATAAACCAACAACAAGATCAGCAATAAACGAGTCTTCTGTTTCTCCACTACGATGTGATACCATCACAGACCAACCTGCTGCCTGCGCCATTTTACATCTATAAATAGTTAAATACAATAAATCACACACAGTTAAAATACAGCCACCGATTTAAGTAAAATAAACTCAACTTGTGGTCCAATTAAAATCAAAAACAACAGATAGTCACTCTTTAAGCTGATTTAACAAAACTAAGGACTGAAAGGTAATCTTTAAATAATATTTAGATGAATGAAAAAAAACTAAGGCTTTAGGTGACTAACACACACATGCACAACTTTACTTCAATAGCTCCTTTTTGCATGGGCATCTTTAGCACTGATAAAGAATTGATAATAACTTACGCTTGAATAGCTTCTGTAACTGTACCAATCTGATTCACCTTCAATAATAAACTATTACAGGCTTTTAGATCAATACCTTTCTGTACACGAGTTGGGTTAGTTACCAATAAATCATCTCTAGAAAATAAAATAGTTTCAAGTTACATTAACACATTACTTGGAGACCTAACTGAAATGAAATTGGGTTTAACGTCCTACTGTTCTGCTCCGAATTGGGCTAATGAAGACAGCTTTTGATTGGCTGTTTTCTCTGGACGAAGCCAGAGGTTGTAACTGAGATTTATGATTCGATTCCTTCGCTTTATTTTAAAGAATTGTAATTCCTGTTGACATCAAATACAATGTTTATCATTGAAACTATTAAACATTGTCACAGCCAACACAGAGAAAGTCGAAAAACAAAATATTAATACATGTTTTGCTTTTCACAACTTGTTTAATTTTCAGTTTTCCCTTCGAAGCTCACAATGCGAACGCATGTTGTGTTGTTTTGAAAATGCTTTGTTTACCGTTGATACTCGATATCGATGCCTGTTACCTACTTCGCCCTTGCACAAATGTACGGCGAAGTGAGGGCGACTTCAACTTCGCCCTATTGCCTTTTAGGGCGAAGTCATCAATGGGTTTGGCGACTATTTCGCCCACGTCGCCCGCTAATTCAAGCCCTGCTTGACAACCAAGCCCACTGTGTTTAATTCTAGGAATCCGGACATAAAGAATCCTGACAAGTTTATCACATGGCATTCTTTGAATCATGACAATCAAGTCTAAAACGTGGCATTATATGAATCATGACAATCAAGTCTATTATTTGTCATTATATGAATCATGACAATCAAGTCTTATCATGTGACATTTATGAATCAAGTCTATCATGTGGCATTATATGAATCGTGACAATCAAGTCTATAATGTGGCATTATATGAATCGTGACAATCCAGTCTATCATGTGGCATTTATGAATGACGTAAATGACCGGAATATATGAAACATACGTACCCCATAATCTGTATATCAACAGAAGCTGTAAGTTTGCTATAACCTTCCCAATCATCCTGATCAAATGGATCCTCAATCGATACGATTGGATAGTCTTTAATAAAACCACGATAAAGATCTGCCAACTGATCAGTCGTCAACTAAAATTATAATTTAAAATATACAATTAAATGAAATGGGGTTAATGTCCTAGTCTGCTCAGATGGGGCTAATGAAGACAAGCATTTTGCCTGGACAGCGGTACTACAGCCTACTCTTATATTAAATTCCAACTGTCAAGGGATCTTTTATGTGCACGCCAACGTTTACCCAGGACTTCCGTCTTTTGTTCAATTAAAAGGATTTTACGTTGTCTTTTGTCATGCCCTGTCCTCCACCACTAAAAAGGGGCAACCACGCAGGAAAATCTTGATGAACTTTCTCAGTCAACACTGGGATCGAACACAGGACTTTCAGGTTAGCAAGGCAACATCTTACTCACTGAGCCACCTTGACTCTAAATATTCAATGAATAGGTTAAGAAATCATCCAGCAGTTCACATATAATTTCTTCTTTAGTGGGATCATGTTAACTGATGGTAAGTACAGCAGTTCACATATAGAAAGAGAAACAGCGTTTAACGTCCACTTGACACAAACTAGGTCATTTCGGGACTAACACATGATTCAAATTTATTTCAATAATTTGCTTGTGCGTTGGGGTTTTTAGCAGTAGGAGGAAACAAGAGGACCCGGAGAAAACCCACGAGGTTGGACAGGCGACCCTACTCCTTGTCACGTACAACCGGGGAATCGAAACCACACCAGTTGACTCAATGACAGACCTTATGATACAGCGCGCAAGTGTTAACATTTGGACATCCATCCAATCCCCCCCACAGTTCACATATAATCTTTCCGTTACTGAGATCATCATGAAATCCTGATGAAAAGTACAGCTTATATAATTTTGAAAATAAAAACCCTAGCCACACCTTACAGATATTTTAATAATGAGTTAATATAGATATAAATTTGTATAAACTTACCCATTGAGATTTATCCGAGTTAGGATTTTTGAAGTCTAAATCGTACATTTTGTCTTTACAAAATTCAGAAGCTGCTGTATCCATGGCAATTTTAATTCGTCCGGTATATCCAGCATTCTCAATGGCTGTTTTTAAAAGTTCCAAACCTGTCATTAAACAAAATAAAATATAAAATCAACCATTGTCACATGTTCCCAATGAACTTCTAGGTCAGAGGCTTGTTTCACGAAATCTTAACTAAGATAAATTCCAAATTTTAGTAATTTGATTGGATAATATTAGATTGATTTTAGTGCTTAGCCAATCCAAATTGAAGTATCTACTAAAATTTGGATTTTATCTTTAGTTAAGATTTCAAGAAACAGGGCCCAGAATTTTATTGACTTCAGTTTATGGTAATGACCAGGATTCCTTCTACTTAAAGTTACAATTTCATATTTTTAAGTTATATTTTTAAAATGTATTAAAATAAAGCTCTAAAATAGATGGTATCCATTGCCAGTTGAGAAATTGGCAGAAATATCATTCTCAAATTCAAATTCAAACGTTTGAAGATAGCTACTCCATGGTGGTGAATAGAAAACAAGGGAGGTAATTGGGAGGTAATTGTGTTATTATTTCCGGTGTAAATGAGTTTTAAGTGTGAGAATGACACCTATGATCGTATAATAGTGAGTTGAAAACCTATTGAGCAAAAGACATAGATATATTACTTTCTATACCAACACTAAGATTTCTCCCCAAGCCACTGTGGCACCCCCCAATCCAAATCGTACTCACAGAGCCACTGTGCCCCCCCCCCCCAATGCAAATCTTACACACTAAGCCTCCGTGGCAACCCAAAAGCCCCATTTTACTCACCGAGTCACCGTGACAACCCCCAAACCCCATTTTACTCACTGAGCCATAATGACACCACTCACCCCCCACCCACACAATCTTACTCAATGAGCCACTGTGCCCCCCCCCCCATTCTTACTCACTGAGCCACTCCCTAACCCCATCTTACTTGCTCAGCCACCGTGGCACCCACCATCTTACTGAGCCACCCCTATCTTGTGATAACGAACAATTCTCACAACTCCTTCTGAATAAAGAAGTAAATCTGTAAAATGCTATCACAAACCTTCTTTATTATCTTGAATGTTTGGTGCAAAACCTCCCTCATCACCCACATTACAAGCTGAAAGAAAAACAATCATTCATTTATAAACCAACTTATTACAAACTGAAACAATCATTCTATAAAACCCCCTCATCACCCACATTACCAGCTGAAACAATCATTCTATAAAACCCCTCATCACCCACATTACCAGCTGAAACAATCATTCTATAAAACCCCTCATCACCCACATTACAAGCTGAAACAATCATTCTATAAACCTCCCACATTACAAGCTGAAACAATCATTCTATAAAACCCCCTTTTCACCAACATTACCAGCTGAAACAATCGTTGTATAAAACCCTTTCATCACCCACATTACCAGCTGAAACAATCATACTATAAAATCAAAAATTATTGACTATACCTTATCTAAAATATCATCCTAACCCATATACTATCATTAACAATGCTTTTGAAATGAAAACAAAAGCTATAGATCTTGCTCTCCAGAATTTAATAAATATTAAATTAGGGGAGCCGAGTTTATTGAGGAAAACATGAAGAGAGAGAGAAATGGGGTTTAATGTCCACTCGACACAAACTAGGTCATTTTGGGACGAACCTATGGTGCAATTTTATTTCAATCATTCGCTTGCACGTAGGGGTCTTTAGCAATGGGAGGAAACCAGAGGAAACGGAGAAAACCCACAAGATTAGACAGGTGACCCTACTCCTTGTCACATACAACCAGGGAACCAAAACCACGGCAGTTGACTCAATGACAGACCTTATGATACAGCACGCACGAGCTAACCATTCGGCCATCCAACCCGCTGAGTAAAACATAAAGAAAATCAATAAAAATTTAATTACCATCTTGTCCGTATTTTTTCTTGATGACAGCTTTAAGATGATGATAAACTTCTGTTCCCATTCTCATCGCTTCAGTGAATGATTTAGCTCCTTAAATTAAATACACAAAACAGTCAATAACGGAACTTGTATACAAAATATCAAAACAGTCAATAACAGAACTTGTATACAAAATATCAAAACAGTCAATAACGGAACTTGTATACAAAATATCAAAACAGTCAATAACGGAACTTGTATACAAAATATCAAAACAGTCAATAACGAACTTGATATCAAAACAGTCAAACTCAATTCAAGGGTGGAAACTTTTTAAAACCAGACTTTTCCCGTACTGGTACCAATAGACGTAAGGTGTACTCACCTAATGGAAGAATCATGAATTCCTGCATAGCGAGTTTATTACCAGCATGACTTCCTCCATTGATGACGTTAAACGATGGTACAGGGAGGATAACTTGTTTATTACCAGCCAGGTCAGCAAGATGGCGGTATAGTGGGACACCCTGCAACGATAGAAACAATATATATGACCAATCACACTGAGACGGAGAGAGAGAAATGAGGTTTAATGTCCACTCAACACAAACTAGGTCATTTCGGGACTAACATATGGTTAAATTTTATTTCAACAATTCACTTGTGCGTAGGGGACTTTAGTAGTGGGAGGAAACCAGAGGACCTGGAGAAAACCCACGAGATTGGACAGGCGACTCTACTCCTTGTCAAGTACAACCGTGGAATCGAAACCACGCCCATTGACTCAATGGCAGACCTTATGATACAGCTTGTACATGCTAACCATTCGGCCATCCAGCCCCCAACACAGGTCACCAATCACAGAGAAAGAAAAATTTTACGTCCCCTCAACACAACTAGATCTAGTAAAATGAGTTATATCCCTTACCTTGTGGTTAGCGGCAGCCTTACAGACGGCTAGTGACACTCCAAGGATAGCGTTAGCTCCAAGGGTTCCTGAAATATACACAAACAAAAATTCATAAAATAAGGAAGTAAACAGCCATTGGTCCAAACACTTTGATTACATGTTTCCTTGACTAAAAAATCATTCAGGACTCTTGATTATAATCATCATTCAGGACTCTTGATTATAATTATCATTCAGGACTCTTGATTATAATCATCATTCAGGGCTGTATTCTCGATTCTAAAATTATTCAGGAAATCCTGTATTCTCAAATGCCAATTAAAATAATCCCTAATTCGGCCTAATTAGTTGTTAAGTTGATGTAATTCCTAATATGTCCGCTAGTTTTCACACTTATCTTAGTCTTCACACCATTTGTAATACCCAGAGGCGTAGCCGTGAAATATATATTGGGGGGGGGGGTCCGCAACCCTAACCCTAACCCTTTTTTAAAACCCCTAAAAAATATAAACAAACACCATGTGGCTATGCTGTCTACACATCTCGTTTGCTGATTGGCCCAGACATCGCCAACATGGCTGACTGAGTGGGCGATAAATATTTGGTTTAGGCGATAATGTTTTTGGGTACCTACATGCGATTCACTCTGATAAGTGGCAGAAAAAAATTAACAAAATATTACTGACAGGATAACTAGAAACAATTTTATGGAACTCGGGTACTTTTCACTTCACACATGTTTCCAGGATGATTCTCTCTGTGTTTTATTTTAGCAATGTAAACCATATTGGGATATGTACAGGTTTTATACAGATAGAATCTTAACTAATCCTAATAATTGTTGTAAATAAATGGGAGTTAGGGCTTACTATGTAAATTTTGGGGGGGTCCAAGTATATTCAGACCCCCAAAAGGTGTGACGCCCATGGTAATACCATCCGATGATGTACATGTATGTACTGATTAAAGATGCATTATGTACTGATTAAAGATGCATTATGTAAAATTTAGATAAAGATCTGGTTGTTCTTGCCATACTGGTTCAAAAATAGATAATACAAAATGAATATATTTAAAATTTCATTTAAAGTACTTTATTCTGAGCGAAGTTATCACTGATTAAAGTTTTGACAATACATGGCATAGATTGTTTATTATCGGAACAACGGTACTGGCTATTCAAGTCTTAGCCTCATTTTGTCATTTTAAAATTAAATCATTTAATGGCAATCGTGTTTTAATCTATTTAAATATCCACCTTCTGATAATCTAGAGACTTGATTTGAATAATTGTCTAAATAGTTTATATAACTTTTGTTGGCAAAATAAACATGCATCTTTAATTAAAGTTGAAATTTTATGAAGCAACTGTTAGTTTCCTGAGATTGCACTGGGATTATGTATTCAAAAATAATATCATAATATTGTTTATATTCTGCACTCCTTGTCTACCCAGTGTTCTCCTGGAATCTGATATCTGGTACTGACCGCTTCTTAGGTCCTAATCATCTCAGGATAGGTCTATTGCACTTTAACAACCCTCTAAATACGAAACAGGAAGTGTTTATCTCCTATATATTATATAGAGTTACCTACCCTTATTATCTGTTCCGTCTAATTGTAACATCAACTGATCAACAGCTGCCTGATCTTTGATATCAGGTTGCTAGAAAAACAAATAAATCCATGTTACTTTTAACAAATTAATTCATTTGCATCAACCAGCATGCCAGATAATTATGTCAAACAACTACCATAGAAATATTTCGGCTTCCTGTCCCCCATGATCAACCTACTCTAGAAATATCACCATCAAGAAGACTATTTTTACAATGTTTCAACAGGAAATCTAATTTTCAGAACAATTTAAACTTTCTTAATGTAATGAAATGAAATGAAATGGAGTTTAACTTCCTACTATTCTGCTCCTGACCTTGGCTAATGAAGACAGAAATGAAAATGAAATGAAATGGAGTTTAACGTCCTACTGTTCGGCTCCTAACCTGGGCTAATGAAGACGGGCATACGCCATACAGTGTGCTATGAGGGAAATTTTGCCCGGACAGCGGCACTACGGCCTACTCTTACATCGAATTTCAACTGCCAAGGGATCTTTTACGTGCACGCCAATGTGTACACAGGACCTCAGTTTTTCGTCCCATCCGAACGACTAGACAGCTTTCCTTGTCAGCCCCTCCGTCCTGCATCACTGACAAGGGAGAACCGCATACGCTATACTATTATATCGAATACCAACTGCCAAGGGATCTTTTACGTGCACACCAATGTGTACACAGGACCTCGTCCCACCCGAACGACTATATGTTGTTCCTTGCCAGACCCTCTGTTCTGTATCACTGACAAAGGGGAACTATTCTCGTTCCAATGCGGGGATCGAACACCCGACCTCCAGGTTAGCGAGCCAACATCTTACCCACTTAACCACCGTGGCTCCCTTAAAGTAATGAGTTTGGTATTTTAGTCTAAAGGATACAAACCTTTTCTAACAATAATGGAGCAATTCGTGAGTTGACATTTTCTACAGCCTTGGAGACACCTTTACCATGATAGGCTTTTGGATCTTTATCACGTAATTCAATCGCTTCATAAATACCAGTTGATGCTCCACTTGGTACAGCGGCACGGAATAAACCTATAAAAATACAATCATTAAATTATTCAACATCTGAATAGGCTGAAATCCTATCAAGAATTATCTATTCAACACCTGAATAGGCTGAAATTTATCTGGAACCACCTATCCAACACCTCAATACACTGAAATCTGTCTGGAATCATCTATTCTATCATTAAACGACCCAAAACATTTAAAAACAGGACTGGACAGAAGGCACCTGTCAAACTCAAAGACATATTATTAAACAAGTTACATTTTATAATATATCTGTTGTGTGATAACTTGTCTTCTATTCGGGTAAGATGCTGGAGGTCGCGTGTTCGATCCCTACATTGGCCGGGAAAGTTCATCGGGATTTTCCAATATGGTTTCCCCTTGTCAGTGATACAGGACAGACATAGAAAGCTGTCTAGTTGTTCGGATGGGACAAAAAAAAAAGAGGTCTCGTACATACATTGGTGTGCACATAAAAGATCCCTTGGCAGTTGGAATTTGATATAAGAGCATGAACCTTATAAGGTCTATGATAAGAGTAGGCCATAGTGCCGCTGCCTGGGCAAAATTTCCCTCATAGCACACTGTATGGCGTATGTCTGTCTTCATTAGCCCAGTATAGGAGTAGGACTTTAAACCCCATTTCATTTCATTTCTAGGTTTAATAAATTTCAAGTCATTCAATCAAAGTGAATTCAGTGTATAGAAGATTAATTTAAATAATTCATGAGAAAATTAAAGAAACTAAAAACAATATATGGATTTGGGAAAAATTTGACAATGCACTTTTTGTTTTTTTATCTTTCAGTTGCTGCGTCCACCCATTGGGTTTGTAAAGAGCTTATATAATTGATCAATCTAACCACACATTATAAAGTAACCTGCTATACAAGTAAAGGCAGGGTTATACATGTACATCCATAGTCCACCATTTATTCAGTTCTTTTCCCCTGTATAAACGCCCTTAATGCATGCCACAGGCTGGCAACAGACCAAACAATTTGACTACAACTAGAAGACCTGATCATTATCAAGTTACGCACTCAAACTAGTAAATATATCTAATAATAGTTTGAATTTCAGTTTTTATATATTTACCATTTTCAGTGGTGAGATCAACTTCTACAGTTGGGTTACCACGGCTGTCAAAAATTTGACGAGCTTTGATCGATTTGATGGGCATCTTGGATGCGAACTGGAAAAAAAAATAAAAAAAATAAACATAACCACATTTAGTGAAATCCTGACATGTCAAGTTGTCAATTTTGAGGCTTCTTCAACAATTTATTTGCAAGTTCTTAAAATAACCATCCCACATTTCACATGACATATGTACATGTATAGCCTACAATGTATGTCTATAGGACATATATCATCATATAGCTTAAAAAAAAATAAAACTGTTTTGCAATAAAATTTAAGTACATGTACAGCTGTACTTGGTAGCCTACATGATGATTAATAAGACGGTGTAAATGTAATCAACTGTAATCTTCACACCAACTAAAAAATCTATACGATAACACATCTAATAACAGACAGCTTTATAAGATAACACGCCTACATGTACATGTGAAAAGACTTGTACGCATGTTGACCAAAAATAACAAATGTCAAACAAGCAAATCTTATCTCAACAATAGAACAGTCCATGAAATTTTTTAAAGTAAAATGTTCAGTTTGATAACACTTGGGTCACATTCATTTATTTAAGGATGGGCAAATTCATTTCAGTTGACATTGCCATAATAGGCAGCCAGTCAATTCTTATTGATTTTGATTGAATTAGGACTTAGCTATTCCTGATTATTAAACATACATTATGCAAGAGCTAAATCTGCCTATTTCAGGTCTTTCTTTAGGCCCGAATTGTTATCTAAATTATTAATTAGACATTAATTAACCTATCCAGGCCATAATCAACTCTAGATGGCAGCGCTAGCCTGCGATCTTTAGTGGATTGTAAGCTGATTTACTGCATAACTTTCCTTCTTGATTAACGATTAAATGGATAATCGAGACTATATGCTGTTTATAGTACTGACTTTAGTAATGATGACCGAGGCTTATGGGAATTTCAGTCGCTTAATTCTCGGTTCATAGAGGATCAATTTGAATGAAATTTTCACCAAATTGCCTTTACGTTATCTAGTTTTTAACTATTAAAGTGAGAACTGCCAACTCGTTACCGAATCTCCCATAATGTATCTATTATTAAATAAACATTCTCATTCTGATGTCAAAACAGCCATGTCAAAACACCCATGTCAAAAAAAAACCCCACCTCTTGAAACTGACCAAAAGTGACACACACAATGTCACTTATAGGCCTATACAACATTATGTTTGTAATTCTTATCCTTTTCAACCACATGCATATAATGTTGAATTGAATGTCAATGTGACAATTATTTTACAAATCGGCGGATATAATTTAATAATCATATCATCATCCGACTAAAAGTAAATCACTAAAAAAAAAAGTATGAAGTTCTCATGATTGATTTCAACATTATGAACGACATGAATGATGAAGGACTGATTTCTTGGATGCCCACATCCAAACTTACAATTGGGACCAGAAAAATTACTTTTATCACACTGTCGATGGATAAAAATGCTATCCAGAAAATGCAGTTCCAGTAAAACTAAACTCACCTGAATTAGTCTGTTAATGATGAGCTTGCAACCGGCAACTTTCCCAGAAGTCAACTAAATATGACCTTGAAATTAACCGTGACCTTGGATTTGTCTTGATCATCCAGTCTCTCGATATATGCAGTCATTGATCGCACGAACTGTCCCGTGTTCATTTGACAGGTATGTTCAAAAGAAATGAAAGCTTAACCCCATTTAATTTTGCATAAACTGTACCAGGGAAGTGGATTAAATACGAATTCGCGAGCATTATAATACATTCCATGGTGGGGTAAATTCGTTAAAAAATATTAATACTGCTAATCCAGTCTTTTAAGGCAGAGACGGATTCAGGAATTTTTACAGAAAGGGAGTCTTTCCAGGGTTCTTTTAAGGAAATTTGACAGTTGACAATGCATGATGCCATCATAGTCTCCGAATTACGTAGGCATACATACACATTGAGCTTTTTATAGAGAGAAATCCAACAACCCGCTTGACGCCAATTTTTATAATGAAGTAAAATTAATAGGATCACATTGTGATTCAATTTCATGGATGCAAAGCATTAATTGTGAAATCACATATTATATCATTATCTAGGGCTTTGAATGCCCATCCCATCCCACCATCTTCTGATGATAAAGGATAAAGCACACGACCGTAACATTTTTCTCATATTTACTTTTTCTTTCTGTAGCTGGGGAGGGGTGGGGTCTCAGCAAACTCTAATTTCTGTACTGTATGTCATAGATATCTAAGTTGTGTGAGAGAGAGAGAAATGGGGTTTAACGTCCACTCGACACAAACTAGGTCATTTCGGGACTAACCTATGGTTTAATTTTATTTACATAATTCGCTTGCGCGTAGGGGTCTTTAGCAGTGGGAGGAAACCGGAGGACCCGGAGAAAACCCACGAGGTTGGACAGGCGACCCTACTCCTTGCCACGTACAACCGGGGATTCGAAACCACGCCAGTCGACTCAATGACAGACTTTATGATACAGCGCGCGCACGCTAACCATTCAGCCATCCAACCCCCCTATCTAAGTTGTATTTAATACAACAGAACGTTGAGTTCAATATTATATCTTGGTAATTTGGAAACCAGTCTAAAAAAATTACCCGTGTCAAAGACGTTTGACTTGGTTTTTAGAATTCAGTAAAGTTCAAGGACGTTTGACTTTGATTTTAGAATTTTTGGTATATCTC
Organism: Patella vulgata; assembly: GCF_932274485.2. NCBI lineage: Eukaryota > Metazoa > Mollusca > Gastropoda > Patellidae > Patella > Patella vulgata. The sequence continues at coordinate 8,934,282 of NC_065885.2, forward strand.
GGAGACTCCGGTTCACTTGAAGTTAAATTTTTATGATCCCTGAATCGAAATGAGTTTGACACCTGTCCTGATCTATTAACCTTTCAATGTATTTTAACGCGACGACCTTGACGAAGAACTGGGTCTTATCGCGTTCTCCTGAGCCATGTAGATCTGTGACCTGAGTTGACCTGCTGAGAGTCTAATTGATCAAGACTAGACCTTGACCCTTTCACATTGTTATTTATTTTCACATTTGTGTAAATTTCAACAACTCTGTCAATTCATTAAAATATATATTTTATAGATTAACCATGCACAGCCTGGAAATTACTGATAAATTTTGATGTAAACACTAATAATCAAAAATATAGTTTCGTATTTTGATATAACAACTCCACCTGGCGGTGGATCTGGAAATAAACATGGAAGGCGGTGGTTCATGTGATTGAGAGAATCAATGAAAATATTCTACAGAAAATGATTTAGCTGTTTAAAAACGATAAAGATTAATTATACTGTGTAACCGAATCATCCAAAATGAAATATTCCGTCGATTTTAACGAATGTCTCAAGGATTCGCCGAAATTTAGGTAAATGTGTAAACGGACGAAAGTCGAAATGACGAGACAGCACAGTGGCTGCAGTGACAGGAAGAAAGAAATTGAGTCATACTGTATAATCATAATGTCAATCAAGGATTTGATTTTAATCAGTTCACACTGTTATATCCACTGTGCATTTTGATCCAGTATTTTTATTTAACACATTGTTTTTTACTCATTGGTATTTAATTCAGTCAACAACATTAGGCACGATGTTAAAATAAAAAAAATGCAGGTTGAATTCATGTAAAATTTTGATAAATTAGAAGTTGCAGACCACTGTGACATTTAATTAATTGGCCAATTGCCCGGTCATTTGCTGGGGGTTATTTATTCAGACAGTGAAATGTTGCATTGAGGTGTTGAATACAACACAGATCATTGACATTCAACCAAAAAATTTATACAATTAAATAATAATATATTATAAGCTAAAGCTAGCCAACTTGAACTGCATTATATACTATAATATAAGGTAGGCTAGTCAACTTGAATTGCATCCAAAAATTATTTTAGCTAACAATAAAGAGTTGTACATACCTGTAGGCCTCTTCTGTTATTATAAACAATTATTATTTTGAATAAAAATTTTTATTCCTTGTTATGCTCAATATTATTGATAGGTTATTGTTAGGTAGAAGTGGCAGATCCTAAATGTTACTGATCTCATAGTATTTTCTGACAATATCTGATTGTTCATTATTTATGATAAATGTGATCATGTAACATTTTAATTAAGACAACTGAACTTAAAGTAGCTAAGTCCGTAACTCAATATCATCCAAAATCTTCGACATTGAAAACACAAATTTTTTTGCAATTTAAATCAGCATTTGTGTTGTGATCTTACCTGGAAAAGATGGGCTTCTGATATCCAATATTTAAGACAAAATAAACATTTTACCATTGGTACACGAATCGTGTACCATAATGCTTTTCAGCGCCATTTGTAACAAGGTGCTCAAAGAATGCGGCTAGACATATTCCACAAGTCATGTCAAACGGTGATATCATATTCTTATTTGGAGAGCATGCGCAATAAATAATATCGGTGTTGACTAGAATGACCAGACACTAGAAACGGACTTGCGGTTGAGACTTCTGGCGTATTTCGCCGAACATAACTGATGACAATTCACAGTAAAACGGACACGATTGAATGTAAAACAGGTCATATAAATTCATATTACATTATTATATGTGTTGCGACCGATTTGTGCCAATTTCTAGGTCCAAAATATTAGCAATTTAGCTCCTTTAAATATTGACTGATGATAGTATCCCATTGGTTTCAATTGGATTACAAACATGGCCGTCAAAAAATTTTATAGGTGGCTTGTTTATATTGTTTAGTCTTTATCATCCAGAAAAATATTCAACGAATATAAGTCTGGATGCATTGTCAACATTTGAGAATAATAGGTCATTGGGTAGATTATCCAGTCTTTTACATTATCATAAACAAAGTCTAAGGGAGGTAACTAGTCCTAAAACAAGATGTTCACGCCCATGATATTAATTTAAAAATTCCATTTCAGAAAATCTATTTGATTGCATTGCTACTCTAGTTCAATATCCAACACTCTTTAATTTTTTTTTCTCTCTTCATGGGCCATATCTATGTTTTATTCAATTTTCAATTAATCCTGATTCATCATCACGAATCAAGATTCATGTTTGTTTATATTAATGCAAGAATTATGGGATTTATTACAGGAAGGGGCACAACTCTGACTTGACTTGGCCTTACTTGACCTGGCCAAAGATACTGGATAATTAACCACATTAAAAACCGAACTCCCAGTACGCATGTTCAGTGCTGAAGACTAGGAGGTTCTGGGTGACCGAGACTATATTGTCTGCAGAGAATTCTGAATGTTTTAAAATTTTTAATTGATCATGTCTTTTTAATTACTGAATGAAATTGAACTATTTTTGTAAACCATTTTGCAATGTCATGACCATCAGCAGGAACTGTTCTTTACCCTGATATATGGTTATATTGGTTATAATTGGATCAATGATAACAAACACTGCCTACATTGTGAACTTACCACCTAAATTAGAAGTATTATGAAATGGTCTATTATTAGATTAGACATCTCTTTATAGCTTTCTGTTCTCAATTGATTTTTCAGGGCCTCGCTGGAAGATGCCGAATCTGATATTGAAAGTTTAGAGTTAAAATTAGAAAAGGTGTGTAAATTAATTAAATGGATGATATTTTATCATTGTAGTTAATTATTCCAAATTAACCATTGATTATGTTCAGATTAGAGGGGGTGTTAAATCTAAATGATCATTTCTGTTATTTCATTTGATAATGAACTAAATACCTGATCATACACTCCAGCCTCGTGGGTTTTCTCCGGGTCCTCCGGTTTCCTCCCCCTACGCGCAAGCGAATTATTGAAATAAAATTAAACCATATGTTAATCCCGAAATGACCTAGTCTGTGTTGAGTGAACGTTCAACCCCATTTCTCTCTCTCTCTCTGATCATACATAGTGTGTATTGGTATTTATTGACTGGACAGGGATGGTTATTACATGGGGCTATATGTTATCAGGGATGTTAATTACAAGTATATATAGTAGAGTGTTATTATTAGATATATATCATATATTATATACATCCTTGTGGTTTCAATTTCAGCTGGTCAAGTTATGTAATATAATGATGGATACAGGAAAAGCTTTCAACACTGCCAACAGGTTATTTAACTTATTATACACATCTTCTATAATATAATCATTGGATTCATGATTAACTTATTATACACATCTTCTATAATATAATCATTGGATTCATGATTAACTTATTATACACATCTTCTATAATTCATGATTAACCTATTATACACATCTTCTATAATACAATTAAAGATGCATTATGCAAATTGAGTTAACTGGTGTGGTTTCGAATTCCCGGTTGTACGTGACAAGGAGTAGGGTCGCCTGTCCAAACTCGTGGGTTTTCTCTGGTTCCTCCAGTTTCCTCCCACTGCTAAAAACCCCTACGGGCAAGCAAATTATTAAAATAAATTTGATCCATGTGTTAGTCCCGAAATGACCTAATTTGTTCGAGTGGATGTTAAACGCTAAATCTGCCTATTGCAGGTCTTTCTTTAGGCCTGAAATGTTATATAAACTAGTAATTAGATATTTATTAACATGACAAGATCATAATCAACTCTCGATGCCATTGGATAGGTCCGATTTTGAGTAGATTAGAACGGTTCAGCCATTGAATGAATTAATCTAAAAATGGTGAAGCGAGGCTAAGATTCAAACAACCTGTACGGTGGTTACAATCAGTGCACATATGTATCTTGTCAAACCTTCAAAGGCTAATATCTTTGCTCAGAAGAAAGTAATTTGAATGAAATTTTCAATATATTCATTTTGCATTATCTATATTTGAACTAATGTAGCAAGAACAGCCATCTCTTTATCTAAATCTTCTTACATAATGTATCTTTAATTAAAATCGATGTGTGTGATTTGCATTTTTCGGGCAATATCAAATTTCTCACACTCGATCTACTCTGATGTGTGTACTCATATATGGTTTTTTTAACATTTAAAGATATATTATGAGAGAGATTCGATAAAGAGCTGGCAGTTCTCACTATAATAGTTAAAAACTAGATACGGTAAAGGGAATTTGCTGAAAATTTTAGCGATTGAATTTTTTCGGCCTAGCCTCGATCATCATTACTGAAGTCGGTAGGATAAAAAACATAGTCTCGATTATCCATTTCATGATTTAATTATGAATGGAAGTCGAACAGCAAATCGGAACTTAATCCAATAAACATAACAGCCTAGCAGTGCCATCAGGGATTGATTGTGGTCTAGATTAGTTAATTAATGTCATTTTGATAATTTAGATAACATTTCAGGCCTAAAGAAAGACCTGCAATAATAGGCAGATTTAGCTCTTGCATAATGTATGTTTAAATAAGATAAAAAAAAAAATCAAAATATCTACATGTATGCTGAATAATCTCCTGGCATAGAATTGAAATTTCGGCTCATCTTATTGAAAGTACCAAATGGAATTAAACCATATTTGACAGTAACCCTGACAATTACTGTATCTCCAGGCGAGGAAATAACGATTTTAGGTGTACCTAACAAAATGTCAGGCACTAATGAAATAGTACCTGACATTTTCAACATAGTACCGGACATGTATTTATTATATCAATAAAAAAGACAAATCAGTGCCGGACAAAATGACAGACACCAGAGGTTTTGTGCCTGACAAAGCCTGAATCTGTGCCTGACATTGTCTGTGACAGGTGCCTTATTTCCAGGCTTGTGTATCTCCAGATTGTTATAAAAGATATTCATTCCATGTTTATTATATTTCAGTGGATTTATAAACGGTATCCGAGATTTAGCCTCATATTTTCACGATGACAGTCTTGTCTCGGTAAGTTATCGTTTTCAATAGTTTGGTCATGTTTGTATCTGGGCTTCAAGCTTTGCTTAAAATATTTTAATTTCCTATCAGGACTTCTTTATAGAGAATCCCTTCCTTGAACTGCCTACATGTAGCTTAACAGAAAAAATGCTTTTTAGATATATAGGGCTTAAAGCTTGCTAAATATTCATATGTGAAAGTGCCTGCCCCTTTAAAACAATTAATTTTCTTTGAGTAAAAATATGAAATAAATGTGATTTATAAATTATAAATAATTTTTCATTTTTTTTTTTTTCATTTGTTACGTTTTCTCACATTTGCACGTAGAATCTGTCTAGGTTCGAATAAACGGGAAACACTGTCACACGTATTTGTTTTTAACATTCATTTGACCTCTTTGTTGTTAAAGCATGATTATTTCCTTGGAGATTTCAATTGGTCCCTATTGTTGCTATTTGAAGGTTTCTATTAAGTATTTCGATGTCTTCAAATGAATTTTGCCGTCAGAATGTATAGTTGGGTTCCAGGAAAGGCTTGCATGATGTATATTGTTAAAGCTCATTTCTGAACTTCCAACTTTGATGTATATCTTAACTCACACTGATCCGCAGTGAATATTTGCTTGGCCGCGACAGTCACTGATAAGGATGACATTGATGCGGCTTAATGAACTAGAAATATTAACTTTTTTCCTGCGACAAATTAAATTCTAAAACATTTTTTGTATATATTGGAAAAATAAATAAAGGCGTTTGACGTATTTGTAGTTAAAAATTATTTCCGATTTAGTGTAAATGGGTATTAAAATGACTAAAATGCAGCATTCTCTCCGAAGCAGTTATGTCTTATGTAAACAATGCACGCGCCATTCAGCCAATGATTCACACCGCGTGCTGTGACAGCACGTGTTAAGGAAGTCATCTATGACTTCGATATTATACGAGACTCGTAATTCTCTGTGAAACAGATTGATCTTAACTGGGGGAATGGAAGACATGCGACTACTGTGAATATGGTATTTCAGAAATTAATTCCGACCAAAAACAGTGCAGTAAAGTTTTCAGATAATTTCATACATAGATATGGGCAAGCATTAGTTGCTGTGCTCTCATCTATAAAGTGTCTGGTTATGCCTGCCTATATGGTTTATGCCTTTGGGTAAATCTCATATGGGGGGTGGATGGCCAAATGGTTAGTATGTGCGTGCTGTATCATAAGGCCTGTCATTGAGTCAACTGGCGTGGTTTTGAATCCCCGGTTGTACGTGACAAGGAGTAGGGTCGCCTGTCCAACCTTGGGGTTTTCTCCGGGTCCTCTGGTTTCCTCCCACTGTTAAAGACCCTACGTGCAACCGAATTATTGAAATAAAAATTGAACCATATGTTGGTCCCGAAATGACCTAGTTTGTGTCGAGTGGACGTTAAACCCCATTTCTCTCTCTCTCTAAATCTCATATTTTGGTGGCCGGTACATGTGTGTCGGGACAAGGTTTCTATTTCCCAATAACAATAACTTGTTTACCCCATTAAACAACAACATGCCCAGTACACCCGTAATTCTTCTCAACTTGGTCTGGGTATAAAACTTATCATATAGTGAATGTTCTCGTTGATGGTGTCATGGCAGCTAGATTTTACTCAAGGGAAGTAACTCTTATCATGTATTAGCTTTTCATTTGACCGTACAGTTGTACAAAATAGTTTGGGATTCAAGATTTTTTATAATGTCAAACCAGATGTTGGCATGTTACAGCAATTAACATCAATTATTTCAAAAGCAATCAAAATGTCGGGTACAAAGAAATTATTCTCTAAAATTAAAAAAAGGCAGATGTCATAAAAGTTTCAAGAAAATGTTGTGTAATATTAGCCATTGAAATGATGTGTATAAAAAGTATTAAAATACGTTGAAATAACGTCATGTGACAGACAATATATGTGGCCCAACCATGGTGACAGTTTTTGCAACATTTCACTGACAAGTTTTGAACCCATAAAATGGTCAGTTATTTAAAAGCTTCATTTCAATGTTAGCGATTTTCTCCGTGAATAGTCATAACTTTCCGCCAATACACAATCTGTGACTTCATTTTAGACCTGTTTATAGAAATATAGAGCAGAAGGACAAAAAGGACGTCGCGGAGAACGGCCGAAATCTACCTGTGACAGGTAACATTGACATTCGGGATTATGTTATATTTATGGAAAGGATATGTTGACATAATTCCTTGCATTATTTAAAAAATTTATAAAGCCTTTCTAGTGATTTTTAAGATGGTTGAATTATTATATTGTTTATTTTTCTATTATTGTGTATTTTTTTCCACTAACAGGGTGACAATAAAGTAGCAGTAAGTAGCTAGTTAAAATACTGTTTTCTGTTCTCATCAATAAACTTACAAGTTACAATGAATACATTGAATGTCGTCCATTTAAGTACTGGCATTTCGCAAAAAATTTGCTCTAATTTGGCAGAAGTTTTTGTTAAATTAAACAGGAGATTTTACGTCCGCTTCCACTGAAGTGATATCGCAGACAACTTGCATGAAAACATTTAGACCAAAAAGTTATATTTTCGTGAAATGTGTGACATATAATGATCGTAATGTCGCTGGTGCTATGAAATCTTTGTAAGCAATTGATAGACAGAATAAATTGAGTTTTTATATATTTTACCGATATGTTCGTTAAATAATTCAAATTGTATCTCTGTCTGTACAATCAATAACAGCTCCCCCTGATCCTGAAAGTAGAGTTAACTCCCCTTTTCTCTCTGAATACATGTAGTTCATTGTATTAATACTCCAATGATGTTGAACAAACAGAGGGTTCAGGATAATGTTTGGGTGTACAACCTTTAAGTAGAGAGTTAACACAGCACACATATTCAGCTTGCATTTACTCTTATTCACGTCTTGCAAAATGCAGCTTTGCCGCTAGCAATTTGATGGAAGGGGGATAATTCTAAGAAACTTCATTTCACCTCACTCAAAATGCAACTCTAGAGGTAGTCGTGAGCAATTTGATGGCAAGGGAGATAATTTGAAGGAATTTTATGATTGTATTTCATTGTAACATGTGAGTTGATCCAATTAGAAGACAGTATTTATATCAACTATTGAGTGTTGTAGTACAGTAGTTGATTTTTATAAGAAAATGGAAGCTTGCTTTGCTGTGGATTATTTGAGTTTTAGATTGTGTATTTATATATATAATTAGTAATTAACAAAGCAACTAACAGAATGGATATTCAGGCATGCCGTCTGTAAAGTGCATTAAAGGTTTTTTATACGCCCACATTGAAATGTATATTGTCGTCGTCTCCGTCTGTCGGTTAGGTGTCCAGTGTCCACAAGGAAGCTATTGATTTTCAGCAATTTCCAATAATTACTACCAAATTTATGGCCTTTGATCACTTTGAAAAATCTGGTTTATGCTCTAGAGGCTAAAGTTAATATCTAATTTACTTTAAATTTAACCACCGTGTTTAAGGTCATGAGACAAAGAAGCCAATTGATTTTCAGCGATTTCTGATAATTACTGCCAGAGTTATGGCCCTTGATAACTTTGAAAAACCTTGTTTACACTCTAGAGGCTAAAGTTAATACACAGTGTTTAAGGTCATGCGACGGAGAATCATATTGATTTTCACAGATTTCCGATAATTACTTCCAGAGTTATGGCCCTTGATCACTTTGAAAAATCTTGTGGACACTCTAGAGGTCCAATTGACTTTAAATTAAACCACCGTGTTTAAGGTCATGAGACGAAAATTTTCAGCGATTTCCGATAATTACTGCCAGAGTTATGGCCCTTGATAACTTTGAAAACTCTTGTTTATGCTCTAGAGGCTAAAGTTAATATCTGATTGACTTTAAACTTATACACCATGTTGAAAGTCATGAGATGAGCAATCCTATTGATTTTCAACAATTTCCAATAATTACTGCCAGTCTTAAGGCGCTTGATCGCTTTAAAAAATCATGTGGACGCTTTAGAGGCTCAAGTTAATATCCGATTGACAGTGAATTTATACACAGTGTTTAAGGTCATGAGAAGAGGAATAATATTGGTTCTCAGCAATTTCCGATAATTACTGCCAGAGTTATGGCCCGTGATATGAAATATTTTGTATACTAAACGTCAGTATATATGGCTGAACTTGAAGCCAAATAGTTTGTTATTCAAAATCAGATTTTAGTGTGTTGTAAATGTTTTTATTACTGACAAAAGAAAAATATATGCAACAACCCTTGTTGACTGCCCAGACGATTTAGCTGCTGTGGGCATATGTTTCGTTGCCTGGCAACACATCTTAAGAGACTGCTGAAAATAGGTCCGTCTTGTCCTGGGATTTATTAGATATATGAAAAAACTTATGAGACTTTAGATCTGACTACTTCATGTTTAAGTTTGACCACTATGTACGTGTATATTGCATTCCTTTGTGACAAATTTGTTAAATTTGTACATCCTTTAATTTAGCCAATAAGATAAACTGTAACCTGGGTATCATTTAATCGCGTGTTTCTAGCACTAATTTATTTCACATTTGTTTAATATCAAATCTTTGTTTAAAAATTCGTAAAAATTATTCAAAATTTTCCCCAAATCATCTAATTTGTATATGTGTCCAGTTTAAAGCTAACTGATTAATTTGGATGATGAGTGTCCAAGTTATTAATTTCCTGACCACTGTTCAAAAATTAATCATTATACATCAATAATCAATTGGCTTGTTTATTTTTTTAACAGTGATTGAGAAATTAAACGCTTGTAAATTGGACACTCATTATCAGAATTGAATGGTCAGCTTTAAACTGGACGAAAGTACAAATTAGATGAATTTTGGTGATTTTAAACAATTTTTATGAATTTTTAAACAAAGATTTGATATTGAATGAATGTGAAAGAAATTAGTGCTAGATACACAAGATTAAATGATACCCAGGTTACAGTGATATACACCCAAGGTATTATAAGTATTTTTATATTTATTGTTCTTTCTCACATGAATCCATCACAAGTATTAGGTCTGTCTGAAAAAAAGGAACTAGTTATTTGATTGTGTTTTCATTGTCATAAATGATGTTACACAGCTACTTACGTGTATCGCACATACCTTATAAAACTAGGGGAATATTCAATATATCACATACCTTATAAAACTAGGTGAATAGTCAGTATATCACATACCTTATAAAACTAGAGGAATATTCAGTATATCACATACCTTATAAAACTAGGGGAATATTCTGTATATCACGCACCTTATAAAACTAGGGGAATATTCAGTATATCACACATACCTAATAAAACTAGGAGAATATTCAGTATATCACACATACCTTATAAAACGAGGAGAATATTCAGTATATCACACATACCTTATAAAACTAGGGGAATATTCAGTATATCACACATACCTTATCTAGAGGAATATTCAGTATATCACATACCTTATAAAACTAAGGGAATATTCAGTATATCACACATACCTTATCTAGAGGAATATTCAGTATATCACATACCTTATAAAACTAAGGGAATATTCAGTATATCACACATACCTTATAAAACTAGGGGAATATTCAGTATATCACACATACCTTATAAAACTAGAGGAATATTCAGTATATCACATACCTTATAAAACTAGGGGAATATTCAGTATATCACATACCTTATAAAACTAGAGGAATATTCAGTATATCACACATACCTTATAAAACTAGAGGAATATTCAGTATATCACACATACCTAATAAAACTAGGGGAATATTCAGTATATCACACATACCTTATAAAACTAGAGGAATATTCAGTATATCACACATACCTTATAAAACTAGGGGAATATTCAGTATATCACACATACCTTATAAAACTAGGGGAATATTCAGTATATCACATACCTTATAAAACTAGGGGAATATTCAGTATATCACATACCTTATAAAACTAGGGGAATATTCAGTATATCACACATACCTTATAAAACTAGGGTAATATTCAATATATCACACATACCTTATAAAACTAGAGGAATATTCAGTATATCACACATACCTTATAAAACTAGGGGAATATTCATATCACACATACTTATAAAACTAGAGGAATATTCAGTATATCACATACCTTATAAAACTAGGGGAATATTCAATATATCACACATACCTTATAAAACTAGGGGAATATTCAGTATATCACATACCTTATAAAACTAGGGGAATATTCAGTATATCACACATACCTTATAAAACTAGGGGAATATTCAGTATATCACACATACCTTATTAAACTAGGGGAATATTCAGTATATCACAAATACCTTATAAAACTAGAGGTATACCACACATACCTTATAAAACTAGAGGAATATTCAGTATATCCACATACCTTATAAAACTAGGGGAATATTCAGTATATCACAAATACCTTATAAAACTAGAGGAATATTCAGTATATCACACATACCTTATAAAACTAAGGGTATATTCAGTATACCACACATACCTTATAAAACTAGGGGAATATTCAGTACATGTATATCACACATACAGTATTTACACCACTGTCAATAGCTAGTAACTTATTGATGTTTTCCACTGTCCACAGGTAAACCGATAGTATCACATGCTAATTGATCAATGGGCGTCCTCGCTAGAGATAAAGGGACATCATTTCAAAGAGGAGCCGGTCCCACATGACCTCATTGTATACCGCACAGCATTGTTTTCCTGTACGTGCTATACAAACTGATGTGTTGATAAACGTTAGTTTTTGTCATTAATATGGAATTTAATCCCTATACGTTGAAACACGGTCCTTTTACCATCGACATGGTCACGTGGAACCGCCTTTTTACTGGCGACACCTGGTGGGAATTCCTTCAGCGAGGACGCCCATTAAAGAACAAAGTAGACTTGTGTTACTGTAGACACTATTATTAATTTAAATATGAAATTATTTCAGTTTCTGTTTTTATTTCAAGTTTTTTCATTGCATGCTTCTTCTTTATTTGTGCATTTTTATAATTTAGCCCCATATGGATATTTAGAATTTTGCAGATTGTTCAAATTTGGAACGGAATAAAAGACCACACTAGTGGTGCCAAATTTGAAATGTTCAAAAACAGTTTGAATGTAGCATGAAATCATTTAATGCAACTAGGCATAGTGTCCACCCCCAACCCGCATTACTATTAATTTGAGAACAAATGAAATATAGAAACTGCATGAAAACAGCATAACTAGGCATACGTCATATTGATTTCCAAGCATTACTGATATGTAATACTGTAAGCATGTGAATTTATTTTTGCATTGTGAAAGAGTTTGAATCTTGACTTCCTGTACAGAACTTCCTGTACAAAACACCAGATTGCTCTGCTGTATAAGGAGATATATTTTTTATCTCAATCTCCCTGAGTTCCTGAAGATTAGACTGACTTCCTGCCCCCCCCCCCCCCCCTCCGAGTTCCTGAAGATTAGACTGGCTTCCTGTCTTCCTGGATAAGCCCGCCCCCACACCCTCCCCCTCCCCGAACCCCGAACATTGGAGTCCCTGAATATTAGAACGACGTTCTGGGACCAAGATATTGGGCATCCAGATGTAAACTAGTGTGGGCACTATGATGTTACACCTGGAAATTTTCGACTGTTTTCAGACCAATAAGTGAAAAGTATTATTATTAGTCATTTAGGTAATGCCCAACTTGGATTTGGAGAATATACTGCCCATTACATATGTATGGCCACAATAAAGTCAACAAAAACGTTACAGTAGAGTTTATATAATTTGGTATTATGGGATTCCAGGTTAATGTTATAAATTCTGATTACATTCATGTAGACAACTGACTTTACCATGTCTTTATTTTTATGTTTTTCCTTAAGCCATTATTGATAAAGTAACTAGAATATATATTTTTAATTTTTTCCTCGTTACAGTTATATAATATCAATAAGGAAAGCCACGAACTTGTATTTAAACTATAAAAAAAACCATGATGAACATATGAACAATTTACTCCTATAAAAAAATATGACAATTCACAATCTTATAAATACCAATACAATCTTCTGTGTAAAATAATTACAGATATAACTGTATATATATATAATTAAACATACATTATGGGAGATTAGATAAAGAGCTGTCAGTTCTCACTATAATAGTTAAAAACTAGATAATGTAAAGGGAATATGCTGAAAATTTCAGTCAAATTGATCCACTCTGAACCGAGAATTTAGCGATTGAATTTTCAGCCTTGCCTCGATCATCATTACTAAAGTCGGTATGATAAAAAAACATAGTCTTGATTATCCATTTCATGATTAAATCATGAATGAAAGCAACACATATAATCCAATAAATATTGCAGGCTAGCGATGACATTGAGAGTTGATTATGGGCTGGATAAGTTAATTAAGGTCTAATTAATAATTTAGATAACATTTCAGGCCTAAAGAAAGACCTGAAGTAAGCAGATTCAGCTCTTGTATAATGTATGTTTAACATATTTACAAACAGATTATAGTTGCATTGCCTTGGATAATCCATTTATTTGAAGTTTGTAAAGTTAATAAAACTTAGATTTTTAACAGTCTCACTTGAAGTTCAAACTCATTAAGGGGGGGGGGGGGTTGTTGGATGGCCGAATAGTTCATAAGGTTCATTGAGTCAACTGGCGTGGTTTCGATTCCCCGGTTGTACGTGACAAGGAGTAGGGTACTCCGGTTTCCTCCCACTGCTAAAGACCCCTACCCGCAAGCAAATTGTTGAACCATATGTTAGTCCCAAAATGACCTAGTTTGTGTCAAGTGGACAATAAAACCCCATTTCTCTCTCTCTATTTGAACTTTGTAAAGTTCATAAGACTAAGATTTTTAACAGTCTCACTTGAATCTCAAACTCATTAAGTGTTATTGGTGAAAGACAACTTATTACAAAACTAAGAGAATTATACGGGACAACAATCACTGGTGTATTATACACAGGCGTTGAATGATCAGAACTTAAATTAATTTTCTGATATTTCTTGAGTTTGAAAAAAACACTAGGGTTTTATTGGTCTGCAAATTTGTAGAATGTAGTTGATTGGCTAAAAAAAATGTCAAAGAAGTTAACATTTAGAGCTAACATTAGAGTTATAGGGTTGGATGAATGCCTAAGGCTTGGTATGGTTTCTAGGGGTGTTGGATATAGCTAGATGTAGGCTTGGTATGGTTTCCAGGGGTGTTGGATATGGCTAGATGTAGGCTTGGTATGGTTTCCAGTGGTGTTAGATATGGCTAGCTAGATGTAGGCTTTATCAGAATGTTGGCATTGACAAGCCAGGTTATGGTGTCTGATAGTATTGGTGTCAGTTGATACCAGCCTATGCTAGACTTTGGTTTCATTTGGTAGAATCATGCTAGAATATGGTATCTGATGGTATCAGATCATGCTAGTGTATGGTGTCAGTTGGTATTAGATCATGTTAGGCTATGGTATCTGATGGTATCAGATCATGCTACTAAATGGTATCTGATGGCATCAGATCATGCTACTATATGGTATCTGATGGTATCAGATCATGCTACTATATGGTATCTGATATCAGATCATGCTACTATATGGTATCTGATAATATCAGATCATGCTACTATATGGTATCTGATGGTATCAGATCATGCTAGTATATGATGTCAGTTGGTATCAGATCATGCTAGGATATGGTATCTGGTGGTAGCAGATCATGCCAGATTTAGTAGCTCTGTAAAATGGGTAATTATTGGGTGTCAGATTTGTGACAATTATAGTGACTGGATTTGACTCCTGAATTGTCTAAAACAAATTTGATATCGAAAGGATAGAAACTAAAATAATATTATTTCATTGATTTATATTTATATACAATGTTTATATGATCCAGGAGCTAGTCTAGCCTATTTTTATACAATGTATATACATGTAGTCCAGAAGCTAGACAGACCTATTTATATATTTATATACAATGCAAATTTTAAATTAACATCTGGAGAAAAAACACATGGAGGCCTAGAATTACATGTAGTAAATATAAGAACGAGAGCCCCAAAGCGCAATATTTGACTACGATAGTAAACAAAGTCTTGATTATCCATTTTTTTTATTAAATCATTAACTGTCAATCATGTTTAAATCCGTTGAAATTCTCGAGCATCCGATGGCATCGAGAGTTGATTATGACCTTGACAAGTTGATAAATGTCTAATCAATAATTTATGTAACATTTAAGGCCTAAAGAAAGACCTGCAATAGGCAGATTTAGCTCTTGCATATTGCATATTTAAGAGTGGTGTGTTTTGGGGGGTCCCGATCATATATCTACTAATTTCAATCCTCATTTCTTTTGTAAACTCTGTCCAACTTTGTCGGTTTTCTCCGGGTCCTCCAGTTTCCTCCCACTGCTAAAGACCCCTACACGCAAGCGAATTATTGAAATAAAATTGAACCATGTGTTAGTCCCGAAATAAACCTAGTTTGTGTCGAGTGGGCGTTAAACCCCATCTCTCTCTCTCCATTATACATATATACAGAATAATTCATGATTAGCATACTTCTCTTGTTGTTTTAAAGGAAGAAAATAAAAGTAGAAAAGATCATTTTTAACTACTAGAATGAAACAGAGGCAGATGGATAGCTCCATCAGTACATTTAATCATCTTTAGGAATTTAACCTAAGATTTTGAACTATATCTTATTAGTCTAATTGTACTATATTTTCAGGCCAGTTTAAGTCGATTTGCCCATGCAATGAATGAAATGTTGAAATATTTTAGTGTAAGTTTATTTTATACATATTTATATATACTATTCAAAAAAAGTAGGGGATATTTGATTTTTAAGTGTTATTAAAGTCACCTAATGAAACTGACGAAGAAACAAATGACAAAATGAAATGAAGTTCACATTCATCGATTTATTCCAAATGATCGTTAGACTAAGTAAGGCACAGACTGACCATTATAAGGGTAAAATGATACCCGGGGTCAAACAGCAAAGTTACCACAGCATCACAACCAAGTCAGTAACGGGTAAATCCTCCTCCGTTTGCCAAACAAGCATTGATCCGACGTGGCATACTCCTAATGAGACGTCTAAGGTCATTTTGGTCCAGATTGTCCCATTCCTGTTGCAACGCAGCAGCAAGTTCTTGGACATTGGCAGGACGTTGTTGACGTTGACGTAACCTCTGTCCAAGCATGTCCGAGACATGCTCGATGGGGGAGAGGTCGGGACTCAGTGCTGGCCAAGGTAATGTGGTGATGTTCTGTTGTTGGAGGTAACCTGTAACGATCCTGGCCCTGTGACATCTTGCGTTATCATCCTGGAAGATGAAACGGCGGCCATGACGTCGTGCGAACGGCACAACATGGACTGCCAAGATGTTGTCCCGGTAGTACTGGCCTGTAACACGCCCTGCAACAACATGTAAAGCCGTTCTTCCAGCAACAGTGATGCCTCCCCACACCATAACAGAACCACCCCCAAATCGATCATGTCTGATGACGTTAACGTCTTGGAAGCGCTCGTTTCGACGACGCCACACCCTCCTACGTCTGTCAAAAAAATCAACAGTGAACCTTGACTCATCTGAAAACATCACATTGCTCCAGCGTCGATTATCCCAGTGTTGACGATCCCTACACCAACGACGTCTTGCCTGAATGTGATGATCTCTCAAACAAGGGATCACGCGAGGACGTCGGGCGCGAAGGTGACCCCTATGCAGTCGATTCCGAATCGTCTGGCCACTCACTCTCACACCAGTGTCTGTTTGAAGACGAGCGCTGATCTGATTTGCTGTGATGACACGATTTCTCAAGGCCAAGGTACGGATAAATCGATCCTGGGCTTGAGTTGTCGCCCTTGGTCGACCTGAGCGTGGTCTGTCCTGTACAGATTGTGTATCACGGTATCTGGACCATAGCCTGCTTATGACAGACTGAGAAACATTCATCGTCCGCGCCACAACCGCCTGTGTTGTGCCGATCTGTAGCATGCCAAGGGCAAGTAACCTTTCATTTTGGGTAAGCCGACGCATATCAAAATTTGTTTTCTGGTCACTAAAACAATTAAACTGATGTTTCCACCCTGGAATTCAATGCCACAATGACTGTAACATTCAAAGTCAGAGTCGTGCAAATCTTGGGTTGGACCCCCATGATGATCCCAAGCATCACCTGCATTCCATGCGGTAGCTATTGGTGCGTTTGGGCGTCACATGTAACTGGAAATGTTTCTTCTGTTAGGTTCTATAGTGACTTTTTTCGTAGTCATTTGCATATTTTAGTATTATGCCCCCAAAATCAAATATCCCCTACTTTTTTTGAATAGTATATATTTCATATATTTATATGAAAAGAAACTAGCATTATCGTGTGTTGTATTCTGACTAGCTGGTCTATCTCTTAATTCCACGATGGGTACTGGTGTATGAAAAAAATAACTGTTTTACAGCATGACTGACTGGTAATAAAAATAAATATGGTTATGGCTGGTCATCCAACTTTACCAGTATCCCAGAAAACATTGCTCTGAACTGTGACCATGGTGGGGGGTTGGATGGCCGAATGGTTAGCACATGCGTGCTGTATCATAAGGTCTGTCATTGAGTCAACTGGCGTATTTTCGATTCCCCGGTTGTGTGTGACAAGGAGTAGAGTCGCCTGTCCAACCTTGTGGGTTTTTTCCAGGTCCTCCAGTTTCCTCCTACTGCTAAAGATCCCTACGTGCAAGCGAATTATTGAAATAAAATTGAACCATGTGTTAGTCCCGAAATGACCTAGTTTCTCTCTCTTTGTGACCATGGTAATAATGTTCATTGCCCTGAAGTATGATAATATGTAGTGCCCTGAACCATGGTAATGACAGGCTGTGCTTTGAACATGCCACAGATATTCTTCATTATAAATATCCCCATTTTGTCATTTATAACACTTTGTTCATTTGAATTACTGTTGTCTTCCGTTATTTTACTGTCTCGGTGGTGTATTCAACATGATCTACTTCTGTTTGCAACCATAGGGAAAGAGAATTTGTTTGTAGCATTCTATCAATATTTTAATATTTTCTGTTTTCAGATATTAATGGACCAAGCTAATCGCTGTGTTTGTAAAAATTTAAATAATTTTATTAAAAAGTAAGATGATATTTTATCTCACTGTTTATTGTGGGTGTGGCAACCAAGAGAAATTTATAAACCTCAAAAATGCAACATTCAATCCTTATATATTTACAATACATGTACCTGAAACATTATCTTTTGCAATTATTTAATAGTTCTATTTATTGTCATAAATGCTGTTGATCAGGCATGGAATAGGTATTAAATGAGCTGCAGGGTAACCATACAGATTTTGTGTCACCATGGTAACCATACAGATGGCATCACCATGGTAACCTGTCACCCGGGCAACTGATCTCCATCATTATTTGGGATCATGACAGAATCTTTTTGAAATCCAGAATTTTTTAATAGTGAACTTACTTTAAGGGATTTAATGAAAGAGATTTCAGAACCAACATTGAGTTTACGAAATCAGCGGTAGGCCTACTGTATATATCAAGTGAAAGAATCTGAGACAGCTGCACACAATTTCATAATTCATTAAAACTAAAAACGTTTGTAATTTTCTGTGTTGTTTTTATTTTAGTGATGTACGTAAAGTGAAGGAAGCAAGGAAACATTTTGAGAAGATTAGTGATGATATGGACAATGCCTTAATAAGGAATGCATCTGCTCAGAGATCTAAGCAACCTGAATGTGAGGAAGCATATAATGTTTTAACAGCCATGAAATCTTGTTTTGCTCACACTTCTCTTGATTACGTCTTTCAGGTAAAGCAAATTACAGGTGTTTACTTCAGTTATTTCTGTTTGAGATGCTGTATGCAATCAGCCCCCTTTCCTGGCATTTACATCAAATATTCCTCTGCTAAAAAATGTGGAAGGGAAAGTAAATAAGTCAATAATCACAGAAAAATTTGTGTGTATTCATTAGTAAATCAAATGCCACTGTCAGCAGACATTAGTAAATCAAATGCCACCGTCACCAGATATTAGTAAACGAAATGACACTGTCAGAAGTGTTCTTGATTCCAGATATTATCCAACTTATATTTTTTTTTCAGATCAATGTTTTACAGTCGAAGAAAAGATTTGAAGTATTAGGAACAGTAAGTTACATGTTAGAGTTAATTCCCTTTATATAGACCTTTCACAGTTATATATGCAAAATGTTTAGTTACGTAACTCTTTTGCATAGAGGGGAGTTGGATGGCCGAATGGTTAGCGCGCGCTGTATCATAAGGTCTGTCCTTGAGTCAACTGGCGTGGTTTCGAATCCCCGGTTGTACGTGACAAGGAGTAGGGTCGCCTGTCCAACCTCGTGGGTTTTCTCCGGGTCCTCCGGTTTCCCCCCACTGCTAAAGACCCCTACGCGCAAGCGAATTATTGAAATAAATAAAAAATTAAACCATATGTTAGTCCCGAAATGACCTAGTTTGTGTCGAGTGGACGTTAAACCCCATCTCTCTCTCTCTCTCTCTCTCTCTTTTGCATAGACTAGGTCACAACACACCTGATAAGTGATAGCCGTTTACTGTTTCCACAAATCGAAACTGTTTCTGGTTCTGTTCATACTCGACAGTTGGTTTGCAAAGCTGCTTTTGTCCAGTCGAGTTAGATAATAATGTTAGACAGAAATCTTCATTTGCTGTACACAGCAGCAATTTTGAACAAACTGTGCCATTTGGGTTTTGGAATGCTCTTCCACTTTTTAACGTGTAATGAAAAAATTGGTATTTAAAAAATGCATAATGTATTTAGAAGACATAATAATTTTTTAAAAAATGTTTAAAAATTACTTATTAAATTTGGAACAAGTATTTTGAAGACTATTGGACTCAAACTAAAAATGGACCCAAAGGAGTGCACATGACTCAAATGGGTGTTTCTTTCCTAAGTCATGTCTTTAGTAGGGAAGGTGCCAGACAGTGTGTTAAGAATTGGCCAACTCATAGAATGTCAAAGAAGTGATTAAATTCTTAGGCCTTTGCTCTTATAATACTATTGACGCACTGTTAACAATGTTTGCAGACCCATCTTACTGGGAAATTTAACCACTGAATGGCAAATCAAAATTGTGTTGTACCGATATGGCTACTATCAGTGAAACATGTTGGCCAATACACAGATACGATTACCGGTAGTGACTTATTAAAATATATTACACATTAAAATACCTTGATTGTCATGGTAATTGATGTAGATGTATGTCATTGTTAGTCAGGAAACGAAGGAATAATCGGTCACGCTTACTACACAACATCTAATGAGAAATTATTTGCTGCACAATTAATTAGTAAAGCATGACTATGCTTAAAATTAGGATTTTTCTACTACAGCACCAAAAATCTGAATATGCTGTAGCTGAATTGAGCTGACAAAAGAACTTTTGTAGTAGACTTATTCTTTACTAATTACTAAATGAATTGATGAAGGTTATGGTTTGCCTATCTCACTTGAGATAGTTTACATCCACAGCCATACGTTTTTGTCAGGTTTTCTGAATCATGTTATTGTTTTGATTACCAAATTATTCTTTTTACAACTAGAGTAAGTTTGAGACACTTTTATATTAAAACATGACTTTTATTTCTTGGCATGTTTAGATTTAATTTTTGATTTTATTTGTTTCAGATGTTGTCATTTATGCACGCTCAGAATACATTTTTTCATCAAGGTCATGATTTATTTGCTGATTTAGAAGTTTATATGAAAGATGTCGCATCCCAGGTCAGTTTGTTTAATATCCATCCATTTCGTTATGTCTTGCTGATAGCACCAGAGTCCTTTCGTTATGGGGAGGGGGGGTGGTGGATGGCTGAATGGTTAGCACATGCGTGCTGTATCATAAAGTCTGTTATTGAGTCAACTGTCGTGTTTTTGATTCCCCGGTTGTACGTGACAAGGAGTAGGGTCGCCTGTCCAGCCTCATGGGTTTTCTCCGGGGTTTTCCGGTTTCCTCCCACTGCTAAAGACCCCTACGCGCAAGCGAATTATGAAAATAAAAATTGAACCGTGTGTTAGTCCCGAAATGATATAGTTTGTGTCGAGTGGACGTTAAACCCCATTTCTCTCTCTCTCTCTCTCCCTTTGGTTATGTCTGGCTGGTATTCAACTACAATCTGCCCACTGTCAAGCGTTATATATCAGTATAAAGTTAAATGATGTGGATTCATACACGCAGGATGTTTACATATGACCGATTTACGGCAATGGCGCATATGCCGATTAAGGGCCATGGGGCATATTACTGATTATGGGCAATGGGGCATATGTCTGATTAAGGGCAATGGGGCATATGCCTGATTAAGGGCGATGGGGCAAATGACTGATTTAGGATAAGACATTGGACTGATTTAGGGCAAAAGAAAATAGGACTGATTTAGGGGTTGGATTAATTAAGTCAATAAGGCAAACTTGTGGGGGTATATGACAGATTTAACTTACAATCCATATTGTAGTGTTTTTAAAATTCTTCTTAATAATGCTACAGCAGATGACAGCCGTCCATCAAGATTAGTGACATCTCTGTCATTATTTCTTTCTTGCACAGATTTCTTAAGTGTACTAAATAAGGTGGCTAAGTGGGTAAGATGCTGGCTTGTTAGTCTTGAAGTCGCGGGTTCGTTCCTGATTTTGACTGAGAAAGTTCATTGGGTTTTTCTGACGTGGTTTCATGATTTGCATTATTTATATTCAGGTGGATGAATTAAGTGCTAAAGCAAAAGTAGAAAGGAAGGAAATGGAAGAACGTCATACATTAGTCCAACAAAAGGTAGGTTTCTTCTTCTTTTACTATATAGCCAAAGTCATACATCATACAGAATTAAACTATGTACAGGGTCATTCCTATAAAATATTTAGGGACATTATAATAACGAGCTAATGTTGATAGTTTGTTCTTATAGCCAAGGATAGACCCCTCCCCCAGGACATGCCAAGTAATTAGCCACACCCACCTGGATATACCATGTTATATCGCATGCATTGGATAAGCCACGCCTCCTGGATATACCATGTTATTATGCGATGGATAGGCCGCGCCCCCTTGATGCTCATTTAAAACCTTTGAAACACATCCCACGTCGATCTCCATCACATTCTTTACTCCGCCAAAAATTAGGGTGTTAGATGGCTGAATTGTTAGAGCGTGCGAGCTGTATCATAAGGTCTGTCATTGATTCAACTGGCGTGGTTTCGATTCCCGGTTGTACGTGACAAGGACTAGGGTCGCCTTCCCAACCTCATCTCCAGGTCCTCCAGTTTCCTCCCACTGCTAAAGACCCATACGCGCAAACTAATTATAGAAATAAAATTGAACCATATGTTAGTCCCAAAATGACCTAGTTTGTGTCGAGTGCACGATAAACCCCATTTCTCTTCATTCGCCCAAAATATTGAACAAATTGGGTTATTTTAAATATGGAGTTTATTAAATTACATTTATTTTCTTGATTCAAGAGATAATATAAATACTGTTAAGATCTGTAGGTTGTCATGTACATATCACTGATCAAAATGTAACTTAATTTATCACAAATCATCAGTATTGATTCCATGTGCAGATCTGTAGGGTGTCATGTACATACCACTGATCTACATGTAACTTAATTTATTACAAATCATCAGTATACATATTGGTTCCAGGTTATATAAATAAAGTAAACAATTATGATCTCTATTGTCTTTTTGAAAAGTTATATGAATTAAAATGATATGTTATTACTGATTGGTTAGACACATTAGCACCTAGTTTCTCATTGGTTAGAATAACATGCATTGTGTAACAAGCACCTCCCACTCTGATACGTCAACATGTGAAAGTTATAATGTTGAATATGGAACATCTACTCACACAGGATTACGTTTTCTCAATCTTTCTTTCTCTTTTCTCTTTTTATGTTGACGATTTCTCTTTCTACCCTTTCCTCGATGTTTGCGACCTTTACCTTTATGTTTACGGCCATTACCTCTTGACTTTTGTTGACGACTCATTGGTGTTGGAGGTATGCTATCGTTGTTGGTTAAGACTTTATTTTGCTCTGTTGCCAAGGGTTGGTTAGAATCTGTTGAAACAGCAGTTTTGATTGGCTTTAATTTATCATCTGATTGAGTTCTTTCACTTGCTTTCTTCACTGATGGTTTCTTGTCAATTTTGGAAAGTTTTCTTTCTGATTTCTTCTTGTTTCTTCTCTCCTTCTTCACAGCTTGGTTTCTTTCTTGATCTTTGACCTTTTGGCTAACCTTCGGCTTGTTTACCTTTTCATCGTCCTTGACCTTGTCATCTGTTCTTTGGTATTGTTTGTTCTTGACCTTGTCATCTGTTCTTTGGTATAGTTTGACCTTGTCATCCGTTCTGCGGTATTGTTTGTCCTTGACATTGTCATCTGTTTTGTGGTATTGTTTGACCATGTCATCTGTTTTGTGGTATTGTGTGTCCTTGACCTTGTCACCTGTTTTGTGGTATTGTGTGTCCTTGACCTTGTCATCTGTTCTGTGGTATTGTTTGTCCTTGACCTTGTCACCTTTTCTATCGTATTGTTTGTCTTTCACCTTGTCATCGCTAGTCCTATCATATTGACCTTCGTTGAAATCTTTAAACTCTTCTTCTATCAACCAGTACGGGAAATCATTCAACATATTCTCGTCTGGAGCTATGAAATCCCTGTCTGGAACTTCATGTATTTCCTGTCCATTCAAACCATACGGAGTCTCACATTTCGGAGGAGAATATTCGTAAAACACGACATCAGAACTGGCTGAATCAATCCATTGTTTTAACCACAAAAGTTTGTCGTCACAAATCCAAGCATTTCCATCTAATGTCACTTTTTCTATATTGGGAAATACTTGTCGGAAAATTGGCGCCAGTTTATGCAAATTATTGTATGTCAGTGACACCATCTTAACATGTTCCATTACAAGATTGGTACCATCAAGAAGTCGCAGGAGATTTTTGGTCATTCCAGGACTCGCCATTAAATCAAGCGTTTCTAATTTTGGCATTGCTTCCAGAAAGTTTTCCTCAAAAAACACATCCTCTACGGGGTTGTAATTGATAGTCAAGGTGGTAAGGTTGGCAAGGTTACTAAATGCTCCATCATGAATGGTTGTAATGGGGTTGTTAGCGAGAAGTAATGATGTCAAGTTATTCAGGTTGGTAAACGTTCCAGGCTTAATGTCTTCCAGTTGATTCCCTTGAAAATTTAAAATTCGTAATTTTTTCAGATCTTTGAAAGCTTGGCTACTGATATTCACCACATTATTGTCCATTATATCCACAAACTCTAATTGAGATTTGTTCGAGAAAAGTCGTCCTTCGATTTGATAGACTATGTTTGAGCCCATGTGTAGTTGTGTGACGCTATCTGGAAGTCCGCGAGGAATGTACACAAGCTTGTTGCCACGTAACCAAACTTCTTTTAATCCAAGGGCATTACCCAGCGCAAAATATTCAACAATGTCAATTTCATTATAGTTTAGCGTAATCATTTTTAGTCCTGTCACATTGGCTAAATCTGATTGGTTAATTCTGGTTAGTTTGTTTTTGTTGAATCGTAAGTCACCAATCGATGCTGGAAGAGTTTTGGGAATTCGTGTCAGTTGACATTCGGAAAAGTCCAATAAATTTAAGACCTGGCTTCCGAAATTGAGGTCGGGAAGAATTGCTATAGGATTGCTGTTCAAAAACAACGTGCGTAAATTAACAAGGTTTTGGAACGCGTTTCTATGGATACTGGTTATCTGATTACCACGTAGATCTAATTGATGAAGATTTCTACAATTGGAGAAGTCGCCATCGCCTACTTTCTTTATAGCATTAAAGGCAAGATTCAGTTGATAAAGTTTTGGCGTATATGAGAAAATCCGCGATGACGACCTAAGACGATTATTGGATAATGTCAATGTCTCTAAGTTTCTCATCCCCAGAAATCCCCGCCCATAAATCTTCACAATCTGATTATCAGCTAAATCCAGGGTCATTAAATTTCGGAAGTTACGAAAAGCGGATGATCGAATCACACGGATTCGATTCCCACGTACCTTCAAAATTTCTACCGACGCAAGTCGCTGAAATGATCTTGGACCGAGAACAGAAAATCTATTGCTGCTTAAGTTTATTATGGATATTCCCTCTGCAAAATTTTTAGGTGGACTATTGATGCTTGCCTCGCTACAGTCAGCTACATTATTGGCACATGATCGACATTGCTGTGGACATCCAGTAACATTATTAACAAGTATAGCTACTAAAGTCACAATTATCCAGTAAAAAGCCATTTTAAGTTGATGTATATACCTGTCTCATTCTTTAACTCTTGATTGTCTAGTCCTAAAAAATAAAAGTAAAAAAAGAATTGGTTAACAATGTGATGTCAGGTATTCCAGATAAAAAGGTTGCGTGACTACTGCAAGGTGCTTCTGACTATGGAGGGTTGGATGGCCGAATGGTTAGCGTGTACGCGTTGTATCATAAGGTATGTCATTGAGTCAAAATTTTGTGGTGTCGTGACAAGGAGTAGGGTTTACTCCGGTTCTCCAGTTTCCTCCCACTGCTAAAGACCCCTATGCACAAGCAAATTATTGAAATAAAATTGAACTATGTGTTTGTCTCGAAATGACCTAGTTTGTGTCAGGTGGATGTTAAACCCCATTTCTCCCTCTCTCTCGCTTATGGTTACTGGACAGGTTATTACCACCCATGTGATTACATCTAAAATTAAGAATAGTTAATAGCTAGGATAAGTAGATACTTAATACAAAACAGACTAAACATTGGTGAATAACAGACCTGTGAAGTTATATTTAGAATAAACACATTACATTGATTACAATCCTCTACTTGTAGAAAAACTTACTTTAAATTTAAAATGAACATCTATTTTAATGCTAGAAACTTGGGATGATTTAACTTAAACATTTAACTTGAAACCTACATATAATGTTACGGAAGCTATAGTAGTCAAGCGGTCGGGGTACTGGATACTTGTATAGACAGGGGCCGTGGTAATCAAAGGGTCAGGGTAATAGATGCCTGTATAGACAGAGGCTGTGGTAATCAAAGCCAAAGGGTTGGGGTAGTAGTTTCCAGTTTTCCGAATGGAATGAAACTGGTTGTTTGTCTGGCTGGTCGTCTGTTGTCTGTTCACAATTTCTTTTGAACGCTCTACAGGTCAGAGGTCTTTTTCGATAAAACATTGTGTAGTTATCTCCCTGTTACCGTTTAAGCTTGTGAACAGGATTATTTGGATTCTTGACTAGTGTATAAGTAAGAATCCTATCATCATAAATTTCCTACATTGTTGTGGGATTTTGTATATGCGACTGTATTTGACTTTTAAAGCTTGATGATTAAACATACATTATGCAAGAACTAAATCTGCCTATCGCAGGTCTTTCTTTAGGCCTGAAATGTTATCTAAATTATTAATTAGACATTAATTAACTTATTCAGACCATAATCAACTCTCGATGTCATCGGTAGCCTGCGATATTTACTGGGTTAGGATACGATCTGCTGTCCTACGCTCATTCATGATTAAATCAAGAAATGGATAATCGAGACTATGTTTTTATTGTACCAACTTTAGTAATGATGATCGTCGATCGAGGCTACACCCAAAATTCAATCGCTAAATTCTCGGTTCAGAGGAGATCAATTTGACAGAAATTTTCAGCAAATTTCCTTTACATGATCTAGTTTTTAACTATTATAGTAAGAACTGCCAGCTCTTATCTAATCTCCCATGATATGTCTTTAATAAAATGAAAGCTGTATTTCCCAAACTGCCAGATGCTGTAGTTTAAACAAATAAAATGAATTGTTTACATGAAATTGTGTAAACAGATTTATAAACATGCAACATGCAGTGACGTTTATTTTAGCACAACTTTATAACACTAATATTAACGTTTTAACTCATCTGATTAAAACACAGATCCTATTTCGTTTCGTTTTTTATAGTTCAAAATTTCGTTTTACTTGTCTTTACTACACTAGGATCTGGAAGAGTTGTTATATTACCAGCTTTCTGGTTGAAGTGAGGGATTAACCAATGGAACGGCCTGTTACTGCTTGCAAAACACGCCTAAAGCTCGCCGTAACAGACCGATTCATTGGCTAATTACTCATACCATTCAGATCCCGTCAATGATAACAACTCTTCCAAATTCTAGTGTAGTAAAGACAAGTAAAACGAAATTTTGAACTATAAAAAACGAAACGAAATAGGATCTGTGTTTTAATCAGAATGCCATAAATAGTGTTAGTGTGTGAGACATAAAAGTTTTAAAAAAGCACAAAAATTAAAATAAACTGAGGAGTTTTTGAGGGGATATTTATTTCTTACTTTAAAGGACATTGTCCTTGTAAAACAGTCACTTATCTGTGTGTCTGTGATCATGTAGAACTAGTTATCTCATATTTCACGTAATTGTATGGAAAACTCTTGAATTACATATTTAGAAAACTGAATACCCCTATGATTAAATTGGCCACCCAGTGATGTCATAAACAATTGGCCACACATTAAATCCATTGAAGCAGCAAATGATTTGTAGCCCAATTTATTTAAACTACAATAAAAAAAAATGTACATGTTTTAAGAGGCTTTCGCCTTGAGAAATCCATGAAACGTAGAAAGGGGAATTGTTCAGATTTATTACCAAACACACAATTAAATTTGAACGCGTGTAAATCTTGAAAAGTCAGCATTTTATTTTGGAGATAAAGGTTTTAAAAGTAGATTTTAATTTCTGATGTATGAACTGAAATGAAATGAAATGGGGTTTAACGTCCTACTGTTCTGCTTCGAACTGGGGTAATGAAGACAGGCATACGCCATATAGTGTGCTATGAGGAAAATTTTGCCCGGACAGCAGCACTACGACCTACTCTTATATCGAATTCCACTTGTCAAGGTATCTTTTACGTGCATGCCAATGTGTACACAGGTCCTTGTCAGGCCCTCCTTCCTGCATCACTGACAAGGAGGGAACCATGCCGGAAAATCTGAATGAACTTTCTCATCCAATGCAGGGATCGAACACCCGACCACCAGGCTAGCGAGCTCTGATTGATGATATACTGATGTTCTGATACAAGGCGAATTAAAAGATTTCAACAAACCAGTTTCAATTTACAATTCAAAAAATAAAATGAAGAGCCCCGGGGAAGAATAATCTAAGTCACTTTTTCAACGAACCCCAGTTAATGGCGCCATCTGGTAGCAAATTCTATAAGCTTTCTGTGGAATAATTAATTTCAGGTAAAAACGATCAGTCACATCGAACCAAGGCCCTTCTGAAATGGCCTCCTGGACAAATATGTCCATTGTACCCTTTATTTGACCTTAATTTGACTGAAAAGTGGAAGTCAGTTGTTATACTGGTAATTATGATTCGTATTAAACATCAATTTGAAGTTGTAATTAAACCCACTTGTTGTTCTGTTCTTGTCAAGCATTCTCATCCCAAAAGTTTTTTTTGCCTTTTATGCGAAAAGACAAAAATGTGACTTAGATTGCTCTTCCCTTGGACTCTTCAAATATTAATTTATTCCCAAAGAAATCAAATATAATATTAAATATTTCAGACATTTTGTTTAATTTTAAGAACTCAGTTCAACTAAGCTCCTGATTAATTGTCTTGTATTCGAAATTTGATGTTTGGTTCTCACCAACGTGAGATAATGTTCCAGGAGATAATGATGATGTGTGACAAAAACTGAATTTCTTCCTGACAATGTTTGTGACAGGTGTAGGGGTGATGATTTTCCGTTTCAGAAAATAGCAAATTCCGTTTTAAGTATTTTTAATTCCGTTATTTTCCGTTTCAGAGCTGACCATATTCCGTTTTCTCGAGATAAAATGTTATTTTATGAATAAATGAATAAAATATCTTAAAATGCCTTTTATTACAAAACGGATCATTTTAAACCAATGATAACAAATGTTGAATTGTGAATGACTTGTAATGTTCAATGACTAGTTATTCTTTAAACCTGTTTCCCGAATTAAATAACAGAAAATTACATCTTGTGAGCTCGTTTCATCTTTTTAGCAGACGAAGCCATTTTTCTCAGCTGCTAGGTGTAGTCGCGATTTATCCAGACATCTTCGTAGTTACTACTGTTTCTTCGAGAATAAGGGCTGGATTCACAAGGCTACGGTATATTTCTGATGTCACGTGGTTAATGCTGATAAACAGGAGTCACGAGCCCGGCAGTAAAATAAGAAGTAAATGAAACGATTTTTACTTTTATGAAGTGACAGAAGTTTTTTTTAAGACATATATATACATTACAATGTTTAATTCAAGTTAAACTACAGAGTAATTTTATAATGGGATACATGAAAGACGGGTTTTCGTTTCGATTAAAATTATGATTCCTAAATGATGAAATGAAAGTAGCGAAATACTAAAATAGACAGTAACAAAACCACGCGATATCATTCAATATTTCCGATTTTTATGAATGAAAAGATGAAATACTTGGATAACTGCAAAATTATTTTGAGTTTGTGTTTAGTATCAGCAAATATCGGCTTTTCCATCTTTTTCCGTGTGAGATTTCAAATTCCGTTTTGAGTGGACAATTCCGCGATTTCCGCGTTTTTTCCGCGATCACGGAAGATCATCACCCCTACAGGTGCCTTATTTCCAGGGTTGGAGAGAGGAGAGAGAGAGAGTGTACATGTATCTTCAAATGTAACATGAAATGGGGTTTAACGTCCTACTGTTCTTCTAAATGTAAAAATATATTTTATGATACAGCTGTTAATTCTCATGTCAAACCTTGAACCCTTTCAGAATAATAGATGGTTATATTTTAAGTTGGTTGGACAAGTATTATACTCCACTTAAACATGATCTTCATGTCAACAATGTTTCTTGTAACCCAATATCTTGTTTACAAAATAATTTGTAATATGATATATTCTGTATTTATCTCACCTTTTTGTCAAGGTATTTTCCCCTGTCCCCTGAAACCCCTAATATTGATTGATTATCCCGTATGTTTCTACAATGAGACTTTGTAGGCTTGCAAATATTGTGAATGTTGAATCTCTAAAAAAGATATTAAATCCCAAAATGTTTCAATCTCCTTCTGTCTTTTCAAAGGGAGAGAGAGAGAAATGTGGTTTAAGGTCCACTCGACGCAACTAGGTCCTTTTGGGACTAACAAATGGTTTAATTTTATTTCAATAATTCACTTGCGCGTAGGGAGGAAACCGGTGGACCCGGAGAAAACCCATGAGGTTGGACAGGCGACTCTACCCCTTCTTTTTCGAAGGAAAAACAAAGGGAATAGTGAAATAAAAATTATTCTGTAGTAAAAATCATCCTCTTCAGATGATAGAAACAAACCAATACCACCTATAAGTTTTAGGAAACTCTCATTGTAACCAAGATATCATTTAATCTTGTGTATTTAGCACTAATTTACAAGCATTTAACTTCTCAATCACTGTTAAAAAAATAAACAACCCAATTGATTATTGATGTATAATGATTAATTTTTGAATAGGGGTCAGGAAATTAAACACTTTTAAATTGGACACTCATTATCAAAATTAATCAGTCAGCTTTAAATGGGACATAAGTACAAATTAGATGTTTTTGGGTGATTTTAAATGATTTTTACGAGTTTTTAAACAAAGAGTTGATATTGAATGAACGAGAGAAGTTAGTGTTAAATACACAAGATTAAATGATATCCAGGTTACATTGCCTGTTGTTTTTCATCCATGCCAAGAAATTATCTACCCTTGATAATTTTGTTTTGTTTTTTTTAGTTCAGTGCCATATATTTTAGCATGAAAGATTAGATACTGTCCTACAGCTGCCAACTTTTTAACAAATTCTATATTGATATTTATTTTACATTCAACGTTATTAAAATGTTACTAATACAAGATCCATATCGGTTTTATATTGATCAAACAGTATTTTACAGATCGATATATCACAGCCCTAATTCCAACTCTGTCTCTTGAGTAAAGTTCTTACAAATACAGAGATAAAAGTTACTTGAAATAATCAACAAACCAAGTCCTAAAAATCCAGTGTGGAATTTCCACAAAAATGGAAAATGATAATGCAGGTTATCATTTGTCAATTTAAATCAACATTGATGTTATGATCTTACCGGGAAAGATGGACTTCTGATATCCAATATTTAAGTTAAATAAACACCGTACCTTTGGTACATGAACGAGACTAGACATATTCCATAAGTCATGTCAAACGGTGATGAAATATTCTTATCTGGAGAGCATGCACAATAAATACTATCGGTGTAGACTGGAAAACCAGATGCAAGAGATTGCTTTTCGATTGAGACTTCTGGTGTATTTCGCCGAACATAACGGATTAGAAATTACAGTAAAAACATAAACGATTGAATGTAAATCAGTTTATATAAATTCATATTACAAGTTGCGACATGTGTCAATTTCTAGATCCCAAATATTTTTCATCCCAAACCTAAGAAGTCAATAGTGAAAATGATGAAAATATCACAAGAAAATATTAATCTTTTAAAACTGTGCAATAATTGCTTTGAATCTTGCAAATAGAGTAAAAACCTTACCTTTCGCAACTATTTGTTCCAATAATTAATTGTGAACCTTTTTTATTATTCCTTCATGTACTTGTAGCTTGTATCGTCTAGCATCGAATAACAGCTATGATGGATATTATAAGTACACTCTATTAGATATACCATGACACTTGACCTGTAATATTTACATATTATAATATTGACCTTAGTTAATCACACCTCTCTTATACAAGTATTGTTTGACCTTTATAATTAGCATAATTTAAGTCACCTGGTATGTATACAGAGCGTGCAAGTATTGAAAACCGTATTCTTCTTAAAAAAAATAAAAAATGTACTTTTACTAAATCTACTATGCAATGTTTCGGTGTAGACCAGCATTTGTTACTAAAAGTAGGACGGAATAATTTGGTCAGATTAATCTGTGAACTGGAAGAGGGTGATTAATCTGTGGTCTGGAAGACTAGCATGATTCAATCTGTGGTCTGGAAAAGAGTGATGCAATCTGTGATCTGGAAGAGAGTGATTCCATCTGTGGTCTGGAAGAGGGTGATTCAATCTGTGGTCTGGAAGAGGGTGATTCAATCTGTGGTCTGGAAGAGAGTGATGCAATCTGTGGTCTGGAAGAGAGTGATTCCATCTGTGGTCTGGAAGTGGGTGATTCAATCTGTGGTCTGGAAGAGAGTGAAAAGGTCTGGAAAAGCATGATTCAATCTGTGGTATAGAAAATAGTGATGCAATCTGTGATCTGGAAGAGAGTGATTCCATCTGTGGTCTGGAAGAGGGTGGATCAATCTGTGGTCTGGAAGAGAGTGATTCCATCTGTGGTCTGGAAGTAGGTGATTCAATCTGTGGTCTGGAAGAGGGTGATTCTTCGATTTGTCTCTTCTTGAACCTGAAATGTCATAGATAACTGATGAAAAACAGCAATGTTTTGAAGAGTATTGTCTCAACGTTATCAATCTAATAATTTACTATGCGTTGGTGCTAACACTGCCAATAATACTGCTGATTCAGCTATTGGTGCCAGTGATAATGCTGATTCAGCTATTGATGTCAATAATACTGCTGATACAGCTATTGGTGCCAATAATACTGCTGATACAACTATTGGTGCCAGTAATACTGCTGATACAGCAATTGGTGCCAGTGATACTGCTGATTCAGCTACATTTGTATTGGTGCCAGTGATACTGCTGACACAGCTATTGGTGTGTGTTATATAAAAGAACATAATACCACTATTAAACAGTACATGATGTTAGTATTCAGTCATTTTATAACCAAGTTTTCAAACAGGATGGAGGACCTAGCAAGAAAATGTTTCTGGTTCCGATTGTATGGACTATGTACATGTTGACATATAAAACTGAGGTCATGTGTACATTTTCGCGTGTTACAAACCCACGACTGTTCAAATTCAGTTGCTGTGCGGGCAATATTTCCCTCATAGCAAACTGTATGACATATACCTGTCTTCATTAGGCTATTTGATGCATGTGTGTTTATTAGGTTGACTACAGTATATGATATAGATGTACATGTACTAGAGAGAGAGTGAAGAGGGTTGATGTTGAAATAAGACTTGCTGTTTATAATCTCCTCCAATAAAACTTGTTTATCTGGTATTATACACTCCACTTGTTTATCTTACAGTCAAACTTTGTTTAATTTATAAAACTTCAGAGTTATAACCCTTGATCACTTTGTAGAATCTTCTTAAAACATCCCCTTACACCAGTATTGTGCTCTTCCTCAATTTCTTGTGAACTCTCTACAGACTACATTTATCTTCCTTCATCTTGTGAACTCTCTACAGACTACATCTATCTTCATCTTGTGAACTTGCTACAGACTACATCTATCTTCAGCTTGTGAACTTTCTACACACTACATCTATCTTCATCTTGTGAACTTACTACAGACTACATCTATTTTCAGCTTGTGAACTCTCTACAGAATACATCTATCTTCATCTTGTGAACTTGCTACAGACTACATCTATCTTCAGCTTATGAACTCTCTATAGACTACATCTATCTTCAGCTTGTGAACACTCTACAGACTACATCTATCTTCAGCTTGTGAACTCTCTACAGAATACATCTATCTTCATCTTGTGAACACTCCACAGACTACATCTATCCTCAGCTTGTGAACTCTCTATTTATGTTACATTTACATTACTGAGTTGAAGAATCCTGTTTGATTCCCCAGTTTCTAATTATGATTTCTAGAGTTATTGCGTTTGTGTATGCTCTAATCAAAAAGTTATCAACCAGGTTGTATGAAAGCCATGTACATTATTCAGATTATATTCTTTGTTTCGATCATCACATTGAATAGCAGTTACAGCTATTTCTGATATTTACTTGTGAAGTTATTGCCCTTGATTATGGTGTAGAATCTGGTCATAGATCAATGATATTTACAGTATAGAGATTTAGCTTTTTATTATCTAAAGATTCACAATATGAAATTTTTTATGGACTGCTGCTTGAACGGAGGAGCTTTGACAGGGTGGGGGAGGGGGGGTTGCCTTGCAACCTATTTTCTGTAAATGACGAAGAAATATAATATAATATTCAGAACACCTAGCTCCCCCTTTGAATACACAAGATTTCATGCCATTGTTCTATTTGTTAATTCAAACTAAAATATTAGGTTTGCTTTAGTCTAGATGATCCTTGGGTTGCTTTAGTCAAGCGATGATAGACCTGTTGACTCTAGTCTAGATGATCCTGGGGTTGCTTTAGTCAAGTGATGACTGAACTGTTGACTCTAGTCTAGATGATCCTGGGGTTGCTTTAGTCGATGATAGAACTGTTGACTCTAGTCTAGATGATCCTAAGGTTGCTTTAGTCAAGCGATGACTGAACTGTTGACTCTAGTCTAGATGATCCTGGGGTTGCTTTAGTCAAGCGATGACTGAACTGTTGACTCTAGTCTAGATGATCCTAGGGTTGCTTTAGTCGATGATAGAACTGTTGACTCTAGTCTAGATGATCCTAGGGTTGCTTTAGTCAAGCGATGACTGAACTGTTGACTCTAGTCTAGATGATCCTAGGGTTGCTTTAGTCAAGCGATGACTGAACTGTTGACTCTAGTCTAGATGATCCTGGAGTTGAAATCCTGGTGTGAACTGAGAAGAACCTTTGGCATGTTTCAAACATGTCCATCACCCCCAACCCTGTCTTGGACACATTTCACACATACAAAGAATCAATGACATTTTGAAACTGAAGAAGATCATGTGGTAACATAGCAGTCCAGGTACATTTTATTTATTTATATCATCTATTTACAGGAAGTAAAATCAACAACAAATCAGACATCAACTGATGATGAAGATAAGATTGTTGTAACTGAGGGATACCTGTTTAAACGAACAACTAACGCCTTTCGTACCTGGGTTAGGTAAGTCTTTTACAAACATTACAGCACTGGACATCAGCCCTCTTTTTAGAGTTCTCCTGGAATTCACCTATGATTTTAGAGTACTGCTGGAATTCACCCATGGTTTTAGAGTTTTCTTAGAGTTCACCAAGGTGGTGTTAAGACAGCATTGTGTCAGATTCAAATAAGATATTGCAAAAATTGTTAAACATCTGAAGCTAGATGTATTGTGTAAGACAGTTTCTCTTTAAAGGCTCAATACCACTCTTGTTGTAACTGAATAATATGTCCCAATCTTTATTCTGGTCAACAAATTGTACTATTTTACAATATTCCAATTAATTGATGATACAATTTTCATCTTAACACACCTAATTTAAAAAATTGGAAAAATTCAACTAAATGATTTGAAAAGCCTAACGTAAACCTTTTCAAATGTGACTTGGGTTTAAAAATATTTTCAAACCCTCTGGACAAGTAAAATAGGATGTAATAGATAATTTACACAACAGGTAGGGACACTTAAACATCTAGTACTTAGAATAAGACTATTATTTATTTTCTGTAGCAGTCAAGCCAGTAAAGAGTGTTATTGTCCCTTTAACTTTATTGGTATGGTTAGCGCATGCGCCTTGTATCATAAGGTCTGTCATTGAGTCAACTAGTGTAGTTTCGATTCCCCAGTTGTGACAAGGAGTAGGGTCACCTTTCCAAACTCATGGGTTTTCTCCGGGTCCTCCAATTTCCTCTAACTGCTAAAGACCCCTACGCGCAAGCGAATTATTGAAATAAATTTAAACCATATATTAGTCCCAAAATGACCTGGTTTGTGTCAAGTGGATGTTAAAACCCATTTCCATCTCTCTCTTTAACTTGATAAAACTGTAAAATTAGAATGTTTGTTATTTTATGTCAACTGGTATTTCTGGTGTTTTTGAAGAGATTTATTATTAACCATCTAGGGCCGGAAACCTATCAATGATAAGATTAGACATGTGTTTGTTACCCAGTTGGCTTTGTTTTCTGTTATTTTAAAATATAAAGTTCCGATGTAACAGAAAATATTATCTTTACATAAGTAAACTTCAGACATAATCTCATACGCTTGTTCAAATTATTGTGAGAACATTTGGAATTTTATTTTTTTTATTTTTTTTTTATCTTTAAAAATATTATTTTGAATATTGAATGTTTTGATGGAATCTTGAAATGAAGTCAATTATGCATAGTTGTGGGGGCATGGTGACTCAGTGAGTACTATGGCTCATTAACCAGACAGTCCTGGCTTTAGTCCTAGTAAATGTTGGCCTAGAAAAATCTTGAGTGCATTTCCCAGCCTTGTCATTTGTGTGTTACAGAGGGCCTGGCACAGAAAAAAGCATATGGTTATTCAGATTGTATAAAAACTCTTTAAATAGCCAGTTGGGAGTTATATGAATAGTAAAACCCACTTTCAGTAAAGATGCATTATTCAAGAGCTAAATCTGCCTGTTGCAGGTCTTTCTTTTGGCCTTAAATATATCATTAATTAGACATTAATTAATTTAGCAAGACCTAGAAATAACTCTTAATGCCATAGGATGCTCTAGATTTTATACAGATTTAAATACGATTTGCGGTTAATAATTTAACATACAAATGGATAATCAAGACTTTGTTTATTATCGTACCACCGGTAGCGATGACAATCCAGGCTACACTGTTCTTGTATCAGCAATAATTCGGCTCAGAGTGAAAAAATATGACTGAAATTTTCAACATATTCCTTTTTCATTATAAATTTTTATACGCCCACATGGAAATGTGGTCGTATATTGCCGTCGCCTCCGTCCGTCCGTCTGGCATCCACAATTTCTTGTGAACACTCTACAGACTACATTTATCATCAGATTGTTTTGAAATTGATATATGTTGTTTGCATTAGTGAGATGAAGAAGCCTATTTAATTTCAATAACTTCCGTTAATTTCTTCTGGAGTTATGGCCCTTGTTTCACTTTGGTGCACCTTGTGAATGGTCTAACGACAAAAGTTATCAACCGATATGTATGAAATTTATATGCATCATTTAAATTAGTAAAACAAAGAAGCCTATTGAATTTCAGCAGTTTCTGTTAATTACATCTAGAGTTATGGCCCGTGTTTCACTTTGTTGAATCTTGTTAATGCTCTAATGACAACAATTATCATCCAATCTGTTTGAAATTGATATGCATCATTTAAATTAGTGCAACGAAGATGCCTATTGAATTTTAGCAATTTCCGTTAATTACGCCGTGAGTTATGGCCCTTGTTTCACTTTGTTGTACCTTGTGAATGCTCTAACGACAATTGCCGTTAATTACGCCGTGAGTTATGGCCCTTGTTTAACTTTGTTGTACCTTGAGAATGCTCTTACGACAAAAATTATTATCTAATCTGTATGAAATTTATATGTATCGTTTAAATTAGTAAAACGAACAAGCCTATTGAGTTTCAGCAAATTTCCATTAATTACATCTAGAGTTATGGCCCTTCTTTCACATTGTTGAATCTTGTGAACACTTGAACGACATAAGTTATAACCCAATCTGTATGAAATTCATATGCATCATTGAAATTAGTGAAATGAAGAAGCCTATTGAATGTCAGTAATTTCCGTCAATTACTTCTAGAGTTATGGCCCTTGTTTTACTTTGTTGAACCTTGTGAACGTTTGAACGACAAAAGTTATCATCTGATCTGTATGAAATTGATATGCATTATTTGAATTAGTAAAACGAAAAAGCCTGTCGAATTTCAACAATTTCTGTAGATTACTTCTAGAGTTATGGCCCTTGTTTTAGTTTATAGAACCATGTGAACCCTCAAACGAAGAAAATTATAATGTCATCTGTATGAAATTGTCTATTAAATGCCCCTAATTACTTACAAAAGAATAAATATACGACAACTCTTGTTGACCGCTCAGACGATTTAGCTGCTGTGGGCGTATGTTTTGTTGCCTGGCAATCTATCTTTTAACTATTAGAGCAGGAACTGTCAGATTTTCATCTAAGCAGAACAGTAGGACGTTAAACCCCATTTCATTTTCTGTATCTAATCTTACATAATGCTGCTTTAAGTAAGTGGGGGGTTGGATGGCCGAATGGTTAGCACGTGCTGTATCATAAGGTCTGTCATTGAGTCAACTGGCGTGGTTTCGAATCCCCAGTTGTACGTGACAAGGAGTAGGGTTGCCTGTCCAACCTCGTGGGTTTTCTCCGGGTCCTACGGTTTCCCCCACTGATAAAGACACCTACGCGCTAGCGAATTATTGAAATAAAATTAAAAACCATATGTTAGTCCCGAAATGACGTCAAGTGGACGTTAAACCCCATCTCTCTCTCTCCCTCTCTCTCTCGCTTTATGTAAGCAGTTGATCCAGAAAAGTAGGACAATTTTCCTCCATTTTATTTTATTTTATTTAACATCCTTAATTCATCTGTAAATATAGAGTTTTGATTTTTTTTTCGAAATTCAGTTAAATTAGCTGTGAAATTACAGCAACTTACTTTTTCATGTGAAAAAATATTTAATGTTTTAGGAAAAAATAATATTCTGTTAATTGAAGTTTAATGTGTTGTTTTTGTAAGTTAAAGCTTTGATGTAAAGTCTGTATTATTATTATTATTATTATGTAGTTTTTTTTATGTTTTGGCAGGTCAAATGAAATTTGATAAGCTTGGCTGTTGATCATTTCTATTAAAACACACTGCACTGTTAGGGTGACCCACCATAAATAAATATCTCCATATATCTCGACAATTACGCCACAATATTTATATATATGTTAAGCCTCAAATCAGTTTCACACAATTATAGTCACTAAATAAACAATCATGTTGTACTTAATAAGCTATGACCATTAATCATGTATAAATAATAGACTGAAAACTGGTTCCAAGAGTCGTCCATAACATCCAGACACTTTTGAGTAAAAGATGGGTTACGTGCCCTTGTTTTGAAATTAGTCTCGCTTAACCAGTCTATCGACCATTCTACGTCTGATTGACAGGTCGGGATAATCAAGACTACTTTTTTACGAAACGTAACAGAAAGCTAGAACAAGAAATTGAATTTAGAAATAAGCACGTTAGGTAGCTCAACAATCGTTTTAAGAAGCTTGTTAAAGTAAAATGAAACTTCTGCTAGTATCATGTTCCTGCCTAACCCGAGTGATTCAGAGATATTATTTGTACTAAACCAAAAGATGCCGCTCTTAACGGTACAGTTAATGATAAAGCGATTTAAAAAATGAAACAAACGTAATTTCTAAATCTGCTGTAATAACCAAGAAGCTTAATTTAACTGCTATTCAAAATCGTCAACAATAAATTTTTTACGGCTGTATTAGTTGATAGATTTGTAGAGAATTGCACGTGCCATGGCTATTTATAGTATCATACTGTCAGAAAGTTGGTCTCGGCACGGCGAATGTGCGCGCTTCAGTGGTGGTCTCGAACTATCAGCGGTGGACTGTATTTCTGTGAGTACATGGGTCACCCTAGCACTGTGTATTTAGATTTTTGCAGGACAAAAAGCAGAAGACTATTGAAATGGCTTGTCTGTCTGTTCAACATTTTCAATTTGGTGTGGGACATCAGCCTCACTAATGTCTTGTCTATTATAAATTATCGAATATCAATTCATTTATATAAATTACACAGTTTGAGGCACGCTTTCCCATTTCCATTTAAATGTTTGAATTTCCACCGATGAAAAACTGGGTCTAATGCAAATATAATAGGACCGTTTACATGTAAGCGTTTCCACATGTGGAAAAAAGTTTTTTGCAGTGTTTATTGTAACGTGAAGTGTGCACATGTGTGCCCCAACGTATGTTTACTTTTTGGCGTACACAATCTGATTAAAACACAGATCCTATTTCGTTTCATTTTTTATAGTTTAGAATTTTGTTTTACTTGTCTTTACTACACTAGGATGTGGACGAGTTGTTATCATTGACGTGTTCTAGATGGTGTTAGGGATTAGCCAATGAAATGGTCTGTAACAGCGTGTTTTGCACGGAACTTTGGTTAATCCATTAGAAACATCAATGCTGATTGTTTAATCAAATGTCTGATGTCATAGGGTCAAAAGACGCTCGTATGACCTCTAACGCGACCTCCCACTACACTGGTCAGATCTTCATGTATTGTAGACCATCGAAAGTATAAAAAAACGAAACGAAATATAGATCTGTATTTTAATCAGATTGTGGCGTACAAACACAGGCTCTCTTCTACTAAGCCAATCAACCGCTCTTGGTGCTGACTATTAAAGGACAATATTGGTGTCAGTCATAATTACATATGTGATAGAACTGGTTAAATACATTCCAAATATAATTTTAACACAGAGATCATTGCTACGGGAGATGTGTAACAAGCACGTGAAGAAACGGGAAGTGAGGACAAACATGACATACACGAGTTATCTCATATTTTATAATGACTGACACCAATATTGTCCTTTAATTTATGTTGTGAATTATTTGAAGTCTGAAACAACAATATTTAAAATGTTGGATTTTCTTTTCTTGTAGGAGATGGTTTACAATAAAAGAGGGTAAATTGGTTTATCGTAAAAGATCAAAAGATTCTCTGACAATAATGGAGGAAGATCTACGTTTATGTACCGTTAAACCAGTTCTAGAAACAGAACGTAGATTTTGTTTTGAAGTTCTCTCTCCAGCTAGGTTTGTGGAATTTATTCAGATTTTCTCTAAACCCATTAAATTCTATAGCAATGTAACTTATCCCTTTAGCACTTAATTAGTACATGTAAGTATTGACTACCCCAGTTTCATGCCCTGGAGGGGGGTTGGATGGCCGAATGGTTAGCGCTGTTATTGAGTCAACTAGCTTGATTTCGATTCCCCGGTTGTACGTGACAAGGAGTAGGATCACCTGTCCAACCTCGTGGGTTTTCTCCAAGTCCTATGCTTTCCTCCCACTGCTAAAGACCCCTATGCGCAAGTGAATTATTGAAATAAAATTGAACCATATGTTACTGTTAGTTTGTGTCAAGTGGACGTTAAACCCCACTCTCTCTCTCTCTCTCTCTCTCTCTCTCTCTCTCTATCTCTCTCTCTCTCTTTAACTTTATAAAAATGTAAAATTCAAATGTTTGTCTCTCTCTCTCAACCCAGTTTTATACTGTGGACTCCCAGAACTGTTCGATAAACTGCGATAAACTGCCTCAAACTATGTGAATAGCTCTTCGTATTGTGCAGAACAGATTGAAAACATAAACAAATATATCATACAATAAGACAAGATGATTTTTGCTCAGAGATATCTAAATATTGATGGTATTGATGATATCTAAATATTGATGGTATTGATGATATCTAAATATTGATGGTATTGATGATATCTAAATATTGACATTGCAGGAGTCACACGTTACAAGCTGAATCTGAAGATGAATGTCAGTTATGGATGAATGCTATAATAAATAATATATCCTGGGCTTACAGAGATCAAACCCGAAACAATAACCCAGTAAGTATTTTAAACCAGTATAGTCTCACATTACTTGATAATAATATCACATCCAGTAGTCTCATATTACTCAATCCTAATATCACATCCAGTAGTCTCACATTACTCAATCCTAATATCACATCCAGTAGTCTCACATTACTCAATCCTAATATCACATTCAGTAGTCTCACATTACTCAATCCTAATATCACATCCAGTAGTCTCACACTACTCAATCCTAGTATCACATCTAGTAGTCTCATGTTACGCAGTCCTAATATCACATCCTGCAGTCTCACATTACTCAGTCCTAATATCACATCCAGTAGTCTCATGTTACGCAGTCCTAATTTTACATCCAGTAGTCATACATAACTCAATCCTAATATCACATACAGTAGTCTCACATTACTCAATCCTAATATCACATTCAGTAGTCTCACATTACTCAATCCTAATATCACATCCAGTAGTCTCACACTACTCAATCCTAATATCACATCCAGTAGTCTCACACTACTCAATCCTAATATCACATCCAATAGTCTCACACTACTCAATCCTAATATCACATCCAGTAGTCTCATGTTACGCAGTCCTAATTTTACATCCAGTAGTCATACATAACTCAATCCTAATATCACATCCAGTAGTTTTACATTACTCAGTCCTAATATCACACTCAACAGTCTCACATTACTCAATCCTAATATCACATTCAGTAGTCTCACATTACTCAATCCTAATATCACATCCAGTAGTCTCACACTACTCAATCCTAATATCACATCCAATAGTCTCACACTACTCAATCCTAATATCACATCCAGTAGTCTTGCATTACTCAGTCTTAATATCACACCCAGCAGTCTCACATTACTCAATCCTAATATCACATCCATGGTCTTATGATACTCAATCCTAATATCACACCCAGTAGTCTCACATTACTCAATCCTAATATCACACCCAGTAGTCTCACATAGCTCAACAATTCACATGCATTATCCAGACAGTAAACTTGTATATTACACTATCAGTAATACAACATTAATCAATTATCTCATGTTAACCATCCTGTAATACCACATAACTAGAATTAATACTATATAAATGAGAAAATTCAAGACCGTGACAAATTAACTCCTTACTGAAAGTCCTGTCTATGGATGGAAGAATCCCTGTACAGTGCAGGCAAGATCAGATCGCAGAGATACAGTTGGGGACCAAAAGTGAAATAATAAAGTAACGTGTCCTGGATTAAAACTACTCCACTTCTACAGTACAGTCCTGTCAAGTTTATTACTTGGGGAATAGTATCTTTACTTTATTACTATATTGATTACTGAGTTGGGGGGTTGGATGGCCGAATGGTTAGCAGGCGCATGTTGTATCATAATGTCTGTAATTGAGTCAACTGGCGTGGTTTCGATTCCCCGGTTGTATGTGACAAGGAGTAGGGTCACCTGTCCAACCTCATGGGTTTTCTCAGGGTCCTCCGGTTTCCTCCTACTGATAAAGACCCCCCAACGCACAAACTAATTATTGAAATAAAATTGAACCATATGTTTTTCCTGAAATGACCTAGTTTGTGTCAAGTGGACATTAAACCCTATTTATCTGCCTCGATTACTGAGTTGTTATATCATATAAATCTCTTTTTCTTTAGTCAAATCTGAGTTAAATTAGCCATATGCTGATTACACTATTTTCCCTTATTACACTATTTTGCCTATACCGTTTTTTTAGGACTTCGAATTTTGTCT
Source organism: Patella vulgata (assembly GCF_932274485.2). Classification (NCBI taxonomy): domain Eukaryota; kingdom Metazoa; phylum Mollusca; class Gastropoda; family Patellidae; genus Patella; species Patella vulgata. Next base: position 8,977,630 of record NC_065885.2, read on the forward strand.
AATGGTTTGGATTGTTCGTACTTGGTTTTATTTTATTATTGTGTGTTTCATAGCCAGAAGAATCAAGTGAGCCTAGTGTATTAGATCCAGCATCTGGTGTCAGCATACCTAACACCCAATCAAAACCTTCACCTAGACCAAGTAAAGCCTTCATGTAAGTTATCTCCTCATATTTGCTTTGATGACCGGAGGTCGCGTTTCGATACCTGCATTGGCCAAGGTCCTGTGTATACATTGGCGTGCATGTTAAAGATCCCTATGCAGTTGAAGTTTGATATAAGAGTAGGACATATTGCCTTCATTAGCCCAGTTGGAGCAGAACAGTAGGATGTTAAAGGACAATATTGGTGCCAGTCATTATCACATATGTGATAGAACTGGTTAAACACGTTCCAAATATTATTTTATCACAGAGATCATTGCTACGATAGATGAGTAATCAGTGTTTCAACAATAGGAAGTGAGGAACGCAAAAGGAAAACACAAGTTATCCTTCTATTATAACTGCCTGAAGTGACGGGTGATAACAGATACATTGGCGAATTTCTGCTCACTAAAAATTCCTTCGAAGACCAAAAGTTGTTATATGAGACTGTAAGAGTATATCTGACAATTCAAAAAAGAAATTGAATGTCATCAGATAAGAGAACATGAAAGAAAAATAGAAAAGTTGGAAAGTTTGACCTGATTTGATTTAATTTGGAAGCTGTGATATTTTGTCATGTGTATTATTATTACAGTAGTCAACAGTTATGTGTTGTTATGTGTATTATTACAGTATTCAACAGTTGTTATGTGTATTATTATTACAGTAGTCAACAGTTGTTACAGATACCAGGTAATGATAAGTGTTGTGATTGTGGAGCATCTGATCCAAGATGGGCCAGTATTAATCTGGGTATCACACTCTGTATAGAATGTTCGGGTATACACAGGTAAATAGATTTACATTTAACTGTTTATATTAAATATAAGCAATATATCTATTTACATTTAACTTTTTTTTATTAAATATATGCAATATATCTATTTACATTTAGCTGTTTATATTAAATATTTGCAATATATCTATTTACATTTAACTGTTTATATTAAATATATGCAATGTATCTATTTATATATAACTTTTTATTCGCCCACATGGAAATGTGGTCGTATATTGCTGTCGCCCCCGTCCGTCCGTCCGTCCGTCCATCGTTCACAATTTCTTGTGAACACTCTACAGACTACATTTATCAACCGATTGTTTTGAAATTGATATATGTAGTTTGCATTAGTGGGATGAAGAAGCCTATTTAATTTCAATAACTTCCGTTAATTTCTTCTGAAGTTATGGCCCTTGTTTCACTTTGTTGCACCTTGTGAACGCTCTAACGACAAAAGTTACCGAAGGATCTGTATGAAATTTATATGCATCATTTAAATTAGTAAAACATAGAAGCCTTTTGAATTTAAACAATTTCCATTAATTACATTTAGAGTTATGGCCCTTGTTTCACTTTGTTGAATCTTGTGAATGCTCTAATGACAAAAGTTATCAACTGATCTGTATGAAATTGATATGCATCATTTAAATTAGTGAAATGAAGAAGCCTATTGAATTTCAGAAATTTCTGTTAATTTCTTCTGGAGTTATGGCCCTTGTTTCACTTTGTTGCACCTTGTGAATGCTCTAACGACAAAAGTTATCAACCGATCTGTATGACATTTATATGCATCATTTAAATTAGTAAAACAAAGAAGCCTATTGAATTTAAGAAATTTCCGTTAATTACATCTAGAGTTATGGCCCTTGTTTCACTTCGTTGAATGTTGTGAACGCTCTAATGACAACAGTTATCATCCGATCTGTTTGAAATTGATATGCATCATTTAAATTAGTGAAACGAAGAAGCCTATTGAATTTCAGTAATTTCCGTTAATTACGACGTGAGTTATGGCCCTTGTTTCACTTTGTTGTACCTTGTAAAAGTTATTATCCGATCTGTATGAAATTTATATGTATCATTTAAATAAGTAAAACAAACAAGCCTATTGAGTTTCAGTTATCACCTTAATTAGTGAAATGAAGACGAACAAGCCTATTGAATGTCAGCAATTTCCGTCAATTAAGTCTAGAGTTATGGCCCTTGATTTACTTTGTTGAACTTTGTGAACTTTCGAACAACAAAAGTTATCATCCAATCTGTATGAAATGTATATGCATTATTTGAATTAGTAAAACGAAAAAAGCCTGTCGAATTTGAACAATTTCTGTAGATTGCTTCCAGAGTTACAGCCCTTGTCTTAGTTTTTAGAACCTTGTGAACCTTCAAACAACGAAAATTATAATGTCATCTGTATGAAATTGTCTATTAAATTCCCCTAATTACCTACAAAAGAATAAATATGTGACAACCCTTGTCGACTGCTTGGACGATTTAGCTGCTGTGGGCGTATGTTTTGTTGCCTGGCAACCTATCTTTATATTAATTATATACAATCTATTTACAATTAGCTATTATGTTAAATACAAACAATAGATCTTCTTTGTCCCATGGGATTCTTTTGATTAACCCTGATGTTGGGCCCCACTGGAAATTATACATGGATATAAATTATGTGAAGAATCATTACTTACAGAGTTATTTCCCTTGTTCAACTTATTTTTGGCAATCTAATTAAAATACAGATCTATATTTCATTTCGTTTTTTTTTTTATACTTTCGATGGCCTACATTACATGAAGATTTGACCAGTTTTAGTGAAAGGTCGCGTCAGAGGTCATACGACCCTATGACGTCAGATATTTGAATAACCAATCGGCATTGATGTTTGGAATGGGTTTCCTACAGTTCCGTGCACCCCACACCAAAAACTCGCCATAACAGACCTTTTCATTGGCTAATCCCCCCCCCATCCAGAACGTGGGTTATATAACAACTCTTCCAGATCCTAGTGTAGTAAAGACAAACTATAAAAAAACAAAACGAAAAAGGATCTGTGTTCTAATCAGATCGTATTTTTAGCAAAGTTATATTAAATGAAAAAATAGGACAGTTGTTTTATTGTGTTTCATGCATGTTTTATTGTTGACGGTTTTGATTGTTTTAGGTCATTTGGTGTTCATATGTCTAAAGTACGATCTATAACACTTGATGCCTGGGATCCAGAACAAACCAAGGTCATGATGGAACTAGGAAATGACATCATCAATAGAGTTTACGCGGCCAAGTTAAATGACTCGATAGCCGTTCCAGCAACTCCTGAGAGTAACAGGTAAAATTGACATTTATTTTATTTACCTGGTCATTATTCAAAGGTAAAATTGACCTTAAAAAGACCATTTCCATCTCCCCACCGATTCCCCTGTTGTATGTGACAAGGAGTAGGGTCGCCTGTCCAACCTTGTGGGTTTTCTCAGGGTTCCCCGGTTTCCCCGGTTTCCTCCCTGCACACAAGTGATCAAGAAATTAAATGCTTGTAAATTGGACACTCATTATCAAAATTGAATGGTCAGCTTTAAACTGGACACAAGTACCAATTAGATGATCATTGGTGATTTTAAACAATTTTTACGAATTTTTAAACAATGATTTGATATTGAATGAATGAAAGAAATTAATGCTAGATACACAAGATTTAATGCTACCCAGGTTACAGTGTTAATCCCGAAAGTACTTGGTTTTGTGTTCAGTAGACGTTCATTTTATTTCTATCTTTGTTATTCAGAAATATACGAGAAGCGTGGATTAGAGCAAAATATGTGAAAAAAGCCTTCGTCAATAAATTACCGGGAGCGAAATCACCGTCTGGGGAACGGATACGCAGTTGGAGCGTGAAGAAGAAAATACGTAAATCTGTAACAACCACTAAACAAAATTCCCGAGAGGATTCTGAGTCTGAAGATGTCGCTAGTGGTTTGATGGAGGGTGAGTTGCACACACATCAAGTATTACTCCGGGAGTATCGAGTTGTTCTTATCGGATAACAACCAAGATCCCCTGTTCAAATTGGTAATACTAGATTCCCACTATCGTTTGATGTGTTACGATAGGATTATCGCTATTGAGTCCACACTCTGGTGCATGCAGATACGTTACAATGTGATCAACACGATTGCTACGACTGACCACATGATAAGCAGGGCTGTTGGTAATTTTTCACAGATGATTAGCAGCACTGCTAATCAAAAAGTCCAATTTTGCCAAATTTGATTAGCAAATTTAAAAATTGATTAGCAGTTTTTCGGTTTCAACATAAAACACCTAAATAACAAGATTACTTTAATTTATAACAAATGATTAGATTTCATTCTTAAGATTTTTTAAAATTTTAGCACTGCTACAGGTAGCTGTGAACATTTCTGAATGTAGACTTTTGGTTATGTCTGAAGCCAATTCTTGGCAGTGGCTTCCGAAGTCCCACTCATTTTAATTCTTATTTCTTCAATAGAAAACAATTTTGTCTGCTTTTTATCGTGTGTTACTATTTTTTTCAATCGGACGCACACAGTTTTTTTACGAATAATCTCGATTAACTAGACGCACGCGATATAAACAATAACATTCTACGGGAATTCTTACTTTGATTTCTCAGTTTACAATACGTTTACACGTATTTATTTTTTATATTTTATTGACAATACGTGGGGGATACACTGAATTTATTTTGTCCAAATTGAATACTGATATAATTACTTGAAATTGTCATGTCTTGCAACATGAGTGGTACTACTTGATTCCCTATTTCCAGTTTAATAGTCACTAGTCATAGAGTTATGTCCCTGTATTATATAGTATAATGAATTGAGTCTGGGTAGTTCGAGAAGAAAATGTCACACGGAGAATTCGGTTTTGCTTATAGAATTTATTTGATATTTTATACACGTTGAAAGTTGACAATATTGAGAAAGTCTTCAAAATGTGGATAAATCTTCGTGTCAATTATTAATGATTCGCAGTTACAGTGAATTAAAAACGTTAGATTTCAATTTTTGATAAGCAACGGACAAAATATGTATCGCAAATTGCGCTGCGATACTGGTTGTCGGCAGCCCTGATGATAGGATCACTACGATTAAAACCACGATTTCAATCGTAGCACGAATCGTGTTAGTGGGAACCTAGCATAATACAAAAATCGATCAGCTGCTCTCACCAAATTGTATCTGTTACATGTGAATTTTGTACTGACTAATATAGAATATTGTAATTTTGTTTTTATAGGCCCACATTGAAATGTGGTCATATATTGTCATCGCCCCCATCCATCCGTCCGTCCATTGAACAAAGTATATTAATTTTCAGTGATTCTTGATAACTGGAACAGCTAAATCCATGATATTAAATGTTTTGTATACTAAACGTTAGCATGGGGTAGAACTGGAAGCCAAACAAATTCTAATGATTTTCTGATAATTACTTAATAAGTTGTTACTCTTAAATGTTTCATTATCAACAAAAGAAAAAATATGCAACAACTCTTGTTGACTGCCCTGACGATTTAGCTGTTGTGGGTGTATGTTTTGTTGCCTGGCAACCTATCCTTTTGCATGTTTTCCACCAAAAAACAATACACAGTTCATGCACTTCACTTGCATGTGTCACATCCCTTTTGAGAGTTGCCTCCCTTATCCATTTTCAAGCCAAACCTGCTGCATGTTAAAAAAAAACCCAAAACAATATATGATATATAAACACAGTTTTTTTTTAGAATTTGTATTTTTTGGTTTCAAGATTCAAGATTGAGTTTTTAAACCAGTTTTGTCGTCAGTCCGTTTATCGGACATTTAACATACCCTGGATATTTGAGATCATTTGGTATTCTTTCACGGGAGCCACGGTGGCTCAGTGAGTAAGATGTTGACTCGCTAACCTGGGGTTTCATTGTTCTTTTCCTTGCATTGGCCGAGAAAGTTCATCAGGATTTCCTGGCGTGGTTCCCCCTTGTCAGTGGTGCAGGACAGAGGGCATTACAAGGGACAACTGATGTGACAAAAAAAACAACACGAAGTCCTGTGCCCTTGGTAGTTGGAATTCGATATAAGAATAGTAAGCCATAGCGCTACTGTGCGACCAAAAATTCTCCTTAGCTCACTGTATGGCGTATGGTCGTCTTCACTAGCCCAGTTGGAGCAGAATAGTAGGACATTAAACCCCATTTCATTTCATTTCGTATTCCTTCATATTTTCTGATAAATTCAGGGTTGTCTGAAATTTAGGAAAGGTTATTTTTCTTTTATTTTCTTTACTGTTAATAATGGTCAAGGGTAGAAAATTCATTGGTTTGGTACAGTGTATGAGAAGCATATATGGCCAAATGTCTTAAGTCTATAGTTCGGTATCATAAGACGATGTTCATGTTGAGACCAAAGATTTCTTTTGGGGGATTCCCCGATTGTACGTGACAAGGAGTAGGGTCACCTGTCCAACCTTGTGGGTTTTCTCCGTGTCCTCCGGTTTCCTCCCACTGCTAAAAATTCCTACTTGCAAGCAAATTATTGAAATAAAATTGAACCAATGCGTAAGTCCTAAAATAACCTATTTTATGTTGAGTGGATGTTAAACCCCATTTCTCTCTCTCTGTTTTTCTTGTGGGGACATAATAAACAAACATTGAGGACAAGTAGTCTGGTGCGTCACCTTTATGACATTTGTAGGCCATGCACAGAAGTTTGAACTTAATTCGCTAGCCTGGAGGTCGGGTGTTCGATCCCTGCATTGGCCGAGAAAGTTCATCCAGATTTTCCGGCGTCGTTCTCCCTTGTCAGTGATGCAGGGCGGAGGGGCTGACAAGGAAAGCTGTCTAGTCGTTCGGATGGGACGAAAAACCGAGGTCCCGTGTACACATTGGCGTGCACGTAAAAGATCCCTTGGCAGTTGGAATTCGATATAAGAGTAGGCCGTAGTGCCGCTGTCCGGGCAAAATTTCCCTCATAGCACACTGTATGGCGTATGCCCGTCTTCATTAGCCCAGGTTAGGAGCAGAACAGTAGGACGTTAAACTCCATTTCATTTCATTTCATTTGAACTTAATTCTGCTTTCCACTGGAAGCCAATGTAAATCCTTTAACAGTGGTCTGATGATTGGCACACAGTGATGCTATGTCTATAGTTTTTGTTTGAAAGGTAGCAGCACTGTGTAAACTTTGAAATAAAGTTTGTTGTAAAAATGTGGTGTTAATGTTAACAATTAATTTGTGAGTTTGTGACGTCATCTAACAGCATCCATTCCATGTTTTGATTTGTCATTTTCAGCTGTCATGTCGGTGTCGTCGGTGAATAAAGACAGTGACAGTGGTCTAGGTGGCAGTTCGCCTGACGTCATTGTCTTTGGCACTGATATACAACAAGTGGCTGAATTCAGTAAAAGTAAGAAGTGTTGTGTTGTCAAAGTTTTTTATGATTTATTTTTGTTTTGAAATAACTAACAAAATACAATATACAAAACTACAACAACATTAATTGATTTGTTTCTTAATCAATGAGATGTGGTATCAGTTGTTCTGGCTACAGTTAGCATGCCCTGCTTCATGCATTATACCCATAAATAGAAGTTCCTTAGCAGATTTTGGACTACACTGGGGGAAAAAATGAACTGATTTAATTGCTCTACCCAGCACGTATAATCAAACGCCTGGCCTTTCACACATATATTTAATATGGTTAATTCCTGAATTGACACAAAATAGAATTTATTGTGAAAAGAATTTGTAAAATGTAATTTATTGTCACAGAATAACAGCCTGACTGAACTAAAACAGCATTTTAAAGTTTTAGGGATGAAAGGCATTATCCTTTCACAGTTAAGCACTTCTATATTCTACCTCACTGTCTTGTCGCACAGAAAAACTGATTTTGTTTAAATTTATAACCAAAATGTTTGTCAATGTCCCATGGTTACATGCTGTGTGTGTGTGACCATGTCCCTTAGTTACATGATTCAGAAACAGACAATTTGAATGGCTAACAGGAGTGCTTCAGTAAGAGACAGACTATTTGATTGGCTAATGTGAGTAAGGTTGGATATGGTGAGTAATTCAGAGGAGTTTGTAATAGTTATGAATACTATGGATTTCCCTGAGCAAAGTGAAGGGGTATCGAAAATGTAAGCATAGCCTGAGCAAGTGAAGGGGTATCGAAAATGTAAGCATAGCCTGCCTCGTGCATGTGTATCTCCAGTAACTATTTATTTGATTATTTTTTCTACTAGATTTAGATCTTGATAGTTCCGAGGGTTCTGCCACTGAAGAAGAAGAGGAAGGAGATGCAAAATCAACCACGTCGTGGGAAGATATGAGTAAACTAGATCCAAATATATTATTATATAAAGCTGCGGAGGCTAGAAATCTTGCTGTTATGTTGGAAGCTTTGACTCATGGAGCAGATGTTAATTGGGCTAATAAGGACGATGAGGGGAAGACACCTATAATGAAGGCTGTCGAGGCTGTGAGTAAAATTTGTTATGAAAACAACTCAGGAAATATCACCAGGACCTGACTTCACAAAGCATTCTCAGACTTAAATTAAGAAGTTACTTAAAATTGTTCTCCTTATTTTACCTAAAATATAGCCCTTTATAAAACTTTGTTGTTTTAATGTATCAAATATATCAATAATAAACTATGTGCAAAGTTTTGTGTTTCTGGATCAAAGATATTTCTCATAAACAGTAATTGAAAATTGAGTAAATTCTTAACTTAAACCTGAGAATCTGAAGTTGACCATTTGAAGAATTTACCTGTCAGTGAATTCACATGTCATCATGGAATTAGTTTCAAAGAATTTAATCTTAATTCAGAGAGACAGAGAGAGAGAGAAACAGAGAGATAGAGACAGACAAACAGACACAAACGAGTTCATTTTGGGACTAACATATAGCCCAATTTTATTTCAATAATTCACTTGCATGTAGGGGTCTTTAGCAGTAGTGGGAAACTGAAGAACCCAAAGAAAACCCAGTCTGGACAGGCAACCCTACTCCTTGTCACGTACAACCGGAGAAAATATGCCAGTTGACTCAATAACAGACCTTATGATACAACACACACACGCTAACCATTCGGCCATCCAACCCCGCTTCATAAATCTCAATAGATACAGTTATGGCTTTAGGAAGACGCTGGCTCGCTAGCCTGGAGGCCGAGTGTTCAATCCCTGCATTGGCCGAGAAAGTTCGTCCAGATTTTCCGGTGTGGTTTCCCCTTGTCAGCGATGCAGGACGGGGACCTGACAAGGACAGCTGTCTAGTCGTTTGGATGGGTCGAAAAACCAAGGTCCCATGTACACATTGGCGAGCACGTAAAAGATCCATTGGCAGTTGGAATTTGATATAAGAGTAGGCCGTAGCGCCACTGCCCCGGTAAAATTGCCCTCATAGCACACTGTATGACGTATGCCCGTCTTCATTAGCCCAGTTTAGGAGCAGAACAGTATGACGTTAAACCCTATTACATTTTATTTGGCTTTAGTATGTAAGACCTGTGTATTAAAATTAGGATAATGCTAAAAATTGAGCTGAACAAGATACATTAAAATTGGCAGAATTTTGAAGTATCAAGTAAAGATATGTATGTTAATCCCGAAATGATGTAGTTTTGATGAAAGTGAATTAAATGTCTTATCTATTCCCACACTGATGAAAATCTTTTGTAGCCCAATATGGAAATTTCTTTGATTCTGATTGGTCTAAAACTTAGTGTCGAATGAGTATAAAGCCCGGCTCAGATCGACCTTGCGACGCGACTCAACTCAACTGTCGGCGACTATCGTAGATTGCACTCAGATCGAATTCAGCAATGATCGCCGACCAGTTGCTATCGGTCGTACGATTGAACGCGAGCGCGCTCACATCGACACCGATACAACGACTTGTGGCGTCCTCATGAATAGATCATGTGACTCGTTCAAAATGGCGCACACAGATTTTTCCCATAAAAATACAAAATAATATGCCTAATTATTCCATAATCTCTCCATCTAATTAGCGAAATTATAGTGAGAAAGCAATTTAAATTACCTCGAGGGATTCAAATTTTTGTTTATGATTTTTCATTCGCCGCTCTGAATGAAAACCAGTCGGCGACCAGTTGAGTCGCGTCGTAAGGTCGATCTGAGCCCCCCTTAAGAGTCCTCTAAATTTCACAGGGAGATTCAAATCAAATGAACGTTTCCTGGGTGAATGATTATGTTATTTTCGCTGATGAAGAGTTAACATCAACAAATGCAAGCAGTAGATGCGTCCAGTGGTCGCAGTGGATACATTTCAAGTTGCGTAAAAATATGCAGACATTCTAAAATTTTGCGTTTTTGCCCTCTACATCTGTGTGATTTCTTCTTAGAGCCTCGCAAAATACTTAATAGAAGCAAGTAAAATTGATTTTGAACAACCCTGTTTTAAGCGTCCATATTTTATTGATACTGTATTTAGTCTAATGAAGACTGGAAGTTGACAGCATATCTGTGGTTGACGACAGTCATTTTAATCTTTCACTTCGACAGGAAGTAAACAGCAAACTATCGCTACGAAAGCCAATATTTGATTGGCTGAATGTAAACAGTTTATCATGTTCTAGCCAATCCAAAATCTTCTATGAAATATGCTCTATTACTTCCAGTATGGCAAAATAGAGGGTGTCTCAGAATAGCTACATATAGAAGGCTTGCCATGAACTTAAAGATTATGAATGAAATAAGAGGAAATGTAAAAACCTAAGGAGACTACGCACAGTAGTGGTGTGTAAATGCCACGTGAAGCACATAAATTGATGACGTAGTGTACAAACTACTACATATAATAATCTAATTATTCTCATGTCAGCAAATTTTCTGCGTTTATTTTGAAAAATTGTTTGCGTGACTGCAACCTCTGGGTGCATCTCAAACCTACATGACTGGTTTAGACATTCTGGAGTGTTAAATCAGTATGAATAGTAATAAGACTCCTGATGTGTAGTGTAAATTGTTCTGTCTTCCTAGGGATCTCTAACAGCCTGTGAATATTTGTTGTTGAATGGTGCAAAGTTAGATCGTAAAGATACTACTGGAAAAACACCTTTACATCATGCTACCATACATGGTCATACTGGGTAAGTTACATCATGCTACCAGACATCCTCATACTAGTCAGATAAAGCAGTTATCCTCCTCTTTTTGTCTTATTGATGTATTCCTACGCCTTTTGGAAGCTGTGTTAGTTCAGTGTATAAGGGGTTGACTTGCTTATCTGGAAGTCCCATGTACACATTGGTGTGCACGTAAAAGAACCCTTGACAGTTTAAATTCTTGATAAGAGTAGGTTGTAGAGCAGCTGTTTGGGTAAAATTTCCCTCATAGCACACGGTAGGCCATGTCCATTTTATTAGCACACTGCAGGGCTAGGCCCATCTTATTAGCACACTGCAGGTATGCTTGTCTTATTAGCACACTGCAGGGCTATGCCCCATTTTATTAGCACACTACAGGTCGAATGCTCGTCTTATTAGCACACTGCAGGGCTTTGCCATCTTATTAGCACACTACAGGGTAAATGCCCATGTTATTAGCACACTACAGGTCGAATGCTCGTCTTATTAGCACGCTGCAGGGCTTTGCCATCTTATTAGCACACTACAGGGTGAATGCCCATGTTATTAGCACACTGCAGGTCTATGCCTGTCTTATTAGCACACTGCAGGGCTATTATTCCCATCTTATTAACCCAGTGGTGCAGAAAAGAAGGATGTTAAACCCAATTTCATTTCATTTTTCATATCCTTTTTCTTCCAGTCAAGTTTGTCAGTTTTTGAAGAGAGGGGCTGATTTAAATGCCAAAGATAATTCAGGCAAGGTTAGTAGAAGCCTTTTTTTTAAATATCATTTAAAGATTTATTTCCTCAAGAACTTTTTTTAAAAAAATACATACAAATCTCTTAATCTATCGTGAAGTGATGTAGTACACATAAAATTGTATTTCAGAAACATATATGTTTCCTTGTACTTATTTATAATTAATTGTATTTCAGGATCCATTGACTATAGCTGTTGAAGCTGCTAATGCTGATATTGTTACATTGTAAATATATTTCTTTCTTTGTGCCCCCTCCCCTGCACCTGCCCCTGAAATAAAATTGAACCATATGTTAATCCTGAAATGACCTAGTTTGTGTCGAGTGGATGTTAAACCCCATCTCTCTCTCTCTCTATTTATTTGGATGTGTTGGGTTCGTTCTATTAAAGATACATTATGGGAGATTAGATAAAGAGGGGGCAGTTCTCACTATAATAGTTAAAAACTAGATAATGTAAAGGGAATTTGATGAAAATTTCAGTCAAATTGATCCACTATAAACCGAGGATTAAGCGATTGAAATTTCGGCCAAGCCTCGATCATCATTACTAAAGTCTGTACGATAAAAAACATAGTCTCTATCATCCATTTCATGATTAAATTATGAATGGAAGTCAAGCAGCAAATGGCATTATTATCCAGTAAATATCGCAGGCTAGCGATGCCATCGAGAGTTGATTATGGTCTGGATAAGTTAATTAATGTTGAATTAATAATTTATATAACATTTCCGGCCTAAAGAAAGACCTGCAATAGGCAGATTTAGCTCTTGCATAATGTATTAAAATGATTGATACAGGCATTTCTGTCGTAATTATTTCATATTATTTTATGTTTATTCTCTGAATATCCATTGATTAATACAATTATCATTTTAGATTACGTCTATCAAAACTAAACGATGAGATGAAGGAAACAGAAGGATATTTTGGACAGACCAGCGATGAGACTTTTCAAGATGTGTTTAAAGATTTTTCCAATATGGCTTCCAATAATCCTGAAAAATTAAAACGGAAATAGGTAGATCCATAATGAAGAAGAAAAAAAAAAGAATTTTATTTTTGATTACAATTTGTAAAAAGACCAATAATTTTTATTTTATTTGTATAGAATAGAGTAGAAAATATGTCATGTATATTTTCAGATTCACAGAATTATGTCTCAAAACCATAGTAACCGATACATTATAGGGGAGGGAATGGGACTTGATTGATGAATGGCGCCAAAACCCTTAAATGGTGAAATACACTTTAACTATAGGGCCATTAGAAAGGTGAAATACCTGTACACTTTATCTATAGGACTATTAGAAAGGTGAAATACATGTACACTTTATCTATAGGACTATTAGAAAGGTGAAATATATGTACACTTTAACTATAGGACTATTAGAAAGTTGAAATATATGTACACTTTAACTATAGGACTATTAGAAAGGTGAAATGCATGGACACTCTATCTATAGGACCATTAGATAGGTAAATACATGGACACTCTAACTATAGGACTATTAGAAAGGTGAAATACATGTACACTTTAACTTTTGGACCATTAGAAAGGTGAAATACATGTACACTTTAACTATAGGACTATTAGAAAGGTGAAATACATGGACACCTTAACTATAGGACTATTAGAAAGGTGAAATACATGGACACTCTATCTATAGGACCATTAGAAAGGTGAAATACATGTACACTTTAACTATAGGACCATTAGAAAGGTGAAATACATGGACACTTTAACTATAGGACTATTAGAAAGGTGACTTTGTGTACAAACTTCTTCTAGTGGAGCCACTTCATTTAATTCACGTTAATTGTCCCACCTTCATGAAGTTTGATGTGCAATTTGCTAAATAAAGACCATGTATTAATGAAGTATATTTATTGTATGTTACAGCACATGTTATTTTGATTCAGTTTTCTCCTCTATTGGAGACAACAGCTATCATTGTTTTTGTTGGAAATTAAAATCCCTATAATGACCAGTGAATGATAAGTTCGTGACGGCGTAGGAAGGTCATCATACAAGTATTCTTCAAATTGTTTATTTTCTAGTCAAATTATTAGTAAGTTTTGAAATCGTAAGACAATGTAAGTAATTGATTGTGTATTATACATATATATATCTGTATTCTGTGTATCTGGTTAGAAATAATATTTTATAGATGAGAACGTGGATGTTTCATACGGCCACATTCTACATGTTCTGTGCAGGAAAATGACCATAAAAAGGTCTTAATGCTGACATTGTGGGTCCAAAAAAGGTCTTAATTCTGACATCTGGGGCAGGTATGTTTTCTTAATTGGGGGATTGGCTGGCCGAATGGTTAGTGCATGCATGCTGAATCATAAGGTCTGCCATTGAGTCAACTGATGTGGACTTGATTCCCCATTTGTACTTGACAAGGAGTAGGGTTGCCTGTCAACCTACGCAGAAGCGAATTAATGAAATAAACTAGAACCATATCTTAGTCCCGAAATGACCTAGTTTGTGTCGAGTGGACCTTGAACCCCCATCTCTCTCTCTCTCTATCTCTCTGTTTTCTTGAATCTAACATCTTAGGCCAAATAAAGGAAACATTGCAGTAGAATTAGTATTTATCCTTGGAAGATAAATTAGCCGACCCTCATCAAAAGTTGGTTCACACAGTAGAATACAAGGCCTGTAGAATGTGGCTGTATAGAAATCATTTTGATTAGAATTAACATTACAGGTTAATGTCTCTCATAATAATTTGTAAATATGATGTATTTTATATTACAAATATTCAATTACCACTAAAAAAAACTTCACTACTCGCAAATCTCTGATTCCTGTTCATAGATAAACAGGAAAATGGAGCAAAGACACAATGAGCATGAAATGAATCTTTAAGTGGCATTTAGCGATCAGAAACACATTAACAGAACACAGTTTTTATGGGATACAATCAGTGCTTGATAACGATAAGAGGATACTTGTAGAAACGTTGTGCTTTTAGAATAAAACTAGTGGTTGTATCCCATAACAACCGTGTTCTGTTAGAGCATGAAACCGCTAGAGAAATGTTTTGAATGAGATAATGAATGACCCCAATATCTCTGTGTACACAATAATTAGATAATGACCCAATATCTCTGTGTACATAATAATGTGATGGTGACCCATCATCCTGTGTACAGAATGATGAGATGGTGACCCAATATCTCTGTGTACACAATGATGAGATGGTGACCCCATATCTCTGTGTACACAATAATGAGATGATGACCCAATATCTCTGTGTACACAATAACGAGATGATGACCCAATATCTCTGTGTACATAATAATAAGATGATGACCCTGTAATTTCATATTGAGTGTTTCCCATATATTTGTCCCATTAACTGCTTAGTTAAATACCCCAGTTCATGATATATATTTAATTCTTGTTGGTTTTTTTTTTGTTGTTGATGATTTTGTTCCAGGACTCTTAATTTGTACCATTTGTTGCCAGTCTGAGTTCGTCAGAAAAAATGCAAGTAATAACTATTACTGATAAGCAGGTTTAAAAACCGAATCTGTCTTCTCTTTCTGTTAAAAGTTAAAATCATGTTTTATTTCATAAAAGCAAGACAGAAATAGATGCAGAAAAAAAACAGTCCTACCTTTACTTTAAAGTAATAATAAAATAAAACCAAGTACGAACAATCCAAATCATTAGACGGGGGCTTGGATGGCCGAATGGTTAGCACGTGCGCTCTGTATCATAAGGCCTGTCATTGAGTCAACTGGCGTGGTTTCGAATCCCCGGCTGTACGTGACAAGGATTAGCGTCCCCTGTTCAACCTCGTGGGTTTTCTCTGGGTAACAGGTGTCCGGAAGAGTAAGCTTTAAGTTATTAATTTCAAGTAAGAATATTGGGTCTGGCAATATTTGAAAGTATAAAAGTAAAGAGTTCTGGTTTTTGTTTTGTTCCAAGTAATATAACCTGATAAATAGTAGAAGATATCAATGAGTGCTCAATTATATTTACATTAATATTTATTTATTTATATTAACTCATTGCAGCCATACAGTAGAAACAGTTTGATTAAATGTGTGCTATAGGACATACAGACTGGATAACCTGATATATAGATATCTTTAGACTTGATTATCGAGGCATAATATGTTGTCTTAAATAAATAAGTCAGGTTTATTTATTGAAATTAAGACCGAACCTGATGAATTAATTTACCCCATCTTGCTTTTAGATCCCTTGCACAAATATATTTATCTGTGATCTGTTTTATGAAAAAACGTTTGCTGATTTAAAGGGATTATGTAGTATTAAGGGAGATAACCTTGTTTAAATTGAATGTGTATTGGGTATTATGAATTGTATATTTTAGCTATTAGTGTTAAATTAAACCGAGACCAGGCTGCTTAGTTATACAGTATATTTGTTGAACAAATTATGTGAGCTGATAATGTCTAAGGGAGTTAACTCTATTTTGTTGAGTATTTTAATTGTATATTTGAGCTGTTAGTGTATATAAGAACATGTTCAATAGATGTATTTTATTTGTGTATTTAGATTAGGATACAGAAGTACAGAATAATCTGCTAGCCATGAGAACTTCTCAGATAAATGAGAAGTGTTGTCAGGTGTTCTGGAAAGCATAAGAATACCTTATTTAACAACTATAGTATTTGATGTTGTTATTGTTATGCCTACTATGTTGCCTGTATAATATATATTGCTTCCTGTAAACTAGGTCTACAAAGCATGGCCCATTCATCAAAAAAAATAAATATCTTGAAATGATTTTAAAGATACATTATGTAAGATTTAGTAAGATTTAAATAAAGAGCTGACCAAAATATTGAAATTTCATTCAAATTACTTCATTCTGAGCTAAATTATCACTGTTTGTAGTTTTGACAAGGTGTGTGCATTGTGGTAACCAGGGCACTGGTATATTCGAGATTAAGCCACGTTTTCTCATTTTTAAGTTAAATTTTTAAATGGCGAACCGTTCTAATCTGGTTAAAATCTTGAGTATACGATGGCATCAAGAGTTGATTATGGTCTTGTTTTGTTAATAAATGCCTAAGAAATAATTTATATAACATTAAGGCCCAAAGAAAGACCTGCCATAGGTCTATTTAGCTCTTAGATAATGCATTTTTATTGATGGTTAATTTTAAAATATGAGTACCAACAGGAAATTGTTGCCGAGTTATATTCTAGACACCTTGCTCATCATCAGGTAAAAACATCACCAATAATATTCACTATATTGGGGAGGGTTCCGTCATTGGTATATTTGTTACTTATGTTGCCTTTGATTCATGGTATCTGAATGGCCATGGTATATTTCCATAGTGATTACAATCACCAATAACTATATTATTATGATTCAAATGTCCACACAATCTGATTAAAACACAGATCCTATTTCGTTTCGTTTTTTATAGTTAAAATTCTGTATTACTTGTTTTTACTACATTAGGATCTGAAAGATTTGTTTATATAACCGGTGTTGTGGATGATGTGAGGGATTAGCCAATTAAACGGTCTGTTTCGGCGAGTTTGTGGCATGAGGTGCACTGAACTTTGGGTAACCCACTAGAAATGTCAATGCTGATTGATTAATCAAATGTCTGATGTCATAGGGACAAAAGCCTCTCGTATGACCTCTAACGCGACTTTGCACTACTACAAGTCAGATCTGTAGGCCATTGAAAGTATAAAAAACTGAAACGAAATATAGATCTGTATTTTAATCAGAATGAAGTCGACATGAGAGAAGTGTTTATTGAGGACACAGGAAACAGAATTGCATTGACAAAACAGTTTGATTTTTAATTCCTTGGGATTTAGATGAATAAGTCGGCGTAGAAAACTAATTCAAACTTTAAAATATGGAGTGCAGAGGTTTTCAGAATTGTTATCTGAGCTGCCACTAAGAGCTTGACTGCATCTGATAGGTCTGGGCGTTCTAGATGTGAACTGAACGTTCTAGGTCTGGACATTCCAGATCTGTCCCAAGATTGAAATTGATAGAAAGACAAAAGCAGGTCTCAAAATAATGTTATAAATAAGTCCAGGGCCCTGTTTCTCGAAATCTTAACTAAGGTAAAATCCAAATTTTAGTAGATACTTCAATTTTGATTGGCTAAGTACTAAAATCAATCTAATATTATCCAATCAAATTACTAAAATTTTAATTTTATCTTAGTTAAAATTTTGTGAAAAGGCCCCAGATCAGTGTTTTAAAGGATGCCTGGTTAACAATTTGATTTCTTCCTTTATAGCCTGTTACAGCAGTTATACTCACTTTTCCTATCTTTTATATTAATACTCAAAACAAATTTTCTAATTATTATTTTTTTCCTGCTTGTTTTATTATTTTTCCATTTGTTGTGAAAACTTTATTTACTGATAATTGACTGAAATAAGTTGTAAAATAAAATCTCCCTTTTTTATCTCATTAAACATATTCATTGACCAAAACCTTGTGTTTATTTTTCTTATGGGAGGTTGGATGGCGGAATGGTTAGCATGTCATAAGGTCTGTCATTGATAATGATAATGCATGCAAGTAACCATTCGTTTAGATACGAGGTGGGGGTTGGATGGCCCAATGGTTAGCATGTGCGCGCTGTATCATATGGTCTGTCATTGAGTCAACTGACCTGTTTTCGATTCCCGGGTTGTACGTGACAAGGAGTGGGGTTGTCTGTCCAACCTCGTGAGTTTTCTCCATGTCCTCCGGTTTCCTCCCACTGCTAAAGACCCCTACGCACAAGCGAATTATTGAAATAAAATTGAACCGTATGTTAGTCCCGAAATGATCTATTTTTTATCGAGTGGACGTTAAACTCTCTCTCTCTCTCTCTCTCTCTCTCCAGGCGGACAGCAGTGTCTCCGCCTATTTTTCTTTTTAATTTCAACTACTAAACGTATAAAAGGGTGGACCTTTTTTTCCAAACTTTCACAACGTAGACATACTTTGCTTGTCAGCTCTTTGTGTGCTACGTAGATGTAAGAGCGGATGTGTCGGACATGGAGCATCCTCAAGGAATGTGTCATTAGTCGACAAGCGAATTATTGAAATAAAATTGAACCATATGTTAGTCCCGAAATGACCTAGTTTGTGTCCAGTGGAGGTTAAACCCCATCTCTCTCTCTCTCTCTCTCTCCCAGTTACTATGCATATAATAGATAGTGCTCTGCTTCTGGGTTACAAGAATCTAAGAAATGATTGCCCATATATCCATCACATTCACACGGTGTGTCTAGGCTATGTTGTTATGAATATACTTTTCCAGTTCAGCATCACAAGCAACCACCATCGACTGCATTTTCATGGTAAAGGTTTTTAGAGAAATGAAATGAAATGGTGTTTAACGTCCTACTGTTCTGCTCCAAAACTGGGCTAATGAAGACGGGCATACACCATACAGTGTGCTATGAGGGAAATTTTACCCGGGCTGTGGCACTACGACCTACTCTTATATTGAATTCCAACTACCAAGGGATCTTTTACGTGCAAGCCACCGTGTACATGGGACCTCGGTTTTTCTTCCCATCCGAACGACTAGACATCTCTCCTTGCCAGGCCCTCCGTCCTGCATCACTGACAAGGGGAAACCACGCCGGAAAATCTGGATGAACTTTCTCGGCCAATGCAGGGATCGAACACGTGACCTCCAGGCTAGCGAGCCAGCGTCTTAACCACTTAGCCCCCCCCCCACACACACACTAAGAGGAAATTGCCATTTCTGAATCTAATTATAAGATACTAGAAGAATGTCCGGCTTCGCTCGGGGGTCATAACCCCGAAACCGAAAGTGGTAGACTAACGCCACCTATACCCCAATACCCCTATACCCCAAATTTCAGACTCAGACTCGGGGCAGACCTAGTGTAGCCGCCAACCCCGAACAGACAGACAGACAGACAGACAAACGACAGTCACAAATATTAGTATAATAGATATGATATATTGTCTTGTGGGAAATCATTTTATTTCACAGATAAAACCATTCAATTTCACCCTGCAACTGGTGGTTGGTCTCCTGTTGATAAAATAAATTCTTTAAAATATGTATAGCAGTTGTCAGTCGCCGCCCATTCGGGAGTATTTCCACCAAAGAAGGTGGAGAAGAAGACGCTGCTGATTTTGACGTCATCTCGAACTCTCCATCTGATATTATGACCCGAGTAAACCAACTTGTCATCAATCCAAAGCTTGGCAATTCCGTTATCTTTACCCACGTCATTCAGTGTCACGTGTTCGCTCACTTTCATCCATACACCCGTTCTCCACCGGAAATCGCTGCGTCCCAAAGATGTTCCTTTGATGGTCGGAGAACAGATGGCATCGGGTCGCTCACAGAAATCGTCGACTTGTTCAGGTAAGTAGGCGTAGATTTCCCCATCTCCTTCTCTGCGCCACATCAATCTGGCAGAGAAGCAAGTTTCCGAGTGTCGTCCACCTGAACACGTCGCTTCTTCGCCTCCTGCTAGACCCGGGAGTTTACCACCTCGAACAAAATCAAATCCAGGACTGAAATAGAGTTGGTAGGAGAAGGTCAAGGACGTTTGCTCTGATATTGGTCTGCTATAAAACTGGGCCCCATAATAACCCTGTATAGAAGAATAGGTTCCTTTCTGATAAAACACCCTTATTACATCTCTGTGAGGGTCTTCTGGATCAGCAAAAGTCGACAAAGATCCCTTGTTGTAGAATCCATCATCGTGTGGTTTGAAATATTTCAAAGGATCAGAATTAGGGAAATTGTCAAGTTGCCATAATATTTTACCTGAAATAAAACTAAAATGCATAAACATGGCCCAAAGTGAAGGAAAGGTAAGGGAGATAATTATACAATCTGATTAAAACACAGATCTTATTTCGTTTCGTTTGTTTTTTATAGTTCAAAATTTCGTTTTACTTTTGTTTATTACATTAGGAAGAGTTGTTATATAATCCGCGTTCTGGTTAATGTGATGGATTAGCCAATGCGATGCACGGAACTGGGGGCATCCTACTAGAAACATCAACCCTGATTGGTTAATCAAATGCATGACGTCATAGGTCCAAAACCCGCTCGTATGACCCCAGACGCGCGCCCCACTACAACCGGTCAGATTTTCATGTAGTAGATGCCATCGAAAGTATAAAAAACGAAACGAAATATAGATCTGCTTTAATTAGATTGGGATAATTATCGACCAGGAAGCCCCCTGATTTTCTCTCTTATTTTCCATGTTATTTCCCCCCCCCCCTCTCCTATCCCATTAACATTCGAACAGTGGACTACTGGCTTACTTTACAACTGGGTTTGGTTGTGCTCATTAAAATATATGCGTATATTTGTGTCATAAAGCGAGTATCTATTAGCAATTATGAATAATATTAAAACTGAAAGTTGAAAGCAGTTATCCCCTCGTACTCGAAACCTTTTTTTCCAAATTTAATTGGAGACGACCAATACAGTGTTTCGGGTGACAAAGCTATCTAGTGGGTATAGTCAATTATTAACCTCGTTTGGTAGTTTTTGTTATTCAAATTGGTGACGACCCATAAACTCTTAGTGGGCTGATTAAAATGCAGATATATATTTCGTTTCGTTTTTTTATACTTTCGATGGCCTCTACTGCATGAAGATCCGACCAGTTGTAGTGAGAGGTCGCGTCAGGGGTCATAAAGCGGCTTTTGACCTATGACGTCAGACATTTGATTAACCAATCAACGTTGATGTTTCTAGTGGGATACCCACAGTTCTGTGCATCGCACGCCAAGAACTCGCCGTAACAGACTGTTTCATTAGGTAATCCCTCACATTAGCCAGAATGTGGGTAATATAACAACTCTTCCAGATAGTAGTGTAGTAAAGACAAGTAAAACGAAATTTTAAACTATAAAAAAAAAAAGAAACGAAATAGGATCTGTGTTTTAATCTGATGTTTCCTGGTAACCTATATTTATTTACATGAGATACTTACTTGCACGCTTGTTGACGGTTGTCCTATTTACCGAGCTAGCCAGGTTAGATCCAACCAAGCTCAACACAATTAACACATGTCTCACCTGTAATAAAAATTAGGGAATGGGGAAATGAAATGGTTTCCGTCCAACTTTTCTGCACCTACCGGACTAACGGGCATACGGGGGGGGGGGGGGGGCAATTGAATTACAACCATCAAGGATTCTTTTACGCGCTTATCTAGTCGTTCGGGTCGGATAAATAAACCCGGTCCCGTATCACATTTCCGTGCACGTAAATGAAACCTTGACAGTTGGCAATGGGGAGTACTCGGATATAAACTAACAAATACATTGCTAAGGACAATCAGGCCCGTAACTAAAGGGGGCGCAGGGGGGGGGGGGGGGTCACAGGCCCTGTGAAAAAATTGTCGACCATAAAAAAAACTAGATATACAGTGTCCGTCAATTTTACAGCATCCCTGAGAACACTTCCCGCCCCCTCGCCGGCAAATGTGAACACAACGCGAGAAAATGCCCCACAAAATTACAAACTTGAAAAAAAGCCGCGTTCACACATCATTCAGCGCAGATCGCAGAGCCTTGGCGTTTGTTTTGAACATGCTCAAAACAAACGCCGTGTCTCGGCTATCATTTGCGACCGTGGAGATAACAGCGCGAAATCTGGCGTTTCCATGCTTTTACCACGATTATGACGATCTTGACGCGCCCTAGGGCCATTTTCCGCCGCCGTAGCAGCGCAGTAAATACGCCACCCGGTCTGACAGGGGCACAAATGGAGATGTGTGGGTTCTCAAAGAATTTGTTTTTTCAAGGTGAACGCGAGTAGACGAAGATTTGGAATTACTGATCTAGATTGATGAAGTATAAGAAACAAAATGAAATAAATGAATACTTACTTCCACAGCCATATTCAGATCCCCCTATCAACATACAAATATACCGTCCTATCAACAACAAAATACAAAGATGCCGTCTTATCCACCTGAATACCTGGGGTGATTTTTTAAAATATATTTTATTCTGCTGTAGATAAGATAAGAATGTAACATGTGTTACTAGTAATGGAGTACCATATACTTTTAATTTACGGATTATCTCAAACTAAACTAAAATAAAATATACTGGACCTTTAAGATATAAATAAGAATGTAGCATGTGTTACGGAGTACAGCCTACTTGTACTTTACGGACTATCTCAGGCTTAACTAAAAAAAAATATACTGGACCTTTAAGATAGAAACATATGCTGTAACATATGTTGATTCTAATCATAGATTTGGGCCAAATTCGGCAATGACGTGGTTATTCGTGTAGTCACGGATTAAACAGGTTGAGCTCATCCTGTAAACATGTTTTGCTACAGAATGATATTGAAAATGTATATACATTTCAATCCCTTTTAAGTCGGTTCTGTTATCATCTAAGTCAGTGTTGTTTTCCCACAAGCCAGTGCTGTGGTATGTCGCCCGCAACCAAAGAACCCATACGCGTAAGCGAATTATTGGAATAAAATAGTGTATAGCAATTGATAGCAAACATCTACGAACAGAAATCTTGATGTTTTGCTTGAAAATCTAAAAAACAAAACAAACAAAAAAAACCCAAAAAAACAAACAACAATTTGTATGGGATTATTTTATTTCAGAAATATTTAACCCACGACTGGGGAATCAGAACCGGTGGATAAAACAAAATTTCTGAAATAAGTGTAGGTATCCTCAGTAGCCGCATAATCAGACGAAGCTCCACCGAAGAACGTCGAGAAGAAGATGCTACTGATTTTAACTTCATCTTTAGTTCTCCACGTGATGTCATGCCCCGTGTAAACCAGGTTATCATCCAACCAGATCTGCAGGAAACCATTATCTTTACCAACATCATTTAACCCAACATATTGACTTATCTTCATCCATTTTCCACTTTTAAATCTGAAACTCCCACGACCCAGGGAAACAGCCTGGTGGCTAGAGGAGCAGATGACATCGTTGCGAGCACAGAAATGGCTCGATTCCTGCGGTATGTACGCATATACTTCACCGTCACCATGTTCCCGCCACATGAATCTCGACGAGAAGCAGGTGTCGGAATGACGTCCACCGGAGCAATGAGCGAGCTCCCCTCCAGCCAGTCCAGGGAGCATACCACCCTTGACAAAATCAAACCCATCGTTGAAGTAAATCTCATAGGAGAATTTCATAGACGTCTGTGGAGAAGTAGGGGTGCTGTAAAACTGGGCTCCTCGGTATCCCTTTGTCTGGGAATAAGATCCCTTCATGTAGAAGATTCTGATAACCCTCCTGTCGTCGTCGGTGGGATCCGACATGCTTGAAAGGGACCCATGGTTATAATATCCCACCTCTAGAGGTTTAAAATGGTATAACGTATCAAAGTTATTATATTTATCTAACTGCCATAAAACTTTGTCTGAAATATAAAACCATATGGTACGGTTTTAACCTTTCGTTAAACTTCGGTCATGTGACAATTTTCATTTCTGTTTTTACGTGTTTTATAATCCCGGACAGCAGTGTCTCCGCCTATTTTTTTGTTTTGTTTTTGTTTTAATTTCAACCACTAAACGTATAACCAGTTCTTTGTGTGCTACGCAGATGTAAGAGCGGATGTGTCAGACACGGAGCACCCTCAAAGAATATGTCATTAGTCGACAACACAAGAAACTATTTCCAGATTACTAAATTGTGTGCGGTTGATGTGCGTTCGTAGTCCGTATAGCAATAGAAATGAAGACAACCCCCAACGAAATAATAAGTCGGGGTTTGAATTGGGCTGAAAGCAAATGAAAATGAAATGAAATTGCTTTTAACGTCCTACTTTTCTGCTCCTACTGGGATTATGAAGACGGGCATACGGCACTATGGCCTACTATTATATCGAATTCCAACTACCAAGGGACCTTTTACGTGCACGCCAATGTATACAGGGCTCCTCGGTTTTTCGTACTATTCGAACGACTAGACAGCCGCCCTTGTCAGGCCCTCCATCCTGCATCACTGATAAGGGTGAACCACGCCGGAAAATCTGGATGAGCTTTCTCGGCCAATGCAGAGATCGAACACCCGACCTCCAGACTAGCGAGCCAGCGTCTTAGCCACTTAGCCACCGTGACCCCCCTATCCCATAAAAACTGTGTTCTGTTAACCAAATAATAAATCGGGGTTTGAATTGAGCTGAAAGCAAAATTTGAATTAAGACCTCACCTTCTCGTTTAGTGACGCTTCTACTATTGTCAAGGTTTACCAAATTTATCCCAACAACAAACAACAACCACCAGCAATTCGTCATCTTCTTCATCTACAAGAAATGATCGAAGCTTGTATTGTCACTTGACCCGATATGACCCAAGTTTGTATTCTTCTTGAACAAGATAAGATCCAAGCTAGTATACAGCAATGACTAGTGTTTGGCAAGTTAATATATTATTATGTTCATACTCTGTGGGTCGACCCCAGTTTAGCCCAATTAACCAGGTGTGTACCGCAATAGTTAATACGGTCACTGGACCTGAACCTGGATGAACACGGCCCGTCGATATGTCTAAATACACCAGCAAACCCGGGGAGGTCGGGGTCAACCTAGATGAAAAATGTACCAATTTTCTCCTATATGGTGTCAAGGCATGCACATCTAGCATCACCAGAATGTAGGTCTGCCGGGTATCTGGTGGTGGGTGTGGTATTCCACGTCCAAAATGACATGCCCCCCCCCCCCCCAACTAGGCTAGATTAACTCAAAAGTGTACCACATGAAAATACCTTCAGGTATTACAAAAACACTCCGACAGACATTTCTAGTGGTGGGGTTCCCCTGACACAGCTATGTAATTGCCAGACATCTGTAGTGGCGGAGTTTTCCAGACAAGAGTTAGTTATCCAATTTCCAGATCACAGCTAGGCTCGAATAGCTGAAATCTGTACCACCTAAAACAACTTTGGAGTTGTCCAGTACCACCACAGGAATGATGAATGGCCACTGCCAGACAGTTTGTGCGTGGGTTAGGTGAAAAGGATAAATGTGGGTTTGTGAAACTGAAATAGGCTTCACCGAAGGTTATATTGGAGAAGGTCAAACCCGGGGTTATGCTCAAAAGGGTCAAACCCGGGGTTATGCTGAAAAACAACCAAAGCCGAGATTTACGGCGATATATTAAATTCAAAATTCTAATCGTCTAATTTTTAACTTCTTTTCATGTAATTTCTAAATTAAAACAATGCATAATCCAATTTCTGTTTTTCTTCAACGTAAATTTTAAATCTATTTCATCTTATTTCTATCATCAATGGATCAATGTCTACTTCATTGACGCTTTACACGTTTAGCATCGTACAAATGTAGACTTTTTACACTTCTGCCTAGCAACCATCATTATGGAGTCGTCGATGTCGCCACTGCGTGCTCCATTTGGTGATGGTTGCTAGACGGAAGTGTCAAAATTTTAAATTTGTTCGACGTTCATGCTAAAAATGTAAAGCGTCAAAGAAGTATTTTTGGTCTTAATAATAAAATAGATTTAAAATTTACGCTGAACAAATAAAGGAATTGGATTATACATTGTTTTAATTTAGAAATTACATGAATAGAAGTTTGAATTTAGACAAGAGCACGTTAGAATTTTGAATCTAATATACCGCCGTGAACCTGGATGTGATTGGCAACGACTTGGGAAGTGTGGTAGGCGTCGAGGCTTCTAGGCGCCTGATTCCTCTGAGTTGTCGTGGCATGATGCTAACGTTGTAGTGTGAATGATTCAACCAGGTTTGGGGGTGCATTTTATAGGGCTGGTCCCGGTGCAGCACGAGTTACATGAAAATCATGGAGAACACATTACCATCTCAAAAGTCAGGTTGCGTTTTTGAGAACATTTCCTGGGATCAATTCTGGCTATGGGAAGGAGCCTTATTGCTCAGGTAAAGTTGGAGATGTGGTCACAAATATACAATAAAAACATTTGGCAAGTTTTTTGCAATGCGTCTAGAATAACATACCAACCTGACGGTTTTTTTTGCTGCTTAGTATTATGTGCATTGTGGTAACCAGGGCACTGGTATATTCGAGACTTAGCCTCACTTTTCCATTTTTAAATTAAATTTTTAAATAGCGAACCGTACTAATCTAGTTAAAATCTCGAGCATCCGATGCCAGCGAGAGTTCATTATGGTCTTGTTTTGTTAATAAATGTGTAATTAATAATTTATATAACATTTCAGGCCTAAAGAAAGACTTGCAACAGGCAGATTTAGCTCTTGCATAATGTATGTTTAACGTTAATGCTTTGAAAATAATTATAGCGTGGACGGCAAATTATGAAGAATAAATCCGTTTCGGGCTGCAGAGTTTTAAGTTAAGAAGAAAAGACTTACTTGTTATAGTTGACAAACTGTAGTTGAAATATAGGCTATGTATTTTATCTTACCGGTAAACTTAAAAAATATTTAATTCCTACATAATTGATAAGATAATTTCTATCACGAGCGTGATATAATAACCCATCCTTATATAAATACCAGGGCCGCTGTAATCGTAATGGAAAGTAAATGTCCCAAGGCCAGGCTTGGTTCTCAGGTAGGCCGGGTGGATGGCCGAATGGTTACCGAGTGCGTGCTGCATCATAAGGTCTGTCATTGAGTCAACTGGCGTGATTTCGATTCCCCGGTTGTACGTGACAAGCAGTAGGGTCGCCTGTCCAACCTCGTGGGTTTTCTCCGGGTCCTCCGATTTTTTCCCACTGCATTTCGTGAATTGAAACCGAGGGTATTATCCTGCGACTTTGACCAAACCAGCGCGTCTGATTATTTGATCACATGACCATACGTCTTTCCACGGTTTTGTTATGATTTTGTAGCCAAGGAGGGTTAATTTGAGTTGAACGGAGGAAAGCTACTAGGATTAGGGTTTGGATTATATAATCGAATACCCATATATAGCAACAGAAATCTTGATGTTTTGCTTGAAAATCTAAAAAACCAAAAAAAAACAAAAAAAAACAAAAAAAAAAACCAACAAACAAACAACAATTTGTATGGGATTATTTTATTTCAGAAATATTTAACCCACGACTGGGGAATCAGAACCGGTGGATAAAACAAAATTTCTGAAATAAGTGTAGCTATCCTCAGTAGCCGCATAATCAGACGAAGCTCCACCGAAGAACGTCGAGAAGAAGATGCTACTGATTTTAACTTCATCTTTAGTTCTCCACGTGATGTCATGCCCCGTGTAAACCAGGTTATCATCCAACCAGATCTGCAGGAAGCCATTATCTTTACCAACATCATTTAACCCAACATATTGACTTATCTTCATCCATTTTCCACTTTTAAATCTGAAACTCCCACGACCCAGAGAAACAGACTGGTGGCTAGAGGAGCAGATGACATCTTTGCGAGCACAGACATGGCTGGATTGCTGCGGTATGTGCGCATATACTTCACCGTCACCATGTTCCCGCCACGTGAATCTCGACGAGAAGCAGGTGTCGGAATGACTTCCACCGGAGCAATGAGCGAGCTCCCCTCCAGCTAGTCCAGGGAGCATACCACCCTTGACAAAATCAAACCCATCGTTGAAGTAAATCTCATAGGAGAATTTCATAGACGTCTGTGGAGAAGTAGGGGTGCTGTAAAACTGGGCTCCTCGGTATCCCTTTGTCTGGGAATAAGATCCCTTCATATAAAAGACTCTGATAACCCTCCTGTCGCTGTCGGTAGGGTCCGTTTGACTTGAAAGGGAGCCATGGTTATAATATCCCACCTCTAGAGGTTTAAAATGATATAACGTATCAAAGTTATTATATTTATCTAACTGCCATAAAACTTTGTCTGAAATATAAAACCATATGGTACGGTTTTAACCTTTCGTTAAAACAATACTTCGGTCATGTGACAATTTTCATTTCTGTTCTTACGTATGTAATCATCCCACACAGCGGGGGTTGGAAGGTCGAATGATTAGCGCGTCTGCGCAGTATCATAAGGTCTGTCATTGAGTCAACTGGTGTGGTTTCGATTCCCCGGTTGTACGTGACAAGGAGTAGAGTCGCCTGTCCAAATTCGTGGGTTTTCGTGGATGGCCAAATGGTTAGCAGTGCGCGCTTTACTGGCGTGGTTTCGAATCCCTGGTTGTACGTGACAAGTAGTAGGGTCGCCTGTTCAAACTCTTGGGTTTTCTCCAGGTCCTCCGGTTTCCTCCCACTGCTCAAGACCCCTACGCACAAGCGAATTATTGAAATAAAATTG
Source organism: Patella vulgata (assembly GCF_932274485.2). NCBI lineage: Eukaryota > Metazoa > Mollusca > Gastropoda > Patellidae > Patella > Patella vulgata. Next base: position 9,006,664 of record NC_065885.2, read on the forward strand.
AACCGTATGTTAGTCCCGAAATGATCTATTTTTTATCGAGTGGACGTTAAACTCTCTCTCTCTCTCTCCAGGCGGACAGCAGTGTCTCCGCCTATTTTTCTTTTTAATTTCAACTACTAAACGTATAAAAGGGTGGACCTTTTTTTCCAAACTTTCACAACGTAGACATACTTTGCTTGTCAGCTCTTTGTGTGCTACGCAGATGTAAGAGCGGATGTGTCGGACACGGAGCATCCTCAAGGAATGTGTCATTAGTCGACAACACAAGAAAATATTGTTGTGTGCGGTTGATGTGCGTTCGTAGTCCGTATAGCAATAGAAATGAAGACAACCCCCAACCAAATAATATGTCGGGGTTTGAATTGGGCTGAAAGCAAATGAAAATGAAATGAAATTAGCTCCTATTGGGCTAATGAAGACGGGCATACGCCATACAGTGTGCTATGAGGGAACTTTAGCCCGGGCATCGGCACTACGGCCTACTTTTATATCGAATTCCAACTGTCAAGGGATCTTTTACGTGCACGCCAATGTGTACATGGGACCTCGTTTATTTGTCCCATCCGAACGACTAGACAGCTGTCCTTGTCAGACCCCCCGCCCTGCATCACTGATAATGGGGAAACACGCCGGAAAATCTGGATGAACTTTCTCGGCCAATGCAGAGATCGAACACCTGACCTCCAGACTAGCGAGCCAGCGTCTTAGCCACGTGACCCCCCTATCCCATAAAAACTGTGTTCTGTTAACCAAATTATAAATCGGGGTTTGAATTGAGCTGAAAGCAAAATTTGAATTAAGACCTCACCTTCTCGTTTAGTGACGCTTCTACTATTGTCAAGGTTTACCAAATTTATCCCAACAACAAACAACAACCACCAGCAATTCGTCATCTTCTTCATCTACAAGAAATGATCGAAGCTTGTATTGTCACTTGACCCGAATTTGTTTTCTTATCAAACAAGATAAGATCCAAGCTAGTATACAGCAATGACTAGTGTTTGGCAAGTTAATATATTATTATGTTCATACTCTGTGGGTCGACCCCAGTTTAGCCCAATTAACCAGGTGTGTACCAGAATAGTTAATACGGTCACTGGACCTGAACCTGGATGAACACGGCCCATCGATTTAAAATTTACGCTGAACAAATAAAGGAATTGGATTATACATTGTTTTAATTTAGAAATTACATGAATAGAAGTTAGAATTTAGACAAGAGCACGTTAGAAATTAAAATTCTATACAGAAATTACAAAGACTTTGATGATTGTAATTTTATTAATGATCTTGCTAAAATTCCATTTGAACTAGTCGAGTCAATTGATGATCCAAATTCTGCCCTTGATACTTGGTATAACCTTTTTATAGGTGTTTTAGACTGCCATGCTCCGCAAAAGCGAAAAAGAGTAAAAATATATTATCAACCGAAGTGGTTTAATGAGGAAATAAATAAAGCCCGAAAGTTCAGGGACTTCTTTAAAGCCTCCGAGAGGTGTGACGACAACAGAATATGGAGAAATAAGACCAAAAATCTCATTAATAAAGCCAAAAGAAACTTTATCAAGGACTCTATCGAAAATGAAGAGCAATCTAAAAACATATGGAGATATTTTAGTGACATACAGAATAAACCCAATAATTGCCCTTATCCCAACAGTATTAAATATGGAAAAACAACAGTTAATGATCTTAATGCTATTGCTAATGTAATGAATGATTACTTCACTAATTTAACTGATGACATTAAGCCCCCCTATACAACACTTTCTCAAGAGTGCAAACGAAATATATCAGATTACGTAAATGATAAGATTCCCCCAAATAACAACTTTTCTATTAATTGTATTACTACCACAGAGGTATTAAAACATTTATTGAGTTTAAATAGTAACAAAGCCATTGAGTGTGATGGTATTGGACCCACAATTTTAAAATTGTCTGCGTATACAATTTGTAGCAGTTTGGCATATATCATTAATCTTTGTATTAAAATTATTCATATACATAAGAAGGGAGCTAAAGATGATCCGAACAATTATAGGCCAATCTCAATTCTCCCCACAATTTCAAAAATATTCGAAAGGCACTTGAGCACTCAAATTCAAACTTATTTGGAAACCTTCAATGTTCTTTATGCTTACCAATCTGGATTTAGATCAAATCATTCATGTGCTACTGCACTGATCCGAATGACAGATAATTGGCTGATGCTATTGATAATGGTGCGATGAGTGGTATAGTGTATCTTGATTTTAGCAAAGGATTTGATCTCATTGGTCACAAGCTTATTATTGAAAAACTACATCTTTATCGATTTGATAATAATTCACAAATTTTGATTGAATCACATCTTGATTCACGGAAGCAAAAAGTATGTTTAGGATCAATTACCTCCTCAATTACTACAGTCAAATGCGGGGTTCCACAAGGTTCGATCCTGGGTCCTCTCCTATTCCTTATTTTTATAAATGATCTCCCACTCAATATTGAATCAAGTCAGATAGATTTGTTTGCTGATGACAGTCTGCATTGTCCACACAAAGATATTTTATCCATCGCCAATAATCTCCAAAATGATCTCTATTTGGTTGCTAAATGGTGTGAAAACAATGAGATGGTAATCAATCCTTCGAAAACAAAATCAATGCTGATTTCATCAAAACACAAAAGAAATCAGAAAAACCTAACTTTATCACTCTATGGTGAGAAAATTGAGACGGTTACTACCGCAAAATTACTTGGAATTCAAATTGACCAAGACCTTAATTGGGAAGCACAGATATCAGATATGTCTAAAAAACTTGCATCAAAAATATTTCTCCTAAATAAGATAAAAGATCATTTATCTTACGAGACAAGAATTTTGTTTTATAACAGTTACATACTACCAATATTTGATAATTGCTCTATTATTTGGGAAAATGCTACCAAAAGTAGATTAGACATTCTTTTAAAATTACAAAAGACGGCAGCAAGAACTATTCTTGATGCACCGATTGAAACTCCGTCCACCTCTTTATTTACTAAACTCGGTTGGCTTACCCTTACACAGAGATTTTTTTACAATAAAATTGTCTTATCATTCCATATTATTACATTTAATACTCCACTTTATCTAAATTCCTATTTTATTGAAAAATCTCTTGTTTCCAAAACGGATATCTTGCTCCGTTCACAGACCAGTAAATCTCTTTTTCTTCAAAAATGCAAAACGGAATCCATGAAACGTACTTTTCATTATTCTGCATGTCTTTTATGGAACAATCTGCCTTTTGATATAAAGATGTGTAAAAATGTTGAAAATTTTAAGATTAAACTGAAAACTCATTTATTTTGCACATTGAAGGAACCATAATATTTAACTGATGACATACTTATTATTTTTAACTTGCAACTGCATTCTATTTTATTTTGTGTGTAATTATAGTGTTCTTGTATAATGTATATGTTTTGTAGTTTGGGAGTTTGGGAGTGACTTATCCAACTTCCCACTTTAAAATGCTATTGCATTTCTAATGATTTTAAATTTATCCTGATATTACATGTATATATGTCTTTGTAGCTTAGGAGGGACCTATGGAAGATTAGTTTTTTTGTTGTTTTTCAAACTAAATACGTTGCCTCATTAAATAAAGTTATTATTATTATTATTATTATTAATCTAATATACCGCCGTAAACCGGGAAGTGATTGGCAACGGCTTGTGCAGTGTGGTCAGCGTCGAGTCTTCCAAACGCCTGGTTTCTCTGAGCTGTCGTGAGTCGTGGCATGCTGCTGACGTTGTAGTGTGAATGATTCAACCAGGTATGGGGGTGCATTTTTTTAATAGGGCTCGTCCCGGTGAACAGCACGTGCAGCACGAGTTACACGAAAATCATGGAGAACACATTACCATCTCAGAAGTCAGGTTGTGTTTTTGAGAACATTTCCTGGGTTCAATTCTGTGTATGGGAAGGAGCCTTATTGCTCAGGTAAAGTTGGAGATGTGGTCACAAATATACAATAAAACATTTGGCAAGTTATTTGCATACCAACCTGAAGTTTCTTTTGCTGCTTAGTATTATGTGCATTGTGGTAACTAGGGCACTGGTATATTCGAGACTTTGCCTCACTTTCCCATTTTTAAATTAAATTTTTAAATGGCGAACCGTTCTAATCTAGTTAAAATCTCGGGCATCCGATGCCATCGAGAGTTCATTATGGTCTTGTTTTGTTAATAAATATGTAATTAATAATTTATATCACATTTCAGGCCTAAAAAAAGATATGCAACATGCAGATTTAGCTCTTGCATAATGTATGTTTAACGTTAATGCTTTGAAAATAATATAGCGTGGAAGGCAAATTATGAAGAATAAATCCGTTTCGGGCTGCAGACTTTTAAGTTAAGAAGAAAAGACTTACTTGTTATAGTTGACAAACTGTAGTTGAAATAGAGGCTATGTATTTTATCTTACCGGTAAACTTAAAACATATTTAATTCCTACATAATTGATAAGATAATTTCTATCTCCGGGTCCTCCGATTTCTTCCCACTGCTAGTGACCCCTACGCGCAAGCGAAAAGCGAATTATTGAAATAAATTTGAACCATATGTTAGTCCCGAAATGACCTAGTTTGTGTCAAGTGACACAAGCAGTAGGGTCGCCTGTCCAAACTCGTGGGTTTTCTCAGGGTCCTCCGATTTCTTCCCACTGCTAAAGACCCCTACGCGCTGTGAATTATTGAAATAAAATTGAACCATATGTTAGTCCCGAAATGACCTAGTTTGTGTCGAGTGGACGTTATTTCAATCATGGCACACTGTGTTGCCCGTCTTTATCAGACAAGTCAGAGCAGTACCTTAGGTTGTTTAACCCTTTGTCAGACGTAAAACCCCACCTCTCTCTCCCTCACACGCTCCCCCCCCCCTCTCTCTCTCTCTCTCTCTTAGACCGATTGGTTACAGGCTGTATTGTTCATTACATTTCATATTAGACCGATTGGTCGTGAGGATCACGGTGGATAAGTGGGTAAGACGCTGGCTCGCTAGCCTGGAGGTCGGGTGTTCGATCCCTGCATTGGCCGAGAAAGTTCATCCAGATTTTCCGGCGTGGTTTCCTCTTGTAAGTGATGCAGGACGAAGGGCCTGACAAGGACAGCTGTCTAGTCGTTCGGATGGGACGAAAAACCGAGGTCCCGTGTACGCATTGGCGTGCACGTTAAAGATCCCTTGACAATTGGAATTCGATATAAGAGTAGGCCGTAATGCCGCTTTCTGGGCTAAATTTCCCACATAGCACGTCTTCATTAGCCCAGTTCGGAGCAGAACAGTAGGACCTTAAACCCCATTTCATTTCATTTCTGATTGGTCGTGTTGTGCATTATTATGTTTTATCTTCAGATATAGCCTGTCCACTTTTTGATGAATGACTCAATCAAATTCAAATCTATAAATTTTCTGTATATAAATTATTATTTTTTGCGATAGAAGTGACACCATTAAAGACATTGTTACGAAGTGACACCATTAAAGAAAGACATTGTTACATGTCTGACGCAAAAAGTGAATAGACAAAATGCGACCTAATGGTCGCATTACATTATTCACATTTATCGGTAATGTACAGATTTTCCAGACTAAAATGGCGTTTTCACATTATAACATTCAACACATGAATCACATACATTTTATTTGATTCTATATAGTGTCCGCTTACACAGGTTTTACTGTATTACCGCGAACTATTTAATTTCGTGTTTAAACAAACCATTAAGCGACGACTTGAAGCGTCATGCGTCATACCATCACCTTCTTCTTTTTTAGGACATCACATAGATATTTTCCACGCACTTGTGACTTCGGTGTTCATGCTCTGATGATGTCACAGCCTTGTCTCTCTTGGTTTTCATTTTTTGCCACCTGAAACCAAACAACAACCAATATTTCAAGGATATTTTCTATTATGTTTATCGCAAGGGACATAGTCTTCCTGATGGTACGAAAATCCGAGGTTCCGTGTACACATTGGCATACACGTATAAGGATCCTTGACAGTTGAAATTCGATATAAGAGTAGGCGGTAGCGCCGCTGTCCGCGGCAAAATTCCCTCATGGCACACTGTATCGCGTTTAGTACATAGAAACTTCTTTGAACTTTAAAGGCTATGGCAAGGGCACCACGGTTTGAATTTCCAGCATATAAGACAACAAACTGTGGTTGCATCAATTATAAAATATTAGATAAAGAGCTGGCAGTTCGCGCTATATTGTAAACGGAATATGCTGAAAATTGCAGTCAATTTACTTCAGTCTGGGCCGAGAAAACATCAATTAGAAAACACTGCAGCCTCGACCGACTGTCATTGTTACCGTTGGTACGATAATGCACAAAGTTTCGATTATCAACAGATCTGATTCAAATCCAATGAAAATTGGATCCATAAGATGGCATCGAGAGTTGATTAATGGTCTTTTCATGTTAAGAAATGTCTAAGAAAGACCTGTAATAGGAAGATTTAGCTCTTGCATAATGCATGTTTAAGCTGGCTTAATCGATATGAACACCACGCCTTTATGGCTAACTAATTTATTTACTATTTACTTTCCTTTCGATTTAAGGATACATTATGTAAGCTTTAGATTACGTGCTGTCCGTTGTTGTTGCCATTCTATGATAATAAACAAATCCTCGATTATCCATTTATCGTGTTCTAATCCATTTGATATCTAAGCCACTCGTTGACCTGGATAGTTGATTATGGACCTGTTATGCAATAGGCAGAGTTAGTTCTTGCATAATGTATCTTTAAAAGCGCTTTGTTAATTTTCTACATCTTACCTAAGGAGGACCAAGAGACCAATGATCACCGATAGACTGACAGCAATAACAGTAAGGCCAACTGCAAATACATATAGAAATATAAAAACTCAAAAGATACATTAGTTAAGAGTTTAATAAACTGTTGGTCATTCTTGCTATAATAATTCAAAATTCAAAAAAGAAAATATTGAAAATTTCAGTCAAATTACTTTATTCTGAACGGACTTGTTACTGTTAGAAATAGGCATCAATTGTGTCCGCACCGTCTACGAGAATCGCCGATGGTTTGATTGACAGACGATAACTCCACCCGCATATTCGCGATTATCTAGTAACATTCTCAATAGCTACACCCTCGCTTGACAGACCTTTCATCGGCAGTCTCCGTTAGTGACGTCAGTGACTAACGGTAAACGTTAGCTTGGTCAGTCATTTATTGATTTAATTCTAAATGGACGACTGTTTAAATCCAAGCTGTATCCAAGCCATCCGAGGGTCTACAGGGTTGATTTTGAGCTTGTCATGTAAATAAAGGTCTAATTAATAATTTGAAGCTTAAATAAAGACTTGCAATAGGCAGATTTAGCCCTTGCATACTGTATGTTTAAGAACTGTGTACTATGTTTATGTGGAATATAAGAACTGTGTACTATGTGTACTACGTGTATGTAGGATATTGTGCCAGTTAATCCCGAATACTTTATCTACAGTGAATATTAATTAATGCGAAGAACGTAATCCCGAATCTTTTTGTTAGCTAGATGACCTGGCGCCTGGTACGTTCGGGCATTTTTATGCGCGAACTCTTAGGTTTTTTTTACTGGCATGCGCACAGGTACTATTTCCTTTTCTTTTAACAAGTACCCAAATCGGGGATTTCGTGCGGAGGTAGTTCGGAGGTAAACAGTCTGGGAAGTACAACACTTGCCACTGTACCTGTGTATCGCTAATTATAAACCGAATGTGTGAAGACAGTTCATACATATCACTCAAAAATTTTTCAGTACAAACTCAGTTGATTCACGCTCGATTTGCTACTAAACAAACCCATCGGTTTATTTTCTCAACAGTGTGACCCGAAGTGACCGCGGATTTATTGACCTTGTATGAACTTATCCATAGCTATATCCTTACACCGAGAGAAATTATCTAGTCTCGGTGAAAAGAACCTTGGTCATCTGGTAGAAAATTACTTTTGTATTTTTTGGAACGGAAAACAGTGTTTTTAGAAGCAAACTAACCTGCCGCACATGAGGAAGTCATTATACTAATAATAAAAGGCGAGACCTCTTTTTGCGGCGCAGGCTTATCACTGAGTAGTAAACCGTCCACAAACAATAATATAGGAAGCCTAGTGACGAGTGTAGTAAGTAGGCTATAGACTATAGGTTTGAGTCGAGATTACTCGCTTTCAGTTTACTCTGTTTTTGCGATAACCAATTATGTGAGAAATACCATACTGACATTCGGTTTTTAAAAGTTGTACGCGAACTAAATGCGTTTGTTAGATACTGACAGAGCAGCCCCGAGTCGAACAATCGCCGCCCGAGCTGTCTTCGTCAGCTAGTTTCACAATATCGTGCAATAGGTGTATTAATGTGATTTTTAGGTTTAACCCCGCAAACAATGCCAAAATAGTGTTTTCACTGCTTACAGAAAACTGAAATTTAAAAAAAATTTTTTTATGAGGGTGACCCTCCTACACACTCCCTATCGAGCTGCCGCTCGGTCTGCGCAGCCTCATGTCTGGCACATACTGTCAACATTGTATATTTTTCCGTTTCCGCCCTTCCCCCCCCACAATATATATTTCACGGCTACGTTGCGACGGTACCAGTTGTTGACACCCATTACATCACTCCTGTCTAACAAATCATAAAGCTGTGGTGTTACGGTGGCGGCATAGTATTTCACCGTAACACCACAGCCACTCTAACCATTCATAATACATCTAACTATCCCTTTACAGCACTTCACTCCCTACACATTTCCCCTCGTCCTACTTTCCCAAACGTCAACAACACATCTCATACATCCAGTTCGCTGATTAACCCTTGTACCACGTCTACTGGATACTTTTTTTTGTAGAACGTTTATATGTTTGCAACATTTCTATATTTTACCTATCAATGTATATAACTTTAGGGGCCGTGTCCGGGTGGTTGGTGGCGATTTATGTTAGCCTCATATACATGTCTAACTATATGTAAATGAAGATACAATAAGTGGTATAACTACATCGAAGATCCATACAGTTCATACATTATGGAAAAAGTCTGAACCTCAAAACCACTCGACACAAACTAGGTCATTTCAGGACGAACATATGGTTCAATGATTTCAATAATTCGCTTGCGCGTAGGTGTCTTTAGCAGTGGGAGGAAACCGGAGGACCCGGAGAAAACCCACGAAGTTGGACGGGCGACCCGGGGAATCAAAACCACGCCAGTTGACTGAAATGCAGGCCGTATGATACAACGCGCTAACCACTCGCCCCCCCCCCCCCTCTCCAACATGGCTTCAACAGTTACTGACAACAAGACGAGAAGGAGTTGGACTTTACGACTAATCATACTGCTTGCTTATAATAACTACTGGGGTGATTGAGTTAAATCCCAGACAGACCAATATATACCATTACGATTTAAAAATCAGAGAGGCACTTTAATCAAATCAGTCTAGAAAACGACTTACTAAATGGATTAAAGCAATTTTTTGTGAACGGTATGTTGACACATTAGTGATTAATTCATCACAATTCCAAGACATTACGAGAAGGTTTAGAGTCTGTACAGATTCTATACGTCAGTATCTGGTGTGTCCACCACTGGTCTCAATAACAGCAGCGCAACGTCTGTACATGGAGTGAACCAGACGATTGATGAACGCCATTGGCACCTAGAATCACACTCTCGGAAAAGCTTGGCGCAATCCATTGGCTGTGTTTGGTCTCGGTATGACGTTATTAAGTCTCCTCTGAATTTTCATCCCAAAGATGTTCAATCGGGTTTAAGTGCGGACTAAGGGCTGGCCAGTGCATAACGTAGATACCGTTCTGCTGTAGAAAGTCCAGAGTAACTCTGGCGGTGTGGGCACCGGCGTTGTCATGCTGGAAAACGTTGTTTCGATGACGTGCGAAATGTGTTATGGTGTGGGGTCTGAGAGCTTGATCGATGTAGCGCACTATGGCGGGGTATCGGGTTCAAAATGTAATCTAGAGTAAAAAGCAGAAAGTCAACAGTAAAAAGTAGAAAATCTAAAGTAAACGGGAAAATTCTTATCTAAAAGGGTATTTTTAAGGTGAAAACCTATAAATTTATGTACTTAGTCTGCAGAAACATCAAGCTTTTCAACTTTCATGGACATAATTTCTACTTTCTACTATCAACTTTTGACTTTCGACTTTCCGCTTTCTACTTTCTACTGTCAACTTTTGACTCTCGACTTTCCACTTCAGATTTCCTACTCACGATTTTCTAACGCAAATTTTCTCCAATACTATGGTGGCTGATAGTGGCCATGTAATTTTTCGCCATTTTCATAACCCGTCAACACGACATAACAACAGTATTAGTGAGAGCATACGTCAAAGTAGACTTGGATATTATAGACTTTTGGCAGGCGGAATCTTTCACATCCGTGATATCGTATACGTGATACGTTGCGTCAGTGTAGTTTAAAGCTCGGTTCATACTACATCCGTATCCATAAACGTATCCGAATCCATAAACGTATCCGTATCCATAAACGTATCCGCATCCGTATCCGCACCCGCATCCGTATCCGCGTTTTGCAGTTCAAATAGAAAACGCGAAAACGTCCGGCTTTCAAGACTGAATTGTCTGTCAGAGATTGAGTTTCTGTTTGGGGAGATGATGTAATAAGGGGAAAGTACTCGCTGATTGGCTAAAGCTCGGCTCACTAGCCGAAATGCCGGACGCACTTTACAAAAATACGGTCTGGGAGCAATCAATCCGGCTTAACGGACGCAGTTGTTTTTGTGCGCAATACGTGCCGGGTTCTATTTGAACCCTTTCTCTAAAAATGACTAAAGTATACCAGTACGTATTCACACTTAACTAATTGAAATATGAAATTTGTTAAAGTTGAATAATTTGTAGGTGTGGTCATAGAGTGATTGACAATTGGGTGGAGTCATTCAATGTCACCTGTATAAGTCATGAGATTAAGAAATTAAAGGTGATTACAAGTGATTACAAGTAACTTTTGATCGTTAATGAGTACAACTTTAATCTTATTATGTTCCTTCATTCATTCAGTAGTAATTTTATAGTCACTATAGTAAATGTACTTCAATATGGATGTGCCAGATTTTGCTGTCGACTGGGCATCGTTTCCATCAGATGATGAACTAATTAGCCTATCGCAAGTGATGGATATTCCAACGCAACAACTAGTGGATATGCCATGTGTGACTCGTGATAATAAAGGACGTTTTTCTAGTCCTGTGAAGCAGGCAGATTTAGAAAATATACAAAATTGTTCAGTTCCAATCAAGACCAGAAACAACAACAAATGGGCGTTAAATTTATGGAAGGACTGGGTTGATAATAGGAACTCTAAGCCAGAGACATATTTTGAGAAAGGAAAATTAATTCCTACGGACATTAATACATTAAATGATGAAGAATTACAATTTTGGCTGCAAAGATTTATTGTTGAGATAAGGCGTAAAGATGCGACAAATTATCCACCAAACACTCTTGTTCAAATTGTTTCGGGATTACAAAGGTATATCAAAAATGATTGTAACAGAAATAATGTGCATATTTTGAGAGATGATGATGAGAAATTTAGTACATTCCGCAAAATATTGGATTCCGAAATGAAACGACTGACATCTCTTGGATTTGGAACAAAAGTAAAATCATGTGAACCAGTGCTTCCAGAAGAGGAAAAAGTAATGTGGGATAAGGGTGTTTTTTCTATGAACACAGCAGAAGGACTGAGTAACGCGATATTTTTCTATAATGGAAAAGCCTTTGCATTTAGAGGTATGGAGCAACATAAGTGTGTTGAAGCTGAACAATTTGAAATTTTGACTGATCAAAAAAACAAGAGAAAATTTATAAGATTCACTCCTAGGATACAAAAAAACTCGCAAGGTGGATTAAAACGAAAAAATGTGACAATTACACCAATTGAACACTATGAACAGCCAGATAATGAGCGTTGTTTGGTGAAAATGTATGATTATTATCTATCGCTTATTCCCCGTAAAGGATTTCTATATAAAAAACCACTGACCACAACCGTAACTGATGAAAGTCAACATCCCAGGTTTAGTGCTGCCAATATAACTTTTAATAAACTTTCTCAAATGTTTAAAAAATTTTATCAACAAGCTGGACTTAGTATTGAGGGTCGAACAATATCAAACCACTCTGGTCGGGTAACTTGTTGCACAACTTTGTACAATGATGGTTTTTCGGATAAGGCTGTGACGTCAAGGAGTGCCCATAGAAGCAACGCTGTCCAGAAATACCAAAGAGAGTTATTTTCTATTAAAGATAGTGTTAGCAAGTCTTTGGGGCCGCCTGAAATAAATGACATTAAAACTACCGGTACACAAGAAGATAATGACGAAATTCAGGAAATTAAGAAGTTGAAAACTTGCGTAAACCAAGATGTGCCTTCAAGTGCTAATAACACTCTCGAAATAATAATTCCAGATTGTGTAAATAAAGTAGTTTTGCGAAAAAAAGATAAAACTGTAACGGTTGAAATATAATGCATGTAAATTATATTGTAAATATTAAGATATAACCACAATTAAATTATATTAAATGTTGTTGTCTTTATCCTTTATTTAGCTCACCCTAAATCAGCAGACCGTGTAGTTAGCTTACTGTGTTAATCCCAATTAGCGATCACATACCATGACCTGAGCTGTGGGTGGGGTTTTCTACAGCCAATGGCAAGTACTTAAGATAACTTCATTCTTCATGAAATAGAACGTGTCACATGGTCATTTTAAAGGTATCTGATTGGAAGAAAAATGAGGTTATGTTCTAAGCGTATTTACAGATACGGACACGGATGTAGTATGAACGGACCTTTAGAGTAGCGATGCTAAACGCCGCTAGGAGCGCTGGCTGTACTATTTACAGACATCACAAAAAGTTGACCGAGAAAAGTATACGTCGTGTTACGCCTTGTCATGAATATTCAAAGTGTCAAACATTGACCACGTGATGTTTACCATCGAGAAAAATAGATGAACTTGCTGTCGAGTAGGATTTTGAGAAGCTGAGGTAAGATTTTCTGATATTTTTCATGAATTGAAAATTTGAAGTTGAGAGAAATTTTCGAAAAAGGCCCTCGACGCTCAAGATTTTGGTATATTTGGAAAGCCCAATTCATTAACTACTTAGTTTGACCATTTGTTAAGTCCGTATCCCCCGTAGGAATTCGTAAAATGGCTGAAATTGAACCATGTGGAATCAAAGGTAGGTAACTCGTGGTTGATCAGGGTTCAGACCATAATTACCCCCCCCCCCCCACACAAACTTCAGTGTAAAAAAAATGATGTTAGATTTGGACAGGTTTTTTTTTATTATATTGAATGTTACTAAAGCTACCAACCAAACTTTAGCCAGACATTTCACTAACAAAGGATAAAAATTGTGAATGTTGTTGACCACCTTGGATTATTTTTTCAGGAACTGTAGCTGAAGAAGTAAGCTACATAATATATACTCATCCAAATCCAAACATAGCCAAAGGCGATCCCTGATATTACTTGGTACAACATAAAATAGACAAATGATGATGATATATAGGCCTACTCATACAATTTGCATGAGGACTATAAAAAGGGGGGCTTGAAACTGACTGTTTCTCAGTATTCTCAAGAAAGTCCATAATTATTATAAATTTGGTATGAATCATAGAAGTTAGTTTAATTTATTGTTTGAAATCAGTGTTAGTAATCTTATTTTTGTTATTTCAATATTTGTGATATTTATTTTATTTTTAACATTTTCTACCTGAAAGAAGTGGCCTGATGCGTCAAATGTTTTTGTTTATTTTGAAAAATATCGCATATGAATAATGTGATTATTTTATATTGTTATTATTGTTTGTTTTTGTAAGAAGATACATGTATTAGAAATCTTATATTTGTTGATAAATGTGATAATGGTTTCTTTTTTTTTTATCATTTATTTTAAACCGGTGGGTGAACATTTTTAATTTCATATTAAAAAGTAACAGATATGAATTTTGATCTTATTGTGATTTTGTTTTTAATATTTTTATATTTTTATGACATAGATAATGTCTCGGCAAGATGTATCACCATCTGAATGTTTATATTGTTTTTATTTTCATGGGATAATGTCTCAACAAGAAAGCTAGACTTCTACCACTGATATTATAATATAGTATATCGTAATGCACATGTATCACAAATTAATTTTTTTAATACTCTTTCATGTAGATCATATCTTACTTTTTATAAGCTTACCTTTTAATTTGGACTCTTTTAAGATATTCAAATGTTTTAATTATGTCTATTAATTATGTCTGTTTTTATTTGAAATTGTAGTGATGTTGATCACAAAAATATAGCTGTTATATAAATCATAGTTTAATTGTTAATTTTCATTCCTGAAACAAACAATTTCAAATTGATGTACATGGCAGCTTCTAAACTAAAGCAGTTGGCGTGGCAAAGGCGGCAAATCTGCCAAAAGCTTACAGGTTTATTTCTCATTTTGCCACACACTTTCATGATTTTTAAAAATATCCACAGTATACGTTAGTATAACCGGTTTATAATTGTTGTATGACTGTGAATGGCCAGTGGTCAATGGCCTCGGAACCAGTAGGTGCCCAATTACATACATAAACTTGTTTCTCTTCGACATTGACATCATACAGTCAAAAATTGTGATTTAAGGTGTTGTCATGCAAAAAATAAATAACAACAGACTGAAAACACTTTTATGTGTGCTTATTCATTAAAAAATAAGCCTCTGTATTAATGTCAAAGCGCTACAATTTAAGTACACACAAATTTGAAAAAAAATTTGCTGTGATTTGTGCGAAATCGGCACGGATCCCAACTTTGAACCTCTGTAACATAAAAAGTATATACTAGAATATTATAGCGACAATTTGGCTTTATCAAGTACATCTAGATCTTTAATTAGTGCAATTTTCATAGACCTATCTTGTATAGTTACTGAGATATTGGCTTCGGTCACTTTTTTGCGGTTTTTAAAAAAAGCCGTTTTTTAGCGCCTCTGGTTTGCCTTCTTTAAAACGCTATAACTTTTTTAATTTTCAATATATTTTCGAAATTTTTTCAGATTATTCATTCTAGATAGTTCACAATTGCAGTATCGTTGTCATTTTTGAGTCAATGGTTGTAGTTGAGCTTCGCTTAGCTCTTACAACATGACGACGGTTATCTACCAAAATCACCATCAGTGCTAGTCAAGTGCCTAGCCACAAATGCCTAGACTCGATAGCAATTTTTGGTTTTACTCATTTCAGAAAGTTTATACACCTTTACGGTAGAATCACATCAGTTACAGATTTGCATGGTCCCACCTCCCTAAATTTAGCACGTAGATCATTCAGCATGCAAATACCGAGAAAAACTTATCAAAAATAATGATTAAATTCCCGTCTTTATCATGGTTAAAATCACATCAAATATACACCTTCGTATTCTAGGATACACATAGATTCATAAAAACGCTATGCAACAACATTTCAGCGTATAAAAGTAGCAAAAAAGGCAATAAAAAGTAGCAAAAAAGGCGATAAAAAGACGACGATGTTATACGGACCCTTTCCGTATGAAAGCTGTTCGATACGTGCTGCCGCATCCGTGTGCCGTATCACGTATGAGAAATACACACACATTGATGACGTCACACACAATATCTACACGTATACGATATCACGGATGTGAAAGATTCCGCTAGCCAAAAGTCTATAATATCCAAGTCTACATTGACGTATGCTCTCACTAATACTGTCGTTATGTGATTATGTCTTGTTGACGGGTTATGAAAATGGCGAAAAATTACATGGCCACTATCAGCCACCATAGTATTGGAGAAAATCTGAAGTGGAAAGTCGAGAGTCAAAAGTTAACAGTAGAAAGTAGAAAGCGGAAAGTCAAAAGTTGATAGTAGAAAGTAGAAATTATGTCCATGAAAGTTGAAAAGCTTGATGTTTCTGCAGACTAAGTACATAAATTTATAGGTTTTCACCATAAAAATACCCTTTTAGATAAGAATTTTCCCGTTTACTTTAGATTTTCTACTTTTTACTGTTGACTTTCTGCTTTTTAGTCTAGATTGCATTTTGAACCCGATACCCCGCCATAGCGCACCGCTGTGATGCCACCTCCTCTCCCTGAACCAAGATTTTCCAATACCACAGAACCCACTCTCAGGCTCAGGCCGATTCCACCCCAAACCATTATGCTTGGACCTCCCCATGAATCTCGCTCCATGACACATTGGTCAGAATAACGCTGGCCACGTCGACGCCATATTCTGGTCCCGCCATCTGCAGTTGATACACAATACCGACTGTCATCTGTGAACAGAACAGTTCTCCATTGCCTGTGTCGCCAGTTCTGGTGTTGTTGGGAAAATTGTAGAAGTTCACGTCTATGGCGAGGAGTGAGGATCGGTCAACGGTAAGGTCTACGGCAATGGATGTTCTTTCTGGGGAGACGTCGGCGCACTGTATCGGTACAGGTGGGTCTTCCGCGTGTTCCCACTGTCTGACGTGCTGTCTCAGATGCCTGTGTGAAGGGATTCTGCACGTGCTATAGCACAAAGGGCAGTCTTGTCGCCTTGTGGTAACCCTTGGTCTACGAGTGCTGGGGCGATCATCCGTGATGTTGGTGGCCCGAAAGCGTTGCTGAAGCCAGTAGATGGTCCAAACGTTGAACTGAAAGTGATTCGCAACGACTTGGGCAGTGTGGCCAGTGTCGAGTCTTCAAAGCGCCGCTGGCATAGTAGTGTGAATGATTCAACCACGTGCAACATGAGTTACATGAAAATCATGGAGAACACATTACCATCTCAGAAGTCAGGTTGCGTTTTTGGGAATATTTCCTGGGTTCAATTCTGTATTTGGGAAGGAGCCTTATTACTCAGGTAAAGTTAGAGATGTGGTCAGAAATAAACATTTGGCAAGTTTTATGCAATGCGTCTATTCAGAATAACATACCAACCTGGCGCTTCTTTTACCTATCAATACGTAGAACTTTAGTACTGTATTATTATAATATATGTTTTACCTATCAATGTATAGAACTTTAGTATTATTATAATATATGTTTTACCTATCAATGTATAGAACTTTAGTATTATTATCATATATGTTTTATCTATCAATGTATAGAACTTTAGTATTATTATAATATATGTTTTACCTATCAATGCATAGAACTTTAGTATTATTATAATATATGTTTTACTTATCAATGCATAGAACTTTAGTATTATTATCATATATGTTTTACCTATCAATGTATAGAACTTTAGTATTGTTATAATATATGTTTTACCTATCAATGTATAGAACTTTAGTATTGTTATAATATATGTTTTACCTATCAATGTATAGAACTTTAGTATTGTTATAATATATGTTTAACCTATCAATACGTAGAACTTTAGTATTGTTATAATATATATTTTACCTATCAATACGTAGAACTTTAGTATTGTTATAATATTTTATGTTTTACCTATCAATATGTAGAACTTTAGTATTGTTATAATATATATTTTACCTATCAATACGTAGAACTTTAGTATTGTTATAATATTTTATGTTTTACATATCAATATGTAGAACTTTAATATTGTTATAATATACATTTACCTATTAAAAAGTAAGACATTCCGTTAGAAAGACTGGATGGTGGTTGTCTCGGTTGACCAGTTGTTGTTTTTACCTTGTTGTTAGAAACCATGATGTCATAACTTGTTGATAGCCAGTAAAACGGTCTGCTAGTTGTCGTTGTTTCTAGGTAGTTGTAATATCCGACTGAATTATAAAATGTTTATAATATTAAGCGTGACACAAAAAAAAATCAAGGCGCGCATGCGTAGTGGTAGCCTACTCACAAATTTCCTTTCACAACACCCCTGTCAGTCGTGATAATAGAGACGGGTATAAGCCATGAACTCATAAGTTATGAGGGGAATTTCTCCCTGGCGTTATGGCCTAATCTTATCCGATTTCCCGTTCCCCGAGAAATGAAATGAAATGAAATGGGGTTTAACGTCCTACTGTTTTGCTCCGAACTGGGCTAATGAAGACGGGCATACGCCATACAGTGTGCTATGAGGGAAATTTTGCCCGGACAGCGGCACTACGGCCTACTCTTATATCGAATTCCAACTGTTAAGGGATCTTTTACGTGCACGCCAATGTGTACACGGGACCTCGGTTTTTCGTAACATCCGAATGACTAGACAGCTGTCCTTGTCAGACCCTCCGTCCTGCATCACTGACAAGGGGAAACCACGCCGGAAAATCTGAATGAACTTTCTCGGCCAATGCAAGGATCGAACACCCGACCTTCAGGCTAGCGAGCCAGCGCCTTACCCACTTAGCCACGTGATCCCCCCGTTCCCCGAGGTAAATCTTTAACGTGCTACCAATGGTTTACATGGAACTTCGTTTTTTTGTTCAAACCGAAAAACAAGACGACCTTATGAGTTAAAGAGATCCGGTTTTAAATTTGGTTTATTGTCCATTTAAACATACATTATGCAAGAGCTAAATCTGCCTAATACAGGTCTTTCTTTAGACATTTATAAACATAACAAGACCATAATCAACTCTCGGTGCATGGGATTTCTCTGATATTAAATAGATTAGAACGGTTCAGCCATGTTTTAATTTAATTTAAAAGTTGAGGAGCGAGACTTGGCTTCGAACAACCAGTACGGTGGTTGAAATTATTGTACACGTCTTGTCAAACCTTCAAAGGCTAATATCTCCTGATGTTTGAAATATAGCGTAGTCTTTCTTTAGGCCTGAAATGTTTTCTAAATTATCAATTAGATATTAATTAACTTATCCAGACCATAATCAACTCCTGATGTCATCGCTAGCCTGTGATGTTTATTAGATTACCCTCCTAATGAAATGGATAATTAATCGAGACTATGTTTTTTTATCGTACCGACTTTAGTAATGATGATCGAGGCTGGCTAAGCCGAAAATTTAATCGCTAAAATCTCGGTTCAGGGTGAATCAATTTAACTGAAATTTTCAGCAAATTCACTTTACAATATCTAGTTTTTAACTATTATAGTGAGAACTGGTAGCTCTTTATCGAATCTCCCATAATGTATCTTATATAGGTTATACAATATTGGAAGACAATAAGCAGATTGAGCTCTTACATAATGCATCTTTAAATGGCTGGACCATAAATATTTATGTGACTGTAAGTCGTTTATTTTGTAAATCTAGTGTCTGTGGACAAAAAGCCGCGAAATGAAATGGGGTTTAACGTCCTACTGTTCTGCTCCTATACTGGGCTAATGAAGACGGGCATACGCCATACAGTGTGCAATGAGGGAAATTTTGCCCGGGCAGCGGCACTATCGCCTACTCTTATATCGAATTCCAACTGCCAAGGGATCTTTTACGTGCACGCCAATGTGTACACGGGACCTCGGTTTTTCGTCCCATCCGAACGACTAGGCAGCTGTCCTTGTCAGGCCCTCCGTTCTGCGTGGGGAAACCACGCCGGAAAATCGAGATGAACTTTCTCGGCCTATGCAGGGATCGAACACCCGACCTCCAGGCTAGCGAGCCAGCGCCTTCCCCACTTAGCCACGTGATCCCTAAAAAACTTAAAGTAGCCAAGTCTCCAACTCAGTATCATCCAAAGTCTTCGACATTAAAAACACGAATTATTAGTCAATTTAAATCAACATTGATGTTGTGATCTTACCGGGAAAAAAATGGGCTGCCGATATTCAATATTTAAGACAAAATAAAAATTTTACCATTGATACACGAATCGTGTACCATAATGCGTTTCAGCGCCATTTGTAACAAGGGACTCGAAGAACGCGGCTAGACATACTCCACAGGTCATGTCAAACGGTGACGGCATATTCTTATTTGGAGAACTGGAATAAGCTGGCGCTATAGAGATTGCCATTCGATTGAGACATCTGGCGTATTTCAACGAATATAACTGAGTTGACATAAGAGATTAGAATAAAAACAGAAAAAATTAAATGTAAATAAGTTAATATACATCATCACATTATTGTATGCGTTACTACACATTTGTGTCAATTTCTATAGGACCCAAATATTAGCGAATTAGCTCCTTTGAAGTCGTCAGTGATATGTGTTTGTCTACTACATATCCACTGTCTGCTAACATCTGTCTGTTTTACGGATCCCCGATGATTTGATCATACGAATTAACGCATTCCTGATTTCTCATCAAAATGTGACCGTTAACCCTAAATTAGAAGTTGTTGTAAATATCAATAAAAATTAAATAAAACGCGTGGTTTTAAGAATTCAGAATATGAACCATAAATGATTTGTAACTCACACAGTGTTGTCGTAATTGTATCCTGGTTACACATTTTCAGTGCTTCATTATGCATCATTTTGTATCTGTCAAAGGTAGGTACCACCGACACGTTGTAAAAAGATAAACATGCTAACATCCCTTTAAAGTGATCAATTCCATCTTCGTACGCGTCATTTCCTAGTTGAAGAGTACCATCATTCAGCAAGTACATGTCATTGTGACCATAACTGATGCTATCCATCAGGTAACCATTGGCGTACAGATAGAATATACCTTTCCAGATTAAGTGATATTAGTAAAATATAATGTAATCACATACAACATTTTAAAGATACATTAGTTAAGATTGTAATAAAGACTTTGCCATTTTTGATATAAAAGTTCAAAATTAGACGATAAAAAGGGAAAATATTGAAAATTTCAGTCAAATTACTCCATTCTGAACGAAATTATCACTGTTGGCAGTTTGGACTAGAAATAGGCATCTACTGTCCCCGCACCGTTTCCGAGAACTGCCGATCGTTTGATTGACAGACCGTAACTCTGCCCACATATTCTCAATTATCAAGTAACTATCTCAATGCCTATGGTACCCTCGGTTGTCAATCCTTTCATCGGTAGGCAATTAATGATTTAAATATTAAATGGACAACTGTTTAAATCCAAACCGTATCCAAGACATCCGAGGGTCTACAGAGTTGATGCTGGGCTTGTCATGTTAACAAAGGTCAAATAAATAATTTTTATAACATTTGAAGGCTATAGAAAGACTTACAATAGGCATATTTAGCTCTTAGCTAATGAATCTTGAAATATAAAATAACAAGAAATATTATTAGCTATACAGTTCACAAATACCAGAAAATACATACCATGAATTACGTTACTATAGTGACTGATTAAGGACATGCCCCAAACCAGTCTGATTAAAATACAGATCTATATTTCGTTTCATTTTTTTATACTTTTGATGGCCTACACCAATCTGTTTTACAGAGTATTACGAAAGTCTTCTAATATCTCTGTAAAAGATGACTGCCTTCAACACATGACGTCATATCTCGCGGCGTCAATCATTGGCTCAATGGCGTGTGCATTGTTTACATAAGACGTTACTGATTCGAGCAGAATGGCTCCTTTTACTCATTTTAATACCCATTTACACTAAAATAGGAATAATTTTTACCTACAAATACTTCAAACGTCTTTATTTATTTTTATAATACATAAAAAAAAATGCTTTAGGATTTAATTTGTCAGAGGGAAAAGGTTAATATTTGTGGCTCATTAAGTCGCATCGATGTCATCCTTATCAGTGATTGTCGCGGCCTAGCGAATATTCACTGCGGATCAGTGTGGGCCTACACTTCATAAAGATCTGACCGGTTGTAGTGTAAGGTCGCGTCAGAGGTCATATGAGCCGCCTTTGACCTATGATGTCAGACATTTGATTAACCAATCAGCGTTGATGTTTCTAGTGGGTTACCCACAGTTCCGTGCACTTCACGCCAAAAACTCGCCGTAACAGACCGTTTCATTGGCTAATCCGTCACATCATCCTGAAAGCGGGTTATATAACAACTCTTCCAGATCCTAGTGTAGTAAAGACGAAATTTTGAACTATAAAAAACGAAACGAAATAGAATCGTGTTTTAATCAGATTGGCCCAAAAAGTCGAGCGCTAGAGATAATCAAACCGTCTCACGTCTGTGCGACATACTTTAAGTGGGTTCACATTGCTTGCGCATTCAATGGGAATTCCGGCGACCGGCCTCCGGAATTTGGATTGTTGTGTCGCGGATTAAAAGTGGCGTGTCACATTATTAGTCTTGTTTCGGATTGAATTCAAATTGAATGCGCATGCCTAGAAGAATTGAAGTCATTAATGTCCAAGATGGATGCGCTCGTCATTCGTATTCGTAATCTTCTGTTGCTAATGTTTAATTTCCTGAGGCAAGCAGGGTCCTGCATATTCGGTATATTGCCACTCAGCGTCGGGCGAATGATGATGATTACTCCCTGGGCCATCGTGGCTCCCATTTCATATCAAAATCCTTTCAACACTAAACATACAGAATGTAAAGCACGACATTTTGTTGTCATTTTCATCCAGCTATATACAATGCTAGAAGCTAGACTCCCCTACACTCAAGACGTCTGGAGCTAGCCGTCCCTGTCCCTAGGGTCTAGACCATGAATGACCAGCCGTGATCTGAACACACCATATCTTCGGTTCCGGTAAACCCGTTGATCTGAATGCGTGCCACACTCAAATCTGAATTCGGAAAAATAATCGGACTCGTTACTTCAAATTCAGTTCGGTTTTTAACGTATTGGGTGTGACAATTAAACCCGGAATAGGGGGGGGGGGCTGGATGGCCGAATGGTTAGGACGTGTGCGCTGCGCTGTATCATACAGTCTGTCATTGAGTCAACTGGCGGGGTTTCAATTCCCCGGTTGTACGTGACAAGGAGTAGGGTCGCCTGTCCAACCTCGTAGGTTTTCTCCGGGTCCTCCTACTGCAAGCGAATTATTGAAATAAAATTGAACCATGTGTTAGTCCCGAAATGACCTAGTTTGTGTCGAGTGGACGTTAAACCCCATTTCTCTCTCTCTCTCTCCCGTTCCCTCTAAACCCAGAATAAGACTTTATTCTGAATTCAATTCAGATTAAACCCCCAGTGTGAACGCACCTGTAGTCAAGACTGCAGGATAACAGAATGGATCGGGTTATTATCCCAACCCTACCCAATTCGATAACCAAATCGGTTACCTGCGTCATCGAAGTTGCTGTTAATAAAATCAGCGACCTGTCAATAAGGTATGTTGGATATTTATTCCGATCTGGTACTTTTTGTTTGAGATATACTCAGCCAAATTAAAAACTTGACACTCAGGATTTTTGGGGCTAGATTTTTAATATTTGGTTTAAGGCAACTATTTTAGTGTTATGTTGTGCACAGACGACCTTGACATCAACAGAAAGCAAGAATACGTCTCGCCGAAAGTCCTTGACATTGATAACGTTCGTGATGTCACAGTACCCCCCAAAATGAAATTCACAGACTTGGAGAACAATCGGAATAAAGTGTTTAGTAACGGTTGTGGCCTCCTCTAGCGTCTCGTACTGCCACACAACGTCTTCTCATGGATCTCAGAACATTAGTAAACACTACCCGAGGAAGACGTCGCCACTGCTCAGCAAGAGCATGTTAAAGGTCCTGCAACGTCAGTGGTGGATTCACTTGCTGACGAACATGTCGACCCAGTTCGTCCCAGATGTGTTCAGTAGGATTAAGGTCGGGGCTAAGCGACGGCCAATCCAGGACTTGGACACCGGCATTTCTTAAAAAATTCTGGGTAGCAATTGCTGTATGGGGTCGAGCATTGTCTTGTTGAAACGTTAGTCCAGGCCCATGTCTCTGCATAAACGGAAGAAGAACGGGTTGCAAAATCTGATCCCTGTACTGGACAACAACAAAAGGAGAACGTCCATGTGCACAAAAAGAACCCCAAACCATGACGCTGCCACCACCAAATCGGTCAACTTCTCTGACGCATACTTGAGCGTAACGTTCACCTCGTCTTC
This sequence comes from Patella vulgata, assembly GCF_932274485.2. NCBI lineage: Eukaryota > Metazoa > Mollusca > Gastropoda > Patellidae > Patella > Patella vulgata. Next base: position 9,030,639 of record NC_065885.2, read on the forward strand.
GGTACACTCGGGCCCTGCCATCGGCAAATCTCAAAGTGAATCGAGATTCGTCACTAAAGACAACCGAATTCCACTGTCCATCATAGGGCCTCCGAGCTCGAAGACCAGCAGCCTGCAAGCGATTTCGAACAGTTTGTGCAGTTATCCTTCCACCAAACATCTCTCTACTTGTGGAGGTTGCAGTGACAAATCTGTTTCTAAGATGACGTAATCGTATTGCTTGATCTTCCTGGAGTGACGTCACACGTGGCGCTCCCGCCCTTGGGCGGTCGGCAATAGTTCCAGTTTGAAGCACTCTCATTCTAAGATTAATTATTGTCTGGCGTGAACAATTAAAGGCTCTTGCAACAGTGACCACAGACGGACCAGCATAGAGCCTACCCATAGCACGTAGACGTTCTACATTTGAAAGGCGCGGTATTTTCTAACAAAGATGAAAATAACAATTTTAATTTGTTTTTCCAGTTCAAGTTACGTGTGCGTGTTCAGTTTAAGCAAACTTGCATCGATTGACCTCACGAGTTTGTGTTTGCACGTGTTTTTCAGGTTTTTCATCTTTATATGCTCAAAAGTCACGTGATCCACGTGACTTTATAATGTTATGAAATTAAAGGCTTCTTACTACTTACTATCGTTAGAAACACTTAACAATTTATTTGACTTACCAGAAAAAAAAATTTGTTGAAATTCATCAGTGTCAAGTTTTTAATTTGGCTGTAATATTTTCCCTAACCACACTGTTAACATTTCAGCCCCTTCTCGCATCCCTGTCTTTATTAGCCCAGTCGTGCATCGCCTTTGAAAAATTCTAAGAACGACGCCATGAGAAATTATTTTTTATTTATAATAAAAAGCGTCCATTTGAAAGGAACAAACTGTATCTTCAGCGCTGAACTAACTATCCCACGGATAAGACTTAATTATCGCACGGATTCGACTTAATTATCCCAAAAATTGGACTTCATTATCCCTTGGATCCGACTTAATTATTCCAAAGATTCTACTTAATTATTCCAAAGATTTGACTTAAGTATCTCGCAGAGTTGACTTAATTATCTCGGTCACTGGATATAGGATCTCGCTGGTTCGCCAAAATTGATTATTCCACCTATTCTAAATCATCTTTTGTTTTGTCATTTACCGTTTATAAATACTATTTGTGTATCTATTTAACTCTTGTATTTCTATACTCGTGTATAAATACTATTTGTGTATCTATATATCTATATTTAACTCGTGTATTTCTATACTCGTGTATAAATACTATTTGTGTATCTATATATCTACAGTTAACGTGTGTATTTTTATACTCGTGTATAAATACTATTTGTGTATCTATATATCTATATTTAACGTGTGTATTTCTATACTCGTGTATAAATACTATTTGTGTATCTATATATCTATATTTAACTCGTGTATTTCTATACTCGTGTATAAATACTATTTGTGTATTTATATATCTATATTTAACTCGTGTATTTCTATACTCGTGTATAAATACTATTTGTGTATCTATATATCTATATTTAACTCGTGTATTTCTATACTCGTGTATAAATACTATTTGTGTATCTATATATCTATAGTTAACGTGTGTATTTTTATACTCGTGTATAAATACTATTTGTGTATCTATATATCTATATTTAACGTGTGTATTTCTATACTCGTGTATAAATACTATTTGTGTATCTATATATCTATATTTAACGTTTGTATTTCTATACTCGTGTATAAATACTATTTGTGTATCTATATATCTATATTTAACGTGTGTATTTCTATACTCGTGTATAAATACTATTTGTGTATCTATATATCTATATTTAACTCGTGTATTTCTATACTCGTGTATAAATACTATTTGTGTATCTATATATCTATATTTAACTCGTGTATTTCTATACTCGTGTATAAATACTATTTGTGTATCTATATATCTATAGTTAACGTCTGTATTTTTATACTCGTGTATAAATACTATTTGTGTATCTATATATCTATAGTTAACGTGTGTATTTCTATACTCGTGTATAAATATTATTTGTGTATCTATATTTAACGTGTGTATTTCTATACTCGTGTATAAATACTATTTGTGTATCTATATATCTATATTTAACGTGTGTATTTCTATACTCGTGTATAAATACTATTTGTGTATCTATATATCTATATTTAACTCGTGTATTTTTATACTCGTGTATAAATACTATTTGTGTATCTATATATCTATATTTAACGTGTGTATTTCTATACTCGTGTATAAATACTATTTGTGTATCTATATATCTATATTTAACTCGTGTATTTCTAAATTCGTGTATAAAAACTATTTGTGTATCTATATATCTATATTTAACGTGTGTATTTCTATACATCTTGTATATATACTATTTGTGTATCTATATATCTATATTTAACTCGTGTATTTCTATACTCGTGTATAAATACTATTTGTGTATCTATATATCTATATTTAACGTGTGTATTTCTATACTCGTGTATAAATACTACTATCTAATCTCTCTACATGTCATATTACTATGAATACAAGTTTACCTGATTGTGAATTATAGCTGATAGCTAGACTTGTCCACGAGTTGGTGAGAAGATTACCACCGATCATATAGGCATGTTTTAGTAACACACACAATGTGCCACTTATCAATTCAACGGTAAATTCAACAATACCCATATCGTCACTATAGGCCATTATAATACCCGATTCGCTTTCAGGATTGACCTCCAATGTTATCGTAAATGAATCCCACTTTTCTGTGACGTAAAATTCCATATTTGCGTAACAGTTGTTCCAATATATAGGTCTGTACGTCAGTTTTGGGTGCCATGCATTTATGTTTTCGGGACAACCTTTTACGTGGTTCCACAACCGCTGATCAAGCGGACATGTTATTATTGGTGTTGGAAGTGCTGCCCATGTATGGTATGGTAACAAACTGAAAACTAAAAACAGGAATTTGTAAGAATTGTTTTTCTATTTAGCGAACAATAAACCCACTGCTGTGTTATTTATATGAAGGCGGATCACAGTGGCTAAGGGAGTAAGACGCTGGCTCGCTAGCCTGGAGGTCGGGTGTTCGATCCCTGCATTGGCCAAGAAAGTTCATCCAGATTTTCCGGCGTGGTTCCCCTCTTGTCAGTGATGTTAGACGGAAGGTCTGACAAGGGTAGCTGTCTAGTTGTTCGGTTGGAACGAAAAACCAAGGTCCCGTGTACACATTAGCGTGCGCGTAAAAGATCCATTGACTGTCTGGGCATAGCACACTGTTTGGCATATGCCCGTCTACATTAGCCAAGTTCGGAGCAGAACAGTAGGACGTTAAACCACATTTCATTTCATTTCATTTATATGAATAAATATTTATCAATCAATGTAATTAAGATGCTTTAAAATACAGATGTGACGTCATCCTTTGATGTTGGCGTATCATTATTTCAAATAATGGTATGGGCAATGTGCCAAGCGTACATTATTTATACTAGTTTAAATTTTGGACCCGTGTGTCGTATTTTATTGCAAAGCACGTGCGAGTGTCTGTATTTTACTCGTGTTGTTTTAATATATTACTTAATGTTAAACCACACGCAATGACGACTGTGATCCTGTTTGGAATTACAACATGCATGAATCCAGTAAATTGTCAGCCCGTCAGAGAGAGAGAAAAATGGGGTTTAACGTCCACTCGACATAAACTAGGTCATTTCGGGACTAACATATGGTTTAATTTTATTTCAATAATTCGCTTGCGCGTAGGGGTCTTTAGCAGTCGGAGAAAACCGGAGGACCCGGAGAAAACCCACGAGATTGGACAGGCGACCCTACTCCTTGTCACGTACAACCGGGGAATCAAAACCCCGCCAGTTGACTCAATGACAGACCGTATGATACAGCGCGCGCGTGCTAACCATTCGGCCATCCAACACCCCCACCCCCCGTCAGCCCGTCAGCAAATACCCTATCTTCTAATATTTCAGTCTAAACCCCAGCACAACCCAAGCTCCGACAGCGTCTTTTCGAAAGAAAATAAATAAATAAATTATCTTTTAATTTAAAGATAGCCCCACCCCAACCCCGCCACAGTAGGTATGTCTAGAGAAAAAGATAGTCATAAACATACATGTCCAAATTTGATAAGGGCCTTGAAGTAATCTGGGGGATCACGTGGCTAAGTGGGTAAGAAGCTGGCTCGCTAGCCTGGAGGTCGGGTGTTTGATCCTTGCATTGGCCGAGAAAGTTCTACCAGATTTTCCAGCGTGGTTTCCCCTTGTTAGTGATGCAGGATGGAGGGCCGGACAATGACAGCTGTCTAGTCGTTCGGATGGGACGAAAAACCGAGGCCCCGTATATACATTGGCGTGCACGTAGAAGATCCCTTGGCAGTTGGAATTCGATATAAGAGTAGGCCGTAGTGCCACTGCCCGGGCAAAATGTCCCTCATAGCACACTGTATGGCGTATGCCCGTCTTCATTAGCCCAGGTTAGGAGCAGAACAGTAGGACGTTAAACCCTATTTCATTTCATTTGAAGTAATCTGATAATTTTACAAACGTTTCTTGGTATTTATCGTATCTCTGTAACACATAGTCCTAGACAGATATCAATCAGATTTCACCTCGCCGGCTCCAATACGCTTCTCACTAAATTTGAAAAGCAAAATTGTTCATCCTCCGACCCAAAAACAAAATCGCTACCACACTGTCCCAATGATTCACGCCAACAATCCATTAAAAAAATGGGGGGTTGGATGGCTGAATGGTTAGTACATGCGCGCTGAATGATAAAGTCTGTCGCTGAGTCAACTGGCGTGGTTTCGAATCCCCGGTTATACGTGACAAGGCGTAGGGTCGCCTGTCCAACCTCGTGGGTTTTATCCGGGTCCTCCGATTTCCTCCCACTGCTAAAGACCACTAGGCGCAAGCGAATTATTGAAATAAAATTAAACCATATGTTAGTCCCGAAATGTTTGTTTCGAGTGGACGTTAAACCACATTTCTCTCTCTCTTAACAATAGCTGATGATTTTGTGTAGTTATTTATTTTATTTTTTTATAAATATCATTTGAGGCTTTATTTGATCATATTTTTGTTATATAATATTTCTAAATATTAATTATTAGATACTTACTGTAAAAGACAAATATCCATTGAGTCCAACTACAACCCGTCATTTTAATTCTGTAAAACTTTCCACGTCCACATCAACAGAACATCAAAGATAGGAATGGGGGCTGGGCGTGGTGATAGGCTACTCTTCACAATGACAATAGGGCGTGGTGATACACTCTTCATAACGACAACAAGGCGTGGTTAAAATATAATAGTGTTTGTTGTACGTTCGAAGGGGGGGGGGGGCCATTTAGGGGAGGGAATACGGGGTGACCCATTACCTAGAGTCTGTTGCGGTGACGTGGCAAGAAGTAAATATCGTACTGCTACTATAGTGGGTTATCTCTAGGTCCCCCGGTTTCCTCAGAATGAACAAATTGTCTAGTTTGTGACGAGTACGCCCCTCCTGAGAAGGAATTCTCAGGTCGTGAACGGGACACATGCTTGTTTTGCAAACTTATGTTCATTTGGATATTGTTTATTTTATGTTCAAGGCCCGTTATTTAAGAAACATTGAAAAAACACTTAGTCTTAGTAATACATGATTATAACCTATTCATTAAAGAAATTAATGTGATTTTTAGATGATTTCAATGTTCACATGTATGTCTTATTTGTATTGGGGGGGGGGGGGGCGAATGGTTAGCACGCGCGCGCTGTATCATAAGGCCTGTCATTGAGTCAACTGGCGTGGTTTCGAATCCCTGGTGTACGTGACAAGGAGTAGGGTCGCCTGTCCAACCGCGTGGGTTTTCTCCGGGTCCTCAGGTTTCCTCCCACTGCTAAAGACCCCTACGCACAAGCAAATTCTTGAAATAAAATTAAAACCATATGTTAGTCCCGAAATGGCCTAGTTTGTGTCGAGTGGACGTTAACCCCCATCTCTCTCTCTCGCTCTCTCTCTCTCTCTATTTGTATTTTGGTTCGTTTATTCTATATAATTTATCAGTTCTTTCAATAACATCTAGATGTACGGTTAACAAAACACAACACAGGGTATGGATATTTAAAATACAGATGTGACGTCATCCTTTGATGTTGGCGTTCCACTATTTCCAATAATGTACGGGCAACTTGCCAATCGTACATTATGTATACTAGATGAAATATTGGACTTGCTTGACGTATTTCATTGAAAAGCACGTGCTGGATTGTGTTTGTATCTTAAGCTGTTTAATGGTCATTGAGAGAGATGCGGCCGATAGGCGGTCGGGCTGGAATTCCTAGCTCTGCGTCCGACGAGTGGCCGTCTCGAGACCCACTGGCTGGCGCTCGAGGGTTTGAGAGAGATGCGGTTGAGAGACGGTCGGGCTGGAATTCCGCGGGCCGGCCGTTGCGTGGATTAGCGGCCAAACCTGGCTCCCGAGCTTTACCCTCCAACCGCCTTGTCCGCGAGCGAGCGAGCTAGCCCTGCGTCCGACGACGCAATGGTCATTGCGTAATATACTATTCAAAAAAAGTAGGGGATGTTCAGAAACAATACAAAACTGCGGAAACGCACTGCTGTTTTTATTAGAGGTAATCAGTGTATGTTAATACCAGGCCAATTGCCTACTCATGAACATAAACAGTTCATATGGGCGGCTTATCTGACGGCCCCATTTCACTCGCAAAGAGATATACTGTCAAAAGTGAAAATTGACGTTTTTGATTTTTGTCTTAATAATGAGTAATTGCTCCACCAATCCTCAGACATTCAGCATGCTCCTAATCAAACGTCCAATCACGATTTGGGGCAATCTGACCTACTCCTCTTGCAGTGCCACGGTCAATTCTTGCAGTGTTGTCGGTTGACGTTGACGTCGACGAACACGTCTCCCAATCTTGTCCCAGACATGCTCCATAGGGGAAAGGTCATGACCCGTGGCTGGCCAAGGCATATGGACTATATGGTGACGCTGGAGGTAGTCATTCACGACACGAGCGATGTGCACGGGCATTGTCACCTTGAAAGATGCAACGTCGACCTGCACATTGAGCAAAGGACAGAACTATCGGTGTCAGGATGTGGTGTAACTCGAATTCCTGTAACTTGGTACAAGTTTACAGAAAGCTGATTGGCCGTTTGTCCTCGATTTCGCAGGACCTGTGTGCGAATATATCGATCCTGGGCTTGTGTAGTGGCTCTAGGACGACCTGATCGAGTTCTATCATCAGCATTGTGTGTTTGTTGGTACCGGTTCCACACAGACTGTGACACATTAAGCATGTTGGCTACTGCTCGCTGTGTAGAACCTATTTGAAGCATGCCATTGCAAATGAAGCGTAACACACTAAAGCAAAGATATGCTAAACAGTAAAACCCATTTCTCTCTCTCATATCAGAGAATTCGTTTTATCACCCATTATAAACCTATAACGGTAAATCTCTTTACCGTTATACTCACCGTAACAGACCATTTCATTAGCTTATCACTCACATTAACCCGAACGCGATCCTAGTGTTGTGAAGACAAGTAAAACGAAATTTTGAGCTATAAAAAAACGAAACGAAATAGGATCTGTGTTTTAATATATGATTAAACTCTAGATGTTATATGGAACATTTTAAGTTATTAGAACCCGTTGATATTTAATGTAGACAAAATAAAATAATGATATGAAGCAAATAATGTTTATTATTAACATTTGATGATTTTATATGACACATGAATAATATTAGAAATAGTTAATATTAATTAACGACAAGGGAGAATCGATTTCATCATAATATGCACATAATAAAATATGTTATTAGACTCTGTGATATTATTATTATCTTTGTATATTTGTATAGCGCACAACTCGACAAAGACTAGGTCATTTCGGGACTAACATATGGTTTAATTTTATTTCAATAATTCGCTTGCGCGTAGGGGATTTAGCAGTGGGAGGAAACCGGAGGACCCGGAGAAAACCCACGAGGCTGGACAGGCAACCCTACTCCTTGTCGCGTACAACCGGGGAATCGAAACCACACCAATTGACTCAATGACAGACCTTATGATACAGCGCGAACGTGCTAACCATTCGCCCCCCCCCCCCGCCGATTAATCAATGTCTTCCGTCATAGGGTCAAAAGCCGCTCGTATGACCTCTGACGCGACCTCCCACTACAACTGGCCAGATTTCCATGTAGTGTAGGCCATCGAAAGTATAAAAAAAACGAAACGAAATATAGATCTGTATTTTAATCAGATTGTGTTCAACATCCTACTGTTAAAATGGACAATGATGATCAGTTCTTTCAGTAACAAATATTCTATATTTCGACTCGTCTTCATTAGCCCAATAGGTGCAGAAAAGATGGATGTAAAACATCATTTCACTTCATTTCTAGGTCAAATTATAGTCATCCTCGGTTACCCAGTGTACTCCACTATACCCTGGGTTAATCTATGCGGGAGACACGTTTTCAAGTTGATGATTGTGCTATTTTTATCGACCAATCCCATAAATTGTTATTTCAAAAGAAAATTGGCAAAGGGAAGTAACTCTCATCGGACAATGTTAGGAGTTGGCCTATTCTAAATGCGTAATTATTAACAACCAATTATATATTATATTAATGAAGACCAGACGTTCATATAACTAATGTAGGGTCATTAATTTTATTGAGAATCGTTCGTTCGTTCCCGGAATTTTATGTCAAAGTGATATCGTTGACAAGTTATTGTGAACCAAATTGCCAAGTATAAGTTCAATAATAATAAACATAACAGAATGACATATTTCTGACAAAGAACGAATAGTAATAATAATAACAAAAGTCAAACATATAGATGTTATATTTGAAATCAACAACACATACTACAGATTTTGATAATACAATTAAATATAAATAAATTATAAATATATACATTATTTACATAAATCATTCAGTAAATGGACATGAATATGGTTATCTACCCTTATAAAAACGAAGGCGAAACGATTGGTTTGTAAACTGTTTTCTGATTGGTTCGTAGACTGTAGCTACATTCTAGGCCAGGGCAGATATTTTGAAATCGTGAAAACCCTATCGATTAACCCAGGGTATAGTGGAGTAGAACGGAATGAGTACACTGGGTAACCGAGGGTGAATTATAGTCACAGATATAATTGTAGGGTCATTCCTTGTCAAATGTATGGAAGACCAAACAGTTCATTATTCAGTGTGCTTAGTTCTTAAAGCTGTGTCCTTAATTCTTATTTCTTCATCTGTACACTAAAGTTAAATTTGTATCTTCAAATCAATATTTGTTTTATAAATCAGACATTTGTCATATCAGATTTGTAAAATGTGTTTTGTTTAACTTAACTGTATTTTAATATTTCTGACGAGTAGGCGATAGTGCCGCTGCCCGGGCAAAATTTCCCTTATAGCACACTGTATGGCGTATGCCCGTCTTCATTAGCCCAGCATAGGAGCAGAACAGCAGGACGTTAAAATCCATTTCATTTCATTTCATTTAATATTTCTGTGCGAAAATTTCATTACAACTGTGTGTGATATCAAGGATCATGGTAGATGCAGTGTTTTCTAAATTTGTATTCTGCATTTTGTGTATTTTAAAGAAATCGAAGTGTTAAACAGGGAGGGATGAATGTTATTCACCTCTAACTTGACCAAAATCTACACTGTTAATGAATGGGGGTGGGGGTGGGGGTGATGGACGAATCGCTAAATCGCTTATATTTGGGACCTAGAAATTAACACAAATGGGTCGCAACGCATATAATAATGTAATATGAATGTATATAAACTGATTTACATTCAATCGTTTCCGTTTTTACTCTAATTTCAAATCAGTTATGTTCGGCGAAATACGCCAGAAGTGTCAATCAAATGGCAATCTCTAGCGTCTGGTTATTCCAGTCTACACCGATAGTATTTATTGCGCATGCTCTCCAGACAAGACTATGGCCTCACCGTATGACATGACTTGTGGAATATGTCTAGCCTTATTCTTCGAGTCCCTTATTACAAATGGCACTGGAACGTAGTATCGTTCACGATTCGTGTACCAATGGTAAAATGTTTATTTTGTCTCAAATATTGAATGTCAGAAGCCCATCTTTTCACGATACGATAGCAACACCAATGTTGATTTAAATTGGCAAATAATTCGTGTTTTCATCGTCGAAGACTTTGGATGATATTGAGTTAGAGACTTAGCTACTTTAAGTTTTGATGGACAGGTTGATAAGCAATGTAATACGATTAGCTATTGGAATGTCAAGTTTGCGCTATTTTAAATTTAAAGTGGGTCTGTAGGGAGTAGGTTAGTAAATTTTAGATATATGAGGAATAACAATAATGCGGAATAGGGAATAAAATAAAGAATTAACAGTGTCTCCGGATCAAAGTGGAAAGACGGCAGAGTTAAGGATAAAGTTGGCCTTTCGTTAAAATTCGTATTTGTGTCGTCCATATATGTGTTTAGCTAAGTAGAGCTAAAATGATTTAGACTCTTAGTTCAAGTAAAGTTAGCCAAGTAAAAGGTAAAATAAGTAGTTTAACTTTTGTATATAAGGTTAGGTTATAATAAGAGAAAAAACCCGGTATAAATCGCGAATAGCGTTTAGAAAGAAATTAAAGAATAAAGGGGGTTATATCATGACTCATGCTGGCATTACACAATGGTTTCTTTGGGTTGTATTCCTGATTGTTTTCAAATTTGAGTGAAGTCTGTGTCACTACAGACCCGGGACTGTACAGCGCAGTGGACGCTTACGGCTAGCCCCCGGATCCATTCACCTTTTTTGAATTGTTTGTTTATTTGTGTTTTTCTGAGTATGGTGTCTTGTCCATGTATTTGTTTTTGTGTAAATTTTGTGTGCTGCAGTCCCCCTGCAATTACTATTTGAGTATAAAGGTTAAAGTTGTGGCAGTAGAATTGCCAGCATTAAGTATTATGCCTTATAAATCGCGAGGATGCTTTTTGCTTTAAATTGTTCACGCGAAGTTATTATGAACGTGTCATTTGAGATAATGTCACATTGTACTCTTTAGTCTAGTTATTAAAAAGATTAGATTCTGGTATTATGTTGTCTTCTCTTCAGATTGTGTGTGCAAGTCACGTTATGAAATAAGAGATTTATAATGTGTGACTGAAATAATTATTAATAAGTAAAAACTTAAAGATACATTATGGGAGATAAGATAAAGAGATGGCAGTTCTCGCTATAATAGTTAAAAACTAGATAGTGTAAAGGTAATTTGCTGAAAATTTCAGTCAAATTGATCCACTATGAGCCGAGAAAGAAGCCGGTGAAATTTTTGCAAAGTCTCGGTTATCATTACTAAAATCATTAATATAAACAGCATCGTCTCGATTATCCACTTTTTCTGATTTAATTATCTTTGGCCGTTAGCGGCATATAGGAATCTAATCCATCCTACATCGAAGGCCAGCCTTGACATCGAGAGTTTATTATGGTCTGGATAAGTTAATTAATGTCTAATTGATAATTTAGATAACATTTCAGGCCTAAAGAAAGACTTGTAATAAGCAGATTTTGCTCTTGCATAATGCATGTTTAATACATGTTTGAGTTTAGATAAAAATATAGATTGTGTTCTCGAGTAAATGGAGTGTACGGCCATTTGCTCTTGGCATAGTTTTTTTTTTATAAACAATATTTTTATTCAGGATGTATGAATGGGATAGGGGAACAGGCTCAGTCTATGTAAAACCCCTCTCTCTAGATAATATACATACATAGTATTAAAACAAAGAAACAAAATGGGTGTATATACACAGCTAAAATGACAAACACATAGACATATAAGTAATAGTTATATACCTTGTTTTCAAGGTGTATGGGTTGATACACAACATCCACATAGAGGAACTTGTAGGTAGTATCTGCCACTGCCATCAGAACAATGCTGTGGAAGCCCTTGTAGTTGTAGTAGTGAGAGCCAGCATTGGGTGACTTCTTCATGGCGATGTGCTTGTCGTCCACAGCCCCCAGACAGTTGTGGTAGTTCCATCTGGAGCTGAACCTGGCAGTAACTTCCTTCCACTCCTCTTCAGTTTTGGGGCAGCGCAGCGCTTCGTCCTTGTAGACCGCGATGATGGCTTTACACACCTCGGGTATGAACTTGCAGATGGTACTTGCTTCAACCCTGAAGCTGTACTGCAGACTTGGATAGGAATTTCCAGTGGCTAGGAAGCGGAGGGTGACAGCTAGCTTGAGTCCAACTTGAAACGGTTCCCTCATGAAGGTGGACTGCTTTTGGAGGCGAGGGGTTAACTTCTCAACCATCTCTTGGAACAGGTCAGGTGTGATTCTGAGGTAATTTTTGTAGCCCCTTTGATCTTCCTTGTGGAGTTCAGTCAGTAAACTGTCATACTGTCCAAACTCTTGCCTTCAGGTCAACCATTCCCTGACCCACACTTTCCTTTGTTTCTTTCTTCGAAGTGGGGTTGCCTTTTCTTGCTCTTCTGCCTCTTCCAGCCTTTTCTGCTGCTCTTGAACAATGGCTAGAGCAGCTGCCAGGTATAGGCATCTTCTCTTCCCTGCAATGATTGTGTCTCTGACATTCAGCATGTTGTCTCTTCCACAGCCAATCCAAAAATGACCAGGGGTTGGGGAGGCCCCGTTTTTATATGGCGTGCCCAAGTCGGCACGACACCGTCCGAATTGCGCAAACTCGTCGTGCCAATGCGGGAAGTGCGTAAACAATGCGCAAACTATGCGTTAACTCGTCGTGCCAGTTCGTGTCAATGTGGACACTGATGGACACGCATTCGTGAACTCGTCGTGAACTATGCGTGAACTAGTCGTGAACAGTGTGGGAGCCTCCCAGTTCGTGCCCCAAAATGACACGACTTGCCACGACAAAATCTTGGCCAAAAGTCGTGCAAGTGTCAGCCTGGCTTAAGACTCTGGCTCGCTAACCTGGAGGTCGGGTGTTCGATCCCTGCATTGGCCGAGAAAGTTCATCCAGATTTTCCGGCGTGGTTCCCCCTTGTCAGTGATGCAGGACGGAGGGCCTGACAAGGACAGCTGTCTAGTCCTTCGGATGAGACGAAAACCCGAGTTCCCGTGTATACATTGGAATGCACGTAAAAGACCCCTTGGCAGTTAGAATTCGATATAAGAGTAGGCGATAGTGGCGCTGCCCGGCCAAAATTTCCCTCATAGCACACTGTGTGGCGTATGGCCGTCTTCATTAGCCCAGTTTAGGAGCAGAACAGTAGGACGTTAAACCCCATTTCATTTCATTTCATTTACTATTAAGGCGGTTTTTGTGCACATATGTATAATAATATTACAACCTTGATTAATTATTCTCATCAGCTATGGTATGAGTTTATTTGAAACGCAAATTAAGATGTTTATGAAATATTGTGAGAATAACAGCAAAAGGGGTCTAAGGCCAGGGATAAATTCTATGTCTAAAAACACGTGATAGGAAAGTTACCATTCCATATTTGGCATGAGTGACCAATCACATGATTAATTACATCATAATTAACCAAAAGAATAATTAAGGGCTGTGAATCTGAGAGTATATAAATAATAGAATGTTCGCTCTAGGGTAGACACCATGAAGATTTGAGATAGGAAACATTATAAAGAAATTCATTAGGAGAGACCGTTGAGGTTCAAGGGATATGAAATGAAATGAAATGAAATGGAGTTTAACGTCCTACTGTTCTGCTCCTAACCTGGGCTAATGAAGACGGGCATACGCCATACAGTGTGCTATGAGGGAAATTTTGCCCGGACAACGGCACTACGGCCTACTCTTATATCGAATTCCAACTGCCAAGGGATCTTTTACGTGCACGCCAATGTGTACACGGGACCTCGGTTTTTCGTCCCATCCGAACGACTAGACAGCTTTCCTTGTCAGCCCCTTCAAGGGATATCTGGGTTGAGAGTAGAGAATGACTTTATTATAATCTATGCTTTTAACTATGAATCCAGCTTGATATAAAACTGTAGAAACCGCACTTTTGTACCTGCCATCTTGTTTGTTAATCATACGATAACGTGGGATGTCAGAATGGCATTTAAGGATACACAACGTGAGTTAAAGAAGTGCATTACAAATACAACCAGGGACAATACTAGACGATCAAGGGCTGTTCCAAAATATGTAGTAAGAAAAGAATGCATGGGTCATACGCTGGGCGTGTCGATCGGTTTTGCGACATGTCCGCTTTCCACGTCTGACAGACGACCCATGGTGCTACAACAATAAGACTTCTGGACCTATTAGAAGTGAATTAAAGTCTCTTGGTTTCCACCTCGAGTGTGTCTCTAGACCGGGAAGAGTTTGGGGAGTAGGAATTTTACACAAACCAGAATATTACACACAAACAGATTTGGATCATTTGAGCACATGGAAACTATACTGTGCAATCTAAAAGCTTAACTTATCGTATCGTTGTAATCTACCGACCACCAATAAGCAGCAAGTCTGCGAAGAAAACATCACATTTTTTCTCTGATTTTTCTGACTATTTTGGGTCCCTTGTTCTAAAGAGTGGTAAACGTGCCAATTGTGGAGATTTTAATTTTAATGTTGCTAATCCAAATGATTATGCTTCCATCAAATTTAAGGATACCATAGACACACTCGGTCTCACACAACATGTTAATCAACGAACCTGCTCAAAAGGTCATACATTAGACCTAGTATTAACTAGAACGGAAGAATTAAGTATTTCCGATATTCAAATTTTTGATTCATGCCTAAGCGACTAGTCAATGCTGAAATGTTCTCAAAACACATCGCAGAAAGACCACTTCAGTCGTCTCTTCGAATGTTATCATGTAATGCACTTATTAATTTACGTAACAGTCAAATAAGGCATAGATATAATTATAACGCCCCAGAACGGAACCGAGCTAAAGTTGTGAACGCACAATACCCACGGTTCGGTGACTCCATTAGGGATGCTAGAAGAATCAGGCATAAAGGCTGAAATGACATGAACCAGAACTAAACTTGAAATACATAAACAAATATTTGCAACAGAATCCCAAGGGGTGGCCAAACTTGTGGACGCAAAAAAGCGTGACTTTTACCACAAACGAATCCACGAGAAGATATTCTCCATCACCAATAATTTATTCAGCGAGACCCTCTCAACACATAATTCTGTTAATGAACTGGCAGACTGGTCTGTCCACTACTTTAGGGATAAGATTCTAAAGATTAGGACTGATACCATGGGGGTTCGAGCTTCTATGACACTATCAATGCCTACTTACAGAATCATAACAGCAAATTTGTGGAAGACTTTCCATATTTATACGAACGAATCACTACTTAAGATAATCCAGGAAACCAAATCGAAATCTTGCGAGTTGGATCCAGCACCAACCACCCTTCTCAAAGACAACATTCATCTTCTTCTTACAGTTCCCTAAAAGAGGGGTGTTCCCCCAAAAACTGAGCAAAGCCCTCATTCGACCACTTCTCAAGAAACAGAACCTTGATCGTGCTATGATGAAAAATTACAGGCCTGTCAGTAACCTTAGCTACCCTTCAAAACTGTGTACTTGATCAACTATCAAAACACATGGAATTGAACAACTTAACAAACATCTTATAGTCTGCTTACAAACATTTTCACAGCACCGAGACAGCTCTAATCCAAATAACTAATGATACATGTATATACCAAACTATTAATGATTAAAAATGTATTTTGCTGATACTTTTGGACCTATCGGCTGCCTTTGATACTCTCGATGTCGAAGACCTTCTCCAAGCTCTGCAGGAAGAAATAAAGGCTCGTGCCACTGCTTTAAACTAGTTCCGAGCATAACTAGAAAACAGACAACAATGTATCAAGATTGATAACGTCAAATCTGTTAAGGTCCCTGTGATGTATGGAGTGCCCTATACCAACTAAAATTGCTGAAAAGTTTGGTAAATCAGATTATGGATGACATCACACTTTCTGAAACTAAATCCTGAAAAAACTCGGTATCTGGTAATTGGAACAAAACAACAACTTAGTAGATTATCAATACCACCTCTTAAATTTCAACACGAAAGTCTTGCTCAATCTCCAGAAGCCAAAAACATTGGTGCAGTTTTAGATTCCACAATGTCCTTTAGCTCCCACATCAAACGATGTCGTGGATGTCCTGGGTTTTCCCCAGGTACTACGGCTTCCTCCTTTTGCTAAAGACAACTATGTGTCGAGTTAACGTTAAATCCACGGTGTCGTGGATGAGTTAGTCTATAACTCACGGTGTCCTGGATGGGTTGGTTTATAACTCACCGTGTCCTGGATGAGTTAGTCTATAAGCCACCGTGTCCTGGATGAGTTGGTTTATAACCCACCGTGTCCTGGGTGAGTTAGTTTAAAACTCATCGTGTCCCGGATGTTAGTTTATAGATAATCGTGCCCTGGATGAGTAAATTTATAACTCACCGTGTCCTGGATGAGTTGGTTTATAACTCACCGTGTCCTGCATGAGTTAGTTTATAACTCAGACGTGCAACAACTACTCAGTTGCAGTGCATTTCTTAGTTTTGCTTAGGGTTGGCTGGTCGAGGATTCTAATACGTGGGCTTTAGATCATAAGGTCTGTCATTGACTCAAGTAGTATAGGGCCACCTGTCCAGCATCCTGGGCTTTCCCCAGGTACTCCGGCTTCCTCCTTCTGCTAAAGACAACTATGTGTCGAGTTAACGTAAAATCCTGAGGGGGTGACGGACTCTTTACTAATTGGTGCTTCTTTTGGCATATCTCCTGGGTGAAAAAGTCAACTTTATGGCTAGCGGCGTCCCCTCTATGACTAGTCAGAATTGATTGGCGGAATGTAGGGGTAGTGGAGACTTTGACTCTGATCACCCTTTTTAGTATTATATCTTAATTTCTCTTATGCATGAACTTGTACATAATAAACGTCAGACATTATACTTATGTCTCGCTTTCACGAGGGCTACGAACACCACGAATCGCACGGAATAGTGCCGAATCGAAATTCGTGGCGATTCGGCTAAGAATTAAAACAATCGTAGAGAATCGGGGGCAACTATGAAGCAGTTACAAACAGGGCTCGAACTAGTGGGCAACGTGTTCGAAATAGTCGCCCAACTACCGCTGATTTCGCCCTCCAAAGAACCTAGGGCGAAGTTGAAGTCGCCCTCGTGTCGCCGTATATTTACTGAAGGGTGAAGTTATTCTGGAGACAGATTTACCGTACATAAACAAACACGTGTGACTCAATGTGAGACTCGAAGAGAAATGTGAAAATTAGACATGTTGTGAATAAGATTGGGAAATGTATTTCTCCATTTGTATATGAGAAACTAGGCAAAGCTATTTTAGCTGTTATGTTAAAGTTAATTTAAATCCATCTAAACACAATAATAATTCAAAATATAGCCAAGGAATCTAATATAATTTTGTCTCCATTAGAACCTCTATCCAACTCCAAAAATTATAGCCAATCAGCAATGACCCCATTAAACATGGCGGTGGATACAATACGTTTATGTGGTGTTGAGATCTATCAACGAAGACAGGCTTGTTTTTGTCCTAGCCTATATACAAAGATACTTTATATAAAATGAATACGACACGATCGCCGCGAATGATGTCGATAAAACTACGAAAAGTTTACGATATTCGGCAATATTAGTGGTGATTCGGCATGTTCTTGCGTCCCTAAACACTATTAAAGCCACCTATCGCTGCCGAACCCGCAATTCGCTGTAGTCCCGGAAGATGTTTCCACTTGGGCTCAGGACACTGTTATGTCGGAAACGGATATGTGCCCCATCTGTTGCCCCGCTTTCACGTGGACTACGAATATCACGAATCGTCCCGAATCCAAACTTTTTCAATTCATAGATCTTTTTCAATTCGTAGATAAATCGTCGACTGTTCTTGAATTTCGGAAATGATTCTTATTTGATTCGTACATATTCGTATTGTTCGTAGCTCTGTTATTAAAGTTTTGTTCATCAAAAACTTTCGTAGCCGGTCTGCGAATATAATTCGTAAACACGCAATAATCCTTTTTTATCCTCCGTAACAGCATCCTGTTCGATTCAGTTGTCAAAGAATCGAAAGGAAAGCTGTTACGGACGATACAAAAGGGTTATGACGGGTTAACGATAGATCTACACATTCCGAAATTCGTAGATAGGCTAAAACGTTCGCGGTCGAGCTAAGAACTGCTACGAACAATACGAAAGTGAAAGAACCAAATAAGAATCATTCCACAACTTCCAGAACCTCTGACATTGGGAAACCCGCCGGATGATCGCTATGAATTTTCGTGGCCAATCACGCCGTATAATACCTATGAACGTTCTCAAGCCAACGTCTTACTCACTAAGCCACCGTGGCTCCACGTGCGTTAGGAAGGAGTCTTGATTGGATAGCGGTGTTCCCTCCCGCTCTTCATCAAAGAATAACTGCCAAGGATACGTTAACGTGTACACGGGTGAACCCCAGTTTTCCGTCCTATCCGAACGACTAGACGCTTGGTCTTGCTTGGCTCTCTGTCCTGTTCCACCGTATGGACAATCAAGTTAACCTAAACGACATTAAATTAACAAAAAAGTCATCAACATTATAAAATAGTTGAAAATAGGATTATTTAATCAATTTACGAATACCGTTTACCAGTTGAAACAATCCCCGTCAATTAACTATAATATCAACAGTTGTTAATCAGATAATCTTCTTAATAAGATTAACGTCATAATGCAGGCTTATCAATGAAATATTATAACTCCCATGTATTAACCATAAATTCCCCAGTGATCAGCAAATGTTTAGACTCGTTTATTTCTTGTTGATTATATAAGAGAACTAAACTGAAAGTAGTCACGGAATGCATAGGTGTTATAAACGCTAAACTGCAAGTAGTTATGGTTGTTAAGGTGATGTTTGTGTCACGTGACAACGATATACAGTTATACGATATAAATTGCCCGATAACCACAAACTAGTAACATTTACTCTTTACCTTCATCTGAATCTACCAACTATCAAACTTGACATCAAAATGGCTGATCTAGATATGGTTAACAGGGATCCTAATAACATTAATGATTTTGTTGGTGTAAGTTTCAATACCTGGTAACAATTGCTGTTTAAGTGTTATATTTCTTTATAATATATATTGTATCATCTTATTTTATGCCCCCGTCAGACCGGGGTGGCGTCCTTATTGCGCTGATGCGGCAGTACGGCAACCAGGAAACGCCCAAAGTCGCCGGCTAACGTGAAAACAATGCAAGAAAATGTCCCAAAAAATTCCAAATTTTAAAAAGCCGCGTTCTCACAGCTATCCGGGTCAGATCACAGAACCTTGGCCTTTATTTTGAACATTCTCAAAACAAACGCTGTGACTCGGCGATCATTGGCGACCATGGAGAATACAGCACCATATCTGGCGTTTCACAGCACTTTGGACGATCTTGACGCGCTCTGAGACCATTTTCCGTCGCCATAGCAGTGCGGTAAGGACGCCACCCCGGTCTGACGGGGGTATTAGCAACTTATTATTTACTGAATATTTATATCATATATTCAAAATTCTCAGTTAAATTTGCACAGTGTAATAATATTTTGTACAAAAAATTGTTTTTCACTTGTTGTGGCTTTCGTTGTCGCTTGTTCGATCCCTGCAGTGGCCGAGAAAGTTCAAAGTTCATCGGGATTTTCCGACGTAGTTTCCCCTTTTCAGTGGTGCAGGACAGAGGTCCTGACAAGGACAGCTGTCTAGTCGTTCGGATGGGATGAAAAACCGAGGTCCCGTGTATACATTGGCGTGCACGTAAAAGCTCCCTTAGGAGTTGGAATTCGATATAAGAGTAGGCATAGTGCCGCTGTCCGGGCACAATTTCCCTCTCAGCACACTGTATGGCGTATGCCCATCTTCATTAGCCCAGTAGGGCGTTAAAGCCCATTTCATTTCCTTTCATGCCTTTAAGACCATGTTTTCTTTATTATTCAGGTTCAATTTGAGGATGTTTTAGCTGAACCTGAAGGTGCTCACAGTATAGATTGTGTATGGAGAGCCTCCTTCTTCTGTTTCAATATATGGAAAAATTTCATCTATAAACTCGCCACCTTGTGTTGTGGTATGTGTATTGCTGCTGAATGGGGATGTGAATTTGCTAGAATAGCCTTTACCCACGTGTGGTTCGTCACTCCGTTATTCAAAGTTCTGGAGATTAATTGTGGATGTTTACAGAAATTCTGGGCCCTGTGTGTCCATTGTTGTTGTGACCCATGTTGTGAGGCGTTCGGGTTGATATTTGGGGCCTTCAGAAAAGACTAGAACAAATTTTAATACATACAAAACTAAATTAAACAAAGACATTGAACTATTACGGAACTAGAATGTAAAGTTGTGAAATTATTTAATTATTTAATATAAATGTAAACTGATATTAATAAACCGTAACTGTAATACGACCAATAAAATACAAAATGAAAATGAAATGAATTGGGGTTTAACGTCCTACTGTTTTGCTCCTATACTGGGCTAATGAAGACGGGCATACGCCATACAGTGTGCTATGAGGGAAATATTGCCCGGGCAGCGGCGCTACGGCCCACTCTTATATCGAATTCGAACTGCTTAGGAAACTTTACGTGTACGCCAATTTGTATACGGGACCTCGGTTTTTCTTCCCATCCGAACGACTAGACAGCTGTCCTTGTCAGGCCCTCCGTCCTGCATCACTGACAAGGGGAAACCAGGCCGGTAAATCTGGATGAACTTTCTCGGCCAATGCAGGGATCGAACACCCGACCTCCAGGCTAGCGAGCCAGCGTCTTACCCACTTAGCCACGTGATCCCCCCATTAAAATACAAAAAATATACTTTCTGTTTTGTATTTTACTGAAGATACAAACATTTACAAATAAAACACGCAAAAAATTGGGATTAAATTAACTCACTTAACAAATTGTTCATGAAGTCAAAATGTTGAACAATGTGATATGACGCAATCTGATTAAAACACAGATCCTATTTCGTTTCGTTTTTTATAGTTCAAAATTTCGATTTACTTGTCTTTACTACACTGGGATCTGGAATAGTTATTAAAAAACCCGCGTTCTGGGTGATGTGAGAGGTTAGCCAATGAAACAGTTTGATACGGCGAGTTTTTTGGCGTGAGGTGCACGGAACTGTGGGTAACCCACAAGAAACATCCAACGCTGATTGGTTAATCAAATGTCTGACGTCATAGGGTCAAAATCCACTCGTATGACCTTTCACTTCAACTGGTCTTATGCTCATGTAGTGTAGGCCATCGAAAGTATAATAAAAAAAACGAAACGAAATATAGATCTGTATTTTAATTAGATTGGATATGACATGGGGTTTAACGCACTTTGGTTTTTCGTCCCATTTGAACGACTAGACACTGTCTTTGTCACGACATCCGTTCTGCACCACTGGCCAACGCCGAGAGCGAACCCGAGGCCGCATGGCTCTGAGACACTGCGAAACATTCAATACACGGCGGGAACCCCAATCTAATTAAAATATAGATCTATATTTCGTTTCGTTTTTTATACTTTCGATGGCCTACACTACATGTAGTAAAGACAAGTAAAAACGAATTTTTGAACTATAAAAACGAAACGAAAATGGATCTGTGTTTTAATCAGATTGGCGCGAACCCGAGACCGGGCATAGTGTCAGATGTGATGTATCATATAAGGTAATCAAAGACGAGAGGGGGGGGGGGTAAAGTCCACGCGGCACAACCTAGGTCATTTCGGGACTAACATATGGTTCAATTTTATTTCAATAATTCGCTTGCGCGTAGGGATCTTTAGCAATGGGAGGAAACCGGAGGACCCAGAGAAAAACCCACGGGGATGGACAGGCGACCCTACTCCTTGTCACATACAACCGGGGAATCGAAACCACGTTAGTTGACTCTATGACTCAATAACAGACCTTATGATCCAACCATTCGACCACCCGGCTCCCCTTCATAAAGGGAGAGCTTAAAAGGAGGATTGACCAAATGATTTCCAGGCCACAGACAGCTGTACAACTTACAGAGGCAGTTCGAGGAACCATGGCTCGATTACCTAGGGCTGTTATAAACTAACTTATTGCATCCATGTATCGCCGGTGCGTAGTTGGTGTTGATGCTAATAGAGGACATACATACACCCTACTAAGTTTCAGCCTCGTTTTGACTGTAAAGATGCATCATATTAATGTTGTAAATAAATTTGTAAACTACTTCCTTCTTAATTACGATGGCTGAATGGTTAGCTTGCGCGCGCTGTATCATAAAGTCTGTCATTGAGTCGACTGGCGTGGTTTCGAATCCCCGGTTGTACGTGACAAGGAGTAAGGTCGCCTGTCCAACCTCGTGGGTTTTCTCCGGGTCCTCCGGTTTCCTCCCACTGCTAAAGACCCCTATGCGCAAGCGAATTATTGAAATAAAATTAAAACCATATGTTAGTCCCGAAATGACCTAGTTTGTGTCGAGTGGACGTTAAACCCCATTTCTCTCTCTCTCTCTCTCTCTCTCTCTCTCTCTCTCTCTGTCTCTTAATCCCAACCCTTAACTGTTCCACAGCCATTTTAAATTTACCCTAGTGAAATTTTTATTTTGATATGCGTTTCGTTTGTCGTTGATTATAGTTAACATGAATATTATAAACTATAACACATACTTATGGAAAAACAGCTGCTTATTTATTTTGGCGACGTTTCGAAGAGTATTCTCTCAACGTTATCAAATGAAATGAAATGAAATGGGGTTTAACGTCCTTCTGTTCTGCTCCGAACTGGGCTAATGAAGACGGGCATACGCTATACAGTGAACTATGAGGGAAATTTTACCCGGACAGCAGCACTACGACCGACTCTTACATCGAATTCCAACTGTCAAGGATCTTTTACGTACATGCCAATGTGTACACGGGACGACTAGACAACGACTAGACAACTGTCCTTGTCAGGTCCTTCGCCCTGCATCATTGACAAGGGTGAACCACGCCGGAAAATCTGGATGAACTTTCTCGGCCAATGCAGGGATCGAACAGCAGACCTCCAGGCTAGCGAGCAAGCGTCTTACCCACTTACCCCCTGAACGTTATCAAGCCAATACATTAATACAATTAAGTTAATTTCCGTTATCTAAGCATACTATGGTATATCATGTAAATTATATTGTAGTTGCTGTTCCATTCTGTCAGCAGTCTTGTATCTGTCATCATAGCTACCAAATTGCTTAATACTTAACGGCTTCACTTAAAGTTACAATTTCATATTTTTAAGTTTTATTTTTAAAATGTATTAAAATTTAGCCCTAAAATAGATGGTATCTATAAACAGTCCTACCTTGTTAAAGAATAATCCTATTAATCCTATAATTCACTATTGCCAGCTGAGAAATTGGCAAAAATATCATTTTTAACTTCAAATTCAAACTTTTGAAGATAGCTATTCCATGGTGGGAATAGGAAAACAGGGGAGGTAATTGGGGGGGATTGTGTTATTATTTCCGGTGTGAAGATTTGTAAGTGTGAGAAAGATAACCTACGATCGTATAATAGTGAGTTGACAACCTATTGAGCAACCAGGGCACTGATATATTGGAGACTTAGCCTCGCTTTCCCATTTTTTAATTAGATTTTTAAATGGCGAATCATTCTAATCTAGTTAAAATCGCGAGTATCCAATGTATGTTTAACTTTAGTTAATTAGTGTTTGTAGAATATCATTCTCATTGATCTTTTTGTTGTCCTGTATGGTTTCATGAATTGTTGTTATAGATATTCTGTATATATTAGCTTCATAATTTAGTATTAATGTATTAGCTTGATAACGTTGAGAGAATAGTCTTTGAAACGTCGCCCCAATAAATTAAGTAGCTGTTTTTCCATAAGTATAGTTTATTACTCTATCCAGTTACTAAATGCCCCTCAAAGATTATGAATATTATAAAAAAAAACACTGGGCATTCATAAATAATACGAACAAATCCGGTATCGTGAAGCAGTATTGATTGCTTCTTTGCGTGCTTTCTTTTAATTAGCAAAGAGTAAAGGAAACATCATAACGTTTAGACGAACTTTTGTATCGCTTTTTAAAGATAATAATACATCTAGATATGTCCAGGTTACGTCTTTTCTATATTAGCCTGATGTATGTTTTCATTTCGACGACAGACTCAAAGGCCATTTTCTACAAACAAATTGAATTAGAAAATAAGGTTACTATGGATTATTCTGTTTCATTTAAAGACGTGTCTTTGACCACGTGTGGCATGAAATGTACCTCATACCATGGATGTAAATTATTTCACCATCGTGGTGATAATACGTGTTATATTTTAAATATGGTGGATAAAGGGCTGGGTTCCGTCAACATAACATCTCTACATGTTGATCAGTATTTGAACGGTAAGTTTAAATGAGCTAAATCGCTATTATTTGGGACCTAGTAATTGACACAAATGGGTCACAGCGCATATAATAATGTAATATGAACGTATATAAACTGATTTACATTCAATCGTTTCTGTTTTACTGTAATTTCTAATCATTTATGTTCAGGGAAATACGCCAGAAGTCTCAATCGAATGACAGTCTCTAGCGTCTGGTTATTCCAGTCTACACTGATAGTATTTATTGCACATGCTGTCCAGAAAAGAATATGAGGTTACCGTTTGACATGATTTGTGGAATATGTCTTGCCTCGTACTTCGCGTACCTTATTACAAATGGTGCTGAAACGCATTATGGTACACGATTCGTGTACCAATGGTAAAATGTTTATTTTTTCTTAATATTGAATATCAGAAGCCCATCTTTTCCCGGTAAGATCACAGCGTCAATATTGATTTAAATTGACAAATAATTTGTGTTTTCAATGTTGAAGACTTTGGATGAAACTGAGTTAGAGACTTAGCTACTTTAAAGGAGCTAAATCGCTAATATTTGGGACCTAGTAATTGACACAAATGGGTCACAACGGATATAATAATGTAATATGAATGTATACTAATCAGCCAAAGAAACGGCAGGTTGGTATGTTACTCTGAATAGATGCATTGCATAAAACTTGTCAAATGTTTTTATTGTATATTTGTAACGACCTCTCCAACTTTACCTGAGCAATAAGGCTCTTTCCCAAACATAGAATTGAACCCAGGAAATGTTCTCAAAAACGCAACCTGACTTCTGAGATGGTAATGTGTTCTCCATGATTTTCATGTAGCTCATGCTGCACGTGCTCTTCAGCGGGACCAGCCCTATAAAATGCACACCCATACCTGGTTGAATCATTCACACTACATCGTCAGCAGCATGCCACGACTCACGACAGCTCAGAGGAACCAGACGCTTGAAAGACTCGACGCTGGCCAATATTCGGACCATCTGTAGGCGTCAGCAACGCTTTCGGGCCACCAACACCTCGAACTGGTTGACCAAAGGTTACCACAGGTAGACAAGACCTCAATGTTGTGCGATAGCACGTGTAGAATCCCTTCACACAGGCATCTGAGACAACACGTCAGACAGTGGGAACACACGGAAGACACATCAGTACCGATACACTGCGCCGACGTCTCACCAGAGAGAACACCCATTGCCGTAGACCTTATCGTGCACCGATCCTCACCCCTCGCCATAATGGTTTGGGTGGAATCGGCCTAAACCAGAGAGTTGATCCTGTGGTGTTCCAAAATCTTGGTCCAGGGAGAGGAGGCGGCATCACAGCAGTGCGCTACATCGACCAAGTTCTCAGACCCCACACCATAATACATTTCGCACGTAATCGAAACAACGTTTTCCAGCATGACAACGCCCGTGCCCACACCGCCAGAGTTACTCGGGACCTTCTACAGCAGAACGGTGTCTACGTTATGCACTGACCAGCCCTTAGTCCGGACTTAAACCCGATTGAACATCTTTGTGATGAAATTCAGAGGAGACTTAATAACGTCGTACCGAGACCAAATACAGTCGATGGATTGTGCCAAGCTTTTCTGAGAGTGTGGTTCAAGGTGCCAATGGCGTTCATCAATCGTCTGGTCCACTCCATGTACAGACGCTGCGCTGCTGTTATTGACACTCGCGGTGGACACACCAGATACTGATAAATAGACTGTGTACAGACTCTAAACCTTCTCGTAATGTCTTGGAATCGTGATGAATTAATCACGAATGTGTCAACATGCTGTTCACAAAAAATTGCTTTTATCCATTTAGTTAGTCGTTTTCTAGAATGATTTGATTAAAGTGCCTCCCTGATTTTGAAATCGTACTTTTTTTCTTTTTTTTTTTTTTTCTTTTTTTTTTTGCTGTTTAGTATAAAACTCATTTAGATTCAATCTTTTCCGTTTTTACTCTAATTTCAAATCGAATGGAAATCTCTAGCGTCTGTTTATTCCAGTCTACTACACCGATAGTAGACTGGCGACCCCCCCCCCCCCGCAAAAAGTTTCGCTCCCCCCCCCCCGTGAAAAAATTTCCGACCATAAAAAAAATAGATATACATTGTCCATCAATATTACTGCCCCCCTGAGAACACTTCCCGACCCCCTCGTTGCTCTGAGCTAGTTACGGCCCTGATTACTCGACAGATAAACTCGCTGACATTTTCTTCATTTAATCCTTACAGAACGATGTAAAAATCAGTCTGCGTACCTGCCATTGTTTGGTGGAATATTTTGTATGGAAGCATTTAACTATGGATTAAATTGGTCGACAGCTAACACAACATGTCAGCAAGATGGTGGGAATTTGTTAATCATGAAACAGACGGAGTTAGCTTTAAAACTTGAAGGAATAAAGATGATGCGTAGTAAGTACACTAAGTACACCATTATTTATACAATATTACAAAACGTTTCTCGATGTCGTAAATCAATATTAAATATTAAACCCCGCAAAGAATACCGGGTCCCGAGTTCACAAAGCATTCTCAGGTTTAAACAGGCATTATGTAAGATGTACATGTAGTGATATGCAGTGCTATGCATCGCTGGCTAGATGCGGAAAGTATCAGCGACAAAAACTCTCCACACCCAACGCATGACGCATACTCTCTTCTACTACATCTTTTAAGAGCCTTGTGATCGTCTATTATTGTCTATGGTTATATTTGTTTCTTATTCTCTTCTTATAGCCGTTAAGACGTTTGTCTACCAGGAATAACAATGCACCAATTCGTTCCTAAATTTTATATCAAGCACTGGATACATAGGTTACAAGCTTAGTTTACATTACAATACTTAAATTAACATCTCTTTCTCTCAAAACCAACCCACGCAAGCGAACTATTGAAATAAAATTAAACTATATGTTAGTCCCGGGGTGGCCTGTTTTATGAGTGGACGTTAAACCCCATCTCCCACCCCTTGTTATGTTTTGATTTCAGACATTATCTGTCACTGCTATATCATAATTATCATCCCTTTATTTTAAGCTAAAAACTCTTTAAAACTCGTCTTAATAATTGCGTACGAAGATTTAATACTATAAATCTATTATTGTACTTACTGGTTGAGACAAAAATGATTAGTGGGTTAAAAAGATCTTTTGGGAATACATGTATTCGACATGTAGTCGACATGAACAAGCCAGTAAAGGATCATCTGTATTTAGACCGCGTGGATGAGATAACTAGTGTTTAGACTTCTTATGTTCTAAGTGTGGTTTAACGATGGCTGTTGTACACTGACAAAAATATGTGTTGGACCTGTGTTTAAAATATTCTACACAAGCTTGTGTTGTTTTGCATTGCATTAATACAATCTTGTGTTCTGAGATGTTGTAGTCGCTGCAGGCCTATTTGGGACACAAAGTGGAACAATTTCAACATACTTTTCTCTCATGCGGTCAGCCGAAGGCACATCTTGTAGTGTCCTATTGAATCTCTCTACTTGTCCATCCGATTGGGGATAGTATACCTTTGTTCCTTGTCTTCTCTCCTGTTTTCAGTGTTGAGCATCTGTAGAGAACATCATCTTCAAGACTGTACGCATGGTGTCCTGAACAGGCATTTCTATGCTCACGTCCTGGTCTGTGCTTGATAACGAATCGATATTCCGCTAGTATTTCAAGCCACAGTGCTTCTTGACCTTTAGGATTTCGAAACTTCAACAACCATTCTGACAAATGACTGTTGTTTTCATCCACTAGCGCTCCCACATTATCCTTACATGTAACTAAGGTACCAAAGAGCATCTGTAACTAACAATTTCCTTATCTGGGGCCTGTTTCACGAAATTTTAACTAAGATAAAATCCATATTTTAGTAATTTGATTGGATAATATTAAATTGATTTTAGTGCTTAGCCAATAAAAATTGAAGTATCTACTAAAATTAGATTTTATCTTTGGTTAAGATTTCGAGAAACAGGGCCCAGGAGTTTCTCGCATTACCATTTCATGCCACCCTGGGCCCTTATTCACGAAAACTTAAACTAAGATACAATCGAAATTTTAAGAAATACTGCAATTCGATTGGCTGACCAGTAAAATCAATTTGCATATATCCAATTTGCATATTGGTCAGCCAATCGAATTGCAGTATTTCTTAAAATTTCGATTGTATCTTAGTTTAAGTTTTCGTGAATAAGGGCCCAGGTATTACTGTTGTTTTAGTCGTCTCAGTTTACATACTCCAATATCTCCATTTCTTACGGTAGGAAACCCGGTACCTGCTATGTTTATAGATCCTCCAGGCACATCAATGTAACATAGACCGGGAGCCCAGGGGGTGAACCTAGTGGAAAAGTATACCAATTTTCTCCTATATGGTATCAATGCATGTATATCTGGTATCATCAGAATGTAAGTTTGCCGGGTATCTGGTGGTGGGTGTGGTATTCCACGCTCAAAATGCCATGCCAACCAACAAGGCTAGATTAGCTCGAAAGTCTGATGATACCAGATATGCATGCATTAATACCATATAGGAGAAAATTGGTTTACCTTTCAACTAGATTCCCCCCCCCCCCCTGGGCTCCCGCTCTAACACTCGTGCTTATACAAAGAATCCCAGCCAATTATACACTGCAAACGCCAGGTTTCCTCTCACTGCTAAAGACCCTTACGCCCAAGAGAATTATTGAAATTATATCTTGCGGGGGGAGGGGGTAGAGGGGATGAGTAGGTGCGTCGTGTACATATCTATTTTTTTAAAAATTAAATAGTTTTTATTTTGTTATTGGGTGGGGAGAGGTGGGGGGGGGGGGGGTCATTAGTATTTTATTAGTATTGGATTTAAAGTTGTTTTATAACATTCAAAGTATCTATTTAGTATTGATTTGGCAGTGCTAATTCAATTTTTTCTATCAATTTCAAGCTTCATAAATTTTAACACAAGTGATGTGTAGATTTTCAAACAAGTTTCAACACGAGCTTGTGTTATTTGATAAACTTGAGCACTGGTTTGTGTTGTTTCTGGCATTAAAATATCTCGATTTACATAAGCATGCGTGGGTATCTTAACGTAACATGTAAACCAGCTATTTGATAGTAATTACAAAAACGATGAACGGTTCATTAATCCGCCTCGGCGATCTGCAATTAAATTGGTTCGTTATCCATTGTTCTTGTTTTCTCTTTAATGTTCCGTATATTTGACGAATAACAAGTTACTTTGATATCAATAGCGTATCTTGGACGACGGACATGTTTAGTCAAGGAATCTTGTCATTGCTTCAAATACTACGCAGATGCATAGGCGTACGAGCTGGGGAGGGGGGCACCAAATGCTTGGAAAATTTGGGCACACAATTGTACTTTGTAAAAGTTGTATTAAAAAAATATTGTGTTCTTCAATGTGTCCAATTTAACAGCGAATTTATTATTATTATGTAAGATACTAAGAACCTAACTACATTTTTTGGGCACCAACCACCACCGCCCCCCCCCCAGTCAAAAATTTCCCCGTACGCCTATGCGGCAGATGGTCACTGAACCGTTAGGCCGTGTTATACAGAGTCGATATCTCACTTTTTTTCAAACAAATTTTCAAGTATTAAAGATAGTAAATGATACAGCTCAGGACTGCAGGCCTCCCTCGTAGATTTTGTAGTGAAGATCCCTTATGCAGAACAAACACGGGTGGTATTACCTAAATGGTTCCCTTTGTCTCTTTGTTTTTTGTAATAATATCACAAAGTAGGAAATTTGTAGATCATTAAAATGATCATCGTCAATGCCACCCATATTCTGGTCTTTTATAGAATAATGGCATTCCATGTCAAGCAGACATTCTCAGAAAATTATCAATTGACCCCCTCAGAAAATATGACTGGTATTAATATTGACTGAGATATGACCTTTTGAATCGCGGTACCCTTTCGCAAGGTTTGAAACTATTATTTTATGACTCGATTTTGGTGTTCTGATTTATATAGATGAAGAATTTGCCATCAAATTTTACATAACAACAAGTACCGTCAACTGTGTATGGGGTGCTTAAAGGGACAATAACACTCTTGCTGACTTGACAGTTCCAGAAATTAAAAAAATAGCCTTATTCTAAGTACTAGATGTGTTAGTGTCCTACCTATTGTGTTAATCATCCATTAAATCCTATTTTACTTGTCCAGAGGGTTCAAAAATATTTTAAAATCCAAGCCACATTTTAAAAGCTTTACGTCAGGCTTTTCAAATCATTTAGTTGAATTTTTCCAATTTTTAAAATTAGGTGTGTTAAGGTGAAATTTGTATCATCAATTAATTTGAATATTGTAAAATAGTACAATTTGTTGACCAGAATAAAGATTGGGACATATTATTCAGTTACAACAAGAGTGGTATTGAGCCTTTAAATGCCACAAATTGATACTTATGCAAAAAAGAAAATCAGCATTTCGATACAGTGTAGAAATTTTGCTACACTATATGGACAAACATTAAAAGCCATATCCTTGTCGGTTTTTTGTAAAATTAGCTTTGAAAATATCTAAAATCTCCTTTTTTCAAACGCTAACCATGTCCGATTCATTAGATGAAACTTAACACAAGGATCAAAAGTTATTTGATGAGTTCGACTTTGGTACGCGTCAGATCTTGCATTCTAGAGCTATAGGCTCTGCCTTTTACGCAAAATGTGAAATACATGTATGTATGAATTGTGTAGGCTCTCCAGAGGGGCATAGCGATAGAAATGTGGGATTCTAATAACTGGTCTGATTCCAATTTCTAACTTAGGGGCAAATAACTCGTCTGAAGCCGATTCTCTTTTAGTAGATATGATGTTAATTTTCAAATATTTTCCACGTTACAGGCTCCTGTGCTCAAACTAATGCTCAGGAGACAGACGGTATCTGGTCAGCTCTATTTATCTCGACATTCGGTGCCTGAATACTGTAAGACTTCATTTCCGGCGGTTTATTTTCCATAATTTTTTGGGGGAGGACCCCCATACTCTCCGTAAGGACTCCCTACTTGACGCTCATGGGCGAGCTTCGTCAAGGTTCGCAAGTCCGTTCGTTTGACCATGGACCGTGTATAGATGGACAGGCAACGTCCACGAAGCCTTTAAAATTCTGTGCCTTGGCAAAAAATAGACCGGACAATCGTGACTAAAATAAATTACCTCCCCTCGCGCAATTACCAGTATTAATTTCAAAAGCAAAGAAAAAGAGATCAATTCATAATATTTTTATTAATCTTGCTAATCTTTTTTTTTTTTTTTTTGCAACCCATACATAGACAGACTACTAACTGATGATTGGGGTGTAAATGTATCAACACATCGTCTTTGTTTACTTCGGACGCGCCCATGTAAATCCGAGAAAAAAAACATGTCGTGTTTTCGTTAAAAACAAACCTACTAAAACACTCTTTTAATTTTTACTCCTGCACAATTAATCATCATTCCGAACAGTATTATACCTGAACTTTATTTTCATAATTTTACATGCGGGAATTTGGAGTATTAAGCAAAACCAAAATGCATACAAAAACTACGAAAATATTGAAATCGATCATTTCACAATTTTCAACTGCTGCATTTGGAAATTTCAAAGTTCTAAACTGGAGAAATTCGTCACTACCGGATAGGAATACATATCGGGTTGAAAAATTACCATTTAACTATAAGGATACCGTAAAGTCTAATGAGGAGTTCGAGAAATTAATCTGTATAAAATCACATCGCTTGATTTGCCGTTGCCACCGCCACTGATGCCAGAATTAGAATGTTGAAAACGGTTAATTGGATGGAAAAGATATTCATAAATGCATCACCGACTTTTAAATCCAAGATGTTAAATTATTCATTTTAACAAAAGAAGATTACAATCTCCGTTATGCCAGCTTTAAAATGTTGAAAACGGTTAATTGGCTGAAAACTGTATGCGCCACTGCAACATAGTTTGAATGAAAGATGTTAAATTATTCATTTTGTTTCTCATATCACCAAGTATTCGATATTTGTTTATGTAATTTCCTAGAAATCTTTAAGAGATGAACAGGTACATTTACTGATCTATTATTTCCAAACATGTCATCCGATGGAGAAAGGGGAAGGGAGGGAGAGAAGGGGGGGGGGGGGGGTAACGTCCATTCGACACAAACTAGGTCATTTCGGGACTTACGTATGGTTCAATTTTATTTCAATAATTCGCTTGCGCGTTGGGGTCTTTAGCAGTGGATGGAAATCGGACAACCCGGATAAAACCCACGAGGTTGGCCAGGCGACCCTACTCCTTGTCACGTACAACCTTATAATACAACGCGCACGCACTTACAATTCGACTACCCCCCCCCCCCACACACACACACACCCTGTCAACCGAAGGAGTGCTTAACATTTTATGTAATCCACATTCATTGTTAAAATTAATCTAGACTGATCAATTAAGTGTGGTTTAATGGTCGAGTGCGAGACATTAAACATAAATTATGCAAGAGCTAAATCTGCCAATTGCACGGTCTTCTTTAGGCCTTGTAGCATGTGATCTCATTATAATATCATGTGACCTAATTACCATACACGTTCTACTTACGTATATAGCCTGTACAACATGGCCGCTAGTAAAGGTATCTTTTGAAGTCACTCGTCTTGTTATGCCCAGACCTCGTTACTGCTTTAAGACCAAAGTGATACATGGTGTCAGAAGTTGTGAATAGAACCCTCGAGATCTCTACGCTAATCAATTAGGAACTGTCTTAAGAAATCTACCGACCTACAGTTGTTTTGTGTCTATAGACTTCCAAATCTACATTAGGATTAGGCCTACCGCACAGTGAATTTCTTCATCAAGCTACCTTAGTCTGTGCCGTTTTCTAAATACAGTACTCCTTCAGCATTAATCTAACACAGACTAAATTAAATCTGTGCTGCCTGTTTCACAATAATGACAGAACAACAACAACAAGCCATGCCTATGTCTATACTTAAACCTTCAAGACAACTTGATATGGACGCTTGTAATATTGCTGATCATTGGAAAAAAATGGAAGGAAGAGCTAATACTATATATGGAATTAGCTATGATTGGCAAGCCAGAAGACTTAAAACTGAAACTGTTCAAATATTTAATTAGACCTCAAGGCAGAGAAATATATTCAACGCTTGATTTGGCAACGCCGAAGCCGAGCGTACACTGGACGACGTATTTCGTGTTTTTGACGAACACTGTGATCCAAAAAAGAATGAGACTGTTGAACGCTACCATTTCTTCATGCGTAACCAGGAATCAGAGAGTTTCGATAAATACGTGACAGATTTACGTATTTTAGCAGCAACTTGCAACTTTGGTGAACTCAATGATTCCCTTGTTCGAGATAGGATCGTTTGTGGCATTAAGGATTCACAACGCCGAGAACGGCTACTCAGAGAAGCTGATCGGACCCTTGACAAATGCATACATATCTGTCGTGCTTCGGAAATTTCTAAGAAACAAAGCATTACAGTAAATGGCCCTTTATCCACTGTTCATGCTGTTAAAAACAAGCCTGACAGACAACCAAGCAAAGTTCTATAGAAGTAAAACAACAGCCTATAAACAGCATACTCCGAAACACAACCAAAATAGGTCACAACAACTTGATCGACCGTGTAAGTTTTGTGGTCAGCAGCATGAAAAACGACGTGATAAATGTCCGGCATTTGGCCTTGAGTGTTATAATTGCCACCAGAAAAATCACTTTACCTCAGTGTGTCGTAAACTACGTAAATTAAATCTTGTGTCGGTGAATTCATCTTCAGAAGAAGACGAAACATACCTTGAAATAAAAACTATTGACTATTTCCCAGACGATAGCGCAGTTAATGCTGTAACTGAACAGAGGTTCCCTAAGCGTTTATTTGCAACAATGTTGGTAAAAGGTAAACATGTAAAATTCCAATTAGATTGTGGGGCTACGTGTAACGTCATGCCATCTCATGAACTTGGTGACCTCTCTTCCTATAACATACAAGAGACCTCTCAAATGCTTTCTCTTTATGACAAATCTACAATCAAACCAACTGGGAAATGCTCTATTAAATTTCAAAACCCTAAAGACGGAAAACGTTACAAAACGTACTTTGTGATTGTTAACGATAAATCTTGTACTCCAATTCTGGGTGCTCAAGCTATTCAAGCCATGAACCTAGTACAAGTGAACTTTGATAACATTCTTTCTGTGAGTGACTCTAAGTCGGCTAAGATACATTCACCTATTTCTGTAGATCAGTTGTCTACTACCTACAGTGTTTAAGGGCACGGGGCTACTTGAGGGTAAATACAAGATTGATATTGACCCTGCGGTTACTCCAGTCGTACACCCACCTCGTAAAGTGCCAATCGCTCTCAAAGACAAACTCAAAATTGAGCTTGATAGACTAACCGACTTAAATATCCTAGCTCCTGTTACTGAGCCGACCCCATGGGTTTCTAGTATGGTTTTAGTGTCGAAACCAAACAAACTTAGAATTTGCCTTGACCCAAAAGACTTGAATCTTGCTATTAAACGTAGCTACCACCCGATACCCACTGAAGAAGATATATTGCCCGATCTCACTAATGCCAAAGTGTTTTCTACCCTTGATGCTAAAAACGGATTTTGGCATGTTAAACTCGATGACGACAGCTCGTACTTAACAACCTTTAATACACCTTTCGGCCGGTGTCGATGGCGTAGAATGCCGTTTGGCATCTCAAGCGCACCTGAAGTCTATGAACTAAGACAGGAACAAGTCTTGGAAGGTTTGAAAGGCGTCAAATCTATACATGACGACAAACTTGTCTACGGTGAAGGCGCCGCGTACGACGACGCCTCGCGTGATCACGACAGAAACTTGGAAAACTTAATGGAACGCTGTCGACAGAAAAACCTTAAACTGAATCTGGCCAAGGTAAAACTTCGAAGGCCTGAGGTTACATTCATGGGTCACGTAATTTCGGACAAAGGCCTAAAGATGGACCCGGAAAAGGTGCGTGCGGTAGTCGACATGCCTAAACCTACAGATGTCGCCGCTGTACAAAGGCTGTTAGGTTTTGTCAACTACTTGGGAAAGTTCATACCGCAGCTTAGTGATCTGTGTGGGCCCTTGCGACAGCTGACCTTAAAAGACACTTTGTGGCACTGGGATAACACTCAGGAAGCAGCTTTCAAACAAATCAAGTCCCTGGTGAGCAAAGACCCCGTTCTTCGCTTCTTCAATGCTAAAGAGGAACTTACGCTACAGTGCGACGCTTCGGACACTGGGCTTGGGGCCGCAATTCTTCAGAATGGACAGCCTGTTGCATTCGCAAGCAGAACTCTATCTGACGCTGAGACTAGATATGCGCAGATAGAGAAGGAATTATTGGTGGTGATTTTTGGTCTCGAGAAGTTTCATCATTACACGTATGGATGACACGTGACAGTACAATCAGATCACAAACCACTGGAAATCATTGCCAAGAAATCTCTCAACAAAGCCCCCAAACGATTGCAAAGAATGTTACTCCGCCTTCAAGTGTATGACACAACTATTGTATACTATCCTGGAAAAAGTATGTACTTAGCGGACACTTTAAGCCGAGCACCGCTTCCCGATAAACCGAGCTCCTTTGCAATTGAAATGGAAAACGTCAACCAAGTCTCAAATCTCCCAATTACTTCTACACGTCTACAAGATGTTAAAGACCACACAATAACTGACAACGGCCTACAAGCTGTTAGTCAGGTTATCCAAAGAGGCTGGCCAGAGCATAAAGACAGTTTACACCCAGCAGTGGTACCATATTTTAACATCCGTGATGAGTTAACTGTGGAGAATGGAATTATTCTCAAAGGTCAACAAATTGTCATTCCACAGTCACTGAGACGTGATATGCTACAACGGATACATGCTTCTCATGTTGGTATTGAAGGATGTTGTCGCAGAGCTTTGTTGACAAGTGTGATATCTGCCGATCCTTTGTTATGAAGCAACAGAAGGAGACTCTCCATCCACACGACCTACCAAGTCAACCATGGACCAAAGTAGGTAGTGACGTTTTCACTTTTGACGGTAATAATTATTTGATTACTGTAGATTACTACTCAAATTTCTGGTAGTTGGCCTATCTTGAAATTACTAACAGTGCTACAATCATTCGTAAACTAAAATCCCAATTCGCTAGACATGGTATTCCTGAAGCTTTCTTCTCGGACAACGCTTCATATTACACCTCTGAAGAATTACTTAAATTCAGCAAACTCTGGAATTTCAAGACTAACACTTCATCACATGGATTTCCCCAGAGTAACGGTAAAGCAGAGCAAGCCGTCAAAACAGCAAAATCCCCGATCCGTATCTTGCAATCCTGGATTTTCGCAACACACCAACTCAAGGCATTGCAGCCAGTCCAGCACAACGCTTAATGAGTCGACGAACTCGAACACTGTTACCAACTACCAAAAAACTCCTAAAACCACAGGTATCTAACTTTTCTTCCAAACTACGTCATGAAAAGAAACGTCAGAAGTACTACAACGTGAGTGCTAGAGACCTACCTCCACTAAGGAAAGGGGATGTGGTGCAAGTTCAACCTCAAGGTCAGACTCGTGGACAGACCTGGCTTAAAGCCAAAGTAACCGGAAATGTAAACGCGCGATCATACAACGTGGTTACTGAGGACAATAGATCCATAGAAATCGACGTCATTTACGGAAATCTGGTGTTAGCTTCAATATCTCTCCTCCGCTAGAGTCCAACCAACCTTCTGTGGATAGCTCAGCAATTCCTAGACCACCTGTCAAAGTTCCTGATATTCCACCTCAGTGTGTTACCTAGAATCGTGAACAACGAGTAACTCGGTCTGGTAGAGTTATTCAGCAACCGCAGCGTTTTAAAGACTACGTGATGGACTAACAAGCCTTGATACCTATGTGTGACACTAAACAATAAGACATTTGATTTATAGTTCTATGTTCATGTTAAATAACATAAAGTTTAACTGTTACAGACTGTTTGTTTTACTTGTTCACATGATATATACATTTCTACATGTTTTATTTCAACCTAAAGGTAAACACTAAAAGAAGGGAGATGTAGCATGTGATCGCATTATAATATCATGTGACCTAATTACCATACACGTTCTACTTACGTATGTAGTCTGTACAACATGGCCGCTAGTAAAGTTATCTTTTGAAGTGACTCGTCTTGTTATGCCCAGACCTCGTTACTGCTTTAAGACCAAAGTGATACAGGCCTTAAATGTTATCTAAATTGTTAATTAGACATTAATTAACTTATCCAGACCATAATCTACTCTCGATGGCATTGCTAGCCTGTGTTATTTACTGGATTATGACCTCATTTGCTGCTCGACTTCCATTCATAATTTAATCATGAAAAGGATGATCGAGACTATGTTTTTAATCGTACAGACTTTAGTACATACTTAACTTAGGCTGTCTGTCTACAGTTAGCTCCTCTTGAGAACAGACACTAAGCTAGTTGACCGACATTTTAAGTCCTAAATCGACGATTTTAGTCGAAACACAGAGTAAACTTCGGGAATTTTTATCTAATCTTCCATAATGTATCTGACACGTTATTTATTACGCACGAGACCATTAAACAACTTAAAATACAGACACTATCCAGCACGTGCAATTTAATGAAATACATAATAGTATCAATAATGTACGTTTGGCACATGGCCCGTACCATTATTTGAAATAATAGTACGCCAACATCAATGGGTGACGTCACATCTTTATTTTAAAGACTGATACGCCCATACGGATTAATGAAATAAACTAAGCGTACATTTTAGTCCCAGGACCGTAACTAGCTTAGCGCAACAAGGGGGTGGGAAGTGTTCTCAGGGGCATAGGCAATGACAAATTCGACGACCTTTTTTTCTATTAACGTTTAGAGAAAAAATATAACTAACTTATTTCTATGAGATCCACACAGCCCGAAAAGTATTTTCTCGTCTTTTTCTTGTCCACTGCATGCCCGAAAATATACCCGAAGCTCTCTTATGATATGTATGCCCGAAAAAACGGTATTGATTTCGGGCAATTTTCTCTTATGCCCCCCTGAATTACTTTGAGCTCCTACGCCAATGCTCAGGGGTGCTGTAAAATTGACGGACAATGGATATCTATTGTTTTTATAGTCGACAATTTGTTCGCAGGGGGGCTTCGACCCCCCCCCCCCCTTAGTTACGGGCCTGGTTAGTCCTAAAATGACCAATTCGTGTTGATTGTCTTCTCTCCTGTTTTCAGGTGGCATTTACTGGATAGGGATGAATGATATAGATATAGAGGGTAAGATGGTGTGGGTCGATGGTTCGACTCCAGATATCAACAGGTGGAACCACGGTGAACCAAACAATGGCAAAGGTTTAGTAGAAGAAGATTGCGTTATCTTACTGTCTACAGTGTCTTACAAATACAAACTGAACGATCAACCATGCTCAATTACATTTCACTTTATTTGCGAATTTCCGTTCGTGTTTATATTTTAATTTCTTCAGCTGAACTTTATTATAATTATTAGGCTATTATCGTATAATCGTTTTAAATCATATATAGTTACACAGATGTAGAATTCAAGTCATGTCAGTTATCATTATGATATTTATAAATACCTTGCCTATTCCTAATTTCAGTAACAAGCTTATTGTGACTTAGTGCAAGCATCTCAAAGATATATAAGGTATATCATTGGGTCATTTAGCGTGGTTTCGATTCCCCGGTCGTACGTGACAAGGAATAGGGCCGACTGTTCAAATTCGTGGGTTTTCCCCGGGTCCTCCGGTTTCCCTCACAGCTAAAGACCTCTACGCGCAAGCGAATTATTGAAATAAAATTGAACCAAATGTTAATCACGAAATGACATGGTTTGTGTTGAGTGGGCGTTAAACCCCATGTCCAACCTCGTGGGTGTGTTAGTCCCAAAGTGACCTAGTCTGTGTCGAGTGGGCGTCAAACCTGTGGACATTTGACCCAGCGGGTCTCTGTAGCAGAATACTGGACTTTCTAAAAGAGATAGATTTTTGTGGCATGAGGAATAACGTTGGTTAATAAGCTTTTAGTAAAAGGGGGGGCTACTCTTGTTTTCAATAATTGTCACCTGCTTTTCGGAGAAAGCGGGGGACTATTAAAATTGGTTCGTCCGTCTGTCCGTCCGTCTGTTTGACTGTCTGTCTGTCCGTCACACAATAACTCTCTTTCTAATTGAGCTAGAATGTTCAAACTTGGTGTAGGTGTTTACTAGGTCAATACCTTGATGGATTTCGAAGATGAGCATTTTCCGGAAAGCGGAAATAAGCAATTGGATTGGTTGATGCTTTGGGACACGATAACTTTAGTTCTCATTAAGTGAGAGTGATGAAACTTGGTGTATAGTTTATTTACATCAATACGGGTAAGCAGAGTGATAAGCAATTTGATTGGCCAAGATTTTGGAACACAATACCTCTTCTTCTATTTGAGCTAGAATGTTCAAACTTGGTGTAAGTGTTTATTGGGTCAATATCTTGATGGAATTCGAAGATGAGCATTTTCTGCTTAGGGTAAGCAGAGATAAGCAATTTGATTGGTTGATGCTTTGGGACACGATAACCCTGAGTTCTAATTAAGTGAGAGTGAGGACACTTGGTGTATAGCTTTATTACATCAATGCCATAACTATATTCGATAATGAACATTTTCTGCTGAGGGTAAGCAG
Organism: Patella vulgata; assembly: GCF_932274485.2. NCBI lineage: Eukaryota > Metazoa > Mollusca > Gastropoda > Patellidae > Patella > Patella vulgata. Next base: position 9,070,839 of record NC_065885.2, read on the forward strand.
AGCGATAAGCAATTTGATTGGTCGAGACTTTGGAACACAATAACTCTCCTTCTAATTGATGTAGAATGTCAAACTTGGTGTAGGCATTCATTAGGTGAATCCCTTGATGGAGTTCGATGATGAACATTGTCTGCTTACAGACATAAGCAGAGATAAGCAATCTGAGTGGTTGATACCTTAGGGGCACGATAACTTTGGTTATAATGAAGTGAGAGCGATGAAACTCTGAATATAGATTTATTATATCATTACCTTGACTAAGTTCGATTGTGCGAATTTTCTTCCTGGGCTAAGGAGCATAAGCAATTTGATTGGTCAAGACTTTGGAACATAAAAACTCTGCTTTTAATTGAGGTAGAATGTTTAAACCTGATGTAAATGTTCATTAGGTGAATGTCTTGACTGATTTCAATGAGTAACATTTCAAGCTAAAGCTAATCAGAGCTAATCAATTTCATTGGTCGATGCTTTGGGACAAGATAATCTTGATTCTATCTGATAGAGAGTGATGAAACTTAGTGTGTAGTTTGATTGCTCGATACTTTTGACAAAAATAATCAGTGAAAACGGGCTTAACACTGATACGTATCTAGCTGATACAAGACCATTGCCAACTCTCTGGAGAAACAAGGCTTAACTTCAAATAATCAGTAACATTGGTTACAATCAATGCACACATCTTGTCAAATCCTCAAAGGCTAATACCTTCGCTCAGAATAGAGTAATTTGAATAACATTTCAATATATTCATTTTGCATTATCTATTTTTGAGCTATTATAGCAAGAACGGCTAGCTCTTTATCTAAATCTTACATAATGTATCTTACACGACATTTTGTTAATCAATAAATTAGGTAATTATTGACAATGAATTATTGAAGGTTTTACACACATACTACCATCTGCTAGGGTGCTAATCTGTTGTATTGTACTCCAAATACCTACCGACCCACCTTATGGCATAAAAAGACAGTAAATCGACAAAAATAGAACACTGTATACCAGCGTTTGTTCTGGGTTGTTGGTTTTTTGTTGTTCTTGGTGTACAGTTCATTCGATTAATTACGTAAACTACCCCCCCCCCCCCGACACCCTCATACACGCTTAACTCATGTTAATGCAAAATGAAAATGAAATGGGGTGTTTAACGGCCTACTGTTCTGCTCCGACTGGGATAATGAAGTCGGCAATACGCCATACAGTGTGCTACAGGGTAAAGTTTGCCCAGGCAGCGCCACTATGGCCCAGTCTTCTATCGAATTCCAACTGCCAAGGGATCTTTTACGTGCATGCCAATGTATACACGGGACCTCGGTTTTTCGTCCCACCCGAACGACTAGACAGCTGTACTTGTTACGTACACGCGGACTTCGGGTTTTCGTCCCATTCATGATTTAAACGACGGTATGGTTATCCTTGCCGGGCCTTTCGTTCTGGTGGGGTGAGGGCAGGATGGACTGGAAAATCCCGAGGAATTATCTCGGCCAAGACCGGAATCGAACTCGGTACTCGATAGACGTGCTAAAGCCATAACTACTGAGTAACTCGGCACACCCCAGCAGATTCCGGTAGCCTGCCCTCCATTTGAGGTTTGCCGAGTGCCACTGAGTCACAACAAACTAGGTCGTTTACCTTTATGGCAAAATTTTTAAAAAAAAAGGATGTGACCCACTATTTTAATGTACAGACTGTTGTTTAATTACACGTGTAGATAATAAAAACTTTATTTCGATTGGACTGGCTTGCAGGGGCGTAATCATAAATTTGAGCATTTAGGGGGGGGGGGGGGGGCGAGGGGTCCAAGATGGAGACAACGTCAAATTTGGCGTGAGGTCTTGGTGATTACCCGAGAATCTTATCAAATCTGAGGCAAGATTTGTGCTCATTTAGACAACACTGGATCCTAATGTTTTAAAAATTACAGACCTGTCTCTAACTTAAGTTTTATTTATAAAATATAGAACAATTTGTCCATCTTCTTTCAATTTTTCAAAATTGCAACTTGAGAACTGTATTAGTGAAATTAGAAAATGGATGTCAAAGAACGTTCTAAAATTGAATGATGATAAAACCGAATATCTGTTATTAGGCTCAAGGCAACAATTATGTAAATTTGCACATGATAACCCCCCTGTTGTAATTTGTAATTGTGATATATTTCCATCTTATTCTGCTCGTAATATTGGCGCAATCTTTGATAGTTTTATGCTTATGGGAGCTCAAGTAAATAATATCTGTAAATTGTGCTATTTTAATATCAGAAATATAGGTAAAATACGTAAATTTGTAACTGTAGAGGCCACTAAGTCACTTGTTAATTCTCTGGTCACTTCTCGATTAGATAACTTTAATTCACTTTTAGTTGGTTTACCTTTAAAGCTTATAGATCAATTACAATAAGTACAGAATACTGCAGCTAGACTTGTTACTTTAACTAAGAAATGTGATCACATAACTCCTGTTTTATATAATTTACACTGGTTACCTTTTAAATATCGAATTGATTTTAAGATTTTATTACTTACTTTTAAATGTTTAAATAATTTAGCTCCTGTTTACCTCTCAGATCTTTAAGAACTTTATACACCTGGCCAAACATTACGTATATCAGATAAACTACTTTTAAAGCCCCAAACTGTTCAACTAGTCTCTTATGCTCAGCACTCTTTTATATAGTTATCAAGCACCTGTTTTATGGAATAATCTACCATTTAGTTTAAGATGTTGTACATCTCTATATTCTTTTTAAAAAACAACTTTAATAAATCAGGCTTTTAACTGACTCTGTATACAATCGTTAACATGTCCATAATCTTGTTGTTTATTTATGATTACGTTGTCACTTTGTAAAGTGCCCCTGAACATGTTATATGAAAGAGCGCACTACAAATATGCTGTAAAAAAAAATAATAATATATGAAAACGATTAGAGTGGAGCGAGGCTAAAACAGCAGCATTGCGTTTTACGTTTGTTTGTTTGACGTTATTCGCTGAATGACAAAAAATAAAAAGATTTCTTTAACTCTTTGAAAAATATTTCTTCATCCTTCATCATAAGGTCTGTCATTTGGTCAACTGGAGTCGTTTCGATTCCCCGGTTGTACGTGACCAGGAGTAGGGTCGCCTGTCCAACCTCGTGGGTTTTCTCCGGGTCATCCGGTTTCCTCCCACTGCTAAAGACCCCTACGCGCAAGCTAATTATTCAAATAAAATTGAACCATATGTTAGTCCCGAAATGACCTAGTTTGTGTCCAGTGGACGTCAAACACTCTCTCCCTCGCTTCCTCTTTATCCTTCGACTATGACAACGGATATTATTTTCACTGACAAATTATTTTGAGAACACACAATTAATAGACATGATATAATGCAAAGTGACCACCAGTTACCCCAGATATACTCCAAATTATGACGTTAAAGGCCATGCAACTTTCAAAACATTTCAGACCCGGGATCACACAGGGGCGGGTTCAGGATTTTCAGAAGGGGGGGGGGGGCTGGCCAAACTCGGTAGTGCGAAGCCCGGCCCTCGGTGGGCGGACTGCCGGGCAATCAACCAAGTCACCAACCGGCTCGTTTCGGAGTAAATTACGATTTCCAACCTAAATTGACTGTTAATTCCTTTCCCGCGAGAATATATATTTTAGCAAAATATTGTTCGCCACCGCAAAAAATGGGGGTGGGGGGCGTGCGCCGGATACGCGCCTGTCACAAGGGGTTGGGATGTGAAAAAGTACAGAAGGCATATTGAGGTAAAAAAGGTACATTGTGGAAATATTTACAACAGAAGGCATATTGCTGAGGAAGAAAGGGTATATTGTGGAATAATATACAGCCTGGTTGGGCCCATCCCTGGCTAAGTGGGTAAGACGCTGGCTCGCTAGCCTGGAGGTCGGGTGTTCGATCCCTGCATTGGCCGAGAAAGTTCATCCAGATTTTCCGGCGTGGTTTCCCCTCGTCAGTGATGCAGGATGGGGGGGCCTGACAAGGACAGCTGTCTAGTCGTTCGGATGGGATGAAAAACCGAGGTACCGTGTACATATTGGCGTGCACCGTGCACGTAAAAGATCCCTAGGCAGTTGGTATTCGATATAAGTGTAGGCCGTATAGCGCCGCTGCCCGGGCAAAATTTCCCTCATCGCATACTGTATGGTGTATGCCCGTCTTCATTAGCCCATGTTAGGAGCAGAACAGTAGGACGTTAAACCCCATTTCATTTCATTTCATTTCCATTTTGGGCCCATCCCCACCCTTTGTACACGCGCATGGCTTGTACGTAACCAACACGATAGGAGAGTCATTTCTTTATTTGTGTTAAACACATAAAGGTGGCGTTGTGTAAACTTTAAATTAAAGGACCATAACTTCAAATTGATGATTTGAATAGTCAGATTTTACTTAGACTAAACTAGTTCTTGATGAAAGTGGGCTACTTTTGTAGGCCTAACTTTTTAACATAAGTTTTAATGAAATCGGCTAATATTGTGGTTGTGTATTATCTTAAACTCTTTATAACCTTTATTGTAGAATGTTGGGACATAACGTGTATTAATATACAAAAACTACATTACGCAATATATTGTAATAGATAGACTTTTATTTATGTGTCATTCGAATTGAACACATGAAACAATATAACATTATAATAAGCCTAATCTCACCGACAATAAATTTCTGTATGCTGTATATTTATTCATTGATGTAAAAGAGAAGGGCAATCATAATACATCATATATATTCTATTTATTCTAGAATTACAACTCGCGCTAGTTTATCGGTGATTCATTCTCCGTTTGAGTAGAAATACTTGTTGAGTGACGATTCGGGCAGAATAAATCAACGTACTATTTTTAGCTGTCATAACGGTAAATTCAGTGGAAGGGAAGCAACTCCTGGAAAGACGCCGCACTGCGCGTGTCAAGAAATCGGTCGATTTTAATCTCAGTTGTCCAGACAACCATTGCCAATGTCTATTTCAATGTTATTTTTAGCGGCTGGGTAATCAAGTAGGAACAAATGAACTATCAAGAAGGCGGCCATCTTCTCTAAATTACCGGGTTTGTATTAAAACTACAGACTAAAAACTACTAGCTATTTTGATATTTTCCTCTAATTTTAAAACCTAAAAACCAACCAAGATGCCCGACAAGTGTAAGGAAACCGAAGATAATATTCAGTGGGCTAAATTAGCCGAGCAGGCGGAGAGATATGATGATATGGCAACGGCCATGAAAAAGGTTACGAAAAGCGAAAAAGAACTGTCCTCGGAAAGGAGAAATTTACTTTCAGTAGCTTATAAAAATGTTGTTGGAGCCCGAAGATCGTCTTGGAGAGTGATATGCATGATTGAAAATAAAGCCGAGACGCCGAAAAGGAAAGAAATCGCCAAGAAATTCCGACAGAATGTTGAAGATGAGCTGAATAAAACCTGTAGAGAAGTACTAGAACTGTTAGACCAAGATTTATTGCCCAACGTTGAAGCCGACGATGCTAAAGTTTTTTACTTGAAAATGAAGGGAGATTACTTTAGGTATATTGCTGAATTTGCTGAAGCAGATGCCCGAAAAGCTGCCATAGATAATGCCCAGTCTGCCTATCTTGAGGCGTATGATCTTGCGAAGGACAAGATGCAACCAACACATCCAAATCGTCTCGGTCTTGCACTAAATTTCTCTGTATTTTACTACGAAATCCTAAATTCACCAGATAAGGCATGTTGCTTAGCCAAGGAAGCATTTGACGCTGCGATAGCTGAACTTGACGGTCTAAGTAAAGAGGATTATAAGGACAGTACATTAATAATGCAGCTTCTCCGTGATAATCTAACGCTCTGGACCTCCGATGTCTCGGGAGAAAACGAGGAACAAGATTAGAGATTCATCATTTAGAAAGAACTATTTAATGCTTTTGACCTTATGATTACCATGCAGAATGTAATATGCCTATACGTTGATCTAACTTGTACGATCTACATAGATGCGGTGCAGACACAGACCTTGTGTCTGGCTTGGCGAGTATCAGTGACGTAAACGATATATTACTATTAATAATCTGAAATGGTTACTTTGTGACATTAAATGTGTTCCTAGCCAGCAAACTGACATTAATTACTCAACTGCCTAGCCCTTTATTTAAAAGCTATGTATGGTGATTTTATCCTGACACTATTTAGATTGTGACCAAATGTATGGATATTCAATTACCGTAATAATAAATATTCAACTTTGATATTATGTTCATTTAGTCATTTCTTAATCTTGAAATATTATCAATTTATAATCGTGTATTATCAGTGAAATACAACACAATTGTCTTTCTTTTTATTCAGTTGTTTGTCTCTCTTTGTCTCTAAAGAGTTGAATAAAAAACCAGGCAGGATCTTTTGATGTCTATATATAGATTAAGATATATATATAACTTCACGAGTTTGCCATTTTTGTTTTGTGATGAATGGCTTAAAGTCCACGATTGTTCCACGTGAAACTACTGTCTTTGACACATGCATTACAAACATTATTTCACATGCGATCTTCAACATTAAAGCAGATCAGGCAATCTTTTTCTAAGTTTGAAATAAATTTAGATATTTCCTCTCCATTAAGCTTAATAAGATTTAAACGCAATATTTATCATACTAAGTAAAACCAAATCCTTATGAAAAATCCTTCTGAAATGGACGCCACTAGTCACCAGAGGTAACTGTTTTCGTTGATACCATTTTAGCAGAACTTTTATGATGGAAAGGATAGTAAGTGGATATAATTTCAATTTTTGATACAGATTGTCTGATTTCTAGTTTTAAGAGAGCTAGTAGTTGTGTTTTGTAATCCATGTGGCCAAGCCAGTAGTGCCGTACATAATTTATGCCCTTGTAAAATGTCCTGTTAATTATTGAATTGTTGGCTTAACTGTCATGTTACTTGTTGCTTCAGTGATTGTAGGCCTTCCATCTCTGCGTTAAAATTGCTAAAACTAAATCTGAAATTCAAATTGTAAATTATCAATTCATGTAATACAGTTTTTTTGTGGAGTATCATTAAATTAAGAAATGAAAATCCAGTTTGTAAAATATCAAGTCACCATTTTGTACACTTTAGAAGTGAGTTGGATATAAAACATTGTAATTATAGTTTATTTTGTTTTTTTAGTTTATTATTTTTATTTCATTTGCCTGAGTGTGAGGGTTCAGATTTTTTCGAAATATTTTGAATTTAAGATGGGGGAAAAGTGTTAATTTAAATTGAATCTGGTATTTTAATGCCAAGCTAGAATGTAGAACGGGGAAGAATTAAATGTTGTTTTAATTTAATGCATCAGAGCTTTTTGTTTGCATTAACTGCTGATTTTTTTTGATTTTTTTTTTTTTATTATGCACTTGGTATTTTTGATCTCCATATTTAAAACATTTCCTACGAACCCATTCTATACTAGACTATAGTAATAATAATAATACCTTGCTTAGTAATTCAGGGAATTACATGCAATTCTACTTCAAACAGTTTTAACAAAATATAGAAATTCTTCGAGTATGACGTATATTCAAACACCTTTGAAAATGTTTTCGATAATCAGAACAAATTTCTGAAATAATTAGTTGATAGAAATTCTTCGAGTATGACGTATATTCAAACACCTTTGAAAATGTTTTCGATAATCAGAACAAATTTCTGAAATAATTAGTTGATAATATTTTCGATAATAAGAACAAATTTCTATAATGATTAGTTGCAATTATAGGCCATGCCTTGAAAAAATTGATCAATGGTTTAAAAATGATCAAACTTCACTAGTCAAATATTGACTCGGTTAGTTGCACAAATGGCAAGTGTAATAATCTGAGTGTTTTTTTCTCCAAATAAATTTGATAACCTAGTTAATCTTTTTCTTTTAATTATCAGAAAAGGTAATCAAAGGATGCTGGCATTAGAACAAAACAGTACCTCATATGTCAGATCTTAAGTGTTATTAAAATACAGATGTGACATCATCCTTTGATGTTGGCGTACCATTGTTTCAAATAGTGGTACAAGCAATGTGCTAGGCGCTCATTATTTATACTAGTTGAAATATTGGACACATGTTTCGCACTTGACTATTTAATTACACTTAAAATACAGATGTGACATCATCCTTTGATGATTGGGTCATCCTTTGATGTTTGGGTATAATTATTTCAAAGAATAATTTGGGCATTGTGCCAATAGTCTTATTATTTATACTAGATGAATTATTGGACGTGCGGGATGATTTCATTAAAATGCACATGCGAGATAGTATCTGTATTTTAAGTTGTTAAATGATCTTTGAGCATGACATTGACCTTTAGACCACACATAATGCCTGTATGTTTTCCAGAATTTTGTTAAATTTTTAATACTTAGCCTTGTACTGTTTGAAACTTGGTTTTATAATATTTTTGAAGGGTATTCGATCGAGCACTAGTATGTAATTTTAGTTGAATCTCAACCAGAAGAACTGTAGATGACTTCATTTGTTGTTTTGATAAACATTTGTACTAGCTACTTTAATTATGTGAATTTTTAAAATTACTATTATATTTGATCATTATTATTGGCTTATATTTAAATGTTCCTTATTACATCACACATTGTCACCTCTTCTGCCCACTACTACTGCATTAGTCGTCCTGGGTACAATTGTGCCGTGATTGTCGTATTGAAAAGCATGACGGGTATTGGTTAGTCTGTATTCTTTAAGGATGGTGCTACGACAATCATAGCTAAGTCTGTACCAAGGGTATCAACTCTTCTGACCACAACTGTGTTGGGACGTCCTTGTTAAGGATTGTGCTGTAATTGTCGTATTGACAAGCACAATGTACTACAAGTAATGGGTATTGGTTAGTCTCTATTCTATAGGGATGGTAGTATGACAATCATAGCTAAGTCTATACCAAGGCTGGGTGACTAACTTAGTTGTGGACTGGACCAAGGAGAAAGATTAATCTAGTCCAATTTATTATTAAAACCACGTTCATCCATTGAATTTTCTTGGAACTCTGTAAGCTCCACCTACGTAAAAGTAAGCCTGCACATTCGTTCTGATTAAATAGGCCCTGAATTGGAAACAAAGCACCCTAGAGGTCACTACAATGAATACAATATGGATTATTGAATATTATTGTTGATACATGTACAAAACAGGAGTGTAGCAATGGTTAATGAGTACGAGTATTACTCATAACTTTGCTAACCATATATGGTGACTATGGTTGTTATGACTACAACTGGTAATGGTTTAGTTTATTCAATTTCCTTTACCTGTATCATACCACGGTGACTCTGATAAGTTTGTTTTTCAAAGTTAGATTGCCAAGCTTATTGTATAGAGGCCTTGTTGAGGAAAACTGTTAGTATTTATATAGCCCGAAGTGGTATTCAGAAAAATTTAAATTGAAATATTTTTTGCGTTTTTGGAGGAATTAGTAGTACAAATTTTAACAAAAGAAAAGAAACAATCTTGAAAATATTTGAGTCTAAATTTTTTTAAATCAAGTCGAAAGGTTATACAACATAAGAAAACTAAACCTAATACTTACTAATTAAAAATAAAATAATTCTGATGGAGAAATAGAATTTCTGTTTAATTAGGAAGTTGTGATTTTTAACATGTTATTATGTAGAAAATTTTTAAATAATATTTATATAAATATCTCAATGTACATTCTGTTTTTATTATGGTCAATTTTAAGGACAATTATATTTGGACATCGTCGCCCTTCTTTTTTCCTTGATTTTGGGAGATTTAACCGGTGGACAGCCTCACTGCAGATTCAAAAGGTTGTATCCGAGTTTTGATCAAATTGTTGAGTGCCAAAACACGAATTACGTTAAGAATCACGATATTGTATAGAAACGTCACATTGAAATAGCGTACAAAAGATCTTGTGTTTCTTAAGACGTGCAGGGAAATTCTGATTTTGAAAAATAGAAAAAAAAAAGAAGTGAATTTCGTAGACCTTTTTGACTCTCAATCCACGATCTATAATTAAAACATAGAAATAAGGAAACTAAGAAATTGGCCTCTGAATGTTTTTGCTATGTGTTTTCTTACTAAACACAAAGATCTGAGACTTGGAGGTGTGTTTTTAATAATTAGAAAAAAGAAAAACCAACCAAATGACCCAAACTCAGATTTTTTTCATCTTTTCTCACTAAGACTTGATTTTGAAAAAAAATATTTTAAAAAAGTATCTTTCCCTAGATTTGCAATCTTTTCTCAGATTTAAAAATAATTTTTAGTGAGAAATTCACGACAATGAGAGCTATCTCATTCTTTTTTTGCTATTTTTTACATATTAAATATTATGTTTAAATTTATTATCACAATTTTATAAATTTTAGTTATGTTTTACATGTACTCACTTAGCTGTTTAAGGAACTCCATTTTCATATTGGCGAACTCCGACTAATTTTCATTACAACGTATCTCAAGAAGCACATGCATGATATTTTTAAGGATCTGTAATTGACCTTGTTGAATTCCCCCTAGTGATTATTAATATTATTGATTATAGGATAGTTAATATTAGGTAAATGCTTGTGATTATCTCCCCTTGGCTAGTAGTAACTAGATTTACATGTACAATTCTCTCTGTATGCTTTATTGTTACTTGGCTAAATTAGTTCAAATGCAAGAGTGTCCATTAACTGTCTTATGATAATAAAATATTAAATTAAATATAGGTACCTTAAACGCCTTTTGTTTATTTTATTTTGGTGTTGGCCGAGAAAGTTCATCAGGATTTTCTGGCGTGGTTTCCCCCTTATCAGTGATGCAGGGCAGAGGGCCCGACATGGACAGCTGTCTAGTTGATCAGATGGGACCAAAAACCAAGGTCTCGTGTACACATTGGCGTGCATGTAAAAGATCCACTGCCAGTTGGAATTTGATATAAGAGTAGGTCGTGGCATGGCTGTCCGGGAAAAATTTACCTCACAGCACACTGTATGGCGTATGCCCATCTTCATTAGCCCATCTTCTAAACCCCATTTCATGTATTTTGAGGTGTTGGGAGGGGGGTGGGGGAGAATAGAGAAAGTATTAAGGATTACTTGGTTGAAGATAATCTTATTAAAGACAGGAGAGGAGCAGTGAGTTAAGCACTGCCACAATACTCAGGCGGTCAAGTGGCATGGTTTCGATTCCCAGGTTGTACGTGGCAAGGGTCGTCTGTCAAACCGCATGGGTTTTCTCTTGGTTCTCCGGTTTCCTCCCACTGCTAAAACACCCTACGATTCCCAGGTTGTCCGTGGCAAGGGTCGTCTGTCCAACCTCATGGGTTTTCTCTGGGTTTTCCGATCTCCTCCCACTGCTAAAAAAAACCCTACGTGCAAGGGAATTATTGAAATTAAATTGAATCATATGTTAGTCCCAAAATGACCCTATTTATTTTTCTCTCTCATAGCACATTGCATGGTGTATCCCGGTCTTCATTAGCAGGTTAATGCAGGAATAATGTAAAACATTAAACCCATGGTAAAAGACAATTTTATTAAAGCGAGAATTTCATATTTTCTAAGAAAGTCAAAACATAATTATTTCTTTGTTTTTTGCTCAATAGGTTATCAACTCACTATTATACGATCATAGGCATTATTTCCCACACTTAAAAATCATTGACACAGGAAATAATAACACAATTACCTCCCTTGTTTTCCTATTCCCCCCATGGAATAGCTATCTTCAAACATTTGAATTTGAAGTTGAAAATGATATTTTTGCCAATTTCTCAACTGCAAATAGTGAATTATATTATTATTAGGATTATTCTTTAACAAGGTAGGGCTGTTTATAGATATCATCTATTTTAAGGCTTTATTTTAATAAATTTTAAAAATATAACTTCAAAATATGAAATTGTAACTTTAAAGACAGGGTTCCTGTCTGACAATAAACAACATCAAGTCGATCAGATTGTACGAACACAAGGTCTTGTGTACATGTCAGCATGTCAGTTAAAGAACTGTTAACAGTTGCAATTTGAAATAAGGCTGTAGCTTAGGATTTTCCAGGGACAATGCAATCTGTTTCACAGAGATCTTTTAATATCTCTGTTACAGATGACTGTTTCGACACGTGACGTCACATCACCACGCGGCGTCAATCATTGGCTCAATAGTGCGTGGATTGTTTACATAAGACGTTACTGATTCGGGCTAAATGGTGAATTTTACTTATTTTAATACCCATTTACACTAAATAGGAAATGATTTTTACCTACAAACAATTCAAACGTCTTTATTTATTTTTCCAATAAATGAAAAAAATGTTTTAGAATTTAATTTGACGGAAGAAAAAAGTTAATATTTGGGACTCATTAAGTTGCATCGATGTCATCCTATTATCAGTGATTGTAGTGGTGGCCTAGCGAAAATTCACTGCTGATCAGTGTGGGTACAATGTATAGTCATTTGGTGGTCCTGTGTATACATTGGTGTACACATGAAGAACCCTTGTCAGTTGGGGGATCACGTGGCTAAGTGGGTAAGACGCTGGCTCGCTAGCCTGGAGGTCAGGTGTTCGATCCCTGCATTGGCCGAGAAAGTTCATCCAGATTTTCCAGCGTGGTTTCCCCTTGTCAGTGATGCAGGACGGAGGGCCTGACAAGGACAGCTTTCTAGTTGTTCGGATGGGTCGAAAAACCGAGGTCCCGTGTACATATAGGCGTGCACGTAAAAGATCCCTTGGCAGTTGGAATTCGATATAAGTGTAGGCCGTAGCGCCGCTGCCCGGGCAAAATTTCCCTCATAGCACACTGTATGGCGTATGCCCGTCTTCATTAGCCCAGTTTAGGAGCAGAACAGTAGGACGTTAAACCCCATTTCATTTCATTTCATTTTCCTTGTCAGTTGGAATTCACAATAAGAATAGGCTGTCAAGTCAAATTCCACTCATAGCACATTTTAAGGCATAAATAGGCCTAGATGGTTCAGAAACAAATATTCCATTTGTGAACCTGCACCCCTTGATCAAACAAGAGAATCATTTATTTCTTCAATTTCTTAGTAACAGACTTTGATTGACAGTTGAACAGAAGCTATAATGAACCATTCAATACAAATTAAATGTCCTATTAGTTACTGAAACTTACAATCAGATGTTAATGAGAGACATGTCTTGTGTCAATCACAACTGATACAAGACAGGTCATAGGTCAATGGCTATAATGCATTACATATAATATCAGACAATGGTGTGTTGTTTCTCTGTCTGATTAATTACTTGTTATACTGTCTGATGGTTATAGGTAATTATAGAACAATAACTTATACCATGTGATATAACAATATGTCATATAATGTTATATTATGTATAAATTGGTCATCAAACTATGTATTGTTAATATAACCAGTCTTGTAGGTACATAAAATATATATTTAAAACATCCCAGCTCTACAGCAGTTCTTTAAGTAAGAAACGAAGGGAGGTTTATTCATTTTCATAACATTTCGGGTTAACGAGAGAGAAAATTGGGGTTTAATGTCCACTCGACACAAACTAGGTCATTTCGGGACTAACATATGGTTCAATTTTATTTTAATAATTCACTTGCGCAGGGGGTCATAAGCAGTGGGAGGAAAACGGAGGACCTGGAGAAAACCCTCGAGGTTGGACAGACGCCCATACTACTTGTCACATTCAGGCAGGGAATCGAAACCACGCCAGTTGACTCATTGATGAACCACTAGAAGCCCCCCTGTTTCAGCCTCCGCTAATTTTTTAAGGGAGTATTGCTGTTCCCCCCTCTTGTTTCGTACAGTACAGTACAGTACAGTACAGTACATAATATTATATGCTGTTGTATACTTTCCCTGAAATAATCAGAGGGACCAAGGGTGGCTTAGTGAATATTTTAAAAATAACTTTTCCCCAAATTATGTATATTTTGAGTATGTTGTTAGTACAAGACTGTTTTCCAGTTTTGGCTGAAAATACCTAGTGCTACTATCAGTTGCAAGTTGAGCAATTCCAATGGTAAATTGGCTAGGATAATGTTATGATTGCTATATAACCAGGGTACATGTTAATCAAATATTGAATATCACAGGTGGTGAACTTAATAATATTTATTCCACAATACAGTCATGGATCTTTAGATCAATAAACAATAATATATTATAGTTTACTGTTGCCTTATATATCATTTATAATCTCTTACATAATATCATGGACCCAGGGCCCTCACATAGGGGGAGGCTGAGGGGGACACTTCTTGGGGGTGGGGGTGCAAATTATCTAAGTGCATACCAGAAATATTCATTTTGTAAGAATATTCTTAATAAATATTGTATTTTAAAATTCTTTGAATCATAAAAAATCTACTGAGAGTGGGTACTGAACAAAGCAGTTACAGTATGAAACAAGGGGGGGCGGAGGGGGGTGTCACTGAAACTTTTGCCCTGCGCCATATAGGCTGCATGGACTTTATAGTCCATGATAATAACTAATTGATTATATACAACTTCCAGGACTGGTTGTTTTTATTTTAGATTTATTTTAGATTTTAGGCTAGACATAGTGGTTGTTGTGTAGTTGGGGTGGGCCGTGGGGGGGGGGGCTGCCACAACTTTCAATTAGATTGTGTGTCAACAACCCCTGTACCCCGCTCACAGTTTTTGATAAGCTGATTGTAACAGCACATGTTTGTTTCTTTTAGATTCCCAGTAATGTTCAAGAAGAAATTGAATAAAATCATTGGAGATATAAACTGTGGTCTGATCCCAGTTCCCATACATGATTATCTCCCCTCGGGCACCTGTTCATGACGTCATATAGATAACGGTACGTGGTCCTGTTTGTCCAGTATCTCTAGCTGTTTTCAACTGAATGTGGAAAGGGTCTGGTAAAACTGGACTTCTTTACACGCTTAATTGGCGCCAAACGATACCCCACGATTATTGCGTATGGTGTTATGTACCGTTAAATTGAGAATGTACAGGTGATATGCAATAGTTGTTTGGTTAAACTCATTTAGTTATATAGAAATAAGTTGTTAATAACTGATTCAGCTCAAAACTTGGACGATCCTTTTAAAAATGGCGGATAATTGAAGTGATCAAGTGGGTTAAACCAAATTTGAGCTAAATGTTGTCAACTGTCAAATAATGAAATAGTCCCCCTTTCCCGGATCCATCAGTCACCACCCCTCCATCCTTTTGCATGGCCTGTTAAAAACTTCGCAATTTTCACTCCATTTCAATAGTTGTCGAAGTCCAAGGAAAAATTAGTTTGGTCTTCTCGAAAAACTTTCACTAGTAGTAGTAGTGCCGAATGAGAAATAAATCAAGCGACAGTTTTTCTCATCTCGGTTGCCATGGAAACCAATCAATTACGGTACCAATTAAATGGGCAGCTGTTACATCATACTTGTCTGAACATGTAGAAGATTTAAAGTTTTGGAAACAAAGAAAGAAATATTTCAAATGCTGATGTCACTTTCTAATACTGGCATACATATAGGCCTAAATTTAGAACTGAGAAAATTATTCAGTTCAAGTTGCCAGGAATGAATTAAGACTTGTAAGCATTAATCATTTAATTAAATCAATTTGAATTATTAAACTGAATTTAATTCGATTCTGTTTTCGCCATGTTAAAATTTTTGCTTTTATGTTCATAGAATTAATTTCATTACTTGTAGCCCTGATGGTCTAGCCTAGCTAATTATTCGTAAAACTTGATTCAATGATTGAAGATGGATCCCAAACATCGAGATCTTTTGATACGGAAGCGTTCAGAACTGGTGGAGAATTTAAACACCAACGATGGTCTGTTTACTCAGCTTATAACCCGCAAAGTTTTAAATCAACGAATGGTCAGAACGATCAGGGTAGGTTGAATAAAATAGAAATTTGTATGAATGTGGACTCAGAAAAAATATATGCCTCATCATTTTAAGATTATATTTATATGATCATTAAATTTTTATACGTCCACATTTTCATGTGGACGTATATTATCGTCGCCCCTATCCGTTCGTCCGTCCATCCACAATTTGGTTGTGGACCTACAGGTCACAATTTGAAATATAGGTCTATCTCCCAAAGATCTCGGTTCCTTTCGATATTGGCATGTATCGGACCATAACTTCATGGATTATGGCCCCTGATTGTACGAAAAATCACGTTTTTAGCTTGTGGACACTCTAGAGGTCACAATTTTGATCCGATTTTGATGAAGCTTGAAATGCATGTTTATAACCCAAATATCTTGTTTCCTTTCGATATTCACTCATATCGCATTGTAACTTCCTGAATTATGGCCCCAGATTATACAAAAAATAGTTTTTGTTTTTAGCTTGTTCTCTATCCATCTCTTGCAAAATGCATGCCAATGTATACACGGAACCTTGGTTTTTAGTCCCATCCGAATGACTAGACAGCTGTCCTTGTCAGGCTGTCCGTCTTGCACCACTAACAAGGGGAAACCAGGTCGGAAAATACTGATGAACTTTCTCGGCCAATGCAGGAATCGAACTCCCGACCTCCAGGCTAGCGAGCCAGTGTCTTACCCACTTAGTCATCGTGGCTCCCACACTCAGAAGATAAACATGCCTCAATCTCTTAAAAAATGATATTAATGATCATAGAATTTAAATAACACACTATTTATGGATAACAATTACTGTGGTTTATTTCACTGCGACGTTTCAACAAGATTTCACAAGTCGTTATCAAGCATACTGTCCCTACATCTCATTAAAAAGGTAACACTGTTGCATGTACGTATATACTTATCTTCACACTTACATATTTGGTTAATAAGGTTGACAGCCACATCTCCATATTGATGTCTAATATATTCTAATATACTGTAGGGACAGTATGCTTGATAACGACTTGTAAAATCTTGTTGAAACGTCGCAGTGAAATAAACCACAGTAATTGTTATCCATAAATAGTGTGTTATTTGATTATGATCCAATTACTAAATGCCATTTAAAGAATAGATCATAGAATTTGATTAATGCTTTCATGTATGTACCGTTAGCTTATCATGAAGCCTGAAAATAAGGTACCTGTAATTGACAAATTCAGTCTTGACCAGGCATAAATCCTCTATTGTCTGTCATTTAGTCTGTAATAAATTTTTTTGCAGTGTTTTTATTGCAGTCGTTGTTTTTTAAGGCGAGCGATCGCTCACGGGCGCCTGCTACTCACTTAAATGTCGACCGAGGAGGAGTTTTTCTCCCTCTCCTTAAAATTGAAAATAACTCTCCTTTACAAAGTCATCGTGTGTTTATTATCATTTATAAAATCAGGAATGACCCCCTAACATGCTGTTATTGATCTTCAGAACCATTTCCCATACATACAACTAATCACTCTCCTTAATATCAGACCACTCTTCTTAATTTCTAAATCACTCTTCTTAATTTCTACATCACTCTTATCGAAACTGGGAGAGCTTTTCTAGGGGAACGATTTTTTCAATTTGTTGATTAAGAGGAGCTTTTTTCGACTCTCCTCTAAAATACAACAACGACTGTTTTTGATGTTCTTAATCTGGCACGAAGTTATAAATGTTAGTTACCAGTTTGATGATGCTTGCCATTAATTCCAGGCCTGCTGATCATGTTTTGTTTTTTTGTAGAATGGTCGAAGTCCAGATGAACAATCCGAAGAATTATTAGATATTTTACCGAAACGTGGTCCCGACTGTTTCGACAAATTTTGTGAAGCTCTGATAGCCGATGACCAAGAAAGTATCGTGACTGAGTTTTTGAAACCTAAATCCAGTGTACAAGTTTCGAACGAGGAACTCCGAGGGGTCAAGAGAACACGATCCCTGTCGCCAACACAACTTTTTATCAAAAATACCAAAGAAGGAGATATAGCCCTAAAATATGTTTCACAGTATGGGAATCCAGAAAGATTGCTACTTGCCTCCAAAAGACCTTATATGGTGAACGAGCAAGTTTTTTTGACAAAACATTATATATTAGATCCACGGGCTTCCATGAGTCAAACTCCTAATTCTCAATTTATTCCTGTTCCAACACAAAATCATCAACAGTGTACAGAAACTGTTTCTCCTTCAATGGAGAAACTCGCACGATGTGATAGTATAGGTGATGTATTTATTTTTTAAATCTGTATGTAAATTTATTAAAATTTATTAATTTATTGACGTCCACCAGTATTTAAAAATCTTATTAAAATAACAATTATTAGAGGCACACTTAAAGGACAATATTGGTGCCAGTCATTATCACATATGTGATAGAAATGGTTAAACACGTTGCAAATATAATTTTAACATAGAGATCATTGCTACGATAGATGCGTAATGCAGTTTTCAACAATCAGAAATGACGAACACAAAAGGAAAACACGAGTTATCCCTCTATATAACTGACTGAAGTGACGAGTGATAACAGATACATGGGCGAATTTCTGCTCACTAATAATTCCTTCGAAGACCAAAAGTTGTTATATGGGACTGTAATAGGATATCTGACAATTCAAAAAAGTAATTGAATGTCATTAGATAAGAGAACACAAGAAAAATAGAAATAGCCTGTACATTCCCTAATGTGTTTATTCATTCTGTACCTTATAAAAACAGTAGGGCGTTAAACCCGATTTCATTTCATTTCATTTTACAGACTTTTTCTATTTTTCTTTCGTGTTCTCTTATATAGTGACAGTCAATTTTTTTCATGAATTGTCAGATATCCTCTCACAATCTCACACACAGTGATAATGACTGTCACTAATATTGTCCTTTAAGAAAATTGAAAACAATGTAATGTTTTGCCTGGTGCCAGCAAATGTATTAACATTGATCATTTGAAAAATAAAATAGTTTACAATGGAACTCCCTGGTACTGGTAGGGGATGGCTGTTTTGTTTGTATAAACATTTATTTATTAAGGCTTTATTTATTTTTATTTGATATATTTTTTTTAGATACCATGAGGAATTTGATACCTAGAAGAGATTCGCAATCAACAGAGAGTGAAATCAAGAGAGATAACTCTAGAGTAGAAAATGATTCATATGTTTCAGGTGAGTAGATGTAGAATCAAGGAAATTAAGCTTGCCATAATTTGTTTCACAAAAAACATGCAAGTCTTATGTACACATAAATGGAAATGGAATCGGGTTTAATGGCCTACTTGTCTCCACCAACTGAGCAAACACAGGCCGAGTTTGGCAATAGCAACGAGTTTACATGTCTCATGATACCACTGTGAAATGGAATTAACGTGGTGATGAAATACTGTCTAGTCCATGTCCCATCCGAACGACCATTCGTTGTTCCTTGCTAGGCCCCCTGTCCTGTACGACTGACAAGGGGGAACCATGCCAGAAAATCCTGATAATATTTCTCCGCCATCACCAGGATCAAACAGGGGACCTCCAGGTTAGTGAGCCAGCAACCTACTCACTGAGCCACTTGGTCTCCCGAGTGTGTACTACTAAAAAGTGGAAACTGAACATTATTTGAGAACAGTGTCATATTATTTTCTATGTAAAATAGGGGGTGGGGTGGGGGGGTGGCCGAATGGTTAATGCATGAGCGTGTATCATAGGGTCTGTCATTGAGTCAATTGGTAGGGTCATCTGTCCAACTTTGTGGGGTTTCTCCGGGTCCTCCACTGCTAAAGACCACTACGCACAAGCGAATTATTGAAATAAAATTGAACTGTCTGTTAGTTCTGAAATGACATAGTTTGTGTTGAGTGGACGTTAAAATTACATTTCTCTCACTCTCCCTATCTGAAATGAAAAGGGGTTTATTAAAACATTCTACTGTTTTGCACCGACTGAGGTAATGAAGACAGATTTCCTATCTGAGACTGACCTAATGTTAAATTGTTTGCGAATCTCGGTACCACAATTATATTGTATTAAAGGACGATATTGGTGCCAGTCATTATCACATATGAGATAGAACTGGTTAAACCTGTTCCAAATATAATTTTAACACAAAGATCATTGCTACGATAGGTGAGTAATCAATGTTTCAACAATAGGAAGTGACGAACGCAAAAGGAAAACACAAGTTATCCTTCTATACCAGTAACTGACTGAAGTGACGAGTGATAACAGATACACAGGCGAATTTCTTCTCACTAATAATTCCTTCGAAGACCAAATGTCAGTTAAACAGAAGGATAACTTGAGTTTTTCTTTAGCGTTCATCACTTCCATTTCTTGAAATCTTAATAACACATCTATCGTAGCAATGATATCTGTGTTAAAATTATATTTGGAATGTGTTTAACCAGTTCTATCACATGATAATGACTGACACTACTATTGTCCTTTAATGGAAAAAGGGAAAGCCCAATAGTAAAATGATAGAATATTTAATATGGGTATTTTATATTTCATATTTTAACCAGTGATAAGAAGAGAAGTCGTATCAAATGAACAGCGTGTAATATGTGATAATATGGTTGATAATGATATAGATCTAACAGATGGACCTGTTAATGTATGTGTAGAAAGTTCAACCAGGCAGTTCTTTATAGAGAATCAAAGACAGGTAATTCTTTTCTAGTCACAACTGTCAGGACTTCTTTTGCAACGATACAGAATTCTAAAAACCATCAGGGTGTTGTCTGCTGTCTTACATAATCTTTAAAGATACATTAGTTAAGAGTTTAATAAAGAGTTGGTCATTCTTGCTATAATAATTCAAAAATAGATGATAAAAAAAGAAAATATTGAAAACTTCATTCTCAGCCAAGTTATCATTGTTTGTAGTTTTGACAAGATGTGTGCACAGTGGTAACCAGGGCACTGGTATAATCGCATCTTAGCCTCGCTTTCACATTTTTGAATTAAATTTTTAAATAGAGAACCGTTTTAATCTAGTTAAAATCTCTAGTATTCGATGCCATCAAGAGTCGATTATGGCCTTGTTTTGTTAATAGATGTCTAATTAATATTTTATATAACATTTTAGACATAAAGAAAGACCTGTAATAGGCAGATTTAGCTCTTGCATAATGTATGTTGAGTGGCTTCACTATGAATATCGAATATATTGGGTACGTCATACTTATAGAATAAAACCTGTGATTGTTTCCCATAAACAAGGTTCGCACACTCCTTGAAACTCCTTGAAAATCCTGGAAAAATGAAAATGTGATTTCCACTACTGGAAAATCCTGGAAACACAAGATTTCTCCTTCAAACTCCTGGAAAATTAACATTTGTGGTTTTGCTATATATTTTAAGATATAAAACTGATCATAGTCATCAAATGTTTCTTCAAAAGTTCACGAGTTCGTTGCCGTAAATGGACTGGTGTCAGTCGAACAATGTTCTTGAAGCGTAAAAAAATTACATTATGATGTAGAATTCTATACAGGATCTCCTGGAATCTGGTAAAAAAACCTCCTGAAATTTGAAGTGTTCCGAGTTCTGTTACTATCTTATATACTGGATATCCATGATTCTGATCATCTTTTTAGCCTCATCTGACTCAATGAAAATGTCTGACTATGAATTATATCTGTCAGTCAGATTTTTGGTAATGAGGCACAGATATACTTACAATTTGTACTTGATAGAAAATATTACAAAACACCAATCTTTTTCCCCAATCTTTTATCATTGAGTCAGTGGAACAAAATTCCAGAACATACAAAATTTTTGAGCTTATCCCCACTATCTTTTATCACCGAGTCTCAGAACAGCCAGAAATTTACCAGAATCAGTAATTTTATTTACTTTCTATCTGTTATCAGTATCAACATCACCCAGGTGTTATCTACATGCCAGTACCAAATATATTTTACAACAATAATTGAACAATACTGGGTATTCCCCCTCCCGTAAGACACAGTCTAAGATATTCATTGAAACGTGTGAATTTGAGTTTTTTGTTGTTTATTGCTGATTAAATTGAATTTTATATTTGTGTCCAGATATGCACCACAATGTACCATTGACACGACAATTTTTACAAATTTTCTCGGAGGAGGACCCTGGGCCTCCCTCTGCTTATGCTAGGTTCCCACTATCACGATTAATGCTGCGATTGAAATCGTGGTTTTAATTGTGGTGGTCCTATCAAGTTGTAGCAATTGTGTTGATCGTATTGAAACTTATCCGAACGTATCAAAACGTGCCAGATGGTGGACTTAATAGGGACAATCCGATCTTAAAGGTCACCGGAAAAGCATCAATTTTTTTTTTAAATAATGCAAGTAATTATGTCAACATATCCTTTCCATAAGTATAACCCGAGCCCGAACGTCAATAATACCTGCAACAGGTAAATTTCAACATTAGTAATTTCCGCCGTTCTCCGTCGGTAGTCGGAATTTTCCGTCAATAAGCAATCCGTGACGTCATTTTAGTCCTTCTGCACATAGAAATATAGACTAGAATATGAGCAGAAGGACTAAAATGACGTCAAATTTACGGAAAGTTACGACTACCCACGGAGAATGGCGGAAATTGCTAACGTTGAAATTTACCTGTTGCAGGTAATATTGACATTCGGGTTCGTGTTATACTTATGGAAAGGATATGTTGACATAATTACTTGCATTATTTAAAAAATTTATGAACCTTTTCCGGTGACCTTTAAAGCATCGCACGACAGTGGGAACCTGACATCACCAAATATCCTGTGTCTGCCACTGAATACCAAGACGGATATGGAGAATGTTTTGGGGGAGTTAATAGTTTAAATACTCAACATTTATTATCCAATCTTGGGTTCATAGAAAGTTAAAACAAATGAAATCATCTAATTTTGTTGGTTTTTATTTCAGTCATATCCTATGAAAAAATTACCACGAGGTGAAGCGTTAATAATTAACGTTAATGAGGTGACAGGTAAACCCCCGAGACGGGGAACTGATATCGACAGAGATAATATCCATTTTCTTCTCCTTCAACTACATTTCAATGTGACGGTATATAATGATACTGATGGTCTGACTGCAAGGGTAGGTTATTTAAAAATTTCCAATAAAATCAGTTTTAATTATTACGCAATTAAATTAGGTTTTAATTTGTACAGAATTTTGGAGCCACGGTGGCTAAGTGGGCAAGACACTGGCTCGCTAGCCTGGAGGTCAGGTGTTCGATTCCTACATTGGCCGAAAAGTTCATCAGGATTTTCCGACATGTGCAGGATGGAGGGCCAGACAAGGATAGCTGTCTAGTCGTTCGGATTCTATGAAAAACCAAGGTCCAAAGTATACATTGGCATGCACGTAAAAGATCCCGTTTCAGTTGGAATTCTTGTAAATTTAAATGAATAAAATATTGTTTCGGTCTGCCATTGAGTCAAGTGGCATGGTTTCGACTCACTGTGCATCTTCATGTATTTTCTTTGTCCTCCAGTTTCCTTCCACTGCTAAAGACCCCTACACTAAGGGGAATCATATATTAATCCCGAAATGACCTAGTTTGTGTCAAGTGGATGTTAAACCCCATTTCTCTCAATGTTACATGTTATCATTTTTATAAAATCTCTTCTCTACTATATTCATACTGTCAGTATCATTTTACCTGTTTCAGGAAATCCTGGAAAAAGTCACCAACTTTTCAAAATCGGAGAAACATGAAGAAAGTAACGCATCTTTTATTTGTTTGTTGAGTCACGGAGAAGAAGGGTATATTTACGGAACAGATGGAGAGAAGATTGTGTTAGACTATGTTTTCTCGTTGTTTGATAATAACAGATGTAGCGGATTACGTGGAAAGCCGAAGATATTTATAATACAGGCATGTCGAGGAGGTAGGAATACCTGTAGTCTTATTAAAAGAAGGCCCTTTGTTTGGAGACGCATTATACAATACACATCAAATATAATTAAATTGCTAAACAAAAGGCAGTGTTTTCGTGGGAAAATAAAGTCGTGTCAGGTGTCGTAAATCATTCTACTGCCTGAACAGAAAAACTTCTTTATTTTCAATTCAATCTGACACGACTTTATTGTCCCATGAAAACACTGCCTTTTGTTTAGCAATTTAATTATGTTTGATGTGTATTGTATTTTTTTTTTTCGAGAGGGATTTCAAGCGAAATCTAAAGTAGTAAATAAAATAAACGACCATTTCCTTGGACTATTTCACCCTTGTAGACTATTACCCAGTCCTAAATCTTAATGGAAAATAGTTGTGTAACACATAGATTATCCAGTCCTAAATCTTAATGGAAAATAGTTGTGTAACACATAGATTATCCAGTCCTAAATCTTAATAGATAATAACCTTGCTGACTTTCTTGGTCAGTCCTTTTGCTAACACAATCTCCCACGTTTGCAAGGATTTGTATTGTATGTTTACAATCTGATTAAAACACATATCCTACTTCGTTTTGTTTTTTATAGTTCAACATTTCGTTTTACTTGGGATCTGGAAGAGTTCTTATATAACCTGTGTTCTAGTTGATGTTAGGGATTAGTCAATGAGACGGTCTGTTGCAGCGAGTTCTTGGCGCGCGATGCACTGAACTGTGGGTATCTTACTTGAAACATCAACGCTGATTGGTTAATCAAATGTCTGATGTCATAGGTTCAAAAACCGCTCGTAGGACCCCAGATGCAACCTCCCACTACAACTGGTCAGATCTACATATGGTAGAGGCCATCAAAAGTATAAAAAAAAAACCGAAACGAAATATAAATCTGTATTTTAATCATGTACTGTAGATATTTTCTGAATCTTAAGAGAGTAAGATTTTAATGTGTATATATTTTGTAGAAGTACATTTGAAATAATTTCTATTGTATATTTGATATAATGATATAGGGTTAAATCTATTTGTTAAGGCCAGCTCAATTTCTGTCAAGGTCGCTGAGATGTAAATAAGGTTAGGGCTCGTGATTGTTGGCGAGATTGTGGGTTAGGGTAAGCATTGGGGCTAGGTCCAGGGTTAGGGTTGGGATTAGTGCTAGCCCTATTTACATCTCATGACCTATGACGAAAAATTTAGCTGGCCTTATGATTTAGCACTAACCGTGATATAGATATTTCCTGAATCTATGAGAGTAAGATTTAAATGTGTATATTTTATAGAAACGTTTGATCGTGGTGTAAGTTTAGATGAAACAGATGGTAGTCCAGTGGTGAAACAAGTTCCCACTTTATCCGACATGATTATTGGCTATCCTACACAGGCTGGTGAGTTTAAGTAATTATTTCTCAAAGACTTTGATTCTAAATAGAGCATGGTGGTTCAGTGAGAACGGCGCTAGCTCATTAGACAGAAGGTGTTGACTGAGAAAGATTCAGCCTGGTTTCCCTTTGTCATTGCTGCAGGACGAGGGACTGGCAAGGAACTGCATCTAGTCAAAAGAATTAGGTCCAGTATTCACATTAGCGTGCAGGGCGTTGAGTGGTCTAGCAGTTAAACATGTGCGGAGATTGGGTGGTCATGTGGTTTAACGTATGTGGAAGTTTGATGTTCTAGTGGTGTAACGCGTGTGGAAGTTGGTCAAGTGGTTTTACGCGTACGGGGGTTGGGTGGTCTAGTGGGTTAACATTGCTCCTGAAATCACAAGGTCTGTCATTAAGTGTCATGGTTTCGATACCATGCTTGAAAGTGACAAGGAGTAGGGTCGCCCGTCCAACCTCATGGTTTTCTCTGGGTCCTCTCGCTGCTAAAGACCCCTACGCTCAATAATTCCTTGACCCATATGTTGGTCCCGAATTGACCTAGCTTGTGTGGAGTGGACATTAAACCCTATTTCTCTCCCACTCTGGAAAGAGTACATTTGAGTAGAAACATTATTCTCAGAGTGAAATTTCTATCATAGCTCACAGTGTAAGTTTTTTTTTACCTTTTTGGTATTAATGTCTTTGTGTTAATCACAGAACGATGTATGCCTTTAATGTTTAATTTCAGGAGAAATTGTGATGTATGCCTTTAATGTTTAATTTCAGGATATTATGCATGGAGAAATCGTGAACGAGGTAGTTGGTATATTGAAGCCATTGTTAAAGTTTTCATGAAGCACGCTAAACATGACGATATCTGTACTTTATTCAACAGAGTGAGTAGCTAGGTTTCGTTATCAAAATCGTAGAAAAACATCTATGTAATTGTGTATACCAGAGGCAGCACAACTTTTGTGCCAAATGATCTATACAATTTCAGATTGCATTAAAGATACATTATGTAAAAGCTAAATCTGCCTATTGCAAGTCTTTATTGTATCCATAATACGTAATACGTCTTTGTAATCTCCGATTTTTTTCTGTGTTGCTGAACAGCTTTGGTCGAAATTAAAATACAGATTAAAATACAAAATTGAAATGCAAATTAAAATACAAATTTACAAATGACCTAGTTTTCACTCATTTTTTTATCTTTTCACTCATCTTCATCAGCCCGATTGGAGGAGAATGGTAAACCACATTTTATCTTTTCTGATATTTCTGTGATTCAGGTAAATGCTGTTGTATCGAAGAAAATTTCGCGAACACCAACCATACACATGGATCAGATGTCACAGATGTCCGAATATAAAAGCTCACTACGAATGCCACACGTTTATCTCTTTCCTGGAATAGGATCAGGCTGAAAGATATGGATCATGTATCAGAATATAACAGAAGCTTCCATCCTTCAATCTGCAGCTATCAATCATTTTTGCTTTTAAACATTTTTGTATTCCCCTATTTTATTGCTCATTTCATTTTAATTCATTCTTTTCTTATGCATGATTAATCAGGTTCAGGGTTTCAATTTCCTGGATTATTTAGATATGATCGTGTTGTTTATTTGATCAGAATTAGCTCAGTACTTGCAGTGAAAAGTGTATTTTTAGAAAGGGCTACCCCGTAACTATTTATAGCAGGACGAGGTGATCTTTAAATATGGCCGACCTGCCCACAGATTAAGCCATGGACTTTGGGGGCTGCAGGCCAGGATCCTCCTTCAGCTGGTAAGCCTCCGGGGATTAAGTAAAAAATGCTGGGTCTTGTGATCGTTATTTAAGGGAAATTGAAGCCGTTGTAAACTACAATATTGTGAAAGTTGAATATGAGTTCAGTATTTGTCAATATTAGGCCTACTCTGCAGATGATAATTCGATTGATATTTTAATTAAATGTTAAACACACATTATTCAAGAGCTAAATCTGCCTATTGCAGGCTGAAATGTTATATAAACTATTAACTAGATATTTATTAACATTCATGACAAGACCATAATCAACTCTCGATGTCAAAGCTAGCCTGCCATCTGATTTGAATCTGATCTGCAGTCTAAAGACCGTTCATGATTTACCGTAACAACGGTAACAATAACAATCGAGGCTACAGTGTTTTTTAAATTAGTATTTCTCAGCTAAGATTGGAGTAATTTGAATCAAATTTTCAGCATATTCCTGTTACATTATCTATATTTTAACTATTTTAGCAAGGACTGTCAGTTCTTTATCTAATCTTCCATAATGCTGCTTTAAATGATTAATGAGAGTATATTATAGTGCGGATTAAGGCATGAAACTTGGTGATCAGCACGTTTAACTTCTGATGAACCAAATCGTGCTATATAACCATAAAGTGAAGTAATTTGACTGAAATTTTCAGTACATTTTTTTTCATTATCTATTTTTTAACTATTATAGCGAGAACTGTCAGCTCTTTATCTAATCTTACCTAATGTCCCTTTAAGCCAGTTGTTCTCAACCTTTTTTTGCCAAGGTCACATCTTGAAACACATAAAAAAATAGTGGCACACCTGGCTAAATATATATGAAAAATATTTGAATTTTTCAAAATAAAAGCATGGCAAGTCAGACGGTATAAAACAGACAGAGACTAGTCATAGACACATAGAATGATTCAAACTAAATAAAGAAAAACACAGCTATGAACTTATCAGTAGACACCAGTGAATACTCAATGTTTTTTTTGCATTTTCTTAGTGTGCCGTTCAAAATTTTCGTGGCACACTTAGAAAGATCTTGCGGCACACTGGTTGAGAATCACTGCTTTAAACCGTCAAACTTGGCGATATACAGCGTCTTGAACTGCTGATGATTCTAATCGTGCTATATATTTATCCGAAAACTCATTATTGTTCATAAAATGTTGCTCAAAGTTGATTGGGACTAAAACTATGCATTTAATATTTTATATTTTTATACATTTATCAGATTTACTATGCCTGGAGAATGATTTTTTTATTTACCTGGATGTTCAGGGAACAGAGAGGTCTGTAACCCGAACTGTTAGCACTAGTTAGCATCTATTTAAGCTATGTGACCTTACCGTATGTGGCAGAAACATTGGTAGTTGAAACATCTGTAAACTATGAAATTTGGTGTTCGATAAAACCTGAATTGTGACAGAACCCACTGATGTATGTGACAGGGACCAGTCGTGTATGTGACAGAGATCACTGGTGTGGTGTGTGACGGGGACCACTGGTGTATGTGACAGAGACCACTGGTGTGTGTGACGGGGGAGTAGTGGTGTGTGTAACATGGACCAGTGTTGTATGGGACAGGGAACAGTGGTGTATGGGACGGGGAACTGGTGTATGTGAGAGAGACCACTGGTGTGTGTGTGTGACGGGGACCACTGGTGTATGTGACAGAGACCACTGGTGTGTGTGACGGGGGAGTAGTGGTGTGTGTAACATGGACCAGTGTTGTATGGGACAGGGAACAGTGGTGTATGGGACGGGGAACAGTGGTGTATGTGAGAGAGACCACTGGTGTGTGTGGGCCTGGGAACACTGGTGTGTTTGATGGGGAGCGGTGGTGTGTGTGACAAATACCAATGATGTATATGACAGGGACTAGTAGTGTGTAAGTGACAGGAACCAGTGGTGCCAGGGACTTGTAGTGTATGTGACAGGGACCTGTGGTGTATGTGGCAAGGACAAGTGGTGTATTTCATGGACCAATTAATGGTGTATGTGACAGGGACCACTGGTTTATGGTGACAGGGACCAGTGGTGTATATGACAGGGACCAGTGGTGTATGGTGACCGGGACCAGTGATGTATATGTCCAGTTATATTTGTGGATGTAAATTGATTAAATTAGTTCATAGGTGTGTATTATTTCCAGCACCATTTGTCTGCTAATGTTTGCGGATGTAAATAATATAAAACTAGTTCATGGGTGTGTCTTATTTCCAGCATCATTTGTCTGGTAATGTTTCTGGATGAAAATAATATAAAATTGTGCGTATAATTCTAATTGATGAGGGTGTCTTATTTCCAGCACCATTTGTCTGGTTATATTTGTGGATGTAAATAATATAAAATTGTTTTGTTATTGTTCTCACTGCCACCATTTTATTGTTTTTGTACATTTTGTTTATTTTTATTTCTTGTTGATTTTTTTTGTTTAAAAATCTGTTGTGTAATTAATAGTCTGAGATCTATATGTATATCATGTATTGTTATAACTCTATAACTGTAATAATTATAGTCTCAATGTGTGCTTCTGTTCAACAGCCTTCTGATTAAAACACAGGCCCCCCAGGTTCACAAAACATTCTCAGACTTTAGTTAAGAATTTACTCAACTTTTAATCACTGTTTATGAGAAATATTTTTGATCCAGAAACACAAAACTTTGCATATACTTTCTTATCAATGTATTTGCTACATTAAAGAAACAAAAGTTTTATAAAGGGCTATATTATAGTTAAAATAAGAAGAACAATTTTGAGTAAATTCTTAACTTACGTCTGAGAATGCTTTGTGAACATGGGGCCAGTTCCTATTTCGTTCCTTTTTTATAGTTCAAAATCTCGCTTTACTTGTCTTTACTATACTAGGATCTGGAAGAGTTGTTATCATTGACGTGTTCTGGATGATGTGAGGGATTAGCCAATGAAACGGTCTGTTACGGGAAGTTTTGGCCTTTTAATGCACAGAACTCTGGGTAAACCACTAGAAATGTCAACGCTGATTGATTAATTAATGTCTGACGTCATAGGATCAAAAGCCGCTTGTTTGACCCCAGACGTAAACTCACGTCGCTATAACTTGTCAGATCTTCATGTAGTGTAGGCCATCGAAATTATAAAAAAAAAAAAAAAAACGAAACGAAATATAGATCAGGGCCCTGTTCCACGAAATTTTAACTAAAGATAAAATCCAAAATTTAGTAGATACTTCAATTTTGATTGGCTAAGCACTTAAATCAATCTAATATTAACCAATCAAATTACTAAAATTTGGATTTTATCTTAGTTAAAATTTCGTGAAATAGGCCCCTGTATTTTAATCAGATTGGTTTAATAGGGGCCCAAGGAATTGGATATAGTATAATACTTGTAGTTTATTTTAAACACCATTCATTCATTAAGCCTAAAATATAAGTTTTTACATCGTCTGGTTGTTGAAACTATCTGAGATTTGGTGAATCTGTTCATGAGTAAAGATGTAGAAGTTTTAAGATTCTATACGAATTTTACACATAGCTTGTAGCCTGAGATTTTGGTGAATCTGTTAATTTTACACATTATAGCTTGTAGCCTGAATGGGACCAAGAGACGACCTGAGATTTTGGTGAATATGTTTGTCTGTGTAGATGTTCTAGGGTTCTATACGAATTTTACACATTATAGCTTGTAGCCTTGATGGTGCCAAGTTTTTTTCAAGGAGTTCAGTGGAAATTGACTGTGCAAAATTCTTTTGTTTCTAAGCAGACTTGCAGGAAAATCCCAATATGTTCCTTTAACTTTTTTCTGTTATTCATCACTGCCAACGTTTTTATATTTTAAGACGTTTCTATGGAAACTCAATATATTTTTATTATAATTTACATCTTGCTATATAAAATATTTTAACATATATGTTTTGTTTGGGTTTCATTCATTAATCACAAGAAAGACTTTTGTTGATTTTAAATCGCTTTTCAGGCAAATATTCATAATTGAATGATTAAAGAACTTCTAGGAAGAAAACGTTGAGTTTTACGAGAAAATAGTTTTGTATGAGAGACCTGAGTTGTGCCTTTCTATATTGGTGTGAATCCTTGTAATTTCACGTCTTTTTATGGTCGAAAATGAGGTTGTTAACTGGAGTTAATTCCCTTGACCTTCCACGCTTGAACATTCTTTGCCTTTTCTGGGGGGTTGGGTGTCGTGCGCGTTGGGTAAGAAGGGCTGTCATTGAGTCAATCGGCATGGTTTCGATTCCCAACTTGTACGTGACAAGGAGTAGACTTGCGTGTCCCGAAATAACCTAGTTTGTGTCGATAGGACATTACTCTCTCTCTCTTTCTCTCTGGGTTTACCGATTTCCCATCGCGAAGGAGTTCAAACCGGTTTTTAGACAGCTCTCTCTATATATTGATTTTGCATGCATATTAAGATAATGACGTGAAGTTGATGGAGGATAGGTTGGTGTTCTTGGTAATTTTGTCTAACAGGGTTAGCAAGACCGTAGTTCCTTTAGGAACCGTCTCTGATCGGACGCTCCGTTCCTCAAGGAACTTTAAGACTCATGCTAGCTAACCCTGCTATGTTCTGGCCTGGGAATTTTAAGATCCACTATGATCGAAGCTAATGATCGTCATTTAAGATATTTTGAATTGACAGAGAACTACAATATTATGAAAGCTGGATCACTAAAACTAATAGGCTATAAGGATATAATGAACTGAATAAATACAACATTAGGCTACAAGGATATAATGAACTGAATAAATACAACATTTGGCATCTTCTGCCGAAAACATAAATAAGCCAGCGCCACACTTTTCAGCCCGATTAAATCAGAACTGGGAGATTATCCATCGTTGATATTTTGTATTTTGGTTTGATTCTTTTAACATACATTATGCAAGAGCTAAATCTGCCCATTGTACTTGTAGGTCTTTCTTTAGGCCTGAAATGTTATATAAACTATTAATTAGACATTAATTACTGTATCCAGACCATAATCAACTCTCGATGTCAACGCTATAGCCTGCGATATTTGTTGGATTATGATACGATTTGCTGCATAACTTTCCTTCTCGATTTAACGATTAAGTGGATAATCGAGACTATGATTTTTGTCGTACCGACTTTAGTAATGATGACCGAGACTATGCGGAACTTTCAATCACTTATTTCTCGGTTCATAGTGGATCAATTTGACTGAAATTTTCAGCAAATTGCCTTTACATTATCTAGTTTTTAACTTTTATAGCGAGAACTGTCAACTCGTTATCTAATCTCCCATAATGTATCTTTAATAAATGATTATCAATCAATTTGGTTCCATTTTAGCGTGGATTAAAAGTCGTAACAATTAGATATGAGAAAAATGGATGATCAGCATATTTTAAGTGTGACGCATACTGGGTGCTGAATCATGTGACATGTATATATGATAGTAATAAATGTGATCTATCAAGAAGTGTATTTCCGTACCGGTCAAGTTATTTATAGATTTATATACTCCCCTCTGTCCGTATTATTAATTAATATAGCCTATAATATCTACCGGTCGTTTATTAACCATATCTTCACGAATACATACATATATCATATCTATATGATACACGTACGAACATGAACAGAATACAATATAATATAATACAATCGAGGATGTTAATCTATAGATAGAGAGAGAGAGAGAGAGAGCTAAATAGAATATAATATAACCAAGAATGTTCACCTATAATAATAGAGGAGAGAGGGGGAGAGAGAGAAATGAAAAGAAATGAAATGGTTTGTAACGTCCTACTGTTCTGCTCCTATACAGGGAAGAGAAGAGAGAGAGAGAGTTAAATAGAATATAATATAACCAAGAATATTCAACTATATATATATAGAGAGAGGGGGGGGGGGAGAGAGAGGGGGGGGGGGGGGTCACCATCCACTAGACACAAACTAGGCCGTTTCGGGTATAACACATGGTTCAATTATATTTCATTAGTTCGCTAGCGCGTAGCTAGGAGTCTAGCAGTAGGAGTACCCGGAGAAAACCAACGAGCATGGACAGGCGACCCTACTCCTTGTCACGTACAAGTGGGGAATCGAAACCACGCCACTTGACTCAATGACAGACCTAATGATGCAACGCGCACGCGTTAACCATTCCGCTGTATTACAGTTGACAACAAACTTTATGAAATATACAAACTCTTAAATTCTCAAATATAACGTTTAAAAAAAACTTAAATTAGTTGGCAACCAAAATAACGAATGTTCGAGATAAGTAACGTCATCGAGAGATTACATAAATTTAATGTGATGGGCGTTATCAGCGAATGCCTTAACTGCACTGAATACAACAGATCAGGTAAAATGGATCTCATACGGGGGGTGGGGGTAGAAGAAACGATGAATTTATCAGGTAGGGTAGATGACACACTGAAGACAATAGATCAGGTGAAATACATGGAAAATGGAATAGGTCAGGTAAAATAGATGACACGCTGAATACAATAGATGACACGCTGAATACAATAGATGACACACTGAATACAATAGATGTCATACTGAATACAACAGATGACACGCTGAATACAATAGATGACATACTGAATACAACAGATGACACACTGAATACAACAGATGACATACTGAATACAATAGATGACACACTACAATACAATAGATGACACGCTACAATACAATAGATGATATACTGAATACAATAGATGACACGCTACAATACAATGTATGATATACTGAATACAATAGATGACACACTACAATACAATAGATGACACACTACAACACAATAGATGACACGCTAGCTACACTACAATAGATGACATACTGAATACAATAGATGATACACTGAATACAATAGATGACATACTACAAAACAATAGGTGACATACTGAATACAATAGATGACACGCTACAATACAATAGATGACACACTGAATACAATAGATGACACACCGAATACAATAGATGACATACTGAATAAAACAGATGACACACTGAATACAATAGATGACACACTGAATACAATAGATGACACACTACAACACAATAGATGACACACTACAATACAATAGATGACACACTACAATACAATAGATGACACACTACAATACAATAGATGACATACTGAATACAATAGATGACACGCTGAATACAATGGATGACATACTGAATACAATAGATGACACACTGAATACAATAGATGACACACTACAATACAATAGATGACATACTACAATACAATAGATGACACGCTGAATACAATAGATGACACGCTGAATACAATAGATGACACACTACAATACAATAGATGACACACTACAACACAATAGATGACACGCTGAATACAATAGATGACATACTGAATACAATAGATGACATACTGAATGCAATAGATGACACGCTGAATACAATAGATGACATACTGAATACAATAGATGGCATACTGAATACAACAGATGACACGCTGAATACAATAGATGACACACTGAATACAACAGATGACATACTGAATACAACAGATGACACGCTGAATACAATAGATGACACACTGAATACAACAGATGACACGCTGAATACAATAGATGACACACTACAACACAATAGATGACACGCTGAATACAATAGATGACACGCTGAATACAATAGGTGACATACTGAATACAATAGATGACATACTGAATACAATAGATGACACGCTGAATACAATAGATGACACGCTGAATAAAATAGGTGACACACTACAACACAATAGATGACACACTACAATACAATAGATGACACACTGAATACAATAGATGACATACTGAATACAATAGATGACACGCTGAATACAACAGATGACATACTGAATACAATAGATGACATACTGAATACAATAGATGACACGCTGAATACAATAGGTGACACACTACAACACAATAAATGACACACTACAATACAATAGAGGACACGCTGAATACAATAGGTGACATACTGAATACAATTGATGACATACTGAATAGATGACATACACTGATTACAACAGATGACACGCTGAATACAATAGATGACACACTACAACACAATAGATGACACACTACAATACAATAGATGACACACTGAATACAATAGGTGACATACTGAATACAATTGATGACATACTGAATAGATGACATACTGAATACAATTGATGACATACTGAATACAATAGATGACACACTGAATACAATTGATGACATACTGAATACAATAGATGACACGCTGAATACAACAGATAACATTTACTGAATAGATCGGGTCGGTAGATTCTGAATACAACAGAGCAGGTATAGGCTGTCTGTCTACAGTTAGCTCCGCTTGAGAACGGACACTAAGCTAGTTGGCCGACATTTTTTAAGTCTTAAATCGACGATTTTAGTCGAAAACACTAAGAATACTTCGATAATTTTGTTGAATATACATTCTGCTTCCATTAATAAAATTTAAAAAAAGGTTATTTAGTCTTTAGTGTGTATGACAGATGTGAAAACACTAAGAATACTTCGATAATTTTGTTTAATATACATTCTGCTTCCATTAATAAAATTTAAAAAAAGGTTATTTAGTCTTTAGTGTGTATGACAGATGTGAAAACACTAAGAATACTTCGATAATTTTGTTTAATATACATTCTGCTTCCATTAATAAAATTTAAAAAAAGGTTATTTAGTCTTTAGTGTGTATGACAGATGTGAAATGGAGAGTACGTAGAAACGCATTACAAAACAGTATACTACTAATTTTTTGATATGGCGGCCGTTTAGGACAGAGATCTATTCTCGAAGCATGGAGTAGATGGATATCTGTGTGCCGAATGAATTATTACATGCCGATCATGTTTCAATTCAATTCAATTCAATTCTCGACCACCGATGATCTCTTAAATAACGCATTTTATGCTTAATATCTATACATTGCTCTTGCTTTCTAAGAAATTATAACATTTCATGTTGTTAACTTTTATGACAGATTTAACAAAAAGGCATTACAGTAATCTATAATCGGAGGTAGAATAGACACGACATTCATTTACAGATTGAAATCTTAGTAAAACATAGGCTGCACAATTAAACGTGCCATGTTGTGTTGGGGCTGTGCATCTAGGCTACTTGCTAGAACGTTAGATCGATACAAAGACCGTCAGCAGCCAGAGAGAGAGAGAAAGAGAGAGAGAGAGAGAGAGAGAGAGGGAGAGGGGGGGGGGGTAACGGGCTTACATATTTTGTTCTCCTGTGCATTGATCGAACAATGCCGTCAAACATGCGAATTGTCACCGTTTTTCTGCCCACTATAATCATAATATACACGTGTGAACCTATAAAGAAGATTTTTTTTTTTGTCTCAAGGGCTTCTAATTTTAATTGTATACAATTTTCGAGTAATCCCCTAGATGCTGTCTCCACCCTCCCCTGTTCAAATTCCTGAAAACCCCTATACTCACTTAACCTTATATTTATATTTATCGGTGCCCTTTAGCGGTCAATTTATTATTATTGCATCATCGGAATATTACAACAAAACAAATAGGGAATATAGAATAGTCCAATTTTATCGAAATAAGTACTGGTTTATTTGGTTTAGCTTTTTAAATGGTTTAAGTTTTATTTCTGGTTGTTTTTGTTATATTTTTAGAATATATTTAAATTTGTTCCGTGGAGTACGGTTAATAAGAATCTATCGAGCACGTGCCAATATTACTATTCAAATAAAACCCTACGCGCTATTTTAAGCTGCATTTAGTCTAGACGATAAACCGTTCCAATGACGTCATAGAATATATAATATAGATTTCCACTTAACGTGTGTAGCCTACTATAAATAAGTATGCTGTATTTTTTGTATTTTTTTTTCTCAGCTTTATGTAAATAAAAACATTAATAAATTTAAAATGCACTTGGAAATTGTGGGATAATGATAGTAAAAATGTTTCAAAATCTGACAATTATTTTTATAATTCCAACAGCTTACATTGTCAGCTCGTGTTCTTCAACCTGAACGCAGAGAAATACTCCGCATTGATTTCTACTCGTTGACGTCATTGTGGCCATGGTAACGGTGAAATCCTGTTCAGGCTATTCCAGGTTGCGGAGTACTATTATAGATCGACGAAAGGAACTAGAGTAATAATTCTTACAACTTAGTACTGGTTAAAATTCATTCCTGAAACTTAAGCGTTGGAAATCAATTGATGGTGTAAGGGCATTATTCCCCAATAGAGTTCTGTATACGATAACCCAACGCGGCAACAAGACGGCGTGCATTTCTTCTTGAATAATGGGAAAACATATCGCGTTGTTTATTACACTTTACAACGTAATTTATGTGAAAAGAGTATAATAGAATTTACAGACATGCTTTTTTACACGTACTTCCGTCTTGTGGGTAGGTCATGTCATTGAAATTTCAACCCCTTCAGGCTTAATAGACCTACTATACACTACTATATACGAAAGAAAAAGACAGAGAGAGAAATTGGGTTTAACATCCACTCGACACAAACTATATAGGTCATTTCGGGACTAACACATGGTTGAATTTTATTTCAATAATTCGCTTGCGCGTAGGGGTCTTTAGCAGTGGGGGGAAACCGGAGGACCCGTAGAAAACCCACGAGGTTGGACAGGCGACCCTACTCCTTGTCATGTAGCTACAACCGTGGAATCGAAACCACGCCAGCTGACTCAATGACAGACCTTATGATACAGCGCGCACGTGTATGCGAATTATTGAAATAAAATTAAACCATATGTTAGTCCCGAAATGACCTAGTAAATTTGTGTCGACTGGACGTTCTCTCCCCCTCTCTCTCTCCCCCTCTCTCTCTCTCAATTTTCTCTATTGGGGATGGTGGGATAGGGTATTGAAGATTTAGACTTAAAGCACGTCAATCAAGAAATGCATAGGACTATATAATATAAAACTAAATCAACGTACGGATGTTATAAAATAGTTGAGGTATAGAAACCAGGAACCAATAACAGTCCAACCTCGTGGGTTTTTCTCTGGGTCCTCCTGTTTCCTCCCACTGCT
The DNA here is from genome assembly GCF_932274485.2 of Patella vulgata. Taxonomy (NCBI): domain Eukaryota; kingdom Metazoa; phylum Mollusca; class Gastropoda; family Patellidae; genus Patella; species Patella vulgata. Next base: position 9,108,758 of record NC_065885.2, read on the forward strand.
AAAGATCCCTACGCGCAAGCTAATTGAAATAAAATTAAACCATTTGTTAGTCCCGAAATGACCTAGTTTGTGTCGAGTGGACGTTAAACCCCATTTCTCTCTCTCTCTCTCTCTCTCTCTCTCTCACCAATAAGAGGCCGTGTGCAAATATGCGAGCTTAGTTGGATATGAATAAAACCGAGATGTAGGAACGCTAACTGCACATGTCAAACCGTTAAAAGTGGTGGCGGGGGTTAATGACCGCTTCGACTCGAGGTGATATCGCGCAAACTAATGTTTCCGGGTAGGCTAATTCTGCCAGAAACGTCCAGTCAAGTTTGAAGGAAGAACAGATTCTGTCCATTGAGTTTTTGTGTCCGCTTCAGTTGTTGCGCCCCTCCCAATGATCTTGTTCCACGAGCAAAACAAAAGGTCACCACGCCCTGATGCTAACTACGTGTCAAATTTATAGGTCTCCGGCTTTATATTTTATTTTATCGACGTTTGTTGGGGAGACTCGATGATGAATCGATTCGTGGATAAATTTAATCTTGGGAAGACATTTCGGAATTTATTAATTATTGTTAGCATGTATTCAATTGATTACACTGGACAAACCTTTATCTTTCTCCAAACACTCAGAAATGATTAAGTCGGAAATCAAATAATTAATTTTTTGAAAAAAAAAACGTGGATGGTGTGGATTAGCTTTATTTGATTTAAAGAGGTATGCCGTCTTAATAATTTTCGACATAGCATAATTCTATAATATAGACCGCAAGGGTCCCCAATCTTTTTATCTGGCATAATTTACGGCCTCGGCCCACTTTGTTGTTTTCTTCTACCAAAAAAAGCGACCTATTGACCTATGTTATCCTAGTTCAGCTCTGAACGTAGGTCTCATTACAACTACGTTCAGAGCTGAACTAGAGTCACCCTTGTCTCTACGCTAACATCCCCCCCTCCCAACCACACACCACCCCTCCACACCACGCTGAATGTGTCTTAAAAAGCACGATATAGACTATGACGTAGATTACCATATTAAACTTAGGCTGTCTGTCTACAGTTAGCGTCACTTGAGAACAGACACTATAAGCATGTTGACCGACATTTTAAGTCCAAAATCGACGATTTTAGTCGAAAACACTAAGTATATTTCGAGAATTTTAAGAAGTATTTATTCTGCTTCCATTTAATGGAATTAAATAGGTTTATTTAGCCCTTGTGCTTATGCCAGATGAGAAACGGGGTAGAACCACATTACAAAACAATATACTATCTTTTGGATATGGCTGCCATTTAGGACAGAGATTTGTTCTCGAGAGAGAGAGAGAGAGAGTGAGAGATAGAAATGGGGTTTAACGTCCACTCGACACAAACTAGGTCATTTCGAGACTAACATATGGTTTAATTTTATTTCATTAATTCGCTTGCGCGTAGGGGTCTTTAGCAGTGGGAGGAAACCGGAGGACTCAGAGAAAACCCACGAGGTTGGACAGGCGATCCTACTCCTTGTCACGTACAACTGGGGAATCGAAACCACGCCAGTTGACTCAATGACAGACTTTATGATACAGCGCGTACACGCTAACCATTTAGCCATCCAACCCCCCATTTTTTCTCGAAGTATGAAGTACATGTAGTTGGATCTCAGTGTGCAGAATGATTTCAAGCCTGGTTCTCAGATTTCGGAGCAAACAGTATACATGTACTTATTTTTGGATATGCCGGCCATTTGGGGCAGAGATATATTCTCGAAGTATGAAGTAGATGAACCTGTGTGTAGAATGTCTCTTTAATCTCCCTTAATGATGAGGTTATAATACGCAAGAGATAATGAATCACGGAAGGACAAAGTATCGCAATAAAGTCCGACATGTCATATTATATTTTATTATATAGCTTGACTTCCATTTTATATTACACGCGCCAACGGGTATAATCTGGGCGTGGTGCATTTGTTTCTATCGTATACCATAGCATAGTATACGCTATTGGAATTACCAATGATATGTACACCCACATTTTTAAATAGCAGCATATAGATTTTCTTGCCATTAAAGAGGAATTATACGAGAGTTAAATTTACCTATTGTCGGGCGTGTTTCTGGCTTCAAATGTTATATAAATTATTATTTAAACACGTGTTCACACGGCAAGCCCGTAATCAATCAACTCTCTAGATGATCGGGTGGCTTAGATATTGAGTTGCTTAGACCATGTCCGCCATATTTGCGTTAAACGCTAATATGGCGAGAGGCTGTTGATGGAGGGACTGACAAGCACCAAGCTCGTGACCATGTGGTTAATCCAGGGCTCTGCAGAGAAGATAAAATATTTAAATTAAATGGTGATCGTCTTATAATCCGTTTAAATCTCGGCCATCCGATAGAGAGTTGATTATAGGCTTGGCATGCGAATAAATGACTAAACAATAGTTTATAAACCATCTGAAGCCAAAATAAAGAACTGCAATAGGCAGATTTGGGTCTTGCTTACAATGCATCGGTTGCTATGCAGAGTGCTATGAGAAAAAGCAATCTGACAAAGATACCGATCTATATTTCGTTTCGTTTTTTTTTAATACTTTCGATGACCTACACTACATGTTCCAGATCCAAGTGTAGTAAAGACAAGTAAAACGAAATTTTGAACTATAAAAACGATACGAAATAGGATCTGTGTTTTAATCAGCTTGGAGAAAAACTGTATGTCAACAGTGGCATTTCTTCATCGAATTCCAACTGTGAAGGGTTCTTTTATGTGCACGCCAATGTGTACACACAGCTTGTGTTTTTGTCCCATCTACTCAACTAGACACTGTTCTTTGCAGGACCCTTCGTCCTGCATAATCGACAGGAAGAAATCACAGTACATAATTATAGTGTATATATTGAGAGAAAGATGGCCGACAACCCGAAAATTCATTTGAATGTTGATGTAGGTTTTATAATTAGATTCTCCCCGGTGCAAAGGTTGGCTATAGGATTAATCTACTATTTCAAACAACAGGGTTTTGTCTATTGTAATTCAGGCGAACCGACTTGTATACATGCAGTCAAGCTAAACCAAGAGAGAAGAGAGAGAGAGAGAGTTTTTACGTTCACTCGACACAAACTAGGTTATTTCAGGACTAACATATGGTTAAACTTTATTTCAATAATTCGCTCGTGCGTAGGGGTCTATAGCAGTGCTAGGAAACCGGAGGACCCGGAGAAAACCCACCAGGTTGGACAGGCGACCCTGCTCCTCATCACGTACAACCGGGGAATCGAGACCACGCCAGTTGATTGAATGACAGACCCTATGATACAACGTGCACGCGCTAACTATTCGGCCATCCAACTGTCTAAATGGGTTATAATTTAAGCCCCAGTGAAGGTTTGGTGATAAATATAATATGATCAACTGTCATAAAAAAATGCAATTGAGGTTTACAATCAAATTAATGATTATGATCAATCATCATACAGAATTCAACTGAGGCAGTAATAAATCTGATTAAAACACAGATCTATATTTCGTTTGTCTATACTGTCGATGGCCTACACTACACTATAGTGTAGTAAAAACAAGTAAAACAAAATTTTGAACTATAAAAAACGAAACGAAATAGCATCTGTGTCTTAATCAGATTTGGCAGTATTTGCTTTGAAGATACACTCCATGTCTATGGCTTGGACCCAAACCACAACACTTAGCACACGCTTTCTGCGGTCTGAGTTCTTTGCAGAATTGCCGTCAAGGGATTATTTTTACGCGCAGTGCACTTTGTACTCAGATTCGAGCCCATGACATGACTACAGCGACCATGTCTGTTGTAGTACTAAATTGTAATTCTGACTGTTTCTACTGTAGGCTATCCCGTTTCAGGATAATGACAGTGGACCTTTCGCATCGGTACGAAAACGAACACCAAAATGAACATATGTTCGTTTACGTTTTCGGTTTTTGTATCCTCTAACACTCGGTTTCGCAACCCGTTGACGATAATAGATTTTCCACTCCATGGACTTCTCGGTCAAGTCAATGTTTTCAATCAATTTTTGGGCAGATGTACAACAAATCAAGCAGAATACTGCTTTTGAGCACATTCTACGAACCCTACACAAACAGCAATATACACAAAGCCTCGAAAAATGGTGCAAAAGTTCAATATATGAGACAAGAAACATATTCGTTTGCATACCTACGTAAATCCAGCTCCATACGCGTAACGTTTTTCACTGGCCGAACACTCATTACGGATTGACGTCACAAGTACACACGAATCGATGATGTTTTCGTTTTCGTACCGATGCGAAACAATTACTACAACTGTATTTATTTCTTACTGAGCGACCTTTTATAAGCAGCCTGAACAGGACTAGACAATCCTGGTTGAAATCATCTTCAATAGAAGGCTTGATCTCGCCGGAACTACGCACATCTTATGAAGCTAGATGTTGTAAAACTTGCGACGACATTGCTTCAGGGAACATTGGTTGAAATGTGACTCTGCAAAAATCAGTAAGTAACCCGAATAGGATATGATACAGAAGTATGAAAGAAATGGGGTTTAACATTCACTTGACACAAACTAGGTAATTTCGGGACTAACATATGGTACAATTTTATTTTGGTAATTTGCTTGCACGTAGGGGTCTTTAGCACTAGGAGGGAACCAGAGGACCTGATAAAAAAAACACCCACTAGGTTGTCCTGTACAAGCTGGGAATCGAAACTACGTTAGTTGACTCAATAACACTCAACACAAACTAGGTCATTTCGGGACTAACATATGGTTCAATTTTATTTTAATAATTTGCTTGCACGCAGGGATCTTTAGAACTAGGAAGAAACCAGAGGGCCCAGGATAAAAAAAAAAACCCAGCTAGGTTGTCCTGGACAAGCTGAGATTCGAAACAAGGTCATTACGGGACGAACATATGGTTTGATTTTATTTTAATAATTCGCTTGCACATAGGGATCTTTAGCACTAGGAAGAAACCGGAGGACCTGATAAAAAAAAACACCCGCTAGGTTGTCCTGTACAAGCTGAGAATCGAAACTACGTCGGTTGACTTAATAACAGACATTATGATCTAAAGCACACATCTTTTGACCAATCGACCCCCAAACCCCCTTCGCCATGACCGAAACGAGTGCCCTGGGACCTGTTTCACGAAATTGTACCTAAGATAAAAATCCAAATTTTAGTAATTTGATTGGATAATATTAGATTGACTTTAGTGCTTAGCCAATCAAAATTGAAGTATCTACTAAAATTTGGATTTTATCTTTAGTTAAAATTTCGAGAAACAGGGCCCTGGGCCCTTATTCACGAAAACCTAAACTAAGTTACAACCAAAATTTTAAGAAATACTGCAACTTCATTGGATATATGCAAATTGATTTTACTGGTCAGCCAATCGAATTGCAGTATTTCTTAAAATTTCGATTGTATCTTAGTTTAAGTTTTCGTGAATAAGGGCCCTGGTCTTATTCTTGTCTTGAAGAAATAAAGCAGACATGTTTTTTTTTATTTAAAGACCAATAGCTTTAATTGACAAATGAAATAATACATGTACACATAGAATATGAGTGGGTTAACGTAATTCTTTATCATCAGACTAGTCGACGAATCTGATTGGTCCGTACCATTTTAAACACGAGGGACAGACCTATCAGTTGCTTTTACAAAAAAAATTAAATCATATGTCTTCGAATGTGTCGCTTAATTTAACACAAATTCTACATGTGACAATGATAAATTGTAATTAAATTAACAAATTGAACAAAAGTTGTTGTCTTTGTTGTTTGCACTAAAAACTGAAGAGACTAAATATACAGTTATTATAATTATACCAAAGGACATAAGCAATTTTTAAAACATGTTTCTGAAGAGTTTACTTACATTGGTACACAAGCAAAGGTTGGAGAATAAACAGTACATACAGACACTCAACACTATATCAACATTCTCGCATACATAGATTATGGTAGTATTTAAATAGTGGGAACAAGATTTCATTGGTCGACCAGTTATCCAATCAAATGTTGATTGATTCATAACTTTAGTCCAAATATGGTGGTGTTATATCAAATCCAATTCATGCGCTACATTTATTTATAAGTTATTTAACTATTATAACACATTTATATCATTTAATCAACTTAGAAACATTAGAATGATTTCATTAGCGAAGACGACAGATCCCGTCTTCCAAAATGAGATGACGATAAAAACTTGACACCAGTTTCTTCACTTTGTTTCCACGACGACAATAGAATTATGAATGGTCCAAGTCAGCTTTGAGAGGAGGAAATCAAAGTGGACCAAATCATAAACTTACACGACTGGCTTAGTAACTATGACAATGTGCAGCACCTGTAGCCATAGTAACTAGTTTCTATGGAAACAAAGAGAATTATGAATTGATGAGAAAGCATTCAATAATCTCATAGCCTTGTACGTTCTAGTCTTACAACAATGCACGTCCATATTCAAAATGAATACAGAAAAATTCCTAAGATATGTCGAAGATGCAGATAGATGGTAGCAAAATACAAAAGCTTGACTGACCTTTGACCTATTCTAGCGAATTTATGATTTATTCTAAGCAGAACTAGAGATGAAAGGACAATCGTCCCCGAGATGTAAACGTTTCAAACATGTGCCATACTTTCAAAACGAATGATGATAGAAATACCCAAGTAATTGACCAATCATAAAATTGAACCAACCTGCAGGGAGGTCGACGTACATTTCTTGCTCTTAGTAAATTCACGCTTGAACGAAGGTGTTGATCAACGATTTTGTGCTTCAGATCGCGATAATCAGTCAATAAAAAATTAAGAAACGAAATATATAACAGAAACAATAATTTAATATTTGTGTCGTTTTGTGAATGAAATTTGGCAAGGCCTTTTCTCTTTACTTTTAAGAGAAACGCTGTGTTTTTTTTTTTTTTAAAAGATGAGTGCACACCGATTAGTGAGAATCTAGCCACAAACATGCACATACACTGCCGAATATCACACAAATAATTAATTAATATCTACATGTTTCAATGAAGATTATATACTTGGTCTTTCGGTATTCATGATGACGAATGATAAAAGACGCGATGGACAACATTTCATAAAGAGTTAATTGAAGGATCAAGGGAAATAGCATTTCTCGGTCACGTGCCCTTTTTAAAAATTATCCTACATTTCTAATAGTGACAAAAATTAAAACAGAAAAGATGATTGCAATAAATATTATGATTTTTAAAGTCGAGTGGGACGGCCATAAATTTAAGTCCAGATTTCAATGTCAAGATTTGTGTCTCAATTTCGTAGAAAAATGAAGAATTTTCAGAATTTGCCAACAAAAACTAGATTGGAATTCACAGCCATCAAACCCGACATATTGACTAATAATTTAGATTTGTTGAAACTATTACTGTCAATGTTTTTTATGAAATCTGACGAGACATATTAGCTAATGTAGGCATTAATTGTGTTATAATTTAGCACAAAATGACGTTGCTTTGGAATCTTCTTAACAGGACAATATTTAATTACATAAACTGATGAATATACAAAATCCCTTACCTAATTCCCTTCATGATCATACATCAAGGTTTTTAAAATGGGTTTAGGAATTCCATAAACACACAAATATTCATAATTATATATATTTATATATATATATATATATATGGACAAAAAATAGCGGCATTCATCTGACTCAATCGTTAAATACGTAAAGACAACTAACCTAATCGACAAGGATTTGAAAACGAGGTCGAAAAATTACGAGTAATACTGTCAAGATAGAAAATTTGCAAATTAATAATCGCATTATTTCGCGACTTCTGGACACAAAGGATAGAACAGTTTAACATCCGTTTTAATAATGATGTTTCTTTATTTTACATGATTTAAGACACAATTTTCAATTTGCGATTTTTTTTTTAATCTTTCGATCTCGATTTGGAATCCTCATCATCTGCTCGGAACCTGATGAATTTTTAAATAGAAATCATATTTACAAAGATACGCGCTATAAAAACTTCATACATTTACTAATCTGTTATGACCTATTTTGTTGGTTTAATCACAATAGTTTGAAACCAAATAATAAAAAAAAAAATCTAGAAAAGATCACTGTACACAATTTCATGTATTTTAAAGATTTTGTAATTAAATCTAAATTTTACAAATTGCACACGCCCAAAATTTAAGCCATATTGTTTATTATTTCTATTTACGATTCAAACTGACGAAAAAGATAAAACCTGGTCATTCTATTATACAAGCATTCAAAACGAGTTCAAATTCACACAAAATGAAATGAAACGTTTCGATCACAAGTTAATCAAGACTACTGTTTTCATGGCAACATCTAATTTTACATCACGCACATATAAAATAATTAATTGTAAATGCTTTGAGCTCGTGAATGTTTGGGTCTCCTTTCAAGTTTTGTTTTCAAACTTGTCATTTTTCTGATGTGGTAATGAGTACAGAAATAAAAAAAAAAAAGTTGAATATTTATTGTTTAGAATGACTCGGATCGTGCCGTCAAAATAAAATTTAAAAATGATGAAAAACAAAAAAAATTAAGTCAAGTTTGATTTATATCTTCACAGGAGTTTTTGGATTTTTATCACTTTTACTGTTAATTAAAAATGCATTACATGATCATCATATCAATATAAAAAATCTTTTATAAATAATGGTACAGATTAATTCATAAAAACAAAAATTAATAAAATTAGAGAGAATTCATTCTTACCCCTGTTCGCGAACAGAATTAAGCAATTTCCGTCCATAAGCGGAACAAAAATAAACCGCTTCCTTCAAATCGTAGTCACGAAAACTACAGAATATCAGAAAGCCAATGATAACGACGTCAACGAGGCGACTCACAATTCAAAAACAGGTGTGTGAATAGATCCAAGGTCTCCATCTCATCAATTACTGTCACAACATCGTGTTGTCATGACAACTATGAAACAAACACCTAAGATTAAAAAACATGAAGTATAGAATTCCGTCAAATTGAAGAGAGAGAAGAATTATTATTTGTCGGGTAATTTGAAGAGGCTTGTAATATTGTCATCCTTGTTTTTTGAGCAGATGTACTGGATCCATTTTGACTGTTGTATTGTGGGTAATATTATAATTGGCAGCTTTGTGATGAGCTAACCTACCAATCAAATAAAAGGAAACAAAACGGTCAAGTAGAAGAGACAGTACATTTACATAAATTGTCCGCTGTACGTCTTAGTACACCAGTTACATATTTACACTCAATGATGTTTTTTCTTTTTGTTTTTTTTTTTTTTAAGTTTTCATTTTATATTTCTGTTCTATCTTGTTATTTTCTTCTTCTGGCCATATTGAAATCTTCTAGCACAATGTCAACAGTCTAAATTAATAGTTCTTTTGACTTGTCAAATACAAGAATTGCCTCCCCTTTCACGATTTAAACTGCCGTTAATAGAAAAGAGAAGCTAACAAGACACAAGTTCGTGAGGACATTTAGCCTCAATTCCAGATTTTTAAGAAGCTATCCCAGGATCCGGTTGCTACGGCTGTGCCATCCTCGGTAACACCCAAACAACTAACACGATTATCATGACCAGCTAATACACCTGTAAAACATTAATAATAATATTTTAATACTAATGATATTTTAATTCAATTAAATTAATTAAGAAACATCTAATAAAATAGAGTTCTTCAACTCACTGATGTAAACATATATCAATTTCAAGACAATCAGATGATAAATGTAGTCTGTAGAGTGTTCACAAGAAATTGTGGATGACGTACGTAGATATGGATGGGGGTGATGGCAATATACCACCACATTTCAATGTGGGCGAACAAAAATGTCTAAACTGGTGACCTATTGAAAAGAGAATTTTGCCCAAGCAGTGGCTGCAGTCCACTTAACTTCAAATAGTCAATATCACAAGCAAGTTTAGTTTAACATCACAATTAACATACGCAAGTGACAGGGGCTTGGTTGCTATTAAAAGTTGAGACTTCCTCTAAGCTGACATATGAGAGAGAGGAATGGGGTTTAACTCCACTCGACACAAACTAGGTCATTTCGGGACTAACATATGGTTCAATTTTATTTCATTAATTTGCTTGAGTGTTGGGGTCTTTAGCAGTGGGAAGAAACCGGAGGACCTGGAGAAAACACACGAGGTTGGACAGGCAACCCTACTCCTCGCCATGCACAACCTGGGATTCGAAACCATGCCAGTTGACTAATGACAAACTTATGATATAGCGCGCATATGCTAACCATTCAGCCATCCAACTCCCCTTCTCTGAACTACACACAGATCCCAAAAGGTACAGACCTCCCCCTAAGGATCAGGAAGTCGATGCAACGCCTGCACCGAACTATGAGCCAACAGTGAGTCTGATGTCACCCGAGTCAATCCAGAAATAGATAAATGATACTCATTAATTACTTGTATTGATGCAAGGATAGGGGTTAAAGGTCCCCTGCATTCTTCGAAAGGCTGGGACTAAAAATGTTGCAATATGAATATCGTACCTGCTCGTTCTTGCTTTAGGACATCCCATACATTGCAGTTAAAATCATCATAGCCTCCCAACAGAAGGCGTCCACTCTTAGAGAAGGCCACGGATGTGATACCACAAATGATGTTATCGTGTGAATACATGCCGATCTCTTGATCAGCTCGAATATCAAACAAACGACAAGTAGCGTCATCAGATCCAGTTGCAAATGCAAATCCGTTGGGAAAGTACTGAAGTACAAAAACACAATATTAGAAATTAAATAAGAAGTTGGGTTTAAAGTCAACCCAACACATACTAGGTCATTTTGGGAGTAACATGTACTTTTATTTCAATACTTTTCATGCACATAGGTTTCTTTAGCAGTGGGAAGAAACCGGAGAACACAGAGAAAGCCCTCCAGATGAGACAGGTGATCCTACTGCTTGCCACATGAAAATGTGCAATAGAAACAATGTCAGTTTTGAAAATAGGTCACTGATACCAGTGTTGCTACTTTAGCAGTGGGAGGAAATCGGAGACCTGGAGAAAACCCACGAGGTTGGACAGGCAACCCAACTCCTTGTCACGTACAACCGGGGATTCGAAACCACGCCAGTTGACTCAATGACAGGCCTTTTGATACAGCACGGACGTGCTAACCATTCGGCCATCCAACCGCCCAGAAGTCAGGATAGTTTAAAATATTTTAAGTCAGTTGAGATCTTGACACCTTGATCCGTTTTAGTCTATTTTCATGAGTTGTACAAATATTCAAAAACTTACTGTGATTGCATTGATATCTGACTCATGTCCTGAGAAAGTCTGTTTGCACATGCCATCTCTAACATCCCAAAGCTGAAAAAAAAAACAATAAATAATGGTCAGTTATTAGTTGAGAAAATTCTATCGCAAAATGTAAATAACAAGCCAACAGTGAGGCTGATGTCCCCCGCCGAAATAGGAAAATAATTAGAGAGTTATTGTGTTCCAAAGTCTCAGCAAATCAAATTGCTTATCGCTCTGCTTAATCTGAGCAGAAAATGCTCATTATCGATCTTAGTCAAGGTATTACTGTAATGAAACTATACACCAAGTTTCATCACTCTCACTTAATTAGAACTAAAGTTATAGTGTCCCAAAGCATCAACCAATCAAATTGTATATCTCTGCTTACCCTAAGCGGAACGGACAGACAAACAGACAGACGGACGAACCCATTTTAATAGTTCCCTGCTTTCTTCGAAAGGCGGGGGACAATAAGCATGAACATTTACTCAATTCGAAGATCAACCAATCAAATTGTTTATCTCTGCTTACCATAAGCGGAACGGACAGACAGACAAACAGACAGACGGACGAACCCATTTTAATAGTTCCCTGCTTTCTTCGAAAGGCGGGGGACAATCAAAGTAGGAGAGTTATTGTTTTCCAAAGTCTCGACCAATCAAATTGCGTATCGCTCTGCTTACCCTGAGCAGAAAATGCTCATTATCAAACTTAGTCAAGGTATTACTGTAATGAAACTATACACCAAGTTTCATCAATCTCACTTAATTAGAACTGAAGTTAATGTGTCCCAAAGCATCAACCAATCAAATTGCTTATCTCTGCTTACCCTAAGCTGAAAATGCTCATCTTCGAACTCCATCAAGGCATTGACCTAATCAACACATACACCAAGTTTGAACATTCTAGCTCAATTAGGAAGAGAGTTATCGTGCCCCAAAGTATCAACCAATCAAATTGCTTATCTCTGCTTACCCTAAGCGGAAAATGCTCATCTTCGAACTCCATCAAGGCATTGACCTAATAAACACATACACCAAGTTTGAACATTCTAGCTCAATTAAAAGTTATCGTGTCCCAAAGCATCAACCAATCAAATTGCTTATCTCTGCTTACCCTAAGCGGAAAATGCTCATCTTCGAACTCCATCAAGGCATTGACCTAATCAACACATACACCAAGTTTGAACATTCTAGCCCAATTAGGAAGAGAGTTATCGTGTCCCAAAGCATCAACCAATCAAATTACTTATCTCTGCTTACCCTAAGCGGAAAATGCTCATCTTCGAACTCCATCAAGGCACTGACCTAATAAACACATACACCAAGTTTGAACATTCTAGCTCAATTAGGAAGAGAGTTATTGTGTCCCAAAAAGTGTGACGGACAGACAGACGGACAGACAGAAGGACAGACAGACGGACGGACAGACAGACAGACAGACAGACAGACAGACAGACAGACGGACGAACCCATTTTAATAGTCCCCTGCTTTCTTCGAAAGGCGGGGGACAAAAAAGTTTCAGTAAGCAGTTTGTCTAAGTAGCTTCAGATTCTGAGGTACAAGGTTGGGATCGAACCTACACCACTCGAGTCAATGACAGATCCTATGATCTAAATCATGCTTTAGACCACTCTACCATCCAATCCTCATTTATCAGTTGGTGTCTCGTGTACACATTGGCGTGCACATAAAAGATACCTTGTCAGTTGGAATTGGATGCAAGAGTAGGTCACAGCGCTGCTTTCAGGACAAAATGTCCCTTATAGTACACTGTACGGTGTATGTCCGTCTTCATTAGCCTAGTCGGAGCAGAACAGTACGTCTTTAAACCCCATTTCATTTCATTTTATCAGATGGGAAGTCCCATTTTGAATACTTGAATATATGCCCAATATTTGCTATCCTTGTAAAATAAAGAGTCTATTATGTTGACAATTTCAGCCGGTCATGATTTATTCAAACGTAAGCCATCATTCATGATCATCGTTCAAGGAATAGTAAAACCAAATTTTGTACAAACCTTTGCGGAGGCGTCACAGGCCCCTGAAACAAATGTTCTAAAATCTGGTGCTAAAGATAAACTCATAACATCGCCGGTGTGACCTGTGAACGATGTAGTTTGTTGACCGGTTTCTATATCCCACAGTGCACTATAAGATAAAATAAACGGAATAAAAGTAAAAATGATGACATCAATATGGTGGCTGTCAAAACTTAACAGAAATGGTAACAATCACTGGATTCATTATCAGATTACAAAACTCGTACATGGACATTTTCTGACCCTATGTATCTGAGCAACCCGGAGGAGTTTCAGATGGTCAATTTACAATAATTGACTTAAGTGATACATTTTAAGCAGGAAATGAAGGCAGCATACACCATGCAGTTTGCCATGAGGGGAATTTTAACCAAACATTTCTACCTCCTCCTCATCATAATGCCAACGAATACAAAGTGGACTCTGGTGTTAAATCCCATCCAAACAAATAGTCTTGGTTGAAAGTAATATTTTGGAACAATGTCCTACAGGAAGACATACAGACTTTTTCATAAAAACTTAAAACATGTCTGATAGAGAGAGAGAGAGAAATGGGGTTTAACGTCCACTCGACACAAACTAGGTCATTGCGGGACTAACATATGGTTTAATTTTATTTCAATAATTCGCTTGCGCATAGGGGTCTTTAGCAGTGGGAGGAAACCGGAGGACCCGGAGAAAACCCACCAGTATGGACAGGCGACCCTACTCCTTGTCACGTACAACCGGGGATTCGAAACCGCGCCAGTCGACTCAATGTCTTATAGATATGAACTTTTCATTGGTTGAGGGTAAAAATCCTAATACAAACTTCAGCTCGTAGTCAATGAATATTTCAGATTTAAGATTTCGTGAAAATTTGCATGCTAAAGTAAAAGTAGAGTAGACTATATTTACCAGGTCATATCTCCTGAACTAGTTACTATTTGGTTATCATCTATAAACCTACAACATGATAGATAGCCAGTATGGCCTGGTAGTTCTCGACTAACTCGCACATTTCCTTCTCGTGTCTTCAAACTGTATATTGAACAAATATTATCCAGACCCCCGCAAGCCACATAGCTGCCGGATGGCGCATAGGCACACGTCATAACCCAGCTGGACCTCAATGGAATAGCATGTACCTGAAATTGACAAATATATAAAATTTAAGACCCTATCAAATAAAGATCTGCAACCCCACAAAAAAAATACACTAAAATTTAAAAGCAATCGTTTTTTTGCGAACATGAAAACCAGAAATAATTTAGACTGCGTCTCTTTGGCTCTAATGAGTTCCTTCATAAACATTTGTGTATTGGGAAACTATATAAATTCCACAAGAACAACAAATTGATACCAAAGGCTTCTATTCTATAAAACCAAATTTGCGGAGCCGAGAAAGGAATTGAACAATTAAGTTAATGAATATCATCAATGAAAGTGGCGCATCCTGGTGGGGACCACAGACTCTCCCACAATCAACGTAACAGTATAAAATTTTCACTTTTATTCTGTTTCTATTTAACAAGTCAATTTGAGCTTTTTGTTGGTTGGGTTGATGCAGCTGACGAAACTGAATGTTATATTCGGTTTCAGATATGTGACACCTACATATATCACCACAACACCACAATGGTTCAAACTTCCTCGGAGGACGACCTCCAACCCTCACCCCACCCCACAATACCTCCAAACAAATATTCACCATTGATTAATGAGACACCTCCCCCCACCTTCAAACAAATATCCACCAATGGGTAATGAGACAATTAACCTACCTTATTAGTTGTATATCCATCCCATACTATTAATTTACCATCTTGTGAAGCTGATACTAGATTTCTGAATACAACAAATTTACATCATTAACAATCAAAACACGTTTCAAAAAACAAACCTTGCACGTAACATTGTATTTTAATAAGATAATTTACCATGATACCAAGAATATATTGCTAGGAAACGGGGGGGAATAAAAGCTGCAAGGACAAAAAAATGAAAGCAGATGGCGGCAGTCCATAGTTGAGCATCTTCTGGGAATTCTTATTTCAGTAATCATAACACCATTTAGAAGCACAATGAAACGAAATCAACAAAGACCAATACAACTTTTATATATAGCTATATATAGCCATAGAGAAACAGGATCAAGATATAACAAGTGGGACTGGTATTGCAAGTGGGACCGGATCAAGATATAACAAGTGGGACCAGAAAGCGGATCAAGATATTACAAGTGGGACAGGATCAATATATAGCAAGTGACAACAGAAAAACGGATAAAGATATAGTGAGATCGGAAACCGGATCAAGATATATCAGGTGGGACTTGATCAAGTAATAAGTAGGGTTGGATCACACGCATGATAAGTGGAATCAGATCAAGGTGTAACAAGTAGGATAGAATCAAGATATAACATGTGGAAGCACATCAAGAGAAAATGGATTGAATCATAACAATTGGGATTATATAAAGGTGGCAGAAGTAGAATGAATTGGTAAACAAGGGGACACACGGTATTCTCAAACAATGCTGACAATAACACATTAGTAGGGGTAATGAGTTGTTAGTCAAAAGTAGGGTAAAAGATTTAGGGCCGGAGGGGGTGGGGTGATGAAATTTGAACCAATTTGAAAACTATTAAAAACCTGAATTTACGAGTGAAACAAGTGGGATAGTTAGGGAAAATTGAAGACGATAGATATTCATAATGTACCAATTCATTAAATAACAGAACTCTATGGACTAGGTTATTTTCCAAATTATTTCATTCTACCCAATGCGGAGTTAGGTTACATGTATGGCATGCTTAAATACCATTCCATGATTATACTCATCAATTTGACATGCATATAAATGTAGATTATAAAACTCAATTTTTTCCTGTTCATTTCAAAACCATCTTTTTCAAGATATAACTCGGATCTCCCTTTGATAAATATTATTATATTAGAAAATAGAAACCCCTTTCATTATCCCTTTAAATTGATAGAAATGAAAACCCTTTGATAAATATAGCCAAAACCCTCTCATTCTTCGGTTAAAAACATTTTTCTTGACAGAACTCTTACTTGATTTTAATTATCCTTTGATAAATATCTTCTATCTGAAACCTGTACATTGTCCCTTTAAAATCAATTTTTGCTGACCCCGTTCCTGGATATTTAAATGAATCTTAAAATACCCATGAATAGGTTTCAAACCCCTTTTCTTCCACCATCCCCTTCCAACAGTAAAGGTAAATATTTAAGACTAAACTGTATTTCCACAATGAAAATATTTCTTGGTTTTATATGTAAGTAAGTAATTGTGGTTTATTTAGTTCCTGGTTGACGTTGACAATTTGCCAAGTTGTAGTTTATTATACTACAAAACATCTAATTAACCATGCATAGAAACAATCTTTCATTGTTTTTTCAGTTGTATTATACCATGGCTTACTATAGGCAAATACAGTTCATTATCAGTCCTAATTAACAGGTAAGTGGGGGGGGGGGTGCCTTGAAAAATATATGTCAATACTATCATCTGAGTAATGATTTTTCTAATGTGTATATCCCCCAATTTACTGCCCTGACCTTTTAAATATTATTTTTGGGGGTAAAGCTTTTAAGAAACCAACCTTAATACACCGAAGTCTGGGGAATATCTTCAATTTTGTATGCTACTTGTTTTCAAAATTTTAATTCATGCACAGATGACATAAAAATTTAGCACTACAGCCAACAACACAGCTGAGATAAGGTTGGAGTGGAGACACATCGTTAGTAGGATAATCGTGGGATAAAAGGGGAGAGAACCTGTATACTGAAATTAACAACACTGAATTACTAAAGGCTTTTGGTATTCCTCAACCCGACTCGTATAATTAAGAGCATTTTATATGTTCAAAACATCATTTTTAGTTTGTGTTTGGGGATACCCGGAATCAATTCTTTTGACATTAGGGCTGCAACAACGCTGTAATCCACACAGATTTTGACAGAGCAGCATACTGAAGCTGAATTCCTTGATATTTGAGGTTTTTGTCAGAGTTATTATATTCCGGGCAAGTTCAGATGAAAACAATTCGACTTTTCATATCTTAATCACATAATCCACTATCAGGTATCATTGCAGCCCTATTTATCGAATAACACCACTGTACAAATAGATGTCAGCACTGCAGGAGCTGTTTAGATAGAGGGGTAGAACATCGAATAGAGGGGGGAGCGATACACATCACAATGAAAACAAAGATACAAAACCATAGGAACAAAGTCCACTTTCACTTTTGGATAAAACAATAGAAGTACGTTCTGTGTGGAGACTACTCAGATAGCGAGCGGATCACACACAGTTGAGATGAGGAACTGGAACCACAAATATACAAGACAGGGCATTGGCGGCACAAATAAACACAAACAAAACAAAAATATTTATGTAGCCTACATTATTTTAACATGGATTGTTAAGACCTTGCCAGGCATGGATTTTGCTCCCCCCGCCCCCTTTTAACTAACCTCAACAGTTTTTCGCAAAAAATGTACCTTACAAATAACCAGAACTCACCAAATGCTAAGCAAAAATGAAACTGAAGCAACCCCACCAACATTAACTACCTCTTTACGCAAAGCCTTAAGTTGGCTTTCACTTTATATAACATTCACACTGTCCCTGCCCACCCCACCCAACCCGCAAATATTTCAAGAATCATCTGAAAATGGATCTTAATGAATGTGCAGTATCCTATGCCTTTTGGGTATTGTATCAGCTTAAACAATATTCATTTCATAATCACATGATGATCCTATTAATGGTTACACAGTCTGTCTGACTGTATACGACATGCAATAATTACTGCCAAATAAAAAATATAAACCAAAGTCCAACTACGATAATTAACGACGACGGAAACTTGACAACTTGCCAACATTTTTACATCATCCAAAAACAAGAGTGTAAAATTAGCTCAAAATATTTTACTCCACGTCTCCAACGGAAAAAATTTGTAGAGAATATCCATAGAGATTTTATGATTGGAAATTCAACACTTTATCAAGACGATTTCAAAATTACCACAGATGTTTCCATCCAAATATTGTAGTTGCCTGGAGGTTCCATACATCCTTGGAATATGACCTCAAGACTATTTCTTTATCATAATGGCCATCGCATACCTTTACTACATCTCATCATGTTCGATCAATAATAATGCATCAAAATTATCAGACGAATGTTCTTGGACATTAACTGCAGAAGCCTGAATATCAATATCTATAAAATCATAGACTTTGAGCAAGTGCCATCATGATATTAAACCCTTTCCTCAGTTTGTTCTAACCCTGCCTTTTCTCTCAGAAAACAGAACTCCTTTATAGCAACTTGTTTCCTTTATCTGTCAAAACATTTTGGCAGATTAAACTTTTTTTTTTTCTCACCAGTCACCTATTTATTCTTCTTTCAACAAACAAAACTAAGCCACCTTCGTTTTGATTTCTTTTAACAAATACTTTTTGGACAAACTTATGGCACCTCTTCTGACAAACAAAATCCCTTTTGAGTTCATCCCCTCTGCCCAAATTAAGCCATTATTTTTTGTCAACTGTGGGATTTAGTCATGTCAAGCTTACCACTTAGACAGCATAACAATTATTAGTTAGCAAAATATTTTCATATACATTCATTTCATTTCAGTTCAAATTAAAAAAAATTCCCATAAAAATTATTTAGGATTGAAACATTTTTAAATCTAGCAAAAATATTATTTGATTACATGTAAATTATTCAATACCAAATATGGTTTAATAAAATTAAATTCATGACAATTTGAAAACTTTATCTTAAATTATATTGTCATTTAAATAAATAAATAATAAAAAAAAATATTTAAAAACATTTTTTACTGACATAAATAATAATACTGAGAAGCCAACAAGGGTAGTAGGCTAAGATTACAACATCAATAATTTTCATAAACATTAAAAAGATTTTTTTTTAATATTGAATCATGGCAAAATGTTACAACATCAACATGCAGGCATTACAAGACAGAATTGTATAACTAAAGACACTACATACTTTATTAGATATTTAAATAGGTTACAATACTTTTGTTAAATTATCTGTATTTTGTTAAAAGGTTTCCCGATGGGAAGGTTATTATGAATCTCCTTCTCCAAATAGATTGATAGATTTGTTTCGATTCCTGTTAGATTACATTATGTTTTCTTTCTTGAAGTCATTTGTTTGTATTCTTGAAATGCAACGATCGAGATATAAATCTCCCTACACAATAATACAGTAATTTTGGGGTTAACATATTGTTATGTGTATTTTCTATGGTTACATGTGCAATTCAAGGCAGGAGATTTTTGGCAAGACAGTGCTTTTCATCCAAATTTTCTTTCAATTCCAAATGTGACGGTATTTTTCACATGCATTTTCGTGAATATCCAATGTAGAAAGTCCTTTTGGGATCAGACCAAATCAAATTGAAGCCAATGGAGTCCACATATTTCAAAGACCCTAATATTGTGATTTCAGGAAATAGTCTTAAATTGAATTCCAACTGCTAGGGATCCCTTTACGTGCACACCAATGTGTACACAGGACCACACAGGACCTTCTTTCACAAAACCAACTCCTACTTGATTTAAAGTACAGATTCAATTCTCCGTAAATGAGGATTTGAAAAGAATGGAGTACAGTTGTTAGTAATATTAGGAGGAACAAGGAAGACACGTTTTCATAAATATATAATGAAGTTACACCAAATAATGAACATTGACGAACTTGTTTTGCATTACTAAATTTACTTTGAATTCAAATTAATTTTCTGGGGTCCCATCTGTTTCACAGCAGGCTTTGTCTGGCCCCGAGTTCACAAAGCATCCTCAGACTTGTGAACTCAGGGGGCCAGACTTACATGTATTTGTAAAATAACGAGACAGCACGCACAGAGGATGTTTTCCGTGTAACGGTATCGCTCCATTTTAAGTGGACGGTGACACATACATGTCTGAAACACTTTCCTCCAGAACACTTAATACCATTTTAGATAGACATTTTGTACACACAAAAAAATGTGACAATACACAGCATTTCCAGCATGTATCATCTATATATATATATATAACTTCATAAATATAACACAAATTTTGAATAAATAAACATCACATAATAAATAGTTTTGACAATTCATGACAAATATTTATATGGACGATTTTAACATACATTTACATATATATATATATCGAACTGTTGATTATATTGTATTACACTGTATATATATAAATATTTATACATAAACACTGAGAGTTACCGTTTCCTCGTTATCAATAACTAATATTGATTGATTCGTGTCATTTTACGACATTGGTTTATTTTACTTACTTTAAAATCCTTATAAAAATAAAAATCAAGATATTTACTGTTTAGATGTTACGAGATGAGATTTTGGTTTATGAGTGTGACAATGAATGTTGATGACAAATATTCTATTTCGGAATCCAATACTGTTGCGATTAAAACTGTCTTCTAATTTGTTTTAAGAAAATGAAATACTTTGGTCATTTAAACAGGCATATTTACCCTATTTGCTAATTAAAATTGACTTATATTTGGCTTTTATAGAGTGAAATACTTTTTTTAAAATATTTAGAAGCTATTATCAACCATTTTGAAGACACACAACTTTTCTTTTTCTTTCTTTGGATTTTTTTTTTATCTAAAGGAGAATACATAATTTTGCATTAATTTGTGAGTTTTTTTAAAATTATTATCTTGGAAGTTAGATTAGTTGGCTATTCCGATATATATTTGTATAATACAAGACGATGAATCTCGTCTAACTTCTAATGTAAAGATAAAATTTCACAAACGGTTGAGTCACATTCTGCGGTTGATTCACATCCTGCGCATGGTAATGAATTTAAAGCTTTATAAAATAAATTTACAACTACACAATGTTTGTCCTATCTTAATTATATATCCCAGACTGCAGCCGGCTGTCACCAACACTTGCTTCAAATATTTTAACTTGATAAATGTGTCTGTATATTTTTGAAGGATTAAGTAAAGACTTGTCAATCTAAAGACAGTTTGTTGTAAGCACCATATGTTGTCCTTTTACAATTAGACTCCTAGTTAAGGCTGGAATTTGTTAAGACTATACAGATCAAAATATAATTTTCCTTTAATATTCTTTATTTTTTTGGTTTTTTTAAACCAGTTACATGTATGTGAAGTGTGTTCTTTTATTCAATCAGATATTCTTCATTCCATACTTCGCCGTTCAAGTACAAGAACAGGCTGTGTTTTTCTACAGATCTCGTTAGAAATGTTGCATGCTGGGCTTCGTCTATAGTCGTGCGCTATAATTGCACTCATCTCCCCGGATACCTTTCTATTATCTAGTAGAATTATTGATTTCTTCAACGCTGTGAATAATTCGTGGCTATTTTCACTAGCTGTTTCAAGATGACAAGTCTTCAGCGTCCGACTACTACAAGTTATTGTAAATGAAATAATATCTAGATGGTTTAAGCCTATTGATCATTATGGTGTGTTTTAAATTCATTTATTCCCTTATTCCCTTATTATTTTCTTTCCTATTACCAATACACATAAAAGCGATAACTAAGTATTATTTATACCATCCGGCCATAGAGATTGAATTCTCAGAAATAAACATCTCATCGAAACAGATACGATAAATAATTCCGACATAAGGGAGCGATTTCTTCTCACAGATCGAACAGTACACTTCTGGTTTATTTCTATGGCAAGTTGGTTTTTTTATTCATTGTTTATCTTACTTGGAACTTGGGCAAGAAAATTATGTTGATGGTATTGTGAGAGATTGAGCACTCAATATGGACGTGGATCATATAATGACAAAATAGTAACAGGAACCTGACATAGGATCGCCTCAAACCAACACTACGATTCCAACCCCTGACTGTCTATTTCAGTCATAAACTGGTTACATCCACCGAATAATTTTTGCACTTTTACAACATCTTTCCTTCGCTCAATCAAATATAACATGAAGAACCGACTTCAAATTCAAAATGTTCTTTAGGCTTTTCATGAAAACTTCTTTCATTAAATACTTATTTGGTTATTTTCAAGATTTTTGTTGTTTTTTTTTTTTAAAACAAAAGGATAAAACATAGGACACATATTTTAGGTAAACAAATACAGGGTTTAAGACACAGGTGAATGACAAGTAAAATTAGTAATTAGATTAAAAGTAAGAAAGTCTGAAAAGTGGAATGGATGACATTTACATGTATGAAGATGAAAATCTCTAGAAGTGATTGAGAAAACAGTTACATTAAAAATCAAACTATTTTAAAACCTAAGGCGCAAATCAGAACAATTTTTGTTTTATTATTTAATGGCAATGACGTCATTTTTGACAAATATCGAAATAAGCCTTTTATTGATAAAGAATAATTTAATGGCTTCAAAGTTATGAAATGTTGAATTCTACTTGAAAGTTTAAAGGCAATGATATGACAAATATCGAAATAAGCCTTTTTATCGATAAAGAATAATTTAATGGCTTGAAAGTTATGAAATGTCAAATTCTACTTGAAAGTTTGTCTTTCAGTAACACATTCAACTTTTACTGCCTTTAAAAGCTAATGATTTGATTTGAACGTGGTATGAAAACTGTTCTAATTTGTGTGTTAGGTTTTTCTCATTAAACTAAGTGCATTCTACATGAACTCTATCAAGTTCAATAATGTCAAAAGGAAATATTATTGGAAATAAATGATTTTCATCTCCTGCTTTGTTGCTGTAGACAACAAACAATGTTGGGATAACCTTTCATCAAACTTCCAATATCTAGGTCTACAAAATCCTCTTGGGACAAAATTCCTTGCAAATTCTTATTCAAATTCAAAAATTACCCTATCACAGGAGTTTGATGAAGGAAATCCCAGAATCAATAAATTGTAAAAAAGGGTGGAATTGGGTTAACTAAAAAGCTATCTAAGGGTTTAAACATGCGTTAAAAAGGAGCAGAGCAAATCTAAAAATAAATTTGAGTCTTTTTAGAACTAACTAAATTTCCACGCCTCAGTTTCAAAAATTTAAAACCTTTTACAAATTGACTTCTAATCAAGATTCAATATTGATTTTTAATGAAATTTCTAAAAGATTTATTTGATTTAGTCAATTTCAAGGGAATTAAAATTTTTGAATATATTGGCATTTTAGGGCACAAACCTTATTTCACTTTGAAAATATTAAAATAAATAAAGTCCGCAATGAGTATACAAGTAGAATTGAGAACCAATATGATTTTATACTATCATTTTCACAACATCAAGGTGTTATGAGATACGTATACCAAGTCGGCATTCAGCCAACCTTGCTGTACATCTGGGTAGAAATAATCAATTTTCTGTACTTAAGTTCAATCCCTTGTTGTAAGTTTTCAAATACGTTGCCCAAGGATACAATTCAAACCCAGGAACACACAACCCTGTCAATCAAAAAGATAACACCCATACACCCAAGCAAAACACCCAGGCCCAAAGATACATGTAACACCCTTGCACCCAGGCCCAAAGATAACACCCTGCCACCCAAGCCCAAAGAACACCCAGGCTCCCAAGCCCAAAGAGAACACCCAGGCACCCAAGCAAAGAGAAAACACTTAAGCTCAAAATAGAACACCTAATATATTGAATTACAATATGTACTGTGATTGGTACAGTTAACAAGCTGGATTCACTAATCTTGTACAGTACAACAAAGTCGGCTGGAGCATTCAAGGTAACAGATGTACAGCATAGTACCTTGATATCATGAAGATGTCTGATGTATAATATGTACTACTACTAGCTAGATCCTATAATGTAATATTTGATAAATATCTCTGCCATCTGGATTACTAATCGAAAGGTTCTCTCTAGCTCTTAAAACTATAAATCTGCATATCTTTAGTTGTAAAAGAATTATTATATTATTTACTTTCATCCAACAAACTAAAATTTCTTTCAAATCAAGTTATAGATTGTGCTTTTTGTTTATCAGTACACTTTCTGCCTCTATTTTTGTTAACTTTTTCTTCTGTACTAGTAAATGAAGGAAAGTTTAGTATGCTGGATGTGGAGTAAATACAGCTCATAATATATCAAAATCTACATATTAGGAGAAAGATCCAAATTCTAATTTGTATATCAGCTTGGAGTTAGTTACATGTAGTAGCAACCTTAATCTTATTACTTAGTAACTACGTGTAGGACTAAGAATGATCTTAAGGAGGATCTGCATATATAACTGTTAGATAAAACATGTAAAGTCTAAACTTTCAGTGCTCGGCAGTAACCAGTTACTTTTATTCTAATATTGACGATCCTAATACTATCCTAATATTAAAACAGTGATCTATAAATGTTATTTATAGATACATGTAATAGAGCTTTCAATTAAATTCTAAATCTAATAAAAGTATTAAATTAATTGCACTGGTTCAAACAGTGGATATCACTACATGTTGCAAATCGATGGTTGATATTCGACAAATGCCAAATAGACCTCTTTTAAGGAACCGGAATCGTTTATCAGTTTACGCAATGAAAAAATTGACCCAAAATCTTAAAAGGGTTAAGTGTCTGGATAAGCAGTTTTAACGTTCACGTCCAAGCGACTCAATATTTTGAGCTGAAAATTTGAGACAAGGTAAATACAACATTCCTCTATATTTTGGCACTTAAATGTCATACGTACTCAGACTTTTATTTTTGAGACTCTGTTTAAATCGGGATCGTCCCTTTAATGCAATCCTAAAAGGTTGTCGAGCACTGAATTTGGACAAACTCAAATTACTTTGGATTTTTGAATATTTCCTTTATCAAAAATTTTTTTTCTTTGTTCTCCCTGTGATTACAACTGATGAAGAAAAATTTAAATATCTGTGCCCTACTAGATATAAATATGTCCTATTGAACAGGGACAACTATTTAATTTTTTTTTTTCAGGGTACAAACTAACCTGGAATCTGACGCCCAATGCATGGCATAAATTTTTGCAAGATGGCCCCTAAGTGTACGTCTCGTACGCATCTGTATTCTTCCCACGGCTTCTAAATTTGCCGTGGCGTGGGCTAGGGTGGCATCTGCAGCAGCCTTTCGTGCCTCCTGAAAAGAGAAAAATTTGAAATATATTACTACAGATATTAAGTTTTCATTAGATTGTAATAGGAAATCTTCTTCCTAAAATAAATGTTTATATTGAATTTTTTCCAATCCTGCTGTATGAAATATGAAACTGACAGGAGCTATTCATCTGATCACGTATGAAAGAAATGTATTAATTTATTGAACTATATATGGCAAGATGATGCTATGAATAATATTTAAGCACTCTTTTCATAAAGCATGTACATGTAGTAGTAGTGACAGTAGTAGAGGTAAAGTACATGTAACAGTAGTAGCCAACTCAAACACTTTCTCAATGCCATGTCAAACACACCTACTTTCTCAACACCATGTCAAACACACACACACTTTCTCAACACCATGTCAAATACACCTACTTTCTCAACACCATGTCAACACACACTTTCTCAACACCATGTCAACACACACTTTCTCAACATCATGTCAACACACCTTTCTCAACATCATGTCAAACACACACACTTTCTCAACAACATGTCAAATACACCTACTTTCTCAACACCATGTCAACACACACTTTCTCAACAAAATGTCAAACACACCTGTCTCAACACCATGTCAACACACCTTTCTCAACACCATGTCAAATACACCTACTTTCTCAACACCATGTCAAACACACACCTACTTTCTCAACACCATGTCAAATACACACACACTTTGTCAATGACCAGTCAACGACAAACGCACTTTGTAAACCACACACACTTTGTCAAAAACCAGCATGTATCAACACCCACTTTGAAATTGTAAAATGTGTGACTCAAGTGATTAAACTTTGGACTTTGTTTCTCATTTAACACAGAAATTTTCTTTGTTTTTCATAATTAATGAACATAACAGAATCAATACTAGTAGATAAGTAAAGAAATTTACTTAAAAATTAATGTAACCAGACTAAATTCTCGACAATATCACACAAAAAATTTGAGCCGTCGTAAAAAAAAAAAAACAATTTAAAGATCAATTCTAACTCAATTAAAAGTGTTAAGTATAAATATTTGACGAGAAAGGCAGCCATATTATCGTAAAAGGTGTCTGTCTCGCTTGATTAAGTTAATGGAATATTCTCTTTTTTTATTTATCAAATTTGAAAGTAGCAGAATGATCTAAACTAATTGAAAGTGAATTGAATTTGGCAAGGCTGGTCGATCAAAATATACGGCCCGTACATCTAAATGTGTATTTGAAGAGCCTCTGTGCTCTCTAAGGATTGTATCTCATTAATTTACTTATTTACATGTCAAAATGTCTAAAGTGATGATAAAATTTGATAGTACGCCAATTAAACAGACGATGTCATACTTTCAAAAACTGACACCATCAAAGTTTCCAAAAGAGCCACAACTTTTAAACTGACATCATCACAGTTTCAAAAAGAGCTATGACTTTTAAAATGACACCATCACAGTTTCAAAAAGAGCCATGACTTTTCTAGGAATGGAATATTAACCATATTGTATGGTTCTCTTCATGAACGGTTTCAAATACATGAATTTAAATGGTACACAATTTAAAAGACTGAATCTAGCCAGGAATGGAATATTAAAGGTACAATTCTTGCCAAGAATGATTTCCAATACAGGAATGGACAATCAAAGTGAACTCCTCTCTAAAGAAGTACTGTAGTGTCAATCCTATTCTACTATTGATTTCATATCAGATGTTTTTATTTCCGTCCTGAATAAGAATCTACCATTATGAATGAAAATTTCTGTTCAATTTAATTGATTTTGGTTTTTTTCTCTATTGTTGAATTTGAGAAACATCCAGAATACTGGCTATATTCCAGATAGAATTCCGATCAATACTTAAATGTCACGAGGTGAAGGAGGCTCTATTACCCAATACCGAAATGGCTAAAAACAACGCTTAATATCTATTTTTTTCATTTCGAACATGTATCAAGAGAATTATTTGATGTATTTTCATCAATGAAAAAAACACTCACTAGTCTTCTAAAATAGACCTTATTTTTAATGAGTAACCTAAAGAGAAAACATCCTAGTGGATTAATTTTATTTATAGTACAAAATTACATTTAGATCAAATTACACATTTTACTTAAAATACAGGAGTTATTTTAGAATATTATTAAAAAGAATTCCCAGATTTTTTATTGATTGAAAAATGACCTAGATGTAATTTAAAGTTCATTTTCCACACTTATTTTAAGATAAGAGAGAGAGAGAGAAATGGGGTTTAATGTCCACTCGACACAAACTAGGTCATTTCGGGACTAACATATGGTTCCCTTTTATTTTCATAATTCGCTTGCGCGTAGGGTTCTTTGGCAGAGGAGGAAACCAAGCCAGTTGACTCAATGACAGACTTTATGATACAGCGCGCACGTGCTAACCCTCAGCCATCCAACCCCCCTATTTTTAGATGAATTGACAGCCAGTTGATGTTAGGAATGAAAACAAGTACGACTTTACTGAGGACCAGAAACTGACCATGTAGTCAGATGAAATTCATAAATATAATGCATTTTAAATCGATGCAGAATTGTTCAAAGAATGAGCATGCCAATTTTCATATTGATCAGACTTTAATTGACGGAGACTTAGGCTTTTTCGTAGAGTGTCACCCCAAGAAAAAGATGGTCCAAAAATCAATTTTTTTCCTGAAAGATAAGACTGGTCAAAATGGATAATGAATAAAATGAATATTGCCAGATCAGTAATTCATATTCCAACTGTGATGGGATCTTTCATGTACATGTACACAATGTGTACCCAAGACCTTGTTTTTTGTCCCATCTGAATGACTAGACACTATTCCACACAGGAAAATCTTGATGTATTTCTCGGAAAACAACGGTATCAAACAAGGGACTTCCTGGTTAGTCAATCAGCACCTTACTCTTGTCACAGTGTCCCCCCCCCTCCCACCCCAATACAGAACAGGGGCCCCGTTTCACGAAATTTTAACTAAGACAAAATCCAAATTTTAGTAATTTGATTGGATAATATTAGATTGCTTTTCGTGCTTAGCCAATCAAAATTGAACAATCTACTAAAATTTGGATTTTATCTTTAGTTAAGATTTCGAGAAACAGGGCCCAGAATTGAATCCATGTATTACATATATTTTCTAAACTTCTGTTGCATTGCATTGCATTGCATTATCAAATGAGAAAGTTAAAATCGGAGATAAAAGACACACACCAGAAGGCATAAACTTTCAGCCTAAAAAAAAAGTTAGGATTTTCCATACATATTGATCCGCAATTTCTGGGAAAATATATCCACAAAATCTCCTGTGCACATCTGTGGCGATGTTCTGTTAATAAGATCAAGATAAATTAATCCGATGTGTACCCGGTACAATGTACTGACTACATATTACTCCATATCTTGTTTGGCCTAAGAGTGAGTCAGTCTCATTAGTTGAGTTTATTTTTAGCTTGCAGATTAAAGACAGGGAGCTTTAACCAACATAGTAGACAACTATGAATTCAAGTCGAGGTTATTTCCTCTGCAAAGTTTTCGAAGCCAGAATGTATATTGATATGTATTTAACACACTGGAGATATAAATATATACAAACTCTATCTCAGACTAAATACTACCCTCACTTCGGCTTTACATGGCCTTACAAATATATGTTTAATGTTCATGGTTACACTGACAGACACAGCCCGAAAGTGATATTTTTCATACACCATTAAGCATGTTCATGCTGTAGAAAAACATCTATTCTCTTATCATTTTTAAATACTACATGTAAATGGCAATATAACTATATACATGTATACAGGAAATATGGAAGGGGAAAGGCAACACTCCCTGAAAAGCTGGAATAGAGTGTGGGGTGGGGTGGGGTGGATTGGTGGAAGGCAACACTCCCTGAAAAGAGTAGCACAGGCTGGACAGGATAGCTGCTGCTGGATCAAACGACGATGCAGGCAGAGAGAGTAGACATAAAGTACGATTTGAAAAAGGGCCATAATATTACCCGAAACATTAAGACGAATAAAATTTGTATGACTGTTGAGTGGGGAGTTTTATATGTTCTTAAAATCAATAAGAGAACACTTGTTGAAACGTTGCACTAAAATATAAATGAAATGTGGTTTAACATCCTACTGTTCAGCTCCGACTGGGATAATGAAAACGGGCATACGCCATACAGTGTGCTGAGAGGGAAATTTTGCCTGGGAAGCGGAACTATGGCCTACTTTTACATCGAATTCCAACTGCCAGGGGATCTTTTACATGCATGCCACTGTATACACGGGCCCACATTTTTTGATCCTATCTAACGACTAGACAGATACATCACTGACAAGAGGGCACTCACATATTTTGTGGTTGTATTCCATATAAATAGATCCTCTAGCTCTTCGGATAAGACACAGAGGAAAAATAAGCAGTGGTCCAAAGGTTTTAGAAATTCTTCAAATTTATGGCATGTAAATGGTCAGAATAACAAATATGTCCTAAAAAAGATCCCTTTTATTAACTAAACGATCACCGACTGAATTTCACTTTCAGTCATTCAAAATTGACAAATATGACAAATACAATCAAGGGCCGTTTAGATTTAACAATGTATTTCCTGTTTTATTTTAAGTTATATATGTTGACTGATTACCCAAATTTTAGAACAGATCTTCTGATCTCTGCTCTTAAATGTACACGGACACAGCATTTTGTTTTGAAGAAATGTCACGTGTGAATTCAAATCAAAATAGGCCAACAAAGGCTGATTACCGGTATAATCATCTAAATTTACTGTTACTCGAGGCAATTTTTGTTTTTCATTAAAATTTTATGTTCATGACCTAAATCAGTTTTTTTTTATTACTTTAGACTTGTGACATTCAACAATTCATATCCAATAAATGTTTTTTTGATGATATTTCAATAATAATGGAAGTAATTTCTGCTATGCTTAGGTAGCCTATGGGTTTTTTTTCTGTCTATACTTTATTGTTTTGAAAAAAAAAAAAGTTTTCTTGTGTGGAAATTGCATATGTACATGTATCGATTCTAATCAATGATCATCATTTGCATATTTCAGAAATTGTCCAAATATTTCAAAAGAATCTCCTGGCTAGAATTCAACTGGATTAGAAAGATGACTTGACAAATTAGCAATTCCTTTTTTATTTTCAACTTCCACAATATTTCAGTTAATTTTAAGGCATTAACAATAATTATGTTTGCTAATTCATCATTACAATTAACCATTTTTGTTCATAACAGATTAGGAATTCAAAATAAGTGAAACTATCTTATTTTTGGAAGTTGGACAGCGACTAACGGCTTACTCTCCTTTCAAATTCCAAATCTCATGGGTACTTTTACATGCATGCAAATGTGTAAACGAGTTCTCAGGTTTTCTGTCTTTCCCGAACAAATTGACACTGTCCTTGCAAGTTCCTCTGTCTGCTTAAAACTGAAATTTTCTGGATGAATATGTAGTTTAATGTGTGAGGTCCCAACAACCCAGGTTTGGCGGAAATCCAGCTAAATCTAGATAAGGAATATCTGGTGTTAATTGGTATCTATCATCAACAGTCATCCATAATTACTGGAAACAACCCCTTCATCAAGATATTTGATACCATTTTCCTCCCTCACCTTTGCTCAGAAGATAAGATTGCATCAACCAAAATGAATGTAGCAACAAAAATCTGATTTTGATAATGTTCAATAACAATTAAGTTACCGGTATTATATTGTCTGCAGAAGCAAGTCACGAAAATCTGATTTTGAAAATGTTCAATGACAATTATGTTATTATATTGTCTACAGTAGCAAGTGTGCGTCAACAGCAATCTGATTATAGTGGACAACAGTATTTATTCTGCCTTGTGAGGGGGCTATGTGAGTAAGTAGTGGTCTGCCTTATGAGGGGGCTATGTGAGGACGTTGCGGTCTGCCTTGTGAGGAAGTTGTGGTCTATGTGCAGTGTATGTAGTAAGTAGTTTCATGTTCAAAACACTGTGCGTATCACAACAACAGAGAGATAGTATAACTATCGATCCACACAGCTTCTTAAATCCCTGATACATCAGGCCAAACTCCTGTACGCAGCTTCTTAAATCCCTGATACATCGGGCCAAACTCATGTACCGTACCATGTATATTTTCAATAATGTAAGAGTAATTTATTTTGAGGTAGTCTAGAGACTAACGTCAGGGTAATCTTTATGGCTATGTATGGAATGTGATATAAGATCTGTAGGGCAGCAGAGGTACTAGTAATTAATGCTATACTCTAATGAATAATTATACTGGCTCTGTCCTGTTTAAGAAAGCTTGTCTCTACTGTCCACCATTAATGAGGGAGTGTCTGCCATTTCTCTTGGACAACTTGAGCAAATTTTCCAATTAGTAAATCATTGTCTGCTGACTAGACAGAGAGACAACTATGAGTTGTTTAAGAAAGGAAAATTAAATGGGGTTTTAGCGTCATACTCCGACTGAGCTAATCAAAACGAGCATACACCATACAGTTGACTATGAGGGAAATTTTGTCTGGACAGCGGCGCTAAGGCCTCTTATATTGAATTCCAGCTGCCAAGGGATCTTTTATGTGCACGTTAATGTTTACACAGGGCCTCTATTTTAAGTCCAATCCGAACAACCAGACAACTGTCTTTGTCAGGCCCTTCATCCTGCACCACTGACAAGAGAAACCCATGCCGGAAAATCTTGATGAACTTTCTCGCACACCGCCCGCGTCTTACTTAGCCACAGTGGCTCCCTGCTTTGTTTAAGAAGCTCATGAGAGAGAGACAGATAAGAGTTTAACATCCACTTGACATAAACTAGATCATTCCGGGAATAACATATGGTTCAATTTTATTTCAATAATATACTTGTGGGTAGGGGTCTTATATAAGCGGGAAATCTAAACCATGCCCCTTGACCAAATGATAGAAATGAAATGAAATGAAATGGGGTTTAACGTCCTACTGTTCTGCTCCGAACAGGGCTAATGAAGACGACCAAATGACAGACCTTGTCATTTAATGTGCATGCGTTAAACCACTAAACGACCCAACCCCACCTTCTGGGCTAAAAGTTAACAGTGTAATTTAAAATCTTGTAATATATATACATGTACCCACTGCTATGGTATAGCTAACAATAATGCCCTATCTATATATCATATACCATACATGTATATACAGGAGTATGGTATAAAGGTTGTATATAAGACTGATATTATACTCATTAATAGTGTAGCTATGGTATAACAATAATGCCCTATCTATATATTATATACCATACATGTATATACAGGAGTATGGTATAAAGGTTGTATATGAGACTGATATTATACCCATTAATAGAGTAGCTATGACTACACTAGTATAATTACCAATATACTATTTATAAGTACAGTATTCTCTAGAATAATATGGTAATTAAGCAAGACAAGCATAAAGGGAGATATTTGTTTCATTCATGAATAAAATACGACCATTCAATGGGGAGGAATAAATTTTAGATCATTGACCCGATCGGTATGTCAATCGACTATACATGTAGATTCTCTTTGAAATATATCTTTATTAAAGTCAGAACCTACAAACTATTGCTCTCCCCTCCAGTGGGAGGAACTGAGGTTAGGAAGGCAATGTTACTCCTCATTATTTTTTATGATTACCAAGTAATGTTAGAGGCCATAACCCCTTAACCATTTTCGTAACTTCTACATGTATTTAGATCTTGCTCTTTCAACACAGTCCATAATGTATGTTAAAATCTCTATTATTGCTGTCCATTACAAACTTTATTGCTGTAGAAGTGTGCATTACAATCAATATTGCTGTTGAATTGTGCATTACAATATATATTGATGTTGTATTACAATTTATATTGCTGTTGAATTGTGTATTACAATCCATATTGCTGTTGTATTACAACATTGCTGTTGAATTGTTGTATTATAATCTATATTGCTGTTGTATTACCATCTACATATTGCTGTTGTATTACAATCAATAGTGCTGTTGAATTGTGTATTATATAACCCATATTGCTGTTGTATTACAATATTGCTGTTCAATTGTGTATTACAATCCATATTGCTGTAGTATTACAATATTGCTGTTCAATTGTGTATTACAATCCATATTGCTGTTTTATTACAATATTGCTGTTGAATTGTTGTATTCCAATCTATATTGCTGTTGTATTCCAATCCATATTGCTGTTGGATTACAATCTATATTGCTGTTGTATTACAATCTATATTGCTGTTGTATTACAATCTATATTGCTGTTGTATTACAATATTGCTGTTGAATTGTGCATTATAATCTATATACTGCTGTTGTATTGTGCATTCGATTTATCTTTTATATTAGTGTTTAATTGTGTATTCTATCAACAAGCTATTCAAGAATGAAATACAAACATTATGAGCATAACACTTCTGTAATACTCATGGATTTTAAATTAATATTCACATGAGTACAATTACTTGTATATTTCACTTTTTTTTATTTTTAAACACTACATTCACCGAATAAACAACATCTACACTAAGTTTTAACATAATATACCTATGAATTAGAAGAAGAGTTATTCTTTTCAACACGGTGTGATGGACGGATGGACGTACGAACAAACCTATTTCAATAGTTTCCTGCATCCCTCGAAAAAGCAAGAGACAATAAAGTAAATAAGTTTTGGATATAATTTTTAAGTCAATTTGCTATTGGTCACATCTCAATATTATAAGACATTATTCCAATACTATTTGAACATTTGATTTCATGGAAACAGCCAGTTTTTGGATCGGTTTGGATTCATACATCTCTTTTTGACCCAATCTGTTTAAAATACAGATCTATATTTCGTTTCATTTCCCTACACTACAAGATCTGACCAGTTGTTTTGGGAGGTCTCGTCAGAGCTCATACGAGCGGTGCTTGACCCTATGACATCAGATATACATGTATGATTAACCAATCAGCATTGATGTTTCTAGTGGATTGCCCACAGTTCCATGCAGTTCACACCCAAAGCTCACCGTAACAAACCGTATCATTGGCTAATCAATCCCTCACATCATCCAGAACACGTCAATGATAACAACTCTTCCAGTTCCTAGTTTAGTAAAGACAAGTTAAACGAAATTTTGAACTATAAAAAAAAAAACGAAACGAAATAGGATATGTGTTTTAATCAGATAGTTTGTGACCTAGTGTTGTGTGCGTGTTAAACTCCATTTCTCTATCTTTTTGTATATTAGCGGATCTCCATTAAATAAACAAAAAACAGCAAATTCCTTGTCTTCAACATACACGTAGACTTACAATAGGTAATTTTAATTTTCATCAAAGGAGGCATGTCTTTAACTCAATATCATCCACAGTTTTCGACATTGCAAACACAACTTATTGGTCAATTTTATCAACATTGATGTTATCTTACCGTGAAAAGATGGGCTTCTGATCCAATATTTAAGACAAAATGAAAGTTTTAAAATTGGCACATGCATTGCATGCCAGAATTTTTTTTAACGACATTTGTAATTGAGCAACTCTGTAAACGATGCTAAACACATCCCACAGGAGAATACCACCAGTGTAGACTGGAATAACCCGACCCCCAAAGACTGTCATTCAATTTGGACTCTTTCCACATTTTGCCAAACATTACTGATTAGAAATTACAGTAAAAACAGAAAAGATTGAAGGTAAATAAGGTTATATACATTCACATTACATTATTATATGTGTTGTGACCCATTTGTGTCCATTTTTATGTGTCAAAAAATGAGATTTAGCTCCTTTAATGCTATTTGAATATTTGTGTGA
Organism: Patella vulgata; assembly: GCF_932274485.2. NCBI lineage: Eukaryota > Metazoa > Mollusca > Gastropoda > Patellidae > Patella > Patella vulgata. The sequence goes on from NC_065885.2 coordinate 9,144,049, forward strand.
GAATAAATTTGTTATTCATTTCATTTTGTTTTTAATCAAATTTCATATTTAACAACCAAACAGATATTTGTGTGACAATTAATTGGTGATTTCTCATATTTTTCAATCAAGTTTCATATTCAATCCAACAAAACATTAACCAAGGTTATTACATCAAGAGCCTCCAGGCATTTCTGATGTGGCCTGGGAATTTTATTTACAACATAACCTACTGAAAAAGTTGGGGTTCGTGTTAACGTGGAAAATCAATATCCATGCTCATAAAAGTAAATATATGTCTCACTGCATTGCACTACATGTATATTTATCATTACATCACGAATTTTAATCACACTTTCTGGTAAAGCATAATTCAATAATTATGGGAAGTGATATGCACTCACTTCCTAATCCTGCATTACAATTTTATTCACCTTTCTGAAAGTGTATAATTCAGCAATATGGGGAGTGATATGCACTCACTTCTTGCAATACAATTTTATTTGTGCTTTCTGGTAGTGCATAATTGAAGTGGAATTACAACATGAAAGTTTTGACTGTAAAACCAGATGGACTTATTTGTGAATACACTGAAATATTCGTTCTGTGGGCTAGAAATTGGTGTGTGGTAGCACACAATCCAATAATATGGGGAGTGATGTGCACTCACTTCCTGAATTACAACAGATTATATTTATATCCGGATAAATATATAGATATATCAATTCTGTTGGCTACAAATTTGGTAATTAAAATGCATGTTTTAACATTATCCTGAAACTTAAAATGAATGAAGTTTAACATCCTACTGTTCTGCTACTAATGGGCTAATAAAGATGGGCATACACCGTACAGTGTGCTATGAGGGACATTTTGCCAGGACAGCAACACTATGGCCTACTATTATAGCAAATTCTAACTGCCAAGGGATTTTTTTACGTGCACGCCAATGTATGTATACATGGGACCTCAGTTTTTGTCTCATCCAAATGACTAAAAGTTAAAAAGTCCCAGATGTTTAGGCCATAGAAATGAAATGAAATGGGGTTTAACGTCCTACTGTTTTGCTCCTAAATTGGGCTAATGAAGACAGGCATACGCTATACAGTGTGCTATGAGGGAAATTTTGCCCAGGCAGCGGCAATACGGCCTACTCTTATATCGAATTCCAACTGCCAAGGGATCTTTTACGTGCAAGCCAATGTGTACATGGGACCTCCTTTTTTCGTCCCATCCGAACGACTAGACAGCTGTCCTTGTCAGACCCTTTGTCCTGCATCACTGACAAGGGAAAACCACGCTGGAAAATCTGGATGAACTTTCTCGGGCAATGCAGGGATTGAATACCCGACCTCCAGGCTAGCGAGCCAGCGTCTTACCCACTTACCCACGTGATCCCTTATTTTTGTACATGTACCGGAAGATGAGACGAACATTGGTTACAATATTCAGAATACATTTCAGAACATGAAGTATGATGTATAGGGAAAACCTGACCATATATACAGAAAATTTATTATTCAGAGCTTGCCTCTAGAAATTCACATCCACAGTAGAACAAGCGTTCTGATCTGTGTTCATACCAACAGGGCAGAAATTGGTGACTCCACACTCTGTATTTAAAACTGTGTGATAACCATGCACTGAACTCCAAGGAAAAAAAGAATTGTTCATAAAATATTTGTTTGGACAGACAGAACTTTTTGTCGAACTGGTCACAAAATTATGTCATCATTCGTATATGGCTGAAAGTGACCAACGCGCCTGTGATAAATAATAACAAGCCTCTAGTATAGATCCAGAAAGCTTGGTCTTTAGTCACTAGTAATGACGCGAACTATATTTAACAAGCATGATGGATGATTCCCAGTGGATTTTCTAGAGGCTGGCTCTGAATAACGGGGAAATTTTGTTTTACTGTTACAACATTCTTACCCTGATTTGGTTTTTTAACTGTTCCGTTTCCTGGCGGAGGGCTTCTAGTTCACTACTCATGGTTATTTTCTAGAAATAAAAAAATCTGCAATAGAAAAAGATACAATTATTATTCTATATTTCATCACAACCAACATCAAACACAATTAATTTACAGCAGGTGTAAAAATAGGCATATCATGTCTTCCTGGATAGTATTGAAGAAAGAATTAAATTTATATCTGGCTTCTGTATGATTTCATAATTGTTTTTCCTAAAATAACTCCATTCTAAGACGAAGATACTAAGTACATTTTCTCAGGAACCCCGTTCTACAATTTGATGAAGGTACGAGTCACTTCAAAAATATCCTCACAAAAAAGGGAGTCAAGTTTCCCCAAAAAATGTTTCAAAATATATCATTACTGAAATGGGAACATTTCTCAGATCGTTGTGGGATATTCGATGGCAAAAACTGTTTTATTTTGTACAGTAAGAGAGATTACATAATTTAGGGACTTCTGTGCCTCATTATAAGCCTTAAATTTCTTCAATTAGACAAAGGTCCCTCAGACAATGGGCTTTGATAATGAGAATCTCACAGCTGTGATTAATTGCTCCAGTCACAAAAATTTGATTATTAACAAACAACAACTGGTGGTAATCTAATATTTTCATAAAGCCACACAAATAATCACATAAAATGTGAAATCGGTTTATGAGTCAGCCCTTTCTGTAGTCTTCCATCCATTATCAGACATCAGGTTCATTGGATTGAAATCCATTTGACGTCTAAAATCTGGGTCAAAACTGTCAAAACAATGGTGCATATCCCTCTTCACGAATTTGTTTTTTATTCGGTTCACAAAAAGGCGGGATAAACTGTATACAATGTTGCAGATTCGCGTAAAAAAGCCATGGATCCTGCAATGTAATTTTGCAGTCTTTCAGCTTTTAAAATGGCGACCGTGTATTTCTGCATAATCGATACGACCAATGCCGGTTTCTTCGCCATCTTTGATGATTCTGTGAGAATTTGAGAATCGTGTTTCACGTTTATTCTGAGGTTTTTATTAATATCCGGGTCTAAAACGATGCATTAAATACATCTAAACACATTATTCCAATTGATATCACAACAGACCGTGAAATACACAACATTGTTGACAACGTCTGCAACATTGTAGCCAGCCATATTTCATACATCACCGTTATGGTCGTGTAGTAAAATCATTATGCGGAACGCTTCGATAAACACAAAAAGAAAAGACTTTACACTGCAAAACGAGCGAAACGCCTACCTAAACGACAGCAGGAGATATTCTTCTGGTCAAAGAAAGTGTCGACGTTATTCTCGTGATAACAGGAACTGAAGAAAAGACATATTATTTTGGCCTCATAACGACAATTTGCATAGAGCCATCCGACATGACTGTTCGTCTAGCTCGACTAACACGCCGATTTTCACGATTTATGCATCATAAAAGCACGGAAAAACCACACACATGAAATATACTCACCCTATGAAAATTGAATATGAACAATATCCGCCAAAATAGTCATAAAGACCCAAATTTTCCCCCTTTTTCACGGCATATATCGCTACAATTTTTGGTCGACAATCTTGGGTGCGGTGCCCTTGCAAACAGTAGCGGTAACCCCCGGATAGTTGACGCATGCGCAGATTAGGAAAGCGACGCCTTGTTCATTATAATGTGAAATGCATTCTAGGACATAATAAATGAAGTATGGGCCATAATAAGCTCAATTGTTTATCCGAGATATTAATAATAATATACACTGGCTGACATGTCGAAAATCATTCATTCATCATTTCTAGACATAGAACCGAGACTTAGCTATCTATTTTGGTTCCGTTAAGTTCAAGATTCCGCAAATAGCATGATTTTTCGGAAATCTTTTTTTCATGAAAATATCAAAATAGCGATCGATCGCGTTGCCATAACGACCAATCTACGGCATTATGACGACTGTTAAATTTATTTCGAATAATAATACATCGCAGTTCCCTATTAATAATTGAAAATTTATCTTTTCGGAATAATTTCCAAAAGATTGCCGCATTAAATATTCTGAAACAAGAACAGATAGAGACAAGAACTCATCATGAGAATTATTTATGTCATGGTACGAAATAGTTTTTCTACAAAAGTACTAAAAAGTAATATATAAGTTATTTATTTTTTAAGATTTTAGCCTGTGCATTTGATGTAACGCAGAAATATATCAAAGCAACAAAGCACAAAAAAAAAAGAGAACATTATCATCCAGTAAAAACATGCCTGTCATAGCAATTTGTCGCTCGACGTGTACATGTAATTAATTATTAACGCTAAATATGTTCATACATGTCTAGAGAAATCCCACTACATATATCTTTAAATGATAAAACATGTTTGACAGAAGATTGAGAATAGAAATAAATCATGTTTCATAATAGCTAGGCCCTACATACAGAAGCTGATATATGAGGGAGGGAATATCGGTGGGGGTGGGGTGCTTTTATAGGTAAGAAATTGTAGCTACGCCACTGACACAGACTATATGTGAACATATGAAACAGAAACAAGGATGTCACAAATTGTTTTAACGGAACCTGTAATTGGACTCATTAGTTGACTTTGCTGTGGGGTTTTGTTTTTGTTTTTTTTTTAGAAGTATTCAGAAATGGCACCAGACACAGTTAATTCATGTGGAGCACTTCACAAATGTCACAGTGACATCACATTTCGACAGGTGCGCGTTACGTCTCCTAACCCAGTTTGCAACGTCATATGTTGTTTAGGTATTTTTATTTATTTCTGATGATAACTGTATAAAATCTTGTGCGTGTTAATCAAATGTACGATGATTCGACCACAGTGGATTTTTACCCTAACCGTACCACTAATAAGTTAGCTCGTATGTGCACTTGAAATGAAATGAAATGAAATGGAGTTTAGCGTCCTACTGTTCTGCTCCTAACCTGGGCTAATGAAGACGGGCATACGCCATACAGTGTGCTATGAGGGAAATTTTGCCCGGACAGCGGCACTACGGCCTACTCTTATATCGAATTCCAACTGCCAAGGGATCTTTAACGTGCACGCCAATGTGTACACGGGACCTCGGTTTTTCGTCCCATCCGAACGACTAGACAGCTTTCCTTGTTAGCCCCTCCGTCCTGCATCACTGACAAGGGTATGTGCACTTGAGTTGGTGCCTATTTAACCTCTGTTGCTGAAACATCGATGGTCGTAAACACGATCTACCTCGTTAAACAGCCCCATAGCGTCTAATTCCACAAAAAGCTAAATCGTATAAACTTAAAAAAAAAGTTACCTTTTTTACAATTCACATACAACTCTGTAGATGTATGGGGGGTTAGCACGTGCGCGCTGTATCATAAGGCCTGTCATTGAGTCAACTCGCGTGGTTTCGAATCCCCGGTTGTACGTGACAAGGAGTAGGATCGCCTGACCAATCTCGTGGGTTTTCTCCGGGTCCTCCGGTTTCCTCCCACTGCTAAAGACCCCTACGCGCAAGCGAATTATTGAAATAAAATTAAACCATATGTTAGTCCCGAAATGACCTAGTTTGTGTCGAGTGGACGTTAAACCCCATCTCTCTCTCTCTCTCTCTCTCTCTCTCTCTCTCTCTCTCTGTATAAGGGAATACACAGGGAACACGACGTATTTAATGTGTATTACCTCAATACATATAACAATACACATCACTTTATAATACACAGTATTTACACGTGTATGTTATAGGTTTAAAAGATGTATACACGATACACTATATGTATGTAATATTAATGAATGTTTATTTAGAAGATTTCCGTTCCGACGAGCTAAAAGAAAAACATGTCTTAGTGAAAGATCATTTTTTCCAATATCTTTTTACTTTGGGTTAACAATCTGATTAAAACACAGATCCTATTCCGTTTCGTTTTTTATAGTTCAAAATTTCGTTTTACTTGTCTTTACTACACTCGGATCTGGAAGAGTTGATATATAACTAGCGTTTTGGATGGAGTGAGGGATTAGCCAATGTTACGGCGAGTTCTTGGTGTTTGATGCACGGAACTGTGGGTAAACAACTAGAAATGTCAACGCTGATTGATTATTCTGTCAAAAGCCGCTTGTATGACCACTGACGCGACCTCCCAGTACAAATGATCAGATCTTCATGTAGCGTAGGCCATCGAAAGTATAAAAAAACGAAACGAAATATAGATCTGTATTTTAATCAGATTGTTTGGTTTATATTTATTCAGTTACACATACGTATTTTCAAGCCAACCTCGAGACACGATTTGACATTCAGAAAAAAGAATGCTGATTATTTTTTGGAACAGGTTAGCTAGACGTCAACCAAACGAGAAAAATAAGGATCGAACGAACGATAGGCCGATGGTAGAGACAGTATACCCAGGGAAGATTGATACATAGCCAGTATGCCCAGGAAAGATTAAGACATTGACCGAACGAACGATAGACCCATAGTAGAGACAGTATTCCCTGGGTAGATTGAGACCTAGATAAAACGAACGATAGGCCAATGGTAGAGACAGTATTCCCAGGGAAGATTGAGACAGAGATAGAACGAACGATAGGCCAATGGTAGAGGCAGTATTCCCAGGGAAGATTGAGACACGGTAAACATCTTATTCCAGATTGTTCGTACGTTTGTGGAGTTTAATGATCGCTTTCACCAAGGGTGATATCGCAGACAAGTTATTTCCGAGTTTGTTCTATACATGTTCTTGTATATACATGGAGATGTCATCCGTGTCGGCGCTACGAGGTGGTGTTGGACGGGTGGCTTTCTGTTGGACAATAAGACGTATTACTTCTTTTGATTGCAGTGCATTGATGGGTTAGTTGTATTTTACGTCCGCTTCCACCGAGGTGATATCGCAGACAAATTGCAGTGCAGGTAATATACCGATAATATTTGGGGAGTCTCCTAGATTTCCTAAAGGGGCGAAGTCCCGGCATATTCTGTTGTACGATTATTCAAAATTAATCAGTTGAACCCGTCTTTTGTGCTAGTGATAACGTTCGAATATTCTGAGCCATTATTAGAATGAATTTCGATATAATTCAAATAATCAATTTTTGGATCGGTTTTAATAACACGGAGTATCAAACTTGGTTATTATAATGACGTATCGCGCACCTTTTGCAATATGACGTCACGGTAATAATTGTGACGTTGGGTTAACGTTATATAGTCCCTATCATTCAGACTGATGAAACTATATTATTATTATTATTATTATTATTACAGCATATTTATAGTGCACCCTTTCATATAACATGTTCAGGAGCACTTTACAAAGTGACAATGTAAATCATACATAAACAACAAGATTATGGGCATGTTAACGATTGTATACAGAGTCAGTTAAAAGCCTGATTAAATAAATGTGTTTTAAGTTGTTTTTTAAAAGAATATAGAGATGTACAACATCTTAAACTATTTTTCGGTATTCGTTAATCGAAATATGACATTATATTTGTTTAATTTCGGTATATTTGTAAAGTTACTGAATCAGATTGTCTTCCAGTTGTGAAAATATTGCATTTATTTGTGACACGTGAAATAACCTTTAGTTAAGGTCCGGTTCCACGAAAATTGACCCTTCGAAGAAATGTCGGCGAAAACACCGATATCCGAGCAAAATTCCTCCCAATGCACAAGTGACCCCGGTAAATATAAATTACTCTATATTAGTCTTGAAATGACCGACGTATTTTCTTGGAGATATTTTAACTCCATTCTTTACTTTGTTCTCAAACAGAATCTAGAGTAATTTAACGAGGGATGCCGTGTTTGTGAGGAGATATGTAATGATAATTTGCCCGTATTAGGCGGTACGTGATTCTATAAATAAACTAAATGTGTCTATGTTTAGCTAAACAAGTCGTATTAAAACTGGTCAAATTATTTACACTCCGCAACTTGAATCAATATTCTCAAAAATAATCAATAGTTTTTTTATACACTGACTTTTATTCTTGCCAAATATAATGACACGAATCAATGCATTTGATATCATTGGACGTTAAAGGGACACGCGGGTTTAAAGGCTCAATACCACTCTTGTTGTAACTGAATAATATGTCCCAATCATTATTCTGGTCAACAAATTTTACTATTTTACAGTATTCCAATTAATTGATGATACAAATTTCATCTTAAAACACCTAATTTAAAAAAATTTAAAAATTGAACTAAATGATTTGAAAAGCCTGACGTAAAGCTTTTCAAATGTTACTTGGATTTAAAAATATTTTTGAACCCTCTGGACAAGTAAAATAGGATTTAATGGATAATTTACACAACAGGTAGGACACTAACATATCTAGTACTTAGAATAAGGCTATTTTTTATTTTCTGGAGCTGTCAAGCCAGCAAGAGTGTTATTGTCCCTTTAAAGGACAATGTTGGTGTCAGTCAATATTACAAATCTGACAGAACTGGTCAATTTCGATCCCAGAGATAAATTTACCCTTCATTTATCTCTGGCAAAACTCACCGGCCATTCATCAGTGTGAAATCGGTTCCTTACCTCCACCCTCTGTGGTTACTGATTGGCAGGATTTCTCGACAATTGGGCATCGGTTCTTTGCATGAGTTACATATTAATGATCCTTGGAACATTTTCCAGATCTTGACATCAAAAGTTCATTCGAAAATAGCCGTTTGATGATTTTCCGGGAACTATTGTTAGCGCACAATGTGAGTGATTCGGCTAAATACTTGAAATTTCTACAGAAACGCGAGTTTGAGCTGCCATCTTGGATCTTTGTGGAGCGACTGACGGAAGGATACAGCACGTGACATTCAAAATGGCCGACGTATGGCCGGCGAGAGAGAGAGAGAGAAGGGGTTTAACGTCCACTCGACACAAACTAGGTCATTTCGGAATTAACATATGGTTTAATTTTATTTCAATAATTCGCTTGCGCGTAGGGGTCTTTAGCAGTGGGAGGAAACCGGAGGACCCGGAGAAAACCCACGAGGTTGGACAGGCGACCCTACTCCTTGCCACGTACAACCGGGGATTCGAAACCACGCCAGTTGACTCAATGACAGACTTTATGATACAGCGCGCGCACGCTAACCATTCAGCCATCCAACCCCCCCGTATGGCCGGCTAGTTTTACCAGAGATACACAAAAACTTATCTCTATGATGGAGATTGAGAACTGGTTTAAACACATTCTAAATATGAAATGAAATGAAATGAAATGGGGTTTAACGTCCTACTGTTCTGCTCCTATACTGGGCTAATGAAGACGGGCATACGCCATACAGTGTGCTATGAGGGAAATTTTGCCCGAGCAGCGGCACTATCGCCTACTCTTATATCGAATTCCAACTGCCAGGGGATCTTTTACGTGCATTCCAATATATACACGGGACCTCGGTTTTTCGTATCATCCGAAGGACTAGACAGCTGCCTTTGTCAGGCCCTCCGTTCTGCATCACTGACAAGGGGAAACCACGTCGGAAAATCTGTATGTACTTTCTCGGCCAATGCAGGGATCGAACAAATTCTAAATATAATTTTAACACAGAGATCTTTGCTACATATACTTTATAGAAATGTTGTGAATCATCTGATGGCGGCTTTAAAAATCCGTCCAATTGACTACCTATTTTAGTTCTACTTCCTTTGTTCGATGCCAAGAATAATTATGAAACTAGAACTTGGAATGACGTGACATGGACAGAAACGTTACAGGTTGCGTGTAATCTTATCAAACGATATTTGTTGATCAATACATGGCCAAAACCTTACCCCCAGGAACATGAGTTGAATCCAGGTCAAAGTAAAAGGGACACAGTGATATAAGCTGTTCGATTGTCATCTGTCATAACAGTACGTCAGATGTGAAAGCAATTGGTCAATATACAGTCACTATATAAAAGGCGTTTTTTCGAGAAAACAAATCGGTTTCGAATCGGTTCTAATAAACGCGAAGGGTTGCCTCGCAAGATGGCCGAGAAGTCTGAAAAATTAAGGAAAAATGTTAAAAAATTCATTTTTCTTTATTCTGTTCTTGAGGACACCGCCCAAAAATAAAAACGAGAAGTTGTATCAGTTGACTGTTCCAAAATGCCCCGTATTCGTATAAGGAATTCCATGATACTCATATTTTAACGTGAAATTAAAAGAAAATAAACTAACGTCGAGCACGTCGTGTCCCTTGTGGGGGACGCCATTTTGGAAATCGAATCGTCAATCCGGCAGGCGAGCAAGATTTGCATAATCGATTTGGCAAATCGTCGTGGTAAATACGACAATTAAGTGAAACCGATTAGGCTAATTTTTGCCGTGAATATGTTTGAAAAGGATCTGCAAATCGATTAACCATAATCGGTTTCTCGTAAAAACGCCTAAAGTATGATAATCATTGTGTCTCCCAAGACTAAAAAGAATATTGTTGTTTTGGCCCCACCCAAGGAATCGTGGTCGGTGGAATAATCAAACGCCTCTGAATGAATAAAGCTGAAATAGACACTAAAATAACAAAAGGATACAAGTTGTATATACCATGACTGTTATTGTTTCGAATGAGGAATGAAAATAAATAAATACATTTTGTGATAAATTGAAGTAGCTGAACGCCATTTGAGTGATTGGGGAATCCCCTGCACAAGCTACACTAAAACGAATGTTTAAAGGCTCAATACCACTCTTGTTGTAACTGAATAATATGTCCTAATCTTTATTCTGGTCAAGAAATTAATTGATGATACAAATTTCATCTTAAAACACCTAATTTAAAAAATTGGAAAAATTGAACTAAATGATTTGAAAAGCCTGACGTAAAGCTTTTCAAATGTTACTTGGATTTAAAAATATTTTTGAACCCTCTGGACAAGTAAAATAGGATTTAATGGATAATTTACACAAAAGGTAGGACACTAACACATCTAGTACTTAGAACAAGGCTATTATTTATTTTCTGGAGCTGTCAAGCCAGCAAGGGTGTTATTGTCCCTTTAAAGGGGCATTATCATGTTCCTGGAGCAACGTCCGACAGTTTTACAAAATAGTGTAACATGTATATTGATGAAATATGTTATTTTAAATATTTAATTAAACTATTTGTGCATAGTTCATCAATATGCACTGTTACAGTAGTTAAGGCGGGATCAACGTGCTAACGTGGCTCAGAATGAAGTAATTTGAATGAAATTTTCAATATTATCATTTTACATTATCTATTTTTGAGCTATTATAGCAAGAACGGTCAGCTGTTTATCTAAATCTTACATAATGTATCTTTAAATAATCAATTTGAGTATTTTCCGATAAATACACGTGACGCACAGAAATGTGTGCTCAAAATGTTGTGACGACAGTAATTTGAATATTTTGTTAGCGGACTTGTTATGGCCGCTAGGTATAAAAAGACAAGTACCACAGGTAGATTTTTGATGTTATTACTGATACATACAGATAGTTTCTATATTCAACAAATATCGAGGTTATTTATAAGAGAGAGAGAGAAAGAGAGGGAGAGAGAGAGAGAGGGGGGGTAACGTCCACTCGACTAGGTCATTTCGGGACTAACATGATTTTTGATTTTATTTGCGCGTAGGGGTCTTTAGCAGTGGGAGGAAACCGGAGGACCCGGAGTAAACCCACGAGGTTGGTGAGAGAGAGAGAGGGAAGGTGAAGGTTAGGTTTATACCACCCATTCGACACAAACAAGGGCATTTCGGGACTAATATGTGGTGCATTTTATTTCAATAATTCGCTTGCGTGTAGAGGTCTCTAGCAGTGTGTGTAGGGGGTGGGGAGGGGCATAGTTGAACCCAAGAGGTTCGACAGGCGACCCTTCTTGTCATGTACAAGTCTCGTAATTGAAATACGTTTTGGATTCATATAGAAGACTTGACCTACATTATCTGATGTCCATGCAAAATTTCCCCGTTCGCACGCACGCATTAAAATATATTTTTTTTTCCAAAGAAATAACCATGTTTTTGGTAGTCTTAAAATAAAAGAATTCGGTGTTTGGAGACACATTTGAATCTATGTGACTATGCTTTCCCATTATAAGGGGGGTTGGATGGTCGGATGGTTAGCACGTGCGCGCTGTATCATAAGGTCTATCACTGAGTCAACTGGCTTCTCATTATACGGGCTTCTATAGCAGGAAATGGTGTTACTTTAAAATAGGCCTACATTTAAAGGAAGATAAACGGATAGGGAAGAAAAAAACGTAGTTATTATCTTTTGTAATTTGCCGAAAGTGGAAACATTATGTAATTTATCAATGTATTCTTATCCAAAATATTACTGTTGTTAATAGCAACACATACAGGTAAAACACACGCTTGACATACGAAAAGTCAATGACCAGGTAATGTCATGACATGTCACCGTTCATTGAAATGATCAGTTTCATAATGGTGTCAAATAGTAGACCGATTACCTAACCTGTCGACTAAAGTGTGTGTGTGTGTGTGTGTGTGTGAGAGAGAGAGAGAGAGAGAGAGAGAGAGAGAGGTGAGAGATGGGATTTAACGTCCATTCGACACAAACTAGGTCATTTCCGAACTAACATATGATTTGATTTTATTTCCATAATTCGCTTGCGCGTAGGGGTCTTTAGCAGTGAGAGGACCCGGAGAAAACCCACGAGGTTGGACAGACGACCCCACTCCTTGTCACGTACAACTGGGAAATCGAAACCGCGCCAGTTGACTCATTGACAGACTTTATGATACAGCGCGCACATGCTAACCATTCAGCCATCCAACCCCCCACAGAGAGAGAGAGAGAGAGAGAGAGAGAGAGAGAGAGAGAGAGATGGTGGTTTAGTATGATATTACAATATACCAACACAAATCGCTCTAAGCTGTCTGGAACCGCGGTGGTGACTAAGTAGGTAAGACGTTGGCTCGCTGGCCTATAGAGATCGCGTGTTCGATCCCTACATTGACTGATAAAATTCATTGGGATTTTCCAACGTGGTTTCCCCCCAGAGCCTTATATATAAGGCTCCGGTTTCCCCTTCTCAGTGTTGCAGGATAGAGGGCCTGACAAGGACAGCAGTCTAGTCGTTCGGGTGGGGCGAAAAATCGAGGTCCCGTTATACATTAGCGTGCACGTAAAAGATCCTTTGCCAGTTGGAATTCGATATAAGAGTTATGCCATACTGCCGCTGTCCGGGCAAAATTTCCCTCATAACACACTGTATGGCGTATTATAGGCGCCATCCCTTTATCTAAAGCCCCGCCGTTCTTCTCCAATACCTTTGTCAAATTATTTCTACAAATGAGATGTGGTGAACCAGGCAGCATATGCCTGTTCTATCTGAAAAAGATGGATTGGAGATTTGAATATCCGAGAAATTCTCCAAGACAGCGGTGTTTGTGTCTATTCTTCAAAGATTTCCAACTGTTAAGAGGCAAATGTTTGCACCGTCCCTACTTTTTAGGGGAAAAAGAAAGGGGCGTGGCCCCATTTTTCTGGTCAGGTTTCGCATCTTAAGATTCAGATGCTGCATAACAAGATTCCAGAAATAGTTATGGGGCCGGTTGCTCAAAGATCCGCTAACTTTTAACGACTCGTCAACATGGAGTTAATGGATTGTTATCTTTAACGGGGGGGGGGGGGGGTGTTGGATGGTCGAGTGGTTAGCACGTGCGCGCTGTACCATAAGACCTGTCATTGAGTCAACTGGCGTGGTTTCGAATCCCCGGTTGTACGTGACAAGGAGTAGGGTCGCCTGTCCAACCTCGTGGGTTTTCTCCGGGTCCTCCGGTTTCCTCCCACTGCTAAAGACACCTACGCGCAAGCGAATTATTGAAATAAAATTAAACCATATGTTAGTCCCAAAAGAACCTAGTTTGTGTCGAGTGGACGTTAAACCCCATTTCCAGTGTAACTTTCTATAGAACATTCTAGAGGGTTGGGGGGGGGGGGCTATTCCATTTTTCATAGGGTGTAATTATGTAATATTCTACAGACTGTGGGGGTCTGTAGGAAATGAAATGAAATGAAATGGGGTTTAATGAAGACAGGCATACGCCACACAGTGTGCTATGAGGGAAATTTTGCCCGGGCAGCGGCACTACGGCCTACTCTTATATCGAATTTCAACTGCCAATGGATTGTTTACGTGCATTCCAATGTATACACGGGGCCTCGGTTTTTCGTCTCATCAGAAGGACTAATGGCCAAAAATATTCTAGAGGGTTCGGTGATGAGGGTGGGCGCGGGGGTGGGGGGGGGGGGTCTATTCCATTTTGCATAGGATGTAATTATATAATATTCTACAGAATTTTGGGGGTCTGTAGGAAATAATGGGCCCAAATATTCTACAGTTTCTGTAGTGCAAATCCTATAATTTTCCTACAGATTTATCCTAAAATGTCTAAATAAAAATATAAAGTATTCTATAGGTTTATTTATAGTGTTTTCTACAGTAAATTCTACGATTATCTTTTTGTCCCAGATCATGTTATTTATGAGGCAAATATTGTCCCCACAGGGGCGGATCCAGAGGGGGGGGGGGGGGGTTGGGGGGGGGGGCGAAACCCCCCCTGCGCGACCCCCCTGCTCAGCTACATATTTTTTTTTGTAAATCAAAACTTTTTATTAGAAAAGTTTCTCGGCCGTGTGCTTTATCCCTTATCGTCAGATGTGGGACAGGATGGGCATTCAAAGCACGAGATAATGATATAGACATTATGTGATATCACAATTGATGCTTTGCATCCATGAAATTGAATCACAATGTCATTGTATTAATTCATAATAAAAATTGACGTCAAACGAGATGTTGAATGTCTCTGTTTAAAAAGCTCAACGTGTATGTATATACGCCAAAATGACGATAGAGACCATGCGGGAGGTGGGGGGGGGGATACATTGTCTCAGGGACCTGGCAAACCCCCTCCTGCGAAAATTCCTGGATCCGCCCCTGCCCCTGCCCCATTTGAAGGCTTTGCAGATTTGGAATATGTTTAGTACACTGTTAAAAATGGATGTAATTAAAAACTATAAGCCGTGTTAATAATAAAGTGTAAACTTTACACCACAGCCAGCGTTTTTTAAATGTAATACTTTTCCAAGGATAACCAACTAAAAGAACTACACCTAACAAGTGTAACCGAAATTCGTGACTAGTGAACACCTGAAAAGGTGTAATTGTGAGGTGTTTTGGATAAGTTACACCACTACCAAAGGGTGTATAACTATTACGGGGGAATAAATCATAGCACAGCGTTAATTTTACGGCGTTTATTGGGTTGCAAAAATGAAATCGATATTCATGGGTACTGAACACCGGGATAGGTGTAATTGTAGCCGCTAAAGGGTGTTTGAGATCAACTAGCCCTCTACAAGCGTTTTATTGCATTTACACGAACAGGTGTTATTATTTTAGGGAAACATTCCTCCGAATAAGGTGTTAATTTTACACCGTAAATTGTGTTACAAAAGTATTTGTGTAGTACAATTTTAGTGGGGTTTTTTTTGTTGTAAAATACGGCGTTGATTGCACTAGTAACACAACTATAACTCATTTTAGAGTGTTTACTCATAACGAGTAAAGTATAGATTGTTTCAGCTTGTTAAAGACGTACAATATCTTAATTAATAATTCTTAATTCAGGTGAGGTGCATAAATAAATAAACCACATTATTCAGCTAAGTTGTAAGGATATGTGTATTGATTTTTCTCTCATGATTTATATTCATTGTAAATTGATACAGATTGTCTAATTGCCCGACAGCAGTTGAATTTGAATCAGTCTGATGGGTATTTGTCAATTTAATGTCATTGTAAAATGAAGCGAAGTAGCTGACGGTCTATATGTAATCTAGGTCGGGCTAAACGCCCCCGCTCGTCCCCCTATATTATTCTTGAACTGCGAAACCGCAAACCACTTCACACATTGCCCTTGTAGATCAGCCCAGTAGCCGTTTATATTTAGTTTTATGTCGTGGCAACTTCCTTCACTAGTGTGGGTGTTTCTGTTGAAAGGTGTTTAAATATTTAATTTCGAACAAATGCTGATTCCAATCGCTCTATTTACGTCTCACAATTAACACAAAGATACTGTCTGCAGTACAGAGAGCTTGGCAAGGGACAACGTATAGTATTTCAGGTGGTACGAAAAACCGGAGCCCCGTGTACACATTGGGATGCATGTAAAAGATCTCTTGGCAGTTGGAATTCGATATAAGAGTAGGCCGTAGCGATGCAATGTTCTATGATGGAGATTTTGCCCGGACAACGGCGATACGGCCTACTCTTATTTCGAATTCCAACTGTCAAGGGATCTTTAACGTGCACGCATTCATTCTCACAGACAAAATAAATGTAATTGATTTCAAGTAATACTATATCCAAATTAACCTTACAAATCACCTAATTATTGAAAATTCTGGATCCATTCACTTAATTTGATTTAGTTTTGCTGTTATTGTTTATAATTTATGTGTAAATTGTGTGTATTGTTTATAATTTATGTGTATATTGTGTGTATTATTTATAATTTATGTTTATATTATGTGTATTGTTTATAATTTATGTGTATATGGTGTGTATTGTTTATAATTTATGTGTATATTGTTTATAATTTATGTGTATATTGTGTGTATTGTTTATAATTTATGTGTATATTGTGTGTATTATTTATAATTTATTGTTTATAATTTATTTGTATACTGTGTGTATTGTTTATAATTTATGTGTATATTGTTTATAATTTATGTGTATATTGTGTGTATTATTTATAATTTATGAGTATATTGTGTGTATTGTTTATAATTTATGTGTGTATTGTTTATAATTTATGTGTATAATGTGTGTATTGTTTATAATTTATGTGTATATTGTGTGTATTGTCCGCGGGTTTGTCCTTGGGTGTTTGTTGTTGTGTGGTGCGATCCCCTTACACTTACTACTAGAGAATGCGTTTGTCATAAGTGTTCGTCGAATTCATTACCACCACCCCCCCCCCCCCCCCCCCCAAAAAAAAAAAAAAAAAAAAAAAAAAAAAAAACACTTAAAACTTGCAAGACTCGCAACGAAGAGTTTAGTGAATCTCGAAAATCATTTTTGCACCAAACGTTCGTGATTTCTAAAGCACCCGTTCATCCTTAATATGTCAACATCCTGGTCTTAGTAAAGGGAACGACTAGTGTACGTCTTGCACGAGGCAGGGAAATACCATGTCTACTTATGTTAGTGAAACTGGGATAAAACATTGCCCTCGTCTTCAATAGTAAGTGCAGGGGGACTGCACCACACATAATTTACACAAAAACAAATATACGGACATGACACAACACGCAGAAATCACAAACAAACGAACAAACGAACAATTCAAATTAAGTGAATGAATGCATTTATATATTAGTAAAAAAACAACTCCATAATCTCAATCTGTATGCGATGTAAATAAGTTGTGTGGTTCGGATACTGGCAACTTAGCGTCTTTGGTGCAAATCTTGAAAAAATACATCATTGCATTATCTGGAAAGCTTTCAGTCCAATTATGAAATAGGACATTATTTCAGTAAAATACTAGCATTTTGGCGGGGGCGTTCGACCATACAAGCGACTAATTTTCGTTTAAAGGTAGGTAACTCTTGTTTGAAATTAAAAGTATTCCGATGCAGACCACCAAAGTTCCGACTCGAATTTTTTTCAAAACTTTCGTTCGGATGAACGCTTTCTGCCACAGACGGAACAACATCTGGCAATGCTTTGCTCCAAATCTTGTATAAAATTGACAGAGCTATAACTATCAGGAATTAAACACAAGAAGGACGGAAATAGTGAATTACCGCCTATCATGTCGCCGTCGGTGCACATTGCTAGACTAATTAATATTTCCTATTTTAAAATGATCATTTCGTTATTTTTCTACAGTTTTATAAAACATATTCTATCATATAAACCACATATAAAGAAAGCTTCTTGGCGTGATTGTGATTTTTCGGTTTTGTCTTAAAATTTTGTTTGTAGTTTGTGTTTTTTTTTAAAGAAAGTTTAAAAAAAAAAGAGTGAGTATCGAATTAGTCTTGTGGTAAACCCCCGAAGAGGTAGATCCTTGTGCTTTAGTCTCAAAGGAAAGTAGACAATGCTACTTATTCCACAAACCGTGGCTCACCCGATATAAATATATAAAATACTAGTACTTATGGTATTACACATGGAGTGGTGCAACAATCAATACAAGGGATATAACTCTTAACAACATCCTTTGGCGGAGACAGTTATCAAAACGCATGACTGATTGACTGATTATTGATTAAAGATAAATAACTCCTATTATTTCAATTAAAACCCGACATCTCTGTTAAGACAAATCATTATTATCTGATATTTCAATGTAAACATTGCGTTATCTTGGATATAACCAATGCAAGGGACACAAAAGATCTGTTTACAAGATCTATACGCATGATTGATCGATTATTGATCAAAGATAATTAATTCCCCTTATTTCAATTAAACCCCACATCTCTGCGTCTGTTTCAGTTAAGACAAATTATTATTATCTATTATTTCCATGTAGAAATTGCGTTATATCTTGAATGTTTTGATACGAGGAATGCTTTAAGAAAGAGAGAAAGAGAGAGAGAGAGAGAGAGATGTGGTTTAACGTCCACTCGACACAAACTAGGTCATTTCGGGACTAACATATGGTTTAATTTTATTTCAATAATTCGCTTGCGAGTAGGGGTCTTTAGCAGTTGGAGAAAACCAGGGGGACCCGGAGAAAACCCACGAGGAATGCTTTAAGATAATAATACCAGGTATTTTTTTTTATTTTGGATAAAGTGTGAGTATAACGAGAGAAATAAGTATGATAAGTGCCAGGGTTGCGGCGCCAGGCCCCCGGACGTAAAGCCCCACTCCCTAACAAATATAATGTAATTTTTATAATCAGTTAATTAGTATACTATTCAAAAAAAGTAGGGGATATTTGATTTTTAAGTGTTATTAAAGTCACCTAATGAAACTGACGAAGAAACAAATGACAAAATGAAATGAAGTTCACATTCATCGATTTATTCCAAATGATCGTTAGACTAAGTAAGGCACAGACTGACCATTATAAGGGTAAAATGATACCCGGGGTCAAACAGCAAAGTTACCACAGCATCACAACCAAGTCAGTAACGGGTAAATCCTCCTCTGTTTGCCAAACAAGCATTGATCCGACGTGGCATACTCCTAATGAGACGTCTAAGGTCATTTTGGTCCAGATTGTCCCATTCCTGTTGCAACGCAGCAGCAAGTTCTTGGACATTGGCAGGACGTTGTTGACGTTGACGTAACCTCTGTCCAAGCATGTCCCAGACATGCTCGATGGGGGAGAGGTCGGGACTCAGTGCTGGCCAAGGTAATGTGGTGATGTTCTGTTGTTGGAGGTAACCTGTAACGATCCTGGCCCTGTGACATCTTGCGTTGTCATCCTGGAAGATGAAACGGCGGCCATGACGTCGTGCGAACGGCACAACATGGACTGCCAAGATGTTGTCCCGGTAGTACTGGCCTGTAACACGCCCTGCAACAACATGTAAAGCCGTTCTTCCAGCAACAGTGATGCCTCCCCACACCATAACAGAACCACCCCCAAATCGATCATGTCTGATTACGTTAACGTCTTGGAAGCGCTCGTTTCGACGACGCCACACCCTCCTACGTCTGTCCAAAAAATCAACAGTGAACCTTGACTCATCTGAAAACATCACATTGCTCCAGCGTCGATTATCCCAGTGTTGACGATCCCTACACCAACGACGTCTTGCCTGAATGTGATGATCTCTCAAACAAGGGATCACGCGAGGACGTCGGGCGCGAAGGTGACCCCTATGCAGTCGATTCCGAATCGTCTGGCCACTCACTCTCACACCAGTGTCTGTTTGAAGACGAGCGCTGATCTGATTTGCTGTGATGACACGATTTCTCAAGGCCAAGGTACGGATAAATCGATCCTGGGCTTGAGTTGTCGCCCTTGGTCGACCTGAGCGTGGTCTGTCCTGTACAGATTGTGTATCACGGTATCTGGACCATAGCCTGCTTATGACAGACTGAGAAACATTCATCGTCCGCGCCACAACCGCCTGTGTTGTGCCGATCTGTAGCATGCCAAAGGCACGTAAACTTTCATTTTGGGTAAACCGACGCATATAAAAATTTGTTTTCTGGTCACTAAAACAATTAAACTGATGTTTCCACCCTGGAATTCAATGCCACAATGATTGTAACATTCAAAGTCAGAGTCGTGCAAATCTTGGGTTGGACCCCCATGATGATCCCAAGCATCACCTGCATTCCATGCGGTAGCTATTGGTGCGTTTGGGCGTCACATGTAACTGGAAATGTTTCTTCTGTTAGGTTCTATAGTGACTTTTTTCGTAGTCATTTGCATATTTTAGTATTATGCCCCCAAAATCAAATATCCCCTACTTTTTTTGAATAGTATATATATAGTAAATAAAATTGAACTTAAAGATACATTATGGGAGATAAGATAAAGAGATGGCAGTTCTCGCTATAATAGCTAAAAACTAGATAGTGTAAAGGTAATTTGCTGAAAATTTCAGTCAAATTGATCCACTATGAGCCGAGAAAGAAGCCGGTGAAATTTTTGCATAGTCTCGGTTATCATTACTAAAATCATTAATATAAACAGCATAGTCTCGATTATCCACTTTTCTGATTTAATTATCTTTGGACGTTAGCGGCATATAGGAATCTAATCCAGCCTACATCGAAGGCTAGCCTTGACATCGAGAGTTTATTATGGTCTGGATAAGTTAATTAATGTCTAATTGATAATTTAGATAACATTTCAAGCCTAAAGAAAGACTTGTAATAAGCAGATTTTGGTCTTGCATAATGCATGTTTAAATATTTTTTAATCGGATTTTATTTATTAATTTTGAAACTTTTTTTTTTAAAAAAAAGGAGTGACTACATTTCTTTTTTCAAAGTGAAAAAAAAAGAGAGAGTGAGTATCGAATTAGTCTTGTGGTAAACCCCCGAAGAGGTAGATCCTTGTGCTTTAGTCTCAAAGGAAAGTAGACAATGCTACTTATTCCACAAACCGTGGCTCACCCGATATAAATATATAAAATACTGATATTTATTACATTACACATGGAGTGGTGCAATAACCAATAACAAGGGATATAACTCTGGCCAGAAGCAAAACATTATTCGTTTGATTTTCGTATTTATTGTATTTGACCAAATTTATTTTACATGAGATGCCATCGTTAGAACTATTATGCTACGCGGACATTGTACATGTTACATCCGAGATCTGAGTCAAAGAATTTTCGTTCCAAGCACGTTTCAGCGACGACCAAATTTACCGATGCATGTACTGATGTTTGCTCCCAATGCATCCAAGCGTAAAATTTATTTGCTGTCAGCACTAACAAACACTGAGATTTTTATTAAGACGTCACTACCGTTAAGTAGTCATTTATGAAAATCCCTTGAGTGACTGCTTAATACAGATTCTACTGTTAGTATAACCAAAAGTCAGGTCGATGTGCCATAGACACTCGCTCGACAAATCTCGGCAGATTCCTGTATTAGATGCGTAGAATCTGTCGAGGTTTGCCGAATGATAGACGCTCATACAGACGGACAGAGCTCACCCAAGATTTCTACGCCGTCACCCGAATGTAGGGCAAAAGTTATTTTTAGTCTTTCTCTCCCTTTCCCTTTTTTTTGGTGAAGAAAAGGGTTTGAAAATACATTTTCTACCAGGTTTTGGTGAATATTCATGATTTTGAGGCGGAAGGATACAAGAGTTGAGAGGTTGGTTAGGTTGTAATGTAGGGTCCAAAATTGCATGTTTTCTTGTCTCTACTTCCAGCTTGTGTATCTCAAGTTTTCCATGGTGAACCTCATACGTGCTTTTGGGCAAGAAGTCGCCACATGTTGCTCCATCTGTGGTAGAAAGCGTTCTACCCAACGAAAATTTGGGAAAAAGTTAGAGCCGGTCTAAGAGACGAGAATTAACGTTAAAGTCAATGGGCAAATGTTTAGTGATCTGTGGCCTGTCTATGTGTGACAGGCTGAGACTGATATGCCTTAGTTTTGAAAATATGAAGATTAAACTCTCAGAAAATATGAATAAAATATTTTGACTACTGAAAAACCAAAAAAAGTTAAATTTAAAAAAAAAAAAATCAAAATTTAGAGAAAAATTGTGATTTTACTGCAAATTTCTCAATTTTCAGTTTTTATTTAATTTCTAATAGTAAGAAAAATATTTTAATGCCTAATTTTGGCTTATTCAACCTCAGAAAGCACAGATACAGTGAACAGTATTGTAATTTCACCAAATTTTGTCTAAAAATCAAGAATATTCACAGAAAATCTTTGAATTCCCCCCATTTCAATGTAGAAATCAATCCTTTCATGACTACTCAAATGAGTCAAAATGTCTAAAATGCATCTGATTTTCATTGCTAATATAACTTAGATGGGATCTACAAGTTTATCAGGTTTAGAAATAGCCCCAGCTTTCCTACAGAAAATTAAAAAATGGTAAAACTGAGTTAATAATGTACAGCAGATGGGTTTGTACAAAATGTTCAAAACGGGTTGGCTCAATTTTGCTACTGTTTTACCCAGAACAAGCATTTTTTTCTTCTTTGTAACATTAAATTCTTGCATTTCCTTCACGTAGAAAGCAATATTCCAGTCTTTCTAGCCATTTTTAACTCCACCAATTCCTTAGGAGAGGCTATAAATGCCCCACCCCACCCTTTTTATTAATGTGTTTTGAGAAATTTAATTGCACCTGTGTTGACAATTAAATGATAGTAATTGGAATTTGTGGTTGAATTACAGCTAGGAATGTTGTTTTTCACTAATATATAGCTATTTTGTACATTTCAAAGATTTCTAAGCCTTTTTGTTTAAAGTCAAACTTAGAACCCAGAGACATGTCAGGCCAATGAGACCACACCCTAATATAAAACTGGTGTAGATGTGTAAATGTCAGCTTAATGTTCAATATTTTCTTATCAAAGTCTAGGATTTGTGGTGATTGTTGCATTTATGTTACTTATAGAACAGTTAAATGTTAATATTGCTCCTTTTCAGGCCTCCTTCATCTTGTCAACTCTGTCATAATTACTTTTTGGACTTAATTTTTTCAGGCAATTGATGTAAAGGTCCAGACATCTTGCTTCAGCACAAGAATTGCAATAAAGATTTGTATGGTGCCTCTGAGCCTTGAGATGTTGAAAACATTGAAATTTTCCCAAATTTGTGAAAATTGTGTATTCTGTGACCCTTTTGTTAGAGAGGGGTGGTCATAGACCAAATATGGCATTTTTTTCTTTCATCAAGGCCTATTTTTAACCATAATTCATATTTATTGCACATATTTTAGTTTATATGTACATATGTTAGCCAGGGATGGTAAAACATAGCTATTAGACAGATTGCTTTGATGATGTTACTTCTGCAACCAAAGATTAGATTCATTCAGTCAGTGACATATTTAGGGGGTGGGGATACATGTTTAAGTATAGATCACTAATATTACAATCAATGAAGCTGATTTGTGATTTTTCTGTTTGTATATTGGCCAGGATTTCTAAAAATATATCCCTTTTCGGTCTGGCTATCTAAAAAGTGGAAAATAATTGGGGGGTTTTTAAAGATGCTACATGTAAATTTTGTACATTTTTCATGACATGGCAGTAAAAAATTATATTTTTGAAAAAAAATCCAGCTTATGAGTGTTTTCTGTGTAATTTGTTTGTAACTTTTCTAATTTTTTTACAGAACTCAAATACTGCCTTTAATAAGAAAGATTTTTAAATTTTAGCACAAAAGGCCCATGGACCTGAGATGCACTACTGTACATAAAACGGCATGTATACTTAAAGGGCCATCATTTTTGCAGTTATTATTTGATTTTGATTTCCTTTCACCGGTATGTTACCAGAACATATGGGAAGCATATAAAAACGACTTTTTGGTGATACCTGAAGTTTCACCCCTATATAGGACACAGCTCACCAAATATTTCTACGCACGAATGTAGTGCAAAAGTTATTTTTAGTCTTTCTCTCCCTTTCCCTCCCTTTTGCATGGCGATTTTTGTTGACTTGTTGGTGTAGAATCGAAGAAAAGGGTTTGAAAATACATTTTCTACCAGGTTTTGGTGAATATTCATGATTTTGAGGCGGAAGGATACAAGAGTTGAGAGGTTGGTTAGGTTGTAATGTAGGGTCCAAAATTGCATGTTTTCATGTCTCTACTTCCAGCTTGTGTATTTCAAGTTTTCCATGGTGAACCTCATACGTGCTTTTGGGCAAGAAGTCGCCACATGTTGCTCCATCTGTGGTAGAAAGCGTTCTACCCAACGAAAATTTGGGAAAAAGTTAGAGCCGGTCTAAGAGACGAGAATTAACATTAAAGTCAATGGGCAAATGTTTAGTGATCTGTGGCCAGACGGTTCTTGATCAATGACTTGGTTAGAGCACTCGGCTAACCTCGACGGGTTCCGGAACACTACATCTAGCCTCGGCTGTATGACGAAGTCCGCAATTGGAACTACCTTCAAGTTCCCGGATTACCAACGACGTTGCCCGGTATGACGACGCCTGTGAAGAATGTTTTATCATACAAAGATTTGAAAATCTGAAGCTGTTTTTCTCTCAAGTTTATCCGATTTTCTCTAGACAAGGACAAGTTTGCACTGAAAATTCTGCACACTCTTCGAACGACGCAATTGTTACAACTTCTTTCTAAAAGCGGCAAGCTTTCCTAATAACTAAACTGTATATCACTTATCGTCATATAGCCAAGGCTACATGTAGGGTACTGGAATCTGCTGAGGTTTGCCGAGTGTTGTTTAGAGCTAAGGGTTCGGGCCCCCCCGTGCGAAAAACAGTGTTTTCGATGAAGAATTAAAGTGTATCAAGCTTTTGTACCCTTATACTGTCCAGAAAAACACCCATTTTCTCTCAGTGCTGCAGACCTAAAGTGCCGCACCCACAAATAATATAAAAATCAATAAAATCTGTTTCAGAAAGAAAAGAAAAATGAAGTTAATGTGAGTTATGTCCCTTGTATGTAGATTGTGTATCAGTGGACACACTGAGCAGTTGCCCGAGGGCACCATGAGCATATAAGGGGCCCCATGTTAATCTATGTATGTTAGAAAGGGACCCCGTGTACTGCTTTGTCAAAGACGACCCAATGTGGATCCCAGGTGAGTCGTGGTTCCGTGGTTAAGTGCATTTCTTTCCATTGAGACTAAAGCAGTTTGGAGTCCTCTCCTAGAAGAATATCAAATTCAACTGCTGGGGGATACCCCAAGAAATAACTCGATACTCACCATTTTATATCACTATGGCGGATCCCTTATTTTCCCAAATTGTAAAAATAACAATGGCCTCTGTTATTCTGTTTGTAAATAAATTGTAATACTAGTCAAATTAAACTGCCATGCATGGGATACCTGAGAAATCTTTCATTCTACATATTCCCAATCGTAAAAATCCAGAATCCTTTTAGGCATAACGTTTTTGAGAGAGAGAGAGAGAGAGTCTATAGAGGTCAAAGGTTGATTGAAGACATCTCATCCAACAAACAAAAAAAATAACAAAAAAGAAAAAAAAAGAAATTAACATATAAAATCCTATGAAATTGATAAGTTTATTATTCACCCATATCAAGAGGGTCAAGTCATTTTAATTATTATATCGTAACTCTATATTATTGTTTATGATGCTGAGATTGTATTGAGATTTATGTATTGCAATGTATATTTGTTTTACTAATACCCTACTACCTTAATGGGGTGTTCACTACAATAAATATCTTATCTTATTTTGTTTCCCAATTAGTATTTGAAAGATACTTTGTAAAAGCCCGGCTAAATCTATTTGTTAAGGCCAGGTCAACTTTTGTCAAGTTAGCTGTAAATAAGGTTAGGGAACGTGATTGTTGGCGAGATTGTAGGTTGGGTTTAAGGTAAGCATTGGGACTAGGTCCAGGGTTAGAGTTAGGGTTGGGATTAGTGCAAGCCCTGTTTTACATCTCGTGACCCATGACGAATCCCCGGTTAAAGTGACAAGGAGTTGAGTCGCCTCTCCAACCTCGTGGGTTTTCTCCGGGTCCTCCGGTTTCCTCCCACTGCTAAAGACCCCTATGCGCAAGCGAATTATTGAAATAAAATTAAACCATATGTTAGTCCCGAAATGACCTAGTCTGTGTCGAGTGGACGTTAAACCCCATTTCTTTCTTTCCTTTCTTGTCGGTCTATTTTGTCTGCACCAATCGGGCCAATGCCGACGGTTTTATTTTTTGCATGAAATTTATGATTGTAATTGAGTAAGAAGGAAAAATGAAATGAAATGGGGATTGACGTCCTACTTGTTCTGCCCCGACTGGGCTAATGAAGACGGCCATACGTCATGCAGTATGCTATCAGGGAAATTTTTCCCAGACAGCGGCGATACGTCCTACTCTTATATCGATTCCCAACTGCCAAGGGATTTTTTTTTACATGCGTGCCAATGTATACACAGGATCTCAGTTTTTCGTCCCATCCGAACGACTAGACAGCTATAATACAATTAGTACTGAAAATCTTATGTATTATATTATTTTTTGAAAAAGTAATTGTAACTAAATAAAAGTCAATAATAACTTTAATATACCTAGAACGAATGTAAGTTCATCGAGATTTTCCGACCTGGTTTCCCCTTGTCAGTGGTGCAGAAAGAGGGCCTGACAAGGACAGCTGTCTAGTCGTTCGAATAGGACGAAAAACCGAGGTCCCATATATACACTGACGTGCACGTAAAAGATCACTTGGCAGTTGGAATTCGATATAAGAGTAGGCCAGTATAGGAGCAGAACAGTAGGACATTAAATCCAATTTCATTTAATTTGATTTCTATATCAATACAATATGTTACACTCATCAGACTATTCAATGCCCTTATAAATAAATCCATTAAAAATCTTTTCGTAGACGGATTAGGGTCAAACGTCAGTAATTATTGTATAGAAAATGGACGGCACATGTTCTTCTCGGTTTCATTATTGAGTAAAAGCCTAGATTATATGGTGATATTTTCATTATGGAAAATAGAGGTCGACATTCACCTGCAGGACTTGATTAAGGGGGGGGGGGCTGGGTTGCACCCAGGGGTCTCACCATAAAAGGGGCCCTCAAATAAGTTTTTTGATAAAAAATGTAATTTATAATGTTTTTCTATAATGTTGTATGCTTTGAATGATAAATCCATCTATCTACCATACTCGGGTACAAGATGCATTTGACGATGTCCAGAATATGTCCCCTTTTAACTGTTGATTCGGGGATCAATTAGGGGGAGGGGCGGGGCGGGGGAGACCCTCTACAAGAAGTCCCCCCCACCCCCGTGAAAAAATTGTCGACCATAAAATCAATAGATACATTGTCCGTCAATTTTACAGCACCCCTGAGAACACTTCCTGACCCCCTCGTTGCTCTGAGCTAGTTACGCCCTGGCGTCGATATCTGAACGAAAGCTGGTAGGATTTCTGTTAAATTTTAATGTGCCCGATATATAATGCGCGGTCGTCACATCGCTTCAAATTGACCCCAACCCAATTAACATTAGCTAGGACTTGCTGAAGCTTTGATTTCTTTAAACTCCGTACATTTTTAAGAGAGTACGAGGGAGCCATTTTTGAAGCTAATATCTATGGGCGATCAATTGAAAAAATTACAATTAATGAATGGATGCATTCGTCAAATCGAAAATTATCATTTTATATAGCCCTCTCTCTCTCTCTCTCTCTCTCTCTCTCTCTTCAACATTAGATACAACTTGCTGGAGCTTTAACGTCTTCAAACTTCTTATTGTGTCTCGACGATCAGTTGAATAAATTACCATAAATGAATACAGTATTACTAACTTATAATTCCTACGTACAAAATTCCCTTTAACTTTAAAAACAATCAACGAATTCAACTAACATAATGCCTTGCCTCGTGTGACAGTTAGCACGAACAACGCTGACAAGGGGACGCCCACTTTCCGATTGGTTGCGCCTTCTACTAGAGGTATTTCCTTGCCAGAATACTTTATCGACTAGTTTTGGCGTTGAAAGGATTTCTTGTGGAAGCGTTGAGAACAGTAGTACGGCTGTCAGAGAGAAGAGAGTGAGGTGGTGGCTTGAACTCTATATACAAAAATTAGGTGTCGGATTACTTCCAGACATCTTATCGGTGATGTGGCAACAATTCTACGAAGAAATAAAACCATTCATGTAACAACAACAAACTTTAACCGCTGCAAAAAGTTGAAATATTCCAATTGATTCGTGTGACCTGCAAATACAGATCAAAACATTATTTGGAATTTTTTGGACTTTCAGGACAATTTGGAACCAAAATGCTTGCGTTTTTGGCTGTCTTGCTACTGGCCACTTGTGGCATTGATATAGGGTCATCGTCCGAATTAAAACATGGTGAGTTGACCTATTTGTAAACTTTTGTTTATTAGGGATTTGTAGGCCTATGTAGATGTGGGCTTACAGGTTTTGTACTAAGAAAGATGAAACCTGAAAGAAAGCCTCACCTCAGCTTACTACTAGTCAGGAATTTGAAATGAAAAATATATCATAAGATCTACAAGATGTCATGGTTTGACTCTCTATGATTTAAATGATGTGGTAGAGGGGGTATAATAATAATCTCTGTATTTTTTTTACTCTATGCTATATTAATAGACATGCGATAAATGAATAGACTGCAGAATCGTAAGTTATTAAATGAAAAAAGACCCCAACAAATAGCTATTTTACCCAGCCCAGCTGCTTTACAAATCATATTTTTGCTTATATCCAAAAACAACAAAAACAGATTTGATGATGATCATTATTAATAAAAAAAATTGTAACGGTATTCAGTTCTCTTTCAATGCAACACATTGAATGCATCCGTAGATAATGTTATGATGAACTGAAAATCAGATTTGTAATAGGGGTTTTATGTGTATTTCAATGTGAGTTATTGGTAAATATGTATATTGTATTGTGGATTATTTGTGCATACATCTAGCCAAATGCATATTATAACATATGCATTATATATATTTTTCACTGTGTTGTTGGTACCCCCCCCCCCCCCCCCCCTAGACTTGTGTATATTGTTAAGTTTATTGGAGAATACACAAGATACTTGTGTATATTATTATAAAGTATGGGTTTTATGTATATTTCACTGTGAGTTATTGATAAATACACCATAGGTGTTACATATTAGTATGGGTTGTATATTTCACTGTAAGTTATTGGTGAATACACAACAGAGGATGTATATATAGTCTATGAATAGATGATGAAAATATGTAGTACCTGTACATAAAATATCCAGTATTCTTTTGGTGTTATAGTTCTCTTATTAATTGTTGATAAATACTGTATAAAATGTATATTTTATCATAGTTAGGCTACTATGTGTTTCTGTATTTGGGGAGGTTGGAAGCCGAATGGTTAGCGCGTATGCATGCTGTATCATAAGGTCTGTCATTGAGTCAACTGGTGTGATTTTGATTCCCGGTTGACAAGGTACACGACAAGGAGTAGGGTCGCCTGTCCAACCTTGTGGTTTTTCTCAGGCTCCTCCGGTTTCCTTCCACCACTAAAGAACAGCGCACAAGCAAGTTATTGAAATAAAATTGAACCATATGTTAGTGCCGAAATGACCTAGTTTGTGTCGAGTGCATGTTACACTCCCCCTCTCTCTCTGTGTCTCTCTCTCTCTGTCTACCTCTCTTATTTAAAACATGTGGTTTTTTGACACCTTTAACCTGAAGATTTACTGTTTGATATAATCTATTGTTATATATACTTAATTATAACTGATTAAATACTTCTATAAACTATAATAGAACAGGTGTGACTTATTGATATCCTTATAAACACATATAATGAATCTTTGATGTATCTTATAAAACAATATAAAAACAAGTTAAAAATGGTTTAACTGATAATTTTAAAATAATTACCTAATAATTAGTTTTTAACCAAAAAAAAAATATATATGAATGATGCTATTTATTTTGTATTTGGTGCAGTATTTGCATTTAAAATACAGATGTGACGTCAATCATCCTTTGATGTTGGCGTACCATTATTGGAAAGAACTTGCCAATCGTACATTATCTATACTAGATGAAATATTGGACTCGCGTGACGTATTTCAATGAAAAGCACGTGCGGGATACAGTCTGTATTTTAAGTTGTTTAATGGTCTCGAGCTAAAGACATTGCGTAATATGTTGAAACAACACTCGGCTAACGGCTCGTGCAGTATCAAAATATTACTTAATGTCTCGCTCTCCACCATTAAACCACACATTGATAATGCCCAAACTCAAGGATGATTTTTATACGCTGTATACACCCTTGGTTTACATGTAAATGACATTAACAAGGCTTGCCTAAACTATTATTAGTTGCAATCAACAGATTTATCAAGGTATATGTTTGAATGAAATGTATGTCTGAATTGCGTGACTCCGGGAAGCTGTAGTATGGATATATATATGTAAAACATGATTTTAACCAACAACCAATAAAAATGCAGCCTCTGGCCTCAGTTCCGCAAAGCATTCTCGGACTTAAGTTGAGAATTACTCAGAACTGTTCGCCTTGTTTTAACTA
This sequence comes from Patella vulgata, assembly GCF_932274485.2. Lineage (NCBI taxonomy): Eukaryota > Metazoa > Mollusca > Gastropoda > Patellidae > Patella > Patella vulgata. The sequence continues at coordinate 9,174,657 of NC_065885.2, forward strand.
AAATAGGACCCTTTATAAAGCCTTTCTTGTTTTAATGTTATCAGTAAGAAACTATGTGCAAATTTTTGTGTTTCTAGATCAAAGATTGAAAGTTGAGTAAATTATTAACTTCAGTCAGTTATATAGAGGGATTACACGTGTTTTCCTTTTGGGTTCGTGGCTTCCGATTGTTAAAACATTGATTGCGCATCTATCGTAGCAATGTATCTCTGTGTTAAAATTATATTTGGAACGTGTTTAACCAGTTCCATCACATATGTGATAATGACTGGCACCAATATTGTCCTTTCAGTTTCGGTAATATCCATGACAGTTGCTCCAGTTTTGGTAATATCCACTTTAAATTTCAAAAATGACAATGTCTGCCATACAAAGAACAAGTATGTTATGGTAAGCGCTGTAATAACGAAGGACCTATGTTAAACACTACCATATGTTTTAAGTGACGATTCTATTTTAGATACATGTATATATCCCACAAGCTGGTGACAACACCCAACAATTTATAATGTAACATATAATTTTAATTTAGTTTACATAACGTAAAAATTGAATTCTTAAAGTAATATCAGTCCAAAATGTTTTTGTTTCATTCAGTATTTACAAAGATGAGTGAATTGAAAATTTGTCAGCATCCATTGTAGACCATATAGTATAGGATATAGGTAAACCACCCAACAACTTATGATGTAACATAATTTTGATTTAACTTACATGTGAGAGAGAAAGAGAGAGAGAGTGAGAAAGTTTAATATCCACTAACACAAACTAAGTCATTTCAGGGCTACACATGGTTTAATTCTATTTCAATAATTCACTTGCGCATAGGGGTCTTTAGCAGTGGGAGGGAACCAGAGGACCTGGAGAAAACCCATGAGGATGGACGGGCGACCTTACTACTTGTCACGTACAACCGGTGAAACGAAACCACACCAGTTGACTCAATGACAGACCTTATGATACAGCGCACACATGCTAACCATTCGGCCATCCAACTCCTCAGATCCAAAAGGACTTTCGTTTATGTATATTAAAGTCTTAAAACGCCATTTGAGGGATTGGGGAATCCTTTACAAACTACATACAATATTGTGAATGTTTAATCTCTAAAAGAAATATCAATCAAAAATGGTTAAGTTCCGTTCAATGTATACAAAGATATGTGGAATTGAAAATTTGTCAACATGCTGCATCCACGGTGGACGACATAATATAAAATTCACGAATAGGACCCCTTAAAGCGGAAATTGCAAATTTTTAAGTTATATTTTTAAAATTTATTAAAATAAAGCCTGAAAATAAACAGTCCTACCTTGTTAAAGAATAATCCTATTAATCCTATAATTCACTATTGCCAGCTGAGAAATTGGCAAAAATATCATTTTCCTCTTCATTTTCAAACGTTTGGATATCGCTACTCCATGATGGAGAATAGAAAACAAGGGAGGTAATTGTGTTATTATTTCCTGTGTAAATGAATCTTAAGTGTGAGAATGACACCTATGATCGTATAATTGTGAGTTGACAACCTATTGAGCAAAAGACATAGAAATAATTACGTTTTGACTTTCTTAGAAAATTTGCAATTTCCGCTTTAAATTGTCCCTTGGTGGATTATTATAACTCGTCAACATAATTCTTTGTGTCAAATGTTGGAAATTTGGATTTTTTTTTCTATGGTTACATATGCAGTTTGAGATTTGGGGGGAATTTTTCCCAGGTGGCTTGTTTCGGGGTTGTGACTGTGTGTGTCTTTAAATACATATACTAATGTCCATAAGAAAGTATACACTGTGCATTTTATGCTGCATCAACCAAAGTTGTTTTTCCATGGTATATGTATTTGGGTAGAATGTCAATTTGTTTCACATTTTAATTTTGCTTAGAAATGTTGAGTTTGGACACAAGAGACAAACTCAGTAATGCTTTATCAAATGTTTTTAATCTAAACAAAACTTAGTTATACTTTTAGTGTGTATACTTTCTTTTGGACATTAGTCTATGTCGAAACTTCTATAAGTGTCATTTAGTTATTGAATAGTAACACTCTAACACTATTTATAGAATAACAATTGCTGGTTTATAAAAACACAAATTTATATGGAAAACAATCACTGAGTTTATTTCGCACTACGTTTCAACAAGTTCCTCTTGTCGTTCTCAAGTAAATTTACTTACTTGAGAATGACAAGAGGAACTTGTTGAAACGTAGTGTGAAATAAACCCAGTGATTGTTTTTTTTCCATATAAATTTGTGTTTTTATATTATATGTTCAGTTACTAAGATTTCAATTACATGCAACGTTTGCAAGATGATACTCTCGTCTTTATCAAGTAAAAAAAATATGTGATAAACATGTGAGTATCATAGTCGAAACGTTGCATGTTAATAAACTAGTAATTGGTGTTCCATAAATAGTTGTTAGTGTCTTTAAATATGGCCATTTTGGATTTACTTCCGTACATATTTTTTTTAAGTCTGTAACAAAATCAACGCTTAAAATACTTCCTGTACATTCGCCCGATTTAACATAGCGCCACAGTTGATAATAATTAAACCATTCACAAAATATTATCACCTTTTTTTTATGTCAAATTTAAATTCAAAATAAAAACTTTTTTAGGACATCATCTGGTTTCCATTATAAAACCACAAATATAATTTAAAGAGTCCTGAACACTGGAAAGAAATGTTATGTGTAAATATTTTATAGCATGTATGTATGATTGAATAGAATTAATTCATAATTTTCACCTGATTATTAGGTTAAAACTTATACTTTGATTATTCTAAAATGGCTCCTTTTTTATGCCCACATGGAAATGTGGTCGTACATTGCCAATGCCCCTGTCTGTCGAAAGTTATCATCCGATCTGTATGAAATTTATTTGCATCATTTAAATTAGTGAATCGAAGAAGCCTATTGGATTTCAGCAATTTCACTTAATTACTTCTAGAATGGCCCTTGTTTCACTTTGTAGTACATGTATCTTGTGAACCCTCAAACTAGGAAAATTATAATCTGATTCGTTTGAAATTGTCTTGTAAATGCCCCAGATTACCTTCAAACGAATAAATATCCGACAACCCTTGTCGACTGCTCAGACGATTTAGCATTATTTGAATTAGTATACTGAAGAAGCCTATAGAATTTCAATAATTTTTGCTACTTACTTCTATAGAGTTATGGCTCTTGTTTCACTTTATAGAACTTTGTGAATGCTCTGACAAAAGTTATCATCCGATCCACATAAAATTTATATGCATTATTTAAATGATGAAACGAAGAAGCCTATCGAACTTGAACAATTTCCATTAATTAGTGATAAGAGTTATGGTCCTTGTTTCACTTTCTGGATCCTTGTGAACGCTCAAACAACAAAAGCTGTCATCCTATTTGTATTAAATTGATATCATTGTCTTGCAAATGCTCCCATTATCCACAAAAGAATAAATATGAGACAACACTAGTTTTACAGCCCAGTAAGAAAATGCGCAAAAACCATGTGATTCCAATTTAGTATTCACTGGTGTCTACTGATAAGTTCATAGCTGTGTTTTTCTTTATTTAGTTTGAGTCATTCTATATGTTTCTATGACTAGTCTCTGCCCACGGTTGTATGCTTTCTGACTTACCATGTTTTTATATTGCAAAATTCTAATATTTTTCATATACATTTAGCCAGGTGTGCCGCTATTTTTTCATGTGTTCCAAGGTGTGCCGTTGGCAAAAAAAGGATTGAGAATCACTGCTATAATAGAACAAACAAAAAATGTATCGAGACAGGGCCAGTGAAGGACTAAAACTAAAGATAATCCGTAAACCAAATAAGACATGTTGCACCATTCTAGTGTTGGTAGGACATGATTTTTACAGTTAATTTAACATGAAATAGACACAACCTGTGACATAGTATATAAAATAATACCCATGTGTTACTTACTGTTTTACTTATACAAACACAACCTGATCAGCAGTAAATATTCGTTTGGCCACCAATATCACTGATCGGGGCGAATTAATTACATGTAGCTCTCAATATGAACTTTTATTTCTTCTGCTAAATAACATTCCGCAGTAGATATTCGCTTGGCAACCAATATCACTAGTCGGGGCGAGTTAATTAGCTCTCAATATCAACTTTTATTTCTTCTGATAATTAAATTCTAAAACATTTTTTAAATTATTAAAGGGCATTATGGAAGATTAGATAAAGAGCCTGCAGTTCTCACTATAATAGTTAAAAACTAGATAATGTAAAGGGAATATGCTGAAAATTTTAGTCAAATTGCTTCACTCGGAACCAAGATATTAGCGGATTACTAAAGTCGGTAAGATAAAAAGAAACATAGTCTCAATTATCCATTGTTGCATTTAATCATCAATGAGCGTTGAGCAGTAGATCGGATTCAAATCCAATAAAAATTAAACACATAAGATGGCATTGAGAGTTGATTAAGGTCTTTTCATGTTAATAGGCAATAGGCAGATTTAGCTCTTGCATAATGTATGTTTAAGAAAATGAATAAAGGTGTTTCAAGTATATCTATATTAAACATATTTCCTAATTAGTGTGAATGGGTGCATGTACATAAAATAGTATGCAGGGGCATAAAATGAGTAAAAGGCACCAATTCTGCCAGGACCAATTTGTATTAATACGTCCTATGAAAATAATGCAAATGGTATTGTTGCCATTTGATGTGCCGTTGCATGTAAAACTTTACTGGGCGTGACCTTAAAGGTCAGTCATTTTGTACAGTGTTAAAAGGTTTTTGCATTACCTCTGTGAAACAGTTTGATACAATCAATGGGGGCTGTATACCCCAGCAAACAATGAGGGCCATATACATGCACAAGCAAACAATGATACATACATCAACAAACAATGAGGGCTGTATACATGCCCCAACAAACAATGAGGGCCGTATACATACAACCAACAATACACTGATGACACACAGCTTCACACTGAACTTGATGCCATCTCACAGATACCATCCATCAAGGTGATAGAAATGAAATAGAATGGGGTTTAACGTCCTACTGTTCTGCTCCAACCGGAATTATAAAGACGGAGAAATGCTATACAGTGTGCTATGAGGGAAATTTTGGCCGGACAACGGCACTCTGGTTCACTCTCATATCAAATTCCAACTACCAAGGGATTTTTTAAGTGCATGGCAATGTGTACACAGGACCTTGGTTTTTCGTCCCTTGCCAGACCCGTTGTCTTGTACTACTGAAAAGGCCAACACTAGGATCGATCACGGGATAATTGGTACCAGACAGCAACCACATTGATCAGCAGTGAATATTCGCTAGACCGTGACAATCACTGATAAGGATATCATCGATGTGACTTAATGATACATTATGGGAGATTTTTATAAGGAGTTAGCCATTCTTGCTATAACAGTTCAAAAATAGATGATGAAAGAAGAATATATTGAAAATTTCAGTCAAATTACTTTATTCTGAACATAGTTATCACCAGTGTAATTTTTGACTAGAAATGGGATTGAATTCCATCTTCACCGATTCTTAGTATGGCCGATCGTTTGATTGACAGGCGTTAACTCCACCTACATAATCTCTGCTGTCTTTTGTCTGCTGTCATCATATCCGATGTAATCATAGCCAATGACATGGTTTGTTACAGCGAGTTCTTGGCGTGCCATGCACGAAACTGTGCATAAACCACTAGAAACGTCAACGCTGGTTGATTTATCGATGTCTGACATCATAGTTTCAAAAGACACCTGTATGACCTCTGACGTGACTATCTAACCTCTAGGTCCCGTGTTCGATCCCGGTGTTGGCTGAGAAAGTTCATCTGGATTTTCTGGCAGGGTTCACCCTTGTCAGTCGTTCGGATGGGACGAAAAACCAAGGTTCCATGAATCCATGTACAGATTGGCATGCAATCCTGATGACATTTCTGGACCAACAACGGGATCAAACATGGGAATACCAGGTTAGCAATCCACAGCAGATCCAAACACATTATAAATGTATAAATGTTATATTACAATAGTTAAACTATAGTTGTAATTTGACAGACTGCCCATTTAAATAGATTATGATTGTAAATATTGATATTTTTTTAAAGATACACTATGAGAGATTTGATAAAGAGCTGCCAATTCTCACTATGATAGTTAAAAACTAGATACTGTAAAGGGTATTTTCTGAAAATTTCAGTCAAATTGATCGACTCTGAACCAAGAATTTAGCAATTGAATTTTCGGCCTAGCCTCGATCATCATTACTAAAGTCGGTACGATAAAAAACATAGTCTCAATTATCCATTTTTGGATTTAATCATGAGCTGTAAATTGAATCCTAATCCAGTAAATATCACAGGCTAGCGATGACATTGAGAGTTGATTATGGTCTGGATAAGTTAATTAATGTCTAATTAATAGTTTATATAATATTTCCGAACTTAAGAAAGACCTGCAATAGGCAGATTTAGCTCTTGCATTTAAAAGTATGTTAAATAAAGTGGTAATTTGACAGATTGCACTTTTAAATACATTATGATTGTTTGTAAATATTGATATTTTTTAATGATAATATTATACACAATGTAGGTTGAGTAGGAAAAGCACATTGTATACATGCTTGTGAGTGACTATACTGCGCTGAAGGAGGGGGGGGGGTGGATGGCTAAATGGTTAGCGTGCGTGCGCTGTATCATAAGGCCTGTCATTGAGTCAACTGGCGTGGTTTCGAATCCCCGGTTGTACGTGGCAAGGAGTAGGGTCGCCTGTCCAACCTCGTGGGTTTTCTCCGGGTCCTCCGGTTTCCTCCCACTGCTAAAGACCCCTACGCGCAAGCGAATTCTTGAAATAAAATTAAACCATATGTTAGTCCCGAAATGACCTAGTTTGTGTCGAGTGGACGTTAAACCCCATTTCTCTCTCTGAAGGAATCAATGATATCCAAATAATGAGTTACACATTGCCAAATATAGTTCACTTGCCCCTGCTTCATAGTGGAAATCAGAGTTGATTTAATTTGTTTCTAATGATATATTATACAAGCGCAATTACAATATTCAATATTCAAATCGTAATATAATGAAATATAATATGCCACATCTGCAGCATGGGTAATGCGCCACTTATCACGTAAGGGTTAATATGGATTTCTGACTTGAAGAAACTATTTGTATGATACATGTTTATATAGAATGCTAAAGATTGATAAAGGGTTAATATAGGTTGATAAAGGGTTAATATAGGTTGATAAAGGGTTAATACTGATTGATAAAAGGTTAATATGGATTGATAAAGCGTTAATATGGATTGATAAAGGGTTAATAGAAATTGATAAATGGTTAATATAGGTTGATAAAGGGTTAATAGGTTGATTAAAGGTTAATATAGGTTGATAACGGGTTAATACTGATTGATAAAAGGTTAATACGGATTGATAAAGGGTTAATATGGATTTTTAAAGGGTTAATAGAAATTAATAAAGGGTTAATATAGGTTGATAAAAGGTTAATATAGGTTGATAAAGGGTTAATACTGACTGATAAAAGGTTAATACAGATTGATAAAGGGTTAATATGGATTGAAAAAGGGTTAATAGAATTTGATAAAGGGTTAATATAGATTGATAAAGGGTTAATAAAGATTGATAAAGGGCTAATATGGATTGATAAAGGATTGATAAAGGGTTAATATGGATTGATAAAGGATTGATAATGGGTTAAAACAGATTGATAAAGGGTTAATGTGGATTGATAAAGGGTTAAAACAGATTAATATAGGATTAATATAGATTTATAAAAGGTTAATATAGATTGATAATGGGTTAATATAGATTGCTGACTTAAAGAAACTATTTGTATGGTATGTATGTTTACTGGGTTAATATACAATGTGTGTACGTGAGAGTGTGTACGTAGTCCAGATGTAAATCTACTTAAAGATAAAAACAAATATGGCAGTGGTTCTCATTTTGTGCTATATTGATGTAGATATTGTCTAGATGATTTAATAGAAGCCATTTGTAGTCTTAAATTCATTTTGTATCAACATACAGATATTTAAATTAATGGAAAAATAATCTTTTGAAAATTAAACCATCTGCTGCACCCATGAATATTGCCTTGTAACTGCTATGCTTACACCCATGAATGCATCTACCCTGTATTGCAATCTCTACATTGATTCCCATTTCACCAAAGAATTAAGTTCAAGTCACTCCTATTTGTCTTCAAAGCCTTATACAACCAAGATACATCTTATATATATATATAAATAGAGGGAGGGGCTAGGGGGATGGGAACACCCCCTGAAAAGCGGGAATAAAGGGAGGGGTGTGGTGGCGGGTGGCAACACCCCCTTAAAAGAGTAGCAGAGGCTGGACAGGCCGGTAGATCTGTGTAGCTGTTGGATCAAACAATGATGCCGGCGGAAAAAGCAATGAGTAATAGATATTTAAAAATCCCTGCACAGCACCAGTACAAAAACAGACTTAGGTTACACGAGCGGTGGTTTATGTTCTGATAATGTTTCACTTTTAGGCTAAAAGACCGAAAACTTATGAAGATGAATAAATCACCTCATTTGAACCTAAGTCTGTTTTTTTTTGGGGGGGGAGGGGTGTTACTGCTGTTTTTAAATATCTTATTATATGAAAAGTCTTGTAAAACCCTATACTACCAGCAAAAATCTCTATTCTGAAAAAAACATCCTCTAAAAAAATATCCAGCTATAATAAACAACCCTAACTCAAATCATTCTTGCTTCAAAAAAACTGATCACTTGCATGAATTGTATATATATAATATATATAAACGTCCCATCACCATAAGCATAATTAATATGCTAATTTATCAAGTCCAATCATTGTTGCGAAGCGAATGTAATTTGCTCTGAAATGATGGTGACTAGTCATGAGAGAGAATTCTTTTCATCTGTATGTATACCAGACAAATCAAATATAAAAAAAATTGAAGTTATTGGTGTATTAGACATTTCACACAAGGGTTTGTTTGTTGGCTTGCAGACTTATTTTTTGGGATTCAGGGGGTCACAGTGGCTAAATGGGTAAGACACTGGCTCGCTAGCCTGGAGGTCAGGTATTCGATCCCTGCATTGGCCGAGAAAGTTCATCCAGATTTTCCAGCGTGGTTCCCCCTTGTCAGTGATGCAGGAGATAGGGCCTGACAAGACAGCTGTCTAGTTGTTCGGATGGGACGAAAACCAAGGTCTCGTGTACACATTGGCATGTACGTAAGAGATCCCTTGACAGTTGGAATTCAATATAAGAGTAGGTCATAGTGCTACTGTCCGGGCAAAATTTCCCTCATAGCACACTGTATGGCGTATGCCAATCTTCATTAGCCCAGTTCGGAGCAGAACAGTAAGACGTTAAACCCCATTTCATTTCATTATTTGGATTCAAGGGTTTTCTTGTGTTGGCTTTAAAAGGGCTTCATCCCTTTCACCAAGAAAATAAATGTCGTTAATGGGCCCCTCTTTAATCTAATCGTGTCCAAGCTGGAAGATTATTTACCGTTGATACTTTCGTTTAGTGTACCGGTACTTAACTGAATGATGAATGTAGATACAGCCATGAAAAATGTGATATTGTCAAGAAATTGATTTCTTCATTGAGAAAATGCTAATTCCTTTGAAAAAATTTCTTGTTAATCGGACGAGCATTTGTGGTCAAAGTAACTCAGAAATATTTATAGAACGGAGATCCAGCTGTTACAGTTTTGAAAGGATTTAAATAGATTTTGTTTTGACTTGTTGAAACTGGTTTTCTATATACACCCACATTGAAATATATCTGATTGACTTTATTTTTTTACACACTGTTTAAGGTCGGGAGACTAAGAAGTCTATTAATTTACAGCAATTTCCGATAATTGCTTCCAGAGTTATGGCGCTTGATCTCTTTGAAAAATATTTTGGATGCTTTAGAAGTTAAAATGAATATCCGATTAAGTTTAAATTTATACACAGTGTTAAGGGTCATGAGACAAAGAAGCCGATTGATTTTCAACAAATTTTGATAATTACTGCCAGAGTTATGGCCCTTAATCACTTCGAAAAATCTTGTGGCCGCTCTAGAGGCTAAAGTTAATATCTGATCCTAACAGGATCCTAATCATTTTCAACAATTTCTGATAAGTACTGCCAGAGTTATGGGCCTTGATCACTTAGTGGTTGCTCTAGAGGCTAAAGTTAATTTAAATTTGTCAAGGTCACGAGACACACAATCGAAACAAATTCTAATGATTTCTGATAATAACTTAATGTGTTATTATTCGTAGTATGGTTTTTATGTGCTGTGAGCATATGTTTCGTTGCCTGGCAACCTATCTTTGATAATTGGAACAGCTAAATCTATGATAATGTTTTGTATACTAAATGTGATCATGGAGCAGAACTAGAAGCCAAACCAATTCTAATGAATTCTGATAATTACTTAATGAGTTGTTACTCTTAATCAGATTTTAGTGTATTATAAATGTTTCATTACCGACAAAAGAAAAAAACATGTGACAACTCTTGTTGACTGCCCAGACAACTTAGCTGCTGTGGGTGTATGTTTCGTTGCCTGGCAACCTATCTTTAATTGATTCACATTTTTTTTTTCTTTTTAATAGTTTAAGTGTAAAACTGGAAATCATAAAAGCTACTATTTTCGTTTTTATGCAAACTCATCAGGCAAATTTCAAAGTGAATTAAAGAATCTGATTAAGATACAGATCTATATTTCGTTTTCGTTTCTTTATACTTTCGATGGCCTACACTACATGAAGATCTGACCGGTTGTAGTGATAGGTCGCGTCAGAGGTCATATGAGAGGATTTTGACCCTATGACGTCAGACATTTGATTAACCAATCAGCATTGATGTTACTAGTGGATTACCCACAGTTCCATGCAAAACATGCCTAAAGCTCGCCGTAACAGACCGTTTCATTGGCTAATTCCTCATACCATTCAGAACACGTCAATGATAACAACTTTTCCAGATCCAAGTGTAGTAAAGACAAGTAAAAGGAGATTTTGAACTATAAAAAACGAAACGAAATAGGATCTGTGTTTTAATCAGATGGCTATTAAACATTACAGATCAAAATCGGTTGAAATACATTTTAATCTTGAAGGACAAGCGAGTAGAAATGTTAAACTCCATTTCATTGCATTTGATTTTGTGATTGGGCACTATATTGAATTACTTGTTTAAAACTCCGTACCAGATCATAGAATCAAAGACAACATCGAAACTTTATTTTGCTTTATTCAAAATATCATGTATTTGGTAACCCCTGACAAGGACAGCTGTCTAGTCGTTTGGATGGGACGAAAAACTGAGGTCCCGTGTACACATTGGCGTGCACGTAAAAGATCCCTTGACAGTTGCCTCTGTCCGGGCAAAATTTCCCTCATAGCACACTGTATGGCGTATGCTCGTCTTCATTAGCCCAGTTCGGAGCAGAACAGTAAGACGTTAAACCCCATTTCATTTCATTTCATTTTGTAACCATAGAAAGAACAAAGGCTTCCCTATGTTAGTCCCAAAATAATCAGTGTTGGGTTGACGTGACATTAAACCCCATTCTAAGTTTGATTTCTTGGTTTATCACCAATATTTAATCATGATGGTTTTCTAGATGTTGGACATTGAACCATGTGGTGCCACTTGTACCAAAGGTTGTTTGGATGTCGGACATTGAACCATGTGGTGCCAGTTGTACTAAAGGTTGTCTGGATGTCGGACATTGAACCATGTGGTGCCAGTTGTACTAAAGGTTGTCTGGATGTCGGACAGTCAACCATGTGGTGCCAGTTGTACCAAAGAATGTCTGGGTGTCGGACATTGAACCATGTGGTGCCAGTTGTACCAAAGGTTGCCTAGATGTCGGACATTGAACCATGTGGTGCCAGTTGTACCAAAGATTGTCTGGGTGTCTGACATTCAACCATGTGGTGCCAGATGTACCAAAGATTGTCTGGGTGTCGGACACTCGACCATGTGATGCCAGTTATACAAACTTAAACAAGTTGAGCCGCTCAGGTCCAAAGGATTAAACTGTTGAATCCATCCCTTAAATATATATATATGTTAACCAGTTTTGTATTGGTAGAGTTTATTTCCAGTTTTGTAACATCCATAGTAACACAATAAGCACTAGTCAATTTTATCAGTAAATAATTTTAAACCACCGTACTGGTTGTTCAAAGCTAAGTCTCGCTCCTCCATTTTTAGATTAAATCAAAATATGGCTGAACCGTCCTATGGTTCTAATCTATTTAATATAGGAAAAATCTGATGCCATCGAGAGTTAGTTATGGCCTAAAGAAAGACCTGCAATGGCAGATTTAGCTCTTGCATAATGTATGTTTAATGTAAACAAAAAGTTTGAAAAATCCAAGATGGCGAAAATTCAAAATGGTGGCCAGAATTTCCGTAAAATGAATGATTTTTATTAGAAAATTGTCAATTTTCTGTTTTATATAGCTTATAATATCTCTTTTATAAGGTTTTCAGAGTCACTGAACTTGAATAAAAACTCAAAAATGAATGCTGAAAATGATGTTACTGATAATGCTAAAAATGATGCATCCGACCCTCCATTTAAAAATAAATGCTATATTTATATTGAAAGTTGTGAAGTTGATAAAAAAATTACACATATGATACCTAGGATAGGACAGGCGTATCTTTGCTCCGTGAGGTGAACGAAAGGGTTCTCTCCAACCAGGCTCGAAATTTCTTTCTAGAGTATATCCTGGTGTCTTTAGCTTATGCATATATCTTAATAATTCATCAAAACGGTGTAAATTCATGACTACGCAAGAACATTAACTAGTTTAGAGACCCCTGAAACTACCATACTCCTTTTGAGTGTAAATCCCTGAAAAGGGAGGCGAAAGGTATTATGTTAAAACGTGTTTCAAATTCCCGCATTACTTGAATACTTTAATTACATGTATCAGTAAAAATATGCCATATAAAATGATAATTTGTATATTATTTTACAGTTACTTAAAATAAAAAAAGTTTCCTTTTTATCCAATGAACAATTTATTGTTAGGTCGTGTAGAAAGATCTGGTGTTAAAACGTGTTGCAAATTTCCATATTACATGTACATGGTAGACTTTATCATATAAACAGTTGGTATTTATTTTACAAGTATAAAAAATGTATCTGTTTTATCCAATGAACAATTTATTGTTAATTCGCGTAGAAAGATATGATGTTAAACATGTTACAAATTAACAACTGGTGTATTAGTCGAGTAATTTACAGCTACAAGAAAGCTTACGTTTAATCGAAAATTCCAATAAACAATTTATTTTTAAGTTGAAGGGAGGGCCCTACGGATGAAAGACCATATTAAATGCTGTTTAAATGTGTATTTTCATAAACTTTGTATGCAGATAGATTATTGTACTAAAGGTTCGTCTAGATAGAAAATAAAATTTTGTGTGAAACAGGTGTCCTGGAAAAAATGGGTTCACTACCATCAAATATCTGCTTCTACAAATTGTATTTGTCCCTTCTAAGCTAATTCCTGTGCGGAACAAACCTTTCCGTATCATCGGAAATTCCAATAAATAATTCATTTTTAGACATTAATTTTAAATTTAGTGGCTACGAAAGCCCTATATTATGATATATCAAAAGCCTTAACTTGCGTGATACTCACCCATCCTAACTAGAAATTCCTTTTTCGGTAATTTTGGTGGCTATTTTAGAAATTGGACAGAACCCCAACCGAAAATGACATCACAGGAGTGTCATAATCACAAAATTGTCTTCAGTGACAAATTTTGACACAGAAACGACCCGTCCCCAAATATCGTTTGATTGTGACACACTAGCTGATCGTTCATTAAGTTGGTTGCCTGCCTCGCCGACGTTCAACACTTTAAATTTGACAATCTACTTCAGACTTTATGAAGGTTTCCCTGATGCGCTGAATTTCAATGAAATAACGGTGGCCATTTTTAAAAATGGCCATCAAAATGGAATTTAGCAAAGTGACCCGGAAGTCCATCAACCAAATTTCAACTCTTCAGCCACCAGGCTAACTGGAAATCATGGTTGAATTCATTTATTAAGTTGGTAATGATGCTCTCCAAAATCCGAGGTCTGTCACTGGACTATTCTAGGTCTTGACGTGTCTTTAAAAAAAAACAAATCTGTTTTTTTGTAGATTTATTGGCGTTGACTGTGGCGACTGAAGAAACCGATGGATTTAAAAGGTTTATGCGTTCAGCCAAAAAATATGATCTTAATGTAAAGGTAAGGTTAATTTATTTGTGGACAGTTTCTTCATGTCTTGTACATTGTTGAAACGCATGTCTCGCTTATTTAAAAGTAAACCAGGCCTGCAGGGTTGGCATGGAAATTATATTAAGAAGTTGCTGCAGTTTACAATGCATGTCTTAATGTAATCTAAACATATCAGTTCATTTTCCATGGTTTTAGGCTGGTCTATCCAAATAAATAAACTATCTTTAGATCTAGACTCGTTCATGTATTAAATATACTATCTTTATTGTCCGTCATCTTTCGAAAAAAGGAGACTAATAAATGGGTTTGTCTGTCTTTTTGGAACACAATTACTCTACCAGTTGCAGATACAGGTGTCACCCCCCACCCCCCACCCCCCTTCCTTAAAGATGCCTTCCCACGGACAAACTGGTTAATTTGATGATGTATTTGGACTAAAAACATATTCAAACTGATTATTCTATCTAAAAATTTGCTTCAAATCCTTCTTAAAACATTATATTTGCAAGGAAATATCCCACGATATAAAAAAATCTACTTTAAGAAGCCATATTTGTCACCGAACTTGATAGAGGGAGGGCCCATTTTCAGAAAGTATTACTTACTGCCCATTTACCATCCATATGAAACCTAAGTAAATGCTCGGATTATTTTCTGTCAACTTCTTTTTCCGTCATTTAATTGCAGAGTCTGTTGTATTATTAACCCCCTCAATGTTACCAAAACAGTCTAACCATTTGATCAAGAAATAAAAACCGCTCCCAAACTCAAGCTGGCAGACAATAAGCCATCTGGCTGACAGTTAGCGATACCCTGACATTTTTGCCCAGTATTTTTCTAGTAAGACTGAGTGTCTCTACTTTACATATATACCAAATTTGCCACATACCTATTGGAAATAACAACCCTGTAAATTATCTCGTGAGAATGTGTTTTTAAGTTAGGGTATAAAACATTCGCTTATTATTCTTTTTCTATGAAACATGTAATTTTTAGCTTTTTGTTGTTTGGGGTGTAAAGATTATGAAATTGAATGTTATGTTCAGGTCCAGGGTGGGAGGGGGGGGGTGTCCAGTGGTTATCGCGTGCGTGTCTAATCACAAGGTATGTCATTAAGTCGGGCGGCGTGGTTTTGAAATCCCAGCTTGTACGTGGCAAGGAGTAGGGTCGCCTGTCCTCTGGTTTCCTCCCACAGCTAAGGACTCCTACGCGCTAGCTAATTATTGAAATAAAGTTGAACTATATGTTAGCCCCAAAATGACGAAGTTTGTGTAGAGTGGAGTTAAACTCTCTCTCTCTCTGTCTCTCTCTCTCTCTCTCTCTCTCTCCGTTCCAGATATGTACCACCAATCACAATCTCAGAGGAGGACACATCTATTAAATATGCAATATTTAATTTTTTAGGTTCTAGGTTTAGGGAAGCAATGGAGAGGTGGAGATATAGCAAATTATGCTGGTGGAGGTCAAAAGGTCAATATATTACGAGAAGGTTTGGAGGAGTTTAAGGATCGTGATGATCTAATCGTAATGTTTGTAGACAGGTGAGGGCGACAATCAATAAACAAATCTCAACCTTATTCATTATAGTTTGCAATATCTAAAAGATCTCTTTGTTATACTGAAATATGTCTTATTAATGTGAGCCCGAAAATGAATTTTAAATATTTGGTGATCGACATGGACATTTGTGGATCCATAGGCAATGGTGCAGTATCCTATGTGTGGATTCGTGGGTGCGGATGGACGTGAATGAATCCACAGGTAGGAGATGGACATGTGTGGATTCATAGGTGGGGATGGACATGGGTGAATCCGCAGGTTGGAGATCGACCCACATGGATTCATGGGTGGGGATGTACATGGGTGAATGGATTCATGGGTAGGGATGGACATGGGTGAATCCACAGGTTGAAAATCGACCTACATGGATTCATGGATGGGGATGAACATGGATGAATCCGCAGGTTGGAGATGGACATGGGTAAATCCACAAGTTGGGAATGGAATTGGGTAATTCACAGGTTGGGAATGGAATTGGTGGATCCCTTGGGTAGATCTACAGGTTGATTTAAAGACATGGGTTTATCCAGATTTTGGGGTTGAAAATGGGGTGGTCTACAGGTCAGAATTAGACCTGTATGTTTCCACAGGTTGGGCATGGATATTGGGCAGAGACATGGGACGTATGGGATCTATAAAGGGACATGAAATCAAAATCTCCGTTACTTGTATAATTTGTTTTTCAGTTATGATCTGGTATTTTCTGGGGAAAAGTCAGAGATTTTAGAAAAATTTGCCAAGTTTGACGCCCGTGTTGTGTTTTCTGCGGAAGGATCATGTTGGCCGGATGGATCATTGAGTGTAAGTATCTATACATTATAAAGCTGACAGTTATCTTATGAATTGATGTATATCAGATGTATAGTTGACACAGGAGTCAGGACTAGGTCATTTCGGGACTAACACATGTTTCAATTTTATTTCAATAATTCGCTTGCGCATAGCGGTCTTTAGCAGTGGGAGGAAACCGGAGGACCCGGAGAAAACCCACAAGGTTGGACAGGCGAACCTATTCCTTGTCATGTACAACCGGGAAATCGAAACCCTGCCAGACCTTATGGTACAGCGCACACATGCTAACCATTCGGCCATCCAAACCCCCAGTCCTTCATAGGCATCTTCAGATGTTATAAAGTACATGTATATGTACCACAATACATTCAAGATCTACACACTCCATATGAATCCAGTAGAACCTTAAGATCTCAGAACAAGTCATTATTCCTGCTGTCAAACTTCAACAGACGAAACGACCTTTTTACTTTGCAGCACCTTTTCTCTGGAATTCTATACCCTAAGACATCAAAGAATCAAAAACTCTAGACACGTTTGAAGACACATCTATTTGACGAAAATAAATACTAAAAGAATCCACATCAACTTTATAGCGCATTAGGAACTTTATCGAGGTATTGTTGCGCTATACAAATTCTGTGTTGATTGATTGATTGATATGATTAAATACAACACTTCTTACTCTGTCTTTATGGGTATAAAATAACCAAAATACAATACTTATGTATAGACGTAATGAGAGGAGGAGGAGAGAGAACTACTTTAAGCAAAGATTGTATAAATGTAAGCTTACTCTTCCGGACACCTGTTACCACTGTTTGTCGTGTATTTTGTACATGAGGAGCAGTCCATTTGCTGATTACACTATTTTGCTTGAATACACTATTTTGCCTATAACGTTTTTTAGGACTTTGAATTCTGTCTTATGGTTTGGATTGTTCGTACTTGGTTTTATTTTATTATCTCCACTAAAATATTTTATGTGTGATGTAACTGTCGAGAGGGAGTCTTTAATATAGATTCTGCAAGAGGAAGTTAGTTCGAGGGCTGTATCAATATATACTATTCAAAAAAAGTAGGGGATATTTGATTTTTAAGTGTTATTAAAGTCACCTAATGAAACTGACGAAGAAACAAATGACAAAATGAAATGAAGTTCACATTCATCGATTTATTCCAAATGATCGTTAGACTAAGTAAGGCACAGACTGACCATTATAAGGGTAAAATGATACCCGGGGTCAAACAGCAAAGTTACCACAGCATCACAACCAAGTCAGTAACGGGTAAATCCTCCTCTGTTTGCCAAACAAGCATTGATCCGACGTGGCATACTCCTAATGAGACGTCTAAGGTCATTTTGGTCCAGATTGTCCCATTCCTGTTGCAACGCAGCAGCAAGTTCTTGGACATTGGCAGGACGTTGTTGACGTTGACGTAACCTCTGTCCAAGCATGTCCCAGACATGCTCGATGGGGGAGAGGTCGGGACTCAGTGCTGGCCAAGGTAATGTGGTGATGTTCTGTTGTTGGAGGGCTGTATCAATATATTACTCAATCTCTAGCTCGAGACCATTAAAAAGCTTAAAATATGCAGACACTATTTCAAATGAAATTGTCATGTGAGTCCAATACTTCTTCTAGTATAAAATAATGACGGTTAGCACGTTGCCCGTAGATTATTTAAAATACTACTATGCAAATGTCAAATGATGATGTCACATCTGTATTTTAAAACTTAATATAAACAGAAACTCACAATAACCATACCAATAAAATCTATAATGTAGTTGGGAAAATGAAGTCTTTTCTGCCAAACATACAGTTAATCGTCGAGACATTTGTTAATAATAATGTGAAATATTTGAGTTCTGTTTACAGAAGAATGAAATAACCATATGTTGCTACTTATATAATAGATTTACATTGATTTCTTTACAAATAGCGGGTGGTTGAGTTATAGTCGTACGGGTTTGATGACTGTTAGGGGGGCAGAACCTGAATGCCCGAAAAAAATTTCGGGTTACAGAGAGCGCGTCAGTCTTTTGCAAGAGGTGAAGGAGCGGAGCTTACCATGTAGGGATTCCTCAAGATAATTTGGAAAATTTGATGGCCGCAAACGCGTGGTCTAATAGTCAATTCAGTACAAGTTACTGGTACCCAACAATCTGATTAAAATACAGATCTATATTTGGTTTCGTTTTTTTTATACTTTCGATGGCCTACGCCCTACACTACATGAAGATCTGACAAGTTATAGCGATAGGTCACGTCAGGGGGTCAAAAGACCGACTTATGACCCTATGATGTCAGACATATGATTAACCAATCAGCATTGATGTTACTAGTGGATTACCCACAGTTCCGTGCAAAACACGCCTATAGCTCACCGTGACCATTTCATTGGCTTATCCCCGACACCATTCAGAACATGAGTTAAATAACAACTCTTCCAGATCCTAGTGTAGTAAAGACAAGTAAAACGAAATTTTGAACTATAAACACAAAACCAAATAGGATCTGTGTTTTAATCAGATTGGTTACTCAATTAAAAGAAAAGTAAAACTAGTGTTTTACTAGATTTCGGGCACTTATTTTTGCCAACTAATTTTTTTACACTTTACGTCAGTGAGGCCTTGTAATAATATTGGTAGAATTTTTGCTCTTGAAATTAATGGTGGCAGTATATTTCATTAATGAATATCTTTGGCAAGTTGATAGATTCCCACATATGTAGAATTGTACTAAATCAACATAGTCTGTAATTGACATATTGTTATATAAAAAAGAGTTACATGTGTCTATAAAATACCACAGAGAGAACATGTGACGGAAAATTACGATTGCATCATTCGGCTTGTTTGACCAATCTCTATACTTATTTACATGATATTTGACCAATTAGATAATTGAACGTCCAAAACCCACAGCTACAAAACTATCATACTGGTGAGAATTCGTTAGACTTGCATTAGATTCCGGAGAGGGACCATCTGAGTTCTTAGACAGCCGCGAGACTGGCTAGGGAGGAGAAATGGTTTTAGTTAGAATTGTAATTTGTGCTATGCTTGTATACCTGTATTCAGCTATATATATATAAAATGTAGAAGCGAACTGTTGCATTGTTATTCCTGGTAAGACAAACGTCTTGAGAAAAACCATTAAGAAGTAAATACACAACGTGAAGCAGAAGTAAAGACAGCTAGAGTCAAATTCTAGACGATCACAAGGCTACAGAAATATGTAGTAAGAAAAG
The DNA here is from genome assembly GCF_932274485.2 of Patella vulgata. NCBI lineage: Eukaryota > Metazoa > Mollusca > Gastropoda > Patellidae > Patella > Patella vulgata. The sequence goes on from NC_065885.2 coordinate 9,194,552, forward strand.
ATGCATGGGTCGTACGTAGGATGTGGCGACCGGTTTGGGTGGCTCGCTCTCCACGTCAGACAAAAGACCTATGGTGCTACAGCCTATTGAAATTGGTTTATGTACCTGTCTATCTGTTCCTCCATCTCTGTCTGTCACCTTTGGGAATATAATAACCATAATAATAACGAGGTAGGACAGGCAACCCTACACCCTGTCCTGTAGGGATGGAAACCATGTCACTTGAATCACTATAAAGTACATGCGTTAGACCACTCAACAAAATCAGTCTCGCCCATATGCTCTGGAAAAGCGTGGTTTCGATTCCCCGGTTGTACATGACAAGGAGTAGGGTCGCCTGTCCAACCTTGTGGGTTTTCTCCGGGTCCTCCGGTTTCCTCCCACTGCTAAAGACCGCTATGCGCAAGCGAATTATTGAAATAAAATTGAACCATGTGTTAGTCCCGAAATGACCTAGTTTGTGGCGAGTGGACGTTAAAATGACGAAGTTTGTGTAGAGTGGAGTTAAACTCTCTCTCTCTCTCTCTCTCTCTCACTCTGGAAAAGGTTCGTAATTTATTGTTGTGAATTAGGTGAATGTACGTGATAAGGAGTAGGGTTGCCATGCCCAACCTCATGGGTTTTCTGCGGATCCTCCGGTTTCCTCCCAGTACAAGCTTGTTATTGAAATAAAATTATACCATGTGGTAGTCCTAAAATGTCCTGGATTTTAAACCCTATTTCTTTCTCTCAAGTGTTGAATAAAGAGAAGCCTTTAGCACAACTCCCAGCTAATTGATGTCTATTATAACTTGAAATGAAATAAAATGGGGTTTAATGTACTACTGTTCTGCTCCTGACCGGGCTAATGAAGATGGGCATACACCATACAGTGTGCTATGGGGTCAATTTTGCCTGTAAAGCAGCGCTACAGCCTACTCTTGTATCGAATTCCAACTGCCTATGGATCTTTTACGTGCACGCTAATGTGTACACAGGACTTTGTTTTTTTGTCTCATCCGAATGGCTATACCTTGTCCCTTGACACGTTCTCTGTTTTGTACCACTGACAAGAGGGAACCACACCGGAAAATCTGGATGAACTTTCTCTGCCAATGCAGCGATCAAACACCCGACCTCCAGGCTAGCGAGCCAGCATCTTACCCACTTAGCCACCGTGACCCCCCCATTACAACTTGAAGCTACAGGATAGAGTTTAAACTTGGCACAATGGCTGCCAGTCTTTAGTAACCAGCCATAGAAACATTACAACAGTCTGATAACTTTAACATTTTATTACTTTCAGGAAAAATATCCACAAGTGAAAGCAACAGAGAAAAGATATTTAAATTCTGGAGGTAAATATTGTTTCGTAAATAAATCTTGGCTTTATTTTAAAAGATCAATGAGTGGAATTGTGACAATTATCGACAAAACAATCATGCTAAGTTTCATGTCTCTCTGATTTATTAATATTCTAGGACATGATTTCATTTTTATACTTCCTCATTTTAAGGTGGTCGTCTATTGCTATCAATCGTCCAGATGTCTTATGAGCACAATAGAGGCTGCAATAATCCATATGTCTTTTTGAATTACATGTTGATATGTAATATCTTATAGAGTTATTCCCCTTTGTTATGAGCACAATAGAGGCTGCAATAATCCATGTCTTTTTGAATTACATATTTGTTGTCTATCTCACTGATATGAAAAAATACTACACATTTTCAGTAATATCTGATAAGAGTTATTCCCCTTTGTTATGAAATCTTGTAAGCACTTTATAGGCTGCAATTATTAATTTATTTTTCTTAATTTATCTTGATTGTCTGTTTTATTGCAAGAAAGAATCCCATTAATTTTCAAAGATTTGTAATAACTTACAGAGTTATTCCCCCTTTTTATGAAATAGTGTTAGAAATTCGTAATCCTGTCTGTTTGGCATGTGTTCCAAGTCTTGCCCACCTCTTCTTATTATCAATAATGCAACTTTATTACGATTTTAGGTTTTATTGGTTATGTGAAAGATATTTACGAGATTGTGTCTTATAAACCAATTCAAGATAATGATGATGACCAACTGTATTATACTAAAATATACTTAGATGAATCTTTACGGGTAGGTTCTAATTTGAAGCTGGTTATACATCCCTGACAAAGTTGTAGCAAAAATGATATTAAAGGAGCTAAATCGCTAATATTTGGGACTTACAAATTGACACAAATGTTGCGCAACGCATATAATAATATGATATGAATGTATATAAACTGATTTACATTCAATTGTATCTGTTTCTACTATAATTTCAAAATCAGTTATGTTTGGCGACATACGCCAGAAGTCTCAATCGAATGGCAATCACTAGCGTCTGGTTATTCCAGTCTACACCGATGGTAATCAATGCGCATGCTTTCCAGATAAGAATATGGGTCACCATTTGACATGACTTGTAGAATATGTCTAACCTTGTTCTTTGAGACCCTTATTACAAATGGCACTGAATTGCATCATGGTACATGATTCGTGTACCAATGGTAAAATGTTTATTTTATCTTAAATATTGGATATCAGAAGCCCATTCTTTCCCGGTAAGAACACAGCATCATTGTTGATTTAAATTGACAAATAATCTGTGTTTTCAATGTCGAAGACTTTGGATGATATTGAGTTAGAGACTTAGTTACTTTAAGGTCAAAAACAATAACATAATAATCAAAATGGCCAAATTACTCTTGAAATGTATGGTAGACATCCAAAAGCTTCTGTGCAAATAAAAAATGTAGTTTGTGCTTTGTGTTGGATTGTGTATTACACCGTTTTAAAAGCTTTAATGTTTAGTAGGTTAATATATTTATAAAGGATATTCGGAGGGCCTGACAAGGACAGCTGTCTAGTCTTTCGGATGGTAAGAAAAACTGAGGTGCTGTGTACACATTGGCATGAACGTAATATTAATATTTTTAATTACACCCAATTCATTGCTTTTCAGTTTCTTTATTGTTATTTTTATTGTAGTTTTTGTTGTATTGATGTATTATTTTAGTAGATATTTGACTTTAAAATTGTGAGTTGAAAAAAACAAAAGTTCTTGATAAAAGATGATAATTGAATCATTCTTTGAAAATATTTTATTTTAGCAAAAGTGGAGTATTAAATTAGATACCAAGTCAGAAATATTCCAAAATTTAAACGGTGCTTTAGGTAAGATTAGTTGTTTTATTGAATAAACGCTTTAAGGGGTGAGGCTACCCGAAAAATATTTTCTGAAATTCTAAAGCTATTGAATAGAAAATGGCACAAGTAGTTAGGGAATGTAATAAACAAGGGAAAACTAACATTAAAGAAAAAAAAAGTTGTTGCCAGGGTAACACATTTTTTTGGAAAAAGTATGAAAAATGTAGGTACACCATCTCTGATAATAATAAAGATAAATGTCTCATTTTCAGACTGCTTATTCTTTAATGATAACCCTAAAACCAGACAGAGGGTTTTTCTCTATAATTTTTATGATTTCTTGGAAAATGATGGTTTAAAACATTTGCCTCACCACAGTATTTTGTCTTTGGAGAAATATTTTGATAACTTTTGAAATATTAATGATAATTCAAATTGCTTTCTGTCTGACTATGTGGTAGATATGAGTCTATATACCCTGCAAATTTGGTGAAGATATCTTAATTAGTTACAAAGATATAGCGTACCTACATTTTTCATAATGTTTTTCCCCCAAAATGAGTTACCCTGGCAACAACTTTTTTTTAAATGTTAATTTTCCCTTGTTTATTACATTTTCTAACTACTTGTACTATTTTCAATTCAACAGCTTTAACATTTTGGAACAAAATTTTTCGGATAGCCTCCTACCTTAACACTTTGTAGAATTAGAGGAAAGAAAGGGTGGAAGAGTCCCTCTAACAGTGCAGGTCAGTTTGGATCTCAGTGATACAGCCGAAGAAGAACAGGAAACAATCCTTGAAAATAATCCATAGTATAAGTCCCCTGATAACGAACTTGACAAGACTGTGTAGTGGTCAAAGATTTAATCCAGTATTCGTTTTGGGCGATATGCCCTTCTTCTGCCGGTATTGTACATGTTACAGATTGACTATATACACCAGAGCATCACTATAACACTGTTGTTGGTGTCCACTGACTACATCAATGTTATAGGTTGACCCTATACACTAGAGCATCACTATAACACTGTTGTTATTGTCCACTGACTACAGTTCGTGTCCGGTGTTGGCCGAGAAAGTTCATCCATATTTTTCAGCATGGTTTCCCCCATGTTTCAGTGGCGCAGGTAGAATTTCCTGACAAGGACAGCTGTCTAGTCATTTAGATGGGACAAAAACCAAGGTCCTGTGTACACATTAACATGCACGTAAAAAATCCCTTGGCAGTCGGAATTCGGTATGAGAGTAGGCCGTAGCGCCGCTGTCAGGGCAAAATTTCCCACACCCCATTTCATTTCATTTCATAGTTTAGGTTATCAGTAATATATTATTTGGTGTTTTTTGTTTTAGGTGAAACAACTTTAAAATTTAAAGGAAGTAAAAGTTACATGTATAATTTTAAAACTGGTTCTTCTCCTGTCATTATTCATGGTAACGGACCCATTAAGGTACGTCTATCCAATTACTGTGGTTAATTTTATCATTTGTTGTTTATATATAAGTTTGTAGTCTGTGGTGGGACAAGGATACAAAATCAACTTAAATAAGAATTGGCACTTATTTTTCAATTGGCAATCCTGTTTTCAAATATCTGGTCCAACTAAACTGACAAAAGTGGACTTTTTGGTTGCCAATATTGCTCAAGTATTGCAAAAAGGGACTTACAAGCACAGATATGTTACATATATGCATATTCTACTTATCTTATCCAAAATTTAGATAATTGTTTTTGTACTGTTTATTTAAACATACATTATACAAGAGCTAAATCTGTCTATTGCAGGTCTTTCTTTAGGTCTGAAATGTTATATAAATTATTAATTAGACATTAATTAACTTATCCAGACCATAATCAACTCTAGATGGCATCGCTAGCCTGCGTTGTTTATTGAATTAGTTTCCGATTTGCTGTTCGACTTCTATTCATAATTTAATCATGAAATGGATAATCAAGACTATGCTTTTTATCGTACCGACTTTAGTAATGATGATCGAGGCTAGGACTAAAATTCAATCACTAAAATCTTGGTTCAGAGTGGATCAATTTGACTGAAATTTTCAGCAAATTCCCTTTACACTATCTAGTTTTTAACTATTATAGTGAGAACTGCCAGCTCTTTATCTAATCTCCCTTTATGTATCTTTAAGATTGATATAATGTTTTTGTTTTTTATTATCTAGTCTGAGTTTAATCGTTTGACTAACTACCTGGTTGATAGTTGGACCGTTAATAGTGGTTGTCAAGCTTGTGAAGAAGATACTATTAGTCTAGAGGGTGTACGGGTAAGTCTATGTTATTAGTTCATTTTGCATTAGGGGTCACGGTGGTTAAGTGGGCAAGATGCTGGCTTGCTAGCCTGGTGGCTGAATGTTCGATCCCTGCATTGGCCGAGAAAGTTCATCAGGATTTTTTGACTTGGTTTCCCCTTGTCCGTGTTGCAGGATGGAGGGCCTGTGTATGCATTGGGATGCACATAAAAGATCCCTTTGCAGTTGGAATTCAACATAAGATTAGGCCATAGTGCAGCTGCCCATCTTCTTTAGCCCAGTCTGAGCAGATCAGTAGGACGTTGAACCCCATTTCATTTCATTTTGCATTGTGAAATAGCTTCTTGGAAGTGACAGACACACTGTAATATCTAGCCAGTTCTCTCGGATAAGTTCTCAGGATTGATCCTGATTCTTAGTTTTGGCCATTTTGAGAATTAGAAGTGCAGGTCAGTTCGTAGGACAGATCCTACAAAGAAATGATTTCTCCGATTGATACAGAATCTAAAGATCAATTCAGTTTGACCGCTATAGTTATAAATATGTAAGTGTTTTTACACATAAAGCTATAGTTATAAATATGTAAGTGTTTTTACACACAAAGCTATAGTTATAAATATTTATGTCTTTTTACATATAAGTCTTTTAACACACAAAGCTCTGGTTATAAATGTAGAAGTCTTTTTACAAACAAAGCCATAATTATAAATATATAAGTGTTTTACACACAAAGCTATAGTTATTAATATGTCTTTTTACACATAAAGCTATAGTTATTAATATGTCTTTTTACACATAAAGCTATAGTTATTAATATATAAGTCTTTTTACACACAAAGCTATATATTAACCTGTATGTGGTTCCCATGGTTACTGCTTGACTGATAGTAACCAGACTGTATACCCATTGAATGAGATGTATAGAAATAGATCCGTTAGTAGATGCAATAAAATGCCCCAGCATGGGAAGAAATTTTACATCCCATTACACACATCTGAATTACAAATTTTATTTTTCTGTTTTTTGTTTCTGTTTGCAGGAAGATGACTACCCGACAGTTTTTCTTGGTGTTTTTGTTGAAAGTCCAACAGCCTTTTTACGAGAATTTTTTGAAGATCTTGCAGCATTGGAGTACCCTAAATCAAAGATAGACATATTTCTTCATAATTCTGTAAGTTTATTTGGAATAGGTTAATTTTTTTTAAGGGATGCAAAGTAAGATATTGAGTTAATAAAGTTAGACTCTGTCTAGAACAGCCCTGTGGTTTCCAGCTAACTGTAAACAGCTTATTATGATCACAAACTAACTATCCCCGGTCCAACCTCGTGGGTTTTCTCTTGGTCCTCTGGTTTCCTCACACTGCTAAAGACCCCTACGCGCAAGTGAATTATTGAAATAAAATTGAACCATATGTTAGTCCCGAAATTACCTAGTTAATGTTGAGTGGACAGTAAACCCTTCTTTCTCTCTCTCATATAATTTTTATTAATATATTTATGATATGCTACAAAGAAATAAAATTTTAATAAAAGAAAACAATTAAAGATGTAAGAGAAGAGGGAAAATGTTTATTAAAGTTACAATTTCATATTTTCTAGGAAAGTCAAAACGTAATTATTTAAATGTCTTTTGCTTAATAGGTTGTCAACTCACTATTATACAATCATAGGTGTCATTCTCACACTTAAAACTCATTTACACCGGAAAAAATAACACAATTACCTCCCTTGTTTTCTATTCTCCACCATGGAGTAGCTTACTTCAAACGTTTGAATTTGTCGATGAAAATAATATTTTTGCCAATTTCTCAACTGGCAATAGTGAATTATAGGATTAATAGGATTATTCTTTAACAAGGTAGGACTGTTTATAGATACCATCTATTTTAAGGCTTTATTTTAATAAATTTTAAAAATATAACTTAAAAATATGAAATTGCAACTTTAGATATTTGTCTCACAAAAAAACAAAACAAATTGAGATATTTATGTTTTGATAAATTAATTGAAACAGTAAAAAACTTGTATTGTCTTTAATCATTGTTCATTGTGACATTTGGGGGCTTGGATGGCCGAATGGTTAGCATGTGCATGCTGTATCATAAGGCCTGTCATTGAGTCAACTGGCGTGGTTTTGAATCCCTGGTTGTACATGACAAGGAATAGGGTCACCTGTCCAACCTTGGGTGTTTTCTCCGGGTCCTCCGGTTTCCTCCCACTGCTAAAGACCCTGACGTGCAATCGAATTATTGAAATAAAATTGAACCATATGTTAGTCCCAAAATGACCTAGTTTGTGTCAAGTGGAACCTCATTTCTCTCTCTCTTTCTCTCTCATTGTGACATTTCTCAAATAAATTTGAAGCCATGTTTTTTTTTTCTCCTAATTATAGGAATCACATCACAGAAAAGTAGTAAATAAATTTTTGGATACTTATAAAGGAAGATACAGATCAGTAAGTTATATAACACCATTTGAAGATGTAGACGAATCTATGGCTAGAAACCGGGCTATGTAAGTTGAGTTGTATATTTAAAATGTTGTGATTATTAACTAAAGGGAGTAAATAGGGCTCTGGCTGGGCGGGGGGGGGGGGAGTATATGATGCTGGCTCACTAACCAGGAGGTTATATCGGGGGCAGGGGGGTGTATGATGCTGGCTCACTAACCAGGAGGTTATATCGGGGGTGATGGGTGGGGGGGTATATGACTTGACTTGAAATATTTATTGAGACTCAACTCGAACACGGCAGTCGTGACGACTTGCGACTTGAAAGAGCTCAGGACTCGAGTTGCTGCAGCGGGGGTGTCTTACTCTAAGTTACCTTATTCGACATGAATTTCTGACTCGTTTGGTGAACTGGCGACTTGAGCTGGACTCAAGCTTTGTAAAGACTTGGGACTCGACTCAACTTGGTACTAAAGTCAGCGACTTGGGACTTGACTCCAGCTCCAGGTGCAGCGACTTGCAACTCAACTCTGACTCAAGGTCCCGCGACTTTTGACTTTTTCCCACCTCTGGAGGCTATCACTCAAAATGTACAGTGACTGTAACCTCCAGAAGAGGTTATGTTTCGTTAGCATCCATGTTTTCCTTTCAGAAAAGCCGGCTGTAAAAGGCTATCTTTTTTTTGTGAGATATAACTGCTTTGTGGGTGTATTTCAGCGCTTTATGTGGGTATCTTAAATAGTATATTTATGGGGAAGCCCCAGTTGGCTTGATAACCTGAGGTTGGGTGTTCGATCCCTGCATTGGACCGAGAAAGTTCATCTAAATTTTCCATCGTGGTTCCCCCTTGTCAGTGGTACAGAACAGAGGGCCTGACAAGGACAGCTGTATAGTCATTCGGATCGGTCGAAAAACCGAGGTCCCGTGTACACTTTTGCATGCACGTAAAAGATCCCTTGAGAGTTGGAATTCGATATAAAAGAGTAGGCTGTAATGCCGCTGCCCGGGCAAAATTTCCCTCATAGCACAATGTATGGTGTGTGCCCGTCTTCATTAGCCCAGTATAGGAGCAGAACAGTAGTATGTTAAACCCCAGTTCATTTCAGTTTATGTATTTTTATGAATTATCTTGATATGATCTAGTTAAAGCGGAAATTGCAAATTTTTAAGTTATATTTTTAAAATTTATTAAAATAAAGCCTGAAAATAGATGGTATCCATAAACAGTCCTACCTTGTTAAAGAATAATCCTATTAATCCAATATTTCACTATTGCCAGATGAGAAATTGGCAAAAATATCATTTTTCTCTTCATTTTCAAACGTTTGAGTATCGCTACTCCATGGTGGAGAATAGAAAACAAGGGAGGTAATTGTGTTATTATTTCCTGTGTAAATGAATCTTAAGTGTGAGAATGACACCTATGATCGTATAATTGTGAGTTGACAACCTATTGAGCAAAAGACATAGAAATAATTACGTTTTGACTTTCTTAGAAAATTTGCAATTTCCAGGTTAAATCTTTATGTTATATTTCAGTGATGAATGTATTAAGAAGAATTGTCAGTATTTTTTCTCGGTGGACTCATCGGCTCATTTATCCAATCCTAAAACACTGATTGATCTCATTCAACAAAACAGGTATGGTGGCTTTAATTCCTCAAACACAAAACTAATACATTTTGGGACTAACACATGGTACTATTTTATTTCAATAATTTGTTTGTGCATAAGGTCTTTAACAGTCTAGAAGAGGAAACTAGAGAAAATACGTAGGAACATGCTTTAAAGTTGAGGGAAGTTGTGTGGCTGAGTGGTTTAAAGTGTGCGCAAGTGTGCGCAGCGGATTATTGAAATAAAATAGTACGGTGAGTTAGAAGAGAAGAGAGAAATAGATATCATGTTAAAGATGCCTTGCCACGTACAAATTTGTGTGATTTGATGATGTATTTGGACTGAAAACATATTCAAACTAATTAATCTATCTGAAATTTGCTTCAAATCCCTTTCAAATCCTGAAGACATAAAAAATCTATTTTTAAAAGCCATGTATCTTTCTAGTAAGAATTGGTGTCTCTACTTTCGATTTATGCTAAATTCGCTATACTTTTATTTGAAATAACTACCCTATACATACTTTTGTAGTAGAACTGTAGGACGTTAAAACCCATTTCATTTCATATTTTCGTGAGAATGTATCTTTAAACCCCAATTTCATTTTGTATATTAAACTCTACTGTCATAACTTGTATTAATGGGTTCATTAAGATATTTATCTTTTGTTTTAGATCTATTATTTCTCCTATGATGACTCGAGATGGTAGGTTGTGGTCAAATTTCTGGGGTGCGTTGAATAAAGATGGCTTCTATGCTAGATCAGAAGATTATATTGATATTGCAGAGAGACGAAAAATGTAAGTATAAGTAGATTTATCGTTATAAATAAAAGGTTATCGTTCATATTTCGATATTTTAAATTTTCCATAATATTTTAAATTTTCTATAATTACAGTTTACAATGGAAGCTTGCTAAGATTCAACATAATCTGTTTAAAATACAGATCTATAGTTCGTTTCGTTTTTTTTATACTTTCGATGGCCTACACTACATGAAGATCTGACCAGTTGTACTGGGTGGTCACGTCAGGGGTCATAAGAGCGGCTTTTGATTAATCAATCAGCATTGACGTTTCTAGGGGTTTAACCACAGTTCTGTGCAGAGGTCGCCAAGAACTCACCCTAACAGACCGTTTCATTGGCTAATTCCTCTTATCAACTAGAACGCCTGTTATATAACAACTCTTCCAGATCTTAGTGTAGTAAAGACGAGTAAAACGAAATTTTGAACTATAAAAAACGAAACGAAATAGGATCTGTGTTTTAACCAGATTGGATCCAGCACATTGTACAAACTGACTCATTAATTAGGAGTTCCGAGATGCTGACCGTGATAGTTCTTCTAATTTCCCCTTGTCAGTAGTGCAAGACAGCAGTCTGGCAAGGTGTCTAGACATTTGGATGGGATAAAAAACCAAAATCCTATGTAAACACCATCTGCAGAACGTTAAAGATCACCTGACAGTTGGAAATTCTAATAACCTTATGTTGTGTAGCGTCCATCTTCATTAGACAGTTCTTGTAGAAATTTTATTTCCGGTGATTTTAACAAGTGTTTGCAATAGAGGCCTAGTGTATGTACAGGACGGAGGGCCTGGCAAGTTACAATGCATAGTCGTTTGGATGGGACGAAAAATCGAGGTCCAGTGTACACATTGACATGCATGTAAAAGAACCCTTGACAATTGGAATTCGATAGAAGAGTAGGCCATAGTGCTGCTGTCAATACATAATTTCCCTCATAGCACACTGCATGGTGTATGTCCGTCTTCATTAGCCCAGTCGGTGCAGAACAGTAGAACGTTAAACCCCAATTCATTTCATTTTGTATTTTTTGTATTTTCTAGTGGTGTGTGATAATATTGTTTATATTTTCTCTAGTGGTGTTTGATAATATTGTTTATATTTTCTCTAGTGGTGTTTGATAATATTGTTTGTATTTTGTAGTGGCGTATGATAATATTGTTTATATTTTCTAGTGGTGTATGGGTTGTACCATTTATCAGCACTGTTTACCTGATCCATGGTTATAGACTTCCAGCCTTACGTAATTCTAATACTTCTCCAGATATGGATGCTGATATGGCCTTCGCTCAATACATCAGAAATAAGGTATGTCACTGTCAGAATAAGTTATGTCAAGGTGGGAGGGGGATTGGGTGGTGGCCAAATGGTTTAACGCATGCACCTTAGATCTTTCATTGAGTCAAGTGGCGGGGTTTTGATTTTCCGCTTGTACTTGACAAAGAGTATAGTCGGCTGTCCAACCTTGTGGGTTTTCTCCGAGTCCTCTGTTTTACTCCCAACTGGTAAAGATCCCTAAGCGCAAGCGAGTTATTGAAGTAAAAGTGAACCATATGTTAATCCCGAAATGACCTAGTTTGTGTTAGTGGACATCAAGGCCTTCAGTCAGCATGTTAGAAATAAAGTATGCCAAGGCCTTCACTGAATATGTCACAAATAAGTATGTCAAATCCTTCAGTCAAACTGTCAGAAAAAGGTCAAGGCATACACTGAACATGTACCAGTACATGTTGCGTTTGTGTTAGTGCCAGGAAGAATGAGAAACTTCTCTAATTTTTAGCACCATTACCTACAAAAGTGAAAACATATGTGACAGCTCTGCTGACTAAGTGGGTAAGACACTGGCTCGCTAGTCTGGAGATCGCGTGTTCGATCCATGCATTGGCCAAGAATGTTCGCGATTTTCTGACGTGGTTTCACCTTGTCAGTGGTGCAGGACGGAGGGCCTGACAAGGATAGCTGTCTAGTCGTTTGGATAAGACGAAAAACCAAGGTCCCATCTAGACACTGCCGTGCATGTAAAAGATCCCTTGGCAGTTGGAATTCGATATAAGGTAGATCGAACAGTATGACATTAAACCTCATTACATTTCTGATTGTGAGCACATTAATGGAATATAACCTCTCCTCTGTCCTGGGGTAATATTTACACATGCATGATGTCTGAAATGTTTTCCAATCACTACTAGAAAGTTACAGAATGCATCTAGATTTTAAAATTTTTATTATTGTTTATTTTTTTTCTTTCCTTTTTTTCAGGGTATATTTATGCATATTACAAATCGTCAAATGTTTGGTCATCTTGTAAATAGTGATAATTACGATATAGAACATGTTACAGATGAATTATTTCAAATCTTCGACAATCCTACGGTAAAAAATATATTCATATTAAATAGTATACACCATGGGTTACATGTCGGCCGTATATGCCAGTCATGACCGAAGGTTATGGAAAATGACTGAAATTAGATCTGACCCATTGGTCATTCTGCACGCTGTAAAAATGTTATGTAATTTGTCGGGTAAATTAATATTCATATTAAACAATACACACTGTAGAAGGTAAAAGTATTACATCCTCGATGAAGTGTCAAAAGGATGTATCTAAGAATTTATAAAGATTAAGAAATAGAACCTTTTGCATTTCAAAATTTCCACAAATCAAGATACAAAATTTGGACACCTGATACCTAGAACATTTCCAATTGGCGTAAAGATACACAGCTTAGACAGAAATGTGCATATTAATTGGGTTTTTTAAAAAATGCAAAAAAGTGTATTTGACTAATTTCCCGAGATACACCCTTTTGACATTTCACCGACGACATGATGAAATTGTTTGTTTTATTGTAACTAAAACATAGCCCTTTATAAAACGTTTGTTGTTTTAATGTATCAAATACATCAATAAGAAACTATGTGCAAATTTTTTTGTTTCTGGATCAAAGATATTTCTCATAAACAGTGGTTGAACGATCTTGAGTAAATTCTTAAATTAAGTCTGAGAATGCTTTGTGAACTCACGCCCAGATTTCTTGTCACAGCTTCAGATTTTTGCTGGCAAGGGAGTTAATCAAATAGCAAATATACACCAAATGATATCAAATTCTATTTATCTCTTTATTTGGGACAATGGGGGATTAGATGGCTGAATGGTTAGCGCGAGTGCGCTGTAACATAAGGACTGTCATTGAGTCAACTGGCGTGGTTTTGATTCCCCGGTTGTACGTGACAAGAAGTAGGGTGGCCTGTCCAACCTTGGGTCTTTCTCCAGGTCCTCCAGTTCCCCGGTTGTATGTGATTCCCCGGTTGTACGTGACAAGGAATAGGGTCGCCTGTCCAACCTCGTAGATTTTCTCTGGTCCTCCGGTTTCCTCTCACTGCTTATTAAAGACCCCTACGCGCAAGCGAATTATTGAAATAAAATTGAACCATATGTTAGTCCCGAAATGTCCTAGTTTGTGTTGAGTGGACGTTAAACCCCATTTCTCTCTCTCTCTCTTATTTGGGATATTTTGTTTAATTTTTAGGATTGGGAGAAGAGGTATATACATGAAGATTATCACAAACAGTTATTACCAGATTCCGAAGCAGCACAGGTACAGAAAATTATATATATTATCACAATGTATTATTGATAATTTGGGGGCGGGAGTGGGGGGGGGAGGGAATTTCAGGATGTGTCTTCTGGTTTCCTCCATCACCTTAAACAATTATTGATTAAAAGTGTATTGTATGTTAGTCCCAAAATGACCTAGTTTGTTTTAAGTGGAAAATAAACCCTCACTTTTAGTGAACAATTAGTGTAAAGGGAACAATTAGACGTCACCAATTATAACATCTGACAAGTGTTACCTAAGATCATAATGGTTGTCGTTGAGTCAAGTAGCGTGGTATTGACCTCAAGGTTAAACTGACAAGGAGTAGGTTGGGCTGTCCAACAGGATCCCAACACACCTCTTCCCCCATTCCTATCCCGCTTACCTTTGGTAATAGATTTGATATGATTGATATTTACAGCCATGTCCTGATGTATACTGGTTTCCTGTAACAACTCCTGAATTCTGTCAAAACTTTATTGACGAGATGGAAAACTTTGGACAATGGTCAAATGGTAAAAATGCTGTAAGTACCTTCTTATTCATCTTTGTTTAAAAGTATCCAGGTAAATTCAGCTCATTGATCAGTTGATAAAACAAAAATATAGCTAAAATAAATTATGCTGTAGAAAAACAGAAGAATGTGTGATGTTGTGGAATATTGAACCAGAAACTTGGGGCAACAGTTCAAACCAATTTTAGTACGACTGACATGAAACTTGGGGCAACAGTTCAAACCAATTTTAGTACGACTGACATGAAACTTGGGGTGGCGCTAAAAAAAACCCAACAACCTATGGTTCATCAATTCATATACAATCGACATTGGTATATTTATACCAAATTGAGGACAATGTTTATAATCATATTTTGATGGATTAATTAGCAATTCCAGATTATAAATTCAATTCTTTATCAATATTCGCTACACTGTATCTCCTGCGACTGTTTTTAAGAATGAGAATTTTTCTTCTATGAAAGAGGACACACAAAGATGATATTACCTAGTTTGTATCGATTGGACCCCATTTCTCTCTCTCTCTCTTTCAAATGTGTATATATATTTTAAAGGATCCTCGTATAGCTGGTGGATATGAGAATGTACCAACAGTAGATATACATATGAAACAAGTAGGCTATGAAAGACATTGGTTGTGGTTCTTAAAGAAATATGTTTCACCTTTACAAGAAAAAGTATTTTTAGGATATATACATGATGTAAGTATATTTAGAGCCTTAGAGGATATATGCATGATATACTTATACTTGGGGTAATATGTATTTTCCTGAGGATATATGTATAATATACTTGGGATAATGTATATTTTCTGGTGATTATGTTATATGTATAACACTGATTCATGAAATAGCACGTTTAACCACTGACTGAGTCTGTGAAATCGTGCTAAAAATTGCTTGAAACATTGACACCTGTTGACACCTGTCAATAATGAGTGGGTGAGATGTATCAGGATCAATGCACTTGGATGCATGGACAGCTTTTTGTATTATTAAATGGTCATCCCCTTGCACGTCAATGGTTGTCCTGCCTTCCCAGGTGGTGAAATAGAGGTGGGGGCTATACATGTCACTGATACATATCACTGCACAGGAAGCTACTTCTCCTTATAATTTCTACTAAAACTGGCATAAACTAGCAAAAAGTCTTGTTATTGAATGGTTAAACTTCAGCCAATCTACTAGAGCAAAAACAATCTGCTTATTCAATGAAAATAAGAAAGGAAGATTCCCAGTCCATGTTACAAATTTTGTTATAATACATATTTTCCAGCTATTATTTTTTTTGTGTGAATCTTATAATACATATTTTTCCAGTGATTATATTTGATGTAAATGTTATGATATATGTTTTTCCAGCTGTTATATTTGGTGTTTATGTTACAATATGTATTTTTCCAGTGATTATATTTGATGTAAATGTTCCTGTGATTATATTTGATGTGAATTTTATAATATTATTTTTCAGCCACCACACGCCATAATGAATTTTATAGTAAGATATAAACCGGATGAACAACCATTGTTACGACCACATCATGATTCCTCCACATATACTATAAACTTGGCTTTAAATACTCCTGGAGTTGACTTTGAGGTTGGTTTTATTCATTTATACACCCACATGTTATATAGGAGTATATTCTAATCCAATCTACATTGTAAAGTGCCACAGAGCAGTTCAGCACTATAGAAAATGATTATTATTATTATTATATTATTATTATCTCTGTCCGTCAATCGCCCTTGACAGTTGGAATTTGATAGCATAGCACACTGTATTGTGTATGCCCGTTTCATTAGCTCAGTTTGGAGCAGAACAGTAGGACGTTAAAATCGATCATTGACTGAGAAAGTTCATCAAGGTTTTCCGACAGGGCTTCCCCTTGTCAGTGGTGCAGGGCAGAGGGCCTGTCAAGGACAGCTGTCTAGTTGTTTGGATGACAAGAAAAACTGAAGTCCTGTGTTTACATTGGCGTGCACATTAAAGTTCCCCTGGCAGTTGGAATTCGATATAAGAGTAGGCCATAGTGCTGCTGCTCTGGCAAAATATCCCTCATAGCACACTCTATGGCGTATGCACATCTTCATTAGCCCAGTTCGGAGTAGGACATTAAACCCCATTTCATTTCATTTCCGTCAATTGGTCCCGTCCTCATTTGACCAGTCGGAGCAGAAAAGAAGGACATCAATTTTCGTCATTCTGTGCTTCTGGTCTACAAGTCAAAGTTTGCTGGCTTTTTCTTCAAACTTCCAGTGATTGTTCAGCTTGTCTTCAAGAGGAAGGGGTGTGGTAGCTGAATGGTTAATGGATGAACGTTGAATCCGAAGGTCTGTCATTGAGTCAAATCTTGTGGTTTTGATTTCCCGCTTGTACATGACAAGGATTAGGGTTAAACTTCTCTTGGATGCACCTTGAATCCGAAGGTCTGTCATTGAGTCAAATCGCGTGGTTTTGATTTCCCGCTTGTACATGACAAGGAGTAGGGTTAAACTGCCCTATCTAGTGGACTTGATCATCTATATAACAACATTTTTGTAGTAAAATAAAATTCTTGCAATTTATCTTTTCAGGGTGGTGGTTGTAATTTCCTGCGCTACAATTGTAGTGTAACCGCATCACGTAAAGGATGGTTGCTGATGCATCCTGGGAGATTAACACATTATCATGAAGGTTTACGAACAACAAAAGGAACACGATATATTATGATCTCTTTTATTGATCCGTAAACATTTTATAATAAAAATCTAAATCCGTGAGAACTTCCATATTTGGAGAGGAAAAAAAATCATTTTGGATAAGGTGAACATCTGATATAATCTCATTGATCATTTTGAGACCTGTAAAGTATTTTACAAGTTATTTTTATATTACAATGAAATCTATGTATAATCACACCGAGGGCTGTAATATTCTACCATTCTAGGACATCGTCCGCAAAGCGAATTTCATCACTACAAATATTTTAAAGCAGTGTGCGTTACAATCTCTGCCATGCTGTGATCAACACAAGATAATACCAAAGTAGAACGATTATTTTATTCTATTAACTAATCCAAAAACAACGATCAAGAAATCCAATTTATAATGTCTGCTTCTGTTGATTGTCTGTTGCTTGCAGCATGGCTGTTGCTGGTGGCATGGCCGTTGCTTGTGGCATGGCATTGAATAATTATTGACTCTATCTGTTTTTCATTTTTAAAATTTATAGCAAGGTTTTTCTAGATGTTTTTTTTCTTGGTGAAATTGTTTTTGTATGAATTCTATGTAAAATGTTATGTTAATATGGTTAAAGAGCATCATGATGTTTCATGAGGGCTGGAATATTTTTATTTAAAGCTGCTGATCAAGGTTCGAATTGTGCTGAAATTTATTTTGTGACAGTTTCTATTCATCATATATTTGAAGATACTGAATTCAATTTAACCATTTGTGGCCTGATTTAACATTCACTTATTATATTGAGTCTCAGTTCGTCATATCTTTGAAGCAGTGTTCCTATTTCAAAATTTTTCTTGTCAGACATTTTTACCAAAAATAAAGGGACATAACTCTTATAGTTATTTAAGCAGACGGATTCAGACCACTATTAAAAATCATGTATCAACAAAATATTCAAATCTGTACTAATGAAATTAGGTGTACATTAGTATTTTCCATAAGGGATGAGTAGTAGTTATACACTCAGTACAGTCAATTAATTTTGGAATTTTGAATATTATTCACCATATCTTGATGTCCGATTAGGCATATTCCTGGTCAGACATAGTACATATCTGGGATATACAGGCAAAATAGCATCAATACTTTGAAGATACTGAATGAAATTTAACTGTTTGTCGACTAATATCACTTTTAGAGATGTAACTTTCACAATATTGTAATTTGCAAGCGATTCCAAATCCTTCAAAAGACAATCAGTGGCTTTAAAACATATATAGCTTACTAATTGAATTGTTTTTCATGGCATTTAGTAATTGAACTGGAATATAATGTCACAATTCTATTACTCAGTAATAAGCAGTAATTGTATTCCATAGAACAGTGACCAGTATATGCTTATTAATTAGTTAATACTATATGGATTTAGATTTGTTGTTGAATCCAGCGTTAATGTAATTTGCTTCTGTATATCGTAAATAAATTAATGTAAACCATATGGGCTATGGTGAATTAAGATATATTGTTACGCTTTAAAATATAATCTTTAGCTTTAAAGTTGGTATATTGAATCTCCATTTTATTTTATTTTACACATTGAGATTATTTTTATCATTTATTAAAATGTCACAAATATTATTTGTAAATGTCTTTAAGATACAGATGTGACTTCATCCTCTGATGTTGACCGGTACCCTTATTTTAAAAAATGGTACGGGCAACGTGCCCAGCATCTATTATATATACAAGATGGCAGAAATAGTGGTCTTGTGGGATGATTTCATAGAAATGCGTATTCAAGCTAGTTTAACTGTATTTTAAGTTGTTTAAAGGTCTCGAGCGAGACATTAAGTAATGTGTTGATACAGCACTCGAGTTGACGCCCTCGTGCTGTATCAATATAATACTTAAGGTTTCTCTCTCAACTTAGTTCAATGTAAATAATTGTATGTAGATGTAAGGATGATCATGTATAATGCTGTGGATGAGATATCAGAATTCCAACTCACCAAAAATATTAACATGTTTAATGGATGGGATATCTGAATTCCAACTCACCAAAAATATTAACATGTTTAATGGATGGGATATCAGAATTCCAACTCACCAAAAATATTAACATGTTTAATGGATGGGATATCAGAATTCCAACTCACCAAAAATATTAACATGTTTAATGGATGGGATATCTGAATTCCAACTCACCAACTCTGATTTCTGAATGGCCCAAAATACTTTCTCAACATTATGAAATTTCATTTTATAGGCACATACCTGTAAAATAACATGTTTAGTCTATAAAAACCTCGTGGTCACGGATCTGGGGTTGTGACCCGACTAATAAGTGTGTTTATTCACTATGGTCAAATTGAGAACATTTACCTGTACATTTACATATAGGGTTAGATGGTTAGTCGAATAAAAATAGTAAGTGTGCTTTTCACTTTGGCCTGTCTACGATATCACCCTTGGTGGTAGTGGACGTAAAACTCCAAGAACGAATGAATATTCACTTGGGTACAATTAAGAACATTTAAATATTGGAATCTCTCTCTTTTACGTCTTCATACACTACATATTTTGTTTGTTTTGTCAACGACTTTTTAAGCGACAACCTGAATGTATAATATAATGAACAAAAAGAGTAGAACAAAACCCATATTCAAGTCTCTGTGCATTTGTTGTCTATTTTATTACTATCAGTATTATAAGAAATAGATATCCAAGTATGTTGGATCAGTTTTCTGTAGAACTTAACGCAGCTAAACCTCTTTGATTTAGTTCAAATTAAAGCGTTGAATTTGGTTAATTTGATGTGTTATTATGTTAAAATGTATGGTATATGTATAACTCAATATTGAATACCTATAATATTATGTGAAAAAAATCCATGGTATATGTATAACTCAATATTGAATACCTATAATATAATGTGAAAAAAATCCATCACACATCAAAATATGTATTTATTTTCTTGATGTTGTCTTCGTTACACTGAGAATCATCCAGTAACATAAAATATTTTATAATTAAAGGAAATACCAATTGTACATATATAAATCTCGGCCCAGCGGCTTTAAATGAATATTTACTAATAAAGCGATAAATATATCGATACCGTCCACAAACTGTGATTGTGAATAATTGAATATATACTTGCACTAATTAGGTATTTTATTTAATTTTTTTTTTTAAGTTAAAAAAAAAGAAAAAGGTTGAATAATTTAGTCAGTAAATATCTGAAATAGGTTCAGTTGGCCAATTTTGAACTTCTTTCCCCTATTGAGCTTTAATTCAATTTAAATGTTAAAAAAGGAAAAGAATTGGTTTAATTTCAAGATAATTTGGTAAATCGAATTATCATCACAGTTATAACCACTGTAAGTTTATGTCAATGTGTGCATTTAAGAATTTTTTATGCATCCTCCAAAATCTGTTTTTTTTTAAAAAATAGGTAATGGCCATTATGTCGGAGGATACAGTATCCCATTTAAACATTTGGTATCTTGTTTACATATTCCCCAGTTAATTTCTAGTCATATGAACTGTGCAAATTTATGTCATTATCAGATATTACTGTAGATTAAGACAATGCAGATCATCGTAAATAGATTATCAATCTTTATTTGGACTTTTGGTCACTCCTCTTAACTGGACTCTGGGTCAGTCCTCTTATTTGGACTCTGGGTCAGTCCTATTTATTGGAATCTGGGTCAGTCCTATTTATTGGAATCTGGGTCAGTCCTCTTGATATGATACTCGGTTGTCTTTATTGGTCAACTTAACGATACAATTTTAGTTGGTTTGAAAATCACATTTAGCCATGAAAATAAAATAAACATCGCCATTGAATGTAATTAAAGAACTTGTTTAAAAAAACATTTTAAAATCTTTTACAAAAGGAGTCCATTTTCTTTGAAATACCCAAGATGAAGTGATTTAGTTACATTTTTATTTGTAAAATGAATCAGGGATATTAAAAGCAATAAGGAAAGATTTCGAATGGTACCTTTTACAAAGATTTCTTTAATTTCAAATGTTTTGTATTTAAGAGTGTGTGAGAAGTTATTTTTGTAAATAATATATAAATAACACTCTCTCTTATTGGCTGATTTAGGGTTTTTAGATCGCTTGTCTTTCCAAGTAATAATAGACTCTTAACAGAGCTGTGCTTGTCTTCCATATTGGTATCATGTATAGTATTATTATAACGAATAAAACATTATATTCATTTAAAACTATTTGTCTTTATTTTTATTTACCGTACATTTCGTGGGGTTTCGTACCACAATTGTCGTTTCTCAAAGTGATTGGTGTAGATTTGGCACAGTTTCTCTTTAAAGAGAAATGGAGTTGGTTTCCTTTTTTATGAGGAGTGCTTCACTCCACAAGAGAGTGATTCAACAAGAGGGTAGAGGTGACGTCTCTTAACACAGCTGCTGTCTTCTACATGGAGTGCAAATTCACTATCATTTTCTAAATTTAGGTTTTGGCTGACATATTGGTTTTGCCTGCGAAATGCAAGAAAAGCACCACAACTAAACTGGATCTACATTAGATTCCAACAACCAAGAGATCTTTTATGTGTGGTTGAATGGTCGAGGGGGAAAAAGAGAGAAATGGGGTTTTTTAACGTCCACTTGACATAGACTAGGTCCTTTCGGGACTAACACATGGTTCAATTTTATTTCAATAATTCGCTTGCTGGTAGGGGTCTTTAGCAGTGGGGGGAAACCAGAAGACCCGGAGAAAACCCACATACAACTAACCATTCAGCTAACCACTCGACACAAACTAGGTCATTTCGGGACTAACATATGGTTCAATTTTATTTCCATAATTCTCTTGCACGTTGGGGTCTTTAGGCAGTGGGAGGAAACCGGAGAAAACCCACGAGGTTGGACAAGCGACCCTACTCCTTGTCACGTACAACTGGGGATTCGAAACCACGCTAGTTGACTCAATGACAGACTTAATGATACAGCGCGCACATGCTAACCATTCGATCATCCAACCGCTGTGGGGCCTAAGGATCAGTGTCTAGTTTGGAGAGAGAGAGAGAAATGGGGTTTAATGTCCACTCGACACAAACTAGGTCATTTCGGGACTAACATATGACAGACCTTATGATACAGCGCGCACATGCTAACCATTCGGCCATCCGACCGCTGTGTCTAGTTGTTAGGATGGAACAATAAAACAAAAACACAAATTCATATTTTATGGACATTTTATGACAAAATAAAAAGACAAAAATTAATATTTACAAAATCAAAAAACAGACAACAGATAGAAAGGTTTATAGAGTGAGAGAAGGAGAAATAATGACAATAGGTGATACATGTTGATATCTTAACAAGTGTATTTAATAATATATCAAAATTCATCAGTTAAAAAAAAATGCAAGGCTTATTAGGGGTCAGGGGTCCTGTTTCAGGAAGTTTTAACTAAGATAAAATCCAAATTTTAGTAATTTTAGTGCTTAGCCAATCGAAATTGAATAATCTACTAAAATTTGGATTTTACCTTTAGTTAAGATTTCCAGAAACAGGCTTAAACCTGTAAAGCCGGTGATTGTTATATGAGGAATTTTGAATCCCTTCTACAACATGGTGAAAGTTAAATCTCTAAAAGAATCATCAATCAAACCAGCGGCCCACATTTTGAATCCCTTCTACAACATGTTTGAAGTTAAATCTCTAAAGGAATTATCAATCAAAAAAATGGTTCCATTCCTTTCAGTATTTACAAAGATATGATGAATGAAAACTTCCCATGTCTCATCCCCTTCATACAATACAAACAGGTACAGGACAAATCGTCCCTTGACAACTCGTCCCCTGGGACTATTCGTACCCCACCAATTTGTCCTCTAGGACTATTCGACCCATTATTGTTATGCGTGGATAAATTGTCCTAGGGGACGAATATATTCGTACCCCACCAATTTGTCCTCTAGGACTATTCGACCCATTATTGTTGTGCGTGGATAAATTGTCCTAGGGGACGAATAGTCATGAGACTAATTGTCTGGGGATGAATTGTCCTTGGGGACAAGTTGTCTGGGGACGAATAGCCCTAGGGTACTAATAATCCTGGGACGAATTGTTCTTGGGAACGAGTTGTCAGGGGATCAATTGTCAAGGGACAAATTGTTCAGGGACGAATTGTCCTAGAGCCAATACAAACAAGCTGTTGTTAGTAAAATGTGAATTAAGATCAGCATCTTGAAAAGTTCTGTTGAAATTTAACATTTTTGCACATAATATGATTTTATTTGCTACAAATAATTTTAAAAGACTAATGCCCGGTTTAAAGGTTTATGTTTTATCAGATCCAATTTAACTTTATTTATTGTGCTTCAAAGTTAAATTCAAACTGAAAATGCATCTTTAACTGTTTTTATTAACCCGTTAACTGCGTAGGACGTTATATAACGTCCTGGACAACTGCCACTCACTGTGTGTAGGGCGTAATATAACGCCTTGGAGGTATTTTCCCCAACCTATTCTTCGAACATACGATCGCAGCATGTATAGGATGTTATATTACGCCTGGTACTGGAAATCTAATTGAAGGGAGACAACTGTATTTACAGTTATTTTTAATATGGTTTCAGACTACTATCATTTGTATTCAGGAATAAAAAGGTCCAAAAATGACGTTTTTCGTCAAATTAATTACACAATAGGGGATAGTTAACGTTTTAAAAACTACACAGTTAACAGGTTAATAAATTCTACTGCGATCGATTTGACAGAATATTGACAATATAAGCCAGGCATTAGATGAACACAACCAGTCTGTTTTAATATAGACAATGACATTAATAATACCAACTGTTGTTATCAACACTTATATTTAACACAATAAAAATATCCCCTAATATACACAATTTATTATTATAGCTTTGTACAAAACATTTCCATGCACAAATATATCCCTCATATTTTATAGGTTTTCTTTATATATATATTTATATATATAACTTTTCTTAATAAACCTGGGCCCTATTTCTTGAAATTACTAAAATTTGGATTTTATCTTAGTTAAAATTTCGTGAAACAGACCCCTGTCTCCATTTGACCTGGGGCCTGTTTCACGAAATTGTAACTAAGATAAAATCCAAATTTTAGTAATTTAATTTGATTGGATAATATAAGATTGATTTTAGTGCTTAGCCAATCAAAACTGAAGTATCTGCTAAAATTTGGATTTTATCTTTAGTTAAGATTTGGAGAAACTGGACCCAGTCCCAACAGGATGATACAAGCACAAGTTTAATTTGCAATGTTTTATTCATCATAATATACTGTCGTCCTTCATACATTTTTATAAGCCATAGCTTTTAAACTGTGGTGGACAGGGATATATACCCCATTCCCCAATAAACACTCCCTGACAGAGAGAGAGAGAGAGAGAGAGATTACCGTCCACTCGACACAAACTAGGTCATTTCGGGACTAACATATGGTTTAATTTTATTTCAATAATTCGCTTGTGCGTAGGGGTCTTTAGCAGTGGGAGGATACCGGAGGACCCAGAGAAAACCCACGAGGTCGGACAGGCGACCCTGCTCCTTGTCACGTACACCTGGGGATTCGAAACCACGCCAGTTGACTCAATGACAGACTTTATGATACAGCGCGCGCTTGCTAACCATTCAGCCATCCAACCCCACCCCCTACTCCCTGACAGGATGTTACAAGTACATCGTGAATTTGACATGTTGCCCCACCCCACCCCACCCCACCCATACATGCATGCATTTATAACAGATCAGTGGCAACGATCTTGGTTGTCAAATATAAGGATCAATTTCAGAAGATACAATACATAAATAGAATTGGCTTGTCAAAAATTCTAAGTTTCTAATAAAAAAAACTATTTATATTAACAGATTGTGATAAAAGGAGAAAAGTGACCTTTAAAATCCGTTCATTAAAATAATTCAATCATGCTGTAATTGTTTTAAATTAATCCCAGATATATTTTCAATAACAACATACAACAACAACAATACAACCTTATATATTACATACTTTCAATTATAAAATAGGTTTGTTTTAATTACACATTGATGAGAGTTGAAATACCAAGATGTAAAACAACCTTTGACAGGAAGCATAGCTGATGCCTTGGCAAAATTCTCTTTCCTCTACATATAACCATTGAAATTACCATGTGTTAGTCTCAATAAGGCAGGAATCTTGTGTTAAGATATTAAACTCCATCAGAGAGAGAGAGAGAGAGAGAGAGAGAGAGAGAGAGAGAGGCCATCACTTTCAAATTCTAACTGCCAAGAGATCTTTACATGCACTGGTAATAATTTGTATATTGTTTTTTTGATCAATCATAATGATGCTGTCCAGGCCGGTCCTGCAGACATTACCCCAAAAAATCACACAGATTTTTCATATCCCAGGGTTTGGGTTACTGCGCAATGATGAAAGATATACATGTTTCTATACACAACTTGTTAAATTATTTACAAGTGACATTACTCCCGTCAAAAGGCAAAACCTAGTAACTCACTTTTTTTTTTTATCAAAATTGACTTAGGACCAAATTTGTAGTTACTAGGGTATGTGCTTCCTGTTGTTGTACTACATGTAGATATTCCAATCTTTTGATTTTGTAAGCAGTTACACCCATGACACAACTTAGCAACTTCCTTCATTTGCCTAGTATACCACAGCAAAACCTAGTAACTCAATAGTCAAATCAATGGATGAGCTGGGGTTTAATATTCATTCATTACGTTTTCCTTTGTTTTCTCAAAATAAGAAAAAAGTGAGTTACCAGGTTTTGCCTTTTGACGGGAGATTTTGCAATATAAAATTTAAACCCATATATCCATCAAGGCAATCAAATTAAAGTACAGATCTATATTTCGTTTCAGTTTTTACTTTCTATGGGCTACACTACATGAAGATCTGACAAGTTGTAACGATAGGTCGCGTCAGATGCTTTTGACCCTATGATGTCAGACAAACCAGCATTGATGTTACTAGTGGATTACCCACAGCAAAACAAGCCTAAAGCTCGTCGTAACAAACAGTTTCATTGGCTAGGCCCTCACACCATTCAGAACACGTCAATGATAACAACTCTGCCAGATCCTAGTGTAGTAAAGACTTGTAAAACGAAATTTTGAACTATAAAAAACGTAACGAAATAGGATCTGTGTTTTAATCAGATTGGCCATCAAGGTAGGTTACATTGAAATTAACAAACTAAATATCAGGGATTGCTGTAAATCAATGGCTATGTCTCGTACACTATAGACACAATAAATAATAAATGAATGATGATTTAATGAAGCTTTGGTATATAGCTATTAAAATCTAACAACTAAATATGCAAACTTTTTCTTTTAACCCTCTTTTCAAAAGTAAGATCTTGAGTCTCATTTAATATAAACAACTAAAATATTTAAAAAATCCTAGCCTTTCATTGGCCTGGAGATAAAATTTGTCCGAGGATTTAAAATTCTCAACCAATGAAATGGCTGGATACTTAAAATATTTTAGTTCACGCTTTCATGAATAAGAGTCCTGTCAATTTATCAGTTCTTTTGAATTCTATGCTACGTTAAAGGGGCATTAGGTAAGATTAGATAAAGAGCTGACAGTTCTCGCTATAATAGTGAAAAAATAGATAATGAAAACAAAATACGCTGAAAATTTCAATCAAATTGCTTCACATTGAACCGAGATATTAGTCATTGAATTTAAGGCTTGTCTTGGTCGTCATTACCGACGTTGGTATGATAACAATGACCAAGTTGACTATCGCAGGCATCAGACATATATTCTAACCACTTGACTCTGTGAAGATGACTTTTATCTGGTGATCACCACCCTATCATAACTTGAAAACCTTTCTTTCAACTTGACTTTGTGAAGATGGCCTTTATCTGGTGATCACCACTCCATCATAACCTGAAAACCATTCTAACACCTTGCCTCTGTGAAGATGACCTTTATCTGGTGATCACTACCTCATTATAACCTGAAAACCATTCTAACACCTGGACTCTGTGGTGAAGATGTTGATCACCCCGACATAACTTGAAAACCATTCTAACACGATCAATCTGAAGATGCTGATCACCACCCAACACCATGACTTGAAAACCTTTCTCTGTAACACCTTGTATCCTTTTACATGTATTAAATAAATACATGGCTAATTACAAAAACTTCAAATATAAGTCTAGTTTACACATTTTAAATTTTGTTTTTATAACTTTTCAAGTTCATTCGAACCCTTTTAAAGAGTTTATTTTAGCACATATTTTAAGGGCTGGCCCCAGTTTAATGTTCATGGCCGTCATTAGATGATCCTCATTTAACAAAAGTAGAGCTTGTCCGTCAATCTCCTGCGAACGGAACTCTTCAGCTATTGAAGAACATCCTTGTAAGTTGTTGATAAAATCGCACACCTCCATTACCTGAAAATAGTCCAAATTAAATTATTTTTTCTTTTTTTAAGCAATATTTTATTCAGATTTATGTCTTGAATAGGGATTGGGGATCAGACATAGCCTATATTAAACCAATCTCCCTTAAACTTTGATAAGAAAGACGGATGGGTTTTTTTAACATCCACTCTACACAAAGTAGCTTATTTCAGGACAAACGTGGTTCAATTTTATGCCATAATAGGGGATATTTAGCAGTAGGAGGAAACCAGAAGACCCAGAGAAAACCCACAATGTGTTGTAGAAAGGGTTAAATGACCAACTGTTTCCTTACCACACCTATACGTCCTGTCACAGTGAAACCCTGCTGAAAAAAAACCATTGATGAACTTTCTCAGACAACACCAGCATCGAACATGAGAGACAGAGAGAGAGAGAGATAGAGAGAGAGAGAGAGAGAGAGGGAGAGAGACAGCCAGGGAGAGAGAGTGGGAGAGAGAGAGGGAGAGAGAGAGAGAGAAATGGGGTTTAACATCCACTCGACACAAACTGGGTCATTTCGGGACTAACATATGGTTTAATTTTATTTCAATAATTCGCTTGCGCGTAGGGGTCTTTAGCAGTGGGGGGAAACTGGAGGACCCGAAGAAAACCCACGAGGTTGGACAGGCGACTCTACTCCTTGTCATGTACAACCGGGGATTCGAAACCACGCCAGTTGACTCAATGACAGACTTTATGATACAGCGCGCGCACGCTAATCATTTGACCATCCAACCCCCCGGATCGAACATGAACCTCTATGTTAGTGAACAAGAGCCTTACTGTAGGCCCCCTTTCTGACATGAAAAACCAATATGAATGATATATTTTTATCCCAATGCTAACAATTCCTCAAAATCGTTATGGTATCTATCCTAACGCTAACAATTCCTCAAAATATGTAGAGTAATTGCAAGTAAGAGAAGAATCAATGATTCAGCGATGTTTAACGGCCTAATATAACTTACCGTCCATCTTGCAGGGTTAGTTGTAGTAGCTGGTTCAACAGGTTCTTCCATTTCTATATCTATATCTTGTGGATTAACTGGTGAAGCGGGTGATGAACTACTGTCCTGATTACTGTTAGAACTACTAAATTCATCTATTGGTACCTTTATACATAAAATAACACATGTAATTAATACACAATATCATCTAAATCAAGCTTGGAACATAAGACACCTGTCACAGACACAAATTATATATCACACTAAGTTTTTTATATTATAATACAGTAAAATTCACTTAAATTGGATTTGCTTAAGTCGGATCTTCGCTCCACTTGGATAAAATCGTTTGGACCCTTTGATCTTGTATATTTCTTTATTAAATTTCTGCGTGTAAGTCGGATTTCCTAAGTCAGATCTTTGCTCAACTCGAACATTTGATCTAATTCAGGCTTTTTTCCTTCGCCTAAATCAGATCGGCAGTATGTTCAGAATTTGACTGTCAGTTTCGTCCCGATGGTCTAAAACACGATTAGTTATAACATGCACAGAGCCCCAAAATACTTTCCCCTATCATTTTGTATCAAATCAGCCAATTTGACGCGACGCAATAATAGAATTTTCCTGGAAAATTCGAAACTCACTGTCTGCTGTACGAGACACTTTCCGGGAAAATTTAGGACTAACATATTGTTCAATTTTAATTCAATAATTCACTTGTGTGTAGGGGTCTTTAGCAGTTGAAGGAAACAGGAGGACCCAGAGAAAACCCACAAGGTGGAACAGGCGACCCTACTCCTGGTCAGGTACAAGCGGGGAATCGAAACCACGTCAATTGACTCAATGACAGACCTTATGATGCAACACGAACGTGTTAACCATTCGAACCCCCCCCCCCCCACTCCGGTTATTGAGAGTCAACAAGAATTGTAGAGAGTAGAGTGTTCACAAGGAAATTTGGACCAATCGCCGGACGACAATATATACGAATAATAAAAAGGTACCTGTGTAGGAGTATTATTGTTTTTATTCTCCTCATCATTCGGTAACATCTGAAAAATAAATAAACAAAATAATTCTTAATCTCAATCTGATTAAAATACAGATCTATATTTTGTTTTGTTTTTATATACTTTCAATGGCCTACACTACATGAAGATCTGACTAGTTATAGCGATAGGTCGCGTCAGGGGTCATACGAGCGGCTTTTGATCCTATGACTTCCGACATTGATTAATCAATCAGCGTTGACGTTTCTAGTGGTTTACCCTCAGTTCTGTGTATCGCACGCCAAGATCTCGCCATAACCAACCGTCTCATTGGCTAATCCCTGACTTCAACCAGAACGCGGATTATATTACAACTGTTCCAGATTCTAGTGTAGCAAAGACAAGTAAAACGAAATTTTGAACTATAAAAAACGAAATGAAATAGGATCTGTGTTTTAATCAGATTGTTCTTAATCTCAAATCTGAATGGTTAGAATCCACCGAACCAAAAGCAGACTTTAAAGAAAATTAAATGTAAAGCCGTTGATTTTCATTTCAGGGATTATGAATCAATTGTTGTAATCTATCAATATTTTAAAAGTTGAATCTCTCATTTGAAGGAATATCAGCCAAAAAATGGTTGAATTCTGTTCACTATTTACAAAGATATGATGAATGGAATATTCTCCAACATATGACATCCACTGCAGACGATATAATCAAGGGGGTTGGGTGGCCGAATAGTTAATACGTGCACGTTGTATCGTAAGGTCTGTCATTTGAGTCAAGTGGTGTGGTTTCGATTCGCTGGTTGTACGTGACAAGGAGTAGGTTCGCAGGTTTCTTCCCACTGCTAAAGACTCCTACGCACAAGCGAATTACTGAAATAAAATTGAACCATGTCAGTCTTTAGCAGTGGCAGGAAACCTGAAGCATGGTTGGACAGGTGACCATACTCCTTGACTCAATGACATACCTTTCAGCCACCCAACCCCCCTGGTCAATAGTTAGTGCCAGTTCTTTGTTTCAGGTCTAAAACTGTAGATGATAACTTACCCTCATAATATTATAAGTCAGCCTTCCACCACGACCAGGTCTCCAACCTTTTTTAACAAGTACATGTTTCCTTTTTCTGATATATCGTCCTCCCACTAAAATATAAACATTGTATTTATATTACTTATCATACCTTTAATAAAATATACAGGTATCAGGTATTTCACATTTCATCTGTCAGTCAATCATGCATAGAATGTGGCTGTAACATATGTTATTGTTTTAACTAAGGTCATGTGTGCAATGCGAATTTGTGTGAGTAGAATTTTGCCAAGACAGTGGTATTTACCCCTACTCTTCTTGGAATTCTAGCTGTCATGTGCTGTTTTACATGAACATGTGCACATTATTACAGCCATTACGCTTGACACATGAAAAAAACACAAAAAAACTGTTGTCCCTGAAGAGCCAAAGGCATCCTAAAGATCAAGACCCCCTGCAGCCCCTTCGTATTTATACACTTTAAGATCAACATCTACTGTAGTTCCCAAAGACCCATATGCTTGTTAAAGATCAACACCTACTGTGGCCCCTAAAGACCTATCAAAGATCAAAATATACTGTGGCCCCTAAAGACTTCTTAAAGATCAAAACACACTGTGGCCCCTAGTTAAGACCTACAGACTTATTATAAAGATCAAAATCTACTGATGCCCCTAGAGAACTATATGCTTCTTTAAAATCAACACCTACTGTGACCCCTACGGACCCATACGCTTCTTAATGATCAACACCTACTGTGGGTCCTCCTAATGATGACATATATGCCTCCTGATGATCAACACCTTTTGTAGTCACTAAAGACCTATATGCTTCTTAATATAAAGATCAACATCTACTGCGGCTGGGTACATACCTATATGTATCTTTACATTTACTGCGGTCCTTAAAGACCTTTGCACTTCTTACAGATTAACACCTTCTGTGTTCCACAAGACCTATATGCTTCTTAAAGACCTATGCACGTCTTAAAGATGAACATCTACTGATTTCCCTAAAGACCTACACATTTCTTACTGATCAACACCTGCTGATGCCTTTAAAGATCTACACACTTCTTAAAGACCAACATCTGCTGATGCCCATAAAGACCTACCCACTCTTTAAGACCAACACCTGCCCGTAAAGACCTACCCACTTCTTAAAGACCAACACCTGCTGATGCCCCTAAAGCCCTACAAACTTCTTAAAGATCAACACTGGCTGATGCCTATATAAAGATCTACACACTTCTTAAAGACCAAAACCTGCCCCTAAAGACCTACATACCTCTTAAAGACCAACACCTGCAGATGCCCTAAAGACCTATACACTCTTAAAGACCAACACCTGCCCATAAAGACCTACACACTTCTTAAAGACCAACACCTGCTGATGCCCATAAAAAACTATATATGCTTTATAAAGATCAACACCTGATGCCCATAAAGATCAACACCTACTGTGGCTCTAAAGACCTACACTGTATACTTATCTTAAAGTTGAATAGCTACTGTTATTCCTTAAGACATATGATCTGCATCTTAAAGATCAAAACCTACTGCGGTCTTTAACGACCTGTACCCATCTTAAAGATCAACAGCTACTGCGGTCTTCAAGGACCTATAGACTCCTAAAGAGCAACACATATTGTGGCCCATAATTAAACACCCAAACTGCTTTTGAGTTTGTATGTGAAAATAGTACACATTCCACATATTCAAAAATATTTTTATACAAAAAATATCTTGTGGGATAAAAAATGAAATAAATAAATTTTGCATGCAAATAGTTTGGTTTTGATTTTTTCTCCGTAGGCAGGATCAGTCCTGGCTTTTGACATTCACCTGGGAAGCGATAAAAACTTTTCCGCTTTTTAGGAATATTAATCGGAAATCAAAACAAACCTATTATTTTTATTCCCACCAACTTAGGATAAGACCATGAACACCTGAGGGTTGGGGAAACATTCCAGGTATGAATCAAATTTATAAAGCATGATTCTACCCCAAGAGAACAGAGATCTAACTAATATATTGTCATTTTTTTTTTATTTTAACAGGATAAACGTATTAAAGCCTATCTTTTGAGAACAAGTGACAATTATCTAACGTATTAGAAATTTTAAAATAAACGACTTGGAAGACAATCTTCCACATTTTTTTTTTTTTACAAAATGTTTATAACAAAGCAAGTGGTAAATAATATGCATTTAAAGGTATAAAGGATAAAAAAAAAATCTGGTTTTCATTGTAAGAAATTTTGGATATTTGGTTTAGATCAGATCAGATCGATGTTCAATATTAACGGAAAGTAGAAATCCTAACACGAGAGAGCTAATCGGAGAGTAAATTTGATTAAAATAGAAATATGTGAGGACATACTGTTAGTGGGGTAAATACCCATTCTCTTGGAGCAGCCAACATTATAGCGTTTAGCACAGGATCGGGAACAGAATCGTTTGGAGCAGCGAAACTTGAAAGCTAAATCGGTTTTACCGCAAAACTCACATTTCAAGGTTGGAGGTTCTCGATTTCCTACCAGCGCTGAAATAAAATAGGATTTTATTCTATAAACTTGAAAGGGAAAACTAAATACAAATACCAAAATTAACGGAAATTTTCTGTCACCAATATAATTTAAAGAGCAGTCTCAGATATACGCCATTAAATAAAACATGTCAATTTCAAGGTCAAAATTCAGATTCTTAGAGGGGGGTTGGATGGCTGAATGGTTAGCGAGCGCGCGCTGTATCATAAAGTCTGTCATTGAGTCGACTGGCGTGGTTTCGAATCCCCGGTTGTACGTGACAAGGAGTAGGGTCGCCTGTCCAACCTCGTGGGTTTTCTCCGGGTCGTCCGGTTTCCTCCCACTGCTAAAGACCCCTACGCGCAAGCGAATTATTGAAATAAAATAAAACCATGTTAGTCCCGAAATGACCTAGTTTGTGTCGAGTGGACGTTAAACCCCATTTCTCTCTCTCTCTCTCTCAGATTCTTAGAAACCTATAGCCTCTATGATACTTTTCCAAACAAAAAATAAAAAAATTTTGTTTCAATATGGTGATAAATCAACTAATTCCAATCTATCAAAGTGCCGATTTAGCAATGTCTCTAAATTTGCTAAGAGTTTAATGTTAAATGTGTGACATACTTATCGAGTCAACACATGTCATTGAACGAATCCTAGCAATCAATTACAAACAACTCAATATTTTTATTTAAATCAAATCTGGGACTGCTCCTTGAAAGAATAATTCCAATCAAAATGGTTGCCATAGTTCCAAAATAAGAGTATGTATACCTTGCCTCATGCACAGTTAAAGAAAATTAGGTAAACAGAAGATGTTAAAAATAAGAAATCCTGTAAAAGTTTGTAACAAAGCACAATAAAATCGGGTAAATTTATATTTTCGATAGGACAGACGGTCTGGCGAGGAACAGTCTGTAGTTATTCGGATGGGTTGAAAAACAGAAGTACCATGTAGCCTACATGTAAAAAATAAACCCATGAAAGTCGGAATTCGAAATAAGAGTAGATTGTTCATGAGCCACTGTCCGGGCAGAATTCCCTCAAACATGTAGCGTAGCGCATTGCATGGTGCATATGTCTGTCTTCATTTTAATTAATGTGTAGGGGAGATAATTTTACATTGACAGATGTTTTCCTGTCAACTCTATTTTAAACCCTGCAGTAAACGATTTGTTACGTTAACTACCAAATTTAACACACAACTCTAGTTCTCCTTCTAATCAGTTTCCTGCGTACAAATTACTTTTTCTTATATACATAGCAATATATTGTTGCAT
The DNA here is from genome assembly GCF_932274485.2 of Patella vulgata. Lineage (NCBI taxonomy): Eukaryota > Metazoa > Mollusca > Gastropoda > Patellidae > Patella > Patella vulgata. The sequence goes on from NC_065885.2 coordinate 9,228,881, forward strand.
GATATAAAATTGGGCAGAAATTTGGATGCAATGATTAGTAGCTTTAGTTAGTGAAATCAAGCTTTTAATGGCAATTTTCAAACTTTTTCTTACGCCACCTGCTTTTTTTTTGGGGGGGGGGGGACTTCCTGTCGACCCAGTAGGTGTTGGAAAATGGGAATAAAACGGTTTACGTCCTATCAACGTACTGTTTGGTCATATTGCGACTAATGTACAGTAAAAAATTTTCTAGGTCATTTTGGGACTAACATACGGTTCAATTTTATTTCTTTAAGTTGGAGGACCACACAACTTGGCTCAATGACAGACCTTATGATGCAACTCGCACACGTTAACCATTCAGCCACCCAAATACCCCTGAGACGATAAACCGAGGTCTTGTACATGCTGGCATGCATGTCAAAGAACCATGACAGATGGAATTTGATGAAGAAAAGAAATAGATGCCACTGTCCAGGCACAATTCCCCTCACTGCCCATCTTTATTAGCCCAATTGCTTTGGTGCAGAAAAGTTTGACGATAACCCCAATTCAATTCATTTCAATGAAGCGAGAGCGGGAGAGAAAGCTGGGGTTTAACGTCCTCTCGACACAAACTAGGTCATTTCGGGACTAACACATGGTTCAATTTTATTTCAACAATTCTTTTGCGAGTAGGGGTCTTTAGCAGTGAAAGGAAACCGGAGGACCCAGAGAAAACCCACGAGGTTGGACAGTCGACCGTACTCCTTGTCATTTCAATGAAGCCTGCAGCTTCCTATATACATGTATTACAAACAAACATATATACCATCATGAGCATCCAGTAACGGTGGAGGATTTTCATCAAATGATTCAGACATATCATCTTCTGATTCTTTATCATTTCTACATGGTTTAGGTGGAATAAATTCTGACATCTGAGTTGACCTCTGAACCTAAATAATGACACAAAAATAAAATACTATACTTTAATAAATTGTGGGGGGGGGGGTGTCTCAAGACCCCCTGATGAGATGGTTTAAAGATCATCAAGAGTCCATTTTAAGCTGACTATCTTTCCTCATGACAGCACAAAGGGGTTATGGTACATGTATACATGTTTAAATCAATTTCTATTTCAAACTGTTTCAGAAACAGAAAAGCCCTCTAATGTTGGCCCTTTAAGTCTAAGGTTGTTGAAGTGTATTCATTAAGATGGTAAACACTAGGTTTTATAAAAAAGTTTTACTAAAAATTCTAGAAGAGGACAACAAAGAGGGACTGTTAGAAAAAATAAATTCAAAAGTAAAAAAAATAAAGAGAAGCTAATTTGGGGTGAGATTCAGAGAAATACATATGCCTATCACTAGAGGTCTTCGAGTTGGTGACTACAGTAATGAATCATTGGTAAGAATGCCTGACTTTTGTCTTATCCAACTCCTTCGATCTTTGTATTTATTACAATCTAGCTCAAATGTTGAACTTATTACTGGGAAGGATTCAAATGTTAGCTTACTGGGAAAGATTCAAATGTTAGCTAACTGGGAAAGGTTCAAATGTTAGCTTACTGGGAAAGGTTCAAATGTTAGCTAACTGGGAAAGGTTCAAATGTTAGCTAACTGGGAAAGGTTCAAATGTTAGCTAACTTGGTTAGGTTCAAATGTTAGCTTACAGGGAAAGGTTGAAATGTTAGCTTACTGGGAAGGGTTTAAAAGTTAGCTTACCGGGAAAGGTTCATATATTAGCTTACTGGGAAAGGTTCAAATGTTAGCTTACTGGGAAAGGTTCAAATGTTAGCTTATTGGGAAAGGTTCAAATGTTAGCTTACTGGGAAAGGTTCAAAGGTTAGCTTGTTGGGAAGGTTCAAATGTTAGCTTACTTATAAAGGTTCAATGGTTAGCTAACAAGGAAAGGTTCAAATATTAGCTTACTGGGACAGGTTCAAATGATGGATTACAGGGAAAGGTTCAAATTTTAGTTTACTTGGTTAGGTTCAAATGTTAGCTTACATCTTTTTATTTTTCATAATCTAGCTAAAATGTTAAACTTACCGGGAATGGTTCATATCCTTCATGGATAACAAAGCCTTCTATAACGTGCGTTAATATATGAGGTTTAACGATAGCTCTCTGTTTTTCAACTACCGGCTTCTCTAGTGGTGGAGGTAATTTCTCATCACACGTCTCCACCAGATCTTTCTCCTTCTCGTTAAATAAAACATCACCAGATTTCTCTTCTTTCTCGCTATCTTCTGTTTTGTTATCGGTGGGTTTCACCAGTTCTTTTACCGTGGCTGCGACAGGTTGCTGTTTTTTACCCATTTCGACCTCGGAATCCGACTGACTCTTAGATGACTGTTTACCGTTAGTTTGTAAAGGATTGGATGTTGTTTTTGTGATGGCCGTAACTGGAGCAGTTTTGAGATTTGGGGAGGAAGGAACAGACGGCTTAGCAGATGATGATTTTGACCGATGTTTAGTTTTGGGAACGGAAGGGATGTTGAGTTGAGCTGAAGTTTGACCTATGACCTGTGTGGGTTGGATCTTAGCAGTTTTTGACACAGAGGGTAATAACGCTTTTCCTGGCGGCGCTATTGTTGTATTCTTTAATACCGTATTTGGTTTGACTTGTGCGGCTTGTTGAACTTCAATAACCTTATTTGTTTTCACGACACCAAAATTCTGCATGTTGGTTGTCATCAGGTTCTGTGGTGTTTGAAATGGTCCTGCAGCACGGATATATAATGACTGTCCAGCTAAAATAGCTTGTGATTGGCCATGACTGGTCAATAATTGTTGGTGTGCACCCAATGGGATGCCTTGTTGCTGTAGATTAGCCATTGCTTGTAAAACTGCCTGATTGGTCAACATGGGTTGCGATGTGATTATTTGACCAGCGTTGACTAGCTGTGGTTGTGTGTTTAGGCGCAAGGGTGCCTGGGAATTTAGAAGCTGCTGCTGACCAGGGTGAGCTACTGTTACAGTTTGACCTTTGGACTAAAATATATAAATTGACATCATTTCATTAAATACACAAGACATAAACCATGTAATAATTGGAGGATTAACTAGGCCATTTCGAAACTAAAATATGATACAACTTTATTCCAATAATTCGCTTATGTGTAGGAGAAAACACACAGGGTTGGGCCAATGACTTCACTTACGTCACGTACTGGCTTGAAATAAAGCATGCCACTTGTATCAAAAAGTGATCTTACACCTCCCAACAAGATTCAAGAACAAGGCATGGATGAACTGAATATGATATCTCTGCTATCATCACTGCAGAAATGGGTTTCCAGTGTTATGATTCTAACAACACACCATATTATGTAGAAGGATAGATTTGTGTATGGCAGAACTCAAAAATTCAGAGACGACTATATTTTTTTCACCACATTCACTGCCAAATTGTCCCCTATACCATTTTTCAAATTTCTTTTTAAGTGTGGTTTAATGGTTGAGAGTGAGATATTAAGTAGTATATTGGGCTGATCTTAAAAATATCTTTGTTTCGCCTTACGCGACCGACTAACTAAAACCACCCCCGACTTAAATTATTTTATTGCACTTTTCCGCGATCTTTTTATTTTATTTTGTGTGTCAACCTGAAATATATCACGAGAGTTATTTCCCTTTACTATGGCTATGGTTTGATTCATTATTGAAACTGGTTGATCAAGACGAAAGCGTCATAGGTGTCGCTTCTCAACAAAATGGTTGCAGGCGAAAGCACGTCCATTCCCGCGAAATGATTCTGCCTCTATGTCTGTGGGGCGTCGTTTTAAACATGGAGAAGATATTTTCAATATCCGTTTTCGAGAAAAATGAAGGCATGATCGTTAAAAACGTGTTGAAGGGGTTTCACACTTAGAGTTCGTGGCAAATCGTGTGCGAGTCTCGGAGTCGTGCATCACGAAAAATCCCGATGTCATACTCATTGATTTGTTTGACAATAAAAAAAGACGAATGTTTCCCCCCAGAAAATTATCAAGCTGTCAAATTAGCTCTTTAAAAAAAAATCTGAAAAAAAACCCCGACCTACCGACCCTTCTCCTCGATTGTGGGTCGGGTTTGGCGAAACAAAGATATTTTTAAGGTCAGCCTTGATGTTGTACACGCAAGTCAATGAAATCATTCATCGAGTCCAATATATCATCTAGGATTGGCATGCTGCCTGTACACTATTTGAGATAATGGTACGCCAACATCAAAGGATGATATCACATGTGTATTTTGAGATAAAATAATATATACCTGTCCAACATAAGCTTGACCTGTTGAAACTGGACCTTGTAAAACACCTGAAATATAATAAATACATTTAAACCATATACAAGTATTCAATTTCTTCATTTCAATTTCATGCATTTAAAGATATTATTCAAAATGATCGATCGTCATTTGGAAGATTTTAAATCCCTTTAAGAAATGAAACGAAATGGTGTTTAACGTCCTACTATTTTGCTCCGAACTGGGCCAATGAAGACGGGCATACGCCATACAGTGTGCTATGAGGGAAATTTTGCCCGGACAGCGGCACTACGGCCTACTCTTATATCGAATTCCAACTGTCAAGGGTTCTTTTACATGCCCGCCAATGTGTACACGGGACCTCATTTTTTGTCTCATCCAAATGACTAGACAGCTGTCCTTGTCAGGCCCTCCGTCCTGCATCACTGACAAGGGGGAGCCATGCCGGAAAATCTGGGTGAACTTTCTCGGCAAATCCCTTTCAAACCACAATATTGTGAAATTTAAATAGATAAAAGGAATATCAGTCCAAAAATGGTTTAATTCAAAATTGAGATGAATTGAAAAACTGTCAACATTCGGCATCCACTACATATGATTTACAGTGCCAAATAAATCATATTCTAGATGATAGAGAGAGAGAAATGGGGTTTAACGTCCACTCGACACAAACTAGGTCATTTCGGGACTAACATATGGTTTTTAATTTTATTTCAATAATTTGCTTGCGTTTAGGGGTCTTTAGCAGTGGGAGGAAACTGGAGGACCCGGAGAAAACCCATGAGGTTGGACAGACGACCCTACTCCTTGTCACGTACAACCGGGGAATCGAAACCACACCAGATGGCTCAATGACAGGCCTTATGATACAGCGTGCATATATAACAGTATTTGGGGCATTTTAAAAGATATTGTGTATTATCAAATACTACCTGTGCCATTGACACTGATGGTGAAATAATGGTGTGAGATGTTGGACTGACTGACGGTGGTCTCCCCTGCATTGCTGCGGCCATGTTTGACTGCTGATTCATGGCTCAATGACAGGCCTTATGATACAGCGTGCACGTGCTAACCATTCGGCTATCCAACCCACCACCCCCCCTATATTCTAGCAGATTTTAACATTTTATGGAATAGAACACTTTTTACTTTTTACATAAAAACAAATAATACTTATTTCCTTTATAAATCAACTCACCAAAATTGCCAAAGACTAGTGGACTAACAGCTTGAGCAGGCATCATGGTGGGTTTACTGGCAACCATTGTCTGCTGCTGTGTCTGTGTTTTACCGTTAGAAGATGTCTTTGGTAGGGTCATCGTCTGGTTTGAACCAGCACTTGATACTACTACATTACATCCTCCCTGTCATTTAAATAATAAATTTCATTTTATAAATAGTGTATTTGATAACAAAAATCTCCATTCGAAGGATATTGGAATAACATTCAATATTGTTTAATAGAAAGAGAGAGAGAGAGAAATGGGGTTTAACGTCCACTCGACACAAACTAGGTCATTTCGGGACTAACATATGGTTTAATTTTTTATTTCAATAATTCGCATGCGCGTAGGGGTCTTTAGCAGTGGGAGGAAACCGCAGGAACCGGAGAAAACCCACGAGCTTGGACAGACGACCCTACTCCTTGTCACGTACAACCAGGGATTCGAAACCACGCCAGTTGACTCAATGACAGGCCTTATGATACAGCGCACTGCTAACCATTCGGCCATCCCCCCCCCCCCCTTGTTTAATAGAAGGTTGAGAAATTGGTTAGTTTTTATGAGAAAGCCTCTTAGAATCTGAGCAAATATCGGAAGCTCTTTGATATTTCTTTGAAGAAATTGGAACTTCTCCAGTTTCTATATTCGGTTTACCATTATATAAGTGCCTGGGTAATCATGTCTCTATATTTGCCTACGTTATAGTGGAAAGTGATTGTCAGGATTATCAAGACAGTCATACATTTAAACAGTGAAATTCTGGAACTGATTCTTTCAAAGAATAAATGATGGCCAACTATATTCATTGTTTATGAACTAGGATTTTCTGCTTCAGTCCAGACTATACAATGAAATTCCAACTGTCAAGGTTTTGTTTTTACGTGCACAGATGGGACCTCGGGTTTTCCTCCCATCCAAAATCCACAGTTGTTCCTTGCCAGTCCTACCTCTTGCACCAGAGACAAGACGAAACCATATTGGAAAATCCAAGAGAACTTTCTCAGCCAACACCTGCATTGAACCAGGTACTGTCTGGTTAGTCAACCTGTGCATTACTCACTGAGCTAGTTTCACTTTCTACTTCAGAAGTATGTAAATTTCATACTAAAACATAAGAAACCCTGTGTCATAATGAACTCCTTGTGAACAATATATAACAGTATTTGGGGCATTTTAAAAGATATTGTGTATTATCAAATATTACCTGTGCCATTGACACTGATGGTGACATAATGGTGTGAGATGTTGGACTGACTGAGGGTGGTCTCCCCTGCATTGCTGCGGCCATGTTTAACTGCTGATTCATAGCCATTGCTACTGAAACATAGTTGGCATTATTTTATTATCAAATACATACATTAGTTAGTTTATAACATACAATAAGTTTATTATTAACACATGATTCTACAAAATGTCAGTCACTATTGAACTATAGTAATCTGATTAAAATACAGATCTATATTTCGTTTATTTTTATTAAAGTTTCGATGGCCTACAATACCTGAAGATCTGACTGGTTGTAGTAAAGGGTTGCGTCAGAGGTTGTACGAACGTTTTTTGACCCTATGACATCAGACATTGATTAATAAATCAGCGTTGACATTTCTAGTGGTTTACCTACAGTTCCATGCATCGCATGCCAAGAAGTCGCCTTACAAATGGTTTCATTGGCTAATCCCTCACGCCATCCAGATGCCAGTAATATAACATTCAGAACACGTCAATGATAACAACTCTTCCAGATCCTAGTGTAGTACAGACAAATAAAAACGAAGTTTTGAACTATAAAAAACGATACGAAACAGGATCTGTGTTTTAAGCAGATTGGAACTATAGTATTTGACACTGCATATTTCTGAGCTGGACAATAGGACATGTATTAAAACATTAATAAAATCGCTTAAAGTCAAGACATACATGTATATCTGTAATGACAGGCATCAGTGAGATTGTGCATGTCAGTGATAATTCCACTCAGTTATCAATATTCTGCACCTTTGTATTCTATGTTCCGGTATAGTAAATCCATTTGTTACCAAGGCAATGCATTAATTATTAAATACAAGAAATTTCTTAGAACAAAAGGCACAATTAACAAAATAGATTCATGTGTATGATCCAAAATAAAAATTGCAAACTAAAAATGAAATTAAATTTGTTTGCTTGGTGTGGGAAAATAAAATTGACAGGAATGGATGACCGCTTGCTGTCTTGCTTTTATAAAAAATAACACTCTTTTAAATCATATTCATGGTTTCCTCCTCTGCTAAATATCAAATCAAATAAAACATGGCAAGGGAACAACAAATTATAACTTATTTTATAACTTTTTATTTCATCTAAATTCAATTTAGTTGATTATTTTAATCTGCCAATCTGATTAAAACACAGATCCTACATGTATTTCGTTTCGTTTTTTATAGTTCAAAATTTCGTTTTAATTGTCTTTACTACACTAGGAACTGGAAGAGTTGTTATCATTGGAGTGTTCAGAATGATGTGAAGGTTTAGCCAATGAAACATGGGTAATCCACTAGAAACATCAATGCTGATTGGTTGATCAAATGTCTGATGGCATAGGGTCAAAAGCCACTTGTATGAGCTCTGACGCGACGTATCAGTACTAGAACCGGTCAGATCTTCATGTATTGTAGGCCATCGAAAGTATAAATAAACCAGCGGCTGCCAGGCAGATGGATAGAGAACAAGCTAACAAGAAAGTGATTTTTCCTACAATCAAGGGCCATAATTCAGGAAATTACAATTCGATATGCGCATATATCGAAAGGAACTGAACGAACGGCAGCCATTTTGTCTGTCAATTTTGGGCCGATTTTCACGAAATTCAAACTCAGTCGTCCTCAGGGTGTAACGGTGATATAATAATACGGTTTTTCAAATCGGATAAAAATTATGACCTCTATAGGATCCACAAGCTAAAAACGCAATTTTTCATACAATCAGGGGCCATAATTCAGGAAGTTACGGTCCGATATGTGCGAATATCGAAAGGAACCAAGATCTTTGGGTTATAAACTTACATTTCAAGTTTCAACAAAATCGGATAAAAATTGTGACCTCTATAGGGTCCACAACCTTGATTCCAGAACGAACGGCGGCCATTTTGTCTGTCAATTTTGGGCCGATTTTCACGAAATTCAAACTCAGTCGTCCTTAGGGTGTAACGGTGATATAATAATACGTTTTTTTAAATCAGATAAAAGTTATGACCTCTATAGGGTCCACAAGCTAAAAACGTGATTTTACGTACAATCAGGGGCCATAATTCAGGAAATTACGGTCCGATATGCGCGAATATCGAAAGGAACCGAGATCTTTGGGTTATAGACTTACATTTCAAGTTTCAACAAAATCGGATAAAAATTTTGACCTCTATATGGTCCACAACCTTGATATACCATTTTCTTACGCTATTTGAGAACGAACGAATTCAGTCATCCTTAGGGTGTAACGGTGATATAATAGAACGTTCTTTTAAATCGGATAAAAATTATGACTTCTATAGGGTCCACAAGCTAAAAACGTGATTTTTCGTACAATCAGGGGCCATAATTAAGGACGTTACAGTCCGATATGCACGAATATCGAAAGGAACCGAGATCTTTGGGTTATAAACTTACATTTCAAGTTTCAACAAAATCGGATAAAAATTGTGACCCCTATAGGGTCCACAACCTTGATAGACCATATTCTTACGCATTTTGGGAACGAACGGGTCCACAAGCTAAAAACTGGATTTTTCGTACAATCAGGGGCCATAATTCAGGAAGTTACTGTCCGATATGCGCAAATATCGAAAGGAACTGAGATCTTTGGGTTATAAACTTACATTTCAAGTTTCAACAAAATCGGATAAAAATTGTGACCTGTATAGGGTCCACAAGCTAAAAACGTGATTTTTTGTACAAACAGGGGCCATAATCCATGAAGTATTGATCCGATACATGCTAATATCGAAAGCAGCCGAGATCTTTTGGGGATAAACCTATATTTCAAGTTTCGTCGAAATCGGATATGTATTGTGACCTGTAGAGAGTCCACAAACAATTGTGGACGGATGTCCGGACGGACAGGGGTGACGGCATAATACGTCCACATGAAAATGTGGGCGTATAAAAAGAAATGAAATATAGATCTGTATTTTAATCAGATTGCTAATTTCCTGACTTGACTGATTAATGAAATATGTTAAATAATAACAAGGCATTAACATACTTAATGGTAAAAAAGTGTGTTGATATATTGAGCATATAACTGTATATGGATAAGGGTTTGATTTACTCAAGGTATTGATGTAATAAAACTATACACCAAGTTTCATCACTCTCACAGAACTAAAGTTCTTTGAAAGGCAGGGTACAAAAATTTATATGGGTAGTATTAAAGATATATATATATCTCACCTTGTACAGCAGCATTCTGCAACATTAATTGTTGATTGTACGGGAAGTTTGGTAGACCGTACGGAGGACTATGCATCTGTTGAGGGATGACTTGCACCTGTGGTATGGGTCCGGGAGATCGGATATTATTAGCTGTGGCAACTATTGGGGATGGTGTGGAAACCATACCTTGTGGAGTTGATGTTGCCACTGGTCTCTGGTCCGTCATCTTGAAGAAATTTATACTCTACCTTCTGAAAGATACAGTCACCAATAATAATACTGATAATTACCATCCCAAATTAGAGAGAGAGGGAGAGGGAGAGAGAGAGAGAGGGTTGAAGTCCACACAACACAAACTAGGTCATTTCAGGACTAATACATGGTTCAATTTTATTTCAATAGTTTTCTTGCATGTAGGGGTCTTTAGCAGTGGGAGGAAACCGGAGGACCCAAAGAAAACCAATGAGGTTGGACAGACGACCCTACTCCTTGTCACGTACAACTGGGGAATCGAGAGAGAGAGAGGGAGAAATGGGGTTTAATGTCCACTCAACACAAACTAGGTCATTTTAGGACTAACGTATGTTTTAATTTTATTTCAATAATTTGCTTGCACGTAGGGGTCTTTAACAGTGGGAGGAAACCGGAAGACCCGGAGAAAACCCACGAGGTTGGACAGGCGACCCTATTTCTTTTTACGTACCGGTACAACTGGGGAATCAAAACCAATCCAGTTGAATCAATGACAGTATGATACAGCGCGCACATGCTAACAATTCGGCCATCTAACCCCCCTCCTAAATTAGAAAGAGTTGAAATATCAAGGTATGGATCACAGAAAAATTAAATCAGCCTTCAAGATCAGAAAAAGTTTATTACATAATTAACCTCCTTAGAAACACTAATATTTGTAGAACTTCTAAGTTGAAATTTAAAGGGGCAGTATGGGAGATTAGTTAAGGAGTTGACAGTTCTCGCTATAATAGTTAAAATATAGATAATGGAAACAGAATATGCTGAAACTTTCAGTCAAGTGGCTCCACTCTGAACCAAGATATTAGGTTTTGAATTTTAGGCTAGCCTGCGATCATCATTACTAAAGTCAGTACGATTAAAAAAATAAAGTCTCGATTATCCAATTTAACGTTTGAATTATTTTTCAAAAATGTAAGTCCGCTAAATATAGCAGGCTAGCGATGCCATCGAGAATTGATTTATAGTCTGAATAAGTTAATTAATGTCTAATTAATAATTTAGATAACATTTCAGGCCTAAATTAAGGCCTGCAATAGGCAGATTTAGCTCTTGCATAATGTATATTTAATACATCATGTCTATTTCAGCAACAGCTTGACAGATTTTTCTCATAATTTGCATATTTTTTTATCTTACATGAACATACCTTAATGTACCGCATGCAATACTGTGTAGTCAAAAAGTGAAAAAAAATTGAAATGTGTTTTTTGTGCAGACACTACCAAGTGGTAAAGATCCATTAAGAGCCTGTGTCTCTTGAACCTAACCCCTAGATTTTCCGAATATTTGTTCCTGAAGGACTGGAGTCACCATCCCAAAGTGGGCATAAGGATTTAAAGCTTCAAAGATAATAATGAATTCCAACTTTTAAATTCACTTGATTCAATTCCGGTTTTGGAATCCTGATCTTTATGTCTAGTAGACAGAATAACATTTATAGCTGGTGTAATCTAGGATTTATTAATACTTTATTAATTATTTGTAGATCAACTACAGACGGTTTTAGCCTGGTAGGTCACCCAATTCTGTTCATTATTGCACTGATGGTTTGCAGTCTATAAATAGAAATCGTGAGGAAGAGATGGGTTGCTGGTTTTGTCACGCTCTAAATCACTTGAAATACTCAACATAATGCTTGCATATTGCTGCACCTTATTCACAAAAAAAACATCTTTATGTTGACATTGAATAAATATGATATAAATCAATGTACACTTATGAAATACTTACAAATATTTTGCTGTCTACAATATTTTTACCGTTTGTCTGCCATTTTGACCTCTTTTGTGACGTCACATTTTGGCTACGTCACGGGCACCTGCTAACTCTGATTGGTTAAAAAGGAAAGAGGACAACAAAGAAAATTCACAGCATGTGAAGAGAGACGTCCCTTGTGTAAATTTATCCGTTTCTGTCACTGGTATTATCATCAACTGTCAACAAATAATTAATAGGCACTTGGACCACTTATTTAAAACGTATCTTTTATTTCATACGATATACAAGTTTAGTAAGAAACAAATACTGCGAGATTCTAGAAATTTTACACTACTACTAGTACTACAGCCTGCCTCCGAATCCCTCTCTGACTCAACAAACAATTTTTTAAAGATATTTAAGAGGAATGAGGAAATAAAGAATTTTGTATATTTTTTGGTTTTCGTTTTATCAGATCTTAAAAACAAAAACGATCTGTGCTGCAAATAGAATAACAGGCTAAGCGATGTATGGCATACTCAATATTTAGGTAAAGATTTCAACTGAATCAATATTTCAAACTGGAACGTCAATATTAAAGGGAAACAACTCCATTTAAAAATAATGGATGCAGACAACTTAATGTCCATCCCATTATACAAATTCTAGTGTGTAATACCAAGGTTTTGGTGTGTGTAATACCAAGGTTGTGGGCCCTCTAGAGGTCACAATTTTTATCCAACTTTGACGAAACTTGAAATATAGGTTTATATTCCACAGATCTAAGTTGCGTTTGATATTGGCGTATATCAGAGGGTAACTTCCTGGGTTATTACCCCTGATTGTACGAGAAATCACTTTTAAAACTTGTTCTCTGTTCATTTCTTGCAAAATGTGGATGTATCTTGCATGTTGTATATTGTATATCTTCACTTCAAAATAAAAAGAAATATTGTTTAATGGCACATCAATTCACTAACAAGTTGTCTATTTTGGGTTGTTTTTTTTGCCATGGCTGGCTCCAAGGCCTATTTTAACCATGCTACATGTGTCTATTAAGATACATTATGGGAGATTTTTATAGAGAGTTGGCCATTCTTGCTATAACAGTTCAAAAGAAGATGATGAAAGAAGAATATATTGAAAATTTCAGTCAAATTACTTTATTCTGAACATAGTTATCATCGTTGTAATATTTGACTAGAAATGGTAGTGAAATGTGCCTTCACCTTGGCCGATCGTTTGATTGACAGGCGTTAACTCCACCTACATATCTCGATTATCAAGTAAAGTTTTCAATGGCATGCGGAAACGCTCTACAGCGGCCTCGCTAAGTACACTCTATCATTTAGCCTCGATCTAACTGACGTATTCTCATTAGGGTGCACCATATTTGGATTAATCAATTTAAGTGAAATCCTATTTAAATCCGAGCTGTAGCCGAGCCATCCGTGGGTCTACAGAGTTGATTTTGGGGTTGTTGTTTAAATAAAGATCTAATTTATAATTTCTATAACATCTGAAGCCTAAATTAAGATTTGCAATAATCAGATTTTGCTCTTGCATAAATTTAATAAACATACATTATGCAGCATAATGTATGTTTACTGATGATATTTAATTATATTATGATTACCACGGTAAACCATGGTACCATACAATGTGTCTACAACTGATGGAAAGTATAATATTATTTATTTCCACAGTAAACCATGGTATCATGTGTCTATTACTGACAGAAAGTATATTATGACTACCACAGTAAACCATGGTATCACGTGTCTATTACTGACAGAAAGTATATTACGACTACCACAGTAAACCATGGTACCATGTGTCTTACTGATAGAGAGAGAGAAATGCGGTTTAACGTCCACTCGACACAGACTAGGTCATTTCGGGACTGACACAGGGTTCAATTTTATTTTAATAATTCGCTTGCGCGTAGGGGTCTTTAGAAGTGGGAGGAAACCGGAGGACCCGGAGAAAACCCACGAGGTTTGATAGGTGGCCCTACTCCTTGCCACGTACAACCGGGGAATCATTACTGATAGAAAGTATATTATGTTTACCACAATAAACCATGGTATATCACGATTAACACAGAAAACAAAGATTATCATTAGTGATCACTTTTATTATTTAAAGGGGCATTAGGTAAGAGCTGACAGTTCTCACAATAATAGTTAAAAAATAGATAATGAGAAGGGAATATGTTGAAAATTTCAGTCAAATAAATTTACTCTGAGCCGAGTTATCGCCGATACAATTAGAGTGTAGCCTCGATTGTCATTGCTACTGTTGTTAAGATAATAAACAAAGTCTTGATTATCCATTTTTACATTCAATCATCAACCTCATATCGTATTTAATTCTATTAAAATTCTAGACTGTCCGATGAGCAATGACATTGAGAGTTGATTATAGTTTTGTCATGTTGATTAATGTCTAACTGATAACAATTAAGACCTAAAGAAAGGCCTGCAATAGACAGATTTAGCTCTTGCATAATGCCTGTTTAATTCTCAGATGTTCTACCAATTGTACAAGACAGTGGGGTATTATACCTGATTATCATTTTATTCAATATTAAAAACAAATATTCCAGTTAAAGTCTGCACTTCAACACATGGTTTTGGATAATGTCATTTCATTACTTCACAAAATGAGGGTGATCACTGTATGTCTATTTCATACATCTCCAAAATATTAATGAATTAAAACAAAACTTAAAATTTATAACATAAAATAAATTCAATGAAATTAAAACATTTATAACATAACTGAATTATTACATCAATTTATAATTAAAGCAACATAACATTTCAATAAAACTTTGTTTATGTTTAATAATAAGTCCATTTATATCACGCTAATTCCACATAGAGTTGTGCTGGAAATGATATAATGAATTTACAAACAAGGCATACATATTTTATAGATACATGTATATTGCTATTTTTAGGAATCATAATGGCTGCTTAAGACGCTCGCACACAAATCAGGTCCCCTCGGTATCCCCAGTGGTTCCCTTTCTTATTTGCTGAGAGAGTCCCTCTTGATTATTCAGCCTAGTTTCCCTTATCAGTGAGAAAAAACGGAGGGCCGGGCATGAAATGGTATCTACATGTAGTTGTTCCGATGATATGTAAAACGAGTATAAACTTCATTTTTATTGATGCTTTTGTTACTATCTAAAAAATTGTGACCATACATGGAAACATAATGAATGGGATTTTGGTTCTGATTATCTTGTAATATATCCTATTTAGTACATGTAGTGTCTGAAATTCCACAGCGTAATATATCCTATTTAGTACATGTAGTGTCTGAAATTCCACAGCATAACTAGAGATATGTAGGCATCACACTGTGTCAGGATGCAGAATATATGCTTACTCTTTCTAAAACATGTGGTACATCTGAGAAATAGCTTTTTGTTGCACTTCAGCATTTCAAAGCAGTGTATGAAATAAGTATTATATTTGTTTTAATAACTTTTGGGCTTGCCATGAGAAATTGTGTTCGTCTGTTTGAAGAAAGCAGATTCTCACTAGTAGATTGGATGCTTGCAGATTAATTACCTATAAAATACAGATGTGACGTCATCCTCTGATGTTGGCGTACCAATATTACAAATAATGGTACGGGCAATGTGCCAAGTGTACATTATTTATGCTAGTACCTGTGTGACGTATTTCATTGCAAAGGACGTACCGGTGTCTGTATTATACAATGTCTAATGGTCTCGAGCCAATGACAATGCGTAATATATTGAAACAAAAGCTTAGGACTTATGTCCCTTGTTTTGTTTCAATATATTACTTAATGTATCACTCTCGACCATTAAACCACACATAAGACCCAATAAGAGATTATTATAATTATTCTTTAAACAATTCATTTACTCTGTAAACAATTTAGTTATTCTCTGAATACTTGAGTTATTATTCAAACAATTTAGTTTTTCACAGGTAGCTGAATTCAACTTATCCGTGAATGAACTGAATCACAAAACATTTAATAACTTTTTGAATAATTAAATTATTTTTTGAATTTACCTTTAAATTAAAGTACTGATCTTATAAATTAAAATAAATCTTAATGAATACAGAATGTAGATATAATATAATTATTGGGAATATTTGAAGTGTTGTTTTAATATTTGAAATATTGTTTAAATAACTGAAGTGTTGTTTGAATATTTGAAGTATTCTTTAAATATTTGAAGTATTTGAATAATGTTTAGTATTCTTTGAATATTTGAAGTATTCTTTGAATAATTGATGTATTCTTTGACCATTTGAAGTATTCTTTGAATAAATGAAGTATTCTTTGAATATTTGAAGTATTCTTAGAATATTTGAAGTATTCTTTGAATATTTGAAGTATTCTTTGAAGTATTCTTTGAATATTTGAAGTATTCTAAGAATATTTTTTAGTATTCTTAGAATATTTTTTAGTATTCTTAGAATATTTTTTAGTATTCTTAGAATATTTTTTAGTATTCTCATAATACTTTTTAGTATTCTTAGAATATTTTTTAGTATTCTTAGAATATTTTTTAGTATTCTTAGAATATTTGAAGTATTCTTTGAATAAATTAATCTTAACTAAGCTTATTCTTTGATTGATGAACAATTATAAAATCAGTGAATAACAAGATGAGTGATAAATAGATCTTCCTCCTGTCCATTTAAAATCCATAATGCGTCAAAACGCGGATCTGTCTCCATGTTCAGGATGCTGTATTTTGTGCATTTTCTGTGGAAAAAAACATAACAAAATTATATCTAACAGTAATAACATCTAATTTGTTATGAATTTACAATGTGATCATAAATACTTGTATCCTCTCCAGTGAGGGTTAATATGTGTGAAAACTGGTCACAGATTCGAGAAAAGTGGCTTCCCTCCCAAAATATTTTACCACAGGTCGCACATATATAAAACCAATCGACTTTTGTTATCATCGCTTTTGGAATAAGATCAATTTTAATAAAAGCTTGACTGTTCATAAAAGTCAAATTGGAAAATTCAATTCCATATTCCTCTTCAAATCGTTTTGACAAACTCTGGTTGTCATAGGGATTAGATGTTAAGCCTAAGGCTGTTTCACCCGAACTGATTAAGAAGTCTTTTCGATCAGATAAGATTGTCATGTCTGATGAAGGCATTTTAACATACTCGTCCCCATTGCAGACCTGGCATCGACTAAATATATCCTGTGGCGTGACCTTTACATTGAAGTGACGAAGAACTTCGGTAGCTTGGTCTTGTGCTCCTTGAGAAATGACATCGTAGCATGCATCTTGACCAACATGCGATAATATTTTTTTGTACGGATTACCACTTGACAGAATAATTCGTTCCTCTTTTAGGCCGATTTCTATCGCTATGTCATGATCCTCGTGGTTCTCCATTATTTTAACATCTACACCACAACTCCGTAAATATCGACCAGTCCCCTGTAGCATCGTGTCACACACCACACGTAACTTACCCGGAGATTGATAATCATCATTATGCACTATTTTCTTCTCCAAAGCTGACAGCCTTTGCATCTCGTTTTCTTCTTTGCGTTTTTTCCGTTCTCTCGAAGTTAAACCTGCAGCTCTTGCTTTCTTTTTATCTTGTTTAGATTTTTTGTTAAAGTTTATTTTCTTGGCTGCAGGTTCCAAATCAATATCTAAGTCATTCTCTACGCAGTAACTTTTAAGATAATCATAAATTTCTAATAACACAAAAGCGTCTAAACTTGCATACACTATTTGTTCTTGGCGTAAGGGACGTCGTTCCCAGTTCGACATTTGTTCATTCTTACACAATGGTTTGCCGAAACATTGCCGAACTAACTCACTCAGGCCCTTTTCTTCTGATTTTGAAAACGATGTTACCACCTTTGCGACAGGTTCTTGGGCAGCCTCTGACTCATCTCCATCTTCATCTTCTAATTTTGATTCATCCAGCATCACATTATCTGCATTGCGTTTGAGAACAAGAGTTGATACTCCCTCAATATCCACAAATCTTTTCATACAAAGTAAAATATCTTTCAAATATGGGAGACTTTTAACCACCATGTGGAGGTCCGCATCAAAACCGTAACCAAGTTTTACCGTTTCCTTGTTACAAAACACCAGCTGTATAAAACACGATATTTCTTCACGAGACAATGTTTTGATCAAGGTCATCATATCTAGTAGAAATATATGATCATGGACTGCCAACTGCATGATCGATATTCCAGACTTTTCTGTACCCATCGTTGGCTTCCATTCCGAATCGATTCCAATCACAGATCCCGGAACTGAAAGTCTCTTGGAACAGATTTTGAGAGAATCTCTTGTATCAACCATCGTGATATGATCTAAAGGGATGACAAGCTGATGATAAAAGGCAGACATGTCTTTGTCCGACAATGTTTGACTGTCCCAATTTTCTTCTTTATCACCGGTCGTAGAGCACCCGGCTTCATCAGTCAACTGCTGCGAAAACTTTTCTCTGGCTTCTAAAACGGACGGAGGAATTTTTGAATCAGGAAGGTTGAAATTTTTTGCCCATTTGACAGCTTCCTGAAGATCATTGTAACACATCAGTTGCTCTACTAGCTGTTCCTTTAAATAATCACTATCTGCAACTGCTGTCAGCACCATCTCTTCCCAACTTCCTGATCCCATTGACATCTCAATATAACGTTTATACAGCAAATATTTTATAGCCCCAAATCCACGGGCATTGGTTATATTTGGACATAGACTGGCTGGAATTTCATAAAGTTTCATTAATCGAACAGCCAGTTTGCTCAAAGTTTTACGATTTAACTGCCCTCTTTTGATGCTAGTCAATTCAACGCCTGAGTTATTAATAAAATCTTCGATACTGGTGCTGCGATCACACAGGTTATCCAACATCTGAACTACCTCTCTCTGTTGATTTGGCTGACCAATGACATAGTTTTCAAGCAAGTTCACTTTATCTTGTAGCAAAAGTGGGATGATAACGTCGTTAATTTTAAAATGTCTCTGTAATCGTAACTTAGTGATCGCAATGGACGCTTCTTTAAATTTCTGATTATCGATATTATAACGAACTAATGGCACAAAATAATCGTTTCCTACGTGATTCATTTCATACACTTTCACAGCCATGTCGAAGTATGTGAAGTTCTTTCCCGCAGTCACCTTGTAAACATGTGTTCGTAGTTCTTCATCTAACAAGGTCGCCTTATCAATCCGGTTTCTGTTCTGAGGTGAATTGAGCCATTTGTCTAATTCTTTGAGCATGAAAAATGATAAAGATGTTGTTTTGAATGTTGAGAAATCTTTTGATTTTTCTAACAAGAAAATGGTCAAAGAATAAGGATTTGGAGCATTTTGTAAATGGCTGCATAATATATTAGAAACGGTTTTGTTTACGTGAAATCGATCTGGTGTTTTATCGTCAAACCAAACACTTTCCAACTGAGCAAGGATTTCATACATTTCATATGTGGTCAATTCCGCTACTTTCGTTTTGTTCTGATTTTTGTTAATCCATGAAACAAGTTGAGGGCTGTTACTTGAAGAAGCCATATTCTAAACTAAGTCTCTAATTAAGTAACAGCGTATTCAACGCCTTACAAATTATTTATATTCGTCCATCACTTTAAATACTTTCAAACAAATTCGTGGAAATTTAGGTGAATATTTTCATTGGAAGTTTTTATCAATATTGCACAGCACATGGGAACTGTTTGCAATAAATCTTGACATGCGCAAACAGATGGACGATCCAAGTTACTAGCTGGAGTTGTCTCCCATAGACAGCGGTTGTATTATAATTTGATTCAGTTGGGAATCTTATAAGTTTTGAATATCATCATATGAAATATAAAAATTAAATGACCGTAATTCAAAGTAAATAAATCTCATCGCATTTCCAATGCGTTATACCAGTGTTGCTTTGTGATTGTAATTTTATAATATTCTGGTTTTGTTAGGGCTACATCATGTAAGAGTTATATCTGCATGCCCGTTATGTTAGTAGTTGAGTTCAAATATTACATATAATTAATTATTATTTAACATGACATTGACAAGCCCATAATCAACTCTCAGGGCCATCGGTTAGCTAATTAGATTTAGATTAGAAACCGTGGCCATGTATTGAGTTTAACGATACAACAGATAACGAAGACTTACATGTAGTCTCGACTGTCAAGAATCGTTGCTACGATAATAAACAATGTGTACACAGGTACGCTACATTTTGTTGAAACGTCAAACACTTATAATTCCACACAGCAAAAAGCAAAAAAGAAATTTGACTGAAAGTTTCAATTCATTCATTTTTCATTATCTATTTTTGAGCTTGTATTGCAAGAACGACCATAGTTCTAAAATAGGCCGGAGGGCCTGACAAGGACAGCTGTCTAGTCCTTCGGATGAGACGAAAAACCGAGGTCCCGTGTATATATTGGAATGCACGTAAAAGATCCTCTGGTAGTTGGAATTCGATATAAGAGTAGGCGATAGTGCCGCTGCCCGGGCAAAATTTCCCTCATAGCACACTGTATGGCGTATGCCCGTCTTCATTAGCCCAGTATAGGAGCAGAACAGTAGGACGTTAAACCCCATTTCATTTCATTTCATTTCTAAAATAGGCCTACTTACTGTTTGTAATAGACAGCAGTCAGGGATCATCAAGTAGTATATTGACTTGGGGATGTGGCACCTTGCACCTGTCTCATATTAGCCTATAGATCTGCCATATAGTTTGTACTGACTTGCCCAATGACTCACTACCACTGTCTTGTCACTCTGTCCATTGTTCAGAGTTTGCTAGAGAAATATTTTCTAGGCTGGAAAACGCGTTTGCGGTCGTCCAATTTTCAAAAATGCCCGGGGGAGAACCATTGACGGATCATTGCGAGAGCGACAGAGGTAAAATTCCTCGGGCCCGGGCCACTTTGGGGCCCCGCGATTTGGTGACAAAAATAAAGAAAAATATTTATTTTATATTTTGTAGAAAAAAAAAATAATGAAGACCCATTTCCCAAAGATCGTGAAACACAGCGACCCTTTTTCGAAGGGTTTTGAAATTATTAGATAGAGGGAATCCAAGGGACATCGGTCAGAAAAAAATTGATATAAACGTTTGGATGGGTTGGCAGCGGGAAGGTGAGAGAGAGAGAGAGAGAAACGGGGTTTAACGTCAACTCGACACAAACTAGAGGATTTCGGGACTAACATATGGTTTAATTTTATTTTAATAATTCGCTTGCGCGTAGGGGTCTTTAGCAGTGGGAGGAAACCTGAGGACCCGGAGAAAACCCATGAGGTTGGACTGGCGACCCTACTCCTTGTCACGTACAACTAGGGATTCGAAACCACGCCAGTTGACTTAATGACAGGCCGTATGATACAGCGCGCACGTGCTAACTATTCGGCCATCCAACCCCCAGGTGATATCAGAATTATTTCCAAAACCCGAAACCCGGTACTATGTCCAACTCTTATTTCAAATTAAAATTCTCATTGGTTGTTTCACGTGCACGGAAACGTGTACACGTTTCTGTTTATATACCCATGGCTCCTGACAGCACTAGAACTACTTCCTCTACTCTCCAATCGGTATTGATTGTCTTGCTTTCGATATTCATCACTTCATACTTCATCCATTTATGCGGAATGATGACGCGAGCTTCTGTACTCGATTTAGTTAGAGGCATGGACGGGACCTCTGTTTTCGTACCATCCGATCGATCAGACCCAAACTTGCCAACCCCACTTTTATGCACCAATGACACGGGTAAACTAGACCCGAGTTCACAAAACATTCTCAGACCTAAGTTAAGAATTTACTCAAAATTGTTCGCCCTATTTTAACTAAAATATAGCACTTTATAAAACTTTTGTTGTTTTAATGCATCAGATACATCAATAAGAAACTATATGCAAAGTTTTGTGTTTCTGGATCAAAGATATTTCTCATAAACACTGGTTGAAAATTGACGAAAGGTCCGTTCATACTACATCCGTATCCGTATCTGTAAATACGTACTGGTATACATTAGTCATTTTTAGAGAAAGGGTTCAAATAGAATCCGGCACGTATTGCGCACAAAAACAACTGCGTCCGTTAAGCCGGATTGATTGCTCCCAGAGCGTATTTTTGTAAAGTGCGTCCGGCATTTCGGCTAGTGAGCCGAGCATTAGCCAATCAGCGAGTACTTTCCCCTTATTACATCATCTCCCCAAATAGAAACTCAATCCATTGCAAGAAAAGCCTGGCCTTGTGTGCTGTGGATTTGTGTAGTCTTGTGAAGAACACAACATGGACAAGACAGAGGAAATAATCATCCTTGTGGAGAGAAATCCCATACTATATGACAAAACAGAAAACAATTACAAAGACACAAACAAGAAACAAGATGTTTGGAAAGAACTTGGGCAAAAAGTTGGACTGACAGGTATGTGATTAAAAAAATACGCGACTTTATTCAAACACATTTTCGCTTTCATGTCAACAGTCTCCATAATGAGTCCTTTTTAGTTTGGACAGAAATATATCAAAGCATGATGATATTAGAAAGTCAGAGTCTGACATTTAAGCAGTCTCTAAATTGGTCGATTTCTGGATTTAGTCCTATTCCACAGAACTTTATGTTTGTCTTTTTGTTTGGGATTTTTTCACTACATGTATTAACGTCTACGGATAGAAAGCCGTGATTTATACTATCTTCTTGGTGGAAATTGCTGTAGTAACACCTTGTTTATAACGTCCTTGCAAGGGTGCACTGACATGTCATGTCTATGTCCTAAGTAGCATGTCCAAAGCATGCATCATTTTGCCATGCAACTGCTCCTGCTGGTGAGACAAAGTAGCTTTTGAATTGCTCCCGCACCTCAAGGGCTGTAGCCTTTGGTCGATGACCTTCTCGCCTCAAAGGCCTCAATACACCATCGTGGATGTCTACTTCCGTCTTGTAAGAGTCAGTCCTTTGTGCGCCGGCCTCGTTTTCACCACACATCATGTTATGTAAAACTATGGTAGCTTTCACAACACAATCAATCAACATGTCCGGGTGACATAGGGAGTTTTCTGTGATACATCCTCCAACGATTTGCCAGAATGCCAAACGCGTTTTCTGAGATTCTCCTCGCTCGCGATAATCTGTAATTATAAATCCGCTTGGCATCATCCAAATCAGAACCTGGATACGGACGCATCAGATTGCTCATGAGCGGAAAACCTCCATCTCCTACTATTACATGAGGAGAAGGTGGACCATCCACGAACACTATTTGACCCATACGAACCAATGTCCACAAATGTAAAGCGATACCCACAGTCAACGAGTGCCAGAAGTACTATTGAGAAAGTTTTCTTGTAATTGAAGTATTTGCTTCCAGAGCAGGCAGGCGCCTGAATCAACACATGTTTTCCATCTAATGCACCCAAACAGTTGCCATCTTTCTTGGAATCAATTTCAATTTGGCGCCACATGTCTTGAGTTGGTTCAGGTAGATGAATTGGCTGTAGTTTATTCCAAATCGCTTGGCATACTTCACGGACGATCAACGACACGATAGAAAGCCCCACGCGGTAACTGAATGCTATGGTCTTGTATGAATCGCCCGTTGCCAAGAATCCGAAAGCACAACAAATTTTGATTATTAATACAAGTGTACATTTTTGTTTTTTGTTTCAGGTAAAGAAGTGGAATCGCGTTGGAGGACTGTGCGTGATAATTATGCTAGATATCGAAGGAAGCTGAAATGTCGGAGCGGGAATGCAGCGCATAACACTGTGAAGGAATACAAGTATGCTAAAGCCCTGTCCTTTCTAATTCCCCACTTTGCCGAGAGACCCACCAGCAGTAACGTGGCAGAAGAATTAGATGATGACCAATTGCAATCAGATAACTTTACTGACGAAGATGATGATACAAGTCAAGCAGCAGACCTGAAGCGGCAACAGAATCGTCTGGTTACACCTAAAAACCCCAGTACTGCCTCATCAAGCCATTTCAAGCAAAAACGAAAGCGTTCTCCAGCTGACGTGGACGCCGTGTTTTGTGAATATTTTAAGAAGAACTCATGCAGTGCAATAAAAACAGAAGAAAAGGCAGATGATGTGGATTTATTCCTTCAATCCATGGCTGGACCAATCAGAAAGCTCCCTGCATATAAACGGGCTGATGTCAAATTTAAGATACATAGCATCGTACATGAAGCAGAAATGCGGTGCTCTTTCCCTGCAAGTATGACACCATCTGACATGCCGTCTACAAGTGCACGTCTGGATATCACCTCCACCCGTTTGATGCCATCTCCCGCACCTCACATGCAGTCAATGGACAGCCAACCCACAGTAAGCAGCAACTTGGAGTCGGGCTTTCGTGGTTACCAGTCATACACCGCGTTTTCGAATTCTGATCATTCAACATGATGACCATGAAGACGTCTATTGGAACTTATTGAATCAGGAAAATAAAAAAAACAGTTTCTGTTATTTTTTAACATTGGAACTTATTTCGTTCATGACGATTTGATGGAACAAGCTGTAATTATCTTCAGTTTGAACATTTGATTGGAACTGTTGTCTTCAAGATTCGATGGAACAAACTGAAATTAGATCTATTTTCATTTGTTTGATTCAAGAATATACATGAAGGGTGTAAGGGAAGAACTGACTGACAATTTTGTCTTAATGCCGACGTGTACTCTCCCCGTTCTTCCCTTACACCCTGGTGATTGTGATTTAAAATAAGGGATCATTTTAAATTAAACAACGACTTCTGGCACCGAAAACATGCATACATAATAAATGTTTGAAATTCAACTAAAGTGTTGTTTTCATTTACAAATGCATTGCATACATTAAAATTGATAATTATGTTATAACAAGGATGAATAAATATATTTGTTTTGTGTTCTTACGAAAGGGTGACAAAATGTATTTTTGTCCATTTGGAGTTACTAAAACTACTTAAAGGCTCAATACCACTCTTGTTGTAACTGAATAATATGTCCCAATCTTTATTCTGGTCAACAAATTGTACTATTTTACAATATTTCAATTTATTGATGATACAAATTTCATCTAACACACCTTATTTAAACATTTTGAAAAATTCAACATAATGGTTTGAAACGTCTAACGTAAACCTTTGTAAATGAAACTTCGATTTAAAAATATTTTCGAACCCTCTGGACAAGTAAAATAGGATTAATGGATAATTTACACAATAGGTAGGACACTTAAACATCTAGTACTTAGATAGAGATATTATTTATTTTCTGGAGCTTTCAAGCCTGCAAGAGTGTTATTGTCCCTTTAAGAGGAGAGACTAAACTTTAGAATTATGTTAGAATCTTGTCTGTAGCTCTCTTCCACACAGATACAGTCTGTCCAACTCTAACTTTTGGAAAAGTCACTTTTGGGAAAATCGCAATTGACAATGATAGCTGTCTACAGAAACCTCAGTAGTTCATACAGGAATTTTGGCAAGCATTTCGACTTTCTAAACAATCTTCCAACTTCAACTCTTCTAGGTTGTAATAATTTAGGTTGTAATAACAGATACGAGTGTGTCAGAAACCCAAAAATGCAAACATCCATAATTTTCACCTGTTCCTCTCTTTCATTGATTTTCTCAAAACTGTCCCAGCGACTTTTTCTCATCATTTTGATAGAACACAACACATTTTAGCCTTAGCTAGACCCAGTTTCAGATTTCTAAATTCTATCTTGATTCAATTTTTCCGCGGCTAAATTATTCACCTCATCCTTGTGCATGCATGTGTACTACAGTATCTCCCCGGTCAAATATGAACACACATACAGATCAAGCCCCCCCCCCCCCCGGGGTTAACGAACTTGCTATCTTCACATTTGAGGTAAAATATTACAACTTCTTTATTATAACTATTATATTATCACTTTACTTACCTCAAGCAAATGGCCAGCCGTTCTCTCGGAGTGATAGCCTCTTTCCAACTTGTATCCTGTTTGCGAATTTTATCTGTAATCAGGTCCAAGATGTAGTCAAACTGTTGTTTTGTCATTCGGAAATATTGTCTGAATTTGTCCGGATGAAAATACAATTCTTGCACCAGGTGGTGGTATTCTCCATATTTCTTCCTTCTTTGTAACAGTTCATGGACCCTTACTCTCTTTTTTTTCTTTCGTCTTTGGGTCAGACTCCATGATTGCAAATTACAATATGTTATCTCTGACAGACAATTGCTCCTTGAAAGCCGGACGTTTTCGCGTTTTCTATTTGAACGGCAAAACGCGGATATGGATGCGGGTGCGGATACGGATGCGGATACGTTTACGGATAAGGATGTAGTATGAACCGAGCTTAATGCTTTGTGAAACCGGGGCCTCGCTGGACAATCTCCAGGAACATTCCATAATGGAACAAAGGACGCTCTGGTTCGTGAGCCACAACTTCTGAACTTACGCTGCTCTGTGATGAGGAGAATGTGGGAATTTGTTGTCATAACAAATTAGAAAACTGAATCTAGGGTATCCTAAGGCTTATAGGCTCATTTTATAGGTGCTAAATCGCTAATATTTGGGACCTAGAAAATGAATGCACATGTATATAAACTGATTTACATTCAATTGTTTCCGTTTTTACTCTAATTTCAAATCAGTTATGTTCGGCGAAATACGCCAGAGGTCTCAATCGAATGGCAACCTCTAACGTCTGGTTATTCCAGTCTACACCGATAGTACCATTGCGCATGCTCTCTCCAGATCAAAATATGGCATCACCGTTTGACATGACTTGTGGAATATGTCTAGCCTCGTTCTTCGAGTCCCGTTTTACAAATGGCGCTGAAACGCACCATGGTACAGGAATCGTCTACCAATGGTAAATTTTTTATTTTGCCTCAAATATTGGATATCAGAAACCCACCTTTTCCCGGTAAGATCACAACACCAATGTTGATTGAAATTGACAAATAATATGTGTTTTCAATGTCGAAGACTTTGGATAATATTGAGGTAGAGATTTAACTACTTAAGTCGTTCTTCAGCAGCCTTCGATCCCTGCATTGGCCGAGAAAGTTCATCCTGATATTCCGACGTGGTTTCCCCTTGTCAGTGGTGCAGAACGGAGGGCCTGACAAGGACAGCTGTCTAGTCCTTCGGATGAGACGAAAAATCGAGGTCCCGTGTATACATTAGAATGCACGTAAAAGATCCCTTGGCAGTTGGAATTCGATATAAGAGTAGGCGATAGTGCCGCTGCCCGGGCAAAATTTCCCTCATAGCACACTGTATGGCGTATGCCCGTCTTCATTAGCCCAGTATAGGAGCAGAACAGTAGGACGTTAAACCCCATTTCATTTCATTTCATTTCTTCAGTCAATTACGGTACTCGCTTTAGTGAGAGGTTCCGAAAATCTCGCAAACCCACTAATGTTAGTAGTACAAAACTCTGATTATTCACCAAACTTGCAATATTTCGTCAATTCTTTAATCCCGTTAAATATTTGTACATTATACGTTTAGCGATAATAGAGACTTTTGGCAAGCGGAATTTTTCCCATCCGTATCACGTGTCCGTATCGTATATGTGATACGTTGCGTCAATGTAGTTTTTGAGTTTTGGCAGATTTTCGCGTCGTATGCGTCGCTGAGCTGAGCTTAGTTCTATTACAGCATGATGACAGAGTGTCTAGTGTACAATTTACAAGAGGGAGCGAAGACGCTCGACCGTCATTTCAGAAAGTTTATTCCCCTTTATCATAGAATAAAATCATTTACAGATTTGAAAGATCCCACCTCCCTAAATTTAATATGTAGATTAATCAGCATGCAGACAGACAAACAGGAAAAGTATGACAATTCCGAGAAAATAACCCATAAAAAATAATGATTAAATTCCAGTCTTTATCATGGTTAAAATCACATCAAATATACACCTTCGTGTTCTAGGATACACATAGATTTATAAAAACGCCATGATATAACATTTCAACGTCTAAAAGTAGCAAAATAGACGGTAAAAAGACGACAATGTTATACGGAACTTCACGGTATGAAAGCTGTTCGATACGTGCTGCCGTATTCGTGTGCCGCATCACGTATGAGAAATACACACACATTGATGACGTCACATGCACAATCCATAGGCCACGGATACGCGATACGGACCAGGAATTTACGCTTGCCAAAAGTCTCTACTGACTGATCAGATACCATACAGTAAAGCAACCTTACCTGGAGTGCTCAATTTACAATCCGGTATTTAAAACAAAAGTGCAGAATAGAAAGAGAGAGAGAGAGAGAAATGGGGTTTAACGTCCACTCGAAACAAACTAGGTCATTTCGGGACTTACATGTGGTTTAATTTTATTTCAATAATTCGCTTGCGCGTAGGGGTCTTTAGCAGTGGGAGGAAACCGGAGGACCCGGAGAAAACCCACGAGGTTGGACAGGCGACCCTACTCCTTGTCACGTACAACCGGGGATTCGAAACCACGCCAGTTGACTCAATGACAGGCTTTATGATACTGCAGAATAGAACATTAATCATTAAATAATTAAATCATACCAAAACGTACTCACTCTGTCTACTGTTAGCTCCGCTTAAGAACAGGGGCCTGTTTCACCAAATTTTAATTAAGATAAAATCTAGATTTTATTAATTTGATTGGATAATATTAGATTGATTTTAGTGCTTAGCCAATCAAAATTGAAGTATCTGCTAAAATTTGGATTTTATCTTAAATTTGAAATTTCGTGAAACAAGCCCCAGATACGAAGCTAGTTGACAGACATTTTAAGTCTTAAATTAACTTTGGTAGTCGAAAACACGAGTATTTTGTTAAATATTTATTATGCTTCCACTTAATAAAATTGAAAAAATGTATTATGTCTGTATGTATGACAGATATGAAACGGAGTAGAACTGCATTACAAAACAGTATAGGAATTACAGAATGGAATAAAATATTACAGGAGAAATCAAAGAAGTATATACATTTAATACACGCGTGAAGGATAAGGCGTGATGTCAGTTCATGATTGCGATCATTGGTGGACCGTGGTAGATTTATGGGTTATTGTCCAGTATAACGTATAATTCTATAAGTTTGAATATCTCTTCAATTCAAGCATGGACATCGATTATTGTGGAATGGAGATGCTTTCAGCCCAATCTGATTAAAATACAGATCTATATTTCGTTTCGTTTTTTTATACTTTCGATGGCCTACACTACATGGAGATCTGACAAGTTATATAGCGATGATCACGTCAGGGTTCAAAAGACCGACTTTTGACCTATGACGTCAGACATTTGATTAACCAATCAGCATTGATGTTACTAGTGGATTACCCACAGTTCCGGGCAAAAAAGATCAAACCCTCAATTCGACAGACCATTTGATTGGCTGACCCCTCATTTCAAGCAGAACACTAGTTAAATAACAAGTCTTCCAGATCCAAGTGTAGTAAAGACAAGTAAAACGAAATTTTGAACTATAAAAACGAAACGAAATAGGATCTGTGTTTTAACCAGATTGCTTTCAGCCAGGCCTTATCATATTGTCCATTTCTTGGTTGCTTTTTTTTTAACCTATTGTCCTCTTCTGAACATCCGTTTAAATGTTGCTCTTAGTTCTGGTAGCCGCCATGAATAAATTAATGGATTTATGATGGAATTGAGTATAGTTAAACTGAAAGTCCCATTTAAAGCACTATCAGTCGCCATCTTAGTTACAGCAAGAGGATTGTAGGTTACATAAAAACAGAATAACGAAAATGGTAAATAGCAAACTATCGTTGGTATAACAACGGACGCGGTTGTAATTGTGGCTTTAAGATTCATTCTCCATGCAGCGGCCATATTTGACTCCCCAACTATTGACGGTAATATTGCCTTTATATGTTTTCTTGCAAGGCAGAAAACAACTAAATTCCCCAGGCATGTCATCGACATCATCATCACGTGATATATACCTATTATTTCACTGGTCTTTGGTGTGGCTAATTCTAGCCAATCACAGCGAGTTACGTGACGATTACACGTATCCATAATCAAAAATGAAACTATTATTCCGCAAGTCCAACATAGTACAAAGTATATCCCAAGACTGAGGTTGGTTACAAAGGCATCATATCGAAGCGGCATATACAGCGCAACGATTCTCTCCACTGTCATGGTACATATGGTATGTAACGTTAGTGTCGTCATAACCACTATGACGCTGTATCGGATATAACATTCTAAATAAGCACCACGTATCAGATTCACTGTGAAGGTATGGTATATGAACACTAGCCCAAAAAGAGCATCAGCCAACGATAAATTTAACAAACACATCTTCAACCCTTTCTTCAAATTATTGGTTTTTAAAAGTGCAATACCCGTCGTTATATTTTCAACCATCACCAGCAATCCTACAACTCCTTGAAAAACGATGACGATTAAAGACGTCTCGCTTCTTGTCGGACAAAGAGCACAGGAGGGACTCGATTCCTCTGTCGATAGTAGAGGAGTAAGCCCCCCTAAAGTCGTAGTTTCTAGTTGATCGGTCATTATTGCTGAACTGCTACACAAACAAATAGACACGACAAACCTACGGACAGCACAAAATAAACAGACAACACAAACAGTGATTCCACTCTATTAGTGTATGTGATCTGAATTGCCGCTTGACTCTGATGAAAAATAATATTGCAGTGTATTGAAAGGATGTACTCATATCGATTGGTGATAATCCAGATATAGTAGATTTAAATACGTAATATAACCACCATTATCGACCCTTGAAAACCTTTCTTTGTTTCTTCATAAACAGAATTCACCGGAACGGTTAGTTTCTGTCCACCGTAGCCATTAAGTCATAATAACTCCAATAGTGTTGGTTGCTTATCCATTAATGTAAATAAGTGTTTAATCTTTTTTTTTATGGCTAGTGACTATTTTACTGAATACAGAGTACATCAATCGTCTACTATTTAAACAAGTTCATTAGTAACAATGCTAACAAAATATGGGTTCGATTATCTCATAATTGGATAGAAATGAAATGGGGGTTAACGTTCTACTTTTCCGCAAAACTGGACTAATGGATATAGGCCACGCAGTGTGCTAAGAATGTGGTCCCACGTTCAACTCTTATTTCGAATCCCAACTGTTCGTTTACGTGTACGCTAACGTGTGTCACCACTGAAAACATGCTGAAAATGATCGAAAGTAACCAGCCCTTCTATACAAATGTTAACTTGCGAAATTCACCTTTGTTCTTTGTGGCCTCAGATGCCAAAAGCTCAAATTGTCCGTTTTTGCACTAGTAAGATTTAAAGCAATAAAATGTCAGCGTAAAATATAAAAACTAAAGCGAAACCTGTTTTAATTAATAAAAGGAACATTTAAAACTTGTCTTTAGGTGGTCTTAGCACCGTACATTTACTTTAGAACGTCGAAAAAGATCTTGCATAACAGAACCAAAACACTTCGAAACCAGTTTCAAAAGTACGTAAAACTGTCAAATCAAAATCTCTCTGATTTATATTAAATGGATAGATTAAGTAATCTTGCGTTAATAGTTTATTCAGTTAAAAATAAATAGAATTGAGGATTAATACAGGTGTATTCACAATGAAGGAAATACTCCTAGAGTGGGTTATCGTTGTCCAGCCATCTGGTGCCCAGAGCAGCCTAATTAAATAAAAGAAAAGGGTAGACGTTGAAGGGTGCCCAAAATGAACACTTACCTAAACATGGTAATGGCTCACCTCAATAGCCGACGTATGCAAACGATCTATATAAATTAAAGACCGTGTTTAAATTTGCTTGAGGGACGTTCCTAGAGGGACGTTCAACCCCCTCGGCTTAGAGGCCGGAATAGAGACAACATGCTGTTTTCTTAGAGAGACATACCTTTAGCCGCTGCGGCTTAGATGTCGGGATAGACAACATGTAGACTTAGAAAGAATAGCGTAACTCTTCCAGGAAACTTATATTTAGCTTATATGTAATGTTATAGCTGTGTGTGTGTAGTTTCTTGTATACAACTTTTGTATTATGGATGTTATAAAGTTATATAAACATAGTTATAACAACACAGTGTTCCAGAGTTAATTGATCAATGAGTAAAAATGTACACAACGTGAAAGTTCTGATCGGATAGGGTCACTGTCCAGTTTGAGGAAATTACTGACACACGTCAACATTACATTGTTTGTTCTTTTTGATGGTCGCGACTCGCGACCAGGATACTGTCACATATTGTCCATTTGTTGGTTGTTTTATTTTTTTTAATCTATTGTCCTCTTCTGAACATTCGTTTAAATGTTGCTCTTAGTTCTGGTAGCCGCCATGAATAAATTAATGGATTGATGATGGAATTGATTATAGTTAAACTGAAAGTCCCATTTAAAGCATGACCAGTCGCCATCTTAGTTACAGCAAGAGGATGGTAGCTTAAATAAAAACAGAACAACGAAAATGGTAAATAGCAAACTATCGTTGGTATAACAACGGATGCAGTTGTAACTGTGGCTTTAAAGGTCATTCTCCATCCAGCGTCCATATTCGATTCCCCAACCACTGACGGTAAAATTGCCTTTATATGTTTCCTTGCAAGGCAGAAAACAACTAAATTCCCCAGACATGTCAGAGACATCATGATCACGTGATATATACCTATTATTTCATTGGTCTTTGCTGTGGCTAATTGTAGCCAAGAACATCGAGTTAGGTGACGATTACATGTATTCATAACCAAAAATGATACCATTATACCGGAAGTCCAACATAGTACAAAATATATGCCAAGATTGCGGTTGGTTACAAAGGCACCATATCGAAGTGGTATATACAGTGCAACGATTCTCTCTAGCGTCATGGTACATATGGTATGTAACGTTAGGTTCGTGATAGCAGCTATGACGCTGTATCGGATATAACACTCCAAATAAGCACCACGTATTACCAAATTCACTGTGACGGTATGATATATAAACAATAGCCCAAATAGAGCATCAGTAAACGATAAATTTAATAATGACATCTTCAACCCTCTCTTCACATTATTGGTTTTTAAAAGTGCAATACCCGTCGTTATATTTTCAATCATCACCAGCAATCCTACAAATCCTTGAATAACGATGACTAGTAACGACGTCTCGCTTCCTGTCGGACAAAGAACACAGGGGGCGCTGGATTCCTCGGTAGATAGTAGAGGAGTAAGCTCCCCTAAAGTTGTAGTTTCTAGTTGATCGGCCATTATCGGTAAGCTGCTAATAGTAAGTGCAGAGGGATCGTACCATACATAAACAGATACACACGAAAAACTATGAATGGTTCCACTACTGATGTCTTCCGTCTTGCTCCAGCCACAGTATAGTGGACCGTCCTAAGACCTTCTCTGAGCAAGTTTTGTAGTTATTTGACTACAAGAAAGTTACTGGGCTATAACTCCCTTAAAATTCAATTACACTAACCCCAAACTGTACTGTACACAGCTTAACATATAATAAACCAATTGCCAATGACATAAAGGTGAAACCTTACCGTATAATTATATGATATGATTAAACCCAACTGCTATGCGAAATTTCTGTTCATTTTAAAATGGCCACCGAACCAGAATCACGTGGTGTCATGATCACTCGACAATATAGAAAAACTGTTTGGTAAGATAAGATTATGATTTCAATGTTCCACTCTTTCACTATTTGTAACATATTTACTTATTTCCATGCAAACTGTGATGATATGTGTTGAACATTTTGCAATTGAACCTAATTTTACTTGTTCAAAGCCTCGAATAGTGTATCAATTGCAGCCGTAGATAAGAATTATCACGGCTACAAATTGCAGCTAACGACAAACCTGCGTACGTGACACAATACACAGACACCACAAACGGTGATACAATATTTTGGTGTATATGATGAATTGTCGCTTGACTCTTAATGAAAACAAGTGTGTTGAAATGATGTGGCACTTAACTCTTATAGATTGGTGAGAATCCAGACATAGTAGATTTAAATACATAATATAATCACTATCGACCATAGAAAATTTTCCTTTGTGTCTCCAAAAACAGAATTGAACGGACGGGTTATTTTATGTCCATCCTCGTCATGAAGTCGTAATTTTTCCAATAGTGTGGGTTGGTTATCCATTAATCTAAACAAATGTTTAATATTTGCTGGCCAGTGGATATATTACTAAATACAATGATTTAAAAACAGACCCACCGTCCATTACTTAGTAACAATGGCAACAAATTTATTTTCGATTATCTTAAAATTGGATAGAAATGAAATGGGGGAAATTGTGCGCACAATGCCGTAACTAACTCAGAGGAACGAGGTGGGCGGGAAGTGTTCTCAGGGGTGCTGTAAAATTGACGGACAATTTATATATATTGTTTTTATGGTCGACAATTTTTTCACAGGGGGGGGGGGGGCGAAACTTTTTGCAGGGGGTCTTTGTTCCCCCCCCCCTCCCAGTTACGGGCATAATTCCAGGTGTTCGTTTACGTGTACGACAACGTGTACACAGGACCTCGATTTTTCGGCCCACACGACCGACTGGACGCTGTTGTTGCCAGGCCCTCCGTCCTGCATCACTGACAATGGAGAACCCACATCGAAAAATCCTAGATTGAACAGATTCATTCGTATTATTGGTTACAACTGTGTTTTCAATTATCCCATAAATAATTGAGACCTTAATCGAAGATTCATTGTGTAATATCATGGACCTTATAATACATGTATTATAAGGTCCATGGTAATAAACATGAAGACACCATATGAATAAAACAGCATCACCACACTCGCATGTGACTTTTGTTTGGTGAAATCGCCCATGGACAATACAAAGACCATCAACAATCAACAATACCATAGGACAACGAAGCAAGTTATTTATTAGATACATAGTTTTGTTTGGGCCCTTGCATCGGACCCAGGGGGGTTGGATGGCTGAATGGTTAGCGTGCGCGCGCTGTATCATAAAGTCTGTCATTGAGTCGACTGGTCTGGTTTCAAATCCCCGGTTGTACGTGACAAGGAGTAGGGTCGCCTGTCCAACCTCGGGGGTTTTCTCCGGGTCCTCCGGTTTCCTCCCACTGCTAAAGACCCCTACGCGCAAGCGAATTATTGAAAGAAAATTAAACCATATGTTTGTCCCGAAATGGCCTAGTTTGTGTCGAGTGGACGTTAAACCCCATTTCTCTCTATCTCTGCATCGGACCCCGGTTGACACCCTCTCTCCTCATTTACTCAACTGAAAGTTCTGGTCGCAGTTAGGCCTTTTTGCATGTTTTTGTGCCAGACATATAACTAGCTAATTCTGTGTGGCAGGTTATTACAACTCTCTAGTCTAGCCCTAAGCAACTACCTGAAGCTCATTGGTCCACTTTTATAGAAATACGAACATCCCGGTGGAGGTATAGACAAACGTCTTGACTAGCGATAACCATTTGTCTGGATAAACACGTCTACAACATTGTGAACGGGGTGCTATTTTTCGTACGCGGAGTTGATCCGACACTTGTGTCTGACAAGGAACAGGTTCGCCCTCCTAGCCCCGTGGGGTTTCTCAGCGCCCTTCGGTTTCCCTCAACTACTAAAGACCCCTACGGCCAAGCGACTTATTGAAATAAAATTGAACAATATGTTACTCCTGAAATGACTAGTTTCGTAAATAGAGTTTGACATGCTGTCGCTGTGTTTTAAACAACATCTAGAAACCAAGATCCTCGTACCATTTAAACATACATTATGCAAGAGCTAAATCTGTCTATTGCAGGTCTATTAACAAAACAAGACCATAATCAACTGTCGATGGCATCGCTAGCCTACAATCTGTAGTGGATTATGACCCGATTTACTGCATAACTTTCCTTCACCATTTAATGATTAAGTGGATAATCGAGACTACGATTTTTGTCCTACCGACTTTAGTAATAATGATCGAGCCTAGGCGGAAATTTCAATCGCTTAAGTCTTGGTTCATAGAGGATCAATTTGAATGAAATTTCAGCAAATTGCCTTTACATTATCTAGTTTTTAACTATTATGGTGAGAACTGCCAACTCTTTATCAAATCTCCCATAAGGTATCTTTAAACAAAATAATAATAACCAAAAGACGTTAAAACAAATATGACAATATATTTTAATGATCAAGGGTGATGATTAAACATCTATTTACTACACGTAGTGCCGCCTGACTGTTCTGGATGTAATTTTCGAATAACCAGACTCTTCAAACCTGTGAAGTTCAAGAGTAATAGATGTTAAATACATTTATTGAAATGTTTTTCGTTTATCATTATTATTACCAAATAAAGATATTCTAAGATATTACACTGCTGTATTATTTACTGTGTGAAAGATGACTATAGCACACTAGAGATATGTTGTTTGATCACTATAGGCACATATTATGATATGTCATACCAGACTTGTGATAGCACCTTATAGGATAATATAGTAACCCAGACTCCTTTATCTCAATGGGTAGCTGTGTACGTACAGACCATTAGATTATTGGTGTGTAACAAACGTACATGTAGCACAAATACGGTATGGTTATAAGACTCTTCATGGAAAAGATGTAGCAGAGAGACGGGTGCTTGGTGCTTGGGGAGTGGACCTCCGGGTCTAACCCTCTGTTCTAGTTGTATATAATGTTGATATTTACAAGGCTGTCCGTCTTTTTAAACTGATAGTATTACAGTATGCATACTTTTATCAATTAGAACAGTTTCCAGCACTGTGATGCATGTCATGGTTTACATCAAAAATATGTTCACCTTAAATTATTTAGAATCTACCTTTCTGAAGACATTAAAACAGTTTTAAGCACTTCGATGAATATCATGGTTTACATCAAAAAGATGTTCACCTTACATGCTTTAGAATTTATACCTTTCTGAAGACATTAAAACAGTTTCAAGCACTTCAATGCATGTCATGGTTGACATCAAAAAGATGGTCACCTTAAATGCCTTAGAATCTATACCTTTCTGAAGACAAAACCATAACATTTTACCTGCTACTGCAGCTTGGAATCCAGCGTTATAATCTGTAGCTACTTCATTGTTAATGTAGTTCTGTCTTGAATCTTGGTAACTGCCATCAGAATCTGGGCCTCCAACTAAAGCTCCGTACAGCGTATGGACATTAGGCTCCTTAGTAGACATTATAAATGGCCCACAAGGTGCCGGTGGATTGGGGCATGACCTA
Organism: Patella vulgata; assembly: GCF_932274485.2. Classification (NCBI taxonomy): domain Eukaryota; kingdom Metazoa; phylum Mollusca; class Gastropoda; family Patellidae; genus Patella; species Patella vulgata. The sequence goes on from NC_065885.2 coordinate 9,265,909, forward strand.
GAACAGAATTTAAAATTGATTTTAAAGGGAAGAAAATGGTAGCCAATGAAATGAAATGGAGTTTGGTGTCCTACTTTTCTGCACCGACTGGGCTCATTAAGACGGTTTGTTAGTACGAATCGTTAGTAATCGGATACAAATGTTCTGTTGAAACTTGTTTCATCAATAAAACTTTAGATTAGAATTTCTTATAAACACACATGAAATGGAACGTGTTACTTTTCATCACCAATGAGAGAGAGAGAGAGAGAGAGAGAAATCGGGTTTAACGTCCACTCGACACAAACTAGGTCATTTCGGGACTAAAATAATAATAATTAGTTTGCGGGTAGGGGTCTTTAGCAGTGGGTGAAAACCGGAGGAACCGGAGAAAACCCACGAGGTTGGACAGCCAGTTGACTCAATGAGAGGCCTTATGATACAGCGCGCACGTGCTAACCATTAGGCCATCCAAACCCCCTCATCAGCAATGAAGACGGGGATATTGTCAAAGGCATACAATTAACGAATTGCCCATGACATGAACGCACTCTCGGTTTTCGTACCATCCGATGGATTAGACAATTTATCTTGCCAGGTCCACCCTTATCTCGATTTGAATATCATCCGATCTATTAGAAGCATTGGTTTGTCAGACCCATCCTTGTGCACAAATGACACGGGGAAACCAGAGTGGGCAACCTCCAGGAAGATTCCTGAATGGAACAAAGGACACTCTGGTTTGTGAGCCACACGAATAATATAACATAACAACTTCTGAACTTACGCTGCTCTGTGATGAGGAGAATGTGGGAAATTTTTGCCATAACCAATCAGAAAACTGAATCCAGTGTCTCCTAGGGCATAATGGATCTGACTCATGGCCCATTTTCTATACTCAACAGCGTTAAGTCCTTCTTCAGCAGCCAACAGTGCAACCAGGGCCATGTTAGCTGAAAACATTTAATAAACGTAAAGTTTGAATGACCTAGCAAACAATTAATCACATCTACAGGATCGCCTTAATACTAAACGGAAATCTGATTAAAATACAGATCTATATTTCGTTTCGTTTTTTTTTATACTTTCAATGGCCTACACTACATGAAGAGCTGACATGTTGTAGTTGGAGGTCGGGTCAGAGGTAATATGAACTGACGTAAGACATTTGATTAACCAATCAGCGTTGATGTTTCTAGTGGGTTATCCACAGTTCCGCACAACTAAAGCCAAAGACTCGCCGTAACAGATCGTTTCATTGGCTAATCCCTGACATCATCCATAACAACTCTTTCGGATCCTAGTGTAGTAAAGACAATTAAAACGAAATTTTGAACTTTAATAAACGAAACGAAATAGGATCTGTGTTTTAATCAGATTGAGTAAACGGCAGAAATTATAAACAAATAACCATGATAGACTAGACACAACGAAACCGTCCATGAATCCAAATTTATAATAATTTCCAGACGAAAACTTGAAACGCAACCTTGGCTAAAGCTAAAAGTTCTATTTAGATTTTAACGAATTTGTTTGCAACAACCCTATCGAATCACTCAAAAGTCTTTCTTTTACAATCTGGTATGTTGATAATAGAATGGAATCTTACATGCATATCTGAGTGATCCCCACTGAAGTCGCCAGGCTAGTCCTTTAGGGGTATATTTGATAGTTCCTCCAGGCATCCAGTATTTAAATGTTCCTTCAACGGCTTGCTTATAAATATCCTTCTTGGTAAATTTGTACAGGAGAACCTAAAACGAAAGACAAAAAGCCTGTCAGATAATACAGAACATAATGGCCTCTGGACATTGCTCTACTGCTCTATGAACAATGTACGTTAACTTCCATTCTGGGAACTAATATTTTGTTTGTTTTAAGTTTTGTTTATCTATCATTCTTTATTAGATTATACAATCGGTGGTATCTCAATCTTGGATCATTGGACACATCCTAAGTTGTAGAAAATATATCAGTTATTTTAATTGAAATCCTATCAATATTTGATACCTGGTTAGCAGCTTGAACATCATCCCAGGACATTCCCCATGCAGGTTCTGGTTGGAACCATTTTTCGGCTTCAGCTAAATATTTGGATTCGTTTGTTACTTTGTACATCCACAACGAAGACCAACACATTTCGTCTGTCATATTGGTTGATCTGCAAAGCATAGTGGTTTAAAATAGTTCAAATAATATTACTGTCATCAGCTACTAATATATGAAGCCGAACACAGCCGTTACCGCCTACAGAGGCTTTGATGATTTCATCAGAAGGCGAGGTTGTTGTTCACCGAGACACAGAAAGAAGTCAATCAATTAAATGATATATGTTTTAAACACATAAGAGTTAGTAAAAACTTTTACGAAGATAGAGAGAAATGGAGTTTAACGTCCACGCGACCGAAACTCCGTCATTTCGGGACTAACATATGGTTCAATTTGATTTCAATAATTCAATTGCGCGTAGGGGTTTATAGCGGTGGGCGGAAACTTGAGGACCCGGAGAAAAACCCACGAGGTTGGTCAGGCGGGAAATCGAAACCACACCCCCAGACTGAATGACAGACCTTATGATCTAAAGCGCACACGTTCAACCATTCCGAATGGTTTGGAGAAAACAGTAACATTTTAGCCTTTTTATCAAATTGCTTTCAACTCGTAAATTTATTAACAAATAAACAATTTGAAGTTTTCTGAAAAATGCTTAGATGAACATCTGCGATACAAAAAAAATATACGACACACCTCTAACTAAGATATAATCTGTACATAGGTTCAACTTCAAAAATCAGAATTGGACTTGCACTTGAGCTCGTAGCCATCCAAAAGAGTTAAAACTTGATTTCAAATTTTGAGAATATGCCAAATGTCTTACTTGTAATAACCTGCTGCAGCACTGACGCTATCTGTGTATCTACCCTTGTGAGTCATCGCAAAATCATAGAGTTCTTTACCATGGGTCAACAGCTTAGCAGCATAGGCGGGATCTGAAAATATATGTAAATGAAATGGGGTTTAAAGTCCTAATTTTCAGTACCATCAGTACTAATGAAGACGGATATACCCGATGCAGTGTGCTATGAATTCCTTTTAACTCGGGCAACGGCGCTACGGATTAGTCTTATATCGAATTCCAACTACCAAGGGCTCCATTATACTGCACCTGGATTGAGAACTGAATGGAGTAAAATTCGCCAAGTGGTCGATTCACACAATGGTTCTACTTTTGATTGAACTCATAAGTAACAGATAACCACGAATCCTTTGTAATTGAGCCGAAAGTAGCTTGAATTATGATAACATGGTGTCCGGTTCATTGTTTTTGGCAATTGTCTTTTTCAAACATCAAACGATTAAGATCACCGCATTAGACCCTTCCTGATATTCTCAAGAGTGAAATGTCTGACCGATTCTTACCCTTTTCTTTAAAAGCGTAGTAACCCGCAATAAAAGCAACACTTGTGGCACCAGCTACATCTGTTCCTGGATTACTTGCTGTTATCTTATAGGATGGTCTTGCCATGGGTAGATCTTCTGGGCGGCCCCAATAGCTGTGATCAGTGCTTGCATCACCTACCTATAGACGGAAGTAAACTACATTATGTTAAGATGGTATAACTGCAATTTGATTAAAATACAGATCTATATTTCGTTTTGTTTTTTTTTATACTTCCGATGGCCTACACTACATGAAGATCTGACCAGTTGTAGTGGAAGGTCGCGTCAGGTGTTTTACGAGCGACTTTTGACCTTATGACGTCAAACACTGACTAATCAATCAGTGGTGACGGTTCTAGTAGATTACCACCTCATGCCAAAAAATCGCCGTAACAGACCGTTTCATTGGCTAATCCCCTCGAATCAATCAGACCGCGGGTTATATAACAGCTCTTTCGGATTCCCGTGTAGTAAAGACAAGTAAAACTATAAAAAAAAAACGAAACGAAATAGGATCTGTGTTTTAATCAGTTTGGTATAATTGTAAAGCACGGAGAAATAATGGCTGTGATTGATAATAAATGCCTCAAGAACATATTTTGCGATCTTTTGTAATATAAATCAAATTAACTAATGTATCAGCAGTGGAGTATATGACCTCACCGAGCTATACGTGGTGAATGAGGCAAAGTATGCTTGCTTTCTAGGCCGCCCAGAACCATGTCTAATGGTGGTGACGTATGGCAACATACTACTTTCGATTTCTGGAATCCAGAACCAAATAATCGCTCCATATTACTATAAGTAGTAACGAGTTTTGTGCACGAGACAAGATATGCTGACTGTGTAGGAAAACCACTTCTCATTAGAAGAGTTCATATTTCGAACAAACGGATCTTGTACTGCTACAATGGGCCTGGGAACTTCATAATTTTTCTCATTACATGAGTAGATATTTGGCTGTGCCATAGTTTGAACCATGGATCCATACCTGCACGTAAAGTTCAGTTTTACCGGTGTGAGCTTTTAAGAAATAATCCAAGGGCCATTTGATAGAATCGTACATATGTTCAAGTTGTCCACTTTTCTGATAGGCATCTTTAAATTCCAGCAAACTCCAGGCTAGAATGGCAGTAGAGTAAGCCATGGGGAAACCAAATTTAACATGGTCTCCAGCTGAAAGATAAAGAAAATATAATACTTAATCTCACCTTCTCAGCCATCTTGGGCTGTTGGGTGGCCGAATGGTTAACGCGTGCGCGTTGGATCAGGAGTCAAATGGCGTGGCTTCGATTCCCCGCTTGTACGTGATTCCCCTCATGGATTTTCTCTGAACCATATCTCTCTCAGCCATCTTAATTCAGAGCGAGGTGTTGTATAACGTGAGTGGGTCTTTTGAAGTGTGCGTGCGCAGGCGCAGTGGTGCTGTTTTACGCAGATCGGCCAAATATTGTAAATGCTATAACAAACTATCGAATGACCTATCAAAATACGGTTTCATGAATGAGAAAGATTCCTAAGTTGTCCAATACATGCACCTTTAGGAGGAGGGGGGGGGGGAGAGGGTTGGAGGTGCTAAAAGCAAATCTGTAACAGTAACAGTCAATTGTATAATAATATACACTGTAGTACCACCAGGCCCGTAACTAGGGGTGAGGTGGGGTGTGGGGGTGTGAATCCCCCCCCTCCCCTGTGAAAAAATTGTCGACCATAAAAACAATAGATATACGTTGTCCGTCAATTTTACAGCGGCCCCTAAGAACACTTCCCACCCCCTCCCCTCGTTGCTCAGAGCTAGTTACGTCCCTAAGTACCATATACTATATTAATTACGAGAGTACACATATATATGTCCACGATTACCTACCATCATACCAGCCCCCAGTAAGATCAATACCAGCATCTGAGCCATCCTTTAAACCAGAGTCACCTCTCCATGGGATGCGGTTAGAAGCTGGTAATTTACCAGATCTCTGGGTTTCGTAGAAGAGTATGGATTTATACAGTACGTCATCATAATTATATTTGGTACAATCATCTAAAAGATAGAATTGGAACTAGATTTAGTAGGTGCAGAACTCACTATCTAAAGTCACCTCAACTTGAGGACATAACGAGCAGGACATCAGAGCCACGGGGCCTTATTCACCATCTTATATCGTCCCAAATTGCAGAGGCCAGGTGCTTTACCCACCATCTTATATCGCCCCAACCACAGTGCACACCAGAGCCCAGGGACTTTACACACCCTCCTATATCGTCACCAACAGCTGCAGAAGTTACCAGTCTTCAGAGGCTTTATACATCTTATACTGACATGAACAGAAGTACACAGAGAACTAAGCTATATCTTTGTAAACTCAACTTCCACCAAATCAATGTGCATGCCCACAACTTATTGAATGGATTTAGAAATTGAAAATACACAGGACACAACTATATGGAATATACGTACTGATTATCATTGGGTAACACGTCGAATGTGGTTCCATTTTTTGACCGAAGAAGTGTTTTTTCGGCACTTGAATAATTCCTTCAGTTAAAATTATTTCATCTATTAATCTATTTAAAACAAGTAATTCGACAAAACTTACGGTTTGGTAAAGAAGGCACTGCGCGCTTATCAATACCCAGATTAGTGAATAAACCGATAGCTGATGGAGCCTTGCCACCAGTTCCAGAACCGTAATTGGCGAAGAATCTAACTTTAGCTGCATCCCCGGCTTTAAAGAATTCTCTATCGGGTTTACTGACTATCACCCATTTCCTTCCACCGTCAGATGTTGAATATTTGTCGGCATTCCACATCTGAAAACCGAAATCTTAGACATTATCCAACTGATTACGGAGCAAGGATAACTTTACTGAATTTGCTGAATTGATCCATTTGTTTGTGATGGTTTTCAAGCCACTTATGGCTGTCTCCTCTTACTCTGCACCAACCGGGAGAGAGAGAGAGAGAGAGAGAGAGAGAGAGAGAGAGTTTAACGTCCACTGGACACAAACTAGGTCATTTCGGGACTAACATATGGTTCAATTTTATTTCTACAATTCCCTTGCACGTACGGCTCTTTAGCAGTGGGAGGAAACCGGAGGACCCGGAGAAAACCCACGAGGTCGGACAAGCGACCCTACTCCTTGTCACGTACAACCGGGAATCGAAACCACGCCAGTTGACTCAATGACAGACCTTATGATACAGCGCGCACGCGCAAACCATTCACCCCCCCCCCCACCAACCGGGATAATAATGACGAGCATATGCCATGTACTGAACGAAAGTTTTCCTGAGCAGTGGCGTTTTCGACTTCCAACAGACTAGATGCTGTGACTTACCAAATCGCTAACGATTAAAGATACATAATGTAAGATTTAGATAAAGAGCTAGCCATTCTTGCTATAATAGTTCGAATATAGATAATGTAAAATGAATAATTTGAAAATTTCATTCATATTACTCTATTGCGAGCGAAGATATAAGCCTTGGAATGTTTGACAAGACGTGTGCAATAATTTCAACCACCGTACTGGTTGGTCGAAGCTAAGTCTCGCTCCTCCATTTTTATCTTAAATCAAAATATGACTGAACTGTTCTAATCTATTTAATATCGGTGAAATCCGATGCCATCGAGAGTTGATTATGGCCTGGATAAGTTAATTAATGTCTAATTAATAATTTAGAAAACATTTCAGGCCTAAAGAAAGACCTGCAATAGGCAGATTTAGCTCTTGCATAATGTATGTTTAATTAGCTAAAATAATGTATGTTTAATCAATGGATAAGACAAATAAAGCGAGCTATTAACTCTACTTACGTCCATTTTCACAACGGGTGAATCGAATGTAATGGCAACCATCCAACCTTCAACATTCTCAGTAAGTGGAAAAGAAAATTCGGCCTCAAATCTATTTCCCCAGTCATTATAAATCTTTAGGGTTCCAGGTATGCTACCATTTAGATTGGCTAAAATGGGAATATGCTATGCTATCATTTAGAATAACAGAATTGTCTTATAGATATATCTATCAGACTATTCTACCACCTCAGATACCATCATCACTGCATAAAAAGGAATTCCACAAGCCATGGGTATTCCCGTATCCACAGCTCTCATATACACACTATTAATTGGGACTGCACTACATGGGGCCAAAATGTCAACATCTTCTAGGGGTAGCATGCAACAGAACTTCACGAGCAATCCCATAAAAAAATCCTGACTAAAACACTGTTGTCTTGTGAAATTTTGGATTGCCTCTTAAAGAATAAGACCTTTGTATAAAGGCTTGAAAGTGTCGGGTTTTGGGGGATTATTTTATAAATATCTACATTAAAATGACTAGTCTTTGAGTAAACAAAATAATCTGTCGACATGTGGGTGTTGTTACTGTGATAAAGGTAAATCCATCATGTTATTTTAGTTATAGTCCTACCTGGATACGTGACTTTATGAGTTGGCGCAGCAGTTGGCGGCGCAGTGGCTGAAATATGAGGCATATGAATAGTTTATAAAAAAAATTACCAAATCTATTAATTTATTTATCTGACCATATTCTTAAACATACATTATGCAAGAGTTAAATTTGCCTATTGAAGGTCTTTCTTTAGGCCTGAAATATTTTAAAAATTTTTAATTAGACATTAATTAACTTATCTAGGCCATAATCAACTCTCCATTGCATTGGATTTCTCCGTGATTAAATAGATTAGAACAGTTCAGCCATATTTTGATTTAAGCTAAAAATGGAGGAGCGAGACAGCTTCGATCAACCAGTACGGTGGTTGAAATTATTGCACACGTCTAGTCAAACCTTCGCTCGCAATAGAGTAATTTGAATGATTTTCAAATTATTCATTTTACATTATCTATTTTCGAACTATCATCGTAAGAATGGCTAACTCTCTATCTAAATCTTACATAATACATCTTTAAACAAAACTAACATTTGTAATAATAATGGGTTAATGTCACAGAGATATTATTATGGTTACGACTCCATCTACAAAACACCAGCCGGTTTCGTCAAGATCTACTGATTCCGGTCACAAATCAACTGTTAGAAGGAAGAGAAGCGATGAGACAATGCGACCGACGATTTGACCAGGTATGGCGCTGTGTGTGCGTTTATTTACCAAGTAAATTCCCAGTTGAAGTAGTACAATATACATGTAGTGGGAATTTTAACATTTAAAAAAAAAACAAAAGACGTACTTGTGCCGGTATAATCTGGAGGCATGGTGGCACCTTGAGTTGCAGCACCTGTAACCTTGTTACCATGACTATCCATCCCTTCTATAAAGGCTGAGCCTGTGGGATTGATGTCGCCGGTTGTATGACCAACAAATTCTATACACAACTGATCTCCAACGTGTTCGTCTGCATTCCAAACTTTATTGGTGAAAACAAATTCTTTACCATCTTGGAGGGTTTCAGAGAGTTCTGCAACCCATACCTGTATGTAAAAAAAACGTTTGAAAGATGTGTGCATTCCGTTTTATGAAAACAAATTCACATGTTATTGACCAATAACCAAAATGTTCACGAATGAGTAATACAAGAACCAACTTAAAATACCCCCCCCCCTCTCATGGACAATGCACATGTTAATATGTCAAGGGATCAACTTGGATATAACGTCTCGTGAACACCCGCCATTGTAACGTACGGTAATTTATTTTAAATGTTTCATTAATTGCATTTAAACTGATTTAAGCGACTGGAAACCCCTTTCTTGTCAGCCAGACACATATGGGAAAGGACGTTGGTGGATGGGAGCAAAGATTTAAGGGTAAGCCAACTATGCAAAAGTCGTTTTTGACATTCATGTGGATATCTGCCATGACGAAGATCAACCACCTTGAAGGGCCATAAATCCTTCATTTTGGAAAACGTAACATATCCAAGAAATCCGCCATTTTATAAACTTATTGAACAGTGACAGTGCAAACAGTCCGCCATTTAGAATAAGTAGTATCTATGGGTGAGGAACAATTCATTATACCATAAGACTTATGGATCAAGTGAGACGGATGTGAGATATTTGACACCAGTTTCCAACCAACAATCTGATTAAATTACAGATCTCTATTTCGTTTCATTTTTTTTATACTTTCGATGGCCCACACTACATGAAGATATGACCGGTTGTAGTGGAAGGTTGCGTCAGGGTTCATACGCCTGAGTTTTGACCCTATGACGTCAGACATTGATTAATCAATCAAGATTGACGTTTCAAGTGGTTTACCCACAGATAATCCCTCGAATCAATCAGAAAGCAGGTTATATAACAACTCTTCCAGAATCTAATGTTGTAAAGACAAGTAAAACGAAATTTTGAACTATAAAAAACGAAGTGAAATAGGATCTGTGTTTTCATCAGATTGTTTCCACAAACAAAATCTCAACCAATCTGAAACACGAACGAAGCACTTACCTCTATGCTCTCAACTGGTTTATCAAATATCACGTGAGCTTTCCATGTGTGAAGTTCTTTAGCGATGTCTATACAGAACTTGCCATTAAATCCTCCATTCCAATGACTTTTGATTTCAACATCCACGTTGGCCGCAGCAATACAGACCAAAGTGGCTAAAATCAGTAGCTTCATGGCTATAATTCAAAGGTAAATATTGATTAAAATACGAATATCCGATTTTGCCAGCGCTAAAGAGGTCTGATTCCGCGGTTATACGTGACGAGGTGAATTTTCCAAATAAACATACATGTATATACCACGTTAATTTCCAACAACCTGCCATATTAATTAATTAGTTCATAATAAGGGATTTGGGGATTTTAAAATTCTCGAGAACAGATTTGCCCAACAATCGTTTGATAGCACCGTCGTTAAATCCCCGCTGGAACAAATAGCGGACTTTATTTTTATATCTGATAAATACTGGCCTGTGTACCTACTAGTATATATTTAGTATCGTATTAGTTTTGAAAAAGTATTTTATTCAAGAGCAGATGAGTCTACATTTTACTTTGGTTTTATTTTAGGGTGGGGACGGGGTTGTTGGGGGCGGGGGGAGGGGGTCATAAAAATACATTATGCATTAACAAGCAAAATTAATAATGTATTCCTATTGACCTGATACATGGAAGGGATGTGGTCATAACTCATAACGGCCATGAATCAAAACGGCAAAAACATGACTTTGGTTAAAACGACCATACATTTGGTCAGAAATAGAACTCAGTCTTGCCAATGTAGAATAATTCAAGTGAGAAATTAATCAAACGCCGTTTGTACTGAACCTACCTGTCTACTGCGTCTCGGCAAACTGGCACCTGTTTGTTTTAAACGCGTCCTTGATATATATAAAGAAGAGCAGATCGAGATAACATAATTCGCCTACGATAATTTTATTCAGAATCACTTATCTCTGATTATAATCTTTGATAATCCAAGATAAGCTCCAGTACCAGGTAATGCCACGTGGTCAAAATTTGGAACCAGCCCACTGAATATTTTTGTAATGTAAAAGTACAATACTCATGAATAGTTTGTGATTCACGTCATATAACAAAACACGTGCAACAGTTAAGTATTGTTTAATGGTCGAGAGCGAGACATTAAGTAATATATTGTAACAACAAGAGGACCGTCAGGTCCGAGTGTTTTTACAATATATTACGCAATGTCTCAGCTCGAGACCATTAAACATCTTAAAATACAGACACCCAGTACATGCGTTTACAGTGAAATACGTCACTCGAGTCTAATATTTGACAAGGTACGATTGGCAAGTTGCCCGTACGATTATTTGAAATAATGGTACGCCAACATCAAAGGGTGACGTCACATCTGTATTTTAAGCGTCATTAATGGACACTTTAACGTTTGGCACTGAATATTACAAAACTCTGTATAATCATTTTAATTCGTTGGATTCCTGGATTAACTGGGGTTATCTCCCTTTCATCAAAATGAATGAATTGGAGAGAGAGGGAGAGAGAGAGAGAGGTGGAGATGGCGTTTAACGTCCACTCGACACAAGTTAGGTCATTTCGGGAGCAATATATGGTTCAATTTTATTTCAATAATTCGCTTGCGCCTAGAGGTGTTTAGCTGTGGGAAGAAACCGGAGGACACGCAAGAAGCCCACAAGGTGGGACAGGCGACCCCACTCCTTGTCACGTACAACCCGGAATCGAAACCACGCCGGTTGACTCAGTAACAGACTTTTGGTGCATTCCATTACTGGCGCCGCGCTTACTCGAGCCTCCACGAGTGCCTTCGGGTTACCGATGACGTCATTTAAACGGCTTACTCGCGCCAGGCCGAAGTAACCTTCCCCACGGAGCCGGTTACTAAGGGAAGTATCCCATAATCCAATTATTCAATATGGCAGCAAATAAATTTTTTGATCGAAGTTATATTTGCAGATTAAGTTTATGTGACGGAAGAATTATTGTTGACACTTTGCTCCGATTAAAAATACCATATTTCCATTCAACATAGTGTTGTGTTTATTTTAGTTATTCTACATCTGGGTGCAACGATTCCAGGAGTTAGAAAATTACACTCAACGTCCTTCCAGTTGCCCAAAGACACCTTCTATCGCAGAACTGAGCTGTTTATTTTTTTGTATTTTTTTTTTGATTACTGGTCAATTTCTCCAAATCATTGTGTGAAGTCATAAGCCATGACTGAAAAGGGCAGACTGGGTCCCCAAGTAAGAATTCTTCCACCTGAAATTTGGAATCTGGTTTGAGGAAAATACAAGAATTCCTCAAAACCTTACCGTCATGTGTTCACCCAGACTAGACGATGATCACATACAGCCTGGAGTACGACCCAGTGAACTGTTTGCGATTGATGTATGATATTCGATTGTCCTTCATCTTGGGCGCCATAATTCGAATTTGACGGCCACCTATAGCTCCGATTGTTCCGGGCGGGAAATTAACAATAAATTCTGCAAAACAGTCAGAAAGTTCTTAACTTTTGTAGGGTAATAGCCATTGAATAGTTGTTTTCATTAGAAACTCTGTATACAGTGCGTTGTTGGTTTAGATATTCCAAATTTATCGGATAGTGAGCAAAATGGCTTTAGGGTAGCGATATGCCACAGAAACACCACTGCTTGTTTTGGAATTGTAACTGGTATAACCCTGCCCTCCTAATAAACTGCAATTCCGGTAAGCCATGGAGCGCCTTAACAAATTTATCAAACCTTAAATTATATCTTTGGGGTTTTATTTCGATTCTCCTGATTTAATTTTCCCAATAAGATGCCAATAAAAAAACTCTGTATCAATTAAAGTTTTTTGGTAGATTATTGTCTGATCGCCGTTATTTATCTGAGCATAATTGTTTGGCGGCGTTTATCTTCCATTTTGATACCTAAAGAAAGCGCCGCGCCGTTCGATTACCCGTTCCCACTGCACATGTCGAAGTGTACTCGAGGATCCTGGGGTCAAGTAAGTCCGGAGCAAGTAGCCTTATCGAACGCGATAATTATGATACAACGCGCACGTGCTAACAATTCGGCCCTAGGAAACCGGAGAACCCAAAGATAACGCATGAGGTTGGACAGACGATATTACTCCTTGTCACGTACAACAGGGGAATAAAAACCACGCTAGTTGACTCAATGACAAACTTTATGACACAGCGCGTACGCGCTAAACATTCGCCCATCCAACCCCACGAAAAATGAAATAAAATAGGGTTTTTCTGTACCAAATGGGTTAATGAAGCCATGAGATACGTCTACCGCATTCACGGGACCTCGGCTTTTTCGTCACACCGATTAGACTCTTTAGAAGTCTTGAAATGAAATGAAATGAGGTTTCACGTCCCACTGCTCTGCCCAGACTGCGGTAATAAAGACGGGCATGCGCCATACAGTGTTCTACGAGGGAAATTGTTACTGCCAAGGGATTTTTTTACGTGATCTGAATGTATACACCGGAGCACGGGTTTTCGTCCCACCCGAACGACAGACAACTGTCCTTGTCAGGCCCTCCGTCCTGCACCACTGACATAGCCGGATGAATTTTCCCGGCTAGTGCTGTGATCGAATAAAGACCTCCAGACCTCACTTAGTTTAATAAAATTTCAAATATTGGCATTGTAACATCTGGAATCATATGTAAATAGTTCATCGCGTGCATTTTGCATACCGATAGTTCATTGGCCAATCACGCTATTTTACCGACATTTCGCCTAATAGTTTGGATGCAGCTATGGCGGGTGTGGCGCCAGGCAGGGTAAGCTTACTCTTCCGGACACCTGTTACCACTGTTTGTCGTGTAATTTGTACACGAGGAGCAGTCCATTTGCTGATTACACTATTTTGCTTGAATACACTATTTTGCCTATAACGTTTTTTAGGACTTCGAATTCTGTCTTATGGTTTGGATTGTTCGTACTTGGTTTTATTTTTTAAGCAAAGCCATGGTACCACAGCATTTTAGCTACTCCGCCCTCTGTACGTCTTAAACATACAAAGTATAAAATTTCAATTTTTGCCTTGGTAACATCTGTGTCAAATGGACCTTACGTAGCAAAGCCATGACAGGTCCAGTACATTTAGCTAGTTAACCCTCTCTTCCTCCGGGGATGTTCTGGTCGACCAATAGATCACTGGTCGCAGAGAAAATACCAGGTGTAGGTCCTGAGCAACAATTGCCGCATAATCCACCCTCCCACCCCACCCTCTATTCACGATTTTCTAACGAAGAATTTCTCCAATAGTGTGGTTGCTGATAGTGACAATGTAGAACCTCGCCATTTACGAAAAGAAATGGGGTTTATCGTTCTACTTTTCTGCTCAATCCGGGAAAATGAAGTCGGGCACATGTTTAGGATTCACATTAAACCCTACATGTTTGCGGTTGACATTAAACCCTACATGTTTACGATTAACATTAAACCCTACATGTTTACGATTCACATTAAACCCCACAAGTTTACGATTCACATTAAATCCCACATGTTTACGATTTACATTAAACCCCACATGTTTACGATTCACATTAAACCCTACATGTTTGCGGTTGACATTAAACCCTACATATTTACGATTCACATTAAACCCACATGTTTACGATTCACATTAAACCCCACATGTTTACGAAATGTAATCAATTGGGGTTTAACGTCCTACGTTTCTGCTCCAACCGGGCTAATGGTTACGAAACAAAATGAAATAAAATGGGGTTTAACGTTTTCTGCTCGATTTGGGTGTAATAAAGGCGGGTATATGTTTACGATTTAAACTGAAAAAACTATATGGTTTTACAAAACTTTATTTAAAGACATAACTAAATGATTGCTTAAACGGGACATGGACATTTCGGTGCATCCGCTTTAGGAAGAGACTTGGTGTGAGTAAGATGAACCAAACCTAAATTTAAAAATATAAATGTGTTTATAGAATCGTTCAAAATACACCAAAACGGAGCCAATGGGTAATTGGTAATTGCACAAATGAAATGGGGTTTATGACCCAATTGTTCTGGACCGGCATTGCTAATGCAAGCGGATATCCGCCATAGAGTGTGCTATGAGGGAAGTTTTGCCTACGGCTTACTCTTATTTCGAATTCAAACTGTCAAGGATTTTTCGTCATACCCGAAGGACTAAACACTGTTCCTTGTTAGGCCCTCTAACCAATCTGATTAAAATACAGATCTATATTTCGTTTCATTTTTTTATACTTTTAATGGCCTACACTACATGAAGATCTGACAAGTTGTAGCGATAGGTCGCGTCAGATGTCATACGAGCGGCTTTTGAGAGGAACTTTTAACAAAATTATACTTAAAAAACAATAAAAAATAAACCCCCTAAAATCAGCAATAGAAAATATCGCTAGTGCGATCATGGGTCACCATACATCACATATTATGCATATTCTATAATTGATCACAACGTTAATACCGCTGGTGCGATCATGGACCACCAACATCACACATTATCTCTATTCTATAATTGCTCACAACGTTAACTTTCTCCAGTTCGTTCGTTCGTTCCTAGCGTTTTACGTCCACGTCCACCATGGATGATATCGTAAACAAGTGTTTCTTAAGAAACTTACTAGAGGAAGCCATAGGAAATAGGCTTGATCCAGTTTGAATTGGGTCAAACACAGGGAAATGTGCAAGGTAAATCTCATGACCATAGATGCTATGACCTTAGTTAGGGTAGGTAGATTGTAGGTTTGACTGTCAGCCGGACCCTAGGGCCCGCCGCCTGTCCTACCTAGGTTCAGGGCCAGGCATTGTCGTGCCATAAGCCTTACCACCAAAAGAAAAAAACGCCTGCCACAGGGCACCCGACATGGATACTCACCAGCAAGAGTTGATTGAAGACCAGAATTATAATCGCAAGCAACTTCATTGTGGACATAATCTTCTCTTTTATCTTCGTACTTATCAGAAGCATCAGGTCCACCAACCATAGCGCCGATTAATAAATGTGGACTGGCTCCTGGTGTGTGAAGATTAGCCTCGCTGCATGGTTCAGGAATATCAGGACAAGATCTAAAACAAGGGAGGTAAGAAATGTGTTAATAAAACTGATATACACCATGTAGTGCTCTATGAGGGAAATTTGAAATCATACGCGTGGACAATCTGATGAAAACACAGATCTTTTTTCGTTTCGTTTTTTATAGTGCAAAATTTCGTTTTACTTGTCTTTACTACACTAGGATCTGGAAGAGTTCTTATATGGATGATGTTACGGAGTAACCAATGAAAAGGTCTGTTACGGCGAGTTTTTGGCGTGGGGTGGACGGAAACCATAGGGAACGTCATATGGTCAAAATCCGCTCGTGTGACCTCTGACGCGACCTTCCACTAAAACTGGCCAGATCTTCATGCAGTAGAGGCCACCAAAAGTATAAAAAAACGAAACGAAATATAGATCTGTGTTTTAATCAGATTGATACGAGGGTTACTTCATATTTAAAGATACATTATGGGAGATTTGATAACGAGTTGGCAGTTCTCACTATAATAGTTAAAAACTAGATAATGTAAAGGCAATTTGCTGAAAATAATTTCATTCAAATTGATCCACTATGAACCAAGAACTAAGCGATTGAAATTTCCGCCTAGCCTCGATCATCATTACTAAAGTCGGTACGATAAACAGCATAGTCTCGATTATCTAGTTAATCGTTAAATCGTGAAGGAAAGTTATGCAGTAAATCGGCTGACAATCCACTAAAGATCGCAGGCTAGCGATGCCATCTAGAGTCGATTATGATCTGCATAGGTTAATTAATTTCTAATTAATATTTTAGATAACATTTCATGCCTAAAGAAAGACCTGCAATAGAAAGATTTAGCTCTCGCATAATGTATATTTAAGCATATGTTAAAAATGTAATATGAATGTATATAAACTGATCTACACCCAATTGTTTCTGTTTTGCTGTAATTTCTAATCAGTTCTGTTCGGCGAAATACGCCAGAAATCTCAATCGAATGCCAATCACTAGTGTCTGGTAGTATTCATTGCGCATGCTCTCCAGATAAGAATATGACCGCTTGACATGACTTGTGGAATATATCTAGCCCCGTTCTAGAATTGGTGTACCAATGGTACAAGGTTTATTTTGTCTTAAATATTGGATATCAGAAGCCCATCTTTTCCCGGTAAGATCACAACATCAATTTTGATTTAAATTGACAAATAATTCGTGTTTTCAATGTCAAAGACTTTGGATGATATTGAGTTAGAGACTTAGCTACTTTAACAATTTAGGTAGATGACTTACGCTGATCTGTGATGGGGATTTTTAGGGTATGATTTACCAAAACCGATGACATAACTGAAACATTTGTTGTTCTGTCCAAGAATGTAGTTGATTTGACTTTGAGCCCATTTTCTGTAGGTAGTGGCGTCTATACCAGCATCGGCAGCCATTAAAGCCAAAAAGGCGGAGTTAGCTGAAAGAGATGATAAAATTATTTAATCTGTGTTTCACTAATAACGCGATCTAATTAAACATACATTATGCAAAAGCTAAATCTGCCTATTTGCAGGTCTGTCTTTAGGCTTGAAATGTTATCTAAATTATTATTTAGACATTAATATTAACTTATCCAGACCATAATCAACTCTCGATGACATCGCTAGCCTGCAATATTTACTGAATTAGAACCCTTTCTGCTGCTTCTGATTAAATCAAAAAATTGATAACCTAGACTATGTTTTTTTTATCGTACCGACTTTAGTAATGATGAACGAGGCTAGGCCCAGAATTCAATCGCTAAAACCTCGGGTGTATCAATTTGACGGAAATTTTCAGAAAATTCCCTTTACATTATCTAGTTTTTACCTATTATAGTGAGAACTACCAGCTCTCCCATAATGTATTTTTAATGTTTTTAAAGTTGTCAGCAAATTGCCTTTACATTATCTAGTTTTTACCTATTATAGTGAGAACTACCTGCTCTCCCATAATGTATTTTTAATGTTTTTAAAGTTGTCAGCAAATTGCCTTTACATTATCTAGTTTTTACCTATTATAGTGAGAACTACCTGCTCTCTCATAATGTATTTTTAATGTTTTTAAAGTTGTCAGCAAATAGCCTTTACATTATCTAGTTTTTAACTATTATAGTGAGAACTACCAACTCTTTATCTAATCTCCCATAATGTATCTTTAACCACTTATATTGTCGCTTATAAAGTGGAAGGGGACAAAAGGTCTAAGGCAGACGTGCGCTTTAGATCGTGAGGTCTGTTATTGAGTCAAGTGGAGTGGTTTTACTCCGTGTCCTCCGGTCTCCTACGCGCAAGCAAATTATTGAAATAAAATTGAACCACATGTTTGTCCCGAAATGGCCTAATTTGTATCGAGTGGACGTTGAACCGTATTTGTCTCTATATATTTCTTTTTTCAATAAAATTCTGATTTGAAAGCAAGAGGGCTGAAAATGCAAATGCGCCTTGTCGTACGGATGGGAAAAACACGTGCACGTAAAATAAACCATGACAGTTTGAATTCAAAGGAGAGAAGGCACACGCCATTCCATCCAACGAAAGCATAGTTTGTACAAAGGGGCACGCTATACTGTATTTGGAACCTTTAATGACAATTCATTCCATAACATCCACATTTCAGAATTTTAGCGTCGAGTAGAATACAACATTTCTAATGGGTTCTACCAATTTTACCCCACTGATCTCTCCAGGACATTCATAGTAGAACCCTATTGACCTCTTTAGGACCAGCATATCTAGTAGAACCCCACTGATCTTTCCCGGGCCAGATTTCTAGTGGAACCCTATTGATCTCTCCAGAACCAACATACCTTGTAGAAACCCACTACTAGTCTCTCCAGACTAAGACACGTGGCGTCTATCTAACTTACCAGCATACCTTGTAGAACCCCACTGATCTCTCCAGACTAAGCCACATGGCGTGTATCTAACTTACCAGCATATCTTGTAGAACCCCACTGATCTCTCCAAGCTAAACCACATGGCGTGTATCTAACTTACCAGCATATCTTGTAGAACCCCACTGATCTCTCCAAGCTAAACCACATGGTGTATATTTCATCTGTCCACC
Organism: Patella vulgata; assembly: GCF_932274485.2. Taxonomy (NCBI): domain Eukaryota; kingdom Metazoa; phylum Mollusca; class Gastropoda; family Patellidae; genus Patella; species Patella vulgata. The sequence goes on from NC_065885.2 coordinate 9,284,876, forward strand.
GCTTGGTAACCAGGCTTTAAAGAATCCTACTACAGCTTTGCTGTATTGACTATCTTGGGTTTCTTGATACAACATCAACTGTAAATGTGGATCATACAATGAATACATCATTGATCAAATCATCGTACACCTTCGCCTCTCCCAGCTGGGCTGGGAAAGTTGAAGATATTCGATAGCATCATTGATTAATTCAAGAGACAATGACTTAGCTGCGTTATTGTATCCGTGACCAGAATTTCTAAACGCAATTTCTAAAGCCGCTGATCTTTTCCATATTGTGACAATCGAATCTCTAAAAGAAATACCAGTCTGAAATGCTTCAACGACATTCAGTATTTACAAAAATATGATGAATTGTACCACATTTTAATCCGATTGAATGCATGTCGAGAGATACTCTTCCATTGATAACCGGTTTTGACATAGATAATCAGTTGGGAGTACATTTTTAGTGTGGATTAAAATTAGATATTGTCCGAAAAGAAATGCAAATGACGATCATCGGTTTTAAGACTAACATACTTTATTACTGGTGATTGGAAATTTTGTTTTAAATCCTATTTTCACTTTGATAACGCCAGCAACCATCCAAGTCGATTTCAAATGCGAGTTTAATATCAAAATTAATGTAAGCCCCTCAAATTCATATATGGATTTCTTTGTTGAAATTCTTAGGGATTACAGAGATTTTTTTTTGTTATGCAAGGGATAGAGTATGCCTACTTTCTTTTTTAAACAAAAACCTGATGATGTTTTAATGGTTCACATACTGTCTTCTGTTTAGAATCAACTGTTATTTACCTGACAAGCAACCTTCTTATCATCCCAAGATAAAGCCCAAGCCCAAGCTGTCTCCACGAATGTTTTAGCATCACTTAAGTATTTAGGATCTTTGGTAGCTCTGTACAACCAGATAGCTGCTTCACACAGTTCATCCACATAACCACTGGAACTGTTATTAGAAATAAAAGGAGATGCATTTAAAATACAAAAGAACTAAATGATATGAAATGGGATTCGTTCGAAGTCCTACTTTTATGCAGCAACCATGCTAATGAGGACCATTTTTTAAGAAACAAAAAACCCGTTCACCAAGAAACAGATAACCCTAGACAGAAATTGTCGGGTTTTTTAACTTGGAAATTGTTGACATTTATTGTTTTCTATACCCCTTGGTGGATCAGAAATCATAGTACTTACGAATAAAATTGTCCAGCGCCTTGAACACTCTGTGAATATTTTCCTTTGTAAGTTTTAGCAAAGACGTAAAGTGATTTGGCAGCAGTTAATAGTTTGGTTGCGTATGCAGCATCTAAAAAGACAAATTCACACAGCTTGTTTCATTTTGGAATATTTATTGGTCTGATACCAATAAGCTATTATTACAATGACCTCCTCCTTTGTTAAGCGAAATCTTCAAGTGTCTTGTTTATAGTTCGCGGTTATCAAGACTGAATAAAGATGGAGATGAAACCTTTACGATGTTTTTTTTTGTTATTCTTCTACACGTTACAGAAAAGTAGGCCATGCTGTAGAGGGCTCTTTGGTCGTTTACACAGTTAGTGAACTTCTTTAATTGGAAAAAGTACCTCGGTAAGTAAATTAGTAAATGAAGATATTTACCTCGTTTCTTGAAAGCGATATATCCAGCAGCCATTGAAGCAGCTGTTTCACCAGCAACATCACTACCTGGTTTACTTGTTGTTACTTTTAAGGATGGTCGGGCCATTTTCATATCTTCAGCTCTACCCCAGAAGTGATGATCATCATCACCATTACCAACCTAATGCGTAGCAACAATTAAATGGTAAAGGTTAAATCTAATAAACATGTTACAAGTTAGTGAATCAGTCTTTTAAAATACGTCCCAATTAAACAACACAAATATTGCAATGCACCCTGATATCCCCAACCTGCGATAGCAATAAAATAGCAAATGATAGCAACATTGAAGGTGCGGATATTGAAACTACTAAAAGCTTTACCGGTTAGTAAAGGTGTCGCTTTGACTACTTCTCAGTTAGATGGCATATGTACCGCAATATGGACCATGAAAAAAAAACCCGCTAATTCAACAATAGAGTCCTAAGAATTACCTGCATGTAAAATTCATTTTTCGCGGGAATCCAACATTTCAAGAAATAATCCAAAGGCCATTTAATCATGTCAAAGAACTTGTCAGTGAGACTTGTAGAGGAATATGCATCAGGCCATTGGATATAAGACCACAGTAACAGGTGAGCAGTGGCGGCCATTGGTAGACCAAATTTAACATGATCACCAGCTGAAAAAAAAATCCACAAAATGTTATTGGTTAAACGCGATAACAGCGATACAGAACCCTATCGAATTTCAAATGTTTGGAATTTTCAATTTGGAACTCAATTTTGTGGATTTATTTTTGTTATATTTTGACATTGATGTAACAATTTAACATGATCACCAAGTGGATAGACATCACAATTAATGTTAAGAGAACGGAATATGGATGGAACTAGATCCGTAAAATAGGATTGGATAGATACGAGTCTATTCGCCGTGATCAAAATAAAATATGTAAACAATTAACTCCTTTAATGCCTAATACATCCTTTGGTCAATGTTCTTTGCCATATTTATGAAATGAAATTCACAAGTTTTTAACGAAATGTTCTAGTTTTATGCTATTTCTTTTAAAGGTTAACTTCAGACTTAGTTTTTGTTAATATGTAGATTTTTGTTTATTAATATCTCTTTTTGTCTTACTGTACAATTTATCTTTAGTCTCACAGTAATATAAATCCAAAACGTCCTCGGCCCTGTAAAGCCCATTAGAACAGTCAGTCACTGTCTAGATTTACTTGCGCTTCATAGATGAATACTGTTCTAGCCCGTGATGCTATTCTCGAGGTTTTTCTATGGGCAGTTCATTTGGAGTCTTATTCCTTTGCCGTTTTCAAACGGAGCTGGATGAAACTCGATAGGGACATTCTTTGGAACAGTCCTTAGGACACATGTGGGCTATTCAATCGTTGTACTGTTTATCAACCGTCCACAACCGCTAGTTGATGCAGTTTGCTGGAAACCATGTGGTTGTTTTAGGCGGACTCGTACTTCTTATAATAAGCCAAATCAACAGAGATCAGTTCTTACCATCATACCATCCACCAGTCAGATCAACACCAACATCAGAACCATCATTCAAAGCAGAATCACCCCTCCATTTGATTGGATTGTTAGCTGGAAGTTTACCAGATCGTTGAGCATCGTAAAAGAGGATGGAATTAGCGAGTGGTTTAGAATAATCGTAAAGTCCTCTATCACCACCTGTAGTTAACCATGAAACATTTAAACATTAGACATACATTAAACAATTCTATGGACAATTAATTTTAGACGGCGTTTCCACGAGGCTTTTTCTCATGCTAGGTTCCCATTGTCGTGCGATGCATTACGATAGAATTGTCCCTATTGAATCCACGATCTGGTACGTGCAGATACGTTCGGATACGATCATCACGGCTGCTACGATTGGTCTCAATATATCATAACACTTAAGAGGATCACCAAGACTACTCCAAGATTAAAACGGGGATTTCAATTGTAGCATGAATCGTGATAGCGGGAACCTAGCATTACCAAGCAACGTTCATGATGGTCAAATCAGAAACATGCCACTTGAAGATGACCTAATACCAAATATCATAAAATAAAAAAAAACATTATGCAGATGATTAAGTTTGATTATGGTAATACCAGTTCATTTACTAAATTCCAATGAAATATTTTAGACATATAGTATTCAATCAACGGTGTCTCGTTAATACCCATATCTATCTTGAAAACCCCATCTGACAGAGCACTCGACCGAAGTCTTGAGTAAAGGACATCTATATTGAAAGAGCAAGTCTTGAGTAAAGGACAACTCTATTTACTCCATAGTGTTAATTAATAAATATCTTAATTACCTGGTGTAAATTAATAAATATCTTAATTACCTGGTGTTAATTAATAAATATCTTAATTACCTGGTGTTAATTAATAAATCTTTTAATTACCTGGCATAGGTACAATCACAGGTTTTGTAACTGGGCGACCTGTTACTGGTGCTGGAAGGGAAAATATGTTTTTTTGTTAATAAGACTGAATTTTATTTCAATTATTCGCTTGCGCGTAGGGGTCTTTAACCGTGGGGTGGGGGGAGCGGAGAACCCGGATAAAACCCACGAGGTTGGACAGGCAACCCTACTCTTTGTCACGTACAACCGAGGCGTCTTAATGACAGGGCTTATGATACAACGCACACGCGCTAACCACTCGGCAATCCAACCCCTCGAGATAAAGAGAAATGGTTTCTGTAAATTGATAACCTACTTTTATGCAATATTTGATAAAGAGATAAGAACGCATACAGCCCGATGCCTAATGTATACGACTGTGACCTTGTCAGAAAGATTGGATTGATCTTTTCTAAAAGTAAGTGCAGGACGACCGCACAACACACAAAACAAAACCGACAAGACAAACCCGCGGACAAGGCAAACTAATGAGGTGTGGGTCATTATTCTATGTTTAAAATTCATGGTGCGAAAATATTACACATTTTATTTATTGTAGTTGATCGTTTAAACATACATTATGCAAGAGCTAAATCTTCCTATTGCATGTCATTATTTAGGCTTCAGATTTTATAGAAATTATTAATTAGACCTTTATTTACATGACAAGCTCAAAATCAACCCTGCTACATACATCTTGGATTTAAACAGTCGTCCATTTAAAATTAAATCAAGAAATGGCCGACCAAACTAACGTTTACCGTTAGTCACAGACGTCACTACCGGAAACTGGCGATGAAAGCCCACCAAGCGAGAGTACCATAGCCATAGAAAATGTTACTTGATAATCGAGAATATGTGGGTGAAATTATCGCCTGTCAATCAAACGATCGGCAAATTTCGTTGACGGTGCGGACACAGTTGATGCCTATTTCTAGTCCAAACTTCCAACATTGACAACTCCGTCCAGAATAAAGTAATTTGACTGAAATTTTCAATATTTTCTTTTTTTATCATCTATTTTTAAATTATTATAGCAATTAATAAAACCCCTAACTAATGTATCTTTAAGTGATAAAGAAGCACGCCTCGTCTAAACTCACCATGTGAAAATTTGTTTCCACTACCATCCATACCCTCAATAGTAACAGTAGCAGTAGGGTTAATATCACCCGTGGTGTGACCAACAAAATCAACGCAAAGTTTGTCACCAACCTTCTCTTCGGCATTGAAATCTTTGTTAGTAAGAACGAATTCTTTACCACCCTGTTTTGTTGCACTCACGTCTGCAACCCAAACCTGGTTTTATTTATAAAAGAAGAATGTAGTTTGTTTGTACAAAGAAAGGGCGGTAGGTCAATATGATTAAAACACAGATCCTATTTCGTTTCGTTTTTATAGTTCAAAATTTCGTTTAACTTGTCTTTACTACACTTGGATCTGGAGGAGTTGTTATCATTGGCGTGTTCTGAATAATGTGAGCTATTAGCCAATGGAACGGTCTGTTACGGAGAGCTTTAGGCGTGTTTTGCACGGAACTGTGGGTAATCCACTAGTAACATCAATGCTGATTGGTTAATCAAATGTCTGACGCCATAGGTTAAAAGCACGCTCATATGACTTCTGACACAACCTATCGCTGCAACCGGTCAGATCTTCATGTAGTGTAGACCATCGAAAGTATAAAAAAACGAAACACAATATAGATCTGTATTTTAATAAGATTGGGCAGTAGACATTGTTGAATGAAAACCTTTAAAATATATAAATTTCCACAAAAATGACACTTTTTGCGATATTGTTATTTCCAGGCAGGATCTAGAAAAGAGCACATCAGCGCAGTGTGTAGCGTGGGCTGGTGGGCCACTGCGGTGGTTGCCATGGGCGGAAAAATCGTAGGGGGTTCAATTTAGTAATAATAAATTCGAACATGCACAGTGTAGCGAAAAACATGGTGGGGCAAGATAACGCTGCTCGGAAACATTTGGTAGATGCTAGATCTAATTCGTAAGGCCAACTCAAGATTTCGTCAAGGTCGCTGAGATGTAAATAAGGTTTGGGCACGTGATTTTTGGAGGAGATTGCAGGTTAGGGCTAGGTTCAGGTTTAGGGTTGGGATTAGCGCTAGCCCTGTTTACATCTCGTGACCTTTGACCAAACTTGAATTGGTCTTATGAAATAGATCTAACCATTGGTAGGCGCAATACTTGTCTTGTCCCGAGCGCTGGCAATCACGCTACGCCACCACAACAGCATATATAAATGTACGTACTATAATTCAGTAATGGAAACAGGCAACGTTATTGGTAAGCTAGATGCATAACTGCATGTTCCATCCTCATTTTATCTCTCCGGTTTTGTACCAAGGTAAGTAAATCGTACAGGGTGGCGCGTGGGGGGGGGGGCAGAAATGGTGTTTAACGTCCACTCAACACACACTAGGTCATTTCGGGACTAACATATCGTTCAATTTTATTTCAATCAATCGCTTGGGTGGAAGGAAACCGGAGGACACGGAGAAAACCACGAGGTTGGACAGGCAACCCTACTCCTTGTCACGTACAACCGGGGAATCGAAACCACGCCAGTTGACTCAATGACAGACCTTACGATACAGCGCGCACACGCTACCCCCCACCCCACCCCAAATCGTACAGGGAAAATATGTAGCAAAAGATTGTCATCAGCCCAAGCACATCAAGCACCTATCGGGTGATAGACCATGATAGTAACATATCGTTAATTAAAGTTAATTAATCGTATCTACTTACATCAAGGGATTCTATTTTTTGATCAAATATAAGATGAGCCGTCCATCCATGTAACTCCTGGGTGATTGGGATACAGAAGCTTCCGGTGATTCCTCCACTCCAGTGGGTCTTTATGGTCACATCCATAGAGGTGGTGGAACCCAGAAGGATCCCAAATATAAATAACAAAATCATAATTCTTTCTGAAATACAGAATACACGATTATTACTTAAAAACAATCCCTGGATATTTGTTCTAGGATTAATCGAAGATAAAAACTTAAACAAAACAATGGAAAAAGTTCTGTAACTCTTAACATGGTTCTGCAAACTACATCCCAAGTATAAAAGTCCTACAGCCTCTCCTATCCATGAACCTCTCATATATAACAATGCGTTGCGACTACTCACTTTACAGGTGCTCAACAGGATCTGATAGATACCACCAATCTTCTGGATTATATTCAATTTGAAGCCCATAGACAATAGACTTGACGCCCACATTTTAACATAATGAACCAATCTAGGAGTTTAGGAATCAGTCAGCTGTTAATCAACAGACCTTTACCTATATTTCTTTACTGATAACAAATCTTTTGGTACTCTACATTTGACTATATTTTCAACTTATATAATGTGTATAAAACAGTGCCTCCTCCATATCCGAGAAAGTTCATCCAGATTTTCCGGAGTGGTTCCCTCTTGTCAGTGATACAGGGCGGAGGGCCTGACAAGGACAGCTGTCTAGTCGTTCGGATGGGACGAAAAACCGAGGTCCCGTGTACCCATTGGCGTGCAAGCAAAAGATCCCTTGACAGTTGGAAGATGATATAAGAGTAGGCCGTAGTGCCACTGTCCAGGCAAAATTTCCCTCATAGCACACTGTTTGGCTTATGCCCGTCTTCATTAGCCCAGTTCGGAGCAGAACAGTAGGACGTTAAACCCTGTTTCATTTCATTTCCTTCATATCAGATAGGAGTCACGGTGGCTAAATGAGTAAGACGCTGGATCGCTAGTCTGGCGGTCGCAGGCTCACTCCCGGTTGTGGACGATTTTCCGGAGTGGTTCCCTTTTGTCAGTGGTGCAGGACGGGGGGACTAACAAGGACAGCTGTATCGTCATTCGGATGGGAGGTCCCTTGTGCATACTGGTATGTACGTAAAAGATCCGGTATCAATTGGAATTCGCTGTAAGAGTGGGACGTAGCGTCGCTGCCCGGGCACAATTTCCCCCATAGCAAACTGTATGGCGTAAACCCGTCTTCATTAGCCTTGTTGGAGCAGATAGCTGCTATCGATTATACGAAACCTGTATTCATTAGAATCCACCGAATGATTCTGTTGTTGTCGAGGTACAGTTATCACCCATTTCATTTCATTTCATTTCATTTTTCGGGGGGTTGGATGTTTAGCGCGTACGCGTGGTATCATAAGGTCTGTCATTAAGTCAACTGGCGTGGTTTCAATTCCCCGGTTGTAGGTAACAAGGAGTAGAGTCGCCTGTAAAACCATCTCTCTCTCTCTCTCTCTCTCTCTCTCTCACTTCCTTTTTCAGTTTCAACCATTCACGCCTACATTCTAATATGATTCTATATAGTGCTATCACTTCAGTGTCCTTCACCCACGATCTTTGTTAGTGTTCAATGTATGTAAAACATTACACAGCCCGTTTACTCACCAATAATAAACGTCAGCGGTGCACTTTCTTATCTGTTCACGTCCTACTTTCCTGCACTAACTGGGCTAATGAAGACGGGCGTACATCATACAGTGTGCTATGGGGAAATTTTGCTCGGGCAGCGGCACTACGGCCTACTTTTATTTTGAATTCCAATTTTCAAGATTTCGTTTACATGTACTCCATTGTGTACACGCCGGGACCTCAGTTGTTCGTGTGATCCGAACGAATAGACGCTGTTCTTGCCAGGCCTTGCGTCCTGCACCAGAGGGGGACCAGGACCGGAAAATCCCGAGGTACTTTTTCGGCGAACATCGGGAGTTTTTGGTTGTATTTTAAATCTTTAAGGGATTGAAACGAAGTCCTATAATTGTACGGAAAATTGTGTGCTATTAATGAACCCTCATCAGTTAAATGGCTCCGATACAAGTAACACATGTTGGCCAATTATCATTAGATATCTCATTAATTGAAAGTCTTTGTGGTATGGTATATCCTTTTCATTTCAGAACGTTTGGACAGCGTGGAGCATTTTATTTTCAATATACAAGCTTCTTCAGACCCGTCGTCTTTAGCCAAGTCAGTGCAGGAAAGTATGACGTCAAACCCCATTTCAACAGTAGGATGTTAAACCCTATTTCATTTCATTTCATTTCTTGCCAGGCCTCCGTCCCGCAACACTGACAACGTGAATCCCGAGCCATAGACGTACGAGCCAGGGGGGTCGCCCCCACCCTAATTTTCGGACAATCTGACTTTTCGGGCAGACGGGTAAAGTGAAGTCGACGGACTCCGCCGCCGGTTACCCAAAATTGTTTCGGGCATTTCAGGTTCTGCCCCCTAACATCCATTGAGCCCGTACGAACCTTTTCTGTCAACATCGGAATCCAATACGGGACCTCCTGTGAACCAGATACAATGAATTATAGTTTGTGCAAAGTGAGCCCAGGGGCCTGTTTCAAGAAATTTTTAACGAAGATAAAATCCAATTTTTAATAATTTGATTGGATAATATTAGATTGATTTTAGTGATTAGCCAAGCAAAATTGAAGTATCTACTAAAATTTGGATTTTATCTTTAGTTAAGATTTCAAGAAACATGGCCCAGTGCGCTTAAACCCGACGACAATCCATCAACGTAAAGCTACAATTAAACTATCGATCTACTTGACGTTTGTTTATTTAACTGGTTGATAATTAGGAGAAAATGATACTTTATACGTACAGATCTAAATCATCAGTAGCTAACCGACAATAACACACCATTATCATTCTACGAACATACGTAGTTACACTATTACACTACACCCACATGAAGGTATCCCTATTGACCAATCCAGAGTGGCCAAATCAAACTGCGAGTATTTACCAACTGTTGAATGGCTTTGAGTTTCAGAGAAGAGTAACCACCATCCGACTGGCTGTTCGGTGTTTTGTTTGCTCGATCTGTGAATAGTTTTAATGATGGCAGCTAAAATTCTTTTTGGAGTTTTGATGGCCTTGTCAGTTATTCAGTCTTTTGGTAAGTTTTCTTTTACTTTCTGGTCAACTGATATTTAAAGTAGTCATTAAGTCTTAAGACTACATTATGCAAGAGCTAAATCTGCCTATTGCAGGTCTTTCTTTAGGACTGAAATGTTATCTAAATTATTAATTAGACATTAATTAACTTATCCAGACAATAATCGACCCTCGATGTCATCGCTAGCCTTCTATATTTACTGGATTAGGATCCGGTTTGCTGCTTAACTTTCATCCATGATTTAATCATGAAGTTAATAATCGAGACTATGTGTTTTTATCGTACCGACTTTAGTAATGATGAACTAGGCTAGGTCGAAAATTCAATGGCTAAATTCTCGGTTCAGAGTGGATCAATTTGACTAAAATTTTCAACAAAGTCCCTTTCAATTATCTAATTTTTAATTATTATAGTGAGAACTGCCAACTCTTTATCTAATCTCCCATAATGTATCTTTAAGAATTAATATGTTTTCTAATGTGTAACCCTTTTCTTAGAGGGAAGTAGAAGGGACGTAAAATAGAAAAGAATAAAATAAATATATAAAGATAATAGCCCCAACGATAGAGTATAACTATCTGCCATGAAGTGAAATGGGGGTTTAACGTTTCGGTACAAACTGGGCTAAACAAGACGGACAGCGAGGTCTCCGCCTACTCCCCGTTTTTCAAGTGTCAGTTGTCTTGCCAGAAACATCGTTTTGCATCTCTGACGATGATAAAATCCGAGAAACTTCCTCCACCAACGGAATCGAACCCAATACCTTCTGGTTAGTGAACCAGTACCTTACTAACTGATCCACCGTGGCCCCCTTGTATTTTGTAAAGGGTTAGTAACACAAATTTTATATATTTAAAGTAGCCAAGTTTCTAACTCAATATCATCCAATTATTTGTCAATTTACATCATCATTGATATTGTGATCTTACCAGAAAAGATGGGCTTCTGATGTCCAACATTTAAGACAAAATAAACATTTTACCATTGGTACACGGATCGTGTAAAATAATGCGTTTCAGCGCGATTTGTAACAAGAAATTCGAAGAACGAGGGGTAGACATATTCCACAAGTCATATGTAATCTAAAGAGCTTGCGAACAAATACAATCGGTGTAGTCTGGAATACCCAGCCGCTAAAGATTGCCATTCGATTGACACTTCTGGCGTATTTCGCCGAACATAACTGATTAGAAATTAGAGTAAAAACTAAAACGACTGAATGTAAATCTGTTTATATACATTCATATTACATTAATATGCGTTGAGACCCATTTGTCTCAATTTCTAGATCCAAAATATTGGGGATTTAGCTGCTTTAGAAAAATAAAAGAAATACCCGTAACCCAAATGTGACGGTCGTAAAACTTATTTGATAACGGTATCTAGCTTAGATTGAATTATTGTGTTTGTCCATAGATTAGTTTAAAGTAGCGATATTATTATTAGAAATATAAAATAAAAAAACAAACATGTACATCACATAACACGTTCAAAATCCCTTATCAATTTGAAGGAGCCACGGTGGCTAAGTGGGTAAGTGGGTAAGTCGCTAGCTCGCTAGACTGGAGGTCGCGGGTTTGATCCCGGTGTTGGCCGAGAAAGTTCATCTAGATTTTTCGGCGTAGTTTTCCCTTGTCAGTGATGCAGGACTGAGGGCCCGATAAGGCCAGCTGTATAGTCGTTCGGATGGGACGATTTACCAAGGACCCGTGTAAACATTGGCGTGCACGTAAAAGATCCTTTGGCAGTTAGAATTAGATATAAGAGTAGGTCGTAGCGCCGCTGTCCGGGCAAAATTACCCTCATTAGCCCAGTCGGAGCACACCAGTAGAACGATAAACCCCATTTAATTTCATTTCCCGTTCGATAGAGTGAAATGGTTTGTATATTGTAAATTGATATTTCTAAGCCTTTATGCAATCTGTTTCACAGAAGTAATGCGAAAGCTTCTTTTAACTCATGATGACTAACCTTTATTTAATAAGGAACTAATTTTATATACCCATTTACACTTAATAGGAAATATTTGTATCCAGAAATGGTTCCAATCTTTTCTTTTTTTTTCTTAATAATTCAAAAAATTGTTTTAAGATTTAATTTGCAGAAGAAAAAAAGTTAATATTGTGAGCTAATTAACTAGCCCCGATGTTATCCCTATCCGTAATTGTAGCGGTCGAGCGTATATTCACTGCTGATCAGTTTGGTACACGAAAGTATGAAATAAATGAGCTTGCCTTATTGTTGAACGAACTGTCAGTATCTATATATCTATATTGAATTTAATGATCATTATCACCATTATGACGTCTGTTGTACACCACTGGGAGAAGTATTAATGACGTTATGGCTGAATTTGACAGAATTCTACTCATAAAACAACAAAATCACCCCCAGCAGTACTCTATGTTACATTAATCAATGTATATAACAGTATAACTGTTAGATCTAGTAAAGATATGTTGCCAGGCAACGAATCACGCGCACAAAATGTCCAATCTTTTATCTAAGATTCCCACAGTTTTAAAAACAATTTCTCAGAATCCTAACATGGAACAGCCTCTAGTTGTTCGTTTGGGACGAAAACATATTGGCGTGAGAGAGAGAGAGAGAGAGAGAGAGAGAGGGAGAGAGAGAGAGTTTAACGTACACTCGACACAAACTAGGTCATTTCGGGACTAACATATGGTTTAATTTTATTAAACCCCATTTCATTTCATTTCGTTTCATTTCAGTAAGAAATAGAGGGAATGGGATTTAACGTCCACTCGACACAAACTAGGTCATTTCGGGACTAACATATGGTTTAATTTTATTTCAATAGTTCGCTTGCGCGTAGGGGTCTTTAGCAGTGGGCGGAAACCGGAGGACCCGGAGAAAACCCACGATGATGAACAGGCGACCCTACTCCTTGCCACGTACAACCGGGGATTCGAAACAAAGCCAGTTGACTCAATGACAGGCTTTGTGACACAGCGCGCACGTCTTAACCATCCCCACCCCCCCGTGCACGTAAAAGAGCCCCTGGCAGATGGAATGCAACGAAGATTTTGGCGGAAACGCGACTGTCCGGGAAAAATTCCCATCATGCAACATCCTATCCCGGTTGTTGATTAAAGGTAGAACATTACACCCAATTTCATGGCTCAATTAAACATACATTATTCAAGAGCTAAATCTGCCTATTGCAGGTTTTTCTTTAGGTCTGAAATGTTATCCAAATGATTAATTAGACATTAATTAACTTATCCAGACCATAAACAATTCTCGATGTCATCGCTAGCCTGCAATATTTACTGGATTATATTCCTATCTGCTGCTCAACACTCATTCATCATTAAATTTTTAAAAAAATAATGGATAATCAAGACTATGCTTTTTTTAGTAATGATGATGGGGGCTAGACCTAAAATTTAATCGCTAAATTCTCGGTGCAGAGTTTATCAATTTGAGTTAAATTTTCAGCAAATTCCCTTTACATTATCTAGTTTTTAACTATTATAGGGAGAACTGTCAGCTCTTTATCTAATCTCCCATAATGTATCTTTAAGTTTACAAATAATTCAATATGTTCTAGATTCTAAATTCGTTTATTTTATTTTATATAACAAACAGAATATATAGTTATACCAAGAATTGGTTTGTGATTATTGATATAAAATGGAATGGGATTTAACGTCATACTGTTCAGTGCCATATTTTATATAAAACAGATAGGAATCAGAAAATAGAATTATTACAAGAATTGGCCTGGGACTGGACTACAATCATTCTGTATTGACAATCAAACCTTATGGTGATTTAATATTTGATGTTTTACATATAGGATGTTACTCTAGATAATTGGTAAATTAGAACCCAGTAGGGATTTTTAATAGAGTCCATAATAGAGTCCAGTGTGGTAAAGCATAATTATTGTCCATAATGGCAGATAGAGTTTAATAACTCGTCAGGAAATTACTGGGCTAATGAAGACGGGCATACAGAGACCTATGTGGAATACAGGCGCAGGGACCTATTCTTATTTCGGGTTTTTCGTCCCATGCGAATGACTAGACCACGTCGGAAAATGCCGTGGAACTTCACGAATATGTTGGAGGCATACAAGGCAAGAGACAGCTTCAAAGTCCCTGGATAGAAACTTACGTACGATAAATAATTCAACTGTCTGATATACGTTACGTAATCAGCTTACTCGAGCCAACTTTATAGATGAGTCTTGGGGAAAGTAAGGATACTCGTTTACGAATTTGGGGTCTAGCCGACCCGAGGCCTTATTCACGAAAATTAAAATGTTTTAAGGATTCGGCCATTACATTGGCTGAGAGAAAAATCATATTATAAATTTGAGCTCTCGGCCAATTAAAAGGTTGCATTCTTGAAGTAATTTAATATAAGTTCTTCTGCTAAGGACCCAGACACTTAAGTATAAAAACACCGTTGATCGTTAGGAACAGCAAAACTAGCTGACAAGCCCCGGCTATCTACCTGGCTTTAATTCTAAGTTGGTTTTAATCTTGGTCATCTAAACAGTTCAGCTAAAAAATATCGTCTTTAAAAGGAAAACGACCAAGCCCCATTTTAAAATAAAAGTAAAACATTACAAGAAATGGGTTTTAACATTGTACTGTTCTCCACCGACTGGGTCAAAGAAGACGGACATGCTGTGTGTACTTTAAGGTGCTACCAATGGTGTATAAACGGGTCATCGGGATTCCGTACCATTGTAAGAGTACACACAATTTGATGATCCACGTCCAGTATGGAACTAATCTGAGCCAGAAAAAAAAATAATAATATTAACAAATAATAATAACAACAACAACAATAATAATAATAATGTATTTATAATCTATAATCTGAACCAGAAATAATAATAATAATAATAATAATAATAATCTATTTATAAATCGCTGAATATCCAACAAACTAGTGGCTCAAGAGCGCTAATGTAAGTAAATATTCTAAGTAATATCACTTTTCACCTTGTCTTCAGCATTTCCATAATTAGATTTAACGTGGTGTTATTTACTTATTAAACGTCTTGTTTTAGACTCAAACAAACATTCTTTGGATCAGAACAGATAAAAAGTGAAGTTTTTTTCTATGTTTATATCAATGTTTGACATTTAAGAGCAATCTACGGAATTTCATAAAACTACTCGCCATGTTCTAGTGGTAATTACGCCACCTGACTATCAGAGTCGGGAACACGAAGGTTATCATTAACCAATACAGACCGGCCCACATACGATAACATAGTTGAAGGATATGTCCCGTATTTAGCTTGACTAACAATAAGCCTCTCTTATATAAAAACCAAAAATAACATTTGCGTAGAAGACGAAAACTCGTTCGTCAAAGGAGAGCCGTATTCGCGTGCCAGGTGCAAATTTGAATTAGCCAGATTGGCTTATATTCTGTGATTAGAGTCAAACATATCCTGTGTTACTTACCTACTTCTGCGTAATAGCAAAAACTTCTAGGTTACACAATGGAATACAATTGAAGAGTCCAGGGGAAGAACGATCTAAGTCACATTTTTGTCTTTCGCATAAAAGGCAAAACAGACTTTAGGACGAGATCAATGCTTGACGCGAACAGAACAACGAGTGGGTTTAATTACAACTTCAAAATGATGTTTAATACGAATCATAATTACCAGTACAACAACTGACTTCCATTTTTCAGCCAAATTAAGGTCAAATAAATACGATGGACTTGTATTTGTCTGGGAGGCCATTTCAGAAGGGCGCCATTTCAGAAGGGCCTTGGTTGGATGTGACTCCGGTCGTTTTTACCTGAAGAAATTGATTGTTCCACAGAAAGCGTATACAATTTGCTACCAGATGGCGCCATTAACTGGGGTTCGTTGAAAACGTGACTTCGGCCGTTCTTTGTCCTTCATGGACGTTTGATGCAATAAACATCTATCTATCTATCTATCTATCCCTGGGGCTCTTCAAATGTTGTTTTTTACGGAGCAACTTTTGCTCTGATGAGCAACAAGAGACTTGTCATTATTGGTCATTACTAAATTCTCGTTATTGTTTTTTTACAAGTATACAATGTCCCATCATTTGTTTTAATATAATATCAGGTGCCGAGTTCACAAAACATTCTCAGACAGTCTGATTAAAATACAGATCTATATTTCGTTTCGTTTTTTTATACTTTCGATGGTCTACACTACATGAAGATCTGACAAGTTATAGCGATAGGTCACCTCAGGGGTCAAAAGACCGACTTATGACCCTTTTGACGTCAGACATTTGATTAACCAATCAGCATTGATGTTACTAGTGGATTACCCACAGTTCCGTGAAAAACACGCCTAAGGCTCGCCGTAACAGACCGTTTCATTGGCTTATCCCTGACACCATTCAGAACACGAGTTAAATAACAACCCTTCCAGATCCAAGTGTAGTAAAGACAAGTAAAACGAAATTTTGAACTATAAAAACGAAACGAAATAGAATCTGTGTTTTAACCAGATTGATTCTCAGACTTAAGTTAAGAATTTACTCAAAATTGTTCGTCTTATTTTAACTAAAATATAGCCCTTTATAAAACTTTTGTTATTTTAATGTATCAAATACATCAATAAGAAACTATGTGCAAAGTTTTGTGTTTCTGGATTAAAGATGTTTCTCATAAACAGTGAAGGAAAGTTGAGTAAATTCTTAACTTAAGTCCGAGAATGCTTTGTGAACCCGGGGCCCGTTCTTGATAAATACTGAAGAATACCAATTTAAACGTCGCTTTGTATGAAACAGTAATTGTATTTCCAGTTTAATTATTAAATAGGTAATTTAAAAAAAAAGAAACAACAGATTGTTTTATGTTCTAATTAATTGGTTTGGCTACTCTCATTTGCGAGGGGAGCCACAGTGGTTCGGTGAGTAGTACGTTAGCTCACTAAAATGGAGGTCCCGTGTTCAATCCCTGCGTTGGCCCAGAAAGTTCATCGGAATTTTCCGGCGTGGGTCGGAGAGCCTTGTAAGGGACATCATATAGTTGTTCGGGTGGGACGAAAAACCGAAGTCCCGTGTACACATTGCCGTGCACGTAAAAGAACCCTTGACAGTTGGAATTCAAGTAGGTCATAGCGCCGCTGTCCGGGCAAAATTTCCCTCATAGCACACTTCATTAGCCGAGTAGGAGCAGAACATTAGGACATTAAATCCCGTTTCGTTTCATTTCATTTCATTTCCCATTTGCGAAATTACACCATGGGTTCCGCGAAGATAAACATCTAAAACAAATTTCTATGATTTTACCCTAGGGCATCTTCACAATATTGCCATTGTTGTACTATTAATCTACTATAATGAAACTAATGATGCCTAGGCTTCAGGGCCTATAATAACAGATGTTCCCCAGAAGCAACACTATTCCGTATTGCTTAAAGGAGGCAAGTCTTTAACTCAATATCATCCACAGACTTCGACATTGAAAACAAGACTTGTTGGTCAAATTAAATCAACATTGATGTTGTTATCTTAACGTGAAAAGATGGGCTTCTGATATCCAATATTTAAGACAAAATGAAAATTTTAAAATTGGCACACGAATCGCGTGCCAGAATCAATTCGAGCGCTATTTCTAATGAAGCGACTCGAAGAGCGAGGCTAAATATATCCCACAGGAGAATACTACAGGTGTAGACTGGAATAACCAGACGCCAAAGACTGTCACGGAATTTGAACTCTTCGCGGATTTCGCCGAACATAACTGATTAGAAATTAGAGTAAAAACAGAAACGACTAAATGTAAATCAGTTTATATACATTCATATTACATTATTATATGCGTTGTAGGTCAACACTGTAGTGGCGGAATCTTTGAATAGGGGAGTTAAGGGATGAATTGCTGCTTTATTCAATCTCATTAAAATACCGATCTATATTTTGTTTCGTATGGCTTCTACAATATGAAGATCTAGCCGGTTGTAGTGGAAGGTCGCGTCAGAGGTCATACGGGCGTCTTTTGACCCTATAACGTCAGACATTTGATTAATCAATCAGCGTTGGTGTTTCTAGTGGGTTACCCACTGTTCTGTGCACCTCACGCCAAAAATTCGCCGTAACAGACGGTTTCATTGCTAATCCCTCGCATTATCTAGAAAGCAGGTTATATAACAACTGGGGGGGTTGGATGGCTGAATGGTTAGCGTGCGCGCGCTGTATCATAAAGTCTGTCATTGAGTCGACTGGCGTGGTTTCGAATCCCCGATTGTACGTGACAAAGAGTAGGGTCGACTGTCCAACCTAATGGGTTTTCTCCGGGTCCTCCGGTTTCCTCCCACTGCTAAAGACACCTACGCGCAGGGGAATTATTGAAATAAAATTAAACCATATGTTAGTCCCGAAATGACCCAGTTTGTGTCGAGTGGACGTTAAACCCCATTTCTCTCTATATATATAACAGATCCCATTGTAGTAAAGACAAGTAAAACGAAATTTTGAACTACGTATGTGGTTTCCATATGCTTATATCATAAATGTAGTGTAAATGCTATTATAAATTTGAAAAACGGAAAAGAATTGAAAGTAAGGTCTAATTGTAATCAGACTGGTTCACTAGTCCACCATCATCATTATTTACAGTGTCTGATTTTGACAAATTATATAATTAAAATATAATTGAATCACGAAATTTGAGAATGATGAAATGTTTTTTCTTGGCCTCTATCATAATTGGATTGTATGAAAAGATTGCATTTAATATTAATCTTGTCATTGAATTAATATTTACAAGATAATAATCAACATGGCATCTTTGAATATATCCGGAAAGGGGAGAGATAGAGAAATGGGCTTAACGTCCACTCGACACAAACTAGGTCAATTCGAGACCAACATATGGTTAAATTTTATTTCATTAATTCGTTTGCGCGTAGGGGTCTTCAGCAGTGGGAGGAACCAGTGGACCCGGAGAAAACCCACGAGGTGCTATAAAAAATTTAACTAACTCCACAGTTCGGGTTGTAAAAGAGACTGGTTCATTTTCTTCTGAAAACCCAACACATGCTGGATGAAACCATTTCAAACATGAAATGACCGATAGTGGCGATGGAGGTGTGTTTAAAGCCATATGAAAGGCGTACTTTTTGAAAGCATTATGCCTATCGAACACACAACGAATTATTGCACTATTATAAATGTAATGTAATGTAATGGTGTACTTTTTGAAGGCATTATGCCTCTCGAACACACCACGAATTATTTCACTATTATAAATGTAATGTAATGTAATGTAATTGTGTACTTTTTGATGGCATTGTGCCTATCGAACACACAACGAATTATTTCACTATTATAAATGCAATATAATGTAATGTAATTGTGTACTTTTTGAAGGCATTATGCCTATCGAACATACCACGAATTATTTCACTAACATAAATGTAATGTTGTCTTATTATTGGTTATTTGTACATCATAATTATAATGGTTTTCCTGAAATTATTAGTAGACCAGGGACCATTTCACACCGGCGGAAGTAGGTATCGGTTTGTTGTTATGTAAACAATAGTTTCGGACATGCGCAAGTGCCCAGGAGCAAACACACACTGGGGGTAAATCCATCACGTCACACGGAGCACTACAAAACATCTGACGCCCACTGAAAATAAAATACCGAAGTACAAAAAGGTCATTATAGGAAACAGAGGATAACAACATTAGTTAGGCTAATAAGCGATAGAATATTGAAATAACATGGAACATATACGTCACTACCGACATTTGTGAAGGTCATTGATACTAGTGTATTACTATTAATAAAACTAACTACCTATAATCCATATTTGATAATGTTGGATCCTATTAATCAACGATAACAACCTACAGGGGCGTTTTTCTGTCAAAATCGCCCAGAGTATTGCAAACAGTGACCGACAAAGAAAGATATGTTATATGTATGCATATTCTACACACCATATCCAAAATTTAAACATACATTATGCAAGAGCTAAATCTGCCTATTGCAGGTCTTTCTTTAGGCCTGAAATGTTTTCTAAAGTATTAATTAGACATTAATTAACTGATCCAGGCCTTAATCAACTCTCGATGGCATCAGATTTCTCCGATATTAAATAGATTAGAATGGTTCCGCGATACTTTGATTTAATCAAATATGGAGGACCGAGACTTAGCTTCGATCAACCAGTAGCTTCTGTCAAACCTTCAAAGGCTAATATCTTCACTCTCAATAGAGTAATTTGAATGAAATTTTCAAATTATTTATTTTACATCATCTACTTTCGAACTATTATAGCAAGAATGGCTAGTTCTTTATCTAAATCTTACATAATGTATCTTTAAAGGATTTTAGTGAAAAAAAACCCAATTGATGAATGATTGAAATTATGACAAAGCGGACATGGACACCGACAATGTGATCACTGAAACTGGCGTTTTGACCATATTCAACCAGAATTCAGCCGCGTTCCCTGTTCGGGGAACCACGGGAGCCACGGTGGCTAAGTAGGTAAGACGCTGGAGGTCTCGATCCCTGCATTGGCCGAGAAAGTTATCGGGATTTTCCGACGTGGGTCCCCCTTGTCAGTGGTGCAGGACATGGTTCAATTTTATTTCAATAATTCGCTTGCATGTATATAGGGGTCTTTAGCAGTGGGAGGAAACCGGAGAACCCGGCGAAAACCCATGAGGTTGGACAGGCGACCCTACTCCTTGTCACGTACAACCGGAGATTCGAAACCACGCCATTTGACTCAATGACAGACCTTATGATGCAGCGCGCAACGCTAACCATTCGACCATCCAATCCTCCTCAGGTAAAAGAATAATTATGGTTTTCTATGTGTTTTACAGGGTCACCATTAACTACTAGTTTTGTGTTGTGTGATTATTTTGGTGGAATATGTGGAAATAGTTGTGCTTTGTTTTATTGGCATCGTTTTAACATATCTCTATGTCCCACACCAGGTCATTTATGTTGTACACAACAACCAGACAATCGTAAGTACAATATTTATATATGTTACGGTGGGAAATGAAATTAAACTATATGAGGTTTAAAGTTTAATATATATATATATGTTACAGTGAGAAATAAAATTAAACTATATGGGGTTTAAATTATAATATTTATATATATTACAGTAGGAAATGAAATTAAACTATATAGGGTTTAAAGTCCTACTTTTCTGCACCGACTGGGCTACTGAAGACGGACATACGCTATACAGTGTGACATGAGTACTGAATACGGACATACGCTATACAGTGTGTTATGAGGGACATTTTGCCCATTTATAATTCCGACTGTCAAGGGTTGTTTCGCGTGCACGGGGCCTTGATTTTTCGTCCCATCTGAACTACTATATATATATATAGACACCGTTCCTTGTCAGGCCCTCAGTCCTGCACCACTGACACGAGAAATCACACCGGAAAATCCCGAGGATCGTTCTCGGTCAACACCCTCATACCGCACGCCCTTTCTTCATTAACCCAGTCGGAGCAGAACAGTAGGACGTTAAACCCCATTTGACTTTTGTTACAGTTGGGGTAGGGGTGCTGAGACATGTTTCAAACCACTAGCCACAGATTTAATAAAGAAAGGAATTTAAATTACGTTGAAATTTAATAATAAAAGAAATCTTATAGTTATTACATATTTTATTAAAGGAAGTCAAGGGGTCCCTCTGGCCCCCTTTCCCCCTCCTCTTGAGGCCGGAAACTTGGCCAGGCATTAAAATATATCCAGTACTAGAAAGAATTGAACGATGATTAAATACTAAAACATTTTATTTTTTAGATGTGGAACAGACTGATACCCTGCCAGAAACCAATGGTAAGCTACAGTCATTTTTATAATCCAGTTTTCAAATAACCTAAAGAATAACGCGGTTTCATGAATGTATTACGTATTTTAGAGTATCATAAAAATGTTCTCGAACTAAACTGCTGTCCTCGGTTTTCTGAATGTATCGCGTATTTTCGAGTGACTTGAGAATCATAAGAATTATCCCCAACTAAACTGCTGTCCTCGGTTGATTTCAGAGTGATTTGAGTACCATAAGACTTTGCCCTAACTAGACTTTTCTTTCCTCGGTTTTATCTTTGTATCGCGGATTTTAGAGCGACTATAATCATAAATATGTTCTCCAACAAGTCTACTGTACAAGTATATAACATATAGCAATGTCATCTTTCACAGATTAGAATCACAGACAATCTGTACTAAAACAAAGAATATTCACCCATATGTCCCACGGGCCAATGACAAGCTATCTTACAGAATTGTCGTCTTGGGGCCACGGTGGCTAAGTGGGTAAGACGCTGGCTCGCTAGCCTGCAGGTCGGGTGTTCGATCCCTGCATTGGCCGAGAAAGTTCGTCTAGATTTTCCGGCGTGGTTCCCCCTTGCCATTGATGCAGGACTCGTGTACACATCGGCGTGCACGTAAAAGATCCCATGACATTTGGAATTCGATATAAGAGTAGGCCGTAGTGCCGCTGTCCGGGCAAAATTTCACTCATAGCACATTGTATGGCGTATGCCCGTCTTTATTAGCCCAATTCAGAGGACGTTAAACCCCATATCATTTCATTTCATTGTCGTCTTTGATCACAAGTATAAATCCAAGCAAATCCTGTGTATCAAACACAGTCCTTGAAGCCTCGCCATACCAAGGGCAGTCCCAATAATTCCCTTGTCTGGCAGAAATATGGAATAGTGAGAGTAAAATAACAAGGACTAACAAATATTACGGGCAAAAGTCTTCACGTGAGACTAATGTATCTATAATCTACAATATCCTCATTGAAGTTTGCTCAATTTTCAGACTCAAATTCACCTGTTTTACCGGATATTCCAATGAAAGATGAAGCTCCGCGAAACACATCTTCTCCAACTCACCTTCAAGGTTTGTGTTAAATACATATATTTTAGCAACCATCGGATGCCACAAAATGCTTATTCAATTTTACAGGTTATACTTTGACTTTACCAACATAAACTAAGGCACATATTCAAGTTGGGCAATCTTATTGACTGTTACCCGAGAGTCGCCTTGTTAGCTTAATCTAATCTAGAGCAGGTATTTCCAACTTGGATTCCCATTTTCAGTGGTACAGGATGGAAGGCCTGGCAACAAAAAGTGCCTAGTCGTTTGGATTGGACATAAAACCGAGGTCCCTGATACACGTTGGGGTGGACGTCCAGGAACCCTTGACATGCTATGACGAGTAGGCTGGCAAGAAAGAGTGCTCAGTCGTTTGGATGGGGACATAAAACCGTGATCCATTGTACACGTTGGGGTGGACGTCCAGGAACCCTTGACATGCTATGACGAGTAGGCTGGCACACTTTCGCTCAGAGCATACTGAATGGCGTTTGACAATCTTCTAGCTGGTGGAAACAAACAGAAGGTTAAACCCCATTTAATTTTATTTTCATTTTTTCAGAGCAATGTGGCAATACTCCGCCTATACATCGCCGTAAACGGGTTGTTGGTGGAACTGTGGCCAACACGGATGCATGGCCTTGGATGGTGGCGCTGAGATCAGTTCTTGGTGCTCACGCATGTGCTGGAGCTGTTATCGGAAGTCGTTGGGTTTTAACAGCAGCTCATTGTTTCAGATAGTAAGTACTGTTAGACCAGTAACTCTGAGTTCAATCTGCCGATCTGCCAATCTGCTTCTTTAAAGGACACTATTGGTGTCAGTCATTATCACACATGTGATAGAACTGGTTAAACACTTTCTAAATATAATTTTAACACAGTGATCATTGCCACGATAGGTGCGTAATGAAGATTTCAAGAAACGGAAGTGACGAAAGCAAAAGGAAAACACGAGTTATCCTTCTATATAACTGTCTGAAGTGACGAGTGATAATATATAAACAGGCAAATTTCTGCCTACTAATAATTCCTTCGAAGACCGAAAGTTATTGTATGAGACTGTGGGAGGATATCTGACAATTAAAAAAAAAAGATAATTGACTGTCACTAGATAAGAGAAATCGAAAAAAATATAAAACGTCCGTGCATTACCAAGTTTTTTTTTATTAATATATAATTTAATTTCAACAATATTTCCAGTTTTTCCCAACCAGAATATTGGAGAGTAAGAACAGGGGAATACAATCTTTTACAGTTTGAAGAGTCAGAAAGAGATATTCCGATATCGCAGATATTCGTTGTAAGTAGAAATATCCGCTGTGCTCGTTAGATAATATCGGTCTCAACCATATCAGACCCTACTTGGTTGGCTGAGCGTGGGGTTGGGAGGTCGAACCGTATGTTAGCCCCGAAATGATCAAGTTTGCGTGTGTGTGTGGGGGGGGGGGGGGTCTCTCTCTCTCCCTCTCTCTCTCTCTCTCTCTCATTGCCATGTATTTTAAAGTTTTATTTTAACATATTATCGCTTTAACTATTTAGAATTTCAGTAATCTGACCAGTTTTTCTTATACATACACATAGAATTTCTGCATTAATGATTCGAAATTCCAAGTCATGCCTGAATGATGACCTGGTATCATGAGTATCTGATGTATGATTTGGATGAAATCCATTTAGAACTCTCTGTGTTATATTGCCTTCCAATAACTTTTTGTCGTGTTACCATAATATGATGATCCCGAAATGGCACCCCCCCCCCCCTCTCTCTCTCTCTCTCTCTCTGCCTCTCTCTGTCTCTCTCTGGTTGACTGATGCAACAAGAAACGTATTATCCTGTTTCGCTTAGGCAGTGGTATAGACCTGGTCGTATTTTACGACGAAACCGCGTATTCATTGCCATGCAAATAAAGGATCCCCGTACTACACCCATAGCGTATGAAATGTCGTCCTATTGATCCGCTCCGAACTGGGCTAATGAAGACGGGCATACGCCATAAAGTGTGCTATGAGGGAATTTTGCTCGGACAGCGGCACTACGGCCTACTCTTATATCGAATTCCAACTGTCAAGGGATCTTATACGTGCATGCCAATGTGTACGCGGGACCTCGGTTTTTCGTCTCATCCGAACAACTAGACAGCTGCTCTCGTCAGGCCCTGCATCACTGATATGGGGGAACCACGCCGGAAAATCTGAATGAAATATCTCGGCAAATGCAGGGATCGAACACCCAAACACAGGGCTAGCGAGCCAGCGTCTTACCCACTTAACCAAAACAAAGTCTCGATTATCCATTTTTACGTTTGATTATGCTTTGATAAATGTATTCCACTCTGCTAAATATCGCAGGGTAGCGATGCCATCGAGAGTTGATTATGATCTGGATAAGTTAATGTCTAATTAATAATTTAGATAACATTTCAAGCCTAAAGAAAGACCTGCAATAGGCAGATTTAGCTCTTGCATAATGTATGTTTAATGGTAACAATGTCGACATTTTATATTTTCAGTTTCCGAACTACACATCGAATGATCCCGGTGTCAACAGGGAGAATTCAACGTTACATGCGCGTTACGCCCATGATCTGGCTTTGATAAAACTCAGTGAAGATGCTGAAGTTGTTCCCCTTTGTTTAGCAGGTGAAGCCCAAGCACTACCAGTCACCGAGGAAGATCCATCAGGGTTTAGAATGGCAGCGGTTGAAGCCAAAGGAGATTGTTGGGTAACAGGTTGGGGAACTACATTAGGTAAATATTATAACTTCCCAGAAGGTACATGACCTTGACCACCAGATACACGTGTTTGTGTGTGTGGGTGTGTGAAAACACCAGCCTCGCAACAGTGACGTATCTGCAGAAAGTACTGGAATTGCGCCCCTGTCTAAATATCTGACACCAATTTTTTGTCAGATAACTTTACAAATTTCGTATATTTTGCAAAACATTCCAGACTACTTTCCTAGCTTACGGATGAGAATGGCCTTACTGTTAGTACCTCTTAGTGGCACCGCCATCACCAAATGGGACATGTGCCATACCTACCATAACGTAGATACACCAGTGTTCTGCACAGGTGGGGGATGCAGATATGAAAGGTACCCCGCGAGAAAATTAATTAAATACCAATCCAGGTAATCACCTGAAACTAAAATCTCTGTTTTTATTTTTTTATAACAGATCACAATGAAGATCAAGTAATGAGACAAGTTCATTCGAATGTTGTTGATCATGAAAGATGTGGAGATATGTGGCAGACCACCTTAGAGGAAGATATGGTCTGTTTTGGGGATGGTATCCGAGGACCTTGTGCTGTAAGTGCCATATTTGTTCTTTATAGTACAAACAGAGATGTGATCGTATCGCCGCCTTAGGAGAATTTTCTTGGTTCATTACTCTACTCGACCAAGCTCCTTATGTAATGAAATTTTAAATTATTCGGAGCGTGGGGCCTCTTTTTATGCGTTCACTCCTAATTTTAGAACGCCGGTACCTACTCCCTTGCCTGAAATAATATATGACGTCATAGTATCTAGGCAACAGACATTACCGAAATTATTTTTGCAACGATGTGACCTTCGTCGTAAAAAGTAAACACAATGAGAGATAAGGGGAGACAACTCGGTTTGGTTTGAGCATGAATTTGACCCGTTCATTGTCGTTACTTTTTATGACATAGAGAGTTCCTCTCATGCTGATATGAAATGAGGTTTCTCGTCCTACTGTTATGCACCGACAGGGTTAACGAAGACGGGCGCCTCATGCTAAACTATGTCACTGACTAATTAAGGACGTTTTCAAATGTTACTTTCAGGGTGATTCTGGAGGCCCACTGGCCTGTCGAATGGATGGCAAATTCTTTATTGTTGGCGTAGTCTCCTGGGGAGCAGAAAATTGCAACATGAATGGATATCCAAGTGTGTTTGCGAGAGTTCTGTCTCATATGGATTGGATTGAAGCTACGATGAACGGCAGTCGGTTATAGTTATTTTGATGTGAACACATTTCATTTGAATATAGTATATTGACAACTATGATAACAATCACTTACACGTCATACGCATAATATCACTAAGTGTATATATTGGACTCAAAATAGAGTGCATAACTAAGGGAGTCGTTTTGAATTTGAAGAGTTACATCCCTTTGAATTTTTTGAGTACGATTATTAAGTAAAAATTTTCAACGGATATTAATGGTTGACTTTTCGGAAACGAGAGAGAGAGAGAGAAATGGGGTTTAACGTCCACTCGACACAAACTAGGTCATTTCGGGACTAACACATGGTTCAATTTTATTTCAATAATTCGCTTGCGCGTAGGGGTCTTTAGCAGTGGGAGGAAACCGGAGGACCCGGAGAAAACCCATGAGGATGGACAGGCGACCCTACTCCTTGCCACGTACAACCGGGGAATCGAAACCCCGCCAGTTGACTCAATGACAGACCGTATGATACAGCGCGCGCGTGCTAACCATTCGGCCATCCAACCCCCCCCCCCCCTTTAGGAAACGAAATTAAATCGGGTTTTACGCTCTGATTTTCCGTACCGACCGGGCCAATGAAGATCCTACGGCTGGTCGAATTTCAACTCAGATGAGTTCTTTTACGTGTACGCCCACGTATAGTCTACACGTGCCGTTAGTTTTTCGTCCCACCCGAATGACAAGACGCTGACACATGGCCCTTTGTACTGCATCACTGAAAAGGGGAACCAGCCTGGAAAATCCCACAAACACGGGGATTGTACACTTGAACCCCTGGTTAATGGGCTCTATCTACTGATCCACCACCACCACCAGAAAATGGCTGACAAAATCAACTCCGCTCTTTTCAAAAGACATTGACAATCTTTACTCATAGTGACAAGATGATAGGGTATGAAATGTATAGCACGTCTTTTAATTAAAAACTGTTATTTTCTTACTGAAGTATTGTAATATTGGACCCGTTACACATCGGAGTGGGACTGGAACCTCTATTCACAGGAAAACAGGATTCTTTTCAGTTATAATAGGTTTAATATAAGGAACATAACGTAAGTAGAGAGTACAATGTACTATATCATAATGGCCCAGGTACTGTACGCTGTATAACCACAGGACTAGAATAGGAGGTCAGCTCCCCTAAAGGCGTTCAGTGGTCACGCGAGTCACCGTTATCTCAGGTCCTTAACCTTCACAGCAACAGGACCGCCTCTACTTTCTACCCCTCACAGCAGCTGGACCACTAGACATCGCACCCCTCAAAGTAACGTAAACCCCTAGGACGCTGTACTTCTTTCAACATCTGAACCCCCTAGACATTGTACCTCTCACAGCATCTGGTCACCTAAACTTTGTTCCCTTGGCGTCATCTGAACCCCTACACTATGTCGAGGGCCTGACAAAGACAGCTGTCTAGTCGTTCGGATGGGACGAAAAACCGAGGTCCCGTGTACACATTGGCGTGCACGTGAAAGATCCCTTGGCAGTTGGAATTCGATATAAGAGTAGGCCGTAGCGCCGCTGCCCGGGCAAAATTTCACTCATAGCACACTGTATGGCGTATGCCTGTCTTCATTAGCCCAGGTTAGGAGCAGAACAGTAGGACGTTAAACCCCATTTCATTTCATTTCATTTCCCTACACTATGCACCCCTAACAGCATCTGAACCCCCTAAACTTATTACCCCTCAACAAAACACAGACGTTAGAGTACAGATTATTTATTAAACTACAGTATACGTGTACATATCAAAAACATACAATTTTTAACTTTATCATTAAAAAAAGATTCTGTGTTAGTTTCAATTTTATTAGTGATACTTTCTGTGTTTCTTGTGTTCTTTATATCTTTTATGTTCTTTCTTGTTATCCTTACGCTTATGATCCTTGTGATCATCGTGGTCGTCTCCGTGATGGTCATCGTGATCTCCGTGATGGTCATCGTGATCTCTGTGATGGTCATCATCGTGATCTCTGTGATGGTCTCCATGATGGTCATGATGATCCGTATCGTTAACATGTTCCTCGTGTTCACCAAGGATGGTATCCCAGTGGTCGATAGTTGCACTTACAACAACACAGCATGCAAGTCGATCTCCTGCAGAACCAGAGTCTGATAAATCATCTGCTGTTTTATGGATCTGAAATGAAATGAAATAGGGTTTAACGTCATCCAAACTAATCTAGATGCTGGTTGCTTCTCCGTCCTGCACCTCTGACAATCTCCGGGGAACTTACTCTGCCGACACCGGGGTA
Source organism: Patella vulgata (assembly GCF_932274485.2). Lineage (NCBI taxonomy): Eukaryota > Metazoa > Mollusca > Gastropoda > Patellidae > Patella > Patella vulgata. The sequence continues at coordinate 9,313,971 of NC_065885.2, forward strand.
GAATCCAGGGAACTTACTCGGCCCAACCCGGTTAGAACCCGGTGAATTTACTCGGTCGACGCCGGGATAGAACCCAGGGAACTTACTCGGTGGAACAACGGGATAGAACCCTGGGAACTTACTCGGTTGACACCGGGATAAAACCCTGGGAACTTACTAGGTCAACACCGGGATAGAACTGGGGTAACTTACTCGGTCGACACAAGGAGAGAACCGGGAGAACTTACTCGGCTGACACCGGGATAGACACCAACATCATGAAACCAACAGCCGAATTTTGTTTCGAAGACCACAAGTTTTCTAAGAATAATATATATGGTATTCGTAGGTTTTATAACCTTTATTCTTGCAGTCGTTTTTTGGGGAACACAAATGTTGTATGAATATGCTTAACACTAACTGTACGTACCACTAATCCCTTTCCAAGAACACCATAGTGTCCCTCTAGATCTGTATGGTGATCATAGAACGTCTTGTAAGTCTCACCATGCTCATCACATTCTATATTTCCATAATCACCACTATGTCTGTTACAACAGAAAAACATACATTAAAACAAAATATATCCCCCACAAAAAATAATTTAATTTAACAGACAAAACAAGTTAATCCGATGTTGATTTATCCCCAATTAAAAGTAATTTAATAAACAAAACAACTTAAACCGATGGTGATTTTATCCCCCATAAAAAATAATTTAATAAACAAAACAATTTAAGCCGATGTTGATTTTATCTCCCACAAAAATAATTTAATTAAATAGACAAAACAATTTAAGCTGGTGTTGATTTTATCCCCCATAAAAAATAATTTTTTAATAAACAAAGCAATTTAAGCCGATGTTGATTTTATCCCCCATAAAAAATAATTTTTTAATAAACAAAGCAATTTAAGCCCATGTTGATTTTATCCCCCACAAAAATAATTTAATTTAATAGACAAAACAATTTAATCCGGTGTTGATTTTATCCTCCACAAAAAATAATCTAATTTAATAGACAAAACAATTTAAGCCGATGTTGATTCCCCCCCCCCCCCCCCCCACAAAAAATGATTTAATTTAATAAACAAAACAATTTAAGCGCGAATTTGATAAATTCAGAAGCTTTGAGACAATATTTCGGCTCATATGAGTTCAGTGGAGTGAACCAAACGGCGTTATTTCCGTGAATGTAATAGTGAAATATATATTCTCTAAATTAACAGAAAAATATTTTATAAAAAATGTATTAGGAATTGGTATTTCAGAGACTCCATCTAGATATCTTTAGAGCAGTTACCTGTGTTCTCCTTCAGGACCACCATGTTCTTTACCATCAGGGTTAAAGTGGGATCCCAGCGATTGACAACCATCACCCAAATCGCCGAACTCATGCACGTGAAGACCATGAATGTGGCTAACGTGTTCACCAGACATATCAAATCCGCTCAAATGAACTTTAACCTCTAAATGTTTGCCATGCTGTAATAAATTTTACAACATTAATATTGAATGTAGGTGAATTGACATTGAGGTGAAAATGAAATGGGGTTTAACGTCCTACTGTTCTGTCCCGACTGGGCTAATGAAGATGGGCATACGCCATACAGTGTGCTATGAGGGAAATTTTGCCCGGGCAGCGGCTATATGGCTTATTATTATATCGAATGCCAATTGCCAAGGGATCTTTTACGTGCACGGCAATGTATACACGGGGCCTAGGGTTTGAGTCTCATCCGAATGACTAGACAGTTGTCCTTGTCAGGTCCTCCGCCCCGCACCACTGACAAGGGAAAGTCACGTCAATTGTTTTATTGCGTGTCCCAATATATAACTCACAAATAATATAATAATAATTGGTCTTGGATATTCACCTAAGGGTGCATTGTTTCATTGGAAATAGAAAATATCTATTTCCATTCATGGCTAAAATAGCTAGCGGACGCTCCTGTTTAAAGGTGATTAAAGCGTACGAACCTTTTGTCTAAAGTATATGGTTCCATTTATAGGTTGTTGTTGATCTGCTGGTAGAGCGGTGTTGGGGTGTACATGACACACAGCATATTCATATTCTATAATACATAAAACATAAATAATTCATTATTATTCCTTGCAACTCATTTTTTTTCAAAATAATAAGGTGGCAATGATTCAAGAGAGGGTAAATAAAGAAAAAAATAGATTTATACTTCACCATTAGATCAGTAATAGTAAGAAATAGAGGGAATGGGGTTAAACATCCACTCGACAAAAACTGGATAATTTCAAGACAAACATATGGTACAATTTTATTTCTATACCTCGCTAGCACATCGGGTCTTTAAAAGTAAAAGGACACTGGGGGACACGGAGAAAACCCACGTGGTGACCCTTGTCCGTGTCATGTAGAAGCTAGTGATCGAAATCATCACATTACTTGGCTCAATCATTGACGTTTTTTTTTTTTATCTAAAGCACACGCGGGATGTTGGGTGGCCGAATGGCTAACGCGTGCTCGTTCCATCATAAGGTCAGTCATTGAGTCAAGTGGTGTGGTTTCGATTGTCCTACCTCGTGGGTTTTCTCTGGGATTTCCAGTATCCTCCCACTGCTAAAGACCCCTACCCGCAAGCGAATTAATGAAATAAAATTGAATTGAACCATATTATGCTAGTCCTGGAATAACCTAGTTTGTGTCGAGTGGACGTTAAGCTCGGCACTATGGCCAAGTGATCTCTTACGTGCACGCCAATGTATACAAATTTTCGTCCCATCCGAACGACTGGACAGCTGTCCCTGTCAGGCCCTCCGTCCTGCACCACTGATAGGAGAAACCAACATCGGAAAATCCCCATGAACTTTCTCTGCCAATGCAGGGATCGAACACGCGGCCTTCATTCTAGCGAGTCAGCGTTTTTGCCCACTTAGCCACCGTGGCTCCACTTTATTTCACAGAAGGCGACAAGGTGTAAAAATGCATATCGGGGATGGCTAGTACCTTAGTTTAAAATGTTTCAATTTCTAAATTAAAATGCATGTTATTATGATGAAAAGCGGATTAATGATGGCCTTTTTCGAGCTCGCGTACACCCATTACATAGACTTATTGCGATTTTAATAAACGCAACAACTTTGAAATGGGTAAATATTAAACATGCTTGTGTAAACAAAGAAGTGCCGGTCTTAAGGAATGAACTTGGTTGTTAATCTGTTGGATTTTAGGACATTGAAATCATGCATAAAATACCAAAAGTATAGATTTTATAAAGAGACCATGTGTTTCATTTCTATGATCATGATATATATACCGTGTGTATCGTTTCCGTGACCATGGTGGTCGTCATGGTGGTCATCTTGGTGGCGTCTGTGATGGTAATCGTGGCGGCGTTTGTGATGGTCATCATCGTCGTCATCATCTAGATGCATGTGCAAATGGATGTGTGTTCCATCAGCATGGTCATCCATATGTGGTTCAGCATCTCCCATCCCATGAACGTGGATCTGTACACCACCACCACTAACCGTTCCAATTCTGTTCACCTTCTCCCATAATGCAGAGATGTTGGATGCTAAACTGTTTTCAGAAACTACAATAATAATACGATAAGACGAGCATCAGACCGGGCCAGAAAAATTCGGATTGAAATGGATTCAGAGTGTTAAATGGATTTCATCCAAATCATACATAAGATACTCATAATGTCAGGTCATCATCCATGCATGACTTGGTAGTTCGAATCATAAATGTATGAATTCTATGTGTATTTATAAGCAAAACTGGCCAGATTATTGTTCTCCCACTAATAGTGATAGAAATGGGACGATTGCTGTTTTCGGACTAACAGTGATAGAAATGGGACGATTGCTGTTCTCAAAATAACAGTGTTTAGGAATGTTGATGGAGTGTCAAATGGATTTCACAACAAACAAAAATACTTACGTTCGGCGTTTGCAACTCTTGGTCCATATTTTCCGGCTTTCTTTTTGGCCTTCTTTGCCTTCTTTGTCGCAGCCAAGGATAATAAAGCCAGGCTAACTAAGATGAAAATCCACAGCTTCATTTTTAGTTTATAAGTTTAAAATACCAATCGATGTGAACACGTTGACCAACAAACCATATACTGAGTTGGTTCTGGTTTTATCCGTCTTTTAAATAGGTAGTTTTCTCGTGATTAATAAAGCCGTGTGTAATATCAAAGCCGAGTGGAACAAAAACCAGATTTGTCCGAATTCGTTTTAATTGAAAGATAAGATAAAGGGTCTAATGTTTCTGCTAATTAAAATTAGCCTAATTAACGAAGAGTAGTAATCATCAGCAGCCTATCTGTCCATTGGTGTAAATATGATTAATCCTCTTAGGTAACCTCCACTCCCCCCACCCCCTCACCCCGCGACAAAAGCGCCCTCTCTGTCCCTTGTATCTTGCCTTGATAAGGGTTGATTGTTAAAGTTTAAAGGAGCTAAATCGGTAATATTTGGGATCTAGAATTTGACATAAATGGGTCGCAACGCATATACTAATGTAATATGAATGTATATAAACTGATTTATATTCAATCGTTCTGTTTTACTAGAATTTCTAATCAGTTATGTTTGGCGAAATCTCTAGCGTCTTGTTATTCCAGTCTACACCGATACTATTTATTGCACATGCTCTCCAGATAAGAATATGGCGTCGCCGTTTGACATGACTTGTGGTAAAGTGTTTATTTTGTCTTAAATATTAGATATCAGAAGCCCATCTTTTCCCAGTAAGATCACAACATCAATGTTGATTTAAATTGACAAATAATTCGTGTTTTCGATGTCGAAGATTTTCGATGATATTGAGTTAGAGACTTTAATCTAAATTCGACCAAATATTTAATAAATCGGTTCAGTTATAATCCTCTTATACAACCCCCCCCCCCCCCCCCTGCCCGCTCCGCTATCTTTTTTTTGGTCTTATTGATGAATGTAAAACTGGACATGAACTACCATTTAATGAAATCATCTTATGAACTCCCCCCCCCCTCGCGCCGCCTTGCACACCCAAACAACCCCTATGCTCCCTCTTCGCCCCTCGCTGTTTTAATCTAATTGTTGAAGCTATATAAGTTTTAATAGGTATTAATTGTTACACTGTGAATTGAAGTAAACCTAATATTAATTATTTATATCATATAAAAATAATCTTCTATTGTTTAGATATAGATATATAAGTTAGGAGGGCCTGACAAGGACAGCTGTCTAGTCATTCGGATGAGACGAAAAACCGACGTCCCGTGTACACATTGGCGTGCACGTAAAAGATCCCTTGACAGTTGGAATTCGATATAAGAGTAGGCCGTAGTGCCGCTGTCCGGGCAAAATTTCCCCCATAGCACACTGTATGGCATATGCCCGTCTTCATTAGCCCAGTTCCGAGCAAACAGTAGGACGTTAAACCCCATTTCATTTCATTTCCTTTATATAAGTTAATTATTATCATTTATACCACTCAAGTTGAATCTGACAGGTTCTAAATAAATTGCTGTTTATTACTTTATTTGTTTATAAATAATACGATGTTTTAACTATCAAAATCTTAATCTATGACAGTTTATTACACTAATCCTCGAAGGAAGCTAGGTCATTTTGAGACTAACATACGGATTCAATTTTATTTCAATAATTCGGTAGCGCTATGTTGTCTTTAGCATTGGGGGTAAATGGGGTTCAAGGTCCACTCGACACAAACCCACGAGGTTGGAGAGGTGACCCTACTCCGTGTCGGGTACACGCAGGGATTCGAAACCACGCCTCATGAATCAATAGTTAATCGAGACTACACTGTTCTTCAAACGGCCATAATGGAGTAATTTGGCTGTAATTTTCAACATATTCCCTTTTCATTATCTATTTTTAAACTAGTATTGCAAGAATTGCCAGCTTCTTATCTAAAGCTTACATAAAGCAACTTTAATATCCTATGGCTTGTTAATATAAACGGACAGGGACCGTTAGAGTACTTTGTCGAGTCACTGACCTTTCTGAAAGGAACTAATATTAGTAACAGACAGCTTTATGGATAACATTGGGGGGTTGGATGGCTGAATGGTTAGCGTGCGCGCGCTGTATCATAAAGTCTGTCATTGAGTCGACTGGCGTGGTTTCGAATCCCCAGTTGTACGTGGCAAGAAGTAGGGTCGCCTGTCCAACCACGTGGGTTTTCTCCGGGTCCTCCGGTTTCCTCCCACTGCTAAAGACCCCTACCTAGTTTGTGTCGAGTGGACGTTAAACCCCATTTCTCTCTCTCTCTCTCTTATGGATAACATTGACTAGGTTTTTGATAACGGTGATAGTAACCTCATTGAAACGTTGCAATTAATAAACCTAGTGAATGGTATCCATACGCAGGGGCGGATCTAGGAATTTTTGAAAAGGGGGGTGGGGGCTCCGCAAAATGAGGGCACTGACCGCGGAGACGAGGCACGCCGCCGAGAGTTTTTTTGGTTTGTTTTTTTTTGGGGGGGGGGGGGCCAAGAAAATTATCCGTCATTTCCTTGCATTTGTAGCCATTCCAAGAGCTATTTGGCTTATATTTTCGTCTAAGTAAACGTTCGGAAGTCGTTGAAAAAGAGCCTTAGACCAGACTGGTGTGTTTGAGTCGATGGTTTGAGTCATTTGGGATCCCTGAAGCGGGTTGGGAACGGCCATATTTGGGTCTGAGAAAAGGCACTTTCAGCAGTAAAAAAGGACATTGTCGAAAATTAGGGGGGGGGGGGTGGCGATCCGCGTCTGCAAACTCGCCTCCCTGACCCTCCCCCCCCCCCCCACACACACACACCCTCGGAACGACTAGTCAACTAATAACGATACTTCTAGAAAGTTGTCCACAAAACAGAATATAAAGAAAATTGTTGATAAGGTTGCAGAAAAACATATACTGCTTATAACAGTGTGATAAGTTCAAGGACAGGACTGTACAAGGTCGATACAGTCTTAAGACCAACTAGAAATCAGCCAGATTTCTTCAAGTTTGGGAATGTGACCTCAAAGATTTGTTGAAGAGAATCCTGTCATCAACCTCTCAAAGACAATAAATTGTAGCCCAATTATTATCTATTCAGATGGTGTATTGTATAAGTGTCATATTACACTGCTCTATATTTAGAATGCAACACTAAAGCTAGATGGGTTTGGAATCAGATTCTATGAAATTTGAATAAGAGAATAAGAAAAACTAATCAAATTAAACACAGAAATAAACAAATTTAATAACAATTTAATAAAATTTTAAAAAATTGATTCAAATATTACATAATGTAATAATAAGCTTATTAATTTGATGTAATATCTACAGCAGCTTGTCTAAGCCAGGGTATAAAATATCTTACATTATTTTACTCATATACTTTGATATTGACCAATTTGATGTTAACCAATTAAATGATTTTGGAACTTTTTCTTGGGGAGATAAATATTCATAAGTAAAAACAAGGGTTGTTGAGCACATTACGATTGTATAACTCTTGCCAATTATATATTGATTTCTATAGAAAGGGGCCAATATCGAAATATTAATGGCCTATTGATCCATCGTAAAATACTATTTACGAACTTATCAATTATCAGTAAAAGAAAATTTGATCCAAAATTATCTATTTTGGTGCAAAAATATGAACATTTACTGATTATTTACATACAGGGAAAAGGTCACCCCAAAACAATCTACATGTATTTGTTATTTAAAAGAGCTAACTCGCTAATATTTAGGACCTAGAAATTGACACAAATGGTTCGCAACACAAATAATAATGTAATATGAATGTACATAAACTGATTTAGTATTTATTGCGCATGCTCTCCAGATAGGAATATGACGTAACCGTTTGAGTTACTTGTGGAATATATCTAGCCCCATCCTTCTAGTCCCTTGTTATAAATGGCACTTAAAGGCATTCGTGAACCGATGGTAAAATGTTTATTTTGTCTTACAATCTTATGGAAGCCTATAACTACCATTTATAATTTCTACTTTTCGCCCCTTCAAAACACGAAAGTCGAAAAGTGACCTTGAAAGTAGAGACTACATCAACTTCTGAGGCGAAAAGACAACAGTACGACACCAAGCCAAAATCAAAGGTCGCTAATATCGCCATCAATACTAGACTTTATAAACTATTTTGTTAATGCGAATTTATTGTCAATGTCAACAAAACAGTACACCTTTAATAATGTATTATAACAATATTACTTATATTCTCTGTCACCACAGGGGGATCACGTGGCTAAGTGGGTAAGACGCTAGTTCGCTAGCCTGGAGGTCGGGTGTTCGATCCATGCATTGGCCGAGAAAGTTCATCCAGATTTTCCGGCGTGGTTCTCCCTTGTCAGTGATGCAGGACGGAGGGGCTGACAAGGAAAGCTGTCTAGTCGTTCGGATGGGACGAAAAACCGAGGTCCCGTGTACACATTGGCGTGCACGTAAAAGATCCCTTGGCAGTTGGAATTCGATATAAGAGTAGGCACACTGTATGGCGTATGCCCGTCTTCATTAGCCCAGGTTAGGAGCAGAACAGTAGGACGTTAAAACTCCATTTCATTTCATTTCATTTCTGTCACCACAGAGTTCTTGATCTGGAAATTTACACGGAAATATTTATTTATGGCTAGGGATATGATATCATATCTTTCTTGTCTAAATTAGATCCTGCTTATATATATATATATAACCAGGATATAATATATATAACCAGGATATAATATATATAACCAAGATATAATTTAGATAAGAAAGATATGATATCATATCCCTAGCCATAAATAAATATTTCCGTGTAAATTTCCACATCAAGAACTCGTAGTATTATTCTTACAATTTCTCGTACAATAGGGGCCACAAGGCAAGAAGTTAGGCCCGATATACGCGAACATCAAACCGAGATCTTTGATACATAAACATATAATATTAAGTTTTTTTCAAAACCGGATACAAATCGTTAGAGGGACCACAGCCTTCGATCCGATTATCACAAAATTCAAACCCAGGGTGTAACGGTGTATATTTAAACGGTTTTTAAAATCGGGTATAAACTGTAATTTTTGGTACACCCGGGGTCCATAATCTAGGAGGTTACGGACCGATATGTGCGAATATGGAAAGAAACAAAAATCCGTGGAATATAGATATATATTTTAAGTTTGATCAAAATCGGATAAAAAAATTGTGACTTCTACAGTGTCCACAACCTTGGTATTATATACTTTTATACTATTTGCGAACGAGGAGCGGGCAGTTTCAATCCGATTTTCATGAAATTCGAACTCAACCATCATAAGGGTGGAATGGTGATATGTTAGAACAGCTTTTAATATTGGATAAAATGCCAATATCAAAAGGAACCGCGTGTCCACAAATAAATTGTGGGCTGACAGGGGCGACTCAATACACGTCCACTTGAAAATATGGGCGTACAAAAATAGCTCAGCATGATAAAACTTGGTTTTTGGAAGACTAAACAACTGATATCAAAGACTTTATATGAAATGAGATTTTTATTTTAGAAATTAAAATGTTAAGTTATTTGATACTCCCACTGGCAGGTTAATAGTTGTCAACGCTTATGTAATTTATATTAGGGCAATACTACTCAAGACGGACATGTTGTTTAGATCAGCATACCAAGCAATTAAAATCAGTGAACCGGACCAAACCCAAACATCCAAAATTTAGCACTTTTTCCTAATTAGTCCTAGCACTGGATACGGTGCTACAAATAATTTGCATTTTTCCAGTAAACAAGGTTAGGCATACGACCTAATAGAACTCTATATGGCGTACGCCCGTCTTCATTAGCCGAATAGACGTTCAACACGTTTAGCAACTACATCGCCTTATGTCCTATTACTAAAAACGAACTATTGCAAACAGGGAGGGCCTTCAGTGTGGCTGGTCCTTAACTATGGAATGATCCCAGATTCTTTAAAGTCATCTTTAACATTAGACAAATTTAAACAATCATTAAAAACCCGTCTTTATAAGAGTACATTCTCTGAATGAATCAAACTCTGCTAAAAGTGATTTAACTGTCATTGTCCTATATTGTGTACTACATGTATCTGCATAGGCGTAGGAGCCGGGGGGCAGGGGGGGCATTTGCCCCCAAAAAAATTTATTTTCGGGAAATGAAAAATTCGACGACCTTTTTTTTCTATTAACGTTTAGAGAAAAAATATAACTAACTTATTTCTATGAGATCCACACAGCCCGAAAAGTATTTTCTCGTCTTTTTCTTGTCCACTGCATATGCCCGAAAATATGCCCGAAGCTCTCTTATGATAGGTATGCCCGAAAAAACGGTATTGCCCGAAAATAGGTATTGCCCGAAAAACGGGCATCGGGCCGGAAAGCGGCAGAGGAAACTAGCAGTAAAACGCGTTTGCGACCGTCAAAATTTTCTTGGCGGGTCATTCGCCTCTCAAAGAAAACCGGCGCCGCTGTCTATAAATCCGAAATTTTTCGGGCATTCCTAATTTTGCTTCCCTAACTGTCACCGAGCCCTAATAAAACACTAATTTTACTTTTCTTGTAATTGAATATCACGAATTTGTACTGAGTTGACTATGGATTAAAACATTTTGTCTGGAGCCACTCTACTTTGTGCGACATTTTTCAGGCATCGATTATTATTTGTGAATGCAGATGCAACAGTCGGATTGGATGGTTAGAATTCAGAGTGGGATTTCAGTTACAAAACCATTGGATACTTTTGGAGTTGCTTACACGGGCTAGAATAGCAGAAAACGCATTTACGGTGATTAAATTTTCAATTTTTTCTCCGGGAGGGTGAGGCCTCCATATACCGCGCGACGATTGATTGGTTGTTTGGAATTCGGGTCAGCCAGGTAGGCTATATTGGACCAAATTGAAGTTACTGTATTCACAGACTGGAATAACAGGAAAACGCGTTTGCGGCAGTTACATTTTCAAAATTTTCTCCCAACGGTCCCGTCTTCGTTGACTGTAAACGATTGATTGGAATTCGAGTCAGCCACCTTAATAAGGCTATAATATATATTCGACCACTTTGAAGTTGCTTTGTTCACCGGCTGAAATAGCAGGAAAACGCGTTTGCGACAGTTAAATTTTCAAAATTTTCTCCTAACGGTCCCGTCTTCGAGGACTGTAAACGATTGATTGGAATTCGAGTCAGCCACCTTAATTAGGCTATATTAGACAGCTTGAAGTTGCTTTGTTCACTGGCTGAAATATCGGGAAAACGCGTTTGCGGCAGTTAAATTTTCAAAATTTACTCCTAACGGTCCCGTCTTCGAGGACTGTAAACGATTGATTGGAATTCCGAGTCAGCCACCTTAATTAGGCTATATTAGACCATTTTGAAGTTGCTTTGTTCAACGGCTGCAATAGCAGGAAAACGTGTTTGCAGCCGTCAAATATTCCAAAATTGTCTTTGGGGGATGGTGGGGGGGTATACAAGGTCGCTGCTGTCTGTAAACCCGAAATTTTTTCGGGCATTTCGGGTTCTGCCCCCCTAACTGCCATCGAGGCCCTACGCCTATGTGTATCTGTTTGTTATGTTCTTTCACGGGACATTTGGTTTTTCGTCCCACCAGAACCACTAGACACAGAAACAGGACCCCTTGTACTGCATCACCCACAAGGGAAAACCAGCCTGGAAAATCCAGAGGAACGAGTCCGGCCAACATCGGATTTTAAAGGCTGGATCCCTTGGTCAATGGGCCTTACTTACTGAGCCACCCCCAACCCCAAGAAAATGGTTGACAAAATCGACTCCGCTCTTTTTCAGAAGACATTGAAATTCTTTACTGATCTCATTTTTCAGCGATACGACGACAGGCTATAGAATGTATAATGCGTATTTTAATTAAAAACTGAAGCATTGTAATATTGGACAAAAATGATATGTTACACATCGGGGTGGAATTCGAACCTCTATTCACAGGAAAACAGGATTCTCTCTCTCAGTTATAATAGGTTTTGTAATGCACAATCGCTCAATTACTGTGCGTTGTATAACCACATGGCTAGAATAAGAGGTCAACTTCCCAAGCAGCTACACTGAGTGAAAACGACATTCAATGGTCATTCGAGTCTCCGTTATCTCAGGTCAGTGACCTCCACAGCAGCGGAACCACATATACTTTGTACCAATATGATTAAAACACAGATCCTATTTCGTTTCGTTTTTTATAGTTCAAAATTTCGCGTTTTACTTGTCTTTACTACACTAGGATCTGGATGAGTTGTTATCATTGGCGTGTTCTGGATGATGTGAGGTGCACGGAACTGTGGGTAATCCATTAGAAACATCACTGGTGACTGGTTAATCAAATGTTTGACGTCATAGGGTCAAAAGCGGCTTGTATGATCTCAGGCGCGACCTCTCAAAACAACTGGACAGATCTTTGTTTAGTAGAGGCCATCAAAAGTATAAAAATTCAAAACGAAATAAAGATCTGTATTTTAATCAGATTGACCTTGAACCCAGACACTGTACCCCTCGTAACATCTGAACCTCCTAGACATTGTACCCCTCGTAACATCTGAACCTCCTAGACACTCTACCCCTCGTAACATCTGAACCTCCTAGACACTCTACCCCTCGTAACATCTGAACCTCCTAGACATTGTATCTCTCGCAACATCTGGACACTAACTTTGTACCTCTAACAGAATCTGCGCCCCCTAAACTATGTACCCCTAACATCATCTGGAATCCCTAAACTGTGTACCCTTCAACAAAATACAGACGTTAGAGTACAGATTATTTATTAAACTACAGTATACGTGTACATATCAAAAACATATAAGTATTTCCAATTTTTAACTTTATCATTAACGAAAGATTCTGGGTTAGCTTCAATTTTATTAATGATTCTTCTTTAATTTCTTATTTATACCAAGCTTGCGTTTGTGTTCTTTGTTATGGTCCTTATGCGCCTGTTTATGACCATGATCATGCTCGTCTCCATGATGTTCATCGTGATGATCATTGTGGTGGTTATCGTGGTGATATCCGTGATGGTCATCGTGATGGTCAGCGTGTTGGTGATCGTGATAAACTCAGTGATGACCATCGTGATGATCATCGTGGTGGTGATCGTGGTGATCTCCGTGATGGTCAACGTGTTGGTGATCGTGATGATCTCCGTGATGACCATCGTGATGATCATCGTGGTGGTGATCGTGGTGATCTCCGTGATGATCATCGTGGTGGTCATCGTGGTGGTCAGTGTGGTGGAGATTGTGATGGTCATCGTGATGGTCTCCGTGATGATATTCTTGATGATTATGGTGATGAACTCCGTGAAGTTCATGATGATCCGTATCATCAACAACAATATGTTCCTCGCGTTCACCATGGATGGTATCCCAATGGTCTATAGTTGCACTTACAACAACACAGCACGCCAATCGATCTCCTGCAGAACCCGAGTCTGATAAATCATCTGCGGTTTTATGAATCTGAAAAACAATTAAAATATCGTAATGGTCTTTATGATTCCGCATCAGGTCGTCGTCAATCGGAAGAAAGATGGTAATTATGCTCATCGTAGAAGTGCCTGATGCCACCCTTCCACACCGATTATTTTATTTATTTCTTTCACAACATGTCAAACAGTCGGGTTTTGTTTCGAGGAACACAAGAATATACCCTTGACCCTTACAGTCGTGTTTCAGCGTTTTCTGTATAAGCTTAAAGATACAACAGATGTATGTAAAGAGCTATCCACTCTAGTTATGATAGTTCAAAAATAGATAATGCAAAATGAATATATTAAAAATTTCATTCAAATTACTCTATTGCGAGCAAAGATATCAGCCTTAGAAGGTTTGATCGGGTATGTGCATTAATTATAACCACCGTACTGGTTTTTATTAGAGGTAACCAGTGTATGTTAACAGCAGGCCAATTACCTACACATGAACATAAACAGTTCATATGGGCAGCTTATCTGACGGCCAAATTTCACTTGCAAAGAGATACACTGTCAAAAATGAAAATGGACGTTTTTGATTTTGTCTTAATAATCAGTAATTGCTCCATCAATCCTCAGACATTCAGCAATTCGTCGTGGCATGCTCCTAATCAACCGTTCAATCACGATTTGGGGCAAGCTGGTCCACTCCTCTTGCAGTGTCACGGTCAGTTCTTGCAGTGTTATTGTCGGTTGACGTTGACGTCGACGAACACGTCTCCCGATCAAATTAAACGTAACACACTACAGCAAAGATACGCTAAACAGTAAATCGTATGCAAGAACCGATAGGAAAGCAAACATGGATAGAATACACCAGCACGTGGCAGTTTTCATCAACCCTTCCTTGAAGTGTCACATTTGACAATGAACCCCTCCCACGTGTACGGTGCTATTGTGTGTCGCACATGCAGCTCAGTGGTTATGTTGGGCCGATAAGTTCTTCCATCTGTGAACATACTCTCAAAGTATGCCAAGAGTCCATGACTATTTATCATATCACAACCTGCATAGGTATTTGCATTTCAATATCCCCTACTTTTTTGGAAGAGTATAAATGTTTAATTAATAGTTTATATAACATTTCAGGCTTAAAGAGAGACCTGCAAAAGGCAGATTTAAGATTTAGGTCATGCATCATGTATGTTTAACTGTACGTACCACTAATCCCTTTCCAAGAACACCATAGTGTCCCTCTAGATCTGTATGGTGATCATAGAACGTCTTGTAAGTCTCACCATGTACATCACATTCAATATTACCATAATCACCACTATGTCTGTTACAACACGAAAACATACATTAAAACAAAAATATATACTCAACAAAACATAATCACCACTATGTCTGTTACAACAGAAAAACATACATTAAAACAAAAATATATCCCCCACAAAAAATAATTTAATTTAACAGACAAATAATTTAAGCCGATGTTAATTTTATCCACCTTGGTGGTGCGATACTGGCAAACTGTTCTGCACCAACAGGAAAAATAAAGACATGCTGGAAAGGGGCCCCGTTGGTGGCGCAACGGTTTATTCTTGCTCCCAAAGGTGTACATGGGACCTCTTATATCAATATTATGAAAGTAGTAGGAGAAACTCAGCTTGATTAACTTCGCTGAAATCTTTCTACGAGCTTATCTTCAATCATACTGAATCCAAACTGGGAGATGTCTGATTTCAAATGATAAATGATAAAATGATAAAAATGATTATATTTTAATATGTTTGGGATTCTGTCGGCAAATTGCTTTAAGCAATAGACCCTAGTCTTATCAGGTAAAAACGGACCTTGGTTCTGAGAATAACAGACACATTATGATTACCAGTTGCAAAGCTCTTAATGGTTCACCATAAGTGAATGAAATACGGTTTAACGTCCTACTCGGCTAATGAAGACGGAAATACGCCATTCGGTGTTCAATGAGGGATGTTTTGACCTGACAGTGGCGCTTTGGCTTACTCTTATATCGAATTCCAACAGTCAAGGATTCTTTTACGTGCAAGCCTAATTGTACACAGTACCCCCTGAACAACTAGACAGATGTACGTGTCAGCCCCCCCCCCCTCCTCCCCAACCCCCCAAAATCCTTCACCATTAAAATGAGGAAACCAGGCAGGAAAATCCGGAGGGACTTGCTCAGTCAACACTGGGGGCGAACCCGACACGAGAGCTCCAGGTTAACTAGCCAGCATCTGTTTCACTGAGTCACTGCGACTGCTTCATATTAAACTTTCTTTTATGACAGTGAATAATATCCAACTCAACAGAAACAAATGAAATGAAATGAAATGGGGTTTAACGTCCTACTGTTCTGCTCCTATACTGGGCTAATGAAGACGGGCATACGCCATACAGTGTGCTATGAGGGAAATTTTGCCCGGGCAGCGGAATTATCGCCTACCCTTATATCGAATTCCAACTGCCAAGGGATCTTTTACGCACATTCCAATGTATACACGGGACCTCGGTTTTTCGTCTCATCCGAAGGACTAGACAGCTGTCCTTGTCAGAAATAAATGGACACAATGAACTTTCTGTGTAAAGTATTTGATGAAAATATACTCAGTGCTGGCCAAGGTAATGTGGTGATGTTCTGTTGTTGGAGGTAACCTGTAACGATCCTGGCCCTGTGACATCTTGCGTTGTCATCCTGGAAGATGAAAAAGCGGCCATGACGTCGTGCGAACGGCACAACATGGACTGCCAAGATGTTGTCCCGGTAGTACTAGCCTGTAACACGCCCTGCAACAACATGTAAAGCCGTTCTTCCAGCAACAGTGATGCCTCCCCACACCATAACAGAACCACCCCCAAATCGATCATGTCTGATGACGTTAACGTCTTGGAAGCGCTCGTTTCGACGACGCCACACCCTCCTACGTCTGTCCAAAAAATCAACAGTGAACCTTGACTCATCTGAAAACATCACATTGCTCCAGCGTCGATTATCCCAGTGTTGACGATCCCTACACCAACGACGTCTTGCCTGAATGTGATGATCTCTCAAACAAGGGATCACGCGAGGACGTCGGGTGCGAAGGTGACCCCTATGCAGTCGATTCCGAATCGTCTGGCCACTCACTCTCACACCAGTGGCTGTTTGAAGACGAGCGCTGATCTGATTTGCTGTGATTACACGATTTCTCAAGGCCAAGGTACGGATAAATCGATCCTGGGCTTGAGTTGTCGCCCTTGGTCGACCTGAGCGTGGTCTGTCCTGTACAGATTGTGTATCACGGTATCTGGACCATAGCCTGCTTATGACAGACTGAGAAACATTCATCGTCCGCGCCACAAGCGCCTGTGTTGTGCCGATCTGTAACATGTCAAGGGCACGTAACCTTTCATTTTTGGTAAGCCGACGCATATCAAAATTTGTTTTCTGGTCACTAAAACAATTAAACTGATGTTTCCACCCTGGAATTCAATGCCACAATGACTGTAACATTCAAAGTCAGAGTCGTGCAAATCTTGGGTTGGACCCCCATGATGATCCCAAGCATCACATGCATTCCATGCGGTAGCTATTGGTGCGTTTGGGCGTCACATGTAACTGGAAATGTTTCTTCTGTTAGGTTCTATAGTGACTTTTTTCGTAGTCATTTGCATATTTTAGTATTATGCCCCCAAAATCAAATATCCCCTACTTTTTTTGAATAGTATAGTATCAGGAATTGATAGTTCAGTTAGAGCAGTTACCTGTGTTCTCCTTCAGGACCACCATGTTCTTTACCATCAGGGTTAAAGTGGGATCCCAGTGATTGACAACCATCAATTAAATCGCCGAACTCATGCACGTGAAGACCATGAACATGGCCAGCGTGATCACCAGACATATCGAATCCGGTCAAACGGACTTTAACCTCTAAATGTTTGCCATGCTGTAATAAATTACACAACATTAATATTGAATGTAGATGAATGGAAAGTAAATTTAGATACAAATTAAATTGAAATGAAACTGAATTTATAATTGATTTGGAATACATTATAAAATTGAATTAAATTGAAATACATTATAAAATTGAATGGAACTAAAAAGAAATTTAATAAACAAGCTTTTGTCGCAACGACAGCACATTTTAGCGATCCCGTAAATGCACCACATATCAATTCTTTCAGACACCAATACGCCCACATAGTGGTTTTATCTCAAAACCAAACATACAACCATAGACAGTAGTTTATCCAATGGAGACAGCCTGATGTTTGCAAAATTTGACAAAGTCTAATCTTTATCGTGTCCCTACGCTTTTTTTGGAACAGAAAGTCGTGTCATCCTCTTCGATCTCGAATCTCCACACCAAATTTGGAAATAATATGTAAGCTCCACTGCGTTTAAAACGTTTTCAATAAAGGGGGGTAACTCAAGAACAGACAGTCGTGGAACACTGAATATCACTAGGGCTGGTTCTCTCATATCCCAAATGCTTCAAACTAAATTTGAAATAAATCTGTTGGAAATTGTAACCTATATTGCGTGATACAAATTCGTTGAAAATTTGGTACAGGGGACAGAACGCCATGCAGTGTGAAAATCGGTAGAGTTCATCCTCCCATGTCCCCAATGTTTCCCACCAAATTAAAACAAATTTGTTCAAACATGTGTCATCTATCGCATTAACCAGGTCTTCAACAAAAACAGAATGTCGAAAATCGCTGAATACGGAAAGGGTTCATTCTCCTTCCTATGACCACAACGCTTCCAGATTCTGGAGACCGCTGGATGTTGAAAATTGTCGGAGTTCGTCTTCTCATGACCCCAATCAATGCTTTGTACGAAATTTTAAATGAATCTGTTCAAAGGTTTCCGGTAAAAGTGGGGAGTTTAGCTATGGAACAGAGCGTTGTTAATGGTAGAATATCGATAGGATTCCTCCAGAGCTTTATACCATATTTCAAGTAAAAATATTGCATCTATTGTGCTAACAATGTTTCTGACAATGGGGAGGTAACTCCTCCTCCCAGTAACATAAACCTAAATGGTGTGTGGTATTGCTAAGAGTGAAATCGAGCGTGGGTGACATTCACAGTAACGTATACTCGGTATGGCCTCCGTGGTTTGTTGCCACGGTGGCTACGTGAGTAAGGCGCTGACTTGCTGGTCTGGAGGTTGCAGGTTCGTTCCCAGTGTAGGCCGAGAAAGAAAGTTCATCGGTATTTTTCGACTTGGTTTCCCCTTGTCAGTGTTGCAAGACGCAGGGTCTGACAAGAACAGCTGACTAGTCGTTCGGATGGTATGAAAAACCTAGGTCCCGTGTACACATTGGCATGCACGTTTAAAATCTCTTGGCAGTTGGAATTCTATATAACAGTAGGTCTCCGAGCAAAATGCCCCTCATAGCACACTGTATGGCGTATGCCCGTCTTCATTAGCCCAGTCGGGGCAGAGCAGTAAGACGTTAAACCCCATTTCATTTTGCTTGATATTGATATTCAAAAATTTTCTAGGCCAAAAGTTTCATTTTATGTCTGACCAGCACTTCAGACAACTCAGTGGTGGGTTTTCATTGCGTGTCTCGATGGTAGCCGATAGCGTCCATATACATTATACTAATTATTATACCCAACGGTGCATTGTACCAGTGGAAATAGAAAATATCTATTTCCATTCATGGCCTATCTAATATAGCTAGCGGACGCTCCTGTTTAAAGGGGATTAAAGCGTACGAACCTTTTGTCTAAAGTATATGGTTCCATTTATAGGTTGTTGTTGATCTGCTGGTAGAGCGGTGTTGGGGTGTACATGACACACAGCATATTCATATTCTATAATACATAAAACATAAATAATTCATTATTATTCCTTGCGGCTCAATTTCCATAATAATAATAAGGTGGCAATGATTTAAGATACAGAAAAATAGAACCCTACTCCGTAATAAGATCGGGGGCCTGTTTCACGAAATTTTAACTTAAGATAAAATCCAAATTTTAGTAGATACTTCAATTTTGATTGGCTAAGCACTAAAATCAATCTAATATTATCCAATCAAATTACTAAAATTTGGATTTTATCTTAGTTCAAATTTGGTGAAACAGGCCCCAAGTCTTTAATAGTAAAAGAAAAGTGGAGAAGGGGAGAAAACCCACGAGGTTAGTCAGGCGACCCTGGCCCGTATGACGTATAAGCTAGAGATCGAAATCATCACGTTACTTGACCCAGTCACTGACCTTTTGATCTCAAGCACATACGGGGGGTTGCGTTGCATCATAAGGTCTGTCATTGGGTCAAGTGGTGTGATTTCGATTTCCCGCTTGTACGTGACAAGGAGTAGGGTCGCCTGTCCAACCTCGTGGGTTTTCTCTGGGATCTCTAGTATCCCCCCACTGCTAAAGACCCCTAATGAAATAAAATTGAATTGAACCATAATGTTAGTCCCGGAATGACAAAATTTGTGTAGAGCGGACGTTAAGCCCCATTTCTTAGAAGCCTACATATTTCTTGAACGTTGAAACTCTATTTCTTAAAGTGGTTACCTAATTTATTTACCAGAAAGCGACGCGGTATAAAGATGCATATCGGGGATGGCTAGTACCTTAGCTTAAAATGTTACAATTTCTAAATTAAAATGCATGTTTATTGATCAAAAGCTGATTATGCCCCCGTCAGACCGGAGTGGTCTCCTAATGCCCCCGTCAGACCGGGGTGGTCTCCTTACCGCGCTGCTGCCACCGTACGGCGACCAGAAAATGCCACAAGATCGCCGGCAAACGGGAGAAAATGTCAAAAAAAATTAGCTTGGTGTTTGTTTGGAACATGCTCAAAACAAACGCCGTGACTCGGCGATCATTGGCGACCACGGAAACCACAGTACGAAATATATGGTGTTTTCACCACGAAAATATACATTTTATAAGCATACCACGTGTTTCATTTCTGTGATCATGATGCATACCTTGTGTTTCGTTTCTGTGACCATGGTGCATACCGTGGTGGTCGTCATGGTAATCGTGGTGGCGTCTGTGATGGTCATCATCTAGATGCATGTGTAAATGGATGTGTGTTCCATCAGCATGGTCATCCATATGTGTATCAGCTTCTCCCATCCCATGAACGTGAATCTGTACACCACCAGCACCACCAGCAGTTCCAATTCTGTTTACCTTCTCCCATAATGCAGAGATGTTGGATGCTAAATCGTTTTCAGAAACTACAATGCAATAATAATATGATTATAAAATTCGCTACAATAGTAAGTGTACATGTGAAATTAGAGAAATATCCGCAGAAACCCGACGAGGTTGGGAATGCGGTCCTACTACTTTTCATGTACAAGATGGAGACCACACCAGTTGACTCAATGACCGACCTTATGATCTAAAGCGCACGCATTAGACGTTAGACTAATCGACTACCCCCTACTTCTTTAAGTCTGTTCTGAGTAACATATATTCCTGAGAGAGAGGGAGAGAATGGGGAATGGGGAAAGGGTACAAAGCAATATAACAGAGAGTAAGGTTAGAACGATCATCGGAACTGTCCCGAATATTTCGGATTTATAAAGTCAGCGTGTTAAATGGATTTCATCGCAAAGACCTAACAGTTCTCGCTATAATAGTTAAAAATAGAGTATGGAATATGTGGAAAATTTCAGTCCATTTACTTCATTCTGAGCAGAGTTAAAGAACACGGTAGTCTTGATTGTCATTGCTATCGTTGTTAAGACAATAAACCAAGTCTAGATTATCTATATTTTTATTAAATCATTAACTGACAATCGTATTCAAATCCGATGAAAATCATAACTATTTGATGTTCTAGAGAGTCAATTATCGGCTTGACTTGTGAATAAGTGTATAATTAATAATTTATATAACATTTAAGGCCAAGCCAGAGATCTGCATTAGGCAGATTTAGCTCTTACATAATGCATCTTTAATGCAGCCATTCTATGTGTGTATAAGCAAACTTGGTCAGAGTTACCATTCTTTATTTTAATGCAGTCCATTAAAAATGTACTTTACACTTTTTTCTCTGCATTTTTTTTATAGGACTACGTGTTTTAATCTAACAAAACTCGTGTACTTTCTATGGAAGCCTATAACTGCCATTCATAATTTCTACTTTTCGCCACTTCAGAACGCGAAAGTCGAAATATAAAAGTTACGACAAAATGTGAGGCGACAGCACGCTATACAAGGAAATTAAGAATAATACACCGCGATAATAACGTCACCCGTTTTTTCCTAATTTCTCATTTTCGACTTGTATTTTGGCTTGTGTACCGTCTTGTCGACTTTCGACTACGTGTTTTAATCAAAGAAAATGTGTGTACTTTCTATCCCGAACTTTCGTTTGTCTGTATTGTGGAAATAGACTTTATCTGTTCAAAGAAGGCAGACTGCAAGAAAACAAACCTTAGCCAGGAAGGAATTCTTTTTCACCAAATCCAGGCAATGGTATTTGATGTTCAGAATTCTTGTTAGGGATAGGTTTCCATACTATTTACCCATTCGGGTAAGATTACTTTCTACAAGCTTCTAGTTTGATGGCTATGTGTAGTGATTAAAATGGGGTGATTACTATTCTAAAACTAGCAGTGATTGAATTGGGAAGATTGCTCGTCTCGGACTAACCGTGATTGAACTGGATTGCTCGTCTCAAACTATCAGTGATTAAAATGGGATGATTACTATTCTCAAACTAACAGTGATTGAAATGGGATGATTACTATTCTCAAACTAACAGTGATTGAAATGGGAATATTGCTCGTCTCAAACTAACAGTGATTGAAATGGGAATATTGCTCGTCTCAAACTAACAGTGATTGAAATGAGAATATTGCTCGTCTCAAACTAACAGTGATTGAAATGGGAATATTGCTCGTCTCAAACTAACAGTGATTGAAATGAGAATATTGCTCGTCTCAAACTAACAGTGATTGAAATGGGAATATTGCTCGTCTCAAACTAACAGTGATTGAAATGAGAATATTGCTCGTCTCAAACTAACAGTGATTGAAATGGGAATATTGCTCGTCTCAAACTAACAGTGATTGAAATGGGAATATTGCTCGTCTCAAACTAACAGTGATTGAAATGAGAATATTGCTCGTCTCAAACTAACAGTGATTGAAATGAGAATATTGCTCGTCTCAAACTAACAGTGATTGAAATGGGAATATTGCTCGTCTCAAACTAACAGTGATTGAAATGGGAATATTCTTTAAGTGGCATTTAGCGATCAGGGAACAAATTAACAGAACACAGTTTTTATGGGATACAATCACTAGTTTATTCTAAAAGCACGACGTTTCGACAAGTATCCTCTTATCGTTATCTGTTAATTTGAAATGGGAATATTGCTCGTCTCAAACTAACAGTGATTGAAATGGGAATATTGCTCGTCTCGGACTAGCAGTGATTGAAATGGGAAGACTGCTGTCCCCAGACTAAAATCAGACGATTGCTGTTCTGAAACTAACAGTGATTGGAATAGGATAATTACTATTCTAAGACTAGCAGTGCCTGAAATGGGAAGATTGCTGTTCTCAGGCTAGCACTGGACGAAATGGGACGATTGCTGTTCTCGGGCTAGCACTGGACGAAATGGGACGATTACTTTTTTAAAATTAACAGTGTTTAGGGATAAAGATGGAGTGTCATATGAATTTGACAATCAAACAAAAATACTTACCTTTGGCGTTTGCAGCTTTCTTTCGATTCTTTACCCTCTTTGTCGCAGCCAAGGATAATAAAGCCAGGCTAACTAAGATAAAAATCCACAGCTTCATTTTTAGTTTATAAGTTTATAATACCAATCGATGTGAGCACGTTGACCAACAAACCATATACTGAGTTGGTTCTGGTTTTATCCGTCTTTTAAATAGGTAGTTTTCTCGTGATTAATAAAGCCGTGTGTAATATCAAAGCCGAGTGGAACAAAAACCAGATTTGTCTGAATTTATTCTAATTGAAAGATAAGATAAAGGGCCTTATGTTTCTGCTAATCCTAATATAAATTATTTATATGACCCCCACCGCCACCTCAAACGGACCCTCGCTGTTTTAGTCTAATTGTTAAAGTTATATAAGTGTTAATCGGTATTAATTCTTACACTGTGAATTGAAGTAAACCTAATATTATTTATTTATATTAGATAAACTTAATCTTCATTAAAAGAGACAGAATAACCGCCTTAACCTTCTATTGTTTATATATAGATATATACGTTAATTATTATCCTTTATACCACTCAAGTTGAATCTGACAGGAACTAAATAAATCGCTGTTTATTTGCTTATAAATAATGCGATGTTTTAACTATCAAAATCTTAATCTATGACAGTTTATTACACTAATCCTTATCTCTAATCCTTTAATACTTCTTGTTAGTTGTAGTCGTTTGGATGGGACGAAATTGGCGTGTGTACCTGAGAGAGAGAGACAGAGAGGGAGAGAGAGAGAGAGACAGAGAGGGAGAGAGAGAGAGAGAGAGAGAGAGAGAGAGAGAGAGAGAGAGAGAACTGTACACTCGACACAAACAAGGTCTTTCCGGGACTAACACATATTTCAATTATATTTCAATAATTCGCTTGTGCTTAGGGATATTTAGCAGAGAGAGAGAGAAGAGAGAGAGAGAGAGAGAGAGAGAGAGAGAGAGAGAGAGAGAGATGGGGTTTAACGTCCACTCGACACAAACTAGGTCATTTCGGGACTAACACATTGTTCAATTGTATTTCAATAATTCGCTTGCTCTTAGGGGTCTTTAGCAGAGAGAGAGAGAGAGAGAGAGGGGGGGGGTAACGTCAGCTCGACTCAAACGAGGCCATTTCGGGACTAAAATTCGGTTCAATTTTATTTCAATAATTTAATTCGGTAGCGACCTCACGAAGTTGGACAGGCGACCTTACTACTTGTCAGGTACAAGCAGTGATTCGAAACCACGCCACACGACTCAATGGCTAATCGAGACTACACTGTTCTTCAAACGGCCATAATAGAGTAATTTGACTAAAATTTTCAACATATTCCCTTTACATTATCTAATTTTTAACTAGTATTGCGAGAATTATCTTGAGCCTATATAAAGCACGTTTAATATCCCAGGGACCGTTAGAGGACTTTGTCGGGCACTGACCCTTCTGAAAGGAACTAATATTAGTAACAGACAGCTTTATGGATACCATTCACTAGGTTTATAAATTGCAACGTTTCAAAGCAATAATACAATCAGAAGAGAAGTATATAATGGTTTGTTGTTGTTCGTAGTGTTTAACGCCCGCTTCCTCCGAAGGTGATATCACAGGGTCTTTCCTGTGGGAGGAAACCGGAGTACCCGGAGTAAACCCACAAGGTTGAGAAGGCGCCCCTTTCTCCAAGCCTCATACGCCCACACTAAGGGGAGGGGGGGGTCGCTGAATGGTTAGCGTGCGCGCTGTATCATAAAGTCTGTCATTGAGTCGACTGGCGTGGTTTCGAATCCCCGGTTGTACGTGACAAGGAGTAGGGTCGCCTGTCCAACCTCGTGGGTTTTCTCCGTGTCCTCCGGTTTCCTCCCACTGCTAAAGACCCCTATGCGCAGGCAAATTATGGAAATAAAATTAAACCATATGTTAGTCCCAAAATGACCTAGTTGTGTCGAGTGGACGTTAAACCCCATTTCTCTCTCTCTCTCTCTCTCTCTCTCTCACTAGGGATAGAAACCAGAACCACAAGCCAGAGGTGACTGACCAGCGGGATCTCGAAACGCGGCACTCTAGACCACTATAACCCCCGCCCCGCCCCGCCCAAGGGTTTGTAACAATCAAACGTTTTTAGAGCGCTGTAGGAACAATGCCATCGTACCCTAAAGGATTATCACAACCACAAGCCAGGGGTGACCGGCCAGCTGGAGCTCGAAACGCGACAATCTAGACCACTAGCGCCCCCCCCCCCCACCGACAACGGTTTGTAAAAATCTAACGTTTTTATTGCGCTGTAGGGACAATAACGTCATACCTAAAGGATTATCACTTAATGCCCCGATTTACTGTGTCTATGAATGGCTTCTGTTTTTTAATTCTTAATTAGTTTATTGTTATCTGTTTGTATATAACCTTCTGTAACATGTTAGATATCACCCCCGTGGAAGCGACTTAACATTTTTATTAACTCGTTATTATAGAATTGGGATGTCGGGAATGGTCTCAAATTGCGGGAAATGGCCTCCCATTTCCAAAAATTCAAAAATAAATTGTGTCCCGTACGACTATGCATGTCCGCTCCCACAGCGAAAGAATGTTATCTCAGTCCCCGTCCCCATGCAGGCATCACGGCCTTCTGAGGCTGTTTGTGTATAGCTAAGTATTGTCTCTGACTTTATACTATCACTCACTCGAAACAGTAGGACGAACAGCTTACTAGAGTATACTGCACTAAATGGATAGCGACTCAAAAAAAAAACGAAAAATTTTCTCAACTAGTCCCATTTTTTAACCAGTTAAATTCTCTTGACTCTTGACGATACAATGATAATACGTTAATTAATAATATGACGATATGATAATTTCACAGGTTGATGGTTGTAAATTACTTGTAGGTCGGGGTTTTGGCCTAAATTAATCGATTTATGAGATATATTATTTGACAGAGATTATAATCAGATATGCCACCAAATTGCATATTTGAGGTTCAAGGGGCGGCTCCGACACGGGAGCCCGGGCCGGTTCCCGGCCCAATCCGCCCCTGCACACGACTAACGCCAATTAAAGATACTGTGCCACAAAAGTATTTATCGGATGCTTATTTCCAATACAAGTGACGTCAAGGGTTGCACGCGTAGATTGTCTGAGTTCTTCGCGTTAGGGGGCGCTTGGTGTGTTCGTTGATAAATTTGACGGTGAGCGGGCGTGGAAAAAGTGAAAGACTTAAACATACAACAGTTTCCTATATAAAACCCACGGAAAAAGACGTGGACAGGAGATAATCATAGAATTTACTTAGGCTTCGATATTTATGATACGTTCGTTCGTTTCTGGTGTTTTACGTCCACTTCCACCTAAGGTGATATCGTAGACAATATTTATGATACTACTACTACTTGTTAGTTGTGTTTTACGTCCGCTTCCACCGAGGTGATATCGCAGACAATTACATGTTATGTGTTCAAGGTGCATTAATTTACAATGTGGTTAGTGAGAAATATTAGGATGGTTAGGTTTTCATATATATGTACACAGGACAATAAACAACAGTAGGATAACATGTGCAAAGGACGAAACAGGTGTTAGTAGACATTTACAAGCATGCGATTTGACGCAACAGACATGGACAAAGACGGACATTTTCACAGACAAAGACATATGTACATATATATATATTTTGGGTCGTTTGTGTTGGTCTGGTCGTTTTGTCCGGTAGAATGGCAGGGCGGTGCAACTCTACCTTGGGGCTTTGTTGGTGAGTATGAGTCCTGGTCCATTCTTCCTTCCATTTGGGTATGTTGTCCGGTATGGTGGCGTTGTTACATCTTTATTTCTGTTATTCATTCCTTTTATTGTTGGTTCTCTGAAGGAAGAATCCAGCACCTGAAAAAGAAAGCTAGAGAAGAGAGAGTATTTGATCTTACTTTGATTTTATGGTTATTTCGTCTAGTAAGGCTTCGTGGGGGGGGGGCGGGGAATCATTTTAAACTAATAATAAAAATAATGATAAATGGACATCATCTTTTATATGCAATGAATTCTCCTTTGGCTTCGCGGCCGTCGCTAGGTACTGCGACAGCCAAGTCACGTGACACAAACATGACTTCTTTTGATAATTTCTTTTATAGCTTGGAGTATTTCCTCGCCAATACAATGTTTTGAGAGGGATTTAAAGCAAAGTTTTGATAGATTAATTAGTTTGATTGATTTTCGTCCAAATATATCATCAAATCACGCGGGAAGGTATCTTTAATAACAGGTTATCTAGTCTAATAAATTATCAGAGACGATACCTGACAGACCAAGTATCTTTGATTTAGGTGGAAAATGAAAACCGCCGTTTTGCTTTTAAAGCAAATCCCATCACAAAAACAAACAAATTAAGACGACTCAACATACACTCAATGAAATCGATCAATAAAATGTCGTTAAGGGAATATCAGTGTGGAATTACGAATCAGTAACAAAATATTTTAATTGTCCAGTACACACTATAGACAATGTAAAGTAGATATATTATTCTTCAGACTTAAACATACAAGGTCAACGAACTACCGGGAATCCTCGTATTTAAGCCCGAATTTAAGCTCATGGGCCATTGTCTACGATATCACCTTAGGTGGAAGTGGACGTAAAACCCCAGAAACGAACGAACGAACTCATGGGCTTAAATTTAAAATTTATTTTAGAGGGATCTCCCTTTTATATTTTCAAACCACACGTGTTGACATTGATGGAGTCACCTCGAATTGGTGTACTGCCAGATGAGGACCAACTCACTAATGACCTGTTCGAGGATTCCAGTTCAGACGAGGACATTCATGGGTAACGTATAGCTAGCCCTGAGATCTAATTTGTTCAAAGAACTTTGAAATTTAAAGTTTATGGACAGTTTCTTTTTGTATTTTAGAACATTTATTTGACGGTGTATCACAATTCTGTTTTAAAAACCCTTTTTTGCTGATGAATTTGATTCGTTCTATTTAAAATTATAAAAAGAACCCAAATGTTTGTCGATTTTTCCTCTTTTCGATTTTAAGCCCTGGGCTTAATTTCAGAAGAAATGTTTTCATCACTGACATGGGCAAATGCGATATTAAGCCCAGGGCTTAAATACGAGAATTCCCGGTAGTGGGTTAGTTTGTGTTGATACAAGGTTACCTATTATACACTGACCAGACAAGGAGTGGGATCACCTGTCCAACCTCATGGGTTTTCTCACACTGCTAAATACCTTTACGCGCAAGCGAATTGTTGAAATAAATTGAACCATGTGCTAGTCCCGAAATGACATAGTTTCTGTCGAGTGGACGTTAAACACCATTTCTCTCTCTCACACACACACTAATCAGCAGTGAATATTCGCTAAACCACTACAATCACTGATAAGGATGACATCAATGACATTTGAGTTGGTACAAGGTCAACCATTAGTGTGCTAATTTGAGTTGGTACAAGGTCGCCGATTAGTGGGTTATTTTAAATACGTACAAGATCTGAAATGAAATGGGTTTAACGTCCTGCTGTTCTGCTCCGACTGGGCCAATAAAGACGGGCATACGCCATACAGAAAGCTACCAGGGAAATTTTGCCCGGGCAGTGGCATTATGGCCTACTCTTATCTCGAATTCTAACTACCAAGGGATATTTAACGTGCATGCTAATGTATACACGGGCCCCGTTTTTTCGTCCCATATAAACGACTAGACACCACTGACAAGGGGAAACAAAATCCCTATGAACTTTCTCGGCCAATGCAGGGATCGAACACGTGACCTTCAGGCTAGCGAGCCAGAGTTCTACCCACCCACTTAGCCACCGTGCCCCCCCCCCTCCCCCGGTCTGATCTTCATGTGGTATAGGCCATCGAAAGTATAAAATAACGAAACGAAATATAGATCTGTATTTTAATCAGAATGGCTCAAATTTTGTTTTTCGCGACTGGACAGTTTAAATATAGTAATTATGTTCAAATTCCTGAAGTTATCGACTTCTTGTCCAATCAATAATCAATACACGAATTCTGTTTTTGGACAGGTAATGAATGACCAGGGAAAGTTTTAAATCCGAGTTGTCTGCTTTGAGTTGATAAGTCTGTAATTACCCCAGATGAATTGGACGCTTTACGCAGAGTAATTATACACATTTTGCGTCCGCTTGTTGGATATCGCAAACATTCATGTATATTAATAAATCAGGTTTCCTCCCAAGACATCGGTATAATTGTGCTAATTCTATCCTATTTCGGTAGATTTATTCGTAGGAGTAGGAGCGTACTATCTGTGTAGGATAAAGCACGAAACTGAGGTTATACTGGGGAAAGAAAAATTGAAGAAAATAACCCGAGAAGACGAAAACCCCAGGCAGGTAGTCCGAGGTTTTTCTGTCGATGTTTTTTTTTGAAGTCTTTCTTCCCCAGCATAACCGACGTCGAGGACTTTATTTTGTTTGTAAACATAGACGGTTTATAAGCAAAAAGTGAGAATATCCCCAAATCTTATGAAAAATAAACCTACCCTGGAAGAATAACCCGTTACAGGTTTAAAGAATATAGAATACACCCCAAAGATCAAAGCGATTTATAAAACAAACTATTTTCGGGATCCTACAAAAATGGTATACTTACCATCAAAAAGAAAATCATTTTCGGTTCGCAAAATAAAACTTAAGCAATGTTTCGACTCTGTTCCCTGTTTGACGCGAGACCATTAATTTAGTTATTAAAATAATGAACCCTAACCTTGGTATTTCTACAAGTAAAATGGTAGCTGTTCATGTGTAATATTAATACAACAGATTGTAGGGTTAATAATAGGAATAGAACATTTCGGGACTAACATATTATAATGGTGATAAATTTATGAACTGTTTCTATTTTATTCTTTTAATAATTCCACCGTTCATTTTTCATTCATTCAATTAAACGTTTCTATTATTCTTATATTTCTGTTAATCCCTCATTTCAACTAGACGTTAAGCTACTAATCTATTGACAGACGGGTGACAGCTGATACATCAATGAGTTTCATTACTTCCTTATTGTTTTATTTTATTGCAATGTCTTTTATATTTTAATCTTACCTCTTTAATTGTTATTAGTATAGTTGGGGTATATTGTTAATTCCTTGGATACTGTTTTATTATAAATACCGATTTGTACATTTATGTAGATTATAGGTTTCATCCCGTTTCCAGGACAGTTACTCCGCTTGTAGGACGTGCTGTTCTCCATAATAAATAGTCTCAAGGATAGTTCCAGTCTTTAGTTATTATCGAAGATTTACACTGCTACAATATGGTTCAATTTTATTATAATAATTCGCTTGCTTGCTTGCGCATAGGTGTCTTTTGCTATGGGAGAAAATCGGAGGACCCGGAGAAAACCCATGAGGCTAGACAGGCGACCCTACTCCTTGTCACATACAAACTTGGAAACAAAACCACGCCACTTGACTCAAAAACACGGCTAATGAACTCAGGCATACGCCATACAGTGTGCTATGAGGAAAATTTTGCCCGGACAGCGGCACTACAGCCTACTCATATCGAATTCCAACTGTCAAGGGTTCTTTTACGTGCACGCCAATGTGTACACAAGACCTGTTTTGTCGTCCCATCCAAGGGACTATCCGGTGTTCCTTGCCAGGTCCTCCGTGCTGCATCACTGACAAGTCGGAAACAACGCAACCACATCCCGATGAACTTTCTCTGCTCCCCATTTCATATAGACCAGACCATATCTGTTTATGTTTTTGTTGAGTATTTAGAAAAATCGCGAATCTCTACACGGAAATATTGTGAAGACTGTAGTGCTTCCTTAAATTGAACAATTTATGTCGGTGTGTAGTGCTTCCTTGAACTGAATTAAATCCTTGCTGTCCTAATTATTTGTTCTTAAAACGACCAAATTCTGTTCGATATTTCTCATTAAAAATATTCAACTTGTATGGGTGAGATGCTATCCTATTTTTAAATCGAATCAAATTAATTTACGATGCTAAACGACTTTGTTTTAGTTATTTTTCTAAGCTTAAAGATTGTCATTTCAAGCCCACCCGAGCTACTTATGAAACCAATGCCGAAGACTATCGTCCAACAAGTCTTCAAATAATCCAGCAATTTACAACCCCCCCCCCCCCTCCAAGACCAAACTCCTATACGGAATACATGCAATATGTTCACGGGCTTGAGAATCAATGTGAACGGGCAGGTGGAAAAATTCTGAAAGATTCCTTATCCCATTTTCGGGCAATCTAATTAAAACATAGATTTTATAGTTCAAAATTTCGTTTTAATTGTCCTCACAACACTAGGATCCGGAAGAGTTGTTATATAACAGGCGTTCTAGTTGATATGAGGAATTAGCCAATGAAACGGTCTGTTAGGGCGAGTTCTTGGCGTGCTCTGCACGGAACTGTGGATAAACCACTAGAAACGTCAACGCCGATTGATTGATTAATCAATGTCTGACGTCATAGGGTCAAGAGCCACTCGTATGACCCCTGACGCGACCTTCCAGAACAACTTGTCAGATTTTCAATTAGTGTAGGCCATCAAAAGTATAAAAAAATGAAACGAAATATAGATCTGTATTTTAATCAGATTGACTTTCTGACTTACATTAAAGGGACAATAACACTCTTGCTGGCTTGAAAGCTCCAGAAACTAAATAATATCTCTATCTAAGTACTAGATGTTTAAGTGTCCTACCTGTTGTGTAAATTATCCATTACATTCTATTTTACTTGTCCAGAGGGTTCGAAAATATTTTTAAATCGAAGTTTCATTTGAAAAGGTTTACGTTAGACGTTTCAAACCATTATGTTGAATTTTTCAAAATTTTTAAATAAGGTGTGTTAAGATGAAATTTGTATCATCAATTAATTGAAATATTCTAAAATAGTACATTTTGTTGACCAGCATAAAGATTGGGACATATTATTCAGTTACAACAAGAGTG
This sequence comes from Patella vulgata, assembly GCF_932274485.2. Classification (NCBI taxonomy): domain Eukaryota; kingdom Metazoa; phylum Mollusca; class Gastropoda; family Patellidae; genus Patella; species Patella vulgata. Next base: position 9,346,013 of record NC_065885.2, read on the forward strand.
GTATTGGGCCTTTAAAGGAAAATATTGGTGTCAGTCATTATCGCATATGTGATAGAACTGGTTAAACACATTCCAAATATAATCTTAACACAGAGATTATTGCTACGATAGATGCGTAATAAAGGTTTCAACAATCAGAAGTGACGAACGCCAAAGGTAAACACGAGTTATCCCTCTCTGAAGTGACGAGTGATAACAGATACACGGACGAATTTCTGCTCACTAATAATTATTTCGAAGATTAAAAGTTGTTATATGAGACTGTAAGAAGATATCTGGAAATTCAATAAACTAATTGAATGTCATTAGATAAGAGAACACGAGAAAAATAGAAATAGTCCGTACATTCCCTTGTTTTTATTCATTCTATACTTATAAAAATATGGTAATACACGGACTTTATCTATTTTTCTTTCCTGTTCTCTTATCTAGTGACAGTCAATTCTTTTTATGAGTTGTCAGATATCCTCTCACAGTCTCACACAACAACTTTTGGTCTTGGAAGGAATTATTAGTGAGCAGAAATTCGCCCATGTATCTGTTATCACTCGTCACTTCAGTCTGTTATATAGAGGGATAACTCGTGTTTTTCTTTGGCGTTCGTCTCTTCCGATTGTTGAAACCTTTATTACGCATCTATCGTAGCAATGATCACTGTGTTAAAATTATATTTGGAACGTTTTTAACCTGTTCTATGTGATAATGACTGACACCAATATTGTCCTTTAATATCGCGTTCTAGTATCGTCTTTAGATGCTGGACGAATCAAATATCAGCTCTCTCCGTGAGTAAGAAGTTGGCTCACTACTGGGGGTCGACCGCGGCGTTGACCGAGACAGTTCCAGAGAGTTGCCAGCGTGGTATACCCTTTGTAGTGGTGCAGGACGGAGGGCCTGAAAAGGAATTGCGTCTAGTTGTTCTTATGGGACAATAAACCGAGGTCCCGTGTACACGTTGGCGTACACGTAAAAGAACGCTCGACAGTTGGAATTTATTCCCTGACCGGGCAAAAATTTCATCATAGCACACTGTATGGCGCATGCCCATCACCATTACATTATACCGGTTGGTGCAGAAAAGTAGGACGTTAAACCCAATTTTATTTATTCATATTAGAACAAATATTAATCTAAAGGCTTTGTAAGACATTGCGCTGCTTTTCGGCAATATTAAAAATTGATTAATGTTCCTTTATTGTTGGTCTACTTTAGTTGTTATAGAAAATAACGCCTCCTTTAAAAAAAATTATTACATTTAATGTACATACATTTACAAATAACAATAACAAAATATTTATTTTAACAATGAAAAGCTCAACAAACAATATATCCTTCAAGTTCAGGCTGAACTCTTTAAGAGGCTTACAAACAAAATAATACATTCATTTATTTTAGTTAAAATGTAAAAATACAAACATATGCAAATGAAGGCGGGGAAAGCCACGCCTCTTTCAATGGCTAATTTCGTTCCACCCCCCACCTACCCCCTTCAATATCTTGCAAAAATATGTTCATTGGTTTAAAAATGCAATGGAAGAAGCACTAATAATTGAACGTTAAGGCGGAGAGAGAGAAATGGGGTTTGACGTCAACTCGACACAAACTAGGTCATTTCGGGACTAACATATGGTTCAATTTTATTTTAATAATTCGCTTGCGCATAGGGCTTTTTAGCAGTTGGAGGAAACCGGAGGACCCAGAGAAAATCCACGAGGTTGGACAGGCGACCCTACTCCTTGCCACGTACAACCGGGGAATAGACCATGTCAGTTGACTCAATGACAGGCTTTATGATACAGTGCGCACGTGCTAACCATTCGGCCATCCAACCACCGCACGTGAAGGCGGAAGTCAACTTCCACCCACCTGGTTCCAACAATTGAATCGTACGAAAACAAAATCTCAAAACCCTTCAACAATGATCGATAATGATATTGTTTTTCAGTAACTCTACCGCGCTCCAAAATAGATCCAATGTTGTCTTTCAACTATTGAGTCGAGTGCACGAATACATACATGACGTCACGTAATGGCGATATAGATAGATCTAATACATCGGTTTATAAGATTAAAAGTCAAACTAATTTCTTTTCCAATATTGCCCAAGAGATTCATTTCAGAACAAAAATATAGATATGACCTTAAGCGCTTCATATAGTATGTTCCAAAAGATTAGAGGTCAAACTCATTATATTATAATATTGCCTTAGAGTTTCATTTCTGAACAATAATATGTATACGACTCTAAGCACTTCATATATTCCAAAAATAGATTTTCAATTCGTGGATGTGATATGTGATTCGATGCGAGTGCATTATCAGTATTTAAATACGCTGATTAGTTAATGGACAAACGGAGTGTCAATATTAACAGAATAATTGACATTAACGTCATGACGAAATCACAACCTATTAATACCGTTAAATCAACGCACTTATAATACATGATCATTATTAACAATACACGACTCAAACGGAACAATTTAAAAAAAATAAAATAAATTAACTATAAATAACATAGAAGATTGCCCAAGTACAAAATATAGAAATGTGTATTCATAATATAGATCACTTAAAAAGGTTTATATGAATAATATTTTAAATATTGAACATTACGAGAATTCTACAGATTTACATCAAAGCAAATATGATAATATTGTCTTTTATACCACTCTCAGGCACTGTTTCGGTGTCTTAGCTAAAACGTTATTTTTAATCTTTTTTTAAGGGGAGAGAGAGAAATGGGGTTTAACGTCCACTCGACACAAACTAGGTCATTTCGGGACTAACATATGGTTTAATTTTATTTCAATAATTCGCTAACATATGGTTTAATTTTATTTCAATAATTCGCTTGCGCGTAGGGGTCTTTAGCAGTGGGAGGAAACCGGAGGACCCGGAGAAAACCCACGAGGTTGGACAGACGACCCTATTCCTTGTCACGTACAACCGGGGATTCGAAACCACGACAGTTGTCTCAATGACAGGCCGTATGATACAGCACGCACGTGCTAACCATTCGGCCATCCAACCCCCTTAATCCTTTTTAACTGGTTGCACAAAGCTTCATTAAAAAAAGAGAGAGAGAGAAATGGGGTTTAACGTCCACTCGACACAAACTAGGTCATTTCGGGCCTAACATATGGTTTTTAATTTTGTTCCAATAATTCGCTTGCGCGTAGGGGTCTTTAGCACTGGGAGGAAACCGGAGGACCCGGAGAAAACCCACGAGGTTGGACAGGCGACCCTACTCCTTGTCACGTACAGCCGTTGATTCGAAACCACGCCAGCCGACTCAATGACAGACTTTATGATAAAGCGCGCGCACGCTAACCATTCAGCCATCCAACCCCCCTTCATTAAAGAAGGATTACGTAAAAGGAAAATCTGCCTATGGAAGGTTATTTTTTTTGTTGTTGTTTCAAATTTTATATAAATTAATAATTAGGCATTTATTTATATGACAAACCCATAATCAACTCTCTAGAACACTCATATTGACAATCGAGACTATCTCGTCAAAACTTCAAACACTCATAACTTCGCCCAGAATAAAGTAATTTGACTGAATATCTTTAAATAGCTATTTTAGAAAAATTATAGCAGTAACGATTATCTCTTTATCTAAATGGCTAATGCATTTTCAAACATAAAAACAAAACGATGATTTTCGTCATCACGAAGACGTGTTCAAGAGATAAGATGGATTTCCGGACTGGGATGTCATTGTAGGCTACTCCACCATCATCAATCTTCGCCACTGACGTTGTTTTATCAGGATAGAAGTCAGTTCTAATCGATTTCTCGCCACGAAGTTAAAACCTTATACCTCAGAGGAGTTATTTTTTCCCTAAACTTAAAGACACATTATGTTAGATTAGAAAAAGAGCTGGCAGTTCTCACTATAATAGTTAAAAACTAGATAATGTAAAGGGAATTTGCTGATAATTTCAGACAAATTGATCCACTCTGAACCGAGATTTTAGCGATTGAATATTGGGGCTAGCCTCGAACATCATTGCTAAAGTAGGTAGGATAAACAAATAGTCTCGATTATCCATTTTTTGATTTAATTATGAATGGAAGTAGAACAACAAATCGGAACGTAATCCAATAAACATCGTGATGCCATCGAGAGTGGATTATGGACTGGATATGTTTATTAATGTCTAATTAATAATTTAGATAACCTTTCTGACTTAAAGAAAGACCTGCAATAGGCAGATTTAGCTCTTGCATAATGTATGTTTAATGAAACATATCTAATGTTACTTTCTTGTGAGTGAGCAAAAGGATTCTTTGGTATACAAACATGGCGCCGTATATTAAATCAAGAGTTATATATATATATATATATTTATACAACCGAGCTCTAACAACCCTGAAATCTCTGTTACACATATAGAAAATCTCTGAATATTCATCATTTACTAGTTTCACAAAACTTGCGACGATGTAGGGTTAGATTTCGATGCTTCCTTCGAATTATGGTGACTGGATATGTTTAACTGCAAGTTATTCAAAGGAACTGGTGAAGCTACTTCCGGTTCCGCTTCATCTTCATCGTCTTCGTCTTCTTCCTCATCATAATGGTGGCCGACGTATCTCGGTGCCCCTAACAACGGAACTATACGTCGACGCTTTCTTTGTATAAACCACATGGTGAAATATCTTCTAAATCGACTGCTCATTGCGAAGTAGAACATAAAGTTTAATGGGAAGGTAAAAAGAATAAGAAAATTTGAGATTACAATTGATTTGGAGATTGTGTCGTGTTCAATGATGAGGTATTGACTGTGGTTTTGTGTGGTTTCAATTAACAGCAACACCGCCACAAAAGCTTCTGCCAGCAAGGTACTTCCGGTTATGAGAACGAGCATTATGGACATGCGTAGTGTAGCTTTTAGCTCTCTATTCTGGGCTACTTTATTTCCACGAACCAGATGACGCCGGTATCTATAGCCCTTGACCGTGATCCGCAGCAACAGAAAGTTAAAAATTGCCAAACACACACAAGGTAGGACTTGGGCCAATATCAAGCGAATCCATCCGTAGTATTGTGAAAAATAAACATTAAAGTGTTCATCTCGGATCACCATAGCACAAGTATTGGTGTACGAAGCGCTGCCATCCAAGTTAAAGAATTGGTTGCTGGTGACCGTTATAGATTCCAGCTTTATAAGGATCAACTGGAAACAATGGACGACAAGGGAACACAGGGCGATTACCACAATGGCGATGGTCAGTCCTTTGTATTGGCACACACAGCCGATTCGTCGCATTTGCGAAACTCCCACATATCTCTGGAATGCCAAAAGAACAGTGCACCACAATGACGTCATATGTATTATGGTAGGCGTCACTCTGAAGAGATAATAATAATAATAACACCACGTTTCGTTGGGTAAATATTTATACCCCTGTAGACTATAAGTATTAATATACCACGGTAGTCTTAAACATCCAGTTACCAGATCCAAGATAGCAATCGTCACTAACAACGCATTCGTTGGCGATCGGAGTTTTTTCTCCGTCAGAACTTTCACAACGCAAACGTTCAAAATAAAAGTTAATATTATAACAAATGGAGAAGCCACGCCTAGAACAGGTAGTGCAATGTCCAGCGGAAAAATGTCCGCAAAGTCGATGACGTCATGGGTTTTTCGTGACGTATACACATGGGAACTTAGATTCTTACACAAATACACGTAGGCATCTATGGATGATATGACAGAAACATTGGTACCAGAAAGAGTTGCGATTCTCTCCATACAAGTGCCATATAATCGCTCCATGGTAACTTATGTAAGTTGGTGCCAATTCTGTATGTAAATCAGGAATTTATGTAGGTTCCTACAAATTCTGTATATAAATCAGGAATTTATAACACAAGTTGTCCGTAGGTTCCTCCCAATTCTGATAATATTTCTCGTCTGAAAATGTACAGAACTGTTATCGCTATCTGGACGATGTCACTAGACACACTCAACAACACTTATCAGCCATAGAAAAATGTCGAAATATGCAACAAGTATTATTATATTCTTAGATAAAATCAGAGTCGTCTTCAATCACAGTGTTTCCGTGGCCAAAACAAAGACTAATTTTCACGAGTAGACAGAAGTGTCCCGTTATGAAGTTATTACCATTCTGATGTTTCACATAATTAGCCTTGGGTCAATTCCATAATCGGGAAAGTTAAAAGAATACACCACGTCTAAGGACCTTTCACGTAACACAACTTATTTATCAGGATGTATTCTATTTAATTCGCAAGCAACTCCCACACTAGGATCAATGAAAGAACCAAGCATCATTCATCAGCCAATCGTTGTAAGTAAAAATGTCAATATGAAGCTTTTTACAAACGCTCTGATATCATGAAAGTCTATCAATGCATTAATGTAATGTTGAGACAAGGAGATTGTCTTTCACGAGTGGTCCATAGTTGTATATAATAATAAACGAAAACAGGAACAGATTAGATATCCATGCTTTATCCGTCACTCTTGTTCTATCACCGCACATATTTCAAATTATCCATTCTTTGGTTTCATTTTTATGTTACACGCGGCTTTGAGGTTTTTTTTCTATAAAATGTAAAATTCGATTTGTTTATCTCACTTGTCAGTATTGTACATTTTATCACGAGAGAGTGTGGGCGGTACACACGTGGATTGTTGATACATATGATATTATTTGGATAAAGATATCGACATCATTAAATCATATTCAATTAAAGGTGCACGAGATGGTTTTTTTTACCCGACTTTTTTCCATATCATACAAAAACAAGATAAGAATACAATTCCAGTAATGAGAAATTGTCAACAGCAACTTCTCGTATTCGCAAGACTATTTTTTTGTTTCTAAACAAATGAAGAGCCCCGGGGAAAACCATCTAATGTAGTAATATGGAGAGGAAGAATTTGTGCTTAGAAACATCTATGTAAAATAATATTATGGTTTTGATTAATTATTCCCCATTGCCAAAATATTAGCTATGGTATAAGTTAATTCTGTAACGCAAATTAAAATTGTTTATGAAATATTGTGACAATAACAAGACATGGGGTCTAAAGACAACAAATTTAGAAATATGATAGCTAGAACAATAGCGTTATCTTTCATATTATTGATTCTAACTTCATAGCCATAAATATAGAAACTATATGCTGGTTATGGTGATACGTTAACTCAGCTATAGATTAATGAACACGTTGGTCCTATACATTGTTCTTTGTTATAAAAGATATATCATATTTGTTGACCAAATCAGGTAACAATCCCTGTCGATATTCAGTTTGGGGTGCATGTCCTTTCCATATTTAGAACTGTTATCAGTCTTTAGATTAACACCTCAAACAAAGGAATAGGCACCTATAAAATAGGGTGGGGAAATAGCATTCGAGGGAGCTCACTCCGCCGGTCATACCAACCATTTAGTTATTTGCGACTAGGAAGAATTGTGTGTAACACTTCCAATTTGTAGAAATAAAATATTTAAGAAAAGAACCTGAACTGTAGCGTGAAGATTGAATATTGAAGATTAAAGTTCTGATAGTACTACAATTTGTCACTTTTTCAACGAACCCCAGTTAATGGCGCCATCTGGTAGCAAATTGTATAAGCTTTCTGTGGAACAATCTATTTCAGGTAAAAACGATCGGAGTCACATCGAACCAAGGCCCTTCTGAAATGACCTCCTGGACAAGTCCATCGTACCCTTTTTTTAACCTTAATTTGCCCGAAAAGTTGAAGTCAGTTGTACTTGTAATTATGATTCGTATTAAACATCATTTGATGTTGTAATTAAACTCGCTTGTTGTTCTGTTCGCGTCAAACATTCTCGTCCAAAAGTCTGTTTTGCCTTTTATGCGAAAAGACAAAAATCTGACTTAGATCGTTCTTCACCTGGACTCTTCAGATATTCTGCGACCAATTAAAGAAGCTAGATCTCTATTCTTTGGCACTTGGAAATGGACACAAATGGGTCGCAACACATATAATAATGTAACCGGAATGTATATAAACTGATTTGCATTCAATCGTTTCTGTTTTTACTGTAATTTCTAATTAGTTATGTTCGGCAGTCTTTGGCGTTTGGTTATTCCAGTCTACACCGGTAACCGGTAGTATTTCCTCTGGGATATGTTTAGCCTCGTCCATCGAGTCGCTTCATTACAGATTCTGTAAATCATTCTGGCACGCGATTCGTGCGCAAATTTTAAAATTTTCATTTTGTCTTAAATATTGGATATCAGAAGCCCATCTTTTCACGGTAAAATAACAACATCAATGTTGTTTTAAATCGACAAATAATTTGTGTTTGCAATGTCAAAGACTTGCCTTCTTTAAAGTCAGTATGTTTCATTTGCATTTTTTGCAAACTATCAAATTTTCTACGACTTGATCCACTCTAAAAATCAAACATATTATTAAACATATATTATGCAAGAGCTTTAGGCCTGAAATGTTATCTAAATTATTAATTAACTTATCCAGACCATAATCAACTCTCGATGTCATCGCTAGCCTGCGATATTTACTGGGTTAGAATCCGATCTGTTGCTCAACACTCACTGATGATTAAATCAAAAAATGGATGTTCGAGGCTATGTTGTTATCGTACCGACTTTATAATGGTGATCGAGGCTTGGGCTAAAATTCAATCGCTAAATTATTGGTTTGGAGTGGATCAATTTGATTGAAATTTTCAGCAAATTCTCTTTAACTTATGTAGTTTTTAATTGTTGTAGTGAGAACTGCCAGCTCTTTATCTAATCTCCCATTAATTATCTTTAAAAAAATAGATAATCTACCAGGTTGAATTCGAGCGGATTAAAAGAGGTTCACCAAAGGGTTTTAACGAAGATAAAAGGAGGCGCTAGTCTTTGGTCATATTTTTAATACTGAAACATAATCTTTCATAATCTTTGAGAGACATTAGTTTGAATGGCATTTAGCGATTGGGGAAACGCATTAAAGTAGCTAAGTCTCTAACTCAATATCATCCAAAGTCTTCGATATTGAAAACACGAATTATTTGTCAATTTAAATCAACATTGATGTTGTAATCTTACCGAGAAAAGATGGGCTTCTGATATCCAATATTTAAGACAAAATAAACATTTTACCATTGGTACACGAATCGTGTATCAAAGTGCGTTTCAGCGTCACGTGTAACAAGTGACCAGAAAGAACGAGGCTAGACATATTCAACAACTCATGTCAAACGGTGACGCCATATCTCATCTGGAGAGCATGCGCAATAGACTGGAATAACCAGACGTTAGAAATTGGCATTTGGTTGAGACTCATGCCGTATTTCGCTGGACATAACTGATTTGAAATTAGAGTCAAAACGGAAACAATTGAATGTAAATCAGTTTATATACAATCAAAAGACCTAGTTTGTGTCGAGTGGACGTTACACACACACACACACTCTCTCTCTCTCTCTCTCTCTCTCTCTCTCTCTCTCATTAACAGAACACGTTTTTTATAGGAAACAGTCACTAGTTTTATTCTTTCAAGCGATAATCAAAACATAATTATTTCTATAACTGTTGCTTAATAGTTTGTCAATCATTACTATACATCACTGTAGCACTCTAACACTGGAAATAGTAACAAACCTCTTCCTTATTTTCTATTGACAAATTGACAATTAGCAAAGTTAAAGATACATTATGGGAGATAACGCAAATTTGAGATGTTGAAAATTTCAGTCAAATTGCTCCACTATGAACCGTGATATTAGATTTTCAATTTTAAGTCTAGCCTCGATCATCATTACTAAAGTCGATACGGTAGAAAAACATTGTCTCGATTATCCACTTTTAGATTTAATCATTAATGAGCGTTGAGCAGCACATCGAATCCTAATCCAGTAAATATTGCAAGCTAGCGATGACATCGAGAGTTGATTATGGTCTGCATAAGTTAATTAATGTCTAATTAATAATTTAGATAACATTTCAGGCCTAAAGAAAGGCCTGCAATAGGCAGGTTTAGCTCTTGCATAATTCATGTTTAAACAGGATAATCTTTAAGAGCAATAGAGCAATACACAAACACATACTTATGGAAGAAACAGCTACTTATATATTTGACCTTGTTTTTGTCCTATATGGTTTCATGAATTGTTGTTATAGTTTTTCTGTATATATTGATCTCATAATTCTTGTATTACTGTATTTGCTTGATAACGTTGAGAGAATACTCTTCGAAACGTCGCCCAAATAAACAAGTATGTGTTTTTGTGTATTAAACGTTGATGTTTCAACTTGAAAAAGAATATTTGCCAATTTGTCAACTGCCACTAGTGAATTAAAGAATTAATAGGATTATTGTTTAACAAGGTAGGACCGTGTAATGTTGCCATGTATTTTAAGGTTTTATTTTAACATACTGTCGCTTTAACTATAGTATTTTACTTTAAGGTGATTTGTTCGATGAAAGAGGATTACAAAATCAACAATGACATATCACATCCTGTTCATCCACGTGTATAAACTTTATTGACTATAAAGATTAGAAATATTCCTCTACAAATTATATCGCCCACACATCTCTTAAATAGACCCAAATCCATAACTTGGGTGGTTGGGTGGCCGAATTGTTAGCACGTGCGCGCTGTATCATAAGGCCTGTCATTGAGTCAACTGCCGTGGTTTCGAATCCCCGGTTGTACGTGACAAGGAGTAGGGTCGCCTGTCCAACCTCGTGGGTTTTCTCCGGGTCCCCCCCGATTTCCTCCCACTGCTAAAGACCCCACTGCTAAAATAAAATATTAAACCATATGTTAGTCCCAAAATGACCTAGTCTGTGTCGAGTGGACGTTAAAGCCCATCTATCTCTCTCTCTCTCTCTCTCTCTCTCAGAACGCACTTAGTAACCCTTTAGTGGTTTAATCAAAACAAAATACCCCCCCCCCCTACTAATACATTATTACAAGTTTCCTCTATTAATAATCAGTTAAATTAATAAGTTAAAAGATGAGTCAGGCATGTAAATGAAACGAAATTGGGTTTAACGTCTTACCTTTGTACACTAACTGGGTTAATGAAGGCGGACATACGCCCAATCTGATTAAAATACAGATCTATATTTCATTTCGTTTTTTTATACTTTCGATAAAGTATAAACCACGTGAAGATCTGACCGGTTGCACTAAAAGGTCGCGTCAGGGGTCGTACGAGCGGCTTTTGATCCTATGACGCCAGGCATTGATTAATCAATAAGTGTTGACGTTTCTAGTGGTTTACCCACAGTTCCGTGCTCGCCGTAACAAACCGTTTCATTGGCTAATCCCTCACTTCAACCAGAACGTCGATAATACAACAACTCTTCTAGATCCTAGTGCAGTAAAGACAAGCAAAACGAAAATTTGTACTATAAAAAACGAAACGAATTAGGATCCGTGTTATAATCAGATTGGTCATACGTCATGCTGGGTATACTATGAATGCAATTTTGCATTTCCGCCATTTATACTCTTCAGCGATTTTCGCCCGTCTTCATTATCCCAGTCGGAGCAAAACAGTAGGACGTTAAACCCCATTTCATTTCATTGCATTTCATTTCGTCGATTTTCAACTGTCAAGGGTTCATCTAAGTTAGGTACACACCAACGTACAGACTAAACTTAGGCCGTCCGTCTACAGTTAGCCCCGCTTGAGAACAGACACTAAGCTAGTTGACCGACATTTTAATTTCTAAATGTTGGCCGAGAAAGTTCATCCCCTATTTTCGTATTAGCCCGGATTCGAAGTAGCCTTGTCTTAAAGATACATTATGGGAGATTAGATAAAGAGCTGGCAGGCCTCACTATAATAGTTAAACACTAGATAATGTAAATTAATCCACTCTGAACCGAGAATTTAGCGATTGAATTTTCGGGGTAGCTTCGATCATCATAACTAAAGTCCGTACGATAAAAAAAAACATAGTCTCCATTATTATCATGATTTATCATGAATGAAAGTTGAGCAGCAAATCGGATCCTAATCCAGTAAATATTTAGATAATATTTCAGATCTAAAGAAAGACCTGCAATAAGCAGATTTAGCTCTTGCATAATGTAGGCCTATGTTTAAGTTGAAGACATACCCCATAAATAGCTGTCATATCATGAGTGGTTTTCATAAGGAAGTTGAAAGTTCACACAGGTACAGCATCATCAGTTCAAACATGAGTCACTTCCTTTCAGTATTTACAAGGGTATGATGGATTGAAAATTTGTCAAAATTCGTCATTATCTGCAGCCAATATATATGGAGTATAGTCGAAAGAGAGAGGGAGAGAGAGAGAGAGGGGGTGGGGGTGACGTCCACTCGACACAAACTAAGTCATCTCGGGACTAACCCATGGTTCAATTTTATTTCAATAATTCGCTTGCGCGTAGGGGTCTCCAGTAGTGGGAGGAAACTGGAGGACCTGGAGAAAACCCACATGGTTGGACAGGCGACCCTAGTTAGAAGACATCCTATGATTTATGTATTCACCATAAAAATGAGGCACTTCAATTTTTTAGGCAAAAACCGTTTGTCTGTTACCGCTCGTTACTTCAGTCTGTTTTATAGAAGGACAACTCGCGTTTGTCATGTTTGACGTCACTTCCCGTTTCTTCACGTGCTTGTTACTCAGCTATCGTAGCAATGATCTCTGTGTTAAAATTATATTTGGGATGTATTTAACGAGCTCTATCACATATTTTTTAATGACTGACACCAATATTGTCCTTTAAAGCGATAGATTATATGTCGTTGACATTTTGATTTCGTGCTCTAAATTAAATATTCAAAAAAAATCTGAATAATCCATGACAAAAGTCCGAAAATTGCAAATGACGCACAGAGCTTTAAAGTTGACTGAAAATATATGTCAGGAAAATTTATCAAAGAGTGTTTGTTTACATACCGTTACATTAACCTTTCATACGTCACGTCTCTTTTCATTTCTGGTGCTTTTAGAGTGACAAAATAGCCTCCATTTATAAAGCTACTGATTTACAATAATATATCAGGTTGTACAACATGCAAATAGCAAAAGGTTCGAAAACATTTTAACATTTTCACCGCCTCGTTTTTTCCTACGCAATATGAAATAAGCGGAGTTTTAATATTTAGTTAATACATATGAAAACAATGAGTATGTAGTGTTAATTATATAGATGTATCGACAGAAACGGATGTCAAAAGTTGACTCACGGAAATAGATCCTTTGTTGCCGTGTTGAAAATACGTTAAAGTTCAAATGATCCTTTATGCAGGGTGATAGCAGTAAATGGTGACTATAATACGCATTCATCAATATTATATTTTTAGTACGTCATTGATAAATTATACACCCGATCCGCCTATTCTTAGCCTGCTAGTAGTAGAAAGTTGTTAGTCATTTTTAGATGCTCGTAGGTGCCTCTGCGCCTCTGGGGGTAAATTGTTAGCCGCTACAGTAACAACTAACAAGGGCAGCCTTTGTTATCTACTATTAGCAACCAACAAAGGCTGTAATAGTTAGTAGGCCTATCCGCTATTAGCTTATTTATAATTTTAAATCATTATTTTCTCGATCTCCGATAAATGGGAATAAAAGATAGAATTTGTATAGACTGCCTTCTTATGACGACCCGAACAATCTTCCAAGTTAGAACAAATCTTTCAAAAAACTTTCGCCTAAAATATATAGCCTACCGCCCGTCGATCCTCGCCACTGTATGTTACCGGGGGATCGAACCCGTAGCGTTGAACCTGGGTGTAGATTAGTCTATAGCGTAAAAGACTATGGAGTGCAGTAATTAATAAATTGTTTTAATAGCATTCAGTAATTGAACTGGAATATACAGGTCACACTAAAAGATTATATGCAATACAAATACCGTACTGCTTATTATTAGGCTGGAGGGGGGTCTGGAGTTTGCTCCCGGTGTGAACCCGTCGTGATTTTTAGGCAAAGTTTACCCTTGTCAGTAGGACAGGGCGGAGTGCCTCAAGGAAAAGCTATATAGTCGTTCAGATCGGTAAGAAAGGAGGTCCCGCGTACACGTAGAGGAATCCTTCAGTTTTGAATCGAAATAAGAGTACGCCGTACCCAGTACCGCCGAAGACCGGGACCCCCCCCCCCCCCTCACCCCAATAGCATACTGCATGCTGCATTGGGTCTATATGATGTTATTTCTCCATGAACGGGAATCTTCGTTCCCTGCATTGGCCAAGAATTTCATCGGGTTTTTTCGACATGGTTTCCCCTTAATTGTCAGTGGTGCAAGACGGAAGGCCTGACAAGAACAGTTGTCTAGTCGTTCGGATGCGACGAAAAAAAGAGGTCCCGTGTATACATTGGCATGCACGTTAAAGCTCCCTTGGCAGTTGGAATTCGATATAAGAGTAGGCCTAGGCCATATTTCAACTGCCCGGGCAATACTTTCCTTCATAGCACACTGTATGGCGTATGCCCATCTTCATTAGCCCAGTCGGGGCCGAACAGTAGGACATTAAACCCCAATCATTTCATTTCATGAACGGAAATCGTCTTCAAGAATCGCATTGTGGGTTACTAGGGTTACGCTGTCTCTCGAACTACTTTCCTGCGCTCTTTTGGACAAGGTCCAAGGTCAACAAGGCGGGAAAGAGCGCCATATTAATACTTAAAACTTAGAAAATCCAAAATACGAGGTACCGGTATCTTACTTTATTTTATAAAAGATCAGACTTAAACAGGGGATAAAACCCATCCAAAGACTGGGCTTTAATAGTTAGAGAGACAGAGAGAGAGACTCGGACTCCTAAGTCTCTAAGTCTAATTCAATATCATCCACCAGTCTTACTCGTTGAAAACACGAATTATTTGTCAATTCAAATCAACATTGATGTTGTGATCTTACCGGGAAAAGGTAAGCTTCTGATATCCATGGCAATATTTAAAATAAAATAAATATTTTACCATTGCATTGGTACACGAATCGTGTACGGTGCCATAGTGCGTTTCATTGTCATTTGTAACAAAGGACCGAGGCTAGACATATTCCACAACTGAATACGCCATGAGAGCATGCGCAATAGACTGAAATAACCAGATACTAGAAATAGCGATTCGGTTGAGACTCATGCCATATTTCGCTGGAGATAACTGAGTCAAAACGGAAACAATTGAATGTTTGAACATTCTACCTCAATTAGAAAGAGTTATTGTGTCCCAAAAAGTGTGACGGACAGACAGACAAACGAACCCATTTTAATAGTTCCCTGCTTTCTTCGAAAGGCGGCGGACAATAAATTTTTTAAGAGAGTTCACAATACAAGATTCACAAAATAATACACAGTGAACGTTAACAAAGTGATGGTTGGGTGACTCTTCGAACTAGCCAAACCCTTACAGAAATTCTGACCTGTAGGGTGTTTATGAAGTATATTGTACAGTAACAACCATTAAACATACATTCATTATGCATGAGCTAAATCTGCCTATTGCAAGTCTTTCTTTAGGCCTGAAATGTTTTCTAAATTATTAATTAGACATTAATTAAAAATACATTATGTAAGATATAGATAAAGAACTAGCCATTATTGCTATAACAGTTTAAAAATAGATGATGTAAAATGAATAATTTGAAATTTCATGCAAATTACTCTATTGCGAATGAAGATATGATCCTTTGAAGTTTGACAAGATGTGTGCATTAATTGCAACCACTTTACTTAAGCTAAGCCTTGATACTCCAATTCTAAATTATATCGAAATACGGCTGAACCGTTCTAATCTATTTAATATCGGAGATATCCCATGGCATCAAGAGTTGATTATGGTCTGGATCAGTTTATTAATATCTTATTAATAATTTAGATAACTTTTCAGGCCTAAAGAAAGACCTGCAATAGGCAGATTTAGCTCTTGCATAATGTAAGTTTAACTAATCATCTCTTGATGTCATCTGATTTCTCTGATATTAGCTAGATTAGAACGGTTCAGCCATATTTTGATTTAATCTTAAAAAGGAGCAGCGAGACTTAGCTTTGAACAACCAGTACGGTCGATGCAATTATTGCACACGTCTTTTCAAAACTTCAAAGGCTAATATCTTCGCTGGCAATAAAGCAATTTGAATGAAATTTTCAATATTATTCATTTTACATTATCTATTTTCGAACTATTATAGCAAGAATGGCTAGCTCTCTATCTAAATCTTACATAATGTATCTGTAAGTTGAAATGAAGGCACATAATTAGAAAGTATAAAGAAATTACTTGAAACGAATTCCCCCCTTAAGTTCTTTTTGGGATCATTTCACTTCTGCTGAAGTCTTTAGTTTGATTTTTTCAACTTAAACATCCAACATCAATACATTCTTGTGTCTTTTCTCTGCTTAAGGAGCTTTATTTTTCTCCAAATCAACTTCTAAAAAATATAAAAAAAACATAATGTGTAAAATTATTTAGCTACTGCCATGTACATGTACACTAACATAGTTAAAAATACCGCATTGGTTAACCTTCACTTCACTACACAAAAGGCCAATTCAGATTGGAGGCCTTGTGCATGTTTAGGCCTATAGTTTACAGAAACTATTCTGAGATGCATCAATGTCCTTGTACGTTGTAAATCGCCACAAACTGGATTTGTCTGTTCTATTTCTGGTCAGTTTAACCCCCAATTTATTTTTAGCTTGAGAAAATTGTAAATTAAGTGGGTTTAAAATGTTTATTTCCTTCTGGTAGCCTATTCAGAAGCTTATATTCAAAATAGTTCAAAATTGCAGGGTATTTAAGACCGAATGCTGTTGCACATGTCGTCATTTTGCCAGGAACAGGCTATAGTTTACTATACTGTGCATGCCCAAAGCAAGCTGGAGCCAGAGATTTTAAGACAGCTACAGGTGGGGTTTATTTGGTCCCACCTTTGTGTTCAGACGATATTCAATCCAGTTCAATGTCAACGTCTGAACGCACTATAATATAAAAGGAGAGTCTTTGTGTGCTGGTAAATTTGTACAGATAATCTAACCTTTACTAATAACTTGATGCAGTAATAATAAGCTTAGCTTTTTCTATGGAAAGAATCTGGGTGGCGATTAATTTGTTTACAAATTAAATTTGCAAAATTAACATAATATTTAACATTACCTCACTTTCCCTTACTAATGACATACACATGTGCTTAGGAATAGTTATTGGGTCCATGGACTGTTTTTCTTTTTTATATGTAAGGTAAACTTATGTACCAGCCACCCTCCTCCCTTCCTTCACTCATTGTTTCCAGTGCATGTTTCCCCTTGTCAGTGAAGCAGGATGGAGGGCCTGACAAGGACAGCTGTCTAGTCGTTCGGATGGTACAAAAATCCGAGGTCCCATGTACACATTGACGTGCACGTTAAAGATCACTTGACAGTTGGAATTCAATATAAGAGTAGGCCGTAGCGCCACTATCCAGGCAAAATTTCCCCTCATAGCACACTGTATGGCGTATGCCCGTCTTCATTAGCCCAGTTTGGAGTAGAACAGTAGGACGTTAAACTCCATTTCATTTCATTTCATTTCTAAAAAGGCACAAAAGTAAACTATATGAAATGGATAGATAGACTGGGGACAAAATTACATGACAATTTATACTAAAGAAATGAAATGGGGTTTATTGTCATACTTTCTGCAACTAATCCCACTAGTGTAGAATGTAGAAAACAACAATTGAAGGTTGTTTGGGGAATTAAATTCCAAATGGGATTATTCAAGCTATGGAAGACGGAGATGAAATGAAATTGGGTTTAATGTCCTACTGTTCTTTTCCGCCTGGGTTAATGAAGATGGGCACATGATATGAATGAAATTTTGCCTGGACAGCTGCGCTATGACCTACTCTTACAAGTTATATATCCAATTCCAACTGCCACGGCATCTTTTACGTGCACGCCAATGTGAACATGTGACCTTGTTTTTTGTCCCATCCAAATGACTAGACAGCTGTCCTGGTCAGGCCCCCTGTCCTGCACCACTGACATGGGGTAACCACACCAGAGAATAATGAAACCGATATCTGACCTGCAGTGTACTAGTACATGTATAAAGAAATTTTGGTTTGCCCGCCTACTCTTATTTCAATTTCAAACTGTAAAAGGTTCTTTTAGTTACCGGTACGTGCATGCCGTGTACAGGGGAACTTGTTTATCGTACCATCTGAATGACTAATTCCTGTCAGAACTGTATCTCGCAGACAAAATTCTTTGACCATTCCTGTCAGTCCAAATGGAAAGTAGGGCTGCAACGATACACCAGGCCACGATACGATGCGCATCACGATTCATACCCCACGATACGATTAATATCACGATGCAGTTTTCTCGGTCCACTGAACGAATTCCATTCTTGTCATAATTTACGGGAAATCCAAAAAAACTCCCATACTTGTGACTTATACTTGGCAGAGGAATTTTCAATTTCTACATTATTTTTGTCGCCCGTACGACCTGAATTTGTTGACGAATGCATCATTATTAAAAATATTCTGTTGCTGAATCAATTCAATGGCTGGCTCGTATTGCTACAACAATTTCAGCCAATGGAAAGCTTTCTCGTTGTCAATACGAAATTTGAATGTCAAAATATTATTATACATTGAAAATATAGAAAAGATAATTGTGCTGATCATTGTATGCACCAATCACCATTCTTGCACAGTAGTCTTATTACAAATCGCATATTACTGACGTATTTATAATAATATGTTGTATGTTTTTTTCCGCATATTATTCAAGTGTGTAATTTGCAAGTAACCTAATTTCATGCCTGACTTGCTTATCCAGACTGATATTTTATTTTATTCTTGACGAATTATTCACGTGCCGAAAGCGAGTTAACACGTACTCGCTGAAAGTAAAAAAAAGTTATTTTACTCATAGACTTATTTAGGCATTCCTCGTTAGGATATTTAAACGACAGAATGTCAGTCTATTTTTTTTTTAATTTTGGATAACGAATCGCGATACGGACATTGATTGAATTTTCTTATTGAAGCTTTCCATTAGGGCTGCAACGATTCATCGATGAATCGCGATAGTTTAAAAATCCACAATGGAAAGCTTCAATAAGAAAATATTGAATTGTTTCAATCGCATTTAGTAATTGAACTGGAATATACAGGTCACAATTCTCTGGAATACAATTACTGCTTACATGTATTACTGAGCGATGTTTCGACTGGGCTTCCCTACTCGAAACATCGCTCAGTAATAAGCAGCACTGGTAATTGCAATCCATAGAACTGTACATAAATAATAATAATCAAATTTTTTGCTATTTTTAAATAGAATTTTGTGATTCAAAACACTTGAAAATGGTGATAGATTATTATCAAAATATAGCCTATTATCAAATGTTGTGGAAAATGATTCCTTTTGGCAAACAAAGAAATACAGTGAAAATAGAAGGAAAAGACTCCAAAATAGCCTTAGACAGAGACTGTGGTAATGGCTAAAAGAGTTGTATTTTCATATTGTGGCTTAATAATAATAAGGACAGACAGGAATTGACAGAAGACTTTGTCCGTGAGTGACCGTTACGAAAGAAACAACTGAATGACTAGAGCAGGTCACACTGTTAATTCCTTCCAGCTCAGTAAGACTAAAGTGTCTAAAAGTAGACTAAAACTAAAGCCGCAATAATTTAATATGTCATACGTTGCCTATCTTTTTGCTTTCGTCCTGTTTTCATATTCAATCTATTTTGTAAAAATCGAAAAATGATATCTAATGTTGCTTCATTGTCTTCTTTTTCAGTAAGGGAATTTCTTCAACATAGGCCCTTATAATAAGTAATAACTAATATTATAGGCCCTAATAACAGTAACAATAAATAACGCATTGTTACATGAAATCAGAAAATTTGCCTGGCCTTTTAAGTTCTAAGTTTTAGTTCTAACCACATTTGGCTGTGAGAGGAAGTAGGCTATGTATAGCAAAATTTAATTATTAATAAACTATATGAAATACTTACCGTTTGGGTCTTTAAACAAATACTGTAGGCCTATGTATAGGTCGCGAAACAAATCAACGTGTTCTTTGACTTCATAAAAGCATAAAAGGTTAGATATAATGCCATGGCCGTGGCGACATGCTTGGGGGTTTTTTTGTTTTGTTTTTTCAGTCAACCCGATTGATTCAGTTTCAAAACTTTCGGCCTCATTCCTTGAGACGATAAATTTATCTAACGATAAAAACAAATTAATCCCAGAATGTCTGATATTGTATTGACGAGACATTCGACCCATTACACGTTCTCTTCCGTAAATAAGATAATCCTAAACAGTTTTTTTTTAAAATTATATTATTAAATTGGTAACAGAATAATCAGATTCTGAAAGTGAATTATTCGGGTAAACGCGTCGCATAACCAGATCACCGCTCGAAATGGAACCATATCGAAAAATAGTTCCAGTTTTTGACTGGATTAAAGATAATAATTAATTGTGTGACATAATAAATTGACTTAGCTGCATTCGATATAAAATTTTGACAAGAAGAAAGTCCCTGTTACAGCCACGGTTATACCTCCATTAAAAGTCAAATCGGAATCTAGGCCACGACGAATCCCTAGTAACTCACTATTTTCAAAAATGACCGAAATATAAATTTACATTTGTTACAGAATCAGAATATTCCAAATCTTTCTAGAACTTTTGATTTGATGAATTTACATAGCTAACAAATGTTTTCATACTTTAGCATTGAAAAGAGATATTACGAATAACAATTTAACGTTCGATACATTTAAAACGAAAGGACAAATTACGTGGGGGGGGGGTATTTTTATTAAATTAGTAGGCCTACAAATCGTTACTGCTATAGTCAGAAATACGATTGGAATAGATAATAGATAAGATCAGATTTTAATGTACCAAAACATCCATTAAGACGGGAAGAATACTCCTATATAGTACAAAGGGAGCAAATTATAAAATGGTGGATTAAAAAGCGAATCAGAAATGTTCGAGAGAAGTGGATGCAATGTACAGTGTATGTTATAATTGTCGAAATTAGAATATAGGGACCTCTGAAAAGAAAGTTCATTAAATAATAATATATATGCATACAGCGCACAGTTTCCTCCTATAAGTAGGATAGGGCCTTGATTATCTACACAAAATCTCATCTTTAATCCCTATTTTAGTATTATTCATAAATATTTTGGCCGCAGTAAAATATAAGTAATTTAGTTATTTATTAAAGAAGTCCACATTTCGTCAATAACCAGAAAATGGGAATAAAATTAGTTTTCCAAGTCTCGATTTATTTATTAAGAAAATAAAAACTATACGGCCCTTGTTAGTTGCTACTATAGTAGATAACAAAGGCTGCCCTTGTTAGTTGTTACTGTAGCGGCTAACAATTTACCCCCAGAGGCGCAGAGGCACCCTTAGCGCTGCTACGAGCATCTAAAAATGACTTAACAACTTTCTACTACTAGCAGGCTAATAATAGGCGACAAAAAACATAGGGCCATTTTGACTTAAAGTTACGACCGTTTTGACTGTACGATCGTTTTGACTTCAGCTTACGACCGTTTTGATCAAAAATACTTGGTTTCAGGCTGTTTCTTCTAACATAGGGAGCCAAGTTGGCTCGCTAACCTAGAGGTCCCGTGTTCGATTCCTGCATTGGTCGACAAAGTTCATAAGGATTCTCCGGCGTGACTCCCCTTGTCAGTGGTGTATATCCCGTGTACACATCGGCCTGTACGTAAAAGATCTCTTAGCAGTTGGAATTCGATATACTACCCCGGCAAAATTCCCCCATAGCACGCTGTATGGCGTATGCCCATCTTCATTAGCCTTAGCAGAACAGTAGGACGTTAAACCCCATTTCATTTCTATATAAACAAGCCAGTACCATCTATAATCTTAGCAAAAACCCTTTGATGGGCCTGATTTTGAATGATACATTTTCTTAATTAAACATGCATTATGCAAGAGCAAAATCTGCTTATTACAAGTCTTTCTTTAGGCCTGAAATGTTATCTAAATTATCAATTAGACATTAATTAACTTATCCAGACCATAATAAACTCTCGATGTCAAGGCTAGCCTTCGATGTTGGCTGGATTAGATTCCTATATGCTGCTAACGGCCGTTGATAATTAAATCGACAAAAGTGGATAATCGAGACTAAGCTGTTTATATTAATGATTTTAGTAATGATGACCGAGACTATGCCAAAATTTCACCGGCTTCTTTCTCGGCTCATAGTGGATCAATTTGACTGAAATTTTCAGCAAATTACCTTTACACTATCTAGTTTTTAACTATTATAGCGAGAACTGCCATCTCGTTATCTTATCTCTCATAAGTTATCTTTAATTGATAAATAAACAATCTGCGTGCATCTTAGCCTGGATTAAGCAGTGAAAAGGTAGGCCTAGACATTGTCCGAATAATGAAAAATCAGTATCCATAATGCGATATCTCAAATTCCTATCTTGTTTTTCTGCGATATTATTCTACGTGGAAGCGGACGTTTAAGCCTTAATCTCGTTTGCATATGACACCAATCTTAAAGATGTATTCTGCTGACAGTTATTACTGTAAATCAAGGATACGTGGGGTTTTATTTTTTTTACTTCCTTCTGTTAAAAAATACATTTATATTATTTTGTTTAAATTAATTCATATGCATGCTAGCACACAAACCGAACTGTGTGTTTTGTCTAACTAATAACAGTGAAATGAAATGGGGTTTAACCATGGACCGTATGTGGCCACAGATCACTAAGATTTCCCCACTGACTTTAATGTTAATTCTAGTATCTTAGACCGGCCCTAACTTTTTCCCAAATTTTTGTTGGGTAGAACGCTTTCTACCACAGATGGAGCAACATGTGGCAACCTCTTGCTCAAAAGCACGTATGAGGTTCTTCATGAAAAACTTGAGATACACAAGCTGGAAGTAGAGACTAATAAACATGCAATTTTAGGCCCTATATTTCAACCTAACCAACCTCTCAACTCTTGTATCCTTCCGCATCAAAATTATGAATAATCACCAAAACCTGGCAGATCTGTGTCCTATATAGGCCTAGATGGACAGACAAAGAGTCTGGTTGATTGTCTGCGATATCGCGTCGGTAAAATACAACTAACTAACGAGTCTGGTTGGTTGGATTCTCTGCAGCTCGAGCGAGACACGACGAGATCTCAATGTCAACGGCAAATCAAGCGATGTGATTTTTGACATTGCGGAATTTTATACAGATTAATTTCTCGAACTCCTCATTAGACTTTACGGTATCGTTATAGTTAAATGGTAATTTTTCAACCCGATATGTATTCCTATCCGGTAGTGACGAATTTCTCCAGTTTAGAACTTTGAAATTTCCAAATGCAGCAGTTGAAAATTGTGAAATGATCGATTTCAATATTTTTGTAGTTTTTGTAAGCATTTTGGTTTTGCTTAATACTCCAAATTTCCGCATGTATGAAGGGTTTTAAAGTAGCTAAGTCTCTAACTCAATATCATCCAAAATCTTCAACATTGAAACACAAATTATTTGTCAATTTAAATCAACATTGATGCTGTGATCTTACCGGAAAAAGATGGGCTCCTGATATCCAATATTTAGGACAAAATAAACATTTTACCATTGGTACACGAATCGTGTACCATAATGCGTTTCAGCCCCAGTTCTAGCAAGAGACTCGAGGAACGAGGCTAGACATATTGCACCAAACCAAACGGCGTATGTAGACTGGAATAACCAGGCGCTAGAAATTTGCACTCTATTGCGACTGCTGGCTTATTTCGCGGAACATAACTGATTTGAAATTAGAGTAAAAACGGAAACCATTGAATGTATATCAGTTTATATACATTCATATTACAGTATTATATGAGTTGCGACCCACTTGTGTCAATTTCTAGGTTCCAAATGTTAGCGATTTAGCTCCTTTAAGATTATGAAACAAAAGTTCAGGTATAATACTGTCCGGAATGATAATTAATTGAGCAGAAGTAAAAATAAAAAGAGTTTTAGTAAGTTTGTTTTTAACGAAAACACGTTCTGTTTTGGGGTTTTTTTCGGATTCACATGGGGGCGTCCGAAGTAAACAAAGACGATGTGTTGATACATTTACTTTTCTGTAACAACCGTGCTATTGACGACAGGCATACGTACGCTATGCATTGTGCTATACCAGGGACATTCTTCCCAGTCAGCAGCGCGTTCGTCTGCTCTTATGGAGGGGGTCAGGGTGGCTAAGTGGGTAAGACGCTGGCTCGCTAGCCTGGAGGTCGGGTGTTCGATCCCTGCATTGGCCGAGAAAGTTCATCCAGATTTTCCGGCGTGGTTCCCCCTTGTCAGTGATGCAGGACGGAGGGCCTGACAAGAACAGCTGCCTAGTCATTCGGATGAGACGAAAAACCGAGGCCCCGTGTACACATTGGCGTGCACGTAAAAGATCCCATGACAGTTGGAATTCGATATAAGAGTAGGCCGTAGTGCCGCTGTCAGGGCAAAATTTCCCTCATAGCACACTGTATGGCGTATGCCCGTCTTCATTAGCCCAGTTCGGAGCAGAACAGTAGGACGTTAAACCCCATTTCATTTCATTTGCTCTTATGGAATCTCGTTTTTCGTTCCATCCGAACGACTAGACACTGTTTTTTGCACCGCCGATTATGGGAATACACGCTGAAAAATCCCGAGGAACTGTAACACTATCGTTAGTGATAACAGTAGACCAGTTTAGTAAATACAGCATTTATTTACAACGGGAACAGAATATCAAACGTCTACATAAATACATCAACACTACAAAAACTAGACTATACTGGAACTATTACTACGACAGGAATACATCTAACCATATTGAATCTACCATTCCGCCCGTCTGCCAAGGCAGCGGCTGAACTCAGGTGAGTCCATACACTCGTCCAAGCCTTTCTTCTCCACCCGGCTCCTTTCTGCTAACTGTCAATGAACTCCTCAATATATACCCTTGCACACAAATAGAGCTGAATTGTTTTACTAATTTCATTTTTGAACAAAAATAAGAAAATAGAGCATGCTTATCAAAAAGTTATATTTCTCATTCTTGAGAAAGGACACAAAAAGTTGTAATAGTTCCAAAACATAAAGCTAGACTTATTGACACGAAGAAAAGAATGAAATATGGTACACACCGAATTATATTTATCAAGTTATTGTATTAAACTACAGAATTGTATCATCACTGCGGACTTTGATTTATATTATCCAACCCTAGAATTCACCTTGGATTGATCCATACTCCAGAATTATCCCATGTTTACGGATTGATATTATGAATACTCGACTCCCGAATTCAGCCTGTGTATATGAAACTGATGCGTGCAACTGCATTTTAACTCAGAATACTTAGATTAACATTATCTGATCCATGAATTTGCCTCAGCAGTCTTGTCCAATTATACGAGTTATTTGTCTCCTCAGTCTTATCCCACAAGATATAGTTGTCGTCATTCTGAATTAATCTATGGATTGTCTTAGTAACATTTTCACTTGATAGTTCTTCTAAAACTATAACGATTAATTTCCATGTGCCTACAGTAAGGCTCATATTTATTGCCATATTTGTTTCAAATTCGCACAGATGATCTTGAGCAAATGTATCCGAGAGGCACAGCATTATCAGTTTGCTTTCATCCATCGCCTTTAGAATCCCCGGAAGCTCAGGCGTCCCGAGGGGGATGTGCATATGGCGAACAAATACGTTTAATCTTTCCTGTTCAAGCTTGCCCAAAATTCTGTCCCACACTATTTTCAAGTCAGAGCGTGAACAGCTCACGTATATATCACGTACAAATGCCTCGTTGCTGCTGGTGACACCCTTCCTTCTATGCAAGTTAAGAATGTATTTGAAATACCGAAAGTGCCATCGGTACCGATACACAAACGATATGGACATAAGAATGATTATAACCGCAGCGCACGTACATTCAATAATCGTATTGGTCTGATGACGAAACAAACAGCCGCGTTTTGTTATGGTCACATCCTTCAATTTTGTCTTTCCCTTTCCCCCAGTACATTCATAATATTTCGGATAACCGAGTAGGGTAGTTTTAGTGTCATTCCTAGAAAGTCTTTTTGCAAGACTTAGGAACCAGAGAAGATCACAGTTGCATTCAAACGGATTAAATTCGAAATTCAGATAGCGTAAATGCCTAAGAAAGGCATCTGGAAGCATTTCACTTGTTATAGTTGTAAATTTATTGTCACTCAAGAGAAGCGTAGTCATGTGACGGAACTGTATGAAATACTTTGTCGGTATAATATTAGCTTGATTATTCTTAAAATGGAATGTGCGAAGATTTGTAAGTACTTTGGGAATCGGTTTCGGTAAATACATCATCGCGGCGTAACTTATATCAAGATAAATTAAATTGGGAACATTTTGCAAAAGACGTGACCATTCCGTTTCTTTCAACATCCGAAGGTGGTTCCCAGATAGATCAAGATTCGTCAAATTGGTGCAATTTTCAAAAATCTTTGCAACATCCATGCGATAAGGGTTAAAGATTATCTGATTATAACGTATAAAAAGTCTCCGTAGACTTGGATTACTAAAAGCGTATGCTTTTATACTGTTTTGTTTGCCCAGACTTTCTGTTCGCTCAATGGTCAGCGTATGTAAACTTTTTAATTTGGCAAAGGTGTAACTCTCGATGCTCTGAATTCTGGTGGCAGATATATTTAACAAATGTAGTTCATCCAAGCAATTGATGTTATCCATCATTAATACACTGATGCAATTGTTATCCATGAATAATTCCCGAAGTTTGGGCACGAGAGAATTATTATTAGAACAACACACGGGTAGATCTGTTAAATCATTGGATGACAAACTCAGATACGTCAAACTGTTTGCTCCCGATAAATTAACGTTGTTAATTAAATTATCAGAGAGATCAAGGTGGGTAAGATTTGGCAAATATGGAAATGTTTTATTCCCATGGAAATATCTTATTTTGTTGGCCGACAGCTGAAGCCTAACAAGATTACTCATATGAGGAAATATTTCATTTCCGAAAGCCTTCAATCTGTTATTATTAACGGATACATTAGTTAAGGTTGTATTTTCTAGAACTTTCATAACATCATATGGAAATTGCGTCCATTTCATCCCTTCCATGAATATTGTCTCAAGTGTTGGTAAATTATTCTTCAACGATTTAGTCAAGTTGGCAATGCTTAATGGGTTGGTACTTACGTCTAAAGTTGTCAAATTATCAAGTACCGCCAAGAATCCATTCTCAATAAAAGAAATGTGGTTATGAGAAATATTCAGCAGCGACAAATGTTTATTTGTGATGTTCTTGGTGGTGTTTCTGTTCAGATCTGTTAATGTGTTGTTGCTCATGTCCAAAACAGTCGTATTGTTCGGTAGAACGGGTATGAAATCTAATCCTTGACTAGAACAATTAACGTTAGAATAATTCAGAGAACACCAGCATATCATTCTGTTATTGTTCTTAATGCACGGTTTTCCGTGTGGAACAACAGCATCGTGAACACTTCCTAGGAATACCATCAACGTAAACAGAAAGACGTATTTCCAGAAAACCACTAGCTCGGCCATACTTGTATGGCAATACACTTGGTGTATATAGAATGTAGTCCGGATGTGCATCTTAAGGGAGTGATGTATAATGATGTCATGGGGTTAACACGAATTCTAAATTTAGACATTCT
The DNA here is from genome assembly GCF_932274485.2 of Patella vulgata. Taxonomy (NCBI): domain Eukaryota; kingdom Metazoa; phylum Mollusca; class Gastropoda; family Patellidae; genus Patella; species Patella vulgata. The sequence continues at coordinate 9,373,727 of NC_065885.2, forward strand.
CTCATTTTAAATTTATAGGGTTGTCAGCTTTTACTGTACTCATACAAAAGAGTATTCACAAGACTGACTTTCTCGATGTGTTATACATTAACTTCAATGAAATGAGACAACACTCTCGTATTTACTATAAATAAACTTTTCCCAGAAAGAGTTTAAAGTGACTAAGACAGGAAATTAAGTAATCTACGTTCATTCTCAATAACACCAACAATACTATTTATTTAGCTATTTAGTGTTAGTCTGACCTTCGTTATATGTATACAGCATCCCACTAAACTAGGTCATTTGAATGCCCATCCCAAGTATATTGCTGTATCCAACACACGGTGGCCAAGTGGGTAAGGCGCTGGCTCGCTAGCCTGGAGATAGGGTGTTCAATCGCTGCATTTGCCGAGAAAGTTCATCCAGATTTTCCGGCGTGGTTCCCCCTTGTCAGTGATGCAGGACGGGAGGCCTGGCAAGGACAGCTGTCTAGTCGTTCGGATGGGACGAAACACCGAGGTCCGAGTACACACTGACGTGCACGTAAAAGATCCCTTGACAGTTGGTCGGAGTGCCGCTGTCCGGGCAAAATTTCCCTCATAGTACACTATATGGCGTATGCCCGTCTTCATTAGCGCCCAGTTCGGAGCAGAACAGTAGGACGTTAAACCCCATTTCATTTCATTTTCATTTCATTTGTATCCAACACAACATGAGGAAAAGGGGGATTACATATAAATCTTCAACACTCCGGACAGAATGACAACTTTTACTCGTTTTACATACTCATTTACACTAAATAGGAAATATTTTTACCTACATATACTTCAAACGTCTTTATTTATTTTTCTAATATTTAAAAAAAAATGGACTCCAGTATTTTTCTAGTAAAATTGGGTGTCTGTTCTTTCCATATATAACAAAATTGCCATACTTTTATTGGAAATTACAACCCGTTAAATACTTTTGTGGGAACGTATCTTTAAATGGCGCCAGCCTTGTTCCTTCGCTCCAGTAATATTCTGACTTCAATCCACAAGTAAGAAAGGAGTGTTCCAGGATCGAGTCAGTCTTGGAGATTAACAAGTTTGGCGTTTTCTGAATGATCGGCACATCTCCAATGAAATGAAATGGGGTTTAATGCCCAAGTGTGCTCCGATTGGGATAATGAAAACGGGCATACAGTGTTCTATGAGGGAAATGTTACCCGGACAACAGCGCCACGGTCTACTCTTTTAACTGGCAAGGGATCTTTTAAGTGTGGGTGTGGTCATGGCCGAGTGATGCAACGCTTGCAGTTTAGATCATCGAGTCAAGTTGCCTCCCCTAAATTCTTAAATCCAGAATTCTCGGCAACAATCACGTGCCCTAACCCTATTTACATCTCGTGACCTTGACGAAATCTGCAGATGTAGAGTATTACGTAGGCTACATGAAGCTAAAGCGAGATCAAGCCTTCTATTAAAGATGGCCCCGACTGGGCTAACGAAGACAAACGTTTAATTAAAGAACTGTGTAGGTTGAACCTCCCAGTAATAGTTATACAGCTTCTTGCAAAATTGAATTATGGAAAGATTGAAACTATATGTAATATCCATTATATTATAGACTTGATTTAAACATAGGCCTATGGCGTAACCATTTGATATTGAAGCTGTACATTATATCTTTATATTGGTACACGTTCACCGAATTAGTCGCTTATATTTTGAATTGGGACAAGGTCAAAGAATCAGTGTGTGTTATTTTGAATATGTACAAGGTCATAACAAAATTGGCACTCTAGGTCACGCCATTTAAACATACATTATGTAAGAGCTCAATCTGCCTATTGCAAGTTTTTATTTGGGCTTCAAATGTTATATAAACTATTAATTAGACATTTATTCACATAACAAACCTATAGATGATCAACTCTCTAGACCTTAGGATGGCTGAGATTTAAATGGATTAAAATAACCGCGAGATTATTGAGATTTACCGATAAATGTATAATCGTACCGGGAACTAAATTAGTTATCTTTGCAAGATATTGAAGGGTGAGGTTGGGGAGGGCGGGGACTAAATTAGCTTTTGAAAGAGACGTGGCTTCCCTGCCTCCATATGCATATGTTTGTAATTTTACATTTTAACTAAAATAAATGAATGTATTATTTTGTTTATAAGCCTCTTACAGAGTTCAGCCTGAACTTGAAGGTTATATTGTTTGTTGAGCTTTTCATTGTTAAAATAAATATTTTGTTATTGTTATTTGTAAATGGATGTACATTAAATGTAATATTTTTTTTAAAGGAGGCGTTATTTTCTATAACAACTAAAGTAGACCAACAATAAAGGAACATTAATCAATTTTGAATATTGCCGAAAAGCAGCTCAATGTCTTACAAAACATTTAGATTAATATTTATTCTAATATGAATAAAAAAATTGGGTTTAACGTCCTACTTTTCTGCACCAACCGGTATAATGTAATGGTGACGAGCATGCGCCATACAGTGTGCTATGATGACATTTTTGCCCGGTCAGGGAATAAATTTCAACTGTCGATCGTTCTTTTACGTGTACACCAACGTGTACACAAGAACTCGGTTTATTGTCCCATCCGAACAACTAGACGCTGTTCCTTGCCACGCCCTCTGTTCTGCACCACTACAAAGGTTTACCACGCCGGAAAATCTCTGGAAACCCTCTCGGCCAACGCCGGGGTCGACCCCCAGTAGTGAACCAACGTCTTACTTACGAAGAGGGTTGATATTTGATTCGTCATCTATGGGATATACAACCTTAGTTATTTTCAGAATTTCTCCACCTGCCCGTTCACATTGATTTCTCAAGCTCGCGAACATATTGCATTTATTCCGTATTTGAGTTGGGTCTTGGGGGATTTGTAAATTGCTGGATTATTTTAAAACTTGTTGGACGATGGTCTTCGGCATTAGTTTCATAAGTAGTTCGGGTGGGCTTGAAATGACAATTCTATACGAGTAATGCTCCGTTGGTGTATCTTTAACCTTAGACAAATAACTAAAACAAAGTCGTTCAGCATCGTAAATTAATTGAATTCGATTTAAATATAGGATAGCATCTCACCCATACAAGTTGAATATTTTTAATGAGAAATATCGAACAGAATTTGGTCGTTTTAAGAACAAATAATTAGGACTGCAAGGATTTAATTCATTTTCACTACACACAAACATTCAATTCAAGGTAGCACTACACACCGACATAAATTGTTCAATTTAAGGAAGCACTACAATATTTACAATATTTCCGTGTAGAAATTCACGATTCTTTCAAATGGGGAGACGAGAAAGTTCAGCGGGATTTGGCTGCGTTGTTTCACGCTGGTCAGTGATGCAGCAAGCAGTGGCGGCGCCAGCCGTTGGTGGTTGGAGGGGCAAAGCTGGGGCAAAGTCCAAGGTTAAGGGTGCAAAGGCACGGGCTTTAAATAGGGGTGTGGGGGGCTCCCCCAGAAAATTTTGAAAAATAGACTGCCGGAAATGCTGTCTGACAGTATTCAGTCAGGTACCGATCGTCGAGATAAATAGATCTGATGAGATACCGTCTATCGCCTGATATCTAGTTTATCCGACCAGAGAACAATGGCCACGATATTTTGTGAAATAGACTGCTGGAAGTGCAGTCTGGCAGCATTGCATGAGACACTGGTCGTCGAGATAAATAGAGCTGACCAGATACTGTTCGTCGCCAAATCAACAGCTTATCCGAAAAGAGGGACAGGTCACAATTTTTATCCGATTTCAATGAAACTTGAAATATAGGTTTATCACCCTAAGTTCTCGGTTCCTTTCGATATTGGCATGTATCGGACTGTAACTTTATGGATTATGGCCCCTGATTGTACAAAAAATCACGTTTTTAGCTTGTGAACTCTGTAGAGGTCACAATTTTTATCCGATTTGGTTTAAACTTTAAAATTTATGCTTATAACCCAACGATCTCGGTTCCTTTCGATATTCGCGCATATCGGAACGTAACTTCCTGAATTATGGCCCCTGATTGTACGAAAAATCGCGTTTTTAGCATGTGGACCCTATAAGAGGTCATAATTTTTATCCGATTTTAAAAACCGTATTATTATATCACCGTTACACCCTAAGGACGACTGAGTTCGAATTTCGTGAAAATCGGCCCAAAACTGACAGACAAAATGGCCGCCCCTCGTACTCAAGGAGCGTAAAAAAATATGGTATATCAAGGTTGTGGACACTATAGAGGTCACAATTTTTATCCGATTTTGTTGAAACTTGAAATGTAAGTTTATAACCCAAAGATCTCGGTTCCTTTCGATATTTGCGCATATCGAATTGTAATTTCCTGAATTATGACCCTTGATTGTAGGAAAAATCACTTTCTTTTTAGTTTGTTCTCTATCCTTCTCTCTCGAAAATTTGGGCGTATCCTGCCTGGCAGCCGCTGGGTTTTTTATTGGTTCGTAGACTCAAGCCATAATCAAGGACAAAGCAGATAATTTGAACTCGTGGAAACCATATGGATTAACCCAGGGAAGTGGTCCGCAAGCGTTACTCATCGTGTTCTGCCTAACGCTCCGCCAATTCAGTACGACCGACTTAAAACTTGGCATGTGTGTTCGATTGAGGAGTCGATTTTTTTATATGACGTCACAATTCCATGATGGGTTCCTGCTCAAGATAGTACGCTCGTACTCCTACGAATAAATCTACCGAAATAGGACAGAATTAGCACAATAATTATACCGATGTCTTGGGCGAAATCTGATTTATTAATACACATGAATGTTTGCGATATCAAACAAGTGGACATGAAATGTGTATAATTACGCTGTGTAAAGCGTCCAATTGATTTGGTATAATTACGGCTTTATCATCTCTAAGCAGACAACTCGGACTTAAAACTTTCCCGGGTCATTCATTACCTGTCCAGGAAACAGAAGTCATGTATTGATTATTGATTGGACAAGAAGTCGATAACTTCAGGAATTTGAACATAATTACTATATTTATACTGTCCAGTCGCGAAAAAGAAACATTGTTTTTGATTTAAATTTGTTTCGTGAAGAGAGCAGAATCATGCTGCAACGTTACAAGGTGTACTAAAGGGATATTGTTTTTCTGGGCGGGAGGGGGTGCATCAAATACGACCTACGGAGGCCCCCGAGTACCATCCCAGCGTTGGACGAGAAGTTCCTCTGGATTTTCCAGCCTGGTTTCCCTAGTCAGTGGTGCAATGGGGGGGGGGATAGGGAGACACGGGGTCTAGTCGATCGGATAGAACGAAAAATCGAAAATGGTCCCGTGTATACCATTTCCAGCACATTAAAGATCCCGTGATAGTTTTAAGTCTAAATCGAAGTAAATAGTAGGCCACCCTGCTAGCCTCCTCCCCGATGCCTAGCTCGCGAATGGTATTTGTGTTCCGAAAACATTAACCGTACATCCAAGGTGGTTTATAATACGCAAATTTATCCTCCCCCACCCCCAGAAGAACCCAAGAGTAAGCTCCCTTCACTTCGACCCCATTACTTTAATTTCATTAATTTGTGTGAATGTGATAGGTCAATACAGCTAACATCTTGAATCTCTGTAAAGTTTTGAATTGGCGTGTACTGTGTTTGGGGCAGTATCTATTAACTTGTATAACTTAACGGAGTTCAATGGAATAGACTTATTCAGTATTAATAATGCATCATGTAAGGTTTAGATAAAGAGTTGACAGTTCTCATTATAATAGTTTAAAAATAGATAATGAAAAGGAATATATTGAAAATTTCTATCAAATTGCTTCATTCTGAGCGAAGTTGTGAATGTTTGAAAAATAGCGTAGTCTTGATTTTCATTGCTACCGATACCGTTGTGACGATAATAAAGTCTCGATTATCCAGTTTTAAATTAAATTATTAAATAGCGATCATGTTATAATCCGTTCCGTATCATAACCATACGATGACCTAGAGAGTTGATTATGGGCTTGTCATGTGACTAAATGTCTAATTAATAATTTATATAACATTTGAGGCCAAAAGAAAGATCTGGAATAAGCAGATTAGCTCTGGGTCAAAGTTTCAGAGTTAAATAGTAATTTAAATCGGTATGTTTCAATATTCAAATATGGAGATCCTTACAATATTCATTTATGAACGGGATGGCTAAGTGGGTAAGACGCTGGCTCGCTTGCCTGGAGGTCGCGTGTTCGATCCCTGCATTGGCCGACGTGGTTCCCCCTTGCCAGTGGTGCAGGACGGAGGGCCTTACAGCTGTATACATTGGCGTGCACGTAAAAGATCCCTTGGCAGCTGGAATTCGATATAAGAGTAGACCATAGTGCCGCTGCCATGGCCAAATTTACCCTATAGCACACTGTATGGCGTATGTCTGTCTTCATTAGCCCAATCGTGGTAGAACAGTAGGAGGTTAAACCCCATTTCATTTTCTTTCCTCATGTTGTGTTGGATATTTATATGTAACCCCCTTTTCCTCATGTTGTGTTGGATACAACAATATACTTATCAAGAGCCTACACGGGTCTTTTACTTGACAGACGGGCCTTTCCCGAGAATTAGTTTTCTTTATCAAAGGCGAAGATCTCCAATGCGCTATAATCTTTCTTTAGGTCTTGGCATTTGGGAGGTATCTCCTTTTATGAAACTAACATAGAAAATATCATAAAAATACGGACGGACGTGGGGGCTGTCCCCGTGAATACCCTCCACTCCTAACCAGGATCTGATAGACATCTACAATATTATATTATTTTATAATATTTATTTGTTAGTCCAGTCGGGGCAAAACAGTACGACGATACCCTACTTCATTTCATTCACTTTATCTTGGGTATTTCTTTGTCTCAAAAAGAAATCGATACACAGCCCCGATGTTAGCCTGTGTGATTTATTCAAGGAAGCAAATCTTTAAGGTAAGGGAGTCTTGACATGATTCATGTGGGTAGCCATCTATTTTTACACAGTTTCTAACCCACCACATCCTTGCTTCAGTGGGGTTTGGTTATGTTCCTGAAGCAACAACTGTGAGTTTTACAACATATGGACAAGATGTACGGAGTTATTAAAGCGAGATCAAGCCTTCTATTGAAGATGGCGGTTGGGTGATCTCATGATTTAACGCACGTGGTTTAACGCGTGTGCGTGAAAAACTAAGGTCTGTGGTTTCGATTCCCCGCTTGTACATGAGTAGGATCGCATGTCTAGCCTCATTGCTTTTCTCCCGGTCCTCCGGTCCCTCCCCCCCCCCCCACTGCTAAAGACCTTTTTCTCCGCGTCCTCCGGTTCCCCCACCATTGAACCATATGTTAGTCCCGAAACGTCCTAGTTTGTGTCACGTTAAACCCCCCTCTCTCTCTCTCTGAATAAATAGTATTGTTGTTGTTATTGAGAATGAAATTAGATTACTTAATTTCCTGATTTAGTCACTTTAAACTCTTTCTGGGGAAAGCTTATTTAATGTAAATACGAGAGTGTCTCATTTCATTGAAGTTAATGTATAACACATCGAAAAAGTCAGTCTTGTGAATACTCTTTTGTATAAGTACAGTAAAAGCTGACAACCCTATAAATTTAAAATGAGAGAATGTCTAAATTTAGAATTCGTGTTATCCCCATGACATCATTATACATCACTTACTTTAGTTGCACATTATATATACACCAAGTGTATTACTATACAAATATGGCCGAGCTGGTGGTTTTCTGGAAATACGTCTTTCTGTTTACGTTGATGGTATTCCTAGGAAGTGTTCACGATGCTGCTGTTCCACACGGAAAACCGTGCATTAAGCACAATAACAGAATGATATGCTGGTGTTCTCTGAATTATTCTAACGTTAATTGTTCTAGTCAAGGATTAGATTTCATACCCGTTCTACCGAACAATACGACTGTTTTGGACATGAGCAACAACACATTAACTGATCTGAACAGAAACACCACCAAGAACATCACAAATAAACATTTGTCGCTGCTGAATATTTCTCATAACCACATTTCTTTTATTGAGAATGGATTCTTGGCGGCACTTGATAATTTGACAACTTTAGACGTAAGTACCAACCCATTAAGTATTGCCAACTTGACTAAATCGTTGAAGAATAATTCAAGAAAACTTAAGACAATATTCATGGAAGGGATGAAATGGACGAAATTTCCATATGATGTTATGAAAGTTCTAGAAAATACAACCTTAAGCAATGTATCCGTAAATAATAACAGCTTGAAGACTTTCGGAAATGAAATATTTCCTCATATGAGTAATCTTGTTACGCTTCAACTGTCGGCCAACAAAATAAGATATTTCCATGGGAATAAAACATTTCCATATTTGCCAAATCTTACCCACCTTGATCTCTCTGATAATTTCATTAACAACGTTAATTTATCGGGAGCAAACAGCTTGACGTATCTGAGTTTGTCATCCAATGATTTAACAGATCTACCCGTGTGTTGTTCTAATAATAATTCTCTCGTGCCCAAACTTCAGGAATTATTCATGGATAACAATTGCATCAGTGTATTAATGATGGATAACATCAATTGCTTGGATGAACTACATTTGTTAAATGTATCTGCCACCAGAATTCAGAGCATCGAGAGTTATACCTTTGCCAAATTAAAAAGTTTACATACGCTGACCATTGAGCGAACAGAAAGTCTGGACAAACAAAACAGTATAAAAGCATACGCTTTTAGTAATCCTAGTCTACATAGACTTTTTATACGTTATAATCAAATAAACTTTGACCCTTTTGGCGTGAATGTTGCACAGATTTTTGCAAATTGTACCAATTTGACGAATCTTGATCTATCGGGGAACCATCTTGGGCAGTTGACAAAAACAGACTGGTCACATCTTTTGCAAAATGTTCCCAATTTAATTTATCTTGATATAAGTGACGCCGGGGTGATGTATTTACCAAAACCGATTCCCAACGTACTTACAAATCTTCGCACATTCCATTTTAAGAAAAATCAAGCTACGATTATACCGACTAATTATTTCAAAAATTTCCGTCACCTGACTATGCTTCTGTTAAATGACAATAAATTTACAACAATAACAAGCGAAATGCTTCCAGATGACTTTCTTAGTCATTTACTCTTTCTTGATTTGGCCTTTAATCCGTTTGAATGCAACTGTGATCTTCTCTGGTTCCTAACTCTTGCAAGAAGACTTTCTAGGAATGACACTAAAACTACCCTACTCGGTTATCCGAAATATTATGAATGTACTGGGGGAAAGACAAAATTGAAGGATGTGACCATAACAAAACGCGGCTGTTTGTTTCATCATCAGACCAATACGATTATTGAATGTACGTGCGCTGCGGTTATAATCATTCTTATGTCCATATCGTTTGTGTATCGGTACCGATGGCACTTTCGGTATTTCAAATACATTCTTAACTTGCATAGAAGGAAGGGTGTCACCAGCAGCAACGAGGCATTTACAAGTGATATGTACGTCAGCTGTTCACGCTCCGACTTGAAAATAGTGTGGGACAGAATTTTGGGCAAGCTTGAACAGGAAAGATTAAACATATTTGTTCGCCATATACACATCCCCCTCGGGACGCCTGAGCTTTCGGGGATTCTAAAGGCGATGGATGAAAGCAAACTGATAATGTTGTGCATCTCGGATACATTTGCTCAAGATCATCTGTGCGAATTTGAAACGGCTATGGCAATAAATAGGAGCCTTACTGTAGGCACATGGACATTAATCGTTATAGTTTTAGAAGAACTGTCAAGTGAAAATGTTACTAAGACAATCCATAGATTAATTCAGAATGACGATAACTATATCTTGTGGGATAAGACTGAGGAGACAAATAACTCGTATAATTGGACAAGACTGCTGAGGCAAATTCATGGATCAGATAATGTTAATCAAAGTCCGCTAAGTTAAGATGCAGTTGCACGCATTATTTTCATATAAAGTGAATTCGGGAGTCGAGTATTAATAATCTCAATTCGTAGACATGGGATGGAGTATGGATCAACCCAGGATGGCTAAGGTGATTTCTAGAGTTGGATAATATTAATCAAAGTCCGTAGTGATGATATATCTCTGTGGTTACATACAATAATTTGATGAATATAATTCTGTGTGTACCATATTCCCCATTCTTTCCTTCATATCAATTAGCCTAGCTTATGTGTTGGACCTATTACAACTTTTTGTGTCGTTTCTCAAGAATTAGAAAAGTCACTTTTTGATTGTATGCTCTTTTTTCTTATTTTTGTTCAAATATGAAATTAGTAAAACAATGCAGCTCTATTTGTTTCGAAATGAGTTTTGGGCAGCTGGTAGACTACGTAGTGAATGCAACAACACAAAACGTGTTGTGCTCGTTGGGCAGCCGTAGGCTACATGTTGTTTGCAATTAGACAAAACCGTGGTGAACTCGTTGGACAACGGGTATGTTATTACACAAACACGTGTAATTGTGTTGTGCTTGCCGAGAAAGTTCCTCGGGATTTTTCAGCGTGGATTCCCCTATGGGTGGTGCAAGTAACAGTGTCCAGTTGTTCGGATGAGATAAAAATATGAGACTTTATATTTTAATCCTTCCTCTGGAATTGTTATTAGTAACCTTGGTGTATATTGTTAGTTCCCAGGATACCATTTTATTAAATACCGATTTGTACATTGACAAAGTATTCTATGTCTCCCCGTTTCCAGGACAGTTACCCCCCTTGTCGGACGTGCTGTTCTCCGTGTATGATGTTTAATGTTTTCTGGTAATAAATAGTCTCAAGGATAATTTCAGACTTTAGTTATTATCGAAGATTTACACTGTTACGGTAGCTTTAAGTCAAAATGGCCGCAGATTGATCATGCATTTTTTGTCGCATTTTGCACTATTTTGCGCGCTGTATCATAAGGTCTGTCATTGAGTCAACTGGCGGTGTTTCGGTTCCCCGGTTGTACGTGACAAGGAATAGGGTCGCCTATCCAACCACGTGGGTTTTCTCCAGGTCCTCCAGTTTCCTCCCAAGCGAATTACTGAAATAAAATTGAACCATGTGTTAGTCCCGAAATAACCTAGTTGGTGCCGAGTGGACGTTAAATCCTCCCATCTCTCTCTCTCTCTCTCTCTCTCTCTCTCTCTCTACAACAGGTTATAATTTATCAATGAAATACTAAAAATATAATATTGATGAATGCGTATTATAGTCACCATTTACTGCTATCACCCTCCATAAAGGATCATTTGAACTTTAACGTATTTTCAACACGGCAACAAAGGATGCATTTCCGTGAGTCAACTTTTGATATCTGTTTCTGTCGATAGATCTATATAATTAACACTACATGCCCATTGTTTTCATATGTATTAACTAAATATTAAAGCTCCGTTTATTTCATATTGCGTAGGAAAAAACGAGGCGGTGAAAATGTTAAAATGTTTTTGAACCTTTTGCTATTTGCATGATGTACAACCTGATATATTATTGTAAATCAGTAGTTTTATAAATGGAGGCTATTTTGTCACTCTAAAAGCACCAGAAATGAAAAGAGACGTGACGAATGATAGGTTAATGTAACGGTATGTAAACAAACACTCTTTGATAAATTTTCCTGAAATATATTTTCATTCAACTTTAAAGCTCTGTGCGTCATTTGCAATTTACGGACTTTTGCCACGGATTATTCAGATGTAATCAGATTTATTTTTTAACATTTAGTTAAGAGCACGAAATCAAAATGTCAACTTATATAATCTGTCGGGGAGGGGGAGACAGGTTGCTCTGGCTTTTGACTATATATAGGCGGGTTGGGTGACCGAATGGTTAACGCGTGGGCGTTGCATCATAAGGTCTGTCATTGAGTCCGTGGTTTCGATTTCCCACTTGTACGTGACAAGGAGTAGGGTCGCCTGTCCAACCTCGTGGATTTTCTTTGGTTTCCTCCCACTGCTAAAGCACCCTACGCGCAAGCGAATTAATGAAATATTTGACTTGAAATGTTTATTTGGACTAGACTCAGACTCGGCAGCCGTAACGAGTCGCGACTTGAAAAAGCTTAGAGCTCGAGTTGCGGCGAGGGTGCATAACTCTAACTTACCTTATTGGTGTTGCTGACCCATTTCATGAACTGCCGACTCTAATGGGAATCGAGCCTTGTGAAGCCTTGGGGCTCGACTAGACTCGGTACTAAAGTGAGCGACTAGGGGCTCGACTCATGCGAGGTCCCAGCTCTGCCAATGTAAAGATACAACAGACCAATCCGTTGACCTTGTACCAATTCAATATAATGCTTCCATATTAAATGGTTATGCCGTAGGCCTATGTTTAAATCAAATGTATAATGGATATTATATAGTTTCAATCTTTCCATAATTTAATTTTGGAATTAAACGTTAATTAAACGTTTGTCTTCGTTAGCCCAGTCGGGGCCATCTTTAATAGAAGGCTTAATCTCGCTTTAACTCCGTATATCTTACGTAATACTCTACATCTAGATGTTGTAAAACTCGTGGTCGTTGCTTTAGTAACATGGGTCGGGACAGAACCAATCTGATTAAAACACAGATCATATTTCGTTTCGTTTTTTATAGTTTAAAATTTCGTTTTACTTGTCTTTACTACACTAGGATCTGGAAGAGTTGTTATATTACCGACGTTCTGGTTGAAGTGAGGGATTGGAAAATGAAACTGATTGATTAATCAATGTATGACGTCATAGGGTCAAAAGCCGATCGTATGACCCCTGACACGACCTTCCAGTAAAACTAGCCAGATCTCCATGTAGGGTACGCCATCGAAAGTATATAAAAAAAACGAAACGAAATATAGATCTGGGCCCTGTTTCTCGAAATCTTAACTAAAGATAAAATCCAATTTTAGTAGATACTTCAATTTTGATTGGCTAAGCCCTAAAATCAATCTAATATTATCCAATCAAATTTGGATTTTATCTAAGTTTAAATTTCGTGAAACTATCCCCTGTATTTTAATCAGATTGGGACAGAACACTAGGAACTTAAAGCGATAATTTCATATTTTTAAATTATATTTTTAAAATGTATTAAAATAAAGCGTTAAAATCGATGGTATCTATAAACGGTCCTACCTTTTTAATGAATAATCCTATTAATCCTATAATGCACTATTGCCTTTTGAGAAATTGGCAAAAATATCATTTTCAACTTCAAATTCAAACGTTTGAAGATAGCTACACCATTGGGGGGGGGGGGTAGAAAGGAGGTAATTGTGTTATTATTTCCGGGCTCAATGATTTTTTATTTATGTGTGAGAATGATACCTATGATCGTATAATAGTGAGTTGACAACCTATTGAGCAAGAGACATAGAAATAATTATGTTTTGACTTTCTTAGAAAATATTAAATTCTCGCTTTAAACACCCTTTCATATCATTTAGTATAGGAGGTATAAAAACAAGTTTGACGCAGTCTTTAGCTTCGTCAAGTTGTGTTTATGAACGGATTAGTCCATGGATTAAACCCACAAGGTACAACAGCGCCATAAAGGGAAATACTGCGTTAAAGTAGGCAAGTTACTAACTCAATATCACCCACAGACTTCGGCATTGCAAAAACGAATTGTTTGTCCATTTAAATCAATACTGATGTTGTGATCTTAACGTGAAGAAATGGGATTCTGATAACCAAAATATTTATGAAAACTGTAAAATTGGCCCACGCGATTCGATAAACGATACTAAACATATAGGATACTAAACATATCCCACAGGAGAATACTACCAGTGTAGACTGGGATAACCAGACGCCAAAGACTGCCTTTCAATTTGCACTCTTCGTGTATATCGCTGAACATAAATGATTAGAAATTACAGTAAAACGGAAACGATTGAATGTAAATCAGTTTATATATATATTCATAATACTTTATTATATGAGCTGTGATCCATTTGTGTCAATTGTCAATTTCTAGATGCCGAAGAATAGTGATTTAGCTCCTTTAAATGAAATGAAATGGGGTTTACATCCCACTGTTCTGCTCCGACTGGGCTAATGAAGACGGGCGAACACCATACAGTGTGCTATGCGGGCAGTGTGCCGCTGCCCAGGCAAAATTTCCCGCATAGCACACTGTATGGCGTATGCCCGTCTTCATTAGCCCAGTCGGAGCAGAACAGTAGGACGTTAAACCTCATTTCATTTAATTTCATTTGCCTACTTATTCCATTCTACACGTTTTTTAATTACTATTTTGTCGTTTGTGACTCAGCCATTACTAATCACTTCCGTATTTTTTTCTTTCTTAATTACAAATGGCAAATAAAACCATTTATTTTAGATCAGTAGTGGAATACCGCGTTTTATCAGTGAAATAAAAGTGTTATTCCACTGGCTAGCAGTGAAATAGTTGTTTTTACCTAAAATGATTGTAAAATCATAAAATAAATAGAACATTTGTCGTTTTGTCGTGAATAACACATTTTATTTCATCTCTAAGCAAGAAAACGTTTATATTTTCACTCATGGTATACGCATTCGTGAAAATATAGGTTTTCTTGCTTCTCGATGAAATAAAATATGTTATTCACTCTAAAACGACAAATATCCTCTATAGAATACATGACTCGTGTACTGATTATAAAATGTTAATTGTGTCTAAAATATTTGATATATTAGGATCCTATATTTCCACAGCAAGATAACAGTATCAATATTGATTGAAATGGACAAATATTGAATTCTAATTCGTGTTGTTAATTTCGAATATTATAGAAAATATTGAGTTAGAGGATTGACTCCTTTAACCATTGTATTGCCGAATGGTTAGCATGTGCGTGCTGTATCATAAGGTCTGTCATTGAGTCAACTGGCGTGGTTTCAATTTCCCGGTTGTACGTGACAAGGAGTAGGGTCGCCTGTCCAACCTCTCCGGTTTTCTCCCACAGCTTAAGACCTTTACGCGCAAGCGAATTATTGAAATAAAATTGAACCATGTGTTAGTCCCGAAATAACCTAGTTTGCACCGAGTGGACGTTAAATTCTCTCCCTCTCTCTCTCTCTCTCCCTCTCTCCCTCCCCCCCCCCCCCCATTTAACCATTGAGCAATAAGAACAATATAAATTCATCTATAAATAATTTGACATGTTCATTCACAATCAGAAAAAAATAGTTTAAATTAAACAGAAAATCAATGAGCGTGTAGGATAAAATAAACCTGTTGATATACAGTTATTTTTGAATGCTTCTCTGGGGATAAAAAAAAGTCGGTAACTTAATGTAAAGTACTTCAAGGAAAACGGGGATTTTTGTATAAATTTGTTTGTCATCAATTACGTTAATGTCTAATGTAACCTTCTATTTACACATTTGTACTGTGTATATGTATACTTATTTCAAAAATACAACAGTGGGCGTCTGTATGTATGTATAGCAATATGGATTACTAACAGAGTGAGGGGGTGGTAAGAGAAATGGAATAAGTGATATGGGGTTTAACGTCCTACTGTTCTGCTCCGACTGGGCTAATGAAGACTGGCATATGCCATACAGTGTGCTATTTTGGGAATTTTTGCCCGAGCAGCGGCACTATGGCCTACTCTTTTATCGAATTCTAGCTGGCGCGGGATCTTTAACGTACATGCCAATGTATACACGGGACCTCGGTTTTCCGTCCCATCCGCATGACTAGACAACTGTCCATGTCTGGCCCTCCGTGTGAGAGAGAGAGAGAGGGGGGGGGCTCGTTAAGATTTTTGAAATATGAAATTATCAATGATCATTTTGCTGTGCATGCTGCCTAGATAAGAAACCTCATCCCTCAACCCTCCGTGTTCCGAGATAAGATATGGTACTATTTAATTTTACCTTGCAAAAACCGATGTGAGTCAGATCGGGATTCAAAAAGCAAAACTATCAATTTCTTTTCAAAATATCACCTGATTACTGATTCGGAGAGAATGCTGCATTTTAGTCATTTTAATACCCATTTACACTAAATAGGAAATAATTTTTACCTACAAATACGTCAAACGCCTTTATTTATTTTTCCAACACATAAAAAAATGTTTTAGAATTTAATTTGTCGCAGGAAAAAAGTTAATATTTCTGGCTCATTAAGCCGCATCGATGTCATCCTTATCAGTGATTGTAGCGGCCTAGCAAATATTCACTGCGGATCAGTGTGTATAATACCATGACTCCAGATATATTTTTTAAATTAGGCTAGTAGGTCACATCAAATCAAATATGTCACTTGACACTAATTATAGTTTGATTTAGTGTGGCAGCTTTGACTTCAATTTGAGAAGTCATAGGATATGTTTTGCCAGAAACGTTCATAAGTCTTAAGGCCATAGAAATTCAAGATTTATATCAAATGTTTTTAGATGGCAATAGTGAGTAGCTAATATTGTTTTTTTATTAACACGTTTAAATTTAAATGACAAGTACGCCGTTGTCTTGATGAAATGGGTAAGTGGACAGCTTCCGTTTTCTCCAATTAAAATTATAACTAAATAATTATCACAAGAGCTAAAGGGAGCAGTGCCGTTGTTTAGAAAGAGTAATCTCCCTTTAGTCTTTGTTTTTTGTTTCTTCTTCACTAGAAATAAAATGAAATAAATTTAATATCCGACTGGGCTAGCAGTGCTACAGCCTAATGTTATATCGAATTCAACTGCCAAGGGTTCTCCTTGCTGGATCAATCATCATTTAACTATAAATGGGTTACACGTCAATTTTTAGACCAAGATATGGTATTTTGTTTTAGTGATTATGTATGCTATGTTTGCTAAAACATTTAGAGGACATCTGGTTTAAAAATAATGTTTTTCAAATCCTGCAATATTTCTATCACATCCAATGACAAAACTAGGCCATTTCGGGACTAACACATGGTTCAATTTTTAATTTCAAACATTCGCTAGCGCATGGGTTTTTTTAGCAGTGGGGGGAAACCAGAAGACCCGGAGAAAACCCACGAGGCAACCCTACTCCTAGTCACCTACATGTGGGGAATCAAAACCAGGTCACTGGACTCAATTACACAGTAATCCACTAGATCCCCCCACCCCCATTGTCGTCGGGGGGGGGGGGGGACACAAGTAAAAATAATACGAATAAAATTTTGAGATCATTTTTTATTATTAAATTCTGCAAATCAATCATTTAATATTTATACATTTTTTATGAAATTTTCTTATCAAGTTAAATTCACGAACAAGAATTAAAAAAGACTTATATCCACATCATTTGGTCCTCTTTCAAATAATTTTTCACAGTTTTAAAACTTTGTGTAAATAAATTCATAAATTACAAATGAAAACACGTAAAACTTCAGATTTGAGTTTCTATGATCAAGATGTGACTAGGTTTTCAATAATTCTTGGAATAATATAACATGAATATCACATATATCATACATTAATCAGGACCAGTTTGACGTTGTTGCAGGCCCCTGGGTAAAGCCGAGCACTGGGCCCCTACCTACATAACCAACCTCACACGAATACAAATATAGGCTAAATGGTGGATAAAATTAAACATATATTTATTGTATTGGTACTTCCAATAAAATCAATGTTTAAATAGTAAATCACAACATAGGCTACGTAGATAAGCATGAGGCTCCTATGTTCGTGGGCCTTCAAGGCAACTGCCCAGTGTGCCCATCCGTTAAGACGACTCATATCAATGATTGGTCCTAAATTAACATGTAGATCTTAATGCCAAAAAAAGTACAATAAACAGTATTTTATGATTACCGTTACATGTATATAGAACATCTGAAGTAACATCAATGCATGTTCATTACATACAGTAACTGTTTCCTTAGCAGTTCAGTACAGTAACTGTTTCCTTAGCTGTTGAGTACACACGGTTACTGTTTTTTTAGCTGTTCAGTACAAAAAATACTGTTTTCTTAGCTGTTCAGTACTTAAAGTAGTGTTTTCTTAGCTGTTCAGTACTTAAAGTAGTGTTTTCTTAGCTGTTCAGTACTTAAAGTACTGGTTTCTTAGCAGTTTAGTACATACAAATTCTGGGGTTTTTTAGCTTTTCAGTATACACAATTACTGTAATGTCACTGTTCAGTATATAAAATTATTGTTTTCTTAGTTGTTCAGTACAAAAAATTACTATTTCCTTAGCTGTTCATTACATAGAGTTACTGTTTGCTTAACTGTTCAGTACATACAGTTAATGTTTGCTTAGATGTTCATTACATACAGTTACTGATTTCTAACAAAAAAAGGGACAAATAATGCACAAACATATTGCAATTTCTACTTCTAGCATATATATATACAGATACATATAGTTACAATATATTTACATTTTATATAAACAGTGAATTATATACATACCATTCAATAATAGCAATATTATTTACATATATCTATTACCGTACCAACGCAATCCCTCATAAGCAAGCCTGTTAATTAGGCACTTGTCACAGATAATGTCCGGCACAGATTCATGCTTTGTCAGGCACTAAACCTCTGGTGTCTGTCATTTTGTCCGGCACTGATTTGTCTTTTTTAATGATATTATTAATACATGTCCGGTACTAAGTTGACAATGTCAGGTACTATTTCATTAGTGCCTGACATTTTGGCAGGTACATCAACAACCGTTATTTCCAGGCCTGCTCATAAGTCAAATTGGTTTTCAATGCTAGTCAAATTGTTTTTTCAATGCTAGTCAATTGTTGTGTTTGAATACTTGTCAAAGTGCTTTTCAATGCTAGTCATTTATTTATTTTAACGGTTTGTTAACAAGTACAATAAGTAAACAAGCTCACCTGTACCAGAATAACAAGGTATCAGCAGCCTTTACTATTAGTACTCTATTATTATCAAATACTTAAACTATCTTCTTTAAATGGCATTTAGTAATTGGAATGTACATGTAATCAAATAACACACCATGTATTGATAACAATTACTATGGTTTGTTGCACTGTTATGTTTCAACAAGATTGTTATTTGGCTTAAACTATAATTGGCTTTGAAAGGCCTAACAAATTAGGAGGTCAATGGTAATTTGAAAGTGTTTCATACAATTACCTCTACATGTACAGACAATTACATGTACATACAAATACATGTACAGACAACTACATGTACAGACAATTACATGTACAGACAGACTTAATGAAGATTATACCAAGCCATCATTTATTATGAAATTAATTTCTTTATCATAAATCATCTACCACCTTATTGCAATATTTCAAAAAGCTAAAATCAATAGCTAGCAATCAAAATAAAATAGACACATGCACTATCATACCAATAACAGATACAAATCAAGCAATTAATGTCCCAAATTTTATTCATCATATTTTCTGATCAATAAAATTTTTATTGGGTCAAACAAAGGAATCAAAACCACGCCAGTTGACTCAATGACAGACCTTATGATACAGCGCGCACGTGCTAACCATTCGGCCATCCAACCCCCCCATTAATAACACAATGATTCACTAAAAGCCAAATAAGTTAAATAAAAATGATGTTACACGTTATTATCTCCCTTTTTATCTCCACAACAAATCAATTATTTCATTTTTCTATAAATGACCTTTTAAACTCGCTATTTCGGACAATTTCACAGTTTAGTCAACACCAAAATGTACTTAAATTGATTAATTAACATTTCATAGAGAAAACAAAACCACAATATTAACGGAAGATAATCTTCCGGCATGTATTCAATCAGAAAAAACATCAACAGTTGATAATCTTCCGACATGGATTCAATCGGAATAAACATCCACCGCAGATAATCTTCCGACATGGATTCAATCGGAATAAACATCAACGGTAGAGGCCCATGAAAATATTTTATCCAACATTTATAGGTGGCACTGGCTTGTTGATATCTTCTGTAGAGGATGTTGTGAAACTTTCTATTTATCATATCTTTGTAAATATTGAACCATTGATATTCTTTTTATGCTAGATTCCCACTATTACGATTCGTGCTACGATTGAAATCGTGGTTGTAATCGTGGTGATCCTATCAATTCTTATTTTGTGGTCAGTCGCAGCAATCGTATTGACCGCATCGAAACGTATCCAAACGCTTTTGCACATGGCAGATCAAGGACTCAATAGGGACAATCCTACCGTAACGCATCACACGGCAGTGGGAACCTAGCATTATAAACCCAACTCTCACAATATTGTGGTTAGCAGGCG
The DNA here is from genome assembly GCF_932274485.2 of Patella vulgata. Taxonomy (NCBI): domain Eukaryota; kingdom Metazoa; phylum Mollusca; class Gastropoda; family Patellidae; genus Patella; species Patella vulgata. The sequence goes on from NC_065885.2 coordinate 9,393,873, forward strand.
AATCAAAGTCCCTCAAATAACAACCAGTGACTTCAATAATCATAATATTTTCCTGAATACAAAAAGAGATTCAAGAAAACTTCCTTCTACGACCTGATCATCTTCTGTTGATTAGTATTGGCTCCGTTTTCTTTTGAAGTTTCTGACTTCTCAAGGAAGAATTCATCACAGGTTCTTCTGGAAATGATGTTGATAGTCTAGGTAGGCTATCATCCACAATTATTTAGCCTCACCACTCAGCCCCGCACCGCTCAATTAATCATTTCAATTATTTATATTATGTGTACACTTACACAGTAAGCGTAACATTATGAGGAAATCCTACTAGCATCCTTATACAGACATAGTAACACACAGTCTGCTATATTTGGGAATGTCGATCACCAAGCGAATCAAGTCAAATAAGTTCTGAATTCTCGTATCCATCCTATTATCGCATTTATGTAGGCATCCTGGGATTTTACAATATTAAAGCAAAACTCTTCATCATCGTGCAGAATCAAAATTTTGCATGCCCAAGTCTAAGATACGTAACTGCATAATGCTGTCTCCATACTCTGAAAACTTCTTCTCTCCGAGAACTGCAAGAAGATTTTTCTGAAATAAAAAGCACAGAGAATTAACATATCATCAAAACAATCTTTGACATTTTGAAGAATTAGAAATCCCCAAACAGAGAGAGAGAGAGAGATGTGGTTTAAGTTCACTTGACACAAACTAGGTCATTTTGGGACTAACATATGGTTCAATTGTGTTTCAGTAATTCGCTTGGTCGTAAGGGTCTTTAGTAGTGGGAGGAAACTGGATGTCCTGGAGAAACCCACAAGGTTGGGCAGGCGACACTACTTCTTGTCACATACAACGGGAGAATCGAAACCACGTTAGTTGACTCAATGACAGACCTTATGATACAAGCGTGCATGTGCTAACCATTCGGTCATCCAATCCCTCAATAACACTAAGATACTGGTCAATAATACAACAGTTATAGTATACAGTCAATCAATAACCGATCTATATCATACTGTATACCATAACTGTAGGGAAGTTTCTATATTTCTAATATCTGTCAACCAATAATTATAAGATCGCCAGGGAGTTGAAAGATTTAGATTCAGATGAAAATATAACTTTTCTGATTATTCTTTATAACACACACAGTTCTATGGATAATTATCATTATATTATGTACACATGACGTTTCGACAAGATTTCACTGGTCGTTATCAAGCATACAAATTGTGTATATAATATAGTGATTGTTATCCATAGAACTGTGTTATATTATGTTCAATCACTAAATGCCATTCAAAGACTGATTATTCTTCTATCTGGCTTAAATCTTAATAATGGTAGCTCTGTAGAACAATATATATTAAAGATACATTATGTAAGATTTAAATAAAGAAACGGTTGTTCTTGCTATAATGGTTCGAAATAATGAAAATTGAATATAGGGCCTATTAAAACTTTATTCCGAGTGAAGTTGGGTGTTGTAAGATGTAGCGTAGTTCGTTTATTATCGTAGCAATGGTACTTGACAATCAAGTCTCAATTATCCATTTTATCATTAAATTTTTAAATCTCGCAAGTGTTTCAATCTATTTAAATCTCTGCCACCCAATGGTTTAGAGAGTTGATTATGGTCTTATCATGTAAATATATGTGTAATTAATAATTTATACATTTGAAGCCAAAAGAAAGACCTGCAATAGGCAGATTTAGCTCTTGCATAATGTATGTTTAAATAAACTATCGAAAGGAGAAAGTGAGAACAAATTTCGATATTGAAACAGAACTCTGTAAATTTAATACGTACAACGATACGGCACACATAAGTAGAAGTAGAACCATAGTAATTGACAATCATTGCAGTTGTTGTTTGTCTATCTATGAATGAATAAAAAAATTGCCCGTTCCGAGATGAACAATTTATGACCTGTAGTAGGCCGATTTAGTTCTTACATAACGCATCTTTACTGGTCGGTCTATTGCAGTATACATATTGATATTAATTGTTGATTACCTTTAATTCAACAGGATTGTGGGTATGTTCCATGGTTTCAAACGTCTTTATTAAAGTAGCCTCTCCTATACCAACAGCACATTTTCTATAATAGAGAGAGAAATGGGATTTAACATCCACTCAATTCAAACTAGGTCATTTTGGGACTGACATATGATTCAATTTTATTTCAATAATTCGCTTGCTCGTAGGGGTCTTTAGCAGTGGGAGGAAACCGAAGGACCCAGAGAAAACCTGCAAGGTTCGACATGCGATCCTACTCCTTGTCACAAACAACCGGAGAATCGAAACACCGCCACTTGACCCAATGACAGACTTTATGATACAGCGCGCACGTGCTAACCATTTGGCCATCCAAACTCCCGAATAGCATATATAAGTATAGCTACATCTATATCAATGGTATAAATCAAGGAGCCTTTTCTTACCTTTGTAAATCTTGCATCTGTTTTAATAATACAGTTTTATCTTTCACAGCATCTATAAAATACAGATTAATTTATAGAAATCTGAATAAAATACCAAAGTACAGGTACATATGTTAAAGGGACAATAACACTCTTGCTGGCTTGAAAGCTCCAGAAAATAAATAATATCTCTATCTAAATACTAGATGTTTAAGTGTCCTACCTGTTGTGTAAATTATCCATTACATCCTATTTTACTTGTCCAGAGGGTTCGAAAATATTTTTAAATCGAAGTTTCATTTGAAAAGGTTTACGTTAGACGTTTCAAACCATTATGATGACTTTTTCAAAATGTTTAAATAAGGTGTGTTAAGATGAAATTTGTATCATCAATTAATTGAAATATTCTAAAATAGTACAATTTGTTGACCAGAATAAAGATTGGGACATATTATTCAGTTACAACAAGAGTGGTATTGAGCCTTTAAACAAATCTTGTAGGTAGTTAAAAACTATGCTGAAAATTTCAGTCAAACTGTTCCACTCTGAACCAAGATATTAACGATTGATTTTTTGGACTAGGCTCGGTCATCATTACGATACGATAAAAAACATAGTCTCGATTATTCATTTTTGATTTAATCATCAATGAGCATTGAGCAGCAGATGGGATTCAAATCCAGTGAAAATCCGAGACATAAGATGGCATCGAGAGTTGATTATGGTCTTTTCATGTTAATAATTTATATAACCTCCAGACCTAAAGAAAGACCTGCAATAGGCAGATTTAGCTCTTGCATAATGTATGTTTAAGTATTAACTTGGTTGTAAGAGATAAGACATCAATGCTCTATATAGATGAATTTATGTAATCTTCAGATTATTTCCAAATCCATTATATCAGTATATTGTATATACTCATGTCATATTTGAAATAAAATATTGTTTACCCCCCCTCCCCAAAAAAAATCAAAATCAACAAAGAGCTTTAACAATAACTAGAAAATATTGAAGCCTGCACAAAGATTTCCTGATAATATAAAAGTAATTGAAGTCCAATATACAACAATACATAACTCAAATATTGGTTAATACGATGCATTCTCATAATCCCAGCATTCAATACCTTCACAATGTTAAACTATAATGATACAGACTTAAAGTCTCGACAAGGTGAACATTAGCATTGGTGTTCGGTGAACTGACACATACATGTACTACATCACGAAAGAAAAATATGTAACCCAGGCCAAATGCAATTAAGTGTGCAAATAAAGTCTAAACTTGGTGGGAAAGGTCTTTACATGGTACAACCTATTTTACATGCTATTTAAGGCCATACCCAAAAAAATATTCTGTTTCAAGTTTACTTGGTGGGAAAGGACTTTACATTGATACAACCTATTTTACATGCTATTTAAGGCCATACCAAAAAAAATATTCTGTTTCAAGTTTACTTGGTGGGAAAGGACTTTACATGGTACAACCTATTTTACATGCTATTTAAGGCCATACCAAAAAAATATTCTGTTTCAAGTTTACTTGGTGGGAAAGGACTTTACATTGATACAACCTATTTTACATGCTATGTAAGGCCATACCAAAAAAATATTCTGTTTCAAGTTTACTTGGTGGGAAAGGACTTTACATCGGTGCAACCTATTTTACATGCTATTTAAGGCCATACCAAAAAAATATTCTGTTTCAAATTTACTTGGTGGGAAAGGACTTTACATCGGTACAACCTATTTTACATGCTATGTAAGGCCATACCAAAAACAATATTATGGTACTCTGACACTCTTTTTCAAAAATCTGTAGTGGGGAGGTTTTTATTTTTGCTTTGTCAAAGGATCACTACTGGGCTATATAGGAATGTACGATTATCCAGTATTATTTTTGATTGTCAATAACATTTATCAGGGTTGCATACTTGATAATTGAGTCTGCAATGCATTTCTAGATTCATTTGAAATTTTTCATACAGTTACTTTCAGGAAAAGATTTACATGCAGTAAAGTGGTTGTAGCTGAGCAACGTAATATATTTTTAATATGGCCTAATATACACAATATGGCGTAATATACACATTATGGCTTAATATACAAAATCACCATTCACATACACACAAGATGAGAAAACGTACAATTTTTCTGTATCATACAAAACATATCATAGCTAGAATTAGCAAAAGTACATTTACTACTTAATATCGCCCAAATAACAAACACAGGTTGTCATGCAATGAAATAATGTTCACCAGCATCTAAGTGGTTCAAGCAGTTACGAACGGCACAAATCAAAAATATGTTTAAAAAGATCAGATCTTAATTAAAGCCTCTAAGGTGTTAACACAATTTTGTAACAAAGGGGAATAACTCTGGAAAATTGACAGGCTTTTCCTTTCAATAGGATAGGATAAATTTCAGAAAGATAGGTTAACAATTGCAGTCCATAAAGTTCAAACAAGATTTTGAAAGAAAGGGACATAACTCTAGGTGTGTGTGTAATCGGAGAATCTTTATCCATTTCACAAAGCTATATGAATTATTGTAGTCTCTATTGTGTTAATGGTGAATGGACCGAAGTGACAGCAACATGCAACCACATTAAAATGTGAGCGTTTAAATATTTACGATTGTCTTAATGAATTTAGCATTTCATTATGGAAACACTGTGTACTATTTGCTTATTTTTAGCATACGATATCAATAAAATTTAACAAACAAATTAAAGCATGTAACATCCACAATATAAACCAAACAAAGACTTTATCATAATGTTGTCTACGATATCACCCTCGTGACTGTGGACATAAAACCCCAGGAACAAACCATTTATCATAATGCATGTACTAGAGTTTATTTTCGTTATATAAATTATAATACCAATTATACCAATTATATTTTCAAGAGAACCCTGTTTTTTTTTTCTAACCGTCGATAGGACAAGACGATTTTTCTTTGCCAGGCTCTCCGTACCATACCTCGGTTAAGAGGAAATCAGGCTTAAGCCTCAGACAGACAAGCACATTTTTTTGCTCCCATTCTGGACAATTCTTAAAATCGCTAAAAAAAATCGCTTGTGTTCCCGTTCACATGGCTTCCACATGAGTCACATGATCGACGTAATTTACTCACAGAGTGGCATACGCCCTCGAGACAATCGCTAAATGCGCTTCTTCGTGATCAGCTGTAAAAAATCGCTGGTGAATTTCAATCGGCGCGATCAGGTGAAAAAATACGCTCATCTGTCCTAGGCTTTAGAAATCCGAAGAATTTTGTTGGCGAAAAACGTTATAGAACCGGAGATCTCATTGTTAGTGAGCAAACAGAGCTCCAGAGATTAATAAATGTTAACGAAATGAAATGGGGTTTAACGTCCTACAGTTCTGCTTCGACTGGGCTAATGAAGATGGGCATACGCCACACAGTGTGCTATGAGGGAAATTTGCCCAGATAACAGCTCTATGGCCTACTCTTTATCAAATTCCAACTGCCAAGGGATCTTTTACGTGCACGCCAATGTATACATGGTACCTTGGTTTTTTGTCCCATCCAAACAACTAGACAGCTGTCCTTGTCAGGCCCTCCGTCCTGCATCACTGACAAGGGGAAACTATGTCAGAAAATCCTGACTAACTTTCTCGGCCAATGCAGGGATCGAACACACAACCTCCAGGCTAGCGAACATAAATACTAACATTTTGCGACAATGTCTTGGTTTGGTTATACTTCATGCAATAAATAGTGATATAACATTTACATACGTGCATCAACACCAGTACCTGGATACCACAACGTAGATTCAATATGGCTGCTTTTTCTATTAGGAGCTCTAACTGGGCTAGGTAACTGTTAAACAAATGAATTATTAAACTCAAAAAATTTAAAATGTGTATAAATTTTAAAAAAAATAATAAAATATATGTTAATATATGTTATTGTATAAAGTTTTTAAGAACAGATGCGAAATTTATTAGGTTTTTCTAGCTGTTATATTAAATTCTAAAAGATTTATATACTGGAATTAGCTATATTTTTGTTAATGCATAATTAGTTTCTAAAAGGTTAAACAGTTTAAAGCAGGCTATATATATATATATATTTTGCAGGGGTATACATTCTTCCAAAATGGACCCTTTTTTTTAACTGTAAATAGTTTTTCTTCCTAAGCTCGAATCAAAATAGTACATGTATATATTTTGAGTATTTTCATCCTTTAACTTATTTCTTACGAATAAGATTCATAAAGAAAAAGTACAAAAATTAAATTAGTGCAGGTAGGAAGAAAGAAAAAAAAATTGTCTTATGGGTTACCAGCACAGAAATGGAGCTATCAATTTTAAAGGTGGGTACATTTTCTTCCTAACTGATTTCAGAATTAAGTCATCATGTACCTTTTTTTTCCAGGATAAATTTACGAGCAAAAGAAAGAATATATACCCCTTGAATTTTGTATGCATTTATAAACATACTAGCGAAATATAGATCAGAATATAATTTATTTATTTACAAATCAGTACTTGGTTCCGAAAAAAATAGCAAATTAAAGTTGACTTAAAGATACAATCCCACAAAAGTACTTATCGGGTGATTATTTCCAATAAAAGTATGACAATTTTGGTATATATGGAAAGTAGAGACACCTAATCTTTCTAGAAAAGTACTGGATTCCTTGAAAAACACCCATGGAGTGCGCACAGGACAAAATTAAGAGGGTGTCACTAATTGGCAGTCTGACGATTAAAGGCTGTCTGCTCGAGGGACGTCAATGGTTGCACACGAAGATTGTCTTATCTCTCGGCGTTAGCGAGCGCTTAATGTATATGTTGATAAACTTGATGGTGAGTGAACTACGAAAAAGTGAAGGACTTAAACGTACAACAGTTTCTGGGATGAAAACCGCAGAAAAAGCCATGGGCAGTGGATAATCCGAGAATTTAATTATGCTTCGATATTTATGATTTTTTATAGCTTGGGGTATTTCCTCGCGAATACAATGTTTTGAGATGGAGAGAGAGAAATGGGGTTTAACGTCCACTCGACACAAACTACGTCATTTTGGGACTAACACATGGTTCAATTTTATTTCAATAATTCACATGCTCATAGTGGGAGGAAACCGGAGGACCTGGAGAAAACCCATGAGGTTGGACAGGCGAACCTACTCCTTGTCACATACAACCTAGGAATCGAAACCATGCCAGTTGACTCAATTTTATTTCAATAATTCACCCAGTTTGTATGCGGGAAGGTATCTTTAAGATCAAAATTTACTTACTCTGCTTCCATCATTACTACAATTTGTTACTGATATACATATATATATTATGATCTATATTTCACTCAAAATTGTGTTATTTTTAAATTTCAAGACCCAGAAGGTATTTAGTTGTAATTTATACAGATAATATCTGATGAATAAACGGTAGATATAAAGCGTCATATTCCTTTTAAAGTGGGGGTATGTCAACCTTAAAACTCAACTCAACACCGTAACAAATCAAGATATAAACCTGTTCCCCGTTTTACAAAACATTCTCAGACTTAAGTTAAGAATTTACTCAAAATTGTTTGCCTTATTTCAACTAAAATATATAGCCCTTTATAAAATCTTTGTTGTTTTAATGTATCAAATACATCAATAAGAAACTATGTGCAAAGTTTTGTGTTTCTGGATCAAAGACATATTTCTCGTAAACAGTGATTGAGTAAATTCTTAACTTGAGTGTGAGAATGTATTGTGAACTCGGGGGAGGGGGATGGGGGCGGGACTCACCTTTCCCACATACTTGGCTGATTGGTGCCGAATTTGACTGGGTGAAGATCTTAAACATACATTATGCAAGAGCTAAATCTGCCTATTGCAGGTCTTTCTTTAGGCCTTAAATGTTATCTAAATTATTAATTAGACATTAATTAACTTATCCAGATCATAATCAACTCCCAATGCCATTGCTAGCCTGTGATGTTTACTGGATTTGAATTCATTTTTGGATGGATGATTTAACGATTTTTTATCACACCAACTTTAGTAATGATGATCGAGCAATTTGACTGAAATTTTTAGGATATTTTCTTTATGTCATCTATTTATCTGCCAGCTCTTTATCTCATCTCCCATAATGCCCCTTAAACTGTCCTTCAATTATAAATTACATGCCATAAAGTTAGAATGGGATCTTGTAAGAGAGTTTATAGCAGAGCCCTCACTTCAATTTTTGTTATATTTTGTTTAACCTCAAATTACTAAGATATATTTTCCATAAATTTTACCAATAAAAACTATAAATTTATTTGTACTTATTGTGTTTTTTTAGTTAAATTCTTTGAAATTCTAATTTTATGGCATTGCTTAGAAATTTGTCCATTTCTCAATGAATAAACTATATCTCAATTGTGTATTTTATGGTTAAATTCTTAAATGGACGCAGTGTTCTAATCTACTTAAAATCAAAGCCATCCGATGCTCTAGAGAGATAATTATGGGCTTGTCATGTTAAACATACATTATGCAAGAGTTAACTCTGCAGTTCTTCCTTTAGGCCCGAAATGTTATCAAAATTAATTAACTTATCCAGACCATAATGAAATCTTGATGCCTGCAATGTTTACTGGATTTGAATACATTTTGTGATGGATGATTTAACATCAAAATGGATAATCAAGACTTTGTTTTTCATTGTACCTACTTAAGTAATGATGACCGAGACTAGGCCTAAAATTCAATCGCTAATATCTCAGTTCAGAGTGGAGCAATTTGACTGAAATTTTCAGCATATTCACTTTACATTATCTATTTTTTAACTATTATAGTGTGAACAGTCAACTCTTTATCTAATCTCCCATAATGTATCCTTAATACATGTTTGAATAATAACATTTGAAACCAGAAAAAAAGACCTGCAATAGGCTGATTTAGCTCTTACATAATGAATCTTTAAGAGTCTTAACAAACTGTGTTGAGTTGAATTATATAAGTACATATACCCAGCTGTAAACATGTGCTAGAAGGTGTTATATGCTTACACCAATAAAAAGATAAAAGAAACTATCCATGCATATCCATGCATACTCAACAAATCCAATCCAAATACATTTTGGGCCTTTAAAATTCGAGAATATAAGTTAGAATGATCACCTCACTGATAGGTTTTCCATTGTGACTAACCCAGTGTAAATATGGTAGAACACGGACAGTTTGATACACCACTTCATCGGAGAACCTCTATATTAATAGTAGAAATTAGAAACAGGCTTCTGTATGAATAGCTTCGCTATGAATACAATCTGAATAAAACACAGATCCTATTTCGTTTCGTTTTTTACAGCTCAAAAATTTCGCTTTACTTGTCTTTACTACACTAGGATCTGGAAGAGTTGTTATATCACCCTAGTTTTGGATGATGTGAGGGATTAGCCAATGAAACTGTCTGTTATGGCCAGTTCTTGGCATGTGGTGCACGGAACTGTGGGTATCCTAGTAGAAACATCAATGCTGATTGATTAATCAAATGTCTGTCGTCATAGGGTCAAAAGCCGTTCGTATGACCCCTGAAACAACTCCCACTACTACTGGTCAGATCTTCATGTAGTAGAGGCCATTGAAAGTATAAAACGAAACGGAATAAAGATCTGTATTTTAATCAGACTGGTATGAATAGTATAAATTAGAAATCGGCTTCTATATTGCATAAAATTAGAAATAGGCTTCTATATAATAGAAATAAGCTTCTATATAATAGAAATAGGCTTCTATATAATAGAAATAAGCTTCTATATAATAGAAATAGGCTTCTATATAATAGAAATAAGCTTCTATATAATAGAAATAGGCTTCTATATAATAGAAATAGGCTTCTATATAATAGAAATAAGCTTCTATATAATAGAAATAGGCTTCTATATAATAGAAATAAGCTTCTATATAATAGAAATAGGCTTCTATATAATAGAAATAGGCTTCTATATAATAGAAATAGGCTTCTATATAATAGAAATAGGCTTCTATATAATTTGTTGAGGATTATAGGGCTTTAAGAGAAACAGAGCAAAGAAGGCAGTGCATGGAACTGGATCTAAAATTATGACCTGAAAATCCATTCAGCTTACTGAGGAATTAGTTTTAGATAACTATCAACACTTTGCAAACACATGTTTTGTAGCAATGTGCACGCAAATATAAAGACTAGCGGTTGCCAGGCAAGATACGCCCACATTTTGCAAGAGATCGATAGAGAACAAGCTAAAAAAAAAGCCATTATCCAGGAAGTTATGTTCCGAAATGCGCAAATATCGAAAGGGACTGAGATATTTGGGATATAAAGATATATTTTAATTTTCATCAAAATCGGATAAAAATTGTGATTTCTACCGCTGCCTCACTAAACAAGCGACTGCCATGCAAGAAACGCCCAGGGAGAACAAGGTAAGAAAAAGTGATTTTTGTACTATTAGGGGCCATAATACAGGATGTTACAGTCCGACATGAGTCAATATTGAAAGGAACCACGATTTGTGGGAAATAACCATTTTAAGTCTCATCAAAACATGATTTTTTGTACAATCAGGGGCCATAATTCATGAAGTTATGGTCCGATACACACCAATATCGAAAGAAACTGAAATCTTTTGGATTTTTTAATACAAACCTATATTTCAAGTTTCGGCAAAATCAGATAAAAATTGTGACCTGTATATACAGTGTCCACAAACAAAATGTGAACGGACTCCAGACAAACGAACATACAGGGGCGACGACAATATACATCTACATGAAAATGTGGGCGTATAATAAGGACTGTATGACCCATTTTTATTTGCTAATACAATTTTTTCATACCTGAGAGATACGACGCTGTGTTACAACTATCTTGAAACAATTTCAACTTTACATTTATGCACATAATGTCACAGGAATAAAAAATTTCATGCCAAAAGATTTTCCCAAAAATTGATTGACAAAAATTTCTGCAAGCAATTGTAATTATATTATTAGCTAAAGTATTTATCATTATTACATCGGTTTTGATGTGACTTGGTCAGATTGAGTGGGGTTTTTTATTTCAAATTTCTCTACCATAATGGAATTTACTTTGTTTAAATTATGCTTAAGTTATTTCCCCCCAATGAGTGTTTTTTTTTTTTTTCAAATTTCCCTACCATAATGGAATTTACATTGTTTAAATTATGCTGAAGTTAATTCCCCATGAATTCTAACTGAATTGTTTGTTAAAATCTGTTGAGAAGAATTTGTTTTCAGTGCTTTAATCATATCACCATAAAGATAACAGAGTGGCAAGAGTTTATCAGTTGTAGGTGTTAGAATTCAGTGAAATGTTACAAAAGATTGAGAGCTGGAAGTTGTAGACCAATTTAAATTAGTTAGTATTACCATATCCAAAAAGAATGCATTAATAACAATTATTTCAAAATCAAATCTCATTCATAGAATTTCAATAATCAAATCTTATTCATAGAATTTCAAAACCAAATCTCATTCATAGAATTTCAATAATTTAGTGCAGTTTGTTTTGTTTTTTTTTTAAATTAGCAAACTTTCAAAAACAAATCTCATTTATAGAATTTCAATTCTTTTTTTTTTTTTTTTAAATTAGCCAACATGATGCTCCCGGAGAATTCTAAATCTAATTGAGTCTTCTGTTTCCAGCATGATATAAATTACACATACATTTGCTACACTAAAAATAACAGAAATAAAAGTATTTGTGTACTCCAAGTTTTCTAGAAAACCATACCTCCCTAATTCAAATTAAATTCACCAAAACAATGTTAAAATTTTATCTAGTAAAAAAAAATTTTAAAAACTCCAAAACTTTAGAAATTAGAATTTAAATAATTTAAATTTACGTACAGGTTTCCCATCAGGAACATCCAGTGTTTTAACAGACTCCACGACATCTACTGGAACTTGTATGGTACTAACATCAAACATTGGACTAAATACGACTTGTTCTGCTGTTAATTCTTTTATTATATGTCGTGGTGTTACTTTTAATGTCTCAAGTTTCATATCTTTAATGATCGACATTGGCTGAAAAAAAAATCAAAATTTGATCTCACTGATTTGATCGTAAAATTAGTGCTCACATATATATTTGAATAGTTTTTTCAACTGATAGTTTGGTATTCTTTATTCGAAATGGGGTTTAATGTCATACTTTTCTGCACCGACTGGGTTAATAAAGACAGGGTTGACCATGACCTTTACGGCAAATGGAATGAGATGAAATGGGGTTTAACGTCGTCCTGTTCAGCACAAACTTGGCTAATGCCTTCTACCTATGACTTAAATTGTCCGCTATGTAATTTTAGGGCAGGTATCCGTTTCCTTCAAAGTACCAGCTCTGAGATATAGCTTGTTAACACACAGCCAATCATAACATACACTATAATAAGACAATGTTTAGGAAATACTCTATTTTTCGTGTTTGGATTGTCTCCCTTGTTGTGGGTTTGTTTTCATATTGAGTTAAGCCTGTATCCCTGCAGACCTGGGACTGTACAGCACAGTGAATAATTACGGCCGTTCCCGAAAATACACTTGATTCGATAGTACTTTTATTGTTTATTACTTGCAATGTCGGAGTGTCTTGCATCTTGTTTGTCTTCTCAATTACAGTTTGTTTATGTGTGGTGCAATTCTATAGTTACTATAGTGGCAAGAGAGAGGAATGGGGTTTAACATCCACTTGACACAAACTAGGTCATTTCGTGACTAACATATGGTTCAATTATATTTCAATAATACCCTTGTACGTAGGGGTCATTAGCTGTGGGAGAAAAAAATTGAGGACCCGGAGAAAACCCACAAGGTTGAACAGGCGACCCTACTCATTGCAGGGAATCAAAACCATGCCACTTGACTCAATGACAGACCTTATGATCTAACATGCAGGCGTTGCACACAAACCCTGCACCATAGTCACACGCATATGTGGGCCGACAACATAAACAACTACATGTAAATTGAAAACTAACCCGTTTGTGCCTGTATTGTTTAACGAAATCCTTCTCTAGAAGTTCCTCAGCACTAGGACGTTTATGTTTGTCTTTCTCTAACATGATTCTACCTAACTCACGTAACTCTTCACTATAGTTACCTTGTATTGCTGGAGGCTGAAATTATATATAGACATATTATAGCATTAAAGATAAATTGTGTAAGATTTAGATAAAGGGTTGATCATTCTTGCTATAATAGCTCAAAATTAGATAATGTAAAAGGAAATATTGAAAATTTCATTGAAATTACTTCATTCTGAGCCAAGTTATCACTGTTTGTCATTTTGGCAAGATGTGTGCACTGTGATATACAGGACACTGGTACAGTATATTCGGTACTTAGCCTCTCTTTCCCACTTTTAAATCAAATTTTTAAATGGCAAACCGTTCTAATCTAGTTACAATCTTGAGTATCCTATGCCATCGAGAGTTGATTATGGTCTTGTTTTGTTAATAGATGTCTAATTAATAGTTTATATAACATTTCAGGCCTAAAGAAAGACCTGCAATAGACAGATTTAGCTCTTGCATAATATATGTATAAACAGTGTTTGTTTAAAGTCGTGCATCAACATGGAGGAATCTTAACAACGGCAGCAATGACAATCAAGGCTACACCGTTCTTCTAACGACGATAACTCGGCTCAGCATGACGAAATTTGACTTAAATTTTCAACATATTCCCTTTTCATTATCTATTTTGTAACTATTAGAACTGTCAAATCTTTATCTAATCTTACATAATGCCCCTTTAATGTTAGGATTTCCAATTGTACGGGATATTGATGACTGTGTCGTCTTGTTAGATCTGACTCTACACTTTTCAAATTCTGTTTATTTACATAGAATAAATGCCTTAATCGCTTATTATTTAAAGATACATTATGGGAGATTCGATAACGAGTTGGCAGTTCTCACTATAATAGTTAAAAACTAGATAATGTTAAGGCAATTTGCTGAAAATTTCATTCAAATTGATCCACTATGAACCGAGAACAAAGTGACTGAATTTCCACCTAGCCTTGATCATCATCACTAAAGTCAGTACGATAAACAGCATAGTCTCGATTATCCATTTAACCGTTAAATCGTAAAGGAAAGTTATGCAGTAAATCGGCTCACAATCCACTAAAGATCGCAGGCTGGCGATGCCATCTAGAGTTGATTATGGTGTGGATAGGTTAATTAATGTCTAATTAATAATTTAGATATTACATTTCAGGCCTAAAGAAAGACTGCAACAGACAAATTTAGCTCTTGCATAATGTATGTTTAATTAAAACTGATCTCAATAATTAAACTTACATCATTATTTATGACTTTGAGGAGTAAAAAATTAAGATAAGGTGCATCATATGCTCTTTCTCTGGCCGTCATCTCGTACACAATACAACCTAAACTCCATATATCAGTCTGAAATTAAATAAAACAAATTTAATATCTTGTAAAATGAGAGGGACCACAGCTGTGGGGAAGAACTTGTAATATGACTCACAGGGAGCCACAGTGCTTTGCGGAGAATGGCACTGGCTCCAGTGACTAGAAAGTGCCCAATTCAATCTCGGTAAGGACAGTTCCACAGGATTTACCATCCTGGTTTTCCCTTGTCCAGTGTACCATTGGCAGCACGTCAAAGATCATTTGACAGAAAATGATATAAGAATATGCCATTGTGCACTGCCTGGGCGAAATTCCCCTCATATCGTACTGCATTATGTATGTCTCTATTTCTTAGAGCGCAGTTAACCCAATTTCATTTCCTATGCCTCCTGTGTACCATTGGCAGTCCGTCACAGATTATCTGACAGTTTGAAACCAATATAAGAGTATGCCATATTGCACTTTCTGGGCAAAATTCCCCTCATAGCACACTGCATTATGTAGATATTAGTGCAATTAACCCGATTTCATTTCCTATGACTCATTGCTCTGACAACATATATTATATTATGAAATTGGACAAGTTCGGAATGTAGGCCAGACATCTGTTCACCTTGTTTAATATGACTGAAATGACAAACATTTGACATATGCAACTATCAGTATTTACTAACAGCCATAGAGAGAGAGTCTAGCCAACTGTTCTATCAATTGTGATTGGGTAGCAGAATGTCGAGCAGCCGCATAGTGAAAGGGACGCAATGACAAGCATTGCATCATGTTTTGAGTTTTTGCGCCCTCTCGTGAATAGCAAAAAAACATGCGGTTTTCAACATTATAATGCAAACAGTGTCAAATATGCACCAGGGTCAGATATGCTACAAACTGACTCTAGCATGTTCCACACAGTCCAACATTATTTAGTGGCGCTGGGAGGGACTGCCACCTCACCCCCTCACCCCGCACACAGAAATAAATATGGTTCCTCCTTGTCAGTGGTGCAGGATAAAGGTCCTGGCAATGGACAACACACACGTATAGTTATTCGGATGGGCCAAAAAAAACGCTGCCCATGTGCAAATAATATAACCATTGATTGGTGGAATTCTATGATACTGATAAATGGAATTTTATGATAAGTGGAATCCATTTCATTTACCTTTTCATTGTAACCAGTATATGTAAAAACTTCTGGACTCATATAATACGGTGTTCCTACCCACGCTTTTATTTCTTCCTCTGAATTATCTAATATTCTGTAAGTGTTTAAAACAACATTACATAAACAACATAACATAAACAACATTACATAAACAATATTTCTAAAGATAAACAACTTGCTGTAACAACAGATGCAACAAAGGAATATCTAGTTATTCCGTTTCGAGAACATGAATTTGCTCATTCAAGTCTGCCGATAATATATTGGAATTGTTGAGATTATGGTGCTACCCTGATAAAATTACCCAAGTTGACTTCCGTATTTAAATTTTATATTAGTAATATTGTACCATATTTTGTGTTTAAATCTTACATTTTATCATACATGTATATTGTGTTTAAAGTTTACGTTTTATCATATTTTAAATCAGTATCATTCGAACCTAGGACTTCCCAGTTAGTGAGCCAGTGTCATTCTCCACAAGCAATTTGACTCCCTGTGTTTCATAGGACAAATTGTTATTCCACAGCTCCGGCACGGATCCAGGCAGTCTTAATTTCGATGGCCTGGGCCCAAAATAGTAGGAAATGGCATCTAAATCGTTCTGTTTTGAAAATTTTCTAAGGTAGTCCTTAAGGTAGGCGGGGGGGGGGGGGGGTTGGATGGCTGAATGGTTAGCGTGCGCGCGCTGTATCATAAAGTCTGTCATTGAGTCGACTGGCGTGGTTTCGAATCCCCGGTTGTACTTGGTAAAGAGTAGGGTCACCTGTCCAACCTCGTGGGTTTTCTCCGGATCTTCCAGTTTCCTCCCACTGCTAAAGACCCCTACGCGCAAGCGAATTATGTAAATAAAATTTTTAAAAAAACATATGTTCGTCCCGAAATGACCTAGTTTGTGTTGAGTGGACGTTAAACCCCATTTCTCTCTCTTTAAGGTAGGCGGAAAAAAAAGTTGACAGAAGATAATACAAGAAATTACTTAGGCTTCAATATGTATGGCAAATGAACAGCAAGTAACAACAAATACATTCTGAAAATGGGCCCTCCCTCAATTTAGTTATATGACAAACACGACTTCTAAAAATAGATTTTTTATATCTTGGGGTATTTCCCTGTGAATACATTGTTTTGAGAAGGATTTGAAGCAAATTTTTGATAGATTAATTAGTTTGAATATGTTTTTAGTCCAAATATATCATCAAATAGCCCAGATTGTACATGGGGAGGTATCTTTAAGTTAGTGAAGTTTGATCATTATATAAGTAGGTACAAAATTCATACTAATTACACCAAAGTAATTACACTATGATTGGGTGTGCCATTTAACTCAACAGCTAATTACATCTACTTGCACTGGATCAAAATACGTTCTGTAGACATTGAAATACAAATATCTACATGTTCTAACATTTACCATGTTTATCTATAGATGCCTTTAACCATAGTTGTTTACAATTTCTTGACATAGAACAGTTTTACATGGTACGCACATGTATGTCATTTTATTCAGACTGAATAATTTAAAGTACAACCAACTGGTTCGCTTGTACTGACACTTGATTTAAGAAATAAAATATGTCGAAAGTCCCATGGTACATGTAAGAGTGAGAGAATTCAGCTTTACTTAAAGGCCCTTTATAAAACTAACGAATCAAACCTTGACTAAAAGCCCATTAAGGTAAAAAAAAAAAAATTCTTGTTGTTGTTATTCTTGGAGGAGACCCTCTTCGAAAAATGCTCAGGGCTCCGCCAATAAATTATGATTGACATGAAACTTGGCATGCTTGTTCCTTGGACAACTGTGCATCGATATGATGCAACAATTCCAAGATGGCAGCAATGACAGCATGATCAGTTCTTTGTTGGTCCATATAGTACATTCTATCAGATAATATGTAACCTAATAACTCATGTTCAGATAGTTATTAACCTAATCGCCTGTGTTCAGATAGTACTTAACCTAATTGCCTGTGTTCAAATAGTAATTAACCTAATAGCTTGTGTTCAGATAGTTCTTAAACTAATCGCTCGTGTTCAGATAGTACTTAACCTAATAACTCATACTACATGTACTTAACCTAATAACTCATGTTCAGATACTACATGTACTTAACCTAATAACTCATGTTCAGATACTACATGTACTTAACCTAATCGCATGTGTTCAGATACTACATGTACTTAACCTAATCGCATGTGTTCAGATACTACATGTACTTAACCTAATCGCATGTGTTCAGATACTACATGTACTTAACCTAATCGCATGTGTTCAGATAGTACTTAACCTGATCGCCTGTGTTCAGATAGTACTTAACCTAATAACTCATGTTCAGATAGTACTTAACCTAATTGCATGTGTTCAGATAGTACTTGCATGTAATCTAATAATCGAGAGTTGATTATGGCCTGGATTAAGTTAATAAATGTCTAATTAATAATTTAGATAACATTTCAGGCCTAAAGAAAGACCTGCAATAGGCAGATTTAGCTCTTGCATAATGTATGTTTAACCTAATCGCTCGTGTTCATGGAATCATATTTTAAACCTTATCAGCATTCATTATTGTGCCACTTTAACAACCATGCAATTTAAGGTAATACGAACTCATGCAATACGTGGATAGTTGATAACCTTAAAGAACTCTTAAAAGATATCCAAGGTGTGGTCATGAATATGCCTAACAGACAAACACACACACACAACACACTTACCTTGATAAACCCAAATCACCTAACTTCACATCACCTTTTCTTGTTAGATAAATATTGGAAGGTTTTAAATCTCGATGAATGATTTTCATGTAATCTTTGTGCATCCACTGAAATATACAATAAGTATAATGTATATTCAACTATAATAATATTGATTTACGTGATTGACATAATATAATACATGTATGGTTATACTATTCAAATACAAGAAATACGTGTACCAGGAGCTTTCTGTGGCATGCAGACTGCAGAGGGAACAATGGGCCTCCGGACATCCAGTTTAGGGGGGCACCCACTCAAAGAGCAACATTAAATTAATTTTTTTGCAATTTGAAAATAATACTGTTAACTTTAGTGTACAAGCTGCCCTACATAATTTGAATAATATTTCTATGAGCATAAGGAATAAAATTACGACATTCAGGATCATGTTATATTTATGGATGAGATGAGCATTGTGGTTGCACTACAACTCAGGAGTTTCAGATTAATTAATTACTCAAAACTGCTGTAGAAACTAAACAGTTATAACCCCAACACTCATTATCACATCTAGACAGACCCTTTTAAACTATGTGACAGTTGAAACCCAATAGTTTTCTAGGATTTTCAACGAATTTGAACAGTTTTCCAACAATGGTTTGAAGCTAAATATTAAATACAGAAACTTCTGCTAAAACAACACAACTATGCCTGAGTTGTAGTGTTGAAACATTGTTCATATTAAATAAAGTTATTGTATTCCATAAAAGTTTTTATATATGTATAATCATTGAAATGAAATATACCATATGACCGAAGTATTGTGTTGATGCACAGAAAAACCAGATTCCATTGTATACAACCTACTAATTAATTAATATCTCATCTAAACCACAAGTTATCCATTATCTATAGCTCTTAAGCATGTAAAATATTTCACACCAATAATACATTAGAGATAGACTGTGATGAGTTAGATCAATATATAAGTCTACAATCCTATACTGCTAGACATAGCCTAGGGTATTTACTATATAATATATATATCATATAGTAACAGGTGAATACAGGTGAAATAAAGTATGACATATTCCTAATTCATAATTCAGAAAACTACATTACTTGCAGCAATGTACAGGCTCGGATGAAGCTGGCATATGGCCCCTGGATGAAAATGTCAACTGAATAAAATGCAGCAATAGACCTCAAGGCGACACTTCTCACACCCGTCTTCGTGTAGTATTGATGCAGCGTATTCCACAAAGTCCATGTTTTGTATACAGACTTATTAGATATGCTAATTCAGTCGTAGGATTAGATCCATGTTAGAGGGCATCGAAGTACTCAAAGCGACAGAAGAAGATATCTCTAATAAATATTAGCAGAAATTCTGGTTGCCATGTCAGATATGGTGTTGTCTAATATAAAAAAATTTGATTTGCTGTTGCATCTGTCTGATGAGAATAGGACTGGTCCTATCCATACAACAAGCTGCCCATGCTGTCTGGGAAAAATTTCATTCATAGCACACTGTATGGCTTATGTCCGTCCGTCTTCATTAGCCAAGACGGTGCAGAACAGTAGAACGTTAAACCCTATTTCATTTCATATTCATAAAATCAAAATTTGATTGACCAATATAACTGATGGAATTATATTTTATTGCGATGTTAGTTGGTCAAGATAGGGTTTGAAATTTCCTGTTCTTTTTTTATTTCCCTAAAAACATGGTTCAGAAGTGTTTGATAATTGGCACACAGATTTCGTCCTTGACACGCCTTCCATTATACAGATCTATCAATAACAGCAACTAAACAGTAAACCAAAAAACACACATCTCCATTTCAACAAGTTGGTATCCTTTTTTACATTAACTTGATGACTTCAGCTATTTTTTGTCTATCAAATTGTGTTATTTTTGACAGGTGTCTGTCTGACCTCGTATACATCACAAACTATAAAAACTGTATATTTACCTATAGACCTACATTATAATATATTACATCTTATTGAATAACAATGTCCTGCTTTGTTTGTTCAGTCAGTTTACAATCTTTTTTTATTTCCCTAAAAACATGGTTCAGAAGTGTTTGATAATTGGCACACAGATTTCGTCCTTGACACGCCTTCCATTATACAGATCTATCAATAACAGCAACTAAACAGTAAACCAAAAAACACACATCTCCATTTCAACAAGTTGGTATCCTTTTTTACATTAACTTGATGACTTCAGCTATTTTTTGTCTATCAAATTGTGTTATTTTTGACAGGTGTCTGTCTGACCTCGTATACATCACAAACTATAAAAACTGTATATTTACCTATAGACCTACATTATAATATATTACATCTTATTGAATAACAATGTCCTGCTTTGTTTGTTCAGTCAGTTTACAATCTTTTTGTCGAGTGAACTTTTTTTATTACATGTTATATTTTTTTTTTTGGCTATAGGCCATCACTCGCTTAACAAGAAGATATGCATGAATTTTTTTAAAACGGTACAGTTTGTTAAATTTTTATAAGAAATTATCATGACTCTTGAATGGCAATATTTATTAATAATTTGATAAATTAATAAATTAACACAAATCTCCCCCCCCCCCCCCCAAACCTCCACACACACTTTTTACCCCCAAACTGTGTCTTTTATTAAGTGGGTAACATGCTGTCTCGCTAGCCTGGAGGTCGGGTGTTGAATCACTGCATTGGCCGAGAAAAGTTCATCAAGATTTTCCAGCGTGATTCCCCCCTCCCCCCTTGTCAATGATGCAGGACGGAGGACCTTAAAGGACAGCTGTCTAGTTGTTGGACAAAAAACCGAAGTCCTGTGTACACATTGGCATGCACGTAAAAGATCCCTTGGAATTCGATATAAGAGTAGGCCGTAGTGCCGCTGTCCGGGCAAAATTGTCTTCATTAGTCCACTTCGGCGCAGAACAGTATTACGTTCAACCCCATTTCATTGCATTTCATTAACAAGTTATTTTAAGAAAACTGAATCCTGATGTGGACTGGGTTCAGGCCTGGTCTTCACTCATTCTAGTAATTCAGATGGGATGCAAAAAAATCAAAGCCCACCAGTGAACACATTGGCATACACATAAAAGATAGGAGAAGGGTAATATAGTCTTCAATCCTTTTCTGAGAATATTGTTTATAAAAAAAAAGAAAAAGAACCCTTTACAGTTTGAAATCAAAGTAGAGAGCCAAGAAAAAGTTACTGCCCAGACAAAATTCTCAGTTTTATAAACACTGATCATATATTACTAAGATCAATATATAAGTATCTTTTAACACAAGACCAACCAATTAAACATTATGCACAGATTTTTGTATAAATCCTGTCACACTATTCATAATAACTTGTAACAATGTAGATGTATGTTAATATGAATATTATGTTAATATTATATTTTTATCACGACTCGACATTAATGTTCAAACATGAATATTATAATTTTAATATGTGTATCATCATAGTGTATACTTGAACCATATACATTGTAATGTTTAAACATGAATATTATGATTTATATGTATCATCATAGTGTATACTTGAACCATATACATTATAATATGGCAGACTATTATATTAACATTTGATCATCGTCAGGTCCTTCTCACATGGGTGTGGGGGTGGCTGAATGGTTAGCGTGTGCGCGTTGTATCATATTACACCTGTCATTGAGTCAAATGGCATGGTTTCGATTCCTGGATGTACGTGACAATTACGCAAGCTAATTTTTAAAATAAAATTGAACCATATGTAAGCCCCAAAATGACCTAGTTTGTGTTGAGTAGATGTTAATCCCCATTTTTTCTCTCTCTCCAAAAGTCGGAATTAAATAGAATTAGTTAATCAAAGAAGCCAATTTATGTCGCTTATGTCACCACTAAATGGCAAACACGATAAATATTAAATGACAGATTTCGAGTCAATTTATCATAAATACGATAAGAAATCAATCAATGGGGTCTGAAAATACCAATAATTTATCAAATATCAGTGGATTATTGAAACCTTTATCATATCGTTATTTACTTTATATAAACTTTACACCGCCCATCAATAGCTGTCATACTTCATTGTGGAAAGATTTTCATATTGTTTACATGGGTGGTCATTTAGTCCTACACACAAACCAGTTTTTGGTAAATTTCAAGCTGATAAGGACTATCTTGTGTTTATAGTTAACTGAGAGAGAGAGAGAAAGAGAGAGAGGGAGAGAGAGAGAGAGAGAGGGAGATGGGGTTTAACATCCACTCGACACAAACTATGTCATTTTAGGACTAACATATGGTTCAATTTTATTTCAATAATTCACTTGTATGTAGGGGGTCTTTAGCAGTGGGAGGAAACCAGATGAATGTCCAGAATATTTCAAGAACCCAGTCCTCTTGAGAGTTTGAAAGACTTTGACCTTGATGTGTGAAGCAAAATCCAATTGGGAAATTGAAAATTCAACTTAAATTAAGCATGATTACCATTAGCCCACTACGATTAGGAAAATTGAAAATTCAACTAATATTTAAGTCTGATTACTATTAACCCAGTACTATCTTCTAAAGCTTTCAATATTCCCATGTATTATAGTTATATATATACAGTAAAGCGTTACTCAGTACAAACATATTATTGAAGTATTACCATTTGAAGGTCAATGTAATTCTATTATATACTATTCAAAAAAAGTAGGGGATATTTGATTTTGGGGGCATAATACTAAAATATGCAAATGACTACGAAAAAAGTCACTATAGAACCTAACAGAAGAAACATTTCCAGTTACATGTGACGCCCAAACGCACCAATAGCTACCGCATGGAATGCAGGTGATGCTTGGGATCATCATGGGGGTCCAACCCAAGATTTGCACGACTCTGACTTTGAATGTTACAGTCATTGTGGCATTGAATTCCAGGGTGGAAACATCAGTTTAATTGTTTTAGTGACCAGAAAACAAATTTTGATATGCGTCGGCTTACCCAAAATGAAAGGTTACGTGCCCTTGGCATGCTACAGATCGGCACAACACAGGCGCTTGTGGCGCGGACGATGAATGTTTCTCAGTCTGTCATAAGCAGGCTATGGTCCAGATACCGTGATACACAATCTGTACAGGACAGAGCACGCTCAGGTCGACCAAGGGCGACAACTCAAGCCCAGGATCGATTTATCCGTACCTTGGCCTTGAGAAATCGTGTCATCACAGCAAATCAGATCAGCGCTCGTCTTCAAACAGACACTGGTGTGAGAGTGAGTGGCCAGACGATTCGGAATCGACTGCATAGGGGTCACCTTTGCGCCCGACGTCCTCGCGTGATCCCTTGTTTGAGAGATCATCACATTCAGACAAGACGTCGTTGGTGTAGGGATCGTCAACACTGGGATAATCAATCAACACTGGGATAATCAACGCTGGAGCAATGTGATGTTTTCAGATGAGTCAAGGTTCACTGTTGATTTTTAGGACAGACGTAGGAGGGTGTGGCGTCGTCGAAACGAGCGCTTCCAAGACGTTAACGTCATCAGACATGATCGATTTGGGGGTGGTTCTGTTATGGTGTGGGGAGGCATCACTGTTGCTGGAAGAACGGCTTTACATGTTGTTGCAGGGCGTGTTACAGGCCAGTACTACCGGGACAACATCTTGGCAGTCCATGTTGTGCCGTTCGCACGACGTCATGGCCGCCGTTTCATCTTCCAGGATGACAACGCAAGATGTCACAGGGCCAGGATCGTTACAGGTTACCTCCAACAACAGAACATCACCACATTACCTTGGCCAGCACTGAGTCCCGACCTCTCCCCCATCGAGCATGTCTGGGACATGCTTGGACAGAGGTTACGTCAACGTCAACAACGTCCTGCCAATGTCCAAGAACTTGCTGCTGCGTTGCAACAGGAATGGGACAATCTGGACCAAAATGACCTTAGACGTCTCATTAGGAGTATGCCACGTCGGATCAATGCTTGTTTGGCAAACAGAGGAGGATTTACCCGTTACTGACTTGGTTGTGATGCTGTGGTAACTTTGCTGTTTGACCCCGGGTATCATTTTACCCTTATAATGGTCAGTCTGTGCCTTACTTAGTCTAACGATCATTTGGAATAAATCGATGAATGTGAACTTCATTTCATTTTGTCATTTGTTTCTTCGTCAGTTTCATTAGGTGACTTTAATAACACTTAAAAATCAAATATCCCCTACTTTTTTTGAATAGTATATATATTCAATGATTCTATTAACATATTTACTACATCAGATGATTCTAATCAACAAGTTTTAAAGCCCATTTTTGTATAATGACTTCTTTATATTCTTGACACATCCCTAAAAGGACCACAAAACATTATATAATGAGTTCTTTATATTCTCGACACATCCCTGAAAGGACCAGAAAACATGTCCTTAACCTTGTTCAAGAGATTTTACTTTAGGATTTTTTTATATATTATAATACGAGCCACCTATGGTCGGTCATACTGTGTAAACATTTCAATAGTTTATTTCTTCATAAAATCTTCTTAAGATGTACTTGTATATTCTTATGACTGATCTTCCATTCGTTTACTTCATATTTCTTTATTAACAACCAAGTAAGGATTTGATCCAAAAAATGAAAAAAGCTCAATTGTACTCAAAATACCAATGGCTGATAATCTCCATGGTTAGATTCAATCGAATTTAAACATAGATTATGCAAGAGCTAAATCTGCCTATTGCAGGTCTTTCTTTAGGACTGAAATGTTAGCTAAATTATTAATTAGACATTAATTAACATATCCAGACCATAATCAACTCTCGATGTCAACGCTAGCCTGCGATGTTTACTGGATTAGGATACTATTTGCTGCTCCACTTTCATTCTTAATTTAATCATGAAATGGATAATCGAGACTATGTTTTTTATTGTACCGACTTTAGTAACGATGATCGAGGCTAGGCTGAAAATTCAATCGCTAAAATCTAGGTTCAGAGTGAATCAATTAGACTGAAATTTTCAGCAAATTCCCTTAACATTATCTAGTTTTTAACTATTATAGTGAGAACTGCCAGCTCTTTATATAATCTCCCATAATGTATCTTTAATTTGAGGCCCATCAAAATATTTCATACAATAACTATATCTGACACTGGCTTGTTTGTATTGTCCGCTGGGGCTGCCAAATGTTGCAAAAATTTCCATTCATTGTGTTTTTGTAAATACTGAACAGACATCCATTTAAAGATTTAACTTTTGAAAAGATTCAAAATTCCTCAAATACCAATCAGGAGCTTCAACAGACACATTAATCTCAATGATTTAGTTATGATTAAATATATTATATTTCATATCTTATATTACCATATCAAAGTAACAATATCATGTAAAATTATATACATGTAGTTGATAAATATTCATATGGCTTACATTAGTTATAATGTGATCAAGCTGATAGATGGGGTAATTGACCTTCAAGTTAAATGTTGTGAAAATCCCTATTCGGTCCTACTAACAAGTCGGAAAACTTATTCAGGTTGCATGTCTGAAAGATCTCACTGTTGTCAACGAACCCTTTCTATTGTAGCTTATATTATAGCACAGTATCAATATATGGTTCAGACAAAATTGAAATTCTTGTCAACCAAAGTGGGCTGTGGGGGGATGGGGGGGGGGGGGTGGTATCAAATATCTTGGTAAACTCGTTGTTTACAGTAATTATGAATCTGATAGCCCGTTCAGACGTTTAAGTTGAACTGGTTTTAAACCCAGGGGATCGTTAAACGCAAATGTGGGGCATATAAACCAGTTTAAAAACCCCAGCTTGCGACCTGTCTTCAAGAAGGCTTTTTATTTTAAACTGGTTCATCTTAGCAGTCTGAACAGGTTGGCTTAAAAACCCCGGCTCCAGCTTGGTTTGAGCATGCGCAGTACCCAGTAAGTTACATTCCTGTGAAAATATAGCGGGGTCAAACAGTGCCAATGTTATCGAAAGTGTGCGAGAACCTAATAAAGAATATGAAGCTACCCATGCATAGTTAACTCTAACCTCCGACCGAAGAGGTCAGAATAGTTAAACTGGTTTGGCTTATAGTACGTGTGAACGCAACACGATGCTGTCTTAAAAATCCCAGCAATTATGAACTGGTTTAAAAACAAACAATTAAACAGGCATCATGTAGCTCCTTTCCAAGGGAAACCATACTGGAGGTACTTTCTAGGCCATGATCGAACCTGGGAGTAGCGCCTTACTCCCTGAGCCACCATGACTCTCCCTTGCATAACCATAAACCCTTAATCAGAGAAGAAGCATTTGGCTTTCGTAACAAAGGGCTCTGTGGCCTTTGGTAACAATCACGGTAAACCCAATGTCACTCATTGTGCAACTGTGTATTAATGTTAACATAATCGCTGACTGGTACAACAAAAACAACAAGAGATACATGTATTACTTAATAAACTATTATAATGTGTTAAAGCTTTCCGTAGAAATTTTATTATTATAAATTATTAGCTAATAAAACACAATATGTCATATTGATTTATTGATCCTAGCAATACAGCCGTTCGTTTGGCATGCACGATTGAATCTGATGACATCATAAACCGAACATCAATACTGTAAAAACAGGATCAGGAAACTTTTACATATTTATTGATGAATTGATCTTTTGTTTTTTTTTTATCCTATTGATCGTCATTGGCATTTTTATATCAAATTTTTACCGACTTATCCATGTGGAAATGTACTCAAATTTGTTAATTAACATTTAATTAACCCTTTAACCGTCGGATTGTTTTGGGGTTTCGACTAGAAAAAAACATATAGTTAAGAATATATCCTGTAATTCTTTAAATTTAAGAATAAATCAAACAAATGTATATATTTTTGGAAAGATCTTGAATTCCTCTATTCAATGGTATAAAATATTTAACATTTTTTGTCGTTTTTACTTATAGGGGTAAAAAAATCAATACCAAATAGTATGTGCAGGAGGACCGCACTACACACAAAGCAAAATCTACAAGTCAAATCTTTGGAAAAGACAGACTGCATACTGCATTGCTAGAAATAAACAACAAATAACATATCAAAGGTATATATTCTCCAGCCATGGCATCGACAGGCTTAAAACGAGGTCCTGATATGGGTTATAGACTGAACGACTATAGACGGTCATTATGACCTAATAAATCAAAAAGCCCAATTTACATAAATTTCAACCAAATGTATGGTTTGTTTTTTTGGGTTTTTTTTATTTTATAAGCAACATTAATCTGGTCTGCCCTCTGTTTGCCCCCCAAAAAATTTTAGAAAATAAAAAAAAGTATTTGTGATACGTTTCGGTAATCAATACCTTCTACGGTGAAGAAGTCATAAACTGAGCAAAGATGACGGATGTTTAAGACTATAGTGCTTGTAAGAAAGGCTTATGACAATGTCAAAAATACTATACACCTTGGACGGAGGCCTAATAGGTATTAAGACCGTAATACAGGATTCCTATTAAAAAGAGCAATATATAACACTAAGTAAACATGTAAATAACATCTGTAACCATGGTGATTATTAATGGAGTTTTAATCAATCTGGGGCCTGTTTCACGAAATTTTAACTAAGATAAAATCCAAATTTTAGTAAGTTGATTGGATAATATTAGATTAATTTTAGTGCTTAACCAAACAAAATTGAAGTATCTACTAAAATTTGGATTTTATCTTTAGTTAAGATTTCGAGAAACCGGGCCCTGGTTATAAAATGAGGTGTCATTTTGTGTGCATGTTATTATGATATATTAGAGTTATTCACCCCTGTGGGTAAACACATGTAGACAACATTAGAGTTATTCACCCCTGTAGGTATATATACATGTAGACAATGTTTATTTTATTATTTTATATTATTATAAATGACACTTGTTATATTATCAACATGTAGAAAACTACTTATATATATATAAATCTCTTTAAACTTACATGTACATTCTTCTCCTATTCTCATTATACAAATATTGAAATATCGCTTACATTGTGTTTGACCCTCCATTTTAAAAATGAAATGAAATGAAATGAAATGGGGTTTAATGTGCTATGAGGAAGTTGCCTGTCCAGCCTTGTCGGTTTTCACCGGGTTCTCTGCTTTCCTCCTACAGCTACAGACCCATATGAGTAAGCAAATTATTGAAATAAAATTGAATATACAAATATTGAAATATCAGTTACATTGTGTTGTTTGCCCATCCATTTTAGAAATGAAATGAAATGGGGTTTAATGTCCTAAGAGGAGGTTGCCTGTCCAGCCTTGTGGGTTTTCACCGGGTTCTCTGCTTTCCTCACACAGCTACAAACCCATATGTGTAAGCGAATTATTGAAATAAAATTGAATATTGAAATATCGGTTACATTGTGTTGCTTGCCCCTCTATTTTAGAAATGAAATGATGTTTAACGTCCTATGAGGAGATTGCCTGTCCAGCCTTGTGGGTTTTCACTGAGTTCTCCGGTTTCCTTCCACAGCTACAGATCCATATGCGCAAGCGAATTAATGAAATAAAAATGAACCATATGTTAGTCCCAAAAGGACCTAGTTTTTGTCAGGTAGAAGTTAAATACCATCTCTCTCTATTTCACACATGCTAAACATAAATATATCCCCCAGTCAATCAATAATAGATCTATATCATACCTACATGTATATACTGTATACTATATATACTGGTCAATATTACATACTGCACAGTCAATGATATGCAAATGAGTGGGCAATAACACAAACAAAGTTAGATGTTTAGTTTGAAGTCTAAAGAAGATTTTAAGCCCTGCGCGCGGCCAAAAAGTCAATACATGTTTTGTATATGGGAAAGTGGAAGTAAATATAGTCCCCTACATCCTGATGGACGAGAGAGAGAGATGGGGTTTAACATCCACTCGACACAAACTAAGTCATTCCGGGACTAACATGGTTCAATTGCATTTCAATAATTCGCTTGCGTGTAGGGGTCTTTAGCAGTGGGAGGAAACCGGAAGACCCTTAGAAAACCCACGAGGTTGGAGAGGCAACCCTACTCCCTGTCACGTACAACCGGGAAATCGAAACCATGCCAGTTGACTCAATGACAGACCTTATGATACACCACGCACATGCTAACCATTCGGCCATCAAATCAAAAACCACACCAGTTGAATCAATGACAGATATTATGATACAGCGAGCACATTCTAACCATTCGGCCATCCAACCCCCCAATAACACAACAGTTATAGTATACAGTCAATCAATAATAGATCTAAATTATATCTACATACAGTATACCATAACTGTTGGGGAGGTTCCATATTTCTAATAATGGGTGTTTTGTTATCAAATAAATACTATCCATTATATATGTAGAGACGGACAAGTGCTTTTTATTCATTAATAGACACACATTGTACTATCCATGTGATTGTAATAATAGATAGGGCAGTAGACTCAACAAACAAAATGGCTACATGGAAAGCAAACAACAATACAGATATGAACGAAAGATATAAAAATAGCTATTGTTGGTTCGGATAATGTGATTGACATTCCTCACAGGCACGTCTCCTGCATTTATAGAAATAGAGTCGAACAAATAAACAAACGTGGCCTTACTCCACTCTAATCACAGAGAGAGAGACAGAAATGGGGTTTAACGGCCACTCAACACAAACTAGGTCATTTCAGGACTAACATATGGTTTAATTTTATTTCAATAATTCGCTTGCGCGTAGGGGTCTTTTAGCAGAGGGAGGAAACTTGAGGACACAGAGAAAACCCACGAGGTTGGACAGGCGACCTTACTCCTTGTCACATACAACCCGGGAATCGAAACCACACCAGTTATGATACAACATGCACGCGCTAACCATCTGGCCATCCCCCCACCCCCGCCCTAATCATATAGATGTTGGAACCTATATGAGCAGAAAGCTTTATATAAATGTTCTCAGGTAATCCCCTAGACCTCACTACAAACATGATGTTCTTTCAACCTTGGACCCGCTGCTGACTAAAAAAAACTACAGTTTCTCCAAGAAAATATTCCTTTGATACACCGATTTGATTAATGGCACCAAACTTGACATTGTTTCCACCTTGGACCCGCCGCTGACTAGAAAGAACTACAGTTTCTCCAAGAAAATATTTATTTGATACACTGATTTGATTAATGGCCATAATGACACTGTCCACTATTGATCAAGCCATCAGACTTAGACTGACTGACCTTCATTATCGTCATAGTGATAATACAAATACACTTAACCTGATACTTTTTATTACATATAAAATGCCAAGATTCTGAAGACAAAATATCAGTCTCTAACTTTTAGAGGGGTTGGATGGCCGAATGGTTAGGACGCGCGCGCTGTATCATACGGTCTGTCATTGAGTCAACTGGCAGGGTTTCGATTTCCTGGTTGTACGTGACAAGGAGTAGGGTCGTCTGTCCAACCTCGTGGGTTTTCTCCGGGTTTTCCGGTTTCCTCCCACTGCTAAAGACCCCTACGCGCAAGTGAATGATTGAAATAAATTAAACCATGTGTTAGTCCCGAAATGACCTAGTAGTTTTTGTCGAGTGGACGTTAAACCCCATTTCTCTCTCTCTCTCTAACTTTTATTTACTCGCAAAATGTTGTAACTAAAATCAGGTCATTTTAAAGATGAAGATAGCTTGCCAGGCAACGATACATACATCACAAGCAGCAGATTCATAATTGCCACATATTCATTTTTTGTAAATACTTGGAGTTGAATGGAAAGTTTACAAAAAACTAAAAACTAATCAGGGGCAACCACCCACGAAGTACATTAATTACCACAAATAATACAAACTTGAAAGTTTTCTATAACTTCTAGAGCAATTACAAAATTTACCCAACTCATAAAGGGGCATAATTCGGACAATAATTATTGGATATAATTTTGAAAATCAACAGGCTTCCTTATCTCATTAATATAAATTCAAGTTGAAGTAAACTGGATGATAACTGTGACCTACAGAAGACAATAGACAGACTAATACAAGGACAGTAGTATCAACAGTACACGACCCCATTTCAATCTAGGCGTATTAAAATTATCATTTCACATCTCAATTTTACGGATCAAGTCAACTGACCTGATTGAATATACAGATACCAATAAATATTGATTATAATGGTTAACGTCTACCCATAGATGAGTTGGAGATAAACTATAAATAGACTGTCTGATTATAATGGTCAATGTCTACCCATAGATGAGTTGGTGATAAACTATAAATAAACTGTCTGATTAAATCCATTTACCATCTCTTAAAGATACATTATAGGAGATAAGATACCGAGATGGCAGTTCTCGCTATAATAGTTAAAAACTAAATAGTGTAAAGGTAATTTGCTGAAAATTTCAGTCAAATTGATCCACTATGAGCCGAGAAAGAAGCGGGTGAAATTGAATAATGCATATCTAATTCCATAACTAACAGAAGTATGTACAGATGTCTGGGAATACTATGACTTATAACAAGTACTGTGGACCACTGACCATATTGTTGGATGAAATTCAAAAATCTAATTCACCAAATCGATGCAGAATTGTTCAAAGAAGAAGCATGTCAATTTTCATGTTGATCGACTTTAATTAACGGAGCCTTAGGCTTTTTCGAAGAGCGTCATCCTAAGAAGAACAACAAGAAGTTCCTGGTCCAAAAATTTACAATGTCCCCCCAACCCCTGCCGTTAATTCCAAAATAAATAGATGGCATTTATTAATTACTTGCAGATTCTTTACTAGAGAAACCTCATCCAAACGTTGCCAGAAATAAACTTCTAAAGTAAATTGTATTCCAGATAATTGTGTCATGCGTTAATTGTGTCATGCGTTGTTGCATATTTAGCATACACCTGATGAACACCTACATATACACTTAGTTTGAACATTCTAACTCAATTAGATGAACAGCGTGATGAACAGACAGACGGACCAATTTCAATAATCTGTTTTTTTCGAAAGGCAGGGGGACAATAAATACAACCACTAGATTGTTGACAAGAATAATTGTGGACGCCCAACATGGGTTATGAGTTACAACAATATTCAGTACATGTACAACCATACTGATTGTCAGTCATGCAGGACGGAGGGCCTGACAAGGCAACTGTCTAGTTGTTCGGATGGGACGAAAGACAGAGGTCCCGTGTACACATTGGCGTGCACGTAAAAGATTCCTTGACAGTTGGAATTCGATATAAGAGTAGGCCATAGTGCCGCTGTCCGGACAAAATTTCCCTCATAGCACACTGTATGGCCCGTCTTCATTAGCCCAGTTCGGAGCAGAACAGTAGGACGTTAAACCCCATTTCATTTCATTTCATTTCAACCATACTGAATTGGATGGCATACATGTATAATATGCCATGATAGGCTTGTTTGTTTTTTATGACTTTATCAGGGAGTGGCTTTCAAAATAAATTTATATGAAATGTATAGCCTACTTAAATAATAATAAAATTGTAATTTAAACATGCATTATTCACGAACTTAAATACATGTAAATGAAATCTCCTTTTTACATGAACAATATATCAGGATGTCTATACTATAAACAATATAAAATGACACTTAATATATCATGGTATTGCTAATTAACCGTTTAAGTTATTTTCCCACTATAATTACCATATTACATGCATACAATAAATTGATAGTTATATATCATGCATGACTCAAATTGTAATGGATATTATTTATAATCATATGTACACCTCTGTCAGATGAGTTTTCCCATGGTGACTTCAGTTTATTTAATTCTTCAAACTGATTCAAGGTCAATGAATCATTGTTCGTACAGAAAACGGTGATTTGCAGATAAGACAGGCATATTTATGATTTGACCATGTCTGGCTACACAACATCAGACAAAAACGATGACATGTTGGCTTGAACTAATATTTGTTATTCCTTGCAATGTCTGTGTAGTTTGTCTTGTCCGCAGGTTTGTCTAATTGGTTCTGTTTTGTGTGTAGTGTGGTCCTCCTGCACTTACATGTGCCATTAGAAATCTCTGCAAATTTTATCATAAGCATAGGATTCTTCTCAATTTGAATTATGAGCTCTTCTGTTTTGTCTCTGGACAGGTCGAAGCCGTCTCAACGAGTGACCTGGCACAGACATAATGACCTGGCCCCGATTGGCTAATAAAAGTCTTGCCACCAAAAATTTGTTATAGTGGTTTTCAATGCGAACAAAAATTTCCTCGCGCTCACGTTTGCCATTGATTTCATTCAAATACCAGTTGATCAAATGCGATTACCGTATGCTTGTTTGTTTTCACGACCGCGCTCAGCATAAACAGTCCTTAGTAGATATATTGAGCATGAATGGATAAATTTATTTCAGACAAACAAATTACCTTTTTTTTCTAAAGTTAAAACTGACAGTGTTTTCATTAAAACTTTAGAGAAACATGTATAAATATACATTAAATATAAACAATTTGGCTTGTTGTGACTTGTAAGTAGTGTCTTGGGGGGCCACATGTACATATAAGTCAAGGGTCAGGCTGGTTTTAATGGTAGCTCTGGCCTTTGTAGCCTTAAAGCTCCCCCCAGTGGTGAAGGGAATGCATTCCTTGCCAGATGAGTTTGTGTGGAATTCCCATTAGAACTATCCTGGGGGCTTACATATAGTGTTAAAGAACAAATCATCTGAAAGGTGGGCGGTGAAAGAGAGAGAGAAAAATGGGGTTTAACGTCCACTCGACACAAACTAGGCCATATCAGGACCAATACATGGTTCAATCTTACTTCAATAATTCGCTTGCGTGTAGGGGGTCTTTAGCAGTGGGAGGAAACCGGAGAACCCAGAGAAAACCCACGAGGTTGGACAGGCGACCCTACTCCTTGTCACGTACAACCGGGAAATTGAAACCACGCCAGTTGACACAATAACAGACCTTATGATACAGCGCGCACAAATTAACCATTCGGTCATCCAAAGTCAGACAAACTTTTATATGAATATTAAAATAAGCAACAAAAACCCATCAGAATTATCTCAACATTGTAAACGACAATCTCATAGCTACAACTAGATATGTCAATACAGGCATTTGTCTGTTACTAATGCCTAATACTTTTGTCTTTCTACTGCTCTTTAGCAGTGGGAATAAAACCGGAGGACCCGCTAAAAACCCAAGAGGTTGGACGGGGAAACCAGAGGACCTGGAGAAAACCCATGAGGTTGGGCAGGCGATCCCACACCTTGTCATGTACAAACAGGGAATAAAAACCATGGCACCTGACTCAATGACAGACCTTATGATATAAAGCACATGCATTAAACTACTTGGCCACCCAAACCCCCAGTTATTAAAGAGGGGGCTCATGTTTAAGGGGCTTTCTGTATATATATATATATATCCCCACCCTTTTTACAGACCTGTAATATATTCCACATCATAAAATATGTTTGCACATCATAAACTGCTAATTTGAAAGTTCATTTCTTTTGTGCCTCTGGCACATCAAGATTTGTAACAGAGATGTCACGATTATTGTTGTAGATAAAATGATTGAGATCCAGTTTGTAGTTTGCGGTTTATAAGTTAATTTCATATTTTTAAGTTATATTTTTAAAATGTCTTAAAATAAAGCCTTAAAAAAGATGGTATCTATAAACAGTCCTACCTTTTTAATGAATAATCCTATTAATCCTATAATTCACTATTGCCTTTTGAGAAATTGGCAAAAATATCATTTTCAACTTCAAATTCAAACGTTTGAAGATAGCTATTCCATGGGGGGAATAGAAAAACCAGGAAGGTAATTGTGTTATTATTTCCGGGGTGAATGATTTTTAAGTGTGAGAATGATACCTATGATTGTATAATAGTGAGTTGACAACCTATTGAGCAAAAGACATAGAAATAATTATGTTTTGACTTTCTTAGAAAATATGAAATTCTCGCTTTAAACAAATCAATATCTAATTTATTTGTTGCTTACTCGGCAACGATTCGAATAAATACTACATGTAATTCTATTATTTAATTTTTCCGCTACTTATTCTTCTTTAAAGTGTACTTAATTAAAGATACATTAGTTAAGAGTTTAATTAAAGTAGCTAAGTCCGTAACTCAATATCATCCAAAATCTTCGACATTGAAAACACGATTTTTTTTGCAATTGAAATCAGCATTGGTGTTGTGATCTTACCTGGAAAAGATGGGCTTCTGATATCCAATATTTAAGACAAAATAAACATTTTAACATTGGTACACGAATCGTGTACCATAATACGTTTCAGCGCCATTTGTAACAAGGTGCTCAAAGAATGAAGCTAGACATATTCCACAAGTCATGTCAAAATGGTGATATCATGTTCTTATTTGGAGAGCATGCGCAATAAATAATATCGGTGTTAACTGGAATAACCAGACGCTAGAAACTGACTTGCGGTTGAGACTTATGGCGTATTTCGCCGAACACAACTGATGACAATTCACAGTAAAACGGACACGATTGAATGTAAAACAGTTTATATAAATTCATATTACATGTTGCGACCCATTTTTGCCAATTTCTAGGTCCAAAATATTAGCGATTTAGCTCCTTTAAGAGTTGGTCATTCTTGCTATAATAATTCAAAAATAGATGATAAAAAAAGAAAATATTGAAAATTTCATTTAAATTACTTTATTTGTAGTTTTGACAAGATGTGTGTACAGCGGTGACCAGGGCACTGGTATAATCGGGACTTGGCCTCGCTTTCCCATTTTTAAATTAAATTTTTTAATGGCGAACCGTTTTAATCTAGTTAAAATCTCGAGTATCCGATGCCATCGAGAGTCGATTATGGTCTTGTTTTGTTAATAAATGTCTAATTAATAGGCAGATTTAGCTCTTGCATAGTGTATGTTTAATTAAGAAAACAAGATCAAATATCAATGGTGGTTTGATTCATCAGATAAAAAGATGGCCCATCTAAAGCAAATTTAATTTATCATATTGAATGGAATTGAACCATTTTTTGTACTGATATTCCCTTTAGAGATTGAACTTTCACAATATTGTAGTTCGTAAGAAATTCAAAATCAATTGAATGGTGATCAGAGATTTTAACCAATAGTAGTTCGAAACTGTGTCAACTTATTATTTATTAGAAATCCCTTAAATAACTTTTATCGATTTATTAGAAAACCGTCAGAAATCCCTCAAATAACTTGCATCTACATGTATTTATTAAAAATCTGTCAGAAATCCCTCAAACAGCTTGCATCTATTTATTAGGAATCCCTCAGAAACCCCTCAAACAACTTGCATCTATTTATTAGAAATCCGTCAGAAATCCCTATAACTTTAGTCTATTTATTTGTTATTATCTATTCACAGTAAATACAGAGGTGACTCTCAAAAGTTTTCACAGTGTGATTATTAGTCACAGTTTTATTTATTTTTATATACAAACACCTGAACACACCTACGGGTTTTATAATATACAGGTTGCTACAAACACCTAGAGGCTACTACACAGGTAACTGATAACAAGGGGACAAAAGGTGGATGATTTCATCCCCATAAATAAAAGATAAATAAAACGTCCCTGGCCTCACCCTAAAACATTTGTTATCAAAGTGGAACACAGATTAAAGCAATTATTTTGTCTGGTAAATGTATTCATTCAAACTGTGTTAAATACTTGACTTTAATTACACTAATTATACATGTATGTTAAGTGACATGTACATGTATCAGTTGGCTATAAATATGACAATTTCATCCAGACACTAATTATGTTAACTGTATGGGGTACATTTATTTTATTGGTGTGATTTTGTCCAATACAGTCCAGTTTCCTCCCACAGCTAAAGACCCCTACGCGCAAGCAAATTATGGAAATAAAATTGAACCATGTGTTAGTCCAAAAATGACCTGGTTTGTGTCGAGTGGACGTTAAACCCCATTTCTCTCTCTCTCTTGTCCAAGCAGGATGTAGGGGACTACATTTACTTCCACTTTCCCATATACAGAACATGTATTGACTTTTTGGCCGCTCGCGTGGCTCAAAATCTGCTTTAAACTTCAAACTAAACATCTAACTTTGTTATAACTACTCGTGCGTGCGACCACCGTTGTTTGCAAAGTAGTAGTCCCTTCTTGATTTAACGTCTGCTTTTACAATAGTGATATATCGCAGAAAGGTTTGTAAAGTGGGACTAGGTGGTTTATATAATAACCCAGCAGTCTATGTTATCTTTATTTTGCTGATGAGCTGAAAATTTGGCTCACGATCAGCTTTCAGTAAAAAAGCTCTCCTTAATTTGCAGAATTAAACGCCATTTCATTTCATTTCTTAATTTGCAGAAGTCAAAAATTCATGCTCTTGCTAAAAATGTTCTCCAAGAGTTATATCATATTATAAACCTATAAGGGTAAATTTCTTTGATATTTTTGGTATATGCCCGGAATAACTTGTGGTCTGAAAGTCGAAGGCGGCTTTGGATATATACAGGGAAATTTGGGGTTATTCTTCTGACAGTTTTTCTTTAAACCTGTAACGGGTTATTCGTCCAGGGTAGATTTTTTCTTTCAATAAGAAAACATGATATAAGGTTTTTCTTACGGGAAATCTGGGATATTCTCATTTTGCGTACATGTAAACAAAGACAGTTTATAAGCAAGATAAAGTCCTCGACCTCGGTTATGCTGGGGAAGAAAGACTTCAGAAAACACCCTCGACAGAACACATCGGCCTGTCGGCCTTGGATTATTTTTTTCTCAGGTTATTTTCTTCAGTCTTTCTTTCCTCAAGAATAACCCCAGTCTCATGCTTTATCCTACACATAAAGGAGAATGTTTTATTTCATTCATAAGCTAGAGGTACAGGTACTTAGAGTACATGTACAAGATTTAGATTCTATACAGCCAAGACTTTATTCTAGCGTACACAATTATACATTGACTATTGAGTCAACGACATAAAATACAATATTGACATTATGAGGAAAGATTTTCAACTGGTACATGTAGGTGCTCGGATAAAAAAAACTCTCACCAATAAAAATTTTGACTTCAGAGTACTTTAAAAATACAAGGTCATTTTGGAACTAATCTGAGTTGGTATATGTATGTACAGGGTCTTTAGATGTGGGAGAAAACTTGAGATCAAAACAAAAGCCTCAGTGACGGGCCTTATGATTCAAAAGCGCATGACCACCCAACACACCTTGCAAACCGGGACTGGGGTGTATGTATAATAGCCCTCAATCCCAGTATTATCATACGAAGTCAACACAGTTTGATACAGCTTTACACAGTAAGCAATGGAATGTTTGTAAAAAAAGAAATATACATATATGTATATACTTCATTGTTTACATATTTACATACAGGTGACATAAAGTTCAGCTTTTACACAAAAAAAAATATATAAAATAAAAAAAGTACACCTGTATTTTATATGCTGATTCAGCTATAATTTAAACGGTATTAACTTGTCAATCAAAGCCTGCGATATATCTACATTTATTTAATCCTAACAATCCATAACAATTCACTTGAATTCAAAATAATTTATAGGAGCCAAGTCTTTAACTCAATATCATCCACAGTCTTTGACATTGCAAACACAACTAATTGGTTAATTTAAATCAACATTGATGTTGTTGTCGTACTGTGAAAAGATGAGCTTTTGATATTCAATATTTAACTTTTAAGACAGAATTAAAATTTTAAAATTGGCACACAAATGGCCTGTCAGAATGATTTTGGGTCCCATTTGTTTGAAGCGACTCGATAAACAAGGCTAAACATATCCCATGTAGGAGAACACTACTGGTATAGACTGGAATAACCAGTCTAAACATATCCCATGTAGGAGAAAACTACTGCTTTAGACTGGAATAACTAAACGCTAACGACTGAAATTCAATTTCGCCGAA
The DNA here is from genome assembly GCF_932274485.2 of Patella vulgata. NCBI lineage: Eukaryota > Metazoa > Mollusca > Gastropoda > Patellidae > Patella > Patella vulgata. The sequence goes on from NC_065885.2 coordinate 9,433,510, forward strand.
CATAACTGATTAGAAATTACAGTAAAAACAGAAACGATTGAATGTAAATCAGTTTATATACATTCTGGTTACATTATTATATGTGTTGCAACCCATTTGTGTCCATTTTTAGGTGCCAAAGAATAGGGATTTACCATGTAGCATACTAGATCTACATGTCCATAACAAATCACTTGAATTCAAAATTTATTTAACTTATCAATTCATGCTTACTACATGTACTTGTCCATAACTTTAAATAACTCAGTTAGAAAATATACTTTATTTTTCTGTTATAACCCTGATCTTTATCTGAATATTATCAGACAACCATCAATGAAAATCAATAAAATCTAGAGCCAGACTTATGTTATCCTTCAATTGGTGAGGATCAAGAAAAACTTAGGGAGTTGCACATGCTCTACGTCTGCGACAAGTTGCAGACAGTTTTTATTCAATCTTGAGACACATGTGTTCATTATTTGGCTATCAAGATTTAGCACAGGTTGACCTAGCCAATAGGAATTACTACTGCAAATTGGGAAAACTTGTGCCTTCAGTCAATCATACTGGTCAGCCGTGCTACTGTTGATGTGAGCTCAGTCACGATCCAAGTTGTCTCAAAAATATCATCGCAGTCAAACACTACATCAGCTAACCCAAAATTATGATTATTTGGACAATGATCCTTTCAGTATAATTCAGTATAATTGTGGAATGAACTATCATCAGACGTTCAAGATGCCCTGACCTTTCATGTAGTTCAATTCAAGCGATTATCAAAAAGCACACAGCCTATTTAAAGAGTATTATAAGACATAAAAACTGCCATTCTTCTATTAGTGTTTAACAAGTTATCTTATTTTTCTTATGTTAGCGCACACGCAGTGGTCTTTCCTGTGGGAGGAAACCTGAGTACACGGTGTAAACCCACAAGGTTGAGAAGGCGCCTCTATCTCCAAGCCACATACGCTCACACCAGGTATAGTAACCATGACCGCAAGCCAAAGGTGACCGGCCAGCTGGAGCTCGGACCGCAATACTTTAGACCACTAGCCCATCCCAACCTTCCTGCCATGGCACAAAGCCACATACGCTCACACCAGGTATAGTAACCATGACCGCAAGCCAGAGGTGACTGGCTAGCTAGAGCTTAAAGCGCTACACTTTAGACCACAAGGCCATCCCAACCTCCCTTCCATGGCACAAGATTTATTTCTAAAAGGGAAGATATAAATCAGAGAGCAGCTACATGTATACTTTAATACTTTTATAATAGATTTTCAGATATGACTTGTTTAACTTTCACACACAATAAATGTCTGGTTACAAAATTTTTATGGTAAGAGCTCTGCTTTTAATGTTTATAGAAATACATTTAAAGGACAATGTTCCCGTCCATTAATTTTACATACATATAGAGGTTAAACAGAGATTCAAAATATAATGTAGTTATTAATAACGTCTACGCACAAGTTTTAGTTTCCAGTTTTAAAGCCTATTGAACGATAAAATACGATTTAAAATATTAATGACTCTCGCGTTGTGGATATCAGTTTTTGTCGTGGATATTCAGTTTCAAACAAATATCCTCTCAAAGCCTTATTTCAAGGGAGGATCTAGTGGGGTGAGCACCCCCTTGAATCTCGATCCACGTGTCAGGTCTTTCAGGTATTTTAATAAACTAATTTTCAGAATTTCGTCTCTGTGCTGTTCATAAGTTCTCGAAGAAACTGCCGGTCTCTACCGGAACCATTTTCGAAGATTTCTGACTGAAAAAGTCTCATTATAATTCATTATTTTAGAACTGGATTCTTGTCACAGATCAAGGAAATGGCATTTCCGGGCTTCTAGTTTTTGAAATTTGCCATCTGAATGACAATGCATGTAGTTACATGTATTAGAAGTTAGATTGAATAAAATTTACAGAAAACGTTTCTAAAAAGCAATACAAAGTCCAGATGTTGTCGTATTAAATCAATATATATTATCACCAACATTTTGGTTCCTCTGATCGTAAAATCTTCCTTATTTCATTTCTATTCTAATGTCGTTCATTTTGTGGAAACAGATGTCAATAACATTTCTCAATTCCCTTTAAAGTAGCTAAGTCTCTAACTCAATATCATCCAAAGTCTTCGACATTGAAAACACAAATTATTTGACAAATAAAATCAACATTGGTGTTGTGATCTTATCGGGAAAAGATGGGCTTCTGATATCCAATATTTAAGACAAAATCAGCATTTTACCATTGGTAGGCTACACGAAGAACGAGGCTAGACATATTCCACAAGTCATGTCAACGGTGACAACATATTCTTATCTGGAGAGTAAAAACGGAAACGATTGAATGTAAATCAGTTTATATACATTCATATTACATTACTATATGCATTGCAACCCATTTGTGTCAATTTCTAGGTCCCAAAAAGGATCCGATTTGCTGCTCCACTTTCATTCTTAATCTAATCAGGAAATGGATAATTGAGACTATGTTTTTTACCGTACCGACTTTAGTAATGATGATCGAGGCTAGGACGAAAATTCAATCGCTAAAATCTCGGTTCAGAGTGGATCAATTTAACTGAAATTTTCAGAAAATCCCCCTTACATTACCTTTTTTTAACTATTATAGTGAGAAATGCCAGCTCTTTATCTAATCTCCCATAATGTATCTTTAATATTTAACTATGTAACCTAGTCTATTCATACCAATATAAAGCGATCTTATTCAGTATATTCAGCTAAATATCCGTTAAAAATCATGATCAAACTATTGCACATTCAATAGAATCGTATAGTGTAATGTGCATGCTAGAAAGGTAAAGAGTATTTGAGTGAAATTCAATAGTTAACATATTTGATGTGTTTGTATACCTACTTGTCTTATAGACATGTACTTGTTATACTTATTTAGTCAATATTATGAGACATCTGGTTGTCATAACTACCTATATATACATGTATATCATTGATAAGCTTTTATCTTTCATACACCACACAAACCTCCACAATGTAATGTAGTTTGATAAAATCATATAAAAATGAAATGAAATGAAATGGGGTTTAACGTCCTACTGTTTTGCTCCGAACTGGGCTAATGAAGACGGGCATATGCCATACAGTGTGCTATGAGGGTAATTTTGCCCGGACAGCGGCACTAAGGCCTACTCTTATATCGAATTCCAACTGTCAAGGGATCTTTTACGTGCACGCCAATGTGTACACTGGACCTCGGTTTTTCGTCTCATCCGAATGACTAGACAGCTGTCCTTGTCAGGAAAATCATATTAAGCTCCAGTTTTTACATGACATACCACATATGCATGTACATGTATGACAAAAGCGAGAGAGAGAGAGATAGAGAGAGATAGGTTTAAGGTCCACTCGACACAAACTAGGTGATTTCATGACTAACACATGGTTCAATTTTATTTCAATAATTTACTTGTGTGTAGGGGTCTTTAGCAGTGGGAGGAAACTGGAGGACCCGGAGAAAACCCACTAGGTTGGACCGGGGACCCTACTCCTTGTCACATACAACAGAGGAATCGAAATCACGCCAGTTGAAGCATGTGCTAACCATTCGGCCATCCAAACCCCCCATATGAAAACAGCCTCCACATGCAATATACAATGTACATGTAGTTTGATAAATCATAAAACTCCAGGTTTTTACATGACATGAGGGTCCACATACATGACAAAAGCCTCCACATGCAACATAGTTTGATAAAATCATATAAAACACTAGGTTTTTACATGACATTTCAGTCTCCACATACAATACAGTTTGATAAAACTAAAAATCCAGCTTTTTACATGACATGAGTCTGTACATGTACATGTACGTACAGTATTGTTTCATTACACAAGCCTCCACATACAAATGACTGGGCTATAATGCAGATGGGCATACATCATACAGTGTGCTATGAGGGATATTTTGCCTGAACAGCAGCGCTATGGCTTACTCTTATATCAAATTCCAACTGTCAAGGTTTCTTTTACATGCATGTCTATGTGTACAAGGGATCTCGGCTTTTCATCTGTACGACTAGACACTGTCCTTGTCAGGCCCCAGTCCTGCACCACTGACAAAGGGAAACCATGCAGGAAAATCCTGAGGAACTTTCTCTTACCAACACCAGGGGCGAACCCGAGACCTCCAGGTTAGAAAGCCTTTGCCTTACTAACTGATCCACTGTGGTTCCCCTCCACATACAATATAGTTTGATAAATAGGGTAAAACTCCAGGTGTTTACAATTACAGGTATATTTATTTTAAAATAAAACAATAAGAAAACCCCAAAACATCACAATTTATCATGTGGTAAGTGTTACATGAAGGGGGTGTTGCCTCCTGCGTCTTATGTTACATGAAGGGAGTGTTGCCTCTTGTGTCTTGTGAAATGTCAAAGTAACATGTAGAGGTTTAATGTATATTGGATTTGCATGGTAACAGCTTTCCCTTAATGTTTCAGTCACCATGGTTAAGGTCACAGAAATTAAATAGGTGCTAAATGGTGCTAAGAGAGAGAGAGAGAGAGAGAGAGAGGGGTAATGTCCATTCAACTGACACAAACTTGGTCATTTCGGGATTAACATATGGTTCTTTAGCCACAAATGTTAAGACTACCCCAGTATGGTCTAACTGGTTTATACTTGGATTTAAGGTCAGAAGACTCAGGTCAGAAGACTCAGATTTAAGGTCAGATTCCTTGTAGTCTAACATCTTTTGGCAACAGAAGTTTCGGCCCCAAATTTAAAGCCACAGAGGTTAAATCTGTGCTAACTGGTGCTAAATGGAGCTAACTAAAAATTCTGTGAGACTGACGTGTCGAATATTCCTGGTATTTTAAAATTTTAACATAACATGACTTACCTCTAATGCATCAAGTATTTGTGCCGTCCACACCATAATTAACGGTTCCGGTAAATAATCATCCAATAAATCTTTCATAAAATACGATAAATCACCGGCTTCACAGAAATCGGTTACTATAAACAATGTAGTATCCACTAAATACGAATGAACAAATTGTACAACATGATCGTGGTGTATGTCTTCTAAACAATGAGCCTCATTCATCGCCTCCTCACGTTCTTTTATTGGACAGTTCGCTAGTTCTATCTTCTTTAATGCTAACTGAAAAACAATATAGGAAAATATCAAATATATTTGATATCAGAATTTGTCCATCACTCCCATTGTACTAAATGAGTTGTAACAGGGATTGAAAATAAAAGAAAATTTAATGGGGTTTAACATCCTACTTTTGTACTGAAGATGGGCAATGGCCATACATGTACCCCTACTCATCATCAAATTCTAACTGTCAAGGGTTCTTTTATGATGTGACGGAGCCACGGTGGCTCGATGAGTAAGATGTTGGCTCGCTAACCTGGAGGTTGCGTGTTTGATCCCTGCTTTGGCAGAGAAAGTACACAAAAGAGGGTCTGGCAAGGGACAATGTACATGTATAGTCAATCGGATGGTCCAAAAACCAAGGTTAATTGAGTTAACTGAAATGGGATGTATCTGTATAACATCCTACTTTTCTGTACCAATCAGGCTATTGCCTTGTGCTATGATAAGAGAACTTGTACCCTGACACTAACTTTTCAACCTACTCTTACTTGAATTCCAACTGCAAAGGCATCTTTAACGTGCCCGTAAATGTGTACCAGGGAGCTCAAGTTTTCGTGCCATCTGAACAATATCTGAACAATTATATTTTTAGATTATTGACTGAGAGAGAGAAATGGGGTTTAACGTCCACTCAACACAAAATCGGTCATTTCGGGACAAACATATGGTTCAATTTTATTTCAATAATTTACTTGCGCGTAGGGGTGTTTAGCAGTGGGAGGAAATCGGAGGACCCGGAGAAAACCCATGAGGTTGGACAGGCCACCCTACTCCTTGTCACATACAACACAGAAATCAAAACCATGCCATTTGACCTTGTGATACAATGCACACACTCTAACCCAGTGGTTCTCAACTTCGTAAGTGTGCTGCGAAATTTTGAACGGCACACTAAGAGAATGTGAAAAACTATGTGATCCTAATTGAGTATTCACTGGTTGGTAAGTTCATAGCTGTGTTCTATGTGTCTATGACTTGTCACGTTTTTATTTTGCAAAATTCAAATATTTTTCATATATATTTAGCCAGGTGTGCCACTATTTTTTCATGTGTTCCAAGGTGTGGCGTAGGAAAAAAAAGGCTGAGAACCACTGCTCTAACCATTCAGCCATCCAAACTTCCAGATTAGAGAGAGAGAGAGAGAGAGAGAGAGAGAGATGGGTTTAACACACTCCCACTTGACACAAACTAGGTCATTTCGGGACTAACATATGGTTTATTTTTTTTTTACAATAATTCGCTTGCGCGTAGGGGTCTTTAGCAGTGGGAGGAAGCCAGAGGACCCGGAGAAAACCCACGAGGTTGGACAGGTGACCCTACTCCTTGTCACATACAACCAGAGATTCAAACCGCGCCAGTTGACTCAATGACAGGCTTTATGATACAGCGCGCACGTGCTAGATTATAGACTGATATGTTGTGATTATTAAACTCTGGTATAATACTGTATATATATGTATATATATAAATTTAATAATATCAAACCCTATATATAATATAATATTATATTAAAACTAACAGCCTAATAAAACCCAGTAAACAATAGTAGCTAAAGCATAAACTGTTGAATATCACTTGTCAACTATGCAATATTACATACACATATTTAATATATTAATCCCTATTTTAAGGGTTGTTGGGTATATATTTTTATTAGAAAGTGTATTCCATGGACCTTTATCTATTATAAGTTCCATGGTACATGTACATGCATTTCCTTTGATCAGACATTATACAAAGGGTTATGGGCTTTATATAATTGGAATTAAATGAAATGGGGGTTCACGGTCCTATTCTAGTATTCTATGCCAAAGGGGCTAATAAAGAGAGGCATGCACCATGCTACAGCCTGCACAGATTTCAATTGTACAACTGTCTGGGGATCTTTAACATGTCGAGCAGTGGCATGATATTAAAGCTTTCAATTGCTTTTAAAAGTTCCAATTTTGATATTGAAATTATTTCCTGGTAATAATTAATAATTGCATAATATTTTAAAATACTGGCTTTAAAAGTTAATTTTTTTAATCCAAGAAATAATTTGTGTTTGAAATTTATAATTATTGTTAGATCAATTATATTTGGATGTTGCAGTCGACTGCACACAGACAGATGTTGTATCACGTGAATACATGTATCACAGACTGTTCAATAATATTTCATTTACTACGTCTGCTGTTCGACGGCCTGGATTGAAGACTGATCCAGTTAACACATCAATATCAAACGTGTGCAGATGTTTCATATTTTCATCATAATTACCAGTAAATTCTTGTGTTTTCTGTGTTGAATTAAATAAACCGAACCATAGGCTCCAATCCCTAACTCTGCTGTGATATCGAAATTACTATCCGTGGGTTCCATTTTAAAATGTGTCTATTCAAATATGAATCACTTTCAATGAACAACGACAACACCGTACTACAATCCCGTCCTTTGAAGTTTCCGACAAAAGATCAACCTCTCCAGGGAAGGGACCCCGGTTCACCGTTATTTGTCTCTCAGAACAGTATCTTCCTGGGTCCTGGCTGGTGTTATGACTAACACTAATTGAAGCTTAGATGCTTTATTGGTGACAGTATCACAAATACACAAATAAACACACACACACACTAACAGTTTTAAAACCAATCCGCTTCATGTGACGTTATAAATAGCATGGTTTTCCGGTGACGATGATTTTTAGCGTGTTTACGCTTTGTTCTTGATCTTCCAGACAAATTTATTCGTTGGACATTTATCAACAATATGGGACTTCATGATCGCGACAAATAGAGGACGGTCCCACGCATGCTCATACGTTACACGTCTCGTGCAATATTTTGTTTTTGTTGATAAAAAGGGTTGGATAAAACAGATAACGGTCGCCTACTACGTGAGCAATAGAAGGAGTCTCGTCAAGATATTGGGACAAAAAGAGGGATTAACCTTCACAGACGTCCCTTTTTCTATGTCTCATTTTTATCGATTGTTTTATAACTTTGACTTACCTAATTACAAATAGGAAAAATATTACAATGGAAAGTGGTGTTATATTATAAAAGAGGAAACGATTGAAAATTTCAAGCAGGGGCGGATCCAGGAATTTTTACAGGAGGGGTTTTGCCAGGTTCCTGAGACAATGTATCCCCCCCCCCTCCTCCCGCATTGCCTCTATCGTCATTTTGGCGTATATACATACACATTGAACCTTTTAAACAAAGAAATTCCACACCTCGTTTGACGTCAATTTTTATACTATTCAAAAAAAGTAGGGGATATTTGATTTTGGGGGCATAATACTAAAATATGCAAATGACTACGAAAAAAGTCACAGAAGAAACATTTCCAGTTACATGTGACGCCCAAACGCACCAATAGCTACCGCATGGAATGCAGGTGATGCTTGGGATCATCATGGGGGTCCAACCCAAGATTTGCACGACTCTGACTTTGAATGTTACAGTCATTGTGGCATTGAATTCCAGGGTGGAAACATCAGTTTAATTGTTTTAGTGACCAGAAAACAAATTTTGATATGCGTCGGCTTACCCAAAATGAAAGGTTACGTGCCCTTGGCATGCTACAGATCGGCACAACACAGGCGGTTGTGGCGCGGACGATGAATGTTTCTCAGTTGTCATAAGCAGGCTATGGTCCAGATACCGTGATACACAATCTGTACAGAACAGACCACGCTCAGGTCGACCAAGGGCGACAACTCAAGCCCAGGATCGATTTATCCGTACCTTGGCCTTGAGAAATCGTGTCATCACAGCAAATCAGATCAGCGCTCGTCTTCAAACAGACACTGGTGTGAGAGTGAGTGGCCAGACGATTCGGAATCGACTGCATAGGGGTCACCTTCGCGCCCGACGTCCTCGCTTGATCCCTTGTTTGAGAGATCATCACATTCAGGCAAGACGTCGTTGGTGTAGGGATCGTCAACACTGGGATAATCGACGCTGGAGCAATGTGATGTTTTCAGATGAGTCAAGGTTCACTGTTGATATTTTGGACAGACGTAGGAGGGTGTGGCGTCGTCGAAACGAGCGCTTCCAAGACGTTAACGTCATCAGACATGATCGATTTGGGGGTGGTTCTGTTATGGTGTGGGGAGGCATCACTGTTGCTGGAAGAACGGCTTTACATGTTGTTGCAGGGCGTGTTACAGGCCAGTACTACCGGGACAACATCTTGGCAGTCCATGTTGTGCCGTTCGCACGACGTCATGGCCGCCGTTTCATCTTCCAGGATGACAACGCAAGATGTCACAGGGCCAGGATCGTTACAGGTTACCTCCAACAACAGAACATCACCACATTACCTTGGCCAGCACTGAGTCCCGACCTCTCCCCCATCGAGCATGTCTGGGACATGCTTGGACAGAGGTTACGTCAACGTCAACAACGTCCTGCCAATGTCCAAGAACTTGCTGCTGCGTTGCAACAGGAATGGGACAATCTGGACCACAACGACCTTAGACGTCTCATTAGGAGTATGCCACGTCGGATCAATGCTTGTTTGGCAAACAGAGGAGGATTTACCCGTTACTGACTTGGTTGTGATGCTGTGGTAACTTTGCTGTTTGACCCCGGGTATCATTTTACCCTTATAATGGTCAGTCTGTGCCTTACTTAGTCTAACGATCATTTGGAATAAATCGATGAATGTGAACTTCATTTCATTTTGTCATTTGTTTCTTCGTCAGTTTCATTAGGTGACTTTAATAACACTTAAAAATCAAATATTCCCTACTTTTTTTGAATAGTATATTATGAATTAATGCAAAGCATTAATTGTGATATCACATAATGTCTATATCATTATCTTGTGCTTTGATTGCCCATCCTGTCCCACATCTGACGATAAAGGATAAAACAGTACACGGCCAAGACACTTTTCTCTGGATCCGCCCCTGAAAAGTCAAGCCATATTTAATACGAAAAATGAACGCTGTATTTAAAACTTGCGTTTTATAATTTCAGATTTGGAACTATTATTAATGGTCTTATGGGTAAATTTTTAGAATTTTTTTTTTTTTTTTTTTTTTTTTTTTTGTAATCAGTACGAAGAGTTTTTCACGCGACAAGATACGGTGTTTGAATCTCGGGATATAAAAATTAAGCTGGTCAGTAAGGAGTCTGCGGGCCTAACAAATTAAATAAAGCTCTAGTCGTTGGGATGGAGCGAAAACCCGAGGTCCACATATACATGTACGAGTTCGCCCGTATTAATGAATACTAAACCGAGAAAATAAAAATAACCATTATAATCTCTAAATGACCAAGTACTGTGTTTCTGAGACGCCAGGCATCTTTCCTTAAAAATGATAGCACAAATTATGGGTACAAAAAAGATTTTCTAGTTCTTTTCAAACTTCAAATCCAGCCTTTTTGCTATAAAATAAAACTCACCCTTCTCTTTCCGGCTGTCTGTTGAATAAGATAGACTTCACCAAAAGCACCTTCACCAAGTTTGGTAACTGCCGAGTATTTCTCCGTGTCCTTCATCGTATCCACTGTTCTCGAAACTAAATATCAAAATGTACCTCATATATAAACGTGTTTATTTAATTAATGCTTAAAATATGTTTAAAATTAACCAATCCGATGGCTCGGTGGTTCATAAGATGGGCTCAACGAAGTCAAGTTTTTCTAGTTCCAATGTCTGTTTTAAAACGTATTGCAATTTTAAGATTTTGGTTTTAAATTTTTGTAGTAATGTGATTTGAAACTTTACTGTTTAACTGGGGACAAGAGAGAGAGAGAGATGGGGTTTAACGTCCACTCGACACAAACTAGGTCATTTCGGGACTAACATATGGTTCAATTATATTTCCATAATTCGCTTGCGCGTAGGGGTCTTTAGCAGTGGGAGGAAACCGGAGGACCCGGAGAAAACCCACGAGGTTGGACAGGCGACCCTACTCCTTGTCACGGACAACCGGGAAATCGAAACCACGCCAGTTGACTCAATGAAAGACTTTATGATACAGCGCGCACGTGCTAACCATTCAGCCATCCAACCCCCCAACCCCCAACTTGGGGACAAGGTAGGGTGTAATATATAATTGTAAGTCTATTTTTTTAGGTGGCAATAAGAGGGGGATCTGTAACGTGTTCTTCTTAATTATCTCCCTCTAAAAATATGGAAATGGAATGAAATAGGGTTTAATGTCCTAACTGTTCTGCTCCGAACTGGGCTAATGAAGACGGGCATACGCCGTATACAGTCTGCCATGAAGGAAATTTTGCCCGGACAGCGACACTATGGCCTACTCTTACATCGAATTCCAACTGTCAAGGGATCTTTTACGTGCACGCTAATGCGTACACGGGGCCTCGGTTTACCGTTCCACCCAAACGACTAGACAGCTGTCCTTGTCAGGCCCTCCGTCCTGCATCACTGACAAGGGGGAACCACGCCGAAAAATCTGGATGAACTTTCTCGACCAATGCAGTGAATCGAACACCCGACAACCAGGCTAGCGAGCCAGCGTCCGTGACCCCGCCCCACCCCCGCAAATCAAATGCGGGAAATTTTGCACATGCAGCGGCGCTACGGTTTACTCTTATTTTTAATTCCAAATGCCAAGGGTTCTTTTACGAGCACCCCATATACATGTATATACGTGACCTCGTGTTTTCTTTCCGGTTTCCTCCCACTGCTAAAGACCCCTACGCGCAAGCGAATTATGGAAATAAAATTGAACCATATGTTAGTCCCGAAATGACCTAGTTTGTGTCGAGTAGACGTTAAACCCCATTTTCTCTCTCTCTCTCTCTCGTGTTTTCTTACATCTGAACAATTAGACGCTGTCCATTGCCAGGATCCCGGCTCTGCATCACTGCCAAGTGGAAACCTTGCCGAAAAATCCCGGGGAACTTACTCGGCATACACAGGGATTTGGTTTGTCCGAGTGTGGTTAATTTTTTATACGCCTACACTGTAAAATATGGTCTTCTATTGCCGCCGGGTGGGTCGGTGGGTGGCTGAATGGTTAGCGTGTGCTCGCTATATCATAAAGTCTGTTATTGAGTCAACTGGCGTGGTTTCGATTCCCCGGTTATACGTGTGACAAGGAGTAGGGTCGCCTGTCCAACCTCGTGGGTTTTCTGTGGGTTCCTCGGTTTCCTCCCACTGCTAAAGACCCCTACGCGCTAGCGAATTATTGAAATAAAATTAAAAACCATATGTTAGTCCCGAAATGACTTAGTTTGTGTCGAGTGGACGTTAAACCCCATTTCTCTCTCTCCCTCTCTCTCTGTTGCCGCCAACATGTCTGTCCGTCTGTTCGTCCATCGATCGACCTGTCGTTCTCATCGTTTTGTTCGCACGAGAGAGAGAGAGAGAGAGAGCTTGATAACGTTGGGAGAATACACCTCGAAACGTCGCCCAAAATGAATAGTAGCTGTTTTCCATAAGTAGGTGTTATAGTTTATTGCTCATGACTATTCATGACTAAATACCTCTAAAAGATTATTCCGGACTAAAGGTTCGACTTTTTTAGCAGTGGGAGGAAACCGGGGGATTCGGAGAAAACCCACGACGTTTGATGCCATCATGAGTATATTTATAACAGAAAAACAACACCCACGTTTGTCCTGCGACTATATATAACACCCGGAAAGTCCACCGTATTGTATTAGGAAATATTTCATTACGCCTACGCGCTGATACACAAAAAAAATATATATTTCTGTATATTAAATTACGCTAAACATTATTGTTAGGTCATTTGATTATATGGCAATCCCTCATAGCATTTAATCTTCCAATCCCCAAGACTAAAGGGATTCAACCCCATTAAAAGCTTGAATTACAATATTATAATATATTATAACGGATAATCCCTTAAAATATTATAATATTACAAATAAGGCGATATTATATACCCCATATGGCATCCTTACCTGAAGTCCTATTAGAATTACCCATAGAATTGTCCTTATCAAAATAAATACTACACTCGCACCTGTAAAAGCAGAACATGGCAGCGACTGTTAGAACACAATAAGACAAACTTTTGTTATAATATTTGTATTATAATATTTACTAAAAATAACAGACTTATACGTAGGCCCTGGGTATAGAGTTTTACATACAACATACCGGGTGAGATAAATGCTAATCGGATATCGACACATTAAAGGATTATGTAATGGTATTAACCGTTATGTTTTATTTTACGTTGTAACAATGGACCAATGATCTTTGTTCAGATCTCGACCCTTACACCAACCTTTTTTTTTAGAGGAAATCTTGTATTTGTGATTTTATGTTTACTAGCACTTTTCGCCCGGACAGCGGCGTCATGTCTTAACCAACGATTATGTTTTGTTTCATTGGACCTTATATTTTACATAAAATCTTTTAATACTGTAATGTAATCGTGACGCCGAAAAAGTTCATCGGGGTTTTCGGCATGGTTTCCCCTTGTCAGTGATGCAGGACAGAGGGCCCGGCAACGGAAAATGTATAGTCGTTCGGATGGGATGAAACACCGAGGTCCCGTGGCTTTCTAGTCATTTGGATTGAACGAAAAACCGAGGTCCCGTGTACGCATTAGCGTGCACGTAAAAGATCCCTTGACAGTTGGAATTTGATATAAGAGTAGACCATAGTGCCGTTGTCCTGGTAAAATTTCCCTCATAGCACACTGTATAGCGTATGCCCGTCTTCATTATCCCAGTCGTAGCAATATAGTAGAGCGTTAAACCACATTTCATTTCATTTCACGTATTCGTGATGTGTGTACTATAGCAATTTTAGCCCTGGCGTTATGACATTACTAACCGAAAAACAATTTGTTACTATATTGAATTGAAGCTTCATCATGCCAGAACAAAATGTTAAAGATAATTTTTAAACCATACACAACCAAAAGTAAATTTTGAAAAAAAACAAAAAACATTTGGATCATGAATTATTAAAATCGATCAATCCTACCGGGTAAAATTACATTGATTTCAAACTGTCATATTTACATGTCTAAAAGCCTTTGATCATCGTTTGCACTTTTCGAGAAAATGTCTAACGTCATAATCCACGCTTACATTAATGTACACAGGTTGATTTTTAACATTTAAAACGGCATTATGTAAATTAGATAAAAAAAAACTGAGAGTTCTTGCTATAATAGTTAAAAAAATAGATAATGCAAGGAGAATATGCTAAACATTTCAGTCAAATTACTTTGTAAAGTTAGAAAGAATGCACAGCGAGTTATTAAAAGGGAAAATGTAATTTGAGCAATAAAATGAATGAAAACAAAAGTAACCCCAGAAATTTATGAAAAGTTTAAAAGAATTTCCTGAATTAATAATCTGACAGGGGACAAAATATTTGCCCTAGACAAAAATGCAAAATTTTTTTTTTTTCTAAGTCAATTCCTTCTCGATTCACTCGGATAGCTTAAATGAATAATTACGTCTATGTCATAAAACACGACATATTTTTGACTGTTAATGTGTGAACGATCTGACCTGCGCCTTTAAAGGGTTTAGCCTACTTTTTATCGACAAAAAGAAAAAGAAATACTTGAAAGATGACCCTTCTGTGTAACAAAGCACGTTAAAGCACCCGGTATTACTGTACACATTAATACGATCTGATGATAATCATTATCGTTAATGTAATAAATAAGATGTTTTCGTGCTCTGAATACAAGTAACGGTATTACCAGGAGAACGAAAATAAGAATCTTGCGCCAAAGCTTGATATCGGAGCTCGACAATATTCATCGAGGTATTTAAGATTTAAGATGCTTTAAAAAAAACTCAACATGGATTAATCAAGGTCCGTGTCACCTTGTATAAAATATTTAGATAAAAGGTTGGCTGTTCTTGCTATAATAGTTCGAAAATAGATAATGAAAAGTGAATTTCTTGAAAATTTCTGTCAAATTACATTATTCTGTGCCAAGTATTTGATATTTTGCCAGAGAGAGAGAGAGAAAGAGAGAGAAAGCGAGATAGAGAGAGAGAGAGAGAGAGAGAGAGAGAGAGAGACATATAGTTCAATTTTATTTCAATAATTCACTTGCAAGTAGGGGTCTTTAGCAGTGGGAGCATGGGCGTGGATTTAGTGGGGGGCTGGGGGGGGGGACGGGTCCCCCACTTAGAATCGGAAGGGGGGGACGAATAGGTCTCTGCCCCCCCCCTCCCATGATTTTGATCACCAGGACAGATTTTTAGGTTTATATCCACATGAATGTCCCATTCTGAAGGCTATCTAACCACTGCCTTGGGTCTCGTTACAGTAATTCATCTTCACTATATCTTCCTCGACCTTAATTGTAGGTAGTCAATTTTACCATATCGTCATCATATTATCCTTAGTTACAGCTTTCATCGAAATAACACTGTTCGTAATCATTATTTTGGTTTGGTAATGAAAGGTTCCATGGTTCGTCCCCCCCCCCCCCCCAAAGTTATGACAAATCCACGCCCTTGAGTGGGAGGAAACCAGGGGACCCAGAGAAAACCTACTTCTTGTCACGCACAAGTGGGGAATCAAAACCCACACCACTTGACTCAATAACAGACCCTATGATGCATGCATAGCTCTGGCATAATGTCCCTTTAATGAAGAAATGGAATGAAAAGGGGTTTAATGTAAAACCTTTCTGCACCGAAGAGGGTAATAAATTAAGACAATAATTATTTGTATTGCTGCATGAGTTATGGGTGGAGATGAAGTGGATATAAAGTTGATCTCATAATTTTTGGCTGCCCCGATAATTCGTCGTGCGATGGTATGGTGGCAATAAACAACTATACATTGTCTATAGTAAAAGACGAATAGAAAGTGACCTCCCAGTTCTTATGGCCACCTAAATCTCATATTTCAACGTGCATGCATTTCGGGGTTTTTCTTTCACCACGAAATACTCGCTAAGAACCTTTAACATGGTCTATCAAAAAAGTATACAGCAAACCTGCTATTTAGGAAAAAATGTGGAAAATAAATGATTAATTCACCAGCGTGGAAAATCTGCCGTTATATGAACCAAAAAAATAAATCTTATGATAAATGATTAGATTATTAAATTACAATGGATGGTAAAGTCCAAGGGTGTGTATTCATGGTTGGGCATGATTGACGAACTGGGTTTAATATTTGGACAAGGTCATATGTGGGCGATAAACTGGGGTCAGCTCAACGTTACAGTGACAGCACAGTTCTAAACATATCTTCTTTTTTTATTTTGATAATTAACGTTTAAAAACGTTCGTTTGCTACAAGAATTTTTAGGCTTGAAAAATCTCCCTCTATAGTCTCCATGAACGAGAGTGACTCCCGTGTGCCCTTTCTCTTTTTTATTATTAAACATACGTTTTAATAGCTTTTGTCGAAAGCAAGGTGTTTTTTGGCGTCCATAAATATTAAACGCCTCAATGCTTCACATTGATAACACTAACTCTGGCATATATTTTTTTTATGAAATTCTGTTTGGCTAAGTTATGAATTTTGTTGGGTACGTTCACCCGACCCCCTCTGTGAAACCTATATTTTGAAATGAATGCTACATTGCGTTTGAAATAACAAATTAAGGACTCGACTTGTATAGAGTTTCCTTAACACGCGTATTAAAATTATAATATAACTTTTAGAGAAATTTATTAAGATATTATTTGGTTACCCATGCATATCATTTTTCTAAAGTAAACCCGGTTTCTTTTATTTAATTCCAGTCGTGTATGCTGGAATAATAAATCGCACCAGCATGACTTCCAGCTCACGACGTTTTTCATTCATACAAACATTTATAAAGCAATAATAGGGAAGGGTATAATGATTTATTTGCATAGGCAGACCAAAGTATATTGTATTCTGTATTTACTTACAGTTTGATTAGCCCAGTGTATATTTTATATTATTGATAACAAATTTACTATACTTATTGTGTAATATGAAGTCGTTTCTTCTGTGTAGGATAAACGATGGACAAAGAAACTGACAGCTAGCTCTATGTTATGATCACAGGACAGGCGGAATTCGAGTTCATTATAGTTTACCAGGGGTTGCTTGATGTCCGGACAAATGAAAATAAATATGAATTTAAACACACATTATGCAAGAGCTAAATCTACCTATTGCAGGTCTTCATTTAGGCCTGAAATTGTATCTAAATTATTAATTAGACATTAATTAACTTATCCAGACCATAATCGACTCTCGGTGCCATCGCTAGCCTGTGATGTTATGCGGATTGGAATACATTTTTTGAAAAATAATTAAACGTAAAATTGGATAATCGAGACCCCTTTTCCTTTAACGTACTGATTTTAGTAATGATGATCGAGGCTAGCCTAAAATTCAAAAGCTAATATCTCGGTTCAAAGTGGAGCAATTTGACTGAAATTTTCAGCATATTCTATTTACGTTATCTATTTTTTAACTATTGTATCGAATACTGTCAACTCTTTATCTAATCTCCCATAATGCACCTTTAATGTCTATGTAATAATTTATGTAACATTTGAAGCCAGAAGAAAGACGAGCAAAAGGCAGATTTAGCTCTGGCATAATGGTTCTTTAATAGACTAATGAAATAAAATGGGACTAAACGGCCTACTATTCTTCACCGACCGAGTTAATAAAGACGGGCATTCGCCATGCACGTACTGTGCGGGTAATTTTGCCCGGACAGTGGCGTTGCCGCCTACTCTTCATCGATGCCCCCCCCCCCGCCCTTTCTGAGCCACTGTCGGGGTAAAACCTGGGTAGAAAATCCATGAAATGGACTGTCTATGCCAACACTGGGCTTGAATCCGTGAATTTCTGGTTAGTAGGCCTAATCATATGAGCCAGGAACATGCCAACTGAGACACCGGGGTTGACAACGACTCCCCCCCCCCCCCCACCACACACACACCCAATACGGACTAAATACTACCAATGATATTAACGAAATGCACATGTTAGATAGTGCCTATAAACGATTTACATATAGAAAGTCGATACTGTGCACAGTGATTGGTTGAAAGTATAGGTGTTTATTGATTTGCATATACAAAATTCCTAAAACACCCCATTTCACCTCGACATGAATCCTGACCAAACTTGCCAAACATACAGATACAATTGAAGAGATTTAAGTATGTGGGAGTGACGGATGTGTTTTATGTTTTGTTTATGTACGTTGTGTCGTTGAATTGGGTGATAATCAATAACAATGTGGCCTTACTCCAAAAATCAAAAACTAGAGAGTTGCTTCCCTTTCATTAGAGGAACTCGTACTATTTATAACTCGAAGTTAATATTATTTCTATATCACAAAGTCGCTTTCTCTGACAAGTTGATATTCGCGGTTTTTACTCCAAAAATCAAAAACTAGAGAGTTGCTTCCCTTTCATTAGAGGAACTCGTACTATTTATAACTCGAAGTTAATATTATTTCTATATCACAAAGTCGCTTTCTCTGACAAGTTGATATTCGCGGTTTTTACGTGGGGCCAGATCTAACCAAATAATTTTGGTCAATTTTTACACGTGCTCAGAGATTTTCTATAATTACGACGAAGTTCTTCATTCCAGAGATAATCACTCGGGGCTGTTCCGAGCAGATCAGATGCTGTCTGCGTGCCACATTCGGAAAACCTCAGCTATACAGAAACCCTACATAATCTGCCAAGGTTTGCCGAGTGTGTGTATGTTTGCTTCCGGTACAAACACAAAATGGCAGAATCTTTACCACGTGGGCCAAATATTTTGATAACAGGTGAATTAAATATAATATTGACCAAGCATTTGAAAATAATATTTTACCAAAAGAACTGCTGACAATAGAATTATGTATTAGGAATCATGGAGACAAAATATTCTTCATATCTGATTAGATCTAGCCACTGCAAGATGATATTTTTTTTTATTTGTTTACATTTTATTAAGAGACAATAATTTAAATTACCAAAGCCAAACAATCTGTATTTATAGTGATATGATGAAATAAAAATTGATCAACATTCAGCAACCAGTGCAGACAATATGTAGGTCTAATCAACGCAAGAGAGTGCCACATATGACATCAGTCTTGTGACATCTCATCCAAACTTAAGTCGTCAATCGATGTGCAGTTGTCCAAAGAACGAGAAGGCCAAGTTTCATGTCAATCCTATTCGAATTCGTGGAGCCTTGAGCTTTTGTTTTGAGGTTGCTGTCTCAAGAACAATAACTTTTTTTCTTTTTTTTTAAGATTGTCACCACAAGAACTTGAAAAAAAAAAACAGTTTCTAGTTTTAAAAAAAAATGCGCATATTTTGCCTTTTGATGTGCATGATTTCCTCCAGAAAATGCAGGGGATTAAAGTTTCTAATCTCACCCTAAATTGCCAACATCTATCACAGTCATTCAGCTATCACTAACTTTTATTTGTATCTTTGTAGGCACGCCTGGTACTGGGAAGACCACATTGGGACAAGAACTAGCCGGGAGAAATAATTTAAAATATATAAATATTGGGGAAGTGGCTAAAGAAAATGATCTGTTTGAAGGTTTCGACGAAGAATATCAATGTCCTCTGATGGATGAAGATCGAGTTATTGATGAGTTAGAAGACACCATGGTAGAAGGTGGTAATATTGTAGATTACCATGGATGTGAATTTTTTCCAGAAAGATGGTTTCATTTAGTAATTGTGTTGCGTACAGATAACTCTATTTTATACGAAAGACTAGAAAAACGAGGATACAGTGGTAAAAAACTTCAAGACAATGTACAATGTGAAATATTTCGAACTATACTTGACGAAGCTCTCGAATCTTACAAGGAAAATATCGTGCAAGAACTAAAAAGTAATACTCCAGAAGATATGGAAGAAAACTTAGAAAAAATTTCGACCTGGTTGAATCAGTTGAATGCCTCTTAGCTTTAAGATCTTTTTGTTACCGTATTTGTTTATTATTTTATTGTTAGTAGTGTCTTTTGTGAATAAAATTATTTTGTACAGTTACTTTTATTGCTGAAACAGTATTGATAACAGTACACTGCGATCACAATTGTTCTGTGTTTAGTAAGTGGTCCGAGACCGTTCACCTAATATTGGGGTGTAAAAAGAGCACAAGAGAAATGAGGTTTACTCGCTTGACACAAACTAGGTTATTTTGGGATTAACATATGGTAAAATTGCTTTTTAATAATTTGATTGCGCGTAGGGGTCTTTAGCAGTAGGAGTAAACGGGATAACCCAAGAAACCCCACAAGGTTGGGCAAGTGACTCTACTCCTTGTCAAGTATGAGCATGGGATCGAAACCAGGCCACTTGACTCAGTGACAGACCTCATTAGACCACCCACCTAACCATGAGAAATGGCTTTAGTTAACTTGGGGGATTGAGTGTTTGATACTTATTTTTGGATATGGTGGACATTCAGGGCAGATATTTATTCTCGAAGTACAGTAGATATGAAATGAAATGAAAAGAAATGGGGTTTAACGTCCTACTGTTCTGCTCCTAAACTGGGCTAATGAAGATGGGCATACGCCATACAGTGTGCTATGAGGGAAATTTTGCCCGTGCAGCTGCACAATGGCCTACTCTTATATCGAATTCAAACTGCCAGTTGATCTTTTACGTGCACACCAATGTGTACACAGGACCTCAGTTTTCCGTCCCATCCGAACGAATAGACAGCTGTCCTTGTCAGACCCACCGTCCTGTATCACTGACAAGGGGAAACCACGCTAGAAAATCTGGATGAACTTTCTCGGCCAATGCAGGGATCAAACACCCGACCTCAAGGCTAGTGAGCCAGCGTCTTACCCACTTAGCCACCGTGACCCCCCAACAGATAGTTCTTGGTGTGCAGAATGATTTCAAAATTTGGTTCAGATCACGAGATATAAACAGGGTAAGGGCAGAGGATTGTGGGTTTTTTGCATTAGCCCTGTTTACACCACGTGACCGTGACAAAATCTGTAGGTGACCTTAATATTTAGATCTAACCCTGATTACATCATGATTCTGTTCACTCCACATCTGTTATTGGCAGAACTGTGTCACTTGAATGTATTTCTGTCAGTTCACTACGTTCCAGACTGAAAATTGCGAACCCACATGGCTAACAAAATGAAATGAAATGGGGTTTTAACGTCCTGCTGTTCTGCTCCTGACTAGACTAATGAAGACAGGCCTACGCCATACAGTGTGCCATGAGGGAAATTTTGCCCGGGCAGCGACACTAAGGCTTACTCTTATATTGAAGTCCAACTGCCAAGGGATCTTTTATGTGCTCGCCAATGTGTCCCATCCGAGCAACTAGACAGCTGTACTTGTCAGGCCCTCCGTCCTGCACCACTGACAAGGGGAAACCACGCCGAAAAATCTGGATGAACTTTCTCGGCCAATGCAGGGATCGAACAGCCGACCTCCAGGGTAGCGAGCCAACTTCTTACCCACTTAGCCAACACAACCCCTCTGAAATTGAAGCATTGAACATATACTTTGTTTATCAACATCTTTTAGCGACAGATGTTTCGGCCCCAAATTTAACCACATGGACAACACTGACAAGGGGAAACCACATGGACAACACAATAGAAATCACAGTATTTATTCCATCAATAATATGAAAAACAGTTTATATTCCACAGAAACGATTATTACTGTATAAAGATGTCCCAATCTGATCAGAATATCAGATGTTTTCAATTCTTTTTTCGTCTTTTATACCATATTTTTTTATCTCAACGGATTTAATTCTATATATACAACATTGTCCACTGATCTATGTAGAAAGTCCCATGAAAAATAAACACAGCGCTGTGAACATATCTTACAGCTTACGCCGAGTGGCATATCAGAACCATGTGATTTTAAACTGATTGAAGATATCCTCTCAAGAATTCAATAAATATTCTAATTTCTGTTCAAATAGATGATTAGCCCTTTTATCTGATTCCATTTTATCCTGAAGTGCCGCAAGTCTTTCTGAAATGGTGCCATTTTTCACAACATCCTCATAATACTCGTTGATACTTCTATCCATTAAACTTTCGTAAGGAGTAACAGATTTGTAAGGAGTATTGTAAGGAGAAACTGATTTGTAATGAGTAACTGATTTGTAAGGAGTAACTGATTTGTCCTCCATCATACTAATGTCATCATCCATCATATTAATGTCATCAAAATCTGCCATAGTTTTCGGTGTATCATCATTAACCACGGACTCTAAATACTTCTCAAAATCAGTGGCTTGTTTTCTTTCATTCTTTATCCTACTAATAATGGATTGAGAAAAGATGATCTCATCAGAAAGTGGTTTAACAATCTCTATTTTTTCTGTATTTGCCTTTGCTATTTCTAGTTGTTTTATTTCTTCTTCTCTCACTCTTTCCACTGCTCTGTGAAATGTGTCATCTACAGTAGGGTTATCTACAAAAACATAAATTTGATGAATTATTACACAGTTAGGAAACTACTACTTAAAGTTGTTGATCAAGCATTCTTAATGGAAGTTTTAATTTCACTCTTTAATCCAAATAAAACCTATCAAATTTATCATTTAACATTTAATTAGGACATAAATAGAGCCTTGGACCAGGTTTCATAAATACAGTCTGAAGCCATGTTTTGTAACTAGTCTCAAAACTAAGTTTCATAAATAGTCTTAAACCAGGTTTCATATATACAGTCTTAAACCAGGTTTCATAAAATACCATCTTAAACCAGGTTTCAGAAAATACAGTCTTAAACCAGGTTTCATAAATACAGTCTTATATGCAGACTGAAATCAATTTTCATTAATACAGTCTTAAATACAGTCTTAAACTAGGTTTCATCAATACAGTCTCAAACCAGGTTTCCTAAACCATGATACTATCTAAAACCAGGTTTCAGAAATAGAGTCATACACAAGATTTCAAAAATACATGTACAGTCTTACAGTAGCTTTCATAAACCTGGTTTCATAAATTATAATCTCCAACCAGTTGATTCTTGATAAGAATTTTAATACTTTGAAGTCTAAACATTTACCTCCCTCAGCTGTTTCAAGTAATGCTGTCTTCCATAAAAATGGTGGACTGTATTTTGTAAATGTTTCATTAGTATAAAATACATGCAGCTCATCAGGGTTGTCCTAAAAAAAAAAGTCAAAAGGGAGTATTTCATTAATAATTATTATAAGCCCTACTAATATTTTATTTCTTAGTGAGAGAGAGAAATGGGTTTCAACGTCCACTCGACACAAACTAGGTCATTTTGGGACTAACATGATTCAATTTTATTTCAATAATTTGCTTGGGCATAGAGGTCTTTAGCAGTGGGAGGAAACCCACAAGGTTGGACATGCGACCCTACTCCTTGTCACATACAACCAGGGAATCGAAACTACGCCAGTTGACTCAATGACAGAGCTTATGATACAGTGCGAACATGCTAACCATTCGGCCATCCAACTCCCTCATTTCTTAATCTAATATATAGTTAATGTGTACACCATGCTTACAAAGTGGTATAGAAATTTAAATACAATAAATAAAAAACATGAAATATGAATTTTATTTAGTTTTCGTATGTTATCAGAAATGACCGACAGGGACAATTTTGAAGTGGAAGCCCTAGTTTAATGTTCTACTTTTCTGCACCGACTGGGCTATTGAAGATGGAAAAGGGCAAGGACACAGAACTCATCAACAAAAATGAAATGAAATGGTCAAGCCTGGAAATAAGGCACCTGTCACTGACAATGTCAGGCACAGATTCAGGCTTTGTCAGGCACAAAACATATGGTGCCTGTCATTTTGTCCGGCACTGATTTGTCTTTTTTATTGATATTATTAATACATGTCCGGCACTAAGTTGAAAATGTCAGGTACTATTTCATTAGTGCCTGGAAATGGTGTTTAATAGCATGTCAGCACTAATCGGACACAACAACAAAAAGAAATGATTAATTTTTTTTTTTAAAACTCACCTTTCCCCTGCAAGTTTTATTCAAGCTTTTTTTATCGTAGATTAAGGAATCTAATCTATAAATAGTTTTTAATTTATAATCTATACAAGCTTGTAGAAGATCAGTCCAAGGCATATTCACATAAGTAGGTTGACAATTCTCTTCTCTTTCCACCAAAAAACATGTATCTTCAAAATCATCTTTAACTTTTTTCAATAAACATTTTACTCTGAAATAGATAAAGAATATAAATAACAATTTATCTTCCATTAAACATACAATATGCAAGAGTTAAATCTGCCTACTGCAGGTCTTTCTTTAGGCCTGAAAGGTTATGTAAATTATTAATTAGACATTAATTAACTTATCAAGACCATAATTAACTATCGATGTCATCGCTAGCCTGCGATGTTTATTGGATTAGGTTTCCGATTTGTTGTTCGACTTCCATTCATGATTTAATCATGAAATGGATAATCGAGACTAAGTTTTTTATCGTACTGACTTTAGTAAGGATGATCGAGGCTAGGCCCAAAATTAAATCGCTAAATTCTCGGTTCAGAGTGAATCAATTTGACTGAAATTTTCAGCAAATTTCCTTAACATTATATAGTTTTTAATTAGTCTAGTGAAAACTACCAGCTCTTTATCTAATTAAGAATATAGCTGAAAACCGGGAAAGTTAAAAGAAATGAAGTGAAAATCTTAATATTTGACTGTGCCACTCTTTCGAATTAACCAGAAATATCGAACAGGGTTACTTCTCTTACATAGGTTGACAAAGACAGTTGTCTAGTCATTTGGATGGGACGAAAAACCAGGGTCTCAAGTGTACATCGGCGTGCACATAAAAGATCCCTTGGCAGTTGGAATTCAATATAAGAGTAGGCTTAGTGCTGCTGCCTGGGCAAAATTTTCCTCATTAGCCCTAGTTGGAGCAGAACAGTAGGACGTTAAACCCCATTTCATTTCATTTCTTTACATAGGAAATTATAAAATTGTGTAGGCAGAAATAACTCTGTCAGGTCTGAATCCCCCAAAACACCCACCCCCAATTTGTAGAGATAAGAGAGAGAAATGGGGTTTAACTTTCACTTGATACAAAGTAGGTCATTTTGGGACTAACTTATGGTTCAATTTTATTTCAATAATTTGTTTGTGTGCAGGGTTCTTTAGCAGTGGGAGGAAACCAGAAGATCCGGAGAAAACCCACAAGGTTGGACAGATGACCCTATTCCTTGTCACGTACAAGTGGGAAATCGAAACAACGCCATTTGACTCAATGAGAGACCTTGTGATGTCACACACACGCGTTAACCATGCAACCCGCATTTTAGACATAACCACAGAAACTTTAGTCTCAAAATGACTTCAAATCTCATCTGGATGTCATTCCATCTCTCTCAACTAGACTTCATTCAATTCCTCTCAACTGGACTTCATTCCATTCCCCTCAACTGGACTTCATTCCATTCCTCTCAACTCCACTTCATTCCACTCCCTTCAACTAGATTTCATTCCATTCCTTTCAACTGGACTTCATTCCACTCCTCTTAACTGGACTTCATTCCACTCCTCTCAATTGGTCTATATTCCACTCCTCTCAACTGGACTTCATTCCACTCCTCTCAACTGGACTTCATTCCACTCCTTTCAACAAGACTTCATTTCACTCCCTTCAACTACATTTCATTCCATTCTTTTAACTAGACTTTATATAAACTAACGGTAGACTATTAATTTAAACAACCTGATTTCTTCATCTTTTAGAAAAAAAAATAAAAAGAATGAAATATAGTTACCTAGTAACAAGATCTACTGTTTCTGATCCCTCTTTTCCTTCTGTAACCGTGGTTACAAAATAACAGACATCCTGACACACTTGTTGCCAACTATCTGTCTGTTCATCAATATAATAAAAGTCTGGTAAGTATAATGATGATACCAGACTTGAAAGATATTCTAAATGATGATCTGTATTCCAATGAACAGGTGGTTGATCTAAAGGAAAGGAGAAATCAAATATAACTTTAAATTTAAAATAAAATGGGGTTTAACGTCCCTCATTTGCTGCACGACTAAGATAGGCATATGACATGCAGTGTACTTTGAGGTAAATCTTGCCCAGACGGAGGTCCTAATTTGCCGCACCAATTAGCCTAACGAAAATGGGCATAGGACATGCAGTGTACTTTGAGGTAAATTTTGCCCTAATTTGCTGCACTACTGAGATAACGAAGATGGGCATACGACATGCAGTGTACTTTGAGGTAAATCTTGCCCAGACGGAGGTCCTTATTTGCCGCACCAACTGGGCTATCGAAGATGTGCATACGACAATCAGTGTACTTTTTGAGGTAAATCTTGCCTGGACAGAGGCGCTATGGTCTACATTTATTTCGATTTCTAACTTTAACATGCTGCTGATTGTATATACGCGGGACCTTGCTGTTTACATACCATCTTAATGATTTGCCACGCCCTCCATCTTTCTCTGCTAACACCGAGATAGAATCATGTATCTCCTGGTTAGTGAACCTTTACTGCATCACGGTGACTCCCACTAAATTACAATCGTACGTCGCGGTGGTGTAAATGTGTGGTATGCTGTGTGATGCCAAATAATAGAATATCCTAATTTCCATCAGAGATAGAAAGAGAAATGGGGTTTAACGTCCACTTGACACAAACTAGGTCATTTCGGGACTAACACATGGTTCAATTTTATTTCAATAATTTGCTTGTGTGTAGGGGTCTTTAGCAGTGGGAGGAAACCGAAGGACCCGGAGAAAACCCACGAGGTTGGACAGGGGACCCTACTCCTTGACACGTACAAACGGGGAATCGAAACCCCGCCAGTTGACTCAATGACAGACCATCTGATACAGCGCGCGCATTCTAACCATTAGGCCATCCAACCCCCCTAATTTCCATCAATAACACCAAACAATATTAATTTTTAGTTCTTCAGATATGATAAATAGATATTCACAATTTTCTTTTCTTAGAATTCTAAAACTTATAAATTTGGAACTTAAAGGAATAAAAAAAACAACAAAGTTTAAATTGATGTGGCTTAAGATACCCAAACTAATTATTGCTATAATATCCAACAATAGAAATATTTAATACCATTCTGATGATGAAACCAGGAAAATTCAGGAACTGGCCAAGAAAACTTCTTTAATCCTGGTGAAGGTATAACTTCTTTCAGATAATCAATTACACTGTTATACAGCTCTATTAATACTTCTGGGGACTGGAAATAAATAAATAATTGGACATTCTGATTAAAACACAGATCCTATTTCGTTTCGTTTTTTATACAGTAGAACTTGCTCGGGCGTGCACTCCTAATCATCGAACACTTGCTTCAACGAGCCCCCCCCCCCACACGAGCGATTTTTAAGTAATTTAACCCATACTAAACACGCACCTGTTCAACGCGTGCAACGGGCATCTATATTAGCCCCAGATCATGCTATTTCATCCATTAAGCGAGAACATCATAGTGAATCTCTCGGAGAATCACGTTCTCGCTTGAGTGAACGAGACTGAACTGTCACTAATCTTGACACGATTTACTCACTTGGCTTGAACTAACTATCACTAATTAACAAGTTTACTAATATTACTACGTCTCGTAAAGTTCTTACACCTACTCGAAAAGTTTTGACACTTGAAGAATGTGTCAAAGTGATACAGTTTTCAAATGAAGGTAAAAGTAGTCGCGGAATCGCTAAAATAGTTGGCGTGGGAAATACTCAAATTCACGGCATTTTGAAAAGAAAGGCAGAAATTTTAGACGATTTTGAATATAATTTATCACCTCACAAGAAGCGCACGAAAAGGTCGACAAGTTGGGGTTGGAGCAATATTGGATACCTCTAGTCAAAGAGCACCTCCATTAAGCAAGCATTTTTAAATTTCCCTTGGGTGCTACTGTAGTTCAAAATTTAGTTTTACTTGTCTTTATTACACTAGGATCTGGAATAGTTGTTATATAACCCGCGTTCTAGATGATGTGAGAGATTAGCCAATGAAACGGTCTGTTATGACAGGTTTTTGGCTTGAGGTGCATGGAACTGTGTGTAACCCACTAGAAACAACGCTAATTGGTTAATCAAATGTCTAACATCATAGCCGCTTGTATGATCTCTGATGCGACCTTCCACTACAATCGGTCAGATCTTTATGTAGTGTAGGCCATGGAAAGTATAAAAAAAAAAGAAATGAAATATAGATCTGTATTTTAATCAGATTGTTAAAATGAATATCAATCCAAAAATGATTCAATTCCGTTCAGTATTCACAAAGATATGAGAAATTGCAATTTTGCAGTATTCAACCTCCTCTGTATATCATATAATCCACACAACACAAACTAGGTCATTTCGGGACTAACATATGGTTTAATTTTATTTCAATAATTCGCTTGCGCGTAGGGGTCTTTAGGAGTGGGAGGAAACCGGAGGACCCGGAGAAAACCCACGAGGTTGGACAGGCGATGTTGTTCAATAACTCACTTGAGCTTTTTGGTGTTCTGCAGTGGGAGGAAACGGGAGGACCAGGAGAAAACCCATGAGGTTGGACAGGCACCCCTACTCCTTGCCACGTACAGCCCGGGAATCAAAATCATGGCAGTTGACTACGGAATAAGACCACTGCAGGTACCGAGGATGCAGACAATATAAACAAGCCAGTTTTGTTTATTTACCTGATGCAATAACTTCTTGTTCTTCCTGCTTCGTAAATCTTGTAAAACTGGTGTAAAATATTCCTCTAATAAAACATCATTGAGAAATTCTTGTAATGATTTAGACTGTATAGATGGTGGTGCTGGCATATTCCTGCCCAACCATTTTACACAGAAACATAGCTATAATAATACAAATACACAGTATACACAGCTATAATAGAACAAATACAGATTATACACTGGAACATAGCTATAATAAAACAAATACACAGGAACACAACTATAACAATTTATTTGGGGAAGCTTTTTAAGAGTATTCCTTCAACATTCTCAAGCAATTACAGTAACAAATGTGCAAGGCAAATATATCTAGACAAGCAATAACAACTAATTTTGTTACCTGATCAGATATGTTTGGATCTTCAATATTAATTTGACCATCTCTCGATGTTGGTAGAAACACCAAATACATATCTGATATTAGATTGCCTTCTATATAACTTGATAAATTCAACTTCTCTATTACTTTATCTTCACCTAACATTTCTTGTTCTCTTGTTGAACAAACAACAACCAATGGTAAACTAGGATACATTGGTTTCGCCTGCATAATTCTAGCCAATCGTAATTGACTTTCTAACCAGATATCATCCTGTTCAGTAAAATATAAAATTATGCTGAATTTTTCATATGAAGAAACAATTTGTTATAGAATTTAATAGGACCATCTTAACCTTTTGTCACCTGGACCACCTAAAACAATTGGGGATCACGGTGGCTAAGTGGGTAAGACGCTGGCTCGCTAGACTGGAGGTCGGGTGTTCGATCCCTGCATTGACCGAGAACTTTCATCCAGATTTTCCGGCGTGGTTCCCCCTTGTCAGTGATGCAGGATGGAGGGCCCGTGTACACATTGGGATGCACGTAAAAGATCCCTTCACAGTTGGAATTTGATATAACAGTAGGCCGTAGTGCCGCTGTCCAGGCAAAATTTTCCTCATAACCCACTGTATGGCGTATCCCTGTCTTCATTAGCCCAGTTCGGAGCAGACAAGTAGGACATTGAACCCCATTTCATTTCATTTCCTAAAACAACTGCTTCCTCTAGCATTTGAAAATAGCTGTGAATTATCTGTATACTGTGACTGTCGTTTTTAGATAGTCTAAATTGCAGTTTCAGGTTACGAAAATGAGCTACAAAACTCCATGAAGAAAAGGTAACTTTTTTCAATTTCTGTTTTCAGGGAATCCGTATAGTCAATATTTACATGTACCTATGGTAATGAAGCATGTTGTGTAAAATCTTTGATTAGAAAATCAAATGAAATGAAATAAAATAGTGTTTAACATTCTACTGTTCTGCTCGGACTGGGCTAATGAAGACGGGAATACGCCATACACTGTGCTATGAGGGAAATTTTGCCCAGATAGCGGTGCTACGGCCTACTTTTATATCGAATTCCAAATGCCAATGTGTACATGGGACCTTGGTATTTCGCCCCATCCAAATGACTAGACCGCTATCCCTGTCAGGCAGTCCACTGACACGGGGAAACCATGCCGGCTCTGATTAGAACTGAGCCCAATTGGGCTTAATGACTTACTGTCAGGCTATCAATATAATATATTGCTGTCCTGGCCAAATGTCCATAATAGTACACTACGTGGTGTATGCCCATCTTCATAAACCCGGATGAGGCAGAACCTTCGAACCTTAAACTCCACTTTATTTCAATTCATTTCTTTCATGATGCTCTCAAGCAACATACCAACCAAATTTGGTTGAAATCCATCAAGTGGATTTGATGAAAAATGAAAAAGGTCGAAGGCTTGGGCTTGGGTTTCTGGTTGGGATGGATTAATAGATGATGGATGGATGGATGGATAGATGGATAGATGGATGGCGATGGGATGGTGGATGGATGGGGGATGGGGATGGATGGAGATGGAATGGATAGATAGTGGATAGATGGGGGGGATGAATAGAGGGATGGGATGGAAGGATAGAGGGATGGATAGATGGATGAATGGATAGAGGGATGGATGGATAGAAGGATGAATGGAAGGGACTGGATGGATGGATGAATGGATGATGGATGGGATGGGGATGAGGATGGATGGAGATGGATAGAGGGATGGAGGGATGAATGGATGATGGATGGAGATGGGATGAGGGATGAATGGATGATGGATGGGATGGGATGGGATGGGATGGGATGGGATGAATGGTTAGCAGGATGTGACAAGAACCTTTTGGGCCGTTGGTTAACAAGTTATCTATATTGAATGTTTATTACCTGTTCTAGATCTGAACTGGAATCAGTTGGTAGAACAAATATTAACCCACTGGTGCCCAGTAACACCCGTTCATCTTCTAACTCTTCTATCTCTTCGGCTTCAAGTGTTCCACTTAAACATTGAACACAGAATCCAAACTGTAATGGCTGCCTGCCATGGTTACCATCAATACTAGTATTATACAAACTTAATATTTCTCCCTGTTGAGAAAACAATTCAAAATTATTAAAAAGGTTTTCAATTTTCATATTTATAGTTATGTATTTAATAAGTGTTCTCTCAAAACTCATGTTCCCCACCAGTTGCAAATATTGGGACAGAAATGGGATTTAACAACCATTCGACACAAACTAGATCATTTATGGACTAAAATATGGTTCAATTTCATTTCAAGCTTCGGATCGAAACCAGGCCACTTGACTCAATGACAGACCTTTGACCCCCCCCCCCCCCAGATGTTAAGACACTCCTTTGGTCAACTTCTGGTTAGCACATTTAGCCTGGACAGCAGCGCAACGGCATACTCTTATATCGAATTCCAACTGCCAAGGGATCTTTTACGTGTCTGCCAATGTGTACACAGGACCTTGGTTCTTCATACAAACAACTATACATTGTACCTTGCCAGGCCCTCTGACAGGGAGACACCGATAAAGCCCAATGATCCGCAAAGCAGGTATTAAACATGGGACCTCAGCGATCCAACATCTTACTCACTGAGCCACTGTGGCTCCCGACACAGAATAAAAATAAAACTAAACTTAATAAACTGTCAACTATACCTTGTAATTGTCATTATTGCATTCTGGGATAGCACCTCGTCTAAATTTAGTTTTCAACCAATCACAGAAATCTTTAGTGTGTTTATTAGTAGATGCGTTGCTGGGTGTTGTATCAGGAAGTGACATCACTAGTTTCCATGTCAACCGTTTAGACAAGTGGTTGTTATCAGCTTTATGAGATATTTTCAATAGCTCTGGTTGCATGAGTCGCGGGATGTCTAACGGCTGCCACGCTTTAATCTGTCGAAGATGCTGTTGCTGAAAGGCGATAGAAAGTCTGGCCGTCAACATCAGATTCATTTTTTCCAGATCTGTTGCCGGTTCTAGCGCTAATTTTGTCTTCTGATCCAAAAACATGGTTTTATCACAAATATCATTATTCCGTCTATCAGGTAGTAAATCCTGCAATTGAAATTTGGGGCCCTGGGCAGATGGACCACAGGGGAACGCCAGCATGGCTCGTTTCAGTTTAATCTGAGCTACATATCTCTGCTTCCAAACTTGAAAATACAAACCGCAACGTTTTAATTTGATTATATTTTCTGCTTCTCGGAATTGTTCTAATCTTTGGACAACATTAACTTCGAAGACATCTGCCGCGATTTCATCTATGATATCAGATACAACATCTTGAACTATCTCTTCCATTAAACTCTCGTTACATCTCTCTATTCTCTTTTCCTTTAGTTTACTCTGTACATCCCTAAAACAGACAGACAGATAGATAGATGGATGGATAGATGGATGGATGGATGGATGGATGGATGGATGGATGGATGAATGGATGGATGGATGGATGGATGGATGATGGATGGATGGATGGATGGATGGATGGATGAATGGATGGATGGATGGATGGATGGATGGATGGATGGATGGATGAATGAATGAATGAATGGATGGATGGATGGATGAATGAATGGATGGATGGAGAGAAAGAAAGAGAGAGATCAGATCAGATCAGATCAGATCAGACTGTGGTCTTGGCAAGTTAATAAATGTCTAATTAACAATTTATATAACATTTAAGGCCTAAAAAAAAACCTGCAATAGACAGATTTAGTTTTAATAAAGACAATTTAAAGGCTACATTGGTTTCTTTTCATTTCCCAACACCACTTTTATGTGTCTTAGACAAATTGAGTAATAATAAAGCAGCAACGTTTGTCGTACAAGCCCATTGGTATGTTCATAATATCAAGTCTTTAAAATGATATACCATATTTTTGATATTGGGACATTCATAATACCAAGTCCTTACATTAAAATAGTTTGACCTTAATTTGAGATATATGTCTTTAAAGTTACAATTTCATATTTTCTAAGAAAGTCAAAACATAATCATTTTTATGTCTTTGGCATAGGTTGTCAACTCACTATTATACGATCTTTCTCATACTTAAAAACCTTCACACCGGAAATAATAACACAATTACCTCTGAATTACCTCCCTTGTTTTCTATTCCCCACCATGGAATAGCTATCTTCAAACGTTTGAATTTGAAGTTGAAAATGATATTTTTGCCAATTTCTCAACTGGCAATAGCAAATTATAGGATTAATTGGATTATTCTTTAACAAGGTAGGACTGTTTATAGATACCATCTATTTTAGGGCTTTATTTTAATACATTTTAAAAATATAACTTAAAAATATGAAATTGTAACTTTAAGAATTTAGAAGGGATCTAATCTTTATGTTCGAAAGACTTCATTCTTTATGCTAGGTTCGCACTATCACGATTCGCGCAACGAATATTATTGTCAGTTGTGGCAATCGTGTTGATCCGAAACGAATCTGAATATATCTACAGATACCAGATCGTGGACACATACCAGATCGTGAATGTTCGAAAGACTTCATTCTTTATGCTAGGTTCGCACTATCATGATTCGCGCAACGAATATTGTTGATCCCAAACGAATCTGAATGTATCTACACATACCAGATCGTGGACACATATCAGATCGTGAATGTTTGAAAGACTTCATTCTTTATGCTAGGTTCGCACTATCACGATTCGCGCAACGAATATTGTTGTCAGTTGTGGCAATTGTGTTGATCCGAAACGAATCTGAATGTATCTACACATACCAGATCGTGGACACATACCAGATCGTGAATCAAAACTATAGTTAATTAACTGTATTTTCTTTTAAGTAATTTTTTAAAAAATTTAATCAGTCCAAATAGTTTTTCTATAATATATTGTATAATAAATGGTAAATTATTCAGCATGACTCTAAAACAAAATATATATTAGTTTTAAGTAACCATAAAATGATGAGATACTTGAAGGTCATTGTTTGGTTTGTCACTTGTTACCTTGAGATTAAGATTAAAGTGCAGTAAGACTATTTATTTTCTTTTAATCTAACTGACTGATTGATTGATTGATTGATTGATTGATTGACTGAGTGATTGGCTGCAAATTAGTACTAATCTTTGATTATAATATACATCTTATCAGAAATCCACTTCTTAGGTTACATGTCTAAAAAAGGTTCCTACATAAAAAGTAATAAAGAAAATGTTTAATGCCTTCTTATTTTTCTTATAATTTTTTAAAACTGATTAAATCTTTTTTTTTTAGAATTATAATGAATTGGATTTGTGTCAGATACACTTAATTACTTCTTTGGTTTTATAAAATTTGAGGCTTGTCATATTGGAAATATTTATATATGTCATAAAATGTAATTGAAAAGTAATTGAAATGTAATTGACCATTACATGATTTTTGGAATGTAATTAATTACATTTCCATTACTCATTACTTTTGAAATCTTCCATTACTCATTACATGGCCATTACTTAAAAAATGTAATGATTACATTCCATTACCATTACCCCAGCCCTGGACTCAATAAGGACAATCCTTTCATAACACATCGCAAGACAGTGGGAACCTAGCATTAAATCATACAAAATAAATCCTCTGAATTATTTACCTATATTCAGCCACTGCCATGTTCTTCGAGTCTTGTTGACAGACGTCTGTCATGTACTCCTCCATTATTTCTTGTGCCAGTCTGTCTAACCTCTCCTTTCTCTCTTTTTCCTTCCTCATTCTCTCGTCTAGTTCTCTTTGTTCCTTCGCTAATTTTCTCACTCTCTCTTCATCTTGTATAACTTCTTCACACAATTCTCTACAAAATAGATTGACATCGATGAAATAATCATGACTTGGCAAGTTAATAAATGTCTAATTAACAATTTATATAACATTTAAGGCCTAAAAAAAAAACCTGCAATAGACAGATTTAGTTTTAATAAAGACAATTTAAAGGCTACATTGGTTTCTTTTCATTTCACAACACCACTTTTATGTGTCTTAGACAAATTGAGTAATAATAAAGCAGCAACGTTTGTCGTACAAGCCCATTGGTATGTTCATAATATCAAGTCTTTAAAATGATATACCATATTTTTGATATTGGGACATTCATAATACCAAGTCCTTACATTAAAATAGTTTGTCCTTAATTTGAGATATATGCCTTTAAAGTTACAATTTCATATTTTCTAAGAAAGTCAAAACATAATCATTTTTATGTCTTTGGCATAGGTTGTCAACTCACTATTATACTTATGGAGTAATTAACATGAAATCATAGTGACAGCAATATGATTCGGAAGTCATAAGTCATTGTTTACAATATTTGAACAGTAATTTCAAAATATGCGGAAATTATATGATAAAATTAGTGTGCATTATTTGTCAAATCCAAACTTTTACTTTTTATGTCAATCTGATTAAAACAGTTCCTATTTCGTTTCGTTTTTTACAGTTCAAAATTTCGTTTTACTTGTCTTTACTACACTAGGATCTGGAAGAGTTGTTATATAACCCGCGTTCTGGATTATGGGAAGGATTAGCCAATGAAACAGTCTGTTATGGCGAGATTTTGGCGCAAGGTGCACGGAACTTTGGCTAAACCACTAGAAACATCAACGATGATTGATCAATCAATGTCCAACGTCATAAGGTCAAAAGCTGCTCGTATGACACCAAACGCAACCTCCCACTACAACTGACCAGATCTTCATAAAGTATAAAAAACGAAACGAAATATAGATCTGTATTTTAATGGTTAGCGTGTGCACGCTGTAACTTAAGGTCTGTCATTGAGTCAACTGGTGCGGTTTCGATTCCCCAGTTGTACGTGACAAGGAGTAGGGTCGTCTGTTCAACCTTGTGGGTTTTCTCAGGGTTCTCCAGTTTCCTTCCACTGCGAATTATTGAAATAAAATTGAACCATGTTATTCCCGAAATGACCTAGTTTGTGTCGAGTGGACGTTAAACCCCATTTCTCTCTTAAAATTCCGTCTTCATTAGCCCAGTCGGTGCAGAACAGATGGACATTTAACCCCATTTCATTTCATCTTCAAATCTATTTGTAATTAATCCATTGGAACAAAAAGCAATAAATGAAATTGGGTTTAACATCTTAGTTTTGAGAGAGAGAGAGAGAGAGAGAGAGAGAGAGAGAGAAAGAGAGAGAGAGGGGGAGAGAGAGAGGTTTAATGTCCACTTCACACAAACTAGGACATTTCGGGACTAATGCATGGTTCAATTTATTTAAATAATTCACTTGCACGCAGTGGTCTTTAGCAGTGGAGGGGGGTTGGATGGCTGAATGGTTAGCGTGCGCACGCTGTATCATAAAGTCTGTCATTGAGTCGACTGGCGTGGTTTCGAATCCCCGGTTGTACGTGACAAGGAGTAGGGTCGCCTGTCCAACCTCGTGGGTTTTCTCCGGGTCCTCCGGTTTCCTCCCACTGCTAAAGACCCCTACGCGCAAGCGAATTGTTGAAATAAAGTTAAACCATATGTTAGTCCCGAAATGACCTAGTTTGTGTCGAGTGGACGTTAAACCCCATTTCTCTCTCTCTCTCTCTTTAGCAGTGGGAGGAAACCAGTGGTAAGGGAGTATACTGGATAGGATTTAACATACCTGATCATATCTTTCTGTATATTAAAACTCAATTCTTGTATAACAGCTGTACCGATACTATGGAAGTATTGTTGTGCTAAAACAGGACCTTTAGCTATATCTAATACATATTCATTAATAACTTCTAGGAAGATCTCTCTAGTCACTCCTTTAATAGCCTGAAATAAAATCATATCAAAAAATTTCTATCTATGTTTGCATTTTACGAACCATATATATAATTTTCAAGGTTTTAAATGGATTATTTAATATTCAATTAAAATATCAACAGTAAATAATTCGTGGATCCAATCAGAATATAAAGATATATTGCCAGGCAACGAAACAAACGCCCATGGCAGCTAAGTCGTACGAGCAGTCTACAAGAGTTGTGTCGCATTTATAATACACTAAAATCTGATTAAGAGTAACAACTCATTAAATAATTATCACAAAATCATTAGAATTTGTTATCAAAAATCATTGAATATCAATATACTTGTTCGTGTCAAGACATTAAACTCTGTGTATCAATCTAAAGTCAATCGAAACAATTATATATAGGCGTAAACACAGTGTATAAATATAAAATTAATCAAGATGATAACTATGGTCTCTAAAGCATAACTTTAGCCTCTAGAGCGTCACAAGATTTTTCAAAGTGATCAAGGGCCATAACTCTGACAGTAATTATCGGAAATCTTTGAAAATCAATAGGCTTATTCGTCTGATGACCTTAATCACTGTGTATCAGTCGGATATTAATGGACAGACAGTGGCGACGACAATATAAAAAGTATTTGTATTAATTTACCTCGTTTGAGTAGATATAGTCTGTTGTAGGAGTAGTTGTAGTAGTTGTAGTGATTGTAGATGGTTGGACAGGTATCTCTATATTTTCACTAACACTACTAGTCGAAGGTACTTGTACATTAACTATAAAATAAAAATTCAATATACATTAAAAACATGGATTCCCCTATAACAGACTATAGTGAGACCTAGATACATTACAAACAAGGGGTTTCCTATAACAAGTAAATTTACTATCGCAACACCTTTATAGATTGCACAAAACTCTTAAATATACATTATGCAAGAGCTAAATCTGCCTATTGCAGGTCTTTCTTTAGGCTAAACTATTAATTAGGCGTTTATTAACATGAAAAGATTTTAATCAACTCTCGATACTATCTTATTTTTATGCTTCAGATTTTCACTGGATTTGAATCCGATCTGCTGCTCAATACTCACTGATAATTAAATCCAGAAATGGGTAATCAAGACTTTAGTAATGATGATCGAGACTAGGCCTAAAATTTAATTGCTAGTATCTCGGTTCAGCATATTCCTTTACATTATCTAGTTTTTAACTACTGTAGTGAGAACTACCAGCTCTTTATCTAATCTTAGAAAATGTCCCTTTAAGAAAAGGTATCTTAACTTTAGTAAAATCATTATAGAATACAAATAAAGTTTTACCCATTAAATGAAATGGGGTTTGCAGCCTACTTTATTGCTCCGACAGGGTTAATTAAGACGGGCATGCACCATACAGTGTGCTATGGGGGGAAATTTTGCCGAAAGCGGCACTACAGCCAACTGTCAAGAGTTTCTACTTATATTAGGGTACACTGATTATTAAATGATTCTTATGGAGGCTTTGACTGTAATGCTATTAGGAGCCAAACTTACAGAGGCCATATAACAAAACCTAAATCAACATGAATTCTTTGTTATGAAAATAAACTGCAAATCACAGGAAAGAAATAATATGATGTACTAACGTTCTGATAAAATCTCCTTCTTGGACACAAACTTCCCATATTTATCAAAACTAACTGATGGAGGTGGTAGATTTAGTTCTGGTAACTCTCCACCATTTATCACCTATAACCAATATAAAAATAGTTTATTGTTTGATCAGCAATAACATGCATAACAATATTGTATATCCCAATATGGAATGGAATGAAATGGGGTTTAAAGTCTTACTTTTCCACTTCAGAGAGAGAGAGAAATGGGGTTTAACGTCCACTCGACACAAACTAGGTCATTTCGGGACTAACTCATGGTTAAGTTTTATTTCAATAATTCGCTTGCGTGTAGGGGTCTTTAGCAGTGGGAGGAAACCGGAGGACCCAGAGAAAACCCACAAGGTTGGACAGGCGACCCTACTCCTTGTCACGTACATCCGGGGATTCTAAACCATGCCAGTTGACTCAATGACAGGCTTTATGATAAAACGTGCACGTGCTAACCATTCAGCCATCCAACCCCCTTTTCTACTCCAATCTGGCTAATGAAGACAGGCATACACAATGTAAATGAAATGAAATGAGGTTTAACGTCCTAGTGTTCTGCTGCGAACTGGGCTAATGAAGATGAGCATACGCCATACAATGTGTAATGAGGGAAATTTTGCCCAGACAGCGGCACTACGGCATACTCTTATATCGAATTCAACTGTCAAGGGATCTTTTACGTGCATGCCAATGTGTACACATGACCTCCAGGCTAGTTAGCCAGCGTCTTACCCACCTAGCCACTGTGATTCCCCATACACAAGGCAATGGGATAAAAGTGAAACTTTGCCCGGACTGCAATTGAATTTCAACTGTCAAGGGTTATTTTACGTGCACACCAACTAGACACTGTTCCTTCCCTGGCTGGTACGTCCTGCACCAATTGATAAGAAGGAACCACACCGGAAATCCTGTGAAAACAGAGTATCGTAACACTGTCATAATACGTCAAACTTTAACAGAATTCACCTCTCTGACTGGAATTGTACGTTTTGACTCTATCAATGTAATAGATCGTTTAGGTGGTACTGCTACCTCTGGATCAACAAAAGGACCACTATCAACAGCTAGAAAACCATTATTAGAACGCAAACCATAATAAGCACAAAATTCATCTGCTTCATCAGTATCTTCAAAGGCAAACACTTTAACAAGGTGTGGGTACTGAAAATTTACAAATATTAAAAAATCAGACATTTGCACTTCAACAATATACTTAATACAGAGAGAGAGAGAGAGAGAGAGAGAGAGGTCCACTCGACACAAACTAGGTCATATCGGGACTAACATATGGTTCAATTTTATTTCAATAATTCACATGTGCGTAGGGGTCTTCAGCAGTGGGTGGAAACTGGAAGACCCAGAGAAAACCCACGAGGTTGGACAGACAACCCAACTACATGTCATATATGTATATAAAGTCAATTCTCGAATTGTGTAAATTTTGCTACTTTTTTTTATCCTAGCATTGTATCTTTAATGTTCAAATTGAAATGTTTATATTTAAAGGAAATCCCCTTCATTTATGAGTAAATTGTTGTTTTTTAAAAAAAATACAATTATTTTTTTATCAAATGAATTAGCTTAATTACCTTTGTGTGTTTTCCCAAGGCTTTCTTCAAAGTCAGTAAACCTTTTCTACGAACTTGTGTAAAATATCGATGAACTATACAGGCATTTAGAAATGATGCCTGCTTTACCAGTCGAAAAAATCTAACATAATTATTACTGTTTAAAGCTGAATAAATCTTCAAAGCCCAACGAATTTCTGGAGACTGGCGTACAACATCACGTAATTCTTGAACTTCACTGTAACAGAATGGTTATACAATCTTGAATACAAATGAAATGATGTATAATGTTGTACTCAAGCCTGGCAGCATTGGCCGAGAAAGTTCATCCTGATTTTCCGACGTGGTTTCCCCTTGTCAGTGATACAGGACGGAGGGCCTGACAAGGACAGACGTCTAGTCATTCAGATGGGACAAAAAACTGAGGTCCCATTATTATTATTATTATTACAGCATATTTATAGTGCACCCTTTCATATAACATGTTCAGGGGCACTTTACAAAGTGACAATGTAAATCACACATAAACAACAAGATTATGGACATGTTAACGATTGTATACAGAGTCAGTTAAAAGCCTGATTAAATAAAGTAAATGTGTAAGTTGTTTTTTAAAAGAATATAGAGATGTACAACATCTTAAACCAAATGGTAGATTATTCCATAAAACAGGTGCTTGATAACTAAAAGAGCGCTGACCATAAGAGACTAGTTGAACAGTTTTGGGCTTTAAAAGTAGTTTATCTGATGTACGTAATGTTCGGCCAGGTATATAAAGGTCTAAAAGATCTGAGAGGTAAACAGGAGCTAAATTATTTAACCATTTAAAAGTAAGTAATAAAATCTTAAAATCAATTTGATATTTAACAGGTAACCAGTGTAAATTATATAAAACAGGAGTTATGTGGTCACATTTCTTAGTTAAAGTAACAAGTCTAGCCGCAGTATTCTGTACTTTTTGTAATTTATCTATAAGCTTTAAAGGTAAACCAACTAAAAGTGAATTAAAGTTATCTAATCGAGAAGTGACCAGAGAATTAACAAGTGACTTTGTGGCCTCTACAGTTACACATTTACGTATTTTACCTATATTTCTAATATTAAAATAGCACAATTTACAAATATTATTTACTTGAGCTCCCATAAGCATAAAACTATCAAAGATAGCGCCAATATTACGAGCAGAATAAGATGAAAATATATCACAATTACCAATTACAACAGGGGGGTTATTTTGTGCAGATTTACTTAATTGATGCCTTGAGCCTAATAACAAATATTCGGTTTTATCATCATTCAATTTTAGAAAGTTCTTTGACATCCATTTTCTAATTTCACTAATACAGTTCTCAAGTTGCAATTTTGATAAATTGAAAGAAGATGGACAATTAGGTGTAAATGAAATATATAACTGAGTATCATCGGCATACAAATGAAAGCTGAGACCATATTTTCTGACAATATCTCCTAATGGTGACGTATAGAGGGTAAATAAAATCGGACCAAGAACAGAACCTTGGGGAACCCCAGATGACAAAACAGATTCAGACGACGATTTGCAATTAACTAAAATATACTGTTTTCTACCCACAAGATAGCTCTCTAAAAGATTTAATGCAGAGCCACAAATACCGAATTTAAATTGAAGTCTACGTAGAAGAATGGAAGGGTCCACCGTGTCAATAGCAGCAGATAAATCTAATAAAATTAAAAAATGAACATTTTCTATTATCAATTTCCATTAAAATATCATTTGAAACCCGGGTTAAAGCTGTTTCGGTACTGTGAAATTGTTTATAAGCACTTTGAAATGGTTCATACAAACAGTTATCATCTAGATGGGTCTTTATCTGAGAAGCAATACATTTCTCCAATATTTTAGAAATAAAACTTAAGTTAGAGACTGGCCTGTAATTTTTAAAAACATTAGGATCCAGTGTAGAATAGTAGCGGATGATATACAAGAATTAATAATATTGGTAAAAACTGGAATAACTTCGTCTAGACAGTCCTTAAGAACAGAAGTCGGAACAGGATCTAATGAACAAGATTTAGGAGCAGACGATTTAATTAGCTTTAAAACATAAGATTCACTAACCAAGTTAAAATTTTCTAAATAAACAGAATTTTCTAACTTATCAAAATCATGAGCGTTAAAGTCAATAGTTTGATTTAAATCATCAAGTTCAGTTCGTATTTTCTGTATTTTTATTTGACGGGCATGCAAAATATCCTGTGGCAGTTGGAATTCGATATAAGAAGAGGCCATAGCGCCACTGCCCAGGCAAAATTTTCCTTATAGCACACTGTATGGCGCATATGCCCGTCTTCGTTAGCCCAGTTCAGAGCAGAACAATAGGAAGATAAACCCCATTTCATTTCGTTTCATTTCACTCAAGCCTGAACATAAGGTACCTGTCACATTATAATAAAAGCCTTGTGTGATAATTTATGTCTAACAAAAGTTTATGACAGGTAGCTAATGTCCAGACTTGGTCGTACTTTTCTGCATCAACCAGACTAATGTAAAGAGGCATGCAGTGTGCTATGAGGGGGGAAATTTTGCCCAGACAGCGGCACTACGACCTATTCTTATATCAAATTCCAACTGCCAAGGGATCTTCTACGTGCACGCCAATATGTACACAGAACCTTGGTTTTTAATCCCATTCTAACGACTAGACAGCTGTCCTTGTCACACCCTCCTTTCTGTTCCACTGACAAGCGGAAACTACTCCGAAAATCCTGATGAACTTTCTGAGTCTACACCGG
The DNA here is from genome assembly GCF_932274485.2 of Patella vulgata. Taxonomy (NCBI): domain Eukaryota; kingdom Metazoa; phylum Mollusca; class Gastropoda; family Patellidae; genus Patella; species Patella vulgata. Next base: position 9,476,389 of record NC_065885.2, read on the forward strand.
GAGCAAACCCACAACCTCCAAGCTAGCGTCCGTCTCCATTAACCCAGTATAGGAGCAGAACAGTAGGACGTTAAACCCCATTTCATTTCATTTCATTTCCAAGCTAGCGAGCCAGCATCTTACCCAAGTTTGGAAGAAGTTAATGGCCTACCAAAATATATAAAACACCATTTACCGTAATGTATCTAACTTACCGTAATGTATCTCCTTGATTCAGATTAGCTAATACCATATAAGCTCGGAATTCTGCCTCATTTTCACAGAAGATCAACTGATTTTTCTCCAAGTCATAATACATCTCCTTCAGAGTTTGTAGACATTTTGTCATATTTTCATCATTTATTTTACTATCGAAGACCATCATGTCTTGTTCACAGAGCCGATGTGAACAGTATATATGGAATCGGACACATTTTTCTATCAGTTCTACCACATTTTTATTACACAGTTGCTGTTGTGTAATATCCTACAAAAATAAACCATGTGTGTTAGAGCTTTATTTAATGTCCCCTGAGGTGATATCACCGACAATGGAAATAAACCAAAAATGATCAGGTTTCATCCTTTATGCTAGACTCCCAATGTCATTGGGGGGGTTGGATGGCCGAATGGTTAGCACGCGCGTGCTGTATCATGTGGCCTGTCATTGAGTCAACTGCCGTGGTTTCGAATCCCCGGTTGTACGTGGCAAGGAGTAGGGTCGCCTGTCCAACCTCGTGGGTTTTCTCCCACTGCTAAAGACCCCTACGCGCAAGCGAATTATTGAAATAAAATTAAAACATTATGTTAGTCCCGAAATGACCTAGTTTGTGTCGAGTGGACGTTAAACCCCATTTCTCTCTCTGTCAGGTGATGCATTACTATAGGATTGTCCCTATTGAGTCCACAATCTTAGATACGTTCGGATACGTTCTGATACTATCAACACGATTGCTACGACTGGCCATGTGACAGGATCACCACGATTACTCCACGCTTAGAACCACAATTTCATTCATAGCACAAATCGTGACAGTGGGAACCTAGCATTAGCACTAGAACCATCTGAAATGGGCAGTCAATATTTACATCTGCCAGAAGCTAAATGGTTAAAATAACTAAACATCTTTAATTTTGGTAAAAAAAATTAAAAATTGTCAATAATTGTCAACTATTTCTGTAATAGAAATGGGTACAGGTGACCATAGTAAACGATAACAAAAGGGGATTAAACATACATTATACAAGAGCTAAATTTGCCTATTGCAGGTCTTTATTTAGGCCTGAAATATTATATAAATTATTAATTAGACATTTATTAACAAAACAAGACCATAATCAATTCACAAGGCCATCTGATGGCTACGATTTTCAACAGACTTGAATTCGATCGAACATGCGACCTCCATTAGCAAGCCCACATCCTACCCACTGAGTCACCATGGTTCCCTACTTACTATAAACAAATACTATTTTAATAACCAACCAATTTAAGAATTAAGGTTCTCAAATGTTGCATTTGGGAAATGTGAAGGTTTCCGACACTCAATATGTTTGTACATGTAGATGACAACAGTATGTTTTGTCTCCATGGCAAATACCAGACATGGTTGATTTTTACAAAATAAAAACAAATATTGCTACTTTAAAGATTGTATAACTGGCTAAAAGATATGGTGGACATTGTGTAATCCACTCAATATCTCAGCCAACCAATGATCTAGAGATTTGATTATGGGCTTGCCGTGTGAATAAATATATAACTAATAATTCATATAACATTTGAAGCCAGAAACAAACCTTGCAATAGGCAGATTTAGTTTTCACATAATGACATTTTAATGACTTTATACGATTAGATGATTTTTTGTGATTTTATACAATTTTTGCAAATTTTTAAACAAAGATTTGATACTGAATGAATGTGATAGAAATTAGTGCTGAATACACAAGATTAAATGATACCTGGGTTACAGTGTAAGCAGAATATTGATATACCTTTCTAATTCCCCTGGTCCGGTTCCACAAGAAATCATACCAATCAGCCCATCTTTCTTCTTCACCACGATCAGCTATTTCTCGTAATAAATATGTCATTGTACTCAACAACACCTGTTCAGGTCGTAGTTCATGTTGGAGGGGTTCAGTCTATTAAAACCGGTTTTAAAATAACAAAATTAATTATAAAACAGGGCCCTTATTCACGAAAACTTAAACTAAGATACAATCGAAATTTTAAGAAATACTGCAATTCGATTGGCTGACCAATATGCAAATTGGATATATGCAAATTGATTTTACTGGTCAGTCAATCGAATTGCAGTATTTCTTAAAATTTCGATTTTATCTTAGTTTAAGTTTTCGTGAATAAGGGCCCCTAACATTAAATCAAGAAAGGTATTGCCATTACAAGCATTACTGAGTTAACACTGACAGGGGGATGGGGGGGGGGAGTGGGGGAGAGAAAGTGAGTGTGAGAGAGAGAGAGAGAGAGAGAGAGAGAGGTATGGGGTTTAACATCCACTATATCATTTTGGGACTAACATATGGTTCAATTTTATTTCAATAATTCGCTTGCACATAGGTTTCTGTAGCAGTGGGAATCCAAACCACACCAGTTGACTCAATGACAGACCTTATGATACAGCGCGCACATGCTAACCATTCGGCCATCCACCCCCCCCTAAATAAAAGCAAAACATTAGTGTTTTCGACTAAAATCTTCGATTTAGGACTCAAAAAGTTGGTCAACTAGCTAAATGTCTGTTCTCAAGCAGAGCTAATTGTAGACAGACTGCCAGTGTCTTGACAAATACTGAAAAAAGACTGATGTATATAAAGAATTCGTTACACCATTAAAACCATACAGATGATATATATACAATCAGATTAAATATCTGACCTACTTGGCGGCGGGGGATCACGTGGCTAAGTGGATAAGACGCTAGCTCGCTAGCCTGGAGGTCGGGTGTTTGATCCCTGCATTGGCCGAGAAAGTTCATCCAGATTTTCCAGCGTGGTTCCAGTATAGGAGCAGAACAGTAGGACGTTAAATCCCATTTCATTTCATTTCATTTCATTTACTTGGCGGCGGTGATCTACCAAACTGAACAACACATATCTGTATATACACGCTTGATGCCTATTCATAGTCACATAATTAACAAATATGACTGAATTGAGTCATCGCTAACCTGTGATATTTTACTAGATTAGGATCCGATCTGCTGCTCAATGCTCATTCATGATTAAATCAAGAAATAGATAATCGAGACTATGTTTTTTATCGTAATGACTTTAGTAATGATGATCGAGGCTAGGTTCGAAATTCAATCGCTAAATTCACAATTCAGAGTGGATCAATTTGCAGTATATTCCCTTTACATTATCTAGTTTTTAACTATTATAGTGAGAACTGCCAGCTCTTTATCTAATCTCCCATAATGTATCTTTAAAGATATTTTAAAATGTATTATAAAGGTAAAAGACATTAACCTGATCAGCTGAAGATCTACTGTATTCTTTAACAGCGCGATTGTGATCTATCTGTGGTGGTTGATTAGCCTACAATAACAAATATATTAATAACAACAAATAATACAATAACAAATATATTTTTCATAACAATTGATTATCCACTATAAAATATAGCAACTCGAGCATGGTATATCTGATAATCCACTCTATCTGTGAGGGTTAGGTAGCCTACAATAGCATATATTGATAATAACAATTAATAATCCTCTATAAACCATAAAATGTTGCCCCAAACACAAATTTAGTCTGTCAAGGGGGGTAACTATCCATTTACCAATTGTCTCCCCTTAGTCCACAAAAAAAAAATATGTTTACTTTCAACAAAATCCATTTCATTAATCACCATGAAACTACAGAATTTTTATGCATACACCTTGATGAAGGATTGTGTAACATGTTTCTAAACTTTTAATGACTAACAGAATTTTATGTATGCAATTTTTAACATCCAAGCATTTAAATTCTTACCACATTTTCGGTGCCTGGAATCATTTCATAAATACTAAGTCTTCTAGTTTCCTGTCTATCATATCTTTCCTTTTCTGGACACATATCTGGACAAGTTCCGGTGAATGCCTTGGCTGTAGCTAAATCGCTCTTTTTCTTATCACCTGAACCTGTAACATTACATCAATATATTTAATATAATTTTACTTGTCCTAAGGATCTTCCAGCGTAGTTTCCCCTTGTCAGTGGTGCAGGATATGGGGCCTGGCAAGGACAGTGTCTAGTCGTTCAGATGCTACGAAAAAGAACTCTAATGATTTTAGAGATTGCAATAGATTCAAAATCTCTCAAATTCAAACGAGGATGTGCCCTTTCTACAGCTGCTCCAAATATGAAAATGTACAGACCTTCACAGGGACTTTAAAAGCAGAATTTTTTCGACTGTCATATGTTTAATGAGTGCTTGTGATTTGTGCCTATGAGCAGCTACTTGGTTGGAATTCCAATATAAGAGTAGGCCGTAGCGCCGCTGTCTGGGCAAAATTTCTCTCACAGCACATTGGACGGGTTATGCACGTCCTCATAAGCCCAGTCGGAGCAGAACAATAGGACATTAAACCCCATTTCATTTTATTTCATCAATATTTACCTGCTTGTCGTATCAACTTGTCTCTAAGGTCCAATAATTCTTTCTTTTCCCAAACTGTTCTACATATAGCTTGAAATAAGGCTGTAAATGATGCTGTAAACATAAAGTACATAGCATTAGGATGACAATAAAATCCTGTATTAAAACACCTATAACTGATGAAAAAGTCTTACAGATACAATATGGAAGATTAGATAAAGCATTGGCAGTTGTCACCATAATAGTTAAAAACTAGATAATGTAAACGGAATACGCTGAAAATTTCAGTCAAATTGCTTCACTCTAAGCCGAAAAAACTTTATTTTAAAATCACTGTAGCATCGACTGTCATTGTTACCGCTGTCACGATAATTAACAAAGTCTGAATTATCCATTTTTGCAGATTAATCATCAATGGGCATTGAACCGCAGATCAGATTCAAATCGGACACATAAGATGGCATCTAGAGTTTATTATGATCTTTTCATGTTAACAAATGTCTAATTAATAGTTTATATAACATTTCTGGCCTCAAGAAAGACCTGCAAGAGGCAGATTTACCTCTTGCATAATGCCAGTTTAATAAATTTTCTATCCTTAGTAGAAATCACATTCACTGTTAAAGGACAATATTGGTGTGAGTCATTATCACATATGTGATAGAACTGGTTAAACACGTTCCAAATATAATTTTAACACATAGATCATTGCTACAATAGATGCATTATGAAGATTTCAAGAAACAGAAGTGACGAACATAAAAGGAAAACACAAGTTATCCCGCTATATAACTGACTGAAATGACGAGTGATAACAGATACACGGGCAAATTTCTGCTCACTAATTCCTTCAAAGACCAAAGGTTGTTATATGAGACTGTAAGAGGATATCTGACAATTCAATAAAGTAATTGAATGTCATTAGATAAGAAAACAAGAGAAAAATAGAAATAGTCCGTACATTCCCTTGTTTTTATTCATTCTATATTTAATAAAAACATGGTAATGCACAGACTTTTTCTATTTTTGTTTTGTGTTTTGAAGGAATTATTAGTGAGCAGAAATTCACCCATACATGTATATCTGTTATCACTCGTCACCTCAGTCAGTTATACAGAGGGATAATTCGTGTTTTCCTTTTGCGTTCGTCACTTCCGATTGTTGAAACCCTTATTACGCTTCTATCGTAGCAATGATCTATGTGTTAAAATTATATTTGAACGTGTTTAACCAGTTCTATCATATATATGATAATGACTGACACCAATATTGTCCTTTAATATAATCAAGCCCTACTCTAGTACTAACTCTGTAATCAATATAACGTAGGGTTTCATGATTGTTAATTTACGGGTCCTTATATTATTGATGAATATACCTCATATACATTAATTCCTCATTTATAATTTTGTATGCTTAATAAAAACAAGTGAAATCTTGTCGAGATACAAAGAGAGAACATGGGTTTATCTCCACTCGACACAAGCTAGGTCATTTTGGGACTGACATTAATTCAATAATTTGCTTGGGCGTAGGGTTCTTTAGCAGTGGTAGGAAACCAGAGGACCCGGAGAAAATCCACGAGGTTGGACAGGCGACCATACTCCTTGTCATGTACAACCTGGGAATGGAAACCACACCAGTTGACTCAATGACAGACCTTAAGATACAACACGCATGCGCTAACCATTCGGCCATCCAACCCCCTACAATCAGAAGAGAAGTATATAATGGTTTGTGACAATCTAATGTTTTAATTGCGCTGTAGGGACAATGACGTCATACCTAAAGGATTAACCCCCAAAAATCTTGTCAAACGTTTTGTGTATATAATATAGTGATTGTTATACACAGAACTGTGAATAATAAATTAGCTTAAAATGTACAATGTCGTAATTTATACCTGTCTCTCCTTTAGTAGTTTTAATGGGGCTCGCTGTAGGAGAGACTTTCCCTCCTTTAGGTGCTGGAGAAACACGTCCTGATTTAGCGACCGGTTGACTGTAAGCATCAGATTTTTTCTTAACATCTTCTTTGGGTCTATTTAAGTTGCGTATATCACCACCCTGTACATCTGCTGTTCCCGCCATACTTGCCAATTCATCATCCACATCACTCGTCTCCCATTTACTTTTTTGATTTCTGTCTCTCAATGGTGAAACATCATCTGAAAGACATTATTCAAATACATATTTATAAGGCATAATTAAAGGTCTTTCTTTAGGCCTAAAATGTTATCTAAATTATTAATTAGATATTAATTAACTTATCCAGACCATAATCAACTCTCGATGTCATCGTTAGCCTGCGAAATTTACTGGATTACAACCAGCTCTGCTGCTCAACGCTCATTGATGATTAAATCAAAAAATGGATAATCGAGACTATGTTTTTTATCGTACCGACTTTAGTAATGATGATCGAGGCTAGGTCTAAAATTCAATCCCTAAATTTTCGGTTCAGAGTGGATCAATTTGACTAATATTTTTAGCAAATTCTCTTTACATTATCTAGTTTTTAACTATTATAGTGATAACTGCCAACTCTTTATCTAATCTCCCATAATACATGTATATCTTTAAAGATACATTATTTAAGAGATAAATCTTTCTTTTGGCAGATACATTATTCCATGTCCAGTGGACCAAATTCTAAGAAAGTTGTCGAGTCCCCCCTCAGAATATTATGAAAAAAATATATGTTATAATACATACAAACTTATGTAAAACTCAAAATTTATATGACTCTAGCTACAATAAGTAGGAGTCTTTAGCAATGGGAGGAAACCAGAGGTCCCAAAAAAAACCCATGAGGTTGGATAGGTGATCCTACTCCTTGTGAAGTACAAGCGGGGAATCGAACCCATGTCACTTGACTCAATGACAGAGAGAGAGAGAGAGAGAGAGAAATGGGGTTTAACGTCCACTCGGCACAGACTAGGTCATTTCGGGACTAACACATGGTTTGAATTTTATTTCAATAATTCGCTTGCGCATAGGGGTCTTTAGCAGTTGGAGGAAACTGGAGGACCCAGGGAAAACCCCTGAGGTTGGACAGACGACCCTACTCCTTGTCATGTACAAATGGCGATTTGAAACCATGCCAGTTGACTTAATGACAGGCCTTATGATACAGTGCGCACATGCTAACCATTCGGCCATCCACCCCCCCCCCCCACTCAATGACAGACCTTATGATATAAAGTGCACACATTAAACCATTCGGCCATCCATTCCCCCACCAAATATATAAAGATATATGTGATATATCTGATAAATGAAAAATTTGTTAAGTGATTACAAACCTTGTTTTGGTATTGCCTGACTTGTAGATGTTTTTGTAGATTCAGATACACTGGTACAACTAGTACTAGAAGATGATTTAAGTGGTGTAGGCATGTAGGAACCCCAGAATATTTGTACTGGTGGTTCTTGAGGAGCTAGATTACGTCCTCGCCTTTTAGCATAATCTGCTGACTCCTAAAAACAGACATGAAAAATCCATCAAATTAAAAAAAGGGAAAGTTAAAAATATTATTGTTATCTTTATTATTTATAACTTTTATGTAGGGTCGGAAAATGCACCAAAACAAATAATTGCTGTCTTTACGGTGTAAGGAATAAATATGTAAAGTTCCAAGATGCTCCATTCAGAATTGCAGCCTGTAGACGAATAACATAAAAATTTGGCGTGGCTCAGCCCCCGGGGGTTGGATATGGAACGCTACCAATAGGTACAACCCTATGATGGATTATGCATAATTGTATGCAAAATCTGTTAATAATTACAGAATATTAACAAAAAAGGGGGTGTGGCAGATCATGCACCCAAATCCATAGTTGCCGTCCTTTAGTGTAAGCATATCAAGTTCCAAGATAATCTATTCACAATTGTGACCATCAGACGCTAAAAACAAAAATTGGGCAGGACTCTGCACCAGGGGGTCAGGGCATGCACCAAAATCAATAGTTGCCATGCTAAAAGGAATACATATGTCAAGTTCCAAGAGGATCCATTCAGAATTGCAGTCTGTATAAGATAAACACCAAAAATGGGGGTGGCTCTGCTCCTGGGGGTTGGGACATGCACTAAAATCAATAGTTGCCATCCTTAGGCTATAAAGAAAACATATGCCAAGTTCCAAGAGGATCCATTAAGAATTGTGGCCTGTAGGCAACACACAGACATACAAAGAAAAAATGGGTGTGACTCTACCCCTGGGGGTCTGGCATTCACCAAAAACAACAGAGATCGCCCTTAGGGTATAAAGAATAAGTATGCAAAGTTTCAAAAGGATCCGTCAAAAATCATAGACACTGGTGTGTGTGGCACGTACAGGACCGTAAAGTTGATGCAAGCTGGTATTGGGAGCCAATGTAAAGATTTTAGAATAGGTGTTCTGTGAGATGATGTTTTGGTTCGTGATTTGGTTATGGCTGCTGTGTTTAGTATTTTCTATGTAGAAACTGGTTTGATTAATTAATTATAAGCATTAGTTTATTTTCTATTCCATTATATCATTTAATATTATAACGAATGAATGAAATGGAGTATAACGTCCTACTTTTTTGCTCCAACAGTAAGTCATCAGATAAAAAAAGAAAAAATCTTACGTGGGAATCAAAATGAATAGTAGCCATGTTTTTATTGATGTTAGGATAGACCCGCCTCACATCTCCATATTTCTTAAAATGTTCTTTTAGAACAGAAACTTTATTAAGGTGTGCCGGAATCCCTTTAACTACAATAGCAACCTTCGAATCTACATCTTCAATAGTTCTTCTTCGAACTCTTGGTTCTGGAAAATAATACACAAATAAAAAGACATTTGTGACAAACATTTAGCTTAATATTAAATATGTCACATATCCACAAAACCTGCTGACACAGATCAACATTGGCTAATCAACAATTTTTGATATGAAATGAAATGAAATGTTGTTTAACATCCTACTTTCCCACATCAACTAGGCTAATGAAGATTTTAATATGCCATGTAGTGTGCCTTGAACATCGCTAACAGACATTCAGGGTACCCTTCGCAAGTTTCGAAACTACTATTGTATGACTCGATCTTGGTGTACTGGTTCTATATCTTCTAGTTAGACAATATTCTTCAAATTTGTGGATTTGGAAGAATTTTTTATGTAGATTAATAATCCTTCAGCAGATTTACTTGGAATGACCCTTATGTAAGAGCTAAATCTCCATTGGCAGGTCTTTTTTCTAGCTTCAAATCTTATATATGAATTATTATTTAGACATATATTCACATGACAATCCCATAATCAACTTATCTAGAACTTCGGATAGCTGTGATATTGGAATGGATTAGAACAAGCGCGCCATTTAATAATTTAACGTTAAAATAGATAATCGTAGTAATGGTACTTGACAAACAAGACTATCTTGTCAAAATTTCTGCTTAAAGCTTGTATACACATTGTCCCCACTGAATAGAAGTACATGAGATTTGGGTAGAATAAAACAGCAGTTATGTTATATTACTTTTCAAGTCTCAAAACCATATATAAGGTAAAAACAACCCTTTATCAAAGGGAATAACAACTCTTTATCAAAAGGAATAACAACTATTTATCAAAGGCAATATCAAAGGTAATAACCTTTTCGACAACCCTTTATCAAAAGGAATAACAACACTTTATCAAAGGGAATAACAACACTTTATCAAAGGGAATAACAGCTATTTATCAAAGGCAATATCAAAGGTAATAACACCCTGTTTTCAACAACCCTTTAATAAATTTAATAATAACCCATTATCAAAAGGAATAACAACACTTTATCAAAGGGAATAACAACACTTTATCAAAGGTAATAACAACCCCCTTATCAAAGGTAATAAGCCTTTATCAAAGATAAAAACAACCCTTTATCAAAGATAAAAACAACCCTTTATCAAAAATACTAACAACTCTTTATCAAAGATAATAACAACCCTTTATCAAAGGTAAAAACCATCAGAGGTCATAAACTTATGTTTTATTCTACCAAAGTTTGCTGTACTTATGTTTAACTGGGACTATATTGTCATCAAGTTTACATCCTTTCTCACTATTTTATCATCCAGTAGTAACTTAGATCTAATTCATTTGTCCAACCATTTCAACTATATCAATGGAGAGAGAGAAATAGGGTTTAATGTCCTCTTGCCACACAATAGATAATTTCAGGACTAACATATGGTTCAATTTTATTTCAATAATTTGCTTGCGTGTAGGGGTCTTTAGCAGTGGGAGGACCTAGAGACTTGGAGAAAACCCACGAGGTTGGACAGGTGACCCTACTCCTTGTCTTGTACAAGCGGGGAATCGAAACCACACCACTTGACACAATGATGAGAGAGAGAGAGAGAGAGAGAGAGAAATGGGGTTTAACTTCCACTCGACACAGACTAGGTCATTTCGGGACTAACATATGGTTTAATTTTATTTCAATAATTTAGTTGCGCGTAGGGGTCTTTAGCAGTGGGAGGAAACCGGAGGACCCGGAGAAAACCCACAAGATTGGACAGACAACCCTACTCCTTGTCACGTAAAACCAGGGATTCGAAACCACATCAGCTGACTCAATGACAGGCATTGCAGCGCGCACATGCTATCCATTCGGCCATCCAACCCCCCGACACAATGACAGACCTTCTGATATAAAGTGCATGAATTAGACCATATGGCCATCCAACCCCCCAAAAATATAAAGATATATGTGATATAACTGATCAATGAAAAATTTGTTAAGTGATTACAAACCTTGTTTTGATATTGCCTGACTTGAAGATGTTTTTGTAGATTGAGATATGCTGGTACTACTAGTACTAGAAGATGATTTAGGTGGTGTAGGTACGTTGGAACTCCAGATTATTTGTAATGGCGGTTGATTATGAACCATATAACGTCCTTGCCTTTTAGCATTATCTGCTGACTCCTAAAAACAGATGTGAAAAATCCATCAAATCAAAAAAAAAGCAAAGTTAAATAAATATGGAAAATATCTCATAACATTGTACTAATTTCATTGATTTTGTCTCTTTTTTTTTCGCAGACTGAAGCTGGGGAGCAGAATTTTCCATAATGATCTCTCAAATGGTTTACACTATACTTCAATATAGTTACATACAGTTAGTACTATACTAATATCGAAAAGAAAGTATACACTGTGCATTTTGTGCTGCATCAACCAAAGTCGTTTTTCCATGGTATACAGTATTTGGGTAGAATGTCAATTTCTTTCACATTTTTATTTTGCTTACAAATGTTGAGTTTGGACGCAAGAGACAAACTCTGTAATGCTTTATCAAATGTTTTTAATCTAAACAAAACTTTTAATGTGTATAATTTCTTTTGGACATCAGTATATTTTTTTTTGTTAAATTCCATGTCAAGGGGTCTCAATCACTTTTCGAACTTGATTAGCAGGCAAATTGATTAGCAATGTCCAGTTTTGATTAGCATGTGATTAGAAACGGGCAAGATTTGATTCGCAAAGTGCGATGCGAACCCGGTTATCGAGACCCCTGCTCATGTCATACTTTTTTTAAATACCATTAGGCGACATAAAAAAAATTAGTTGGTGATTGTCCCCGCCCGACCAGAAAATTCTACCCGACCAGAATTTTTTTTTATTTTTTTTTTCAAAATTTACCTTCTTACGATGTTTAAAACCAATGGTAAAAGTTCCATAATGTAGCCAGGCTACGAAATTCCAAATCGCAAGAGTTAATGAAGCGGATATAATTATTGGCACGTGTTCCAATACTCTTCAAATGCGTAGGACTGAATGACATAAACAAATTACGACCTGTTAACGGCAACAATGGCTGACATTTTTGTTTGCACGCGTACAGCACCAAATACAATATTTTGAATACAACCTGGAACTATATGTTAAGATGGGAATACGTCTCGCCGATTCTGAATTACATGAAACAGTCTCTCGAATAAATGTAACAACAGATTTTCGGAATGGCCATGGGGGGCATGAATAACTAAATCAACCGATTATTAATATTAGTGATCGTAAGTCGTTATGCAAAATGTCTTTTTTTTTTGTGTTTTTTTTTTTGGAGGGGGGGGGGCTCTTCTGGTCTTACTATTCGCAAAATACAATATTATGAAAGTTGAATGTCTAAAAAGAATATCAGTCCAAAGACATGATATGAATTGGAAATTTTGCAACATTTGATATCCTGCAACATTAAACCAGTCGGCACCACCTATAAGTGTTCAGTTATAAATCTCTTTATATCTGATTGAATCCAAGGCGGAATATCTCAAGTTTAAATAATCAATCTGAACAATTCAAATGACGATCATGCAGATGAGTTGTGTTTTGACATGGAATAAAAGGTTAATATTCCTGAAGTATATTGCTTATTCTGTATATTCATTAAAAAAAAAAAAAAAAAAAAAAAAAAACTCCCTCCCTCCCACATTTTTTGAAAAAAAAGGACGATCACCAACTATTTTATTTTAGGTGGCCTTATATCAGTATTGTATATACCCATGTCGTACTTGAAATAAAACATTGTTTAAACCATACCCCAAATATAATAATTTAATATAATAATGAATGAAATAAAAAGGGGTTTTTTGCTCCAACAGGACAGATGAAGAACGGACCAATATACTAATAGTGAGTGTAGGAGGACCTCACTAAAAAACACGCAAAGAAAAATGTACATGATAAACCTAGAGACGAGACAGAAATGAAATGAAATGAAATGGGGTTTAACGTCCTACTGTTCTGCTCCTATCCTGGGCTAGTGAAGACGGGCATACGCCATACAGTGTGCTATGAGGGAAATTTTGCCAGGACAGCGGCACTACGGCCTACTCTTATATCGAATTCCAACTGCCAAGGGATCTTTTACGTGCACGCCAATGTGTACACGGGGCCTCGGTTTTTCGTCCCATCCGAACGACTAGACAGCTTTCCTTGTCAGCCCCTCCGTCCTGCATCACTGACAAGGGAGAAAGACGAGACAGACATGTAGACATTGAAAAAATAAACAAATATCAAATCAAGGGAATGGATCTGGGGGTTAGTCGTAAGCGTCCACTGTGCTGTACAGTCCCGGGCTTGCAACCGCACAGACTTCACTCAAAATGAACTAAAAAGTAAGTTATCAGTCCAAAATGAGAAAAACTCTTACATGGGAATCAAAATGAATAGTAGCCATGTTTTTATTGATGTTTGGATACACCCTCCTCACGTCTCCATATTTCTTAAAATGTTGTTTAAGAATAGGAACTTTATTGAACTTTGCCGGAATCCCTTTTACTACAATGGCAACCTTCGAATCTACATCGTCAATAGTTCTTCTTCGAACTCTTGGTTCTGTAAAATAAAAGAGAAATGAAAAGACATTTGCGACAAACATTTAGCTTAATATTAAATATGTCACATATCTACGATACTTGCTGAATCAGATCAACACAGATCCCATTTGGTTTTGTTTTTATAGTTCAAAATTTCGTTTGGCTTGTCTTTACTACACCAGGATCTGGAAGAGTTGTTATCATTGACAAATTCTGAATAGTGTGAGGTATTAGCCAATGAAACGGTCTGTTACGGAGAGATTAAGGCGTGTTTTGCACGGAACTGTGGGTAATCCACTAGTAACATCAATGTTAATTGGTTAATCAAATGTCTGACATCATAGGGTCAAAAGCCGCTCGTATGACTTCTGACACGTCCTATTGCTACAACCGGTCAGATCTTTGTGTAGTGTAGGCCATCGAAGGTATAAAAAACGAAACGAAATATAGATCTGTACTTTAATCATTCAGATTGGATCAACATAGGCTAAACAACAATTTTTGATATGAAATGAAATGTTGTTTAACATACTACTTTTCTTCACCAACTAAGCTAATGAAGATGCCATGCAGTGTACCCCGACAATCACTAACCAACAATTGCTTAGACACCTTTTACATCACTGATAGGTGTAAACCATGGCTACAAACTTTATGTAGGACCCACTTCTTGAAATACCCTCTAGGGACTTTTACTTACTTTAACATAAGGACAATATTGGTGTCAGTCATTACCACATATATGATAGAACTGGTTAATCACGTTCCAAATATTATTTTAACACAGAGATCATTGCTACGATAGATGCGTTATGAAGATTTTAAGAGAACACAAAAGTAAAACACGAGTTGTCCTTCTATATAACTGTCTGAAGTGACCAGTGATAACAGCTATACATGGGCCAATTTAACATATACCCTTAATTAAATATGGTCCAAAACTATAACAGTTTTATAAAGCAATATATTGTCTTTTTTTCATGACTCGATCATGTTCTCTCAATAATAACTGAACCATAAATCTAATGCTAATGGTTCAAATTTTCTAATACACTTATAACAATTAATTTAATTAGAGGACTATCCTAAAATATCAAGTCTGTCATACACCAAATAGATCAAAAGAAGCATGTAAAATTATTGATAAGGCATGCACCAGAGATAGGCTTTCACATCAGCACTTTGTCAGTCAGTCAATATATTGATGTAATTTTTTAACTTCAAATTAGCAACATATATTTTCCAAAGAACATGACAATTTTTAGAATTGTGTTGATTGTATTTCAAGACTAAATTCTTTGACAGGTTATTTCCACAACAGGTCAATTTCATTGTGAAGTTTCTAGTACCTTCCTGTCTAGCACCATATTGACTATTGTCCTGGACGTACACTCCGTTCTCAACAAGAACACCATCTTATAATCCCAAAATATAAACTCAAATCATTTGGATATAGATTGTTTGTTCACATTGTGCCTGTTCTATGGAATTACCCCTGAACATTAAATTATCATCCAGCCTAGAAACATTCAAACCTAATTTAAAAACTCATCTATTTATGACCTATTATGGCATCCAGACTGTGTAACGCTATGAGCATGTATATTAGCATGGAACTGTGCGCAGTATAAATGTACATATTATTATTATTATTATTAAAATATCCCATACCATCAGGACTATCAGGAGGTTTTGATGGAGATTCTTTTGGTTTTCTTGTTGTTAATCCTCTTTCCTCCACTCTTCTTCTCTGGCTCTCATGACCATCATCTTTGTCTTTGGTGTCTTCTCGACTTCTTTTCTCTGAGTGACCAAATACACCTGCTGTTGCTCGTGAAAACAAATTACGTCCTCGTTTTTCTTGTACTATAAAATTAAGATGTTAGAAGCGGGTAAAAGATGTTCCTTGATAAACAACGTGCACACAGGTGGATATGAATATTGGAGAAATCTAAAATAAATGGGTTTAACATTTTCTACAAACCATTGTGATGGAGAAAAAACAATTTGTGATGTCTGAACACAAACTTCAATCATAATGCTGTTTTTAGACTCCACTGTATTTGTCTAATTCTAATTAAAGATGCATTATGTAAGAGCTAAATCTGCCTATTGCAGGTCTTTTTTTTTTTAGCTATAAATGTTATATAAATTATTATTTAAACATTGAAGCCCATGATCAACTCTCTAGTTCATCAGATGGCGTAGATATTCAATGGATTAGAACCATCTTTAATATCTAATAATTTAACAATAAAATTAATAATCAAGACTTTGTTTATTATTGTAGCAATGACAATCAAGACTTCAAACATTTATAAAATACTTTGACTGAAATTTGAAATATATTACCTATTTTTGAATTATTATAGCGAGAACTGTCTGCTCATTATCTAATCTTACATACTGCATCTTACAGGTACATTCTCATGAAAGAATTATATGGTAGTTATTTCCAATAAAAGTATGTCAAATTTGGTATATATGGAAACTAGAGACTTCCAAAAACATCGATGGGGCAAGCAATGGGCAAAAATGTCAGGGTATCCCTAACTGTCAGCCCGACAGCTTATAGTCTGCCAGTTTGGTTTAGGGAGCAGTTGTTATTTTATGATTGAATGGTTAGGCAGCTTTGGGAACGTTGAGGGGTTTAAATGTACAACAGACTCTGCAATTAAACGGGGGGAAAACAAGTCGGCAGAAGACAATCTAAGAATTTACTTAGGCTTCAATATGTATGGCAAATGGAAAGTAAGTAACGACAAATACTTTCTGAAAACGGGCCCTCCCTCAATCCAGTTACATGACAAACATGGCTTCTAAAAATAAAAAATTTAAAATCTTTGTGTTTCCCTCATGAATACAATGTTTGAGAGGGATTTGAAGCAAATTTTTGATAGATTAATTAGTTTGAATATGTTTTTAGTCCAAATATATCATCACTTCACCCAGTTTGTACATAGGAAGGCATCTTTAACAACTATAAGGATCTAATTTTAATTAACAACTTTTCTGTCAGTAGTTAATTTACCTTCATCCTGATCACGACCTCTTCTGATGATTCTCTTTCTTCCATCCCTCTTTCTATCCTCCTCTTCTTTACCTTGAAACAGAGCTCGACTTGTACCTACAATAAATACACTTTATTTGATATTTGTTTATTTTTTGCAATGTCTATTTTCTGTCTTGTCCGCAGGCTCATCTCGTAGATATTTGTTTTGTGTGTAGTGCGATCCTCCTGCACTTACTAATAGACATGGACATAAATCATTAATCAAACAGAGCTCGACTTGATCCTACAATAATATACACATGGACATTAACCAAATATGAACGCATCTAGTACATTAAACACAGCCTTCTTATAACATACTAGCGGATAACCTGTAATTCCGAAACTGGAAGCAACAGGCCAACCCCACCTAGCTTATGTTACTCCCCAGTCCAAGCTACCACTATACACCAAATTTTAACCTCAGGATAGCCCTAGTGTAGCTGCCAACCTCGAACAGACAAATGACAGAGAGAGAGAGAGAAATGGGGTTTAACGTCCACTCGACACAAACTAGGTCATTTCGGGACTAATGGTTTAATTTTATTTCAATAATTCGCTTGCGCGTAGGGGTCTTTAGCAGTGGGAGGAAACCGAAGGACCCGGAGAAAACCCACGAGGTTGGACAGGCGACCCTACTCCTTGTTACGTACAATCGGGGATTCGAAACCACGCCAGTTGACTCAATGACAGGCCTTATGATACAGCGCGCTCGTGCTAACCAATCGGCCATCCAACCCCCTGACAAATGACTCACAAATATAGATAGTGGCTCAGTGATTAAGGCACTGGCACACTAACCAGGTGATCCAGGTTCGATCCCAATGTTGGCCGAGAAAGTTCCCTAAGATATTCCAAAGTAGTGTCCCCTTGTCAGTCATGTAGGGAGGAGGGTCTGGCAGTTACATACCTTCTCTTTCTTTCTTTTTACCAAATATACCAAAATTGGCTGTAGACACGGCAGGTTTGCCAAAAAGACCAGTTGGTTTTTCATCTGCAGTTGATTCAGATTTAATAACTGGCTTGTCTTCTTTACCAAACAGGGTTTTTTCTTTCACCAACTTCTGGGGCTCTAGAGAGAGAGAGAGAGAAATGGGGTTTAACGTCCACTCGACACAAACTAGGTTATTTCGGGACTAACATATGGTTAAATTTTTTTTATATAATTCGCTTGCGCGTAGGGGTCTTTAGCAGTGGGAGGAAACCGGAGGCCCCGGAGAAAACCCACGAGGTTGGACAGGCGACCCTATTCCTGGGGCTCTAGAAGTCAAGTACATGTAGGAGAGAGAGAAAGAGAAATGGGGTTTAACGTCCGCTCGAAACAAACTAGGTCATTTTAGGAATAAAATATGATTCAATTTTCTTTCAATAATTGGATTACGCATAGGGGTCTTTAGTAGTGGGAGGAAATCGGAGGACCCGGAGAAAACCCACAAGATTGGACAGGCGACCCCTCCTTGTCACATACAACCAGGGAATTGAAACCATGCCAGTTGACTCAATGACAGACCTTATGATACAACGTGCACACGCTAACCATTCAGCCATCTAACTCCCCTTGGGGCTCTAGAAGCCAAGTACAAGTACATGTAGGAACAATGTATATAGTAATTAGTAACATTTTAATCTAGACAATTTAATAACAAAATTAATGCACATTTCTATGCAAGGTTTATAAATTTGAATGAAAGCATCTATAAAATAATTTAAGCTAAATACTGGAACTAAAAATTCATGTCAGATTATTTAAAGTACCCGTAATAAAATTTCAAAAGGAAATAGAATTTAATTTCTACCTTTTTCGCCCCAACTAGACCAATGAAAACATATGCTACATGTAAAAGGGAGATTTTGCCCTGAGAGTAAGGCATGGCCTACACTTATTTCAATTTTCAACCTTCAGGAGATTTATCATCCCATCCGTATAACTAGACACTTTCTTTGTCAGGCTCTCTGCACCACTGACAAGGGGAAACTTGAAGAATTTTCCCAGCCAACACCAGGATCGAAACTGGGATCTTCTGTGCAGTGTGAGTGAGTCAACGCCATACTCATCAAGCTACCATAGCTCCCGAATTTCACAGGATGTTACTAAATACAGTGTTCTCAAATTTACAGGAAATGTTTACCCACAGATCTTGTTGTTCAGATGAGGTGAGACTAACAAGGTGCCAGGTACACGTAAAGAATCTATGCCAGTTCGAATTCCACAAAGAGTTGGCAGAAACACAGCAAAATTTCCCTCCTAATAAAACACTACATGGCGTATATCTGTCTTCACTAGAGAGAGAGAGAGAGAGAGAGAGAGAGAGAGAAATGGGGTTTAACACCCACTCGACACAAACTAGGTCATTTCAGGACTAACACATGGTTCAATTTTATTTCAATAATTCACTTGCTCATTAGGGGTCCTTAGCAGTGGGAGGAAACCGGAAGACCCATAGAAAACCCAAGAGGTTGGACAGGTGACCCTACTCCTTGTCACGTACAACCGGGGAATCGAAACCCTGTCAGTTGACTCAATGACAGACCTTATGATAAAGCGTGCACGTGCTAACCCGTCTTCACTAGCTTGGTGCAAAAAGTAGGACGTTAACACAGTTCATTTCTTACCTGATGTTAAGACATCTGTTGGCTTTCCAAATAAACCTGTACTTGATGGCTGACCACTTGCTTTACCAAATACATTATCTTCAGATTTAATTGCAGTATTTCCAACTCCTCCAAATACAGTACCAGATGATGAAGGAAAAGCTGTTCCTGATTCTGACTTTAAAGAACTAGTACCAGAGATACCACTAGCCTTAGACTGGCCAAAAGCATTTCCTTGACTGCCAAATACTAAATTTGAAGATGTACTGACAATTGGCTTTGTTGTGGTGCCAAACAAGATGTTGGCTGTCGTAGTTTGTCTCAATTGTCCACCAAATACGGCTGAGTTCTGACTGCCAAATCCAGAAGCAGGTTGATTTCCAAATAAAGAAGCAGGTTGATTTCCAAATCCAGAAGCAGGTTGATTTCCAGACACTGAGAGTGTTACGTTTGAGGCAGATGATGTTGCAACACCAAAACCTGTTCCAAAGACTGTTGGCCCCGAAGCAGTGCTTGATGCTGCACTAATTGGCACACCAAATACAGGTATGCTCTGTGAAGGGATACCAAATCCAGATGTAGATGATTGTCCCCCAAATACCGGAGATTGACCTGTGGCAGAACTGTTACCAAAAGAATTTACTGAACCTCCACCAGTGCCACTCAATGAATTTGATGACTGTGTTCCAAAAGCACTTGATGAAGTTATACTATTCCCAGATCCAGAAAATGATGTTTTGGTTTGACTTTCAAAACCACCCAGCAGGGAAGTGATTGTACTACTTGTAATTCGACCAGAATTTGCTGTACTGGTTCCAAATCCACCAGATGTCATACTGTTCCCAAATTCAGTAGAAACTTTACTGATCTCAAATCCACCAGAAGATGTACTGATGCCAAACCCACCAGATGTCATACTGTTCCCAAATCCACCAGAAGATGTACTGATGCCAAACCCACCAGATGTCATACTGTTCCCAAATCCAGTAGAAACTTTACTGATCTCAAATCCACCAGAAGATGTACTGATCCCAAAAGCACCTGTGTTTGCACTATTCCCCAAAGAACTTTGTTCATTGCCAAACAAACTGCTTTGTCCCAAAGTTGGATTTCCAGATGTGCCAAACGGTGTTGATCCAAATGCAGAACTTGTCATGGATGGATTCCCAAATACATTACCAGAATTACTTTGTGTAGATGAAGTTCCAAAAGCAAACCCCATAGGATTGCCAAATGAAAGGTTTCTGTTTTCAGTGTTGCTGGCACCAGAACCAAAAACATTGCTGGTGCCAGGTGAAGACTTTCCAAACAACTGTTGATTATTCATTGTATTACAATAGTCTCACCTATAGACAATAATCATGCATAAAATTTCCATCTTCTACTCTGAAAGGCAAATAATAAAAGTTCTAAGACATAAATGTACATGTACCACAATTTTTTGAGGGACATTTAGACACAAAACAATACGATTTTAAATTGAAAATGACAGAGAGAGAGAAATCAGGTTTACGTAGGGGTCTTTAGAAGTGGGAGGAAACTGGAAATTTAAATTATAGTAATACAAGTTGAAATAACGGTGGATTTGGCTAAATCATGCTAGCCATCACAGGTCACATTTAATGTTTATAGCCTGAAAGTATATTTTTGCCATTTTGTTTAATATTGTACCTTTAAAAATAACGGAAGCATGGAATGGTCCATAATTAATCCCATTACTGAGTACTGAGTAAATCAGTATAAAGAAGTGTAATTCACATATGTGTCCAGTTAGGCCTACAGTTTGTATCAATACCAAAGCTCTAACTCATGACATCAACTGGCAGACTATCACCATTGAGGAGACGACCACTGTCAAGATTGGTCGCATTATTTCTGTTACGTCTTTTTTGTATTCCTGATTGTTTTCAAATTTGAGTGAAGTCTGTGTCACTACAGGCCCGGGATTGTACAGCGCAGTGGACGCTTACGGCTTGCCCCCGGATCGATCACTTGATTTGATATTTGTTTATTTGGTGCAATGTCTATTTTCTGTCTTGTCCGCAGGTTTATCTTGTAGATTTCTGTTTTACTAGTAGTACGGTCTTCCTGCAGTTACTATTAAAGTCTACACCATTGCGCGAAGTGTGGTGCCTGAGCAAAGCTCTTTACCGGTAACACATGAGCGTTACTGAAACTGTGATAGACTGTTGGCTTATAAATAAATTCAGACCGGAACTGGACAAAACAAACAATGTGCATGTCAACATAGTTATCTTTCCTCTATCAAAATCCCGCAAGATTACACATGTTACCAAAGTAATCAATGACGTCACATATATATGACGTCAATGAAATTAGTTCTCACACTTGTTTTTTTCTTTCCTTTTTTTTTTGTAACAAAATTAATTGGCAATTAATACAATACCCCTATATAATTTAAATTAAAATCAAATTGAAATTATTGAATATTTTGTGCATCACTTGAAAAGCTTAATTGTGACGGTTTTATCATAGAAATAGATACTGAATTCTTCTTTGGTTTTATATTTATAGTTGACACAGTCATTTTCGTTCTACTCTGGCAATACCTGTTACATATTGATAACATTAACAGAACAATTTTTTATCATGGGAAACTAGGTGGTCACGGTGGCTAAGTGGGTAAGATGCTGGCTTGCTAGCCTCGAGGTAGGATGTTCGATCCCTGCATTGGCCGAGAAGTTCAACCAGATTTTCCAGCATGATTCCCCCTTGTCAGTGATGCAAGTTGGAGGGCCTGACAAGGGCAGCTCTCTAGTCGTTCAGATGGTACGAAAAACCGAGGTCCCATGTAAAACATTGCCGTGCACCTAAAAGATCCCTCGACAGTTGGAATTCGATATATAGGCCGTAGTGCCGCCGCCGGGCAAAATTTCCCTCATAGCACACTGTATGGCGTTCGGAGCAGAACAGTAGGACGTTAAACCCCATTTCATTTCATTTCATTTCATTATGGGAAACTATCACTGATTTTAT
Organism: Patella vulgata; assembly: GCF_932274485.2. Taxonomy (NCBI): domain Eukaryota; kingdom Metazoa; phylum Mollusca; class Gastropoda; family Patellidae; genus Patella; species Patella vulgata. Next base: position 9,498,959 of record NC_065885.2, read on the forward strand.
TATAGGCAGTGGCTATTGTTACGATGAGTCGTAAAAATGATACTTGCAATGATGAATATATGTAATATAATAATGATTACGGTAACGGATTACACCATCATGCGCAATTTTAAAGATCGGGTACGTTCAAGAAATTGTTCATTCTTAATACGAATGTAAGTGAAACCATATCATAAATATCACAGCAAAAAAGGGTACTCTTTTTGTTGATTTTTTGTGCAATGACACTTTTATAATTACAGACGTATTTGTTATAATATGACATTAATGAACTCGGTAATTTTTCACCTCAAATTTTCCGCCATAGTTGTTTTCCAACTAAGCAGAGAGAGAAAGTACTGCTCAATGATTGGTCAATAAAATGTAATAATGGCAATTTTTAATGACGATACCAAAACTGTGTACAGAATTCTCTTATTAAAAATTTATGTAATTACATTTTGCAGTAAAAGATTTTAAAATGAAGCCTTTCTTATTTCCGGAATTAACAATATTTTCTTCCGCGGGATGAGATCTTCAAGATGGCTGGTTTCCTGTCGAGATTTTTCGACAAGCTAAAATCTTGGATTGCGTGGTCCTGGACATATTTGTGGGCTGTATGGTTTATCCTGGTTATGTTCGTTATTTATATTCTTCGAGGACCACTGAAATTAAGTATGCATTTTCAATTATAAGTTTATAAGTCACGCATGATATGAAAAACGCACCGCCGAATTTACCGGGCTGGTAGTAAAACTAAAACAAAAGTAACCCACTAACTGTGTAAAACAAGTGCAGCAGGACTAAGAGCACCGCACTACACATTATAAACAAAAACCCATAGGACAAAACCGTGGGCAGGACGCACCATATACACAGACATTGCAAACCATAAACAACTTAAGTAATCGAGTCAATATTTAATGGTGCAGAAATGAAATGTAATAAAATGGGACTTTATATCCTACTGTTCTGCTCTGAACTGGGCTAATGAAGACTGGCATATGCCATACAGTGTGCTATTATTAGGTAAATTTTGCCCAGACAGCGGCACTATGGCCTACTCTTATATCGAATTCCAACTGTCAAGGGATCATTTTCTTGCATGCCAATCCGAACGATTAGACAGCTGTCCTTGTCAGGTCCTCCGTCGTGCATCACTGATATTAAGGGGGAACCACTTTGGAAAATCCAGATGAACTTTCTCGGCCAATGCAGGGATCGAATACCCGACCTCCAGGCTAGCGAGCCAGTGTATTACCCACTTAGCCACCGTATTACCGACTTAGCCACCATGACCCCTTAATTTAATGGTGCAAGCCGTGATGTAGTTTGTACTACTTGTCTGACCATAAACCATAGCCTATATTTTAAAAATTCTAAGGCATTGATCACGTACATGTATGTCATAGACTAAAACAATCTGATTGTCAGTAGAGGTGCATAAAATTGTTTGACCAATTTAGAATACATGGCAGACAGTAGGCCCATTCATAAATGCTTATCCCATTTCTAATACATGTGCGTTATGATTCCATTTTCTACTTCTATTTTTGTTATTTCTCCACATATTTCATAAGATATTCATCATAACTGACTATCTGATACAGAGACACACACAGAAAGCATTTTAGTTTCTCAATTTAAGACTTAGCCATAGGATAGTAAAGGCTGAGGCTTTAGAGCAGCAGTTTTGTTTTTTATTCCTTTGATTTTGACTGACAGACTGACAGTCTACTCGATTACTATTTATGGATCTATACAATATTTGAATAACTATAAAGGTTATAAAATGTGTATCTCTGTCTGAATACACCCCATTTCATTTCCCTAAAAATGTAAATAAAATGAACAATATTTCATCCCAACTATTTCACCCTTGTTTGTACAGTGTTTAATGATTTGCTCTAGGGTGGGACTATTCAAGGGAGAAATTACCCATTCCTAAATTTGAATGGTAAATAATAACCTCTCTGCTGCTGTCCTCTCCTACTATCTGAATTTTGATTTCAGTCAACTGATTGTCACCATTTTGAATTGAATATAAATAAAAAGTAAAATATCCATATTAACTGACGTGAAAATGAACACAATAGGCCGTAGCTTGAAGAATACCTCTCCTATTTCCGAAATGAATACATTTCTGGATAGCCGGGATCAAGGTCGAATTTTTGATTAGTGTTTGATGTTTGAAAATTTCAAAATTTTGAATTCCGCCTTTTTTTACAAGACAATTTATTTCCTTAATTTTCAAAATTTACAAATTTGACTTAAATATTCAAACAGCTGGGGTCAATCTGATTCCCAAGATATAAGTTCCATTCAAAATTATATCATTTCCCGCCATTTTTGAGTTTTTTCATTTCAGTTTCTGTTCCGCCTCATTCTTAAATGACTTGATCGATTTTCCCGAAACTTCTGAAACTGGAAGTCAATCGGATTACAGCAATACAAGTCTCAGTTATTTATTTTTATTTTTCAGATTATTTTTTCGCCCGGGTGAAATGTTTCTCGCTACATGTATATTTAAGCTTATAACTTTTGAGTGATTTTAATAACTATTTTCTTTGTATAACCCATGACATGTGACAGGAAGTGACCATGAATATGAAAGCTTTCAAGTTTCATATCTGCCTGGCAGATCTAGTTACACATTAATATTTTTAATACAATTTCTCTTTCTCCTGAAACTAGATCAAGAGGGTATTTTAACATTTTTGTATTTTCTTCACAAAATATTTTTATCAAGCAATTTAGCACATGGCTTAAAAAATTTTGATCTTTAATTGAAAATAAATCTAATTTTATTCATTCATGCAAACATATTATGGTCGATTGTTTTTAGGAGGCATCCCATTTGATCGAATGTGACAATCAATTCTTTGATTTCAACACTTATTATTCATGTTTGTCCTTGAATGACTTGACATCACACGCAGCCTCATATCTTTATTTATTCCAACGTTCGGTTGTTAACAGCATCATAGTGTTTTTACGGTGACAAACGTGAATAAAATGTCAATCACTAAAAAAAAAAAATTAGAGATACAGAATCGATTCAACTAGGAATAAAACTTCTTTGCTTTCTAAGGTCAGAATAACATCTAGTGTTATTACCATCAGGGATGTGGCAGGCACATTCCATTTAATGATGGTTTCACTTGAAGGAAGTTTAATTTAAAGGAGCTAAACCGTAACGCCTTGGAATTATGTCAAAATAAAGTTTTGGGTTGATTGTTAGATTAGTTATGGGACAAAATTGTGTCCACTCGACACAAACTAGGTCATTTCGGAACTAACATATGGTTTTATTTTTTTATTTCAATAACTCGCGTGCGTGTAGGGGTCTTTAGCAGTGGGGGGAAACTGGAGGACCCGGAGAAAACCCACCAGGTTGGACAGGCGACCCTACTCCTTGTCATGTACATGTACAACCGGGGATTTGAAACCACGCCAGTTGACCTAGTTTGTGTCGAGTGGACGTTACACTCTATTTCTCTCTCAAAAAGTCTATAGCAATTATTTTTCTTTTAGAAATGTTGGAAGCCACGGTGGATCAGTGAGTAAGACCCTCGCTCGCTAACCAGGTCTCAGGTTCACTCTCAGTGTCGGCCGGGATTTTCCTGAATGGTTTCCCCTTGTCAGTGGTGCAGGGCGGATGACCTGGCAAGGAGAGTGTCTAGTCATTCGAATCGTACAAAAAACCAAGGTCCTGTGTACACATTGTTGTGCACGTAAAAGAACCCTCAAAAGTTGGAATTTGAGATAAGTGTAGGTCATGGCGCCTCTGTCCAGGCAAAGTTTTCCTCATAGCACACTGCATAGCGTATGTCTGTCTTCGTTAGCCCAGTCTGTATGTAAAAGAGAATGTTGAACCTATTTCATTAAATTTAGAAATTTTAAGCAGAAGTCTTTTTGTTCACCAATTTTCTTTTCCTTTTCTCCTTAAATTGTTGACAGTTTTGTGTCAGACTTGGCTTAACATGCAGACAAATACACATCTGAAATTTAATGAAATCAACATTTTTATGTTAGGATTTTCAGGCATTGTTGTTCAAGTCGTTCATAAGGAAGAAACCATTTAAATCAATAGGTTAATATCATGGAAATTATTTCCCTTGTCTACATTCAATTTTATGTCAACATTCTTGGATTGTAAATTTTGTTGAGTTATCGACATTGGGCAAAGTTCATGGTGGAATTTGTTCAATCATGGTGTGATTGTTGAGTTGGGACTATTGAAGAAATGATTGTAAATTTCAGAGTTCTCTCCCTGTTAACATTCAGCAGTGTAATACAGAACAGACTTCTTCATAGAATTTTTTGAAAAATTTCGGAATGTTTTTCATACTTACATTCTATTTTGTTCTCATTTCGATTTTTACACTATTTTCTGGAATTTTGTATTTTACAAGCACATGTAAATGATTTTGACCGCTGCATTTTATTTATGTCAAACCACCTGGAGTGCAAAAAGGGTAGTTATATAAAAGATAATATGAGTTATTGTCTACTAGTAAATACAACTCTATATCTATCTATTCTTGACTACTGTAACATAAAAGAGCCACAGAAGTTCCCTGGTTTCTGGTATTAGAAGAAAAAGTTCCGCTGGATTTTTCAGAGTGATCCCCCCCCCATTCCCCTGCAAGGGACAGCATCTAGTAATATGAATAGGATGAAAAACCAATGTTCCGTGTACATGTTGGCATGCACACCTCTCGAATAGACGGCTTGATCTCGTTTAACTCTGTACATCTTATCAAGCCCTTCGCGTAATACCTGGCATATTTCGTCTCTAATTTCGATATGGCTACTGACCCAGCTGGGGGGGCCTCTTCAGATTCCTTGATAGAAAATATTGTGAATACCAAGTCTCACGTGATAATCCCTGCATTGGCCGAGAAAGTTCATCGGTATTTTCCGGCGTGGTTTCCCCTTGTCAGTGGTGCAGAACAGAAGGCCTGACAATGACAGCTGTCTAGTCGTTTGGATGGTACGGAAAACAGGGGACCCGTGTATACATTGGCGTGCACGTGACAAAATCCTTGGCAGTTAGAATTCAATACAAGAGTAAGCCATAGTGTCACTGCCCGGGCAAAATTTCCCTCATAACACACTGTATGGTGTATGCCCAGTCGGAGCAGAACAGGAGGATGTTAAACCCTATTTCATTCCATTTAATTTTTGTATATTTGATTATTATCATCTTGAGATGAATTATGTCACATGGACTAGCTAGTGCCATAAGTTTACGACTCCCGATATACATCAATACTACTGAAGAACAGTAGTGTAACATGCCATTATTATGTCATTAATTAACTACCATTAGTGTCGTGGGTACATGTAATCCCCTGTGGGGTGAAACACTGTCTAGCTAAATATGCATGACAAATATTGATTTAGAATTCAACTCAGCCAGACCTTTCATTGGGGCTTATGTCTCCCTTGCGATCAGATGTGACCTTACATTAAGTGATTGGGATGTCACTGAGAGTTGCATGAAAAAGGTGGCATAAGTGGTCATGTGATCCGATGCGACTGAAAAAAAATCCAGTTGCAGTAAGTTGCACATGTTCTTCTTTCCTGGGGGCAATGGATGGCCGAATGGTTAGCATTTGTGTGCTGTATCATAAGGTCTGTCATTGAGTCAACTGGTGTTGTTTCCATTCCCCGGTTGTACGTGACAAGGAGTAGGGTCACCTGTCCAACCTCGTTGGTTTTCTCCGGGTCCTCCGGTTTCCTCCCACTGCTAAAAACTCCTACGCGCAAGCGAATTATTGAAATAAAATTGAACCATGTGTTAGTCCCGAAATGACCTGGTTTGTGTCAAGTGGCCTTTAAACCCCATTTCCCTCTCTCTTCTTTCCTATGATCAGTTACAACTATTGTGGGTGGGGGTGGGAGGGACTATGCTTCTCATTGTTATCACTGTTTGCTATAATAATGATGACTTTTTTTTCTGAGGGAACATATTTACATGAGTTTTCAACATGGTAATTCTTCGATATATTCAGAGTTTATCACAAAGCAGTTTTATTTTGAATGAGTATTGTTTTTATAACTTTGGTCTTGTCTTTGGACACTTATTGTTTACTGCAAAGCCTAAATAAGTAGAAAAATATTGATATGGCAAAAATATATCAATACAGTGTATGTGGATGATCGTATTATAATATATCGATATAGCAATATTTTTAGACAGCCCTGTTTGCAAAGCTTTGAAACTTATTCACACAGACTTGAGTCTTTCTTAATGTTTTTATACTACCGGTACATGTAATTTCTGGCAAACGTTCTAATTTTTAATTACATTCCTCCACATCCAATACATCAAAAGCACAGATGTTATAATTTTTTTTTATTACCTTCTAAAATTATCAAGCATAGAAAATGTATTCAGGACATGCGCACATATATCGGTATGTAAAGTATAAGTGTTATGTCAAGTGGAACTAAGCCAAAAGGTATCCAATCTGATTAAAACACAGATCCTATTTCGTTTTTTATAGTTCAAAATTTGGTTTTACTTGTCTTTACTACACTATGATCTCAAAGAGTTATTATCATTGACAGGTTCTGGATGGTGTTAGGGATTAGCCAATGAAGCGGTCTGTTACGGCGAGCTTTAGGCATGTTTTTGCATAGAACTGTGGGTAATCCATTAGAAACATAAATGCTGATTGGTTAATCAAATGTCTGAAGTCAAGTCATAGGTCAAAAGCTGCTCGTATGACCTCTGACACGACCTATCGCTATAACTTGTCAGATCTTCAGGTAGTGTAGGCCATCGAAAGTATTAAAAAAAAACGAAAAGAAATATAGATCTGTATTTTAATCAGATTGAAAGGTATCCATACAGTTGTGATTCATTAACTTTTACTACATGTAATGTAAATGGTGTGCTAAGTGCAATAAGGAAAATTTTTTAAAAGGAATGTCAGAATTTCAAAACAGGATGGATATATAATTTGTCACATTATAACTCTTTTACTACATGTAAAAAAAAAAATGATGTGCCAAGCCTAGTGTGGTGATTTGATTAAAAAGAAAATGTTAAAATCTCAATTCAGGCTGGATATTTAATGTTAGTCTACTGCAGTGATTCTCAACCAATGTGCCGTGACACACAGGTGTGCCGCGAAGTTATTGAACGACACACTAAGAAAATGCGAAAAAACATGTGATCCCAATTGAGTATTCACTGGTTAGTAATTTTATAGCTGTGTTTTTCTTTATTTAGATTGAGTCATTCTATGTGTCTATGACTAGTCTGTGTAAACGGTTGTATGCCACCATGTTTTTATTTTGCAAAATTCAAATATTTTTCATATATAGCCAGGCGTGCTGCTTTTTTTTTCATGTGTTCCAAGGTGTGCCAAACGGCAAAAAAAAAAAGGTTGAGAACCACTGTTCCAACAATCTGATAGTGAAGATGATATCATTTTATTATCATCAAGCTAATTGCGGGGAGTTGGATGGCCGAATGGTTAGCACATGCGCGCTGTATCATAAGGTCTGTCATTGAGTCAACTGGCAGGGTTTCGATTTCCCGGTTGTGCGTGACAAGGAGTAGGGTCCCCTGTCCGACCTCGTGGGTTTTCTCCGTGTCCTCCAGTTTCATCCCACTGCTAAAGACCCCTACGCACAAGCAAATTATTGAAATAAAATTGAACTATGTTAGTCTCGAAATGACTTAGTGTGTGTCGAGTGGATGTTAAACCCCATTTCTCTCTCTCTCTCTCTCTCTCTGGTGTACCGATAAGGTTCGTAAACAAGAATGTTCACTGTCTAAATTCTGCATTAAAATTTAAGCTGAACTATTTTGAACATTTCTCTCTTGGTCCACCAACGTAAAAATAGATTAATTCCTTTTGATATTTATAAACATCCTATATCTTCTCCAGAAAACATAAAACAAACCAACGCAAACTATAAAATCCTTTAACAGGTTGAGTTTTAATCTGATTAAATCAAAGCCGTGAGATTATCTACCTGCCATTTATGTTATTTATTGTTATTAAAGATACATTATGGGAGATTCGATAACGAGTTGGCAATTCTCACTGTTAAATACTAGATAATGTAAAGGGAATTTGCCGAAAATTTCAGTCGAATTGATCTACTATGAACCGAGAAATTTCCGCCTAGCCTCTATCATCATTCATAAAGTCAGTACGATAAACAGCATTTAATCGTTAAATCGTGAAGGAAAGTTATGCGGTAAATCGGCTCACAATCCACTTAAGATCGTAGGCTAGCGATGCCATCTAGAGTTGATTATGGTCTGGATGGCTTAATTAATGTCTAATTAATAATTTAGATAACATTTCAGGCCTAAAGAAAGACCTGCAATAGACAGATTTAGCTCTTGCATAATGTATGTTTAAATAAGTGTAAAATTTAGGATTAGTGACTTTAATTAATAATATTAACAATAAATACAGCTAATATGTGACCGGTGACAGCCAAATGAGTTGGAAGTCGGACATGCTCATTTAACGCTACGATGTGAAATAGCTACTCGAGCTTAACTTTATAAAAAAAATTTGTTCTTGTGAAATCCGATGCTTTAACTTTTCTATTATTGGAGTAATCCAAACAAATTTAAATATTTAATTAATTTAGTGTGTAAATTGGGTGTTTTGTAAGTAGTGTCATTAAAATCAATGCTAAAAAAACTTTATTTCAACTTTGTTTGTGCATAACTTTTTTTTATTTTCATCCAATCTTTACATTTTATATATCATTGAAAAGCTTATAACATACACTTTTTGAATATGTAGCACCATGGGCCTTCTGTCTGATGTGGAGAGCGGGTCTTGCAGGCCGGTCGCCACATCTTACATACGACCCATGCATCTTTTCTTACTACATATATCTGTAGCCTTGTGATTGTCTAGAATTTGTCTCTAGCTGTCTTTACTTCTGCTTCACGTTGTGTATTTACTTCTTACTGTTTTCTTAAGACGCTTGTCTTACCAGGAATAACAATGCAACAGTTCGCTTCTACATTTTATATATATATATATATATATAACTCCTTACATGGATACAAGCATAATAGATAACAATACTAGCTAAAACCATTTCTCCACCCTAGCCAGCCTCGCGGGTCGCGGCTGTCTAGAAACTCAGATGGAACCTCTCTGGAATCTGATGGAAGTCTGACTTAAAAGTTTTCTATGATTTCTTTTATAAGACTTATGGATATCATGCACAATCAAGTGTGATCATGGCCCTCAACCTGTGCAATTAACGATATGATTGGTTAAATTAAGCCAAATGATGCAATGGTAAATTTCCATGCACATGATATCCCGTGGTATTTTATAGACACATGTTTTGACTACATGTATATAACTCTTTTTATGTGTCAACCCATCAGTTATTAACTAAGTTGACTTAAGTACAATTCTACATATATGTGAATCCACCAACTTGCCAAAGATATTAATTAATGAAATATAATGCCATCTTATTTCTCTATTCCTTGCCTATAAATTTATAAACAATGTCGCCACGACTATATTGCTACAATATATGCATAACTCAAATATTATTTTTTTCCCCAAGTGACTCATTCGGCTGTCACCGGTCACATATTTTAGATAAAATACAAGATATTGATCATTTTAGAATCCATTGTCTACATTTCATACATCCTAATTCACTTATCTTCCGGCTTTAATGGTATCCTATTTCGTTTTGTTTTTTATAGTTCAAAATTTCTTTTACTTGTCTTTACTACACTAGGATCTGGAAGAGTTGTTATATAACAGGCGTGAGGAATTAGCCAATGAAACCATCTGTTACGGCGACTTCTTGGCGTGCGATGCACGAAACTGTTGGTAAACCACTAGAAATGTCAACGCTGTTTGATTAATCAATATCTGACTTCATAGGGTCAAAAGCCACTCGTACGACCCCTGCTGCAACCTCCCAAAACAACTAGTCAGATTTTCATTTAGTGTTGGCCATCAAAAGTATAAAAAAAAAACGAAACGAAATATAGATCTGTATTTTAATCAGATTCACCCATTGTGATAGTATTAGAAGATTCTAAAATCATTTCATGGTCCCAATTTTTAATCGGGTTGAATCCAAGCTATAAGATAATCTATTGTTGATAACAATGTTTAATAACAATTAATGCAGCTAATATTTTAGAATAAATAAAAGATACTTGAATTGTTGACTTTGATATCCATTAAATGCTTATATGTTTCTCTACGTTCGCTAATGGTGAAAGAAGATTGTGATGGGCCTCTTTTTAATCTGAATGAATCCAAGCCATGAGATTATCTATTATTGATATTTTGTTTCTGTTTTTATTAATTAAATGTTAATTAATTTGACTACATTTTATCAGAATCTGTGAAAAATTTGTTATTGTTAAAAAATCACATGTTGAGGATAGGCAACTGTAATAACGAAATGAAATGAAATGGGGTTTAACGTCCTACTGTTCTGCTCCTATACTGGGCTAATGAAGACTAGACTGTAATAACATGAGATTTAAAAATTTAATGGTAAAATAGATAATCAAGACTTTGTCTCGTCTGTTTAGTATCGTTGCTACAGTAATAAACAATTTACGTGTACACTACATCTTCCGACACTCATAACTTCGTTCAGAATAAAGTAATTTGACTGAAATTTTCAATATATTCATTTTTCATTATCTATTTTTGAACTATTACAGCAAGAATGGTCAGCTCTTTATTTAGATCGTACATTATGCATCTTTAAATGTAAATTTATTTTACTTCATTTTATCTTGGATTAAGCTACAGATATATTACATACATTTATCTATAATGGTATTAAAAGAAGAACTAAATTGATATTAGATTGAAAATGGATTAAGCTACAGATACATTTATCTATATTCCGTAAGATAATGGTATTAGTATTACCGGTAAAAGATGGTAATAAAAAGTTCAAAATTGATATTAGATTGAAAATAGATTAAGCTACAGATATATTAGTTACATTTATCTATATTCTATAAGATTAAGATAATGATTTTACCGTTAAAAGATGGTAATAAGAAGATCAAAATTGATATTAGATTGAAAATAGATTAAGCTACAGATATATTAGTTACATTTATCTATATTCTATAAGATTAAGATAATGATTTTACCGTTAAAGGATAGTAATAAGAAGATCAAAATTGATATTAGATTGAAAATAGATTAAGCTACAGATATATTAGTTACATTTATCTATATTCTATAAGATTAAGATAATGATTTTACCGTTAAAAGATGGTAATAAGAAGATCCAAATTGATATTAGATTGAAAATGAATTAAGCGATAGATAAATTCATCTATATCCCGTAAGATAATGGTATTAAAAGATGGTGATAAGAAAATCCAAATTGATATTAGATTGAAAATGGATTATGCTACAAATATACATTGTATTAGATTCATTTATCTATATTCCATAAGATAATGGTATTACCGGTAAAAAAATGTAATATGACAAACTAAATTGATATTAGATTAAGCTACGGATATATAAGATACATTTATCTATTTTCCATAACATTAAAATAATGATATTACCGTTAAAAGATGGTAATAAGAAAATCCAAATTGATATTAGATTGAAAATAGATAATGTATTAGAGATGTTAATAGGAAACATCTCCCTATTACTTTTACTGAACTGTATCACTTTTATTGATCTCATGAAATTTAAATCAGACTCGGCTCTTGCATTCAGCATAGATTTCTCGCAGATAATCAATTGATGAAGGAAATGTTTAAATACGCTGTCGCTGTTTGATTATTACAGGACATAACCTAGAAGACTGGTTGTTCTGAACATGGGTAAGGCATTGTTTCTCATTATTAATCAATAAATGGATGGACAAGACTACCCACTGTTTTTAGTTTCACATGTTAATGTTTTTTTGATAATGTTAATCATCCTATTCCCATGTGTTACCACTGGTCGTCATTTCTAATGGTGCTGCTTCTATCCAGACGCCCTCTCCTGACGACCAGTCTTCATAATACAGGGAGAGTTGATTATTGATTTTTTTCCACACCATGTATTGTAGAGGCATTAGTTGACATTATACCGGCTTTAGTTGAGGACACAGGCTTCCAGAAACCTTGACGCTTCTTCCTACATTTTACTCGTAATATATGAAACATGTGTCAGTCTTAGAGGACAAATAGATGATCAGATATACGTAGATCAAATTTAAGGGATGCTATTGACGGGGTTTGGTGTGTATATATATATAGGTGTCAATTGTTACTGTGAGTGAAGTGTTTCGTTGATGCGTTGTCTCTCTCTGTTTTCATGTCATTTGACAGATGGACCTAATTGATGAGGATACAGTTCAGCAGTTTTGTTTTTGTTGGTTGTTTTTTTTGTTGATATTATCAATATCGTATAATTGAAGTGATTTGGATATATTCTGATGAATTAACAGAATTGTAAGTTGTATGGATTGACCTTGAACTTACTGATGGTCAATATAAGTTTATTATTGAATAGATTAAATCTATATAATACAGGTATTTACTTTAGTAATTGACAAGCATAAATAGATAAATCAAAATAATATATGGAATAACAATTACTTACATAATATGTAGCTTTTATTACATTTTAACTAGGCTTCTCGAGTCTTCTTAACACTGTAATCAAGGTATCATTTAATCTTGTGTATCTAGCACTAATTTCTTTCACATTCGTTTAATATCAAATCTTTGTTTAAAAATTTGTAAAAACTGTTTAAAATCACCATAAATCATTTAATTTGCACTTCTCTTCATTTTAAAGCTGACCATTCAATTTTGATAATTATCAAAATTAATCAGTCAGCTTTAAACTGGACACAAGTACATATTAGATGATTTTTGGTGATTTTAAACGATTTTTACAAATTTTTAAACAAAGATTTGATATTAAATGAATGTGAAAGAAATTAGTGCTAGATACACAAGATTAAATCATACCTGGGTTACAGTGTAAGTTCATCAGCTGTATGTTAGTATTGGTTATTCCATAGAGGCAGGGGCGTTGGATGGCCGAATGGTTAGCACATGCACGTTGTATTATAACTGGCAGGGTTTCGATTCCCCGATTTGTCCGTGACAAGGAGTAGGGTCGTCTGTCCAACCTCGTGGGTTTTCTCCGGGCCCTCTGGTTTCCTTTGGTTTTCTTTCCACTGCTATAAAGACCCCTACGCGCAAGTAAATTATTGAAATAAAACTGAACCATGTGTTAGTCCCGAAATGACCTAATTTGTGTCGAGACCTTTAACTCACTCTCTCTTACTCTCTCTCTCTCCATATAGGTACTTGTGTATAATACAGAGTATATCATTGTATGGATGTAGATTTCATTAAACACAGATAACAATACACTCAATTTAACTCACATTTATTATATTGAGATATAAATTATTAATATGAATCGTAAATTTTATTGAGATTAAGATTATTAATAATATCTTTTATGGAGATTTCAATAATTAATGATTAATATATAAAATATAATTTTATGGAGATTTCAATTATTAATAATACGGATCATTTATTTTGATTAAGTTAACAGATCAGTAGATTAATATAATAAAATTTTAAATGAAATTACGGAAATTAACAGCTGCGTGCTAAAATTTATGTTTATCAGGGCTGTGTATTTTTATCAGGTATTTTTATCTGGGCTGTGTCTTTTTATCAGGTATTTTTATCAGGACTGTGTATTGTTATCAGGGCTGTGCATTTTTATCGGGACTGTGTATTGTAATACTGTATCCATCTTCAATAGCCCAATTATTGGAAAAAAAATAGGACGTTAAGCCCTATTTCATTTCATTTCTCTAATGTTATATTGTGAAATTTCTTTCCAGAAGGATTCTCATCATTTAAGACTAGAAAAATTTTTTTACATACATTATTAAATGAAATAAATATGAAATGAAATAGGGTTTAACGTCCTAGGGAGATGCTAATTGTAGGCCGGTTGGGGAGGTTCGAGAATTTCCGGAGCCCAAAATGGCAGCTTTTTATAAATGAGTATTTTGGGGAATACTAACCCGAACCCTAACCCTTTTAAGAGGGTAAACGTTGAATTAGATCCAAGTTCAATCTTCTAAAAAGGGTTAGGATTAGGGTTAGTATTTCCCAAAATTTTCATTTATGTAAAGCGGCCATTTTGGATTCAGGAAACACCCGAACCTCCCCAACCGGCCTACAATTAGCATCTCCCAACATCCTACTGTTCTGCTCCAACTGGACTAATTAAGCCAGGTATACAGTGTGCTCTGAGGGAAGTTTTGCCCGGACAGTTCTGCAATGGCCTACACTTACATCAAATTCCAACTGCCAAGGGGTCTTTTGACGTGCACGCCAATGTGTACACAGGACCTTGATTTTTTGTCCTATCCCAATGACTATACATTGTCCCTTGCCAGGCCCTCTGTCTTGCACCACTGACAAGCAGGGACCACGCCAGAAAATCCTGATGAACTTTCTCGGCCAACGCAGGAATCAAGCACGGAACTCCAGGCTAGAGAGCCAATATCTTACTCACTGAGCCACTGTGGCTCCCGACATACATTATAATCTTTTAAAATAAAATTTTAGATTGGAATCTTGAAAGGTGTCGTAAATTCAAAATTAAAATTTCATTGTGTTAGAATAAAAAAGTCTAAAGGCATTATTGTATACATATTATACCATGGTTTAAAAGTGTGCTTCCCTATAATTAAATTATTTTGATAAAAAAAAATCAAACAAAAAAAAGTAACAAAGTGAAAATGTTGATAAACAAACTTTTGTATTGCGATACGTATTGCAGAAAACCGGTATTGCGATATATCTATATGTCACTGTTTTGTGACAGCCCGATGTTTTATAATAAATAAAAAGCTTAAAAACTAACATATTTGTTGGTTAATTCATTTAAAAAGTGTGAACTTGTCATGAGAAATATCCACTGATGGAATATTTTATCTGTAGTCCCTGTGGAAAATTACTTTCCTCTCGTCTCAAAATAGCTGTTTATGACGTCTCTGAAATTTAAATGAATGCTAACATCCCTTGTGATAGATCTCGTTTGATTATTGACTTTTATATTCAGTACAATTCTATTGGTTTTTTATTCTTTACTTGTAATGGTTGTGTTTAATTTGTTGTGCAATGTTCATAAATTTTTGATTACAAAGAAAGCAGTAAAATATTCTTAACCAATCTGGTTAAAACGTAGATCCTATTTCGTATCGTTTTTATAGTTCAAAATTTCGTTTTACTCGTCTTTACTACACTTGGATCTGGAATAGTTGTTATTTAACTCGTGTTCTGAATGGTGTCAGGGATAAGCCAATGAAACGGTCTGTTACGGTGAGCTTTAGGCGTGTTTTTCACGGAACTGTGGGTAATCCTCTAGTAACATCAATGCTGATTGATTAATCAAATGTCTGACGTCAAAAGGGTCATAAGTCGGTCTTTTGACCCCTGACGTGACCTATCGCTATAACTTGTCAGATCTTCATGTAGTGTAGGCCTTCGAAAGTATAAAAAAAAAAAAAAGGAAACATAGATCTGTATTTTAATCAGATTGTATTCTTAACCCACATTTGCCGAGAAAGTTCATCCAGATTTTCCGGCGTGGTTCCACCTTGTCAGTGATGCAGGACGGAGTGCCTGACAAGGACAGCTGTCTAGTAATTCGGATGGTACAAAAAACATTGGTGTGCATGTAAAAGATCCCTTGACAGTTGGAATTCGATATAAGAGTAGGCTGTAGTGCCGCTGTCCGGGCAAAATTTCCCTCATAGCACACTGCATGGCGTATGCCCGTCTTCATTGGCCCAGTTCAGGGCAGATGGAAATGTTCTTGAATGAGCTTTTATCAAAATGCAGTGTTTCTCTGGTTTCCTCTCATTGGTAAAGATTCCTAAGCACAAGCGAATTATTGAAGTAAAATGGAACCATATGTTAGTCCCGACATGACCTAGTTTGTGTCAAGTGGATGTTAGACCCCAATTCTCTCTCTCTCTCTCTTTCTTTCTCTCTCTCTCTTTCTCTCTCTCTCTCTTTCTCTCTCTCTCTTTCTCTCTCTCTTATCCCAGTCGGTGCCGAAAAGTAAGATGTTAAAACCCATTTCAATATTTTTATTAGATTAAAAAATTATTTTGAAGAAGCATAAAAAGTGAATTTTTGTGAAATATGCCAGATACAGCCATTTGACTCCCCATGACAATATATTCCATGTATATAACCACTATAAGAACTTGTGACATTATAATATGTCTTTTCATCATGGCGTAGTTATCTGCTCCTCACACTGCATTAAAACTAATGCATCGCGTATCATTGACGTCAATCCCTTTTTCCGCAACAGACAAATTCCACATTAACCTATTAAATATTTAAAGCTTGCTATAATATTCACTAAGGAATTCTGCGATCCTGTCATAATGGTCTTTTGATGATGTAATTTGCTGCAAATGAATGTAGTGATGTACATGTACAAACACTACTACACCATAAAATAAGATAATGGTTTGAATTGAAGTGACTCTGTCGACAGAAAAATTCAATTACTTTTGACCTCTATATTAAAGCCACTGAGTATCAATATCTGATTCTGCACATATTTTTGCACAGATATTCATTTTAGAAATTCAACTTTCACGATATTGTAGTTCGCATTGGATTTAAAAATGCTCAAATGACGATGTGCCCCATTAACCATACTTCGTGAAACTTTTACATAGGATAGAGACTTGACTAAAATAGTTTAATCCCAATAGTAAGAATTGATTCGTTAATGTGTTGGGTTGTTCAGGTGCGGATTCAGGGGGGGGGGGTGTATCCGGGGCACCCCCCCTCCTATTTTTTGCCCCATATATTCTCGCGAGAGAGAACAAAAATACTTAAAAATGGTACTGATTCCCATCGTAATTTACTCTGAAATGGGCCAGTTGGTGACTTGGTTTATTGCCTGTCAGTCCGCACACCAAGGGCGGGATTTCGCACTCCCAAGTAGGGGAAGCACCATCCCCCCTTTCTGAAAATTCTGGATCCGCCCTGTGGTTTCTATATATTATATAGATGAATTCAGAGTGTTGAATATAAATGACTTGATATGCCTTTGTAGTTTTTGTTGTTGTCTTTCTGTATACAGTCACTCTGGATGTCAAAGACTGATTTATTTGCTATTTTCCACAAGCTATTAGCGTTAGTAGTGGGGGATAATGACACTACAGCTGTGGTTCTTATGCTGACCTTGCTGTCATTACTGCCATCATGGCTTCCATGTTGTAACTGTATGATATATGACCAATCCTAGCCTTAAGGAGTCGTTTGATAAACTGTGGGTTATTATATCCTAATTAAGGTGCTTTGTCGAGAAGCTAACTAAACAGCTGTTTTGTTTCCATTAACGGTTTTTGTCATTTTAATTCTGGTATATTATTGGCTTGTGGGTTTTTTAATTATTAATAGACTATCATATTTGGTTATTGCTGAACCTTTTTGTTCCATGTATCATTTCAGATCTTGATAATTAACAATTTTTTGGGCTAATCTTGATAGAGAAATCTCAAATGTTTGGTTAAATTGGATATTTTGCTATAACAAATAACAGCTCTTTCTATTAGTTTATACAGTAGATATGTTCACTACTCTCGCTCTCTGGGGGGTGTGGGGGTTGGATGGCCGAATGGTTAGCATGTGTGCGCTGTATCATAAAGCTTGTCATTGAGTCAACTGGCGTGGTTTCAAATCCCTGGTTGTACGTGACAAGGAGTAGGGTCGCCTGTCCAACCTCGTGGGTTTTATCCGGGTCCTCCGGTTTCTCCCCAATGCTAAAGACTCCTACGCGCAAGTGAATTATTGAAATAAAAATAAACCATATGTTAGTCCCGAAATGACCTAGATTGTGTCGAGTGGACGTTAAACCCCGGTTTCTCCCCAATGCTAAAGACTCCTACGCGCAAGTGAATTATTGAAATAAAAATAAACCATATGTTAGTCCCGAAATGACCTAGATTGTGTCGAGTGGACGTTAAACCCCATCTCTCTCTCTCTCTCTCTCTCTCTCTCTCTCTCTCTCTCTCTCCCCTGTTAGATTATACAGTAGGTAGATCTATGTATGTTCCATACTTTCTATGACTTCCAATATTGTTTGACTTGGGGCATACCTTTTGTAATATAAAAATCTGATTAAATCATCTAATTGTGTCTGTAGATGATAATGAATACGTGGGCACAGGTGGCTAACATATCTCATCTCAAACACTAATTACTGTCAAAATTGTCTGTAAAGTATGATTTTTGTAGGTGTTTTTATGTGGGATAAAAATCGTGATTTTTATTCATAGAGTCTCAACAACCTTAAAATTGAGTAAAGATATTCATTTAATTTATGTACCTTTCTTTGGAACCGCTGGTGGCTCACAGGGAGTAAAGCGCTGAATCCCTAACCAGGATGTCCTGGGTTTCGGTCTCAGTTTTGGTCGAGAAAATTCCTCAGGACTTTTTCAGTCTGCTTTTTGCTTGTCACTGATGACTTATGGAGGACCTGGCAAGGAAAATGCATTTAGTCTGTTGGATGTGATGCCGATGGTATAAAAAAAAAGGAATGTAAAAGACCCCTTGTGGATGAAGAACAAGCATGAACAGCATTATCCATGCAAAATTTCTCTCCTAGCACACTGCATGCTGTTCATGTATGCCTGTCATCAAAGTTGGACATTAAATCCCATTTCATTTCATCGTCTCGTTTCTTTCAAGGTTCATCCTTTCATGTAAGAAACATAAAACTTAGATGTGTCATTAACCGCCTTAAGACAATCACTAATGTCTGACAAAATGAGAAAATTGAAACCTAAATGAATTGTGAAAAACTAATTGTCAGTTTACTGAAACTGCTCAAGGTGTTAATTAATATCTGTCTTTACCTTTCATATGGTTTTATTTAATCCAAAAAACCTGTTAATTAATATCTGTCTATTCCTTTCATACTGCTTTATAATTCAAGCAAAAAACAAACTGTTAATTATGGTCTCAAACCTTTATTTGGTTTTTATTCATCATGCTCTGTTCAACTTTTTTTTTGAAACCCACAGGCATTGTCTTAATTAATTATCACGAATTGGTCATTCTGTATGGCACTGGGAAAAGACGGATTGATTCTACTAGTCAATTACTTATTGTTTATTTTCTGTGGAAACCAACACTCTTCCCTGTGAGTTGAATAGATTTCAAGGATTTGATACTTATTTCTGGTTATTTAGACATGAAAATCCATTAAAAGATTTCCCAGGTGTTCAACTGCAAAAAGGATAATTAGACAGAACAGAAGCATTTTGTTTTACAATGGATCATGTAGATATATACGGTAAAAAAAATTGTTTGATAAATGAAAAAATATTTCAAAATGTGAAAAGTATTTATGATGTTTTCTGTCTATTATTTTGCAGCTAACTAAATTAATGAATAAAATTTGGCAGATGTTTCTGGTACAAAACATTTCTTACATAAATGAAAAAAAATATTTTGAAACGTAAAAATTATTTCCGAAGTTTGTGAATATACGAGATATAATGGACCAACTAATTATGCCTTTTTACAGTAACTAGTTTCTTTCTTATTTGAACTCTTCAGACTGATTATACAGTCATTGTTGTTTGTATTTTAGAGGAGAGCCGAGAAAAGCTCAACTTAATCAACAAATTGAAAAAATCGCTCCCCTATAAAAGCTCGTCCAGTTTCGATAAGAAAAGTGATTTAGAAATTAAGGAGAGTGATCTGATATTAAGGAGAGTGATTAGTTGTATGTATGGGAAATGGTTTTGAAGGTCAATAACTGCATGTTAGGGGGTCATTCCTGGTTTCAGAAAGGATAATAAACCCCCATGACTTTGTAAAGGAGAGCGATTTTCAATTTTAAGGTGAGGGAGAAAACCTCCCCTCAGTCAACATTCAGGTGAGCGACAGGCGCTTGAGAAGGATCGACTGATCGCTCACCTTAAAAAAACAATGACTGATTGTACTGATGTAGCGAGGTTCAATACATTCTGTCCTGAAACTGGGTTTTGGTTTTTACAGAATTGCCTTTTACTGTGTAGCTAAATTAAACATACATTATGCTAGAGCTAATTCTGCCAATTGCAGGTCTTTCTTTAGGCCTGAAATGTTATCTAAATTATTAATTAGACATTAATTAACTTATCTGCGATGTTTACTGGATTAGAACCCGGTCTGCTGCTTCTGATTAAATCAAAAAGTAGATAATCGAGTCTATGTTTTTTTATCGTATCTACTTTAGTAATGATGATCGAGGCTAGGCTCAAAATTCAATCGCTAAATACTTGGTTCAGGGTGGATCAATTTGACTGAAATTTTCAGCAAATTCCCTTTACATTATCTAGTTTTTAACTATTAATTATAGTAAGAACTACCAGCTCTTTATCTAATCTCCCATAATGTATCTTTAATGAACATATACCAAAATTCAAATGATATTCTTCTGTATTCAAAATTGAGAAAGATGGGTCTGGTATGTTAGAAACAATGTTTTATAAATGTAAATATATTTCATACATGACTTTCAATAACAAAAAGTACTGTAAGAGGAGGTACAGAGCAGCAGAAGTGTAACTTAGTTTGAAGAATTTTCACAAATATTTTGTACTATCAGTTATAAAAATGGTCCGATTTTCAATTCTTTTATTACTCAACATTTTAATACAATTCAGAGAAAATTCTACTCACTGATATTAAATGTTTTAACGACTTCAGCTTCGATAAAATGATCTAAGTTATAAATACATCCTAAAATGTCAACACACTAATGAAAAAGTGTCTGACATTTTGAATAATATAAGTAAAGACATTGCCAGACAAAATTAATAGGCATCCGAGGGATTGTGCCGGAAAGCCTGACAATTTCTTGTAACAAGCAGGTGTATTACATTGTATTTCCAGGCCTGGTATTTCTCTTATTGTAGAATGGTATTTGAGATTCAGTAGATTTACGTAGGTTTTTTGTTGAAACTTTTAGATCATGACAAATCCTAAATTTGTGCCTTCCGATATTTTGTAACAGGTGTCTTATTTCAAGGCCTATTTGTGTTATTGTAGAAAGGTATTTGAGATTCGGTAAGGTTTTTGTTGGAACTTTTAAATCCTGACAAATCTAAATTGAATTTGTGCCTTACGATATCTTGTAACGGGTGCCTTATTTCCAGGCTTGGTATTTCTGCTATAAGAAAGATATTTGCAATTCACTATTCTGTGTGTAGGTTATTTGTTTGTACTTTTAGTTCAAAGAGAAATTATAGCATGCTACTTAAGTACGTAGCGTAGCGTCTGGTACATATTGGTGTATCTCGATTAATTTTTCTATAAAATGAAATTATATTCATGATAACTTCAGATAAAAACAACAGATTACTTGCTAGAAATTTCTATTTAACTTTTAAGTTATAAAAATCCTTCAGGAAGTTTTTGATATGATGTGGTATGAATGTAATAGAATGTTATACTGTTACTGATCGAAGTTTAGATTATGGGTAAACAGGATAACTTATATGAACTGTATGCATGGATAAATGTAATCTCTGAACTTAAATTTTAAATGGCAGTGAGATAATAGATTTTATTTGAGTGGTGATGTTTTTAGTTAAAATAACTGGGATATTAAATTTATCGAATGATATTTTTCTGCTGAATATGTAAAAAATTTGGGTAGCGAGGTTTTTAATCTTACAGGAGAACAATTATTTATATTTACCTGTGTACGATATGTGGAAAATAATTGGAAAAATGCAATTTTCTGATCAGATTTTATGGCTTTTTAATTGAAATGAAATTTTGTGTAGCGATCTGATCATGTATTTGTCCTCTAGCCTGACTAAATCTTTGGGATTAGCTACAAACATGCCGTTTGTGTTCCGTCTATCCTCATAATGTTATATTAATGATATCCTGTTATTATCAGGCAGGCTACAAGTGAAATGAGGACGTGTTAATTAAAAGGTTGTATAATAATCAGGATATTTCAAACCTAGTAAATATTTTATAATATCAAAATGTACGATTGTAAGTATACTGATTTAACTTTTATTTTTTATTTTACTCTTATATATTTTTATTTTTAATTATTTTATTCTGTATTTTATTGAATTATGGATCATTATAATGCCTTTATTTATGTTTATATATTTTATTGAAAGTACCTGTTTGTTTCAAAAAAATATTTGCCAGCCGGACAATTTTTTACATATTTTGTTTTTTACTTTAGATTAGCAAAGATATTTTTTCCAAAGAATATGAGAATTTTTAGTACAATCTCTATTCCCGAGATAAGTTTACCCTTTGTTTATCCCTGGAAAAACTTTCCGACCATTTTGAATGTCACGTGATGTATCCTTCTGTCGATCACTTCACAAAGATCCAAGATGGCGACTCAAACTGGCGTTCCTTCAGAAATTTCAC
This sequence comes from Patella vulgata, assembly GCF_932274485.2. Lineage (NCBI taxonomy): Eukaryota > Metazoa > Mollusca > Gastropoda > Patellidae > Patella > Patella vulgata. Next base: position 9,521,427 of record NC_065885.2, read on the forward strand.
ATATTTAGCCGCAACACTCACAAAAATGAACTTTTGATGTCAAGATGTGAAAACTTTTCCAAGGATCATTAATATGTATCTCATGCGACAAACCGATGACTAATTGTCAAGACATCAGCAGCATTTCATTCTTACAGATCCTGCCAATCAGTAGCCACTGGGGGCGGAGCTTAGGAACTGATTTCAAGCTGATTAATGGCCTGTGAGTTTTACCAAAGATAATCAAAGAGTAAAGTGATCTCTGGGATTAAGATTGTTTTTAGTATTAACCCAATTTTTTTAAATGTTAAAACTACAGATTTAACTGTAGGGCCTATGTTTTATGATTAAATACTTTGATATTCTCATTTTAAGGTATGTTAATTGACTGACAGATAAGTTCTCCTGTCGGTGTCCCCAATTGTACGCGACAAGGAGTAGGGTCGCCTGTAAAACCTTGTAGGTTTTATCTGGGTTCTCTGGTTTCCTCCCACTACTAAAGACCCCTAAGCCCAAGCAAATTATTGAAATAAAATTGAACCATATGTTAGTCCCAAAATGATCTAGTTTGCGTCAAGTGGACATTAAACTCTCTCTCTCTCTCTCTCATTGCTATGTTAGTCTCAACATGTCCAAATTATTGTATTGACAAGATGTTAAACTCTATTCTATTGTAAATCATACAACAATTCTTAAACCTTTGACAATTGGAATTCAATGATTGGGAATGCCACTGTCTGGGCTAAATTCACCACTCTCTAGCATTACACTTACATGTAGTATCATAGTATAACATTTATTGCTATGTTAGTCTCAATATCACCAAATATTTTCATTGACAAGATGTTAAACTCCTTTCTATTGTAAATCATACAAGAGTTCTTGATGAAAAACCTTTTATCATGAGCCATATTTGCTTTGATCTGCGTTCAACAACCCTCTTAAATTGGCTTCATTAGAGAAATAATCTGTATATGAGCAGAAAGAAATTAGTTTATTAATAAATGCATTAACGAGCGGATAAACCACGATATCTTCTACACGCGGCTTACGTGTAGCTGTTCAACTTTTATATAAAAATTGATTAATTTAATGGACTTGGGAGATGTGAAAATAGCTCAGTTACACAGACAGCAGGACACAGACATTCTTTGTAGAGCTTTTCACAAAGTAACAATACACTTCAGTAGTCGCATCAAATGCAGCTTTTTCTTTTGAAATATTCTGTACATGTATACAAGACAGACGCAATAGAAACAAACACAATCTGATTAAAACACAGATCCTATTTTGTTTCTTTTTTTAAAGTTCAAAATTGCGTTTTATTTGTCTTTACTAAACTAGGATCTGGAAGAGTTGTTATAGTTCAAAATTTTATTTTACTTGTCTTTACTACACTAGGATCTGGAAGAGTTGTTATAGTTCAAAATTTTATTTTACTTGTCTTTACTACACTAGGATCTGGAAGAGTTGTTATAGTTCAAAATTTTATTTTACTTGTCTTTACTACACTAGGATCTGGAAGAGTTGTTATAGTTCAAAATTATATTTTACTTGTCTTTACTAAACTAGGATCTGGAAGAGTTGTTATAGTTCAAAATTATATTTTACTTGTCTTTACTACACTAGGATCTGGAAGAGTTGTTATATTACCGGCGTTTTCATTGAAGTGAGTGATAAGCCAATGAAACGGTCTGTTACAGCGACTTCTTGTCATGCCATGCACGGAACTGTGGGTAAACCACTACAAAGCGTCAACGTCATAGGGTCAAAAGCCGCTCGTATGACCCCTGATACGACCTTCGAGTACAATTTCCAGATCTTCATGCAGTGTAGGCCATCGAAAGTATAAAAAAAACGGAACGAAATATAGATCTGTATTTTAATCAGACTAAAATAAATACAGCTAGTAGTTTTATTTTTTTAAAGGGCCAATCTCGATTATATTTTGGAGAATAAAACTTCTTAATTTTGTGTTAAAATCCCATAAAATCCTCTACCTAAGGGCTAAGTAACTAACTCACTATACATGATACGTTTTCAAACAACTTAAAACCATCAGTCTTCATTTGGAAATCGAGACCGGTGTCCCAAGCTGTATTATACAGTGTCTGGATAAAACCAGACGTTTATTTTATTAAAATAACGAATAGGTGAAATTTACCTTTCATTATCAAGTACAGCAAGTGAGTCATGCTCTGTATAGACCTTTCAAAGGAACAGCAATAGAATATCGGTATCAAGTCACCCAACAAAAAAAAAATTACCCAAAATCTTAAAAGGGTTATGTGTCCGAATAAATGGTTTTGTCGTTCATGTCCAATGACTCAATATTTTGGGCTGAAATTTTGAAGCAAGGTACATACACCATTCCTCTATATTTTGGGGGTTAAATTTCATACATACACAGACTTTTATTTCTGGGACTCTGTTAAAATTGGGATAGTCACTTTAATGAGAGATTGAATCTCCGGTTGTATTATAAAGGTGTGATAATCGGTCAATGTTTCTTAAATTAATCACTTTAAGATTTACTGGCTAGTAAGTGATTAAAGGACAATATTGGTGTCAGTCATTATCACTTATGTGATAGAACTGGTTAAATACATCCCAAATATAGTTTTAACACAGAGATCATTGCTACGATAGATGCGCTTTGAAACTATCAAGAAAGGGAAGTGACGAACGCAGTTATCCTTCTATGTAACTAACTGAAGTGACGAGTGATAACAGATACACAGGCAAATTTCTGCTCACTAATAATTCCTTCTAAGACCAAAAGTTGTTATGTGAGGCTGTGAGCGAATGTCTGACAATTCAAAAAATTAATTGAATGTCACTAGATATGGGAAAACAAGAAAAATAGAAATAGTCGGTACATCCCCTTGTTTTTATTCTTTCTATACTTAATAAAACCATAGTAATGCACGGACTTTTTCTATTTTTCTCCTTTCTCATATCTAATGACAGTCAATTTTTTTTTATATTTGGAAAGTGTTTAACCAGTTCTATCACATATATGATAATGACTGACACCAATGTTGTCCTTTAACATATCATCACTCTTCAAGTTGTCATTTGTTAACAAGGTTAATCTCATCCATTGTTTTTGTTGAATTATTATATTGTTTAATACTTTATGCATTTTTCATCTGTCGACGTGTCAGTTTTAATTACAACATTTACTTTTATCCTATTATCTGATTTTCTCTTAATTTGGACCCCTTACTATTAAGTGCAGTAAATGGCCTGTCAGTACTGACTGTATGGCAATATATGGATATTTATATTAAAGAATTTAGGAGTCATTCGAGGTCTGTTATATTCTAAGAGAGAATTTACACCTCTAAAGTATTACAAACATCCATGACATAATCATTCAAAGTCTGTTATATCCGGGGAGGTTGGATGACCGAATGGTTAGCACGTGTGCGCTTTATCATAAGGTCTGCCATTGAGTCAACTGGCGTGGTTTCGAATCCCTGGTTGTACGTGAGAAGGAGTAGGGTCGCCTGTCCAACCTCGTGGGTTTCCTCACACTGCTAAAGACCCCTACGTGCAAGCGAATTATTGAAATAAAATTAAAACCATATGTTAGTCCCGAAATGACCTAGTTTGTGTCGAGTGGACGTTAAACCCCATTTCTCTCTCTCTCTGTTATATTCTAAGAGAGAATTTACACCTCTAAAGAATTACGAACATCCATGACATAAAATATATGTGACATCAGATAAAAAAAAAACATATTAAAGTGGTAATAAAAACAACATTACTGATTGATGTCTTGTCAATTAACAGCCTCTTATCATGCTAACTGTTGAAAATGTACATTAATTTAGAAATTCTTACAGTTTAAAGGGGTATTAGGTAGGATTAGATAAAGAGCTGACAGTTTGCGCTATATTAGTTAAAAAATAGATAATGAAAACAGAATATGCTGATTATTTCAGTCAAATTGCTCCACTTTTTAGGCTAGCCTCGATCGATCGTCATTACTAACGTTGGTACGATATTAAACAAAATCTCAATTATCCATTTTTGAGTTGAATTATCCATCACAAAATTTATTCAAATCCACTAAATATCGCAGGCTAATGATAGCACCAAAAATCAGTTATAGTCAGGATAAGTTAATTGATATTTGATTAATAATTTATATAACATTTCAAGCCTAAAGAAAGACCTGCCTTAGGCAGATTTAGCTCTTGCATAATGTATGTTTAATTAAAGATACATTATGGGAGATTTTAATAGAGAGTTGGCCATTCTTGATATAACAGTTCAAAAATAGATGATAAAAGAAAAAATATTGAAAATTTCAGTCAAATTACTTTATTCTGAACAAAGTTATCACTATTGTAATTTTTGACTAGAAATAGGAGTCAACTCTCTCTACACCGTCTCCGAGAATGGACGATCGGTTGATTGATAGGCTTTAACTCCACCTACATAATCTTGATTATCAAGTAACGTTTTCAATGGCTGTGGTTTGAGACAGGGTTGTAATTCAATTCGTATCACATTTATTTTTACTACAAATTAAAAATAAGACTTTTAATATATAGATAAGAAGCGAAAATTTGAAAGGAATGGACCAAATCAATGAGGCATAATTATAGCCGACTTCTTGTTAGCCTGCGTGTACTCTTGTACTGTAACTGGTAGGCCTGAGTAACTCCCGAACAGTGATCCAATGGAGCTGCAATTCAACTTGGGTGATGTTAGCTGCGATGTTTATCAATTTATATAATTTTTCTGTAAACGCAAGTGACAAATCGGGCCTAAAGAAAGACCTGCCATTTGCAGATTTAGCTCTTGCAAAATGCATGTTTAAGCCCCAGTACTTGCAATATTTTTGAATAATACCTATTGTTTATCTCTCGAAGGAGGGGTGTGTGTCACGGTGGCTAAGTGGGTAAGACGCTGGCTTGCTAGTCTGGATGTAGGGTGTTCGATCCCTGCATTGGCCAAGAAAGTTCACCCAGATTTTTCGGCATGGTTCTCCCTTGTCAGTGATGCAGGACAGAGGGCCTGACAAATACAGCTGCATAGTCGTTCAGATGGGATGAAAAACCGAGGTCCCGTGTACACATTGCCGTGCACGTAAAAGATCCCTTGGCAGTTGGAATTCGATATAAGAGTAGGCCATAGCTCAGCTGCCCGGTTAAAATTTCCCACATAGCACACTGTATGGTGTATGCTCGTCTTCATTAGCCCAGTATAGGAGCAGAACAGTAGGACATTAAACCCCATTTCATTTAGCTGTGTCGAATTATCAGAGCCTACGATAGAATCACAAAACTGAAGAGTTTTAAACATACATTATGCAAGAGCTAAATCTGCCTATTGTAGGTCTTTCTTTAGGCCTGATACATGTATGTTATATAAACTATTAATTAGACATTTATTAACAAAACAAGACCATAATCAACTCTCGATGTCAACGCCAGCCTGCAATATTTGTTGGATTATGATCCGATTTGCTGCATAACTTTCCTTCTCGATTAAACGATTAAATAGATATCGAGACTATGATTTTTGTCCTACCGACGTTCGTAATGATGACCGAGGCAATGCAGAACTTTCGATGCTTATTTCTCGGTTCATGGTGGATCAATTTGACTGAAATTTTCAGCAAATTGCCTTTACATTATCTAGTTTTTAACTACTATAGTGAGAACTGCCAACTCGTTATCTAATCTCCCATAATGTATCTTTATTTTGTAATCTTATTTTTATTTTTTTCTTGTTACTGAAGAAATTATATAAGGATAAGCCTGTGTTAATTACTTTGAAGCGATGTTACAAGAGTTTTAATTTGTAATCTTATTTTTATTTTTTTCTTGTTATTGAAGAAATTATATAAGGATAAGTCTGAGTAAATTACTTGATTAATTGATATTACCTGTAATTGTCATGAACTATCCTTCACCTTCTGGTGTAATCAACACCTGTCTAATTAAACATAAATTATACAAGAGCTAAATCTGCCTATTGCAGGTCTTTCTTTAAGCCTGAAATGTTATATAAACTATTAATTACACATTTATTAACAAAACGAGACCATAATCGACTCGCGATAGCATCGAATACTCGAGATTTTAACTAGATTAAAACGATTCAGCCATATGATACTTTAGAGATTTTATTACGATCTTCTCAGGTGAATAAATGTCTAATAATAATTTATGTAACAGAAGCCTGAAAGAAAGACCTACAATAGGCAGAGATAGCTCTCCGTGGGATAATGACTCTTTAAAGATACATTAGTTAAAAGGACAATATTGGTGCCAGTCATTATCACATATGTGATAGAGCTGGTTAAACACATTCCAAATATAATTTTAACACAGAGATCATTGCTACGATAACTGAGTAATACAGGTTTCCTGAATCTGAAGTGACGAATGCCAAAGGAAAACACCAGTCATCTCTCTATATAACTGACTGATGTGACGAGTGATAATGGATATACGGGCAAATTTCTGCTCACTAATAATTCCTTCCAAGACCAAAAATTGTTGTGTGAGATTGTGAGAGGATATCTGACAATTCATAAAAAGAATTGACTGCCACTAGATAAGTGAACACGAAAGAAAAACAGAAAAAGTCTGTGCATTACCATGTTTTTATAAGGTATAGAATGAATATAACCAAGGGAATGTACGGACTATTTCTATTTTTCTCGTGTTCTCTTATCTAATGACATTCAATTACTTTATTGAATTGTCAGGTATCCTCTTACAGTCCCATATAACAACTTTTAGTCTTCGAAGAAATTATTAGTGAGCAGAAATTTGGCCGTGTATCTGTTATCACTCGTCACATTAGTCAGTTACATAGGTGAGATGACTCGTGTTTTCCTTTGGCGTTCGTCATTTCCGATTCAGGAAACCTGTATTACTCAGCTATCGTAGCAATTGTCAGGTATCCTCTTACAGTCCCATATAACAACTTTTAGTCTTCGAAGAAATTATTAGTGAGCAGAAATTCGGCCGTGTATCTGTTATCACTCGTCACATCAGTCAGTTATATAGAGAGATGACTCGTGTTTTCCTTTGGCATTAGTCACTTACGTTTCAGGAAACCTGTATTACTCAGCTATCGTAGCAATGATCTCTGTGTTAAAATTATATCTGGAATGTGTTTAACCAGCTCTATCACATATGTGATAATGAATGGAACCAATATTGTCCTTTAATAAAGAGTTGGTCATTCTTGCTATAATAATTCAAATAGATGATAAAAAAAGAAAATATTGAAAATTTCATTCAAATTACTTTATTCTCAGCCAAGTTATCATTGTTTGTAATTTTGACAAGATGTGTGCACTGTGGTAAGCAGGGCACTGGTATAATCGGGACTTAACCTCGCTTTCCCGTTTTTAAATTAAATTTTAAAATGGCGAACCATTTTAATCTAGTTAAAATCTCAAATATCCGATGCCATCGAGAGTCGATTATGGTCTTGTTTTGTTAATAAATGTCTATTTAATAGTTTATATAACATTTCAGGCCTAAAGAAAGATCTGCAATAGGCAGATTTAGTTCTTGCATAATCTATGTTTAAGCTTTAAAATAGAAAATCAAGAATTTTGTTTATAAAGCATATCTTTATTTTATTTTGTTTTTATTTCAGCATCAATGTTTTTGAACACACTCACCCCCAAGTTTTACGTGGCTTTGACGGGTACATCATCACTTATATCCGGCCTGATACTTGTAAGTAAATTTAATTTCTACATTTTATTTTATTCACTTTTAGAAATTTATTTATACATTCTTAAAATACAGCATCTTATTATTCTGTTCGAATTCGAGGGGGGTTAGCTTGTATTTCATAAGGTCTGTCATTGAGTCAAATGGCAAGGTTTCGATTAGCCGGCTTGTACGTAACAAGGAGTTGGGTCGCCTGTCTAACATCGCGTGTTTTCTTCGAGTCCTCCGGTTTCCTCCCACTGCTAAAGAACCCTACGTGCAAGCGAATTATTGAAATAAAATTGAACTGTATGTTAGTCCCGAAATGACCTAGTTTGTGTCGAGTGGACGTTCAATGCCATCTCTCTCTCTCTCTCTCTCTCTTTCTCTCTCTCTCTGTTCGAATTCAATGCCATCTCTCTCTCTCTCACTCTCTCTCTGTTCGAATTCATTTAGTTGCGTGAAACTCATCTGGCTGACTGTTAAACTCCATTTCTCTCTCTCTCTGTCTCTCTCTCTCTCTCTCTCTTCAATTAGTTGTATGAAACACCTCTGGCTGATGCCCACTAGACTCAGTGTGCATGTGAAACCTTTTCCTCTCTTGATTAGCGATGAGTCAGAGGTCACCTTTTGAAATGTCATTACTAGTCACTGAAAGAATAAATTCTGTGGCGTCACTGCAGGGAATCTTTGGATGTGACTGACTGAAAGTCTGTATTGAAGGATTCCTGATTAAATATTTTAACACGAAAAACTGAAATATTTAACAGTCATTAAATTTGAAGAAATGAAATAAAATATGGCATTTTACGTCGTACATATCTTCACAAACTGATCTAATGACGTTGAGCATAGCCATTCAGTGTCCTCTAAGGGGCATTTTGCCCAGCTAGCAACAATACTGTCAAGGGCCCTTTTATATTCACACCAACGTATATGTGAGTGGATCGTAGTTTCTCATACTATTTGAAATGCTTAACACTTTTTCCTTGTCAGCCCCCCCCCCCCTATCGTACATCACTGACAAGGCTGAAAACCAGAATGGAGAATTATTATAGAACGCAAGGCCTCTTAGTTAGTAAGCCACCATTCACTTGAATACACCAACATTTCATTGTGGTCTTATTGTCCTCAAAATATAAGGGAGTTGGGGTGGCCGAATGGTTAATCTTGAAACCTACCATGGTAATCTTGAATCATACACGGTTAATCTTGAATCATACCAGGTTAATCTTGCCATATTAATCTTGAATCATACCAGGTTAATCTTGCCATATTAATCTTTAATCATACAAGGTTAATCTTTAATCATGCCATATTGATCTTTAATCATGCCATATTGATCTTGAATCTAAGGTTAATCTTGAATCATACCATATTGATCATACCATATTAATCTTTAATCATACAAGTTAGTCCGTAATCATGCCAAATTAATCTTTAATCATGTCATATTAATCTTGAATCATACCTTGGAAAATCATACCATATTAATGTACTCATAGTCATTGCGAATGCACTTAAAAGTAGCCTTGACAGTTGGAATTGGATAAAGAGTAGATGGTAACTATACTCTCAAAGTATATATACCATCTTCATTATCTGATTCGGTACAAAAAAATCAGACTTTCAATTCCACTTCATTTTCCATTAAGAAGGTCATATTGATGCATTTATTTGGAGACAATTGTTATCTTGAAAGAAGGAAATCTAAGTTTGAATTCATTACCAGCTTAATATATGTTTAATAAAAACAGTGGCAAGCTCTAACTAGTCTTAAAGTGTATTAGAGAAAGAGAGTATCTTCACACCAGCCAGTTGATTTATTATGGCTTAATATCTCCCCATATCCCACTACTAATAGCACCATCATTTACCGATAGCTTTTCCCTTGGTTTATTAAACTGTCTACAAGAATAATGTCAAAGTTTGCTTTTACCCACTTTTTATGTCAAGAATAACCTAATATGGGTCTTAAAATACCAGAACTAGGAGCTGCTGCATCAGGAGTATAGTCATTTTGCGAGTTTCTCGTTTCAAGGCATGGGAGAGAAAAATCAATAGAGATATGTTGACGTCATCCAATCTATGTTTATGGCATTGATTTTCTTTAACTGGGTTCTGTATTAAACAAGGCATATTATTATAACCCTGAAAAATGAAATAGGAAACATGAGGAAAAACTCATATTTCAATTATCTTCTTACGTGAAGACGTCACAAATTTAAGATCATTAATAAATACTGAGTCTGAATCTTCTTTTAATTCACACTGTACTTAACACGCCGTTTATATGGGGTGCAGGACGGAGGCCTTAACAGTTAAAATTAGAAATAATAATAGGCTGTAGTGCTGCTGTCTGGGCACATACATGTGTATGTAGAAGGTTTAACCTCATTTCATTTCAATTTGTATACTGGTAGCTGGTACACATGGAGTTTATAACATCTTGAAGGAAGGGGTGTAGCAGCGTGGCCTCTCTTGGTACAGAGTACACATTGGCATGCACTTAGGGAACTCTTGACAGAATTCGAAATAATATATAGCTTAATGTAGGATATTAAACCCTCATTTCATTTCATTTTGTATACACATGCAGTTTATACCAAGTGTGGTTTATTCAGTAATTGATAGAATTTAAAGATGTAAGATTTTGATAAAAGAGTTGGCCATTATTGCTATACTACAGTTCAATAAAAAATAAATATTTTCTCAGGGAAGTTATTCATGTTTGAAGTTTTAATAAGATGTACATAGATAGTCAGGATTGTCAAGTACATTGTTACGATATTTAACAAAGTCTTGATTATCCATTTTAACATTAAATTATTAAATAGCGCAGGTATTCTATTCCATTTAATATCTCGGCCTTCTTTGATTATGTGCTGGTCATTTGAGTTATAAGTGTTGGAAGTTTTAACAAGATGTACCGTAGATAGTCACAATTGTCAAGTACATTGTTACGATAATTAACATAGTCTTGATTATCCATTTTAACATTAACTTTTTAAAAAGCACGGGTGTTTATTCCATTTGAATAAATGTCTAAAAAATAATTTATATAACATTTGAAGCCAGAAACAAAAACCTGCACTAGGCAGATTTAGTTCTTACATTATGCATCCTTAACATTTAAAATATCAGGATCAATATTATCCAGAATGTCTTTTGTTGCGTTAAAGTTCTAGAGATAAAAGTCTTCTTTTGTATAGTTAATCGGTAAAGTAATGGATGTTGGTGAGTGCAGTAAATTGTCTATTTTTATCTTTGAAGTGGGAGTTTGCTCAGGGAAGTAATAATTTATAAAACTAGGAAACTAGATATAATTTTCTTCTCTGCACCAGAACAAAATGAGTATATTTTAATTGCGTGGGACAGGAGAATACTCTCAATTTGAATGAGTTTTCGTCCACGAATTTCTTTAGATAACAATAACGGTGACATTTACTAGAATCGACTAGATTGAATATTCATGATATATGTCACTGGCAGTCCCTGAATTTGAGATTGTCTGTTACAAAGGATAGACATACGAGTGACAGTTAATTTTTAGATACAAAATAAAAAAAAATCTACTAAAAATGAAATGAAATGGGGTTTAACGTCCTACTGTTCTGCTCCTATACTGGGCTAATGAAGACGGGCATACGCCATACAGTGTGCTATGAGGGAAATTTTGCCCGGGCAGCGGCACTATCGCGTACTCTTATATCAAATTCCGACTGCCAAGGGATCTTTTACGTGCATTCCAATGTATACCTCGGTTTTTCGTCTCATCCAAAAGACTAGACAGCTGTCCTTGTCAGGCCCTCCGTTCTGCACCACTAACAAGGGGAAACCACGTCGGAAAATCCAGATGAACTTTCTCGGCCAATGCAGGGATCGAACACCCGACCTCCAGGCTAGCAAGCCAGCGTCTTAACCACCTAGCCACCGTACTAAAAACATTGCTGTATCTAAGCTTATTGAAATGTCAGGGGTTATCCATTAAATAGCCAACAAGTTCCTTAATAAAGGAGAATGATGAAATTTTGAACTTTTATAAATACTATGTATTATAAGGTCATGGTAGATAACTCAATTCGAACACTACGCTGTAAATACTATGTATTATAAGGTCAATGTAGATAACTCCATTCGAACACTACGCTGTAAATACTATGTATTATAAGGTCAATGTAGCTAACTCCATTCAAACACTACGCTGTAAAATGTAGATTATATTCTCATGTTTGGTAATATCTTTTGATGGGCCCCTTTTTTAATCCAGGGGGGTTGGATGGCAGAATGGTTAGCACGTGCGTGCTGTATCATAAGGCCTGTCATTGAATCAACTGGCGTGGTTTCAAATCCCCGGTTGTACGTAACAAGGAGTATGGTCGCCTGTCCAACCTCGTGGGTTTTCTCCGGGTCCTCCGGTTTCCTCCCACTGCTAAAGACCCATACGCGCAAGCAAATTATTGAAATAAAATTAAACCATATGTTAGTCCCGAAATAACCTAGTTTGTGTGTAGTGGACATTAAACCTCCCTCTCTCTCTCTCTCTCTCTCTCTCTCTCTCAATCCAATCTAAGTCGGGAGATTATCTACTGATCAACTTAAGTAGATTTTAGCGGGGATTTAGCCTTGAGTAATTAGATATTATCCCAACCCGATTAAAACACATCCTATTTCGTTTCGTTTTTTCTAGTTCAATATTTCGATTTGCTTGTCTTTGTAACCAACTTGAATTTTAATTCAATACGTTTTCTAGTCATTTTCTGTTCAATCATATTACATGTACATGTCAATTTTCAATCTGTATTTTTTATAGTCAATAAAGAAATCTCCGTGAAAGTCTTTACTACACTAGGATCGGGAAGAGTTGTTATATAAGCCGCATTCTGATTAGCCAATAAAACCACTAGAAATATCAACGCTGGTTGATTAATCAATGTCTGACATCATAGGGTCAAAAGTCGCACATATGACCTCTGACATGACCTTCCCTTACAACCGATCAGATATTCATGTAGTGTATAGGCCATCGAAAGTAGGGGATCACATGGCTAAGTGGGTAAGACGCTAGCTCGCTAGCCTGGAGGTCAGGTGTTCGATCCCTGCATTGGCCGAGAAAGTTCATCCAGATTTTCCGGCGTGGTTCTCCCTTGTCAGTGATGCAGGACGGAGGGGCTGACAAGGAAAGCTGTCTAGTCGATCGGATGGGAGGAAAAACCGAGGTCCCATGTACACATTGGCGTGCACGTAAAAGATCCCTTGGCAGTTGGAATTCGATATAAGAGTAGGTCGTAGTGCCGCTGTCCGGGCAAAATTTCCCTCATAGCACACTGTATGGCGTATGCCCGTCTTCATTAGCCCAGGTTAGGAGCAGAACAGTAGGACGTTAAACTCCATTTCATTTCATTTCATTTCCATCGAAAGTATAAAAAAACGAAATAAAATATAGATCTGTATCTTAATCAGATTGATTTTTGCCGAAAGATTCAATTTATGTTCCCAAGAATTTAATAAAGTTGACAGTATGTAGAAATATTAACATTGTTATCAGAATTGATTTTTTATACTCTGACATTTTCAATTGATTCATTGACGCTAAAATTAAATGATTAGTTTAATATTTTGCGAAGAGTTAGTATATTGCCAGCTATATGATTATTTCAAAGATAATAAGACTGTTGGCAAGGATGACAATTTATATAAAAATAATGAGTCAGTAATTTCAGTGTTTTGTTCAAGTAGAAATCAGGCCAGAGGCATGCACTTTCAGTTATGAGTTAATTTAGTTTCATAAGACAAGGCCAACTAGAAATGCAACTATTGATCAGCAGTACCATAAATAGTTCCAGGCGATGATAACAAAAAAATCAGAAATGACTTGAAAGGAATGACGACTCAATTTAAGTTAAAAAAAATTTCTATATTTTGACACGCATATTCTCTGTTATTGGAAGTTGAATTTATTATCATATGGAATTTATATGAAATGAAATGAAATGGGGTTTAGCGTCCTACTGTTCTGCTCCGACTGGGATAATGAAGACGGGCATATGCCATACACAGGGCTGTCGGTAATTTTTCACAGTTGATTAGCAGCACTGCTAATCAAAAAGTCCAATTTTGCCAAATTTGATTAGCAAATTTAAAAATTGATTAGCAGTTTTTCAGTTTGAACATAAAACACCTAAATAACAAGATATTACTTTAGTTCATAACAAATATGATTAGATTCCATTCTTACTATTCTTAGATTTTTTTAGCACTGCCACAAGTACTTGTGACAGTTTGTGAATGTGATGTAGACATTTAGTTAGGTCTTATGTCTAAAGCCAATTCTTAACAGTGACTTCCGAAGCCCCAATCATTTTAATTGTTATTTTTTGTTACGTTAGAAATCTTCGTTAGAAAACAATTTCGTCTGCTTTTTATCGTGTATTGCTACTTTTGTTAAATCGGGCGCACTTCGATTAACTAGACACACGCGATATTTTACGGGAATTTTTACTTTGATTTATCATTTTACAATACGTTAACATAATTTATTTTTTTATATTTTATTTACAATACGTGGGGGATACACTGGATTTATTTCTTTCAAAATGAATATGATATAATTACTTGATGTCTCGCAACGTGAGTGGTACTACCTGATTCCCTATTTCCGGTTTAATAGTCCTTATTCATAGAGTTATGTCCCTGTATTATATAGTACCGTATAATGAATTGTGTCTGGGTAGTTCGAGTAGAAAATGTCACTCGGAGAATTCAGTTTTGTTTATAAAATTTTATTCAACATTTTATACACGTTGAAAGTGTTGAAAAAGCCTTCTAGTCTTCAAATGCGGATTATCCTTGTGTCAATATCCAAAATGACAGGCATATTAATGATTCGCAGTTACTGCGAATCAAAAACTTTAGAGTTTAATTTTTGATTAGCAACGGACAAAATATGTATCGCAAATTGCGCTGCGATACTGGTTGTTGGCAGCCCTGGCCATACAGTGTGCTATGATGAGGGAAATTTTGCCAAGGCAGCGGCTCTACGCCTACTCTTAATTCTTATATCGAATTCCAAAACCCAAGGGGTCTTTTATGTGCACATCAGTGTATAGACAGGACCTCAGTTTTTCATACCATCCAAACGACTAGACACCTATCCTTGTCAGGCCATCCGTCCTGCACCACTGACAAGGGAAAACCACGTCAGAAAATCCTGATGAACTTTCTCGGCCAATGCAGGGATCGAATACCCGACCTCCAGCAAGCATCTCTGGAATTTATATACGCTGTATATGTAGTCTATTTGTTACAAATGTTCCACAGCAGCAATTAAAGGCTTCTGATCATCAATTGCATTTTTCAGTCAATATCATGGTTTTTTCATGGTTCAATCTAAACTAAAATGTACACAAATTGATTATTTAAAGTCTTTAACTCAATACCATCCACAGTCTTCGACATTGCAAACAAGACTTATTGGTCATTTTAAACCAACATTGATGTTGCTATCTTACCGTGAAAAGATGGGTTTCTGATATCAAATATTTCGAGGACCAGATGACAATCAGCAACTTCAGTATTTGAACACCAAGCAATTGACTCTTACGCAGTAACCACACATTAAAAAGGAAAAACAGATTGGATAGATGTCTGGAATGCTGACATTCAAAAACATAAATTTATGTTGTCAGGGCAATAGAAAAAGAATACGTGCAGACGGGATAAACAGAGCAATTTGAAAAATGTTTATTTTATATTTAAAGTCAACTTAAAATTACCAAAATTAAAAGAGATTAAAAAATAATGAGGAGAAAATTGGTTACCTCACTTCACAGCCATCTTATGATTATAAAAGTTATAAAAAGGTTTAAAATATATCGTGGTGAAAAATCATTTATTTCACACAAATTAAAAAAGGTTTCAAAAATATTTAGAAGAAATATTATTCACCTCACTTTAGAGTCAACCCAAGATTTAAAAAAGTTAAAAAGATTTTAAAAATATTGAAGAGAAGATTTATTTATTTCACACGCTTTTGAGTCATGCACAGTAGTAAATTGACATGATTAGACGATATTGAGAATAAACGCCCACATGAGATGTGAGACATCCGATTATATTTATATATGGTATTATTATACTGTTTTAGTCGCGATGCAACCAATGATGTATTACCGACATCCATATTGCAACAGTCCCGTTAAAAATGCCTTTCCACGTACAAGCTGTGAGATTTGATGACATATTTGGGCTAAAAAAAACCTATTCAAACTAATTGATCTATTAACAGTTTGCTTTAATATATCCCTCTAAAAATATTAAAATAGCAAAAAACTCCCACTAGCATCCTTGTTTGTCACCTCACTTGATTGAGGGAGGGTCCATTTATCATAAATATCGAAGCCTGTAATTTCATGATATATTTGGACTGAAAACATATTCAAAATAATTTATTTATCTTTTATCTTCTGGGATTATCCTTGGCCAACTTCTTTTCCTGCAGTTTAATCGCAGGGTTTCCCGTACGTTTAAGTCTTGGGGGGTTGGACGGCCGAATGGTTAGCACTTGCGCACTGTATCATATAAGGTCTGTCATTGAGTCAGCTGATGTGGTTCCGATTCCCCGGTTGTACTTGGCAAGGAGTAGAGTCGCCTGTCCAACCTCGTGGGTTTTCTCCGGGTTGTCCTGTTTCCTCCGACTGCTAAAGACCCCCACGCGCAAGCGAATTGTTGGAATAAAATTGAACCACGTGTTAATCCCATAAATACGTAGTTTGTGTCAAACTGTGTTGCTGCAAAAAAGTAGGCTGTTTAACCCCATTTTATTCAATCAAAAAGTTTAAACAACATAGTTGCCTAAAACACCTGCTTGCAATCGTCTGCCATCATAACACTAGCCCATCTATCGGCTTTTTAGAGAAGTATTTTGTAGTATATCGTAAAAAATCTGCGCTTCAATTTGAACTTGTGGGTGATTGCTCTCTTTTGTTTTTAAAGAGCGAAATCTGACTATTGCAGCTCTCTTTTTTTCGAGTTTCCAATGTTATATGAATCTTTATATAGACATTTACTCAAATAATTAACTTTCTAGGCAACCAGATGGCTTAGATATTTAATGGAATAGAACCTTTTTGCCATGTAACAGTTAATGATAAAATGGACAATCGAGAATTTGTTTATTGTACTTTACAATCAAGACTACTTTAATTGTCAAACTTTCAAGTTCAACTCATAACTTCACTCAGAATAAAGTAATTTAAAAGAAATTTTCAGTATATTCATTTTTCATTATCTATTTTTGAGCTGTTATGGCAGGAACAAATAGCTCTCTTTATCATAACCTTAAATAATGCATCTTAAATGAATTAAAATAAGAAAACTTTTTTCTGCCCGAGGTCCATACTAAACTAACACTGTCTGTCTACAACTACATGTAGCTCAGCTTGAGAATAGACACTAAGCTAGTTCACCGACATTTTAATTCCAAAATCGACGATTTTAGTCGAAAACAAGTATACTTTGATAATTTTGAGAAATATTTATTCCGCTTTAATTTGATATCATTGAAAAGGTTTATTTAGTCTTTGTACTAATTTTTATACCCCCATATTGAAATGTGGTCGAATATTGTCTTCGCCCCCGTCCATTGGTCCCGTCCGTTGGTCTGGCATCGACAATTGCTTGTAGATGCTCTAGAGGCTAAAGTTTATATCCGATTGACTTTAAATTTATACACAGTGTTTAAGGTCATGAGACGAAGAAGTCTAATGATTTTCAGCGATTTAGGATAATTACTGCCAAAGTTATGGCCCTTGATCACTTTGAAAAATCTTGTGACACTCTAGAGGCTAAAGTTATCATCCGATTGAATGCAGATTGATACAGACTTTAAGGTCTTGAGACGAACAAGTATATTGATTTTCAATGAATTTTGATTACTTGAACAGCTAAATCCATGATATTAAATGTTTCGTATGATTTTCTGATAATTAATTAATGAGTTGTTACTCTTAATCAGATTTTAGTGTATTTTAAATGTTTCATTACCAACAAAAGTAAAAAAATGTGACAACTCTTGTTGACTGCCCGGACGATTTAGCTGCTGTGGGTGTATGTTTTGTTGCCTGGCAACCTATCTTGGAAATGGTGGCAGGCCCGAGGTCCAGTCTGTCTAAAATTCCATTGAGATTATTTTTGGTATTTTTATTTTTTTGTGGCTTTAACTCAAGAAAATTGACAATTTTGTTGACAACCGCCGCCGTTTTAATTATATTTATCAAGATGCTTTTAGCATATTGAAAAAAAAAAAGGGAAAATAGAGAATGTTTAGCCTACAGTAAATGTCTACTATAAAACATAGACATATATTCTTCCGTCACATGGATGAGGGGTTTTATATTCTGTTGTTTGTGTTATTAGCTGGAAGCTATTTCTACCACAGGAAATCTACGGTATTATTCTGTCTGGTGTGAGATTCCCGAAAGGATTATGCCAACCTTTTCTTTTCACCTCCACACAAATCACAAACGTATAATTATTTGTTTAATGTCCGTAAGTGTACGTAACGGAAATGAATAGAATGTATACAATTTGGATAAAATCAAATACATTTACATGTACATAAATACAGCGAAATCGGACGGAATAAACTTTTGACATTATTTCTTGAGTTCATACGGATTGCTGGTTCATGCATGTTCAGATTGCTAGACTTCTGTGAGCGAGTTATTGTTGAATGAGCTGATAGTTAGTTTATTGTCTAAGTGCCTGGTTAGAAGAGTCCATTTTAGTTTGCTTTCTTTTACCTTTTCCAGGTTATTTGTATCTTTGTATGTCCAGTTGTTACTTATTGAGTCTCGTTAATGCAGTCTGTTAAATTTTATTTATGTGTCATGCATGTGCGTTGGCGGCTTCTGAGAAATTTTCAATCATGTCTACAATATAGATCTGTATAAGAGGAATAACTTTAAAATCCAAAAACTTTAGAATCGATTTTGGAAGGAGAAAATTACATGTATATCCACATCATTTTATGATCCTTTATTGATCGTGGATTTTTGTCCATCTCACTTTCAAAGAAAGCTGGGGATTATGGTATTAAAATGGATTCATTAAACCAAATGTCCGTCCAGCCGTCTTTTTGTCACACTTTTTGGGACACACTTGACTAATTGATGAACATTTGTTGTTTAAAGGAGCTAAGTCTCTTAACTTAATATTTTTCATAATATTCAAAATCAAAAACACGAATTAGAATTCAATATTAATCAATTTCAATCAATATTGATGTTGTTATGTTGCCGTGACAGGATCCTAATATCCAATATTCAAGACATAATTGTCATTTTATAATCAGTACACAAGTCCTGTACCCTATGGTTTCCGGTGCCATTTTGTAATGAACAAATAAAAATATATTCTACACTACAATGTAGACGTAATTAGTAATGGCTGATTCACAAACGACAAAATAATAATTTAAAAAATGTGTAGAATGCACTAAGCAGGCATAAATGACTGCCGTTCAATTTGAACTGTTCACATATTTCACCGAACATAATTGATAAGAAATTACAATATTGTTTTTATAAATTGAATATAAATCACTTAACACACATTCATAGTACATTAATTGATGTGCTTTTAGAACCATCTGTCTATTTCAAGGTTCCAAAAAATAGAGCCACATGCCCTTTAATCTAAACAGAGATAAGCAATTTGATTGTTTGAGACACTTTTGGACAATATAATAACTATAACTCTTGCTTCTAATTAAGGAAGAGTGTTCTTTCATTCATGACCATAACTTATTAAAACTCCCTAGAAACATAGGAGTGGGGGTTGTAGACGGAGTCAAACTTGTTAAACTATCTTAAAATATATAATGGCATAAACAGTTATAATACTTCAAATGTGTCTACCAGTAAACCTGGGTTTACATGTTATATTTATAGCACGCCTTTCATGAGATAACAGGTTTCGTTCTCTGTATGATTTCTGCTAAAACAGGTGTAAACTAGCAAAAGTGTGCAATAACACTGAAAATGTCTAGTTATTGCACGGTTAAGCTCCACCAAGAGCGAAAACAATCTGCTTATTGAAATGAAATAAAATGAAATGGGGTTTAACGTCCTACTGTTCTGTTCTGGGCTGATGAAGACGGGCATCGCACGGTTAAGCTCCACCAAGAGCGAAAACAATCTGCTTATTGAAATGAAATAAAATAAAATGGGGTTTAACATCCTACTGTTCTGTTCTGGGCTGATGAAGACGGGCATGCGCCATACAGTGTGCTACGAGGGAAATTTTCCCTGGACAGCAGTGCTATGGCCTACTCTTATATCGAATTCCAACTGCCAAGGGATCTTTTACGTGCACGCTGATGTGTGTCAGACCTCGGTTTTACGTCCCATCCGAATGACTATACATTGTCCCTTGCCAGACCCTCGGTCCTCCACCAATGACAAGGAGGAACCATGCCGGAAAATCCTGATGAACTCCCTCAGTCAACACCGGGATCGAACACGGGACATCCAGGTTAGTGAGCCAACATCTTACTCACTTAGCCACCGTGGCTCCTATATTTATGTCAGGAGATTTTCTGTGTTACATTTGTTTTTGTTATGATGATCTCCGTACTTAGAATAAAACGCTTCAAGGCGACTTGTCAATATAACCACTTGCACCTGTATCGACTTATACTAATACCATGCACGATAAACAATCACAACAATTCACATTTAAAAACCTTTAACTTTAAATTTAAACATATGTTATGTAAGAGCTAAACCTGCCTATTACAGGTCTTTATTTAGGCTTTAAATGTTATATAAACTGTTAGACATTTATTAACATGACAAGCCCATAATCAACTCACTAGTGCATATAATTAATGAGATTTATTTCCAATAAAAGTATGGCAATTTTGGTATATATGGAAAGTAAAAGTAAAGATATCCAATCTTACTAGAAAAATACTGGATTCCCCGAAAAACACTCATGGAGCGTATACAGGACAAAAATGTAAGGGTAACCCGACGAATTAGGATTCGATATTTGTAATAAATAGTAAGCGATTAAAGACATCGTCTTGTGTATGCAATGAATCCTCCTCTGACTTCCAAGAGAGGTAGGTCACGTGACGTAAAAATGACCGGGTTTGATTGAATTTTTATAGCAGGGCATTCCTTCGCAATTACAATGTTTGAGAAGGATTTGAAGCAAAATTATGACAAATTAATTAGTTTGAATATGTTTTTAGTCCATTTATACCATTAAATCACCCAGTTTGTACGCGGGAATGTATCTTTAAATGGAGATTTAAAAATTTAATGATAAAATTAATAAACGAGACTTAAGTCTCCCGAACAGGAGGTCATAAATAGCTAGAATGTCAATGTCCTCCCTTTCCCTCTCCTCTCTCCCCCCCACCCTCTCTCAAAAAAATAGTACAAAGTGTATATTATTGCAAATTATAAAAATGAAGCTTTGATTTATGTTAACAAAACTAAAATGTGATATATTATTGCAAATTGTAAAAATGAAGCTTTGATTTATGTTAACAAAACTAAAATGTGATATATTATTGCAAATTGTAAAAATGAAGCTTTGATTTATGTTAACAAAACTAAAATGTGATAAACAAGTTTTATTTATGTTCTACATGTAGTTTAATGGTGCAGTATTGAGTGTCAGACCAACGAGCATCGGGCCATCAATTCACTGTAACACGGGTATCATATAAACTTGTTTTACATGTAATATCAAAACTTTGTTTAAAAATTCGTAAAAATCATTTAAAGCGAGAATTTCATATTTTCAAAGAAAGTCAAAACATAATTATTTCTATGTCTTTTGCTCAATAGGTTGTCAACTCACTATTATACGATCATAGGTATCATTCTCACACTTAAAAATCATTCACCCCGGAAATGATAACACAATTACCTCCCTTGTTTTTTTATTCCCCCAATGAAATAGCTATCTTTATTTGCCAATTTCTCAACTGGCAATAGTTAATTATAGGATTAATAGGATTATTCTTTAACAAGGTAGGACTTTATAGATATCATCTATTTTAAGGCTTTATTTAATACATTTTAAAAATATAACTTAAAAATATGAAATAATCGCTTTAAAATCAGTCAGCTTTAAATTGGACACAAGTACAAATTAGATGATTTTGAGTGATTTTAAATGATATTTACGAATTTTTTGAAAAAAGATTTGATATTAAACGAATATGAAAGAAATTAGTGCTAGATACACAAGATTAAATGATTCCCGGGTTACAGTGCAACATGTTTCCATTAAATTCTGACCACAAATTTATCTCCTACTGACAGGGGTTGTTGGGTGGCCGATTGGTTAGCACGCACGCGCTGTATCATACGGTCTGTCATTGAGTCAACTAGCGGGGTTGCGATTCCCCGGTTGTACGTGACAAGGAGTAGGGTCGCCTGTCCAACCTCATGGGTTTTCTCCGGGTCCTCCGGTTTCCTCTCACTGCTAAAGACCCCTACGCGCAAGCGAATTATTGAAATAAAAATGAACCCTGTGTTAGTCCCGAAATGACCTAGTTTATGTTGAGTGGACATTAAACCCTCTCTCTCTCTCTCTCTCTCTCTCTCTCTCTCTGACATTATCAAAAACATGGATTAAAATACTACAATGTTAAAAGCATTGATTATTATTAGACTAGGGCCGGTCAGAGTCAGACTACTTTAACAGGTTGATATTATTAGATGATGAGAATAATTACTTGTATCTATATATATCTTGTCTAGACTGTCAACCCTACTCAAATTATTAACACTCTATTCTTGACAGACAGATAGATGAGATATTCATTATATTATAACAAAGGTTCAAATCTTTTCTCTTTAGGGGGGTTGGATGGCCAAATGGTTAGCATGTGTGTACTGTAAATGTCTGTCAATGTCATTGAGTCAATTGGCGTGGTTTCGAATCACCGGTTGTACGTGAGTAGGAGTAGGGTCGCCTGTCCAACCTCGTGGGTTTTCTCCATGTCCTCCGGTTTCCTCCCACTGCTAAAGACCCCTACTCGCAAGCTAATTATTGAAATAAAATTGAATCATATGTTAGTCCTGAAATGACCTGGTTTGTGTTGAGTGGACCTTAAACTCTCTCTCTCTCTCTCTCTCTCTCTCTCTCTCTCATTTATATCAAGGTTTTGTATAGGTACATTATGTTATAAATGTACCATACAACAATAGAACGAATCAAAATTTGATTGCTTCATAGTAATGCTGTACCATTTATAGACCATTTATAGACGCTGGCTCGCAAGCTTGGGGGTCTCCGGTTCTCTCCAGGTGTTGGCCGAAAAAGTTCCTCAGGATTTTATGGCGTGGTTTCCCCTTGTCAGTGGTGCAGGACAGAGGGCCTGACAAGGACAGCTGTCTAGTCGTTCGGATGGGATAAAAAAAAACTAAGTAGGCTGTAGCGCCGCTGTTAGGCCAAAATTTCTCTCATAGCACAGTGCAAGGCATATGACTGTCTTCATTAGCCCAATAGCACATGACACAATTGTATGGAATTCAAGTTACTTAAAGGATTTATTTCAGCGACGTTTCGACGAGGGTTCTCCCGTCTTTATCAAGCAAAGAGAGAGAGAGAAATGAGGTTTAACGTCCACTCGACACAAACTAGGTCATTTCGGGACTAACATATTATGGTTTAATTTTATTTCAATAATTCGCTGAGCGTAGGGGTCTTTAGCAGTGGGAGGAAACCGGAGGACCCGGAGAAAACCCACAAGGTTGGACAGGCAACCCTACTCCTTGTCTTTAGTACAAATGAAGATATATATAGTTAATTCATTAGCCCAGTCGTTAGTTGGATTTTAGTCTTCCTTTTATTTCCATGTATAGACAAATTATAGGAAATGAAAATTATCGATGTCAATCTCGAAATAAAGATTGCCTCTTTGTTAGTGAAGTAAAAATGTAGTCAGACTGGGTTGATGAGGATATGACAAGGCTTGTCACTCATATTAATGGACAGGTCAATAAACTTTATTGATCTTACTACTAGGTTTCAAGATAAATACGGGTATTAAAAATTACTTGTATTGAGTTATAAGACATTCGCTTCACCAGAAGAACTCTCTTTCAAAGTGCTGTGAAAACGTGGACGTCATGGGTATAGGATACGTGTATGTACTAATGGCTTTTATTACATCTTGGAAAAGGAAATTAAATTAGGTTTAATTATGGGTTAATATCTTTAATTTTTGCTCCATCTGGACTAATGATAGGAGCAATTTATTAGTCCATATGGAAACATTAGGTCTACTTTTATTTCGATTAAAAATGCTGCCAAAGGTATTCACATTCATGACCAGGTTTTTAGAACCATTCTAATAACTAGACACACCTCCCTGAATCTATCTATTTGTTAAGGCCAGCTCAATTTTCGTCAAGGTCGCTGATATGTAAATAAGGTTAGGGCATGTGATTGTTGGCGAGATTGTAGGTTGGGGTTAGGATAATTATTAGGTCCAGGGTTAGGGTAAGGGTTGGGTTTAGGGGCTAACCCTGTTTACATTTTGTGACTTTTGACCAAACTTGGAGTTGGCCTTATCAAATAGATCTGAGATCAACTCATTACCTCCAGATTAGTAGAGAGAGAGAGAAATGGGGTTTAACGGCAACTCGACACAAATTAGGTCATTTCGGGACTAACATATGGTTTAATTTTATTTCAATAATTCGCTTGCGCGTAGGGGTCTTTAGCAGTGGGGAGAAACCGGAGGACCCGGAGAAAACCCACGCGGTTGGACAGGCGACCCTACTCCTTGCCACGTACAACCGGGGATTCGAAACCACACTCCAGATTAGTAAGCCAGCGCCATATTTGCCGGGCACCCATTTTGTGAAAAATCAGCTCTTCACACTATGAATAAGTGAGTAAGTGAGTAAGACGCTGGCTCACTAGCCTGGAGGTCGCGTGTTCGATCCCTGCATTGGCGGAGAAAGTTCATCAGGATTTTCCTTCGTGGTTTCCCCTTTTCAGTGGTGCAGGATGGAGGGCCTGACAAGAACAGCTGTCTAGTTGTTCGGAGGGGACGAAAAACTGAGCCGTGCACGTAAAAGATCCCTTGGCAGTTGGGATTTGATATAAGAGTAGGCCATAGTGCCGCTCCCCAGGCAAAATTTCTCTCATGGCACACTGTATGGCGTATGCCCGTCTTCATTAGCCCAGTCGGAGCAGAACAGTAGGACATTAAACTCCATTTCATTTCTAATATTATATTTTCAGATATTTGAATGGTGGTATTTTAAGAAGTATGGTACATCATTTATAGAGCAAGTTTCATTAAATCATATTTCTCCGTTACTATGTGGCAGTGACAATGCACCAGAAACCACAAACCCTACAAATACCACACAACAACAGACAATACCAGGTCAGTATTAATAGATTACACAATACAATACACCACAACCCTTACAAATACTACACAATAACAGGCTATACAAGGTCAGTTTTCATAGATTACACAATACACCACAGCCCTTACAAATACTACACAATACCAGGTCAGTATTCATAGATTTCACAATGCACCACAGCCCTTACAAATACTACACAATAACAGCCTATATCATGTCAGTATTCATAAATTTTACAATACACTATGATCCCTATAAATACTACACAATACCAGGTCAGTATTCATAGATTTCACAATACACCACAACCCTTAAAAATACTACACAATACCAGGTCAGTATTCATAGATTACACAATACACCACAATCCCTACAAATACCACACAACAGGCTATACTAGGTCAGTATTTCTAGATAACACAATACACCACAGTCTCTACAAATACCAGGCCAGTATTCATAAATTATACAATACATCACAGCCCTTACAAATACCACACAACAACAGACAATACCAAGTCAGAATTCATAGATTACAAGGTGGGGTGGTATATTGCAATAAATAATGAAATATTAATACCAGTATATTGAAAATTTCAAGCAAATTACTTTATTTTGTGTGATGTTATGAGTGTTTGACAGAATATAGCGTAGATTGTTTCAAGTCTTGATCATCTGTTTTATCGTTAAACTCTTAAATGGCTGCGATATCGCGGAGAGCTGATTATGAGCTTGTCATGTGAATAAATGTCAAAACAATGATTTATAAAATTTGAAGCCATTAAATGACCTGCAATAAGCAGAATTAGCTCTGACATAATGCATCTTTCATATACATTTACCATATTGGATGTGGTTCAGGATGGAGGGCCTGATAAGGACAGCTGTCTAGTCATTCAGATGGGACAAAAAAAAAACAGCATGCACGTTAAAGATCCCTTTGCAGTTGGAATTAGATATAAGAGTAGGCCATAGTGCCACTGCTCAAGTAAAATTTCCCTCATAGCACACTGCATGGCGTATGCCTGTCTTCATTAGCCCAGTCACAGTAGGACATTTCCATATTGGATGGTTATATCGGTTTATATATTAAATGTTTCTATATTTCATCTTGTAGACTGTAAGTTATGGCGGAACCCACTGAATTTATTTCGAGGTTCAGAATATCAGAGATTTCAGTGGGCAACTAATAAAGAACCTCTAACATATTATGATATGAATTTATCAGCTCAGGATCATCAGACGTTCTTTACCTGTGAAGCAGATGCAGGGAAAGCTGAATATGAGAGTAAGTTATTTCACTACAATATGTGACCCGTGATAACAAAATGATTCGGAAGTCACACGTCATTGTTTACAATATTTGAACAATAATTTCAAAATATGCGAAAAATATATGATAAAATTAGTGTGCTTTATTTGTCTAATCTAAACTTTTACTTTTCATGCTATATTTTTGTTCACATCATAAAAGATTTCCAAGTCATTTTGCTATCATGCTCCACTTATGTAGTTTCATTTTGTATATCGAATTTTAACCTAATTGAGTCATTATAATTTATGGTAGAGTGGTTTCCCCTAATTATCAACCAGCAAAGTGTATTGATTATACAATTTACTTAGTTTTTAGGATAGGACAAAAAACTGAGGTCCTGTGTACATATTGACCTTTACGTAAAAGAATCGTGGCAGTTGAAATTTGATATAAGAGTAGGCCATAGTGCTGCTGTACGAGCAAAATTCACTCATAGCACGCTGTATGGCATATACCCGTCTTCAGTAGCCCAGTCGGTGCAGAACAATAAGATGTTGATAAAACCCATTTCAATTCATATGTGTTGATTTTACGAATGCTATCTAGATCTATATCTATGATATCGCAACTGTAGAGCAGACATTAAAATAACTGGACATGATTTGCAGTTTGCGGAAAATATTGAATTTCTCACAACTTAATCCACACTAATATGTACTCAGACTGATTCATTGATATTTAAATTCACAAAACAAAATCAAAATATTAATGGTAGATAAAATACCAGCTTGGTTGGAATCAATCAGATCAAAGAATTTGAACCATCCGCCGCTACGACTACTGTGCTCGATAACGACAAGATAATTGCCTCATAATTTTTATACGCCCACATTGAAATGTGGTTATATATTGTCGTCTCCGCCTGTCGGTCCGGCGTCCACAAGCTAAAGTTAACATCTGATTGATTTTAAATTTATGCACAGTTTTTAAGATCATGAGATGAAGAAGTCTATTGATTTTTAGCAATTTCCGGTAATTACTGCCAGAGTTATGGCCCTTGATCACTTTGAAAAATCTTGTGGACGCTCTAGAGTCTAGAGTTAATATCCGATTAACTTTAAATTTATACACAGTGTTTAAGGTCATGAGACGAAGACGCCTATTGATTTTCAACGATATCCGATAATTACTGCCAGAGTTATGGCCCTTGATCATTTTGAAATATCTTGTGGACGGTCTAGAGGCTAAAGTTAATATCCGATTGACTTCAGATTTATACACAGTGTTTAAGGTAGTGATCACTTTGAAAAATCTTGTGGATGCTCTAGAGACCAAAGTTATCATCCGATTGACTTTAAATTGATAAACAGAGATTAGGGTCTTGATACGAACAAGTATATTGATTTTCAATGAATTTTGATAACTTGAACAGCTAAATTCATGGTGTTAAATGTTTCGTATACTAAACGTTAGCATGGGGCAGAACTAAAAGCCAAACAAATATTCTAATGATTTTCTTAATGAGTTGTTACTCTTAATCAGATTTTAGTGTATTATAAATGTTTCATTACTGACAATAGAAAAAACATGTTGACTGCTCGGACGACTTAGCTGCTGTGGGAGTATGTTTTGTTGCCTGGCAGCCTGTCTTTGTATAAGCTTCAAAATGTCGTCCAAATAATTAAGTAGCTGTTTTTCCATAAGTGTGTGTGTTACAGTTTGTTGACAAGACAATGATTGTTAAACATTACTTCTATTAAACTCAGTAATTGTATTCCATCAAGTTTTTTATATTTTTTTAATGTAACCAATTACAAAAATGGCACTTAAACGATTAATTGTATCTTTTCCCTAAAGACTATCATGTTCTGAATTGGCAATTATAAAAGTTGTCGGTTTAATAATTTTTATGTTTCCATGGAAACAAATTGGTTTACAAATAATATTCCAGAGGAAATCTCAGTAACTGTTTAGAAACTTTGTTCATGCATCAAGCTATTGTGTATAATACACATAGATATGATTTTTGCTAATTAGAAAATTCGTAAGTGAATGATTTTTTGTTTCCATAGAAACAAATATGACTCAGTTTTTGGTAGAAAGTTAATATTAAGGAACAGTTCAAGAGACAACACATCAAACTTCAACAGTAGTTGTGAAAATTCTCATTTGAATAATTTTCTGTTTCCGAACTGGGCTAATGAAGAGGGGGCATATGCCATACAGTGTGCTATGACGGAAATTTTTCCCGGACAGCGGCGATACGGCCTACTCTTATATCGAATTCCATCTGTTATGTGTACATGGGACCTCGGTTTATCATCCCATCCGAACGACTAGACAGCTGTCTTTGTCAGGCCATCACTGACAAGGGGAAACCACGCCGGAAAATCTGGATGAACTATCTCGGTCCCATGTAGGGCCTACACATTGGTGTGCACATACACATTGGTGTGCACATAAAAGATCCCTTGACAGTTGGAATTCGTTATAAGAGTAGGCCATAGTGCCGCTGTCCGGGCAAAATTTCCCTCATAGTACACTGTATGGCGTATGCCCGTCTTCATTAGCCCAGTTCAGAGCAGAACAGTAGGACGTTAAACCCCATTTCATTTATCTTGTGTTTATATTTGTAGTTATGCAGATGGCGTGGAGAGAGCGGAATCCTCAAGCTAGAATAAAAGCAGCACATGAAGCATTAGAAAAAAATCCTGAGTAAGCAAATTAATGTTTAATGTGACCTTGTGACCTGGTTGTTAAGACTATTTCTAAAGACAGCTTAATGTCAAAATAACTTTTCCAATCACTAATTGCTGTATCATTCTCTTTAAAATGCAGATGTGACGTCATCCCTTGATGTTGATATTCGATTATTCTATCATATTATATTGTGATTTAGTAGTTTAAAGATGGGTTCCCGCGTACAAACTGGGTGATTTAATGGTGTATATGGACTAAAAACATATTCAAACTAATTAATTTGTCATAACTTTGCTTTAAATCCTTCTCAAACATTGTAATTGCGAAGGAATGTGCTGCTATAAAAATTTGATCAAACCAGGTCATGTTTACGTCACTTTGACTTACCTCTCTTGGAAGTCAGAGGAGAATTCATTGCATACATAAGACGATGTTGTCTTTAATCGCTTACTATTTATTACAAATATCGAATCCTAATTAAATTCTTGGATTATCCACTGCCCACGTCTTTTTCCATGATTTTTTATCTCAGAATGTGTTGTGTGTCTAACTCTTCATAAAGTTTATCAACTTGTACATCAAGCACTCAATGTTCGCATGTAACCTTTGACATCACGCGTGTATTTCTAATCATCGGGCTGTCGATTAGAGGAACCCTTACATTTTTGTCCTGTATGCGCTCCATGAGTGTTTTTCGGGGAATCCAGTATTTTCCTAGTAAGATTGGATATCTTTACTTTCCATATATACCAAAATTACCATACTTTTATTGGCAATAACCACCCGATAAATACTTTTCTGGGAACCCATCTTTAAGAGTTCTAAATGAGACATTGTATAATATTTTGCATAATAAATATATTTGGCCTCATGTAGCATCAACATGTCTCCTTCACAACCATTAAACCACACACGTGTTTGCACTCACAAAATGCAGGTTAAACTCATATCAGGGGAGGTAATGCCTGTATTAAATTAAAGGGAGATCAATCCTGAAGAAATACACTTGACTCCATATATAAGACCCAGCTCACCAATTATTCCTACGCCGTCACCCACGAAACAAGGGCCAAAGTTATTTTTAAATCCCTCTCTCCCTCCCCCCCCCCCCCATTTGCATAGCAATCTTTGTTGACGTTTAGGTGTAGAATCGAAGAAAAGGGTTTTCTTCCAGGTTTTGGTGAATATTTATGATTTTGAGACAGAAGAATATGAGGGTTAAGAGGTTGGTTAGGTTGAAATGTAGGGTGGAAAATTGCATATTTGCTAATCTCTACTTCAGTTTATGTATCTCAAATTTTCCATGATAAACCTCATACGTGCTTTTGAGCAAGAGATTGCCATATATTGCTCCATCTGTTTTAGAAAGCATTCTACCCAACGAAAATTTGGGAAAAAGTTAGAGCCGATCTAAGAGATGAGTATTAACATTAAAATCAATGGAGAAATTATTGGTGATCTGTGGCCATATCATTTTACTCTTCATAATTTATTTATTTCTAGATGTGTACCAGCTTTGATATTATTAGCAGAAGAAGAAACAACTACTATATTAGATGTGAGTTATTTCCCTTTATATTCTTTGGATTGAGTTTTGAAGCTCATTTTCGACACTGTCTGCAACTACTGCTCCCTAGAGCTAGTATACGATATTTAAATAGTTAACAGCTTTCACAGGACTCATGCAATTATGGGAGCTAGTGGGAGCAGTAGTTATTGACAGTCTAATGGTTAATTTCTATAGATTTTAGACTGTTTGTTCATATTCCATTTAGCAGAACAGTAGGACGTTAAACCCCATTTCATTTCATTTAAGGTTCTTCAAATGCGTAAGTGAATAATGCTTTGGCTCGCTAACCTGGAGTTTCTGGGTTGGATCCCAGCGTTGGCCAAGAAAGTTCTACAAGAGTTTATGGCGTATTTTGCCCTTGTCAGTGATGCAGGACAGAGGGCAATGCAAAGCGTCTAGTTGTTGACATTCACATAAAGAACGCTTGACAGCTGGAATTTGAAATAACTCACTGATCAACAGCCCGAATGGAGCAGAATAATAGCATGTTTAACCCCATTTCATTTCAAATATGTAACCCTAACTGAACGACATATAATCAAAAGACATTTGCATAACTTTGATAACATTTTATGTATTTTAGAGTGAGAAATTTTTAAAACAAGCATATAAAATAGTTGAAGGAAATTATAAGAAAACTGTACCTAGTCAACATATGACACCACAACAAGAATCTGTACACAGTAAGTACTACTCTCACCTTTTCTTTCTCTGTCTTTATTATCCTGGTGGTCGGTTGGATGGCCGAATGGTTAGCACGTGTGTGCTGTATCATAAGGTCGGTCATTGAGTCAACTGGCGTGGTTTTGATTCCCCGGTTGTACGTGAGTAGGAGTAGGGTCGCCTGTCCAACCTCGTGGGTTTTCTCCATGTCCTCCGGTTTCCTCCAACTGCTAAAGACCCCTACTCGCAAGCGAATTATTGAAATAAAATTGAACAATGTGTTAGTCCCGAAATGTCAAGTGGACTTTAAACCCCATTTCTCTCTCTTTTACCAACATCAATTCTGGTGCTGCCTGAGATTTTCAAGTCTTCTGGTTTCCTCTGGTCAGCCTGGCACGGAACAACATCTAGTCATTCGGATGGGACGAAAAAACCAAGGTCCTGTGTATACATGTACCATATGTAGCAGGCAAAAGCTTCCCTGGCAGTTAGAAATTCAATTTTCTCTAATAGCATGCAGTATGGTTTCCTCTGGTCAGTGATGCATGACCAACAGCCTGGCAAGGAACAGTGTAGTCATTCAGATGGGATGAAAAAAACAAAGTCCTGTGTATGCATGTACCATATGTAGCATTCAAAAGATTCCCTGACCGTTAGAAATTGAAATTTCCCTAATAGCATACAGAATGACCTATATACCCATCTTTAATAGCCCAGTTGGTTAAAAAGAAAAAAAAAAGTAAAATACTAAACCACATTTCATAAATTTCATTAGTTGTATATATTTAATTGTCTATATATTTTACAGGAAGAGATAATAATTTAGTTGTATATATAAAAAGAAGATTAGCAATGTGTGCTAGAAAACTTGGCAAAATAAAAGAAACTATTAAAATGATGAAAGATGTACGTTTTGACTGAAATCTCATTAATTTATGTTCTGTTATGAATTAATTTTAATAAGATATAGGAGAATTTGTTCACTATTGTTCACTATGGTCAGCAGCTTCCTGTGGCCATTTTTCTCATAGATCATTCTTATAATAATTTTTCCAACATGGTTTCCCCTTGTCATTGGTGCAGGGCAGAGGGCCTGACAAGGACAGCTAGCTAGTCGTTTGGATGGGACAGAAAAATCGAAGTCCCGTGTATATATTGGCGTGCACATAAAAGATCCCTTGGCAGTTGGAACTCTATATATGTATGGTGTATGCCTGTCTTCGTTAGCCCAATCGGAGTAGAACAGTAGGACATTAAACCCCATTTCATTTCTTATAATAAATACATAATGACAATTCGTTATTGGTCAATATGGTTGCTATTCTCAGAAAGTTTCTGTGGCGTAATGACCCACATAATGAAAAGGTTATGATCAAATTTGTATTCCTGCAAAAGTAACCAATGAAAGGAACCACAATCTTTATTATGACAGACCTCTCATTATACTTTTTAAACAAAATTTTATTTAGGATATCTGAATGGGGTTGGTTCAAACTGGAAGAGCATTTTTAAGAGCGCAATTTAGGGTTAGGGTTAGGGTTGCAAATTGAGCAATCTGATTAAAATACAGATCTATATTCTTTCGATGGCCCACACTACCACTCGGCAAATCTCGACAGATTCCGTTACCCTACATCTAATCTCGGCTGTATGACAGTAAGTGATATGTACCTACGCCCATACATTTGCGATGCGGCTGCCGGTTTACTTTAAACAGGAAAACGTGTCACTTTTATAAAAAAAGTCCCAAATTGCATCTTTTGTAGAGTGTATATACCTAAATGAGCAGAGATATTGTCTCAAGGCTGCTGGTTTGATAAAATTCCCTGGTAATTCCCCAAACCCAATGCCAAACGTGACGTTTGTTGATATAATACACTCTCCACAGAAATCTCCATGGGGGCAGCCATTTTTCATTCGGACCCTTTAAAATAGTTCAAATATGGCGGAAATGGTCATACAGCCGAGATTAGATGCATAGAATCTGTCGAGATTTGCCGAATGCCACACTACAAGACCCTATGATGTCTGACATTTGATTAACCAATCAGCATTGATGTTTCTAGTGGATTACCCATGTTCCGTGCACCTCTTGCCAAAAGCTCGCCGTAACAGACCGTTTCATTGACTCATCCCTCACATCATCCAGAACACGTTAATGATAACAACTCTAATAGATCCTAGTGTAGTAAAGACAAGTAAATCGAAATTTTGAACTATAAAAAAAAAAGGTGGGTTGGATGGCTGAATGGTTAGCGTGCGCGCGCTGTATCATAAAGTCTGTCATTGTATCGACTGGCGTGGTTTCGAATCCCCGGTTGTACGTGACAAGGAATAGGGTCGCCTGTCCAACCTCGTGGGTTTTCTCCGGGTCCTCCGGTTTCCTCCCACTGCTAAAGACACCTACGCGCAAGCGAATTATTGAAATAAAAAAATTTTTTTTTAAAATTATATGTTAGTCCCAAAATGACCTAGTTTGTGTCGAGTGGACGTTAAACCCCATTTCTCTCTCTCTCTCTATAAAAAAAAAAAAAAATAGGATCTGTGTTTTAATTAGATTGCAAATTGAGGAGAGCTTTTCAGTTCACCTGTCGCATACAGAAAAACTATGATTGATTTTTTGTGTTAATATTAGTAAATGTTTATGATTAATTGTAAATATTTTTCAGTTATTAAAAGAATTTCCTATGATGAATTTTAATATCCATGAAAATTTAATAGAATGTTTATTAGAAGCCCAATTATACTCAGAAGTACAAACATTATTAGCTAAATATGATGGTGAGTATGTTTATATTTAAGATGTCGATTATACTCTCAATTTATGTAATTGATGAATTTTAGGGGGGGGGGGGAAATTTGCACGCTCGCGCTGTATCATAAGGCCTGTCATTGAGTCCACTGGCATGGTTTCGAATCCCTGATTGTTCTTGACAAGGAGTAGGGTCGCCTGTCCAACCTCGTGGGTTTTCTCCGGATCCTCCGGTTTCCCCCCACTGCTAAAGACCCCTATGTGAAAGCGAATTGTTGAAATAAAATTAAAACCATATGTTAGTCCCGAAATGACCTAGTTTGTGTCGAGTGGACGTTAAACCCCATCTCTCTTTCTCTCTCTGTTGAATTTTAGTCCCTGTTTCTTATCAATCTGTTAGATCTATTTCACATGGCCATCTGCAGATTTACCCAAAGTCACGAGGTGTAAACAGGGTTATAGCATGTGATTGTAACCAAGGATTATGGGTTAGAGTTAGGGCTAGACCTTGGGTTAGGGTTAGCGCTAGCCCTGTTTACGTCTTGTGACCTATGATGAAATCTGCAGGTGTGCATATGAAATAGTCTAACTGTTTGTCTCTTCCCAAGTTTCACATGAATCTTTTAGCCCTTCCCATCAAATTACCAAACTGATCAGCAGTAAATATTCGCTTATCGCTAATATCACTGATAGCTCACAATATTAACTTTTTTTCTTCTGCAAATTAAGTTCAAGAAGAATTTTTTGAATTGTTAGAAAAATAAATAAAGGTGTTTGAAGTAGATCTGGATAAAAAATATTTCCTAATTAGTGCAAATGGGTATATAAAATAGTAGGCCCAGAACGCACATGTTATTGACGCCATATGTGACTCGCACATAGAACTCGACTGGGCATGCTGTGAAATTACTAGATGACAATTCAAATTGTTGAGGAAAACTGTGATTTCAAGAAGAATCAATGTGACCTTGTTTTGGGGTCTTAAGACCCACGGTTTTAACCAAAACAAGTTTCTCATTTCCACAAATAATAATTACCATTACACTTATCATATATAGGGCTATATATAATAATAATTACCATTACACATATCATATATAGGATTATATATAATAATAATTACCATTACACATATCATATATAGGATTATATATAATAATAATTACCATTACACTTATCATATATAGGATTATATATAATGATAATTACCATTACACATATCATATATAGGATTATATATAATAATAATTACCATTACACATATCATATATCAGATTATTTGAAAAATATTACCACCAATGGATTGGAATATTTTATTTATAAGATTTTATTACCTGTAGTTTTGATATTATTTCAGATATAAGTTCTGATTGTGTATTTTTGATATTATTTCAGATATAAGTTTACCAAAATCTGCTACTATATGTTATACAGCAGCGTTATTAAAAGCCAGAGCTGTGGCTGATAAGTATGTATAATCAAATCAATATTTATATCGAGAACACCTGATACCCATATGGGGTTTAACGTCTTATTTCTACGTGACAGGGAGTAGGGTCCCCTGTCCAACCTCGTGGGTTTTCTCCGGGTCCTCCGGTTTCCTCCCACTGCTAAAAACCCCTATGCGCAAGCGAATTATTGAAATAAAAAAAATAAACCGTATGTTAGTCCCAAAATGACCTAGTTTGTATCGAGTGGACGTTAAACCCCATTTCTCTCTCTCTTTAACGTCTTATTTGCCTGCATCAACTGGGCTAATGAAGACAGGCATACGTTGTGTAGTGTGCTATGAGGGGAATTTTACACCCTACTTTTAAACAAAATACAACTGCTATATGGATTCTTTTATGTGTGCTCTGACAAAGGGAAACCGTGCTTGAAAATGCTGACATATTATTGGCCAGCGCCCTACTCAGTTAGAAATTTAGTTGACTAGACACTGTTCCTTGTCAGGCCTTCGGTTGTAGGGTCGCCTGTCCAACCTCGTGGGTTTTCTCCGGGTCCTCCCCACTGCTAAAGACCCCTACGCGCAAGCGAATTATTGAAATAAAAATTAAACCATATGTTAGTCCCGAAATGACCTAGTTTGTGTCGAGTGGACGTTAAACCCCATTTCTCTCTCTGGACCAGCGAAACCCTGGTGGAAAATCCTGAGAAACTCTTTAGGCAAATACAGAGAACTCTTGATTAATGAGCCAGCACTTAAGGCACTGAGCCATTTAGTTGTGAACTTCAAAGGCAACAACTTTTGTTGTATTTTAGCATTAAGACAAGTCAATTTTTTGGGTTTCTCAAATCATTTTGAGGATATTTTTATGAATACATAATATATCAAATTATATTTTGACTTCAGATTTTCTCCTGATATAGCCAGTAAAAGAGGTTTAAGTACGGCTGAGATGACTGCTGTAGAAGCTATACATAGAGCTGTAGAATTTAATCCACATGTACCAAAGGTACGTAAACAACAGAGTCGGGTCTGAAGATAATTTGAAACAGGCCCATCAATTTGATTCATAGCAAATAGAGATGGTGTCTGTCTTGTTACATAGATCTATATAATTTTCTTTTCATAAATACTGAAGGGAATGAATCATTTTTGGATTGATATTCATTTTAAAAATTCAACTTTCAGAATATTGTACTTTGCAAGGCATTTTATAGCACTAAAATCATGCATGGAGTCTTTAATTCAAAGTTAATTAATCAATTTCGGTACTAGCATTATTAAGTTGAGTAAAAAAATTTACATTTTTTGAAAAATGCAAATGCAACAGGGTTAATAATGCTTGATTTCATTACAGTATAATAATATTGAATTTATTTCATATATTTCAGTACTTATTAGAAATGAAGAGTCTTATATTACCGCCAGAACATGTATTAAAACGAGGCGACAGTGAGGCCCTGGCATATGCATTTTTTCATATTAATCATTGGAAGCGAGTGGAGGGTGCACTCAACTTATTACACTGTACATGGGAAGGAAGTAAGTTTGGTTTATCTTTAAATACAGACGTGAAGTCCAGGGGTGGGAACCTTGTGGGTTTTCTCCAGGTCCTCCGGTTTCCTCCTACTGCTAAAGCCCCCTACGCACAAGCGAATTATTGAAATAAAATTAAACCATATGTTAGTCCCGAAATGACATAGTTTGTGTCGAGTGGACGTTAAACCCCATTTCTCCCGTGACTCAGACTGGAGTCCAAATTAAGTCGCATCAAGGACTCAGACTCAGCGGTCGTGACGACTCGCGAATTGAAAAAGCTCAGAAATCGAGTTGCGCTGAGGAGGCATAACTCTAACTTGCCTTATTTGCCATGAACTGGCGATGCAAATGGGACTCAGGCTTTGTGAAGACTTGGGACCCGACGCGACTCATGGTCTTGGGACTATTCTCAGACTCATAGTCTTGGGACCCGACTCGACTCATGGTCTTGGGACTCAACTCAGACTCATGGTCTTGGAACTCAACTCAGACTCATGGTCTTGGAACTCAACTCAGACTCATGGTCTTGGGACTCAACTCAGACTCATGGTCTTGGGACTCAACTCGGTGAAGTCATCCTTGTCAGTGATGCAGAATGGAGGGCCTGACAAGGACAGCTGTCTAGTCCTTCGGATGAGATGAATAACCGAGGTCCCGTGTATACATTGGAATGCACGTAAAAGATCACTTGGCAGTTGGAAATCGATATATGAGCAGGCGATAGTGCCGCTGCCCGGGCAAAATTTCCCTCATAGCACACTGTATGGCGTATGCCCGTCTTCATTAGCCCAGCATAGGAGCAGAACAGTAGGACGTTAAACCCCATTTCATTTCATTTCTCTGTAAGAATAAGTGTTTTTCTAAGTGCTATCATCAACTGTTATATATTTTAGCATTTAGAATGATTCCATACCCATTAGAGAAAGGTCATTTGTTTTATCCTTATCCAACGTGTACAGAAGCTACTGATAGAGAATTATTACCCAGTAAGTATTACATATACCATATACTTCCGCACAATTAATATTTAACTTTAAAGGAGCTCAATCTCTAATCTTTGGAACCTAGAAATTGACATAAATGGGCCGCAACACATATAATAATGCATGTTCCTGAAGCAACAATTGAAGATGATGATAATGTATTATGAATGTATATAAACTGATAGCCGAATGGTTATCGCGTGTGCGTTGAATCATAACATTTGTCATTTGAGTTAACTGGCGTGGTTTTGATTCCTTGGTTGTATGTCACAAGGAGTATGGTCGTCTGTTCAACCTCGTAGGTTTTCTCTGTGTCCTCAGGTTTACTCCCTCTGCTAAAGACCCCTACGTGCAAGCGAATTATTGAAATAGAATTGAACCATATGTTAGTCCCGAAATGACTTAGTTTGTGTCGAGTAGACGTTAAACCCCATTTCTCTCTCTCTCTCTCTCTCTCTCTCTCTCTCTCTTTCTCTCATGTATGGTTTGAAATTGTATATTTAATTATTATTTGGATAGGTTGTGTCTTGAATACCTTTGTTTAATCTATTCCAGCATTTCATGAAGTCTCTGTTTACCCAAAGAAAGAATTACCATTTTTCATCTTATTTACTGCTGGTCTGTGTTCATTTACTGCTCTCCTTGCGTTATTAACACATCAATATCCTGAACCAATGGGTGTTGTAGTCAGAACGGTAAGTTGTCATCAATGTTAGGGAGCCACGGTGGCCCGCTAGCATGGAGGTCGGGTGTTCGATCCCTGCATTGGCCGAGGGCTCTCCCCTCGAAAATTTTGAAAAAAGAACCCCAAATATGCGATTTGGTGGCATCTCTGAAAGTAACGAGTTAATAAAATAAATGTCAAGGAATGTTTAACACCAGCCTCAGGAAATAGTATCGCGCTCAAATTCAGCCAGCAGACCAGCTATCATCAAATCTTGCTGAGACCTTAAAATTGAATTTTTTGGGGAGTTACAAACCACCGGCAGACGTTTCTGGCGTATCCCCAAAAAGAGGGTGCAGGTGACTTAATAATTAGTAAATTTGCGAGCGACAGTGTCGGGTGAATCCGATGAAATTTTCGGATGAAATTCGGAATCCCCAGCACACCCAGCCCATAAAGTCTATTATACCAGCCCATTCCAGACTCCAGTGATGGCGTGGCGGCCTGTTAAAGCCACCGGCCACATACAACATGATCATTATCGCTTCATGTCCGGTCCATTACCCCCCCCCCCCCACCATAATGTTCAGCAGAAAATGTTTTTTTAGACAAAATTATTTTTTTCATTTTTTGTCCCCACGATGGCCCAATCCGTCCCTGATGATGTGTGATGTGACATCACATGTAGAAGGCATACTTGAACTTATAAAGGTCAGTCATCCTTTACATAGGTATAAGAAGGCTTTTGCAATACCTCTTTGAAACAGATTGCAACCGGCGGCCTAATCAAAACGGACATACACCGTGCAGATTATCCACTCTTCATCAAATTGTCAGGCACCAATTGTCACACAACCACCCCACCAAATATCTTGCGCCGGCCACTGCAATTGATTTAAAGTTAAAGAGATTTAAGTTTTTGTATATAAAAGTCTTGAGAATTATGTAATTAATTTTGTTCGAACCCTGCATCGGCCGAGAAAGTTCATCCAGATTTTCTGGCGTGGTTCCCCCTTGTCAGTGATGCAGGACGGAGGGCCTGACAAGGACAGCTGTCTAGTCCTTCGGATGATACGGAAAACGTAGGTCCCGTGTATACATTGGAATGCACGTAAAAGATCCTTTGGCAGTTGGAATTCGATATAAGAGTAGGCGATAGTGCTGCTGCCCTGGCAAAA
Source organism: Patella vulgata (assembly GCF_932274485.2). NCBI lineage: Eukaryota > Metazoa > Mollusca > Gastropoda > Patellidae > Patella > Patella vulgata. The sequence goes on from NC_065885.2 coordinate 9,561,268, forward strand.
TTTCCCTCATAGCACACTGTATTTAGTATGCTGCCTTCATTAGCCCACATAGGAGCAGAACAGTAGGATGTCAAACCCCATTTCATTTCATTTCATTTTATATAATTAATTTTGCTTATATTTTTAATTTTAGATGTTGAGTTGGTTATATCTACCACTGAGTTATATACTAGAGAAGTTAGAAGCCATTTTACCTGCTAATTTATTACATCAATTATCACGGATATAGACTTCAAATTTAACAATATATACAACAATCAAAACATACAAATATAAAATCTGTCTTCAAGTTTCCCAATGATACATTCATTACCTGATATAAGTACATTTTGACTATTCCTTCCATATGGATGGTGTAAAGTTCCGAACTGTTCCAAGGACATATTGATCAATCAGATGTTAGTGTGCAATCTTTATAGATATCTGATCCACGTGGTTAGTAAAACAGAATGTCTTGTGGATGCCTTGTAAAACAGACTTTTGGTAGTATCCTTCCTTGGTTAGGGTTATCGCATTATCGGAATTTACGATAGATGAATTTTCCGTACGCAATTGACTTATCCAACCAGACAGACAATACAAGGTTCACACCCTCCTTGAAAATCCTGGAAAAATGAAAATGTGATTTCCAGTACTGGTAAATCCTGAAAAAACAAGGTTACTCCTTGAAACTCATGGAAAATTAACATTTATTTTTTCGCTATATATTTTAAGATATAAAACTGAACGTAGTCATCGAAATTCTCTTCAAAAGTTCAGGAGTTTGTCGCGGTAAATGGACTCTTCTTCAGTGGAATTCTCTACAGGGACTCCTGGAATCTGGTAAATAACTCCTGGAAAACTCCTGGAATTTTAAATGTTCTGAGTTGTGCACACCCTGCAATAGACTCTCCCCATATTAATACCACAAAAAGTGGCTTTTCTATTGTGGAACCATTGGAATTCGACAATGGTAACTAAGTTACTGGAGTAACTTCCCTTTGTTAAGAAGAGCAATGGGGAATCTTCACTATACCCAACCGGGTAGACACTAGACTCTCCCCATTTTAATACTGCAAAAGGTGGCTTTTCTATTGTGGAGCCATTGGAATTCGACAATGGTAACTAAGTTACTGGAGTAACTTCCCTTTGTTAAGAAGCGACCTGGGTAACTCAAGACATTTTATTGTGATGAACTCTTCAATTAATTGATAGATGAAAATATAATATTATAAATGATATTATTTTCATGTATTCTGTTGAATTTAAAACTTACGTCAATGTTTTTAAATGAAAGGATTCATGTTTTTTGAAGATTTCTTTGAAATATATATTTTTAATATATTGACACATCGGCATACAGGACAACAGGGGTTGGGGGTGGGGCTGCAAATATTTTGACCATTAGCTATTATAGATATACTAAGTTCTCTAGTTTTGCCTCACAAATGATTAATTTAAGTTTTCGGAAAAGAAAAAAATATTGGGGGGGGGGGGAACTGGAGCATTCTCATCCTATTATTGTATCATGAATTCTATTTGGGCGAACTGGAGCCAACCTGATTAAAACACAGAATCTATTTCGTTTCATTTTTTATAGTTCAAAATTTCGTTTTACTTGTCTTTCCTACACTAGGATCGGGAAGGGTTGTTATATTACCAGCATTTTGATGAAAGTGAGGGATTAGCGAGTTGTTGGCCTTTTGATGCACGAAATCACTAGAAACGTCAGCGCTGATTGATTAATCAATGTCTGACATGATAGGGTCAAAAGCCGCTCGTTTGACCCCTTATGTTAACTCCAACTATAACTTATCAGATCTTCATGTAGTGTAGGCCATCGAAAGTATAAAAATAAAACGGAAATGAAATATAGATCTGTATTATAATCAGTTTGATCTGGAGCATGCTCATCCTATTATTATATCAGGAATTCTATATAACGAGCTTTACATGACATTGTTAAATAATAAAACTATGTTACAGATTTTATATATATTTGATAAATCTTTGTTGTTCAGATAAAATACATTGTTTAAAACCTAAATCATGATACAATATATTATTTTCTTATCATATACCTGATGCACATTAGTAATTCCAAACCTGGTGTCCGTGCTCCTAATATGGGTTCCTCTGATATTTGTAAACTAACATACAAAAATAATCACAAAAGTAAAAAGATTTTTTTAAGTGCAGTTCAGACAGAAAAATTTCAGATGTGTTCTGTGATGTAAAGATTCTAATTATGTACTTTTTTATTAGAGAGTATGTCTCTGAACATCATTTGAAGGATTTTTAATCCCTTGTCGACTTCAATATTGTGAATATTCTCTAAGCAGGAACGTCAGTCGAAAAATGGTTCAGCTCTGTTCAGTATTCATAAAGATCTGGCACAGAATTTAGAATTTATTCAAAATTGTTCGCCTTATTTTAACTAAATTATTACCTTTTATAAAACTTTTGTTGTTTTAATGTATCAAATACATCAATAAAAAACGTTTTGTGTTTCTGGATCAAAGATATTTCTCATAAACAGTGAATGAAAGCTGAGTAAATTCTAAACTTAAGTCTGAGAATGCCTTTGTGAACTCGGGGCCAGATGAATTGAAAATTTCCGAACATTTGCATTCTCTACTGACGATATAAAGAAGCCCACTCTACATAATCTTTTGATGGATCTCTTCTTAATCTGATTGAATCCAAGCAGAGGAATTATCTGGCGTTGATATTTTGTTTTGTTTTTTTTAAACAAAATATTAAATAATTAATTTGTATGCATTTTACGGTGAATTAGATATTGGTCGAAAAAATGCAAAAGACGATCAACTTTCAGTTTCCTCAAAGAAATACTTCTCTTGATTTGAAGCATTTCTATTTTTACAATTTTCTGTGTTCAGATTCTTAAAATGGTTGGAAGATTTATGAGTAATGAAGTTTTAAGCCTTTTTTAGATATAATTTACACACTTTATTATTGAGAATTATAATAAAACAAATGTATATTTGAAAAAAACATTTAACATATCAGATCTTCTCACTGTTGTCCGATTGGGTGGTGGGGATCCGGACGATGATACCAGATGTCAGTTATTTCTTGAAATCAAAGAAATAGCTGCAGTGTTGGTACACTTAATCAACAAAGCTTTTGAAAATCATGCTGAAAAAATTAACTGATTTATTTTGTGTTGTGTTAAAGATGCATTATGTAAGATTTAGATAAATAGCTGGCCGTTTTTTTTGCTATAATAGTTCAATAATAGATAATGGAAAATTAATATATTGGAAATTTCATTCAAATTATATTATTCTGAAGAAATTATGTTTTTGAAATTTTAACAAGGTGTAGCATGGATTGTTTTTTATCGTACCAACGGCACTTGACAATCGAGACCAAGTCTCAAATCACTATTTTTAAATTAAATTATTAAATGGCCATCATGTTTCAATCCATTAAAAATCACGACCATCCAATGGTGTAGAGAGTTGATTATGAGATTGTCATATGAATAAACGCCAAATTAATAATTCATATAACATTTGAGGCCAAAAGAAATGAAATGAAATGGGGTTTAACATCCTACTGTTCTGCTCCGAACTGGGCTAATTAAGACGGAAGCGGCCAAAAGAAAGGCCTGCAAAAGGCAGATTTAGCTCTTTCATTATGTATCTTTTAACAAAGATTTAGAAAATCATGTTAAGAAATGTGCTGATTTATTTTGTGTTATGTTAAGATTTAAAGAGAACTAGTCTTTGTTTGTAAATTTGATGCCTCTGAATGTTTTTACTTGTCAGAATCTGAGAGTTTCAAGTGTTGTTATGTTGAATAAAAACCCAAAGAAGAAAATATGTCTTTTTTTATATTTTATTAGTCAATATATACATCTCCTCATGAATTATGTATAAAAGATTTTAGGGTGTGTACAAAAGATACCCTTAGCTGAATTAATCATATGCAGTCAGAATTTTACTCCCAACAACACTGACAAAAATCAAAATGGCTGGAAAAACGGCGGGAAATCCTAGTGAACTTTCTCAATCAACACCTGGATTGAATCTGGGACTTTTTGGTTAGTGGGGGGGGAGGGGGGGTATGGCCGAATGGTTAGCGCGTGCGCGCTGTATCATAACAGTCATAACATCTGTCAGTGAGTCAACTGGCATGGTTTCGAATCCCCGATGGAAGTGCCAAGGAGTAGGTTCGCCTGTCCAACCTCGTGAGTTTCCTCCCACTGCTAAAGACCCCTACGCGCAAGCGAATTATTGAAATAAAATTGAACCATGTGTTAGTCCCGAAATGACCTAGTTTGTGTCGAGTGGACGTTAAACCCAATTTCTCTCTCTCTTGGTTAGTAAGTACCACATACTAAACTTAGGCTACCTGTCTACAATTCGCTCCGCTTGAGAACAGACACTAATCATTTTAAGTCATGAATAGACGATTTTAGTTGAAAACACTAACTATATTTTGAGAAGTATATATTCTGCTTTCATTTGATAAAATAGATATCACTCTACGCCCCTTTTACGAATTATGTACTTATACAACTACGCGGCGGAAGTAAATACACCATTTGTACAAAGCATAAAATATGTCTAATTAATAAATTTAACGATGCTTAACTTTCGAAGAGTTTTTTTTTAAGCAAATCTCAATTTCAATAATTCACTATAAACGTTTGAGTAATTCAATTAAAACAAACTGAACGAAGTACGATATAGTCAATGTCATTTATAGAGATCATGAAAAGTACAGACGACAAAGGGGCACCTTGTTTAACTCCCCGATTATTTTCGATAAAATTGCTCTCTATGCGATAACTATAAAATTTATATATTTAATCTACGGTTGGGACTTTAAATGATTTTGTACTGAGTTCATTATTACCAACGTTAGGTTTATCGTAGAGAGCGAGTCTTGTTAAAAATTGGACAAAGTGTCTCTTGACACAGTTAATTGGCCTGTTATAACAACAATCATTTATTAAAGAAAATCTATAGAATTTACAATACACCCTTTGGTGAATTTTGTACTTTTACAACTACAGCGAATATACCATGAATATACCATTTATACACCGCATAAAACTGTCTAATTAATAAATTAAGTAGTTTTTTTTTACCTTAGATAGAGTTGTTTCTTAAGCGAATCTAAATTTTCAATAATTCTCTATAAACGTTTGCGTAATTCAATTAAAATTAACTGAACGAACTACGGTATAGTCAATGTCATATAAAGAAATCATGAAGAGTACAGGCGATAGAGGGGCACCTTGTTTAACTCCTCGATTAATTTCGATAAAATTGCTCTCTATGCGATAACTATAAAATTTATATATTTAATCTACGGTTGGGACTTTAAATGATTTTGTACTGAGTTCATTATTACCAACGTTAGGTTTATCGTAGAGAGCGAGTTTTGTTAAAAATTGGATAAAGTGTCTCTTGACACAGTTAATTGGCCTGTTATAACAACAATCATTTATTAAAGGAAATCTATGGATTTCACAATACACCCTTTGGCGAATTTTGTACTTTTACAACTACAGCGAATATACCATTTATGCACCGCATAAAACTGTCTAATTAAAAATTAAGCAATTTTTAACTTTCGATGGGTTTTTTCTTAAGAGAAACCTAATTTTAAATAATTCACTATAAACTTTTGCGTAATTTAATTAAAACTAACTGAACGAACTACGGTATAGTCAATGTCATTTATAGAAATCATGAAGAGTACAGGCGATAGAGAGGCACCTTGTTTAACTCCACGACTAATCTCGATAAAATTGCTCTCTATGCGATAACTAAAAAGTTTATATATTTAATCTACGGCTAAGACTTTAAATGATTTTGTACTGAGTTCATTATTACCAATGTTAGGTTTATCGTAGAGAGGGAGTCTTGTGTATAATAAACAACCAGCACTAAAGCACTTGAGTACCAGTAGATGTATCATGGGATAACGAATAGTCGTATCGTGATAGTGTTAAGCGATACTGTCTATCATTTTTCTATATTTGAATCTTATTTCTATCAGATGCGATAACAACTCACTTCAACCTTCTCTACTAAACTTCTGTTTATTTTCATACGGTTTCCCCCACATCTTTATCAGACTCACAACAAGTATCTGAAGATAAATATAAGCTATACTCTCTTACACAGACCTTTGAAGTCGCCGACTGACGTAAACATCAAAGAAAAGACAGTACTCGCCGCCACATGTTTATTTGTATATTTTTCCATGTAAAACATATAAAAGCCATAGATCCGTGCATATCCATCTAGTTCTTGATTTGATTCAACTTCATTCACTTCGTTTAATTCACCTTGAATCATTTTCAATCTTTCGTGCATTCAGTATCAAGGAATATTAACTATTATTAATGAATGATGAAATTTAGATTATTGCCGAGCCATCAAACTGGAATTCCTTCGCCTAAACAAGCAGATGTTTTATTTTATTAATGATGTAGGCTTCAAAAATAAAAATTCACATAAATTCTCAGGATTTAAAAATGTGATGAGTTTTATTCTACTGGAAGACATATGTTGAAATATTCAATTTTCCATGGAATTAATATTTGTAGTTTGTCATTTCTAATATGGTAAGTATTTTGATAAACTCTGATAAGAATTAGCGCCATTTATCGCTTTTTAGAATTAGCGCCATTCATCTCTTTTGCTTTCTTTTTTTTTCGTTGGGTTTTAATTATTGATAAAAGAGGATTTTATTTTAGATCATCATAATGTAATGCGTGTTGCTTATTTTAATAGCATTTACCAATTTATATACTTAATAAACACAAAAACATAATATGGAAGACAATTTTATTTTAATTCAATGCGACGTTTAGTTGAGGTCCTTTCAGTGTTATTTTAAAAAATGAAAATAAATTATTTATACAAATTCGGTCAACTACAAGCGTAATGAGATATAACATGTAATGGAAATTACATTCTTTTTTTTAAATAATCGAAATTAACAATTTTGCTTAAGTAAATGTATTTTATTTATTGCCAAAGTGTACACGGGATATGGTATGGCCTTTACATTGTACATATATTTTCTATAAGAAGGCTCAGTTAAAAAATTTTGAATTTAAAAACACAAATGTTGCATGTTGAAATTGTGTGATTCGTTTTAAAATATATGGATCACATATACATGTATTCACTTGTACAGTGTAACAATAATAAAAATAAAATCAGAAACTAAAGAGTGATTTACTTTGCAGACCAAACATATACACTACATTTTATTAGGACATTTCAAGAACGAATATATTTTGTAATATGAAAATTCAAATATTTCATAATATCACAAATATTTTTAATATCAAATATTGATGATATTAATGTAAACTATTTAATATTTAATATTTTCGAATATCTCATAATATCAAACATTTCATATTATCAATCAAACATTTCACAATATCAATCAAACATTTCATATTATCAATCAAACATTTCATATTATCATTCAAACATTTCGTATTATCAATCAAACATTTCATATTATCAATCAAACATTTCATATTATCAATCAAACTTTTCGTATTATCAATCAAACATTTCACAATATCAATCAAACTTTTCACAATATCAAATATGATATTAAAATTTTATAACATCATTCTTTTTCTGCGCAGTAATAATTGGGAGATTGTTTTTCTTCGTCCCTGTTGGCTTGAAGAAATGCGCATTCTTTTAAATTTGTACACCTATACGTTTAAGTTATAACAACCATTGATTGGAAACACTAATTGAAAGCCTCGCTTGTCACGAAAGTAATTGATGAAAGTAATTTGTTTCTTATTTTAGAAATGTCAGAATTGAAACTAATCTTCGCAGGTGAAATAGAGAGGACTGGCTCGTCGCTCTGAAAACCAGATAGGCCTACCGGGCTGGGCTTGTTGAAAACGTCGTATTTAATTTCTTTTTGACATTAGGGAAATTAGTATAGAAGAAATTAGCGTGACATGATGAATGAGCGGACTTCAATCTGTCTGTTTGGGTGTTCTAGAAATCTGAATGATATTATATCGTCTGTAGCGGCACGTGTCTGCCATGCTGCGTGGTGTAGAATTTTACCTTCAAGCATCTTTTTAATCACTTACCACCTACAGTTTATGGAATTTGTTTTCGTGTTTTACAAACCAGAGAATATGATTCTTATTCAGTAACAATTAGAACTGATTCTCGCTTAGTTATCAGAGAGAAAGAGATGGAGAGAGAGAGAGAGAGAGAGAGAGAGAGAGAGATTAACATCCACTTAACACAAACTAAATCATTTCGGTACAAACGTGTGGTACTCTTTTATTTCAATAATTCGCATGCGTTTAGGGGTCTTTAGCAGTGGAATGAAACGCAAGAGCCCAGAGAATCCATGTGGGAATCAAAGCCATTGACTCAATGACTGACCTTATGGTCTAAAGCGTATGCGTCACCCCCCCCCCCATCCCCACTCAGTTACATTTATAAAGGACATCATTCTCGTAGTAATTCTTGGCAGGAAATTTTTAAACAATTTAGTCACCTTGTTCTTCCGTATCTGAAACATCTATGAGGAAGATTGGAAACGACATGTCGCCTATGTAGCAATTCGATTACATTAAATAATGAAATAAAAATTATAATATCAGCTTATTGTTGTTTTCAAAACGTTATAATGCGACTTAGCGTAAACGCGATTTACATTCGTTGATACTGACGTTGTTGCCAATGGTGTACTTCAAGGTCCCTCTCTTGGGCCACCCATTTTATGTGTATGTAGAAATGAAACTATGATTGTAGAATATTGACGAAATTATAAGCATAAGACATCATTAATAAGGAAATGGATGCATAAATTAGAATTGAGAAGTAAATCTGTTGCCCATTTTTAACACAAGTGTGTGACTGTTGATGGCAATTGCATTTTATAACAGTAGAAATTAATCAAGTCTTGTTTTCATGGTACTGTTATAATTGGAAAAGATGGTTTTACTTAGTATACTGTTGTAGCTTGAAGCGGTGGCGTGAATGTTAGACGACATCCCGCTAATAATAGTTGATTATCAGCCATATGTCAGGTTCACCCCGGGGTATTGTTAAAGGTAACACTAACCATCATACAGGCCTGAATAGCAAATAACAACAATATGTTACATTAATTTTATACCATAAATAACACCCAATACTTATATTTCACATCGATATAGAACATTGAAACTATTTCTAACACCATAGCAACAAAGCAGGTAAATGAACTAAACAAAATAATGTTATTATTGTACTAATTCAAATCTGGAAATATATTCACTTTCCAAATAAATATCCCCACCCTGGAAAAAAACCAACAGTGTGTTGAAATCAGCAAAATAATGTCAGAACTTATATTTTTTTAAAAATATTTCTGTACGAATTCCTAAAATGGAAAAAAATATATTCATTTTGCTTAAATAAATAGATATCCAGATATTTCCCTAAAAAACAATGTTTTGTAAATTTAAAATTTTAAAATGATATGGCATTTTGCTTTTTAAATAAATGGCCATGGATTTGAATTACTATTCCATACATTTCTGTATTTGTAAAATGGTGTGTGTGTGTGTGTGTGTGTGTGGGGGGGGGGGGTGACCGAATGGTTAACACGTGCACGCTGTATCATAAGAAGGGCTGTCATTGAGTCAACTGGCGTGGTTTCGATTCCCCGGTTGTACATGACAAAGAGTAGGGTCGCCTGTTCAACGTCGTGGGTTTTCTCCGGGTCCTCCGGTTTCCTCCCACTGCTAAAGACCCCTACGCGAATTATTGAAATAAAATTGAACCATGTGTTAGTCCCGAAATGACATAGTTTTTGTCGAGTGGACGTTAAACCCCATTTTAAATTTTTTTTTTTAAAATGGTAAAATGTTTCTGATAAATGTATAAATAGTCAATAAGTTTGTTTGTAGAGGTCATGTTGTTGATGTCAGTTTTTTTTTGCGATGTTTACTTTGTGACTTTCTTGTTTATTTGAATGTGAGAATATTGCAAAAATGTTACCGAAAATTAGGTCCTTATCTGGTGACTTAAATGTTTCAAGTTTTAAAAATAAATCCGTATATACATACAGTAAAAATAAACAAAAATTGATACAATAGCCTAGTCACTTTCTTTGTGCTAATACGAAGACAAGTAGCTAAATATTCAATTCGGTATTGGTCATCAGTAACATCGATTTTAATTTTGGGATTTTGCGGAAAAGACCTGATTAATCTTAGTTTCGGGTACAGTATTATTTAATTGGTCTACAAATTGAAGTTTTTGGGCAATGGACATTATTTTGACATGATTTCTAGATCATCATAATGAGTATTAAATGAGTAGGCCCTATTTCAATCACATTCCATGTACTACCAATAACAATATATATTCAATTCTGCATTGGTCGTGACACAAACATCGATTTTAATTTGGTGGTTTTAAAGAAGAGAACAGACTAGTCTTAATTTTGTGTACCAACCTCCGTGTATTATTTAGTGAATCTACATATTGAAGTTTTGGACAATGAACATATTTTGGGCAATGAACATATTTTGACATGATCTAAAAAGAGCATTAATATCAATATAATGAATATTATAGCTAAATCGCATTCCATGTACCTTAACAAATAAACCTCAATTCAGTATTGGTCGCATGAAATATCGATTTTAATTTTGGGATTTTACGAACTAATCTTCGAAAATATTGTGTAGGTCTAAAAATTGTATATTTGAGCAATGAACCTCTGATCAAGTTAAATAATATTTTAAAAACTATAATGATATATTTTTGATATTTTATGGCGTTTTTTTTTCTTAGAGCATTCTCTAGGTATTTAAATCAAAAATACTTAAATATCAATCATCTTGTTTTAATTGTAACACCACGAGGCTATTTAAAACCAATTTGTCTTTATTTTTAATAGTTATACATTTCAATGGGTCTCCAGAGAATACTAAGTGAGCGAGGGCATATTAACTCATCCAGTTGATACATTACATATACATCCTATAATAATATGAAGCTAGTCGCTAATTCTCAGTTAAATTTTATTAATCCCTTGAGAATATTTATGAGTTCTGGGGAATTAAAGATAGATTAATAAAGCGAAGAGGGAACTAGAGATAAATGTAAACGGGGGGTTGACAACTTCCAGATTGCCCTTTCAAACACGTGTATATTATAAATATCCTAAATAACAATTTGTCCACAATGATTGGTTGGATACGGTTTGGTCGCAAGGTAAATAATTTGGCTGTCTGACAAAATCGGTGTATAGTCGCCCCTCCTACAGAAATAAGCCTCAGAAGAGTGCGTAAGAAAGAAGTCGATCTCAGGTCTAACGTGTATTCTTCTCTCATCATTAAATTTAATCAACTACTACAAGTGATATTTTCTGGATTGATCGACATTCAACTCGTTTGGTTTAAATAGGAAAGATTTTTTTTTTAGTTCTGCTGTTATTGTATATTATTAATCTGCTGTTTGTTGAAGAATTCACGATGGTAGATCTAACTGTTTGTCCATCTGACATTGTCAATAACCTAAAGCCGCGTATTTGTAACTTGTGACATGTCTGCTTCTATACGGGTAACTTTTGTGTGTTTGAGTTTTGAAAATTGTAAATGGCTTTAAAACTATGGGACCGGGATATATGTATCTTAAAGGATTCATTTTATTATTAGTCAGTCTTCAAATAAAGGAAATTGTAGCCACTTGGTGGTAAGTTGTCATTTTTCTTTTACATTTTTTTATCATATTTCATATATACGTATATTATTAATCAAAAATCTAACAAAAGATATACGCAATACGTATCCTAATGATATTGGAAGTGTCGGATAGTTTTATTTCGAAGATAAACTGCACTGCTATTTACAAAATACGAAAATAAATCTAAGTATTTATATTAAAACGGTGACATTAATTCAGATTTATCTCTTCCGGTGATTAGAGACGCATGTATATAATTATATATATCCAAAACTATTAGCACAACCGTAAGCTGCACTACTTTGTTTCACGGTAAACGATGAAAAGACACAAACTGGTTTAATAACATTTTAACATTTTCGCTCGTCTTTGGAGCTGTACATAAATAATGTCATTGTGATGATGATTTTCATAAATTATAAAGCTCCCAGCCTTGGGATTACTCATGAAGCTTACCACCCATGGCCGCTATTAAAGCCCGATTAATTTTAAAGATTTTTAGAATATATTTCAGCACGTGATTTATTTGTATATAGGTATATATAAATCTGCCAGTAAGTAAGACGGGGATCAAGTAGAAGGGAAAATTAATCGGATTATTTTATTAAACAATGTATTTAATTGAGCAAACAATAAAATGTAACGCGCAATAAGGTGGGTAGTGTATATCGAAAGGAAAGTAATTTCTGAACTCTGCTCCGTAAATCCGATAATTTTGACACTTGGTTGGTATAATACAAAGCTGAGAGAGAGAGAGAGAGAGAGAGAGAGAGAAAGAAAGAGAGACTAACACTTGGTACAGTTTTATTTCAATAACTCGCTTGTGCGTTGTTGTCTTTAGTATATATAAGTTCAAGGAAAGCAGAAGACCCATAGAAAACCCACGAGGTTAGACAGGCGACCCTACTTCTTATCACGTACAAGCTTGGGATCGAAACCACACCGCTTGACTCAATAACAGACCGTATGATCTAAAGCACACGCGTTAGACCACTCAACCACTCCCCGACATTTTAATTAGAAATTAGAGTAGGCTGAAGTGCCGCTGCCCGGGCAAAATTCCCTAACAGCACGCGGAAGACCACCCGACACCCCCATCTGTTGGAACGTAGCTGATTATATCTTGGATTAATTTGGGTTTGTGTTGTGTCATTTTATATAAAATATGCATTAAATTAATTGATTATGAACGACAATGCGATATTTATAAATTATATATGGGTTGCACTCATATACGAATACGGAATGTTTAATTTTAGTACCGACAATAATCAAGGTGTGAATAACTATTTAACATACTGTAGGGTGGTGGTCTTCGAGCTCCAGCTATCGTGGTTTCGATCCCTAGTGTGAGCGTTTGTGGGTTTACTGCGGGTACTCCTGTTTCCTCCCAAGATAATAAAAAATAAAACTTGTCTGCAATATCACTCTCGGTAGACGCGGACGTTAAACACCACGAACAACAACTATGCATTAGAATATTTTACAGATTTATTAGCCACAATATCACTAGTAATTTATATGAACAGAAGAAGTTTCAAATCATCTTCATAACAAAGTTTGATTTATAAATATTAATAGATATAATATATGTATTTTATTTTTGAATTGTAATAAAGGATCAAGTTGGAATAAGTAACATATTGATCTAAACGGTATGATATCTGATAAAAAAAATGCAACGTTTCAACTTTTAGAAAGGAATATTTGTATAAATTAAAATAATTATAGCGAATTCGGTTCGTTCGTATTTTCAATGTAATGGGCACCTCTTTGTTGAATGCTTTGTATCCAAACTTTTTCGTCATTGATAAAAAATAAATTCGTTCAATGTCATTGAATTGAATTGGAAATAAACAGAAGACAATTATATGGAACTCAAATAATATTATACTGTATATATTATATTGTATTCCACATAATAATGTCCCCAGTGAATAAATTGGTTCAATGTCATTTACTAATTGAATTGAAAATACACAACATAATTATACGGAATTCAAATATACTGTTTATATCAATTATATTGTATTCCACATAATTATGTTCCGTGTAAACGATAAACTGTTTTCCATTTAGTGTTATATAGAGCTTTATATTACATTTCAAACTGAATATGAATAATACCCTTATAAATGTCATCTTGTCATGTCATAATCCTATCATTGAAATTATTTCTTCCGGAGAATGGCATTTTATTAATGAATTGACACAGAATCTGATGGTCTTGGGAATAATTAATATAACTCTATTTTGTCTGCCAGCAGTTTAGAAAATACAAAATTTTCGAGTTCTCTTCCAGTACAAATATTTTTATAACAATTTTTTTTTCCATTTTTAATATTCATCGAAATGAAATGAAGTTTGCTTCAACGTCCTATTGTGCTGCTCCGATCGAGATAATGAAGACGGTATTGAACGAAAAGCTACCCTTTCAAATTATTTCGTTGTAGACCCTGGTCTAAATTTTAAATAAAAAACTAGCCGGATTAAAAGAAGCTTGAACAATAGATCTAGAAAAACCCGATAGAGTGGGTCAATTAACATATGCGCCAAATTTCGACTTTTTAGGATGATTTTTTGACACATTGCTGTCGTTTCGGTACAGTATTCGTTACAAGCGTCGGAAGACCAACGAGCCAAAGTTGTTTCAATGGCATTCAATGGAAGGAAATACACAGGGCACATAATTAATTCTGAGGAATACAATTTCTGTTTATTACTGAGCGAAGTTTCGACTAAACTTCTCTAGCGCTTATAAAGTAATGGGGGGGGGGTAGTTAGCACGTGCGCGCTGTATCATAAGGTCTGTCATTGAGTCAAATGGCGTGGTTTCGATTCCTCGGTTGTACGTGACAAGGAGTAGGGTGGCCTGTCAAACCTCGTGGGTTTCCTTCGGATACTCCGGTTTCCTCCTACTGCTAAAGACCCCTACGCGCAAGCGAATTATTGAAATAAAATTGACCTAGTTTGTGTCGAGTGGACGTTAAACCCCATTTCTCTCTCTCTCTATATATATATATAAAGTAATCATACAGTTGTTTGATAAAAACTAAAGAATCCTAGTCGAAACGTTGTCCAGCCATAAACAGTAATTATTGGGGGGTTGGATGGGCGAATGGTTAGCGCGCGCTGTATCATACGGTCTGTCATTGAGTCAACTGGCGGGGTTTCGAATCCCCGGTTGTACGTGACAAGGAGTAGGGTCGCCTGTCCAACCTCGTGGGTTTTCTCCGGGTCCTCCGGTTTCCTCCCACAGCTAAAGACCCCTACGCGCAAGCGAATTTTTGAAATAAAATTGAACCATGTGTTAGTCCCGAAATGACCTGGTTTGTGTCGAGTGGACGTTAAACACCATTTCTCTCTCTCTCTCCATTATGTGTCCTGTCCTCTATATAAAGGACCATCGCAAATTTACAGCACTTGCGTCCAAACGAATAACGCACAGAACTGACACCGAGGATACACAATGATAAATTAAATGTTGAATCATAAACAGAAATATGAAATATGAGTTGGTGGGTCAAGATCTATACACTGGTCATTCGTTTGAACGCAAGCTTTGAAATTTTGCGACTGTCCCTTAACCATTAATTCTAGGTTCCCCATATCACGATTCGTGCTACGATTGAAATCGTGGTTTTAATCGTGGTGATCCTATCAGGTCTTATTGTGGTCATATATTAGAGACTTTTGGCAAGCGGAATTTTTACCATCCGTATCACGTATCCGTATGTATACGTGATACGTTGCGTCAATGCAGTTTTTGAGTTTTGGCAGATTTTCGCGTCGCGTACGTTTGTACCGATGAGCCGAGCTTAGTTCTATTACAGCATGATGGCAGATATCTACCAAGGTCACCATCAGTACTAGTCAAGTGCCTAGCCTACAATTTCTCGGTGCGAGTGAAGTCGCTCGATATTAAAAAAAATTAATGTCGACTTTGGTTTCACTAATGTATCATTTCAGAAAGTTTAGATTTGTAAGATCCCACCTCCCTAAATTTAGCACGTAGATCAACCAGCATGCAGACAGACGGGAAAAGTATGAAAATCCCGAGAAAATCCCATTAAATTAAATTCCAGTCTTTATCATGGTTAAATCACATCAAATATATACCTTCGTGTTCTAGGATACACAGAGGTTCATAAAAACGCTATGATACAACATTTCAGCGTCTAAAAGTAGCAAAAAAAAAGACAGTAAAAAGACGACAATGTATGAAAGCTGTTCGATACGTGCTGCCGTATCCGTGTTATGTATCACGTATGAGAAATACACACACATTGATGACGTCACACGCAAAATCCATACGGATACGCGATACGGACCAAGAATTTACGCTTGCCAAAAGTCTCTATTGTTGATCGTATCGTAACGTATCCGAACGTATCTGCACATACCAGATCGTTGGCTCAATAGGGACCATCCTATCGTAATGCATCGCACGATAAGAGTCGACCAAATATGTGCTCTCATGTTTGTTATGCCGTCTTTTGAACATCTATTTTAATAAGAGGCGGCGTTTCTTTTGATATTTTATTTTCTTAAAACAAATTAAAAAGATTCGAGCACAAAATATATTTTTAGATTTTTAATTATCTTCAGGTTTATAAGCCAGCTTCCACTACACGCTGTAAGTACTGGCGTACTGTGTGACAATATTCCAGGTTTAGTTGGTAGACAGAGGAGATTGTGTCGACACCATCTCGACGTTATGGTCTCCCTTAGAAAAGGGGCACGTCTTGGGGTCGAAGAATGTCAAAATCAGTTCAAAGATCAAAGATGGAACTGCAGCACGTTAGACAGAGATGCTTCGGTGTTTGGAAAAGTCATGTTAAAAGGTGAATTTATTTATTTATTTATTTATTTTTTTTTTGGTTTCATTTGTCTGACGATATAAAGTGGGTATGACAAGTCAAGCTCCATGGCGAGGGGGGGGGGGCTAGTGATCTAGAGTGTCGCACCTCGACTTCTAGCTGGCTGGTCACATCTGGCTTGCGATTGTGGTTTCGATCCCTGGTGTGAGCGTATATGGCATGGAGATAGGGGCGTCTTCTCAACCTTGTGGGTTTACTCCGGATACTTCGGTTTCCTCCCACAGGAAAGACCCCTGCGCGTACGCTTAGATAACAAAAATGAAAATAAGATTACTTGTCTGCGATATCACCTTCGGTAGAAGTGCACTTTAAACACTAAGAACAACACCAAGCTCCATAGGTATTGGTGAAGATTCGTGATTGGTCCATCTGATCACCGACAAGAACCGACTTAATATCGCCCAAAATATTGTAAAATGTGATCGACAAGGAAAGATATGTTATATTTCATTAAAAAATTTGACAAAATTATGGATAATTGAAATTGCCCCCAAAAACCCCGGCCTGGTCAGTTCTACTCGGGGTTTAGTAACGTATGACCGCCACTGAAAAGTAATGTTAAAGAGAAGATTTCTTGTCCCAGAGCCACGCCCCACCCCACCCCACCCCCTCTTCGTTTCTAGCAAAGAATGATTCCGAACCTTTAAGAGATAAAATTTAGCATTTTCGTCCCAAATTAACAGGGATTTCTAATGTAAAACAGCCACTGAAAGTTAATATTAAAGAGAAGATTTGTTGTCCGAGAAAGCACCCCCCCCCCCCCGTCGTTTCTAGCAAAAAATGATTCCGTACCTTTAAGAAATAAAATTTTGCATATTCATCACAAATTAAAATTTTATAAAAACATGTGCTTGCTTGTGTTTTGTTATCTGGCTATGCATCATGAATAGAACAGTTGTGTCTACGAAGAAATATCTGCTGCTAATAAAACTTTTATCTTACTTCTTCCGATTATAGTTGATTAAATTTAAGCTGGGAAAATAAGATTTTTAAAATTGACATGACCTTTAATAAAATCCTCTAGTTGGCAGTTTAATAATATAACCCTTGTGTTACATAGATATCAACCAAGGATTTGTTTTAGCAGGATATTTTGGTGGACTTTTGAATGCTGACCTCAAGGATTCATATACGTATTTTACGAACAGACGAATGTCTAGCCGACAGTTTACAACAACCAGTTTTTTGACGAAAATATCAAGTTGCTAAATGCAAATTTATAAATGTAACGGATCAGGCGCAAAACTGAAAATACGCCCTCTCCTCACTCGGTAAATCTATTGATGCAATACAGAAACGTTATTATTACTGAACACTATAATTTGTTGAATCAGTGCCAATCGTCAATGGTGTTTGGTTGGAAAAAATACAACTATAATCTCTAGAATAAAAAAAAGGCACGTTGTTTAAACAGGCATTATGCAAGATCTAAATCTAACTATTACAAGTCTTTCTTTAGGCCTGAAATGTTATCTAGATTATTAATTAGACATTAATTAACTTATCCAGACCATAATCAACTCTCGATGGCATCGCTAGCCTGCGATGTTTATTGGATTAGGTTCCGATTTGCTGCTCGACTTCCATTCATAATTTAATCATGAAATGGATAATCGAGACTTTGTTTTTTATTCTACCGACTTTAGTAATGATGATCGAGGCTAGGCCGAAAATTCAATCGCTAAAATCTCGGTTCATAGTGGATCAATTTGACTGAAATTTTCAACAAATTTCCATTACAGTATCTAGTTTTTAACTTTTATAGTGAGAACTTCCAACTCTTTATCTAATCTCTCATACATCATACAAACTACGATATCAGTTACTTACTGTACAAACCATCAGTAATTGCCATCGTAAGAGTAGCGCAGCAAGAGTGGGGCGAGTAAAGCGGTTTGCCTGGGACAGCTCTTTTTCTTGAGGGGCGGGCGGGCGGGCGGGAGGGGGGGGGGCGCATTGATCTATTGCATCGAAAAAGAACAGTCTTTTTTATTTCTGACGGAAGAGTAGACGAATAGGATACTTATGCCCTATTTACTTCCAATATTCCCGACAATGGTACGGATTACGTTCCTTTTAAGATGGATTTATTAACCATCATCACACCTTTTAAGATGGGCTGATCAACCAACATCATACCTTTTAAGATGGGCTAATCAACCATCATCATACCTTTTAAAGCGCATGAATTGCTTATAGAAAAAGCATGTATACTTCCGTTGGAAAGTATTGTAGTTAATTTTTTCATGTCAGAAGTAAACATAGTGTCCACATTTGTTGACCGAAAATTGATTTTGTCGTTCCAGTGTCAATATGTTTCATGTGTTTCGTGCGAGAAGGGACCGGGAAACTCAAGAACCACTCTAGTCAACTGTATCGTAACCCCTGAAAGAAGTTATTTTTTTTCATTTGCAGGAAGTCGAGAAGCTGCATTTGTCTACTCAATATCGTCAGCGGGAGTTGTCCATGCTATAACTCGTGCCTGTAGTAAAGGCGATCTTCTTCATTGTGCCTGTGACCCCACAAAGAGAGGTAGCAGCAAGGATTCTAGGGGAGAGTTCGATTGGGGAGGTTGTTCAGATAACGTTAGGTTCGGAAGTCATTTTGCTCGAATGTTTGTTGATGCTAAAGAAAGAAAAGTAAGAGATGCCAGAGCATTGATGAATCTTCACAACAACAGAGCTGGGAGACGGGTAAGACTCTAAATTATAGCTCGTAATGATAATCGTGCAATCATCCATTGGATAAGTGGCAGGCGGGTGCTGTTTGGAGTCAGGAACTGAACTTTAATCCTTGCAGGAGAGCTTTTTCTGGTATCGCGTAATGTAGCTGGGTGGCTCGGCGAGTATATTGCTGGGGCTCACTAACCAGATGTTCCCGAGGCTCTGTCCAGTCTGGCTTGCCCTTGTCAGCGACGCTGGGTCTGGCAAGGAAACACGTCCCGGTTTTTGGACGGATGACATGAAAAACCAAGATGCCGTATATGGCAGCACGATAAAGAATCCCTGACGGAAGCTCGATGAGTTTTAACCTCGGGGTTTCCATCCTCTTTCCCCTGTCAGTCATGCAAGACAGAGGTCCTGCCGCAGACAAGCGTCCCGTGTATACCATTCCAGGCGCGTTAAAGACCCCTTTACAGTTGGAGATCGACACAAGAGTAGACCAGAACGCCGCTGTCCGTCAAAATTTTCACCATAGCACACTGTATGGCTTAGACCCGTCTTTATTAGATTAGAATGCTTGATGTTGAAGCGATGTTAACCGCCATTTCATTTCTATTGGAATTTAAATTCTTACTACTGTGCTCACCTTATATTGTATCCTTTACACAAATATAAGGGGGTTGGATAGCCGAATGGTTAGCACGTACGCGCTGTATCATAAGGTCTGTCATTGAGTCAACTGGCGTGGTTTCGATTCCCTGGTTGTACGTGACAAGGAGTAGGGTCGCCTGTTCCACCTTGTGGGTTTTCTCCGGGTCCCCCCCACTGCTAAAGACCCCTACGCGCAAGCGAATTATTGAAATAAATTTGAACCATATGTTACTCCCGAAATTACCTAGTTTATGTCGAGTGGACGTTATCCCCCCCCCCCCTCTCTGTCTCTCTCTCTTTTACACAAATATACTGTTAAATACCTGATCATCACATACATGTATAGTTGTGGGTTTAATTGCGAGAACTGATTTTTTGCCAGGTAGTCTGAAATACAGCATCATAGATTCTTATGGTGTTTTACTGAAGCTGTCTGTAAATCAGCAGGTGTTATACTGTAAAAACATTAAAACATGTTACATCTAATTAACTACACCTCTCTCTATTATCATTATATATGAGATATTTGACATGGGAATCTTCTACGCATGTTATCTTTAAAGTTTGCTCGATTCAGACGTTCTCGCTGGTATGGACAGAGATTGGCACCAATATTAGTGACATTAACATAAACGTTTAGGTATTCGATATGACTTGTCCCATGCTGAGATTTCTACCAGTTTCTGTAAGTCTGACCTATGTTCTCCTATTTCTTCCAGGCAGTAAAAAGATTCCGGAAACTTGAGTGTAAATGTCATGGAGTGAGTGGATCGTGTACTATAAGAACCTGCTGGTTAGCTATGCAGGAATTTCGCCGGGTCGGGGACTACTTAAAACTCAAATATAATGGTGCTACCCAGATCATGATTAACCAGGCGGGCACTGGATTAATCGTGGCTAACAGAAATCATAAACGCCCCACTCGTTCTGATCTGGTTTATTTTGAAACATCGCCGGATTACTGTATAAAAGATATTGAAATTGGTAAGTATGGCATTCCTCCGCGTGGTAACACAATGGTCATTAAATTTGAACTCAAGCTGCACTCAATTTGCACTCAATTTCGCACCTAATCTATTATCTATGGAAGCGATTCTCTCTTCACTTCCTTGTGTTCTGATCTGGCCCTGGGTTTACAAAGCATTCTCAGACTTAAGTTAAGAATTTATTCAACTTTCAATCACTGTTTATGAGAAATATCTTTGATCACATAAATTTTATAAAGCGCTATTTTTTTTAGTTAAAATAAGGCGAAAAGTTTTGAGTAAATTCTTAACTCAAGTCTAAGAATGTTTTGTGAACTTTGGGCCTGGTTGATTTTTAAACATCGCCGGATTTCTGTAGAAAAGATATTGAAATTAGAAAGTATGACACTGAGTGGTATTACAATGGGCATTAAATTTGCACACAATTTCAAATCGACTCGTGAAATTCATAATTGCCTACTATCGATAAATTGTGATTCATTTCATAACATCGTGAAGTGGTTGCTACATACCGTAATAAAATAAAACCAAATTCAAATCGATTTGTGAAATGCATAATGGCTCATATATCGATAAATTGTGATTCATTTCATATATAACATCGTGTAATGGTTGCTACGTACGGCAATAAACCAATTCTGTGAATATTTGAAATTTCCAAAATTTAAACCTATGGATATCAGCATATTAAATTTGATTTCGAATTTACAAAAGCAATGCGAATCATAAAAAATAAATAAAAAAAATATTCAACCATGTAGTGTGAACCGGCATCTCATGATTTTGGATAACCATGTCTGTCCAATTTGTCTAATTTCATTTTTCTGGGTCCGATTTTAAAACCCATCATGGCCTGATTTCAATAACAAGATTAATCATTAATTCATCCAAAAAACATCGGCTAAGGGTAGTGAGGGGTAACGTACACGAGGAAGGGTAGGCTGCCATTTTCCTCGTCCTTTTTTTTAGTACACCAATATCTCGTTTGTAATGAAATTTCACCCAGATAACAATATCCGTTGTATTTTTATCCATACAGATATAATTTCGGGACGTTAATAATTTCATATTCTCCGGTGGTCTGCGGCTGAAATGACAAGATATGTTATTTATCAATAGAGATTTCAAATTCTTAAAATATCTGTCAGCTTTATATGAAATAATATAGAAAATGGTGTAAGATAAGTCTTGAATATACACCTTTCATAAATGAGATATTTCAATATGATAACGCCTGCCATCTTGTCTACGAACGTCTGTTTTAGTAATTTGAACCAAGTAAATATTTATATAAATTAGTAGTATACTAGCTGTATTCACGCACTTGTCACCCCTATAACTATATCAAAACATCCCACGTGACAGTGATTGACAGTTGAAAGCGTATATGACATTATAAGACATATAATCAGGGGTTAATTTAACTTAAGATCTTTTTAAGTCAAAAATGACGGACAATCTAAACGTTGTTATTATTATATCGCCTTAATTGGAATATTTTGATTTACCAAGCTGTGTTTAACTTTTGATATAAAAAGGAAAACAAATAATTATCGGCATAGACAACCCCCTACTCCGAAAATTAACAAAATGAAATTAAATGGGGTTTAACGTCCTACGTTCCTGTGCCAACGGGGATAATAAAGACGTCATACACTGCATGCAATGTTCTGTGACGGACATTTTGTCTCGACAGCGGTGCTACGGCCTACTCTTATGTTCGTCCCATCTGAACGACTAGACATTGTTCCTTACCAAGGGAGGGGGGGGGGGGGGTGGATGGCTGAATGGTTAGCGTGCGCGCGCTGTATCATAAAGTCTGTCATTGAGTCGACTGGCGTGGTTTCGAATCCCCGGTTGTACGTGGCAAGGAGTAGGGTCGCCTGTCCAACCTCGTGGGTTTTCTCCGGGGCCTCCGGTTTCCTCCCACTGCTAAAGACCCCTACGCGCAAGCGAATTATGTAAATAAAATTAAAAACCATATGTTAGTCCCGAAATGACCTAGTTTGTGTCGAGTGGACGTTAAACCCCATTTCTCTCTCTCTCTCTCCTTGCCAAGGCCTTCTGTCCTGCAGCACTGACAAGGAGAAACCACGCTTGAAAAATCCCGGGGAACTTTCTCGACCCACAGCGGATCCCCTGGTTAATGAGCCGCTGCTATACCCACTGAGCAATCTGATTAAAACACAGATCCTATTTCGTTTCTTTTTTTATAGTTCAAAATTTCGTTTTACTTGCCTTTACTACACTAGGATCTGGAAGAGTTGGCACGAAAAACCGAGGTCCCGTGTATACATTGAAATGCACATAAAAGACCCCTTGGCAGTTAGAATTCGATATAAGAGTAAACCGTAGAGTAGTACTACACTAGTAGTAGTAGTTAGTTGTATTTTACGTCCGCTTCCACCGAGGTGATATCGCAGACAAGTACTACACTAGGATCTGGAAGGGTTGTTATATTACCGGCATTTTGGATGAAGTGAGGTATTAGCCAATGAAACGGTTTGTTACGGCAACTTCTTCGCGTGCCATACACGGAACTGTGAGTAGGCTAAACCACTAGAAACGTCAACGCTGACTGATTAATCAATGTCTGACGCCATAGGGTCAAAAGCCGCTGGTACGACCTCTGACACGACCTTTGAGTACAACTTGTTAGATCTTCATGCAGTGTAGCCCATCGAAAGTATAAAAAACCGAAACGAAATATGTCTGTATTTTAATCAGGTTGGCCCACTGAGTAACTGCGGCTCCTCAAAATTAACAAAATTTGCAATAATTTAAATTGTAATCTTATACGAGTATTCACATTTATAATAGAAAATGGTGCACACTGGTATCTGTGTATGGTTCCCATCATTTTTTCTTTCATGTGAAATATAAATTAGAAAACGCTTTTCAAATATGTGAACACTTAATGACCTTTGAAGTAAAACTTTTGAGGCATTTGTATGTATGTGTGTACAATATGTGAATGGCCTGTGCGAAAAAAACCCCCTAACAAACAGATGAACAAAATGTTATCGTCAAACATTACCCATATAGATGTACTGCATGAGAAAATTAAATTTGATTTTTTCATAGAAATTCTATAAAATTGTTGCTTCTGGCTAGTTGTATTATTCAATCTTAAGTTTTTTGTGAATTTATAATGTAATTGAAAAATCGTTCTTGAAATTAAATATTTCTTTGTTGAATGTGCAATTACATAGCTGAGTTGAACTGTGTCGCACGGTTGCTAAACGTACTTTCAAAAACAGGAGTGTTATTGATAACACTAATTTAACAATAATATTTATTGTAACAAGATGAGATAATCTGAAGAATGCTGTTTATATTTAAATTCAAGACGATGGTCCACAAAATATTTCTCCATTACCTTAAACCCATTTATGCACATAGTATCTCAATGCGCGGGATAAATCTGTATGGATCATGTTATGCCGCAAGGTTCCATATTAGGGTCTTTATTATTCTAATACTTGTCATTGCTCTATATAATCTAAACATAATTTTCAATATAACACTCGTGTAAATTGTAATAACTCCTTTATTTTACAATTCTTATTCGATAGGTTCTCTAATTCTTGGCAGTGTTCTTGGCTATAATTTTCGTTATAGCGCTTGTGTACAATTTTAATAATCTGATCGTAATTATTTCTTTATCTTTGGCAGGTTCTCTTGGAACAGCAGGTAGAGTTTGTAAGAAGGGTTCTCTGGGAACTGACGGTTGTGATATTATGTGTTGTGGTAGAGGTTATGATACCAAAACTGAGAGAAAATTAGAACAATGTGAATGTAAATTTCATTGGTGCTGTCTTGTTAAGTGTAAAGAATGTTCACGGATTGTTGACGTCCATACCTGTAAGGGAACTCTTTCTTCATCTCCGTCTTTTGTCTCTTCTTCATCTTCTACAACGGAAAAAATAGAGAGTCAAAATCGACGGCAAAAGTGAACTTTATAACTTGGAGATCATCAATTATGAAACATTAATAACATAGCAGAAATTATTCGACTTATGTGGGAAAAGTTAAAGCGCCAGTACTAGCTATATGTGGATATCGCAAGATGGAGATTACGATGTGAATTGGTTTTTTTTTCGTCGTCAACTAAACGAATATGATGATGTAGTAGGTCGAATTAATGTGACCTGATGAACTTGAAACTGTGTCTTGTCCAGAAATGGTGTCGATTGTTTGTCGCGCATCATTCGATTACATAATAATAATATAAAGAAACAAGCTGATTAAAACACAGAATCTATTTCGTTTCGTTTTTTTAAAGTTTAAAATTTCGTTTTATTTTTCTGTACTATACTAGGATCTGGAAGAGTTGTTACATAACCTGCGTTCTGGATGGCGTGAGGGATTAGCTCGCAACTGTAGTTAAACCATTAGAAACGTCAACGCTGATTTATTAATCGTACGGTCCCCGACATGACCTTCCAGTACAACTGGACAGATCTTCATGTAGTATAAAAAAAAAACGAAACGAAATATAGATCTGTATTTAAAATGATCGTTATTTAGATTATGTTGAATAAATTAATTTAGTTTATAAATATGCCAGTGTAATTGCCTGTTCTTTTTTTATCCATTGAGTGTTTGTGAGGGATTTTAATTTCAGATATGTAATGGGCTTTTTTCCTCATTCGTCTGATTTTTAATACGGTATTTGAACTTGTAACGCAATGGGGAGCCGCGGTTGCTCAGTGAGTAAGGCTCTAGGAGGTCTTTGATTCGCTCCCGGTGTTAACCAGGGCAATTTCTCGGGATATTTTTGGTGTGGTTTCTCCTTATCAGTGGTGCAGGACGAGGTGCCAAAACCCGAGGTCTGTGTACAGATTGGCGTGTACATGAACTCTTGATAGTAGGAACTCGAAATAAGAGTAGGCCGTAGCGCCACTATCCCGGCAAAATACATGGTATATGTCAATCTGGTTAAAACACAGATCCTATTTCGTTTCATCTCTTACAGGCGTTCTGATTGATGTGAGGAATTAGCCAATGAAACGTTCTGTTACGGTACGGCGAGTTCTTGGCGTGCTCTGCACGGAACTGTGGGTATACCCATAGAAAGGTCAACGATGATTGATTAAGGCGACCTCCTAGTACAACTGGTCAGATATTCATGCAGTGTAGGCCATCGAAAGTATAAAAAAACGAAACGAAATATAGATCTGTATTTTAATCAGATTGGTTGTATGCCAGTCTTCATTAGCCCAGTAGGTGGTCAAAAGTAAGACATTAAACTCAATACTTCACACCAGCCTCTACACTTACACATCTAAAGTGGTCCTTAGGTTTAAATTGTGCTACTACCAACCAATGAAATGTATTCTATTATTAACCCGTTTCACAAATTGGAATTTGTCAAGAGTTGTAATATGCTATTATCCAACAGTCCGTAATTTTGTCATAAACTATTATCAACCAGTCCCTAAATTTGTAATGTGCTGTTACCCAACAGAACAGTCCTTACAGTTGTAATGTGAAATTATCTACTAGTTCATAATGTGCTAATCCTTTACGGGCATTTAGTAACTGGACAGAGCAATAAACTACTATACATAATTACTAATTTATTTTTTGAGGTTTCGAAGAGTATTCACTCAATGTTTGGTTGGGCGATTGATTCGGGTGAACTTCAAACCTCTGGATATTAGTGCGATCCTGTGGTAATCTGTTAGATAAAGCGGCTGTTAACGGTCTTAGAAAGGAACTCTGATTTCTCTGCCTTGGTTGTTGTGTGGGATTTGGGAATGGTTTTAAGTTGGTCGAACTTCTTAACATGGTTGGATTGAGTTGTCTGTCTGGGGTAGGAACTTAAAGCTACCTGAAAACTTTGAGAGAATACTCTTTGAAACGTCGCCAAAATCAGTTAGTAATTGTAATGTGCTATGACAGTGTGTGGGAGCCATAGTGGATAAGTGAGTAAGACGCTGGCTCCCTAGCCTGGAGGTCTCGGGTTCGCTCCCGGTGTCTGAGAAAGATCATCGGGATTTTCCGGCGTGGTCCCCCCTTGACATGGATGCAGGACGGAATGTCTGACAAGGACAGCTGTCTAGTCGTTCGGATGGGAATGAAAAACCGAGGTGTGCACATAAAAAGATCCTTTGGCAGTTGGAATTTCGTTACATAAGAAAAGGTCATAGTGCCGCTGCCCGGGCAAAACTTTCCTCGTAGCACACTGCATGGCGTATGCCCGTCTTCATTAACCCAGTCGGAGCAAAAGAGTAGGCCGTTAAACCCCATTTCATTTGATATCTACAATTCCAACACGTGGCTCTTCGCCAGTTCATAGATTCCAAGTATATTACGCGACCTTATAAATTTTTTGAATTATTTGAAAGTTATTTGTATATACCCGAGTCAATCAGTGTTGTTAACAAGGTCTACGCCTATATGAAATTACAATGGCCCACCCTTAAAGTGATAACAGTGGTTGAATTTGATCTAGGGATTTAATCAATAACCACACGCTACTTATATTACTGCACGGGATACTTGATTCGCTGGAGGTTAATTGAGTATCAATATTACCTGCCCGTTTACACCTTTGTTACTGGAGCCGACACCTGATTAACTTATATTACATATCATTCCACTTAACCACTTCAAAGACACCGACAGTCGACCTACCTGTCCATCATGGCATGAATAGAAAGAATAATATTGACATAGCATATTACTACCTGAGCCATCAACAAATTCACCCAATATAATAAATGTCTGGGCATAACTCTGATTAAAAACACACACGGTTTATTATCAGCAATTATTGCCTATTATAAATTGTAGGGAGAAATTCTCAGACTTTAATTTCCTAGCTCAAGTCTGTGTCAATAAACTTGAATGGCGGAGAAACTGAATATTTATATCAACAAATATCTCAATGAATTAAATATTTCCAACCCTTTTCACTTGTTATTTGTAAAACATCTTAGTGGAACTTGGTTTAATATGGCTGACGAAATAAATTAATGAAAATAAAACTTCCCCATCTCAATCCCTTTGATAAACTGTATACAGTTATTAAAGAAATGAAAAAATGAAGACGGGTCTACACCATGCATTGTACTATGGGGGAAATTTTGCTGGGTGAGCCAGTGTGTAGGGCGTTGGCTTTCTAACCTGGATGTACTGTGTCCTATCCCTGCGTTGGGAGTCAGTGGGGTTCAATGTGTAGGGCGTTGACTTGCTGACCTGGCGGTACTTTGTTCTATCCCTGCGTTGGGGGGGGGGGGGGCACTGTGGTGGGGCGTTGGCTTTCTAACCTGGAGATACTGTGTTCTATCCCTGCGTTGGCCGAAAAAGTTTAGTGGGATTTCCGCTGTGTATTAAAATACTTTCCTGCACAAATGGTCTTAATGAAGGTGAATCCCCGGTTGTACGTGAAAAGTCGAGTAGGGTCGCCTGTCCAACCTCGTGGGTTTTCTCCGGGTCCTCCCACTACTAAAGACCCCTACGCGCAAGCGAGTTATTGAAATAAAATTAAACCATATGTTAGTCCAGAAATGACCTAGTTTGTGTCAAGTGGACGTTAAACTCCATTTCTCTCTCTCTCTCCCATTCTCGGGTGTGCTATCAGATTTTTCTCTGACAGTGGTATTACACTATAAATACACTTCGTTTCCTCCATTTTCCGGTGTGCTATCAGAATTTTCTCTGACAGTGGCATTACACTATTAATACGCTTCGTTTCCTTTGTTTTCGTTCTGTTTTTAAGGTCTGTCTTTCATGTCATTGGTTGATTTTGTATGACAGAAGGTGAACCTCCGTTACTATTACAGGTCCATACTCGCTTGCATTTCAAGTCGATCACTTTGATACGGCTCCCATTCAAATCCAGACGGGAATGGTGCCAATCACGCTTAGAAGCAAATGGTACCATCAAATTTTAAGTCGATCACTTTGATAATGCTCCCAATTAAAATCCAGATGGGAATGGTGCCAATCAAGTTCAGAGATAAATGGTGCCATCAAATTTAGTGGTAAATGGGGCCAATCAAGTTTTCCAACTATTTATCAATTTTATAAACTCGTCAGGGGGTAAAGGGGTGGAGGGGGTTCTAACACGTGCAAGTCTGTCGTGGACTTAAGTGGCATGGGCTGGTACGTGACAAGGCGCAGGGTGGCCTCCTCAGCCTAGTCAGTTTTCTCCTGGTCCTCCTACTGTTACAATTATTATCTAGTAGCAAGATACCTGGCTTCGCCCGGGGCCCAAATTCACCTCGGGGGCCCAATTTACCCGGGGCCAAAATTCGCCAGGGCCCAAATTTGATGGCCTAAAACATTCACAGGGTCATGCTGGTTAATTTTATACCACATGTGGTGGGCCCAAGCCTTATTCACCCTGGACCCAAATTCGACGGCCTAAAACATTAGGGGTCTTTAGCAGTGGGAGGAAACCCTCGAGATTGGACAGGCAACCATACTCCTTGCCAGATACAACCAGGGAATCAATGACAGTTGACTCAATGACAGACCTTATGATACAACGTGCACATGCTAACCATCCAACCTCGTCCGAGATTAAGAAGACATTTAGTAGTAAACATGTTATTTTATAGTGTGTAATAACTAGGGTGATATTAACCAGATACTGTTATCACATATCAGAACCAGACACATATATCATACTACATCTTTATTACAAGTTATACTAGAAAAAACACCCCATTCATCAAGTTTGTTCAACAGTTTGTTCATTCTATCCTACTACGACAACATGTGATTTTGTAGATATATTACTGACATAAATTTGAATACCGTACGGGAATTAAATATGAGAAATAACGAGGCGCACCTATTTTTTTTATTAGATATGAATTTGAATATTTTGTTGACAAATGATTTTTAATTGTGGTCTGAAACCGCCTGCTTAAATAATGATAAGAATTATGCCCCTTTGTTTTCGTTTCAAATGTCCGACAAGACAAATTTTGAAATCCCGTCACTGGTTTGTTGAACCATGGCGGGTGCTATCTAACTCTTCTGTTGTAGTACTAGAAATCGGGTGCTCGTGGTAGTTGACTGGTCAGAACACTCTAACATCAACAAGAATGTGTCAGTTCGAATCCCGGCGTAGCTGACAGGGGTGGTTGACAAGCCTAGTCGTTCGGATTGGAAGAAAAAAGTCCATATGGGTAGACATTAAAGAACCCTTGCCAGTCGGAAATCGAAAAAGAGCAGCGGAAACGCTGTCTGGGGAAAATTAATAATCATTTTCAGAAATCTCCCTTTCTACCATATAAGCTGGGTTCGTGTTGGGTAGACATTAAAGAACCCTTGACAGTCGGAAATCGAAGAAGAGCAGCGGAAACGCTGTCTGGGGAAAATTAATAATCATTTTCAGAAATCCCCCTTTCTACCATATAAGCTGGGTTCGTGTTGCAGCGACAGAGCCACGGTGGCTAAGTGAGTAAGACGCTGGCTCGCTAGCCTGAGGTCATGGGCCCGATCCCCGAGTTGGCTGAGAAAAGTCATCAGGATTTTCTGGGTGGAATCTCCTTGTGGTGCAGGACGGAGGGCCTGACAAGGACAGTTGTCTAGTTGTTTGGATGGCACCAAAGTCCTGTGTCACATTGGTGTGGACATTAAAGATCCTTTGGCAGTTGGGATTCGATATAAGAGTAGGCCGTAGAGCCGATGTCTGGGCAAAATTTCCCTCTACACTCTGTATCGCGTACGTCCGTCTCCATTAGCCCAGTCGGAGCAGTATAAGACGTTTTATTTCATTTCGCTCTTGTTAGTAGTGCTCAAACTCAGGAGCGGATCCAACCCCCCTCCCCCCTCGGCTACATATTTTTTTTCGTAAAACAACACTTTTTATGAGAAAATTTTCTCGGCTGTGTGCTTTATTCTTTATCATCAGATGGTGGGATGGGATGGGCATTCAAAGCTCAAGAAAATGATATAGACATTGTGATATCACAATTAATGCATCAATGAAATTGAATCACAATGTCATCGTGTTAATTCATAATAAAAATTGACGTCAAACAGGATTTCTCCGTTTAAAAAGCTCAATGGGTATGTATATAGGCCAAAATGACGAAAGAGAGCATATATTTCTCAAAAAATTTCCAGGCCGGGGGTGTGTGCGTGCGTGTGTGTGTGAGAGAGATGCATTGTCTCAGGAACCTGGCAAACCCCTTCCTGCAAAAATTCCTGGATCCTCCCCTGAAACTGTTGCAAAATTTTTAAATATATTATGACCATATCTATAACGTATCTTTTGACAAAAATAAAAAACTCCGCTCGTCAGTCTAGTAGAACCCCTTATTAACTAATCACAGACTCTAAAACTGTTGTTTATTCAATAGGGAGAAAGAGAGAGAGAAATTGGGTTTCACGTCTACTCGACACAAACTAGGTTATTTCGGGACTAACACATGGTTCAATTTTATTTCAATAATTCGCTTGCGTGTAAGGGTCTTTAGCAGTGGGAGGAAACAGGAGGACCCGGAGAAAACCCACGAGGTTGGACAGGTGACCCTACTCATTGTCACGTACAACCGGGTATCGAAACCACGCCAGTTGACTCAATGACAGGCTTCATGATACAGCGCGCACGTGCTAACCACTCGACCATCCAACCCCCCAGATAAAAGAAGAACACAATGCTTTATAATGCTATTTAATAGTATGCGAATTCAGGAAAAATCAATGAAAAGAAAACTTGTTATTGCACATCATTGTTGATATTTTCATCTTTGCATATTAACATTTAATAAATAATATATAACATTAAAGATATAGCTTGAGATATAATAATAATAATAATAGAGATTTAGAAATAATAAACACATTTATGCCAATATACAGTTCACAATTCTATGGAATACAACCACTGCTTATAACTGAACGACTTAGACTAGGTTTCTCTAGTCATTATCAATAAATTCTATGGAATACAATTACTGCTTACTACACAGCGAGCTTTCTACTGGGATTTTTTAGTCTTATTATTGCAGACAATTGGAATAACAATTACTATGGTTTTTTTCACTGTGACGTTTCAACAAGATTTCACAAGTCGTTAGTGAAATCTTGTTGAAATGTCGCAGTGAAATAAACCATAGTGATTTATGTATTTCCAGTAACAAACAGTAATTGTATTCCACCGTGTCTTGTGTATTTCCAGTAACAAACAGTAATTGTATTTCATTGTGTCTTGTGTAGTTCCAGTAACAAACAGTAATTGTATTCCATCATGTCTTGTGTATTTCCAGTAACAAACAGTAATTGTATTTCATTGTGTCTTGTGTAGTTCCAGTAACAAACAGTAATTGTATTTCATTGTGTCTTGTGTATTTCCAGTAACAAACAGTAATTGTATTTCATTGTGTCTTGTGTATTTCCAGTAACAAACAGTAATTGTATTCCACCGTGTCTTGTGTATTTCCAGTAACAAACAGTAATTGTATTTCATTGTGTCTTGTGTATTTCCAGTAACAAACAGTAATTGTATTTCATTGTGTCTTGTGTATTTCCAGTAATTGTATTCCATTGTGACTTGTGTAGTTCCAGTTCAATTACTAAATGCCATTGAAACACAGCTTGTAAAACAATATTATAGATTAAGAAATAAAACCTATTTTCATATACGCTTAATGCAATATATCAGATTTAAAAATAACATGTATTTTTTGCTTGGTAACCCCCCATATATCCTAAAATCCAAGATAACAAATTTCTGTTTATAATTAATTAAGTACTGATTAGAAATAACATATTCAAATAATTTAATATACACCTTTTCATCTAAAAGCTTCTTTTATGAAACCCAAATGTAATGTTGTAGAGTTTATAAAAAAACCAACAATACCCTTTATTTACATGTAGTTATAATAAGGGTTTTACGCCCCGCTCCGTTTCCCAACACCATTCAGAGTTTATGTCCTTATATAAGATTGATTTGAAGCAGAAAATTTTAAACCATAAACCAATGATCAGTTAACATAACACGGAGATATTTCCAAGTTTCCACGGAAACAATTATCTGTGATATCACCCAAGATGGAAGTGGATGTAAATCTCCAGTTAGTAGTAGAAATATTTCCTGGTTTATCACACCTTACACCTTGGTTTATCACACCTTACACCTTGGTTTATCACACCTTACACCTTACAAGAGAGAGAGAGAGAGATTAACCTCCACTCGACACAAACTAGGTCATTTTGGGACTAACATATGATTCAATTTTATTTCAATAATCTGCTTGCGCCTGGGGGTCTTTAGCAGTGGGAGGAAACCGGAGGACCCAGAGAAAACCCACGAGGTTGGACAGGTGATCCTACTCCTTGTCATGTACAACCAGGGAATCAACCATACAAATGATATGAGCGGCTTTAATATAGAAATACTTCAACTGTATCAGTAAATAGATACACGGAATAAATATTTGTATTATAATAACAGTAATTAATAACATTTAATATTATAGATTAAACATACATTATGTAAGAGTTAAATTTGCCTATTTCAAGACTTTCTTTAGGCCTGAAATATTATATAAACCATTAACTAGACATTTATTAAACATACATTATGTAAGAGCTAAATCTGCCTATCTTTAGGCCGGAAATGTTATATAAACTATTAATTAGACATTTATTAACATGGCAAGACCATAATCAACTCTTGATGGCATCGGATACTCAAGATTTTAACTAGATTAGAAAGGTTCGCCATTTAAAAATGGGAAAGTGAGGCCAAGTCTCGAATATACCAGTGCCCTGGTTACAACAATGCACACATCTTGTCAAATCTACCAACAGTGATAACTTGGCTTCGAATGAAGTAATTTGAATGAAATTTTCAATATTTTCATTTTACATTATCTATTTTTGAACTATTATAGCAAGAATCGTCAGCTCTTTATCTAAATCTTACATAATGCATCTTTAACATGTCAAAGTTTAATTAATCTTCTGACAGATATATGACATTAAAGTGTGACTCTTTAATTGTAACAAAACATATAATTTTATTAATTTTTGTGACTATTTGGAATATACAGTAGCATGCAGTGAGGGAGGCAGAGGTGGTGATGGCCCATTCTGGTGGCATACAATCTAAGATTGTAATTTACATATTTAAAAAGGTCTTCTTTTCTCACATTTCTCCAAACCAGGCTCTAGGCATACATCATGGAGTTGACCCCTGGGCATCACCAAACATCAGCACGCTACTAGCAATATGCATTTTATTAGTTTTTGTGACAACCTTATTTTTGTAATTATTATTGTGACTACGCTAGCTATATATATTGTAAAATAGAAATTATTACAAATATATGTTTCTAACTATAAAAATTAAGGAATGTTTGTAACATTGACTATTAGTACTACCATAAATTGTAAGTTTTATAACAGGAATAATATATATATAAAAAGTATACACAATCTAGAAAAACAACCTGGCAATATTTCTCAATTACCCTGGATACGATAACAAAACAGAGTTTCACGATCGATGGCTATTTCGGACAATACCAAAATTTACACATCTTAATCCAAGCTCAAATTTATTTAAATTGAATATTTAACACTTCAAAAAACAAAACTGAAATTTCAACTATCAGCGACTTTAATGTTTAAATGAAGTTTTTTCTTGTTATCAAAAGGAATGATTCAAATTCATCGCTTGTATAATTATCCAACAGGGTTTGAAAAAAATCTGTGACCCCACTCCCAAATTAAATGCAGTTCATTCGTTTCAGGAGCTTATTTCATTGATGACTAAAAAAAGATTATTTTGATAAAGTAAAGGTTGATATCGCTACAAAATAAAGGATAAACATTGAAAATACAATTAAAATCACACCCTTGTGTACAAAGATTAATCAAAATCGATAAGAACATGTTTTTTTCTGATAAAAGTTCAATCTGATTAAAATACAGATCTATATTTCGTTTCATTTTTATAATTTCGATGACCTACAGTGGTCGTACAAGTGGCTTTTGACCCTATGATGTCAGACATTGATTAATTAACAAGCGTTGGCGTTTCTAGTGGTTTACCCACAGTTCCATGCATCGCACACCAAGAACACGGCGTAACAGACCGTTTCATTGACTAATCCCTCACTTCAACCATACATGTAACAACTCTTCCAGATCCTAGTGTAGTCAAGACAAGTAAAACGAAATTTTGAACTATAAAAAATGAAACGAAATAGGATCTGTGTTTTAATCAGATTGGTATTCTTAGTTCAGTTTAAATTTTCATGAGTAGGGGTCCAGGTTCATTGTTATGATAAGAATAACTGGAATAAGTTTGATTAATATATTAATATCACCATATATTTACTGTAATAACAGATCAATACAAATAAACAGTTATACAAAGTAAAATCAACAAAAACAGGAATGTTATTATAATGGTCATGGCTTACTTTATCTTGCCTTTTAATGTTATTATAATGGTCATGACTTACTTTATCTTGCCTTTTAATGTTATTATAATGGTCATGACTTAGTTTATCTTGCCTTTTAATGTTATTATAATGGTCATGGCTAACTTAATCTTGCCATTTTTTAATACTTGAGTTATAATTATATTGGAGACATCTATGATTCTGTCATAATATCAAATACTGTTTCCTATAAACACGACAACAACCTGCTAAATATATTATCATACATTCATTTATAATTTTCTTAATGAACGACTGTCTTTTTGTTAAATGACATTAAGAAGTAGAGGTATATATCGTTAATGGATTTACTATTTCTACGTTTATTTGATGCAACATCTCAATATTCTAAATGAGTCGATTGTGTTATTTCAAGGTGTTGTTTTATTTGTTAATATCCATTTTTGAAACAGGAAGTGAGCCATGTGTGTTACTTATCTTATTCTCGTCATTGTGCTTCTTCTTCGAGGACACGCTCTTTAAAAAAAAACCTAAGGCTCCGTCAATGAAACTTGACATGCTTATTCCTTAGGCAATTGCACATGGATTAAGAGACTTCACTTTTTGATAGGACGTCGTAATTCCAAGATGGCGGGATGACGTCATGCTCATACATTTTTTATTCACTACTCGATAAAGATACCTGTACGAGTATTGAAGCGTTGCATGAAATAAATGAAGTAGTAGTGAGTCCATAAAATTATGGATGTTTTAATTTAGGATTGTTTTCATTTTTCTATTAATAAATGTCTTAATATTGTATTAATGATTGTCCATTTGAGTGACAGAATAAACATCATAGTTATTTATTTAAAGTACGCATTAAACTTAAATTATTACTGAAAAAAATCAGAGAGACAGATTATCAACGTAAACCAACAAAAAAATATATAAATAAAAAAAAACGAGATTCAACAAACAAAAATTATATAAAAAAAAAACAATAAAGATATCGTAACATAATTCATTCATAGGATTTCTTTATATTCAACAATAATTCTGTTTAGAGACAGAATCCAATCACTGAATGATAAACACACTATCGATTTAAATAACACATTTTTTATGGAATAACAATTACTATGGGAGCCACGGTGGCTAGGTGGTTAAGACGCTGGCTCGCTAGCCTGGAGGTCGGGTGTTCGATCTAGATTTTCCGACGTGGTTTCCCCTTGTCAGTGGTGCAGAACGCAGGACCTGACAAGGACAGCTGTCTAGTCCTTAGGGTGAGACGAAAAACCGAGGTCCAGTGTATATATTGGAATGCACGTAAAAGATCCCCTGGCAGTTGGAATTCGATATAAGAGTAGGCGATAGTGCCGCTGCCCGGGCAAAATTTCCCTCATAGCACACTGTATGGCGTATGCCCGTCTTCATTAGCCCAGTAGGAGCAGAACGGTAGGACGTTAAACCCCATTTCATTTCATTTCATTTCAACAATTACTATGGTTTAATACACTGCAATGTTTCAACAAGATTCCACAAGTCGTTATCAAGCATATATACAAATTCTATTTTATGTATTTGTGTATATGCTTGATAACGACTTGTGAAATCTTCTTCAAACATCACACGGAAATAAACCATAGTAATGGTTATTCCATAAAAAGTGTGTAATTTAAATATGTCCCAATTATTAAATGTCATGTAAAGAACACTATCGATTCATTTATAATTGTGTTGTTTTTTGTCTTCAAAATTCATGAACTGTAAAAAATGTTTCTTTAATAGATGAAACACATAATCATTAAGAATAAGAATTAATGATTAATATTCTAATTAATATTCCTAATTAATAAAGATGGTAGAAGATGAAATTTATCTGTTAATAGCACATTTCTACGGTACTACTACTATGTCTACTTATGTAAAAACCTAAATAATAATTTGCATATTAAACAAACAACACTGAATGTTAGTCTAATTTATAAAGAAAAGGGGGGCGCTAGAAAGTAGTAGAACATGTACAAGGGATATTTGCATAATTAATTAATATCTTTCTACTTATCTAGATAACATACATATATCATTTATTAATAAAAACTTGTTATTTTAACTGATCCGATTTTATATCATTTTTATAATTAACCTACACTCGATATTTGAAATGATCCAATTTTATATCATTTTTATAATTAAACTGCATTCGATATTTTAACTGATTCGATTTTATATCATGTTAATAATTAACGTCCACTCGATATAAACTATGTCATTTCTGGACTAACACATGGTTCAATTTAATTTCAATAATATACTTGCTTGTAAGGGTCTTTAGCTATGGAGAAACAGATGAGGCTGGACAAATGATCCTACTCCTTGTCAGGTACAAGGTTGGGATCGAACCCACACCACTTGACTCAATGACAGACCTTATGATCTATAGGTTAAACCACTGGACAATCCACTCTCACTCTATATTATTTGCCACATTTAGTTAGATTTCATAATTACTGACTACCAATATAAAACTATTTCCAATTGCAATTTAATCTAGTGCTTTCACATCAACATGTTTACCTCGGATTAGCTAGGGGATCATGGTGGCTAAGTGGGTAAGACGCTGGTTCACTAGCCTTGAGGTCGGGTGTTCGATCCCTGCATTGGCCAAGAAAGTTCATTCAGATTTTCCGGCGTGGTTTCCCCTTGTCAGTGATGCAGGATGGAGAGCCTGACAAGGACAGCTGTCTAGTCATTTGGATGGGACGAAAAACCGAGGTCCTGTGTACACATTGGCGTGCACGTAAAAGATCCCTTGGCAGTTGGAATTCGATATAAGAGTAGGCCATAGTCAAGCTGCCCTGGCAAAATTTCCCTCATAGCACACTGCCCAGTCGGAGCAGAACAGTAGGACATTAAACCCCATTTCATTTCATTTTATTTCAGATTAGCTAGATGTTTTTTTTCCCAAAGAATGTTACGATTTTTAGTATGATAGTAATAGTCTATTTATATTGCACAATATTGATACACGAGCATACTCAATGCACAGTCCAAGCCCCGGTTTCACAAATCATTCTTGGACTTAACTTAAGAATTTACTCAAAATTGTTCGCCTTATTTTAACTAAAAGATAGCCCTTTATAAAACTTTTGTTGTTTTAATGTATCGAATAAGATCAACTCTGTTTATTAATTAAGGTTAAATTCTTTGAAATTCTAATCGCATGACATGTAAATTGATTAAACATAAATTATACAAGAGCTAAATCTGTCTATTGCAGGTCTTACTTTATGCCTGAAATGTTATATAAATTATCAATTAGACATTAATTAACTAACAAAAACCATAATCAACTCTTGATGCCATCGAATACTCTAGATTTTCAATAGATTTAAACACGATTTGCGGTTAATGATTTAACGTAAAAATGGATAGTCAATACTTTGTTTGTTATCTTAACAACAGTAGCAATGACAATCGAGGCAACATTGTTTTTGTAACTGCGATAACTCGACTCAGAGTGAAGTAATTTGACTGAAATTTTCAGCATATTCCCTTTTCATTATCTATTTTTTAACTATTATAGCGAGAACTGTCAGCTCTTTGTCTAATCTTACCTAATGTCCCTTTAAGTTCTTCAGTCAGTCAATTTCACTGGCTGTCAATCAAGATGGGTAAATACGACTCAAACAAGAAGACTGGTCAAATTCGATCCCCCTCCACCCCATGGTCCAAATCAGGCAATAATGGATATTTTCACATAATAATTTTGATATTAACATCAAATCAGTTAAAATAAGTCAATTTTAAGGTTTGATTTGTGTAACTAAAACTAGTAGTATTCTATATATAGCTTGACACAATTATTACTGATATATATATAGTATATCTAATAGACTAATATCTTACTGTGTTTATTTACATATGCATATAACAATAATACTTATTCTACACTAATTATTTGAAATTTAACTAAAAGGTTAAAGGTTAATAATTCATGACCCATACATTCATTTGTTCTAATACTAGCATTTATAATCATCATAAAATTTTCTACTAAGGGGAGACAACTGTGAATACAAGAAACGTTAAAGGAGCAGTTATTAATGAAAGGGGGGGGGGGGGAAATATCACACAATGTTTATATATATCATAACGTATCATCACAATCCACTAACAAAAAAAAATCCCCAAAAATATTTACACTAACCACATTATTCCAGGAAATAAAAACAAGTTTTAGGACATTTTTTTTTCAATCTGGGAAACTATACAAGGACATATTTATTTATACATTTGTCGTAATAAACGTACGATAACTATTTATAAAATATGAACAAAAGGTCGATGATAAATATATTTAATGTATTAACAAGGAAAAGGAATACCGTTTTTTATTGGTTATTCTCTACAAAAAAAAAATTAATACATGATTTTCTTTTAGCTTTATACATTCATGAATTTTATTTAAAAAAAAAAAAAATTAACCCCCAAAAAGCCAACAGTGAGACTGATGTCCCCGGATTCAATCGAAAATACATGGTATTCATTAATTAATTGCTCATTTATCTTTTTGTAAAGAATCCAGCAATGGAATGGCTTATCACTTTGCTTAATCTAAGCAGAAAATGCTAATCACTCTCACTCAATTTGAATCAGAGTTATTGTATTCGAAAATTGGGACAAAAAATCGAAAAAAAAAAAAGAAAAAAAAAGCCATTGACGAGCCGTTGATATGATAGATAATTTAACATTTTTAATTTGTAATCTTAGCAACAGAGCATCTTAACCCCTTTCACTACCAAATTCCTGTTCTTTTCGCTGGGCACCAAGAAGTCTCCGGGGAATCGGAAAGGCTATTATCTAAAATATCCTCGCTTTTAGTTCCTGTTGTGCCACTATCTATTGCATGGCTGTCCAACATCTGGGTGTAAAGTCATATTATGGATACGACGTCACTGCCAGAAATTTGGTAGTCATGCTTAAGGGGTTAATGGGGGCACATCAAAGCTCAGTAAAATAAGTTAAATGATTAACAGATTGATGCGAATGATGAGGACCATAAACAAAGCGTCCCTTAAAACCATAAAATAAAAAAAATCAACAACCAATGAAATTATTACATGCTGTATGGTGTCTTAATCTGATTCCTCTCCGCTGGTATTACTTGTAGCTTTTCCTAGGAATGTCGTTCTACTACTGCTCTCAGATTGTGTCACAGATTGGGTTGCTTCTTCAACCTACAACATAATAAATAACACTTATGTTATTAGCTGGCTAAGTGGGTAAGATGCTGGCTCGCTAACCTGGAGGTCGCGTGTTAGATCCCTGCAATGGGCGAGAAAGTTCATCAGGATTTTCCGACGTGGTTTCCCCTTGTCAGTGGGGAAGACCCGACAAGGACAGCGGTTTAGTCGTTTGGATTAAATATATTTAAACCTAATGTAACTCTGTCGCTTAAATGACTTCTAAGGAGGATATATCATAGAATAGTTTTTTTGGAAAGAAAAGAGAGGGATAGAAATGGGGTTTGATGTCCACTCGACACAAAACTAGGGCATTTCAGGACTAACATATGCTTCAATTTTATTTCAATATTTCATTTACGCGTGTAGGGTTCTTTTAGCAATGGAAGGAAAAGCGAACGACCCAGAGAAAACCCAAGAGGTGGGACAGGCGACTCTACTCCTTGTCACGTACAAGTGGTGAATTAAAACCACGCCACTTGACTCAATGACAGACCTTATGATTCAACGCGCACATATTAACCATTTGACCATCCAACCAGCCCTCTTGAAAGAAAAAAGGTAGCAATGTCATATTGAGACTAATACCCCTGTCAGACCGGGGTGGCGTCCTTACTGCACTGTTACAGCGATGAAAATTGGTTTTAGAGCGCGTCATAGCATATGCTTGTCTTCATTAGCCCAGTCGTAACAGAACAGTAGGAGGTTAAACTCCATTTCATGTCAAAGAAAGTACGTAAGTATAATTACCTGTAAGCGACTACATATGGTTTGATAAGTCTTACTATTCAACGAGTTTTCAGGTACACCATGCAGTTCAAAATCACTATAACATTTCTAGAAAATTAAAACAAAAATATTACTCAATACTATTTTGTAATTTTGTCAGTTACCATCTGGGCGGTGATGACGATAGTTGTCTTATTTATCCCCTCCCATCACTACTTTCGACAGCCATCCAAAGTATTACAATACAGTTAATTAATTTAACACATCATACGATTATAATTCTTGAGTGGGATTTAGTGATTGAGCACAATAAAAAATACAACACAATTGGAAAACAATCACTGGTTCATACAAATATAGCACCACGTTTCAATATGTGTTCTCTTATCATTATCAAAAGAGAGAGAGAGAGAGAGTGAGTTTAACATCCACTTGACACAAACTAGGCCATTTCAGCACCAACATATGGTTCAATTTTATTTCAATATTTCGCTTGCGCATAGGGTTCTTTAGCAGTGGGAGGAAACCAGAGGATCTGGAGAAAACCCACGAGGTTGGACGGACGACCCTACTCCTTGTCATGTACAACCGGGGAATTGAAACCCCGCCAGTTGACTCAATGACAAACCTTACGATACAGCGCCCATGCGCTAACCATTCGGCCATTCAACCCCCCTATCGTTATCAAGAACAAGTTTAAACCAGTGATTGTTTTCTATATAAATTGTGTTGTATTTTTATATCATAAAATTAATTCAACTTACTCTATTTATATTCATTAAACATTTGAGTTGATAAGGGTGTAAAGATAGATCTAATCTATCGGTCAACCAATCACACATCATCTTCATCTGTCCTGTATACCATTCCTCAAACATAGATAACGTATACAACTCATCTGTTATCTTCTGTCGTAACTGATCCAAGTTACATCTCATAAAATCAACATAGGCTTTACCCAGCTCATTGACAGGTTTCTGAAATAATACAATAACATGACCAAAACATAATCTAAATTCCCTTGTAACATGGACTCAAAATCTTCCATTGTTCTTTTCGTTGAATAAGCAGATTGTTTTCCCTCTAGTGGATTGGGTGGAGCTTAACCGTGCAATAACTAGACATGTTTAATGTTATTGCACATTTTTGCTTGTTTACGCCAGTTTTAGTAGAAATCATATAGAGAAGTGGGATGGGTTTTCTGTGCATAACAACGAGCATGTTCAGTGGTTGTCAATTTTACGAGTCATTTATAGCACGCTTCATTTGTTAACAGGTTTAACACCTTGGCCTACAGCCTCTGGTCAAACCTGTTAACTCATTAAAGCCGCATTCTAAATATAACTCAATTCATAGCACCATGGGCTTCCACATTGAAATTTTGACTTTCGGTCATTTTTGATAATACACAGAAACTTTGCTAACTAAACTTATATTACATGTTTTTTATTTATAGTACAGTATCGTGAATTCACGTGTCAGTAATTATTTAATAATGAAATAGTTCCTTCCTCAAACCGCACCAGATCTGTGAATAGCTTTCCAACCGTTTACTAGATTACTGTGCACGTGATGGGGTGGTTAGGGGCGGTCTAAGTGCTAAAGGTTTAATAACATAGAGACTGTGAACTATTGAATAGAAATTTCAGTCTGTGACAACAATATATACTCACTGTTAAAGATAGTATGGAAGCAAAAAAAGTTCCTTCGTCATAACGGGCTAGTTTACTTAATACAGCTTCCAATACCGTTAATAACTGTAATTTAAATAGAAATATTTATTCCACTGTAATATAATTCATATTTCAAGTGAGACACAAACTGTTTAAAGTGTCAATACAACCCAGGATAATTTGTCATCATAAATCAGTTTTTAATCATACTTATTGTGGAATATTTACATATTAATTCAGAAATTCTAACAATACTTGAAATATTCTTGAATAATACCCATTGTTTATCTCTCTATAATATCTCGTACTGTAAATAAACGTTATTTTGATAGCCAAACAATTTAAGAATTTTTAAAACCTGTATTTGAGAAATGTGGATATTTATAAGATTGAATAAGTTGGTAGATGACCATAATATAGAATGTTTTATGAAGTCTACGCAAAGACTGGACATGGTTGGTTTTTATAAATAATAACAATGCTTTTAAATTATCCACACTTTGCTAGAAAAATAAATTATTATAATACCAGAGTTTGATTCCCTCTTTTGGTCTAAATATTTTGACCCCCGAAACAGAAACAAGAATATATCCATACCTTTTCGACCAGACATTTAACCATTTG
Organism: Patella vulgata; assembly: GCF_932274485.2. Lineage (NCBI taxonomy): Eukaryota > Metazoa > Mollusca > Gastropoda > Patellidae > Patella > Patella vulgata. Next base: position 9,604,797 of record NC_065885.2, read on the forward strand.
AATCTGTACACGTTCTAGAAATTCATCAATCTTGGTGTGATACTGATGCTGAAATATTACAAATATATATTTTTTTTCTTCGTATTACATTTGACATGGTTAGCTACCCTTACTCAATGATAAACATTTTAAATACAATAAATGAACCATATGCTTTTTTTTATATTTTCAGGACCATTAAAGGGACAATACCACTCTTGCTGGCTTGACAGCTCCAGAAAATAAATAATATCTCCATCTAAGTACTAGATGTTTAAGTGTCCTTCCTGTTGTGTAAATTATCCATTACATCCTATTTTACTTGTCCAGAGGGTTCAAAAATATTTTTAAATCGAAGTTTCATTTGAAAAGGTTTACGTTAGACATTTCAAACCATTATGTTGAATTTTTCAAAATTTTTAAATAAGGTGTGTTAAGATGAAATTTGTATCATCAATTAATTGAAATATTCTAAAATAGTACAATTTGTTGACCAGAATAAAGATTGGGACATATTATTCAGTTACAACAAGAGTGCTATTGAGCCTTTAATAGTCTTTATTTCAATTATGGCAAGACAACCATCTGTAAGATATTATGACTCTGTATTGTGATACAACCGGGTGTATTATGGTACAACCCAGGTGTATTGTTATACAATCAGGTGTATTATGGTACAACCAGGTGTATTGTGATACAATCAGGTGTATTATGGGACAATCAGGTGTATTGTGGTACAAACAGGTGTATCATAAAACAACCAGGTGTATTCTGATACAACCAGGTGTATTCTGATACAACCAGGTGTATTCTGATACAACCAGGTGTATTATAATACAATCAGGTGAATTGTGGTACAACCAGGTGCATTGTGATACAACCAGGTGCATTGTGATACAACCAGGTGTATTCTGATACAACCAGATGTATTATAATTTGGCATATAATAATGGACTGTTTAAAGTAAAATTCACATACAATTCAATTATTTATATAATTCAAATAGTATATTTGAAAACAAAGTAAAAATATTGTTAAGCCAAATTTTGTTTAATAGCGATACATTTCGCGCATAACCTGAATCAATTCTTTTTTTGACAGTCCTACAAAACATCACATCAAAAGCTATGTTTTACAAATTCCCACAACCAAATTCACCTGCAAGTTGTGCAGTAACAAGTGATAGGGAGAAAATAATAGTTTCAACTCTAGATTGATACTGACATACAGGGGTTCATTCTTCTAGTACTATTTATATAATACTGACAAATTACAATTTTCCAATGCTAACCTAAGATATAATATCTATATATATATATTTACATTAAAGCTTACAGCAAAATAAAGATATGTACTGGTTACTACAAATTGAACAGTGTATGAAGAGTTTTTAATAGATACCAAACTAAGCTTTAATACTCTGTCTCTCTACAGAAATGAAATGGGGTTTAACGTCCTACTGTTCTACTCATAAACTGGGCTAATGAAGACGGGCATACGCCATACAGTGCTATGAGGGAAATTTTGCCCAGGCAGCGGCGCTACGGCCTACTCTTTTATCGAATTCCAACTGCCAATGGAACTTTTACGTGCACACCAATATGTACACAGTTTTTCGTACCATCTGAACGACTAGACAGCTGTCCTTGTCAGGCCCTCCGTCCTGCATCACTGACAAGGGGAAACCACGCTAGAAAATCTGGTTGTACTTTCTCGGCCAATGCAGGGATCGAACACCCGACCTCCAGACTAGCGAGCCAGCGTCTTACCCACTTAGCCACGTGCCCCCCCCCCCTGTCTCTCAACAGTTAGCTCTGCTTGAGAACAGACACTAAGCTAATTGACCCATATTTTAAGTCCTAAATCGACGATTTTAATCAGAAACACTAACTGAATCTACAGTGGACTCTGTCAAATCGAAAATTTTGAGGAGTATTTATTTGGCTTCAATTTAATTAAATTAAAAAGGTTTATTTAGTCTTTGCGTATATGACAGATGTGAAACAGATTAGAACCGTATTACAAAACAGTATACTAATGTTTGAATATGGTGGCCATTACATGTGCAGAATGTAGTAGATGCAATGGGAGCCACGGTGGCTCAGTGAGTAAGATGTTAGTTCGCTAGCCTGTAAGAATCGGGTGTTGGCCGAGAAAGTTCCTCAGGATTTTCTGACGTGGTTCCCCCTTGTCCGTGGTGCAGGGCCTGACAAGGACTGTCTAGTCGTTCTGTTAGTACGAATAACCGAGGCCCGTGAATACACTGGTGTGCATGTAAAAGAACCCTAGACAATTGGAATTTGATATAAGAGTAGGCCGTAGTGATATTGCCTGGACAAATCTGCCTTAATAGCACACTGTTTGTTGTATGCCCATCGTCATATAGCCCTGTCGGAGCAGAAAAGTAGTACGTTAAACCCCATTTCATTTTGTTTTGTCTAGAAAATGTAATTTCTTCACGAGTCAAATAAATTCCTAGGAATATTAAAAGATCAACTAAAGTAGAGGAGTAAAAGTTTGATAACTAATCTCAATATACATTTTCAATTGTGTAAAAATTAAAAGTGCTGTAAAATAAAACACAGTTTAATAAAATAAAAAATCCAATATAAAAACCAATAGAAACCCAATCAACTTACTGACTCACTCTTCATCTCATTCGGAGGGGGTGTGGGTGGGGTGGGGTCACTATTAAGGTCTGACCCTTGAGTTAAGTGGCATGGTTTTGAACCCACACATGTACTTGACAAAGAGTAGAGTTGTCTGTCTAAAGCAGGGCTCGTGCTGTCAGTCAACAAAGTTGCAATTTGCGATAAAAAGTGAAAGTGGCGATTAAAATTTGATTTTGGCGTTAATTTTTGCGATCACATTTTGGAGTACTTGCGATTTAGGTGCCCCAGTTTCCTCCTACTGCTAAATACTGGCTAGTTCAAAGATGATGGACAAGATTGAAAATTGGGTAAATTTGACTGAAAAGATCATCGAAAAAGATCCTGACAACTTGCAGTTTGGTTGTCAGTTCCTAATATAGTCTATATCCTGTTGCCTGGGTTACAGATAAAGCCTTATTACCTCCCTTGAAGTCTTATAAAGCGACTACTGGTATCCTGCCATTTCATACACCATTCTAGTAGTACCACAGAGATCAATTAACTAATTCAAGGACACAAGAACGCAACGCAACATTCGTGACTCGAACCTGATCACAAGTCCTACTCGCTAACCGTTATGCCAAATCCTTCCCTGGTATCACAGGATGAAAAGTTAGTCAGTGAGCTGATGGGATTCCATGAATGGAGAATGGAGAAACTAAAAATAAAGATTATAGCCCATGCACCAATTGCTAAAAAGAAACTAAAAGTAGAAAGACTAGCTACTAGTATAAAATGTGCTAAATATATATTTGAGCTTTATATATATACATTCTATACCTACCATATTTTGACCACTGTCCAAGGCACACAAATGTAGAGCCTATCAGAAAATAAATGATGTACTAAACTTTGAACATCAAACCAATGATTCCAAACAACATGTGGGTTATCTGGGCGTGAAATCCTAATACACTACTCAACTTGTACCTTAAGTCATTATCCCTCCACACTAGATTCCACGGGATTGTTATGCGTGGTTCCCCATATCAGTAGTGTAATACAGAGGGAATAGCAGGGAACAGCATGTAGATGACAGACCAAGGACCTATGTACACATTTTTGTGAACTATTAAAGACTTCCGCTGAGTGAGGCAGTCCTTTGAATCTCTTAAAGTCCATATTTAATAATGACGGCTACAATATGGAGGGGGTGGGGGATAAGCCGCATTGAATGATAATGCCTAGACACGCACTTTGTTAAGAAAATGGCCAGTGTATTGTTAGCCGTGAAAAGCACTGCTATAATCATATAATACAACACCCGCTGAAATCAAACTTAACCTACAGAATAAAAATTGCATGTAACTTGTGAATTTATATACAAATTCTAAGTAAAGCCAAGAACCTGTCTGTAAACTTGGATATCATCTCTATTGGGATTGGGTTTATTATCTTTCTCAGCATCACGACATAATCATGCATTATCCCTTGCATAGCATATATATATAAATCATGAGACTGACAAAGCTATTATGACATGTTTTTCTTACTTCTTCAACACAAAAATACAATACAGCAGATATTTAAAAATGTTAAAAATAACAACACAGCTGAATATACAGGTCATAATTCTATCTACCTGATTAAAATACACATCTATATCTCGTTTCATTTTTTATACTTTCGATGACCTTTACTAAATGAAGATCTGACCAGTTGTAGTGGGAGGTTGTGTTAGAGGTCATCAAGCGACTTTTGACCCTATGACGTAAGACATTTAATTAATCAATCAGCATTGATGTTTCTAGTCGGATACCCACAGTTCCATGCATCGTACGCCAAGAACTCAATGCAACAGACACTTTCATTGGCTAATCCCTCACATCATCCAGAACGCATGTTATATAACAACTCTTCTAGATCCTAGCGTAGTAAAGACAAGTAAAAAAAAATTTTGAACTATAAAAAAACCGAAACCAAATAGGATCTGTGTTTTAATCAGATTGTAATTCTATGGAATACAATTACTGCTTATTAATGTGTGACATTTTGACTAAGCTTCTTTAGTCTTTATCAGACGTCTTTACCTGTCATATTGGTTATTAGTATGACCTTCATCAACCTTCATCAATTACGTTAATTAAAGATACATTATGTAAGATTTAGATAAAGAGCTAGCCATTTTTACTATATTAGTTTGAAAATAGATAATGTAAAATGAATAATTTGAAAATTTCATTCAAATTACTCTATTGCGATTGAACATATTAGCCTTTGAAGGTTTGACAAGACGTGTGCAATAATTTCAACCACCGTACTGGTTGTTCGAAGCCAAGTCTCGCTCCTCCATTTTTACCTTAAATCAATATATAGTTGAACTGTTCTAATCTATTTAAAATCAGAGAAATCCGATGCCATCAAGAGTTAATTATGGCCTGGATAAGTTAATTAATGTCTAATTAATAATTTAGAAAATATTTCAGGCCTAAAGAAAGACCTACAAACAATAGGAAGATTTAGCTCTTGCATAATGTATGTTTAAGTTAGGTTTGCTTCAAGGTAATTAGAAGGGTGTCTCTGGTTGGTCAGCATTAACCAAGTATTGTTTTTAACATACATTGTCTTGTTATATTATTGCTTCATAAAAACTAGAGAAGCCTAGTCGAAACGTTGTTCATTAATAAGCAGTAATTGTGACCTGTATATTCCAGTTCAATTACTAAATGCCATTAAAAGAATTAAACATAGGTAAATGACGAGATGTAGCTTACCTTATTTTTACAGTCTATGATGACGTTCATCATGGTACAGATCTCTCCAGGTGATATATAGTCAGATCCTTTACCACCTTTACGTAGATAACTCTCAAAATACTTCAATGTCCTGTTCAAAAATACAATTGTAACTGTTTAAATATACAAAAACATAATTGTAAACAGATTACAAAATACTTCAATGTCATGTTTAAATATACAAAATTACAAATATACAATAAAACAATCGTAGATACTCTCAAACTACTTCAATGTCCTGTTCAAAAATACAATCTTTACTAGATTACAAAATACTTCAATATTCTGTTTAAATATACAACACAATTGTAACTTAATTACAAAATACTTTAATGTCCTGTTCAAATACACAAAAAACAATTTGTAACTCAATTGCAAAATACTTTTATGTCCTGTTTAAATATCTGGCAGTATTATCATCAGGTGGTTCAACTCAATAGATGAAGAAGTATTATCATTGGGCGGTTTGACGCACTAGAGGAAGAAGTATTATCATCAGGCGGATCAACTCACTAGAGGGAGAAGTATTATCATTGGGCGGTTTGACACACTAGAGGGAGAAGTATTATCATTGGGCAGTTTGACTCACTAGAGGGAGAAGTATTATCATCGGGCGGTTTGATGCACTAGAGGGAGAAGTATTATCATTGGGCGGTTTGACTCACTAGAAGGACAAGTATTACCATTGGGAGGTTTGACTCACTAGAGGGAGAAGTATTATCATTGGGCGGTTTGACTCACTAGAAGGAGAAGTATTACCATTGGGAGGTTTGACTCACTAGAGGGAGAAGTATTATCATCGGGCGGTTTGACGCACTAGAGGGAGAAGTATTATCATTGGGCGGTTTGACTCACTAGAGGGAGAAGTATTATCATCGGGTGGTTTGACTCACTAGAGGGAGAAGTATTATCATGGGGCGGTTTGACTCACTAGAGGGAGAAGTATTATCATTGGGCAGTTTGACGCACTAGAGGAAGAAGTATTATCATCAGGCGGATCAACTCACTAGAGGGAGAAGTATTATCATTGGGCGGTTTGACTCACTAGAGGGAGAAGTATTACCATTGGGCGGTTTGACTCACTAGAGGGAGAAGTATTATCATCTGGCGGTTTGACGCACTAGAGAGAGAAGTATTATCATTGGGTAGTTCGAGTCACTAGAGGGAGAAGTAGTTTTTGGTGATTTAGGTACTTCAAATTTAAATCTATAAATATTTCACCTTTTAGCTGCTGCTTCTATCATGTCTGCCGCCATCAATTTTAATCTATGATCTAGATGTTCAGCAAAAACCTCTTCTGGCCAGTGAAGATCACGAATAAAAGCCTGTAGTGCATCTAACTTCCATAACATATCTTCTGATGTTGAACAACCATTTCTAAAAAAAACCACGCAAATCAGTTCTAGATTAAAGTAAAGCAAGAAATGTTTTTTTCGTCATTCTGTCAGCAGGTCCTAAAGTAATCTGGTGCATGAATACACCTATGATCCACTCCTATTTGATGATGAAGCACAAACAGATAATCAGTGAAACTACGATAATCTTCAAACCCTTCGAACGTAACATAAGAACAAATTGCATTGACCTAATAAACACCTACACCAAGTTTCAACATTCTACCTCAACTAGGAGAAGAGTTATTGTGTCCCAAAAAGTGTGATGGACAGACAGATAGACGAACCCATTTTAATAGTCTCCTGCTTTCTTCGAAAGGTGGGGGGACAAAAAATGAGAAGAATAAGAAGCCTGAAGAAATGAGTTTGATGAATATATAAGGGGAGATTCTCCTGATTCCTCTGATCTGCTTCAAGTCCAAACATGGAGCTACTCTTTCTGTTATATCTGTCTTTACTGACAAATTAGTTGAAAATTGTAGCAAGATAAGAACTTACCCCTGAGGTTCCCACTTTTCTCTTTCAAATCCTTTATGTATTGATTGTGCGATAGAAGATTCCATTAAATCGACGTAGCGGACAACTTGAGGAGCAAATACATCACGAAGATGTTGGTGAAATCGGCCATTGCATAAATTTTCTGAAAATAATGCTTAAAAATAATAATTTTGTAACAGACAACAGTAATAAAAACGTACAAGTATAGTATATGGCCCAGGAACGGAGCAGGATGTCAACACTGTATTCTGGGAATTGTGGCATCATATCAAAAATTGAAGTATTTAATCGATGCCCAATAGTCCGAAGAAAAGGCACACAAACTTTATGTCGATTGAACTTGAATTGGAGTGTCGCTACTCTTATATCAAATTCCAACTGTCAAGGGATCTTTTACGTGCACGCCAATATGTACATGGGACCTCGGTTTTTCGTCCCATCCAATCGACTAGACAGCTGTCCTTGTCAGGGACGCGTCCTGCATCACTGAAAAGGGGGAACCACGCCGGAAAATCTGGATGAAATTTCTGGGCCAATGCAGGGCTCGAACACCCGCCCTGCAGGCTAGCGAGCCAGCATCTTACCCACTTAGCCACCGTGACCCCCCCACAAGCCTAGAAATAAGATATCTGTGACAGGCTTTGTCAGGCATAAATTCAGGCTTTATCAAGCATAATCGCTCTTGTGTGACTGTCATTTTGTCAAGCACAGATTTGTTTATGTTCATATTTTTTTAAAGAGAGAGAGAGAAATGGGGTTTAACGTCAACTTGTCAGAAACTAGGTCTTTTCAGGACTAACATAAGGTTCAATTTTATTTCAATAATTTGCTTGTGCATAGGGGTCTTTAGCAGTGGGAAGAAACCGGAGGACCTGGAGAAAACCCACGAGGTTGGACAGGCAACCCTACTCCTTGCCACATACAAGCAGGGAGTTGAAACCACGCCACTTGACTCAATGAAAGACCTTGTGATTAAATGCGTATGCTTTAAAACCATTCGATCACCCAACCCCCCTTTTCTAAAGAACACTGCCCCAAGATAATCAACAAGAAGAATATTACCAAGTGTCTGAAGTCAGTCCTGGTTCAAAACCAGAAGGTGAGCGTTATCTATGGTAGCGCATTATACATGGCAGCTCGTTATACATGGGTGTTTATGGTACTCACAAAATGACATAACCTTACCATCAGAACGAAGATAATCGTTAAGTAATTGGAAGAGTGGGAAACTATCCCAGGTATCTGGTGGCTGTGATTCTAACACGGCATTCATATCCACACCAAATAACGACCAAAATATCTCGGCATGTTCCACTAGCAAATCACTAAACCATGCAAATGCCTAAGAGAAAATTTGTAATTAATGATTTTAGTTTGTTAATCATTTATTTAGTTTAATAAGGTACATGATACTTTCGATAAAATAATTCAAATTTTTATCCAAAAAAAAAAAAAAAAAGAGTAAAAAAAGAGAAGAATTTGTCAAATAACTGGTTAGATGAAGGCAAAAAGCAATTTCTATATGCAGAAGAAATTCTAATATTGGGAGATATTCATTAACTATTCAAAGTTCCAATAAGTTGATGTTTTTTAATTGATTGAATATTTGATGTATCTAATGTTTATGAAAAATATTACAATTATAAAAAACGTGAAAATTGTGAGAAAATTCACACAAAAAAGCTTAAAGATTCTGAGAAAAAAATCAAATCCAGACAGTGAAAGCATACAAAATACAATGACCAATCAAAATGGCATAAAAAACCAAGTTCTCAACCATAGCCTTTTAAAGTCAATTTTGTCAATTTTCCATTATCTTTGTTTTGAGTGTCTGACTTATTTTTTCTACTATAATTTTAAATTAAAAAGTGCTAAAATTTTAAAATTAATTACTTTCAATCAATCAATTATATAAAAGAAAAAAAAAAGAGTCTTAAAATTCATGCAAAATATTTTAATTATTTCAAATTGTCATCTATTATAAAATTTGAAAAAAAAGGAAGAAGAGGAAAATAAAAGCTTAATAATGTGCAGATGTTTATTATACAAAAATCTATAACTTTTTTTTTTTCATTTTAATGATCATTTTCATTATTTTTAGGCAATCATGCAACTTTTAAAATCAAAAATCAATTTCAAAATATTCAATTTATGGAATATCTGGCTATTTTCAGTGATTTTCTAAGATCTATAAAGCAATGTGTTAAGGTATGATAATAGCCTAACTAGTAACTCTCTCCGCTAATAAAATCACTACGATAAAAAATAGTTGGAAAAGTGTAAAAAAGATTCATTAAATTAAATAATGAAGTTTAAAAAAAAAAAAAAAATCATAATAATAATAATATAAGACGTAATTAAACCAAGGCATATTTCATTTGGAACTGAAGATGTGTTTTTTGTGTCATAGTGCAAGCACCCAATCAGACTCACCGATTTATACGCCTAAAAATACAGATAAAGAAAATCACAATATAGAAAAATTAACGACCAACCATGCTGTTTCACAAATATATAAACGTACATGGGGGAGGGGGGCGGATTAACAAATCTCAACCTAACATAAATAACAACGGGGGAGATTTCTTAGAAAAGATTGAATCCACAATTATTTCGGCTTATTGAAATTTACAGTAGTCAAGTACTGATGGTATTGGGGATCAAGAGTGACGAAATTAATAGTTATTACTTTAAATTGATTGTGCATAATGAGTTCATCATATTTTATTTAAATTCAATATAAACCTTTTTTCTAAATTTACACAATAAGCATATTTAAAGCCGCTGATTGCAATTTGAGGGATTGTTAATCTTTTGTAAATTACAATATTGTGAAAGATGAATCTCTAAATTACAATATTGTGAAAGATGAGTCTCTAAATTACAATATTGTGAAAGATGAATCTCTTAATTACAATATTGTGAAAGATGAGTCTCTAAATTACAATATTGTGAAAGATGAATCTCTTCATTACAATAATGTGAAAAATAAATCTCTAAATGACAATATTGTGAAAGATAAATCTTTAAATTATAATATTATGAAAGATAAATCTCTAAATTACAATATTGTGAAAGATACATCTCTTCATTACAATATTGTGAAAGATAAATCTCTAAATTACAATAGTGTGAAAGATAAATCTCTAAATTACAATATTGTGAAAGATGAATCTCTAAATTACAATATAGTGAAAGATGAATCTCTAATTGGAATATAAGTCCAATAATTGTTTAATTATGTTCAGTATTTAGAAAGTTATGAAGAATTGAAATTTTGTAACATTCTCTGCAGAGTATATTAACAAGCCAGTGTCCCTGAAAAGTTTTGCCTGAAATTTTTTTATGAACATCTACCATTATTATTTTGGCTTTGTTGTCTAAATTAAAAGTTAAATAATCAGGTTGAGTCCATATTACCATGGATCAAACCATAACAAATTAATTCTTGTCTGAAAACTTCAAATGGCAATGAGCAGCTTTACCAGCTTTGATCAACTGATAAAGTTGAAGAAAATATAGAGATACACAGATCAGCATACATAACATGACATATATACAATTATCAATTTATAGCCATGGAGCAGATTTTTCACGTCACCATGCAGACAAATTTCCAAAAAAATTACAAAAGTATATCTATTCAACGTTTTTTTTTATTTCTCAAATCTAACATTCAGTTTTAATAAACAATGCCACAAGTTCTCCCAAACAATCTTCAGATTTCAGAAAAGATCACTAGACAGGGATAAAGAGAGAGGGGTGGGGAAGGGAAAGGGGGAGGGGGGGACAAGAAAAATAACAGAACTCAGGGGGACTGGTTACCATAGCAACAAAACAATATGATGGGGCCCAATGTCACAGAACCACAATTAGCGGGTGTGCTCCGATTGTTTTGAATACATGTATGTATATACAAACCTCGGCATGGTGTTCTTCATTCTGCTGCAATACCTCAATACATCGTTCTGCTAGATGCATAACATCGTCTAACTTCTTTTTAGGAGGGACCTCATCGTTTAAACTATCTGTAATCATATTAACAATCTTTGTTTTACATATAAATATTACAAATAATATGGTATATGACCAATTAAATAATTCACATCTATTCTCGTGGGTCCAATTATAAAGAGTTAAGAGAAAGTAAGCGAAGAAACAGTTTTCATATAATCATAATCCAAAGAAATTCATTCACAAATGTAAAAGGACAGGATTTAGAATATGATCATGGATAAAAATAAGCGGCTGTAGTTGTTAATTTATCATTATTAGCAGTTAGAATTACATCATTCATGTATCAGTATCAGAGTGTATTGTTAAAGATGCATTATGTACAATTTAGATAAAGAGCTGACAGTTCAAATAGTTCAAATATAGATAAATTTAGTCAAATTACTTATTCTGATCGAAGTTACGAGATTTAACAAGATGGTCTCGATTGTCGATTACTTCTGTTACGATAAAGAACAAAGTCTCGATGTATCCATTTTATCGCTTAAATATTAAATGGCGAGAGGGTTCTAATCTATAAATATATCTAAATAATCTGATAGCCTAGAGAGTTGATTATGGACTTGTCATATGAATAAATGTCTAAATAATAATTCATATAACATTTGAAGCTAGAAAAATGTCGGGCAATAGGCAGATTTAGCTCTTACATTATGCATCTTTAAAATAGCATCAGTCTGCATGCTACAACATAATTTGTTAAGACATGTTCCTGAAAGTCAATCTGTATTTGTAAAGGCCAAAGGGTGCCATCTGAATTGAGACACAGGATCAGTTGAACAAATATTTCTGCCGTGAATTTGATAAAAAGTTCAGGTCAGCACGCTTTCATTCTATCGTATGACGACAACACATTATTTTGTATGAATATTACTGACATAAATTTGAATACTGCACAGGAATTAAATATGAAAAATAACAAGGTGCACCTATTTTTTACTACGTACGAATTTGAATATTTTGTTGACATGTCATTTTTGTGTGTGGGCAGAAATGGCCTGCATAAATAACAGTAAGAGTTATGTCCCTTTATTTTCGGTTAAAATGTCTGGCAAGAAAATTTTTTGAAATCCCAACACTGATTCAGTTCCCATAAATGATATATATTGAGTATATTAATCAAGTGGTGTAGTACTTTTTACAACTTATCTATCCTTGTGAATGATGTTCTGTTTTTATATTTCAAAAATTATAACTTACAAATAAAATCTTTTGAGAAGAGCTGCAAAGCACTATTTGTTTTAAATTAGTTTTCAATAGGGATTGTCGAGAACCAAAAATTCAAATCAGTGTGGCCTCAAATTGACTTTCCGGAAATTTCAATATGTGGTGGATACGGCTGGTAAATATGCCCCCAAAAAGAACTATAACTTTTAGAAAGTATCTTTTTTTAACATTTTCCTCTGCCCTTAATATTGAAAAATACCCATTTTTTAGAGCAGGATATTTTAAAAGTAATGAACTGATACATATAATTACATGCCTCATGATTGATACCATTTTGTAAAATCAATCCAATAAAAAGCCAACAATATCCAACAAATGATCAATATGATATGAACTTAAAAAAAACCCACACAACACAATTTAAATGGAAAATAGGCACTGGTTTCTACATATAGCACGACTTTTCGACTAGAGTTCTATTATTGTTATCAAGGACATATGGTACAATCCAGTGATTGTTTTCCATATAAATTGGGTTGTGTTTTTTTATTGTGCCCAATTGCTAAATGTACTTAAGGATTATGATACTGATTTACCTATGTTGTTTATATTAAGTAATCCGTTCGCCAAAGTATACAATATGTTGACAACGATGATATTAACTTATATAATAAATTCACATTTAACACAACATAGAAACTTCTAACTACTTCTAGAACATCTAATACCACTTCTCAATTATTTAGAATATCTAAGGAGGTAATTGTTTAGTTTTCATGTCTTCATATACAAGCCAATATATTTTGGCATTTTGAATATGATTCACCATAAAAATAAACATACTTGTATGGATATACATGTACTACTTCTTAATTTTATTAACATGCTACGTTTCAATACACATACTGGTATCGTTACAAACAAATAATGATTTGTTAACAAAAATGTGGTGCAATATATAGATAAACGCTTTGGAAGCAATTTAGCAGATAAATCAATAACAACAAATTAATTAACGTGGCATGTTAATAAAATTCAGAAGTAGTATATCCATATAAGTGTGTTCATGTTTAGTGAAATCTATATGTCTTATAAGGATTATGATTCACCATATCTTGATGTCCGATTGGGCATAATCCCAGTCAGACGTTTACCAACTCACGTAGGACATGTACGGCTAATGCAGGCAAAACGGCATGCATGCTTGTAATTCTTAACATCATACCCCAGTATTGAAAAAGAGAAACTGGTCACCGAGAACAATGATAAATAAGACTCATTTATCCAGCGGACTTGTATATAATTGAAACACAGAAATGGTTAAATTTATAAAATTTCTAATCAGCAAAAGGTACAACTACTATAATAGGTGGATGTGTGTACAAACTTTTATAAAAATATTTTGATGGCTTTAAGAGATATGATTCAAAAATAAAACCGTGTACATGGAACCTTGGTATTTCATCCCATTATAACAACTAAACACCTCAGTTTTTCCGTCCCATCCGAAGGACTTGAAATGCAGAATTGTGAAGTACAACAACAATGATTACAACATATATATACTACAACCACTAACTAATATGTACAACATCTATATATTACATACCAGCACCTCCTGTAATATATCCAATATGATATGATAAAAAAGAGAAAAAAGAAGCATGCATTAGTAAATGAAGATTAGATATATTCTAATGCGGAATGAATAATATTAGCAATGTCAGTATTAAATATAATATATTAAAAACACTTTATGTGTGAGATATAGAGAAAGAGCTGGCCGTTCTTGCTATAATAGTTCAAAAATAGATAATGCAAAATGGATACATTGAAAATTTCATTCAAATTACATTAGTCTGAGCGAAGATATTAGCCTTTGAAGGTTTGACAAGATGTGTGCACTGATTGTAACCACCATACTGGTTGTTCGAATCTTGGCCTCGATTCACCATTTTTAGATTAAATCATTAAATGGCTGATCCATGGCTAAATTATATATATCAGACCTGTTCGAATGCTAGATCATACTAAATATAAGACAAAGGACAATTCTCGTATTACTTGGGTTGGTTCATTAGAATGATCCAAGTAAGGTAAAAAAAAAATGTCTGGCTTCACAGTCCAACAAACATATTAATGTTTCTTAATACTGAATGTAGGAATCCAGACTTTCGACCGTTTGGAAGTAAATTTGTTCAAATTAAAAATTAAAACAGTCTGGCAGTAAATTAGATCAAATCAAAACAGTCTGGTGATAAATTAGATAAAATCAGAAATCAAAACTAAAGCTATCGCTAATGGAAGTTAAACTATACAAATAGTATATTTTTGTTTGTCACATTTGGATACTTTTAGTTTGAATATATCAATATGAAACATAAACTACAGCTATTTACACAACTATGCCCCTGAATATATGTGGTGTAAATAAAACAGCCCTCAAATAATATTTTCTGGATGATAAGATCAAATTAATTATAACAATAAATTAACTAAAATGTGTGATTTCAAAAACATAATAATAAAAACACAATTTGACTGCTGATAGCTACAGAATCATTTTACTGCTACTTGTGAAATCAGTCTAATAACAAAACACGATTCGGTTGCTGATAGCTACAAAATAAGATTTCTACTACTATTGGAATCAGACGTGTCATAAAATAAAGATAAGTTGTCAGGCAACAAAATATACTCCCACGCAGCTAAGTCGTCTGAACAGTCAACAAGGGTTGTCACATATTTTCTTTTGTCAGAATTGAAACCATTTAAAACACACTAAAATCTGATCAGAATTTGTAGTTCTGCCCTTTACTAAAGCTTACTATACAAAACATTCAATATCAAGGGCGATAACTCTGGCAGTAAATATCAGTAATTGTTAAAAATCAATAGGATTTTTTTGTCTCATGACCTTTAACAATGTGTATAAATTTACAGTCGATCGAATATTTTTCAAAGTGATCAAGGGCAGTAACTATGGTAGTAATTATAAGAAATCCTTAAAAATCAATAGGCTTCTTTATCTCATGACCTTGAATGCTGTGTATAAATTTCAAGTCAATCAGATATTAACTTTAGCCTCTAGTGTGTCCACAAGATTTTTCAAAGTGATCAAGGTCCATAACTATGGCAGTAATTATCAGAAATCGTTGAAAATCAATAGGTTTCTACGTCTCATGACCTTAAACATGTTAGCCTCTAGAGCGTAAACTTGCAACTGTGGATGGTGGACAGACAGACAGGGAAGACAACAATATATGATAACATTTCAATGTGGGTGTATAAAAACACAATTCGGCTGCTGATAACTACAAAATAAAGTCTCTACTATTTGTGAAATCAGAGTCTCTACTATTCGTGAAATCAGTCTATTTAAAAAAAAACAACATAATTTGGCTGCTGAAAGCTACAAAATAATGTTTCTACTATTTGTGAAATCAGTTCAATAATACTACTCTAAATCTATGCTGGTCACCTTTTTTACGTCCTGTATTGTAAAGCAATCAACAGAATAGAATAAAGAAAGAAATAAGTTAATGTTCGACAGCCATAGAACTCTGCAGTTCAAACAATATGCTATATTATATATATATAAATATAAGCAAAGAATATTGGTATTTCAGAAAACTACCCAAGAACCAAGCAACTTTAAAATATTTTCCATGACCAAGCAATATAATGTTCCTTTAAAATATCAATTAAAATACAGTAACGAGAAATTCATTTCCAGGATGGTTCATAATAGACAAGTAAAGATTTGATACAGGTTAAGTTTATATTGACTAGTTTCAAATCACTGATCGTTATTTGCATTGTTTGGACAGTCTTCTGGCCGGATCAATATAGGTGGCGCTGGCTTGTTTATGGCATCTGCACAGGATGCCGAATGTTGTGAAATTTTAATTCATCATATCTTTGTAAATACTGCATGGAACTGAACCAATTTTGGATTGATATTTCCTTTGGAGATTTAACTTTTATAATATTGTAGTTTGCAAGGTGTTAAAAATGCTTAAAATAGGGATCAGTGACTGTAAGAGCAGATTTAAGTAACATTCGGTTAACCGAAATGAAACGAAATGGGGTTTAACGTTCTACTGTTCTGATCATTCAGTTGACCAATCCTAGACATGATGACATATTGTGATAGACAGAAAGACACCAACCTTCGATTTTAGCATATTCTGATATTCGAGTATAATTGACGAGTGCTGCATTTTCAAGACATTTTTTAATAACCTGTCGAACTTCTTCAGGTGGTACTGGTGTAACAATGTCTTTCATTAATACCTGTAAAATAATTACAAATAATCATCAAGGTACCTAAGAAGACCTAGTCATAAACCTCTGATACGGGGGGAGAGGGGGAAGGGGAGAGAGGGAGAGAGAGAGTGAGAGAGAGATCCACTTAACACAAACTAGGTCATTTCGGGACTAACATATGGTTCATATTTTATTTCAATAATTCACTTGTGCGTAAGGGTCTTTAGCAGTGAGAAGAAACCGAGGAAAACCAACAGGGTTGGACAAGCGACCCTACTCCTTGTCACGTACAAGTGGGGAATCGAAACCAGACTACCCAACCCCCTAGGGGACAAGGGGTAAAAACAGGGGGAAATGAGCAACAAGATAGTTGAAATGAGCAACAAGATAGTTGAAATGAGGTACAAGATAGGGGGAAATGTGGTGCAAGATAGGAGGAAGTGGCTAGAAGATAATAGAAAGTGGGGTACGAGACAGGGGAAGTGGGGTACAAGACAGGTGAAGTAGGGTACAATGAGGTACAAAATAAGGTAAAGTGAATACAAGATAGTCGGGGTGGGGTACAAAATAAGTAATGGGGTACAAGATAAAAGGAAAGGGGGTACTTGATGGAGATTGAGTCTAGTGTTCATTTTCTCATTTCAAGAAACATTTGATAGATTTACTTCCCTTGATCACGGTAAATATGAACGTGCGGAAATTAGTAACTGTTTTTATTTTAGTTTTGATGACACAGCGGTATCTAGCAACCAGAATATTTTTTTGGTGTGGCCTTATCAATAAGGAATAGAATGAGGTGTAATTTCTAATCAACGCAATACTTCATTTTCAGACAAACATATATTAATTATAGTTATGTCTATTTGAATTCTCTCTTCTATCTATGTTTTTCGTGCAGTCTTCCTGCAACCTATATGTATAAATTTTATTTATTTATAGACTTACCCGTTCTAAGAGAGACAGTGTTGCTTTCAATGCCCCATCAGGACGACCAAATGGAAAACAGTATCTACAATTAACAACAAAAAATTGAGTTAGAGAGATAGAAATGGGACTAACACATGGTTCAATTTCATTACAACAATTCACTTGCGGTGGCTTACGCATAGGGGTCTTTAGTAGTGGGAGGAAACTGGAGGACCCGGAGAAACCCCACGAGGTTGGACAGGCAGTTGACTCAATGACAGACCTTATGATACAGCGTGCATATGCTAACCATTCGGCCATCCAACCCCCTCAAATTTAGTAAGTAAATAAATATAAAACAAATACTAAATTGTGCAATATAAATGTACCTTCAAATATGTTTCACTGCTATATCATTACCATGGAAGCAGACATTAATCATCAACGAAGAACACAGATTGTAAGAAAAAAAATATAATTGGGAGTTTTGGAAAATAGTTCAAGGGAAACAACTCTATTTGCAGACCTACCCATCATATTATCTCCCCTTAGACCACAGACTGTTGTCTGCAATCACATAATCAACTAGACGAACACCAATTGTAAGAACAAAATTTTCTTGGAGTTTTTGAAAATAATAGTTCATGGGGAACAATTATATTTGCATATCTAATCATCATATTATCTCCCCTTAGTCCACATATTTATAGGGGATACTGGATTGAAAGTTTCGGAATTGAATTCTCTCAACACCTAAAATAGTGACATCAAGTGAAAAGGGGGATTTTGTGTCGACTGCATGAGAAAATATCTCAACCAACCATGCCAGCTGAAATATATTCATTGTTTTTAATTAAGTCACAATTCTACTCACACCACCTCCGTTGCGGTACTGACAAAACTGTGACGAGACTGAATTCTGAGTCACTTGGCTACAATTCTGTCATATCTGGACATTCCAGACTGACAGTTGAGCATCTCTGTTGTCTCCTATATCATACAGATGAACATAGATTTAAAAAAAAAAAATCAAAAAAAAAAAAATCTTTTTACCTAAAATGAGTAATCTGGTTTTCCAGTAATATTCTTAATCTTTCCTTGATTTCATCAAACTTTTCTCTTTCTGCTAATAAAACTGTTCCGATACCATCAGGTCTGGAAAAACAATAATAAATAGTTGAAGTTCAGAAGTGTTCACCACAATAAACAACATTCAGATATAACTAAAGAACTAAAATCTCTTTGATAGTGCCAATTCAGTCTGTGTATAGGTGGCAACAATATTTTCCATTAAAATAATATCAAACGAGATGTATGGCACTGGCTCACTAACACAGAGAACCTGGATTTGATCCCAGTCCGCCGACGTTTTATTTATGGATGGTACTTTGTTATGGAACCAACTTTATGTTATTCATGCTAGAGATGGAAATGTGATGTATCCACTTGTGTTTACTTTACAACCAGGCCCCAAGTTCACAAAGCATTCTCAGACTTAAGTTGAGAATTTACTCAAACTTGTTCACCATATTGTAACTAAAATATAGCTCTTTATAATAATTTAGTTGTTTTAATGTATCAAATACATCAATAAGAAACTATGTGCAAAGTTTTGTGTTTCTGGATCAAAGATATTTCTCATAAACAGTGATTGAAAGTTGAGTAAATTCTCAACTTAAGTCCGAGAATGCTTTGTGAACTCGGGGCCAGATTTTTTCTATCTATATAAATTACTTTTTACTTATTTTGTAATAATAATAATAATAATCCTTGATGTTTATAGCACAAAATCACTTTCTATTGCGCTTTGAAATCAATGTGAATGAGCTTCGTGAAAAAGCAGGGTTTTGGATTTGCTTTTTGAATGTTTCTGTTAATTCTATGGATTGCAGTTTCGTTCCACAATGAAGGGGAAGAAAAAGAGAAGGCACGTCTTCCTATTTCTAAATTAAACTTTGGAATACTAAGTTGACTCTTATCAGAGGATCCAAGGCATCAATGAGACGTGTGTGGAGTAACTAAATCTATCATATAAGATACCATTTGTATATAAATTACTTTTTCATTCCATTTTGTCTGTTTCAATGTTGTTTTTATGGAAGAATCTAGATTGTATAATCTGTTGTTATAAGCTGTAGTTGAAATGGGATGTTTTTATAGAAGAATCTATTTTAGCTATAGAGAGGGTATATAAGTAGAGATACATGTAATAAAGAGAGAGAGAAATGGGGTTTAACGTCCACTCGACACAAACTAGTTCATTTCGGGACTAACATATGGTTTAATTTTATTTCAATAATTCGCTTGCGCGTAGGGGTCTTTAGCAGTGGGAGGAAACCGGAGGACCCGGAGAAAACCCACGAGGTTGGACAGGCGACCCTACTCCTTGTCACGTACAACCGGGGATACGAAACCACACCAGTCGACTCAATGACAGACTTTATGATACAGCGCGCGCACGCTAACCATTCAGCCATCCAACCCCCCTAGAGATAATAAAACCAACAGACTGTATAATTTGTTGTTATAAGCGGTAGTCGAAATGGGTGGGTACCGAAATCACCAGTGAAATATCTCAAGATGTTGGCTCGGAGTGGATAAAAGTGGCTCACTAACCAGGTTCGATTCAGGTGTTGGTTGAGAAAGGTCCTCAGAATATTCCAGTCTGGTTTCCACTTGTCTTTCAGATAAGATAGCAGATGTGATAAGGGTAGATTCACAACGTAATCACACATAGAATATGTTTACTCTGCGATCAATTTTGGGGGATATTTTCTTCTTTTGCACTTGATATTTTGTTTGTTCAATTCTGACTGTGGCAAGGACAGAATTCAATTCTAGAATATTCGATCGAAGACACCCATAACAAAATGAATAAACAGAAAGATAAGTATTTACCGATTTCCGTGGACATGGGAGGCACAAAAGGCGAAACTGTAGTGGATGAGAGTAGGGTCAATCATTATGCCTTTCTCTGCTCGCTCTAACAGATCATTGAGATAACACAGATGACGATGGCAGCCACGATTACCATATCTAGCACAATATTCATCTAATACAAATACTTGACCTGGACTAAACCATCCCTGTAATAAAAATTAATTTAATTATTGACTTAAAGGAGCTAAATCGCTAACATTTGGGACTTAGAAATTGACACAAATGGGTCGCAACGCATATAATAATGTAATATGAATGTAAATAAACTGATTTACATTCAATCGTTTCCGTTTTTAATCTAATTTCAAAGCAGTTATGTTCGGCGAAATACGCCAGAAGTCTCAATCCAATGGCAATCTCTAGCGTCTGGTTATTCCAGTCTACACCGATAGTATTTATTGCGCATGTTCTCCAGATAAGAATATGGGGTCACCGTTGGACATGACTTGTGGAATTTGTCTAACCTCGTTCTTCTAGTCGCTTGTTACAAATTACACTGAAACGCATTATGGTACATGATTCGTGTACCAATCGTAAAATGTTTATTTTGTCTTAAATATTGGTTATCAGAAGCCCATCTTTTCCCGGTAAGATCACAACATCAATGTTGATTTAAATTGACAAATAATTTGTGTTTTCATTGTCAAAGGTTTTGGATGATACTGAGTTAGAGACTTAGCTACTTTAAACATACATTATGCAAGAGCTAAATCTTCTTATTGCAGGTCTTTCTCTGGATCTTAACTATTAATTAGACATTTATTAACATGACAAGACCATAATCAAGTCTCGATGCCATCGGATAGGTCTGATTTTAAATAGATTAGAACGGTTCAGCCATTTAATGATTTAATCTAAAAATGGTGAAGCGAGGCTAAGCTTCGTACAATCAGTGCACATATCTTGTCAAACCTTCAAAGGCTAATATCTTCGCTCAGACTAAAGTAATTTGAATGAAATATTCAATATATCCATTTTGCATTATCTATTTTTGGACTATTACAGCAAAAACAGCCAGCTCTTTATCTAAATCTTACATAATGTATCTTTAAATTAACTGCATATGAATATTGATTTTATGGCAATTTGCTATCATTCCATTTTTTTTTAAAATCCATAAAGACTTACATTTAGAAAATACTTAATAACAGGGAATAGTAATATAGCTATAAAGTAGATGCAATTAGCAGCATATTCAGTTATAACTTCACTCAGATAGAATGAATAGGACAGAAATTTTCTATTTTTGAACTATTATAGCGAGAACTGTCAACTATTTATCTAATCTTACATAATGTATCATTAAACAATTTATAATAATACTTGTTTAAGTGTATATTAGGCCATATATATATAATATTCTGGTTCATTGATAATCCTGCATCCCTTAAAAACACAAAAATAAAAACCTTCCTTCCACATAAGATTTTTGGTAAGGATTGTCTGAGAGAGAGAGAGAGGGGGAGAGAGAGAGAGAGAGAGAGAGAGAGGGTGTTTAATGCGCACTCGACACAAACTATGTCGTT
Organism: Patella vulgata; assembly: GCF_932274485.2. Taxonomy (NCBI): domain Eukaryota; kingdom Metazoa; phylum Mollusca; class Gastropoda; family Patellidae; genus Patella; species Patella vulgata. The sequence continues at coordinate 9,626,876 of NC_065885.2, forward strand.
TCGGGACTAACACAGGGTTCAATTTTATTTCAATAATTCGCTTGTGCGTAGGGTCTTTAGTCTTTAGCAGTGGGAGGAAACTGGAAGACCTGGAGAAAACCCACGCGGCTGGACAGGTGACCCTACTCCTTGCCACGTACAAGCGGGGAAACGAAACCATACCATTTGACTTAATGGCACAAATCTTATAATACAGCGCACACGTGTTAACCATTCATCCACGAACCAGGATATTTATTTTGTATGGCCTTACATTTACAGGTAGATCTAAGGAGTCAATATACTCACTAAACATGTATAGGCATCATTTAGTCTATAATCTAAAGTCAGGGTTTGTAACAGTTGAAATGATTCATGATGTTCAAAATTACATGGATTGGCCTGAACAAACTCATCTAGACCATGTTTTCTGGCTCGGTCAGCATCTATAATAAAATATATCAACATTAAATAGACTTCTGTAGATATATTTAAAATAAACAATTAGTAATCTTTTTACCTTTCCTTAATCAAGTTCTCTCAATATCAAAACACTACATGTATAATAACTACATTATGACACTATTCAATAACCCATGCCCCGAATTCACAAACATTCTCAGACTTAAGTTAAGAATTTACTCAAAATACAGCCCTTTATAAAACTTTTGTTGTTTTAAAGTAAAGTAAAGTGTGCAAAGTTTTGTGTTTCTGGATGAAAGATATTTCTCATAAACAGTGATTGAAAGTTGGGTTAATTCTTAACTTAAGTGTGAGAATGCTTTGTGAAACCAGGGCCAGGTCCTAAACACTAATAGGAGGCACTGGCTTCTTTACATTATCTACTGAAGATGCCAAATTGTGTGAAATCTTAAATTCATCATATCTTTGCAAATACTGAATTGAACCATTATTGGACAAATATTCCTTTTAATGATGGAGAACGCTAGATCGGAGATGGTCCTGCGCATTTTATGACGTCATATGTGGATTATGGGTTAGGGTAAGGGTTAGGCTTGGCCAAGGGCCAGGGTTAGGGTTAGCCCTGTCTACATCTCGAGACTGACGAAATCTGCAGGTCCTAGCCCTTACCCTAACCCACAATCCACATATGACGTCATAAAATGCGCAGGACCGTCTCCGATCTAGTGTTCTCCTTTTGTGACTCAACTCTCACAATAATCTCATCTCAAAGGGATCCAAAATCTCTCATGGAATTTAATGCATTTTGTTAACAAAGTCTTAATTATCAGATTCATTAAAATTGTGCTCGACTTTTCTGTCAGGATAGACCATGTGATCCCAATTGAGTATTAACTGGTTGGTTAAGTTATAGCTGTGTTTGTCTTTATTTAGTTTGAGTCATTCTATGGCTAGTCTATGTCTACGGTTGTATGCTGTCTATGACTTGCCATGTTTGTATTTTGCAAATTTCAAATATTTTTCATACATATTTAGCCAGGTGTGCCACTATTTTTTCATGTGTTCCAAGGTGTGCCGTTGGCAGAATAAGATTGAGAATCACTGTCCTATACTTAATAAGTCTTTAGGGCTTTAAAATCAGGGATCTGGCCCCGGGTATCGTCAAACCTCAGCATGCCATTGAAGCATGTTTCTTACCTCCTTGCATCCTGGATATTTGGGTGTTACTGATTTTATTTGTTTGTACAACAGGCGGTACTGGTTTATGTGTTTGTCCCGTTGCTCGATAGATGGCTTGTACCCATAATGCTCTCTCTGCATCATCTTCAGTAGCAAACGTAACATTATCTCCCTCCTTTACTAAGTTAAAGAAATATCTTCCACCTTCTAATTCTGAAATATACATAGCTCAGATATTATATCAACTCGATATTTTAATCATGTAAATTATATGTACATCTTCCCCTACATCTTATGTAAATGGAGCTTGCCAGAATAGGTTCACTAGTAGCTTCATTCGTTATCTGCACTATAATACTTTTCTGCACCAGGGGGTTGGGATGTCCTAGTGGTCTAGAGTGTTACGCTTTTTTACAAGGGCCATAACCCTAGATGTAATTAACGGAAATTGCTGAAATTCGATAGGCTTCTTTGTTTTACTAATTTAAATGATGCATATAAATTTCATACAGATTGGTTGATAATTTTTGTCGTTAGAGCGTTCACAAGGTGCAACAAAATGAAACAAGGGCCATAACTCCAGAAGAAATTAACGGAAGTTATTGAAATTAAATAGGCTTCTTCATCTCACTAATGCAAACAACATGTGGGCGTATAAAAATGATCTGCTTCTAGTTAATCCAAGCGTCTATCTGGACTAGGGAGTTTGGTGGTCGAATGGTTAGGGCAAGCGCCTTGTATCATAAGGTCTGTCATTGAGTCAGTGGACTCCGTCCATTCCGACATCGTGCGGGATCGATACAATATGCCGGATTACACAGCATGTCGGAATACTCAATTGCCTCTATACTGGAAGTATTATTGTACCTTTAAATACTGGAAATAATATTATAATGCATCCTTGAACACCCAGAACTTAAAATATGATATAACTGTATATTGCATGTAATGGTTTGTGTATAAAGCTGGTTTGTGTCATTATACAAATCTAATGCATATTCTAGACTAGAGTATAACTGATAATACAGCTATAATACGGGGAGAGAGAGAGAAATGGGGTTTAACGTCCACTCGACACAAACTAGGTCATTTCGGGACTAACATATGGTTTAATTTTATTTCAATAATTCGCTTGTGCGTAGGGGTCTTTAGCAGTGGGAGGAAACAGATGACCCAGAGAAAACCCACGAGGTTGGACAGGCGACCCTACTCCTTGTCACGTACAACCGGGGAATCGAAACCCCACCAGCTGACTCAATGACAGACTTTACAGTACAGCACGCCATCCAACCCCCCAGCTATAATACAACCGTCTGTCTGATCTAAATATGGGATGATTTTATTAATATTGACATATAACCAATTATTGACTTTGTTAAATGACATAATAACTGCTTTAGCTGTTTGAAGTGTGTAAAGTATTTCCTATTTTATCTTCAACAGATATCAAGTATCATGATTTATTGGTAAATATAAGAATAATGCTATAAAGCTGTCTCTGTTAAATAAATATAAACTGTTGTTCTTATTGTTCTAGTTCCCATCATTTATAGATAGCAGCTAGTCCAAATAGAGAGAGAGAGAGAGAGAGAGAGAGAGAGGGAGGAAAAAACCTAGGCCATTTCGAGACTAACAAGTGGTCAATGTTATTTCAATATTTTGCTTGCGTGTAACGTATAACAGTCTCACTACATATAACATGAAGGGGGGTTGGATGGCCGTATGGTTAGCACGTGTGTGTTGTATCATAAGGTCTGTCATTGAGTCAACTGGCATGGTTTCAAATCCCTGGCTGTACGTGACAAGCGAATTATTGAAATAAAATTCAACCATATGTTAGTCCCGAAATGACCTAGTTTGTGTCAAGTGGACGTTAAACCCTCTTTCTCTCTCTCACTCACATATAACATAAGGTTAAAGCACCATGCCCTAGCTTAATCATAAGAGGCTTATTAAGATTGGCCTCATGTCTAAAGATATACCAGTTGTCTCATGATACTCGACTAATTGGATCAGTTTCTTTCATACTTGAGGGAATTTTTTTTCAAGCACTGACATCAAGAATGATTTATTTATTGGTGTGATTTGTCATTCATTCCAGTCCAAAAAAGAATATTTTCCTTGGCAATGACTTGTATTATTTAAAGGAGTCATCCCAAAAAATGCTTCTAGCTGTGTTTGTGTCAGACTTTTACCATGTGTACTAAATAATGTTCTCCGTTTTTTGTTTATGTCTTTTTTAATGGATTAATGTGTTGTAATTGTTGTAATTTTATAATAGTTGTACTTATGGAAAGCGTCCGAGAGCAGCTCGGTGAATGGAATTGCTGGCGCTATATAAATCAATTAACGATAAAATGGACATTCAAGGTTAAGTCTCCGTTGTCAATTATCCTTGCTACGATAATGAAAGATCTACGCTATTATCTTCAAACAGTCATAATTTAGCTCAGAATATAGTAATTTGAATGACGTTTTCTCTATATTAATTTTTCATTATCTATTTTTGAATTATTACAGAAAGAACGAACAGCTCTTTATCTACATCTTACATACTGCATCTTTAAATGAATTTTAGAGAAAGAGAGAAAGAGAGAAAGAGAGAGAGTTTAAGTCCACTTGACACAAACTAGGTCATTTCGGGACTAACACATGGTTCAATTTTATTTCAACAATTCACTTGCACGTAGGTGTCTTTAGCAGTGGGAGTAACCAGAGGACCTGGAGAAAACCCACAAGGTTGGACAGGAAACCCTACTTTTTGTCACATACAACCGGAGAATCGATAAAGCTGACAGCCCTTATGATACAACGCGCATGCCCTAAAAACTCGGCCATCTACCCCCACCCTCCCCAAAAAATTTTCAATAGCTTTTCATCTGTACCTGGTAATGGTTCACAATAATCCACAGTAAATCCATCTAATTGCATCATTTCTGTTGGATCTGGTTTCTTTTCACGGTAACTGCACATAGCAAATGTATATTGTGATACCTGTAATAGCAATTAATATAAAATTAATATAAAATTTTAGAAAAATTCTCATAAAATAACAAGAGAGAAATAAATGGGGTTTAATGTCCACTCGACACAAACTAGGTCATTTTGGGACTAACACATGTTTAAATTTTATTTCAATAATTTGCTTGTCCGTAGGTTTTTTTTAGCAGTGGGAGGAACCAGAGAAAATCCATGAGGTTGGACAGGCGACCCTACTCTTTGTCACATACAACCAGGGAATCGAAACCACGCCAGTTGACTCAATGACCGACCTTATGATACAGTGCGCACGTTCTAACCATTCGACCATTCCCCCCCCCCCCGGACCCTCTCTTATAAAATAACAAAACAAACTTGTTAGGTGCATAAAAATGATGATGAGTTGAATGATACTAATGGGAAACTGGAAGATATCTGTAGGCTGATTCTATCTTTTTAATGATAGTAGTGGGCAGCTTTATGGGAAGCCAAAGAGTTCTGTAGGCAGTTGTAACATAGCTAATGCTGATAGGACTGTCCCTACTGTGTACACGATCTGGTACGTGCAAATAAATTCAGATACCATCAACACAATTGCTATGACTGACCTCAATATATGATAAGACCTGATAGGATCACTACGATTACTCCACGATTAAAATCATGATAGTTGGAACCCAGCATTAACCAAGTAAAGTACGTAATACATAGGTACATGCGTACAAGTAGCTTAATAATCTTTGGCATAGGACAGGCTTGTGGTTGGGTAACTGTAGCAAAAAAAATTGAGTACCTGGGGCCTGTCTCATGAAAATTTAACTAAAATAAAATCCAAAATTTAGTAATTTGATTGGATAATATTAGATTGATTTTAGTGCTTAGCCAATCAAAATTGAAGTATCTACTAAAATTGGATTTTATCTTTAGTTACGATTTCGAGAAACAGGGCCCTGGTATTTGAAATTTGGGGAGGTAAAAATAATCTCAAGCTTCAGGCAACTAAAAGAAACCAGGAAGACTACAAGATTTTGTATGCAGTAAGGAACAGTAACTTGAGGTCCCTGGTAAACATAATTACTTACTTGAACTAAAACAAAGTATCTTTTCTTCCATTTCTTCCAAACTGTTTTTCCTAATGCATACAGGTTTCTGTAATGTAAAAAGCAATGAATGAATCGATTACATCAGCCAGGATTAACCAATAAGTAGGGTACACAAATAGAGGTGAGAGAGAGAGAAATAGGGTTTAACGTCCACTCGACACAAACATGGGCCATCTTAATAGACATTCTGATCAAAAACCTGGTACATCAACCCATAGCAAGATGATCATCATTCCTTTCAATTTGATTCTTCAATGTGAACTTTGCTTAGCTATCTTTTTTTCAAGGACCACCTTTATTCCTTGTGGAAACCCATGCAGACCCTTTTGACTTTGCGAACCAAAATTTGCTCATGGGCTTCAATTTGTAAAGCACTGTCCTACTTCACATATCCTTAAGATGAAGAACCATAGATTCACATCACAACATCATCTGCACCCTGTTCTAGTCCATATAATGAGTAAATGACAAGATGAAGAATCAAATATTCATCCACATCAGGAAACTGGAGGAATCAGAGAAAACTCATGAGGTTGGACAGGTGACCCTACTCCTTGTGGGATCGAACGCGCGCAACTTGACACAACAACAGATCTTAAAGCTTACGATCTTATGACCACCTAACCTTCCTCCCAGGAAAACCCATGAGGTTGGACAGGCGACCCTTCTCCTGGTGGGATCGAAAGAATGCAACTTGACTCAACAACAGTCTTTATGATCTTATGAACACCCAACCTCCCTCCCAGGAAAGCCCATAAGGTTGGACAGACGACCCTACTCCTTGTGGGAACGAATGCACGCAACTTGACTCAACAACAGATTTATTGATCTTATAGCCACCCAACCTCTCTCCCAGGTTGGAAAACACTGTCGCACAATCACAAGATGAAGAACAGACAATTCACCCACATCATCTAACCAATACGTACCCACAGTGTTTTAGGTTATTTGGTTTATCTATTCTCACTGCTATCTTTATCTTGAGATCATCAGGAAAATTCTTCGTGGTTGTCATTTTAAACCATTCTGGTATCCGCCCACTATTACACGTTGGACGAATCACAACCTGAAAGACCATTAGAACACATGACAAGACATCTAATATTTAATTAATTAATAAATAATAATAATAATAATAATAAAGTTTCTATTACAGATCCATCAAAGTTAATGCTCAAGGCACTCAACAGAGAGAGAAATGGGGTTTTAGCAGTTGTAGGACCCAGCAAAAACCCACAAGGTTAGGTAGGTGATCCTACTCCATTATCACATACAAATCTGGGTTCGAATCTTCGATACCATTACACTTGACTCAATGACAGACCTAATGATCTAAAGTACAAGTGTTTGAGAGAGCGAGAGAGAGAGAGAGAGAGAGAGAGGGGGGGGTTTAACATCCACTCGACACAGACTAGGTCATAACGGGACTAACATATGGTTTAATTTTAGCAGTGGGAAGAAACTGGAGGACCCGGAGAAAACCCACGAGGTTGGACAGGCAACCCTACTCCTTGTCACGTACAACAGGGGATTCGAAAACCACACCAGTTGACTCAATGATAGGCCTTATGATACAGCGTACACATGCTAACCATTCGGCCATCCAACCCCCCACAAGTGTTTGAACACTTGGCATCCCAATCCCGAGATAATCACTGTAGACAGTGTTAAGAATGTCTTAAATACTAATGCACTTATCTATCCATTTTCAACATGAACGTAATGTTTAAATGTTGAACAAGACTAAAAGTAAACATTGAAACATGACTAACCTTGCCCAGCTCTTTATCTTCTAGACTAAGCATACCAGAACTTTCAGTAAATAATTTCACTTTAACAACAGGTAGTGGATGAGTCGTAGTAAAATCACCTTGTGTATCCCAACTAAAAAAATACAAATAAAATATAATATTTCAGTTAGGCTGTGACATTCAGCTCATTCACAGATATTTTAATCACGATGTGTCAGTCATTTTAGTTAGGGTGTGACAGAACAGTTCATTCACAGACATTTTAGTTAGAATTTCACTGAACAGCTCATTCATAGCCATTTTAGACAGTGTGTGACAGTCATTTTAGTTAGAGTGTGACAGAACAGCTCATTCACAGACATTTTAGTTGGGATCAGGGCTGCCGACAACCAGTATCGCAGCGCAATTTGCGATACATATTTTGTCCGTTGCTAACCAAAAATTAAAATCTAACGTTTTTGATTCGCAGTTACTGCGAATCATTAATATGCCTGTCATTTTGGATATTGACACAAGAATAATCCACATTTTGAAGACTAGAAGGCTTACTCAACACTTTCAACCTGTATAAAATGTTGAATAAAATTTTATAAACAAAACTGAATTCTCCGTGTGACATTTTCTTATTGAACTGCCCAGACACAATACTATATAACACAGGGACATAACTCTATGAATAGGGACTATTAAACCGGAAATAGGGAATCAAGTAGTACCACTCACGTTGTGAGACATCAAGTAATTATATCATATTCATTTTGAAAGAAATAAATCCATTGTATCTCCCACGTATTGTAAATAAAATATAAAAAAAATAAACACATGTTAACGTATTGTAAAATGATAAATCAAAGTAAAAATTCCCGTAAAATATTATTGTTTATATCGCGTGTGTCTAGTTAATCGAGGTGCGCCCGATTGAACAAAAATAATAATACACGATAAAAAGCAGACAAAATTGTTTTCTAACGAAGATTGCTAACGTAACAAAAAAATTACAATTAAAATGAGTGGGGCTTCGGAAGTCACTGTCAAGAATTGGCTTCAGACGTAAGACCTAACTAAATGTCTACATCACATTCACAAACTGTCACAAGTACTTGTGGCAGTGCTAAAAAATCTAAGAATAGTCAGAATGGAATCTAATCATATTTCAATTCGTTATGAATTAAAGTAATATCTTGTTATTTAGGTGTTTTATGTTGAAACTGAAAAACTGCTAATCAATTTTTAAATTTGCTAATCAAATTTGGCAAAATTGGACTTTTTGATTAGCAGTGCTGCTAATCAACTGTGAAAAATTACCGACAGCCCTGGTTGGGATGTCAGTGAACAGCTCATTCATAGATATTTTAGTCAGAATGTCAGTCAGTCCCAGAATAGCTCATTCACAGACATTTTCAATCTCATTAAATTACAGATCTATATTTCGTTTTTTTATACTTTCAATGGCCTACACTACATGAAGATCTGACCGGTTGTAGTGGAGGTCGCGTCAGAGGTCATACGAGCGGCTTTTGACCCTATGACATCAGACATTTGATTAACCAATCAACATTGATGTTACTAGTGGATTACCCACAGTTCTGTGCAAAACACGCCTAAATCTCGCCGTAACAGACCGTTTCATTGGCTAATCTCTCACATCATTCAGAACCGGTCAATGATAACAACTCTTCCAGATCCTAGTGTAGTAAAGACAAGTAAAGCAAAATTTTGAACTATAAAAAATGAAACAAAATAGGATCTGTGTTTAAATCAGATTGGGACATTTTAGTTATGGTATGACAAAACAACTCATTCACGGGGTTTACAATCCAGTATCTAACTAATATTACCCAATGAAATAATCTAAATGGGCTGTGAAATATTCAACGATGGAAAGAAGATTATTTACCATGGTTTTGATGCTTCCGCTTGATCTGTTTGTAGTTTTTCTCCACCCTCTACCTCCATAGTACAATAAACTATCTTATTCGATGCTAAAGCCTTTAATCCTTTTACTTCTATCACGTGTACCTGGTCAATGTAAAAAAAATACCAATATTTGAATCACATAATACAGATATAAAAGATGGGTTGCCAGGTAATGAAACATACCCCCCCTCCACCAAGCTTCCCTAACAACTTTGTCATTTGAGTGAGCAGTCAACAAATGGCACATATTTGATATTTTAGTAGGTGACTGGAGCATTTACAAGATACTAAAATCTAATCAAGGGAAACAATCTATGTTGTAATTAATACGGATGAGATATGTTGTGTACACAGAAATGCAGCTTGAAATGGAACATGCTGTCATATTTTTATATTTTAGTAGGTGACTGGAGCATTTACAAGATACTAAAATCTCATCAAAGGCAACAATCCATGTAGTAATTATCATGGATGAGATATGTTTTGTCTTCAGAAATGCAGATTTTGTCTGCAGAAATGCAGCTTGAAACTGACAAAAGAAGTTAAATTGATTGTTGCTTTACCTCTAATGTAAAAGAAAGGACAACATCTAACTTCGATAAACCAGGATCCGTGTCGGTATCATTCATATCTATTTTAGACAAAGATGAATGCTGTGCCCTGAAATAAACAAATGAAATTTTTGATTCAGTACTGCGATAAAAGTAATTAACAAAAAAAATAAAAGAAAAAGAAGTATGAGTATATGATAGGAACAAGGAAGCCATTGCAGCCATCTTAAAATAAAATTGCTGCCCATCAATCGATGTGCAATTGTACTTGAATTGGTGGAGGCATGTCTTTTTTTATGAGAGAGGAGACAGACACAAACCAGGCCATTTCAATTCTATTTCAATAATGCGCTTGCGCGTAGGGGTCTTTAGCAGTGGGAGAAACCAGAGGACCCAGAGAAAACCCACGAGGACAGGCCACCCTACTCCTTGTCACGTATAACTGGGGAATCGAAACCATACCAGTTGACTCAATGAAGACCTTGTAATACAGCGTGCACGCGCTAACCATTCGGCCATCCAACACCCCCTTTCCCCCTCCAAATAATTTGGACCGGTGTTAACACTGGATAAAGTATATATAATATGTTATACATAGTAATATTACCTGTTGTATCGTTTGAGTTTTTGTAGTGAATATTTAGAATCTGCTCCACCTTTAGAGACAGGTAAACTCTCTAGATTAGCCATTAACATATTGATTGATGCTTTTAATTCATCTATGTACATACTCTCCATCTCTTTTACAACAAACTTTGGATGACGTCTCGTCTGAAATTTAAACATCATTTAAACAAAGAAGTGAACAAACAAATCAATGAATGACATTTCTACGAGAACAAAACAAAGGAATGATGCATTAACTCTTGATATTTACAATGCACAGTCAATCTTAAATATGAACACGAAAGATAAATATTGTTTTAAATTTCAACTGATTGATTTTATAACATGCCTATTCAGTAACTGTAAGGCTTGATGTCACCTATCTCAATTACAAAATAATTAAATGATTCTCATTAATCACTTGCACATTCATCTTTTTATAAAGGCATTAAACTATAATAAATGTCAACTTATAAAGCGCAAAATCCACAAGAAGTTTTTGTGATCTAGCAAGCAAATGGTAGCTTATGCTAGGTTCCCACTATCACGATTCAATTGAAATTGTGGAGTAAACTTGGTGATCCTATCAGGTCTTATCATATATAGATGCCAGTTGTAGCAATCGAATCGAAATGTATCCGAATGCATCTTCACGTACCAGATCATGAACTCAATAGGGACAATCCTATCGTAATGTATAGCACGATAGTGGGAACTAGCATTACTCTGCATTTTATGGAAGACAAACAGCTCTTTATTCAGTGTTCTTAAAACCAATATTGATTTTAAGATACAAATGTTGTTTTTAAGATACAATTAAGTCATCTAAATATAATAAATGTCCTTTTATAAAGCGCAAAATCCACAAAATGTGCTCATACTCTAGCAATCAAATTGTATTATAAGACAATATTTTCTTGGCTACCTTGATGTTAAACATTCATGTTTTAAGTAATAACCTAAACATCTGTCATAAAATGAGTATGCTCTAGCATAACAGTTTAACATTCTTGCATGACAAATTTTACTGTTTCATCTAATTTGAGAGGATGAATTAGAAATCAAGTTTATAGAATAATCAGCAAAGTATTTGAATCACGCCCAAAGTTGAAAAACAAAGGTCCTATACAGACTGTACATTGTGTAAAATTATAACATATTTAAAGAGAACTTACTCTTGCCATCATTTCCACCATTTGTAATCTATTATCAAGTTCTCGTCTAACCTGGGCAGCCTGCTCATCGGCATTATCCAACTGAAAAATACAATAACACAATAGGTTTAATCCTTAGAAAACAGACCAATAGATTGGGCAAAGGGAAGTAACTCATATTTTATTGCAACTTAGTTTATTGTGGTGAACGTAAACACTGATACTAAGCCTGGTATGTAAACTGTTGTTTGATTGGTTCTTAGAATCAACCTACGATTCAGGACTGATAATTTGAATTCATGAAAACCCTGTGAATGGACCCAGAGGTTAGTGGAGTAGAACAGAACTGTACCACTGGGGATACTAAGGATGCATTCATCTATGTATTGTTAATACATTAAAAAAACAAAAGTTTTCGAAAGGGCTATATTTTAGTTAACGCTTTCGCCGTCAGACTTCCATATGGAATGTTAACCAGAGAGAAAGAGAGAGAGAGAGAGAGAGAGAGAGAGAGAGAGAGGGGGAGAGAGAAAGAGAGAGAGAGATGGGGGTTTAACTTCCACTTGACACAAACTAGGTCATTTCGGGACTAACAGACTGTACTAGACTGTACTAGTTGAAGGACACAATATTAAAATTCTTTCCAAAATTTCTGATAATGTTTTATCACGAGGTTGGACAGGCGACCCTACTCCTTGTCACATACAGCCAGGGAATCAAAACCCTGCCAGTTGACTCAATGACAGACCTTATGATACAGAGCACACATGCTAACCATTCGCCATCCAACCCCACATGACCTATAAGTAAAAACATTTTATACTGGGTACTGAATAAAGGAATTCAAGATCTTTCCAAAAATATCTACATTTGTTTGATTTAATCTTAAATTTAAAGAATTACAGGATATATTCTTAACTATATGTTTTTCCTAGTCAAAACCCCCAAAACAATCACACGGTTAAGGGGTTAAAATAAAGCGAACAATTTTGAGTAAATTCTTAACTTAAGCCTGAGAATGCTTTGTGAACTCGGGGCCTGGTCTGGCACAGATTTGTGTTTTTATTGATTTTATTGATTTTATTAATACACATCAATATGACAGGTACTAGTACAGTAGGGCCAGACATTATATCTGCTTGGGTTTAATTGGGGGTTTTTCAAGGTCAGTCCAGGGTTTCACAAACATTCTCAGACTTAAATTAAGAATCTTCTTAAAAATGCTTATTTTAACTAAAACATAACCCTTTAAATATCTTTTGTTGTTTTAATGTATCAAATACATCAAATAAGAAACTATATTATATGCTGTGCTTCTATATCAAAAAATATTTCTCATATACAGTGATTAGTATAATTTATAGCTAAGTAAATTCTTAAGTTAAAGGGACTATCCCGATATCAAGAGTCTCAAAAATAAAAGTCGGAGTATGTATGAAATTTAAGCGCCAAAATATAGGGGAATGGGGTATTTACCTTCTCTCAAAATTCCAGCTCAAATTATTGAGTCGTTTGGACGTGAATGTCAAAATTGCTTATCCGGACACGTAACCCTTTTAAGATTTGGGGTCAGTTTTTTCGTTGGGTGACCTGATAATCGATTTCTGTTCCTTGAGAGGTCTATGTATTGAATGACCCATGTGCTGTACTTGATAACGAAAGGTAAATTTCAACTACACGTTATTTTTATAAAATAAAAGTCTGGTTTTATCCAGACACCACATAATACAGCTTGGGACACCGGTCTCCATTTACAGACGAAAACTGACGGGTTTAAATGGTTTGAAAACTTATCACAAATAATGAGTTAGTTGCTCGGCCCTCAGCTAGAGGATTTTAAGAAATTTTAACACAAAATTAAGCAGTTTTATTCTCCCAAAAATATCGGGATTAGCCCTTTAATGTCATACTAGGAAGTTATTATGATAAACTTTAAGTTAGACAATCATAAATTGTTGAGTAGTTAAGATTAGATAAAACATTTCCAAGACTGTCACGAATTAACTTCTAACTAAAGTAGTAGTGGGTGGAAGAATCCCTGTAAGAGTGAAAGTCGGCATTAATCCCAGTGATACCCTAGGGTGGAAAATAAAGAAATTCTTCGAAATTAATAACAAAATAAAATCCTGTAGCAAGACACCCACAAGACTGTGTGGCAAGGTCTAAGAGAATTCTCTTACACAGTCTTGTCAGTGTGCTGCTAGAGACTTTTGGATTTTTCTAGATATAACGGTTTTAAAAAAGGAAAGGGGTGGAAAAGGGAGGACAATACTCCTTTTTTTGGTCCCATATCTATATACAAATTTAACACAAATTTAATTGCATCAGCTGTCTGAAACATGTGAAAAGTTGAGAATTCATATCTTCATTCTGATCTAAGTAGTTTGCCAGAAATTTTCAATATGTCTACATGAAGTCATTTTTTTTCATTACAGCAAGAACGGGCAGCTCTTTACTTAAATCTTGCATAATGCTTCTGTAAATAGTGACACCTAGCGAGTTTAACTGAAATAATCTAACACTAACAGTGCATTCCCCGCTGACTATTATAAACCCTAGTTTGTATTAAATTAATATTAGACAACAGCCCTGCTGACAGATCCAAAAGTAACACGACAAAAAACATCACACTGCTGTGAATACTTTACAATGAAGATAGCACACAACTCTTAGTTTCCACATCTATTTTGGGAGAGGAAAAAGGAGAAATGGGGTTTAAAATCCACTTGAAACAAACCAGAGACTAACATATGGATCAGTTTGGTATCAATAAATCACTTGTGCACAGGTCTTTAGCATTTGAGAGGGAACCACAGGACCTAGAGAAATCTCAGGAGACTGGACTTGTCACAATCTAATTAAAATATAGATCTATATTTCGTTTCGTTTTTTTATACTTTCGATGGCTTACACTACATGTAGATCTAACAAGTTATAGTGGGAGTTCACGTTCTATGACGTCAGGTACCAAGCAAGCGACATTTGGCCCGATTACGTCAGTCATTCGATTAACCAATTAGCGACCGCCATGTAATTTTTATCTACTTTTGCTTTGTTTTGATTTCTATTGCCGCTAATGTCTACCCACAGTTCCGCGCAAAAAAGGTCAAACGCTCGATTCGACAGACCATTTGATTGGCTGACCCCTCATTTCAAGCAGAGTTAAATAACACCGCTTCCAGATCCAAGTCTAATAAAGACAAGTAAAATCGAAATTTTGAACTATAAAAACGAAACAAAATTGGATCTGTGTTTTAATCAGATTGGGACTTGTCACATACAAGTGAGGGATTGAAGTGTCACTTGGCTCAATAACAGACATTATAATCTAACGAGCATGTGTTCACCCATTCCGACACCCAACCACCCTTAGCGTATAGTATGTGGGTCACATATTGACTGGTTTGTTGAATAGTATTCCTAATGAACTGATATTACAAGAAAATTGATTGGTCAGTCTGCTTATAGAAACAAACTCGTTAATTTTTAATACATAGTAAAGCCTATAGAATAATCTGAGTAGTCATTGATCCAGTTAGGCCAAATCTAGTTTATAAAGGCTAAAACACACAAGGTTGGACAGGCGACCCCACTCCTCTTCAAGTACAAGCGGGGAATCGAAACCATGCCACATGACTCAATGACAGACCTTCTGATCCAACGCGAATGCATCAACCATTCACCCCCCACCCCCACCCCCTAATCATTTGGAACTAAAAGCTTTTGATAAGAACAACTAAGTACTTTCGGTTTTGAAATTAATATTTTTCCTGAAGAAATCGGAGGCGGAATTTTAAATAGGTGTTCACAAAAAAACAGAAATTCAAATTGATGTGGCCTAAGATTGCATTGATTAAACAATATCACATAGTGAGTCTATTGTCTGTCTAACTTACATCGTGTTTAATTAATGAATCAACTAACAAAACACATTTTTATTCGCTTAAAGTGGCAATAACTGTATCCAATAATAATTTGTTGTTATTAATCAGATTTTAATCATTGATAGCCTACCAATTTAAAATTACCAAAAAAACAACTTTATTTGTTTAAAGTGCAAGAGAGAGAGAGAGAGAGAGAGAGAGAGAGAGAGAGATCTTATGACACAATGTGCATGCGCTATCCATTTAGTCATCCAACTCCCCCTTAAAGCGGTAATAACTTATAAGTCTATTCAATAACTTGGGGGTCAAAATAGAGAGAGAAGGGTTTAATGCCTGCTCAACACAAACTAGGTCATTTCGGGGCCAACATATGGTTTAATTTTATTTCAACAATTCGCATTCGTGTAGAGGCTTTTAGCAGTGAAAGGAAACCACGAGGTTGGACAAGCGACCCTACTCCTTGTCACGTACAACCAGGGAATCGAAACCATGCCAGTTGACTCAATGACAAACCTTATGTGTTATCCATTCAGTCATCCAACCCCCCTTAAAGCGGTAATAACTTATAAGTCTATCTATGCAATATTAATTTGTTATCATTAATCAAATTTTAATCAATGATAGCCTACCAATTTAAGAATTAAGAGTTTTCAAAAATATCTGAGGAATGTGGATGTTTTGAAGATTCAATAGGTTTGGTAGATGACCATATTGTACCATGTTTTTACTCTATGCAAAAGACAGGACAGGGTTAGTTTTTAATAAAAAAATAATATTGCTACTTTGATGTTATCGAGCGTGATTTGAGACTTTCTGAATCCATTGAGAACGACAATATTGGGAAAGTTTAGCAAAATTCTACATCTCTACAGATGATATAAACAAGCCAGCAACAGTGTGAAATCTTTTAATGGGCTTGTTTTTACACAGACTGAATCCAACCCACAAGATTATCTACCCTTGATCTTTGTTTTCATAAATCTGCTTATCTTCATTTGCATTTTTCAGACAATAAATGTCCAAGATTTAATTAAGGAAAACAAATCAAATATCAACAGAAGAAAATCTCCCGGTTTGGATTGGCAAATTTTAGAGGTGGCAAGGGTTTGTTTTGACTATATCCTGTTTAAATTGTCTGCAGAGGGTAAGGGTTAGGGTTGAAATGAATAAATCTGCCTATTTTAGGCCGTTTTTTAGGCCTGAAATGTTATCTAAATGATTAATTAGACATTAATTAACTTATCCAAACCATAATCAACTCTCGATGTCATTGCTAGCCTCTGATATTTACTGGATTAGGATCCAATTTGCTGCTCAACTTTCATTAAATCATGAAATGGATAATCCAGACTATGTTTTTTTATTGTACCAACTTTAGTAATGATAATTGAGTCTAGACCAAAAATTCAATCACTAAATTCTCGGTTCAATGAGGATTAATTTGACTGAAATTTTCAGCAAATTCCCTTTACATTATCTAGTTTTTAATTATTATAGTGAGAACTGCCAGCTCTTTATCTAATCTCCCATAATGTATCTTTAAATAATAGCTTATATAAAATTTGAAGCCAAAATAAAGACATGCAATAGGTAGATTTATCTCTTACATAATGTATCTTTAAGCAATCGATCTTGGTACATTTCATGGATTAATCGAAGAAAAATTAGATATTGTCATAAAATGCAAAACAATGCTCATCGGCTTTGATTAATGAAACTACTATAAAACATAGTTTTATTGACTTCAGATTTTTTTCTCAAATAAATTCTCTTAAGAAAAAGCCAACCTTGGGCTTTTAATTCTGCTAACTTTAAGAAATCTATATTGTGACATTCATCACAGAGTGTACGTAGACATACAAACAAGTTATTATTAAGAAAAATCCATTTTAAAATCTGTGCCCACACACTGTGTGTTTCTGAAAGCTATGCAAGCTTAGATATGAAAATCTATCACATTTATCTAGGCGGCATTTTATCGTTTATCCTTTCTCATTATATCTGATGCAGTCGCTGAACAATCTATCAACTCTATAAACCAGTTTATTTACTTTCAAAGATTGTCTTGAAACCACACAAATATATTTACTTTACGGATACAGTAGATTGATAGGTGTAGGAAGTAAACAGAAAATGTTTTAATATCCTGACATCTTGGTTTGATATGATCAATAAACAGACTGTATTAGTTGAAGGACACAATATTAAAATTCTTTCCCAATTTCTGATAATGTTTTAGGCACATTTCCTTCTAAGCCCCACAGGGGGAATCAAACTTGAAAAATCCTAATGGTGTCACATTGGAAGGAAGTGTTTAATCTCTGATTTGTAACGTCAGGCAGTGGCTATTTAATCTTTTGTAATAATTTAAAAATATTTTGGATGCAGATATCCTGTTCTTTTGTTTGATATAATTTTATATAATGCTCATTTTATTAATTTCATAAACAAAAGTTGAAAAATGTCCATTTCGCAAGTTTTGATGATTGGATAGTACTTCTCATCACCATCAGACTGCGGTTTCACAAAACATTAGACAGCTGTCTAGTCGTTCGGATGGGACGAAAAACCGAGGTCCCTTGTACACATTGGCGTGCACGTAAAAGATCCCTTGGCAGTTGGAATTCGATATAAGAGTAGGCCATAGTGCCGCTGCCCGGGAAAAATTTCCCTCATAGCACACTGTATGGTGTATGCCCGTCTTCATTAGCCCAGTTTAGGAGCAGAACAGTAGGACGTTAAACCCCATTTCATTTCATTTCACAAAACATTCTCAGACTTAAGTTAAGAATTTACTCAAAACTGTTTAAAATTGCCTTTATAAAACTTTTGTTGTTTTAATGTATCAAATACATCAATAAGAAACTATGAGTAAAGTTTTGTGTTTCTGGATCAAAGATATTTCTCATGAACAGTGATTGAAAGTTGAGTAAATTCTTAACTTAAATCTGAGAATGCTTTGTGAAACCGGGTCCAGGATTTGAGCCCAAGATATTCTAGCCAAGAGCCTAACGTTCTATCACTTGACGAGAAAATTAAATAAAGAAAAAAGTAATATTTATTGAAAGAGTGAGTCTTAGTTCTTATTGATTGAGGTAGAAGTGAGGACAAGTAATAAATCACTCTAAATCATTCAAAGCAGACAAATTTTATTGGATTTTATCCCCTAAGGTGTTCATGGGCATCGTCTAGAAAACTCATCTTGAATTTCCAAGCCAATAAATTCCAATTACCTATTGAAGCACCACATAATAGAGCAGAATATTTTAATCACCGTTTCTAATAAAAGTCAACATTAAAATGAAAATGAAATGAAATGAAATGGGGTTTAACGTCCTACTGTTCTGCTCCGAACTAGGCTAATGAAGACGGGCAAACGCCATACAGTGTCCTATAAGGGAAATTTTGCCCGAACAGCGGTACTATGGCCTACCCTTATTTCCAACTGTCATGGGATCTTTAAATTGCTGCCAATCGTATAAACATTTTTTTTTTCGGCTCGTTTAACGACTGAAGCTTTTCTTGCCTGGCCTTCCACTTGGCACCGCTGACAGCAAGCTGGAAAATCTGAAGGAAATCTTTAGGCCAACACCAGGTTAGAACCTGTAACCTCCTTGTTAGTGAGTCTGTATCTTCCGCACAGAGATTCTTTATGTACCAGTAATCTTCAATAAATTCGTATTAGGATGTTTTTTATGCAGGAGTTATTTCTTAAGAATGAATTAGCCTACTTTACAATATATATATGTAGAGGAGAGAGAGAGAGAGAGAGAGAGAGAGAAATGGATTTAATGTCCACTGACACAAACAGGACTAACAACACATGGTTTAATTTTATATCAATAATTCTCTTGCGCTTAGGGGTCTTTAGCAGTGGGAAGAAACCAGAGGACCTGGCGAAAACACATGAGGTTGGACAGGCAACCATACTCCTTGTCATGTACAACCGCGGAATCGAAACCAGGCCAGTTGACTCAATGACAGACCTTATGATACAGTGTGCACATGCTAACCATTCGGCCATCCAACCCCCCACAATATATATACAGAAATGGCAAATTGTAAGACTGTGTGATGTGGGAATTCCTGGAGATAAAGGACCTGTTACAGACAATGTCAGACACAATTCCTAAGATGGCTGGTACAGAGTTAAAATGTCACATACAACTTGGTTAAGGGCAGTCAGTGTCTCTTGCATGTTCTAAAAATAAATACAAGTGCACACGAGATAGCGTTCAATTCAAAATTTTGTCAGTCAGACATATTAACAACCATTAATGTTATTCCATTCAAATTCCTAACTCTAAACCAAAGCGTAGAAATATTAGTGTGTTTTCTTGTACTAAGAAATAAGATAGGTGGCCAGACAACAAAACATACACAACACAGCAGTTAAATCTTCTGAGTTCTCAAAGGTAGTCACATATTTTGTAGGTAGTGAGAGAGAGAGAGAGAGAGAGAGAGAGCGCACGAGCGAGAGAGAAATGGGGGTTTAACGTCCACTCGACACAAACTAGGTCACTTCGGGACCAACATATGGTTTAATTTTATTTCAACAATTCGCTTGCACGTAGGGCCAGTAGGGGTCTTTAGCAGTGGGAGGAAACAGTAGGACCCGGAGAAAACCCACGAGTTTGGACAGGCGACCCCACTCCTTGTTATGTACAACCGGGGAATGAAAACCACACCAGTTGACACAATGACAGATCTCATGATCAAGCGCGCACATGCTAACCATTCGGCCAATACCACCCCCCGGTAATGAGAGCATTCACAGTCATTAAAGGGTTGTAACTCTAGAAGTAATTAAAATAAAGTGTTGTAATTAACTAGACTTCTTCATCTCACTAACTATGTTAATTTTCAAAAAGATCAGATAACAAAATTAATGTAGTCTGTAGAGTGTTCACAAGAAATTGTTGACGGCGGACAGGCGGCAGTATACAACCACATTTCAACTGATCAAGAGTAACAACACATGAAGAAAACAGCATAAATAATTAAAATTATGGACGACCGATGGACAGATGATTGGTGACGATATACACACATTTCAATACAAACTATAAAATGTTACTTATTAGTGAAATAACATTTATTGTGGTACAAGGGTAATTTAATTGTGTATGTTTGCCAACTATTGATGTGGAATGATTGATATATGCTGTAGTGTCAGTTTGATCCAGAAACATAGTAATTATTGAACGCTTGCCTCTATCAATATCTTTAAGTTGTGTCTATTTATAGCATCACAATCATTTGATTCCACAGTAATTCAACACTATCGGACCTCAATATTGAATTAAAATCTACAGACTCTCAACACTACAATCTTTTTCAATCCATGTAATAAATTAGAATTGTTCAACTTCCTCTACTCCCACGCTATATCATACATTGTAAGAAAGCAACAAATATCCAATTTTGAGAGCCTACATTCGACATGTCTGAGTATATTTTGCTACTGAAATTGATTCATGACGGCTGATCATAAATAACAATATTGTACAAGTTTTATTATAAAACAAATAAAAGTCCAAAAATGGCTCAATTTTGTTCGAATATCGAACTATTATTAACCTATATGTTGCGTAAGAGACATAACTAGCCTTTATTTTTTCACTGAAATTGATTTTGTGCAGGACAACTACATGCAATCATGAAATGTATTCTTAATAATTATTTGGATCTGATTGCTGGAAACATTTATCGAAAATGCATAGTTTAGCTACTTAGTAAACTACATAGGCCTATTAAAATGAAATGAAATGGGGTTTAATGTCCTACTTTTCTGCTCCGAACTGGGCTAGGGAAATTTTGCCCGGACAGCAGCACTACGGCCTACTCAAATATCGAATTCCAACTGTCAAGGGATCTTTTACGTACACACCAATGTGTACACGGGACCTCGGTTTTTTGTCCCATCCGAACGTCTAGACAGCTGTCTTTGTCAGGCCCTACATCCATGCCGGAAAATCTGGATGAACAGGCCTATTAAAGTCCCTAATTCTGATTTGTTGGATTGTCAATCCTTCCAAAACTACAATACTGTTATAGTTGAATCTCTATTGAAGGGAATTTCATCAATCCAAAAAGCGTTCAATTCCATTTAGTATTTCGATATTGTCTCCCCACATAAGATACTGATATTGTGTTCACTACTACCACTGTGAATTTCAAGTGCCAAATTGAAAGAAATATGGTTTAAGGTTCTATTTTTCTGAATCGACTGGATTAATGGCGACAAGCACATACATTACACCATGCAGTGTGCCATCAGAGATGTGTTCGACAGACAGCAGATCAATGGCCTACTATTATTTCGATTTCCAATTGTCAAGGTATATTGAACTAAAGAAACTGTCTTGCAGGTTGCTTTAATCTTTTTATACAAATGAAATGGGGTTTAACGTCTTTCTGTTCTGCTCCAACTGGGCTAATGAAGACAAGCATACGCCATGCATTGTGCTATGACGGAAATTTTGCCCGGAGAGCGGCGCTGTGACCTACTCTTATACTCTAATTACATCTGCCAAGGGATCTTTTATGTGCAAGCCAAACCACATCGGAAAATCCTGATGAACTTTCTAGAATACGGGACCTACAGGTTAGCGAGCCAATGTCTTACTCTCTGAGCCACGGTTGCTCCCTATTGTGTTAGAGGTTGCTTTAATCTTTTTGGCAAGATGCAGGTATAGTATAAATAGAAGCAAGCCCCAAACGCAAGCCCAATAAGTCTGAAGAGTTCAATACAAAAGAAGCTAGTCACTGATACTCAAGGTAACCACTAACCAGGCCCGAGTTTCACAAGCATTCTCAGGTACAAGTTCAGAATTTACTCAAATTTAAATCACTGTTTATGAGAAATATCTTTGATCCACAAACACAAAACTTTGCTGGTTCAGGTCATGAATTGTGACAAATGAACTGTCCACAGGAAAAGAAAAAGCCCTGAGTTCACAAAGCATTCTCAGACTTAATTTAATACTCAACTTTCAATCACTATTTATGAGAAATATCTTTGATCCAGAAACACAAATGTTTTGAGAAACAAAGGTCTGGTCCAGAGTCAAGAATTTACGCAAAACTGTTTGCCTTTTTTTAACTACAATATAGCCCTTTATAAAACTTTTGTTGTTTTAATGTATCAAATACATCAATAAGAAACTTTATGCAAAGTTTCGAGTTTCTTGATCAAAGATATTTCTCATGAACAGTGATTGAAAGTTGATTAAATTCTTAACTTAAAGTAGCTAAGTCTCTCACTCAATATCATCCAAAGTCTTCGACATTCAAAACACAATTATTTGTCAATTTAAATCAACATTGATGTTGTGATCTTACTGGGAAAAGATGGGCTTCTGATATCCAATATTTAAGACAAAATAAACATTTTACATACTTCATTTAAGCGCCATTTGTAACAAGGAACTCAAAGAACGAGTCTAGACATATTCCACAAGTCATGTCAAACGTTGATGCCATATTTTTATCTGGAGGACATGCACAATAAATACTATTGGTGTAGACTGGATTAACCAGATGTTAGAGATTGCCATTCAATTGATACTTCTGGCATAATTCGCTGAACATAACTGATTAGAAATTATAGTAAAAACAGAAACTATTTGATGCAAATCAGTTTATATACATTCATATTACATTATTATATATGCGTTGCAACCCATTTGTGTCAATTTCTAGGTCCAAAATATTAGCGATTTAGCTCCTTTAAGTCTGAGAATGCTTTGTGAGCTCGGGGCCAGTTCTTCATAGCCAATTTTCTCTATTTCACTACTACATGTACGTTTAAAAAAAAATTGAATGGCCTTATACTGCAACTAGTTAATTGGGGAAATTACATGATTTGCTCAATTTATGTTAAGACAACAGAAATGTTTGCTCCCTAATGTGTAGGATAGCATGTGATATTATTCCACTTTGTACAGGGTAAATACAACAGTTTCTTGCCCATTTACAATTAAGTGTTTGAATCAATGGTTACTATGACAACGGGTCATTCATTCACAAGGAGCTAAGCGATTCTACTACTACTATCCAGGAATTATGTCAATAAGACCTTCTCTACTATACAGAATAGTACACAAACTTTTAATAGTAAATACCACAAGTACAACATAGGTCATTAGAATTAGCAAGAAATTTAGGAACTAATAAAACTATTACAAAGCAGAGAGAGAGAGAGAGAGAGAGAGGGGGGTAAGGACAACTCAACACAAACTAGGTCATTTCAGGACTAAAATGTGGTTCAATTTTATTTCAATAATTTGCTTGCGTGTAGGGGTCTTTAGCAGTGGGCGGAAACCGGAGGACCCGGAGAAAACCCATGAGGTTGGACAGGCGACCCTTCTCCTTGTCACATAGAATCGGGGAATCGAAACCACGTCAGTTGACTCAATGACAGACCTATTACCACCCTATTACCAAGCAGATAGATCGGCAATGACCATTTGCAATGCAGCTATGATAGGTTTCGATGGTTCCGTTCAACAATTTGAAATAAATAATTATTTAAAAGACTAAAATACTATTCTTTGTGCCAAGATGACATCCCTTCCAGTGACAATAAATATTTTAATTGGTTTCATATAATGATTATTTGCAATGCAGCTATGACAGGTTTCATTGGTGCCCTTCAACAATTTGAAATAAATATTTTTTGAAACGCCCTAATAAACAATATTCTTGTGCCAAAATGACATCACTTTCAGCGGCAGTGAGTATAAAAACTTTAATTGGTTTGATAAAAGGACCATTTGCAATGCAACTATTGACAGATTTTGTTGATGCCCTTTAATGATTTGAAATACATTGTTAATATTTGTTTAAATGATTAAAGGCTCAATACCACTCTGAATAATAACTGAATAATATGTCCCAATCTTTATTCTGGTCAACAAATTGTACTATTTTACAATATTCCAATTAATTGGTGACATAAATTTCATCTTAACACACCTAATTTAAAAAATTGGAAAAATTCAACAAAATAATTTGAAAAGCCTGACGTAAAGCTTTTCAAATGTGACTTGGATTTAAAAATATTTTTGAACCCTCTGGACAAGTAAAATATGATTTAATGGATAATTTACACAACAGGTAAGACACTAACACATCTAGTACTTAGAATAAGGCTATTTTTTTATTTTCTGGAGCTGTCAAGCCAGCCAGAGTGTTATTGTCCCTTTAAAAATGCTTTATACTTCCAGTGACTATAAAACCATTGAGTGTAATATATTGACCATTAACTAGTTATTAATATTTACTGATTACTGATATCAAGGATCATAATATCAATAAATATAGTTACTAATTTGAACAAACTTAGTTTATATGGTCATTTAAATTCAATACAATGAAATTAACATGAAACTAAATTGGATGTGGATTCTCCTTGTCAGTGGTGCAGGAAGGAGGGCCTGACAAGGACAGCTGTCTAGTCGTTCGATGGGATGAAAAACCGAGGTCCTGTGTACACATTGGCATGCACGTAAAAGATCCCTTGGCAGTTGGAATTCGATATAACCAAATCAACATAAAACTAAATAGGAATATCTATGTCAAGTAGGAATGTTCATTGTTCATGTAGTAATGTAATCAAACGTGAAGATAAAACAATTTCTATTCAAATTTAATATGACATGATTGGTATTTAAATAAACAAAACAACCTCAGAGAGAACAGGTGTATACTGTATTGTCCACAGAATTTGATGCTAGTTAACAGAAGGTAAGATGCTATATCTACATGTACCTATGTGGTGAACTTCCTACAAACTGATTTTCCAATGCGGTTTCCCCTTGTCAATAGTGCAGGAAGGAGGGCCTGACAAGGACAGCTGTCTAGTCTTTGTTGGGACAGAAACCAAGGTCCCGTGTATACATTGGCATGCACGTAAAAGATCCCTTGGCAGTTGGCAAAATTTCCCTCATAGCATACTGTATGGTGTACGCCCGTCTTCATTAGCCCAGTCGGAGCAGAACAGTAGGACGTTAAATCCCATTTAATTTCATTTCATAGTGCCGCAGCCCGGGCAAAATTTCCCTCATACATGTAGTACACTGCATGGTGTATGCAGAACAGTAGGATGTTTACTGTTGTTGTTTATTACAATATTAAAGGTGCATTATGTAAGATTTAGATAAAGAGCTGGGCCCTTATTCACGAAAACTCAACTGAGATAAAATCCAAATTTTAGTAATTTGATTGGATAATATTAGATTGATTTTAGTGCTTAGCCAATCAAAATTGAGGTATCTACTAAAATTTGGATTTTATCTTAAGTTAAAATTTCGTGAATCAGGGCCCTGGCCATTCTTGCTATAATAGTTCAAAAATAGATAATGTAAAATAAAAATATTGAAATTTTCATTCAAATTACTTTATTCTGAATGAAGATGTAGCGTAGATTGTGTATTATCATAACAACGGTACTGGACAAACAAGACTAAGTCTCGATTATCCATTTTATCGTTAAATTTTAAAATCTCGCGAGCATTTCAATCCACTTAAATCTCTGCCACCCGATATTTTAGTGAGTTGATTATGGGCTTGTCATATCAATAAATATCTAAATAAATATCTGAAGACAAAATAAAGACTTGCAATAGGCAGAATTATCTCTTACATAATGTATCTTTAGCATCCAATATATTTTTTATGATATTGACCTGTGCACAGGTTGATTTTAATTAAGATTATTTACCTGCATACCGACGAAGTTTACTATTCTGCAATACCTTTATTTAATTTAATTATATTCTATTTATTAGTAATTACAAACTTTTGATAATGTCATACGGTGTATCAGTAGGGTACATGTATATCTGTCTCTTATATCTAAATAATTTCAATTAGCCCTGGAAGCAATTTGATGAAAGCATGTATTTTGTTGGTTATCGTAATCCAGTGATATTGACAGTGAGTCATTTACACTGCATGATACAAAATAAACTATTGTTTAAACAAAGTCAGCTAAAAATTAAACTATGTTTGTTACAATGGATGTTAAAATTCTTCATCAAAGACGAGAGTTTGTACATTGTCTGTTTTCCATGTAGAAATTATAGTCAAGTAAATCTATTATTCATAACTTAGCTGGTGCTGGATGCAGACATTGCCAGGCATGGAAAAGTGTCCAGTTCTTCGGATGGTTCTAAAAAACATTGTCATCACGTTCAAGATTCTCTGACAGTGACATGCTCTCCTCATTACTACATTAGCCCAGTTTATGCAAAAATGAAATGTGGTTAAACATCCTATTTTCGGCTCCATCTGAGCTGATGAAGACTGGCATATGCCTTGCAGTTTGCTACATGTATGAGGCAAGATATTAAACCCCATTTCATTTTATTGCCTTAGAGTTAATTAAGTATAGTTGAAATCAGACAAAAATACATATAGCATGACTTGTGTTTGTCTTATAAAACATAGTTTTTATACAGCAATCTTTCTAAATGATCACATTAAAACAAACTACAGAGATAATATAAGCTTATTATTCATAGTTCTGACATCTTGATCAAAGTAATATCTATTTTATGTAAAAACAAGAACATTTCAGTTGAGGATCAAAATAGTTAATCTTTCTATGATTGCATAAACAATAATCTTGGGATGGGTTAAGGGTTAGTGTGATATGTCATATTGACAATATCAGGATACATAGAGCTTTTTCTTAGCATTCTTAAATCTATATTCAACACATGTGTACATTGGGGGGAGGGGATACTGTGAGAGGAGACGAAAACCTTAAAATTTCTTCGTAAGACAACATATAGCCTTATTTTAGATTTCAAAATTAATAATTAATTTGAAGACTGTTGTTGTTATGTAAGAAAACAAATCGGAGTATAAATAAGACTTTCCAAAACAATGAGCAGGCTAGTATGAAAAGATAGCATCTCCAAAATACTTATCCGACCTTATGCAAATACATTTTCCCTTGCTTAAAGGCTCAATACCACTCTTGTTGTAACTGAATAATATGTCCCAATCTTTATTCTGATCAACAAATTGTACTATTTTACAATATTCCAATTAATTGATTATACAAATTTCATCTTAACACACCTAATTTAAAAAATTGGAAAAACTCAACTAAATGATTTGAAAAGCCTGACGTAAAGCTTTTCAAATGTTACTTGGATTTAAAAATATTTTTGAACCCTCCGGACAAGTAAAATATGATTTAATGGATAATGTACACAACAGGTAGGACACTAACACATCTAGTACTTAGAATAAGGCTATTTTTCTATTTTCTGGAGCTGTCAACCCAGCAAGAGTGTTATTGTCCCTTTAACCTCCAGTCAAACAGACTTCATCAGTTGTGTTGCCCAAGGTGGAAGCTAAAACCATACGGATACAGATCGTTCTCAGTGAATGCACCCAAACAGTGGAACAATATACCAGAAATCATTAAATCACCTCAAACTCTTTCTTGTTTTAAATCAAGACTTAAAACTCCATCTTTTTGAGAAAGGTTATCAGGTCCGGATTATTATTACCACCTGCCTTAGAGAAACAATCACAGAGGTACTGTAGCAATGTGAAACCACTGGAAACTTACAATGGCTATAACTTTAGAACTGATTGAATTGAACAATTTTTAACCAAAATGATATAGTCTTTATTTAAATTAATTTACTTTTGATAATATCGTATTAAACTCCATACTTATTTAACCTTTAATCCTGTGTGTTAAATGCACAACAAGTTAGATCACTGAAAACTATTATTAAATGTTATAAAAACTGTCATGAAAAATGGGCTGGCTTGTACAAGAATGATGTATTTGTGAAATCAATATAAACTTAAAGATACATTCCAATGGAAAGCAGAGACACAATTTTACTAGAAAAATACTGGATTACCTCAGAATCGAGACTATGCTATTCTTTTCAAAATTTAGACAGTCATATAACTTCACTTCAATAATAAAGTAATTTGATTGAAATTTTCAATATATTCCTTTTTCATTATCTATTTTCAAACTATAGCGATAACGGCCAAATATAGCGATAACATTAAATATTTATTTGAGTTCATTTTTAGTGTGGATTAAATTAGGCCATGAAAAATTAAATTTTGTCCGGCAAATGCAAATGACAATCAGCGGCTTTAAACTCTAAATCAACAAATACAATGTATGGTTCATTTTGGAATATTGGGGCTTTATGGTTGAAATTTTTGTGGTCATATTGAGTTCCGATTTTACAATTATTTAAATATATTTTAAGACATTATTATGTTTTTCGCTGATATTCAATTCAGTTGATATGATCAAGTTTTAACCCATTTCAGATTTCTAGCAATGGTCATAGTAAATCTTTAAAATCAGTATATTTCTTCCTTAATCTTTTTATCTATTTTTTAATATTACATGTAACTTGATTTCATTGAATTAGCATCATTAATTTCCCAGATGAGACAAAAAAAACCTGACCAAATTCCATTTGTTTAATTTTGCAATACTGGTAAATAATGAAAACCAAGAAAGAAACAGTTTGATTAACCCTGAAAAAAATGTATTTGTGTCAGCAGCACTTCAAAAATTACCATGAAATGTTCAAATGTCAATGTAAAAATTTCTGGAGAGGGGTCAAATAAACGAAAAATAATAGATTTATATTAAAAAAAAAGTTTACATTGAAAAAAATAGAAAATCATAGGAAAATAACAGCATAATACTTTTTAAGCAGATACTTTGGATTTAGCGTTTTCAGACCCACAATTAATTTTAAAAAAATAAAATAAAAGAAATATATCTATGATGCAATGTTGGTTGCCTGACGAACAAGCCCTGTTAAAAGTGATAATACTGATAATTGCAGTTACAATGACCCAATACACAAATAGTCAATACATGTAGTACAAATAACTCCACAACAGCAAATAAACCAAATATATCCATGATTAAAAATATACAATGTGGATAAGATCAATATAAACCCATACATGTACCTATCACTAGATGTGTATTCTTAAATATTACTGGTGTGTATTCCCCCAATAACCCACAGCAAATATACATCAAGTCCATATACCAATAATGGTGTGTATTCCGCCCCATAACCCACAGCAAATAGTATACATAATCCATGCTTTATAAAGTGTGTATCTATTTTCAACATAAGCCCCTTTCAAAAGATCTTTATTAAACAAAATTTGTTTATGGTATTTGATAGACATTTGTTGAAATGTACTTGAATTTTATAATTTGAAAATAAAGTCTATACAGAGTGTGCAGACTTACAATGTACTATAACGCTTACCAGTAATATAAGTCAAGTACCTTATTACACTTTATATTGATTAAGATAGAAAGTTGTGCTTTTGTATGAATATTGGATACTTACTTGACAGGCATTATACAGAATTTGGTGTTCGTACTTTTTCACATTTAATATGTTTTGAAACATTTCATACAATTGTTCTTTACTGAGTATGAGTTCTGATGCAGCAGTTGTCATTCTTTGTGGCTGTTTTCGAGGATCCTCTTCCCCACGGTATATTGCATCAAATTTGGCCATCCAAGAACTGAGTACCGTTTCTTTACTTAACCCATCAATTTCTGGTAAACTTCGCACACGTTTTTCAATGTTATTCTTGAATACTTCACGGAAGTCATTTGAGGAACACCCTCCACTTCGAACCATGTTAGCGACACGATCACTTTTTAAAAACACCTCATAATAACTCTGAACAGCATTTATAAATGCTTCGTCCGCCACTATTTGTGTTTCACCATTTAAAAAAGAATGGAACCTTTCTTTGATAGTTTGTAATTGCTGCTTAGTTACTTTGGTTTGCCTTCTTGCCATATCTGTCGGCTGCTTTGCATTAAATGGATAAGCGATGCATCGCATAACAAAAACATACAATTGAAGACGCTTCTTTCTTTCTTCTTCCTCTCTTTCGAGTTTTTCCACATCTTCTATTTTTTCACGATCACTTATTAACGATGGACTAGGACTTGACGGACGAATACTGTTGGACCGTGAATGTCCCCCAACCACACTCAAGTTATCCCCGCTAGCTGACAAGCTTCGTTGCTCAGCACTTGGCAAACTGAGAACATCCGAATTTTCGTCTTCAAGGGTATCATTTTCCGATTCCTCTTCGCTTGACGACGGATCAAGCATATTAGAAAATTAACAAAACAAGTTGAAAACGAAAGGCGGCATAAATTTATGTCTATTTACACAATTTTCATATCACAGATGCCCAAAATGTCAATCAAGTCCCCAGTCGCATCAATTGGGCATGCGCACTCGTTAGCAGACGACGGAAATGAAAAATATTACATTTTTTTACAATCATAATTTTTTCCCTGATTATTTAAATTTGATAATAATTAAATATTAAAGATAAAACGTTTTGGGAATTTCCTCGCACCTGTTCATAAATAAAATTATAATATGACGTAAAATGATATGAGGAGCCCTTTTCCGACAAAGATGAAACCCCGAAGTTGTTTTGGACGCCATATTGGAAATGGAAACCTGGAATTCAAACGTTGAAATGGAATTATGGTGTTATTCCAAATTATCAACTGGAGACAGCATTCAAATGTGGAATATATTTTTGAACAAAGTAAATTGGGATGCATCTTAATTATGATCGTTGATGAATAAGCCTGTTTTCCTTGTTTTATATGACTGAAACTCTCGTTTTATAACTGTAAACAAACAAGTGAAAGATTGACAACTCCATTTTGTGTTCACTGACAGTGACAGTTTAAATTGTTTGGAATCGTCCTATTTGTGATTTCAGACGATACGTTTAATGTTTTTACAAATTCCATTTTTGAGGACAGTTTAAGCATTCGTGTGGTGAGTCTATTTTACTATCATAACCTCTTAGTTTATGCCTTTATGGTTAGGCTACTGTTGTCGGCGATTTTGTGAGAAATCAGACATTTTCAACCGCGCGACTCGTATTCGACGAAAGCTCGTGCTCACTGTTGTTTTATCTATTAGAATAATACATTTGTTAATTACTGAAACGGTATACGTATTTCAAAGTACATAACTAACGAAATAAATCGCATTACTGAACATTTTCTGACTGACAGTGGGTGAAAGAGCTATGGCAGATATATTGATAATGGCGACTGGTTCCGACGTTTGATGGACGACTTGGCATTGTTTGCTGAATGAAGTCCATGAATCCCTTCTCCCTATAATAGAAATTTAACATCCCGCAAAATTGCATTTCCATTATTTGCAATCCATTGTGATTATATTTTCAGTCATATTGCACAGTATGGCTTTGACTCGGCATAGATTTTGCTGAATACATGGAGGCCATTATGCAGAACTCAAAGTTCTAATGCAGACGCCATTTTGTGTTTTGAAAAATCTTACTTTTTCTTACAGCTTGATTGAGATGAAACCTTGCAGAAAAAACTGGTCTTTGTATATTTTATGATTTATTTTCATACCAATTATAATGGAATCCCTGTTCTTGGAATTGTCATTAAAGTAGTGTAGACCAAAAAGGGTTGAGATTTTGAATTTCTTCATAATTTATTCATTAGAGTATCCCAAGTAAAAAGATGGCTGACTGTCTGCTGCTCTACTAAGTTGGACTGTGTTACTGCACATCAACCTGACCTACCTGAATCCTGCACATAAATTACAAAACACAATTTTTCTGGTACTTATAAAATCTCCAGATAATATCTTTTTTCGCCAATTCTATATTTAAAGCTTAATTAAATCCCTTTACTATCCAGCATATTCAAAAGCTCTTCTTAAATACATTGTACAGTAGGGTTAGTTCCTTTAGGAAGGTACTTTGATCAGACGCCTGGCCGTTGAGCGTTCCTTTACATCCCTATAGCTGCAATATGAAAATAACGCTCTTCCCCACCTCTGTCCTAAAGGCTATTTTGAGATCCTTCTTACCAACTGTTTCTCTTCTTTGTTCACCAAAGGGAATCATTTCTCTCACCTCTGACAAAAATCTATAATAATTCAACACTAGGTTCAAGTAGAATTTTGCAATTAAAAAACATACACAAAATATGTTTGAACCGATCAGCCATTACAAGACTTGAACGTGCGCAGACCCCATGTTTGTTTAATTTTTTTAATTGATCATTTTGTATGAATAAAGAGTGTCTGATTTGTATCTAAGAAAAGGAGAAAAAAAATCAGAATTGTCAAATACATGTACATTTGTATTGCAATTATTTTGGAATGATGTCACAAATCTTTTTGATTAAACACAGTGTACATCATTATAATTTTAAAAATACTAAATGAAATGTTCATTACATCTAATGCATCACAGATTTGTAACTGTTTCATTCTACTTTGTCTACAATTGATCATTGTGTTTTGACAGGAGATCACCAATTTGTATTTTCTTTTGATTGGATTAACAGGTGTAAACAGGCCTACAAGATT
Source organism: Patella vulgata (assembly GCF_932274485.2). Lineage (NCBI taxonomy): Eukaryota > Metazoa > Mollusca > Gastropoda > Patellidae > Patella > Patella vulgata. The sequence goes on from NC_065885.2 coordinate 9,659,840, forward strand.
AGATAATCATTATCAGATGTTTTATAGTTGGTAGTAATCCTGTCATGTCATGTTGGACGTAATTAATTGGGGGGTAATTACATATTACTAATATTACACTAAGGTATATAAGTAACATGATGCCTGTTGTGTTACTAACTAGGCTATAAACCAATTATTACAAGGTTAATAAGTTGTCTGCTTTAGCCTATCACCCTAGGTGGAAGCAAATTAAGACTGACTGACAGATTAATTACAATGTTTATTTTATTATTACAAAAAATGTGAATAGCAATTAACCTGTTTAAAGAGCTAAGAATCTTGTCATTTTAAATATAAGCTTATATTATTAATTTGAAACATAAAATTGTATGTTTTAAGTTTGGTGTTGGCTTATTAGGCCTACAATTCAAATTAGAAATTGAAATAGTTTGCACTTTGCAGTATTTAAACATGGATGTTGATGTACATGTGTATAAACTTTCACTACATGTATTATATATCACGTAAATATTGTAATGTAAGGTCAGTCATGCTATAAGCTTATATACGTGTAACACATTAAAATGAAACATACACATAGGTCTATTTATGCAGCTTGCATTATGTTAAAACATGGAATACTATGCCAGTATTTTGAACCCCAAATTTTATAAATTTATCTATTGAACAGAGAGATCTGTTGAGATACACAGGCCTGGAAATAATGCTTTTAGATGTACCTGACAAAATGCCAGGCACTAATGAAATAGTACCTGACATTTTCAACTTAGTGCCGGACATGTATTGATAATATCAGCAAAAAGACAAATTAGTGATGGACAAAATGACAGGCACCAGAGGTTTTGTGCCTGACAAAGCCAGAATCTGTGTCTGACATTATCTGTGACATGTGCCTTATTTCCAGGCTTGGAGATACAGAAATGTACATCCATACAATTAGATGTAGGCTCACATTCACAGAGAAAGATTATAAATTACAATGTGTATAGTATAAGTATAATAACATATTATTGTAAAAGGGTGTTTTCATTTATGTATGTTCAATCTGCACATTACTGTTTGAAAATGCAGAATTTCAAATGTAATTATTTCAGTGAAAGCTTTGTAGAGGCTTATTTTATTTATTCAGCCTAAGGGTTTGAAGCATATTTAGATTAAAAGTACATGTTAGCAAATGAACGGATCTTGTTTCTTTTAACAAAACTAAAGTATATGTGTACAGTACATAGATCCATGAACTTAAATGTCAAGGCCTCCAAATGTATTCAGCTGAGGTGAAGGTCGTTTTATTATTGATATTTTGCTGGGGATTTTCCATTGCATTACAATGAAAGTTTGTTGTCAATATATTTTTGTCAGATAGAATATATTGATATACACTGACATGCACTTACAATGTTAACTATACAAAACTTATCTGGTGATCACATAGAATAAAGGGACCTCCCTTTATAAAATTAGCAGGCTATTGTACATGAATGTCATTGGAATGAGTCATAGGGTAAAATCTAGAGTGTTTAAAGGGAAATAACTCCATTTAGTAAATTTCAATAACAAAGTGGATACTTACATGTACCACAAGTACATGTATCTTCCAATTTATAATATCTAATGATAATATTTTACTTTTAGGCAGAATATAAAATGTGTTACCTGTATGCTAATGCGTTTGTGCTTTAACTTTTTAATTTACACCTGTAGAATGTTCAATATATATGTTGTTAGTATTTTTTGATGTTTAGATGACCAAGTGGTGGATGATAGTTTGTAATAACTGATTAGTTTATTATAGGTTTATTGTCCAAGTTACATATGTACATGTAAATATGTCTATGATCAGAAATATGTGTACTGACTGTATCATACACCAAGATTGTGGGTTGAATTGAAGTGATTATGCTTGAAAAAAAGAATCTTTAATACATTGAATTAATGTGGTTTGGCATGGTGAACAGTGCATTTATGAGGGGTATTTTCAGCATCATATATGTCAATAGTTCTCCTATATTGCACACTCAAGAATTTTTTTAAAAATAAACAAAATTAATTGCACGTATGTATATGATAATTTTTGTATGTTTGTAGGTGAGGTTGAATTTGAGATGTTATCGAGAAATAATATAATCTGTGAAGATGCTATTACAATATTGTCAATGTATTCCTTAAGATGAGTATAATAGTACAACTTGGAGCTTTAAGATCACTGGCAGCAGGGACGGATAGGACACTGTCACATCCACAGCATTCAACAACTTATCACGAGTAAGACATTTCTCAACTTTAAAATCCTTTCATTTAACATTAATACATTTCTTATTGTGTGAGGGGGGTTGGATGGCTGAATGGTTATCATGTGTGCGCTTTATCATAAGGTCTGTCATTGAGTCAACTGGCATGGGTTCGATTCCCCAGTTGTATGTGACAAGGAGTAGGGTCACCTGTCCAACCTCATAGGTTTTCTCCGGATTCTCTGTTTTCCTCCCAATGCTAAAGACCCCTACTCGAAATGACCTAGTTTGTATCAAGTGGATGTAAAACCCCATCTCTCTCTCTCTCTCTCTCTCTCTCTCTCATTTCTTATGGTGACAGCCTCCGAAATAAAAGTCTGTGTACGTGTGACATTTAAACAGCAAAATGTAGAGGAATGGTGTATTTACCTTGTCTCAAAATTTCAGCCCAATATTTTGATTTGCTTGGATGTGAATGTCAAAACTGCTTATGTGGACAAGCCACCCTTTTAAGATTTCGGGTCAATTTTTTCGTTAGGTGACCTGATAATCTATTGCCATTCTTTTAGCGGTCCATACAGTGCATGGCCCACATGCTGTAATCAATAACAAAAGGTAAATTTCACCTACACATTACACATACATGTATAAAATAAAAGTTTGTTTTTATTCAGACACTGTATAATACAGCTTGGGACACCAGTCTCCATTTCCAGATGAACACTGACAGGTTTAAGTTGTTTGAAAACATATCACGTACATTGAGTTAGTTGCTCGGCCCTAAGGTAGAGGATTTTAAGGGCTTTTAACACAAAATTAAGCAGTTTTATTCTCCAAAATAAAATAAAATCAAGATTGGCCCTTTAAATAGTTAAGTGCAGGAGTATTGCACATCACACAAACAAAACCGATAAGGCAAACATCACAGGCATTACAAGACATATACAACAAATATCAAATCAAGGGAATTGGTCCTGGGTTTCAGCCATAAGCTTCCACTGCACTGTACAAGGGAGAGAACTGTAAAATAAGATACTTATGCATAGCATTATTACATACATGTAACAACTAACATTCAGGGTTAGCATTATTACATACATGTACTGGTTCATGGATGTAAAAAAACATTCAGGGTTAATATTATTACATACATGATGTACTATACATGTATAAAATATTCAGGGTTCACATTTGTTACATACATGTACTTGTACATGTATAATAAAACTTATAGCTACATGTACCAGTGTGAAGCATATGTATAAAACCTACAACTTTAACATTAATTACATTTATAAAACCTGTACATTTGTAGACGCTATGGCGAGCAGTAATAGGGATAGAATATAGATTTGTCAAATACATGTATATAACATCTTTTTATTGCAGGGACACTGTACATGTACTTTCAAAAAATATAGTACAGTCAAAACAAGTTTTGAGGAAAAATTACTTAGTATATTTTATTGATGTGTAACTATAAACTAGTTTGCCCCAGTTTATGGAATTATCCAATTATTAGGGGGGGGGGGTGTGGATGACTGAATGGTTAGCGTGCGCGCTGTATCATGAAGTCTGTCATTGAGTCGACTGGCTTGGTTTCGAATCCCCGGTTGTACTTGACAAGGAGTAGGGTTGCCTGTCCAACCTCGTGGGTTTTCTCCAGGTCCTCCGGTTTCCTCCCACTGCTAAAGACCCCTATGTGCAAGCGAATTATTGAAATAAAATTAAACCATACATGTATGTTACTCCTGAAATGATCTAGTTTGTGTTGAGTGGACGTTAAACCCCATCATTAAGAAATAACACCTGTCTTACATATAAAGGTATATATCGATAGTGACAAACACCTGTAGGATATTACCCTATATCTTCATCCTTCATAATTAATTGATATGTTCTAAAATCTGAAATGGGATGTTTTATTTTAAGTTTATTACATTTTTAAAAATTTTCAGTGATAGTGAAATGTCACCAGTATCAACTGAAGAAGTACATCGACGTCCTGTTCAAACCTATCCAGGGTGTTTTGGCCTGCCATATCAGGTAAATAAACCTTTTTAGTTCAAATAACGCAAAAAATAATTTTTAACTGGATACGGTTTTTACTGTTCTCAGTATAATGTATATTGCCATCATCCAGGTCTATCCATCCATTTCTTGTTAGCACATAAAAGACTACAACAGTCCATATGTCTTTTTGAAATTGATGCAAGTTGTCTATCTTATTGAAATAATGAAGCCCAACATTATCCCTTCCAGAGTTATTCCCCTTGTACGAATGTTGGCTCTTTAAAGGCTGCAATTATTTACATGTACCCATCTTTGTAAAATTTACGTTGTATGTATGTATTAATGAAAGAAAGAACTCTAGTATATGTAAATGTATTTCTAAATTATTTCAGGATCATAACTATGGAGCTCCACCTCCGGTCACCCCACCCCCCTCACCTCCACCCATTAAAATCAATGGACACATAGAACTAATAGATGATCTGTCGAAACCTACAGTAATAGCCAAAGAAGAGATAGTTGATGACAGCATAACACGCTGTATTTGTGAGTTTCAGCACGATGATGGTTATATGATTTGCTGTGATCGCTGCAGGTATGTTAAAAACAACGCTTGCTTGAACAAAATTGTTATTAATAAATAAGGTTATGCTTGTGGCATATTTAGCTCTCCACTTATCACTAGACAAAAACACAGTTTTTAAGGAGTCGAAAAATTCTCGTAAAACGTAATCATGTATCATGTCAGTAACCATGTCTGTGCAGCTGCTTAAAAATAAATTTAACTTTTGAATTTATCACAGTATTTTTTGGACCATATTTAATTTTTCGTGACTTAATCCATGCTAAATTGTGATGAAATTGATTATTAAACATTTTATTAAGAAATTAAAACTAAAATTCCTGTAGTAGATAATCTCATAGCTTCGACTCCATGAGATTAAAAAGAGGCTTGTCAAAAGATTTTAGCCAGCACTTTGTATTATTACATCAGCTGCAGAGGATGACAAATTTAGCAAAAAAAATTATTTCATAATAATAATAATTTATATAGCGTTGACAATTCAACTCCCGAAGCTACTCTAGGGCGCTTTACTTAAGCACAACTAATATAAAATTACAACAATTACAACACATTAATCCATAAAGAAGACCTTTTACCTTTGTAAATAGTGAAAGGAATTGAACTATACTATTCAAAAAAAGTAGGGGATATTTGATTTTTAAGTGTTATTAAAGTCACCTAATGAAACTGACGAAGAAACAAATGACAAAATGAAATGAAGTTCACATTCATCGATTTATTCCAAATGATCGTTAGACTAAGTAAGGCACAGACTGACCATTATAAGGGTAAAATGATACCCGGGGTCAAACAGCAAAGTTACCACAGCATCACAACCAAGTCAGTAACAGGTAAATCCTCCTCTGTTTGCCAAACAAGCATTGATCCGACGTGGCATACTCCTAATGAGACGTCTAAGGTCATTTTGGTCCAGATTGTCCCATTCCTGTTGCAACGCAGCAGCAAGTTCTTGGACATTGGCAGGACGTTGTTGACGTTGACGTAACCTCTGTCCAAGCATGTCCCAGACATGCTCGATGGGGGAGAGGTCGGGACTCAGTGCTGGCCAAGGTAATGTGGTGATGTTCTGTTGTTGGAGGTAACCTGTAACGATCCTGGCCCTGTGACATCTTGCGTTGTCATCCTGGAAGATGAAACGGCGGCCATGACATGGACTGCCAAGATGTTGTCCCGGTAGTACTGGCCTGTAACACGCCCTGCAACAACATGTAAAGCCGTTCTTCCAGCAACAGTGATGCCTCCCCACACCATAACAGAACCACCCCCAAATCGATCATGTCTGATGACGTTAACGTCTTGGAAGTGCTCGTTTCGACGACGCCACACCCTCCTACGTCTGTCCAAAAAATCAACAGTGAACCTTGACTCATCTGAAAACATCACATTGCTCCAGCGTCGATTATCCCAGTGTTGACGATCCCTACACCAACGACGTCTTGCCTGAATGTGATGATCTCTCAAACAAGGGATCACGCGAAGACGTCGGGCGCGAAGGTGACCCCTATGCAGTCGATTCCGAATCGTCTGGCCACTCACTCTCACACCAGTGTCTGTTTGACGACGAGCGCTGATCTGATTTGCTGTGATGACACGATTTCTCATGGCCAAGGTACGGATAAATCGATCCTGGGCTTGAGTTGTCGCCCTTGGTCGACCTGAGCGTGGTCTGTCCTGTACAGATTGTGTATCACGGTATCTGGACCATAGCCTGCTTATGACAGACTGAGAAACATTCATCGTCCGCGCCACAACCGCCTGTGTTGTGCCGATCTGTAGCATGCCAAGGGCACGTAACCTTTCATTTTGGGTAAGCCGACGCATATCAAAATTTGTTTTCTGGTCACTAAAACAATTAAACTGATGTTTCCACCCTGGAATTCAATGCCACAATGACTGTAACATTCAAAGTCAGAGTCGTGCAAATCTTGGGTTGGACCCCCATGATGATCCCAAGCATCACCTGCATTCCATGCGGTAGCTATTGGTGCGTTTGGGCGTCACATGTAACTGGAAATGTTTCTTCTGTTAGGTTCTATAGTGACTTTTTTCGTAGTCATTTGCATATTTTAGTATTATGCCCCCAAAATCAAATATCCCCTACTTTTTTTGAATAGTATATTTTGGGACTGATATTCCTTTACAGATTGAAGTTTTGATGTAGTTTAATAGAAAGATATATGAAGGAGAGAGGTCATATAGGCTATGCCTGTTCTCAATCCCTTTCAATTTCTGAATAAAATATTGTTTTAAAAAAAAAAAGAAAAGATATATGAAGAGTACATATTGTAGGTTTATATTATCCACTTGTTATTATAGTGTATGGCAGCATATAGATTGTATGGGCATAGACAGAAATAGTATACCAGACAGTTATTTTTGTGAGCGTTGTCAGATTCGACCAGTTGATGCTGAAAGAGCGAAAATCATTCAAGCTAGGAAAAAAGAAGAAATAGCTAACCTTGGTAAGACTTGTCAGTACTAAAACCAAATAATAAGATAAAGCAATTACAGCAATTGTAATTTTCATAAAAGAATATTGAAAAGTATATTATCAAAATGCCCGAGAGGCTGGTGCATAGTTGTTCGGATGGAACAAAAAAAAACACCCATGACAGATGGAAATCAATGAAATAAAGACAGAAACATAGCTGCCCAGAGCGAAAATCCTGCCACATGTACACGTACTTTGTGTGGAGCTACGGTGGCTCAGTGAGTAAGGGGTGTTGGCTGATCCGAATTGCGGCCGAGAAAGCTTCTAGGGATTTCCCAGTCTGATGTTTGGAAGGCGATGGGGCGTGCACATAAAAGATCCCTTGGCAGTTGGAATTCGATATAAGAGTAGGCCGTAGCGCCGCTGCCCGTGCAAAATTTCCCTCATAGCACACTGTATGGCATATGCCTGTCTTCATTAGCCCAGTTTAGCAGCAGAACAGTAGGACGTTAAACCCCATTTCATTTCATTATCTCAAATGCAGAATAGTGCCATTAAACCTATTTCATTTCGTTTATATCATTGTATTTGTAGATACTAGTGCTACTGATACCGATCCAGAAGAGGTAGCTAATCGTCTAGCAGCTCTCAATAAGAAATCTCCAGCCACCAAAAAAGTTAGCAAACAGCGACGCAATTCAAAGCTTAAAGAAAAACTTTCCACAAAGAAAACATTGAAAGAAAAGAAGGGTTTGAAGAAGGAAAAAGAAAATTTGAAGGATGGAAATTTAAAAGTAAAATTTAAGGTTAATATTGTTTGCTCTTCTTAGTTTAAAATATGCACAGAAACTATTAGATTGTATACAAGCGATCTTTGTTATTAATAGTTGTTGCTAAGGAAATTGGTGTCTTTTGGCAATCTTTGTTGTTGCTAAGGAAATTGATCTGTTTTGACAAGATAATGTTAATAAAAGATGTTATTCTGTCCAGGATTAGATTTCTGCCCTTTTGATCAAGTCTATGAAAGAAAAGACAAAAAATCTGATCAAATTAACATTTCCATTGTCTGGAGGCTACTCTAAAGAAACTATTTGCATGCTAATTTATCATATGAAACGGCAAGTTATTTTGATCAAAATATATTGTTTCTATTTTCAGACGGAGAAAGATGGCACGCAGAAACCTGTTAAACCTAAAGTAAGATTCTGTTTTTAAAACTTTGTAAATTGATAGAAGACGCAGAATAACTGCGGCAACTGTTACAGGTTAATGTTTGATATGATCCCTCATATATCTTGATGAAAAATAAAATATTTTAGATGTGTTAATACTTCAGTTCTTTTTCTATAAAACAGCAGACATCAAATTTACATGTCTTGTCTTATGTCAGGTTTTTTGGTGATTGTATATATGTAATTTACAAGTCAAAAACTAAAAACTTTTATGTCTATTTCTTTCGTAGAATCGTCGCACTTCCCAAACAGTATGTAAAGTGAATGGTGAGAGTGTAATTAAGTCTGAAAGGTAAGTTCTATGTACAATGATTAGTCCAGCTGTATGGAATACTATTACTGTCTATAACTGAGTGACGTTTCGACAAGTATTATATAGTTTTTATTAATCAATGATATTATATAGGAAAGCATTGGATAAACAAAATATTTCTACATAATAAATATATAAAAAAGAAATGGACTATATTTTAGAACTGTTTACATGGACACCCTTGGAATACAATTACTGTTAATATATTTAGTCTTAATCTACCAAGAGTAGCTCAGTAAGAGAGAGAGAGATTTTAATGTCCACTCCACACAAACCAGATCTTTCAGAACTGACATATGGTTCAATTTTATTTCAATAATTCGCTTGCACGTAGCGGTCTGTAACAGTGGGAGGAAACCGGAGGACCTGGAGAAAACCCACGCCAGTTGACTCAATGACAGGCCATGTGATACAGTGTGCATACACTAACCATTCGGCCATCCCCCCCCCCCCCCCCCCCAGCAAGTTAAACAGTAATTGTATTCCATAGGATTTCATGTTCCATTTACTAAAGGCTGTTGACACAGCTTATAACTGTTGTGAAATCTATTCAACCTTGAGCGAATATATTTAACTCACGATGTTTATTAATTTATGTTTTTTAGTACCGAAAAATTTGAAGATGCCAAAGAGAACCAATATAGTCGTGATGTACAAGAACTTTTTTCTAAATCTAACGTCAATGGAATTCATGTAAGTTTAGCAAGAAAGTTTTCTGAAGAGTTTTACAAGTTGTCTCACTAAAAATATCAAAAAATTATACCAACGATCGAGGCTAGCCTAAAATTGAATAACTAATAATATCTCGGTTCAGAGTGAAGCAATATGACTGAAATTTTCAGCATATTCTGTTTTCATTATCTTTTTGTTAATGATAATAGCAAGAACTGTCATTTCTTTATTTAATCTTACCTAATGCACTGTTAATGATGTTCAATGATTTATTTTTTTTTAGCTGGATGATTTACACTCTGATAGTGATAGATTGTTAGATCAACTATGGTGTTTAGGTCAGAGTAAAAATCATGTGATAATAGAAGCTAAAGAGAATATTTTACCTGGGCTAGCTGTCCTAGAATATAAAGGAAAAGTTATGTTACGACAACATTTTGTAGAAAATAATTTATTTTTCAAAAAGTAAGGATATTCTTTAGTTCTTTTTAATACATCTATGGGGTACTCGATTGAACATTCCGGAATTTAATTCTCTCAATCCCCAAAATGGTGACAATCGAGTGAAAAGGGGTATTTGGGACTAGGACGCATGCGTCGACTGGATAAGTAAATATCTCAACGAACCATGCACAAATTATGTCAGGATTCTACTCACAATACGTCCGTAGTCAGGACTGACAGGACTGAATTCTGCGTCACTTGATTGTTTTTTATTAAGTATAATGATGTTTTAATTTGTTTTTTTACAGAGCCCACCCTCATGTTTTGTTCTATTCTAAGTTTGAAGATATAGATCTTTGTATTGATTCTAGTTGCTATGGTAATAAAGCTAGATATATTCGTAGATCCTGCTCTCCTAATGCCGAGGTAAATATTTTTCTATTAACTGCTCTATAATTATATTTTCTCAAGTATGTTAGTGGTACAGACATATGATAAAGCATATCTTTTATTAGTTAGGGGTTGAGGTGTAGGGTCGCCTTCTTGACCATGTAGGAGATTCTCTCATTAAAACTCTTTGTGTAAAGACGATTTATTAAAATAAAAATGTACGATTATAAGTCCTGAAATGATCTATTTTGTGTTGACTGGAAATTAAACAGTGTTTTTGTCTTTTTTATGAAAGAAATGAGTACTGATAACAAAAACATAAATGAGTTTAGACTTTATTTAGTTATTTTGTTTTTGTATAGGTTCGACACTTAGTGGAACATGGTAGAATACATTTTGTGATTTTCTCTAAGAAAGAAATTGAAAAGGGAGAAGAGATAACAATACCCTTCGACTTTAATTATCAAGAATGGTAAGTATAAGATATCTAGAAGATTGAAAACAAATTCTCTTGTGGCTCAGTGGGCGTGGTACTAGCCCACTAACCATGAGGTCCCAGGATAACCTTGGCTGTTGGCCGAGAAAACTTTTCCCATTTTTTTGGGGAGCAAAATGTGTCTAGATGGGCGGATTGAATGAAAACTTGTTGTACTTGTTTGCGTGTACGAAACAGAAAAACTGTAGATTTGGAATTCGCTGAACACTAGACGGAAATGTGCAAACCTGGCAAAATTTTCCTTATAGCACAATACGGAGTTGATGCTGGAAAGTATGACTTTAAACCCCATTTCATTCATTCCCTTGACCCTTTCATTGTCAAATGTTGCTTTTATTTATTAGGAACATCAAGTTGAAAGGTAGAGAAATATTTTCTAATCGAGGTGGCTTTTAATTAAACATCATTAGCCATAGAATATTGGAAATACATAGAAATAAAATAAATTTTTTTACATATACTTTTATTGATTGAGAAATCGTATTATATTTGGTTTGGGTATTATTACAATCCTTTGCCTGACTCTACAGCCTTTGAGTTGTAGATGAGGGGATATTCCTATGCGATTATCCAAACCTCCAACCTGGACCATACCCAATCGAACATCAATATATCGCTATTACTCATCTCGATTATCGTTGATAAATAATAGACAGGATTGATTAGGTAATTATGTGATCAACTCATTCAAGGTGTTAAACACCTACCTCAATTGATTAACTACTTAATCTACCTTGATAGACTTCATTAATCTACATGATTTTCTTTAAATCATTCTCACACACTATACCACTTCAAAATCGTTAACATTTACAAAAAGAATTCACACTCTGTGAAACAGTTTTAAGACATATTTTTTTTACTTCTTATTAACATTAAATGTATTTGTGTCTTATGATACATGTAGATTTAAATGCTCCCCCAAAAACTTAAAAATTATTATTATTATTATTATTATTATATTACAGTTTGTTTTGTGTTGAATGTGCTTGTCTTAGAAATGTTTGCACTGTCTCAAAATTTTGGAAAAAGGTTTCAAAGAATGCTCAAAATAAGTAAGTATCTTTCCTGTTCATTGTAGTCATTGATTTTGTCTAGATATTTGATATTAACACCCGACCTTCAGTAGTCCAGTTGGTGCAGAAAAAAGGACATTAATCTCCATTTTATTTCATTTCTGATATAAAACACATTGATAAAATCTCTCAAATGACATTGCTTTTGTTTCTTAACTTTTTCTTGAAATGGCGAAATTGAGCTGATTGACCATCATAATTTTCTCGGGGCTCTCCTGTTACCAAACAAAAATTTTAAAAATATTTTTAATAAAATCTCTCAAATGATAATGCTTTTATTCCTTAACTTTTTCTTGAAATGTCGAAATTGAGCTGATAGACCATCATAATTTTCTCGAGGCTGTTGTGTTATAAAACGAAAAGTTTAAAAATGTACATTAGATGAGGTTTAAGATTCTGTGAGTCACTCTTTATTTATTTAAACTGTATTATTTCAGAGGTGTAAAGAAAACAAGGTTAAAAAGACCCAGTGGTAATAGTCCAGCAAAAACAGAACTTAGTCCATTGAAGAGTGAAATATTGAAAATCAAGGAGTCTATCCCCCAATCTCCGCCTAAAGTAACAAAGAAAGCCGTACACGTAGAAACTACAACAATTAAACAAGAGGTAGATAGTCTTGTAATATATTTTATTGAATTATCACTATCGATACAAAAGATATAAAATATTCATATATACAGTTACATACGTGTACATGCTAGCAGATGTCATCTTGTGTTGTATAAATAGTAATGGCTAATAATCAGAAACTTAGAAGAAAAAATGACAATGTTTCTTTTTAAAAAACACTTATATGGATATACTACTTCTGAATTTATTAACATGCTATGGTTCGATACACATACAGGATTACAATATCTGTATGTGTATCGAAACGAAGCATGTTAATAAATTCAGAAGTAGTATATCCATATAACTTAGTGTTTTTTAATTTGTGAAATCTACTTCTATATATCTTATAAAGAAAATGTTTCTTTTGAATATAAAGTTCCAATAACAGTGTACTATTATCAAATTTTGTTTTCTAGCCTAAATTTTGATTTGACTTGTACTATAATTAAATTTTATTTTGTTTTCTAGCCTAAAGTTATCCCTGAGAAAGCACCTGTTGTAGCTCCCCCACCTGTTACTGCTCCTACTCCTACCCCTGCCACCACCACTGCCACTACTACAACAACTACTACAACTAGAGTTAAACATGAATCTGGTTCAGATAGTCATCATGCTCCACACAATTCTACAACCCCTGAAACAAATTCTCCAGAAAAACACGATCTTGATGAAAATGATCATAAATTAGTAAGTATTAGATTCACTCTTCTCTGTAAGATTCCATTTATACTATCAAAGTCCTTCACTCCATATAGATTTTATCAATTTGGGAGGGAGGTCCCTTGAAGGCTTGGGTAATTTGAATTGAATGACGTAGACTATTAACCTATTCTGCTCCCATAATCCATTGTACACTTCACATAAAGCTGATCGAAACAGACCATTTCATTGACTAATTTCTTACATCCAGGAAAAGAATGATAGAATGAAATTTGAACTTTTTGAAAGTAAGCAAAATGGATCTGTATTTTAATCAGATGAAATGATTTTAAAAATTTAACTGATTTAATATTTTTTTGTAGACAAGAGAAGAAAGGAAAATGAATGCTATTATGAAAGCCTTTGAAAAGTTAGAAAAGCGTGAAGAAAGGAGAAAAGAAGCACTTGCTCGTATTGATGGGCATAGAAAGAGTCAGGAGGAGCCTAAGAAAGTTATTCCAGAGGTTAAAACTTCATCAGAAGATGACTCCAAGGTACGTTATTATTTGGAAATGTTGGCCATGATTGGAAAGCTATAATTGATTGTCTTATACAGATAAAATTCTTGACCATGTTAGAGAGAGAGAGATATGGGATTTAAGGTCCACTCGACACAAACTAGGTCATTTCGGGACTAACATTTGGTTCAGTTTTATTTCAATAATTTGCTTGCGCGTAGGGGATCTTTAGCAGTGGGAGGAAACCTGAGGACTCAGAGAAAACCCACGAGGTTGGACAGGCGACCCTACTCCTTGTCACGTACAACTGGGGAATCGAAACCACGCCAATTGACTCAATGACAGACCGTATGATACAGTGCGCATGAGCTAACCATTCAGCCATCCAACCCCCCCACCATGTTACAGAGAAAGGGTAATTCCGAGGCAAAGATGTCTGATCTGGATATTAAGTCCATGGATTGATTTTATTACTCTTCTCTATTTCTATGATTGAATATTTTTTCAGGCTGGCAGTGAAGAAACCACTTCAGATGCCAAAGAAGAACAGCCGAAGCCAGAAACACCTGTAAAAACTCAACGCAAAGGAAGAAAAAGACCTCTACGCAGGTGAGAATCATTAATCAATTTATCACAAAACAAGATAATAATAAGCAGTAATTTTATTCCATAGAATTGTCCTGGGTATTTTCAGTTCAATTACTAAAGACTATTGAAACAACTTACCTCAAACAATGTAAAATCAGTGATTGTAAAATGGAGTTACGCTTTAAGTTACATTGTAATATACTTTGATGTCATTGCTTCATTTGACAAAGATGCTAGTGAGCGTATATTCGTTGCCTGGCAACCTATCTTGTTGACAGTCATTAATTGTTTTACTATGTGATCTTATTGTAGAAGGAGTCGTGTGAACAGTACAAGTGCCGCTGAATCAATAGTGTCTAATGATGAAAGCAGTAATTCCGCTGTAACAGCAATTACACAAAACAGTGCTCCCTTACCCCAAACTATGAGTGCTGATATCTCCGCTTCTAATTCTTCTGGTTTCAAATTTATTAAAACTAAAAAGGTACGTTTTTTTTTTTTACGGTTATACCACAATCTGATTAAAATACAGGTTTATATTTCGTTTCGGTTTTTACACTTTCGATGGCCTACACTACATGACGATCTTAATAGTTGTAGTGGGAGGTCGCATCAGGGGTTACAGGGGCGTTGATGTTTCTAGTGGGTTCCGTTTGCCTTAACAGACCATTCCATTGGCTAATCTCTAACATCATCCAGTACGCAGGTTATATAACATCCCTTCCAGATCCTAGTCCAGTAAAGATAAGTAAAGCGAAATTTTGAACTATAAAAACGAAAAGAAATAGGATCTGTGTTTTAATCAGATTGGTTGTTCCATGATTGTACATGACAAGGATAACTATTCCCCTATGTACAAAATGTTACCTTATAACTTTTATTAGAGTTTATTTATTTGAACAATTTTTGTACCAATATTATTTTGGCAAGACTACATTTTATTGTGCACGCTGTATCATAAAGTCTGTCATTGAGTCAACTGGGGTGGTTTTGATTCCCGGGATGTACAGTGACAAGGAGTAGGGTCGCCTGTCCAATCTCGTGGTTTTTCTCCAGGTCCTCCGGTTTCCTCCCACTGCTAAAGACACCTACGCACAAGCGAATTATAGAAATAAAATTGAACATGTGTTATTGAAATGACCTAGTTTGTGTCCCATCGACATTAAATTCTCTCTCTCTCTCTCTCTTTCTCTCTCTCTCGCTCTCTCTCATTTTATTGTCTATATTCTCATTGCATTGCCATTTCATATTTGCTGTTTATTCTGGGGGGTTGGATGGCCGAATGGTTAGTGCGTGTGCGTTGTATCATAAGATCTGTCATTGACTCAACTGGTAGGGTCGCCTTCCAACCTCATGGGTTTTCTCTGAATCCTCCAGTTTCCTCCCACTGTTAAAGACCCCTATTAGCAAATTATTGAAATAAAACTGAACCATATGTTAGTCCCGAGTTGACCTAGTTTGTGTGGATTGGATGTGAAACCCCATCTCTCTCTCTCTCTCTCTCTCTGCTGTTTATTCTAGCACATTCATTGTCTCTTTCATATTTGAATGTATCAATCATATTGGTTTCATTTATATTTTTTTTATAGCATCTTTTTAATGAATGGCTGACTGAGAAAAGCAATGATGGTAAACCTGCAGCAGTTCCTCCTCCTCCTCCTCCTCCTTTAGAGGTTAAAGTTGATGAAACAATATTTGTACCTTGTCTACCAAGTCCTAGGAATGCCATGGAACATCTTCAAAGACGCAATTCGCAGAGTTCAGGATCCGGGCGACCTGGTGCTGAATCAAGTCGAGGTTCAGCTAAGAAGGTAGATTTACATTTTGTTTTTGGATACAACTTGCTGATCCAGGTCGTGCATTTTTCAAACATGGGATTATACTCTGGATCAAATTGATTAATCACCTTTAATTAAAAATACATTATGGGAGATTAGATAAAGAGCTGGCAGTTCTCACTATAATAGTTAAAAACTAGATACTGTAAAGGCAATTTGCTGAAAATTTCAGTCAAATTGATCCACTATGAACAGAGATTTTAATGATTGAATTTTCGGCCTAGCCGTGGTCATCATTACTAAAGTCGGTAGGATAAAAAACATAGTCTCGATTATCCATTTTATGATTTAATTATAAATGGAAGTCGAATAGCAAATCGGAACTTAATCCAATACACATCGCAGGCTAGCGATGCCATCGATAGTTGATTATGGTCTGGATAAGTTTATTAATGTCTAATTAATAATTTAGATAACATTTCAGGCCTAAAAAAAAAGACCTGCGATAGGCAGATTTAGCTCTTGCATAATGTATGTTTGAATAAAACAAAACAAACTCCAAATACATGTATCAACAGTAAATATTCTCTTGGTTGTAATCCATCAAATTTTAATCAACAGTTACTGGTGGCACTCGCAGATTTTATTTATATCATCTGCGAGGGGTGGCGAATGTTCAATTTATCATATATCGTTTTTCACGGCATTATGCATGCGATTATACTCTGGATCAAATTGATTAATCACTTTTAATTTAAAGAAAACGAAATCCAAATACCAACAGTAAAAATTCTCCCTGTTGGAATCCATCAAATTATAAAAAGGACCATCAAAAGATTTTACTCGACAGTTACTGGTGGTAGTCGCTGGTTTGTTTATATCGTCCACAATAAAGAAAAAAACCCATGATATTCAAAAATTATATTCTATATAAATGAAGGCAGTGGATTGAGTTGGTATATGTGTAATTCTCTTGATCTCTTACAGCGTTGGTTAAGACAAGCCATGCATGAAGTTCCACCATCTTGTGATAGTGGTTCAGCTTCTCCAGTACATGGATGTACCAGCCCTAGTCCTGGTATGTGTAGTCCGACACCAGGTACAACTCCAGCTATTGGTAGTCCTCTACATAGTGTAACGAGTCCAGGTTCTTCACCACCTATAGGTATTATATCCTTTGAAATTTTGAAAAATAGTTGTATATTTAAAGATGCATAGTGTAAGATTTAGATAAAGGGTTTAACGTCCTGTTCTGCTCCGAACTGATCTAATGAAGACGGGCATACGCCATACAGTGTGCTATGAAGGAAATTTTGCCTGCCAAGGGATCTTTTTCGTGCACGGCAATGTGTACTCAGGACTTTGGTTTTTCATCCCTTCTAATGACTAGACAGCTGTCCTTGTCAGGCCTTCGGTCCTGCACCACTGACAAGGGGAAACCATGCAGGAAAATCCTGATGAACTTTCTCGGGCCAACACTGGGAGCGAATAATAAGTATAGGATGTAGGGTCATTATCCTTCTTCATTAGCCCTGTGGGAGCTGAAAAGATAGGAATTAAACAGCATTTCATATCATTATAGGATTATTTTATACTGATTGACAGTGAATGTCAATGAGAATTTACTTGAACATTGTTTGAACCTTGATACTACTTATTAAATAAGGGGATTGGGTGGCCTAATGGTTAGCATGTGGCCTAAGGTCTGTCTTTAAGTCATCTGGCATGGTTTCGATTATCCGGTTGTACGTGACAACCTCGTGGGTTTTCTCTGGGTCCTCTGGTTTCCTCCCACTACAAAAGACCCCTACGCGCTGCAAATTATTGAAATTTAATTGAATGATTGTGTTAGTCCCGAAATGACCTAGTTTGTGTCGAGTGGACTTAAACCCAATTTTTTCTCGCTTTCTCTTTATCACTTATTAAATTTGATATTCATGAAATAAATTTTCAATAACTTACTCTTTCAGATTTTGTTACTCCTTTAAAAAAGCGTCGACTAGCGAGAGAATCTTTGTCACAAGACGCACCAGTAATATCAACTCCGTCCACAACTTCTCCTTCTGTTGGTCAGTCAACTGAGCCAGAATGTCAGCCTGATTCAACAAAACGGGAGACCATTGATATTGAAGAATTACAGGGGAAAAATGGCTTCCGACCTGTCCTTCCTACTCTAGATGATGATCAACCTCAGTCTGTAAGTTTATGTTTGTTTTACAGGATTGAATCCCCGGTTGTACGTTTCAAGGAGTAGGGTCCCCTGTCCATCCTCGTGGGTTTTCTCTGGG
Organism: Patella vulgata; assembly: GCF_932274485.2. Classification (NCBI taxonomy): domain Eukaryota; kingdom Metazoa; phylum Mollusca; class Gastropoda; family Patellidae; genus Patella; species Patella vulgata. The sequence goes on from NC_065885.2 coordinate 9,678,126, forward strand.
TTCTCCGGTTTCCTCCCACTGCTAAAGACCCCTATGCGCAAGCGAAATATTGAAATCAAATTAAACCATATGTTACTCCCGAAATGACCTAGTTTGTTGTGTTGAGTGGACATTAAAACCCATTTATCTCTGGCAATGGACAACGCAATCTGATTAAAACACAGATCCTATTTCGTTTGGTTTTTTTATAGTTCAAAATTTTGTTTTACTTGTCTTTACTACACTAGGATCTGGAAGAGTTGTTATCATTGACGTGTTCTGGATGATGTGACGGTGTAGGCAATGAAACGGTCTGTTACAGCGAGCTTTTAGCGTGTGGTGCACGGAACTGTGGGTAATCCACTATAAACATCAGTACCGATTGGTTAATCAAATGTCTGACATCATAGGGTCAAAAACCACTCGTATGACCTCTGATTGATATTGTTTTTAGAGATTCAACTTTCCCAATAATATTGTAGATTACAATTCCTCAACTGACGATCAGAGCATTAAATTGAATTGATTTTAATTTCAGAATGTTTCAAAGTGCTATAAAACAGATTCAGAAGATTTAGAGAATGAGAAAGAGACTCTTGTGCCTCCAATAATGCGACTTTCTATGGAAACGGACATTTTAAGTGAAAGTGCTGAAAACAGTCATTTATCCGATGTGTTTAGTTCGGATAGTAACAGTGCTCTAAATATAACAACAGATTCAGGTGTTGAAACAGATACAAATAATAAAACAAACATACAAACAATACCGGAAAAAATGGAAGAAGATTCAGACAATGTGATTGCTGAAAGTGAAGAATTGATTTCCAGTTCGGTTAAAATTAATCTCGATACGCAGGATAATGATTTAAAAACTACTTCAAATAAAATCATTTCATTGCAAGTTCAAGAACAAAGTTCTTCTTCTTCGTCTCCGTCAGTGGATGTAGGGGATGAAATAAATTCAAAAATATTAACTAACAGTGATGACGTTAGATCTAAAGAAACTCTTCAAGAGCCAGTTAGTAATTCTACAGTTACGAGTTGTTCGGATAAGTTAAATAATTCTGTCGAGAGTATGGAAGTTTCTTTTGATTCAAAATCAGACGATCAACCAATTGAAAATAGGGAAACAGAATCTTTAAGTAAAGTATTAACAGTAAATACTGAAGAAAGTGTCAATAGTTCAGAGGTTACGACCTCATGTTCTGTTATGGTTCATCTGGAGAAAGAAACTGACCATGTGAACATTGTTGAAAGTTCGGATAACTCTCGAGACTTAGAATCAACTGCCATAGTAAACAGTAATGAATTAAAAACTCCTCTGTTAAGTAACATGGACAAAGTAGAAAGTTTTGGTTTCGTTCCACAGTTAACTGACAAACTCGCGATTTTAGATTCTAGTGAATGTAGTAACTTAACTCAATCTGATTGGTCAGTTTGTGATAGTACCAGTGAACATGCGTTATCATTAACTTCTGATAGTACAGTTTCGTCAACGATATCATCCGAATTATCATCTGAGCATGTCACGCCATCTAACACTACACAACCTCATGTCATAGTTCCTGGTCTACTGTCGTCCAGTGAAGATGTGTCTGGGTTAACCAGTGGTGAATCGCCAACAGAAAATACGAACTTACCTCAGTTATCCGCATCATCTAACATAGCTGAACAACCATGTAAAAAGAAGGTAGGCTATTCGTCTTTTGGGTAGGGTAATCGAGGCGTGTTTAGAACATAATGTTTGTCATCAGGTTAAAGTTGTGGTTTGTATCCCAGGCTTGTATAGGTTCCTTCTCACTGCAATGGTTATCTGCATACAGTTGACATTGACATGATGATATACCGTATGTTAGTCTCAATATGTCCTGTGTTGTGTTGCAAGTGTTGAATGGACATAAAGTCTCTTTCCTTTAGAATATTGGGGAGTTGGGTGGCAGAATGGACATAAAGTCTCTTTCCTTTAGAATATTGGGGAGTTGGGTGGCAGAATGGTTAACGTGTCTGCGTTGCATCGTAATGTCTGTCATTGAGTCAGTTGGGTTGGTTTTGGTTTCCAAGTCCTCTGGTTTCCTCCCACTGCTAACGGTCCTTAAACGCAAGTGAATTATTGTAATAAATGACCTAGTTTGACGTTAAACCCCATTTCTCTCTATCTCTCGCTCCTTCAGAATATTCACATACAATTTACATTGTATATTGATATGGTTTCCAATTTGAACTTCAATGATCCTTGATGGGATCTTTTAAAAAAATTTAAATGTCTGACATAAAAAGGTTTTCATGAAGAAGAAAGGAACAATGATTATATATCAACTTATTTATCTCTGATATATTGTTTAAATAAATAATATAATATTTGATGCTTGTTATTATTATAGGTGAGTTTGTTGGAATACAGAAAGAGATTAAAGACCAAAGTGAAAGAACCTGTCAAAAATCAATCATCTTTACCAAACAATGTTCATCGTATCCCTACTCGTGTATCGGGTACAGGCTCTTTAACACACATACGTAGTCGTCCACTATCACTGCCATCATTACCGCTATTCGTAGATAAAAACAGTAAAAAAAATGGTAAGCACCATACTCTCAATAATTGTATTCATTTCTGTCAATTGTCTTTTACCTGTGAAATTTGATGAATTTATGAAAAGATTGTTCAAGTATGAAAATAAGGCTCAGAATGGTTAGCACGTGCGCTTGGTCTCTTAAGGTCTGTCATTGACTCAACTGGCGGGGTGTCGATTCCCTGTTTGTACGTGACAAGGAGTAGGATCGCCAGTCCAACCTCGTGGGTTTTCTCTGGATCCTCCGGTTTCCTCCCACTGATAAAGACCCCTACATCCAAGCGAATTATTGAAATAAAATTGAACCATATGTTAGTCCCGATATGACCTAGTTAGTCCCTAATGTAAATAAAGCATATAGTTGGAGCCAAATTGAATCCAACATGGCCGTCGCTACATATTACCATAACCCCAACCCCTAACCCTAAGAATAGACTTACTAATAATACTAATATGTGACAGCCATGTTGGGACTTAACTTGGGTCCAATTTACCTTTAACCAGAAGCATATATTAAAGTTATTGTCTGAGTAAACTGTTGAGGAAACATTACTAAATAATAAAATGTGTATTAAATATATTTAAATATATATGAGTAAACTATTATTAAATATATTTAAAGGAATCACTTGTAGGTAAAAATGCTTTATATTTTTGTGTATTGATAACTTTGTAGAAGTGAAACAGAAGAAGAGTTGGCATGGGTTAAGTCTAACAGAAAGATTAAGACAAGAATTTGGTGTTGAAGCCAGTGAGGAGGAAAATAAATCTGGTAGGTGGTTTAATCTTACATATTAATAATTTATACATTTATAAACAAGCCTGGACATAAAACAACAGTCAATAGACATTGTCTCATATTATCATGTAACATATTATATATATAACAAGCCTGGACAAAAAGCACCTATTGTGTGATAAATTCAGTCATTGTTTTCTTTTTTTTTTTTAGGTGAGTATCGCTCATGGGGGCTTTATTTTCATTTATGAATTCAGGAATGACCCCCTAACATGCTGTTATTGATCTTCAGAACCATTTCCCATACATACAACTAATCACTCTCCTTAATATCAGATCACTCTCCTTAATTTCTAAATCACTCTTCTTATCGAAACTGGGAGAGATTTTCTAGGGGAGCGATTTTTTCAATTTGTTGATTAAGGGGAGCTTTTTCCAGCTCTCCTCTAAAATACAAACAACAACGACTGTAATTTGTGTCTTAGAATCTCTGTGACAGGTGCGTTATGTCCACGCTTGTATATAAATGTTGTGCAATAATTTGTGCCTGAGAATGTCTATGACAGGTGCCATATGTCCAAGATTGTTCTATTTATCACATAGATGTTTATCTTACATGTTCATTATTCATGGTTTTTACAACAATCGATAGACTTTTTGGATATTTTAAAATGCGGGCTTACTCAACATTTAAAGCTATTAATACTGAAATAATGGCAAAGAATTAACATATAAAATTGGACTATTTATTTAACACTCGCTTCCTAGTTAACCCTTAACTGGTCGACGTCATTTTGAAGTTCTGACGTCAAGTGGTCAGGCTAAATAAAGGCTGACGTGAAATATTTTGTACGCCTATTTCAATCGACTACTGCCGAATAATTATAAGTGATAGACTCTTGACACCAATAAAAAAGTTGCTGGGGATAAGTTGATGTATAATTTGCAAATCATTCTAAATCCTTTTCATTCGAAATATCGTCTTCAGAATCGGTGTCATCGATATAATCCAATTCGGAATAATTCATAAGTATTTCAACCACTTCGAGCGTCTTTAACGTTCCTGACACCGTTAAATTACGTTTTTCGTCAAAAAATGTTGAACAAAGACATGGTTTTCTCAATGCCCTTGACAAGACAAGTTTCTGTCTGACACGCATGCGTGGCCATATCAATTAAATACGAAACTAAATACTCAAATGCAGCTTATAAAAAAGGTTCTTGCTCTGGTCGACTTTCGTCGACCGTGACCACTTAGCTGTATAACGTTGTGGTGACTATAGTCGACAATGACCGGTTAAGGGTTAATAAGGATGTTTCTCCAGTTATTGCTGTTTTTTACCATTATTCCACTCCTAGTGTTAAAATGATTTCAGCCATGCACAAACTGATGTGCAAACTAGATCCTGTTTCTGATGTTAGTAGAGGAACTGTCCGATATTGTAAATAAATAAACCAACAACACATTCTATTAGCTTCATAACTACATTGATTGACATTGTATAATAATGATATTATCCATAATAATGTATTTCCTACCAAATTATAGCTAATACAAATAATCTTTTTATTGTTTAATTGTCTTGTTTTTAGATAACTCTCGAGAAGGATCACTTACTCCCCCTCCCCCACCTCCACCACCCCCAGCGCGGACAAGTCCCTCGCCTAGATTAATGAAATTTAAGGGTGAGTTATGTGCGACAGCTCGATGTATATATATCGTTGCCTGTCTTGCATGTTACTTGTCTGCTAAATAGTTTTGCATCATTTTTATTCTTTCACAATTTTTATATATTCATCCATATTGACTAAATATATATTATCACTATCTTGTTTAATATAGCTTATATATCTATTATTCTAACCATATGTTCAAAATATTTAAAATTTAATAAAAGTAGTTTTATCCCTTTTATTATTTTAACTGTATGTTCAAAATATTGAAATTTAAAAGAAGTAGCTTTATCCCTTTATGCTAGTTTCTCTCTGTCGAGTATTGCGTTACGATAGGATTGGTATGTGCAGATACATTCAAACACGTTTTGATACGGTAAGACCTGATAGGATCACCACGATTACTCCACAGTTTCATTCGTGATAGTGGGAACCTAGCATTTGCACTTGGTACATGTAAAAATATTGACTTTCCATTTTCTTGAAAAACATTTGAAAGAAATGTGATGTCTTTTTACTTTACAGTATTTTTTTTTATAGCTCATTTTTGAAACCAACTGAAACAGTTTGTCCCTTTACTGTCTGAGTCACAGAACTAGTATACAGTCCATAAATAGATCAAAGCTATTTGTAGGACTCAAGCTGTTTGGGCACACTGATCAGTGAATATTAGCTAGGCCGCTACAATCACTGACAGGGATGACATTGGTGTGTGTTAATTAGCTCACAATATTAATATTAACCTTTTTCTTGCTGCAAATTAAATCCTAGAACATTATTTTGGAGTATTAGAAAATATATAAAGGTGTTTGAAGTATATCTGGATAAAAAATATTTCCTAATTAGTGTAAATAGGTATAGAAAATGAGTAAACAGCCCTATTCTGCCCGAACCAGTACACGTTAACACTGCGCGCTTTTGAGTCAATGATGGATGCTACGTCACACATAGAGGGGGGTTGGATGGCTGAATGGTTAGCGTGTGCGCGCTGTATCATACAGTCTGTCATTGAGTCGACTGGCGTGGTTTCGAATCCCCGGTTGTACGTGGCAAGGAGTAGGGTCGCCTGTCCAACCTCGTGGGTTTTCTCCGGGTCCTCCGGTTTCCTCTCACTGCTAAAGACCCCTACGCGCAAGCGAATTATGTAAATAAAATTAAACCATATGTTAGTCCCGAAATGACCTAGTTTGTGTCGAGTGGACGTTAAACCCCATTTCTCTCTCTCTCTTACGTCACACATAGAAGGCATTTGAGCTTATAAAGGTTGGTCATCTTACACAGAGTTAAAAGAAGGCTTTTGCATTACCTCTGTGAAAAAGATTGCTGTTTGGGGTGCTAGAGGGAGCAGGGGTACTAAAGGGCTATATTTGTATGGGCCTAGGATCAAATATGATCATTTCTAATTACATGTATAATCGAAGCTTCTAGGAAATAGTTGTGTATTTATGCTCTGTTTAAACAAGGGCCATACATGTACATAGACAGGCAACGTCCTCTCTCTTCTTAGCCTTCAGAATTCTGTGGCACCACAGCAAATTAAGTCTTAACAGTTGTGACTAGAAAAGAATTACCTCGCCTTGGGTTTTACTATGGCTATAATATAAATAAACCTATGATGCATGCACGTTTCCTGACTGGTCATGCACATTGATTCAATATTTGTTGCTGACAATAATTCATCTGCCGTTATGTGGAAATAAATTTAATCTGAGGCCTAGATGTAATCGAACCAACGCTTAACATTCAAGTGACACTGGCGTTGTTAATTTTATCTGCAGAGGAAGCGAATGTTGTGAATTTTCAATTTATCCTAACTTTGTACATACTGAATGGAATTGAACCATTATTTTAAGAGTATCTTTTTTTGTTATTCTGCATTACCATCTACATGTAAATGTGGTTCCTCCTTGTCGGTGGTGCAGGACAAAAAAATGAGGTCCTGTGTACACATTGACATGTACTTAATAGAATCCTTCACAGTTGGAATTCGAAATAAGAGTAGACTGTAGTGCCACTGTCCAGGCAAAATTTACCTCTAGCACTCTATTATGCCGTAAGTCTGTCTTCATTATTCTAGTCGGTGCAGAAAAGTAGGGCGTTAAACCCCATTTCATTCATGTAAATGTAATAAAGCACATGAATACATTTATGTGGTATTCAGATGTGTCAATGACAATAATATTCAGGTGTGTCAATGATGATAATAATAGTAATACAGGTGTGTCAATAATAATATTATCAGTAGTAATCTACTTATATAGCCTACATGTAATGCAGGACGATGTGATAGCAAAATAAGTCGCAAGTCTTTTACCATATGAACAAAAATGTTAAACATACATTATGCAAGAGTTAAATCTGTCTATTGCAGGTCTTTCTTTAGGCCTGAAATGTTATCTAAATTGTTATTTAGACATTAATTAACCTATCCAGACCATAATCAACTCTAGATGGCATCGCTAGTCTGCGATCTTAAGTGGATTATGAGCCGATTTACATGTATATTTAGTCTATTTCAAAAATTTTATTCAAATATCATAAACAATGACTTGCGACTTTTGACTCAGTTTGCTGTCATGGATCACATTATAAAACTTACATCTTTAATGTTGTTATTTCATAATCATTACAATCTGATTTAAAACACAAATCCTATTTCGTTAGTTCAAAATTTTGTTTTACTTGTCTTTACTACACTAGGATCTGGAGGAGTTGTTATATAACTGGCATTCTAGTTGATGTGAGGAATTGGCCAATAAAACGGTCTGTTGCGGAGAGGTTCTAGGCGTGCAGGGCACGGAACTGTGGGTATCCCACTAGAAACATCAACACTGATTGGTTAATCAAATGTCTGACGTCATGTGGTCAAAACCCACTCATATGACCCCTACAACCGGTCATATCATCATGTAGTATAGGCCATCTAACTTATAACAAAACGAAACGAAATATAGATCTGTATTTTAATGAGATAGTAATTATTATTAATTATTTTTTTAAATGTTGGTGGGGTTAAATGTTAGTACCGTAATTTAATGTTGTATGATTATTTTTTTTAATTTTTGCACTTTTGTATCTTATTTGAATGTATGGTATATTACTGCAACTTGCTTGCCTGTCACTCACAGTTTAAAGAATCATCATTTATACCCTCGGATTAAAATGAGGTGAAAATGATCTCATCAGTCTTTTAAAGAAACTTAGATTTCTACTGACACGCTTGTATCATTTGTTCCTTTCAGTATCTGTTTTATTTCTCTGTGATTTTTTTTACATCAATCTGACCAGTTTAAATATGAAGGATATTTTATTACAAACATTTAATTCAGCTTAAATAAAAACTAACATTAGTTTTTGCAGCATCATTGGACTGATGAAAATAGTTATTTGGCAGTGATTGCTAGATGTAAAGTGAAATGTAGAAATCGTATTTGTGTTTTTCAGATGAAGACAAACAGTTGTCAGCTTCTGGTGTTCCACCACCACCATCAGTACCTCATCCAGGACTTGCCCATTCTGCTGCTCCACCACCGCCACCTCCTCCACCACCCAAAGGAAATGCTGGGCGAATTCCTTCACTTCTATCTATACCCACCTTCGCAACACGACCAGTTCCAGTACCTCTACAAACTGCTAGTAGTGGTCTGGTGACATTAAGCCCACAATCAGTACTGCCACTTCCTCCTCAAGCCATAGTCAATCCGACTGCAGCTACCATTATCAACTATCAAGGTAGAAATTCTTTAGCGTTTCTCAAGATATATAAATTATCAATTTACTGTATTCATTTGACAAACCCTTTCCTAAATATCTTTTTATAGCATAAGATTTGCCATGCTAACCTTATGCTGTCTACAAATAGCGGCCCTTGAGAACAGACTCTAAGCTATTTGTCCGAAATTTTAAGTCTTAAATTAACGATTTTAATCGAAAACACTTAAGTATGCTTCAAGTGTTTATTCTACTTCCATTTAATGAATTGAAAAAGTTTATTAAGTCTTTGTGTGTATGACAGATGTGAAATGGAGTAGAACCACATTACAAATATATATTTTTGGATATGGTGGCCATTCAGGGCAGAAATCGAAGTACAGTAGATAGTTTTCTGTGAGCAGAATGAAGATTTGCCATAAGAATTTCAAAAATATGTTTCAATTTCAATTAAAGTTGCATTGCTTCAGAAGGTCAATAAAGGTTTACATTATCTGGATTTAGCCCTGCATTGGCCGAGAAAGCGGCGTGGTTCCCCCTTGTTAGTGATGCAGGACAGAGGGCTTGATAAGGACAGCTGTCTAGTCATTCGGATGAGACGAAAAACCGAGGTCCCGTGTACACATTGGCGTGCACGTAAAAGATCCCTTGACAGTTAGAATTCGATATAAGAGTAGGCCATAGCAGACTGAATGGCGTATGCCGTCTTCGTTAGCCCTGTTCGGAGCATAACAGTAGGACGTTAAACCCCATTTCATTTCATTTCATTTTCATCTGGATTTTAGACAATTGAAACAAATATCTTGCTGTTTAGGGACAGAAATGACTTATCCTTCATTTGTCCACTAGCCAGTATAAGAGCAAAAAAAAAAAAAACCATGGCAGCTTGAAATAAATAGAAAAAGAATGTGATCTTTATATTGTGTATCATTTGAAAGTTTGTATTTGTTTTTTAGACTGGATTTTTTATTTATTTTTTATAAGTCAATACTTGATCTTCATTCAGTCAATTATTATTTGTTTTGCAGCACAAAATGGTGGAACAATCACTTCTCAGCCATCATCTTCTCAAGCCATGGTTTACCCATCATCTGTTAACGCGTCATCCGTATTTCCATCAACACAAGGTACAAGTCCGGGATACTCAGCACCTAATAAAAGTAGTTACAATAGATATCGTAGAAATTCATCACCGTCACAGTCGAATCATAAAGGGGGAAGAGAAAACCCCTACTCATCTTCTCATTCTTATAATAATAATAATAATAATCACTCGTCCGATGCCCATACTAGAAGCGATTGGTCGACTGGTAGACGTAGTAGTTACTCTAGTAAATATCATTGAATCTTATAGTAGTTGTGTACAGTAGGTTGTATATGGTAGCACCTTTTAACGTAGCAGAATTTTATACTCTTCAATCAAGCCTGGTTAATGAAGAATAATCTTACAGCACCTGTGATTCTTTTGAATCAAGCCTGGGTAATAAAGACAAATCTTAGTGCTTTAATGTACATTTAGAAAAAGTTAACTGTTGAATCAAGGCTGTTTAATAAAGACTAATCTTTATACTCTTGAATCAAGCCTGGTTAATAAAGAATAATCTTACAGCATCTGTAATACTGTTAAATCAAGCCTGGTTAATAAAGACTAATCTTTATACTCTTGAATCAAGCCTGGTTAATAAAGAATAATCTTACAGCATCTGTAATACTGTTAAATCAAGCCTGGTTAATAAAGACTAATCTTTATACTCTTGAATCGAGCCTGGTTAATAAAGAATAATCTTACAGCATCTGTAATACTGTTAAATCAAGCCTGGTTAATAAAGACTAATCTTTTATGTAGGAGGAGTTAACACCCTTGAATCAAGTATGGTTTATTTATAAACTCAATAACATAATATAGAACACAATGTCAATAGATCACTATTTTAAATCTAAAGCAATGTTAAATGTTTTCTATATTAAGTTATTGTGTTTATTACAATATCAGTTGCTAATGGTTTATTAGACTAACGGTACACTGGATTCAAGCATGGCTAATTAAGAATATCCAGTCAGTCGATTTCCATTAAATGTTGATGCTTTTCTTAGTTTTCCATATTATTTCGTAAGAAAGAGTTTATTCTTTTATTATTCTAATTCTGATTGTTTAATATACTTTACTAAAGATAAAGATTTGTTAGAGATTATTCGTTGGTTCTTTTTTAAGTATTTTGTTACAGAGAATTGTACAATAATGCAAAGGTTTTAATTTAACTGTTAATTGCTATGTACATAGTATATAATATTTCATTCAATTTCTGTGAATTCAACTCTGATAACTCGCATAATCTAAAAACTGTAAGAAATTGTGAACTATTTATAACATTAATACGGTTTCATTATATTTATAACTAAGCACTAGTTCTATATTTTTAAATAACGATGAAACTCTTTCCTAGTTTTGTTTTTCATTATAAATAACAATGTTTTCTTAAAATCTCATGGAAGGTTTTGTTTATATTTTAAAATATAGAATCAAGTTTCATTTAAGAATTTGTTTTTGTGTAATTTGCGTTCTGAATTTATAATTTATTAAATTTCCCCCATGACCTGTTCTGAACTGTTTTCTTAATGGCATTGTCATATGCATTTACACAGTAAATTTAGAATATTCTCAAAATGTAATTAAACACTTTGGCAGAGTATTGTTGAATTTATTTATTATTTTATGAGTTGCATTGATTGAGACTACTTATGATCACGTTTCTCAAATAATTAGTCTCGACTTAATTTAACATTTAAAAAACCTTTGTTGTCGTTCTTTAATTTATTGTAAAAAAATGTATCATTCGTTTCATCATCTGTGGACATCTTACATGATGAAAATAATTTATATGACCAAATTCATTCATTCATTCATTCATTCATTAGTAGTTGTATATAAATATCATGTTCATGTCATTCTAATGTCTATTATCATTCTCTCTTATTTCTTCAATCTACATTCTTTTATCTTCATCATTTCATTAGTTTTGTCTCTTAGATTTCATCTTTTCATTTGTAGTTCCTGGAGATGTTTATTTCTTGTAAGAATAGTTTTACTAGGTGTGAATTGTGTAGTTCATTTTGTAGATTGTTCAGTGTACAAATTGTATATTTTTTTCCTGCCAGTATATATTTATGTACAAATGGAGAAACAACGTCTTGTGTGTCATATTGGCAACAAAGGTATATTATTTCATTCAGGTCAGAGTACTTTTCCCATTTTTTCGAAATACATGTCACGTACAACAGGGGAATCGAAATCACCCCAGTGGACTCAATTACAGACCTTGTGATACAGCATGCACATGCTAACCATTCGGCCATCCAACCCCCGCTTTTTCAGATAATTCCAGACATTAATCCATAAAGAGCCAGTCGAATGTTTACCCCAACTCCAAAAATAGTCAAAAACGTCCAACTCCCTCAGATAATTAGTAAATTATAAAAGAAATTTTCACTTTTTGTTAAAAAAAAAAAAAAAAATTATTTTGAGTGTATTTCTGGAAAACTACTCTAATCTGAAGGGAATTTTGTTCTCAAATGCGCTCTATGTTTTTACGTTGAAATAATAGAGTTAATAGTACTTAATACATGTAATTCTTACTGCTGTAAATGTTTAAATAAGGGGAGTAACTCCCCCGTGTAAATATTAACTGTATAGTGACATGAATCAAGTGTCAAGTCTATTTGCTGTCTGTAATGATAAATACAAAATTCTCTTTAAATTTATGTATCTATTTTTATTTTCTATGCAACCAGGGCTTCTTTTTATTTAGGAATCACGCGGTTTCAATGCGGATTTCAACATTATAATCATAATCATAATGCTCAACCAGGGCTTCTTTTTATTTAGGAATCACACGGTTTCAATGCGGATTTCAACATCATAATCATAATGCTCAACCAGTGTCAAACATATACCGTGGGTCACATATGCTACAAATTGATTCTAGCATGTTCCACACCGCCCAACATTACTCGGTGGCACTGGGAGGTACTGATACCTCCCCCCTCCCCCCGCACACACAAATAAATATTGTTTTTTTTGGGGTCCGGACGGGATCTTGTTCGTCATGCAAAATCATGGGTCACCACGCCTCCGACACTAATTGAAGGGACGTCCATTGATCAATTCGTTAAACCTGGTCAAATTCCACGTCCAGTCCCGGATTCTGCACGACATAAATGTAATGCACGAGAAAGCACCCCATGATGAAAAATATTAATGGCCATTGATACTGATCTAACGCCAATTAATCCATTGGGTGAACTGACGCCCACTGATCTTGGGCCAGTAAGTTCTCTGGGATTTTATTGTGTGGTTTCCCCTATTCAGTAGTGCAGGAATGGAACATGGTCCTGTCATTCAGATGAGGCCAAAAAACCCAACGAAATATGTGCACACTTTGGAGTGCAGGTAAAAAAACAATTCACAGTTGGAATTCGATGTAGAGTAGGCGGAAATTCTGCTGGTTTGGCAAACTGCCTCTTGGTGTCTGTCTTCATTATCCCAGATGGTGCAGATAAGTAGGATACCAAACCCCCATAACCATGTCATTTCATGTCCAACCCTTAGCACTATGAGCTTTGAGCCCCCTCTCACACCCCAATAATTTGGCCGCAAGTACTCTTTCCTCCGGGTTGGTTTATGCACGCAAGTAGTTATTAGTTACAACGAGGTCTGATTTTAACATAGACGTAGACTTTCAGAAGAAAACCCTATTATGCTCTGTACTGATCCCTTGGTAGCGAGGGTCACGATTGTGTCACTTCCGTTGTATCTATAACAGATTAGGTAAATGTTGGGATAGAGTTTTTCTCATACTCTTTCCCTGTGTCCCTTATCTATCAAATAATTCACAGCTATCTATTGTGACCAGTTAAAACAAGCGGTTGCCATGCCTGGGGAGGAGGTAAAATTAATAGAGCTCATCCTCTCATTCAAGATCTTTTGATCCTAAACATATTTGTTAAGTTTCATCAGAATAGGACAAAAATTGTAGCCCCGCTGGACGACCTAAAAATTCATACATATTTCACATCTTGCGTAAAAAGCTTGGAATACAGCTCTAGAATGTGAGGTCTACTGCGTACCAAAGTCGAACTCATCCAAGAACTTTTGATCCTTAACACATACTGTAGTTTAAAGGAGCTAAATCGCTAACATTTGGGACCTAGAAATTGACAAAAGTGGGTCGCAACGCATATAATACTGTAATATGAATGTATATAAACTGATTTACATTCAATGGTTTCCGTTTTTACTCCAATTTCAAATCAGTTATGTTCGGCGAAATAAGCCAGCAGTCTAAAGCGAGTGCAAATCTCTAGCGTCTGGTTATTCCAGTCTACATACGCCGTTGATTTGGTGCAATGTGTCTAGCCTCGTCCCTCGAGTCTCTTGATACAACTGGGGCTGAAGCGCATTATGGTACACGATTCGTGTACCAATGGTAAAATGTTTATTTTGTCTTAAATATTGGATATCAAAAGCCCATCTTTTCCCGGTAAGATCACAACATGAATGTTGATTTAATTTGACAAATAAATCGTGTTTTCAACGTTGAAGATTTTGGATGATATTGAGTTAGAGACTTAGCTACTTTAAGTTTCATCTCATGAATCGGAAAAAATGTAGCCCCACGAAGGTCTACAAACTTCATTCATATTTCACATTTTGCGAAAAAAGCAGGGGGACCAATGCGCACCAAAACTAAACTCATCCAAGACCTATTGATACTCTTTTTAAGTTCATTCGGATATAACTTCTGACCTCTAGATGGTCCACAACCTGGGTATTACATGCTTTATACTAAATGTATTTGCGTAAACTGGAGTGGCCATTTGACTGAAATTTTCAGTCCGATTTTCAGGAAATTCGGACTCAACCATAACTATGATGTAACGGTGATATATTTGAACGATTTTGAAAAAAAAAAAAAAAAATGGTGACCTCTAGAGTAGAGGGTCCACAAGCTAAAAAGGTGACATTTCGTACAATCAGGGGTCATAATCCAGAAAGTTAGGCCCAACAAGTACCAATATCGAAGGGAAGCCAGACCTTTGGGATATATCAAAATTGGATGAAAATTCGAACCTCTGGATGGCCCACAACCTGAGTATTACATGCTTTTAAGGGTAGCGGCAATTTTGTCGGACAGTTTCGGTCCAATTTTCACGAAATTTTAACTCGGCCGTAATTATGGTGTAATGGTGATATAATATTGGTGAAATATTATTTCAAAGGTTTTGATAATCAAATAAGAACTGTGAGGTCTAGAGGGTCCACAAACTAACAATGCCGAGATCTTTCGGTTATAAACATACATTGTCAGTTTCATCAAAATCGTATAAAAATTGTGACTTCTAGAGTGTCCACAACCTTGGTATTATGCATACATTTGTCAATTTCAGCACTACAGGATTAAACCACCATCAACTGTATTTGTATGGTAAGGGATTCAGAAAAGAAATAAAATTTAATTTCACTGCTGAGTAATTTCATAGGCCAGTCACTGGCGATCTAGATCCTTAGGAGCTTCCGGGGCCTAGGCCGCCCTGGACCCTCACCCAAAGTCCTAGGATGGTAGCCCCCCCCCCCCCAATCAAGAATTGCTTCCACCGGCCCTAATTCCAGAGACGAATATAAAACACAAATTTATATGGAAGACAATCACTGGGTTTATTTCACACTACGTTAACTTGAGAACGACAAGAGGAACTTGTTGAAACGTAGTGTGAAATAAACCCAGTGATTGTTTTCCATATATATTTGTGTTTTATATCACATGTTCAATTACTAAATGCCGTATAAGGATTTCCAGAGAAGACAAGTATGGCTGTTTCAAGGGTCCCTAATCTAGTTAAAGTTTGGCCCCCCTTTAAGTCATGAATTTACGTTGTTTTTGATGAATTGTTAAGAACGTCACATGTTAAATATGTGCTTAGGCTAGAAACACCAGGTTATACTCTAGATGGCACCATTTACAGGCACCGTTCGCGCCCGACTGAAGGGAACCCTTCCGGACTCCACTCCGTATAGAGTGAGAACCCCTTACTGCCTCTTGCCCGTTCCTGGTATCATGTAGACCGATAGTAACCACATGATTGTTCATTGGAATTTTCGATGAAACGGACATGTTTGTTCCGCATAGTATTTATCTGAGAAGGGAGTTATTCTCTTGTGGAGCCACGGTGGCTAAGTGGGTAAGACGCTGGCTCGCTAGCCTGGAGGTCGCGTGTTCGATCACTGCATTGGCCGAGAAAGTTCATCGGGATTTTCAGACGTGGTTTCCCCTTGTCAGTGGTGCAGAACGGAGGGCCTGACAAGGACAGCTGTCTAGTCATTCGGATGAGACGCAAAACCGAGGTTCCGTGTATACATTAACGTGCACGTAAAATTTTCCTTGGCATTTGAAATTCGATATAAGAGTAAGCCATAGTGCCGCTGGCCGGGCAAAGTTTCCTTCATAGCAAACTGCACAGCGTATGCCCGCCTTCATTAGCCCAGTCGGAGAAGAACAGTAGAACGTTAAACCCCATTTCATTTCGTTATTCTCTTGTGTCTCGTGATGGATACAAGAAACCCTATGCCCAAATTTGTAGAAACAGATATTTGATGTCAGTTAACCCATTTGTATTCAGCATTTCACACAAAATCATTTCACACCTGTAGCACTTTCCCCTCGAACTAACAATAAATTGTTTATTAAAATATTCAATTAAACGGAAACGTTCCTGTAGCTGTAGAATAATCGATCAAAATAGCATGTGTTAATTTATATGATATCTTAAGGTCTACCATGTGATATGGAAATTTGCAACACGTTTTAACACCTTATCTTTCTTCATGAAATCACAATGAATTGTTTATTGAATAAAACGGAAACATTTTTTTTGTGTGTTTTGTAGCTGTAAATTAATATAAAAATTATCATTTTATATGGCGTATTTCTACTTATGATTAAAGTAATCAAGTAATGCAGAAATTTGCAACACGTTTTAACATCCTATCTTTCCTCTCATTTTTCAGTCATAAAAAGGAGTATGGTGGTTTCAGGGGTCCAGAAACTAATTAAT
This sequence comes from Patella vulgata, assembly GCF_932274485.2. Lineage (NCBI taxonomy): Eukaryota > Metazoa > Mollusca > Gastropoda > Patellidae > Patella > Patella vulgata. The sequence goes on from NC_065885.2 coordinate 9,694,908, forward strand.
GTTCTTGCGTAGTTTGGAGAACCCTTTTAGTCGTGATTTTTCGTCGTTTTTGATGAATTGCTAAGGTTGCCGCACGTTAAATATGTGTTAAGCTAAAAACACCAAGATATACTCTATAAAGCACCATTTATAGTCTGTTTTTTCTAACGAAATATTGCGCCTGTTCGGAGAGAACCCCATCGGACCCTCGCCCTCATAGAGTGGGAAGCCCTAACGGAGCAAGGATCACTCCGCCACAGGTTCGTATCTGCCTGCAGTTTTTGTCTAGTGTCTATTGTTGACGAAAAACAGTATTGGTCTGGCAATCACGAGAACTTGTGAAATAAATAACAGACATAAAAAGTCCCTGAACCTGGCCTCGCGAAGCGTTACCTCTCCATGGGGGTCCGATGACATTTCTTTTGAAAAACTGACTATAAATGATGTTTCTATGGTATGTTGTGGTGTTTTCAGCTTATGCACCAATTCTATGTCTGATGATCTTATCGGAAATTAATTTTTGAACCCCGTATTGAATTCAGTAACTCTGAAAACTTTATTTTTCAAGCGATGTCCACATGAACAAAATTCACCATATTGGATTCTATTTTCATTTTCGTTTTAAATTTACCCCAGAAATTCAACTCTGCAAACCTCAAAACCCTCATATAAGACATATAACAAGTCATATCTAACGGAAGTAAAATTTAAAAAAAAAACCGATTAATTAAAACTCCATCGTTTGGGATTTCATTGCATTTCTGTCATTTTATTTGAGATCAGAATTGAACCCAGCGACAACGAATACCATATAAATGACACGTTACAAGTCATATCCAACCGGACAAAATGACAAATCAGCCATTTTGGATGCCATTTGAATTGCTTCTGTATTTTATTTACAAAATTTATCTTTAAATTCAGAGACAACATAATTCTTATAAAAGACATAGCAAAAAGTCATATCATACAAGATTCTCTCTGGTTATATTGAGAAAATGCCATTTTATTACTAAATTTGGCAGCCACTTTAAAAGAAATAGTTGGCTGGCACTATGTGAAAAACATAACACTATTTATGTTTGAAGAATTTGAAAAAAAAAGTTATTCTTCCACTACTAAAACACAGTGATTACGAGATAACGCTCCCCGAAAATTGTTCAAGGCCGCCCTATTGAATTATATTTATTACGTCATTTCGGCATGGCCGAATTTGAGTATGATGTTGTCTGACATATGTATAAATGGACCAAGCTGTATTGGTTTCTTTTGCCATTTGTTCGGGGTAAAACGTTATCCCTCCCCGCCTATATAAATCGTATTTTACTCATGTTATAAGTGTTTTCTGGCCATCAGAATTATGCAACTCTAGGTTCAAAATCTTTTAAAGGGGGGGGGGGGAACATGCCCCGGACCCCCATTACGGTGCTTGGCTGTTGACTGTGTCACTCGTATTAGGGGCATGTGTGCATCAGTATTTTTGCTCCCCCCCCCCCCACACACACACGCACAAAATCGTTATGTACACCCCTGGCGCCAATTATTCCCATAGCCTACCACGGCAAAATGAAATGGGGTTTAACGTCCTATTTATCTGTACAGAGGCTATTGATGGAGGATCTACTACTGTAGGGGCTGTACCTTTTGCGTACTGGCGGGATTCACCATCCAGATTTGGTCGTATGGTTGCTAGTCGTTGCTATGGCTAGGTCATGCCAATAATTGACGTGTTTGCGTGTTTCAGGCGTCAGTCATTTTAGAAAATTCCACTCATCTGATTTCTCCTCCCTCAGTCCAGCCGATGAAACCGATAAAATTAGCACAGTTTCGTGAGGTGATCGTATTATTTTCATAGACTGGAGTCCAGTCTGACCCAATAGATGCTTAGTGATCAGACTATAAGTCAGCCATTAAACAGTTTCTTCTCTAAACCAGTATAAGCGATTTTCGTTGAACAGTCCAATTTTAAAGTTACTGTGGATTAACATTGCCCAGTTATTTTATACCATTCCTCGTATCCTCCGAAACCGCTTTCGATCTAATTTGACAGGAATGCTGCTGACGCTGATTGAGATCCGTCTGTCTATCCATCCATCTTATTACACTTCCCGTGAGCTCTCAACAGGTCAGATTTGTTTCGATTATTGAATTAGGAACCAACCCCCAAGCGCTGCTCATCTTGTTGTTGTTCTTCTTCTTAGGGGCGAGAGGGGGGGGGGGCGACGGTGGCTAAGCAAGTAAAACGCTGGCGCGCTAGCCTAGAGGTCGCATGTTCGATCCCCGTGTTGGTCGAGATAGTTCATCGGGAGTTTCCCCTTGTCATTGGTGCAGGACAAAGGGCCTGACAGATGTCTAGTCGTTCAGATGGTACAAAAACACATTGGCGTGCACGTAAAAAATTCCTTGGCAGTTGGAATTTGAATATAACAATAGGCCGTAGTGTCGCTGTCCGTGCAAAATTTCCCCCATAGCACACTGTATACCCGTCTTCATTAGCCCAGTCGGGGCACAACAGTAGGATGTTAACCCCCCCCCCCCCTTCTTATGGTTCTTTGCGTCTTAGTATATATTATATAATTTTAGAATACTTATTTTTATTTGAATTTATGAATCACGTGAACGCGATAAGGTACAGATGTCGGTAAGTGCTTTTAAAAAAGATTCTGTAGTGTTGTGCATTAGGGCATGAGGAAGAACGTCATTGTATACATTAGGGCATGTGGAAGAACGTCATAGTATTGTATACATTAAACATACATTATGCAAGAGCTAAATCTGCCTATTGCAGGCCTTTCTTTAGGCCTAAATTATCAAATAGACATTAATTAACTTATCCAGACCATAATCAACTCTCGATGGCATCGCTAGCCTGTGATCTGTAGTGGATTATGATCCGATTTACTGCATAACTTTCCTTCACGATTTAATGATTAAATGAATAATCGAGACTATGATTTTTGTCGTACCGACTTTAGTAATGATGATCGAGGCTAGGCGGAAATTTCAATCGCTTAATTCTTGGTTCATAGAGGTTCAATTTGACTGAAATTTTCAGCATATTGCCTTTACATTATCTAGTTTTTAACTATTATAGTGAGAACTACCAACTCTTTATCTTATCTCCCATAATGTATCTGTAATATATTAATCCTTATAAGACATATAGAAATAGATTATACTAAAATTAACACACTTCTATGGATATACTACTTCTGAATTTTATTAACATGCTGGGGGGTTGGATGGCTGAATGGTTAGCGTGCGCGCGCTGTATCATAAAGTCTGTCATTGAGTCAACTGGCGTGGTTTGGAATCCCCTGTTGTACCTGACAAGGAATAGGGTCGCCTGTCCAACCTCGTGGGTTTTTTCCGGGTCCTCCGGTTTCCTCCCACTGCTAAAGACCCCTATGCGCAAGCGAATTATTGAAATAAAATTAAACCATATGCTCCCCATTCTCTGATGTTTGTGCCCCACCCTTCAGCACCCCCGGTTCCTACGCCTATGTTTGTTTATAATGTTCTAATTTCTTCATTCAAATAACTTTTGTGTTATAGTTGCTAATCAATTATAGAATGGGTAATTTAATATAATACCATGGTGATCACAATAGTTATAGAATGGGTAATTTAAAATAATGCCATGATGATCACTATAATTAAAGAGATAGCTATGTCAAGCTTACAGAATACGTGAAATGAAATGAAATGAACTGGGGTTTAACGACCCTACTGTTCTGCACCGGCATGACTTATGAAAACGGGCATACGCCCTATACAGTGTGCTACAAGGGAAGTTTTGGGGATCACGGTGGCTATGTGGGTAAGGCGCTGGCTCGCTAGCCTGGAGGTCGGGTGTTCGATCCCTGCATTGGCCAAGAAAGTTTATCCAGATTTTCCGGCGTGGTTTCCCCTTGTCAGTGATGCAGGACGGAGGGCCTGACAAGGACAGCTGTCTAGTCATTCGTATGGTACGAAAAACCGAGGCCCCGTGTACACATTAGCGGGAACGTAAACGATCTCTTGGCAGTTGGAATTCGTTATAAGAGTCGGCATAGTGCCGCTGCCCGGGCAAAATTTCCCTCATAGCACACAGTATGGCGTATGCCCGTCTTCATTAGCCCAGGTTAGGAGAAGAACAGTAGGACGTTAAACCCGATTTCATTTCATTTCATTGCCGGACAAAAGCGCTACAGCCTGCTCTTATATCGAATTCCAACTGTCATGGTTTATTTTGTTATGTGCACGCACAGGACCTCGGATTATCGTACCATCCGAACGATTAGATAGCGTTCTTTGTCAGGCTCCGTTTGAAATGAACAACAAAGACATCAAGCAACCCATATCCAAAAAATATATGCCTAATGCTAAGTTTGAGTATAAATGAATTTTATCACCTTATTATCAGTGACTTGACAAGGAGTAGGGTCATCTGTCCAACCTCGTGGGTTTTCTCCGGGTCCTCCGGTTTCCTCCCACTGCTAGAGAACCCTACGCGCAAGCGAATTATTGAAATAAAATTGAACCATATGTTAGTCCCGAAATGACCTAGTTTGTGTGTAGTAGACATTAAACCCACCCCTCTCCCCCCCCCCTTTCTCTCTCTCCCTCTCTCTCATCACTGACTAACGAGAAGCCAATTGGCCTTTAGTCTTCTAATCCCATCCCTATTAACGCTTGTCGGAAATGTCGAAATTACATTTCAATTCTTCTATGTGGGTTATTTTTAGGTCGGCGGAAAACGTCATCGTTAGAAGTTGTATATTAATCGGCTTTAACCTCACGGATTCGTGGTTACAAAGATAATTATAGATCTAATAATAAAACTAGATAAAAATCTGTTTATTCATAATTAAAAATGCCAATCATACTCACCTCTTGCTATTAAACATTAATGGCTTTGTTATCATCAAAATAGTGTTTATAGATGTCCGATGACCATTCCTATCCGTCCCTATATAGCTGCAATATGAAAATACCGCCCTTCCTCACCTCTGTTATAAGGCTATTCGGAATCCTTACTGACTATTTTTCATCGAGATTCTTCTTTGTTCGCTAAAAGAAATCATTTCTCGTCAGATCTGACATAAATTTATAATAATTCAACACTATTTGCAAGTAGAATTTTGTGATTAAAAAAAACATTCAGTCAGTGCATGTTCCGAGTCTCGTAATGGCTGATCAGTTCAAACGTATTTTGCGTATGTTTTTTATCGCAAAATTCCACTTGAAAATAGTGTTGAATCGTTATAAATTTGTGTCAGAACAGAGGTGGGGAAAAGCTGTATATTCATATTGCAGCTATATACGGGCGAATAGGAACGGTCAAGTGACATCGTCCGATTCATATTGCAGCTATAGGGATGGATAGGAACGGCCAGCGGACAACGTCCGATCACAGACCGTTCCTTAAGGAACTAGGGTTCGAGGTGCAAAACGGAGAGCCTGCCAAAGAACAGCGACTTGTCGTTCGGATGGTACGCACGTACAGTTACCCTTAACAGTAAGAATTTAATTGCATCATAGCACATTATATGGCGTATGCCTATCTTCATTAGCCCGGAACAGAACCCCAGTACATCTGTAATTCTTTTGACAATTGGTCATGTAGTTTTCACGACCCACGAATATAGAACGACAGATAATCTACTTATTTGGACACTTCCGTCTTCGTATATTTCCATTCGGCCAGCGTGTCTAGTAATCTCTCCTGATTTCCTTGTATCGATTCCATCAACTACGACACACTAATTCGAGGCTACCAATCATAAGCACCAGTGTTGCCCCGTTTATCCAGACAGAGATTGATCTGTTATAGACAGCCCGGCAGTTCTGTTACTCTATCTTAGCATGTCATTAGAAGGCATGGCAGTGATTTAAATATTGTTATTTGTGTCTGAATGTCGGAGACTAGCGCAGTGCCAGCAAGTGAACCTACACCGGTAAGATTTTTTATGAAAGAGTTTTCTTATATTAAGGTATTTACGAGACATATGTGACGGTATAATTCAGTATTTATCACCAAGCAGTAAATATCGATTCACTTGGGTTGACAGTGGTTAAGGCGGTTCAGGCGAATATCAGCGTGTAAAATCCACCATATGGTATGTGTTGTTGTTCAATATTATTCACAATATTATTTAGTTTCAAACTTAAAAGCAAGGTCATAGTTGTGTTTATTTTAGCGTTCAAATAAATTCGCACATAATCCTTGTGGCATTTGCGACTGAGCATTATAAACAACACAGCACAATTTCGATTGTTTACCATATAAATTTTGTTTTCCATATAAATTTGCTCATAGTGTAATATTGATATAAATTGCCAATTAACTGCCTGTTAGATCCATATTATCGTTAGCACAGGTTTGTTTTGCCCACAAGTTTGTCGTATTCGTTCTATTTGTTTGTAGTGTGGTCCTCCTGCACTTATTATTAACATAACTTGTCAATTATAAAATTGTTACCCATTTTGTGAACATCACAGGTCAGCGCTGTCATATAGTGTTAAACATAACTTGTCAATTGGCGATCTGTCATATACATATTGTCATTAACACATGTCAGCATTGTATATTAACACCCAGTGTCAGTTTCCGAATCGTTACGTCCATTTTATGAAGGCGTAACCGTGGCTTAGTGAGTAAGACGACGACACGCTTACCTGGAGGTTTCGTGCTCGATCCCAGTGTTGGTCGAGAAAGTTCATCTGACCTGGCCAGGGATAATGTATAGTCGTTCGGATGGGACGAAAAACCGAGGCCCCATGTACCCATCGGCGTGCACGTAAAATAAACCTTGGCAGTTGTAATTCGATACAAGAGTAGGCCATAGCTCCTGCTGTTCGGACACAATTTCGCTCATAACACACTGTATAGCACATGCCCGACTTCATTATCCCAGTCGCAGCAGAACAGTAGGACGTTAAACCCCATTTCATTTCCTTATTAGGAACAACACACGTTTGGCCAGTGTCAATTAGTTATCTGTAATATATCCATAGTTTCATTAACACAAGTCAACATAGTATTATGTAATAATGCAATGAACGTGTAATATATTAAAGGCTCCCTGCGTCATTTACATGTTTAAAAAAATATATCAAAGTTTCCACGGTTTAAACCAGGCTAAACTGAAGTCAAAATGATTCTTTAACATTTATTTCAAAACAAATCACAATTCAGGAATTCCGATCGTAATTGGGCCATTCTTGGATAGATATTACGTTTGGCTATTCCACTGTCATAATATTCAATAGTGTAGTTCGCAAGGGATTAACAATCTATCAAATGAAGTTCAGAGACTTTATTGTAACACGTCAATTAGTTATCTGCCACACCCATCAATAATAGAGATTATACCTGTATTATAAATCATACTTGATCTATGTAAAATATAACACAGGTTAGCTATCTACCACAGTCATCAATAATAGAGATTATACCTGTATTATAAATCATACTTAATGTAACATGTAACACGTCAATTAGCTATCTACCACAGTCATCAATAATAGAGATTAGACCTGTATTATATCATATAACTTATCCAGACCATAATCACCTCTCGATGTCATCGTTAGCCTGCGATATTTTCTGGATTACAATCATATCTGCTGCTTAACGCTCATCGATAATTAAATTAAAAAACTGGATAATCGAGACTATGTTTTTTTTTTATCGTACCGACTTTAGTCATAAAAGAGAGAGAGAAATGGGGTTTAACGTCCACTCGACACAAACTAGGTCATTTCGGGACTAACACATGGTTCAATTTTATTTCAATAAATCGCTTGCGCATAGGGGGTCTTTAGCAGTGGGAGGAAACCGGAGGACCGGGAGAAAATCCACGAGGATAATCGAGACTATGTTTTTTTTATCGTACCGAATTTAGTCATAAGAGAGAGAGAGAAATGGGGTTTAACGTCCACTCGACACAAACTAGTTCATTTCGGGACTAACACATGGTTCAATTTTATTTCAATAATTCGCTTGCGCATAGGGGGTCTTTAGCAGTGGGAGGAAACCGGAGGACCGGGAGAAAACCCACGAGGTTGGACAGGCGACCCTATTCCTTGTCACGTACAACAGGGGATTCAAAACCACGCCAGTTGACTCACTGACAGGCCTTATGATACAGCACGCACGTGCTAACCATTCGGCCATTCACCCCCCCCCCCCACCCTTTAGTAATGATGATCAGCAAATTGCCTTTACATTATCTAGTTTTTAACTATTATAGTGAGAACTACCAACTCTTTATCTAATCTCCCATAATGTATCTTTAATGTAATACGGAACTTGTCAATTAGCTATCTGCCACACCCATCAATAATAGAGATTAGACCTGTATTATAAATCATACTTGATCTATATAAAATATAACACAGGTTAGCTAACTGTCACATCTATATTTTCAATAACACGGGTTAGGAATCTATTATATATATTATTACTCATCAGCTCCGATTAGATATCTGTAGCCTGACACCAAATATTTTGCTTTCAAGCAGAGCTAAACAGCGGAAATACAATGAAGGCAATGGCTTCGTGTTAGTCCATATGAGATACGATGACATGAATTTTATTGTATAAAAACGTCCACGGGAAGCTGCAAACTACGTTAGTACTACAAACAAAGTTACGTTAAAAAATGGCAATACAATCTGATTTGATATTGCGCGGGTTGTATAGATAGACATGTTCCCGAAGCAACGACCGCGAGTTTTATTGATAAGATGTAAGGCGAGATCAAGCCTTCTATTGAAGATGATAGATAAATCATCGCTATAACAATTTCACCATTAGCCCTAAAGATTTTTGCATGGTAAATATCTTTCAACTGTAACCAACACTATAACATTCCTCGAGGCCGTCTAATAATCTAAAATGTAAATGAAAACACCTCACAAGTTTGTTAAGATTGTTTTTCTTGTTAAAGGAGTTTTCTTTCAATATGTGCAGGTTGGTGAAAAAAGATGGGGGTTTCATTAAAATGTGCAAACAAACCTAACTAACCACTTTTTATCCCCGTTAACGCTTCGGTGATCAACGATATCTGATTATGTCCTAAACAGCAGTGAAGTGGAGACACCATTACAGCGAGTTCATATATCTATATTATACCAATAACTATGTTTTACAAATGTATGTCTAATAATGTAATAATGTGATCAACTCCAATCTCAAAAGGTCAGTTATTTTTAGTTGGTTTCTGTGGGATGCTTTGACATTTTGGAAATACCAATTTCATTGTGGATCGCGCTAATGACAAAACTTTTGTATTTAATTAACTATTTGTGTATATCGACGAATTATTTACCCTTTACTCGAACGTTTTGAATATCCATATCCATGCTTTACTCGAACATTTTGAATATTCATATCCATGCTTTACTCGAACATTTTGAATATCCATGCTTTACTCGAATGTTTTGAATATCCATATCCATGCTTTACTCGAACGTTTTGAATATCCATATCCATGCTTTACTCGAACGTTTTGAATATCCATGCTTTACTCGAACGTTTTGAACATCCATATCCGTGCTTTACTCGAACGTTTTGAATTTCCATGCTTTACTCGAATATTTTGAATTAATATTTAAAAGGTAGGCAAAGTAACAACATCCATATACACACGCTGCAGGTTTTTCGTGGAACAATACGTGGTGGCCAAAAATATTGACTGTGTAATTTTGTCTTTGTATTGGAAATGAAAATAAGAGTAGACCGAGGTACCACTGTTCTTAGTCAAATTCACGAGTTAGCCCTCTGCATGGCGTATACCCGTCTTGATTAACAGGTAGCCGCGGTGGCTCGGCGATTAAGACGTCGGCTCGCTAACTTGGAGGTTTCGTGTTCGATTCTGGGATTAATGGGTTTTTTCGGGCGTGGTCAGCGGTGCAGCTGGGGGTCTGGCAAGGAACAACGCATAGTCTTTCGGTTCGGACGAAAAACCGAACTCCCGTATATACATTGGCGTGCACGTAAAATAACCCTTGACAGTTATAATTCGATATAATAGTAGACCGTGGTGCCGCTGTTCTGGGTTAAATTCCGGTCTAAGCAAACTGTATGGCGCATGACCATCTTCACTATCCCAGTTGGTGTAGAAACCCCATTTCATTTGTTAATCTCCTCGTTTAGCTGTATCGTGATCTTTAATTTTAAAGTAGCTAAGTCTCTAACTCAATATCATCCAAAGTCATACACGTTGAAAATACGAATTATTTGTCAATTCAAATCAACATTGATGTTGTGATCTTACCAGAAAAAGACAGGCTTCTGATATCCAATATTTAAGACAAAATAAACATTTTACCATTGGTACACGAATCGTGTACCATAGTGCGTTGTAGCGTCATTTGCAACAAATGACCAGAAAGAACGAGGCTAGACATATTCAACTGGAGAACCTGTTCAATAGACTGGAATAACCAGACGCTAGAAATTGCTATAACTGATTTGAAATTAAGAGTCAAAACGGAAACAATTGAATGTAAATCAGTTTATATACAATCAGATTACATTATTATATGAGTTGCGACCCATTTGGGTCAATTTCTCGGTCCCAAATATTAGCGATTTAGCTCCTTTAAAAAAAAGAAGAAACTCATTTCCATAGATTTTATAACAATAGAGTTGTAGGTGACGAGAAGTTACACGTTGAAATAGACATTGAGATCGAGAAAAGTCTGTAGGACGCCATAACGTGACATACGATCGACACCTTTCTTATTTAACGATCTAATTACCACTGACATGCTGATGTCGAATTTTGTCGACTAAGGAATTTAGAACCAGTAGTGTCGGGTGAAGTGAGAGAGAGAAAACCTAGTCTTTATGGTAATGTATTTGACAAAATGAAATGGGGTTTAACGTCCTATTGTTCTACTCCGAGTGAGATAATAAAAACCAGTATACGCCATGCATTGTGCTATGAGGGGAATGGGGGTTGGATGGCCAAATGGTTAGAAGGTTGGCGCTGTATCATAAGGGTGTCATTGAGTCAACTGGCGGGGTTTCGATTCCCCGGTTGTACGTGACAAGGAGTAAGATCGCCTGTCCAACCTCGTGGGTTTTCTCCGGGTCCTCTGGTTTCCTCCCACTGCTAAAGACCCCTACGCGCAAGCGAATTATTGAAATAAAATTGAACAATATGTTAGTCCCGAAATGACCTATTTTGTGTCGAGTGGACGTTAAACCCCATTTCTCTCTCCTCCCATCCTCTCTCTCTCTCTCTCTCTCTCTATGAGTGAAATTTTGCCCGGACAGCAGCACTATGGCCTATTCTTATATCGAATTCCAACTGTCAAGGTTTCTTTTACGTGCACACGGGACCTCGGTTTTCGTCCCATCCAAAAGACGAGACACCGCACTTGCCAGAACCCCCGTCCTGCACCACAGACAGGGGGGGACCACGACAGACAATCTCGAGGAACTTTCTCGACCAATAGGCCTATCGATTGCTTACTGGAGACCGTATCTCACGAAAGTATAACCGTAATAGAACATATTTAGTAATACATGTATATAAAAGTTATAAAACCATACGAAACGTACGCTGTCTGTCTACATTTACCTTCACTTGAGAATAGACACGAAATCAGTTGACCGACATTTTAACTCCTACATCGAGAAGATTAATTCCGAGTAGTATTTTTTTGCTTCCATATTCATATTTAACGAAATTGAAATGTTTATTTAGTCTTTGTGTGTATGAAATATGTAAAAGGGATTAGAACCGCGTAACCAATTAGTCAACTTAATTTTCAATATAGCGGCCATTCAAGGCACAGATCTATTTTCAAAGTAAGTAGTTCTCTGCAGAATGACATAAAACCCATAGATGGTGACAGTTGACACAGACCCGACTATATGCCATGGTTGATAAAACGATACAAGCGTTAAAGCGAGAATTTCATATTTTCTAAGAAAGTCAAAACATAATTATTTCTATGCCTTTTGCTCAATAGGTTGTCAACGGTATCATTCTCACACTTAAAAACCATTCACCCCAGAAATAATAACACAATTACCTTCTTTGTTTTTCTATTCCCCCCATGGAATAGCTATCGTCAAACGTTTGAATTTGAAGTTGAAAATGATATTTTTGCCAATTTCTCAACTGGCAATAGTGAATTATAGGATTATTTTTTTTAACAAGGTAGGACTGTTTATAGATACCATCTATTTTAAGGCTTTATTTTAATACATTTTAAAAATATAACTTAAAAATATGAAATTATCGCTTTAAGCGTTTTGTAAACATATTCCCTGGATGTTTAACGATGTCAGATCTGTATGGGAAGCGTGAATAGATCTGACAGATACATTGCGACAATGTCTACGCTTATAGTTTATAATTCTCAACTCGACTCCCACCGCTTGAAACAATCGATGTCCAATTACTGGTTAATATGCTGTAGTCGTGCCTGAAAACTATTAAAGTCCATCGAGATGGAAAAGACAAAGAAATCGCACGCATAGAGCAGCTGCACTTGTGTAAGAATATTCGAAAAATATAAATAATCCAATTGCTTTTCGTCTCACTGATCTGAAATCTAATAATCGTTTTTCAATTAAATACAGAAATCTGAATCTAGTTTTAATATCAGTCTGAAAGAAATCAATACAACCATACAAGATAAAATGAACTGATGTAGAGGGTTTAACGTCCTACTTTTCTGCACCGAAATGAAATGAAATGGGGTTTTAACGTCCTACTGCTGGGGTACCGGACATACACCATGCAGTGTGCTATGGGGCAACGTTCGACTAGACAAACTGTCGTGCGTTCGTTTACGTGCATGGCGGCGAGTAGGTATGTGGTCTCGGGTTTTCGTCCTGTTGATAAGCGGAATCCAGACAGGAAAATCCCAAGGAACCCCCTCGTCCAACACCAGGTTGCCCTGATTAGTAACCAAGCAACATATCCACTAAGCTACAATCTGATTAAAATACAGATATATATTTCGTTTCGTTTTTTATAGTTTCGATGGCCTCTACTACATGAAGATCTTACCAGTTGTTACGGGAGGTCGCATCAGAGGCCATACGGCCGACTTTTGCCCCTATGGCGTCAAGCATTTGATTAATGAATCAGCGTTGATTTTTTTAGTAGGATACCCATAGTTCCGCGCTTCGCACGCCATGAACTCGCAGCAACAGACCGCTTCATTGGCTAATCCCCCACATCAAACAGAACGCTGGTTACATAACAACTCTCTCAAATCCTAGTGTAGTAAAGACAAGTAAAACGAAATTTTGAACCATAAAAACGAAACGAAATAGGATCTGTGTTTTAATCAGATTGAGTAAGCCCCTGTGACTCCCAATACGACCATAGGGTTACTCGAATATAATAAATTAAGCATCAGAACACTGCTTTAATGATACGAATTGCCTACGGCAATCGACCGACCGGCAAAATTTGATGGATTCTGGTAATAGCATAGCCATCAAAATTAGAAAGTAAAAAATCAAAAGCAAAAAGTAAAAAAATCATCTTTTGATTTTCGAGTTTCTAAAAATAAATCCCATTGGAGAAAATCTGCGGTAGAAAATCGTGAGTAGAAAGGTTAATCTTCTTTGAGCGGCATTTAGCAATTGACATACGTAATACAAAAACATAATATGGAACACAATTACTATTTTATTTAAAGCGACGTTTCGTTGAGGGTTCTCTCAACGTTTTCAAGCAAATGATAATGAAAATAATATACAGAAGGTTTATATACAAAAACAAGTAACAACTAATAATCTTAATCAATAGGGAAAGTCTAATGTAGAAAATGCATAAAATTACCAGTTATTTCCTCTACAAAAACATCTCTTTTATATTATACGACTTTTCTCTTACTTTTGGTTATCTTCTTCTTAAGCCTGGCGCACACTACTCGACGACATAGGCTGGTTTTTTTTCAAAATTTTATTTAAGATACTCTGGAATATTTCTGGACTCACGAAGCCAGTTTTCTATACATACAAGAGTCGCCCAATTTGAGCTCGTTACTTGGAATACTATAAACGCACTGCACTCGACCGGCGTTGTGCTAAGACGGCTACGCCGCTGTCTGACAACCTTGTACAAAATTGAAGTATTCAACGCGATGACGACTAAAATGCATTTAGAGGTGTCACATGACGAAACACGTCGTGTAGTGTGCTTACTCCACTTATATTACGGTAATATTTGTCGCTAAACTCGACGCTTAAAGCGATAATTTCATATTTTTAAGTTATGTTTTTAAAATGTATTAAAATAAAGCCTGAAAATAGATGGTATCTATAAACAGTCCTACCTTGTTAAAGAATAATCCTATTAATCCTATAATTCACTATTGCCAGTTGAGAAATTGGCAAAAATATCATTTTCAACTTCAAATTGAAACGTTTGAAGATAACTATTCCATGGGGGGGGGGGGGGAAATAGAAAAACAAGGGAGGTAATTGTGTTATTATTTCCGGGGTGAATGGTTTTTAAGTGTGCGAATGATACCTATGATCGTATAATAGTGAGTTGACAACCTATTGAGCAAAAGACATAGAAATAATTATGTTTTGAATTTCTTAGAAAATATGAAATTCTCGCTTTCAATTGTCGCATAGATAGTGGACGGTATTTTGTACCTGATAACCCCCCCCCCCACACACACACACACACACACACCCACAAACACACCCACACACCCAATACCCTGACGACAAAAATCTATTCAACAGAGAATGGAACTTCAAACGGTTCAACCGCATGGCCCTGTCAAAATATAACGAGAATTTTGACGTTTTGTTTCATCAGGGCTTGAGGATAATTAGCAAAGATCTAGTGTCTCCTTCTCTATTGATTTTTCTTGTTGCGTGGGTTAAAAGTTAATTATAAATTTGCAATCAGTAATCCTTCACGTTGTCATTTTGTTTTGTTGTGTCGCTAGGGAAATCTGGTGTCTTGTTCTATGTTTTGTAATATAGAAAAAACCGGTCTTGGAATGTAGCGTATATTTAGAACGATAAACCAATCAGCGTATGTCGGTACAATAATAAGATACTAATTTGATATTCAAGGAGCTAAATCTCTATTTGGCATCTAGAAATGGACACAAATGGGTCACAACGCATATAATAATGTAATATGAATGTATATAAACTGATTTACATTCAGTCGTTTCTGTTTTTAATGTAATTTTCATTTTGTGTTAAATATATATATTTGTTACCAGAAGCCTAACTCTTATAGTAAGATAACAACATCAATGTTGATTTAGATTGACCAATACAATAAGTCGTGTTTGCAGTGTCGAAGACTGTGGATGATATTGAGTTAGAGACTCGCCTCCTTTAATTCTGCACACTATTACTACTAGTATTAATAATAATTTTATATGAAATGGTATTGGAGCCCCGTCCATAAACAATTTTGAGACCGACATTATGGTGACGTGTGCGACGCGTGCTAAGAGTTAAACGTTTCCACTCATTTGTTCGAATTCCAACTGCCATATTTATTGTAACTTGTACGGATGGACCTCGGTTGGTTTTCGTTCCATCCGAACGAATATGCACAATTTTCTTGTCAGTTTAGTCAGTATTAGAGATCTTTCATCACGCCTCTACATCTGGGCACATTTTTGTCGTCAACACTACAGGCGCCACGGACTTGAAAAAAAAATGTCCGAAGGTTCTTCTTAGCCTAGGCTGGAATAAAGATCCGATACAATTTATTACGCGGTAGCCTATACAGCCCAAAACAATTACATGTCCTCTGTGGCCCTAACTAGCTCAGAGCAACGAGGGGGCGGGAAGTGTTCTTAGGGGGTGCTGTAAAATTGACGGACAATGTATATCTATTGTTTTTATGGTCAACAATTTTTTTACAGGGCGGGGGGACACTATTTGTAAGGGGGGGCTTGGCTCCCCCTGCGCCCCCCTAATTATGGGCCTGATGTCCTCTTTATCTAGAGGGGGGTTGGATGGTCGAATGGTTAGCACGTGCACGCTGTATCATGAGTCCTGTCATTGAGTTAACTGGCGTGGTTTCGAACCTCGTGGGTTTGCTCCGGGTCCTCCGGTTTCCTCCCACTGCTAAAAACTCCTACGTGCAAGCGAATTATTGAAATAAAATTAAACCATATGTTAGTCCCGAAATGACCTAGTCTGTGTCGAGTGGACGTTAAACCCCATCTATCTCTCTCTCTCTCTCTCTCTCTCTCTCCCTCTCTCTTTATCTAGATTATCCAGCTGAATTATCTCAGTTTGTTTGTTGCTGTTTTTCAGGTTAAAATGGGTGTGTTACAACGGTTTGTTGACCAGGTTACCAGAAAGAAGACCATCAGTGAAGATTTCCATGAAACATCCTTAAGAAAATGTTTGACGACCTTCGACATCACGTTGTTAGGCATAGGGCACATGGTTGGTGCTGGTATCTACGTGCTTACTGGAGCCGTAGTTAGACTCAAAGCTGGTCCCTCAACCGTACTTTCGTATTTCTTTGCTGGTATGACCGCTTTTTTGTCGGCTTTGTGTTATGCAGAATTTGGTGCCAGAGTACCAAAAGCTGGATCAGCCTATTCATACACCTACGTTACAGTCGGAGAAATTTGGGGATTTGTAATTGGTTGGAATATTCTTTTGGAGCACATCATCGGCGCAGCTGCTGTAGCGCGAGCCTGGAGTGCATCTTTTGATTCTCTGCTTCACCAAGCAATCCGGAATGGAACGATAACTCATATTGGTTACCTTGGCAAAGATAGTGTTTGGTTTTCTGAATATCCTGATTTCCTGGCATGTCTGTTCGCCATAGTAATGTTTTGCGTGGTAGCAACGGGTGCGAAGTTCAGTATCCGCTTCAATTCGGTGTTTACCATATTCAATGGTGGTGTTATCTTGTTTATTATATGCGCCGGTCTATACTTTGCGGATACCAATAATTGGTCAAATACGGACAACGGTGGCTTCTTTCCTTTTGGATTCACTGGAACCTTGGCTGGGGCAGCTTCTTGCTTCTTCGCCTACATCGGATTTGAGGGTATCGCTGTATCCGGCGAGGAGTCCAAGCATCCCGAGAAGTCGATTCCCATAGCAACCGGGGTGTCTCTTCTGGTTGTGACCTTTATCTACATGTTAGTAAGCGTAACCTTGACCTTAATGATACCATACACAATGACTGACACTTCGGCAGCATTCCCTTTGGCATTCGCAGCACGAGGCGCCTACTGGGCAAAATACATCGTAGCCCTGGGAACTTTATTTGGTCTCTCTACGTCAATGTTGGGAACAGCGTTTTCATTACCCCGATCCGTTTATGCCATGGCTAACGATGGCTTACTGTTCGAATGTTTCGCTCGAGTACATCCAAAAACGCAGACACCTCTGTACGCCGTGGGAGTATTTGGGTTTATATCATGTCTGATGGCATTATTTTTTGACATAGATACTTTGATCGAATTTATGTCTATCGGAACTTTAACCGCTTACACCATAGTGGCCGCATGTATTATTATATTACGTTATTTACCCGTCTCCAAATGCCAGTTTGAACTGAAACCGGAAGAAGTTGCGGGCAAAGAAGAAGATTACGCGACAGAAAATAGTACTATTCTTAAAAAGTCCAAGAGCCATGACGATTTCGGACGCTTAAGGCAAAGATTGAAAAATATACCCATATTAAGAAATTATGAACCTGGTGACGCAGTTGTTATCGCAGTGGTTCTGATGACAATCTCCATGGCATTATTTACGTCTACCTTAATTTATGGAATGCCGTTACTGAAGGCGGGAACTTGGTGGCTGGTCATATTTATGTTATTGTTTGGCGCCATGGTGGTTTTCTCCTACATGATTATTATAGCGCATGAGCAGAATGACGCTTTTATGACATTTCAGGTGAGTACTATATTAGTTTAACCCTAGATGGTCAATCTTTTACATTTAAAGGAGCAAATTATTGTAAATTTTATTATTAGTATTACTACCATTATTATTATAAGGGTTTACACATTATTATTATAAGGGTTTACACATTATTATTATTATTATTATTATTATTATTATCGTATCTAACTTCTGTATGTATACCTTTGTGTATGAAATGAATATATTATTATTAAAATATAAGCCGGTTGACTTTCATTACAGATACCATCTGTTTCTCTGCTAGAACTATATGTTAATTCTAATTACAGATACTGTTTATTCCTCTGCTACCTTCTAAAATATGTTAATTATTATTACAGATACCGTTTGGTCTCTCTATTGCCTTCTATAATATGTTAATTTTGTTTACAGATACCGTTTGGTCTCTCTATTACCTTCTATAATATGTTAATGCTAATTACAGATACCGTTTGGTCTCTCTATTGC
Source organism: Patella vulgata (assembly GCF_932274485.2). NCBI lineage: Eukaryota > Metazoa > Mollusca > Gastropoda > Patellidae > Patella > Patella vulgata. The sequence goes on from NC_065885.2 coordinate 9,713,242, forward strand.
CTTCTATAATATGTTAATGCTAATTACAGATACCGTTTGGTCTCTCTATTACCTTCTATAATATGTTAATGCTAATTACAGATACCGTTTGGTCCCTCTATTGCCTTCTATAATATCTAAATTTGATTACAGATATCGTTTGGTCTCTCTGCTATCTTCTATAATATGTTAATTTTAATTACAGATATCGTTTGGTCTCCCTGTTGCCTCTTGATAAGTTGATTTCGATTACAGATACCGTTTGGCCTCTCTGCTATCTTCTATAATATGTTAATTTAATTACAGATACCGTTTGGTCTCTCTATTGCCTTCTATAATATGTTAATTTTGATTACAGATACCGTTTGGTCTCTCTATTGCCTTCTATAATATGTTAATTTTAATTACAGATATCGTTTGGTCTCTCTGCTATCTTCAATATTATGTTAATTTTATTTACAAATACAGTTTGGTCTCTCTGCTACCTTCTAAAATATGTTAATTTTAATTACAGATATCGTTTGGTCTCTCTGCTACCTTCTAAAATATGTTAATTTTAATTACAGATATCGTTTGGTCTCTCTATTGCGTTCTATAATATTTTAATTTTAATTACAGATACCATTCGTTCCTCTGCTACCTGCTGTCAGTATATTTCTTAACTTAGCTCTGATGTTTTCGCTTTCATACCTCACCTGGATTCGTCTTGTAATATGGATGGCCATAGGTAAGAATATAATAATTATTAGAGACTCTTGACAAGCAGAATTTGTCCCACACGTATGACGTATCCGTATTGTCGGGTTGCGGACCAGGAATTTCCGCTTTCATCATTTTCATCTACACCACTTTGCAAGGGATTTTCTTTAAAAAACGACATCATATTGTTCTCATAGAATTTAAATATGGTCTACACGACAAATCTAACGCGCCATCCACAATCCCACCCCACAATGAATGTCAACAAAATATTTGTTATTGATTTTGTTATTAAATTTTTGTGAACCTTGGGGGTAGTGACTATAATACTGAGCACCCCGAATAGGGGGGGGGGGTCTCCCCCTAAATTTTTTTTGAAAAATTGAGTCAATATCCTGGCATTTGAGGTCATTCCTGGGAGCAGATTCTTGTGAACAAGAGGACCAGAAATGGGAGTCAATGGGACAGTATCTCGAGATCTAACTGTCTATTAGGCCTGTTTTGTAAGAGTTGGCAGAACATTTGTACAGTCTGTCGTCCCACTCACTAGTGGTACTACCAGGGTCTAAGTGAGGGGGAGGGACGCAATGACGAGCATTGCATCATGGCTTTGAGTTTTTGTGCTCCCTCGCACAATGCGGTTTTCAACATTATAATCATAATCATAATCATAATGATTAACCAGTATCAAACATATACGGTGAGTCAGATATGGTACAAATCGACTCTAGCATGTTCCACACAGTCCAATATTACCCGCCGGCACTGGCACTGGGCCTAAGGGGACTCTGTCTCACGGGGGCGCTTACTTGGTCTCATGGGGCGCCCCCCTCTCTCGTTAAATCAGGGCCTGCTCGGAATTTTTCGGTGGGGTTTCCCCATGTCAGAGGTGCAAAACGGGTGCCAATGACGGGGCGGAAAACCGAGGTCGAGTATACACGATGGCGTGCACCTAAAAGAGCCTTTGGCAGTCGGAATTCGAAATCAGGGTATGCTATAACGCCACTGGTCGGGCAAAATTACCCTCACAGCACACTTCAATGTGTATACCAAGTTCATCCAGATTTTCCGGCGTGATTCCCCCTTGTCAGTGATGCAGGACGGAGGGTCTGACAAGGACAGCTGTCTAGTCCTTCGGATGGGACGAAAAACCGAGTTCCCGTATACACATTGGCGTGCACGTAAAAGATCCCTTGGTAGTCGATATAAGAGTAGACCGTAGCGCCGCTGTCAGGGCAAAATTTCCCTCATAGCACACTGTATGGCGTATACCCGTTTTCATTAGCCCAGTTCGAAGCAAAACAGTAGGACGTTAAACCCCATTTCATTTCAGAAACGTAGGACGTTAAACCCCATTTCATTTCAGAAACGCAGGACGTTAAACCACATTTCATTTCAGAAACGCAGGACGTTAAACCACATTTCATTTCAGAAACGCAGGACGTTAAACCACATTTCATTTCAGAAACGTAGGACGTTAAACCACATTTCATTTCAGAAACGTAGGATGTTAAACCACATTTCATTTCAGAAACGTAGGATGTTAAACCACATTTCATTTCAGAAACGTAGGACGTTAAACCCCATTTCATTTCAGAAACGTAGGACGTTAAACCCCATTTCATTTCAGAAACGCAGGACGTTAAACCACATTTCATTTCAGAAACGTAGGATGTTAAACCACATTTTATTTCAGAAACGTAGGATGTAAATGAAATGAAAGGAAATGGGGTTAACGTCCTACTGTTCTGCTCCTATACTGGGCTAATGAAGACGGGCATACGTCATACAGTGTGCTGTGCGGGAAATTTTGCCCGGGCAGCGGCACTATCGCCTACTCTTATATCGAATTCCAACTGCCAAGGGATCTTTTACGTGCATTCCAAGGTTTACACTGGACCTCGGTTTTTCGTCTCACCCGAAGGACTAGACAGCTGTCCTTGTCAGGCCCTCCGTCCTGCATCACTGACAAGGGGAAACCACGTTGGAAAATCGGGATGAACGATAACGTAGGATGTTAAAGCCCATTTCATTTAATTTAATCAATAAAAATATGTGGTTGAAAGTAAAGGCTTGCAGATGTTACACTAGTTTAAACACTTTTCATGGCCTTTTTTATGGCTATATGATATTTTAACTTCAACTGATTACTCGACTGCTGCCAGTCTGAATACTCCAAGTGGGCGTATCTGTCATGGCGACCGCCCGATTGTCATTTTATCTGATTAATAAAACTAATTTGAGATTCAACTTTGGAGAGTTGAAAGGTCAAATTAAAAGTATTTTGAGCTCTTTAGAGAGCTGAAGTTCAAAGTTTAAAGGAGCTAAATCGCTAACATTTGGGACCTAGAAATTGACAAAAGTGGGTCGCAACGCATATAATACTGTAATATGAATGTATAGAAACTGATTTACATTCAATGGTTACCGTTTTTACTCCAATTTCAAATCAGTTATGTTCGGCGAAATAAGCCAGCAGTATCAATCAAGTGCAAATTTCTAGCGTCTGGTTATTCCAGTCTACATACGCCGTTTGATTTGGTGCAATGTGTCTAGCCTCGTCCCTCGAGATTCTTGTTACAACTGGGGCTGAAGCGCATTATGGTACACGATTCGTGTACCAATGGTAAAATGTTTATTTTGTCATAAATATTTGATATCAAAAGCCCATCTTTTTCCGGTAAGATCACAACATGAATGTTGATTTAATTTGACAAATAAATCGTGTTTTCAATGTTGAAGATTTTGGATGATATTGAGTTAGAGACTTAGCTACTTTAAAGAATCTGTATGGATATTCACTCTGAATCTCCATTGTTAACTGACCAATGAAATGACCATAAAAAGAACTTCTTGGTTGTCATTTAGTAATTGAGCCGTAACACTCTTATAAAGACGAGAGTATCATCGTCGAAACCTTGCATGTTAATAAACCAGTAATTCTAAAAATAGTTTTTATCATAACCATAAAAGAAGTCTAAAATGAGTTAGACATGGTAGCAGGCGTGGTTGCTTACAATAATCGTTGGAACCAACCGCAACGACAACATAGGATTGGAAATTGTTCACACCCTCGCCATATTTAACAGAGAGATAGAGAAATGGAGTTTTAATGTCCACTCGACACAAACTAGGTCATTTCGGGACTAACATGTGGTTCAATTTTATTTCAATAATTTCCTTTAATGTAGGGGTCTTTAGCAGTGGGAAGAAACCGGTGACCACAAAGAAAACCCACGAAGTTGGACAGGCGACCACTTGACTCAATGACAGACCTTGTGATTTCACGCACACGCGTAAACAAGACCCCCTCATATTTAATATCTCCTTAGGAGTTTCGTGATGCCGGAAGTAGATTAACTAGAAAACCGGAAGTGCATATATCACTCACCAGCTCGAGCTATCCTTATACATCAAATTTCAGTCTCGAGAGGTTGGGGGCGGGGACAGGGAGGATGGGGACAGCGCTAGCGTAGACGTCAAACTAGAACAGACCACCAAGAACAGACAAAACCAGAACAGACAAACCAGAACGTACAAAACAGACAAAACCATAACAGACATACATGCAGGCAAAGAACCGACAAAACCAGAACAGACAAAAAAACCGACAAAACCAGAACAGACATACACACAGACAAACCAGAACAGACAGAACCAGAACAGACATACACACAGACAAAACCAGAACAGACAGAACCAGAACAGACATACACACAGACAAAACCAGAACAGACAAAACTAGAACAGACAAAACCAAAACAGACACACCAGAACAGACAAACCAGAACAGACAGAACTAGAACAGAAAAAACTAGAACAGACAAATCAGAACAGACAAACGACAGTTAAACACATGGGCTCTGGAGAGAAATCGCTGTTCTAAAGAATATTTCCATACGCCCTGTAAACTTTGGTGTATTACATTGAACGTTTGTACACTGTTTTACAGAATTTCTTACATTTGCTGTTTAAAGTATAGCTAATATTGATTTAGCCATAACACCTTTCTCTATTACAGCTGAAAGATAAAAGATAAATATTGATGTTTTATTAAATAGATTTATTTTGTTTGGTATATTTTGTTACAAAAAAAATGATTTGCTTTGTTAGTATCATATTATATTTAAAAATTCCATGCGCCTGAATTACAATTTCATGCTGTATATGTTAAAAATGAATTTCCGTGAAATTATTTATCGGGTAGTTATTTACAATTACAATTTCATATTTTTAGGTTATATTTTTAAAATTTATTAAAATAAAGCCTTAATATAGATGGTATCGATAAACAGTCCTACCTTGTTAAAGAATAATCCTATTAATCCTATAATTCACTATTGCCAGTTGAGAAATTGGCAAAAATATCATTTTCAACTTCAAAATCAAACGTTTGAAGATAGCTATTCCATGGGGTGGATAGGAAAACAAGGGAGGTAATTGTGTTATTATTTCCTGTGTCAATGACTTTTAAGTTTGGGAAATAAAGCCTATGATCGTATAATAGTGAGTTGATAACCTATTGAGCAAAAGACATAGAAATAATTATGTTTTGACGTTCTTAGAAAATATGAAATTCTCGCTTTAACAAGTTGCTTGCAGTTGCGCATAGGGACCTTAGCTGTTTAAAGAAAATGGACGGCAAGAGAAAACGGGGTTAGTTAGGTGACCACACTTCTTGTCACATACAAAGCTTGGGTTTGAAATCACGTCACTTAAATTAGACTTTAGACCACTTCCCGCCCCCTACCCAGAAAAGAATGTAATTTAATGTCCCGTAAATATTTCAGTCAATTTAAAACAAACATACGACTATTTGTTTTATGGCCAAGGTTATTTTATGAGTGCTATAAGTTTTTTGTATCATCCGTACAACTAGGGAATCCTTTACTTGCCAGAATATTCTGTCGGAATGGGGCTTTAACATCCACTCGACACAAACTAGGTCGTTTCGGGACTAACATATGATGCAATAATTCGCTTGCGGGTAGGGTTTTTAGCAGTGGTGGGAGGAAACCGGAGGACCCGGAGAAAACCCACGAGGTTGGACAGACGACCCTACTCATTGTCACGTACAACTGAGAAATTGAAACCACGCCAGCTCACTCAATGGCAGACCCTTTGATACAACACACACGTGCTAACCATTCGGCCATATACCTATGGGGCGCGCACAGGATAAAAATGTAAGACTGCCAGTGTTGGCAACCCGTCGGCTTGTTGTCTGCTCGAGTGATGTAGAGAACGTTTGTATGTGATGATCGAATGGCTAGCAGTTGTGAGAAAAATGAGACAACGAGTAATGACAAATACAAGCTAAGCTGGTATTGGACCCTCTCTCAATCAAGTAACATGACAAAAGTGCTACTTAAAAAAAAGATTTTCCTTGTGATTAAAATGTTTTGAGAGGGATTTGAAGCAAACTTTAATTTGAATATGTTTTTAGTCCAGATATATCACCAAATCATGAAATCACACAGTTTGTACGTGGGAATGTAGCTTTAAATCAATGAATACAATTATACTGTAACAAGGCAGCTTGTGTGGCGGTAGGCAGGGTGCCAAACCTCGGGGCAATGAAATGAGATGTGATATAACTGAGCTAATGAAGACGGCCATACGCCATACGATGTGCTATTAGGGAAATTTTTCTGGGACAGCGGTGCTACGGCCTACTCTTGTATCAAATTCCAACTGCCATGGGTTCTTTTACATGCCCGCCAGTGTGTACACGGTACCTCAGTTTTCGGTCTCATCCGAACGACTATACACTGCCCCTTACCAGGCCCGCTGCCCTGCATCACCGACAAAGGGGAACCACGACGGGAAATTCCCGATGAACTTTAAAATAGTTTTACAATATCAATCATTTGTGCAATAAAACTTCAATAATGAGAAACTGTCGCAACTCTCATAAAAATGGGTATGGAAATGGTGTTGCTGATGATAACATGCATGATGTATACATCAATAATCATTCTGATGATAACATGCATGATGTATACATCAATAATCATTCTGATGATAACATGCATGATGTATACATCAATAATCATTCTGATGATAACGTGCATGATGTATACATCAATAATCATTCTGATAATAACGTGCATGATGTATACATCAATAATCATTCTGATGATAACGTGCATGATGTATACATCGATAATCATACTGATGATAACGTGCATGATGTATACATCGATTCTATCATCAGGGTGAACAAAATTATCACGGTAATGATGAAAATGACAAAATGGTTCACTCGACTTTCCACTTCTGTAATATCAAGCATTTTTGCAATAATTTAATTTTTTTTACAAAACTGGTTGTTATTGCAAAACATGTTGTTGTTGCAAGACTTGTTGTTGTTTCAAAATTGGTTGTTATTGCAAAACTGGTTGTTATTACACAACTGGCTGCTACAGTGCTGTAAACATATGTCGCGTCCAATAGGAACATCTCTAATATCGTTTTTATCAAGGGACCCACGGTGGCTAAGTGAGTAAGACGCTGGCTTGCTAGCCCGGAGGCCGCGGGTTCACTCCCGGTGTTGGCCGAAAAAGTTCATCGGCGTGGTTTCCCCTTGTCAGTGGTGCAGGACGATGGGCCTGACAACCACAGCTGTCTAGTCGTTCGGGTGGGTTGTAAAACCGAGGTCCCGTGTACACATTGGCGTGCACGTAAAAGATCCCTTGGCATTTGGAATTCGATATAAGAGTAGGCCATAGACCCAATTTCCCGTCTTTATTAGCCCAGTCGGAGCAGAACAGTAGGACGTTAAACCCCATTTCATTTCAATCGTTTTTATCAATTTTTCCAGGTTTACTGGTGTATTTCTTGTATGGTATGCATCACAGCCGAGAAAACCGTACAGCCAGTGGTTATGGACATATTGTAGAGATGCCAACAGATAGCGTCACTGGAGCCGCAATACCAAACTTAGATGAAGATATCCGAGAACAACAACCACCTAGAAAAGACGAGGGTTTGTTTTGATGCCAAAATAACAATGTTTTATTAAAACCATGTAATCTGAACACCGTGAACGGAAACTAATCAAACTGTCAAATAGAATGAACTGGAATTCAAATAACGATTTGGTTCATTTAAAACATAGGTTAAAGCCTATGTGCGTCATTTAAAACATAGGTTAAAGCATATGTGCGTCATTTAAAACATAGGTTAAAGCACATGTGCGTCATTTAAAACATAGATTAAAGCCTATGTGCGTCATTTAAAACATAGGTTAAAGCCTATGTGCGGTATTAAAAACATAGGTCAAAGCACATGTGCGTCATTTAAAACATAGATTAAAGACTATGTGCGTCATTTAAAACATAGGTTAAAGCACATGTGCGTCATGTAAAACATAGGTTAAAGTCTGTGTGCGTCATTTAAAAGATAGGTTAAAGCCTATGTGCGCCATTTAAAACGTAGTTTAAAGCCCATGTGCGCCATTTAAAACATGGTTAAAGCCAATGTGCGTCATTTAAAACATAGGTTAAAGCCTATGTGCGTCATTTAAAACGTATGTAAAAGCCCATGTGCGCCATTTAAAACATAGGTTAAAGCCAATGTGCGTCATTTATATATTTCGGAGAATATCAAATTTTCCAGGACTGAATTGGCACTAAAATTTACTCAATTTAATTATTGAACAGGTGATTAAGAAAACAAAATCAAAATATCAACGGTAGACAATCTCCCGGCTTGGATTCCATCGGATTTGAAATAAACCCATCGAAAGACTTTACCTAACACCTATAGGTGGCGTTGGCTTGTTTATATCGTCAACAGAGGATGTCGAATATTGCGAAATTTGCGATTTATCATATCTTTGTAAATACTCAATAGATTTGAACCCTTTTTGGACGGATATTCACTTTAAAAATTCAACTTTCACAATATTATTGTTTGAAAGGTAGCCAGAATCCCTAAAATGGACGATCAGTGCAAGACTACTATGTAAATCGATTATTACACACCCCCCCCCCCTACACCCCCTACTCTCTTATCAACAGGTTCAGTGTAACATTATTACAACCCTTCATCTCTTATCAACAGGTTCAGTGTAATATTAATGGTAAGATACTGGGTTTTTATTATTATTATACAATATGGTGTCTGACTGCATGCTGTTATGGAATATTTAATTGTTTTTCTAACATTATTTATTCAATAAATAGAATATGCGATTATGGGATCTAAAAATAGTCTAGAATGCCTACAAATTCATTCCCCGTAAAAAAAATTATATACAAAAATTCAAATACTGTATTTAAATATGTATAGGTTTGAATTACATGTACAAAGAAATTAAAAATACATTGTTTAATTATATAAAGGTTTAAATTACATTTAAAGATATAAATATTGTTTCAAATTATAATTATAAATTGTGTAAAGGCTAAATTTACAAAAGAAATATATATATATACTCTCAGTGCTGTAATTAATCAAAGTGTTATATTGGATATATCATGATTTTATATAAGTATAGACGGGTCATACACAGAAGTTTATGGAAGCAGCGGCCACAATATGTTGAATAAATATCGCGCGATTGACCCGTATTCTAAAAGCTAGAATTCTCTGGTTATACATGTAAGTCTTAAATGAAACAAACATTGTATTAGATGTATAGAAAGTTTATGAGAAGACTATGTGTGAAATAGCTTTATTTAACGTCCGTGTCCACCGAGGTGATATCGCAGACAATGAGAAGCCTATGCTGTTGTTGTTTATTACAAATTTAACATCTAATACATATTGCATGATATTATGGACAAGTTGATTTAATTAAGTTATTTACATCTGGATGAGTAATATATAGAAGATAGGTAAAAACACTAAATAATAAAAAGTTCTTATATATCTAAACGCCACTTTAATGGTAACTTCGGGTGTGTGAGTAGTTATGTAATTGCATGGTAACTTCGGGCGTGTGAGTCGGTTAGAGGGTAAAAACAGAAGAGATTAAAGCCACTGATCGCATTTCGAGGGATTTTATTCCCTGGCAAACTGCGATATTTTCATTTAGTTTTTTTTATACTTTCGATGGGCTACACTACATGAAGATCTGACAAGTTGTACTCGCAGGTCGTGTCAGGGGTCGTACAAGCGGCTTTTGACCCTATGACGTCAGACATAGATTAATCAATCAGCGTTGGCGTTTCTAGTGGCTTACCCACTGTTCCGTTTCATGGCACGTCAAGAAGTCGCCGTAACAGACCGTTTCATTGGCTAATTCCTCACATCATCTAGAACTTCTGTTATATAACAATTCTTCCAGATCTTAGTGTAGTAAAGACAAGTAAAACGACATTTTGAACTATAAAAAACGAAACGAAATAGGATCTGTGTTATAATGAGATTTATGTCTAATTAATAATTCATATAAAGGCCTAAAGAAAGACCTGCAATAGGCAAATTTAGCTCTTGAATAATGTATCTTTAATCTAACTGACCCAAGCCTTTAGGGTATCTATCATTGATATTTGGATTTTGTTTTCTTTTCTTTTATTAAATGGGGGGTGGGGGGTGGGTCGATGGCTGAATGGTTAGCACGTGCGCGCTGTATCATAAAGTCTGTCATTGAGTCGACTGGCGTGGTTTCGATTCCCCGGTTGTACGTGACAAGGAGTAGGGTTGCCTATCCAACCTGGTGGGTTTTCTCCGGGTTCTCCGGTTTCCTCCCACTGCTAAAGACCCCTACACGCAAGCGAATTATGGAAATAAAACTGAACCATATGTTAGTCCCGAAATGACCTAGTTTAAACCCCATTTCTCTCTCTCTCTCTCTCTACCTCTCTCAATATCAGTACTTAAATTTTAGCTTGAAAAAAGCCGTGGAAAATTTTTATTTTTTTCGAAAATGACAAATGGCGGCCAACGGCTTTAATGGTTGTGGTGTAGGGCGTCTGATAAAACCTCCCCGAAACCTCACCAGAAATAAACTTCTAAGTAACCTGTATTCCATATAATTGTGTCATGTTTTATTCACCATTTAAGATTGATTTTTACTGCATATTCAATTTAAAAACCGATGTTCATTAATTATCTATTAAATTAAAAAAAGAAAGGCCATTTTCATTAGAATTATATATTCATGGTAAAACCACCATTTTGACTGGAATTATATATTCATCAACCGATATATTCTTTGTAAAACCGCCATTTTAATTAGAATTATATATTCATCAACCGATATATTCTTTGTGAAACCGCCATTTTAATTAGAATTATGTATTCATTACCCGATATATTCTTTGTAAAACCGCCATTTTAATTAGAATTATATATCCATTACCCGATATATTCTTTGTAAAACCGCCATTTTAATTTGAATTATATATTCATTACCCGATATATTCTTTGTGAAACCGCCATTTTAATTAGAATTATATATTCATTACCCGATATGTTCTTTGTAAAACCGCCATTTTAATTAGAATTATATATCCATTACCCGATATATTCTTTGTAAAACCGCCATTTTAATTAGAATTATATATTCATTACCCTATATATTCTTTGTAAAACCGCCATTTTAATTTGAATTATATATTCATTACCAGATATGTTCTTTGTAAAACCGCCATTTTAATTAGAATTATATATTCATTACCCGATATATTCTTTGTGAAACCGCCATTTTAATTAGAATTATGTATTCATTACCCTATATGTTCTTTGTAAAACCGCCATTTTAATTAGAATTATATATCCATTACCCGATATGTTCTTTGTAAAACCGCCATTTTAATTAGAATTATATATTCATTACCCTATATGATCTTTGTAAAACCGCCATTTTAATTAGAATTATATATCCATTACCCGATATGTTCTTTGTAAAACCGCCATTTTAATTAGAATTATATATCCATTACCCGATATGTTCTTTGTAAAACCGCCATTTTAATTAGAATTATATATTCATTACCCGATATGTTCTTTGTAAAACCGCCATTTTAATTAGAATTATATATCCATTACCCGATATGTTCTTTGTAAAACCGCCATTTTAATTAGAATTATATATCCATTACCCGATATGTTCTTTGTAAAACCGCCATTTTAATTAGAATTATATATTCATTATTTTTAAAAACTTAAATTAATTTACGTTAGCAGACTTTTCATTGGCGAAGAGCTAACTTTCAACTTTTATCCAATGGAAAGGTAGCATTCACAAAATATTTTAATCTTAAATTTTCGTTAAAAAAGCCTCGGTATATTCTGTATAAAACCACTATTTAATTTGAATTATTCTGTTCTTAGTATAGCCTTGTAAAAGTAGAGACCTAAATCAAAACCTATGATTAATAGTTGTTTATGCATTGTATTATTTATAATTAATTTGTTTTTATACTCTTATCAAACAACCAATTTGATTAAAATACAGATCTATATTACGTTTCGTTTTTTTTATACTTTCGATGCCTGACAAATAAAACGAAATTTTGAACTATAAAAAACGAATCGAAATAGGATCTGTGTTTTAATCAGCTTGATCAAATAACTGGATTAGGAAATAGAATCCTTGTTGGACTAGGAACTGGGGTCCAAGCGTTGCTCATTTTGTTGTTGTTCACGGGGGAGGTCGACGGTGTTCGAAAAAAACTCCAAGGTTCCTCCAATTCAAATAAGATCGACATGGAACATGGCATGCTTATTCTTTGGACAATTACGCATCCGCTGTCGGATTTTTTAAAATGACATCACAATTCCAAGATGACTGCGATGACATTCCTTGTCCATAATACGCTGGTAGCCTACATGTTTTTCTCTTCAATCGTAGAATTTAAATTTTCTAGAAACATGGTTGACTCTTACGTGCCAAAATTTGTAACAGTGATGTTATATTTATCCTAATCATGTATCAGCTCAGTATGATATTTGTCCATGTAGCGCAGACATCTGTAATTTTAATTTTGAACGAAACAGTAAATCAGGGGGAATAATCCTGATTATCGTATGGTATCAGACCACTGAATTAAATGAAATGTCAAATGTTCAACTCTGAAACCCCCTGTTTTTATGACAGCCATTCGAAAAAACGTACGAAATGCCTAAGAATCCCTTGTCACGAGCATATTGACATCCTCTTCGTGGTCATATTGCCGCACAATCTGGTTAAAACACAGATCCTATTTCGTTTTGTTTTTATAGTTCAAAATTTGTTTTACTTGTCTTTACTGCACTTGGATCTGGAAGAGTTGTTATTTAACTCGTGTTCCGAATGGTGTCAGGGATAAGCCAATGAAACGGTCTGTTACGGCGAGCATTAGGCGTGTTTTTCTCGGAACTGTGGGTAATCCACAAGTAACATCAATGCTGATTGGTTAATCAAATGTCTGACATCATAGGGTCATAAGTCAGTCTTTTGACCCCTGACGTGACCTATCGCTATAACTTGTCAGATCTTCATGTAGTGTAGGCCATCGAAAGTATAAAACGAAACGAAATATAGATCTGTATTTTAATCAGATTTATTGCCGAACATTTGTGACACGTTCAACCCAATAGACAACGTTTATGTTAAATTATTATTTCCAATAAACAACATTGATAAATTGTTATTTCCATAGACAACATTTATGATAAATTGTTATTTGCATAGACAACATTTATGATAAATTGTTATTTCCCATAGATAAGATTTATAGTAAATTATTATTTCCAATAGATAAATATATATATATATATATAATCATTGCATGCATTGTTAATTGAGTGTTTAATTTTCCTGGTTAACGGCTGTATAAACTTACATGTGTCGCTAGCTAAGCTATGCATAAAACTTGTCATTAGTTAGGCTATCCATAAAGTTTGTCTTTAGCTAGGCTATCCATAAAGTTTGTCTTTAACTAGGCTATCCATAAAGTTTGTCGCTAGCTAGGCTATCCATAAAGTTTGCCCTGAGCTAAGCTATCCATAAAGTTTGTCTTTAGCTAGACTAACCATAAAGTGTGTCCTGAGCTAGGCTATCCATAAAGTTTGTCGCTAGCTAGGCTATCCATAAAGTTTGTTGCTAGCTAAGTTATCCATAAAGTTTGTTGCAAGCTAGGCTATGCATAAAGTTTGTCATTAATTAGGCTATCCATAAAGTTTGTCTTCAGCTAGACTATCCATAAAGTTTGTCTTTAGCTAGGCTATCCATAAAGTTTGTCGCTAGTTAGGCTATCCATAAAATTTGGCTTTAGCTAGGCTATCCATAAAGTTTGGCTAGGCTATCCATAAAGTTTGTCCTAAGCTAGACTCTCCCATTAAGTTTATACAGCCATAAACCTCGAAAAGGTAGTACTAAGTTCTTACATAATATTGTTAGTGGGGCTTTGAATTATCCCTTTTTGCTATTTATCCACATTGCCAAAACTTTTCACTATTTATGTTCAGTGATTGTATGTAGCTAGTGCTTAATAGGGCTATAGCCAGATAGAAGTTATTCGCTGTTGTAATGGTTGTAATAAGGTTAGAAAATGCAAGGCCTAATTATGTAAGATTTAGATAAAGAGCTGATCATTCTTGCTATTATAGCTCAAAAATAGATAATGTAAAATGAAAATATTGAACATTTCATTCAATTCACTTCATTCTGAGCCAAGTTATCACTGTTTGTAGATTTGACAAGATGTGTGCATTGTGGTAGCAAGGCTACTGGTATATTCGAGACTTAGCCCCGCTTTCCCTTTTTAAATTAAATTTTTAAATGGCGAACCGTTCTAATCTAGTTAAAATCTCGAGTATCCGATGTCATCGAGAGTTGATTATGTTCTTGTTTTGTTAATAAATTTGTAATTAATAGTTTATATAACATTTCGGGCCTAAAGAAAGTCCTGCAATAGGTAGATTTAGCTCTTGCATATGTTTAATATAACTATTTATTAGAGATAAAAGTAAAAATCCCGAACATTGTTAGCAAGCTAAATAACGATTAATAATTCGACACACCCACAGGTTCACTACACATTTGTTTTTGTTACTGTCATGTCATGATGTCGGACTATTGCACACAATATTGACATTAATTAAGAGTTGAATAATCCTGCCAGGGCAATGGCTAGAGAAATTGCCACCCAACATACAGCCTGATACTCTAATACGTCAGAATCGCCCACTTCTTTCTGACTTGTTTTGAAGACAGAATAGCGCCGTGACGTGGGACAAGCTTGACGTCATTTACCACAAGTTATCCAGTCATGAAGTTTGGCATTCTCCCATGCAAGCCTCGCTATCGATTATTCGGTAGTGTGAAATGCAAGGGAAGACAACTCATCTTGGGAGATTGGAAGCTTGGGTGTCGAATCGACAGGTCATTTTAGTATGGAAAAGAGAATGTCTATATCCTTCAAAGCAATGAGTAAGCTACGTTTTTATTTGGAATTTCTACGAAGCGACAAACTGGCCTTTAATACTTGGGGATCATCTATTGTTGCTCTGGTCTGGTATCTGCCCATGACATTTTGGTATCTGCCTATTCGGGTTTGGTTATTTGTTCATGATGGGCTGTTATCTACCTATGATAACTTGGTATCTGCTTATTCTGTTTTGGTATCTGCCTATTCTGGTTTGACATCTGCCTATGATGGGTTTGTATCTTCCTATTTTGGCTTGGTATCAGCCTATGTATCATGGGTTGGTATTAGCCCATGATGGGTTGGTATCTTCCTATTTTGACCTGGTATCTGCACATGATGGTATGGTATCTGCCCGTTCTGGTTTGGCATCTGCCTATTCTGGTTTGGCACCTGCCTATGATATGTTGGTATCTGCCTATGATGGGTTGGCAACTGCCTATTCTGGTTTGGCACCTGCCTATGATGGGTTGGTATCTGCATATTCTAGCTTGGCATCTGCCTATAATGGTGAAATAAAATAAAATGGGGTTTAACGTCCTACTTTTCTGCACCGACTGGGCTAATGAAGATGGGACCTATAATGTTTGGGATACTTAACAGTGTTTAAAATTGATATTTATTATTTGTTAAATGTTTTTATTGTATAGTTATGTAATATGTTCATAATCTTTATTGTCTGTGATATTGTGCTCATATAAATAAATGTATAAAAATCTATTTATGAAAATGACAAAAATAAATTTATTTTTGATGTACACGGGTTTTATATTTTGTTTGTTCCTTTTTTTTTAAATTGTGTTCGTAAAAGGTATTATCTTATTAAAGGGGCATTATGTAAGATTTAGATAAAGAGCTATAATAGTTCAATAATAGATAATGCAAAATGAATATATTGAAAATTTCATTCGGATTACTTTATTTTGAGCGAAGATATTAGCCTTTGAAGGTTTTGAAAAGATGTGTGCAATAATTTGTAACCACCGTACTGGTTGTTCGAAGCGTAAATTCGTTTCACCAGTTTTAGATTAAACCATTACATGTCTGAACCGTTCTAATCTATTTAAAATTGGACCTATCCAATGGCATCGAGACTTGATTATGGTCTTGTCATGTTAATCAATGTCTAATTAATAGTTTATATAACATTTCAGGCCTAAAGAAAGACCTGCAATAGGCAGATTTAGCTCTTGCATACGCCATGGCCAAATGGTTAGCACGTGCGCGCTGTATCAAAAGGTCTGTCATTGAGTCAACTGGCGTGGTTTCGATTCCCCGATTCTACGTGACAAGGAGTAGGGTCGCCTGTCCAACCTCGTGGGTTTTCTCCGGGTGCTCCGGTTTCCTCCCACTGCTAAAGATCCCTACGCGCAAGCGAATTGTTGAAATAAAATTGAACCATGTGTTAGTCCCGAAATGACCTAGTTTGTATCGAGTGGACGTTAAACCCCATCTCTCTCTCTCTCTCTCTCTCTCTCTCTCTCTCGCTCTCTCATACACCATGCAGTGAGCGAAATTATGCCCGGACAGCAGCGCTACGACACACTTTTATATCGAATTCCAACTAATGTGCACGCAAATGTATACACGAGACGATTATACGTTGCCCGTTGCCAGGTTCTCTGTCCTGCACCACTAACAAAGTCGAACCACGCCGGAAAATCCCAATAAACTTTCTCGGCCAGTACCGGGATCCAACGTCTTAACTCACTGAGCTAACGCGGCTCCCTATAAACTATAAAGGACCATGTTACATTATTTCATTCTTGACTAGTCAGCCTACTCGTAGTAATATATCGCATTTATAACAAGCCGTTGCCATGCAAGATACGAAGACATTTTGCAATAGATGGGCGGAGAATGTGGAAAATCCTCTCATTGTCCCAATGCATCACATCCAATTAGAAAACGAATATATATGAACGGTTTTATAAATCAAATTAAAATTGTGACCTCTAGAGGATAGACATGCTAAAGACGAAATTGTAATCCAGGAGTAACAGTCCAAAATCGAACCCTTTGCAGATATTTTGGATATAGACATGTATTTTAAGCTTTATCAAAATTGGATAAAAATTGTGACGTGTAGAGTGATCTCAAAAACAAAAGTGAACGGACACACGGAAAATGTGGGCGTATAAACATCGTATAAACTATAATATGCCATTCGTATTACATAAGGGGGTGGGGGTGGATGGCCGACTGGTTAGCGCGTGCGCATTGTATGATAAGGTCTGTCATTAACTCAACTGTACGTGACAAGGAGTTGGGTCACCTGTCCAACCTCGTGGATTTTCTCCAGGTCCTCCGGTTTCCTTCCACTGCTAAAGACCCTTACGCACAAGCGAGACATTGAAATAAAATTAAACCATATGTTAGTCCCGAAATTTGTGGCTCATTAAGTCCGCATCGATGTCATCCTTATCGCGGCTTAGCGAATATTCACTGCTGATCAGTGTGCAAATAAACAGCTTAGCTCCCATAGTTGTTCTTCACTGGAAGCTGCAGGAAGCATCAAATTATAGAGTTGTTTCCCTTCCTTACTTTAAAAACATTAATACCCAGTTGATTCAGAACACGATATCGCCCAATCTGTTTCACAGAGAATTACTTACGAATTATCTCTGTCACAGATGACTGTCTAGAACACGTGCATTGACTTCACGCGGCGTCAGTCATTGGTTCAACGGCCCGTGCATTGTTTACATAACACCTAACTGCTTCGGGCAAAATGATGCATTTTACTTATTTTAATACCCATTTACACTAAATAGGAAATATTTTTTAAACTACAAATACTTCAAACGTCTTTATTTATTTTTCTTATACTTCAAAAAAATGTTTGAGAATTTAATTTGTGGGAGTAAAAAAGTTAATATGCCGAACTCATTAAGCCTCGTCGATGTCATGCTTATCAGTAATTGTAGCGGCCAAGCGAATATTCACTGCGGGATCAGTTTGTAGCGGCCAAGCGAATATTCACTGCGGGATCAGTTTGGATATCGCCATCGGTGGAAGCAGACGTTAACTTCTGATCACACCGGGCGCACATTGCTTCACAAAAAATAAAGAATATAAACAGATTTCTGCAGCCAACGTTTCTTGTTGATCATTTAGTACCCGCAAATAAATTAGAAAAAGAAACCGCAAACCACCAAAAAAATTATGTATGAAACAACCAAATATCACCACAGCTGAAGGGGACACGGCGAGGAAGACGTTGGCTCAATAACCATGATGTCGCGGATTCGAGCTCGGTGGTGGCCGAGAAGTACCTCGGGAATTTCCAGCGTGGTTTACCACTTGTTAGTGGTGCAGAACGGAGGGCCTGACAAGGATAGCTGTCTAGTCGTTGGGATGGGAAACAAACTGTTGGTCTATAGAAAGGTATGCCGTTAAACCACATTAAAGGACTTTAGGTGATGATCCGATTCCCCGGTTGTACGTGACAAGGAGTAGGGTCGCCTGTCCAACCTCGTGGGTTTTCTCCGGGTCCTCCGGTTTCATCCCACTGCTAATAGGATCCCTACCCGCAACTGTGCGTGACAAGGAGTTAGGTCGCCTGTCCAACCTCGTGGATTTTCTCCGGGTCCTCCGGTTTCCTCCCACTGCTAAAGATCCCTACCCGCAACCGAATAATTTAAATAATATTGAACCATATGTTCGTCCCGTAATGACCTAGTGTCGAGTGGACGTTAAACCCATCTCTCTCTCTCTCTCTCTCTCTTCCTCTCTCATACGTCATGCAGTGAGCGAAATTATGCCCGGACAGCAGAGCTACGACACACTCTTATATCGAATCCAACTACCAAATGTGCACGCAAATTTATACACGATTATAAATTGCCCATTGCCAGACCCCCTGTCCTGCACTACTAACAAAGTCGAACCACGCCGGAAAATCCCTATAAACTTTAGGTAAATGAAAGACAATAAACGTGTGTTTACTGTTTACCTAAACATTTGTTTACTGTTTTTTTATAGCCATACATTTATACGAAATAAGTAGCCTTACTCGTTCGTTTTCCGTTTAATGTTTATTTGAATCGATGTGCTTCCAGCTGTTAGTTCTCATATAAACCTTTCCACGCTACGATAAGACAAAAAACAAAACAAAACTTATATCATTTATAGGCTGGAGGTCAGTCTCGCACGTGACTTGAATTCTAAAAAAACAAACTAGACTAAAACTAGCCTAGAATTTGACGCTCTTTCTATCATTTTCCTATTTGTGAAGGGACGGGTCTTTAAACGTGAAATTAAATAGTTGTTATAGAGTTTTAGCGACATTAAATCAACCATTAAACTCATAAGCTCGAGGCAGTAGAACCAGATCCATGTAGCTGACACCATCTTCAATCGTTTTCTGATATTTTTGTTAACAGACAGGTCTTCTGGTGCTATTAGAACCTACCCGGTGTTCGTCCTATCAACCGTTAACAAGTAACCTTTTATAAAATAACCCGAGGCATGGAACTTTATCAGACTTTTCTCCAAATATCGATCACTTCCTGATCGAGTAAGAGTACCAGCGTTCTATCATATTGATCAGCAGTAAATATATGCGCTAGGCCGTGACAATCACTGATAAGGATGACATCGATGCGACTTAAAGAGCCCAAAATATTAACTTTTTACCTCCGACAAATTAAATTCTAAAATATATTAGAAAAATAAATAAAGATGTTTGAAGCATTTGTAGGTAAAAATTATTTCCTATTTAGTGCAAATGGGTATTAAAATGAGTAAAAGGCACCATTCTGCCCGAACCAGTAACGTCTTGTGTAAACAATGCGCGCGCCATTTAGCCAATGATTGACACTGTGTGATGTAAGGTCACCTGTTGAAGGCAGTCATCTTTTTACAGAGATATTAGAAGCCTTTCGTAATCCTCTGTGAAACAGAATGGCTTTCTATATGTACCAGGTACCTAATCACTCGGCAAACCTCAACAGATTCCAGTACCCTACATCTAATCTCGACTGTATGACCAAGTACGCCATTAGAACTACTTTCAAGTTCCCGGATTACAATGGCATTGTCCATGACGACTAATGACGTCATTGATGACGACGTATTTGAAGAATGTTTTATCATACAAAATTTTCAAAGTTTGAAGCTGTTTTTCTTTCAAGTCTATCCGATTTTCTTTAGACAAGGACAAATTTGCACTGAAAATTCTACACACTCTTCGAACGACGCAATTTTGAGAACTTCTTTCTAAACGCGGGCAAGTTTCCCTTTTAAGTAAACCGGTGCCGCATCGCAAATGTATAGGCGTAGGTGCATATCACTTACTGTCATACAGTCGAGGCGAGATGTAGGGTTCCGGAATCTGCCGAGGTTTGCCGAGTGGTACCTAGTATGACGTCGTCGCAGTCATTTTGAAATTGTGACGTATAAAATTCGAGAGACTTTGAGTCCGAGTTGAGTCCCAAGTCGCTGACTTTATTACTGAGTCGATTTCCCATGTCTTCACAAAGCTCAAATTCCGTTAAAGTCGTCAACTGCCCTTATCACCCAAGGCATATACTCGCTTTACAAGTCATAGTTTCAAATTGCCTAGAGAATTGTTAGATTAGCCAAATATAAAAATCTGAATAGTAATTGTGAGTCAGAGTTTCACATCTAGGTCATTCTGGTACTAACATATGGTTCACTTTTATTTCAATAGTTCGTTTGCACGTAGAGGTCTATAGCTGTGGGAGGAAAGCGGGAGCTCCGGAGAAAACCGACGTACAATTTTGTACTGGAAACTACGCCGCACTTGATTCAATGAAATATCTTAGACCATTCGAACACCCACCAGCATACCATCATATCAACTAACATCTCACTGACAGTACGCAATCAATTCCGTTCTACTTTATGTCCGTCTATAGAGTCCTAGAAAAGGTTACAAAACTAATCTCCACGACAATATATGTTTACCTAGTAAATATATTACAGAGTTCCATACATTCATTGTCTTCTAGTAGACAATTAAATACTACCCATTGTTTCACGAATGGTTTTACAGATTGAGTAAAGAATTCATTGCCTCGGATATACACTCTACATTCTGTGTTTATTAGCACAAAGATTGCGTGTTCGTTGGTATTAAAACCAAGAGGCATTTAATAGATACGCAAAACCATTTCTCAACGAATTAATCAAACGTATAGATGACCCGATGTATTACAGCACTTGGGGCCAGAGGTTTCTTAGAATATTAAAAGAGAAAGAATTTGTGATTTGATATTTATTGTCACGTTCTTTCATTCAGGTGTTATGAACAGATTTAATTGGTAATTGCGCTCCAGAGAACCGGAGCAATTAACAGTATTTTATGACATGTTTAAACACGCGATGACAGCTATAAGTTTCCCTGATATTTTAAAGACGTTAATAATAAAAATTAAAAAAAGGAATGAACATTATTTAACAACAAATAAAACATTCTTTCTCAATCATAAAATGTTCACTTAATTATACTGTTATAAAACTTGATCATCATTCTAGAATTTTGAAACATCTGGTGACGAAAGTAGTTTTATATTGTAAAACAAACAAGGGCAATAATATTAGTATACTGGTTACACCAAATCTCAAGTACCCGAGGAGATAACTCTCACTACACTTGCCTGAATTTTGGACACAGCTCACCAAATATTTCTAATGTAGGGCAAAAGTTTCTGAAAGCGTCAAGTTTTCCTTGGTAGCCGCATCACAATTGTATGTGTGTAGCTACTTATCACTTACCGTCATACAGCCGAGGCTAGATATTAGGTACCGGAGTCAGCCGAGGTTTGCCGAGTGATAATTAGCCAACTCACCCGAGTATGTTGGACTATTCAATCACATCCGAAACTTACGTTGTCTGTCTACAGGATGAGTCAATCAGTAAATCCCCCCCCCCCTTTTTTTTACAAATAACCCCTGTTAAATTATGTATACATGGTGGAGGTGCAGGGCGCGGTGGCTCAGTGAGTAAGGCGTTGGCTCGCTAACCTGGAGGTCCCGTGTTCGATCCCGGTGTTGGCCGAGAAAGTTTATCGGGGTTTTCCGCCGTGGTTCCCCTTTGTCAGTGATGCAGGACAGAGAGTCTGGCTAGGAACAACGTATACCGAGGTCCCGTGAATACACAAAAGAAACCCTTGGCAGTTGCAATTCAATATAAGAGTAGGCCGTAGCGCCGCTGTCGGGGCAAAATTTCCCTTATAGTACACTATATGGGCGTATGCCCGTCTTTATTAGCGCAGTCGGAGCAGAACAGTAGGACTTTACAGTTCGCGACTAATTTAGTTAAATGTAGCTAGTAGCCCCGTGGCTCAGTGACTTTGGCGCTATCTTACTAATCCGGTCACCGTTTCCACTTGCCAGCTGCCTAGTCGTTCGGATGGGACGAAAAACGGAGATAAAGTATGTCACTGGCAGCACATTAAAGACCCCCCGAGAGAGATAAAAAAAATATGACTTGGCAAAATTTCCTTCTTAGTACTCTCCATGGCGTTTGCCAGTCTTCATTGGTGCAGAAAAGTCAAACAAGAAGCCTTTATTAAAGATGCATTATGGGAGATTAGATAAAGAGCTGGCAGTTCTCACTATAATAGTTATAAACTAGATAATGTAAAGGGTATTTGCTGGAAAGTTCAGTCAAATTGATCCACTCTGAACCGAGATTTTAGCGATAGAATTTTCGGTCTAGCCTCGATCATCATTACTAAAGTCGGAACGATAAAAAACATAGTCGAACAGGAAATCGGAACCTAATCCAATAAACATCGCAGGCTAGCGATGACATCACGATTTGATTATGGTCTTGTTTTCTTAATAAATGTCTAAAGAAAGAACTACAATAGGCAAATTTAGCTCTTGCATAATGTATGTTTAATGCTTTAAATCGCATTTCAATTCATTTCATTTCAACCAGTAGATGTCTTCGTATTAGGAATTTTGGAATTAAAACAGCGCCAAATTATCTTACAAATTGGGAGTCGAGGTGACTCAGTGACTAAGGCGCTGGTCCTCTAACTAGGAGGTCCTGGGCTCGATCCCGTTATTCCTCGGGATTTATCAGTGTCTTGATAAAACGAAAAACAGCGGACCGTTCCGTGTATACGTCGGCGTACACGTAAAAAGATACTTTGACAGTTGGAATTCGATGATAAATTGTCCTTATAGCCCACAGTAGGGCGTATGCAAAAATGAAATGAAATGAAATGGGGTTTAACGTCCTACTGTCCTGCTCCGAACTGGGCTAATTAAGACGGGCATACGCCATACAGTGTGCTATGAGGGACATTTTGCCCGGACAGCGGCACTACGGCCTACTCTTATATCGACTTCCAACTGCTAAGGGATCTTTTACGTGCACGCCAATGTGTACACGGGACCTCGGTTTTTCCTACCATCCGAACGACTAGACAACCGTCTTTGTCAGGCCGTCTGGCGTATGCCCGTCTTCATTAGACCGACTGGCACAGAATGGAAAGTAAGATGTTAAGATTTAGATAAAGAGCTGGTCGTTATCGCTATAATATTTCAAAAATAGATAATGCAAAATGAATATTTTCAAAATTTCATTCAAATGATTTTATTTTGAGCGAAGTTATCAATGGTTGTAGTTTTGATAAGATGTGTGCGTGCATTGATCGTAGCAACCGTACTGGTCATTCGAGTCTTAGCCGCGCTTTTCCATTTTTAAATTAAATCATTAAATGGCCGAAACATTCTAATCTACTCAAAATCGGAGACATCCGATGGCATCGAGAGTTGATTTTTGTCTTGTCATGTTAATTAATGTCTAATTAATAATGTATATAAAATTTAAGGTCCAAAGAAAGACCTGCAATAGGCAGATTAAGCTCTTGCATAATTCCTGTTTAATTTCACGTTACAAACGATATATTCTACTGACAAACTAAAATTATTTTGAAACTCGACTTTCTAAAACTGGTAATTACCGTAAACACGAGACGAATCCAACATGGAATTAATCTCAGTTTTCAAGTCTAAGTTTTATTTTTATGTTATTAGCGTCACCATTTGGCATTCATAGAAACCGTTTAGATCTTAGACTTTCCATGCATCATGACTTCTAATGGTTGACGGGGGTTATCATTACCGCAGTTACCCGCCTTAATAGATGTTTAGAATTATTCGTGAAATTTCATAGCTATTCCTAATTACAGCCTGGGCCATGCGTGTAAAAACCTATCATGGATCGATTACTGCTCGGGATGGATAGTAACAAGCTTTGGTAATAGGTTTGTTTTTTTTTTCTCAGCAAACATACGTATAAAATCGCGTGAACGTGAAAAAGAAAATAAATAAAACTTGTTGTATTTGGAAATAATATGAAATTACCTCCGCCCCCATCAGTGTACAGAACATTACGGGGGAATACATTGCTGACAATATTATGGATCTTTCCAAAAGAGCAAGGAACGCTGCCTTTCAGCCGATAGTCCCCTTCGCGAAAAAGGGTGGGTTGGGGGTTGGTCGGGAAGAGGGGGCGAGTGGCCTGACACGGGCTTTTTAAATTATAGTCTGCATTGAGTCAGGTGCATGGTTTCGAACCCCCGGGTTGTACGTGACAATGAGTAGGGTTTCCCCAAACTGCTAAAGACCTCTACGCGCAAGTGAATTATTCAAATAAAATTGTACCATATGTTAGACTCGAAATGATCTGATTTGTATCAAGTGGACGTTAAACTCCATATCTCGCTCTCTCCGTCTCTCTTTCAATTCGCTACTTTGACATCTGGAACGAAACTCACGTTTCTAGATTCCCATATTTATTATAAATGCATAATCAATACAATATTTGAAGAAATAAACATATTGTTTCTGTGATATTTATAGCAATATTCGATTTATTAGCACTAAACAACATGTCAATGCTTAATGATATAAAAGGCCTTTAATTTTATAGACCGTAAAACTCCTGCCATTAAATCAAATATATGGTTGAATCACTGCAACATGAAACAATAGCGGAAATAATCCCTGTTGGCTTTATTGTATAATAGGAAATATTGCAATTTAGATATGTTTTTGCTTCTGAATTATAACTATATAAAGACAATAATTCGATGTTCGGGATACGGATAATGCTTTCTTAAAAAGTATAAGCCGATTAACCCACGCTTGCTTCTGGAACGAAATTTAACATATTTCAAAATTCAAATGTGGTACACTTCTCAGTATAAGTAAAACAAATCTGATTAAAATAGAGATCTATATTTCGTTTCGTTTTTTTTTTAATACTTTCGATGACCTACACTACATGAAGATATGACCAGTTGTACTGGGAGGTCGCGTCAGGGGTCATACGAGCGGCTTTTCACCCTATGACGCCAGACATTGATTAATCAATCAGCGTTGACGTTTCTAGGGGTTTACTCACAGTTCTGTGGCCAATTCCTCACATCAACTAGAACACCTGTTATATAACAACTCTTCCAGATCCTAGTGTTGTGGAGACAAGCAAACACGAAATTTTGAACTATAAAAAACGAAACGAAATAGGATCTGTGTTTTAATCAGATTAAAGTAAAACAACGTAAAATTAAAAAAAAGGTTATGGTGAGCGAATATTTTATAACTCAATTATCGTACAATTCCCGGTAAAAGTAAAACAGAATAAAATAAAAAAAGTTCACGATGAGCACTTTTTAAAATGAGTTCTTCTAATAACAGGTGATGGCCTGGAAATAACAAGCCGTAATAATATTTCGTTTCTGTTTTATGTTTTTCAGATCGTCTTCCTTGGCACCAAAATCTTTTGCTGTTTCGTAAGCCACGTCCATAAGCCGATGTAACAATCGATTGGCTAATTCCAATTCACGTGACAATTCCTGAAAATAGAAAGTTGTGGAAATATTTAATAAAGCAGACTAAAATTTAATTAATCTGTGGTTTAACGTCGACTCGACACAAACTAGGTAATTTCGGGACTAACGTATGGTTGAATTTTATTTCAATAATTTACTTGCGCGCAGGGGTCTTTAGCAGTGGGAGGAAACCAGAGAACCCGGAGGGAACCCACGAGGTTGAACAGGCGACCCTTCTCCATGTCACGTACAACCAGGGAATCGAAACCACGCCAGTTGACTCAATGACAGGCCTTAATGTACAGCGCGCACGTGCTAACCATTCGGTCATCCATCCGCACCGAATTTACAATTAGGACTTGGATTCAATCGTACTGCCTAAACTTGTTTGTGACGCTGACTTTATTATATCATCTTACATTTGTTTCAGTCAAGCACGCCAAGCAAACTGGTTCACCTTTAATAATAAACTAGGTCACCGGATGTGACGCTTTAAAAGTAACTGTCATGTCTAATTTGTCTAAAGCTGTTTTTCTTTCGTTAGCCGCCGATTCACCTTTAGAATACACCACCTATCCGGACATACTGTCACTGGATATTATGTCTCTGATTCCCGCCAAAATGCATAACAGTTTAATTAAACTAGATCTACAGATGGAGTTTAATGGGTTGCTATAGATAAGAAAGTGAAATATTGAACATGTCACCCAAGACTGGAATCATTCTCGTTCATTTGGAAGCGATGGTTTGTCGTGTACCTTGTTGACATACTAAACTTAGGCTGTCTGTCTACAGTTAGCTCCGCTTGAGAAGAGACACTAAGCTAGTTGACCGACATTTTAAGTCCTAAATCGACGATTTATGTCGAAAACACTATAAGTTTTTATTCTCCTTCTATTTAATAGAATTGAATAGGTTTATTTAGTCTGTGTGTGAATGCCAGATGTGAAATGGAGAAGAACCGGATTACAAAGCAATATACTATTTTTTAGATATGGCGGTCATTCAGGACAGAGATTAATTCTCGAAGTATGGAGTACATGGATCTCTGTGTGCCGAATGCCTTGTTGGCCGTCACATAATGTTGTATTTGAGTTATTCCTCATATTACCCTATTTTAATACTTCTAGAACAAATACAAAAAAACTCTTCAGATCAAGTATATTATATTGACTATAGCCCAAGGAAGTCTGTATAACAAAAAATGAACCATCTACCTAGAGGCGAATTACCGAGATAGTCTGTTGGTTTCTGGTTTAAAGAGTTCATTCATTACGCAAATCTTAATCTGTCTGTCTGTCTATTTAGTGTGATTTATTTACCGATGTTTTGGATTCGCGCACTGACCTGATAAAATATTTTCTAGTTAATTTTCTTTACAAAAACAATTGTAAGCAATTTGAACTGGACTGGCAACGAACAGTGTCTAGTCGTTTGGATAATACGAAAAACCGAGGCCTGATGTACACGTTGTAGTGCACGTAAAAGAACCCATGACAGTTGGAATTCGAAATAAGCGCCGCTGTTCTAGGAAAATCCCCACACCTCCGCCATAGCACCATTGATGGTGTATACCCGCCTTCATAATCCCAGTTGGCGCATTAATGTAGAACGTTAAACACCATTTCATGTACAGATTTTCCGGCGTGGTTTCCCCTTGTCAGTGATGCAGGACGGAGGGCCTGACAAGGACAGCTGTCTAGTCATTCGGATGAGACGAAAAACCGAGGTCCAGTGTACACATTGGCGTGCACGTAAAAGATCCCTTGACAGTTGGAATTCGATATAAGAGTAGGCCGTTGTGCCGCTGTCCGGGCAAAATTTCCCTCATAGCACACTGTATGGCGTATGCCCGTCTTCATTAGCCCAGTTCGGAGCAAAACAGTAGGACGTTAAACCCCATTTCATTTCATTTCCATTTCATGTAATTGAAAGGCGGCATAAGTGGCATAAACAGGTCACAATTCTACGGAAATACAATTACTGCTTATTACTGAGCGACGTTTCGACTAGGCTTCTCTAGTCATTATCAAGTAATGATAAAATATGAAAATATGACAAGATAATATATACATGTACACAGCAATCATTGGTTAATGATGACCAACCAGATATACCTTTTAATTACATGTACCTAAAGAAGCAGTAATAAGCAGTAATTGTATTCCAAAGAATTGTGTCCTGTTTATTCTAGTTCAATTACTAAATGCCATTGTAACAATTTACCAACGTAGCGTTTTGCTCTTTAATAAGTTAAACATACATTATGGGAGATTCGATAACGAGTTGACAGTTCTCACTATAATAGTTAAAAACTAGATAATGCATCTTTAACACAAAACTGGTCGGGGATTGATTAAAACAATTTAAAGATGCATTATGGGAGATTAGATAAAAAGATGGCTGTTCTCACTATAATAGTTAAAAACCAGATAATGTAAAGGCAATTTGCTGAAAATTTCATTCAAATTGATCCACTATGAACCGAGATCTAAGCGATTGAAATTTCCGCCTAGCCTCGATTATCATTACTAAAGTCAGTACGATAAACAGTATAGTCTTGATTATCCATTTAATCGTTAAATCGTGAAGCAAAGTTATGCAGTAAATCGGCTCGTAATCCACTAAACATCGCAGGCTAGCGATGCCATCTAGAGTTGATTATGGTCTGGATAGGTTAATTAATGTCTAATTAATATCAGGCCAGGCCCAAAGAAAGAACTGCAATAGACAGATTTAGCTCTTGCATAATGTGTGTTAAATGACTTCGAAGAATGGTAATATATTGTGATAAAGCAACGCCAATTTGATTTCATTTTCTTTAAGAATACCTGTAAAAATTGCCCGTCTAATTTTTTCGGGAAAAAGACTTCTTTAAAAACAAAAAGTACTTGCTTTAGTTCCATGTATTTAAGTTTTGGTTCAAGTGGCTATTCATTTATCAAGAAATGAAATCCAATTGATGTGGCCGAAATATCGGATAGCGGTTCTACTGATGACATTACTCAGTGCAGTACAAGGATAGCTGCAATGGGTCTTGTCATCAGTAGAACTGTACTGGGTCTTGTCATCAGTAGAAATGTGCTGGGTCTTGTCATCAGTAGAAATGAAATGGGGTTTAACGTCCTACTGTTCTGCACCGACTGGGATAATGAAGACGGGCATAGGCCCCTGCGCCATACAGTGGCGGCACTATGGCTTACTTTTATATCAAATTCCAACTGCCAAGGGATCTTTTAGATGCATGCTAATGTATACACGGGACCTCGGTTTTTCGCCTAGCTAGTCCCCCTGTCCTGCATCACTCACAAGGGGAAACCACGCCGGGAAATCCCTATGAACTCCTCGGCAAACATCAGGTTCGAAACACATGCCGAAACGTCGTGGTACGTGTATAACAAACACATGATTGACATAATGATAATGTTTTTGTGTCTGTGTGTTCGTGTGTAATTTCCTTCTTGCATGTCTAATTCCTTATTTATTATAATCATGCATAATATCCCCCAAGTTCTATAGTGTCAGACATATCCTAGTACTAGGGCTTCACTCAATCAGCAGGATGATGTTGATTTATTACAGTTCGTCTGGTAGCAATGGTGCTTCAAAGAAATGGAAACCACTTAGGGCGACATTGATGTCTCAATTTATACGCTGGCAAAACAAATTCGCGATTATGTCAATTACTTGGGTATAATGAAAACAATTACAACCTCGGCTCTGCAATAAGAAGTCAATACAATGTTTGGGTTAAGGAGGTGGCAATGATAATTAAAGCTCCTTCACTGGGAATTTTGGGGGAGGTAAAGTGTCGGGTCGGAACGTTCCGAATTGACGGAATTGTAATAAAGCGGTACCAGAGTTCTGCCGGTCCTGAAAATAGATGCAGTGTGAGCGGAATCGTGACGTAATCAGGTGATTGGTTGAGACAGTATGCGCATGTTTGGCCGTCCAGAATTCCTGTGGTTGCTCGATTGACACATTTTAAGGGATTTGAAGATTCCCACGACGTTCAATCGAGTAATATACTCATAGAAGTAAAATACACCGCGAAAAACTGTTTAGATACGAGAACGTTTCAAAAAAAAAAAAAAAAAAAAAATGAGTGGGGTCGCGAGCGGGTGTTCTTAGAAGGGCGAGTCACCAATCGCCGGGTGCACAGTGGCAAGGGCCCATAAATAATATTAATCAAATATGTCAAATGTTTTCCTTTTTCATTCTGTAACGCAAAAGATAGATAAATTAAAATTGGATTATATTGTCGAAGGCTCTTCTGCTTTAAAGATATCCCCACACAAATAATTAAAAATAAATACGTTCTGGGACCTGTTTCACGAAATTTTAACTAAGATAAAATCCAAATTTTAGTAATTTGATTGGATAATATTAAGTTGATTTTAGTGCTTAGCCAATCAAAATTGAAATATCTACTAAAATTTGGATTTTATCTTTAGTTAAGATTTCGAGAAACAGGGCTCAGATTAACTTATATCGTATCCGGGCGGGAGCGGTAATTATCAAGTCTGGTTCTCACTTGTCAAAGATGGCGGCTGCAGAACTGACAACAAAAAATGTGTAGCTAACAAAGAATGTATTCATGACGTATGTTCGTCATCATTAGCCCAGTTGGTGTAAAAAAGTAGGACGTTTAAAAACCCAATTTCATTTCCTGTTTTGGTGTATGCCCGTTTTTATTATCCCAGTCGGTCCAGAAAGTTAGGACGTTAAAAACCATTAATTTTATTTAAGTATTCCAAAGTCCGCTGTCCGGGCAAAATCCCCCCATAGTAGGCTACACTGTATGGCGTATACCCTTCTTCATTATCCCAGTCGGTGCACTGGTGCAGCGTGATTCCGCCTTGCCAGTGATGCAGGACGGGGGGCCTGCCAAGGACAGCTGTCTAGTCGTTCGGAGGGATCGAAAAACCGAGGTCTTGTGTACACATTGGCGTGCACGTAAAAGATCCCTTGACAGTTGGAATTCGATATAAGAGTAGGCCGTAGTGCCGCTGTCCGGGCACAATTTCCCTCATAGCACACAGTATGGCGTATGCCGTCTTCATTAGCCAAGTTCGGAGCAGAACAGTAGGCCTTTAGACTCCATTTCACTTCATGTCGACTATTCCAAGGGCGTGGGGTGTTGATAACTGGGTAATCTTGTCAATCAAAGTTATTTCGATTTAACAGACCTACTTTCTGAAATCTTTCATATATGTCGACAATCACCTACCAAATTGGAAACGTGATCCCAAAAAGATAAGCTTGAAATTACGCAGATTACAGACGGAAATTGTTACTATATATGAGGAACGGGGTAATCCTATCAAAGATATCTCATTTGGATCACCACACAGACATCTTAATTGAAATTGTACGTTATGAAAGGACACAAATCGAATACTATACAGTAGCCGATTGGTTAAAGTAGCTAAGTCTCTAACTCAATATCATCTAAAGTCTTCGACACTGAAAACACGAATTATTTGTCAATTTACATTAAAATTGATGTTGTGATCTTACCGGGAAAAGACGGGCTTCTGATGTCCAATATTTAAGACAAAATAAACATTTTACCATTGGTACACAATTCGTGTACCATAATGCGTTTCAGCGCCATTTGTAACAAGTGACTCGAAGAATGAGGCTAGACATATTCCACAAGTCATGTCAAACGGTGACGCCATATTTTTATCTGGGGAACAAGCGTAATAAATACTATGCGTGTAGACTGGAACAACCAGACGCTAGACATTACCATTCGATTGAGACTTCTGGCGTATTTCGCCAAACATAACTAATTAGAAATTACAGTAAAACAGAAACGATTGAATGCAAATCAGTTTATATATATTCATAATACATTATTATCTGCGTTGTGACCCATTTGTGTCAATTACTAGGTCCCAAATATTAGCGATTTAGCTCCTTAAAATGACCGATTGCTGAGCGAAATGGAACCGACGTCACAGTAGCTCAGTGCGTAAGTCGCTGGCTCACTAACATGTGGATCGCGGTTTCGATCCCGGTGTTGGCCATGAAAGTACATATCAGTGGTGCAGGTCTGGTAACCTGACAAGGAACGGTGCCTAGTCCTTCGGGTTGGACGGAAAATCGAGTTATCGTGTACAAGTTGGCTTGAGCTTAAATTAAACCATCACTGTAAGAATTCAAAATTATCCAGTTTGTATTTCATTACATGTCTTCAATAGTTGGTGGAGAAAATTAAATTAGGACGTTTTTACCCCATTTCATTTCTCTATATCTCCAATCTTTGAATGTTTTAAATATTTTTCGCATATTATTCAGTTTATATTATTTTCACCCCCCCCCCCCCCAAAGAAAAAATAATTAAAAAAAAACCCCAACAAAAAACAAGAGGAAAAAAGGGCACACTAAAACCCTTGTTTTTCAACCTGCGATTCGTGAAAAATCTGGGAGGGGGAGAGGGATCCACAAAGTCAAAGTGATTCCTCGGGGATCCGCGGAGTAAAGAGAGATGCGTCGAAAGAACATAATCATGTAAAATTCAGTTTGAGTACCCGACGTTTTACCCACTGGGCCACAGCGATTCCCTTCAATCACGCAACATTAGTTTAAAAGTGAAATCTAGATATTTTCAGGGCGAAACCCCGTGACAAGCCTTTATCATATTCCGTCAACTGTCTGAAGCTCTGGGAAATTCTTTAAAAAAAAAAGAATTAAAAACTTTTTTTGTTTCCATATTCTGTGAAGTGTGCACGCGTGGATAATATCGTATATACGCTTGCCTAGGTTACAACAATACATGATCGTGGCGATTATAAAGTTACTCATACATTAAAAAAATGAAATTCCAGAAATAAGTTACGTAACCCCGTTAAATAAGTATGGCGACCATTTCCGAACGGTTCAATATTTTGATTTTAAATTTCAGACAACGTAAATATTCCGTTTCGTCACATGTTGGCATTTGGATTACGTTGTTTAAGCCAATTCCAGGTACTAGCATGCGGTTCAACGAGAGTTTGGAGCCACGGTGGCTTAGTGAGTGGGGCACTGGCTCGCTAACCAGGTGGTCCGGGGTTCGATTCCGCTGTTAGCGAGTAAAGTAATATAGGATTTTTTTTCAGCCTGGCTTCCCAATGTTCGTGAGGCAGGACGGAGGGTCTGGCGAGGAACCGAAATTAGTCGTTCATGTGGGGCAAAATTCCGAGGACCTGTGTATAAGCTGACGTGAACACAATTTTATTATCTTTTGAGAGTTGGAATTCGATGAAAAATAGGCGAAAACTCCGCTGTCCGGGTATCGTTATCCCGGTTCGTGCAGACGTGTCAGAGGGAGAGAGAAAGAGAATAGGTAATTTCGGGACTAACATATGGTTCAATTTTATTTCAACAATTCGCTTGCGCGTATGGGTCTTTAGCAGTGGGAGGAAACCGGAGGACCCGGAGCAAACCCACGAGGTTGAACAGGCGACCCTCCTCGTTGTCACGTACAAGCGGAGAATCGAAACCACGCCACTTGACTCAATAACAGACTTTATGATTCAACGCGCACGCGTTACCCAATTGACCACCAGACATGTAGGACGTTTAAATCCCATTTCATTTCACAGGCAGGTACTTACTAATGTAGATGAAATGAAACAGATTTTAACGTCTTAATTTTCTGCACCGACTGGGCTGATGAAGACGGATCTATTAATGTAACTTAATGATTTGCATGCTTGGAGTCAATCTAAAACAAGGAAATGAAAAGACGACTTTTGTCCCTAATGCTATATTCGCACTGTCGTGAAATGCGTTAGTTAGGATTGTCCTTATTGAGTGCACGATCTGGTACGTGCAGATACGTTCGGGTACGTTTCGAAACGGTCAACAACGACTGACCACAATATATGATAAGACCTGACAGGATCACCACGATTACTTCATGATTGAAACCATGATTTCAATCGTAGCACGAATCGTGATAGTGGGAACCTAGTCCAAAAGATCAGAAGTGTGGGAGTTTAAAACAATGTAATTAGTACCGGAAAGAAACTTTGTTGGAAGTCATCCCAACATCCTAAGTGCAGGATAACCGCATTTGGAGGAAAACCCATTAGACAAACCCGCAGATAAAATAAATTGAAATGAAGTGGGGTTTAATGTCCTACTGTTCTGCTCCGAATGGACTAATGAAGACGGGAGACAGAGAGAGAGAGAAATGGGGTTTATGGTCCAGTCGACACAAACTAGGTCATATCGGGACTAACATATGGTTTAATTTTATTTCAATAATTCGCTTGCGTAGGGGTCTTTAGCAGTGGGAGGAAACCGGAGGACCCGGAGAAAACCCACGAGGTTGGAAGGCGACCCTACTCCTTGTCACGTACAACCGGGGATTCGAAACCACACCAGTTGACTCAATGACAGACTTTATGGTACAGCGCGCACGTGCTAACCATTCAGCCATCCAACCCCCCAATGAAGACGGGAATACGCCATACCGTGTGCTATAAGGGAAATTTTGCCCTGATAGCGCCGTTACGGCCTACTCTTATATCGAATTCCCCCTATCAAGGGATCTTTTACGTGCACGCTAATGTATTCACTCAAACTGATTCACTCTGAACCGATAATTTAGCGATTGAATTTTAGGCCTAGCCTTGATCATCATTACTAAAGTCGGTACGATAAAAATCATCGTCTCGATTATCCATTTTTTGATTAAATCATCAATGAGCGTTGAGCAGCAGATCGGATTCTAATCCGGTAAATGTCACAGGCTATCGATGACATCGAGAGTTGATTATGGTCTGGATAAGTTAGTTAATATCTAATTAATAATTTAGATAACATTTCAGGCCTAAAGAAAGATCTTCTATTGGCAGATTTAGCTCTTGCATAATGTATGTTTAAGTAAATAAAAAGTAGAAGAAAAGAGAAGAAACCAATAAACTATCTTGGGAACGAAACTTCTCAGAACCAAACATTTTAAGTTAAAAAATGCGAATATACTTGGAACGTCTTGTGATTAAAACCTATCATATCGTTTAAAGATGTGAATATTACAGATAAGCAGAAAATAAATTGTCTTGCGAAACTTATAACAAATAAAAAGTAAATTTAAAAATGTGAATTCCCCGGGTGGAAAAGGTTTAAAGTCCACTCGACACAAACCAGATCATTTCGCGACTAACATATGTCTCAATTTTATTTCAATAATTCGCTTGCGCGTAGGGGTCTTTAGCTGTGGGAGGAAACGGCGGACCCGGACAAAACCTACGAGGTTGAACAGGCGACTCGACTCCTTGTCACGTACAAGCGAGGAATCAAAACCTCACCAGTTGACTCAATGACAAACCGTACAATCTAAACCATTCGCCCCCTCTTCCACAAAAAGAGAAGAAAATGTTTTTGAACGAAACTTTTCATAAGCTATATTTAAAGATATGAATATCCTAAGTCAATAAAAAGTTAAAAAGAAAAATACTCGTCACTACCGGCCGATAAAATCTATTACAAATATAAAACCTCCTACCTGTGATTTGGCTGCCAATTCATATTCATTTCTGCTTCTTTCTGATGATGGTGAAGTTAAAGCCACTTGTAAAACTAGAGCCAAAACAAACAGAAGAACCAATTTAACTGCCGAACTCATATTTCAGGTTAATTAAATAATTTGGTGAAAGTAGTCGGAAGGCTTTGTTGTTTGTACTTTTTGTAATGACGAGGTCTAACTGATTAATCTGAAAGCAGTGTGTGTTGGGAATATTCAAGATAGTGTTGGCTAACCTCTCGTCATTCCTATATACTCCAATCAGAGGTACACCAATCGAACGTAGCCAATATGCAAATTAAGCCCGCTATGAATGGCATCCAATCGTTTGTGAGCGTCTCTAGGCAACAATACATCATCAAAGTTGGCCAATTAAATCGACACTATTCTTAACCTTTCTTTTATATTGCTTGTATTCAATCAAGGATAGTTTTTACTTAAGAGGCCTAAGGGCCTTCATTGCTCAACGGTTTAAAGTATAAGCACAGTTAAGATTTTCGTTAGAGAGATGGGGTTTAACGTCCACTCGACATAAACGAGGTCATTTCGGGACTAACATATGGTTCAATTTTATTTCAATAATTCGCTTGCACGTATGGGTCTTTAGCAGTGAAAGGAAAAAAAACAAACACGAGGTTGGACAGGCGGCTCTACTTCTTGTCACATACAACCGGGGAATCGAAGCCACGCCAGTTGACTCAATGACAGACCTTATGATACAACGTGAACGTGCGAACCATTCGCCCCCCCCCCCCCTGTCGGTGGTACACAGATCGGAGACTTCGTGTCACCTTGAGTAAGGCGCTAGCGCATTAATAAGGCCTTCCATTGTACATAGTGGTCGAGAACGTTGCTCACGATTTTATAGCGTGGTTTTCCCCTGGTCAGTCGTGTAGGACGGAGGACCTGACAAGGACGAAAACCCGAGACCACATGTACTTGTTGCAGTGGACGCAAAAGAACCCTTAGCAGTTGGAATTAGATGTGGAAAAAACGGAAAAGCCGCCATAGGGGCAAAATTGCCCTAATAGCACACTGCATGGCGTATGCACATCTTCATTAGCCCAGTTGGTGCAGAAAAGTAGGACGTTAAACCCATTTCATTTTGTTTCATATAAGCAATATTATGACGTTTTAATGGTAGATAGGATAAGGAGTCCATGAAGTCATCTGTAGTGCGTAAACTCAGAACACTGGATCACAACAAAATGTCCCGAGTTTGAATCAAGACGTACATTTAAAAGATCCCACAGCAGTTAAAATTACAAAAAAAAATGTAGGCTGAAACACGGCGACGAGGATAGGATTCTCCCCGCCTCGCGCTTTGTACAAGTAACCACAAAAATAGAAATTGACATATGTTAGTCTCAAAATGAACTAAGCAAAGTCCTAATCCCCATTTCATTCGAAACAAAAATAAAATGAAACGAAATGGGTTTAACATCCTACTGTTTTGCTCCGAACCATGGGCTAATGAAGACTGGCATACACCATGCAGTGGGCTATGAGGGAAATTTTGCCCGGACAGCGGAGTTATGGCCTACTTTTACATCGAATTCTATCTGCCAAGAGATCTTTTACCTTCACGCCAATGTGTACACGGGACCTCGGCTCTTTGTCCCATCCGAACTACTAGAGAGTTGTCCTATTCAGGCCCTCCGTCCTGCACCACTGACAATGGTAAACCACGACGGAAATCTCGAAGAACTTGCTCGGCCAACACCGGGAGCGAAACCGACAAAAATGCAAATAGATTTACGACCTACATAATTGAATACAAAAGCCCTTTTTGTGCGGATTGTCCCGAAGACTGTAAAAAGAAGAAGAAATTGTCGTATGTTAATGTTCGCCTCAAACTGAATTAAGTAAAGTCTTAATCCCTATTTCATTCACAAGTAGAAACCAATTTGCGGCGGACATAATGTTTAAAAAAAATAAATAAATAAATAAAATATCAGTCTCATTTCAAAAACAGCGGACAAAGGTGACGACAAAAGTCTTTTTTGTGCGGTTGGCCCTGAAGACTAAAAAACCCAAAAACAAAAAATCCCATTTTACTTTTCACTCATTCTTTAAATTCGATTTACTCGAGTGTGTGAAATATGTGAAATTGGCGGGTAACTTCAGCAGTTAATTGTGTGATTTTATAGTCTTCCTTTACTTGACTCTCTTCTAAAAGCAATTCATTCATTAAGACGGGAAACTGTTTTTCTATATAGCACGTGCTTGTACGGTACAGTTAGGTGGCAATAAACGAAGTTAATTTCAGATTCAGCTCATGATTTACCGTTTATTGCGAACTTTATCTTCGTCGCGGAGGAACATTAAACGAAAACAAGTGCCAATTTGCAGTGTTTGTCACCAGGCGGTGTATTAGGTTGACAGATTTCTAATTTGAAGAGAAATTAAAATGGAGAATTTTATAGGGAAATAAATTTTTTTATAGACATTATTTTGCTTTTACAATATCGCTTTTATTAGTTTTTGGAACACAAAATGCATTTGATATAATAACATCGCACTTGTTCGTCCGCCCGCTGTTTGTACGCGTGCACGTTGCATCATAAGGTCTGTTATTGAGTCAACTGGCATGGTTTCGATTCACCGGTTGTACGTGACAAGGAATAGGGTGGTATGTCCAACCTCGTGGGTTTTTTCCAGGTTCTCCGGTTTCCTCCCACTGCTAAAGACCCCTACGCGCAAGCGAATTATTGAAATAAAACTGTACCATATGTTAAGTCCCCCTCTCTCTCTCCCTCTCCCTCTCCCCCTCTCTCTCTCTCTCTCTTACAAAGATATGTGGAATTGAAATTTCATCCATCTAGGCATCTTTGAAATTAGTAAACGCAATAAGCCCACCGCCATTTTCTGGTCCGCGAATGTGTTTTGGTAAGCCTTTTAAAGTCTGATTTAATCCAAGCCGGGACATTATCTAGCGTTAGTATTTTGTTTTTAATCAATGTGAGTACATATAAGAGTGTTTTAAAGGCTCAATACCACTCTTGTTGTAACTAAATAATATGTCCCAATCTTTATTCTGGTCAACAAATTGCACAATTTTACAATATTCCAATTAATTGATGATACAAATTTCATTTTAACACACCTAATTTAAAAAATTGGAAAAATTCAACTAAATGATTTGAAAAGCCTGACGTAAAGCTTTTCAAATGTGATTTGGATGTAAAAATATTTTTGAACCCTTTCGACAAGTAAAATAGGATTTAATGGATAATTTACACAACAGGTAAGCCACTAACACATCTAGTACTTAGAATAAGGCTATTTTTATTTTCTGGAGCTGTCAAGCCAGCGAGAGTGTTATTGTCCCTTTAAGCTGTGAGAAATTTGATATTTAGCGAAAAATGCAAATGGCGCATTGCTACTTGAAGACAGAGTTCACAATGAGCCAGGAGCCATTAAGAGTTCTGGGTTCGTTTCCGGTGTTGGCCGAGAATGTAGCTTCGGTTTTTTTTATTCTGGTTTCAACTTGTCAGGGATGCAGGAAAAAGGACCTGGTAAGAAATAGCGTCTAGCCGTTCGGATTGGACAAAAATCTGAGGCCCCGTGTAGTGGATGGTGCAGAATAGTAGGACGTTAAACCCCATTTCATTTACTTTCTCATTGACCCTTTTAATAACTAATACGTTAAACCACATTTCATTTACTTTCTCGTTGACCCTTTTTAATAAGTCGGACGTTAAACCTCATTTCATTTCATTATTGTTATAATAATGGAACTGTTCATTAGGTCAGAGGTAAACTTGATTTTGTGGATCAGAAACCACGCAGATATCACACTTCAATAAGTCTTGAGTGTTATATATTATGGGAGAAAGTATTAAAAACTTAGTGGAACTATTGTGGATGTCGCCGTTTACATGTTGACATCTGAATCGTTAGAATAATTTAAATCGCTGAATTATCATTGTTTTGTAAGCTTGTGAATTAGGTGAAAGGAAATGGGGTTAAACGTCCTACTGTTCCGCTCCGACTGGGCTAATGAATACGGGCATAGGCCATACAATTGTACACGGGACTATGTTTTTTTGTCCCATCCGAACGACTATACGTTGTCTCTTGGCAGGCCCTCCGTCCTGCACCACTGACGAAGGGGAATCAGCTTGTGTATAAGGTAATGTGTGGAATGTGTTCACTTGGAAGAATTCCATTTAGCACCAGGTGGTAAGAACCAAATATTGGTATTTTAACTTATTGTGTGTAATACAATTCCTGACAACTGTCGATAGGGGGTTATTAAGTTTTAATTAAGATAAATGATGAACAAAATGGAGACTGAACGTACAAAATAACACATAAAACCAAATATCACTCGTCGCTCAGGAGAATAAAAAAAAACACATTTTATGACCCACACCCCTAGAAAATGCTTGATCTACAAAATGGAAGACCGGAAGCTAACACAGGATCTCCTGGTGAATGAGGGTCGCGTCTATATACAAAAGTCACCTGCATATTTCCTCAAGGCCACAAGGTGTAAACAGGGTTAGTGCACGTGATTGTTGCTGAGGATTGTGGGTTGCTGTTAGGGTAAGGCTTAGGGCTAGGTCTTGGGTTAGAGTTAGGGTTTACATCTCGTGATCTTGAGGAAATCTGCAGGTAGCCTTGGT
The DNA here is from genome assembly GCF_932274485.2 of Patella vulgata. NCBI lineage: Eukaryota > Metazoa > Mollusca > Gastropoda > Patellidae > Patella > Patella vulgata. Next base: position 9,753,254 of record NC_065885.2, read on the forward strand.
AAATAGATCTTACCGTGAATGGGCCTGCACCTCAGTATCTGAGCCACCATGACTCCCATATAATATCGATCCAGTTCAATCAGTATTGATGCTGTTATCTTACCTATAACATATTGGCCACTGGCATTCAAAATTTAACACATAGTGAATATCTTAAAACACGTTCCCGATGTCGGGTTCATCTATTGTGTCGAGCGCCATTTCTAATGTGAATGTCGGGTTCCCATTTGTTATAAAAAGACTTGAACAAATCATAACATTTTAAACAAGTCAGTGCGCAATTATTTCGTTTCGTTTTTTATGGTTCAAAATTCCGTTTTACTTGTCTTTACTACACTAGGATCTGTTGTTATATAACCCGCGTTCTGGATGATGTGAGGGATTAGCCAATGAAACGGTCTGTTGCGACAAGGTTTTGGCGTGAGGTGCACGGAATTGTTCTGACGCGACCTTCCACTACAACCGGACAGATCTTCATGTAGTTTAAAGAAAAAGTATAAAGAAAATGGAAACGAAATAAAGATCTATATTTTAATCTGATTGCAAAACATTGAATGTATATATCAGTTTATATACATTCGCATTCGCATTACATTAATATGTGATTTTAAACCATTTCCATCCATTTTAAGATTCAGCAATATAAATACGATACATGTGTATATTCACCTTTCATCGTCAGTTCATGTTTTGTAACATATTTTTATTAATAAGCGGGGAAATCTGATATCAAACTTCATTTAGATAAGTGCAAATGGTTTGTGATGTATTCCCCACAAAAACGTGTCTATCTTTAGTCGTTTTAAAACAGTATCTATGATCATTTTCTCTCATTCATGGCTTATTATAAAACATTAGATACCTTCTAATATAACAACATTTATAAAGCGTATGAATACAAGACTTCTAAAGTTTCTAATGCGCTGTTGGTTCCAGAATTATCACTAAGTATTTACCACAAGGGATTCGGAAACAGGAATATTTTGAGCTGACATTTGAAGGTTTCCATGGATTTTAAAAGTTTTAATTCTCGAGTTGACAAAGAGAGAGCGAGAGAGAAATGAGGTTAAACGTTCACTCGATACAAACTAGTTCATTTCGGGACTAACATATTGGTTCAATTTTATTTCAATAATTGGTTTGCGCGTAGGGGTTTTAAGCAGCCGCGGGACCTGGAAAAACACCATCAGGTTGGACAGACGACCCTACTCCTTCGGCCACCATTCAGCCACCCAATACCCCCAATTCTAGAGGTAGTTGAATCCATAATTTGACAATCTCGTGGTAAGTAAACGAAACCATTTACAAGATTAGAATAGATTACAGGACAAGGACTGGAAGTCTTGTTATTTTGAGACGTAACAAGTGGTAATTTATGTTTCAATGGTCACACGTGCATTACGGGGTGGACATTTTCCGCCCACTCTTCTAAGTGCCTAGGGTTATTTTACGTGAACGTCAATGTATACCAACAGAGGACCTCGTTTTTTGTCCAATCCGCAAGACTAAATGTTTTTCTTTGCCATAGCATCGGTCCTGCACCACTGACAAGGGGAACTACGATGGAAATATCATCATGTACTTTCTCGGGTTCGAACCCTGTACCTCCTTGTTAGTGCACCAGTGCCTTACTCCCTGATCCACCGTAGCCCCCTATCCCATGTAACAGTAGGTGATATATTATATAGTAAAACTCCAAGAGACACAAATCCCATACAATTATGTGACTATTAATTACTAAAGAAGGTTTAGCGTAATCTTCGACCACTACCATCGTGATCGTTGGTGAACAAGTACTTCATCTTCTGTAGTCGCCGTGAGCAATGGATCGGACCGATTCATTTAAATTAAAATAAATTGGCCATCTTATAGTGTCTAGTCCCACAAATTACTAGCTATCTCAACTATAAACCAAACGGTATTTAGTCTCCCATTCACCGCTTACATTAATGTCTCGGTTATACGTTATGGAACCACGCTCTTGAGGCAATGAACACTAAATATTCATTCGCAGACCCTGGGGGTGGGGGTGGGGGAGGGGGACGCGGGGATGCCCCCCTTCCTCTCCCCGTTACTTAGAAAATTTATGCTATGCGGAACATCAATGTCTCGGTCATACGTTATGGAACCACGCTCTTGAGGCAATAAACACTAAATATTCATTGTTTCGCAGACCCTGGGGAGGAGGGGGAGCGAGGATGCACCCCCCCCCCCTCCCCAACACTTAGAAAATTTCGATCCCAGAGTTAACTTTACCATTCGTTTATCTGTGGTAAAACTCGCCGGCCATTAATCAACGTGAAATCGGTTCTCAAGCGCGGGCAAAGTTTCCATCATACGCTCATAGTAAGCCACTGTATATGCCTGATTGGGAAACGCCGCGGCTGACATGGAGGACCCGCGTTTGATACCTGTGTTGAGCGGAAAAGTTCATCGGTAATTTCCGGCGTGGTTTCCCCTTGTCAGTGGTGCATGACCGAGGGCTTGGTAAGGGACAACGTATAGTCGTTCGGATGGGACGAAAAACTGAGGCCTCGCGCACACATTGACGTGCACATACAATAACCCAGGCACATTTTATGCTCATCTTCATTGGTCAGTCGGCGCAAAGCAGTAGGACGTTAAACCCCATTTCATTTCATTTCCATATGCTCCCGGATAACGAAATACTTTGGCCAGCCTATACTAAATACGAAACAGAATTTATTAAAATCATCTCAGTAGCAAACCCAAACCCAACGTGTTGACCAGAAAGAAGGTGTCTAGCCCCGAGCACCATTAATTGCAATTATGCAATTTGTCGATTCAAAATTTACATGAGACCACCACGAGGGATGTTTTTTTTTGTTTTTATTTGTTTTTCTTTTTGCATTTGCACAAAATGCACATAAAATTTTTTACTTCGTGAATATTCATTTCCCACTTGCGCCATTTTGTCTGTGAAAAGAGAGATTTCAACAGCGTTAGCAAAGATAAGCATTCTTAAAGAGATCGGGAATAAAATAATTTAATTCTTGTCCAGAAACTGTAATAAATCACTAAACAGTGTTTTGAATAACAAGCTTCGGTGATCAAGAAGAGCCATATATAATGATCACCCACTTCGCTATCGTTAAATGACTGTTTTTAGGTTTCAAATGAGAAAATAACAGCGCATTTGTAACGCAACGCACGTAAAATGGTCAAATGCACTAGCATTTTGGAATGAGTTTCGTGTTATTTTTATCCTAAGAGTAAGGAGTGAAATATGACAATATAATTTAATTGCGACAAGCCAATTTACAAAGCGATAACATGAACGACCGTGTAACTGTCTTTTCTAAATTAAACCACTTTGATATGATTATATCGGTGTTTTTTTTTCTGGAATTTTTTGTTGTTAAATGAAATGAATTTTAACGTCCCACTTTTCTGAACTAGCCGGGGTAATGAGAGAGAGAGATAGAGAGAGAGAGAGAGAAGTGGGGTTTAACGTCCACTCGGCCATTTCGGGACTAACACACGGTTCAATTTTATTTCCATAACTCGCTTGCGCGTAGGGGTCTTTAGCAGTGGGAGGAAACCGAAGGGCCCGGAGAAAAGCACCCAAATTATGGCAAAATACAATTGGTGAGTTTAAAGCATCAAGATGACTTCTCAATAATGCTAACTCAGCTATTAACTCATCTCTCTTTGGAATGAACTTTAAATATCTAAAACAATATTAACAAAGTGAAATGAATAGAATTTCAGGTTTCACTTTATACATAATTCTAATTTTGAGAATAACTGAAACTGAAACAGGACTAATGAAGACATATTTGTGAATAACAGGTGATACTATTTTCTATGGTTATATTTGATCAGTAAGGTAGAATTTTGCAAAGGCAGCAACTGAATTCTAAAATGATATTTTATAAAGCATTAAATGGTGTAGACCTACCATAGTTATCATTCGCAGGTGCTAATTAATGTATCAATTTTATGACAATTTTTTTTTACTATTTGCTTTTCCCCAAATCAATGTTTTGGTGTGCTAGTCAAATGGTGATAGTTGTGGTAGGCAACACAAGATTTTAACCATAGGCAATCTCAACATAAGGCAACATTTTTAACATACCTCTCTTGTTGTGCAGGATTTTCAAATGAAGCTGGTAGAAGTTCAATAAAATTCTCTGTTTTTGTATATAAAAATGTCTTTTGGTTCGTTGTTAAATTTGTATGAGCATCTATAGTATGTAACTTGACCATTTCCTTAGCAACTTGTCTGCAACAAAAAAAAAAATAGACAAGATTCACTTAATAAAATTAGACATTGTAAATTACCAAATGCCATTCAAAGAATATTGTAAATTACCAGTTTATTCATCCTGCAGCATTTTTATTCTTATTCTAAGGAAATCAAACATTGACATTTTTCTATTTTAGACTCATTAGCTGGGGCAAAATGGCATCCACAGTGTTCTATTTTTTCAAATTTTCAGACCTCTTTCCCCCCATGGCATTTCAACACAGAGATCTTAAATTCCTGGAATCAACCCTGCTAAAAATCCTGGATCTGAACAGGTAAGTTCACCGCGGGTGCCATAGTGAAATGGTTGATTTACGTTTATGTGCTTGGAGAGATAATGTTCCGCTGCAAGGTATTACAGTGCACTCTGTCACATGCGACATCGTACGGGATCGTTACAATATGTCGGATTACGCAGAGTGTCGGAATACCCAGTTTTCTCAAAACCGGAAATATTGTAACTTCGAAAACCGGAAGTATTATTATAATGTAGCTTCGAACACAGAACTTCGAATCACCAGAATGTTACTCCCTTTAAGAATGATAAACCTTTCTGTACATTCAAAATTTTATTACATTAATTTTTATTTCATTTAACATGCGTAGGCATTTTGAATAGGTCAAGTCTGTCGTTAATTTATCTTCTTCGCCGTCTTCAGTTGATCGCACTCTTGTCTTTGCCATCACATGTTAATAGCCAAAGGCCCTTGAATGTAGTTTCGCACCTGCATCAAAATAATGATGACAATATTCATAATTCCCATGTATTGTTTAAAATTCTTTTAAAGTAAGCCTTCTTACTTGGAGGTCGATCTACCAGGGGAAAGGCCAAAGTAGTCTAAAAAGTAGCCTATACGTGAATTAACCGAAGATTCCGTAAACAGGTACTAATAGGAGCTAAATGGTTAGGAATGAGACCTGTTTGGCCGAAGCGTCCTAATTTATATACATGTACCCCCATCCCCCAACAAAAAAAAAATCAAACAAAAAAAAAGAACAAAAAAACCCAAAAAACAAAACAAAAAAAAACTACCGCCACCCCCACACACAAAAAAAAGCAAACCCACACACAATAAAATGATAAGAAATCATTATAAACTGATAATGGAATTTCTGTAGGGCCGATTCGAGAAAATTATAGAAAGACAAACTAATAATTACCAAATAAATGTTATATATTAGAATTAGACACGTCGATTATTATAAAGTGATTGTAATTATAAAAGAAACGCCAGCCTTATTGTATAACCTTCTAAACGAGTAGCCCCGTGTCATTTTATAAGACATGTAGAATAAAACTAACGTATTTACTGGTCAATCAAAACTAAGAGAAGAAAGGGCGAGAACAGTGTGGTCATCTTGGGAATTTTTAACAAGTTTTTCCACAGGCACATTGTCTCCATCAACATTTGTTAGTTTTTGTAAGTTTTGACAGATTTCGTGTGAAGACTCGACTAAGAGGATTTAAGCACAGACGACTCGTGTTTGAAATGAGAGATTTCAAGTGCTCGCCAAACAGCCCTATTCCTTTCTCATTCCATCGTATTAAAGAACTGATTATAAAAGCTCCTAAGACAGTTTGGTCGGCTAATGTGGCAATTACTGTCTATTATATAGAATATCTGGGTGTAATTTTTCTCATTTACGGTAAATTATCCCCCAACCAAGACCTCAATAATGACAACCTTTGTTAGGCAATGGTTAAACCACTATATATACAAACACATATATACATTATTCAACAACGAAGCCATACTATACTTAGTATCTTCAACCACCGATCACAAACTATTCAAGTCATTATAGGTCCTTTTCTTTAATACGTATTTAATAACTTTCACCATTTAAAAAGACATAATTATACATCAATGAAGTCTTACATTACTTAGTAAATTTTTAACCACCGGTCAGAAGCTATTTAAGTCATTATACGCTCTTTTCTTTTATAAGTATTTAATAACTTACACCATTTATTTATATACATAGACATAATTATACATCAATGAAGGCTTAGTAACTTTTTAACCACCTGTGAGAAACTATTTAAGTCATTATACGTTATTTTCTTTAATAGAGAGAGAGAGAGAGAGGGAGAGAGAGAGAGAGAGAGAGAGAGAGAGAGAGAGGGGGTAACTCTACACAAACTAGGTCATTTCGGGACTAATATATGGTTTAAATTGTATTTCAATAATTCGCTTGCGCGTAGGGGTCTTTAACAGTGGGAGCAAACCGAAGGACCGGGAGAAAAGCCACCAGGTTGGACAGGCGACCCTACTCCTTGTCACGTACAACCGGGGAATCGAAACCATGCCAGTTGACTCAATGACAGACCTTATGATACAACGCGCACGATCTAACCATTCGGCCATCCAACCCCCTTTTCTTTAATAAATATTAAATAAATAAATTATATACCTACACATTATTCATCAATGACAGACCTTATGACACAACGCGTATGCGCTAAACATTCTGTCTGCCACCCCCCCCCCTTTCTTTAATAAATATGAAATAAATAAATTATATACCTACACATTATTCATCAATGAAGTTTTATATTATAATTAGTAATTTTAACCACCGATTAGAAATCATTAGTCATTATCGCGTTATTTCCTATAATAAGTATTTAATAACTTCCACAATTTAAATTATATACCTACACATTATGCATCAATAACAATCTCATTATTAGAAGAACTCGTTTTCTTCTTTTTTTAAAAAAGTGCTCATCATAAACTGTGTTTAATTTTAATTCATTTTGATTTACTTTTACCGGGAATTGTGCGATAATTGAGTTGTAAAACATTCGTTTTTAAATTTTATGTTGTTTTACTTCAATTTGATTAAAATACAGATCATATTTCGATTCGTTTTTTATAGTTCAAAATTTCGTTTTACTTGTCTTCACAACACTAGGATCTTGTTGATGTGAGGAATTAGCCAATGGAACGGTCTGTTACGACTAGTTCTTGGTGTGCTCTGCGCGGAACTGTGGGTAAATCCCTAGAAACGTCAACGCTGATTGATTAATCAATGTCTGACGTCATAGGGTCAAAAGTCACTCGTACCCCTGGCACGACCTTCCAGCACAGCTGGTTAGATGTTCAAGTAGTGTAGGCCATCGAAAGTATAAAAAAACGAAACGAAATATAGATCTGTATTTTAATCAGATTGCATCAATAACGTCTAACGACTAAGTATTTTCAACCATTAGTCATTATCGCGTTATTTTCTATAATAAGTACTTAAAAACGTCCACAATTTAAATCCTACATTGATTAAGTATGCAATTGATATTCTCGCGCTTTTAAAAAGGACCAATAAACCATATTTCTCAGTTAATCAAAATCTTCTATTTCTTTGTTATATTTTTTGTACTATTATTGATTAAAACACGTTTCTTGGCATTAAACATATAAAAAAGCTAATATAGAGAAAATGTGATACGTGATTGCTTTCTTACAACTCCAATTTCCTGAGTTTGCTTACTATTTTTTTCTATACTAAAAATGAAGAAGCATTTTGTGCCCAAATGAATGAAATGAAATGGGGTTTAATGCCCCACTGTTCTGCTCCTAAACAAGGCTAATGAAGACGGGCATACGCCATACAGTGTGCTATGAGGGAAATTTTGCCCGGGCAGCGGCGCTACGGCCTACTCTTATATCGAATTCCAACTGCCATTTTCTGTCCAAATTCTTAACCAAAGCAAAATATGATTTGCATTAAAATGTTTTGAACGCACATTAATACAGATAAAAAAGCAGTTTTCGTTTAAAATAAACTTATCAAATTCTCTCAGTTGCTTCTTTCACTGAACTTTTAAAAAAACATAGGGCTCGCAAGGTAAGGTGGCTTTCAAACGACTTTTACACATGCGTTAACATACTTCTTTGTTTTAAGATTTAGAGGTCAAATTACGAATAACGAATGAAATAAGAACAATAAAATATGCAGACAGTCGCATGTACACAAGCTTTTGGATGCACTGTTCCATAGAGCTGTATGTCAGTGTAAAACATGACCTTTAACTATGCTTTAATATAATTGGCCCATTCATATAAACAAACTATTCTCATTGGTTACAATCACAAAAATACCATTCAGTTCTTTAAAATATTTGTTTTATTTTCATTATATATGCCATTTGTAGATATTTTTCTATAGGCTTGTCACGTGACACGATCCTACCATAATTACGTCATTAGTGCTGTAATCTACAACAGTCAGTCTAGGACGTCATTATTACTATAAAATCAACACGATGAACTCATTGTTTAAAGGACTATACTAAAAAAAGAAATGGAACAGGGTTAACGTCCGAATTTTCTGCTCCGACTGGGTTAATGAAGACGGAAGAGTGTTATGAGGCCATCAATGAGGGAAAATTTGCCGATCAGCGGTGCCACGACCCTCTCTTATATCGAATTCCAACTGCTATGTGTACATTTTACGTGAACGCCATTGTGTACATTGGACCTCGGTTTTCGTCCCGTGGTGACCAAGTGTTGGATGCCGGGATTTTCCGGCGCAGTTCCCCCTTAGTGTGTAGGAGATCAGTGGTGTAGGATCGAGTGCGTGGCAAGGGACAATGCATAGTCATTTGGATGGGACCAAAAACCATTTTGGCGTGCTCGTAAAAGAGCCATGGGCAGTTGAAATTCGAAAAAAGAATAGGCCGTAGTGCCTCTGGCCGGGAAGAATTTTCCCCATAGTACACTGTATGATGCAGATTAGGACCTTAAACTCCACGCTGTCACAGAGAAAAAAGTCAAATGGACTTTGACGTCAAAACATTACGCCCCAGTCAGTAATGGCGAAGTCCATGAAAACGATAGAAAAACGTCAAGTATTCAAACAAATTTTTATTTTAGTTCCCCATAAATCATCCAAAATATCTAGAAATTATTGTTTTCTAAATTCAGATTGTATTCTAAAATTTTAATTGTTTGTTAGATATGGAAGTCCCCCTTTAAGAGCTGACACCCACGTATAATCTATTAACTCATCCTTGATTTTGTGGAAACATCTTCATTATATCCACGAGAATAATACCCGGATTAAAAATGTATAGAGTTCTCTCCCTTTCACTAGAACGTGACAATGATAAAAATTCACAGAATATGACAGATATCCAGGAATACAAACGACCCAAGCATATGCATACCACACTAGCTTAATTTGAAATGGAATGGGAAAGCGTAATTTTAAATGACCTTAGACCACTTTTGAACATATTACAAGTTTGTGATCTTCACTGAACTTACCTTTTCAGGAACAACAGCCATCAGAAACAGAAGTTTGCACATTCGCTTAGTGCTATACTTTGACACATTCGAACGTATTCCAAGTTTGTGATGTTCACTTCACATTACGCATAAAGGATGTTTTTTTTCTCCAGAAGCAGCAGCCCTCAGAAACAAGATGTGTTATTGGTTTAGTTCGATATAGTTTTTTAAGTGCAATATATCTGTATCAATCTACTGTTTTTACTCAATTAGAATCTGGCCAGATATAGGAATGAGTAAGACTTTGGCTCCCTGTGTTGACCGAGAAGCTCTGGCTTGCCCCCCCCCACCCACGCCCCCCGCTTTTCAGTGGTGCAGAACATGTGATCTGGCAATGGATAACGTATAGTCGTTCGTATGGCAGTTGGAATTCGATATAGGAGGAGGCCGTAGTGCCGCTGTCCGGGCAAATTTTCCCTCCTGACACACTGTATGGTGCATGTCTGTCTTCATTAGCCCAGTCGGGACAGAACCGTAGGACGTTAAACCCCAATTTCATTTCATTTCCAATTTTAGGTTATGTTCCTACGTGTTTTATGTATTTCTATGGTATATTCACTATTAAACAGGAAATTTCCGTGAAATTTAGGGATAAAATTTTTTATTCCCTTCTATAATGGACTGACGAGTAGCGGTTTGTCACCTTGCGCTCGATCAGGATATTCCGCATATACTCATATATTAGCGGTACGAGGTTAGGTATAGAGATTGTCTGCGATATCACTTCCGCGGAAGCGGACATTAAATAAAGCTGCTTCACACAAGCGTATGAAGTCAATGGTTAATTCAATGAAATTTTTTATCACTTTCATGCACAGGAAACAAAAATTACCAGGATTTTGTTTTTCTGTATTTGAAAATGGAATTTATGTTAATTGAAAGAATTTCTGTAAATTACAGGAAATTAAATACGGATAAAATTTTTCTGGTAATTTTTGTTTCCGGGATTTTTCACAGATTGTTTTGTCGGTGTGGCAGTATTTTTGTCTTCAATCTGTTCCGTTTCCCAAAAATTAAAATTACCCTGAATTGTTTTTCACACCTGGTGCGATTGGTAGATTTATGATTTTTAAATTTAGACATCTTCAACATCTTAATTATCTGTCGGTTTGAGGAACTTAACAAAAACATAGCACAGACAATCCAACATTTTTCTTTTAAACAATATTTATTCACAGAAACTGGATTGGATAACAGGCAGAAGCCTCTACAAACAAAAATATATATGGAAAACATATGAAAGAAGTAAAGTAATCATATTATAAGGACAGGCAAATTATTAGATACTATATATGGTGTGTAGGATAAAGCACAAGGCTGAGGTTATGCTGGGGAAAGAAAGGCTGGCGAAAAAAACCAGGCCGAGGTTTTTCTGTTGAAAAACATGTACGTAAAATGAGAATATCCCAGAAATCCAGTAAGAAAAACCTTATATCATGTTTTCTTATAAAAAAAACCCCTAGAAGAATAACCTGTTACAGGTCTAAAGAAAAACTTTCAGAAGAATAACCCCAAATTCCCCTATATATATCCAAAGCTGCCCCCGACTTTCGGAAAGCAAGTTATTCCGGCCATAGAATATACCCCAAAGATCAAAGAGATCTACCGTTAAAGGTTTATAAATGTACATAGTACAATCGATAATTTCCTTCTTTTATTCAGAATCTTTGGGAGAGCTCCAGGACTACATAATTTTTCAGTTCCGAATAATACATTTCGCGAATTTTGATAAAATCCAACATGTCCTATTGAGTGGAAATAAAATGCCGTCCATGACATGATATAATCCCCCAACAAGGAAGTACAACACAAAGCGGATGTTAAGTGAAATAGAATACCGTGAAACTTGTCACCTGTGTAAAAATGCTTCCGGTTGACTCTAGAGAAAAATCTGGTTTTGTAGGCCATTTAAAGATACATTATGTAAGATTTAGATAAAGAGCTGACCATTCTTGCTATAATAGCTCAAAAATAGATAATGTAAAATGACAATTTTAAAAACTTCATTCAAATTACTTCATTCTGAGCCAAGTTACACGGTTTGTAGTTTTGACAAGACGTGTGCATTGTGGTAACCATGGCACTGGCATATTCGAGACTTAGTCCCGCTTTCATATTTTTAAATTTAATTTTTAAATGGCAAACAGTTCTAATCTAGTTACAGTCTCGAGTATCCGACGCCATCGAGAGTTGATTATGGTCTTGTTTTGTCAATAAATGTCTAATTAATAGTTTATATAACATTTCAGGCCTAAAGAAAAACCTGCACTAGGCAATCTTATATGTCGGATTTTCATTGGATTTGAGTCCGATTCGCTGCTCAACGCTCATTGTTGATTTAATCCAAAAATGGATAATCGACTTTAGTAATGATGATCGAGGCTAGGCCTAATATTCAAACGCTAATATCTCGGTTCAGTGTGAAGCAATTTGACTAAAATTTTCAGCATATTCCCTTTACATTATGTAGTTTTTAATTATTATAGTTATAACTGCCAGTTCTTTATCTAATCTTCCATAATATCCCTTTAAACAATTCGTTACATATGTTGAAATAATAAAACAATTTCTTCAGAGGGGGTGAATGTAATATTCCGGTTCGAGGAATAACCTATTTGTCACGGAAAGTCGATCTAGTCAAGGTTACGTGTACTTATTGGCAATGGAAATTCGAAGAGAGGTAGAAAGAAACTCTGCTTTCTTGCAATACACCCCCTCGAAAACAATTACCATATTGGTAATCTGAAAATGATTTTTGTATTGTGTTGACCGGATTTAAAACCCCATTCCTGTCCTAATCTTGCAAATGCCTTGGTTTATTTCTATAAGATTGCGCGATGTTGGCCGAGAAAGTTTATCGGAAATTTCCGGCTTGGTTTCCCCTTGTCAGTGGTGCCGGCCGGAGGGCCTGACAAGGACAGCTGTCTAGTCGTTCGGATGGGACGGAAAACCGAGAGAACCCTTGGTAGTTGGAATTCGAAATATGGGTAGACTGTAGCGCTGCTGTCCGGGCAAAATTCATCTGATAGCACACATAGGATACAGGTTTTAATGGATTGTTTTTTTTGAATTGGTAAAAGGTATTAGGGTCATTATAGGTATAAGCCGATGGATCTGCGGTGTTCGGTGAGCTTACATTCCGAAAAAATCTTGTGAACGCGACAAAAACTACATTTTTAACGGATTGATTTCGAATTTAGTGTAAAGCACTTATGTCTTGAGAAGCCAAACCCTATCGATATTCCGCGACCATTGCCATTCCGCAAGAGAGAGAGAGAGAGAGAAAGAGAGAGAGAGAGAGAGGGGTGTTTAACGGCCACTTGACACAAACTAGGCATTTCGGGACTAACATTTGGTTCAATTTTATTTCAATAATTAGCTAGTGTGTAGGGTCTTTAGCAACGGGAGGAAACCGGAGGACCCGGAGAAAACCCACGAGGATGGACAGGCGACCCCACTCCTTGTCACGTACAACCGTGGAATCGGAAGTGTATAATACGCCATGAAAGATACGAGTCTGACCCAAATAACCACCGACATTACGTTCCTTTAAAAGACAATATTGGTGTCAGTCAATATCAGATATGTGATAGAACTGGTTAAACACGTTCCAAATATAATTTTAACACAGAGATCATTGCTACGATTGATGCTTAATCAAGGTTTCAACAATCGGAAGTGACGAACGCAAAAGGAAAACACGAGTTATCCCTCTATATAACTGACCGAAGTGACGAGTGATAACAGATACATGGGCGAAATTTTGCTCACTAATAATTCCTTCGAAGACCAAAACTTGTTAGAGACTGTAATAGGATATCTGACAGTTCAAAAACACGAGAAAAATAGAAATAGTCGGTACATTCCCTTGTTTTTATTCATTCTATACTTAATACAAACATGCACGGACTTTTTCTATTTTTCTTTCCTGTTCTCTTATCTAGTGACAGTCAATTCTTTTAATGAATTGTCAGATATCATCTCACAGTCTCACACAACAATGACTGACACCAATATTGTCCTTTAAGCAACAAATTATAACCGAAATGTTTTCGAAATAAGAATACCTTCAATACAATAAGCTATGAAACAAATAGAGAAAGTAGAGTCAACTAGAAACCAAGAAAATGCAAAAACAAGGAAGACAAGTCAGACTGTGTAACCCTATTATATAAGTAAGTTAAGTTAATAAATGATATTTGTCTATTGTTAATAGGAGGGCCTGACAAGGACAGCTGTCTAGTCCTTCGGATGAGACCAAAAACCCGAGGTCCCGTGTATACATTAGAATGCACGTAAAAGATCCCTTGGCAGTTGGAATTCGATATAAGAGTAGGCGATAGTGCCGCTGCCCGGGCAAAATTTCCCTCATAGCACACTGTATGGCGTATGCCCGTCTTCATTAGCCCAGCATAGGAGCAGAACAGTAGGACGTTAAACCCCATTTCATTTCATTTCTATTGTTAATTATTCCCATAAATAAAGTTAAGCCCGAGGTTATTCACAACCAAAGTGTTCACGAATAAAGATTATCGCGTAAATATACTGTATTTATGAATTAAGATTACTTCGAGATTTACCGACGTGGTTTGCCCTCGTCAGTGGTGCAGGAAGGAGAATGTGACAAGAACAGCTGTCTAGTCGTTCGGATGGGACGAAAAACCGAGGTCCCCTGTATACATTGGCGTACACGTAAAGATCCCTTGGCAGTTAGAATTCGATATAAGAGTAGGCCATAATGTTCTAAAAAGCTGTCGAGTGAAGTTTTATATAAACTATTAATTAGACATTAATTAACTTAGCCAGACCATATTGATCTCTCAATGCCATCGCTAGCCTATACGATTTTTGAAAAATAATTAAATCGATAAATGCATAATCGAGACTTTGTTTTTATCGTATCGACTTTAGTAATGATGAACGAAGCTAGCCTAAAATTCAAAAGCTAATATCTCGGTTCAGAGTGGAGCAATTTGACTGAAATTTTCAGTATATTCTCTTTACATTATCTTTTCTTTAACTATTATAGCAAGAACAGTCAACTCTTTAAACGTGCTTTTAAACTATGAACATGTTGACATGTTAATATTTTAGAACTATTTGTTTTACATTGTATGTATTTTAATTGTGACGAGCGCCGTGGAGCAGCTGTTACCTGGAGCACTCCGCGCTATACAAATGGATTATTATTATAATTTATAATCTCCCATATTATATTGTCTAATTATCTATTGTGTTTAACCTCCTACTGTTTTACTCCGAACTGGGTTAATGAAGACGGTACTTATAGGAGATTATAATATTAATCAATGTGTTATATATACATGTATATAACAGTAGTCCTACGTGTTGGTAGCTGAACATGTCGGCCACAACGGTTCAATAATTGTACAAACTGGTACTAATAGCGGGTAACTGTCAATCGTGAGGAAATACAACCAGAAGCGATTTCCTTACTTTTTACAGGTGGATAGTAACCGCTGATAGTATATCGTTGGGGGAGGTGGGAGGAACATGCTAGCAGTCAATTTGTAGGATATCTCGGCCATGATATTATGGCTGAAACTGGATGAGCATTATGGTTATGTTTAACGTTGAAAAAAACCATCGATAAACATTCGATATTTTTCCATTTGAGAGGGGTCGCTTAAACTCAAAATCCATGACGCAAAGCGCATCATGGCGTCCCCTTTACTTGGTCCCTGACTGTTTGTCAGTTTTATGATTAAACACCTTATATCTGAAAATCTCCAACTCTCACACTATCTTTTAATGATATTTTATATAGCTTCGTATCGATATAGTTATATATAAGTAACCGATTGAATCCATAACAAGACTACAGGTACTTACACGAGCTTACAGGCCCGTAGTTAGGGGGTTGGGGGGGGGGGGGGGGCAAGATGGGCAGCTGCCTCCCTTGGAAAAAATCGGCGCACCCAAATGGTGCCTTTGCCCATTGAGGAAGGAATCGGTTCCCCCAATGAGTGTTTTTGGCGCCCTTTCCATTGGTCGCAATACGAAGCCAACGACCAACGTGTTCCTCCTGTCCCCTGCTAGCTACGGGCCTGGTTTAATGTATCGAACAAAAACTACAGATGCTGACCTGCGTCCAGTGATGGACAAGTTAATGGTAACCTTGGGTGACTATTGACCGTTGGTCTGACACACATTTTATTAAGTCTGTTTCGACCTGACACTCAGTTGGATTGATTAAATTCCTGAATAGTTCTCTGCACCAAAACGGGATAATTGTGACAGTCATACGCCATATTTCGATTTCTAACTATCAGACGATACACAGGTCCTCGGTGTTTAGTCCCACCCGAGCGACTATACGATGTCTACGACCCTCCGAAAAGTGTGAACGACGAAAGCCGACATTAGGGATAATGCAATGACATTTCTTCGTTTCGTTGTGAAATTTCCGGTCATTCTAATTTTTATAGCAGATTAAAAAATACGCGGGAAATAAACGAATCCCGATCATCAAATCACAATATCCCTATTTCGCGGGGTTCTAACTTTTCGGAGGATCAAAGACGCCATGCCAAATAGAAGAATACACTGTAGCTATGTATCGGTTGGCTTAGGCGTGGCACTAATTTTATGCAGTGGATTTAGGTGAACTGACAGAATAATCAATTTGTTATATGTATAGTTTGGATAATTATTAGCTAGACGTGTCCAATCCGTCATGTTAAAGCTGGTATTTCGAAAATTTCGGAGCTGATAATACCCTTAATCAAGATTGGTTAGTATTACATTTCTCAGAATCAGGTGAAAGAACGCCCCAACATGAACCGATCAACACCATAAAGCTTCAATTTAGACAGGACAAGATATCACCAAATCTGTGACGTAATCACCAATTTAGAAAGGACAAGATATCACGAAAGCTGTGACGTAATCACCAATTCTATAATCTGTGTCAGTTAAAGTTTCTTATATTCGTGCAGTCATCACTGATTAACCTTTGAGTGCTAAATAAGTATCCGTTTCTTCTATCGCAAGAATACAATTAATATTATTTTAAATATTGTATTCGCATGCGCCCACCTGTCTGTTAAAGATAGATTATGTAAGATTTAGATAAAAAGCTAGCCATTGTTGCTATAATAGTTCGAAAATAGAGAATGTAAAATGAAAAATTTCATTTGAAATTGCTATATTGCGAGCGAAGAAATTAGCCTTAATTCAACCACCGTACTGGTTGTTCGAAGCTAAGTCTCGCTCCTCCATTTTTAAATGAAATCAAAATATGAGTGAACCTTTCTAATCTATTTGATATCGGAGGAATCTGATGCCATCGGGAGTTGATTATGGCCTGGGTCAGTTAATTAATGTCTAATTTATAATTTAGAAAACATTTCAGGTCTAAAGAAAGACATGCAATAGGAAGATTTAGCTCTTGCATAATGTATGTTTAAACCACTCTTGTTAACGCTCTTGGCTCTACAGTTCTCCCCCACCCAAACACACACATACACACACTCACTAAATGCTGGAGAATTTGCTGAAAATGACAACCATAACAGTTACTCCTTCATAATGGCAGCAGTATTTTGATGAAGAGTGTGAAGCCGAATATCGTTTTGGCCGTTGCTTTGATTCTCCAACAAAGTGCGCATGCAATAGAACCCCAAACCATAAATCATTCTTGAACAAAAACACAGGTATTCTCCGACTGGAACCCACTCTTCCCGGTCCCGCCGCGCACCCTCTTCCCCTCTCCCGCCCCCCCCCCCCCCCAAAAAAAAAAAGGCCGAGGTTTGAAATTGATAATTCTACCACTTTTCCTTGTGTCTGGCCTATGAAATCTACACTTTCTTCTGGTCTCGTACATCCCTGTAATTTAGATGCCATTCTATCCAATCTATAATCAGGCATATTGGGATAATTGCTTTTACGCATTCTTTATTCTGACTTCTCGTCCCTTTTATTAAAATGTCATTTGATATAATGATACATTTGGATAATTCCATAAATTATTTTGGCAGTTGTTGGATTTGCACGAGAGAGAGAGAGAGAGAGAGAGAGAGAGAGAGAGCGGGGGAGAGAGAGAGAGAGTCCACTCGACACAAACTAGATCATTTCGGGACTAAAATATGGTTTTTAGCCTGTCAAACCTCGTGGGTTTTCTCCGGGTCCATCCGTTTCCCCCACTGCTGAAACAAAATTGAATCATATGTTAGTCCCAAAATGACCTAGTCGAGTGAACGTTAAACCCCATTTCTCTCTCTCTCTACCTCCCCTCAATATCACAATTAATCTTTAAAAATTGTTCTAATCTTGCGGAATGTATTTAGTCGAACTTCTGTCATTTATTTTTACAAATCCAATATCTTGTGGAACTCTTGCGGTGAAAAATTCCACACAAAAGCCCCCAAACCTTGCCATACATATTGTGTTCCGGCTCTCTTCATAAGATGTGTCAATTATTCAAGCTTGTATATACGTTATAAGGTATAGTGTCACATGTCAATCATGGTGCTTTTTAAGGGTTCTCCGCTTTCCCCGCTAAAGACCCCTACGCGGAAGCGAATCATTAAAATAAAATTGTACCATATATGCTAGTCACGAAATGGCCTAGTTTGTATCGAGTGGACGTTTAACCCCATTTTTCTCTGTCTTGGTGAAGCTCGTTCGAAACCACACTATGAACTTCTTTTATCCCAAATATTAAGATAGCGGATATTCGGCAGTTGACGGTTTAAATCTTAGAGCAGCCCAGCCCTAAAAAATCTATATAAAACAGTTTATAATGGGTTGTTACTCTAAAGATTATCAAAAAAATATGATGAAAATTCCAAATAGAATGAAATGGGTTTAATGTCCTACTGTTCTACTCCGACTGGGCTAATGAAGACGAGCATACGCTATACAGGCCCTATTTCACAAAAACTTTAATCTTTTTAAAATCGTCTTAAACTAAATGTCATCCTAAAGGCTGTAAATAAACAAAATTTTATGTATTATTTTCTGAAAACAAGTGGGGTGGTGGAATGGTCTTACACTAACACATGCGCCTTAGATCATAAGGTCTGTCATTGAGTGACGTGGTTTCGATCCCACACTTGTAAGTCACAAGAGTCGCCTATCTGACCTCGTGGGTTTTCCGGTTTTCTACTACTTCTAAAAGATTCATACGAACAAACGAATTATTGAAATAAAATTGTACCATATATATGTTAGTCCCGAAATGAGTGAACGTTAAACCCTATCTCTCTCCAACCTCGTGGGTTTTCTCCGGGTCCTCCGGTTTCCTCCCACTGCTAAAGACCCCTACGCGCAAGCAAATTATTGAAAGAAAATTGAACCCTATGTTAGTCCCGAAATGACCTAGTTTGTGTCAAGTGGACGTTAAACCCCATTTCTCTCTATCTCTCTCTCCTCCCACACTCTCTTCCCTCTCTGAAAACGGATACATAATCTCAAGTTTCATCTACAGTCATGAAATTGAATGGCAATACTAGAAATATTTGATGTTTTCGTGTTATTGCATGCGATTCATCCAGTAGTATTCATAAACAAACATGAATTGCAACATTCATGTTTTAACTAGGCCTATAAAAATATCATTTATCAAATCGCTTGTGTAAGAGTTATGAATTACACATCTCGAATCAATAACAAAAAAAAAAAATAATAAAAAAATAAATCCTCAAACCAAATCAAACCACGTTTTATTCCATCTCTGGTCCATTAGTATCAATTTTCAAATTAACGGAGTCTTTTTCAGTCTTTATTCAGGAGACACCGCGCCTTCCCGATTTGATTCACTTCCATACTCTGGACACACTTAAACAAATATGGCTTCAGGTGATTGAGCCGTGATAAGGTCTATTGAGAAATGTATTAAGCGAAACCTGTAAAATGATCAACCCTATCAACTCACAATTCTACTTACGCTGTAGTTGATTAGCATAAATTCGTGATTTTCTTTCACCATGAAACGGGAGTTAAGAGTTTTCAGCGTGATCAATCCAGACATACCCATTCAAGAGTTTACGGCTTTTGAAATACAACGTAGCTTCAGACGAAATTGCATTATAATCGTTTTGAATTTTGTTTAAAATAAAACGGAGCTACTTTGGCAAAGGGCCCATACAAATTACAAGAATGATGTATCATAATTAATTTTCGAAAATTGACCATTTAGTGTCTACTTGATTTAGGTGCATGTCGGTGCAAGCTTCCACATAGGGCGTGATAACTTGCTGTAGTGAATAATTTGATCTCTTGAAATCGATGTCGCGAACAGTAAAGGTTCTCTAGTCCCCCGCAATACAAACTACTGTAAACACGTGTATCACTAGTCCGCCGCAATACAAACTACTATAAACACGTGTATCACTTGTCCGTCGCAATACAAACTACTATAAACACGTGTATCACTAGTCCGTCGCAATACAAACTACTATAACAGTAAGTGCAGGAGGACTGCGCCACACAAAATTGACACAAAAACAAATAGACGGACACGTGTATCACCTGTCCACCGTAATACAAACTGCTATAAACACGTGTATCACCTGTCCGTCGCAATACAAACTACTATAAACACGTGTATCACTGGTCCGTCGCAATTCAAACTACTATAAACATGGCGGCTTCTTCTTTTATTAGTGTTTAACGTCCGCTTCCACTAAGGGTGATATCGCAGAAAAGTTGTCTTATTTTCTTATCTTTAGCGCACGCGCAGGGGTCTTGCCTTAGATTACAAGTTATGGCACATTTCAAGATTTCGCTTATTTTGCCAAACAAACGTTGTACGATAGTAAGTTTAGGGGGACCGCACTACACACAATTACACACAGGGCTGCCGACAACCAGTATCGCAGTGCAATTTGAGATACATATTTTGTCCTTTAGTAATCAAAAATTAAAATCTAACGTTTTTGATTCTCACTAACTACGAATCATTAATATTTTGGATGTTGACACAAAAATTATCGACATTTTGAAGACTAGAGGCTTTCTCAACACTTTCAACGTGTATAAAATGTCAAATTTTATAAACAAAACTGAATTCTCCGTGTGACATTTTCTTCTCAAACTACCCAGACACAATTCATTATACTATATAATACAGGGACATAACTCTATGAATAGGGACTATTAAACTGGAAAAAGGGAATCAAGTAGTACCACTCACGTTGCGAGACATGTCAATTTCGAGTAATTATATCAGTATTCATTTTGAAAGAAGTAAATCCAGTGTATATCTCACGTATTGAAAATAAAAAAAAATAAATACATGTTAACGTATTGTAACATGATAAATCAAAGTAAGAATTCCCGTAAAATATTATTGTTTATATCGCGTGTGTCTAGTTAATCGAGGTGTATCCGATTGAACAAATGAAATGAAATGAAATGGGGTTTAACGTCCTACTGTTCTGCTCAAAATTGGTAATACACGATAAAAAGCAGACGAAATTATTTTTTAACGAAGATTTCTAACGTAAAGAAGAAATAACAATTAAAGTGAGTGGGGCTTCGGAAGACACTGCCAAGAATTGTCTTCATACATAAGACATAGAGAGAGAGAAATGGGGTTTAACGTCCACTCGACACAAACTAGGTCATTTCGGGACTAACATGTGGTTTAATTTTATTTCAATAATTCGCTTGCGCGTAGGGGTCTTTAGTAGTGGGAGGAAACCGGAGGACCCGGAGAAAACCCACGAGGTTGGACATAAGACCTAACCAAAAGTCTACATCACATTCACAAACTGTCACAACTATATGTGGCAGTGCCAAAAAAATCTAATCATTTGTTATGAATTAAAGTAATATCTTGTTATTTAGGTGTTTTGTGTTGAAACTGAAAAACTGCTAATCAATTTTTAAATTTGCTAATCAAATTTGGCAAAATTGGACTTTTTGATTAGCAGTGCTAATCAACTGTGAAAAATTATCGACAGTCCTGATTATACAAGACAAACCTACGGACATGACACAATATACAGACACCACAAACAACAAACGTACATATCCGGTGGCTAACCGTAGGCGTCTCATTCTGAACATCTGAGACACGCTACCTGCGGAGAAGTATCTCAGACACAGTCAATAGCCATGATATCCATACCACGTGATCTACACATCACAGGTCATGACATTGACGTCAATGGGTCATCAGGTCAACAACACGTTACATTGTAAACAATAGGTTTATCTTCAGCATTGTTTCATTTGCACCCATAAAGACTATATAATTCGTCCAGTCCCAACATGTTCTCTCTTCTTCCAATGATTTTTCACAAAAATAACATCTACAACTCATAGAATTGACGTCGTCTTCAATGACAGCGTCTGCGAATGGTTGTTCATAGAGGCTGCCATCATGGCACTATTTTGTGCGTCGGTCGTGTCTATTTCAGATATAAACAATCAATTCTGTTGATGTTCTTAGCGTTGGGATTGACTAATAGTTAATTTATTTCAGTTCTAAAACAAATATTTTAAACTTTAACGCAAATTTAGAAAATAGCCAAATTTTGGCTGGGATTACTGAGCAAAATGGCCATTCACTGTATACGTGCGAAAAAAAAGCTAGCCACCAATTAATTTTGGTACGTTAGTTACGTACGTAGGCGTCTATGTATAAGTTACTTTACATTAGAACCCGTTAAATGTTATTTAAAACAGATAACGTACTGATGTAACACTTTAAACTAAAACTAAGCATCCTGGGGTAATCAATTTTAATTGATTACCCCGGAATGCTTAATTATTTATACACCGAGGATTCAACAGATCAACTTGTAGAGGTTTATTGTTTTATTTGCCTTCTGATGCAATACTTGGTTTCAATTAGAGGGGGCGGAGATGGCCGAATAGTTAGAGCGTGCGCGTTGTATCATAAGGTCTGCCATTGAGTCAACTGGCGTAAGGGGACCTGTCCAACCTCGTGGATTTTTCTGGGTCCTCCGGTTTCCCTCACGCTGCTAAAGACCCCTACACACGAGCTAATTATTGAAATAAAAATTGAACTGTTATGTTAGTCTCGAAATGACCTCTCAAATAGAAAACATTTTGATAACAATATTAGTAAAATGTTTGATTCATAAGTACAACAGCTCCGAAAAAAGGGTGGGTGACCGAATGCTGTAACGCGTGCGGTTTAGATCATAGGGTCTGCCATTGAGATAAGTGGCGTGGTTTCGATCCCACACTTGTACGTGACAAGGAGTAGGGTCGCTTGTCCATCTTCGTCGGTTTTATTGAAATAAAACTGAACCATATGTTAGACCTAGTTTGTGCAGTGTGCCTTAACCCCCCCCCCCCTCTCTCTCTCTCTCTCTCTGTGAAGGCTTGGACACAGATTAATTTGAAATTATTGTTTAGTTAGCATGACTAACTAAAGACTAAACAAAAAAGATTTTATGCTTAGTAACTGAAAAAGAAAACACCTAAATAATAGAATTTACAGAACGTAAAAGAGAAAAAAAGGGCAATGGGTGATCTAGAAAAAAAAGTAAATACAAAAGCTTACACTAAAACAAAAATAGAGAACTGAAAAATCAAAATACTCAAAGGAAAGCCCTACAAGCAAACAGAAGTAAAGGAGAAATAAAAAATAAAGAAAACACATATCTTATAAAAGTAGGAAAAAAAGACAACCTAAAAGTTTAATAAAGAGTTGTCCATTCTTACTATAATAATACAAAAATAGATGATCAAAAAAAAGAAATATTGATAATTTCAGTGCAATTACTTTATTCTGAACGGAGTTGTCACTGTTGAAAGTTTGGACTAGAAATAGGCATCAACTGTGCCCGCACCGTCTACGAGAATTGCCTATCATTTGTGTGACAGACGACAATTCTTCCAACATATTCTCGATTATCAAGTAACATTCTCAATGGCTATGGTACCCTCGCTTGGTAGGCCTTTCAAAACCAGTTTCCGGTGGTGACGTCAGTGACTAACAGTAAACGTTGATTTAATTTTAAATGGACGACTGTTTAAATCCAAGCTGTATCGAAGCCATCCGAGGGTCTACAGAGTTGATTTTGAGTTTATTATGTAAATAAAGGTCTAATTAATAATTTCTATAACATCTGATGCCTAAATAAAGATTTGCAATATGCAGATTTAGCTCTTGCATAATGTATGTTTAAATTAACTTGGGACTGGAGGATCTTTACAGAATCTTAAAGTCGCTTTGGATTTGAAAGTTCTTTTGGGGTCTTAGCTAGCTTGACGTCGTTCGTTCGTTCGTTCCAGGAGTTTTACGCCCACCCCACCAAGGGTGACATCGTAGACAATCAATGGCAGCGTTCGTTCGTTCCAGGAGTTTTACGCCCACCTCCACCAAGGGTAACATCGTAGACAATCAATGGCAGCGTTCGTTCGTTACTAGAGTTTTACGTCCACTTCCACCAAGGGTGATATCGTAGACAAATGTTTCCTAAGAAACTTGCCAGAGGAAGCCATAAAATAGACTTCATCGAGCATCAATGGCGGCACACATCGTCAGTTTTTGTAGCCATGACAAACCATGCTAATTATAACAATAAATGATTAATAACTTCACATATAAGCTATTTGTTGTGTGGAAAATATAATTAATACAAGCAATATTCATCTGATCAAATCGATAAACTGTTTCTCTAATAAAAGAGCGCGTACGTCATACTAGATATCATATCGTGATTGTGTAGCCAACAACAATAGGATGTTATTTCAAATCCGTAATTCAAAATCTACAAAATACGCACAGAATAACTATTATAGAATTTACCGTACTTGTATGTCATCCAGATATAAATCAGCAAGTCGAAATTTACAAAAAAATGGTAAAAACAAAATACCCGGTTATATAAGCGTTTATATAGCGCCATTTCTACAAAAGTGGGGTGGGGTGGATGGTCGAATGGTTTGCACGTGTGCGCTGTATCATAAGGTTTGTTATTGAGTCAACTGACGTGGTTTCGATTCCCCGGTTGAACGTGACAAGGAGTAGGGTCGCCTGCTCAATCTCGTGGGTTTTCTGCGGGCCCTCTGGTTTCCTGCCACTGCTAAAGACCCCTACGCGCAAGCGAAGTATTGAAATTAAATTGAACAACATGTTAGTTCCGAAATAAACCTAGTTCGTATCGAGTGGACGTTAAACTCTCTCTCTCTCTCTCTCTCTCTCTCTCTCTCTCTCTCGACACACAAGTGCCCAATGGCGCTTTACAATAAACAAAATATGATGTTAAAAAAAAAATCGACGAAACAAATAATGATTTAAAGGAATGATTAATTAAAAGCCATATAAAACAAGTGGGTGTGTTAAAACGATATAGATGTGTTAACAACGATATAAGTGTGTTAACAACGGTGGTTATGTAAATTAATTATCACATTAGCGTAATCTTTTCCAGCTAATTAAAATTTCGCAGTTTGCAGTAAAACCGTAGTGTCGTTATGCCATAACGGTTATGGTGTTATGTGTCAACAACTATGGTGGTGTAAATCATATTTTACGAATTAATAAGTGCTTTGTTTCCAGGGTAATAAATATTTCCCAATATTGGCTGCATTAAAAGAGGATTTCCGATTTTTAAAAAAACCCCAAAAAACCCACCTAAAGGACTGTTTGTATTAATCCAATCCCAGTGACCAATTTGAGTGCAAGGTCAAAATGCGCCATGACCAGTGTACGAGCAAGACATTGGACATGACCAGTCTACGAGCAAGACATTGGACATGGCCAGTCTACGAGAAAGACCTTGGTCATGAACAAGCTGTTTATGTAAACCGAGGAGAGGGAGTGATGTGACTTCTCAGTGTCTTATGTGAACGACGGATCTTTAATTTGGAGTGAAATTGTCACATATCCATATTGTACCACATGCAAAATAGTAATGATATAGGTACAATACCTTTTTAATTATACCAATTTAAACAGTGTACTTGTGTTTTCTGGGCCACTCGAAATGTACACAATCCACGTTCGATCAAAATTTAGATAAAAAAAAAAAAAAAAATCTACATGGTTTAGAAATATTTTATCGCTCTTCTGCTACTCCTACAGATTCTCGTTAATTAGCCCCTTCAATGTTTCATCTGTAGTAACTTTATTATGATTGATTGGCTTTGAGGGTCAAATAGCGTAAATAATCAACGTTAATTTGATAGCGAAACCATAAAATCATAATAGAGGATTCTTATCATTCTAGTGAATATGAATACATAATTTACACATTTTCTACTACAATAAACACACAAATCATAGTAATTACCTATAAAGAGACAATCCACCCAGCGGGTAATTGTTAGTAAATATAATATAATATACTCTTCAAAAAAATAGGGGATATTCAGAAACAATACAAAACTGCGAAAATGCACTGATGTTTTTATTAGAGGTAACCAGTGTATGTTAATAACAGGCCAATTGCCTATACATGAACATAAACAGTTCATATGGGTGACTTATCTGACGGCAGAATTTCACTCGCAAAGAGATACACCGTCAAAAGTGAAAATGTACGTTTGCTCCACCAATCCTCAGACATTCAGCAATTCGTCGTGGCATGCTCCTAATCTACCGTCCAATCAAGATTTGGAGCAATCTGAACCACTCCTCTTGCAGTGCCACGGCCAATTCTTGCAGTGTTGTCGGTTGACGTTGTCGTCGACGAACACGTCACCCGATCAAATTAGACGTAACACACTAAAGCAAAGATACGCTAAACAGTAAATCTTATGCAAGAACCGATAGGAAAGCAAACATGAATAGATAAACCAGCACGTGGCAGTTTTCATCAACCCTTCCTTGAAGTGTCAAATTTGACAATGAACCCCTCCCACGTGTATGGCGCTACTGCGTGTCGCGTGGGCAGCTCAGTGGTTCTGTTGGGGCGATAAGATCTTCATCTGTGAACATACTCTCAAAACATGCCAAGTGTCCATGACTATTTATCATATCACAATCTACATAGGTATTTGCATTTCAATGTCCCCTACTTTTTTTGAAGAGTATATAATATAATATAATATAATATTATAATATAATATATAATATAATATTATAATATAATATAATATAATATAATATATAATATAATATAATATAATATAATATAATATAATATAATATAATATAATATAATATAATATAATACAATATATAATATAATATAATATAATATAATATAATATAATATAATATATAATATAATATAATATAATATAATATAATATAATATAATATAATATAATATAATATAATATAATATAATATAATATAATATAATATAATATAATATAATATAATACAATACAATATAATATAATATAATATAATGAGAGAGAGAGAGAGAGAGAACTAGGTCATTTCGGGACTAACACGTGGTTCAATACACCCAATGTAAAATGTATTTCATTTCATAATATGTCTTTAAGAAAATTGTTCATTTGCCTTAAAAATATATATAACCTATATCCACGTCGAATCAAGTGTTCTATTTCCATTTGAAAAACATCGTTGAAGATATGTTTATGAAACTGTATACATATTTATTATAGAAGCTATGCCTTCTTCTAATAGCCCGGTTGGTGCAGAATGTTAACCCATTCCCTTGGCACTTGCACTTGAAGAAGGCTGCTGCACTGGCAGAATTCACCTTATAGTACCCTGTATGGCGTATGGCCGACCTTTTTTAAACGCGTGTACAAATTGACATGTACGTAAAGGAGGAGGTGGAATTCGATATAAAAGTAGGCCGTAGCGCCGCTGTCAAAGACCTCTTGGCAGTAGCGCCGCTGTCCGGGCAAAATTCAGCTTTTAGCAACCTGTATTCATATATACAAGAATCCTACTTGCTACCTGCACATTTATCATCAACGAATTCCCCTTCGTGTAATTTTGCATAACATTTTATTTATCTGTCGGCATAGGGTCAGATTTTATTTGAGCTTAAATGTGACTGTGTGTTACACCAATTTATTACACAAGTGGCGTGGTTTCGATACCAAGCTTGACGTGACAATAAGTAAGGTCGCCTCACCTGGTCTTCCGGGTTCCCACACCGCTAAATACCCCTCCGCACAAGCGAGTTATTGAACTGATATTTAACCATAGTCCTGAAATACCTTTAGAATTAAATTTCAAGTAGGCGGAATCGTCGCTAGTTTGTGTCGAGTGGACGTTAAATCCAATTTCGCTATCTTTGTCTCTTGTGGTTTATGGTTTTTAGGAAAATTTCTGGTTGACTATTTGTTTTTGAAATTTAGTTTATCGTATACAAATTACTATTCCGCAGAATTTCTCAGAAAACATTAAGCATGCCATTAAATAAATATACAGTACAGAAGATGAGTAATGCGGTTTTAATGTTAACGAATTCACATTACCATCCAAAATATCTTTAACAAACATAGTACCCGTGTCAGCCTATTATATTTCTAAGAGAGTTTAACGCCATTCGACACAAGCTAGGTTATTTCGGGACTAACATATGGTTTAATTTTATTTCAATAATTTGCTTGCCCGTAGGGGTCTTTAGCAGGGGGAATAATCGGGAGGACCCGGAGAAAACCTGTTGATTGGACAGGGGCTATACTCCTTGTCACGTACAAGATTATGATCAAGCGTAATCGTTAGATCATTCTACGCCCCCGCCCATCTCCCCACCCCCCAGCTAACAATATAGTGACATTTATTTTACGTATTAAACTCCTGGCTTTTATTTATCAGTGGTTATTAAGAGTATGCCATAATACCGCTATCCGGGCAAAATTTCCCCCATAGCACACTTAATCTGGTTAAAACCACAGATCCTATTTTGTTTCGTTTTTATAGTTCAAAATTTCGTTTTACTAGTCTTTACTACACTTGGATCTGGAAGAGTTGTTATTTAACTCGTGTTCTGAATGGTGTCAGAGATAAGCCAATAAAACGGTATGTTACGGCGAGCTTTAGGCGTGTTTTTCTCGGAACTGTGGGTAATCCACTAGTAACATCAATGCTGATTAGTTAATCAAATGTCTGACGTCATAGGGTCAAAAGCCGACCCTATGACCCCTGACACGACCTCCCATTACAACTGGTCAGATCTTTATGTAGTGTAGGCCATCGAAAGTATAAAAAAAACGAAACGAAATATAGATCTGTATTTTAATCAGATTGTAGCACACTGTATGGTGTATGCCCCGCATCATTAGCCCAGTCGGTGCAGAAAAAATATTGAATTATATTAATATTGATATTAATAATGTGATTAATATCATATTATTTTTTAATTTTCTGGGAATTTTCAGATATACTACATGTTATATTATTTTATGAAATAACCACCCAGTTTCGTAGTAACCATGACGATTTGTATTGAAGAATACCAAACATTGAGTCTGACATGCATGTAAAATCTCTATTAACTATTTAATGCGCATGACAAAGCCATCCGTCGTTATTAAACCCCGCAGAGGAAACCAGTAAAATCTCTATACATGTTATTTGACAAACAATTCAACATCTTATAAATATTTAATGCAGATGGCAAAACTATCCGCCATCACTAAACGTCACGGAGAAAATCAGTAAAATCTCTTTAATTTGACAAACAATTCAACCTCGGATAATTATTTAATGCGCATGACAAAGCCACGCGTCGTCACTAACACCCGCGGAGAAAAACAGATTTCTATCGCCCATATATTATAGTAGTTTTAATTAGAAGGAATTCCAGGTGGTTATGATAAGGGCGATATGATTATTAAAGATATAGTTAATTAAGCTCATTAACTCTTTGGCGTAAGATCCTTCTAGATGACAATCTGATCTGATGCAATGCTTCAACGAACGACAGTTTGTGACTAATAGGGCAGCTTCATGACATTTAATTAGAATCATTTTTTTACAGTTATAAATGTAGTATCACGAACGAAGAAACTATTATGTTTTTGTTTTACGGTTGCCTTCGTTCATTGGACACGATTACAACATTCTAGACATTTCGTTAAGATTTTCTACTTGCTCTTGTGTATTCCCAAAGCAATCGGATTAAAACACAGATCCTATTTCGTTTCGTTTTTTATAGTTCAAAATTTCACTACACTAGGATCTGGACGAGTTGTTCTATAAGTCGCGTTCTGATTAATGTCAGGGATAAGTCAATGAAACGGTCTGTTACGGCGAGTTCTTTGTCTGACATCATAGGGTCAAAAGGCACTACAACCGGCCAGATCTTCATGTAGTGTAGGCCATTGACAGTTTAAAAAACGAAACGAAATATAGATCTGTATTTTAATCAGATTATTGAGTCAACTGGCGGGATTTCGAATCCCCGGTTGTACGTGACAAGGAGTAGGGTCGTCTGTCCAACCTCGTGGGTTTTCTCCGGGTCCTCCGGTTTCCTCCCACTTCTAAAGACCCCTACGCACAAGCGAATTATTGAAATAAAATTAAAACCATATGTTAGTCCCGAGATAACGTAGTTTGTGTCGAGTGGACGTTAAACCCCATTTCTCTCTCTCTCCCAAAGTGTCTTTGAAATCAGAATACACCGTGCGCCATGACCATGCTATGATTGCGCTTTTCTGTTTTTAGAAATTATCTGATTTACGGTTTGTTTCTTTCGGCGGATAAAATTACAACATCCTAGACATTTGGCTACGATTTTCTACTTCCTTTGATGATACCCATTGATGAATTCAGAATGCATAGTGCGCAATGGTCTTGTTTTAGAAATTACCGAATTTAGAAAATGATTAATGATACGACAGTTACTGGGCAGTAAAAAATGTTTACATGTGATTAAAGTTCACTTGATAATTTAGATTAAGCGACCTATAGTTGACACCTTGTCTAAATGGTGCTAGTGAATTTGTAAATGGCTAAATAAGGTCTCCTATTAAGAACATTTGTCCTAATGACTACATGAAGAGCCCACCCCCTCCTGCAAACTATGTTATTCATAGAGTCACTTTTAACAAAACGTAAATGCCTAAAGACCACACTTAAAATATTTGGAGAACCTAGACCGATGTCCCGTGTACACATTGGAGTGCACGTAAAGATTCCTTGGCAGTTGGAATTCGATGTAAGAGTAGGCGGTAGCGCCGCTGTCCGGGAAAAAGTTCCCCCATAGCGTACTGTATGACGTATGTCGGCCTTCATAATCCTAGTCGGACGAGAACAGCAAGACGTTAAACCCCATTTTATTTTTAGCAAACCCACGCCTTACGCGCTGAATAACCACGGCTCCATTTTAAAAAGCAGATGGTTCACTTGACATTACAGAGATCGACTTCAATATAAGTGGATTATCTTTTATTTTGAATCTCACTGAACATCTGGTATATTGACCTATCCCTTCATATCTTTACATGTAGACTACTATACGGACAAACGCTATGCGGTCAGGGGGTTGAATGACCGAATAGTTAGCATAAGGCCTGTCATTGAGTCAATCGGCGTGTTTTCGAATCCCTGGTTGTTCGTGACAATAAGTAGGGTCGCCTTTCAAACCTCGTGGGTTTTCTCCGGGTGCTTCGGTTTCCTCCCACTGCTAAAAACCCCTACGCTCAAGCGAATTATTGAAATAAAATTAAACCATAAGTTAGTCCCGAAATGACCTAGTTTTTGTCTACTGGACGTTAAACCCATCCCTCTTTCTCCCCGAGCAATGTTAAGCTAGATTATGAAATTGGTCGCCTCTTTGCTCAAGATGGATTAAAGTATCAATCCTATATCCTCAAAATAAATCTTCAATTTCAACCAGACTCGGATTAGAATAAAACGATGACTTCGGGCGTAATAAAATGTCTGGTCTATTGCAAGCTTTTACATAAACCGGAAGCCAACAAAACCCACTACACTCTTCTAGTGGACGTTAAACCGATCTCTCTCTCCTCTCTCTCTCTCTCTCTCTCTCTCTCTCGCTACGCGGTCACGCTATTGAAGTATACGAGTATTAATTTATAAAAAACAACATGCACGAACATATTACATAGATCAGGAATCAAGCATGACGCCATCGCGACCATATTGGAATTGTGACGACATAGCAAACATTGATGCGCAATATTGTCTATGGAACACGCATGCCAAGTTTCATATAGATCGTACTATATAGACTAGGAATCGAGCATCTTGGAATCATCTCATCATATCAATATTCGATACGCAATTGTTCAAGGAACAAGCTTGTCAAGTTGCGTGTCGATCGTACTTGAAATGGCGGAGCCTTAGGCTTTTTTGGAGTAGCCCTTGGGAAACAGTTCCTGACATAAGAAAGCTCATGTGATAGTGATGCGTCTACATAAATAAGATACAAACACGAGTCTAGATCATTTCCATTTACGTACATAGGTTATTGTGGAATATTTACTGAGACTGGTAAATAGATCTATTAAGTGCCATGCCGTGTAGAAGCACAGTTAAGGCTAGAAGATATGTCAATTGAAGACGCGAAATTACGCCTTTTGTCTCGAGACTAAAAGATATGCATATGCAGGAGAATAAAATGGCCAATCTTGCTATTTAAATGTTGCAATTCTATTAGTGCTATTCATCTTTGTCAGTTTACTTAAAACTGGGGGGTTATTTGAACTGAAACGATCAACCAGTGGGGCTGTTTTATCCGCCTCGGCAATCAGAGAATGAATAAAGAAAGATTTGACTACGTGAAGTAGGCGTGATGGTATAAACGGTCTGTATTCTCGGTTGTAAATTAATAGCTACACAATTGAGTCGTCGCTTGTATTGATTCTGAAGAACATACCAAGTTGTTGATGTCACGAGAAGTTATAAGAGCTTTTGTACCTTATGAGTTATTTACAATATTAAGTATGTATGGAAACTGAAAGAACTGTTTAAAAAGTTTAAAACTTCTTGTTTTAATATCATTTGCGTTTAGTGTTTTGTGTACTGGGGGTTCATGATTTCATGAGCGTTACCGAATTGATATTCACTTACAGTTCTTGCCGAACATCGGGGTTATAATCCCAAAATAAGGAGTTGAATTTTAGACGGAACGAAAAGAAACATCGCAAGAGGAGTTAGTATCATCGGTTAATTAATAAACGAAAGAAGAATATAAAGAGGAGCGGCGAAATTATATAGCTTGAAACGGTTAGCGCTCAGACCTAAAGAAATAATTAGTCTTTTAGTCATAACCTCGAGAAAAACAGACTAAAAAACAAACAAAATGCCTGCAACATATTTTGTGGGTGTATTTTTATTTTGTTTTACCTATCAATGGTTTCTAGTGAACTCCCGACCTTACTCAGACTTAACAATTAAAGACAATTATGGCAGTAATTTGGAGGTGAGTGAATTTAGATTTTCAATTTAAGTTTTGGTTTAAAGCTTGAAATATATGCAAATAAGCGTTGATTTAACTACATTGTTTTGTTGCTTTTTCCCTTGCCCCAGCCCACCCCTCTCCGCCAATTGAACAAAGGTCTTGGAATGGTGCTGTTATTATTCCCGTGTCGAATGAAATTAAGGAATGGGTATTAGAATCGCCTTCTTCCTTCCTTCCGCCCGTCCGTTCGTTCCGGTTTATTTTCCGGGACATGCCTCATAAACCCATTCATGATGTATTAATGTACACACATTAATCTATATTATCAGTTATATCTTTTCTTTATTAAAAATTTCTCGGATTTAGTAATTTATTTTCTTTCGTGTCGTCCTCTTGGTTTTGTTTACTTACCGTTAAAAAAATTACTTTCAGAATTACTGGATTATTTTGGCCATTGGGGACCGACACACACACTATCTAAATTTTATTTATATCATTTTCCCATCAATTCATTGATTAGAAATGCTCTAATTTTATTCATAAATATTATTCTACTGATTGTCGCGTTTATTTAGATATTTTAGTTCCATCCCCTTAGATTCAACTTTCTAATGCGCCAGGATTGAAAATCAAAGAACCATATCAGGAATAAATCAATATGTTTCAAAGACTGAAATGAAATTAAAAGCACCATCATCCCGTTATGATAAATTAAACCTTTTTCAGGCTAATATTTTTATTTCCATTATTAAAGATACATTATGGGAGATTCGATAACGAGTTGGCAGTTCGCATTATAATAGTTAAAAAGATCGCACGCTAGCGATGCCATCTAGAGTTGATTATGGTCGGGATAGGTTAATTAATGTCTAATTAATAATGTCTAAAGAAAGACCCGCAATAGACAGATTTAGCTCTTGCATAATGTATTTTTAAGTTACACGTGTAGATTTCAGCTTACTTTCCTTTAAAACTGCCCCTTGTCAGTGGTGCAGGACGGAGGGCCTGACAAGGACAGCTGTCTAGTCGTTCGGATGGGACGAAAAACGACTTCCCATATATATATTGGCGTGCACGTAAAAGATCCATTCGCAGTTGGAATTCCATATAAGAGTATGTCATATTGCATAGCACACTGTATGGCGTATGCCCGTCTTCATTAGCCCAGTCGGGGAAAATAGTAGGACGTTAAACCTCATTTCATTTTATATCTTTAATTCGCGTACAATACCAACCGCATCGTTTTTTTGGCCCTGTTTCCTTGTTAAAAACACATTAATAAATAAAAAAAAATAATATTCTAAATATTCTAACTATTCGCCCCATTACTAGATTCAGCGTTTAGTGCGTCAAAATTGAGTTAGTTATTAAGAATGGAATTGGGGTTATTGACAAAGATGTTGTGGATTTTAATATTTTAATTGATGGAATCTGGTGAAACTTTTTAAATGTTTTAGTGGTATTTAGCGATTGGAAACATAACAAAACTAACACAGTTATATGGGACAACAATCACTGGTTTATTTTACACAAGCACGACGTTTCGATAAGCATCCTCTTATCGTTATCAAGTACAATGGCATTTATTAAACTTGAGGGGGGCCTATATATGAATGTACAATATGAAGCCATACTTAAACATACATTATGCAAGAGCTAAATCTGTCTATTACAGGTCTTTGTTTAGGTCTGAAAAGTTATCTAAATTATTAATTAGACATTAATTAACTTATCCAGACCATAATCAACGCTAGATGGCATCGCTAGCCTGCGATCTTTAGTGGATTGTGAACCGATTTACTGCATAACTTTCCTTCACGATTTAACGATTAAATGGATAATCGAGACTATACTGTTTATCGTACTGACTTTAGTAATGATGATCAAGGCTAGCCGGAAATTTCAACCGCTTAGTTCTCGGTTCATAGTGGATCAATTTGAATGAGATTTTCAGCAAATTGTCTTTCCATTATCTAGTTTTTAACTATTATAGTGAGAACTGCCAACTCGTTATCGAATCTCCCGTAATGTATCTTTAATAATAATGTTTGTTTCAATACTCATGAATTTATTTCTGTTCGTTAACTTTTACCCTATTTTTTGTATATTAAAAGTACGGTAAGCGAGATCGTTCACCATAAATCTCAAACTTAAAAATATAAATTCAAATAGATTTTAATCTAAAGACTGTTGTATTGTATAATTAAGCCCTTCGGAGTTTAAAAAAAACAAAAAAAAAACCCAACAAAAAAAATAAAAAAAACCCACTTCATAGAAGAATGTTAACTGTGTGTAAAATAACTTTATTTAACGTCCGCTTCACCGATCGCAGAGAGAGAGAGAGAGAGAGAGAGAGAGAAATGTGGTTTAGCGTCCACTAGACACAAACTAGGTCATTTCGGGACTAAGATATGGTTTAATGTTATTTCAATAATTCGCTTGCACGTCGGGGTCTTTAGCAGTGGACAAGTTACCATTGTCCAGAAATGACCTAGTTTGTTTCTAGTGGACGTTAAACCCCTTCTCTCTCTCTCATTCCACCAAAATAACCACCGATCGAATTAATGTATACGTAGACCCTGGGGCGGGTGCTTTCTGAAAGCAATCCAGGAAGTTGTGGGATAGATGGCGTACATTTGGATATAACACTTGCTTCATAATATACCCACCAACTCTTAAAGACACATTATGGGAGATTAGATAAAGAGCTGGCAGTTCTCACTATAATAGTTAAAAAATAGATAATGCAAAATGAATTTGCTGACAATTTCAGTCAAATTGATCCATTCTGAACCGAGAATTTGGCCTAGCTTTGATCATTATTATTAAAATCGATACGGTAAAAAAACATAGTCTCGATTATCCATTTCATGATTAAATCCTGAATGAAAGTTGAACAGCAAATTGGATCCTAATCCAGTAAATATCGCAGGCTAGCGATGACATCGAGAATTCATTGTAGTCTGGATAAGTAAATTAATGTCGAATTAATCATTTAGATAATATTTCAGGCCTAAAGAAAGACTTGCAATTGGCAGATTTAGCTCTTGCATAATGTATGTTTAAGTACATTCCACCCATATAACCGCCGATCGAATTAATGTATATCTAGACCCTGGGGCAGGTGCTTTCTGTAAGCAATCCAGGAAGTTGTGGGTGGGACATATCGCGTACATATGAATATAACACTTGCTTCATAATATACCCACCACCAACTCTTAAACAATTCATGGTATAATCCCCAACAGTCCTTTATGGGCTGTTTCTATTTATGCCTTAAGCCTTTTTGAACAACTAAAGCTCACACGCTTTAACAGAGACAGGTCTTTGACATTTTCTTATCAGCCATAAGAACCTTGCTTCCAGTCACAGACTTATGAATAGTACCAATTTACATGATTTAAGACATGTATGTACAATAAATGATAGAGAGTTTAACGATTAACAGAGCGAACTATTCAATTAAACTTCTTGCCTTAATAGCATTTTAAACGGTATCAAGGGGTTTACGAAATAAAAGCAGAACGATTTTTAAAGGGACAGCGAGACGAATTATGAAGTGAGGGGCTTGAAACAATGAGTTGTGGGTATCGTGGATGGTGTTTGGGGTCACCCTACACCGGATTTTGTGAAATTGTGTACGTTACAACTACAAGTTTCATCCTGAGAGAGAGAGAGAGAGAGAGAGAGAGAGAGGAGGAGAGAGGGAGAGAGAGGTGGGTTGAACATATTGTTTAATTTTTTTTTTCAATTATTCACCTTCGCGTAGGGTCTTTAGCAGTGGGAGGAAATCGGAGGACACGATGAAACCTACGATGCCGGACAGGCGACCCTTATCCTTGTCACGTACAAGCGGGGAATCGAAACCACGCCACTTGACCCAATGACAGACCTTCTGATCTAACGCGCACGCGTTAAACATTCGGACCCCCCCCCATCCCCAATATTTATATAGTACAATCTTCGTGTTTGAAGGGAGCCGCGGTGGCAGAACAGTCGGACGCTAAACCCAATTTCATTTCATTTTGTGATCGTCACATGTTGTATGTATCTCTTATAAGGGAAACTTGACTACAGTTACGAAATTAAATGAAATGAAATGGGGTTTAACGTCCTACTGTTCTGCCTTGACTGGGCTAATGAAGACGGACATACGCCATATAGTGTGCTATGAGGGAAATTTTGTCCGGGCAGTGGAACTACGCTTATATCAAATTCCAATAGTCAAGGGATCTTTTAGACAACTTTCCTTGCTAGGCCCTCCGTCTTGCATCACTGACAAGGGGGAACCACGCTTGGAAATCTGGATGAACTTTCTCGGCCAATGCGGGGATCGAACACGCGACCTCCATGCTACCCACTTAGCCACCGTGACCCCAACTACAGTTACGGATCTAATAGTCTAGTTTAATACTAAAAATAAGGGACTAAACTACAACGCATTTTCAGAATTATTATTGTACATGGTGATCATTTTTACTAATCACTTCATTTTGTACTAGTCACATGTTTTATAGCTTAGAGCAATGGATGTCTGTCTAATTGGTGTCTTTACGATATCAAAAATAAAAAGGAACTACATAAAAATATTGAATAACAAGACTAATTATGAAATGACTTAGTCTGGTCAAACTAGTAAAACAAACCCCTATTCAAGGCCATTTGTATTAATTAAGACGATCAACTACTTATTCTTGAAATGTCAGAAATGTCGGACTAATATTTAATATTATTGTTGTTCTTGACATTATATCAACAAGTACTAGTGTATTATGAAACATACTGACAAGGACAGCTGTCTAGTCGTTCGGATGGGACCAAAAACCGAGGTCCAGTGTACACTTTGGCATGCACGTTAAAGATCCCTTGACAGTTGGAATTCGATATAAGAGTAGGCCGTAGTGCCACTGTCCGGGCACAATTTCCCGTATAGCACATTGTATGGCGTAAGCCCGTCTTCATTAACCCAGTTCATTAGCACAACAGTAGGACGTTAAATCCCATTTCATATTATGAAACAGGAACTACGTATGACGTCATCTCAGCCATCTTGGAATCATGGAGTCATATCAAAATCATTCCCAAATGTTCACGGAACAAGCATTGGCGGAGTCTTAAGCTTTAATCCAATTTGCTTCGCTTCAAACAAGGCGAATAACATGACCAATAGCGCTTGGAGAGCAGTTCCCGAGAACAAAAAAAGATTTTCATTAATTTTCTACATGCTAATGAAAACTTAATTTTGGTCGAAATGGGAATATTATATAAGCAATCCCACGAAATATATATTCAGATTTATTTATTGCAAAACCCCTGGAGAAATATTGAAGTCGATAATTTAATATCCTATAGACGCAATCTCCTATTAACGAATATCAACAAGAGCGTTATTTTGTTAAAAGAGCCCAATGTATAGCAAAGTATCCGACACGGAAAGATATAGGTTATTTGTTATGCATATTGCACACAACATTTTCTACACAATTAGATGATTTCATAAAACATTGAGGAAATTATGGATCATTGAAATGTTGACAAAGCGACCTAATACCGACATGGAAGAGCTATGGCTTACATTGGCGTTCACGTAAAAGAACCCTTGGCAGTTTAAATATTCGATAAAACATTGACCGACGTTGAAGAACTACAGCTTAATACTTAATAGACTAATTATAAAATCCACTAAAAGGACTAAATGTGTGAAAGATATGTCATGAGACTCGTATAAAATGGTGAGCCACGGTGGCTTAGTGAGTAAGACGTTGGCTCGCTAACCTGGAGGCCTCGTGTTCGATCCCTGCATTGGCCGAGAAAGTTCATCGGCATTTTCCGGCGTGGTTCTAAGATGTCAGTGGTGCAGTATAGTCGTTCGGATGGGACGAAAAACCGAGGTCCCGTGTGCGCATTGGCGTGTACGTGAAAGAACCCTTGGCTGCCCGGGCAAAATTTGTGTATGAAATGATCAAATAACACACTATTTATGGATAACAATTACTGTGGTTTATTTCACTGCGACGTTTCAACAAGATTTCACAAGTCGTTATCAAGCATATAACACAAATAAATAAAATGAAAACAAAATAGCTATATATATATACACGAGCAGTGCGAACCCTCCAATGGGATGCAAAATCAGCAAGCATGAACAACTGTCCCAAGCCGTTAAATAAACAATGTACATAGATGGTTATAAACTGTAATTGGTATAGATAAGTGCAAGAATGAAGCCAAAGGATCAAACAATTATTAGCAGGTATAATGAGTCACGAGCAACTGGTCCTGACTGTAAAAACATATTAAATAAATCTATATATATATATATATATATATATATATATATATATATATACAGTAATTAGTTATAGATGAAAGTAATAATAAAAGATGAAAGGACAAGTATTATGGTATGGGGGGTGAAACTGAAGCCATAAGCAGTTAATCCTAACAGTGAAGGCAGTATGCAGTAAAGCAAATTGTAATTGATTTGAGGAGATGTACAAAGTTAAAAGCAATACAAATATTAAGATTAAAGGATAGTTCAGAGACGATGTAAACTACATTTTAATGATGCGATCATACGCTCTTGGAATGTAAATTCCTGGGTCCCTGTTTAGTTTTGGTTCATGCCTGCGTATATTAATAGCTTCATGGGTTCTTCGGTTTCGTTTGTTGTGGCAATTAACAGCTAACTTTTTGACGTTAGTCCAGTTCACTCGGTGGCGCGGGTTTTCAAATAGGTGTTCGGCAATGGCAGATTGGTTGGTGGGTGTTTTCTACATGTGTTCTTTGATTCTGATGTCTAAGGGCCTCTTCGATTCTCCAATGTATGATTCCCCACAGCTGCAGATGACTTGGTAAACACACCCTTTTGGGGAGATGGGTTTGGTGGGGGTTATCTTACCATTTGCTTTTATTAAATCCTTGGTTGTCTTGCCTTTGAGATATGTGGTTTCTATCTGCGCTTCTTGTTTTAATAATCTTCTAATTTGGTGGGAGATGTTTCCGTGGAAGGGTATAAACACTCGTATAGGGGCTTTATCAGGTTTTAGTTTATCTGGTTTTGGTAGGTCGGATAGTGTGGAATTAATAATCTTTTTGACCATCTGTAGCGGATACCCATTGTGTTTGGTGAAAACGTCTGTAAGGTGTTGTACTTCGTGGGGCAGTGTTTCAGGGTCACAAATGTTTTTGGCTCTTTTTGTTAGGGTGAAATGAAATGAAATGAAATGGGGTTTAACGTCCTACTGTTCTGCTCCTATGCTGGGCTAATAAAGACGGGCATACGCCATACAGTGTGCTATGAGGGAAATTTTGCCCGGGCAGCGGCACTATCGCCTACTCTTATATCGAATTCCAACTGCCAAGGGATCTCTTACCTGCATTCCAATGTATACACGGGACCTCGGTTTTTTGTCTCATCCGAAGGACTAGACAGCTGTCCTTGTCAGACCCTCCGTCCTGCATCCCTGACAAGGGGGAACCACGCCGGAAAATCTGGATGAACTTTCTCGGCCAATGCAGGAATCGAACACCCGACCTCCAGGCTAGCGAGCCAGCGACTACCCACTTAGCCACGCGATCCCCTGAATAGTGTATGGCCGTCTTCATTAGCCTAGTCGGAGCAGAACAGTAGGATGTTAAACCCCATTTCACTTTCGTATAAAATGTTTAGTTCAATTGAATGAAAATTAAGAAAGGTGTCCGGGTTGGAAGAGCCCATGCATGTATCAACAAACCATTCTTCCAGTATACCAGCGAAACTGACAATGCCGTGTCCCTTATTAATGTCAGAGCATGTGCCTTTTATGCCAGTGGGGTAAATGATGCAAAGTATGGTTACGCCATTAGAGTACTCGATCTGTATGCGTTAATCCATATGTCAGAGCGTGTGCATTTTATGACATCAAATTGTATCTGCAAATGTGACTAGTGGGATGAATGATTCAAAATAGGTCATTAGGTCATTACAGTACTCGATCTGTATGTATTCCGGATATTTGTTTTTAAAAAAAGGGTATATTAAATATAGAATTTTCATTTTTAACACGAGCCGTGGTGGCTCAATGTGTAAGGACAGTGTCTAGTAGCTCGGATAGGACAAAAAAACAAGGTCCCGTGTACACTTTGGCATGCACGTAAAATAACCTTTGACTGACAGTTATGTTTAGAACACACTATATAGTGTACGCCCGTCTTTAATTAGCCCAGCCAGTGCAGAAAAGTAGGACGTTAAACCCCATTTCTTTTTATATTATTTGTATAATTCGTGGAAGTGTTAGACCATCCCATCCCATCCCACGCGCATTATCATACATCATTCTTCTTCAATATGACGATTTCAATTGTGTTAATGATATTAAAACAAGCTTCAAAAATAAACTTAAAGAACCCAAAACCGTTTTAAATAGAAATAATTACTGATTTTAGGACGACGACACATAGAAAATACTAAACAAATAATATCAAAAGATCTATTTTTATCACAACGTTTCCTGTATAATATTTGTTTTTGTGCTGAAACCAATCAAATAAAAAAGATATTAAGTACAATAAGGCAATTATTGAATCATAGTTCCATGTCTGCATGATAATTATATTTACACCTGATAGTCTAATAGTCAACAATGACAATTACTACCCGTAGTTTTAATAATATCGTCGAGAATCGCTACCTGATAATATGGATTACATCTATCTATACAGGCAGAAACATCCGTTAATTTACAGGTAACATGTTGCTATAGTCGCCCATGGCCTTAAAATGAATGGCGTTTAACTTCGCACTTTTCTACTCCATTCAGGCTAATCTTATATTTTGGGGGAAATGAAATGGGGTTTGACGTCCTACTGTTCTATTTCGAATCCCCGGTTGTACGTGACAAGGAGTAGGGTCGCCTGTCCAACCTCGTGGGTTTTCTCCGGGTCCTCCGGTTTCCTCCCACTGCTATAGACCCCTACGCGGCAAGCGAATTATTGAAATTAAAAAAAATATATACCGTATGTAGTTTGTGTCGAGTGGACGTTAAACCCCATTTCTCTCTATCCCCTACTGTTCTGCTCCGACTGGGCTAATGAAGAGGGGCATACGCCATACAGTGTGCTATGAGGGAAATTTTGCCAGGACAGCGGAACTACGGCCTACTCTTAAATCGAATTCTAACTATCAAGGGTATTTTGGGGCAGCCACGGTGGCTAAGTGGATGAGACGCTGGCTCGCTAGCCCGGAGTTCGCGTGTTCGATCGCAGCATTGACCGAGAAAGTTCGTCGTGATTTTCCGACGTTGTTTCCCCTTGTCAGTGGTGCGGGGCGGAGGGCCTAGCAAGGAAAGTTGTCTAGTCGTTCGGATGGGACGAAAAATCGAGATACCGTGTATACTACATTGGTGTGCACGTAAAATATCCCTTGGTAGTTGGAATTCGATATAAGAGTACCCGATGGCCGAGCAAAATTTCCCTCATAGCACACTGTGTGGCGTATGCCCGTCTTCATTAGCCCAGTCGTAGCAGAACTGTAGGACGTCAAACCCCATTTAATTTCATTTTTATTTCGAATTCCAACTCGAAATGGTCCTATTACATGAAATCCTCGAACAAGCTTAAGTGGTGTGCTATGACTGAAATTTCTGCTGGATGATGACGCTACGACCCACTTCTGTTTCGAATTCCAACTGAAATAGGTTCTATTACATGCACTCCAATGTGTATGCGGTTTTCCGCTCCAAAGTAGTAAGTAGCCGTAAAATGAAATGGGGTTTAACGTCCTATTTTTGTGCTCCATCCAGGCTAATGAAGACAAACATACGCCATGTGGTGTGCTATGACGGACATTTTTCCCGGACAGGGGCGCTACGGTCCTACCCTTTATTTCGAATTCTAACTGTAAAGGGTTCTATTTAATGCAACCCAATGTGTGTACACGGGATCTCAATTGTCAGATATCCTCTCACAGTCTCACACAACAACTTTTGGTCTTGGAAGGAATTATTAGTGAGCAAAGATTCTCCCGTGTATCTGTTATCACTCGTCACATCAGTCAGTTATATAGAGGGATGACCTGTGTTTTCCTTTGGCGTTCGTCACTTCCGATTCAGGAAACCTGTATTACTCAGCTATCGTAGCAATGATCTCTGTGATAAAATTATATTTGGAACGTGTTTAATTAGTTCTATCACATATGTGATAATGACTGACATCAATATTGTCCTTTAACTAATATATGTCTAAATAGCTTTGAAACGTGGTAGTCTGTTTACCATGACACTTTCTGCCTTATGTCCATCAAACATCGAATTTAACTGATTAGTGACAAATGGAAAAA
The DNA here is from genome assembly GCF_932274485.2 of Patella vulgata. Classification (NCBI taxonomy): domain Eukaryota; kingdom Metazoa; phylum Mollusca; class Gastropoda; family Patellidae; genus Patella; species Patella vulgata. The sequence continues at coordinate 9,796,385 of NC_065885.2, forward strand.
TATATTTTTTACCAACCGGCTAACACCTCCAAAATGCTAATGCCTTTAAATTTGAACAATATTCACCAGTTAATTGCAGAGTTATCGACCCTAACTTAGTCAAAAACAGCTTTGGAAATATGATGGCGAATCGACATTTCATTGTTTTAATAAAACTAGTTTCGTGGCCCTATATTCATGAATTCTTGAAAGTGTCCTCGAATGTGAACCACATTATTTGTAAAGTGATTGGCATTGATTTTCTTTTAAAACGAGATTCGTCAATTATTCGAAGACCTATATTGCCCTGGACGTTATCAAAATTAGCTTGAGAAGTCATTGAATTCAATTCACCCTCAATAAGCTAAAAATAGATTGAAACGTTTTGTCGCAAAGTATTTAGGGATACTGATTCGACAAACAAACGTGATAAGGAGTAGGGTCGCCTGTCCAACCTTGTGGGTTTTCTCCGGGTACTCGGGTTTCGTCCCATTGCTAAAAAAAAAAACCTTATGCGCAAGCGAATTATTGAAATAATAGTGAACCATGTGTTAGTCCCGAAATGACCTAGTTTGTGTCGAGTGGACGTTAAACCCCATCTCTCTATCTCTCTCTTTTTAAAATCTTAGTTTAGATACCGAGCAAAACATTGTGGACAATACATTTATGAAATTAAAACCATTTTTTGTCTAGAAACCCATTTGGTAAAGAAATGGGGTTTAACGTCCACTTTGTTGCAGTAATCGGGCTAATGATGACGGACGTGTGCTATGAATGACATCTTGCCCGAGCAGCGGCGCTACTACCTGTTATTATTTAGGGAGCCACTGTGGTTAAGTGAGTAAGACTTAAGACGCTGGCTCGCTAGCCTCTCTGTGTTGGTCGAGAAAGTTCATCATGATTTTCCGGCGTCGTTTTCCTTGTCAGTGGTGCAGCTGTCTAGTCGTTCGGATGAGACGAAAACCGAGCTCCCGTGCACACATTGGCGTACACGTAAAAGATCCCTTGACAGATAGAATTCGATATAAGACTAAGAGAAGGCGTAGTTGGAGAAGAACAGTAGGGCGTTAAACGCCATTTCATTTCATTTTGTTATTATTTAGAATTCAACAGTCAAGGGTTCATTTCTCAATTATATGAAAAGAAAAAGCTAATATTTTTCACAAGGAAGTCTCTGGCGCAACATCTTAGACCTAGACATTTTGACCGGTGATATCGGAAAGATGACTCGTGTGTGGAAGTACTTCTATTGTAGCAAGAATGGTGGGGGAGTTTCAGAGTTTTGCTTAAACATACATTATGCAAGAGCTAAATCTGTCTATTGCAGGTCTTTCTTTAGGCCTGAAATGTTTTCTAAATTATTAATTAGACATTAATTAACTTATCCCGGCCATAATCAATTCTCGATGGCATCGGATTTCTCCGATATTATATAGATATAGCCATATTTTGATTTAAGCTACAAAATGGGGGAGCGTGAATTAGCTTCGAACAACCAATACGATGGTTGAAATTATTGCACACGCCTTGTCAAAACCTTCAAAGGCTAATATCTTCGCTCGCAATAGAGTAATTTGAATGATATTTTCAAATTATTCATTTTACATTATCTATTTTCGAACTATTATAGTAAGAATTGCCAGTTCTTTATCTAAATCTTACATAATGTATCTTTAAATATAAATCGGCATTACTTAAAACAACTGTACAAAGACATTTTAAATATTCTGAAAGACAAAACGCCCACATCGGATTTAAAAGGAAGTATATAAATATATACCCGTTTAAAATTTATGCCATGACATGTCAAAGAGGGTTGAATTATTATGTGTGGCTTTAGTGTAGAATAGCGTGTGATGGGTTATTTAACGCACGATTAGCTATATAGAATGGTATTTGTGAAACATTAATACCAGAGTTTAAAGCCGAGTATAATCACTGCAATTTCATGTTATGTGGCGGTTAGAATCTTACTAGATAGATAACCAACTTTAAGATGACTTCTACACTCGGTAATTACCCGATTAGCGCGTCCTATACACGGATACTTAACACACCACTAGATAAGACGCACTTCCATCTTGGACGTCACCCGTTTGACACGACAAACTATTTACCTAAGCTTTCTGCTAGTTTTTCTATTTTCTTAGTACAATAACTCCCCCGAATATGGACTATGGTTGGATTGCCGGCGGGGGTAACGAAATATCTTGTTATAAGGAATTACGACAATCGTTGCTTGTCTGAGGTCACCAGATATGGCGCTTTACTGAATGAACCACAGATCGGTAATTTCTGATAGAAACCTTACAATTAGATAAACCACACCAATAATATCATGATGTTCTTTGTAAAAATGAGAGGGCTTCAAGTAACCACATAGCAGGAAGATAATAGTCCTTGTAATTCGTCCACGTAAAAGACCAGTCTCAATTTCTAGGTAATTTACTACTAACGCTTTTTGAAATAATGTCTTGCACGACATTAAATTCTAGATGTTACTAAGAGATCTGAATAAATATTTTGCTACGTTTGTTTACTATAGCAGACCACTGTCGATTATGATGGATGTGTACGAAACGTTATTATTAAGTTAGTTTTAAAGAGACGTTATCGCTTACAAAATCAAATGGGTGTTGGATGGCCGAATGGTTTGCACGTACGCGTTGCATCGTAAGGTCTTCCACTGAGAATCTGTAGGAAACCCACGAGTTTGGACAGGCAACCCCACTCCCTGTCACGTACAAAGGAGGAATCGAAACCACGCCAGTTAACTCAATGACTAGAGGTCGCGTGTCCGATCCCTGCATTGGCTGAATAAATTCATCGGGATTCTCCGGCGTGGTTTCCCCTTGTCAGTGGTGCAGGTTGGAGGGCTTGACAAAGACAGCTGTCTAGTCTTTGGAATGGGACGAAAAACCGAGATCCCGTGTATACATTGGTGTGCACGTAAAATATTCCTGGCAGTTGGAATTCGATATAAGAGTAGACCATAGTGTCGCTGCCCGGGAAAAATTTCCCACATAGCACACTGTATGGCGTAGCCCGTCTTCATTAACCCAGTCGAAGCAGAACAGTAGGGCGTTAAACCCCATTTCATTTCATTTTCTATATATAAATAAACAAGATATGCAAAGTCGACGAAATCTAGGTTTAATCATATTGCTGACGGCAGATGTTTGTTCACTACAACTTACGACACAAAAGTTGTTGAAAAGTCAACGATGCATCTTGAAAAGACAATTGATCACCGTGATCAACCCAGTCTGTTTTGTTTCCGCTTCGACTACAACGATTATTAGTCTCGGCAAAATAGCAACCATTGTGTATATGGTAACTGGATGACTACGGAAACCATTATCATGTTGACTTATGGGAAATATTGTCTCAATTCAGGAGTTAATAGTGCATTCTGTATTTTTCAAGTACAAGTTGAAGATGATTGTTGCTACCAACCGATCGCAAGACATACAAGAGTCAAGGGTGGTACCCTTGAAAACTTAGGATGTTTTTTAAAGAACAAAATTTAAAGATACCTGGCTATGAGACCTGCACTGTATCAGGTATTTTTCTTTAGCCCGTTGCTGATGCTAGGTTCCCACTAGTTCAGCTCTGAACGTAGGTCTCATTACACTCGGCCTCTACGTTCAGGAACTCTCCTATTGAATCCTTGTCGAAATTCCAATGGCTTCCCAGTCAATTTTACTGGGCAATTTTTTTACTGCTAACCGGTCGCGTGTCAGTCCCTGTGAACGCCTGAGCAATATAAATGAACATCTTAGTGAGAAAATAAGACCTTGCTTACCTCGCTAGAACCAGTATGAGCGACACAACACGCTGTTAAAAAATACATCTCCGTCTTCTAGCCGACTAGGCGGACTTCATTGAAAGGGTAACGCACAAATTTACGAACTCGGCCATATAAAATGAAAAGAAATTTAGGTAAGCCTGGGAGAAAAAAATTGGGACTGACACGCGACCGTTTAGCAGTAAAAAGTTGCCCAGTAAAATTGACTGGGAAGCCATTGGAATTTCGACAAGGATTCAATAGGAGAGTTTCTGAACGTAGAGGCTGAGTGTAATGAGACCTACGTTCAGAGCTGAACTAGGTTCCCACAGTCGTGTGATGCGTTACGATGCGATTGACCCTATTGAGTCCACGATCTGGTACTGCAGATACGTTCGGATACGATCAACTCGATTGCTAGGACGGACTACACTATATGATAAGACCTAATAGGATCACCACGATTAAACCACGATTTCAGTCGTGATAGTGGGAACCCAGTACATGTGTATTACAATAAAGCCAATGCAGTTGATAGGATTACCACGATTAAAACCACGATTTCAATCGTGATAGTGGGAACCCAGTATTACAATAAAGCCATCGCAGTTTATTATTTTCTGGTTTAAATTACTGGTACTCGTCAAGTTTACTGTATAGATCCTATGGTTATTTGATCGATCATACAGTATCCTATACCGCGACTAGGTTAAGGATAACTTTATGATTGAACATGCTATACAATAAGTAATTTATACCACGACTGGGTCAACGATAACTTTATGATGGTACATGCTATAGTCTGAGATAGCTGTGTAGTAATAATAAAAATAATGATCTGTCGTCGGCCCCGAAGGCAAAGAACAATTTTCTAGACATTAAATAGACACGAATGAAATTTATTCTAACCTAAAAACATCAGGCATAATATACTGATCGCATACTAGTCGTTCGGATGGATAAGCGTGCACATAAAAGAACCCTTCGAAAAATGTATATCCATCTTCATTAGGGAGAGAGAGAGAGAGAAATGGGGTTTAAAGTCCACTCGACACAAACTAGGTCATTTCGGGACTAACATATGGTTTAATTTTATTTCAATAATTCGCTTGCGCGTAGGGGTCTTTAGCAGTGGGAGGAAACCGGAGAACCCGGAGAAAACCCACAAGGTTGGACAGGCAACCCTACTTCTTGTCACGTACAACCGGGGATTCGAAACCACGCCAGTTGACTCAATGACAGGCCTTATGATACAGCGCGCGCACGTGCTAACCATTCGCCCCCCCCCCCTTCATTAGGACGTTAAGCAAAATATATTTTCCGGGTCCTCCGGTTTCCACCCACTGCTAAATACCCCTACGCGCAAGCGAATTATTGAAATTAAATTGAACCTCTCCCTCTTTAATGCATTTGAATAAATGATAATTTAGGAAACGAGAAGGGGGGGTGGGGGTAAATGTCTAATGAATTATAATTTACTCGAATGCAATATTTCTAAAATGAATAGTGGTACAACGATACTAGGAATTTCAACATTATACTTGGAGCTTAACAATCTGTCTATGCCCAACCATTTACCTTGGGGAAATCGGCGCCAGAATGCGGTAGTGAGGTTTCAAATAGCTGATTAAACGTAGGTCAGGCAATTGATGTCATCTCTCCTCTACCTTGTCGTGATGTAAAAGGTGTAATCCGGGTTTTGTGGATTGCCGATTAGTAAGACACATCTATCATATCAGCCAATGATTCCACGTAAAAAATAGTAGGGTCGCCTATGGGTTTTCTTGGATCGACCCGCCTCTTTCAAGCTACAGAACCCAGCATGCGTATTAATAAAATATGCACACATATACTTATAAACGGAATCTACTATGAAACTTCAGAACCCCTGATCCTGGAAGGTCACCAGCAGGACCGCTACTACATACGTTAGAGAAGTTTAGCGATGAAAATCTACTGTCCTGTAGTTGGATGCCCTTGGTGTTATTGCCAAATTAGGACCTGATTTTGAAGAGAATAGGATCTGTAGTAATTTCGTATTTTCTCCTGACATGGAACAACCCTATTGAAGAAGATAACAACAATGCTTACCCAGGGCTCGTTGCTGGTTACGAACGACTCCAATAAAAGCCCTAGATACAGAGCCCCCCTCTCTCCACACACACACACCAGCACACACACACACACACAAATTTTTGAAACTATATTTTGTGTGATTTTTAAACCATGTTGAGGATAAACTGCTTTGTTATGATATTCCAGTGAACGTTACCATGAATACGTCTCTGTAGGATTGTCGCAATACAAGACACTTAACATTTCAGTTTAATCACTGTCTCAAGAACTGTTCACGTTATTGGACGCAAATTAAGTGTGATGACTTGTCCCCATTTACAAGAAGACCAACATAGTTTGTTGTTATGATACTAAGAAAAACTTAATAACAAGCTGGAAAAGATGAATAACTATAGTGAGCGCCATCTTTACTGAGTCTGGTTAACCGCGGCTATGGTCGCCATGTTGATACCCAATCTGTAAGTTTAATTGGCCACAGATCACTAAAGATTTCCCCATTGATTCCAATGTTAATTCTCGCCTCTTAGACCGGCTCTAATTTTTTCCCACAGATGGAGCAACATGTGACAACCTCTTGCCCAAAAGCACGTATGAGGTTCTTTATGAAAAACTTGAGATACACAAGCTGCAAGTAGAGACAAGTAAACATGCAATTTCAGGCCCTACATTTCAACCTAACCAACCTCACAACTCTTGTATCCTTCCGCATCAAAACTATGAATATTCACCAAAACTTGGCAGAAAATGTATTTTCAAACCCTTTTCTTCGATTCTACACCAAACAGTCAACAAAAATCACCATGCAAAAGGGGGAAAATGGAAAAGGAGAGGAAGACTAAAAATATCGTTGGCCCTTGTTTCGTGACGGCGTAGGAATATTTGGTGATCTGTGTTCAATCAGAAAAACATATTGAGTATCTGTAAAAACGAATGGAATTATAGTTCTATTAAACTTACATTATGCAAGAGCTAAATCCGCCTATTGCAGGTCTTTCTTTAGGCCTGAATTGTTATATAAACTATTGATTAGATATAAATTTACTTATCCAGGCCATAATCAACCCTCGATGGCATCGGATTTCTACGATATTAAATATATTAGAACAGTTCAACCATATTTTGATTTAAGCTTAAACTGGAGGAGCGAGACTTAGCCTCGAACAACCAGTACGGTGGTTGAAATTATTGCACACGTCTTGCCAAACCTTTAAAGGCTAATATCTTCGCTCGCAATAGTGTAATTTGAATGAAATTTCTAAATGGCTAGCCCTTTATCTAAATCTTACATAATGTATCTTTAAGGCATGATGGATCAGATTCGGGAATTGTGCAAGCATCTATAATTGATAGCAGTAAGATTTCACAAAAAGGCCATTTTGATATCCAATCCCAGCTGAGACAATATGTAAAAGTTAGTTAAAAAAAACTGGTCGTTGTTGCTATACTTGGTCAAACATAGAGAATGCAAAATGAATATATCGAAAATGTGATTCAAATTACTTTATTCCGAGCCAAGTTATCACTGTTCTAACCACGGTACTGGTATATTCGAGTCTTAGCTTTGCTTCTCCATTTTTAAATTAAACCATTAAATAACCGAACTGTTCTAGTCTAGCTAAAATCTCGAGCATAAGATGGCATAATTCGCTTGTGCGTAGGGTCTTTAGCAGTGGTAGAAAAACCAACGAGGTTGGACAGGCGACCCTACTCCTTGTCACGTACAACTGGGGCATCGAAACCACACAAGTTGACTCAATGACAGACCTTATAATACAGCGCGCACGTGCTAACTATTCGGCCATCCAACCGCCCCCGTATATCAAGATGATTCCAAAATAGTCTTATTTATAATACAGAAAAGAAAGACATTTAATTTTCTCGGTCAAAGTGATAACACCATCTTGTATTAAGCGTCAGTACAGATGAGATCGATGAATAAAATTTGGGGGAATTAATTCTCACCCTCACCTTAAAACTGGAGAACATTTTGTATTTCCCAAACCGATGACAATACCCTTGGGTAATTAAACTGATTAATTATTCTAGATCGATTGATCCTGTCTCTAGTTCCAGTAATAAACGTAGTTCTTGGAGTATTACTATCACTTCTCAACTGATATATCGCCCCTAGGGTGTGTCCAGGTCGATTGATTACTGGGCAGAGATCACGTGATGTACATATATGGATATGTTATTAATATTTGCACACGTCATTTATCTTGTTGAAATTGTATATTGTTGGGTGGGGAGTCAAAAGGGTCGTATCTGGCATATTTTGCGAAATTCACCTTTTTGCTTCTTCAGAATCAGAATTTTCTTGCGAATCTTTTCATCTGGTTGTATTGGTGATCCTTTCATCTAGTTGTTTATGCCGATAAAAGGGGTTTTATAGATATTGTTTCATATTGTCGTATATGGGGTGTTAAAAAAAACAAAAAACAACAAAAAAAACCCAAAACAACAACCCCAAAAGCCCCCAAACCCCCTAAAAAACTTTAAGAGCGACGAAAATGTCGTATTTCCTTGAATAAATCAACTTTGCGTCTATAACCAAAGCCTTACAATCAAACGAAATATAGCCAGTATTGTTTTATGGTTAAATACGTATTATTGAAATTATTGTTCAGCCTCTATTGTGTGGAATCTATGAAATTGAAGCAGGTAAAGGTGAATATTTTCCTGAGATACGTCTGTGCTGTATAAAATTACTAATAACTAGCTTTCACTCCTTATAAGGACCTGACAAGGACCGCTGTCTAGTCGTTCGGATGGGACGAATAACTGAGATCCCGTGTACATATTGGAATGCACGTAAAAGATCGCTTGTCTGTTGAAATTCGATATATGAGTAGGCTATAGTACTGCTTCCAGGGCAAAATTTCCCTTATAGCACACTGTATGGCGTATGTCCGTCTTCATTAGCCCAGTCAGAGCAGAAAAAAGTAGGACGTTAAACCCCATTTCATTTCATTTCATTTCCAGCCCCCCCCCCCCAGCACTTAGACACGCGCGTCTGTAACTATAATCTGTATCAACGATGACAAACAAAGTAATTACATGCTAACAGGGTGACTAATATATTCTTTAATATTGTGAACAATGTTTTTATGAAGTTATTTCATAAACAATATTGCTTAGAAAATGACTTGATTACCATTGTTGTTATTTCATTAACAAAATTATCTTAAATTACCTCGTATGTTAAGACATCAATGGCTAAGAATGTCCGTAGATATAATTATCTGCACTGAAGCACGCCAGAGAGAATGCCTAAATCAATGATATCAAAATGAAATTTAGATCCAACTACAAAATTAATTTATCTTTTTACCGATTTGGGAAAATTTCAATTGTTTCCCGTTTGAAATGGTCACGTATTTAGTATACTTAATGGACATCAATATAAATTGAATTGGAATTATGTTATCAAAAACTTTTTAAATTTCAATTCTCCTGTTTGAAATGGTCACATTATTTAGTATGGAATTTAAATTGGATCGGAATTGGGTGTTCACAAAACGTTATTTGAGTACATTTTCATAATGGATATTGATTCTTGTCGAGTTTAATTAAAATAGCGATGTGCATAGAAACATCACCTTGAAATTAATGACCGCTCCGTTGCCCATTTCAATTCTCGCCCTTTTTGGAAGTCGCTATCATACAGTAAAAAATAAAATGAAGTTTTCATTCTAATTGTTTTGCACCAATATGAAGACAAGCATACACCACGCAGAGTTCGTTGGAGGAAATTTGTCCCGAACACCGGCGCTAAAGCCCACTCATATATTTGTGCCGATGTTCTTATTGGAGATTCAACTCGGTGAATTGACGGTATTATTGGACAAGCCATGTATCTAAACTGAAATGTAACGGGTTTCAACGTCCTATGAATTGTATGAATGTTTTCAAAGAGGAGAGAGAGATGGAGAGAGAGATGGAGAGAGAGAGATGGAGAGAGAGATGGAGAGAGATGGAGAGAGAGAGAGAGATGGAGAGAGAGATGGAGAGAGAGAGATGGAGAGAGATGGAGAGAGAGAGAGGGAGGGAGAGAGAGAGATGGAGAGAGAGATATGGAGAGAGAGAAGAGAGATGGAGAGAGAGAGATGGAGAGAGAGAGAGATGGAGAGAGAGAGAGTGATGGGATTTGACGTCCACTTGAAACAAACTAAGTCATTTCGGAACTAACACATATCCACTTCAATTTTAGGGTCTTTAGCAGTGGGAGGAAACCGGAGGACCCGGAGAAAACCCGCGAGGTTGTACAGGCGACCCTACTCATTGTTACGTACAACCGGGGTATCGGTACCACGCCAGCTGACATACCGTATTTTACAGCGCGCACGTGCTAAACTAGCATAAATTGATTTATCGATTTATTGATATCATGTAACTGTTACAATTAAAAACTAGCATACATTGATTTATCGATTTATCGATAGGGTCGTTTTGCTGCTATGTGGCTTCTTATTAAGAAGGGGGTAGTTGTATGGGGCGTTACGACATTCCCCATCCCCGAATTCTGTAAATTCTTTATTGTAACACGAACCATGGACCCTATAATACATTAGGTCCTTGCACGGACATATTACCAAGGGTTCTCAGGGGTGAACAGGTCAGGGATTCGATCCCGGTGTTAGCGTTCGGATGGGGAATGAAATGAGATTTCTTTTAGCGCCCCACTGTTCTGCTCCGACAGGGGCTAATCAAGACATACATACGCTATACAGTATGCTATGAGAGGGCTGAAAAGAACAGCTTTCTAGTCGTTGGTCTCATGTATACATTAGTGTGCACGTAAAAAATCCCTTGGCAGTTGGATTTCGATATACGAGTAGGTCGTAGTGCTGCTGCCCTGCCAAAATTTCCCCCACAGTACACTGTATGGCGTATGCACGCCCCCCTTAGCCCAGCAGAACAGTAGGACGTTAAACCCCATTTCATTTCGTGTTCATCATGACGAGTGTAGTGGGTTTTAGTTGGTTTCCGGTTTATGTAAAAGCTTGCAATAGACCAGACATTTTATTACACCCGAAGTCATCGTTTTATTCTAATCCGGGTCTGGTTGAAATAGAAAATTTATTTTGAGGATATAGGATTGATACTTTAATCCATCTTGAGGAAAGAGGCGACCAATTTCATAATCTAGCTTTAACATTGCTCGGGGACAAAGATCACTGCGTTTTCAACTAGCATGTTCTCAAATAACAGAGAGAGAGAGAGAGAGAGAGTGAGAGAGAGAAATGTGGTTTAATGTCCATTCGACACAAACTAGTTCATTTCGGGACTAACGTATGGTTTAATTTTATTTCAATAATTCGCTTGCGCGTAGGGGTCTTTAGCAGTGGGAGGAAACCGGACAGGCAACCCCACTCCTTGTCAACAAATACGTATGAAAAAATGGATTCTCTTTCATAAGATCAAGATTGAAATGAATTGCATTTTAAGAGTTATGCAATACCAACGTATTCTCTATTAATAGAGTAACTGGGGAAACACGGGTTACCTATCAAACGATCAAGGCTGAAATACTAATCATTCAGTTAGTTATAGATTCCATTCTTTTGTTCATTTCAATCCGGATTGTTTATTTTAAATGTCTTTGTGATATGACAGGAAATGGCGTGTTGTATGCAGAAAGATCTGTCGCCATAATTGATTTTTCATCTTTTTACTTCGTTTATTGTTTCCAGGCTAATGTACGTACGAAACGATCCATACAAGCAGCTAGCTTTTTTTTTTGACGTCATTTACACGTGGTTAATGGTCGCCAGAAAGAGGGTTACAGGAACGTTAAAATACTATTCTTTTGAAGTCGTACATTTAGTTTATTTCATACTTGCTAGGAATTGATTTTATTTCTTGAATTAGAATGGACGATAATTTCTACCTTTAAAACAATAAGTCATAGTTTGTTAATGTTTCCCGATTAAGGTACAGCTATATATATATTTTACATGACAGGGACACACATTGCGTCATTAACAATTCAAAAGTGCGTGTAATAATGCAATTTTTAGTTCCACAAAGAAGCCGAAAACGTGAAACTCCATCCCACGGATATATTCCGGTTTCAGCGATGATTATGATACAATTCATTACAAGGTAATATTGGGATGAATGGAAATGAATAAAATGAAATGGGGTTTAACATCGCACTGTTCTGCTCCGATCGGGCTAATAAAGACGGGGGGGGGGGGGGGGGGTGAATGGAAAAGTAGTTTCAAAGTTAATGCCCCTGACTGATAATAATGGGCTATGATTTCAACTTGTTAGTATCGTCTAACAAATTAGCGGGGTTGGATGGACATGTGCGTGATCTTTAGATCATAAGATCTGTAATAAGATCGAATCCAAGCCTGTCGCCCGGTTTCCTAAAGACGCCCATTTTATTTTTTTTTAAAATTTAACCATATGTTAGTCCCGAAATTAGTTGGTGCCGACTGGACGTTACTCTCTCTCTCTCTCTCCCTCTCTCATTAATCTCTACATCCAAACGCCATCCTAGTTAAATAGTAGGGATAATTTGGAATTCGCTAATACTTATGGCGTAAATAGTAACATCCTAGGACGGACAGAAACCTTGCTATCTATGAACTATGTTTTTAATACTGTATATAATATATTGCCGCTAGGGTAAATCATCAGTAAACCAATAAACGACAAGGAGTTAAGTGATATTATTAATCTCATATTGGTTTACTATAGTCTGGTTGGTGCCCGAGAACACTGGAACAATAATCGGTATTCCAGACCAAAGGTTTGAAAGATCATGCCAGCGAGAGGATACTCCATTCAGCACAAACTAGGTCATTTTGGGACTAACATATGGTGCAATCGAAGCTCCGCGTACTACCCTGCACGTAAAATACATTTTAAAGGTGACGAAAAGTGAAGGAAAAAGCAGGGCGTGTGGTAGCCTCCACTTGACACAAACTAGGTTATTTCGAGACTAACATATGGTTCAATTTATTTCAATAATTCGCTTGCGCGTAGGGGTCTTTAGTAGTGGGATGAAACGGAGAAAACCCATTCTCTTGGACAGTCGACCCCACTCCTTGTCACGTACAACCGGGGAATCAAACCACGCGAGTTTACTCAATGACAGACCTTATAATACAATGAGCACGCGTTAACCATTCGGCTATCCCACCCACCCGCCTCCATTAACCCGCTGGTACAGAAACGTAGTTCGCTAAACCTTGTTTTAAAAAATTTATTGAGGACAGAACTGAAAAATGTTTGAAATAGTATGTTTATAGATTCTTACAGACCAACAAAGAACGTATCGATAAATAAAACATTAAATAGTGAGGCTGAGAAGGGTCGCTATAAATTAAGTCACGATTCAACCTGCTCTCAGCGCATGGCTCTATTCAATGTTACGATAAATAATGAATAATACTCTATTCACACTTAAAGAATAAAAACACACCATCATACTTCTCTAGACTCAGGATAATCACGATAAGAACAATTCTAAAAAAACCAACCCACACAAACAAAATGGCTAAAATTTCTAACTTTGAAAACGGTTGGCGATATAAGCCACGATATTCGCACGTGTTTAAGATTGTTGCCAGTCCTTTTCCCACGAAAATGGATTGGATCTGAGATTTTCATGTAATAAACATATATTTTAAGTTTCATCGAAACCGCCACAATCGGATGAAAACTGTGACCTCCAAGACGGACGGACAAGATCGACAACATAATGCATCCACATGAAATGTGTGCGTATAAAAACCAACGATATGTACCACCACGATATGTAAGCGTATAAAAAAGAAGGCCAAAGATTCTTATCTTGAAAGAAAGTCTGACTTGATTAACCATACCACATGAAATTGGGTTTTTGTTTGATACAAGATAAAAAAATATAACTTTTAGGTTAAATGCATACACAATATACACATGCAATCCACCTTTCCTTCTTCATTAAGTTTAGGCCGGTGCTGTACGTGATAAGAAGTAGGATCGCCTGTCAAATCTGGTGGGTTTTCTAATGGTCCCCCCTCCCAACTGCTAAAGGCCGCTGACCTAGTTTGTGTTGAGGGGATATTAAACCCCACTTCTCTCCCTCTCTCGAATTTAGATCGTATGTATATTTTCAAACAGAGAGGTAGAAATGGGGTTTAACGTCCACTCGACACAAACTAGGTCATTTCGGGACTAACACATGGTTCAGTTTAATTCAATAATTCGTTTGCACGTAGTCGACTCAGGGGGGGTTGGATGGCTGAATGGTTAGCGTGCGCGCGCTGTATCATAAAGTCTGTCATTGAGTCAACTGGTGTGGTTTCGAATCCCCGGTTATTCGTGACAAGGAGTAGGGTCGCCTGTCCAACCTCGTGGGTTTTCTTCGGGTCCTCCGGTTTCCTCCCACTGCTAAAGACCCCTATGCGCAAGCGAATTATTGAAATAAAATTAAACCATATGTTAGTCCCGAAATGACCTAGTTTGTGTCGAGTGGACGTTAAACCCCATTTCTCTCTCTCTCTCGTAGTCGACTCAATGACAGACCTTATGATACAGCGCGCCATCCACCCACCGCCCCCTTATTTTCAAACAGGTCTCACAGTCAGAATCTGAATGACCGATGACAGTAACACGTTCAACTCCGTTTATATTCATAGCAATTAATAATAAACTGACCAATATTGTTCTGTACACGCGCGAGATGTAATTTATAGACATGCGTAAAACACCCCCAGTTGGATGGTCATATATCGTGTCAAGAGACACCTTTAAGGTTTTACAGATCAAAAGATTTAACACGTTGGGCCTGTTAAATGAAAGATACGACATTTCGCTCACTACAATTAAGATCAGAATGAATAGACAGTACCAATTAAATGTCGGGACATTTGATGTAATGGTGCTTCTTAATAATAGATATTATATGTCTTAAGTAAAGAAATCCGTAAGGATATTACAATCTTTCGCAATTTCTGTCAATCCCGTTAATTATGATTCACAACATGACAGTTCTGTTGGAAATAGGACAATGAGGGCGTTGTAGTGCAACAACTCATGATTTAAAGGAACAACCCATGGTAGAACTAGGTCGAAGAGGGGGTTGTAGTGCAACAATTCATGTTTTAAAGGAACAGGCTATGTTAGAAATAGGTCGAAGGCGGGGGTTGTAGTGCACGAACTCTTGTTTTAGAGACAGTTTATGTTAGAAATAGGACGAAGCGTATGTCCGTCTTCATTAGCCCATCGGAGCAGAACAGTAGAACGTTAAACCCCATTTCATTTCCGTTCACATTTATTGTAGGCACGTAAGCTAGAGGTTGCAATAATTCGTATCTGAAAGTATTATGGATTTTCTATCTCATTGAAACGAAGAATCCTGTTGATATTTTCAACGTTTTTCAAAAACCTTACACTATCTTTCTGAACATTATTGCAAGAAAAAAAACCCCTATTGATTTTCGGTAATTATTTCCAGAGTTATTCCCCTTCGGTGTCGGGCATGTTCCGACGTTTCTGAAACTTCTAAGTTGATCTCATTCGAAGGAAGGAGCATTGTCATTGATAGCTTCCGTATATCCATATATCTCATTGACACGAAAACCTCTATTTTATCCCCAGAGTTATGCCCCTTTATTACAATATTTTTTAAGCACGCTATCTTTTGCAGGACTTAGAAGTCATATCACAGTGACCTGATTAATATGCCCCCACACTCCCCCGTCTTGCACCAAGAGCAATGTTGATCTACTGATGGCCGCAGTTAGCCAGAATCCTTTGTATATGGCGCCACATGACACCATGTCGCTTAAACTCATCTAATACCGTTTTATTGGAATCCCCAGCAGTTCTTCTACACGATGTCTATACTTCATGTCATCTATCAAGAGAGAGAGAGAGAGAGAGAGAGAGAGAGAGAGGGAGGTTTAACGTGCACTCGACACAAACCAGGTCATTTAGGGACTAACATATGGTTCAATTTTATTTCAACAATTCGCATGCGCGTTGGGGTCTTTAGCATTGGGAGGAAACCGGAGGACCCGGAGAAAACCCACGAGGTTGGACAGGCGACCCTACTCCTTGTCACGTACAACCGGGAATCGACTATCAAGGCAAGCGGGATACTAAAATATATACTTCTCAGAGAAACCCTGAATTTAATAATTTATTTTGGCCAATAAACCACAAATAAATTTGCAGAAAGTGAATTCAACTGTTTTCTTTTCACTAGTGTACTTGCTTATCAACATATCAAAAGTCTTCCAAATGGGTATGCGGGTCTGGGAGAAAATCCATAATCAATTCAAGATGACGGATGAAGGTGTAAATTGGCTTAAAATGTCAAATATCTCAGATCAAAATCATTTTAGATCAAGAATTTTTAAACCCATAGTGGTTTCTAAAGCGAAATAAACCGAGACCCCCCCCCCCCCTTCCCCAAATTTCTAAAATGGGTTAAGATGGTTGAATATCGCACTATATACGACTTGTAATATGTCAATTATTGATGTCGCCGAATATAGTTATGGCTATCCTTCATGCCATTCAGCTGAGTGACATAGACAAGAACGGGTTGTAATTCTGTCTCTCCAGCAACCGATACTATATCGTTTACTGGCGAATAAAAAAAATAAATGATACTCATTAATAAAACTGTTAGCAACTCGCAGAATATTGTTCCGTTTTATTTGAATCTTGTGGCTAATCAGGCAATTCACAGGCCTATAAAGAAGCCAGATTTAATTAAGAGCTTAGAAAGCTACTTTATTTGTCTCGGTTGTTTTGTCATCCTATATTCCTGTAGCAGAGACTAGTACAGAGTATGTAGCATTAATGATACAGTTAGACTTCTTATATTCAATTTTCTTGTTTTTGATTCCGTGGTAATTTGTGCTATCTGTGAGGTTTAAGGATAAAAACAAATATAATTAGGACAAAGAAATTACAAGTATTATGTCTAGTCTTCAGGACATGGGAAGGGAAATATTATCTTTTTTTTTCAATCAAGCCTTTTATTGGTCTTTATTTAAAGGGCATTACGAAGATTAGATAAATATCTGACAGGTCTCGCTATAATAGTTCAAAACTTGATAATGTAAAGGGAAAATACTGAATATTTCTGTCAAATTATTTCACTTTGAGCCGAGAAATCCTCATTTTAATAACACTGTAGCCTCGATTGTCATTGTTACCGTTGCTACGATAATAAAGCCTCGATTATCCATTTTTACGGTTAATCATCAACGGCCGTTGAACCGCAGGTTGTATTCAAATCTGTTGAAAATCGCACCCATCATATGGCACCGATTATGGTCTTTTTATGTTAATAAATATCTAATTAATAGTTTGTATAAAATTTCAGGCCTAACCAAAGACCTTCAAAAAGGCAGATTTACCTTTCGCATAATGCATGTATAATTGGTTTCACTAATATTTAGTTCTTTCTCATTGTCTGCGATATCACCCAAGGTGGCAGTGGACGTAAAGATACCGTGATTGTCTTCCATTGAACCCTCGTGTTTATTTTAAAATAGATTCAAGACCAAGATGTACTTGATTCAAATCATAAACACATTATAAATTTTAGAGGCGACAAAATTACTGATCTAGGGGCCCTAAAGAGCTATACAGGTCGATACAGGGTCCCCTATAATAGTGGGACGAAATTTGCAGCGAGTGACTCCTAAAAACATGAAAAGGCAGTTTACAAAAGAGATGACTTTTAAAGAAATGAATCGAATAACGATGGAATTTGAAACTTTAATTCGAATTGAAAAAGGAAATCGAGAGAAGGAAAATAAATTGTCAAATAACTATGGCAATAATATCTGTGTCTGCAGGGGTTCCAAATAGGCTCTTGACAAAATTCCAAAAAAGAATAAGAGTTTAATTTAAAGCGTTTATTGCTTGTCTTATAAGACAAAAGAGTGGACATGATGATAAAACTTGTACCGATTTATTTACTTGGTTAAATTCAAATAATCTAACACGTCTGTACTTGTATATATCGATCGATCTCAGAGGACTGCGGTGTTCGAGATGATAGTAAAGTGAATAAAGGGAGATAAATCCAGGCTAAAAGTGGAATTGACACGATTTTTCTTGGTCTTGTCTACTTTGAAGGTGGTGGGTGGTGGGGAGAGGTCATTTCCATACGAGAATTTCAATTCGGAATTCCGGATTAGGGTTGTCTAGCTCTTGTCGTGTCTAACTTGGGTCGAGGGGGATAAATCCAGACTAACAGTTGAAATAAACATGATATTTATTTGGATTGACCAGGTCAATAATATGTGGTTCAATTTTATTTCAATAATTCGCTTGCGCGTAGGGTTCTTTAGCAGTGAGATGAAACAGGAAGATCTTATGATTCTATAGCGCACGCATAAGACCATTCGGCCAACCAGCCACCCGATATGTCCGGCAGTACTATGGCTGAACCTGGAAATTGTATACGAAGTTTTTTTTATGATCGACTTTAGTAGCCTTAAGTGTCCCCTTTCAGAATCGGCCGGGTAAACCACGGTCACCCTTGAGAATTTTGATAAATTCAAGATGGCATCCAAGACGGCCGCCACATCAAATAATCCCCTATAGCTCCCATAGTATTTATTATATGATAATTTTAAGAATGTTTGTGTGATGGTGAATAGTCATTTTCATACGTACATTTTAATTCATATATTCGGAATTCCGTATTAGGACCATCTACCCATTATGGTGTCTAACTTGCTAAACTCTCTGAATGTGCAATTTCTCTTCAATAATTTTCTTGCGGGTAGGGACACGGAGAAGAGAGTGAGAGAGAGAGAGAGAGAGAGAGAGAGAGAGAGAGAGAGAAATGGGGTTTAACGTCCACTCGACACAAACTAGGTCATTTCGGGACTAACATATGGTTAAATTTTATTTCAATAATTCGCATGCGCATAGGGGTCTTTAGCAGTGGGAGGAAACCGGAGGACCCGGAGAAAACCCACGAGGTTTCACAGGCGACCCTACTCCTTGTCACGTACAACCGGGGATTCGAAACCGCGACAGTCGACTCAATGACAGACTTTATGATACAGCGCGCGCACGCTAACCATTCAGCCATCCAACCCCCCCAGGGACACGGAGAAACCCACGAGGTTAAGCAGTCATCACTACTCCTAGTTACGTATAAGTGTGAGATCGAAACCATAACACTGAATCATAAAGAATGCCTCCTTTAGATTTCAATATGAACAGTTTAGTGTTTTAAACTTGATTTTCTTTTTGTTTCAAAGGTCTTTCACTCGCTTAAAGTCGAAAAACATTTTTACTTATTTTTGGTGGAAAGACACTTATGGTATTTCTTCAGTCGGACCATGTGCAATTATCTTCCACCCTATCGCCTAAGTTAATATTTAAATCATTGCGAACAAGGCAGAAATTCGTGCCATATTTCTTAGTTTTCGGGGGTAGGGGGTGGGGGTTGGATGTGCGCGCGCTGTATCATAAAGTCTGTCATTGAGTCGACTGGTGTGGTTTCGAATCCTCGGTTGTACGTGACAAGGAGTAGGGTCGCCTGTCCAGCCTCGTGGGTTTTCTCCGGGTCCTGCGGTTTCCTCCCACTGCTAAGGACCCCTATGCGGAAGCGAATTATTGAAATAAAATTAAACCATATGTTAGTCCCGAAATGACCTAGTTTGTGTCGAGTGGACGTTAAACCCCATTTTTCTCTCTCTCTTACTTTTCGATTATCACAATTATCACATTATGTGCGCCCTTTGTAATGTGAAATGAAAGGGATATAACTCTTTTAGAAATGGTTGCAAATAGGTTATAGAATTTCAATTATCCCGTTTAACCGCACAGGGTATTTAGTGCACTGAAAACAACAAACATCAAGCATAAACTTCATTAAACAGACATAATTGTGACAAATGCTATATTATCGATTCGGTTTGAGCATAGCTATTCTTAGGCAAAACCGTTAATCTCACTTTTCAGTAAGTCGAGAAAGAATTATTTGATCAAAATATACCCAAACAACGAAAAGAAGTTTAGTATCCGGTAATTGCACCAAGAATATCCTGTAATTAGTGTTTCGTTCAATAGTCTGTTCCTTGATTGGTTTTTAAAGGCGCCAAGATGTTCTGAATAAGTTCTAATTGTATGGTGATACATGTGTATGACAATGCAGATCTAAACAGAACTCGGTAACATTGGATGAGGTATATTTAACGTTGTATTAACTTATAATAAGTCTTCATTAACCTTAATAATTCTTTAAGCTAATTTTGGAATAAATCACAGTGAAGGCCAAGGATGATCTCTAACTGACCATGTTTTCTGTGTACTTTTATTAAGAGATTTTAAACTACTGCATCTTAAAGTAGCTAAGTCTCCAACTCAATATCATCCAAAACCTTCGACATTGAAAACATGAATTATTTTTCAATTTTAATCAACACTGGTACCGGGAAAAGATGGGCTTCTGATGCCCAATATTTATGACAAAATAAACATTTTACCATTCTTACACGAATCGTGTACCATAATGTGTTTCAGTGCCATTTGTAACAAGCGACTAGAAGAACGGGGTTAGACATGTTCCACAAGTCATGTCAAACGGTGACCCCATATTCTAATCTGGAGAGCATGCGCAATAAATACTATCGGTGTAGACTGTAATAAAAAGATGCTAGAGATTGTCAATCGGTTGAGACTTCTTGCTTATTACGCCGAACATAAGTGCTTTGAATTTAGAGTAAAAACGGAAACGATTGAATGTAAAGCAGTTTATATACACTCATATTACATTATTATATGCGTTGAGACCCATTTGTGTCAATTTGTAGGTCCCAAATATTAGCGATTTAGCTACTTTAACCAGGCTTAGAAATGCTGAATGTTTTTAAATATACGCTTAGGACGGATGGGCATAGGAATAGGGATATCGTTATACAACCTTTAAATCTGTTATGTGAGCACTAATGTTTGATAATATGATTACCTAATGTATTCCAATCTTCCCAGCTGTACTTTCTGAAAGAACAAATACATTTTGATCATCCACATTTAGGATAATAATAGATGTAGCTTTGAAAATAAAACTGCTGCAAAGATGTTACAGCAATTAATGACCAGATCTGAGATTATTTATGGCGATGTGGCTCAAATTTCACCATACTAGTCATAGCAAATAAATATTCTCTTGTTTGCATTTCGATTAGATGTAGTCTGGATAAAGATGGATGAAGCTTGGAAAAACTGCTGCAAATATATAGATGTTAAAGATCCACAAACCTGTTTAAAGACACATTACTTAAGATTTTAATAAAGAGTTGACCATTCTTGATATAAGAGTTCGATCGAAAATAGATGATAAAAAAAGGAAAATATTTAAAATTTCTGTCAAATTACTTTATTTCGAACAAACTTTTCACTGCTGGAAGTTTGGACTAGAAATAGGCGTCAACTGTCCCAGCACCTTCTCCGAGAAGTGCCGATCGTTTGATTGACAGACGATAACTCCGCCCACATATTCTCGATTATCAAGTATATGTGATACGTTTTCAAACAACTTAAATCCGTCAGTCTCCATCTGGAAATGGAGACCCGCGTCACAAGCTGTATTATATGGTGTCTGGATAAAACCAGACTTTTATTTTATAAGAATAACATGTAGGTGAAATTTACCTTTCGTTATCAAGTACAGCACATGTGCCATTCACTGTACAGACCTCTAAAGGAACGGGAATCGATTATCGGGACACCCAACGAAAAAATTGACCCGAAATCTTAAAAGGGTTACGTGTCCGGATAAGTAGTCCAAACGACTCAATATTTTGAACTGAAATTTTGAGACAAGGTAGATACACAACTCCTTTATATTTTGGCGCTTAAATTTCATATGTACTCGGACATTTATATTTAAGACTCTGTTCAAATCGGAATAGTCCCTTTAAAATAGCAGACTTGGATGGCCTAATGGTATCATAAGGTCTGTCATTGAGTCAACTGGCGTGGCTTCCATTCCCCGGTGGTACATGACAAGGAGTAGGGTCGCCGAAATGACCTAGTTTGTGTCGAGTGGACGTTAAACCACATTCCTCTCTTTCTTTAAAGAATACTATGAGACATGAAAACTGTTATAGCACATAAACCATAATGTCATAAGACTTTTTGTAGCGCTATAAACATATACTTAGTGTATGGAGTTTAGCGCGTTAAAAGTGCACTATGCATTGTTTAATGGTCGAGAGCGAGACATTAAGTAATATATTGTAAATACAACAGGGCCGTATGCCCGAGTGTGTTTACATTATATTACGCAATGTCTTAAAAGTGCACTATGTATTGTTTAATGGTCGAGAGCGAGACATTAAGTAATGTATTGTAACAACAAGAGGGCCGTAGGCCCGAGTGTTTTTACAATATATTACGCAATGTCTTAAGCTCGAGACCATTAAACGACTTAAAATACAGACACTCCGCACGTGCTTTTACAGTGAAATACATATATATTTCACATATTTCACTAGTATAAATAATGTACGATTGGCACATTGCCCGTGCGATTATTTGAAATAATGGTACGCCAACATCAAAGGGTGACGTCACATCTGTATTTTAATATTATTTATTAAATGTTACAGCAATTAAAGACGCGAGTTAAGATTCATTGGTATCTGGGTCGGAAGATTACAAAAACACTTGAACAAATTCTATAAATAACGATGAACCAGCAGTCGGCAAACCTCGGCAGATTCCGTAACTCCTCATCTAGCCTCGGCTGTATGACAGTGATATGTACCTACACCTATAGAATTGCGATGCGGCACCGGTTTACTTATTAGGAAAAATTGCCGCTGTTAAAAAGAAGTTATCAAAATTGTGTCGTTCGAAGCGTGTGTAGAATTTTCAGTGCAAATTAAGTTGTCATTGTTTGGAGAAAATAGGATAAACTTGAAAGAAAAACTTCTTCCGACTTTGAAATATATGTATGATAAAACAGTCTTCAAAGGCGTCGTCATGGGCAACGCCGATGGTAATCCGGGAACTTAAAGTAATAACAATGGCGGACTTCGTCTTCAGCCGAGGCTAGATGTAGGATACTGGAATCTGCTGAGGTTTGCCGAGTGGATGAACCAGGTCGCTTCTTCAGAAAATGGAGATTTGATATTGTAGTTCCGCCTGTAAACGTTCCCATGGTGCCACCCAAAAACTAATAAACATTATCTTGTATTCATTTTAATATTAAGCGGGGGTTGGATGGCTGAATGGTTAGCGCGAGAGCGTTGAATCATAAGGTTTGTCAATCACTCAACTGGCGTGGTTTTGATTCCCCGGTTGTACGTGACAAGGAGTAGAATCGCTTGTTCAACCTCGTGGGTTTTCTCCGGGTCCTCCGGTTTCCTCCCACTGCTAAAGACCCCTATGCGCAAACGAATTATTGGAATAAAACTGAACCATGTGTTAGTCCCGAAATGACCTATTTTGTGTCGAGTGGACGTTGAACTCTCTCTTCTCTCTCCCTCTCTCTCTCTCTCTCTCTCTTAATGACGACATTTACGAAATTCCAAAGGAATGACAATACGACTTAATAAACGTGGAAGTCATTCATTGGCTAGCTTTTATTTTACTAACACTATTAGGCCAGTAACAACACCTTTGTCTGACCAACTGACCGTTGGTCATCGAATTCTGTCACTCTGTGGCATCGTGTGTTATTAAGGTTACAAACAGGCGGAAATTTAACCAAAGACCACTTAAGACGTGTACCCGGGTTAGAAAACTCTCAATTGATTCTTTCGTTTATTCAAGCGGATTTCATTTAACCTGAATTTCCCAGCTAATTTATTTCATTATGGGGCTAACTAGCTGGCTAATTAAATTGCAGATTGGCCGTTGATTGATTTATATTTAGACGATGGTTCGTCTGGGTATGGAGTACACAGGACAATCACTGACCAGTTGAACCTCTCTCTAAACAAATTATATATAGTTTTCTACCTATGGGAGTGAAATAGAGAATCGCCAACGAATCTTTTTTGACGAATAGAAGATTTTATTTATCACCGACCCTTTCCATCCTTTTTAAATGACTAATTAAATTCATGAATATGAATGAAAGTTATCATTAGAGCGATATCTACTGTACAATGTGTTATTGGATGTTATAGCTCTGTTTAACGTCCGCCTCCACCGAAGTGATATCGCCGGCAGTTTTCTACCTAATTTCAGTTTATTATTTATATTCGTTGGAAATTGACTTGTGAATATTGTGGGGATCGGCATTTTTAACGGAGTCATAGTGTCCCACTAACCACTCAGTATTTTTTTTTAATATCCTTTAAAGGACAATATTGGTGCCAGTCATTATCATTAGTGATAGAACTGGTTAAACACGTTCCAAATAATATTTTATCACAGAGATCATTGCTACGATAGATGTGGAATCAATGTTTCAACAATCGGAAGTGACGAACGCAAAAGGAAAACACGAGTTATCGCCTACTCTTATATCGAATTCCAACTGCCAAGGGATCTTTTACGTGCATTCCAATGTATACACGGGACCTCGGTTTTTCGTCTCATCCGAAGGACTAGTAAGACAGCTGTCCTCGTCAGTTCCCCTGTCCTACACCACTGACAAGGGGAAACCACGTCGGAAAATCCAGATGAACTTTCTCGGCCAATGCAGGGATCGAACACCCGACCTCCAGGCTAGCGAGCCAGCGTCTTACCCACTTAGGCACCGTGGCTCCCCGGTCAGGTAAACAGCATCTAGTCATTGACCCTATGACGTCAGACATTTTATTAACCTATCAGCATTGTGGTTACTAGTGGATTATCCATAGTTCCGTGCAAAACACGCCTAAAGCTCGCGTAACAGACCGTTTCATCGGCTAATCCCTCACACCATCTAGAAACGTCAATTATAACAACTCTTCCAGATCCTAGTGTAGTAAAGACAAGTAAAACGATATTTTGAACTATAAAATCAAAACGAAATAGGATCTGTGTTTTAATCAGATTGGTTTAGGTTGCATTACACATGTGTTAACTCACATCGCAATGGGGACGAAATCAACTATTTATTTCTTACAAATCGCTGATTAGAAAATAGTGAATTGTCAGTATGATGTCCAGAATTCAATAAAAGCACACTATCCTACTCGTACTTCCTCCGTAAACTAGAGACATGATCCACGCGTGTTTTTTTTCACAACCGTATCATGATAATCATGGTTCCGTTATGTTTTTTTCTGATGTCAAATTATACCGCCAACGTAGAACGATTTCTAATTTCTGTTTTTATTTTTTAAATGAAGAAAGATAATGCGTTACTGTACACAATAATTACAGTTGAATTCAATATAACATCTTGTTTTTATTTCGTGTAATATACATTGATGAACCTTCAGTAGGTTTTAAAGAAAAAGAAAAAAGAAATCATTTTGCTGAAATCTACTACTAATATTACCGATACATGGTTGTTAACAAATACATCTAGTTCCCGGTCTAAAATGCTAATAAAACCCTCATGCTAACAAATCCTTAATATTATGTATTTTAATAAAACCTTAATTTACCTTAATTTTATGTATGCTAATAAAACCTTAATTTTATGTATGCTAAAAGAACCTTAATTTTATGCTAATAAAACCTTAATTTTATGTATGCTAAAAAAACCCCTTAATTTTCTGTATGCCAAAAAAACCTTAATTTTATGTATTCTAAAAGCCTTAATTGCTAATAGAACCTTAATTTTATGTATTTTAATAAAACCTTAATTTACCTTAATTTTATGTTTGCTAATAAAACCTTAATTTTATGTATGCTAATAGAACCTTAATTTTATGCTAATAAAACCTTAATTTTATGTATGCTAAAAAACCCTTAATTTTATGTATGCCAAAAAAAACTTAATTTTATGTATGCTAAAAGCCTTAATTGTATGTATGCTAATAGAACCTTAATTTTATGTATGCTAACAAAACCTTAATTTTATGTATGCTAATATAACCTTAATTTTATTTATGCTAATAAAAACTTAATTTTGGACGAATAGCAAATATTATAAGCAATCCCTGGAAATGTATATTTAGATTTATTTATTTCAAAAACCCTGGAGAAATACGTGCATCCATTTGCTTCAGTAGGTTTTAAAAAAAAAAAAAAGAAATCATCTTGCTGAAATCTACTACTAATATTACCGATACATGGTTGTTAACAAATACATCTAGTTCCCGGTCTAAAATGCTAATAAAACCTTCATGCTAACAAATCCTTAATATTATGTATTTTAATAAAACCTTAATTTACCTTAATTTTATGTATGCTAATAAAACCTTAATTTTATGTATGCTAAAAGAACCTTAATTTTATGCTAATAAAACCTTAATTTTATGTATGCTAAAAAAAACCCTTAATTTTCTGTATGCCAAAAAAACCTTAATTTTATGTATTCTAAAAGCCTTAATTGTGTGTATGCTAATAGAACCTTAATTTTATGTATTTTAATAAAACCTTAATTTACCTTAATTTTATGTTTGCTAATAAAACCTTAATTTTATGTATGCTAATAGAACCTTAATTTTATGCTAATAAAACCTTAATTTTATGTATGCTAAAAAACCCTTAATTTTATGTATGCCAAAAAATACTTAATTTTATGTATGCTAAAAGCCTTAATTGTATGTATGCTAATAGAACCTTAATTTTATGTATGCTAACAAAACCTTAATTTTATGTATGCTAATATAACCTTAATTTTATTTATGCTAATAAAAACTTAATTTTGGACGAATAGCAAATATTATAAGCAATCCCTGGAAATGTATATTTAGATTTATTTATTTCAAAAACCCTGGAGAAATACGTGCATCCATTTGCTTAGTATTTCTATTGGGGTTCCTACTAATAACCGAAAAGAGTGGGTTTTTTTTGTCAATATCGCCAAAACTCTTATAAAAAGTGCCTGACAATGAAATATATAGATAGTCACAGTCCGGCGCTGCACACAATATCCAAAATCTAAAATGATTTCCTTAAAAATTGACAAAATTATGGATAATTAAAATATTGAAAAAAAATTCCTACTGATATCCGACAAGAGTGGAAATAAGCGAAAGGATTTTCATAATCTTTGTAAAGTTTTGAATATACAAAAGAAGACCGTTAATCCTTTTTTTTCAAAATTTTTGGAAATCGTCATGGCAATCTTTGCTTTTATTATTACACACTGCCTTAATTATGATGGGAGGGGTGGATGGCCGAGTGGTAAGGGCGTGCGCGCTGCATCATAAGGCCTGTCATTGAGTCAACTGGCGTGGTTTCGATTCCCCGGTTGTACGTGACAAGGAGTTGGTCGCCTGTCGAACCTCGTGGGTTTTCTCCCGGTCCAACCTCGAGGGTTTTCTCCGGGTCCCCCGGTTTCCTCCCACTGCTAAAGATCCCTAAGCGCAAGCAAATTATTAAAATAAATTTGAACCATGTGTTAGACCTAGTTTTTTGTCGAGTGGACGTTAAACCCCATTTCTCTCTTAATTATGATGTATAGAAAGGATAATCTGTGCCTTACGAATATTGTCAGTGAGGGGGAAACAGAGACACTATTGCATACACCAGAGATTCGTAAATACCATTTTTTACAGCAGTGCTAAATGCATCTAAAATGTAACTTGGTGGCCTTTATGTCCCAAAGAGACCCTTATCAGACCACAGTCTCCTTTGAGGAGGTTGAGGTCACCCTTCATAACAACCACAGAAATCTGCATTTAATACGATTGAAGACAATGCACAATGAGGACATTGGACTTAAAGAGGGTTCATGCGAGAGCTAAATTTGTCTATATCTGGCTTCTAATATTTTATGAATTATTATATAGACATTTAAGCCCGTAATCAACCCTCAAGGACATTGGATGGCTTAAATAGTGAGTGGATTAGACAAGGTCTGACAAGGACAGCTGTCTAGTCGTTGGGATGGGACGAAAAACTGAACTGGGCTAATGAAATCGGGCATACGCCATACAGTGTACTATGAGGGACATTTTGCCCGGGCAGCGGCGCTACGGCCTACTCTTATATCGAATTCCAACTGCCAAGGGATCTTTTACGTGCACGCCAATGTGTACAGGGGACCTCGGTTTTTCTTCCTATCCGAACGACTAGACAACTGTCCTTGTCAGGTTACAGAGCAAGAACGATCAACTCTTTCTCTAGATCTGATACAATGCGTCTTTAAGATGAAATATATAAATTGGGATAATTGCCCCGACCGATGATTTAACTGATTTCCTTAACGACAGTCTAAAGATACCAATTAAAACTATCCAACTATGCTGCTCCACACCTCTCATACAACGCTCGAATAGTGCAGCTAATGGAATCACGTGATCTTTATTGTACGTTTTAATTCCAACCCATCTGTCGCTTTAGATAAAACTTTAGACTAGCTATACAGCGCTAAATTCGTTTCAACTTTCAAATACCCTGACATTTATTACTTGCTTATTAGCACTAATTTGTACACGGAGATAGACACTAATATTTTCTATTAAAAACGTATAGTCATGGTTTTATTTCTTTCACAAAGTGTTTGTCTTGGGAAAAGCAAAACACAATTGTTACCTTTCTTGATGAAAAGCGGTTTTGAAGTATTGTCTTGTTTAAACAAATGATTAATGAAAAAGCAAATGTTTTTGACGCTTGTAGAATATTGGACAATGTTTATTTTTTATCGGATGGTAATAATTTAAAGGTCAATATTATCTATATTATATTGTCAGTTGAGATGATGTTGTTACACAAACATCTTGAAAATTATTTTGGCATTTTCAAACTGGTATCATTGAGATATTACGCTTAAAAAAATGCCCATGATGTAATTGCTGAAATAGTTCAAATATTGGAAGATTATAAGGGAGAATATACCCAACATCATATATAATTATTGTAGAGCTCATTCAGTCCTGTTTAAAGGTAGATTGGGGGATCACGTGGCTAAGTGGGTAAGACGCTGGCTCGTTAGCCTGGAGGTCGGGCGTTCGTTCCCTGCATTGGCCGAGAAAGTTTATCCAGATTTTCAGGCGTGGTTTCCCCTTGTCAGTGATGCAGGACGGAGGGCCTGACAAGGACAGCTGTCTAGTCGTTCGGATGGGACGAAAAACCGAGGTCCCGTGTACAAATTGGCGTGCACGTAAAAGACCCCTTGGCAGTTGGAATTCGATATAAGAGTAGGCCGTAGCGCCGCTGCCCGGGCAAAATTTCCCTCATAGCACACTGTATGGGGTATGCCCGTCTTCATTAGCCCAGTTTAGGAGCAAAACAGTAGGACGTTAAACCCCATTTCATTTCATTTTATTTAAATGTAGATCGAGGAGATGGGGCGGAATATGAAGGGGGGGGGGACGGAATATGAAGGGGGGGGGGGGTCGGGTGCATTTCCACACGAATATGTCGTTTTGAACCTTATAATTTTATGTATGCTAATGAAACCTTAATTTTGGACGAATATTATAATAAACCCTTCGAAATGTACATGTATATTCAGATTTATTTATTTAAAAAACCCTGGATTTAAAGGGGGATTGAATCTGGGACATTTCCATACGAATATGTCGTATTTGGTGGTTTGTTATTCCCATAACACTAACCATTGCGGTGTCCATCACGGCCTGGTGCATGTGTCATTTTTACCGAATCGGTCACATCTCCCCAAACGGCCTGAATATAGACAACTCTGTAGACTCTCGATCCAGAGCTGGATTTAACAACTTCTGAACTGTTAATAATTAAACATGGTTTTCGGTATGTTCACTCTTGATGTCTAACTAATGGAACTGGTTTAAAATGTTCTACGTTACCAGGCTTACGCACCATCTAAGGAAATATAAATGTTCATACTCATTTATGAGGATTATTTGCCCGTTACAGCAGGTTACAGCCGGATTTCTCGTCTGCGACAATCGTTCCGGGAAACAAACTTAACGCACACCGTAATGAAGACGGTATGTCCGAGCACGGGAATTCTCCAACCCACACCGTAATGAAGACGGTATGTCCGAGCACGGGAATTCTCTAACCCGACAAACGGGATACATTTGGCTCCCAAAGAAGACATTTCAAATCTAAGGGGGTGATTTTAGTCCGACGAGGAACTTAAGACTGGAAAATAATAGTTTACTGGTGTGTATATGTAACATCAGTATTCACAGCTATAAGGAAAATCAGGAATTAAACTGCTGCTTCCGACAAGAACTCACGTGGGACCTGGGTTAAGCGTCACTGATGAATACACGCTTCACTTGACAGTCCTCGT
Organism: Patella vulgata; assembly: GCF_932274485.2. Lineage (NCBI taxonomy): Eukaryota > Metazoa > Mollusca > Gastropoda > Patellidae > Patella > Patella vulgata. Next base: position 9,826,495 of record NC_065885.2, read on the forward strand.
TTAACAATGTCCTCTGAAAACAGATTTATCAAGCCTAATAGTTTCTGCCACTAGCATCTATTTAACCGAATAAACGTCGGCGACGTTTTTAATAATTTATAGCGGTGGTTGATGGAAAACCATTGAAAGAACCCATTTGGGCGCAGACCTTTTGGTGTGTATAGGCCTAAATGCTAGGTTCCCACTATCGTGCGATGCGTTACGATAGGATTAACCCTATTGAGTCCACGATCTGGTACGTGCAGATACGTTCGGATACGTTACGATTGCTACGATTGACCTCAATAGTATGATTACGACCTGACAGGATCACCACGATTACTCCACGATTAGAACCACGATTTCAATCGTAGCGCGAATCGTGATAGGATCACCACGATTACTCTACGATTAGAACCACGATTTCAATCGTAGCATGAATCGTGATAGTGGGAACCTAACTTTAGGTGGCAGATCTGTTGCACTGCATTAATAATAACCGCTACAATTATTTATATTTTGTGGTACACTGGTCAAATAATCACTTCTCTTATTTAATGATATTTTCAGGAAATTTTTCCAAAGGAAGATTACCAAAATTGGTTAAGAACAAAGTTGATGGTGACAATTTTAAAAGGTCTTCGAAATTCAGATTCGTATTTGGATGACGTGGAACAGACAGTGAAAGTGAAAAAGAGGCAACGACAGTGTTATTGGTCAGTGGTCACGTGTTACTAATAAGGTGTCACGTGGTTGATCGTGTAACCAAAATGGCCAACTTCGATTTTTTGTGGATTCAAATGCTGCAATTACAAAACATATCTATGAACAGTACACTATCTATGAACAGTACAATATCAATCAGACTTTTACTAATTTTAAAATCACTTTTTATCCACTTAATTTTATTACCAGCACAACTATATATCATGCAGGGGTCTGGCGCCGTGAGGCGGGGGCAGTGGATCACTATCCCTCGGCTCGAAAATGTTTTTTAATTAGACTGTAAATGAATCTTTCTAGGGTATATCCTGAGTATCAAACCTTAGCGTGTGGCAATCTTACCAATTCATCAACAAAAACGTAAAATTATAGCTCACCAGAAAAACTTCATAAATCTTTTAAATAATGCAAGGATAAGTTGACATAATTACTTGCATTATTTAAACGATTTATAAAACTTTTCCGATGAGCTTTAAGACCAAAAAGCCCCCAAATTACGCGAGGCCATTAATTTCTTTAGAGGCCCCGGAGCATGCCATACTCGCAGGCTCTTTCCCAGTCCATCCCTGATATTATGTATTTTGAAGAAACAGTCGCTATTGATTACTTCATTTACTTCAGAGAGCAATGACGAACCGTATCGTAACTGAATTCAATAAATAAAACACACTGTGGTCGCTATAAATTGAGTAGTTATTAAAATTATTGACTTCGCTCAAAACTTTATTTTCCAGTTCTGGTATTTAAAACCACGTTCGGATGACATGTTGATTATTATGTCATAATGCCCTTTTATTTATTTTTTTTTTTTGGTCTTTTTTTAAAAAAAAAATGGTCACATAAAGAAATATTTCCCAAATCAAAACATTAGCCCCGACTTGATACACAGGTTAGGGATAGAGATAAAGAGAATCGCCACAATACAGTTGTTTTAAAGGACAACGCCACAATGCGGTTGTTTTAAAGGACCCTCGCCACAATACAGTTGTTGTAAAGGACAACGCCACAATTCAGTTGTTTTAAAGGACATCGCCACAATGCTGTTTTTTTTAAGGACAAACGCCACAATACAGTTGTTTTAAACGATCATCTCTACAATATGGTTGTTTTAAAGGACAGCGCTATAATATGGTTGTTTTAAATGACTAACGCTCAAGATCATTTGCCCGTTTTAAAGTTAAGCAATTTATGTCCTCAATATATCGATCGCTGGGTCTTGAAGTCAAGCAAATTATGTCCTTATAATACCGATCACTGAGTCTTGAAGTAAAGCTTGTTGGTCTAATAAACCCCTCTCTATATAAGTATACCTCAAATTCATGAGATTTATAACATCTCTCTTTATCTGTATTATTCACGTATTCCGAATAAGGAGGCAGACCACCGATTAAATTTAACCTTCTCGGTACCCACAAATTGTAGTTCGTCTATTAGATTCTCTGTCTGTAGTGAAAAGCATTCAGCCCAGCGAAAATTTGAGCAAAGATGGAGCCGGGCAAAGAGACAAAATTAACATTGAAGTGAATGTGGAAACTGATGGTGGTCTGTCGCCTATATATTAATAGAGGTCGGTGAGTTATCGGTCCTTGATGTTTAAAAATCTGATTCGGACCGCAATACCGCAGTGGTTTTCATAGCTCTGGTGTATATGCCCGCGTCTTTTTTTCGAAAAGATACATTTTTGACAAACAATGGAACTTAATTTCTTCTTTCAGGGACGTAATTTAATACAATTTGGTTAGATCGAGCTTAGAGAAATTCATAGTCTCGTGTGATTACCTTAAAATTCCGTGATGGTCATGTTTTCTTGACAACAAGTTACATTTGACAAATCCGATATTTACCTGGAATATTGTAATGTCTAGGGTTCACGGTGTTGTATACCTGGTACCTATCAGGACATGTTAAATGTCGCGACCCCCTACAGACCAGGCATACAGACCAGGCATATAGATCGAGAATACCAGAAAATTTTGTAGATATTTAAATGGCAACTGTTAATAATGTTTTCTCAGCTTTTTCTGTAATGATAATAAATAGCTAGTATCTTTGTATTGTTGTAGTTACAAATTAACCACGCGTTGTTGTTATATATCAACCACGTGTTGTTGCTGTTGTTACATATTTACCACGTGTTGTTGTGACATATTAACCACGCGTTGTTGTTACATATCAACCACGTGGTGTTACATATTTACCACGTGGTGTTACATATTTACCACGTGGTGTTACATATTTACCACATATTGTTACATATTTACTATGTGGTTCTGTAGCTTAAAGCAGCTAATCAACATGTGCATTTTTCAGACCATATGTAATTTTTCACTGCTTAATCCATTAAAGCATGTACGTGGCAAGGAGTAGGGTCGCCTGTCCAACCTCGTGGGTTTTCTCCGGGTCCTCCGGTTTCCTCCTACTGCTAAAGACCCCTACGCGCAAGCGAATTATTGAAATAAAATTAAACCATATGTTAGTCCCGAAATGACCTAGTTTGTGTCGAGTGGACGTTAAACCCCTTCTCTCTTTCTCTCTCCATTAAAGCATGTGTTTAAATTGAACACAATATAAATATACCCAAATAGTATCTAACAGCAGATTATCCCCCTGACTTGGATTTAAGCTATTCAAAAACAGGTCCATTACCCTGCACTCAGAGGATGCAGTACCTTGGAGGCACCGAATTATGTTTATGTCGTCAGCAGGGGATACGGAATGTTGCTTGTGATATTCTCAATTAACCATCTGGAAATACTGAACGGAATTGAATTATGTTTGGACCGATATTCCAATCTGATTAAAACACATATCCTATTTCGTTTCGTTTTCTATAGTTCAAAATTTCGTTTTACTTGTCTTTACTATACTAGAATCTAGAAGAGTTGTTATATAACACGCGTTGTGGTTGATGTGAGGGATTAGCCAATGAAATGGTCTGTTGAAGCAAGTTCTTGGCGTGTGATGCACGAAACTTTGGGTATTCTACTAGATACATCAACGCTCATATGACCCGTGACGCGACGTCCCACTACAACTGGTCAGATCATCATGTAGTAGAGGCCATCGAAAGTATAAAAAAAAAAACGAAACGAAATATAGATCTGTATTTTAATCAGATTGACCAATATTCCTTTCAAAGATCATCTTCCACAATGTCGTAGTTTGCAAGTATCCCTCAAAACGACGATCAGCGCTTCCAATTCCTTTGTTGAACTAGGTTTTTTTTTCTGGTTGTATCAATATCTCGATTGATAACGACAACAGAATCATGGCGGAAACATAGCTCCGATTAAAATTCTATAATTGCCTTCCGTAGAACTGTCGTAAGTATTTTAATGGTTGACGAAGCCCTGTCTCTATTGCTCAATTTCTTTGTCGAATCACGTATCAGATCTGACATTAGATGGCGTCAGACCAGAAGCAATAAATAACCATGGTGTAACATCGACCTTTTCCTAATGACGGGCCGCTATTTAAGTTAAGAAGGGTCGGATGATAACTCGCTCACCAAATGTTCACATGTTTCGTTACAAAGGGGCATAACCCCGCAAGTCAACGTCTGAAATTATTCCACGATTTACTCGTATATAGGCAGGCAGTCTACACAAATGATATAGATTCTTAAGTGTGGGTACTGGGAGCCGCGGTGGTTCAGTGAGTAAGACGTTGGCTCGCTAACCTGGAGGCCCCGTGTTGGCCGAGAAAGTTTATCGGCTATTTCCACCGTGGTCCCCCTTTCAGTGTTGCAGGACGGAGGTCTGGAAAGGGACAACGGATAGTCCCATGTACACATTGGCGTGCACGTAAAAGAACCTTAAAAGTTGGAATTCGATATAAGAGTATGTCGTAGTGCCGCTGTCCGGGTTAAATTTCCTCGTATAGCACACTATATGACGTATGCTCGTCTTCATTAGCCAAGTAGAACGTTAAACCCTATTTCATTTTTTTTTTAGTGTTAACAATAACTGCAGACGGACGGACGGACGGACAAGATTAACGGCAACATATACGGCCATGAATGTGCTGATCTGCGTTTAGTCTCTTTGATAATACAGAGATGCAACAGCCATTATATGAAATGACTGAATGAAATGGGGTTTAACGTCCTACTTTTCTGCTCCAACACGACTAATGAAGACGAACATACGCCATACAGTGTGCTACGATGAAAATTTGACCCGGACAGCAATTGTATTAAACGTGTCAAGGTTTGCTTTACGTGCACGCCAACATGTACACGGGACCCCAAGTTTTCGTCCCATCCGAAGGACTAGACGTATGTAAAACAAGGGTACCGCCATCCATAACTGCTTTTTCATAATCCCCCCCACCACCCAAGAAGTGTTTTATGCAAAAAAGTAACAGGTTAATGAGAAAGATGCTTTAGTTGTTTAAATATTTATATAGCATGACATATATGCCATGAGAGAGAGTGAGAGAGAGAGACCCACGGGGTTAGACATGCGACCCTATCTACGCCATGAACTCAACAACGCTATGCCGATGTCCCAAGATATTGAAATTTAAACACCTTCAGTTTGGGCTTATTAATTAATGGATACATTTATTCCATCTAACTGGGTTAAATTAGTTCCAAATTACATCAAATTCCACGATTTATAGACGAATGAGGAATATATAATATTGGAGATGCAAGACTATGAGGAGTTTGGGGTTTCATATTACAAGGAATTTCGCAATTTAATTAAAAGAAAACGGCATGTCGTAACTCCCTACGGAGTAACATGAGATTGCTGTTATTTCTTATTTTTAAGGTTAGTATTGCGTGATTCGATCATTATACTTGTATTCCAAATGTGTCTTCCGAGAGAGAGAGAGAGAGAGAGAGAGAGAGTTTTTTACGTTCAATCGACACAAACTAGATCATTTCGGGATTAACATATGGTTCAATCTTTATTTCAATAATTCGCTTGTGCGTAGGGTCTTTAGCAGTGGGATGAAATCGGATGACCCGGAGAAAACCCACGAGGTTGGACAGGCGACCTACTCCTTGTCACGTACAACCAGGGAATCCAAACCACACCAGTTGACTCAATGACCGACCTTATGATACAGCGCCTACGCGCTAACCATTCGCCCCCCCCCCCCCCCACACACACCAGAGAGTTAAACATACATTATGCAAGAGCTAAATCTGCCTATTGCAGGTCTGTCTTTAGGCCTGAAATATTATCTAAACTATTAATTAAACACATTAATTAACTTATCCAGATCATAAACAACTCTCGATGTCATCTTATGTGTCGGATTTTCACTGGATTTGAATCCGATCTCATTGATGATTTAATCCAAAAGTGGATAATTGAGACTGATGATCGAGGCTATAGACTTAAAATCCAAAACCTAATACCTCGGGTCAAAGTGGAGCAATTTGACTGAAATTTTCAACATATTCTATTTGCATGATCTATTTTTAACTCTTATAGTAAGAAGAGTCAACTATTTATCTAATTTCCCATAATGCCTCTTTAATGTTTTGGAAATAATATCTAAGAGTCTGGATGATGTATATTACTATAATAACCGAGACTACTGTGTTTGGTTTGTGTCGTACATATTTGGATATATCTAAACACACCCTAAAGATCCATTCCGCACTGGGGGTTCACGGTAGCTAAGTGGATAAGACGCTGGCTCGCTAGCCTGGAGGACGGGTGTTCGATCCCTGCATTGGGCGAGAAAATTCACCCAGATTTTCCGACGTGGTTCCTCCTTGTCAGTGATGCAGGACGGAGGATGGGACGAAAAACGAGGTCCCGATTAAAAAACATTGGCGTGCACGTAAAAGATCCCTTGACAGTTGGAATAGGCCGTGGTGAAGCTGTCCGGGCAAAATTTCCCTCATAGCACACTGTATGGCGTATGCCCGTCTTCATTACATTAGCCCAGTCGGAGTAGAACAGTAGGACGTTAAAGCCTTTTATACAATTTACGCAGAGACTTATCTCGGGATTTTCCGGCGTGGTTTACCTTTGTCAGTGGTGCAGGGCTGGCAGCCTACTGGCAGCCTATCAAGCAACTGTCGTTCGAATGGGACGAAAACCCGAGATCCAGTGTAGACATTGGTCTGCACATAATGAACCCTTGGCAGTTTGAATTCGACATAAGAGTAGGCCGTAGCGTCGCAATCCGGACGAAATTGGTCTCATAGTACACCGCATGGCATATGCCCGTCTCCATTAGCCAAGTCGGTGCAGAAAAGTAGGACGCCAAACCCCTAGTCGTTCGAATGAGACGAAACCCCGAGATGCCGTGTACACATTAGCGATTTAGCGTGTGAATCCCCGGTTGTACGTGGCAAGGAGTAGGGTCGCCTGTCCAACCTCGTGGGTTTTCTCCGGGTCCTCCGGTTTCCCCCCACTGCTAAAGACCCCTACGCGCAAGCGAATTATTGAAATAAAATTAAACCATGTGTTAGTCCCGAAAGGACCTAGTTTGTGTTGAGTGGACGTTAAACCCCATTTCTCTCTCTCTCTCGATTTAGCGTGCGCATAAATATAGCACAATGCATGACGTATACCCGTGTGCATTAGCCCAGTTTGTGTAGAAAACCCCATGTCATTTCGCTTATCAAATCTAGTTCTGTTGTAGCAGAAACGGAGACAATATAATCCGTGGTGATCGAGGCTAGGAATTTATAATTTTAACGCTTTAATGTTCAGTGTGGCTCTCTCCAAAAAGAAATAAAACGTCACAGTGATTAGAAATATAGGGGTAATATGGCCGTTTAGCAAAGTTTTAAACAATCTCACCAATTGTTTTTAAAATGTCTAAACTACAGAGGGTGGGCAGGGGATAGGATGGCCGAATGGCTAGCGCGTGCGCGCTGTATCATAAGGTCTGTCATTGAGTCAACTTGCTTGGTTTCGATTCTCCGGTTGTACATGACAAGGAGAAGGGTCTCCTGTCCAACCTCGTGGGTTTTCACCGGGTCCTCCCGTAGCCTGCGATCTTTAGTGGATTATGATCCGATTTACTGCTCAACTTTCCTTCACGATTTAATGATTAAATGGATAATCGAGACTATGCTGTTTATCTTACTGCCTTTAGTAATGATGATTGAGGCTAGGCGGAAATTTCAATCGCTTAGTTCTGGGTTCATAGTGGATCAATTTGAATGAAATTTTCAACAAATTGCCTTTACGTTATTTAGTTTTTAACTATTATAGTGAGAACTTCCAACTCGTTATCGCCATCTCCCATAATGTATCTTTAAGTTTTTGGCTATTTAATACTTGCATATATCCGAATTACGCAACCCCCCCCCCCACCACCAGGTCAGATGGGCGACCCATTCCCAGGTAGGCGTACTTATGATCCACAGCGCACGGATTAGACCACTCGCCATACACCACCTCCCATTTTGGGGTCCCTTACGCTTTCCCAACCTCGTGGGTTTTCTCTAGGTCCTCCGGTTTCCTCCCACTACTGAAGACCCCTACGCACAAGCGAATTATTGAAATAAAATTTGAACCATCTGTTAGTCCCGAAATGACCTAGTTTCTATCTAGAAACACAACGATCTAAATGAAGCTTTCAGCCACCATAGATGTATGATACAGACAACAAAGACCCGGGTTACAATTTCAGTTCAGCAGACAATCGGTATATAAATAAATTGTATTATATTTCCCCATTGCGTGCATACCATCCGTCAACACTCGGTCTTGGATTTCCGTAGCTAATGTAGTATGTATGCGTAGTGTATTCCTAAAAGCATAATATGGTTGGGTATAACGTCTTAATGTTCTGGACCAATGATGACGGGCATACGCCATATGGTGTGCTATGGGGAAAGGGAGTTGGATGGCCGAATGGTTAACGCACGTGCGTGGTTTCGATTCCCCGGCTGTACGTGACAAGAAGTAAGGTCGTCTGTCCAAGTTCCGGGTTCTCCCACTGCTAAAGACACCTACGCGCAAGCGAATTATTGAAATAAAATTGAACCATATGTTAGTCCCGAAATGTCCTAGTTTGTGTCGAGTGGACATTAAATCCCGAGGAACTTTTCAGGCCAACATGTGCAAATGAATTGCGACTGTAAACAGGACCTTGTTTTTTCGTCCCAATCGATCGACTAGACGCCATTCTTTGTTGGACCCGAGAAAGTTCATCCAAATTTTCCTGTGTTGTTTTCTCCTTGTCAGTGATGCAGGACGGAGGGCGTACACATTGGCGTACACGTAAAAGATCCCTTGACAGTTGGAATTCGATATAAGAGTAAACCGTAGTGCCGCTGTCCGGGCAAAATTTCCCATATAGCACACTGTATGGCGTATGCCCGTCTTCATTAGCCAAGTTCGGAGCAGAACAGTCGGACGTTAAACCCCATTTCATATCATTTCATTTTTGTTGGGCTCCTCGTCCTGCACAAATGGCAAGGAGAAATACCGCTGGACAGCAACTGAATTCCAACTGTGAAGGGTTCTTTTACGTGTCAGGCCGATTGGAAAGGCGAATTACTGCTAGAAAATTCCGCGGGAATGTATCCATCATTTATTGAAATAATACATCAAATTAACACAAGTAAACACTTTATTTAGACATAATCAAAGAGCCCCTACCCCGCCCCCTCAGCCCCGCCCCCTCAAGCAACCGTTCTCAAGAGCGAACTTTCACTTTATTGGAAAGTTTAACTTCAAACACACAGAAAAACAAAACAATAAAATATCCTTTTGTATTTGATTTATGTTTTTAACAGATGAGATTTTTATTTCCTGAAATTATCGTTCATTTTTTATAGAGATTTATTATCGTTATGTCTTTCAACAAAAATAATAACTCGAAGCATTGGACATTTATACGACTACATGACAGTCCAAGTGACACAATTAGAGGACATTAAAACATTATAATTTGTTGAACAGCAATAACAAGATGGATGAAAGTAGTAATAGAACCATTTGGGCTCATCACGGAACGCTTCTCCTGCCATTTTCATCTGGTGAAAGACACATTTAATGTATCACCGCCATGCTTGCCTGCAATAACTGTTCGTTTATAAAGTTCATGTTGCCAAATGGCTTCAAATATAAAATAATATATGTTTTAATCAATACCTTATGTAATACCCTCTAGTTTAAAAGGTTTGGGTTGGACAAAACATTAAATTATGGATAGGTATTCCTTATTCTTTTATATAATAAATTATGTATAGGTATAACTTATTCTTTTATACGATAATTTTGGACATTAAGTTATACGAAATATATTACTTATTCCGTTATATGATACGTTTGGACATTTTAAACTCGTGTATTGATATTACATAAAACCACCTAAACATTATATTATGGATAGGTATACCTTATTTTAGTATATGATAAATATGTATAGGTATCACTTATTCTTTTATACGATAATTTTGGACATTATGTTGTACAATAGGTATTACTTATTCCGTTATATGATAAGATCGGACAATAACCCCACGATTGATATTACATAAAACCACCTAAACATTAAACCGCCTACACATTTAACATATTCGCAGATGGGCATATTGTATATTTAATAAGTCTAGTGTTACTAATTAATGATATTCTCATGAGATCAAATTTTATTTTTTTTGTATCGAGTATAGGCTGAATTGTCTAGAGCGATTGTCAATAATATATAGTTCATTGAAATAAAAGATGAGGCTACAATCAAAGTCAATTTTTATTTTATTAAAACTTAATTAGCATATCACTGACACAATCGTCCACTATAATCGCCTATTCCATGTCTCTAAATATAGAATTGGCCAATATTCAATACATAATTTCATTTCATTCCATTCAGTTCAATATCAATTAACAGATTTTATTCAATTAATTAATTATCAGATTTCTTTTTATTAATTAATTAACAGATTTCTTTTTATTAATTAATTAACAGATTTCAGGAGATAAATATTAATTAACAGATTTCATCCATATAAATAACCAGATTTCATCCATATTTCAATATAAATAAACAGATTTCAACCATGTTAATTAACAGATTTCATCCATATAAATAAACAGATTTCATCCAGTTAAATATTAAATTAAATTATTAATTAAGAGATTTCCTAAAGACAAATAGTAAATTATATATTTCATCAAGATTAATATTAATTAACAGCTTTCATCAAGCGTACACTTAAAACATACACTTAAACTGTCGAACGATTTTTTAAATAAAATATAAATCGCCTAACGACATATATACAATCTCTTTCACTGAAACCATTAACTTAACGTAGCGGGTTCTCACACTATGACCTCACCAGAAATTATGTCAGAATGGAATGTAAAGATTTGATAACGTGGCTTGATGAAGACTGTAATTTCCTTGTTGTCAATAACTTGGTTTTAAACTCAATAAATTATGGAGGCATCCACGATTGTGGCCTGATAAATGCAAATAAATCTAACACTCGAAACAGCAAAAAGGCATAAATGTCGTTTTTATTGTCCATCGTGCTTTCCTTCAAGCTTTTATCGTTTCCGGAAACAGGAGATCAGATTCACGAGGCACATAACATGGCTGCGCTTCCGGCTGGATAACTCTTCTCGTCTGGCTTTCAATTCTTCTATCTGTTTTGTTAAACTTTGTTCTGCTTGTTGTAACATGGCTAAATGAGTTTCGTATGCCTCCCTAAGAGATCTTTTCAAAATTCTGTTATCATTTACCTGGAAGTATAAAGGTAAAGTTCATTTAAACATACATTATGTAAGAGCTAAATCTGCCTATTGCAGGTCTTTCTTTAGGCCTGAAATGTTATCTAAATTATTAATTAGATATTAATTAACTTATCCAGGCCATAATCAACTTTCGATGGCATCGTATTTCTCCGATAATAAATAGATTAGAACAATTCAGCCATATTTTGATCTAAGCTAAAAATGGAGGAGCGAGACTTAGCTTCAAACAAGCAGTACGGTGGTTGCAATTATTGCACACGTCTTGTCAAACCTTCAAAGGCTAATATCTTCACTCGCAATAGAGTAATTTGAATGAAATTTTCAAATTATTCATTTTACATTACCGATTTTAGAACTATTAAAGCAAGAATGGCTAGCTCTTTATCTAAATCTTACATAATGTATCTTTAATATAAATAAAACAATTCTACACACAGAGTGGTGGCTCCGCGCCATTTTTTAAAACAATAAACGGCAAGAACATTTGATCGTAACTGTTAGCCAAAATACAAATGTCTCGGTTAATATTCCCATTGTACAGTCTAGTTTATCGATAGCAGTGACAGGGACAAACATTTCCGAAGGCCAAACCCGATGTCCCGTTATATCACCTGTAGCACGTTCAGGACAACTTGGGAGGTAAAAATCGAAATAACACATAAACCATTAGCTATTTAGTTGGTTGGGTGGTTGAATGGTTAGCGCGTGCGCGCTGTGTCATAAGGTATGTCATTCAGTCAACTGGCGTGGTTTCGATTTCCCGGTTGTACGTGACAAGGAGAAGGGTCGCCTGTCGAACCTCGTTGGTTTTCGTCGAGTCCTCCGGTTTCCTTCAACTGCTAAAGACCCCTATACGAGCAAGCGAATTATTAAAATAAAATTGAACCATATGTTAGTCCCTAAATGACCTAGTTTGTGTTGAGTGAACGTTAACCCCATTTTGTCTGTCCTTCTCTCTCTCATTAGCTATTTAGCCTGTTCGGGTCTATTAATTAAACCGTATAGCTTATTCCCTGTAGCTAATTTTTTCCAACTATGACTTCACATGTGTTATTTGCGTTAACAAGAAGCCATACGAAGTGTGCAGTGTTGAAAACAAAAGGCGCCTTGGAGTATATGATACGGATGACATGATCCTCGGGGGTAAATAGTCAGAAATAACATTTAATACGAGTTAAAAATCATCCAAATGAACAGCGACAAACATAAAAGCATTTGACCTATGTCTATGAAACGTATTTCAGCTATTACGGGAGAGAGAGAGAGAGAGAGAGAGAGAGAGGGAGAGAGAGAGTGAGAGAGTTTAACGTCCACTCGACACAAACTAGGTCATCTCGGGACTAACATATGGTTCAATTTTATTTCAATAATTCACTTGCGCGTAGGTGTCTTTAGCAGTGGGAGGAAACCGGAGGACACGGAGAAAACCCACAAGGTTGGACAGGCGACCCTACTCCTTGTCACGTACAACCGGGAAATCGAAACCACGCCTGTTCACTCTGCCCTTTAAATACGCATATTTTCCAATTGTGCTTACGTGTCTTTAGCAGTGGGAGTAAAGTGGAAGATCCGGCAAAATAAGCAGGCGACCCTACTCATTCTTACGTACAATCTTGGGACGCCAAGGAACTTTGGCGAATATAGAAAATCTTTTCCTATCAGCCCAACTACATTTAACGGTAACCGACCTTTCAAATCCTATTTCATAAATACCTTTTTATCTTTTAGAATTTGTGCCTTTTCATTCCAAAATTGTTGAGAAAATGGCAAAAAATAACCCTTCCTCTTTATACGTGATCTAACGGGTTGTATACTGTCAGAACAGAGACAAAAACCACATAAGGTAAAAAAAAACCCCCATCTTTTAGATGAGAAATCGAAGAATCCGACAGAAACAAATTTTGTTTATTAGTTGTTATTTTCGCCAGTCTGAATTAATGTCCAATTGGAATAAATTGGATTTCATGGAACCCCAAGGTTATTAAAGCATATTGTCCTGTTGAAGTAAGACCGAGAAGCACGGCACAATTATGAACTATTAAAAGCCATCAAATGGTGAGTGGATGAGATCAGATTATCATCTATATTCATGCTGTGTTACACACGATCAAATAAAGAAAGACCATCATTTCGTGCTAAGATCGTATGAATCCCCTTTCTAATTATTGATATAGTATATCATGTTCATATATTTATGGTCATCATTCGGTTTATTTCTCTCTTCCGATAAGATCGAGAAAACTGGGCGATATTAACGCTTCATGTCTTTCTTTATTGTGTATCAATAAATGGCCATATGCGAATATAGAAATTACAAAATTAATTTGTTGCTATCCCTTGATCTAAAAATCTGAAAGTCTTCTCCTATCACCACCAACTCTATTTATCTTCACATTAGGTAAACTCTCTTTCAAATCGTATTACCATCAATTCCTTCTTTTGAAGTAGAGCTTATCAGCAATAACATCACAGATTACCTCTCTTTAGGGATTTTTTTTGACAGAAATTTGCTGACGACTGGAGTATGTGGCCATACCAAAATTTGAATCAATTCAAATACAGCAAACATTTAGAAAAGTTTTGTTTATAGATGATTAAGATCCAGCTGAATTCTTGTATTATTTTAGAAAAGCCCTGCTTTTAGAGAATGAAACAAGTTATCACACTTGCGTAATTCCTTTTTTTCAAAAAAATGAAATGAAATGGGGTTTAACGTCCTACTGTTCAGCCCCGAACTGGGCTAATGAAGAAGGGCATACGCCATACAGTTTTCTATGAGGGAAAGTTTGCCCGGACAGCGGGGTTACGGTCTACTTTTATATCGAATTCCAACTGTCAAGGGATCTTTTACGTGCACGCCAATGTGTACACGGGGCCTCGGTTTTTCGTCCAATCTGAACGACTAGATAGCTGTCCTTGCCAGGCCCTCTGTCCCGCATCACTGACAAGGGGAAACCACGCCGGAAAATCTGGACGAGCTTTCTCGGCCCTGACAAGGACAGCTATCTCGTCCTTCGGATGGGATGACAAACCGAGGTCCCGTGTATACATTGGCGTGCACGTAAAAGATCCCTTGACAGTTGGAATTCGATATAAGAGTAGGCGATAGTGCCACCGCCCGAGCAAAATATCCCTCGTAGCACACTGTATAGCGTATAACCGTCTTTATTAACCCAGTCGGAGCGAAAGAGTATGACATTAAACCCCATTTGATTTCATTTCATTCCCAAATATAGATAGTGCGGCTAAGATATTTCAGAAAAAAAAACTGTTCCGTGCATCATGAAAAGTTCAAAGATCAGCAGTGGTGCGCCATGCAATAAAACGACAACGATGTAATCCTAAGAAATACAGTTTGAGCTAGATAAGCTGTTTGTTTTTCCTTCTCGATTTATATTCAATTCTCCAAAGTGGACAAACCTATCGGTCAGAGTCCAACCATTATATTAATCATAAGAATAACCCTGTCACGTGCGCATACTGTTGTGATATGAATTTATCTATTTTTCTTCTGTGAGGTCGAATCATATTTATATTCAAAGGCGATAGGTTCAGCTAATCCAAGCAATCAAGTACGGCCTCTTCTTATTAATTGCTCTTAATATAGTTATTATCAATATTGGATCTTGGATACAAACTAGATTTTTACCATAGTTTAAGAGGTGAAGAAAATGAAAACTTTTTTCTGCTGATGTGTTATGCATTAAAACTGATATTTTGAAGAGCAGGGGTGTTAGGATCATTGGCACGAGACACGACCCTGAGAACAAATGAATGTAAATTACTTTAAATTTACATTATGCTTGAAGCATTCATTATCTTCCCGCATCGAGAGAGTTAGAGAGAGAAAAATGGGGTTTAACGTCTACTCGACACAAACTAGGTCATTTATGGACATATATACATATGGTTCAATTCTATTTCATTAATTCACTTACGCGTAGGGGTCCTTTTAGCATTGGGAGGAATACGGACGACTCGGAGAAAATCCACAAGGTTGGATAGGTGACCCTACTCCTTGTCACATACAAGCGAGGAATCGAATCCACGCCACTTGACTCAATGACAGACCTTATGATTTAACCCACACGAGTTAACTATTGGGGAGAGGGGGTATACTGATATGGGCTCTGTACGCTCCTCCGTCCATATTTAGTTTCCGGAGCACATTTCATAAACCGTTCAAGAAATTTCTCGGATTTAGCCAATTTGTATTTCAATGGAAACATTTGAAATTTTGGTATAAAAGAGCGGGGGATATTATTGACTGGGCCTTTGGTTATTCGTTATAGGACCATATGACTGTGTGTAGTTGAGCAGTTTCTGAAACGCGGATTGCGGGTTATAATCCCGGCTCACGAGCAGTATTTGCGAGGGGGTGAGGATTATAATCCCGATTCACGAGCAGTATTTGTGAGGCGGTGAGGATTATAATCCCGATTCACGAGCAGTATTTGAGATACGGTGAAGATTATAATCCTAGTTCAGGAGCAGTATTTGAGGGTTGGGGATTATGACCCCGGCTCACGAGCAATATTTGAGAGGCGAGATGGGGGTAATAATCCCGACTCATGGGCAGTATTTGAGGCGAGGTGGGGATTATAATCCTTGAGGCACGAGCAGTATGCCTGTGTATGATGGATATTTAATCAAATATTACACAAAGTACCAAACTGTATATTTCTCAGAAGTCTTTGGATGCTGCCCTATAAATGCCTAATGATTCAACAAGTTTACAAATAACAATTTATAAATAATCCACAGGTAAAGCTATGTGGTTTCTACTACGAGAACTTCGCTTTTCCACATAAATTAAGCGGATTCTTTTTCCCAACGTTTTTTTTTCTATCTGCATTGATGATACCAAACATGAATCAGCTGGACCTCCTGTTTTAACTTGATTTAACGTCCTACTGTTCTGCTCCGACTGAGCTAATGAATACGACCATACGCCATACAGTGTGCTATGAGGGAAATTGTGCCTGAACAGCGGCGCTACGGCCTACTCTTATATTGAATTCCAACTGCCAAGGAGGCTTTTACACGGGACCTCGGTTGTTCGTCCCATCAGAACGACTAGACAGCTGTCCCTGTCAGGTCCACCGTCATGCACCACTGACAAAGGGAAACGATGCCGGGAAATCTCGATGAACACACCTTATGACCTAACGCGTACGCATTAGTCTATTCGCCCACCCACTCCAATATTTACAGAAATTGTAACAGGAAACATTCTTGAACAAAGGGCAACTATTGAAACTGGATCACAAAACATATATTTCTTAACCGTCTGGTTAATTGTGGCTACAACAGACGCGAGATACTATGACTATAAGAATTATTTCATGCTTCCGTGTCTACGATGTCGTCTCTGAATAGATCTAAGAGAATTCTATAAAACGCAGTAAAAATAAATATCCAAAATAATTGCAAGCCTATTTGAATAAGATTTCTGATTAGATAAATATATGTACACAAGAGATCAAAGACAATTAATTTAGAAATCCATAGATGACGTATTATTCTTTAAATGCCGATATTTTCAATCTTCTTTCATAATTGATAGAAATTAAAAAGATAATTTTCGATAATGAGGACGACAAGACAATGAATTGAAAATATCAAAACAACTATCCAGACGGAAATAATACAAAGACGTTCTTGAAATATAATTGATAATTTTAGAGAAAATATATTGAATACGTACGATGTTATTATTATTACGGTGTCTGTTTGGTCAAATTAGTTTTATTTATTCTCCTAATAATCCATATATGCATAGAATTATTTAAATCTCGAGCTAACAGATTCAAGAATGATAGGAACCCAGGAATCATTAGTAGGAAATAATTACTTTTTTTAAACAAATTTTTTTTGAGTGCTTTTATATATCAGAACGAACATTATTTGCAAATTTCCAGGTAAAGAAAATGAAATGAAATGGGGTTTAACGTCCTACTGTTCTGCTCCTATACTGGGCTAATGAAGACGGGCATACGCCATATCGTGTGCTATGAGGGAAATTTTGCCCGGGCAGTGGCACTATCGCCTACTCTTATATCGAATTCCAACTGCCAGGGGATCTTTTACGTGCATTCCAATATATCCACGGGACCTCGGTTTTTCGTCTCATCCGAAAGACTAGACAGCTGTCCTTGTCAGGCCCTCCGTTCTGCACCACTGACAAGGAGAAACCACGTCGGAAAATCTGGATGAACTTTCTCGGCCAATGTCCAGGTAAAGAGATAGTGTGAGATACGTTTGAATGGGGTTGGGGGGTATGGAGCTCAGTATTTACTTTCAAGCCTGGTTTCACCTTTTTCAATGTTATACGACGTCTAGTCGTTCAGATGGGACGAAAAATCGAGATCTTGTGAAATAACCTCTGGCAGTTGGAAGTCAATGAAGAGAAGCTAGACACGCCGCTGTCTGTCATACAGCTTGGCGTATGCCCGTCTTCATTAGATTGGTTAGTAAAGAAAGATATGACGTTAAAAACCGCAATTCATTTCATTTTTTTTCTCATATACGCAAAAGCATTACCACAAAACAACGTCACAATAAACGGACAACCCATGCATATCATAGAAATTAACGATAACGCATAGAAATTAATGATAACTCACAGAGATTAATGATATCCCAGATATGTAATTATCAACCTACGCAATAGTTTCGTACTTTTTGCTTTATAAATGGATTCACTAACTACCACGAGTCTTTATCGAGTTGGTTTATTGCATGATTAAATGTAATTCCGTGTTTTATACGCAACTGTTGTTAAATTGGCTACTACGATTCCACACGTGAGATAAAAAAATATATACGTTGTCCCAATAATTGGTATTGTCGCCTTCCAAGGTACATAATTATAAACACATTTTATACACATTTTATTTTAGAGCAGCATGAATCTGTACTGAACCCACCCATAGTCATAGAAATATATAACCATTAATTAATCTTACTGTAACCAAAGTATTAGTTTCCTCTGGGTACTGCAATGAAATGAGGTTTATCGTTGTACTTTTCTCTACTGAATAGAGTCATAGAAAATATTGTAAGAGAGAGAGAGAGAGAGAGAGGGAGAGAGAGAGAGAGAGAGAGAGAGAGGGTAACGCCCACTCGACACAAATCAGGATATTTCGGGATTAACATATGGTTCAATATTTATTTCAATAATTCGCTTGCGCTTATGGTCTTTAGCAGTGTGGGTGGGGGGGGGACCGGAGGACCTGGAGAAAACCCATGAGGTTGGACGGGTGACCCTACTGCTTGCCACGTACAACCGGGGAATAGAAACCACACCAGTCGACAGACCTTATGAAACAACGCGAACACGTTAAGCATTCGCCCCCCGTCCCCATCCCCTTGTCATTGATGCAGGACGGAGGGCCTGACAAGCTATCTAGTCGTTCGGATGATACGGAAAACCGAGGTCCCGTGTATACATTGGCATGCACGTAAAAGATCACTTGGCAGTTGAAATCCGATATAAGAGTAGGCCATAGTCCCTCATTGCACACTGTATGGCGTATGTCCGTCTTCATTAGCCCAGTTGGAGCAGAACAGTCAAACCCCATTTTATTTCATTTTATTTGATGGATATCTGGACATGGTTTTCTATATATGCTGACTTTTTAAAAAATTGCTATGTATATATAGTGCTATGTATTGTACATTAGTATGATTCATATTATATACCAGTCAGCGACCATCCAATATACTCTAGTGGGAATTCGTGCAACTTTTGTGAAACAGACTGTACTATGACAAATACAGGAATTGTAATGATATCTTATATTTTAGTATAACGTATGTAAACCACATAATTTACATATACAACTTCTTCTGTATGGACACTTCACGTGTAATTAGCTACGTTCTACAGCAAGTGAAATGAAATGAAATGGGGTTTAACGTCCTACTGTTCTGCGCCGAACTGGTCTAATGAAGACGGGTATACGCCATACAGTGTGCTATGATGGAAATTTTGCCCGGACAGCGGCACTGCGGCCTACTCTTATATCGAATTCCAAATGTCTAAGAATCTTTTACGTGCACACAGGACTTCGGTTTTTCGTGCCAACTGAATGACTAGACAGCTTTCCTTGTCAGGCCCTCCGTTCTGCATCACTGACAAGGGGGGTGGGGACGGGGGCGAATGGTTAACGTGTGCGCGTTGTCTGGACGAACTTTCTAGGTCAATGCAGGGATCAAACACCCGACCTCCAGGATAGCGAGTCAACGTTTTTTCTTTTTATTATTTTATTCATTTTATCCACCGTGACTTCTGTATTGACACTGCGGCTAGTGAAAGTGATTCAGCAGCGTAAACAAATGTAGCACTATGGCCCTTGAGACAATTTTGGCTCTTTATAAAATTGTCTCTTCAATTTGGTCTATAAAGTCAAATCATAAGTACTAAATGAACGTGGTTATAGTTGTTCGTAAAAAACAGTAATGTTTTAGTTAAATTATAATCATTGTCAAAATAGTCCACAAATTCTAGCTGTTTATTGACCTATGGTCGGTTGACCAAAAATAGGTAATGTTGCCTGTCTTGGTTGTGGGAAATATAGAGTTTTATTCCTTATATGGCGTGGAAATTCACGTCAAGGTTATTAAAGACCTGGGAAAGTAGGGGGTATAAATTAGGGTGTAGGGGAGAGCTAGATTAGAGCTCACCCAGAGATTCTTACCAGTCATTATATATTTGAGAACGAGGAACCTGCAAAGTTATTTCCAGTTTACTAATAAAGCTGTGAAATCATTATTGCTGTAGTATTATTTACGATCACAAGGAACACAACAAATAAAGAAGTCCGGTAGTACTACACAAAGCCATAAAAAGCGGGGAAGATTTATAATAAGCGCAAAAAAAAGCGACAGTATACATGTCGAATGAAGAAGCCATTGAATTATTTCCGTTATCAATAATTGTTTCAGAGACAAAACTTTCGAATCACAGCTGCATATTGACTGTAGGACATAAAGCGAAAGATCCGTGGCGCTAACCCGTTCTTAACCCAGCAGTCGACCATCCCACCTTTAATCGTTATGCTATAGAGTTAGGCTTATAATGAATTTGAAATGAAATGGGGTTTAAAGGACAATATTGGTGCCAGTCATTATCACATATGTGATAGAGCTGGTTAAACACATTCTCACACAACAACTTTTGGTCTTGGAAGGAATTCTTAGTGAGCAGAAATTCGCCCATGTATCTGTTATCACTCGTCACTTCAGCCAGTTATATAGAGGGGTGACTCGTGTTTTTCTTTGGCTTTCGTCACTTCCGATTCAGGAAACCTGTATTACTCAGCTATCGTAGCAATGATCTCTATGTTAAAATTATATTTGGAACGTGTTTAATTAGTTCTATCACATATGTGATAATGACTGACACCAATATTGTTCTTTAAGGTTCTGCTGTTCTACACTAACTAGGCTAATGAAGACGGGCATATGTCATACACACGCCATATAGTCTGCTACGGGGGACATTTTGCCCGAACAGCGGCACTATAGCCTACTCTTATCTCGAATACCAACGCCAATTTGTACACGGGACCTCGGTTTCCCGCTCTATTTATGAACGACTATACGCATTCGCTTTAGATCGTAAGGTCTGCCATTGAGTCACGTGGAATGGTTTCTAACCTAAGCTTGTACGTGACAAGGAGTGGGATCGCCTGCCCAACCTCATGTGTACGCTTAAGCCAATAATTTAATTAAAACTGAACCAAATGTTAGTCCCGAAATTATATAGTTTGTGTCGAGTGGACGTTAAACCCCATTTCTATTTCTCGATATATCCGAAACATATACTATACGGAGGTTTAAGTACCAAATACATAATATGCTAACTGGAACCACTTCCAGGATAACTCGTAAAAACCATAATTTACCGTGTTAGTATCGGACCTGACTATTGATAAGGAAATAAATGACAGCCGACAACTTTCTATAATGATGCTAATTCATCATGGCGCATGAAAACTACAGGGATCAAATAGCAGAAGTCAAGCTTAGGCTTTAATTAACACACGAGTATATTCAGTCAACCATCATGATATGTCCACTGGGGAAAACGTTTCTTATTCTAATGATTTTAATAATTTGACTGTTTATTACCACTGACATCTGCCGTATGACGGCTCACTGAAATGAACAGACTGGTTATTACATGTGTATAAATACAGGTTAGACGAAACAGACACATGCGAATGAGTTTTGCGAGCTCTGATTCTTTGGCCTGGAAATATTTCACATGAAATGGGGTTTAACGTCTTATTTGTCTGCCCCATACGTCATACGAAACAGACCAATCTGATAAAGCCACAGATCCTTTTTCGTTTCGTATTTTATAGGTCAAAATTTCGTTTTACTTATCTTTACTACACTTCATGTAGTGGTAGACACCGTCGAAAATATAAAAATAAAAGAAACGAAATATAGATCTGTATTTTAATCCGATCGGAAACTGACATATAAGGATGAGTTTTGCTAGCTCTGGTGCTTTAACCGGACAAACGGTGCTATGAATGCAAGGAAAAACTTCTAATCCTTCGGAGGTTCAGTGTAAACATTGGCGTACACGTCGCAATTAGAAGAAAATTTAGCTGGGGGCAAACGTTTCCCCATGGCATATACATACCTTCATCATCCCGGTTGGTGCAGAAAAGTAGGACAGGACATTATTAGACACATTTCATTTCATATCTAAACCCATGAACTAGCCATTATCCTGGTAGGGTAGGCTATCTCATTATACCACTTCTCATTTCAGGGTGAATGAATGAATGAATGAAATGGGGTTTAACGTCCTACTTGTCCGCTCAAACCGGGATAATGTAGTCGGGTATACCTAATAATTTAATTTAAAGGCAAAAAGAACCAAAAACTGGAATTTTAGAGTTAAGAATCATTTAAAGAAACTAGATATCAATATAGATATGAATAGTCATGTAAATACCCGAAAACTTGTTTGTGATGTTTTCGAAAGAAACTCCCATTTGTCTTTAGAAAAATGGTTCAATGTTGTAACCCATGTTAGTGCTAAAGCCGGCCAAGGTCATAATAAGCTCCGGTCTTATCGTTTGTTTAAGTTTGTGTATGGACCTGAGAAATATGTAACGGACAATATTATTCCCTCCAATCGCAGTGCTCTGGCGAAATTTAGATGTGGAGTAGCTCCGCTCCGTCTAGAAACTGGGCGATATGAAGGAATCCCTGTTGAGAGCCGTCTTTGTTTTTATTGTACAGATAAAGTCGAAAATGAAGAACATTGTCTTTTAGAATGCGAATTATATAGCGATTTTAGGAATGTTTTATTCAATTTTATACAGGATGTGTGTCCAAACTTTGCGTCATTTAATAGCTCTGATAAAATGTCTTTTATTCTGTCCAGTGACGAAGTAGTTAAGTTGAGTGCCAAAACCTGCTGCGATATTTTAAAAAGACGGAGGCAAACTTTATACCCATGTTCGTGATTGGGTTCCTATTTTTAGCCTATAAGTGTAGATGTAAATTTTAAAATTCACATTGTATGTGTGTTTTTCTGTTATTTGTATTTTACTATGCTTATTTATTTGTGTCTATATAATGTACATCTCGTCTCTCATAATTCTTAATGAATGGCAGTTTCTTTTTATTCTTAGTATATTATAATTTTTGAATGTGATGTATTTATAACTGGTGAGACGTTAATAAACAACAACTACTACTACTACTACATTATTCTACGAGGGAAATTTTGCACGTAAAGCAATTGAATTCCAACTGGGGAAACCACGCCGGATGATACCGAGGGATCGAAAACAGGACCGCTGTATTGGTTTATAATAACTAGAATCTCGAATAGTTATTTCAGGTTTACAAGAAATATTTCTGACTCAAGCCAAATTTCACCACCCACCTATAGATTATTAATTTCAATTAACAAACTGTGATTTTAGGAACATGCTTATCGCCAACAATCTAATTTATCAATAAAATGGGTTTAGACTTTATTATCCCCTTTAAATAATTTATAATCCCAATGACTTTCTAGAAATTTTTTTCATTACCCTTCATGTTTTTTTCATGGTTTTCTTGATATCTTTAAGATAGTTTACGATTAATTAATAATATTTTTTTTCTGTTAGGGATGAGTAACTTTTACACATGACGGATATCGATATAGTTGAATCATATATCGATAATCAACAACAAAGACTTGGCAATAAAGAAATATATCTCCTCTAATTATTAATTAGACAAGGCAATGCTTTTATATTCTATTGACTATGGCTTAGTTAATGGGTGTCAGTATGAAGCGTCGTGTCAAATAACTAAGTAAAAGTAGAGATCCAGTTACTGATATTATACTATCCAATTCGGAAGCGGAAGGAATAAACATTCGCTACATCCGGTGATCTCTTTGAAGCGTCATGTTCATGATCATGCCAATAATGACAGTAGTGTTAAAAAAAGAAGCTAAATCTCTAATCTTTGGCACCTAGAAATGGGTCGCAACTATTCGCAACGCATATAATAATGTAATATGAATTTATATAAACTGATTTACATTCAATCATTTCGGCGAAATACGCGAAGAGTCAAAATTGAATGACAGTCTTTGACGTGTAGTTATTCCAGTCTACACCGGTAGTATTCTCCTGTGGCGTATATTTAGCCTCGTTCATCTAGTCACTTCATTACAAATGACACTCGAAAGCAATCATTCTGGCATGCGATTCATCCGCCAGTTTTAAAAGTTTCATTTTGTCTTAAATATTGGATATCAGAAGTGCATATTTTCACTGTGAGATAACAAAGATAACACCATCAATGTTGATTTAAATTGAGCAATAAGTCGTATTTGCAAGACTGTGGATGATATTGAGTGGGGAACTTGCCTTTAAGTACCAGGGGAAATGGGGCCAAATGGAACTATGAAATTCCGCCTTGGGTTCTGAGTAATACTGACCATAGCTGTTACTCCTTTAAATTATCAATTCCTTTTGAGCCAACAAAACAAATAACTATTGCGTTTCCGAGCATCTTGAAAATAACAACAAAATACAAATGGGCATACATTGATGTATTTAGATACTTATTTAGATACTATATGAGTCACAACAGGGAGGTCCGGGGTTCGATACTGGTGTTGGCCGATACAATTCTTCGAAATTTTCAAGCGTAGTTCCCCTTGTCAGTGGTGCAAGACGGATGTCCTCACAGGGAACAGCTTCTAGTTGTTCAGATGGTACAAAAAATCGAGGTCCCGGTTACATGTTGACGTGTACGCAAACGAGCCCTTGATTGTTAGAACTTGAAACATGAGCAGGCCGTAGCGCTGCTGTTCGGGCAACATTTCCCACATAGATCAGTCTTTATTAGCAAAGCCGTCTTCAGTAGCCCAGTCGGAGCACAACAGTGGGACATTAAACCCCACTTCATTTCATTCTATTAGCAAAGTCGATTTCGAAAAGTTGCATGTTAAACTAATTACCTCTAATTTCACGTGGCTAAGTGGGTAAGACGCTGGCTCGCTAGCCTGGAGGTCGGTTGTTCGATCCCTGCATTGGCCGAGAAAGTTCATTCAGATTTTCCGGCGTGATTTCCCCTTGTCAGTGATGCAGGATGGAGGGCCTGACAAGGACAGCTGTCTAGTCGTTCGGATGGGACGAAAAACCGAGGTCCCGTGTACACATTGGCGTGCACGTAAAATATCCCTTGGCAGTTGGAATTCGATATAAGAGTAGGCCGTAGCGCCGCTGCCCGGGCAAAATTTCCCTCATAGCACAGCCGCTGCCCGGGCAAAATTTCCCTCATAGCACACTGTATGGCGTATGCCCGTCTTCATTAGCCCAGGTTAGGAGCAGAACAGTAGGACGTTAAACCCCATTTCATTTCATTTATTTGGATATAACAACTTAATTTCAATAAATTCAAAATAGGGCTGATTGGTTGGTCTAGTGCGCGTTTTAGATCATAAGGTCAGTCATTGAGTCAAGTGACGTGATTTAGACCCAAGCGTGTACATAACAAGGATTAGGATCGCCTGTCCAACCTCCTGGAATTTCTTCGAATTATTGAAATGAATTTGTATTATGGGTTTGGCCAGAAATGACCTAGTTTGTGTCGATCGTACGTTAATCTCTCTCTCGTATAGTTCAATTTACTATGCTTCATTTAAGTAGAAATCGTAATAATTTGTTACAGAAAACTACCGTGTATTTGACAACTTCCGGAAACTTGCCGGACTTTAAAAACCATAAAGCTCATTTGAGAAACTGATACAAATGATCACGTAAGTAGAATCCATTCCTCTTAAGCATCAAGATATTAAATATATGACAAAAAACCGTCAATAAAACACACAAGAAATGTAGACCCCCTGAAACTCAATCTCCGGTTTGTATTAGATCCCAGTCAGTGGGAAGACGCCATGTTGTTTTGAACCGGGAATTTATTAGAATTGGTTGACAATACACCCTAATTTGTTGGATGTCTAAAAACGTAATGGAGTCGCAAGAATAATATTTAAGAGAAGAAAAATAACGTATAAAGATGTCGCGAGGATAACATTAAAGTAGCTAAGTCTCTAACTCAATATCATCCAAAGTCTTCGACGTTGTAAACACGTATTATTTGTCAATTTAAATCAACATTGATGTTGTGATCTTATTGGAAAAAGATGGGTTTTTGATATCCAATATTTAAAACAAAATAAACATTTTATCATTGATACACGAATTGTGAACCATAATGCGTTTCAGCGCCATTTGTAACAAGGGGCTCGAAGAACGAAGCTAGACATATTCCACAAGTCACGTCAAACGTTGACGTCATACATATACTTATCTGTGTGTGTGTGTGTGAGTTAGTTGTATTTTACGTCCGCTTCCATCGAGGTGATATGGAGAGCATGAATAACCAGACACTAGAGATTGCCAATCGATTGACAATTCAAATGTATATCGCCGAACATAACTGATTTGAAATTAGAGTAAAAACGGAAACTATTGGATGCAAATCAGTTTATATTATTATATTATATTATTATTCATATTATTTTATTATATGCGTTGCGATCCATTTGTGTCAATTTCTATGTCCAAAATATTAGCGATTTAGCTCCTTTAAAGAGAGTGTATCTGCCATATCACCCAAGGTGGAAGAAGACGTAAAACCCCACGAACGAAAGAAAGAACATATAAAGTTTCCTCTGGGTACTGCAATGAAATGAGGTTTATCGCTGTACTTTTCTCTACTGAATAGAGTCATAGAAAATATTGTAAGAGAGAGAGAGAGAGAAAGAGAGAGAGAGAGAGAGAGAGAGAGAGAGGGTTTAACGTCCACTCGACACAAACTAGGTTATTTCAGGACCAACATATGGTTTAATTTTATTTCAAAAATTCGCTTGCGCGTAGGGGGCTTTAGCAGTGGGAGGAAACCGGAGGACCCGGAGAAAACCCACTTGGTTGGACAGGCGACCCTACTCCTTGTCACGGACAACCGGGGAATCGAAACCCCGCCAGTTGGTTAGCACGTGCGTGCTGTATCATAAAGTCTGTCATTGAGTCAACTGGCGTGGTTTCGATTCTCCGGTTGTACGTGACAAGGAGTAGGGTCGCCTGCCCAACCTCGTGGGTTTTTTCCGGGTCCTCCGGTTTCCTCCCACTGCTAAAGACCCCTACGCGAAATCGAATTATGGAAATAAAATTGAAACATATGTTAGTGTCGAGTGGACGTTAAACCCCATTTCTCTCTCTCTCCCCTTTAAAATTGATAGTTTTGGTTGGAAGGTGGGGGTTACAATGATGATACTGTCAGTTTTGAGCTATACGAAAACGTCAAACAATTCCATTAAAGCCCCGCTGCTTCCTGATAAATGACAATCCACATGCCGTAGAAAATCTCATTAGTGGTTTGGGGAATACACGTAACCTCGCTACAATAAACACGATATTATTGATGTGACCGTATTAATTTCTGGTTAGTCGACATTTAAATCTTGTTATACGTCCATTAACATCAGCCATCTTTATCTCAGCCAACGTTATCACATGATGTGCAAATTCAGTTATCGTTATAATACAATTTTCGTCCTGAAAAACTCTCATGGCACGTGTATTTGGTACTGAGTCAAGCGGCTTTTAATAATATTATCAAAACTGATGCTTAATGCATTAAACCAATTGAGATTGTCACATTTGTTGACATCGATTCACAAACAAACAAGTAGTTTTTTGATACATAGCCTACAACGACTGTAAAATACAGATCTATATTTCGTTTCGTTTTTTTTATACTTTCGATGGCCTACACTACATGAAGATCTGAATAGTTGTATTGGTAGACCGCGTCACGGGTTATACGAGCTGTTTTTGACCCTATGACGTCAGGCATTGATTTATCAATCAGCGTTGACGTTTCTAGGGGGTTACCCACAGTTCCGTGCTGAGCACGCTAAGAACCCGCCGTAACAGATCCTATTTCGTTTCGTTTTTTATAGTTCAAAATTTCGTTTTACTTGTCTTTACGACACTAGGATCTGTAAGAGTTGTTAGAATACCGGCGTTTTGGTTGATGTGAGGGATACGCCAATGAAATGGTCTGTTACGGTGACTTCTTGACGTGCCATTCACGGAGTTGTGGGTAATCCACTAGAAACGTCAACGCTGATTGATTAATCAATGTCTGACGTCATAGGGTCAAAAACCGCTCGTACGACCCGTGACACGACCTTCGAGTACAACATGTCAGATCTTCATGTAGTGTAGGCCATCGAAAGTATAAAAACAAAACGAAAGGAAATATAGATCTGTATTTTAATCAGATTGCAATAGATTGTTTGAATAAAGCAATAATTACGATGTTTTAGAAAGATTACGTAAATCCAATTCAATTTCATGATAACGCTGGGTTGTAAGGTTAAGGCACTCAGACGATTTTGACACGGTTTGTCATGTTCTTCGTGTAGATCAGAACATAGGACAAAATGTTACTTTTCCGGAGAATGTTTTACATCACTTAGGAACAATCTTAAGATAGGTACGTCTGTGTTTACGTCTCAAATATGAAATCACTGACTTGTTAACACATTTACTGATCCAAAGTTGAAGGTTTTAAAGGGAGTTGTTGGGTGGGTGAATGGTTTAACATGTGTTATTGAGTCAAGTAGCGTAGTGTCGAATAGGGTCGTTTGTCCAACCCCGTGGGTTTTCTGTGGGTCTTCCGGTTTCCTCCCACATGGAAAACCCCCTACGCACAAACGAATTATTGAAATAAAATTAAACTATATGTTAGTAATGAAATGACCTAGTTTTTGTCGAGTGGAAACGGGCAAAGTGTAAACAGTACATTATTTTATACGCGATGAAATATTTGACTGGCGTGACGATTTCATTGAAATGCACGTGTAATTGTGTAATATATTGATACATTATTGGCTTTCGACCATTAAGCCTCACATATTATTAGATAAACGGCAGAAAACCGTTCCCAACCGTGCCCTCATAAAAAATCGTAAGTGACATAATTTAACGGAGCCAAGGATGTGAGCCTTTGAATGTTAGAAACAACGTCCCTAACACTTCCCTGTTGTGTAAATATTCGTAACTTAAAAATGGTAATACACAACAAGGCCCACAACCCATGACGTAACCGGAAGTGGGGGTATGGGGACCTTATATCAGTTATGGGTCGCGACCTGAGTCCTTGATAACCGATAAAATCTTGCATCATTAGTCAACTTACGATAAGAACGTATTTCCTACGTAAGTGTTTTTTTTTATTCGTATAAGATAACATCTACTATGGGTGATTTTTTAAAAGATATTCATGGTTTATGTAAACACTTATGTTCAAACACTACCCTTTAATCTTGTCTTTAACGGGTTTGAAATTGAGGATGCTATATATATATATAGTGCAATAGGGTGGACAAGTGCCGTTGTTTTTAAATAAGATTATTTGATTTTTTCAAATCAATCAATTTTTAGCAGATTTCTCAACAACTTCTACAATTTTATCATTCTGACTACTCTTATTACAGTGTATGGCAATTTTAGTGTTCTTGTCTAAAAAAATATACAATGGGGGGGGGGGGGCGAATGGTTAGCGTGTGCGCGTTGTATCACAAGGTCTGTCATTGAGTCAACTGACGTAGTTTCGAATCCCCGGTTGTACGTGAGAAGGAGTAAGGTCCTCCGGTTTCCTCGCACTGCTAAAGACCCTTACGCGCATGCGAATTATAGAAATAAAATTGTTTGAACCATGTAAATATAAAGATTATAGCTTGCGTGTAGTGGTCTTTACCAATGGGGGGAAACCGGAGGACCCGGACAGGCGACCCTACTCCTTGTGACGTACAACCAGGGAATCGAAACTACGCCAGTTGGCTGAGTGACAAACCTTATGATACGGCATGCACGTGCTAACCATTGGGCCCATCCATCCAGCCCCCTCCCGAAATAAGGGAATATAAGTACCAGTCTTAGACTTATAAAACGCAGTTATAGTTGGGCGAAGAGAAATAATTACTTGTATTAATCCAGAAAATAGGGAATCTAACTACCTATCATAATCCGTATGGGTTATAAAACATCCCGTATGGGTTATAAAACATCCCGTATTCGTATATTTTACTCTGTCATTGATTTAGTTTTTGGACCACGTTTAATGAAGTCAAAATAAACGGAATTATCCTTCGGTTCCTTTGGCGATCTCTTTTATTAATGAGTAATCCCTAGGTACCATAATTTACTGTCCTGTTCCGCCAGCTAGGAATAATAATATATATAAAATTCCATGCAATGAAACATGTAATGTAATTAAATGAGGCAATGTGGTTAAATTGATCTAATTAATTAGACCTAAACAAGCTTATTGAAACTCTTCTACTATACGTACTGAAATCATTTCAAATGGCTCGACAATACAGTTTTATGCGTTGTTATTAATGGCCGATGTTGTCGATAAATCGTTAGCTATCTATGGGAACAATTATTACAAATAATTGTGCAATCTCTATATGTGTGTCTGTTGAAATTTTGCTTTCTGTTATTGAACAAAAAAAAAAAAAAAAAAAAAAAAAAAAAAATCAACACCATAAAAAGTATGATCGATGTTGAAATGACTGAGGTGGTCACGGTCAAGGTCTTCTATTTACCACGCCGACTCAACCAATGAATTCACAAGTTTAAGAGCGTGGTCTCGAGTAATTAGGTGGTATTACGTAAGAACTTATTTATAAATTTTAAATTAACTGTGAATTTTTTAACTTATGAAATCGTTAGCATACTTTAAGTACATGTCGGTTATTCGTTATGTAGTCTATCTGTATTTTATTATTAAAGAGAGAGAGAGAGAGAGAGAGAGAGAGAGAAATGGGGTTTAACGTCATTTAGGAAATAACATATGGTTCAATTTTATGGGGTTTGACGTCCACTCGACACAAACTAGGTCATTTCGGGACTAACACGTGGTTCAATTTTATTTCAATAATTCGTTTGCTCGTAGGGGTCTTTAGCAGTGGGAGGTAACTGGGGGACCCGTAGAAAATCCTCTCTCTTGCCAGTAAAATAAACGTAATTAATTCTGAGAAATATTTCAAAGATCTTTCGACAATCTTAATCCAACCAATGGACTACTGTAGCTCACACCATCGTTTCTTGAACCCTATAATCACTTGTACAACTAAAGGTTTGTCACAAAACCCGTGGCCCCCCCCCCCCTTGTCAGTGGTGCAGGAAAGAAGGCCTGGCAAGGGACAAAGCATAGTCGTTCGAATGGGACGAAAAACTGAGATCCCGTGTACTCTTTGGCGTGCACGTCAAAATCCCTTCACAGTTGGATTTCTATATAAAAAAAATAGGCCATAGCGCCGCTGTCCGGGCGAAATAACTCTCATGGCACACTGTATGGCGTATGCCTATCTTTATTAGCCAAGTCGGAGCAGAACAGCAGGACGTTTAACATCATTTCATTTCATTTCATTTATCACAAAAACTGCATACAATGTAAATATTTAGTCGAATCGAATACATTTTTCCAATCAAGCAACTACCCAACACAATCATATTATTCTAAAAAGATAGTGCTCTGGAACAAAAACAAGTTTGAACTATCGTTTGACATTTTCTCACCAAACTGCCCCCGCATCCTGTTATTTCCCGTGATAACACTATATTATGCATAAAATAAAACTTTGAACGCACTCTTACTCAATATACTATAGTATATTTTACGCTGAAACATGACAATTGTATATGTCAATCCCATTATCGTGAAATCTGAACCAGTTTAGTAATCTAATGATAAGGATAAAGTGGTCTAATGCCATATCCCCACAAAATGAAATGTGACAACTAGAGTTGATGTGAAATTTACAAAGAGAGACTAGCAGTTTACAAACACCTTTTGACGTAATAATGACCATTTTCTACTCTTATTTCACTCGGGATACTTTTATTTCATCTTTTTTAAATACAGATAATAAAAACAGACGGAGTTAAGTGCGAACCTTGATTCAATCAACCCCGGAACACAAACAAATAGATTACACTAAATAACTAAAAAAAAACTTTAAACAGATCGATAAGCCATCTTTCATATGTGACTATTTGAGTATAAAATAACAATGGAATCGGATGTTATGGAAATCACAGAACAGAAGAACCCATAATGAAAGTACGTTAACTAGGAATAATCAACTTTAGAAGACATTTTCGGGCGAGTTGACATCCATCATTAAGAAACACACTAAAAGTTTATTTTGGCCAAGTCGTACGTCAAACTAATGGAATTTCCCTTTTTACTAAAATGTGTTGTTTTTATTTTCTATTGAAATTACCATCATCGTAAATAAATAATTTTATAATGTAGCAAACTCTGAAAACATTCCTGCTCAACAGATGCTATTATCCGCCAACACCTTCTTAAAGAAATATCTGTAAAAGCTGAAAAAGTGCTGTTTATGGAGAAAAGACAAATTTAACACAAAAACATGGCTTTTTCAGTTGTACTAATAAAGATATTTGATTGATACTTACGTTAAGTTTTTTTTTTATTTGGCAAGAAATATGTCTATTTTACAAAATACTGCATCCCTAAATCTATCCGATTAAAACACAGATCCTATTTCGTTGTTATATAATCCGCGTTCTGGATGATTTGGGGGATTAGCCAATGAAACGGTCTGTTACGGCGTATATTTAATTAAAAATAATTCTTATTAAAACACAGATCCTATTTCGTTTCGTATTTTATAGTTCAAAAATTTCTTTTTACTTGTCTTTACTACACTAGGATC
Source organism: Patella vulgata (assembly GCF_932274485.2). Lineage (NCBI taxonomy): Eukaryota > Metazoa > Mollusca > Gastropoda > Patellidae > Patella > Patella vulgata. The sequence continues at coordinate 9,859,195 of NC_065885.2, forward strand.
TGGAAGAGTTGTTATATAATCCGCGTTCTGCATGATTTGGGGGATTAGCCAATGAAACGGTCTGTTACGGCGTATATTTAATTAAAAATAATTCTTATTGGGTGAGGCATTTCTCTATCTTAAACAAGTTCGATTCTGATTAGAAGATCCCCGTGGTTTCCAGCGAGATTAATCAAGTTGCGGCCATGAACAGCCCATATCGGTTTCCAACGAACTCATACTAGACTTAGGCTGACTGTCTCCAGTTAGCGTCGCTTGATAACAGACACTAAGCTATTTGACCGACATTTTAAGTCCTTACACTAAGTATACATTAAGAATTTTGTTAAGTATTTATTCTATTTCCATTTAAATGTCACGTACAACCGGGGAATGGAAACCACGTCAGTTGACTCAATGACAGGCTTTATTTTGCAACAAGCATGCGCTAACCATTCGGCCATCCAACCCCTCTAGTGTGTTAAATGCCACTCAAAGAAGTACTGTTTTTAGTTGACGGTTTTGATATTTAATGAACTGGAATTTAACGTCCTTACAATCCAGATAATGAGGACAAACAAACGTCATTCAGTGTACTATGAGGACGTTGTTTTACCCGAACAGCGGCGCTTCATCAACATCGAATTCCATCTGTCAATGGTTCTTTTATGTACACGTGACCTCGGTGTTTTGTCCCAAGCGCAGTTCACCCCCCCCCCAACCCCCGTCCTGCACCACTGACAAGTGGAAACCACACTCAAGCATCCCGTGTAACGTTTTAGCCTTATTCCCCGTGCCACCGTGGTTCCTTGACAGATTTGAAAAACTGTGGAAGCTAATTATATGTTGATGGAAATGATTTTGACGAAATACGCTTGGGATTTTTCTACCTTTTCGTCACTTTAATCAAAAGGGAGATTTCCTGTCTCTTATCGATAAAAACATCCGGCTGAATGAATATGTTATCAGAAGAAACTGTAACGGGTTAGGTGACAAGTTGACTGATATATACCACATAGGGGTTCAATAGGTGCTTACTGCTGAGGGTTAGGGTTAGAAATGAAATGGGGTTTAGCTTCCTACTTTTCTGCACCGACTGGGATAATGAAGACGGGAATACGCCATACAGTGTGTTATGTGTGAAATTTTACCCGGACAGCGGCGCTACGACCTACCCTTATTGCGAATTTCAACTATCAATGTGTACACGGGATCTAAGTTTCTCACCCCATACGAACGACTAGACAGGCCCTCCGTTATCTATGGATATTCGTTCATCTGTTTAGTTTAACATGTTAGCAACATTTTGAATGGATTTTGAGCACGTAAAAGAACCACTGACAGCTGGAATTTGATAAGAGAGTGGGTCCTAGCGCTGCTGTCAAGACAAAATGCTTGCATGGCGTATGCCCGTCTTCATTATCCCAGTCGGTTACATGAGAGTAGGTCGGAAATGAAATGAAATGAAATGAAATGGAGTTTAACGTCCTACTGTTCTGCTCCTAACCTGGGCTAATGAAGACGGGCATACGCCATACAGTGTGCTATGAGGGAAATTTTGCCCGGACAGCGGCACTACGGCCTACTCCGGCCTACTCTTATATCGAATTCCAACTGCCAAGGGATCTTGTACGTGCACGCCAATGTGTACACGGGACCTCGGTTTTTCGTCCCATCCGAACGACTAGACAGCTTTCCTTGTCAGCCCCTCCGTCCTGCATCACTGACAAGGGAGAACCACGCCGGAAAATCTGGATGAACTTTCTCGGCCAATGCAGGGATCGAACACCCGACCTCCAGGCTAGCGAGCTAGCGTCTTACCCACTTAGCCACGTGATCCCCAGAGTAGGTCGGAGCGCCGCTGTCCGGACAAAAATGCCCGCCTAGCACACTCACTGCATGGCGTACGCCCGTTTTCATTATCCCAATAGAACGTTTAAACCCCATTACATTTCATTAAGAATACATTTGAAAAAGTTGTTTTGAAATGTGGCGTTTTCTCTTCACCCGACAAAACAAATCAGATAATTTTCTATGCATCCAAGAATCCAACCGTGTTACGAAAACACGGCAAAGGTCGCAAATTTGAAAAACACGTCGACCTTCTTGACGATAGAAATACACAAGGGACCGCTTGAGAAAATAAAATTAGTCTACCATAAACCCTGCCAATAAAAGAAAATTCCTTCGCCACATTAGTTGGGAGTTATTTGATTGAGGTTTGACTTTTTAGCAAAGAGATCTAAACGGACATGATCAATTGCGGGCTTTTAAATAAACCGGGGAGCTAAAGTGTTGATCCTATACAAACGAAGTTTATGTGCGATGTTAGCCCCATACTATAAACTCGATTAGCTACAATAACGAAGTTGGTTTAAATTTGGAAGTCTTCGGATATTAGACAATATTAAAAAGGCCTGACAACACGAAACACTTAAATCTCGAAGACGCCGTTTCTTTGACAATAAAACTAAAACCATAAAACCATTCCTCGGAATTCCATTAGTGACCAGTGGAGTGTTAATATTCAATTAAGACCAAAAGAAAAACCGAAAGGGATTAGGGTTTTTTTTGCTATCACTTGAATAACAATAATTAGCAACTATTTTTACAAAATATGAAATATTTTATGTATCTTGTAATATTAGATACAGAAAATGAAATGAAATGGGGTTTAACGTCCTACTGTTCTGCTCCGAACTGGGCTAATGAAGACGGGAATACGTCATACAGTGTGCTATGAGGGAAATTTTGCCCGGAAAGCGGCACCACGGCCTACTCTTATATCGAAATCCAACTGTCAAGGGATCTTTTACGTGCACGCCAATGTGTACACGGGACCTCGGTTTTTCGTCCCATTCGAACGACTAGACAGCTGTCCTTGTCAGGCCCTCCGTCCTGCATCACTGACAAGGGGGAACCATGCCGGACAATCTGTATGAACTTTCTCGGCCAATGCAGGGATCGAACACCCGACCTCCAGGCTAGCGAGCCAGCGTCTTACCCACTTAGCCACGTGATCCCCATATTAGATACAATCAGCATATTGTCATATTTGAAGTTCATCATAAACACATAAAGGGGCATTGTGGGGGATTAGATAGAGCTGGACTTTCTCACTATAATAGTTAAAAGCTAGATAATGCAAAGGCAGTATGCTGAAATGTTCAATCAAATTGCTCCACTTAGAGCCGAGATATTAGCGATTGAATTTTAGGCCTAGCCTCGATCATCGTTACTAAAGTCGGTACGATAAAAACATAGTCTCCATTATCCAATTTTGGATTTCATCTTCAATGAGCGTTAAGCAGCAGATCGGCTTAAAATCCAGTGACAATTTGACACATAAGATTACATCGAGAGTTGATTATGGTCTTCATGTTAATGAATGTCTAATTAATAGTTTATATAACATTTCAGGGCTATAAAAGGATCTACAACAGACAGATTTTGCTCTTGCATAATGTTTGTATAATATTTCTAAAATTATTTTATAATGCAAATGGTTTATAAATAGAAGGACTAGAATGGCATTAAAACATTGCGCAATATAACCAGAATTAGTCATATCAAGTTTTATATTGTAACGTAAATTCGTAAGTTTGAAATCATACAACTGTTAGTAGTATAGAACGTAATTTTACTCCATAAAGAATTGTTACTGTTAAAACGGTATTTATTAAAGATACGTTATGGGAGATTAGATAAAGAGTTGACTGTTATCGCTATAAAAGATAACGTAAATAGATAACGTAAATAGAAGATGTTGATCATGTCAGTCAAATTGATTCACGATGAACCGAGACATTAGATTTTGAATTTTATGCCTAGCCTCGATCATTATTACGAAAGTAAGTACGATAAAAAAAACATAGTCTCGATTATCCATTTTTGGATTTAATCATCAATGAGTGTTGAGCAGCAGATTGGATTCCAATCCAGCGAAAATCCGATACATTTATAAGATGACATTGAGAGTTGATTATGGTTTAGATAAGTTAATCAATGTCTAATTAATAGTTTGGATAACATTTCAGACCTAAAGAAAGACCCGCAATTGGCAGATTTAGCTCTTGCATAATGCATGTTTAATTGAATGGATTAAAACTCAACGCACCAGTCATGTGGAACATTATTGCTGTATTTTAATCACAGCCATGTTACGCGTGAAGGGCCACGGTGGCTATTCGGGTAAGACGCTGGCTCGCTAGCCTGGAGGATGGAAGTCGGGTGTTCGATCCCTGCATTGGCCGAGAAAGTCAATCCAGATTTTCAGGCGCGTTTCCCCTTGTCAGTGATGCAGGACGGAGGGTCTGACAAGGGCAGCTGTCTATTCGTTCGGATGGGACGAAAAACCGAGGTCCCGTGTACACATTGGCGTGCACGTAAAAGATCCCTTGACAGTTGGAATTCGATATAAGAGTAGGCTGTAGTGCCGCTGTCCGGGCAAAATTTCCCTCATAGCACAGTGTATGGCGTACACCCGTCTTCATTTTATTTTATTTCGTTATGCTTGAAAACGACAAGAGTAGGCCACCGCTGTCCGGGAAAATTTCCACTCATTTCATAACCCCCATTTCATTTCATTTGAAAACGACAAGAGAGTCATTATAGCTACGATTAAAATACAATAATTGCTTCCCATAGAAATCTTTTGGATTTATATTGCTTTCCATAAAAGGTCATGATTTATATTAGGAATGGAATTTGAAGCCTTGAAAAAAAAAACCCCAACACAGTTATGAGGTTACGAAACATTCTTAATAGATATTTTTCTTGACGTAATATACTATTACTACAATTAGACTCCTTATTAACAGTCTTTTTCCTCTAAATTATATCGTCTTCATTTGTCCAGTGCATAAAAGTAGGACGTTAAACCCCATTTCATTTAAAGATAATAAATACAGGTCGCACTTCAAGTACAATTTCATGTTTAAATAACCGTATTCTATTTATTTCAATTTTATTAGACAGACGGCCTAGCAATGAATAGCTACTAGTCCGTCGGGTCGGACGAAAAACCAAGGGCCCTTGTACACATTGGTGTGGCAGTTGAAATTTTAAATAAGAGAAGGGCCGTGGTACCGCTGTCCGGGCAAAACTTCCATCATAGTACACTGCATCGTGTATGCCCGTCTTTATTAACCCGATGGCGAGAACGGTAGGACGTTAAACTCTATTTAATTTCATCAAGCATAATTTCATGTTTAAATCAACGTATTCCCTTTTATTAAATTTTATTAGACGGATGCACTAGCAAGGAGTAGTTTCTAGTCGCTCGGATCGGACGAAAAAAGAAGGTCCGTGTACACAGTTGAAATTAAATATGAGAGCAGGCCGTAGTGCTGGTTTCCGAGCAGAAATTCACTCGTAGCACACTGCATGATGTATGCTGGTCTTCATTATCCCGGTCGGTGAGAACGGTAGGACGTTAAACCCCATTTCATTGCATTTATTCCTATGATTATGTCTTGTATATATTATTTATATTAAAGAGGCTAAGTTCTGTGCTGATGAATTTTTTCATTAAGAAGTTTTAGGACGGAAGGATAAAGCCGATTCCATTCGAAATCCCCGGCTTCATTGGCCTGGTCGGTGAGAACGGTAGGACGTTAAACCCTATTTAATTTCATCAAGCATAATTTCATGTTTAAATGAACGTATTCTATTTAATTTCCGGCCAGAAATTCACTAATATCACACTGTATGGCGTATGCCCATCTTCATTACCCCGGTCGGTGAGAACGGTAGGACGTTAAACCCTATTTAATTTCATTTGATTAGATAAAATTACTTACAGTGTGTTCTTCCAGTTCTTCCCGTGTGGCTCCGCTTATCACTTTTTCTGTTAAAACTGTTTGGCTCAAACAGATGAGTATGGCCGAAATTATACAAAGAGCTAAACACTTCATTGTTCGCACGGTTCGGTTCTTGCAGTGGAATTAAAGAACAATTTGTCACTAGACTCAGAGAACTCCAAACTTCTTGCACAGTTTCTTTTCCTGTTGTGGAATATTGGGAATCTCGACTTTATAGCCAACCGCTTTTTGATTGGTCGAGTGGGCGATCCTATACTTTTGTATCAATCCCACGAGATAGCTCACTGCAAGACAAGTGTTGTGACGTCATAGATATGCTTTCGGGAGGGACTGGCTATTTTATTGGGAAACTGGACAATAAATTAGATGATATGTTTATGATAGTAATGTACAGAGATAGCGTTAGTTTGGAGCGGAAATATCGACGCGCGTTTTAATGAGCTAGTGCTTATAATATCTACGTATACTCGGATATGTTTCGTATATGAAAATGGCGCCTGGTGTAACATGTACATGCCGTATTCCATTAATTTAAAGTTAATCTAAACATGAAAAGTATTAACATTTCCGACTACGGTTCTATTTCCCTCTTGCGCAATCTAAGAAGTAATTTTGGTAATAGATGTTGGCTTTGTGGGGATATTAAATTGTTCTAGCTAAAATATCACAAAATACCAACTTATGCAAATATTATGATTTGATATTATTTTTGTAAAAACATCTGTTTATCCACAAACAGCTCTATAATATGTTTCTAAAGAAATATTCCCTAGAAATAACATTCCATAATTTTTTTTTCTTTATTTTCACAAATCCAGAGTAAATGATTTTCTATTTCATTTTAAAGATACAAGTGTTATTTCATGTGGAGTTGATACCACAAGAGATAGAGAGAGAGAGATAGAGAGGGAGAGAGAGAGATAGAGGGGGGTAACGTACATGCGACACAAACTAGGTAATTTCGGGACTAACATATACATGTATTTCAATTTTATTTCACTAATTCGGTTGCCCATAATATGGTCTTTAGTGTTTAGTAGTGGGAGGAAACCGGATGAAAACCATGGGTCAGAAACGTTTTTTCTGTGTCAACGGTCCTCAGTCATTGGCTGTCTCGATGGCACGTAAACATTACATATCATTATTGTATTAAATTTTCTTATCATTCAACATGCCAAACAATCCTCGCAAATAGTGAAATAAAACTTGATGGCTTTAATAAGGTGCCCAAACCGTCCCAATAGTGCAATCCCATATAGACGGTTATTCTTACAAAAATGAGCCTAAATCAAGTCTGTCACTGCTGTTTTTGAACAGACAAGAGAGAGAGAGAGAGAGAGAGAGATGGGGTTTAACGTCCACTCGACACAAACTAGGCCATTTCGGGACTAACATATGGTTTATTTTTTATTTCAATAATTCGCTTCCGCGTAGGGGTCTTTAGCAGTGGGAGGAAACCGGAGGACCCGGAGAAAACCCACGAGGTTGGACAGGCGACCCAACCCCTTGTCACGTACAACCGGGGGATCGAAACTCCGCCAGTTGACTAAATGACAGACCGTATGATACAGCGCGCGCGTGCTAACCATTCGGCCATCCACCCCCACCCCTTGAACAGACAATGAGCAAAACAAGGACAAGGGTGTAAATATGAATTAAATTTATTTGCAATTGGACTGGACGTTAATTTAAATAGAGCTGCTTCTCTAATTGGGCGAATCATTGCGCTTGATGTGGTAAATCTGTGATCAATTTTATACCGTATTCTAATCATGATATAAAGCATGTTGAAAAAAATAAAAAAATTATGATAATGAAAGGATAAAATGTCCGAGGAGGGTGGTCCAAATTTTGTAAAATGTTTGCAAACTCTCTTCCAGAAGACGGCAAGTAATCATATATGATTTTATGCACACCATTTATAGGTAGGGATCAACGAGAGAGAGATAGAGAGAGAGAGAGAGGGATGGGGTTTAACGTCCACTCGACACAAACCAGGTCATTTCGGGACTAACATATGGTTCAATTTTCTTTCAATAATTCGCTTGCGCGTAGGGGTATTTAGCAGTGGGAGGTAACCGGAGGTTGGATAGGCGACCCTACTCTTTGTCATGTACAACCTGTTAATCAAAACCACGCCACAGACCGTATGATACAACGCGCACGTTCTAACCATTCGGCCAAACAACGTTTTGATTATTCCATGAAGCCTTCACCCATTTCGCCCCCCCCCCCCCCAAAAATGTTTTTGATGTAACGGATGAATTGGATGGCCGAATGGTTAGCACGTGCGCGTTGTATCATAAGGTCTGTAGTTGGATCAACTGGCGTGGTTTAGATTCCCCGGTTGTACGTGACAAGGAGTAGGATCGCCTATCCAAACTCATGGTTTTTTCCTCCTACTGCTAAAGACCCCTATGTGTTAGTCCCAAAATGACCTAGTTTGTGTCCAGTGGACGTAAAACCCAATTTCTCTCTCTCTCGCTTTCACCTATTACGCAAAAGAAAAAAAAAATCTGTTGTTTTTAATGTAACAAACTTATAGAAGGGTTCAAACCACAGCCGATATAACTGATTTTTATTCGACCACGGGGATTACCTGTAGTGTGTGGAATATTCAAATTCTGAAACATCAAAGCCTTAATTGCATTCTGTGCACCAAATAATGAACTTGAATTAATGGAAATTCTGAAACACTATCCTGAAGAAACAATTGCTTCTAAAACCATTTAAGCTTTGATACGCCACCTTTAATATCTCTCTGAAGATCTGGCTGGTTTGTCTTTGGTTAATGCCTTTTGTCTGCAGATACAAGGCAGGTCACCGAAAGTAAACATTACAGCAGTGTCGAATTTAAATGAAGAGAGTGTCCCTGAAGCAACGGCTGCAAGTTTTATTTACAACATCTGGATGTTGCTAGATTGCTTTACAATTCTCGAACTTATAGCCACGTTATCTCCATTTACTACACACACGTGAACAGTAGCGTCCAATCAGAGGTTGTAAGCAACCTCCACAGAAACCTTGACATTGAACGAACCTTGAACTTTGTAACTTAATTATCACAGGTAGACATTTTAGTTGGAAAGCGCGAGACTTGATATTCGCGATGATCGAGGAATCTGATAGGCTCTCAAACTGGGTGTATACCCAATAGGAATTAGTGTCGAAATGTGCAGTGTATTACGCGAAGGCCTTGATAAGATGTACGGTTTAAAGCGGGATCAAGCCTTCTATTGACGACGAATGAAGTGAGGCCTTAGGGTATTCGATTTTTGAGACAACTTCCAATTCCCCACCCTCACGACTAGAGGAGGATGAGCGTGGGTTTTAAACACAATTCAGGAAAGTCGAGGATGACGACAGATATTAAGACTACATTACTTGTAAGAAAGGCTTGAGACAGTGTCAAAATATTATACACCTTGACCGGAGGCCTAATTGTATGGGGCGGGGGGTGGATGGCCGAATGGTTAGCACATGCGTGCTGTATCATAAGAGGTGTTAAAGAGTCAATTGAACCATATGATAGTCCCGAAAAGACCTAGTTTGTCTTTAAGTGGATTTTAAACCCCATCTCTCTCTCTCTCTCTCTCTCTCTCTCTCTCCTAATATATATTGAGACCCTAATACAGCATCCCTTTCAAAAAGAGGAATATATAACACTAAGTAAACATACAAATAATATCTGTAACCATGGTGATTATTAATGATGTGGGTTAATGGAGTTTTTAATCAATTTGGTTATAATGGGGTTGAAACACAATTGAGAAAAGTCGAGGAAGATGGCGGATGTTTAAGACTATAATGCTTGTAAGAAGGACTAATGACAATGCCAGTGATGGATAATGGCCGAAGACTGTCCATTATGTAAATAGAAAGAACAACTGAAGGGCGTTAGTCCCGTAGTTTTTCTTTGTATTTACATAATGGACAGCCTGAGGCTATTATCAAACTTAAAACATAGCACCATACAGATACAAATAATGGATAATTTTCTAAACGAACAAGCCACAAAATAATGGATATATTCTTAAAACAACATGCACATGCCCATGAATGCATGTGACAAAACACTCCAGTCATACATTGCAAGCATGCACAGACAGTCCAAAATATTCGACATGGAGACGACATGTTTATAACGCAGTCAGAAAATAAATATTAATAATGAGAATATATGTGATAAGAATTTGGATATTAAATACATTTGGTGATGTACTCGATATGGAAGATAATAACAGTAAAAATTGTGATTTTCTTGATATGGGGGATAATAGCCGTCAAGGTTGTGATGGAAAGGCTGCTCACGAAAATGATTTAGATATTGATAATATTCTTAGTACTGTGGTTGATATGGAGGGTACTCCGTCCAAACTTTGATTTGAAATTTAATATATACTCTGATAAAAGTGACAGGACACAGGATCAAAGGCACAAACCAATTCACGAAATTCAAACTCAACTGTCATTATGGTGTAACGGTGATATATATGAACGGTTTTAAATATCGGATAAAAATTCTGACCTGTATAGGTTTCACAAGCTCAAAACACGTTTTTTGTGTTCAATCAGGAGCCATAATTCAGGAAGTTACGGTCCGATATGCGCCAATATCGCAAGTAATCGAGATCTTTGGGTTATAAACACACACGTTCAGTTTCATCACAATGGGCTAAAAATTGTGACCTCTAGCGTGTACAATCAGGGGCCATAATCCATGAAGTTACGGTCCCATATAAGCCAATATCGAAAGGAACCGAGATCTTTGGGATATATACCTATATTTCAAGTTATGACCTGTAGAGTGTCCACAAAGAAGTGTGAAAATGTGGGCGTATAAAAACGTATGATCGATCTAGTGCCGAACATACTATTAAATAGACAAGTGACATATAACGGACGGATTTAAGTGGAATTCTTTATGAAGACAAACACGTGAAATCAACACTCGGCCATGTGACATTTCGGTTACTATGAGTTTTTAAAGTAATTTCATGTTCTGTAATTTAATTTGTTCAGAGAATAAATTATCCCAAAATACATGTTCATTTTTCAGATAACTGTCTATTATTGGCAAACCTGTCCATTATTTTCAATAAAGAGTACATTCTCCTATATACTGGTTAAAAACATCAATGGGTGACGTCATATCTTTGTTTTAAAAAATATTATACACCTTGACCAGAGGCCCCCAACATTTAGGGGGTGGGTGGATGGCTGAATGGTTAGGGTGCGCGCGCTCTATCATAAAGTCTGTCATTGAGTCGACTGACGTGGTTTCGAATCCCCGGTTGTACGTGACAAGGAGTAGGGTCGCTTGTCCAACCTCGTGGGTTTTCTCCGGGTCCTCCGGTTTCCTCCCACTGCTAAAGATCCCTATGCGCAAGCGAATTATTGAAATAAAATTAAACCATATGTTAGTCCCGAAATGACCTAGTTTGTGTCGAGTAGACGTTACCCTCTCTCTCTCTCTCTCTCTCTCTCTCTCTCTTCCCCCCCCCCTCAACATTTTGAGGCTCTATCCTGTCAAACCTATATAGGTAAATTCTGACACTGCATTACAGTTGAACTCGCCATCTTTGATTATTATATTAATTGATTAATTAAGATAATATTATCTAAACTTCATCTTATTTAATAATATCACTCAAGTATGTCTCATTTAAATTTAATTACACAATGCTATTTTGAATCACGTTATTGATTAAAACTCATTAAATTTGATCTGATATGAAATTGCAAAAGGGTTAGAATGACATATTCAACAAAAACTAATCTTGGTATGAAGGCGAGGTGAAATGAAATGGAGTTTAACATCAAACTTTTCTGCACCAACTGGGCTAATAATGAGGGAAATTTTGCCCGGGTAGTGGCAAATGTCAATGGATCATTTACGTGCAGATCAATGTGTACACGTAGCCTCCTCATTTTCGTCCCATCCGAAGACTAGACACTGTCCTAGGCTGACTCTCCGTCCTGTATCACTTACAAGCAGAAAATTTCTCGATCAACACCAGGGACGAATCCGAGACCTCCTTGCTAGCGACATACTCACTGAGCCACCGTGTCTCCTTGTATATGATGGTGAGCAACAAGACCTACTCATCTAGGAAACAGTGGATTGTAAGAGGGTGGGTGGGGCGAATGGTTAAACGATCACAAGGTCTGCCATTGTGTCAAGTGGCGTGGTTTCAATTCCCCACTTGTACGCGACAGGGAAAATTGTTGCCTGCCTAACCTCGTGGGTTTTCTTCGGTTCCTCCGGTTTCCTCCGACTCTCTAGTCCATGTGAATTATGTAAATACGTTAGTCCCAAAACGACTTAGTTTGTGTCTAGTGGACATTCAACTCCATCTCTCTCTCTCTCTCTCTCCATCTCTCTCTCTCTCTCTCTCTCTCTGTCTGTATGTCTCTCACTCTCTCCAACAGTACTGCTCCGACTCGGCTAATGAAGACGGACATACGCCATACAGTGTTAGGGTGGCCCATGCACCTACAGAAATCCAGTCAACCGCTGATAGTTCGAGACTACCACTGAAGCGTGCACATTCGCCGTGTCGAGGCCAACTTTCTGACAGTATGATACTATAAATAGCCATGGCACGTGCAATTCTCTACAAATCTATCAACTATTACAGCCGTAAAAAATTTATTGTTGACGATTTTGAATAGCAGTAAAATTAAGCTTCTTGGTTATTACAGCAGATTTAGAAATTACGTTCGTTTCATTTTTTAAATCGCTTTATCATTAACTGTACCGTTAAGAACGGCATCTTTTGGTTTAGTACAAATACTATCTCTGAAACACTCGGGTTAGACAGGAACATGATACTAGCAGTAGTTTCATTTTACTTTTACAAGCTTCTTAAAACAATTGTTGAGCTAGCTAACGTGCTCATTTCTTAATTCAATTTCTTGTTCTAGCTTTCTGTTATGTTTCGTAAAAAAGTAGTCTTGATTATCCCGACCTGTCAATCAGCCTTAGAATGGTCGATAGACTGGTTAAGCGACTCTAATTTCAAAACAAGGGCACGTAACCTATCTTTTACTCAAAAGTGTCTGGATGTTATGGACGACACATGGAACCAGTTTTCAGTCTATTATTTATAGATGATTAATGGTCATAGCTTATTAAGTACAACATGAACGTTTATTTAGTGACTATAATTGTGTGAAACTGATTTGAGGCTTGGCATATATATAAATATTGTGGCGAAATTGTCGAGATATATGGAGATATTTATTTATGGTGGGTCACCCTACTGACAGTGTGCTATGCGGGAAATTTTGCTCGGGCAGCGGCAGTATAGAATACTCTTATATCGAATGCAAAGGGATCTTTTACGTGCATGCCAATGTACACACGGGCACACACAATGAAAAACTAATTTAAAGTTCTTAAATAATTTTTTAATTAAATATTTTTAATTCGTCATCTAACAAAGCAAAAATTCATTGATGTCCCTTTTCCATGATGTCTTAAACAGGTCCTTATTTTGCTTAATAACAAAAGTATAGTTTTACGTAAACTTTCGAATACGAAAAAAATACAAAGATAATCGGGGATTGGCCATATTTTGACAGATTGTTTGTGTGGTATTTTGGAGTAAGCTTATCAAATGTTAACACACACACGACCTCCCCCCCCTCACACACCCATACACACCCATACCCATACCCATATTCAAGTTTTATTTCGTAATTAATGAAGATCCCAAATCGTTGACCAATCCTGCAATGTTGTTGTTTTGATTTTTTAGAACGTGTGCGAAAGAGTTGACAATTTTATCTAACGCGCCGTTAAATGTTGAAGGGGCTCAATGAGTAAGGTAAGGAGTAGCTCAATAACCAAGAGGGCGAGAGAGAGAGAGAGAGAGGGAGAGAGAGAGAGAGGGCGAGAGAGAGAGGGAGAGAGAGAGAGGGCGAGAGAGAGAGAGGGATAGAGAGAGAGAGAGGGACAGAGAGAGAGAGGGCGAGAGAGAGAGAGGAGAGAGAGGGATAGAGAGAGGGGGAGAGAGAGGGAGAGAGAAGGAGAGAGAGAGAGGGAGAGAGAGAGAGGGATAGAGAGAGAGAGAGGGATAGAGAGAGATGGAGAGAGAGAGGGATAGATAGAGAGAGAGGGATAGAGGGAGAGAGAGAGGGATAGAGAGAGAGGGAGAGAGGGAGAGAGAGGGGGAGAGAGAGAAGGAGAGAGAGGGGGATAGAGAGAGAGAGGGATAGAGGGGAGGGAGAGAGAGAGGGAGAGAGAGGGAGAGAGAGAGGGATCGAGAGAGAGGGAGAGGGAGAGAGAGAGAGAGGGAGAGAGAGGGAGAGAGAGAGAGAGGGGAGAGGGAGAGAGAGGGATAGAGAGAGAGCGAGCGAGAGAGAGAGAGAGTTTAACGTTCATCGTTCATTAGAGAGAGTCATTTCGAGACTAACATGGTTCAATTTTATTTCAATTATTCGACTGTGCGTAGGGGTCTTTAGTAGTGGGAGGATACCGGAGGACCCGGAGAAAACTCACGTACAAGCGGGGAATCGAAACCACACCAGGCGCAAGTCCCGTGATTGATCGCGGTGTTTGCCAAGAAAGTTCAGTGGTTTATCACTGACGGCCTAGCAAGGGACCGCGTCTAGTCGTTCGGATTGTACGAAAAACCAAGCCACTTAAAAGAACCCTTGGCAGTTGAAATTCAAGGAAGAGTAGGCGGAAACGCCGCTGTCCGGGGAAACCCTTTTTCACAGCACACTGCATGGCGTAATCCTTTCTTCATTAACACTGTCGGTGAAGAGCAACAGGGCCATTTCAATATGGGGTTTGACGTTCCAAAATGGAACTCCAACTGTCATGGGTTCTTTTAAACATATATTATGCAAGGGTTAAGTCTACCTATTGCAGGTCTTTCTTTGGGTCTGAAATGTTATCTGAATTATTAATTAGGCTTTAATTCACTTATCCAGACCATAATCAACTCTCGATGTCATCGCTAGCCTGCGATGTTTATTGGATTATGTTTCAATTTGCTGTTCAACTTTCATTCATAATTTAATCATAAAATGGATAATCGAGGCTATTTTTTTATCGTACCGACTTTAGTAATGATGATCGAGGCTAGACCGAAAATTCAATCGCTAAAATCTCGGTTCAGAGTGGATCAATTTGACTGAAATTTTCAGCAAATTCCCTTTACATGATCTAGTTTTTAACTATTATAGTGAGAACTGCCAGCTCTTTATCTAATCTCCCATAATGTATCTTTAATAATTTCATATTGTATGTTATATTTTGTTAAAAGTATTTAACACGGCTTGACTTAGTATTATATTAAAGCGCTCGGCATGTCTGATCGAGTCTGTTATTTGCATGTAAATAGCTATAATTATTTATTCATTTTGTTAAGCTTTCAGACTAAAGAGATGTGTTTCTATGTTTAATGTCGGGTATATTATTACCACATATTTCACGTGATTTACATGATTAAAACACATACGTGGATCGCTGAGTCTATAATATTTAGTATAATAAGTGCCGGAGAGTCGCACTACACGCAAGACAACCCGAGAAGACAAACCTGCGGAAACGACAAACTACACGGACATGGCGAGAAATGAACAACAAATATCTTGGGGGAATTCGCAAGATCGTGTCTATTACAGTTCCGAGTCTGTAATAGACAAGATTAAAAAAAACATGAATTGAACAGTCTATAACAATAAGGGAGAGGGGGGGGGGGGGTGACTGTTTAGCGCATGCGCGTTGTATCATAAGGTATGTCATTGAGTTAACTGGCGTGGTTTCGATTTCCCAGTTGTACGTAGTAGGGTCGCCTTCCAACCTCGTGTGTTTTCTCTGGGTCCTCCGGTTTCCTCCCACTGCTAAAGACCCCTACGCGCAAGCGAATTATTGAAATAAAACTAAACCATATGTTAGTCCCGAAATGACCTAGTTTGTGTCTAGTGGACGTTAAATCCCAATTCTCTGTCTCTTTCTCTCTGTCTCTCTCTCTCTCTCTCTCTCGGTAACAATGAGTAATACGCGATAATGCTTCTTGAACCTTTTTGCTTTTATCACTTCATCGGGATTTTCCGACGTGGTTTCTCCTTGTCAGTGGTGCAGAACGGGGGCCTGGCAAGGACAGCTGTTGGATGAGACGGAAAACCGAGGTCCAGTGTATACATTGGAATGCACGTAAAAGATACCTTGGCAGTTGGAATTCGATATAAGAGTAGGCGATAGTGCCGCTGCTCGGACAAAATTTCCCCCGTTGCACATAGTATGGCGTTTACCCCCCTTTTTATTAGTCCAGTATAGGAGCAGAACAGTAGAACGTTAAACCCCATTTCATTTCATTTTATTTTACTGTTATCACGTAGAGCGATCTGCTGTGAATGAAATGAAATGGGGTTTAACGTCCTACTGTTCGGTATTACTATATATGCTGTAAAAATATCTTATGGATTCCATAAGTGATATTCCGAACGGTGTCCCGCGCTTTCTGTTACTTTGTATATATACATATATATATATATTCATTGATTCCGTTTTCTATATTGACGGGTTGTTATTTTTTACCACGTTTTCTAGACATCTTTACACGTATTTAGTCTCGGGTTCCAAAAGCATGACTTGACTCTCTTCCGAATGGATTTCTCTTGCAGTTATCAATAACAAGATCGTGGTTTCAGTATTTTTTGCTTAATATAGATTTCGAGATTTATATAAGATCATTTTGAAAGGAAATGTCGGGCTAAATATAGCAGTTCGTGTACATCAATGTATGACGCAAACAAAAATACAGGGGATCCGTGGTGACTCAGTTTCCATGGGCTTCCTGGTTCGCTCCTGAGTGTTGACCGAGAAAGGTCCGCTGGATTTTCCGGTTTGGTTTCTCGTTGTCTGTGGTGCAGGAAGGAGAGCCTTGCAAGTAGAACAGTGTCTAGGCGTGCGGGTGGGACGACAAACAGAGGTCCCGCGTAAAGGTTAACATCCAGACATAGGCGTACGAGCCAGGGGGGCAGGGGCGGGGGGCAGCTGCCCCCTAACCTTCGGGCAAGCTGACTTTTCGGGCAGAAGGGTAAAGTGAAAAAAATTTTTTTTATTTCATCTACTTGGCAAAATAAAGTGCCCGAAATCTAATAAAACACTAATTTACGGGCTGGAATAGCAGTAAAACGCGTTTGCGGCCGTCAAATATTCTAAAATTTTCTTCGGGGGTCCATACAAGGTCAGTTCTGCTTCTTCACCTCTCGAAGAAAACCGGCGCCGCTGTCTGTAAACCTGAAATTTTTTCGGGCATTTCTAATTTTTCTTCCCTACCTGTCATTGAGCCCTAATAAAACACTAATTTTACTTTTCTTTTAATTGAATACCACAAATTTGTACTGAGTTGACTATGGATTAGAAACAATTTGTCTGAAGCCACTCGATTATTATTTGTGAATGCAGCTGCAACGGTCTGATTGGATGGTTGGAATTCAGATTGGGTTTTCGGTTACAAAACCATTAGATACTTTTGGAGTTGCTTACACGGGCTAGAATAGCAGAAAACGCATTTGCGGTGGTTGGATTTTCAAAATTTTCTCGGGGAGGGTGCGGCCCCGAGGTTGAGCCCCCCCCCCCCATACCCCGCGGCGATTGATTGGTTGTTTGGAATTCGGGTCAGCCAGGTAGGCTATATTGGACCAAATTGAAGTTGCTGTATTCACAGACTGGAATAGCAGGAAAACGCGTATGCGGCTGTTAAATTTTCAAAATTTTCTCCACACGGTCCCGTCTCCGTGGACTGTAAACGATTGATCTTTTGTTTGGAATTCGAGTCAAAACCATCTTAATTAGGCTAATATTAGAACACTTTGAAGTTGCTTTGTTCGCGGGCTGAAATAGCAGGAAACTATGTTTGCAGCCATCAAATATTCAAAAATTTTCTTTGAGGGAGGGGGGGGGGGGGGCGGGGGGTACAATACAAGGGGAGCTCTGCTTCTTCGCCTCTCGAGGAATATCAGCGCCGCTGTCTGTACACCCGAAATGTTTCCGGGCATTTCGGGTTCTGCCCCCCCCCCCCTAACTGCCATCGAGCCCGTACGCCTATGCATCCAGATAAAGAACTCATCACGGTTGGAATTTGACATAAGAGTAGGCCATAGCGCAGATATCCGGCCAAAATTTCCTCCATAGCACACTGCATGGCCTATTGGCCTATGCCTGACCTCATTTGTCCAGTTCGTGCAGAAAAGTGGAACGTTAAATCCTATTTAATTTATTCTGCCCGATAGGCAAATTTAAATTCAGTTACAGTAACCATGGATTTATTCTTTAGTTGGTTATTGTACCTGATTGTATCAGACATCTAGAATCGTCGAAACTTCAATTACACATCAGGGGACATAACTCTGGGAGGTACTGTCGGAAATTGTTACAAATCTATTAGCATCTTCCTTTTAACATTTTATAAATATAGAATAATAATCATTGTCCCTAGAGTATTTGCAAAAAAATCGTAAGAAAGGGTCTTATCTCAGAAAGTCATTCTTAAAAATCGTCAAAAAGAAATAGCGATCTTCCTTTTAGCAATCTGATCCACTCATCATGGGCCATATATCTCCCCAAATCAACGGTTGTCTGCCTTATACCAAAACTATATATACACGTAACCTACTAACATTCGTAATGAGTCAATTAATTTAGATTGCCCTAGAGTAAAACGGGATTTCGTAATCACGGGGCATGTGGTCGAATATCATTTAAACATGCATTATACAAGAAGTAAATTTGTCTATTGTAGGTCTGTCTTTAGGACTGAAATGTTATATAAACTATTAATTAGACATTAATTAACAAAACAAGAACATAATCAACTCTCGCTGGCATCAGATACTCGAGATTTTAACTAGATCAGAACGGTTCACCATTTAAAAATTTAATTTAAAAATGTGAAAGCGTGGCTAAGTCTCGAATATACCAGTTCTTTGGTTACCACAATGCACACATCTTGTCAAAACTACAAACAGTGCAGGTCGGGTGTTCGATCCCTGCACTGGCCGAGAAAGTTCATTCAGATTTTCCGGCGTGGTTTCCCCTTGTCAGTGATGCAGAACGGAGGGCCTGACAAGTACAGCTCCCGTGTACACATTGACGTGCACGTAAAAGATCCCTTGGCAGTTGGAATTCGATATAAGAGTAGGCCGTGGCGACACTGCCCGGGCAAAATTTCCCTCATAGCACACTGTATGGCGTATGCGAGTCTTCATTAGCCCAGTTTAGAAGCAGAAGAGTAGGACGTTAAACCCCATTTCATTTCATTTCGCAGACTGGTGAGGATTCCCCGAACTGGAATTGTTGCCACACAAACCACACAAAGAAGCCTTATATTTAATGCTCATTGTATTTTAAATTCAGAAGCTTATATCATAACCACAGTTTATTTATGCTGCCCCACCCCACCCCACCCCCGCATTTGGTTGGATTTGGTTAACAATCGTATCGTGTTCTCGGCTCTGTGGACAGTTCGTTTTTGGCCGCAATCAACCGCCCATGACCACTGGAAACCGTGGGTTGTTGTAGACGGACTCAAACAATACGAAACAAATGTCAAATTGTCTGTCCCAACAGATTGATCATTAGTTCGACTCTTTCCCTAGTGTTGTTTTTGGCTTAATTCGTTTTAAACCCACACAAATTCTACAAAAATATTAGGGAAAGAGTCAGAAATTTCGGACTAATGCATCATGTGATTACTAAAAGGTACTCATCCCCAATAATTCACCTACCAGTCATATTTTTTTTATGATTCTCGTTTCAAGAACAACTAACTTTTCTCTAACATCGACGTGATTTATCTAAGGACCGAAAACATTAGAACAGCCAACCAATTTCACACAGGCCAGGAACTACGATAGATAGTGTAGTATGTCTTGTAGTATTTGAATAAAGTAAGGCGATATGGTAAGGTAAACACACGATTACAATAGCACCACTTATAGCGTATTGTATTTCCTGGACAACGTTGTATGTAGTCTCTTGTTATCAAGCTGATAGTTGGAAAAGTAGACAAATCTTACGTACTTAGAGATATGGTTATCCTTCCTTTATTCCCACTCAATATGATATTAAGCATTGAGTAAATCGATATTATAAGAATTATTGCACGTAATAACTCCTCTGTTCGTTTCGTGTAATGTTAACAAGGAATATAGTTTGTCTTTGTACTTTCAAGCCCCAGGAAACTAAAATACAGGCTTTTTATTGGTTACAATATTAGTGCTGGACAAATCTTACCTCTGGACCAATGGAAGGGTTTCATTCTTAAAGCATTCGAGTTTAATCTTTCGTGAAAAAGACTCCTGCTTGTTGTACAATCTGATTAAAAGATCCTATTTCGTTTCGTTTTTTATAGTTCAAAATTTTGTTTTACTTGTCTTTTCTACACTAGGAACTGGAAGAGTTGTTATCATTGACGTGTCCTGGCTGATGTGTGGGATTAGCGAATAAAACGGTTTGTTACGGCGAGCTTTTGGTGCACCGAACTGTGGGTAAACCACTAGAAACGTCAACGCTGATTGGTTAATTCATGTCTGACGTCATAGGTCAAAAGCCGCTAGTTTGACCACAGGCGTGAACTCCTACTATAACTTGTCAGATCTTCATGTAGTATAAAAGTATAAAAAAAACGAAACGAAATATCGATCTGTATTTTAATAAGATTGGCGTGTTGTACATTCAGGATTAAATCACATTTCCGTTGTTTAACTCGATGGTCGTCTGTGGCACCAATAGTTAGGTAATCAATTATCAGCGGTCAGACTTTCTGGACATCAATCAAAATGACATTTAGAAATAGAGATATAACATTAATTCCCCCAGCCCCCATTACAACTTTATGGATTTACTCCGCCTTAGTTGGACGGCCGAATGGTTCAACGTATGCGATTTAGATCGTAAGGTCTGTCATTGATTCAAGTGAAGGAACTGCTGAGAGTATATTTAGAAGGAAGAATTTCTGTTTTTATTTTTATATTTGAGTTGGTTTTTTCAAGGCATGTTTAAATTTTATTCAACTTTCATCCGTTAAAGGACAATATTGGTGCCAGTCATTATCACATGTGATAGAGCTGGTTAAACACATTCCAAATATAATTTTAACACAGAGATCATTGCTACGATAGCTGAGTAATACAGGTTTCCTGGATCGGAAGTGACGAACACCAAAGGAAAACACGAGTCATACCTCTATATAACTAACTGATGTGACGAGCGATAACAGATACACGGCCGAATTTCTGCTCACTAATAATTTCTTCGAAGACCAAAAGTTGTTGTGTGAGACTGTGAGAGGATATCTGACAATTCATAAAAAGAATTGATTGCCACTAGAAAAGAGAACACGAAAGAAAAACAGAAAAAATCCGTGCATTAACATGTTTTTATAAGGTATAGAATGAATATAAACAAGGGAATGTACGGACTATTTCTATTTTTCTCGTGTTCTCTTATCTAATGAAAATTACTTTATTGAATTGTCGGGTATCCTCTCACAGTCTCACACAGTAGAAATTCGGCCGTGTATCTGTTATCACTCGTCACATCAGTCAGTTATATAGAGGGATTACTCGTGTTTTCCTTTGGCGTTCGTCACTTCCGATTCAGGAAACCTTTATTACTCAGCTATCGTAGCAATGATCTCTGTGTTAAAATTATATTTGGAATGTGTTTAACCAGCTCTATCACATGTGATAATGACTGGCACCAATATTGTCCTTTAATGGGTGTTTTTCATGCATGTCAATATTTCACATCGTGTTTTCGTTCCGTCTCAAATACTAGGCATAATTTCATTGTTAGCCTCGCATTATTATACCTCCCCAGACATTCTCGAAGATTCTGCTAGACCCCAGTACCTTGTCTAGAAAATAGGGTTTAACGTCCTACTGTTCTGCTCCAACTGGGCTATTGAAGACGAGCATACATCGCACAATGTGCTATGAGGGAAATTTTCTTTTACGTGCACGCCAATATGTAAAGGGGTCTAGGTTTTCGCCCCGACCCGAATGACATAATGGATATCTCCAAACATTACGTGGCTAAGTGGGT
Organism: Patella vulgata; assembly: GCF_932274485.2. Taxonomy (NCBI): domain Eukaryota; kingdom Metazoa; phylum Mollusca; class Gastropoda; family Patellidae; genus Patella; species Patella vulgata. The sequence continues at coordinate 9,881,065 of NC_065885.2, forward strand.
AAGACGCTGTCTCACAAGCCTGGAGGTCGCGTGTCCTATCCCTGCAATGACCGAGAAAGTTCATCGAGATTTTCTGACGTGGTTTCGCCATGTCAGTGGTGACGGACGGGGGTCCTGGCAAGGACAGCTGCCTAGTCATTCGGATGGTACCAAAAACCGAGCTTCCGCGTAAACATTGGCATGCACGTAAAATACGTGTAGGCCATACTGCCGCTACCCGGGCAAAATTTCCCTCATAGCACACTGTATGGCGTATGCCCGTCTTCATTAGCCCAGTAGGAGCAGAACAGTAGGACGTTAAACCTCATTTTATTTCATTTCATTTTCCAAACATTACGGAAATCGAGTAGTTATTTTTAGAATAATAAGAGTATTATCAGTTGAACTAGTGGTTGCTTTTATCCAATGTTTAACAGAAGGATTGTGACCGTCTAGATGAATTAAAAGGGTATCGACGGTGTTCGACTTTTGTAACATTATACATTTGCAAATCATCTGAGGTCTGTCATTTAGATCAGAGTGAATCATTCCCAAGCACGACACTTTATATGTCGGATCTTCAGAATTCTGCCATTTAGATAAGATTGCATCGTTCCAAAGCACGACACACTATAATGTCAAATTCATGATATAAGCGACCATTCAGTAAATCCATGGAAGTGACACAGATATCTAAATTTACTAATCTCTATGATTGACAGAGGGGTTGTGTGGTCGGATGGTTAGTGCGTGCGCGTTGTATCATGAGGTCTGTCATAGAGTCAATTGGCATGGTTTCGATTCCCCGGTTGTACGCAACAAGGAGTAGGGTTGACTGTCCAACCTCGTGGGTTTTCTCTGGGTCCTCCGGTTTCCTCCCACTGCTAAAAACCCCTACGCGCAAGCGAATTATTGAAATAAAATTGAACCATATGTTAATCCCGAAATGACTTAGTTTGTGTCGAGTGGACGTTAAACCCATCTCCCTCTCTCTCTCTCTCTCTCTCTCTCTCTCTCTGGGGGTTTGGATGGCTGAATGGTTAGCGTGCGCGTGCTGTATCATAAAGTCTGTCATTGAGTCGACTGGCGTGGTTTCGAATCCCCGGTTGTATGTGACAAGGAGTAGGGTCGCCTGTCCAACCTCGTGGGTTTTCTCCGGGTCCCCTGGTTTCCCACCACTGCTAAAGACCCCTATGCGAAAGCGAATTATTGAAATAAAATTAAAAACCATATGTTAGTCCCGAAATGACCTAGTTTGTGTCGAGTGGACGTTTAACCCCATTTCTCTCTCTCTCTTACTCTCTCTCTCTCTCTCTCTCTCACACTGATTGACTAACAAATATTAATTATTATACTGCTACATGTATTTGGTATATGTGGATTTGGTGGCTCGACGAATAATGCGTTGGTTCACTATCGAGGAGGTATATGTGGCTTTTGTCTGGCGATGGCCGAGAAAGTTCCGCAGTTTTTCTAGCGTGATTTCGTTTGCTAGTGGAGTGGGATGGGGCGATTGGCAGAAACCAGGGTCTAGTAGTTCGGTGAGAGAAAATCCAAGCCCCCCCCCCCCCCCCGTGTACACATTGGTGCGCACCCTTGACAGTTGGAATTCGACGAAGATTGGGTGGAAAACGACGCTGCCCGGGCAAAATTCGCGTCATAGCACACAACATTTGTTATGCTTGTTTTCATTATCCCGGTTGGTGCAGATAAGTAGGGGAGAGAGAGAGAGAAATGGGGTTTAACGTCCACTCGACACAAACTAGGTCACTTCGGGACTAACATCTGGTTTTAATTTTATTTCAATAATTCGCTTGGGCGTAGGGGTCTTTAGCAGTAGGAGGAAACCGGAGGACCCGGAGAAAACCCACGCGATTGGACAGGCGACCCTACTCCTTGTCACGTACAACCGGGGATTCGAAACCACGCCAGTTGACTCAATGACAGGCTTTATGATACAGCACGCACGTGCTAACCATTCGGCCATCCAACCCCCCAGATAAGTAGGACGTTAAACCCTGTTTCATTTCGTTATAATAATAATACTCGTTTTCTATAGCGCTGACCATCAAGTCAGTCTGACTGTTCTGTGGTGCTTTACAATGTAGATATGATTATAAGAAAAAAGAATCCCCGGTTGTACGTGACAAGGAGTAGGATCGCCTGTCCAACCTCGTGGGTTTTCTCCGGGTCCTCCGGTTTCCTTCCACTGCTAAAGACCCCTATGCGCAAGCGAATTATTGAAATAAAATTAAAAAACCATATGTTAGTCCCGAAATGACCTAGTTTGTGTCGAGTGGACGTTAAACCCCATTTCTCTCTCTCTCTCTCTCTCTCTCTCTCTCTCTTTCTCTCTCTCTCTCTAAGAAAAAAAACCATACATGTATATACAAATAACCAAAAGAATACAGAGGAATAGTCAAGTTACAATATACAAGTGGAAAGTGAAGCATTTAAATTATAGTTCAAAAGTTTGGGTTAAAAAAAAGGGTTTTTAGACGTTGTTTAATTATAGCCAAGTTTACACTATTTTGGACGTCCAGAGGCAATTTGATCCATTCTGTTGGTGCTGCGTACGCAAAATGTATCATTTACGTATACATTTAAAATGATATGTCGATTTGCCTAAATCTCCAGAAATGTTCAATAATTTTTTTCTAATACAGGTTACATATAAAGAAATTTATTAATGGATGCCGCAGGTCTTTGTTCTCATTTGATATATCTTATTGTAACAATGGCAGCCATATCTTTGTACTTAACAATATATGAGAATCTATAAACCATATTCCGTTCCTTTTGTTTAGAAATTAATTAAAGACATCCAGACAAATTAATTTCATTTCAACAATTAGCCTACTTTACGTATGCCATTTATAAAGGTTGGTTTAAAGTATCGGAACAATTAATGGTTCTTGGGAGCGGAAATGACACATGGCGCTGGCTTTAATTAAACGTGGAGTAGGCTTATTTAGCGGTGGCGTTCCAGTCAACCGGAAATATTGGTAATAGACCGACTTGATTTATCTAATCGTACAGGTTGTAGGCTTGTTAATCTATGATATTTCCAGTCTCCTCAATCCGCGTAAACAAAAGATATCGCTAACTTGACCAAAGTGTCGAGTTTCACCGGAAAACAGATCGGATTCATTATTCTGTTAAATTACTTTGAAAAGTCTTCTAATTCCAGAATTAAATTACACTCGATGCTTTGGGAATAACCAAGCATATACTTATATTGAATTAACAAGTAGCACCGTACCATGACGTCATCGCAGCCATCTTGGAATTGTGACTTAATACTAAAAATCGAAGTCATCCAACCTATGCTCATTTGTCCAAGGAAAGAACACGTCAAGTTTCATTTCGATCGTGTTTTTTTGAGAGAACGTCGCCCCAAGAAGATCAAGAACAACAAGAGAACAGGATGAATGGCGATTTGGTACCAAGCATCCTGGGAATATATTTCAATACGATAACTCCAAAGCTCGGTCGCTAACAAAACTAAAGTGTCGAGTTTCACCGGAAGACATCCGATACATTGGTCGTTGACTTATTATGTTAAAAAAAAAATTAAAAAAAAACGCCAGAAACACCCAATAACAAATGAATGAAATGAAAAGAAGAATTACCCTGAGCTGCTGGAAAGTTTTCTAATTCTAAAATCAAATTATACTCACATGCCCGCGCACATAATTATATTAAATTAAGAATGTTGAGATTCATTTTCCTATACGATAACCCCAAAGCTTAAAGCACAAAGTTAAAAGAATGCATCATGGACTCCCACTCCTCCCCCGCTCTCCCATTGGGTCGTTTTTTTTTTAAACCAGTCACGTGCAGCTTGAAACCACCGATTGTCATTTGTATTTGTCAGACAATATATTATTATATTTAAATATACGGCTTAGTCGTCCTAAAGGAACTCGTATTAATTTTTTAGGGAGGTTGGATGGCTGAATGGTTAGCACGTGCGCGCTGTATCATAAGATCTGTCATTGAGTCAACTGGCATGGTTTCGATTTCCCGGTTGTACGTGACAAGGAGTAGGGTCGCCTGTCCAACCTCGTGGGTTTTCCCCGAGTCCTCCGGTTTCCTCCCACTGCTAAAGACCCCTAGGCGCAAGCGAATTGTTGAAATAAAATCGAACCATATGTTAGTCCCGAAATGACCTAGTTTGTGTCGAGTGGACGTTAAACCCCCCCTCTCTCTCTCTCTCTCTCTCTCTCTCTCTCTCTCTCTCTTAATTTTTTAACATTTAATGATGTATTATATAAGATAAAGATCTGACATTTCTCGCTATATTAGTTACAAACTAACAATGGAAAGGGAATATCCTGAAAATTGCCGTCTAATTACATTCTGAGCGACGTTAGGGCTCTTCGGAGAATAGCGGAGCCTCGATTGTCATTGTTACGATAGTAAACAAAGTCTTGATTATCCATTTTTCAATTAAACCATTAAACACATATATTTAAATCCGTAGAAAATCTCAAGCATCCGATGGCATCGAGAATTTAAATATGGTCTACACAAGTTAATAAATGTCTAATTAATAATTTATATAACATTTTAAGGACTAAAGAAAGAAACTGCAATAGGAAGATTTAGACCTTACATAACTTAAGACCTAACGAAAGAACTGCAATAGGCAGATTTAGCTCTTGCATTATGCATCTTTAAGTAATTAAAAAAACGAAACCGAAACATCAACGGTAGATAATCTCCCAGCTTGATGTCAATCAGATTAAAAGGGAGCTCATCAAAAGATTGAATCTGAACGTATAGATAGGGCTGGCTTGTTTATATGGGCTATAGAGGAAATGTATAGATGGCGCTGCCTTGTTTATATGGGCTATAGATGAAATGTATAGATGGCGCTAACTTGTTTATATGGGCTTTAGAGGAAACGTATAGATGATACTGGCGTGTTTATATGGGCTATAGAGGAAACGTATAGGTGTCGCTGGCTTGTTTATATGGGCTATAGAGAAAACGATTTTAAACTAAGAGTAGGTTAGAGAGAGAGAGAGAGAGAAAGAGAGAGAGAGAGAGAAATGGGGTTTAACGTCCACTCGACACAAACTAGGTCATTTCGGGACTAACATATTGTTTTTAATTTTTTTATTTCAATAATTCGCTTCCGCGTAGGGGTCTTTAGCAGTGGGAGGAAACCGGAGGACCCGGAGAAAACCCACGAGGTTGGACAGGCGACCCTACCCCTTGTCACGTACAATCGGGGAATCGAAACCTCGCCAGTTGACTCAATGACAGACCGTATGATACAGCGCGCGTGCTAACCATTCGGCCATCCAACCCCCCAAAGAGTAGGTGAAAACGCCACTGCTATCAGGACAAAACTTCTCTCATAGCACACGACATGATTATGCACGGCTAGCGCAGAAAAGATAGGATGTTAAACCCCTATTTCATTTCTTTTATTAATTCTAGAATACTTGGAATCGGTTAATCATTGAAAATCACTGACAGTGTCCTATTATAGCACGATAATTGTGTATCCTATTATAGCAAGATAATCTTGTTTAGTATAAAAAGAATAATTGTGAATTTAAAAAGTATATGTTTTATACTCGACCTAAAACATAACTCTTCTCCATTATCCTGTATCCTTTCTCGGTTCCAGAAAGACTGACGAATTTAAAATGGATTTTTCCATTTAAAAAAAAAAGCAAAAGCAACGTGGATTTGTTACTTCGGTTATGATAAACTTGAAAATAAATCGGAAGAGTGGCGTTGTGGTAAAAAAAAAGAAAAAAGAAGCAGTGTGGTGGATGTTACTGATAAATCAAAACAGTGATTTTTGTAAAAAGAAAGGGAAACGATTTCGACATTTGACACCAAGAGGAATATTTGTATCGCGTTAACGGTATATTGCCAGATATTTTAGATTACGTTGTGATTCTAGGTCCCCACCTAGGTTACGATAGAATTGTCCCTATTGAGTCCACGATCTGGTACGTGCAGATACGTTCGGATACGTTTCGATACGATCAACACGATTGCTACGACTGATCTCAATATACGATATCACCTAATAGTATCATCACGATTAATCCATGATTGAAACCCTGATTTCAATCGTAGCACAAATCGTGATATTGGGAGCCTAGCTTTAGATGTAATACCCCATATATTGAAAGTCAAAATGAAATTAAATGGCGTTTAACGACGTAATTGTGTTTCTACCGCCTGGACTAACGAAGATGGGCGAGAACGTCGAACCGTAGTTTATGTAGGTATCCGATAGAATTCTATTGCCCAGCAGGTGTCTGGTTAACTTTAGGTGACGTTGTTAGCTGTCAGTGTACCAAATACAGAATCTTGAACCGGGGTATTTTCATCCTTATTCCAATGGAAGCCTGGTGTCTGGCCAAAAGAGGAAATTTTACTAACTCTAGAATCCGGAAAATCCCCCACGAGCTTTTACATACGACACTCCCTGTTATCAGGGCACTTCCTGTTGTCAGGAACCAGGGTTGGAGGGAACACATGACATACAGACCTTATGCTCTGCAACACAGGTTGAACTATTGCCTTTTCCGGCGTGGTTTCCCCCTTGTCAGTAATGCAAGGCGGGGGGCCTGACAAGGACAGCAGTCTAGTCGTTCGGATGGGACGAAAAACCGGGGTCCCGTCTACACATTGGCGTGCACGTAAAAGATTCCTTGGCAGTTGGATTTCGATAAAAGAGCAAAATTTCCCTCATAGCACACTGTATGGCGTATGCCCGTCTTCATTAGCCAAGGTTAGGAGCAGAACAGTAGGACGTTAAACCCCATTTCATTTCATTTCATTTCATTTCATAAACTATTGCCTCACCAGCTCCCCAACAAAATAATTAAATCCTAGAATAAAATGCAATTGGGTTTTTTTTGTGAGCCTTAGACTACTGCCCCTTACCAGTATCTCAATAAAAGAAATAATGCCCAAAATGAAATATAATTTTGATTAACTTTATTCTTTCCTGAGCATTAGACTACTGCCCTTACTCGTTCCACAAGGAAAAAATAATTCCCAAAATGAAATACGATTTTGATTAACGTTCTTCTGTCCTGAGCATTAGACTACTGTCACCGTTCCACAACAAAATAATGAAATGCAATAGTGGTAAACATCCTATGACTTACTGCTCTTCCCGGTTCTCTAACAAAGTGATTAATTCCAAAAAGGATATGAAATGGGGGGGGGGGGGAGTGTTAATGTCGGACTAATAAACAAGGAATTTCCAAAAGAGCATCGAACCTATTTTGAGTGTTGTACTAAACGACTCGGTTTTGATTAAATTAATTCTAAATCATATTAAAATAGGAGATGCATATTATTTTCCGTCAACGCCAGTTTGGAATATGAGTGGCTTTTATTACAAAGGTAGCTCTGGGATATTACCGCAGAAGTTGAATCCGGTCACGTGACATAATTTATTGTTGTTTCTCGCATAGAATAAGATTATAAGGATTCACGCTACCGGCAGTTGTAATAGACTACTACGTTAAGGTTAAGAATCCTTACAGAATTAAGTCTTCTGGCAATATTAATGAATGCTAGTAATGATAAAAACTACAAGAATATGGAAATATTGTATTAGACAGCATTTAGTGTCGAATGGCGACCTATTTCTTTTCAAGCCGATGAGCAATGGCGAGAGAGAGAGAGAGAGAGAGAGAGAGAGAGAGACGACAGACAGACAGGGACAAGGAGGAGGGGGGGGGGGGGTAACGTCCACTCGACACAATTGAATCATTTCGGAACAAGCAAAAGGTCAATTTTTTTCAATAATTCGCTTAGGAGTCGTGGAAAACCGGCGAACATACTTCTTGACACGTACGAGCTTGGGACCAAAACCAGCCATTTGGCTAAATGAGAGAACTTTAGAATCTAAAGTGTACGCGGTAGACTATTCGCCCCCCCCCCTCCCCGCGCCACCAACCCCACCCACCCCACCCAACCGCAGCGTTGACAGACATTTATTTTGAGTTAGGGATAAAGGGATAAAACCAAGTCCGCCAGGAACAGACCCGTGGTTTCCAGTGAGCTTCGTGAAGTTCCGGTCATAGACGGTTGATTCCGGTCACAAACGAACTGTTCACAAGTAGAGAGTAGTGTAGAGATGAAAACGAGAGCCGCGATTAAAGCCCGTATATGGACGGATCGTAGACACTTTTCGTGCAAGTTAAAATCCTTACTTTGACCATTAAAAAAAAGACCCGTGGGGAAACGTTAGAGTTTATAAAATATCGACCGACAAAAGATATCGTACCTTGTTGTCTATTGTATGATAGCAAGCCGCGACAAATCGTACCTTATTGACTATAGTATGATAGGAACCACCTATACAAATCGTACCTTATTGACTATAGTATGATAGGAAACACCTCAATCTAATTAAAATATAGATCTATATTTCGTTTCGTTTTTTATACTTTCGATGGCCTACACTACATCTAACAAGTTATAGTGGGAGTTCACGTTCTATGACGTCAGGTACCAAGCAAGCGACATTTCACCCGATTACGTCAGTCATTCGATTAACCAATTAGCGACCGCCATGTATTTTTTTATCTACTTTTGCTTTGTTTGATTTCTATTGCCGCTAATGTCTACCCCAGTTCCGCGCAAAAAAGGTCAAACGCTCGATTCGACAGACCATTTGATTGGCTGACCCCTCATTTCAAGCAGAACACGAGTTAAATAACAAGTCTTCCAGATCCAAGTGTAGTAAAGACAAGCAAAGTCGAAATTTTGAACTATAAAAACGAAACGAAATATGATCTGTGTTTTAATCAGATTGGGAACCACCTACAAATCGTCGTAACTGATTTGCTATATGAAGAGTCCGGGGGAAGAACGATCTAAGTCACATTTTTGTCTTTTCGCATAAAATTTTGGACGAGAATGTTTGACATGAACAGAACAACGAGTGGGTTTAATTACAACTTCAACATGATGTTTTATACCAACCATAATTACCAGTACAACTGATTTCAACTTTTCAGGCAAATTAAGGTTAAAAAAAGGGTACGATGGACTTGTATTTGTCCGGGAGGCCATTTACCTGAAATAGATTGTTCCACAGAAATCTTATACAATTTGCTACCAGATGGCGCCATTAACTGGGGTTCATTGAAAAAGTGACTTAGATCGTTCTTCCCCGGGTCTCTTCATATGGTATGATAGCATGCGTCAACAAATCGCCGTATTAGAGTTCTGGACATTTGCGGAGAATGATGACATTTCGCCAATTAGAAACTTTGGTATAATGCCCCAATTAAACATACATTATGTAAGAGCTAAATCTGCCTATTGCAAGTCTTTTTCTAGTCTCGAGGGGTTGGATGGCCGAATGGTTAGCACATGCGCGATGTATCGTACGGTCTGTCATTGAGTCAACTGCCGTTCTTTCGATTCGCCGGTTGTACCTGACAACGAGTAGGGTCGCTGTCCAACCTCGCGGGTTTTTTCCGGGTCCTCCGCCCCCCACTGCTAAAGACCACTACGCGCAAGTCACGTACAATCGAGGGAATCGGAACCACGTCAGTTGACTCAATGACAGGTCTTATGATACAGCGTGTACGTGCTAACCATTCGGCCACCCAACCAATATTTTCTAAAGAACTGTACAATGTCAGCAGACTTAAAGTATAAAATTACCTGGTTTATGTCTTAAATATTGGGAGAATTTTATCCGCGAGGGGTAATCATTCTATTTTTACTTGCTAATTTTTAAATGGAAGTCTTATAACGCCCAAACCAGGAATCCTGGCTTATTCATATTTGAGAGAATAGAAATTAAGCAGATACATGTCACAAATGTAGGCACCATAGTTATCAATGTCTCTCTTGATTTCACAAACCACCTTCCAGGAATCCTGGCTTTTCCATCCATTTATTAACATAATTAGCTAAATATGATTGGCTATTTTAAATTGTTTGATGTCTTTATTATCCTGATTTGAAATGTGTGTGGTGTCTGTCATGGAGAAAGGTGTTTATATCTCGGGTACAAGTACAAAATCCCTTGGCAGTTGGAAATTGAAATACGAGTAGGCCGTAGTACCGCTATCCGGGCAAAATTTTCATCATAGCACACTGTATGGCGTATGCCCGTCTCCATTAGCCAAGTCGTAGCAGAACAGTAGGACGTTCAACTCCCATTTCATTTCGTTTAATCTCGGTGGTAACTGCATGATCAATTAAAGGGAGACGACTCTTATATTACTGAAAAATAACGAAATCGATATGAACTTAAAGATGCATTATGTAAGATGTAGATAAAGAAATGAGAGAGAGAGATAGAGAGAGAGAGAGGGGGGGAATGGAGTTTAACGTGCACTCGACACAAACTAGGTCATTTCAGGACTAACATATGGTTCAATTTTATTTCCATAATTCGCTTGTGCGTAGGGGTCTTTAGCAGTGGGAGGAAACCGGAGGACCGGGAGAAAACCCACGAGGTTGGACAGGCGACCCTATTCCTTGTCACGTACAACCGGGGATTCGAAACCACGCCAGTTGACTCAATAACAGGCCTTATGATAAAGCACGCACGTGATAACCATTCGGCCATCCAACCCCCCAAAGAGCTGACAGTTCTCGCTATAATAGTTCAAAAATAGATAATGAAGATGGAATATGATTAACATTCTGAGCGGAGCTAGAGCTGTCTGGAGAATAGCGGAGTCTCAATTGCCATTGCTACCGGGGATTAACAATTAATAACACACTAAATAAACCAATTAACAAGATACCCGAGAATGTTCACAATAACCAACTTTATTCCTTTCAAAAATACCAGCCATCTTGACAAATATGGTTTTGTGTGCGAGTTTGTAAATACCAGCCATCTTGCCAATTAGACGCGTTCCCGTTCACTACCTCGAAAAATAGGATAAACGAAGGAATGTCCTCATCATCTATAGTCACTGGTATACATGCATCATTGAGTCCATTGAAGCTTTTATAAAATAACAAGAGAGAATAATTGAACATCCGTTTGTACTTAAAAAGACAAAAAAATAAAGCGATGGGAAGTAGGGACTCGCCCACATTTTTTTGCCACTCTACCAGCCCGTCAATAATTAGGTAGTGAACGCGATAGAGGCTACAGTTTTTGACGGTTTTGTTGCGCGAATAAAGTTTGAATCATTGATGTTTTGAGAGGACAAACCCTATCGATATTCTGGACTCAGACTAGCAATTATTTGCCCATTGACTTCAATGTTAAATGACTGTAACATCACAGGCTGTAGCTTTTTGCTCAACATTCCGTTGGTTCCAATCTTTAGAGGCACAATGGGGACAACATTAGGAAATCTCCGCATCATAATTTTGTAGCGGGTTGACCATTTAGATTTTTTGCTACACGGATTTGAAGTTGACTGGGGTGAAAATCTCACTTCCGACACAATGATTGCTCTGCCGAAATACACTTTACACTCCCTATCCCGCCGCTGTAATATCATCAGTATTACCCAAAACTGCTATGAAATTGTAAATGTGATCCTTTTCTCCAATTCTAGACCAAACAGTCAACCATAAAATGCAGGAAGAGGGGAGAAAAAAATTAAGGGAAAAATTGTATATTTATAACTCGCACTACATCATGAAATAAGGGGAAATAATTACTAGTCTTAGTCCTTCTAGGTTCGACTATTTTCCGTTCTAGAGTCATGTCCCCTTTTTTGAAAACCTTATGGTTTTATGCGCGATAGGGGTTATATATCTGAACGTTTTTTTCTCTCAAAATTTGGTAAGAAGCATTGGGGCCACGACGAGGTCGAACCGTATAGATATTCAGCGTTCCGCAGCCTTCCGTTTCCGATTTACCCCCTTTGTCTAAAACCTTGTGACACGACAGAAGCTACAGTACTTAAAATATGTGCCCATATTGCAGCGATAGAGGTTATACAGTTGTTAACGGATCCATTTCAAAATTGTTACGCAGCATTTGGGGCATATATTCCCGAAGCAATGACCCAAGACATCCCTCTAGTCTAGTGGGATTTGGTCTAATTAAACGAAACATTGCGAGGTGTATGCATTTGGGGTCATAAGGGGACGAACCGTAGCCATATAGAGGCTTATTTTAGTTTTGAAGGCATAAAGTGTCTTTTTTCAATTAGTCAACATAGAAGCTGCTGTCTGTGGCTGTCGTTTTTTATTTTCCAGACATATTAGATGTGTGGGATATTTCCACGTTTTTTAAAAGAAGTTAGTAGTACAGTATATTAATTACAAGGTCTAGTCAAGGTCGATGCGATGATTCACGAGTTCAGATATCCAACACCACTGTTAACGGTTGAGCGACCTGGTTAGTCACTCAAGTAAATCGCCCTCGGCCAGACCGTCTTTCATATTACTCTTAATACGATAGAGGATGAATTATAATAAATCCCAAAAAGATATATTATATTTTATTAACCCCACCCCTCTCCACCCCACCTCACCGACCAATTTTCTATACAAATACCTTTAAAGACACAATCTACACCTTCAAAAGTTCTGAAAAACCTTAAAGTATGTAAAGTACGCACAGGTGTTTGTTGGTCGAGTGACCTCCTCTCATCAACAACAAGTCATATATATAACCTGAGTCACATAACTTGGATTTGAAAATCTGAGGGTGATGGTTATCATCTTAAAAATCAACAAAACCCATCTAATGAAAGCTAGGCCTTACTTTCGTTTTTTTCTCTTACTTTCGTTTTATTTTTCTTACTTTCGTTTTTTTTCTTACTTTCCATTTTTGAAAGTCTTGGGGTCGTGGTTATTGTCTTAAAACCCATGTAATGAGAACCAGACCATACTTTAGGTTTTTTTGAAAATGTTAAAAATAGGCTGAACACACCGTCACGTCCTCATAAACCCAGTTCGGTGCAGAACATTAGGACGTTAAACCCCATTTTATTTCACTTCACGAACGAACGTTGTGTCTTATTGTCTTACAATTGAGTTTTTAAATTCAGTCGCTCACAGCAGGGGATGTTTTTTTTTTTCAAGCTGTACAAACAAACGATTTTTAAAAATGGGTTTATTAATAAATGATGACATGTTTTATAATATTAAATACACACCCAATTAAACCTGAAAAATTTTCTCTTTGTAGTGTCTTCTTGGCTGTGTTATTTTTCACACCCAAAGTTGATTAAATAATAATAATATAACGATATTGTTTAAAGATGCATTATGTAAGATGTAGATGAATATATTGACAATTGAGGATGTTAGTGCAATAAGGTGGACAAGTGCCCTTGTTTTTTAAAGTTGTAATTTCATATTTTTAAGTTATATTTTTTAAAATGTATTAAAATAAAGCCTTAAAATAGATGGTATCTATAAACAGTCATACCTTGTTAAAGAATAATCCTATAATTCATTATTGCCAGTTGAGAAATTGACAAAAATATCATTTTCAACATCAAATTAAAACGTTTGAAGATAGCTATTCCATGGGGTGAATAGAAAAACATGGGAGGTAATTGTGTTATTATTTCCAGGGTTAAGGATTTATAAGTAGGAGAATGATACCTATGATTGTATAATAGTGAGCTGACAACCTACTGAGCAAAAGACATAGAAATAATTATGTTTTGACTTTCTTAGAAAATATGAAATTCTCGCTTTAAATAAGATCATTTGATTTTTTTTTTTAAAATAAATCTATTTTTAGCAGATTTTTTTTTAAACAACTTGTTCATTTTTATCATTTTATCCTTTTTTATAACAGTATATGCCAATTTTAGAGGTTTGGTCTAAAAAATATGCAAAAATACTATTTTTGGCAAATTGTGTGAAATGGCACTTGTTCATCTTATTGCACTGGCATCCTGAATTTCATTCAAGTTACAGTATTCTGAGCAAAGCTATGAGTGTTGAAAGATGTAGCGTTGATTGTTTATTATCGTGGCAACATTACTGAACAAGCGGGGCTATACTGAGTCTATAATATCCATTTTATCGTTAAAATTGTCGTGAGTGTTCTAATCCATTGAAATATCCGCCTCCAATTAAAGTAACTTATGCGAAACGGTAAAAACATGTTTATATGATGGCGTTTCATCATGGCCCAGCAAGTCCATTTACTACAACATTCACTGTCCATGACCTTAACGTCCAAATACAGTTTATAACTCTTCATCGATCTTGATGAAATGAATGGAATGAAATGAGGTTTAAGGTCCTTCGTTTCTTCACCTACCGAGATAGAGAAGATGTGCTGTGAAGGAAATTTTGCCCGGACAGCGGCGCTACATCCTATTCATATTTCGATTTCTAACTGCCAATGTCCGATTTCAAATTATGCTTGATGTAGTTGCTTCATGTGTGTGAAATAATACTGCCTAAGTTCTGGTCACTTGTGTGTGTTAGGTTGCCGCCCCCCTCCACCTTCACATACTCAAGGTCCAGGGCCCCCACAATGGTTAATCCGGCGCTGTGTTATCCGAACAATTTCCCTGAGATTTTGCATTCAGTCTGGTATCCTTTTTTCAGTAATACAGGATGGCGGGACTACCTGGATAAACGGTGCACATGTAAGAACTCTCGACAGTTAGAATCCGATTTAGCGTGACATTTACGTCTTTATTAAACCAGTTATGGCTGGCCGTTCAAGTCTATTTCATTTATTGAAATGCTACATAATATCTCAATGAATAACAGAATAACCGACCCACACATTCCTAAATCATGTAACACTGTGTAGTGTCACCCCTACTTCACACCTGTTGATCGCGACTACAGACACCTGTAAAGACTAGGTGAAGATATCTATGTGACAAGTTCACTATCCCACAGTTTGACTTACTCTACACTCTGTGATATTTCGTATTTGCTTTGGATTTGGACTAAGATCATGTCAAAACAGAAGTCCTATGATCTTTGGCATACGGATGATCCGGTAAGTCTTCTAATTTCTATTAAATCGACGTTTTTAATACTTTATTTAGTATGATGTATTTTTTTAACTAAGCAGGAATTTGAAAAATAAATTGTTTATAATACACTCTCAACAAAAGAGCTGTAATCTTATACTATCTTAAAATTTTAATTGTATGTGTTTTTAAATATTTTGACAAAGATTTTAAAATTACAGAAACCAAATACAGATTATAAAATAAATATCGGGATATCTAATATATTTAAAACTTTGGATGTTTTAGATAAGTCAAAAATCCTCATATAAAATACAAATATAAAAACGATATCGGACATCTATAGATAGTTTGTATCAATAAGTATTAAACGTTTGGTTGTAGTTTGGCTTTTTTAAGTAAGTCAAAAGGCCTGAAATTAATTTTAAAAGAAACCACTAATCGGATTAATACTATAACGCCATAAAGGTGTACATAACACAGTCTAGACAAATACAACCCATCTATTCCGTGCGTGAATTATACGATTTAACCTAGCTTGACTATTGTCTACCGTTATTCATCATACAAAACCCCAACCGTCAACATACTACTGTGACAAGCTATAAAACTATTCTATTCATATATAACAAAAGGATCGACTTTAATGACCATAGGGACAACCGTTGACACTGGGTCCGACAGGATTGAGGGTTCAATAGTACATGTATGTGTGAAATAAGGTTGTTTTACGATCCTGGCTGTCTCCGTATTTGTAGAAATCTGCTCCTTACTGATGGCCATGCTGTGTTTTCCGAATTATTATAGTAATATTAGGCACTACCCTGTTTGTATATACTTTGTTTTAGCGCTATAACTACTTTATTTTTCTTTGATACCATTAATAAGGCTTCACTTATTAGCAAACCTTGCCACAGACCCTGTAACAAAATGTCATGATACATTTTCATTAAAATGGAAAGCTATCCGTTATATTTTGGAACGTAATGTTTGATTTAAAGTTGTATTATCAATTTGTTTTAAACGCGTTGGATTTTATCTTAAAGTTGTATTACCACTTTCAGCAAGAAACTAAACATAATTAAATTGATATAAAGTTAAAAGTTATAGATAATTAAACTCAGCGAGGGGTTGACATATAGGTCTTAAATTTTCATACAAACCAACCCGAACACCCTGTAATTACACAGTCAAATACTGACAATTCAAATTTGTTATTACCCACTTGCGAAGATTTACAAAGTACTTATTCCACTTTTAGGTACGCGAACTTGTATTGGGGTTTAATTATTTTCCGCTTGATATGAGATATGCAGACCAAATGGCAGGCATGGATTAACTAGGCTTCTAAGTTCGATAACTGACACCCTTCATTAATAATTCTACACTCATTGAGGAAACTTACTCCAGATCCTGTACAGATAGGATGGCCGAATGATTAGCGCGTGCGTGTTGTATCATAAGGTCTGCTATTGAGTCAATTGGCGTGGTTTCGATTCCCCCGGTTGTACGTGTCAAGGAATAAGGTCGCCGTTTCAACCTCGTGGGATTTCTCCTGGTCTTCCGGTTTCTCCGGTTTCCTCCCACTGCTAAAGACGCCTACACACAAGACGCCTACCCAAAAGGAACAGCTATTAAATGTTTATTTCATATTAATCGTCATCGATTATAATTTCTGTTTATGTCATCGTTATTTGGATATAACCGCATGTGTTCTGTAGCAATACATGTGTTTATGCTTGAATTATTTGCCATAACTTATATTAATATAAACAAATTTACAGCAAGTCATATGAATTAATGAGGGCGAAAGACGCGTTTGTCAGCCTGGAGGCTCACATCTATATCAATCTGACGTTTTTATGCCGTATTTTCATATACTAAAGTATTTACATTTTTGTCGTACCTTAAGAAGAATTATCTTATTAACTAGTCCATACTTCCGGTCAGAAATATTTCTGTCGTAGTAGTATTTTTGTTGCAATTTTTTTATAGAATAATTATCTTATTAACAAGTCTATACTTACGGTCAGAAATATTTCTGCCGTAGAGGTAATTTTGTTTCATTTCTTTTAAAGATTTCAGTCTTGATTATATGTGTTGATAGTACTTCAATAGATTTTTCGGTTTTTGAAGTTCGAATTGTGATACGAACTATTTTCATTTGATATGATCTTCGGATATGTTTTATATCGAATATTTTTTATGTCCAAGCCCCTTTTGTGTCTTATTACCCTATTTAAAGGGCCTGACAAGGACAGCTGTCTAGTCGTTCGGATGGGACTAAAAATCGAGGTCCCGTGTACACATTGGTGTGCACGTAAAGATCCCTTGGCAGTTAGAATTCGACATAAGAGTAGGCCGTAGTTCCACTGTCCGAGCAAAATTCCCTCATAGCACACTGTATGGTGTATGTCCGTCTTCATTAGCCCAGTTCGGAGCAGAACAGTAGGACGTTAAACCCCATTTCATTTCATTACAAACTATAATAAGAGACTATAATTGTGTTTTAAAGTTTCACGTTTTGAACGAAAAACAAGGCCCCGGATACGTTTATAAATGAAATCTTGACAGTTTCAATTACATTTTTCCCCATAGCATACTTCATGACGTATATATGTCGTCATTCGCTAGGCTGGTGCAGAAATGTAAGACGTAAAACACATTTCATTTTGAAATAGGAAGTTTATAAAAACAAATTATTGGGAACTGAGTCTTCATCTCTATTGTTGTCTTGTTTGTGGCTTGGGCAGTTTATAAAAACAAATTATTGGGAATTGAGTCTTCATCTCTATTGTTGTCTTGTTTGTGGCTTGGGGAGTTAGATTGCCGAATTGAGTCGGGTCGCCTGTCCAACCTCGTGGGTTTTCTCCGAGTCCTCCGGTTTCCTCCCACTGCTAAAGACCCATACGCGCAAGCGAATTATTGAAATAAAATTGAACCATATGTTAGTCCCGAAATGACCTAGTTTGTGTTTAGTGGACGTTAACCCCCCCTCTCTCTCTCTCTCTCTCTCTCTTTCTCGCTCTGTTTGTGTTAGGTCAAGAAGAAAGGGTTGTTATACACGGATGTAAAATAAAGGTGTCACTTACAATTAAGAAGAAAATAATACGCTACATATGATTCATTAACCGTGTAGGTGTAGAGATATATGTATATACGTTATGCATTTGTTAATGTATATATAGGTGTAGTCTCCTAATATATTCGATGCTGGAACAAATAGAATTGACACATATCCCACCATATTGGGATGGGTAGGGATAACTCTAATTACGTCGCGGAATAAACGTTTGGGTATTTTTCTGTTGTATACCTTCTAAAAATATTTGCGTTTCTTCAGTCTGAAAATGAATTATAGTGAAGCATAAAGCGATGGTTGCTCTTTGATGGTTGCTTCTATATGGGTGTTCTATAGAATTTTATGTGACATCACTGCATGGGCAAGGGTATTTTATTATTATTAATATATACGTGGTCAAACAGACGTTTTTGGTTTGGAAGGCGGCAGGGATCAGGTTCTTGTTCTTGTCGACTTTCGTCTAGTTGGGCCAATCAAAATTCCTTAGCAACTTACAGTTCTTTTTTGGAGCCACGGTGGCTCAGTGAGTAAGACGTTGGCTCAATAACCCGGAGGTCCCGTGTTTGATCCCGGTGTTGGCCAAGAAAGTTCATCTGGATTTTCCGGCGTGGCTCGCCCTTGTCAGTGGTGTAGGCCGGGGATCTTGACAAGGGACAACCCATAGTCGGTCGGGTGACACGATAAACCTAGGTCCCATGTACACATTGGTGTGCACGTAAAAGAAAACTTTGACAGTTGGTCTCTATATAAAAAAAGTAGGTCTTATGCTCCTCTGTCGGACATACTTTTTTTTATAGCACACTGCGTGGCGTACGCCCGTCTTCATTAGCCCAGTCGGAACAGAACCGCAGGGTGTTAAACCCCATTTTATGTCAGTTCATTTTTTCGTTTTAATAGTGCGTTCGAAAATACCAATTTTAGAATCTTTCCGAGCTAGGCACCTGTAAAACCAAGACCAATAGCTGACCAAGATAACTTCGTCTACAATTGACAAAATATCCCGGAACAAAGTTACACGAAATAAACATATAGAGAGGTTTGTCGACAGTAGAACACCCGGATAACCCTTCCTTAAGAATATATTTCACAATACATATTTATTGGATGATTTATGATTCCTAATTAGGTCAAAAGGTAAAAGAAAAGTACAAATGTATCCACCTCTCTGACTGCCTTGGGGACATGATTAATCTAAAAACTACCATAAAAATTACTTTACCCTTGACACAAGCAAACAATATTCAGACCCCAAAATCAGTAAAATAATTATATACATGTAGCGTGTGCTAATTACAGTCTGTCGGTGAGGGGAATTTTTCCCGGACGGCGGCGTTACGGCCTACCCTTATATCGAATTTCAACTGTCAAGGGTTCTTTTATGTGCACGCCAATGTGTATTCGGGATTTCGATTTTCCGTCCCATCCGAACAACTATATGTTGTCCCTTGCCAGACTCTTGGTCCTACACCACCACTGAACACCACACCGGAAAGTCCCGATGATCTTTCTCGGCCAACACCGGGATCGAACACGAGACCTCCAGGTTAGTGAGAGAGAGAGAGAGAGGGAGAGAGAGATATGGGGTTTAACGTCCACTACGCGCAAGCGAATTATTGAAATAAACCATATGTTAGTCCCGAAATGACCTAGTTTGTGTCGAGTGGAAGTTAAACCCCATCTCTCTCTCTCTCTCTCTCTCTCTCTCGCTCTCTCTCTCTCTGTGTAGAATTACAACTGTCGACTATTATTCTACGTAGTACGTACACGCCGAATCCACGGTTTTACATCGATTTATCGTCCTCTCCGAACGACTAGACGCCCTCGTTTCCGTCCTGCACCTGCATAACTCATAATATGAAACCAGGCTGGATAATCCGTATGGAAGTACTCGGCCAAAACCGGGATCCCTGGTTGCATGTGACAAGGGGTAGGGTCGCCTGTCCAACCTCGTGGGTTTTCTCCGGGTCCTCCGGTTTCCTCCCACTGCTAAAGACCCCTACGCGCAAGCGAATTATTGAAATACAATTAAACCATATGTAAGTCCCGAAATGACCTAGTTTGTGTCGAGTGGACGTTAAACCCCATCTCTCTCTCTCTCTCTTTCTCTCTCTCTCTCTCTCTCTCTCTCTCTCTTCTAGAACCCGGAACATTTTAGTGGCGAGGCCAGTGCCCTACCCATACTTTACTTAGGCTGTCTTTCTACAATTAGGTCCGCCTGACAACAGACACTAAGCTAGTTAACCAACATTTTTGAGAATTTTGGGAAGTATTGATTCCGCTTCCATTAAATGAAACTGAAAAGGTTTATTTGATCTTTGTATGTATGCAAGATGGAAAACGGGGTAAAACCGGATTATTACAAAATAGTATTCCAATTTTTGGATATGGCGGCCTTTCAGGGCAGAGATCTATTCTCGAAGTATGAAGTAGATGGTCGTCTGTGTGCAGAATGTGCCCTACTGATAAGGCTGTCCCACCTTTTCGGTGAAATACGGTATACTAGAACAAACAGTCACAAGAACGTTCTACCAATGTTTACGTCTATCACAACCTACATGTAAGCCTAAAGTTAAATTGGTTACCCCGAGTTGTGATCAGAGAAATTGGACAATTAATTTTCAGACTGAATAAAGTCAAGCACTTTTACGGAAGAGCCACCTATTTCAATATTATTCTTATCATAGAATATCTAGGGTTATGTTCACGTTTATCACCTACTTCAAGTACAGCGTTATATTGACTACGACTCCTTGTGGCCAGGCAAAAATGAAAGAAACATCGCAATGTTCACCAAGACGAAAAGTTCAATGATGTCCTATTTACATACCCATTGGGTGTGGTTTCCCTGTATGTGCTACGAGCCGGGATGGTTATATTGGCTAAAACGACATGGGATCAGAAATGTTGGGCAACACAAATGAAAGATTATCGCAAAGATGAAAAGTTCAGCGATAGTATGCATGCCCTATGGTGGGATTTTCCTGTTTGTGTTATGAACCAGGCCCCAAGTTCACAAACCTTTCTCAGATTTAAGTTAAAAATTTAATCCACTTTCAATCTGTGTTTATGAGAAATATCTTGGATCCAGAAACACAAAACTTTGCACATAGTTTCTTATTAATGTATCTGTTACTTTAAAACAACAAAAGTTTTATAAAGGGCTATATTTTAGTTAAAATAAAGCGAACAATTTTGAGTAAATTCTTACACATACATTATGCAAGAGCTAAATCGGCCAATTGCAGGTCTTTCTTTAGACCTGAAATGTTACCTAAATTATTAATTTATCCAGACCATAATCAACTCTCGATGGCATCGCTATCCTGCGATATTTACTGGATTAGAACCCGATCTGCTGCTTCTGATTAAATAAAAAAAATTGGTTAATAGAGACTATGTTTTTATCGTACCGACTTTAGTAATGATGATCGAGGCTAGGTTCAAAATTCAATCGCTAAATACTCGGTTCAGGGTGGACCAATTTGCCTGAAAAATTCAGTAAATTCCCTTTACACTATCTAGGTTTTAACTATTACAGTGAGAACTACCAGCTCTTTATCTAATCTCCCATAATGTATCTTTAACTGAAGGCTAGGATTAATAGTTTGATCATGTGTTTAGAAATGAAATGAAATGAAATGAAATGGGGTTTAACGTCCTACTGTTCTGCTCCTAACCTGGGCTAATGAAGACGGGCATACGCCATACAGTGTGCTATGAGGGAAATTTTGCCCGGACAGCGGCACTACGGCCTACTCTTATATCGAATTCCAACTGTCAAGGGATCTTTTACGTGCACGCCAATGTGTACACGGGACCTCGGTTTTTCGTCCCATCCGAACGACTAGACAGCTTTCCTTGTCAGCCCCTCCGTCCTGCATCACTGACAAGGGAGAATCACGCCGGAAAATCTGGATGAACTTTCTCGGCCAATGCAGGGATCGAACACCCGACCTCCAGGCTAGCGAGCTAGCGTCTTACCCACTTAGCCACGTGATCCCCCATGTGTTTAGAGCATGTTAATATATACGTAATATTGACTATACACAGTAAACAATGTTCTCCGTTATATAGCAAAAGAATATACACCCTTTAGAAACGCATAAATGAGCACATTAACACTCGAGAAAAAAAACAGCTTTTCATGATTTAATTTGTTAACTTTCTATAGATTGAATAGGGGTGAAGGTCATGTGACTCCGTAAAAGATGTCGTCATTTGAAATAACAAAACAAACCCAACTCGAACGTTAAACTGTGTTGATAATATATGTTTTTTTTAATGTCCATTCATATAGTGCACGAGGATTGGGCGAAAAACCGGGGTCTTGTGTACGTAAAAGATCCGAGTACTTCCATACGGATTATCCAGCCTGGTTTCACATTATAAGTTATGCAGGTGCAGGACGGAAACGAGGGCGTCTAGTCGTTCGGAGAGGACGATAAATCGATGGTAAACCATGGATTCGGCGTGTACGTAGAAGAATAATCGACAGTTGTAATTCTAGGGAGAGAGAGAGAGAGAGAGAGAGCGAGAGAAATGGAGTTTAACTTCCACTCTACACAAACTAGGCCTTTTCGGGACTAACTTATTTTTAATTTTTTTTTCAATAATTCGCTTGCGCGTAGGGGTCTTTAGCAGTGGGAGGAAACCGGAGGACCCGGAGAAAACCCACGAGGTTGGACAGGCGACCCTATTCCTTGTATCGTACAACCGGGGATTCGAAATGTAATTCTAGGACGAGTAGGCGTTAACATCGCTATCCTCGTAAAATATGTCTCATAGCACACTACATGTATATTATTTTCATTAGCCCAATTGGTGCAGAAAGGTAGGACGTTACACCCCATTTCATTATGTAACACTTCAACTCAAAACTAAACAGTGTCACATTAGGAGTTAACCAGGGCCCTGTTTCTCGAAATCTTAACGAAAGATAAAATCCAAATTTTAGTAGATACTTCAATTTTGATTGGCTAAGCACTAAAATCAATCTAATATTACCTAATCAAATTACTAAAATTTGGATTTTATCTTAGTTAAAATTTCGTGAAACAGTCCCTGGTCGCTGGGCTTCAGTATAGGACAGTCTTATAGATAATACGGCCCAGGTGTAAGTCGAACAAGACATAATATAATGTATTGTATGCATGGTTGCGGATGAATTGGGGTATTATATAACGACGGGTTGTACCTAATGTACCACCGTAACTAATGTATTGCATAACATGAAATGGAGATCACAATAGCGTAATTATAATGTTCACACACCCCTGACACGATTAGGTAAATCATTACGACAAAGGCCCGACTTCAAAGTACGTTAAACAACGCGAGCCAAGATGTTCTGCAAAACCATTCGTTCATATTCCCTTTATATAAATGGCGAATCCATATACACAGATTTTGCAATATTTGAGATAGTTACTTGATATAGACACTTGGCATCAGACTTCGCCATGTTTATTTTGGTCACATATTTAATACCAGAGAGAGAGAGAGAGAGAGAGAGAGAAAGAGAAGGGGAGAGAGAGAGGGGGAATTGTGGTTTAACATCCACTCGACACAAACTAGGTCATTTCGGAACTAACACATGGTTCAATTTTGTTTTCATCAATTCGCTTGCGCGTAGGCCTTATCCACAGGCGGTGAGCGTGTCACCACATTTCAAATACTATTTGATAAATAGTAGCATGAGGCATCTTTGTGTGTGTGTGTGTGAGAGAGAGAGAGAGAGGGAGAGAGAGAGAGAGAGAGGGGTCGCCATTCTGATCAAATGAAATGAAATGAAATGGGGTTTAACGTCCTACTGTTCTGCTCCTATACTGGGCTAATGAAGACGGGCATACGCCATACAGTGTGCTATGAGGGAAATTTTGCCCGGGCAGCGGCACTATCGCCTACTCTTATATCGAATTCCAACTGCCAAGGGATCTTTTACGTGCATTCCAATGTATACACGGGACCTCGGTTTTTCGTATCATCCGAAGGACTAGACAGCTGTCCTTGTCAGACCCTCCGTTCTGCACCACTGACAAGGGGAAACCACGTCGGAAAATCAGGATGAACTTTCTCGGCCAATGCAGGGATCGAACACCCGACCTCCAGGCTAGCGAGCCAGCGTCTTAACCACCTAGCCACCGTGGATCCTATATAAAGTGACCATTATATCGGCTGCTGAGACTCTTTGTCTAAACAACTTGGCTACCCCCCCCCCCTTCCCAATTTTCAACGTGACCTTCCGAGAAACCCTTTGGCTTCGAGCAACGCCATACTTTTTCCACGGATCCAAGGTTGGGATGGATACACTGAACTACATGTATAATGGCCGATTTTCATTTCCTTCTCTGGTTTACGCCAACCCCCTGTGCACAACGCGATATTCTATATATTACTCCGGAAAATAATTAGATTTATGTACAGGAAAGAACCGCTTCTCTTCATATTCTGGGTGTTAGGTGGCCGAATGGTTAACGCGAGGATCATAGTGTCTGTCATTGAGTCAAGTGGCGTGGTTTCGACTCCCCCGCTTGTATGTGACAAGGGTCGTCTGTCCAACGTCGTGGATTTTCTCCGGGTCCTCCGGTTTCCTCACACTGCTAAAGAACCCTACGCGCAAGCGAATTATTGAAATAAAAATTGAACCATAGTTTGCGTTCACACATTACGTTATAGACATTTGTACTTGCATTATATACAGATTGTTCGAGAACTTCATAAGGCAATCTGATTAGAACACAGATCCTATTTCGTTTCGTTTTTATAGTTCAAAATTTCATTTTACTTGTCTTTACTACACTAAGATCTGGAAGAGTTGTTATCATTGACGTGTTCTGAATGATGTGTGAGATTAGCCAATGAAACGGTCTGTTACGGCGAGTTCTTGGCCTTTTAATGCACGGAACTGGGAAAAACCACTAGAAACGTTAACGCTGAATGATTAATCAATGTCTGACGTCATAGGGTCAAAAGCCACTCGTTTGACCCCTGATGTGATCTCCCACTATAACTTGTCAGATCTTCATGTAGTATAGGCCATCAAAAGTATAAAAAAAAACGAAACGAAATACAGATCTGTATTTTAATCATATTGTTCATAAGGGGGTGGGGGTGGGGTGGGGTCTTTTTCTTTGGGATGGGTTGAAGGTGAACAGTTTTTGTAATTGAGCGTGTAGTAGTGTCTGGATAACCATGCACTGGTTTATCTCATTTATCAGGTCACCCATTACGCCTGACCAGGAAAACAAGAATCTTCATTTCCAACCGGCTCTATATTCTAAACTTTCAAACAAGCTAAACGTGTGCACTTAAACCGAAGTATATCAAACAAGAGAGCCACCCTTTAACAATTTCAATTTCACAGTATGACCAAAATACTCATATCTTGCCCTAAAAAGCGGTCTATTCACGCAACTGTAAGTCCTCTAAAAATGTACCCTAACACATCAGAAGTTTAAAACCTGTTTAATATCAGTGATGACCTAACAGACAGAATCTGGTAAAGGGTCAGTTGCGGCCCCATACGTTTCCAGCAAAACTACAGTCATTTGCGTTCATCCGCCCACAAATTGCTTCTAAATAGTTGTACCCAGTCGCAAGCTCGGTCTACACTTGGTATATTTTATTGATGTCATGCATCAGTGGTTTTAAAATTATTAGTTCATTGTGAATGATGACTAATACAATGTTACAAAATAAAATAACTTATAATGTATTTGTCATGTGTTTTTAATAGTCGTTAAAAAGGATACGATGACAGTCACGCCTATTTGTACTGCATGGTTCACCTATTTTATGGTTTTTTTGTCTTATCACCCGCTTTTCGCAGGATGTCACGGATTATTGAAATAGTAGTTACATGTACTTTAGTAACGTAATGTATCGGCTGTGCTCTCTACTACGTTACTGACGAGTTGTCTATACAACTAATATGAAAATAAGGCTTTTTCCCCATCTCAGTAACCTAGTAGAGAGCAGAGCCGATACATATACGTTACTAAAGTAACTATTGAAATGTGTATAATATAAAAATAACAGCGATAATGTTTTTAATCTTTAAAGGAAACATTCACCCAAGCAGGCTATTTCGCGTAGTCACTATTAAAAAAATACTTCTGTGTTAAAGAATTAAACAAATATAAAATTTTAAAGATCCAAAGGCTTATCACATATAATAAATGTTACAATACTGGGTGGCGCCATGTTTCGGTATATCGATACATCTCAGCCAATCAAAACTAAGATTAATAGTTACCTCGGAAAATTGTTGACGTCCTACTTCACTAGCCTTACAGATGATACGGCCTGAATGTGTAGCTTTTGGGTGTTTAAGCAAGGCCTTTTAAGTAAGACCTGTAAAAATCGGAATGTGACATATTTTAAAATTCCAAACCCACATAACAGACCAACGGAAAAATACAGAGCAATGCTTTGGTTGCGGAACATTCGTACTGGTAAAAACTTCGACAGATTTAAGTTCAGCGACAAGGCTGTGTTTTCTGGCCATTTCGAGGACGAGAATTATGTAGGGAATTTTTGGGGCTGCAAGTTGAAAATAAAAATAGATTATATTCCAACGGGGAGGTCACTCATAATGTCTGAAATATGATTTCGCAAGTTCGGAGAATCTATATTTGAAATGAAATGAAACGAAATAGTGTTTAACGTCCTACTGCTCTACACCGACTTGCCTAATGAAGAAGGGAATACGCTATATATTGTGCTATGAGGGAGATTTTGACCAGACAGCGACATTACGGCCTACTCTTATTTCCAATTCCAACTGCCAAGGGATCTTTCATCCCAGTCATTCGCCACTGACAAGCGGGAACCAAGCCGAAAAATACTATATTTGAAGATGTGTAAATGCATAAAACACATAGTAACATGTATTCAAATGGGAATGTGATGTCCGACATATAATAAGGTGCGAGGTATGAAAATAGGGCGTTGCGTACCCAATACCTTTTCTTATTATCATCGGCTATGTGGTATCTACCTGTTAAAACCGCCCCCAAAAAACTAAACCTGTTTCAATTGTGAAAGAACTTTTATCATTTTTGTTTATGAGTCATTTTATGAGGTGTGTCTTTTTCAATGGTGTTGTTTTTATATCATGTGTTTTGATCGCAACATTCCTCGGACTGCTCCCAAAATATTTTTTTACGGGGAGAGAGAGAGAGAGAGGGATATAGATAGAAAGAGGTGTGGGAGGGGGGGGGCGACGTAACGTCCACTCGACACACTAAATCATTTCGGAATAAACAAATGGTTAATTTCATTTTAATAATTGCGCAAGCAAATCTATTGATATAAGATAGAACCATATATTAGTTCCGAAATGACCTAGTTTGTGTCAAGTGGACGTTAAGCTCTCTCTCTCTCTCTCTCTCTCTCTCTCTCTCTCATTCTCAATAAGAAAGTGCACATATGAAGAAAGTTGAACTAAGTATGCCGATATTCTCTCAATTGGCCATTAGAGGCTCACCCCAAAAATCGTTTTCGTTTTTCATTTATAAATTTAGGTTTATTGAGTTGTTTTTATATGAGCGCAGATTTTAAAGGTCACTTGATCTTTTTGTTGAAGAGTCTGGACTCCCTGCTAACAGCCTCATTCTGGGTTGATTTTGGACACAGATCATTAATTCAAAGAAATGTTCTCATGCGTCAATGTAATGGCAATGTACTTTTAATACACAATGTGGGTGGGGGCGCTAGTGGTCTAGAGTGCCGCGCTTCGACCTCTAGCTGGCGGTCACCTCTGACTTGCGGGTGTGGTTTCGATCCCTGGTGTGAACGTATGTGGCTTGGAGATAGGGGCGCCTTCTCAACCTCGCGGGTTTACTTCAGTTTCCTCCCACAGGAAAGACCCCTGGGCATGCGCTTACATAATGAAAATGAAAAAAGAAAATAAGATAACTTGTCTGCGATATTACCTTCGGTGGAAGCGGACGTTAAACACTAAGAACAACAACAACAATACACAAGGGAGACGCGACGGCTCAGTGAGTAATTTTCTGGCTCATTAACCAGCTAGGGGATCACGGAAGAACGACCTGGCAAAGAACAGCGTCTAGTCGTTCGGGTGGGACGATAAAATGTACACAGTGGTTCAGTCATAAGGCGCTGGCTCACTAGCCAGATCAATTCAAGTGCTGCAGTAACGAGGACCCGGTAAGGAACAGCGCCTTGTCGTTCGGATGGGAAGAAAACCCGAGGTCCCGTTTACACGCTGGGGTGCACGTAAAAGAACCCTTGTCAGTTGGAATTCAGTTGCTGTCCGGGAAAAACAGTATATCGTAGAACAACGTATATATTGTATGCCTGTCTTAATTATCCCGGTTGGTGCAGAGAAAAGGAAGGACGTTACACCCAATTCATTTTACTTAATTTAATACACAAACGTTGTATTTAACTGATCAGTTAACATAAAACTCCATTCGTAGAATACGTAAATTTTACGGGTGTTATATCGGGTCATTCCATGTCAAGGTGGGTCAATTTTCAGAAATTTGGGAAATCGACCCCCTCGAAAAAATCTGGAAAAAAAATATGTGTTATTGTCATGTAAAAACTAGAAACTGTGTAAAATTTATCGACAATTCATGAAACTCAAATGCCCGTATCTCAGTCAATTTCCAATCTACAGTCCACAAATTTTGCACGGTTTTATTTTCGACATATACAATAACATATATTTTTTCCAGATTTTTTCGAGGGTGTCAATTTCCCACCACTGGCCCACTTGACATGGAATGACCCTATACGAGACTGGATATGTTTGCTTTTCCTAGAAAACCTAATACTATAGCTAACAAACAGTACGTTTAACGATTCGGTAGTTGAATAAAAATTTCAAATCTCCTTGACAATATACTGAATACATTTCTATTGTAACGAAACGCCCTTTGGTTGGTGTTTGACATTGTGTTGTGTTCATTTTGTGGCTTGTTGTAATGAATAGTTACCTGTTTGTTTATAATAATAAAAACCCGGCGCGTTCGTTTAAATTTGTATTGCTGGATCAGTTTTCCAGCTTTATCAGACAGCTTGTGCAGAGGAGAGAGAGAGAAAAGGGGTTTAACGTCCACTCGACACAAACTATGTCATTTCGGGACTAACACATGGTTCAATTTTATTTCAATAATTCGCTTACGCGTAGGGGTCTTTAGCAGTGGGAGAAAACCGGAGGACCCGGAGAAAACCCACGAGGTTGGACAGGCGACCCTACTCCTTGTTACGTAAAACCAGGGAATCGAAACCACGCCAGTTGACTCAATGACAGAACTTATGGTACAACGAGCACACGCAAACCATTCAACCATCCAACCCCCTATATTCAAGAAGTAAGTTTCGTGAAATTTAATATATGGCGAATAATACATTTAAAATTTTTAAATCTAAACTCGTTCATCTTAATCGTCTGATGTAATTAACAACACACTGAGTGGTCTACTACAGGTAGACGACACACAAAAACTATCTATAGACTATTTGCATTGTCGTCGACATTTGATATAAAAATCAACATGAATTTTGAAGGTGCTAAAATAAATTATGTTTAAACATCCTTTAGTTATATGTAGACTTTTAATAGTTGAATTATAAATTAATACAAATATCAATAAAATAGTATACTACAGCTAATATAAACATGATATACCACGGCAAATATAAATATCAAACAACATGATATACTACGGCAAATATAAACAACCGACAACATGATATACCACGACCAAATATCAATAACAAACAACATGATATACCACGGCAATTATAAATACCAAACAACATGATATACCACGGCAAATATAAATAACGTGAGTATTGTTGTCTGTCCAACCTCGTGGGTTTCCCCGGGTTCCTCGGTTTCCTCCCACTGCTAAAGTCCCCAACGCGCAAGCGAATTATTGAAATAAAATTGAACCATATGTTAGTCCCGAAATGACCTGGTTTGTGTCGAGTGGACGTTATCCCCCACCTCTCTCTCTCTCTCTCTCTCTCTCTCTCTCTCTCATTAACACAATTTCAGTTCATTTCTGGTCTTAAAGTAAATATAAAATGTGACCGTAGCCTTGGAGGCTCTTAAATAAGCAGACTACAAAACACGTGTCAACAATGAAACATGAATCAAACTCCCATCAGTGTATAAACCTTGGTTTATTCTCCCCGCCCTTCGTGAATATTTTAAAATAACCCAACTTGACCGAGTAAACCACCTATTTTGAATTGGTAACCTTTAATCCCATGGTGAACTTTGTTTGTACTCAACAAAAGTAAAAATAAAATCAACAAATTTCTACGGGTTTGAAACGGTTTAAGATTAAGATCTTCAACCCATAAAAAAATATAACCACAGGCAATAATTAAACAGGCTGCAGGTTAAAGTCAACTGATGGAGTTTTAAAGGAGCTAAATCGCTAATATTTTGGACCTAGAAATTGACACAAATGCCCAGAAATGGGTCTTAACGCATATAATAATGTAATATGAATATATATAAACTGATTTACATTCAATTGTTTCCATTTTTACGTTCGGCGAAATATGTCTGAAGTCTCAATCGCATGAAAATTTCTAGCGTCTGGTTATTCTAGTCTACATAGTATTTATTGCGCATACTCTCCCGATATGAATATGCCGTCACCGTTTGACATGACTTGTCGAATGTCTAGCCTCGTTCTTCGAGTCCCTTGTTAGAATTATGGTACACGATTCGTGTACCAATGGTAAAATGTTTATTTTGTCTTAAATATTGGATATCAGAAGCCCATCTTTTCCCGGTAAGATCACAACATCAATGTTGATTTAAATTGACAAATAATTCGTGTTTTCAATGTCGAAAATTTTGGATGATATTGAGTTAGAGACTTAGCTACTTTAATCTGTTGTAAACTGCAATATTGTGAAAGTTTTTTTCCCCGTTCGTTCTGTTTTTGAAAGGACATTACATG
Organism: Patella vulgata; assembly: GCF_932274485.2. Taxonomy (NCBI): domain Eukaryota; kingdom Metazoa; phylum Mollusca; class Gastropoda; family Patellidae; genus Patella; species Patella vulgata. The sequence continues at coordinate 9,911,970 of NC_065885.2, forward strand.
TCTTTAACCCTATAGAAAAAAACATTATAATTAAACAGATTGGGGTTAAAGTCCTTGAACTTCATTTACTGAGTGATTTTTAATTCCTTGCAAACAGGTTAAAATCACTTGATGGAGTTTTAATCAGTTGCAAATTACAACATTGTGAAACTTTTTTTCCGTTCGTTCTGTTTTAAAATGACATTACATATGTTCTACCCTATTTTGGCGCAGGCAAAAATTAAACAGGTTGCTGGGGGATTTTTAATCTTTTGCAAACAACAATAATGAGAAAGCTTTTGATGGGCCTCTTTTTAATCTGAATCCTAGCCTGGAGATTTCGTTTTTGACTTCCTGATTAAATGTTAAATAATCCATTTAAGTTGATTTTAGCCTGAATTAAGAGGTGAAAAACTTGTTACTGTCCCTAAAAATGCAAATAATGCACAGGGATTTTAAACCTGAGATTCTAGATTTCATGACTGATTTCAAATTAAGAGAGAATTCGCGGAGAATTAGCTAGTATATGAAGTCACATAAAACGTGTCCTGGTACGTGACCTTAATGGCCGTCCCTTTACAAACATTAAACATACGTGAAATGATTAGAGGAAAGGAGAGTATGTCCTCCTCAACTCAATATTTTCTCATTTTTAGACTAACATAAAGTGTGGATTAGGCGATCGAGTAGTTTAAATGAGTTAAATCGCTAATATGGGGGGGGGGGCTGTCACGGTGGCTAAGTGGCTAAGATCCCTGCATTGGCCGAGAAAGTTCATCCAGATTTTCTGGCGTGATCCCCCCCCCCCCCCCTTTGTCAGTGATGCAGCTGTCTAGTCGTTCGGATGAGACTAAAAACGGAGGTTGGGCATACACATTGGCGTGCACGTAAAAGATCCCTTGACAGTTGGAATTCGATATAAGAGTAGGCACACTGTATGGCGTATGTCCATCTTCATTAGCCCAATTCGGAGCAGAAAAGTAGGACGTTCATTTCATTTCTGTAGTGTTATCAGGTATTGCCACTTCAAGTATTGCCATTTAGCAATGTTAAAAGTGTACAGATCTTAAGATACAGTAATACTAAACACTACTTTATGGATATAACGGTCACTAGTTACTTTAATTAACAAGTATTTATTATACTGTAATTCGGTTCATTTTTAATAAATACAGAAATGAAGTGCGTACTCGACAATATAACCATCTTATACTTGTGTGTGGGTTTATATTCATGGTAGTTTTATCGCTCTAAAACGCCTGTAATTCAAATATTTGTTTTAATTTTTATGGAATTCGGACCAGTAACGCATATATACCGTTGTACGTTGAATATCGATGCTTAAAAACCCGAGACAAGCCACAAAGTTATTTGATTTTTAAATGGCAAAATTTAAGCATAGAATAATGCAAGTTCAAAAGGGAAGAGTCGGTTTTTTTTTTATAGAATTGAACGACGAAGAGATGCTAAACAGATCGAAATTGCTTATATGTTTACTCTGTAGTTTACAGAGCCCAGCAGCAAGAAAAGGGTATTTAGTCCTTCGGATGGGACAAGAAACGAGGCCTATCAATATACTCGTTTGTAAGCACGTACAAGAATTTTTGACAGTTTGTCAATAATAAACGACATTGAAGCATTTTCCATACATTTTAGAGTAGAATATGCTGTGAAAAATTAGACTCACCAGTCAGTAAATGTAGTTATGTTAAATCATTAAAACTATCAGTCAGTGTTACACCATTCAGACTAATCAATCAATCATGATGCTGAGTTACACCATCAAGACTAATCAATGAGTATAACGCTGAGTTATACCATTAAGACTAATCAATGAGTATAACGCTGAGTTACACCATTAAGACTAATCAATGAGTATAACGCTGAGTTACACCATTAAGACTAATCAATGAGTATAACGCTGAGTTACACCATAAAGACTAATCAATGAGTATAACGCTGAGTTATACCATTAAGGCTAATCAGTCAGTATAATGTTGTGTTAGACCATTAAAACTAATCAGTCAGTATAATGTTGAGTTACGTTATTAAGACTAATCAGTCAGTGTTGAGTTACGTTATTAAGACTAATCAGTCAGTGTTGAGTTACGTTATTAAGACTAATCAGTCAGTATATTGTTGAGTTACACCATTAAGGCTAATCAATCAGTATAATGTTGTTGGGTTACACCATTAAGACTAATCAGTCAGTATGGTGTTGAGTTACGTTATTAAGACTAATCAGTCAGTATATTGTTGAGTTACACCATTAAGGCTAATCAGTCAGTATAATGTTGTTGGGTTACACCATTAAGACTAATCAGTCAGTATGGTGTTGAGTTACACTATTAAGGCTAATCAGTCAGTATAATGTTGAGTTACACTATTAAGGCTAATCAGTCAGTATAATGTTGAGTTACACATTTAAGACTAATCAGTCAGTATGGTGTTGTTGAGTTACACTATTAAGGCTAATCAGTCAGTATAATGGCGTTAAGTTACATTATTAAGGCCAATGTTGTTGAATTACAACTAATTACTCCTTCTGCCACGGCAACAATAGTCCGTTCTCTTGTATTGTCCCGTTTGGACTACTGCAATAGTTTGCTTGCCGGAATTAACAAAACCACAATATATAAACCGCAGCGCATCCAAAACAAGGCAGCGCAGATCGTAACACAAACTCCTTTGGGAGACCGTATCACCCTTGTACTTATGTCAGTCCACTGGCTTCCAGTGCAAGCGAGAATTGATTTTAAATTGACGTCTCTTACATATCAATGCGTAAATTGTGTGTTGGTACCTTACATGCCATCGAAAAATCTAAGATCAAGTATTAAGAACAACCTTGTTGTCCCAAAATATAAACTTAGCTCTTTTGGAGCTCGCTCATTTAGTGTTGTTGCTGCCAATTTGTGGAACTCGCTACATGAAAATAAATGGACTTGTTATTATTAAAATTCAGTATAAATAATGTTGTCATGTTAACCATTATGACTAATCAGTCAGTATAATGTTGAGTTACACCATTAAGGCTAATCAGTCAGTATAATGTTGAGTTACACCATTAAGGCTTATCAGTCAGTTTGGTGTTGTTGAGTTACAAAATTAAGGCTATAATTAATGTTGTCATGTTCACCATTAAGACTAATCTGTCAATAAAGTGGTTTTGTGTTACATGATTAAAGCTGATCAGTCAGATTGTTATTTGGGTATATCTCATCCTTTTCAGTATGTGAATGAAAGAAAAGGAGATGGCTATATTTCAAAAGATGATGAAAGATCACAGAATGGATCTAGACCACCAATTATAGATGACGATGGTGCCGGGAAGGACGAGATAGATAGAGGACAATGGGGAAATAAAGCAGAATTTCTCTTGTCGTGTATCGGGTTGTCCGTCGGTCTTGGTAACGTTTGGCGGTTTCCGTATCTGGCTTACAAGAACGGTGGAGGTATGTATGATGACGCTTTTTTAATCTGTGCTTAAAATGGTGTTTCTGTTTACCTTTTTATGTGGAGAGTGTGTCGTGGATGCCGAGTGGAGAGGGTATCGTCACTGTCGTGGATGTCGAGCGGGGAGGGTGTCGTGCATGTCGAGCGAAGAGTGTGTCGTGGATGTCAAACAGAGAAGGTGTCGTCGACCGGAGAGGATGTTGTGGATGTCAAGCGGAGAGGGTGTCGTGGATGTTGACATCCAATAAAATAGAACATATGTTTAAATTGTGATATCTTGTAAACAATCCGTCTCGTTTCGTATTCATTGTTCTTGGGGTTTGAAATCATTATTTCATAATTGTCTTTACAGCGGCCTTCGTGATTGCCTACTTTATTCTACAACTGGTTATAGGCAAACCCTTATATTTCATGGAGTTGGTTATGGGTCAGTTTTCTGGAAAAGGACCGACGGGCGTATGGGCAATGAACCCATGTGCCAAAGGTAATATCAATCTATATACGTTTCTTGGGTGTATAATATATCAGTTATTTCAGTAGGAGCAGCAGTGGTTCGGTGGTTAAGATGTTGGCTTGCTAACCAGGATGTCTCGGGTTGGCTCCCGGTGTTGACTGAGAAAGTTACTCGGGATTTTTCGGCTCGTTTTTCCCTTGTCAGCGGTACAGGACGGAGAACATGACGCGTTTTCCCCCTTTCAGCGGTACAGGACGGAGGGCCTGGCATGGTACAGTGTTTAGTCCTTCGGGTGGGACGAAAAACCAAAGCCCCGTGTACACCTTGAAAGTTGGGATACAAAATAAGAGCGGGTTTCAGTGCCATTGTCCTGCCAAAATTTCCCTCATAGCGCACTGTAAGGTACATGCACGTCTTCCTTAGGCCAATCGGATATAAAAAAATATCAATACAAGTCGATAATGTAAAAACGAACGAGGCTTTGCGGAGTTTTTTTTTATTTTCTTTTTACTTTATCGACGAGTGTTGATATTTTTTGATACCAAGAAAGATGAGAAGGTGATTTTATTTATCACCCAACCCTTTCTTACACGCACAAATAAAAAAACATAATTCTTTGGGTATAAATCAAATTCATGTAAAGCGATATCTCCAGTAACATATGAAATTTATCCCACAAGCCTTATCTATTGTAGAATATGTTATTAATAAACGTCATGCAAGGGAGATAATAGTCTACGTGTCTATATCAGGATTCAGACTAGCAATTATTTTCCCATTGACTTCAAAGTACTATAGATTTTGTTTGGTTTGTCAATGGCTCTAATATCACTGGATGTTGCTATCTACTATAACGTCATTATATTGTTTATGTTTCAGGTATTGGTGTGTCTATGGCTCTCATATCACTGGATGTTGCTATCTACTATAACGTCATCATGGCGTATACATTGTATTATTTCTTCTCATCTATGCAAACAACACTTCCTTGGACAGTTTGCAAACCTGTAAGTTTTCAGCGGTTCGTTTTGATTTCCTTGCGTTATCGTTTACTAGAATCAATTATATATGATAGGACATTGTACATTGTACTTTTTGGAAAAACGTTTTAGCAGAGCATTTAATATTGGCAGCAATAACTCTCCATACCGATCTTAAATGTTGTGAGGATTTTCGCTGAAATGTAAAACCGAGGTAATTCTGTGTCAGAATGAAGTAATGACGGGAAACTCCGCCCCCACCACCCATTAAATTAAAATAAGGATACGAAAGTCTCAAATTTAACCCAATTCACTCCATTCTCTATTTATTCTAACATTATAAGAAACTGTTACATCTGAGTGATTTGTTCACGTCATATTGTTTATTTATTTGTTGGGAGCCACGGTGGCTAAGTCAGTAAGACGTCGACTCGTTAGCCTGGAGGTCGCCGGTTCGATCCCGGCGTTAGCCGAGAAAGTTCATCGGGATTGTCCGGCGTGGTTTCTCCCCGAGGTCCTGTGTACACATTGGTGTACACGTAAAATATCCCCTAGCAGTTGGAATTCGATATAAGAGTAGGCCGTAGCGCCGCTGCCCGGGCAAGATTTCCCTCATAGCACACTGTATTTTTTTTATAAACAATATTTTTATTCAGTTTGTCTGAATGGGATAGGGGAACAGGCTAACCCCTCTCCCTGTATGGTGTATGCCCGTCTTCATTAGCCCAGTATAGACGCAGAACAGCAGGACGTTAAACCCCATTTAATTTAATTAATTTATTTATTTGTTTAATTTATATTTTATTAATTTGTTTAGGAATGGGAGAACTGTGTTGCAAAAAGATTTAAGTTTCCAGATAACTGTACTGGTAATGCTACTGTAGACTACGCACTAGAGGAAGCATGTAGATGTACCTTCAACGTAACCCTTGACACAGAAAACTGTACACAACTTAATTATACTGGTAAACCAAAGTCAGCCGCAGAGTTCTTTTTCTAGTAAGTTTCAGGGGCTTGGTAAGGAAGAAGATTCCAAACATAATATTTATATCGTGAGGGGCGGCTTGGGTGGCCCCCTGTCCGATTTCGCCAAGATATTTTGGGCTGTGGGGAACGTGCTAGAGCCCATTGCTAGCATACGTGAGCCACCGAATCACACTGATCAGCAGTGAATATTCACTAGGCCACTACAATCGCTGATAGGGATGACATCGGTGCGAATTAATTAGTTCACAATATTTACTTTTTTCCTTCTGCAAATAAAGGTGTTTGAAGTATATCAGGATAAAAAATATTATCTATTTAGTGTAAATGGGTATATACAATGAGTAAAAAGGCATCATTTTGCCCGGACCAGCTTAAATTACTACGTCTTATGTAAACACCGTGCGCGTATGGAGTCAATGATGACGTCAGTGTAATGAAGAACGCACACTTGAACTTATAACTGTCAGTGACCTTATACAGAGTTATAATACGACTTTCGCAATACCTCTGTGAAAAAGATTGCCACAGTATATGTTTGACACTGGTTGAGCCATATCAATATGTTTGTAGCATGGAAACCATTCATTTATTTCATTTGATAGGGGGCGCCAAAACTCTATACCCATGGCGCAAAGCCCCCTTCACTTAGGCCCCGGAAAGTTTGTAAATTATCCCTAAAAATTCGACTGACTAAACACGTTTAAAATATCTCCTGGTCAAGATGTGATTTAGATGGAGAGTGGGCCTAGATTACTCCACTTATGTGCCCCCCCCCCCCCAACACTACTAGAAGGAGATGAAAGCGTGGTTATTAAACATAATTGAAAAAAGCCGAGGATGATAAGTGGTGTTTAAGGCTACAGTGTGCGTAAGAAAGACCTTTGACAGTGTCCATAATATTATACACCTTGACCGGACCCCCACCACCACCACCACCACCAAACCTTGATACCCCAGGTAAATCCGGATTGGTCCTGCGGTGTGAATTGTTATTTTAACACACTGTGATAATCACTGCACGGCTTGAAATAAAGTAGTAAAGGTATTTACGTGACTTTCAATCACAGACAGGTGCTTTAATTTATAACAATACAAATCATTTCAGTAAGGAAGTTATTCAAAGATCTGATGGAATTGAACCAGAGAATCTGGGCTATCCTCTATGGTGGTTAGTTCTATGTATGATGTTATCATGGATTGTTGTTATAGCATGTTTGATAAAAGGTGTTAAAAGTTCAGGAAAGGTAAATACTTATATGATTACATATATGATTACATATATGATTACATATATTATTACATATATCATTACATATATTATTACGTATATCATTACGTATATTATTACATATATTATTACATATATTTTTACATATATCATTACAAATATATGATTACATATATTATTACATATATCATTACATATATCATAATATATATCATCTTAGATGATAATATCTGTCTTTCAGTCAAGTTGCGTGGTTTCGCCCCCACACTTGCAGAGTTTGCCTGCCAAACCTCGTGGATTTGTCCGGGTGCTCCGGTTTCCCCCGAGGGCTAAAACGAATTATTGAAATGAAATCGTATCATATGTTAGTCCCGACATGACCTAGTTTGTAATCTCTCTTTCTCCTTTTCTCTTTCCCTTCTCTCCGTTTCTCTCCTCTCTCTTTCCATCTCTCCTCTCTATTTACTCTCTCTCTCTCTCTCTCCTCTCCCTCACACGCAATTGACGAGTTGTAAACCCATTTTCTTCAGTGCTGAAATTTGGATATCCTTTTTCGTGTTCAATATTAACCTACTATTTAACACTATTCAATCCCTCTCAAATGCTGGCGACACGATGTTTAGATTATTTTTAATGTTTACAGGTTGTATATTTCACGGCCACGTTCCCGTACGTTGTTCTTCTAATTTTACTCATACGAGGAGCTCTACTAGATGGCGCTATTGATGGGGTCATCTATTTTATCATTCCTAAATGGGAGGAACTCCTTAAACTAGAGGTAAGTTTGGTCGTTGTAGGTACCGAGAGAATAAATGTAGTACACACTAAAACTATATAACTGGTAATCATAACTACGCGTTCATTCGCTTCTCAGGGTTTTATAAGAATGTAGAGGTTTAAACCCCAATTAGAAATCATCAAAATTAAGCGGTTTAGAAACCCCAGATAGAAATCTTCAGCATTTACGGGTTTGTTGTGTGAGGAATTGAAGGCAATTCCTGGTGTCATGATGCACCTCACGTTGTCAGACATATTGGCACTGTTTAATAGTATTATATATGATATTGGAGCGTATAGGCGACAAGATGTCGGACTTGTTCAAGGCAAGCAGAAGGCCTAAATCAAAAAAAAAAGTCTTACATTTTACTCTAACCCAGAATTCCTCTAGGATTGAAGACCGTTTATTATAAAAGAGAAGTAACTCATTTTAACACAAAGAAATTAAGAAGGATTCAGACCACTATTAAGTTTTATACGGAGTACATGATATGCCCAGTAACTTTAGCCTTAATACGGAGTAACCTGATTTGGCTCGAAGAATCTTTCCTTAGTCTCTTTGCCTCCTCCCGTGAAACCACTGTCCACAGATAGGAAGGTTACAGGATTATCATTACGAATTTATATGTATTATTAATTGTTTCATTTTGTTGTTTAGGTCTGGGTCGCTGCAGCCGGCCAGATGTTCTTCTCTTTGAGTGTGTCTTTTGGTGGAATTATTATGTTTGGGAGTTACAACAAATTCAAGAATAATGTTTATCCGTACGTATTCTTCAATAATTATTTTTAAAAGTAGTTAACTTGAAAAATTTACCATTTGAAAAGAGATTTTATTTCCAATTAAATCGTCAAACCAAAAGAAAAAAGAGTACTGTCAAAAGAAAATGTAAATGATCAAGTAAAGGAAATGAAAATGACAACGAGCATGTTGAGCAGGTGTCAGTGCTACAAGTCATTTATAGCACGCTTCATTCGTTAACAAGTTTAGCGAGAGAGAGAGAGAGAGAGAGAGAGAGAGACAGACAGAGAGAGAGAGGCAGAGAGAGAGAGAGAGACAGACAGAAATGGGACTAACATATGGTCCAATTTTATTCAATAATTTGCTTGCGCGTAGGAATCTTTAGCAGTGACTCAATGACAGACCTTATGATACAGCGAGCACACGCTAACCATTCGGCCATCCAAAAGACCTCGTTAACAGATTTAACACCTCGGCCCACGGCCTCTGTGATGAAACCTGTTAACTCATGAAAGCCATGCTATAAATATAACTTATATCAATATTTTCAGAGATGCGCTACTTATCAGTATCATGGATATTATAACAAGTGTGATAGCAGGTTTTGTTATATTTACAACATTTGGAGCAATGGCTAAAACTATTGATGCTCCCATTGAAGACGTTGCAGATGCAGGTGAGTGATTGTTATTCAATTATCAACAATAATGTTTGATTTTACCATTCGGGGACCGCGGTAGTCAAGTGTTGCCTACACGTTGGTGTACATGTGCAAGACCCCTACGTGACAAGGAGTAGGGTCTCTCCCTCTCACTCACGAACAGTGAAATGAATTATAAAGTATTATAGTGTATATTTTTATTTTTGTATATATGTATATTTCAGTTTAGTGCGATATTAAATCATGTTAACTTATGTCTTGTAGGTTATGGTTTAGCTTTCGTAGCCTACCCAGAAGCTTTATCCAACTTCCCTATACCTCAATTTTGGTCCGTCCTCTTTTTCTTTATGTTATTTACCTTAGGTCTAGACAGTGAGGTTTGTATATTTCATAAACTTATTCAATTGTAGCTTAGTAAATATAAATGATATTTTTTGATATCCGATTGGGCTAATGAAGACGGGCATACACCAAACAGTGCGCTATGAGGGAAATTGTGGCCGGACGGTGGCACGGGAACCCGCTCTTATTTTGTATCCCAACTCTCAAGGGTACAAAAATGAAATGGGGTTTAACGTCCTACTGATAAGCACCGACTTAGCTAATGAACGAACAGTTGCCATGCAGTTTGCTATGAGGGAAATTTTGCTCGAACGGCCTACTGTTATTTCGAATTGCAACTGTCAAGGGTTATTTTACGTGCACTCCAATGTGTACACGGGACCGCGAATTTTCCGTACCATCCGAACGACTATTCGTTGTCTGTTGCCAGGTAACAGACCGATAGTGACTACTGTATCCGAATTCAAGTAAATATGATATTATAATATTTTACATTCCGTAAAGAGGGCGTGGTTGGGGCATAAATTACCCGAGAAGAATATCAACCGAGTGGCATAAATATTAGAAGTGGCGTGGGGTTAGGGGTTGCGGGTGATAAAATTTAGAAAAATGGTAAAATCGAACGATAAATATGAATTTAAAAAGTGTGTCATCTATTTACTATTTCGATTTGGCGGGGGACATCAGCCTCACTGTTGGCTTGTTATTGTTGTGAGCTCCTTTGGATGAGACGAAAAACCGAGGTCCCGTGTATATATTGGAATGCACGTAAAAGATCCCTTGGCAGTTGGAATTCGATATAATAGTAGGAGATAGTGCCGCTGCTCGGGCAAAATTTCCCTCATAGCACACTGTAGGCCTATGGCGTATGCCCACCTTCATTAGCTCAGGATAGGAGCAGAATAGTAGGACGTTAAACCCCATTTCATTTCATTTCATTTTTATTGTTGTGAGCAGTGGCGCTAATAGAGTGGCGCAAACTCACGTGGCTCCAGAGTAAATTCACTGTCCCCACACTCCTTAATGTGCCGCTTAGGGTTTTGCAGTTGGCAGTACTAGTTCGGACGTGAAGTTATTTACAGACTCTTGTAGTTGACAATATTAAGTCGGACCTGAAACTCTTTACATGCATTTCTCGGTGGCAGTCTTAAGTTCTTTAAATGTTTTTTTGGGGGGTTAATCTGTTCCTATTTTATGTTTTAGTTTGGATTATTGGAGACCTTACTCACTTGTATTCAAGATGAATTTCCTAAAACCAGAAAATATAAAGGACTAATGTGTGTTGGTATTGGAATAAGTTGTTTTCTGATAGCTCTACCAGTTACCTGTCCAGTGAGTTCAAATACTTCATTTTATACAAACTAAACATAAAGGCTCACCGGAGACATATTATCATAGGCGTACGTAATTTAGTTTAAAACTGGAGAAAGGGAGGCTAAGATTTGAATAACCAATACGGTGGTTGCGATCAATGCAACATCTTATCAAAACTACACCCACTGATAACTTCGCTCAAAAGAAAGTAATTTGAATGACATGTTCAATATAATCATTTTGCATTATCTATTTTTGAAATGGATAATCGAGACTTTGTTTTTTTTATCGTACCTACTTTAATAATGATGATCGAGGCTAAGCTAAATTTCAAAAGTTAAATGACATTTTCAATATAATCATTGTGCATTATCTATTTTTGAAATGGATAATCAAGACTTTGTTTTTTATCGTACCGACTTTAGTAATGATGATTGAGGCTAGGCTAAGATTCAAAAGCTAATATATCTGTTTAGAGTGGAGCAATTTGACTGAAATTTTCAGAATATTCTGTTTACGTTATCTATATTTTAACTATTATAGCGAGAATGGTCAGCGCTTTATCTAAATCTTACATAATGTTCCTTTAATAAGGAGACGAATTAATATAAGTCCTTGGCTTGATTTTGAATCCTTCCTTTTTGACAATGTTTGTATTTAACGTCTTATCTGAATAAATATTGTTTAAGTCAACCATTAGTATGATAAAATGCTGACAACAACAAATTATTTTGGCTTGTATATATGTATTGTTGCTAAATTGAATTATTTTTTAATGTATGTTGTAGGGTGGTGATTATATTGTGACGATCATGGATCATTATGGAGCAGATTTTTCTGTCCTATTTTTAGCAGCTTGTGAAGTTGTGTCGGTTGCATGGGTATACGGTAGGTTATTCCTATTCTATAAATAAGTTAGTTCACTTACAATCTGTCACACAGAATAAAACAATTCTAAGCGTAGCAATATGGTGGACTGTAAAGGGGAATTACTCTAACTATATTCATTTTTAAGACACACCAGGAAAATTGAAATGAAGTGAAATAGGGGTTAATGCAGGGACGAGGTGGGGGTTAAAATGCGGATACGAGGCCAACCAAAAATCCGGCGCGGCTCTTTTCGAACCACCCAAACCGACCCATCAAATCCAAGATCACCCGCTTTACCCCATTTCGGCGTTGATAAGCTGCAGATCGGCGCCGCTGGACCCCAGACCGGTGCCGATATGCCTCAGACCGGCCCGGATAGACCTCAGACCCGCGGTAACCCCAACCCCAACCCCTAAGTATCATCTCCACCAATTTTATGGTCAAAAATGTCAGTATGATTAAACAAAAAATCCGGATCGGCGGCGCCAAACGAGGCCTCGTTCGTGATTTCACGTTCTACTGTTCTGCTCCGACTGGGCTAATGAAGACGGGCATATGCCATACAGTGTACTACGAGGGAAATTTTGTCCGGACAGTGGTGCTACGGCCTACTCTTATATCGAATTCCAACTGCCAAGGGTTCTGTCAATGTGTGCACGTCAATGTGTGCACGTGGCCACGATTTTTCGTGCCACCCGAACGACTAAGACTTGTAAAGCAAAGGTTGTCCCCAGCATATAAATGAAATAGGAAATCGGTACCAATTTTGTCTGATCTTACTGGACAGAAATAGTCAAAGTGTAGCGAATGTTTAAAATGTCGAAATTTAGTCTTCATATCAGACAGCAACGATACACCAATATAAAATAAAGCATAACAAACAGTCCGACAGTGGCGCTACGGCCTACTCTTATTTCAATTTCCAACTTTTAAAGGGATCTTTAACGTCCTGTCTGCTCGAAATTTCCTAGCTATGCCTTGTACCATGCCTTATGTACGACACCCACCACTACTCATCGCTTACTGGAGATATCTTTATTAACCTGGATGTCAGTAGCTACTGTGCAGGAGATAGACTCGAGCATGTAAATATCTGTTAGTGTTGCCATATGTGTAATCCAATTGGCTCTCACATCAGGAATTGTTACTCAAAGAACATATTACAACGCTGTCGCCTGTCAAACCTCGTGGGTTTTCTCTGGGTTCTCCGGTTTCCCCTCACTTCTAAAGACCCCTACGCGCAAGCAAACTACTGAAATAAACTTGAACTATATGTTAGTCCCGAAATGACCAAGTTTGTGTCGAGTGAACGTTAAACCCCATTGCTCTTTCTCTCTCTCTCTTTAGCATTGGGAAGAAACCGATGACCCGGACAGGCGACCTTACTCATTGTCACATACAAGCGGGGAGTCGAAACCACCCCACTTGACTCAATGACAGACCCTGTGATGCACGCGTTAACCATTCGTCCACCCAACACCCCGAATACGAAGAGAAGCGAGTATTTCATGTTCATACGGAGTAATATATGGAATATCGCGTTGCGCACAGGGGGTTTGCGTAAACCAGAGAATAAAATGCAAATCGGCCATTATACATGTAGTTCGGTGTATCCATCCCAACCTTGGGTCCGTGGAAAAAGTATGGCGTTGCTCGAAGCCAAAGGGTTCCTCGGGAGGTCTACGTTGAAAATGGGGAAGGGAGCGGGGGTGAAAAAAGAAAGCCAAGTTGTTTAGACGATGAGTTTCAGTAGCCGATATAATGGTCACTTTATGCAGGAATGGCGATCATGATAATGCTACAGGGTTGATGTTCCATATCTTTCATCAGAATGATGTTCAGATTCCCTCTCCCTCTCCCTCTCCCTCTCTCTCTCCGCTGATGAGAATATTTTAGATTTGATCAAAGGGATATTTTTTCTTGATTATGATTTCATTTCAATAAGCCAAATTACGATATTGTTGCAGGTGTTTTACGGTTTTGGAGAGACATAGAATATATGTTGGGTAGCCGTTCTATTACTTGGCCTTTCTGGACGGTCTGTTGGGCGTTTATAGCACCTTTACTCATCACAGTAAGTACCTATGTTTATATAGCTCTATATAATATTCTAAAATACAAAGAAAGCCATAACATGAAGCTTATGGCTAGATGCGTTGCTAGGCTAGATGCGTTATGAAGATTTCAAGAAAGGGAAGTGACGAACGTGTTTTGGAACGTGTTTAAACAGTTGTATAACATATGTATTAATGACTGACAACAATATTGTCCTTTAAGTTTTATATTCAACGGTCTATGGTTTTAAATCCTAACTATAAATTAGCCATATCAATAACTTTTTATGTTCAATGGTTGTGAAATGAATGTTGAGTAAATACCAGTTTTGTTGTCTTTCAGTTACTCTTCATCTATAGAATGGTAAAATACTCCCCACCAACATACCCAAATGATGAACCTTTCCCCGAATTTGCTCAAGGTATAGGATGGGCGTTATCAGCCCTTGTCATGTGTCCTATTCCTATTTATTTCCTGTACAGTTTCTTTACAGCCCCCGGTGATTTTATTGAGGTAAGTCACCTTTCAATGTACCTTTTCATTGGCAGAAAGTTCAAATTATAGTGCAAATTCTGCTTCTTGGCGAATAGAAGGGTTAAATTCATAAGATATTTTAGTTTTGTGAATAATGGGGAGAGAGAGAGAGCGAGAGCGAGAGGTAGAGAGAGAGAGAGAGAGAGAGAGAGAGAGAGGGGGGAGAGAGGGGTTTTTCAACTGCCCATGGTTCTTTTTTTTTAAGTGCACACCAATAATACACTAATGGACCCCGTTTTTACTTCCCATGAGAACGACTATAGGGACACTTTCCTTTTCAGCCTCACAAGAGAGAGTAATGGGGTTTAACATCCACTTGAAACAAACTAGGTCACTTTGGGATTAACATATGGTTGAATTTTATTTCGATAATTCACTTGCGCGTAGGGGTCTTTAGCAGTGTGTGTGTGTGGGGGGGGGGGGGCGGATCATTGAAAAATCCCACGAGGATGGACAGGCGAACCTACTCCTTGTCACGTACAACCGGGGAATCGGAACCCCACCAGTTGACTCATTGACAGACCTTATGATACAAAGCGCACGCGCTAACCATTCCGCAATTGAAACCCCTTTGTGAATAAGACTCCATATGCAATGTTAAAAGCATTCTCTGTACAATTTGTTAGGATTATTTCAAATTTCTTGAAAATGCCTACAAACAGGAGTCAAATTACTTAATGAGAAACATGGTTGTAGCGATAGGCCGCGTTAGAGGTCATACGAGCGGCTTTTAACCCTATGACATCAGACATTTGATTAATCAATCAGCATTGATGTTACTAGTAGATTACCCACAGTTACGTGCAAAACATGCCCAAAGGCCGCCGTAACAGACCGTTTCATTGGCTAATAGCTCTCACATCATTCAGAACACGTCAATGATAACAACTCTTCCAGATCCTAGTGTAGTAAAGACAAGTAAAACGAAATTTTGAACTATAAAAAACAAACGAAATAGGATCTGTGTTTTAATCAGATTGTCAATTCAAGTACGGTCGACTGGGCATGCTTATTTCTTGGACGTTTCCGCATCGATTGATTGACTTTCATAATTCAAAGTTTTCGGTGATATGACTTCACAATTCCACGGTTCCTGGTCCGTAGCACACTAGTATTTGTTAAAAAGAATTTCCCATCAAAATTCAATCTCCCCTTTCCTGGTTTATTCCAATGGATATGGGGAATATTAATCCAAGCCCATGAACACACATGGCGCCGCCAATGGTGGAGATCGTACTGTAATATTTTCTTCTTGTTTTTGTATTTACCGAGGTTGAAAATAATATTTTCGTTTTTTTTTTGTATTTACAGAGGCTGAAGTTTATAACAACTCCCTCAAATAAATGGCAACCAAATGATGGTAACAGAGCATATTTAACACAAACTCATGATGCAGTCCAAATGGGAAAATATGGCGTCGAAAATCCAACATTTAACTGAAGAATTAAAATATATCAATTCATTTAAAACTGTTAATAAGTGATCGGAAAACTACTGCGTTTACAAAAGTTGATTTAGTCGTTAGTTATGTAGCGAATTGAATTTGGTCGCATGTCCCAAACGTTAAATACAAGTAAGCTTTGCAGGGATTTAGTATTCCCTAAACTTTTAGAATTTATTGTTTAACATCCAATGAAAGATTTATTTGTTGGGGTTTAAATCGAAATCAACAACTTATTATAAAATGGTAGAATAAAATTGTTTTGAGAGATTATTTCTTGAAATATTAATTAAGAGATGTAAGTATATTTTGTACCCTATAAAACTTATTGTTAGACACAATGTGTGTCGTATAGTCAGACAACTTATTGTTATTGTCAGAAAACTGATTGTTAGACACAACGTGCGTCTTATTGTCATAAAACATATTGTTAGACACAATGTGTGTCGTATTGTCATAAAACTTATTGTTAGACACAACGTGTGTCGTATTGTCATAATTTTTTTTTGCTTTTAGTCTTTTTGTTTTTCTAATACATATAATTAATGCTCGTTATTCCCTTTATTATAAATACGTAAAGGCACAAAATCTCTATTCTTAGGAACCTTAAACATACATTATGCAAGGGCTGAATCTGCCTATTGCAGATCTTTCTTTAGGTTTGTAATGTTATAGAAACTATTAAGTAGACAATTATTAACATGACAAGACCATAATCAACTCTCGATGCCATCTTATGTGTCGGATTGTCACTGGATTTTAATCTGATTTGCTGCTCAACGTCCATTGATGATTAAATCAAAAAATGGATAATCGAAACCATGTTTTTTTTTTTTATCGTACCGACTTTAGTAGTGATGACCGAGGCTAGGTCGAAAAGTCAATTGCTAATATCTCGCTTCTGAGTGTAGTAATTTGATTGAAATTTTCAGCATATTCCCTTTAGATTATCAAGTTTTTAACTATTATAGTGAGAGCTATCAGCTCTTTATCTGATCTTCAATACTGTATCTTTAAGGCGGACAAATGAAATGAAATGAAATGAAATGAAATGGGGTTTAACGTCCTACTGTTCTGCTCCTAACCTGGGCTAATGAAGACGGGCATACGCCATACAGTGTGCTATGAGGGAAATTTTGCCCGGACAGCGGCACTACGGCCTACTCTTATATCGAATTCCAACTGCCAAGGGATCTTTTACGTTCACGCCAATGTGTACACGGGACCTCGGTTTTTCGTCCCATCCGAAGGACTAGACAGCTTTCCTTGTCAGCCCCTCCGTCCTAAGGCGGACAAATATCGGCCGAAAAGCATATGTTATTGTAATAAGCATGCCTATAAACTCATTTAGATTAAATATTTAAAATTTTTATTGCAACTTCTAATCCGTTATGTTCGGCGAAATACTCGAGCAGTCGAAATGGAATGGCTGTCGCTTGTTCCTGAGTAGACCAGTCTACATCGGGAGTACGGTTTGATACGACACATTTGTTTTTTACCAAATTCATCAAGTCGCCTCATTATAAAATGTGTCTACGGTTGTATGCCGTCTATGACTTGCCATCTTTTTATTTTTCAAAATTAAAATATTTTTCTTAGCCGGGTGTGCCGCTATGTTTTAATGTTTTCCAAGGTGTGCCGTTAGCAAAAAAAGGTTGAGAACTGAGTTAGAGATTCAGCAACTTTAATATAAAATGTTTTATATGTCATTTTTAGTTTTCGAATATTTATTTTACTTTATAATTTGGCGCAATATAGCCCGGTTGGAGCTGAAGTGCCATTAAACCACATTTCATTTCATTACTGTACTTTTATAAAGATAAAAATATTGGGAAAGTGGTTGACCTATCAATACCGTCGACCAGCGATACTTCCATCCCATTGAGCTGTCTGAACAGTTAACGGGTAAAATGAACATAAGATTAGTTATCACACGCGTTTCCATGTAGACCTTCCAGGCGCAATTTCATTTGTCAACGGCAAAACAATGCTCGTTTCTGTTTAGTAGTGTTTGGATATTTTTTTTTTGTTTACAAATTCAATCATGACGCATTTTATTTTATTTGGTCTTATGATTTTACACACAAACTTGCCTTTTACAGTCTATTTTTCTGTAAGATTAATAAAATATGTTTTATAGATATTTTTGTTGTTATTTTATCTCTCACGTTTGCTGACATAAATTAACATTTTGTACACGCTAATATACAACCTTGTTTCAGGCTTGGTTTACCCTTATCAGTGGTGCAGGCCAGCTGTCTAGTCTTTCGGATGGTACGGAAAACCGGGGACCCGTGTATACACTCGCGTGCACGTAAAAGATCCCTTGGCAGATGGAATTCGATATAAGAGTAGCCAATAGTGCCGCTGACCGAGAAAGTTCACCAAGATTTTCCGGCGTGGTGTAGGACGGAGGGCCTGACAGGGACATCTGTCTAGTCGTTCGGATGGTACGAAAAAACGAGGTCCCGTGTGCACATTGGCGTGCACGTAAAAGATCCCTTTACATTTGGAATTCGATATAAGAGAGGCCGCCTGTTCTGTGTTTCAGAGAAAGAAAAAGATGGGTTTAACGTCCACTCTACACAAACTAGGTTATTTCGGGACTACCATTTGGTACAATTTTATTTCAGTAATTCGCTTGCGTGTAGGGGTCTTTAGCAGTGGGAGGAAACTGGAGGACCCTGAAAAAAACAATCGAGGTTGGACAGGCGACCCAACTCCTTGTCACGTACAACCAAGGAATCCACACCACGCCAGTAGACTCAATGACAGACCTTATGACGCAACGCGCACGCGCTAACCGTTCGGCGATTTAAACTCCCCCGATGTAGATACAAGTGATGTACTCATTTTTTTTTAGTATTACATGTATCTCAAAATTTACCCCATATATCAACCTGATCAAAATACAGATCTATATTTCGTTTCGTTTTTTTATAGTTTCGATGGCCTCCACTACAAGAAAATCTGACCGGTTGTAGTGGGGGGTCGCATCAGAGGTCATACGAGCAGCCTTTGGCCCTATGACGTCAGAAATTTGATACCCACAGTTCCGTGCATCGCACGCCAAGAACTCGCTGCAACAGATCGTTTCCTTGGCTAATCCTTCACATCAACTAGACTACCCAACTCGGCAAACCTAAGCAGATTCCAGTACCCTACATCAAGCCTCGGCTGTCTGACATAGTCCGCGATTGGAACTACTTTTAAGTTCCCGGATTACCAACGGCGTTGGCCATGACGACGCCTTTAAAGAATGTTTAATCATTTCTAAGCCTGAAGCTGTTTTTTTTTTTTTTTTTTTTTTCAAGTTTATCCGATTTTCTTCAAACAAGGACAACTTTGCAGTACTGAAAATTCTAAACACGCTTCGAACGACGCAATTTGGTTAACTTCTTTTTAAAAGTGGCAAGTTTTCCTAATAAGTAAACCGGTGCCGAATCGTAATTGTATAGGCGTAGGTACATATCACTTACAGTCATACAGCCGAGGCTAGATGTAGAGTAACGGAATCCACCGATGTTTTCCGAGTGCAGCCTACCAATCTGTGAAGCTAAATGTAGACAGCAAATATTTAAATCGTTTCTTTCAACAATGTTTATTTAAAGTGTCTACACTAGAGCATACAGCAGTATAAGAAGGCGAACACTGATTGTGAATTATATATAAAGGACAGTATGAATAGTAACAAGCCCAACAGTTCAATCAGTAACAAAAGTATCAATGATTGAATGAAATATTACATTGTTTCATGTTATGTTTAAAAAAAAACTTTTGTTTGACTAAATTCCAGATTTACAATAAATATATAAATATTTATGATTAATTTAAGCATTTTTTTCTGATTTTTGGGTGTGCAGGGGGGGGGGGGGGGGTACATTTTTATTTGATAATCTCTTACCATTTAATATGATTCAATCGATAATAATTATAGGAGAGGGGAACCATGTGGGCCTACTTTTATTTTGGGGATTGGGTCGGGAAGGGGGGCATTCTTTTTTAAAAATCTACATAATTTTTTTTCTTGTACATTTTCATTTTTGTCTATATAATGGCACCATTTCAGATGATCCAATTGTGTTAAAGGAGAATGATGGCACTATACACTTTTAATGATATTTTTTGTTGTACATTTTCTTTTTTATCTATATAATGGCACCATTTCAAATGATCCAATAGCACTATACCAAACAACCAATGTTCTCAGATTCTACAATAATCATCCTTTAATGCTGGCATTCAAGAAATCAGCAACAGCATGAACCTTATCAGGCGCCAGGAAACTTTCATGAGAACCATCACAGAATTTGGTCATGACCTTTCCCGTACAGACATCGCCTAATCCATAATCAGGTCCTAGATTTACTGCATGCTCTAAATCCGTTTTAATCCGGATTAAATGTATATCACCTGTAAAATAACATTTTTCAGCAAATAAGATCTCCACTGGAAATGAAATGGGGTTTAACGTCCTACTGTTTTGCTCCGAACTGGGCTAATGAAGACGGGCATACGCCATACAGTGTGCTATGAGGGGAATTTTGCCCGGACAGCGGCACTACGGCCTACTCTTATATCGAATTCCAACTGCCAAGGGATCTTTTACGTGCACGCCAATGTGTACACGGGACCTCGGTTTTTCGTCCCATCCGAACGACTAGACAGCTTTCCTTGTCAGCCCCTCCGTCCTGCATCACTGACAAGGGAGAACCACGCCGGAAAATCTGGATGAACTTTCTCGGCCAATGCAGGGATCGAACACCCGACCTCCAGCGTCTTGCCCACTTAGCCACGTGATCCCCCGATCTCCAATGGAAGAAACTCTAAATCTTAGAAGGGGCTTGTCTGTCCCCGCCCCCTCCCCAATATCCACAAATGTGTCAATCAACAATAACAAATACTGTTTTATCAAGAAAATTTATCATATATTTGAAATCAAATCAGGTATGAACTTCACGAACTGCCATCGATCAAAGAAAACCGAATTTTGTTCGAGTCTTCGTTGCGAATTTAATAAAAAAAAACATCTGCAAAGTGTTCACAAGAATGTGGGAGTATCAAATGAAGAAAAATATATCAAATATTTTACAAAAAAATTGAAATCGAACAAGCAAAACGAAATTAAAATCTAGAAATTATTTGTTCTTTTAGAGATGGTTTAACGTCCACTCGACACAAACTAGGTCATTTCGTGACTAACGCATGGTTCAATTTTATTTCAATAATTCGCTTGCGTGTAGGGGTCTTTAGCAGTGGGAGGAAACTGGAGGACCCGGAGAAAACCCACGAGGTTGGACAGGCGACCCTACTTGTCACGTACCATCGGAGAATCGAAACCACGCCAGTTGACTCAATGACAGACTTTATGATACAACGCGCACGCACTAACAATTCGACTTCCCCCCCCCCTCCACCCCGAAGAACCTTTAGGATTTACAAGACCGGTTCTCACTTGTCAGGCGTGGGACATGACAAAGAACCTGAGGCTATTTTTTCAGATAAAATCTTTCTAGATCGACAAACGAATTTCCACCCGTGAACACATTGGCGTGCACGCAACATATCCTTTGGCAGTTCAAGTTTGAACCTTATGATACAGCACGCACATGCTAACCATTCGGCCATCCAACCCCACTTTTTTATTTTGGAACATACCTTCGAATTTGTGTGATTTCATCTTATATTTATCAGCCATTTTAGCACCACTTATCAATTCACGTGCTTTCTCCTCTCGCGAGATCCTTATGACCTCCTGTGCAGCACAATACAGCCCATCATTATGCCTTGCTTTAATAAGCTTGTGTTTTGCCGTAAGCCATTTTGTTTTCGCTGGATTGGGACTGAAATTGTAAAAAGAATACACTTTGTCTTTTAGCAAACAAAATTTTTCGAATAAGACCGCCTTGTTCAAGCTGTTTTATATTGATTTAGACAAAATGTCGAACTTAATGAGGAAGAATGCATTGTTAACTAGTGGATTAGCACAAAATCTCCAGTCGGTCATAGTGCGAATTGTATACGCGAACAACCAGACACATCGTCTACACTATCTTGTCGAGATTAATATTGGTTAAAATAGACAACATGGGTCTAGATCATTTCCAGGCCATCATAGGGGTCTTTAGTAATGGGAAAAGACTGGGGGGCCCCCGGGAAATCCCACGGGGTTGGGCAGGCGACCTTACTCCTTATCACGTAGAAAAGGTGAGACCAAGATGAGCCGGAGAAAACTGACGAGGTAAGGAAAGCAATCCCACTCCTTGTCAAGTTCGCTACCGGTGTGGGCCGAGGAAGTTCATAGAAGTCTTCCGGCCTGGTTTCCTCTTGTCAGTTGTGCAGGACAGAGGGCCTGACAAGGGCGGCTGTCTAGTCGGTCAAATGGGACGAAAAACCCGTGTACGTCAAAGATCCCTTGGCAGTTGGAATTCAATATAAGAGTAAGTCGTAGCGCCGCTGTCCGGGCCAAATTTCCCTCATAGCACACTGTATGGCGTACACCCGCCTTCATTATCCCAGCCGGAGCAGAACAGTAGGATGTTAAACCCCATTTCATTTCATTTTCCTTGTCAAGTACAAGTGTAGGGTGGAAACCACACAAATTGACTCAATGCTTGACCCCATGATCTAAAGCACACGAGTTAGACGATCCTGCCACCAAACCTACTTTCATATATCTTTTACTTACCTCACCACGACGTTACCCATCAAGAAATTAACCGCTATTTCAACTCTCTCTTCTGTCGATGATAAACCTTCCAAAGCTTTGGTTATCAAACCCTTCTGTTTTATAGGACCAAACATATTGATGAACCATAACAGAAATCCTACTTCCATTTGTTCATCCACCTAGTTATTGAAAATAAATGTTAGAGAGAGGGGGGGGGGGGGGTGAGAGAGGGAGAGACAGAGACAAAGGTGTGTGTGTGTGGGGGGGAGGGGGTAGAGAGAGAAATGGGGTTTAACATCCACTTGACATAAATAGGTAATTTTGGGACTAACATGGTTCAATTTTATTTCAATAATTCGCTTGCGCGTAGGGGTCTTTAGCAGTGGGAGGAAACCGGAGGACCCGGAGAAAACCCACGAGGTTGGACAGGCAACCCTTCTTGTCAGGTACGATCACGTAATCGAAACCAGGCCAGTTGACTCAATGACAGACCTTATGATGCAAGCGCACGCGCTAACTATTCGGCCATCCATCCCCGCTTCCTATAGTTATTGAAAATTAACGAGTCAGTAAGGGGAATATAATGGAAATAAACTATGGTATACGTTAAGCAGTGTGCTATGAGGGAAAGTTTTGCCTGGACAGTGACACTTATAGGATCTGGTGGATTGTGTATATCGTCTGCTATGAATGCGTACGTAACTAATGTACGAAAATTAAATGTCAGCTAGATTTTCCTCTGCAAGTAAGGTCTACGGTCTGTCTTTCAGATTGCTGTGAATGCCGAATGTTTAGAACATTTCGATTCATCCCATGTTGTACATACAGAATGGAAATGGACCATTTGTGTCGTTATTCCATTTAGAGATTTAATTTTTACAATATTGAAGTTTGAAAGCTATATAGTAAATATATTAGTATCTTAGCATAGTTAACCGTGCATTAAAATACACCTTTATACAATTGTTGTATGGCTATTTACCTTTCTGATTGGTGATTTGACAGATGTGATGACACTTCTAGGTATTCTATCATAAATAAACTGGATCTGGGCTTTGACATAATTAGGAGAACCATCTAACATTACAAGGTATTTCACCTATATAAAAACAAAATGTTTTACTTACATGTAAAGTACTTTCATTTTTATACACTAGTCACGGTTTAAGGAGCACTCGACAAAAACTGTCATTTCAGAAGTAACATATGGTACAAAAACTATCTTTAATGCAACTCAGATGCTTTTTAAAATATATTATCAGTTAGTGTTTCTTAATGACCTCGCAATTATTTTTATCATATTGCCTTACCGTTTTGCCCTTAGCTTGTAACTGGAGTGCTAACTCTAGAGCTATCATTCCACCATACGAATAACCAGCTATGTTATACGGCCCATCTGGGTCCATCATCTCTAAAGCATTTAGATAATACCTTCAGAAAAATACAAAAAAGAATGTTTAATCCGAATTATTTTACTAACCATTACAATTTTCTGATAACCGAGTCTAGTGTTCAATCCCTGTTGTCAAGAAACCTTCAATAGAGTTACTTCCCTTGATCGCAGGAGAATTAAGGAACGGGTGGTATTCAAATTAACAACTGATTTAGATATAGTTATCAAAGGGTTGAAATAAGCAGGTGTCGCGTATAACCCCCAAATGCAAAACGAAATATATTTTCGAAATAAAAACAATTTAAAATGCATATACTTAAAATCACTGCACGTTGTTTTACATGCATAGACACAGCCACTGTTGGGGGATCACGGTGGCTAAGTGGGTATGGCGCTGGCTCGCTAGCCTGGAGGTCGGGTGTTCGATCCCTGCATTGGCCGAGAAAGTTCATCCAGATTTTCCGGCGTGGTTCTCCCTTGTCAGTGATGCAGGACGGAGGGGCTGACAAGGACAGCTGTCTAGTCGTTCGGTTGGGACGAAAAACCGAGGTCCCGTGTACACATTGGCGTGCACGTAAAAGATCCCTTGACAGTTGGAATTCGATATAAGAGTAGGCCGTAGTGCCGCTGTCCGGGCAAAATTTCCCTCATAGCACACTGTATGGCGTATGCCCGTCTTCATTAGCCCAGTTCGGAGCAAAACAGTAGGACGTTAAACCCCATTTCATTTCATTCACAGCCACTGTTGATAGATATAGTGGGTGTGTTTACCACTACTTACCCGGCCACGCTATTGGGTGTGTTTACCACTACTTACCCAGCGACACTATTGATAGATATAGTGGGTGTGTTTACCACTACTTACCCAGCCACACTATTGATAGATATATGTTGGGTGTGTTTACCACTACTTACCCAGCGACACTATTGATAGATATAGTGGGTGTGTTTACCACTACTTACCCAGCCACACTATTGATATATATAGTGGGTGTGTTTACCACCAACGACACTATTGACAGATATAGTAGGTGTGTTTACTACTACTTACCCAGCCACACTGTTGATAGATATAGTGGGCGTGTTTGCTGTTCTTTGTATTCCACAACAAGCGAAGTTCAATTTCTCTGCTAATGGCTTTAATATCTTCACTCCGCCTACAAAACAGAAAAAGCTTAACTTATACCCACATGCTTATACGTATTATTTGTACCCTTGGACATAGAAACTAAATGAAATGGGGTTTAACGTCCTGGTTTTGTCCCATCCGAAGGACTAGACAGCTGTCCTCGCCAGGCCCATCGTCCTGCACCACTGACAGGGAAAACAACGTCAAAAAGTCTCGATGAAGTTTCTCGACCAATGCAGGGATCGAACACGTGAGCTACAAGCTAGCGAGCCAGTGTCTTACCCACTGTGGCCCCCTCTCTGAAACACAAGAGCTGGGTAACACATTCCATAAGTACTTTGGATACGGTATATCAATTACCTATAATTGGATGTACAATATACAGTGGTTTGCCCTTTTTAGTATTAAGTGGTATAATGGTAGGTTCAAATTTACTGGATATTAGACCTCTTTTCATTTCCGGTGTACAAGGTGATCTCGGTGGACCAACTAACAATAAATCTACAGTTGATGGCAGATCAAGGCTGAAATAAAGAGAGAAAAGGGGTTTAAAATCCACTGGACACAAACTAGGTCATTTCGGGACTAACATATAGTTCAATTTTATTTCAATAATTCGCTTGCGCGTAGGTGTCTTCAGAGAAAACCAACGAGGTTGGACAGGAAACCCTACTCCTTGTCACGAACAACCAGGGAATTGAAACCACACCAGTTGACCCAATGACAGACCTTATGACACAATGCGCACGGGCTAACCAATCGGCCATCCAACCCCGCCAAGGCTGAAATAAAACGAAACTGTCTTTACACGAGTATAAATTATCATGCACAGTTCCATACCGGTGTGCATGCGTATGTCGCGAAACGTTATCAGTCATTTACCATTAAAGTTTTAGTTTCATTCTAGGTGGTTATTGGCAGGGTTCCTAAATTTAATGTGTTAACTTTTTCGACTGGATACTAGTTGAAGGTCCAAGGGTAACAAGATCTCTAAAACTGGCACAAACTGACTAAAGGATCCAAACCAGGAATGTACTTCTGATTCGCTAGCGCTAAAAGTCAAATCTTGCAATTATTTAGGTAGGGCGGAAAGCAATTTCAGACCATGTACATAAATTTTGGAACTCGATTTGTCAAAAGAAAATCATGGCAAAGCATATCAAATGTCGCCGCTAAGTGCAGAATAAATTGAAATGACCGCATTTAAATTAATGTATCTCCAAAAGCTTGCCGAACATTTTAATTGTAAAGTTTTTTAGCTCTCAAACATAAAACATCGATTTGCTGTCTGGAAGAAGACTTAATATAGTACAGAAATTTTATTTAGATGGGCTCTTCGTGCAAGATTGAAGGTCTGGAATAGTAAGTCAATTAAAAATTATAAAAATTCACAAACAAAATTATTTT
Organism: Patella vulgata; assembly: GCF_932274485.2. Lineage (NCBI taxonomy): Eukaryota > Metazoa > Mollusca > Gastropoda > Patellidae > Patella > Patella vulgata. The sequence continues at coordinate 9,938,386 of NC_065885.2, forward strand.
GTGTCTGAATGCTAAACATTAGAAGAAACCAAGCAAACGTATCCAATACATACTATTGTACTTTAGGCGTGCCCAATCTTGGTTTCTGTTCTGATTCCTTGGCTGGTGAAGCTTTCATGACTTCTGGACAACCCAAGCTGGTCACACTGCTACTCTTTCTGGATCTTCCACGAATTCTTGTAAATGCTGGCGAAGCTAAGAGAGACGGGTGTCTTTTACTTGCGAACTTTGGCGAGCTCCAATTCTCTTCTAAAGGTGGATAGTTCAAAGATATGGCACTTTGGTCTAAATCATCCGCTGCTAATTGAATGTTAATGGTGACTATAGGAGTCGATGTGGATTGTTTACAAGCCGAATGCTTCGATGTATTTGAAGGTGTTCCCGATAATGATATAATCCTTATTTTCGACGGTACAGTTTTCGAATCGCCGTCGACTTCATCAATGGCTGGGTATGGTGTTAGGTGGGATTTGGTAGACGCAAGGTTGTTAGGTGTGAGGGTGGTCTCATCAATTAAGAACGTTGCTTTGTTTAGCTTATAATCTGGTGCTAAAGATTCTAAGGTATCTTGTGCAAGAGAGTATTCCTAGGAGGAAAAGTTAAATAAGAAGTAATGACTGTACAGAACATGTGGATTCTTTGCAATAATTAAGTTTTAAAATTGTTATTAATTTATTAAAACACCTACCCCAGTCTTTACATAGAGTTATAACATACTATATTATGAAATGAAAATGAAATGAAATGGGGTTTAACGTCCTACTGTTCTGCTCCTATGCTGGGCTAATGAAGACGGGCATACGCCATACAGTGTGCTATGAGGGAAATTTTGCCCGGGCAGCTGCACTATCGCCTACTCTTATATCTCATTCCAACTGTCAAGGGATCTTTTACGTGCATTCCAATGTATACACCGGACCTCGGTTTTTCATCTCATCCGAAGGACTATGCAGCTGTCCTTGTAAGGCCCTCCGTTCTGCATCACTGACAAGGGGGAACCACGCCGGAAAATCTGGATGAACTTTCTCGGCCAATGCAGGGGTCGAACACCCGACCTCCAGGCTAGCGAGCCAGCGTCTTACCCACTTAGCCACGCGATCCCCTGGTAAATTATGATCATCTGTAAACTTATAGAATCTTACAAACATATTTCACAAATACAACGGTTAAAAAGTATAATTCTTAAATTGGTAGGACATGAAAATAACGTCTGTTTATAGAAAGTGATGTTATGGAGACAATGGGCATTATCCAAGAATATTGCAACCACGTTTGCTTGATGAGTACGGAGCTGATCAGAAGGTTCCTGGTTGAATCCCGGTGTCGGTCTGGGCGCTTCTTGAAGTCTTTTGTGAAATGAAATATGGGTTAACATCCTACTGTTCTGTTCCAACGGGGCTAGTGAAGACGGGCATACGCCATACAGTGCGCTACGAGGACAATTTTGCCCAGACAGCGGCGCTACGACCTACTCTTATATCGAATTCCAACTGCCAAGGGATCGTTTACGTGTAGACCAATGTGTACACGGGACATCGATTTATCGTACCATCCGATCGACTATATGCTGTCCCTTGCCAGGCCCTTCGTCCTACGTCACTGACAATGGGTACCACGCCGGCTAACGCAGGGATCGAACACGGGACCTCCAGGTTAGCGAGCCGACGTCCTACTCACTAAGCTACCTTGGCTCTCCTGGAGTCCTTTGTAGCCCATAGACAACACGATTGGTGCAAAACGGTAAGATATTCAAACTGATTTCATTTTGGGATAAATCAATCTAGATCCGAAAAGATTGACGATCGGCTTACCCTAGGAAGGAAAGAGAGAGTGTCTTGAAGTAATTCGATGACACTTAAATCAGCCTGTGAGAGACCATCCATAACATCTTCTATCCTAACACCAGGTTCTTCTGTTACATACATCAATTTATGTAGACTGAGTGGCACCGAGAAACTAAACACTTGATTGACTGGAGGATCGTATTTACTGTACAGTTGGGACGTCAACTTAAAAGATAGATTATGGAAGATTAGAAGAAGAGTTGGCACTTCTCATTATAACAGTGACAAATTAGGTATTGTAAAGGGAATTTCAGTCAAATTGTTCCATTCTGAACCAAGCTATTAGCGTTTGAATTTTGGGCCTAGCCTCGGATCATCATTAGTAAAGTCGGTACATTTTTGGATTAAATCATCAATGAGCGTTGAGCAGCAAATCGGATTCAAATCCAGTAAACATCACAGTCTAGCCATGGCATTGAGAGTTGATTATGGTCTGGATAAGTTAATTAATGTCTAACTGATAGTTTAGATATCATTCAGCCCTAAAGAAAGACCTCCAATAGGCAGATTTAGCTCTTGCATAATGTATGTTTAAACAAATGATTAATGTAATTTTTCAAATCGTTTCAGAAATAAAGTTTGTGGCTTCTATAAATCTTGATGCTGGATAAATAAATAATTGAAAGGGGGATTACCGTCCATCTAACACAAATTGGGTCATTTTGGGACTAACATATGGTTTAATTTTATTTCAATAATTTGTATGGACCAAGGAGGTGGGGGTCTTTTAACAGGGAGGGGGGAACCCGGAGAAAACCCACGAGGTTGGACAGGCGATCTTACTCCCTGTCACGTACATGAGCGGAATCGAAACCACGCCACATTACTCGATGGCAGACCCGATTTACCCCCCCCCCCTTCTCAATCAAATGTGTGCTTGAAACCCTGCCACATGACTATGCCAGCTCCTAGGATCTAAAGCGCATGCTTCAGACAATTCAGCCATGTTAAAATTTGTCCGCACTTTCGTTTTCTTCCGAAAGTCGATTATATTTACATTAAAGGTTAAACAATATTATCTTTAAATTGACCCCTCATTGAGTCTATTAAAAAGTGCACCAAAGTCAAAGTCGGAAAAAATGCAAATTGGATTTAGGCACAACGGATCCGTTACATTCTATTTAAAGTATTTTTTTTTGATATCTACCTTTGCGGGGGGTTGGATGGCTGAATGGTTAGCGTGCGCACGCTGTATCATAAAGTCTGTCATTGAGTCGACTGGCGTGGTTTCGAATCAACGGTTGTACGTGGCAAGGAGTAGGGTCGCCTGTCCAACCTCGTGGGTTGTCCCCGGGTCCTCCGGTTTCCTCCCACTGCTAAAGACCCCTACGCGCAAGCCAATAATGTAAATAAAATTAAACCATATGTTAGTCCCGAAATCACCTAGTTTGTGTCGAGTGGACGTTAAACCCCATTTCTCTCTCTCTCTCTCTATATATATATATATATATCTACCTTTGCGAAACCGTCTGTCATAAGACCAAGTGTTAATTCCTTCATTTCGTCAGTACTTTTATCAGCTAATTCTATAATAGCCTGTATAGGTTCACAAACATGAAGGGTGATGTTCCTAAGAAATTCACCCATGCCTATATCACGGCCATGTTGGATAGGTTTACTCAACAGAAAATGTCCATGATCAGCTAACCATTCTATAGAAGTCTTTAGAGCTGTAATTTAAAAATATGCAAAATCACCTATAATATAGTTTAAAGATATATTATGGGAGATTAGTTTAAGAGCTGGCAATTCTCACTATAATAGTTAAAAACAAGATAAAGTAAAGGGAATTTGCTGAAAATTTCAATCAAATTGACCCACCATGAACCGAGATTTTAGCGATTGAATATTGGGGATAGCCTTAATCATCATTACTAAAGTCGGTAGGATAAAAACAGTCTCGATTATCCATTTTTTTTATTTAATTATAACGGAAGTCGAACAGCAAATCGGAACCTAATCCAATAAACATCGCAGGCTAGCGATGCCTTCGAGAGTTGATTATGGTCTGGTTAAGTTTATTAATGTCTAATAACATTTCAGGCCTAATGAAAGACCTGCAATAGGCAGATTTAGCTTTTGCATAATGTATGTTTTAATCTTGTGATATTGCATCGACGTTATATTGTACAATACAAACCGATTACACAACTTATAAACATCTTCTCTGTTATGCCCAAAACATTAATGTTTTGTGTTAAATAAGACGAACAACACTGAAAGCTGCCGACGAGCGCCGCACCCATGTGTCCGGTTGAATTATCCATATTATTGTCATGGTAACTGAATATTATTGGTTAGATGCGGTTATGCACGATAGTGGGTACCCGGCGTCCGTATATTGTTTTCACCTGTGTTGGAAATGTAAACGTTGTTGTAAGCTGTCCTGTTTAGTTTACATGCGTTAATCGACAAATAAAACAATTACAGGACAACCAGCGTTCGAACCAGTAATTATAAATCTTCTCCGATTTCCAGCTGACACCTGATCTTTAGCGCCTTTCCTTGCCAGACTATCCGCAGTGCACCACGGACAAGGTGGGGATGGGAGTGGGAGCGCTATTTAAACAGATACTTACGTATATGTTGGTCCGACAAAGAACACGGTATTGACACACATACATCACAGCCTTTTCCATTCGTCAGTTTCTTTATCTGTGAGTTGAGATTTTCTAGTGATAAAGTTGTGACGTCCGGAACCAATGCTTTAATGTCCCCTTCCACCATCATATCATTTAAAATGGCCACATACACTTTACACATCATAGACATGGCCAAATATATCATAACCATATTAACTTCATCTGAAATGAACGTTTGATATCAAGTCGAAACGACATTCACAGACAAGCCTGTACCATAAAGACACAAATTATCAAATAACGTATGAAATGAAATGTGGTTTAACGTCCTACTGTTCTCCTCCGACTGGGCTAATGAAAACGGGCACACGCCATACAGTGTGCTATGGGGGAATATGTTGCCCAGACAGCGCTACGGCCTACTCTTGTATTGGATTATAACTGCCAAGGAATCTATCACCTGCGCGCCAATTTGAAAATGTAACGGTATAGTAGAAGGAAACCACAGAGGAATCTTCTTGGCCAACATCGGGATGGAACCTTGGACCATCTAGTTATTGAGGCAGCACCACCCTAACTGACCCAACGTGGCTCCCAGAAAGTGTTTACTACCAATATGTCATTATTTTTGATAACGTATCGAGGACACACAAGGAAACGTCTTTAATTAAAGTAGTAATTCTGTTCAATATTATGTTATGTTGTCATAGCTATGTTTACAAAAAAATGTCAGGTTCCATCCGGTAAAGAATAAGTAGGGGGAATCTAGAAAAGATAATTTGACACAAGGATAGATAAGATTAAAAGAGAGAATTGGGGTTTAACGTCCACTAGACACAAAGTAGGTCATTTTGGGACTAACATATGATTCAATTTTATTTCACTAATTCATTGCGCGTAGCGGTCTTTAACTGTATGGGCAACCCAATGCACGGGAAAGAACCAACGAGGTTAAGCAGGCAACCCTACGTCTTGCCACGTACAAGCGGGGAATCGAAACCACACCACTTTACTCAATGACAGACCTTATGTTTAACCATTCGGCCACCCAACCCACACAATATTAAGACTTACCTATTCTTGCATTAGATAACAAGAACAAGATACTGTGTTCTGGTTTGATATGAACTTTAACATGGAGATAGTGAGAAGCTATGATGTATGGTAAGAAGATTCTCAAGTTGGGCAGGCAGGAATCTAGGCCCACAGATTGATGACGAAATTGACCTTCTGAAATAAAAATTCAATTGTAAGGTTATTCATAAAGACAGTCATTCAAAGCTGTGTGGTTTAAACACATTGACCAATAATGATTCATGATTTCTTTCTGTCCTATTATGGTAAGAAATGCTAACTGTTTTTCTATTATTATGTGTGCATTACTAGATGGTGGGGGGGGGGGCATGGGTCTTTAACGTAGATTGCCCATTTACACGTATGACGTTGGGGTTTGTACACGAGACAGTGTTCTAACTTCACACCCATCTTGCCCCTCCCCCCCGCCCATTGCCATTAAAGGGAAACTGTAATCATTGAATATCTGTCTTACTTTTCATTCCACCCAATGCCCTTGTGGCTTGTACAACCCCCAAATCTATATTCCAACGAGAAAATGTTAAAAGTACTTAGGTCAAATTGAAACAAGCGTATGGTAATTATTTACATCCTCATTGTGTAATGGGAGAGAGTAATTTTGCCGAAGCAGTGGCGTCTTCGTCTATTTCCAACTGTTAGGTTGTTTTTAGTGCATGCCAACGTGTACACAACTACGCATACTCCTTATTACGCCAACAGGTGCTAAAAGAAGTTATTGGGAGCGAGAGAAATTGGGTTTGACGTCCACTCGACACAAACTAGGTCATTTCGGGACTAACATATGGTTTAATTTTATTTCAATAATTCGCTTGCGCGTAGGGATCTTTAGCAGTGGGAGGAAAGCAAAGGACCCGGAGAAAGTCCACAAGGTTCGACAGGCGACCCTACTCCTTGCCGCGTACAACCGGGGGGTCGAACCCATGCCAGCTGACTCAAAGACCGACTTTATGATGCAGCGCACACGTGCTAACCATTCGGCCATCCACCCCCTCAAGACGTTATAGCCGGGAATAAATTCGCAAGGTTATTCTACCAGACTCTTCTCTTAAAATGTAAAACCGGATGTTGAAACTTACCACCAATGGCCATCAAACCTATTGTTGTTTCCTTCTGTAGATTTTCACCAGAATAAGATAAACACACAGCTCCTGATTCAAGGGTATTAATAGATAATTCCTTGACATTAGAATCGGCGACTTGATCAGTATACGATGCACTGAAGATCTTGTTTTCTTTACGGAGTTTGGAAGTAGGGGTGATGCCAAATTGAAGAGCTACTCCACCAGATTTACATATACCTACGGGAATGATAAAAAGTTATAAAGAGAGAGAGAGAAATGGGGCCATTTCGGGACTAACACATGGTTCAATTTTATTTCAATAATTCGATTGAGCGTAAGAATCTTTAGCAGTGGGAGACAACCGGAGGACCTGGAGAAAACCCACGAGGTTGGACAGGTGATCCTACTCCTTGTCATGTACAACCGGAGAATCGAAGCTACGCCAGTTGACTCAATGACAGACCTTACGATACAGCTTGCACGTGCTAACCATTCGCCATCCACCACCACCCCGCCCAAAAGGTATATAAAACTTCAATAACACATGTTATTGGGAGATATCGGCAATTGTCTTGGGCGAAATATTCATTATTAAATTTTTAATGAAATAAAATGAAATGAGGTTTAGGGTCTTAATTTTCTGCACCGACAGGGCTAATGAAGACGGTCTATTTTTAAATGAAATGTTTATAATTCCTCCTTTATCACAGCACGCGTTCAACTGATTCGCGGAGAATCTTTTAATGCGAAAGTATGGTCTGCAAGACATAAAAGTACTTTTCTGATTCAATCGGCCTAATGAAGATAGACATATGTAGTTTACAATGAGAGAATTTGTCCGGACAGCGGGATTTCCGCCTACTCTTCACAGAATTTCAATTGTTAAGGGTTCTTGTACGTGCACGCCACCAAGAACACGGCTTGGACTCTTTTTCGGTCCCATTGGAACTAATAGACACCTTTTTTTGCCATGCCCTCCCCGTATCATTGACATAGGGAAATCAGGCTTAAATATCTCTAAGTATCCTCGGTCATCATCGGGATCGACACAGATCACTGAACTACAGACCAAAATGAAATGGGGTTTAACGTCTTAGTATTCTAGTTCTGTGGGCTAATGAAGACGAACAGAGCCACAAACCAGAAGATACTCTTGTCTAGTTACTGTGTAAAAAGGAAAATAATTCACTTACCACTGGAAGGTTCATACATGGTAAATATATTGGCACAACCGTTGACTTCCTTCCAGTGTTGTTTAGCATCAATATAAACTTGAACTATATCAGAATTGGTGAGACTAACAGGAAAGTCAACTACACTGTCTAGATATTCTAACCAACTATCTTCCCAGGTGATGTCCGTTCTCTGAATATCATCTTCACTACAAATCAAAATATTCTTCATTTTATAAGTCTCTTATTGGAAATGATCTGGTGTTTATCGTCCTATTGTTATGCTCCTAACTGGGCTAATGACGACGGACATACGCCATACAGTGTGCTATGGGGACAATCTGTCCGGATAGTGGCACTACGGCCTACTTTTATTTCACATTTCAAAGCTTCTTTATGTGCACGTCCAATCCGAACGAACAGATATTGTCCTTTTCGGGCCTTCGGTCCTGCACCACTAACAAGGGGGAAACCGCGCAAGAAAATTTCGGAGTACTTTCTTGGCCAACACCGTTAGCGAACCCGAGATGTCCTTGTTATAATCTATCATTCCAACTTTATGTATTCTAAAGGTCGACTATGATCAGACAGGTAGTTTAGTAATTGAATGTATATCAGAGAGAGAGAGAGAGAGGGAGAGGGAGAGAGAGAGAGAGAGAGAGAGAGAGAGAGGGAAATTGGATTTAACGTTCACACGACACAAACCAGGTCATTTCCGAACTAACATATGGTTCAATTTTATTTCAAAAATTCGCTAGCGCGTAGGGGTCTTTAGAAGTGTGAGGAAACCGGAGGACCCTGAGAAAACCCACAAGGTTGGATAGGCGACCCTACTCCTTGCCATGTTCAAGCGGGGAATTGAAATAATGTATATCAGAATGAGGAATTATGTGTATGCATTTAAATTCATGTCATCACGACCAAAGAAAGAGGGGGGCAGCCGGTACAAGGCTCTGAGGCCACGAGCCCCCAATCCGATTCAGGGGGTAAAATATTTCTTTTCTTCGGCACATACAATTTCTCTCGGTGGCAATTCATGTCATACCTGCCATCAGACTTTTCTACGTTTTGGTTGATATCTGCCTCATATGCGGGAATTCTTGGAAGTTCAAGGTCATCAACCAGATCAAAGGAACCAGAAAGAATCTGATAATTTTCTTGACAATCTGTTGTAGAAGAAACCCAAAACAATTATGCATATATTATAATAAAATCCCTTTAACTGTCCTGCTCAAATATATTGCAATGAAATTGGTTTTATCATTTTAATTTTGTTTAACACTATATTGTAAAATGAAATGAAATTTAATGTCCTGCTGTTCTGCTCCGAAATGGGCTAATGAAGACGTGCTTACGCCATACAATATGATATGAGGGAAATTTTGCCCGCACAGCGGCACTACGGCCTACTCTTATATCGAACTCCAACTGTCAATGGATCTTTTACGTGCACGCCAATGTGTACGCGGCACTTCGGTTTTTCGTACCATCCGAACGGCTAGACAGCTGTTCTTGCTAGGCTCTCCGCATCACTGACAAAGGAGAACCACATCGGAAAATCCAATGCAAGGATCAAACACACGACCTCCAGGTTAGCGAGCCAGCGTCTTGCCCACTTAGCCACCACCAATATATTGTAAAATCTTAATTTTCTTTACATTGCGACTGTGTTTTGCACAGTTTAAGTTGTTATTCCCGATTGTAACAAAGATCTTTTTCTCTGCTACAATGTTTAATTCCCGTGATTTTCGTGGTATTACATATAAAAGGTTACGAAGATAGGATAGAAATTAAACTAGTAAAAAATTCAACCAACCTGAAAATGTGATGGTGAACTTTTTGGAACCCGGCATAATATTAACACTAGCTGTTTGTATAGAAGCCGAGAAGAAGATATGAGGGCTTCCATTTGTAATATTAATCTTGATCGACTGTTCTTCTTCAACCTTCATCATATGAAAATAGGTATGTTTTAAGTCATTTCGAAACTTACAAATATAGAGATCACAGACATGGGGTATGTGACACATCGCCGTTACTGTCTTACCAGTTCGGGTTTAACGTCCCGCGACCGGCACCAACCGGGCTTATGAAGACGGATATATAATTCCAACTGCCAATGTATTTTACGTTTACACCAACGTGTACTTGCGACATTGTTTTCTTTTATACCATCCGAAAGACAAGTCGCTCTTTCTTGTCAGGCCTTTTCTTACTGCATCGTTGACAAGTGAAACTCACGCTGGAAAACTCCGGGACTGATTGGTTAGTGAGCCAGCGCCTTAGTCACCGATTCACCTTGGCTCCCCAGTTCCAAATTAAGATGATATGCCGCAGCTTACATAAAGATAGATGAACCATCATCACATCTACATTTGTGATAACAGATTAATTCAAGAAAAAGAGAAAGTAGAATTATTACGCTATTACCTCAGATTTCAACATTGCCGCTTTCCAAATATGGTAGATGAACAACGATTCAGCGCAATAATCACTACTCACAGAAAATGTATACACTTCCGGTTTTTCATCTTTTTCTGTGAAAATAAAACAGACGAATTAAAAGTCTCTGAATATCATCAGGGGATCGGGGAATCCCCTCGCCAACTACAATATTGTGAAAATCGAAAGTAGCAAAAATGGTGAACTAAAAAACTGTCGTGATTCGGCATTCACTGTAGACGATATAAACTGGATGCCACAACCTAACTTAAGCTGCAATCTTCGATACATGAATTGATTTGATGAACCTCTTTTAAAACAATTGAATCCATACCGGGACGGTGTCTACCGTTGATATTTCTCTTTTGTTTTCTTAAATTTGTTAAATAATCAATTTGTGTACATTCGTTCTGCGCCAGATAATAAAATAAGCCAGTGGCTATTGTTACGACGAGTCGTAAAAATAGTCCTCAGACTATTGTTACGACGATGCTTTCACAGCCCTCTATCGGCGAAGTTAAAAACTGAATAGTCGTAAAAATAGTCCTAACCCTAACCCTTCCCATCTCTTAATTGCTGCCTTCAGTTCTGAAAACGTTGAAAATACTGCTCCTTTTTCAAAGCTGGCGTTGGGGAGATTGGCAGCCATTTTGGAATTCGTTCTAAACTTGGCTCAGACTCGTAACAATAGCCACTTTGATAAAATAAAGCTAACCTTGAGCGGGGAGAGAGAGAGAGAGTAATGGGGTTAAATGTCCACTCGGCACAAACTAGGTCATTTCGGGACTAACATATGGTTTAATTTTATTTCAATAATTCGCTAGCGCATAGGGGTCTTTAGCAGTTGGAGTAAACTGTACTAACCTTGAGCAGAGTACTGATGCCAATTTATAGTTTGCCATTTCTTCGAGTGATCCCAGCCGACTAGATGACTAATAGGTGGTTGTTTACTATCTAATGGCAGGTGATCGCACGATTTGTTGATTTTATCCACATTAACATCAAAACCTGAAATTTTAAAAAACAAAGTAGTGGGGTCCTACTGTTGTGCATTGACTGGGCTAATGAAGACTGGCTAATGAAGAGAGAGAGAGAGAGAGAGAGAGAGAGAGAGAGAGAAATGGGTTTAACGTCCACTCGACACAAACTAGGTCATTTCGGGACTAACACATGGTTTAATTTTATTTCAATAATTCGCTTGCGAGTAGGGGTCTTCAGCAGTGGGAGGAAACCGGAGGACCCGGAGAAAACCCACGAGGTTGCACAGGCGACCCTACTCCTTGCCACGTACAACCGGGGATTCGAAACCACGCCAGTTGACTCAATGACAGACTTTATGGTACAGCGCGCACGTGCTAACCATTCAGCCACCTAAAGGGCCAATGTGTAAAGGGCCTAGGTTTTCCGTCCCGATCCGAATGACTAGAAATGAAATGGGGTTTAACGTTCTACTGTTTTGCTCCGAACTGGGCTAATGAAGACGGGCATACGCCATACAGTGTGCTTTGAGGGAAATTTTGCCCGGACAGCGGCACTACGGCCTACTCTTATATCGAATTCCACCTGTCAAGGGATCTTTTACGTGCAGGGAACGAACACCCGATCTCCAGGCTAGCGAGCCAGCGCCTTACCCACTTAGCCACCGTGATCCCCCCAAATGACTAGAAAATAAAACAACCTACACAATGAAATGTCTCCAAACATTATGTGGTTAAGTGGGTAAGACCCGTGTTCGATCCCTGCATTGGCCGAGAAAGTTCATCGGGAGTTTCCGCCGTCGTTTCCCCATGTCAGTGGTGCTGGACGGAGGGTCTGGCAAGGACTGCTGTCTAGTCATATATGAAAGATATGTTATAGATATTCACATTCTACACATGTCCAATATTTAAAGGATTTTATTAAAAAAACAAATTGACAAAATTATGGGTTATAGTGCGCTGCTGACCATAAAACGTGCTTGTCGGACCTTGTCGGTGATTAGAAGGACTGCCTTTAAAGGAGTCAAGTCTTTAACTCAATATCATCCATAATCCTCGATGGTCAATTTAAACCAATAAAGTAAATTACAGTAAAAACAGAAAAATGTACATTCATATTACATTATTATATGCGTTGCGACCCATTTGTGTCCATTTCTAGATGCCAAAGAATATGGATTTAGCTCCTTTAAACTTACCAGAAATATAGAGATGACCAACTGTATCTAATAAACAATGCAACCCCCTCATCTTGCCAGGATTAAACCTGTGGCCAGAATCATCAACACATACATCTAGTACACTGACAGTTGATGGCAGAGATTGAAGACATCGGTGTAGATTACAGGGCGTGGTCAACACTTTTGTTAAATATGTGGCATCTATTACGTCACATTTCATGGTGTTCTTGTTGACCGCGGGTTGATGACTGGCACTCAAAAAGGAATTTGTTCTTCAAAACAAAATACATGGTTTTTTTTTTATAAACAATATTTTAATTATAGAAAAAGATTTAGGTATGGGCAAGGTCAATGTTCCAAAATGTAAAAAAAGGTTAATATCGTGAGAGGGGATTATCGGTCTAGAAATAAACTGATAAGAGGAAGAGGGAGAGAGAGAGAGAGAGAGAGAGAGAAGAGAGAGAGAGTGAGAGAGAGAGAGAAATGGGTTTAACGTCCACTCGACACAAACTAGGTCATTTCGGGACTAACATATGGTTTAATTTTATTTACATAATTCGCTTGCGCGTAGGGGTCTTTAGCAGTGGGAGGAAACCGGAGGACCCGGAGAAAACCCACGAGGTTGGACAGGCGACCCTACTCCTTGCCACGTACAACCGGGGATTCGAAACCACGCCAGTCGACTCAATGACAGACTTTATGCTACAGCGCGCGCACGCTAACCATTCAGCCATCCAACCCCCCCTAGTCATTTCGGGACTAACTTATGGTTCAATTTTATTTCAATAATTCGCTAGCGCGTATGGGTCTTTAGCAGTGGGGGAAGCCGGGGGACCCGGAGAAAACCCCCGAGGTTGGACAGGCAACCCCACTCCTTGTCACGTACAACCTGAGAATAGAAACCACGCCAGTCGACATAATGACAGACCTTATAATACACCGCGCACGTGCTAACCATTCGGTTACTCAACCCGACTTAAAACCAATAAAATTAATGTCTAGTTAAAATGAAAATTAAACGATTTACCTTCTTTTTGGATTGGTAATTATGGTTTCTAGTTTAGTATGTAACTTGTCTGTATATTCTTGATATAGAGATGTAAATATTGGTGGATATTCTCCCATATAATGATACACCCCACCTGTCAATGTATAGGTTTACTTGATTAAAAAAAATGAAATGGGGTTTAACGTCCTGGGCTAATGAATACAGGCGTACGCTATAAAGTGTGCTATGAAGGAAATTTGTTTTTTGTCTCATCCCAACAACTAGAAAATCACGATGAACTTTCTCGGCCAATGCAGGGATCGAACACGCGACCTCCAGACTAGCGGGCCAGCGTCTTATCCATTTGGCCACAAATTCTGACTTGGTCGGGGGAATTCCCTTTGGATCACCCGATAGAGTTGTATGAATTCCAGCCCAGGGATCCATCCCAGACAGGAGTATCTAGTCACAATTTAGGGCACGCCTCATTCTCCCATTCGTTAGTGTAAAGGAAAGACAACTCTGCTTGGGAGAATGGGTACGCCGGTCATAGAGGTTGGATTGTCTGAATAATATTCAACATACCTTTAGAATGAATAAGTTTTAATATGTTATGAAGTTTATCTTGGCTGTCTGATGTCAACATGACAATGACTCCATTATCTTTATAAACAGAAACGACCTTGACCTTTGGGCCAAGTTGGTAAGCCTGATCGACTGGTATATGTAAATTATAGAATGGATAAACTGAAATAGAAACCAAGAACATTTGGATAGATGTTCATATATATATAATATAAATTGTAGCGATGTCAAGTCGATACGCTTTGTACAGTTTATTTCTGGTTTACATTGTTGTGGTTCGCTTTAGTGACGGACTTTGATGACGAACCCACATTTCTACGTGCGGTTTAAACTCAATTATAACATGCTTAAGGGTGTTTAAGGATAAACACTTCCTGTTTCTCATTTAGAGGGGTGTTATTGTCCAATAGACATGTCCTGAGATGTAAAATCTAATGTAAAATCTCAGGACATGTCGATTGGACAATAACACCCCTCTGTTTTAGTAATTTCTTTTAAAATGCTAAAATAGCATGTTACAATGTCGATAAACACTTCCTGTTTTGCATTTAGAGGGGTGTTATTGTCCAATAGACATGTCCTGAGATTTTACATTAGATTTTACATCTCAGGACATGTCTATTGGACAATAACACCCCTCTAAATGAGAAACAGGAAGTGTTTATCTCCTAACTGAGAGAGAGGGAGAAATGGGGTTTAACGTCTACTCGACACAAACTAGGTCATTTCGGGACTAACATATGGCTCAATCTTATTTCAATAAATCGCTTGCGTGTAGGTGTCTTTAGCACAATAGAAACAAGGTTGGACAGGCGGCTCTACTCTACCCAAGGAGGACGTGGTTATTAGCTACAAATTAAATTTAAAGTTAAATATTAAAGTACAACATTGTTAGCCAATTATATGTATATTTACAGTTATAAGTATAGTAAAAATACAGTGTCGGATTTGTTAAATCATATGGTTTGTTAACTTACATTTAAAACGAGGTAAGTGCATATGAATACAGGGCTTATGTAAGATTACATCAAAATGAATGTAGTAATATAACAATATGTCAGTGAGCTGTATATTTACAGAAATGTCATTTGAAATATTTTTACAGAAAATTGTAAATTTACTGTCAAATAGTGGTCTCATCGGTTATTCCCCCTTTGATCACATATTAAATATTTAGTGTTCTGTCAGTCAGTTTAGTCGATCTATTTTAGACAAATAGACTATTCAAAATCTGAATGCACCGAACTGGCTAATAAAGACAGACGTGCCATATATTGGATTGTGTAGGACATTTTGCTTGGACTGTGTCATGCCACCTACTGTTTCCATTGTAAGGAGCAGAACAGCAGGACATTAAACCTCATTTTATTTAATTTCTTTACATTATTGATCTTATTTCATAGCTCGACTCGACTGAAAGGTCCGCAAAACTTTCAGTGTTCGCCAGGATCGAACATAGGACTAATTAGCCAAGCGGGGACAAACACGTTCCTTTTAAAAATTTTACGTAGCAAATTACAAAATATGTAATTATACAATAGTTATGTGGTATTATTACATAAACTCATTCAAAATACATAAATGGTTTTGTTTTAAACGTTTTTGTACCAATTTATGTAAATTAATATGGTAATTTTATATGACTTGTATTCCATTTACAGATATGCAATTTTACCTTGGATGTATAATAGCTGGAGGTAAAGATACATTACAGAGGCAGTGTGAAGTTGAATCGTTTTTCGTTATTCGTTATTCGTTATTGGTGAATAACGAATAACGAAAAACGATTCAACTTCACACTGCCCATTACAGACTGTGATATAACAGACACTGTTAAAATACAGTTATTACGATGGCAATATTTCTGCCAGTTAAAAAAGGGTAAAAATACATAATAATTTTAACAGTGTATAAATCACCTTTCTGGCATTCCTTTAGTGAGTCCAATATGGCTTCTTCTATTTGTAAACATTGTCTGATATCTAAACATCCATCCATATAAGCAGCAACAACCTCTCCTAATCCACTACCAGCAACACCATCAACTTTCATTTTACACATTTTAAAAGCATTAACCAGCACTAAAATTATAAATAAAAGAGAAATGGGGTTTATTAACGTCCACTAGACACAAACTAGGTCATTTCAAGATTAACACATGGTTCGATTTTATTACATTAATTCGCTTGCGCGTAGGGGCCTTTAGCGGTGGGAGGAAACCGGAGGACCCGGAGAAAACCCACGAGGTTGGACAAGCAACGGTACCCTACTCCTTGTCACGTACAACCGGGGAAGCGAAACCACGCCATTTGACTCAATACAGCGCGCACGTGGTAACCATTCCCGCCCCCCCCCTTAATTTATAAATAAAATCCATAAATTATTTGAGAATTAACCTCTATGAGTGGATGATTACTCTCAAGGCATTAACGTCCGCTTGCACAGAAGGTGATGTCGCAGAAACAAATTAAAGGGTACTAGTCGCGATTGACAGTCTAGAGTGTAGCGGAAGAAAGTTCGTTGAAATTGCTGTCCAGATTGAAATCAGAAGGGGACTGGTGCAGCCACTGGGATCCAACTAGCTAATATTAACCTTTTCAGGACCTCGATGAGGCGAGGCGAGGCGGGGGGCACCTGCTGACTGCTTCGCGTTTTGATTGCTACTGCAGTACTAGCATACTAAAAATTAAATGAAATATATAAATATAAAACCCAATGACATAGCGATCTGTGAATGGATTTTATGTTCATTCATGTATTTCTCCAATAGCTCATCTTTAGGCATTTCTAATTTCCATTCTTTGAAGATCTGTAATTTTAACAAAGAATAAAAGGTTATTTCCACGCCATAGTTCAGTGTTAGCAAAGGAATACAGTGGGGTTTAAAGTCTGGTTAGTACAATACTTTGATCAGTTTGAGACTAACATTTCAAAATTCATTACTATGGTTATATATGTAATGCAAGGAGAGAATGTTTACTGCCCAGGGTTCTTTTTCTTGCACACCAATATATACACCAATTGACCTCGTTTTTACTTCCCATACGAACGACTATATGCACTTTCCTTTTCAGCCTTGCAGGAAACATTCGGTTAACGTGAAATTATACGTTAATATTAGAATATTGATGGGTCGCCATAGCACATATTAACTATTTCTATTGCAGCAACTGCCCAGGGTGATGAAGAATGGGGCCTGTTTCACGAAATTTTAACTAAGATAAATCCAAATTTTAGTAATTTGATTGGATAATATTAGATTGATTTTAGTGCTTAGCCGATCAAAATTGAATTATCTACTAAAATTTGGATTTTATCTTTAGTTAAGATTTCGAGAAACAGGGTCCTGGACTAGTAGTCAGGTATATAACGTGTGTAATAAGTTCAACTATTACCTTGGAGATCTCAGAGAACATTTTTGGACAATCATGACTCAGTGGTATATTGAAAATCAGCCATAATGATTTTTCTTTCTTTAGTTCATCACTTGATTCACCTAGAAAACCCACCGATAAAATCATTACACAATCTAAATATTCAACAATAGCTCGATACCCGCCCGTTTCTTGTACGCTTGTTCGTTAGCTTACATCACCCGTTACTATTATTAATATTATTAAACTTAACCATTATTTCATTTATATAGATAAAAAAATAAAACATACTTTGCAAAATCAAAATGAATCTATCTACAAAACATTGTTCTTGTAAATGAATGGACTGGGGTTTAAAGTCCACCAAATATACCAGGGCTGGGGTAATGGTGTTGAATAATAGTAATGAAATGTAATAATCATATGTTTTGAAGTAATGGTAATGAGTAATGGAATGTAATAATTATGTTTTGAAGTAATGGTCATGTAGTAATGGAAGTTTGCAAAAGTAAGAAACTGTTGTCAAAAATTCAGAAGGTTCATTCGGCCCATGCAGTGATTCGAACCGGGGCATTCAGTTTCCTAATGAGACAACCACAGATGAGCTCAAGACCACGGAGTATCGAGTGTTTCTGAAGTAATAAGAATACCAGGTGGCTGTCTGGACAATCGTTCTATCACAGCATACTGCATGGCCTGGGCCCTTATTCACGAAAACTTAAACTAAGATACAATCGAAATTTTAAGAAATACTGCAATTCGATTGGCTGACCAGTAAAATTAATTTGCATATATCCAATGAAGTTGCAGTATTTCTTAAAATTTCGGTTGTAACTTAGGGCCCTGGTTGGTACAGAAATGTAAGACGTTAAATCACTTTTCCCCAAACATCTGTGTTCTGTGTTTCAGAGACAGGGGGAGAAATGAGAAAACCGGAGGAACCAGAGAAAATCCACAAGGTTGGACAGGCGACCCTACCCCTTGTCACGTACAAGCGGGAAATCGAAAACACGTCACTTGACTTAATGACAGACCTTCTGATCCAAGGCGCATGCGTTAACCATTCGGCCACCCAAACCGCCGTTTGTCTTACCTTTCATATCATCTAGAGTGATGTAACCGCGAACAGGATATCTTTTCTCGCATCCAATCATAGAATTAGATATTAATCTTAATAAACAATGTTCATTCTGGTTGTTCTTTATAAACGTTTTCATTTTATCCAACATGGCCGACGTTCTAGCAGACAGTAACATAATCTTCATACCATGCTCTACAATCAAAGAACTCAGTAAACATCGTGATATGCGATTTGTTTGTAAAAATGACCGCTTTGAAATTATTTTAAGGTGTTCTTTTAATTAAAGAGAGGACCCGGAGAAAACCACTCCCACCATATTCTCCAACGTTTAAAAAAACAAAATTGTAACAAATGTTCAAATTGGCGTGGCTTTATTTAACAAAAAAGGAGCTCCAAATAGGATCCGGTTTTATTTGCCTTTGTTTTTTTTTTTTCGTTTTGTGCATATGGTTTAAATATAGGGTAAGGGTTTCCTTGCCCGTGTGTTTTTAAAATAGGTTTTCCTTGCCTCTAAAGTTTCAAAATAGAGGATTTTAATTACCCCTTTGGTTTTAAAATAGGGTAAGGGTTTTACTTACCCTTATGTGTTTTGTCTTGTTTATATGGTTTTAAAATAGCGTGACCATTTACACCACCAAATCCAAAACTGTTGATTCCAATTAAACCATCTGAAATATTAAAAACCAATTATTTTTGAACCACGATTGTCGAGCGGAACTGGGCTCTCGAGCAAAACCGGGCTCTCGCCAAGAATGTCCCTAGACCAGTCTTCCATATTATCATTACATTAACTTTATTTCGCATTTTGATAAAAATTGCAAAGAAATTAACTGAAATGTGTTTCAACTTCCTGTTGTTCTACACCGACGGGCTAAGGAATATCGACATACAGTGTACTGTGAGGGAAATTGGATTCCAACTGTCAAGGGTTCGTACACGTGCACGTCGATGTGTACACGGGACCTCGGTTTATCGTCCGATTCACAAATAATAATACATTGTACTATAAAAATCAATGGTGAAACAATTCTTCCGTGTGACTTATCAAAAAACTCTAAAATACCTGGTAATGGGGTGGTTTTGTCAACAACTGAAACCTGGCCATTGTTTAGAGCATCTATGGCGGGATTGGGTGTTTTAAAGTTCAGATTGCCAGGGATTTTACCATGATGAATAGAAAGAAGACATTTGATCAAACCAGCCAAACCTGTGGACAAAAATTGTTTTAATGGCAAAAATGAATTGAATAATTATGTTAGAGAGAGAAATGTGGTTTTACGTCCAACCGACACAAACTAGGTCATTTCGGGACTAACACACGGTTTAATTTTATTTCAATAAATCGCTTGGGCTAAGGGGTCTTTAGCAGTGGGAGGAAACCAGAGGACCTGGAGAAAACTCACGAGATTGGACAGGCGACCCTACTCCTTGTCGCGTACAACCAGGAAATCGAAACCACACCAATTGACTCAATGACAGACCTGATGATACATCGCGCACGTACTAACTATTCAGCAATCCAATACCCCGAGGTTTTAACATAACCTTAATTTACAATAATCGTATCAAATAGAAATTGATTTTGGCACATCCAACAACAAGCATCCTAGATGTAAGCATGGAAATAATATAGTCAATTCAGAGCCGTCTTCCCAGTATTATAGGCTTCCGGACAAAGCAGTGTATCGGGGACCCTTCGCTATACAAACTCTCACAGGAATAAAAATGTAAATGGTCGATTATATTACATGAAAACATATTTATATGGTACTTCCAACAATATCAGTTTTGGGATATTAAAAAAACCAAAACATGTCGTATAGGCCCCCTATACTCACGAGGCGCCTATGTGGGTGGGCCCTCGGGCAATTAATTACCCAGCCTGCCCATGCGTTAAGACAGTCCCGCCTTTTCTGACATCAGAATAGCACAGCGATGTACGAACAAGAATGACCTCAATTAGACCAGGTTATCCAGTGTCTCAAGACACGGGTTTGTTCTACCATGACCGATTAATCTACGGTCCTCAGGGTAAAACATCCTACTGTTCTGCTCCGACTGGGATAATGAAGACGTGCATACGCCATACAGTGTGCTATGAGGGAAATTTTGCCCGGACAGTGGCAGTACGACCTACACTTATATCAAATTCCAACTACCAAGGGTTCTTTTCCTTTCAACCCTAACGACTATACAGCTGTCCCTTGCTAGGCACCACTGAAAAGGAGGAATCACGCTAGAAAATCCTAATGAACTTTCTCGGCCAAAGCAGGGATCAAACATGTCTTGCATCATGGCTCAATTAAAACAACAGCCACAGGAATTTGGAACTAAAAGATTTTGACCAATGCAACCAGGTTCTTTTGGATTTCAAACAATCTTTTTTCCACGAATTAATAAGAAAATCGTTTAACATGTGTTCTCGAGGAAAAGAATCAAATTGGTGTAGTTTTACCTGCAGCGGCTTCACAATGTCCCATGTTGCTTTTAACAGATCCAACTAGTAGAGGTTTCTTTCTGGATTTACATAATACCGATGCTATAGCCGTGGTTTCTATTTTATCACCAGCCTACACATTAAAATAATAGAACACAACTTTGACAAGTTAAAGAGTCGGGATTGATTGTCCATGGGTGGCCCTGTGTGAAATCTCTCCGATTAGCTCTCAGTCTGGCTATCAGTGGCATATAGGTGAACGATTTGGGCAACGTGATGACGATAATTCGGACAATTCGAGACTAATATTCTAACCTATTGTACCAAGAATACCCCCCCCCCTTTGTACGTGACAAGGCGTAGGGCCACCTGTCCAACCTCGTGGTTTTTCTCCGGGTCCTCTGGTTTCCTACCA
This sequence comes from Patella vulgata, assembly GCF_932274485.2. NCBI lineage: Eukaryota > Metazoa > Mollusca > Gastropoda > Patellidae > Patella > Patella vulgata. Next base: position 9,959,620 of record NC_065885.2, read on the forward strand.
CTGCTAAAGAAGCGAATTATTGAAATAAAAGTGACCCATATGTTAGTCCCGAAATAATTTAGTTTGGGTTGAGTGGATGTCAAACCCCATTTCCCTTTCTCCTTCCAAGAATCTTACTAATAATATTATTAACAAAAACTGAAAGTAGCTTTTTGGTATATTCGGATGAATTGGAGTCGGGTGATGTTCTTGACAAAAATAAAGACCATCAATTTTTAGATTTTATATAAATTGATCAATATTATGTCACTGACCTGTGTGCCTGTACCATGGGATTCTACATAAGCTACGTCATTGACTGAGATCTTGTTATAAAGAGATGATAATAGGTTGGCCTGGGAACTTTCACTTGGGTAAACAATCCCTGTACAACAGAAGATTAACAAATAGAAATGAAATAAGGTTTAACGTCCTACTGTTTTGCTCCGAGCTGGGCTAATGAAGACGGGCATACGCCATACAGTGTGCTATGAGGGAAATTTTGCCCAGACAGCGGCACTACGGCCTACTCTTATATCGAATTCCAGCTGTCAAGGGATCTTTTACGTGCACGCCAATGTATACACGAGACCTCGGGTTTTCGTCCCATCCGAACGACTAGACAGCTGTCCTTGTCAGTCCCTCCGTCTTGAACCACGCTGGAAAATCTGGATGAACCTTCTCGGCCAATGCAGGGATCCAACACCAGACCTCTAGGCTAGCGAGCCAGCTTCTTACCCACTTAGCCACCGTGATCCACCATTAAGAAAGCCATTTTTATTAATACAATAAAACACACATTCAACATCAGCAAAAATATTGGTTTGGGCAAATTTGTACATTTCTGCAACATCTTCTGGCTATTCGATTAGGTCTCTTTGAGCCATGTATCCGTCTTAAAACCACATCACGTGTACTAAATTTTGTAGCGTAGAAGAAACAATTAATCGAAACGCTATAAATCGGATATTAGTATTAGGTGAACATTCAAGGTAAAATTAAATGCCTCACAGATAATTTTCTGGGCGTCATGACTAACACTTAACTGCAATGTGGCCAAATCGAATGTTAAGATATATTTACAATCTTAAATATACATTATAGTAAGTGCAGGAGGACCGCACTACAGTAAAACAACAATCTACAAGATAAACCTGCGGACAAGACAGAAAATAGACATTGCATCAAACAAACGAATATCAAATCAAGTGAATGGATCCGGGGGCCAACCGTAAGCGTCCACTGCGCTGTACAGTCCCGGGCATATTGCTGCATATTGCATGTCTTTATTTTGGGCTAAAAGCTATTATTTAGACATTTTATTCACGGGTTAAGCTCATAATCATCATAACCATCGGATGGTCGCGATTTTCAATGGATTGAAACACGATCGCGACTTAGTAATTTAATTGGGAATTGGCAATCGAGAATGTACCTTGAACACTCCAAAACCTGATAAACTCGCCCAGAACGACGAGTAATTGCACTGAAATGTTTTAACTATTATAGATAGCATGAGCATGACCGGCTCTTTATCTAAATTCTTTAAAGCTTGACCGATAATTTGAAAGGTGCTTTATTTGAAGATTATTATAATTAGAAACCTACCCTCTTCCTTATAACCATCACAGTTGACACCAATATCATCAATACTAGCATATATTCTCTTCATATCTTCTTCTCTTCTGCAAATATAAGATACAGAAATAGGGTTTAACCTCCACTCGACACAAACTATGTCATTTCGGGATTAACATATGGTTTAATTTTATTTCATTTTTTTCAATAATTGGCTTGCGCATTAGGGTCTTTCCAAGTCCAAGTGTGTGTGGAGAAACCCCAGGAGGTTAGACAGGAGACTACACTCTTTATCACCTACAAATTGGGAATATAAACCACGCAATTTGACTCAATGATAAACCTTATAATCTAAACGGCGCACATTAAACCATTCCGCCACTCTCTCAGATATATTAGTAGTATGGTTAAATGGAGAGAGAAAAAATTCATTAACCAGCTCCATACTCAAAGCCACAGTGGCTCCAGAGTAGATACTTCAATTTTGATTGGCTAAGGACTAAAATCAATCTAATATTATCCAATCAAATTACTAAAATCTGGATTTTATCTTAGTTAAAATTTCGTGAAACCGGCTCCAGATAATTGGATATCTTAGGATCAGCGATAGTTTACATAATATTTTCTAAAAACTACAGTCCATTACTGTATCTTCAAAAACTGCTGCATCAATGTGGATTCCTTCTTCAACTAATAGGGCTTTATCAATATAAATTCAAACCTTGAAATTAAAATGGCCGCTACCCCATCTGACCTGACGTATCCGTTCGCACTTTTATCAAATACATTACTGGTACCAGTTGGACTTAACATACCAAGTCGATGGAACTTTAGAGAACAGTTAGGATTATCTATTAGATTAGCACCTGAAAAGATAATTAATGTAGCCTTAAATCAAGAAACCGGGGGGGGGGGGGGTAACGTCCACTCGACACAAACTAGGTCATTTCGGGATTAGCATATGGTCCAATTATTTCATAAATTCGCCAGCGCGTAGAGGGTTTTTTTTTTGGGGGGGGGGGGGCGGGTGACCCAGAGAAACCCCAAGAGGTTGGAACGGCGAACCTACTCCTAGTCAGTACAATTTGGGAATCGAAACCACGCAACAGACCTCGATGACAGACCTTATGACCTAAAGGGAGCACGTTCAACCATTCCACACCCCCCCCCCGCCAAGTAATATATTATTAGTTTGATTAATTATTAATGGAGAGCAAAAATTGGTCTTTCGAAAATGCAGATCCAAAGACAATACATATTCCTGAAGCAAAGCCCTTCGTTTAATCTGGGTCTTCCCTGAAACTTTGGAGAGTGATTTAAAGTATTAAAAACGGTGAAAGTATGTTTGTCTCCAAACAGTATTGTTTACATTGTTTTCGATTTGATAGGGTCGTTTGTCACGCAATTAGTTTTTCTGCAATATTCTGCTATGCACTGGTTAATTGGGCATAATAAAATCGTGAGTCATGACGTAACGTTATGTAAACATATTCGATCCAATTTGGAGCTCTGTTTTAAGCGTAATGCTTTTGTAACGCAGTTAGCTATTGGTTGTTAATTGGACCATTTACCAGTCATAATTTGGAACAGAAATTTGCCTTCGTTATAGCAGTGTTTAGTGGGATTAGATATAATCAAACGAAACACTGCGAGGAGTATGAAGACAATAAAAGGGAATATACGTTCTAGTTCGAGTGTAATCTTTTTCAGCCTGGCTCCCTTTTGTCAGTGGTGCAGCAAGAACATTTGCCACACCCTCATAGTTTTTCTTCTTCACAGGAATTATCAGTGAGCTAAAAATCGTCTATGTGGCCGCTGTCGTTCTCTACTTTAGACGGCTACAATAACTGCTTTCCTTTATTTGCGTCACATTAGAGATTCTTCTAGCAAAGATCTGTTATTTATTTTTTAACCAGTTCTATCACATATTTAAATATGGTGGACACCAATATTGTCTTTTAAAGTGAAACATTAAAGCTTACCAGCAACAATGGCGTATTTACATTTGCCCATCTCCAGATCTCTGCAAGCTGTATGTAGTGCGCTAAAACTAGAGCTACAAGCTGTATCGATAGAACATGCTGGTCCCTTAAACTTGAACTTTGACATCACAGAACTTAAAACTGATGACCCATGGTTTACTGAAATATATTAATTTCGTAGAATGTATTAGTAGCACAATTTCGTTTCCGGGATGAAGTTGAACCGACTAGGGGCGAGACGTTATTCAGTATTTCGTGGAATGTATTAGTAACACAATTTCGTTTCCGGGATGAAGTTGAATCGACTAGGGGCGAGACGTTATTCAGAATTTCGAGGAATGTATTAGTAACACAATTTCGTTTCCAGGAGGAATTGAACCGACTAGAGGCGAGACGTTATTCAGAATTTCGTGGAATGTATTAGTAATACAATTTCGTTTCCGGGATGAATTGAACCGACTAGGGGCGAGACGTTATTCGGAATTGATGCCTTGGAACCGGAATCCTTCAGAGGTAGCCGAGCGATGTACTGGATATTGGGCACTAGCACAATACTAACGACATACTAAGGGGAGAGAGAAGGGGTTAGTCGATAGGGCTAACGAAGACGGGAGAGGGGGGGGGGTCTTCGGTAGTTTTCAAGGTTAGTCTTCACAGGGCTGACAAGGAAGGTCCACTCGTCCAAATGGAACAAAAAGTAGAACGAACCGCTGATATCCGGGAAACGTTTTCCTGCCTCTGGTATTGTACACGTAACCATAGAAATACAAACTGCCATATGTTTCTCAAAATGGTCAACGTATTCCGGTGACGAGCCATTTTACTCCATTCCGGTAAGTTATACTAGTGTTGTGAGAGAGTTTTATTTAAACGTTATGGGACATAAGCCATATACTTTAGTTTTCGTAAACAAATGGAATGAAATAAAATGGGGTTTAACGTCCTACTGTACTGCTCCGAACTGAGCTAATGAAGACGGGGTTTTCATAAACAGGTGTTGTAATTTGTTACAGCAACTTACATCTATTAGCGTGTAGTGTTTGACTGGTTTTAACAACATCAGCATCAGAAAACGTACAGGCCAGATAATACCCAACCACATCCTTCTGTAGATGACTTAGATCCAAGCCAGAATCCACAATACTTTCATACGTCACTTCCGCCAAAATCCTTTCTAATTGGTTCAATTCATCAGCTTCCTTAAGAATCAATGGAAAATTCGAATTTAAAAACAAAAGGTTTTTGTTTTTTACTCTAATGCGCTTTTATTTCATTTTGTGATAGAATGTTCTAAGTGTGAAAGTAAATAAAGGTCACCCAGTCTGGTTACGATTCAACTTGTACATAAATATCAAGATTAGGGTTAAGTATTAAATATAGAGATTGAAACCACACACAATCAACAAAACTACTTATATCAAACACATTTAGGTCCAACTATTATTAAAATCGGCGAATTCTAGTTTGAGTTATGTAATCGACATTTAAACATGCATTATTCAGGAGCTATATCTGCGTATTGCAGGTCTTTCTTTGGGCCTGAAATGTTATCTAAATTATTAATTAGACATTAATTAACCTATCCAGACTATAATCAACTCTAGATGGCATCGCTATCCTTAGTGGATTGTGAGCCGATTTACTGCATAACTTTCCGTCGCGATTTAACGATTAAATGGATAATCGAGACTATGCCGTTTATCGTACTGACTTTAGTAATGATGATCAAGGATAGGCGGAAATTCAATCGCTTTGTTCTCGGTTCATAGTGGATCAATTTGAATGAAGTTTTCAGCAAATTGCCTTTACATTATTTAGTTTTTAACTATTATAGTGAGAACTGCCAACTCATTATCAAATCTCCAATAATGTATCTTTAAGTGAAGATTTGTTTCTGCTGATTTCACCTCTTGATTTCTTTATATCTTGGGAAAATACATACACACGATTATTGTATTTTATTACTCTTATATCTACCTGATGAGATGTAATACCAAAGAATTCAGCATCAAACAAGGACAGATCTTTGATACAACCAGAACGAGGAGGAAGGCTGTAGAGTTTAGGCGGCCATCTTGTACATCCGATCATATCTTTACCAGATTCCAAGTTTTTCCAAAACTCCTGAAATGTTTTTAATTTAAATAATGTTTTATTTCTAAGATTATACTCATAAACTGACACAAATTTCATTAACAAAGATTCTACTTTTAAAAGACAAAACAAAACAATATTTCCTTTAATTGGTATCTTGGGTATTTGAGTATACGCGCCCTTTCCTGTTTCATTGCTAGCAGAATGTTTGATTTAAAATATCAGTATCCAAAAAAGAAAAATGGGCAGTGAAAATGAAAACGTTTAGATTTCCCAACAACGCACAGTTCGCACATCCTTAAGAACGGCATTGATTGGGGATGGGGTTGTCAGTCGTTTTCTGTAACCCTGTAGACCATAAAAGTAAATTATTGCGGACCAGTTCAAGAGAACTGAGCAATGTAATTGGGGTTAACGCCCTACTTTTCTTCACTGGACTATTGGAGACGGGTGCACTCTATGGCCTACTCTTAAATGGAATTCCAACTGTTAATGATTCTTTTACGTGCACGCCAAATTGTACAAGGGACCTTGGTTTTTGGTCTCATCCGAACAAATAGACACTGCCCAATGTGCACCACTAACAAGGCGACACCACACTGGAAAATCCCGGGGATCTTCTCGACCAACAACGTGATCGAACCCCGGACCGCCTAGTTGGCAAGTCAGCAACTTACTCACCGAGCCACCGCGACTCCCAATTGGTATCAGAAAGGACTATATTGTTTATGATAGTACCTGTATATTATCAGATTGTGGAAATCTACAACTTATTCCACCAATAAATCCTTTACTATGACCTTGACCTTTACACTCCATCTTTCTCAATCCTCAATCTAGTATTATCGTGTAAATTAAAAATTTGCAATTAAATACAACTTTAGAAAATTGAAACTTTTCAAATAAATACAACGGATTAGTTATACAGGAATTGGAAATATATAAACACTGGAATTGGTAATGCAAAATTCAATAACTTTATTACAGAAATATAAAATGGGCGATTATGTTTGATCCGACTCCCTTTTCTATTTCCATCATTTTTACATTCCATCATTTTTACATTCCATCACTTTTACATTTTAGGATTAGGGTTACTGTCTGATTCATCGTAAATTTTAAACGGATTTCTACGATTATGAACAAACTACTTAACTTTGGTTATTATAAACTTACCTGTGTGTTTGTAATGAACTCCCGTTCGATAAAATCCATTGCACAACTAATTATCACAACGATGAGAACAATTTCTCTCTTGAAAAATTTGAAAATTTACTTGTAATTTCGACAGAGTCGATGTCAACAATGTCTTCGTGACGTATTGGTCGAATCCAATATACCTGTTGCGGGGGTTGGTTAACATTGAAAGATAGTTTGACAGCGCGATCATTTTGATCGTATATGGGTTTGGGCGACGAAAAATATCAATTGAAGGCAATTACATAGGAGATTTATATGGAAACCATTGATCGCCAGTCTATCAAATTTTCTTCACAATTAAAATATCACTGATTGCACGGATACTCGTAAAAATAAAGTCATGAATAAACTATAAATATCCTATCTTCTTTATGTTATAAATAATTTAACAAGGATCATGAAGCTTACCTCCGAATTCTCTGAGTGTATTTTTAATTTTATACGCATTCTTTCGATCGAATAATAACCGCTTCAGTAACATCTTTAAGCGTGTTGCGGCAGCCCTCAGCGTGTCTATTGCCGTATTGGGTGCCCGGGTGGGTATATAATGCTACTAAGCCCGTATGACCCCGTAAGAAGCGGAACATTAATTCTCGATTCGACAGTTTTGACCGAAGTGTGATAAAGCCCGTAAAACGAATGTATAGTTGTGTTTGTGCGGCATGCGTGTTCAAAAGTAAATAATCCCATCCGAGTCGCTAATCAAATAATTAGAACAAAATATTTCAAAAAGTAAAGCTATAAAATTTGCAGAGATTTTACTAGAATGTAAAAGACGGTAACTAAATACAGGAATGCGGGTAGTTATGTGTGCGAACGCTCAAACTCAATGCTAATTGTCGCAGGTATCCAGACCACTCGGACCAAAGACTACTCGGACTAAGACCAGTCGGACCAAAACAAGACCAGTCGGACCAATTAAATTATATTATAAGGCTAGACAATATGCTATTTATTTATTATTAAATCACAATACAAAGAAGCAAATAATTCTTATACGGAATTCTTATATTTAGAGTTGTTTGGTTCAATTTTGTGTACGTAAATAAATCAACGATTAGTTTTAAAATTAATTAATAATGGTGCCAAAAAAAATTATCAATCTAATTTTTCTTTACTCTTGCAATGAGACTCGGTATGTCCAGACTTTTGACAGATTCTACATATACGGGTATACTGTTCTTGTCTGTTCTACCCCACTAACCCCTGGGTTACTATATATGGGGGGGGGGGGGGTGGAGACACGTTTTCAAGTTATCCGCCCTTGATGCGTTAATATAAACAGCACATAATAATACGCAGACCGGACGTTTATATGCCCCTTTTTAAACGTGACTACAAGTGTGGTTCTCGATATTTTGCGATTTGGAATACAATTATCAATTTATTCAAACAACACGTTATTATTAGTTCGAGTAGTCATATTAAAACACACACAATTATCAATTTATTCAAATAACACTTTATTATTGGTTCGAGTAGTCATATTAAAATAAACACAATTATCAATTTATTAAAATAACACTTTATTATTGGTTCGAGTAATTATATTAAAACAAACGCAATTATCAATTTATTAAAACAACATTTTATTATTGGTCCGAGTCGTCTTTCTGTTGGGTCCGAATAGTCTTTTTGTATGGTCCGAGTAGTCTATTTGTTTGGGCTGAGTGGTCTATCACTTGGTCCGACTGGTCTTGAACCGAGTGATCTTTGGTCCGAGTGGTCATGGATTCTTGTCGTAATTGTACTTGAATTTCCTATGCTGTCACCCCTAATACGAAATGATATCTTCCGCAGAGTGACGTAACCATCTTCCATATTGGTATTTTTCTCTGGGAAAAGTTTGTGATATTTCAATTTTTCAAGAGAGAACTTGTTTTCATCGTTGTGATAATTAGTTGTGCAATGGATTTTATCGAACGGGAGTTCATTACAAACACACAGGTAAGTTTATAATAACCAACGTTAAGTAGTTTGTTCATAATCGAAGAAATCCGTTTAAAATTTACGATGAATCAGACAGTAGGGCTAGGGTCAGGTATTTAAGATTAAAACCTATAAATTCAGGGTTAGGGGTTTAAGATTAAAACCAATGAGTACGACAAAATTTTCAACAACAATGAAATATTGAGACACTAAAATGGGAGTCACATCAAACATGAATGCCATAAAATGTTCCAATGGCATTTAATAATTGAAATACATACCCAGGACACAATTATATGGAATACAATTATTCGTTATGACTGAGCTATAACGACTATTGAATCCCAGTGGAAACCGACGATCATGTTTGATCCGACTCTCCTTTTCTATTTCCATCAATTTTACATTCCATCACTGTGTCCACATAGAACATCCTACTTTCTATTAGGGTTAGGGTCAGGTATTTAAGATTAAAACCTATAAATTCAGGGTTAGAGGTGGTGCCACAATACAATGAAATATTGAGACACAAAAATGGAAGTCACATCAAACATGGATGCCGTGGAAACCCGCTAAGTAATAAACAGTAATTGTAGTCCTCAAAATTTACTGACATCATCATGAGGTCAAGGACTTTTAATTATTTTCGTTGATGATGATGGCGTCTCTTGAATTGGGACTTTAAACCGAATAATGAATTCTAATTTATCAGAATCTTTTCTGTATTCATAGACATCAATATGTTATTCATTCACCTTTCTGTCTTTCTCCTTCGCTTCAAACAGAACCAGAAGAAACTACAGAACGATACAAATACTCCTCCTCCCACCTTCAATCCAACTCATCGACTGACTGATAGCACCTTCCTTTAAAATTTAGTAATGTTGAACGGGACTACAGATCTGGATGTCATGTCTTCTGTTAGTCTTGTATATCCAGATAAATTTGAAAGACAAGCTTAATGTCTTGGCGACTGTGTCTGAGTTGTTGACTTTGAAAGTGCACGTGCCTTTGAAACGCTTTATTCCCGCGTCAAAGTGTTGTTATGGAACACGATACGCGCCAAAATAAATCTTACGTTTGTTCTGACTGCCATTTCAACCAAATAAGGAGAAAAAGAATAATAATCAATTACCTTTGTACAGTTAGGTGAACCTTACAGATACTCGAGAAGAATTATCAGACGATCGAGAAATGTAATGCACGCCACCTGTAGCAATCTAAATCTCTGGACTTAGATTTCACAAAACAAATGTTGATTCTGCACCTGATTTCCCGGTTGTACGTGACAAGGAGTAGGGTCGCCTGTCCAACCTCGTGGGTTTTCTCTGGGTCCTCCGGTCTCCTCACACTGCTAAAGACCCCTACGCGCAAGCGAATGATTGAAATAAAATTGAACCATGTGTTAAGTCCCTAAATGACCTAGTTTGTGTCGAGTGGACGTTAAACCCCATTCTCTCTCTCTCTCTCTCTCTCTCTCTCTCTCTCTCTCTCTCTCTCTCCCTGATTCTGCACCTACCGGGTTATTAATTAATTTTCCAGTGTCAGTGGTGCAGTACGGAGGGTGTGGCAAAGAAAGCGTCTAGTCGTTCGGATGGGATGAAAAACCGCTTGCATATTGGTATCCACGTAAAAGATCCCTTCTTAACAGTTGAAATTCGATGTAAGAGTAGGTGTTAGTGTCGCTGTCTGGGCAAAATTACCCTCATAGCACACTGTACGGCATATGCCCGTCGTTATTAGCCTATAAAATGCACTGGGTAGTTGAAAAATTTTGTAATGTATCATTTTCATTTTGTACGGTTTATTTTTGACATAATAAAAAGTGGTTGCCATGCAAGATACGCCCGCATTGTGCAAGAGATTGACAGAGAACAAGCTACGGTCCGACGTGCGTCAATATCGAAAGGAACTGAGATCTTTGGACTATAAACATATGTGTAAAGTTTCATCAAAATCGGATAAAAAGTGTGACCTCTAGAGGATCTAAAAGCTAAAAACGCGATTTTTAGTAAAATCAGGGGTTCATAATCGAGGACGTCACGACCCGATATGCGCTAATATCGTAAGGAATCGAGATCTTTTTGATATAAACATTGTGACCTCCAGAGTGTTCACAGTCTGAAAACGCGAATTGTCATTCAACCAGGATCCATAATCCATGCAGTTAAAGTCCGATACATGCCATTATCGAAGAGAACCAAGATCGTTGGGACATAAACCTATACAAGGTTTGTCAAAATCAGATAAAAATGTGACCTGTAGAGATGTAGAGATTCCACAAACGAACTGTGAACGGACGGACAGGGGCGACGACAATATACGTTCTTCAATATCCTTTTATTTTCTGTTACCTTGATAGTTTGCCAGAAATCAAGCTCTGGCGGTAAAACTAAGTTAATTACGTTTTTGGAAAAATGGATATACTGCTTTCACTGGAAATTTTATTAATGCCGGCCGTGAATATTGGCGACAAACGTTCAACGTTGTAATATTTCTTTTTCGACCGTTAAATACATCTAAATATATGAAACCATATTTTTAGGGAGTGGGTTGCAATATTTAGTCTTCCTTAATGTGTCCATGTCGTCCATCGTTTAAATTGCACCCTCCCACCCCAAAATATATGAAACCATATTTTTAGGGAGTGGGTTGCAATATTTAGTCTTCCTTAATGTGTCCATGTCGTCCATCGTTTAAATTGCACCCTCCCACCCCCACCTACCGCCCCCCAAAATTTTCGTACCTCGTGTTGCTAGACCGGGAAGGTCCACATCAAACATACTTTATGCATAACGACTTGTATACAGGAATCGTCTCTTTAATAAAATAATGTTTATTCCCAATCAATATATACTTTAACTTTATTTATTTCACAATTTATTTCGCAGAATCATTAAAGTAATGCATCAAATACATGTTTTAACCCTTTCGGTCCATGGATGTATCATAATCTCTACTGTACGACAACCCGACCCCATCCAATATTTTCGAGGGTATCGTCCCTTTAACGCTGCGAGACTTTCGAGGACCGTCTGGGCGCATTATGAACTCAGTTATTTATAATTTTGAAAATATTTTAAGAGACGATTATTCCCGGTACTTAAATGCTAACTCGTAATCATTTTCAAATCACAACAATTAAAAATTACATGTGAAATTTCATGAACAAAACAAATAAAATCTAAACAAACAATAATGAACGAAACTCATTCGTGAATTAGCGCTCACAGACTTAAAGCAAACAATCCCATAATCCAATAAGAAACCTCGCTGCGCCGTCGCAGTGCATATCATTTTGTCATCACAGGCGAGATAATACGTTCAAGCAAGCACGTGTATACCTTCGAGTGGGTGGTGACTGTTGATTGACGCCATGGCGAAGGAAATCCAGGGCTTTAAGAAAAGAAGGGGGTTGAAATCTGAGCTGAACAATCTGCCAGTGATAAACTATTTTACTACTACATATGAAAATATTAAATCTAAACATTATGTGTTTGAAACGAGTCTAAATATGGTGGAATCGAGCTGCGGCATGGTTGGCGGAAGACTGCTCCATCTTGTTGGGAATCCAGGTAATATGTTTCCTCTAATTATGACCTCGTATTGGCGAAGACTCAGAACCTCAAGACAAGGTGACCTTTAGTCCAATACTAAATATAAGTTTTAATCAAAACTTTAAAAATCCGGGCATTCTTAAGCCACGTATGATAGCATCATCGGCCGCGTTTGATATTTACCAAGGGCCACATTTGATAGGCTTATAAAGGCCGCGTTTAATCGCATCTTTTTTGTGTATATGTCTCCAGTCTACGATCACAATATGAATCTTTTAATATTTCTTTGAACAAATCACAATTTTTTAATACAATATGACGTTTTTATTAGAATTGATGACCTCCGGGACTTAAATCCGGGCCGAATTTTTTATATTCATATAATTTTGCGGGATTTTCTAATGGTGTCTGTCGAGAAATAGAACCCAAATGAATGTATGGCAGCTTAGATAAATATTTAAAAAATATGAATAAGTTGCAAGTAAACCAAAAGGAAATATATTTTTTTTCTGTATTGCCCTATAGATCTCTCCCATAATTCCCAGCACATCTCGCCTACACGTTAACATAACAGAACATTTCATTGGCTAATATCTTAGATCAAAGAGACCACAGTTTATTTAAAACTCCGTCCAGGTGGATAAAAAAGTTGTATTATTTGATTGAGATCATTCTGGAAACATCGGCCTATTTATGATTCTATATCCCTCCAAATTGTATTTCAGAGGAACTAGAAAACCGGGCATTGGAATATTTGAAACGGACCAAAGATAACTATCCAATTATAAAGAAAACCCCAAAAGGCGTAAGTAAAATCTGCTAACTCGTCTGGGTCTGAACTTACTAATAAGACCTTTAAAGGCTTTATTTGCATTTCATTTGAATTCCGAATAAAAACTTAAAAATTGAGGACATGCGGTCAGTGGTCTGAAAAAAATTTCATATTGTATTCGATATCTCTAACCGCGTGTATGTAATATACCTATGGCATACATGACACCTAGGTCCCCCACCCCTATTTCATTCTATACATTACTTTTGTTTTACACAGTACTATTCAGTTCCCCCGTACAGCATACTCAACCATGGAAATATGCAAGAATGACAGAAGTATTGTGTATACTCATTGCTGCAATGATCTATTTGACATTAGATGTATTCAGAGCCAAATCAACCTATTCTTTTTGACTTCAAATGTTATATAAATTATTATTTAGACATTTATTGGCATGGGAATCCCATAAGCAACTATCTAGACCATCGGGTGGCTTAGATGTTGAAAGGATTAGAACCCGCTCGCCATTTAATGATTTAACGATACACTTGTTAATCGAGACTTATGGTAGAACTGTTTTACAATCTCGACTACATTTTCGAAACTTCAAGCACTCAAAACTTGACCCAGGATAAAATCATTTGACTGAAATTGTCAATAAATTAATTTCTTATCTTTTTTTGAACTATTATAGCAAGAACGATCAATCCTTTCTCAAAATCTTACATAATGCATCATTAACATATCTAGGTGATTTGTATTAATTTTTTTTTTGTTTCAGATGTTCCGTAAAACCAAGAGTAGAGTAATTGATTGGGGTTTAAAGAAAACTCAAGTTGTCCTTCAAACTTCGCCTGGTAAAGTGGTAGTATGGGGTATAGGCGCAGCTTCTAATGTTTCTGACAGGGTGCTGTCTTCCGTATACTATGCTACCAATACTCAGCCACAGGAACCGCCAAAATCTAAACATAAAACAGACAAGCGTATTCTCAAGAGTCCACTTAAGAGCCCGGACAAGAAAAAGGTACTAGTACTAATCTTTGAATTTTATCTCGCTCTGATCGACCTTGAGGGAGAGGTGATCAAATGGGTTCTGTCCATTATTCTGTATCTGTTTTGTATCACAACCATCTCATAAAAACTTTAATATATTTTAGACTGTGTACACACAACAACCTATCTGATTAAAATACAGATCTATATTTCGTTTCATTTTTTATACTTTCAACGGCCTCCACTACATAAATATCTGACCAGTATTAGTGGAAGGTCGCGTCGGATGTCATACGACCGGCTTTTGAGTTTATTACGTCAAACATTGATTAATAAATCATCGTTGACGTTTCTAGTCGTTTATCCAAACTTGCATCTCAAGGCCAAACACTCGTCGTAACAGACCGTTTCATTGGCTAATCCCTCACATCATAAATTGGAACTCCGTTTATGTCCACTAAAAGCGGGTAGCATAATCGGGGTGTCTGATACAATGTGGTATATTGATAACCGAGTCTCGGTAATCTTTTTTTCGTTTTTTTTCTCGGGGATGGGGACGGTCATTTAGAATGCTCTATTTTAAACTAAAATTTATTTTCCGTAAAATGCTTTTATTTTTTAGAGACGTAACAGTCTGCGAGAGACAACTTGTACATTTGTAGAGTTTACCATTGTACTCCCATTAGAAGTTACAGTAAGTATCTTCATCTGTATCCGTTTCCAGCGTCCAGATTTTTCAAATTTGGCTTCCAGGTACCAAGGAAATATCCCCTACGTTCATGACACCAAGAAGGCGATCACATTATGATCGCTTTAATAAAAATTCTAGTGATCTACATCATAATGTCTGTGATTGAGTCCAATGGCATGATTTCGATACCAAGGTTATACGTGACAAGCAGTAGGGTCGCCTGCTCACCCCCTGTTGGTTTCCTCCGGTTCCAGTGAATTATTGAAATACAATTGCATATGTAAGTCCCAAAATGTCCTAGATTGTCGAGTGGGGGCGGGGTTGGATGGCTGAATGGTTAGCACGTGCGTGCTGTATCATAAAGTCTGTCATTGAGTCAACTGGCGTGGTGTCGATTCCCCGGTTGTACGTGACAAGGAGTAGAGTCGCCTGTTCAACCTCGTGGGTTTTCTCCGAGTTCCTCCGGTTTCCTCCCATTCGCCCAAGCGAATCATTGAAATAAAAATTGAACCATGCGTTAGTCCCGAAATGACCTCGAGTGGACGTTAAATCCCCTTTCTATTTCAGACGAGATTTCTACAGACGATACATCTGTGGCTCCATCTTTTGCTGGCTGACGCTGAGGAACAAGATCGACAAAAACAGAACTTGTCACCAGAAAAGGCCGCGGAAATCAAAAGTAGACGCAAGGTATTTATTTTTTTTTATGGATGGAAGAATTGTCAAACAATGGGCTAAGTCTGTCTTTTTAGTAGAGAGTAAGCTGTTATCTGTTGTGTAGACCTCTTAAATAGTAGTAGCTGGGAATTTCAGACCTGATCAATACAATAGGCAAAGTTTTATCGTCAGCTTTAGTTGGACTTGTGAAATCTCGGACTGCCTTAAACATACATTATGCAAGAGTAAAATCTGATTATTGGAAGTCTTAATTTAGGCTTCAGATGTTATAGAAATTATAAATGAGATCTTTATTTAAACAACAAGTCCAAAATCAACTCTGTAGACCCACGGATGGCTCGGCTACAGCTCGGATTTAAATAGGATTTCACTTATTGATAAATTCAAATATGGCGCACCCTGATGAGAATACGTCAGTTAGATCGAGGCTAAATGATAGAGTACTTAGCGAGGCCGCTGTAGAGTGTTTCCGCATGCCATTGAAAACTTTACTTGATAATCGAGATATGTAGGTGGAGTTAACGCCTGTCAATCAAACGATCGGCCAAGGTGAAGGCACATTTCACTACCATTTCTAGTCAAATATTACAACGATGATAACTATGTTCAGAATAAAGTAATTTGACTGACATTTTCAATATATTCTTCTTTCATCATCTACTTTTGAACTGTTATAGCAAGAATGGCCAACTCTCTATAAAAATCTCCCATAATGTATCTTTAAATAAATGCCAAGGTTTTTTTCTATGTGGGGTGTTGGATGTCCGAATGGTTAGCACGTGCGCGCTGTATAATAAAGTCTGTCATTGAGTCAACTGGCGTGGTTTCGATTTCCCGGTTGTAGGTGACAAGGAGTAGGGTCACCTGTCCAACCTAGTGGGTTTTCTCCGGGTCCTCCGGTTTCCTTCCACCGCTAAAGACCCCTACGCGCAAGCGAATTATTGAAATAAAATTGAACCATATTTTAGTCCTGAAATGACCTAGTTTGTGTCGGGTGGACGTTAAACCCCATTCTTTCTTTCTTTTTTCTATGTGTCTGCAGTGTTAACGTTTTGCCCTGAATAAAAGCAAAGTTTTTTTCTATGAAACTCTAATGTTAATGTTTTTCCGGTGAAATTAAGTTTGAATATTATCTCATTGATTTGTTACAGGTATCACCAAGGAAACGCATTCGACCATCAACTATTAAATCATGGAGTAAGACCGCTATACATTTCCTTGGTTTAGATCGCATTCTTCCTTTCTTCGGACCAAAATGTTTCATTAAAGATATTGATCCCAGTCTGAAAGGTTAGTTTTAATAGATTCTCGCGATTTCATATTCCACTAGAAACTGCGGTGCTTGTATGAGTAAGACGCTGTATCGCTGTTAAGGATTTCTTGGGATGCATCCGGTGTTCGTCGAGAAAGTTCTTCGGTATTTTCCAGCGCAGATTCCTTTCGTCAGTGGTGCAGGGCGGATGGCCTGGCAAGGGACAATGTATAGTCGTTTGGATTGGATAAAAAACCGAGGTCCCGTGTACACATTGGCTTGCACCTAAAAGAACACTTGATACTTGGAATTCGAAATTAGAGTAGGTCGTAGCGCCATTATCCGGCTAAAATATCCCTCGTAGCACATTGTATAGCGTACGCCCAGCTTCATTAGCCTAGTCGAGGTGGAACAGTAGGACATTAAACCCAATTTCAAAACTGACAATTTTGAAAACTCCAGATATGCCGTTGCAGTCTCTATTTTTTTCGAAATCCGAGTTTCTGGACAACTCTCGTGTTATATTTACAAATATGACCTGAGATGATGTTTAATATTTTGTCAGATTGCAGTCCCAATAAATCTGATGATGGTGAGAAGAAAAGGAAGTTTGATGATATTCTGTCTGATGATTCTACAGATGATCAAGAAGAACAAACTTACATGGATCATTTAAGAAAATTAGATTTATCGCAGTACATGAGTGATGAAGACCCAGATTATGAGGTCTGGTTTTGTTTCCGGCGTGTTTTCTCCTTGTTAGTGGTGCGAAAAGGTTCTGACAAGGACAGCTGTCTAGTCGTTAGGATTGGACGAAAAACGGAGTCCCGTTTACACATTGGCGTGCACGTAAAAGATCCCTTGGCAGTTGGAATTCGGTATAAGAGTAGGTCGTAGCGCCGATTTCCGGGCACAATTTACCTTATACCACACTGTATGGCGTATGCCCGTCTTCATTAGCCCAGTCGGAGCAGAACAGTAGGACATTAAACCCCATTTCATTTGGTTTTGTTTACCTAGCAACGTAGCATTTGATTTCCAACAGTTAATTTCTATTTGAGCCAAGGACAGGTTAGGAAATGTAAACGTTAGCATGATTGATCTGTGACCATCTTATGATTTCGATGCCATCTTACGTGTCGGGATTTTCACTGGACTTGAACTCGATCAACTGCTCAAGGCTCATTCAAAAGGGGATCGAGGCAAACCCTAAAATTCAATCGCTAATATCTCGGTTCAGAGTGGCGCAAGTTGACTGAAATTTTTCAGCATATTCCCTTTACATTATCTAGCTTTCAACTATTATATACTAACGTCCAAAAGAAAGTATACACTGTGCATTTTGTGCTGCATCAACCAAAGTCGTTTGTCCATGGTATACGGTATTAGGGTAGAATGTCAATTTGTTTCACATTTTTATTTGGTTTAGAAATGTTGAGTTTGGACGCAAGAGACAAACCTAGTAATGCTTTATCAAATGTTTTTAATCTAAACAAAACTTAGTTATACTTTTAGTGTGTATACTTTCTTTTGGACGTCAGTATCATTTGGACTGTCAGCTCTCTTGCTAATTGTCCATAATACCCCTTTAAATCGAATCATATTATATCCATATATAGCCTGGTTTAGAATCAACAGATAGTCAAGAATATGTAATGGGTGAAACTGACTCTGATGAAGATCCTTCTATGTTAGGCATTACACCAGATGCTTTACCACCTAGAAACAAGGTATTTAGTATTAACCACTTAGAAATAAGGTATTTACCATTTAGTATTTACCACCTAGAAATAATGTATTTAGTATTTACCAAATAGAAATAAGATATTGACCATTTAGTATGTACCAGATACAAGGTATTTAGTATTTACCACATAGAAATAAGATATTGACCATTTAGTATGTACCAGATACAAGGTATTTAGTATTGTATTTACACCTAGAAATAAGGTATTTAGTATTTACAACTTAAAAATAAGATATGGGCGATATGGTATTCTACTAAATATGACACATTTTAAATCGGACTAGTAATAAACCCAGATCTTGAACCCGTGTAATTATGTCATCTGATATGAGATCTTAATTTGCGTGGAGGTAGCACTCTTAATTCTGGAAATCTCCAACTATAGTAATCCGAGAAGAACCTTCGGTATTTCAAGCTGACGAGAACGGTGCCCTGTCTATCGGTTGGGACGAAAAACTGAGGTCTGCGTGTGTACACATTGTTGTACACGTATACCCCCATACTCGCACTACAAACACAAGTATTAAAATGGAAAGTATTTTATTTATTTATTTTTGGGGGGGGGGGGGGGTGGATAGCCGAATAGTTAGCATGTGCGCGCTCTATCATAAGGCCTGTCATTGAGTCAACTGGCGTGGTTTTGAATTCCTGGTTGTACGTGACAAGGAGTAGTGTCCTCCAGTTTCCTCCCACTGGTAAAGACCCCTACGCACAAGCGAATTATTGAAATAAACTTAAACCATATGTTAGTCCCGAAATGACCTAGTTTGTATCGAGTGGACGTTGAACCCTATTTCTCTCTCTGTTAGTGGTACAGGAAATAAGGCCTGACAAGGACAGCTGTCTAGCCAACCGGATGGGACGAAAACCCAAGGTCCCGTGTACAAATTAGCGTGAACGTAAAAGATCCTTTGGCAGTTGAAATTCGATATAAGAGTAGGTCATAGTGCCGCTGTCCAGGCAAAATTTCCCTCATAGCACACTGTATAGCGTATGCCCGTCTACATTAGCCAAGTCGAAGTATGACATTAGACCACAGTTTATTACTTTGATAGAGTCGAAGCAACCGAAGTATTGTGGTATAGAGACGTAAAATATATTATTTGATTCCTTTTTTATAATTCAGAGTGGTCCTGCAGCAGTGCCGTCAAATACACCGTCAAAATCAAAACCAGCTGAGGTAAATAGTTTGTTAGTAAACATTCTGTTTAAAATTACCACACACGTTTTTTGGGGGATCTCGATATATGTCCCGTTTTACATGATGGGCAAACGCTCTGAACATTTTTATATCAACTTCGAATGGCGTGCACGTAAAATATCCCTTAGCAGTAGCAATTCGGTATAAGAGTAGGTCGTAGCGCCACTGCCCGGGCACAATTTACCTCATAGCACACTGTATGGCATATGCCCGTCTTCTGTAGCCCAGTTCGGAGCAGCGCAGTAGTACCTTAAACCCTATTTCATTTAATTTATATCAACTGATGTTTACAGGTGTATGATTATAGGTCAGTAATATAATAATCAAAATTTCCTTCTGTTACAGAAAACCGACAAGAAATCAGAAACTCCTAAGGTAAATCATTCATATGTGCTTTATTTTTGATAGAAATATATGGGGGCCGTTAGGCGCTAGCCCCATATTCGATCACGATAGCCTCTTGATTTCCACCCCTGAAATCGATAACCCCATATCCGATCACAACAACAGCCCCTTGATTCTCCACCTGTAATCTCCTCGTAGGCGTACACACCCAAGAACCTTTGACAGTTGGAATTCGATGAGTAGGCGGTATCCTCGCTGGCCAGTCCAAATGTCCTCCACAGCACACTACATTGACGTGCGATAATGTTCGTGGCTTCATTTGGGCAGACAGAAAACCAAGACATTAAACTACATGTCATTGCTTTAAATATAAATCCAAGATGTTGAACCAAGGAATATGTAAATGAAATGAAATGGTGTTTAACGTCCTATTCTTCTCCGACGGGGCTAATGAAGTCGGGCATACGCCATACAGTGTGCTATGAGGGAAATTTTGCCCCGAGCGCGGCGCTATGGCCTACTCATATTTCGAATTCCAACTGTCAAGGGTTCTTTCATGCACGCCAATGTGTACACGGGACCTCGGTTTTCGTCCCATCCGAACGACTATACGTTATCCCTTATCAGGCTGTCTGCCCTGCACCACTGACAAGGGGGAACCACGCCGCAAAATCCCGATGAACTGTCTCCGGCAACGCAGATATCGAACACCGAACTTTCAGATTAACGAGCCAACGTCTTACTCACTGAGCCACCCTGACTCCCAAGGAAAATGTATTGGGTTGTACTATGAAATTCTAAGTAATGTCAGTTATCATTACCATTACCCATTGCCGACACAAAACTGGGTGGCCATTCAGGCCGTGCTGTCAAAATGGAAACAAAGGTTTCATTGCTAGCTAAATTGAGATCAGGGGCCTGTTTCACGAAATTAACTAAGATAAAATCCAAATTTTAGTAATTTGATTGGATAATATTCGATTTTAGTGCTTAGCCAATCAAAATTGAAGTATCTACTAAAATTTGGATTTTATCTTTAGTTAAGATTTCGAGAAACACAGCCCTAAATTGTAATTGCTTCCCTTCAAATTGAAAATACCATGGCTCTAGCTCCACACATTTTCTAATTTATTAATTTGTTTTACAGAAAACCATCTCAAAGAACACGACTTTTTCTGTTAAAGAAGTAAGCACCATTAAGAGTTGTCAAAGATTTCACAGGGGTGGGGATTTTGGTAAAAATGGGTTTAAATAAGCAATGTCCAAATATGACGACACAGCCTCATTAAACATGTCTAATCGAGATATTTTTAAAAGCCGCGTGGAAATAGTCGCTTAACAGTTCCGATAACCCGGATTTCATTTATTTATTAATTTTAGAGTTTTCCAAAATTATATCCGGATTATCGCCCTTATTATTGTTAAACGTTTTGGCATACGCACTCATGACGTCAACTGGCAGAATCGCTTTCAGAAGACCAGCACTGTTAACACCTGTCGCATTACGTCTTGCTTGTATTTCCATGTTTTTTTTTACATTTTAAGTGAAGCCTGTGTTATTGCCGGCCCGACTGTAGAGTGCAGTGGACGCTAGAGGAGAACATGCTGTATCATAAGGCCTGTCATTGAGTCAATAGGCGTGGTTTCGAATCCCCAGTTGTACGTGAAAAGGAGTAGGGTCGCCTGTCCAACCTCGTGGGTTTTCTCCGGGTCCTCCGGTTTCCTCCCACTGTTTAAGACCCCTACGCACAAGCGAATTATTGAAATAAAATTGAACTTGTGTTAGTCCCGAAATTACTTAGTTTGTGTTGAGTGGACGTTAAAGCCCATCTCTCTCTCTCTCTCGCTCGCTCGCTCGCTCTCGCGCTTACGGCTAGCTCCCGGATCCACTCACTTGATCTGATATATACGGTTGTTGTTTGTGGTGTCTGTATATTGTGTCGTGTCCGTGGGTTTGTCTTTTGTAATTGCTTGTTTGTGGTGCCTCCCCCCTGCTCTTACTATTTCCACTGTATGATTAAAACTTGATAATCGCAGCAATAGCTTGCCGCTTCAACTAGAACAAGGGTATAGACAAGATAATTCGGGAACTAATTGCAAACCTCACCGGCATTATCAAATATACCTTCTACCTTCGCTGGTCACTGGTAGTTCTCGTCAGTCTCACGAGCAAAGTGTGCCTAGTGGTTTACATGGGACGAAAAACGGCCATCATTCGTTGGAAGTAGAGTGGGGGGAAAACAGCGTTACTCTGGCAAAATGTTCGATTTTGTGATGCACATGTAACTATAGAAATAAAAAGTACCGTGATGTTAGTCTCAAATTTGTTTGAAGAGACGTTAAACCCGTTCCATTCTGATGTTTTAATTTGTTTTGTCATCACCCTGTTTTTGTCGTGTGTTGTGCAGTCTTTCAGTATATAAAATAAACATAAAATATCGTTATTTCTAGAATGATCCATCAAAAGTAAAACAGAAATCGGCATCGACTGAGAAGGTAGGGTAACTTATAGTTTAGAAATTAAAGAGCTATTGTAATGTAAACAAAGTAAGAGGCAGGCAGTTAAAGATACATTATGGGAGATTTTTACAGAGAATTGGCCATTCTTGCTATAACGGTTCAAAAGTAGAAGATGAAAGAAGAATATTTTGAAAATTTCAGTCAAATTACTTTATTCTGAACATAGTTATCATCGTTGTAATATTTGACTAGAAATGGTAGTGAAATGTGCCTTCACCGTGGCTGATCGTTTGATTGACAGGCGTTAACTCCACCTACATATCTCGAATATCAAGTAAAGTTTTCAATGGCATGCGGAAACGCTCTACAGCGGCCTCGCTAAGTACACTCTATCATTTAGCCTCGATCTAACTGACGTATTCTCATCAGGATGCGCCATATTTGAATTAATTGATAAGTGAAATCCTATTTAAATCCGAGCTGTAGCCGAGCCATCCGTGGGTCTACAGAGTTGATTTTGGGCTTGTTGTTTAAATAAAGATCTAATTTATAATTTCTATAACATCTGAAGCCTAAATTAAGACTTGCAATAATCGGATTTTGCTCTTGCATAATGTATGTTTAAATTTCGAAGGATAAAAGGCCATTTCTAGGGTTAGGTAATTTAATTTATATTCTAATAATTATACCTTGTCCATACAAATCGGAATAAAAATATTGTTTCCATGCATGGAAGCTATCAATGTAACAAAGTGAATTTGGTTTGATTTTCAGGTAAAACCAGATGAAAGTGCTAAAGATTACGTTCAGCTGACTTTTAAAGCGTCCCGGCTTGATAGCAAGGTATGTATATATTCAAGTACAAATGTTGATATCCACCAATATTACATATTGGTTAAACACATTCCAGATATAATTTGACATAGTGATATATGATAGAACTGGTTAAACAGATTCCAGATATAATTTGACAAAGTGATATATGATAGAACTGGTTAAACATATAATTCAGATTTAATTTTAACACAGCGTTATGTGATGCAACTGGTTAAACACTTCCATATATAATTTCAACAAAGCGTTATATGATAGAACTGCCGGTTAACACATTCCAGATATAATTTTAACAAAGCGATATGTGATAGAACTGGTTAAACTTGTTCCAGATATAATTTTAACAAAGCGATGTGATAGAACTGGTTAAACACATTCCAGATAAAATTTTAACAAAGCGATGTGATAAAACTGGTTAAACACATTCCAGATATAATTTTAACAAAGCGATATGATAGAACTGGTTAAACATATTCCAGATATAATTTTAACATAGTGATATGTGATAGAACTGGTTAAACACATTCCAGATATAATTTTAACATAGCGAAATGTGATAGAACTTGCTAAACACATTCCAGATATAATTTTAACAAAGCGATATGTGATAGAACTGGTTAAACACGTCCCAGATAAAATTTTAACAAAGCGATGTGATAAAACTAGTTAAACACATTCCAGATATAATTTTAACAAAGCGATATGTGATAGAACTGGTTAAACACATTCCAGATATAATTTGACATAGCGATATGTGATAAAACTGGTAAAACACATTCCAGATATACTTTTAACAAAGCGTTATGTGATTGAACTGGTTAAACACATTCCAGATAAAATTAACAAAGCGATGTGATAAAACTGGTTAAACACATTCTAGATATAATTTTAACAAAGCGATGTGATAGAACTGGTTAAACACATTCCAGATAAAATTTTAACATTGCGATATGTGATAGAACTGCCATATTAGTCTAGAAATGACCTAGTTTGTTTTATAAGTAAAATAATATTGTTTCAGGATGTTATTGGTAAATCTGACCCTTACTTGACCTTGATGAAACAGAATCAAGAAGGCAAATGGCAAGTTTTACATAAAACTGAGGTAAACCTAATCTTTTATCATAAATGCCTTGAATGTTTTTATTTTACAGAAAAATCACTTTCCTACTAGGAATGTACACTTGCTTTAGACTTGCTATAAATATGTTGTTAAAATTTTAGTTGAGCCACGGGTGCAAAGTGTGTGAGGTGCTGGCAAAACCTAGTAAGGCATTTAATCCCGGTGTAGGACGGTCTTGTCGTTGGCATGCATGTAAAATCTCGGGGAAATTCGAATTCGGAATACGAGTAGATCGTAGCGCTACTGGCCTGGCAAAATTTGCCTCGTAGCACACTTCATGGTGCATAACCGTCTTCATTAGCCCAGTTAGTGAAAGGAACTAGGACGTTAAACTACATTTCATTTGAAATTTCAGACAAGTGTTCTATGTATATTAGTAGTGAAAGGGATATCAAATAGATTTGGCATATAGCCCCCCGGCTCTAACGGGCTCCAATAACCACCAATCTCGGGGTTTTCAACAACACTCTCTGTAAGATAGGTCTTGGTTGTGTCTAAAGAGTAATTAAATAAAAAGCTTGTCGGTATGATTACTTAATTAGTAACTTTAACCTTTCACCACCCCACCTCCCTCCGCCCATATTGGAATACACTCCAAAGAACCAGTGGTTATTTATCTGGATACGGTATTTAGCTTGTGTTAAATAACTTTAATATATAATTAAACTCAACTTATTTTACTCTATTTACAGGTAATTCAGAATACGTTGGACCCATCATGGAAACCATTCAGTGTACCTTTATTGTCGTTGTGGAATGGAGACAAAAATAAACAAATAAAGGTATCAATTTTTAAAGCAATTACATTTAATTTTTCAATTCGTTTGTCATTGAATCAAGTGGCGTGGTTTCAAATCCCCGCTTCTATGTCACAAGGAGTAGGGTCGCCTGTCCATCTTCGTGGGTTTCCTCCGGTTTCCACCCCCTGCTAAAGACCCTTACGCGCAAGCGAATTAATGGAATGAAAATAACCGAACCATATGTTAGTCCCGAAATTACCTAGTTTGTGTCGAGTTGACGCTAAACCTCATTTTTTGTATCTATTCAAGTTACTTGAAGTTTTATAATAGTAACCGGAATAAAGTCAGTTATCCACCCTCTACCTGTATCTGGTTACAAGAAGAATAAACTATATACTAGGCAAAAGGTTACTTTTATAAATCGATTACAACCCGTTAAAATTTGATTGCCGAGAAATGCGCGTTATTACAGATAAAGAAAACAAGATCGTGTGTCTACAGTTTGGGAAACACTGTTAAAATATATGTATAACTACACACTTAATTTGTCAGCTGCTTTTATATCCGGCATTCGTAAAAGGAGTCATTTTGTTGTATATAGTACGACGATAAAGGGACAACGTATAGTCGTTTGGATTGGACGGAAAACCGAAGTTGCATGTACAAATTGGCGTACACGTAAAAGATCCCTTGACAATTGGAATTCAAAATTAGAGTAGGTCGTAACGCCACTGTCCGAGTAAAATGTTCCTCATAACAAACTGTATGCCATATACATGTATATGCCGCCTTCATTAATCGATTCGGAGCAGAACAGTAGAACGTTAAACCCCATTTAATTTCTCAGTTACTTCCATAACCGCCATTGTTAAATTGAATTTGTACGTCATTATGTTGTATATAAAAATATTTATAGATAACGGTGTTTGACAAAGATGACGTGGTAAGTGATGATTATGTTGGAGAAGCCATTGTAACACTGGAAGAAGTTCTAAAAGCATCTAAACAAGAGGTACGTGTGGGTTAGCGTTATCTTGTAAACCGGTTCCACTGACATGTTTAGGAGGGTGGGTGTGGCCGAATGGTTAACGTGTGCGCGTTGGGTTACAAGGTCTTTTATAGTCAAGTGGCGTCGTATCGATTTCTCGCTTGTACGTGACAAGTAGGGTCGCCTGTCCAACATCGTGGGTTTTCTCCGGGCCCTTCGGTTAAAATTGAACCATATGTTAGTCCTGAAATGACCTAGTTTATGTCGAGTGGACGTTAAACCCCATCTCTTTCAGTGAAATGTTGTGGATTAATTTTTTGAAATGTCTATGGTCAGGGCCGTATCTAGCGGGGTTTCAGAAAAATATGGCGCCCCGAGAAATGGCGCCCCCCCCCCCCCCACCAAAAAAAAAAATTCGATAACTTTTCAATTATAAAATAATACACTTGATTATGATCACACAGTAATGCTCTTAAGGCACTGATCAGTCGATCGGTTTTAAGGGCGCCCACATTCCAATGGGTAACTTGGGCAATTTTTTGGCGCCCCACCACTCTGCTGCACCCCCGCTTTTAAAATCCTACATACTGCCCTGCTATGGTGTAATCGTACTATAAGAATGAACCGTGTCGTACCTCGAGTATTTTTGCATCATGGCGTAATTGACCGAGAAAGGTCCTCGGGATTTTCCGGCCTGGGTTTCCCCACTGAGGATCTGGCAGGGAAACTCGTGTATTCCGAAATCCAGCGTGTGTCCGTGGCAGTCTCTTTTGTACCCTGGCAGTAGAGCATGTTACAAAATTGGAAAGTGTGCCGTTTAACCCCATTTTAGGTCATGATAGTGTGTTACAGGCCTGTGCAAGTTACACAACTGAAAAGTAGGCCTTTAAACACCATTGCTTTTCTTGCAGCTGTATTATATACCTTAGTGCAAGTTACATACCCGCGAACCCATTTGTTGTCCATTTGTAGGCCATTTATTCCATTTATTTGCAGTCCGGGAGCTGCGATGGCTCGCTAAGCTGGAGGTGTCACCGTTCCTGTTCATCTAATAGTGCTGGACAGAGAGCCTGGCAATGGTCAGCGTATAGTCGTTAGGATGGACGAAGAACTGAAGCCCCGTGTAAACGTTGGCGTGCACGTAAAAGAACGCTGGACAGTTGGAATTTGAAGGATGGGTGGAAACGCAGCTGCTCGTGCACACCCCCACCCCCACACAGAACACACTGTATGGCGTATGCCCATCTTCATTAGCAGAACATATTTGTATTCCGTTCATCTGTAATCCATTCATAGCCCATTTTTAAGTAGTCCGTTTTAAATCATATCCAGACATATTTCTTTTTATTTGGCTTGTGTTACATGAAACGTGTATACACCTTGCTATAAAAACTGCATGCAAATAGAAACAAAGATGACCTATTTCTAATTGCCATACGTTTTCTCGTACAGGTAACTTGGAATATCACCAACGCCAAGAAACAGAGTAAAAAGAAGAACTATTTAAATTCTGGTCAGGTTCATCTCGTCTCTTGTAAGGTAAGGTGCTACACTGTATGTTGGGTTGGGTGGTCTAGTGGTTTGATGCTTGCGCGTGAAATCATAAGGTCTGTCATTGAGTCAATTGACGTGTTTTTCGATTCCCTGCTTGCTCGTGACAAGGGGTAGGGTCGCCTGTCCAACCCCGTGGGTTTTCTCGGGGTCCCCTGGTTTCCTCTCGCGGCTAAAGACCCCATTTCTCTATCTCGTACGAGGGGTAGGGTCGCCTGTCCAACCCCGTGGGTTTTCTCCGGGTCCCCTGGTTTCCTCTCGCGGCTAAAGACCCCATTTCTCTATCTCGTACTGTATGTTAAAGTTGGTGATCATTATTTGCTGTATTTTGCATCCCCCATAGGCTACACTATTATGATGGCTGAATCTCTAAAATGAATTTCTTTTCAAGAAATTGTTCAAATACTTGCAGTATTTATAAAGATATATTGAAATAAAGTTTGATAAAATTCTTCAACCCCGGCAGACGATATAAACAATGCAGCGCCACCTGTTGTTGATCTGATTGAAGATTATCGACCGTCCTTATTAATTAAATGCTAACAAATTTGAGTGAAGTTTAGCGTGGATTAAGTCTCGGAAATCACAAGGTTTGTCATTGAGTCAAGTGGCGTGGTTTCGATTCCTCGCTTGAGCGTGACAAGGAGTAGGGTTGCCTGTCCAACCTCATGTGTTACCATGGTCTTACGGTTTCATCCCACTAAAGACCTCTACACGCCAGCGAAATATTGAAATAAAATTGAATGATATATTAGTATCGAAATGGCACAGTTTGTGTCTAGTGGACGTTAAACCCCATTTTTCTCTTTGGGTTTTCGACCAGATGAACGATCCACCTTCCGTTTACAAACAAAAACCAAACTAGCTCTGGTGATTTTTGATTTTGTTTATTATAGGGCGAATGCGAAGTTATACGTGAAAAGAAATCCAACCTTGTACCGCTATCCCTGGGTCTTTCTGTTAGTGCTACAGTTGTTCTGGCTTTACTTGTTACTCACATTTAACATGTTTAATCTGGGGAAATTCTTGTATATATAATTTTCAATTTCATAATTCAATTGTACATAATGTGTTCTACTCAATTTATGTTATTATCGTATTGTAGTTAAAGGTGTCGGGGGTTGTTAAGTTCGATGATTCTTTTCATGTTCTTTTGTTTATTATGTAACAGTCTAATCATTAACCAGTGCAAGAATAAATTTAATATCAAATTCTTAGTTACCAACGTAGCTCTATCGGAAAAACTAAAACGATAAACAAAATGGAACATCTTGATCAAAATTCTGCCATTTATTAAATGAGGGTAACCTCCCTTTGATTTGACTGTTACATGGCCATTACTATGGTAATATAATCTGGTTTATTTTCCCCGTTTTAAGGGCATTTTAGAAGATCAGAAAGAAAAATAGATATCGGAAGATTTTATGAAGTTGGCAGATAATGAATTCCCACAGAGCTACATTAATCCCTTATTTAATGGAATACCATTTTTTGCATTGTACATTCTTTCCTAATGACAATATTGTATATAAATATTATAAGAATTAACTTGGTGCATTGTTCTGTCTTACAGACATTTAATTTATTTTTGTATTTATTTTTTTTTTTAATACCAGACAGTTTCATGCCTAAAATGAAATGTCTCCCATGTGCTATTCTCCATGTCGCCCCATCTTAAGCCTTAGTTATCTGTAAATGTTTAATTTTTCAATTATAAACATTCATATTGGTAAAATATTTCCAATTATAGACATTCATATTGGTAAAATATTTCCAATTATAGACATTCGTATTGGTAAAATATTTCCGATTACAGACATTAGTATTGGTAAAATATTTCCGATTATAGACATTCGTATTGGTAAAATATTTCTGATTATAGACATTCGTATTGGTAAAATATTTCCAATTATATTGGTTAAATATTTCCGATTGTAGACATTCATATTGGTTTAATATTTCCAAAGATAAACATTTGTATTTTTGAAATATGTTTTAAATGTGCTTATTGTGACAGCGTATTAAAACTTAACCAAGATAAAAACAAAACAAACCCTTAGATTGTTTGAAATATAGATCTGTCTAATGTGATTGAACAATGAATGTTTCTATTTGCCATTAAATCATCTCATAAATGGTGGAAATGAGTGTGATTTTCCTAGCAAGATCTGGTCATAATGACTAAATGATTGTTTAGCTCGATCATATTACTTAGAAATACATGCTACATTGACAATGCAAATGGTATTAAATTTATAACATCTCCAAAGAACAGAGTCGTGTTACTATCAGAGACAT
Source organism: Patella vulgata (assembly GCF_932274485.2). Lineage (NCBI taxonomy): Eukaryota > Metazoa > Mollusca > Gastropoda > Patellidae > Patella > Patella vulgata. The sequence goes on from NC_065885.2 coordinate 9,989,615, forward strand.
TACCAGCAAATAATGTCTGTCCGGGTATCTCATTAACTCTGCTCGACTGTACATCAGATGATGTGTACCTTTTGAAAGCTGATTGGAATATATTTGACAACATTATCAGGAACTAGTGTTGCATATTTTGATTTTCCATATCGGTTAGCTGTAGGTCTTGCGTCTGTATTAAGTTAATACTGTTTGCGTTAGTCAAGCCCCTTTTATACTCATCCCAGGACTGTTTTACTCTCTTCAGCTGTTTTACTCAACAACAGCATGGTTATGTCTTTCTGTTTACCCCATTGACTGTTTACCCCATTGACCCATTGACTGTTTAACGAACAGTTTTTTTCTTTATGCTGTTTACACCAACTGTTTACTCTTGTTTCTTTATTATTCGACAATAGCTCTTATTAACTATAATTAGCCAACACATACGATTAAAGTGAACAAGCTATTACCCATTTCAATGTAGATATTTTTTAAATATGTCTCGAATGTTCTCTTTAATCGTCCATATATATATTTTATAAATACAAATGATAACCATTGGTGTAGCTTTCAGGTTTTATCTCTATAATGCTGGGCTTAAATTATTTATAAATACAAATGGAACTTTCAGGTTTATTATATTTTATCTTATTGATGGGCTTAAATTATTTATAAATACAAATGTTAACCTTTGGCGTAACTTATAGGTTTACTATATTTGATCTTATTGATAGGTTTAAATTATATGTTAACCCATGGTATAACGTTCAGTTTATAATACTTTATCTCTATATTGATGAGCTTAAATTATTTATAAATACAAATGTTTACCTTTGGTGTAACTTTCAGTTTTTCTATGATATTTTATCTCTATATTGATGGGCTTAGATTATTTTGTCTATTTAATAAATGAATAAATCTATTTTTCTTTCCGTTTTAAATCAAGAACTTTGTTATTGATTAGAATTTTGTTAATGGCACTGTTCAAATTTTCCAACGTCAACTTATTAGCTCTGGTGGCCCAGATGAAAGAATGGCGTTAATTAGGAACTCGTATAGTTAATAGGGGGTTGGTGGCTGAATGGTTAACGCCCGTCATTGGAGTCAAGTGGCGTGGCTTCGATTGCTCGCTCATCAGGATTTTCCAGCGTGGTTTCCCCTTGTCAGTGATGCAGGACAGAAGGCCTGACAAAGACAGCTGTCTAGTCGTTCGGATGGGACGAAAAACTGCGGTCCCGTGTACACATTTGTGTGCACGTAAAACATCCCTTGGCAGTTGGAATTCGATATAAGAGTAGGCCGTAGCACCGCTACCCGAGCAAAATGTTCCTCATAGCACACAGTATGGCGTATGCCCATCTTCATTAGCCCAGTTTAGGAACAAAAAAGTAGGACGTTTAACCTCCATTTCATTTCGCTTGTACGTGACAAGGAGTAGGTTCGTCTGTCCATCCTCGTGGGTTTTCTCCGGGTCCTTTAAATTACCTACAAATTAGATGAGACCATCCTGGTGGACAATTTGATTGCTCTGGAGTATGATTCCTTGGCTTAAAACCTACATTTTGGTTAATTTTATGAAATTCGTCTTAAATCCTACATCTGGAAACGGACAACGTATAGTCAGTCGTTCGTATGGCACGCAAAACCAAGGTCCTGTGTACACATTGCCGTGCATGTAAAAGAACCCCTGACAGTTGGAATTCGATATAAGAGTATGCCATAGCGCCGCTGTACGGGGAAAGTTTCCCTCATAGGACACTGTATGGTGTATGCTCATCTTGATTATCCCAGTCCGAGCAGAACAGTAGGACGTTAAACCCCATTTCATTTCACTGACCACGGGAACCACGCTAGAAAATCCCTAGGAACTTTGTTATCCTACACCGGATCGACTACTCTGAACTATCCCGACCGTGCTTTATCATCGTATGGTATGACTGGTCGCGACCACAAGTTGAACTAGAGTACAAGAAGTTCGATCTGGTTATTTACCAAGTGCCTTACTCCCTGAGCCACTGTGCATCACTAGTCTGGTAGACCGGAAGCTCAGCGCGGGGGGGGGGGGGTCCACCAAATGGGCACAAAACCAGACCCAACCTTTATAGAGTAAAATTTTGCGTAGAATAGGATGCCGAGTGGTAATCAGTCCGTCGTTGGAGCGTTTTCAAGATATTCGGAGTCAAACAAGTTGATTTGCACTGAAAGTGAATGCACAGTCATTCTTGTATTATGAAAAAGAAGCTGAAAATGATCGAAATTAATCACACTTTCAATAAAAATGTAAACTTGCTAAATTCACCTTTAGTCTTAGTGACCCTGGAGGTCAAAAGGTGAAATTTACCGTTTTTGCACTAGGAAGATTTAAAGCAATAAAATGTCATCGTAAAAACTAAAGCGAAACCTGTTCTAATTAATAATAGGAACATTTAAAATTTGTCTTTAGGGGTCTTAGCACCGAACTTTTACTTTGGAACGTCGTAAATGATCTTGCATAACAGAACCAACACACTTTGAAACCTGTTTCAAAAATACGTATAATTTGTCAAATCGAAATCTCTCCGATTTATTTTCACAACGATTGTTATACATAATGATACTAGTTATCTGAAAAACAATTGAATAGTTTTACTCTAGAAAAGTTTGGTCTGGAGGTCAATTGTACGGTCCCTGCATTGGCAGAGAAAGTACATCCAGATTTTCCGGCGTGGTTCTCCCTTGTCAGTGATGCAGAACGGAGGGCCGGACAAGGACAGCTGTCTAGTCGTTCGGATGGGACGAAAAACCGAGGCCCCGTGTACACATTGGCGTGCCCGTAAAAGATCCCTTAACAGTTGGAATTCGATATAAGAGTAGGCCGTAGTACAGCAGTCCGGGCAAAACTTCCCTCATAGCACACTGTATGGCGTATGCCCGTCTTCATTAGCCCAGTTCGGAGCAGAACAGTAGGACGTTCAACCCCATTTCATTTTACTATGCATCCCAGACAAATGTAATCCATTATATAAAACTGTAGACCACTTTTCTAATCTCTCTGAACTACCTATTAGTGTTTAATGTCCGTTTCCACCTATAGTGATACCCAGGCAGGTTGTCTTATTTTATTATTCTTAGCGCACGAAACCGGAGTAAACCCACCAGATTGAGAAGGCGCCCCTTTCTCCAAGCCATATAAGCTCCCACCAAGTATCCAAACCACTGCCGCAAGCCACGGGTGAGCTGTCAGCTAGAGCTCGAAGCGCGACCACCCCGCTCCCCCTCTGAACCACCGTTGCTACTCGGTATTCATAAAACTTGGACCAAGACAAGGCTATAATATATCATTTGGTTTTATTAAAAGATCTTTACAGTATATACATTGTTACATAAACTTTGACCTAAGATATTCTAGTGTATATGATGTATATTGTCAAAGCTATTCATTCATAAAACTATATACAACTCTGTACCATTTCAAATAGCCCAACCCAGAGCCACGTACAGAGAGAGTGTCTGGTCAACTATTGTCTTATGTTGTCATACAGTAACAAAATGGCCTCTTGTCCATGCTTAGTGCTACGCAATTACAAATTCTTAAATTATTCCCGTCCCGGTGTCACTACGTCTCATCCTCGGTATCCCAGGTGATATGGTTCCTTTCTACTCCACTAATACCTAGGTACATCCACGATGGGACAGAGTCAAATTACCACCTTTGATAATTGTGCTGTTTTTATCGACATATCAAATACATGTAATTCCATAAATGGAAAGCGAGTGGGCAAAGGGAAGTAACTCGCATTTTATTAAAACTAAGCTCTTTTTGTATGCATGTAACTCTTTTGATATTAAATTTCTTTCAAACTTTCTCATAATGGAACGCACAAGCTGCTGTATCGTGGCGAACATAAACAATGACGCCGCTAAGACTGATATGTAATCTGTTTTTGATTGGTTCGTAGAAACAACCTACGTGGCCAACGAAATGATCAAGGGAAGATAATTTAAATTTGTAATTACCACTGGGAGTACCAGAACTACCATTCTTTTCGTTTTCACTAACACTCATCATCTTATTTTTAATGTTTTATAATGTCGATCTGTTAAACATGGTAACAAAATTGTGACCATGGCCGCCGTAGGCCAGACACTCTCTATGCTTGACTCTGGCCCTACCGATCTGTAATAATGCTACCCATTGACTATATTTAGTATACTTTATAAAAAAAACAAATTTTAAACTGAGACAATAAAGGACTATATATAAATCTATATGAAACTAACTTAATATTTTCTTAACTTTGAACATTTGTGCTACTTTCATAATATCACCGTCAGAGGGCAGTGACCAACAGAATATTTTATCATGCGTTAATGGATGTATTCTTTTCACAAGCCGTGCTTTCGAGTTTAAGGTGTAGCCATCAAACTTGGTTGAAATAAGTCTGGTTCTCTTACGGTAATGTTCGGGTGCTTTGCTTGTAACTTGCTTCAAGAAAATACCTAGAAAATAGTAAGTAAATGGAAATATTATCGCTTTAATATTTTAGTTGATATATTGTGACAAAATTCAAAAATCGACATATAACGGATCGTCAAAGCCATTTTCATCAGCAATCAAATGTGCGACAAATAAGAGAGGGGCGAAATGGGGTTTAACGACCACTCGACACCAACTATGTCATTTTTGGACTAACTTATGGGTCAGAACGGCTGCGCGTAGGGGTCTTTGGCAGTGGGGGGAAACCGGGGGGCGGGGCGGACAGGCCACGCTACTCCTTGACACGCACAATCGGGGAATCGAAACCATTCCACTTGACTAAATGACAGACCTTATAATGCAACGCACATCCGTTAATCATTCCCCCCCCCCCCCAAGTAACTGGAAATATAATGGTGTTTAACCTCTAACGTTTGTGAATAATCAGGCTAATTGATCTCCAACTGCCAAGGGATCTTTTACAAGCAGTGGGGCCTCGGTTTTTCGTCCCACCCTAAGTACTAGACCGTGTTCCTTGCCAGGCCCTCCGGCCCTGCACCACGAGCGTTCTCTGTGAACACAGGGATCGAACATTGGGTCTTGGTTTTTTAGTCCCATCCGAACGACTAGAACTTTCTCCGTCAACACCAGGATCGAACACGAGACCTCGGGTTTTCTTCCCATCTGCTCCTTGTCAGTCCCCCGGCCCTGCACCAAGACCTTTCTCCGCCAACACCAGGATCGAACAGCGTCTTAATCACGGAGACACTCATTATCGTAATCCCCTCAATAAAACTATTACTTACCTAATACACCGGTTGTTTTGTTAGACAATAGTTCTTCTCTTTCAATACCAATATTTAAGAAATAGCCACCATTATTTACATGTTTTTGTATATATACAATAAGACCATCCTTCAATTTGACAGCAAGGTCATCCCCTCCATACATCTGAATTTCCGCATCCTTGAACACTCGGGTTTTGGTGGCGTTCCAGTGGAATAGTTTATCGTTGATATACAAATAATGATGTTTGACTTTCAGAGTAAAGTCGTGGCATACTATTCCTATTTGTGTGATGAACAGCCTAGGTCTTGAAGGATCTTTGTGGATTTGAATATTTATTCGATGTCCTGAAATTAATATTTAATATCACGAATAAAGGATTGGAAATGCTGTTTTATTCCTAAGTTAAGTCGGCCATTTTAACACCTAACATCAATTGCTTGGCACAGTGCTATTTAGAAAACCCACCTAGGTTAGCGAGAGAGAGAGAGACAGAAATGGGTTTTAACGTCATCTTGACACAAACTAGGTCATTTTGGGACTAACATGTGGTTCAATTTTATTTCAATAAATCGTTTGCGTGTAAGGGTCTTTAGCAGTGGAAGGAAACCAAAGGTTCCGGAGAAAACCCATGGGGTTGGACAGGTGACCCTACTCCTTGTCACGTACAACCGGGGATTCGAAACCACACCGTCGACTCAATGACAGATCTTATGACTGGAAGGGGAAACCAATCTGGAAAATTCCGAGGAATCTTCGCGGCAAGGACCAGATGCGAACCCGGAACTTGCTCAATAGAGAGTCAGAATCCTACTCACCAAGACACCCAACTAACAATACATAATTACCTGATTCAGGATCTTTAATCAGCTGTACAACATCCATAGAATTACCAGGAATATTGAAACATAGAGGATGCTCAAGTTTGGGTGATTTAATAACAAAATGTGGATCTCTTCCACCTAAAAGAAGAAACGAAGGAATTATATGAACACGGTTGCAAAAGATCTATCTGATGCTGTAAATGATATTAATAGTAAGTGGAGGAGAACCACACTACACACAAAACAAAATCGATAAGACAAACCTGCGGACAAGACAACTACACAGACATTGCAAGAAATAAGTAACTGAGATCAAATCAAGTGACTGGATCCGGACGCCAGTGTAGTCGGCAATAAGTATTTGCATTTCATTAATCAGCTTTTAATCATACTAAATTTTGAAATAAAATGCATATTAAATGAGAAATTCTAACAATTTAAGCTCGATTACTGGCAGTATTGTTCGGGTAATGCCCATTCCCTACTCGACTACCGCCGAGGCCCTACAATTAATATGGCTGCCATAACTCTGCACACAAAGATCCGTTTACTGCATTCCTCGAGAATAGATCTCGTCCTAAATGGCCGCTATATTTAAAAATTAGTACATTGTTTTGTAATGCGGTTCTACTCCGTCTCACATCTGTCATACACACAAAGACTAAATATACTTTTTCAGAATAAGTACTCAACAACATTCTCGAAGAATAGTTGGTGTTTTCGACTAAAATCGTAGAATTAGGATTTAAAATGCCCGTCAACTAGCTTAGCGTCTGTTTTCAAGCGGAGCTAAGTATAGATAGACAGCCTAAGTTTAGTATAGTTGGATATGGGACAATGTTTGGTAGCATGATCTTACCTTCGCTGGAGATTCGGTTTGGGCTGGTGTCCTCTCCAGAATCTAAAAAAAAAAACAATATAGGAATTAATGCGTTCAATCATACGCTAAACAGTAAATATAGGAATTAATGCGTTATATATATAATACACTAAACAGTAAATATAGGAATTAATGCGTTTTATCATACGCTTAACGGTAAATATAGGAATCAATGCGTTATATACTACTCTAAACAATAAATATATATTAATGCGTTATATACTAGGCCAAACAATTCATGCTGGTTCATTTACCATCATTGATTACAAAATTATCATGAACTGAGGAGTCACGGTGGCCAAGCGAGTAAGGCACTAGCTCGCAAGATGGAGGTCGCGGGCTCGCTCCCGGTGTTGGCCGAGAGAGCTCATCGGGTTTCCGGCGTTGTTTCCCCTTGTCAGTGACAACGACTGCTGTCTAGTCGTTCGGATGAGACGTAAAACAAAACCGAGGTCCCATGTACACATTAGCGTGCACGTAAAAGATATAAGAGTAGGCCGTAGTGCCGTTGATCGGGCAAAATTTCCCTCATAACACACACTATGGCTTATGCCAGTCTTCATTAGCCCAGTCGGAGCAGAACAGTAGGACGTTAATCACCATTTCATTTCATTTCAGTTTCAGCATAAATTTTGCCCGGACAGCAAGCGATACTATGGTCTACTCTTATATCGAATTCAAACTGCCAAGGGATCTTTTACGTGCGCGCCAATGTATCCCATCAGAACGAAAAGACAACTGTCCTTGTCAGGCCCTCTTTCCTGCACCACTGACAAGGGGAAACCACGTCGGAAAATCTCGATGAACTTTCTCGGCCACGCGACCTCCAGGCTAGCGAGCCAGCGTCTTACCCATTTAACCACCATGGCTCCCATCTTAGAACGGATATTCTTCAAAGAATTTAAATGACGAACAGTGGGCTTGAATATAGATAGTAGCGTTCACTTACCATCTTCTGTGGTAATGGGTGGCCTTGGTCGCAAGTTATAAGATCTGATCAGATCTAGAGATAAAGCTCTATCATCATCATCTGCTGGTGGATCCTCTAGCATGATGGTCAACGGAGTTACATAGTTATTCTACAATATAAAACAACAATAAATGGGGTTTTAGCTATGAGAAGTTGTAGCGAGTGTTAAACATAGGGATAAATGAAACGAAATGGGGTTTAACGTCGGACGTGTTTGCACCAACTCGGCTAATGAAGACTGGTATAGCCGTGCAGTGTGCTATGAGGGATTTTTGTTTCGGACAGCGGCGCAACGGCTTACTCTTATATCGAATTCCATCTACAAAGGGATCTTTTACGTGCACGTCAATGTGTCCGCGGGACCTCGTTTTTCGTACCATCCAAACAACTACACGTTGGCAGACCCTCTGTACTGCGCCACTGTCATACACGGGATCTTTTACGTGCACGTCAATGTGTCCGCGGGACCTCGTTTTTCGTACCATCCAAACAACTACACGTTGGCAGACCCTCTGTACTGCGCCACTGACAAGGGGGGTTGGGGGCACGATGAACTTTCTCAGTCAATGCAGGCATCAGACATGGGATCTCCAGGTTAGCGAGCCTACGTCTTACTCACTGAGCCACCATGGCTCTAAATGATCTATTGCACCAACTCTCCTAATGAAGATGGGCATATACAATACAATTTGGCCTGGGCAGCAGCGTTACGTTCGATTTCCAGCAGTCAGGGGATTTTTAACGTGCTGCTAATGTCATACACGGGATCTTTTACGTGCACGTCAATGTGTCCGCGGGACCTCGTTTTTCGTACCATCCAAACAACTACACGTTGGCAGACCCTCTGTACTGCGCCACTGTCATACACGGGATCTTTTACGTGCACGTCAATGTGTCTGCGGGACCTCGTTTTTCGTACCATCCAAACAACTACACGTTGGCAGACCCTCTGTACTGCGCCACTGACAAGGGGGGTTGGGGGCACGATGAACTTTCTCAGTCAATGCAGGCATCAGACATGGGATCTCCAGGTTAGCGAGCCTACGTCTTACTCACTGAGCCACCATGGCTCTAAATGATCTATTGCAGTTAACGTCCGATGTTTTTGCACCAACTCTCCTAATGAAGATGGGCATATACAATACAATTTGGCCTGGGCAGCAGCGTTACGTTCGATTTCCAGCAGTCCAGGGATTTTTAACGTGCTGCTAATGTCATACACGGTACCTAGATTTTTCGTCTAATCCTGCACCGTTTTGGAAAGGGGAAGTGAACCTCGAAAATCCCGAGGAACTCACTTGGATAAAAAGCGCTCTTGGTTAGCAAGTCATTCTCAACGGGGCATCACGGCTTCCACAAAAAATGAGATAAGGAGTGCGTATAACAAGATAGGTTGCCAGGCAACGAAACATACGGCCACAGCAGCTAAATCGTCCGAGCGGAAAGATCGGATGATAACTTTTGGCGTTAGAGCGTTCACGAGGTTTAATAAAGTGAAACATGGGCCATTATGCTAGACGTAATAAACGGAAATTGCTGAAATTCAATAGGTTTCATCGTTTCCCTAATTCAAATAATGCATATCAATTCCACAAAGATCGGATAATAATTTTTGGCGTAATAGCGTTCACAAGGTTCAACAAAATGAAACAAGGGCCATAACTCTAGACGTAAACCACATACATGTATATCTTAAAACAATCGGATAATAACTTTTGGAGTTAGAGTGTTCACAAGAAATTGTGGACGACGGACGGACGGGCAGACGGACGAGGGCGACGTCAATATACGTCCACATTTCCATGTGGGCGTATAAAAATGATAGAACAGTTACAGTTATGCTATCATGGAACCCCTAAATAAGATTGACAGATTCTACAGAGCGCTTTAAAAAGAACAATGTATGCAGTTTTCCTCAGTGATCAACCTGAAATTTGCAGTGATCAACCTCATCCTTGAGCAGTAATGAGATGACACTATCTAAAACCATGTGATAATTTTTTTTACTGAAATATTTGTTCGAGTTAAATGCCTTTGCAAATCATAGAGCACTACGAAAACTTGTGCAGTGTTATATGACGAATATGCACACTGTGGCGAATGTATCAAATAGCCTTAGGAGTATATAATATCTATGCTTACGTTTCTGGATACGGTCGTAATTTGATTCGTTACCAGACGTTTCTCTGTTGGTTCAAGAACTTGACCATAACGCTTAAGAAGATTCTCGGTTTCGACATACGAGCGAATTCCGTCTACATCAGGACGAGAAGTTCTTCTTTTTGGATAAGATCTGGTTTTCACCTCATATGGACCTGTAGAGGAAGTACCTTTAACAACGCCATCTACGTAAGTTCTGTCTCCTTGTGTGTTACGAACTTTACCAATGACAACAATTTCTTTACCGGGGTAATAGTCCCTGGAATATTGGCGTGTTGAATCGTATTTGATAGGATCTCGTCCATTTTCTAGATACGCAAAGTCCACGTTAGAGATGGATCGAGATGAGATTGTCTTATAGAAGTTGGTAATGGCTGCTGGTGCTGTTCGACCAGGGTCGATTCTTGTTGACTTTCCATTATTTTCAGCTGCCAAAGTTCTGGCGAAAGGATAGTCAGCTCCTTTACCAAAGGCAATGGTGTAGATTGGAACCCTATTGGTATTTCTATTTCGTATATTGTTCAAAATTGTTCGTCTGTTGGGCTCCCTGGATGTATCGTGACCGTCAGTCAAGAAGAAAATAACTGAATTCTTTGGGTTTTCAGAATACCGATTCAAGTAGTTGATTCCGTCTGTTACACCTTGTGCGATGTCGGTGTCTGAAATATAATTTAAATAGCATTTAGTCTAAGCCACATGAATAATATGTTACCAGTAATCCGACTTTAATCATAATGATCTGATCCTTTCAATGGTCGGAAATAATGGCCATTGTTTATCTCTGTTTTTTAAACAATATTTTATTCAATAAACTGAACTGGATTGAACAACAGACAAAGGCCTAGCTATATAAGTCCTCTCCAAACATGTAAAATATTTAAATCTTATGTTTACAATGAACAAAGGTGGACATATGTATAGGCAGTGATTACTCCAAACAACGCGTTATTTCGGTTTCTCAATCTTTAAAAATTCATATCGCGTCAATGCTCATATCGAGTCGTGGATTATATTTACTATCAAAACTTTTAAACATGCATTATGCAAGAGCTAAATCTGCCATCGCAGGTCTTTCTTTAGGCCTGAAATCTTATCTAAATTATTAATTAGTCATTAATTAACTTATCCAGACCATAATCAACTCTCATGTCAAGGCTAGCCTTCGATGTCGACTGGATTAGATTCCTATATGCTGCAAACGCTCATTGATAATTAAATCAAAACAATGGATAATCGAGACTATGCTTTTTAACGTACTAACTTTAGTATGATGAACGAGACTAGGCGGAAATTTACAAAGCTGATATATCGGTTCATAGTGGACCAATTTGACTGATATTTTCAACAAATTCCCTTTACATTATCTAGTTTTTAACTATTATAGCGAGAACTGTCAGCTCTTTATCTAATCTCCCATAATGTATCTTTTAAAATGAGTATGAATTTACCTCCAGTTGGCTGAACATCTTTCAGAAGTCTCTTCATGTCCGGTGTTTTGTCTGTTGAAACTAAGGGACCTGGATTTAGTACGGTTGTTCGATCCGAGAAGGTCATCACGTTATATTTATCATCGGGGCCCATGCTATCCAAAATAGGACCCATTGCTCTCCTCACTTGGTTCAGTCTATTGTTGTCTGCCATTGATCCGCTGACGTCAAGAACGAAGAGGACATCTTTAGGGGCAGGCTGAGAGATACTTGGTGAAAAGTAATGCACAAAAGAATCTCCTGTTGTCTAAAAAATGAAAATAAAATGTCTAAGAATTCACAATTATACTTAAAATGATGCACATATTTGATTAGATAACATTGTTTTTGTTGTGATTGTTTAAAACTTATCGAGAATAGTCAAGTCATTTTAAGACTCATATAGTTGGTCCTAACCAGTAGTCTGATTCCACGCATGTACGTTGCAAGGAGCAGGGTAGCCCGCCCTCCGATTTCCTCTCAGTGCAAGCGAATTATTGAAATAAAATTGAACCATAAAATGACTTAGTTATATTTCTGGTGGTCGTTACCCCCTCCCCCTCTCTCTCTCTCTCTATCTATCTCTCTCTCTCTTTTTAACCGTCATCTTACCAAGATATCTCCACCTTCAGGGGTGTCTGGTAAAGAATACGTGTGACCAATCTGTCCATTTATTGGTGGAGAACCTGGTGTAATTTGGAAATCTCTCTCATAGTTAACTATGCTTGATTGTATATCTCCGTCCTGTTCGACATCTCTAGTGGTTGTACCATCTGAAAACAAAATTTTAACAATGTAAACCTCCCATACACAAACCCGCATATTACTTATATACAAGAGGAATCAATATGTACATAAAGTGACTTGCATTTTGCAATAAGAATAACAATAATAACAAAGGGCTGTATTAACATTTAAGAAATGAATTGAAATGAAATGAAATGGGGTTTAACGTCCTACTGTTCTGCTCCTAACCTGGGCTAATGAAGACGGGCATACGCCATACAGTGTGCTATGAGGGAAATTTTGCCCGGGCAGCAGCGCTACGGCCTACTCTTATATCAAATTCCAACTGCCAAGGGATCTTTTACGTGCACTCCAATGTGTACACGGGACCTCGGTTTTTCGTCCCATCCGAACGACTAGACAGCTGTCCGTGTCAGGCCCTCCATCCTGCATCACTGACAAGGGGAAACCACGCCGGAAAATCTGAATGAACTTTCTCGGCCAATGCAGGGATTGAACACCCGACCTCCAGGCTAGCGAGCCAGCGTCTTACCCACTTAGGGAAACCACGTCGAAAAATCCCGATGAACTTTTTCGACCAATGCAGGGATCGAACACGCGACTTCCACTTAGCCACCGTGGCTCCCGTTTTTAATTTCGAAAGTGAAGCAACAAGAATCTTCTGATTATAAGATCGTAATGAACTTATTTGTGGATATGTGTTATTAGCTCAGATAAATATCTGTTAATAGAAGCTAATGTAAATAATTTAGGATAGGCGCCATGTTGGGCGATTGATTTTTTCGTGATATGATTGTTTAGTATGTGAAATGGTTCTGGCTACGGATAATAACATAAACAGTAACAAATGCGTTATCAAGAGCAATAAGGATCATGCGCTTGTAATACCTACCTGTAAAGACAGGATCGTTGGGTAATGACAAACCCGAAGAAGTAACAGGTCTAGGTTCGGTAACTCTGCTACCAATACGTAGTTTTCTGACTGGATGTTCTGGAGTAATGTAGATGGGATTATTGTAACGTCCATTAGTTCTTGGTAAAAGGTTTCTATAAGTTAGTGTAAACCTCACCCTGTTTCCAGCTGGGACTGATTCTCTTGCATAGTAACGGTTTTGGCCCTGGGTTCTAAAAATATTCATGAAAACAATTAACCTATATTCTCCAAACGTCTAAAGACTTTTGTTGCTGGCTGTTGTATGATGTGGTCTGTATTCAGAGAGTTTTCTAGTGCTTTGGCAACCCGTTCGCAAATCATACAAATTACGCTATACACTGTGCTATGAGGGAAGTTTTGCCCAGACAGCGGCACTATAGCCTACTGCCAATGGATCTTTTACCTGCACGCCAATATGTACACGGCTCCTTGGATTTCGTCCCATCCTGCACCACTCATAAGGGGAAACCACGCCGAAAAATCCCGATGAACTTTCTCGGCCAATTCGGTAATCGAACACGCGACCACCAGGTTAGCGAGCCAGCGTCTTACCCACTTAGCCACCGTGGTTCCCACCCTGGGTGGAAGCGGCGTTAGATACCAAAAACAACAACAAAAACTGGTTTAAATACGAAATTTAAAATGGGGATAAAACCAGGTCTAATAAAAAGCGCAGGAATATATAACAAAGATGAAACTACTAACCTAGTAATAAAACGTCCGTAACCTTTATATGGTCGTCTTGGTGCCAAACGAAGAGGTCTTGTTACGTATTTGCTGGATATAATTTCACCGTCAACAACCTCACTTGTTTGTCTGTAAAAGATCATGGACAGAGGTATAGACAATAGAAGTTATTCTCCCGCCAAATATTTTATTAGTGAGGTGGGATTTTATGGGGGACAGATTATATAGAATGAAAGATACACTTGGTCAAAGTTCACCACAGGTGCCTGTAACGTCGAAAATATGACTAAGTATGCCTAAAGTCTGTAACGTCCATGTTTGTAAGCGAGATTTTTACATAACTGATCTGATTCCAATTTCTAACTCAGGGGCAAACCTCTTCTCTTTTCGTAGATATAATAATACAAAGGTGAGAAACGGATGGGAATTAAATAATTGGGACCAAAGTTCATTGCTCTAGATTCCGTCAACCAGTCGCAATACTCACTAAATTTCGTCAGGTAGTCAATCGAGTCTACGATGACGTTTTTAAAATTATCCACGTGACGATACATCCCTTGTCTCAAAATGTCGTCTTTTAACTTGAACTAGAACAGGGTTCCTCGAAAATAGCTCGTGAGATCTGTTGTTATCAGAGACAAATACAGCTCACCTTTAAGCCAGTGACGTCAAATGAATGTATTTTTTAGGTGATGGCCACCAAGTGACTCTACATCAATTTAGTTCAGACGTCCATAATACCACGTTCATTGACAAAATGATAATTAAGGGTCGTTTATATTGGTGGCCAAAAAAGTTAATTTCTAACTTTCACCATTGCCAGCACGAAAGTTTGACACGTGGCAGTTGTTCACTTTCGCGAAGGACGAAAACGAAAGTACTCACACAGTGAAATTTGTAACCATGGCTTTACTAGGCATGCTCACTGAGAACATCACATCTTGTGGTTTGACATCTTCGTTAACGACATCATTTACAACAGTTGTTGTTGCGAAACGATAATCAACGTTAGAATCCACATTGTAACTATCGATGACAGGACCCTAATGAAAATAAAAAAATAAATAAATAAAAACCTGAAAACTGGAAAGTTATTTGGGCGCATTTATAGGTCCGAATCTTGTTTCAAGCTTGTACTTACCCTATATACGATATGTATTCGATTATTAGACACTGTACAGAAATGAAATGGCTCCCTATCCTGGAGTTCGTGGGTCCGATCCCGGTATTGACCCGGAAAGTTTATCGAGATTTTCCGGCGGGGTTTCCGCGTTGTCGGTTGTGCTAGACGGAGGGGCCTGACAAGGACAGCTGTTTAGTCATTCGGGTGGGACGAGAAAAAGGGGTCGCGTGTGCACATTGGCGTGCACGTGAAAGATGCCTTAGCAGTTGGAATTCGGCTGTAGAGCCGCTGTCTAGGCAAAATTGCCCTCATAGCACACTGTATAGCGTATGTCCGTCTTCATTAGCCCAGTCTGAGCAGAATAGTAGGACGTTAAACCCCATTTCATCTCATTTCATTTCTATACTGAAAGCGCTAGCCGCATAATACTGTGTTTCTTTCCTCAACATTTTAATTTTCATACTTATATATAAATTTACGTTGAAAAAAGAAATAAACACATGTTTACGGCTAACGTTTTCATCAGTTCTCTTGAACCTCTTCAGGCCAAAGCCCAGCTTAGGCATGGGTCTGAGGGGCCCAAGGCCCCGTGGTTTAGGGGAACCCGCGGTTCATGGCAAAAAGAGAAAAAATTCAAATTCCAGATGATGAAAGTTTCACCTTCTCTGTGAAGTTATATGTCATTTCCACGCATTGTATGCCATTCGGAACTGAATAGATTTCGTATGTGATCAGATATGTAATTATTCTTGTATTACAGACCGTTTAATGGTGTACTGTTACCCATGCGTGCCAATCGAAAGGATTCACGAAAACTTAAACTAAGATACAATCGAAATTTTAAGAAATACTACAATTCGATTGGCTGACCAGTAAAATCAATTTGCATATATCCAATTTGCATATTGGTCAGCCAATCGAATTGCAGTATTTCTTAAAATTTCGATTGTATCTTAGTTTAAGTTTTTGTGAATAAGGGCCCCGCTGCGGTTAAGCTGGGCTTTGCTTCAGGCCATATTGATATAATATGATGTATAATATAAGAGAACCTCGCTCGGCCATTATAAACATGTTGGCCAAGAATAAATGTTAATTAGTATATTGTTACCTGTTTGTATATAACCTGCTGTAAGATGTAAGATTGTATCATCGCTTAAAAGCGGTGAGAGTACCCCCATTGAAACGTTGCAGTTACAAATACATTATGCAAGAGCTAAATCTGCCTATCGCAGGTCTTTCTTTAGGCCTGAAATCTTATCTAAATTATTAATTAGACATTTATTAACCTATCCAGGCCATAATCAACTCTAGATGGCAGCACTAGCCTGCGATCTTTAGTGGATTGTAAGCCGATTTACTGCATAACTTTCCTTCTCGATTAAACGATTAAATGGATAATCGAGACTATGCTGTTTATCGTACTGACTTTAGTAATGATGACCGAGGCTTATGGGAATTTCAGTCGCTTAGTTCTCGGTTCATAGTGGATCAATTTGAATGAAATTTTCTCCAAATTGCCTTTACATTATCTAGTTTTTAACTATTATAGTGAGAACTGCCAACTCGTTACCGAATCTCCCATAATGTATCTTTAATAAACCTAGTGAAAGTTATCCATAAAGCTCTCTGTTATTATATATCACTTTCACTGAATGACCTTAGAATTTATTTTCTTTTACCCAAACAGTTTTAGATATTCATATAAGCGTAACAAATTATAATATATAGAATTTCTTACCGATCTTCGAGATCCTGAAAAAAAAAAATATATATATATTATTATAATTAAACATGCATTATGCAAGTCTTTCTTTAGGCCTGAAATGTTATCTAAATTATCAATTAGACATTAATTAACTTATCCAGACCATAATAAACTCTCGATGTCAAGGCTAGCCTTCGATGTTGGCTGGATTAGATTAATATATGCCGCTTAACGGCCATTGATAATTAAATCAAAACAGTGGATAATCGAGACTGTGATGTTTATATTAATGATTTTAGTAATGATGACCGAGACTATGCGAAAATTTCACCCGCTTCGTTCTCGGCTCAATTTGACTGAAATTTTCAGCAAATTACCTTTACACTATCTATTTATAGCCAGAACTGTCCTCTCCTTATCTTATCTCCCACTATTCATTAACTGGTTTGTATTCTTAAAAAAATCATGAATATGGCATGCTAATTGGATAGCTATATTACCTAGACGTACTGGTCTACCTGTACCTGGACGTACTGGTCTACCTGTGCCTGGCCTGCCTGGTCGAACTGGTCTGCCGGGTTCTCCGTCATCTAAAATCAATGAAATTAATTAATGTGGTTTAACGTCCTACTGTTCTGCTCCGACTTAGTCCGGGAGCCCAGTGAGGTTTAATCAAAATATTGAGTCCAAAAGGTTTGAGGTCTACAACACATATTTTACCCCTAGATCATTTTGGAAAGGCAAGTCTTAAGTTTTGTAACCTGTGCATATACCTGGGAGGGCTCCCCCTAACCCTCCCAAATTTATTGGGAGTTAAAATTCAATGTCCATGCGCAATTTTCTTGCAAACGTTTCATACTTAACACTAAGAAACAAAATGCATGACTTAAGAGCATAAAATGTTGTGCTAATGCTACTCAAGAACTTAATTAATTAGCACTAATTAGTGACAGTAATTAAAATTTAGAGTCCATAACTGAAACAAAGCCTAAAAGCTAGCTAACCAAGTCAGGAAACCAAAAATATCACTTAAGAGCGACAAAAGTAGAACAAACCTTGCTTAAGAGTGGTTCTAAGGCGACAAAGGTCACTAATTAGTGACTGTAATTAAAATTTAGAGTCCATGACTGAAACAAAGTCTAAAAGCTAGCTAACCACGTCAGGAAACCAAAAATATCATTTAAGAGCGACAAAAGTTGAACAAAATTTGCTTAAGAGTGGTTTAAAGGTCAAAGGTAACATTTGGGGTCACATAGTGACGTTTGAGTGGATTTGATTAAATTGTCTTGTCCCGATTATTTTTCTTTCTAACACCATTTCTATGAGTTTCACTGCACAAAATGACTACTTAGGAGCATAAAATGCTGTACTAATGTTACTTTAGAGCTAATTAATTAGCACTCATTTGTGACCATAATTAAAATTTAGACTCCATAGCTGAAACAAAGCCTAAGAGCTAGCTAAGCAAGTCAGGAAGCCAAAAACATCACTTAAGAGCGACAAAAGTTGAACAAACTTGGCTTAAAAATGGTGACAAAGGTCATATTTTGGGCCATATTATGATCAATCAACAAGTTAAATTGCTTATATCTGCTTGCCCTAAAGAGACGATGAAAAACTATGTGACGAATTATGCATTCCTTATAGTAAATGAAAATCAAAAACTGTAAGGTTTTTCCTTAGTGTTTCTTAGTGTTAAGTATGAAACGTTTGCAAAACAAATGTAGAAATAACAATGTATAATTACCGTCAGTGTCAGGGCGTGATCCGGGTTCTTGGTCATCTAAAACAATAACAACAAGATATATTCATTTATTTTTAGACTCAGTTTCAAAACAAATAATATGCTAAGAAAATAATAACAATGTAAATTAATAATAACTATTACTACATCATTACAAACTACTCCAAAAAAAAAAAACAAAAAAAAAAACATTAATTTATTTTTACATTAAATTTCAAAACAATTTATAAAACAATATAACACATTTTAATGTATGATAAAATTATATTATTACAAGTTATCATCTAAAACAATAAATAATTTGATGATGATTAATATCGCAATAATTTGATGATGATTAATATCGCAATAATTTGATGATGATTAATATCGCAATAATTTCAACATTCTGTGTCTTGTTAATAATTCATTAGAAAAACCCAGTTAAAAAAGATATTTAAACCAATTAAATAAGACATTTGAATAATAATAGACGCCCTAATTCACTAAACTATTCAAATAATAATAGAAGCCATAATGGAATAAACTATTGAAATAATCATGGACGCCCTAATTATATAAACAATTCAAATAATTTAAGCCCCAATTTAATAAACTATTCAAATAATAATAGAAGCCCTAATGGAATATACTAAGCAAAAATACTAATAAAAGCCCTAATTAATTAAACTACTCAAATATTAATAGAATCCCCAATTAAATAAACTATTTAAATAAAATCTTTAAGTGGCATTTACCGATTCGGAAACACATTAACGGAACACAATTTTAGTGGGAAACAATCACTGGTTTTATTCTGAAAGCATGACGTTACGATAAGGGTTTAATCTCACTGTGCCCCCCAATCAACTGGTGTTATAGGGTAGTGGTGTGAAAATTTAAGTAAACAAAGGATTATAGACTGTATCCCTTTTAGTACTGTTCACCTAGTTAAAATTTAATTATTTTAATGATTAAAATATATAAGTTAAGTTCACGTGTCATTGGTTAACGAGTATCTTCAATATTATTCACCTACCTTTCATTCAGACAGTACTCATAAATCAATCAAATATATGATTAGAAACTCACTATCATTATATAAGGATAGTTGTCACCCCCAATTACATTATATCTTTTAAAATGGCTCAAGTTCGCATAGGGTTTATTCCTAATTCTCAAGGAGGTCAAAATTTAGTTAATTTGGGGTATAAGTACAGAGTAAAAAATACGATACCCAATAGCACCAGCAGACTTTTACTGAAAATACAATAGTCGTATACCGGGGGACCATTGCCCCCTAAAAGACGAAAATATAAAAGAGTAGAATAATCTATTAATGATCTAAAAATCAAACTGTTAAATGGAGTAAAAAGTGCAATTGAATATACTGACGCCATATCACATTTAGTAGGGTTATGATTTATGTTTGATACATGTATTTGTTGTTACTTTTATGAAATTTATTGTGAATAAAGTTGTTAATTAGTTTAAACCTAGTAGTTTAAAAAAACAGACTATACTTTTAACACCATTGTATTTGATAATCCCCTTGCTTGATTAATCCCCCCCATGAGAACAATAGCAGGGGGCACAGTGAGATGTCCCCACGATAAGTATCCTATTATTATCGTTATTTTGCTTGATAACTATAATGCGGATACTTGTCGAAAAGTCGTGCTTTCAGAATAAAACCAGTGATTGGTTCCCATAAAATTTGTGTTCCGTTAATATTTAAATAGAAATAGAAGCCCTAATTAAATAAAGTATTTAAATAATAATTTAATCCCTAATTTAAAAAAAAAATAATCAAATTAATAATAGAAGTCGTAATTAAAAAAGATTTTAAAATAATTATTATCTGTTCTGTATTCTGAAATATCATTGATCTGCAATACTAATTGCAAAGCTGTATAAAATACCTGTGCGTCCTGGTCTACGTCTGTCTGGTCGACCTGGTCTGCCTGTTTCTCCGTCATCTAAAATAGCAATCATATAAAAACACATTTGAAAATAACAAGAAAACTGCGAAACTCTGACTTCGGTTACAGAGAGAGATGGGAGGGCGGGGTCCTTGCAATATAGGAACACATTTGAAATTAGGGCATACGAAAATGAAAGTATGTGCGAGGGCATAAATAAATCGTGTTTATATAATAGTAAGTATTTTTCTACCGATTTTCAAGTAGTTTATTGCATATCTAATAATGCATATCAATTTCATACAGATCAAATGATAGGCATTTTCATTTTACTAATTTAAATAATTCATATACATTTCATACCGATCAGATAATAACTTTTGCCATTGGAGCATTCACATGGGTTTTACAAAGTGAAACAAGGGCGATAACTCCAGACATTGTTGAATTCGATAGGCATCTCCATTTTACTAATCTAATTTTTTTATTAATTAAATAATGCATAGGACACATCGGGTTAGAACGTTTGTATTCAGAGCGTACACTGGCTATAACACTATCATTTAAATAATGCATAAGACACATCGGATTATAACTTTGGTAATTAGAGCGTACATAAGGTTCTACAAAGTAAAACAAGGGCTATAACTCCAGACGAAACATACAGAATTGTTGAAATCAAATATGCTTCATCCTATCACTAATGTAAATAAATACAAACATTTAAAAAAAATCGTATAGTGTGTAGATTGTTCACAAGAAATTGTTTCTTCGACGGACAGCGGAGACGACATGTGGGCATATAAAATTAGATTAATACAATTCATCGATCAGTCTTAGATATGACAAAAATAAATATTTCTATTTTTTACCTGTTCTACCTGGTCGTTCATAATCATCATCATCATCTATAACAATAAATAATTGGATAATGACTGATATTGTAATAATTTCAACATTGTGTGTCTAGTTAATAATTCATTAGAAACCCCAAACTATTCAATTAATAATAGAAGTCCTAATTAAATAAACTATTCAATTAATAATAGAAGTCCTAATTAAATAAACTATTCAATTAATAATAGAAGTCCTAATTAAATAAACTATTCAATTAGGACTTGTATTATTAATTAAATAAACTATTTAATTAATAATACAAGTCCTAATTAGATGAGATATTCAAATTAGTAAAGAGGCCCTAATTAAAAAAGATAGTCAAATAATAATAATAAAATTCCTAATTCAATACGGGGGATCACGTGTCTAAGTGGGTAAGACGCTAGCTCGCTAGCCTGGAGGTCGGGTGTTCGATCCCTGCATTGGCCGAGAAAGTTCATCCAGATTTTCCGGCGTGGTTCTCCCTTGTCAGTGATGCAGGATGGAGGGGCTGACAAGGAAAGCTGTCTAGTCGTTCGGATGGGACGAAAAACAAAGGTCCCGTGTACAAATTGGCGTGCACGTAAAAGATCCCTTGGCAGTTGGAATTCGATATAAGAGTAGGCCGCAGTGCCGCTGTCCGGGCAAAATTTCCCTCATAGCACACTGTATGGCGTATGCCCGTCTTCATTAGCCCAGGTTAGGAGCAGAACAGTAGGACGTTAAACTCCATTTCATTTCATTTCATTTCCTAATTCAATAAACCATCGAAGTCCTAATTCAATAAACTATTGAAGTTATAATTCAATAAACTATTAAAGTCCTAATTCAATAAACTATTGAAGTAATAATTAAATAAACTATTCAAATAACAATATAATTCCTAATTAAATAAGTGACTCAATTAATAATTATCTAGTTTGTATTCTTAAAGATCATAGATCTGGAATACCAATTGCAAAGCTGTATTACCTGGACGTCCTGGTCTACGTCTGTCTGGACGATCTGGTCTGTCTTGGTCTCCGTCATCTAAAATAAAATTTGCATAACATACATTACAATTTAAATCCCCATTTTTTGTTTATTTTTAAAAACAAAAAAACCCCTAAGAAACACAAACAGACGAAGGGACGGGCAGACAGGGAGACCCAGTATACGAAAACATCAAATTACAAGGACTTGCAAAGTGGAATAAGGGCCATAATTCAAGAATTAATTAACGAAAATTGTTGAAATGCAATAGGCATCTCACTTTCAACAATTTAAATAATGAAGATACATTTCTTGAAAATCAGATAATAATTTTTGTCATTCGAACATTCACGGGATTCTTCAAAATGAAACATATGCGATAACTCCGGACATTAATTCATGAAGATCAGCTAATAACTTATGGCATTGGAGCATTCAAAGGTGTTCTACACAGTAAAACAGGGGCGATAACCCCATACATTTGTTGAAATTCGATATGCATCACCATTTTACTAATTTAAATTATCCATATACATTTCATATAAAATTAGATTAATACAATTCATCGATCAGTCTTAGATATGACAAAAATAAATATTTCTATTTTTTACCTGTTCTACCTGGTCGTTCATCATCATCATCATCATCATCTAAAACAATAAATAATTGGATAATGATTGATATTGTAATAATTTCAACATTGTGTGTATGGTTAATGATTCATTAGAAACCCTAAACTGAGATATTTAAAAAAAACAATAGAAATCAAATTAAATAAGCTAGCCAAATAATAATGAAAGTCCTTATTTTTAAAAAAAAAAAAAAGATAGATTGCCAGGCAACAAAACATACAAACACAGAAGCTAAATCGTCCTATGGGCAACATGGATTGTCGCATATTAAATCTTTTGTAGGTAATGGGAGGCATTTAAATACTGCATATAAATTTTATACAGATCAGATGATCACTTGAAGTTCGAGCATTTACATTGTTCAACAAAGTAAAACAAGGCCCACAACTCTGGAAGTAAATATTGAAAATTGCTGAAATTCAGAAGGCTTTTTCGTTTCACTAATTTACATGATGCGTAAAAATTTCAAACAGAAGGATGATAACTTTTGCCGATGGAGCATTCAAAAAGTGTAACAAAGCGAAACAAGGGTCATAACTCGAGAAGTAATTAACGGAAATTGCTGAAATTCAACAGGATTCTTCGTTTCACTAATCTAAATGATTTCATACAGATCAGAATTATGATAACTTTCGTCATTCGAGATTTCACGAGGTTCAATAAAAGGCAAAAGGGGACATAACTCTGGACGTTATAACATAAATTGCTGAAATTCAATAGGATTTTTTGTTGCACTATTTTGAATCATTCATATAAATATCATACAGATCGGATGATAACTGTTGTTGTTATAGCGTTCGCGGCGTTCAATAAAGTGAAACAAGGGCCATAACTCTAGACGTAATTAACGGAAATTGCTGAAATTCAATGGCCTTCTTCGTTTCACTAATTCAAAGGATGTACATAAATATCATGCAGATCGCATGATAATATTTCAATATTTGTCGTGTAATAAAGTAAAACAATGCCCATAACTCCTGATGAAATTAACGTAAATCATTGAAATTAAATAGGATTCTTCATCTCACTAACTTAAATAACCTATTTCAATTTCTTCAAAACAATCAGATTATAAATGTATTCTCTAGAGTGTTCATAAGAAATTGTGGACGACGGACGGATGGACAAAGCGACGGGCGGTAGGGGGTGACGATAATATGTGAACACATTTCCATGTGGGGGTATAAAAAGGAAATGAAATCAAATAGGGTTTAACGTCCTACTGTTTTGCTGCGACTTGGCTAATGAAGACGAGCATAAGCCATACACCAAGGTTAGTCAAACTGAAGCCCTTTTCAAATAAACTATTCAGATAATAATAATTGATGTCTAATTTGAAAAAAAAACCTATTCAACTAATTATAGAAGTCCTAATATCGAAGAAATAATTTGAAAAAAAAAATAACTATTCAAATTATTAAAGAAGCTCTAATTAAATGAGATATTCCAATAATAATAATAGAAGCTCTAATAAACTATTGAAGTCCTAATTAAATAAACTATTGAAGTCCTAATTAAATAAACTATTGAAGTCCTAATTAAATAAACTATTGAAGTCCTAATTAAATAAACTATTCAATTAATAATAGAAGCCCTAATTCAATAATTATCTAGTTTGTATTCTTAAAGATCATACATCTAGAATACCAATTACCTGGACGTCCTGGTCTACGCCTGTCTGGTCGACCTCGTCTATCTTGGTCTCCGTCATCTAAAATATAATTTACATAACATAGATTACAGGTTAAGTCGCCCTGGTTTTTCTTTAAAAACCAAAAAACCTATAAAATACAGATTTTGGTTACATACTTTTGATAACAAGGGCAATAATTCGGTAAAACCCCACAGACAGAGGAAGGGTAAACGGGGGGTGGGGGGAGGGGTATATGAGAAAATTAAAATAGGGCATATGTGCGAGGGTATTCAATTTGAGCCTATGAAAATCAAAGTATGTGCCATGACGTTAATTTTCAAAACAAATACTAAAATAATACAGCACTAAAACGATATAACTTAATGCATCAATAACAATTACAATGTCACGGGTAGCCAGTAGACACCTACTTACCTGTTCTACCTGGTCGTTCATAATCATCATCATCATCTAAAACAATAAATAATTGGATAATGTTTGATATTGTAATAATTTCAACATTGGGTGTCTAGTTAATAATTCATATGAATTAAGGGGAAATTTACGTCCGTTCCCATGTAGATCAATTTCTTAATGCTGGCAAACTAAAGTCAACATATGATTAATACCCCATTATAGAACACTTTATTAAATAAAGAATGGTAATAATATATTACCTGGGCGTCCCGGTCTACCTGGTCGATCTGGTCTATCTGGTTCGCCACCATCTAAAATAATATGAAAACTGTATGACTATACTATTCCGATTATACTTACTTATATGCCAGGTGGTCCAGTCTTTCGTCAAATAAAAAGGTGTATGGAGTTTTCGAGACACAACTGCTAGAGAACAGCAGACGGAGAGGCTGGTATTGGAGATTGTCTTTCATAATAATAATCGAAATGATCTAATTGTCGGTTTGCCTGTTCACGAAGCGAATGTAATGAGCCCTACATCCCCTATCCTCGGTAGTCCCACTGGTATCGTTCCGTTCTACTCCATTAACCCCAGGGTCAAATTACCCTCCCTTAAGGACATCATTTTCTGTACATTTCACTCTTTTGATACTAAATTTCTTGAAAAATGTCTCATTATCAAACGTACAAGCTGATGTATTGGTGAACATAATCATAATCAAAGTAATCTGTCTTTTATAATTTGAATTCGTGAATAATGCAACACTTTGGTCCTTGAGACAAGTTTGGTTCTTTGCAAAATTGTTTCTTCACTCTGTCTATTGAGTCAAATCACACGTACTTGATGAACATGAATATATAGTTATACATAAAAAACAGTGATATTTTTGTTAAATCATAATCATTGCCAAATTATCCATCAAATTCCGACTGTTTATTGACCTATGGTTGGTAGACCAAAATAAGGTAATGTCTCCTATCTTAGTCATGGGAAATAAAGAGGTTTACTCCATATATGGGATGGAAATTAACGTCAAGGTTATCGAAGACCTGCAGAAATTAGGGGGTATAAATTATGGTGTAGATTGAGTTGGACCAGAGCTTATTCAGAAGTTCCTAGCAGTCATTATTATTGAGAACGAGGAACCTGCCAAGCCATTACAGCTTAGCAATAAAGTTGTAAAACTAGTTTATGCCGTAGTGTTGTTACGATCGCGAAGAAACAAACGCAACATGAAAGAAGTCCTATAGTACTACAATACCCCGTGAATGGACCCATGGGTTAGTTGCGTAGAATGGAATGATACCACTGGGCACATCGAGGATGAACACCTAGGTAACCTTACGTCACTATACATCTACCTGTATACTAGCTAACACAATAACTGGCCCGGAGTTCACAAAGCATTCTCAGACTTAAGTTAAGAATTTACTCAATTTTCAATCACTGTTTATGAGAAATATCTTTCATCCAGAAACACAAAACTTTGCACATAGTTTATTATTGATGTATTTGATACATTAAAACTACACAAGTTTTATAAAGGGCTATATTTTAGTTAAAATAGGCAAACAATTTTGAGTAAATTCTTAACTTAAATCTGAGAATGCTTTGTGAATTCGAGGCCAGATTAAAAACATGTGAGCATTTATTCCGAATTCCGAATTCCGGAATGATAAAATTCCGAATTTGTATTCTGCATTTATTTACAATGATTATTCTTTCTAGGGGGACTTTAATTTAAGTGGACTTTCATGTAGTATAATGAGTTATTCCACTATGAGGGGAGTTATCCTTATTGGTGGACTTTAATTTAAGTGGACTTTAATGTAGTGTAATGAGTTATTCCAATATGAGGTGAGTTATACTTATTGGTGGACTTTAATTTAAGTGGACTTTAATGTAATGTAACACAACGACATGCTTGAATAAATAAGGCTATTCATAATTATACGTATTTCTATTAAAACATTTCGATCTCGAAAACACAATATTACTTCGCTCATTTGTCGCACAATCGCGGGCCATAATCCAGGAAGTTATGGTCTGAAATGTGCGAATATCGAATGGGAATGTGATCGTTGGGGTATAAATTTATTTTTAGTTTCATCACAATCGGACAATATAATATTTTTGACCCCTAGAGGGTCCACAACATTCGTATTACATACTTTTACCCAATTTGCGCACATGGAGCGGCATTTTGTCGGTCATTTCTTTTCGATTTTCTCGAAATTCGAATTCAACCTTTATTATGGTGCAACGGTGATATATTTAAACGCATTTTAGAATTGGATAAACATTGTGACCTCTAGCGGATCCAAAAGCTAAAAATGCGTGTTTTCGTACAATCAGGGGACCCTAATATAGTAAGTTATGGTCTGACATGTGCGAATATCCAAAGGAATTGAGATCTTCGATATATAAACATATATTTTAAGTTTCATCGAAATCAGACAAAATTCGTGACTTCTCTGCGTTCAAAAATTGTGACCTCTTGAGTGTCCACAAGTTAAAAACGTAATTTTTCGTACAATCAGGGACAATAATCCATGAAGTTACGACCCGATACATGCCAATATCGAAAGGAACCGAGATCTTTGGGAGATAGACCTATATTTCAAGTTTCGTCAAAATCGGATAAAAATTGTAAGGTGTGCATAAGCAAATTGTGGACAGACATCCGGACGTCCACATTTAAAAGTGGGCGTATAAAAATTAATTTGTTGTAAATCAGTTAGTATAATAATTTACGATATATTGAATGTATATAAACGTCTCTCCTACCTGGTCGTGTTCCTGTGTCTCCACCTGAAACAATAAATATCAAACTCAATCTTTGTCTTAATTCGTACTCTCCCCCCCTCTCTCTCTCTCTCTCTCTTTCTCTCTCTCTCAACTACTAATAAATGATTACTTACTGTCTATAATCGAAACTCTAGTAATGGTGACTTGCTTATCGGTCGAACGACAAACGTAATCACCGGCATCAGATACATCAGCTCTTGAAATAACCAGGGTACTTGTTCTAGCCCGACCTGATGGACCCACTATCGTATTTATCGAAGTGCGATCGTTGGGTCTGAGTTTCTGTCCATTACTGAACCATTCCAAACCTGCAGGTGGATCTTGAATTCCGATGGCGGTACAGGTCAACTTTACGGGACTTCCCTTCTCGACAAATTCTGGTCCTGATATGTAGACGTCTGTAAATTATATTGAAAAACTTTGAGCATTTTAAGTTGACCCAATAGCAGGCCTTATGATCTAAAGCGCAAGCGTAATCCCACTAAGTCGCCCAACAACCCGAATTAATCAAATATGACATAGAACAATACTGTTTTCCAGTATGGTCTTCCTGTGAAAAAGAATAAGAATACACGGCATGGGGTTTTAAGTCCTACTGTTATGCGCACAGAGATAATGTAGACTGGCAAACGCCATCCAGTGTGGAATGTGGGGATATTTTAACCTGACAGTGGGGTTTCAGCGTATTCTACAACGAACTCTATACATACCTGGCTCGCCAGGCCGTCCAGTTCTTCCCGGTTCACCATCGCCTGTAAAGTAAGATTTTCTTATAAAAAGTCTATTAACATACTTTCTAAAAAAAAAACAAGAAAAAGAGCAAGTGGGGGAGGGAGACACATGGGTTGTTACATCCTCTCGTCATAAACTAAGTCATTTTGGGACTAATAAATGGTTCGATTTTATTTCAATAATTCGCTTGAGCATAGGGGCGGGGAACAGTGGACACGGAGAAAACCCGCGTGATCCCATTCCTTGTAATGTACAACCTTTGAATCGAAACCACGTCAAGACTCGATGGAATATGTATTTTATGTTTAGGTAGGGGTTGAGATAGAATATTTTTAAAAGTCTCTCACCATCGTCTGTTGCAGGTGTTGTTACTCCTTCACGATCATCTAATTAAACATAAGAAATATATCAACAACAATTCTCCTCAAATATCTGAACTTTACTACATTTATTTACCTTAATACAGAGTTTTATGTACAATGAATGAAAGCAGATGAACCTCGTTTGAGGGATTTTTAATCCATTTGTTTCATTAATTTCTATGAAGTTTGTCGTGTCCGCAGGTTTGTCTTGTCGAGTTTGTCTTGCGTGTAGTGTGGGTCTGGTGAACATACTATTTGTAACAGAGAACACATATAAATCAGATACAGAATCACTAATAATTCAGATACAGAAAACACTAATAATTCAGTTACAGAAGCACAAATACTTTTAGATACAGAAAACTCATATAGTTCAGATACAGCCATCCCATATATTTCAGATACAGAAAACACTTATTCAGATTTCGAAAACCCATACAGTTCAGATACATTAAACCTATATATTTCAGATACAGAAAACACATATTATTCAGATTCAGAAATAACCCATATAATTTCGATACACAAAACCTTTATAAATCAGATACAAACCCCATATATTTCAGATACACAGAACTCATATAATGCATCCGAAATAAACAGTTGGGTGTGTAAATACTACACCACGGTGGAGATTATTGTAATTCAAACACAGTGAACAAACAAATAATAAAATCGTTTTGAATTTTACGCACGAGGGTGCATTGTAGACCAATAGTATCACAACATTACTTATCATTCAGGGGAGTGTCACGTCAGTAAGATCAATTTCTTAGTGGTATCAAAATAAGGTCAACAGTACGTTTATGGTTAATAACCCATTAGAAGCCTTTATTAAATAAAGAATTGACCATTTCCATTTAATAATTTTTAAAAGCATCCGCCTGGAATACTAATACTAGAAGTAATTAATGGAAATTCATGAAATTCAATAGACTTCTTCGTTGTACTAATTTAAATAATGCATGTAAATCTAATAACGATAACTCTTGTCGTTATAGCGTTTTCAAAGACCATAACTCTAGAAGTACTTAACGGAAATGGTTAAAATGAAACGGGCCTCTACGTTGCACTAGTGTAAACAACATATACAAATTTCAAAATGATCAGATAATGAATGTAGTCTGTAGAGTGTTCACAAAAAAATTAGCGACAATAGACGGACGGACGGGCGGACTGAGGTGACGGCAATATAAAACCGAATTTCCACGTGGATGTTTTAAAATCACAAATTGTGAAGCAGGGGCAAAATATTAATGAAGGCGAAATTAACTCACCGGATACTGACAAAGTGACACGTTTTATTTGAACAGGAACTGTATTAATTTTACAATGATATGTACCACTGTCACTGTGTTTTGCATCTCGTATACGTAGATTCCATTCTTTTATATTTGGTCTCTCGACACTGATTCTAGGGTTGTCTGTTATACGTAATTCACCGGCACTTAAAATGGTTGACCTGGAGGTATACCAAGTCACCTGCAAGAGAAACGAGAAGACCTAGGTCATCACCTTGCATACCATCAAAAATTAAATCAAATTCATTTCCGTGGAAACACACAAATTATTAACAAAGGGCACAACTATTACATTAGGTTCTTCTAGGACTCGACAATATCGCCTGCAATGGGATCTTCACGACCAAGTCATCAATTTCCCGCGCACCTTGCATTGCGGTCAAATTTATTTCCGTGCACCACTGACAAGGGGAAACCACGTTGGAAAATCCCGTTGAACTTTCTTGGCCAATGCAAGCATCGAACATCCAACCTCTAGGCTAGCGAGCCAGCGTCTTAACCACCTAGCCACCGTGGCTCCCTTGGAGAAAACGAAGAAACCTCACCAGGTTAAACGGGACACTCTACCTCCAATCGATTCAATGACAGATTTATGTTCTAAAGGGAATCCCTAATTAATACGATGAAAAAAGACGTATAAAATTGACACTAATAACAAAAGAAAACTACTATGGTACAAAGTTTCAAAAAGATATATTGTACTGTTTATACGCCATGCAGTGTGCTTTTACGGAAATTTTGCCCGGGCAGCGGCTGTACGACCTAATCTTATTTCAAATTCAAACTATCGAGAACCTCGATTTGTCGCCCCAGACACTCCGTGTTACACCACTGACAAGGGGGAACCTCGACGGAAAATCCCGATGAACTTTCTTGACCAACGCTGGGATAGAACACGGGACCTGCAGGTAAGCCAGCCAACGACCTACTCACTGAGCCACAATGGATCCCTATACTATTTATATGATGATATGCTACGAAAACAAGTCCGGACGTATGGACTGATCGGAGGAATTTCAATATCCTTCCCATCGGCGCGCGATGATGTAAATAAATAGATAAATAACTACATCTGCCGAATGATCATCATATGTTCCATGTTTAGTCCTTCGGTTCACCCCAATTCTCGTTTCCGGACTGATTCGCTCGGAACACACTGTATGACGTATGTCCATCTTAATTATCCCAATCGGAGTAGAACAGTAGGACGTTAAACCCCATTTCATTTGATAATATTATGTCAAGACGAAACTATGCCCACCCCACCCCCCCACACACACACAACTAATGTTTCTGTTCTCATTTTCATTACTTATTCTAACCTGAACCAGCCTCTGAGTTCACAAAGCATTCTCAGACTTAATTTAAGAATTTACTCAAAATTGTTCGTCTGATTAGCCCTTTATAAGAC
Source organism: Patella vulgata (assembly GCF_932274485.2). Classification (NCBI taxonomy): domain Eukaryota; kingdom Metazoa; phylum Mollusca; class Gastropoda; family Patellidae; genus Patella; species Patella vulgata. The sequence continues at coordinate 10,021,116 of NC_065885.2, forward strand.
TTTTGTTGTTTTATTGTATCAAATACATCAATAAGAAACTATTGTGTTTCTGGATCAAAGATATTTCTCATAAACAGTGATTGAAAATTGAGTAAATTCTTAAGTCTGTTTTTGCTTTGTGAACTTGTGAAATTTGTGTGCAGTTGAAAATGAAATGTGAATAGACACACCTCAATCATTGTTTTGGTTATGGGTTCTAAAGGTTTTAAGAATAATACGACTAATTCATTATCGAATTTGAATCTTAGGGGAGGGAGGGGACAACTTGGACACTTGTTCAGGGGCCTGGAGACTAGAGGGGATTTGTAGAAAGACATACCACCTGGTGTAGCCCTATCCGTCGGTCGAATATGGCAAGCACGCTCGCCAAGAGAGATAGAGAGAGAGAGAGAGAGAGAGAGAGAGATGGGGGTTTAACATCCACTGCACACAATCTAGGTCATTTCGGGACTAACATGTAGTTCAATTTTATTTCAGTAAATCGCTTGCGCGTAGGGGTCTTTAGCAGTGGGAGGAAACCGGAGGACCCGGAGAAAATCCACGAGGTTGATCAGGCGACCCTACTCCTTGTCACGTACAACCGGGCAATCGAAACCCCGCCAGTTTACTCAATGACAGGCCGTATGATACAGCGCGCACGTGCTAATCATTCGGCCACCCCCCCCCCCCCCCCGACTAGAAACAAGGGCCGTATTTAATTTGTAGGACAAATGCTATTATATTTAAGCTATTCATTTAAACATAAATTATACAAGAGCTAAATCTGCCTATTGCCGGTCTAGAGACATTTATTAACAAAACAAGACCATAATCGACTCTCGATGGCAGGGACACTCGAGATTTGAACTAGATTATAACGGTTCGCCATTTAAAAATTTAACTTAAAAATGGGATAGAGAGGCTAAATCTCGAAAATACCAGTGCCCTGGTTACAACAATGCACACTTTTTGTCAAAACTACAAACAGTGATAATTTGGATCAGAATGAAGTAATTTGAATGAAATTTTCAATATTTTCATTTTACATTATCTCTGTTTGAGTTATAATAGCAAGAATGGTCAGCTCTTTATTTAAATCGTACATAATGTATCTTTAATATGTGTATAGTCTAGAACCCCATCTATCAACCAACTGGTTGGTGATACAGATTGAAATTCGATACTATTCCCGAATCAGCCAGGATCAAAATACGGCAATACGGCTACAGGATATCGACATAGCTTTCCTTCGCGATTTAAATATGGCACCCAGACTACTTACCTTGTGCTCTCCGAGGGATTCTATACTGCAGGATAAGGTGACAGTAGTTCCGGGTTTCGCGACCACGTCTTCATGAGTCTTGCTAAATCTGGGCTTTGATTCCCCTGAAACATACAATGATAATAATTGGTTGAATAAATAAAACAGGACAAGATCACTGGCTAAACCTATAAATGGCAAGCGAAAACACGTCAACGACTCAATGACATATCTAAGGCGCACGCATTTGACCATTTGGGCCCCCGAAAGAGCAGGAATATGTATTTTATGTTTAGGTAGGGGTTGAGATAGAATATTTTTAAAAGACTCTCACCATCGTCTGTTGCAGGTGTTGTTACTCCTTCACGATCAACTAATAAAACATAAGAAATATATCAACAACAATTCTCCTCAAATATCTGAACTTTACTACATTTATTTACCTTAATACAGAGTTTTATGTATAATGAATGAAAGCAGATGAACGTCATTTGAGGGACTTTTGAATCCATTTGTTTTATTATTTTCTATGAGGTTTGTCGTGTCCGCAGGTTTGTCTTGTCGGGTTTGTCTTGCGTGTAATGTGGATCTGGTGAACTTACTATTTGATACAGAAGTAGGGAGGGTTTGAGATAGAAAATTTTAAAAAGCTTCTTACCGTCATCTGTTGCAGGTGTTGTTACTCCTTCACGATCAACTAATAAAACATAAGAAAATATATTAAAAATATTCATCCTCAAACATTTGAATTTTACTGTATTTATTTGCCTTAATACAGAGTTTTATGTACAATGAATGAAAGCAGATGAACGTCGTTTGAGTGATTTTTAATCCATTTGTTTCATTATTTTCTATGAAGTTTTTCGTGTCCGCAGGTTTGTCTTGTGTGTAGAGGGGGTCTCGTAAACTTACTATTAGATACAGAAAATGTATTTTATGTGTAGATAGGGTTTGAGATAGAATATTGTAAAAAAGCCTCACCGTCATCTGTTGTAGGTGTTGTTACTCCTTCACGGTCAACTAATAAAACATAAGAAAATATATTAACAATAATCATCCTCAAATAACTGAACTTTACTGTATTTATTGCCTTAAACATACATTATGCAACAACTAAATCTTCCTATTGCATGTCTTTCTTCAGGCCTGAAATGTTATCTTAACTATTAATTGCGTATTAATTAACTTATCCAGACTATAATCAACTCTCGATGCCATCGCTAGCCTGAGATATTTAGCGGATTGGATTTTTTTGTAAATCAAACGTAAACTGGATAACTGAGAGTTTAATTTCTATCGTACTGACTTTGGTAATGATGAACGTGACTAGTCTCAAAAATTCAAAAGCTAATATCTCGGTTCAGAGTGGAGCAATTTGACTGAAATTTTCAGCATATTCGATTTACATTATCTGGGTTTTTTTAACTATTATAGCAAGAACTGTGAACTATTTATCTTATCTCCCATAATGCCCCTTAAATACATAGTGAAAGCAGCTGAACGTCATCTGGGGGATTTTTAATTCATTGCATTACACCACCACCCGGTAAACACCGGGATCAAACACGAGTCCTCCAGCCTTCCTTACATAGCCACTGTGGCTGCCCGGTTCTAGTAACTCATATATACATGTGGTTAAATTTACCTTTTGCCACTGTTACTTTTTCTATGGTATCACCGTCAGGAGAATCAGAAAGCGCCGCAGTGAAAGGCGTTACATAATTATACTATAAAAGAAGAAATATATAGCAAGTTAAAAGATGAGGAAATACACGTGGGGTTGGGCTGAGATGTTGGGTGGCCGAATTGTCTGAAACGTGCGATTTAGATCATACTGTTTGTCATTGAATGAAGAGGTGTGGTTTTGATTCCTTGCTTGATCGTGCTAGGGAGTTAGGTCGCAAGTTCAACCTTCCGGGTCTTCTCTGGTTACTATGGATTCTCTGACCCCACCCCACCCCACCCCACCCCACACAGCTGAAGACCCTTACGGCAAGCGAATTACTAAATTATATGTTAATCCAGAAATGACTATTGCAGGTCTTTGTGTTGGCTTCATGTATTGTTTTAATTATTAACTGGGCATTTATTAGCCCATAATCAACTCTATAGACCATCGAGACTATGTTGTCAAAACTTCAAACACTCGTCACTTGGCTTAGAATTAAGTAATTTGAATGAAAATTTCCATATATTCATTTTTTATCATCTTTTGAAGCATTATAGCAGCTTTCACTAAATCTTACATAATACATCTATAATATTTAGAAACAAGAATTTAAAGGTACCACGCTAGTCCCAGGAACAACAACGACATCCAAAATTATTTATTGGCTTAAATCAAAGTGGTTGAGCTCCGTAATGCCAACTACTGGCATTTCTCGGGGGGGGGGGGGGGGAATGCATCAAATGAAAGAAATTGTTTATTATGTTTCCGAACAATACACCCAGTTATAATGTCCAAAAATAATCTTCACTTACGGTGCGAGAAGTTGTTAGAATTCGTTGACGTAGCCCGTTTCTTGTTACAGGATCGGCAGCCGCTCTGTATTGTCGTAAAAGGTCTTCCACTGTTACATACGACCATACACGTTCTAACGTTTCTCGTGGAAGGTCTTTACTTGGTTTAGATCGGGTGGTGGTATCAATGGGTTTGGGAACAGCATATCCTCTCACTCGTCCTTGTAAGAACTGGTCATCATTTCGGACGTTATTAACTCTTCCAGTGACAACAATTTCTCTTCCAGGATAATAATTTCTGGAATAAGGTCGTCTGGTTTCGTACCTAACGGGTTGACGTCCATTTTCTGTGTAATCAAAGTCCACATCTGAAACCGTTCTGGATGATATATCTCGGTAAAAATCGGTGATAGCAGCAGGTGCAGTGGGACCTGGACGAACTCTGGTGTATCTACCGTAGTTCCTAGCAGATAAAGCTCTAGGGAATGATCTATCAGCATCGTCACCATCGTCATCATCAGGGAGTGTATCATCATCACTGAGAGAGACAGTATGGATTGGAACATTGTCGGTGTTAACAGCTTTGACGTCACCTAGTAGTGGACTATAGTCTTCGACTCCATCAACGGGTTGACCGGATGTAAAGAATACTATATATGATCGTTTGGCTGTAAGTGGATTCCGATTGATGTATCTCAATCCCTGAACGATCGCACCCGACGGATTAGCACCTGAAATTATCAATGTTTAAACCGTTTAAGCGGCATGTAGTAATTTAATGAAATAAAATGGGGTTTAACGTCCTACTTTTCTGCACCGACTGGGCTAATGAAAACGGCGGGAATTGAATTAGTATACACAATACAAGTTACTTTAGAAGTTTATTTCTGGTGACGTTTCGACGAGGGTTCTCTCGTCTTCATCAAGCAAGAGAGAGAGGGAGAGCGGGAGAGAGAGGGAGAGAGAGAGAGACGGGGGGGGGAGTCCACTCGACACATATGGGACTAACATATGACATATTTCAATAAGTCGCTTGCGCGTAGGGGTCTTTAGCAGTGGGAGGAAAAAGGGGGGACCCGGAGAAAACCCACGAGGTTGGATATCAGACAGAGAATGGTAATCATATTACAATGAAGATAAATAGACAGCATGGTGCAAAGATACAATAATATACAATTCGAGATATTTAATTAGAAATCACCAAAGATATAGAGAAGTCAAACGGGTTACATAGTAATAGTCGCCAGAAATAAACTCCGAAAGTAAGTGTCATGTGTCATATCAATGTTTACATGCAAACAGTACAAACAACATATTGTCTATCTGGTTTTCCTGAAAGGCTTAATATATTCTGGTGCGCCAATGACCTTTATCATCAAGTTAAAAAAAAACGTCAATATTCATGTGACATTTACGGCCGATTATTTTGCAATCAAATTTGTAAAAATCCGTGACAGTTTGGAGATATCTGGCGAAAACGCACGCACAAGCTAAATTATATATTCCCCTGAACGTAAAATACACCTCTGTTCTTGATCACGACTTACTTGGACTGGGACTTTATTCTGACTGAAATTCAGTCATGTTCAGGCGGTCTTGACTACAAATCGATATATAGACAAGCAAAAACAAATCAGAAACCAGTGGCTTCACTAATGCTCTAATTGTATCTTGCCGGGGTTTTTTTGTGTGTAAACAATATTTTATTTCAAAAATTAATGAAGATAGGTTGCCAGGCAACGAAACATACGCCCACAGCAACTAAATCGTCCGGGCAGTCAACAAGGGTTGTCGCATATTTTTACTTTTTTCGGTAATGAAACATTTATAATACACTAAAATCTGATTAAGAGCAACAACTCACGAAGTAATTATCAGAAAACTATTAGAATTTGTTCGGTTTTTATAAAGTTCTGCCCCATGCTAACGTTTTGTATGCAAAGCTTTTAATATCATGGATTTAACTGTTCAAGTCATAAAAATTCATTGAAAATCAATATACTTGTTCGTCTCAAGATCTTAAACTCTGTGTATCAATCTGAAGTCAATCGGATGATAACTTTAGCCTTTAGAGTCTCACAAGATTTTTCAAAGTGATCAAGGGCCATAACTTTGGCAGTAATTATCGGAAATCGTTGAAAATCATTAGGAATCTTCGCCTCATGATCTCAAACACTGTGTATAAATTTAATCTCAATCGGATATTAACTTGAGCCTCTAGAGCATCCACAAGATTTTTTGAAGTGATCAAGGGCCATAACTCTGGCAGTAATTATCGGAAATCGCTGAAAATCAATAGGATTCTTCGTCTCATGACCTTAAACACTGTATATAAATTGAAAGTCAATCGGATATTAACTTTGGCCTCTAGAGCGTCCACAAGCAATTGTGGACGCCGGACCGACGGACCGACGGACGGACGGACGGACGGACGGAGGCGACGACAATATACGACCACATTTCAATGTGGGCGTATAAAAAGGGATCAGGGAACAGGAAAAGCCTATATCACCCCTCTTCTATATCTTGCCGTTTATGCATAGTTACTGGTTTGTTATTGCTTATCGATACATAATTGCCCTACACATTTGTTACTGTACTTGCTTGAAAACGTTGAGAGAATACTCTTCGAAACGTCGCCCAAATATATTAAGTAGGGTTCTTCCATAAGTATATTGCGTTATAGTTTGTTATACTGTTACTTACCACCGGTAGGTCTCAACCGTCTGATAAACCTGTTAGCATTCCGTACATTTCTAGCTGGCAGTGGATTTGAGCTGAGGAAGTTGGTTGTATCTGAGAATGACATCACATTGAAAGTGTCTTGTCGATCGAGAGTTTGTAAGAGTCTTGGTAAGGTTTCTTGTAATTGGCGAAGTCTGTTATTGTTCGCCATTTGACGGCTGCTGTCCACAACAAACAGGACATTTCGTGGAGCGGGTTGAGATGTCTTAGGATAATAGTAGTGGACGAAATAGTTTCCTGAAGTCTAGAAAAACAAAAACAACAAGGTTTTCAATGAAATGATTCATAATTTGCATAAAGTGTTCAATTCCATTGCGTGCGCTTTGGGTCATAGTCATTGAGTCAAAAGGCGTGGTACGTGACAAGTAGCAGAGTCATCTGCGCGCCCTCGTGGGGTTTCTGTGGGTCCTCTGGTTTCTTCCCACTGCTAAAGACCCATGCGCGAAAGCGAAGTATTGAAATTTACGACATGTAAGTCCCGAAATGATTTAGTTTGTCTCGAGTGGACGTTAAACCCCATTTTAATTCTTAAAATAGAATATATTACTGTACACATTCATGCGATCGATGTCCATTAATACTTACAACTAGGTCACCAGGATCATCTTGATTTGGACTATCCTGGGAATATGCAAGAGTGAACTCCCCGTTAGGTTTGCTAGACTGTGATACTGGGTATTCCTTCTCGTAATTTATAACAGTAGAATATAAATCTCCTGCTCTCCCCGATGTTGTAGTTGTTCGACCACCTAATGTAGAATAAAAAAAAACAGATTAGTTAACCTGAAAATTCCGAATCATAAAACATACGACAAACAATAGATTAAAAATAATAATGGAAATAGAACAGTCTACAAATTGTAATGGCATTATCAAACACATTAGGATTTTTACGGTCAATTTACTATAGTCAAGTTATACAACTTGAATGCATCGAAGGGAGCATATTAACATACGCATTATTGCATTAAGAGTATGAAGTATATCGGGCTCGTTAGTACGTTAAGGCGTAACGTCCGCTTCCATCTTGGGTGATATCGCAGACATGTGTTTCCTGAGAATCTTGCAAGCGGGGCCAAATAATAGACTTATTCTCGTATAGGTAGGATACGCGAGGTCAATTAGGAGGCCTATTCGATTTCGTTTCCTTCGGGTAAAAACACAATTCTTTTTAAGGGGGAAGCGTCGAAGGTAAGTTTCATCCAAAGGAGTTGCTCGCGGTACAAGTAATAGTGAATTGCATAGGAAACTGTGGGAATTTGATGGCGAGTGTGCGAAGACACGGCCACCATCTCATCGGGCATTTTCTGCACAGGCTGAGCAGAGATACGAAATTTGATTTTTGGTCTGCTTCTAATTGACGTTCACGTTGACTGTATATTTTCTGGGTGAATTTTGTGACTGAATTCGATGTTGAAATTTTTGCCTGAGACGAATTACAGAAAGTTAGTGATTTTTTGCTGCTTTGGAACATGATAATTTTGATTCTAATTGAGTGATGGACGGTGAAACTTGGTTTGACTAAATTCGATAACGAGCCTTTCTGCTTCGGTTAGGCGGAGTGATACGTAACGTGTTTAGTACTGTTTACTCTTTGATTTATAAAACGATACATGTGCAAGTACTGTTGGCTTGTTAATGACAATTCCGTCTTGGTAATCGTTTATAGTGATTGGTCCATAATTAAGCAATAATGAATACCAGTTAACTAATCATTACCAGAAAATTGAGGAGAAGTTGGAATTGTCTGTTGTGAATTAGTTACTGGTCTAGGCTCTGTTATTCGACTGTTCACACGGAGTCTTCGAACAGGGTATGTTGAACTGACAGAAATAGGGCTGCTATAACGATCGCCTTCTCTTTTCAGAAGTTTTTGGTAAGTTACGGTGAAGACAGCCCGCTCACGAGCCGGAATTCGTTGATTTACAGTTACACGGCTCTGTCTTCCTGGTGCTCTGAAAACAAAACGAAACATGAATTATCAATCATTTCCGATGTTCTGTCATCATAGTCTACTGGAAATGAAATGGGTTTTAACGTCCTGCTGTTCTGCTCTGAACTGGGCTAATGAAGACGGGCATACGCCATACACTGTACTATGAGGGAAATTTTTTCCGGACAGCAGCACTACGGCCTACTCTTATATCGAATTCCAACTGTCAAGGGATCTTTTACGTGCACGACAATAAGTACACAGGACCTCGGTTTTTCGTCCCATCAGAACGACTAGACCGCTATCCTTGTCAGGCCGTCCGTCCTGCATCACTGACAAGAGGGGAACCACGCCGGAAAATCTGGATGAACTTTCTCGGCCAATGCAGGGACCGAACAACAGACCTCCAGGCTAGCGAGCCAGCGTCTTACCCACTTAACCAACGTGACCCCTTCATATTCTACTGAAGTGTAAATATATTTCCCAAACTGACTAGCAGTAAATATTCGTTTGGCCGGTACTATCACTGAGAGGGATGACATCTGAGTGAGTTAATTAGCTCTCAATATTAACTTTTTATCTTCTGAAAATTAAATTCTTAAACCATTTTTTTAAAATCATTAGAAATATAAACAAAGGTGTTTTAAGTACATATGGGTAAATTATGTTTCCGAGTGTAACACTTTTGGTCTTTGTGACAATTTTGGTTCATTGCAAAATTGTTACTTTACTCTGTCTATCGAGTTAAATCACACGTACTTAATGAACGTGAATATATAGTTATACATAAAAAAAACCAGTGATATTTCGGTTAATCATAATCATTGTCAAAATATGACTGTTTATTGACCTATAGGTCATGTTTCCTATCTTATTTGTGGGAAATAGAGAGTTTTATTCCTTATATGGCGTGGAAATTAGCGTCACGGTTATCGAAGACCTGAAGCAATTAGGGGGTATAAGCGAGCTGGATCAGAGCTTACCCAGAAATTCCTACCAGCCATTATCATTGAGAACGAGGAACCTGCAAAGCCAGTACAACTTAGAAATAAAGTTGTGAAACTATTTTATGCTGTAGTCTTGTTAAAGGTCACCAGAAAGTAAACACAACAAGAAGAAGTCCTATATTACTACACGAGACTGGAAAACTGCGTAATTAAATACGTTATATCATAATATAACCATATGTAGACACTAAATACACTAAAACTTTTCGACATTCGATCGATTTAAACTTTTACGGTATTCGATCGATTTAAACCTTTACGATATTTGATAGATTTAAACCTTTTCGATATTCGATCGATTTATTATTGATTATTGATTACCTGGTAATGTAGGCACTGGATGGTTGATTAGGACTTGGTCTAGATCTTATAGGTATCTGTCTAGTGGTGTATCTCGGCCTATCAACTGTGCTGCTGGGATCACGTGTTCGACTAAATTAAACATAAATAACATAATTTCATAATACCCATAAATCAAATGAAATGGGGTTTAACGTCCTACTATTTTGCTCGGACTGGGTTAATGAAGACGGACATACGCCATAATATCCATAAACCTAACAGGGGGAGCTTAAGTTCTGTTTTTAGTTGGCCGTTAGTTGTAGTCCGCTTATTACTTGAAGCGGGATTAACAGTCGGAAAATTACTGACATCTTCATATACCCACCCTTACTCCCGTCCATCTGTGAACTCGGTATCATCAAAGTCAATAAATTATATTAGATGCACTTCATCTCGGGTGATTGTTCACTGCCATAGGGAACCCTATATCCCCCAGTTTAATACAATATGATGGATACACTTCCTCACAGTCGATTGTATCCTGTTATAGTTTAATAATATGTAAACCGAATTAATGAACAATTCCAACCGAAATATTCAGCAACAATCGACAGTGGTGGATCCAGATGGGAGGTCTAGGCTGTAGCTGAATAAACTTAATGTTATATTCGGATACAGTTATGCGGTATAAGCTTCATTTCACTCTTTGATTTATCAAAATGTTCGTCCCCCTCCCCTCCCCCAACTAAATAATCCTGCGTCCGACACTGACGATTTCATTGCCGCCATCTTGGAATTGTGACGTCGTCTCAACAATTCAAGGTCAATCGATGCGCAATTTTCCAAGGAACAAACATGTCAAGTTTCATGAAGAACAAAGAACACCAGATGATTTAGTATTCTCCAAAATACTTATTTATATAAAGCGGCCATTTTGGACTCCGGAAATACCCGAACCTCCCCAATCGGCCTGCAATTAGCATCTCCCGATTTTAATATGGAATACACAACATCTACCAGTATACTTACACAGTAACACTATTAACCATAGCATTTTTAGGAATATTGAATGTAGCTGAGATGTCTCGTGGTTGTTGATCACCGTTTATCATGTACTGTTCAAGCGTGGTATTGGCAAAACGATACTGGATATTTGTTTCTACGTTATAATGACTAATGTATGGTGTCTGAAATATGGTTTTAAATACATGTATTTATTATTCCTGGCTAATAGATTATATTCATATAAATAAAAACGGCAAACATTTCATTATTACTTTAATGAGGATTATCTCCCCATACCACCCCCACCCTTCGTCACCACGGGGTCAAATATATAGAGAGAGCCTAGTCAATTGCGGCCATGGTCGTCATTTTGTTACCTAATCTGTAAGTTTAATAGAACTGAAATAAAATGGGATTTAACCTCCTACGGTTCTACTCCTATTGGGGGATCACGTGGCTAAGTGGGTAAGACGCTAGCTCGCTAGCCTGGAGGTCGGGTGTTCGATCCCTGCATTGGCCGAGAAAGTTCATCCAGATTTTCCGGCGTGGTTCTCCCTTGTCAGTGATGCAGGACGGAGGGGCTGACAAGGAAAGCTGTCTAGTCGTTCGGATGGGACGAAAAACCGAGGTCCCGTGTACACATTGGCGTGCACGTAAAAGATCCCTTGGCAGTTGGAATTCGATATAAGAGTAGGCCGTAGTGCCGCTGTCCGGGCAAAATTTCCCTCATAGCACACTGTATGGCGTATGCCCGTCTTCATTAGCCCAGGTTAGGAGCAGAAAAGTAGGACGTTAAACTCCATTTCATTTCATTTCATTTCTACTCCTATTGGGCTGATGAAGACGGACATACGTCATACAATGCACTATGAGGGACATTTTGCCCGGGTAGCGGAACTATGGTCTACTTTTATATCGAATTCCAACTGCCAAGGGGTCTTTTACCTGCATGCACGGGACTTCGGTTTTTTGTCCCATCCGAGCGTCTAGACAGCTGTTCCTGTCAGGTCCACCGACCTGCGCCATTGTCAAGGGGAAACCACATCAGAAAAATCCGATGAACTTTCTCGGCCAATGCAGGAATCGAACAGGCGACCTACAGGCTAGCGAGGCATCGCCTTGCACACTCAGCCAACGTGGTTCCCAAGTTTAATAGATCATTAGAACAAAGCAAATATATCATAATAAGTGTCTGTGAAAACGACTGGATTGATACATAAGATATATTGGGTCAGATGCGGAGACTGTGTAAGAATTTCTAGTGACATAGCAAATGAAATGAAATGTGGTTTAATTGTCCTACTTCTCTGCTCCGACTGGGCTGCTGAAGATGGGTAATTCAAAATCAGACAAAAAGCCATTTAATCACAATTGAGATAATGGTTGGCCCATACTCTCCTTGGCCCCAGCTCCCTCCTGTGCTATTGTTTTGGTTATTATTTCAATAAATCATCCTATATTAATTGAACATTTAAATTTAATCTATTAAAATATTACAACAATCCTATTAAAAACCCGTTTATCCAGCATTATACGATAACCCGTGAACTTTTCTTGATTGCATAAAAAAAACTTACGTCATAAGAAAACTGGGTATCTGAATTTAAAAAGAAAACCACAAATAATTATGATTAAAATATTCAACAAAAAATATATATAATGATGGTTGTCTGCTGCGTCTGGTTTTATCCACGGGATTGAATTTTAACAAAATATCAAAAGATATGTATGTCTTTGGAAAAATATGTATGTTCTGGAAAGGGTTAAGCATACGCTGTCTTATCATATCGGTTTATACACGACGTTATTTTATATACTATTCAAAAAAAGTAGGGGATATTTGATTTTTAAGTGTTATTAAAGTCACCTAATGAAACTGACGAAGAAACAAATGACAAAATGAAATGAAGTTCACATTCATCGATTTATTCCAAATGATCGTTAGACTAAGTAAGGCACAGACTGACCATTATAAGGGTAAAATGATACCCGGGGTCAAACAGCAAAGTTACCACAGCATCACAACCAAGTCAGTAACGGGTAAATCCTCCTCTGTTTGCCAAACAAGCATTGATCCGACGTGGCATACTCCTAATGAGACGTCTAAGGTCATTTTGGTCCAGATTGTCCCATTCCTGTTGCAACGCAGCAGCAAGTTCTTGGACTTTGGCAGGACGTTGTTGACGTTGACGTAACCTCTGTCCAAGCATGTCCCAGACATGCTCGATGGGGGAGAGGTCGGGACTCAGTGCTCGCCAAGGTAATGTGGTGATGTTCTGTTGTTGGAGGTAACCTGTAACGATCCTGGCCCTGTGACATCTTGCGTTGTCATCCTGGAAGATGAAACGGCGGCCATGACGTCGTGCGAACGGCACAACATGGACTGCCAAGATGTTGTCCCGGTAGTACTGGCCTGTAACACGCCCTGCAACAACATGTAAAGCCGTTCTTCCAGCAACAGTGATGCCTCCCCACACCATAACAGAACCACCCCCAAATCGATCATGTCTGATGACGTTAACGTCTTGGAAGCGCTCGTTTCGACGACGCCACACCCTCCTACGTCTGTCCAAAAAATCAACAGTGAACCTTGACTCATCTGAAAACATCACATTGCTCCAGCGTCGATTATCCCAGTGTTGACGATCCCTACACCAACGACGTCTTGCCTGAATGTGATGATCTCTCAAACAAGGGATCACGCGAGGACGTCGGGCGCGAAGGTGACCCCTATGCAGTCGATTCCGAATCGTCTGGCCACTCACTCTCACACCAGTGTCTGTTTGAAGACGAGCGCTGATCTGATTTGCTGTGATGACACGATTTCTCAAGGCCAAGGTACGGATAAATCGATCCTGGGCTTGAGTTGTCGCCCTTGGTCGACCTGAGCGTGGTCTGTCCTGTACAGATTGTGTATCACGGTATCTGGACCATAGCCTGCTTATGACAGACTGAGAAACATTCATCGTCCGCGCCACAACCGCCTGTGTTGTGCCGATCTGTAGCATTCCAAGGGCACGTAACCTTTCATTTTGGGTAAGCCGACGCATATCAAAATTTGTTTTCTGGTCACTAAAACAATTAAACTGATGTTTCCACCCTGGAATTCAATGCCACAATGACTGTAACATTCAAAGTCAGAGTCGTGCAAATCTTGGGTTGGACCCCCATGATGATCCCAAGCATCACCTGCATTCCATGCGGTAGCTATTGGTGCGTTTGGGCGTCACATGTAACTGGAAATGGTTTTTTCTGTTAGGTTCTATAGTGACTTTTTTCGTAGTCATTTGCATATTTTAGTATTATGCCCCCAAAATCAAATATCCCCTACTTTTTTTGAATAGTATATATGACACTAGCTGTTTACTCGGTGTTGCAAGGATAGACAACTCCGACGCTTCCTGGACGTGGGCGTTAAACCCCATTTCTCTCGGACTCCGATGCTTCCTTATAGGAGTTTCGTGAAACCGGTAACTCCGAAACCGGACGTGATTGTGCTGTAGTATTATGGTCTTTGCGACCATAAACAAATTATTGGGTTCACATATGCGTATTGTAGAGAAGTCATATCTCACGTACTTAACAAAAATGACTGAGTGGTTGACACATAAAAAGATTTATAAATCAAAACATAGATGATCCTAGGTGAACCCAGAATATCATGTTTATCACTTGTGTAGGAAAATTCATATTGCATCAATTGCCTTAGTAACCAATCATTATATTAATTACGTAATATTTGTTCAATTAAATAATTGAGAGAGCTGTCTCAAGGACACTGTCATTGTTATAAGACTGCTTTAGGTCCTATAGATTTTAGACAACCTTCCAATTCGGGAGAGACCGCCCAGGTTCAAGAGACACCAGTTCTTAAACCTAACCCAGGCACACAGAGGACCAGGTTCCGGGTTACCTATTTAGGGTGACAGTCTCCGGGTTACCTATTTAGGGTATTTTCCGGTATTTAGTGTGTTTTCCGGTATTTAGTGTTTTTCCGGTGTTTTCCGGTATTAAGTATAAAATGGTGTTTTCCGGTAGTTTTCCGGTAGTTTTCCGCTGTTCTCCGGTTGTTTTCCGCTGTTTTCCGGTGTTTGTCGGTGGTTTCCGGTATATAGTATTGCCGAATTTTAAGTATTGTAGTGTAACCTATGCTTGTAACGTATGTAACCAGAGCTTAATATAAAATGTAGAAGCGAACTGATGCATTGTTATTCTTGGTAAGACAAATGTCTTTTAAAACTAATGAGATAGTAAGAAGAAAATACAAAACGTGAAAATATGTAGCAGAAGAGAGTATGTGTAACACGTTTGATGTGGGGAGTTTTCGGCTTACTGGCTTTCTACATCTGATCAACGACGCATAGCACACATAGTGCTACAGTGCAGAATCAGAATCTTTATAATATTTATCAACTCAAAATTGGAGATTTTGTTTAATCGCCAACATTTATGAATGTACTTTGTTGTCTGTAAAATAAATTTAAATTGTGAGCTGATTTAAGAATGTTATCTTTGTACAGCAGATTAAAATATCGCTAGTCATAAAAGCTTTTATTGCTAAAATAAACCACCAATCGACAATTTGAGTTGCTATATTAAATTACAAATTATAGTTTCATGTTCTGAAAGGAATGTAAATTTAAAGCGTGGATCCTGAATAGTTAAACTAATAAACAGTTGGTTGTGCCTTTATAATTCAGAAATGATGATGATGACGAGGATGGTGATGCTGACAAAGATGTTAATTTTATAGAAGATAGCGATAACAATGACGATGGTGATTATGATGTTGAAGATTATGATGATTGCGTTTATGGATTGTAACATAATCCAATACCTTGGTCAACAGGAGCACGTGCATAGTCGTCCTCTTCTCGATCGTCGTCGTCCTCATCCTTGTCGTCGTCCTCATCCTTGTCGTCGTCCTGCTCATCATCATCATCCTCTTCATCCTCGTCATCATCGTCATCGTCATCATCGTCATCATCGTCATCGTCGTCGTCGTCGTCATCATCATCATCGTCATCGTCATCGTCGTCGCTGTCATCATCGTCATCGTCGTCATCGTCATCATCATCATCATCGTCGCTGTCATCGTCATCATCGTCATCGTCGTCGTCATCGTCCTTGTCCTCGTCTTCGTCCTCGTCTTCGTCGTTCTCTTTAAAATCAATATCTTTGTCAGCATCATTATCCTCGCCTGTATTAAAGTACGAGATTAAAATCAAAAAATTATTATCATAGCCCGAGAAGTCAGTCCTGGACTGATTGTTTATTTATTTGAGAATAAAGAAACCACTTTAGCTAGATACGGATCATCGTCATGCCAACAATATAACAGGTAAGCTATATTGGATTGTAACGTATCTCTTTTTACCGTTTACGTTAGAAGAGATGTCGTTATGGGCTATATTGGATTGTAAAGTATCTCTTTCTACCGTTTACGTTAGAAGAGATGTCGTTATAAACTATATTGGATTGTAAGGTATCTCTTTTCACCGTTTACGTTAGAAGAGATGTCGTGATAATTCTGGTTTATAGCAAAGTTCGGGTAATAAAATGGTTTGTTTAAGAGAACATATCTGTAGACAATGTGTGTGTTGTGATCGTTGGTGGGTTTCACCCTCGTCTGTTTATCGTTCTAGTACAAAAGTTAGTAAAACAAACACCGCGTTGTTTCTTTCCAGAGAAAGATGGCTTTCATTTTGAATGAATAGGATACACGTATCTAAATTGCTAGTTTCCGGTAACAGACGTTTCAATCAAAGATAAAAAAAACTGTCAGAGAATGATATAATATCCGAAATGTTCATCAACTCGTGTGTAAGAAAACTTTCCAAAAAAATAAGTTTAAAATGTTTTGTATAAGGAGTGTCAAAGAAATAATACATATTAGAAGAAACTAAATTGCTAGTTTCCGGTAACAAACGTTTCAATCAAAGATAAAAAAACTGTCAGAGGATGATATAATATCCGAAATATTCACCAAATCGTGTGTAAGAAAACTTTCCCCAAAAAAGTTTAAAATGTTTTGTATAAGGAGTGTCAAAGAAATAAAACATATTAGAAGAGATAGTTTTATAAATAGACCACTTGTTATGTTGATAATAATATTTTGTAAAAACCACGTACCTTCCGGTTCCGTAGGGGTTTCTACGCCTGAAATGAATTATGCAATGATTGAAATAATTTCTAATGGATCTAAAGGGTCAATATTCTTTCAATACCGAATGAGAGAGGTAAATATAATAAAACTATATCGTTCGCCATATCACACAGTATAATACATCGGACTCAGTGTCACAGTGGTCTAGCATTTTCAGTAGCATAGAGGTACATGTATATCCTCTTCAATATGACAGCTGCCTATCCTTCTCGGTATAATAGAAGTCTATAGCGTTCTCAGTACCACAGAGGTCTTGGTTTTTCAGTGTCATCTTGCCTTTTCAGTATCATAGAGGTAATGGTTTTTCAGTGTCATAGAGGTCTAGCGTTGTCAGTGTCATGGAGGTCTACCGTTGTCAGAGTCATTAAGGTCTGGCGTTGTCATTGTCATATAGATCTTGCTGTTTCAATGCCTAAATGGTCAGGCGTTTTCGGTATACTATCGGTCCAACGTCCAATATATAATAATAATTACAGATTCCATAAACATAATACCTTCAGTAGGTTTTGGTGCAGTTGGTGCGCTTGTTGTAGTCACTTTAATGGTCTCAGCTAATTCTATAATATAGAAACGACATTTATACAAAGATCATATCGACTGATGAAATGAAATGGTTCTACTTTACTGTACCAACTGGGCTAATGAAGACAGCTATTTTCCATGTAGTGTGCGGGGGGGGGGGGGGAGGTCGCGATTCCAGCTACATGTACAATTCTACGAATTCCATCTGCAAATGTGTACACAGGGCCGTGGTTGTTCGATAAAAGTGAACAGCAGACCGGTCACAGGAAACCGGGTGAAAGTTTTGTCAATAAAACTGGTCAAAAGTATCACCGGCCCGTCTGCGATCTTCTATGGTGCCGAACACACGGGTTTACTCAAATTTGAGAGCTTGGGTTAAATTGTGAGCTAGGGTTGTGAGCTAGGCTTTAGCTATTATAAAGATATTATAAACATACGCCCACAACAGCTATATTTTACTTTTTTCGGTAATTAAACATTTATAATACATTAAAATCTGATTAAGAGTAACAACTAATTAAGTAATTATCAGAAAACCATTAGAATTTGTTTGGTTTTTATAAAGTTCTGCCCCATGCTAATGTTTAGTATACGAAACTTTTAACACCATGGATTTAGTTGTTCATTGAAAATCAATATACTTGTTCGTCTCAAGACCTTAAACTCTGTGTATCAATCTGAAGTCAATCGGATGATAACTTTAGCCTCTAGAGGGTCACAAGATTTTTCAAAGTGATCAAGGGCCATAACTTGGGCAGTAATTATCGGAAATCGTTGAAAAGCAATATGATTCTTCGTCTCATGACCTCAAACACTGTGTATAAATTTAAAGTCAATCGGATATTAACTGTAGCCTCTACAGCATTTACAAGATTTTTTGAAGTGATCAAGGGCCATAACACTGACAGTAATTATCGGAAATCGCTGAAAATCAATAGGCTTCATCGTCTCATGATCTTAAACACTGTGCATAAATTTAAAGTCGATTGGATATTAACTTTGACCATAATTCTGGCAGTAATTATCGGAAATCGCTGAAAATCAATAGGCTTCCTCGTCTCATGACCTTAAACACTGTGTATAAATTTAACTTTAGCCACTAGAGCGTCCACAAGCAATTGTGGACGCCGGACGGACGGCCGGCCGGACGGACGGACGGACGGGGGTGGCGACAATATACGACCACATTTCAATGTGGGCGTATAAAAACAAATTACCTGCTTCATCGGTGGTTGCTGGTCGTCCAGGTGTTGTAACTGGTGCTGCAGTAAAAATATGAATCAAACCTTATTTTATTTGTCAAAGAAGAGGAATATATTGCAAGTCATCAGGGAGATAGATTGTCATTTGTTACTTTTCTAATCGGGTCCTATGGTTTGCTTAATATCTTCTATTATTAAATTAGGTACTGTTCTATGGTTCTGTCAATACAAAACCTTCTATTTATAAATTGGGTACTTTCCCGTAGTTCGGTCGATATCAACCCTTCTGTCACTAAATTGGGTACATAGATCCTATGGATCAGTTGATATCAAACCTTCTATTATTAAATTGGGTACTGCCCTATGGATCGGTTGATATTAAACCTTCTATTATTAAATTGGGTACTGTCCTATGGTTCTGTCGATACCAAACCTTTTATTATTAATTTGGGTACTTTCCCGTAGTTCCGTTGTTATCAAACCGCCTGTCACTAAATTGGGTACTTAGATCCTATGGTTCGGTTAATATCAAACTTTCAATTATTAAATTAGGTACTTTGGGGCCGATGGTTTCCTTGATATCAAAATTCTAGTATAAAATTTGCTTCTTAGATCCAATGGTTCGTTTGATATCAAGCATCGATACTTGGATCTAATGGTTAGTTCATATCAAACATTCTATTATTTAATTTGGTACTTGGATCCAATGCTTGGTTCATATCAAACATAGTGAATTGTTTAATGTAACCCTCTGATACGTTTACGCTGGCTAGACGAAAAACTCTCAACAACATTAGCTGTCCTTTATCTAATATTCTCATTTATCGCATCCGTGCAACTTTTAGTTCATAAACATTGAGATAAATGGATTCCTGAACCCCTAATGAAAATACAATTGATAATTATGGCTAGATTAACTATTTCCAGTAAGTTCTGAGCAGGTAACAGATGAATAGTACATAACAGTAGATACCCAAGTAACACCGAGTGCATATAAAGTCACATTTAATAACAATAACGGCGCTAGGACTTTTCATAAAAGGGGGGGGGGTAGGGGGTATGGAGGGGGAATATCTCCTGGAATATGAACCCGATCAGCGGCATCAATTGCATATTAGTATCGAACAAAATGTTGGAGTCTGGCTTATGGAGCTTAGATATGACTAGTTACAAAAGAAAAATCAGGTGGATGGGAGCTTGGCTAACTCCAACCCCCATCCAACCCCTAGCGCCACCACTGAATAACTATGTCCTACCTTCAGTTCCTGGAGTTTCTCTGTCTGGGGAATCAGCTGCCAGACTAGCTGTTAATGGCGTAACAAAATTATACTGCAACGAAACAATATATATATATATATATATATATATATATATATATATATATATATATATATATTATTCTGGATCTGTTATCAACACATAATCAACTCTCTAGGACAATGGGTTGTAACACAATCGTCATTTAATAATTTAATTTAAAAATGGATAATCGAGACTATGTTTATTATCGTAATAATGAAAAACGAAACTATGCTATCAATAACTTTGCTCAGAATGAGGTAATTTGCCTTACGTTTTCAATATGTTTCTTTTTCATTATCTGTTTGTAAACTATTATATTAAGGACGGTCAGCTCTTTATCTAAATCTTACATAATGCATCTTTAAACAGGATAAAATGGTATTCGTTTAGCATTTTTTGAAATTATTCCCCCTTACCTCTCTTGACATATATTGGATTTGTCTACGTAATGTATCTCTGTCTGTCGGCCTGTAAGCCACATTATATCGTCTTATAAGATCCTGAAACCTTAAATATGACGTCATCCTGTCGACTGTAGAGTCAGGGATATCCTTTGTTGGTGAAGACTTCTGGGTAACGTAAATGGGTTTGGGAACAGCATAACCTATGACCCGACTTTCTAAAAAGTCACGATCACCAATATTGGGAAATCTTCCACTGAGCACGTATTGAGTGCCCGGATAATAATTTCGGGAATATGGGCTTCTGGTTTCATATCTAACTGGTTTTTTTCCATTTCGTAAATATTGAAAATCAACACCAGAAACAGTTCTAGAAGAAACATCTCTGTAGAAGCTGGTCATCGGGGCTGGTGATGCTTGATCGCGTGGAATTCTTATTGATCTCCCGTAATTAACGGAAGCTAAATTCCTTAAGAAATTATAAGAATCATCATCTCCAAATCCAACAGTATATATGGGGACATTGTCGTTATTTGACGATCGTGAATTGCTTAAAATACGATCGTATTCGGTTACCCCGCTAGTGGGTTTTCCGGCTGTCAGAATAACCATGTAACTCTTTCTTCTGTTAGGAGTGTTCTCGTAGATAAAATCAAGCCCCTGTGTTATAGCAGTTGATAAATCACTACCTAAAACATAGAAAAGATTTTACTGACATAGGATTGGTATATTTCCATGTTAATGAAATGGAGTTTAACATCCTCATTTGCTGCACTTATCGGGCTGGTGAAGAAAGATTTAAGTCATGATGTCTGCCATGAGGTAAAGTTTGCCCGGAGAGCAATGTTTCCTTTAAACTCTTCACGGCTTTTTTTTTTGCTTATACACCAAAGAGAAGGCCTCGGTTGACCGTCCCATCTGAACGACTAGGCGCTTGTTGTTAACATGCCCCCCGTCCTGCACCAAAAAGAGGGGGAAACAAGACTGGAAGATCCAGAGGAACTTTCTCGGTCAACACCGAGATTCAAGCTGACATCCACGGATTAGTTAGCTAGCTATCATACACACTGAGTCAACGTGCCTCATATTTCTTTGGAAATGATAGGAATATTAAACATATATCATTCCTTGTGTTATCTAAATTGCCATACCGCCCCTTAGAAGCAAATTAAAAGAGAGTAAATATTCTTCAACGCAACACTTCCATTCTTGTTTTGGGACTAGTATTTTCACTCTTAAGCTATGGTCACTGTACCCTACTTGATACTGCGAACGTACTTCAAACGTACTCTAACCCACCCGATTAGATTTTATTACATACTTCGAGAAGGTATTTGTTGAGTAATAAAACCTTCTAGTAGTTTATCGAGGGCTGGCCGTCCTTACCGCACGGTACAAATAAAACCTTCTAGTAGTTTATCGAGGTTCGGGTGTTTCCAGAGTCCAAAATGGCCGCTTTATAGAAATGAGAATTTTGGGGATAACTAACCCGAACCCTAACCCTAACCCTTTTTAAAAGACTGAACTTGGGTCTAATTTAGTTTTTACTTCTCTTAAAAGGCTTAGCTTAGGGTTCGGGTTAGTATTCCCCTAAATACTCATTTGTATAAAGCGGACATTTTGGTATGAGTTCTGGCTTGTTCTGGAATTTGTTGCTTCTAGTGGTGATAATATTTGTACCGTGCGGTAAGGACGGCCAGCCCTCGATAAACTACTAGAAGGTTTTATTACTCAACAAATACCTTCTCGAAGTATGTAATAAAATCTAATCGGGTTTCTAACCATAGTAGTTGTCCCTAGTTGATCCTACTTCACCGTAGTATTAAGCGCAGTGCCATGTAACTATGGTCAACTAGGATATAGTACGTTAAAACTACGGTCACAGCAAGGTCTTGGCATCCAAGATCACCGAACATATTTTTTGAACATATTGCCAATTTTTGGGCTAACCACGGTAAAATCTTATGTAAACAATGTGTATGATACGATCCTAGTCCGTTCATATTCAGTCCTCAATACGCCCGTAAAGTCCGTAACCCGTCCACACTTAGTTCATATCAAGTTCAGATCAGGTAAATTTGCCATTTCCAAGCAGTCCAACCTGTCTATAGTCTCATAACCATAAACAGCTATGCAAGTGCAATTGTCCAAAAAAACAATTGTCAGACTGTCATTAATTAACTCACCTCCGGATGGTTTTAACTTCCTGAGAGCTTTAAGAGTTCTCCTGTATCTGTTTCCGGGAACAAATCTTTTGTTCAGGAGCTTTGGTTTATCTGAGAATGTCATCACATTAAAGCGGCCCTTTTTACCTATAGAGCTCATTACGGTGGGCATTGCTCGCTGAATCAGTCCTAGGCTTTTACCAGCCATGTCTGAGCTAGTATCGACCAGAAACAAAACATCTGAACCTGGAGATTGCGTCACTTGTGGATAATAATAGTGCACAAAAGTATTTCTGGTGGTCTGAAAATGAAAGGCGTATACTGTCTTACTTACATTTCAATACCAACATGGAGTATTAATGTCGCATATAGTACACGTTGATTAGCTTGCTCATGTATAACAAATCAGTTTGAGCTGTTTAAACACATCAAACGGGAAATGGTATCAATTGTTCTAGAAAAAGTAAGCGTACTATAAACTATAAACTATAAACTATTTATTTAATATAGCGCTAATTTTGATATCTAATCTTCAATAGCGCTGTACATGACAAAGCAAGATATGTACATACATGAAAATACAAAAGGCTGAAATATATACACAGTATTATGAAAAGTCAAAACTGGGAGAAGAGGTGAGATTTCAGAGAATTTTTAAAGTGGTCTACTTTGTCAATTCTCTTGATCTCATTTGGTAGGTTATTCCACCAGATAGAGCCCTGGACATTAAATGAACGGTTGGCAAAGGTTTTCCGTCGCACATATGGTATCCTAAGCCTCATATTTTCCCTTCGATCTTCAGCGAGTGTCAAGATTGATCTGAGATACAACGGGGACAGTCCATTGAGGCATTTCCATATCATTGTAAGCACCTTATGCTTTATGCGTAACCGAACCGGAAGCCAGTGTAGCGTCTTCAAGGCAGTTGTAGAGCTGGAGTACTTGTGCGTGTGCAGAACTAGCTTCGCAGCAAAATTCTGCACTCTTTGTGACTTTCGGATCTGTGTATCCGGAAGTCCTATAAAGATTGCATTAGCTTAGTCCAAATGAGAAATTACTGTCCCTAGTACAAGGGTATGACAAGCATCTTGGGTCAGGAGATGTCTTATATTTCTTATTTTTTGAAGACCATACATTGCCTTTTTACATTT
Source organism: Patella vulgata (assembly GCF_932274485.2). Taxonomy (NCBI): domain Eukaryota; kingdom Metazoa; phylum Mollusca; class Gastropoda; family Patellidae; genus Patella; species Patella vulgata. The sequence continues at coordinate 10,044,697 of NC_065885.2, forward strand.
AGTGGTGATATGATCCGAGAACGAAAGTTGTGCATCAAGTTCTATGCCTAGATAGCGTACTTTGTGGGCCCGAGGGATGACTTCTCCATTGATGTTGATGGTTTGGGATGTACACTTATTTAGCTGTTGGGGGGATCCAAAATAGACGAATTCCGTTGTTGTCGGGTTCATTTTGAGCCTATTCATGTCCATCCAGTGTTTAACTTCAACAGCGAGGTCTTGCTGCCGTTCCAGAGCCTGAACCTCAGATCCTGGAATCCGTGGATCAAACGAATCCATTAAGCCATGATCATCAGCATACCCGTATATCTGGGTGGGGCTTTGCACAACCTCTTCAAGAGTACTCGCATATATCGAGTACAAAACTGGACCGAGACAAGAACATTGTGGTACTGAAAACTCCAGTGACCTGATCTTGGAATACATATCTCCAACATTTACCTTGCAAGTTCTAGGACGCAGGTATGTGTCGAACCAATGTAGTACCGAGCCACAGATACCATATCTTTGGTTTAGTACTTCCAGCAGGATGTCATGATGCACGGTGTCAAAAGCCGCGCTAAGATCTACGACGACAAGCGCTGACACCTGCTGGTGTTCCGTGTTCTAAAGTAGATCTGTGACGAATCTGGTTAAGGCTGTTTCACAACTGTAATGTTGACGATATGCTGACTGGTAGTCGGGCAATAGGTTGTTTGTATTGCAATGTGTCATAAGCTGTCGAAGCGCAGCCTTTTCCAAGACTTTGGAGAGAAATCCAAGATTACTGACTGGTCTGTAATTGGATAAAGTGAGTTCAAGACCCGCTTTTTTCAAAAGTGGTCAAGACCCGCTTTTTTCAAAAGTGGTCTAATTATTGCAGATTTCCATTTTTCGACAAAGACACCCTTGTCCAGTCCAGGGAGGAATTGATGATGGATGTTATTGCTGGCATTGTAGTGTCAAGTAGAGTTTTTAGCAGCGTGGTTGACATGCAGTCAAGCTCACATGACTTTGTTTTCATTGAATTCACAATGTTAGCTAAGTGATCTCCTCTTATGTGAAGTGGTATCAAGTGTTCTAAAGACGCCATGGATGCACCGTATCGTGCACAATACCATGACATTGCTAATACAAAAATAGCAAAAACAATTAGAATAATCAAAATGATTTGTTTTGAGTTTTGAAAAGGTGGCATGTTACTGAAGACGTCAAAAGTAAAATAACGAAAATGTAACTTTCCTATACAAGTATATATTAAAATGGGCATAATCAATAGTAGAATGTCATAAATAGCGAAATGTATATGAGTGGTCGATTAAAGTACCAATATTATCATCTCTTCCACATATATTACAAAACCAGCTTTGTTCTGTTAGAGCTCTACAGATTTATTTAAACATGCCTTCTTGAAGAGCTAAATATGCCTATTGCAGGTCTTTTTTTAGGCTTTAAATGGTATTTAAATTATTAATTAGGCATTTAGAAACAAAACAAGACCATTATCAACTCTCGATGCCATCGGATACTTGAGATTTGAACTAGATTAGAACGATTCGCCATTTAAAAAAATAATAATTTAAAAATGGGAACGCGATGTTAAGTCTCGAATATACCAGGGCCCTGGTTACCACTATGTACACATCTTGTTAAAACTACAAACAGTGATAACTTGACTCAGAATTAAGGCATTTGGATGAAATTTTCAATATTTTCATTCTGCATTATCTATTTTTGAGCTAATACAGCAAGAACGGTTAGCTCCTTATCTAAATCTTACATAACGTATCTTTAAAGCTTCGAATAGACAAGTTGTAACTATACTATCCAAAAGACTTACAAGTAAATCTCCAGGGTCCTCGGGCTTTGTACTAGATAACGTATATCTGACTGATACATCACCAGTAGGACGACTTGAATCTGTTAGAGGAAATTCTTTCTCATAGTTCATTACAGATGAATACAAGCTACCAATTCGTTCTGTGTCTCTAGTAGTCTGACCACCTGGAAAGAAGAAAACAATGATTTAAATGGTTCAATCGTCATCGTCGGTTCGCGGTAGGCCTTAGCCATACAGCTAATTTAATGGAATATATGAAACACATCCATGGCCCAGAACACAAAATAGAAAGGGTTACGAAATTGTGTTTGAAAATAATTTGAAAAATGATGCTGTGTTCGAGTTGTTTGTAATGTGGCTGCGTTCTGGACATCTTCCTTATATCATTGTGTCCTTATATCGACGTCGTTGATTCGTGGTACCCAATTCTTGAACTAATTTTAGGGAACATATGCCACACACATGGAACACATTCATCATGAGTGGGGTTCACTAGTATGCAGGTTCACTAGTCCACTGCTATAAGAAATACTATAATTATGGGTATCAAAAAACCTAATCCCAACCCTACCCTAACCCTAATAATAGATATCGGTAGACCAATGAACCCGCGACCTAGTGCACCTTAACCCTAACCCCAACCCTAACCCAACCCCTAATAATAGATATAGATGGACTAATGACCCCCGGACTAGTGATCCTGCGGACTAGTGAGCATTCCCCTTCATGACTGGGCTAATGAGTTTCTTAGTCAGGACCCGGAAGTTGTAATCCTGTTAACAAAATAACCTAGATGATGTGTTAGAGCTCCTGTTCTGAGCACCATCTGATGGTTTCATTGTTAGTTTTCTAGCTCCACTGTCTTATTTATTTTGTATTATGTATTATGTATAATTGAAAGAAATGAAATGAAATGGGGTTTAACGTCCTACTGTTCTGCTCCGAACTGGGCTAATGAAGACGGGCATACACCATACAGTGTGCTATGAGGGAAATTTTGCCCTGACAGCGGCACTACGGCCTATTCTTATATTGAATTTCAACTGTCAAGGGATCTGTTACGTGCACGCCTATTGTGTTTGCGAGACCTCGAGTTTTCGTCCCATCCAAACGACTAGACACCTATCCCCGCCCTCCGTCCTGAACCACTGACAAGAGAGAACATGCAAACTGCAAACTATTAATGTTTTACTTGTTTTATATGTTCAGGGATCAATCATTGAAACGTATTCAGTAACGACTGATAATATCAACTGTCAGTCCTGTATCACTGACTAGGGGGAACCCCGCCGGAAAATTAGAATGAACTTTCTCGGCCAATGCAGGGATCAAACACCCGACCTCAAGGCTAGCCAGCCAGCGTCTTACCCACTTAGCCACCGAGACCCCGTATAATTAAAAGACAAACGTGTATATTACCAGCAAATGATGGGCTGATAGGTACAGATTGGTCAGCATTGGTTATAGATCTGGGTTCTGTTATTCGACTTTCGATGCGAAGATTCTTTACGGGATAGTCTGGACTGATGGAAATAGGACTGCTGTATCTGTCACCGGTTCGTGGAAGGACTTCATCATAGGTGACGTTGAAGCTGACTCTGTCTGAAGGCTCAACTCTTTGTCTTACAACTACCCGGCTAGGTCCATCTGAGGACCTAAAACATATGTTATAATTAATTTACTTTGTTGTGTATAGTTAAAATATGCCAAATTAAAGCCTTTTTAAAAAAAATAGTCCTATTAAACTTATAATTCACTGGTTTCAGTTACGAAATGGACAAAAATATCATTTTAATGTTGAAAGTAAAACGTTTGTTCTGAAAGTGTCATTTTTTAGCCATTTAAACCAATCAAGTCGTTGGTCAAAACAAGGGAGACAATTTTGTGTAGGTCAGCCAGGCACCATTATCCTTATCTTTTTAGACAATCGACGACTTCCATTATGTAGACTTAGTTTTCCGGTGACAAATGATAGAGTTTCCAAGTACCATGCTGGCTGCGCTTTTCGGGTTTTTATTTCGAATAACAAATTGGAAAGCGATTGCCATCTACTGCATAATACCTTGGTGAATGTACTATTACATCTGTATATTCCAGATGCAGAAATGTTCTAATACAACTTTAAAGTTACAATTTCATATTTTCTAAGAAAGTCAAAACATAATTATTTCTATGTCTTTTGCTCAATAGGTTGTCAACTCACTATTATACGATCATAAGTTATCTTTCTCGCACTTAAAAACTTTCACACCGGAAATAATAACACAATTACCTCCCTTGTTTTCCTATTCCCCACCATGGAATAGCTATCTCCAAACGTTTGAATTTGAAGTTGAAAATAATATTTTTGCCAATTTCTCAACTGGCAATAGTGAATTATAGGGTTAATAGGATTATTCTTTAACAAGGTAGGACTGTTAATAGATACCATCTATTTTAGGGCTTTATTTTAATACATTTTAAAAATATAACTTAAAAATATGAAATTGTAATTTTAACAAAAACCCCTGTTGGAAAGCGGTAAAGAAACTTAGGAAACATCTAAAATATGACTTACCCAGTAATATAACCACCATATTGTCCTTCTCGTAGAGGTGAAGATGATAGCGGTACCTGACTCATCCTGTAACTACTTGGTTGATCAGCAGGACTGCCAGGGATTCTTCTATTTCTGAAATATTTTACATCGATATTATAAAAAAGAATATACGACCACATTTAAATGTGGGCGTATAAAAAACATTTTCATAATATTTTACATTAATATGATAAAGAAAAACATTTCCACAATATTTTACATCGATGTTTTAAAAAAACATTTCCAATGACTTCATTAAAGATACATTATGGGAGATAATATAAAGAGATGACAGTTCTCGCTATAATAGTTAAAAACTAGATAGTGTAAAGGTAATTTGCTGAAAATTTCAGTCAAATTGATCCACTATGAGCCGAGAAAGAAGCAGGTGAAATTTTTGCATAGTCTCTGTCATCATTACTAAAATCATTAATATAAACAACATAGTCTCGATTATCCACTTTTATTGATTTAATTATCAATAGCCGTTAGCGGCATATAGGAATGTAATCCAGCCAACATCGAAGGCTAGCCTTGACATCGAGAGTTTATTATGGTCTGGATAAGTTAATTAATGTCTAATTGATAATTTAGATAACATTTCAGGCCTAAAGAAAGACTTGTAATAAGCAGATTTTGCTCTTGCATAATGCATGTTTAATTAAAAGATTATCTGTCCTTGGATTGGTTTCTCTTTTTTGAAGGTATTGGTGTTGTTATTGTTCTTTTATCAAATTTATATCTAAAACTTGATTTTGCTTCCTTACAAAAGGGGTTGAAAATACTGTTACAGTCCATGAGATTGTACTTAAATTACAATGTCATGAATTCAAAATGAAATCAAATGGGGTTTAGCATCCTACTTTTCTTCACCGACTGTTACACAGGACTTCAGTTTTTCGTCAAATCCGCTGTCGTTTGCCAGACCCTCTGTCCTGCATCACTGACAAAGGGGGGGGGGGGGGGGGGGGTCCCACGCCAGAAAATCCTGATGAAGTTTCTTGGCCAACACCGCGATCGAACACGGGACTTCCAGGTTAGCAAGCCAACGTATTACTCACACTGATCCACCGTGGCTCCCTCATGAATTCAAACGAAAAAAGAAAACAAGATATAAAGGAGTACATACACAAGCACACTGCCGACAGTAGCTCCCCTTGGAACATTCACCCTGAAAGTAATATCACGAGGCTGTGCCGCTCCATTGATGATATGATTGGCAACAGACGTTGTAGCAAAACGGTATAGTATGTCGGATCGTACAATGTATGATGCAATAAATGGTTCCTGCAATAGAAAAGAATCCGTTTTAAGTTTGCGGAATGGTAATTCCTATATTCTACAAAAGTTCCATTCGAAATGCTTAATATTTTATTGCTTGTATAATACGGACAACAAATGTATACCAAACTACTTACTTTGTAGTCATACGGGGATGGTTGTGGTGCTGCGAAAATAAAATAAAGACAAAATACATTAAATAAACATTAAGAATACTATTTTATTTTGTAACTATGTGAAACTCCTTACTGACCACGAGATCTTTTAACAATATCATTACAACTTAGACACAAGACGGGCATGTGCCTTGTCATGAGCTTAGAGGGAAATGTTGCGCAGAAAGCGGCGATTAGGCGCACTCTTATTTCAAATTCCAAGTGTAAAGGTTCTTTTACAAATGTGTACAAGGGAACACTGTTCCGTACAAGCCCCCCCCCCCCCTCTCCCCTTCATTCACCGCTAACAAGGGAAAACCACACTTGAAAAACTTGGTAATATAAAAGGTAATAATATTGGAGTATTTAAGCAAAACTTGTTTTGGGAAAACTCTTACCTCCACCAGTTCCGCCGGGGTATCTGTAATATGACCCACCTCCAGGAACAGATGAACCTCCTGTACCACCAGGTACAACTGAATTGTAGGTGTAGTACGTTGTTCCCAAGGGAATAGTTCTATTGTATGTGTAGTAGGATGTTCCACCTGGAACCGATGTGTAAGACCCTCGTCCAGGAACCGATGTATTGTATGTGTAGGACGTTGTTCCCAAGGGAATGGTTCTATTGTAGGTGTAATAGGATGTTCCTCCTGGAACTGATGTGTTGTATCTTGCGTAAGATCCTTGTCCTGGGATGGATGTATTATACGTGTAGCGTGTTGTTCCCAAGGGAACGGTTCTATTGTAGGTGTAGTAGGATGTGCCTTCTGGTTGAGTACCACCTCTGCCAGGTTGATAGGTACCACTGCCAGGTTGAGTACCACCTCTGCCAGGTTGATAAGTACCTCTGCCAGGTTGATAAGTACCTCTGCCAGGTTGATAAGTACCACTGCCAGGTTGAGTACCACCTCTACTAGTTTGTGAACTACCACTGCCAGGTTGTGAACTACCACTGCCAGGTTGTGTGCCACCACTGCCAGGTTGAGAACTACCACTTCCAGGTTGTGTGCCGCCTGCTTGATAGGTCGATCCCCTACCTGGTTGAGAACTTCCAGTTTGATAGGTATATCTGTAATTAGATCCAGTTCCGGATTGAGAACCGCTTCCAGTTCCTCCAGTTTGATAACTATATCTCGTGTTTGAACCTGGTCCTCCGGTTTGATAACTGTAACGGTAGTTTGATCCAGTTCCAGTTGGAGAACCGCTTCCTGTTTGCGACCCACCACTGCCTCCGGTGCTACCGGTTTGGTAGGTATATCTGTAATTTGATCCACTTCCGGATTGAGAACCACTTCCAGGTCCCCCAGTTTGATAACTATATCTCGTGTTTGAACCTGGTCCTCCGGTTTGATAACTGTAACGGTAGTTTGATCCAGTTCCAGTTGGAGAACCGCTTCCTGTTTGCGACCCACCACTGCCTCCGGTGCCTCCGGTTGGGTAGGTATATCTGTAGTTTGACCCACTTCCGGTTGGAGAACCGCTTCCTGTTTGCGATCCCGTTTGGTAGGTATATCTGTAATTTGATCCACTTCCGGTTTGAGAACCGCTTCCTGTACTACCAGGCCCTCCAGTCTGGTAACTATATCTCGTGTTTGAACCTGGTCCTCCGGTTTGATAACTGTAACGGTAGTTTGATCCACTTCCAGTTGGAGAACCGCTTCCTATTTGCGACCCACCACTTCCGCTACTTCCAGAACCCCCGGTCTGGTAACTATATCTTGTGTCTGAACCTGGTCCTCCTCCGGTTTGGTAACTGTATCGGTAATTTGATTGACCTCCATCTTGAGAACCTCCACTGCTTCCGGAGCTTCCGGTTTGGTACGTATATCTGGAGTTGGAACCTGATTGAGACCCACCTCTGTTGGAACCATATGTGTAGCGGGAATATGACCCACTGCCCGAATTATAGGAGTACGTCACCGTATCTGCCCCCTCTCCATTAGGTGCGTCTGCCAATATAGCTGTCAGCGGAGTTACATAATTATGCTAAAATAAAAGAAAAATAAGAAAAATGCTTAAATCATGTGGATTTCAATAGATTTGATTTAAAGCGCATGAATATTCCTTTTTAAAAGAGTGGGCATATCCTGCTTCCTGCACGGTGCAGTTCATTACTCATGGCCATGTGGAAAGTAACCTCTGAGCAAATAACCACAAGACGTTCCTCGTGGTTATCTAAATTGACGTTGGAACTCTATTCACACAGCAGTTAGTCAATGAGTTTGATATGGATCGGCTGGTGTCGGTTTCACTAACCCTGATACTATATTCAGGATCCACTAGGTGGAGCTTAACGTCCTGGTGAAGACGGGAGTCTTTATAAAAATCGTAGCTCATATTACAGTCACTTACCTCTGACGACATCTTTTGCAGATTCGTATTGATTTCATTTCTTTCCTCATCATCGCTAGTTCGTTTATGTTTACGAATCAGCTGCTCAATATTGAGGTATATCCACAAATCGTCCACAGTACTAGAAACATCTGCTACTTGCTGAGAGTCTGTGCTGACTTCGATATCTCCATCGGCAGAAGATCCTTGTACTAGACCACTGATTGATTTTTGACTGGAAACCTTTCCGCTAACAATTATTTCAGATCCAGGATAATAGTTTCTGGACTGGTACCGGACTGTATCAAATTCAACTGATTGCTTGTCTTCTGTCAAATATTTAAATTCTAGTCCAGAAATAGACCTGTAAGCTATGTCTTTATAAAACGTGGTAATGTCTTTAAAAGCGGTTTTATCAGAATGAATACTAATAGAGTCTCCGTAGTTCTCTGCAGAAATACGCTGGGCGAGATTCCAGTCTGCATTTCCAAAAGCAATGCTAAAAATGGGAATCTTGGCTTTGTTTGCTGTTTTAGTGAATATGCTGCTTGAAGCGCTTTGTCCCCCCATTATTAGGAAAATCATTGAGTTCTTCGTGTTTTTAAAATGTTCTGTGACGTATTCCAAACCACTCTTGACAGCTGTTGATACGTCACTATCTGTGGAAATAAAAGTATTATCCTTAAATGAACATGCCTATTGTTACGTCACTATCCGTGGTAATAAAATCATTATCCTTAAATGAACATGCTATTGTTACGTCACTATCCGTGGTAATAAAATCATTATCCTTATATAAACATGCTATTGTTACGTCACACTGTCTGTGGAAATAAAGAGAGAGAGAAATGGGGTTTAACGTCCACCCGACACAAAGTAGGTCATTTTTGGACTAACATATTGTTCAATTTATTTCAAAAATTCTCTTGCGCGTAGGGGTCTTTAGCAGCGTATAGAAACCGGAGGACCAGGAGAAAACACACGAGGTTGGACAGGGCGACCCTACTCCTTGTCACGTACAACCGGGGAATCGAAACCACGCCAGTTGACTCAATGACATATCTTATGATGCAGCGCGCACACACTACCCATTCGGTCATCCAACCCCTCTCGTGGAAATAAAAGCATTATCCTTATATGAACATGCTGTTGACCGCGTGTGTATTAATTGTTCACGAAAAGGCAACCAATATGAAACTATGGCCTTAACTGTTGAAGATCCATTATTCAAGCGCTAAATATGCCTATTATGGGCCTTGCTTTAGGTCTTAAATGTTATATAAACTATTAATTAGACATTTATCAACATGACAAGAACATAATTAACTTTCTATGGCATCGAGTGCTCTTGATTTTCAACGGGTTTAAAAGGACTGATAGTTAATGATTTAATTAAAAGATGGATAATTGAGACTTTGTGTACTATCGTAACAACGGTAGCGATGACAAACGAGCCCTAACTTGAATGAAATATTCTCTTTTCATTCTCGATTTTGTAACTATTATAGCGAGAACTGTCAACTCTCTATCTAAATATTACATAATGCACCTTTAAGCACAAATATTTATTAATTTAGATACAAAAGAGTTTTGAAATAATGAAGTTAAACCAATAAAGCTAGTTAAGATGCAGTTGAATAACAAACTGAATGTATCTACTACGATTTAAACAGAATTTAAACCAATAAAGCTAATTAATATACTGTTGAATAAAGCTAATTAATATACTGTTGAATAAAGCTAATTAAGATACAGTTGAATAAAGCTAATTAAGATACTGTTGAATAAAGCTAATTAAGATACAGTTGAATAAAGCTAATTAAGATACTGTTGAATAAAGCTAATTAAGATACTGTTGAATAAAGCTAATTAAGATACTGTTGAATAAAGCTCATTAAGATACTGTTGAATAAACAAACTGAATGTATCTACTACGATTTAAACAGTATTTATTCAGATTAATTATCTACAATCATAAGAAATGAAATGGGGTTTAACGTCCCACTGTTCTGCTCCGATCGCATAATAGTGAGTTGACAACCTATTGGGCAAAAGACATAGAAATAATTATGTTTTGACTTTCTTAGAAAATATGAAATTGTAACTTTACGTTGCTTGCTACTGTATACAGTTATTTATGCTTGTACATGTATATATATAGAGAGCCGCAGTGAATAGTGAATTATAGGTTTAATAGGTTTATTCTTTAACAAGGTAGGACTGTATATAGATACCATCTATTTTAGGGCTTTATTTTAATACATTTTAAAAATATAATATGAAATTGTAACTTTAATGCTTATATAGGGTGATATTAATGTTCAGTTGGTATTAGTGTAACAAAATAAGAATGATTATCTATATTACGGTTTTAGTTAATTGGTGTACTACTATGACAAATCATGTTGTGGGATCATACCTCCAGATGCTCGAACGGACTGCAAAACTTTCTTCAATTTTCGTGCAGCTCTGATAGATACCAGTGGTAGTTTTCCCAAAGGTGTTGCTTTGTCAGAGTAAATCATTATCTTAAACTTGTCCTTTTTATCCAAGCTGTCCAATATGGTCTTCATGGCTCTTTTCATTTGAGCCATTTGGCTGTTCGAAGCCATTGAGCTGCTAACGTCCAGTAGAAAAAGAATCTCTTTGGGAGATGGTTTAGATAGTTTGGGTGAAAAGAAGTGTACAAAGTGATTCTTTGATTTCTGAAAGAAAATGGATGTTAAAGTTTAGAAGATTGTGGATTGGGGCTCTATGATACGATTAATGTCAATATTAAAAGTATCGCTTGCTGGATAAAAATGAGTAACCATCGTAGAAACTTCGCTGGTTTAGTAAATTGGTAATTGGTTATCCATACAAGTGTGTTAATAACATTCATTGTTTGATAAAGACAAGGGACTATCGCCAAAAACGTGGCAAGTAAAATAAACCAGTAATTGTCCATATACAGGTGTTATTGCCTATCAATTACTAACATGTCATTTAAAGAAACTGTTAAATTCTTATTATATTCTTGTTCTAATGGGACTAAAACTCTTTATTAGCTCACCACTAAGTCTCCAGCATCTTCTGAAGTACTGGGTAGAGAATATCTGAGAGACATTTGTCCATTGGGTCTACTGGATCCTACAGGGAATTCCTTCAGATAGTTTACAACGGCAGAGTATAAGTTACCAATTCGTTCAGAGCTAGTTGCAGTATCACCACCTGCGAATTAATAGATAATTTATATGATTAACAGCAGAGTATAAGCTACCAATGCGTTCAGAGCTAGTTGCCATATCTCCACCTGTGAATTGATAGATAATGTATATGATTAACAGATACAGCAGAGTATAAGCTACCAATGCGTTCAGAGCTAGGTGCTGTATCACCACCTGTGAATTAATAGATAATTTATATGATTAACAGACACAGAGTATAAGTTACCAATGCGTTCAGAGTAAGGTGCTATATCACCACCTGTGAATTAATAGATAATTTATATGATTAACAGACACAGAGTATAAGTTACCAATGCGTTCAGAGCTAGTTGCTGTATCACCACTTGCGAATTAATAGATAATTTATATGATAAACATAATTGAAAGTGGTGATTTTAAGAAAGAAGTATACAATTCTTTAAGTCAGTTTCACTAGAAATATTTATTTGCACATTACATTCACAAAATGCGGCTCTTCGGATTCACTATGGTGCAAAATAATGACATGACTGTTTCTACAAACAGTTTTGGACGCCTGCAAGACTCTGGTTTGCCGCTACTTCAACTTACATTGTATTCCAACAAAATCTACCGTGGAGACATTCATTTGACACGAATGTCACTAAAACATGATTATGGGTAGTTGTGGGACGAAAGAAGGGGGAAGGGGTGGTATTTATTCATTTGATAATATTATTTGAGGGCTGTGACGAAGGGGGGGGGGGGGGTGATATCTATTTATTTGACCGTATTATTTGAGGGTTGTGGAAGCAGAGGAAGGGGCGCTAGTTTTGATAACTGTTTATTCGACAGTATTATTTGAGGGATGACCTACCATCTAATTCTGGATCGGTTGGTAATGACAACTCAGCATCTTCTATAAGACGTGGTTCTGTTATTTTACTTTCAATATAAAGATTCCTCACCGGATATTCTGGTGTAATGTATATAGGACTATCATATGCTCCGTCATTTCTAGGCAACAGTTCTTGGTAGGTCACGTTAAAGGTCACTCGTCCATGACCTTGAACTGGTTGCTTGGCAACTATATGATTTTTTCCTTGTGACCTATGAGACAAAAATTATGAAAATAACATGGTGATAAATCAGTGTTCCAGTGTTAGGCGTTTAAAAAGCGCGAACGCAATTCCTTGGGGACGCATGTTAAATATGGTTGTCTCGGTAGTTTGGTTGTCAGTATAGACCCATAGGAAACAAATTCCAATAGTATATCGAACTCGTGTGGATATATAAAAGCTATATAATCACTGAATCTAGTTAGATAGATCTATACACCTATGGGTGGAATTGAAACTCTCGAAGTCTTGCAACTCGTGTTAGGAATGGATAAGCAAAGATATATAGTCTTTAATTGGCTCACTAACCAAGGCGTCTCGGTTTCGATCCCAGTCTGGCTTCCCCTGTCAAGAAAATGTTTCTAGCCGCTCCGATCTAAGAGACAGAGAGAGAGAGAGAAATGAGGTTTAACGTCCACTCAACACAAACTAGGTCATTTCGGGACTAACATATGGTTTAACCGATCTAAGAGAGCCTCTTCCAGTTTCCTTCAAAGCATATTGCTTGGGGTGTCCGAATTCATTATCCCGGTTGGTGCAGAAAAATAGGGCTTTAAATGATTAGATCTATTTCATATGCACACCTGCAGATTTCGTCATAGGTCACGAGCTATAAACAGGGCTAGCACTAACCCTAACCCTACTCCGTCTTCTAGTCGTAAGCCTTACGCTGACCCACAATCCTCGACAACAATCACGTTCCCTAACCCTGTTTACATCTCGTACATTCTACTTAATCCCAAGTTGATTATGGAAGGAATAAGCGTGCTTCCGGGCGGCTGAGAAGGTGGATATTTGTTTATTATTATTTTCTGTAACTTACCAAGTAATGATGCTACCATATTTATCACCTTTAATAGATGATGTCAATGGTAAATTGGTGGTTTCATCATTCTTTTGTCTGAAAGGAAAAAAATTCAATATTTAACACGGGTAGTTTTGTCAGAGTTGGTAATTGTGTTTTATAGAGATACCGTTTTGACGTTCATAAGTAAAATATAAAAACAGCTGATACGTTTCGGCGTACACCAAGTGTCATAAGTTTAAATACCAAAACAATTGATGCATTTCAGCTTCCATCAAGTAAAATAACAAAATAACAATTCACACCTTTCGCCATTCATTAAGGAAAATATCAAAACAATTGACACGTTTCGCCCTTCATCAAAGAAATATCAAAACAATTGACACATTTCGCCCGTCATTAAGGAAAATATTTTTAAAAAAAGGTATGCCCAAAGTACAAAATCAAATAGATAAAAAGGGCGATAGTACATTGGTAGTTCTTGGTACAAATTTCAAATACCAAGCTATTCAAAACATAGGGAAGCGTTTAATTGTTCATTTACAGTATCATTATTACTTGTTCTATTTTCGAATATATTCTATACAGACACTTTAAATATTTGTGTTTCTGGGCTTCTTTCAGATTACTTTTACACTTTCAAATCAGTACGAAGAGAGGCGTGTAATATATTAGGGGATTCGGAAGATTTCTCTTTACGAGTGGGCGATATTCCCCAAAATATACGTACAAGGTTAAAGACTTCGCCATTGCTGTTTCGGGCATGCTGACAGTGAACATGACGTCACATGGTTCCTCATCTTGGTTAAACAAGGTATTAATCACGGTGGTAGTAGCAAATCTATACTTTATATCAGTCTTTACTGAATATGTTTCAATGACTGGTCCCTGAAAATATAAAACAATTATATTATTCGTTACTGAATATATTTCAATGATTGATCCCTGAACATATAAAACAATTATATCCGTCGTTACTGAATACGTTTCAATGAATGGTCCCTAAAAATATAAAACAATTATATCATTATCAGTCGTTACTGAAACGTTTCAATGATTGATCCCTGAACATATAAAACAAGTAAAACATTAATAGTTAATAGTTTGCATATTCTCTCTTGTCAGTGGTGTAGGACGGGGGGGCGGGGATAGGTGTCTAGTCGTTCGGATGGGACGAAAACACGAGGTCCCGTGTACACATAGAGTGCATGTAAAAGATCCCTTGCTAGTTGAAATTCAATATAAGAGAAGGCCGTAGCACCGCTGTCCGGGAAAAATTCCCCTCATAAAACACTGTTTGGCGTATGACAGTCTTCATTATAGGAAATTACCATTTTGTGTTTTAGATTTATAAATCGGCAAAGTCGGACAAATAATTCCAATTTTACCCCCCATAACGATAATTCCGAGCTTTTGGTAAAACACTGAGACAAAAACTAAACAGAGGATTCCGATAATTCCGAGTCTCAGGTGTGGTGCTTGGTATATATAGCCTTGGTTCTCGCATGGTGGTTTCGAGTATTAGGTATGGTGTTGGGCATGTATAGCCTTTTTTCTCGCATGATCGCATGGTTCGCATATTCTACGATAGAACATGATCACCGCAGAAGTAGATATCTTTTAAGCCAGACTGTCATGCTTTGAATTTGGTCTGTCATGCTTTGAATTTGGTCTGTCATGCTTTGAATTTGGTCTGTCATGCGTTGGATTAGGTGCCTCATGAAATTGCAGAATTCGACACTGATAGTTGTAATAGGATATATAGGTTGGATATAAAAGGGGGCCAAAAATTTTATTTGGTTTATTTGGAGAATCTCTAGCAGTTTTTGAAAGACAGTCTGCACCTGGTGTTCAGTAATGACAAACACCACCAAACGACTCTAAAACATGTTGACGAGAACACAGTTTATGACCGAAACACTCTCTGCGTCCATCCGACTAATGGTGATTTGATGATATATTTGGATCGTCAACGTGTTTCCCAGGCACAAAAAAATAGATAAATTTTCAGTTTACCAAAATCATATTCATTAACAAGATTTCATGAAAATCAGAAAATACAAATTATTCTAGCAGATTTGTTTTTTGAATGAAATTATTGATGAGTCAACCGTCTTTGGGCTTTTTAAATGTCATTTTAATGATATCTGGAAATGTGTGAACCGAGCAGTTTGTCTCCTTGACATTGTTTAACATATCCCTTCTGTTTTACAGTCTGCATTAGCCCAGTCGGAGCAAAACAGTAGGACGGTAAACCCCATACCATTTCTTCAGTTTTATAATACCGGTAAGTGGGACTGTTTACTAAATCTAGTTTCCTTTTAAAGTCCCTGGACGTCGTTGGGTTAAACCGCGATAAAATTTATTTTTATATTTCCGAATAATGGAAATGACAAACGGGGGCCTTTAATACGAATTAAGTTTCACATAAGCATTAATTTAATCATTAGATTCACATTTAAAGTTCTTCAAGTCGAATGAGTAGAATTTCGCCAGATACAATTTCAATTTTAGAGTGGTTTGTTCCAAACGTACTGCTATGGGATATTATTTTGTACATCACGACGGTTTGCTCCAAAGCCAAGGTAAAGCGTTTCTACTCATTTGGATGAGACGAAAAACCGTCGTGAAGATGGTAACCAAAGAACATGTTGGGTCATTAAACCCCACTCCATTCCATGTACTTCGGCACATAAAAACTGGGGAGTGTCTTGGTACTTTTTTTTAAGAAACTGCTAAAATTATTATTTTTTTAAGGGTGGTCGTCATGTAGTTCACATAATATGTAAAAGCCATCAATATGTCATTACGTTAGGTTTAGGGTTAATGTACGAGGCTTGTCATATTTCCTGCCATTAGAGAGCTCTGGGCATCTGGTTGGTACATACTTTACATATGTCTGTTTTGTAAATTATATGATATATATATATATATATATATATATATATATATATACAGCGTGCCATGTCTTCTGATATTATCTTATATCATATATCATCAACCACTTCATATCTTGAACCAATTTGTGTGCGTAGTCCCAACCCAGATTCCACTTGAAAAAACATAGATTCACTTATAACAAGGGAGACGCTGTGGCTCAGTGAGTAAGACCCTGGCTCGCTATCATGGGGGGAAGAATAGGACGTTAAACCCCATTTCATTTCATTTCATTGCTATCATGGGGGTCTTGTGTGCTGACCGAGGGAGTTCATTGAGATTTTTCGGTGTGCTCCTCCTTGTAACTAGTGCAGGATTGATGGCCTGGCAGTGGACAATGAATAGTTGTTCGGGTGGGACGAAAAAAAACGAGATCTCGTGTACACGTTGGTGTGCAACTAACAGAACCCCTGATAGTTGGAATTCGATATATGAGTAGGTCGTAGTGCCGCTGTCAGTGCCCAATTTCCCCCATAGCACACTGTATGGCGCAAGTCGTCTTCATTATTCATTAGGCCCGTCGGAGCAAAGCAGTAGGACGTTAAACTTCATTTCATTCCCACTTGAAATTTCCACAGAATCCCTTATAACATTTGCCCACTTAAGACATTTTACAATTAACCAAATACCACTAAATCTATAATTATTCAGATTTTATTCATAAATTTTTGATAAACCCTAAAATGACTTAATCTTATTGATACATCAGTACATGTGAACATGGTTAACCGGGTTAATGAAGACGGGCATGGGAACATGGTTTACCGGGTTAATGAAGACGGGCATGCGCCATTTTGTGGGCTAGGAGAGAAATGTTTTCATTGACCTCCGCGACACGGAACCTCGGCTTTTCGATCTGCGACACGGAACCTCGACTTTTCGTCCTATCAGAACAATTAGTCGCCTTTAATTGCCAGAACATTGTACCAGACCTTTCACAAGGAGAAACCATGGAGGAGAAAGAGACAGGGGCGACAAGCGACCCTACTTGTCACGTACAACCATCGAATCGAAACCACGCAAGTTGACTCAATGACAGACCTTATGATAAGCGCGCACACGCCAGTAATATAACAACTCTTCCAGATAGTAGTGTAGTAAAGACAAGTAAAACGAAATTTTGAGATATAAAAAACGAAACGAAATAGGATCTGTGTTTTAATCAGATTGACAACCACCCGGCCACCAAACCCCAATCAGAATAACATGTTAAACAGGTTTCAACAAGATTTTAGTAAGATATACGATTGACACGGTTTTACTGTATTAGATCAAACTAGTTTCAACCCATTTTAACTGTACATATGATGCCATTGAACTTTTCACTAAGTTCGTTTATATGTTTAACTGTGAGAATTACTGAAATCCAACTCTCTGTTTAACTTCCTTCAAACTGTAACGGCAATAAAAACAGAAAATTAAAATTTTACTTAAACATGCATTATGCAAGAGGTAAATCTGCCTATTGCAAGTCTTTCTCTAAATTATTAATTAGACATTAATTAACTTATCCAGACCATAATTAACTCTCGATGTCATCGCTAGCCTGTGATATTTACTGGATTAGGATCCGATCTGCTGCCCAACGCTCATTCATGATTAAATCAAAAAATGGATAATCGACACTATGTTTTTTTTTATCGTACCGACTTTTGTAATGATGATCGAGGCTAGGCCTAAAATTCATTCGCTAAATTCACGGTTCAGAGTGGATCAATTTGACTGAAATTTTCAGCAAATTCTCTTTACATTATCTAGTTTTCAACTATTATAGTGAGAACTGCCAGCTCTTTATCTAATCTCCCATAACGTATCTTTAAACAGTGTTATTTCTTGAGAGTGTAAAACCGTGTCCCGCATGGATTCTTCTTGTCAGTGGTGCAGGTTGGCGGGTCTGGTAAGATACACTGTTTAGTCGTTCTGACTAAACCGAGGTCCCGTACGTACACACCGACTGCACATCAAAGAACCCGTGACAGTTGAAATTCGAAATAAGATTAGACGCCAGCGGCTTGGGCAAAATGTCCGTCAAAATGCCCATCACCATAAGGGAGCCACAGTGGGTAAGTGGGTAAGACGCTGGCTCGCTAGCCTGGAGGTCGCGTGTTCAATCCCTTCATTGGCCGATAAAGTTCATCAGGATTTTCCGACGTGGTTTCCTCTTGTCAGTGGTGTAGGACGGAGGACCTGACAAGGACAGCTGTCTAGTCGTTCGGATCGGACGTAAAACCGAGGTCCCGTGTATACATTGGCATGCACGTAAAGATCCCTTGGCAGTTGGAATTCGATATAAGAGTAGGCCATAGTGCCGCTACCCGGGCAAAATTTTCTTCATGACACACTGTATGGCATATGTCCGTCTTCATCATCCCAGTATAGAAGCAGAACAGTAGGACGTTAAACTCCATTTCATTTCATTTCCATCATCATTAGCCCGGTCGGTGCGGAGCAGTAGTACGTTAAACCCCATTTCATTTCATCTCTGTATAAAACAGACAGCTTGATCATCAAAAAAACGCGAGGCTAAAACAGCAAGCACGTTAACGGTTGATTGATGCGTCATATATGAGCAAGTTTTTTAAGGTTCCAATTTCGCTGAACATGAGAAAATAAGAGACTACATATCGCCGTCAAGAGTAAAACTAATCTACTATATCTAAAATGAGAATTCCATGGCTTTATGAACAAACATACCACGATTATTAGACACCAACGTTATCGTGATTACATAGAGAGAAGCCGTGGAGATCTGTTAATTAAGTTTATATATCGACGTCACGCTGAAAGTGGTCATAATACCCTATCACGAGAAGGCTGGGATTTGATATAAACTTTCGCGTTTCTGATAACCCTTAATAGGGCGTCGTCGATTTCCTATGAGTACTCTACGGGGATACTTCTCGACGGATCTTTTTTTTCTTCTCAAATTTAAAGAGATTGTTGAATCTCAAGGTCTTAAATAACCCGTTACAGAGTTTTAAGGTGAAATTTTAAACTTTGGGATATTATTCAAGTTGGATTGTAATCATTATGAGCAGACGATTCTGTAGGAGTATACACATTTTGCAGAAATGAAATAGGGTTTAACGTCCTACTGTTTTGCCCCGACTGGGCTAATGAAGACGGACATACGCCATGCAGGGTGCTATGGGGGAAATTTTGACCGGACAGCGGCACTACGGCCTACTCTTATTTCAAATTCAAAGGTCCTTTACGTGCACGCCAATGTGTACAAGGTACCTCGGTGTTTCGTTCCGTTCAAACGACTACACGTTGTCGCTTCACCACTGACAGGGGAGACCACGCTGGAAAATCAAGATGAAATTTTTCGGCCAACGCAGGGATCGAACACGGGAATCCAGGTTAGCGAGCCAACGTCCTATTCACGAGTCACCGTGGCTCACACATCTACCTAAGACAGTAAGCCTGAAATGAAATCAGGTTTTACGCCCTACTTTTCTGCACCAACCGGACCAATGACGACGGGCGGTGTGTATGGGGGATGACATATTGCCGGGATGACAGTGCTACGGCCTGTTCTTATTTTGAATCCCAACTATTAAGGGTTCTTTACGTGCACGCCAACGTGTACCGTGGTACTCAGTTGTTCGTCTCATCCGAACTAGGGTTCTTTACGTGCACGCCAACGTGTACCGTGGACCTCAGTTGTTCGTCCCATCCGAAAGACTAGACACCGTTCTGCACCAGGCCTGTCGTCCAGCACGACTGACAAGGAAAACCACACTGCAAAACTCCGGGTAACCTACTCAACCAACACATGGATAAAACTCGGGATCTCGTGACTGGCCATGGTGAGCCTAGTGAACCAGCGCCTCGCAGACTGAGCGACCGAGGCTCCCAACGCAATAAACATACATTATGCACGAGCTAAATCTGCTTATTGCAGGTCTTTCTTAATGTTATCTAAATTATTAATTATACATTAATTAACTTATCCAGACCATAATCAACTCTCAATGCCATCTTATGTGTCGGATTTTCACAGGGTTTGAATCCGATTTGCTGCTGAGCGCTCATTGGTAATTTAATCTTAAAATGAATAATCGAGACTATGTTTTTTTATCGTACCGACTTTAGCAATGATGATCGAGGTGAGGCCTAAAATTCAAACGTCAATACCTCGGAGTAATTTGACTGAAATTTTCAGCATACCCCTGTTACATTATCTAGTTTTTAACTATTATACTGAGAACTACAAGCTCTTTATCTAATCTCCCATAATGTATCTTTAGATTCCACGATTGCGGGACGCCATATGACTCTAACAGATATGACAACAATAGCCTTTCGGGCATTTACACACTCAAAAGAATTTCCAAGATAACAAAAAAGTAGAAAAGAAACAGAATGTGCATATTTCAACGTCAAGCATGTTGGGTGGTAGTTTATATTTTGCGGGTTTTTTATCTTCAACGTTTGTACGGAATTTATCACATCATACTGTATTGGGTTTTTGATCTTTGGAGCCGCGGAGGTTTAGTGAGTAAGACGTCGGATAGCTAACATGGAGGTCCCGTGGTCGAGAAAGTTCATCGAGATTTTCCGGCGTGATTTCCCCTTGCCAGTGGTGCATGACAGAAGGCATGGCATGTGACAACGTATAGTCGTTCGGATTGGACGAAAAAACGAGGTCCCATGTACACATTGGTGTCCACGTAAAAGATCCCTTGGCATTTGGAATTTGATATAAGAGTAGGCCATAGTGCCGCTCCCCGGGTAAAATTTCCCTCATATCACACTGTATGGCGTATGCCCATCTTCATTAGCCAAGTCGGGGCAGAACAGTAGGACGTTAAACCCCATTTCATTTCTATAGATTGTAAGACACACTTTCACCTTAAACTTCACTGTACAGATACATATATAATATTAGCAGGATACTCGGCTTCGTCTGGAGCCCTGCCTCACTCGGAGCCCAAAATTCGTTCGGGTCCTAAAATTCACTCGGGGCCCAAATAGGCCCTGGACCAAAATTTACCTGATATTTTCGGGTT
Organism: Patella vulgata; assembly: GCF_932274485.2. NCBI lineage: Eukaryota > Metazoa > Mollusca > Gastropoda > Patellidae > Patella > Patella vulgata. The sequence continues at coordinate 10,065,900 of NC_065885.2, forward strand.
TGGGTCCCAGCTCATGTTACACCACCCGATAACCCCTTTAAATCTATTTATATTTTTGATATGTTCCCGACAATTATTTGTCGAAAAATAAGTTGCCGACCATAGTTCTAAAATACCTACTGTTTGTAATAGACAGTAGTCAGGGATCATCATGTGGGGTACTGATTAGGGGGCGGCGTGGCACCTGGTACCCAGTTTCACCTAGAGACGGGTGTCAGTCGAATTTGCAAGCTGTCACAGACCTAGCCCAGATCGAAAGAGAAAGTGTTTATTTTGAATCCCGACATCAACCAACAGACGAACCGTAAATTGAGCTACCCTTCCCTTAAGCTGCCCTATATTTTGTACTGATTTTCCCAATGTCCCACTCTCATGGACCCCTTTCTGTCATTATGTTTACTGTTCAGAGTTCGCTAGAGAACGATTTTCTGGGCTGGAAAACGCGTTTGAGATTTCAAAATTTTCCCGGGGAGGGGGGGGGGCGGGAACCCCGGACACCCCTTCATCTTGGGAGGAGAAGACACCCCCCCCCCCCACACACACACACACACACAATAAAAATTTCACTGCCCTTCCGCAGCTACTGATCTGGTTCATATACACAAGACTATGTAAATGGAATCGGAATAAAAACTTCTCAAGATTTTAGAAGTATACTTAGTGTTTTCGACTACATTTAGGAATTAAAAAGCCCGTCAACCAGCATTTTGTCGGCTCTCAAGCGGAGCTAACTGTATACATACCACGCAAGTTTCGTATGCAGTGGTCTGTCATTGAGTCAACTGGCGGGGTTTCGATTCCGCGGTTGTACGTGACAAGGAGTAGGGTCGCCTGTCCAACCTCGTGGGTTTTCTCCGGGTCCTCCGGTTTCCTCCCACTGCTAAAGACCCCTACGCACAAGCGAATTATTGAAATAAAATTAAACCATGTGCTAGTCCCGAAATGACCTAGTTTGTGTTGAGTGGACGTTAAACCCCATTTTTCTCTCTCTCTCTCTCTCCCTCCCTCTCTCTCTCTCTCTCTCTCTCTCTCTTGTGCAGTGAAACCTGAAAACGTAATACTTAGTGTTTTCGACTAGGCGTTAAAATGTGAACAAACCAGCTTTAGGCCTGTTCTGAAGCGGGGCTAATTGTACACAGGCAGCATAAGTTTAGTATACAGTGAAACCTGCCATAAAACATTCAGGTTCGATGTTTGACATATCGTCCGTGTAATACGCCATGACACGTGTTATGGAGTGTATGACTAGTACACAGACAGTTTTTGTGGTATAAGTGTTCGATTTCATTTAAATTAAAACCTTCTGTTGCATCATCAAATAACACACGGCCATTTTGAAGGAAATAAAGTATATCCGTGTATTAAAAGAAAACTGTCAAGGCTACAGATCAGATTTTCAACACATATAAAAACGGCCTGGCTAATTTACAACTTTCTCGGGTTTCAAATAGTCTGCATCCGGTGTTCGACCTTGACTGGCAAATAATATATTGCTGTATTATATTTTTAACGCCCATATGTTGTCGTATATTGTAGTCACCCCCGTTCGTCTGTCCACACCTATTTGTACTCACACCACGGAGTTTTAATTGTAATTATAGATTTTGAGCATGTGTAACAACACCGACGTCAACCCTTTTGTGTACACATGGGCGTGTACATAAAAAGAATCCTTGACAATTGGAAATGACGCTGTCCGGGCAAAATCTCCTACATGTAAAAATATAAATAAATATTAACATATGTTTGTCTGACAATGTCGGATGTATTTTGTTCTAGACAAAGAGAGAAATGGGGTTTAACGTCCACTCGACACAAACTAGGTCATTTCGGGACTAACATATGGTTCAATTTTATTTCAATAATTCGCTTGCGCGTAGGGGTCTTTAGCAGTGGGGGGGGCGACCTGGGGACCCGGAGAAAACCCACGAGGTCGGACAGGCGACCCTAATCCTTGCACGTACATCCGGGGAATCGAAACCACGCCAGTTGACTCAATAACAGACCTTATGATACAGCGCGCACTCATTAAGCATTCGGCCATCCCCCCATCCCAACCCCGGTATTGTGTTCTAAGGTCTAGAGTTCTAGCCCTGGCGTATCGTTCTCTCTAAATCAAGTTAAAGAGGAAGATCATGTTAAAGAGTAAGACATTAAGCCCTATTTATTTGGGCCAATTCTTTATGTTTTCGGAGACACCTGTTTGTCGGTTTCTAAAATGTCATTTATAGTGTTTTCACAGTAATTCCAGATTCCTGTAATTGAGTTCTTAACATACTTAATAGTAAAAAGACGGTGTATTTTGATCACTAATACTGATGTGGGATTTGTATTTTGTAACCAGCATAATGTATTTTAGAGTTATGCACTTTTTTGCGAAAACCCGCCCAAATTGCTTTTAATGGCTGTCAGCACGATAGAGGCCGGAGTTTTCATCAGATTTGTATTATGATAAGATGAGAGTCCCTGGGTATATACGGTTCATAGCGGCTGTCGGGGGTAGAAAGGTACTAGCTCAATAACCAGGAGCGACCAGCTTCGATCCCGGCAAAAGTTCCTCGGGATATTCTAGCCTAGGGGCATATCGCACTTCAAAAAAAAATTGGGCCATTGAAACAAGTGGAGTGGTTGTCATCCCAGGCTTGTAAATCACAGAAGGAATAGATTTCCAGCCTAACCCTCTCTCGCTCGAGATATCCTAGCCTAGGGGTATATCGCGCTTTAAAAGATACGTTGTCATTGAAACAAGTGGAGTGGTTGCGCTATCTCTCTGTTGTTTGAATTTTTGAATTTTTATTAAGACAGACGCCTTACACTCATTCTGCACCCGGTTTCCTCCCACTGCTAAAGACCCCTACGCGCAAGCGAATTATTGAAATAAAATTAAACCATATGTTAGTCCCGAAATGACCTAGTTTGTGTCGAGTGGACGTTAAACCCCATTTCTCTCTATCTCTCTCATTCAGCACACAGTGATCCACCTACTTTATACTTCGAGAATAAATCTCTTTCCCGAATGGCTGCCATATCTAAAAAATAGTATATTGCTTTGTAATGGCCACGGATCACTAATCATTTCCCAATTGACTTTAATATTAATTCTCGTATCTTAGACTGGCTCTAACTTTTTCCCAAATTTTTGTTGGGTACAACGCTTTCTACCACAGATGGAGCAACATGTGGCAACCTCTTGCCCAAAAGCACGTATATGAGGTTGTTCATGAAAAACTTGAGATACACAAGCTGGAAGTAGAGACAAGTAAACATGCAATTTCAGACCCTACATTTCAACCTAACCAACCTCTCAACTCTTGTATCCTCCCGCATCAAAATTATAAATATTCACCAAAACCTGGTGGGTGACGGCGTAGGAATATTTGGTGATTGTCCTAATGCGGTTGTACTCCGTTTCGCATCTGGCATACACACAAAGACTAAATAAACCTATCCAATTCCATTAAATGGAAGCAGAATAAATACTTCTCAAAATTTAGGATTTAAAATGTCGGCTAACTATTTTAGTGTCTGTTCTCAAGCGGAGCTAACAGTTGGCAGGCAGCCTAAGTTTCGTATGACCTTACACTGTGTAAGTTCTGATGAGAAATCAAGTTGTTGTTGTCTTTATAAATACTTCTCTATTGTACCGTAACCATCTTGGGCTATCTATTTCAATACTCAAAAAAGCCGACAGTAGAGTTTAATCTATTCAAAATATTTAGATTTTTTTTCTCAGCGACCAAGACGCTCCTTCTTTAACACTTGAACTCAAATCTCTGTCATAGTATATGACACGGTTCCGTGAGCCGTAAACAAAGCCTGTCATTTCCAATAAATAGAAACTTTTCTCTGAGAATTTTAAAAGTCTAGACTTTACGTCGGCACTACATCTGGCTGCAAAAAATAATCTGCAATAAGCCAACACAGCAGATTTAAGAGATTAAAGAAATTTTTACATCAGAGTTATGAAATCTTTGAAAGTTTTCGTTTCTTATATTTCCTGTACTTTCAAATTTTATATCTCTTTAAGCCAAAAGTAGGAGGGGTAATTTGGGTCAAGCTATAAATCAAATTTAACAAACGTCAGAAAATAAGCAGGCAGCCAGACAGTATATAAAACCAGTGATCGATTTCCTAGAAAAAATCTTGCATTGTAATCTGTAAAGAAATATTATTGAGAAATGATTTTCTTTTAGATACTATAAAGTTGAAGAGAGGGGGAGAGATGGGTTTTAACGCTCACACGACACAAACTAGGTCATTTCGGGACTAACATATCGTTCAATTTTATTTGAATAATTCACTTGCGTTAATTTTAAATAATTCACGTCCACTCGACACAAACTAGGTCATTTCAGGACTAACATATGGTTCAATTCTATTTAAATAATTCACTTGCGCGTAGGGGTCTTTAGCATGAGGTTGGACTGACCTTATGATACAACGCGCACGCGCTAACCATTAGGCCATCCACCTGCCAACCTACCCATCCCTCGCCCCCCTATAAAGTAGAAACCTTTCGAATCATTTGGGGTATTGTGAATCCTAATGTGGTTCAAGGGGGGTTGGATGGCTGAATGGTTAGCGTGCGCGCTGTATCATAAAGTCTGTCATTGAGTCGACTGGCGTGGTTTCGAATTCCCGGTTGTACGTGACAAGGAGTAGGGTCGCCTGTCCAACCTCGTGGGTTTTCTCCGGGTACTCCGGTTTCCTCCCACTGCTAAAGACCCCTACGCGCAAGCGAATTATTGAAATAAAATTAAACCATATGTTAGTCCCGAAATGACCTAGTTTGTGTCGAGTGGACGTTAAACCCCATTTCTCTCTCTCTCTCTCCTAATGTGGTTCAAGTCAGCTCAATATTTACAATATGAACATTTGGCAAACGAGATAAAACAAACCAGCGCCACCAATAAGTGTTGGGTAAATCTTTTGATGGGCCTCTTTTTATTCCCATTGAATCCAAAGTGAGAGATTATCTGTCGTTGATTTTCGGCGGTTTTGTTTTCTTAATTAAATGTTACATAATCATGTGTTAGTGTGTATTAAGATATTGACTGAAAATACACGATCGGGAAAGTTCATCGGGTGTTTCCGACGTGGTTTCTCCGTGTCTGTGGCGCAGAATGGAGGGCTTGGCAAGAACAGCTGTCTAGTCGTTCGGATACATTGGCGTGCACGTAAAAGATCACTTGGCAGTTGGAATTCGATATAAGAGTAGGCCATAGCACATTGTATGGCGTATGCCCCTCTTCATTAACAAAGTCTGAGCAGAACAATAGGACGTTAAACCCAGGTCCGTAACTAAGCCCCCCCCCCCCATGCAAAAGTCACCCCCCCCCCCCGTGAAAAAATTGTCGAGCATAAAAACAATAGATGTACATTGCTCATCAATTTTACAGCAACCCTGAGAATACTTCCCGCCCCCCTTGCTGCTTTGAGCTAGTTACGTCCCTGGTTAAACCCCATTTCATTTTTACACGATCGGGATGGCGACTTTAATTAGCTGAGATTTGAATTAATACAAACGTGTAAAATCTGTGAGAAACTGCGCCAAATATTATAGACTATCAGTATTCATGATGTAAATAAAATGTTAAAATCGTGTTTTACAGATTAGATTGAATCTTTCTTTTGACCCTGCACGGTGGTTTTAATACCAGGTGGTATATCAGGGGGATGTTGATGTGTCTGTAAACCTTCAACTCCGGGGGTCTTAATTTCAATTTTTATAAATATTTAATTAAAGATATACATGTATTATGGGAGATTAGATAAAGAGCTGACAGTTCTCACTATAATGTAAAGGGAATTTGCGGAAAATTTCAGTCAAATTGATCCACTCTGAACCGAGAATCTAACGATTGAATTTTGGGCCTAGCCGCGATCATCATTACTAAAGTCGGGACGATAAAGAAAATATAGTCTCGATTATCCATTTTTTGATTTAATCATCAATGAGCGTTGAGCAGCAGATCGGGATCTAATCCAATAAATATCACAGCGTAGCGATGACATCGAGAGTTGATTATGGTCTGGGTAAGTTAATTAATGTCTAATTAATAATTTAGAAAACATTTCAGGCCTAAAGAAAGACCTGCAATAGACAGATTTAGCTCTTGCATAATGTTTGTTTAAACTTTCTTCTCCAACATAAAATCATTCGGAACATAAATCGAAATGAAATGAAATGGGGTTTAATGTCCGACTGTTCTGCTCAGAACTGGGCTAATGAAATGAAATAAAAATGAAATGAAATGGGGTTTAACGTGCATTCCAATATATACACGGGACCTCGGTTTTTGGTCTCATCCGAAGGACTAGACAGCTGTCCTTGTCAGGCCCTCCGTTCTGCACCACTGACAAGGGGAAACCACATCGGAAAATCCAGATGAACTTTCTCGGCCAATGCAGGGATCGAACACCCGACCTCCAGGCCAGCGAGCCAGCGTCTTAACCACCTAGCCACCGTGGCTCCCAAAACTGGGCTAATGAAGACGGGCATATGCCATACAGTGTGCTATGAGGGAAATTTTGCCCTACGGCCTACTCTTATATCGAATTCCAACTGTCAAGGGATCTTTTACGTACACGCCAATGTGTACACGGGACCTCGGTTTTCCGTCCCAACCGAACGACTAGACAGCTGTTCTTGTCAGGCCCTCCGTCAAGCATCACTGACAAGGGGTGGACCACGCCGGAAAATCTCGACCAATGCAGGGATCGAACGCCTGACCTCCAGGTTAGCGAGCCAGCGTCTTACCCACTTAACCACCGTGACCCCCAGGAACATAAATCAGAAAAAAACATGAGACTTTTATTCGTTTTCGTAACGTAGGTTGTTTTTATATTTATATAATGTTATTTTCACGATCTTTCTGTTGTAACAAAACATGAATCTGTAATAAAATTATGTATTTTAAGTGATATTACATTAACATCAGCTATGGCTGTTAGATCTTAAACATTGTGTTGTCATCAACAGTGTCAAAGTCGCGTGCAGTTTCTGCTAAATGCCAGAATTACTTTACAAGTCGACATTTCAAAAAATAAAATTTATGTGAGAGCTGGAGTATAATTAAATGGGCAAATAAAATTAAGACTTTGAAATGAAATGAAATGAAATGAAATGGAGTTTAACGTCCTACTGTTCTGCTCCTAACCTGGGCTAATGAAGACGGGCATACGCCATACAGTGTGCTATGAGGGAAATTTTGCCCGGGCAGCGGCACTATCGCCTACTCTTATATCGAATTCCAACTGCCAAGGGATCTTTTACGTGCACGCCAATGTGTACACGGGACCTCGGTTTTTCGTCCCATCCGAACGACTAGACAGCTTTCCTTGTCAGCCCCTCCGTCCTGCACCACTGACAAGGGTGGGACCACGCCGGAAAATCTGGATGAACTTTCTCGGCCAATGCAGGGATCGAACACCCGACCTCCAGGCTTAAGACTTTGAATATCTGATTAATCGCACTCTGCTGCATAAATTGAAAATGTCCAAGATTATTTTTTTGGGGGGGAATGGCATTTGCATTTGTTTGGCAATATATATAGTCGTTCGGATAGGACAAAAAACCGGGGTCACGTGTACCCATTGGCTTGCACGTAACAGAACCCCTGACAGTTGGAATTCAATAAAAGAGTTTTCAGTAGCGCCGCTTTCCGGGGAAAAAGTCCCTCATGGCACACTGCATTACGACGTTAAACCCCATTCCATTTTAATTTGAGAATAATTATAAAATGGCCTTTGCCTAAAATGATTTTATCTTATAGGCGGCTCTGGCTTGTTTCAATCCATAATATCTTTGTAAATAATGAACGGAATTGAACTATTTATGGATTCAGATATTCCTTTAAAGAGATTCATCTTTCACAATACTGCATTGTATCAGTGGTTGCCATATTAATGAAACTGTTTAACACTAAACGCAACATGTACATTCAAACACCCTTAGGGTAAGCAAAATTAAGAGAGAGAGAGAGAGAGAGAGAGATGGAGAGAGAGAGAGGGGGGATTATTGTCCACTCGACACAAACTAGGTTATTTCGGGATATGGTTCAATTTTATTTCAATAATTCGCTTGCGCGTAAAGGTCTCTAGCAGTTGGAGGAAACCGGAGGACCCGGAGAAAACCCACGAGGTTGGACAGGCGACTCCTTGTCACGTACAACCGGGGAATCGAAACCACGCCTGTTGACTCAATGGCAGACTTTATGATACCGCGCATACGCGTTAACCATTCAGCCATCCAACCCCCCTATAGCAAAATCAAACAGGAGCAAAATATAAAAGCTAAATAAAAAAACAATCTGTTGTTTTTTCAGATGAGGATTGTGCAAATGCATACCGGTACACAGAGACAAAAATGAAAATGACGCATAAAATATATGCATTTTATAAAATATAAAAAATGTAGAATGGGGATTACCCTAATGCATATGTATAAACACAAATGCATATGTATAAACACACATGCATATGTATAAACACAAAATTTAATGCATATGAAGTATAAAAATCTAGAATGGGGATTACCCAAATGCCTATGTATAAACACAAATGGGTATAAAGTATAAAAAATAATTTTAAGTTTTACCTTTTTTTCCGATGGGGATTCTGCCAATGTATATGCACAAACACAAATGAATATAAAAAACGAAAAATGTGAGTTCAACTTCTCCATCTTAATGTTTGATATATTGAACTTGTATATAAATAATAATTAATTCACGTCAACAACAATACATTGTGTAGACTTATATACATACGTCTCTTCACCGGTCCTTATAAATTAATTTAAACAAAATATTTTAATCACTTTTGTTCCGCGTTGGAAATAGTCCCTCTAAGTATAAATAAAATCACTTCACTTTAATCCGTATAGAGTTAATCTTCAATTAATCCTTTCACTTATACACAAATGCACTTCGCTTTTTTTAAAAAGTTTTATCGCGCTCTGTTCATGTTTTTTTTCTCCCAAGCACTTAAGAGCCTCCTATGTGCCACGAGATATTTAGTCAAGTCTTTCACAGACTAACACATGGCCGTGCAACGACAACTTATATATATGTATATAGGCTAAGCACCCCTTCTCAACCATATCTTCGTTCATTTTCAGGCACCAATTAGATGGCAGCAACTCCGGGAGACAAAACCGCCCAAAAAACATTAACTTTGTTCAAAGTTAACTTTAATCAATTAGAATTTGATAACATATACAAACATCTTTTTTTGCTTGGTCATTAAAATCTAATCTAAAAGTTTAGAATGTTTTATACATTGAACGTGAAATTAAAACTTTATGGTACCCCTAATGTTTATGTGTTCACAGTCACATGGGATGGGGACGCATATGTTGCTTTCTTTAGCCTTGAACTGTGTAAAACAGCAGCACGACATGTGTGGAATATTTCAATAAATTTATGCATTAAAATGAGGGAATAATTACTGAGAAAACTTGTTGTTGGCAATTATATTAAACTTTTTAATCTTTGTTTTAAATGCAAGAATATGACTGTGTTAAGTAATCTAATAAATGTGCTGTTATAATGAAATTATAGAACGCCAGAACACCAACGTCGAGGGAGGTGGGGGGGGGCACAGTGGTTTAATCAATAAGGTGTCTGGGGTTCGATCCTAGCCAGGAACAGTGTCTAGTCATTCAGAGAGGACGAAAATAGAGGTCCCGTGCACGCAAATCTTTGACAGTTGGAATTTGATGAAGGATAGACGGAAACGCAGATATCACGGAAAACGCTAGATCGGAGACGGTCATGCACAAATGACGTCATATATGGAGTGTGCGTCAGGGTAAGGCTTAGGCTTAGTCTAGGGTTAGGGTTAGCACTAGCCCTGTTTACATCTCTAGACCTTGACGAAATCTGCCTTATCAAATAGATCTAATTCTCCGTTATCCAGGCTGGTGCAGAAAAGTAGATATGCTTGCTCATTGACAACATTATATAAAAGATACCGAACCAAGGACCACACAACTAACACTTGTTGCAGCAATAAACAATCTCACCTATAACATTTCATCAGTTCCTAAACATCCTTTATAGGCCAGGGTATAACCTTTGATGAGTACATGTGTAGGAAATGAAATGAAATGAAATGGGGTTTAACGTCCTAGGAACTGTTCTGCTCCTAACCTGGGCTAATGAAGACGGGCATACACCATACAGTGTGCTATGAGCTAAATTTTACCCGGACAGCGGCACTACGGCCTACTCTTATATCGAATTCCAACTGTCAATTTGTACACGGGACCTCGGTGTTTTGTCCTATCCGAATGACTAGATAGCTGTTCTTGTTAGGCTACATTTATAGGACCACCGGCTTGTGTAACAATATTATGGCCTCGACCTAATATCGGTTTCAAATTTATAAACAAGTTTTATTAGATAGCCCTTTTTGGCCCCTTTTATCTGCCCCTCCCAGCCAAATGCCCCACTGAAACCTCGTAAGACTGAGTGTTTTGAATTTGCCCTCTCAATAGCTGCCAATTAATATGGTTAAACCTTCTATTACTTATGAGGCAGTTTTATTTGTCACTGGCTCTTGGTCTATAACGTAATGCTACGTAAATAGATGATGTTTTTATAACTGACCCATAAGATAACAAAATACAGAGATTGGTTGCCTTTTTGGTTATCATAAACACATACCCACTCTTGTTTATGAAACTGTTATAACGGTGATGGAATGTATCTAATTGACCAAATTAGGTAATGGTTCCTGCTGGTATGTAAGGTATGGGGCATGTCTATTCCATATTTAGATATTAGCACTTCGGTCAGTCTTTAACGTGGGGGGGGGGGGTGGATGGCCGAATGGTTAGCATGTGCGCACTGTATCATAAGGCCTTTCATTGAGTCAACTGGCGTGGTTTCGAATCCCCGGTTGTACGTGACAAGGAGTAGGGTCGCCTGTCCAACCTCGTGGGTTTTCTCCGGGTCCTCCGGTTTCCTCCCACTGCTAAAAAAACCCTACGCGCAAGCGAATCATTGAAATAAAATTATACCATATGTTAGTCCCGAAATGACCTAGTTTGTGTCGAGTGGACGTTAAACCCATCTCTCTCTCTCTCTTTCTCTCTCTCTCTCTCTCTCTCTCTCTCTCTCTCAGTCTCTGACGTGAGGTAATTAGGGGAGTTCGTATCTTTAAAAGAGAGAGCGGAAGTGTGATTCGACAGAGTTCACCCAGACTGGCATACCAGCCATATCAAATCCATACTATTATTCAGAGCAGGGAGATTTGTGACTAACATTTGCCTTTAACCTAAAGAATAAAGTTCGAACGAAGTTGAACAGTAGTAGTCTGTTGTATTTGGTCAAGGCGGGAAAGCAAAACGTTGGAAGTCAAAGACGACGGACGATACAGTAACACTACAGTTATCGTACATCCGGAAACGATCATCCGGGATATTTTATAATTGTGTGATCATCTTTTTTCTAAAATTCTAAACTTTGTCTTCTTTCCTTAATGGTTGTGCCTGACAAGGACAGCTGTCTAGTCCTTCGGATGAGACGAAACACCGAGGTTAATGGTTGTGTCTGACAAGGACAGCTGTCTGGTCCTTCGGATGAGACGAAAACCCGAGGTCCCGTGTATATATTGTAATGCACGTAAAAGATCCCTTGGCAGTTGGAATTCGATATAAGAGTAGGCGATAGTGCCGCTGCCCGGGCAAAATTTCCCTCATAGCACACTGTATGGCGTATGACCGTCTTCAATAGCCCACGATAGGAGCTGAACAGTAGGACGTTAAACCCCATTTCATTTCATTTCACTTAATGGTTGTCATGATACAATAAAATTGTATCTTTATGGGGCATTATTGGAGATTAGATAAAGAGTTGACAATTCTCACTATAATATTTTTAAAAAATAGATAACGTAAATAGAATATGCTGAAAATTTCAGTCCAATTGCTCCACTCTGAACCGAGATATTAGCTGTTGAATTCTAGGTTAGCCTCGATCATCATTACTAAAGTCGGTACGATAAAAAAAAAATATAGTTTCGATTATCCATTTTTATGTTTAATTATTCTCTAAAAAATGTACTCCAGTCCGCTAAATATCGCAGGCTAGCGATGGCATCGAGAGTTGATTATGGTCTGGATAAGTTAAGAATGAGGAAGGGGGGGGGGTAGTATTATAACCTATGCAGAATCTGTAAATATCGTATATGTGTCTATAGATATAGAGTGAACTTTAACCTTGTTACTTTTTGTGAATGTGTAAATTATACAGTATCCTATAATCGTGTCTTACAATCTATACAACTCCCATATAAATGATCCCTTGCGTCAGCTATTTTTAAATATACCAGCGACTGCCAGGATACGCCCACATTTTCAAGAGATGGATAGAGAACAAGCTAAAACGAAAGTTATTTTTCCTACAATCAAGGGCTATAATTCAGGATATTACAATTCGATATCGAAAGGAACCAAGATCTTTGGGTTATAAACTTACATTTCAAGTTTCAACAAAATCGGATAAAAATTGTGACCTCTACAGTGTTCACAAGCTAAAAACGTGATTCTTCGTACAGTCAGGAGCCATAATCCATGAAGTTACAGTCCGATACATGCCAATATCGAACGGAACCGAGATCTTAGGGTGATAAACCTATATTTCAAGTTTCATTGAAATCGGATAAAAATTGTGACCTGTAGGCTGTTCACAAACAATTGTGGACGGACGGATGGACAGGGGCGACGACAATATACATGAACGTCCACATGAAAATGTGGGCGTATAAAAATTTTATATTCCTTATGTCTACAAATAGATATCACTATTGTTCGGGGTGGGTGATGGTTGGTGTCCGAATGGCTAGGGATCATAAGGTCAGTCACTGGGGTAGCCTCTCTGAGAGATGATTCTCAGGGTCAGTCACTGGGGTAGCCTCTCTGAGAGATGATTCTCAGGGTCCTCCGGTGTCCTACTGGCAAATACCTCTACGCGCAAGCGAATTATTGAAATACAATGGTACCGAATGTGAGTCCCGAAATGACCTAATTTCTGTTGAGTGGGCGTTAAACCCCACGATTGAATCGTAACAGAATCTAGATGAATAGTTTAAGGTATTTGCTTGTTTGTTTTTAAGAAATACGAAACTAACCGCGCTAGCTCAGCCATGTCAATAAACTGGGTCAGGTCTTTCGAAAATGTCGAGGTCAACTTATATGATATTTCTATATTTTCTACGCCAGAATTGTTTCGTGGGATTGTAGTGCTTGGTTTCGTCTGTGTCATTGATTGTTTATTAATCCCCTGGGAGAACGCCATCCGGGTCACATGCAGCTCAACAGAATATTCTCTATATTTTTGTATTTTCTGTCTTTGGTAGCAAAACAATGCCTTATCATTGCCATTTACTAAATCAGGCATCTGCAACATATGTTTAATAGCAGAAAACTTAAACGGGTTGCAAAAGGGGTGGATAGTGTTCTCTCGGGGAATTCCCTCACGTTATAGAAACCCCGTGACATCAGAAGTCGACAAATATCATGCAATTCAGATGATGACAATATTGAATTTCAGTGTTGTACGTCATCTGCACTGAGCCAGCCATTAACAGGAAGCGAGGGGGGGGGGCACAAATCCTGCTCTGGAGTCCAAATGATCCATAATCTGTTGCCAAAATAGTTTTAAAAAGTTGTTCATCATTAACAAGCATTATCCAGCCAAATTACTATGCAGGTATACAATGGTGGATTCCCAAAACATGTTGGTCAAATGGCACAAGCAGAACAGTAGGACGTTAAACCCCATTTCATTTCATTTCATTTCAAATGGGGGGATGTTCTTGTTCCATTTGATCATAGGGCATCACAATGATATATAGATCGTATAGTAAACATTAACATGACATTTACTCATGTTAAGAGCACCTATTAAAATGAATGATTGGGTCATAAATTCAACAGCACTGAATTATCGTTATCAGGGTATTGGAAATATTGAAAATGAACACATTCTACAAAACTACTGCCAAGCCTGGAAATAAGGCACGTGTCACAGACATCGTCAGGCACAGATTCAGGCTTTGTCAGGCACTAAACCTCTGGTGCCTGTCATTTTGTCCGGCACTGATTTGTCTTTTTTATTGATATTATTAATACATGTACATGTTTGGCATTAAGTTGAAAATGTGTCTGACATTTTGTCAGGTACATCTAAAACCGTTATTTCCAGGCCTGACTACTGTATAAAATTGAATCCATATACATGTACATGTATTTAAAGTTTTGTATATCAAACTGCTGATGAGGATGCTGATATCAGCATCTCGACTTCAGAACAAAAGCATGGTATCTAGATGTACATTGTGCATGTTGTATAGACCAAATCTCATCAGTATCAATAAAGGTCATTTTTCTATCCAATGCGTAGTTATAAGCTTAACAATGGATTTAAATATGACTACCGAATACACGGTATCACATAATAACATTAGATAAATCAACTAAGTTCGGCCATTGCTCAACTTGCCCCGAGGTGAACTTTACAATTAAGTAAGCTGCAACATCTTGACACATCAAAACCAAAGAAAACCAACATGCTAGAATTACATCCATAGTGGTTATCGTTTGACAATTAGTCTCTCAAGGAATTCCACACGGTTAATGAAATAGAAAACAAGAAACCTGTTTTCAATAAATCCATGTGGGGTGGGTGGTATTTCGGTATGATGCTCCTTTGTTTATGATGAAATTGACCTGTTCCTTACACCAATAACTGGTATTTCGGTATGACGCTCCTTTGTTCATGATGAAATTGACCTGTTCCTTACACCAATAACTGTCATTTATAAGACCATGCAATAGACGGAACCACCATTCGTGTATCTTTACTCTTACAGACTGGAGGGGGGGGGGGCACCTTACCTGAGGATCAACCTCCTCCCCTCTCCCCTACACAACATGGGAGTTTTTAAAACCATTGACTTTCCACTTTCAGGATTTTCTGAAACTCTACATTCCAAGATCATATCCAATTGCCTTATCCTGGATCACCTAATTGAGAGCGAGGATAATTTCGACTTTTCAGGGTCATTTGAAAAGCTCGACTTTTCAGGGTCATTTGAAAAGCTCGACTTTTCAGGGTCATTTGAAAAGCTCGACTTTCTAGGATCTTTGTAAAAGCTCGTCATTGCAGGATCATTTTGGAAAGCTGGACTGACATGGATCTTATGGAAAGTTCGACCATTCGGGATGTTTTGTTTCGAATTACCTTTACGAAAGGTTGTCCTTGAAAGTTGAATGCCTAATGCTTCTCTGTTGTAATTTTTGGCGTGGGTGATCATAAACAAAACCACGGTGGCTAGGTGGTTAAGACGCTGGCTCGCTAGTCTGGAGGTCGGGTGTTCGATCCCTGCATTGGCCGAGAAAGTTCATTCAGATTTTCAGACGTGTTTTCCCCTTGTCAGTGGTGCAGAACGGAGGGCCTGACAAGGACAGCTGTCTAGTCCTTCGGATGAGACGAAAAACCGAGGTCCCGTGTATATATTGGAATGCACGTAAAAGATCCCCTGGCAGTTGGAATTCGATATAAGAGTAGGCGACAGTGCCGCTGCCCGGGCAAAATTTCTCTCATAGCACACTGTATGGCGTATGCCCGTCTTCATTAGCCCAGTATAGGAGCAGAACAGTAGGACGTTAAACCCCATTTCATTTCATTTCATTTTCATAAAAAAAAAATATGGGTGTGTCCGTCTGGAGGGAGAAGAATTTGAATCACATCATTCCATTGAAGGCTTAAAGAAAGGATGAACATAAATACAAATCTTTTGGTGATCTTAGCACTCACATAGGGCAGACTGTGTATTTTTGGACTCTTGGACCAACTAACTGCTTTGCTCGAGACCCAAACGCGGTGAAGAATTTTTGTAGCTAGATCACACTTGTCGCACCCAACTCATAGATAATTTTTCTTCTTGGATTTAGGCCATTATAGTTTTCCGTGAATGCAAAGATGAAATTGATGAATTGTATTTATTTTGAAAACATTTTCGATGGGCATTTGACCACAATGAGCCCTCAGGCCCAGTTCGCCCCTGCATTCACATATAATATGCGGTCGGTTAGATGTCATTTATATTTCTGGTGGCTGTTTTTGAATTTGTACTTTACCCCAAAGTAACTACCGGTACACATGCGCATTAGTGACATCTATAGTTCTGTCATGGTGGCCCAGATGGACCAGAAAAGCAGGACGTTAATCCCCATTTCATTTCCTTCAGTTCAGGCCCCGAATTCACAAAGCATTCTCAGACTTAAGTTGAGAATTTGCTCAACCTTCAATCACTGTTTACGAGAAATATCTTGAGTCCAGAAACACAAAACTTAGCACATAGTTTCTTATGGGTGTATCTGATACATTAAAACAACAAAAGGTTTATAAAGGGCTATATTTTAGTTAAAATAAGGTGAACAAGTTTGAGTAAATTCTCAACTTAAGTCTGAGAATGCTTTGTGAACTTGGGGCCTGATAAAGATATATTATGGGAGATTAAGTTAAAAGCTTGATAATGTAAAGGGAATTTGCTGAAAATCTCAGTCAAATTGATCTATTCTGAACCGAGAATTTTTCGATTGAATTTTCGGCCAAGCCTCGATCATCATTACTAAAGTCGGTACGATAAAAAAAAATAGTCTTGATTATCCATTTCATGATAAAATCATGAATGAAAGTTGAGCAGCAAATAGGATCCTAATCCAGTAAATATCGCAAGCTAACGATGACATCAAGAGTTAATTATGGTCTGGACAAGTTAATTAATGTCTAATTAATAATTTAGATAACATTTCAGGCCTAAAGAAAGACCTCAAATAGGCAGATTTAACTATGAAATGTTGTATATCTTTGTATAAATATGTCCATGTATGTATTCTTTGTTTGTTTCATGTATATTTCTATTATTTTATATGTATATGCACATAACCTTGTAAGGTTTTTTATGCAATAAAGTTTCTTCTTCTTCTTCTTCTTCTAATGTATGTTTAAGGGAAGTATACAGAAAACAATATCCACGAGATATGTCTTCATAGATAAAACATCTAAATGAATTGTTTGGTGGTAATTTAACCTAACCAGTAATAACAAATGCCATATGAACCATAACAAATGATAATAAATAATCATAATTTCTTACTTAAGTGTGGGAGTGTGGATGAAACAAGATCTAGCAAAAGCCTTGATCTAGATAACCAAATTCTCATCATTTTGTTTCCATCGGCTCCACTTCATTGTGACCTCTTTTATTGTCTTCTATAGAGACAAGTGTCTTAGATAATTCCATTCACTAGCATTCCAGAAGTAGTTGTTATACCATTTTAAGTGAACCGACAATATTTTATGTTGTTTCGCCGCCAGAAAACAAATTAGCAGGTTGTAGCTATAAATCATTCAATATCTCCCACCACTCATCTACATCATAGTCAACCTATATAATGTATATGTAATCAGTTTTGTATAGTTTGAACTGGGTGAATCATTATCTGATTAAAACACAGATCCTATTTCGTTTCGTTTTTTATAGTTCAAAACTTCGTTTTAATTGTCTTTACTACACTAGGATCTGGAAGAGTTGTTATATTACCGGCGTTTTGGTTGAAGTAAGGGTTAAGCCAATGAAACAGTCTGTTATGGCGACTTCTTGGCGTGCCATGCACGGAACTGTGGATAAACCACTAGAAACGCTAACGCTGATTGATTAATTAATGTCTGACGTCATACGGTCAAAAGCCACTCGTACGACCACTGACACGACCTTCGCAAACTACCGGTCAGATCTTCGTGTAGAAAGTAAAAAAAACGAAACGAAATATAGATCTGTATTTAAATCAGATTGGGTGAATCATATCAACTAATGATACATAAGCGGGTAAGGCGCTGGCTCGCTAGCCTGGAGGTCGCGTGTTCGATCTCTGCATTGCCCGAAAAGTTCATCGGGATTTTCCGACGTGGTTTCCCCGTGTCAGAGTAGGCCATAGTGCTGCTGCCCCGGCAAAAATGTCCCTAATAGCACACTGTATGTCCAATGCCCGTCCTCATTATCCCAGTAAGAGCAGAACAGTAGGACATTAAACCCCATTTCATTTCATGTCATTTGAACATGTATTACTTACCGCCAGATCTGGGAGTATTTATTGCAGCCCACCAGATTATTTGATACATATATATATATGGACAGCCACTGATGTAATATGTCATGATTCCGTTTTGCCAATTTAACATGTATTATAGCGGGGGGTTGGGTGGCCGAATGGTTTAACGCGAACGCATGCGCGTAAGGTTTATCATTCAGTCGAGGCCTGTGGTTTCAATTACCCGCTCGTATGCTACCACGTGGGTTTTCTCCGGTTTGCTCCCACAGCTAAAGACCCATACTCGCAAGCGAATTATTGAAATAAAATTGAACCATGTGTTAATCCCGAAATGACCTAATTGTTGTCGAGTGGGGGGTAAAACCCATCTCTCTTTATAATTAAACCAGTTTAATATCGTCGTGAAGACAGGATAGTGTGTTCACACGTACTATAAGTCAAACCAATCTATTTTGACCTTGTCGGTTAAAAGCTAGGCGTCATTTTGCCAGGAAGATAACGTATTGCGCTTGCGCAAATCAATCTGAAGCCGGCGTTTTAAGCCGACATGTTCAGACGTCTGAACGGCCTCTGTGTCGTCCCTTTTTTATGATGTCTCACTGCAAACTTTATACATGTAGCATAGGTGGGGTTTGGGTAGGTGTTATTATATACCTTTGCGTTGATTTTTCATTTATTCTGCCATAATTGAGGGCAAAATTTACACACTCTTATAAAATCGGTTTCTTCAAATTTGATAGATAAAGATAAGTATTTTTTTTTTTAATCATAAAATAGTAAAATGATAGGATGGATGTATTGTTCTCGATCAAAGTCATGGACTCTTAAGATTTGTTTTAAAATTTTAAACTTAATTTAAATGAATTTAAATAGCTCGGACAACTAAACTGCTGGTGGGTGTAGGCTTCGTTGCCTAGAAAACCTATCTTATCTTCTGCCATGCCTCCAGTCCACACCACTCCTTTGTGCAAGAGGAGTTCTTTTCGGAGGAACGTCAAAACCTATCTTATCTTCTACCATCGCCTCCAGCCCACACCGCTCCTGTGTGCAAGAAGAGTTCTTTTAGGAAGAACGTCCTTGACTTGCTCGGGCCAAATTTTTATTAGGATGACGTCTATGAATCACTGACATCTGCGTTACTGCGTATAGTTATGCAATAATTCATTTGTAAAGTTTGTTTTTCTGATTTAACGTCAACTTTCACACCAACAGAATAAATAACAAGCTGGTATACAATTATTTAATCGTTAAATTGTTTTGGGTTTTTTTTTGTTATTTATCAAAAGTGAAACATGGAATGGTAATTTAACTTTGCCTAACATCTATTTGGGGGTTGGATGGCTGAATGGTTAGCACGTGCGCGCTGTATCATAAAGTCTGTCATTGAGTCAACTGGCGTGGTTTCCCGGTTGTACGTGGCAAGGAGTAGGGTCGCCTGTTCAAACTCGGTTGGTTTTCTCCGGGCCCTCTAGCAAGCGAATTATGGAAATGAACCATGTTAGTCCCGAAATGACCTAGTCTGTGTCGAGTGGACGTTAAACCCCACTCTCTCTCCCTCTCTCTCTAACATATATTGTTCCTTCCAGGAGTTTAGTTTTGGGCTAGGTGGGCACTGTCGGACTAGAATGGCACGCTTTGTGAGGGGGCCCTTTGTTTTTATCCGTCGGAGCAGTAGAAGAATAAGAAACCTCTTAAACAGTAATATTGTCGGATATTTTATCGTTGGAGAGGGTGGACTGAAACAAACTCTGGTCACGCCACTTGGTCAATGATATGAATATGGACATTACTGGGCTAATGAAGACTGGCATATGCCATGCTTTGCCCGGGCAGCGGCACTATGGCCTACTCTTATATCGAATTCCAACTGCCAAGGGATATTTTACGTGCACGCCCATGTGTACACGGGATCTCGGTTTTTCGTATCATCCGAACGACTAGACAGCTGTCCTTGTCAGGTCCTCTGTCCCGCACCACTGACAAGGAGAAACTACGTCGGAAAATCTGTATTTTCCTAAAGAACACAGCCCCAAGAAAATGGCCCACTTTAAGTAGGATTGGTTGATCCCTTTAACTACATCAAGTATTACATCATATTTTTAAATCAACTTCGGGCCACATGTCAACTTACTGTGTAAGACACATAACTTAATGAGCTGTTAGTTACCCAGTTCAAGAATGTTGCACCAGCATCGTTATCGGATACAACCACAACAGATGGCGTGCAATGTCAAATATTATTTTGCGTCTTATTTATTTTACACTATAATTATTTAACCAGTGGGAATTAGTATCGCAAGTTCTGCATAGTTATGTATATGACATCTGCTAGGATTTCGGGAGCTGTCCCACCCTTCCGGTTGAACTGTGAGAAGATGTCCTTATCCTCTTCCCACTGACTTCAATGTTAAATCCACGTCATCCCTGGTACGGTAACATTTCTTTGAACATTTATTTGAACTTTACAACCACAACGAGTCTAACATGTTACTGTCATCGGGGTACGGTGGCTCATATACGACTTTTAAATATTTTTTAGTTTTGGGTTTTGTTTTTTAGTTTTAGGTTTGTTTTTTTAGTTCTCACCTAGGTGAAAACGTTTTCACCTAGGTGATAACTTATCACCTCGGTGGTAACTTATCACCTCGGTGGAAACGTTTTCACCTAGGTGGAAACTCACGTGTTACTAATAGGTCTCGTTTTCATGTGTACAAACAGGGCGATATTTGGAATAAAAAAAATACATAAAACAATTTGATTTGTTAATGTTTTATGCGCTCAATATTATTTCCCTTATGGCGATGTTGCCAGGATTATTGGGGGTGGGAGGGGGTAACCGGGATCGATGCCCAATTCCCCAATTCATGTCAGTTTACCGCCTGATCCATTAGCACAATCATCATGAATGATCACCAAAACCTGACAGAAAATATAATTTCAAACACACTTCTTTGACTTTAGAAAACAAAGGTAATAGAAATTGGCATGCAATAGAGGGGTAAAGGGGAAAAAAGAATTGGTATAAATAGACGAACTACAACAATTACTGGTCTTAATCCAGACTATTTCCACTAAATTACCAAACACAATGAAATGAAATGAAATGGGATTTAACGTCCTACTGTTCTGCTCCTATAATGGACTAATGAAGACGTGCATACGCCATACAGTGTGCTATGGGGGTAATTTTGCCCGGGCAGCGGCACTATCGCCTACTTTTATATCGAATTCCAACTGTCAGGGGATCTTTTACGTGCATTCAATAACACGGGACCTCGGTTTTTCGTCTCATCCGAAGGACTAGACAGCTGTCCTTGTCAGGCCCTCCGTTCTGCACCACTGACAAGGGGAAACCACGTCGGAAAAATCTTGATGAACTTTCTCGGCCAATGCAGGGATCGAACACCCGATGCAGGGATCGAACATCCGACCTCCAGGCTAGCGAGCCAGCGTCTTAACCAACTAGCCACCGTGGCTTCACCAAACACAACAATGGACCAATAAACTATATACACTCTTATATAGACCGGGAGCCCAGGGGGTCAACCTAGCTGAAAAGTGTACCAATTTTCTCCTATATGGTATCAATGTATGTATATCTGGTATCATCAGAATGTAAGTCTGCCGGGTTTCTGGTGGGGGGTGTGGTATTCCAGGCCCTAAATGCCATGATCCCCAACTAGGCTAGATTAGCTCAAAAGTGTGCCACACGAAAATCTTACTGCAGTGTACCGTACATCTTCAGGTATTACAAAAACACTCTGACAGACATTTCTAGTGGTGGGGTACCCCTGACAGAGCTATTTAATTGCCAGACATTTGTAGTAGTGGAGTATCCCTGACAAGAGTTATCTAATTTCCAGACCAAAGCTAGGCTAGTTTAACTGAAATCTGTACCACCTAAAACAGCTTTGGGGTCATGAATGACCACTGCCAGACAGTTTGTGCGGTGGGTTACCCCTAACAGACACGCCCCAAAAAGCCACGCCCCCAACTAGGCTATATCACCTCGGTGGAAGCGGACGTAAAATACAACTAACTCATTATCATCACTAGGCTAGCTTCACAGGCACTGTTCCCGTGTTCTAAAAAAATAGATTTTTAGCCAGGATGCGTAGGATACTAATACCTAGCACTTAAGGATAAACTGCGATTGCAAGAAATTGATTTTTGGGCAAAAATTGTTCTTACAACCGCTGTTTATCGCATCTTCCATATGTGCTAGGTATTAGTATTCTACGCATCCTGGCACAATTGTTAATTTTTTGGACTACAGGAACAGTGCCGTCTAATCAATCCTAGTTGGGGGGCGTGTCTGTTAGGGGCAACCCACCGCACAAACTGTCTGCTAGTGGTCATTCATAATTCTTGTGGTGGTACTGAACAACTCCAAAGCTGTTTTAGGTGGTACAAATTTGAGCTAATCTAGCCTAGCTTTGGTCTGGAAATTAGATAACTCTTGTCAGGGATACTCCATCACTACAAATGTCTGGCAATTAAATAGCTCTGTCAAGGGTACCCCACCACTAGAAATGTCTGTCAGAGTGTTTTTGTAATACCTGAAGATGTACGGTACATTGCTGTGCGATTTTCATGTGGTACACTTTTGAGCTAATCTAGCCTAGTTTGGGATCATGGCATTTTGGGCGTGGAATACCACACCCACCACCAGAAACCCGGCAGACTTACATTCTGATGATACCAGATATACATACATTGATACCATATAGGAGAAAATTGGTACACTTTTCAGCTAGGTTAACCCCCTGGGCTCCTACTCTATATATGGCATTAAACTAGATATCCGTGCATTGCACAAGTGTTGCAGTTCGGGTAAGCTATGAGTGTTACCAACTGGGCCCTGTTTCTAGAAATCTTAACTAAAGATAAAATCCAAATTTTAGTAGATACTTCAATTTTGAATGGCTAAGCACTAAAATCAATCTAATATTTTCCAATCAAATTACTAAAATTTGGATTTTATCTTAGTTGAAATTTCGTGAAACAGGCCTCAGATTTGAAGTAGCTCTGTGGTTTTAGTCTGGAAAAAATATTTGAGCCACCCTTCTGTTAAACATGCATTATGTAAGGGCTAAATATTTTTGCAGGTCTTTCTTTGGGCCTTAAATGTTATATAAATTATTTTAACTAGATTAGAACGGTTCGCCATTTAAAAATTTAATTTAAAAATGGGAAAGCGAGGCCAAGTCTCGAATATACCAGTGCCCTGGTTACCACAATGCACGCGTCTTGTCAAAACTACAAACAGTGATAACTTGGCTCAGAATGAAGTAATTTGAATGAAATTTTCAATATTTTCATTTTACATTATCTATTATTGAGCTATTACAGCAAGAATAGTCAGCACTTTATCCGAATCTTACATAATGTATCTTTAATTATTTCAACAATGCGTCTTTTTTTTCATGCATAGACGGTTTCGTATGACGTCACGCAGGTTACCCACAATAGATTGTAATAATGGCGAAATGCTTTCACGACTAGACATGTCCATAACAGAAAACATACTTGTCTGCATTGGGTTTTTGTCAACACATCACTGTAATGGAATTACGTCAGATATTTCTGAACCTGAACTAATGTCACTCATGGTTCTGATAACATCTTAAAATCAACTGTGGTGTAAATGACGATATTTCCCTTTCAATAATTAGATTATTTTTATGTTTGGGAAAAATTTTGGGTTTTAGTGACATTGTTGCTCGTATATAAAAGTACACGCGACCTTTATGATTCATATGAAACTTAAGAACCACTATAAAAAAAACCAAGGAAATTTTATTGTGTTTGAAATTTGAAACCATTGGACATGGTTAATCAACTATGTCTTTTATAGAGGCATTGTCAAACTTGCTGACTTCGGCATATTTTACCCCTTATATATTAGGCTCTACAGTGACGAAACTATAATGTCTTCCCCTAAATGGATAACGCCTGGATAATCGGGTTTATATTTAAACACCCCCCCCCCCCGCCACACACTCACCTCATACTAATTAGAAAGCTATATTGATGAACAAAAACAATGGATCAGGTGAACATCGCCAACCGCTATTGGAACTGGGCTCCGATCGGAATAGGGTGGAAAAATTTACAAATAAAATGGCATCGTTTCGCTTGACATTTTGTGGGCACTGACAGCTAACAGCGCCAATTTGACGTCATCATTAGCCTACCTTAGGTTTATTAGAGGTTATGAACACAGGTACTCGAAGGGACTATAATCTTCCTACAGTATCTAGGCTACTATATTACAATAGGTATATCTCCAGCCATATTGTTGTGACTCCGTGAAGACAATTCTTCCCCAATCCATTCACAATACTCGCTATTAATTACAAAGCTAACTTGAAGTGGTATCGCTTGCGAAAAACCAGCATCGTTGGACCGGAAGTGACACGAAATTGGCGTTGTTAGCTGCCAGTGCTCACAAACTGGATCATTTCGAGACTAACAAGGAACAAAATTTAGCACCCCGAGAAAACCGACGAGGCTTGGCAGCCATAGAGTTCTAAAAGAGGACATAAAATGTGCATTCTTCCCCATGGTTTTTAAAGAGAGAGAGAGAGAAATGGGGTTTAACGTCCACTCGACACAAACTAGGTCATTTCGGGACTAACATATGGTTTAATTTTATTTCAATAATTCGCTTGCGCGTAGGGGTCTTTAGCAGTGGGAGGAAACCGGAGGACCCGGAGAAAACCCACGAGGTTGGACAGGCGACCCTACTCCTTGCCACGTACAACCGGGGATTCGAAACCACGCCAGTCGACTCAATGACAGACTTTATGATACAGCGCGGGCACGCTAACCATTCAGCCATCCACCCCCCCCCCCCCCTGGTTTTTAAAGAGCAAAGAAGGTTTGTAATATTTAAGAGAGAAATAAAAATGACTCGTTAAAAAAAAAGGGAATGGCGCAAGGTGCACCCGCTTGTAAAACAGAAAGAAAGGGGCCATTCTTAGTCAGCGTTGTTAAAGGACAATATTAGTGCCAGTCATTATCACATATGTGATAGATCTGGTTTAACATGTTCCAAATTTAAATTTAACACTCGTCGCTTCAGTGAGTTATAGAGAAGGATAACTCGTGTTTCCTTCTGCTTTGGTATATCGGAACAATGATTTCTGTGTTAAAATTATATTTGGAACGTGTTTAACAAGTTCTAGCCCCCTATACACCACTTTCTCAAGAGTGCAAACGAAAGATATCAGATTACGTAAATGATAAGATTCCCCCAAATAACAACATTTCTATTAATTGTATTACTACCACAGAGGTATTAAAACATTTATTGAGTTTAAATAGTAACAAAGCCATTGGGTGTGATGGTATTGGACCCAAAATTTTAAAATTGTCTGCGTATACAATTTGTAGCAGTTTGACATATATCATTAATCTTTGTATTTCTCAAAACATGTTCCCCAGTGCCCTTAAACTGGCTAAAATTATTCCTATACATAAGAAGGGAGCTAAAGATGATCCGAACAATTATAGGCCAATCTCAATTCTCCCCACAATTTCAAAAATATTCGAAAGGCACTTAAGCACTCAAATTCAAACTTATTTGGAAACCTTCAATGTTCTTTATGCTTACCAATCTGGATTTAGATCAAATCATTCATGTGCTACTGCACTGATCCGAATGACAGATAATTGGCTTGATGCTATCGATAATGGTGCGATGAGTGGTATAGTGTATCTTGATTTTAGCAAAGCATTTGATCTCATTGATCATAAGCTTATTTTTGAAAAACTACATCTTTATCGATTTGATAATAATTCACAAATTTTGATTGAATCATATCTTGACTCACGGAAGCAAAAAGTATGTTTAGGATCAATTACCTCCTCAATTACTACAGTCAAATGCGGGGTTCCACAAGGTTCGATCCTGGGTCCTCTCCTATTCCTAATTTTTATAAATGATCTCCCACTCAATATTGAATCAAGTCAGATAGATTTGTTTGCTGATGACAGTACCCTGCATTGTTCACACAAAGATATTTTATCCATCGCCAAAAATCTCCAAAATGATCTCTATTTGGTTGCTGAATGGTGTGAAAACAATGGGATGGTAATCAATCCTTCGAAAACAAAATCAATGCTGATTTCAACAAAACACAAAAGAAATCAGAAAAACCTAACTTTATCTCTCCATGGTGAGAAAATTGAGACGGTTACTACCGCAAAATTACTTGGAATTCAAATTGACCAAGACCTTAATTGGGAAGCACAGATAGCAGATATGTCTAAAAAACTTGCATCAAAAATATTTCTCCTAAATAAGATAAAAGATCATTTACCTTACGAGACAAGAATTTTGTTTTATAACAGTTACATACTACCAATATTTGATTATTGCTCTATTATTTGGGGAAATGCTACCAAAAGTAGATTAGACATTCTTTTAAAATTACAAAAGAGGGCAGCAAGAGCTATTCTTGATGCACCGATTGAAACTCCGTCCACCCCTTATTTTACTAAACTCGGTTGGCTTACCCTTACACAGAGGATTCTTTACAATAAAATTGTCTTATCATTCAAAATTATTACATTTAATACTCCACTTTATCTAAATTTCCATTTTATTGAAAAATCTCTTGTTTCCAAAACGGATATCTTGCTCCGTTCACAGACCAGTAAATCTCTTTTTCTTCAAAAATGCAAAACGGAATCCATGAAACGTACTTTTCATTATTCTGCATGTCTTTTATGGAACAATCTGCCTTTTGATATAAAGATGTGTAAAAATGTTGAAAATTTTAAGATTAAACTGAAAACTCATCTATTTTGCACACTGTAGGAACCATAATATTCAACTGATGACATACTTATTATTTTTAACTTGCAACTGCATTCTATTTTATTTTGTGTGTAATTATAGTGTTCTTCCTATATTCTACTTGTATAATGTATATGTTTTGTAGTTTGGGAGTGACTTATCAAACTTCCCACTTTAAAATGCTATTGCATTTCTAATGATTTTAAATTTATCCTGATATTACATGTATATATGTCTTTGTAGTTTAGGAGGGACCTATGGAAGATTAGTGTTTTTTTTGCAAACTAAATATGTTGCCTCATTAAATAAAGTTTTTATTATTATTATTATTATTATTATCACATATGTCATAAAGACTGACACCAATATTGTCCTTCAACGAACAAAAATAGAGCGGGTTTTTCTTTACTTTGTCCTTAAATATCACTATTAAAAATTTTCAGAGGCATAAACCTTGATTTTTAAAATCTTAGACGTCTTGCTTTTTAAAATATTCGCAAACATAAGTCTTAGAGGCCGCGCTTTTCAAAATGTTCAGAACCACGTGTTTCGTAGCACAGGCTTTAAATCTCGGCAACCGTACAACCGGTTGTCGTGCTCTGGGTCATAAACCTAGTCTACCGTTTATTAAGTTAGACAAAATATGCAAGCATAAAGATAACTGATTATTTAAAAGATTTAAAATAACAGTCGACGTTTGTTTTGAAGGAAAGCCGCAATGTTATCATAAACTGTAATTACAACATTTTTCTTCCTACTGGAAAATACATTAGCATTCTCACAGACATAGTTTTGGATGTAGGAACTGCACCTTTTTCAAGAGAGGGAGGTGGCCGCATGGTTAACGCGTGCGCGTTGGATCAGAAAGTCAATTCTCCACTTGTACGTGACAAAGAGTTGAGTCGCCTGTCCAACCTCGTCGCTTTTCTCAGGGTCCTTCGGTCGGGTTACTCCCACTACTAAAGACCCCTACGCACTAGCGAATTATGGATATAAAATTGAACCATATGCTAGTCACGAAATGACCTAGTTTGTGTCGGGTGGACGTTAAACCCCACCTCTCTCTCATTTTAAAGAGATTGACACATAAATAATGTTTGTATCTGAACTGAAATGATGAATTGCTGCTAATTAAAGCGGGTTATTGGGGAGATTTTGCCCGGCAGCGGCGCTAGAGCCTATATTAATTTCGATTTCCAACTGTCAAGGGGTCTGTAATATGCTACTCTGGGTATACATGGGGCCTCGTTAGCTTAGTCCCATTCAAACGACTAGGTGCTTGTTCTTGAAAAAAGCTCCGTCCTGCACAACCAGAGGGAAACCAAGCTGGACAATCAAGAGGAACGTTCTGGGTAAACACGGAGATCCAAACCGGCGCGTACTGGTTAAAGAGCCAACGACTTAACCACTGAACGAGTTGGGTGGCCGAATGGTTTATGGCGTGCCTGTTCGATCATAAGGCCTGTCATTTGGTCATGTGGCGTGGTTCAATTCCCCGCTTGTAAATGACAAGGCTGAGGGTTACCTGTCCAACCTTGTGGATTTTCTCAGGGACCTCCGGTTTTTCCCGACAGTTAAAGACAACTGCACGCAAGCCACTGTCCCCTCGTATTGATGTTGAGTGAGCGTTTAACAGATTCCTGGCGACGACAAATCGGAACGTTAACAATAAAGACTCAGATGTGTACAGGTCTTATATCAGAGTCCGTGAAGTTTTCACTGCTACTAGATAACAACATTACAGAATCTTTACCCCCCATTAAACATGTATTTATCTAAAAATGTGCTTATGTGGGGCAAAACTGCTTAATGATTCATACAAAAATTCTTGCTTTTATTTGCTAGTAAACTGAAAAGAGGTCAAGCTGTGAGTTAAGATTGTTGTCACCATTCCAGTCCATCATTGATGTATGAAAATATGTATACATAATCTATTATTACCATCTGGTTCGTTGGTAATTAAAAGCTATACGCCCCTAACATGAATCTAAAGCCTTATACCCACTGTACGATTTATATTCAATCTATTACTACCATCTGGTTCGTCGGTAATTAAAAGCTATACGCCCCTAGTACGAATCTAAAGCCCTATACCCACTGTACGATTTATATTGAATCTACGACTACCATCTGGTTCGTCGGTAATTAAACTAGACGCCCCTAAAATGAGACTTAAGCCCGATACCGACTGTACGATTTATATAGAATCTATTATTACCGTCTGGTTCGTCTGTACTTAAACTACACGCCTGGAGCCTATTTCACGAAATTTTAACTAAGATAAAATCCAAATTTTAGTAATTTGATTGGATAATATTATATTGATTTTAGTGCTTAGCCAATCAAAATTGAAGTATCTACTAAAATTTTATCAGGGCCCTGATATCCACTGTATGATTCTTAGTCGGTTTAAATATGAAAATATTTCTATATTATCTACTATTATCATTTGGTTTGTCCCTAACATCATGAGCCATGTACAATTCTTAGTCGAGTTAAATACTAAGAGCGTGTGATGATAATATTTGGATAATAAAGTGCAAATCTGATTTTGGGACAGATGATGCCAAATCACTCTTTAATCATACACTCTATCTGTTTTGACTGGGTCAATGTACGAACTTACAAAAGCGTACCGAGTTAGGTGAGAAAGTTCCGACCTCCAGGCTAGCGAGCCAGCGCCTTACCTAATTAGCCACTGTGATCCCTCATGACAGTTGCAAATACATGTAGATGAAAAGTAGTAGTCGCTAACTGGCAAAATGACCCTCATATCTGTATGACGCATGCCCCTCTTAATTAGCCAGTTAGCGCATTTCACAGAAACTGTAACCGGTGACTTCAGGCAATTGAAAGCGTTCGTCAGAAAACCACAACCACTATCGGGCTCCCAGCGTATTCATCCATAAAACTTCTGTCATGCGTCTTGTGGGTGGAGATGTATAGTCTTTGAGAGCCGAATTCTGAAAGGGGTTGGCAGGAAACAATAAAGGTTTCTGATCTCAATATGTCAATGAATAAATCGGAGGCCTAGACCGCACACTATTCTCAACTGTCATCTACATGTATTAAGGTATGTTGTAGTTCGTGTACACGAACAACTATCGATATTTTATATAATACGAAATCAGTATGACCACGGGCGTAATACACCACTAACTAATACAGCCCACCCCGACTCTTCCTTACTCCCTGCCCTTCTATGGGATTTTTCGAGGACGATTTTTATATAAATTGTTTCAATGGCATTTATCAACTGAACTGGAACATACAGGTCACAATTCTGTTGAATATACATTTACTGCTGATTACTGTAGTCGCTCTGTACTAAGGCAGTAATTGTATTCCATAGAATTGTGACATTGGTACTGGAGGCCTAAACCCCACACCAATCTCGTCAATCGGTTTGAAGAATTTTATTGAACGTGTACAGGAAACACTGACCGCCTTTGTTACAGCCAGCACACCCTCCCCTACCCCACTTGATTTAGAACCAATTATTCCACCTAAAGTTGCTGTCCTAACGTCTCAGTTAATAAATGAAATGAAATAGGGTTTAACGTCCATATGCGTAGGGGCTCGATGACAGGTAGGGGGGCAGAACCCGAAATGCCCGAAAAAATTTCGGGTTTAAAAACAGCAGCGACCTTGTATACCCCCCCCCCCCCCCAAAGACAATTTTGGAATATTTGACGGCTGCAAACACGTTTTCCTGCTATTGCAGTCGTTGAACAAAGCAACTTCAAAGTGGTCTAATATAGCCTAATTAAGGTGGCTGACTCGGAATTCCAATCAATCGTTTACAGTCCTCGAAGACGGGACCGTTAGGAGTAAATTTTGAAAATTTAACTGCCGCAAACGCGTTTTCCCGATATTTCAGCCAGTGAACAAAGCAACTCCAAGCGGTCTAATATAGCCTAATTAAGGTGGCTGACTCGAATTCCAATCAATCGTTTAGAGTCCTCGAAGACGGGACCGTTAGGAGAAAATTTTGAAAATTTAACTGTCGCAAACGCGTTTTCCTGCTATTTCAGCCGGTGAACAAAGCAACTTCAAAGTGGTCGAATATATATTATAGCCTTATTAAGGTGGCTGACTCGAATTCCAATCAATCGTTTACAGTCAACGAAGACGGGACCGTTGGGAGAAAATTTTGAAAATGTAACTGCCGCAAACGCGTTTTCCTGTTATTCCAGTCTGTGAATACAGCAACTTCAATTTGGTCCAATATAGCCTACCTGGCTGACCCTAATTCCAAACAACCAACCAATCGTCGCGCGGTATATGGATTCCTCACCCTCCCGGAGAAAAATTTGAAAATTTAATCACCGTAAATGCGTTTTCTGCTATTCTAGCCCGTGTAAGCAACTCCAAAAGTATCCAATGGTTTTGTAACTGAAATCCCACTCTGAATTCTAACCATCCAATCAGACTGTTGCATCTGCATTCACAAATAATAATCGATGCCTGAAAAATGTCACACAAAGTAGAGTGGCTCCAGACAAAATGTTTTAATCCATAGTCAACTCAGTACAAATTCGTGATATTCAATTACAAGAAAAGTAAAATTAGTGTTTTATTAGGGCTCGATGACAGTTAGGGAAGCAAAACTAGAAATGCCCGAAAAATTTCGGATTTATATAGACAGCGGCGCCGGTTTTCTTTGAGAGGCGAATGACCCGCCAAGAAAATTTTGGAATATTTGACGGTCGCAAACGCGTTTTACTGCTAGTTTCCTCTGCCGCTTTCCGGCCCGATGCCCGTTTTTCGGGCAATACCTATTTTCGGGCAATACCGTTTTTTCAGGCATACCTATCATAAGAGAGCTTCGGGCATATTTTCGGGCATATGAGTGGACAAGAAAAAGACGAGAAAATACTTTTCGGGCAGTGTGGATCTCATAGAAATAAGTTAGTTATATTTTTTCTCTAAACGTTAATAGAAAAAAAAAATCGTCGAATTTTTCATTGCCCGAAAATAAATTTTTGCCCCCCCCCCCTGCTCCTACGCCTATGTTAACGTCCCACGGATAATGAAGACGGGTCAGTTAATAAAATCTCCCTCCAAATTACACATACATTACTAAGTACAGGGGCCTTGTGCTTAAAAAATTAAACTAAAATATTTTAAGAATTCGTCACTTTCATTGGCCAAGAGCTCAAATGTGTACTAGAATTTTAATCATCAATCAATCAAATGGCTGTTTCCTTAAAATGTTTTAGTTTACGTTTTCGTGAATTAGACCGCTGATCCTCTCAACGACGTACCCGTTGACATATTTCTCTGTTAGAATAATGGAATGAAATAAAATGGAGTCTAATGTCTTATTTTCCGGCACTGGCTAGGTTAATGTGCACGGGAAAACATAATTCTATTTTGAATGCAACAAAAAATGAAATCTCTGTTTTGAATGCAACAAAAAATTAAATCTTTCTCAACCATGATTGAATATACACACTACACCATTGTCAAATATCTATATTTACATCGACCAACATGAATTTCATATTTCTTATCATTATATTATAGAGTAAGACTACACCCGATAATCAAAACAACATTAACTTAATCCTCGCCTTTCATTTAAGATAATTTTAAAATTTAACTCGCTTAAGATAAGATCTTGAGATATAGACATTCCTATGAGTAATGTAGTATACGATGGCTTGTTCACTGTTTTGGTATACAAATAACCAACACTATTTGCAATCCGGGGGAAGGTATGGGGGTTGACGGCCAGTTGGCATACACTAGGTCATTGGAAACCGACAATTTGTTCAATTTTAATTCAAAATTTCGATTGCGCGTAAGAGAAATTAAATGAAATGGGGTTGAATAGCCTACTGTTCTTCTCATGGAGACGGGCGCGTAAGGGTCTTTAGCAGTGGAATGAAACTGGATAAAACCCACAAATTTGGATAGACAAAAGAGAGAGAGAGAGAAATGGGGTTTAACGTCCACTCGACACAAACTAGGTCATTTCGGGACTAACATATGGTTTAATTTTATTTCAATAATTCGCTTGCGCGTAGGGGTCTTTAGCAGTGGGAGGAAACCGGAGAAAACCCACGAGGTTGGACAGGCGACCCTACTCCTTGTCACGTACAACCGGGGATTCGACTCAATGACAGACAACCCCCCTTGGATAGGCAACCCTACTCCTTGACACGTACAAGTTTGGCAATGAAACCACTCCACTTTACTCAATGACAGACCATATAATCTAAAGCGCAAGCGTTAGCCCCCCCCCCCCACACACACACACACACACAAACACACGCACTCACACACGGAAAGATATAGTAACAGTCGTGTGTAAATGGCCTGGATGAGAGGATAAAATAAGCTTAACGATACATTATAGTTAAAAAAAATAGATAATATAATGAGAATATGCTGAAAATTTCAGTCAAATTGATCCACTCTGAAAAGAGATTTTAGCGATTGAATTTTCGACCTAGCCTCGATCATCATTACTAAAGTCGCCGGTACGGTAAAAACATAGTCTCGATTATCCACTTCATGATTAAATTATGAATGGAAGTCGAACAGCAAATCGGAACCTAATCCAATAAACATCGCAGGCTAGCGATGACATTGAGAGTTGATTATGGTTTGGATAAGTTAATCAATGTCTAATTTTTATATAACATTTCAGGCCTAAAGAAAGACCTACAATAGGCAGATTTAGCTCTTGCATAATATGTGTTTAATTAGAACCAAGGTTATTGTGTCCCAAAGCATCAACCATTTCGCCAGCGCCTTACCCACCTAGCCACCGTGGCTCCCTATTTATCTAGAATTGGGCTTGTTGAAACAGACTAGAGCAGCCAGTGAAATAGAATGAAATGAAAAGGGGTTTATGTCCTACTTTTCTGCTTAATATAGCAGACAGTGGTCATAATTTTGAAATGTAGATTTTACAACAGAGCCCTTGTGTTTAAAAAGGTTTACAGACAGCTGTTGATTTTTTTCTCAAAAATCCAAACTTGAAATCCATCCTTTGCTTCATGTTGTTTATTTTCATAATATTTATTTAAACGTAATATTTGCAATATTTCTATAACTGTGACAGACATAATCCTCGACATATGGGACCACCCTCTACTGAAATAGCGACACAGTTTCAGCTGCAAAAACAGAGTATTAGGCTATAAATCTTAACGTGACTAGAAGCATTAGGGCTAAAAATTTACTTCTTTGCAAAACTAATCTTTCTGTCATAACATTCAATAAAATTCAGCATAAAGGACTGAACCTATATATTTTTATAAATTTACTTGAATTCTTATCAATATTTATTCTGTTACAGGACAGATATAATGCTGATGGATCTAGGACAGCTGCTGGTGGAACAAGCTGTAAACTGAACCTGTATGATAATAATAAAGAATATTTAACAAATGATATCAGAAAAACAAATGATATCACCGGCAGTTGTCCCGCTCCAAGTGTTGATTGACAGAGTTAACTCCCTTACGAAATTATAGACGGTATAATAAAAAAAAAAAAGGTAAAGTAGTGCAAAGGCTATTTGGTATATTTTGTCTAATATTATATTCTCAATAATGAAATCTTCTTGTTTAATTATTTATGTTCAACAACGGGAGCCTTCTGCTTTAGCTAATCAATACACCTACCAGCTGTAAGCAAATAACCATCACACCCACCTCCTAATTTATTATGCAAGTAGTACGTATATTATGTCACCTATAACATACGGGTTAGTCCAACCGCAAATTTTCTCTCGAGGAAGTTGAACAATGGGGGACCACATGCGACCTGTTCAAGAAGCTACCAGTAGTTCTTCATCCCAGCTTTGCTGCAGTGGAAGCTCAAGCACCAAATTAGAGGCAAGTGCAAAAATGAGAATGGATACTTTCACATCCTGGCCGCACTCGCTCCCAACTCCACAATCGCTGTGTACTGTCGGCTTTTACTACACCGGTAACCACAATGGCGACGAAGTGAGATGCAGTTCGTGTTTACGGACAGTACAGGACTGGTCAAGGACATGTATACCTTTTATGAAGCATTATTATGCCGAGAAAGAATGCCCATTTGTACAAATGTTCGGTCCCGTAGTTTCTACTCTGCCTTCGATGATGGACTATTCCTTACACAATCCCTACTATTCACAGTTGATCAACAGGGAGCATTCATTTGCTGGGTGCGAAAGTGTGTTTTTACAAAGCATTAGTTCATTGGCCCTAGCTAAAGCAGGATTTTACTACACGGGACCCGGTGATATGGTTCGATGTTTCTTTTGCGGCATCGAACTTACAGACTGGGAGAGGTATGATATCCCTGTAGGGGAGCACTACAGATGGTCTCCTCGTTGTCTATTCCTTCAAACCTTACTGCTAAAAATATCCACTGTCATTGAAGCAAGAAAAGAAGACAGTTTTAATCCAGCACCGACGGGAGAGAGAAATGTATCTCAACCGTGTTCAACCCTTCCTACCAGAATTGCAATTCCAGCAAATGATCCGAGTGAAGAACCCGTCCATTCAATACCAGTCAGTTCTCAACAAAGGTCAAGAGATTTTACTACATTGATGGACAGTCCAAAGGTTCGATGGGTTATGTGCAGGACCAACTCAACATCTCTGGTACGACAATTTCTTCAGAATTATGTGTCGTCTTATCCTATTGACGCATGGACATCAGAAGAACTCTTGTTAGCTGTGAAGGCGGCAGAGGATTACACAACTGTTCGAACAGTAGGACGTTAAACCCCATTTCATTTGCACAACCAGTTGGATAATCAAGACTTATCATTGTGCAGAAGTAACCAATAAGTTCTTTTTAAGAACAATATGGCAATATTCGAAATAAACACAAACATTTTGGTTTTTAACAAGTCATGAAGTATTTGCCTTAGTCCCCACACTTTTACTGCATAATTTTTCACGCCAGTATTTATGAATCCTATTCTATATCTTCTGGAATTATTTATGTAATATTTTATTGTTGTAAGCATGCTTACATGTTATGTAACTCATTAAAATTTAGACAATGAATATATTTATTTGTCATAAATAAGAATATGAAAATGAGGAAAATTCTTACAATGAATATTTTATGTAAAATCTGAACCTGGCTGATCATGGGCATGCAAATTAGCTTCGAGGGACTGGATTGTGGTTTGTGTATCATTCTCCATGTTCCAAAGCATTTTAGTATATTTCTAGCTTGTTAGTCGTGTGTTTTGGTTAAAAAAATCTTTTTACAATACTACATCGATTCGGGTGACAGAAGGTTTATATAGTTACATGAACAGGTGAGGCATCAACAAGCGCCTACAAGATGTTTTAAAAATGAACCCTGGGTCCAACCCCAGCATGATCACCCCTTCCCACATTCTTGTAAAGACTTATTCAGGGATCACAATTTTGAAGAGTGCTAATTATAATACACTTACAAATTAAATGGAGTATGCATCCGGCTTTGAACGAAACAGGGGTGGGCTCATAGCTATCTTTCATGGTAGTTTGTGCAATACTACGAGTACTATAAATGAATTCGCTTGACATGACGTTTAGTTAGTTACTTCAACAGATGGTGCACGAATAAGAGCCGAGCAGCTGGTGTCTTTTACCAAAATGAACTCGGGATCCAATTCAAAGCATGACTGCCACTCCCACATTCGTGTAAGAAGTAGCCGCACGTTCAGGGATCACAATTATGAAGTGCAGGCTATATATAGTGTCAAGTCTTCATGGCTCAGATGCAGCAACGTATCTACGATAGGTACAGAGAGGTACTGCCAGTAAGATTATTGTATCAGTAAAAGCATGGAAGGTGGGCAATTATAATTTTCGTGTAGTGCTAAATGATTAGACATGGCACAATTCCAGTGCCCAGATGGGTTCCTCAACCTTATTCTAATACCCACAACATCATCGTCTTCGAAACATTCCTTACTTAAATTATAAAACTAAATTTCAAAACATGTCCACATTTTCCGGAGCTGCTACTTTTGTTTAGTTCATTGAAATATAAAGCTTTGTTTTCACGCGGGAGATATAATACTCTGGGCAATGTCTGCTTACTGTCTTGAGTAGTTTTGAGTGAATTGTGTTGTTTTTGGAATTGTGAGGTAGTGGGTCAATTCTCTGGATTCGCTTGTGACACCCGCAGTGAACATTTGAATTCCATTACAAAGTTTTAAACGAATCCAGCACTTAATCATCACCATCATTGCCCAGTTTATTGCTATCAATAAACACTGATAACATGGGCGTTAAATGGAGTTGCCTCCCTTGTGTATTATATAATATTTATATAAATATTTTTTTTAAAAAAAAAAAAGACACCATGGGTTGGTAGCATATCAGAGAATTGACTTAGTTTACCTAAGATGTGTCAATGCTTTCGTTGGTTATTTTAAACAAGGCGATATTTTCATGTGGATCTGGATAAATACACCTGTTATGGTGGCAGGGAATTGCACAACCACTTACTTGAAGTCTGTAACTGTTCCTGGTGACGAGAATTTAACGGATGGGGAAAAATGACATGGGGTATCAGTGCGCGAGAATTCTGACCAGTCAGCTGTCTTCTTACCGTGCGGTCAAAGACTTAACTAGCTGGGTAATCAGAAGTGACCAATAAGTTCTTTTAACTTATCAAGAACAGCATAGCAATATTCGGCATCCAAAGAACATTTTAATGTAGTGTTCATTTTGCAGGAGTTACCAAAACGTTGTTTTAAAGAACAATATAGTAAATCTAAATTTTTTAAAAAAAATAACAACAATCATCTCTGTAACTCAGCTATCTGTTAACAAATCTGTCCTAGGATGTCTTCAAAATCTTGCAGCATTGTATCATCCAAAACGCCCATTATGCAAGTTGTTATTTGGTTACTTACCCATATTTCGAAAACATTTTGATCCAAAACTTTTCGATACAGGGCCTCAACTGTGTGGAATAAACTTCCATAAAATATCCGACAACCTGATTATGTTTCCGTTTTAAAACTTTGTTATCTAGTGAATATAACTAATATTGAAACATGGTTAAATTACATAAGAGTGCTATTTATTTATGATAAATTAAATGAAGTATACATCCGTCTCTGAACGAACAAGGACTGAACTTATAGCTGTCTTCTATGGTAACTTGGGCAATACTACAACTTATACTACATGAATTCGCATGACATGGCTTTTAGTTAGTTACTACAACAGATGAATCACCAATAAGCGTCTAGCAGCTGTTTGATTGGGGTTTTATAAACAAAATAAACTCGGTATATATTTTTAACAAAATGAACTCGTGACGGGGACGCATTAGGACCTATAATATTATTTACTGATTTGCAAAACCAACCTTTCTCTCATAACTTTCAACGTAACGGGCTGAATCTGTATATTTTTTATCAATTTACTGAAATTGATATCAATAGTTACTCTGTTCCAGGACAGAATTAGTGTTGATAGAGAATTAACTCTCTTGCGAAATTATAGACTGTATACCGTGGGCTTACTTTTAATAAAAAGTAAAGTAGGGCAAAGGCTATTTGGTATATGTCGTTTAATTATATATTCTCAATAATGTACCCTTCTTGCCTAACTATTTATGTTCAACAAAGGGAGTCGTCTGCTTTAGCTAACTATCACACCTACCACCTGTATGCAAATTACCATCACACCTGCCTCCTAATTCATTATGTAATACGTCGCCTACATCCGGGAGAACGCTAGATTGAAGACGGTCAAGCAATGAAGTGGATTCCCTGACAACTCATCCCAAAGACAACTCATCCCAGACAACTCATCCCACTTTTAAAGACAACTCATCCCACTTTTAAAGACAACTCATCCCAAGTCAAAAGACAACTCATCCCAAGTCAAAAGACAATTCATCCCAACTTTTAAAACACCCGACTCATTCCAAGTTACAAATAAATACCACAAATAATCACTAATATATGAATTTATTACATCAACAATTTATTAAATTATACATTTATGTATGAATTTATCACATCAACAATTTATTAAATAATACATTTATGTATGAATTTATTACATCAACAATTTATTAAATAATACATTTTATTATAACCTCAACAATATCATCAACTAATACATTTTATTAGGCCAGTCATTTAGTAATTTAGTCTGTCAGTTTGTCGTTCAGTCAGTCATTTATTACGTAAGTCTGTCCTTCAGTTCGGTCCATATATCCCCCCACATCTTTTTAGTAGCTGGTTGGTGCTTATTTCCTGACTGGTATATAAATTCCAAAGTTGAAATAACTTGCTTTGTGTAGTTCGTGATTGTTTTTTCTGGTGTCTTCTTAATTTTCCTTCTGAGACCATTTGGCAATATATGTTCAGCGGGTAGGAATGGCAAGGCAAGGACTTTTCTAAAAAACTTATATACAGCATCTTTCTGGCTGTAAGCAGTCTACAAAAAAAACATAGACTAATTGTGAGTAATACCAGACAGTTGTGAATAATATCAAATAATAATATCGTTTTCAAATACTCAATTATTTCAAAAGTAACATACCTGAAGTCCGTTTTCTTGGATCTTTCTCCAAACCGCCTGACCCCAATGGAACGCACAGCCATGTATACTTGGGTTGTCGAAAACTGACCTTAAAGCCTGCCAGATCCCTGCCTCAAAATCTGCAACAAAAGCCTGCACTGCAGGGGCTGATGGTGTCATATCCATGATGGCCTTGAATACCTGTGAAGATTAAATAAAATTGTTAAAATGTCTTTGTTTGTAGTCAGTAATATGTCTTTTTTTACCGCTGACCTAGTAATAAGTCTTTTTTTTACTGCTGACCTTAATAATATTTCTTAAAATATTTACATACCTTCTTGTAGTCTCTTTTAGACTTTCCTGACATCAGTACAAACGCCAAGGGAACTTGCTTGATACTTTCACCAGATTTTAAAAAACTATGGATTGACAATAGCTGGTAAAATGGTTTGTTTACTATTCTAAAAGTACCATCTATATACCATGTCTTAGCTTTTCCAAGAAGTTCAATTTGCTTCTCTGTGGCAAAAAGTAGGTGTCGGCCATCTTTTGTGTGTATGTCTTTCTGTAAAAACACCTCCGGAATAGCTGTTGCCAAAAACTCTTCATTGATCTAGAAAATAATGGTGTAATTATTATTATTGCTTATTATATTGAATATTTCTTATTATACTGATGTCATTATTCAGTTACTATGAAAACTGATGGTAATATTTACATAATATGTCTTTTTGTACTTATTCTGTACCTCAAAATCAAGATCTGTTGGATCAGCTGGTCTCTCTTTTTGTCGGAACCGATTACAATATCGAAGCAGGTTCGAATAAATGGGTCTGGATGCCTCTGGTTCTCTGTTATCCACATGCTCAGCTAGGATATTATCAACAATATTTTGTGCTGGCTCGAAGAGTGTCATAGGTGCCTTTACTTTCAACTAAAAATATAATATAATTTCAAAATATAATACAATGTTTAATTTCAAAATATAATACAATGTTTAATTTCAAAATATAATACAATGTTTAATTTCAAAATATAATTTCAAAATATAATACAATGTTTAATTTCAAAATATAATACAATGTTTAATAATATGTAATGAAATTTAATATGTCAAAATATAATAAATGTTTACCTCAGCTTGGATCTTGACTGCTGTCAATATTCCTGGTTTGGCGGCGTGGGAGTGCTCTGTGTTGGCGTTGTACGTCCCGGCTCGTTCCTTTATAATAACTGGACAGAGGGTTGTTTTGTTGCGAATACTACACCGCCATTCAGTACTGCCCTTGTTCTGCCTTTTCATGGTAAAGGTGTGTCCGTCACTGGACATTCAATACATTTGAAGGCCACCATTGTCAATTCTTTAACCATCCTGCGGTACTGAGCTCTAGATATATCTGAAAGATACAATATTTTTAGTACAATAGTGTTGAGTTTTGAATTGAGTATACAATAGTGTTGAGTTTTTAATTTAGTACAATAGTGTTGAATTTAATACAATAGCTTTGAATTTAAAAAACAACATTAAAGTCTTACCAGTATTACATGTCCTATGCTGCCATCGTTCACACCCGTCACACTGAACAGCCTCCTGTCTTGGGCAAACTACTGACTCACAAACTATACAGCTATCAGACATTTTGAAAAATGATACAGAAATATTTGATTTCAGTATTTTTATACAATACCCCAGCTTTGAACCTTACTCAAACCATTGTAATTAGCATTATGATATTTGTCTTTGATGTGCTTCACCAATTTAATTAGTTTGTAATAGGGGTAAATACTACAACTCAGTTTAGTTAATCGTTGTTTTGTTAATTGATTTTGTTTGAAGTGCTTCATGATGAAAGAATAAAACAACAATATCAATTTGATTAAGATAACAAATTCTGATTGGTTATGGTCTGAGTGGTCTTCAAAGATAGCAATTGTATTGAAACAAATATCACTTATAAGTTATATAAAGTTGGTTTAAAGTTGGGATGAGTTGTCTTTTATAGTGGGATGAGTTGTC
This sequence comes from Patella vulgata, assembly GCF_932274485.2. NCBI lineage: Eukaryota > Metazoa > Mollusca > Gastropoda > Patellidae > Patella > Patella vulgata. Next base: position 10,107,353 of record NC_065885.2, read on the forward strand.
TTCTAACTTGGGATGAGTTGTCTTCTAACTTGGGATGAGTTGTCTTATATTGGGATGAGTTGTCTTGGGATGAATTGTCTTTGGGATGAGTTGTCTGGATACCATGAAGTGCTATGTTGATATAAGCGGCCCCATTCTTCAGCTTTTAGAGATTAGGTTTAGTTCGATTTTCCCCGCGAAAATTAGTCATTGAATAGGTCAGATGGTAGATCAGTAATTTGTGGAAATTTGAGGAATAGAATAAAATGTCACGGGAAAGAAAGAGGTATGCATTATTGTTATCGCTGAATATTTTAACTTCCATCAAATTATCTCAATGTTTTTAGATACGTTCTTGTAACTATCAAGCACCAAGGTCCACCAGGGCATCGGCAATAATAGCCACATTTTTATTGTCGATAGTATCATGCTAGTAACTGGTACCGAATTTTATTCATCAGCAGCGTCTTAACGTTGCGCGGGTAGGCATAATTTCCTAAGTCAATTGGGGAAAATGTAACCAGTACTGGTACCATGTAATGTTTTATGTAGTTTCCCCCTTTCATTTAATCACAGTAGGAAAACAACTAGAGCATCATTAACGCTGCAATATACGTCCACATTCCTGCATTCATTGATGTGGTACTTTTTAAAATGGTGAGAAAGAAATATTAAATAGCTGCAATTACTGTAATATGACAAGAGGCAAATAAGGCTGGGCGTTCGGTTTGTTTTGCCAAAATTAGACACTAAATATTAACAAAAAAAAGTGGATGTGACACCGCCTGTGATAGAATACATAACTCTTATTTATTAAAAGATATTTGAATACTGGATAACATATTTACAGGTACATATGAACATCATTTGGTTGGGTATAGTAACGTCTATTTATAGCTGCTTCCCTTAGGCCTCACAGGACCCCTCTCTGCTCCGGGGTCGAGGGCGGGTCCCCTCCCGAGGTCCGGAAGACCTCTAAGTCTCTACAGGTCTCTCTCTAGGTCTGCCGTTCGTTCGTTCATTTCTGGAGTTTTACGTCCACTTCCACCTGGCTCTCAACTAGGCTTTTTATATCGTGGAGCAATATCTGTCGCGTCAGCTATGCACGCCATAGTTAATAGCATTAGTAATCAGAACAATGAAAAGTAATTATTAAGATTCACACATCTTAGCTCAAGACAAAAGGTGTCAATACGTGTTACGCCTAAATCTTATATCATATAGACACTCCGAGTATACATGTTTGTACAATCCATTTAATCTTACATAATACTATTTCAACACCCAACACCTGATATAGATTAAATCGGTCACTTAATATATGTCCAAAATGAGTTACAAATAAAACATTTAAGAATACAATATTGAAATATAGATCCCAAATGATATTGTATTACATTCCTCCCTTAACCACAATTTTAAAATATTTGAATATATAAAAAAAATACATCAAACGATTTTAAAACAATAAAAGATTAAAGCATAATACAATAATTGAAGCATCCAAAAGCGGATGGAAATATTGTCTACGGTACAAAAAATGTTCAGTAGTCCACAGAGTAACGCCAGGGTAAATATAGTGTCAAGGCGGACATATTTCGTAAAAGTTATATACAAGAAGTAACACAACATCGAAACTAAAAATATTCACAAAAGTATAAGAGTCATTGGTCACATTACGCGTTTAGTCCTAGATCAAGATATTCTATTAATAACGGCACACACTACGTGGGAACACAGTACGCGGGAAAAATCGTCACGCAAATGAATGTCATATAAATGATAAATGAACGCACAAACATAATCATAATCACACGCGATCCAAGTTTGAAAATATTCTCCATTAATTATCGATAGATGGATATCTTATCCACCAATTATGCATAAACTATGCACCATGTTTGTATATATTTTCCACCAATTATGGATATATTCTCCATCTTTTAAACATATGTTTTCCGCCGTGTATGCGTATATTCTTCGTCGTGCCAGCATATATTTTCCAACATGTATGCATCATATCCACCAGTTATGCATATAGTATCCACCAATGTTAGTGACTATATATGCTCTGTTTTGTCGAGGTATGCTGAATAGGTAATTTCTCCATTTTCAAGCTTACTGCCGCTTGTCATGGCTTTTAGCCGTCACCATCTTCTTCAACACTCTATACTCGGTATCGTCACCTTCTTTGTTTATTGGCCGCTATTACTCTTGTCGGTTAGTCTTTTTCCTTTCCATACCGCCTAGCCAACGGTGCTTAATGACATGTCGTGTCATGAGAAATATTATAACTGCCATCCGTGCCCAAAATTTATCATCTGCTTATTATATCATGGAGTGAACTCAATTAACTTTTAATCAAATTAGTAAGTGGAACAGACTATTTTCAAATATTTACATGAGAATTGACATAAACCAAATTGAAAGTAAGAGGTCATATTTCTTTACCGCAGGCTAAATTAAAATGAATGATCTGAACACATTTCATTAATCTTAAATAAGATATTTTGGAAAGAACCTATCAAAATTAACAGTGGTTTTATCTCTATAATTTTTTTAAACAAAACACAAAACAATACATCACATTCGCTCTTAATTCCGAGCAAGACCCTCGCTGGGGTGAAACCAATTCCGGCTTATAGGAATTTCACATAAAACCTCTCCCGTAACATCTCGGGCTTCCCAATCGCATATTATTGGGGTTAATACAAATAAAATCTCTCCCGTAAAACCCGGGGCAAAACCAATCCCAACTTATAGGAATTTCACATAAAACTTTTCCCGTAACATATCGGGCATTATTGGGGTTAACACAAATAAAATCTCTCCCGTAAAACCCGGGGCAAAATATATATAGACAAACGGTTTATACCGTGTGAATATTTATGAGTTATATCTCTCAATTAGAATACTCATAACTCGATTCCAGTTACTTAAACAATCATAAAACATTTCACTTCGAATTATGGCATTTAATAGTTACTACTAATTTTAAGCCAAAATATGTGTTCAAAACAAACAATTATAATTTACATACCGTATTATTTAAACAATCAACATAACTCATTGTAAAACAAACAAAATTTATATGTTTGTTTTAGTAATTTTCATACAAATAGTTGAGTACTGTTCCACTATTAGCAATATATTTAATTTTTGAATAAGATACAACAGATGAAAGGTCATATTTCTTAATACTAGAAAATGGTTGAGCTAATTGATCACTGCACCACTTAAGAGTATGTGATAGAATACATAACTTTATTTATTAAAAGATATTTTAATACTGGATAATATATTTACAGGTACATATGAACATCAATTGGTTGGGTATAGTAACGTCTATTTATAGCTGCTTCCCTTAGGCCTCACAGGACCCTTCTCTGCTCCGGGGTCGAGGGCGGGCCCCCTCCCGATGTCCGGAAGACCTCTAAGTCTCGACAGATCTCTCCCGTCTCTCTCCAGGTCTGCGTTCGTTCGTTTGTTCTTGGTGTTTAACGTCTGCTTCCACATAAGTGATATCGCAGACAAGACATAGGAGAGCCGAAGCTGATTCCTGTTTTTTAGAATATGATTTTGCAATCTTTCCATTTGGCCTTAGGCCATGGATTTGGTTTAGTGGGAAGTTCTTCCCTTTATTTAATACAAAACATATTGTTTGGTAGATGATCTCGTCTGCTTCTGGATTGGTAGATGTCATCGTTTGGGGTTGGTGTTTAGGTGCCAGGCCCGTCTTATCGTGGCCTCCCCTTACTCCACTCTCTGGGTTTGGTATCAGTTTTATTTGCGGAATAGTGTTTAGGTGCCAAGTTCGTCTGACCGTAACTCCCCCTTACTCCACTATCCTGCTAGTTTGGTAGATGTCATCTTTGTGGGGTTTGTGTTTAGGTGCCAGGCCCGTCTTATCGTGACCTCCCCTTACTCCGCTATCCCACTCTGTAGGTTTGGTGTCTGTCTAGGTCTGCCGTTCGTTCGTTCGTTTCTGGGGTTTTACGTCCACTTCCACCTAAGGTGATATCGTAGGTCTGCCTCTCAACTAGGCTTTTTATATCGTGGAGCAATATCTTTCGCGTCAGCTAGGCACGCCATAGTTAATAGCATTAGTAATCAAAACAATGAAAAGTAATTATTAAGATTCACACATCTTAGCTCAAAACAAAAGGTGTCAATACGTGTTAAGCCTAAATCTTATATCATATATAGTAAACATGTTTGTACAATCCATTAAATCTTACATAATACTATTTCAACACCTGATATAGATTAAATCTTACAATTAATCTGTCACTTAATATGATTCATTCTCACCCAGCTCAAAACTTAAATAATCATGTTAGCGTGACTAAGGTGTTAATTGGAATTTCTAAAGAAGGATTAGCTGTAGTCTGTTTCACATTGGGCACTGTTTATTTCATTAGGTTAAACCTAATAGTAAAACAAAATCACTTGATAATGTTTTATTCAACATTTATTATAGTAAAAAATGTTTATTTTAACACTTTTAATGTAAATGGAAAAACTTCCAAACTTGAACGGGAGGTCATTCTTGGTATTTAAAGTTGCTGGACAACCTTGTGTGTGTTGCTTACATCGCCAGTAGATGGTATCTTTGTAGCCGTTCTTTTTGGTGTATTCGAAACCAGCATGCATTAATATATGACCACCATTAGATGTTGGTAAGAACCGCACCTGAACATTTACATTTGCCATTTTGACATATCAATTGAAGATGTCACTCCCTTAAATAGGTTTTAATTTAACCAAATTGATTCCTTACTTTGTAAAAAATCACTCATTAAACACAGTTCACATGACACTTATTAAACGGTTAATCCATATCTAATTAGGTGAACACATTTCAGCTACAGACCATAATCCCCCAGCCCTAAACCCTTAATCCATATTTTGAGCTGGATGAGAACACCCCCTTGATATATGTCCAAAATGGGTTACAAATAAATCATGAATTCAGAATACAATATTGAAATTTGGATTCCAAATGATATTGTATTACATGCCCACAGGGGGGCGGAGCATGCACCAAAATAAATAGTTTCTGTCTTTGCGGATTAAGGAATAAATATACAAAATTCCGAGATGATCCATTCAGAATTACAGCCTGTAGATGATAAATACAAAATCTGGGCGTGGCTCTGCCCCTGGGGGCTGGATCTGGAACAATATAAATAGGTACCACCCTGTTATTGAAATGATTGATAAGCTGAATTTGAATAAAATCTGTTAATTATAGCAACCTGTAGAGTATTTAGACAAAAAAGTGGTTGTGGTACCACACCACTGGTGGTCAGGACGTGTACCAAATTAAATAGTTGCTATCCTTACAGGAATAAATATGCTAAGTTCCAAGATGATTCATTCTGAATTCAAGCCTGTAGACACAACACAAAAATTGGGCGTGGCTCCGCCCCTGGGGGTTGGACATGGACCAATATAAATAGGTACAACCCTATGATGGTTCATTCCGAATTGGATCCAAATCTGTTAATAATTGCTGCCTATATATCATTTACAGAAAAAATATTAACAAAAAGTAGGTGTGGCATCGCCCAAAGGGGGGGGGGGATCATGCACCAAAATCAATAGTTGCCGTCCTTAGGGTATAAGGAATAAGTATACCAAGTTCCAAGATAATCCTTTCGGAATTGTAGCCATCGAGTGCTAAACACACACATTGGGCGTGGCTCTGTCCCTGGGGGTCGGGACATACACCAAAATCAATAGTTGCCGCTCTTAGGCTATAAGGAATACATGTTCCAAGCGGATCGATTTAAAATTGCAGCCTATATACGATAAACACAAAAATTGGGCGTGGCTCTGCCCATGTGGGTCGAGACATGCACCAAAATCAATAGTTGCCGTCCTTAGACTATAAGGAATGTATATGCCAAGTTCAAAGACAATTCATTAAGATTTGTGGCCTGTAGGTAATACAAAGGCACACAAAGAAAACATGGGTGTGGCTCTGTCCCTGGGAGTTATGGCATTCACCAAAAAACCATAGGGGTCATCCGTCGTGTATAAGGAATATGTATGCAAAGTTTCAAAAGGGTCTGTTAAGAATTGCGGCCTGTAGGCGACACACAAAACAATTGGGCGTATCTCTGTTCCAGGGAGTCGCGGGCATGCACCAAAATCAATAGTTGCCGCTCTTAGGCTATAAGGAATACATGTTCCAAGCGGATCCATTTAAAATTGCAGCCTATATACGATAAACACAAAAATTGGGCGTGGCTCTGCCCATGTGGGTCGAGGCATGCACCAAAATCAATAGTTGCCGTCCTTAGACTATAAGGAATGTATATGCCAAGTTCAAAGACAATTCATTAAGATTTGTGGCCTGTAGGTAATACAAAGGCACACAAAGAAAACATGGGTGTGGCTCTGTCCCTGGGAGTTATGGCATTCACCAAAAAACCATAGGGGTCATCCGTCGTGTATAAGGAATATGTATGCAAAGTTTCAAAAGGGTCTGTTAAGAATTGCGGCCTGTAGGCGAAACACAGACACACAAAACAATTGGGCGTATCTCTGTTCCAGGGAGTCGCGGGCATGCACCAAAATCAATAGTTGCCGCTCTTAGGTTATAAGGAATACATGTTCCAAGCGGATCCATTTAAAACTGCAGCCTATATACGATAAACACAAAAATTGGGCGTGGCTCTGCCCATGTGGGTCGAGGCATGCACCAAAATCAATAGTTGCCGTCCTTAGACTATAAGGAATGTATATGCCAAGTTCAAAGACAATTCATTAAGATTTGTGGCCTGTAGGTAATACAAAGGCACACAAAGAAAACATGGGTGTGGCTCTGTCCCTGGGAGTTATGGCATTCGCCAAAAAACCATAGGGGTCATCCGTCGTGTATAAGGAATATGTATGCAAAGTTTCAAAAGGGTCTGTTAAGAATTGCGGTCTGTAGGCGAAACACAGACACACAAAACAATTGGGCGTATCTCTGTTCCAGGGAGTCGCGGGCATGCACCAAAAATAATAGAGGTCATCCTTAGGGCATAAGGAATAAGTATGAAAAATTTTCAAGACAATCGATTAAGAATTGCGGCCTGTAGGCGACACACAAAGAGAAAAATGGGCGTGGCTCTGCCCCTGGTGGTGGGCATGCACCACAAACAATAGGAATGTTCCTGGGGGCATAAGGAATTAGTATGCAAAGTTTCAAGATGTTACCTTAAGAAATGCGGCCTGTAGACGACAGACAAAAACAATAGGGATCATGCTTAGGGTATAAGGATTAAGTATTTAAAGTTTCAAGATGATCAGTTAAGTTAAGAATTGCGGTCTGTAGGCGAACCACACACACATACATACATACACACAGACAGGGGCGACGGCAACATATGCCACATTATGAATGCGGACGTATGAAAAGCACACCTTATATATATTGGAACAATTAATATTATTATGTTTATTTTTTAGACTTCCTGCATATGATGATGCAGGAACACTTGCCTTTGGAACTGTCACAAGCTGAAGAATCATGAAAAACCACGAATTACAAACATCATCAAAATATATTTGTGAAAGGAAAAAGATTATGGGAGAGAAACTAAGGAAACAGGTACCGGACTGTAAATTAATACCCTGTTATGGTTATTTTAGTACAACTTAATAAACGAACGAAAGATCTAACATAACTGTGTTATTTGTCCACCATGAATGGTGTAAGCGCTTGAATCTGATTTTTTTTACCCAAATCATAAAGATTATTGTAACACGCCTATAATGAATTGCTTTACCATCAACATTAAAAGGTAATTATATAAATTAAATATATTCTAAAAGTTTACAAACTCTTCAATTTGGTATAAATGTGCTTGTAACAGTAGATGAAACAGTACAGTATGTTTAAAATGCATATATTGCAAATTTGGAGAGACATCTATTAATTTCTAAATCCTGATTCTACCTGCAATTTTACCAGAACATCCAGCTGTAGCACGGCAGCTATTCACTCCTAAACTTCCCTATTCTGTGTATTAATGGTCCCACCACGACAGTAGACCTAAATTGTAGCAGAAGTTGATTCTAGGAGCCCCCTCCTGGCCTAGGGAAATGAAATGGGGTTTAACGTCCTACTGTTCTGCTCCTAACCTGGGCTAATGAAGACGGGCATACGCCATACAGTGTGCTATGAAGGAAATTTTGCCCGGGCGCTACGGCCTACTCTTCTATCGAATTCCAACTGAGAAGGGATCTTTTACGTGCACGCCAATGTGTACACGGGACCTCGGTTTTTCGTCTCATCCGAACGACTAGACTGCTGCCCTTGTCAGGCCCTCCGTCCTGTATCACTGACAAGGGGAAACCACGCCGGAAAATCGGCCTCTAGGGACTCTAAAGCTTAATCTTGATTGGTTTCACAATAGATCCGCCCGAGAATGCCAAAGATGCTTAAACATTGGATCAATTGCAAATTGATAATAGTAGCATATTAATGTAAATATTGTTTTATTAATATAAACTATATACCTGTCATTGGAATGGAACTAGGAAAACACAGTCAAGAAACCGATCAGCAACAAAATGGAACACAGAATTGCCTGTCCAATCCAATCAGTATTTTGGTAAATTTAGTTTTGATTCAACCAGAATAATTTCTATCCAGTCTCCAATAACCGAGGTAGGCCTTTGGTGTATAACACAAGCTGACAGCATGCTAAAAATCCGCTGACAGTTGGAAATCGAAAAAAGGGTAGACCGTAGTGCAATATGTCCCTCATAGCACACTGCTCTGCATGGCGTACGGCCGTATTCATTTCTATCCTCAATCTAGTATTTGGGTTTAAAATTAACAATAATAGCTGTACCCAGTCCAGCAGAATAATCTTAGTAGCAGATTGTTGGTACCAAAAGTTATATTATTATAGAAATTATTGTTTCATTAATCAGACAAGGGTTTTATTTATTACTCAAAACCGCGTTCATTGTCTTTATATTTTTAACACTCGGTAAATCAAAGAACTCCGAATGCATGAGCCGCTTATATCAAGGTAAAGTGTGCTAGACCGTCTTCGACCTAGTGTTCTGACCGCAGACTTTCCCGCCAGAATACAGAAAGATGGAGGCACAAAAGCGACCTGTTCAGGAATCTAACAGTAGTTCTTCATCTCAGCTTTGCTGCAGTGAAAGAAGCTCGAGCACCAAATTAGCGGAGAGTGCGAAGTTGAGAATGGACACTTTCACATTGTGGCAGCGCTTAAGTCCAACTCCACAATCTCTGTGTACTGTCGGCTTTTATTATACCGGTAACCACAATGGCGACGAAGTGAGATGCAGTTATTGCCTGCGGACTGTAAGCAACTGGGCAAGGACACGTATACCGGTACCTTTTATGGAGCATTACTGTGTCCAGCAAGAATGCCCATTTGTGCAAAAGTTCGGTCCCGTGGTTTCTAATCTTCCTTCAATGATGGACCATTCCTTACACAATCCCTACTATTCACAATTCATCAACAGGGAGCATTCATTTGCTGGGAAAGAAAGTATGTTTTTACCAAGCACTAGTTCACTAGCGCTAGCTAAAGCAGGATTTTACTACACGGGACCCGGTGATATGGTTCGATGTTTCTCTTGCGGCATCAAACTTAAAAAGTGGGAGAGGTATGATATTCCAGTGGGAGAACACTATAAATGGTCTCATGATTGTCTATTCCTAAACACGTTACTGCTGAAAATGACCACTGTCATTGAAGTAAGAAAGGAAGACAGTTTTAATCAAGCACCGACGGGAGAGAGAAATGCATCTCAGCCGTGTTCTACCCTTCCCACCAGAATTGCAATTCCTGCAAATGATCCAGGTGAAGAACGCGTCCATTCAATAGCAAATTATCTGAGACAGCCAGGCAGCTCTAAACAAAAGTCTAGAAATTTAATTACATTGTTGGCCAGTCCCAAAGTTCAGAGAGTTCTGTGCAGGACTAAGTCGAAATCTCTAGCACTGCAAATTCTTCAGAAGTACCTGTCGTCTTACCCTAATGACACATGGACATCAGAGGAACTCCTTTTAGCTGTTAGGGTGGCAGAGGTTTACACAGCTGTTCCTGACGAAAAGCGTTTACAAGATGGACAAGAATCACATGGGCTATCAGTGCGCGAGAATTCCGACGACCAGTCAACTGTCTTTTTACCTTGTGGTCACCAGCAGGATAATCAAGACTGCCCAATTTGCAGAAATAGCAAATAAGTTCTTTTAACTTATCAAGAACAATATGGAAATAGACACAAAACATCTTGGTGTTAAACAAAAGTCCCGAGGTATTGGCCTTAGTCCCCACACTTTTACGGGCATAATTTTTCGCGCCAGTATTCATTAATTCTATTCTATTCACTGATCGAAATAACGGCCTGCCCGCGGCTGGTAATTCTAATCTATCACTCACTGAAATTTACTTTGCCATGTCTTGTTTTGATAATAAAGTTTATGAAAGCGAGATGCGAGTTTGTTATCGATGTTTTCTATTTATGGACTAAGACTAGTAATTATTTCCCCTTATTTCATGATGGACGAATGTAGTGCGAGTTATAAATAGACAATTTTTCCCTTAATTTTTTTCTCCCCTCTTCCTGCATTTTTGGGTTGACTTTTTGGTCTAGAATTGGAGAAAAGGGATCAAATTTGCAATTTCATAGCAGTTTTGGGTAATACTGATGATATTACAGCGGAGGGATAGGGGGTGTAAAGTGTCTTTCTGCAGAGCAGTCATTGTGTCGGAAGTGAGATTTTCACCCCAGTCAACTTCAAATCCGTGTAGCAAAAAATCTAAATGGTCAACCCCCTACAAAATTATGATGAGGAGATTGCCAAATGTTGTCCCCATTGTGCCTATAAAGATTGGAACCAACGGAATGTTGAGAAAAAAGCTACAGCCTGTGATGTTACAGCCATTTAACATTGAAGTCAATGGGCAAATAATTGCTAGTCTGAGTCCTTATAACAGTGACAGATCTTCAGTCTGTGAAGATAAGAATTTACTCTAGTGTATCTGCCTAAATTTAAGTTATCTGTGCCGTGATTGGCCATACTTAGTAACATGGAACAATAAAGACCAATCAAAGCTAGTGTTACAATCACGTTTAGGTTATCAAACAAAATGGCGTCGTAAATACCTATTAGAATGTCACAATTAAAGATTTTTAGTTTTTTATCAAACTCAAACATAAAAGAAAAGACCCAAATTGAAAAAGACATTGAGGAAAAGGATAAAGAATATGAAAATAATAAAAGAAATAGGACGTATCAAATTAAGTGGCAGATAGAATTTCCGTGGCTGATAACCGACAAAGAATCCCAAGCAAAGATTCCTGCATCGTATGACAGATACAAACGTGTCCCATTCGTGCTTGGGTGCAGCAATTTAAAACATGACGCACTCAAGACACATAACTAGTCAATTGGCCATACAAGGGCTGTGGAATTCAGGAAAACCAAAGAAATGAAACCGGGTGAATCGCCGGCTGAGCGATCCATGGAGAAATTAAATGCAAAGGCATTCAAAAACCTAAAAATTTTAATCAGCAATTGCCATGCTTTGGCCAAAAACTCTCGTCCTTTCACAGACTATGTATGGCAACGACAAATAGATGCCCGAAAGGGAATTGAAATAGGGTCAGCATATGCATCAGACAAATCTGCTGCTTTATTTACTGCAGCAATTGCAGAAGTTGAAAATATCAAAATTGAACAGCAAATCAAAGATGCAAAATTCTTTTCTGTAATGAGTGATGGGTCAACAGATGTCAGCACTCAGGAAAATGAAATTGTGTACATCCGATGTGCTATTAGAGGTACAGCCTTGTATTTTTTGTGAAACTTGTCCATGTCAAAAAGGCAGATTCACAAGGAATTTACCAACCTCTCGTGAAGGCAATGAACATGTTCAAGGACATAAACATTCAAAGCAAGTTGATTGCTTTCGGTTGCGATGGAGCCTCAGTTAATACTGGAAAGAAAAATGGGGTGATAGTGAAGCTTCAACAAAACATTTCACCTTCAATTGTATTGGTTCACTGCATGGCCCACCGATTGGAATTATGTTTCAAGACAGCAAAACAGTATGCAGATGTGATAAAAATGCTTCAACTTGTGTACTCATTCTACAAAGGCTATCTTCAAAGGTAAGTTTGACTATTTGTTACTGATATCATTGTTTGTATGAAGATTTATTTGAAATAAAATCGTTTCTATCTAACACAAACATAGTGAAACATAATCAAATATGACAGCTTAAACAGATATAAACTGTTCAGGAGACATATTTTCCAATCATAGTTTTAACTTAAAGCAATGAAGCATTTAAACTGTAAAGTTGTTTAGCACTTAATGGGACTCAAAATTTTATTCAATTATTTAAAATTGTGGTTTGCATATTGGCTAAATATAGTCAACAGACTCAACACAAATCCACCCGATTAGATTTTATTACATTCTTCGAGAAAGTATTTGTTGAGTAATAAAACCTTCTAGTAGTTTATCGAGGGCTGGCCGTCCTTATCGCACGGTACAAATATTATCACCACTAGAAGCAACAAATTCCAAAACAAGCCAGAACTCATACCAAAATGGCCGCTTTATACAAATGAGTATTTAGGGGAATCCGAACCCTAACCCTTTTAAGAGAAGTAAAAACTAAATTAGACCCAAGTTCAGTCTTTTAAAAAGGGTAAGGGTTCGGGTTAGTTATCCCCAAAATTCTCATTTATATAAAGCGGCCATTTTGGACTCCGGAAGCACCCGAACCTCGATAAACTACTAGAAGGTTTTATTTGTACCGTGCGGTAAGGACGGCCAGCCCTCGATAAACTACTAGAAGGTTTTATTACTCAACAAATACCTTCTTGAAGTATGTAATAAAATGCTAACTTCATTTTACAGTGTCAGTAAAAACCTTATTGATGCTGTTATTTACTTATGTTTCACTTTCTGAAGTTCCTATTCTTAATTTTATTTTTTGTTTCTTGTTGTTTTTAATTTTAGTTTTCTTACCTTGTTGTTGGTTTTGTTCTTGTTGGTTTACAGTTAACTGAGTGGACCAACATTTTGTGTCATCTACAAGTTAAAGGTTTGTTTATTTTTGTTTTGTCTACACTCTACATTGACTATGAATGTTAATTGTTACTAATATATCATTCGAGTTAACATTTTAACAGTTTCTAAAATGTTTTAAATAGTCTTTGTTATAGCTTATACATTGATAAATGTTTACTTGTTATAGTTTGTGGCAGCTAATCATATTGTCGTGGACTCTTGCTTGTCAGACATGAGATTGTTTGAGAAATTAGAAGTAGAGATGATCAATAAATTGAGTAATAAAATTTTTAATGCACCGATTAACAACTAATAGTTAATAATTTTATTCAGGTCAATGCTGAAAGAGTCTTTCGAGTCCCTTGGAATAGCTCCAGTGATGCCAACGAGGATTGGTGGCACCAGATGGGTGGGCCATGCCGTCACAGCTTTGCAGCAGCTGTGGAAAGGATATCCAGCTATTTTTCAGCACACTGGACAGGTATGTTACCCCATGCAGAAGATATATACACAATACATGCTACGCTATACTGAGACTTTGACCAACATTGTTGCATTGTTTGTCCAATATTGAAACTTTGTCATGGACAAGAAAGTAATGAAATCAATGTTTTAAACAAATTATAAAGAATTCATACTTGTTTTAATTGGAGAAACTATTTATTACAGGCAGCAGAGCATGGCAGTGGTGCTGACAGTTCAGCTCAGACAAAAGCTAAGTCCCTCTTCAAGCTCCTGACACAGCGCTCATTAATTGTTTTGCACATTTCCTTAATGATGTACTAAACGCACTCAGCAAGCTGTCTGCAGAGCTACAGAGGAGGAATGTAACCATTCATGAGTGCAGTGAGCAGATAGAGGCTACCATTGCAACCATGGAACAGATGAAAGAAAAGTGAGCCTTTTTTAAATAATAGTTTTCAGCTTAAATCTTAATTATTTTTAGTGGTATCTGATTTTGACAGATAACTGTATTTTCATTTTAGACCTGGATTTCATCTACGTGCTGTGCAGTTGATGAAGAGTTTTCATGGCCATCAGCTGTCTGGGGAGTCTGTTTCGTCGTCCACGCTGACCAAGGTGCTGAATCAAGTCATTGAATCCATGTCAAATCGATTCTCAGACATCAGTGATACACTCCTTTCAGCGACTTCCATTGCAGATTTGATGACATGGCCAGGTAAGTTTGTTTCAGGTCTGTTATCCTCCCATTAGTCTCATAAATATATATATTTAACAAACACAGAGCCAATTGCACTCCTCCGATGACATTCATTGTATTACTTTCTATAAAGAATGGTAGATGTAATTTGTATTGGCAGCTCCTAAAACGTAAATAAAATTGTTTGACTTTTGTTAGATAATCTTATGTAAGTTACTTTTTTAGATTTTGGAGCAGACAAACTTCAGGCCATTACAGACTACTACCGAGACTTTCTTGCCCAAAGGTGTGATATTGAGTTACAGCTTGTTGACCCGGAGTGGATGAGTCTTAAAACCAAGATCTACAAGGTAAAAAGAACATTTGTACAGAAACATAATACATTCTGTCAAGTGACTCAGGTACATTTAAGCAAGATGATGTTTTGTTTATATTTGATCATTTCAAACCATTTATGGAAATAAATTTATTAAATCATAACCATAACACTACAACTCAAAACCAAATTCAATGATACATGGTTCCTTAAATATTTAAAATTAAAAAATGTTTAAGAGTATGCTGTGTTTTTTTCAGCCACAAGCCTTGTGAGCTGTCCTGGAATATTATCTGGGATCTCTATTGAGAGAGACACAGCAACTGCCTACACATGATGGATCTCAAGCTAGCCCTACCAGCCGCAACAGCTGAGTGTGAGCGTGGATTCTCTCAGCTTAAAATTATTAAAACAGACATAAGAAACAAGCTCAGCTTCTCCACAGTGTCAAACCTATTGACCATACAGTTAAATTCTGAAGCGGTGGAGAAGTATGACACAACACAGGCCATCCACCACTGGCTGAGAGCCAAGCCTCGCAGGACCATACACCTTCAAAAGGACCTTTCATGTTCTAACTCCTGCCGACGCCATTGACCTTGAAAGTAATGAAAGAGTAGAAGTAGAGGCTCAAGCTGCCAAGGCAGCAGGCACTGAAGAGTGTGCATCCTCTGATGATAGTTACTATGAAGATTCTGTAGTCTCTGACTACTCTGACATTGATATGTAATCTCTTAGTTAGAGCCTGGCTGATTAAATAACGTTTGAAACAGTGATGCATTATTCTAGTTTTTTTGTAAGATATGTTACAAAATGTGGGCAGGCAACATTCTAGATGAGCAGGCAACTTTTATGGGTCACCTGCCCGACTGGCAGGTTAAGGTTGAAAGTTATTTCAATCACTGGTTCTATTACTTATATTTGTAATGTTTTATTTTTGTAAGCGGGATTATGTGTTATATAACTTATTAAAATTTAGAAAATGAATATATTTATTTGATATAAATTAGGGTATGAACACACTAAAAATACTCACATAATACTAAGAAGTGAAAATGAGGAAAATTCTTACAAGGATTATTTTATTTTAAAGCTGAACTTGGCTGATCATGTGTATTCTCCATATTCCAAAGCATTTTAGTATATTTCTTACTTGTTAGCCCTTTTTACAATACTACATCGATTCGGTGACAGAAGGTTTATATAGTTACATGAACCAGTGGGGCATAAACAAGCGTCTACCAGATGTTTTAAAAATGAACTCTGGGTCCAACCCCAGCATGACCCCCCCTTCCCGCATTCTTATTCAGGGATCACAATTTTAGAGAGTGCGAATTATAATACACTTACAAACTAAAGGGAGTGTATGCCCAGCTGTGAACGAAACAAGGATGGGCTCATAGCTGTCTTCCACGGGAGTTTGTGCAATACTACATGAATTCGCTTGACATGGCGTTTAGTTAGTTACTTCAACAGATGGGTCACGAATATGCACCTAGCAGCTGGCGTCTTTTACCAAAATGAACTCGGGATCCAATTCAAAGCATGGCAACCACTCGCACATACTAAAGTATAAAGCTGTTTCATCACCATCGCCAGTGTATTGCGAACAATAAATACGGATAATGTTAAATGGAGTTACCTCCCTTGTGTATTATATAATATTATATATAATTTTTAAAAAATAACACCATGTCTTGCTAGTATATCACAGAATTGACTTAGTTTACCTAAGATGTGCCGATTCAATACTTGCGTTGGTTATTTTAAACAAGGCGATTTTTTTCATGTGGATCAGGATAAATACATCTGTATGCAAATAATAATACCGACACCTGTATGTAAATAAAAACGTCACCTGTATGCAAATGACTTTCTTTCGGAAGTAACCGAACTGATGAGAAGAAGTATGTGTTGTCTTATCCTAATGACACGTGTTAAGAGGAACTCCTGTTGTGGTGGCAGTGGAGTGCACAACCACATACTTGAAGTCTGTGGTGAAGAGGATAATACAACTGTTCCTGGTGACAAGAGTTACAGGATGGGAAAAAATCACATAGGCTATAGTCTGGGAGCTAGGTGGGTTTTGTTCAACATGGAAAGTGCGGAAGGTTTGGCATGCTAGTGGTGTATGGCTGGGTTAGGAGACCCCAGAAACCCAATTCTTAAGTTGCGTCAGTGGTGGGTGTGGTAGGCGGAGCCACCCATAGTACCCCCAAAAATGGGTTTATTCAACATTGAAGGTGCAAGTTCCACTTCAATGGCATTTGATAGAGGAATGTGCCCTGAATTAGGAAATATAACTTAATGGGATTTTTGGTGGACAGGCCACTTAAGAAGCAACTTTTCGATTTTACTGAAAACGATTTTTCCATTATCTTGTGATCTATTCCAAGTATATTGCACAAAACTACATGGATATTTTTGATAGTGCTAGGAGCAAAAATATGATACATAAAATAAATGAAGTTTTAGCTAAAAGTATGGGTTCTGGTTGATTGGGTCTTGATTGATATCTGCAATAACATGACATAGATCTATGTTTTAAATGACTCTTAGTATGACGGAAGTGGGCGGTAATTAATCAGTGTTACTATCAGAGATCAAGAGGAAACTTAGCATTGTGGGCATATTGCACTGCTTGACACTGATTTTTTTAAGGTTATTGGTCACATCTGCTGTTCTTAAGTTCATTTACCACCTAAATATTCATTCTTAGGTTAGTGGTTGTGAATCCTATGATCAGTCCCTACAATTTATACCTTGTTCCAATGTCGCACCTTTCATGTTAATTAAATTTCTAATTAGGGGTCATTCGGTGCAAACCAGCATTATTCTCTTCCTATGTACACTGACCACCAGAAATAAATCTCATTCTTAAGTTAATGATAATAATTTATGATATCATTTCGTACAATTTAGGCTTGGTTTCTCACTCGCACCTTTCATGTTGATTAACATTTTAATTACCGATGGGGGTCAAGTGATATTTTTATTATTTTGGGGAGTATGTCATACTTTTAGCTAAAACGTCATTTATTTTATGTCTCATATTTTTGCTCCTAGCACTATCAAAAATATCCATGTAGTTTTGTGCAATATACTTAGCTAATTATTGGCCTCTTCTTAAGTGGCCTTTCCACCAAAAATCCCATTCTTAAGTTATATTTCCTAATACAGGGCACATTCCTCTATCAAATGCCATTGATGTGGAACTTGCACCTTCCATGTTGAATAAACCCATTTTGGGGGGTACTATGGGTGGCTCCTCCTACCACACCCACCACTGGCGAAACTTAAGAATTGGGTTTCTGGCGTCTCCTAACCGGACTACTATTAGTGCGCGAGAATTCTGATCAGTCAACTGTCTTCTTACCGTGTGGTCACCAACCAAATTGGGTAATCAGAAGTGACCAATCACTTCTTTTAACTTAGCAAGAACAATAGAGCAATTTCGACATCCAAAGAACATTTTAATGTGGTGTTCATTTTATAGTAGTTACCAAATGTGGTTTTAACTTTTTAAGAAAATAGCAAAACCATCATTGGATATGTTATTAACTTTAAAATCATCTCTGTAACTTAGTTAATATGTTAACAAATCTGTTCTAGGTTGTCTTCAAAATCTTGCAGCATTGTAACATCTAAAACGCCCATTATGATCAGAATGAAAGTTGTTATTGGGTTACCTGACCATATCTCGAAAACATTTTGATCCAAAACTTTTCGATACAGGGCCTCAACTGGGTGGAATAAACGTCCATGAAATGTCCGATAATGTGATTCTCTTTCCGTTTTAAATCCAAAGTGAAAACTTTTTTATCTAGTGAATATAACTAATAATCAAAAATGGTTATTCCCCAGTATTAACTTCCATCCAATCATCAAATCTCTGCATATTTTCTCTGTTGAAGAAGCAAAAATAAATTAAACTTGATTTTCATACGCAGCTCCAACTATTCGACTGATGAGTGGCCTCAATATTATTGTATAGAAGTGAAATGTTTGAAGGGAGATGTACATATATAACCGAGATTACAATTGAAATTTTGTGTAATATTATTATTAGATGGGGAAGAATCACATGGGCACCAGCTTAACTACCATCTGGGTAAAAAGACTGTCCATGTTGCAGAGGTGACCAATAAGTTCCTTTAACTTATCAAGAATAATATAGCAATACTCGATATTCAAAGAACATTAAATATCTTGGGTGTTAGCAAGTCCTGGAGTATTTGTTTTAGTCCCCATACTGTATGATATGAAAATTTCCCACTTTCACATCCCTCTTGCAGCATAAAAATCATGTTCTCTTTTATTCTTTGAGGTATTATTTATGTAACATTTAATTGTTGTACCCGGGCTTAACTTATTATGACTTACAATATAATTTATTACATATAAAAAAATTAGAAATGATATATTTTTTAAATTGTTATAGATAAGCACATGAAATCTTAACAGAGAAAACGCGAAAAATTCTTAGAAGGGATATTTTAGGTTAAATCTGAATCTGGCTGATCCTGTGGATGTAGTTTAGCTTCAGGGGACTGGGATATGGTTTAGGTATCATTTGTACATATATCAAAGCATGTTAGCACCTTTCGATGAACTGGTTTGGGTATAATTTCTTCATATTTTAGTATCTTTCTATCTTCTTGGTCCTGTGTTTGGGTATTTTATACAATGATACATGGATTCAGGTGACATGACTTTTTATTACTTACATGAACAGGTGAAGCATGAACAGGCGTCTACTAGATGTTTAAAAATGAACTTTGGGTCTAACCCAAAGCATGATCACCCCTTCCAACATTCTTGTAAAGGGAAACTGTGTGGATGCAGAACTATTCAGGGGGCATACTTTTGGAGAGTTCTATTTATTTATGATAAATTAAATGAAGTATACACCCGGCTCTGAACCAACAATGGCTGGGCATATAGCTGTCTTCCATGGTAATTTGGGCATTTAGTTAGGTACTACAACAGATGAATCAACAATACGCGTCTAGCATCTGTTTGATCGTTGTTGTTGGGGTTTTTTTTGGGTTTTTTTTTGGGGGGGGGGGGGGTTGTTTTTAAAATGAACTCGGGATCCAATTCAAAGCATGACAACCACTGTCACATTCTTGTAAGAAGTAACGGCACCTGTATTCAGCGATCACAATTATGAAGTACAGAATATACAAGATAGTATCAGTCTCCATTATCACATATGTCCATCTTTATTAGTCCAGCATAGGAGCAGACCAATAGGACGTTAAACCCCATTTCACTCATTAGCCCATATGTAGTGACGTGCCTACAATAGGTACAGAGAGGATCTGGCAGTAAGACTATTGTATCAATAAAGTAAGGAAGGTGGGCAATTGTAATTTCCGTCTGGTGTCATAATTTGTTAGTAAAGATTAACGAAATTGACTTATATTTATTAGATAACTTTATTTTATGGTAAAGTTATCTAAATAAAATTAGTGTCACATGTTCAGACAGCGGCTCAATTTGGGAGCTTGCCATAGACACTAGTTTCCATAGTTACGACACTGTCCAGGTGGTTCAGAAGGGTTCCACAACCTTATATTATTACCCACATCTAATCATCAACCAGTTTATTAGTGTCAATAAAATATTGATAACAATAACATTAAATGGGGTTATTCCCCTTGCACTTACGTATATATATATATATATAATACATATATCATAGAAATAAATACTGTATATTTCTATGCTTGTATATAATTTTTTAAAAGAAAACATGGGTTGCTGCTAGTATTTCAGAGAATTGGCTTAGTTTACATAAGATGTGTCAGTGCTGTCGTTGGTTATTTTTTAAAAGGGCAATTTCTTTTTTCATGTACATCAAGATAAATATCCATCTCAACCTATAAATAAAAACCAACACCTGTATGCAAATAATAACTTCACCTGTATGTAAATGACTTACGGAAGTTTCCGAACTGTAGCGAAAATTTTTTTTGACCATGCCAATAATCTTAATCTTTTTAGCCCCAAAGATGCCAACATGTCACTAATATGTGATATAGATATTGAAGGAGGTTGGCCATCTTGGTTTGTTTCCTTGTTCGTTCCAAGAAATGACGTCATTTTCTTGGTAGAAAAGGTTATTTCCCTAAATCCATGTTGTATTACGTTCTTATCAATAACCGAATTCAAAACCATTGCTACCCGTCAAAAACTGGTGGAAACCATAGAAGTTGCCATACAAAAGAGCGAAGGGGCTGGAGAATTGCTAGAGGCAAGCCACTGGGAAGTATATTTGACACTAACTAACTTGTTGGCCTACAAAACTTGGAGGGGCATTTTATGTTAAGTAAATAGTTCAGCTGCTTCATTATGGAAGAAACGGGCAGTACTTCTTCGTCGTCCCGCTACTGTGGTGGTTACTCCAATATAAACTTCGCAATGAGCACAAAGATGAGAATGGATACGTTTAGGTCCTGTCCGGGAATTACATCCCCGGCAAAGAATTGGAGTGATGTGGGATTTGTGTACACGGGTACGCTGAAACACAATGTCGGCCATATTATATGCGTTGAATGTTTGCGGACAGTGACGCAATGGACAACGAAACGAGTGCCTTTCATAGAACACTATTCCGTCAACAAAGAATGCTCATTCGTGAAGAAATACAGGCAAGTGGTGGGTGGTGACCAGCTTCCGGTGGTGGACTACTACTACGGCACAGAAAATGTATATTCAAAGCTCTCCGATAGGGTCCGCTCGTTTGGCGAGGTAGAATCCATGTGTTTACCACCTGCTAGTACTGGAGCACTAGCAAGAGCGGGTTTTTTCCATTTAGAATCGGGTGTAAAGTGTTTCTGTTGTGGAATAGTGATACCAGAATGGGAGAAAAACGATATACCGTTATGTGAACATTATAGAGTGTCGCCTGAGTGTCCATATCTCTGCAATCAGCTGCCAAAAATATCACCGGTCATAGAATCAGCAGGCGTTGATGATTAAAACGATCGTCGATCTTTAAAAGCTGAATTGTCACAAACAGACAACCCATGGTTGTTGTATTCATGAAGCATTAGAACTGTGATTAACTTTAAAATCATCTCGGTAACTTAGCTATCTGTTAATAGATCGTGTTCAGGTCTTCAAAATCTGGCAGCATTGTATTATCCAAAACGCCCATTACGATCAGAGTGCAAGTTGTTATTGGATGTACCTACCGATATCTTGCAAGCATTTGTATCCAAAACTTTTCGATACGGTACATGAATTGTGTGGAAACATTTGCATCCAGAACTTTTCGATACAGTGCATCAATTGTGTGAAATATACTTCCAGAAAAGATGAGACAGTGTGAATCTGTTTTGGTTTTTAAATTCAATCTGTTTTGGTTTTTAAATTCAAAGTACAGTGATCTCAATGGTCATAAATATCATTATTATAGTGGAGCACGTTGCACATGTATAGAATTCAATTCACAAATAGTTTACATTGCACTATTTTTGATTATCTTTCCACTTTTTCTTATGCTAAAATGGCATTGTTTATATTTATTTATAGGCGAGGGGTTAAATATGCATTGTTCCTCAATCCCATTCCTATATGAATAAAATATAGTTTATAAAAGAAAATTGAATTAGAAGTCTGTCTATTGGTTAAATCCCCCCATTCCCCAAAATAAAAACGTAAATGTCTTTAAAAAATACTTACAGGATGGGGAAGAATCGACATTTTCCTTCAGCCAAAGACATAACTGTCCAAAGAATTCTGTCATTATTTTTACTTTGTGGTGAAGCTTCAAAGTACCCATCCCACTACTTGTTCAGAGCTGCTCCTCTTGTCAATGTATGTAATATGTACTGATGACTTGAGCATATCCTATCCATAATCAAAATCCTTGGAAACTCTTCCTGATGGAATCCATCTATCAGTATATTCTGCAAAGTATTCAGTGGTTGATCAGGGCTATTTCTCTTGACATTATACAATACATACTGATGTCCTGAGCATCGAAATCCTTGGAAACACTATCACTTGTTAGTTGTCCCTTAAATTTGGATGAACGACGGATATCAACTTGTTATTAGTACTGTACTCCTGTTATGGTGTTTGTTGTTACTTTTACTACTATTACAGTGTGAATAAAATATGAAGCAAGAATTGATAGAAATATCTAATCGAGCTGTACAAAAATAAAAAGTCTATATTAATGACAAAAATCGAAATTGTGAAAGGTTCTTTAATTGTTTTTTGTGTTTTTGTTTTAAAAAGGGGCCATGTTTGACACCCTAAAATGTCTGATTCAATAGGGATAGAAGAGTTTTCACTTCTTGCGCTAGAGAGTTTTGAATTGTTTTGGGTTACAGTCATGATTTTGATTCAAAAAAATAAAAATGTCAACAGATAATATGGGAAATAAAGCATCTCCTACGATTATTTTTTGATTTTAAAATTATATCAACACAAGTCATGGTTTTTTTTGGTTACTTTATCGACGAGTGTTGATATTTTTTGATATCAAAAAAGACGAGTAGGAGATTTTATTTATCACCCAATCCCTTCTTACATGCACAAATAGATAAATATAATTCTTTGCTGTAGATTTCACTGTTACTGAACATTACGACGTAGTGATACATCAAAGTCAATTAAATAAAAATAGTTTCTTTTTAATGAAAAAGAAGTTACTTTTAATAAAAAAATGAATTGTTCTTTGAAAATAAAAAAAGTAGTTCCTTTTTAATTGACCAGTCAAATTCATGTAAAGCGATATCTCCTAGATTATGAAATTTATCTCCTAGATTATGAAGTTTATCACAAACGATATCTCCTAGATTATGAAATTATCACACAAGCGATATCTACTGTTGAATGTGTTATTAGGTGATAAAACACTCTATCAATATTGACAACAATTTAAGGCATAGACCCAGTCACAGTCCCTTCTCGTTTGATAGAACACTGATCATCATAAACATTTCCATTGACTATACTGTAAATTCTCGTCTCTAATTGTTCGACTTTTAACCTTTTCCGAAATTTTCATTTGGCATAACCCTTTTTACTACAGATGGGAGCAACATAATAAGCATAGTCTTGCCTAACAGAATATATGAGGTTGACCTTAGAAATCTTGAGATACGCAAACGTGAAAGTATCCGTCGTATATTTCAACGTAAATAATAACAGTTCGCCGAAATATGTCTTCAAGTCAAGTGTAAATTTAACCCCTTTTCTTTGATTTTAGAGAATACAGCCAAGTTGGTGGTCTGGTCGGGCCCCAACTGTGGTCATGCGTCGGGTGGACTGAGACAAATGCGTGTTATAAATTGACAATGTTTCTCCCCTTTTCCTGCATTTTTTGGTTGTTTGGTTGACCAAATTGATCTGCAATTGAAGAAAATGAATCGAATTTGCAATTTCATAGCAGTTTTGCGCAATACTGGTGACATTATAGCGTGGTGGGGGGGGGGGGGGTAGGCGGTGTAAATGTATGTGTACAGAGCAGAGGAGAGTTCCAAATAGCTTCACCTATGTACCTATAAGGATTGGAACCAACAGAACGTCGAGCAAAATTCTACAGCCTGTGATGTTACACCCATTGAACATTGAAGTCAATGGGCAAATGATTTCTAGTCCGAGCCCTGGTAATGTACATAGAGTTGTTTCCCTTTAATCGGTTGGTTGATGTGTTCATGTGGGTTGAGCTGTTTTGTTGGATGACACTTTGTTCCGTTGAAAATGTTTGCGTCGATGGATAGTCAGTCCCCCCTTTCCCTCCCCCCCCACCCTCCATCCCATCCGATAGAATTTGAATTCTGCAAACTCCCTCACAATATTGTTCCCCCTGCATATGATTCATATTCTGGTTTCAGTGCCCATTTTAACGTACCTACAGACACGTGCCCCTGGATAAAAAAAATCCGTGCTTTAAAATCTAAAATCCGTGATTTGAAAAAATGTTATGTAGCCTAGCTTGTGCATCTAGCAAGATTCATCGACAACTTTCGATTTCTGTTTAAAAGGTTTTGTATTGTTGACGTATTCCAACCACCAACTAAAGCACAAAAATTATATAGCAGAACATCTTCACTGATGATGATCAGGTTCAGGTGGCAGTGAAGATTCGTTTGCCTTTGGATCGACTTTGGATGTTTCTTTGGACTCCTAATAATATTGGCACGCGGTTATAAATATAAATAGGGCCTATGTTAATTCTATTATATTTTGGTTATAAAAAGGTAAGCGTCTGTCCTGTTATCGGAAGTCAAATTCTGGAAATTTTCACAGAACCCCGAAAACCGTGCTTCGCCAATAAAACCTTAAAATAGGCACTGTCTAGTCTGGATATTTTACACGGTTCCACTCAGTGGATGGACGGACCTACGTAGGACCCAAGACAAGGCCAGCCGTGGTAGAGTCATTCATGGCGTATATCTGGAGTGAGAGAGAGAGAGAGAGAGAGAGAGAAATGGGGTTTAACGTCCACTTGACACAAACTAGGTCATTTCGGGACTAACATGGTTCAATTTTACTTCAATAATTCGCTTGCGCGTAGGGGTATTTAGCAGTGGGAGGACCCGGAGAAAACCCACGAGGTTGGGCAGGCGACCCTACTCCTTGTCACGTACAACCGTTGATTCGAAACCACGCCAGTCGACTCAATGGTAGACTTTATGATACAGCGCGCGCACACTAACCATTCAGCCATCCAACACCCCTGTATATCTGGAGTAACTGGAGGTCACTTTGCTAAAACATAGAAACTGAGATTTAACAGGACATATTGAATGCATGTGCTACGTTTTAGTTTTACTGATGTAATAATAATCAGATGGAACACGATTTTGACTGGACATTTTAAGCAAGCAAACAAATGGAAAAACAAAAACCGTGACCATCAGACGCCAAAATATCAAAAAGAAAATTTTTTGATAACTTAAACTATTCGTTAATTTGTTTCAATACCCAAAGTCATGTTGAACTGGATTCAAACGGAAGGGGGCCCGGATACTCTGATGGTGAAAAGAGCTCACGGCGCGAAGGCCCGGGTGGGTGGCTTATAATAGTTTCTAATTCACCAATATTTTGATAAATTTATGCAATTTTTTAAAAAAAAAAACAAACCCACATTACTCGGCATACCCCCTGCATCTCTAGGCTCCGGACCCCTGGACAAGTGTCCCAGCTGCCCCCCCCTCCCCCGCCGACCTCACACGGGCCTTGGACCTGCATAGGCCAGGCTAATTATATGGGTTCGGTCAAAATTTTAAGGCCACCTGCAGATTTCGTTAATGTCGTTGACGTAATCTGCAGGTAGCCTTCCTATTTAGTCCGATCTGACTTTTATTCTATTTTATTTATTTATGATAAGTAGAATTTGATTAACCAGTTTGCAGACACCCAATGATTCAGTCCAACTATATTTTATGGTCCGTTATCTACTTCAAGAAGCGGTTGGGTTGTTTAAAGCGGTTCCATTTCAATGGATCTACGTAACTATAAAACACTTAGCCAACAAACTATATTTTATTTTATTTATTTATTTATGGTAAGTAGAAATTGATTAACCATTTTGCAGACACCTAATAAACCCAATCCAACTTTAAGTAGTGTGTGTGTGTGTGAGTTAGTTTTATTTAACGTCCGCTTCCACCGAGGTGATATCGCAGACAAAGTAGTAGTGATGGGGTTTTTTTATTCGGGGTGGAATAATTTCACGCGGTTCCGCTTCAATGACCACGAGTATGTAATTAGCATGTTTAATAAACCATAGCATTTCTACTACAAAGGGTAATGACTGTCTCCCCTATCTGCTTTTCGGGGAAAAAGTTGAAGATTTACAAGGGAAATAAAATAACCCTTTTAATACCCGGCTGTAAAAAGCGCAGCGAATTGATGACAAGAGACTAAGCCGGATTAAAGAGAACTTAAAAGAAGGCCATCTCCTTGACAGCCCTATGTTCTTACCGGTCGTAAAGCCACACATAAACCTTTGTATTATGTTAATAAAATTTAAGTATAATATCCCCACGTTGTAATTTTATTGATAAACCGAAGACAAATTAAATAGACGGGTTTTTGAATTTGTTGATAACCTATGCACGTTAACAACTCCTCGTCTTATAATATTTATATTGTTTATGTGTTGTCATAAGTGGGTATTTTTAACTCGTGCGTGTTCGATCTAGATTTAACGTTCAAATTCGTTTGGGATTCATTTCAATCGGATTAGAACACAGATCCTTTTTTCGTTTCGTTTTTTATAGTTCAAAATTTATTGCCTTGACTACGAGGCCATCGAAAGTATAACAA
This sequence comes from Patella vulgata, assembly GCF_932274485.2. Lineage (NCBI taxonomy): Eukaryota > Metazoa > Mollusca > Gastropoda > Patellidae > Patella > Patella vulgata. Next base: position 10,134,176 of record NC_065885.2, read on the forward strand.
AACGAAACGAAATATAGATCTGTATTTTAATCGGATTGGGATTTATTTTTATTTTATTTCTATTTCTTTGGGCTAATGAAAACGGACAAACGACATGCAGTGTGCCATGATGGACTTTTCCCCGGCCGGCGGCGTTTCCACCGACAGACATTTTCGCCCACTCTTCTTTATCGAATTCCAACTGTCAAGGGTTCTTTTACGTGCACGCCAAAAAGTACAAGGATGGACCTCCGTTTGTCGTCCCATTTGAACTAGGCGCTTTTGTTGACATGCCAGTCATTTTGAAGTAGGCAACATTTCCAGAAAACCCCCATTCCTCAAATTTAGTCACAACATAAAATACCAGCTTTGAGATCGTATATAAAAAAGAAACATGCATAAAATATTATCTAGCGTTAGATAATATTTTAACCGCTCGGTTTTCTTTTAAGGCTCTCTCGATGGCAAGGGCGTGGATTTGTCATAACGTTTTGGTGGGGACGGACGAACCCTGGAACCTTGAACATTTCATTACCAAACCAAAATAATAATTACGAACAGTTTACGGTACCAGTGTTATTTCAATGAAAGCTGTAACTAGGGGTAATATGGTGACGATATGGAAAAATTGACTACCTACAATTAAGGAGGAAGATATCGTGAAGAGTAATTGTGGCGAGACCCAAGGCAGTGGTTAGATATACTGGCGATCAAAAACATGGGAGGACAGAGACCTATTCGTCCCCGCTTTACGATTCTATTACATTATTATATGCGTTGCGACCAATTGGTGTCAATTTCTAAGTTCCAAATATTAAGGATTTAGCTCCTTTAGATAATTTCCCGGTGTGGTTTCCCCTTGTCAGTGATGCAGGACGGGGGGCCTGACAAGGACAGCTGTCTAGTCCTTCGGATGTGTATATTGGAATGCGCGTAAAAGATCCCCTGGCAGTTGGAATTCGATATAAGAGTAGGCGATAGTACCACTGTCCGGGCAAAATTTCCCTCATAACACACTGTATGGCGTATGCCCGTCTTTATTAGCCCAGTATAGGAGCCGAACAGTAGGACGTTAAACCCCATTTAAATAAAAATTTTATTCAAATTTAGAGCGACCAGTACAGCTGATAGGAATGGGTGCCCGGAACCGTCGTCCCCTGTGCCCCTCTCTCATACCAATGGACTCGGTGTAAAGAGATGAAGGTTCTGATTGGATGCTCCCCGCCTCCTGAAATAGATGCCGTAGGTTCCTGAACCGTCGTATCCTCTGACCCCTCTCTGTACGCCACTAGACGCTCAGTGAAATAATACCCAAGGGATAAAGTCTACCCTTGGTTCTCATTAGACGACCCCCCCCCCCCCGACTCTACCCTCCACGCCCCGGTAGTACTGCACCGTCTTACCCTCTTCCCCCTCTCTGCACACCACTAGACTCTCTGTGTAATAATCCCCAACAGATGAACTACTCTACCCCCGTGGGTCTTGTAAAGATAATGAAAAGCACAATATATATATTTAGTAAAGAAGGCGACATCATAACACTCCCTTGTGCAGTTTGTTTCGTCACGTGTTTGGTTGTTATTTACCCGCCTCGGCTTCTCTTTGAACCAGTAGAGATAAAACAATAGATTTAGACAAGGGAATTAACATGTTGATTTAGAGTGCTGTGGGGTGACAAGATGCCTGTGGGCACAGATCAATTTTAACAATAGTTGTAAATAAACAGTTTTGTCGAGGAGGAGACACAATAAACAAACAAACACCAAAGGAATACTTCGTTCAATATCCTCAACAGCTGCTTTAGAGTTTATATCGCAAGTTTTAGACTTTACAAATTCCAATCCATCAAGTTTTTTAAATATACGAAAATGTTTTGTCACGGAAAATATCTTGAAGTCAAAGTCCCTAGACGTCATATAATGGATTGAGGAATCCCTTGCAAACTACATGTACATGTACAATAATGTGAAAGTCGTATCTCTTAAAGGGAATGAAATGGGGTTTAATGTCCTACTGTTCTGAACTTGGCTAATGAAGACGGGCTATGAGGGGAAATTTTGCCCGGACAGCGGCTCTACAGCCTACTCTTATACCGAATTCCAACTGTCAGGGGATCTTTTACGTGCATGCCAATGTGTATACGGGACCTCGGTTTTTCGTCCCATCACTAACAAGGAGAACCACGCCGGAAAATCTGAATGAATTGTCTCGGCCAATGCAGGGATCGAACACCCGACCTCCAGGCTAGCGAGCCAGCGTCTTACCCACTTAGCCACCGTGACTCCAATGATCTCTCAAAGGAATATCAGTATAAAAATGGTTCAGTTCTTATTTGTTCAGTATTTACAAGGATATAATGCATCGGTCCACCGCCACTGTAATTGTTTCTCTGTCTGGAATAAATTTCTACACAGACGGTTATTGGGGAGAATACGATTTAATTCGTTTGAGAGCTGGTGGTGGGTGGGAGGGGGGGAGAAAGGCGGAGAGAGGGAGAAGGGGTAGAAAGAAAGAATAAGATAGAGTGGATGTTTAACGTCCACTCGACACAACTAGCTTTTTTCGGGACTAGGATATGGTTCAGTTTTATTACAATATCCTTGCGGCGTGTGGGGGTCTTTTAGCAGTGGTGTAATCTTATTTCGGTTGTTTTTAATATGCCAGTGGATCTTTTATACCCCCGTCAGACCTGGGTGACGTCCTTACTGTGCTGCTACGGCGACGGAACATGGTCTCAGAGCGCGTCAACATCGCCATATGCATCGTAAAAGCGTGGTGGAAACGCCAAATATCGTGCTCTGGTCTCCATGAACGCCGATGACCGCCGAGTCACGTTGTTTGTTTTGGGCATGTTCAAAGCAAACACCAAGGCTCTGTGATCTGGCCTGGAAAACTCGACTTTTTTCAAGTTTTTAATTTTGGGGGATATTTTCTCGCGTTGTGTTCACGTTTGTCGGCGACCTTTTGTATTTTCTAGTCGCCGTACGGTCGCAGCAGCGCAGTAAGGACGTCACCTCGGTGTGAGGGGGGTGTAAGGAGCTTACATTGGTCAATACGGGATCTCAGTTTTTCGTATCATACGGACGACTAGGTGTTTTTTCTTAATATAACCCCCACCTTGCACCACTAAAAGAGAAATCCTGGCTGGATAATCCGGAGGAACTTTCTCGGTCAACAAGACCGGTATCGAACCCGGGATGTCATGGTTACAGGGCTAGTGCCATATTCGCCGTGTCATCATGGCTCCGATTATTTTATTGTCTAATATGGGTATTCTTACCAATTTCACGTAAAGCTAACAGGCGATTATTTTAATTCTAATATGGGTATTCTTACCAATTTCATATAAAGTTTGGGCCTGACAAGGACAGCTGTCTAGTCATTCGGATAAGGCGAAACACCGAGGTCCCGTGTACACATTGGTGTGCACGTAAAAGATCCCTTAACAGTTGAAATTCGATATAAGAGTAGGCCGTAGTGCCGCTGTCCGGGCAAAATTTCCCTCATAGCACACTGTATGGCGTATGCCCGTCTTCATTAGCCCAGTTCGGAGCAAAACCGTAGGACGTTAAACCCCATTTCATTTCATTTCTTTTCATATAAAGTTAAAGGCGATTAGTATTAAGCTCAGTAATTGTGTATCCATAAAATTGTACCTGGTGTTGATTATTTTGGGTACAGATGATACCGCTTAAAAGTTTGAAAAGGGTGGCTGATGGCGCTTAACCTAATCATAAGCCGTTAATTCAGATAATCTGAGATAATCAAATGGATCATACAGAAATAAGACACGTTAAGCTATAATAAGGTAAATTCCTAATACATATATAAGGAAATGCTTGTAGGATGTTGGTGGGGTTTTCACTAGAGGGATAAAGGGGGGGGGGGGTATTTAAGCTACAGAAATGAAAGGAAATAAAATGGGGTTTAACGTCCTACTGATCTGCTCCGAATTGGGGTAATGAAGAGGGACATACACTATAAGGTGTGTTATGAGGGAAATTTTGCCCGAACAGTGGCACTACGGCCGTGCACGCCATGTGTACACGGGACCTCGGTTTTTCTTCCCATCCGAACAACTAGACAGCTGTCAGACCATCCATCCTGCATCACTGACAAGGGGGAACCACGCCGGAAAATCTGAATGAACTTTCTCAGCGAATGCAGGGATCGAACACCCGACCCCCAGGCTGGCGAGCCAGCGTCTTACCCACTTAGCCACCGTGACCCCTCTTTAAGCTACAAAACATGGTTCCCGTGTATAACATTAACAACACGTTAAAGATCCCCTTTCAGTTGGAAATCAAAATAAGACAGGCTGTAGCGCCGCTATCCGGGCAAAATGTCCCTCGTACCTCACTACATGTTCTTGTCCGTTTTTATTATGGCTTTTGGTACATCAATAAATAAATCTAGGCTGTAGCGCCGCTGCCCGGGCAAAATGACCCTCATAGTACACTAAATAAATCACAATGAGAAGCGGTTGTAGGGCCGCTGTCTAGGCAAAAAATCAACTCAAAGCACACTGCATTACGTATGTTCGTATTTATTAGCCGTGGTGGTGCATAAAATAAGTCGATGCTGTAGAGCGCCGTTGTCCAGGCAAAATTTCCCTCGTAGCCCACTTCATGGCGCTTGTCCGTTTTTATTAGCCGTGGTGGTGCATAAAAGAAGTCGAAATGAAAGGAGGCTGTAGAGCACCGCTGTCCGGGAAAAATTTCCCTCGTAGCCCACTACATGGCGCTTGCCCGTTTGAATTAGCCCTTTTGATGCAAAAAAGAAATCAACTGAGAGAAGGCATACCACAAAGCGCATGTCCGTGTTTATTATCCCAGTTGGGGCATAATAGTAATCATTGGCTTAACACGACGCTAATTCAGATAATCCGAGCTAATCAAATTAATCAAACAGGAATAAAATGCGTTAAGCCGTTATAAGGTAAAGTACTAACATAAACAAGCCAAAGGCTATTCCTACAGTCAAAGACAACTCAAGAGGGGGGAGGTGACAACTCGGTCGCAACAGCATGTAAAGATCAAACGTGAACCCAGGGCTATTTATTTCCAGACTCTTTGCTCGAGACTTCACTGATTGATTTCCCAAAAGACCAGATTAACAGGTGTTAATTTACTATTGGGTTTAATTATTATCGAGATGACGTAATGCCCTCCATGTCAGTCAATCGGTTCGAGGTCTCAGCATGAAAGATACAATTAACGATCATGAATATTCACAATAATAAATGAAAGGACCAGGGATAATTAAACGATTCTTCAAATGAAATGAAATGGGGTTTATGATCTTTCTGGTCTGCTACGAACTATGCTAATAAGACGGGCTGATGTGCTATAAGCTAAGGCGTACTCTTCTATCGAATTCCAACTGCCAAGGGATCTTTTAGGTGCACGCCAACACCGGGAGCAGTCCAAGACCTCCATGCTAGCGAGCCAGCGTCTTAGTCACGGAACCACCCTGCAAACATTTAAATGAAAGGACCATCCATAGTTAAACGGTTCTTCAAATATGTGGGCTATTGAACAAAAACATTTAAACTCTGAAATGAAATATCGGTTAATGTCTTACGTTTCTTTACCAATGGGGCTAATAAAGATGGGTTTAACGTCCTACTGCCCTGCTCCGGCGAGACTAATGAAGACGGGCGTACGCCATACTCATACAGTGTGCTATGAGGGAATTTTGCCCGGACAGCGGCTCTAAGGCCTACTCTTATATCGAATTCCAACTGTATCTAATCTTACCTAATGCCCCCTTAATGTAGCTATAACAGGACTCTAAACAAATACTTCCTTTTAATCAGCGGGGGGGGGGGGTGGATGGCTGAATGGTTAGCGTGCGCGCGCTGTATCATAAAGTCTGCCATTGAGTCGACTGGCGTGGTTTCGAATCCCCGGATGTACGTGACAAGGAGTAGGGTCGCCTGTCCAACCTCGTGGGTTTTCTCCGGGTCCTCCGGTTTTCTCCCACTGCTAAAGACCCCTATGCGCAAGCGAATAATTGAAATAAAATTAAAAACCATATGTTAGTCCCGAAATGACCTAGTTTGTGTCGAGTGGACGTTAAACCCCATTTCTCTCTCTCTCTCTCCTTATAATCAAATTCGGATTGGAATTAAATTTTGTCTATTAAATAAACCAAAACATGAACATTTAACCCAGCTCTCCAATAAAAATATTTATTGATTTATTTACCGTTAACCTAATAAGCTCAATTATCTTTAAAGCCTTACTTCTAATAAATCTCTCAAAGAAATCAAGCATGAAATACATAACAATGACTAAGTACTATATTTGAATTCGACATTAATAGAAGCGTACCTCTGTTATCTTCCTACATAATCATCAAAGGTATTTATTACTTAATATCTAGTCTGTCGTATACACTTGTTCATCGGGTCGCTTTATGAAATACGAGATTCGGTTATAACTTTATAACTGATAGCGAGCTTCAATTTGATTCAAAAGTCTTGAATCGTATCTTCCTTTAACAAAGGTATTGTATTCATTTCCATACAATATGAGCTTTTTAGTGTTTTGTTATTTTTATACGCGTAAAAATAACTAATATGAAACCATCCTAAAACTGTTAGCCATTATTGTCCGAGATGCAATTAAAAGTAAATTTAAAGAATTGAAAACTGCATTGTGTATCTTAAAATCAGACGAAGCGGAGGCGTTTCGCATTTGTATTCGATTTGTAAGATAAATTGCATACATTAGCGATGTAAGTACCGTAAGTATATATTAAGAATTCATCTCCAAGGTAGATAAGATACAAATGAACGAGGCCATCGATTTTAAAGACGTTTTTAATTAGGAGTCGTTGTGAAGTAAATGGTGTACAATTTCCCTATTCTATTTTGTTCTACAGAAATTAATCGCAGAGTGATCACGACTAATGAAGCGATCTGCTGATCTTTAACTGCAGTCAAGAAATACATTAAAAGAACACAAAGCATTGTTACATTTGGGTTTATCTCAATCAATTTGGTCATAAAATTACGTAACATTTCACAAGCTTTCGACTAATTTTCAAACTTGATCAAATTCTGTCTCCCAGCAAGGCAATTTATTGACACTGACGGTTCTACCTAAATAGAGTTTTCATGGTCAGTGACTCGTTCTATACTTCTCTATTATAAAAGAGAAATTTAGTGACCCGACCCAATGATATACCCAGGGGGCAAATTTTCAATCACAACAGATTGCCCTGCCCAAATCTACCTGGGGAGAAGTCACTTCGGAGTAATATTAACGCTCTGTACACCTTTTGTTGTGTCACGTGACTAAGCTGGTACTTCCTCCTCCACGAAAGAATTAGTCATTAAATTTTTATCCCTTTTAACGCAGACACTTATTTGTTTGCCAAGGTCTAAAAATTAAGATAGTTTCGTATTGGTTACGAATAACTTGAATCATTCATTTATCATTATTTCTGAAGGCTCATAACTGATTTATATATTTATGTTTGTGAAATTGGGGAGGAGAACAGAAGAGCCGGGTTACCTACCGAGACAATATGCAGCCATTTTGAAGCGTTGAGTTACGGACGAATGGTGTTAGTTTGAAAACTGCAGCAATGTCGTCTGTGTGAACTCATGTGACAGAATGTGAAAAAGGAAAATACTCTATGGTTGTGTAGTTAGTATATTTTTATTGCGTTTCGTGATGCGCAATATATATTTAATTTTAATTGGATATCAAAGTGATTTATATCTTTTCAAAGTGTGAAACCCGCGTCTCGTCTGAAACAGAAGGCATGGAGTTGATTCACGTTAATCAAAGCAAGTGCGACTGTGTTGCTTTTCATTGTTGCTCAATGAAAAAAATTCAAAATTATCGGATGGACGTTAAAAAGTGTTCTGGAATGTTGAAACTTTCTCTTATCGGATTGTTAATTTTATTTCAAATATCATTTGTCTCTTCATTTGATATTCATATATCAGAAAATGATCCCGGTGGAACAGTGTTGTTCAACGCCACTCAAGGCGAAAACTGGAGTTACGATATCGATGCATTTTCTAGTAAACACACAATGCCATACATACAGTTAGACTTTAGTTCGGGTATTGTTTATTTAAAACAACAACCAAAGTGTTCAAAAATAAACAATAATATTCTGGAATTTAGAATAATTTCAAGACACCGAATTTTAAATTTTATAACCAACCGAACGCTGACACCTGTGAAAGTGTTTTTGGAAGGTGAAAACTGTCGGCATTTTAATTCATGGAAGTCACAAAGATTAAAATTAGACGGAACGCATTATATTGTAACACATAGTGAAATAAATAGATGTATTCCTGCAGGGCAGCATATCATATCTCTCTTAGATTTTATACCAGACATTTACCAAAAGTGCTCTATAAGCGTAGACATACCTCGAACATCGGACTACACTGTGAACCCAAACTCATTACAAATTAAAACTCTGTTAACACGGTGCTTTTTCAGCAGTGAAATTTCTCTAGCTTTTAATGTGCTTTTCTCATGTCCAAATCATCATACATTTTTTGTGCCATATGAAGTCATAATTCATCCCAAAGATACCCAAAATTATTCAGCTTTATTGCGGAAGTCGCGACGTTCTAGACGTGCCGTGGTGAACAACGCGCCAGTATTTGACGAGACGGTGTATGTGCGCCATGTCAAGGAAGATCAAGCGTCTGGAATAATCGTAGAGACTATAACGGCTCATGACGCGGACCAGGGAGACGAAGGAATAATAACTTACACAATGATACCGGAACGAGATGAGCGGAGTTTAAGCATGTTTGCGATAAACCCGACAACGGGCACCGTCAATACCACCAAACGTTTAGACAGAGAATTAATAGAAGTTCACTATTTTCAAATTATTGCTTCTGATCATGGCCGAGATGTCAAAACGGGTTCTACCAGTTTAAAAATAATTGTTGATGATGTCAATGATCACGCTCCTCAATTCGAACAGAAGCATTACATTAGAAATATTTCTGAAAATCAAGAGGTTTTCACCGACTCAAACATCCTAACGGTTCGTGCAACAGATCTCGATGTTGAAGAAAATGCGGATATCAGATATAGTTTTGTGAATCCCACAAATGACTTTATGATCGATCCATTACGCGGCATTATTACTAATCTCGTTAAACTTGATCGTGAAACCAAATCCAAATATCAACTGGTTGTTCAAGCCATTGATCAAGGGGAGATAAGCACTAGAAAGACAAGCTCCGCCACTGTTGACATCAATATTTTAGACGTGAATGATAACAAACCTCAATTTTCCCAAGCTTCGTACGTGGTTAGTGTAAGGGAAGATATCGATATCACAAACCAACCTGTTATTCTCAACGTCACAGCAACAGACAGAGATGAAGGATCCAATAAGGAAATTCGCTACAGTTTGACGGGAAATGTCATGCAGACATTCATCATTGATAGCTTAACCGGTCAGATTCACGTCATTAAATCTCTCGATTATGAACAATTCCCGAAATATCGTTTAACTGTTCGAGCGGAAGATAGCGGAAACCCATCACAGAAAAATTCCACAAATATTTTGGTACAGGTGATTGACGTGAACGATAATGCCCCACAATTCCACGGTCACATATATCAGGAATCTGTGGACGAGAATGCGCCTCTTCAGACCCCTGTTGTTCAGTTGTTGGCATTTGACCTCGATTCTGGTCTTAATAAGGAAATATCGTACAGTATTATTGATAAACCAGTAGATATGCCATTTGAGATTAACGAAAAATCAGGATGGGTTTCAACTACGGGAAAACTAGATCGAGAAAAGTCTCAGAAATATGAATTCAAAGTCAAGGCAAGTGACAATGGTGCCAATGTTTTAACCGCTACGACAAGCGTTGTCATAACAGTTCGGGACATCAATGACAATGCTCCCATATTTAAGCCGAGATTTTATGAAACGACTTTGTCAGAAGATTCAAGAATTGGTTCTCCAGTTATTACAGTAACAGCCATTGATAAAGACGAGGGGGATAATGGTCATGTGATCTATGACATCAGTGGGGGTAACACGGGTCGAACATTTCAGATAAGCACAAGCAATAATATGGGAGTTATTACCCTTCAGAAAAACCTGGATGCCCGAATTCAAAATCGTTATGCCTTATCTGTTACCGCTCAAGATCCAGACGGTAACCTTGACACCACAGAAGTCTTCATCAACATCTCGGACACTAACCGGTTCCAACCAGAATTCCAGGGTATACCATATCAATTCAGTGTCGATGAAGATGTCAATGTCAGTACATCCGTTTTCAAAGTTTTTGCTTTGGACAAAGATCGCGGAGAAAATGCCGACATAACATACAGCTTTCTGGGTGTTGTTTCAGATTTCTCCATCGATGCCAATACAGGTGAAATCAGAATAATTCAAGCCCTAGATCGCGAGACCGGTCCGGCTTACACATTGACAGTGACAGCAAGAGACAATGGCAATCCGGCACAAAGTGACACAACTGATATTGACATAATTGTCAGGGACATAAATGATAACAAACCCGAATTTTCAGAAGTGGTTTACACTGGTACTGTGAAAGAAGACATTTTGGTTGGACGTCGCGTTATTCAGATTACCGCTAAGGATAGAGATAAAGGCCCAAACGGTCAAATCTATTACACATTTACTGGTGGCAGTGATGGTAATGGAGACTTTAATATTGACCGTGCTCTTGGGGTTATTCGTGTTGCCAAGGAATTGGATAGAGAACGTATTGCAAATTACAACTTGGTGGCTCTGGCTGTTGACGAAGGTGAACCCCGTCTTTCAACATCTGTTCACATCAAATTGAAAGTAGAGGATGTAAACGACAATCGACCAAAGTTTGAAGCAGATACCATTGAAGTTGGGGTTCTTGAAAACAGTCCAATTGGCACAACTCTTGCAAAGATCACTGCTGAGGATCCAGATGAAGGAGTTAATGCCCTTGTTGAATATAAATTTGTAGGTGGAGCTGATGCCGATTTGTTCGATTTAGTTGGTAGACGTGGTGACCCAGCCACAATTATAACGAGAACAGATTTAGACTACGAATCCGATAAGAAGCAATATGAGATTATTATCCGAGCAGCCTCCGACACCCAGTTCTCTACTGCTACTATTTTGGTTAATGTACAAGATGTCAATGACAATCCGCCCATCTTAAAAGATTTTACGATCATCTTCAACAACTATGCGGATACTTTTCCTTCAACATCGATTGGACGTATACCAGCATTTGATCCCGATGAGACGGACAGACACCGCTTGGAATATCGGTTTATATCTGGAAACGGCGCCAATTTGTTGCATTTGAACACCACATCGGGAAGAGGGGAAATTACTCTAGATCCACGTCTAAATTCCGATGTACCAAGAAATGGAACCTTTGTTGTCAGTGTTTCGGGTGAGTTGATTAAATTTATTGTAAAGAAAAGTATTAGGGTGCTGTTTTAATGTAGCAGAAAAGTATAAATGTTATATGTACTGTTTAAGCCCAATCCATGGATAATATGATAATGCATTATATATAAAATATTTACAACATGCCTTTTATATAACAAAATAAATCCACAGTCCTACATATATATTATTACTTCATTTGCTTTATCAATAATATTGGTCCAATAAATGACACTAATCAAGTATATTGATATGTACAATATACATTCTGCAGGTTATAGTGTATATTAACCCTGTGTGTATATATATAATCATAGATATAACACCTACAATATACACTATACTATTAACCCTGTATATACATGTATATATACAATAATACAATATACATTTAAAACAGTGTTATACATATGTATGTACATGTATATCAACTACACTATACAATTAAATAGATAACATACATTACTGATTGGGTTACATCTAGCAAATGAGTAACAAGTGTATAGTAAGTTCTTTCATATACAGTTATTAAACAGTTAGAAAACAACACTGTAACTGTAGCAATGTAGCAAGTGGCTCTCTTGATTAGGTAACCTATGTACATTTCTATCTAATAAACAGGTACCATATTAATATTTATACAACTACTTGAGACTTATACATTCTAATAAACGGTTAGGAAACATTACTTTGATTAACTGTAAAAATAAGGTAACATACATGTGTATGAGTTCCTATCTAATAAACAGGTACAATGTACCATTAGTACATATTAAACAGTAACAATCTTCTATTAGGACATGTACCTATATTTTTCTCTTTTGATATATGTATGTGAAATCTAAAACCATTGATATAATTACCTGTATGATGAGAGATATTATTGGCAGGTGTATATGTATATTAATGTTGATTACATGTACATGTATATAGATAATTATCAATAATTTATACAACTTGGGGGATCTTTAGGTAATCATATTTCATTATATGCTGATACATGTACATGTTAAAATTATATATCATACATGCAGCCTGCTATTATATTGTATGAAATATGCAAGTGTTATCTGAACCGTTCATGTGTGTAAGAACTGAAATGCGAGAGGAGGGGCGGGGGGACGTCCTACTGTTCTGCACCAACCGGTCCAATATACAGATAGTGGGCTATGAATGTGACAAGGAGTAGGATCGCCTGTCCAACCTCCTGGGTTTTCTTCAGGTCTTCGGTTTCCTCCCACTGCTAAAGACCCCTACGCGCAAGCAAATTATTAAAATAAAATTAAAACCATGCATTAGTCCCGAAATGACCTAGTTTGTGTCGAGTGGACGTTAAACCCCATTTCTCTCTCTCTAGTGGGCTATGATAGAATTTTTTTCCTGACAGTGTATTACCACCTACTCTTATTTTCATATCTAACTGTCAAGGGATTTTTAACATCCTGGAAATGGTACATGTACCTGTATACATGTACAAGCATTGACCTTATAATACTATATTTATAAGGTCTGGGCTCTAGGACAATTCATTCCCGGACAACTCGTCCCTGAGGACGATTCGTTCCTGGACAATTTCCTGGCCATATTACATGTATAGTGAATCTTGGTTTGTTGTCTATCCGAACGACTAGACACTTTCCTGCCCAGTCTCTCCGTCGTGTACTGTAGCATTGACGAGGCAGTATTAAACACCCTGGACCTCTTGTTTAGTGAGCCATTGACATCCTCACCGAGTGTCTGTCGCTCCCATAAAATGATGGACATACATGTAGGAACATTCATATTTAACAGAAGGATTTAGCAACATGTAATATACATGTATAATAAGACAAAATCGGTGTATAAATTCCTAACAAATTCATCATATTGGTCATTAATTGATAAATAAGCTTAAAGTTGATGAATAGCTACATATTCTACTGGAGACTTTGGTTTATGATAAATGTTAAAACTGTTTATAAATTTTATAAGGCCAAATTTAATATATACATGTACCTATGTTTACAGTTAATGGGCCAAAAATGTTGGGTGAATCGCTTTGAAATACCTACATGTATGGCCTGGATACTTTCATTCCCTACTTGCCAGGACAGATTCATAGGACCTGGAAAATGGAGAAAAGGATTTGTCTTTATAGAAAAAATAATCTTTTAAAGGGGTATTAGGTACATGTAAGATTAGATAAAGAGCTGATACTTCTCGATATAATAGTTAAAAAAAATAGATACCGGTAATGAAAAGGGAATATACAATAATACTATAGCCTTGATTGTAATTGCTACGGTTGTTATGATAATAAACAAAGTCTTGATTATTTCATCAACCACAAAACATATTTAAATTTACTTAATATCGGATCCATACGATGGCATCAATAGTTGATTATGGTCTTGATAAGTTAATTAATATCTAATTAATAATTTATATAACATTTAAGCCTAAAGAAATACATGTACATGTACCTGCGATAGGCAGATTTAGTTCTTGTATAATGTATGTTTAAGTGTCATTTAGCAATTGAGAAACACATTACCAGAACACATCTATTATGGGAAACAGTCATTGGTTTTATTGTAAAAGTATGACATTTTGCTAAGTATCCTCTTATAATTATCAAGGACAAATACCATTTCACCCTAATAAGAAAAAAAAATGTAAAAGATAGTTGATCGGGGGACCGTTATCACTGATATTTTTTTTCTGGCCTAATATCCATGTAGATATTTATTTTATTAATATATAAGTAAATGAATGGCTAATTTACTAGATTATTGATAGTTAAACTTTAGATGGACATGTTTTATTATAGATATGATAATATAAACATGTACTGCTGGAGGCTTGTAGGTTTTTTTATCATCTGTGTAAACAAATTATTACCTTGATAATTACCTGACAGGTAGAGATTAGATACCTGTATATCTATAAAACATATAGTATTGATGATACCACATAAAACAAACTATAATCTACAAAACAAACAGGTTATTTATTAACACTGTACATTATCTTGGTGAAGAGTGACAATCTGTTTAGTAGACTAACAATTCACCCAGTGTTGTACATTTAAAGGCTCAATACCACTCTTGTTGTAACTGAATAATATGTCCCAATCTTTATTCTGGTCAACAAATTGTACTATTTTACAATATTTCAATTAATTGATGATACAAATTTCATCTTAACACACCTTATATAAAAATTTTGAAAAATTCAACATAATGGTTTGAAACGTCTAACGTAAACTTTTCAAATGAAACTTCGATTTAAAAATATTTTCGAACCCTCTGGACAAGTAAAATAGGATGTAATGGATAATTTTACACAACAGGTATGACACTTAACCATCTAGTACTTAGATAGAGATATTATTTATTTTCTGGAGCTTTCAAGCCAGCAAGAGTGTTATTGTCCCTTTAAACAACAGTAACAAGGGTAGATGTATATCAATCTGATTAAAACACAGATCCTATTTCATTTCGTTTTTTATACTTCAAAATTTCGTAATGCTTGTCTTTAATACACTAGGATCTGGAAGAGTTGTTATCATTGACGTTTTCTGGATGATTTGGGGGATTAGTCAGTGGAACATTCTGTTAAGTGAGTTTTTGGCGTGAGGTGCATTAAACTGTGGGTAATCCACTAGAAACATCAATGCTGATTGAATAATCAAATGTCTGACGTCATATTGTCAAAAAACGCTTGTATGACCTCTGACGTGACATTTCATTGCAACCGGTCAGATCTTCATGTAGTAGAAGCCATCGAAAGTATAAAATAAACGGAACGAAATATAAATCTTTATTGTAATCAGATTGCATGTATATCTTCTTTCTGATGCACAGGCATGTACACGCATTGGGGGGCTGTGGTGGTTGGTGCCCAAAAAATGTAGTTAGGTTCTTAGTATGTTACCTAATAATAATATATTCGCTGTTAAATTGGACATATTCAAGAACACAATATTTTTTTATACAACTTTTAAAAAGTACAATTGTGTACTGTAAGGGGGGGTTGGGTGGCCGAATGGGTTACACGTGCGTGTTGGATCGGAAGGTCTGTCATTGAGTCAAATGCTGTGGTTTCGATTCCCCGATTGTAATGACATGGAGTAGGGTCACCTGTCCAACCTTGTGGGTTTTCTCTGGGCCCTGCGGTTTCCTTCCACTGCTAAAGACCCCAAAGCTAAAGAATTATTAAAATAAAATTTAACCATATGTTAGTCCCAAAATGACATGGTTTGTATCAAGTGGAAGTTAAATCCTATTTCTCTCTCTCTCTCTCACATGTACATGTATATAAAAGAACTCTTGACAATTTGAATTTGAAATAAAAGTAGTAGATCGTAGGGCTGCTGTCCAGGTAAAATTTCCTTCATAGCACACTACATGGCATACATTGTATACTCGTCTTCATCATCCCAATTAGTCTAGAAAAGTTGGATGTTAAACCCCAATTCATTTTGTTAGGATTGTTTGCCGAGAAATAAATATACATATATGATGACTACTGTATATTCTAAAACTAGTTACTGGTTAGGAAGAAAATATAGCCACCTTAAAAATTGATAGATGTAGGTACATTTCTGCACTGTTAAACCCATGACCTAAAAAACAAATGATCTTTGTTACATGTACCTATTTTTTTTCCCTTCATTTCTTCCAAAAGTAATTTATAATGTATATGCACAAAAAATGTATGTTGACTACTACAAATTAGAGGGTAGGCTTTTGATAATTTCACACACATATTTTTTATAGAGTTCATCAAGTTTCCATGTAACTCTCGTTTAAGGTATTGTGTATTTTACGTTCACTTTGTAAATTTGTGGTTAAAATATTTAAACTTTCCACGACTAAATAGAGGTCAGTGTTTGACCAATCAACAAGAAGTGACCGATGTTATTTAAAGTGAAAGTGTGAGTGTTGACTCGAGGTGGTGTTTACAGAAGGATTTTCTCACAGTCGTGTTATAAGCTTTCAATAATGTGTTAAATTCTTATATAACATAAAACACTTGAAGTCCCTGATTCAAGAATAAAGCCAAAATAGTTGTATACATGTACATGCAGCCACTAGCCATTCCCCCAAAATAGGTCTATACTTGTACATGTAGTCACTAGCCAAAATGGTTGTATACTTGATCTCATAGCCAATATAGCCATTCCCCCAAAATACAAATAGCTTTGCATTGTACATGTATATGTATTGCTGTTGGCAATTCCCCCAAAATAGTTCTGTACTTGTAGCCAGTCCCCCTAAAATAGTTTTGTACTTGTACCCATTCCCCCCCCCCCCCCAAATAGTTCTATACATGTACTTGTAGCCATTCCCCAATTGAGTTTTGTACATGCACAAGCCGTTGGCAATTCCCCCAAAGAGTTCTGTACATGTAGCCATTCCCCCCAAAATAGTTCTATAGTTCTATACTTGTAGCCACAAGCCATTCCCTGAATGAGTTCTGTACTATTTGTACATATGTTAGTCTTGAAATACATGTACATGTATGTTAGTTAAAAAATGACTTCATGTTGAGTTCAGTTACACCCTATCTCTCTCTCTTCCTTCTCACATATTAATACATCAATATCCTGACAACGAGCATGATGCAAAGTTTAAAGTCTGATACATTTGTATGCATGTGGGGAGCCACAGTGGCTCAATGAGTAGGATGTTAGCTGTCTAACCTGAATGATCCTTGCGTTGGCCAAAAAAAGTTCTTCAGAATTTTCCGGCGTTGTGCCTCCTTGTTAGTGATGTAAAAAAGAGGGCCTGGCAAGGAACAGCGTAAAGTCGGAAAACTGACGTCCAGTGAACACATCGGCGTGCATGTAAAAGAACCCTTGAGCATTTGTCCAGGCAAAATTTCCCTCATACATGTACATGTAGCACACTGCATGATGTATGCGGGCCTTCATTAGCCCAGTAGGCAGTTAAACCCCATTATGTATGCCTGTTGAAAAAATTCTGAAATCACTGTTAAATTTAAACCTGAACCTAAATTGTATTTTTATCATGTTATACGTGTAATAATGTAATATTGAGTAATGGAGCTTAAACTTTTGTCAATATGATGGTTAACTTTGAAATCCGATGATATCAAGGATTAGGGTTTGAGATCGAATTACGAGAGAGATACACATGTGGAATGTGAAGGTAAGATTAGTTATAAAGTGTTATCATAGATAGATTGTATTATAATATACAGGTAAACATGCGTTCAGGTGATAATGACAGACAAAAATCACAGTATTTCATTATCTTTATAAATAATTTATATATAGGTTTATAACATGGTGGGATTTATCGATGTTGGATGGCCGAATGGTTAATGTTTGTGCGTTTCATCATAAGATCTGTTATTGAGTCAGGTGGCAGGGTTTCGATTCCCCGGTTGTAAGTGACAATGAGTAGGGGACGCCTGTCCAACCTCGTGGGTTTTCTCCAGGTTCTCCGGTTTCCTCCGTCTGCTAAAGACCCATACGTGCTAGCGATTTAATGAATAAAATTGAACCATATGTTAGTCCCGAAATAACCTAATTTGTGTTGAGTGGACATTAAACCCAATGTGTTAGTCCCGAAATAACCTAATTTGTGTTGAGTGGACATTAAACCCAATTTCTCTCTCTCTCTCTCTCTCTCTCTCTCTCTCCAAACGATGCAAATAACTGCTTTAATGATTCTAAATTTTAATGGTTTCTGATAGCAATATAAGTTTTTGGGTAAATTACACCAAAGAAAAAAAGGGTATTTTTATTTTATGGAACTTTAGAATATTGGTGGAAGTGGAATTGTTTTTTGTAGACTTGTATCTTGTACCATTTAGTACATAAGTAGAAACTTTCTTACAGTTGGTGTCGTAATTATTGTTGATGTTAGTTAAACAATGGTTGTTTTCAATAAGTAATAGCCCCCATCCTCACATTTCTTTATTTAATTTTAAACATTGTGACCAGTCATTTAACATGTAAACAAACTTCTAACCAGATGTACAGTATGTACAGTGTACCAGTAAAATACTAGACAACGCTTTATGTCACATAGTTGACATACAACAAACAAACGAAAATCAAGTTTCTTCAAACATTTGAACCTTGTTTAAGTATCTACAATTACTACCTATAATGACTCTACTATTATCTTCTCAATAATTGAAATAGTTGGGAAAATAGAAAGAAAACTTTTATTCATTTAATTTTGTGCATCGTATTTGAATGGAGTTAATTGGTTTTTAGCAGTTTGACTGGATCATTAAAGATACATTATGTTAGATTTAGATAAAGAGCTAGCCATTCTTGCTTTAATAGTTTGAAAATAGATATGTAAAATGAATAATTTGAAAATTACATTTAAATTACTCTATTGCGAGCGAAGATATAAGCCTTTGAAGGTTTTGACAAGACGTGTGAAATAATTTCAACCACCGTACTGGTTGTTTGAAACTAAGCCTTGCTCCTCCATTTTTACCTTAAATCAAAATACGGATGAACTGTTCTAATCTATTTAATATCAGAGAAATCCGATGCCATCGAGAGTTGATTATGGCCTGGATAAGTTTAATTAATGGCTAATTAATAATTTAGAAAATATTTCAGACCTGCAATAGGCACATTTAGCTCTTGCATAATGTATGTTTAAATTAACATTTGGCAATTGAATTATTTTTTTTATTTACCTGTTTTAAGACATGTACATGTAAACCTACATGTAAGTATATATACATGTATGTTCTTGGTTTCATAAATATACAGTTTATCTCCATACATGTACTGTATGTGAAATCTTCATTACGTTCCAGAAATATTGTTTCTTTGTGGTTTTCTAGCATAATTTCTCTTTGTCAGTGATGCAGGATGGAGGGTCTGATAGGGACAGCTGTCTAGTCATTTGGATGGGACGAAAAACCGAGGTCCTGGGTACACATTGGCATGCACTTTAAAAATCCCTTGGCAGTTGGAATTTGATATAAGTGTAGGCAAAATTTCCCTCATAGCACACTGTATGGTGTATGCCCATCTTCATTAGCCCAGTCGGAGTAGGACGTTAAACCCCCATTTCATTTCACTTTGTTTCTTAGTGGAGAATATCACTATTGCATTTAATGAGTGCTTCAGCAATTGATCTGATACAGGGTTTCTCAAGCTAGAAACCTTTTGAAAATATATTTACCCCCATCCCCTGTTTTGTTCAGTAATTTAGAGTTTACACTTCTACCATAATAAAACAACCAACAAAGTAATAATTTAAAATTACTGCTTTAAAAATTATTATTGAAGTTTATATAACAACAACAACAGCACATAAGAATGTTATTTCACTTATTTTCATCTACATGTACACTTGAAATGTTAAAAAACCCAAAAAAAACATCCCCATTAAGATTAAAAAGATTCAGAATCTTCAAATTTACCCCCTGGGTGGGCAAAATTTACCCTATACTTTTACATTTATACAATGTTAGAAACCCACTGTATAATAAGAGTGATTTCTTTTATTTGTATACATGTATGCATATATGTGATTCATCGTTTACCGTGAAACAAAGTAGTGCAGTTTTACGGTTGTGCTAATAATTTTGGATATATATACACATACATACGTGTATGAACAAAATCATGATGGGGGTCATTGAACGTGTGAAATATCTGTGTCCTAAATTTTGATAGTTAAATCTTAAAGTGTAATACAATATTTCTGACATTTTTTACACATTTTGTCATGCATCATTAATAGACGAAAGAAAAAAATATTTAAAAAAATTTGTAGTATGAAATTTGAACTCAAAGAAAGAAAAGAAAAACAAGTTGTGTCTATTATTATTGATGTATTGTGATATATTGGATAATATTTGATTGCTCGTTACTCCCGAAACAATAGACATTTATTAGAAAAAGAATATAATATAAAAAATTCAGAGTGTGAAATATCAAGTTCATATTAGTGATGTATTGTGATAGATTGATTCATAGTGGATTGCTAGTTACATTATACCTAAAAACCATCCACATTTATAAGTAGAAAGACAGTATTTGATAAGCTACCCTAAAAACAATAGACATTTATTAGAACTACGACAGCCTGATGATAATATAAATAAGCTAAGTTAGATAAAAATGTCAGGTAAGAAAGCTTTATGTGCTAACTGCCATATGTTATAAATTCTTGTACTCATTTATCTTACAAGATGTGAGAGAAATATTTATGTGTATCATGGTTCGAGACCAAGGATGAAAAACCGAGGTCCATTCACGTTGACATTCTCATGCTTTTAATCAAACCCTTGACCATTGAAGAGTGTGCAGAAATACTACTGCCCAAGCAAAATTCACTATCCTAGCTTTGCACATGTAAGCATCGAATATAATATAACTGCATGTCAGTCTCAAAATGATAGATATATATTGTTGATGAGACAATAAAACCCCAATTAATTCATTCTTGAAATAGTTTCCTCCCACTGCTAAAGACCCCTACGCGCAAGCGAATTATGTAAATAAAATTAAACCATATGTTAGTCCCAAAATGACCTAGTTTGTGTCGATTGGATGTTTAACCCCATTTCTCTCTCATTCTTGAAATATGTATAAAGAGATATTCTATTGAAGTTCTATAAATATGTACAGAGATGTTCTATTCAAGGTTATATAAATATGAAATTTCTTGAAATCCTTGTAAGTTTTTAAATCTTTTGTGTGATGTGGAGTTGTATTATACTTTCTGTAACGATTTCTCTTATACTTTCATACTATACATGTATAAAACATCTGCTCGATTTCTATTACATGTACACGTGAAGACATTCAAGTCACATAGTAAAACATCTGTTAAATACGTACCTTCATTGAGAAAAATTTGATATTTTTGATCAAGTATTTATTTGATGTAAATCAATTTTAAGCGGTTTCCTTGTTTAAAAGTGGGAGTTGGACGGCCAAATTTTTAATGCATGTTTGTTGTATTCGGAGGTCTGTCATTGAGTCAAGAGCCGTGGTTTCGATTCGGGACTGATAAAGACCCTTACCCTCTAGCAAATTATTGAAATAAAATTGAACCATGTGTTAGTCATTCGGATGGGACGAAAATACACGGTACGTTGGCGATCACGTAAAAGACACCTCGACAGTTGGAATTTGATATACTGTAAGAGTAGGTCGTAGCATTGTTTGAGACCCACATACATGTATGTATATTAGTATTTTTGTATAAATACTAGGGTGTCAATATGAAGTCACATAATTTAACAGAAAGTGAGCAGGTATAATATATATCACTATTTGATTAAGTTATAAGTGAACTTCAGTCTTTATAGCATGCAAAAGCAGGTCAATATATCAATTATGTCATGTACAGTATAGGCATATTGTAAAATACCTATTTATAACGTCTTATACGCCTGCTGTCAATTGAATAATATTGAATACAGGGGTATTGTATATTTGTGTACATTATTGAATACGTTGAGCTGTAAGGAGTGGAAATTAAAGAAGCCCTTCCCCTTTTTGA
The DNA here is from genome assembly GCF_932274485.2 of Patella vulgata. NCBI lineage: Eukaryota > Metazoa > Mollusca > Gastropoda > Patellidae > Patella > Patella vulgata. The sequence continues at coordinate 10,156,072 of NC_065885.2, forward strand.
ATTCTCTTTAAATTTAAAATATTCGTAATGCTTCTGATTGTCTATTTGAGGGATTTTGAATCCCTATTGAACTCCTCGGACGATATAAATAAAATGAAATGGGGGTTTAATGTCCTACTTTTCTGCATCGACTGGGCTAATGAAGGCGTTAGACGATGTATGAACCATCTCATACTGGGTAAAATCTTTAATCCAATTGAATCCATTTGGGGCGAGTACAAATATGCTTCCGTTGATTTTTTTTTTCTTAAATATGGATTATGTAAGATTAAGATAAAGAGCTGGCCGTTATTGCTATAATAGTTTAAAAATAGATACATGTACCACAAAATGAATATGTTTAAAATTTCATTCAAATTACTTTATTCCGAGTGAAGTTATCACTGTTTGTAGTTTTGGCATGATGGGTGCATTGATTGTTTATTATCGTAACCACAGTGCTGGCTATTTAAGATTTAAAATTTTAAAATTAAATCATTAAACTTAAAATTGGAAATGAAATAAAATGAAATGGGGTTTAACGTCCTACTGTTCTGCTCCGAATTGGGCTAATGAAGACGGGCTTACGCCATACAGTGTGCTATGAGACAAGTTTTGCCTGGACAGCGGCACTACGGCCTACTCTTATATCGAATTCAAACTGTCAAGGGATCTTTTACGTGCACGCCAATGTGTACACGGTACCTCAGTTTTTCATCCCATCCGAACGACTAGACAGCTGTCCTTGTCAGGCCCTCTGTTCTGCATCACTGACAAGGGGGAACCATGCCGAATGAACTTTCTCTGCCAATGCAGGGATCGCACATCCGACCTCCAGGCTAGCGAGCCAGCGTCTTACCCACTTAGCCATGTGATCCCCCAAACTTAAAATTGGAGCCATCCGATGGTCTAGAGAGTTGATTATGGTCTTGTCATGTTAATACATGTTTGAATAATAACATTTAAAGCCAGAAAAAAGACCTGTAATAGGCAGATTTAGCTCTTTAACAATGCTTCTTTCATTATTTTAAATAATATAATGAGTACATCTTGGGGAAAATTAGATCTTTTCTAAAGAAAAAATTTGCAAATGATGATCAGCAGCTTTCGACATGAAATGCAAGCTTGTATTCGAAGTAAAATAAAATTACTGTAGTGCTATATTATTGAATAATTGATGATTCCTATAGTCTAGGTTATAATGATATGAAACTATTATAACGGTCTAAGATCTAGTGATAAATAACACACTTGATAGTTTAATAATGTATGGCTGGTTAAGAGCAGACAGGTGCCCTGAGCTATTATTATTGATTATACAATCATTACCTTTACTTTACCTTCCATACATGAAATAAAATAGTGTTAAACGTCTAACTGTTCTACACTGACTGGGCTAATGAAGAGGGGCATATGGTATACAGTGTATTATGAGGGAAATTGGCCTACTCTTGTATTGAATTCCAATTGTCAAGGGATCTTTTACGTTCACGCCAACTTGTACACAGGATCAGTTTTTTGTCCCATCTGAATGACTAGACACTCTCCTTGCTGGGCACTCTGTTCTGTAACACTGAAATGGGGGAAATTAATACTGGAAAATCCTGGGGAACTCTCTTGACCAACACCTGGATCGAACCTTGGACCACCTGGTTAGTGAGCTAGCGCCTAACTTACTGAGCCAATACGGCACCATAAGTGAACGAACGTTTAGGCCCTGTGGGGTGCCCTTCACTACTGAGGTAGAACTGTCTGATTCGGATCAGATTGTAAATGTACGTGTAATGTACATGAGTCAAATTACAGCTAATTAGTTAATTGAGTGTTAATGATCGAGAAGTTGTGACTTGTCATATTGAGTGTTAATGACAGAAGTTGTGACTTGTTCATTGATTATTTCTTTCATGGTCTCTGATTCACAATAAATCTGTTCATAATGTTTTATGTAAGAATATATTAACACAATTACCTGGACAATTACCTGGACAATTACCTGAACAATGTCTTGTCATCACTTGTTAAATCTTATATATTATTGTTTAATATAATAACAGTTTTGTTACAACCTGTGATAAAACTATTCACACGTGACTGTTTAATGATGGCGTATGATTACAATCAAGTTTTCACAGGCTAAATCTATTTCACAAGGCCATCTGCAGATTTCGTCATAAGTCACGAGATGTAAACGGGGCTAGCACTAACCTTAACCCAAGACCTAGCCCTTAACCTTACCCTAACCCACAATCCTTGGCAACAATCACATGCCCTAACCCTGTTTACATCTCGTGACCTTGGGGGAATCTGCAGATGGCCATGTGAATTAGATCTAACCGTTTTCACAGATGATTACTGTCTGGCTGAGAAGTAACATTTTAGTAATATCTGACTTGAGTATAAGTAAATGTATTCCGTAGAATTGTGACTTAAGTATAAGTAAATGTAATTCCATAGAATTGTGATTTGAGTATACATGTAAGCACTTGTATTCCATAGGATTGTGACTTGAGTATAAGTAAATGTATTCCATAGAATTGTGACTTGAGTATAAGTAAATGCAATTCCATAGAATTGTGACTTGAGTATAAGTAAATGTATTCCATAGAATTGTGACTTAAGTATAAGTAAATGTATTCCATAGAATTGTGACTTGAGTATAAGTAAATGCAATTCCATAGAATTGTGACTTGAGTATAAGTACTTGTATTCCATAGAATTGAGCCTTTGGTATATAAGTAAAATTATTCCATATAAGTGTAACTTGAGTATACGTACATGTACATGTATTCCATAGAATAGTATGTAAGTAAGTGTATTTCATAGAATTTTGACTCCTGTATAAGTGTATTCCATAGAATTTTCACTTGTGTATAAGTAAACTTTCCATGGAATTGTGACTTGTATATTTCCAGTTCAATTACTAAATGCCACAGAAACAATGTTTCATGTGTGTAGTTACACGTACGTGAGCATCTACTAGGTTTAACTCAACAATCAGCACTAAGTTTATTACACATTCAGACTTCACGCTATTTTTACTTTGTCATTTAAGAAGAAGATGGAGGCATCTTTTCTTTGAAATGTATCAACTGGTTTGTGTAAGATTAGAATGTCTGGAGTTGTAATTATTGAATCTTTACTTTTAATTTGATTTAGATTTATCTTGCTCTGGTGATGTAATTACTTCGTACATTACATGCATGTTAATGTAGCGGGCCAGTCTTAAGAGCTCTGAGCGGAATTGGAAATGTTTTTGGCAGGCCCCCATCCTTTGAAAAATTATATATTAAAAATGACCAGAAATGACTACTTTTTTTTTAAATTAAAAGAAAAACAACGCTAAACGTTCGTAGGATTTTAGACACCAAGATAGGCCTTGTACACCTTGACATACATAGACCTTGTGTGGATAATTTTCTAATTGTATTTTAATCTGCCAAGTCCACCTTGACCTAACATGCAAGTGGCATCGTTTCGATTTGTGACCAGGAGTAGGGTCCTCTTATTTACTCCCACAGCGAAAGATCTCTACATGTAGTCCAATTATTGAAATAAAATTGAACCATATGTTAGTCCCGAATGACCTGGTTTGTGATTCAAAGTGTTCTAATGATATGTGAATCAGAGTTTTGTTTGAGTTGATAGTACTAGATGATAAGAATGCTAACATGGTTTTGTTGCTTAGTTGTAATCTGATACAAATGTTCTTCAGCTTTGCAATGTCCAGATATGGCATCTAATTATTAATTGTTCGCTCTCATATCTTGTAACTTTGATAGTGAATTGAATCACATATTTAGTCAGGTCCTTAACTCCAAAGATGAAAATTATGAATGTTGGCTATTTTTATTAAGTATTTGTATTGCTCTGTAGTTATTACTCATATTATCAGTTCTGAGTGAATCTTGAGCTTAAAGGAGAGATATTGAAATGAATTGTCCATCCTTCCTGGTTTCATTTCTGGAGCATATTTCATAACCCATTCAAGGTATCTTTATGAAACCTTGTACCACACATAAACCTAATGTAGTGGTTGTTCCTGTAGCTAATTATAATTTTCTTGGATTTAGTTTTAAACTTTAATGTTTCTATGGAAACAAATTTGACTTAATTAGTTTTTGGTACTTGTACCATGTACATACAAAGGGTAGGGGATGTTGTTGACTGATTTTTCTGTTTATGTAAATATCTTTGATATATTGTATACACATCGGTATAGTTGTTGCTGACTGATTTTATTTTTCTTGTTAAATCATTGAGGATTTGAGATGGGGGGTCATGGTGGATAAGACGTTGACTCGCTAGCCGGGAGGTCGGGTGTTCGATCCCTGCATTGTCCAAGAAAGTTCATCCAGATTTTTGGGTGTGGTTCCTCCTTGTCAGTGATGCTGGACAGAGGGCCTGAAATCTACAGCTGTCTAGTCGTTTGGATGGGATGAAAAACCAAGGTCCCGTGTACACATTGGTGTAAACGTAAAAGATTCCTTGACAGTTGGAATTCGATATAACAGTAGACTGTAGTGCCGCTGTCCGGGCAAAATTTCCTTCATAGCACACTGTCTGGCATATGCCTGTCTTCATTAGCTGAGTTTTGAGCAAAACAATAGGACATTAAACCCCATTTCATTTCATTTCTTTATGAGATGTCGGTATAGTTGTTGTGCCTTGGTTTTAGTAACATTTATGTTTCTATAGAAATAAATTTGACATAGTTTTTGGTATACCGGTACAACGGTGTTAATTATTAATAATTTATGTAGGTACATGTACCATGTGTATTTGTACAAATGTTCTCAAACAATCATATTTCATGACAATATATAATAATAACACTAGATAAATATGTGTACGCATGGTTTATCCATAAACACACGCGCAATTAGCATTGAAAGACATTGTTACAGAGATTAGGAATTGTATTTTGTTTTAAGTGTAGAAGCGTGTACAGGTCACATTGCTGTATGGATTTTTATGCTCATTTGCACAATGTGAATAAGAAAGAGATAAATTGTATGTTAATAATTGAAATAGTGCATTAATATCTCTTTGACTAGGAACAACCTTTGTGATAATTATTCAGGCTGTTCTGCCATTAAATAAATAATGGTTCTTTGTTCGTTTAGAGTGTATTATTATATTTCTTGCCTTTATTTACCTGTCATGGCCACCCTTTCAACTTCAAACAAGAATGAAGGTGAAATATGAATTAAGATAGCAAAGTTTAGGTTGTATTGCTTGAATTTACCCGTCATGGCCACACTTTCAACTTCAAACAAGAATGAAGGTGAAATATGAATTAAGATAGCAGCCTATCTTTTCATCAAAAAAAAAAAAAAATTAGTAATCTATTCTTGATTGATTTTAAATTACCATAGTAACCAATGATTGACATGTTGGAGTAGTTTATTTCCCTGTTGAGTTATCTGATTATTGATTTCATTCACTGATGAAAAATCTTTGACTTCAAAATTGAAATTAAAACAAAAGAAGAAATAATTAAAGTAAAGAAATTATACATTAATTTGGTAACGTCTTCATTAGCCTTGTTGGTACAGATAAGATAATTAGCTGGGTTCACATTATGATTGAAATGAAATGGGGGTTTAACGTCCTACTGTTCTGCTTCGAACTGGGCTAATGAAGACGGGCTCATACATTGTGCTGAGGGAAATTTTGTCCATACAGCGGCGCCATGGTCTACTCTTATATCGACTTCCAACTTTCAAGGAGCTTTTGCGTGCATTCTAATGTGTATGCGGGACCTCTGTTTTTAGTCCTATCTGAACGATTAGACAGCTGTCCTTGTCTGACCCTCCGTTCTACACCACTGACAAGTGGAAACCATGCCAGAAAATCCTGATGAACTTTCTCAGCCAACTATCTCATCATGGAAAGTCCAATCCAATAACTACAGGACCAGATACGTTAAATACATGTACCATGGATATAAGAATGTTTGACCCGTGCAGCCATGTACATGTATTTCAAGATGTGATTATGTCAAATTACATCACGATGCATGAACTTGACAGATTGGTGACATCTTCACTGTCAGGTTGGTCTTGAAGATCTGTGTTTTTCACTGTACAGGTACACATAGTATACAGGTAGTATATGTAATTTGTTACAGGTAATTGCAATTGAAAGGTCTGGAGAGTGTGTTGCCCAACAATATCAATTATGTCATTTTGCGACAAAATTATTTTTTATTTTCTTTGTTCGAGCTTGACTCATACATGTACTTGTCAGCCTTGATTGACAGGCAGTGAAATTAATCAACTGTAGAACTTACCTGCCAATTAATTTACCTGTAAATAATTTACCTGTAATTAGAACTTCAAAGACTTCAACCTTGAAACACACAAATACCGTTAAATTTTTCGATTTTAAATGTAAGAAGACTTTAAGATATTTTTAAGAATTGGGATATTGCTAAAAAATTGTCATTCCTTGTACAAAAATTTTCAAGTTAAAGCACTTGTTTATGGATTAAAATTGTACACCCAAAAATCTTTTTAAAATATAGTTCAAGAGCTTTGTCAATTCCGTCATCATTAGCCCAGTCGGAGCAAAACAGTAGGACATTAAACCCGATTTCATTTAAAGTATAATTCAAGACCTTGGTCATTTCCGTCTTCATCAGCCCAGTCAGAGCAGAACAGTAGGATGTTAAACCCCATTTCATTTCATTGTTTTGTTAGTTATTGATTGTACTGTATGCATCTGGCGTCTGAGGGTATTGACTGTGAATTTCCTGCATGGATACAATGCATAGCCATGTAAGCTCAGTAAATTCCTGATGCAGAAGATATATTGGATTTTACATTTAACGCTAGACTAAGAGTATTTAATGTGAAGCTTGAGTATTCACTGCAACATGTACAATAATCAAGTGATATTTTTAGTCTTGGGTCTATCAATGTGTATACGTGTAGTAGAAGAGAGGCCGTTTGTGTAAGAATCAATGGCGTTTATTACATCAGGAAATATATATAATAGACAAACCAGACTATCAATAGATTGAAGCTTTATATCCGTACGTTTCCTTGTCAATGGCACAGGCATACTGGAACTGATTTTAGAAAAATATAATCAATAGTTAGATCACTTGGCTTGACTTAGTTTCATTTTACTTAAATGGCTATTGAAAACTAACTCCGCAATACATTTTGTTTTCCTAACTCTGATCTCTAATGAAAAACCAACTCGGCAAGTTCAAACATCTATTTTATTTTCCCATCAGCCGTAATGAAAAATATTTTTATCACATGCCAAATAAAGTTAAAAGAGGGTACCGATATATTGAAATGTTTTTGGAGCATACATGTATCTCATAGACCATTTAAGATATCGATTTTATTAAACTTTAGACACATAAACCGTATGATAATAGTTGTACTTTTAGCTAATTAGAAATTTCTCAAACTTAATAATTTATGTGTTTCCATGGAACAAATTTGGTTTAATCTTTGGTATCCAAGGGGATGGGACGAAAGACCAAGCTCATTGGCGTGCATGTTAAAGAACCTTTTATAATTGGAAATAAAAGTAGGCTGTATCGAGGCAGTCCAAGCTAAATTTCTCTCATAGCAAACTGCACGGCATATGGCCCTTTCCGTTTTATTTGTTATGCAAAGGTTGATGACTAAGTCTGCTTGTTACTTTTGTCTTTTTGTTCAACTCAAGAAAAAAGAATATGTGACAGACAGATAAGATACAAAAAAACACAGACAAAATAAAAGATTACGGCATCCATCCACGAATTAACACTCCTGCCGTAAAATTTCTTCCCACTCTTTTATGTACATGTAACTCCCTAATGTATCTGCATCGGCTACCGAGTCAAAGTAGAATCCCATAAAGATTCATTGAAAAGATCGATAAATGTATGTAATGTTAGGGTAGGTCTATTCATGCAACTCACTGATTATATAATCACATATTATATCTAAATGTCTAGTCGGGTTATAATTTATTGATAGGCATATAGGTATATAATATATATGGTAAAAGGATACAAAATGAAATGAAATGCAATGGGGTTTAACGTCCTACTGTTCTGCTCCGAACTGGGCTAATGAAGACGGGCATACGCCATACAGTGCGCTATTAGGGAAATTTTGCCCGTACAGTGGCACTACGGCCTACTCTCATATCGAATTTCAACTGTCAAGGGATCTTTTACGTGCACGCCTATGTGTACACGGGACCTCATTTTTTCATCACATCCAAACGAATAGACCGCTGTCCTGCATCACTGACAAGGGGGAACTACGCCGGAAAATGTGGATGAACTTTCTTTGCCAATGTAGGGATTGAACATCTGACCTCCAGGCTAGTGAGCCAGTAAAAGTATACAGTGTAGTACCCCTCTAATAATAATAATATAAAGTATTTTAGAGAACCTGTTTATCCATCCAGAGCACCTGTATTTTACAGTACATTGATATACAGGAAACCTGTTTACATGCATGTCTTAAGAATTCAGTAAAAGTGCAAGTGTACTATACGGACAAGGATCCAAGCATGACATCATTGTAGCCTTCGAAGTCGGTCAATCGATGCACAATTGTCGAAATAACAAGCATGCTAAGTTTCATGTTGATCATACTTGAATTGGCAATACCTTGGGAATTTTTTGTAGTGCATTACCCCCCCCCCCCCAAAAAAAAACCCCCAAAAACAAGAGAAGTGCTTGGGCAAGCAGATGTAAAACCCTACGAAGGAATGAACAGAATCAGTACATCGATATTATTGAGAGCACCTGTTGTTAATCTCGACTTGTATCATTAATAAACTAATCCTCTAATTCTGTCCGCAATCTCTTCACTTGAAATAATCAACCTGATGTTGATTGTCTAATGTCATGACCGACCAGACCTGCACACCATTATCTATTCAAGCATGAATGAATGGAACAGGCAGTGTGAAACCTTAATGGCTGGCTTCCATTGTTTCGCTGGGTGATGTCACAATGACTTGATTCTTCCATTTGTTCAATCACCATGAAAAATAACATTGCTGTTGTCCATTAAGTGGGAAAAGAAAAAAAAGAAAAGTTCTTTGATTTTAATTTCTTTCTGCAATGAAGCACACATGTTTTAAATGGTCGCTGTTTCTAGTTTTAGACGGATTTTACGATAAAGACAAAAGTAAAAGCCAATAAAGCAGAATTACGTCTTTCATTATTCCTGTTGTTATTGTAAAATAACCGTGGTAACAAGGACCAAGTACGTTATAAATATACTCATCATTGTGGAATTGTAGATTCAGAACTGTAAATTGGATCATTAAAGTCTCTGATTGCCTAATTGCGAACTACAATCTTGTGAAAGTTACATCTATAAAATAAATAGCAATCTGATTAAAACACAGATCCTATTTTGTTTCATTTTTTATAGTTCAAAACTTCGTTTTACTTGTCTTTACTACACTAGGATCTGGAAGAGTTATATAACTCATGTTCTGGTTGATGTAAAGGATTAGCCAATGAAACGGTCCGTTGCAGCGAGTTCTTGGCGTGCAGTCTATGGAACTGTGGGTATTCCACTAGAAACTTCAACGCTAATTGCTCAATCAAATTTCTGATGTCATAAGGTCAAACGTTGTTCGTATGATCCCTGATTCGACCTCCCACTACCACCGGTCAGATCTTTATGTATAAAAGAAAGAAACGAAATATAGATGTGTATTTTAATTAGATTGAATAAATATCAGCCCCAAAAAATCAGCATCCTATACAGATACAAACAATCCAGTGCCACCTATAAATGTTGGATAAAATATTTTGATGGGCCTCTTTTTAATCCAACTGAATCCATTGGTCTTAATTTCTTAATAAATATCAAATAATCAATTTAAGTAAATTTGAGAGATATTTTCTGAAAAAGGCATATGCTGTTCAGCAGCATTAAGGAGTAATACAAGCTTGCATCTAAAATTAAAATAGAAACTGAGTTGTGCTGTTGAATAATTTAACATTGCTTGTGACTAGATTATATGGTGATATAATGAGTATTGTATATCCTTCTTGTGGAATTGGTATATGCAGCAATATATAGATTAGAATCGTAAATTTACTCCTTGTAGAAGTTGGTGGGTTGGGTGGCCGAATGGTTAGCGAGTGCACGTTGTATCATAATGTCTGTCATTGAATAAACTAGCGTGGTTTCGATTCCCGGGTTTTCCGCCTGTCCAAGCTGGTAGGCCTTCTAAAGGTCCAACGGGTTCCTAACTCTACTAAAAGCCCCAATGCTCAAACAAATTATTGAAATAAAATTAAACCATATGTTAGTCCCCAAATGACCTGGTTTTTGTCTAGTAGACATTAAACCCTCTCTCTCTCTCTCTCTCTCTCTCTTCCTTGTAGAAGTTATAATTATGCCGAACTGTAGGTTATATTGCTGCTATAAATATTGCATTAAGCATAGAAATAAAGTAAAACTGCATAAAATACCACTCAATACATCTGTAGATACGTCTAGAATTTCATGTTCATTAGAGTTAAAAGCGTAACATCATCTGCCTTCTATTAAGGCTTTTTTTTGTTTATTGAATTTCCTGTTAATTTGTAGAAATCTGATGGAATTGTTCTTCTTTCTTTATTTTTTATGTGTAGAATTTACCTAGTAAAGCTGATAGTAATTTATGGAAACATGGTATACCAGCTGAAATAATTTGTCAGTGTGGAATATCAACATATAGATAGATGTATTTTGTATACATTTCCAAATACCTTACACATGTTTAACCACCTATTGTGGACATTGGAAGTATTTTGTGCTTTTAGGATTAAAACGTTTTAAAAATAAATCAGAAGAAATCTCCTGATAAGATTAAAGTATTTTGAATCCCTTCCAAATTACACAGTTGTGAAAGTTGAATCTCTAAATAGAGAGAGAAATGGGGTTTAACGTCCATTCGACACAAACTAGGTCATTTCGGGACTAACATGGTTTAATTTTATTTCACTAATTCGCTTGCGCGTAGGGGTCTTTAGCAGTGGGAGGAAACCGGAGGACCAGAGAAAACCCACGAGGTTGGACAGGTGACCCTACTCCTTGTCAGGTACAACCGGGGATTCTCTCTAAATAGAACATCAATCAAAAAATTGTTCAGTTCCTTTACGAAGATATGACGAATTGAAAATTTCCCAACATTCAGCATCCTCTCTGGTTGATATAAACAAGCCTTCATTACCTACATGGGGGGTTAAAAGCCTTTGATTGGCCCCTTTTCATCCGATTGTATCCAAACTGGCAGATTATCTATTGTTTAAAAGGGCCTGGCAAGGGACAAAGTATAGACGTTCGGATGCAATAAAAAAAAACCCGAGGTCCCGTGTACACATTGGCATGCACCTAATAGAACCCTTGACAGTTGGAATTCAAAATAAGAATTGGAGCAAAATATCACTCATGGCATGGCATATGCCCATCTTTATTAACCCAGTTGGAGCAGAAAGTTTTGACGTTTCCGTGACATGGCCTTTGTGAAGTTTGATTTACAAAGCAACTCAGTTATAACTAATTGGAGGAGTATTACATAGCAAGTAATGTTTATACATGTATAAACCAATAGATATGATAATATGAAATGGTTATACATGTTCGCACTGAAAGATAAAATTAATATTCATCAATAAAGGAGATAAACATGGCACAGAGCCAGGAATTTCAGAATGTATGAATTCTGATTTAATATAAGATTATTATTCTGGTTTCACTAAAATTGTTTTTATGTCCCAAATGACTCGAGTATAGTACCTATGTCCCAAATGACTCGAGTATAGTACCTATGTCCCAAATGACTCGAGTATAGTACCTATGTCCCAAATGACTCGAGTATAGTACCTATGTCCCAAATGACTCGAGTATAGTACTTATGTCCCAAATGACTCGAGTATAGTACCATACTCAGGAAGACATTTTAAATATGTACAGATGAAATAGGGCAACCTGTACAACAAAGTTGACTGTAATAATTTCAAAAACCTTAAACATACATGTACACTATGCAAGAGCTAAATCTACCTATTGCAAGTCTTAGACATTAATTAACTTATCCAGACCAAAATCGACTCTCGATGTCATCGCTAGCCTGCGATATTTACTGGATTAGGATCTGATCTGCTGTTCTACGCTCATTCATGATTAAATCAATAAATTCTCGGTTCATAATAGATCAATTTGACTGAAATTTTCAGCATATTCCCTTTAAATTATCTAGTTTGTAACTATTATACTGAGAACTGCCAGCTCTTTATCTAATCTCCAATAATGTTTCTTTAATTAATTTAATTTCTCTCTTGATTGGATGCCCTCCTGAAATGGATGCCTGAATCCATTGCCCGCTTTGCCCCTATCTCTGCACTGCACGGTACGGCAACCATTGAAATAAACATGGTAAATAATGTCATTAAATTTCATCTCTATTAGTCTCGTACATATAATTTAAGTCTAATAGTGGACTTATCAATCCAGATATACACAAAGGAAATTATGATAGAACATTTTGAAGGTTTGACCATTGACCACCTGTGGCTGGAAGAATGACCATTGTCCCTCATAATCAAGGTAGAAGTTGTCTTGACGTGTTTATTCAGGCATATCCGAGGGTCATTCTCCTGGTTGACCTCTTGTTTCCCCTGTTAGTGGACATTCCATATTACATGTCTGGTCAACATGTGTTTCCTGTTGCACTATATCCAATGTTCACTGGTTTTACTGTAAAACTATTAAATAATTTAGATCTGAAAAATGTCTGCAAGCAAGCTCATCAAACCAATGAATGCTTAAAGATGCATTATGTAAGATTTAGATAAAGGGCTGGCCGTTCTTACTATTCTAGTTCAAAAATTGATATTGAAAATTGAATATCGAAAATTTCAGTCAAGTTACTTTATTCTAGGCGAAGCTACTGCCTACTCTTATATCGAATTTCACCTGCCAAGGGATCTTTTACGTGCATGCAAATGTGTAGACAGGACCTCATTTTTTATGTCTCATCCAAATGACTATACATGTATTTTGTCCCCGTCTTCATTAGCCCAGGTTAGGAGCAGAACAGTAGCACGTTAAACCCCATTTCATTTCATTTCATGTATTTTGTCCCTTGCCAGGCAATCTGTCCTGCACCACTGACAAGGGGGAACCACGCGGGAAAATTCTGATGTACTTTTTTCGCAAATGCAGAAATCAAACATGGAAACTCCAGGTTAGCTAGCCAATGTCTTACCCACTGAACCACAGTGACTCTCTTATTGTTGTCCAACCTCGTGGGTTTTCTCTGGGTCCACCGGTTTCCTCCCACTGCTAAAGACCCCTATGAGCAAGCGAATTATTGAAATAAAATTGAACCATGTGTTAGTTCCAAAATGACCTAGTTTGTGTTGAGTGGACGTTAAACCCCATTTCTCTCTCTCTCCCCCCCCCCCCCCTTATTGTTGTATAAATGATTGAGTAAGAGATATTGATCTTGAGCTTTTAGAACATATTGTTCGGTCTTGTTCTCGTGAACTGAAATCGTCTCAAATCAAAGTATTGATTTTATTAGCCACGGAGAATTAGATACATATTGTAGTTGCTGTAAGTGTTCCTTGCAGAATAAAAATAATAGTGGAACTTCTTTATTGAACAGTATTACAGCTCAAATTAATAGGGTTCCATCTTGATTTAACACTATTTCAGCTCAAATTAAAAGTGATGGACCATCTTTAGTTAACACTGTTTCAGCTCAAATTAAAAGTGATAGGAAGCCTTATTTAATACTATCTTAAAACTATTTCAGCTAAAATTTAGTTATGTGCTTTGTTGCCACCAAGTCTTGGAAAAAGGCAGTCTGGTGTTGGTCAATTTATCAGTGACAGATTTGCCTGTTTGTTGATACGGGTATGGTTAATACTTGGCCAGCAGTGCAAGGCTAAATATGCCAGATACGAGTTCAATAGTGCCTGATATTTTTTCGGGTACAACTAGAATCGTTATTTCCAGGCCTGTGAGGTGGGGAGTATCTTTAGTTAACACTGTTTCAGCTAAACTTAAAACTAACATACATATTTAAGAAATGGTAACCGTCTCCAAGGTCAAGTTTATTTGATCTAAAATTGAATCGAAACATTTTCACAGATCACTCAAGTAACACGCCAGGCTGACCTACATGATTGAATTTCACTAATTTGTCACTGTCTTTACTTTGACGATTTTGAATTTAGAGATCCAATTTAAATCTTTTAAACCTTGCAAGCCTTTGCAAACAAAAGTGTACTTTGAGCATCTTCATTGGTCCGTTTATCTTGTTTGGTTTTAAAAAGATATAAATACCTGCTCTTTAAACTCACTTCTCGAATGTCACTTAAAATAAACAAAGTTTAGTTTAGTCAAATCCCTATTCAGGTTGCCACGAATTTCCTCAATTGAAAAGAGTTACCTGGGGTCCAGGATTCCTTAAATTGAGCCCCGAAAGTGTCACTGGAAGTACACATACGTTGATGAGACTAAACTGTTAGATATCTGATTTAATTTATTGACTTATTCCTTAACTTGTTAAAGAATGTTTGGTTGCTTTGTTTTGGTATTGAGTCAAATTATTGTGATACAAGCTTTGAACCTGACGGATGAATTAGTAACCCGACAATCATGAGCAGACGCCATTAGAGTTATTTGCTCTTGGTGTTTAGCATGTGCTCTGGTGACGATTGTCCCTCTTGTCCAGTTGCTTGTCAACATCTTGTGTCAATAGTGATATCCTGTGACTTTTTAACGCCTTTTGCCTCAAGTTTTTCCAGGTTACAAAGTTTATTAAGCAGTTGCGAAATGACCTTTGATCGTGAGAAAGGCCAGGTGATATAACAATGCTCAGTTGTCGCTGACATATTGTTTTATGGCAAAATTCTCATAAATTGTTTTAAGACCCTTGAAAGTGTCATAAACCTTTATTGAATGATTTCCAATAGCACGAACTTGATGTCAATTATTGGTAACTCTCGCATTTGTCCAAGTACATTAAATGTGACATTTAATGCATATTTCTGCGCTCATCTTCATTTGCCTGGAAGGGAAATTATGTGGCAAAAACATTAATCATAACTAATATGATATCCACATTTATTAATAATTTTTTTTTACGTTTCTTAATGTTGAGTGAGTGTTGAGTATGGATGGTCGTGTGCATGTACCGGTACGTGTAACCCGTAGTACATTATCACGAGTTGATCAGTGTTTACGCTATAGATAGATTGATTTATTTATCTAAACACCCCATAAGAGGCAGCATACAAATATCCACAAAAAATTTTAAAAAGAAAAAAGCATGAACATCATTTATGACAGGCTAATAATTAAAATTAAAAACAAAAAACAACATATAGCATGCAACTGTTTACAGTTTATAAAGATAGACTGCCAGGCAACGTAACATACCCCCACAGCAGCTATGTCGTCCTGGCAGTCAACAAGAGTTGTCGCATATTTCTTTGTTTGTCGGTAATGAAGCATTTAAAATACACTTAAATCTGACAAGTGCAACAACCCATCAAGTAACAAATGGCAAATCAGTAGAATTTGGCTTCGAGTTTTGCCCCATTGTATTGTTTAGCTTACAGAGCCAAAATACTAGATTATTAAAAATATTTTTCAAAAGGTTGTTGTAAGTGTTTAGTATGGATGATCAAGTGCAAGTCTTCATCAAAATTCGATATACTACATCAATCAGACCAAATGCAGGGAGCAGTTATTGTAAATCAATAGAGTAATCATTGTCTTCACCTCATAGTATCAACTAGTAGTTTTACAACCATTCATGTCAACTTGGTGAAAGTAATTACAAGTTAATTATGTCCATCTTGTCTCCATCTTGACCATTAACTAAAGCAGATGTCAGCTTTATTGTCTAGAATAGTTTATTTGTTGACTTCAAATTACTGTTAATATATAAGGTGTTCAGCTGTGGTGAGAGAAAATAAATTGGTATTACATCAATTATCTCAGGAGTTGAAGGACACTGATATACATGTGCTGAGAGAAAAATCATTAGAATTTCTTTAAATATTATCCCCGCCCCGAATTAAGTTACGAAGGGATACTCGAATACCTTGAGGCTTTGCCTGTCCTTCGGTCCTTGTTTTGTTTTGTTTCCAGAGCATATCTCATAAACCATTTATTTATAAAATTCTGTACACACATCAACATATTTTAGAAATTTCTCCAAGTTAATAATTTTTGTTTCCTTGCCAAGAAATTTGACTTGGTATGCATTCATGCAATGCCAATGGTGCTAGATGTTATGTGATGTATCATAGGGTCTGTCATTGAGTCAACTGCCGTGGTTTCGATTCCCCAGTTGTACGTGACAAGGAGTAGGGTCATCTGTCCAACCTCATGGGTTTTCTCCGGGTCCTCCGGTTTCCTCCCACTGCTAAAGACTCCTACGCGCAAGCGAATTATTGAAATAAAATTGAACCATGTGTTAGTCCTGAAATGACCTAGTTTGTGTCAAGTGGACATTAAACCCCATTTCTCTCTAACTGCGCTGTCAGTGCCTTATTTTACTCGGATTGAATCCAAGCCAAGTCGGGAGATTATATATTGTTGATATTTTGGTCTTGTTCTCTTAATTAAAAATTAAATAGTATAATAAATTTAAGTACCTTTTAGCTACATGTAGTATTAATCTGTGATCAATTAGATATTAGCTGAAAAATGTGAATGACGATCAATGGCTTTGAATTTATGCATCTAGTTAATGGATGCTATTAGAAGTTGTATCCTGTCATTGTTTTATTGTATTTCAAGCTGATGTTCTATTTCTGTATTTAATGTGAGGAACATGAAAGAGCAGGAATCATGGTGAATTTAATATATTACCATTTCCTCATATATTAGCACATTAACCAGGGTGCAGCGTTCATCTAAACCCTTCTTGTTGCTGTAACATACAATACAAAGGTCAGCTGCAGGGTCACATTTAAATTTTTGACACCCTAAAAAGAGACTTGAAAGGGATGTGTTATAAATTGCCAAGCTTCTACTCCATGGGGATACATTGTGTTTAAATGTGTTTTCATTGTTATGACCATGACCAACCGGTTCAAACTTGATGGTTTTAATCAGCCCTTAGTTCCTCGGGTCATCTACAGACCACACAGGTCAAAATAATAAAAATATTGAGGCCCCTGTGTATGTTATTCTATCAAATGGTTCAAGTCCATAGTTTACACCAAACCTACTTCAACATGCCACCACAATACAGATAATAATATAATTAGTAATAACAAAATATTGAGGCCCCCTGTCCATGTTATTCTTTCAAATGGTTCAAGTCCAGATTTTACATCAAACCTACTTCAACATGCCATCACAATACAGATAGGCCTAATCATATAATTAGTAATAACAAAATATCAGTACTAATAAAATACAATAACAATTTATATTGTTATTAATAACAAAGTCCACATGGTTATTATGTAATTGTTATAACTGCTGGAGGTTGGAGGTTAAACACATCCTTTTTGTTTTTAATGGAGGAAATTTAAATTAGCTTAATTGTTATTTTGTGTTCTGTATTGGAGATCTCATGTATTTTTTTGTGCAGCACCTAAGAGCTCAGTGATGGATAAATGTTCATAATAATGCATGTAATGATCATATTGCATGTAATGGTAATAATAATGATTTCTAGTCTGTTGTGATACTTGACACAAACCATTTTCTATCATAATAAAAATGTCGAGAAATCTATAGAGACGTCTGGCTTCTCAAGCGGATGAATTGTTTTATTCTATTTACATATGTAGCACAACTGAACGCACTAAGCCAAACAGGTCATTCACATATATACAGAGCAGTTTCATTAATTAATAAATCATTCTAAAGTGATACTCAAACATGGAGAGAACAAAAGATAATATTCAAAGAAATTTATTCTGAAGGAGTCCCCCAGCTCATCAGAAATATTGCTGTCTCTCTTTCATCTCTCTATGGAGACCATTATTCATAACTTGTGTACTTAGTAAATCCACTACATTAATTCGTAGTAGTATTTCTTGTGGATTTGTAACCTTGGTTTCGCCACAAGGATCAAAAAATCCTTTATTCCCGGACCGACTCGACATGTAGAATTATTTAACCAGCTTTCAACTGATGGTGGATTTGTAACGTGGGTTTTGCCAAAAGATCCTTTATTCTCAGACCGACTTCACATGGAGAATTATTTAACCAGCTTTCAACTGATAGTGGTTCATGAAGATAAGAGATTTAGAAAACCTAATTTTCTTCCCAACCCATTGTTATAATCATATGAATAGATGTATTTTTTAAATCTAGTGGACAGGCTTAAACTAATATTGACTTTGATGTTCATTCATGCATCTCTAGTAAGTTTTTAAACATTGTCCCGGTGAGTGAGACAACACGCTGGGCCAGTTTGCTATAAAATGAAACTACATGCTACAATGAACAACCGGCAGGACTAGCTCTCCATCTATTATATAGGTGTAGACAACCTATCATTAATGTTTTCGTGAAGGACTTGTAAATGTTCGGGGCTATTTAGCATGCTGTCTTTGTTGTCTTTTAGTAGTTTGTTGATGTACCAAAAGTGAATTAAGACTCGTATTCTAATATTTTGACACTTATAGCCTCTTCTGTCTGTCTACAGAATATTGTTGGAATTTTTGTGGTGTTAATAGTTATAACTGACAAAAAAAAACCCATAAAATTTATGCCACCTGCTGGTTACAGACAAACATATACAATTTATAGAATTACAATTTTGTCTCATAGTTTTAGTATATAGCCAAAATTTTTGAGCTGTTACACATAACCAAGTGGTAAAACATGCACGCTTTAGATCATAAGGTCTGTCATTGAATCAGGTGGCATGGTTTTGATCCCAAGCTTATATTTGATTAGGTGTTACCTATAAGTTATAACCTAGTGGGTTTTCTCTGGCTTCAGCGCACTGTTAAAGCCCCCTTGTTCAAGTGAATTATTGGAAAAAACATGTACGTACCCTATGTTACTCCCTGAATTGAGTGATCATAAGGCCTGTCATTGAGTCAATTGGCGTAGTTTCAATTCCACACTCGCATACCACACTTCTATGCGACAAGGAGTATGGCTGCCTGCCCAACCCCATGGGTTTTCTCTGGGTCGTCCAGTTTCCACCCTTGGTTAAAATGACCAAGTTTGTGTTAAAATGACCAAGCTTGTGTCGTGGATGTTAAACCTCTCTCTTTCTCTCTCTCTCTCTCTCTCTCTGTAAGGAGGTGGTTGGGTGGTGAATGATTAGCACTTAGCACAGTTAGCAGGTGCGAGCTGTATCATAAGATCTGTCATTGAGCCAAGTGGCACGGTTTTAGATTCCTCGGTTGTATATGACAAGGATTAGGGTCGTCTGTCCAACTTCGTGGGGTTTTCTCCGGATCATCCGGTTTCTTCCCACTGCTAAAGACCCCTATGCGAGTTATTGAAATAAAATTGTACCATGTTTTGGTCCCAACATGACCTAGTTTGTGTTGAGTAGACCTTAAACCCCATTTCTCTCTCTCTCTCTCCAGGTCCTCCGGTTTCTTCCCACTGTTAAAGACTGTTACGCGCAAGCGAATTATTGAAATAAAATTGAACCATGTGTTGGTCCCGAAATGACCTAGTTTGTGTTGAGTGAATGTTAAACCACATTCTCTCTCTCTCTCTTCCTTGTAGAAGTTATAAATATGCAGAACTGTAGGTTATATTGCTGCTATAAATATTGCATTAAACACAAAGTAAACTACACTCTCTTTCTCTCTCTCTCTCTCTCTCTCTCTGTAAACATGAACAGAATAGGTATTTTATGAAGTGTTAATACCTACTCCTCATTATTTGATAATATCAGTTAATATTACATGAATCATATATAGACCAAGTTAACAGACCGACCAACTTGAAACCTTTCAATAATTTAGAATGATGTCGTAAATCTTATAGTTGACTTGAAACAAGATCGTCCACACAGACCATAAACGGATCGTAAACCAGGATTGCTTTATCAATACTAAATCATGTTTCATGTCTCCCTCCTATAAATCACACTCTTGGGAATTAATAAGACAAATTTTGCTGCCGTTAAAAGTATTTTGAAATGGAGAGAATACAGTATGTTTCATTTTGAATTAAAATAAATAATCCGTATATATTGAGATTCGCTTTATTTTATTATCTTAGCCCAAGTTTGTTAATGAAATGGGGTTTAATGTCTTAAGGTTAATAAAGATGTCATGCAGTCTGCCATGAGAGCAATTTTGCCCAGGCAGTGACATTATAGACTACTCTTACACATGTATTTTGATTGACAACTGTCAGAGAATTTTTAATAGGTTACCATTGATATCCAATCTGAACCACTGGACACATTTCCTTTCCAGACTCTGCATCTTGACCCCTGACCCAACCTACCACTACATCCAGTCAGATCTTAATGTACTTGTCGGAGAGCTTGACAATGACTGGTGGTTAGTCGTTCGGGTGGGACAAAAAATGGAGCTCCCATGTATACATTGGCATGCACTTAAAAGATCCTGTGGCAGTTGGAATTTGATATAAGAGTAGGCTGCAGCGCTGATACCTTGAATATATGCAGTTTAAAAGTAAACAAAAACTGAAAGTAGTTTATTAATCTCAATATTTAGGAGAGCGATTTAGCTAATTTGCAGGAGTCTTTAATGACTCCTTCGAAGGAAATCCGACGTGCGTCGAGAGGAGCAGAAGCAAAAGCTCCCCTTAAACATGAAGAACTGGGTTAGTGCCATTCACATTTCACATTTTATTGAATGCAAGTATATAATTAAAAAAATTTATTAAATGTGGGTTAAATTATGTACTGTAGTGGTTTAAACAAGCCCTATTATTTTGATGACTGTCAACCCTCCCTCATTTAGATCTTATTAGATATTTACATTCTTTAAGTAAAGTCAGGTTGTACATCAAACAGAAAACCCATTCAGTTTAACTTAGTAGTCAGTGATCATAAAGAATTTCATTAAAGAGAGAAAATTGAACTGTCTTCCCAATGACTCAATTTAGACTTTGCCTTGGGCATGTACGTAAATCTAATGTGTGTATGTAATGTATTTATCGTAAATTTATAAACAGGCCTTAGGCTTATTACAACTGTCATTTGACAGCCTATCATTTGACAACCGATTAACAAAGACTAAACATCAGACATCATTTAATAAATATATTATCAATTATCCTGTCATTTTCAAATGCCATTTTTGAATTTTAGAAAAATACAAATACATATTGACAAATAGACTAACTGAGGAGCAGTATGGGCAAGCTGCTGGCTGTGGTAGTATCATCCAGGGTTTAATGACCTTATAAAATGGCTGGCGATGGGAACTTAAAGTAGTTAAGTCTCTAACTCAATATCATCCAAAATCTTCGACAATGAAAACACAAATTATTTGTCAATTTAAATCAACAATGATGTTGTGATCTTACCGGGAAAAGATGGGCTTCTGATATCCAATATTTAAGACAAAATAAAAAAATTACCATTGGTACTCGAATCGTGTACCATAATGCGTTTCAGGCCCATTTTTAACAAGGGACTTGAAGAACGAGGCTAGACGGTGACGCATAATTCTTACCTGGAGAGCATACGCAATACATGCTATGTAGACTAGAATAACCAGACGCTAGAGATTTACTTTAGATTGAGATTTCAGGCGTATTTCGCCGAACATAACAGATTTGAAATGAGAGTAAAGACGGAAATAATTGAATGTAAATCAGTTTATATACATTCATATTACAGTATTATATGCGTTGTGACCCATTTGTGTCAATTTCTAGGTCCCAAATATTAGCGATTTAGCTCCTTTAAATTAATTATTATTCAGTTCTTAATTGTATTAGCTAAGTTATAGGCAAGGTTCTATGGTAGTGTACATGTATGTGGAAGTTTATTAGAAACATTAAAGATCGAAGCTGTTGAAATCTTCATGTTCTCTATAATTACAATATTTTTAAAGATTGATTTATTTCTAAATCACCCCCTAGTCCATTATCCCCCATCTTGACTAATTATAAGGTATAAAGGAGTGATTACAAGATACTGTGATTTATTATTTGATTATCAACCAATTCTATATACTCCATCAAATTGATTTATTTTGCTTGAGAAGCTGACCTGTATGGTGTCCAGTACCACTAGAACCTGACCCCTGTATGAGTTTGAATAGTGTCTGGTACAGATTGAACTAAAGCCTTTCTTTAATATAGTATCTCCACATACCCCAGTTGACCTTCCTGATAAGGACTTTCACTGACCATTCAACTCTTGATAAGCAGATTATCTTGAGCTCTTGAGTATTTGTAGTATCTGGACAACCAACTCTATTCATTGAAATCTTGAATGACCAGATGAAAGGGGTGGAATATGGACAATCCAGTACAATAGTTGTTGAAGAGTTAATGAGATTATTAGTAGTAATTTGCTGGGGATATGTAAACATTAATACCACTTTATTTATATTCATACATATACATGTGTAGAGCGTGTTATATTCATGTTTTAAAGACCACTTCACCATGTTATTAATTGCATGTCTGATTCATTCTAAATATAGAACAATATTGATATTTGATGAATCTGGAATGAGTACTTTCAGAAACTTGCACTTAAATGTCTGTGCTACATTTGCATATATATCAAATATCAAATTTTGTACAGCTTCATGCTAAAATGTACTCAGATTGATTATTTAAAATTTAATTAAAACAAGATCCAAATAATCTCTCGACAAGAGGCCCATCAAAAGATTGTAGTGAAAATTACACTTTTGATCATTCCATGATGTCAAATGTTGTGAAAATTTAATGCATCATATCTTTGTAAATTCTTAATGGAATCAGATCATTTTTGGATTGAATCCTGAATCTCTTAAATGATGTTCAAAGACTTTGATTTGGGACCAAAAGTAAATGGATCATCTGCCTATTCCACTCTTTCCAATTTTACAGTTTTCATTTAGACATCAAGGTTGTTGAATACCACATCATATCTTTGTAAGTACTGAATGGAATTGAAGCAATTTTGGACTGATATTCCTTTCACACTATTGTAGTTTAAAGGGATTTCTCAATCCATCAAATATGGTTCAGAGACTTTGATATTGGACCAAAAGAAATTCCTGTGTAAAAATGCCATACATGTATGTTTGGTGCAGTATTGTCCGGTTGGTGCCGACTGCCCAGAAACTCTATTTTATTCATACCAAAAGTAAACTGACTGTCTATTCCACTCATTCCAAGTTTTTTGGGGGGGTGGGGGTGGATGGCTGAATGGTTAGCATGTGCGCGCTGTATCATAAAGTCTGTCATTGAGTCAACTGGCATGGTTTCGAATCCCCTGTTGTACATAAGGAGTAGGGTCGCCTGTCCAACCTCGTGGGTTTTCTCTGGGTCCTCCGGCTTCCTCCCACTGCTAAAGACCCCTATGCGCAAGCGAATTATTGAAATAAACTTAAACCATATGTTAGTCCTGAAATGACCTAGTTTGTGTTTTTTTTTCTCTCTCTCTCTCTCTCTCTCTCTCTCTCTCTCTCTCTCTCTCTCTCTCTAAGTTTATAGTTTTCTGTTGCACATCAAGGTTGTTGAATAACACGATCTATGTTGAATATCTCTTGACACGCAATATCTGATTATTAGAATAGATTTAGCGTATTTTATTTCCTTCGATATACGATACAAGATTAATACTAACTGTAACACTGGGACTTGAAGGGACTATTAAAATCGTAGTCGACTGTTGACTTAGACTTAACCTAAATAAGAAGACAAGCTTATATTTACACAACCGTAGATAATTCTCGTACACAAGTCACAAGTTTTAAATCAACTCTTGTTAGATCATGTCTTGCATTTACCTGCCAAAATATTTCTTTACAATAGAAATTCGATCCAGCATAACATGCAGTCTTTCTGTAAATTAAAACGGCCATGTTCTGTTTAAAGAAATTACTCGTGTTTAACTCACACAAACAGTTATCTTGTACCTACAAATATAGAAACACATTCTTCTTCAGATTTCATATTGAGACTACACGACTAACAAGACCTTTAACATGATCAGTTAATTCCCTGTATCTTATTTTTATCATGAACGTAGAAAATATTGAATAGATATTTGAACGCATGTATAAATACTCAACATATTGTGTTCGTGTAATCCATTACATCTGCTGAAATAAAAAAAAAGAGATATTGGAATTATTGCTGTGAGCAGGAATATTCCATTCAGGACTCAGGGGTTGGATGGCCGAATGGTTAGCACGTGCGCACTGTATTATAAGGTCTGTCATTGAGTCAACTGGTCTTGGTTTCAATTCCCCGGTTGTGCGTGACAAGAAATAGGGTCGCCTGTCCAACCTCGTGGGTTTTTTCTTGGTCCTCCGGTTTACACCCACTGCTAAAGACCCCTACGCGTAGGCGAATTATTGAAATAAAATTGAACTGTATGTTAGTCCTGAAATGACCTAGTTTGTGTTGAGTGGATGTTAAACTCTCTCTCTCTCTCTCTCTCCATTTAGGACTAAATGACATTACTAAACATGCCCAATGTACAATCAAATAATAGATGAATGATACTAAAAACCTTTGTAAAAGATATTGAAAAATTCTTGAAATAATACCCCTTACAATAGTTGAAAGCAAAGATACTGAAAAAAACATGTAATCATACACACAGGTGACATCAAACCTTCCAAACCACTTTATACATGTATCAACAAATCAACGAGATATTTGCACTTGAAAATCTAAAGTACACAGTAATCCATCATTTATTCTGCATTGAGGAAAAATTTCAAGTGAGCCAGAGATTGGTGTCTCCATGACTTCGGCACTCAAAATCAGCTCTTTGAAATTAATCTAAAATATTTTGAAAAATTGTCTTACAAGAGAATTACAAGTATGCAGCCAGGTCTACTCGATAAGAGTCATAATCAAACGTGAAAATAAGGTATCGTTAACAGATATTATCAGACACATATTCAGGCTTTGTCAGGTGACTATCAAATTCCCTTGAAGCCAATAAAAATTGTCTTCCTTAGCCTGGTTGATGCAGAAAAGTAAGACATTAGACAAAATTTATTTCAATTCTTAAAGATACATTATGGGAGATTAGATAAATTTCTGTCAAATTGCTCCACTCTGAACCAAGATATTATCTTTTGAGTTTTAAACCTAGCCTCGATCTTCATTACCGGTACTAAAGTCAGTACGATAAAAAAACATAGTCAGCATTATCCAATTTTGAATTTTATCATCAATGAGTGTTCAGCAACAGATCAGATTCATATCCAGTGAAAATCCGACACTAGAGATGACATTGAGAGTTGACTATGGTTTGGATGAGTTAAAATAAATGTCTAATTAATAGTTTATATAACATTTCAGGCCTAAAGAAAGACCTGCAATAAGCAGATTTAGCTCTTGTATAATGTATGTTTAATATTTTTGTTTATTATATTTTTCAGATGGTAAGAACACCGTAAGAGCAACATGTCGTCTGTACGTAAGACTGATAACACGTGACATGTTACTGAACAGTGTCACCATACGATTAGATAAGATGACACAAACAGCCTTCCTGTCTCCGCTCTTCAGATTCTTCACTGATGCTCTGGCCACCATCTTAAAGACCGAGAAAGACAACATCTTTATAATCAATGTACAGGACGATACAGATGTCACGGCTCAGATATTAAACGTGACAGTGTCGGTCAGACAGACGGTTAAGATGATACAAGGTTCAAGTGTGGATGTTTTTTATTCGTCATCGTATTTGCAGGAACATATCTACCTACAGCGAGTTCCATTGGCTAATTTATCGACTTTACAGGTATGTATTTTAAAGTCTCATTGCATCAATTTAGCGCCATGAATATCAGTCCAAAATGGTTCAATTCCATTCAATATTTTCAAAGATATGTTACATTGAAATTTAATCGATTTATGCTACTCGCTATATATGCTATAAGCCTGCCCGGACAGCGGCACTATGGCCTACTTTTATATTGAATTCCAACTGCCAAGTGATCTTTTATCTTTTACATGTACGCCAATGTGTACACGGTACCTCATTTTTTTTTGTTCCATCCGAACGACTAGAGAGCTGTCCTTGTCAGGCACTTCGTCCTGCACATTTGTAGTACATATTTACATAGTTATCTGTTAAATAGTACATACTTGTTTGGATTAAGCAGTGAGAATTCTTATTTTTTTATCGAAAAATACAAATGACACATCATTACTCTATTGTCAGTGTTTTTTTGCATTGACCCATGTTTTGTTTTTTTGCATTGACCCATGTTTTAATTTTTTTGGAATGACCTACGTTTCATTTTTTTGCAATGACACATGTTTCACCTCGGTGTAAGTTTGTAATAAATGTGATTCTTCATATCTTGAAACAAATGCCATTAATTTGTCTTCTATAAAAAATGAAACAGGGTTTAGTTATTTTGAGACAAACATATTGTAATTTTCACGGATGGTCGAATGGTTAACTTGTGCATGTTGAATCCTAAGGTCTGTCATTGAGTCAAGTGGCATGGTTTCGATTCACTGCTTTTATGTGACAAGGAGTATTAATAAAATAAAATTGACCCCTATGATAGTCCCGAAATGATGTCGTGTGGATGTTAAACCCGCTCTGTTTTTTATGTGTATGCCACAGATGGACATCCAAAATTTGAATGTCTAAATTGAATATTAGTCTGATTGTGGTTTAATTCCATTCAGTATAGTTACTTTATAGCATGGTTTAACTGTGGAGAATTTAATATTTTCAAAGAAATGACACAAATTACAATTGTAAATGAACTAATGATTTATTTCTAATGAACTAATGATTTATTTCTATCACCAGGTTTTACCGTTTGATGATAATCTGTGTATGATGGAACCATGTACTGACTTTGAGGATTGTAAATCAACATTAGTATTTGGGAGTGCTCCCCCCTTTATCATGTCAGACACCATGTTATTCCGACCAATCCATCCTGAAAATGGCTACAGATGTGTATGTCCCCAAGGTTTTATAGGTAAGCAGTACAGCAGTACAATTTACAGGCCTGGAAATAACGGTTTTAGATGTACCTAACAAAATGTCAGGCACTAATGAAATAGTACCTGACATTTTCAACTTAGTGCTGGACATGTATTAATAATATCAATAAAAAAGACAAATCAGTGCCGAACAAAATGACAGGCACCAGAGATATTGTGCCTGACAAAGCCTTAATCTGTGCCTGACATTGTCTGTGACACATGCCTTATTTCCAGGCTTGAATTTACTAATCAAATTTGGGTTCTTTGCCACAAAAAAAGCTTTTGTTGAGTAAATTTGGGTTGGTTGTCACACAAAAAGCTTCAGTTGAACAAATCTGGGTTGGTTGTCACACAATTGCCAATGAAGAAAAAAGTTGAAACTGGCAGACAATACTAAAACTGTTGATCACTATGTGCAAATTACTCTACAGTAGAGAACCAAAAATGTTTATTTCTACCAAGTTTGCTAGCAAATAAACATTTTAATTTCTACATCTAATGTAGAGAACAAAAACTTTTATGCATAATGTATATACTTTTTAATCTCAACCCAATTTGCAAGCAAATAAACTCTTTAATTCTACCCTGTGGCAAATAAACTTTTAATTCTATCCTATAGCCAAGAAACATTTTAATTTCTACTTTGTGGCAAACAAACGTTTTAATCTTTACCCTGTAGCAAATAAAAATTCTATTCTTAATTTGAATAATTTTGAGAATATACTAAACAGTCGTCTGTTAGATGGATAGAGGGAGCTGTCGACAAAGTGTATAATTTGGGTAAAATGTCATTAAAACCTACTCAATTTGTTATTGAAACCTAAGATACTGATATTAATTTTTGCGAATATGATATTCCGATCAGTCAGACTGATCTGACACCAAAGATAGATGAGCAGTTCTTGACTGCCATTTTGAAAATGAATATTTTTCTGAAATTTGAAAAAAGAAATGAAGAATTGATGTATTATTATGTTTTAGGAATGAATGCGACAATTTTTTGCGATACTGAAGTAGATCTGTGTTATTCACATCCTTGTTTAAATGACGGAGAGTGTTTTCAGGAAGAAAATGGCTATACCTGTATCTGTAAAAATAACTTTGAAGGTTTGTATTTCTTATTAGTATTTACTGTTTTGTTTTGAAACCTGACCATAGCTAAACCATACAGGGTCGAATTGCTGCTTGCATTCTTTTCTCCTTCTCTTGTGGTTCCAACCTCGTGGGTTTTCTCCGGGTCCTCCGGTTTCCTCCCACTGCTAAAGACCCCTACGTGCATGTGAATTATTGAAATAAAAATTAAACCATATGTTAGTCCCGAAATGACCTAGTTTGTGTCGAGTGGACGTTAAACCCCATTCTATCTGTCTCTCTCTCTCTCTCTCTCTCTCTCTTTCTTCTCTTGTGGAAAGTTCATTTGCAACCAGAATCGACTGTTCATAGCTCCAGCTTGACGAAGCTCGTTTGAAACCACAGGGTTGCTCTAGACTTGAGTCGAACTTGTTAACCCACACCCTAATCAGGTATCTCCAAATAGCACCAATCAGCAAATAGATTTTCTTCAAATTTTGATCCCTGATTTATTTGTTAACATTTATGTTCTTTTTTTTTTTACAGGTAAAAATTGTGAGGTCAACACGACAGCTAAATTCGATGTTTTAAGTTGTCCTAATGATATGTGTCAATCCCCGTCATATTGTATTCCTTTAATACAAGGTGGTTTCCGTTGTCAAGGATGTCCTGAAGATGAGAATTACGATAAATTTTGTCGACTTCGTACCCGTAGTTTTTCTAGAGGATCATCCCTAACCTTTCCTTCACTAAGAAAACGACACAGATTTGTGGTAGAACTCAGGTAAGTGATGGATCATTTTTTTTGTTTTTTTGTTTTGTTTTGTTCTTTATAAATTTGATTTGGTTCTTTTGTCAATCTAATTAAAACACACATCCTATTTCGTTTCATTTTTTATAGTTTTTTTTTCTCTGTACTACACTAAGTTCTGGAAGAGTTGTTATATAACCTGCGTTCTGGATAGCTTGAGAGATTAGCCAATGAAACCCTCTGTTACAGCGACTTCTTAGCGTACGATGCACGGAAATGTGGGTAAACCACTAAAAACGTCAATGCTGATTGATTAATCAATGCTCGTGCGACCCCCTGACGTGAACTTTCACTACAACTGGTCAGATCTTCATGTAGTATAGGCCATCGAAAGTATAAAAAAATGAACGAAACAAAATATAGATCTGTATTTTAATCAGATTGTTCTTTTGTGTACCTTCGGCGGTAGCCTCAACTCCATATATAGCTGACCATTTTATGAGGAAGGTCATAAAGTTTTTCACCTGAAAAAAGAAAAAAATCATTTAAAGAGAATTTTGATATGGATCCGTAGCTTAGAAATTTCTAGTGAAATTACAGTACAACCAGATATTTCCTCAATCCTGCTGTATTATAGAAAATTCTCAAACAAGATTTAAGGTCGTATTGTGTTTATCACATGGTATCAAATTACTTAGGAATCAGGATATTGATCCAATATCGTTTATGATTTTGATGAAGTTTTGTGGATTTTTTATGTAATGAATCGCATGTAATGGTAGTTGATTGATGTCATTAAACAATTGAACCAGTGTTGCAAGAGAGTTTAATCAACATAAACTAACCACAAAGTCAATTTACTTGATTAGACTAAATCATCATTATTGTAAGGGTATGATCATTTTATTTAAACATACATTATGCAAGAGCTAAATCTGCCCATTGCAGGTCTTTCTTTGGGCCTAAAATGTTATCTAAATTATTAATCGGACATTAGTAGCGTATGCCTGTCTCCATTAGCCCAGTCGGAGTATAACAATAGGATGTTAACCCCATTTCATTTCTAAAGGAATATTCGTCCAAAAATAGATACGTTCCATTCAGTATTTATAAAGTTATGGGTATTGCAAATTTTCTCAACATCTAGCATCCTTTCCGAAGCTGTAAGTTTTTGAATAAAACCTTTTGATGGGCCTATTTTTAATCTGATTGGATACAATATCTACTGTTGGGTGATATTTTGGATTTGTTTTCTTAAAGATACATTAGTTAAGTGTTTAATAAAGGGTTGGCCATTTCATTCCACACTGTATCCATTATAACCTATTATCAGTATTAACTTAAAGGCTCAATACCACTCTTGTTGTAACTGAATAATATGTCCCAATCTTTATTCTGGTCAACAAATTGTACTATTTTAGAATATTTCAATTAATTGATGATACAAATTTCATCTTAACACACCTTATTTAGAAATTTTGAAAAATTCAACAAAATGGTTTGAAACGTCTAACGTAAACCTTTTCAAATGAAACTTTGATTTAAAAATATTTTCGAACCCTCTGGACAAGTAAAATAGGATGTAATGGATAATTTACACAACAGGTAGGACACTTAAACATCTAGTACTTAGATAGAGATATTATTTATTTTCTGGAGCTTTCAAGCCAGCAAGAGTGTTATTGTCCCTTTAAAGATAAGTTAGTTAAGTGTTTGATAAAGGGTTGGCCATTCTTGCTATAATAATCCAAAAATAGATGATAAAAAAAGAAGATATTGAAAATTTCAGTCGAATTACTTTATTTTAAATGGAGTTGTCACTGTTGGAAGTTTGAACTAGGAATAGGCAACAACTGTGTCTGCACCGTCTACGAGAATTGCCGATCGTTTGATTGACAGACGATAACTCCACCCACATATTCTCGATATTAAGTAACATTCTTGATGGCAATAGTACCATCGCTTGGCCGGCCTTTCTTCACCTGTCTCCGGTACTGACGTCGGTGGCTAACGTTAGCTTGGTCAGCTGTTTATTGATTTAATTTTAAATGGACGACTGTTTAAATCCAAACTGTATCCAAGCCATCCATGGGTCTACAGAGTTGATTTGGAGCTTATAAAGATCTAATTAATAATTTCTATATCATCTGAAGCCTAAAGACTTGCAATAGGCAGATTTAGCTCTTGCATAATGCATGTTTAATTAAATGTTAAATAATTAGTTTGAATATATCTTGGCAAGAATTAAGCTGTGAAAAATGAGATATTGTGAGAAAAAAACAAGATCGTGATATGCGACTTTAGGCCAATAAAGGTTGCCATTGCTGCATATTGATAATATTTAACAAGTAATTGGAGAAATCTGAGAAGTATGGCATTCGACTAGTTTGCTTGAAGCATCGACCAATTGTGTAACATCTCAAGCTTCTGACTTAAATTAATTGTGGCCATTAATTTATTACTTGATATGTCTTTGATGATTTGATAATTAATTCAATGGATGAACTAAGATCAATTCATTCTTCCGATTATTGATTTTTTGCCAATCTTCATCCGACAAGAAAGAAAACCTACGAAGTTAAGTTGATGAAGATGAGAGAGGTTATTGTTTGAATTATAGTGGTTGCTGATTAATAATGAGGCCGAGTCGACCCTTGAGTGCTGGAGATTTCGTACTGGATGACTGCATGTTGATTTGCATGATTTTAGTTGGTGTTTGTGATATCATTGGGCCTTGAATGATAAAAATCCATAATTTCTTTTTTGATCTTTATAACTCATAGCTCCAAGATAGAATAATAACAATGCTTTATTGTTTAGCATTCTGCACTCGGACAACTAACTGCTTGGTGAATAGATCTCTGCCCTTAGACAAGGAGTAGGGTCGCCTGTCCAACCTCGTGGGTTTTCTCCGGGTTCTCCGGTTTTCTCCCACTGCCAAAGACCCCTATGTCCAAGAGAATTATTGAAATAAAATTGAACCATGTGTTAGTCCCGAAATGACCTAGTTCGTGTCCAGTGGAAGTTAAATCTGTCTCTCTCTCTCTGCCCTGAATGACCACCATATTAAAAAATGAGTACGTTATGCGAGTTCTACTCCCTTTTACATTGTTCATACACACAAAATATAAATTAAAATTTTCAA
Source organism: Patella vulgata (assembly GCF_932274485.2). Taxonomy (NCBI): domain Eukaryota; kingdom Metazoa; phylum Mollusca; class Gastropoda; family Patellidae; genus Patella; species Patella vulgata. The sequence goes on from NC_065885.2 coordinate 10,188,119, forward strand.
TTTTAAAAAATGGAAGCAGAATAAAATTATACTTTTCAAAATTTTCAAAGTGTTCTTCGTGTTTTTTTTGACACCGTTCATAGACAACAAGTATAATTAACAATTTCAATTTTAAAAAATGCCCACGGAATAAATACTTTTCAAAATTCTCGAAGTATACTTAGTGTTTTTTTCGACTTTACATAATAAATTAACATTTTCAATTTTAAGAAACGGAAGTGGAATAAATACTTTTCAAAATTCCCGAAGTATACTTTGTGTTTTTTCGACTTTACATTATTTATACACATAAATTATAAATTAACATTTTCAATTTTAAGAAACGGAAGCAGAATAAAAAGCTTTCTAAAATTCTCGGTATACTTAGTGTTTTTTCGACTTAAATCGTCGATTAGAATGTCAGCCAACCAGCTTCATGTCTGTTCTAATTGCAGACAGACAGCGTAAGTTTAGTAGCAATTTTGAGAAGAAGATGGTAATTATTGCCAATCACTAAACAGACTCTTTTCCGTTTCTTTGATTGTTGAGTAACTCCTGTTAGAAGCCTTGTTGTGAGTCACAAAAGGAAAGATTATTACCCACTGGTCGTAAATCAATAGTAGAGTAGAAAATGTGCTAGTTATTTTATATTGTATTTATAAAAACACATATTTATTGATGAGTTCTGTTCGTTCACTAGCATGTCTATTGATTCTCGAAACACGATATTGTATCTTAAAAAACACATTGAATAGTGTGTATTTTAATGGCAGTTCTATAAGAAAACGGAAACTTTATACTAAATGTAATACAAATATCTTTTTTTCGTTTTTTATCACGTGCTAAGCGAAGTTAATGGACTCTGTCTCAGTATTGTTTCCGGAGCATATCACTGGAATGTCTCAGTATTGTTTCCGGAGCATATCACTGGAACAACTCTAGATATCTTTTTTACGGAGCTTTCCCACACCACAGCCTTTTGATAATTAGGTACTTTTCCGTTGAATAGTTTTTCTGTTTCCATGGCGAAAACTGACTTAGTTTTTAAGTGAAAATTTAGGTCATCTTAAACATCATTTTCTTCTTGTGGCGGAGTTGATTTTTTATATTTGGATGGAACCATTCTTAGATGCAAAAGTGAAAAGTGTGTTAAAATAAAAATGCAAATTAAGTTAATTTTGACTTGTTTTTCTTCTAATCCACTCGACCAAAACTAAAAGGATCTTTTGTCTGGGTTATTTTTATTCAAACTTTTTTCAAACGTTATTGCTTTCACACAGGTTGGGTGAGCGAGTGGAAACTTGTGTAAGCATATTTTGACATAAAACTACGAATGTGTCAACAGAATTTTGTTCATATCATAATATGCCCTTTTATTGTGTCTTTAAAAATGTTTGTCCCTTTGAATTAAAGGAGCTAAATCTGTAATATTGTTAGACCTAGAAATTGACACAAATTGTCTACAACGCATATAATAATGTAATATGAATATATATAAACTGATTTACATTCAATCCTTTCTGTTTTTGCTCTGATTTTAAATCTTTTATGTCTCAATTGAATGGCAATCTCTAGCGTCTGGTTATTCCCATCTACACCAATAGTATTTATTGCGCATGCTCTCCAGATTAAAATATGACATCACCGTTTGACACAACTTGTGGAATATATGTCTAGCCTCGTTCTTCGAGTCTTGTGTTAGAAATGACACTGAAACGTGTACCAATAGTAAAATGTTTATTTTGTCTTAAATATTGGATATCAGAATCCCATTTTTTCCTGGTAAGATCACAATATCAATGTTGATTTAAACTGGCGAATAATTGGATGATATTGAGTTAGAGCCTTAGCTACTTTAATGAAGGAAGAGTTATAGAAAGGTCTTATATTGTTTGCATTCATAACCTCAATAACCGACTTCCTAATCGATGTATTATTATGGCCCTCAGATGTTTTGTTCTAAAAGCTGCTTACTTAGCTCGCTCCTTATGTAACACGTTTGTTTCTAAATATAGATTTCTATGTTTTTTTCCAGTTTTGCTACACAAGAAAAGAATGGATTGTTGTTTTATAATGGCCGATTCAATGAGAAGCATGATTTTATATCACTGGAGATAGCTGATGGACAGGTTACGTTTTCCTTCTCACTGGGTGGCAGTATAACAAGTGTGTTTCCTTATGTAGAGGGAGGTGTTAGCAATGGCCAGTGGTGGAAAGTAAAAGTAGAATATTTAAATAGGGTAAGTTTTTCATATCCGTTGAAGGAATAACTGTGACTCAGGTTGGATCCTAGTGTTGGTTTCACCTTGACAGTGGGCCTGGCAAGGAACAGTATCTAGTCATTTGGATGGGCCAAAAAAACGAGGTCCTGTGTAGGATACTCTTCATTGAATTCGAACCATCGTGGCTTCTTTTACTTGCATGCCAATGTGTACATAGATGGGCCCTGTTTTTGTTCCATCAGAACAACTAAGAAATACTTGTCTTGTTAGCCCTGCGGGCACCACCTCTAATAACTGGGAACCAACCGTTTTTGTTATTAGTCCTACAGATGCTACCCGACAAGTTGGAACCATGCTTGTTATAACAGACGACTGAAATAACAAGAATCTTGACAGGTGTAAACAGCTGAAACGAATTTCGCAACTAATAAATATATTCCTTCTCACCATCAACTGAAAGATACACATTGCACCAAGACAAAGTGCATATTTTAGACATTGTTTAACAATTTTATTGGAAAATCTCAACATTAGGCCATATAAAATAATATTCGGTGCCGGTGCTTGGATAATCCCGGGTCACTTGAAATTTGAAAAAGGCAGCATGACCTGTTTTTATTTTTAGAAAATAAAAACAATCTATTTAATTACCGCACATAAATATTTTTCTACAGTCATAGGATGTAACTCTATAAAAATTTAAAAGAATACAAAAATGTTCCATAGGCTCATTTATCAAGTTGATCTGTTTCACAGAGGATTACGAAAGTCTTTTAATAACTCTGTAAAAGACGACTGCCTTCAACATGTGACGTCACATCACGCGGCATCAATCTTTGGCTCAATGGCGCGTGCATTGTTTACATAAGACTTTTAATACTGGTTTGGGCAGAATGCTGCCTTTTACTCATTTTAATACCCATTTAGACTTGAATTTAATTTGTCGGGGGGGATGGGGGGGGAGTGAATATTTGTGACTCATTAAGTCGCATCGATGTCATCCTTATCAGTGATTGTAGCGGCCAGGCAAATATTCACTGCTGATCAGTGTGTTATCAAGTATGCAACCCTGATAAATGTTACTGGATAATAATGCTTATAAACAACATGATGAGATAAATACGATATTTATAAGAAGTCATTTAGCCCAGTAGAGATCTTTTGGCAAAATAAAAACCTCCCTCTGAGAACCAGAATATTTTTTTGTATGGCCTTAGTTGAAATATTTCCTCATCATTTTATTATTACAGCAAGCAACGGTAACAGTAGGAGAGAATTGTGATACAGAGATCTCCGTCAGATATGGTCAGACTCTAGGAAATTATTCTTGTGCTGCTCGAGCTGTTCATATTTTACACGAAAAGTTAGTATTTATTTGATTATTCTTTAAACATACATTATGCAAGAGCTAAATCTGCCTATTGCAGGTCTGAAATGTTATCTTAATTATTAATTAGACATTAATTAACTGATCAAGGCCATAATCAACTCTTGATGGCATCAGATTTCTCCGATATTAAATAGATTAGAAAGGTTCAGCCATATTTTGATTTAATTTAAAAATGGAATAGTGAGACTTGGCTTTGAACAACCAGTACGGTGGTTGAAATTATTGCACAGGTCTTGTCAAACCTTCAAAGGCTAATATCTTTGCTCGCAATAGTGTAATTTGAATGAGATTTTTAAATTATTCATTTTACATTATCTATTTTCAAACTATACTAAGAATCTTACATAATGTATCTTTAAGAAGAAATTCAATAAGGTGACTGAAATTAAGCAAATGTTATATGATTTTTGATCAATTATTTAAAGATACATTCTAATACTTTATAAAACATTTCAGGCCTAAAGAAAGACCTGCAATAGGCAGATTTAGCTCTTGCATAATGCATGTTTAAATAGTCCTATAGACTGATATTTTTTTTGTATGAAAACGCCTACCAGAAGAGGCATACAGCATGAAATAATATACTGCATCATATTTATAGGAAAACTGAAAAAGAAGTAAAAAAATAAATAAAAAAAATAAAAATGTGTATGGTTACATTTAGCAAAAGCATGATATATAAAAGTGCATAACATCAATTTCTATTTTGGGCGAGAAGCTTGAACATGTCTACAAAGTAGGAAGGAATAGTAGGGGTAATTGTGATGATAGCAATTCCAACAACTTTTAGATCCCAGAGATTATTCAAAATTTGAATGCCTAAAGCAGTGGTTCTCAATTGTCTTTTGCCAAAGGCACACCTTGGAACACATGAAAAAATAGCGGCACACCTGGCTAAATATATATGAAAAATATTTTGGATTTTGCAAAATAAAGTCAGACGGCATACAACCGTAGACAGAGACTAGATAGAATGACTCAAACTAAATTGGGATCACGTTGTTTTTCGTATTTTCTTAGTGTGCCGTTCCAAAGTGTGTCGTCGCACACCGATTGAGAATCACTGGCCTAAAGTGTTCAAGTATTTATTGGAAATTATAATGTCTTTGGTACGTAAAGACTTTTGGTTTAACATAGTTAGATTATTTATTAATCTTGTTGTTTTTTTTGTTTTTTTTTTCTTTTTCTTTTAATTATCATTTAATCATTTTTCCAGATGTAAAAATCCAGTTGTGTTCTGTCACCGGTTTTTGGACTTAACGGGTCCACTGCAGATAGGTGGTTTGCCAGGATTACCAACTGCCTTTCAAGTTAAAAGTCGGAACTATGTTGGATGTATTGGGGATTTTTATATTGATAAAGTTTTACTGGATTTAAATACCTCTGTAGCTGACCTAGGAACAGAAAAAGGATGTCCTCCTAAAATAGAACAATGCAAATCCTCACCTTGTAAATTTGGAGGTAAATAGGAATTCTTTTTACACATAATCACCATATTTATTCTATCTCTATGTTGTAATATACAAGAAGTTTTGAAAAGAAATGAAATGGGGTTTAATGTCCTACTTTATACACCTTTCTGCACCAACTGGGCTAATGAAGACAGACATATGCCATGTAGTGTGCTGTGAAGGAAATTTTGCTTGTACAGCGTGCTACGGCCTACATTTATATCGTATTCCTACTGTCATGAGTTCTTTTACTTGCACTCCAATGTGTACACAGGACCTCGGTTTTTTGTATCATCCAACATACTAGACAGCTGTCCTTGTCAGGGCCGGGCCTCTCCGTCTTCACCGTCTTCATTAGCCCAGTATAAGAGCAGAACAGTAGGACGTTAAACCCCATTTCATTTCATTTCTCCGTCTTCATTAGCCCAGTCAGAGTATAACAATAGGACCTTAAACCCCATTTCATTTCATTTTTAGCAGGCCCTCCACCTTGTCAGTGGTGCGGAACAGATAGCCTTTAAAAGCTCATGTTATGAAAAGATACAGAAAACTTAACTTCCTTATTACTCCATTTAAGTTTCTGGTACTCTATTTCATCATGGTCTTGGGTTCCTTCCATGTGTTGGCCGAGAATGTTCCTCAGAACAGCATCTAGTTGTTCGGATGGTACGAAAAGCTGAGTCCTTTCTTACATGTTGGTGTGCATTCGAAATAAGAGTAGGATCATACCATTGGAATTCAATAGCAGATGGAAATGCTGCTGTTGAGGCAAATTTCCTTCATTGCACACGGCAAGGCACATGCCTGTCTTCATTAGACCAGTTGGTGCAAAAAAGTAGGTGATTTTAAGAAGCCCATTTCATCTTGTTGAACTTAATTTCTATTTTTAAGCCAATAATTATTGAAATTATGTTTTCAGGTACTTGTAAAGAAGGGTGGAATACTTTTATGTGTAATTGTCCAGAGAAAACTGGTGGCAAGGATTGTTCACAAGGTATCAACTTAATACTTTTATTTAAATTTCAAACAGATCATTTGTTTGCATATACTATATTATATCTCTACTACGGATGAAAACCCCCTTAAATGTTCAAGATGTATTAAGGATCCTGTGCATGGAATTCAGGTCTGTCCAATGTAGTTACTTTTTGTTTGCCTGAAGTGATCAGATTTAATGCAGTGAAATGTCACTCAATGACCACCTCAGTAATAAAATATATAAAATCTCTAACCTGGCATTCTAACTGAGTAGGAACACCAGTCAACTATATGTTATTATTGTGAATGAATGTTATTATTGTAAATGAATATTATTATTGTGAATGAATGTTATTGTAAATGAATGTTATTATTGTGAATGAATATTATTTTGAATGCATGTTATTATAAATGAATATTATTTTGAATGCATGTTATTATAAATGAATGTTATTATAATAAATGATTGTTATTATTTTGAATGATTGTAGTTGTAAATGAATGTTATTAATATTACAGTGATAGAATCGAGTAAAGAATTGGATGGTACAGGTTATCTCGAATACAGTAATTTAAATACTCCACCAGTTAACTTTCCCTGGTATAACAGTCTAGCTTTCAGAACACGATCGTATAACGGTACTCTTATGCAGATTATTCTCTCACAAGGTGAAGTGAGAATACAGGTAAGTTATAGACTTAAAACTTTTTTCTCTTTGTTCATTTATCCTTTTATTTTCAGTTTCTTTGGGTTTTTATATAGAGATATTTTATTCTCTATAAATGAATGGGAGATCGGGGAATTATGGAAGGGTATCGCTGGCAATGTTAAATGTAAAATGTAATGAGGGAAATGTAATCTGTAGATACATAAAAAAACAGCATTTTCCAATAAAACATTTGACATTTGACACATTGCATTTGACTTTGCCTTTAGAGGTATTTTGTCTTTAACATTACTGGTATTAGGACTTTGTACATTGTACGTTTTACACATAGTCAAAGGAAAAGACATTTTAGCAGAGCATTTAATATTGGCAGCGATACCCTTCCATGGGGAACAGGCAAAATGCCTATGTCAGCCCCCAATTTCCATTTCTTTGTCTGAAGCCTAAAATGATGTAACTGCATCATATCAGCTTGTATATAATTTGTGATTTGTTTCAGTTATTGGATGGCAATGTTATGTATCTATATGACGGTAGAGCTATTGTTATTTGTTTCAGTTATTGGATGGCTATGTTATATATCTATATGATGGTAGAGCTATTGTTTTTGATAATGCTAGAGTTAATGATGGTCAGTGGCATTATTTTGAATCCAGATGGTTTCAGGGTCAACTCAAGATGTTTCTGGATTATGGTCAAAGACAGGTAATATTTACTTCCTGCTTGGATTTTTATTTATTTGGATGGTCGAGTGTGCTTAAGATCATAAGGTCTGCTATTGAGTCAAGTGACGGGTTTTGATTCCCGCTTGTACGTGACAAGGAGTAAGGGTTACCTGTCCAACCTCGTGGGTTTCTCCGGGTCCTCAGGTTTCCTCCCACCGCAAAAGACCCCTATGTGCCAGCAAATTATTTAAATAAAATTGAAACATGTGTTAGTCCCGAAATGACCTAGTTTGTGTCAAGTGGACATTAAACCACATCTCTCTTACTCAAATAACAAATTGAAATTCTTATTTTCAATAAATTGTCAGTGGTTTTAATCAGATAACAAATTGAAATTCTTTGTCTTAATTGTATCATAGTTAAAGATACATTATGGGAGATAAGATAAAGAGCTGACAGTTCTTACTATAATAGTTAAAAATTAGATACTGTAAAGAGAATTTGCTGAAAATTTCAGTCAAATTGATCCATTCTGAACCGAGATTTTAGCGATTGAATTTTCCGCCTAGCCTCGAGCATCATTGATAAAGTCGGTAGGATAAAAAACATAGTCTCGATTATCCTCGATCATCATTACTAAAGTCTGTAGGATAAAAAACATAGTCTTGATTATCCATTTCCTGATTAAATTATGAATGGAAGTCGAACAGCAAATTGGAACCTAATCCAATAAACATCGCAGGCTAGCGATGCCATCAAGAGTTGATTATGGTCTGGATAAGTTAATTAATGTCTAATTAATAGTTTATAAAACATTTCAGACCTAAAGAAATACCTGCAAATAGGCAGATTTAGCTCTTGCATAATGTATTTTTAATGAATGAGAGTTGTACAAGATTGAATATATTTCATCTGTATTCATATAAAATAATTTTACTTGCTGTGTTTACTTACAGAGAATTGTTGAAATGCCGAGCACAGTTCTCGAGAAGCTTGTCCAGAAAGTTCATATTGGAGGTCACAAAACTGGCAGTGGACCAATCACAAATGGTTTTACAGGCTGTATAAAGGTAAAACTACTTTCAAAACTTTCTTTACCCGACTCTCTGCTCATACATAATCAAGGAAGCATCAACTCCAGTGAAACAGAATTGCTCCGTTCGATCTGTGACTTCTACTGTGCTCCGGTCCCCCACGACTATAAAAAGAAAACTAGTAGCTTCAGGAGGGAAATCTGGGATGGCAACCTGCCACTTTTAAATTTCTGATATTACTTTTAAAGAGCTACTTACGTTTAATCATATAACTATAATTTAATTTGAGACAACAGACTATTACATTATCAAGTCTCTTTATCTAATTGGAAACACATCTTTCTTGTAAATTATCAGGGGGGTTGGGTGGCCGAATGGTAAGCACGTGCTCGCTATATCATAAAGTCTGTCATTGAGTCAACTGGCGGGGTTTCGATTCTCCGGTTGTATGTGACAAGGAGTAGGGTCGTCTGTCCAACCTCATGGGTTTTCTCCAGGTCCTCCGGTTTCCTCGCCCTGCTAAAGACTCCTACGCTTAAGCGAATTATTGAAATAAAATTGAACCATGTGTTAGTCCCAAAATTACCTAGTTTGTGTCGAGTGGACGTTAAACCTTGTCTCTCTCTCTCTCTCTCTCTCTCTCTTATCATAAAACTGGAATTTAAAAAAAAAAAAATGTCCTCTGTTCAAGTTCTGGGGTGGGTTGAGGGAAATGGGAAATGATTCAATTTGAACTAAAGATATCTGGTTCCCACATGACAGGTGTGACACTTATGTTTATTAATGTCCAAGGTTGAGGTGTTGATAAGAAATTAATAAGCCATGTTAGTGTTCAAAAATTTATGTCCCCCTATATTGGGGTGTTGGGAGGTGCGGTGTAATGCGAGCGCAGTGGATCATAAGGTCTTATCATTGAGTCAAGTTGTGTGGTTTTAATTCCCCGCATGTATGCGACAAGAAGTAGGATCGCCTGTTCAAACATGTAACTTTTCTCCAGGTCCTCTGGTTTCTTCCCATTTTATTGAAATAAAATTGAACTATATGTTAGTCCCGAAATTGCCCTAATTGTTCTTTCTCTCTCGCCTGTATATTGAAATATAATATCTATTTGTTTTCAGGATGCACGTGTAGGTAATTCTGATATTTCACTGTTAGAACAACCACGAGAATCTAACGTTAAAATAGGTTGTTCATCACCAGACGTCTGTAAACAAGCTACATGTGGATCTGGAGAATGCATAGATCTATGGGGAGATTACTCTTGTCAGTGTACACCTGGTAAGTTATTTATTGGCCTATTTTATCTCGATATGTTTAACAAGATGTTGGCCGAGAAAGTTTGAGATTAGTACAGGACGTATAATTGTTTGGATGGGACGAAATACTGTTTCCCTCATAGCACACTGTATGGCGTATGCCCGTATTCTTGAGCCCAGTCGGAGTAGAACAGTAGGACGTTAAACCCTGTTTCATTCATTCATTACTTATAAAGACATATTAAAGCGGCATAATGTAAGATTTGAGCTGACAGTTCTCGCAATAATAGTTGAAAAATAGATAATGATAAGGGAATATGTTGAAAATGTCAAATTACTTCACTCTGAGCCAAGCTATCAGCAATACAATTATAGTCTAGCCTTAATTGTCATTGCTACCGTTGTTACGATAACAAACAAAGTCTCGATTATCCGCCTTTACAGTAACCGCAGCAACAGCAAAACTTGATTAAATCTACTTAATATTGGAGCCATCCGATGGCATTGGGAGTTGATTATGGTCGTGATAAGTTAATTGATATCTAATTAATAATCTATGTAACATTTAAGTCCTAAAGAAAGACCTGCAATAGGCAGATTTAGCTCTTGCATAATACCTGAATAACGTGATATATTTTACCCACTGTATAGGCACAGTAGGACCACAGTGTGTGGAAGTATGTACCAGTGTCAACCCCTGTCAGAACTATGCTACATGTAAATACCCACAAGGCAATGCTCAGACATACACTTGTGAATGTGGTAAGAGACAGAATGGAAGGTATTGTGAAATTGTTTCACCTAAAACATGTCCTGTGACTTGGTGGGGTGATCCGGTGTGTGGACCCTGTGATTGTCCAAAGAATCTTGGTTTCAACAGTTCATGTGATAAAACAAACGGAGAATGTTTTTGTATGGTAAGTTTAGCAAATATATAGTCAATTATTAATAAGAAATGTTATAGATATCTTCAAAAGATTTGATCTGGTTGTTCTTATTGGTCAGATTTTTTTATTTTTCCTTGTGCAATCAAAATATTATGTGCCTTGTGCTAATTAGCAATTTCTCAAAATATAGCAATTTTTGTGTTACCATGGATACACATTTGACTTTGATTTTGTTGTTTCCTGGAATATCAAAATATTAGATGCCATTTGTTAAGTAGAAATTTCTAGAATTTAGTAATTGCTGTGTTTCTTTTAAATACATTGGTTATTCTAACAAACTGTTTTGGTTTTTTTAAATCTACAGGAGAATCATTACAGACAACCAGGTGTTGGTAAATGCAGTGCATGTGATTGTTACGAGAAGGGATCCGAGAGTTTGGCATGTGATCAGATAACTGGAAAATGTAAATGTCGTAACGGTGTAATAGGCAGACGATGTGATCAGTGTTCTAGTAAATTTGCAGAAGTTGAAGATAATGGTTGTGTCAGTAAGTAATGTTACAATTTAAGAGACGTAAGTCACAGTGGCTCAGTGAGTAAGATGCTGGCTCATTAGACTGGAGGTCTCGGGTTTCATCCCAGTGGGGGGGTTGGATGGCTGAATGGTTAGCTTGCGCGCGCTGTATCATAAAGTCTGTCATTGGGTCGACTGGCATGGTTTCGAATCCCCGGTTGTACGTGGCAAGGAGTAGGGTCGCCTGTTCAACCTCGTGGGTTTTCTCCGGTTTCCTCCCACTGCTAAAGACCCCTACGCGCAAGCGAATTATTGAAATAAAATTTTTAAAAAAAACATATGTTAGTCCCGAAATGACCTAGTTTGTGTCGAGTGGACGTTAAACCCAATTTCTCTCTCTCTCTCTCTCTCTCCATCCCAGTGTTAACCGAGAAAGTTCCTCTGGATTTTCCAGCTTGGTTTTCCCTTGTCAGTGGTGCAGGACAGAGGGGGCCTGACAAGGAAACTTGTCTAGTTGTTAAGATTGGATAAAAAAATTGAGGTCACGTGGACACATTGACTTGCACGTAAAAGATCCCTTGGCAATTGGAATTCGATTTAAAAGTAAGCTGTAGCGCTTCTGTCAAGGCAAATTTTCCTCATAGGACACTGCATGGTGTATGCCCATATTCATTAGCCAAGTCGGAGCAGAAATATTGGATGTTAAACCTCATTTCATTTTGTTTAAGTGATGTTGTATTGCCATGGATCGGAATCTAGATTCTGTCCATTGAAGGTCATGCTTTTCTGCACCAACTAGGCTAATGATGGGGCATTCAGCTCTCGACTAGAGTACCTTAGCGTAAAATGGTAGGGCATGAGTCTCTCGACTAGAATACCCCGGCGTAAGATGGTAGGTTGAATACCCTGTTGTTGAATCCAGTCGTATGCCGAGAAGTAATTTAAGAAGGATGGTTTTAATTGTGTTGTAATAACTATCCATGTTATATTATTTTAGTAAAGTATAACGTATGTCCACATAGTCGAGCTGGTGATATATGGTGGGAGAGAACAGAGTTCGGCGTAACAGCTGTACAGAAATGTCCTTATGAAGCACAGGGTAAATAATATTAATGTTTCTATATTGTTTTGAGAAGAATAATGTTTCTGGACTGATGTTGAACAGTCTGCACACAGAGAACTATCTACTTCGAGAATGGATCTCTGCCCTAAATGATCACCATATCACATCTGTCTTACATACACAGACTAATAATATCTTTTCAATTTTATTAAATAGAAGCGGAATAAATCCTTCACACAATTCTCGAAGTATGCTTAGTGTTTTCAACTTATTGATTTACGACTTAAAATGTCAGTCAACTTGGTTAGTGTCTGTTCTCAAGCGCGGAGCTAACTGTAAACAGACAGCATAACTTTAGTATGGGAAGTTGAAATAACGTCCATTGTTTCGATATAAAGGGTGCAATATAGTGATGACCTATTATTGCCTATCATTATGTTATTAAATGTTTAGTATAAATTTAAATATTGTATTTTAATTTTTTGTTTGTTTTGGATATTCTAGGAAGTGCTAAAAGAGAATGTTTTGAATGTAAAGAAGGTAGGTTTCATATTCGTATATTATTTTAGAGCATTTATTGTTTAAAAGAGTACAAAAAGTTCAAACAAAATAAACTGCCAGATACTAAGACCATACAAAAAAACACACAAAATTATTCTAAATTTAATATCTGAGAACCAGAATATTTTCGTGTGTGGCCTAATCTTTCAAAATTAAAATGAAGAATTGTTGTTTTTGTTTGGTATATCTTTTAATCACGAGATTTATATGGTCTATTTATAGGTGTATCATGTCTATATAAGGAAGAAGGTTGGCAGGAACCAGACTTGTATAATTGTACCAATCAAAACTTTACTAAACTTGCTTCCTTGGTAAGTCTTTTTTATATTTTTGGAATAAATGAGTAATGAAATGAAATGGAGTTTAACGTCCTACTGTTCTGGTCAGACTGGGGCAATGAAGACGGGCATACACCATACAATGTGCTATGAAGGAAATTTTGCCTGGAAGTCGGGCTACTGTCTACTCTTATATCGAATTCCAACTGCCAAGGGATCTTTTATGTGCACTCCAAGGTGTACCTCAGTTTTTTGTCCCATCTGAACGACTAGACAGCTGTCCTTGTCAGGCCCTCGTTCTTGCAGCGTAGTGAAAGGGAAACCACACCAGAAAATCCTGATGAACTTTCTTGGTCAAACACTGTGATCGAACTGCAGGCTAGTGAGCCAGCGTCTTACTCTCTTTGCCACTGTTTTAAATAAACATTAACATGTAAGAGATAAGGATGGTTATTGTGTGAGGTGAATATTTGTGAAGTATTTTAAATTTTGTTCAAGAATGATTTGATATTTGTTTTGTTTTTTTCAGTTTAAAACCTCGATATCTAACACATATACAGCTAAGAATGGAATAGATAGATTAGTAGATGCTACTAATACAACTAGTAATATACTGGGTGGAGATATACTCATGTCGTATAATGCTATCAAAAAGATATTACTGTACGAAAATACACAACAAGGGTTAAACCTAACCAGTGAACAACATAGTACATTTATTCAGGTATGATTGTAGTACATTTATTCAGGTATGATAGTAGGAGATTTATTCAGGTATGATGGTAGTACATTTATTCAGGTATGACAGTATTACATTTATTCAGGTATGACAGTAGTACATTTGTTCAGGTATGATAGTAGTACATTTATTCAGGTATGACAGTATTACATTTGTTCAGGTATGATTGTAGTGCATTTACTCAGGTATGATGGTAGTACATTTATTCAGGTATGATAGTAGTACATTTATTCAGGTATGATATTAGTACATTTATTCAGGTATGATAGTAGTACACTTATTCAGATATAATTATAAAATATTAAATAATAAGAATTTGCATTGATGCAGTGGCTGGTTAAATACGAGCAAGTGAGAATAACTGTCCTAATTGAGGAAGGAAATTCAATCTTGGTGTAGGTGTTTTTTTTAGGTGAATGCCTTGACCAATCTCAAGAACAAGCAATATATTTATATGTATATATTTGTAGAGAATGCTGATAGCCATGAGTAATATTACCAATCCAGAATACGAAGACTTATGGGAACGGACCAATTATTTAACAGGTGGCGCTGGAGAACTTGTCAATGAATTTGAGAAATATACAGAGACTCTAACTCGGAGCATGGCGCCAGCTCAATCCTTGCCATTTGATGCCATTTCTGATAATATGGGTAAGGACAATCTCTATTTTTTAGAACATAAAATGGACAAAAATGAGCTCTAAAACATATATTAATGTAATTTAGAAGACTGTGGATAATACTGAGTTATAGCTCTACGCCCTTTAAAGGATCCAACCTAGTGGATTTTCTCGGGGTCCTCCAGTTTCCTCCCCCTGCTAAAAACCCCTACGCGCAAGCGAATAATTGAAATAAAATTTAAAAAAAAAAAAACAAAAAAACATGTTAGTCCCAGAATGAGCTAGTCTGTGTCGAGTGGATGTTAAACCCCATTTCTCTCTCTCTCTCCCTTTAAAGGAAATCAGACTCGTAAATCAGATGTTTTTATTTAGGCCTATTATATTGTATGTCATGGTCATGCTATCCACAAGTTCAATATAAAACTAGTGGTCATTGATCATTAGATCAGTGGTTTCATCCATGTTGTCATTACAAGGAATCACTCCGAATACCTTGTAAAACAAACTTTTGGTTGTGTGTCCTTACTTTCTGCAGCGGGCGGATTGGATGGCTGAATGATTAGTGCCTGTCATTGAGTCAACTGACATGGTTTTGATTTCCCGGTTGTACGTAACAAGGAGTAGGGTTTTGATTCTCCGGAGCCTACGTTTTCCTTCCATTGCTAAAGACCCTTACTCGCAAGCGAATCATTGATATAAAATTGAACCATATGTTAGTCCCGAAATGACCTTGTTTGTGTTGAGTGAATGTTAAACCCCACTTCTCTCTCTCTCTTTTTTTTTGTTAGACTTTTTCTGGTTTATGGTGATTTGTAGAAAAATTCCTAATTTAAAAAAGTCATACAATTCCCAGCTTAAAGGAAATGTTGGGTTATATAAGATAGAATAATGAGAAATGAAATGAAATGGGGATTAACGTCCTACTGGGGTTTAACGCTCCGAACTGAGCTAATGAAGACGGGCATACGCCATACAGTGTGCTATGAGGGAAATTTTGCCCGGGCAGCGGCACTATCGCCTACTCTTATATCGAATTCCAACTGCCAGGGGATCTTTTACGTGCTTTCCAATATATACACGGGACATCAGTGTTTCATCCCATCTGAAAGACTAGACAGCTGTCCTTGTCAGGCCCTCCATCCTGCATCACTGACAAGGGGGAACCACGTAGAATAATGAGAATTTTATATGTTTTTATCTGTTTTTAGTTATGGCGGTTGATTGGATCCAGAAAGGAAACTCATCCAATAATTTTCTACCTAAATATGATCATATATCGAAGAAAGGAACTTTTGATGATGAAACAAAAGTTCGAATACCATCAACATTATTATATCATACAATCGGTAAGTTAAAACCATTTCTATTTGAACTTATGGGGGTTGGATGGCCGAATGGTTAGCACGTGTGTGCTGTATCATAAGGTCTGTCATTTTTAGTCAACTGGCGTGGTTTCGATTCCCCCCCGATGTTTGTGACAAGGAGTAGGGTCATCTGTTCGACCTTGTGGGTTTTCTTTGGGTCCTCCAGTTTCCTCCCACTGCTAAAGACCCCTACACTATAGTTAGTCCCGAAATGACCTAGTTTGTGTCAATTGGACTTAAACACACTCTCTCTCTCTCTCTCTCTCTCTCTCTCTCTCTCTCTCTCTCTCTCTCTCTCTCTCTCTCTCTCTCTCGTACTGTAGTTTACAAGGGATTAACAATCCCTCAAATAACGGTCAGTGAGTTTAAGATATCAAGATTGATACAAAAATCTAAATAAGGATAAACTGGTTGATGATAACAAGTTTGATATTAAACTATTGACCTATATATTTGTTTTCAGGATCTACAGACATGACCAATAAAATTTACACAGGTTTTGTTATGTATAAAACTATTGGTAATTTAATGGCTAAAAACTTCTCCTCCAATGTCAGGTAAGTAATTCTTCCTAATACTAAAAACACAAATGTTTTCATTAAACTGTAATGCATACTTATGGAAGTAAAATCACTAGTAGGTTTATAATGTTATTTGGTCACATGGTGCAGTCGTTCGTATGGGATGAAAAACCAAGGTCCCATGTACACATTGGCATGCATTTAAAAGAACCCTTGGCAGAATTCGATATACGAGTAGGCCATAGCCTTGTGAGCAGGCAAAATTTCCCTCACAGCACACTGTATGGCGTATGCCTGTCTTCATTAGCCCAGTTGGAGCAGAACAGTAGGACGTTAAACCCCATTTCATTTATTTGGTCATATTTTGAATCCGATTTTATAGACTAGTAATTGTTGTACTAAAAGTAGGGGTGGGGTGGTTGCGGAGTGGTCTAACACTGCACTTTAGATCATAAGACTTGTCATTGATTCCTATGGTGTGGTTTCGTTTGCAAGCTAGTATGTTACAAAGAGAAGTGTCGCCTCATGGTTTTTTTTTTCCACTTTCTAGAATTACCTCCCATTTCTTAAGACCCCTATATGCAAGCAAATTTATGGAAATATACCCATTTTCTCTCTCTCTCTGTCGTTCTCCCTATCTCTGTCGTTCTCCCTCTATAATGCACTCCCCAGTCACTAAAGGCCTCTAAAGATTATCATGTTTTTGTTTCTCTGGTTAATATTCGTCCAGATTTCTTTTAATGAAATAAATTTGCATCTTAAATTATTTGAAATTGAATTACAGAACTGAACGTCCAATCAGAATTAACAGTCCAGTAGTAACCGTAGTGATTGTAGATGAAGGTCGAACAATAAAAGGGAAATTAACCGAACCAATAGAAATAATATTCCGTCAGCTTGATTCCTCCAATCGTTCAAGTCCTCAATGTGTTTACTGGGTAACTGACAATAATGGGTGAGTAACTAATGTCGTATTGTAGACCTCTCTCGTTTGTAGTATGTTCATTCCACATGTAGTGGATACAGTTATCTCCCTTTAGTCCTCAATGCGTTTACTGGGTAACTGACAATAATGAGTAAGTAACTAATGTGGTATTATAAACCTCTCTCGTTCGTAGTATGTTCATTCCACATGTAGTGGACACAGTTACCTCCCTTTAGTTACTCATATAAAGAATAGTATAATAAATGATTGGCCTAGTTTTAAACTAGCTTCGTTAAAATACTGTGCTCCTGAAAAGGATAACAATACAACCCTAAAAAGATGCCTTTCTTGTTGAGTTAACATGGATTAACGGGTGAATGGTTAACCTGTGCACGTACGATCATTAGGTCTGTCATTGAATCAAGTGGCATGGTTTCGATTCCCCGCTTGTAGGTGACAAGGAGTAGGCCTAGTGTCGCCTGGGGAATTTTGAGTCGGTTGAATTTATTTCTGTTTTTATATATATTTGGACACTGTATATTTATGTCTGTGGGAATTTTGAGACGTTGAATAATTTTCTGTGTGTTTATATTTTAGTGAAAGTTTGTGGTCAACTGAAGGATGCAGTGTTAAAGACAGATACAGTAAAAATAACCATCGTTTTGTCGTCTGCTCCTGTACACATCTCTCAACATTTGCCGTTCTTATGGATGTTGCCGACCAAGAGGTAAAATTTTGTTGATATTATAATAACTATAGTTTCTTGAGAATGTAATAAAATTGAAATTCTCTGTAGTGGCATGTGTACAGTTTTTACTATCTCATTACAAGGAATCCCTCAGAATACAAGCTTTTGATTGTGTCACTCCTTCCTTCAGCAGACGGGGGCTGGGGGTGGGGGATTGGATGGCTGAATGTTCTACGTGACAAGGAGTAGGATCGCCTGTCCAACGTCGTGGGTTTTCCCCGGGTCCTCCAGTTTCCTCCCACTGCTAAAGACCCCTACATGCAAGCGATTTATTGAAATAAGATTCAACCATATGTTAATCCAGAAATGACTTAGTTTGTGTCGAGTGGATGTTAAACTCCATTTCTCTGTCTCTCTCTCCTTTAGCGGGCTAGGATTAGGATTCGATGTCACATCTGAATTTACAAATGACGTCCCCAACCCAAATGACATTAATAGAATTTATGTTGCAAAGATAACAAAAACAATTCCCATGAAATGTATAATACAGTGGGAAATCTTGGAAGAGAATCATAGAAAATATTGCATTGTTTATTATTGAAATGAATATTTATTATTTCAGTATCTTGCGACTAAGCCTGTTACCGTGGAGATATTGACCTACATTCTGACGTCTGTATCACTTATGTTATTATTTGTGGCGTTCTTCATCTTCATGTGTTTAAAACGACTACAATGTAACTGGAATTCCATCCACATCAACCTGATTGTAGTTTTATTTATCTCGGAACTGGCCTTCATTATTGGAATTAATCAAACAGAACCAAAAGTAAGTTTGAGTATTGGAGTCACGGTGGCTCAGTGAGTAGGACGTTGACTCGCTAACCTGGGGGTCCCTTGTTCGATACCGTCGTTGACCAAGAAAGATCATCAAGATTATCTGGCGTCGTTCCCCCTTGTCCGTGGTGCAGGAAGAAGAGCCTGGCAAAGGACAACTTATGGTCGTTTAGATGGGATGAAACCTGAGGTCCCGTGTATACATTTGCGTGCACTTAAAAGATCCCTGGACAGTTAGAATTTGATATAAGAGTAGGCCGTAGTGCCGCTATCTATGCAAAAATTCCCTCATAACACATTGTATGGTGAATGCCGTCTTCATTAGCCCAGTTCGGAGCAGAACAGTAAAGCGTTAAACCCCATTTCATTTCATTTTCGTTGTTGGCACTGTAGGGGATGCCGAATTGATCATATCTTTGTAAAATACTGAACAAAATTCTACCATTTTTGAATTGATAGCCCAGATTCAATATTCAATGTAATTGTTGTGTGGAATATTGTGCAATTTTCAATTTGTAATCTGTTTGTCAATACAGAACTATTTTTGGACTGATATTCCTTTTAGAGATTCAATTTTGAATGTAATTTCTGTTTTATTTACAGATATTTTGTCGACTAATTGCCATCACTCTACAGTATTTCTATATGGCATCGTTCTCGTGGTTATTTGTGGAGATATTACACATCTACAGAATGTTAACAGAAATACGAACAGTTAATTATGGTTCTATGAAATTCTACTACTTAATAGGATATGGTAAGATTATTCTAATTCTCTTCCGTATAATTTCTGTTCTGAATGCTTTGCGGACTTAGTAATTAGGAGAGGTTTTGGATGGTCGAATGGTTAGCACGTGTGTGCTGTATCATAAGGTCTGTCATTGAGTCAACTGGTGTGGTTTCGATTCCCCGATTGTACATGACAAGGAGTAGGGTAGCCTGTCCAACCTCGTGGGTTTTCTCTGCGTCCTCTGGTTTCCTCCCACTGCTAAAGACCCCTATGCGCAATCAAATTATTAAAATAAAATTGAACCATATGTTAGTACCGAAATGACGTATTGAGTGGACGTTAAACCCCATTTCTCCCTCTCCCTCTAATGCCCCTTTAAAGAGTTGTATTTTAGAATATATTAAATTGACCTTGTTATAGATCTATATATTATATAATTTCAGTAATACCAGGTATAATAGTAGGACTAGCTGTTGGTTTATATACAGATGGATATGGTAATAGTCAATTGTAAGTAAAACTAGCTCCTAAATTTCTTGAGATTTTCAAGTTTGCTTACCATGATGGAACCCAAGGAAGTCTCACTTGTCTTTAAAATAACGGGGGAAAGAACCCTGTAACAATTACCTTAAACATTCTAGCAGAAAAGTGGGATGTTTAACCCCATTACATTTCGTAAAACATTTGAATCATCTTCAGAAAACGATATGATTATATGTATTCAAAGGTACCAATTAATTGGTTAAATGTATGGGTGTGTTTCAATTATTTAGTTAATGTAGCCTCAGTGTGTAAAGTGCTGGATCACAAACCAGTTCCAGGGTTGGATTTTAGTGTTGGCCCTGAAAGTTCCTCAGGATTTTCCAGCCTAGGACAAAAATCTGATTTCCCATATATATCATGATCCCTTAATCAAAATAGGAGTAGACAATAGTGCCGCTGTTCTGGAACACTGTATGGAATATACCTGTGTTGATTATCCCAGGTGGGGGTCTAGTGGTCTGTCATTGAGTCAACTGGCATGGTTTCGATTCCCCAATTGTACATGACGAGGAATAGGGTCGTCTGTCCAACCTTGTTGGTTTTCTCTGGTTTCCTCCCACTGCTAAAGACCCCCTACATGCACATGAATTATTGAAATAAAATTATACCATATGTTAATCCCAAATGACCTAGTTTGTGTCAAGTGGATGTAAACTCCATTTCTCTCTCTCTCTGATAAGCCCAGTTTGTGCAGAAAGTTATGAAGCTAAATTCTTTTTCATTTACTTTGTATTGATTTATTGATGTATATTTGATTTGTATTGATTTATTGATGTATATTTGATTTGTATTGATTTATTGATGTATATTTGAATTGTATTGATTTATTGATGTATATTTGATTTGTATTGATTTATTGATGTATATTTGATTTGTATTGATTTATTGATGTATATTTGTAGCTGTTGGTTATATACTACTAATGGTATTATATGGAGTTTTGCTGGACCAATAGCAGCATCTACAGCAGTAAGTAATTTAATACATTCTTCATTCTTATCTTCACCTCCATGGTCACTTGTCCAACCTCGTGGGATTTCTCCAGATCATCTGGTTTATACCCAAATCTGAAGAACCATACGCACAAGCAAATTATTGAAATAAAATTGAACCATATGTTAGTCCCAAAATAACCTAGTTTGTGTCAACTGGACGTTAAACCCCATTTCTCTCTCTCTTTCAGAAATTCAACTTTCACAATTTTGTATAAAACACAAATTTATATAGAAAACAATCACTGGGTTTATTTCTCACTACTTTTCAACAAGTTCCTCTTGTCGTTTCCCATATAAATTTGTGTTTTATATCATATGTTCAGTTACTAAATGCCATAGAAGGATTTCACAATATTGTAGTTGATAGGGATCAGATCAGACATAGGCGGTTCCTCAATTTTCCATTCATTTATGGTGAAAAAGATATCTCGGTAAAAAAAAAATGTAATCAAAATCCCTCAAATCATGATCCACAGCTTTAAAAATACAGATATTTTATTTATCAATTTTCAGGTTTCAGTCTTCACTTTTATTCTGGCTGTAAGAGCAAGTCTACGTGAAAAGGTTCATGTCCGGGATATCCAGTCTGTCAGGTAAGATTTATTCAATACAGATGTTACATGCTGTGAGCTTCTGTTGTCTGATTGTATTAGCAATCACGGTGCCTAATTGGGTTAGACGATGGCTCGCTAGCCTGGAGGTCGGGTGTTTGATCCCTGCATTGGCCGAGAAAGTTCATCTAGATTTTCCGGCGTGGTTCCCCCTTGTCAGTGATGCAGGACTCGGGGCCCGATAAGAACAGCTGTCTAGTCGTTCGGATGGGACGAAAAACTGAGGTACACATTGGCGTGCACGTAAAAGATCCCTTGACAGTTGGAATTCAATATAAGAGTAGGTCGTAGTGCCGCTGTCCAGGCAAAATTTCCCTCATAGCACACTGTATGGCATATGCCCGTCTTCATTAGCCCAGTTCAGAGCAGAACAGTAGGATGTTAAACCCCATTTCATTTCATTTGTTGTCTGATTGTGATGTGTCTTGTTCGTTGGTTTAACTACAGAGCTTCTGTTGGTTCATGTGTGGTGCATTTTTTTGTCCCCCGCCTTTCGAAGAAAGCAGGGGACTATTAAAATGGGTTCGTCTGTCTGTCTGTCTGTCCGTCACACTTTTTGGGACACAATAACTCTCTTCCTAATTGAGCTAGAATGTTCAAACTTGGTGTATGTGTTTATTAGGTCAATGCCTTGATGGAGTTCGAAGATGAGCATTTTCCGCTTAGGGTAAGCAGAGATAAGCAATTTGATTGGTTGATGCTTTGGGACACGATAACTCTCTTCCTAATTGGGCTAGAATGTTCAAACTTGGTGTATGTGTTGATTAGGTCAATGCCTTGATGGAGTTCGAAGATGAGCATTTTCCGCTTAGGGTAAGCAGAGATAAGCAATTTGATTGGTTGATGCTTTGGGACACGATAACTTTTAATTGAGCTAGAATGTTCAAACTTGGTGTATGTGTTTATTAGGTCAATGCCTTGATGGAGTTCGAAGATGAGCATTTTCCGCTTAGGGTAAGCAGAGATAAGCAATTTGATTGGTTGATACTTTGGGGCACGATAACTCTCTTCCTAATTGAGCTAGAATGTTCAAACTTGGTGTATGTGTTGATTAGGTCAATGCCTTGATGGAGTTCGAAGATGAGCATTTTCCGCTTAGGGTAAGCAGAGATAAGCAATTTGATTGGTTGATGCTTTGGGACACGATAACTTTAGTTCTAATTAAGTGAGATTGATGAAACTTGGTGTATAGATTTATTATATGAATACCTTAACTAAGTTCGATAATGAACATTTTTTGCTGAGGGTAAGCAGAGTGATAAGCAATTTGATTGGTAGAAACTTTGGAACACAATAACTCTCCTTCTAATTGAGGTAGAATGTTCAAACTTGGCATAGGTGTCTTATTAGGTGAATGTTTAAACTTGATGTATATGTAGATGTTCATTAGGTGAATGTCTTGACTGAGTTCAATAATTAACATTTCGAGCTGAAGCTAAGCAGAGCTAATCGATTTCATTTGTTGATGGTTTGGGACAAGATAATCTTGATTCTATCTGATAGAGAGTGATGAAACTTAGTGAAAAAAATAAATGTGCGATTAATTAATATGTGTCATCTATTTATTTTGCAATTTCGGCGGGGGACATCAGCCTCACTGTTGGCTTGTCTGTTCTTACTATGTTGATATTTTTTATATATTACAGGATGGGCTTGTTATCATCGATAATATTGTTGGCCATTTTGAGTGTTACATGGGTTATAGGACTGATATCTGTTAACTATGGTGTCAAAGTTCTACATTATATATTTGCCTGTCTCATGTTGGCCATTGGTGCTTTTATTTTTGTAACTCAAGTTTTACTCAATAGAAAGGTGAGTGGAAAATTTTTCAAAGTATTAACTATTTTCCATAGCATAACGATTCTGTCAACTTTACTCTAGTGAGTCTCACTGGCTCAGAAGGTCCTGAGTTCGACCCTTGATTTTCCAGCCAAGTTTCTCCCTTGTCTGTGGTGTAGAATGGAGAGCCTGGCAAGGGAAAAACATATCCATCTGATATATAGAGATAATATTACTAGTATTGAAAACAGCAAGACACCTAACTACATGTTCACAGATGTAAAATTGTATTTAGTTTAGATGCATTTACATATTAAAACATGCTATTTGTATTATTTTAGTTGTGTTTACATATTAAAACATTATATTTGTATTATTTTAGATGTGTTTACATATTAAAACATGCTATTTGTATTATTTTAGTTGTGTTTACATATTAAAACATGCTATTTATATTATTTTAGGAGCGTTTACATATTAAAACATATTTGTATTATTTTAGGAGCGTTTACATATTAAAACATGCTATTTATATTATTTTAGGTTCGTTTACATATTAAAAGAGCATGGTATAGACTACAGGGGAAGAAATTAGAATTAGATGAGAATTTAGCTGGTACACGTAGTACTGTAGTTTCTGTAAGTATTATTATAGCAATTTATATTTATTGATAATTCTTGTAAAATGATTTCAAAAAATGAATATTCTTTCATCGTCAACGGTTTCAGTGAGTCTAACTGGATCGATCCTTTTGTTGGTCAAGGAAGTTCCTTTGGATTTATCAATCTGGTTTCCTGCTGTCAGTGTTGCAGGGGCTAGCAAGATAAAGCATCTAGTTGGTAACACGTTAAAGATCCCCAAATATTTAGAAATCGTATAAAACCTATATCAGTTTAACTTATGTGTGGGGTTGGATGGCCAAATGGTTAGTATGTGCGCGCTGTATCATAAGGTCTGTCATTGAGTAAACTGGCGTGGTTTCGATTCCCCAGTTGTACGTGACAAGGAGTAGGGTCATCTGTCCAACCTCATGGGTTTTCTCTGGGTCCTCCGGTTTCCTCCCACGCAATTGAATTATTGAAATAAAATTGAACCATGTGTTAGTCCGGAAATGACCTACTCTCTCTCTCCTCTCTCCTCTCTCTCTCTCTCTCTCTCTTTCAACTGATGTATTTTTGTTTGTTTTTATTTTATAGAGATCCGCATTAGCATATCGTCATGAATCATCAACGGAGGGTGGATTACATCGTATAAATATTGGTATATCTACTACATCTACAACTAGTCAGTCTACCAGTAAAAGTAGCGGTGTTATACGGAAAGATGACTATTTACGTAGTACCAGTAGTTCTACGTCTGGTCATGTACCATCTGGTCCGATATATCCACCAAATACAGGTATACCACCATATGGCTACGATTCTTCTCTCTTCCATGATAAACAGACACAAGGTATATTTTGATATTTTAATTTTATTGGTACTAAGATAACAGTTTTATTGTGATCATGAAGTTGTGTAGTTTTTAAAAATATGTGTGTGCTTCCTATTTTTTGCTTAATGTCTTGATGAGTCAATTTAGCACTCATAGGTGTAGGCCGAAGCCCCCCCAGATTCGGGAGCCATCCATTTTTCGGACAATGTATTTCCATTTTTGGGGCACAAACATCAGAGAATGGAGAACATTAAGTTGATATTGTTTAACATATTGTAAATTTATATTGTTGTGTTATTAATTAAAAATAAACAACCATCACAGCTTTGTAGAAAATTCGTTTTAGTTAATGATTGATTCATTTTGAACATTTGGGTGACAAAGCGCCCTCACCCCCTAACTGAGATGGGCCCCCTATGTTAGCACTATAGGAGTAACCCGCAAACTACAATATTGTAAGAGATAAATTTAATACGAATATCGGTCAAAAATTGGTTCAATTCAGTGTTTACAAAGATAGGTTGACTTGAAATTTATTTGATTTACGCTGCTCGCTATGTAATAAGCCCACCACCATTGAACAGAGCCTATAAAATGATATGTATTTCATATTCCACAATAAATTATTTTCAGGTGAAGTTGCTCCTAAAGCTGGTCATGAATCAGATTCTGATAGTGATGTCTCTGTTGATCGTAACAGCCTTGACCTTGCTTCTAGTCACTCTTCTGATGATGAGGAAGATTTGGATGGTGGAACTAGATGGGATCATCAGGTCTCATCTAGTAAAACTGTTGGTATGTTACTTTTCAAAATAGACAGTTTTTCTTGAATTTCTTTTATAGGTATTATCATATTTAATCATTTTTTTTTTCTATTTTTTGCAGAAAAAGCCAGAGAACAATTAGAAAAACATAAAAAAGAGAAAGAAAAAGAAAAATTAAAAAATAATAATTCCCCAAGTAAGTAGATGAAGCTGTTTATCTGAAAACAAAAACAATCTAGTTGAAAGAAACAGGACAAAATGGGTATAACGTCCTACTTTTCTACACACTTAGTTTTGGGGATACAAGGGTCGTAGGTTGCTAATGACTAAGTCTCCTGGTTCTTTGTTGAACCGAGAGCCACGGTTGCTCAGTGAGTAAGACATTGGCTCGCTAACCTGGAGGTCCCATGTTCGATCCCATTGTTGGCCGAGAAAGTTCATCATTTTCCAGGGTGGTTAGTCTTTGTCAGTGATACAGGATGGGACAACATATAGTTGTACAGATGGGACGAAAAACATAGGTACTTATTAGGGTGCACATAAAAGCTATCAAGAAAAAAATAAAATGTGTGAATAGAACGAGAGAGAGAGAGTAGTGTTTGGATACTCTGTGCTATATTTTAAAATATATGAAAGATAAATTTATTTTCTGTTTTCAGTTCAAGCTCCATTATGGCCAGGTGATAGAGACTATTTAGGGAGCGATGTAGAAGGAAGGTTATCCAGTAAACGTCCAGATGTTACCATGACTACAGCTGAGCGAGCAGGTACAAGCTCTTCTTTACGAAACCAGTTCTTTAAGTCTTAATATAGGCACCAAAAACAGAACATCCATTTTTTTTTTATTATGTTTTTTTTTCTACTTATCATTAATGGCTACAAAATGGTTGAGAAAATGTAGTCAAGATATTAAAGCAGATGATATTTATTGAAGAGAGGTTGGTCTAACTTCCAAACTGCAATCTCTGTCTTGATCATTTTGTCTCTTAAGATTGACAGTCACCTCGGCTAAAAGTCAGATGCAAAACGAAACGAACTATAAATAAAGGCAACAGTTTTTTCAAAGCGACATTATTATGACTTGCGAATGTTCTGTTTAGAAGTTAGACCGACCCATATAAGCATTTATGGCAAGGTTTTGGGGGAGCTTTTTTGTGGAAGTTTCCATCACAAGATATATTGGACTTAGAAAACAAAATGACAGAAATTAAGTCCAACTTTCCAAATGCCCTCAAACGTTGCCAAGTCGACATATAAAAGCTTTATAAATGGATAAACAGTTTGTTATAATATTGAATCATTCTTTAACTTATGTTGACCATATGACAAATATTTTATTTCATTGATATTATAAATATTATCAGTATTACATACTCAAAGCAATATGCCAGTATATATATTCATTTCATTTTAAATAGAAATAACTTTAGCTTGGTTTAAAACAATTTTAGATATATAGTAGGCCTATCTATAATATTTCTTCATTTCTTCTGATAAAAAAATCTTTACAGTACTAGGTCTAATCAGATTATAATACAGATTTAAATTTCTGACGTCTGGGTTTACATTCACAGCGACATTCAGGTCACATTCCTCCGCCAATTGCGATCCCAGATTTCCTCAATTCCTCCCCCATTTTAAATTGTCATCTAGTAATATTTATCGCCATTATACTTTTACAGTGGTAATTATTGAAACAAATTATGAAACTAAATTGCTGTATTAATTGCATTCAAATGGCTAATAGATCAAACAGAATACAGCTTGTTTAAAAATTCTGCCAGATTACAATGTCATGAATGTCGACAAATAAAAGAAAATAAACTGTTGTGAAATATGAACCATTACGAAAAGTGAACTATAAGAAATGAAACAAATTAAAATCTGTATTTTAATTAGATTGTACTAGGGCTAGAATATGATAACGGTATATACCATGCTTTACTGTAAAATATAGTATGATACTGGTATATACCATGCTTTACTGTAAAATATAGTATGATACTGGTAAATATACCATGTTTTACTGTAAAATATAGTATGATACTGGTAAATATACCATGTTTTACTTTAAAATATAGTATGATACCGGTATATACCATGTTTTACTGTAAAATATAGTATGATACTGGTAAATATACCATGTTTTACTTTAAAATACAGTATGATACTGGTATATACCATGTTGTACTGTAAAATATAGTATGATACTGGTATATACCATGTTGTACTGTAAAATATAGTATGATACTGGTATATACCATGTTTTACTGTAAAATATAGTATGATAACCGTATATACCATGTTGTACTGTAAAATATAGTATGATACTGGTAAATATACCATGTTTTACTTTAAAATATAGTATGATACTGGTATATACCATGTTGTACTGTATAATATAGTATGATAACGGTATATACCATGTTTTACTGTAAAATATAGTATGATACCGGTATATACCATGTTTTACTGTAAAATATAGTATGATACTGGTAAATATACCATGTTTTACTGTAAAATATAGTATGATACTGGTATATACCATGTTTTACTGTAAAATATAGTATGATACTGGTATATACCATGTTGTACTGTAAAATATAGTATGATACCGGTATATACCATGTTGTATTGTAAAATATAGTATGATACCGGTATTTACCATGTTTTACTGTAAAATATAGTATGATACCGGTATATACCATGTTGTATTGTAAAATATAGTATGATACCGGTATTTACCATGTTTTACTGTAAAATATAGTATGATACCGGTATATACCATGTTGTACTGTAAAATATAGTATAATACTGATATTTTATGTTATACTGAAAATAAAGGCCACAATTTCTTGCCTTGAAATGATTGATAATGATATGATGTTCAAAATTAATTAAATGATATTTTTATGCATTTATGAAATAAAAACTATGACCATTTTACAGGTTATTCAATACACATCTATGATAGTCCTGTATTCCAATATGATTATTCATACACATAAATCGTCGTTATGGTATAAATAGCACACCGTTCAATTTACTTTCAGTTCATTTTAAGTTTACTTTCAGTTTAGCATGCTTCAAATTTTTCTTTTTTTTAGTACACTCATTTATATTTATTAAGTAAAAGAATTTTCCGAATAATTAAATTGAAGGTTTGTTAATGACGATTTTGAATTTTTTTTTTTATTTTGTTGTTCAAATCTCGCGTCTATTAACACCTTGCACTGTTTATGTTAAAATATTTTCTATGCACGTTATAATTGTTTTAACCAGGTCGTCGCTCTGTGAAGCCACCGCCACGAACAGACAGTTTGATAAATAACTATAATTCTAGTAGTGCTACATTGACTGATAAACCAAACGGCAATCAAATGAAAGTTCGAGTACTTACGCATAACGACCCGTTATCGTCTGACAGCGAGTAAGTCGTCACTGGTGCTTGGCAGGTACATGGCAATAAAACTATCCACCTTCTATATAATGTTCTTAGCACTTCAACTAACATTTAATTTATCAACACACCTGGAAATAATGGTACTAGTTGTAGGGAAGCTCCAGTAGTATGTGACAAGGATTAGGATCGCCTATCCAACCTCGTGGGTTTTCTGTGGGTCCTCCGGTTTGCTCCCACTGCTAAAGACCCCTACGCGCAAGCGAATTATTGAAATTAAATTAAACCGTATGTTAGTCCCAAAATGACCTGGACGTTAAACCCTATTTCGCTCTGTAGGGGAGCCGTGGTGATTCAATGAGTAAGGCACTGGCTTTCAAAACAGGAAGTCTCGGGTTTGATTCCATTGTTGGTCGAGAAAATTCCCCGAAACTTTCCGGCATGATTTCTCCTTTGTCAGTGGGTGCAGGACAAAAGGGCCTGGTCAAGACAGTGTGTAGTTGATTGGATGGGACGAAAAACCAAGGGCCTTCATACACATTGGCGTGCAAGTAAAAGAACCCTTGATAGTTGGAATTCGAAATAAGAGTAGGTGGCTGTGCCGCCGTCCGGTCAAAATTTCCCTCATAGCACAAGTTATGGCGTAAGCCCATCTTCATTAGCCCAGTTGGTGCAGAAAAGTAGACATTAAACCCCATTTCATTGAGGTAGGCCTACCTAATAATATGTCAAGCTCTAATAAACTGGTACCTGACATTTTGAAATTTTGTGCCAGACAGGTGTTAAGGAGACATAATGACCAGACACCAGAGGGGTTGTACCTGACAAAACCTGACTTTGTGCTGGACAATGTCTGTGACAGGTGCCTTATTTCCAGGCTTGTTGATTAACAATTAATTAATCACATTCCTTAATATAATCCTGTCCTATAGACTCTAATCCATAGTATACAAGCTAATTAATCAGTATATTAAAATATATTATAGCCAATTTATTCTTCTCGCTTTCATCTTTTTATTTTCTGAATAGAAATATCTATATGTATAGTATGGAAAACTAAACATGTATTACATTCCAACTGTAAAACAAAAAGTAATTTTTTAAATTTTATAAATGCTTAGACTCTTATTATATTTAAAGTAGCTAAGTCTCTAACTCAATATCATCCAAAATATTCAACATTGAAAACACGATTTATTTGTCAAATTAAATCAACATTCATGTTGTGATCTTACCGGAAAAAGATGGGCTTTTGATATTCAATATTTAAGACAAAATAAACATTTTACCATTGGTACACGAATCATGTACCATAATGCGCTTCAGCCCCAGTTGTATCAAGAGACTCGAGGGACGAGGCTAGACACATTGCACCAAATCAAACGGCGTATGTAGACTGGAATAACCAGACGCTAGAAATTAGCACTCGCTTGAGACTGCTGGCTTATTTCGCCGAACATAACTGATTTGAAATTGGAGTAAAAACGGAAACCATTGAATGTAAATCAGTTTATATACATTCATATTACAGTATTATATGCGTTGCGACCCACTTTTGTCAATTTCTAGGTCCCAAATGCTAGCGATTTAGCTCCTTTAAAGTCCTACTTGGCCTCAAACAATTCTTTTTCTATATTGCTTTTACTTTCATAATACCCATTGATAATAACCAGAGATTTACATGTAGAAGAAATATTGTATGCTAAATAATACAGTAGTCCCATATTATACCTGTCCATCCTCGTGGGTTTTCTCTGGGTCCTCCAGTTTCCTCCCACTGCTAAAGACACCTACGCGTAAGCGAATTATTGAAATAAAATTGAACCATGTGTTAGCCCCGAAATGACCTTGTTTGTGTCAAGTGGAGTTAAACTCTCTCTCTCGTATATTATACTCCAGTAATCTACACTGATATTTTATTAGCTAAATCTCTTTCATTTCCGTAAAATTGAGTTAATGTGATGTATTATTTTAGTGTTGTAGCAAGCACTTTATGATAATAAAAATATTGGGGGGGGGGGGGATATATTTTCATTTTTGGCATGGGCCTAATGTGTGGTCAGTGTAACACAAAATCAGTTAATATCTCAATACTAGCTTTATTTATATATCCCAGGTTGTATGTGACACAGGAGAAGGATCGCCTGTCCAACCTTATGCATTTTCTCTGGTTTCCTCCCACTGCTAAAGACCCTTACGCGCAAGCGAATTATTGAAATAAAAATGTCCATGTTAGTCCCAAAATGACCTAGTTTGTGTTAAGTGGATGTTGAACCCCATCTCTCTCTCTCTCTCTCTCTCTCTCTCTCTCTCTCTCTCTCTCTCTTTTTAACCCTAATCAAAGAGGTGTAGTGATATTAATCAACATCTTTTATTAATTCTATTCTTTCTTGTTTAGTCAAATATATTAAAGATTTCATCTAATCTCTAGATTATATTAATCTGTAATTTGTATCCAGCAAAAAACTGCTTGCTTGTATTTAAGCTAAATATAGATAACACAAAAACGAGCAAAATAGTTACAAAAAAAAATTTATCGTATAAGTAAAAAGTTTAACCTTTTCAGTAATTCTGATTTTAGTTATACCAGTAAATCTTCTCTTTTTTTTTAATTTTAATTTTTTATTTTGAGTTTTTGTAGTTTTTATTTCTAATGTAATTTTAGTTTTATTTTATTTTGTTTCTTTATTTTCAGGTCAGGCAATGAAACGTCCGTTTGATTTCTTGTCCAACCCTTTATTACAATGCAATCGTCACAATCAAAAAACTTAATACATTTTTTATCGTATAATTTTACATTCCATTTTCCCTTTTTTTAAAAGATCATTTTGTTTACTTTTTTTAAAAAAAAAATATCATTTTGTAAATCATGCTTCCTTGCATATCAGTTTTTACAATTATTTTAAAGTTGAAACCTTAACAAACGCAAGTCCCAAATATCATTTAGTTCAAAATACGCAATCAGCTATTTATTATAAGTATTATTTTTATTTAATAGTATTATTAATATTAATATATTATATCATAGCTTAAATCTATGTCTTGTAGTTAAGTATTACATTCATAAATTCATAAACTTGTTAATACAGACTTTGATTTAAGCGTTTTGGAGTGGGGAATATAACATCCTTCATCAATTTAAGTGCCAATCATGTAAAGGCCGCTATTCATTTTTTGTGACAAATAGTGCCTCCTTTGCACATAGAGAATGAATATACATGTATTTGGTAATGGAATGAAGACTGAAATTTAACATTATAAAAAAAATATAAGATGTTATGTACACAATAACTGTGGTTATAGAAATGATAAAAGTTATTCCTGGGAAATTGAAAGTAGTCGTTATAGTGGAATGAGTACTGAAATTCATCATTCTATTAAATATATGGTTTTGTATCCTAAATAACTACTGTTATAATAGTGGACGTTATTCTTGGGAGATTGAAACTGGTTCTTAATGGCATAATGTAATTGTGTTTCAAGGACTTGACGTGAAATATTTTTGACGGAGAGTTCAATTGTTTTTGTGTGTATGTATATGTGTGTTACGTAGTGCAGCTTATAAGGTGCTTTAATTTGATAAACTTGTATATTATAATGTAAGACTGAAAGTCTGGATGTACAAATGTTTAAAACTGTATATAGAATGTGTCACATATTTTGTATAGCTCCAACCTGCCTTAAAGGTGTGTTTAACGGAGCACTACGCACCAATCGGAACAAATTCATTGAACGATTTGATAATCCAGAAAATGACTTCCTGTTTGTTTGTTGGTCGTGATTGGAAACAAGACTATATTGTTGTGCGCTAATGGTGGATTCTTACTATCGTGCACTAATTGTGGATATTTTGCTATTGTGCGCTAATGGTGGATATTTTACTACTGTGCCCTCAATGGTGGATATTTTATTATGATAACAGAGAGTGTTGATGAATGTGTTTCTGTTTTACTTGTATTCATTGGGATTTTCATATACCACAGCTGAGCTTTTTATACACAAATATTCCAGAGGTCGAAACCGAGTCCCTTGACTTGCAACTTGACTCTGATTCAACGGTCGTGACAATTCGTGACTTGAAAGAGTTCAGGATTTAAGTCGCTGGGACTCAACTTGGACTCCACCTCTGAAATATACACACTATTTCATGTTGTCATATTATCGTTACTAGCCTGTTTGTTTCAACCCTTCAAAGAAGAAAAAAACCTAATAAAATTAATGTCTAGACCAGATGATAGACAATAATATACATACAATAAGTCTTACCATATTCTGTCAAACGAAACAAACAGTCTATATGCCATTAAACATTACACTTGTCATTTCCATTTATTTTTATTTGGTTGTGTTGTGAGAGATGTCAGTTATCAATTTTGAACATATCTAAAATTTCAGGAGAATCAATTTCTATGCTGGTTGCGGGAGGTCGGAAATTCCCATAATAGGGCATCTTAATCCCAACCAAGAATTTCCATATGGAAATGATCTTCCTAACCATCTTGATCGCCTCTCCAACTGACCTGAAAATCAACAAAACCCTTTTTTTCACGCCTTTTTACACAGAAATTTGAAATCCAAATTCTACTTAAATTTTTTCACTTTTATGGTGTTCAATTTTATAAATTTTGCTCATTTTATTATTTTTCACAGAATGTTCAATTTGTATTTTTTTTCTGTGGCTTGTACATATTTAAACATTAATGAAGCAGGGATTGAGTATAAAGAGCTTAATAATAATAATCTTTAATATACTAATAATAATAATAACCCTCTTTTGTTTGTGATAATTCAGATGCATCCTCGGGATATACCCCTAGTGGTATAGTTCTGAAGCTGT
Source organism: Patella vulgata (assembly GCF_932274485.2). Lineage (NCBI taxonomy): Eukaryota > Metazoa > Mollusca > Gastropoda > Patellidae > Patella > Patella vulgata. Next base: position 10,221,859 of record NC_065885.2, read on the forward strand.
ATTCATAAAAACTTCAACTAAAATATTTTAAGAATTAAGCCCTTTCATTGGCCAAGAGCTAAAATTTGTACTAACCAATGAAAAGGCTGCCTCTTTAAATATTTTAATTTATGTTTTCATAAATATGATCCCTGTTTGTGCCACTCCACTAAAGAAGAAGAGCGGAATGATACCACTGGGGAGGATACCGACGAAACCATTGTTGTGTGTCAAAATGCTGATGTTATTTGTTTGTTTATTTATTGTGTATATTTTGTAAACATTGTAAATAAAATCACATATCATTGTTTTAATAGTAATCTCCATTTCATGTCAATTTCATTTTTATAATTTTAATTTTTTTTTTTTTTTAAATTGAAGTGATTTGAAACACTTCACTATGGAATAAATGAAATATTGTACACAATGTAATTTGGTTTAAGTTGTCTTTGTTGAGAACAGAAATGGATGATGGAATATATTTTTCAAAACCCCGTCCACCAAAGGCATGCGGGCTGCAAAGTCCTGTGTGTGAAATGAAATTGAGTTTAACGTCCTACTGTTCTGCTCCGAACTGGGCTAATGAAGACAGGCATATGCCATACAGTGTGCTACGAGGAAAATTTTTCCCAGACAGCGGCACTACAGCCTACTCTTATATCGAATTCCAACTGTCAAGGGATCTTTTACGTGCAAGCCAATGTGTACATTGGTCCTCGGTTTTTCGTCCCATCCGTCCTGCATCACTGACAAGAGAGAATCGCGCCGGAAAATCTGGATGAACTTTCTCGACCAATACAGGGATCGCACGAGCCAGTGTCCTCTGTGTGTTTGTTGAGAACAGAAACAGGTCGTGAACATTTTTCAAAAACCCCTTCCACCAAAGGCTCGCGGGCTGCAAATTTCTTTTTCATCCTCCCATTTGTATCCTACGCTTGACTTGCTATGGAAATGCTTGTTTGTGAAATCGCCCCCAGTAACAAACGAACCCTTCAACCAACAATATCCAGTTTTTCTAGCCCACCACTCCACGATAGTAGAGGGGTTGGGTGGTTTTATGCATGCACGTTAAATCACAAGGTCTAAGTCAAGTGGAGTGGTTTTGATTCCTTGCTTGTACATGACAAGGAGTAGGGTCGTCTGTCTAACCTTGTGGATTTTCTCTGGGTCCTCTGGTTTCCTTCCACAGCTAAAGACCCCTACACACAAGTGTATTATTGGAATACAATTGAATATGTTAGTCACCTAATGACCTAGTTGGAGTTGAGTGAACATTACACCGCATTTCTCTGTCTTCACCGGAGAGCAGAACAGTACGATGTTAAACCACATTTCATTTCTCTCTCCACCATAGTATTAACACATTATTCCCTTCCTTCTTCCCAGGTAACTGGGATTGCATTAATATGTTTACCTGCATCATCTGTTTCAGGAAGAGATATCTGGTATATGTAATAAAATGAAACCAGGGTTTTAAATCCTATTTTTCACCACTAACCAGGTTAATAAAGACAGGCATATGTCATCCATGCTACGAGGCGAGAGAGAAATGGGGTTTAACGTCCACTTGACACAGACTAGGTCATTTCAAGACTAACATATGGTTTAGTTTTATTTCAATAATTCGCTTGTGCGTAGGGGTCTTTAGCAGTGGGAGGAAACCAGAGGAACTGAAGAAAACCCACGAGGTTGAACAGACAACCCTACTCCTTGTCACGTACAACCGGGGATTCGAAACCACGCCAGTTGACTAAATGACTGGCCTCGTGATACAGCGCGCACATGCTAACCATTCGGCCATCCAACCCCCCATGCTATGAGGGAGATTTAGCCCGAAGAGCTGTATTTCTACCTGCTTTTCATAAAATTCCAACTATCGAGGGGTCTTTGACATAAACGCTAACGTGTACACTGGACCTCGGTTTTCCATACCATCCCAATCAGTCGACGCGGTTCCTTGCCAGGTCCTCAGTCCTGAACCACTCACAGGGAAAACCACACTGATAAAACCCAGAGAAACTTTGATGGCCAACCCCAGGATTGAACAAAGGAACCCTGGGTAATCAATGATCCTCTGGATTCCCAGGCCCTAGTTCACAAAGGACTCTCAGACTTAAGTTAAGAATTTACTCAAAAATGTTCACCTTATTGTAACTAAAATATAGCCCTTTATAAAACTTTTGTTGTTTTAATGTATCAAATACATCAATAAGAAACTATGTGCAAAGTTTTGTGTTTCTGGATCAAAGATATTTCTCATAAACAGTGATTGAAAGTTGAGTTCTTAACTTAAGTCTGAGAATGCTCTGTGAACTGGGGACCGTTGTATGTAAGCATATACGATCTATGGATCTATGCACAATGTAAAGCTGCATCTGCCATTTTCACTAGAATAGGATCAGTGTTTGCACAGAGTACAAAAACGTTATACAATGTACTTTTCTGCTGTCAACTAGGGAATGAGCCGCAAAGCTTTCAGAGACGGTTGTCAACTAGGGAATGAGTCGCGAAGCTTTCAGAGAAATGGTTATTTTCCAACATTTAAGTATGGAGTATATCCTGCTTTGTGTATGATACTAACAAAATATGAATAGGACTGGAATGTTTGTGCATATCTTTATATAATGTTCAGTCAGGATATGTAAATAAACTATAGAATAACATAAAAACAACAACAAATATTGGTAACATTATAAAGCTACAGATATTAAATGCGTGTAAAATGCATACTCAAAATTAAGCCCATCTTTAAGCCCCCCTCCCAAAAAAATAAATTTGGTAAATATGTCTCTTTAATCTCCCAAAAACCGAGAGATTTAGTGTCATAGACATTTTTTTTACCTTACAGTATCTTTTAGAGTTCTTTGAATAAGGGTTAAAACTCTAAAGCTCGATAACTTTGATTTGAGCGAGAGAGAAATGGGGTTTAAGTCCACTGGACACAAACTAGGTCATTTCGTGACTAACACATGGTTCAATTTTAATTCAATAATTCGCTTGCGCGTAGGGGTCTTTAGCAGTGAGAGGAAACCGGAGTACCCGGAGAAAACCCACGAGGTTGGACAGGCGACCCTACTCCTTGTCACGTATGCCTAACTATACAGATAAACAAGCCTTACATTAAAGGCCTAAATATACAAATAAACAAGCCTTATATTAAAGGCCTAAATATACATATAAACAAGCCTTACATTAAAGGCCTAAATATACAAATAAACAAGCTTTACATTAAAGAAAGGCCTAAATATACAAATAAACAAACTTACATTAAAGGCCTAAATATACAAATAAACATGCTTTACATTGAAGGCCTAAATATACAAATAAAAATTAAACATGAAATGCACAACATTCGTTGCAAAGATAATACCCACATGAGTCGTCTAGATTACTGTGGTGCCCTGCCGAGTTATACATTGTGCGAATATGGTGTAAGGTTTGACAACTATTTGGAATCTTTCATATAACTAAGCACTATTACATATAAATTATTTTTAATAATAATAATAATAATAAATATACGAATACATGAGTTGTTTATATTGCACATATATAAAGTACGTTCACAATTATTTAGGAATGAAATCTTATATACAGTGGCGGGCTGGGTCTGAAAAAATTGGTTGCCAGGAGACAAAGGGGGCCCACCCACCAATACAATTCTATCATTTAATTTTTAAAATGAATAAATTAAATTTTCAAAACATATGTAAGTGGAAACAAAAAGATGTAATTATAATTTTCCTGATTTTGTCTAATGGCTAAGGTGGCCCATTTCCTCAGGGGCCTACTTGCCATTGGGCAAGCTGACAACCTGGCCAGTCTGCCACTGCTTATATGTAACTAAAGCAGTATATCAATGATTTGTAATAATAAATATACAAATCCAAGAATAAATATGGGACTCTATGTGAGTTATAAATATTACTGGTATATTTTATCATAATAGACTTGACCGAATTTTGTACTAATCATCAATAACAAACAGTTTTTCACCACCTAATAATATAAAGTGGGCCAGCTTTAAGTCTATTGGACCTATTGCCTCCAATAAGGGCATCAGACTAAAGTGATCTACAACAGTCTTGTCAAGCCTTCACTCAGTCTGATTAAAATACAGATCTATATTTCGTTTCATTTTTTTATACTTACGATGGCCTACACAACATGAAGATCTGACCGGTTGTAGTGGCTTTTGACCCTATGATGTCAGTCAGACATTGATTAATTAAGCAGCGTTGACGTTTCTAGCGGTTTACCCACAGTTACGTTCATCACACGCCAAGAACTCGCCGTAATAGACCGTTTCATTGGCTAATCCCTCACATTAACACTATAACTACTCTTCCAGATCCTAGTGTTGTGAAGACAAGTAAAACGAAATTTTGAACTTTAAAAAACGAAACAAAATAGGATCTGTGTCTTAATAAGATTGGCCTTCACTTGACTATTCACAATTATTCACAAAAACATAAACTAAAATACCTTTAGAAAGCAGCCTTTTCATTAGTTAAGAGCTGAAATTTTTTCTAGGATTTAAACTCTCAACCAATGGAAAAGGCCCAATCTTTAAAATATTAAAAAAAGTTTCACGAATAAAGCGTGCAGGGACTAGCCAAAGATGTTCCCAATCGACCGGCCCTGAATGTTGTATTAATTAGTCCATCTGGCTGTATTCGTCGTAACCTACAGTTTTGATCTCTCCATGTTTTAATGTTATAAATTCATCTAAACTTATACTTCTTTTCTTTAATTCTTCTTCCAGTTTCTCTTTTGGCTCCATATAAGGCTAAAATAATTTTAAAAGGTTTGTTTTAAAAATTTGAATGACTTGGAATTACAAGCTATCCTTTGGGATATCAACACAAATAATGAAATGGGGTTTAAGTTCTGGTCTTAATTTTTTACACCAACTGGGCTAATGAAGACCGTCATAAGCCAATGCAGTATGAGGGCTGCAACATATCGTCTTACAGTATATCGTTGCAGCCCTAGTATGCTATGAGGAAAATTTTACCCGGACAGTTTACGAATACTCTTCTTTAAATTCCGATTGCCTAGTGTTCTCAGAGATGCATTATGTAGGCGCTAAATCTGCCTATTGCACGTTTTTATTTTGACTTCAAATGTTATAAAAACTATTATTTAGACATTTATTAACATAACAAGCTTATAGATGATCAACTCTCTAGAACATTGATGGCACAGAAGTAAATGGATTGAAATACGATTGCCATTTAATGATTTAATTTAAAAATGGAGAAGCAAGGAAATTTTCAATTATCTATTCTTGAACTAGCAAAATCGGCCAGTTCTTTATCTAAATCTTACAAAATGCATCTTTAATGTGCACGCCATGTACATGGGAACTTGTTTTTTCGTCACATCAAAAATCTTGTGTCTGGATTCAATCAGAGTAAAATGAGTCCCATCAAATATTTTTCCTTCAGAGAATATTTTTTCACAATATTGCATTTTGCAAAAAGTTCAAAATACATTGAATAACAATCCGCAGTTTCGTCACTAAGAGTTAAGGTCCTTGGTCACATCAATGGCAGGAGGCCTGTCATTTTTTGAGGGGTTTAAAACAAATGTCCAAATGGTTATATCCTCAAAAATCAAACGTATTCAGACTTCGATTGTTGATGAATGATGGTTTTTTATGGTAAGTCTTAATCATACATATTAAAATTAAGCCCCAAATATTGCCTGTTGTATTTTTTTCTGGCCATGGACCACCTTACCATAGAATAGTATTTGTATGATGTTATATGGTAAGTCTTATCATATATATTAAAATAAGCCCCAAATATTGTCTGTTGAATTTTTTTTCTGGCCATGGACCACTCGACCATAGCATAGTATGTAAGTCATATGTTAAAATAAGCCCCAAATATTGTCTGTTTGTTGTATTTTGTTTCTGGCTATGGACCACCCTACCAAATATAGTATTTGATTCAATCTTACCTCGTATGTTAATTTAAATGTTCCCCAGTGTATACCAAGTGAATGTTCAGCTTTTATATCTAGATGTATATCTACAGCTTCTACAGGATCTACATGTTGAGGACACATAAACCATCTACAATATATAATATCATTTTGTTGTTCAGTTTGAGAACCAGAATACATTCTTAGTATGTCTTAGTATGTATGTGACAAGGAGTAGGGTCGCCTGTCCAACCTCGTGGGTTTTCTCCGGGTCCTTCGGTTTCCTCCCACAGCTAAAGACCCCTACACGCAAGTGAATTTTTGAAATAAAATTCAACCATTTGTTAATCCCAAAATGACCTACTTTGTGCCGAGTGGACGTTAAACCCCATTGCTCTCTCTCTCTCTCTCTCCCTAAAGGGTTTTCAAAAGAAAAAGATGCACCCCGAATTCGTGTAGCTTATTCTCTTTAAATGACATTTAATCCAAAATGCAAAATTTCCTCCACTTCTTACTAAATGAAATGTAGAGAGAGAGGGAGAGAGAGAAATGGGGTTTAACGTCCACTCAACACAAAATAGGTCATTTCGGGACTAACATATGGTTCAATTTTATTTCAATAATACGCTGGCGCTTTGGGTCTTTAGCAGTGGAAGGAAACCAGAGGACCGTGAGAAAACTCACAAGGTTTGACAGGCAACCCTACTCCTTTTTCTCGTTCAACCGGGGAATCAGAACCAAGCCAGTTGACTCAATGACAGACCTTATGATACAGCGTGCACATGCTAACCATTCGGCCATCCGCCACCACCTCTTTAAATGACATTTAATCTGAAATGCAAAATGTTTAGAGGTGACTGTATAGGTAGGCTATGCCCATTCCTCAATCCCTTGAATAAAACATTGTTTTAAAAAAAAGTAAAATGTAGATTTACCTTGGTTCATAAGCCCCAATAGGAATAGCAGCCAGAGTAAAAGGTCCGTATTTTTCACCAATTTCTTTAAAACCTTCACAATATCCTGTATCTCCCGCAAAATAAAAACTATGTTTAGGACCAATCACAGCCCAACCACCCCATAGCGCCTGAAACAAATTAATTATTGTTATTAAGTAAAAATCAGCAACCAAAATATGATGAGTACTGTATCTCTTTAAGAACCCCCCTCCCCCCGCCCCCCCCCCCCTCAAAAATAAATTTGGCAAATATGCCTCTTTAATCCCCCAAAACTGAGAAATTTAGTGACATGGACACTTTTTTTACCTTACCTTCTCTCAGCCAAAGACCCTTATGCACAAGCAAATTAATCAAATAAAACTGAACCCTTTTATTTCCAGGCTTGGTTAGGTTTAAAAACATCTATGATCGTAAACATCATTCATTCAGTAGTAGGCCTACCTTGTTCGTGTCTGTGACACCACGTTTACTCCAATGTTGAGCTGGTGTACTAACAAACTTAACGTCTGGTTTGCCAGGAAACTGCTGTTCCTCCCACCAGGTCATTTCTTCAACATTTTCACAACCGGAATCGCTCATCCATTTCTTCATACCTTGTGGTACATACCATCGCAGATCTTTACCGAATTTTTGATTGAGTTCTTTGACAGACGACAGATCGAGATGATCGTAATGATTATGACTGATGACCACAGCGTCTATTTTTGGTAAATCTTTTATCTGACATGGCACCCGACGATATCGCTTTGGCCCGGCAAACGATACAATAGAACACCTCTCACTAAAGACGGGATCTGTTAAAACTGTGATATCGTCAAATTTTACGAGAACTGAAGCGTGTCCTATCCACATTGTCTTAACACCAGTCAGTACAGGCCTATCAAACTCTGTTAGATCGGGTTGTATTATTGGTAAATGTATATCCAATTCCTGAAATTATTTTACAATGTAATGGGGTTTAACGTCCTACTGTTCTGCTCCTATAATGGGCTAATGAAGACAGGCATATGCCATGCATTGGGTTATGAAGGAAACCCTTATATTGAATTCAAACTGCCAAGGGATCTTTTACGCGCACGCCAATGTATACATGGGACCTCGGTTTTTCAGTTCATCCAAACGACTAGACAGTTGTCCTTGTCAGACCCTCTGTCCTGCACCACTGACATGGGGAAACCATTTCGGAAAATCCCAATGAACTTTCTCGGCCAATGCAAGGATCGAACACGCGACCTCCAGGCTAACGAGCCAGCATCTTACCCACTTAGCCACTGTGGCTCCTATTTTCTATAGGAGCTTTTTACATGTGATGTATTTCCAGTGTCTATTTTTAGCTCTGGAAGACTGGCCTAATTCATCATGTGTCTTAACATGGTAATCGCTAAGGAAAACAACGTCTTTATCTCTTTATAGAAAACGTATTCTTGAATGTCACTCTTGTTGTAAGTTGTGTTGCATTCGTAACAAATTACTGATTTTAAATCATGTCTAAATTTTTTTGTTTTTGATGTTTTAATGACGTTATACTCTAACCAAACTCCCAACATTAATAAGTAGATAGATTGTGAAATCCAAGATGGAGATTCAGTCAATACATACTTTTTCTCCAGGAATATTGCTATTATCTTTTTCTGTTACAATAAATTTAAAGAGATTAGTTAATTTGGGATCTCTCCATGTTTTCCAAGGATTGTAAAAACAACCATCTTTGAAGAGAGGTCTTGTTAATTCATCTGTCTGTGGCCCTGTGGAACTTGACCCGGACACCGATTTTTCTCCTGCGGTAGCCATATCGAAAAACTTGTTATAAATCCTGTAAAAGGAAAGAAAATCTAGTTGAAACAAATTGTTTATGATATGCTAATCAAATTTGTTGATAACAACTATTAATAGTATCATTATCTGGTAAATACTATCTTATATGTTAAAATTACTAGAAGCCATTTATTTCAGATAAGAAGAGAGAACAGCAAGTCACAGTAATTTTAAAACACTGTAAGATATCCTTAAATGACATTGAGAGAGAGAGAGAGAGAGAGAGAGAGAGAGATGGGGTTTAATCTACACTCCACACAAACTAGGTCATTTTGGGACCAACATATGGTTCAATTTTATTTCAATAATTCACTTGTGCGCAGGGGTCTTCAGCAGTGGGAGGAAACGGGCGACCCTACTCCTTGTCACGTACAACTGGGGAATCGAAACCACGTCTGTTGACTCAATGAGTCAATCAGACTTATATGTAATCCCCATCATGAATAAACCCCATTTCATTTCATTTCTGCCCTTAATCGGTCCTAGGACTGATGAAACACATCAACATTGTTTCTTTGTTACAGGTCAAACCCTGTCAATTATTAAAACAATGACAAAATCAATAAGTCATATATACCCCTAAACTCACACCCCCGGAGCCCCAGGATTGAGAATTAAAACTTACAAATATGACGCTACTGCTGATAGACCTGTTAATGGTGGCCATAAATATTTCATTTACCAGAAAACAATGTGTACTCAATCTGTATTGTTTACTCAATGTGATCTGTATTGGTTATTCAATCTGATCTGTATTGGTTACCGTACTCAATCAATGATCTGTATTGGTTACTCAATCTGATCTGTATTGGTTACTCAATCTCATCTGTATTGGTTATTCAATCTGATCTGTATTGGTTACTCAATCACTGATCAAACCTGTAATAAAAATGTATGAATTATTTCAGAGGCTTCTAACCCAAACCAGTTTATAGCTCTTGTGATTGCGGGACCTCCGGTGGCTAAGTGATTAAGGAGGTCACAGGTTTGTTCCTGGTTTTGGCCGAGAAAATTCATCACGATTTTCTGGCATGGTTTCCTTTTGTCAGACGTGCAGGACGGAGGTCCTGACAAAGAACAGTGTCTAGTCGTTAGCATGGCACAAAAAACAGGGTCCTGTGTATGGGCCTACACATTGGCATGCACGTAAAAGAACCCTTGACAGTTGGGATTCAAACAAAGAGAAGGCCCTGTGCAGCTGTCTGGGCAAAATTTCCCTCATATCATTAGCCCATATCTTGTGCTTGTACCATAAGATGCTCTTGTTAGGAACTGAATCAGTGAGCCAAAAGGCATGATTAATCCATAGGCTACATCTAGGGAATTCCCCGTGACTCATTGTCTATGATATCACCCATGGTGGATGTTAAACTCCAGGACTCATCACTGACAGAACAATCACACAGCACACCACATCAATTAAAGAACATTAGACCTACCTACCACATAGGTATCCACTCTAACATTTAGACCATTAATCAATATAAGCATACATTATATAAGCATACATAATTCTAATATCAACAACCATGATTCAGCTAATAATTTTACATAATCCTAGTTATATAAATTATTGTAAACAAGAATTATTTATCATTTTTTACAGATTTAATATGATTTATTTAAAAAAAAATAGCTTTGGCTACTTGTCACCTTAATTAATTCCTTTGAATTTTACCTGCCATATATTCTAGAATGACTGCAATAAATTCTTGATTGTCATCCTTCGCAATAAGCAATCAACACCGACATGTATTTTGTTATACAACTTGCCCATTTCTTGACCTTAGGTCTCTTTAACATTCATGACACAAATGACTGGTCCCTTTTCAAGTAAAATTTTGGACTGGATATTTGTCTAATTTGCAAATTATATTCCATGTTCATTCATTTAAAATACTAATGTATTATCTTTATTTCTAATTTAATTCCATACTTTATAGTTCATACTACATATACTATTTCATTCATTGTTTTATCTACTAGTTATTCTGGGTGGTAGTTTAAAGGGAGGCAACTACAATTACAAGAATAAGGATTCAGACTAGTAATCCTCGGCCTGTATGGGTTAACTAACATTGAACAACAGGTACAATATGTCAATGTCATCTGGGGATAACATGGAAGGGTTGCCTCAAAATATAGAATATTCACTAAAACCTGGCAGAAAATGTAAATTCCAACCATTCTAAACCATAAAACCAAGAAACCGAATGAAAAGGGGATAGAAAGACTTGTTATAAATTCTTGGACTAGCCTACCTTATCGAAAAAAAAAAGCAAATATTTTACTGAATTTACATATGCTATCTTTATTTCAATAACAAATAAATAACAAATAAATTTCTTATAAAAATATATTAAAATTCAAGAATGACACAAGCTTTATAGAAGCAAATAGTATAAAATAAATAGTGTTATATATTAAGTTATGTTTATGCACAGACATTATAATACATACTAAAATAACAGAGAAATATCACATCCACAACACTACTGGATAAAACAACATAACATGTATTAAAGTCATAGATCGTGGATTTTTGGCACGATATCTAATTTTTCAAGCCTTAAACAGAGATAAATCCGCCTATTGCAGGTCTTTCTTTGGGTCTTAAAATGTTATATAAATTTTTAATTAGACATTAATTAACATGACAAGACCATAATCAACTCTATAGATGGCATTGGATGGCTCCAATTTTAAGTAGATTAGAACATTGTTCGGCCATTCAATGATTTAATTTAAAAATGGACAAGCGAGACTAAGACTCGAATGACCAGTACAGTGATTACAATTAATGCACACATTTTGTGCAAACTACATCCATTGATAAAGTCACTCAAAATAAAGTAATTTGAATGAAATTTTCAATATATTCATTTTGCATTATCTATTTTTGAGGTATTATAGAGAGAATAGCCAGCTCTTTATATTAATCTTACATAATGCATCTTTAATGTATTCAAGTTGGTTATTTAAGGGGGGAGGCTATCCGAAAAATTTTATTCTGAAATGTTAAAGCTATTGAATTGAAAATAGTACAAGTAGTTAGAAAATGTAATAAACAAGGGAAAACTAGCATTAAGAAAAGTTGTTGCCAGGGTAACACATTTTTTAGGTAAAAATTATGAAAAACGTAGGTACACTATATCTCTGTAACTAATTAAGATATCTTTGCCAAATTTGCAGAATATATATATATCTACCACATAGTCAGACAGAAAGCAATTTGAATTATCACTAATATTTCAAAATATTTCTCCAAAGACAAAATATTGTGGTGAGGTAAATGTTTTAAACACCATTTTCAAAGAATCTATAATAATTATAGAGAAAAACTCTCTGTCTGGTTTTAGGGTTATCATTAAAGAATAAGCAGTCCGAATATGAGACATTTATCTTTATTAGTGCCAGAGATATGGTGTACCTACATTTTTCATACTTTTTCCCCCAAAAATGTTTTACCCTGGCAACAATTTTTCTTTATTTTTAATGTTAGTTTTCCCTTGTTTATTACATTTCCTAACTACTTGTGCCATCTTCAATTCACTAGCTTTAGAATTTCAGAAAGCATTTTTCGGCAGCCTCACCCCTTAACAATTAATTAAGAAACCAAATTATCAACAGAAGATAATCTGCTGAACGGATAAAAAGAGGCCCATCAAAAGCATATACCCAACATCTATAGGTGACACTGGCTTGCTTATATTGTCTGCAGAGAATGCAGAATATTGCAACATTTTCAATTAATCATATCTTTGTTAATTCCTTTCCGAGATTCGACTTCTATAAGATTAGCCTATAGATCACAATCGATTCAAAATCTCACAAATGGCGTTCACTGGTTTCAATTAAACATCACAAGCTTTTTGATATTAAATAAGTTCTTTTAAATTCTAGCGATCGGTTGACTGATATCTATTTTTCAAAGATATTCAATTCCCCATGCTTTACAGTCACAAATTCTGTTGGCTTTAAACCTGCTTCTTCAACTGCTAAAATCAGATCTTCTCTTGGCGCCAAATAATGCTAAACAAAAATAAAGAAATGATCAACATCATGGGAGCAAAGGTGGCTCAGTAAGTAATGTATGATGCCGGCTTACTGACCAGGATTTCCTGGGTTTAATCCCAGTGTTGGTTCGGATCTTGTCAGTGGCAGGTATAGGCAGTGTCTAGTCATTCGGTTGGGACCAAACAAAATGAATGCTTGTACACATGCTGGTGTGCATGTAAAATATCCCTTGTCAGCTGGAGTCCAACAAAGAGTAGATCAAAGTGTCACTCAATCTGATTACAATACAGATCTTATTTCGTTTTGTTTTTTTTTATATTTGCGATGGCCTAAACTACATGAAGATCTGACCAGTTGTAGTGGAAGGTTGCGCCAGGCGTCATACAAGCAGTTTTTGACTCTATGACGTCACACAATTGATTAAACAATTCAGTGTTGATGTTTCTAGTGGAATAACCATAGTTCCGTGCAATGTAGGCCAATAACTTGCCGTAACAGACCGTTTCATTGGCTAATCCCTTACATCAATCAAAATGCAGGTTATATAACAACTCTTCCAGATCCTAGTGTTGTGAAGACAAGTAAAACGAAATTTTGAACTATAAAAAAATGATACGAAATAGGATCTGTGTTTTAATCGGACTGAATGTCACTGTTCAGGAAAATTTTCACTCATGGCACATTGCATGGCCTATTCTAGTTGGCAGGACATGATATAGTATCATGGACCCAGAATGAAACCCGTTGCCTCCTTTACATATAATTTCATAAGTTAAAAATGGGGGGGAGAGAGAGAGAGAGAGAGCGAGAGAGAGAGAGGCTTTTATGTCCACTGCCACAAACCAGATCATTTCGGGACTAACAGATGGTTCAATCTTATTTCAATAATTAACTTGTGCATAGGGGTCTTTAGCAGTGAGAGCAAACCGGAGGATCGGGAGAAATCCCCCGAGGTTGGACAGACGATCCTACTCCTTGTCACGTACAACTGGGGATTTGAAACCACGCCAGTTGACTTAATGACAGACCTTATGCACATACTAACCAAATACCCCCCCCCCCCCAATACCAAATAAATAGTTATTTTAATAAATGAACTTACTTCATGAGCCATCATATTAAAGGTTCCCCAATGAATACCAACGGAATTGAGTGACTTGACATCTTTATGAATTTCTACAGCTTCGGATGGACTCACATGTTGTGGTGACAGAAACTCCCTATAATAAAAATTTATTCTTATTTCGGAGAGAGAGAGAAATGGGGTTTAACGTCCACTCAACACAAACTAGGTCATTTCGGGACTAACATATGGTTCAATTTTATTTCAATAATTCGCTTGCGCGTAGGGATCTTTAGTAGTGGGAGGAAACCAAAAGACCCAGAAAAAGATTGGACAGGCGACCCTACTCCTTGTCACGTACAACCGGGGAATCGAAACCCTGCCAGTGGACTTAATGACAGACCGTATGATACAGCGAAACCCTGCCAGTGGACTTAATGACAGACCGTATGATACAGCGCGCACGTGACAACCAACTCATCCCAAGTTAGAAGACAACCAACTCATCCCAAGATAAAAGACGATAAAAGACCACTCATCCCAAGTTAGAAGACAACTAATCCCAAGATAAAAGAACATGGGTCGAGGACTCGAGATATAAGACAACTCTTCCCAACGAATATACGACGTAAGTGATAATTAAATACAATAGTTGTTGTGGTATTTATTTGTAAACGTGATAACTTGGCCAAAGTGGTCTTATATCTCGACCCGTGTATTAAACCAAACAAAATTATTTTGGGATGAGTTGTCTTTTATCATGGGATGAGTTGTCTTTTATCTTGGGATGAGTTGTGTTGTCTTTTATCTTGGGATGAGTTGTCTTTTATCTTGGGTGAGTTGTCTTTTATCGTCTTTTATATTAGGATGAGTTGTCTTCTAACTTGGGATGAGTTGTCTTTTATCTTCAGGTGAGTTGTCTTTTATCGTCTTTTATATTAGGATGAGTTGTCTTCTAACTTGGGATGAGTTGTCTTTTATCTTTGGATGAGTTGTCTTTTATCATCTTTTATATTAGGATGAGTTGTCTTCTAATTTGGGATGAGTTGTCTTCTAACTTGGGATGAGTTGTCTTATATTGGGATGAGTTGTCTCGGCATGAATTGTCTTTTGGATGAGTTGTTAGGTATTCGTTCTAATAGCTATCTTGTTAATCTACTAGAAAAGTCAGTCATTGTTATCTGTCTCAGTTTATTGACTGTCCTTGGGTTTTAGGATGACATATCCAGATAAATAAATAAACTTACCGTGGTATATAACAGCCAATAGGAATAGCAGAAAGTGTAAAAGGTCCATATTTTTCACCAATTTCTTTAAAACCTTCACAATATCCTGTATCTCCCGCAAAATAAAAACTATGTTTAGGGCCAATCACAGCCCAGCTACACCACAATGACTGAAATTGTACCAAAAATATATTATCAGCATTTTACAACTTCATAACCACAATCATTTTTCCTCTGTTTCGCTACAAATCCCCTATGTAATAGCCTTTGATATTTTTTGTTTTAATCCTGGTGTTTTCAGAGAATTTTCCCATGATTTTCCAGCGTGGTTTCCCCTTTGTTATTGGAGAGAGAGAGAGAAATGGGGTTTAACGTCCACTCGACACAAACTAGGTCATTTCGGGACTAACATATGGTTAATTTTTATTTCATTAATTCGCTTGCGCGTAGGGGTCTTTAGCCAGTTGACTTAATGACAGGCCGTATGATACAGCATTTGGCCATCCAACCCCCCTCTTTGTTATCGGTACAGGATGGAGGGCCTGTCAACAAAAAGTCTCTAGTCCTTCGGATGGTACGAGAAACAGTGGCGTGCACATAAAAACACCCTTGATAGTGGAATTTATTTGCTGTCAGGATAAAATTTTCCTCATATATAGCCCACTGTATGGTGAATGTCCGTCTTCATTAGCCTTGTTTGTAATGTAGGGAGAGAGAGAGAGAAATGGGGTTTAACGTCCACTAGGTCATTTCGGGAGTAACACATGGTTCAATTTTATTTCAATAATTCGTCTGCGCGTAGGGGTCTTTAGCAGTGGGAGGAAACCGGAGGATCCAGTGAAAACCCACGAGGTTGGACAGGTAACCCTACTCCCTGTCACGTACAACCGGGGAATTGAAACCCCGCCAGTTGACTCATTGCTAGACCTTATGATACAGCACGCACGTGCTAACCATTCGGCCATCCACCCCGCCTCACAAAAGTAGGAAGTTAAACCCCTTTCTGTTCATTCATTCGGTAGGCCTACCTTGTTTGTGTCTGTGACCCCACGTTTACTCCAGTGTTGTGAGGGTGTGCAAACAAACTTAACATCTGGTTTATCAGGAAACTTCTGTTCGTCCCACCAGGTCATTTCAACAACATTTTCACAACCCACATCCATCATCCATTTCTTCATACCTTGTGGTACATACCATCGCAAATCTTTACCGTATTTTTGATTGAGTTCTTTCACAGACGACAGATCGAGATGATCGTAATGATTATGACTGATGACCACAGCGTCTATTTTTGGTAAATCTTTTATCTGACATGGTGGATCACGATATCTTTTAGGACCGAGGAATTGTACAAACGAACATCTTGAGCTGAATATTGGATCTGCTAGAACTGTAATATTGTCAATTTTAACCAAAACGGTTGCATGGCCTATCCAAATTAGAGGTATGCCTGTTGTACTACTGGAAAATCTATTGAAATCAGGTGGAATGATGGGCAGAGTTCTTTCAACTTCCTAAAAGAAATAATAATAATACCATTGTAAATAATAATAATCATTTTATATTTCTATAAAGTGTGAGAGCGAGAGCAATGGGGTTTACTGTCCACTCGACACAAACTAGGTCATTTTGGGACTAACATATGGTTCAATTTTTTTTCCATAATTCGCTTGCGCGTAGGGGTCTTTAGCAGTGGGAGGAAACCGGAGGACCCGGAGAAAGCCCACGAGGTTGGACAGGCGACCCTATTCCTTGTCACGTACAACCAGGGAATCGAAACCCAGCCAATTGACTCAATGACAGACTTTATGATACAGCACGCACGAGTTAACCATTTAGCCATCCAACCCCCCTCTATAAAGTGTAGAAGATTACCTGCATGTAGGACAGAGAAGTGTTAATTAAATAACCAGATCTATAGTACAGCAGACCATAATGTTTCAGCAATAGAGGCTAAATAAATGCAATACTAGGGCCAATACATTTAAGAGCTAACTGGAAATGGTTAGGGTTCAAATTTCTGTGCCCTCAACGTCAGTGGTACATTCATCTGGTGCACGCGTGCATAAATCTGTCCAAGCAAGGAAGAACATCTAGTTGTTTGGATAGGGCGATAAAAAGCACAATTAGTAGTATGAAATATCCCTGACAGTTGGAAACTGTAGGGTTTAGGGTCACTGTCACTGTCAATCATCCACCGCAGACAAGCGGAAATCTCCCGAAATTTCTCAACCAACGCAACAGCAGCGAACATGAGACTTCCTTAATCAGAGCCAGCGCGACTCAAAAAATCTATTTGTAACGAAATTGATGACCTTTTTTGCTATTAATTTACATATTCGTTAACAAAAATATAAGATTTATCTTTTGAAAAAATAACCTCTTTTAAAGGCGGTTGCTTATTCACTCCATTCTTAATGAATTTGAAAGATTCTTTCAAATTATTTTTCCTCCACGATTTCCATGGATTTTCAAATCTTCCATTAACAAATATTGGTTTTGTTAAACTTGCTGTTTCTCCATAAGTTGATTCTGCCATTTCTGTATTATGGACGAACAAAACTGATGACAAGAGAAAAAAAACTGATTGCTTAAAGGATTTCTCCCTCAGAAAATTTCGTTTAGTTTTATTTCGCGAGGTACAAATTTGTACACAACCCAAAACTTCGGGCATGCGCAGTCTTCTTTATCCTCTCAACGAGGCAAAATGGCAACTCATTTGTTGAAGGTCACGAATAATCTTTCAAAAGTGCTAGCCAAATCAACACGAGTAAGTGTACTATGTTGACTTTGTTGTTCGAAGATCCAGAGAATTGTCACGATGAAAACGGTCATCGCTACATATTTCCATTTGCACAAAAATAATATAATCAGACGACAGTTCTGAAGATAGTGTCGACTAAAAATCAAAAAACGAACGTGACAAAATGAAAACATGTAACCGGGTCTGATTTTGGCAGTTTAATAATACTCGGATGACCTGTCTAATATTGTGAACCTCACAACCTCTCTAACAAGTCGAGAGGGTGTCAATTTATACGTAGAGACATTTATAGAGACGTGTCATGACAACACCTACGGAAACATGCAACAAAATGAGTGAATGGCATCAGACATGCATGTCATGTTAAATCAAATGTTTTGGTTTTTTTTAGCCTAGCTAGAAATCCTAGGAAGTAGAAGGATGTTTTTGAGTTCTTTTTTTTACTTTTTTTTTTTATCAAATTCCAACTGGTAAGGGTTCTTTTAGATGCACGCCAATGTGGTGCACAGGACCTTGTGGTTTGTTTTTTTGCCCTATCCTAAAGACGCTGTCCCTTGTCAGCCCCCCCCGTCCTACACTACTGACAAGGGGGAACCACAGCGGAAAATCCAGATGAACTTTCTTGGCCAACATGGGATCGAACACGGGACCTCCGGGCTAGCGAGCCAACGTCTAACTCACTGAGCTACCTGCCGTTCCCAACTTGAATGTAATGTTTCCTTTATATACTGTCACAAACGGGTGGTACTTTTTACCGCCGACCAATACTTTTACTGCCGACCGTCGTGAAATTACTGCCGACCAAATACTTTTACCGCCGACCACATTGTGATGACTTTCGACCGTAATATAATTGCCACCGACCAAATACTTGTTACCGCGGACCAAATGCTTATTGATTCCTTGTCACCGCCGACTATTTTACGGTTGGTTTTTTTTTTTATAAAAAAGAATACAACAAGAATGTTATTTTTTATTTGAGGTATAATCACGTACAACTGTCGAAAACATTCATATATATTTTAAAGAATATGGGAGGACAAAACTACAATTTAGATATTGAAGGGCAAATATATCAAGATTGTTTCAGCTACTGGTTATAAATAAATAACATTTTAGGCCTATCTTCTATTGTTGCGAACACTTCTACACCTTTTGGTTTGATGGGTTTTTTTGGCTGGTAATTTTGCTTTCTTTACTACACAAAACTTTTTGTTTGTTGAACAAACAATTTCTTCTTCGTCGCTTCCTTTTCGAGTCTTTAAGAAAATTTGCAAAACATTTTTCTTTTTGCTCTTCGCTGAAACAGCGACACTTTTGTTCAGAAATAGAATATGCTTTATAGCGACCACAAAGTTCATAATCTCCAGAAAAATACAGGGTAGATCTTAAATTAATTAATTGAAAATTCACACACATATACTACAGCTTCTCGATTAATTCTGGAGCCTTTTGGGGTTTCCAGTCAATGGCACATTTAAAAATATGGTTTGCGGATTCCGCGTTGTTATTTGTCCATAATTTGACTTCGTCACCTTTTCGGGTGAAATATGACACATGTTTTTTTAATGTAGGATTAATCTTACTTACAGTTTCGTAACGATGCATAGTAATAATGTCCGTGGGTTTGGGAACTAGTGGTACAAACAAGGTTTTGCCATCTGAACGTTTTCTCTCACAACATTGTCCCACTTTTTTAAAAATACACCCAAAATTATCAGCCAGGTAGTCTTGGGAATGACATCTCCCCTTTCCCAAATCCCAAACACCACAATCGTCGTAATAAGTCATTCGTTGTCCCTCCCCTTGTCTTTCTAAATTATCTGTATTATTTACTAAAAACCACACATTAGACTTATCACCTGGGGGGGGCTTTCCTTAAACGCATATTCTTTTTCTATAATCGCCTTATAACAGTTCTTTGCCGACATGAACTTATTGTTTTTTTTAAACTTTGCACATTTATGGGACGCGGGAAAGAATGAGAAGAAAAATCCATGTCGATGGGTTCCGTTTGAATTGGCGTCTTATCAAAAATGTCTGACATTCGCTTGTCGTCACATTTCTCGGGAGATGTAAGGGAGAGATCTGGGAGGGGTTTGGGGATATTTATGGAGGAGTCTGTTGATATTGTTGAGCTGTATAGCTTAGGGTCAAAACTAATATTTTCTGGTGGAAGAACTGGTTTAAGTAGCACGAAATGGGTTGGTGACCAATAGCGATTAAGACGGAGCACCAATAGTATTTGTCCACATTATTTTAACCTCAGGAATAAGATGGGTCTGAAATACCATTAACTGGGGGGAATACAGAATGAATTGGTGCTTTTATAACATCAGCTGCAGCCATCATCGTCCAAACCGAGGAATACAAGGAATCATTAAGCATTTGGTTGGCGGTAACAAGTATTTGGTCGGCGGTAATTATATTACGGTCGAAAGTCATTACAATGCGGTCGGAGGTAAAAAGTATTTGGTCGGCGGTAATTACACGACGGTCGGCGGTAAAAAGCATTCAGTCGGCGGTAAAAAGTACCACCGGTCACAAACTGTAAGACAAGACGTATGATTTTATTCCATTTACATGAAAATGCTACTAAGAAGACCTGGTTATCCGGAATATCACTGACTAGTTTCATTCGTATTGAACTCTTTCGACTGATATGGACTCTGGTGGGCGTTTATTTTTACTATTTCTAAAATCTGGTAGGGTTATAGTTTACACAAATTGACGGGTTACTGGGTCAGTGTGTCTTGGGTTAGTCTCTTAGTGGAGCAGGTGAATTTACTTGAATGTAGTTTAATTTCCAGTAATTTATAGTTACAGTTTGCTGCTTATCCTGCCAGTAAACGATGGAGATCAGCTCAGGCCGCTTCCTATGAAGATACCATCCTCAATGTACCTGAAACAAAAGTATCCGTTCTAGACAATGGTGTAAAAATTGCAACTGAAGACTCTGGAATCCCTACCTGCACTGTAAGTTCACTTGTCTATAGATTCTTGCTTAGGTTGTTAAAGCAAGTAAATAGATTCATTATTCAGATCATTTCTGATTATAAATATTATTTAGTAGTCCAAAATGTCTTATTATGACTATTTTAAATGCTTGAAGCCAAGGCTGAGTCTATCATCCTAATAACAGGAAGAATCAAATGCTTTGAACTAAAAGTTCAGAAAATAATCGAAAGAATAAGTTGAATTTATAAAGTAAAAAAACTTGTGACTATATTGGTTCGGCCCACTGCAAGAATATTTTTAGGTATTTCCATGCATAACAAAGCTAGCTGTAAATAAATGATGAAATTATTATTAATTTGATTTTACGCAGGTTGGTTTGTGGATAGATGCTGGTAGTAGATGGGAAAATGAGAAAAATAATGGCGTCGCTCATTTCTTGGAACATATGGCATTTAAAGGGACGCAACGAAGATCTCAGACCGACCTTGAACTTGAAGTAGAAAATATGGGTGCTCATCTTAATGCCTATACCTCTAGAGAACAGACTGTTTATTATGCCAAATGTTTCTCTCAAGATTTACCTAAAGGTATTTCATCATAAAAATATTGATTTCTCTCTTTCAGCTACTTATCAATAGACAAATTAAAGCCTCGTGCAATTTAAGTGAACTGAAGGAGATGGCACTGTAAAAAAAAAAACCAACAATAATTGATGACAATTGTGTTTTTTTTAAATACCGCATTTCTCTTATTTCCACTTTTTATTAAAAGACATGGGTCACGGTGGCTAAGAGGGTAAGATGCTGGCTCGTAGCCTGGAGGTTGGGTGTTCGATCCCTGCATTGGTCGAGAAAGTTCATCCACAATTCGGCGTGGTTCCCCTCTTGTCAGTGATGCAAAACAGAGGGCCTGACAAGGAGAGCTGTCTAGTCATTCGGATGGTTCGGAAAACTGTACACATTGGGATGCACGTAAAAGATCCCTTGACAGTTGGTATTCTATATAAGAGTAGTGCCGCTGTCAAGGCAAAATTTCCCTCAGCACACTGTATGGCGTATGCCCTTCTTCATTAGCCCAGTTCGAAGCAGAACAGTAGGACGTTAGCCCCATTTCATTTTATTAAAAGAGAAATAATTAAAGCCTCATGCAATTTAAGTGAACTGAAGGAGAGTGGCACTAAAATAAAGAAACGATAATTGATATTTGGTCATTTGCATTTTTTGTACCAGCATCATATGGGCTCTTTCATCCAGACTGTAGTCCAATTTGTGGGCTTTATATATTACGGTCAGTAAGACATCTTGGTTTAAATCACAGTCTTGTGCACAACAAGGAGTAGGGTCTCCTGTCTGGGTATCGGGGTATTCTCTTATTGTTTTAAATTGATATTTTTCAGCTGTAGATATCTTATCAGATATTATCCAGAATAGTAAACTAGGTGAAGAAGAGATCGAGAGAGAACGAGGAGTTATTCTACGAGAAATGCAGGTTACTTGATTTATTCGTCTAATTGGTGTCGTTTATTGTAATGCAAAAATATAACGTAACTTAGAAGATCTTACAATTAAGACTCATGTTCGATCCTTGCACAGGCCGAGATAGTTCAACGGGATATTCAAACATGGTTTTCCCTTGTCAGTGGTGCAGGACAAAGTTACTGAGACTGACATGGACAGCTGTCTAGTCTTTCTGATGGGATGAAAAACCACGGTCCTGTATACACATTGGTGTGCACTTAAAAGATCCCTTGGCAGTTTGAATTCGATCTGAGGGTAGGCCATAGTGTCGCTGCCCGGGCAAAATTTCCTTCATAGCACCCTGTATGATGCATGCCCATCTTCTCCAGCCCAGTCAGAGCAGAAAAGTAGGGTGTTAAACCCCATTTCATTTCATCATACAAATAAGTTCCGAAACCAGGACAGAACAATTACCATCTGTGTTGGGTGGCCATATGGTTTAACACATGTGCTTTAGATCATAAGGTTGGTCAAGTGGCGTGCTTACGATTACCCTTGCTTGTACATGACAGGGAGTAGGGTCACCTGTCCAACCTCGTGGGGCCTCTGGTTGTCTCCCACTTCTTAAGATCCCTTTTCCGCCAGAAAATATTGAAATGAAATTGGACCATATGTTAATCCCAAAATTACCTGGTTTGTGTCAAGTGCACCTTAAACCCAATTTCTTACTCTTTTTATCGTAATGCAAAAGTATTATGAAACTTTAGAAAGTTGATTGAATAAGTACCAAAACCAGGATATGACCATAACAGATTTTAATTACCCTTTTTTTTTTTCTCAGAATAAATACATTCAATTATTTCATTTTCAATTCTGTACTTTTATTTTTCTCTAGGAAGTAGAAACAAATCTACAGGAAGTAGTTTTCGATCATCTTCATGCCACAGCCTTCCAAGGAACAGCTCTAGGAAGAAGTATTCTAGGCCCAACAAAAAATATTCAGTAAGTTTTTATCCGTTGGTTTTTATATACCAACACCGATAGTATAGTAAACGCTCTAGGTGTCAAAGTTAGCACAAAGTATTTATGTTCTTGAGGAAAAAAGGCTAACACTTCTGCAGTGTTTGGTAAATGCAACCCTTATCTTCAAAAGAAGAATAATGTGAAAGTCTTTATGCCCTGCTTAGATAGCTTGGCTGCTGTGGACATATATTTTGTTGGGGGGGGGGGTCACGGTGGCTAAGTGGGTAAGACGCTGGCTCGCTAGCCTGGAGGTCGGGTGTTCAATCCCTGCATTGGCTGAGAAAATTCATCACGATTTTCAGGCGTGGTTCCCCTTGTCAGTGATGCAGGACGGAGCGCCTGACAAGGACAGCTGTCTAGTTGTTCCGATGATACGAAAAACCGAGGTCCTGTGTACACATTGGCATGCACGTAAAAGATCCCCTGACCGTTGAAATTCGATATAAGAGTAGGCCTGCTGTCCGGGCAAAATTTCCTTCATAGCACACTGTATCGCGTATGCCCTTCTTCATTAGCCCAGTTCAGAGCAGAACAGTAGAACGTTAAACCCAATTTCATTTCCATAAAAATAAAATTTTAGGAAAACATTTGCTAGCTTTTGACATATTGAATTATAGATCTTGTGGGGTTTTTTTTTTCAGAACTATAAATAGAAATGATTTAGTAGAGTATGTCAATTCACATTATAAAGGTCCTAGAATAGTCTTAGCAGCTGCTGGAGGTAAGTTTATAATGTTTTAAGGCAGGACACTACCTTATATAGAGTGATCTGTCAAATTTTGATATCGGCTAAAATTGCCCAAAATAGTTAAAATTTGTTGATTTTTCAAGTCGTGTCCAGCCTTTATATTATATAGTGTTAAATATTTAGTCATTTATATAGGTAAATCAAACTTTTAACTTTTAACTTGCTTTTTCCATACTCAATTTTTCACCCATATCAGGTCTTAGAAAATCAAGTTCTCAAAATCTATGAGAGATAATGGTCTCTTCTTTGGAATACGATTAGTGCTATAGCTACTGTGTGCAATAAGGTGATTTTCAAAGTGTTTGTTATACATTTGGACATTTTATTGTACAAAATCTTTTTAGTGGTGTGTTCGGCCACACCCACTTGTTTTATGTGGGATGCAAAATGTTCTTTATTAACATTCAAATAGTAAAATTTATGCCTTATTGCACTCTTTAATGCCTATATATGTTATTCCAAACCACAAATAGTTTGTTTCAATAAAATTGTTGAAGATTTTGATTTCCTAACATAGCCACCATGAATATATAAAAAAATCCAATATGGCCACTATTTCCATGGCAACAAATAAACATTTTGCGCTCAAATTATCAAATCTGATTTGGGACATCATATACTAATATTACACTAAATGGCAAGTTTCTGTTAACAATGTAAAATTCTTAGGTAGTGTCCTGCCTTAACATCCAGTACTAAATATCAATTCTAGTTTCATCATTGATCAATATTTTACATCCAGTATTAAATATCAATACTAGTTTCATCATTGATCAATGTTTTAACATTCAGTAATAAATATTCATATTTACGGATTGATTAGTTGAAACTTTCGGCATTTTACAAATCCAGCCTTCACTTGACTCTGGTTGCGCTTCCAAGGCTGATAGGGAAGGAGTGTCTAGTCGTTTAACAAAGGAATGAAAAACCAAGGTCCATTTCTATATGTATTGTCATGCACGAAAAAGAAACTGTCAGAGTGGAAATCAAAGAAGAGTAGGTGGGCAAAATATTCCTACCTCACGGTTAGTTATAGAAATAAAAATTAACAAATGGTTGTCTGAAAATGACTGGAGTATTGGGTTCACGTGATGATACATACCATTTTGCAAAGAGTTAACAAATTGACATTGAAATTATATTTTTGTTTTCTGTTGTGTTTTAGGAGTAAACCATGATGCTTTAGTAAAATTAGCTGATCAACATTTTGGAAATATAACAGCTGGTTATGATACTGATATACCTCTAATGGAACCATGTAGATATACTGGCAGTGAGGTAAAACTCTTTAATATTATGCCAATCTGATTAAAACACAGATCCTGTTTTGTTTTACTGGTCTTTACTACACTAGGATCTGGAAGAGTTGTTATATAACACAGGTTCTAGTTGATGTGATGGATTAGCCAATGAAACAGTCTGTTACGACGAGCTTTAGGCGCGTCTTGCACAGAACTGTAGGTATCCTACTAGAAACATCAACGCTGATCGGTTAATCAAATATCTGACATCATAGGGTCAAAAGCCGCTTGTATGAGCCCTGGCATGACCCCCCACTACAACTGGTCAGATCTACATGTAGTAAAGACCATCTAAAGTATAAAAAAACGAAACGAAATATAGATCTGTATTTTAATCAGATTGGTATTATGCAGTAGTGGTGGCTTAGTTAGGCGCTGGCTCATTAACCAGATTTAACCTAGAGGTCCCGGGTTCACTCCTTGTGTTGGCCGGGAAAGTTCCTCAGGATTTTCCGGTATGGTTTCCCCCTTGTTAGTGGTGGATGGGAGGGCCTGCAAAGAACAGCGTCTATTTGGGGTACACTTTGGCGTGCACGTAAAAGAACCTTGACAGTTGAAATTCGGAGTAAGAGTAGGCCATAGTGCCACTGTCTTGGCAAAATTACCCTCATAGAACACTGCATGGCATATGCCCCTTTTCATTAGCCCAGTTGGAGCAGAAAAGTTAAAAAGTAGAGCCCATTTCTTTTCTTTAATATTACGCTAGTCTAGATGTCCATATGGACACTTGTCAGCATGATTTTATTTACATTCACTCCGTCCGATTCAGACTTGCACTGAACGGAGGAAGTCAATATTTACATCTCAACGAAGCTAAAGAGTTACTTATCTTCACGCCAGTATATGCTTTTGTATATTGGCTTTAAAATTGAAAATAATTTTAAGTGTATCCTGAAAATTAAAAACAATTTTTAGTGTAACCCGAAAAATGAAAATAATTTTTAGTGTAACCTGAAAACCTAAGATTTGAGGTTCTTATTATTCTACATATAATATATATTGTTATTTTAAGATTCGTGCCAGAGATGACAACATGCCATTTGCCCATGTAGCGTTAGCTGTAGAAGGAGCAGGTTGGTCTAATGCTGACAACATCGCGCTGATGGTTGCAAACACACTCATTGGTAGCTGGGACCGTTCTTTTGGAGGTGGACCTAATCTTGCCAGTCCACTGGCTTCTCTTTGTGCTGAAAATAACTTATGTCATAGTTTTCAGTCCTTCAATACCTGTTACACCGACACTGGGCTGTGGTGAGTAATAATTGCTACATTAAATAGGGAACCATTGGCTAACCTACCATTTTGTGGCCTTGAAGCTTGAATTGTTATTTTTGGACCTTTCGTACTCAGCAACAAGGTCTGGGTAACCACTTAATCAATGGGGTACAACAGATATTCACCCTCTAAACCTCCCTATTCTATGCAGTAACAGCCCTGCCACTACAGTAGTCGTAAATATTTACAGGATGCCCAGTGATAATATAGTAACTTCTCCCCTTAAAAATGAATAATCAAGACTATGTTTTTTATCGTACCAACTTTAGTAATGATGATCAAGGCCAGGCCTAAAATTCAAACGCTAATATATCGGTTCAGAGCGGAGCAAATTGTCTGAAATTTTCATAATATTCCCTTTACATTATCTAGTTTTAACTATTGTATTGAGAACTGGCAGCTCTTTATCGAATTTATCTTTAAATGTCTATTTTATCATGACTGGTAGTCTTGTTTATCAATAAGATATGTTATAGGAAGGACAACTCGTTAATATTATTCTTTGTTATATTTACAGGGGATGTTATTTTGTAAGTGATAAATTACATATAGAAGAAATGTGCTACTATATTCAACAAGAATGGTAAGACAATACCCACAATAGATCAGATTATTTCAAATATCTATAGATCAGGCCCCGAGACTATGTACTAGTGTAACTGATTTTGTATTTATATTAACAGGATGAGACTATGTACTAGCGTAACTGATTTTGTATTAATATTAACAGGATGAGACTATGTACTAGCGTAACTGATTTTGAAGTAAACAGAGCTAAAAATCTATTGAAGACAAATATGTTATTACAGTTAGATGGTTCAACACCAGTTTGTGAAGATATTGGAAGGTAAGTAGAGTATAAAATCAGATTTGGTGTTTCCTTTTCTAGTGGCCGGGGGGGATGGCCGAATGGTTAGCACATGCGCGCTGTATCACAAGGTTTGTCATTGAGTCTCAACTGGCATGGTTTTGATTCCCCGGTTGTACATGACGAGGAGTAGGATTGCCTGTCTAACCTCATGGTTTTTTTTCCGGGTCCTCCGGTTTTCTCCAACTGCTAAAGACCCCTACCCACAAGCGAATTATTGAAATAAAATTGAACCATATGTTAGTCCCGAAATTACTAGTTTGTGTCAAGTGGATGCTTAAGCCCAATGAACGCTCTCGCTCTCTCTCATGGCCAGCACCTGTCTCTTTGATACTTGGTACATGTAAAAGTTGACCAACTCATATCCATGGAGAAAATTAGAGAAAAGTGACATATTAATACAGCTACACACTAAAGTTAATATCCAATTGTCTTTAAATTGATACCCAGTATTTGCGGTCGTGAGTTCAAGAATCCTATTGATTTTCATTGATTTACGATAATTACTGCCAGAGTTATCGCCCTTGATCACTTTGAGAAATCTTGTGGACGCTCTAGTTACATATTTAAATTGTCATGCTTTCTCATATTTCTAGGCCCTATTCGAGTTTAGTGGGCATGCAATAATGAAGCTGGTCCCAGGCATCGCCGAACGTCTGCACGTCACTGCTGCCACCATGACTATTGGCACACATTCCTGCAAAATAAAGTATTGTGTTAATGTGAACATCAATCCCCCATCTTATGTCATTTGTGTTTTTATTTCAGACAAATGCTCTGCTATGAACGTAGAATACCTTTACCAGAACTGGAAGAGAGAATAGAGGTGAGTATACAACTACAGGGGCGTATCTAGGAATTTAGCAGGGGAGGTTCATGGGTGGAGACAACATCCAGTTTGCATAAAGTCTGGTCGATTAAGTCAAGAATTTGATAAAATCAGACGATAAAGTGGAGTCAAAACAGCTGCAATACTTTGCGTCTGAACTGTTTTAATTAGCTTGATAATACTACTGAATATAACCATTGAAACAGATTTATAAAATGAAACAGGGTTTAACATCCTACTGTTCTGCTCCTACTGGGCTAATACTGGCTTACAACATACAGTGTGCTATGAGGGAAATTTTGCCTGCCTACTCTTATATCAAAGTCCAACTGCAAAAGGATCTTTAACCTGCAGGGGGGTTTGGATGGCTAAAGACCCCTACGCGCATGCGAATTATTGAAATAAAAAAATTAAACCACGTTGGTGTGTACACGGCCTTGGTTTTCCGGACCATCCGAACAACTAGACAACTCTCCTTGTTAGGCTCTCTTTCCTGCACCACTGACAAGGGGAAACGACGCTGGTAAATCCTGATGAACTTTCTCGGCCAACACAATGATCAAACTCACGACCTCCAGGCTAGCAAGTCAGCGTCTTACTCACTTAGTCACTGTGGCTCCTAAACAGATTTACAGTTACATTATGAAGTGCTGACACAACCCAAGAGTTTTATTTGTAATAATTTTGTGAACGGTTATCAGGCCTAGAAATTATGGTTTTAGCTGTAGCGGACAAATTGGCTCTTTAACCTTGATATCCTGTGTTCAATCCCGATGTTGGCCTAGAAAGTTTATCGGATTGGCAAGGGACAACGTATAATCAATTGGATGGGATGAAAAATTGAGATCTTGTTTACACCTTGATGTGCATGTTCAAGAACCCTTGACAGTTGGAATTTGATATAAGAGTAGGTTGTAATGCCGCCATCAGGGCAAACTTCCCTCATAGCACACTGCATTGCCTAGTGCCTCTCTTCATTAGCCGTCAGTGCAGAACAGTAGAATGTTAATCCCTGTTTCTTTTCATAAAATGACGGGGCTGGATGGCCGCATGGTTAGCATGTGTGCTGTATGATAAGGTCTGTAATTGAGTCAACTGGCATGGTTTCGATTCCCCGGTTGTACATGACAAGGAGTAGGGGCACCTGTCCAACCTTGTGGGTTTTCTCCGGGTCCTCCGGTTTCCTCCCACTGCTAAATACCCCTACACGCAAGCTAATTATTGAAATAAAATTGAACAATATGTTATCCTGAAATGACCTAGCTAGTTTGTGTCTAGTTGACGTTAAAAACACCATTTCTCTCTCTTGTCATAAAATATACAGATGGTGTTAAATATATAATATTATATTATAGGCTGTTGATGCTGAAGTTGTACGTGAAGTATGTCTTAAATATATCTACGATCAATGTCCAGCTGTTGCTGGAGTTGGTAAGTAATAATTAATAAACTAAAATTACAAAAATAAAATCCACTAGCAAAACACATGGGGATTTTATTTTTAGATTATTTTTGAAAGATTGTTTCCACAGGCAAGCCTGGATATAAGGCACCTGTCACAGACTTTGTCCGTCTCATATTATCATGTAACATATTATATATACCAAGGCTTGCACAGACCTTCATGTCTAAAAAAAAAAGTCATGTGAAGCTGACAAAAATGAAAAATCACTCTCCTGGAATTAAGGACATGAGATGACACGTGTAATCATATGTAATGCTATTTATTATTATGTTTCTTTTATATTTTGAAGGATGCACTTTGATAATTTCTATATTTAATTCACATGTACCAACATTGCATAACAAAAATAAAAATGATTGGGGAGCAGAAGTTTAGATTTGTCGTTGATTTCTTTAAGTATTGTGGTTGGTGCAAAAAGTAAGCCATTAAACCCCATTTTATTTCATTTCACATTCCCATTATTGTAATCCATTTGATTGATAGTGTATCATAAATTTCTCACCTTTTTATAATTTCAGGTCCAATAGAACAGTTACCTGACTACAATCGTACTAAAGCATCAATGTACTGGTTAAGATTATAAAACAAGTATCGGCTAGTTTCGTTTTTTTTTTTTAGAGGATTTCTATTTAAAGAGATATCAAGATGTGATAGTGTTATTACTACAGACTGTGTTTCAAACAAAGACATCTAACATCATCATTTAATTTATAAACTCCGATGTTTTATATGAAATAAAACACCACAAAAGATATACAAGAAACAGAGTGTATATAATATACAATTATTGTTCAAATAAATTGTGAAGAATTGTAAATATTATAAATCTCTTTTCTTTTTATGTGTGTGGAAGAAGAATTGATTAAAAATCAAGTGCTTACTTGTGTCTGTCCGTTCGTCTGGACGCATCTGACTTCTTCTGCATGGAAGGAGGGGGGGGCAAATGGTTAGCATGTGCGCACTGTATTATAAGATCTGTCATTGAGTCAGCTGGTGTAGGGTCGTCTGTTCAACCTCGTGGGTTTTCTTTGGGTCCTCCGGTTTCCTCCCACTGCTAAAGCCCCCTATGTGCAAACGATTTATTGAAATAATATTGAACCATGTGTTAGTCCCAAAATTACCTAGTTTGTGTCGATTGGAAGTTAAACCCCATTTCTCTCCCTCTCTGCATGGAAGGGGTATGGAAACCCTGTGGTGTCAATTGAGGGATCTTGAAGGTTATGGAAACCTTGTGGGGTCTTTATTGGCATGAAAGCTGTGGGGTCTTTAAAGGTATATAGAAGACTTAGGGTGTATGAGATGTGCGGTCTTTTTAAGGCATGGAAGCCTGTTGTATGAGCTGTGGGATCTTTTTATGGATATGGAAGCCGTGGGTGTAAAAGCTGTAGGTTCTTTTAAAGGTAAGGAAGATCTGGGGTTTGAGCTGGCTGGTCTTATAAAGGTACCGGTATAAAAACCCTGTAATAGGGCTGTCATGTTTCCTGCGGCTTCTCCAGTTTCCTCCCACTGCTAAAGACCCCTACGCGCAAGCAAATTATTTAAAATAAAATTGAACCATATGTTAGTCCTGAAATGACCTAGTTGGTGTTGAGTGGGCATTAAACCTGTTTCTCTGTCTCTCTCTCTATAAGGCACCTGTCATAAATATCCTCAGGCACAAATTAGGGTCTTTGTTGGGTCTTGGTATGAAAACCCTGTAAAATAGGGCTGTCAGGTCTTTTTAGAGACCAGGAAATTCTGGGGTATATGAGCAATGCCAATGGGGTCTTTAAATTAGATGGAAATCCAGAGATGTATGAGCTGTTGGGAAATCCTGGGGTGTATGAGCGGTTTGGTCTTTTGAGCAGTGGACACATTAACCGAATGGGTGGACACACTAGCCGAATGCTTCGCCCGATTCACCAGTCGATTGCATCACCTTTCACGTCACATAATTAAACATGGCAGCGTCTATGTCTTCAAACAATCACGTGACTTCTCGATATGAGTGGATACACTCGGCCGAATGCTTCAGCGAAGCGGACACACCAGGCGAATATATCAAACCTGTTTGATTCTGGCGAATCATTCGGCCGAATGACAGTGGACACACTAGGCGAATTTTGACGCTGATTGATTCGGCTTTAAAGGTATGGAACCCTGTTATGGGGTCTTTTAAAGGTAGATGGAAGACATGAGGTGTATAGGCTGTGAGGTCTTTAAAAGAAGATGAAAGACATGGGGTGTATGAGCTGTGAGGTCTTTAAAGGTAGATGGAAGACCTGGAGTGTATGCTCTGTGCGGTCTTTTGTAGTGTATGGAAGACCTGGGGAGTGAGATGTGAGGTCTTTTAAAGGTAAGGAATCCCTGCTGTAAGAGTTGTGGCTTATATTTAAGGGTTCTTAATGCATTTTGAAACAAACTGACCAGAACTGGGTCGAATGAGGTCCCAGTTTGAAATAGGGTAATTATAAGCTTTGGGTGTAAGAAACCCTTGGGTGTAAGAGCTGTAGACCCTTTTAAAGGCCTGGAATACCTGTTGGATATGAGCTGTATGGTATTTTAAGAGTATTAAAGCCCTGTAGTAGGGCTGTGGGGTCTTTTAAAGACATGGAAATCCTGGGGCGTAAAAGCTGTATGATATTTTAAAGGTACCGGTATGAAAACCCTGTAATAGGGCTGTCATGTCTTTTTAAAGGTGGGGGTTGGATGGCCGAATGGTTAGCATGTGCACGCTGTATCACGAGGCCTGTCATTGAGTCAACTGGCGTGGTTTTGAATTCCCGGTTGTACGTGACAAGGAGTAGGGTTGCCTGTCCAACCTTGTGGGTTTTCTCCGAGTCCTCCGGTTTCCTCCCACTGCTAAAGACCACTACGTGCAAGCGAATTATTGAAATAAAATTAAAACCATGTTAGTCCCGAAATGACCTAGTCTGTGCCGAGTGGACGTTAAACCCCATCTCTCTCTCTCTCTTTTTAAAGGTATGGAAGCCCCCAAGGTGTAAGTTGTGGGTTTTTTTAAAGGTATTCATGAAAGCCTTGCATCACTAGGCTTATAATGAAAAACAGGTATACGCCACACATTGCGCTATAATGAGTGACATTTTGCCCTTATTTCGAACTGTCAATGGAATACATGGGACCTCCAATTTTGGGTCCCATCTGAACCACTTGAGGCTAAAATATCCTGAGGAACATCTTCGGCCAAACCTGGATCAAAACTGGAACTGGTCAGGGATTCAACCCTATAACCTCTTCAGCCATACTATCTATAAACAGTAATAAATATTTGAATCAACAGAACATACATAAATGTCTATATTGAAAGGTATAATTCTTAATGTTAGTTTCTATTTAATAGGGGGGGGGGGGGGTTGAAGGCCGAATGGTTAGCACATGCACGCTGTATCGTAACTCCTGTCATTGAGTTAACTGGCATGGTTTTGAATCCCTGGTTGTACGTGACAAGGAGTAGGGTCGCCTGTCCAACCTCGTGGGTTTTCTCCGGTTTCCTCCCACTGCTAAAGACCCCTGAGTGGACGGTTGGATGGCCAAATGGTTAGCATGTGCACGCTGTATCATAAGGTCAACTGGCGTGGTTTCAATTCCCCGGTTGTACGTGACAAAAAACATATGTTTGTCCCGAAATGATCTAGTTTGTGTCGAGTGGAGGTTAAACCCCATCTCTCTCTCCCTCTCCATTTAATAGACCAGCAACAAAATAAAATAAGATAAATGAAATGGGGTTTAACAGGGGAATTGAAACCATGCCAGTTGACTCAATGACAGACTGTATGATACAATGCGCGCACATGCTAACCATTCAAGTATTTTGTTGAAAGGAAATTACAAGTTTTATTCATACGGAAATATATTAAAAAAGGACGAACTTTTAAGAACTTAAATAATTGCCTTAAAACTAAAGCAAAAAATGATTTTTATTACAAAATTAAGACAAATTATGATACTGAGAAATACCTGGATCTACCAGATGAACAAAAATGCCAGGCACTGAGCCAGTTTAGACTCAGTGCACATAAGCTTGAAATAGAGACAGGAAGGCATAAAAAACCTTTTGTCCACAGGGATAAAAGGACCTGTAAAAATTGTACTAGCGAAGAAATAGAAGATGAAACGCATGTTCTTCTCCATTGCTTCGCTCACAATAATCTTTGGAAAATTTTTTTAAGTCATCACATTAAAACTCGTTAGAACGATTCAATAATGCATATAATGACCGTTGATAAATGTATACAAGATGTTGCAACGTAAAAATAGACATATTAAATACCATTTGTTATGTAAGGCCTAATATATACCTTACAACAATAAGCATTATTAATATAATTTAATATACTTTTAGAAACCTCTGTAAACCTTATTCTATGTTCTTTGATGTTTATTATTGCATTGTACTTTGTATTATATGCTTTACATACTCCTGTATATACCATGCAGTTGTGTAATAAAGCATTATTATTATTAGGCTATTGTGGGTTATTTTTTTTGTTTTAGGTAAATATTATCAAAGAATAATAAAAAGAAATGTGGTTTATATCAATGAAATAAAGCCAACATTTATCTGTATTTATTGCATAAATAAAGTAAATTTATTGCATAAAAACATAGTACTACTAAACTGCATATATATAGCTATATTCTTTATATTGTTATCTGCTCAGTTGTTTGTGCGCGGGTTTCCACACAGACAATAATGCAAAACCTGTGGATATTCGTTTATATACTAAATTATGACGGCTATAAATAGAATAACGGTTTGCTTGTCTTAAGCGTACAATTTGTACTAAAAATAGAAACCTATTCACAGGGCTATTTATCGTTAACAACAACCAGGTATAAGATAGTGACCCGGTGCATTGATTATTACTAGATCTGTTTGTTTGGCTTCTGTGTAAAGCTTTCTGACAATTCTCTAAAGGTAAGTCTAATTACTTCCTGGCCGTGGCGAATTTTTAATTTTTGACAGACCAATCTGCCCTATTTTCACAGGTCGACACACTCTCTTGTTTTCAGTTCAATGCATAGGTCAACGACATGTTGCAAAATGCGTGTAAAAAACATCGTGCTTATTTTTGGCATTTCATAGAATTATACATATATAGCAATATGCTGTCTTAAGAGGTTTATCGATGAATAAAATAAACTAAAGACAAATATTAAATCAAGTTTGTTTATGTTATTAACTCCCTTGAATGGGGTGAGTTACATTTCTTTCCCATAATGCTTTAGCAACGTCACGAGCTCAAATACAGCTACCCCCCTCTATAGCTTATTCAAGGTGTGGTTTCATTGATATCGTGGATGTCAACACAAAAAGAGCACAATATTAGTGAATTTTATCGTCAAAGTTTCTTCATACTCAGGTAAAATGGACAGAAAAGGTCATTTTGGAGCGGAATGCAATTTTCAGTTTGTAGGAAAAGGGAATTGACGGACTACCAGGGTTGCAAGCGGTGTTAATAACTGCAAGCGGATGCCATTTTTAGTATTTTGGGCGATACGGCATTGTTCGCTTTCAGCTTATTATGTCTAATTGTGAACAGCCGAGTTGAAATATGGAGTTGGAATTGGTTGATTTTTATTTTTCCTTCAGTGTGGACCGGTTTATTATGTTCTATTTTCACTGAGTAATTGTCTGCAAAAGAAACAAATTCGAATTATAAGAACAAGGTCATCAGGCGGCCATATTTATTTTAGTGCAGCCATTTTGATGACATCATCGCTCAACAGACAGGACAGGGCATGGCTCTTGACTTGTCACTTTTATAAAACACTCTGGTGGGCTTTCCCTGTTCAGTTCATACCTTCGCATAGGAATCTTCAGTTTGGTCCCTAAGAGAGAATCTGCAGCTGGTTTGTTGAAGTGGATGCAGCCGATGTATGTCGTCACTGACTCAGTGACTGTGCCGACTGCCGGCATGTCAGACTAACTACTGGTATTGACATGTTAAAGTAGCTAAGTCTCTAACTCAATATCATCCAAAATCTTCAACACTGAAAACACAAATTATTTGTCAATTTAAATCAACATTGATGCTGTGATCTTACCGGAAAAAGATGGGCTTCTGATATCCAATATTTAAGACAAAATAAACATTTTGCCATTGGTACACGAATCGTGTACCATAATGCGTTTCAGCCCCAGTTCTAGCAAGAGACTCAAGGAACGAGGCTAGACATATTGCACCAAACCAAACGGCGTATGTAGACTGGAATAACCAGGCGCTAGAAATTTGCATTCGATTGAGATTGCTGGCTTATTTCGCGGAACATAACTGATTTGAAATTAGAGTAAAAACGGAAACCATTGAATGTAAATCAGTTTATATACATTCATATTACAGTATTAAATGAGTTGCGACCCACTTGTGTCAATTTCTAGGTCCCAAATATTAGCGATTTAGCTCCTTTAACAGTGTTAACCACTTGGGTTGAAGACGAGGGATGGGGGGGTATTTCTAAGTTCAATTCATTGTAGTTCAACCGTCCCTGATAGGCTCACAACACCAATTTGTCGTTGGCAGAGACGTGTGAGCCCATAGTCAGTATGGGTATGACGAATTCCTTTCAATATGAATACCGTCTCTAGAATTCATGCTGTTGTCGGTTACTATCATTGAAATATGTAGAGCTATAAAACAACATTAATGTCTCATTTTAATGACCAATTTTCTAATACTATAGTGCAGTTGGTTTCGATAATGGTACTACGAATTGTAAAAATTTCCCAGCCATCTCAGTGAGATTTAACAAATAGTGAGGGAAACATACAATGTACTTTTGTTTTTGATCTACCAAGAAGTGCCAGCTGAATGGTGAATAATAAAACAAACCTGGGTTAACCGGTTTCATCCATCAGATATGAATTTCACAATGAATCGGCAGTAAATAAATGAAACAGAAACATTACCTTTAATGCCGGTATTTGATTTACATACTTGTATTCACGCTTTATTACATGTAAATAGGCTCTATACGTCCTCAAAACATACAAAATATTGTCAATGGTCTGGTTTTCTTATTTAATATTATATTCTGTTTTCCCCTTGGTGATTATTGGTCAAATTGACAATTTGCTGCATATTACCAGTATTGTTGCCAGTATTTCATCGTAGCAATACTGGCAATTATTATTTTGAGAGTCTGTCCCGTTTATGATTCTTATTTAATTACAAACCTAGTGAATCCACCTGGGCCCAAACCCATTCCATTCTTGTGGTAATGATTACACATTTGATGTAATGGACATTTAGAAACTAATATGGGTTATGGAAGAGTAGTTAATTACATTCCAAATACCATATAATGGTGTCGCTTACATTTCAGTTACTAGTCTTTGGAATCGGTACATTTATGTGCAACTCTGTGAAGAGCGATCAATTTTGCTTCAGTAGAGTAAATTATGCGTTGGACAGACATCAAATACATGTACCGGTACATCCGATTTTAAAAAAGACAAAATTAAGTTTCAAAAGAATCTTGATAATAGCATTTGATATTTTGTTAGGACATTTTGTTTGTCAACATTGTAAGCATAAACAAAGAGGATTTCTGAATTCTATGTAGTCGTAATGTAATCACAGATTAGTACTAATTAGCAGTGGCACCCATTCAGTTGATCAAACAATTAGATTTAAAAGACAATGAGTTACATGTAATTACCTTGAGTTGAGTTAATTACAATGAGATGACAAGTGAGAAACCATACAAGCTATTGCTAATTCTACAATCACAACACTAGTTTTTATCACTTGCTTAGATTATGTGAGGTATGACAATTCCTATGTCCTAGAGAAAAAAAAAATTCTGTTTACTTCTAATTTGACTTGGAACTACGCCTCTTTGATTCATTTCAAAATATTGTTCAGTAGCAACATCATTCAGTACACGCATAGTTTTTTTTAAAGATATGTATTGTTGATGCGATTGCTAGTTCAAAGAAAATGGGGGGGTTGGATGGCTGAATGGTTAGCGTGCGCGCGCTGTATCATAAAGTCTGTCATTGAGTCGACTGGCGTGGTTTTGAATCCCCGGTTGTACGTGACAAGGAGTAGGGTCGCCTGTCCAACCTCGTGGGTTTTCTCTGGGTATTCCGGTTTCCTCCCACTGCTAAAGACCCATACGCGCAAGCGAATTATTTAAATAAAATCAACCCATATGTAAGTCCCGAAATGACCTAGTTTATGTCGAGTGGACGTTAAACCCCATTTCTCTCTCTCTCTCTCTCTCAAAGAAAATGTCTGTCATAAACCTTTATTTTAATTCTGTCTTTCATCACAATATAAAGTATAACTGCCTGAGGTGCTGTACATGACGTTCCATGTATATGCAGGGGATTGGATGGCTGAATGGTTAGCATGTGCGCGCTGTATCATAAGATCTGTCATTGAGTCAACTGACGTGGTTTCAATTCCCCGGTTGTACATGACAGAGAATAGGGTCGTCTGTCCAACCTCATGTGTTTTCTCCAGGTCCTCCAGTTTCCTCCCTCCCACTGCTAAAGACCCCTACACACAAGCATATTGAAATAAAATTGAACCATGTGTTAGTCCCAACCCGAAATTACCTAGTTTCTGTCAAGTGGACATTAAACACCATTTTTCTCTCTCTCCATGTACTTGCTGTAAGATGTTTGTTTGAATAAATCAATGGTAGTCACAGTCTATGTACAGGTACATGTACTTACGTAACCTGCACAATCACACCAGTTTACTGGTTGGTAAATTAATAATAGAAAATCACAAATGTGACTGTTGAATCATTTCTTATTGTCACTTAGAAACATTGAAACTGAAAATACTATACATTTGTACAACACTCCAAAATGTCCATACGCCCATCATGTTCTCCACATTTGCTTACTCACAAACCAAGAGTTGAAATTGTCCAGGTTAAGGTGTCCTGATATACATGTAGTGTTTGGAGCTCATTCTTTTAATGGAGTTAAATTTGTTGATGAGGAATATTGATAGTTATTGATTATAGTAATCACATCGTTGTGACAAATATCATTTAATATGAATGATTTATGACTAGCTAGATGAATCAATAGACTTTATGACGTGCCACACCCTTTTGATGTTCACTAATGAATATCGTACAGAAATTAAAAACGGAGATTAATTGATATGCTATATACATGTATGTAAATAGTACATTATAGAGTTAAATTGGTCTAGGAGAAGGATTTAATATTTTGACTAATTTTATTAACAACATGCTGGTGCAGGTAGGCAATAATTGATTGTATTAAAATTGCAGAAATTGGTAGCAAAAGTTTCATTATCTACCACAAGTTTTGAACATTCTTGTATCGTAAACAATTAGAGTAATGGTTTTGAATTGATTTTGTTGCAAGGTATTAGGAAGCACTATGTGGAAGCCTG
Organism: Patella vulgata; assembly: GCF_932274485.2. Classification (NCBI taxonomy): domain Eukaryota; kingdom Metazoa; phylum Mollusca; class Gastropoda; family Patellidae; genus Patella; species Patella vulgata. The sequence continues at coordinate 10,260,920 of NC_065885.2, forward strand.
GTAATAAAGGAGCTGTCACAAACAGTATTGGCACAAATTCAGGCTTTGTCTTGCACAAACACCTCTGTTGATGACTGTCAAATTTGTTGAACACTTATTTGTATTTTTCTGAGTGTTTTTATTCATACCCATACTAATGTATTTTCCTGACACAAAGTTCAAAATGGTGCCAGGGCATTAGTTCAGTGCAGGGCTATGTACATGTATAAAGTCTGATTAACTACTGTACATGTATTTTCTCAGTTTAAATTGGGTGTAACAAAATGGCTTATTTGACTAATCTTAGTTCCTGTGCAATTACAGTTCACACCTCTAGCCCACTATTTGTTATGCAGCACAATAATTCCGTTCATTTTTATTTACCAAAGCTCATTAGTTTATATTTTTATTAGAAACTTACAGATTTGGTAACAAAATCTGGACGGGAGTTGGCCAGACGCTCCCTCTAATTGGGTGCCTGAGAATTTTATCAGGTTCAACTCATCTTGGGGGGGTGTGGGGGGGTAGATGGCCGAATGGTTAGCATGTGCGCGATGTAGCATAAGGTCTGTCATTGAGTCAACTGGCATGGTTTCGACAAGGAGTAGGGTTTTCTCGTGGGGTTTCTCCGGGTCCTCAGGTTTCCTCCCCACTGCTTAAGACTCCTACGCGTAAGCCAATAATTGAAATAAAATTGAAGCATGTGTTTTTCCCAAAATAACCTACATTTAGTTTGTGTCAAGTGAACGTTAAACCCCATTTCTCTATCTCCCTCAACTCATCTTTTGATTGGTGTACATATGGTGTAAATTTCTTAAATGTTATTATTTCAGGTGATGGCGGCAATAAGGAAGAAGTTGGTCATCGTTGGTGATGGTGCCTGTGGTAAAACGTGTCTTCTTATTGTCTTCAGTAAAGATCAGTTCCCTGAAGTTTATGTACCTACTGTGTTTGAGAATTATGTAGCTGATATTGAAGTTGATAGCAAACAGGTTTGTCCTTCATAACTGTACATGTATTAGCGGACTCAGCTCAAAATATGTCTTAAGTACCGCCTGTGTACTGGAACCATAAACTGGGACTCGAATATAATAATATAAAGGTTCTTCAAAACCTGCATGAAAGTTCTGAAGCTAGAGCTGTTAGTTATGGTTTAGTTCATTCGATGGAATTGATGGAGTGTCACATGACAAGTGTGAAAAGTCTTGTCTACATACATATTGATAGAGATTTACAAAGTCGACCAAGGGTTGGCACATTCTGTGTACATGTATGTAGTTCTAAGTCTTTTCACAAGTTGTTTAAAAATGTACATTATCATAAGTCTTATTTTATTTAATTTGTATTTTAATTTTGATGACGTACCGTACATATGTGTGTATAAAGTAACTTATGTTAAGTTTTGTGTACCTTAGGTTATTTTTTATTGAATTTTAAGTGATTTTATTTTCACTTGTTTTTTTATCATTTACTTTTTTCGATCGTGAAATGTCGATTTATTAAGTTTGTGTACTCCACTTTGGTTACTCGTATAAGCACAACAATTGCTTCATTATCAATACGCTCCAAAATTGATGCTTTTTCCACCAATCATGGAGCTTCAAGCTTCTGTCAGTGGCGCTAAATTTTCGGTGAGTGTCACTTTTTTTGTACGCATGTTTTTTTCGGTTTGAGCTGATTATTTTTTACAAGAAATATTTTAACGGGTCACTCATATTTAATACATCACTTGAATGTTTCTCATTTTGCCAACCCCCCGTTTTTTGTTTATTTTTAAACATTTGAATGCTGATGTAGTGTGGTTGTTTTTAGAGATTATAATAGTTGTAGCTTGCATGAATAAAAGGGAATATGTGTGCTGCTACAGATGTTTGTTGAAGTATATAAGTCGGAAAGTGTGATCTGATGAAATAACATATAAATTGAAAGCATGTTTTGTTAATTTTAGAAAATTACTTAATAAGTTCAGCACTTTGATGAATTAACCTTTGTTAGTGCACGTCATAATGAAGCCAAAGATACTTGTTAGCCAGTAACATTTAATTAAGAAAACAAAAACTAAATATCAACGCAAGATAACCTAGACTTGGATTTAATCAGATTTTAAATAGGCCTATCAATTTTGTTCGTCCACAGCAATATGGCGTGCAGCATACATATACATCAATGAAATTGAAGCATTTTTGGATTGATATTCCTATCAGAGATTCATCATTCACAATATTGTAGTTTCACTGGATTCCTATTGCACTAAAATGACATAATGAGACTAAAAATTAAGTTGATTCCATTTGTAAAAAAAAGTATTCTCTTGAATTAAATAAAAGAAAACATACATGTATTACTGTGTGTGTATATACATGTATATATATATATCAACCAGGGGGCCAACTCACGGATTGTATGCCACCAAGACTGAAATACAGAGCCAAGTACTTGACAATTCAAGAAAGGAAGACAATTTAGATAAAGAAAATCAGATGAAATAAAAACTTTTTTTTCAAATTATGTCGGGCAGCTTGTTTAATAGGGTTAAGAGCGATAAAATCTAATTTAAGAAAGCTTTATTTTTGATTTCACGCTTTGATTGGATGTGCCATCTCTCCGGGCGCCACTGATTCTTTTTGTCACAGTTAAAGATGCATTATGTAAGATTTAGATAAAGAGCTGGCTGTTCTTGCTATAATAGTTAAACAATAGATAATGTAATGGTAATATGTTGAGAATTTCAGTCAAATTAACTCATTCTGAGCGGAGTTATCGTCGATTACAGAACAATGTAATCATGATTGTCATTGCTACTGTTGTTTCGATAATAACCAAAGTTTTGATTATCCATTTTTAGATTAAAATCTTATTTAAATCTGTTGAAAATCTAGACCATCCGATAGCATTGAGAGTTGATTAGGGTCTTGGCAAGTTAATAAATGTCTAATTAAAGATACATTATGGGAGATTCGATAACGAGTTGGTAGTTCTCACTATGATAGTTAAAAACTAGATAATGTAAAGGCAATTTGCTGAAAATTTCATTCAAATTGAATCCACTATGAATCGAGAACTAAGCGGTTGAAATTTCTGCCTAGTCTTGATTATCCATTAAATCGTGAAGGAAAGTTATGCAGTAAATCGGCTCATAATCCACTAAAGATCGCAGGCTAGCATAACCATCTAGAGTTGATTATGGTCTGGATAGGTTAATTAATGTCTAATAATTTAGATACCGGTAACATTTCAGGCCTAAAGAAAGCCCTGCAATAAACAGATTTAGCTCTTGCATAATGTATGTTTAATATAACATTTAAGGCCTAAAGAAAGACCTGCAATAGGTAGATTTAAGTTATTAAGTACAGTGTAAGTTTGGTACTGGATTTAATTTCATGGTATATTTTTACTTACAGTCCAACATTCATCAATAAAATGTTCATTGGTAGGTTATAATATAACTTGATTTGTTTCATGTCCTTTGGTTCAATCAATTCAAAGTGATTTCATGTTCAGCATTGGCCGAGAAAGTTCATCCATATTTTCCAGCGTGGTTCCCCCTTGTCAGTGATGCAGGACGGAGGGCCTGACAAGGACAGCCGTCTAGTCGTTCGGATGGTACGGAAAACTGAGGTCTCGTGTACACATTGGCGTGCACGTAAAAGATCCCTTGACAGTTGGAATTTGATATAAGAGTAGGCCGTAGTGCCTCTGTCGGGGCAAAATTTTCCTCATAGCACACTGTATGGCGTATGCCCGTCTTCATTAACCCAGTTCGGAGCAGAACAGTAGGACGTTTAACTTCATTTCATGGTAAAAAAGCCTTCCCATTAGAATTCGTAAGATATCACTTGCAGGCTTGCATGTACAATGTACATTCAGTCTTTTTCGCTCTGTACATGTATGTTTGAGCATGGATTTCAATATTCAACAGAACAGATAATATATTTTTAGGAATACATTTAAACTTTTATAGCAGTTTAATAAAACACCCATAATGGGAGGTTAAAGGTACATTCCAACTAGAGTATTTATAGCATAGTTAGTTTGAAAAACACCCAAGGGGTTCGCATGGAACAAAAATGTAACTTAGTAAGGTAGCTGGCAGACTGTCGGCTTGTCTGTTAAAGTGGTGTTGGGGGAGATCATGGTGGCTAAGTGGGTAAGGTGCTGGCTCGCTAGCCTGGAGGTTGGGTGTTCGATCCCTGCATTTGCCGAGAAAGTTCATCCAGATTTTCCGGCGTGGTTCCCCCTTGTCAGTGATGCAGGATGGAGGGCCTGACAAGGACAGCTGTCTAGTCGTTCGGATGGGACGAAAAACCCAGGTCCCGTGTACACATTGGCGTGCACGTAAAAGATCCCTTGACAGTTGGAATTTTGATATAAGAGTAGGCCGTAGTGTCGCTGTCAGGGCAAAATTTCCCACATAGCACACTGCATGGCTTATGCCCGTCTTCATTAGCCCAGTTCGGAGCAGAACAGTAGGACGTTTAACCCCATTTCATTTCAAGTGATGTTGGGAGCGCTTATAATGTGTTCGTTGAAAATTGTTAGCGATTGTGAGAACAGTGAGAGACATGTAAAACAGGCTCTGTGATTAAAGCGGCGGAAAAAGATAATCCAAGAGTTTATTTTTTCTTCGTTATTTATGATAGATGGAAAGTGAGTAATGACAAATACATGTACTATTGTAAAAATAAAAAAATAGACTTTATGCGTTGAGGGGTGTTGTGATTAAAATGTTTTACGAGGGATTTGAACTATTTACATCCTTAGTTTTTAGTAGTTTTTCTTATAAATATTGTGTCAAGCTTCACTTTTTTTGCACTAATTACTATTTGATCAATTTTTAAAGGTTTTAAATTTGTATTGGTGAAGTTTTTCTTTTTTGTTTACCTCTTGGGATTATGAGGCTCTTTTATTTGATTTTTTGGTGCTATTTTAGAACATTGTATACTTTTTAAGCTCTGGTCACGAGTGGGATATTTCAAAGCTGGTATATTTGAAACCTTGTCGCACCTGTTAACGTCAGGATATTTCAATCCCGGTAGCACCAGTCAAGGGTGGCACCTGTGGTTGTTAGTCTGATGAGGAAAATGTTCCAACAGATTTGGAATGCACTGAAAACAGGTCCACACATGTACGCCTGGGAATTCATTTTAAATAAAACCTGTCGTTTGAAATTAGGAAAATAATGCTGCCTGGGCGAAATTCTTCATCTCAAATTGGATAGGTAACCACTGAAATGTAAATTACAATGTTAGTCTCAAGACAAGTGATTTGGCGCAACGGTTAGAGAGTAGGATTTGTGAACTAACGGTTGCAGGTTCGAGACTCGAATTGTGCATCAAATTCTTGTGTCCTTGAATATTCCAGTTTACCCAGCTGTAAATGGGTACCGGTAGGATGGTGTATGTATTACAAAAAAAACTGTTGCTCTCCTTGAAGCAGCATATGTTGGGGCTCTTTCTAACATTTAAAAAGAGTTCAGGGGTAAAGGGAGGTAATCAGGCTTTACCTGTATCCTAGAGACCAGGATAGTAATTGTGTCGCGCTTTGAGCATAAACTTAGTTTGTGGATATAGCGCATTATAAATATGCACAATATTAAGTGTTGTGTTGAACTTGAAGCGATGTTTAACCCCTATTCCATAATCAGTCAAAAAAAGACAAGATACTGACCATTGTCAGTCAAAATAAAACAAGATACTAGTCCATTGTCAGTCAAAATCAAACAAAATACTAGACCATTGCGGCACTTTATTTTGAAGTGACAGCAACAAAATTTGAATACTTGCATTCAAATGAATAACCCACGTATAGATCTTGATGCACCTGCGTCGACAGATAAGGACAAGTTTACATATTTCTGTTAATGATTCAACATTTCATTTATCATTTTCTATCCTCGTTCAACCCACCCACCCACCCATTTAGCATTTTCTGTCCGTGGTGAGGTTCAACCCACCTACCCAGTTCCACAGGTTATTTGGTTAGACGCAAGTTTTAAAATTTTGTGATGATCCCTCACTAATATCACAATATTGGCATCATGGTTCGTACATGTATATCATGAGCCGAATTGCTTTGAGAATCGGCGAAGACTCGTTTAAAGAATCACAAAAAGGACCCCACTCCTTTAGCTAGAATCTTTCAGTAATTTCAGTTTTAATCGTCTGATTTGATACCAGTAATTTTATTAGATTAGCATGTGCGCGCTGTATCATAAGGTCTGTCATTGAGTCAACTGGCGTGGTTTCGATTCCCTAGTTGTATGTGACAAGGAGCAGGGTCGTCTGTCCAACCCCCTGGGTTTTCTCCAGCTCCCCCAGTTTCCTCCCACTGCTAAAGACCCCTACACTACAGTGCTGGAGTTTGGGACTATAATCGCCGAACACCGCGGAAAAACACTCTATTTCACGGTGGAATCTTGGAGAATCGCTAGCGAAACGGCAGCTAGCCAAATCACTGCGAAACACCCTATTTCGCGGTGATTTGGCTAGCTGCCGTTTCGCTATGGTGTTTCACGGTGAATCGCTTGAGTGCCGATATCATCCCGATGTAAGCATGTTGACGAAAAATGTAATTTATTTAAGTTGAATACAAGATATGTTAACCGTTGGCGAGGCAGCTACGGTCGTATTTCTAACACACTGTACATGTATAACGTGGTGCCACAATGTACGTGTATGCAAACAATGAATAACTTACAATTTTTTAAACATATCATTTCATCTTATTGGCTGCTATCAAATCCAAACTTTAAATTATATTCGATGAGATTTTACACATAACTTCATTACTCGCAGCTTCAGTTAATCTAAATCAACCATTCATAAATCACAGTGCCATACATGTAAATCACTCCGCGATGCGGTTAACGCGCGAAAACATGAGATGTTGGGTTCGACACTGGGACTATATATTCTTACGCTGTGTTACTTGGCGAATAGTATTTAGCAAATCTTGACTGTCACCGGTATATGATAATAATGTATTATGACGTATTAAAATAATATGGGTGGGAGGGGGTACACTGCGAAAGTCACAAAAGTGATAAATAGAACTTGCAACGGGAGTCGAAAGCGCTTTCAAATCAGACATAAGAAGCTCGTACTTACCGCAAAAATGAAATGAACGCGACACAAGTCTCCGATGTCAGAGAATATTAGTAAAGTATAACCGCTATCAAATCCACACAAAAATCCAAGGCACTCATTTTATTTTAGAAAAGAATAACTGTAGGCTCGATAGAAAATCCTATTCTTCATGAACCCCAAACCAATGGTAACTGTCAACTTGTATGTTGTCATTCTCGTGCAGATTTGTTTGAATAACAGAAATGTCCCGTGTATCAAAGAATAAAATCGCACATAGCCACTCTTTGTTGTTTTTATGCGAATTCAATTAATCTAAAAGGAGCTCCGGCGCAATTTAAGGAATTATTTTTGAGCCAATATTAACCATCGCCAATTTGTTAAATCATGGGATAAAGTCAATTAACAAACAATACGGGTCTACTTTATTACAAAAACATTGGTGAACTTACCATTTTGTCTAAAATCATAACGCTAATCAACAAACAATACTATTGTTCTTTATTACAAAAACATCGGTGAACTATATTGTTTTTGTACATATTGTATTTATTTATTTGTTTGTACTATATGTTACACCTGATGAGTCTTTGGCTTAAAGGAATAAAGAATTTGAACTCGAACTAATCGCTGTCGGGATGGCGAGCCAAGCTAGTTGATTATTAGGTAAATAAAACAATATAAACAAACAATGAGTAAAAGTGATCTATTCTAATCAATTAAATAATATACAAGTCAAGTGCCGGTATTACCTTAACCGTGGACGGGTTAACGAACACTCAACTTACAAATATTAAATCATCGCCGTATTGGCACTGACTGACGGCACTTCGTGCACGGACTGTTGAATTCTCGTTTAATTTATTGTGTTAATTTCACTATTGTTTAAAATGTAAACAAAATCTTATCTCGAGTACGTAGTACCGTATATCGAGCTAGTCTAGTAAGTAGTAGGCTAGGTAAATCCAGACTAATATTGTATTAATAACACTGGCTTCAGGTAGACTCGATTGTCATCTAAGGGATTATATTTTCTTTATGCGGTCTATTTATAGAACAGTAAAACGATTGTAAATATTGGCGCGATAAAAATTTAATTATAAGTCCAAGCTATTGTTGATAGAAAATAATAATGATTTACGTGTATCATAGATAATATTAAGTAACAATAGAACGAAAATACTGTTTGTTGTTTTTCGAGTTTTAGGCCATTATTACTTATTTTATGCATATTTTTGGTATGAACTTTTTTGGACCAGTAAAATCTCATTCGGTCCAGCAATAGTTGGAATAATACCTGCCCAAATGTCCAGTAAAAAAAATATCATTTCGCATGGACTGCAGGGTACATGTATATGTAGTAGGAAATCGACAAGTTGGACGTACAAAAGAATGGAATCATTCAGAAAGTGTACTCAAAATAAGTAAACTATAACGGGGTGAAGACGAGAATTAACACACTCGTGGATATTGTATAAATATATGAGGCGCATGTAATGTACACGTATGTGTGTGTGAAATGGCTTTATTCAATATCTGCTCCCACCGAAATGAATTGGGTGACATAAAGTAGATGTATATTGTCACAGCGGATATTATTCGCCGAGTAAAACAGCATAAGAATATACATGTAGTTCCAATCGTTTGGCGCGTTTCTGACCACGTAACATACCGTTAAGCGACCCGCTGAGTGATTTACTGTACGTACTGTATGAATGATTGATTTAGATTAACCGAAGCTGCGAGTAATGAAGTAATGTGTAAAAGCTCATCGTATATAATTTTAAGTTTGGATTTGATAGCAGCCCCAAATTGACGGATTACATCTAAGTAATTCATCTAAGATGAATTGATATGTTTAAAAAATTGTAAGTTGTTCATAGTTTACATACATTTTGGCCGGCGTTATGTATGTATAAAGTGCAATGGGGGAAAAATCCTAACCGATACAGAATGTCGGTAAATGTCTTCCCGAGATTACCTAACTCATTTGTTATTCAAACCTGCCTGTACATTATACATGTACACGTTTCCCGGGAGCATTACTATATTACAACTCCTTTAATTTATTATAGACAATATTAGTTCGACCCTAGCTTAAGGTATGCTCTCGAATTTCTTGCGGGAAGCACGGCAAAACACAATGTATTCTTATCGAAACACGGTGAATTCCTAGAGAAACACGGTGAATTCCTAGCGAATCTTAGAGAAAAATCGCAGCAGAATCAAGCGAAATCTAAGAGAATTCCGAGAGTTTTTTTTCACCGCGTCGCAGCGATTTCGGTCCCAAAAATTTGGGAGGAACTGTATGCGCAAGAGAATTATTGAAATAAAATTGAACCATGTAATAGTCCCGAAATGACCCAGTTTGTGTGGAGTGGACATTAAACCGCATTTCTCTCTCTCTCTCTTTAGTAGATCATGGAATAATAATATTCAATACTTTATTTTTAACCTAAATCATAGAGCGACCCGCACCTTTAGCTAGAATCTTGCAGTGATGTTTGTCAGTTTTAATTGATTTGAGACATTCAATACAAGTCATTTTACTGGATCATGAATGATAGCGCTCATTTTATAGATTATGCATTGTTATATGGATGTATAATTAATGAAAATTGTGACAATATCTAACTGGTCATGATGCTGTGTTCCTACTCATTTGCATGTAGCATTTGGTACTAACAGTTTTATTGTCGAGGTAAATTAAAGCAAACCAAATAATTGTTAAAGCAAAAACAAAGTATTGTTAAAGCAAAAACAAAGAATTGACGAAGAATTGTTAAATGAAAAACAAAGAATTATTACAAATGTTTTCTGGCTTCAAATGTTACATGTATATAAGTTATTATTTGGTTTAGACATTCATCAACTAGACAAACCCATAATCAACTCTCTTGGCCATTGGATGGCTCAGATTTTAAAGCGAGAATTTCATATTTTTAAGTTACATTTTTAAAATGTATTAAAATAAAGCCTTAAAATAGATGGTATCTATAAAGAATCCTATTAACCCTATAATTCACTATTGCCAGTTGAGAAATTGGCAAAAATATCATTTTCAACTTCAAATTCAAACGTTTGAAGATACATGTAGCTATTCCATGGGGGGGGGGGGGATACAAAAACAAGGGAGGTAATGGTGTTATTATTTCTGGTGTGAATGATTTTATAAGTGTGATAATGATACCTATGGTCGTATAATAGTGAGTTGACAACCTATTGAGCAAAAGACATAGAAATAATTATGTTTTGACTTTCTAAGAAAATATGAAATTCTCGCTTTAAGTAGATTAGAACACTGTTGCCATTTAAGAGTTAAACAATGAAATAGATAATCGCGTCTCGATTGTCATGTACCGTTGCTACAATAGTAAACAAGCTACATGTACATGTATGCTACATTTTGTCAAAATTTCAAACACTCATAAATTTGCACAGAATAAAATAATTTTCAATATATTCATGTTTCATTAGCTATTTTTGAACTATTATTATGGCAAGAATGGCCAGATCTTTATCTAAATTTTACATGTACTGCATCTTTAATTTGACTTGAGTAACCTGAACTGGTGAAAGTTCACATGAATTTCTCCAAGAAGTAAAATTAACACAACACAGTTTATATGGAAATACAATCACTGGTTTATAGGCATAGCACGACGTTTCGACAAATATTCTCTTATCGTTATCAACTGTGTTGTGTTTTTAATGTGTTCAATCGCTAAATGCCACTCAAGGATTAGAAATGAAAATTGATGATAAATTTTTACTGGCTTTTTAGATAAAAACTTTCATGACTTATTCACGTCTTCCTTCTTTTTCAGGTTGAACTTGCATTATGGGATACCGCTGGTCAAGAAGATTACGACAGATTACGACCGCTCTCCTACCCAGACACAGACGTCATATTAATGTGTTTCTCCATCGACAGTCCTGACAGTTTGGATAATATCCCAGAAAAGTGGACACCAGAAGTCAAGCATTTTTGTCCTAATGTGCCGATTATATTGGTTGGGAATAAAAAAGACTTGCGTAACGATCCCAACACGCGTGCCGAATTAGCTAAAATGAAACAACAGCCTGTAGCCTATGATGAGGGTAAATCTATGTCCGAGAAGATAGGAGCAGCCGCATATGTAGAATGTTCAGCCAGAACAAAGGATGGCGTAAGAGAAGTTTTTGAAACGGCAACACGTCAAGCTCTTAGTAAAAAGAAAAAGAAACAAAGGGGATGCGCATTACTATAGAATTTGTAATTAGCTATTATTGTTTTTTTTTTTAAAATGAATATTTTGGGGTCTCTCATCGGAAACAGACTGGGATAATATGTGCATAGGGTGTTAAATTAGAGGGAATGAAAATGGGGGGTGGGGAGGGGATCTGTGGAATGGGGAATAATGGATTTAAGGTACTTCTTCATGAAAAGAAAAACTTTTAATACAGATTTGTATTGTACATGTATTTATAACTGTTGTTGTATGCAATCTATGAAGAATATAATATTGCTATCCCAGTCTGTTACAAGAATCGATCTGTAAAAAGCTTAGAGTTGTGCTGTAGCTAAATTGTGGACTCCTTCTCAAATCTTTTTTTTATTTTTGACGGAAATATGTGAACTGTATGTATACTATACATGTAACCTGTCTTTGTGTTTTAAAAAGAGGGAATTTAATGCTCATCAAGTCATGTTCGAAGCACATCCCAAGCGATGATTATTTCCAAATTAAACTTCTGACTAAGGAATTTACTTATTTCTGGTTGTATTATTAGATTTTCAGTCATTGTTTTCTACATGTATATTTGGCTGGTGGGCGGGAATAAATCTCTCATTAATTTGCAAGTCAAAAATCACTTTTACTAAAGTGAAAAAAACCCAACAAATCTCCCAATTTGGACATAGTTATACGTCTACAGGTATCATAATAAGGACTTCATTCAATGTACATATAGACAAAACTTCTGACCACATGACTATATTTATGTGGAGCAAATTTCATCTGTAAGGTGTTCCAACAAAAAAAGAGAAAGAATGCCCCCAAGATCCACACAGTCAAGCTTGATTGAGCACCTTAGAAAAACAATGACTGGATTTTGAATATTAACTCACTGAAAATAAATTTTACTTGTAATTACAATGTATATTCACAAGCTAATGACAAGACTATTAGTAATTGTATATTGAACCCAAATCCTAATACCAGATACTTAAGACAATATGTGTAATTGTAAATAATTTCCACAAGTATCAGATTGTCTTAGACAATAGTCAATCAGTAACCTGGCTATAAAGCAAGATAATAGTTCATGAAGTAATCTAAAAGACTCTTAAATATATCATTAGCAGGAACAGTTCGGTTTCTTAGCCAAATAATGTAATTTTTCTTTTCTAATAAGATAAAGATAAATAGAAATATGAATCTTGGCCCTTATTTATGAAAACTTAAACTAAGATACAATCGAAATTTTAAGAAATACTGCAATTCGATTGGCTGACCAGTAAAATCAATTTGCAAATATCCAATTTGCATATTGGTCAGCCAATTGAATTGCAGTATTTCTTAAAATTTTGATTGTATCTTAGTTTAAGTTTTCGTGAATAAGGGCCCTGGTTGTTTATGCCACCCAATCCGTAGAGATTTTTAAAAAAAAAATAGTATTAAGTCTTATTCTAGGAGCTACTGAAGAGTAGATTCACGTGATAGACATAATCTTCCAGTCATAAGATAAGCCTATGTGTACTTAATAGGCTATATTTACAATAAAATGACTTTGTTATACTTGAATGATGTAACAGAAGCTAGGTTTCGTCAATGTTTTTTTGCGAATATTATGACCTCGATGCATTGTATATATATAAATGTATGAAAAATATACCCTGAAACATAAAAGGGCTATTTCTTTTACCAGAGAAATTGAATGGGTTTTTTTTTTTTTTAATTTTTTTTTTGTTGTTGACTTTTGTTTGTATAAAGAGTTTGTATTGGAATGTTTTATGTTCAGAGCAAGCAGAATATTGCCAATTAATTGTATAATAAATGAACAACATGTTCAAATTTATTGTTTTATATGCAAGCTACAAGAAATAATCTGGAAAAAAAAATTCTTGAAATTTATTCATATTCATAAGCTAGTCTTACTGAAGACGGATTTTAAAGAGGCATTATGCGAGCACTAAATTATTTAGGTATTTCTTTGTATGACAAACCCATAATCAACTCTTTATACCATTGAATGGCTTACATAATGATTGGGTTAGAAACATCTGCCATATCTGGGCTATTTTTTGTCAAAACTTTATAACTTTGTTCAGAATAAAGTAATTTGACTGGAATTTTCAATATGTTTATTTTTCATTTTCTCTTTTTGAATTATTATAGCAAAAACGGCCAGCTCTTTATCTAAATCTCGCATAATTCCTCTTTGAGAGTTAAATATGGGGAATAAAATACTTTATAGTATATTATTTATTTCATTAATAAGACTTTAGTTTATTCACTTAGATTAATCAAATGTCTTTGTCTGACTTGTTCCCTTTTCTTAATCTATCTGCTTTCTTATTTTCAACTTTTTTATTATTTTACTTGTAAATCATTAATTTGTCTAGAACCACCCACATGGTTTCCTGCCTGAAATATGGCTTCATTAATTCTTTGTTAAACAGGCGTTATGTAAGAGCTAAATCTGCCTATAGCCGGTCTTTCTTTGAGCCTTAAATGTTACATAAATTATTAATGAGACATTAATATCAATTTATTAACATGACAAGACCATAATCAACTCTTGATGCCATCGAATGGCTCGGATTTTAAGTAGATTGGAACAGTTCGGCCTTTTAATCATTAATGATTTAATTTCAGAATGGATAAGCGAGACTAAAGACTTAAATGACCAGTACAGTGGTTACGTTCAATGCAGAAATCTTGTCAAATCTAAACCATTGATAACTTGGCTCAAAACAAAGTAATTTGAATGAAATTTACAATATATTCATTTTGCATTATCTATTTTTGAAATATTATAGCAAGAACGGCCAGCTCTTTATCTAAGTCTTACATAATGTTCCTTTAATGATCCAAAGAATGTGCATGTCCGGTTTCGTTCAGCTCAGTTCGCAAACTGCTAAAAAAATAAGACTTGAAATAAACTGTCCACTGGATAAAAAAAAATGTGAAGGCAAAGTCATAGAAAACCTGTTAGAAATTAATCCTTTGAATGCTTTTCATTTCTAATCTAACTAAACTACAAAAGATGATTATTTTTTAATTTACATGCAGAATAGGCATATCATTGCATTGATCAACATTCATTGAAGTAAATTCAAGCCTGGAAATAAGGCATCTGTCACTGACAATGTCAGGCACAGATTCAGGCTTTGTCAAGTACTATTTCATTAGTGCCTGATATTTTGTCAGATACATCTAAAACCGTTATTTCCAGGCCTGAGTACATAGTAGAATTATTAGATATATCATTCCATTTTATTTATATTTTATTCCATTCCTTGTCTTATTTCTGGCTTTTAAAAAGAGAAAGATGTTTTTCTTGTACAATAATAAATCACAAGTACTGGTAGATAAATCTTATATTTTATATCAAAACGGACCATACCAATTTATATTTTTGTTCTTTAGTGACCAAGGGGGTTGGATGGCGTGCGCGTAAAATCACAAGGTCTGTCATAGAATCAAGTGGTGTGGTTTCGAATCCCAGCTTGAGTGTGACAAGGAGTAAGGTCCCCTGTCCAACAACGTGGGTTTTCTCTGGGTCCTCCTGTTTCCTCCCACTTGTGTCCTGGATGTTAAACCCCATTTCTCTCTTTAGGAACCCTTCTTTTAATTTTTTCTCCTTACTTAGTTGGTCTTAACATCTTTTAGTACCAAATTCTTAAGTTTTTAAATATTAAAACAGGAGACACTGAAGAGCGAAAATTTAAATTGGTTTGACCCAAATAAACTAGTATTTTTTTTGTTTACTTATATTGCCTATCGTCTATGTAGCTTCTGCATCTATATGTAAATTTGTAGGAATCTGTTCTTAGTTGAATTTTAAAAAACTTTAAATGAAAATAATCTTGTATTTTACGAAAGTAGCCGCTATTCTGAATGCCAAGCTATTTCGTGAACTAGGATTTGAGTACAGAAATCATTAATTAGCCATAAGATGTATGATGAGCATGATATTGTAGAATAATTTTCTTTTTATTGTATTTAATCAGTTTCAACCTGAAACAACATTTAAATAAACAAACTTTTCATATTGTCCAATAATATTTATTTTTTCTCGTGAAATTGATTCCAAACCTATCGCCTCTTGGCTGGATACTTCAGCATGCCCCATCCTCAACATCAAAGCAGTGATGCAAGTTGTGTCCCTAGGCACTTTAAAATGAGGGTTATTTGTGCCATGGGCTTGTTTATGGTTGCAGACAATCTTGTTTTAATCCAAGTTAAAACATCCTCAAATTGATTATCCAAATTTTATTTAAGAAAACAAAAGCCCAGGGCCCTGTTTCCCGAAATTTTAACTAAAGTTAAAATCCAAATTTTAGTAGATACTTCAATTTTGATTGGCTAAGCACTAAAATCGATCTAATATTATCCAATCAAATTACTAAAATGTGGATTTTATCTTAGTTAAAATTTCGTGAAACAGGCCCCACGTATCAACCTACAAACTTGGATTAAACAGGATCTCAAAAGATTTTACCCTAGCTGCCACTGGCAGAGGAATTTTGCAAATTTAACCATTTTTTAACTGATAATGCTTATCAATATCCAACTTTCATAATAGTCTAGTTTATAAAATCCCTAAAATGAAGAATTAGGTCTGGGTTTTACAAAGTATTCTCAGACTTAAATAAAGAATTTAATCAACTTTCAATCACTGTTCATGAAAAAATATCTTTGATCCAGAAACACAAAACTTTGCAGTTTGCACATAGTTTCTTATTGATGTATTTGAAACATTAAAACAGCGAAAGTTTTATAAAGGGCTATATTTTTTTAGTTAAAATTTCACAAACAATTTTGAGTAAATTCATAACTGAAGTCTGAGAATGTTTCGTGAAACCAGGGTCTGGCCTTTTCAACGGTTGTGGCTCAGTGAGTAAGGTGCTTGCATGAAATGGTGCCTAGTCGTTCAAATGGAACTAAAAACCAAGGTTCCGTTTAGACTTGGTGTGCATGCAAAACCCTTTCGTCTGTTCCCATTTGAAGATGTGTGTTTTTCGTATCTACTGACCAATGATTGTGCACAAATTGAAAGTTATAATATGATTTGCTGAATGGGTTCCATGTCGACCATATATGCCGGTCAAGACTCAAGTGTTGTGGAAAATGACCTAAACTGGATCTGACCCGTAGGTTATTTTGCACGCCGGAAATATAGCATATTTTGTGCTGAACATAAAAATCCTGGACACAACGAAACTCTGTGCGTGCATGCGTTATGTAAAGAGTGGTGTATAATAAAATTAGCAATGACATAACAATACCTCCCTGAATGTATTGTATTGACTGTTAGTTCTCACATGTTACTTTTATCCAAGTTGCTCTTCCAAATTTGAAATAGGAACAATAAGAGGTGTGCTTGTTGCTGTAAAAAAAAATCTTTTTCTCTGCTTGTTTTATTCAAACTGCAGTAACTCCGGTGTCGGTCGAGAAAGTTCATTGTGATTTTCCAGCGTGGTTTCCCCTTGTCAGTGGTGCATAACGGAGGGCCTGACAAGGACATCTGTCTAGTTGTTTGGATGGGATGGAAAACCATGGTCCTGTGTACACATTGGCGTGCACGTAAAAGATTCCTTGGCATACTGCATGGTGTATGCTTAACCCAGTTCAGAGCAGAAAAGTAGGACTTTAAAACACCATTTAATTTCATTTATTCTAGCTAATTTTCTATTTATTGTCCCAAAACTTACAAGGTTACGGAGAAATATTGAAATGAGTTCTGTCCCTTGGTCCTTCCATCATGGTTTTGTTTCCGGAGCATATCTTTTTGAAACTGTCCACACATCACTCTACTGTAATACACAGGGGTTGGATGACCGAATGGTTAATGCATGTGCATTGAATTAGATGGTCTGTTATTGAGTCAAGTGGCGTGGTTTTAATTCCCTACTTGTACGTGACAAGAAGTAGGGGCGCCTGTCCGACCTTGTGGGTTTTCTCTGGTTTCCTCTGGGTCCTCTGGTTTCTTCCGACTGCTAAAGACCCCTACTTGCAATTGAACCATATGTTAGTCCCGAAATTACCCAATTTGTGCCAAGTCATAGTCGATATTTAAATATCTTGATTTTGTTACACTCATAGTCAGTATTTAAATATCTTGTTTGGTTACAGGCATAGTCAGTATTTAAATATCTCGATTTGGTTTCAGTCATAGTCAGTATTATAATATCTCGATTTGGTTAGTCATAGTCAGTATTTAAATATCTCGATTTGGTCAGTATTTATATATCTCGATTGGGTCAGTATTTAAATATTTCAATTTGGTTACAGTCATAGTCAGTATTGCAATATCTCAATTTTTGTTCAGTCATAGTCAGTATTTAAATATCTCGCTTTGGTTACTGTCATAGTCAGTATTTAAATATCTCGATTTGGTTACTGTTATAGTCAGTATTTAAATATCTTGATTTGGTTAGAGGCATAGTCAGTATTTAAATATCTAGATTTGGTTACAGGCATAGTCAGTATTTAAATATCAAGATTTGGTTACAGGCATAGTCAGTATTTAAATATCTCGATTTGGTTTCAGTCATAGTCAGTATTTAAATATCTCGATTTGGTTACAGTTATAGTCAGTATTTAAATATCTCGATTTGGTTTCAGTCATAGTCAGTATTTAAATATCTTGATTTGGTAACAGTTATAGTCAGTATTTAAATATCTTGATTTGGTTACAATCAGTATTTAAATATCTTGATTTGGTTAGTCAGTCAGTATTTAAATATCTCGATTTGGTTACTGTCATAGTCAGTATTTAAACATCTCGATTTTGTTAGAGGCATAGTCAGTATTTAAATATCTCGATTTGGTTACAGTCATAGTATTTAAATATCTCGATTTGGTTACAGGCATAGTCAGTATTTAAATAAACTGAAACTTGGTTGTTTTGTGGGGTACTTGAAGATATTCATGTGTTAATTCCATTAATCTAGAAAAATACTCACTTGCTGTATTTCAGGTTGAACTTGCATTATGGGATACCGCTGGTCAAGAAGATTACGACAGATTACGACCACTCTCCTACCCAGACACAGACGTCATATTAATGTGTTTCTCCATCGACAGTCCTGACAGTTTGGAAAATATTCCAGAAAAATGGACTCCCGAGGTAAAGCACTTCTGTCCAAATGTGCCTATTATTTTAGTTGGAAACAAGAAAGATTTGAGGAATGATGAAAATACAAAAAGGGAATTAATGAAAATGAAACAGGAACCTGTACGCCCAGAGGAGGGAAGGGCCATGGCAGAGAAAATTAATGCTTATGCCTATTTGGAATGTTCAGCCAAAACAAAGGAGGGTGTCAGAGAAGTATTTGAAACAGCCACCAAGGCTGCTCTTGCTGTACGAAAGAAGAAAAAGGGTGGATGTATTGTATTGTGAGATATAGTCTTGTATAAACTGTATAATTTCTATTGGATAAATGATATATTGAACAAATTCTGTCTGGGGAAGGGATGGATGGACAGTGGCACCTGGCAAAATTCCAGTGGAGTCCATTTACCATTTGGCAACAAAATTTTTCTTTAATTAAAATTATATAAATTATTAATTTACAGATAAGCATTCCAATACTTAGTGTATTGGTTTATCAAATGCAGCAATTAACTTTTTTTTAATTAAAAACTGGATTTTGTCAGTTCTCTCCATGTCTGCATAATAGGGGTCTGTGTATGAGTAAGGGGGGATAACTCTTAATATGGAATGAATGAATTTCTAGTCTGAATTTCAGACATTTGATGTAATTTTCATTTCTTTTTTGTAATGAATGAATTGTATTAATACAAATATGCAACAATAACTTCATGATTGATTTGAATTATCAAAAGTATTATTCATATTATTTCCTGTATCTGGAGAATTTTAGTATTTATTTGCTTGTGTATAAGATTGTCCAATGTATATTATTATTGAAACTGTTTAGTTTTGTATTGTAATTTAGACCTATAACCATTATAATGTGTAATATTAAAAAAATACAAAAAACAATAATTTTATGTTTGTTTTATCCAGATTTGACATTTTTCGCAGCTTTAAGTTTTGGAAATAAGTTATATAACTACGCATAATACAAAAAATCTAGAGTTCAGTTAAATGTCAAAAGTTGTGATAAAACATTATTGTATATCAAAAAACCCCAATAATTTTATGATTGTCTTATCCCAGATTTGTCATTTTTCACTGTTTTAAGTTTTGGAAATAAGTTATATAACTACGCATAATAGGCCAAAACTATAATTGAGTTAAATGTCAAAAGTTGTGATAAAACATAATTGTATATCATACTTGGATATCATTCTTTCTGTACATCAGTGGTTAACAACCTCCCCGGTCTTCATTAGCCCAGTTGGTGCAGGATAGTAGGACTTTAAATCCCCATTTCATTTCATTTGCCCCATCTCAACACCTCAAAAAGTTTGATGCCAACTTATTTTGCGAGGACGGACAGATTTCAACTTGTCTCCCTTTATAAAAGTTTATATTCAAATGATACCCCATGGTGGGAATCACTGGTGTACATGGACCTTAAGGACAAAATTTAAACAGAATATTGATAAATTTACAACCTATTGGTCTTGCAAAGAATCTTTTTGTAAATAAGGTCCCAGATCTGAAAAATACTGTCCATTTCTATACTGTATATAATGTTTCTTTTACTTCCCCTATTCATATAGTCACAACTATAAATCATAAATAGTGACGTGCAGAGGTTTGGTGGTGCCGGGCGCCAACTCCTTGATTGTATGCCCCCAAGACTCAAATATAGGGCCTAGTACGCAGGACGGAATACATTTTAAAGATACATTAACAAAGAGTTGGCCATTCTTGATATAACAGTTCCAAAACAGATGATAAAAAAGGAAAATATTGAAAATTTCTGTCAAATTACTTTATTCTGAACCAAGTTATTACTAGAAATAGGCATCAAATTTAAAAAAAAAACTTAGTTTTAATTTCATTCTTTAATTTGAAATGGAAGTTGCCCACTCTGCCACACTCCCTGCACGCCATTGATCATAAAGGAATTAATATAAAATGAATCACTGCTACTTTTTGCATATTTAATTCCTTTATGATGTTATTATATCATCCTATTAAATAGACTATATTTCATTCTGACATGCAATCATATAGTTAAATACTAAGTCATGGATTACACATAGTATACACAATAGGTTTTATATTGCCAGTCATAATATTGCACTCAATAGAATTAAACAGATCTAGTGCTATCAAGGAAGGAAAAGACTTCCAGTTCCGTGTGCTGTTGAGTTTGAATAATCAACCAATTATCGCATAATAAACATTATTGTTAAAAGTTTAATAAATGTAAACGAAATTTATTAATGGTACAGTTTGTAGGCATGTGCTTCCTTGTTGGAAATATTTATAAAAACAATAACGACCATTAGTCAATGGCACTATATTAAAATGGGCCGTTGCTAGGCAATGTTCTATTCTGGAGTCTGGCACTTTAATAAAATGATTCCTATCGTTGTTAGGTATTCTAGAACCAGTGTCATTAGTCACCGGCGCAATGAGAAAACAATTTATATCGTTGCTAGGCAATGTTCTATTCTGGAGTCTGGCACTTTAATAAAACGATTCCTATCATCGCTAGGTATTGTTCTATTCTAGAGCCAGTGTCATAAGTCACCGACTCAATGATAAAACAATTCCTATCGTTGCTAAGTGTTCTAATCCGGCGACAGTGGAGTCACTAGCACTATAATAAAACGTTTCCTATCGTTGCTAGGTATTGTTCTATTCTAGAGCCAGTGTCATTAGTCACATTAATCTTTCGACAGTAGAGTCATTAGTATAAACTGATTCTTATCATTACTAGACAGTGTTCTATTCTTGTCAGTAGTGGTATCGATGTGAATATCTCATTGTAAGTTGTAAACATTATACTTTCTATATGTCAGTGTACCATACCCCTTTTCAGCATTATCGAAAGTAGTAGTACAGTTATATCACAGTGTAGCTTCCTCTCTTCTAATAAAATAATTTATCTTCTCTTTGTCACTGGTATTTTTATATTGTTCCCATTTACTTACCAATTAACAGAGCTAAAACTCTTAACCCAATATTAATACCGCTGTCTGGGAAAAAAATGGCGGGATGGCGGATGTCTGTCTTTATTAGCCCGATTGGAGCCAAACAATATGACGGTGAAATGAAATAAAATAAAATGTGGTTTAACGTTCTACTGTTCTGCACCGACTGGGCTAATGAAGACTGGCATACGCCACGGTGGGAATTTTTCCCGGACAGCGGCGCTACGGCCTACACTTGTATCGAATTCTAACTGCCAAGGGATCTGTTACGTGCACACCAAGCTTGATTTTTCTATTATGCTCAACCCTTTGACTTCATTGCTCCCCTGGTTTCTATACCAAGAAATAATGAGACTCCCTAATATCGATACCTAGAAATAATTATACTCACAGGCTTATGAAGACGGGCATGTACGCCATATGTGTTCTATGGGTCAAGCGTTGCCCGGGAGGCGGCACTACTAATGCATACCTTTATACCGAATTCCAACTGCCAAGGGTTCTTTTACGTGCCCGCCAATGTGTACACGGGACCTCGACTTTTTGGTCCCATCTGAGTGAGGGGGGGGGGGCGGTGTATCCCGAATGGTTAGCACGTGCGCGCTGTATGATAAAGTCTGTCACTGAGTCAACTGGCGTGGTTTCGAATCCCCGGTTGTACGTGACAAGGAGTAAGGTCGCCTGTCGCCAGGTGACATCAATATTGGACAAGAATGTCTGGGGCTTGAATTTGTGCATCCCAAACCCAATCTTCAGTTGTTATGAGTAGCCTGATGTAAGGCTGACAGAGAAAGGTGACTAGTTAATACTGGTACGACAAATTCAAGTAAGACACTGGCTCGCTAATCGGTGTTGACCAACGGGTGTCTGACCAGTTACAGCGTCTAGTCGCCCGGATGGGACGAGAAACCAATGTCCCGTGTACATAAAAGAATCCTTGACAGTTGGAATTCGAAATAAGATCACAGCATATCGCCTCTGTCCGGACAAATTTCTCATCTATAGCACCATGGACCTTATAATATTGTATTACAAGGCCCATGATAGCACGTACACTGATGGCCCATGCCCGTTTTCATTAGCCTAGTCAATGCAGAAAAACTACATCCCATTTCATTTTATTTTTATTCTGTGTAAAGCCTTAACTGGGATAACTGATGTAACATTCTAGAAAAAAATAAATAAATAAAAAGCCGTTTAACCACTCTTCTGCGGACAAGCCATAAGCTCTGATCACTTACAAATATCTTTTTCATACGAAACGAACGTTTGAACGAGGAAGAAATTGCTTATTCGTGTTGAGATAGGATAATAATAGGTCATACTTATTCATGTAGTGTAAGCCTAAATACACTGCGGTTAATACCCAGATTATATGTATATATGGTATGGCATGCATATCGCATTGTGACGACCACATTACAACCGTTATGTCCCGGAAATAAAAACTATATTGACATTTTCGATGTATGAAAATTATAACAAGTTTGTTAGAGAAGGAATTATATATGATATGTGATAATTTGGATTAACTGTGGGTAGTATGGAATTAAGTGCCGACTTAACCTGGGATGTATTAGAATTCATTCATTATTGTAATTGTAAAAGACGTGGTAAGTTTCTATATTTATATACATTTAGAGGATTGGGCAGAGCTTATGTGTGCGCTTTATATCATAAGGGAGAGAGAGAGAAATGGGGTTTAACGTCCACTCGACACAAACTAGCTCATTTCGGGACCAACACATATGGTTCAATTCTATTTCAACAATTCGCAGTGGGAGGAAACCGGAGGACCCGGAGAAAACCCACGAGGTTGGACAGGCGACCCTACTCCTTGTCACGTACAACCGGGGAATCGAAACCCCGCCAGTTGACTCAATGACAGACCGTATAATACAGCGCGCGCGTGCTAACCATTCGGCCATCCAACCCCCCTATATCATAAGGTCTCGATCTCGTACCTGTACGTTACAAATAGTAGGATCATCTGGGGTTATCTCCCGGAGCTCTGATTTCCCACTGTTAAAAGCTGGCACTTGCTAACGAATTAATGAAATAGTTTGTACCATGTGTTGGTACCGAAATGACCCGTGTTGAATAGACGTGACGACTATTCAGCTAGATTGTATATAATAATGTAATGCTCCCTCAGTAGGTTAATATTGTTACGTGCAATACTCGAAATGCTCCGGGAAGGTCAAGGTTGGATTTTCGATAATTAGTTGAGTGATGATGTCATTTTGAATAAGAATATCCCGCTAATAGAATATATACGGTAGTCGCGCAAAGATTACCGTGCATTATCTCATTCTTATGGCAGTTGTGGGAAACTTGATACGCCTATTCACGCTGTGAGTTTTTAATGTGGCTTTGTAATACAAAAAAAAAAACATATATAGGCCTATTATGCATCACGTTTCTTTCGCATAATATTAGCCCACATAAAGAGAAGCCCAATTCTTCCCGTTTAAAGTTACAATTTCATATTTTTAAGTTATATTTTTAAAATGTTTTAAAATAAAGCCCAAAACTGGATGGTATCCATAAACAGTCCTACCTCGTTAAATAATAATCCTATTAATCCTATGATTCACTGTTACCAGTTGAGAAATTGGCAAAAATATAATTTTCAACTTCAAATTCAAACGTTTGAAAATAGCTATTCCATGGTGGGGAATAGGAAAACAAGGGACGTAATTGTGTTATTATTTCCGATGTGAAGATTTTTAAGTGTGAGAAAGATAACCTATGATCGTATAATAGTGAGTTGACAACCTATTGAGCAAAAGACAGAGAAATAATTATGTTTTCACTTTCTTAGAAAATATGAAATTGTAACTTTAAAATATGTAGGTCTATCCATTAAATCATAAATATAGGCCTATACCCATTTGTGTAAAGGGAAGCAGACATATCACATAACAACAATAGATAACAAACACGAATTTATTATGACAGCTTATGAGTAATATTTCCTGTTGATCTTGCTTAAAGTGTTGCAACTTTAGAGAGCAGATGATCAAAGTAAAAGATTAGATTCGAAGGTTATGTTGTTGGGGTTTTTTTTAATTCTGAATCATACATGCCCCAACACTGAGTTTGTGAATTTTAAAGTGTGGTTTAGTTCAATACCAAATAATTTAGGAGTTTAAAAGCCTTTCATCACAATCTCTTTTGTCGATCAAAATATCTATTTAAAAAAGAGTTACTTCCCTTTCATTGATGGTACTATTCCCTCGCTATTAAAAAACCGTTCAATACTACATGTATTCACATATATACTGTTACAGGAATTTGACAGTGCCAGTGTTAAAGTACTAAATTGGGATTTTCAATTAATGTTACTTTTGTATGTAAGACTAAAGTATGTGACAATATTGGTTCTGATTCTGAAATGAAATGGGGTTTTAATGTCCTACTTTTCTGCTCCGAACTGGGCTAATGAAGATGGGCATACGCCATGCAGTGTGCTATGAGGGACATTTTGCCCGGACAGCGATACTACGGCCTACTCTTAATTCGAATTCCAACTGTCAAAGATTCGTTTACGAGCACACCAATGTGTACACGTTAACTCGGTTTTTCGCCCCTCCGAAAAACTAGACAGTGTTCCTTATCAGGCCCCCCGTCCATCACCCCGTTTGAATGATATATATATCTGTTTTGCAAGTTTGGTAGAAACAATATATATGGCTAGATCTATTTCACATGCACTCCTGCACATGTAAACAGGGTTAGGGCACGTGATTGTGGGTTGAGGATTGTGGGTTACCGTTTGCGCTGTCTATGTTCGTGAGTAAGGCGCTGGCTCGATCCCGATGTTGGTCGAGAACATTCCTCGTAATTTACAGATTTGTTACCCCTTAAATTGTCAGTGGTAGAGGACAGACGGCCTGGCAAGGAATAGTGTCTGGCCATTCCGATGAGACAAAACAAGAAGTACACGTAAAAGAACTCCTGAAAGTTGAAATTCGATTAAATATAGTAGGTGGAAACACCCATGCCCCGGGCACAATTCATGACATAGACCCGTTTTCAGCAGTAGCCCGGTTGGTGCAGAAAAGTATAGGACGTTAAACTCCCATTTCATTTCATTTCATTTTATCTTTGTCTATGTTGGTACATGTACATTAGGTGTAGGCAAGTAATTGCGACAAACAGCTATTTAGACATATGTACTGCATCTGATCGTAATTTTGACTTGAATGAAAATATGATTTATATTTTTAAAATATTTTTCTAGTCTATGATGCGTGGTAGATAGTTTGAAGGAAGTAGATCTTCTTTGATAATCCTGCTACTAATATAAAGAGTTCTTTCGCCAACTTTACCTTAACTTGCTTCTTTCATAATCCTGCTTAATAGTCTTAATACTTTACAAAGTCTTTTTGTCCAACCCATCTCATATTGCACTTCATAGTTAACGATATATTCCCACGGAAGTATTTATCGGGTAAATACGGACAGTAGAGACACCCAATCTTACTAGAAAATACTAGATTCATAGAAAAACACCCATGGAACGCGCACAACGGGGAGTCGAAACCACGCCACCTGACTCAATGACAGAGTTTGAGAATATCTAACGCGCACGCTTTAAACCATTCGCCCCCCCCCCCTCACAACTATTGTAAGCCGACGGCTAACCTCGAAGAGACCGGGGGGTCACGGTGGCTAAGTGGGTAAGACGCTGGCTCGCTAGCCGGGGGGTCGGGTGTTCGAGTCTTGCATTGGTTGAGAAAGTTCGTCATCTTCCGGAGTGGTTCCCCCTTGTAAGTGATGCAGGACGGAGGACCTTAAAGGCACAGCTGTCTAGTCGTTCGGATGGTACAAAAAAACGAGTCCCGTGTACACATTGGCGTGCACGTAACAGATCCTTTGATGGTTGGAATTCGATATAAGAGTATTACGTAGTGCCGCTGTCCAGGCAAAATGTCCCTCATAGCACACTGTATGGCGTTTGCCCGTCTTCATTAGCCGAGTTCGGAGCAGAACAGTAGGACGTTAAACCCCATTTCATTTCATTTCCAAGAGACCGACAAAATTGCTACTCCCTTTAATTGTACTGGTAGATTAATATAGCAGATGTAGCTCACGCCACCACATCCTTCATAACTCACAGCTGTCTACTCTCTAGGTAACCTGAAACTTAAAACATGGGGATCGTAGGAGCTTCAGGGGTAATTGAAACACCATTATTGGAATGGTAGAGATGGTAATTAACACGAGTCGAGTGGTAAGTGTCTGCTTCTGATCCGAAAAAAATGTAAGAACGATAACAGAAATAAAAATTGAAAATGATTTTAACTGACAGTTATAATTTATAATCTGTTTACAAGCTCACAAAAACAGACTTCCCAAGCTCAAAATGTAATTTCTTTATAGCCACATTTTAATATTTACTGTCGTCACTCGTCGTTTACGTCTGTCTGTCCGTCCAACTCTTCTAGTTAATGCTCTACACACTACGGTCCGTGTCGGATCTTTTTTAACATTTGCTGGGATTGTTCATTTGGTCGTAAGGAAGGAACGACACATCAAAAATCAATTTTGTTGATCGCAAATTTAACAGTTATCTCTTTTTTATTTTCGAACATATGAAATCTTTCGATACCATTAGATGTCACATTGTAGTACAAGAATTTTCAATATTTCCAGAAGTTCGAACTATACCGAATTATCATAACGTTCATTTAAAAGCTTGTGAACCCCATACACGAAAGTTTTCACTTTTTGAATTTCACAATTTCAGTATTATAAATTTCATAAGCGCCTCGCAGAGTTATTTTTCCGTTTAGTTCACATTGGTTGCTTTCAAAGCATGGTGTGATCTTGCTCTTTCCTTTTGTAATTTTAAGATGTTAAGCCTTAAACAGGCATTCTGCAAGAGCTAAATCTGCCTATTGCAGGTCTTTCTTTAGGCCTTAAATGTTATATCAAACATACAATACGCAAGAGCTAAATCTGCCTATTGCAGGCCTTTCTTTAGGCCTTAAATGTTATCTAAATTATTGATTAGATATTAATTAACTTATCCAAACCATAACCAACTCTCGATGTCATCTTATGTATCGGATTTTCACTGGATTGAACCTGATCTGCTCCTACACGCTCATTGATGATTAAATACAAAATTGGATAATCGAGACTATGTTTTGTTTGTCGTACCGACTTTAGTAATGATGATCGAGACTAGGGTTAAAATTCAACATCTAATATCTCGGTTCATAGTGGAGCAATTTGACTGAAATTTTCAACAGTCAACTCTTTATCTAATCTCCCATAATGTATCTTTAAAGTTATAAAACAATTATCATAAGATATATAAAAGTCACTATTATATAAGAAAAAGTTGACCAGTCAGTTGGACCAGTCAGCTCGACCAGTCACGACTACCGATATTTATTACTGTAAAAGATGACCAATCAGTTGGACCAGTCAGACTACCAGTATTCATCACTGTAAAAGAATGGTAATAATTTGAATCAAGGATATACATGTAATATCTAATCGTGACATCTAAGCCTTGTCATCTGCTAAATAGTTATAAATGAAATGAAATGGGGTTTAACGTCCTACTGTTCTTTTCCTGGTTGCAGTGATGAGTCGAGCTGAAGCATTCTGAATATATTGAAGCTTCTGTAGCTGCCACTGTGGTAAACCATACAATAAAGCATTATGGTAGTCCAGTCTTGAAGAGATCAAAGCATGAACGAGAGGTTTTAGACTTTTCCTGGTTCCAGTGATGAGTCGAGCTGATCGAAGCATTCTGAACATATTGAAGCTTCTGTAGCTGCCACTGTGGTAAACCATACAATAAAGCATTATGGTAGTCCAGCCTTGAAGAGATCAAAGCATGAACGAGGAGTTTTAGATTTTCACACGTTAGGTACTTCTTTATCTTTGCTAATTTGTAAATTTGGTAAAAAGCTGAAGAATCCAGATGAACTTTCTCGGCCAACACCTGGACCGAACCCGTGACACCCAGACTAGCGAGCCAGTGTCTTACTCACTTAGCCACTGTGACTCCCCGATGTTTGAGAAAACACATTTCGCTTACATCGGTATTCATATTCTTTAGATCAAAAATTTTTCTAATCTTCATTAAAACTCCCAATAAATTGACATAATATGTATCTTGACAATATCGAATCTAAGGTTTTTGTTTACCATTCTTTTAAAGATACTAGTCGTTCGGATGGGACGAAAAACCGAGGTCCCGTGTATACATTGGCGTGCACGTAAAAGATCCATTGGCATTTGGAATTCGATATAAGTGTAGGCCATAGTGCCGGGCAAAATTTTCCTCATGGCACACTGTATGGCGTATGCCCGTATTCATTACCCCATTATAGTAGCAGAACTACTATAATAGGACGTTAAACCCCATTTCATTTCCAACCTCGTGGGTTTTCTCCAGGTCCTCCGGCCTCTTCCCACTGCTAAAGACCCCTACGCACAAGCGAATTATTGAAATAAAATTGAACCATGTGTTAGTCCTGAAATG
Organism: Patella vulgata; assembly: GCF_932274485.2. Classification (NCBI taxonomy): domain Eukaryota; kingdom Metazoa; phylum Mollusca; class Gastropoda; family Patellidae; genus Patella; species Patella vulgata. The sequence goes on from NC_065885.2 coordinate 10,289,782, forward strand.
ACCTAGTTTGTGTCGAGTGGACGTTACCCCCCCCCCTCTCTCTCTCTCTCTCTTTCTCCCTCTCTCTCTCTCTCAATCCTCAATCTTACATTATGTATCTTTAAGAGAAAAAGTAAAACGTTTTATTTACTTACAGATGTTTGATAAAATTTAATCATTGTTTAGATCCGAGAAAGTGATTATACTATCTGAATATTTTAAAATAAATATTCCCCGTTGTTTGTTCCATTTATATGATGCCTTTTGTTTGAAAGATAACAGTACGGATTCTTGCCTTTTAGATAATCCTTGATGAAAATCAAGATATCAAAATTCAAACGGACAACTTTTCAAACGATCTTCGGTCATGATGACAGATTAATGTTTCCTTGATTGCGTATATTAACTTAGTCTCTATCATCCCGAAATATATTCTACGTTGAAGACTAGGGTGTTCTGGGCGACCGAGACTAATATTAACTGGTTTTCTAGATTTTAAATGAAATAAAATGGGGTTTAACGTCCTACTATTTTGCTCCTAAACTGGGCTAATGAAGACGGGCATACGCCATACAGTGTGCTGTGAGGGAAATTGTGCCCGGTTATTCGAATTCCAACTGTCAAGGGTTCTTTTACGTGCACGGTTTTTTGTCCCAGGATATCGTCCTTGCCAGATCCTCTACTTGCACCACTGAGAATGGGAAACCATGTCGAAAAACCCGAGGAACTTTCTCGACCAACACCGGAAGCTAACCCGAGACCCCATGCTTAGCGAGCTAGCGTCTTACTCACCGAGACACCTCGGCTCCCGAGTTTAAATGAACTTTCCCATTCCTGCCACTTTTGAAATAATGGCTATGTTATTCTAGTACCTGTTAATTACTATTGTGACGACAACGATGCACCTTTGAAACTAATTGTGAACCACAGGAATTGATGGCAATTTAGATAACAGTAATGTTCAAATCTTCTACCGGGTCAAAGATTCCTGGAATAGTACAGAAGCAGTTCTAAGACACTGGAATGTTTCTAAGAGCAGATTTTACATTGCACCATGCCAACAAGACGAATGGCAGTGTGAAAAGAAGAATCTGGAATTGACTTGGATTAGGTTTATGTTTTTAACCAAAAAAAAAAAAAAAAAACGTGCTCGGATGTTAATTAACAAACACCAACGCCCCATCTCCTTTGTTTCCACGGAAGCCCAAAGAATGATAAATTCGAAAAATGTCTAATAAGCAAAAAGTATAACAGGCTAACGTGTAGCAGTAGTTGTTTATTAACGCCTCACCAGTTATAAATACACCACATTCAAAAATAAAATATACTAAGTATTAAAAATACTGCAATTCTTTAAGAATTATGAGAAATGAAATGAAATGGGGGTTAACGTCCTACTCTTCTGCTCCAACTGGGCTAATGCTCCGACTTGGATAATGAAGACGGGCATACGCCACACAGTGTGCTATGAGCATGAGCGAAATTTTGCCCGGGTAGCGGCACTATGACCGACTCTTATATCGAATTCCAACTGCCAAGGAATCTTTTTCGTCCCATCCGAAAGACTAGACAGATGTCCTTGTCGGGCCCTCCATTCTGCACCACTGACAAGGGGAAACCACGCCGGAAAATCCAGATGAACTTTCTCGGCCAATGCAGGGATCGAACACCCAACCTAGCCACCGTGGCTCCCACACATTCACGAACATGGGTAGAAAGTTTGCCTCCTTTTTGTTTAAAATATCGCAGGACAGAATAAAAGATATTTTATCAGAATTATTAAAAGACTCAAAGTTTGGACACACGACTTGTATAAAAGTAAATAAAACATTTCTAAAATCGCTATATAGTTCACATTTTAAAGGACAATGTTCTTCATTTCGAAAAACCGAGGTCCCGCTACACATTGGCGTGCACGTAAAAGATCCCTTGACAGTTGGAATTCAATATAAGAGTAGGCCGTAGTGCCGCTGTCCGGGCAAAATTTCCCACATATCACACTGTATGGCGTATGCCCGTCTTCATCAGCCTAGTTCGGAGCAGAACAGTAGGACGGTATACCCCATTTCATTTCATTTCATTTCATTTCTTCTAAATAGTTCACATTCTAAAAGACAATGTTCGTCATTTTCGACTTTATGGGTACTGTAAAAACAAAGATGGTTCTCGACGGGGATTCCTTCATATCGCCCAGTTTCTTGACGACGCGAGGCTACCTCACATTTAAATTGTGCCATAAAGACATCTTGAATAGTTTAGGAAATATTCTCCGCAAAATGTTACTCCCTCAACATCTTTCGACGCGGGATAAGAAAAATATATAGCCATCTAATAATTTGATCATACTTTACTTTACTTCTTTAACATGTTTTTCAATATATATTAATGTTGGTTTTTTTATGGAGAGGAGGTATATAGGCTTCTGCCTGTTCTCCAATCCAGTTTCTGTGAATAAATATTGTTTTAAAACAAAAAATATTATATAATTTATAACATATCTTTCTGGTGATAACATGAGCAAAAAAGGACGTTAAACCCATGTATGTATCAATACCAATTAGAAGACTCAAATCAACAGTCCAATTTGTTTCCATGGAAACACAAAATTTATTAAATGTCTAATTAGCAAAAGGCACAACTAATCTAATTGGTTTTATAAACATATATTGAAAAACAGAACGGAAAGAGTCCATTTCAATATAAATTCCCTAATTTCGTTCGAGAGGCAAGATACGCTCGTAATTATTCAATTTTAAACAAAATATTAGCTATAGAAAGAAACATTTTTACATGTAGCATTTAAAATAGACGACCCTTTCTTTCAAACAGGATACAATGGCACTATAAAATTCTGAGTAAACAATTTTTTTTTTAAATGTTAGACGAAGGAAGTTGGTTGTAATACAAACTGTGAATGGGTAGTGTGGTACTCGATGTTGTATTATGAAACTTGAGCTGTGAGACCTGTCGACGGTAATTTGCTGCCAGATTTTGTTGATATTTGAAAAGCAACTGTTGCGGAGAAACGTTTATAACTAGGTCGCGATATTGCTCTGTTTTGTGGCATTGTGAAATTTTCTACTATGGTACGGCTCATATTATATGTTCAACAAAAAAGATGGACTATATTCACCACGACAGTTGATGACCGTTAACAATAAACACTAGATAGTCCTTATCGGGCTGGATTTGGCCAAAACCTGGTTTGTGTGTAGGACTATAGTGAATTTGAAATAACATATTTTTTTACAAGTTGACAGGAACAATTTTCTGAAAAAGGACTATTGACTTGTAATAACATATTTTTATTATTGGTTTATAGAAATCGGTTGTTAAAAATGGAATATGTTGACTTTTAATAACATAAGTTACAGGAATAATTTTCTAAAAATGGAATATGTTGAATTAACAATAGAAGTTATAGGAAGAATCTTCTAAAAATGGACTATATTGAATTGTAATAACTGAAGTTATAGGAAATTTTTTCTAAAAATAGACTATTGACTTTTAATAAGAGAAGTTGTAGAAATAATTTTCTAAAAGTGGACTTTTAATAACAGAAGTTATAGATATAGAAATAATCTTGACTCAAAGACAAATGGCTTTTTGTGGCGCTTTTTTTAAAAGGTATTTTAGTGTCAAATCATCATATTGGATGATGTTCAGATAGCTTACACACTCATTAAGAACCAACACCTAGGTGTAGAACCTGTTCTGAACAGCTCATCATCTGCTACTGATCAAATCATTATAATCAAAACAAAGCTGGGCGTACGCGTGTTTCCTTCCAATAAACGGAAGCCGTCTGCTTTATACCTACAAGGAATACGCGCTACCTTAATTGTTTCAGTGAAACTTGTGTGCTGGGAACCAAAGTTAAATTTTGAAGGAATGTAGCTAGGGAAAGATTTATAGGGGAGAGCTTTGTATAAGTGTGTTTTGTGTTCAAGGAGTTATATTAATGTGCGTTGGAAAGGCTTCAGTGCAATTTTGAGTAGGATTGTTTATGGAACTTATAAATAACCAATTTTGTACTGGAAACTGAACTTGGAAATTTTGAAGGAATGTAGCGAGGGAAAAATTTGTGTTAGTGTGTTTTTTGTTAAAGGGGTTTGATTAATGTGTGTAGGAAAATCTTCAGTGCAGTTTTGAGTTTCAAGGAGTTAAGATTGTTACTGGACTTTATAAATAACAGATTTTGTGCTGGAAACTGAACTTAAAATTTGGACGATAATAGGTAGCACAGGAAACACTTGAACGTGAGCTTTATTAATGTATATTTGGGTTTTTTTTAAGGAATCGCATTAACGTGTATAGGATTTTCAGGTAGTAAGATCGTCAATGGACCTTATAAACAACCAATTAAATGGTTTTATGGTTCGTTTAATTAAAGAATCTTAACAGATTCTGGAGTGCGGTTATGATATTATGATTTAAAACGTTTCGTATTGTACGACTACGAAGCAAAGTTGCATCACAGATTTAAGACGTTTCGTACTGTACGAAGCAACGTTGCATTACAGATTTAAGACGTTTCGTATTGTACGAAGCAACGTTGCATTATCGATTTAAGTAGTTTTAAAATTGACATCTGTGCTATTGAGCGATACGCGCATTTGCAGAATTTCCATTTTGTCGGAGCCGTGTTAAAAAATTTTAGTTCCGCAGAACTGGTACATGAAGCTAAAGCAACAGTGTAGTGTATTTGGGAGAAATTTCCAAACGGGTGAAACTAACAGATTGAGTTTACCAGCGGTTAGAAACGTGTTTATAGTTGTAGAGAAGCAGAGTGTTAGATGGAACTGTGTAATTGGTGTTAATTAGAGATCGGGGATAACATTTGTTTATGGTTGTCAAGTGGTCCAATGGATTCCGTTAATTACCATGGTAGCCATGTTTGTGTTCTTAATGGTTTTAGATTAGTATCTAGAAATATAATATCATTAAGGTACTGACTGGGTTTCACCTCAGTATGACACAGTTTTCTGTTTTTGGCTGTTTTTTTCTTCCATAATGATTTCATAAGCGTTACATTCAATACGGAAATAAATAATAATATATTATAAAGAGAAACTAAATCCCATAAAAGGGATTCATTTTATTTGACAAAAAAAAAAAATGGAAATTTAAATCTATTTACGAAACATTTTGATTTCCCGTACCGCGTGTGTTGAAGATATCCAATGAACGCCAATCTGGATTGTATCTTCAAAGATGGATTTTGAAATATTCGACTATTTATGGCAACAGAAAACGAAGAGATTGTTTTGTCATCAGTGAAACGGTAGTAGTTTTGTTGCCACCTGAGATATAAACTTAATTGTTATGGGCACACCTTGGATAGTTGAGTATCCATCTAGCAAAATGACGTTTAAGCATACTATAGAGGAAATAGGGATTATCTGAATGTGACGTAAGGATTATCTGAGAGTGACGTAAGGATTATATGAGTGTGACGTAAGGATTATCTGAATGTGACGATGGGGCAGGATCTTTCCTTGGAAGATTTTCCTCTCTCTCCTAATTTTGACCTAAGAGGTCATATAAAATGTAAGTGTCTTTATTTTTCTGCATGATCGTGAATGAATGAATTAATTAGGACTTAGATTGCGGCCATTCTAAATCTGAGAGAGAGAGAGAGAGAGAGAGAGAGAGAGAGAGATGGGATTTAACGTCCATTCGACACAAACTAGGTCATTTCGGGACTAACACATGGTTCAATTTTATTTCAATAATTCGCTTGCGCATAGGTGTCTTTAGCAGTTGGAGGAAACCGGAGGACCAGGAGAAAACCCACGAGGTAGGACAGGCCACCCTACTCATTGTCAGGTACAATCGGGGAATCGAAACCACGCCAGTTGACTCAACGCGCACGCCCTAACCATTTGGCCATCCAACCCCCCATCGCAATGACAACAACCATTTTAATATTGGCAATTGGAACTTGTGCGAATGCTATAAATCGTATACAAAACACGGGTGAAATAAAGAGGTCGAGAATTCAGAATACAGATCATTAATAATGATTGGAGTTGACTGGTGGCAGTTGTCGTAAACGTTACCTTCTTCCAAGAAGTTTCGGTAAACACACGCAACGCACCCCTCGCTTATTTTCTAAGATGTTCATGGAGGTATCTCTTTTTTGGAGGATCAGCTGCCACACATGATAACTGCCCCACCCCACCCCGTTCTTTACTGTGTGTGTATATATCAGTTGCGAATGATAACTGCCCTCCTTCCGGGTTTTAATGTGTGTGTATGTGTGTAGATCAGTTGCAACACATGATAACTGCCCCCCCCCCCCCCACAACGTTTTGTTTTAATGTGTGTGTGTGTGTAGAACAATTGCAACACATAATAACTGCCCCCCCCCCCCGTTTTTTATATGTTTGTGTACATCAGTTGCATCACAAGATAACAGCCCACCCCACCACCGATTTGTAGTGTATGTGTCGATCAGAGTGGGTTTTTTTTATATACATCTGAAATTTCAATAACATTTATCACGTGTAGCATATTACAGAAATAGCGTGGGTCTATGATGGTCATGGCTTCCCTACACAACTCTCTTTGTTTATTTCTAAATCTGTTCGTTTATAGATGAAATCTGGACCCAGTAAATCACTTCCAGACTTCAGACATCGTTTCCCGCCATCTGTTACACTTGGCGAATGTCGTGTGCTAAACATTAATGGCTAAGACAACTGTTTTAGAAATTGGCGGTATGTTTTAAAGGATGGGGGTTATTATGTCTGGAAGAACAAGTTTATATTTCGAGTAGATATGATCATAAAACGGGGCTGTGCTGTAGAATGCGATGTTGCAATGCAATAGAAATTGTTGCCAAACACATGCGCCCATTACATCAAACTAGTGTTATTATACGGTGTTATTATGCCTCTTGGCCCCTTAATGACCTCTATTCCAAAGAGACTTGATGTCAAAGATGTGGCTTCCGTTCCAGAACGTCTATTAGGTTATTTGTTATTTGTTCTCTTCCCAGGAGGGCACTGGAAGCCAAACCATAGGACACATGACACGATTGAGAGAGAGAGAGAGAGAGAGAGAGAGAGAGAGAGAAATGGGGTTTAACGTCCACTCAACACAAACTAGATCATTTCGGACTAACATATGGTTTAATTTTTTATTTCAATAATTCGCTTGCGCGTAGGATTCTTTAGCAGTGGGAGGAAACCGGAGGACCTGGAGAAAACCCACGAGGTTGGACAGGCGACCCTACTCCTTGTCACGTACAACCGGGGATTCGAAACCACGCCAGTTGACTCAATGACAGGCCTTACGATACAGCGCGCACGTGCTAACCATTCGGCCACCCAAACCCCCCGACACGATTGACAGCTATATAGAAAACAAGTTTATTTCTGGTGACAGATTGTCACCCCGCAAACCAAATCAACAAATGAAATCGTATGGTAAAACCAGGGTTTTATTTTTGACCGAAATCAATGAGGTCTATATAGTCATATTAATATGTTTTAACAGCGTTTTCTACCCCTCGCTGCATTATACGAGGCGGTGATTGGCTAACATTTGTGTGCGTAATTCATATAAAACATTCAATTCTCGGGGAATAACACGAGTTTCAGTTTTTTCAAACCTATTTTCGTTATCAAGTCGATCGTCCATGTTATTAGTCACATTTCCTGTTCAACGATTTTTTTTAAAAATATGTTTTTAAAAAGCGTCCGTAGACCTAGATTTATAGACTCCTCGTCAACTTTAATAGACACAAGAACTATTGTTTATGATCATAAGAAGTATTATTATTGGCTTTAAAAGGGGGCGGAGGGAGGATCACGGTGGCTAAGTGGGTAAGACGCTGGCTCGCTAGCCTGGAGGTCGGATGTTCGATTCCTACATTGGCCGAGAAAGTTCATCCAGATTTTCCGGCGTGGTTCCCCCTTGTCAGTGATGCAGGACGGAGGGCCTGACAATATGACAGCTGTCTAGTCGCTCGGATGGCACGAAAAACCGGGGTCCCGTGTAAACATTGACAGTTGGAATTCGATATAAGAGAAGGCCGTAGTGCCGCTGTCCGCGCAAAATTTCCCTCATAGCAGACTGTATGACGTATGCCTGTCTTCATTATCCCAGTTCGGAGCAGAACAGTAGGACGTTAAACCCCATTTCATTTAAGTTTATTGGCTTAAAGGACAATATTGGTGGCAGCCATTATCACATGTGATAGAACTGGCCAAACATGTTCCAAATATGAATTTAACACAGAGTTCATTGCTACGATAGATGCGTGACAAAGATTTCAAGAAACGGAAATTACGTAAGCAAAAAGAAAACACTGACATGGGGAGGAACCACGCCGGAAAATCCCGATGAACTTTCTCGATCAACACCGAGAGCGATCGCTCTTCGATAAAATCCCAGGGTTTCTCCATTTCCAGGCAGATCGACATAAAAGAAGTTTAAAAGTCTTATCAGGACAATACTCTAGTCATGGGTTCTTTTACGATCACACCAATGTGTACACATGTGGACCTCGCTCTTTTGCCCCATCCGGCCGACTAGGCACCACTTCCGATAAGTAAAGACCGGGCTGGAAAAGCCCTGAAAGGTTATTCTCGATCAACGCCAGTGTCAACCAAGAAAGGGTTGATATGCAGCACGGAAAATAATCAAACCTTTTATCCCCTTAAATCATAAGTTTTATCCAACCTCGTGGGTTTTCACCGGGTCCTCCGGTTTCCTCCCACAGCTAAAGACCCCAACGCGCAAGCGAATTATTGAAATAAAATTGAACCATATATTAGTCCCGAAAAGACCTAGTTTGTGTCGAGTGGACGTTAAACTCTCTTTCTATCTCTCTCTCTCTCTCTCTCTCTCTCTCTCTCTCTCTCTCATATGTTTTAACCTGTTATTACCTGAAACATTTTCAGTTCTTTCAGGAATGATTTGCACATACTGTTTTTTCTGAAGACTTGAAAATTCTATAATTCTTGTTGCTTGGGAACGAAACCACTCACCATGGCTACCCATTGAGTTGAACCTATTTACAAATAAACTTCAATCAGATTTAAGGTCAGGTTTAAATGACCCATGAAGGTCACGGTTTAGTTCGTTGGTCAAATGAGCTATTAAGGTCAGATGATGACGTTAATTGATGGTAAAGTACATCAGTACAGCTCCAGAACTCTTTTAGATACTTTCTTCTGAAAATTTGAAACAATCGCTATGAAAACAAATATTTTAATATTAGCATTGGAACTTGTGAAATGCGATAAATGAAGCGTGGGGAGTGTGCGTTGTTGTTTTTTTTTTTTTTTTGTTGTTGTTGTTTTTTTGAGACGGGGGGAGGCGAATGGTCTAATGCGCGCGGTTTGGATTATATGGTTTGCCATTGGGTCAAGTGGGCGTTAAACTCGATATCTCCCGCTCTCTCTAAATGAAGTGTAATAACAGCGATTTGATTATTACACGATGATGAATTTCTGGATTGGTTATAGTTGAGTTGCGTTATATTATAAAGCATTGTTGAGTTACCATAAAGTATTGATGAGATACCATAACGTATTCTTGAGTTACCATTGATGAGCTACTATAAAATATTGATGAGTTACCATAACGTATTCTTAAGTTACCATAAAATATTGATGAGTTACCATAACGTATTGATGAGTTACTATCAAGTAACCGATTGTTGAGTTACTATAATACATTCTTGAATCGCGGTAAAATATAGTGGAGTTACCATAAAACATCCTTGAATTGCTTGTTGAGTTACCTAACACATTTTTGAGTTACCATAACACATTTTTGAGTTACCATAACATTGATGAGTTATTATAAAGTAACCGATTGTTGAGTTACTATAATACATTCTTGAATCGCAGTAAAATATTGTGGAGTTACCTTAAAACATCCTTGAATTGCTTGTTGAGTTACCATAACACATTTTTGAGTTACTAGAACATATATTTGAGGTACCGTAAAGCATTGTTAAATTACCGTTTTAACGTATTTGACTTTGTTTCTTGAACAACCCAATCCACATTTTGTCTAAAGCCTCTTTCAACCTTTACATATTTGTCAATTTTTAATTTTGCGTCGAGGAACTGGTCTGAGTTGAACAGATTTAAACATACTTCTTTGTTGATATTTATTTTTAATAAGATGCTAACGCTTCTCAGTGAAAGACCTGTGTTTAAAGCACCATGCTGTTGCCTTACCAACTGGCCTTTGATTTAATTACCCCTCTTCACTCTCAAGTCATTATCCAGCTTTCTAAATGTATGTAAATGGAACTAATTAAGACTTGATGATCTCATATAAATGTATGTAAATGGAACTAATTACGTCTTGGTGATCTAATCTCAACAGCTGCTGAACATTCCACGCAATCACACGTCTGTCAATTCCTCTATTTTTAACGATGCTTTACATTTTTCTTTACTTTGTTAAGTTATTTGGTAAGTTGTTGAACGTTCACAACTGACATATATATATATATATAACAAATATTGTACTTAAAATACTGTTACATCTAAAATAAAATAGGCGTTGCCAGGCAAATTGTAACAAGTTAAGTAGGCGATAAACTACATAACATGTATTGACGTACGAAACTGTCGCTGGATGATAGCTAGCTGTGTATTCTCTTTGGGTTTAGTATTTCTGTTGTTCAGATTGATGTACCGGGCGACATTTTTTCCCGAAGAGTCAATCAAACAAAACAGCGATTTCATTTAAAGATGTATTATGCAAGAGAAAAATCTGCTTATTCCAGATCTTTCGTTTGGCTCATATATTATATAAATCATTAAAGATACATTATGGAAGATTAGATAAAGAGCTGGCAGTTCTCACTAAACTAGTTAAAAACTAGATGATGTAAATGGATTATGCTGAAAATTTCAGTTAAATTGCTCCACTCTTAGCCGAGAAAACCTTATTTTAAAATATATGCAGCCTCGAATGTCACTGTTTCCACTGTCGCCATAATTAACAAAGTCTAGATTATCCATTTTTGCGTTTAATCATTAACCGAGCCTACACTGTTCTGCAAACGACGATAACTCCTCTCAGAATGAAGTAGTTTGACTGAAACTTTCCATATATTTCATTTTCATTATCTATTTTTTAACTATTATAGCATAAATAGCCAATTTTTTAATACTAAATCTTACATAAGGCATCTTTAATAGTTACGACATTTTCCATTAACCCAAGTTAATAGCAGTTTAAGGTCTGTAAACTGGAACTTTCTATCTTAAACAATTTCTGTCGAGTTTTGATGAAGAACACCGTATTATAAATTGAACGAATAAGATTTATCATTATAAAATAAAAGCCCTTTGACCGTGACTTTCATATTTCATTATCCAGACTGATGTTAAAACTATTAACTATACAAGTTGATCTGTTAGTTATAAATAATGTTTATAATAAATCTTCATATTCCACTTAAACCATCAAATATCTTCTTCTCTTTTCTTTTATTTATTTTTATTCTAATTTAAACATGTGCTTGGTTTTATTAAAACAATATTTATCTAATTTCTATGTTAATTATCTACCTCTCAGCTTAAAAACCAGATTTTAAATTAGGCTGTTGCCAGGTAATTGATATATGAACACTTTAACATATGTACAGGTAATATTCCTAAAGCAATGGCAAGGGGCATTATCAGCTTTTTAACCATTGCTTCATCAGATATATGCAAACTGTAATCTATTATGTACAGTTAATGTGTCGTTATATTTTTAAGGAAGCGAAACAAAAAGCATGGGGTAAGGTTCTCCGATTACTATCATATTTCTAAAGCAATGGCATTGCCAGTCTTTTAACCATTGCTTTATCAGATAGTAATTATGGGCGATTGTTCTCATTAGTTAACCAAGTTTTCTTGGGGACTAGTTGTTGTTGTTGTTGTTGTTAGGGTTTAACGCCCGCTTCCACATAAGGTAATATCGAAGACAAATTATTTTTTTTTCCTTTGGGAGGAAACCGGAGTACCCGACGTACACCTAGCTACGAGGTTGAGAAGGCGTTCCTATCTCCACGCTACATACGCTCATACCACAGATTGAAACAACCATGACCGCAAGCAAGAAGTGACCGGCCAGCGCGACACTTTAGCCCACTAGGTCATTTCAATCCCAGGGCATTGTCAGTCTTTTAACCATTGCTTGATCAGATAACAATATTGTGGTCGATTGTTCTCATTGGTTAACCAAGTTTGCTCACCGATTAATCACAATAGTTTTCCTACTGCGTAAAACGTCAAAAACTGTGCCACAATATCTCAGACAGCTTATCTCAAAGTTCCAGCTGAAACACACTTCCTCGACGTTTCAAGTGACATGTTCCCTGTGTTTTCCTTGTGATTTTTAAACAAGCTAAAATTAAATCAGTTCAAATTTCAGAAATTAAGAGAGATCGTGTTTTTACAGAGAAATAAATTGTCGTTCGGAAAACATTTTCTTGGTTTAGATTGGATCGAAGAAGGAAATTATACCTTTGGATATCACCAAATGATATTACGAAACCATCGAAGTGTGCTGAACAACTAGAGAATAAAAAAGCTAATTGATGAGAAGAAAAAGTGCTTTTAAGAGATTTTTCAATATGTCTTCCGGTTACACGCCCTTTTTCCAGAGATAATTAATAGAGTACGCCATCAACTGTGTAGATTTTTAGAGCACATGCTGTTTTAAAATGTTGACATGGAACATCTTCAATTTGGTATGAATAATGACGTTAATTAGAAGCGCGGCATGTTTTTAATTCAGACTATACTAAAGGAGAAAGTTAGTCGTTTCAGTTCTTTTGTTCATTATCATTGGTTTTAACCATACACATTTCGAAATACAAATGGTTTCGCTTTTAATTTCATCTACATGTATATTAAAGGGGGTTTTAGCCGCTGCATTTATTTTTTTCAAATATTACATTCATTTACATACGAATGGTTTCGTTTTTAATTCAAATCATATTAAAGGGCGTCTTTAGCAGTTGCATTTTCCCCATATAGTGCATTCATTTTAAATTAGTTTCAATTAAAACCATACTGAAACACAAATGGTTTTTCTTCTAATTTAAACCATATTAAAAGGGGATCTTTAGTCGCTACAGGTTATTTCATATAATATATTCATTATCTTCGAAAGGATTTTAATAATTGGTTACAACGAATACAAATGGTTTCGCTTTCATATTAAAGGGGATTATTAGCCGTTGGATTTTCCCCATATATTGCTTTGATTATTTACGTGCAGTAATTTTGAATTAGGTTCGAGAATGAGGAAGTTGAAATACTAATGGTTTCGCTTTTACTTAAACAATTAGTTTGTCGAATGTGACGTTGTATAACTAACGGACGTTAGCCGTCAATTTTAGGAAAAAAGCAAGGAAAAGAATATGAATATTACTATTAGGTGTTCCAGAAACGAAACAAGCTCTTTCTTTTGCCTGAGCGTCATCACCAACTATTACCTTGTGAATTGCAGATCACAGAAAGGTTGAAATATGACACGAACAATTTCCAGCAAGTGTGAATCTTGTGAACGTCTCTTTGGTACTGTATGGAAAAGTCCTGTTGTGATTTCGTCGTTGTATAAGCCCTGTTGTATGTTAGCCGCCAATGTCAGAAAAAACCCACAAAGAATACAATATACACACAGTTTGAAAGTATGTGCGACAAATTTAGAATGAGAGAGAGAGAGAAATGAGTTTTAACGTCCACTCGACACAGACTAGGTCATTTCTGGACTTACATTTGGTTCAATTTTATTTCAATAATTCGCTTGCGCGTAGGGGTCTTTAGCAGTAGGAGGAAACCAGATGACCCGGAGAAAACCCACGAGGTTGGACAGGCGACCCTACTCCTTGTCACGTACAACCGGGGATTCGAAACCACTCCAGTTGACTCAATGGCAGGCTTTATTATACAGCGCGCACGTGCTAACCATTCGGTCCCCCCCCCCCCAAATTTAGAACGAGAGTGAATCTTGAGCGTCTCTTTGGTATTGTCTGGAAACACCATGTTGTGGTACTGTCTTACAAGACGACGTGTGACTTCATAACATTAAAATCTAAATACATCTAGTGTCAAATTTTTAACATTTTATGGTTCTATAAACAAAGATAATAACCACACCAGCTGGTAACAATTCAAGTTGAACAGAATTTTATAAACATGGATGTCTAAATGAAATTAGATCTTCCAAAAATAGTCACACCTTACACCCCGTTTGTATGCCACGGGCCTTCGGTGTATTTATTTCTTAATTTTTATAAAGCTTTTCCGCGATCTTTGTTTATTTTTCAAGAAGTTCCGTTTTCAAAACATAAAGGAATATTTTTGAAAAGCAAAGCCAGAGACGTGTTTTGGGGTTTTTAACGCTACGGGCCATCAGACGTTGTTTGAAGACCAGACTTGAAGATGGGATAGATATTGTTAAAAGAAATGGGGTTATTTCTAATATATACAGTTTATGTTAGGTTTCAGACCTATCTTGGTATACAATGGATATAGAACCACTTACCTGATAAACAGTTTATAACTTTACCTTTATAGTCAATTACTCACTTAGAAGTCGTTTAGCATTGTATGGAAGACAGATAAGGTCAAAAAATAACAGACTTCGTAGACAAAAGTACTACATGTAGACTTGTCATGTAGACTTCCTAAACGAGAATCGGTATCAGTTCGGGTGTTTTAGTAAGGTACTAACTGAACCTGAATTTCAGATGCGGTAAATAACCATGGATCCACTATAGTTTTAATACGGAAGTGCTAGTCACTGTGACTTAGTGAGTAAGGCGCTGGATATATCCCGGTGCTGGAGACAAAGCTCCTTGGGATTGTCAGCGGTGCAGTGGCAAGAACCAGCACCTTGTCTTTCGGATGTGATGAAATGGTTCACTGTACGTCTTGGCATGTACGTAAACGAACCATTGACAGTTGGCATTGGAAATAAGAGTAGGTCGCAGCACCGCTGTCTAGTGAAAATTTCCCTCATAGCACACTGCATGACGTTTCCTCTTCTTCTATAGCCCGGTTGTTGCAAAAAAGTAGAACGTTAAACCACCACTGCATGTAACTCTATTTTGTAAATACAACAAAGCATTTACTGGGCATTTAAACTTGCACTTTAAAAGTAATGAGATGGGAAAGACAAAACAAATTGTTAAAAGAGTTGTATTTTAGGTGGGAGATCACGGTGGCTAAGTGGGTAGGACGATGGCTCGCTAGGCTGGAGGTCGGGTGTTCGATCCCTGCATTGGCCGAGAAACTTCATCCAGATTTTTCGGCGTGGTTCCCCCTTGTCAGTGATGCAGGACAGAGGGCTTGACAAGGACAACTCTCTAGTCGTTCGGATAGCACAAAAAACTGAGGTCCCGCGTACACATTGGCGTGCACGTAAAATATCCCTTAACAGTCGGAATTCGATATAAGAGTAGGTCGTAGTGCCGCTATCCGGGCAACATTTCCCTCATAGCACACTGTATGGCGTATGCCCGTCTTCATTAACCCAGTTCGGAGCAGAACAGTAGGACGTTAAACCCTCTCATTTCATTTCTGTAGTTTAGGTCAATGGTGTAAAGCACATCGTGGCTGTAAAGCGGTGTATGACTTGGCCAATCACCTCAGTTTGTGCAGACATTGTACTGTATATATTAGACCACTTGAACTAGATATATTTCTGAAACCATCCCAGCCTCAGTACAGGGATTGGTCCTATCTCTAGAAATATTTATTATAATTAAACATTCCAGTTCCTATAGGGTTAATTATAAGCAGTCCTTTAGATTAGCACCATGGGGTAGGTGGGTATCTTTCCGGGCAGCGATGGCCTGTCTGTTGAAACTTTTGTGCTTTCAGCCAATGGTCAGACTACCAGGTCTGCTTCACCAATGATTCCTGCTAACAAATTCCTTAATCGAATTGATTTTTAAAGTCTTGTGAACATAATAATTTGGTCATTTTCAGAGACACGTACGTATGTGTATTATATGGAAGGCGCAAGGTGTCATATTTGTTGGTTAACGCTTTCTCCTTGATGAACATCGATATTTTTTCTAGAATCGAATTTTCTTCTATTTTACAACATTTATTATCTATCAAAATGCCCACCTACGTTATGCATTTATTAATTTAGTTACATGACAACCCAATAATCAACACTCTAGATTATCGGATGGCTTAGATATTGAGTGGATTAGTCAATGTCCACTATATCTTCGTTAAGCGATAATACGCCCGCCACTCACTTAGACTGCCGATTGAAGAATTGAAAATCGAGACTTCCTTTATTATCGTCGCAATGGCATATGCAAATCAAGAATATGAACTATCAATCGGCATTCGTCGGACACAATTTAGGCGATCTCTTGTCAAAACTTCAAACATTCATGTCTTCGCTCAGAACAAATAATTAACTGATTTTTTGAATAAATATATATTTCTCATTATATAGTTTTGAACTATTATAGTAGGGGCGACGAGCTCTTTATCTAAACCTTACACAATGCATCTTTCATCAATGTGGATATTTTACAGATGTTTTAGTGACAGCAGATCAAAGATCAAATGGATAAACTGTTGTGTTTTAAACTAATGTTTATAAATTAGGTAACCATGGTAACAGATTGAATAATTAATTTATCTATCTAACAGTATATATTTATATTTTAGATAAATATTGAGACAAAGTTGTAATTAGGCAGACGGTGGCGGGAAAAGTGAAACAAAACAGCTTTTTGATAATATTCGGATATTCCAATAAAGGTGTTCGGATAGATAGATAGATTAATTATTCAATTTGTTACCATGGTTACCTAATTTATAAACATTACTTTAAAACACAACAGTTTATTCAATTGATCTTTAATCTTCTGTCACTAAAACATCTGTAAAATCTCCACTTTGATGAAAGAGAGAGAGAGAGAGAGAGAGAGAGAGAGAGAGAGAGAGAGAGAGAGAAGGAGTTTAACGTCCACTCGACACAAACCAGGTCATTTCGGGACTAACATCACTTTGATGAAAGATGCATTTTATAAGATTTAGATATAGAGCTGGTCGTCCCTGCTATAATAGTTCAAAACTAGATAATGAAAAATAAATATACTAAATATTTCAGGCAAATTATTGTATTCTGTGCTAAATTATGGATGTTTGAAGTTTTGCCAAGAAGTCGCCTGAATTGTATCCGACGAATGCCGATTGACAGTTCGATAAAATATTGTGTGCGAGATACGTTTAAAAGTTCCATAAAGTTATAATTCATGTTCTCTAATTATTATTAGACTATAAACACGCTGTCTGGGTAAAATGAAATGAAATGGGGTTTAACGTCCTACTGTTCTGCTCTGACTGGGCTAATGAAGACGGGCATACACCTTACAGTGTATATGGGGGAAAGTTTGTCAGGGAAGCGGCACTATGGCCTACTCTTATATAGAATTCCAACTGCCAAGGGATCTTTTACGTACACGGGCAAATTTCCCTCATAGCACACTACATGGCATCCTCGGTTACCCAGTGTACTTATTCGGTTCTACTCCACTATACCCTGGTACCCTGGGTTAATCTATGGGGGAGACACGTTTTCAAATTATCCGCCCTTGATGATTGTGCTATTTTTATCGACCAATCCCCTAATTTGTTATTTGAAAAGGAAGTTTGCAAAGGGAAGTAACTCTCGTCTGACAATGTTCATATAATAATGTAGGGTCATTAGTTTTATTTAGAATCCTTTGTTCGTTCCCGGAATTTTATGTCCACGTGATATCGTAGACAAGTTATTGTGAATCAAATTGCCAAGTATAAGTTCAATAATAATAAACATAACAGAATGACATATTTCAGACAAAATACGAATAGTTTTAATAATAACAAAAGTCAAACATATAGATGTTATACATATTTGAAATCAACAACACATACTACAGATTTTGATAATAAAATTAAATATAAATAAATTATAAATATATACATTATTTACATAAATCATTCAGTAAATGGACATGAATATGGTTATCTACCCTTATAAAACGAAGGCGAAACGATTGGTTTGTAAACTGTTTTCTGATTGGTTCGTAGCCTGTAGCTACATTCTAGGCCAGGGCAGATAATTTGAAATCGTGGAAACCCTATGGATTAACCCAGGGTATAGTGGAGTAGAACGGAATGAGTACACTGGGTAACCGAGGATGACTGCATGGCGCACATCGTTCTCATTATCCCAGTCGATGCAGAACAGTAGAACGTTAAACCCCGTTTCATTTCATCGTAAATGAATGGGAACAGGCAAAATGCCTATGTCAGACCCCCTTCCTATACAATATATATATCATTTCTACTTTCAGTTGATGAGCATCTAGAGCATTTATTGGAGAGAATTCACCAGAAGTTACGTCATAAACGGCAAATCAAAGAGAGACGAACCCATTATGAACGTTATAGAACACGATTCGGTGCACCGTCCGTCAATAGAAGGTCCTTCACAGAGGAAGAACTTATTAAATTTGCAAGTAAGTTTACTTAATACGAGCAAGTATTGGTAGCTCTGGTGCTGATAATAGCTAACTAATGCTGTTAGAAGCTAACTAGCGCTTTTATGAGCTAACTTATACTTTAAGGGGCTAATTAATGCTATTGTGAGCTAACTTATAATTTGACGGGCTAACTAGTGCTATTTGGAGCTAACTTATACTATTGGGAGTTAACTAGTGCTATTTGGAGCTAACTTATGCTATTGGGAGTTAACTAGTGCTATTGTGAGCTAACTGGGTCTATTGGGTGTCAACTAGTCCTATTGTGAGCTAACTGGGTCTATTGGGTGTCAACTAGTCCTATTGTGAGCTAACTAGGTCTATTGGGAGCTAACAAGTTCTATCAGGAGCTCACTGGCCCTAAAAGAGATAACTGGTGCTATCAGGAGCTAACTGGTACTATTAAGAAGATATGAGCTAATTGGTTAGGGTAATACGTTTTTACTCTGTGGTTTTAGCACAATACGAGGTCTAGTCGTCACGGTCTCTTCTATCCTCCTCTTTGCAACCGCTATTAATTGTCTATGATCGCAACTTGACCAAACTCGTTGGGGTTGTTCTAGACCGAGTCTTATTTGTTTTTAAGGTGTAGAAGATAACAGACGGTCCTCTTTACAAAATTCTAGGGTTTTCCTTCTTGAAGATACGGAAGTATCAAGATTTCCTCAGATAGAAATAGTATTCCCATAAAACAAAGCACGTGCAAAGCGGACCGCGTGCGTCTGACAGGAGATGCTGTGATTGATAGCGGGACATGAAGGCAGAATCATCTTTCAACAAAATGTTTCCATGAATAAACAGATGTTAGATTGGTCAGTTACTGTCCGAACAATTAACTTACTACTTTAATGATTGACGCTGACTATTTCTGCAGGTGCTCGTTTTGCCGAACATAACTGAGGGCTTGTTATGGTTTATAACGATGCTCTTGTCGTTTATTATAGAGTTTTTATTGCTCGTGGAGATATAAAAATGGCTGCATGAAATATCAGAAACTTTAATTATACACCAGATGCTGATACTTTATTTTATTATTCAGCGTTGAACGAAGTAAAGGGATAAAATGAAATGAAACGGGGTTTAACGTCCTACTTTTCTGCTTCAACTGGGCTTATGAAGACAGGCATACGCCATACAATGTGCTATGATGAAAATTAGCCCGAACAGCTGCGCTACGACCTACTATTGAAATTAGGTGTAGTTATATTGCAAGGCTATAGCAATCTCATTAAAAAACAGATTCTATTCCGTTTCGTGTTTTATAGTTCAAAATTGTGTTTTACTTGTCTTTACGAAACGAAATAATTCTTGCATTCTCAAGTTCCGTTCGCAGTTTTACTATCTCTATGAATAGACTTAACGATATAAAAACAATGAAAAATACAAATATTATTGAAAGCTAAGTAAAACAATTCGACATGTTCATTATTGATAGGTGTCGACCACTTGACCATTTGATCAAAGAATGTAAACATTCAGTCCATCCATCATTACCGACATTTTTTCTGGTATGAAATCTATAAGGTCATTGAGTTCATGCATATGTTTAGATTAAGTATGTCGTTTTCTACATTCCAATATTTTCCCAGGAAATATCATTTGTGCCATCTTTTTTAAACACCGCTACTCATCGTCATCTTGTTCTTCGAAAAAACCTAAGGCTTCGTTAATTCAAGTCCGATCGACATGAAAATTGGCACGCTTTTTCTGTGGAATATTCTGCATGGATTTCGTAAATTAGATTTTTGAATTTCATCCCACATCCTGGTCCATGTACGATCGTACGTTTTTTTTAAAGGGGCCGCGGTTTTCGGGTGGTAGGACACCCAGTGCCGGACTAACCTTGTGGGGGGCCCGGGACATACCAACTGTGCCGGGGCCCCATTGTTGTTTGTTCAAATTGTTCGTGGGGTGTTTTCCTCCAGGAATTTTTTTTTAAAATTAGGATTAATTTCAGTGCATCTGAGACAATTTAGGCAGCGATTTCCTGGGCCCCCGAAAATCTGTTGGTACCTACCAGTCCCGGGGCCCCCAATATCCATTACTGCCCAGGGCCCCAATCCTCGCCCCCTCAGCCCAGGTACTGGTTGGCTCCGTCCAGGATAAAATATTAGTATGATCCTGGACACCGGCTACCTTCGGGTTTATCAAGCACGCACTTGTCTGGTGCTACGCGCTTGTGGATCTGGCAAGCGTTGTCTTGATGAAACTTTAGTCAATTCTCGAAAATGTGTAGCAACGGCATACAAGCGGAATACTTCAGTAATGTGACCTACAAGGAAAAGATATGTTATAGATATTATTATGGGCATTTTACACCTCATATCAAAAAAAAAAACCAACCAAAAAAAACTACAAAAAAAACCCCACTCTTGCCAGTTATTAGTGGTGCCGGGGTGGACCATATGTCACAGTGAAATATGTCCACCTAAATAATTAATGTAAGATTAATTAACTGACACGCATGGCACCATTATATGGAATACAAGTTACTTAAACATGCATAATGCAAAAGGTAAGTTTCAGGTATCTCTTTAGGCCTTAAATGTTATCTGAATTATTAATTAGACATTAATTTACTTATCCAGACCATAATCAACTCTCGATACCATCGTTAGCCTTCGATATTTTGTGGATTTGAATACGTTTTGTTGTGGATGAAAATAACCGTAAAATTTGATAATCAAGACATTGTTTATTATCGTAACAACGGCTAGCCTAAAATTGAATCGCTAATATCTAGATTCATAGTGAAGCAGTTTGACTGAAATTTTCAGCATATTCCCATTTTATTATCTATATTTTAACTGTCAGCTATTTATCTAACCTTACCTAATGCCCCTTTAAAGTTTATTTCTGTTCCCTCGTCTTTATCAAGCAACAATTAATTAAAGGTGCTGATGATTTTATTGAAAGAGTTAAATCTTTAAATAATTCATATAAGATTAATATACTAACATATGACACAGTTACTTTAAAGTTTATTTCTTTCGACGTGTCCACGAGGGTTCCCTCTTCTTTATCAAGCAAAGACTAATTAAAGTTGATGGAGATTTTAATATATATCCTAAGTTAATTACAGGTATCCTTGCCTACATATGTCTACAGGTATAGTAACATATTAATTACCATACACGACATACCTGTCACTCTTATACTGTAATATTCATCACTCAGGTACAACCTGTCAATCATATTATAGTCACACAGGTGGAACATACCTTCTATATCTATATATCTATACTAATGGAATATGTGTTTAAGGTTAAGACGGTGGAAATCACAAGGTAGGCCTAATTCAAATTATACATTTTAATTTTTGCATCGTAGAAATTTGAAAATCTGACAATATGGGAGATCGTTGCGACGCAAAACCTTGATTTAAGTTAATAATTTTTTTTGTCTGGAGTTGGATACATTTTATGAATTAGCTTTATTTTCTTATAATAGTGCTTATATCAGATAATTCATGAATGGAGATTGAGGAAGTGTCAAAGTGCTTCCTTCCTAAATTGATGTCTGTATTAATTAATACGTTTGGGTAACAATACTTTATGCCAAGTGCACGATACCTACAGTGACTAAACTTCGAGATAGATTGATTTTGTTTCTGTAGCCCATAACAATGCGATTTTGTCTTAATAAGACGGGGTGGGGGTAGGGGTGGTGGAGTATCCCGTGACTAAGGAGTCGGTTTGAATTTGTGTTAATATCCGAATATTTTTAAGGAGATGGGGATGGGAGTTCTTAAAATACTTCTTTATAATTCACACACCAAAAAATCCTACATATATATATTTTATTTCAAATATGTTATTCTTCTAGAATTAATTAAAATATTGAATATTTCTACCTGATATTATAACTTTTATTGATAAATATAGCCCCGAAATGACCTAGTTTGTGTCGAGTGGACCTTAAACTCTCTCTCCTCTCTCTCTCTCTCTCCCTCCCTCTCTCTCTCTCCCCCTTTCCCTCTCTCTTATCATCACAATGTCTTAATAGTGCCCAAAGTAATCACGGCACATATTACAGAGATTTATTCAAACGGATGAGTTATAGGTCTATATATCCTGACAAATGGCTTCTAACAGTACAATATGAATTACCTTACATTAGAATATTATATAATCACCGTTTGTCAGATTTCGTTTTACGTCAGTGTATATGACGGTGTTGGGGTGAGGAATTTGGGTAAAATTAGCACAGCTATAAATGACGTTGTTACCCGAGCTAATTTTAACTGTGTCGCTATTAACGTCCATCGGGACCTGGGTTTTTCGTCTCACACGATCGACTATACGTTGTCCCTTGCCAACCCGATTATCCCGATGAAATTTCGCGGCCAACGCATGGATCGCACATCGGACCTCCAGGTTAGCGAGCCAACATACGCAATGAGCTACCACGGCTCCCAGTAACGATAAGCACTGTCATGAGAGGGACAATAACAGGGAACGACAGTAAGACAGGCAGAGCTGCCAAATTTAAATATATAAATATTAGGGTAATATCAAATAATGCAACTATATTATTTTCTGAGCAATAAAACGATCTGGCGTAAATGAACAGCGTTGGTGTATTTGCATGCTTAAAAAGAGTTGTTCCCCTTTGAATGTTGGCATGGCTGTTCAAAGTTATCCACACAATCGTTCTTGATAGTTGGAATTCGAAATAAAAGATAGTTTTAGCGCTGCTACTGAGGTCAAATTTTCTTCATAGCACACTGTATGGCGTATGTCCGTTTTCATTAGCCCGGATGGATCAGAAAAGTAGGACGTTAAAACCCATTCCTGCTTTTAAAACTCCATATATAATATAACCTTTATGTTGGGGTTTCATTATTTAAGTTTTGTATTATAGACAGTAATTACCACTTTAATAAATTCTAAAATATTTGACAATAAATATTTTAACATAAAGAGTTCAGGATCATAGTTTAACAAAGAGATTATCAACGCCCTCTTTCAACATTGTATTATGAATTAAATTCTAGACAGTAAACTTGGTGTATATTACTTATGTCACTTATATTACTAAAAATACTTATGTCATTTATATTACTAATATTACGTATGTCACTTACATTACTTATGTCACTTATATTACTAATACGGCACTTATATTACTTATGTCACTTATATTACTAATAATACTTATTTCACTTATATTACTTATGTAACTTATGTCACTTATATTACTAATATTACTTATGCCACTTATATTACTAATATTACTTATGTCACTTATATTTATGTCGTTTATATTACTTATGTCACTTATATTACTTATGTAACTTATATAACTTATATTACTAATATTACTTATGACACTTATATTACTAATAATACTTATGTCACTTATGTAACTAATATTACTTATGTCACTTATATCACTAATATTACTTATGCTACTTATATTACTAATAATACTTATGTCACGTATGTTACTTATGTAACTTATATTACTAATATTACTTATGTCACGTATATTACTAATATTACTTATGTCACTTATATTACTTATGTCACTATTGAATTGGGGAAAGGGGTGACAGGCCGAATGATTTAACGTTAGGTCTGCCATTGAGTCAAGTGGCGTGGTTTCGGTGACAAGGAGTAGGGTCGCCTGTCTAACCTTTTGGGTTTTCACCGGTTTTCTTTTACTTGACAATCAAGTAACAGGTTATTTTTTGTTATTGATTTATACCAACAATATATTTTGAAAACATTACTCAATATACCGCCGGGCCCCTGGACAAGTATCTCACATCCTACTGTTCTGCTCCGACTGGACTAATGAAGACGGGCATACGCCATACAGTGAGAGACAGTTTGCCCGGACAGCGGCACTACAGCTTAATCTTATATCGAATTCCGACTGTCAAGGGATCTTTTACGTGCACGAGCATTTATTGGAGAGAATTCACCAGAAGTTACGTCATAAACGGCAAATCAAAGAGAGACGAACCCATTATGAACGTTATAGAACACGATTCGGTGCACCGTCCGTCAATAGAAGGTCCTTCACAGAGGAAGAACTTATTAAATTTGCAAGTAAGTTTACTTAATACGAGCAAGTATTGGTAGCTCTGGTGCTGATAATAGCTAACTAATGCTGTTAGAAGCTAACTAGCGCTTTTATGAGCTAACTTATACTTTAAGGGGCTAATTAATGCTATTGTGAGCTAACTTATAATTTGACGGGCTAACTAGTGCTATTTGGAGCTAACTTATACTATTGGGAGTTAACTAGTGCTATTTGGAGCTAACTTATGCTATTGGGAGTTAACTAGTGCTATTGTGAGCTAACTGGGTCTATTGGGTGTCAACTAGTCCTATTGTGAGCTAACTGGGTCTATTGGGTGTCAACTAGTCCTATTGTGAGCTAACTAGGTCTATTGGGAGCTAACAAGTTCTATCAGGAGCTCACTGGCCCTAAAAGAGATAACTGGTGCTATCAGGAGCTAACTGGTACTATTAAGAAGATATGAGCTAATTGGTTAGGGTAATACGTTTTTACTCTGTGGTTTTAGCACAATACGAGGTCTAGTCGTCACGGTCTCTTCTATCCTCCTCTTTGCAACCGCTATTAATTGTCTATGATCGCAACTTGACCAAACTCGTTGGGGTTGTTCTAGACCGAGTCTTATTTGTTTTTAAGGTGTAGAAGATAACAGACGGTCCTCTTTACAAAATTCTAGGGTTTTCCTTCTTGAAGATACGGAAGTATCAAGATTTCCTCAGATAGAAATAGTATTCCCATAAAACAAAGCACGTGCAAAGCGGACCGCGTGCGTCTGACAGGAGATGCTGTGATTGATAGCGGGACATGAAGGCAGAATCATCTTTCAACAAAATGTTTCCATGAATAAACAGATGTTAGATTGGTCAGTTACTGTCCGAACAATTAACTTACTACTTTAATGATTGACGCTGACTATTTCTGCAGGTGCTCGTTTTGCCGAACATAACTGAGGGCTTGTTATGGTTTATAACGATGCTCTTGTCGTTTATTATAGAGTTTTTATTGCTCGTGGAGATATAAAAATGGCTGCATGAAATATCAGAAACTTTAATTATACACCAGATGCTGATACTTTATTTTATTATTCAGCGTTGAACGAAGTAAAGGGATAAAATGAAATGAAACGGGGTTTAACGTCCTACTTTTCTGCTTCAACTGGGCTTATGAAGACAGGCATACGCCATACAATGTGCTATGATGAAAATTAGCCCGAACAGCTGCGCTACGACCTACTATTGAAATTAGGTGTAGTTATATTGCAAGGCTATAGCAATCTCATTAAAAAACAGATTCTATTCCGTTTCGTGTTTTATAGTTCAAAATTGTGTTTTACTTGTCTTTACGAAACGAAATAATTCTTGCATTCTCAAGTTCCGTTCGCAGTTTTACTATCTCTATGAATAGACTTAACGATATAAAAACAATGAAAAATACAAATATTATTGAAAGCTAAGTAAAACAATTCGACATGTTCATTATTGATAGGTGTCGACCACTTGACCATTTGATCAAAGAATGTAAACATTCAGTCCATCCATCATTACCGACATTTTTTCTGGTATGAAATCTATAAGGTCATTGAGTTCATGCATATGTTTAGATTAAGTATGTCGTTTTCTACATTCCAATATTTTCCCAGGAAATATCATTTGTGCCATCTTTTTTAAACACCGCTACTCATCGTCATCTTGTTCTTCGAAAAAACCTAAGGCTTCGTTAATTCAAGTCCGATCGACATGAAAATTGGCACGCTTTTTCTGTGGAATATTCTGCATGGATTTCGTAAATTAGATTTTTGAATTTCATCCCACATCCTGGTCCATGTACGATCGTACGTTTTTTTTAAAGGGGCCGCGGTTTTCGGGTGGTAGGACACCCAGTGCCGGACTAACCTTGTGGGGGGCCCGGGACATACCAACTGTGCCGGGGCCCCATTGTTGTTTGTTCAAATTGTTCGTGGGGTGTTTTCCTCCAGGAATTTTTTTTTAAAATTAGGATTAATTTCAGTGCATCTGAGACAATTTAGGCAGCGATTTCCTGGGCCCCCGAAAATCTGTTGGTACCTACCAGTCCCGGGGCCCCCAATATCCATTACTGCCCAGGGCCCCAATCCTCGCCCCCTCAGCCCAGGTACTGGTTGGCTCCGTCCAGGATAAAATATTAGTATGATCCTGGACACCGGCTACCTTCGGGTTTATCAAGCACGCACTTGTCTGGTGCTACGCGCTTGTGGATCTGGCAAGCGTTGTCTTGATGAAACTTTAGTCAATTCTCGAAAATGTGTAGCAACGGCATACAAGCGGAATACTTCAGTAATGTGACCTACAAGGAAAAGATATGTTATAGATATTATTATGGGCATTTTACACCTCATATCAAAAAAAAAAACCAACCAAAAAAAACTACAAAAAAAACCCCACTCTTGCCAGTTATTAGTGGTGCCGGGGTGGACCATATGTCACAGTGAAATATGTCCACCTAAATAATTAATGTAAGATTAATTAACTGACACGCATGGCACCATTATATGGAATACAAGTTACTTAAACATGCATAATGCAAAAGGTAAGTTTCAGGTATCTCTTTAGGCCTTAAATGTTATCTGAATTATTAATTAGACATTAATTTACTTATCCAGACCATAATCAACTCTCGATACCATCGTTAGCCTTCGATATTTTGTGGATTTGAATACGTTTTGTTGTGGATGAAAATAACCGTAAAATTTGATAATCAAGACATTGTTTATTATCGTAACAACGGCTAGCCTAAAATTGAATCGCTAATATCTAGATTCATAGTGAAGCAGTTTGACTGAAATTTTCAGCATATTCCCATTTTATTATCTATATTTTAACTGTCAGCTATTTATCTAACCTTACCTAATGCCCCTTTAAAGTTTATTTCTGTTCCCTCGTCTTTATCAAGCAACAATTAATTAAAGGTGCTGATGATTTTATTGAAAGAGTTAAATCTTTAAATAATTCATATAAGATTAATATACTAACATATGACACAGTTACTTTAAAGTTTATTTCTTTCGACGTGTCCACGAGGGTTCCCTCTTCTTTATCAAGCAAAGACTAATTAAAGTTGATGGAGATTTTAATATATATCCTAAGTTAATTACAGGTATCCTTGCCTACATATGTCTACAGGTATAGTAACATATTAATTACCATACACGACATACCTGTCACTCTTATACTGTAATATTCATCACTCAGGTACAACCTGTCAATCATATTATAGTCACACAGGTGGAACATACCTTCTATATCTATATATCTATACTAATGGAATATGTGTTTAAGGTTAAGACGGTGGAAATCACAAGGTAGGCCTAATTCAAATTATACATTTTAATTTTTGCATCGTAGAAATTTGAAAATCTGACAATATGGGAGATCGTTGCGACGCAAAACCTTGATTTAAGTTAATAATTTTTTTTGTCTGGAGTTGGATACATTTTATGAATTAGCTTTATTTTCTTATAATAGTGCTTATATCAGATAATTCATGAATGGAGATTGAGGAAGTGTCAAAGTGCTTCCTTCCTAAATTGATGTCTGTATTAATTAATACGTTTGGGTAACAATACTTTATGCCAAGTGCACGATACCTACAGTGACTAAACTTCGAGATAGATTGATTTTGTTTCTGTAGCCCATAACAATGCGATTTTGTCTTAATAAGACGGGGTGGGGGTAGGGGTGGTGGAGTATCCCGTGACTAAGGAGTCGGTTTGAATTTGTGTTAATATCCGAATATTTTTAAGGAGATGGGGATGGGAGTTCTTAAAATACTTCTTTATAATTCACACACCAAAAAATCCTACATATATATATTTTATTTCAAATATGTTATTCTTCTAGAATTAATTAAAATATTGAATATTTCTACCTGATATTATAACTTTTATTGATAAATATAGCCCCGAAATGACCTAGTTTGTGTCGAGTGGACCTTAAACTCTCTCTCCTCTCTCTCTCTCTCTCCCTCCCTCTCTCTCTCTCCCCCTTTCCCTCTCTCTTATCATCACAATGTCTTAATAGTGCCCAAAGTAATCACGGCACATATTACAGAGATTTATTCAAACGGATGAGTTATAGGTCTATATATCCTGACAAATGGCTTCTAACAGTACAATATGAATTACCTTACATTAGAATATTATATAATCACCGTTTGTCAGATTTCGTTTTACGTCAGTGTATATGACGGTGTTGGGGTGAGGAATTTGGGTAAAATTAGCACAGCTATAAATGACGTTGTTACCCGAGCTAATTTTAACTGTGTCGCTATTAACGTCCATCGGGACCTGGGTTTTTCGTCTCACACGATCGACTATACGTTGTCCCTTGCCAACCCGATTATCCCGATGAAATTTCGCGGCCAACGCATGGATCGCACATCGGACCTCCAGGTTAGCGAGCCAACATACGCAATGAGCTACCACGGCTCCCAGTAACGATAAGCACTGTCATGAGAGGGACAATAACAGGGAACGACAGTAAGACAGGCAGAGCTGCCAAATTTAAATATATAAATATTAGGGTAATATCAAATAATGCAACTATATTATTTTCTGAGCAATAAAACGATCTGGCGTAAATGAACAGCGTTGGTGTATTTGCATGCTTAAAAAGAGTTGTTCCCCTTTGAATGTTGGCATGGCTGTTCAAAGTTATCCACACAATCGTTCTTGATAGTTGGAATTCGAAATAAAAGATAGTTTTAGCGCTGCTACTGAGGTCAAATTTTCTTCATAGCACACTGTATGGCGTATGTCCGTTTTCATTAGCCCGGATGGATCAGAAAAGTAGGACGTTAAAACCCATTCCTGCTTTTAAAACTCCATATATAATATAACCTTTATGTTGGGGTTTCATTATTTAAGTTTTGTATTATAGACAGTAATTACCACTTTAATAAATTCTAAAATATTTGACAATAAATATTTTAACATAAAGAGTTCAGGATCATAGTTTAACAAAGAGATTATCAACGCCCTCTTTCAACATTGTATTATGAATTAAATTCTAGACAGTAAACTTGGTGTATATTACTTATGTCACTTATATTACTAAAAATACTTATGTCATTTATATTACTAATATTACGTATGTCACTTACATTACTTATGTCACTTATATTACTAATACGGCACTTATATTACTTATGTCACTTATATTACTAATAATACTTATTTCACTTATATTACTTATGTAACTTATGTCACTTATATTACTAATATTACTTATGCCACTTATATTACTAATATTACTTATGTCACTTATATTTATGTCGTTTATATTACTTATGTCACTTATATTACTTATGTAACTTATATAACTTATATTACTAATATTACTTATGACACTTATATTACTAATAATACTTATGTCACTTATGTAACTAATATTACTTATGTCACTTATATCACTAATATTACTTATGCTACTTATATTACTAATAATACTTATGTCACGTATGTTACTTATGTAACTTATATTACTAATATTACTTATGTCACGTATATTACTAATATTACTTATGTCACTTATATTACTTATGTCACTATTGAATTGGGGAAAGGGGTGACAGGCCGAATGATTTAACGTTAGGTCTGCCATTGAGTCAAGTGGCGTGGTTTCGGTGACAAGGAGTAGGGTCGCCTGTCTAACCTTTTGGGTTTTCACCGGTTTTCTTTTACTTGACAATCAAGTAACAGGTTATTTTTTGTTATTGATTTATACCAACAATATATTTTGAAAACATTACTCAATATACCGCCGGGCCCCTGGACAAGTATCTCACATCCTACTGTTCTGCTCCGACTGGACTAATGAAGACGGGCATACGCCATACAGTGAGAGACAGTTTGCCCGGACAGCGGCACTACAGCTTAATCTTATATCGAATTCCGACTGTCAAGGGATCTTTTACGTGCACGCCAATGTGTACACGAGACCTCATTTTTTCGTCCCATCCGAACGAAACACCGTTGTACGGGAAAATTTTTAACACATAGCCCACTGTATAGTGTATGCAGTAAAAATAGGACTTTCAAATTCTTTTCAACAAGAATAAGATTGCTATTATAAATAGAGACTTTTGGCAAGCGGAATTTTCCCATCCGTATCACGTATCCGTATCGTATACGTGATACGTTGCGTCAAAGTAGTTTTAGAGTTTTGGCAGATTTTTGCGTCGCGTACGCATGAGTAGCTGAGCCCAACTTAGTTCTATTACAGCATGATGGCGGATATCAACCAAGATCACCATCAGTACTAGTCAAGTGCCTATTATAGTCTACAATTTCACGGAGGGAATGAAGTCCCTCGACAGTCGCTGAGCTATTAAAAAAAATTGATGTCGAATATTATTAAAAACCTTCGACTTCGACTCGACTGTAAGTTTTGATTTCACTAATGTATCATTTCATAAAGTTTATACCCCTTTACCACAGAATAAAATCATTTTCAGATATGCAAGGTTCCGCCTCCCTAAATTTAGCACGTAGATCAACCATCATGGTTAAAATCACATCAAATATACACCTTCGTGTTCTAGAATACACAAAGATTCATAAAAACGCTATGATACAACATTTCAGCGTCTAAAAGTAGCAAAAAGACACGACAATGTTATACGGACCTTTTCCGTATGAAAGCTGTTCGATACGTGCTGCCGTATCCGTGTGTCGTATCACGTATGAGAAATACACACACATTGATGACGTCACAGGCAAAATCCATACGGATACGCGATACGGACCAGACATTTACGCTTGCCAAAAGTCTCTAATATCACGATTGAACGCAATAAATACACAGACCTACAGGCACGTGTCCAGAGGGTTGCATACAGAATTATTTCTCTTCTGCATTCATTTAAATGGCGCCGTTATGGCTCACTAAAATTTAACCCTTTATGCACCTAATTGAGCAGAAATAGTGTTTCAAAGCTTCTTTAATTTGATCAAATTCGCGGGTAGTCCCCCCTGATCTTATGCCAAACTTGACGTTGTCTCTTGGCCACCCCGCTGCTCAAATTCTTGGACACGCCCCTGATATATATGATAAACACGTAATATATTTTGTATGTAAATGTCAGGTATTGTATTATAATATAGATGAAAGGCTGATATAGGCGAGAAGGTCTTCAGGTCAAACTTTGACCTTTATATATATTTTATATGACGTCATGTCAGAATATCCGCGTAAATAACGTAGGCTATGTGGGGGAAAAAAAATGTCGACTTGGCACACATATTTCTCTGTTTATTACAGAAGTTGAATAGATTTTAGATTAAATGTGTTTATATTTGAATCGAATGTTTTCCTTTATTGTTTTTTGTGTGTTGGCCAGTTTATTTTTGTCGGGGTTTTATAACACCTGTATTCACCAGGTGCCAAAACTTCTCACATTATTCTGTATTTTGGCACAACCCAAATAGAAATGAACATATGAATTGAATCGAAATGAGAGAGAGAGAGAGAGAGAGAGAGAGAGAGAGAGAGAGATGGGGTTTAACGTCCACTCGACACAGACTAGGTCATTTCGGGACTAACATATTTTTTTATAAAAAATTTATTTCGATAATTCGCTTGCGCGTAGGGGCCTTTAGCAGTGGGGGGAAACCGGAGGACCCGGAGAAAACCCACGAGGTTGGACAGGCGACCCTACTCCTTGTCACGTACAACCGGGGAATCGAAACCCCGCCACTTGACTCAATGACAGACTGTACGCGCTAACCTAGATAACAAACCTTAATCTCTCATCGCTCCGTCACAAACACATCAGTATATCTCAACGTTTTTAGCTACGTTCTCGTAGCTAGTGCTAACCATTCGGCCATCCAACCCCTCAATGAACATATGAATTGAATGGAAATGAAATGACATGGGATTTAGTATCCTACATTTCTGTGCCAGCCGGAATAAAGAAAACGGGTAAACGCCAATGCAGTGTGTTATGAGGGAATCTTGCCCGGGCGGTGGCGTTTCCGCCTACTCTTCATGGAATCGCAACTGCCAAGGGATATTTTAGCGAGCACGCTTCCGAGCGACTAGACGCTACTCCTGGCCAGGCCTGCCGCCCTGCTTCACTGACGAGGGGGACCAGGCTGAACAACTTGAGAAACTTTCAGGGCCAACATCGGGATGCGAGTCTCGAATTAAGTAATAACTCTAAATCTATATCCATAAAAAAAAATCGCGAAGATATTCATACGTTCGTTATTATTATGATATTCATGCACGTCTTTATAATAGCTAAAAAATAATGCAAACAAAAACTAATGACGCATTTTAATAGTGAATCTGGTACAAAAGGATTTTTTTGTGTCCCGAAACTGGGTATAGTATGTATACAATACATAGTTTATATGAATAGACCTGATATATGGTTGATAACCAAATTGTGAAAACTTGTTGAAACATCACAGTGTCACTCGGCAAACCTCAGCAGATTCCAGTACCCTACATCTAGCCTCGACTGTATATGACGAAGTCCGCCATTGGAACTACTTTCAAGTTCCCTGATTACCATGGCGACGCCTTTGAA
Organism: Patella vulgata; assembly: GCF_932274485.2. NCBI lineage: Eukaryota > Metazoa > Mollusca > Gastropoda > Patellidae > Patella > Patella vulgata. Next base: position 10,322,891 of record NC_065885.2, read on the forward strand.
GAATATTTTATCATACAAATATTTCAAAGTCTGAAGCTGTTTTTTTTTCAAGTTTATCTGATTTTCTTCAAACAAGGACAACTTTGCTCTAAAATTTCTACACACGCTTTGAATGACGCAATTTTTATAACTTCTTTTTAAAAGCGGCAAGTTTCCCAATAAGTAAACGGGTGCCGCATCGTAATTGTATAGGCGTAGGCACATATCACTTACCGTCATACAGCCGAGGCTAGATGTAGACTGTGCCGAGTGATCACAGTGTAGATGGTAATTGTTATCAATACATGGCGTGTTACTTGATTACATTCCAATTACTAAATGCCATTCAAAGAATAGACCTGATATATGGTTGATAACATCTTGTGAAATCTTGTTGATACATCACAGTGAAATAAACCATAGTAGTTGTTATCTTTAAATAGTGTGTTATTTGATTATGTTCCAATTATTAAATGCCATTTAAAGAATAGACCTGATATATGGTTGATAACATCTTGTGAAATCTTGTTGATACATCACAGTGAAATAAACCATAGTAGTTGTTATCAATAAATAGTGTGTTATTTGATTATGTTCCAATTATTAAGTGCCATTTAAAGAATAGATGGGGCCCTGAGTTCGCAAAGCATTCTCAGATTTAAGTTGATAATTTACCCAAATATATTCGCCTTTTATTAACTAACTTTTGTTGTTTTAATGTACCAAATACATCAATAAGAAACTATGTGCAAAGTTTTGTGTTTCTGGATCAAAGATATTTCTCATAAACAGTGATTGAAAGTTGAGTTAATTCAAGTCTGAGAAGTTTTGTGAAACCAGAGCCTGATGCATAAAGCTGTATTGCAGTGATACTGAATAGACGTCCCAAATTTAGCCCTCTTTTCCGAGCTATAGTCCTAGGACTGAATAGTATAATATAGCTTCCTCGTTGTAAACCAAACAAAGTAAATGTCGTGTGAAAATAGTGCATAAATGATTTTCTTTTTATTCTGAAACCAACTAATTATACGGTTGGTAAAACTCATCACGAATAGACCTAACTCATACATACATTTTACACATGCATTATGTAAGATTAAGATAAAGAGCTGATCGTTATCGCTATAATATTTTCCAAATAGATTATGAAAAATAAATATACTGAAAATGTCATTTAAACATACATTATGCCAGAGCTAAATCTGCCTATTGCAGGTCTTTCTCTGGGTCTGAAATGGTATCTAAATTATTAATTAGACATTAATTAACTTATCCAGACCATAATCAACTCTCGATGGCATCGCTAGCCTGCGATCTTGGGTGGATTATGAGCCGATTTACTGCATAACTTTCCTTAACGATTTAATGATTAAATGGATAATCGAGACTATGCTGTTTATCGTACTGACTTTAGTAATGATGATTGAGGCTAGGCGGAAATTTCAATCGCTTAATTCTGGGTTCATAGTGGATCAATTTGAATTAAATTTTCACCAAATTGCCTTTACATTATCTAGTTTTTAATTATTATAGTAAGAACTGCCAGCTCTTTATCTAATCTCCCATAATGTATCTTTAAATTACTTTATTCTGAGCGCAGTTATGGATGTTTTGACATGAAATAGCCTAAGTCGTGTCCGACGACTGTTGATTGACAGTTCGTATTTTCGATTGTCAAGTACCATTGCCACGATAATAAACGATGTCTCGATTTTCAGTCCTTTAATCGGTCGGCATATTAGCAAATAACCTAGATATGTCGTACATTTTCTAACAAACTCAATATCTAAGCCATGGATGTCATGTAAATAAATGTCTAAATAATAATTTATGTAATATTTGAAGCCAGCAAAAAACCCCTGCAATAAGCAGATTTAATTCTTACATGAGACATTTTTTAATAAAAACATGCCATATATCGTGTGGATGTGTTTTTTCCTTTTGATCCGAAATTAACATACTTTGTCAAAACATCCTGCATATAATGGTATATAACCCAGCTTCCTCGTTCTAATAGAAACATCACAATTATCGTGTAGGATCAAGAATTGTACATCCGTGTTTTGTTTCACATCAAACAAAAAACAGACACAGATTTAAAAATATATAAAAAAAAACCCCAAAAACAAAATAAAAAACAAAAACAACATAAAAAACACTTCCTGAATCATACTATTATAACTTCAACAAAAACAAAAAACAGACCCAGATTTTAAAATATAACATTTATTATAACTTCAAAAATTATAAATCGTGTCGCTAGGTAGGTTTGTTTTTCTTTCTTTTTTAACTTCGTAATTTGATACATTGCGCATTTATTTCTTGTATGAAGATATATCGTTTTTAAAACGTAATTTGATGTATTACGCATTTAATTCGTTTATAAAGATATATGACGAATTGAGTTGCTTAAAAAAGATATTTTGTTTATTTAACCGTATCTGTCATTAAACTCCTGTGTTTTTATTTAAATGTTCCAAATACAAAAATAAACATTATCGCGAGAAGGTTTTCTATAGTGTCAATTGTGATAACACCTCCACCTTCTGCCGCGGTAATGACAGAAAGCCTGTCGAAAATGGTGGCAAAAGCGCATATTTTTCAGCCATTGATTAGGAGGATGGAACCTTAATTTCTATAGAGTACAATCTGATCAAAATACAGATCTATATTTCGTTTCGTTTTTTTTTATACTTTCGATGGCCTACCCCAGTGTAGTAAAGAGAAGTAAACTGAAATTTTGAACTATACAAAACGAAACGAAATAGGATCTGTGTTTTAATGATATTGTATAGAGTACGTCAACATCAAATCATATTCAACGAACAAGGGGGAAAAAAAATGCCACTCTTATCTTGTCTGGCATTTTTTTTTAAATACCGAACATATCCTTTAAGGGGGACGTCCCAGATATATTTTAGTGAAATGAAATAAAATGGGGTTTAACGTGCTATGAGGGAAATTTATCCGGACAGCTGCGCTACTGCCTACTCTTATATCAAATTTTAACTTTAAACCTCATTTCAATTCATTTTTAAATTACACCACGCCGCAATGTCTACAACGGACATCTTTTTTTTTGTTCCATCCGAACGAGTATACATTGTCCCTTGCCAGGCCCTCGGTCCTGCGCCACTAACAAGGAGGAACCACGCCGGAAACCCCGATGAACTTTCCCGGCCAACGGAGGGAACGAACACGTACGGGACCTCCAGGTTAGCGACTAGCGCGCCAAGTCCGTACTCACCGAGAAATTGGGCTTAACGTCCACTCGACAGAAACTGGGTCATTTCTGGACTAACACATGGGTCTTTAGCAGTAAGGGGAACCGGAGGACCCGGAGAAAACCCACGAGGTTGGACAGGCGACCCTACTCTTTATCACGTACAACCGGGGAATCGAAACCATACAAGTTAACACAATGACCCAGACCTTATGGTAGAGCGCTCACGTGCTAACCATTCGGCCATCCAACACGCCTGGGTCAAGAAATTTTAACTAAGATAAAATCCAAATTTTAGTAATTTGATTGGATAATATTAGATTGATTTTAGTGCTTAGCCAATCAAAATTGAAGTATCTACTAAAATTTGGATTTTATCTTTAGTTAAGATTTAGAGAAACAGGGCCCTGGTTTATAAATTAAATCACCGCACTATTAAATAGGAAGCACATCAGAGTTCTTGCTTATTTTTAAAAATTAGGAATATATCGTAATTTATTTTCAGAGTAAGTAATATCTGTTACATCAGAAAAGACCCCCCCCCCCCCCCCCAAAAAAAAAAAAAAAACAAAAAAAAAATCAAAAAAATCAACTATAATCGTCGTGTCAGTCACCAACAGAGCAATTTGTAAATTTTTGGGAGAAATAAAGTAGGCTAAAATAAGCGCCAAAAGTTATAACTAGTAACTAATTGAGATTCTAAATAATAAATACTTTGTTTATTTACATAGAGCAAAATGATGGATTCCCGATGCCGTCCACCGAGGAGGAGATCAGAGCATTTGACGAAGGTGTATTTGTTGGGTACGACGACCACGACAAACCGGAGGTCACGAGTAAACCAAGGTCAAGGTCAATACCTGAGCTATATTATGGATTAAAAAGACACAAGTTTACAGGTGAGTTCTAACTATTCTCATTTAAAGTTTTAAACATGGCGAAAGTTATCGGAAGAGTTATCAGTGTCTGTACTTATATGTTTTCTTACTTGAGGACGTTAGAAAGTCGACTTAAACTTAAAAATACGACTCCACTTGCAACTAAAAGCTACCATCATGTAGTCGCTACGTCATATTTGTTGTACGACTTTATTACACTACACTGTGGGCCCTGTTGATAGGGATGGGATTACTATTATCTTTACCCCTCGCATGTACCAATTTTAAAATGTTTTGGTAAATAGATATTTAGTTTACCCCTAACAACAAACTCACGGAAGTTTTAATATTTGAAAATTCCAAATAAAAAGCTGTCTTACGTGTTGTGTGACACATAAGAAAATTAAGCAGTTTTTTTTGTTGGGGAACACACAAATTAAATGTATATATTTTCCATGTACCAAGCCAAGGACTTTTATATGTTTTTAGCCATAGTTACGTATACCAATAAGGTGTAAATACCCACACATATTTGTTAGGGTTCAGTCAGGGGTATTTTTATATCCTATCTCATAATATATTCACTACAATATGGTTGACTGCTGATAAAGAAGAACAATAAAAACTTTGACATTGTATAGCAGTTTATGTACTTCAAGGTACTCAGTCCTTTAAGCGTAATATTTAAGACCTTATTAATCATAAGCAGACAAGTGTGTATTTGAAGGTTAATAAAACCTCCCTATATGGTTATATAACATAGTATTTATTTGGGTATAAAACATTATATATATAATATATATGAAAACATATAGTATTTGTATGGATATAAAGCATAGTATTTATATGGTTATATAACATAGTATAACAAAGTATTTAAATGAATGTATAACATAGAATTTATATGGATATATAACATAGAAATCGTATGTATATGGATGTGAAACATAGAATTTATATTGATGTTGGTCCCGAAATGACCTGGTTTGTGTCCAGTGGACCTTAACACACCTCTCTCTCTCTCTCTCTCTCTCTCTCTCTCTCTGTTTGCTGATATAGATGCAAAATAAAAATATAATGATACACTGCCATAAAATGCTATGTTTTTATGAAAAGCATATAAATCTCTCGTCTATTATATCTCTTGCTACATTGCCAATTATCTTTCCTCTCTTATGCCCACGATTTCTTTCCTCAGTCTCTCATTACAACATTTTGAAACTAGTTTTAGGTGATTCCCACAAAATAACAGAATACCGGTATAGATCGTACAGTATTTATAACATAGTATTTATATACATGTGAAAAACAGTATACCAGTATAGACAGTACCATAATTAAAACATAGTATTTATATACATGTGAAAAACAGTATACCAGTATAGATAGTACCATAATTAAAAAATAGTATTTATATACATGTGAAAAACAGTATACCAGTATAGACAGTACCATAATTAAAACATAGTATATTTATATACATGTGAAAAACATCGTATTTATATTGATATTTGATGGTACAAATAATAGTGAAGAAGATATACAAAATGCAAAATAAAAGTACATACAGTAATGTACATTCTGGATTATTTTTAAGCTTTGGAATTTAAAACAAGCAGTTGGCATGCAAGATACGCCAAAATTTTGCAAGATATGGACAGAGCACGCGCTAGAAAAGCGATTTATGTACAATATTGGGTCATAATTCAGGATGTTACGATTTGACATGCATCAATATCAAAAGGCACCGAGATCTTTGGGATATAAACATACATTTTAAGTTTGATCAAAATCAGATAGCAATTGTGACCTCTAGAGTGTCCACAAGCTAAAGATGCAAATTTTCAAACAATCAGGAGCCATAATCCATGAGGTTATGGTCCGATACATTCCAATATTGAAAGGAACAGAGATTTTTTGAATATAAAGTTGTATTTCTAATTTCGTTAAAATCGGATAAGAATTGTGACACATGAAAAATGTAGGCGTGTACTAAATCTTCCTGTATGTTTTAAAACATAGTATTTATATAAATATGAAACATAGTATTTATATGGACATCGGATGGTATTATTAATAGTGTATAAAATATAAAAAATATAATGTATAATATTTTTAAACTTTGATATAAAACGTAGTATTTATTTTGACATTCAATGTAATGGTGCATAAAATGTAGGAAACTAAAAATAACATGTATGATATTTTTAAATGAAAGTTAATAAAAAAAACCCCCCACTATATATGGATATGAAACGTAGTATTTATTTTGAATTTCAATGGGATGAGTAATGATGCATAATATGTATAAAAACTAAAAATAACATGTATGTATACAGCTTGTATGATACAGTACCATAATATTTGTAAACTTTAAGAATAATAATATTGCAGTTATTTACAGCAACTATTTATTGTGAAGACAAAATGGATACAAAGTTAGATATACATGTAATTAAATGTTAAATTAAATAGAGTCAATGATGTAAATATATATTTTATTTCCTGGTTTGTAATTGTTTAAACCTTAAAGGTGCATCATGTAAGACAATTTGGCTTCATGTTATAAAAACTATTATTTTGACATTTATTAACATTACAATCATATAATCAATTCTCTATACATGTACCATCAGATGGCAAGGCAGGGAGCCACAGTGACTAAGTGAGTAAGATGTTGGCTTTCTAACCTTGAGGTCTGGTGTTTGATCCCTGCATTGGTCGAGAAAGTTCATCAGGATTTTCTGCTTGTCAGTGGCGCAGAACAGAGGGTCTGGCAAGGGACATTGTATAGTCTTTTGGATGGGACGAAAAATCAAGATCCCGTGTACACATTGGCATGCACGTAAAAGATCCCTTGGCAGTTGGAATTCGATATAAAAGTAGGCCGTAGCACTTCTGTCAGGGCAAAATTTCTCTCAGCACACTGCATAGCGTATGCCCGTCTTCATTAGTCCAGTCAGAACAGATCAGTAGGACGTTAAACCCCATTTTATTTCATTTCATTTATATCGTCAAGTAACGCTGCTGTGATAATAAATAATCTTTGTTACATCTTCTCAAAATTTCAAACACTGAAACTCTGCTCAGAATAAAGTAATTTATTAAAGAACCCTTTTAAGGAGCTAAGACGCTAATATTTTGGATCTAGAAATTGACACAAATGGGTCACAACACATATAATAATGTAAAATGAATGTATATAAACTGATTTACATTCAACCGTTTCTGTTTTTACTATAATTTCTAATCAGTTATGTTCGGCGAAATACGCCAGAAATCTTAATCGAATGGCAATCTCTAGCATCTGGTTATTCCAGTCTACACTGATAGTATTTATTGCACATGCTCTCCAGATAAGAATGAGGTGTCTAGCCTTGTTCTTCGAGTCCCTTGTTACAAATGGCGCTGAAATACATTATGGTACACGATGTAAAATGTTTAATTTTGTCTTAAATATTGGGTATCCGAAGCCCATTGTTTCCTGGTAAGATCACACATCAATGTTGATTTAAATTGACAAATAATTTGTGTTTTCAATGTCGAAGACTTTGGATGATATTGAGTTAGAGACTTGGCTACTTTAAGTTACTTGTTTCCATATAATTGTGTCGTGTTATTCTCATTTACTTACTAAATTCCGCTTAAACAAAGATAAGTATATCTACCAGTAAGTAAAAAAACAAATGAGGACATCATATAACACTGACTATTTAAACATACCTACATACATGTACCTACACTGTTAACTATATATAGGTATATATATAGGTATCTACAGGTACAGGTACATACATGTATAACCACATTTACACCTTATCTCCTGACCTCAGGGTCAACTATTTAGATTACCTGGTATATTAGGTAACAGGTTGTTGATCTATTAACAGTTAAATAGTTTACTAAAGAGATAAAAATGAATTTAGTCGTTAACGGTAAATGTTTTTACATAATAATAAGTACTGAATAGTTTCATTGATTTAAGGACATAAGTAAATTAAAACAGGTGGTATTTGTATTAAGCCAGGGGTATTGAAAGGAACATTCATGGACTTCAACCCTTTGGGATATTTATATGTTGTTAATCTCATGCCCTGGTCAGTTAGGGCCGGATTAAGACCAATAAAGGCCATAAGCACTTAACAGATTGTAGGAAATGAAATGAAATGGGGTTTAACGTCCTACTGTTCTGCTCCAGCTGGGTTAGTGAAAACGGGCATACGACATACAGTGTGCTATGAGGGAAATTTTTCCTGGGCAGCGGTACTATAGCCTACTCTTATATCGAATTCCAAATGCCAAGGGATCTTTTACATGCACACCAATATATACACAGGACCTCATTTTTTTTTGTCCTATCCAAACAGCTAAACAGCTGTCCTTTTCAGGCCTTCCATCCTGCACCACTGACAAGGGGAAACCACGTTGGAAAACCCCCATATAGGCCTATATATAATTCAAATAAAAACCATAATAAACCATAAAATTAATTTGTATTTTTCAAAATGAGGTTTTATACACGTTATAATAATTAAAGGAGACAAAGCAAGTGACAGTAAGAAAGATGAAAAACTAATTAAAAATTCTTAATTCATTTTTAAATTACATGTACATATAATAGACACATGGTATTGTGGTTTACTGTGGAAATCATAATATACTTTCTATCAGTAATACTAATAGACACATGATACCATGGTTTACTGAAGAAAATAAATTGATAAAATCAACAAAACGAAACCACATTCAAAAACAAATTGAAGAAAACAAAACTAATTCTAAACAAGTGTATCGTATTGTGAATAGTCTGCTTCAACAAAGTAATCAAAGTCAGCTACCATCGATTCCTGACAATGTCCAACTTTCAGAAAGATTTTCGTCTTTCTTCACCAACAAAGTAGCCGAAATACAAAGTGAATTAGAATGTGACATTCTGTTGAATCATACGCATATCAATAACTCTGTGGCTAGTGATACCGATCTTAACACATTTACATTGGTAACTGAGGATGAACTTAAACAAACCATCATGGCATCACCTAGTAAATCCTGCAGTCTTGATCCATTTCCAACATGGCTATTAAAATTATCTTTACCAGATCTACTGTGGATTATCAAACAAATTGTAAATACTTCCTTACAAACTGGTTATGTATCTCCCATATTAAAACAAGCTATTGTAAACCCTTTACTAAAAAAACCTACTCTGGACCCTGAAATCTTAAAAAACTATAGGCCTGTCTCCAATTTATCCTTTCTGTCGAAAGTAATTGAAAAAATTGTAGCCGTCCGTTTTCGTAGCCATCTGCAACAATTCAGACTGGAGGAACCTTTTCAATCAGCTTACAAAACGAAGCACAGCACTGAAACAGCTCTTTTAAGGGTTCACAACGATGTAGTGTCTTCATTAGCTGGTAAAAATTGTGTCTTCCTGATTCTACTAGATTTAAGTGCCGCTTTTGACACAATCGACCAGGAGATTCTGCTCACACGTCTCAAATCCAGATTCGGAATTAACGGATGTGCTCATGCGTGGTTTGAATCATATTTAAAATTAAGATGTCAAAAAGTATCAATACACGGCGTTTTGTCTCAACCAAAAGAATTAAAATATGGAGTACCGCAAGGCTCCGTATTGGGCCCATTGCTTTTCACAGCCTACACAGCTCCTCTTGGTGATGTCATTCGAGATCATGGATTAGACTACCAATTGTACGCCGATGACACCCAACTCTATGTTGCTGTAAATGAACATTCTGAAACTGTGAAAATTACTATTCTAGAACAATGTATTTTAGATATTAAAGCCTGGATGAAAACTAATCTATTAAAACTGAATGACGACAAGACCGAAGTTATAAGATTTCAAACCGCTTTAATAAACACAATCTAAAAACCAATGCAGTACGTGTTGGTAATAGTTCAATCGCATGTGTTGATACTGTAAAGAACTTGGGTGTTATATTCAACTCAAAGATGTCAATGAAAGCACAAATAACTGCAATGTGCAAATCCTGCAATTATCACCTGTATAATATTGGCAAAATTAGGTCCTTCATTGATTATGACACAACTAAACTACTTGTAAATGCCTTTATCACCTCAAAATTAGACTACTGTAATTCGTTGCTTTCTGGCCTTCCTTCTTCATATATCCAACCGTTACAGCTAATTCAAAATAAAGCTGCCTGAATAGTGTCCCGGACTAACAGGAGTATACATATAACACCAGTGCTCAAAGTCTTACATTGGCTTCCAATCCCATTCCGTATTGAGTTTAAAATATTATCATTGACATACCTTTGTTTAAACTGTGACAATGCTCCAGGCCATCAAGATCTTTAAGATCAAGTGATCAAAATCTTTTGGAAATTCCAAAAGTCACTACTCTATTTGGACAAAGAGCCTTCTCATTTTCTGCCCCGATGCTGTGGAACAAACTTTCCCAACAAACCAAATCCAGCTCAAACTATGCAGTATTTAAGAAAAACCTTAAAACTGAACTTTTTAATCATGCTTTTAAATAGTGTGTAAATAATGTTTAAATTGCTTTATTCATGTAATGATTTTATTCGTATTTGCTAATTAACTTTTAAAACTTATATATATTTTAAATTTTGAGTAATTTTAAGCCTTGTTTTAAAATAATTATAAATTTAATATATTTAAAATTAAAAATGTATTTTTAAAGTATTTATCTTGATGTAAAACCAGCGCCACTGAGCAGCTATACTAGCTGGAACGTGTGCGCTTTATAAATGTATTAAATTATTATTATATAATTATTAATTATAATATACTTTCTATCAGTAATAGCCACATAATACGATGGTTTACTGTGGTAATTATAATATACTTTTCATCAGTTGTAGACACATTGTATGGTACCATGGGTTACCGTGGTAATCATAATATACTTTTTATCCGTAATAGACACATGATGGAATATTTGTTAAAATAATTATTTGATACACTAACGATATTGACCATTCATATGTAAAAATGTTAATAATAGGATTTTGTTTAAAGTGATTCTGCCCTTTGACTGAATTGGTCAAAGTTAGAGATTACCAATAAGTGCATCCTGCCATCCTGTCACACAAGATAAGTACGGTAATCAAAGTCGTTTGAAATCATATAATATATTAATAATCATATAATCCCAATGGATGGTTTATAATACAAGATTTGAATATATAAAAAAATAAAAAAGCTATTGAATAATAAATTGAACATAAATGTCAAACGTTCCTACAATTGACCTGCTATGTAAAATTTGACATTAATATGAAATCCACCCACTCATACTCTCCAGGGATATCCTATTATTCTAACCCATGTCAGTTTCTTCCTCTTTTATTGTATTAAATTATATTAAACATACATTATGTAAGAGCTAAATCTGCCTATTGCATGCTTTTCTTTTGGCTTCAAATGTTATATAAATTATTGTTTAGACATTTGTTTACATGACAAACCTTTGTTACTAGATTTCATTAAATTAATGTGAATTGGAACAAAAGAATAAAAAGCATGAAAGATTATATAATGCTAAAAATATCTTTTGATGATAGTACATGTATATGACATAAAAGTGTTTATAGTATTTTATACTGTTTTATTGTTTTCGAGACGAACAAAGGAACCATGTGGTTTTATATACCAATTCTTTGGATACACTGCCAGCACATATATTCTCTGTTAGAATAAAAAAATAACTTGGAATACACCCATTTAATTTCTGATAGTGTATTTTACGAATAATATACAATATAACTATATATAATATAAGTATACCCAAAATATTTATTAAACAGTAGAAAACAAAACCAAAAATGATAAAAACATGGATATTGATTGATATGGACGAGACCGAGGTTTTTCGCCCCATACGATCAACTAGACAGCTGTCCTTGTCAGGCCCTCCGTCCTGCACCACTGACAAGGAGAAACCATGCTGTAAAATCCAGATAAACTTTCTCGGCCAACACCAGGATTGAACCCGCGACCTTAGCCACCATGGCTCCCTGGGCTAATGAAGACGAACATACGCCATGGACTTTAATATGAGAGGAAAACTCTTATTTAAAATTCCATCTGTCAGTGGTTATTTAACATGTACTCTACATGTATGTACACAAGACATCTTTGTTTTTGTCCCATCTGAATGACTAGACACTACAGGTCAATAATGCATTAGAGAGAATTTATCAGATATTATCATTAATTAACACATATATATTGCTCATTTGTTTACATACATATAAATACCCCAATCAAACAATAATGGCTTGACCTCCCCGCCAACAACAATTAACTGGTAATATGGTGGACAGTGTGATGAACTATTGGCTATTGTTATATCTTCACAGACGGCATCCATCTATAGTCTCCGCTATACAAAGATGTAACAGAATAAGTTACAACTAAATATTGATCTCTTTTCACGACTTAGTCACCATAGAAACGTACTCACCAGACACACATCTCAAAAATCAATAAATTTTTATAAAACCCCTTTTGACGTAAATTGATCCCTTTTCCTATAAAATCTTCTTCATTTGAGGGTTGAAAATCATAATAAAATAAAATAGTGTGGATATATTCGTTCGTATTTACTTTCAAAACAATGGGGATTGGATGGTTTTTATCCATTCATAATTCATGTATTATCATTTTGTATATGTGTCAACGCGTAGTAGTCGTGCCTTGTTAAGGCTGCTTTAACTGTCTGATTATCAGTAGTGTCACAAAGGAATCGTGTGATGTGTGTGTTTCCAGTATGTCGTGCATGCTATTCTGTACGTGCAATGGAGGCACACGTCGCCGTGGATCCAGCATGTGCATGTCGGGTAAGATTGAATGAGTCACACGTCCGTTTCCACAAATTCCTCCATATTGCTGTTGTTTTAGGATAGAGAGAAAAATAACAGAAAAAGGGATGAATTGGATAAATGAATGAAATGGATGATAGATTATAATGAGTGGTTTGTATTGTTAAGATATAAATTTAGTAGATATAGATTTGGTTGTGGATATTTATATTGCATGGTGATCAATATTCATTATTAGTGAATTCAATTGGTATTTGGGAAAGAAAACAGGTCATTTCATTAATAGATTTTGTTTTCAGAGAAAGGAAAATTAGATCATGCATGAAGGGTTGTTGAGTTATTGTATTCTATAGTTGGGTTTTCTATCATCTTCAATGATTCATTTTGTATTAAGGAAAGAAAATAGGTCATTTGTTTTATAGATTTTTGGGTTTGGAGAAAGGATATTTGCTTTCTGCATGAAGGGTTATTTCACTAGTGGATTATTGTACTACAGTGTTTAGTGCAGAATTATCAGCATTTTATTTATAGATATTAAATTTATATTTGTGAAAAAAAGAGGCCTACTTACATATTTATTTAAGGATATCAGGCCTTTTTGTTGTGTTGCATCTGGATATCTGTAATATACACATGTATATGTTAATTCTCAACATGTCAGATGAGAGAGAGAGAGAGAGAGAGAGAGAGAGAAATGGGGTTTAACATCCACTTGACACAAACTAGGTCATTTTGGGACTAACATATGGTTTAATTTTATTTCAATAATTCGCTTGCGCGTAGGGGTCTTTAGCAGTGGGTGGGAACCAGAGGACCCACAGAAAACCCACAGAAAACGCATGAGGTTGGACAGACGACCCTACTCCTTGTCACGTACAACCGGGGAATTGAAACCATGCCAGTTGACTCAATGACAGACCTTATGATATAGCGCGCACATGCTGCCCATTTGGCTATCCAACCAGATGAAATGAAATAGGGTTTAACGACCTACTGTTCTGCACCGACTGGGCTCATGAACACAGCCATATGCCATACAGTGTGCTATGAGGGTAATATTGCCCAGGCAGCGGCGCTACGGCCGAATCTCATATTGAATTGCGACTGACAAGGGCTCATTTACGTTTACGCCAATGTGTACGCGGGACCTCGATTTTTTTACCTATCCAAACGACTATACATTGTTCCTTGCCAGGCCTTCCGCTTTGTCCCACACAAATGAAAGGTACCACCCCTACCCTCGGTATTTTACAAGAATAGGAGTGTGGAAATTTCCCCAAACTTTAATAGGCCATTCTTATAGAAAAAACACCCCAAAAACACAAAATATCGGTGATAACATATCAAATAGGTTTTAAAGTTATCTCCTGTACAAAAACAAAGATACTGGTCATATTATATACTTAAAGAAATATACACATGTATTGCTTGAAATATATCAGAAGTTATTTTAAATAGTTTTAAAGAATTATGAGAGTATAAGATCAAAGACTTTATTTCTTATAATAGATGAGAAGATAATCTGTAATAGTATTAATGTGTTTTGAGGTTAAATATAAAGATTGTGATGTAAATGTATTTCAGACATCTGGATGTGATAAGATAAACAAAAATATATCTTCAAAACAAAAAAAACATTTAGCACGTAATCAAATTCTACATACGACACTTTTAAAGTAGCTAAGTCTTTAACTTAATATCATCCACAGTCTTCGACATTGAAAACACAAATTATTTGTTAATTTAAATCAACATTGATGTTGTGATCTTACTGGGGAAAAGATGGGCTTCTGATATCCAATATTTAAGACAAAATAAACATTTTACCAGTGGTACAAATGAAATGAAATGTGGTTTAATGTCCTACTGTTCTGCTTCGAATTGGACTAATAAAGACGGGCATAGGCCATACAGTTAAACATACATTATGCAAGAGCTAAATCTGCCTATTGCTGGTCTTTCTTTAGGCCTGAAATGTTATCTAAATTATTAATTAAACATTAATTAACGTATCCAGACCATAATCAACTCTCGATGTCAACGCTAGCCTGCGATAATTGTTGGATTATGATCTGATTTGCTGCATAACTTTCCTTCTCGATTTAACGATTAAATGGATAATCGAGAATATGATTTTTGTCTTACCGACTTTAGTAATGATGACCGAGGCTATGCGGAACTTTCGATCCCCTATTTCTCGGTTCATAGTGGATCAATTTGACTGAAATTTTCAGCAAATTGCCTTTACATTATCTAGTTTTTAACTATTATAGTGAGAACTGCCAACTCGTTATCTAATTTCCCATAATGTATCTTTAAGCCTGCTGTGAGGGAAATTTTGCCCGGACAACGGCACTACGGCCTACTCCTATATCGGATTCCAACTTGCAAGGGAATTCAACAGGATTTTCCGGCATGGTTTCCCCTTGTCAGTGGTACAGATTAAATGGTCTGACAAGGAGAGCTGTCTTGTTGTTTGGATGGGATGATAAACCAAGGACCCTTGTATACATTGGTGTGCCTTAACAGATCCCTTGACAGTCGAATTCATTATAAAAGTAGGCCATAGTGTCGCTGCCCGGGCAAAATTTCCTTCATAGCACACGCTGCATGGCATATGCCCGTCTTATTAACCCAGTAGGAGCAGAACAGTAGGATGTTAAACACCATTTCATTTCATTTATATTTCCTCTCATATCAACCTAAAGCACTTTATATAAATCTTACATAATGTATCTTTAATATTTTGAATACCTTGTACAACGTCAGTAAGTTTCTTATTGTTAATGAGTATGTACATGTATGTATGTTTCTTTGTCAAAGATAAACTAACAAATTCATGCACGAAATATAAACATACCTAGAGCCTGAAGGCAAGGTCATGTGTCATAAACCAGTGACAAGACAATAAAAGAACAATGAAATATTCATAAAACGCTAGCGAATTAATCAAGTCAATTCTCCACCAAGGTGCGAATTTTACTTTTAGTAGCTTTGTGCATATTGGACAGGGTTTATTGTTGAAGTACAGTTTTCGGAGGTATGGGTTTGTTAAGGAGGTGAGGAAACTTTGGCGTGCACGTAAAAAAAAACCCTGGCGATTAGAATTGTGTAAAGAGCTAAACCGCAGATGTCTGGGCAAATTTGCCCTCACAGCGCACTGATTGGTATATTTATATATATATTTATACCTTTCTTTATAATCCCTGTTTGTGCAGAAAGTTGAACATTAAACCTCCATTTCATTTCATTTCATTTCATTTCATTTATAAGTGAAAAAAGAAAAATAGATTGTATAGAGAGTAAGAATGCAGTAATCAATACATGTATGTATGCAAACAGTATATCACAATACAACAGTAATCAATACATGTATGTATGTACACTGTATGTCACAATACAACAGTAATCTACATGTATATATACTGTATATCACAATAATATGCAACAGTAATGTATATGTATGCACACTACATATTGCAATAATATACAACAGTAATAATAATGAGTTTTTGTATAGCACAGCTTGTCCATAAAAATGCTCACTACATGCACACTGTATATCACAATAATATACAACAGTAATCTACTTATATGCACACTGTATATACACACTGTATATCACAATAATATACAACAGTAATTGACTCCATGTATACTCACTGTATATTACAATGATATACAACAGTAATCTACATGTGTCATGTATGCACATTGTATATCACAATGATATACAACAGTAATCTACATGTATACACACTATACATCACAATAATATACAACAGTAATTGACTATATGTATACCCACTGATATACCACAGTAATCTACATGTATATACAGTACGGACTATATATCACAATGATATACAGGGTAACAGATGTGATATATACAGGTGCTTGTATATAAATTAATAGTAATTATAACTAATATATCATCTTTGCTGTGTAATGTGTTAAATGTTATTAGGGCTTCACATTATACATAATTGAAAATATGAATTTAACAATTTACGGCAGTAAAAAAAGACAAAATTAGTTTTTTTAACTACGTAAATTTTTCATATTATTAGATATTTATTCATAACCTTTATAGATAAAAGTATTGATATATTCATAGAACAAATTAGTTTCTAATATAAGCCATTTCCAAGAAATGGCCAATTTAACATGAGTCACTTTTCAAGTTATTTCGCCCCTCAAACAATTTAATTTCCATAAAAATTACCACATTTCATGCAAAATGCAAATATCAGTTAGTAATTACAACTAGATAGTGGTTATATGATTGGCTTTTGGGTGTAACACTGGGTAGGTTGACATACATCGTTTGATTGCTAAAAGGAATCAGTGAAATAGCAGAACAGCTTTGTAGGTCTAGTTTTGTTGTTTTTAGTAAAAACACATTTGTTAAGTATTAAAATACTGATTAAATTAGGTCAAATAAAATAATCCACACTGTATTTCGTCTATCATATTCAGTACTTCGTGACCAATATACATGTATGTATATTATATTCCGTCTTCATTAACCCATTGGGAGCAGAACAGTAGGACCTTTAACCCCTATTTCATTTCATGTATTAAACAGTTATATTGAATGGGCTAAAAAAATACAAACACCTTTCCTTTTCATATAATTTGCAAGAAAAAGTGTCTTGTCAATTGGATGGGACAAAAAACGAGTTACCATGTATACTATTGGCGGAAAGTTAAGATCACTTGACAAAAGCATACCCATCTCCATTGAACGGGTTGGTGCATAACAGTAAGATGTTAAAACCCCATTTCATTTCATTTCGCTATTTTTGTTTCCAATAAGGGGAGATAATCCACAATAATATTCTTGTACCCAATCAAATGGTTCTTAATTAAGTTTGAAAAAAAAGGACAAAGAAGACTATTAAGCTTCATTAAGCCATTTAAATCCGACCCGACACCCACCCATCCTTAAGGGGAGCTAATCTAGAATATATCCTTTTATCCTATCAGAAATCTCAAATGAAATTTGAAAAAAAGGACAGTGCCTTGTTATCCCATTAATTTATCAAAACCCAACGCGACACCCACCCATCCATAGAGGAAGATTTAAGACATCTTAGTAATTGACGACCATTGTTTTAGACGGACAAACTGACTGCAATTAATGATATTAACGAGAGACTTGAAGAACACCTGATTATCCCCAATCAATCAATATTGATTGACACGTCTAATAGATCTACTTGTTTTAAGGAAATTAAGACTCTTGAATAGAACCTCATTAATGAACTCCCACAAATTTGTGTTGTTTCAAAGGTTTCTGTAAATAGATTTTTAGGAATTGGAATTAGATTACTAGTCTATGTAGGTCTTTTGCAGGATGTCATGTAGATTAGTATAAGTTGTCTTTAAGAAATGAAAAGAAATGGGGTTTAACATCCTACTGTTTTTTTCTTTCGACTGGGCTATTGAAGACGAGTATACGCCATAAAGTGGGCTATGAGAAAAGTTTTGCCCTGTATAGCGTACTATACAATAATAAACACTAAAAGAATCCACATAAACTTTAAAGCGCATTAGGAACTTTATCGAAGTATTGTTGTGCTATACAAATTCTGTGTTGATTGATTGATTGGTTGTCAGTGGTGCAGGATGGGGGGCCTGACAAGGACAGCTGTCTAGTCATTTGGATGGGACAAAAACCTGAGGTACATGTACCATGTACATATTGGCGTGCACGTAAAAGATAGCTTGGTAGTTGGAATTCGATAAAAGAGTAGGCTGTAATGCCACTGTCTGGGCAAAATTTCCCTCATAGTACACTGCATAGCGTATGCCTGTCTTCATTAGCCCAGTAGGAACAGAACAGTAGGATGTTAAACCCTATTTGATTTATAAATATTTAGCAGATGACAAGGCTTGTCGAGATGTCACAATTAGATATTACATGTATATCTTTGTTACAATTTATTTACAGTGATAAATACCGGTAGTCTGACTGGTCATTTCTTATATAATAGTGACATACATTTTATAATTGGTTTATAAATTTATGTCTGTGTATCCTATATTCCTTTTATTTACCAAGACATCAACAGAATAATTGATATTTCTATGGCTATTAAATATTTAATCCTGTTGAAGTCAAAGAAATAAAACTGTTTTATATCACGATATTTATATGGATTAAAAAAATGACCAAAACAATTTAAGGGTGTTTAATTAAAAGTGACAGTTTAATTACTGAAGTGAAAAAAAAAAAAATTGATTTAGAGGCTCAAGATTCAATATGCACCAGTAAAATCGCAAGCCTGGAAATAAGGCACCTGTCACAGACAATGTCAGGCACAAATTCAGGGTTTGTCAGGCACAGAACCTCTGGCGCCTGTCATTTTGCCCGGCACCGATTTGTCTTTTTTATTGATATTATTAATACATGTCTGGTACGAAGTTTAAAAATGTCAGGTACTATTTCATTAGTTCCTGACATTTTGTCAGGTACATCTAAAACCGTTATTTCCAGGCCTGTACTCATTGGCGTACATGTAAAAGAACTCTTCGCAGTTGGAATTAGAATAACTGTAGGCTGAAACGCTACCTTCAGGGGAGATTATCGCTAACATCACACTACATGGTGTATGGCATGGTCACCTTCATTAGCCCAGTTAATGCTCAAAAGTAGGACGCTACACCCAGTTTCATTTCATAATTTGTTCAGAATATATCTACTATTTTATTCCGTCTGGTCATCTTTACTTTGATAATTCCATTTTATTCTGTAGTCAAAGAAAAATTCAATCACGAAACTTGAGAGCTAGGAATTGTCTGTCTTAATGCCTGAAAATCAATTGTATAGAAGCGTAATGGTAATTTTATGCCAACTATACTAGTGAGTAATGTATTTAGTAAGTCAATGAAAACAGGGAAATAAGAGGAGCCAGGAACTATTTATTGACCGCATTATTGATTTTCATTTATTTCCTTTTTCTACTGACAACTGTTTTAGTTCTGAATTCTCTGTAAATTATATTAAATATCTTTGTAGTGAAGCAGTGGCGATGCCAGAAGGGAGTGTGTGTAGGCAACACAACACACACGCCCCCTCCCCACCTGTGGACATAAAAAATTCAAAGCAATATTGGTTGGACATTGACTGAATAATTGACATGGTTACAGCCAAAAAAACAAGGTGGATGTATATCATCAGAGGACTATAACTCTAAATATTGAAATGAAATGAAATGAAAACGTCCTACTGTTCAGCTCCTATACTGGGCTAATGAAGACGGGCATATGCCATACAGTGTGCTATGAGGGAAATTTTGCCCTGGCAGCGGCGCTACTGCCTACTCTTATATCAAATTCCAACCGCCAAGGGATCTTTTACATGCACACCAATGTATACACAGGTCATTGAGTCAACTGGCAGGGTTTCGACTCCCCAGTTGTACGTGACAAGGAGTAGGGTCGCCTGTCCAACCTAGTGCGTTTCCTCCGGGTCCTCCGGTTTCCTCCCACCGCTACCCCCCTCCCTCTCTCTCTCTATTTCTCTTTCTTTCTCTCTCTCTCTTATTACTTCCTTGTGGGTCTATGTAGTATAGATATTGTCATTAGTGAGGTAAATGTCTTGCTAGATACCACTCAGATATCCTGAATAAAACATGAAGTCATTGTCAACAATTAGATTAGATATAACACTTACTGATGTGTAGTAGAGGGTTGGTTGGTCTGTCCAATGGTTTAATGTGTGTGTCTTAGATTTATTGGTCTGTCCAATGGTTTGATGTGTGCGCCTTATAGCCCGTTCAGACGCTTATTTTTAAACCAGTTCATAATCGCTGGGGTTTTTAAGACCGCATCGTGTTGCGTTCACACATACTATAAGCCAAACCAGTTTAACTATTCTGACCTTCAGACGGCTAAGGTGAACCAGTTTAAAATTTACACTACGGCTTTGTGTATTAAATGTTAAAAAAAATTAATAAATTTGTGTTTATAATATCCTAATAAACAGCCCTTTAGATCAGATTTTGTAAACTTATGCCAAACCTGTATGCTTTCTATAGAGACTATAGTGAGTGTGTTGAACCAACTATGTCACTTCTGATTTTAATAAGAATTAATTTCTCGCTTACAAAAACATTTCTGCTTGTGTTACAGAGGGGTTTATTTCTGAATATATATTTAAGATTTATGGAAACCTTGTTGAGAATCGTTAGTCTTCCCCTTAAAGCTGAATTATAAAAAATGAAAACAATGCTGATTAGGATTCACTGACTGCAGTTTATTTACTCATTATGATTTTATTCTGCTTGAAAACATACGCTCACACCAGGGATCGAAACCACGACCGCAAGCCAGAGGTGACCGGCCAGCTAGTGGTCGAAGCGCAACACTCTAGACCACTAGGACTTGCCAACCCTCTATTTCACAACTATGTGAGAAGGGACTGACCATATTTCCTGTTTAGTATTCTATACCAGTAGTTTAATACACGAAAAGAGCATAGTAGTCATTGAACTTTTGTGACTCATATTCTATCATTCTCTTTCCTGTATAGTAATACCTTTATAACAGTCTTTATCCATTCAATAAACACTGTTCATAAAGCCATCTTGTTTCTGTATAACAGTCTTTATCAAGTCTCCATTCAATAAACACTGTTCATAAAGCCATCTTATTTCTTTATAAGTTGAGAGAGAGATACAGAAGTGGGATTTAACCTCCATTTGAAACATGGCCTAGTGGTCTAGAGTGTCACGCTTCGACCTCTAGTTGGCCGGTCACCTCTGGCTTGCGGCTGTGGTTTCGATCCCAGGTGTGAGCGTATGTGGCTTGGAGATAGGGGCGCCTTCTCAACCTCGTGGGTTTACTCCGGGTACTCCGGTTTCCTCCCACAGCAAAGACCCCTGCGCGTGCGCTAAGATCATTAAAATGAACTTGTCTGCGATATCACCTTCGGTGGAAGCGGACGTTAAACGCTAAGAACAACAACAAACTAAGTAAATAAAATGAAATGAAATGGGGTTTAATGTCCTACTGTTCTGCTCAGACTGGACTAATGATGATGGGGATATGCCATACAGTGTGCCCCAGCAGCGGTACTATGGCCTACTCTTATATCGAATTCCAACTGCCAAAGGATCTTTTACATGCACACTAATGTATACACGGGACCTCGTTTTTTCATGCCATCAGAATTACTAGACAGCTGTCCTTGTCAGGCCCTCCATACCACTGACAAGAAGAAACCATGTCGGAAAATCCAGGGATCGAACACGAGCCCTCCAGACTAGCGACTTAGCTCCCCACAAACTAGGTCAATATGCTACAATTTAATTCCAGCAAATCACTTACATGTACACCTACATGTTAGGGGTCTTTAGCAGTGGGAATTTTATTATTTGAACCCCAAAATAATACTTAGAGGACAATTATTATTTTTTGTCAGTTTGTGAATTTTAGTTTTGAACTTCTCCCAAGTACAGGGGGTTGGGTGGCCGAATGGTTAGCGTGTGCACGCTGTATCATAAGGTCTGTCATCGAGTCAACTGGCGTTGTTTTGATTCCCCGGTTGTACGTGACAAGGAGTAGAGTCGCCTGTCCAACCTCGTGGATTTTCTCCGGGTCCTCCGGTTTCATCCCACTGCTAAAGACCCCTACGCGTAAACGAATTATGGAAATAAATGGAACCATATGTTAGTCTCGAAATGATCTAGTTTGTGTCAAGTGGACGTTAAACCCCATTTCTCCCTCAACACTTTCCGGTACACTGTTTTCATGAGTTACATAGGTTATTAAATGTACGAATTTGAATATTTTGTTGACACATGAATTTAAATTGTGATCTGAATCCGTCTACTTAAATAACGATAATTGTGCCCCTTTGTCTTCGGTCAAAATGTCTGACAAGAATAAATTTGAAATAGCAACACTGATGTGAACCCTTGCCAAAACTTTTTTACTTCCTCATAGACTCACTAGAATACATTTATTCAGTGTATTTCATTGCGACATGTTGTGTGTCATATTGTAATGGCTAAATGTTTCCATGGATTTTGTGATTGAAACAAGTTCAGTAAAACATTCTGTATTTGGAAATAATTTGATAACGGTAAGCACATCTTTCAAATAATATGATCAAAGCGCAACTTTGAAATAATTTAATAATGGTAATCACATCTTGTGAATAAATTAATAACGGTTAGATAATAATAATAATAGTAGGAACATCTTTTGAATAATTTGATAATAACGAAAATCTTTCAAATAATTTTATAATGGTAAGGAACAACTTAGGTTTTTTTCCGGGTCCTCCAGAACTTTTAAAGACCTATACATGCAAATAATTTGTTGAAATAATGAACTAAACCATATGGTAGTCCCCTTAATGACCATTGTCCAGGTAATGTTAATCTCTCTCTCTCTCTCTCTCTCTCTCTTATTAAAAAAAAACAAAACAGGTGTGTAAATTCGAAAAAAATTAGCTTGTAAACCCAGTCATATTGCCACTAGGATACTGTATAGCGTTTTTTGTAAATCCAGTCCTACTGGTCTGGCCTTACATGTATAATGTACTATTATAAGAGGTTTATGTATGAATTTGGCTTTATAAAAAATTATTATGTCAAGTTGAATTATAATAAACCCTTAAAACTCACTCCATATTGAAATACATGTAGAGATGCATTACTTATAGATATACGTTTTAACATGATATTTAAGTTGGGGTGAAAGGTCGTGGGATCAAAGTTCAGCTATAATTTATTTCCTCTTGATATTAGATGGTGTTATTCTGTCAACTGAAGCAGGTAGTTTTCTCTTTCTTCTTGTTTGATGTGAGGAAGTTGTGTAATTTTTTGTCAATTAGGATTAGAGGTTAGACCAGGGGAAACTGAAAGTGGTAATGGTATAGATTTTTTCCTACTTCTCGGCTACGGTAACCTAACACTGATATTCCTTGATCAAAGCTGTTTAGTCTTGGTTACATATGACTTCCGTTGTGATATTTTACACAAATTACGTTTGACATTTAATTTGGTATTATGTAATATCTACTCAGTTGACAATACTATGGAATATGTCAGTTTCTTACTGAGCAACATTGCTGTATCATAAGACCTGTCATTGAGTCAACTGGTGTGGTTTTGATTTTCTACTTGTATGTGACAAGAATTAGGTTTTCTCCAGGTCCTTTGGTTTTCCCCCACAGAAAGACCTCTACGCACAAGCAAGTTATTGAAATAAAATTGAACCATATGTTAGTCCCGAAATGACCCAGTTGGTGTCGAGTGGACGTTAAACCCCATTTCTCTCTCAGTAATAAGCAGTAATTACATTCCATAGAATTGAGAGAGAGAGAGAGAGAGAGAGAGAGAGAGAGAGAGAGAGGTTAACCTCCACTCGACACAAACTAGGTCATTTCGGGACTAACATATGGTTTAATTTTATTTCAATAATTCGCTTGCGCGCAGGGGTCTTTATTAGTGGGTGGAAACCGGAGGACCTGGAGAAAACCCACCAGGTTGGACAGGCGACCCTACTCCTTGTCACGTACAACCAGGGAATGGAAACAACACCAGTTGACTCAATGACAGGCCTTATGATACAGCGCGCACATGCTAACCATTCGGCCATCCAACCCCCTGACATGAAACCATTTATGTAATATCTGTGCTCTTCAAATTATTTAATTTGAAACAGACATTATAAATTAGATTACCAACATCAATAATGTCATGCTTTTGTAAACCTAATTTGTTAATAATTCAATTGATGTAGCATATTATTTGGCTGTGGTATAATTGGGTACCATAGTCTTTATGTGATATCAGTGGTTTTTTGATCCCCTGGTGGAAACTGTATTATAAATGAAATGACATGGGGTTTAACATCCTACTTTTCTGCACCAACCAGGCTACTGAAGGCAGGCATATGCTGTGGAATTTGCCTTGAGGGAAATTTACACGGACGTTGTCGTTTAATTTTAAGTTTAAGATTATTACATTTAATATAGCGCTCATTACTGCAATATATACATTCAGTGGCACTGTTCAATTAATAAAATATATAATTTATAATGTACATAAATATACTATACTAATGATACATTAATTCGTGAAGGTCCTTTGAAAGTGATACCTTTTTAGTGATTTCATAAAACTATCTTGAGATTTAGAGTTTTTTTATACTGTCGGGTAAATCAATCCATAGCCATGGACAGACAACACTGAAGGAAATGAAATGAAATGAAATGGGGTTTAACGTCCTACTGTTCTGCTCCTATACTGGGCTAATGAAAACGGGCATACGCCATACAGTGTGCTATGGGAGAAAATTTTGCCCGGGCAGCAGCACTATCGCCTACTCTTATATCGAATTCCAATCGTCAGGGGATCTTTTACGTGCATTCCAATATATACACAGGACCTCAGTTTTTCGTCTCATCCAAAGGACTAGACAGCTGTCCTTGTCAGGCCCTCCGTCCTGCATCACTGACAAGGGGGAACCACACCGGAAAATCTGGATGAACTTTCTCGGCCAATGCAGGGATCGAACCAACACTGAAGGACCTGTCCACAAATGTTTTTCATTTAGAAGGTAGAATGAATAATAACTTTGAAAATCATTTGCACCAATTCTTCATCAAATTCCAACTGTCGAGGGCTCTTTTTATGTCCTCACCTACGTTCTTGAAAGTTCATACAATGCCTCATGCATAACATTGATCAATGATTTATTATAATTTAGATAAATTTTATAAGTTAGTCATAACTGTTGTACAAAACACTGATATACAGACCAGGAAATAATCATTTTATTTATAAATTTTGAATTAGGGCTATTTTGAACTATGTGCCCAGACTTGTGTTAATACTATCATTAAAAACACTGAAAAAAGACAAATCTGTGGCAGACAAAATGACAGACATCAGAGATAGTGTCTGACAAAGTCTGAAACAGCACCTGACAATGTCTGGAATGGCACCTGACAATGTCTGAAACAGGGGCCTGATTTCCAGGCTTGAGAGTGACACATATCATTTTAAAACTAGGTTAGTCTAATTTGAATAGGTAAAAGACATATTGACAGACACCAGATAGAGGGATTGTGCCTGACAAAGCCTGAATTTGTTGTGTCTGACAATGTCTGTGGCAGATGCCATATTTCCAGGCTTGAGACTCATATTATTTAAGGGGGGTTGGGTGGTCTAGTGGTTTAACGTGTACACATGAGCCATGAAATCATAGGGCCTGTCATTGAGTCAAGTGGCGTGGTTTCAATTATCCACTTGTACGTGACAAGAAGTAGAGTCAACTGTTCAACCTCGTGGGTTTTCTCCGGATCCTCCGATTATCTCCCACTGCTAAAGACTCCTATGTGCAAGCGAATTATTGAAATAAAATTGAACCATATGTTAGTTCCAAAATGACCTAGTTTGTGTCAATTGGAGTTAAACCCTCTCTCTCTCTCTCTCTCCCTCCCTCTCTCTCTCTCTCTCAATTTACATTGTTTAACATGTCAAGTGCTTTGTGGGTACACTCATTATTTAAAAACTAGGTTAATCTACAACCTAGAAGACATAATGATAGAGGGATGATGTCTGACACAACCTAATTATTTGATAAATGGGTCATATAACCCCAAAAACATTATGATGCATAAACCACCTCATTATTCAACTTATCAAAAAATTAATAATCATTCCATTTTCATAGAATTTCCACATTTCATGCTTAAAGTGAGAAAGAAAGTCAAAACATAATTATTTCTATGTCTTTTGCTCAGTAGGTTGTCAACTCACTATTATACGATCATAGGTATCATTCTCACACTTAAAAATCATTCACCCCGGAAATATTCCCCCAACCCCCATGGAATAGCTATCTTCAATTTCTCAACTGGCAATAGTGAATTATAGGATTAATAGGATTATTCTTTAACAAGGTAGAACTGTTTATAGATACCATCTATTTTAAGGCTTTATTTTAATACATTTTAAAAATATAACTTAAAAATATGAAATTATCGCTTTAATGCAAATATCAATTATCAATTATAACTAGAATAGTGCTTATATGGTTGGATTTTAGGTATTGGTTAGATCTATATCAAATGGCCACCTGCTGATTTCCTCAAGGTCACGAGATATAAACAGGGCTAGCACTAACCCTAAACCAGACGTGTCATCCCCCAGGATATGAAAAAAACAGGAGACCAGCAATGAAAATACAGGAGAATCCAGGAGATTTTTTTTTTCATCCAGTAACTTCATTTTGATTAATCATAGGCTAATACTTTACTCTTTAGTACTTTTTACACTGTGCACTCGTTTTTGCTGCATACAACAATGAACAAATGAAAATTCCTTTTGGGTTTCGGGTCAATAATTTAAATGACAGAAACTTTTTTTTTTAAATATTTTGTGAAAATATACATAAACCTAATCCAAGACCTAACCTTAAGCCTTACCATAAACCTAGCCCACAATCCTCGGCAACAATCACATACCCTAACCCTATTTACATCTTGTGACCTTGGGGAAATCTGCAGATGGCCTTCTGAAATAGATCTGACCATTAGGTAGGGTGACATACCTTGTTTGATTACTGAATGAAATGTGTTTTAAACATCCCGCTGTTCTACTCCGACTGGGTTAATGAAGATGGGCATATGCCATGCAGTGTGCTATGAGGGTGACATACGTTGTTTGATAGCTAGATATGGGGATCACGGTGGCTAAGTGGTTAAAACGCTGGCTCGCTAACCTGGAGGTCGGGAATTCAATCCCTGCATTGGCCAAGAAAGTTCATCCGGATTTTCCGGCGTGGTTTCCCCTTGTCAGTGATGCAGGTCGGAGGGTTGACAAGGACAGCTGTCTATTCATTCGGATAGGACAAAAAACTGAGGTCCTATGTACACATTGGCATGCACGTAAAAGATCCCTTGGCAGTTGGAATTTGATATAAGAGTAGGCCGTAGTGCCACTGTCCAGGCAAAATTTCCCTCATAGCACACAG
Source organism: Patella vulgata (assembly GCF_932274485.2). Classification (NCBI taxonomy): domain Eukaryota; kingdom Metazoa; phylum Mollusca; class Gastropoda; family Patellidae; genus Patella; species Patella vulgata. Next base: position 10,350,805 of record NC_065885.2, read on the forward strand.
TATGGCGTATGCCCGTCTTCATTAGCCTAGGTTAGGAGCAGAACAGTAGGACGTTAAACCCCATTTCATTAATGAAGACAGAAATGAAATGAAATGGGATTTAACGACCTACTGTTCTGATCCTATACTAGGCTAATGAAGAAGGGCATACACCATACAGTGTGCTATGAGGGAAATTTTGCCCGGGCAGCAGCATTACGGCCTACTCTTATATTGAATTCCAACTGCCAAGGGTAATGAAGACAGTAAAACGAGGTTAGAATAATATATTAATAGAACGCAGAAGAGATGATGAAGTAATAACATATATAATTTTATAATTTGAATATGTCAGATATAAGTAAAGTACACTCTATTCATCATTTCCTGTTAATACATATCCTCTTTATTTACTACATGATTTTCGAGTACGCTTTCAATGAGTCTATAAGTTCATCGTTTCTGGGGTGTAGTTTGTAATTTGAAGTCAAATTGAACAGCTTTCTAAATTACAAATGTCAATTTGTTTTTGCACTTTTCAATTCTTTATTTATTATTTGTGCATGTGTCAAAAAATCTAAAACAAATTATGGTTTCTGGGGGTGTAGTTTGTAATTTGAAGTCAAATTGAACGGCTTTCTAAAATACAAATGTCAATTTCTTTTTACACGACTCGTTAATTTATGTTTTTAATTGTGTATGTGACTAAAAAATCACAATAAAAAGGGCGATAAGAAATAATTTATCAGAGACCTGCCCTTCAGTCTGTCCTGCTGCCTGCCTATTGTCAACTGCCTATGATCTGTGTGTGTGTGTGTGTGTGTGTGAGTTAGTTGTATTTTACGTCCGCTTCCACCGAGGTGATATCGCAGATGATCTACAATCTTCCTCTAATATACTAGAGTATACAGGTCACAATTCTATGGAATCCAATTACTGCTTATTACTGAGCGACGTTTCGACTAGGCTTCTTTTTTTTATCATGGCTTGATAATGGCTAGAGAAGCCTAGTCGAAACGTCGCTCAGTAATAAGCAGTGATTGTATTCCATAGAATTGTGAACTGTATACTCTAGTTCAATTACTAAATGCCATTGAAACAGTTTAATATACTAGAGGTTACTTGGTAACAATAAACAATAATTATATATATTTAAACTTAATAATATTTTATAGATGTTAAGGGGTAGTATTTAATTGACATCCATTCATTCATTTACTACATGTAAGTTGACTATTTGGGCCTTGATTATGTTATGTTTATAGGTGGATTATCTCATTACTACTAATTGTCTCTAATCTCTGTCATAGCTGACCATTGTTAACTTACTATAGATAATCCATCGTGGGAGACAAGTTGTGGTGTACATCTATTCCCTAATATCAGGTGAATGGCTGGGTTAATTACTACCTGGTCATATTTGCACAAAATCTAAATCAAATTCATGGTTTCTGGGTGTGTAGTTTGTAATTCAAAGTCAAATTGAACAGCTTTCTAAATTACAAATGTTGACATGTTTTTACTCTGCTCGACACTTTTTTTTTTTGTATTTGTCAAAAGAAAAAAAAAACAAGATCCTGCACTTTCCCACGAAAACTAAATCTAATTTGTTTCTATGAAACACAAAAGTTATTCAATTGAGAAATTTGTAAGTACTTGTAACAAAAGGAACAACTACTTAATGTCTGTACAAAAAGTTCTATACAGACATCCGGAGTTGTTCCTGTGATATTCCTTGGAAACAAAACTAAATGATCTGATTTACATCCTTTGCCTAGTTGTAAAATTTTGATGATTTAAGAAAGAAATTCATTGAATGATTGTTGCAACTTTATTTAGATGATGTAAGAATGAAAATCAATGTTCTGACTTTATTTTGCTCGTTTTGGTCGTATATCATTAAATATATTCATACCCACTGATAGTTGTTTTGGGGATCACGGTGGTTTAGTGGGTCAGACGCTAGATTGGAGGTCGGGTGTTCGATCCCTGCATTGGCCGAGAAAGTTCATCCCGATTTTTACGGCCTGGCTCCCCTTGTCAGTGATGCAGGACAAAGGGCCTGACAAGGACAGCTGTCTAGTCATTCGGATTGAACGAAAAACCGAGGTCCCGTGTCCACATTGGCATGCACGTAAAAGATCCCTTGACAGATGGAATTCGATATAAGAGTAGGCCATAGTGTAGCTGTCCGGGCAAAATTTCCCTCGTAGCACACTGTATGGCGTATGCCTGTCTTCATTAGCTCAGTTAGGAGCAGAAAAGTAGGACGTTAAACCCCATTTCATTTCATTTCATTTCTGATAGTCGTTTTGAATCCCTTGCCAATTACAATATTGTAAAAGCTGAATCTCCTATAAGGAATACCATTTCAGCAATGGTTCAATTCTATTAAAGATACATTATGGGAGAATCGATAACGAGTTGGCAGTTCTTACTATAATAGTTAAAAACTAGATAATGTAAAGGCAATTTGCTTAAAAATTTCATTCAAATCGATTCACTATGAACCGAGAACTAAGCGATTGAAATTTCCGCCTAGCCTCGATCATCATTACTAAAGTCAGTAAGATAAACAGCATAGTCTTGATTATCCATTTAATCGTTAAATCGTGAAGGAAAGTTATGCTGTAAATCTGCTCATAATCCACTAAAGATCGCAGGCTGGCGATGCCATCTAGTGACGATTATGGTCTGGATAGGTGAATTGATGTCTAATTAATAATTTAGATAACATTTCAGGCCTAAAGAAAGACCTGCAATAGACAGATTTAGCTCTTGCATAATGTATGTTTAAGTATTTAAATGATGAATTGAAAATTTCACAACATTCGAACACTGTTACAAGCCAACACGATCTATAAATCTATTGATGGACCTCATTTTAATCTGATTTAATCCAAGTCTGGGGATTATCTACCATTGATGTTTGAGTTTTGTTTTCTTAATTAAATAACCAAGTTAAGCTTGGATTAACTCGTGACAAATATAACACCTTTCAACTTTCAGGCTAGCTCATTGACGTGTGTACTCTAAGTATCAGAAATGAATACAGATTCTTGGAATGGATCTTCAACACTTTATTTCAGGAGAAAATAATTAACAGCAACAATTTAACAACTTATAATTTCCTATAAATCGGACCTCCAACTATTATATAGGTTCCTTCAGCTGGACTCCAACTAATGATTTATCTTACATACTTTTGTCTTTTTATATAAATTAGTTTATTTTAAAAGGTGTTGACATAAACATATAATTATTGAAGGATTAAGTCTTATATAAGGCATATAAAACAACAGTTAAAGAAACTTAAGAGATCAACCACTTTAGTTACCAACCTGTCATAATTTAAACTGACTGACAGATTAATTGCTAATGTAGAACTACCGGACTTCTTTATTTGTTGTGTTCCTTGTGATCGTAAATAATACTACAGCAACAATGATTTCACAGCTTTATTAGTAAACTGGAAATAACTTTGCAGGTTCCTCGTTCTCAAATATATAATGACTGGTAAGAATCTCTGGGTGAGCTCTAATCTAGCTCTCCTCTACACCCTAATTTATACCCCCTACTTTCCCAGGTCTTTAATAACCTTGACGTGAATTTCCACGCCATATAAGGAATAAAAATCTATATTTCCCACAAACAAGACAGGCAACATTACCTATTTTTGGTCAACTGACCATAGGTCAATAAACAGCTAGAATTTGTGGACTATTTTGACAATGATTATAATTTAACTAAAACATCACTGTTTTTTACGAACAACTATAACCACGTTCATTTAGTACTTATGATTTGACTTTATAGACCAAATTGAAGAGACAATTTTATAAAGAGCCAAAATTGTCTCAAGGGCCATAGTGCTACACTAATCAATTCTTTAAATAACATCAAGAAGCACGGTTTAAAGTAGCTTAGTATCTAACTTAATATCATCCAAAATCTTTGACATTGAAAACACGAATTATTTGTCAATTTAAATCAAGATTGGTGTTGTGATCTTACCGGGAAAAGATTAGCTTCTGATATCCAATATTTAAGACAAAATAAACATTTTACCATTGGTACACGAATTGTGTACCATAATGCGTTTCAGCGCCATTTGTAACAAGGGACTCGAAGAACGAGGTTAGACATATTGCACAAGTCACGTCAAATGGTAGCGCCATATTCTTATCTGGAGAGCATGCGCAATACTATTGGTGTAGACCGATAGAAATTACCATTCGATTGAGACTTCTGTTGTATTTCGCCAACATAATTTATTTGAAATTAGAGTAAAAACGAAGACTATTGAATGTAAATCAGTTTATATACATTCATATTACATTATTATATCCGTTGCTCATCATTTGTGTTAATTTCTAGTTCCCAAATATTAGCGATTTAGCTCCTTTAACTATTCATAACAAAATATGTGTTATGAAACATTGTTATTAAATAATAGTTCGAACTAGTTATATCCATATATAACTTGTGTTGTGTTTTGTTATGAATAGATTAATTGCTGTCTGCATTTAATAGCTAACCAAGCATTAATGAATATTAAAATATAGATTTGAAATTAAAAATAGAATTAAACAATAATAAAGTAACATATGACCTAGACATTGGTCAGAAATATATGATTGGGATTGATAAATTTAAGAACAATAAACTACTGAATTACGCGTTTGCATAATGAAATGAAAAACATAATGCTCTTTGTACCTCCATATCTAAAAAAAAAATTGAAATTTATCTTTGTTATCTCAATTGCAAGTACCTTTCACTGATTCTAACAAGGAAGTTTTTCTCTATCGCATAAATTATAGATTTGCCAATTTATTTCACTGGTGTTTTTTATTTTGTTAATATCATTTTGTCGTAAGAGGTGAAATCTATAACAATGAGGCAAAAAGCCAAAAATATTTTGTATAAAGAAGTATGTTTAAAGATACATTAGTTAAGAGTTTAATAAAGAATTGGTTATTCTTGCTATAATAATTAAAAAAGATGATAAAAAAAGAAAATACTGAAAATTTCATTCAAATTACTTCATTCTCAGGCAAGTTATCATTGTTTGTAGTTTTGACAAGATGTGTGCACAGTGGTAACCAGGGCACTGGTATAATCAGGTCTTAGCCTCGATTTCCCATTTTTTAAATTAAATTTGTAATGATGAACCTTTTTAATCTAGTTAAAATCTTGAGTATCCGATGCCATCGAGAGTTGATTATGGCCTGGATAAGTTAATTAATGTCTAATTAATAATTTAGATAACATTTCAGGCCTAAAGAAAGACCTGCAATAGGCAGATTTAGCTCTTGCATAATGTATGTTAATATCATTTTGTCGTAAATGGTGAAATCTTTAACGAGGCAAAAAGCCAAAAATATGTTCAAGTGACTAAGTTTTTATCGGTTTTTAATTCTAGAGTAATTGGCCTTTGTTGTAGAGATCTGAGCTTGATCCAAGAATCAGTTATTTTGGGTCTTAATAAGAATATGTTTTGCTAAAAGTAGATATTAAGATTTTAAAAGCTTAGACTCTGTGGACTTTGTGCAGTGCCAAACATGAAACATTAACATGTGAATGTGTACTTTTATAAAGCGCTTTACTGAATCATTAATACAAGTCGTAAAATAGGAACATTCATGCACAAAAGAATTTAATTGAATGCATTCAAAATTATTAGATAGTGTCAAGTCAGGTTTCTTCCTCATAGACTTGATTTATTTTTGATTAAACCTCAAGCAATAAGATTTTTTCTTTCATTAATAAATTAGGGGTTGGATGGCCGAAAGAGTCATTGAGTCTAGTGGCATGGTTTTGATTCCCCGCTTGTACATGACAATGAGTAGGGTCATCTGTCCAACCTTGTGGGTTTATTCCGGGCCCTCAGGTTTCCTCTACTAAAGGCCACTACACTCAAGCGAATTATTGAAATGAAATTGAACCATATGCTAGTCCCGAAAGGACCTAATTTGTGTCGAATGGACGTTAAACCCCATTTCTCTCTCTCGCTCTCATTAGCTGGAAATCATAGAATAGTCCCAGTTCTTAGACAGAAGCACTGCTGTTTAGGCAAAATTCTCCTACCTCATACAGGTAACCATAGGAATAAAAATGTCCATATGTTTGTCTCCAAATGACTGAAGTATTGTGTTGAGGAGAAGTCGTTATATTTTTGAAAAAGTGTTCTAGAAAATACAAACCGAAAAGCGAAAATGAAATGAAATAGGGTTTAGTGTCCTACTGTTCTACACCCACTGGGCTAATGAAGATGGGCAAACACCATACACTGTGCTACATGTATGAGGAAAATTTTGCCTGGACATCAACACCATGGCCTACTCTTATTTCAATTTCTAAATGTCTAGGCTTCTTTTACGTGCACGTCGATGTGTACACGGGACTTCTGTTTTTCGTAACATCCGAAAGAGTATAAGCCCCATACTGCAATGAAATGAAATGGGGTTTAACGTCCTACTGTTCTGCTCCGAACTGGGCTAATGAAGACGGGCATACACCATACAGTGTGCTATGAGGGAAATTTTGCCTGGACAGCAACACTACAGCTTACTTTATTTCAAATTCAAAATGTCTCGGGTTCTTTTGCATGTACATTGATGTGTACACGGGACTTTCATTTTCCGTAACATCCGAAAGAGTATAAGCCCCATACTGCAATGAAATGAAATGAAATGAAATGGGGTTTAATGTCTTACTGTTCTGCACTAAATAGACTAATGAAGACGGGCATACACCATACAGTGTGCTATGCGGGAAATTTTGCTCGGACATCGACACTACTACGGCCTTCTCTTATTTCAAATTCAAAATGTCTGAGGTTTTTTTACGTGCACGTCGATGTGTACATGAGACTTCCGTTTTTCGTAACATCCGAAAGAGTATAAGTCCCCCATACTGCAAACTGAAAAGCATTCCAAAAAAGAGGATTATAAGATTGTAAAAACAAGCATTGGCACACTCTCACTGTATTATCACGCTGTCTGCTACTGTATTTAGTTAAGTGGGTGGTAGACAGGTATTCCATGTGCTACTGATTCCATGACATTTTCATGCCAGTTTCAACAATGTATTTCTAACATGGCATTTAAACAAACAAAACCTCATCTCATCTGGTCTATTGTTTCAAATTGTTGTGAAGTCGGCCAAAATAAGTTTTCTTTTCTTACATTTTACCTGAGGTTATTTTTGCATTGATTTTAATTGGTATCAGTATCAAGGTGTGGACTGTCTGCTACTGCAAGTTTTTACAGAAAGGTTAAACAGTCTTTGTAGATATAAAGATATTTATGGGAAGTAGTTTAAACTTCACTCAAAAGATCTATTGTTTCAGAGGTTGTAAGCAAGATTATTTCAAGCATTGTTGTCATTCCTCGCCCGTGTGTATCAATATTGTGTTTTAATCATATCTTCACTAAGAGGAAAATTGGTTGAGTCCATTGACATATGTGAATATCAGCCTTAAGTTTCACAAGTTATTCTCATTATACGGTTTATAATTACCAATGATTATCCCCTCGGAACGACCATAAATATTTACATGACTAATATTAGCCTCCAGTTATTTTTATGATATATTTGATAATTCCCAGTGATTATCCCCTAGTTGTTGATACTGGGGATTTAATTCTGCTTCCACTCTGAGTGATATCGCAGACAAACCTATCTGCCCCTATTCAAGCGACATACGCTTGAATTACAAGACACTCTAGACCACTACCCCCCCCCCCCCATGCTCCCATGACACGACCAATGCATATGTGGAGCTAAAAATTTGAGGCTGAAAGCTTTTGAGAAGGGCACCCAAGTAATATTTGTTTTAGGATTATTTTAGCAATATTTTAATAGTTGTTCTGAACAACAAATATTTAAATTGTAGTGGCCTAGTATGTTAATGTTGATCTACACAGGAAAAGAATGTCCAGTGATTTATATCCTGAAACTAATTACATGTATATGTACTGGTCCCTTCACAAAAACATTATACCACGACTCAAAACCATTATACCACGACTCAAAAACATACCATGGACTCAAAAACATTATACCATGACTCAAAAACATTTAACCACGACTCAAAAACATTATACCATGGACTCAAAAAAATTAAACCATGGACTCAAAAACATTTAACCACGACTCAAAAACATTATACCATGACTCAAAACCATTATACCACGACTCAAAACCATTATACCACAACCCAAAAACATTTAACCACGACTCAAAAACATTTTCAAAAACATTTAACCACGACTCAAAAGTATACCTGGCAAATTATTTTGGAGAGCTTAAAAGCTACTCAAATCGGATTCAAATGTTTCTCAACTAGGGTTTAAGCAGGGCATGCATGCAGATTACGATTAGTGTCTTTAATAGAACCCCCATCTTCATTAGCCCAGTTGGTGCAGAAGAGTAGGATGTTAAAACCCCATTTCATTTCTTTAATAGAAAACTTAATACAACTTCTCAATTTTGTCTATAGTTACAAATATTGGACTATTTTGGTAATAAAATTGCGTAAGGAATTTCAAATCAATTTCATTTATTTAACCGAGGTAATGTATTGATTTGACGTAATCAGCTCAACTTTGCGAGTCTACGTTCTTTTAATGTGTAAAGGATAAAAATTTAATAGAAAGTTATTTTGGTCCTGTTAATGCCAGAATAACCAAACAAGACTATTAATAGTAGGCAATTTATTTAGAGTGAGATTATATGTCTTATTATAAAAAGTGTTAAAATTGTCTACGTTTATAATAGATGAATCCTGATATTCTTAAATTAGGTTTAGATTGAATCGTGTTAAAATTCTTAAGGAAATATTAGCCACAGGCATTCTTTGATGGATTATTGCCCTTGTGATACACTTCTGAAGAGGTGTGGTTAGCCTCTTTTATGAAGTGCCTGTCCAACCTCGTGGGCTTTCTCTGGGTCCTCCGGTTTCCTCCCACTGCTAAAGACCCCTACGTGAAAGCAAATTATTGAACTAAAATTGAATCATGTTAGTTCAAAAATGACCTAGTTTGTGTCCAGGAGTGGACTTTAATATCTCTCTCTCTCTCTCTCTCTCTCTCTCTATTATGCCCTTTTTTTATATATTGGGTCCAAGAATGATGAAAATATCTTAAATCTTAAGACAAAAGCAGTGAGAGAATTTGCCCTGGGGGATTGACACCTCCTGTGTCCACACCTCTAAATCCAGTAGGGAGGAGACAGCTGTTCAAGTCAAATTATGTATAAGGTTCAATTTAGACTTCTTCCTACTGCTGTGGTACATGTAAGTATCAAGGTAACCATGGTGGCTTAGCGAGCAAGGTGCTGGCTCACTAAGTAGGGGTTCCTGGGTTCGATATCGAAAGAATTACTCAGGATTTTCCATGTTGATTTTCCCTTGACAGTAGTACAAGATGGAGGGCCTGGCAGGGAAAGTAGACTAGTGCTTTATTCCAGACAAAAATTAACTCATAGCACACTGCATGACGTATGCCCGTCTGCGTTAGCCCGGCTAGATATTTGATGCAAGGGATCCTGGTTTAATCCCAGTGTTAGCCAAGAAAGTTAGTCGGGATTTTCCGGGTTGACAGTGGTGCAAAAATTCCATCATAGTACCCGTTGGATATTGGATGCAAGTTTCCTTCTGCTGCTAAAGACCCCTGTGCGCAAGCTAATTATTGAAATAAAATTAAACCATGTGTTAGTCCCGATATTTGATGCAAGGGATCCTGGTTTAATCCAAGTGTTAGCCAAGAAAGTTAGTCGGGATTTTCCGGGTTGACAGTGGTGCAAAAATTCCATCATAGTACCCGTTGGATATTGGATGCAAGTTTCCTTCTGCTGCTAAAGACCCCTGTGCGCAAGCTAATTATTGAAATAAAATTAAACCATGTGTTAGTCCCGATATGAGCTAGTTTGTGTTGAGTGGACGTTAAACCCCATTTCTTTCTTTCTTTCTTTCTTTTCCTGCAGTTAGTATAGCTATAATTTATTACATTGCAATTGATATAGCTATTATAGTACACTGCAATGTTTCAACAAGATTTGAAACGTTTCCCTGTAATAAATTATAATGTTATCCATTAGATTTGGCGTACTATTTTATTCTCCTGATTGTTTTTAAAACAGGTTAAACCTCATTTAATTATTTGGAACCTATTGATTTTCCCTGGGCGTTCTTCAGACCTGTACTTAATATAAAGAACCAAAGCGGATCAGTTCCAGTCAAATCAATATTGATTTGGTCTCGTCTTTTCATTTCACAGGAAAAGTAGTAGGGTCGCCTGTCCAACCTCGTCGGTTTTCTCCGGGTTTCCTCCCACTGCTAAAGACCCCTACGCGCAAGCAAATTATTGAAATAAAATTAAACCATATGTTAGTCCCGAAATGACCTAGTTTGTGTCGAGTGGACGTTAAACACACACATCTTAAAGCTGTTGAGCGTCATTTGAGGGATTTTAAATATCCCTTGCAAACTAGTTGGGTATCTAAAAGGTACATGTATATATCATTTTAAAAATGCTTGATTCGGTATTTACAAAGATATGAATTTTACATTTTGCAATCATCATCATCATCAATCATCAATCATCATCTACATCTACATGGATAAGTATTGGTTAAAATCTTTTGATAGGCTTCTTTTAATCCAATTGAATCAAAGTTGACAGATTATCTTCATGTTAAAGATACATTCTATAAGATTTAAATAAAGAGCTAGCCTTACTTGCTATAATAACTCAAAAATAGATAATGTAAAATGAAAATATTGAAAATTTCATTCAAACTACTTCATTCTGAGCCAAGTTATAACTGGTTGTAGTTTTGACAAGATGTGTGCATAGAGGTAACCAGGGCACTGGTATATTCGAGACTTAGTCTCGCATTCCCATTTTTAAATTAAATTTTTAAATGGCGAACCGTTTTAATCAAGTTAAAATCTGATGCCATCGAGAGTTGATTATGGTCTTGTTTTGTTAATATATGTCTGAATCATAGTTTATGTAACATTTCAGGCCTAAAGAAAGACCTGCTATAGGCTGATTTAGCTCTTGCATAATAATCTATATGAGTACATTATGGAATGCAATCTGATTAAAAGATCCTATTTTGTTTCATTTTATAGTTCAAAATTTCATTTAACTTGCCTTTACTACATTAGGATCTGGAAGAGTTGTTATCATTGACGTGTTCTGAATGGTGTGAGAGATTATCCAATGAAACGGTCTGTTACGGCGAGCTTTAGGCGTGTTTTACACGGAGACGGAACTGTGGGTAATCCATTAATAAAATCATTGCTGATTTGTTAATCAAATGTTTGACATCATAGGGACAAAAGCCGCTCATATGACCTCTGAAGCGACCTATCGCTACAACTGGTCAGATCTTCATGTAAATGTATAAAAAAAACGAAACGAAACATAGATGGAAAGCTATTATTTTATTGTAAAATTAATGAAATAAATTCTAAGTGTATACACAATGATATTACATCATAAACTCACATAAAATTCATCATTCATATACAAATTATCAATGCTTTCAAATCAAATTGAAAGTAAAAATAATTCGCCGATATTATCGATTATTAATCGGAGGATGGTCGGTGATTTATCAATAATTGAATGCAGTATGATTATAGCATACATGTAGATTAAGCCATGACAATGTTGATATTCTTCGAAACAACGCAAATGGTGACCAGGTGCTTTAAAAATTTTGTTGTATACACACAAGAAGTTGAAATTGATATTTACAAAGGATAGCTGTGAATTTTTATTTATAGTTGAGTTTAGGTTTTGTTTGAGAGCATGTGGTTTTGTGTTCAATCACTGACTGATGGTATATATAAACACGTTGTCTGCACATACATGTACATGCACGCGGAGAGCAGGTGGAAAACATGTCTTGGCATTATTTTGACTTTATAGCAGACAGAATAGGTTACTGTACATTCCTCGCACTGAACTCAGACAAACATGCTTTTTTTCTGTGTATCGAGAGAGAGAAATGGGGTTTAACGTCCACTCGACACAAACTAGGTCATTTCGGGCCTAACATATGATTTAATTTTATTTCAATAATTCGCTTGCGCGTAGGGGTCTTTAGCAGTGGGAGGAAACCGAAGGACCCGGAAAAACCCACGAGGTTGGACAGGCGACCCTACTCCTTGTCACGTACAACCCGGGAATCAAAACCACGCCAGTTGACTCAAAGACAGACTTTATGGTACAGCGTGCACGTGCTAACCATTCAGTCATCCAACCCCCCATTCTGTGTATCATTTTTGGTGCAGATACATAAACTCTTCAATGTCCATTAGCATGCTTAATGTTGAAAAGAGTGATTTAACGCGTGCGTGTGAAATCACATGGTCTATCATTGAGTCAAGTAGGAGTAGGATTACCTGTCCAACCTCGTGGTTTTCCCTGAGTCCACCGGTTTCCTCCCACTGCTAAAATGAATTAAAATCAATTGGACCATATGTTAGTCCTGAAATGACCTACATGTAGTTTGTGTTGTGTGGATGTTAACCCAATTTTTCTCTCTATTTAAGAGAGGCATGTGCTGCCATACATGTACAGTGAGCTATGAGGGGAATTTTGCCTGGACTGCTTATTTTGATCTCCAACTGTCATGAAATCTTTAGCATTCTGCCAATGGTATACAGGAGAATTTGATTTACACCCCAATCTGAACAACTAGAATCTTTTCCTCGCCACTCCCTTCATCTTGCATCACGGACAAACGTCTATCTGGCTAGAAAATACCAAGGAACTTACGTGGACAATACTAGGATCGAAACCAGGATTTACTGGTTACTGGTAGTAACCCAGAGTCAAATTCACAGAACCATTGTAGCTCTCCTTCGGGTCAGATCTGTTTGACAAGGCCAAATGCATATTTCCCCAAGGTCACAAGATGTAAACAGGGTTAGAGCATGGGATTGTAGCCGAGGATTGTAGGTTAGGGTTAGGGTAAGGCGTAGGGCTAAGTCTTGGGTTAGGTGTAGGGTTACCACTAGCCCTGTTTACATATCGTAATTACATGTATGCATTTGGCCTTGTCAAAGAACTCTGTTAAGTTAAAATTGTATCTATTTGAACTCGGCCCAACAAAAGTCAGACCTATTTATTTTAAAGCATTAACATCGGTTACGTTTAGGAACTTTATGTCGTCTGCTCTGATGACAATTATTGAAAATGTCTGGATTATTGCTTTAAAACATTTATACCTCAATCAGAAAAAATCAATTATTTCTATTAACTAATAATTGAAAATCAATAATTCCCCTAGAGGTTATTCCTGCAACTCTCATCAATGGCTTAACACCAACATCAAAATCAGAAACTGAAATGTCAAATTCCTTCTTACATATCAGTGGTTTGAACTTTAGTCTATTATTCCATGACCTTTGACCTCAAGTGTCTGAGTTCTATCTTAATTATCGTCTGCTCGCAGGCTACCACTTCTGTTTCCATTTTATCAAAGCCATCAATTCTGGCGGCAGTGCTGTTAGTGATGGCTGAGTCAGTAGCAGTTGTTTCTGTTAGATAATTAGGCCATCGTTTTGTGATTTGTTGTCTCGCTCATATGGTGTTACATTTCTTAAAAAGGAAATATTCTTTGTGTGTATAATGGGGATATTGGAGTTACATTTATTCCTCAGATAAATTGTGTAAGTTAGTGTGATTTTATTGTGTTAAGTTAAAATAAGTCAATGTAAGCTAAGATAATTTTGTCATCATTAATAAGCCTTTTGTCATACTAATTATTGAATATGTATAATAATTTAGAAATTGTAATGGGTAATATATTCACAAATAATGCCCATTGTTAACTCTGTACAAGATTCCCTGGTTGTACATGTATATTTCAATTCCCCGGTTGTACGTCACAAGGGATAGGGTCGCCTGTCCAACCTCATGAGTTTTCTCCGGGTCCTCTGGTTTCCTCCCACTGCTAAAGACCTATACATGTACGTGCAAGCAAAGTATTAAAATAAAATTGAACCATATGTTAGTCCCAAAATGACCTAGTTTGTGTCTAGTGGACGTTAAACCCCATTTCTCTCTCTCTCACTCAACTCCTGATAATGTCACTTACTGAAAAAAAAAAAAAAAAATTTTGATTGCCAACTTGTTTAAGAATTAGAGTTTCCTAAGTTTTATTTGATAATTTTGTAGATTTATAAGATTCAATAGTTTGTAGATGACCATAATTAAGAGTATTTTAACTTTATACAAGACAGGACCTGCTTTGTTTAAATAAATTATTGCTATAATATAGCTACTATAAAGATATCATGTGCTGCTTCTCTGCACCCAGTACTTGCGATTTAGTCATCATAGTTGTAGAATGCTGGTAATACTTGTTTCTGTGCGAGGTCAACTTCCAAGACTATAAATGTAGGCGTGTTCTTGAATTTCATTTGTGCCATATTGTTTATTTTACGATATGGTTTAAAATTCTGCTACCTATTTTTAATATTTGCTTGAGAAAAATATGTAAGTGAAATATTTATAATTTGGTGTATAAACAAAATTTGATTAATTCAGTATTTAACATGTTTCATATGAATTAAAATGAATAAAAGTAAAAACAATTCAGCAGCTTATTTTAAATATTTGCTTTAAGAAACATTTGTTAGTGAGATATTTAAAATTCAGCGTAAACAGATTTTTTTTAGCAGTTGGTTATGTTTCATATAAATTGAAATTACAGCTTTAATAGTTGAAACAATTGTTCAGTGTGCACTGCACGTTTACAAAGAGAGAACAAATTCTTATCACAATTTGACATTTGATATAAAAACTAAGTTGGATAGAAATTATCATTGCTCTTTTTGTTTCCATTATTGACGTGTTTGTTTGGGTTATTTTAGAAATAATTTCATCTAAACAAGTAAATTTTGTGAAAGAATGATCATTATCTTTTATGTTTTAATACTGATGTGTTTGACTATTTTTTAAAAGTATGGGGATCCTCATTGGCTAAGTCGGTAAGACTCTGGCTCGCTAGAGTCGTAGGTAGCGTGTTCAATCCCTCCATTTGTCGTGAAAGTTCATTAGGATTTTCCGGTGTGGATTCCTCGTGTCAGTGGTGCAGGACGGAGGGCCTGACAAGAACAGCTGTCTAGTCTTTCGGATGGGATGAACATTAAAGATCCCTTGGCAGTTGGAATTCGATATAAGAGTAGGCCATAGCTAGTGCCACTGCTCAGGCAAAATTTCCCTTCATAGCACACTGTATGGCTTATTCCCGTCTTCATTAGCCCAGTCAGAGCAGAACAGTAGGACATTAAACCCCATTTCATTTAATTTCATTTTTATTTTTTAAAAGTAATTTTACCCCAAAAAGTAAATTTTTGTGAAAATAATGGTTATCATTGTACTTAGATTGAATTATCAAATGAACCATATAACCCTAGTCAATAAGTGTGATAGGGCTCATCATATTGTTGATGTATACAAAATACGGCCTACCATGAGTAAATATTTTTACATGTAATGTGTGACTGACATTTGAAGCTACATTTTCAAACTTTGACTCAGTGTGTTATATTAGTGGGTTCTAGGTTTGTTTATTTATGTAAATATGGAATTCTGTTGCCATTCTGTTAAATCTCTCAATATTTTAAATAGGTTAAACTCAACTGAGAGATAGGTTACATGTACATATAAGAATCGTGGGACAAGAATACAGTTTTACATGTATATATGCCATTACGACAGTGTGCTATGAGATAGGTTACATGTATAAGATCGTGGGACTAGAATAATGTTTTACATGTATATATGCCATTACTACAGTGTGCTATGAGATCGGTTACATGTATAAGATCGTGGGACTAGAATAATGTTTTACATGTATATATGCCATTACTACAGTGTGCTATGGGGATAAATTAAATTGAATTCCAACTGTCATTTGTTCTTTAAGAGCACGCCAGATTGTACACAGGACCTTGGTTTTACGTCCCATCCTAATGACAAGACACTGTTCTTTGCCAGCGGTGGTTCAGTGAGTAAGTTGTTAGTTCGCTAACCTGGAGTTCCCATGTTTGATCCCTACGTGGGCTGAGAAAGTTCCTCCTTGTCAGTGATGCAGGACTGAAGGTCTGGCAAGGGATGTGTAGTCATTCGGGTGGTATGAAAAACAGAGGTCCCGTCTGCACATTGGCATGCACGTACAAGATCCCTTGGTAGTTGGAAATCGATTTAAAAGTAGGCTGCTGTCTGGACAAAATTTCCCTCAAAGCACACTATATGGCGTATGCCCATCTTCATTAGCCCAGTCGGAGCACAACAATAGGACATTAAACCCCGTTTGATTTCATTTCATTTCCTTCCTTGCCAAGCCCTCTGTCCTCCGCTTGAAAATCCCAGAAAAATTTCTCAGCCAACACCTAATTGTACCTTGGATACCCTGGTTAGTGGGCTAGAGCCTTACTGTTTATTTCTGTTTGATTGTCTGTAGTTTTGTATGTGAAATGGTATATATTTATGATGGGTTATCTATGGGTAGAGATAATTAATGATATATAATCTGATGATTTAAGATAGTATCTTCCTTAATAGACCATAAATAATCACATTATATTTATTTATGGTGTCTATGGGTGAAAAATTCTGATAAGAATACAGCTAAGCGAAATACAGCTCCAACTGGCTGCCATATGTAATGTCTTTGAGAATAAGAAATAATTTTCGATGATGCCCCTCAATTTAAAATTTCCTTTTGCACTGATATGATATTTTATAGCAATAACAGTTCATACCCCCCAAAAAAAACCTGTTTCAGCCAATCAAAGATTATTTTGAGCGCGATTTCATTGGTGCTCCATGACAGAAACATAAAGTAATGGGTAATGGTAATTAATCACTTTCAATGTAATGGTAATTAATAACATTGCTTAAAATGAGAAAGTAATTGTAATGATTACATTTGAAAATGGTAATCTAATTTATTACATTGACAATATAATGGCCTCAGCCCTATGTGCCATGGGTTCAAACTACCAACTTTGCTCCAACTTGGCCATATCATGGACCTTATAATACATTATAAGGTCCATGGCCATATATGCAGGTTTAAACCAATTTTACAAGACCATCTGTTAATTTACACACTGTAAAACTAGCAGGTTTTTCAAAACCCCATCTGTGCCCCATAACTATAAAATTCAAGGGCCTGTACAGTTTATAGTGCAAACATATAGAAGCCATATTTTATTATGAAAATTCTGAACAGTCTTACTAAGGCACTCGCAACACTTTTCATATTTTGGAAAATAGGCCACATATAAAGGAATTTAAAATGAATGTAGGCCATGGAATTTATCAAATCTGATATATTAACTTATGTTTTATCACCAAAGGTAATAGACCAAGATAAGACACTTGAAACATTTTTATACTCCATATTCCTAAAATATAAGCCTTATCAATTTAGATTACTATTTCTGCATTCAAGTTTTAATAATAGCCTGTTGAGGAAAGCAAACTGCTAATAATTTCTTATTGATTGTTGTCACATTCTGACATTTTCCTTATTTAGTTTTTGTTAACAGTGAATTATTTGATATTTTTTTAATTTATACTGTACAGTCCTGTTCAAATGATCACTTTTATGCAGTGGCTTCTTGCTGTTAAAGTCATTGCGGTTATCATGCATCCATGAAAGAATGAAATTGGGGTTTAAAGATACTTTCCCACAAAAGTATTTATTGGGTGGTTATTTCCGATAAAAGTATGGCAATTTTGGTATTTACATGTACATGTATATGGAAAGTAGAAACAACCAATGACAAATAATTGTTTTGAGAAGGATTTGAAGAAAAATTATGATAAATTAATTAGTTTGAATATGTTTTTTGTCTAAATATATCATTAAATCACCCAGTTTGTACGTGGGAATGTATCTTTAACAACCTATTTTCTGCACCAACCTGGCTAATGAAGACTGGCGTACACCATGCAGTGTGTTATGTGGGACATTTTGCCAGAACAGCGGCACTACTGCCTACTCTTCATCAAATTTTAACTGTCAATGGTTCTTTTACATGCACGTGGCTAAGTGGGTGAGACGCTGGCTCGCTAGCCTGGAGGTCGGGTGTTCGATCCCTGCATTGGTCGAGAAAGTTCATCCAGATTTTCCGGCGTGGTTTCCCCTTGTCAGGACAGCTGTATAGTCGTTCGGATGGGACGGAAAACCAAGGTCCCGTGTACACATTGGCGTGCACGTAAAAGATCCCTTTGCAGTTGGAATTCGATATAAGAGTAGGCCGTAGCGTTGCTGCCCGGGCAAAATTTCCCTCATAGCACACTGTATGCCCGTCTTCATTAGCCCAGTTTAGGAGCAGAACAGTAGGACGTTTAACCCCATTTCATTTCATTTCATTTCATTTTTTTACATGCACGGCAATTGTACACAGGATCTCTGTTTTCCGCCCCATCCGAATAACTAGACTGTGTCTTTTCGGGTCCTTAAGCGAGACTACACCAGAAAAACCTGAAGAACTCTCTTGGCCAACACCTGAATTAAAACTGGGACATCCTGGTTAGCAAGCTAGCGCCTTAATCACTGATTCTCCGTGGCTACCATCTGTGAAAGAAAGCTGTGTGATATCTTGAACTTAATGACCACATAATGACCACATAATGACCACTTGGTGCTACTTTGTACAGCTTTTCTCAATACCTATATAATCTGTGTATATATGTATAATTGACCACTAGATCTCTATAATATAAACCTCTATATACATTGTAACCTAATACTAATGACCATGGTATATATACGTTCTGGTCAGCTTGGCCAGCGAAAGGGTCATTTATATATATTTCACTCTATATGATACGATATATACACAAAAGGTTGTATATTTCACAAGCTGTAATAACATCAATAGGTATATAAAGGTCATGATATATACATACATGATGTACAGAAGGTTGTTTATGTTTATCAATATCAGAAAAGCATGAAATGAAATGAAATGGGGTTTAACGTCCTACTGTTCTGCTCCTATACTGGGCTATTGGAAGACGGGCATATGCCATACAGTTTGCTATGAGAGAAATTTGGCCAGGCAGCGGCACTATCGCCTACTCTTATATCGAATTCCTTCTGCCAAGGGATCTTTTACATTCTTGCTGTAATAGTTTGAAAATAGATATGTAAAATGAATAATTTGGAAGTTTCATTCAAATTATTCTGTTGTGAGCGAATATATGTATTAGCCTTTGAAGGTTTGACAAGATGTGTGCAATATTTTCAACCACCGTACTGGTTGTGCGAAGCTAAGTATCGCTCCTCCATTTTTAGCTTAAATCAAAATATGGCTGAATTGTTGTAATCTATTTAATATTGGAAAAATCTGATGCCATCGAGAGTTGATTATGGCCTGGATAAGTTAATTAATGTCTAATTAATAATTAAGATAACATTTCAGGCCTAAAGAAAAGACCTGCAATTGGAAGATTTAGCTCTTGCTTAATGTATGTTTAATTAATGACAAATAAGCAAAACATTAGGAAAAATAATTCATAATGATTGTTTGGTTTAACAAAACAAGCATGAAATGGTCCAACGCCTACAAGGAGATTTGGTATGTTTTACAGGCTGTAATAACAGGAATAGGTATATAGATGTCATCGTATAAGTACACGATAAGGTTTGTTATTACATGTAGTAGTTATTATAGGTAGATCTAGGAAGTTTTTCAGTTCCGTCAAATTCAGGTATTTAAAGATTGATTATTGTAGTTTGGTAGGAGGGTTGGATGGCCGAATGGTTAGTGCATGCACGTTGTATCATTAGGTCAGTCATTGAGTCAACTGGCGTGGTTTCGAATCTCCGGTTGTACGTGACAAGGAGTAGGGTCGCCTGTCTAACCTCATGGGTTTTCTCTGGGTCCTCCAGTTTCCTCCCACTGCTAAAGACCCCTACGTGCAAGCAAATTATTGAAATAATGACTTAATTTGTGTTGAGTGGAGTTAAACCCCATTTCTCTCTCTCTCTGATTTCACACCATGGAAAACAATTTTTTTAGGTTTGACTCAGTATGTGTGTAGGTGTTACAAACTGACAATACAGATTCACAATAAGACAAATAGCACCAATTGTTTATGGCTTAAGAGTTGATGATTAGTATATTGTAGTTCTGTTCTTTCATTTAACTTAGTTATTCATATGTTGGTAGTTACAGAGGAAATATGGTATTATTAGTACATAGTCATTGACTTACATTAGGGTGCAGTATGATGAATGAATGAATGAATGAAAGAATGAGTGATGAATAAATAAAAGACCCAGTGATTCAATGAATGAATGAGAGAGAGAGAGAGAGAAAGAGAGAGAGAGGTGGACAAAGGAGGTGTCAATCCCCCAAGGCAAATTCTGTCACTTCTTTTGTCTTAAGATTTAAGATATTTTCATCATTCTTGGACCCAATATATAAAAAAAAGTTTAAAATAGAGAGAGAGAGAGAGAGTTTAAGTCCACTCACACAAACTAGGTCATTTCGGGACTAACATATACAATTTATATCAATAATTTGCTTGTGCGTAGGAGTCTTTAGCAGTGGGGAGGACCTGGAGAAAACCCACTAGGTTGGACAGGTGACCCTACTCCTTGTCACGTAAAACCGGGGAATCAAAATCACACCAGCTGACTCAATGACAAGACCTTATGATACAAAGCTCGCATGCTAACCATTCCACAATCCAAACCCCCTGAATGAATGAGAGAAAGACAAATGAGTGAATGAATGATTGGATTAATTAATGAGATATGATTCATAATTCTTTTTTTTATTGACCTGGTACAGCATGTGCTATGAACTTTGTGTAACATGGACAAAAGTCGAGTTAATGAATAATGAATTCTATTAATTTAGATGTTGGTGTGTGAATCATCTCACAGTTTGAATATTACCATCTCTAACAGGGTCCATATCATTTATTGTACTTTGTATGAGATTCTCCGATGCAGTCATGTCAACTGTGCTATAATGAGTCATATTCCCCACTCGGCCCAGTTAAGCACAAGATACAAATACTTAATTCTTGTCTTGAAATGAATTTGACAGTGTGTTCTTTTTTGGGCAAAATATTTTTTGTGAATCATGGTAAAACTTGATATTTGGATCAATTTTAATTTGTAACTCAGCTGTGCATGTAAAAGATCATTTGAATTATTATCTGTTGAACGATTCTTTCTTTATGGATTATGCCACTTGTAATAGTTCAAACATACAAAAGAATTGGCAAGTATGGTATTTTATTGTATGTTTTTTATTTGAATGCGCTTCGTTTATTTTTATTCCGTGTCGAATTGAGTTAAGTGAGGAATATTGAAATGAGGTTCGTTCGTCCTTTGTCTGGTTTTGTTTCTGGAGCATATCTCATAAACTGTTAAATTAGCTAAGTCTCTAACTCAATATCATCCAAAGTCTTCGACATTGAAAACACGAATTATTTGTCAATTCAAATCAACATTGATGCTGTAATCTTACTGGGAAAAGGTAGGCGTCTGATATCCAATATTTAAGATAAAATAAACATTTTACGATTGGTACACGAATGTGTACCATAGTCTGTTTCATTTGTAACAATTGACCAGAAAGAACGAGGCTAGACATATTCAACAACTCATGTCAAACAGTGACGCCATATCTTATCTGGAGAGCACGCGCAATAGACTGGAATAACCAGACGCTAGAAATTGGCATTCGTTTGAGACTTATGTCGTATTTCGCTGGACATAACTGATTTCAAATTAGAGTCAAAATGGAAACAATTGAATGT
The DNA here is from genome assembly GCF_932274485.2 of Patella vulgata. NCBI lineage: Eukaryota > Metazoa > Mollusca > Gastropoda > Patellidae > Patella > Patella vulgata. Next base: position 10,372,614 of record NC_065885.2, read on the forward strand.
AAATCAGTTTATATACAATCAGATTACATTATTATATTATGAGTTGCGACCAATTGGGTTAATTTCTAGGTCCCAAATATTAGCGATTTTGCTAATTTGAAGAATTGTGCCGTACAAAGCCTGAATTTGTACCTGACAGTTTTCTGTGGCATCTGCCTTATCTCCAGACTCGGAGGTACATGTAGTAAAATCAGTGAGAAAACGTCCAAAGTTGCATTGGTCATATATCTGGTGGTTAATACCTCAAGGACTTTGCAATTAAATACCAGCAGTGAAATATTTTTAATTTTCACCAGTTGTAAAATCAGCCTTTCGTGGTCTCGCATATTCCTGAAGCAATGGTCCGAGAAATCCCTTTCGTGGTCTCGCATATTCCTGAAGCAATGGTCCAAGAAATCCCTCTCTGACCATTGCTGGATTGACTTCTGATACTTGAGCTTTTGAGGGAGTGTGTCTATTCTACCCGTTCAATCAAATCTATCCCAAGTACAGCAACATGACAGCCCTCGTTTAATCTGGGGTCTTCTCTAAAACTTTGGACAGTGATTTAATGTACATGTACATGTACATGTATTAAAAACAGTGAAAGTATTGTTCATCTCAAAATAGTATTGTTTACATTGTAAGCATCGATAGCCTTGTTTGTCACGCAATTAGTTTTTCTGCAATATTCTGCTATGCGCTGGTTGAATGTGAGTAAAAATTTTGTGAGTCATGATGTACATGTAACGTTATGTAAACAATGTGGAACTCTGTTTAAACCCGAATGACATTGTTACACTGTTAGGCATTGGTTGTTAAACAGACTATTGACCAGTTATAATTTGGAACAGAAATTTGCTTTCATTACGACAGTGCTTCACTGGGATTAGGTCTAATTAAACGAAACACTGCAAGGAGTATGTGGTCTCATGGAGACTTAGTGTTGAAAGTTAATTTCCCGTCCTTATAAAAATGATAAATAATCTGTTGCCATACATTGAGTGCTAGATCAACCATGCCTACATTGATATAGACTGTCAGACGTTAATTACGTCTATATTATTAGGTGGTTATTTGACTTCCAAGACGACATTTTAATCAACGGATGTCGCTGACCATAGATTTAATCAATATGAAAGTGAGGTCAGTACTGAATTAAAGACAGACGGTTGACATGAGACGTGTAATGAAGAGAAACTGAGGGGGTTAATGCCTGCAACAACAGGCTGATAAAAACGACCAGATTGAAAACCACAGATGTATGATATACGTTAGCACGTCATTTCAGACTCAACACAGACAACCTTTCAGACTCAGTTTGACGACGGTTCGGACTTATTTGACGACTTTTCGGACTCGGTCTCGTGATGTTTCGGTTTCGGATGAATAATTAAAAGACTGTTGAAAATTTGTGTGATTTATTTGTAATAGTTGTTTTGTTTTATTCAATTGGTCGGCGATGTTTGAGACCGCTAATAAAAAGATAACACTGCTTGTTCTATTTTCATGGGCGAGTACTGAGACCGAAACCATATTTTTTTTAGTCCAAATGACGCCTGGACCGAAATGACATGTTATTTGATATACAATGTGTTTTATCACAACTTTTGACATTTAATCAAACTATTTTTGTCACATTATGCTAAGATATATATTTTATTTGCCTGCACCAATAAAGATGGCCATACATCATGTAATGGAGGGAAACTAAAATGAAATGAAATGGGGTTTTATGTCTTATTCGTCTGAACCAGCCAGGCTAATGAAGACACCCATGCACCAGGCATTGTGATATGGGGTAATTTTGACTCCACAATGGCACTCATCCTTGGTATCCCTAGTGGTCTCATTCCGTTCTACTCCACTATACCATGGGGTATTCACATATTCAAATTATCTGCCCTTGATCGTAGTTTGATTCTACAAAACAATCAAAAATGGTTTACAAATCAGTCTTAGCCTCATTGTTTACGTTTACAACAATATGGCGGCTTGTTCGCTCGATTATGAGAGAGGCCACAAGTTGGATCAAGGTGTAGATATTTTGAATGCTTGTCTCCCCCGCCCCCTCCCCGCCCCCCCATGAAAAAACCCACGGGTTAGTGAAGTGGAACGCAAGGAGACAACTGGGGATACCGAGGATGAATGGCACTATAGCCTGCTGTCAGGAATCTTTAACATGAAGCCAATTGTAAACATGGAACTTTGTTTTTTTGTCCCATCTGAATGACTAGTCACCGAACACTTTGATCCAACCTTTGGGCTTTCAAATTTATGCAGGATTTACTTGGGCTCAAAATTTTGACTGGGCATTTAACAATTTTCTTAGAGAATTTATTTTTAATTGTCAATTTATTGTTTCAGCTCCAAGCAAGCCAAAGTTTTTGGATCGTATCATAACTGGAGTAAGACAGAAAACAAAATCCAAACATCGGACAGATGGAGCTCTTGATGGAACAGGCTCAAATTGTGATGATGTAGATGGAGCCCGAGGGGATAGCTGGTGCTCAGAATCCGAAGTATCCAATTCAGAATTCTTCCTCTCTGCCGAAGGAAGTTCTATCAATTTAGATGATGTGTCACAAATATGTTATGACTCCGATACCGAAACCGACGCCTATCAGACTGCAACTGGGTCTTTGAATTCCCCGTCAAAATCTTCAAAAGTTTGGTCGACGCCAACGTCTCCGGTGATTTCTGGGATTGTTCGTAGAAGGTGCTTGGATTATTCTAAATTAACAGAATCAGATACAAGTCCGGAATTAGTGCGGAGAGGATCCAAATATTCCGTGAAAGGAACTGTTCATTCCACACCCAGCTCACCTTGTGGATCTAAATCTCTGTGTTCAAAAGAAACGGAAACGGTACAACGGACAGAAAACTGGCTGAAAAACTACTTCAGTCAGTCTCGTGATGAAAAATTCTCAACTAGTGTTATGTCGAAGGGCTATGTGCGGGCATTAGTGGAAAAAATAAACGATCTGCATCATGAGATAACGCCTGATTGTAATGAAGAGTTACTGACCTTGTGTAGTGACGAACGTGTTAGCGACTCGAAGGAAACTGTTCAAACGAATCTTTCTGAGTCAAAGTCAGACGTCAATTTAAAATCCCTTGTGGTGCAACTTAACAATGAACAAAGTGATAAAATGTTCAAAAGTTTTCACAAGGAAAAAAGTAGTTCTAGAAAAAATAGCGTAGACTCGGCAAGTGCTGAGGCAAATAAACATCATCATACGAAAAAAAGTAAACCTGCAAATATAGACGTAAAACATACTGCTCCGAAATCTGTTTTGAATAGATCTGAAAGTTTGTCAAGCCAACCAATGAGTCCTGCGGAATTATTTGATAATAGTTGGTCCGATTCGGACATCGGAAGTTTTGATTCATCCGGCGATGAAAGTGAAATAGAGGAGAGTATCCCGGTGCCAGTTGTAGAAGAAAAGGTTTGTACATCTGAGTTTTGCCAAGATCCTCTCCTCTCCCAGAAAAATGGAGATTCAGAATCAGGATATTGTACAAAAACGTCAAAATATTGCACGCAAAATATCGTATTTCTGAAGATTTTAGAAATATTTCTGTAGCAAATGTACATGTAGCCGTTTAAACAACACATGTATAATTTGGGGGGTTGGATGACTGAATGGTTAGCGCGTGCGTGTTATATCATAAGGTCTGTGATTTCGATTCCCCGGTTGTACATGTACATGTACGTGACAAGGAGTAGGGTTGCCTGTCCAACCTCGTGGGTTTTCTCTGGGTCCTCTGATTTACTCCCACATACTACATGACATACATTTATGTCCGTCTTCATTAGCCCAGTCAGAGCTAAACCCCATTTCATTTAATTTATTTTGTAATGTCAATGTTTTCTATTTTTCTATTATATTTCATTTTGTGATGTCGATGTTTTCTATTATATTTCAGCTGGAATCTGTTTGTGAAATAAAACCACGAGATAAATTACAATGTATAGCGGAGGAATTATATAGAACAGAAAAATCATACGTGGATCGACTTCATCTTTTACATCAGGTAAGAAAACAGATTTTATGTTGTTTTATCCGGCCCCAAACAAAGTTAAGGGAAGGGTATTCAAACGGGCTCCATCCGTCCTTTCGTTCTAGTTTTTTTTAAAGTTTTTTTTATTCCATCCAAAAGAAAGTTAAGGGAAGGATATTGGAATGTCATCCATCTTTCAGGTTTTTGTTTTGAAAGCGTATCTCACAAATCGTTCAAAACATATTTGATAATGAAGAAGCTTTGTATTCACATCATCTACTCACATTTCAGTAAATTTTTTATCCTCAATACATCTTGTGATATTGATGCTAATTTTCATGATTGATATCTTTTTTGATCAGTACTGTATTTGTGAGAACTTAACGCAGAATGCACAAAATATAAAATTCAATTACATGTATGTGTATAATCGGAGAAGTCGATACATGTAGAATGTACCTACATGTACGTATAAATGTACATGAACAGTCGGCCTGTCAACAGTCGGCCTGTCAACAGGGCTGTTTTGCATTTACCTATAGGCTTGGCAGGCTGAAGCCTAGAGCCTCAAGATCTAGGTGATGTACATAAACAATGTCTAAGGGAGGTAACTCATCCTAAAACAAGATGATGACGCCCATGAAATTAATTTAAGTGTCCATTTGATTGGATGCCAGTTCAATATCCAACACTCTTAATTTTTTTTATTGTAAAATTTCTCTTTTCATTGGCCATATATATGTTTATTAAATTAATCCTAATTCGTTGTCACGATTTATGTTTGTTTATATTAATGCAAGAAATATGAGATTTATTGCGGGAAGGGTTAGGCTTGGTCCAGGGTTAGGGCTAGAGGTAGCGCTAGTCCTGTTTACATCTCAAAACTTTGACGAAATCTGCAGGTCATAACCCTTGCCCTAACCCACAATCCACCTGTCAAATTTGCAGGATCGTCTCCGATCTAGGGTTCTCCGTAATCTTACACATCATCCTTGGCTTTGTTCTTTAATGTTTAAAACACATTTTCATTTTCATCGGAGATTGGTATTTGAATACCCTAGGGCCTCGCTTTATCTAAATCTGGCACCGTCCATCAAATGTTTAAAGTGGGAGGATTGTTGATTCCTAATAACGTTAATTAGTTAATTAGTAGTCTTGAATTAATTAGCTCCAGCACACCTGGGAATCATTTATAAATACACTTAATGATACAAGAACACATTCTCATTTTAATAATGGAGACTTTTAATTAAACCGATTTTATAAAGAATTGGGGTACTTGAAAGAGGAATCGTTATTTTTATTCCATCTGTTTTCACGTAATCTGATTCTGACACTTCCAAAGTAGAACTATTATATTTAGCCTGTAGCCTTGTATGACAGGCAGTTTATTTAAATTTTTATATTCCATCCACTTCAAGATTTAAAATGTGACAGTGCTACCTTCCTCACAGAATAAACAAAGGGAAGATTTTAATAATATGGATCTGTTATCAATTGGCCTTGAGATCTCATCTGGAAGGGTTTATTATTCCCTTAAGTTGCTCTTAACATTTTCAAGTTATCTTACGATCATCTTAACCTTAGCAACAGACTTAAAGATAGGTTCCCAGAAAAGTATTTATCGGGTGGTTATTTCCAATAAAAGTATGGCAATTTTGGTATATACATGTACAGAGATATCCAATCTTACTAGAAAAATACTGGATTCCCTGAAAAACACTTATGGAGCGTATAGAGGACAACAATGTAAGGGTTCCACTAATCGACAGCCCGACGATAAGGAATATCTGCACGCGTGACTTCGAAGGTTGCACGCGGAGATTGAGCGCTTGATGTACTTGTTAATAAATTTTACGAAGAGTTAGACATACAACACTTTCTGAGATAAAGATCACGGAAAAAGACGTGGGCAGTGGATAATCCGAGAATTTAATTAGGATTTGATATTTGTAATAAATAGTCAGCGATTGTGTATGCAATGAATTCTCCTCCGACTTCGCACCCGTAAGTCACATGACACAAACATGACCTCTTTTGATCGATTTTTTATAGCAAGGGTATTCCTTGACAATTACAATGTTTTGAGAAGGATTTGAAGCAAATTTATGATCAATTAATTACTTTGAATATGTTTTTAAGCCAAATATACTGTATCATCAAATCACCTAGTTTGCTGTATCTTTAAACAATAAAATCTTAGTGACAGACGTGGAGGTAGATCTTGTCCATAGACATTGGGGGAATCTTAGTCACAGACATTGAGAAACTCTTAGCCACAGACATTGAAGGGGACTGGATGGCCGAATGGTTAGCACCTGCGCGCTGTATCATAAGGTCTGTCATTGAGTCAACTGGCGTGGTTTCGAATACCCAGTTGTACGTGATAAGGAGTAGGGTCGCCTGCCCTCTGGTTTCCTCCCACCGCTACAGACCCCTATGCGCAAGCAAATTATTGAAATAAAATTGAACCATATGTTAGTCCCTAAATGACCTCTCTCTCTCTCTCTCTCTCTCTCTCTCTCTCTCTCTTTTCATTAGCCAAGTAAGTGCAGAAAATTGAGACATTAAACCAAACTTCATTTCACTTCGTATCATTCGTGTGTGTATTGTGCAATATATTTAATATTAAACCTCTGTTTCTTATTCCAGAAATTTTATTTTCGAGTAGTTCAGGCCAATCAAAATCAACCATTTATGACTCCAGATGCGGTCAATCAGATGTTTTCTAACGTTAAAACTATCTATCAGTTTCATCATGACTTTCTTCTACCTCAGTTAGAGGAACGCATGGAAAAATGGTAAGTAGCCGTCAATGTTTAGTTGGGAATGGATAACTCATCTCTTTGATTAATAGAGGGTGCTTTGAGTCATGGGTTCGATGTATAATCATACCGGTACCGGTACAATCTGTTTCACAGAGGATTACGAAAGTCTTCTAACATCTCTGTAAAATATGACTACCTTCAACACGCGATGTGTGATGCAGGACGGAGGGGCTGACAAGGAAAGCTGTCTAGTCGTTCGGATGGGACGAAAAACCGAGGTCCCGTGTACACATTGGCGTGCACGTAAAAGATCCCTTGACAGTTGGAATTCGATATAAGAGTAGGCCGTAGTGCCGCTGTCCGGGCAAAATTTCCCTCATAGCACACTGTATGGCGTATGCCCGTCTTCATTAGCCCAGGTTAGGAGCAGAACAGTAGGACGTTAAACTCCATTTCATTTCATTTCATTTTCAACACGCGACGTCTCATCACACGGCGTCAATCATTGGCTCAATGGTGCGTGCATTGTTTACATAAGACCTTACTGATTCCGGCGAAATGGAGCCTTTTACTCATTTACCCTCAATAGGAAATAATTTTTACCTACAAATACGTCAAACGTCTTTATTTATTTTTTTAAAGCTTAAAAAAAATGTTTTAGAATTTAATTTGTCGGAGGAAAAAAGTTAATATTTGTGGCTCATTAAGTCGCATCAATGTCATCCTTATCAGTGATTGTTGCGGCCTAGCGAATATTCACTGCTGATCAGTGTGGTACCAGTTATCATAATCATAATGCACAATAAATGTCAAAAATACACTATGACTGAGATATGCTGTAAATACGTTTTGGAGCGTTTGACATATTTGAGAGGACGCGGTAAATAAGTGAACGGGTCGTCCATTTATAAACGCCTCACAGAGAAATTAAACGGTCAACTAAACGGTCACCATTAAACTAAGCCATAGTAGGTCTCGAACAACTTTAATCAATTATCAAACGATATTTTGAAAGTAAACTACATGTATATGTATACTTTCTCAGGTTGAAACCCCCAATTAAACGATACCAGTTCTGTAGTACTCCCCTGACCCCACTCCCCCTCTGTTTTGTACCCATAAGAGATCTTGTTATTTGTGCTGTCAGCAAGGCCCGATGTATTGTATAGAATAAAATCAGACATCAAGGTAGGCAGACAGGCAATTTTATTGAATTTAACATCCATGAAATCGCAATCTGATTACAATACAGATCTATATATCGTTTCGTTTTTTTATAATTCAATGGCCTACACTACATGAAGATCTGACTGGTTGTAGTAGAAGGTCGCGTCAGAGCTCATACGAGCGGCTTTTGACCCTATGAGGTCAGACATTTGATTAACCAATCAGCGTTGATGTTTCTAGTGGGTTACCCACGGTTCCGTGCACCTCACGCCAAAAGCTTGCCGTAACAGACCGTTTCATTAGCTAAACGAAATTTTGAGCTATAAAAAATGAAATGAAATAAGATCTGTGTTTTAATCAGATTGATGAAATCGCAATCAAAAGTTCTTGTTTTTGTTGAATATATTTTACTTTCCTATTTTTAACAGGGAAAATAATCCACGTATTGGTGACTTGATGAAAGAGAATGCTCCTTTTTTGAAGCTGTATACGGACTACGTGAAGAATTTCGACAATGCCATGAATCTAATCAATTATTGGCAGGAAAAATCAACCAAATTTTCTAGTATTATACGAGAGGTGCAGGTATGGAGTAGAATTTTATATATCATGACATTTCAAAGATTTAATATTCTTATTATCCAAGTAATATTTGATTGTGCTTATGGTGCGACCAATATTGAATTATTAGATCTTCAATAGGTACTTGAGTTTCATGAACAAAGGGGGGTGTGGATGGCCGAATAAATAGCGTGTGCGCATTGTATCATAATGTTTGTCATTAAATCAGCTGGCATGGTTTCGATTTCCCGGTTGTACGTGACAAGTAGTAGGATGTCTGTCCTACCTCGTGGGTTTTCTCCGGTTTCCTCTCACTGCTGAAGACACCTACATGTACGTGCAAGCGAATTATTGAAATAAAATTGAACCATATGTTAGATGTTAGTTCGAAATGAACTACTTTGTGTCGAATGGATGTTAAACCCATCTCTCTCTCTCGCTGTCTCTCTCTCTCTCTCTCTCTCTCGCCAGTCAATAACACTGCCAGTTAGTCAAAATTGAGAAATATGACTCAACTGGAAGCCCTTCTCACACTGTTCTATGCATCATTTGCATAAAATCAACACTCAACAACCACTGAAATTCTAATATGCATGTATAAATTGAATAATTGACAAACAGCAAGTAACATATGGTCTCAATTACTAGATAAAATATTTTAAATATTGCCAGTCTGCATTTATTTTATGATGAATATTAAATTGACTTGGAGGTTTTCAATTTATCTTGCAAATTATATTTTACAAGCCTTGTGTACTCTCAGACATAAGACCTGTTTACATTACAAATTATATTATACAAGCCTTGTGTACTCTCAGACATAAGACCCGTTTACATTACAAATTTTAAGCATGCCAGGAACGGTACCTGGCACGGCACGGTTAATGTTTTTGTAGTGTAAACGGGTCAAACATAAGCGTGTGGATTACTGCGCATGCGCGAAACGAACCTTGACCTTTTCCCCACGCAAACTTTGACAGTTCTGTCATCATTTCTGTCTTAATGGCTGCTCAAACTAAATCAACCTTCATAATTGTTTTCAACCGGGTAATTTGCATAGGGACTCAAATTAACTTTCTGTGAAGAGTTGCATATGGCACGGTTCCGATACCGGTTATTTTAGAGTAATGTAGACGGGTCAATTTCTTGAAATTTATCGTGGCCTGGTACCGTGACCAGAACGGCACGTTTATTGCGGCCCAAGTGTAAACAGGGCTATTGGCTGTTCATCAGACGCTTAAATTTAAACTAGTTTTAAAATGTTGGGGTTTATTAGCCATGTGAGTGTTGTGTTCGCCCTTACTTTTGACCTAACAGCTTGACCTTGTCAGAGGTTAGAGTTAATTACGCATGGGCACATGTCATCCTTTTGCCATGAATATAACTCAATGTACATTCCCAAAGCTAGCTGAAGACATTTTTGAAGTTGTCCAGTTCCGATTTTCAAGATAGCAAGCCTTTTTATTAAAAAAAAATCCTTCTCGGAGAGCTATTTTTTTTTTTAAACTGTTTTTTTTGCCCCATTTTTGTGTTCAGACGACAAAGTTAAACTTTGATAACGATTGCCAGACTTTCTAAACCAGTTTAAGTTCAGCGTCTGAATGGCATACAAGTCATTCTGCACACAGAGATCCATCTACTTCATACTTCGAGAATAGATCTCTGTCCTAAATGGCAGCCATATCCAAAAATTTGTATTACAGTTTTACACCGTTTCACATCTGTCATACACATGAAGACTAAATAAACCTTTTCAATTTTATTAAATGGAAATGAAATGAAATGAAATGAAATGGGGTTTAACGTCCTACTGTTCTGCTCCTAAGCAGTGTGCTATGAGGGAAATTTTGCCCGGACAGCGGCACTACGGCCTACTCTTATATCGAATTCCAACTGCCAAGGGATCTTTTACGTGCACGCCAATGTGTACACGGGACCTCGGTTTTTCGTCCCATCCGAACGACTAGACAGCTTTCCTTGTCAGCCCCTCCGTCCTGCATCACTGACAAGGGAGAACCACGCCGGAAAATCTGGATGAACTTTCTCGGCCAATGCAGGGATCGAACACCCAACCTCCAGGCTAGCGAGCTAGCGTCTTACCCACTTAGCCAAATGATCCCCGTATTAAATGGAAGCAGAATAAATACTGAACAAAATTCTCAAAGTATACCTACTGTTTTAGACTAAAATTATTGATTTAGGACTTAAAATGTCGGTCAACTAGCTTAAGTGTCTGTTCTCATGCAGAGCTAATTGTAGACAGGCAGCCTAAGTTTAGTATGCATACAAGTAGCATGAACTATTTTGAGACGATGAGATTGATTATGGTTACAAAAATTCACATATATATGTCATTCAGTTCAGTATGTAGGAAAGAAATTATTAACTTTTTAATTACAGTTTTATATATTTGTTTATTTTATTTTATTTCAGAAATTACCGGAATGTGGTAATCTGACTCTACAACATCATATGTTAGGTCCTATACAGAGAGTTCCTCGATACGAACTATTGCTCAAAGGTACGGTACTCTATCTTAAACTTTTTATTTTCAGTTAATATTAAAAATGTTGATATCATCATCAGTGGTTAAGTGAATAAGGTGCTAGCTTAATAACCATGTTGATCCCATTTTGTCCATTATTCCTCAGGTTTTTCAAGTCAGGTTTGAGTATGTCAGACTAAGATAGACTAAAACAGGAATTTGTTCTTACTGCCCTTTATCAAACGTCACCAATTGATAAAGTTTATCAGACCTATGTTCATGTGGCGTGATTTCAATTCCCCACCGGTACATGACAAGGAGTAGGGTCATCGGTCCAACCTCATGGGTTTCCTCCCACTGCTAAAGACCCCTACGCGCAAGCAAATTATTGAAATAAAATAGAACCATATGTTAGTCCCGAAATGACCTAGCCCTGCACGCAAGCAAATTATCTAAATAAAATTGGATGATATGTTAGTCAAACCTTACTGTAAGTATTTAAATCGGTCTTTGATTCTTTTTTACAGATTATATCAAACATTTGCCTGAAGGATCACCTGACCTCCTAGATGCTCAAGGTAAGAAATCGGTGCCATGGGATATTCATTCACCCTGAATCCCCTAACTTAAACTTTAATAGATTTGGTTTAAAATAAAACTGTTAATTTGTTAAATTTGATTTGTTTTGCAAGTGGGTGTCTGTCTTCCTATAAAAAAGACCCACAGATTTTGAGATAATTAACTGATTTAAACCAAACATGAAATTAAATGACATGGGGTAAACGTCCTGCTGGACTAATGAAGACGTATATACGTCATACAGTGACAGTGGCACTACAGCCTACTTGCCAAGGGATCTTTTACGGGTTCACCAGTGTGTACACGGGACCTTGGTTTTACGTCCCATCCAAATGACTATGTATTGCCAGGCCCTTGATCCTGCACCACTGACAAGAAGGAATCATGCCAGAAAATCCTGATGAACTTTCTCGGCCAGTGCAGGGATTGAACACGGGACTTCCAGGTTAACGAGCCAATGTCTTACTCACTGAGCCACTGTGACTCCAAACAAAAAACGAAGCTTACATTTATAGTTGTACACAAACAACCTGGTTTCTATTATTTCATGTCCTTTTTTAGGTAACAATCATATGTACTACAAATTTAATATCTAATTTAATTTTTTTTTTTTCTCTAGTTGCCCTTGATCTTGTTACCAAGGCTGCAAGCCACGCCAACGAAGCCATGAAAAAAATAGTAAGTTTACATAATTTTCATTTTCAGATATTTTTTGGGGAAAGAGATAAACTTTGCTGGCTTTTTTTTATAGCTGAAATAGAAGGAAAGTTTATTGAAAACATTAGTATAAATTCTGTATCTGTTTTTAATATAAAACCTAATTTTGTTGTTTTCCAGGAGAAATTCCGAAAGTTGTTAGAAATTCACCAGAGTTTACGTGGTATTAATATAGATTTCATCAGTCCAACAAGAGTATTAATACGCGAAGGCCTTATCACTAAAATAGCAGCTAGAAGTGGTGAAAAACAGACTCGTTATCTTTTTTTGGTAAGAAAAGTTTTTACATATTTTCAACGCAGTGGGATGTGATTGATAGACGTGTTTGTTATTCTAGCGTCTGATCATCAATTGAGAAAGTTAAATCCTGTGTAAACTACGATATTGTGCAGTTGAATCTCTAAAAGAAAATATTCCAAAAATGGTTCAATTCCTTTCAGTATCTCCATAGATACGAAGAATTGAAAATTGTGCAATATTCGGCATCATCTACAGACAATATCAAGAAGGGGTATAACCTTGGAATTGAAACCATACCACATGACTCAATGTCAGACCTTCTGATCCAATGCGCACGCGTTAACCATTCGCTGGCGTCCCCATCCAACCCCACACATACACACACACACACACACACACACACACACTTCACAGTTGAAATTCGATGGCAAGGAAACAGAAGCGCCACTGTCCAGGCTAAATTCCTCTCATTGTACGATTTTAAACCCATTTCATTTAATTCAATTAAGTAAATGAAAGAGGACAAGACAGTTTTAAATATTTGAATGATTATTTGATTTGATATATTTCAGTTTAATGATCTGTTGTTAATCTGTAGTGAACCTATGTTAGGGGCGTATAAAGTCCGAGCTCAGATGGATATAGACAGCATGGAGGTATGTTCATACATCACTTTATTTTGACAAGTACATTAGTATTATATGGCCCAGGACCCGAGCATGACATCAATGCAGCCATCATGGAAATGTGACATCATATTGGAAATCAAAAATCCGTCAATCGATGCGCAATTGTCCAAGGAACAAGCATGCCAAGTTTCATGTCGATCATACTTCAATTGGCGGAGTTTGGGGCTTTTTTCGTAGAGCGTCGCCCACAACAAGAACAAGACGAGTAGCGCTTGGAGTCCAGTTCCTGGTCGAATATCAGGAATGATAATATGCTTCAGTCCACATCACTAAGGGTTACGCTCATAGTACAATATGAATATTTGCCCGGTGTCTAGGTTACAGTTAAAAACAGATTACCTCCCTTTATTCATGCACTTTTAAGTCATAGAAAGAGACCCCCAACTTATTCTGCTTAAGGAGCACAACTGGTTTTTGTGTAATTTCATACATCATCCTACTGTGCCCATTTACATCTAGATAGACTGGAATACAATAATCAGTACTCTGCACAAATTTTGTATCTCAAACCAGCACACCTTTCGGTCACAAATCCTACTCCCTAACCACTGTGCCAAATAATTTCATTATTGGTCTAATGCAAGTCCTGGAATTTTGCTAAAGTTTGACTAAGAACACTCTAGCCTTTTGTGTCAATAGATTACGTACCTTTATTAATGCATGCTGCTTAGTTGATCTATAGGGCAATTAAAGATACAGAAAGGCAAGTTTCACAACAGAAGCCTTGCAACCAAAAGTATGGTATGCATTATAATCAAAAATCTATAAATAATAAAACGATTGTTATTTTTTTTTTTTACAGACAAGAGATGGTGATAATTTAAGTATAGCTAATACGTTTAATTTAATGAGTAAACAGAAGACTATAGAATTATTGGATGAGTAAGTTGATGAGATAATTACTAGTCACTAATTTGTATAATATACAGAGCTTAGTCATTAATATGTATAATATACACAAATTACTCATTACTATGTATAATAAACACAAATTACTACTTTGTATAATATACATAAAATACTCATGGCTATGTATAATATACACAAATTACTCATTACTATGTATACTATACACACATTACTACTTTGTATAATATACACAAATTACTACTATGTGTATTATAGTCAGTGCAGGAGGACCGCACTATATACAAGACAAACCTGCGGGCAGGACACACAATATGTACAGACATTTCGAATGTATGTATCAAAACAAGGTCCAGCTGTAAGCATCTACTTGATCATTGCTATGTATTATCTATAAAACTTATTCATTAATTTGTATAATATGCACAAATTACTCTAGACTATATACATAAATTCTGGGTATATTATCTTCAAACACGGGGTTGGGTAACGTAATGACACGATGTATTTGTATAAAGTACACTTTATATTGTTTCGGTTCAACTAATAAAACAAATAATTGTCTTGTTTCAGACAAACACCAGAAGATGAAGTTAATTGGTATGAGGTAAGTTTATATAAACATTTCTTAAGACTTATTTATATCAACTGAGGATTGTCTTTGCATAGTTAACATTTTAAATCAAGCAAATAAGTTTTAAAACATACATTATTTGTGATTTTTATTTCATACTGTTTATTTTGGATGTTTTTTTTTATTTCAATACCTTTTTTTTTTTTTTAAAATTCTATTTTATCCAGTAAAATCCTATGTTATTCATTTAAATTCTATTTTTACTCTTAAAAATTCTATTTTTACTCTTAAAAATTCTATTTTTTTAAAAATCCTATTTTATTCTGTACAAAACTTAATAATTTTTGTTGATTTTTCTTGTCATTAAGTAATTATGCCAGCTCATGTATATTTTTTTTAAACTTCTATTTTGTTCTTTGAAATTCTATTTTATTCTTTGAAATTCTATTTTATTCTGTACAAAACCTAATATTTTTTGTTTCTTTTTTTCTTGTCATTAAGTAATTATGCCAGCTCATGTAATAATTGTTTTGTTGTTTTATAAATTTCTAGTCGATAAAACAAACGGTAATTGAATATAAAGAGAAGAAACAGAGAATTCGAGATAAACAACAGTCACTGACTAATCTAGAATCAGGGGTAAGTCATATAATCATACATATAGCTGATATTCAATCTGCCGATCGCGATTGTCCATTTTTCAGACTGTAATTGATTTCAAGGCTGAATCTTTTGCTAAAATTTAACGTTTAATTATGAAAACAGAACCGAAATATCAATAGTAGGTTATCTCCTGGCTGGGATTAAATTGGATTAAAAAGAGGCTAATCAAAAGATCATAGATATGTGGCTTAAATAGAACTGGGGGTCACGTGGCTAATTGGGTAAGACGCTGGCTCGCTAGTCTGGAGGTCGGGTGTTCGATCCCTGCATTGGCCGAGAAAGTTCATCCAGATTTTCCGGCATGGTTCCCCCTTGTCAGTGATGCAGGACGGAGGGCCTGACAAGGACAGCTGTCTAGTGCTTTGGATAAGACGAAAAACCGAGGTCCCCTGTATATATTGGAATACATGTAAAAGATCCCCTGGCAGTTGGAATTCGATATAAGAGTAGGCGATAGTGCCGCTGCCCGGGCAAAATTTCCCCTCATAGCACACTGTATGGCTTATGCCCGTCTTCATTAGCCCAGTATAGGAGCAGAACAGTAGGACGTTAAACCCCATTTCATTTCATTTCTTAAATAGAACTAAATTAGTTTATGTTTCTAAGTACTAAGACAAATTGGTAGTTCAGATCAGAAGGCAATGGAACATTTTCTTTTACAAAAGAGCTGGCCTCAAGTTCACAAAACATTCTCAGACTTAAGTTAAGAATTTACTCAAAATTGTTTGCCTTATTTTAACAAAAATATAGCCCTTTATAAAACTTTTGTTTTAATGTATCAAATACATCAATAAGAAACTAGATGCAAAGTTTTTTGTTTCTGGATTAAAGATATTACTCATGAACAGTGAACTTAAATCTGAGAATGCTTTGTGAACTCTGGGCTGATTAAATTCTAGCCTGGCTCATTTAGAGAATAGATTTTCTCCTACTCAAAATGTTAAATGAATTGAAATGCATTTCTGATGACATAGGTGATGTTTATATATTTTTAGATTGAAGGTAACGTAGGAGAAAGAGCCCCCCGATGGATCCCTGATGAATCCGCTACAATTTGTATGAGATGTGATGCAGCGTTCTCTACATTTCGTAGACGTCATCACTGTAGAGCCTGTGGTTGGGTAAGAATATTAAATGTTTCTATTGATATTGGTTTATTTGTTCCCCTACTGCTGAAGGGCACTCCATGAGGTCTAAGCACAGTTTGGCTTCAATTGAAATCTGATTTCTTAGATGTGGATCAGTGGGTAGGATGTTTTCCAGTGTTGTTTCACCTTAACACTGTTGTAGGAAGGAGGTCCTAGCAAGGACCAAAAAACGAGGTTCCTTGTACAGGTTTGCGAGCAAGTAAAGAAATCTTGAAAAGTAAACATTTCCCTCATAGCACAATGTATGGCATAAACCTGTCTTTATTAACCCAGGTTGATGTAGAAAAGTCAGGTTTTAAACCAGGGATACTCGTCGGACATTTTTATTAGGGGTTAACAGAGGCCAGAATTAGGTCACCAGAAATTGTTGTCAGCTTCCGGGAAATCTGATCAAATAAGTTCCATTCCCTTTAATAGATTTCAACTAAAAATATTTCTTATGTTAGGTAATTAATACAAAATAAATTGATGAATCTCTCTATATTAAGCGAAGTGTTATTTGTCGATTGTAGTTTGTTATTTATTGTAATTATTTATTGATAAATTTTTATTATTTATTGATAAAATTTTATTATTCATTTTTTGTAATTATTTTATTGGTTGTAATTATTTATTGATTGTAATTATTTATTGATTGTAATTATTTATTGTAATGTATTATATATTTCAGGTTATATGTAGTAAATGTTGTAAGAAAGCACCGTTAGAATATTTAAACAATAAAATAGAACGAGTCTGTCAGAAGTGTTATAATGTTATTGTTAAAGTCAATAAACTAGATATTGATCAAGACTTATCATCGTTCAAGAAAAAAGGTGTTTTACAGGTAAAATTGATAGTAGTTTTTTGGCTGCCGGGGCAAAATTCCCCCCTGCCCCCCGCCATACCCTACAGCATACTATATACTCATTTTCATTAGCCTGCTGGGTGTTGAATCATATTTGATTTGATTTCCCTTCTCCTATAATGTGGGAAGCCATGGTAACTCAGTGAGCAAGACACTGCTCGTTATCCAGAAGGTCCCATGTTGTAGATATTAGAGGGGGTTGGATGACCGAATGGTTAGTGCTTGCACGTTGTATCCTAAGGTCTGTCATTGGGAGAGAGAGAGAGAAATGGGGTTTAACGTCCACTCGACACAAACTAGGTCATTTCGGGACTAACATATGGTTTAATTTTATTTACATAATTTGCTTGCGCGTAGGGGTCTTTAGCAGTGGGAGGAAACCGGAGGACTCGGAGAAAACCCACGAGGTTGGACAGGCGACCCTACTCCTTGCCACGAACAACCGGGGATTCGAAACCACGCCAGTCGACTCAACTGTCATTGGGTCAACTGGTGTGGTTTCGATTCCCCGGTTGTACGTGACAAGGAGTGGTCGCCTGTCAAACCTTGTGGGTTTTCTCTGGGTCCTCTGGTTTCCTCCAACTGCTAAAGACCCCTAAGCGCAAGCAAACTATTGAACTAAAATTGAACCAAATGTTAGTCCCAAAATGACCTAGTTTGTGTCAAGTGGACATTAAACCCCCTTTCTCACTCTCTCTTTCATTGCAGGTTCAAGCTACAGATTGAAATAAAAGTCTATCATATATATCCTGAAATCCCCCAAAACCCCATTGCTATCTTTCTATCACATCTGCCTTCCAAAAATGGTGCAGACATAAAATTAATTGTGCAGAGTGGTCTCCCTTGATAGCTCATTGTTCATTCAATAGATATGTCACAATTATTCGAATATAAAAAATGTACGGTATGTTTATTTACAGGTTCAAGCTAGAGATCCATGTGTTCTTGCCACATATTTACATATGTCTGCTGATAAAGGAAAAAATTGGATGAAAAGATGGTTTGCTGCTCATGAAGATTTTGTTTTATATTCTTTTAAATCTGATCAGGTACGTGGTCATTCATATTTGTGTTACTGTCATAGAGTCAACTGGCGGGGTTTCGATTCCCCAGTTGTACGTTACCAGGAGTAGGGTCGCCTGTCCAGCCTTGTGGGTTTTCTCCGGGTCCTCTGGTTTCCTCCCACTGCTTAAGACTCCTATGCGCAAGCGAATTATTGAAATAAAATTGAACCATGTGTTAGTCCCGAAATGACCTAGTGTTTGTCAAGTGGATGTTAAACCCCATTTCTCTCTCTCTCTCTCATATTTGTGTTAACGCCTCACACCTATATCTCTGATTGATAGGTAGGAGAAATACCACAACAGCTTTTGATAGAAAATGTCAATTATTTGATAAATGACGTAATAAGCATTACAAAATTTACAATTTCTAATCAGAGAAAACAAATGGATAATTTGATAGACTTTGTATTGTATGGGAGTTAGTCATGTAGATATGAAATGTAAATGAAATGAAATGGGGTTTAATGTCCTACTGTTCTACTCCGAACTGGGCTAATGAAGATGGGCATACGCCATACAGTAAGCAAAGAGGGAAATGTTGCCCGGACAGCGGCGCTATGGCCTACTCTTATATCGACTTCCAACTGCCAAGCGTACACAGGACCTCTATTTTTTGTCCCATCCGAATGACTAGTCGGCTGTCCTTGTCAGGCCCTCTGTCCTGCATCACTGACGAGGGGGAACCACGCCGGAAAATCTAAATGAACTTTCTTGGCCAATGTAGGGATCAAACACCCGACCTCCAGACTAGCAGGCCAGTGTCTTACCCACTTAGCCACTGTAACCCCCACTGTACTCATGACTGTAATATACCGAGAATAAATCCCTTCAAGATTTTCAAATTCATTTCTACTTGACAGAAGTACAGTGTGTCTAGTCTTTCGGAGAATACAAAAACAGACTATGCATTTGAAATGTACATAAATGGTCCCTGCCAGGAAGCTCATTTCAGACATTTTTGCCCACCTTGACTGACGGGCAGTGAAATAGACCCCCTGAAGAATTTACGAAACTCTTAAAATATTTGGTTAATGCTAAGTATTGTTGTATTCTTTGGAAAAATATCTTGCCAATCCAAAATAGTGATAAAAAATGAAGGAAAACTGCACAATAAAACACAAACAAGATTGACATTACAATAATATTCATCTTTGATTTTTGGGGTTATTTTATTGATAATTTAATTGATTAGTTTATTGATTATTTTTTTCTATTTTATTGATTATTTTTTTTTATTATTTTATTGATTATTTTTTTTTATTATTTTATTGATTAGTTTATTGATTACTTTATTGATTAGTTTATTGATTTGATTAGTTTATTGATTAGTTTATTGATTTGATTAGTTTATTGATTAGTTTATTGATTTGATTACTTTATTGATTACTTTATTGATTACTTTATTGATTATTTTTATTGATCGATTTCTTTCCAGGATACATGTGCCTTAACATCTCTTCCTCTGCCAGGGTATAAAGCAGAAGCTGTAAAAAATATTCACAATCGACCAGACGTGTTTAAACTGTATCATAAAGATAAAAAAGTTTACCTTTTCGAAACAGAAAGTCATACAGATTTTAAAAAGTAAGTTTCAGAGCCATTTTACTAAACGATACTTATCGAAGTTATTTCCTCTCTGAATCTTTTATTGTCGTGAGAACTACAGGAGATGTCACCTTAGTTTTTTATTTGCCATTCATTTGACTGTAGGGGGGGAGGGGGTAGATGGCCGAATGGTTAGCACGTGCGCGCTGTATCATAAGGTCTGTCATTGAGTCAAATGGTGTGGTTTCGATTCCCCGGTTGTTTGTACGTGGCATGGAGTAGGGCGCCTGTAAAACCTTGTTTTTTCTACGGGTCCTCCCACTGCTAAAGACCCCTACACGCAAGCTAATCATTGTAATAAAATTAAACCATATGTTAGTCCCGAAGTGACCTAGTTTGTGTCGAGTGGACATTAAACCCCATCTCTCTCTCTCTCTCTCTCTCTCATTTTACTAAAACAAAACACAACCAGGATGGCTGTCGATTATTTATTCGTATTAGCCAGTCAAAGAATAAAAAAAGTCAAAAATATTGTCCCAAGTTCACCCTAGTTTCTTATTCTAAATAAGATATTTTAATTCTAAGTGTAAATTTAACGATTGGTACTCATGCTTTTTCATCTTCATCTCGTTTTGAAGCCTCATTGACACATATATAATATATTGCCTAGCTAAGATTATCTCAAAGTGACAACCCTGTTTATATGCTGTTAAGTCTGTGTGCATCGATTAAAATATAGTTTCTGTATTTTGTTTGTTTTCAGATGGATCAGTGTTTTAAATAAAATGGTTAATCTTGAATTGCCAGACGAAACCCAGAGATTTTCATCTCAGTCGACCAGTAGTGGTAATAGCACAGGTAGTGGTGCGAATAGTGCCGACACAACTAACAATAACGGTGAAACATCGGAACCTGAATTAACTGACGAGAACGCGGTTCAAATTTCACATAAACAATCTGTTAAAAAGGGAAGACGGTCGTCAAATTGCTAATGTCAATTAAATATCAGTGAATACGGTGTTTGAGATTCAGTGGATGGATTATTTAATGTGTATATGTGACCAGCGTAAACTTTATTGAATAGAACACAAGTTATATTTTGTGTGTGTTTTTCAGTGAAATGTGACTCAGAAAGTTTGACATATTTAGTGTTATGTGAAGATAGTGTTTCACATGTCTAATATGTGAAGGAATTACGACTTTATATGACTAACAAAGTTTATACAAATTCCGTGAAACAGTAGTGGCGTTGCATTGTATGCTGCAGATGTCAACTGGGTAGGTCTATGGATCAGAAATTTCAAAGTTATTAACACAGTTGATACTGTCAACTTGAGAAGAATTACATGTGCAAAGAAATTATTTTTTTATATGCTGGTCATATAATTTGACGAATGAAATGTGGTTACTATTCGAAATTAAGTTGAAATAATTATGCCTTAGATTTTAGAAATATTTCTCTATAAATAGGCCCTACCAGTTAGAATAATGTTAAATTATGTTTATTATGAAAACAAATGGATGGAAGTTTGTAGACTTAGCCAGAAATCTGGCCCTCAGTTCACAAAGCATTCTCAGACATCAGTTAAGAATTTACTCAACTTTCAATCACTGTTTTTGAGAAATATCTTTGATCCAGAAACGCAAATATTTGCACATAGTTTCTTACTGATGTATTTGGTACATTAAAACAACAAAAGATTTATAAAGGGCTATATTTTAGTTAAAATAAGGCAACTTAAGTCTGAGAATGCTTTGTGAACTTGGGGCCTTGTTGCTCCGATTCTTAACCTATCCCTGATGTCAACCACTCAAATCATATAATCCTTGAAAATGGAACACCACTCTTTGTCAAATTTTTAAATAAAGATCTTACTTATCGTAGAATGTAAAACATGGCGTTGATGTTAAGATATTATTACAGATGAATATGTGAACTTTGTGTACAGATGGCAATTTTCATGACCTTGGAATACAAAACTTTCAAACATAGGCTGTTGGAGAAAGATGGACAGTCACGTTGCTGTAAAGGTGGCCTGGAAGTGTGACTATCTAGCAGTTTTCACTAACTCCGTAGAACATAGATTGTCAGAGAAAGATGCATAGTCACGTTGCTGTAAAGGAGGCGTGGCTTTCTGGGGATCATCTTCAATAGAAGGCTTGATCTCGCTTTAACTCCGTACATCTTATCAAGATCTTCACATAACACCCTGCATGTTTTGGCACTAATTTCGATTGGGTACTCACCCTACTTGGGAGTCTATCAGATTCCTCGATCATCGCGAATACCAAATCTCGCGCTTTCCAGCTAAATTGTCTACCTGTGATAATCGAGTTGCAAAGTTCAAGGTTGGTTCAATGTCATGGTTTCCATGGAGGTCGCTATGTCACAACCTCTGATTGGACGCTACCGTTTACGTGTCTGCAGATAACGTAGCCATAAGTTTGGCAATTGTAAAGTAATCTAGCAACATCCAGATGTTGTAAAACTTGCAGTCGTTGCTTCAGGAACATGTCTGGGGATAGGTTAACTATTGAGTACATGTATTATAGTTGTAGTTAGATACAAAAATTAATATCTTAACATTACCAGGGAAAAGAGACCAATATTTTAAGATTTTTAATTGAAATTATTGTCTTAATTCTCACTTTACTAATCTGTTTGTTGATTAATTCATCATTTATCTTGGTATCCCACAAACTTCAAAATTAAAACCAACATCATGGAAATGGTCATATATAATAGAGTGTTCATGTATTTGTCCTGTGGCGTGCATTTTGTCATAGGATTATAAACTAATTGATAAGAATTGCTTTTTCGTAAGGTTTCTGTTTCTAATTTGAGAATTCGTTTGCGTTAGTTATGTCCAAATTTATGATAATGTACGTTTATTTTATATAAAAGCTATCGAAGCCTGCTTAGAATTAGAATTAATTGTTTTCCAACCTTTTTTTGAACCATGACCCACTGTTAGGCCTTTGACACATGTTTGTTAGGAAAGCACATCATGTAGGGAATCAAGGATCTCCCCTCCGTTGGGCCTTTGCACCATGTTTGTGTTGGGAATGCACCTCATGTAGGGAATCAGTGATTTCTCCCCTGTTGGGCCTTTGCCCCATGTTTTGAATGAGAAGTCTAGATTTTTTTAAAATAATTGTAAAACGAAATATAACTATGGTCAGGAATCAACATTTTAACTTTAATGATAAATAGGTTTAATGTTGGCCTACTCTTATAACAGTTTAACTATATTGGGTAGGTTATTAGTATCTGAAGATAGCATATTTATAGTACATGACAAATATACCAGTATCAGATACATGGTTTTCCACTGGGCCATGTATATGCCGGTCATGACTGCTCTGAGTTAAAAATTGACTGATTCTGCTACAGGAAACAAGGACATCATAAGAGGGAATATATATATATTTGTAAGATATGTATTGCAAAATGATTTTTTTTTTATTAACCCACATCATCCCACTAAATCTTTTATTTAAGTTCATGATTGAATATAATTAGATAAGGCCATACCAATTTTATTCATAGATTTTCACAAAAACCTGTTAAAAATTTGCTTGGTATTTCATGGGTAGACAAACAATACTTGGCCTCAAAGGGCTTTTTTTTTAAGAGACTCAAGAGGCTATTTTTTCTATGGATAACCAAACAGCTCTTTATTCTTAATTCATAGCCCTTAATTCTTATTTCTTCATTTGTTGTTGTATGAATTAAGAACTATGAATTAAGAATACTGAATAAAGTGCTGTTTGGTCTTCCATATTTTTCTATCAAGACTTAGAAGAACTAAAGATAAGTAACTTTGGTCTAATTAAATTAATATGACTGCTGTGCAGTTTTTGCTATTGTATATTTTCATTTCGCGTTCGTGCCATACCGTAATATAATAATGATAATATAAATTTGATTTAAGTTATCAGTATAAATTCTTATTATTATTTGCATAATGTTTGATAAATGATATTGACCGCTTTTTAGGATTTTGCAAAATAAAGGCTTTACATATGTAATTTATACTTTTATTTAATCATTCATATACATTTGAATTATTAGTTCATAATAAATATTTTTGATAATTTGAAGTTGTAACATGTGTATATAGTTATTTATTTCATATTTTAACCCATATAACCACAGGCACTTGTAAAATGTAAAAGGTCTTATATGTACTGATAGAGATATTGGGTCGAGATGAGTTATTTGCCCCTGAATTAAATAATATCGCTTACAGTCACAATACTTAGTCACAGCTTAAACATACATTATGCAAGAGCTAAATCTGCCTATTGCAGGTCTTTCTTTAGGCCTGAAATGTTATCTAAAGTATTAATTAGACATTAATTAACTTATCCAGACCATAATCAACTCTCGATGGCATCGCTAGCCTGAGATGTTTATTAGATTAGGTTCTAATTTGCTGTTCGACTTCCATTCATAATTTAATCAAGAAATGGATAATCAAGACTATGTTTTTTATCCTACCGACTTCAGTAGTGATGATCGAGGCTAGGCCGAAAATTCAATCGCTAAAATCTTGGTTCATAGTGGATCAATTTGACTGACATTTTCAGCAAATTCTCTTTACAGTATCTAGTTTTTAACTATTATAGTGAGAACTGCCAGCTCTTTATCTAATCTCCCATAATATATCTCTAATGTTATTTTTGAAAGCGATTTTCCATGTTACGGGCGCCTGTGGTTTCACTACAAAATTGGTGGCTAATTTATCATTTTTACGTTCCATTTCAAAGTTCATAGTTCAAATAACAATCAGGTTTTAAGAAAATTAATTCAAATATTTTGTTAATTTTTATTGATAGAATTTTTAGAAACTGTTTTGATTGATGGTACATATTTATATTGTCAGTATTGAATTTTTAAAAATGAATTCTTTTATATTCAATGTTGCGCACAGAAAGTAAATTGTTCTTAGCTCAACTGACCATCGATAGATTAATGATAATATATGATAATATTAAATTAGCTATAATTATACTGTTTTATATATTATTATTTTATATTATTAGTGTGAGAGATTTTTTTAGCTTGGCTTTCATTGATATTAGTTTTAACTATGAGCTCACTCCAATGCTGTAACACTGACTGGATATATTGATATTTACTGCATTCAAGTCCCCCTTCTGCTTTTTTCTTCATGTGTTTTAGAAAATGGAAGTTAATAAATGAAAGTCTACTAAATGAAAAAATAACAAAATGTTTATTAAAAATCTGTCGGAAGAGCAAATGATAGTTTTCCAGGGAAGCTTTATTATAACGGATTTAATCTTAAGTAAAGCCTTTATTACTGTAATTTTATAACATTGACTGCATGAATACATTGATATTTACTGGTAGTATTGACTGTTTGAATGCATTGATATTTACTAATTTGGTCCAATATAGGAATTTTAAGGACACAATACTAAGACACATGAATTCACAATACTGTACCATAAAACATCTAAAATGAATGTAATTTGCAAACTTTTTATGCCGATAGTGAAAACTTTGAAGTGGAGGTTTTGGTATGAATACATTGATATTTATTATAATTTAGTATAAATGAACTTCTTCAGTCAGTAAATTACATGAATTAATATTTGAATTTGAAGGGTTTTATGGTCTTTGTTTTACAGTAAATTACATGAATAAATATTTGAATTTGAAAAGTTCTATGATCTTTTCATTTATAGGGACAATAACACTCTTGCTGGCTTGACAGCTCCAGAAAATAAATAATAGCTTTATTCTAAGTACTAGATGTTTAAGTGTCCTACCTGTTGTGTAAATTATCCATTAAATCCTATTTTACTTGTCCAGAGGGTTCGAAAATATTTTAAAATCCAAGTCACATTTGAAAAGGTTTACGTTAGGCTTTTCAAATCATTTAGTTCAATTTTTACAATTTTTAAAATTAGGTGTGTTAAGATGAAATTTATATCACCAATTAATTGGAATATTGTAAAATAGTACAATTTGTTGATCAGAATAAAGATTGGGACATATTATTCAGTAACAACAAGAGTGGTATTGAGCCTTTAAGATTGGAGTGAGTTTTTTTAGTAATAAGATGAATCATCTGGAGTTAGTATATGTCTTCGTTATTTGTTGCCCAGGGTTTTTTTTCTGTTAAAGAGATTTATTATGTTATAAATGTGATTGTCCACCGTAATATACATCCAACAGATATAAATATATAAATAAATTAATATCAAATATTCCCTAAGACTTTTGTTAATTTTTATATTGCCACATTTTCATGTTGACGTATTATTGTCGTCGCCCCTGCCCCTGGACACTCAACAGGTCACACTTCTTATCCGATTTAGACGAAACGTGAAATATAGGTTTATCTCCCAAAGATCTCGGTTCCTTTCGATATTGGCATGTATCGGATCGAAATTTCATGGATTATGTCCCCTGATTGTACGAAAAATCACCTTTTTATCTTGAGGACTCTCTCTAGAGGTCACAATTTTCATCTTATTTTGATGAAACTTGAAATGCATGTTTATAACCCAATGATCTTTGTTCCTTGCGATATTCGCGCCTATCGGATCTTAACTTCCTGAATTACGGCCCCTGATTGTACGAAAATTCACGTTAGTAGCTTGTGAATCCTTTAGAGGTCACAATTATTATCCGATTTAAAAACCTGTTCAACTATATCACCGTTACATCGTAATGTTGGTGGAGTTCGAATTTCGTGAAAATCGGACCAAAACTGCTGGACAAAATGGCCTGGCCGCCCCTCGTACGCAGATAGTGTAAACATATGGTATATCAAGGCTGTGAACCCTTAAGTGGACGTTTTAACCCCGTAACTTCCTGGATTATGGCCCCTGATTGGTTGGAAAATCGCATTTTTAGCTTGTGGATTCTCTAGAGGTCACATTTTTTTTTCCGATTTTAAAAACCGTTTAGATATATCAACATTCCACCATAATGAAGGTTGGATTGGAATTTCGGGAAAATAGGAATGAAACTGCCCGACAAAATGGCCGCTCTTTGTACGCAAATTGTTTATAAGTATGTAATACAAAGGTATGGACCCTCTAGAGGTCACAATTTTTATCCAATTTTGATGAAACTTAAAACATATCATTATATTCCAAAACTCTAAGTCCCTTTTGATATTTGCGCATTTCCAACCAACAACTTTCTGGATTATGGCACCTGATTGTACAAAAATCGTTTTTGTTTTTAGCTTGTTCTCTATCCATCTGGGCGTATCCTGCCTGGCAGCCGCTGGTTTTACCTGTTTAAATGATCATGTTAAATATTTAGATTTGTATGTGTCAAAATAAAGGTAAATTCCTGGCTGCTTCCCTGCTATGCTACTCGAATGCCGACTCGCCCCCACCCCTTCACCACCACCACCATTTTCAATGAGCTTCCTACACCAATGACAAGATAATGACATTAATCCAGCAATACTACTGGAATAAGGCAAAACATACAACCACCAATAGCCCATCTACCAGAGAGTCTGGGTGGGCGTTTAAGGGGAACTAAGTGACCAATCTGATTAAAACACAGATCCTATTTCGTTTCGTTTTTTATAGTTCAAAATTTCGTTTTACTTGTCTTTAGTGTAGGGCACTCGGCAAATCTCGACAGATTCCGGTACCCTACATCTAATCTCGGCTGTATGACAGTAAGTGATATGTGCCTACGCCCATACATTTGCGATGCGGCTACCGGTTTACTTTAAACAGGAAAACGTGTCGCTTTTACAAAAAAATCCCAAATTGCGTCTTTTGTAGAGTGTATAGGGCCTATACCTAAATGAGCAGAGATATTGTCTCAAGGCTGCTGGTTTGATCAAATTCCCTGGTAATTCCCCAAACCCAATGCCAAACGTGACGTTTGTTGATATAATACACTCTCCACAGAAATCGCCATGGGGGCAGCCATTTTTCATTCGGAACCTTTAAAATAGTTCAAATATGGCGGAAATGGTCACACAGCCGAGATTAGATGCGTAGAATCTGTCGAGGTTTGCCGAATGTAGTGTAGGGCTGTAGGCCATCGAAAGTATAAAAAAACGAAATGAAATATAGATCTGTATTTTAATCAGATTGTTAAGTGACAAAAAAAAACAATCTGTAATGTCTTTGTATTGCGTCTTGTTATTGTTTGTTACTAATTGCAGAACGATTCATCAAAAAAACATCCACATCGCTTATTCTCTCTATTATATATTGTTTCATAATTGTGCAAAAATCTATTTTAGGCTCTTATCAAGTTATCTGTGACCCGGCCTAAACGAATGGGGGTTGGATGGCCGAATGGTTAGCACGTGCGCGCTGTATCATAAAGCCTGTCATTGAGTCAACTGGCGTGGTTTCGAATCCCCGGTTGTACGTGACAAGGAGCAGGGTCGCCTGGCCAACCTCGTGGGTTTTCCCCGGGTCCTCCGGTTTCCTCCCACTGCCAAAGACCCTTACGCGCAAGCGAATTATTGAAATAAAGTTGAACCATATGTTAGTCCTGAAATGACCTAGTTTGTGTCAAGTGGACGTTAAACCTCATCTCTTCTCTCTCTCTCTCTCTCTCTCTCTCTCTCTCTCTCCTAAACGAATAGTTTATGTGATGAATTTTCTTGATATTTTGGTGTTTGACACAGTCGCGGTCGGTTTTTGTTTTTCTATTTTGTTTCTTTAAAGTTTCCTGTCAAAATCGTGCCGAACTATTTTATTGCATATCAGTAAAACGAAAACGTAGCGTGGCAGGTACATGTATTTAGTATGTTTTTATGTAAAATCACAGTTTCTGTTCTTTGTGAAAGTGACCTCTTGTTACCCAAGATATACGCCAAAATGACGATAGAGACCATATATTTCTCAAAATTTTCAAAGGCCAGAGGGAGAGAAACCAACCGCCCCCCCCCCCTCAAAGGATACATTGTGTCACGAACCTAGCAAACCCCCTCCTGAAAAAAATCCTGGATCCACCCCTGCTAGTGGCGTCCAGAGTGGTTTCCTTTAAACATTGGGCTAGCATGTTGTCACCTGGCCGGATTAAGCATATGCAGGCATGGTTTTCTCTGATAACAACAGAGGAGCCGCTCTAATACAGGTGAAGTAAAGAAGCAAAATGACATTTCTATTCCATCCAAAGATGATAATTCCCATTGGTTTGCCGTGTGGAGGCCAAAGTCCAGATTTGAAGTTGAAATTAGAAAGTCTAAATAAACAGTTCAGCTGAGAAGACAAGAGAGACTATGTCCCACTTGGTCTGTTGGTCAAAAAGGGATTGACCCAAGGTCTGAAGGTCGCGGGTTCGCTCCCGCTATTGGACGGAAAAGTTTATCAGGATTTTCACTCGTGGTTTTTACTTGTCAGGACGGAGGACCGGACAAGGACAACTGTCTAGTCGTGCGAATGGGCCGAGAGCCGAGGTCCCGCGTACACATTGGCGTGTACGTTAAATGTCCCTTAGCAGTTGGAATTCGATATAAGAGTAGGCCGTGGCACCGCTGTCCGTGTAAAATTTCCCTCATAGCACACCGTATGGCGTATGCCCGTCTTCATTAGCCCAGCCGGAGCAGAACAGTAGGACGTTAAACCCCATTCCATTTCATTTCATTTTTTAAACCGGGCTGTCAAAATGGTGTCTTATTTTGATCAATAGTAAAGATTTAATGGCGATTTCTTGATCAAGAATGAATCTTTATATTGTGAAAAACAACAACCTGTGAAACAGTTAGGAAATATCTCTTCTTTGGAATGTTTCGACAAAAAATAATAACATTTCAATCTGTTTCGGGAAAAGCAGAATATCTTGTTGGGGAAGGTGGGGGGGGGGGGTATTTTAATTTTATTTGGCCAATAATTCATCATAACTTTTTGACGTCTTTTAATTATGACGTCACAATAGGTAAAACGTCATCTTGTTCTATCATTGAGCTATTATATCTGCTAAAAGAAAGACGCTCTGTGATAATTCTCTGAAATTAATTACATTTTCTACGCTTTCGTGAATCCAGACACAAAAGTGACATCAACTATGACTGTATTGTAAGTATATTTGATTATATTGTAAAGAAATTCTAAAAAGTAATATAAAAAAGTTAAAAACTCAATAGTTATTCAATATTTTCGTAGTCGAGTTGAGTACAAGTAAAAGCAAATAAATAAACTAGTTTTCTCTGTTATAAGTTTTAAATGCGGTTTTTGCTTTTTCTAATTAAAGAAGTTTGAATTATAAACAGTATTTTACTTTCTCTTATACTTTGTTTTATATTTATTCCAGAGAAATACCAGATTTTAATGATAGTAGTTTAGACTATGGTGATGTATTAAGCCAGATCATATATGATGATAACAACATGTTTGTTACATTAACTGATGAAGATTTGATTAACTCTACCCTTAATACTTTCAGTAAGTTTAACACTTTACTAGTCAACTCTATAGTTAATACTTTACTTTAATAATCGACCCTATAGTTAATACTTTTAGTAAGTCTAACACTTTACTTCAGTAATCAACTCTATAGTTAATACGTCTAGTAAGTCTAACACTTCACTGTGTCCAAAATCGGTTTACATTAAACGCTACAGTCAAATAACAGAATTAAAACAGTTGATAAAATCACACAAATGAAATGAGGTATAAGGTCTCGTCATTTGAAATAAACTTACGACAATATGCATTTAAACTTGGAATATGGAGGGGTCTATTCTTTTCCGAATTTCAAATGCCAAGACATCTTTTATGAGCTCTACCATTGTATACACGGACCCTCTGTTTTTCACTTGTCCTGTATAGTTTTAACATGGTGAACATTTCATTTATTATCTACCAGGTTCAACTATGTTTTTTGTTTCTTCTTTTCGTTGCTTGAAATTGTTTTTCACTTTTTTTCAGTTGTATCTTACTACAAGAAATGCAACCAAGGATACGAGAAAATTTGTGAACTGAGAGTTCCAAGATCACCTCTATCATCAGCATCAGTATCAAACAATGGAGATGCTAAGAATTTGGACGAAGAATTGGACGACACTTTTCAGCTGAACTTAAACCAAAACCAACATTATTCAGTGATCAACTGGGCTGACGAAATCTCATATGAAGAACCAACAAATATTCCTGATTGGGCATTGATACCTGGAGTAGATTTTGATCGACATGCTAAAGAAAATGTTGATGACTTTAACCAAATTCACCATCAGTATGTTATCAACTGGGCTGAAGAACCCGAGAAGGATGGACCCGTAGATGTCCCTGACTGGGCTTTAATACCTGGATTAGATTTTAATCGACATACTAAAGATGACTGTTCTAGAAGAGATTGGTCTACCACAGAAAATATTGATGACTTCAGCCAAATTCACCATCAATATATTATCAACTGGGCTGAAGAACCTGTGTATGATGGACCCGTAGATGTCCCTGACTGGGCATTGATTCCTGGATTAGATTACGACCACCATATCTATTCTATAACGCAAGAAAATGTTGAAGAATCTGACCCAATCTACCATAAATTTGTCACCAACTGGGCTGAAGAACCTGTGTATGAAGGGGCCGTAGACATTCCAAGCTGGGCTTTGATTCCTGATTTTAAATTTAATGTCACTACTAAAATCAGCCAAGTAAGTTCTGCTCAGGTAACAGGTTTAGATAGCGATGCTAAAGAAAACTTGACAAAGGATTATGTTAATTGGGCTGATGATCTTTCTGAAGATGAAGCTGTTGATGTACCAGAATGGGCGATGAACAGAAACTTGTATTTTAACAGACAAAGAATCAACGCCAAATCATATTTTATTGATGTTGTATTTGGTTTATCTACTATTTGGGAATAATATGTTTGTGAGAGTTGCATCAATTGTGAATTCAAATGTATGTTTGTGATAGTGACATCAAGCGTGTATTAAACTGCATGCGTGTGTGTGGGAGGGTGTGTGTGTGTGTGTGAATTCATCTGTATGTTTGTGAGAGTTGTATCAAGTGTGAATTCGAGTGTTTGTGAGTTGCATTAATTGTTAATTCAACTGTATTTATTTATTTTTTTGAGAGTTGCATTAACCGTAAATTCAACTGTCTGTTTGTGAGCGAGTTGCTTCAATTTAATTGTGAATTCAACTGTATGTTTGTGAATAAGAATGGTTTATGGTTGTTTTAAGTCTTCATTTATGTGTATATGTTTATGAATAAGAATTGATGAGAGTTGTTGCAGAGTGTTAATTTAAACATACATTATGCAAGAGCTAAATCTGCTTATTGCAGGTCTTTCTTTAGGTCTGAAATGTTATCTAAGTTATTAATTACACCTTAATTAACGTATCCAGACCATAATCAACTCTCGATATCAACACTAGGCTGCGATATTTATTGGATTATGATCCGAGTTGCTGTTCAACTTTCATTCATGATTTAATCATGGAATGGATAATCGAACTATGTTTTTTTTTATCGTACCGACTTTAGTAATGATGATCGAGGCTAGACTTAAAATTCAATCGCTAAATTCTCGGTTCATAGTGGATCAATTTGACTGAAATTTTCAGCAAATTGACTTTACATTATCCAGTCTATAATCGACTATTATGATGAGAACTGCCAGCTCTTTATCTAATCTTCCATAATGTATGTTTAATATTTATATTTGTGAATAAGCATCTTTGATAGTTGTTTTAGGTGATAATTTAACAATGAAGTAATATTATAAGTACTAATCACGATGTTTGTAAACAGTAGTAATATATTTATTTGTTAGTAAATAAAATGATTCTAGATGAATGGATAAACACATTGTGTTTGATTATTTGAATAGAGGGTGGGGTGCGGGTATTTATTTATTTATTTATTATCATAATATCCTTACATCATATTTGTTTTTTTACAGTAATCCATTTTGTGTTTTTGAATTTTATAATAAAAATATAGAAGTTATAATAGTAATATACGGGTATTATATACATTAATTTTTTGGCCAAATTTATACAAGATTACAGTTTTTACATGTTTTTTAAATTTTCTAATAAACATCCTAATTTATTATGTGTTTATCTGTTGTATATAAACTGGTGTTATAAATGAATGGTTTTATAGTTTTAACAGTCTACAGCCACAGTTCCCAATACATGGTTTGCATGATGGATTCCTTTACTGGAGAGACAACCTGATATAAGCACAATGACCAACGTTACTCGCATTCTTAGTCCAATGCGTAAAGGAACATCAAATCGCCAGATTAAAAGTCAAATTTAAGATCACCCACGTACGCTAATAACAGTACTTCCTAAGTGTCAATGATGACATTATACCGGGGCCGGCGGAAGCAATTCATGATTGGGAGGTACCATCCCAGGACTTTAGGCGCGGGTGGGCCCCTGAACTTCCTGGGGGTCTAGCTTCCATGGCGGATTAATAAGGTCTTAATTCTTTTCTAAATCCCTTACCACGAAAACGCAGTCGACGGTGGTTTCCTTTGATGCTGAACTGAACAAATATATGCATAATAATACCAAGGTTGTAGACCACTAGAGGTCACAATTTTTACCCGTTATTGATGAAACTTACAATGTATGTTTATTACCCAACGGTATCGGTTCCTGTCGATATTTCTGGATTATGGCCCCTGATTGTACGAAAAATTTGACTGTAAAAACCTTTCAAATATCACCATTACATCATAAATACGGTTGAGTTTAAATTTCGTGAAAATCGGACCGAAACTGCCCGACAAATAGTGTAAAAGCATGTAATACCAAGTTGTGGACCATCTTGAGGTCAGAATTAATAAATGTGTTTATATTCCAAAGATCTAGGTCCCTTTCTATATAGGACTGTAGTTGTTATCAAAGGTTCCCCAGCCATATCAACGGTTTTAAAGTATGGCGTGCCACAAGGTTACGTTCTCGATCCTTTATTATTTACTACATTAACAACATCTTCAGGAAATGCCATTCGTAAACACGGTCTTAACTACCATCTGTACGCCGACGACACTCAAATTTATATAGCCGTTGAACCTTCCTCTGAACCATCTGAAATATGTAAACTTGAGGCCTGTATATCAGATATTCGTAAATGGATGGACTCAAATGTATTAAAACTCAACGATGACAAAACAGAAATAATGAAAGTCAGCAGCAGGCAACAACTACTAAAATCTAAAACAGAAAACTATTAAATTGGAAATTCGACCAACAGATTCTGTAAAAAATCTTGGTGTTTATTTTGACTTTCATCTGGACATGAATAGACAAATTTTGGCCATGTGTAAAAGTATTAATTTTCAGATTTATAATATTGGAAAAATTAGATCTTTCATTAATAGTGACACGACTAAATTGCTGGTAAACACTATGGTTACATCAAGACTCGACTACTGTAATTCACATTTGTACAATCTACCTGAAAATAAAATCAAACGACTTCAGAAACTTCAAAATAAAGCAGCCCGGATCATAACCAAGGCGAAACCAAATGAACATATGACACCAATTCTGAAAGATCTCCATTGGCTTCCAGTCCGTCAACGTATCAATTTTAAAATACTGTCTATTACGTTTTCTGCTCTAAATGACGATTCTTCACCTCAATACCTTAGAGGCCTTCTCAACACCAATAAAGCTTGCAGAACCCTTCGATCACAATCAGACAACCTCTTAATTAAGCCTTTTTCAAAAAAGCAACTCCGGTGAGTTATGGAATTCAATATCAAACGAAACCAAAAGCGCAAATTCTATTAAAGGTTTTAAAAAGTATATCAGAACCGAACTTTTTAATCCAATATACAACTGATTGAATACGGTTCTATCTGTGTTTGTGTCAGACTTTTGCCATGTGTACAAAATAATGTTCTCGCGTTTTTTGTTTATGTCTTTTTAATGGATTAATGTGTTGTGATTGTTGTAATTTTATAATAATTGTACTTATGTAAAACGCCCGAGAGCAGTTCGCCGAGTTGAATTGTTGGTGCTATATAAATCAATTATTATTATTATTATGTGGACCGGTCTAGAGACAAAAAAATTGTTGTGGGCATCAGCCCCCTGCCTTTTACGCAAAATGTGCAATATGAATAAAGTTTTTGGACCTTACTGAGGCGATATTTTTTATCCGATTCATAAGACGAAACTTAAACTATGTGTCAAGGATCAAAAGTTTATGTACGCATCCGATCTTTCATTAAAGAGCTATAGCCAGTGCTTGTTTCGCAAAACTTAAAAGAGCTAAGTCTCTAACTCAATATTTTCCATAATATTCGAAAATAAAAACACAAATTAGAATTCAATATGCGTCCATTTCAATCCATATTGATGTTGTTATGTTGCTGTGAAAATGCAGTATATATGGGGGAATGTCTACTTTTATTTCGAATTCCAACTATAATGGTTTCTTTAGCGTCCACGCCAATGTTTACACTATACTAGAAGCGGTCGTAGCAAACATTGGGGTCGAACTCTAGGTTGGTGAGCCAGCGCCCTACACACTGAGCCACCGCGCCTCCTTTTTTAAATAACGATGCGGGCAATTTGATGTAAAAGTTGACGGCGAAGTTTTATTAAACATGGTAGCTATTTTAGGAATGTTGGTTTCGAAAATATTTTTCGTCATTCTTTCATATTAGTCTTCTCGGTTGTAACCGGAGGGAGCCATGATGGCTAAGTGAGTAAGACGCTGGCTCGCTAGCCTGAAGGTTGCGGGTTAACTCCCGGTATATATTGGACGGAAAAGTCCGTCAGTATTTTCCTTCGTGGTTTCCCCTTGTCTGGCCTGCCAGGACGGAGGGCCAGACAAGGACAACTGTCTAGTCGTTCGAGTGGGGCGAAAAACCGAGGTCCCGTGTACATATTGACGTGCACGTAAAAGATCCCTTAGCAGTTCGAATTCGATATAAGAGTAGGCCGTGGCGCCACTCTCCGGGCAAAATTTCCCTCATAGCACACCGTATGGCGTATGCCCGTCTTCATTAGCCCAGCCGGAGCAGAACAGTAGGACGTTAAACCCCATTCCATTTCATTTCATTTTTGAAACCGGGCTATCAAAATGGCGTCTTATTTTGATCAATAGTAAAGTAAAGATTTAATAGCGATTTCTTGATCGAGAATGAATGTTTATAATGTGAAAACCAACAACCTGTGAAACAGTTAGGAAATATCTCT
Organism: Patella vulgata; assembly: GCF_932274485.2. Lineage (NCBI taxonomy): Eukaryota > Metazoa > Mollusca > Gastropoda > Patellidae > Patella > Patella vulgata. Next base: position 10,408,660 of record NC_065885.2, read on the forward strand.
TCTTTAGAATGTTTTGGCAAAAAATAATAATATTTCAATCTGTTTCTGGAAAAGCAGAATATCGTGTTGCGGAAGGGAGGTGAGGAGTATTTTAATTTTATTTGGCCAATAATTCAACATAACTTTTTGACGTCTTTTAATTATGACGTCACAATAGGTAAAAAGTCATCTTGTTCTATCATTGAGCTATTTTATCTGCTAAAAGAAAGACGCTCTGTGATAATTCTCTGAAATTAATTACATTTTCTACCCTTTCGTGAATCCAGACACAAAAGTGACATCAACTATGACTGTATTGTAAGTATATTTGATTATATTGTAGAGAAATTCTAAAAAGTAATATAAAAAAGTTAAAAACTCAATAGTTATTCAATATTTTCGTAGTCGAGTTGAGTACAAGTAAAAACAAATAAATAAACTAGTTTTCTCTGTTATAAGTTTTAAATGCGGATTTAGCTTTTTTTCAAATGAAAGAAGTTTGAATTATAAACAGTATTTTACTTTCTCTTATACTTTGTGTTATATTTATTCCAGAGAAATACCAGATTTTAATGATAGTAGTTTAGACTATGGTGATGTATTAAGCCAGATCATATATGATGATAACAACATGTTTGTTACATTAACTGATGAAGATTTTAACTCTACCCTTAATACTTTCAGTAAGTTTAACACTTTACTAGTCAGCTCCATAGTTAATACTTTACTTTAATTTATATACCCTATAGTTAATACTTTTAGTAAGTCTAACACTTTACTTCAGTAATCAACTCTATAGTTAATACGTCTAGTAAGTCTAACACTTTACTGTGTCCAAAATCGGTTTACATTAAACGCTACAGTCAAATAACAGAATTAAAACAGTTGATAAAATCACACAAATGAAATGAGGTATAAGGTCTCGTCATGTGAAATAAACTTACGACAATATGTATTTAAACGTGGAATATTGAGGGGTCTATTCTTTTCCGAATTTCAAATGCCAAGACATCTTTTATGAGCTCTACCATTGTATACACGGACCCTCTGTTTTTCACTTGTCCTGTATAGTTTTAACTAGGTGAACATTTCATTTATTATCTACCAGGTTCAACTATGTTTTTTGTTTCTTCTTTTCGTTGCTTGAAATTGTTTTTCACTTTTTTTCAGTTGTATCTTACTACAAGAAATGCAACCAAGGATACGAGAAAATTTGTGAACTGAGAGTTCCAAGACCACCTCTATCATCAGCATCAGTATCAAACAATGGAGATGCTAAGAATTTGGACGAAGAATTGGACGACACTTTTCAGCTGAACTTAAACCAAAACCAACATTATTCAGTGATCAACTGGGCTGACGAAATCTCATATGAAGAACCAACAAATATTCCTTATTGGGCATTGATACCTGGATTAGATTTTGATCGACATGCTAAAGAAAATGTTGATGACTTTAACCAAATTCACCATCAGTATGTTATCAACTGGGCTGAAGAACCCGAGCATGATGGACCCGTAGATGTCCCTGACTGGGCTTTGATACCTGGATTAGATTTGAATCGACATGCTAAAGATGACTGTTCTAGAAGAGATTGGTCTACCACAGAAAATATTGATGACTTCAGCCAATTTCACCATCAATATATTATCAACTGGGCTGATGAACCTGTGTATGATGGACCCATTGATGTGCCTGACTGGGCATTGATTCCTGGATTAGATTATGACCGCCATATCTATTCTATCTCCCAGGAAAATGTTGAAGAATCTGACCCAATGCACCATAAATTTGTCATCAACTGGGCTGAAGAACCGGTGTATGAAGGAACCGTAGACATTCCTATCTGGGCTTTGATTCCTGATTTTAAATTTAATGTCACTACTAAAACCAGCCAAGTAGGTTCTGCTCGAGTAACAGGTTTAGATAGTGATGCTAAAGAAAACTTGACAAAAGATTATGTTAATTGGGCTGATGATCTTTCTGAAGATGAAGTCGTTGATGTACCAGAATGGGCGATAAACAGAAACTTGTATTTTAACAGACACAGAATCAACGCCAAATCATATTTTATTGATGTTGTATTTGGTTTATCTACTATTTGGGAATAATATGTTTGTGGGGCTGCATCAACTGTGAATTCAAATGCATGTTTGTGATAGTGACATCAAGCGTGTATTGAACTGTATGTATGGGTGTGTTTGTGTGTGTGGGGGGGCGGGGGGGGGGGGGCATCAAGTGTGAATTCATCTGTTTGTTTGTGAGAGTTGTATCAAGTGTGAATTCGAGTGTATGTTTGTGAGTTGCATTAATTGTTGTGTCAACCCTAAATCCAACTGTTTGTTTGTGAGCGAGTTGCTTCAATTTAATTATGAATTCAACTGTATGTTTGTGAATAAGAATGGTTTATGGTTGTTTTAAGTCTTCATTTATGAATAAGAATTGACGAGAATTGTTGCTGAGTATTAATTTAAACATACATTATGCAAGAGCTAAATCTGTCTATTGCAGGTCTTTCTTTAGGTCATAAATGCTATCTAAATTATTAATAAGACATTAATTAACTTATCCAGACCATAATCAACTCTCCGTGTCAACGCTAGCCTGCAATATTTATTGGCATTTAATCCGATTTGCTGGTCAACTTCCATTCATGATTTAATCATGAAATGGATAATCGAGACTATATTTTTCTTTTATCGTACCGACTTTAGTAATGATGATCGAGGCTAGGCTTAAATTCAATCGTTAAATTCTCGGTTCATAGTGGATCAATTTGACTGACATTTTTAGCAAATTGCCTTTACATTATCTAGTTTTTAACTATTATAGTGAGAACTGCCAACTCATTATCTAATCTCCCATAATGTATGTTTAATCTTTATATTTGTGAATAAGCGTGTTTTAAAGTTGTTTTAGGTGATAATTTTAACAATGAAGTAATATTATAAGTACTAATCACGATGTTTGTAAACAGTAGTAATATATTTTATTGTTAGTAAGTAAAATGATTTTAGATAAATAGATAAACACATTGTGTTTGATTATTTGAATAGAGGGTGGGGGGTATTTATTTATTTATTATCATTTTAACATAATATCGTTACCTCATATATTTTTTACAGTAAATATATATGAAGTGTTTTTTGAATTTTCTAATAAAAATATAAAATTTATAATAGTAATATACGGGTATTATATACATTATTTTTTGGGGTCAAATTTATACAAGATTACAGTTTTTACATGTTTTTTAAATTTTATAATAAAAATGCTAATTTATTATGTGTTTATCTGTTGTATATAAACAGGTGTTATAAATAAATGGGGGATCACGTGGCTAAGTGGGTAAGACGCTGGCTCGCTAGCCTGGAGATCGGGTGTTCGATCCCTGCATTGGCAGAGAAAGTTCATCTAGATTTTCCGGCGTGGGTCTCCCTTGTCAGTGATGCAGGACGGAGGGCCTGGCAAGGACAGCTTTCTAGTCCTTCGGATGAGACGAAAAACCGAGGTCCCGTGTATACATCGGAATGCACGTAAAAGATCCCTTGGCAGTTGGAATTCGATATAAGAGTAGGCGATAGTGCTGCTGCCCGGGCAAAATTTCCCTCATAGCACACTGTATGGCGTATGCCCGTCTTCATTAGCCCAGCATAGGAGCAAAACAGTAGGACGTTAAACCCCATTTCATTTCATTTCATTTATAAATGAATGGTTTGCTTATAGTTTTAACAGTCTACAGCCACAGTTCCCAATACATGGGTTGCATGATGGAGAGACAACCCGATATAAGCACAATGGCCAACGTTACTCACATTCTTAGTCCATTTCGTAAAGGAACACCAAATCGCCAGATTAAAAGTCATATTTAAGATCACCCATGTACGCTAATAACAGTACTTCCTAAGTTGTCGATGATGACATTATACCAGGGCCGACGAAAGCAATTCATGTTGGGGGAGGGGGGTGCCATCCCAGGACAATAGGTGCGGGTGGGCCCCTGAAGTTCCTGGGGGGGGGGGGGTCTAGATTGTCTGAGCTATAAAGTTTTAATTCTTTTCTAAATCCCTTACCACGAAAACGCAGTCGACGGCGGTTTCCTTTAATGCTGAGCTGAACAAATATATGCATAATAATACCAAGGTTGTGGACCACTAGAAGTCACAATTTTTATCCGATTTTGATGAAACTTACAATGTATGTTAATTACCCAACGATATCGGTTCCTGTCGATATTCCTGGATTATGGGCCCTGATTGTACGACAATTCACATTTTGAGCTTCTGGGCTCTCTAGATGTCACAATTTTTATTTGACTGTAAAAACCGTTCAAATATCGCCATTACATCATAAATACGGTCGAGTTTAAATTTTGTGAAAATCGGACCAAAACTGCCAGACAGAAATGGCCGCTCCCTTTTACGCAAATAGTGTAATAGCATGTAATACCAAGTTGTGAACCATCTAGATTTTGATGAAACTTATTAAATGTGTTTATATCTCAAAGGTCTAGGTCCCTTCCTAAATGGGCCGTATTCTTTCTGGATTATGGCCCCTGATTGTACCCTCTAGAGCAGTGGTTCTCAACCTTGTTTTGCTAACGGAACACCTTGGAACACATGAAAAAATAGCGGCACACCTGGTTATACATATGTATGAAAAATATTTGAATTTTGCAAAATAAAAACATGGTAAGTCAAACGGAATAAAACCGTAGACAGAGACTAGTCAAAGGCACATAGAATGTCTCAAACTAAATAAAGAAAAACACAGAACTTAAACACAAGTGAATACTCAATTGGAATCACGTGGTTATCATATTTTCTTAGTGTGCCGTTCAAAATTTAGCGGCACACAGGTTGAGAATCACTGCTCTAGAGCTAGAACTGTTTTTTTAAACTGTTCAAATGTATCACCGTTACATCATAATTATGGGTGAGACCGAATTTCCTGAAAATTGGACCGAAACTACCCGTCAAATGGCCGATCCCCGTTACGCAAATTGTGTAAAAGCATGTAATACCAAGGCTGTGGACCGTCTAGAGACAACAGTTTTCATCCGATTTGGATGAAACTTAAAACGAGTGTCACTAGTTCTTGGATGAGTTCAATTGTGGTGCGCATCAGCCCCCTGCCTTTTACGCAAAATGTCCAATATGAATAAAGTATGTTGAACTTTCTGAGGCCATAATTTTTATCCGATTCATAAGATGAAACTTAAACTATGTGTCAAGGATCAAAAGTTTATGTACGCATCCGATCTTTCATTAAAGAGCTATAGCCAGTGCTTGTTTCGCAAAACTTAAAAGAGCTAAGTCTCTAACTCAATATTTTCCATAATATTCGAAAATAAAAACACAAATTAGAATTCAATATGCGCCCATTTCAATCCATATTGATGTTGTTATGTTGCTGTGAAAATGCAGTATATATGGGGGAATGTCTACTTTTATTTCGAATTCCAACTGTAATGGTTTCTTTAGCGTCCACGCCAATGTTTACACTATACTAGAAGCGGTCGTAGCAAACATTGGGGTCGAACTCTAGGTTGGTGAGCCAGCGCCCTACACACTGAGCCACCGCGCCTCCTTTTTTAAATGACGATGCGGGCAATTTGATGTAAAAGTTGACGGCGAAGTTTTATTAAACATGGTAGCTATTTTAGGAATGTTGGTTTCGAAAATATTTTTCGTCATTCTTTCATATTAGTCTTCTCGGTTGTAACCGGAGGGAGCCATAATGGCTAAGTGAGTAAGACGCTGGCTCGCTAGCCTGAAGGTTGCGGGTTAACTCCCGGTATATATTGGATGGAAAAGTCCGTCAGTATTTTCCGGCGTGGTTTCCCTTGTCAAGACGGAGGGCCAGACAAGGACAAATGGGGCGAGAAACCGAGGTCCCGTGTACATATTGACGTGCACGTAAAAGATCCCTTAGCAGTTGGAATTCGATATAAGAGTAGGTCGTCGCACCGCTGTCCGGGTAAAATTTCCCTCATAGCACACTGTATGGCGTATGCCCGTCTTCATTAGCCCAGCCGGAGCAGAACAGTAGGACGTTAAACCCCATTCCATTTCATTTCATTTTTGAAACCGGGCTATCAAAATGGCGTCTTATTTTGATCAATGGTAAAGTAAAGATTTAATAGCGATTTCTTGATCGAGAATGAATGTTTATAATGTGAAAACCAACAACCTGTGAAACAGTTAGGAAATATCTCTTCTTTAGAATGTTTTGGCAAAAAATAATAATATTTCAATCTGTTTCGGGAAAAGCAGAATATCGTGTTGCGGACGGGGGGTGAGGAGTATTTTAATTTTATTTGGCCAATAATTCAACATAACGTTTTGACGTCTTTTAATTATGACGTCACAATAGGTAAAACGTCATCTTGTTCTATCATTGAGCTATTTTATCTGCTAAAAGAAAGACGCTCTGTGATAATTCTCTGAAATTAATTACATTTTCTACGCTTTCGTGAATCCAGACACAAAAGTGACATCAAATATGACTGTATTGTAAGTATATTTGATTATATTGTAGAGAAATTCTAAAAAGTAATATAAAAAAGTTAAAAACTCAATAGTTATTCAATATTTTCGTAGTCGGGTTGAGTACAAGTAAAAACAAATAAATAAACTAGATTTCTCTGTTATAAGTTTTAAATGCGGTTTTTGCTTTTTCAAATGAAAGAAGTTTGAACTATAAACAGTATTTTAGTTTCTCTTATACTTTGTAGTATATTTATTCCAGAGAAATACCAGATTTTAGTGATAGTAGTTTAGACTATGGTGATGTATTAAGCCAGATCATATATGATGATAACAACATGTTTGTTACATTAACTGATGAAGATTTGATTAACTCTACCCTTAATACTTTTAGTAAGTTAAACACTTTACTAGTCAACTCTATAGTTAATACTTTACTTTAATAATCGACCCTATAGTTAATACTTTTAGTAAGTCAACACTTTACTTCAGTAATCAACTCTATAGTTAATACGTCTAGTAAGTCTAACACTTTACTGTGTCCAAAATCGGTTTACATTAAACGCTACAGTCAAATAACAGAATTAAAACAGTTGATAAAATTACACAAATGAAATGAGGTATAAGGTCTCGTCATTTGAAATAAACTTACGACAATGTGTTATTTAAACGTGGAATATGGAGGGGTCTATTCTTTTCCGAATTTCAAATGCCAAGACATCTATTATGAGCTCTACCAATGTATACACGGACCCTCTGTTTTCACTTATTCCATATAGTTAAGGTGAACATTTTATTTAATATGTACCAGGTTCAACTATGTTTTTCGTTTCTTCTTTTCGTTGCTTGAAATTGTTTTTCACTTTTTTTTTCAGTTGTATCTTACTACAAGAAATGCAACCAAGGATACGAGAAAATTTGTGAACTGAGAGTTCCAAGATCACCTCTATCATCAGCATCAGTATCAAACAATGGAGATGCTAAGAATTTGGACGAAGAATTTGACGACACTTTTCAGCTGAACTTAAACCAAAACCAACATTATTCAGTGATCAACTGGGCTGACGAAATCTCATATGAAGAACCAACAAATATTCCTTATTGGGCATTGATACCTGGAGTAGATTTTGATCAACATGCTAAAGAAAATGTTGATGACTTTAACCCAATTCACCATCAGTATGTTATCAACTGGGCTGAAGAACCTGTGTATGATGGGCCCGTAGATGTCCCTGACTGGGCTTTAATACCTGGATTAGATGTTAATCAACATGCTAAAGATGGTTGTTCTGGAAGAGATTGGTCTACCACAGAAAATATTGATGACTTCAGCCAAATTCACCATCAATATATTATCAACTGGGCTGAAGAACCTGTGTATGATGGACCCGTAGATGTCCCTAACTGGGCATTGATTCCTGGATTAGATTACGACCACCATATCTATTCTATCGCCCAAGAAAATGTTGAAGAATCTGATCCAATCTACCATAAATTTGTCACCAACTGGGCTGAAGAACCTGTGTATGAAGGGGCCGTAGACATTCCAAGCTGGGCTTTGATTCCTGATTTTAAATTTAATGTCACTACTAAAATCAGCCAAGTAAGTTCTGCTCAGGTAACAGGTTTAGATAGCGATGCTAAAGAAAACTTGACAAAGGATTATGTTAATTGGGCTGATGATCTTTCTGAAGATGAAGCTGTTGATGTACCAGAATGGGCGATGAACCGAAACTTGTATTTTAACAGACAAAGAATCAACGCCAAATCATATTTTATTGATGTTGTATTTGGTTTATCTACTATTTGGGAATAATATGTTTGTGAGAGTTGCATCAATTGTGAATTCAAATGTATGTTTGTGATAGTGACATCAAGCGTGTATTAAACTGCATGCGTGGGTGTGGGAGGGTGTGGGTGTGTGTGTGTGTGTGTGAATTCATCTGTATGTTTGTGAGAGTTGTATCAGGTGTGAATTCGAGTGTATGTTTGTGAGTTGAATTAATTGTTAATTCAACTGTATTTATTTATTTTTTTGAGAGTTGCATTAACCGTAAATTCAACTGTCTGTTTGTGAGCGAGTTGCTTCAATTTAATTATGAATTCAACTGTATGTTTGTGAATAAGAATGGTTTATGGTTGTTTTAAGTCTTCATTTATGTGTATATGTTTATGACTAAGAATTGATGAGAGTTGTTGCAGAGTGTTAATTTAAACATACATTATGCAAGAGCTAAATCTGCCTATTGCAGGTCTTTCTTTAGGTCTGAAATGTTATCTAAGTTATTAATTACACCTTTATTAACGTATCCAGACCATAATCAACTCTCGATATCAACACTAGGCTGCGATATTTATTGGATTATGATCCGAGTTGCTGTTCAACTTTCATTCATGATTTAATCATGGAATGGATAATAGAACTATGTTTTTTTTATCGTACCGACTTTAGTAATGTTGATCGAGGCTAGACTTAAAATTCAATCGCTAAATTCTCGGTTCATAGTGGATCAATTTGACTGAAATTTTCAGCAAATTGACGTTACATTATCCAGTCTATAATCGACTATTATGATGAGAACTGCCAGCTCTTTATGTAATCTTCCATAATGTATGTTTAATATTTATATTTGGGACTAAGTATGTTGGAAAGTAGTTTTAGGTGATAATTTAACGATAAAGTAATATTATAAGTACTTCTCATGATGTTTGTAAACAGTAGTAATATATTTATTTGTTAGTAAATAAAATGATTCTAGATGAATGGATAAACACATTGTGTTTAATTATTTGAATAGAGGGTGGGGTGCGGGTATTTATTTATTTATTTATTATCATTTTAACATAATATCCTTACATCATATTTTTTACAGTAATCCATTTTGTAAACACATATGAAGTGTTTTTGAATTTTATAATAAAAATATAGAAGTTATTATAGTAATATACGGGTATTATATACATTAATTTTTTGGCCAAATTTATACAAGATTACAGTTTTTACATGTTTTTTAAATTTTCTAATAAACATCCTAATTTATTATGTGTTTATCTGTTGTATATAAACTGGTGTTATAAATGAATGGTTTTATAGTTTTAACAGTCTACAGCCACAGTTCCCAATACATGGTTTGCATGATGGATTCCTTTACTGGAGAGACAACCTGATATAAGCACAATGACCAACGTTACTCGCATTCTTAGTCCAATGCGTAAAGGAACATCAAATCGCCAGATTAAAAGTCAAATTTAAGATCACCCACGTACGCTAATAACAGTACTTCCTAAGTGTCAATGATGACATTATACCGGGGCCGGCGGAAGCAATTCATGATTGGGAGGTACCATCCCAGGACTTTAGGCCCGGGTGGGCCCCTGAACTTCCTGGGGGTCTAGATTCCATGGCGGAGCAATGAAGTCTTAATTCTTTTCTAAATCCCTTACCACGAAAACGCAGTCGACGGTGGTTTCCTTTGATGCTGAACTGAACAAATATATGCATAATAATACCAAGGTTGTAGACCACTAGAGGTCACAATTTTTACCCGTTATTGATGAAACTTACAATGTATGTTTATTACCCAACGGTATCGGTTCCTGTCGATATTTCTGGATTATGGCCCCTGATTGTACGAAAAATTGATTGTAAAAACCTTTCAAATATCACCATTACATCATAAATACGGTTGAGTTTAAATTTCGTGAAAATCGGACCGAAATTGCCCGACAAATAGTGTAAAAGCATGTAATACCAAGTTGTGAACCATCTTGAGGTCAGAATTAATAAATGTGTTTATATTCCAAAAATCTAGGTCCCTTTCTATATAGGACTGTAGTTGTTATCAAAGGTTCCCCAGCCATATCAACGGTTTTAAAGTATGGCGTGCCACAGGGTTACGTTCTCGATCCTTTATTATTTACTACATTAACAACATCTTCAGGAAATGCCATTCGTAAACACGGTCTTAACTACCATCTGTACGCCGACGACACTCAAATTTATATAGCCGTTGAACCTTCCTCTGAACCATCTGAAATATGTAAACTTGAGGCCTGTATATCAGATATTCGTAAATGGATTGACTCAAATGTATTAAAACTCAACGATGACAAAACAGAAATAATGAAAGTCAGCAGCAGGCAACAACTACTAAAATCTAAAACAGAAAACTATCAAATTGGAAATTCCACCAACAGATTCTGTAAAAAATCTTGGTGTTTATTTTGACTTTCATCTGGACATGAATAGACAAATTTTGGCCATGTGTAAAAGTATTAATTTTCAGATTTATAATATTGGAAAAATTAGATCTTTCATTAATAGTGACACGACTAAAATGCTGGTAAACACTATGGTTACATCAAGACTCGACTACTGTAATTCACATTTGTACAATCTACCTGGAAATAAAATCAAACGACTTCAGAAACTTCAAAATAAAGCAGCCCGGATCATAACCAAGACGAAACCAAATGAACACATGACACCAATTCTGAAAGATCTCCATTGGCTTCCAGTCCGTCAACGTATCAATTTTAAAATACTGTCTATTACGTTTTCTGCTCTAAATGACGATTATTCACCTCAATACCTTAGAGGCCTTCTCAACACCAATAAAGCTTGCAGAACCCTTCGATCACAATCAGACAACCTCTTAATTAAGCCTTTTTCAAAAAAGCAACTCCGGTGAGTTATGGAATTCAATATCAAACGAAACCAAAAGCGCAAATTCTATTAAAGGTTTTAAAAAGTATATCAGAACCGAACTTTTTAATCCAATATACAACTGATTGAATACGGTTCTATCTGTGTTTGTGCCAGACTTTTGCCATGTGTACAAAATAATGTTCTCGCGTTTTTTGTTTATGTCTTTTTAATGGATTAATGTGTTGTGATTGTTGTAATTTTATATTAATTGTACTTATGTAAAACGCCCCAGAGCAGTTCGCCGAGTTGAATTGTTGGTGCTATATAAATCAATTATTATTATTATTATGTGGACCGTCTAGAGACAATAAAATTGTGGTGGGCATCAGCCCCCTGCCTTTTACGCAAAATGTGCAATATGAATAAAGTTTTTGGACCTTACTGAGGCGATATTTTTTATCCGATTCATAAGACGAAACTTAAACTATGTGTCAAGGATCAAAAGTTTATGTACGCATCCGATCTTTCATTAAAGAGCTATAGCCAGTGCTTGTTTCTCAAAACTTAAAAGAGCTAAGTCTTTAACTCAATATTTTCAATAATATTCGAAAATAAAAACACAAATTAGAATTCAATATGCGCCCATTTCAATCCATATTGATGTTGTTATGTTGCTGTGAAAATGCAGTATATATGGGGGAATGTCTACTTTTATTTCGAATTCCAACTATAATGGTTTCTTTAGCGTCCACGCCAATGTTTACACTATACTAGAAGCGGTCGTAGCAAACATTGGGGTCGAACTCTAGGTTGGTGAGCCAGCGCCCTACACACTGAGCCACCGCGCATCCTTTTTTAAATGACGATGCGGGCAATTTGATGTAAAAGTTGACGGCGAAGTTTTATTAAAAATGATAGCTATTTTAGGAATGTTGGTTTCGAAAATATTTTTCGTCATTCTTTCATATTAGTCTTCTCGGTTGTAACCGGAGGAAGCCATGATGGCTAAGTGAGTAAGACGCTGGCTCGCTAGCCTGAAGGTTGCGGGTTAACTCCCGGTATATATTGGACGGAAAAGTCCGTCAGTATTTTCCGGCGTGGTTTCCCTTGTCAAGACGGAGGGCCAGACAAGGACAACTGTCTAGTCGTTCGAATGGGGCGAGAAACCGAGGTCCCGTGTACATATTGACGTGCACGTAAAAGATCCCTTAACAGTTGGAATTCGATATAAGAGTAGGCCGTGGCGCCACTCTCCGGGTAAAATTTCCCTCATAGCACACTGTATGGCGTATGCCCGTCTTCATTAGCCCAGCCGGAGCAGAACAGTAGGACGTTAAACCCCATTCCATTTCATTTCATTTTTGAAACCGGGCTATCAAAATGGCGTCTTATTTTGATCAGTAGTAAAGTAAAGATTTAATAGCGATTTCTTGATCGAGAATGAATGTTTATAATGTGAAAACCAACAACCTGTGAAACAGTTAGGAAATATCTCTTCTTTGGAATGTTTTGGCAAAAAATAATAACATTTCAATCTGTTTCGGGAAAAGCAGAATATCTTGTTGGGGAAGGTGGGGGGGGGGGTATTTTAATTTTATTTGGCAAAAAATTCACCATAACTTTTTGACGTCTTTTAATTATGACGTCACAATAGGTAAAACGTCATCTTGTTCTATCATTGAGCTATTTTATCTGCTAAAAGAAAGACGCTCTGTGATAATTCTCTGAAATTAATTACATTTTCTACCCTTTCGTGAATCCAGACACAAAAGTGACAACAACTATGACTGTATTGTAAGTATATTTGATTATATTGTAAAGAAATTCTAAAAAGTAATATAAAAAAGTTAAAAACTCAATAGTTATTCAATATTTTCGTAGTCGAGTTGAGTACAAGTAAAAACAAATAGATAAACTAGTTTTCTCTGTTATAAGTTTTAAATGCGGTTTTTGCTTTTTCAAATGAAAGAAGTTTGAACTATAAACAGTAATTTACTTTCTCTTATACTTTGTAGTATATTTATTCCAGAGAAATACCAGATTTTAGTGATAGTAGTTTAGACTATGGTGATGTATTAAGCCAGATCATATATGATGATAACAACATGTTTGTTACATTAACTGATAAAGATTTTAACTCTACCCTTAATACTTTCAGTAAGTTTAACACTTTACTAGTCAACTCTATAGTTAATACTTTTAGTAAGTCTAACACTTTACTTTAGTAGTCAACCCTATAGTTAATACGTCTAGTAAGTCTAACCCTTTACTAGTTAACCCTATAGTTAATACTTTTAGTAAGTCTAACACTTTACTTTAGTAATCAACCCTATAGTTAATACGTCTAGTAAGTCTAACACTTTACTAGTCAACCCTATAGTTAATACGTCTAGTGAGTCTAACACTTTACTGTGTCCAAAATCGGTTTACATTAAACGCTCCAGTCAAATAACAGAATCAAAACAGTTGATAAAATCAACTTACGACAATGTGTTATTTAAACGTGGAATACGGAGGGGACTGTTCTTTTCCGAATTTCAAATGCCAAGACATCTGTTATGAGCCCTACCAATGTATACATGGACCCTCTGTTTTTCACTTGTTCCATTTAGTTACGGTGAACATTTTATTTATTATCTACCAGGGTCAACTATGTTTTCTTTTCTTCTTTTCGTTGCTTGTAATTGTTTTTCACTTTTTTTCAGTTGTATCTTACTACAAGAAATGCAACCAAGGATACGAGAAAATTTGTGAACTGAGAGTTCCAAGATCACCTCTATCATCAGCATCAGTATCAAACAATGGAGATACTAAGAATTTGGACGTAGAATTGGACGACACTTTTCAGCTGAACTTAAACCAAAACCAACATTATTCAGTGATCAACTGGGCTGACGAAATCTCATATGAAGAACCAACAAATATTCCTTATTGGGCAATGATACCTGGAGTAGATTTTGATCGACATGCTAAAGAAAATGTTGATGACTTTAACCAAATTCACCATCAGTATGTTATCAACTGGGCTGAAGAACCTGTGCATGATGGACCCGTAGATGTCTCTGACTGGGCTTTGATACCTGGATTAGATGTTAATCGACATGCTAAAGATAATTGTTCTGGAAGAGATTGGTCTACCACAGAAAATATTGATGACTTCAGCCAAATTCACCATCAATATATTATCAACTGGGCTGAAGAACCTGTGTATAATGGACCCGTAGATGTCCCTGACTGGGCATTGATTCCTGGATTAGATTATGACCGCCATATCTATTCTATCGCCCAAGAAAATGTTGAAGAATCTGATCCTATCTACCATAAATTTGTCATCAACTGGGCTGAAGAACCTGCGTATGAAGGAGCCGTAGACATTCCTAGCTGGGCTTTGATTCCTGATTTTAAATTTAATGTCACTACTAAAATCAACCAAGTAGGTTCTGCTCGAGTAACAGGTTTAGAAAGCGATACTAAAGAAAACTTGTCAAAAGATTATGTTAATTGGGCTGATGATCTTTCTGAAGATAAAGTCGTTGATGTACCAGAATGGGCGATGAACAGAGACTTGTATTTTAACAGACAAAGAATCAACGCCAAATCATATTTTATTGATGTTGTATTTGGTTTATCTACTATTTGGGAATAATATGTTTGTGAGAGTTGCATCAACTGTGAATTCAAATGCATGTTTGTGATAGTGACATCAAGCGTGTATTGAACTGTATGCATGTTTGTGTGAGTGTGTAGGGGGAGAGGGGTCATCAAGTGTGAATTCAACTGTATGTTGTGAGAGTTGCATCAAGTGTTAATTCAACTGTATGTTTGTGAGAGTTGCATAAAATGTTAATTCAACTGTATGTTTGTGAGATTGCATCAAGCGTGAATTCATCTGTTTGTTTGTGAGAGTTGCATCAAGTGTGAATTCGAGTGTATGTTTGTGAGTTGCATTAATTGTTAATTCAACTGTATTTATTTATTTTTGTTAGAGTTGCATCAGCCGTAAATTCAACTGTCTGTTTGTGAGCGAGTTGCTTCAATTTAATTGTGAATTCAACTGTATGTTTGTGAATAAGAATGGTTTATGGTTGTTTTAAGTCTTCATCTATGTGTATATGTTTATGAATAAGAACTGATGAGAGTTGTTGCTGAGTGTGAATTTAAACATACATTATGCAAGAGCTAAATCTGCCTATTGCAGGTCTTTCTTTAGGTCTGAAATGTTATCTAAATTATTAATTAGACATTTTAAATTAACTTATCCGGACCATAATCAACTCTCGATGTCAACATTAGCCTGCGATATTTATTGGATTATGATCCCATTTGCTGCTCAACTTTCATTTATGATTTAATCATGGAATGGATAATCGAGACTATGTTTTTTTTATCGTACCGACTTTAGTAATGATGATCGAGGCTAGGCTTAAAATTCAATCGCTAAATTCTCGGTTCATAGTGGATCAATTTGACTGAAATTTTCAGCAAATTGTCTGTACATTATCTAGTTTTTAACTATTATAGCGAGAACTTCCAGCTCGTTATCTAATCTCCCATAATGTATGTTTAATTTTTATATTTGTGAATAAGTGTGTTGGAAAGTAGTTTTAGGTGATAATTTAACGATGAAGTAACATTATAAGTACTAATAACGATGTTTGTAAACAGGTGATAATTTAACGATGAAGTAATATTGTAAGTACCAGTACTAATCACGATGTTTGTAAACAGTGGTAATATATTTATTTGTTAGTAAGTAAAATGATTCTAGATAAATAGATCAACACATTGTGTTTGATTATTTGAATAGAGGGTGGGGGGTATTTATTTATTTATTATCATTTCAACATAATATCGTTACGTCATATATTTTTTACAGTAATCCATTTTGTAAACATATATGAAGTGTTTTTTGTATTTTGTAATAAAAATATAAAATTTATAATAAAAATATAAAATTTATAATAAAAATATACGGGTATTATATACATTTTTGGGGCAAATTTATACAAGATTACAGTTTTTACATGTTTTTTAAATTTTGTAATAAAAATCCTAATTTATTATGTGTTTATCTGTTGTATATAAACTGGTGTTATAAATGAATGGTTTGCTTACACTCGGCAATCCTCGGCAGATTCCGGTACCCTACATCTGACTGTAGGGTACTGGAATCTGCTGAGGTTTACCGAGTGGGTTTGCTTATAGTTTTAACAGTCTACAGCCAAAGTTCCCAATATGTGACTAGACTCAGTGACAGACCTTATCATCTAAAGTGCATATGTAAACCCAATCTACCCCCCAAACAGATTCCCCGGCTGTATGTGAGAAGGAGTAGGGTCACCTGTCCAGCCTCATGGATTTTCTCCCGGTCCTCCAGTTTCCTCCCGCTGCTAAAGACTTCTACGTGCAAGTGAATTATTTAAATAAAATTGAACCATATGTTAGTCCCTAAATGACCTAGTTCATGTCAAGTGGATGTTAAACCTCATTTCACTGTCTCACTCTACAAATAACCTTATTCTTTTTGTGTCAAGTGGACGTTAAACCCCATTTCGCTCTCTCTCCCTCCCCCCACCTCGAACAGAAATGATATGTAATGAAATGGGGTTTAACGTCCTACTGTTCTGCATACAGTGTGCTATGAGGAAATTTTGCCCGGACAGCAGCACTACAGCCTACTCTTATATCGAATTCCAACTGTCAAGGGATCTTTTACATGCACATCCATGAGTACACAGGACCTTGGTTTTTCGTCCCATCCAAACGACTAGACAGCTGTACTTGTCAGGCCCTCCGTCCTGCATCACTGACAAGGGAGAACCATGCTGGAAAAACCCCCGAACAGATTTAGTTACAAAAACAATAAATAATCTTTTCAAAGCACAATTTTATTCCTTTTGATTGATGTGAAAACATTTTGCACATACAAATATTGTTAATTGATAATTATTTGGGCAAAAAGGTTACGCTATAGTTACTGACAATGATAATAAGTGACTTTGAAGCGTTGATGATGTCACATGGTTGATGATGATCACATGATGTTCAAGTTTGAATTAAAGTAGCACTTTCTGTCCATAACAAAATAAATTCAGTTATAAATTTCTAATCTTTTAATTGTATATGAAAATTAATTTGGTGTTTTTTCTACATATTAGGCCTACTTTAAACTAATTTTTAATTCTTTTACTTATAAATCAAAATAAATCTGGATTCCAACTCAGAAAGATTCACCCAGGAAGTCCAAATAAATAATTTTGAAAACATGTCAATGATTCCAAGATAGGGCTTCCACATCAAAATTTTAACTGGTGGGCAAATTTGATAACTCATCGGAAATTTGAAAATTAAATTCAAATATCATGTTATTATAAATGGAGCGTCGCCATTGTTAAGTCACATGTCCATACCAATTTTCCAAGGAGGTGAAATGATCGTGGTAAGATATAATAAATATAGCCCGACATATATGTAAAGGGAATCGTAAAAAAAATTAATTTTCCATTAAGACAAACAGAAAGTGCTTCTTTTAGATCTTGAATACTCTTTAAAAAAAAAAAATACACCATGTTAATTAAATATGATGATAAATGATTTTAACAAAATATTCCAGTTTTACACAGGATGAGATGATGAACACTAGTCAGCAGAACGGAATAAAAAACGGAAGGGAGAATTTATTTACAAACATTATCATATATAATATATTACAAAATACAAAATAAAAAACGGAAAAGTGGACATAAATGTCAAGCGCTGGGAGTTTTATTTTTCTACTGACTAAATACTATGCTTATATGTCATACTTCGTCATGATGTGTTCAGAATTTCTTATCCAGTCCTACCCACAAGTCCGAAAAGTTGACGTAGTTCGAGTTTCTGAAAGTTCTCTACCGAAGTCATTCTAATCAGATTACTGTCAGGGCCATTACTAAGTAACACATGGTCAATTACTACTATCAAAATTAGACTTAATTAAATATGATGATGTATTATTATTTTTTTATATATTTCAGTTTCAGACAGATCTCTACTGTTGTCAATGTAATCAGATCGTTGTCAATGCTACTGTAGTCATTATTATATAATACATACTCATAGAACATTATTTGGTAAGGTCACAAATTTGAAATTCCTGTGAACAAAAGTGTGGGATATGGTATATCTATATACTGTTTAAATGGCATTTAGTAAATGAACACATTAAGATAAACACAACAGTTTTATAATAACAATTACTGTATCTTTAATCAGAGCTATGTTTCTACAATGATTCTCTTGTCGTTTTCAAGCACAATACTGAGTATTAAAATACAGTAACTGTTTTCCATAGAACTATTTATTTTAACCTACATATATCTAATTTATATGGATGATTCCAGTAATTATTAATGACACCTAACAATTAAATTAATGCCAGATAGTTCTTATCTGACTCCATCTTCATTGATCTGGATGGAGCAGAAAGGTAGGACTTTAAACACCTCCCGCCCCCATTTCATTTCTTATCTAGCTTGAATTTGGTTTAAACCCCGGTTTCATTTCTTATCTGGCTTGATTTTGACCAAAATCTGGTATGTGTGTAGGACCGTACCTAATATACTAGGATGACTAGTCTATAGAAAATTTTACTACACTGCTAAATTTATTTTTGTTGATTGTTAAACTAGTACTTTTACACATTAAAAGCTGGGTAATAGATTTCTATGAAAGTGGAGTTATTTCTTCTAAGTGTTTAAAAGATCTTTGGTGTCTATTTTCTATACATCTATCTACGACTAAATCAAACCTGACAATAGTAAAATTAATTACAGTTGCCAAGTAAATCATATCCATTGCATAGATTGGTTTAAAACTTTTTAAATTTGAAATCACAATAATTATCACTTTTTTTAAAAAAATTTCTCCCATACGTGATTTTTTTTAAAGCCGCTGATTGTCATTTGCATTTTTAAGAGAATATTTAAAGATACATTATGCAAGAGTTAAATCTGCCTATTGCAGGTATTTCATTAGGCCTTAAATGTTATCTAAATTATTAATTAGACATTAATTAACTTATCCAGACCATAATCAACTCTCGATGCCATCGAATACGTTTTGCGGTTGATGATTTAACGTAATAATGGGTAACTGAGACTTTGTTTATTATCGTAACAACGGTAGTAATGACAATCCAGGCTAGCCTATAATTATATCGCTGATAGCTTGGATCAGAGTGATTAAGTAATTTGACTGACATTTTCAGCATATTCTCTTTTCATTATCTATTTTTCCACTATCATAGCGAGAACTGTTAGAACTTTATCTAATCTTACCTAATGCCCCTTTAAGAAAACCAATGCAAAATATCAATGGTTGATAATTTCCCAGCTTGGATTTAATCGGATTAAAAAGGGACCCATGTCGCTCATTATATCTTCTACAGTTTACAAGAAATTCAAAATCCCTCAAATGACCATCAGTGGCTTTAACGACCGACTTTTGCATTATGAAATTGTTCTGGGTTACCGCGTGTCTTCAAAATAAAATTTATGTTTCTAAAAATCAATTTTTGTTTCCTTCTTTGTACAAGTCCAAGTTTTATGTGAAAGTACCCATATAAGCGTAAAAAAATTAAAGCGTAGTTGCCAAATTTGCAATAAAAAGTTGCAGAAACATTTTTAGCAACGTATAAACTCTAGCTAATAATATACATACATGAACTGTGTAATTTATATATATATATTTATATATTAAGCAAACATTACATAAATAAAGATTAAATGTATTCAACACAATATAAAGTGAACTAAAGTCTTTATAACACAACATTCAATCCATTATATCTATTATATAATTAAACAGAGGAATGTCTGGTTGATCAAGTTTATTTGATCAAGTCTACGGTTGTTCTACGACTGGTGAACATATAAGTTAAAACAGAGAAAATTGAGAAAACAATGTTTTTAGAAATGTCGCTAGATTTCCAATATAGTAACTTCACCCTTCAAACCTGAATTAAGGTGGGTTTTTCCCTTTTATAGATACAACAATATTTATACATATTATGTCAAAACTGAATATAAAAGGGTTTTCCCCTTTTATAGATACAATAATATCTATTCCATAATATAGCCTCAAACATTGTAATGATCCAGAAAATAGTTGTGTACCTGACAGGCAAATATCACATTTCTTAAATTTCTTGAGGCCTGCATGTACATAGTGACATATGACGCAAAATAAATGCATTTATCCGAACGCCTCATGCTTTCAAATAGTGCCAACAATGTGGCCCACTTTTTCTGTGACTACTGAATGAATTAAATACATTTGAAATTTATAAAACATTGGATATAAATCTAATTTACAAACAAAACCAAAGTATTCATCATTATTATTTCTCGAGCAACTTTTTATCAAATGTTTTGCACTATTAGAGAAATTCAAACCCTGCCTTACACAAGTATTCATCATTATTATTTCTCGAGCAACTTTTTATCAAATGTTTTGCACTATTAGAGAAATTCAAACCCTGCCTTACACATTCCAAACATTTTGTAGAACATTATTTTCTCAATTTTTCTACTAAATAAAGACAAATCTAGCAACCCATGCTATTTCAGTATGTAATGAAAATATGAATTTAAAAATGATCAATGGTGTAGGTTTCTACAAAGATAATCTTTGGTAGAGAATCAACTATTAGGGAAACAAGTCCATGAATAGGAATCAACAATCTGATTAAAGTACAGATCTATATTTCGTTTCGTTTTTTTATACTTTCGATGGCCTACACTACATGAAGATCTGACAAGTTGTAGCGATAGGTTGTGCCACAGGTCATACGAGCGGCTTTTGACCCCATGACATTTGATTAACCAATCAGCATTGATGTTACTTGTGGATTACTCACAGTTCCGTGCAAAACTCGCCTAAAGCTTGCCGTAACAGACCGTTTCATTGACTAATCCCTCACATCATTCAGAACACGTCAATGATAACAACTCTTCTAGATCCAAGTGTAGTAAAGACAAGTAAAACAAAATTTTGAACTATAAAACCGAAACGAAATAGTATCTATGTTTTATTCAGAGTGAGGAATCGAAGAACAATGATCGCTTTTTTTTTTTTGCAATTAAAAACATTAACATATGAACATGTTTTTATGTAGAATAATGTGTCGAGGACAATGAGAAAGGCAAAGATTAGTATGTTGTTATTTCTCGAATTCAAATTTGTCAGTGAAGAAAAAAAGGCAAGATCAAGATGTTATTTATTCTGTATTCAATAAATAATTTTAAAGATGTCCATCTTAAAATAACAAAACCTAATCTTGGAAATGTAAAAAAGAAAGTAAAGAGGAAAAATATAACAAAATAAAGAAACATTTGGCACAACTTAAAAATAGGAGGTAGAAAGAATAGCGAGACGGATGGCCAGGAGAGTGTCAATCAAGGTTTTCACTTAAATTTTTCACAGTGGGTCAATTTTTGACAAATTTTGTTAAAGATGCATCATGTAAGAACTAAATCTGCCTGTTGCAGATCTTTTATTTGGCCTCAAATGTTATATAAATCATTAATTACACATTTATTTACATGCCAGGGGCCTATTGCAGATCTTTCGTTTGACCTCAAATGTTATATAAATCATTAATTACATATCTATTTACATGCCAGACCCATACTCAACTCTCTAGAACCTCATATGGTTTTGATTTTCAACACATTTAAATACAATGGCAGTTAATGACTTAATTTAAAAATATATCATTTGAGGCTTTGTTTATTATCGTAACAATGGTAGCAATGACAATCAACACTAAACTTTTCTGCAAAAAATGATAACTCCGCTCAGAATGAAGTAATTTGACTGAAATTTTCAACATATCTCCCTGTTCATTATCTATTTTTTTAACTATTATAGCAAGAACAGTCAGCTCTTTAGCTAAATCTAACATAATGCATCTTTAATTAGCAATTATGAGTTTCTTATAAAGAAAATTATTATGGTTGATGAACGACAAGAAGTAGAATTAATGAAGATATTATGCGTAACATGTACAGAGTGTATATACTATGAAAGCACATGTATTATGATTTCATGAAAATATAGCCAGAGTTAAATTAAATACTCAACTTTCATTGGCTAAATATGGATGTATTATTATTATTATTATGCTTCTACATCTTACAAAAAAAGCCTCTAATGGCGTAAAAAGTGACTATAAATGCAGATTCTGGTTAGAGAATTAATTAAGTAACTAAATGATTCGCGTACTCACAAATATTTTTATAATCTCATTAAACGAGATTCATTCAATGATTGATCCCTGAATAACTTTGGATCAGTATTATTTTATTACACTGATGACTAGAGTAGAATTAACGAACATCATTTTGTCATCAAATGTTGACAAAACAATTTTTTTTGAAAATTTTTCAGAAATGAAAAGTTGGGTTTATTTTTTTCATTTTTTTTTTTACATTATTTCATCCATACTCAATGTTCAAATCTTTTCATAAAGTATTTTTTATCATTTTTTTCTAAAATTGAACAGTTTCTTTTGTTTTATATTTTATTACTTCATGCAGTTTCAATGTTCAGATCTATCCTATAAACTTTTAATGCAAGTTAATTCTCGATGGCGAGATTCTAACTTTGAATTCTTTAGGCTTAATCATTTGTTGACTGAACTCTAAGGCCTAATTAGACTTTTAACTTTTAAGGCCAAATTAGAGTTTATGTAAGTTTTCGATACCTTTCCTTACAAAAAAAAACGAATAAATAAAATATACTAAAAAATAAAATAAATGTTTCGAAAACAATAGAAAAAGTGATGTTTTGAGAACAACAATCAAAGCACACACATTCTTGGGTGTTCAACAATAAACTCTGTGTCGCACACTGTTATTATACAAATACTTATAAGCCAATCAAATTACAGCATTTCTCATGTACAACATCACAACCAGTAATATAACAATTATACCCCACAGAAATAATAATATAGTCTGTTTCCTCTTTCTACACCCCTTACTATGTCCTGTTTCATTCTTTAGTAATCATTTGGCTATTAATAACTGCTATTCCTTATGGTTATGGAAAATAAACATGGATTTTACATGTGTCTCATTGGATTTTCATGGGAACATGATACTGCCCATGGTAACCAATGACTACGGCCCATTCACTTGGTCCCATGAGGTTTTAATCACACAGGAGAAGGACTTTCCCGAAGCCATTACACATGGCACATTTTGCGGGAGAAGAACTTTCCTACGTTATAACTATTGTAACCCATGGGCTTTTCCTAGGGCACATGTGGAAACTATAGGAATATTTTCTTTCAACATTCCTGCTCACTCAGTTTCTTTTTTAAAAATCGTTCGAAACTTGTTTCGGCATCCATCACTGTATAATAACTAACAGCCAATAACAAGTCTTGGTTACGTCAATTCTGCGTAACAACCGATAAGTTTTATTAAAGGAAGGGGGAGGAGAACGAGGAAAACAATCTAGTACATTGTAATAATAACATATACTCGTAATATCGTAAACTAATAAAACAAACAGACATATACCCTAGCTGCTTCAACAAAAAAACATAAACAAAAACGTGACGTTTATTTACTGATGGCAGCTAGTCAAAAACAAACCTACTAACTACTCATTTACATAAACTACCATATATGGCATTCATTTAAATAAATATAGCACTGTTTTTTATTTTTCTCTTGTAAATTATCTTAAAATTTATTTCTGGAATATTGTTTGGACCACTCCCTTGATCTTGTGTGAGGAAATTATCTTTATGTATATTGAAAGGAAGGCAATAAAAAACAACCTCTTCATGCCTGAAATTCAAAGCATTTCAAAACAATTACTTCCCTTTGAATGAATTACTTCCCCATTTATCACAGAGTTGTCTTTCTTAGATTTAGTTATCTTCCTTGATTGAATGTTTGATGATTGGCGCTTAATTTTTTTTTTTTTACACAAAGATGGAATCCTTTTCAGGCTGGCAACCTGTATGTTTAAAAATTTTATGATGTTAAGGCCTTACATATTAAAATCACCAATCACAAGTTTTAATAGAGAAATCTCACAGCATCTTTTTTTTACAACAAGGGCACATAACTCCCAGCACTCATTGAAGTCACATGATGAACTATACCAGTGTTGCCATGGTTGAAGCTTGTTGATCTCCTACGCCTTTCTGACCTCCATATTCTCCAATAAATGATCCATCTTCGTTGAATTTGGCTGGATCGACATCCCCGTATTCCTCCATGCTATCTGTCTCATCACCCAGTGGCATTTTTTCAGGATTGTTATCAAATGATCCACTCTGACCAATTCCATTTGTATCACTAGAAAAAGAAACCATTTTTTTTTTAAATCACAAATCCTTCTTTGAAATTTAATGTATACCTAACGGCTTCAATTATTTTCAGACAATCCTTCCCAGTAATCTAATGTGGGACGGAGGATTTTCATTGTCATGTTGCTAAATGATTCTCACAATCATCACATTTCAGAGAAAGAGAGAGAAATGGGGTTTAACGTCCACTCGACACAAATTACGTCACGTTGGGACTAACAAATGTTTCAATTTTATTTCAATATTTTGCTTGCGAGTAGGGGTCTTTAGCACACTGATCCGCACTGAATATTTGCTTGGCCGCGACAATCACTGATAAGGATGACATTGATGCGGCTTAATGAGCTAGAAATATTAACTTTTTTCCTGCGACAAATTAAATTCTAAAACATTTTTTGTATATATTGGAAAACTGGAGGATCGGGAGAAAACTCAAGAGGTTTGAAAGGCGACCCTACTCCTTGTCACGTTCAAGCGGGGAATTGAAACCACGCCTTTTGACTCAATGACAGATGACAATAATTTTCATACCTTTTTCCCAATTCATTAAAATTTTCAGCAGGATCTTCTTGATTACTTCCCCTTAATCGCTCCTTCTCTTGAACTGGTAATAAAAATAATCAGGAATTAAATATTCAAACAAGTACAAAGATAGGTTGTCAGGCAACCAAACATATGATCACAGCAGCTATACAGTCCATATAGCTTGTCGCCTATATATTGTTTTGTAAATAATGGGAGCTTTTAAAAGACACTAAAACCTGATCGTGAGACACAACCCATTATGTAATTAAGTAAGATTTTTCAAAGTTATCAAGGGCAATAATAAATTAAAAGTCAATTGAATGGTAACTTTTTGAATCTTGTATTACACATCTATTTTTCTAATCTGTACAAAAAATGATTACTTCAGATATTTTTTAAAACAATTTGTGCCAGGAGGACCACCCTATTCACTGAGCCACTGTGGCATCCAGATTATTTGTAAGCTTAAAGCAGGGAAGTCGCTAACTCAATATCATCAAGTCTTCGGCATTGCCAACACGACTTATTGGTCAATTTAAATCAACATTGATGTTGTGATCTTACCGTGAAACGATATGCTTCTGATATGCAATATTTAAGACAAAATGAAAATTTTCAAATTGTCACAGAAAGCTTTTAAGTGCCATTTGTAATGAAGTGACTCAGTGAACTAGGCTAAACATACCCAACGGGAGAATACTTCCGGTATAGACTGGAATAACCAGATGCAAAAGACTGCCATTTAATTTTGACTCTTCGCATATTTCGCTGAACATAACTGATTAGAAATTACGGTAAAAACAGAAATGATTGAATGTAAATCAGTGTACCGGTATATACATTCATACTACATTAATACATGCATTCCAACCTATTTGTGTCCATTTCTAGGTGCCAAAGAATAGAGATTTAGCTCCTTTAATATAAAATCCGACTCACCATGATATTTGTCACCTCTATTTCGTTTTATAATACATACAATAATCAATATTAGTAACAATATCGCTATAGCAACCATCATACCAATAAACCATCCAGAAGATAATATGTTGGAACGTTTGAAAGCTGAAATAATTTCAAAATATTTAATAATAGTGTCTTTTGTCTCAATCTAACTTGAACATCAAACAAGATTTACCATTGTTATGAGAGAGAGAGAGAGAGAGAGAGAGATTAACCTCCACTCCACAGTCCTCTCAGGGTTCACATATGGTTTCAGGACTAACATATGGTTCTATTTTATTTCAATAATTCGCTTGCGTGTAGGGGTATTTAGCAGGGGAAGAAATCAGAGGTCCTGAAGACAACCTACGAGTTTGGAGTTGGGACTGGCTACCCTACGGTATAATATATATGACAAAATCAGTCTAACTGTTTAACGCCCTGCCATCCATTGACTTCCGGGCAGTAGGATTAGGAAATGAAAGTTTCTCCACCGATTGGGTTAATGCAAGCCAAAAATCCTGATGCACTTTCTTGGTCAACGCAGGGACCGAACATGGAACCTCCAGGTAAGCGAGCTAATGTTTTACTCACTGACCCACTGTGGCCCCCCAAAAAACAAAAAAGCTTCAAAACATAAAAGCATATTAACAGCTAATTAAAAGAGCTCATGGTAATTCAATTCCAAAATAAACAACAAAATCCAAATCATCAACAATAATACAATTCTTGTCTCTGTTTTCAATTCTTCCAAATACATAAAAAGTTTAAATATTATTCACAATCTCACGTCAGAATTAAAGACTTCAACATGCAGTTGTTAGTAACGTAACTATGGCAACCAATTACAAACCTCTATGAATATGCTTAAAGCTTTCAGTTGTTATGGTTACAACAAATACCTCACTAATATCTATGTTAGTTGTTGTTGTAATTAGAGGACCTTATCAAATGACAAAATTTACAACATTCATTAGAGCCAGTTTATTTCATTTACGGTGGTCTGCATCCTTACATTGCAGTAACAACATGCAATGCTGGAACTGTTATTTAATAAAGGTTTTTTTTTTTAAAAACTGGCCTATTTGCCCCATCTTTGCGTTCACACGCGCAAGTTCAGCTGGTATAACAATCAGCAGGGATTTTAAACCGGTTTAATTTGCACGTGTGAACCAGGGCCCTGTTTCACGAAATTTTAACTAAGATAAAATCCAAATTTTAGTAATTTGATTGGATAATATTATATTGATTTTAGTGCTTAGCCAATCAAAATTGAAGTATCTACTAAAATTTGGATTTTATCTTTAGTTAAAATTTCGTGAAACAGGTCCCTGGTGTTATATCATTATAATTATTATACTAAATCTTATAAAATTGTCTGATGTTAATTTATTCGATCAATGCTGCAAGGCTTCAATCAACATTATAAGTACAGTACATGTATTTTAACCTAAAGGAAGGCAATCAGTGAATTGGATAAAACAGTGGATTTGCGGGGAGATTTTATTTAAGAGTCAGTCCATTCTCGGAAACCCATCTATTCTCAAAAATATTAAAATTCTTGGTGTTCAATACGAACATTTCTTATATTACAACAGACTTCCTCACTCGACAGCCTGTAAAACACTGTGTCTGTTGGTTTTTTTTGAGAATGGCATCGGTAGGAAAATATTTCATATTACATTTGAATTTCTCACATAGGACTGGACAGCCCATAAAATACTGCAGCTGATGGTTTTCTGAGAATGGTATCAACCATGCGAGTTATTCTACACTGATATCACGAAAATGCTTGAATATTTCAAAATTCAAATATGATTTGAAATCAAGAACCTCCCCCATCTGTCGTGCTATTGTTGTTTGTGATCGAGCCATTTAAAAAGACTCTAGCCATCACTGGATACCAATTACCTAGTGAATTTGAAATCAACAAAACTTAAAACAGAGTAATTTATAGCCTACTCCATTATACTCAGTCATAATGAAATAAAGATTAAATATCCACCGCCACCATCCCAAAATAAATAGATGACATTCATTATTTACTCATTTATCTTTCCATGAAGCATCGAGTAATTTAATTGTTTATTACTTTGCTTTAAACATACATTATGCAAGAGTTAAATCTGCCAATTGCAGGTCTTTCTTATCTAAATTATTAATTAGGCATTAATTAACTTATCCAGACCATAATCAACTCTCGATGTCATAGCTAGCCTGCAATATTTACTGGATTAGAATCCTATCTGCTGCTCAATGCTCATTTATAATTAAATCAAAAAATGGATAATCGAGACTATGTTTTTATCATAGCGACTTTAGTAATGATCATCGAGGCTAGGCCCAAAATTCAATTGCTAAATACTTGGTTCAGAGTGGATCAATTTGACTGAAATTTTCAGCAAATTCTCTTTACATTATGTAGTTTTTATCTATTATAGTGAGAACGGCCAGCTCTATATCTAATCTCCCATAATGTATCTTTAACCTAAGCAGAAAATGCTTGTTATTGATTTTAGTCAAAATACTGATGTATTGAAACTACAAACTTAAGTTTCATCAATCTCACTCAACAAAGCATCAACAATTCAAATTGCTTATCTTTGCTCAGCTCAAGCAGAAAATGTCCATCATCGAACTCCGTCAAAACATTCATCTAACGAACATTTACTCCAAGTCTGAACATTCTACCTCAATTAAGTTACTGCGTTCAAAAAGCTGACAGATGGATGGACAAAACCCATTTTAATAGGCCCTGCTTTCTCTCAAAAGTAAGAAAGAAAAAAAAAAAGAAAAGAAAAAAAAAAGATCATAAATGAGAGTAAAAAACACAGCAAATCTTCCTATATTTATAAGATAAATTATACATAATAAAAGCATTAAGAATATATGATTGCCCTAATGCACAAGAGAAAATCACAAAAACCTTAGCGTTGGAATTAAGAACATACACTGAGAATCTTCGGGAAATTTATATCCAGGTTTTCAAGCTGTTATTTATGCAAATATTTTAGGATAATTTTATATATTAAACTTTGCTTCCATCATTCCACGACTAGTACAACAGCTGGATAATCTTCGGGAAATTTATATTTATATACATGTTTTCAAGCTGTTATTTAGTCAAATATTTTAGGATAATTTTATATATTAAACTTTGCTTTCATCATTCCATGACAAGTATAACAGTTTGATAATTTTATATATATATTAAACTTTGCTTTCATCATTCCACTATATGTGTGAAATAGGTTTATTTAACGTCTGCTTCCACCGAGGTGATATACTGTCATTAATAGTTTTATACTACTACTTGTCTTTAACAAGCACAACAGTACTGTGGACCAGGAATTGAGTACGACGTCATTGCAGTCATCATGGAAAAGAAATGAAATGGGATTTAACGTCCTACTATTCTGCTTCGACTGAGCTAATGAAGATGGGCATGACAGTGTGCTATGAGGGAAATTTTGCCCGGACAGCGACGCCACCGTGGCTCCAGTTATCTTGGGAGAGAGAGAGAGAGAGAGAGAGAGAGAAATGGGTGGGGTTTAACGTACATTCGACACAAACTTGCCATTTCGGGACAAACATATGGTTCCATTTTATTTCAATAATTCGCTTGCACGTAGTGGAAGGAAACCGGAGGACCCGGAGAAAAGCCCATGAGGTTGGACAGGCGAACATACTCCTGGTCACGTACAACTGGGGAATCGAAACCACGCCAGTTAACTTGATGACAGACCTTATGATACAGCACATACGCAAACCATTCGCCAGTCCAACCCCCCTCATCTTGGAAGTCTACTGACGTGCATTTGTGTAAAGAACAAGCATGCCAAGCCCACAGGCTTTTTTTGAAGAGTGTAGCCCCCAAGAACAACAAAATGAGTAGCGCTGGGCCTGGTGCAAAAATATGGACATAGAGTTTTGATTTATCATATACTGGTTTAATTCAAAGCGTTAAATTCTATAATTCCAACGCCATAAACATTATATATATATATATATATATATATATATCAGCAGAGTATAAACAAACAATAAACAAAATGAACATACCAGTGCCTCCTGTTGTGAAAGTTCGTTTTTCACTGGCCATTTGAGCATAGTCTTGATCACCAGGCACTCCTGTTTGAGCTACGACACGAACCTCGTAAGCTATACCTGACTCCAGATTATCTACTACAATCCAGTTATTCATGGCGTCGTCATTCTTGTGTACATTCCATTTACCTACTAAACCTACAAATACAAATCAAATGAAATTTAACATCTTACTTTTCCACTCCAACTGGGATAATGAAATGAAATGTGGTTTAACGTCCTACTGTTCTGCTCCGACTGGGCTAATGAAGATGGGCATACGCAATACAGTGTGCTATGAGGGAAATTTTGCCCGGGCAGCGGCACTATGGCCCTACTCTTGTACTAGTAATTGGATACAACAATAAACTATACTTATGGAAATGAAATAGAGTTTAATGTCCTACTGTTCTGTTCCGACTGGGCTAATGAAGACGACATACACCATACAGTGTGTTATGAGGGAAATTTTGCCTGGGCAGCTGCACTATGGCCCTACTCTTATATCGAAGTCCAACTGCCAAAGGATCTTTTACGTGCATGCCAATGTATACATTGGACTTCGGTTTTCCGTTCCATCCGAACGACTAGACAGCTGTCCTTGTCAGATCCTCCATCCTGCACCACTGACAAGGGGAAACCACGTTGGAAAATCCAGATGAACTTTCTCGGCCAATTCAGGGATTGAACACCCGACCTCCAGGCTAGCGAGCCAGCGTCTTACCCACCATGACTCCCCTGGGCTAATGAATGCGGGCACACACCATACAGTGTGCTATGTAGCGCTGCCAATCGATAATATCGGAGAATTATATTTTACTTACAATCTGTTTTGAAAACATTCATAATTTGTATATGAATAACGAATAATAGATCATTTCGGGACTAACATATGGTTTTTAATTATTTCAATAATGCGCATGCGCTAACTATTCGGTATTCGGCCACCCCCCCCACCCCCACCCGCCCAATTTGCTTTAGGCCTTTATGACATCATGTTATAAGACTTTTCATTACCCTGGAAATCATTGTATGTAAACATGTTGGTAATAAAAACGTGTATTTTTTTAGGTATTTTCAACTATACTCAAAAAAGATAACATACCAAATCTTTTATATTCAACATAGTAATCAGCGCCAACTCTTTGACCTTCTTTATCTGGTAGCTTCCATGTTACGTTGACCGAATTAGGTCTGGATAAGGCCTCTAATATTTCAGGCTTAGCTAATGCTGAAAAATATTAATATAGAAATTCCAAAATGTATGTCCCAACAAGAGAACTGAAATAAAGTTGAACGTTGTACTTTTCTGCACCAACTACTGGGCTAATGACCACAGGCAAACGGCATGCTGTGTGCAATGGAGGAAATTTTGCCTGGACAGCGGCACTATGGCCTGCTCTTAATTCAGAGATCTTTAACAAGATACATATATGACCTTGGCTCTTCAGCTCATCCAAATGACAAGGGAAATCAGAGAGAGAGAGAGAAATGGGGTTTAACGTCCACTCGACACAAACTAGGTCATTTCGGGACTAACACATGGTTCAATTTTATTTCAATAATTCGCTTGCGCGTAGGGGTCTTTAGCAGTGGGAGGAAACCGGAGGACCTGGAGAAAACCCACGAGGTTGGACAGGCGAAAGGGAAATCAGACCGGAAAATCCTGAAAAACTTTCTCAGCCAACACTGGGATCAAATCCTGGACCCGGTTTCACAAAGCATTCTTAGACTTAAGTTAAGAAATTACTCAACTTTCAATCACTGTTCATGAGAAATGTCTTTGATCCAGAAACACAAAACTTTGCACATAGTTTCTTATTGATGTATTTGATACATGAAAACAACAAAAGTTTTATAAAAGGCTATATTTTAGTTAAAATAAGGCAAACAATTCTGAGTAAATTCTTAACTTAAGTCTAAGAATTCTTTGTGAACTTGGGGCCAGGATCTCCGAGTCAGTAAACAAGTGTTATTATAATTACCGATACACGTACAGTGCCCCCCCTACCCCCCCCCCCCCCTCCACACCACCCAACAATAGTGTTATCACAATGTCAAAATTCATCTAAACAATTAAATTAAAACTCACGAATGCTTTTTTCTGATGTTTTAACATCTATAATATAATGGCTGCCTTTTCCTTGTTGTGTTCTACCCCAGATAAATATACGATATTGTGTGTCTGCTTCTAAACCACCGAGATATGTTTGATGTACATCAGCACCTAGTGTTTCCATTTCCTTCATGTCTCCATAAACAATACCATTAACTTTAAATTAAAAAAACATTCAATCAAAATAACATCCACAGTTGTTTTGATGTTGATATATGCGCCCAAGCTCAATATCAACCTCTATACTAAAATAGAGCTGGTTGAAAACAGACACTAAGCTAGTTGACCAACATTTTAAGTGCTAAATCAAACATTTTAAGCGCTAAATCAAACATTTTAAGTACTAAATCAACCATTTTAGTCGAAAACACTAAGTATATTTCGAGAATTTTGTTAAGTTTTTATTCTGCTTGCATTTAATAGAATTGAAAAAGTTTATTTAGTCTTTGTGTGTATGACAGATGTGAAACAGAATAGAACCGCATCCCAGAACAGTATACTAATTTTAAGATATGGCGGCCATTTTGAACAGAGATCTATTCTTGAAGTATGAAGTATATGGATCTCTGTGTGGATATGGTTTAAACTCTTGTCAACAAAATATTTTGGTTGTCTGAGACCAACATGTATTCATTCTTATTTTTAGGGTTATGGTTGCAATGTGAGGGGAAGAATTTTTATCAAGTCAGTCAGGTTTTCACACCTGGAACATCCTAGTCGAGAGTACCACGGCCCCAATATTAAGACATATAAATGACCATATATAGTAATATAAATTAATAACTTACTGGGTTGATAACCGATATCATAACCAGTTATAATACCATTCTTTTCTACAGGTTCACCCCAGGCTAACGTAAAGTGTGTTGATCCTACATTTACAGCCGTGAAATACGATACAGCAGTTGGTACTATCAAATATATAAAACATACATATATAAATATATATCTTATTACAAAACAATGCACGAATCAATAAAAACTCTCAAAGTTTTACAATAATGCAACTTTATCATTTGTCTATCAAAGTCAACTTTTTTGTGCTCTTGTATATTATTGGACCAGTAATTTATCACCAAGTGATACTCAGCTTGTAGTTCAATCTGAGTAAAACACAGATCCTATTTCGTTTCGTTTTTTTATTGTTCAAAATTTTGTTTTACTTGTCTTTACTACACTAGGATCTGGAAGAGTTGTTATATAACCTGCGTTATGGATGATGTTAGGGATTAGCCAATGAAACGGTCTGTTACGGCGAGTTTTTGGCGTGAGGTGCACGGAACTGTGGGTTACCCACTAGAAACATCAACACTGATTGATTAATCAAATAATTGACATCATAAGGTCAAAAGCCGCTTTCATGACCCCTGACACAACCTTCCACTACAACAGGCCATCCAAAGTATTAAAAAACTAAACGAAATATAGATCTGTATTCTAATCAGATTGCTTGTAGTTGTTCTTCTGGGAGGCGATGCTCTTCTAAAAAAGCTTAAGACTTCGGGCTAATGAAGACACCATACATTGTGCTATAAGGGAAATTTTGCAAGGACAGCACCACTAGAGCCTACTCTTATATCGAATTCCGACAGTCAATACATGTGCGAGTCCTACAGTGTGGTATATGATGTGGTACAGCGATATCTTAAGACAGCGCCAGTACAGCCTACTCTAATATCGAATTCCAACTGCCAATGAAATGAAATGGGGTTTAACGTCCTACTGCTCCTATACTGGGCTAATGAAGATGGGCATACGCCATACAGTGTGCTATGAGGGAAATTTTGCCCGAGCAGCGGCACTATCGCCTACTCTTATATCGAATTCCAACTGCCAAGGGATCTTTTACGTGCATTCCAATGTATACACGGGACTACGTTTTTTTGTCTCATCCGAAGGACTAGACAGCTGTCCTTGTCAGGCCCTCCGTTCTGCACCACTGACAAGGGGAACCACGTCGGAAAATCCAGATGAACTTTCTCGGCCAATGCAGGGATCGAACACCCGACCTCCAGGCTAGCGAGCCAGTGTCTTAACCACCTAGGCACCGTGGCTCCCAAACTGCCAATACTTGTGGGAGTACTAGTATATGATGTAATACTGCGATATCTTACCTCCTTCTGGTGTTGTAAAGTTAATGACATTACTACCATTAGAACTAAAATAAGCATTAGTTGCTACCACATCAGCCTCTAGGTCCGAGAATGACGGCAGGTCTCGAACTTCTGTCCTTACTTTTTCCACCTGCCTTCGCTTCCGTCGTCGTTTACCTCGTGATGGGGTGTGAGGAATAAATATTTCTTTCATTGTTGTGTCTTGTTGATCTTTCTTCCACACTCTCACCTATAGAAACAAATGAAATAGGGTTTAACGTCCTACTGTTCTGCACTGACTAATGAAGATGGGCATACAGCATACTGTATGCTACGAGGGAAATTTTTGCCCAGACAGCAGCACTACGACCTACTCTTGTATCGAATTCCAACTGTCAAGGCTTCTTTCCCTTGCATGCCAATGTGTACACGGGACCTTGGTTTTTCGTCCTATCCGAATGACTAGATGTTGTCCGTTGCCAGGCCCTTCGTTATGCACCAATAAACAAGTAATCAGGTACATTTCAATAAACGATCGACTTGTTGAATATAGTCTCATCCCCCAAGAAACGTGATTGTGTTGTCTGATTTGTTGTTTCTATGGTTACGTGTGCAGATTCATGAAGAAGAATTTCACCTTTGATTGTCATCTGTTAAGGTTTCCTTTACTTTCATCTCAATGCATACGTGGCTTAGCCTCTGACTTTCATCCAATGTGAATGAAAAGGCAACACTTTCCTTGCCAGACCCGCCCCCCGGATTCCAACTTGACCGCTCTAACAGTGATTTAATTTGTTGTATGAACCTGTTGTTGAGAATGTCAAAACAATACAACACCCAGAACAGACAGAGAAAATTACACGATATTTTCTATCTAGGAACTGAAAAACTGACCTTGTAACCTGTGAACTCTCCTTGCATTGATTTTGGACTCGTGTCAACTGGATCCCATCGGAATCCGGCGCTTGCACTAGAAATATTCTTTTCCGGATCTAACTCAAAATTTTGAGGAACCACTAACGGTGCTGTCAAAAAAAACACACAATTTTTTAATATATTGAGTAAAGAGGTTGCCAGACAACATACAGCAGTCCTACTGAAATGTAATGTTTTATTCCTTGATTTGATGCTTAGTTTTACTGGAATCAATTACTTAGTCATGTAAAAAAAAAAAAACTCTTCTAATGTTTTTAAAAAGAATCTTAAAACTGAACTTTTTAAACTATGAGTTGACATTCTAATTTTTTAATGTTTTAAAACTATTGTTTTAAGTTATATGTATTTTAGTTGTAAAGAGCGTCTTGGAGCAGTTTATTAGCTGGAGAGAGAGAGAGAGAGAGAGAGAGAGAGAGAGAGAGATAGACCAACTAGGTCATTTCGGGACCAACACATGGTTCAATTAAATTTCAATAATTCACTTGCACATATGGGTCTTTACCAGTGGGAGGAAACCGGAGGACCCAGACTAACCCAACGAGGTTGGACAGGCGTCCCTACTCCTTGTCACGCACAACCAGGGAATTGAAACCACTGAGCGCTATACAAATTGATTATTATTATATAATAATCAGAAGTAGAAGAATTTAAAACTATGGCTACAACAATCCATTATTATTTAAAGACCTCCAAATTTTTGCTTACCAGCCTGTCCAGAATATCCTGTGATAGGTGTAGCTTCACGTAACGGCCAACCGACTTGGTTTTTAGCTTGTACAGTAACAATATAACGCTCGTAGACAGTATCAACAGGTATTTCTTTACGACTGATTGTATGATCATCTATGATATAACTTTCTACCGTGTCATCTCCTTCTTTCTGTACCGTTATATTATAAAAAAAACCTTCGGCATTTAGATCGATCTTCTCCATTGGCTGAAACACAAATTTTAGAAATTAGAATTCAGTGTTTAGCAGTGGTGTCTTGTTTGACAGTGTAGCAGTGGTGTTAAGTATATGGTGTGCTGTGCGACATTGTAACAGTGGTGTTATGGATATGGTGTGCTGTGTGACACTGTAGCAGTTGTGTTAAGTATATGGTGTGTTGTGTGACAGTGTAGCAGTGGTAAGTATATGGTGTGCAGTGTGACACTGTAGCAGTGGTGTGATGTGTGACACTGTAGCAGAGGTGTTAAGTATTTGGTGTGCTGTGAATGTGTGTAGCAGCCATGTTAAGTATATGGTGTGCTGTGTGACAGTGTAGCACTGGGCTGTGTGACACCATAGCAGTGGTGTTACAGATATGGTGTGTTGTGTGACAGTTGTGTTAAGTATATGGTGTGTCATGTCCAGACTAAGCAAGTTATAAAATAACATCAAAGTTAATTAACGCAAAGCTGACAAAACATATAAAATTCCTTTACTTCACTTACCTCCCATTCCACGATCAAAAAGTTGGTTTTTTCTCCAACAGTTTTCACATTCTCGGGATGATGACCTGGACGAGCTATCGGTGTTCGACAGATGACCGATGTATGAGGACTGGCCTGACCGACTCCAATCCGATTCACGGCTTTAATACGGAATGTATAATTAGCATACGGAGAAAGAATAATCTTGGCCTGTCTTTCGTTGGCTTTAGGTTGAGCTCCCATCTCCCAGTGTTCCGGTGCATATGAGGTGTTGTATTCTAAGATAAATTTCTGTAACGGTGAGAAATTCTCTTGACTGGCATCAAACTCCCATCGAATCTGTGCCTCTCTACCTAGACATGTTAACACAGTAACATTGTAGGGTGGATCCGGTGGAGCTGAAAATAAAAAAAAAATTGACATAAGGGAGAGAGAAAGAAGTCGGATTTAAGGTTTAAACGACAGAAACTAGATCATTTCGGGACTAACATGTGGTACAATTTCACTTCAATAATTTGCTTGCGCATTGTCGTCTTTAGAAGTGGGAAGAAACCAGAGGGAGAGAGAGAAGTGCGGTTTAACATTCACTTAGACACAAACTAGATCATTTCAGGATTAACATATGGTACAATTATATTTCAATAATTTGCTTGCATGTAGAGGTCTTTCACAGTGGGAGGAAACCAGAGGATCTAGAGAAAACCCATGAGGTTATTTATAAGTGTGTGATCGAACCCACACCACTTGACTCAATGATAGACCTTATGATCTAAAGTGTATGCAATAGACGGTTTAAAAATAGACAGTTCTATCACAAACTCATTCAAGAATGGCTATATACTCTTTCAAAGCAAACTGTCTGAGAAATACAAATGTTGAAACCTTATTTTAAAGCTACAGAGAGAGAGAGAGAGAGAGAGAGAGAGAGAGAGAGAGGGGGGTTTAAGGTCCACTCCCACTCGACACAAACTAGGTCATTTAGGGACTAACATATGGTTCAATTTTATTTCAATAATTTGCTTGTGTGTAGTGGTCTTTAACAGTGGGAGGAAACCAGAGGACCCGGAGAAAACCCACGAGGTTGGACAGGCAACCCTACTCCTTGTCACGTACAACTGGGGAATCGAAACCACACCAGTTGACTCAACCTTATGACACAATGCGCACATGCTAACCATTCGGCCATCCAACCCCCCATTTAAAGCTACAGTTATAGAATGATAAAATACCTTTAACTTTCATCGTTGCCCATGCCTTATCTTCATCTAAACCATTACTCGCTATACAGGTGTAATTCCCTGTATCTTTACTGTTGGTATTCTTAATAATCAAATCTCCATTTTCTTGTAAGACTCGATCGTTGTCAATAATAACAGGTTCATTGTCCAAATACCAGGTGTATTTTAACTTGTGTTTCTCATGTGGATCTGTCAGGGCGTCACATTTGAACATGGCGTCGTTCCCGTGAATTGGTTGAAGATTTACAGGTTCAGTTGCTATCAACGTCTTTCCTAATAAATAGAAAATTAAATCAAGAGTCATAGTTTTAAAAAATGTCAGTCAGACAAGATGTGTTCTAAAAATAAATTCTGAAAAAAATTTACTCCATATAATAGACAGTTTCTTTGAATTATTTCTTGTTTTTAACATTGCAAGATTTTAGATTGGATTGTAGTTTTCTGGAGGTGGGGTTCAGTCAGCCAGAATATGTGTTCTAAATTAGAATATTTAAAAAAATCACTATAATATGACAGTTTCTTTGATCATTTCTTGCTTTTAACATTGGAAGACTTTAGATTGGACTAATATTTGGGTTGTTTTTTTCTTGAGTAATTTCGTTCCCTACTTACAACTTCTGGCCAGAAGATTGGCTGAAAAATATTATCAGTGAGACAAAGACTGGTGGAATGTCTAAGGCCTGTTTTCCATGTATGCGTTTTCTAATGCAAACATAATGGGATCATTTTCATGTAACCAGTAAAAATGTGCACGTTTCCTTGTGTATATGAATGTAATATGCATTGTATATTTGTATTATCTTACCTCTAACCACCAAGGTACCATTAGCATTGTCTTTACCAAATCTATTCTCCACAAAACATCTATAATTACCACTATCTCGTAACCGTACACCCTGTTCAAATAATTACATGAAATGAAATGGGGTTTAAACGTCCTATTTTTCTGCTCCTAACCTGGGCTAATAAAGACGGGCATATGCCATACAGTGTGCTATGAGGGAAATTTTGCCCGGACAGCGGCACTACGGCCTACTTTTCGAATTCCAACTGTCAAGGGATCTTTTACATATACACATGACCTCAGTTTTTCGTCCCATCCGAATGACATGAGGTGCACAGAATTGTGGGTAACCCACTAGAAACATCAACGATGATTGGTTTATCAAATGTCTGATGTGATAGGGTCAAAAAGTCGCTTGTATGACCTCTAACGTGAACTTCAACTACAACCGGTCAGATCTTCATGTAGTAGATGCCATCAAAAGTATAAAAGAACGAAACGAAACGAAATATAGATCTGTATTTTAATCAGATTGCTCAATGACAGACCTGTGATAAAAAGCGCACGCAAAAGACCATTCTGCCACCCAACCCCCAATCATCAACCAGACATGGTATATGAGAGAGAGAGAAAGGGGGTTTAACGTCCACTCAACACAAACTAGGTCATTTCGGGACTAACACATGGTTCAATTTTATTTAAATAATTCGCTTCAGCAGGGGGAGGAAACTGGAGGACCCGGAGAAAACCCATGAGATTGGACAGGCGACCCTACTCCTTGTCACGTACAACCTGGGAATCG
Source organism: Patella vulgata (assembly GCF_932274485.2). Classification (NCBI taxonomy): domain Eukaryota; kingdom Metazoa; phylum Mollusca; class Gastropoda; family Patellidae; genus Patella; species Patella vulgata. The sequence goes on from NC_065885.2 coordinate 10,448,079, forward strand.
AAACCCCGCCAGTTGACTCAATGACAGACCGCATGATGCAGGGCGCACTTGCTAACTATTTGGCCATCCAACCCCCACATGGTATAAGAATAATAAAACATAAATCCAACTTACATTTATAACTAAATCCCCAGTTGGTAATATGTTATATAAAACATAAATCTAACTTACATTTATAACTAAATCCCCAGTTGGTAATATGTTATATAAAACATAAATCTAACTTACATTTATAACTAAATCCCCAGTTGGTAATATGTTATATAAAACATAAATCTAACTTACATTTATTACTTAATCACCAGTTGGTAATATGTTATATAAAACATAAATCTAACTTACATTTATAACTAAATCACCAGTTGGTAATATGTTATATAAAACATAAATCTAACTTACATTTATAACTAAATCACCAGTTGGTAATATGTTATATAAAACATAAATCTAACTTACATTTATAACTAAATCACCAGTTGGTAATATGTTATATAAAACATAAATCTAACTTACATTTATAACTAAATCACCAGTTGGCAATATGTTATAACGCCCTCCTAGTAATTGTTGGTCACCTTTAAACCATGTGACAGTTGGTGTGGGTTTACCTTCTGTCTGACATGTTATTTTCACTGTTTTATCTTCTGCTACTTTCATCGAGGGTTCTGGTCTTTTAGTTACTGTAGCTGGAATGGCTGTAAATATACAAATGAATTGCTTTAGAGAGAGAGAGAAATGGACTAAGACTAGTAATTATTTCCCCTTACATCATGATGGACGAATGTAGTGCGAGTTATAAATTGACAATTTTTCCCTGAATTTTTTTCTCCCCTCTTCCTGCATTTTTGGGTTGACTCTTTGGTCTAAAATTGGAGAAAAGGGATCAAATTTGCAATTTCAAAGCAGTTTGGGGTAATACTGATGATATTACAGCAGAGGGATAGGGGGTGTAAAGTGTCTTTCTGCAGAGCAATCATTGTGTCGGAAGTGAGATTTTCACCCCAGTCAACTTTAAATCCCCGTAGCAAAAAATCTAAATGGTTAACCCTGTACAAAATTATGATGAGGAGATTGCCAAATGTGGTCCCCATTGTGCCTATAAAGATTGGAACCAACGGAATGTTGAGCAAAAAGCTACCGCCTGTGATGTTACAGCCATTTAACATTGAAGTCAATGGGCAAATAATTGCTAGTCTTGAGTCCAAATAAATAAGAGTTATGCCCCTTTATCAGTCTGTAAAAATGTTCAACACAAAAAAATTTGAAATAGCATCCTTGCCATAATTGCTTAGATATTACAGTTATTTTAGTTTAACCTACCCAAAACATTAAGAAACACGTCTGCCCAGAGAAATCCATGAACATTAGAGACGTTACATTGAATAACCTGAGAATCAGACTCCTGAAGATCAGTGAACATTAGTTGACCTTTACGGAATGTTCGTCTTGTAATTTCTGTTGCTTCTGAAAAACGAAAAATATCAACTTTTACATCTCAATAAATTCCTTTGAGACAGAGAGAGAGAAATGGGATTTAACTAGGTCAATTTGGGACTAAAATGTGATACATTTTTATTGGATTAAATTGATTAAATGTAGGGGTCTCCACAATCAAAATCATACAGAAAATGTTTCTCTTTTTTTTTTTGTAAGTGTGTTTATAAGTACGTTAAGTTAAGTACATTTATATTTAATAACATGGATTTCTGTATAAAAGTCTTACTAACAAGGGATCCTACAGTACACAGAAAGAATGAGTAGGCCTAATATATACATATAAATCCATCAATGGGGAATGTTGACAGAGTAGAATATATATAGATTCTTACGTTCTAAAGGTTTCCCATTGATAAACCATTGAACATCTGGTGTAGGAGTTCCCTCCCCTTCACATAAAAATGTAACATCTTCCTCCACACCAGCCTCAATATCAGTTGGTTTCTTGGTCCATCGAGGTTTAGCTGTTAAAATAATAAAATAAATCTCTCATTTTACACATCAACCCATTTTCAGTTTTCATGTAAGTTGCTCTCAGTTCCCGAAACACAAGTTTCTCTAAGTTGTAAGATCAACATAAGCTTCGCTTAACAATCAATCAATGGACAATCCTGATTTACAATCAATCAACTGACAGTCCTGATTTACACTCAATCACTGACAGTCCCGATTTACACACAATCAACTGACAGTCCTGATTTACAATCAATCAACTGACAGTCCTGATGTTTCCTCACAACCAATAGTAAGACATGTGGGAACATATTTGACACCGTATACAAATTTAACCCTATTTTGTCCCGAGTATAATCATGTATGTTCCGATGGAAACGATCTTGCATTTCATATACAAGGTGAAGGCCCATTTTTTCTCACAACCAATGGTAAGACATGCATGAGTACACGTAGGACATGTCAGAAATTTATGGGCAAAACATGTATACAAAATTTAACAGTATTTTGTCCAGAGTATAATTATAATCGATGTAGTTCTTACCTTCTACGTTCAAACGGAAACGATGTTTGATTGGATGTTCATAAATTCCATTAAATCCTGCACATTCGTATTCACCAGCATCACTATACTGAACTTTCCTTATAACAAACTCAAATTTATCTGCGCTCTGTTTCATTCTATCGGCTTCGGCTTTCTTTTCTACTCTAATCCATGTAATATGGGGTTGTGGACTGAAATTTGAAATAATGAATTAAGATCGTTAAAGAAGCTCAACCTCTAATTCAGTATTTTTCATCATATTCGAATTAACAAGCAGTTGTCATGCAAGATTCGCCCACATTTTGTAAGAGATGGACAGAGAATAAGCTAAAAAACGATTTTTCGTACAATCATGGGCCATCATCCAGGATGCTATGGTCCGACATTCAACAATATCAACAGGAACCAAGATCTTTGGGATATAAACATATATATTTTAAGTTTCATCAAAATCGGATAATCCTTACGTTACGGTCCAATTCAAATGAGAACGGATGTCCAGACGGACAGGGGAGACAGCATAATGCGTCTACATGAAAATGTGGGTGTATAAAAACGTGAGGTAATTTGTGTCTGACAAAATCTGTGACAGATGCATTATGTCCAGACTTGCTTACATCTACCATCCATTTTTCTTTTGCTTTAATACTTCTATAGTATCTCCCAGAATTCTGTGCATTCATTAAGACAAAGCTCAAAAGAACTCAAAAGAACCTATCATTTCATTGGTTATCTGCCTATAAATATTCTATCACATTTTTGGGTTCAGTTTTGCAGCTCATTTTCGAAAAACTGCCCGAAACAACTAGAGAGAGAGAGAGAGAGAGAGAAATGGGGTTTAACGTCCACTCGACACAAACTAGGTCATTTCGGGACTAACATATGGTTTAATTTTATTTACATAATTCGCTTGCGCGTAGGGGTCTTTAGCAGTGGGAGGAAATCGGAGGACCCGGAGAAAACCCACGAGGTTGGAGCCCGAAACAACTGTTTCACAGACTGCCTCAACTGGCTGGAGTATACAGTACTTAAATAGTTCACGGCTACTCAAGCGGCTCAGGCAGTGGTTTCGAGCAGTCCAAGGGTTAAGAATTTGAGGCGCTAGTTTCAGGTAGTGCAATTAAGAATTTGAGGCGCTAGTTTCAGGTAGTGCAATTAAGAATTTGAGATACTAGAGGGAGAAGCAGTTTCAGGTAGTCCTGGTAAATGGTTAAGAATTGGGGTGGGGGGGGGAGGGTGCAGCTGAACTGCAGCTGTTTCAGGCAGTCCCAAGTGGTAAATGGTTTAGAATTTTTTATTCAAGATGCTAAAGGGGGTAGCTGTTTCTGGCAGTCCAAGTACTAAAGGATTAAAAATTTGATACGCTATAGGGAGCAGCAGTTTCAGGCTGCCCAAATACGAAAGGGATAAGAATAATTTGAGATGCTAAAGGAGACAGGGGTTTCAGACAGCCAGAGTAGGCCTACTAAAAGATTAAGAATTTGATACCCTAGAGGGAGCAGCAATTTCAGGCAGTCCAAAGGCTAAAGGTTTAACAAATAAAATAAAATTTATGTTTTTATCAAATCGACGTATAGCATAAAATTCTTAAGATCATTCATCGAGATCAATATTAAAATGTTTATTTTTCTCAGGGGAATCATTTCGTGGAAACCAGTCATGGCTCGTTTTTATCTATATATTGACATTCAAATTCATCTGATGCCAAAACAACCTATCTGTTTAAATAATTAGTATTAATCATTCGTCTGCTAGGGCCACATTTAAATCTAATATCAATATAAAACGTCTAGGTTCACGACAACATCGTTTACATACTTTCCAGAGAATATACATTTAAATCGAACTGTTCTTCCAACCAGGCCTTCTACATCAGTATTAGAATGCCACAACATCTCTACGGGCAGATTTGAACCTTGCACTGAAACAAAACAAAAATTGATTTATTTAAACTGGAATATATTACAACCATTTCTTTCCTACTGTTATTCATTAGTTCGTCTAATTATTCAGTGGTGGTGATCGTATCTGGGCAAAATTCTTCAACAATAATTAAAGACTGAACTTTTTTTTTTCTTTAATATACACCATTTTCTAATGGTCTGAAACATTACACAATTGAAAATCATTTAACTTAAAATATAGGATAACAAAAGGAACTAAAGGGGTAATTCATGGCCAGCATTATGTCATGAAAAATAAAAAGATATAAGAAAGTAAAATCTAACAGTACTAAAAATGTAATTCATAACTTCTAGCTTATATTTTCCTACTTCAGAGAATAATTATTTCTGGTACCAAAATGATTCTATTATAAACATCTCACGCCCATGTATACCAAAAGGCAAAAAATATGCCAAATTTGTTTCCATGGAAATGCACAAATGGTTAAATCCAAGGAGTTTCTACGACAGAAATACTATAAATAATTGCTTGTATTACAAGTTTGTGGGGCGAAGGCTCAAAAGCTATAAAACTTTGGTTGTTTTAATGTATCAAATACATCAATAAGAAACTATGTGCAAAGTTTTGTGTTTCTGGATCAAAGATATTTCTCAGAAACAGTGATTGAAAGTTGCGTAAATTCTTACTGAGAATGGTTTGTGAAACCAGGGCCAGATCTGGCCTAAATCATTATTTCCAGGATTGTATAAAATCCACTCTTCCAAACCTGCACCCTCTTGAAATCTATACAAATGCATACAAGTAGCGACAGAGTCAGTGTTTAACTAGTATTTTACTACCTCTACGTTATAACTATATTCTAATCATCTTAATATATTGGCATCATGCGCTATTGTTGTTAATTATAAGCAAGCGTTCTATTTGTTAGTTCATTGATAGCAGAACCTTTACAGGTATCTTAATTGTTTAATAGATTTTTCGAGTCGGTATTCACCTTTAAAGTTTTTAACCCCCCCCCTCCCCCACAGGTCCCTGGACGTTCCTGTGACAGTTGTTGCCTAGACGTCCGATGTCTGAACTGAATAGAACCAGCTGCTCGTATTGGAGCACCACAACGTTGCTTTCTTGATTTGTCTTTAATATTTTACCTTGGGGTGCTATAGAAACTAACAGTTGGTGTCTATATATATAGATGTGAAGGCCGAGACCAGGGAGTTGGCTGCTCTTTCACGGGGCCCTGCAGCATAAGGGTTCGAAGTCTGATAGCTCAGGTTTAAAGGGTTAAACTAGACTAACTATATTATTACAGATTCTAAAGTCTAGGTCAATCTAACAGAATTCTTCAACATACTGAGTGATCTGATTATAATGTCTGGCAAGCAAGGAAACGTTTGCTAGGACAAAACGACCTGTCAATCAAAACTACAAGCTCAAAAATCAACTAGCAAAACTTGTAGTCCCACCTACATCTTGATTTGATCAGATCAAGTTGTAGTCCTGCTACTACATTCAGGTTTGATCAGATCAAGTTATAGTTCTACATTCAGGTTTAATCAGATCAAGATTATTTGACATTTATAATAGTGACCAGGTTGGTTATTATTGTTAATAAACATTCACAACCTAGTATACATTATACATGTATATGGATATATAATACAGATGTGACTTGACCCTTTGATGTTGGTGTATCATTATTTCAAATAATGTGCCATTAGTACATTATTTATATTAGATAAAATATATGTTATACAATCCTACAAGTTCTAGATGTCAAGAATTGACTAATAAGCTAACAGACTGTACAAGCAAAAACCAATCCACCCTGATTACATATAATACTATTTATAACTTACACTGTCCTTCAACTAAACATAATCAAATAATAGAATAAATTATTCAAATAAGATTCACTTGAAATAAAGCATAACCCTAATAAATAATAAAACAAAAATAAATTATTAAAACTGCTGATTGTCATTCATGATGGATTTTGAATCCCTGGGAAACTAAAATATTGTGAAAGTCGAATCTCTAAAAGGAGTAAAGATAGGTTGAAAGGCAAAAAAAGATACGCCCCCAGCAGTTACATGTAAGTCGACCGGACAGTCAAGTGTTGTCGCATTTTTTTTTTCTTTTGTCAGTAATGAACCATTTACAACACACATTAAGTAAGTATCAGAAATCAATAGAAATTGTTTGGCTTCTAGTTCTAACGTTTAGTATACCAAAACATTTAATATCAAGGGCCTTAACTCTGGAAGTAATTTCAGAAATCGTTGAAAATCAATTGGCTTCTTCGTCTCATGACCTTAAACAGTGCATATAAATTTAAAGTCAATCGGATATTAACTTTAAATAGATTCTAGAGCGTCCACAAGCAATTGTGGATGCCAGACCGACAGATGGTATTGACGACAATATGACAATATTTCAATGTGGATGTATAAAACTGGGCCTCTTTTTAATCCAATTCAATCCAAGCCGGGAGATTATCTATCGCTGACAATTTTGTTTTGTTTTCTTAATCAAATATTAAATGAATTAGAAATGAAATGAAATGGGGGTTTAACATCCTCCTGTACTGCTCCGACAAGGCTAATGAAGACGGGCATACGCCATACAGTGTGCTATAAGGAAAATTTTGCCCGGGCGGTGGCCTACTCTTATATCGAATTCCAACCGCCAAGGGATCTTTTACGTGCATGCCAATGTATACACGGGTCATTGGTTTTTCGTCCCATCCGAACTACTAGACATCTGCCCTTGTCAGGCCCTCCAGCCAAATAATAAATCAGAGTACATTACAGTGAGGATGAAGCCATGAAAAAAGATATTTTCTAAGAATGCAAATATCAATCAGCAGTTTTAAAACTTAAAACATAAATAATCAAAGACATGCTTTTAGATAATAAATTAATATGAATATAAATGATGCTATATAGATGGATAGCAACAATTTGTTTTAAAAATAAAATATAATGTTCATAAAAAAAATCAACAAAAAGAAATAAAACTTAAAATATAATTTTTTTTTAGAAAATAAATCCTAATAAGGATATGAATGATGCTATATATATATAGAGAGAAAAATGGGGTTAAACACCATATGTAGATAGGGTGTGTAATGGTGTGTTATGTAGATAGGGTGTGTAATGGTGTATTATGTATATATGGTGAGTAATGGTGTGTTGTTTATGGTGTGTATTGGTGCATTATGTTTATGGTGTGTATTGGTGCATTATGTATATGGTGTATTATGGTGTGTTATGTATATGGTGTATATTGGTGTATTATGTTTATGGTGTGTATTGGTATATTATGTATGGTGTATTATGTAGATATGGTGTATAATGGTCTATTAGATGGGTAGGCAAAAGGTAGATATATTTGTATATGCAGTCAGATTTGGGGTCTAATTTAACCATTTATTTGTATTTTTCAATAATGAATGATATTTCACACCTTATCAAAATGTTTTTATTTGAGTTATTGGATTAAGGGACAAATATACTTACTTCCTAGTGGTTCTACTATCTTGTCTTCACCTTGATTAAACGATCGTACCTGTGCGTTATTAGCCATACAAACATATTTATTACCATTCTGAGCATCCTCAAATTTTACGTTAGTGATGTATAAATTACCTGAAACATATCGAAATTATTATGACTTATCGTGGTCTAATTTAATATTCAAACCATTCATAAAATTTATACTTGAATCTTTTTTGCCTATGTCAAGTTTTAACATTCTATCTCAATTCGAAGCAAGGATATTGTGTCCTAAAAAGTGTGACATCAGACAGACAGATGAAGGAGACATCTTCGTTAGAGAATGATTAATTTGGTTCCAATCGCTTTCAGAAATCTTTATCCTAGTCCAGTTCAACCTATTATTTGTGGTTTGCAACAGTCCACCTTATATTGTATCCGGAGAGACCATGTCTACTACATAAAGGGAAGCCGCGGTGGCTCACTAAACCGAATGTTTGATCCCTGCGTTGAAAATTTATCAGGATTTTGTGGTGTGGTTCCCACTTGTCAGTAGTGCAGGGTGGAGGGCCTGGCAAGGGACAAAGTATAGTCGTTCAAATGGGTGATATGGGTGATATGGGTGAACCTGTTTTTCATCTCATCCGAACGACTAAACAATTTTTCTTGCCAGGTTCTCCAACCTGCACCACTGACAAGGGAAAAACACCAGGATCGAAACCGGGCCCTCCTAGAGTTAAAAAATGTCATGCATTCAGTTTATTAGTGCCTGACATTATTTCCGGGTCTAGTAATCCGTTCTTTTAAAGCATTTTTAATTTTCACAGATTTCAATACATAAAATCTATTTCAATAAATCTATAAACAATAAATTTTGAAGCCATCGTTTCTTACCACTAAAATCCATTGTAATCCTATCATCTAAATTCACAGAATTAAAAGCACCCTGGTCGTTTGAGTCTTGATCTTCATCATCAAGTCCTTTATCGATAATCCAACTAATCTTTGCAGGTGGAACACTTAATGGTGGAACACAAACTAACTTTAACGCATGTGACAAGAGAGGTCGTAACAATTCTGGTTCTCTTGTTCTAAAAGGTTCGATTCTCGCTTGTCTCACATTCACTTTCACAGATAAACTAATACCATGGGCGTTTCGTGCCCGACACTGGTATATTCCTTCATCCTCTATTTTGGCGGGTTTAACGTGTAACGACCCTCCATCATTAATAAAAGACATGCGTCCTTTATTTTCTGGAGATTCTAAATCTATTTCTTCGCCATCTTTTATCCACGAATACCTGAAAAACAAAATAAAAAAATACATCAAAATTACTTCCACAAAAACTAGGTCATTTCGAGACTAAAATTTACATATGGTTCAATTTTGTTTCAATAATTCGCTTGCATATAGGGGTCTTTAGCAGTGGGAGGAATCCGGACAGTCCGGAGAAAAACCACGAGGTTGGAATAAAATAAAGAAACTGGGTATAACGCCCTACTCTTCTGCACCAACCAGGCTTCTGAAGATGGGCAGTATGCCTGGAGAGAGGCGCAATGGCTTACTCTTATTTCGGTGTTTCTTCCCATCTGTACGACTAGACACTGTTCTTTGCAAGGCCCTCGTTCGTGCACACCACTGACCAGGGAAAACCAATCCAGAAAATCCTGGAGAACTTTCTCGAACAACACCAAGATCAAACTTAGGATCTCCTGGCTAGAGAGCCTAAGCGGCTCCGTAACGAAGATGGTCGGCGATTATAAATAAAAGTAAATAAACTTACACTGGTGGAGGGGTACCTTCCGCAGAACATGGAAGTTCTATATCTTCTTCTTCTTTAAAATATACATTCCTTATCTTAAACGCATTTTCATTTATCCGAGGTGGACTATAATTGGCACCTAAAATAAACAAAACATTTAATAAATTAATTGTTTTACTGCAGTAACCTAGATGTTCTCATGGTAACATTTACTGGACCTGCAGTAACCTAGATGTTCTCATGGTAATATTTACAGGACCTGCAGTAACCAGATGCTCTTGTGGTGATATTTACTGGAACTGCAGTAACCAGATGCCCTTGTGGTAATATTTACAGGACCTGCAGTAACCAGATGCCCTTGTGGTAATATTTACTGGACCTGTGGTAATATTTACTGGACCTGCAGTAACCAGATGCCCTTGTGGTAATATTTACTGGACCTGCAGTAACCAGATGCCCTTGTGGTAACATTTACTAGACCTGCAGTAACCAGATGCCCTTGTGGTAATATTTACAGGACCTGCAGTAACCAGATGCCCTTGTGGTAATATTTACTGGACCTGCAGTACGGTAACCAGATGCCCTTGTGGTAACATTTACTGGACCTGCAGCAACCAGATGCCCTTGTGGTAATATTTACAGGACCTGCAGTAACCAGATGCCCTTGTGGTAATATTTACAGGACCTGCAGTAACCAGATGCCCTTGTGGTAATATTTACTGGACCTGCAGTACGGTAACCAGATGCCCTTGTGGTAACATTTACTGGACCTGCAGCAACCAGATGCCCTTGTGGTAATATTTACAGGACCTGCAGTAACCAGATGCCCTTGTGGTAATATTTACAGGACCTGCAGTAACCAGATGCCCTTGTGGTAATATTTACAGGACCTGCAGTAACCAGATCATCTAATGGTAACATTTACAGGTCCTGCAGTAACCAGATCCTCTCATGGTAACATTTACAGGTCCTGCAGTCACCAGATCCTCTCATGGTAACATTTACAGATCCTGAAGTAACCAGATGATATCATGGTAAAATTTACAGTAATCGGATGCTGTGATGATGTAAAAGATATAATTGTCACATCGATCCATCAGAGCACAAGATTAAATGATATTACGAATAAACTGTAATAATAGTTTCATTCAACCTATAGCCTTATTTAATCCCAATTCATTACTTAATCATGGAATTGATTACGAATGCACTCCAGTTCACGGTTTTCATTCAATCTATGGCTTGTAAATAATCATGGTACAATTTAAACCTTTATTTAATCGTCGAGTTGTTACATCTGGCTTACTTGTACATTTTCAATTTTCATAAACCTAAAACTAGAACTTAAACTGAGAAATGAAAAACTTAAATATAATAACAGGTAGATGTCCAGAGGGGGAATTCAAGGGGTAGGGATCCTCCGCTTCTCCGTCAAATTCATGAGTTAAATCCCCATATGTCTCCACCCCGCATCCTCCCTGTCAAAATTCCTGAATAAAAGATATTTTTACCTGTTAACTGTAATAAAACTATCTGTAATATAAGGACTGGTAAATAAGCGGTTATTGTGGATCTAGGAATCATGTTTGAAGATGCTGGTCAACTTGTTCTAAAGGTCATCTGGTCTGAATACACTACCCCTCCTACAACCTGAAAAACACAAATAAAGTTCAAATTATTAAAAACATTTGACGAGTAAATCTGATTCCTGAAAACTGTTCCAGTTCAATTCATTTCAAAAGTTAAATAGGGTTTTAACATATTTCTTTTCTCCATCATCTGAGGCAATGAAAATGGGCATACGCCCGATTTCCAAATGTGAGCAATGGTATACACTGGAACTTGTTTTTAGCATTTTGTTTGCTTTTTTGTCCTATACTAATAGCTATACACTTTTCCTTGCCAGGTCCTCTGTTCTGACCCACTGAAAAAATCCTGAGGAATTTTCTTGGTTAACACTAGGATAGAGTCTGTGACCTTCCGGTTAGTTCAACGTATAACAATTCTAAGATAAAGTATCCAAAATTTTGAGGATGCAACCCTTAATATGGACAGAATAATCCAAGAAAAAGACTGTATTTAGGGAAAATCGATCTTTAAGTGTGACGTAATAATGGAATCCTCAGAAATTGATACAATGAAATGAATCACCAAGTAACAAATTTTTAAATCTTAAAAGTAACTAAAAGTTCAGAGATAAAGCCACAAAAGTATCTGAATGAAAATCTCAGATTAAATAGCTATCTTTTGAACAAATAACATAAACAGTTCTACATATGTGCGATTCCACAATCAGGTGTTATATATTATGACAAAACCATCTCACACTCAACCGGAAGAGCACCCCCAATGTTTAAACACATGCCATATTTCAACTATTATTTTGATGAATTGTCAAGAGGTCAGGGGTCATGATACTACTAGGGTCAAAGGTTATAATAATATATTAAACATCAAAATGTAATGACAGAGAAGATAGGTTATAATTACTGACATATTAGTTCACTGACATTATATATTAAATATAATGTGTGCACTCTACAAATATAGGGGGGAGGGAGAGAGAGGGAGAGAGAGAGAAAGAGAGAGAGAGAGAGATGGCACTCAACTAACATATGGTTCAATTTTATTTCAATAATGCACTTGCTCGTAGGAGTCTTAGCAGTGGGAGGAAACAGGAGGAGGACCCGGAGAAAACCCACGAGATTGGTCAGGCGACCCTATTCCTTGTCACATACAACCGGGGAATCGAAACCAGGCCAGTTGACTCAATGACAGAACTTATAATACAGCGCGCGAATTATTGAAACAAAATTGAACCATGTTATTCCCAAAATGACCTAGTTTGTGTCGAGTGGACTACGACATTAAACCCAATTTCTCTGTCTAAAACCCCAGTGAACATTTAGAAAGCTGGATAACATCAAACAAGTATGTTTAACAGAATTGACAGGAATGAGATACATCTAACAGGATTACAGTATCCATCTTGAAACAGTTATCATGAAATTCAATTGATCTGACATTTCAAATTAGATAAATTTATTAACAACATGTCTATTTTTCTACTCCATGTACATTTGATGTAATATACAAGTACCACTGTTTGTATAAAGGCTTTAATGTGTTCCTGGCTAAAAGGCTAATCATATTGGTACTAAGTTTGCTTTTTACAGGGGCAGTGGTGGTCGAGTTATAGAGCAGTGACCTTCGTACCAGAATACCTCCCTGGTTCAAACTTGTTTAACGGAGCTAAATCGCTACTATTTGAAATCTAGAAATTGACACAAATGGGTCACAACGCATATAATAATGTAATATGGATGTATATAAACTGATTTACATTTAATCGTTTCTGTGTTTCCTCTAATTTCTAATCACTTGACTTATGTTCAGCGAAATGCGCCACAAATCTCAATCGAATGGCAATCTCTAGCGTCTGGTTATTCAAGTCTACACCGATAGTATTTATTGCACATGTTCTTCAGATAAAAATAAGTCGTCACTGTTTGACATGACTTGTGAAATTTGTCTATAGCCTCATTCTTCGAGTCCCTTGTTACAAATGGTGCTGAAACGCATTATGGTACAATTGTGTACCAATGGTAAAATGTTTATTTTGTTTTAAATATTGGATATCAGAAGCCCATCTTTTCCCGATATTATCAAAACATCAATGTTGATTTAAACCGACAAATAATTTGTGTTTTCAATGTCGAATACTTTGGACGATATTGAGTTAGAGACTTAGCTACTTTAAACTTTAATCTATTGTTTTTGGCTATCTTTACTTCTTTTATCTCTGTATAAATCATACAATAATCGCTTCCTAATTTTTAAGAAACAATCTTGTGGCTCAAAATGACTGAAATGGTGTTTAAAGTCTTAATTTTCTCCTCTAACCAGACTCACAAAGACGGACTCACAAAAACATAATTTCAATTTGTATTATTTAAAGACATAGACTTGATAATGTTTACTTTTAAACTAATTAATTTTTATGTCGCGAATGGTCATTATTATTATCAATATTTAACTCGGAGGTTAAACATCAAAATGGTCATTGACTAAAACAAGTCATTATAGATCCTCTACTTGATGGGTAATTGGCCGGAGTGAATGACCACTCTAAAATGTCCACACGAACAAAGGCCTATTACACGCTCAATTTAACAAGTGGACAAATGTCCAGCAAACATATTCTGGTGGTGGATCAGATAATTTATATGGAGATGATAATGACCGGTCATTAGATCTAGGAATTCTCTTTGACTGGACCATGTCAATTGTAATTGGTATCATTATGGAAGTATCGTAAATACATGATTTATTGTCTGTTTGACAATAAAATTGTTCCTTTTTCAGATTCCATTGTCTTTAAATTGGTAGTTACAGAATTTCATGATTAATCTAAATGACAATATTTTTGGTAATATTATGTAAATTTACGGAGATTACAAAATAGATTTCTTTGATGTTGGCCACTGTTTACATAATAATAATTGTCCAATTTAACAGATAAGGGTCCGAGATGATTTTAACAAATAGTCTAGAAGTAATTAGAAATCTATGAGTGGCGATTAGTCGTTCCAGATTTCTCTCAGAAAGTGAGTAGTTTCGTTCATTTTGAACTCATCAGGCTAGGGTTGGGCGATAATGAAAAACTGATATTGTGATAATAATTTATCAAATATCACGATAAACGATATTATCGTGATAATTTATACACATGTGTCTTAAGAAGTTGAATTTTAAATACCTTGGTCGAAAATCGTCAGCTTGATGTCAGATTCTTGTTGGTAACATCGGTAGAATGCATGATGGAGCTTTACCCTAGACCAGCTGGTACGTAATAAAGCTATTTTTACTGATGAATTTAATTTCATCAATAGTTAGAATGTCATAGGAGATGATTTAGCATATATGTATTATCATCAGTATTGGGACACGATAATTATCATATCGCAATAATTTTGGTTATCACGATATACCGTTTTTTTGATATTTTTAGGTAAGTCTGATATGATAAAATCGCTGATGATTTTATCTCGATATACCAAAAACCAGTATATTGCCCAACCCTACGTCAGGCTTAAGTGAGATTGTGCAGATGTTCCCTTTATATAAGCATCGGGGACCGGAGCACAAAATGAGTCTCAGGTGGAACGAGGCAGTGCTGTATCACAGGAGCAACAGCTTCCGTTATTGGTGAACAGAGAGGCGGCTAAACAATTAGTCTACAAGTAGTTTTTGTTATTTACCAGAACATTAATATACTACCGTGAACAGTGTTTTGAATGAAACTCAACAAGGTTCCCGATGTTTAAAGCCACTAATCATCACTTGAAATATCTAATTTTTCATTATTTAATCCACGCTAAAATGTTCTAAAATTGATTATTTAATAGTTAATTAAGACAACAAAATTAAAATATCAACGAGAGAAAATCGTCAGCTTGGATTTAATTAGATTCAAAAAAATTTACCAATCACTTATACTGGCTTGTTGATATCGTCTGTAAAGGTTGTCGCATGTTGTGAATTTTTAATTCACCATATCGTTATAATTATAAATACTGTACAGAACGGAACCATTTTTGGGCTGATATTCCTTTTAGAGATTCAACTTTCACAAGGGATTAAATAATCTCTCAAATAACGATCGGCACCTTTAAATTGAATGAAATTCATCAAGGTTTCAGGTGTTTTAATCAAAATTCTGTAGATGAATGTGGATTCTTTAAGTTCAACAAGCTGGCCATCTGATATTATCCATGTCATAAAACAGATTAACTAGAGACAATTATAATATCCCTGCTATTCAATGAATAATAACCCAGCAGGTACATTTAGCGATTACTGATAAATGTTAATTGCATATTTTATTCATTATTTGCATGTTCATATTTTGAATTAACAACATGAAACAGGGGCTGGGTTGTCAAGTGGTCCAACACGTGCCTGATATCGTAAGGGTTAAGTAGCATGATTTCTATCTTGAGAGCTTGTACATGACAAGGAGTAGGGTCACCTGTCCAACCTCGAGAGTTTTCTTTGGGTCCTCCCGTTTCCTCCCAATGCTAAAATTACCTATACACAAGCGATAATTATTGAAATACAAATGTACCATGTTACACACAAAATGTTCCTAGTCTACGGTAAGTGGACATTAAACCTATTTCTCTCTGCCTGTTAACAACTTCAAAGTAGTAATGTCAATTTCAAGTTCAAACAACTAATCAACAAAGAGCTACAAATTTACGATTGATCCCCCCCTGATCTATAAAGTGATAGCACCCTTGAGGATTAACCCCCTTTGTTGCATCTCTCCAGGATGGTTTAATACTCCAGATGTTTGAGTGACCTCTCCACTAAAATAAGGGTGTGCCCTTCCTGTTTGTGGTTTACGACACATGTTGAAATTTGGTCGCTGCATCACCATGACGCATCTTATAGCAGTAATTATTGGTCAGAGAATAGTCTTTGTCAGTCAATTTAAGCTCTACTAAGGTTGGATCAGTACTTCTTTGTTTGGTCAGCTTTACCTCCTTATGTCAAAGAAACTATCGTATCCAATTAGTTTTAGGACAATGGTACCACGAATGGTTTTTAGTCAATGACTCAATAGCACACAAGAAATTTTATCACTGGTTAAACAGGACTATAGTTACAATTATACAAGTCAAAATACCAAATTTTTAAGTCAACGACACACAAGAAATTAAATCACTGGTTAACCCTAGCTTGATTACCATTATATCAAATATCAAATAATTAGATTAAATTAAAGCTCTAAAAGGTTTTATTAATAAACATCAAAAAATACAATATTCTGTAATCTCGAGAGAAAGAAATGAATGATTCCAGACAAATGATTTAATCAGATTTTGTTTCATTGTGTGGGGAGACATGTTTATTCTCCAGCTGATAGAAAAAATATTAGTCCAGATAAAGCAAAATCATCACGCAAATAGGTTTACTGTTTTATACACAATGCTGGATAAACAGTGATGTTTCTCTAAGAAAGGTAAATGATTCATCCTTGGATGAAATCGGGTTTAACGTCCTACTGATCTGGGGGGGGGGGGGGATGGCCGAATGGTTAGCATGTGCGCGCTGTACCATAAATTCTGTCATTGAGTCAACTGGCGTGGTTTCGAATCCCTGGTTGTACGTGGCAAGGAGTAGGGTCGCCTGTCCAACCTCGTGGGTTTTCTTCGGGTCCTCCGGTTTCCTCCCACTGCTAAACCCCTACGCGCAAGCGAATTATTAAAATAAAATTAAACCATGTGTTAGTCCCGAAATGACCTAGTTTGTATCGAGTGGACGTTAAACCCCATTTCTCTCTCTCTCCTACTGATCTGTTGTGTTGTGAGGGAAATTTTGCCCGGACAAAGGCACTATATCAAGGGTTCTTTTACGTGCACAACAATGTCCCATCCAAATGACTACACATTTTTCCTTTCCAGACACTTCATCCTGCATCACCGATACAGGGAAAGTCCCTATGTACTTTCTCAGACTCGAATACCGGGCCTCCACGTTAACAAGCCAACATCTTACTCACTGAGTCACAGTGGCTCCCATTTCATCTTTGGAACTTCAGAAATGGGAGTCAGTGTGAAAATTCTCAAAAATCTTGTTTCAATCACAATCTTTCTAAAACACGATCAGAGATTAAAATATATTGCTTGCCTATTTCAATACTCTCTGTGCATTAAAACAATAACTTATGCTAGGTTCCCACAATCACGATTCGTGCTTGCGATTGAAATCCTGTTTTAAATCGTGAAGTAATCATGGTGATCCTATCAGGTCTTATCATATATTGAGTTCAGTTGTAGCAATTGTGTTGATCATATCGAAATGTACCCGAACATATCTGCACGTACCAGAGCATGAACTCAATTAACACTCCTATCGTAACACATCGCACGAAAGTGTGGAACATAGCATGTAACAAAACCCATTGCCAAGCCAAACATAATATTTAATGCACCTTTTATTCAACAATAATCAATCATCAACATAACCAGATAAAATATTTGTCTGAGTTCTGTTTACTCACGAAATCGTTGAATTGTCCCCTATATTACTATCGTGAAACCTGTTATTGTTTAGTTAATCTCGAGGAGACTCAGATCACATGAGTTGAGATGTAATTTCTACAACAATGACTTGCATCAAGATCAATAATCACTAACAAGATCACTTGAATAAATTCCTGCTGTTCTGTCTGTAAAGGGAGAGAGAGAAATGTGGTTTAACATCCACTCGACACAAATTAGGTCATTTCGGGAGTAACATATGGTTCAATTTTATTTCAATAATTCGCTTGCATCTTGGGGTTTTTAGCAGATGACCTGGTGAAAATCCATGAGGTAGAACAGGCGACCCTACTCCTTGCCACGTACAAGCGGGGAATCAAAACCACGCAACTTGACTCAATGACAGACTTTGTGATCTCACGCACAATTCGGCCACCCAACCTCCTGTCTGTTAAGGGGTCCACTGTTGCTCAGTGAATAGTGTGCTGGTTCACTAACCGGATCTCAGTGTTGGTAAACAGGGTTCCTTAAGATTTTTTAGCCTGGTTCCCTTTTTATCAGCGGTGCAAGAAAACATGTCTAGCGATTCGGATAGAACCATAAAACAAATATCCACACGCTCACCCTTTATGTGTACGTAAAAGAACCTTTGACAGGTGGAACTAAATGACTAGCAAGCAAAAACATTGGTGGCTTAGTGAGGCAATGGCTCTCTAACCCGTGTTGTTGGTTAGTTGTATTTTACGTCCGCTTCCACTGAGGTGATATCGCAGACAATCTCTCTCTAACCCGGTTCGATCCTGGTTTTGACCGAGACGGTTCCTCAAGATTTTTCTGCGTTGTGTCCCTGCTATTTATCTAATCATTTGGATGGAACGCAAAGCCAAACTCCATCCGTTTACTTGCTGGCAATGGAATATGATAGAGACTCAAAGAGTAGGCAAACATTTCGCTGTCCATGGGAAATTTTCTTCATGCCACACGGCGTATACCCGTCTTCAGTAGTACAAATAAAGCAAGACTTTAACCTCATTTCATCTCATTTACTGCGGAAAAATTTCTGAAAATATGAGATAATGGAATTTTTCTGAAGCAGCATAATGATGAAATGATCAAATGCAATGACTGAAGGTGAAATAGGTGATTAATGTTCTCATCTAAAACTTAACGAGGCATTATTATCACGTACAGAGATATTAGAGCTGGTAGGCTGCTATATTTAGTTGTGGAATAGAAGGAATAACAGAATTTAATGTCACTTCTCGCTTGACAATTTCTATTGTTATCACACAATAAAAAACGCCTGCAAATTGATAATAGTATTGATTTATAAAAATGTTAATTGTGTAAAACATTATCGGGTATTAAACAACGGGGAGGTTTTTGTGTGAGTGTGTGAAGGGAATGGACGTATTGACTATAGTTATTGTGTGTAGGTTGAATAGGAGCCTAATGATAGGATTATGTTAATTCTTACAACTATGAGAGAGAGAGAGAGAGAGAGAGAGAGAGAGGTTTAACATCCACTCAACACAAACCAGGTCATTTATTTTATTTCAATAATTCGCTTGTGCATAGGGGTCTTTAGCAGTGGGAGGAAACCAGAGGACCCAGAGAAAACCCACGAGGTTGGACAGACGACCCTACTCCTGGTCACGTACAACTGGGGAATCGAAACCCCCTGCCAGTTAATACAATGACACACCTTATGATACAGCGTGCATTGGCTAACCATTCGGCCATCGCCCCCCCCTCCTCCAAATGTTCCAAAGGTGTAGTGATGTCAGATGTTCCCAACAGCTTTCTTATTAGCACAATCTGATTAAAATACAGATCTATATTTCGTTTCGTTTTTTTATACTTTCGATGGCCTACACTACATGAACATCTGATAAGTTATAGCGATAGGTCACGTCAGGAGTCAAAAGACCGACTTATGACCCTATGACGTCAGACATTTGATTAACCAATCAGCATTGATGTTACTAGTGGATTACCCACAGTTCCGTGCAAAACATGCCCAAAGCTCTCCGTAACAGACCGTTTCATTGGCTTATCCCTGACACCATTCAGAACACGTGTTAAATAACAAGTCTTCCAGATCCAAGCGTAGTAAAGACAAGTAAAACGAAATTTTGAACTATAAAAACGAAACGACGGGAAACCACGCCAGAAAATTCTGAGGAATTTTCTCGGCCAACACCAGGACCAAACCCGAGACCTCCTTAGCATCTTACTGAGACACTGCGACTCCAGTCAAGATGAGACACTGTGTATAATATTATAGACAAAGACATATTGATTATAGATATTATGATAAATGATAAATGAGGAGGATGTATTTCAAGCCACTATGTTAATAGTATCATCATGACTCACATTTCTCGTGTAATATAGGAAGAATGATAGTTCGTTCCAGTGTTAGAACCTAATGTTATAATCCAATAAAAAATATTATATCCAGTAGTGAGACAAGAGAAACAGAGATTAACATCCACTCAACACAATCTAAGTTCAACTTCAAACAAGATTAACCATTGAAATGGAGCTTAACGTCCACTCAACACAAACTAGGTCATTTTGGGACAAACATTTGGTTCAACTTTATTTCAACAATTCGCTTGCGCGTAGGGGTCTTTAGCAGTGGGAGAAAACCAGAGGATCCGGAGAAAACCCACAAGGTTGGACAGGCGACCCTATTCCTTGGATGGGATTTTAAAAAAAACAAACAAAAGTCAATATGTTCATATTGACATGCCCGCAGAAACACCACTGTCAAGGAAAAGTTCTCCACCGCTTCGTTAAACATGTAACCATAGAAATATAAATTAGTGCCTGAGAATAACTAATGATGAGACATTAATCCCATTTAATTCCACTGACAATAAAAAAAATTCAGCTGGTTTCGCTTCGTTCCGATTGGTTTCTCAGCAATTTTATCATGAAAGCATGAACAATATTCTAATTATGTCCGTACGAACGAACAAGACAGTGTCTGGCTGAAGCAGTGCAAGAGTATAATCGACTATGATTACAAAGTATATTCCATTTAAGATTAATAACACATCATTTATGCGTGTCTGAAGTATTTACCAGTTCTTCAATTCAATAGATGAGAGAGAAATGGGGTTTAACGTTCACTTGACACAAACTAGGTAATTTTGGAACTAACATATGGTCAAATTTTATTTCAATAATTCCCTTGCGCGTTGCGGTCTGTAGCAGTTGGGGGAACTGAGAGAGCCCAGATAAAACCCACAAGGTTGAACAGGTGACATGTACAAATGTGGGATTAAAACCGTCCGTCCAGCCATCCAACCTGCTTCAATTTAATAAAAGTTTCTGTAAATTTCAACTGGGCCTGACAGCTGTCTAGTCTTTCGGATGGGACAAAAAATCGAGGTCCCGTGTACACATTGGTGTGCACGTAAAAGATCACTTGACAGTTGGAATTTGATATAAGAGTAGGCCGTAGTGCCCCTGTCCGGGGGAAAATTTCCCTCATAGCACACTGTATGGCATATGCCCGTCTTCATTAGCCTAGTTCGGAGCAGAACAGTAGGACATTAAACTCCATTTCATTGGTGTGCACGTAAAAGATCCCTTGACAGTTGGAATTTGATATAAGAGTAGGCCGTAGTGCCGCTGTCCGGGCAAAATTTCCCTCATAGCACACTGTATGGCATATGCCCGTCTTCATTAGCCCAGTTCGGAGTAGAACAGTAGGACGTCAAACTCTATTTCATTTCATTTCAAATTTCAACTGTTCAAGTCCACTGCAGATCAACTCTCTAGAAAATCTGTTTTATATTCGTACAATGATTGCTATTGATTTGCACAACGTGGATCGGAAAACATCTAATCAAGTTATACCATTCATTTATTGAGTCGGAAACAGTGACTAACATCTAGTTCCATATATAGAAATAATGTACGCTTGGTATAGTACCATAAAATCAATCAAGATGGCCTTGTTACAAGGTCAGAACTCTTTAATGACTGGATGAATAAGTCCCGAATGCGGAGAAACAAAAATAGTTCATTACGCATATTATTGACTAGCTTTGTAAACATGCAGAAACAGTTTATTATAGTCGCTATTGATCTCGGTGATGCCAATAATATTAATATATAAATATAGTGATATTATCGGGAACAGTTTTAGCAACATTTCTCAGTGTTTAATATGAAAAAACATGTTATAATAACACAATATAATACATTTCATGTCGGACCAAAAAATTCTATAATTTTTTACTTCTTTAAAATAATATAAATCATTGTATAATGTCAGGCTTACTTGTTTTATAACAAATTGTTTTTATCCTATTTTAATTTTAATTCTATAAAATAATATAAAACATTCTATGTCAGGCCAACTCATTCAATAACAAATTCAATACTATTTTAATTCTTAAACATAATATAAAACATTCTATGTCAGGCCAACTCGTTTAATAACAAATTCTATATTATTCTAATTCTTCAAAATAATATAAAACGTTCTATGTCAGGTCAACTTGTTCAATGACAAATTCTATCTCGTTATAATTCTATAAAATAAGAAGGGGTCTGGAAATAAAGATTGTAAGTTTTACCTGAGAGTTTTAACTTTGTGTTAGCATGTTTATCATCTACCTTAATAAAGACACTATAAGGAAAATCTGTCTGACAAAATGACAGGCACCAGAGAAATTATAAATAGACATGGTCTGTGACAGGTGCCTTATTTCATTTCCAGGCTTGTAAAATAACATTTGTAGCATTATATGAATTATATTTGTTATACACTTCTGATTCTAAAGGTTGTTCCACCACTTAAAACAAGGTAGAAGGTGTATATCGGTTCATGCCGTATCAAATGCGGACTTTGAGATTGTTCCAACATTCAAACCATGGTAAAGGATTTAATACAGCTTTTGGTTCAAATTACTCTATTCAACATTTTGCTCATAAGATTAGATTTATTAGTTTTTAGTAATTTATATACATGATTGTGATTTTGAATTGTGATACACATTGCAGATCCGCAATGCAACATCAAGATTTTTAAAAAAAAAACATCTCTACATTTCAGTTAAGTTGGGATGAAATGACCCTGTATTTGTAAGTTTCAAAGGATTCACATGATTTCAGAGTATGAAGTATGATATGTTGCTTGTGCGCTCAGAAATCAGAACTGTATTCGGCTAATTCTAATATTTAACAAATAAGAGAGATACATAGAGAGAGAGAAAGAAATCGTGTTTATCGTCCACTCGACACAAACTAGGGTCTAACATAGGGTTCAACTTTATACTTTATCTTAAAAATTTGCTTATGTCCAGGAGTCTCTAGCAGTGGGAGGAAACCAGAGGACAGGCAGGATAACTTCTTGTCACAAACAAACAGGGAATAAAAACCACACAACTTGACTCAATGACAAACCTTATAATCTAACTTGCATTCGGCCACCCAACCCTGTTAAAATAATATATTACATATCGAAGTAATTTAATAGAACTTCACCATGTTGTTATTGATTGCTACAAACAGTAGTTGTCTAAAATATCAATAGGTTCATTGTTTATTGATGATCTAATTTTCCCTAGCAACATGCAATTACAACATTTCATACCAACAGATTGGTCTCTAAACTAAATTGGTTAATCTGTAACAGTGCTTTCCTTAAAGTAGCTATATTATACAGTCATTATTTTATAAACACCATGTCTAGTCTTTGCATAGAGTTAAAAGATGGTAAATTCTTACCTAGTGAGAGATTTAAAATATATACATGTATTAAAACTAGGCACACGCACGATGTATACAGGAATATGAAAATAAGCACCTAAAGATCTCAAATTCCTTTATTAGTTTAAGAATGAAATCAATAAAATGTCAATTAACTTCATACTTTTCAGCACCAAATGGGTTAAAGAAAACGGACCAAGAAAGAAATATATGCATTTGACAGAACTAGATTAAATTTCTTACCTCGTGAGAGATTTAAAATACAAATGTATTAAAACTAAGCTCATGCACGATGTGTACAAGAATATGAAAATAAGTCTTCTGATGTTAATATGACATTCAAACGGACATGATAATTTCAACATGGGAAGTGGTCTGGTTCATCCTGATATATACAATGATTCATTCATTAAAAAGAACTCAAAACATTAAACTGGCAAACTGTTTCTAGGAATTTACTAAAAATTAATCCCCAGAATATCACATAGATGTACTGTATTCTTACATTCATTCAAACGTATATATATACCCCCCCCCCCCCAACTCAATTTAAAAGGAGAGAGAGAGAGAAATGGGGTTTAACGTCCACTCGACACAAACTAGGTCATTTCGGG
Source organism: Patella vulgata (assembly GCF_932274485.2). NCBI lineage: Eukaryota > Metazoa > Mollusca > Gastropoda > Patellidae > Patella > Patella vulgata. The sequence goes on from NC_065885.2 coordinate 10,472,130, forward strand.
ACTAACATATGGTTTAATTTTATTTACATAATTCGCATAGGGGTCTTTAGCAGTGGGAGGAAACCGGAGGACCCGGAGAAAACCCACGAGGTTGGACAGGCGACCCTACTCCTTGCCACGTACAACCGGGGATTCGAAACCACGCCAGTCGACTCAATGACAGACTTTATGATACAGTTCGTGCACGCTAACCATTCAGCCATCCAACCTCCCCCCCCCCCCAATTTAAAAGGAAACAATATACATGTTAACTTGTATGTACAAAGAGACTAAGAATAAGACAACTGCTTCTATATACTTGTCTATGAAATGAATAATACATGTATTGTCTACAGCATGTGTTAGGTACATGTTCATTTAAACACTATTTTATTCAAATAAGATATATAATGAATAGACACCATTATGAAAAGTAAAGATTCAAAAACAAGTCTGGTAGAACAGTTTCATAATCTTTAACACTACTTTTATTAACAATGTTACAGGCCGGGACTGTCCCACGCAGTGGAGGCCTACGACTAGCCTCCGGATCCATTCACTTGATCTGATATGTGCGTTTGTTGTTTGTACTGTCTGTATATTGTGTGTCTTGTCTGTAGATTTGTCTTGTGTAATTGTTTGTTTGTGGTGCGGTTCCCCTGCTTAGAGGAGGTAGAAAAACATGATTTTGGCTCATACTAGAAAACATTTTACTAATATCTGTATTCTATACCATGACCGGTTTCCTCCCACTGTTAAAGATCCCTACACGCAAGCAAATTATTGAAATGAAATTTTTAAAAAAAAACATATGTTAGTCCCGAAATGACCCAGTTTGTGTTGAGTGGACGTTAAACTCTCTCTCTCTCTCTCTCTCTCTCTCTCTCTCAAGAAATGTGTAAAAGGAAAAATATGTAAGAAATAAAATTTGTCTAAATTAAACACAAAACAAGTACATGTAGCTTAAAGGAGCTAGACTGCTAATATTTGGGACCTAGAAATTGACACAAATCATATAATAGCGTAACATGAATGAATATAAACTGATTTACATTCAATCGTTTCTGTTTTTACTGTAATTTCTAATCAGTTATGTTCAAGGAAATACGCCAGACATCTCAATCAAGTGGCAATCTCTATCTGGTGTCTGGTTATTCCAGTCTAGACCGATAGTATTTTTTGTGCATTATCTCCAGATAAGAATATGGCGTCACCATTTGACATGACTTGTGGAATATATCTAGCCTTGTTCTCCGAGTCCTTTGTTACAAATGGCACTGAAACGCATTATGGTACATGATTCATGTACCAATGGTAAAATGTTTATTTTGTCTTAAATCTTAAAGAAGCCCATCTTTTCCCGGTAAGATCACATCATCAACATTTGTGTTTTCAATGTTGAAGATTTTGAATGATATTCAGTTAGAGACTAAGCTAGTTTAAATTTATTTGGAGTAGACTATGAAATGCTAATATGTTGCTCTTTAGTTATAGCTGGTTAAGTGATTGTCTGTAAAGTACATATTGAATTGGTGGATGGAAGGATGTGGATAGGTCAGATTTTATAATTATATGATTCATATTGAAACCAAAAACCATCAAATATCATGATTAATAACTTCCTTTAACACCAACATCATTTACATAGAATTATATCTTTTCAATGAATGGCTGTGAATCATATGTAACTAATTTTAAAGCATTTGGAGAATGGCTACATATTATTATCGAATCACGGTTTAACATCCTACCTTTCTGCACTGACTCAGTAATGAAGACAAGCATACATCATACAGTGTGCTATGAGGTAAATTTTGCCAGGACACTGGTGCCTACTCTTATTTCGAATTCCAACTGCCAAGGGTTCTTTTACGTGAACGCAAATGTGCACCACAGGACTTTAGTTTTTCGATCCATTCAAACAATTATATATCATTCATTGCCAGACCCTCTGTCCTACACCACGGAGGAACCATGTCTGAAAACCCATATGAATATTCTCGGCCAACACTGGCATCGAGCAAAATTACAGTAGAAAGGAATATTAGCTGTAACTTAATGTAACAAACTAAATAATGGAAGACTCAAAAATTTTGACTGAAACATGGCATAAATTTGAAAACATTTTCAGACAAAAGCTAACTAGAATATTACATAAGCCAAACAGAATAATACAACATCTGATGTTTTCAATAAAACTCTATGAAGTTGATAAAGTAAACACTAAAATAAGTCTAGTCTAAGGCCTGCTTTCAATGTACACATTTCCGCTTTAAACAGATTTTCTTTCGCTGGCGGCAAAGCGTACATGGAAAACAGGCCTTAGAGACTAAACTGAAAGAGATAAACATACTCTATATCTATCCATCAAAACAATTAATTAATTAACCAAGTAGTTTTATGTTCTTTACAGCAAAGCAAACAAATATTAGTCTTTGAAATGGGCTCACAATACTTTATTAATATAACAATATTAAAATATTCCATCTATAGATCTCAACACAGGAATAATTGACTGATCTCGCTGTGAAAATTAATAACTTTCTAAACAATATTTCACACTGAGTACATATTGTTCCACATGACTGTCAAAAGAAAGCAATTAACACAACCAATTTTAGCAGGTTTGATATTTTGTAGAAAGTACACCATTTGAAATTAATAGATCAAACTGAGTACATATTGTGCCACATACACTACCAATTTTACCAGATTTGACATTTTGTTTAAAGCATACAAACCATTTGAAATCAATAGGTGTCTAGGCAATGCCTTTTGGTGTTGCATTTGATGTGAAATTTGCATTGCTATCCAATTTTTGGAATAATGCTAATCAATATTTGAGCCCTGCTACATGCCGATCTTTAAACAATAGATATGTCATCCATTAATCAATCGATCAATTATTTACATTATAAATATTTAGAGTACAGTTTACATCACGCTATTGATTCACTCTATATTTACATTCAGTATTTAGAGTAAATACATTTTAACGCAATTATTAAAACAATATTGATTTGATAGCATGTTATTTTAATATGGGTATTCAAACGAACTGAATGCATAAATACCATGACTCAGAATGCTATATTACTCTCACTGTTTGAAAAGACAGAACATAATCAGTACACAATATTTGAACATGGTCCTATCTACACATTAATACACACGTTTAACACCTAATAAATCACTACACTAAAAGACACCTACATATTTAACACACTACTCCATATACATGTATATATTGTTTTAATACACACCTTGTGTATAACACCTAATAATCACTGGTCTTGTTATCTACATAGAGAATACACACCTATATGTAATATATTTAACACCTAATAAATCACTAGTTTAAAAGACACCTACATATTTAAATAAAACAAAAAACAAGTACAAACAATCCAAACCATAAGACAGAATTCGAAGTCCTAAAAAACGTTATAGGCAAAATAGTGTATTCAAGCTAAATAGTGTAATCAGTAAATGGACTGCTCGTGTACAAAATACACGACAAACAGTGGTAACAGGTGTCCGGAAGAGTAAGCTTACCCTGCCTGGCGCCACATCCGCCATAGCTGCATCCAAACTATTAGGCGAAATCTCGGTAAAATAGCGTGATTGGCCAATGAACTATCGGTATGCAAAATGCACGCGATGAACTGTGTTAACGATGTAGTAGACATTATCAGGGAGATAGTAATAGTATACGTGTCAATTAAATATATCTAGAATAATAGCCGAGAGAGACACATTATATTTACCAATCAAATCAATATGACGGCCATAAAACTTTTTAAAGGTTTTAATAAGTTTAGTGCGCAAGTTAACACACTATAAACTACTCCATATACATGTATTGTTTTAATACACACTTAGTGTATAACACCTAATAAATCACTAGCCTTGTAATCTACATAAACACAGGTATAATACACTTATATATGTAATATATTTAACACCTAATAAATCACTAGCCTTGTAATCTACATAAACACAGGTATAATACACACTTCTCACTTATATATGTAATATATTTAACACCTAATAAATCACTAGCCTTGTAATCTACAGAAATAATACACACCTAATGTCTAACACCTATATGTAATATATTTAACATATAATAGATCACTGGCCTTGTAATCTACAAAAATACAGGTATAATACACACCTATATATAATATGTTTAACACCAAATAAATCTCTGGCCTATATAACCATATGTCTGATCTAATACACACCTACTAGCCTTCCAATCAAGATAGATAGGATTAAAACACACCTGATGTAGAACACCTATATAATATATTTAACACTCTAATACATCTCTGGCCTTGTAATAAACATAGTTCTGGTCTAATACACACCTACTGTATAACACCTGATAATCCAAACATAAATTGGATGATTACATACTTGACAAATCACAAATATATAATAATAAAATGGGGTTTATCGTCCTACTTTACGGCACTCAATGTGCCAATGAAGACGGCATACACCATGCAGTGTCTGATATGAGGGAATTTTTGACCTGACAACGGTGCTACGGCAGCCGTTCAGACCCAATGCAAAGCAAAAAGAAAGAACGTTTTTGTACAGTGGACTTTCATGTGGAAACATCAGAAAAATGAGTTATGAACATAATAGATAACAAGATAACACTTTTCATTCACATTTTGAAAGTTCAGTCAGTTAACATACGTTTTTTTCTGTCTTTCATATAGGGTATGAAATACTAAAAGTATTAAATTACAATAATGCATATCACAAAGTCAAAACACACCTTTAGAAATAGGTGTGTTAACAATACTGAGAAAATCTCTTTGAAATAGTTTTAACTACAGGTATACAACTAACAGAAATGAAATGAAAGTGGGTGGGATGTTCAACAAGTCTACTATAACCATACATGTACTACAGAGTAAGTTTATTACCTGCAATGTTTCAATCCTCTTACAGGTATCTTTACAGAGCAATGGATATAATAAAGTAAGAGAGACAATGGGGTTTAACATCCAGTTGACAAAAAACTAGGTCATTTCGGGACTAACATATGGTTCAATTTTATTTCAATAATTCGCTTGCCCCGTATGGGTCTTTAGCTGTGGGAGGAAATCGGAGGACCTAGAGAAAACCCACAATGTTGAACAGGCAACCCGACTCCTTGTCACGTACAAGTGGGGAATCATCTAATGCACACTTGTTAAACCATTCGGCCACGAAACCCCACGAATAAACTAAGAAGTGTTAAATCCATAAAGATGTGTTATCATAAATGTATACCTCTACTTCTAAATGTCATATAACAGAGTATTAAAATAGTTTCCACAGATCTCCTTCCCCAACTAAAATTAGGCTATAGTCAGTTTCTACATTCAACCACTGGCATCAAGCCACATTCATGTCATTTACCTCGAAAGTACTTCACTGAAATATGATGATATTTAGGCGTTTCCCGGTTTCTAGATTTACATGTAACCTCACTTTTACTACGATTTTCTCACACTTCTGCAGGTATTCATGTGTTTTATTTCTGCACCAGATGTAACTCTACGCAAAGATTTACATTTCATGATATAAATAAAGGTCTCTGAACCAGATGTAACTCTATGCAATGATTTACATTACATTATTTAAAGGTCTCTGTTCTGGTAGTTTTTGTGGAAGAATTCATCTTTTATTATCAACTATCAGATTAACAACTTTAAAGAGATAATTTTAAACTCAGAAGTTGGATGCACTAAAAGCAGATAATGAATACAATTATACCTTTCTTTATTCTTGCATAAAATAATGAAAAGAGAAGGCAACGTCATCTAGGTTCCCTTACAAAATTTAGTTCATTTTATATAGAAAACCTTAGTTTTACCATGGTTACGTGCACATGTAATGAAGTGTGTGTGAATGAAGTGTGTGTGTGGGGGGGGGGGCAAGACACTACCGTTTTGTCTACAAAGGACTATCTTATTTTCATGCAAATGTGTACACATAACCTAATTTTTTGTCCCATCTGAATGACTATGCCCTGTTCCTTAAACAACTGACAAGGCGAAATCCACACTGAAAATCCTGAGAAATGCAGTTTCCTGCAACAAAGAGTTATATAGCATAGTGCCTGATAATTTTGTCAATTAAAAATTAAAAGGGTTATTTCTAATCCTGCTTGTCCTAATGTTTATAATAATAACAGTAATAAAACTCTAAGTACATAAAAGAGCTTAAATATAAAAGATTTATTATATAGTCAGGATGTTTTTACACCATTAATACACCACTAAAACATATAACCATTTATTACTTTATATACTCACGATAAACACAGATCACATTAAATCGCAGGTCTACATCTTTCATCTTCTATTGTTTTAGATAATACTATCATCCTAGACATAATATTATCATTGGCAATATTAATACAGATTTTTTGATGGACTTTACTGAGTAGTTGGGGTAATTATACTATAGCTTGCCCTTCAGCTATATTATTATCGTATTTAGGTGTGGCGTTAAGCTGGCGATTAAATCAGAAATAATTGGTGCACATCTTCACAAGATGGCTAGATATTGAGAAATATTTATTAGTTTATTATTTTGACCCATAGGAATTTAGAATAGAGTCGTCTTGAAATAACTTTACTGCCTTGTCTGCGATATCACTCTTGGTGGAAGTGGGCGTTAAGCCATCATAGAGAGAGAGAGAGAAAGAGAGAGAGAGAGAGATGGGGTTTAAGGTCCACTCCACATAAACTAGGTCATTTTGGGACTAACACATGGTTCAATTCTATTTCTATAATTCGCTTGCGCGTAGGGGTCTTTAGCAGTGGGAGGAAACCGGAGGCTCTGGAGAAAACCCACGAGGTTGAACAGGTGACCCTACTCCTTGTCACATACAACTGTGGAATCGAAACCACACCAGCTGACTCAATGACAGACCTTTATGATACAGCACGCACGTGCCAACCATTCAGCCATCCAACCCCCTCAAGCCATAAGAACAAACGAAATCCTGAAGTTTCACTGGTCCACAGATTTGTTTATGGGTGCATTTTGTATGAAAAATATTTTAAAACACATTCTTTAACAGTAGAATGTGGTGAGCCAATTTGCAAAATTTAAGTAATTACAAAATGAAAGGAGTTTAACGTGTCATTATCACAACACTTCGGTCATTCTGAAACAGACATGGTTGTTTTTTCTTTGGTCAAGTGTACATTGCTCGGGTGGAGAATATTGCTCAGACAGCGGCATTTCTGTCATGAGTTTTTTTACATGCACGCCAACATGGACATTGGTAGATCTCGTTTTTTGTCCCATCCTAACGACTAGGCAACACTTTACTTGTCATCAACCCGTGCATGCGCAATTCCCAATACACTTGGAGAAATCCAAAAATTCTTCTGTCACTTGCTGAGATTAGAAACCAGAAATATTCTACTTGACAATGCAGTGCTCTTACAGTTTGACTACCACAGCAATCCGGTTTCCTCCCAAAGCAAACTAATTATTGAAATAAAGTTTAAAAAATATGTTAGTCCCGAAATGACCTAGTTTGAGTCAAGTGGGTGTTGAAACCCCATTTCTCTCTCACATTCAGACAAAAGTTGACAAAATAGATTATTCCAATATACTTAAAATGTCTGATTACAAATGGCATGTACATGTAGCAGACACAATGGTTGAAAGAGATAAAACGGTAATTGATGTACTAGTTGTGTTGTTTACTTTAATCAATAATTAATACGTTGTAAATGGTGCGACTGGTCGTTCTAGCAGAATGTCAGACTGATAACTCTATTGTTAATCAATAAATCATGTTGTTCTTAGACTACAATACATGCAGGTCTGGTCGTATGCGGGGGTTGGATGGTCGAATTGTTAACGCACAATAAGGTCTGTCATTGAGTCAAGTGGCGTGTTTTCGATTCCCAATTTGTACGTGACAAGGAGTAGGGTCCCCTGTCCAACCTCATGGATTTTCTCTGTTTCCTCCCACTGCAAGCGGATTATTGAAATAAAATTGAATCATATGTTAGTCCCGAAATGACATAGTTTGTGTTGAGTGGAATCTACGTACAAGTATGTAATTTAGGAAAACTTTTCACAACAGATGTTTCATCTGTCGTAATTCAGACAATGAAGTTACGCTGGTCACAGAGAAGCCTAGTTAAAGGACAATATTCTATAGAGTTTTGAGTTTTGATCTGTGTATTTCTAGTTCAATTAATAAATGCCTGGTTGAAACAATTTGGCTTAAAAATGTTGGCAATCGTTAGGCTAGTGAAACATTATAATCTGAACACATAGGTGGGGGGGGGGGGGTTAAAGTTCGGAAAACCCAGTTTGCTACCTGTCTTAGAGAAAACTATCATTTTGCTAAGCTGACTGATCTTGGTCGTCTGAACAGGTTAGCTTAAAATTACCAGCTTTAACTAGAGGCATTTCATAACCTTTTGCTTTATTTGTTTTTAGTTTTACACAGAGTATTTCGTTATCCCTCAGATGGGACCTGATTAAAAGAGACACCATGTGGTGATTCCTTTCCATGGGCCACTATCTTATTTACATGATACATGTACATTAAAAAAATTAACATAGCAGGGATTATAATTTCATTTAAATCATATGCATGATAAATTGAACGATATACGAGAATTCAGGTATTAAATGAAGTATTTTATTATAGTATAATCTAAACTACGACAGCTTGCACGAAATACTATAGTAAATTATATATTCTATAAATTTTATCACAAACTAATATATAACAATATTAATAATATACCATGGACAATTACTTTATATACCTGAATATCCCAGGTGTGCGTTTCCTGTACAACAATAGAAAAATATTTTAATATCGGAGTACAATAACATTCTTATCCAACAAATTAAACACAAATCTCTTTGTACAGTAAAATATACAATGTATTAAATCACAGACCAAAATTCATGTCCAATCAAATCTTCGCCTGGTAAATTAGTGGATCAAATTAACGGGGAAAATATGGGAGATTAGATAAAGAGCTGGCAGTTCTCACAATAATGTAATGTAGATAATGTAAAAGGAATATGCTGAAAATTTCAGTCAAATGGCATTGAGATGGCATCGAGGGTGGATTAAGGTCTTTTCATGTTAATAAATGTCTTTTCATGTTAATAAATGTCTAATTAATAGTTATAGCATTTCAGGCCTAATGAAAGACCTGCAATAGGCAGATTTAGTTCTTGAATAATGTATGGTTAATTCATTGTTTGCCTTATTATATTGACAGTAACCTATAAACTGGATAAAATTATGATTATCTTTTTTTTTTTTGAGGATAGAACAGCAAATTCCAATTGTGTATCAACACATATTAGTACGAATTGAGACATATAGCTTTAGCAATACACGCCAGTTTGTATTGACACATTTAATACAAGATGACAGAACATTGTAGCACCTCAAAACAGACAAAGCCAATTTGTCTGCTTTTATGAATGCTGATCTAATATTAATGGAGTGGTGTTTAAAGTCTTGTCAATACAATACTTTGATCATTCAAAAACACACATATATGGTGTTTTTTATTTCTATGGTTACGTGTGCAATGCAACATAGGAAAATTTTACCCAGACAGCAGCGTTTCTGCCTAATTCTAACATAGGGTTCTGTAACATCAATGTCCATGTGTACACTGGTGTACTTCAGGTTTTCATTTCTAATGATGCTACGCATTCTGCACACTTAGAACTATCTACTCTTACTTCAAGAATAGATCTCTGCCCTAAATGGTCACCATATCCAACAATCCAACTGTTTTGTAATGCGGTCCTACTCCATCAGTTCACATCTTTTAACGCAAAAAGGGGGGTTGGATGGCTGAATGGTTAGCGTGCGCGCGCTGTATCATAAAGTCTGTCATTGAGTTGACTGGCGTGGTTTCGAATCCCCAGTTGTACATGACAAGGAGTAGGGTCGCCTGTCCAACCTCGTGGGTTTCCTTCGGGTCCTCCGGTTTCCTCCCACTGCTAAAGACCCCTACGCGCAAGCGAAATATTGAAATAAAATTAAACCATATGTTAGTCCCGAAATGACCTAGTTTGTGTCGAGTGGACGTTAAACCCAATTTCTCTCTCTATCTCTGCACACTTAGAACTATCTACTCTTACTTCAAGAATAGATCTCTGCCCTAAATGGTCACCATATCCAACAATCCAACTGTTTTGTAATGCGGTCCTACTCCATCAGTTCACATCTTTTAACGCAAAAAGAGGGGTTGGATGGTTGAATGGTTAGCGTGCGCGCGCTGTATCATTAAGTTTGTCATTTGAGTCGACTGGCGTGGTTTCGAATCCCCAGTTGTACATGACAAGGAGTAGGGTCGCCTGTCCAAGCTCGTGGGTTTCCTCCGGGTCCTCCGGTTTCCTCCCACTGCTAAAGACCCCTACACGCAGGCGAAATATTGAAATAAAATTAAACCATATGTTAGTCCCGAAATGACCTAGTTTGTGTCGAGTGGACGTTAAACCCCATCTCTCTCTCTCTCTTTTTAACGCAAAAAGACTAATTAAACCTTTTCAACTCTATTAAATAATAGCAGAATATACTTAGTGTTTTTGACTAAAATCGTTGATTTATATAGGACCTAAAATGTCAGTCAACTAGCTTAGTGTCTGTTCTCAAGTGGAGCTAATTGTAGACAGACAGCATAAGTTTAGTATGATGTTACCCCTGACAAGTGGAGCTAATTGTAGACAGACAGCATAAGTTTAGTATGATGTTACCCCTGACAAGTGATTAAAATCAATGTATTTCCATTGCCTCACTGACTAAATTCCATCCTCTATATATACACAGAATATACAGTGTCGTCAGAGTCACTGGTAAGTCTTTCTCAATAAATTGGTCAATGAGGCAATGACTCATGGAGAATGTGGAAATTCTTTACAAATTAAATTACCTGCCAATCAATGGATGTCGATAATCCAGAAAGAGTTGGAATCATTCTCTAGATAATTCTATCCTGGGTGTCATTAATATTAATAGGTTCACCTTACTACTATATAAATTATTCCAGTAAATCTCAGCTTCCATTATAACATAACGTTGTTAGTCAATGAATAAGTGTGCTTAACACCAGCTTTGACGTCAGAACTGTCCATCTGCAAATCTACATTTTGATTGGGTTCCTCATAAAATACCGACATATCTAATTCTAATTCAAACAAAATCCAACATTGACTTGCAGAGTTCTTACAGCCTATCAACCTTGTGGATTTTCTTCGAATCATCCGGTTTCCTCCCACAGTTAAATACTCCTACATCCAAGCGAATTATTGAAATAAAATTGAACCATTTGTTAGTCCTGCATGACCTGGTTTGTGTGAGGAGACATTAATCTCTCTCTCTCTCTCTCTCTCTCTCTCTCTCTCCACGAAAAATAAGTGAGGATTTACAGACTGTCCACAGCAATTTAAAAGGAACAAAAAACACACCCAAAAACACTACCACGTGGTTGTGAAAAAACATATATGAATTCTAATGATAGGATATATTATAACAATCTCACAAACTATCTGTCTACAAGGTTTTATTTAATAGACATGAAAAACTATTTTTGTGTCTATAAACAATCTAGATCTAATCTTAGAATCTAGCCTCGGCTGTATGATGAAGTCTGCCATTGGAACTACTTTCATTTTTCAAGTTCCCGGGTTACCAACCATGTTGCCCATGACGCCACCTTTGAAGAATGTTTTTCATACAAAGCTTTCAAAGTCTGGAGCTGTTTTTCTTTCAAGTTTATCCGATTTTCTTTAAACAAGGACAACTTTGCACTGAAAATTCTACACACTCTTCTGGCGACGCAATTTTGAGAACTTCTTTCTGAAAGTGCCAAGTTTTCCTAATAATCAAACCGGTGGTGTATCGCAATTGTATAGTGCAAATTCAACATTATTATGTGTTCTAAAAATATGGGAAATAAACATTGACTTTTATTTCATGGTGCAACGATCATCTAAGGGACATTAAGAAAATGGAACATTCAATAGATGGACATACACTGTCCTCTGGGGAAAATTTTGCCATGGCAGTTGAATTTTCATCTGCTTTTTGTCGAATTTGGATTATTGCAACTGTTACAGGACCTCAAGTGTTTCGTCCCATTCAAACGACTGACATGGGCGAACCACAGGACCAAACCTGGGACTACTTGGTTTGTGAGCCAGAACCAAAATTACTGAGCCACTGCAGCTCCCAGTACTTGAACTGCACAGAGAAGACTAACAAATTTTTTATTATGGTGACAAATCTCATCTACAAAACAATAAACTTAGTTGAATATCAATCATTATTAAAATGGCCAAATAAATTACAAAATACAAATTGTCAACAAATACTAGTTTCAGAAAATCAAATACAAATTCAAGTTACCTCAATTCTGTTTTATAACATTCTAATTCTGATGACAAACGGTAATATCCAAACTTTATCCAATTCAACAATTTCAAATGTCAAATTAATTCTATTTTTCTTTTGAACCACACCGTGAAATAAATTGAGATTTATGCTGGATGATGTGAAGTAGATATGAGTTAGTAGCACATTTCTGTGGCCTACTTCATTATAGATGGTTTTACCCACCTTCTACTGGCTTTTATAAACCGTGTAATGGCTACTCGATACAGAAATCAATACTCTTCTCATTCTGTATTCCGGTTTTTTCTCACTGAATATCGTCAGCACTGATGGTTACATGTATAGAGATACAGCAACTGTATATTCCTGGACTTGTCAGAAACACAAATCCCTGCAGAGTTTAGTTTTCACAGAATCTTCCAATCAATATTAGTCTTGCTATTTGCTGCAGTACTATAGTCCATCGAACTAAATCATATCTATCTCTCTCTCTTGTAGATATAGTAATAAATGGAAAAAAAAAAATTTTGCTATTAAGCAGGGGGCGCAAATTTGGTTTTAGCAAATATTAGTCTTGCTATTTGCTGCAGTACTTCAGTCCGTCAAACTAAATCATATCTATCGCTCTCTCTTGTAGATATAGTAATAAATGGAAAAAAAAAATAATTTTGCTATTCAGCAGGGGGCGGAAATTTGGTTTTATCAGAGAAACAAGCGTACATGAAGGCTAATCTTGTATGTAGATAAATCTTGATTGAAAGAGGCTTTCAGTTCATTTCTCTTAATTCTCAATATAGAAACACTACATTCTTGTCTGAAATTAATTCATAGTACTACTTACTTGAACATGAATACTTGACTTCCGTGAGTAGAAAATATATTTCGAATAATTAAAGGTAATATCCCTTGTAGTCTTGAATTACATGTACTAGTAGCAACATTAATACAACTCACCTGAAACATAAAAAGAGAGAATATTTATTAAATGATAACACCCCAAAAAAATATATACTGGGTACTTTTTTAAAGTTGCCATCATAAACAATTTGTTACACCAAGTGCCTTGGTTTAGCCAAAAAATTGATGAATGTCTTTCTGATTTCAACTCATCTGATATGTCACAGACATAAAGCCAAATGCGAAGTTCCGTTAAAAACAGATGGAAAACAATGACTGTCGCGTTCAAAAGGATGGAAAGGACCGCAGTAAGACAGACCAACAGTGGCAACCAAACCACAGATGAACTAGGGTGATGACAATATACATGTATGTGGGCATATAAATGTAAGGAGGGGGAGGGGGGCAAATAGTCTTAATGTTTGTGCTTTAGATCAAAAGAACTGTCATTGCGTTAAGTGGCATGATTTCGATTCCACACGTCATGTACATGATAAGGAGTAGGGTCATCTGCCTCACTGCAAATTACTAAAATAAAATTGAACCATATGTTAGTCCCGAAATGACCCTCTCTCTCTCTCTCTCTCTCTCTCTCTCTCTCTCTCAACCATTGAGCAGTACAATTGATTTACACTGACTATTATATTTCATTCTCTTTCTTTTAATTCCCAATTGTGTTTCATGTACTACTCAATCAAACAGACAGAACCACAGAAGTACTATAAAAGTCCTCCTGAGATGTGGGCATATAAATATGTTGTGCACCATCTATCTAGACTTATTTTTCATGTGCTACTACTCAATCAAATTGACAGATGTGATAAATAGAACAATCAGTTGATTCTCACTTCAAAAGATACACAACTGTCAGGAGTTAATAGCAAAAGCTACTTCAATTTACTTCAAGTAAGAAGATTACATTTCAATCATTTAAAAAAAAAATGTTTTTTTCCCATCCGTGATTTGGAAATGGATGAAGTCAACAGGAGTTTATCAATGAAAACGGTTAAAGATGCATTATGTAAAATTTTGAGCTGAACGTTCTTGCTATTCTAGTTCCAAAATAGAAAATACAAAATTATAATATATTGAACATTTCTTTCAGTGAAGTTATCACTGTTTGAAGTTTTGACAAGATGTGGCAAATATTGTTTATTATTTTAGCAACATTACTTGTAAATCGAGCCTCTCTTCTCCATTTTGAAATTAAATGGTGATCGCATTTCAGTTGCTTTAAATCTGTGCCATCCTACGGTCAAGAGAGTTGATTATACGCTTGTCATGTAAATAAATGTCTAAATAATAATTTATATAACATTTGAAGCCAAAATAAAAACCTATAATGGGCAGATTAAGCTCTTACATAATGCATCTTTAAGCATCTTTGAAGCCAAAATAAAACCTGTAATAGGCAGATTTAGCTGTTACATAATGCATCTTGAAGCTGTCGTTCCACCGGTTTTTATTTTGGTTCTGTGGAAATAATTGTTTATAATTTCATGATAAAGGCGCCGACATTGGAGTCTGGGAAGGAGAAGGGTCCGAAGGGAGTCTAGTCATTCGGATGGCACAAAAAAAAAATTAAGGTTAACCTGTGTACCTAATGATGTGCACTTTAAAGAACCCTTGACAGTTGGAATTCGATGAAGAATAGGCAGAAAGGCTGCTGTCCTGGCAAAATTCTTCATCACAGCACAGGGGAATGGATGGTCAAATAGCGTACGTGCGTTGCTGTATCGTAAGGTCTGCCATTGAGTCAACTGGCATGGTTTCGATTTCTCGGTTTTACGTGACAAGGAGTAGAGTCGTCTGTCCAACCTCGTGGGTTTTCTCTGGGTCCTCCGTTTTCCTCCCACAGCTACAGACCCCTACGCGCAAGCGAATTAATGAAATAAAATTGAACCATATGGTAGTCCCGAAATGACATAGTTTGTGTCGAGTGGACCTTAAACCTCTCTCTCTCTCTCTCTTATAGCACACTGCATGCCATGCTATATGCCTGTCTTCCTTCACCCAGGCCCAGTTCGAAGCAAAACAGTAGGACATTAAACCCCTTTTCATTTCATTCACCCAGATGGTACAGATAAGTAAGATGTTAAAACCCATTTCATTTCATCAAAGAGATTTATGCAATCTCCTTAATTATTGAGACATATTAGTCATCAACTCTGGGATGATGCTATCAAGGTGGGAGGAAGGAACATCAACAACTTGCAGGATGACTGAACGACTATAGAAAGATAGAAAGTATTGATGGTTATTGTACATTAGTCATCTATGTTCAATGTGTCAGACTTTGTCAGGATTTAACAGGCATTAAAACGATGGTGAGTAATGGTAACACATACTTTTACTGGGTCAACTTAGATCTCACTCCCAGATCAATAACACGCTTCCAGTTTCTCTTTGACAGCTTCATGCTGTTATTTCCTATATTCTATTCCATCCATGACTTACTGCCTGCTACCTGATTAACTCACAATTCCATGACTTACTGCCTGCTACCAGATTAACTCACAATTCCCCTGGGCATAATCTTACTTGTACACTATCGACATTGACAACCAATAATAAGATATTTTTACACTATGGAATACAAAGTCACATCCAATCTTAATGCTGTTTGTAACAAAAAGTCTTAAATCTAACAGAGTAGCACTGAAAAATCACAACTATAAAAGCTTCACTTAGTTTCGTTCGTGGCAAAAAATAAGCCCATGAAAGTATTTTCAAAGTACAATGCCATCTAAAATTACAAAATTCTACAGGTCAGATTTCCTCACAATTTCTAAAAATCACAATAATAATTGTCTCACCCCCCCCCAAAAATTTTTTTTTATAAGCCTAAATTGTCACAAGTATGGTGCCATATAAAAGTACAAATTTCTACGGGTCAGAGTCCACCTGAAACAGTTGACGCTTTTCAGCGCAATATCATTTGCTTGACAACACAAGAGAAACCTGAAGGAAACCTGAACGAAAGGTTCAACATTAATCATATTCCATAGAATTCTATGTACCAGTATGTTAGTAAATGTTACTGAAACCATCAATGAGATGAGAGACGTATGTTATCAGATTGGTTTGAATTAAAACATCTCAGCATGTATGTGTATGTATCTGTTACAAACAGGTTTTATACCAATCAATACCAAACATTCATTTATCTTCATCTATACATTATAACAGTTGGAGAGTTTTTATATCTTTTTATCTATAATACAGCTAAAACCTTTTGTATGATCAAATTGGATGATAAATAAAAGATGGTACGTTATTAACCGAATGTCAAACAGATCCTAAATATTCAGCTAAAAGGTAAAAGCTATTATTACAGTAGTCAAATTTGATGATAAATAAAACTTTTAACCAGAAAGTGTGTAGATTTATTCTGAGAGAATGTCGAACAGATCCTATAATATTAACTCCAGTTTAATATATAGCCATCTGGAGTAACAAAACCAAGTGGTGAGGGCAGATGTCTTTGAAGATTTCATGAAATTTTTCTCTCATAATTAAGTATAGCTGCTCATGTTACAGAATGGAAATCAACTGAGTTTGAAACTTTAAAAGTTACCAATCTAGATTGTGCATTTTTTCGAACAATATCTAATTTTTCATTATGTACTCCAAGGTCATAATCCCTCAAATGATGATTATTGCTTTTAATGTCTTGTAGAGACGTCAAATAAATATTGGTATTCGGTAGTGCTGGGTACTGCGATTCAGGTGCTGCCATACCATTTGTATTATTATGGATTTGATTTGGTATCCGTTTTGGATCTGTGTCTTGTACTTGGGACTCCAGTGAAAAAATATTAGGCTACATATTTATTTTGTTGTCTGTTTTCATAATGGAGTTTTTTTTCTAACAACTGAATTGGCATGGTGTCTTTGACAAGGAGTAGGGTCTGTCTGTCGCATCACTACAAATTATTAAAATAAAATTTCAGTTATCATGCTCTATAATAAAAGTGTAATTCTATATCAATTGAAAGTAAAGGTCAAATACAGTTGTAACAAGATAAAAACAGTAGATTCGTTCTCATCAATATGTCTTGTGTATAGCCTAGTATAGGCATTAGTTTAATGAAGTAATAATCCTAAAGGAATGTAAGTATTGATCTCACAGTTAACATGTATGTTGTTTGTAGATACGGAAAGAGCTATAAATAACACAATGATAATCAATAATAGATGATACACAAAATACAATCATAGAAAGAGGCAGGAGACCCAGCAACATACCTAGGACATTACAGATGTTTAAACAGAAAGAGGGACACAAGTCCACAATAAACATATATATAACATTACAGTTTACAGAGACAGAGAGAGAGTGAGAGAGAGATATCATTTCGGAATTAGCATATGGTACCTTTTTATTTCAATAATGAGCTTACCTCTCCCTTACTAATCTAATCTTTCGTTACATTAAATATAAATAGCTTGTTAGCGTAATATCTCCTGGATGATCTGTAACGATTTACATACATGTACACCATTTAATTGAGTAGATGATAATTAAAGGTTACATAATTTCCAATAATCTGATATCACTGATTGGCATAAAGTAATTAACTAGATTATTAGTTCTAAGGGCAACTAATCAACTACTGGGTACAGCTTCAACACCTTTAATCAAAACCCCTAAGACTAACAAATGCCACCTGATCCATTGCAAAATGAATACTTGCCAAGCTGGCTAATATATCCTCCCCAAACAAAATACATGTAAATTCAAAATCTTCAAAACCCTATGGAAACACATGAAAAGAATAAACAGATTTAAATGTGAGCTGAAATGACAATGCTAAAGTAGATATCCTAGCTAAGGGGGTGGGGTGGAGTGGGGTGGAGTGGGGAAGGGAGTTTACAAAGGAATGGTGGGAGGATGGGAGGGAATTTATTTTAATCTAACCTCAAATTCTAAACAAACTCTCACAGAGAAAGCATCTAAATATATCTTTGCATTTGAAGTAATAAACCCATCTTCCACTTTATATTTGACTTTATTTCCATTTTCCAATTATATCATGGCTTAGTAACCTGGAGGTCCTGTATTCGATACTGGTGCTGGCAGAGAAAGTTCATCTGGGTTTTCCGTGTGGTTCCAACTTGTCAGTGGGACAGGACAGAGGGCCTGGCAAGGGACAACACATTGCCGTTGGAATTCGATATAAGAGTAGGCCATAGCGTCGCTGTCTGGAGCAAAATTTGCCTCATAGCACATTTTATGGCTTATTTTTGACTGGGGGGGCGGTGGTGGTTGGTGCCCAAAAAATGTAGTTAGGTTCTTAGTATGTTACATAATAATAATAAATTCGCTGTTAAATTGGACACATTCATGAACACAATATCTTTTTTTATACAACTTTTACAAAATACAATTGTGTACCCAAATTTTCCCAGCATTTGGTGCCCAAAATGGGGGGGCAGCCCCCCCCCCCCAGCTCGTACGCCTATGGATACTACTGTATAATACACTTGCTAATTATTCATGGATTCCTGTAATTTAAATCTTTCTCATGCAAGAATAAATCAAGTTTCGCCATTACATAACCAGTCTGCTTACGCATTCACGATTCCCAGACAATCCAACTCTCACAGCAACCCTAAATGACTATGAATGCTGAGACTTGAACAATTTATAAAAAATGCTTTAAAGATGCCTTCCCGGGTACAAACAGAGTGATCTCATGATATATTCAAACTAATTATCTATCAAAAACTTGCTTCAAATCTATTTTAGAAGCCATGTTTCTCATGTAACTTGGTTGAGGGAGGGTCCATTCTGAGAATGTATTTGTCATTACTTACTGTCCATTTGCCATACATATTAATGCCCAAGTAAATTCTTGGATTATCTTCTGCAGAGTCTGTTGAACGTTTAAACCACTCAATGTTCTAAAAATCGCCTAATCATTTTATCAAGAAATAATAACCGCTCTTTAAGTCAAGCTGGCTGACAATAAGCTGTTGTTTTGCCCAGTTCTCGCCTCATGGGTGTTTTTCAGGGAATCCGGTATTTTTCTATTAGGATTGGGCTTCTCTACTTTTCATTTATACCAAATTTGCCATAGTTTCATTGGAAATAACTACCGTATAAATACTTTCGTGAGAATGTATCTTTAAAAAAATAAAAGATGATTACCACACTTTGTCTGGGTAATTATATAGAAATTGTTTTCGTTAAAGGCAGACAGACATGAATTTCTATCAAACAAACTTTTACAAAGAAAGTTCCATAATCTTTACGAAGTGGAGACAGCTGATTCAAATTTATCCGGTATGTGTATAGAACTTCTGACTTCAAAGTCTTCCCGTTCAAATTAATTTAAGATGCATTATTTAAGTGCGAGCTAAATCTGCCTGTTGCAGTTCTTTTTCATTTTGGCTTCAAATGTTATCTAGACAATCGGATGGCAGAGATTTAATGGATTTGCCGTCCGTGAGATTTTAAAATTCAACAATAAAATGGATAATCAAGGATAAGTCGAGGTTGTTGAGTAGTGTACGCTACATCTTCCAACACTCATGACTTTGCTCAGAATCAGTCATTGTTTTTTTTAAGGCGAGCGATCACTCTGAATGTCGACCGAGGGGAGCTTTTTCTCCCTCTCCTTAAAGTTGAAAATCGCTCTCCTTTACAAAGTCATGGAGGGTTTTATTATCCTTTAAGAATTCAGGAATGACCCCCTAACATGCAGTTATTGATCTTCGGAACCATTTCCCATACATACAACTAATCACTCTCCTTAATATCAGATCACTCTCCTTAATTTCTAAATCACTCTTCTTATCGAAACTGGACGAGCTTTTCTAGGGGAGCGATTTTTTCAATTTGTTGATTAAGGGGAGCCTTTTCCGGCCCTCCTCTAAAATACAAACAACAACGACTACAGAATATAGTAATTGGAATGAAATTTTCAATATATACATTTTTCATTATCTTAAGTATTATAGCAAGACCGGCCAGTTCTTTATCTAATTCTTACATAAATCCTCTTTAAACCTTATTCTTTCTCAAAAAGGGATCAAGAAGTCATTTTCAAGTACCATATTATCAAACCAATCTTTTTAAAACCTAACTTAATTAAAACCGTGTATGAAAGGGAAATTACATGTTTCGGCTGCCTGTCTGGACTGAAGACCAAAGAAGTATCATATCTCAATTTACAGTTTCACAACCAAACTTCCAGTGAAACAGAGCAGTATATCCTGCACATTTTTCTAGGCAAATTTAAAATACTTGCAGTCATTTGGTAGGTTAGCTGAAAATTCTCGCCTTTAATTTGCAGAAGTCAGAAATAGCTCATCCAATTTGGACAGGTTGAATTATATAAGAGAGTAGTTCCTCTCATTGATACACACCATATACAATTACACAAGTCAGTGGTTTTTGACCATTTCTCAAAGACATAAAATTACATCAGGGAATTATGAAGAGTGATTTTCAGCTGCAAGGTGCTCCAAAAACAACTCTTCTGGATTGTAATTCAATCTTATTAAAATACAGATCTATATTTCGTTTCGTTTCTTTTATACTTTCGATGGCCTCTGCTACATGAAGATCTGACTTGTAGTAGTGGAAGGTCGTATCAGAGGTCAACTCGCTGTAACAGACTGTTTCATTGGCTAATTCCTCACATCATCCAGAACGCGGGTTATATAACAACTCTTCCAGATTCTAGTGTAATAAAGACAAGTAAAACAAAATTTTGAACTATAAAAAACGAAACAAAACAGGATCTGTGTTTTAATCAGATTGGATTACAATTAAGATGTTTGAAATAAGAGTGTGCTAGTACCACCACTGTCCAGGCAAAATGTCCCCACTGAGTACATCTGGACTGTATTTCTAGGTTAATCTTAAACATGACCTAAAGCCTTTAGTCATTGGACTATTGATGGTGTAAAATTGTGAATCTGGGTAGACTTATTACTACTGGTATATCAGAATTTTCTATGTAGCCTAAAGATAAAGTATGAAGGCATGATTTATTTAGACATAAATAGATGAATGATTTCAGATTAGTGTCATCAGATGACTTGACATGATTTCCGCTTGGTAGCTTTTATACCACTGATTGCTTATAGACAGCTTATCTGTTATTCTCCAGTGTGGAGAGAGAGAGAGAGAGAAAGAGAGAGAGAGAGAGTTTAACTACCAGGACTAACATACAGGGTTCAATTTTATTTCAATAATTTGCGTGAGTTTGGGTGTTGTGGGAGGAAAACAGAGGATCCGGAGAAAACCTGCGAGATTGGACTGGCAACCATAATAAGTGTCACATACAACCGGGAAATCAAAATCAAGCCTCAATGACTCAATGACAGGCCTTACAATCCAACGCGCACTTGTTAACCAATTGGCCATCCAACCCCCTTGTATCTGTAGGGGAATATCTAAATCTAAATCAAGATATGAACGGTAGATAATCTCCCGGCTTGGATTCAATCGGATTAAAAAGAGGCCAATCAAAAGATTTAAGAGAAGATTATACATGGCACTGACTTGTTTTGACTGTATCCCGTTGTAAATTTTCAATTCACCATATCTTTGTAAATAATGACCGGAACTGAACTATTTTGGATTGACATTCCATTGCTTTCAAAGATTTAACTTTCACAATATAGTAGTTTGTAAGTGATTCTCGAATTGACAATGAATCTGATTAAAATACAGATCTATGCTTCGTTTTTTTTTTTATACTTTCGATGGCCTCCACTACATGGAGATCTGACAAGTTATATAGTAGGACAAGAAAAACAAAATTTTGAACAATAAAAACAAAACGAAATAGGATCTGTGTTTTAATCAAATTGAACAATACCTTGTGTAAATGTAAGATTTTTTACCGGAACAGGAATTAAAAATAGTAGGACAAGAAAAACAAAATTTTGAACAATAAAAACAAAACGAAATAGGATCTGTGTTTTAATCAAATTGAACAATACCTTGTGTAAATGTAGGATTTTTTACCGGAACAGGAATTAAAAATAGTAGGACAAGAAAAACATAATTTTGAACAATAAAAAACGAAACGAAATAGGATCTGTATTTTAATCAGATTAATCAATACCTTGTGTAGGATTACTTCCAGAACAGGAATTAATAATTTATTATACCACTTTACAGTCAGCTGCTGACAAGTTTTTGTTTTAAATGTACTAGTAGATTTGTTTTATCTTCCTGTATAGACATCAAGATCTGTCTTAGCAAGGAATTATGCAGATTTGTAATGGCTAATCTGAGATTTCTCACAAGTCTTATATTATACTATGCCAGGGGTTATAACAGATTTCTCTTCTATCTGTCAATGTCAAAACAAATCCTTAAGTGGATTCTTCTTGGCTTTTCTTTATAAATAACCAGATATTGTAATGGAATTTAAACCTGAACAACACATTTTTATCAGGAAATTTTATATCTATCAGATTACTGATGATAAACAAAAAAATATAAAATTTAACACTGCATTATGTAAGAATTGAATCTGCCTATGGCTAGTCTCTTTCTGGTTTCAAATATTACATAAATATCAATTAAACATTTATTTACATGACAACAATCCCATAATCAACTATTTAAACCAACGGATGCCCGAGATATTAAACAAATTAGCCCATCTACACCATATACTTGGTTAACATTAAAATGGACAACAGGGCATTTGTTTATCATTGTAGCAATGGTACTTAAAAATCAAGACTATTCAGGCTAAATCTTGTCAAAACTTCAAACATTCATAAATTCACTCAGAAATGGTGAAGCGAGGCTAAACCTCGAACAACCTGTACTGTGGTTACAATCTGTGCACACATCTCGTCAAACCTTCAAAGGCTAATATCTTCCCCCAGAATAAAGTAATTTGACTGAAATTTTCAATGTATTCATTTTGCATTATCTATTTTTTAAACTATTATAACAAGAACAACCAGCTCTTACATAATGTATCTTCTTTATAAGAGCCACTAAAATTCTACAAATGATCTTCTAAAATAAGATACACAAAAAATATTGATGACTTTGTTGATCTTCCTGCAGCTATAGAAAATGTCTTCCCCCAGGACGAAGTTGGACGTTAATCCTCATTTCATTTCATTACCCCCAGGACAATTGATAATCACTCAGTACTACATCATTGTGAAGACAAAAACCAACCCATCGACTCCACAGCTTAAAGGTAAAAGCTAATATCAAGTGTCATATCCAATACCTTGAAGGTATCTAAATTCTGATTGATTGATTTAGTTCAAGATAATCCTATGATTGAATCTTTTGTTGGGCAACAACAATCTGTGTGTCTGCTGAGAGCCGTCAGCCTTATCACCATTATTCAAATACCAACAGCAGGAACATGCTTTTGTGGAATGTTTGAAGATTAACAAAAACTTTTAAATCTTTTAATTAAGTCAGAGTTGTAAAAATCTACAAGTTTTTGCGTTTAAATTAATCAAATTAATAATTGATTTTTCCTGTTGTGTTTCTATTTTAAAAGCTGGACAAGATGTTTCAGAATGTTAATAACGTTCAACGACAGTAGGATGATCTTTTACAATTCTCGATCTCAAAAGAAAACGAAAAAACTGTTTCAAGAGAATTCGCACTAACAACTGTTTCACAAGAACTCGCACTAAGAAAATAATTGGGAAAAACGAAATAAACTGGGGAAAAGATAATTATTGTTCATCAAATATTAATGAATTATCAGAGAATCATTGACATTCTTTGAGGTCAGATTGTTTGAAGTTAAATAGGATGGCTAGATTAGAAAAGAGTTTAGGATAAATAGAAGATATTATTTGCCTAAGGATATACTATTAACACAACTTTAAAGTAGCAATATTTAACAGTGTTAGTTAACACATACTATTGATGGTTATCTTCAAGCCTATTAATGGTCAAGACGCTATCAAAAGAGAAATGAAATGAAATGGGGTTTAATGTCCTACTGTTCTGCTCCGACTGGGCTAATGAAACGAGCATACGCTATACAGTGTGCTATGGAAAGTTTGTCCGACCTGAATGACTATAATACATTGTCTCTTGCCAGGCCCTTTGTCCTGCACCACTGACAAGGGGGAACCTAGCAGGAAAATCCCAAGGAACTTTCTCGGACAACGCGGGCACAAAACACGGGACCGCAGGGTTAGCGAGCCAACATCTTACTCACTATCAAAAGTTGAATATTGGGCATTATTTTAGAATATTGTAAGTACGGTACAGGAGTTTAAACTGTTAAAATTTTTAATTTACTGAATCTTACAAATCTCCACATTTCTTAAAAACAATGTTTGAAAACTCTAAATTTTAAATTGGTTGGCTACCAAAATAAAGTTTACAGTGAAGTGATGTTATCGAGAAATAAACAATCTATGCGCATTATTTAATATTGCACAGTTTAAATTGTTAGAACTTTTACTTCAATACCCTTCTTCATTATCCCAGTCGGCCAGAATAGTAGGATGTTAAACCCCATTTCAATTCATTTCCAACTCATTATGAATGTTCAACAATTGGCATATTTAAAAGGCTGAGTAATGATGGGTAAATTTTTCTGACTAGATCAGACTCCTTGCCTCTTTAATAAATCCTTTTAAGCAGGGAAGCTTAAAAAGCTGGCTACTTGATTTATTGAAGAACCAATATGGGTGTCTAATAAAATAACAAAAAACTTGTGTTTAAAGTGGTTGGGTCTTAGCAAAACAATTTGACACATACCAGTTAAGATATCCTATATCTTTAACCCTAGATCTACCTATTCTAAGGTGATGACACTGACACATATATACTTACTGATAGAGTACCATTGTTTACTATCCCAGTCTATTATTAGTACATTTACCTATTTATTTTATTATAATATAGTAGATGAAAATTGCGGAGGAACATTAAGTATCCTTTACAAGAATGTTAACATGTAAACCCATGTAGCTTAATGTTTGTTTTCGTTAGATTCTAATCTGTCCTTTCATTCACATAGTACTGATAATGATACTCCCACAAAATAATGAAGAACACTGGCCATTTATTTTCATATACATAAATTGAAATGTTTTTTATTCAAATTTAAATTTGTTTAGATTGTATACTGATATTTAAATTGTATGCAATCTTTAACATTTGTGTATTGAAAAAAATTAATAAATAAATAAATAATCAGAAAAATAAGGTTAAATTCCATTTCATTTCATTTCAATTAAAAAATAGTTTTGCCAAAATACTGTTACTAAAATAAATAATATTCACAGAAATGAAGAAAATGGGATGCTAACTAGCTGTTTTTAGACAAAATATTTTGGCTGTTTCAGTCAGTGCATACATGTAAAGAATTCCAAATGAATACATTTGCAACATAATTAAATGCATGCTTTGAGTGCCAATTATTTTTGCCTAATTAAAAATAAGTGTAAAGCAGGGTTCATTAAACGAACGACTTCCACCATGGCAAGTCGAGAATGTTAATCACACTGCTATCATAGAAAGGCATCCGCCATGTTCCATCTGCGGCACGGATCCCAGATCATACAATAATAGTTTAACATTCTCCTGTGATTATATTTTCATATGGACAATAAAGCTTCTACATGATAATAAAGCATGCATGACATGTTCTAATGAGCATGTACAATTTTTTTCTGACCATGTTGCTTTTATGTCTTATAGACAATAAAGATTGGGTATTAAGATTGTTCATCCAGCCAATTTGTCAAACCCGTCCAAGATAATAAATTACTAAGCAGCCAAGTATCTTGGTGCTAATCAAAGAGAACCAAAGAAGCTGACTGATGATTGAAGGATTTACAATTTTGACTGTCTTTTTAGATCGGCATTCAATAAGTCTAGGCAAACCAGAATAATTTGTCATCATTAAACATGCATTATGCAAGAGCAAAATCTGCTTATTACAAGTCTTTCTTTAGGCCTGAAATGTTATCTAAATTATCAATTAGACATTAATTAACTTATCCAGACCATAATAAACTCTTGATGTCAATTGTTTTAGTGGCATTTAGTAACTGGATGAGAATAACACATGACACAATTATATGGAATACAAGTTACTTAAAGAGTTTATTACAGTGACGTTTCGACGAGGATTCTCCCGTCGTTATCAAGCAAAGAATGACCATCATAGTGCAATAGGATATATATACAAAATATGGAACAAAGACAAACATCTATAATCTATATACAATCAGAGATAATCATTTGGAAACCATCAAAGGGGGTGGGAAGCAAATCCTTTCGGCACCAAACAACTATCTCTACATCGCATGAGAAATGTTAGACTGTTACACACTTTGATATATTTACCCTCAGATTTACTATTTTGGTTGATGAGATTGAGCTGTAATAAACTCTTTAAGTAATTTGTATTCCATATAATTGTGTCATGTCTTGATGTCAAGGCTAGCCTTCGATGTTGGCTGGATTAGATTCCTATATGCCGCTAACGGCTATTGATAATTAAATCAGAAAAAGTGGATAAAAGTGGATAATCGAGACTATGCTGTTTATATTAATGATTTTAGTAATGATGAACGAGACTATGCAAAAATTTCACCCGCTTCTTTCTCGGCTCATAGTGGATCAATTTGACTGAAATTTTCAGCAAATTACTTTTACACTATCTAGTTTTTAACTATTATAGCGAGAACTGCCATCTCTTTATCTTATCTCCCATAATGTATCTTTAATCATACTAATTGTTAAACATGTACATTAAAGATACATTATGTCAGATTTAGGTATATGTAGCTAGCCATTCTTGCTATAATAGTTCGAAAATAGATAAATGTAAAATGAATAATTTGAAAAATTCATTCAAATTACTCTATTGCGAGCGAAGATATTAGCCTTTGAAGGTTTGACAAGACATGTGCAATAATTTCAACCACCGTACTAATTGTTCGAAGCTAAGTCTCACTCCTCTATTTTTAGCTTAAATCAAAATATGGCTGAACTGTTCTAATCTATTTAATATCGGAGAAATCCGATGCCATCGATTGTTGATTATGGTCTGGATAAGTTAATTAATGTCTAATTAATAATTTAGAAAACATTTCAGGTCTAAAGAAAGACCTTCAATAGGCAGATTTAGCTCTTGCATAAAGATGTTTAATATGTATTCTAATTGTTTAAACTCTGGTTCATGCAAAGTTCTTGAATAAAACACCCACTGTTTATCTTGCAATAACATCCCTTAATTAAACTGTAAACAAATGCTATTTTGGTAGCCAGATAGAGAGAGAGAAATGGAGTTTAAGGACCACTCCACACAAACTAGGTCATTTTGGGACTAACATACTGTTCAATTTTATTTCAGTAGTTCGCTTGCACATAGGGGGTCTTTAGTAGTGGGAGGAAACCGGAGGACCCAGGGAAACCAACAAGGTTGGACAGGCCACCCTACTTCTTGTCATGTACAAGTGAAGAGTCGAAACCACAAAACTTGACTCAATGACAGACCTTGTGATTTAACGTGCATGCTTTAAACCAAATGCCACCCAAACCCCATATTTTGATAGCTACCCAATTCAACAAGAATTAGTGCTTTAAAAACTTTTATTTGTGAAATGTGGATGTTTATACAATTTAGTAAGTTTGTAGTATGCATGGCATAAAGAACTGAGTGATATCGACATGGAAAAAATTAACTTTAAGAGAGAGAGGTATGGGGTTGAATGACCACTCAAAACAAATTAGGTAATTTTATTTTAATAATTCAATCGCACATAGGATGAAACTGGAGAAACCCCATGAGGTTGGACAGACGACCCTACTCCTTGTCACGTACAAGTGTGGGATCAAACCTATGCCACTTGAGTCAATGGCAGACCTTATGTTCCAATATTATGTTCCAATCTACAGTATACGCTTTAGACCACCCAACCTCCCTCTTTTTTAAAGATGCATTATATAAGAGTTAAATCTCCTACATGTATTGCAGATCTTTATTTTGGTTTCAAATATTATATAATTTTTATTTAACCATTCATTCACATGACAAGCCAATAATCAACTAATCAATGCATTTGAACACCTGCGTGATTTAAAATTTACCACAGTACAGAAGTGGACTGTGGAATTAAGGTGTGTGGCAGAGAAAGCCTTGACGATGATTCACGTCCTGGAAGGTCATAAACAGCAACCATTCAAGAAAACATTACCTGGGTGCATGGCATGGTGATGGCTGATCGACGATTGACCACACGACATACTGCCAGTGTAGTGGGCATCTCTTATGTGAGGGTTCAGCGCATTATCGCTAATGAGTTAGGAATGACAAAAGTTTTTGCAAGATTGGTGGAAAAGCTCTTGACTGCGGATCAGAAACATGACAGATTCCGGACATTCCGGTTTTGAAGCAGATCCTGCTAATTTTTGGGTCAGATTTGTAACCATGGATGAGACGTCATGTCAGCTAAACGACTTTTTTTAGCGTGGCTGAAGAAAATTTCTTCTTAACCAGCATCCAGGCAAAAGTGTGTACACCTCAAAGGGGACTATGTAGAAAAATAAATAGAAACCATCAACTTTGTGCAGGTCCTTCACCGATAGGCTTAGAACTTTTCATCCAGCCCTCGTATTACAGCAAGAATGACCATCTCTTTATCTAATTCTTCTTAGAACTTTTCATCCAGCCCTCGTATTACAGCAAGAATGACCATCTCTTTATCTAATTCTTGATTTGAAGGTCTTTCACCGATAGACTTAGAACTTTTCATCCAGCCCTCGTATTACAGCAAGAATGACCAGCTCTTTATCTAATTCTTGATTTGATATTTGTTTATTTAGTGCAATGTCTATTTTCTATCTTGTCCGCAGGTTTATCTTGTAGATGTTTGTTTTGCGTGTAGTGCGGTCCTCCTGCACTTAATATTACATAATGGTTTTTTATGGTTCCAAAGAATAGATCTATCTATATACAATTTAATTTTAATCAGAACTTTTGTATAATGGATGAATCAATAAGGTTTTATATTGTAAATTAACCACAAATATACAAAGACTTGGTGAATCAGAAAATCAATACTGACATTGATGTTGATTCCATAGTCATCGTGCCAATAATGAATACGAAAAAATAGATCCAGAGAAGATTGAAAATCAGTGCTCGAAGATTGTTAGGAACACATCACAACACAACAAGTGGTTCTGTTTACAGAGAAACAGAAACTATCATTCTGTTACTACGGTTACCAGAAAGTAAATTTGTTCAATGTTGCAGTAAGGGATGACTCATCTATTACTGAGAAAAGAAAATGGCCGACAATAATTGCCTGAAGGATCTAAACACTGGTAAACACCCTCTCTGTTTGTCAAAACAAATACTTGATTTAGTTTTAATAACTTCAACAGTTTTATCAAATATGACAGAAATGGATTCCATAGTGTTGCTCACCATGTTGTGCTTTCAAGACATTATGTGAAGAGGCAGTGACTGGTAGAATTAAATACATTTTTGATTTCGTTTTTATAACTTAAACAGTTTCATCAAATATGACAGAAATGGATTCCATAGTATTGCTCACGATGATGTGCTTGCAAGACATTATGTGAAGAGGCAGTGACTAGTAGAATTTTAAATACATTCTTAATTTAGTTTTTATAACTTAAACAGTTTGATCAATTATGGATATGACAGAAATGGATTCCATGGTATTACATAGGACCATGATGTGCTTGCAAGACATTATGAAGAGGCGGTGACCATTAGAATTAAATACATTCTTGATTAAAACTTTTAAGGACTCCTTGTCTGCGATATCACCCTTGGATTCTAACTGCCAAGGGTTCTTTTACGTCCACGCTGATGTGTACACGTGACCTCAATTTTTTTTGTCACGTCCGAACAACTATATACACTGTCCCTTGCCAGCCCCTCCATCCTGCACCACTAACCTGCAGACTTAAGCCCTAAATGAACAAACTCTAATTATTATGTTGAGCTTAACTGCTCTACCAACCGATCCTGATAAATTAGCTTGGCGAGTGTAGCGCTTACTCAATAACCGGGAGGTCCTGGGTTAGATCCTATTACTGGCCACAAAAGTTCCTAGGTATTATAGTGTTATTAAGGAAATTTAGCTCAGACAGCGGCAATTCCATCTATGCCTTTTTTGAATTCCAACTGTCAAGGGTTCTTTTAAGCGCATGCCAACTAGTACATGTTCATATAGGATTTTGGGTTTTCCTTAACAGACCCTCTTTAGGTTAGCAAGTCAGCACCTTAGCCACTGAAGATCCCAGAATGAAATAAAGATCAAATTTAATTACCACCTTCCCTACTGAATCAAATATTTATTAAATTTATCATAGCAGGTGAATACAGTGTATAGTTTGAGTGGGTGTGTAAAATACAGTTGATACTCTCCATATGGACATCTCATCACTTATTATAAATATTGATAGATTAATAATCCATAGGTTTGAAAGAAACCATATGACCCATATAGTATTTACTATTCAATTCATGAACTACAGTATGGCAGGTGCTCATAGTCACACAAGAGAGAAAGAGAGAAATGGGCTTTAACATCCACTTGACACAAACTAGGTCATTTCGCGACTAACACATGGTTCAATTTTATTCAATAATTCGCTTGGGCGTAGGGGTCTTTAGCAGTGGGAGGAATATGGAGGACCCGGAGAAAACCCACGAGGTTGGACAGACGGCCCTACTCCTGGTCACGTACAACTGGGGAATCGAAACCACACCAGTTGACTCAATGACAGACCTAATGATACAGCGTGCACGTGCTAAACATTCGACCATCCAACTCCCCGCAACACAAGAAACAGAGAAAAATAGTGTTAACCCTTCGAGTTCCTGAACATTTCACAGATTAACACTGGATTTTGAACCCAAGATTTGAAAATCAAAATGTAAACAACCATGTAGCTGAAAATCTGGCCACTTGTTTTCAAAGGGTTAATAGTCATCCAACAAACAGTTTATTTTGGGACTAGCAAACTCCACCCTGTGTAATTTACAGGTCATTCAAATATTTTTTTCATTGATGCTTTAAAGCTCAACCATGCCAGAATAAAGTTTAAATAAAGAGTTTAAGACCACTAATAGAAAAAAATTCATTTAAAAAAATTATTCAAAACTTATTAAAATAGTACAATTTATTTGTTTTCACTTGTGAAATATACAGATCATTTAAACTCCAACATCCATAATATGATGGTACGCATGTAAGCGATGCCATTTACACGCCTAAGTGAACTTACAATTAGAATTTACTATTTGTATTCAAATAATTTACAGTTTATATTTTATTGTACAGCTGCAGATACTTATATACATGTACAATGTATATTATTAACCTACTTACATCATTGTTTTTTGGGGGGTTTTTAAAATCAATATTCATAATAAAATATATATTTTGCAGCAAAACTGCTTTGATATGAAGAAGACTGCATCAATGTTTTTTTTTTGTTAAAATCAATATTTATATTATAATATATATTTTGCAGCTCAACTGCTTTTAATTGTAACCATCATATAAAATGACCGCTTTTGACCATGGAGAAGACTGCATCAAAGTTTTTTTTGTTAAAATCAATATTTATATTATAATATATTTTGCAGCTCAACTGCTTTTAATTGTAACCATCATAAATGACAATCCAGGATAATGCAGACAGCCATGCAATGCGCAAGGGAAATTTTGCCTGGAAATTGGAAAAACTGTTATTTTAACCTCATATTTAGAATCTCTCTTCTGGACAAAACACAAATTCCTGATTCCCAGACAAAGGAGTATTTCATGAACAGCTACATGTAAAATTTTCCAATTCAACTTAATTCCCACAGAAGCAGCACATAACTTGACTGTGTAAAAACACGTGTGAACCCTGCTCATGTTATTGAGCATGTATAATATAACACTTAACACAAAACATAAAACACATGTTTAATATATTTAATAACATCACAATATACTTTTATACCATGATGGACAAGGGAAATAAACTTCTCATTCTAACTCTACTTCCTTCTTTCAAAATATATCCCCCTTCTCCATAGATAACCAAGTATGGAAACACTACCCGCAACAATGAGAAAATAATTTTCCTCTCATTCCTTCGTCAATCGAGTAAAATATCATCTGTATGAATGAAATGAAATGGGGTTTAATGTCCTACTGTTCTGCTCCGACTGGGCTAATAAAGACAGGGACGGAGAAGGGAACCTACAAGTATGGTAGCAAGCACAGGGGGGATTAAAGAGGTGAATGTTCTCACTCAGTTTGGGTGGCAATTTTAATGTTTAATAATAACATACATCACAATTTACTTAGTACTTAGACCGCTGTCGCCAAAAACAAAAAATTAACTGTATTTACAGTTACTTGACCCCGACCACCAAATATTTGGCCGGTCTGGAATGGGGGGGCGCAGTGGCTCAGTGAGTGAGGCCTGGTTCCCTCATGTTAGTGGTGCATGACTGAGGGATGGAAAGGACAGCATCTAGTTTTTTGGATGGATGAAAAATGAGGTCCTGTGTGCAGTAACATGTTGGCATACATGTAAAAGAACCCTCGACAGTTGCTGTCCGTGCAAAATTTCACTCATAGTACATTATACAGTGTATGCCCAGTGACACATTCCCAATTGGCCTATGGCCCACTGAAACCAATTTCTCATGCAGAGTGCCTGCGTACATTTTAATAAATTTCAACATTTCTATTAAACATTTAGGGGCTCACTGGTGAGTTTGGCCTAGGTGCCACAAGTAGGTAAATCAGTCTCTGTGTATGCCAATCTTCAGTAGCCTGGTTGGTGCAGAAAAGAAGTAACCTAAATCCCATTTCATTCATTCATCTGGACATCACACCTTCTCTCGTTCTGGTATGTTTATCAGATGAAAATATTCCTAGCAAGATATCAATCAACACAGTCAGTGATATTTGATTATCAATATTGAGACTTGAGAGTAATGTAGTAGAAAAATCGGACCATATTATTTATCTATCTAACCACTAAACTGGTCAACAGGGACTACTAAAGGTCACATGGATCACCTTTAGGGTTCAATCATACTTTATGAATGGTTCAACTCACCAGGCAATGGTAAATTGATCCTCCTAGTTTATATACAGAATACTTCCTGTGTTTGGTATTTCCACTAATTATTTATTTATAAAAGAATAGGAAACTAAAAACAAACATGAATCTGAAAACAAACATGATGATAATAATTTATCTCTGTGTTTTCCAATCCCGGTCATCCCTTTCACCATATTGTAGTTAGCATGGGATTAGAAATCCATCTCGCGTCTTCATTAGCCCAGTCGGAGTAGAACAGTAGGATGTTAAACCCCATTTCATTTCATTTCAAAAATCTATCAAATTGCTATCAGAAATAAAAAGAAATGGGGTTTAAGGTTCTACTCCAACCGGTCTAATGAAGACGGACATATATGCTATACAGTGTGCTATGAGGGAAACATTACTCGGGCAGCAGCATTATGGCCTACTCTTATATCGAAATCCAACTGGCAAGGGATCTTTTACGTGCACACCAATGTATAAACAGGACCTTGGTTTTTTTGTCCCATCTAAACGACTACACAGCTGTCCTTGTCAGGCCCTGCATGATTTGATTGATGTGACCTTTTTTAAGAAATTGATATTTGTGTAATTCTAAAAATACAATACGGTTATTTTATTTTCAACTCTTTCTGTATGAAATGCATCTGAATCTTCATTTATCATATTAAGCTGATCATTTTAATCAAAATTACATAATTACAAAAATATTACAACGATGTCAGACTATTACAACATTTTCATTCATGTGCAACCTTTACTATTTGGAAGAAACGACACAGTTAATGTAAATTACGCTTCCACCCAATTTTGAAATGTGAATAGTAATAGAGTACTGACATTTAGATACGATCATTTTGTAAGCTGATGGATTGTTAAGTTATCGCCCGTGTCAACCGTTAATTACAGGATATGATCAACTAACATCCTTTCATAATGGTTGGTTTAACTTTTAAACAACAAACCGCAAACTACAATCAATGAAATGAAATGGGGGTTTAACATCTTACTGTTCTGCAGCAACCAGGCTAGTGAAGACCAATCAGATTAAAATACAGATCTATATTTCGTTTCGTTTTTTTATACTTTCAATGGCCTCAACTACATGAAGATCTGACAAGTTATAGCCATAGGTCACGTCAGGGGTCAAAAGACCGACTTATGACCTATGACGTCAGACATTTGATTAACCAATCAGCATTGATGTTACTAGTGGATTACCCACAGTTCCGTGCAAAACACGCCTAAAGCTCGCCGTAACAGACTGTTTCATTGGCTTATCCCTGACACCATTCAGAACACAAGTTAAATAACAACTCTTCCAGATCCAAGTGTAGTAAAGACAAGTAAAACGAAATTTTGAACTATAAAAACGAAACGAAATAGGATCTGCGTTTTAACCAGATTGAGTGAAGACAGGAGGGTCGGGTGGCAAAATGGTTAACGCATGCACGTTGCATCATAAGATCTGTCATTGAGTCAAGTGGCTTGGATTCGATTCCATGTTTGTACATGACAAGGTGTAGGGTCGCCTGTCTAACCTCGTGGTGTTTTTTTTCGGGTCCTCCATTTTTTTCAATTCCAACTGACCAGGTTCTTTTATGTGCACACCAGGACCTCAGTTTTTCAAATGACCAAGGTTTCTATTATGTGCACGCTAGGACCTCATACCATCCGAACGATGAGATGATATTCCTGCCCAGGATCTCCTTCCTGTACCACAAACAAATACGACAAGCGGTAACTAAGCTGAAAAATCACGGCCCACATGGTTACTGAACCAGCACCTTATGTACTGAACCACCCAGAGTTACATTGTTGTTCACCAACTAGGTCCTGACAAAATTTATTAAGCGTACACATTATCCTTAGATTGTCTTTAAACAAAGCTGGCAAGGAACAACATGTAGTCGTTCGGATGGAACAACAACCAAGGTCCCATGTACACATTGGCATGCACATAAAAGATCCCTTGGCAGTTGGAATTCGATACACGAGTAGGCCGTTTTGCCTTTGTCCAAGCAAAATTTCCCTCATAGCACACTGTATAACATATCCCCATTTTCATAAGCCCAGTCAAAGCAGAACAGTAGGACGTTAAACCCAATTTCATTTCCTTTAAAGCCCATGGAAATCAAAATTAAAAGCACTAACATGATACTCTATTGGTTTCTCTCTATGCCTTCTGGGCTATTTCCCTTTTTCCTCAAAAAAAAAAAAAAAAACCTATAAAGAAAACTGAAAACGTAGTCTGGAATACATTTTAAATTACAAGGAATCCTGATTTAAATTGTGATGATTCAAACTGAAACCCTAATAAAGACCAATGCTATTAATTCTTAAAGAAAAATAAGGGGATCATATTTGTTTTTTTTAGCGGTACAATTCAATAGTGATAGTCGAGAAGATTGCGAGAACGAGGATGTTCTATAGAATTCAATTCATTTTCATGCTAATCAAAAATCTGAATTAAAAGTAAATGAATTTTTAAAGTTTTTCTTTCTGAAGTTGTTGATACAGAATGAATCACTCAAAACAGATGTTCATTTTCAGATTTATATGAAACACTTCAATAACTTCTCCCCGCCCTGTCTTTCTATTTAAGGCCGCAGCAATTTAATTTGATAAATACATGGTACATAGCCACTTGAAAATTCTGGAAACAAAGCTGTTGAACAGCACAACCAATTTTCAGTTCTTAAGGGCCTTTACAAATACATGTACATAGCCACTTGAATCATATGAAAGATGTGTTGCTTAAGATTTCAAAACTTCAAAATTTTGGAAACAAAGCTCTTGATCAGCACAACCAAGTACTTTTGGTTTGTAAAGATCACATTAAATTCAAGAGCTAAATTTACCAATTGCTGGTCTTTCTTTGGACCTTAAATGTTATCTAAATTATTAATTAGCCATATATTAACATGACAAGACCGTAATCAACTCTCGATGCCATCGGATGCTTGAGATTTTAACTAGAGTCTAAGTCTTGAGTATACCAGTACCGTGGTTACGATAATGAACAATCAATGCACACATTTTGTCAAAACTACAAACAGTGATAACTTGGCTCAGAATAAAATAATTTAAATGAAACTTTCAATGATTGTGTGTCATCTATTACAGCAGAAAAGGTCAGCTCTTTATCTAAATCTCACATAATATAGCTTTAAATTGGCCTTTTGCTTGAAGAATAATTAGAAGGAAATTTTGACAGGTGTTTCCCAAAAAACAGAAAATAAAATTGGTGTGGCCTTATTATAAAACATTATAGTGTGATAGTAACTAGATATGTTCCACAGTGTGTAGGGGTGGACATTACCCTTCAACTTTACATTAAAACTATGTGACAATCCACGCTTAATTATGTTAAAAAGACACTCTTTTGTTGTTGATGAATATAAAAAAAAATAGGTCACATATTCAGCCTAATCCAGGTCACATATTTAGTCTAATCCAAACTATTGTCTTGTATAATAATGAGAAATATGAGGATTAACCAACGGGGCTAGAGAAGATGAGTTTTAAAATTAATGAGAGAGAGAGAGAGAGATGGGGTTTAACTCCACTCCACACAAACTAGGTCATTTCAGGACTAACACATGGTTAAATTTTATTTCAATAATTCGCTTGCGCGTAGGGGTCTTTAGCAGTGGAAGGAAACTGAAAGGTTGGACAAGCAACCCTACTCCTGGTCACATACAACCGGAGAATCGAAACTACGCCAGTTGACTCGATGACAGACCTTTAATGATACAGCACACATGTGCTAACCATTCGGCCATCCACTGCCCCCACGTGGGCCCCACATATAGAATTAATTTTTGCTGTTGACTCTAGATTTAAATACTAATTATTAGAAATCTCATTACAACCCAGGAGGGGGGATGGATGGCCAAATGGTTAGCATGTGCGCGCTGTATCATTGATGTTGTTATCGTACCGTGAAAAGATGGGCTTCTGATATCCAATATTTAAGATGTAATAAACATTTTAACATTGGTACACGAATCGTGTACCATAATGCGCTTCAGCGCCATTTGTAACAAGGGACTCGAAGAACAAGGCTAGATATATTCCACAAGTCATGTCAAATGGTAATGCCACATTCTAGTCTGGAGAGCATGTGCAATAAATACTATCAATGTAGACTGGAATAACCAGACGCTAGAGATTGCCATTCAATTGACACTTCAGGCATATTTCGTCAATCATAACTGATTTGAAATTAAGAGTAAAAACGGAAACGATTGAATGTAAATCAGTTTACATACATGTACATTCATATTACATTATTATGTGCGTTGCTATCCATTTGTGTCAATTTCTAGGTACTAAAAATATTAGCGATTAGCTCCTTTAAATGCCGGTCTATTTGTATTAAAATAAGCTTTTAATTTGTTATATATCTAGAAATATAAACCAATTTTCAAGTCCAGATGCATTAATTTAAATAAAACACAATATATAACAGGTTTGTCCTGTTTCACAAAGTTTCCCCAAGTTTTTTTCTTCTTAAATAATCCAGTTAAATGTCTTGAGTGTGAAGCAAGATGCAAATTCAATTCCCTTTAAACACAGAACTTGATTTTAATAAATTAGAGATCAAGTGAAGACTGCATGCGGAGGTTGATGATAAAAAGAATGAGGGTAAAACTCGCCACAGGGGTAATTAATCTTAATTAAAGTCATTTTTTACGATCTGGAAGGAAACTATAATGTGATAGTTAAAATGTAATTGAGGGTGATAATAGATCATTTCTTTTAAACATCCAGACTCTATTCAATTAGAAACACTAATTATTAGTTTCCTTCCTTGATATTTTTGCATACTTGTCAATGAAATAGGGTTTCTGATACTGGCAATAGTAGAAAAATGCTAATATTTTAGATCATCGTGTTCAACTGATGAAACACGAATGTTGCGTCGAGTAAATGAAGACAGTAATTTATTCAGAAATATTACTGCTCTGAACATCAAGCTGTACATGAATTAAATATGGAAAATTTTCAAAAGGTTTACGTATATTTGTGTTATTTTTGTGGTAACCACATACATAAGAATACGAAATTCTCCATAAATAATTACCAGGAATTATTTTTGGTGAAGTCTGGTTAAAATTAAAGGGAATGGAAGTTTGTATTTAACCTATTGCCCACTGAGCCCTCATTTGACCCAACTCTGGCCGGTTCGTTTCAAAATGGATTAAGAACCCTGGTTTAACATCCTACTTTTCAGCACCAACTGGGCTAATGAAGACAGGCAAGCGCCATGCAGGATGCTATGAGGTAATTTTGACTGGACAGTGGTGTTACAGCCTAATTTTAATTCAGATTCAACTATCAAGGGCTCCTTTACTTTACGTGCATGCCAATATGTACATATACAAACCACACACTAAAAGCCACTAGAGTAGAAGCTGTTCCTTGTCAAGCCCCCGGTCCTACACCACTGATGGTTGAAAAACCCTAAACATAAAAGATTAAATGAATCCGAATAAGATAAATAGAGAGAGAGAGTTTAATGTCCTCGACACAAACTGGGTAATTTTGGGACTGATACATGGTTCAATTTTTATTTCAATAATCTGCTTGCACGTAGGGGTCTTTAACAGTAGGAGGAAACCGAAGGACCTGGAGAAAACCCACAAGGTTGGACAGGCAGATTATATTCATGTGCTGTATTTTTGCCAGGGTTGTGGTGTAACAACCTACATTGCAACGTCAAAAAACAATATACATGTACATCCATTGTTAACCCTTTGCTTATTCTTTTGTCAAATTCAATACCGGTACTTAAAACATACATTATGCAAGAGCTAAATCTGCCTATTGTAGGTCTTTCTTTAGGCCTGAAATGTTATATAAACTATTAATTAGACATTAATTAACGTATCCTGGCCAAATTCAAATCTCGAAGTCAACGCAAGCCTTCGATAATTGTTGGGTTATGATCCGATTTGCTGCATAACTTTCCTTCTCGATTTAATGATTAAATGGATAATCGAGACTATGATTTTTGTCGTACCGACTTAAGTAATGATGACCGAGGCTATGCGGAACTTTCGATCGCTTATTTCTGGGTTCATAGTGGATCAATTTGACTGAAATTTTCAGCAAATTGCCTTTGCATTATCTAGTTTTTAACTATTATAGTGAGAACTGCCAACTTGTTATCTAATCTCCCATAATGTATCTTTAAGTTACATGTACACTGACCAAGAAGAAAAGTAGTTTGTAAAACCCCTTTTCATTTCTTTATTAAGCTGTTGACATAAAAAAACAAATTTAATTCCTTAATCTTGAAACATAATTATATTCAATCACCAAATTTCTGCATTTTCAAATTGTCAAATCAATCCATGTCAGTATGAACAATATGATTAAATTTTTAAAAAAAAATCAATTTTGAAGTGACTAAGATCAAATTTTTTTTGATATTTTCATCATGATAATTGAGGCTAATATTATTGTGCTTGAGTAGGTTACACAATGGCGTCAACTATTAATTTATTAATTGGAATCATTATAACTTTATGAAGTGAACATGATTGCACTTGTTTCTGCTAAATTACATCATTAAGTTTTAATAGAAAAAAGACCTAGAGTGGAATAACTTGATTTATTATACATAAATTATGTAATATGTTTCTAAGTAACAGAATGAGTCATACAGACCGTCTCGGTAGTTATAGGCTGTTTAAAATCTTGTACAAAATTACGAATCATCTACAAATGTATTTAAAAAGAGAGAGCTAGAGAGTCATACAGACAATCTCTCGGCAGTTATAGGCTGGTTAAAATCTTGTACAAAATTACAAATCATCTATTTAAAAAGATAAGAGAGAGTGAGAGAGAGAGAGAGAGAGAGAGTGAGAGAGAGAGAGAGGGATATAGAGTTTAATGTCTAATCAACACAAACTAGATAATTTCGGGACGAACATATGGTTCAATTTTATTTCAACCCACGACTTGGACAAGCGCCTCTACTCCTTGTCATGTACCACTGGGGAATAGAAACCAACAGGCCACTTGACCTTATGATACAATTCGCACACGCTAACCA
This sequence comes from Patella vulgata, assembly GCF_932274485.2. Classification (NCBI taxonomy): domain Eukaryota; kingdom Metazoa; phylum Mollusca; class Gastropoda; family Patellidae; genus Patella; species Patella vulgata. The sequence goes on from NC_065885.2 coordinate 10,512,561, forward strand.
TTCGACCATCCAACCCCCCTAGGTCATTTTGGAACTATACAGTACAAGTTTGTTTCAATAATTCGCTTACGCCTATGGGTCAAAAACAGTAGGATTGTGGGAGCAAAGGCAGAGGACTTGGACAAAACCCACAAGGTTGGGCCCCAAAGATTTTTCAAGCAAATTATTGTCTCGTCGTTTGGACGGCACCAATAAACAAGGTATAACTATTTTGGTGCAGAAAAGTTGGAAATTCAATCCAATTTATTTCATTTATAAATCAGGATTATTTCATTGTTTTTTAAACCAGTAATAAAAAGGCATTGAACTTTTACATAGACTAGACATGTATTCAATAAAAAAAGACTGATTGAGAGAAAATCTATAATATTAATAAATACCATGTCTGGAGACGGTAAGAGTAATTAATATTCTATAAATATCAAGTCTCTGATTATTTTAATATCCTGTCTTTTAAAGAATTGCTGATAGAAAGAAATCTTAACAAAAATCATTTAATCAATATATCAAGCAAATTGATTTTGAACAACAATGAATGTTTGACAGCAGAGATCGAGCGAGAGAGTTTCTTGTCCACTGAACACTAGTCATTGGTTTAATACTTGCAGTAGCGGCAGTATAGGACTGAAGTCTGTATCACTACAGGCCCGGGACAGCGCAGTGGATGCTTACGACTAACCCCTGGATCCACACACTTGATTTGATATTGTATATTGTGTCTTGTCCGTAGGTTTGTCTTGTATATTTGTTTTTGTGTGTGGTGCAGTCCCCCTGCACTTACTATATTAGTATGATACTTGCAGTACCAGGAAAGTGGAGATTTAGAGAGAGAGAGAGAGAGGAGAGAGAGGAGAGAGAGAGAGAGAGAGAGAGAGAGATGGGGTTTAATGTCCACTGGACACAAACTAGGTCATTTCATTTTTGACTAGCATATGGTTCAATTTTATTTCAATAATTCGCTTGCGTAGGGGTCCTTAGCAGTGGGAGGAAACCAGAGGACCTTGAGAAACCCACAAGGCTGGACAGGTGACCCTACTCCTTGTCACGTACAACCAGGGGATCGAAACCTTGCCAGTTGACTCAATGACAGACCTTATGATACAGCAAGCACACGCTAACCATTCGGCCACCCCCACCTTGAGATTTAGAAGACCCAGTAAAAACCCATGAGGTTCGGCAGGCTACCCTACACCTTGTCACATCGAAGCCTGGGATTGAAACCACAACACTTGACTTAACAACATGTCTGATGATCTAAAGCACGTGTTAGACCACACGACTAATCCCAGCCCCCAACAGCTTCATTCAGGAAGGGACTGGAATTTGATTGACAGATTTTCAGTTTTCATTCATAAGTGCATCTGACATATCTCCCTCTAGATAAACAACAAAACACAAGGGTCACTCAGCCATTCATTCAAAACTGACCACTGACCATCAGTCCAAAGGCTATTGACAACATGTGGTAACCCCTTGACCACCTACATGTATCATTTCTAATTCTAATCCCCCAAAACCTCAATGACATTAATACTAGCAATATTAGCGACTTTTGAGCAGACATCTTGATCAGTTATCTCTCCTAATTTTTGGTTTCAAAATGTCACTGAATATCCTCCTTTTTTTTTTAGGATGCAAAACTGGTTATATTTTGATTGGTGTAGAAAAAGCACATGCATTAAAATTAACAAGCTATGATGAATGCATATTTTGAAACAATCAAATAGAAAACTCGCATGTCAAGACAGTCGCTTCATATTTCAACATTAAAGTGTCTGATTGATGTTTAATCCCATTCTGCACTGTATCTACTTCATTCCTTGAAAATAGATCTCTGCCGTAAATGGCTGCCATATCCAAACATTAGTATACTGTTTTGTAATGCATTTGTACTCCATTTCACATCTGTCTTGAACACCCAGACTAAATAAACTTTTTCAATTTTTTTAAATGGAAGCAAAATAAATACTCAACAAAATTTTTGAAGTACACTTAGCGGTTTTCAACTAAAATCGTCAATTTAGGACATAAAATGTCAGTCAACTAGCTTATTGTCTGTTCTCAAGCGGAGCTAACTGTAGACAGACAGCCTAAGTTTAGTATGGTTTAATCCCTTACTGAAACTACAATATTGTGAAAGTTGAATCTCAGAAAGGAATATCTGTCCAGCAATGGTTGACTTCCGTTCAGTATTTACAAAGATATGATGAATCAAAAATTATAGTCAACACAAGCCAAAAACATGTGAGTTTCACTGACAGATTTTAATAAGCATCTTTTTAATCCAATTAAATCCAAGCCCGGAGATTATTTACTGACATTGATATTTTTTATTTTGTCATAATAATAAAATGATAAACATATGATAGGAGTACATTTTAAAATAAGTTATTTTATTATCGAAAATATGTTATTTTCCGAACAAAATGCAAAATTACAATCAGAGATGAGGCTTCAAATAAAGCACACAGTATTAACTTAAACAGGGCATTATTCAAGAGTCAAATCTGCCAACTGCAGGTCTTTCTTTAGGCCTTAAATGTTATATAAACTTTTAATTATTTATTAACATGACAAGACCATAATCAACTCTCAATGTCACCAGATGGGTCCGATTTTAAGTAGATTAGAACAGTTTGGCCATTTAATGACTTAATTTAAATAAGGTGGTTACAATCAGTGCACACATCTTGTCAAACCTTCAAAGGCTAATATCTTCAACCAGAATAAAGTAATTTGAATGAAATTTTCAATCTATTCATTTTGCATTATCTATTTTTGAACTATTATATCAAGAACAACCAGCTCTTATCTTACATAAAGTATCTTTAATAAAGATTATTGTCCAATGATAATACATCTCGGGGGCCTATTTCACGAAATTTTAACGAAGAAAAAATCCAAATTTAATAATTTGATTGGATAATATTAAATTAATTTTAGTGCTTATTGAATCAAAACTGAAGTATCTACTAAAATTTGGATTTGATCTTTAGTTAAGATTTCGAGAAACAGAGTCCTGAGCATGTATACTGCATTCAGACTATTTCACTTTGTACACTTACAACTGCCATGAGTTCGACCAATGTAAACAGGGCAAATTGATGTGTGTAAAGTTGTATAAATAGTGGAGCAGTAGAGGTGAGGGGTGAGGGGTCATCCCAAATCTTTGGGCTAATTAAATTCAGAATTTAATCCTCTCTACTGACAAACTTTACCAATAAGATCATTGATGTGTTGAAACAAGTCTAGACCTATATTAGTTTCGTTGTCTAAGTCAACATGTTTTTATGCAATGCAGAAGCTTATCCATCATGGCTTGCATTCGAAATATTTATAAGTATTACAAACATATATGTAGCCTATCTAGGCTTGCTATTTGGCAATTTGTTAATGAATACAGAAATGTGTTTTTGTATTTCCTGATATATTATAAGCTATTATTAGTCTGCATGTGTTTCTACAGTTGTTTATAAAATACAGAGTGTGTTTTATCCATTAGAACTTATAATCTACCTGTTAACAGAGAGCGAGAAAGTTAACCAACTCGAAGACAAACTAAGTCATTTTGGGATTAACAATTAACATGTACAATTTTATTTCAATAATTCGCTTACACATGGGGGTCTTTAGCAGTGGGAGGAGACCAAAAAGACCTGGAGAAAACATAAGAGGTGGGACAGGCAAGCTCACATCCTGGACAAGTTGGGACCGCTAAACAGGATGAATAATTTATGAAATGCAAAGGCCAGGCAAAACAGAAAGATGAATAATGACATGGTGCAATGTTGGGCAACATCTAGATGTTCATATGATGATGAATTTATATAAGCTCCGACTTGTTTTCAGATCCCACAATTATAAAATGTACTTTTATAATATGTGTCAGAAAAAAATAAATATGATGATGTTGGTTAATAATATGCTTTAATTGTATATATATAGGCTACACCTGAAATATTTTGCCCATCTTCCATGTACAGGTGTACACAGGACCCACATCTTAACACAGTGGTCTAAAGCTTGTTGTATTAAAAGCTTGGCTCTTCTAGTTTCTCTTATTAATAATCCAGTTTTATTTCAATTCAATATCACCTAATAATACTGGCATGCCTAATGTACATCATATTCATAATGTCAGGCCTATCTTTTGGGACAAACTATCTAGATCCCAGCCAAGCGTGACAAGCGTCGTCTGCTTCATAATTAATACAAATAACAACATAAAAGCCTATTCAGCCTAGATCTAATTATTTTCCAATAAGATAAGTATTACAACAATGATTAACAGGTTGTCGAAGTCAAAAATGAAAAAGACCGAATGTCTGCACACAAACCACACAGTCTTACATATGATAAATGGCGACTTGCTAATTCTAACTAACAGCTAGAGAAGCTTTCTATCGATCCGTGCCATTACAAACCATGGAACCATTCTGATGATCCCGATTCCTATTCCTGGCAATTCTGATTCCTGGCAATCACGCTATTATAGAAACATGTGGAGCCGTCTGCAGGCTTTCCACCTTGCTTTGCTTGTATTTTTTTATTTTATTTTCAAACAGATTAACGATGCACCGGCATTCTCTGGTTCAAATACATTACACATACAAAAATATCAGCGAACGTTACATACCTTATTGTGAAACAATTTAACAGTACTTCCCTTCGTAGGTTAAAATTATCCACACATTCACCTTACCAATTTCTAAATGTCAACCCGTTCTCTGCTAATGCTTCGCATATATATTGCACCACGTGACCGTTACCATCCAATGGATCTGTGGTATTTTGACAACTAGCGCGCGCCATGGATCGATCATTTCGCAGCGGTGTGTGTCTACTTTCAATTTCGTGTTCTTTTTTTTATCCTACAGCTGTCAAATAAAGAGAAGAAGCGAGTTTGTCACCATGAAATTGATCAGGTGCTAATTAGTAATTTTACATAGAGGACGGATTTCATTAATACATAATTGTATTTTAAGATGGCTATTGAAATTTTACTTGTGGAGTGTGAAATGGACGACTTATTATAAGTTATATTTCGGCACCTACATGTACCTGACTAAAGAAGACTGGCAGTGTGCTATGACTGAGGGAAATTTTGCCCAGGCAGCGGCGTTACGGCCTACCGTTATTACGAATGCCAACTGTCATGGGTTCTTAAAATTACGTTCACACCAACGTGTAAACGACAACTCGATTTTTCGTCCCACCCGAACAACTAGACTGTTCCTTGCCAGGCTCCCCGTCCTGCACCTCTGACAAATCCCACTGGAAAATCCCGGGGAACTTTCTTGGCCAATACCGTTAGCGAACCCGAGACCTCCTTTGTTAGCGGGTCAGACCCAAATTACTCACTGAGTCCCCACGATAGGCTACCCCTTTACCTATGAACTATGGCAAAAAAATTTGATGGGGCAGTGGCGAAAATCTACTGTTAGATCACTTAGATTTATTTATTGAATAGTCGATGCAGGTGTTTTTGAAAAAAAAATATATTCCCGTATGTAACAAAGATGATTATGGATAATTAATACCCCTAAATAAATAAACACGGTATAAAATTAGAGATTTTGATCTTTTAGTTATCAGAGTGTATATTATACAGTCACGTGAAATAAATTAACTCTCAAAGGTGTCATTTCGGTCGCTTTTATCTCAGTTGGTAATGCTCCAATAGGAAACTTTCAGGTTGATTAAATTTTGGTGAGCATCACAGATCTTACAAGAATGGTCGACTAATTGAGAATTCTCAGTACCAGACTGAATAAATGGCGAAATTAATTATTGAGAACTGACCTTTGGTCTCATAATCAATGATAGGCTGTATATTTCTATGTTTAGAAAATGCGTCATTAGCCTAGTAGGCTATTTGTACTGTTTGTGAACAACACCTGATGTGGCATTGTGTCTCTCTGCACAACTTAATCCTCCAGCATGCGTCAAAACCAGAAGTGTTAATTTGACAAACATTTCAATTATAAGAATGTATCTTCTCATGTTCCCTTCCCGGGGGGTTGGATGGCGGAATGGTTAGCGCGTGCGCGTTATGTCATAAGATTTGTCATTGAGTCAAATGGCGTGGTGTCGCCTGAACAGCCTCGTGGGGTTTTTTCTGAGTAGTCCGGTTTCCTCCCACTGCTAAAGACCCCTACGCGCAAGTGAATTATTGAAATAAAAATGAACCGTATGTTAGTCCCGAAATGACCTGGTTTGTGTTGAGTGGACGTTACCCCTCTCTCTCTCTCCCCTTCCTTTTGCCTATTAATCTCTCTCTCTCTCTCAGATCTCTCTCTCTGTTCCCTTCCTGTAGGCTACTAATGTTTCGTACCGTGGGCATAACAAATGCGCAGGCACCTGTAACTGTCGGATTTTTGATATTCGGATACTTTTGTCACTTTTTATTTTTTAATGTTATGATATTCGTTCATTTTGTAATTGTGGTTTGTCTGCGTGATATTTTTTTTTTTTTTTTTAATTGTTTCTTGTGCCACACAAGAAGGGAATTGAACTCCAATAAATACAATGCCAGGCAACGAAGTAAGCAATAGTGGCAACGCAGATCAGTTTCACCCAGATCCAAAGATCCTGCAATGTCGTTATTTTTAAAAAAATCAATGGGGTTTCTTCGTCTCATAGATATAACAAATGCATAGCAGATTCGACAAGAATTTACACAATAAATTGTGAAAGACTACGGGCGGTCGGATACACGCCGAGGTGACGGCAATATCGGACCACATTTCATTGTTCTGGTATAAAAAGACACGTGGAAACAAATCAAAGTGGTTTCTCTTACCAAAATAGAACTCATTGGAATTTTAGTGGCGGGAAATAGACACGTGGTTATATTGGGTATTGGAAGATTTGTTTATAATTTAAACAATAGAAAAGGAAATTGGCACCAGATTATCACTGGCATTCAAATATTGAACCCTTTGACCTTGTGGGTCAGCCTTTCGGCATTCGGCATGGCTTCCCGTCCAAACAATTTAATGATGATAATGATAGCAGCGTTTGATTGTTTGATGTGCACCGGGCTGATTGGTCGAGAAATAATAGGACGTGTTCTAGTCATAAGTATTTTGAACTGAAAATAGATAATGAGTCGATTACATTTGCACCTCTTATCATCTTTGACATTCCATCTAATGGTCGACCGATTTTTTGGGTACATCCGTGTTCTGTTTATTTGTGTTTAAAATCTTCGATAGGCCTACTTTAGTGTTAATTTGTTTTGCAAGTTTTCGGTAGGCCTTTCTTTAGTATTACAATCTTATATAGGCCTACTTATTGTTTATCAATGCATCAGAAAAGAAGTAAGAGTTTATTCTCCCAAATAAAATGGCGTTTAGCGTCCTACTGTTCTGCTCCGAGCTGGGCTAATTAAGACGGGCATGCGCCATATACAGTGTGCTATGAGGGAAATTTTGCCCAGACAGCGGCACTACGGCCTACTCTTATATCGAATTCCAACCGTCTTGGGATCTTTTACGTGCACGTCAATGTGTACACGGGGCCTCGGTTTTTCGTCCCATCCAAATGACTAGACAGCTGTCCTTGTCAGACCCTCCGTCCTGCATCACTGACAAGGGGGGACCACGCCGGAAAATCTGGATGAACTTTCTCGGCCAATGCAGGGATCGAACACCCGACCTCCAGGCTAGCGAGCCAGCGTCTTACCCACTTAGCCACCGTGATCCCCAAGAATTAATATCAGAAAAGAAGTAAGAGTTTATTCTCCCAGTCTAAGAATTAAAGCCATGGGGGTTTAAAACCTTTAGAATATGTATATAATATGCCTTAATTACGGAGGAAACTGAGGCCTCGACGCGTATGTTATAGAAAGAGAGTACAAGAACTTGCTCATTTTTAACCTCGTGGTCCTCTGGTTTCCCGCCACTGCTAAAGACCCCTGCTCATTTTGATTAAAGAATATTTTTGAAAATTCCAAAAATGTATGATAAATCTAACAACAATAAAAATAGCTCAATTCTTCAAGAAGTGCCATAAATTAATTGGGGGGGGGGGGGGATGGTTAGCACATTATTCTACGATAAGATGATTTATTCAACAGGGATATCAGTTTAAAACAGTTTCAATTCCTTTCAGAATTTACCAACGTTTGATTTATTGAACATTTTGCAACATTCGACATTCACGGCAGACGATATAATCAAGCCAGCACCACCTGTAAGTTTTGGGTAAAGTCTTCTTTTAATTCAATTGATTATCTGCATGCAATATGTTCCGGGAGAGGTGGAATGGCCGAATGGTTAGCGCGTGCGCATTGAGTCAACTAGCGTGGTTTCGAATCCCCGATTGTACGTGACAAGGAGTAGGGTCGCCTGTTCAACCTCGTGGGTTTTCTCCGGTTCCTCCGGTTTTCTCCCACTGCCAAAGACCCTTACGCGCAAGCGAATTATTGAAATAAAATTTTTAAAAAACCCATATGTTAGTCCCGAAATGACCTAGTTTGTGTCGCGTGGACGTTAAATCCCATCTCTCTCTCTCTCTCTCTCTCTCTCTCTCTCTCTCTCTCTCATAAATTAATTACAATAAATGCGCATACGGGAATCAGATTATATCATACGTTTGAAATTTGTTACACTACCACCATTCTGGACGCAGAAAACTATCTACTTTAATAATAGGTCTCAGCCCTGAATGGCCGCCATATTGAACAATATTGTGTACAAACAAAAGTATGTGGTTCTAATCTGTTTCATACACACAAAGACAAAATAAACATTTTCAATTTAATTATATATCAAATGGAAGCGGAATAAATACTTCTCAAAATTCTCGAAGTATACTTACTGTTTTCAACTATAGCTTCGTGTCAAAATCTGATTAAAACACAGATCCTATTTCATTTCGTTTTTATAGTTCAAAATATCGTTTTACTTGCCTTTACTACGCTAGGATCTGGAAGGGTTGTTATGTAAACTACGTTTGGGTTTATGTGAGGGACTAGCCATATGAAACAGTCTGTTGCGACAAGTATTCCACTAGAAACATTAACGCTGATTGGTTAATCAAAAGTCTGACGACATGGGGTCAAAAGCCTCCCACTACAACCGGGCTGATCTTCATTTAGTGGAGGCCAACGAAAGTATAAAAAAACCGAAACGAAATATAGATCTGTATTTTAATCAGATTGGCTTTATGTCTGTTCTCAAGCCGGGCTATTTTGCAGACAGACAGTGTAAGTTTCGTATATGTGCGCATTTAGCACTCGGAAAACCTCGGCAGATTCCAGTACCCTACATCTAACTGTAGGGTACCGGAATTTGTCGAGGTTTGCCGAGTGCGCATTTAGATCTATTCTGACTTCCATATTTAATTACACCTTCAAAATACGTTATTGGACCTTCAACATTTTCCATCTAGGTAATAATATGCCTGACATCAGTTGGCATTTCAGCAAGCTGAACAAATTACAACATGTGTTTGAAAGACACCACAACTGTCTTTCATTTCTAAATCAGTGCACCCAACCATATATTTACATAAAGTACATTTCTATAATTAGGCTTAACATGGTTTGAGTAAAACTGCAGGGAGTTATGGTGACTCGGTGGGTACCTTGCTGGTTCAATCCTGGGGTTAGTCGAAAGTGTTTCTCGGGATTTACCGATCTAGATTCACCTTGTTATTGGTCCCAGTTTTTCAGATGGGTCTAGTTTTTCGGATGGGACGAAGAAGGAATAAGTCCCCCCCCCCTCCTCCATCCATGTCAGTTGGAAATTGAAACAACCTTAGGCCATAGCGCCGATGCCTGGGCAAAATGTCGCTCAAAGCACGCTGCATCGCGTATCCCCATCTTCATTATCCCGGTTAGTGAAGACACGTAGGATGTTAAACCTCATTTCATTTTATATTATTTCATTTTTGTACTGTCTGCCAACTTTCTAAAATATTACTTTATCTTAAAGACCTGAGAGTGTCATCAAGAGAGAGAAATGGGATTTAACGTCCACTCGACACAAACTAGGTCATTTCGGGACTAACACATGGTTTAATTTTATTTCAATAATTCGCCTGCGCGTAGGGGTCTTTAGTAGTGGGAGGAAACCGGAGGACCCGGAGAAAACCCACGAGGTTGGACAGGCGACCATACTCCTTGCCATGCCGGGGATTCGAAACCACGCCAGTTGACTCAATGACAGACTTTATGGTACAGCGCGCACGTGCTAACCATTCAGCCACCCAACCCCCGAGAGTGTCATCAATATCATCAATATGGATTGTTTGTATATAAACAGAAGTTATATAATATACTATAGCGATGTCAAGTGTTATATAGGAAGAGTTTATTTAGGTATAAGTAGGTAATAAGAGACACTCAAGTGGATTTTTATCAACAATATCTGATTGAATAAGATTTTAGATCGAAACCACGCCACTTGACTTGGCCGAGAAAGTTCAACGTTGTGTGCTCACTTATCAGGTTGGATGGCTTGACAAGGGACAGCGTCTAGTCGTTCGGATGAGGCGACAAACCGAAGTCTCGGATAAATCACTTGACGGTTGGAATTCGACACAAGGGTACGCCGTAACAAAATTTCCCCCATAGCACACTACATGGCGCATGCTCGTCTCTATTATTAACCCGGCGTGGTTCCCCCTTGTATGTGATGCAGGACAGAGGGCCTGACAAGGACAGCTGTCTAGTTGTTCGGATGGGACAAAAAACCAAGGTTCCATGTACACATTGGCGTGCACGTAAAAGATCTCTTGACAGTTGGAATTCGATATAAGAGTAGGCCGTAGTGCCGCTATCCGGGCAAAATTTCCCTCATAGCACACTGTATGGCGCATGCACGTCTTCATTAGCCCAGTTTGGAGCAAAACAGTAGGACGTTAAACCCCATTTCATTTCATTTCATTATTTAACCCCATTTTATTTGACTAATTAATCTATTATAGGCCGATGTGTGAATATGATTTTCAATAACAGAGAAATGTTTACTCAAGTTACGTTGCCTGGCAACATTATTTCACCTTTTTGATTTGCAGGAAGCGTGTGATAATAGACTGGCAAATTATATAGCATACATTGTCAACAAGTCTATTAATTGTGCTGTAGTATATATTTATATAACACACATTGTAAACAAGTCTATTAATTGTGCTGTATAGTATATATTTATATAGCAAGGAGCGGAAATGGTGAGATTTGTTTAGAACTATCAATTATCTGTTGCACAGACATGTTTTTCAACATCTCCTGAAATTATATTGTTCAATATTTACTGTATAGGTGGGAAGTCGTGTGGTGTAACGCGTGCGCTTTAGATCATAAGATCTGTCGTTGGGTCAAATGGCGTGGTATCGATCACAAACTTGTACGTGAGAACCTCGTGGGTTTTCTCGGGGTCCTCCGGTTGTCTCCCACTGCTAGAGACCCTTACGCGAATTATTGAAATAACATTGAATCGTACGTGCTAAATGATAAGGCCAGCTCAATTTTTCGTCATAGATGACGAGCGTACGTAACTAACGTACGAAAATTAAATGGTAGCTGGCTTTTTTTTTTCGCACGCCCAGTAATCCCAGCCAGAATTTGGCTATTTTTTTAAAATTGCGTTAAAGTTTTAAATTTTTGTTTAGAACTGAAATAAATTAACTTTTAGTCAATCCCCACGCTAAAAACATTAACAGAATTGATTGTGTATATCTGAAATAGACACGACCGAAGCACAAAATAGTGCCAATATTCCGACGTCAAATCTAGAGTTGTAGATGTTATTTTTGTGAAAAATCATTGGAAGAAGCAATAAGACGTTCTGTACGGATTGTACTGTCCTAAAGGCTGCAAGAAGGCTATTGTTTACAATGTAACGTTGTGTCTTGTAATGTTGATAATGATCATAATGATGGTGTTTACATTTGTTTCTTGGTGTGACCTCATGACCTGTGACGTTTAGATAACGTGGCTATCATGGCTATTCACTGTGTCAGAGTCACTTCTCTGCAGGTAGGGTGAGTCTGTCGTTCAGATTGAGATGACGAGATGTAAACAGGGCCAGCGCTAATCCCAACCCTAACCCTAGACTTAGCCCCAATGCTTACCGAAACACCTACAATCTCGCCAACAATCACGTGCCCTAACCTTATTTACATCTCAGCGACCTTGACAAAAACTCAGTTGGCCTTAACACATAGTTGGCCCCTGCAGAGAAGTGAAAAGTTAGCTACCATTTAATTTTCGTACGTAAATAGTTATGTACGATATCGAGGTTCAAGAAAATTGTGTCAGTGCAGCGGCAACCTCGTTGAATATTTTTGTGTAAAACCTCTACTTTCAGACCCCAGGTTTTTAAATTACAGGAAATATAGATAACTCGATCTCGTTGTTCTTGGCTTCAAATGCACCCGTGAGCACCATGGTTTCCCGTGCAAAAAAAAAACTTTTAAGAACAATAAAGTTCTTTGTATTGACGTTGAACAATAATTCCATTATATCCAATCGACTCAAATACGTCTCCTACGTGTTCATATAATTGTGTATGACGGAAATGAAATGAAATGAAATGGGGTTTAACGTCCTACTGTTCTGCTCCTAACCTGGGCTACGCCATACAGTGTGCTATGAGGGAAATGTTGCCCGGGCAGCGGCGCTACGGCCTACTCTTATATCGAATTCCATCTGCCAAGGGATATTTTACGTGCACGCCAATGTGTACACGGGACCTCGGTTTTTCGTACCATCCGAACGACTAGACAGCTGTCCTTGTCAGGCCTTCCATCCTGCATCACTGACAAGGGGGAACCACGCCGGAAAATCTGGATTAACTTTCTCGGCCAATGCAGGGATCGAACACCCTACCTCCAGGCTAGCGAGCCAGCGTCTTACCCACTTAGCCACGTGATCCCCTTGTATGACGGTAATGACCGACCGTTTTATTCAGTTAAACGGCGGGTCAGAGAGCACTATGGTCTCCCGACTCCATGTTTTGTCCGCCTTCTTTAGCTTAGATGGAGCAGAAAAGTGGTATGTCAAACCATAGCCACAGCCCCCCATAATTTTTCGGGCAATGTATTTCTGGCTGGTTTTCGGGCACAGACATCAGAGAATGAGACGATATATCAAAGAAATATATTGGTTTAATTGTTAAACGAAATCGCTCGCGGTTTACGTTTTCAATACTATAATACTTAAGACCTCGCGCAATAACATTTGTGGAAAACTCGTTTTAGTGAAAGATTGATTCATTCTGAAAATTCGGGTGAAAACGAAAATTTTCGGGCAAATAGCTTCCGCCTCCCCCCCCCCCGGCTCCTACGCTATGCGTCAAACCACGCTTCACCTACCAGGGTTAGGATTTGTGTTAAAAAAAACCTGTGTCCGATCGTCCTATATCCTACGAGATTTTGAACAATACTGTAATCTGTCAATTATCAGAAACCCTCCAACCATTTCCAAGATAACGGTGAATGTGTGCAATATAATGGAATGTATCCCTAATCCCCCTTTTTTATCTTTTCGAAGGTAATTTATCAGTATATTATGTGTGACAATTTGTCGAGGTTAAGATTTAACAATACAATCAGTGTAGCATGGTAAGATGAATGGCGCTGTTCAACGGATGTATTCAATTGTCATAGTCACTGATATCCACTGGCACTTTTTATTTGAACAGCCAACTTGCCACAGATCCATACAAAATATATTATAGCCTACAGATGATGTACTAAAAGGACGATCGAGCCTCTATTGTTGAAAAATGTGTCTATTATTTTCTTTCGGGTCAGGGAAATATGGTATCTGTCGTTCTCATGGATGGAGTTAGGGGTTTATAACTATAGGCAACCAATGAATGTACCTTCGGCATTTCTCCATGGGGTTTGTTGATGTCCTTGATCATTTGATTGAATGCCCCCAATACTCAAGTATAGAAATAAAATGAAATATATGGGGTTTAGCGTCCTACTGTTCTGCTCCGACTGGGCTATTTGAGATGGGCATACGCCATGCAGTGTGCTATATATGGGGGGAAATTTTGCCAGGACGACGGCACTACGGCCTACTCTTCTATCGAATTCCAACTGTCAAGGGATCTTTTACGTGCACGCCAATATGTACACGGGACCTCGGTTATTCGTCACGTTCGAATGACTAGGCAGCTGTCCTTGTAAGGCCCTCAGTACTGCACCGCTGACAATGGGAAACCACGCCAGAAACTCAAGTACAGGGCCAAGTTATACTGAGAATGTGACAAGAAGACATTTTAAAATTTAAAAACAGATGAAATAAACTCTTTATTCAAATTCAGCTTGCACAACAGAAACAATTTCAAATATAAACAAACCCCTTAATTTGCTTTAAATCCTCTCAACCCCACCCCACCCCCACTGCGACCCTAAAATGGATGCCATCTGCTCAAAGCCCCGCCACCTCGACCCTATACCTATTCTATACTGGGAACATCAACCACCGCCTCCCGCAATAGTGTTACTCTCCATAGCCATTCTGGCAATCAGCAGAAAGGGTGAATTTCACTTTATAGGGAATCGATACACTCATTCTTATTAGAACCCCTACATTTCGCAGGTGCATAAGGTCCTATGTATGCATCCTTCAAGAATTACACAGTAAGACTGTAACGACATTGACAAACAATTGAGGATGCAATAGTGCCGTTGTTTTTAAATAAGGATATTTGATTATTTATAATAAATCTATTTTTAGCAGATTTTCTTAACAACTTGTTAATTTTTATCATTCTGTTTCCTCTTATCACAGTATATGTCAGTTTTAGTGTTCTGGTCTAAAAATATGTAAAAAATACTATTTTTGGCAGATTGTGTGAAATGGCACCTTATTGCACTCGCATCCTCAATTATTTTTGACGTAAACTCACAAGGGCAAGAGTTGAAATCCCATCCCTTTCCTATTAATCTCGTATTATCGTTTTCCAACAGTCGGAGTCCAACATCAAAGCACTACACATCCCACTCATGTAACTCATCTATTGAAAACAATTTGCTGTTAGTTGAAACTTCTGCCTCTAAAAGACCAGATGGCAGAAAATCATGACCCAGAATAAATAGTTTGTTAGTTTAAGGTGCTCTCACAGAACCAATGCGCGTGCACCGCCATTCCCAGTCGCGTGCATTTGTCACGTACCCCCCTGATGTCACATTGTTTCGTATTTGAAATCCAATACTCTAAAGACCTAAAAATCTCTGTTGTTTGTGAGTTAAAGGTAATTGATGCCCGCCATTTTGAATTGTTCTTTATGGTCAACGATTTGTTTGAATAAATAACAAGGCCTCGAAGTGAAATGGAAAATTCAATTATAAACGAGGCTATCGGTTATGGAAATAGAGCTTTGTAAGACAAGTTAATCATTTATTTGATGGCTTAACGATGGAGGGGTTTAAGTTGTTTAAATTTTGGCTTAGGATTAACGGTTTTGTATTTTTCGATATCCGGTTATGATATAGTATACCACGTTAGGTCTATATACATAGACTTCAGTATATGAGATCTACGATATCCTTTTGATAGATTGTTCGTTCCTATTGAAATGACTGTTTACTTGGATTAATTGTCGATAAATCAGTGATTTACTGAACAGTCAAATGTGTGTATGTGTATGTGAAGTAGCTTTATTTAACGTCCGCTTCCACCGAGGTGATATCGCAGACAAGAACAGTCAAACTATTTGACTGTATTTTATTATGTTTCCGAACAGGTCGCGTCCATGGTAATAGTGTGAACCGGTCTTACTAGTGCCCAAAGTGACCGACAATGAAAGATATGTTACAGATAAGCTTATTCTACACATCATACCCCCCCCCTCCACACACACGCCTTACTCTGGACACGCGCTTGTGATCTTTGCACGGTTGCTGTTGCTGTCATAAATGTATCATAACGCAGCCCACCACCACCACCACCACCCCATCGCAAAAAGCTCAAAGTTTAGGTTTACGTTTCAGAAATCCGATTACAAAAGCTCAGCATTTAATGTAACGGCTAAATTTAACAGATTGCAGAGAGAGAGAGAGAGAGAGAGAGAGAGAGAGGGTAACATGGATCAATTTTACTCCAAAGGGGTCCTTAGCTGTGGGAGGGCACTTAGCTCTTGGAGGAAACGGGAGGACCCGGAGAAAACCCACGAGGTTGGACAGACGGCCCTAATCCTTGTCAAGTACAATCGGGAAATCGAAGCCACGCCAGTTGACTCAATGCGCACGCGCTAACCATTCGGCCATTCCACCTCTCCTGGAACATATTGCATGCAGATAATCACCCGACTTACAGTCAATTATATTAAAAGAAGACTTGATTATATCGTCTGCCGTGAATGTCGAATTTTGCAAAATGTTCAATAAATCAAACGTTGGTAAATGGTGAAAGGAATTGAAACTGTTTTCAACTGATATCCCTGTAGAATAAATTATCTTATCGTAGAATAATGTGATTTGAATTGTCCTTCAAATTTATAAGATTGATCTAAAATTCTTAAACCTAACCCTAACTCTAGCGAAATAAATGTCCATCACGCACATGGAAGCTTTCAATCCAGGGACAGTCGAGATAACTCCAAGATATATATATATATATATATATATATATATATATAGAGAGAGAGAGAGAGAGAGAGAATCTCCTATCAGTCTTTTTTGATATAAAATAAGACGAGTAGGAGATTTTATTTATCACCCAATCCCTTCTTACATGCACAAATAAATAAATATAATTCTTTGCTATAGATTTCACTTTTACTGAACCTGATTACATTACGGCTTAGTGATACATCATCTTTTTTGCAGCAATTCAAAGTCCTTTATATTGACCCAGTGTTTCCATCAAGGCCAATTAAATAAAAATAGTTCCTTTTTAATAAGAAAGAAATTACTTTTAATAAGAAATGAACTTTTTAATGAAAAATGAACTTTTTAATGAAAAATGAACTTTTTAATAAAAAATGAACTGTTCATTGAAAATAAAAAAAAAGTAGTTCCTTTGATTGACCAATCAAATTCATTTAAAGCGATATCTCCTAAGGATTCTGAAATTTATGGACACAGACCACCAAATATTCCAAAGCTATTTTTAGTCTTCCTCTCCCTTTTCCTTTTCCCCCCTTTTGCATGGCGATTTTTGTTGACTTTTTGGTGTAGAATCGAGGAAAAGGGTTTGAAAATACATTTTCTGCCAGGTTTTGGTGAATATTCATAATTTTGATGCGGAAGGATACAAGAGTTGAGAGGTTTGTTAGGTTGAAATGTAGGGCCTGAAATTGCATGTTTATTTGTCTCTACTTCCAGCTTGTGTATCTCAAGTTTTTCATGAAGAACCTCATACGTGCTTTTGGGCAAGTGGTTGCCACATGTTGCTCCATCTGTGGTAGAAAGCGTTCTACCCAACGAAAATTTGGGAAAAAGTTAGAGCCGGTCTAAGATACGAGAATTAACATTGGAGTCAATGGGGAAATCTTTAGTGATCTGTGGCCTTATCACACAAGCGATATCTACTGTAGAATGTATTATTGGGTGATAAACCATTATTAAACCATAAGATACGAATATTCTGGAAAGTGGACCTTTATGTCCATATGATGGATGTCATAAATTTACCGAGCGGTAAAAACGGCTTGCCGTTTACCTCCTTATAGTCCGTTTTAATTCGTTATTATTATCCACTTCTAGGTGGTAATATTGGAACGGGTGGATGATAGTAATTTCTATTAAGTCTACGTCTAGACTAATCCCGGAAGTAATAGTCTCGTGCTACAATTCCAGTGACAGACCCTGGCCGAACAGAACTCTGTTATAGAAGAACACAGATTTTTTCAGATCTTAGATCTAAGCTGGTTTACGAGAGGGAGGTGGGGTGTAGAGGCAGAGGCAGAGTTGTAAAAGTGAGGTGTGTATTTGGCCTTCCTTTTCAATAATTTTAATTAAAAATCTGCGATTATCAGCCATGAAAGGTGAGGAGGTCAATGGGAATAAAGTATACTGAAGATTTGTCTGTTCTTTATATCAGACGACAACACAACCCAAGTTTCAACAAACATCGTAAATTAAAGACAGACGTGATATTGTGACAAATCTGAATAGAATAGGAGACAAATCCTGTGATTTCCGGCGGTAACCTCACTGATCCCTAGTCAGAACAAGTCCATAAATCAGAAAGTTTTATCCCTCTTAGTAACCCCCACGGATAACACCGCATAAATCACAGATATGGTTGACCAATGGTCAGTCATCACGTGGCTGCTACATTAGGTAGATGTACGATCATGAGTCATGATTTTCTGATAATTATTATTACGGAAGTAGATATAAATAATTAAATCTAAATCAGTTTTGTAAATATCGATTTTGGTCTTGCATGATTTACATTTTTTTTTATCTAATGGTGTTAATGTTATGACCGAGAAAATAATGGCGGTCATCACAAAATCAGGTTTTGGAGTCAATACGGTCTGTACGTGACAATGAGTCGCCTGTCCAACCTCGTGGATTTTCTGCGGGTTTTCCGGTTTCCTCCCACTGTTAAAGACCCCTACGCGCAAGCGAATTATTGAAACACAATTTAACCATATGTTAGTCACGAAATTACCTAGTTTGTGTCGAGTGGACGTTACCCCCCCCCCCTCTCCCTCTCTCTCCAGTTTGGTATTGTGGGCGATAGCTTAAAGTAAAGGAAACCCATGAGAAATCTGGATAATGCCTTCAAGGCCATCGAGACTTACCGCCTGATGGTATGAGTAAGATTTGTTTTCATCAGTAAGTCGTATTAATCTGTCGGTCAGATCTGACCCGAGTGACTCATATTGTTATTGATGAACAATAAATCTTTTGGTTTAATCTTGATGCCTGGTCAAACATCAACCTGGACATGCAATACACTCATAAAATTGATTCGCACAATATCCATCTGCACTCAAGACTTGGTCAGTCACGATAGCATTTTGACCTATCTCTGACAACATAATTTGAATATTCTCTTGTTCGGGTTTAAAGGCCGGCACTAATTGTGATTTACTAACGTCTTGTACTGTAAATAAAATATAAACCAACTCCATGATCTCTGTCTTTCTCCACAATAAATTATATTATTCAGAAACTGGAGTGGGATTGGGTGGCCGAATGGTTAACGTTGGATCATAAGGGCTGACATTGAGTCCAGTAGCGTGGTTTCAATTCCCCGCTCGTGCAAGGGACTTCGACTTTTCGTCCCAACTGAACAACTAGACACTCTTTCTTGCCAGGCCCTGCTTACCACATCACTTACCAGGCCCTCTTTACCACACCACTTACAAGGTTAAACCAAGCTGGAAAATCACAAAGTGTCTTACTCAGTGAGCCACCGTGGCTCCCTCATTTTTGAGAGTCTGGCAAGACAGTTCTCACATATGACCATGGCAACACGTGTTCTTCCCGGAGAAAATCGTAGGTAATACGCCCCCAAATTCTGAATTTTCGTGGATACCAATTCCTGACAAATATAGTAAAGAGCCGTTAGATTTGATCTAGCTTATTTTATTATTCCACAACTTCATGAATTATTCACCTTTATAACCTTCTGATGGCGGTGGGACCATGTTTGATGTATCACAGAATAATACCGATTAAATTGATCAGTTGCATGTTTCACTGCTGGGTGCTGATATTACTAACATATTACTCAAATTGTTCTGTAGAATAACATTTATACCATGATCCATGATCGGTTGCATGTTTCACTGATGGGCGCTGATATTGCAAACATATTACTCTCAAGAATAACTTTTATACCATGACGTAAAATGTTCCGATCGTAAATGTCTCTGAATCAAAGCTTTCGATCTTTTCTAGACAGGAATAGCATCGGATTGACTTACAAATACATTTATAGAGTCGTTCCAATAATCACTGGTTTTATTGGAAATAAACGAAACAGGACACATTGGCTAAAAGGGGAATTATGGGAGATTAGATAAATAAAGAGTTGAAAGTTCTCGCTGTATTAGTTAGGATAACTTAAATAGAATATGCTGAATATTTCAGTCAAATCCTACAACTCTGAACTGAGATATTAGCTTTTGAATTTTAGTCTAACCTCGACCATCATTACTAAAGTCGGTACGATAAAGACCAAAGTCTCGAGTATTTTTGAATTCATCGATAATTTGGCGTTTTAGGAGAGTATTTACTGATACTCGGTTCTTTGGGAAATTGCAGGAGGGGGGGGGGGATCTGTCATTGAGTCAAGTGGAGTGGTTTCGATCAAAAGCTTGTACGTGACAACGAATGGGATCGCCGGTCCAACCTCGTGGGTTTTCTCCGGGTCCTCCGGTTTCCTCCCACAGTTAAAGACCCCTACGCGCAAGCGAATTATTGAAATAAAATTAAACCATATGTTAGTCCCGAAATGACCTAGTTTGTGTCGAGTGGACGTTAAACCCCATTTCTCTCTCTCTCTCTCTCTCTCTCTCTGGTGTACCGATAAGGTTCGTAAACAAGAATGTTCACTGTCTAAATTCTGCATTAAAATTCAATGGGTTTTCTCTGGCTCCTCCGGTTTTCTCCCATTGGTAAAGGCCCTCTACTACGGGCGAATTATTTAAATCAAACTGTACCATATGTGTCGAGTGGACATAAACCCAACTTCTATCTCTCTCTTGTTGCTTTCGATACGTAAATAAAAATGAAATGAAATGCTGTTTAACGTCCTACGGTTCTGCTCCGACTGGAAAATGAAATGATATGGGGTTTAACGTCTTACTGTTCTGCTCCTAAACTGAGCTAATGAAGACGGGCATACGCCATACAGTGTGCTATGAGGGAAATTTTGCCCGGGCAGCGGCACTACTCTTATATCGAATTCCAACTGCCAAGGGAGCTTTTACGTACACGCCAATGTGTACACGAGACCTCGGTTTTTCGTCCCATCCGAACGACTAGATAGCTGTCCTTGTCAATCCCTCCGTCCTGCACCACTGACAAGGGGAAACCACGTCGGAAAACAAATGGAGAGAGAGAGAGAGAGAGAGAGAGAGAGAGAGAGAGAGAGAGATTGGGTTTAACGTCCACTCGACACAAACTAGGTCATTTCGGGACTAACATATGGTTTAATTTTATTTCAATAATTCGCTTGCGCATAGGGGTCTTTAGCAGTGGGAGGAACCTGGGGACCCGGAGAAAACCCACGAGGTTGGACAGGCGACCCTACTCCTTGTCACGTACAACCGGGGATTCGAAATCACGCCAGTCGACTCAATGACAGACTTTATGATAGAGCGTGCGCACGCTAACCATTCAGCCCCCCCCCCCCGAACAGAAATGGATCGCAACGCATAAAATAATGTATTATGAATGGAACATCAAGATGAACTATTTGTTTTACTGAGATTCATTTCTTCGATGCTGCAAGATAAATAAAACATCCACATTCTAGCCCCTTCGGCGTTTTCCGTTAAGTTTAGATCGTTTAGATCTGAACTCAAGAAGCTTTGATTTATTGTAATCTGTAAGGATTCGTAAATTGGTCGCGTTTTAAGAAAAAGGTTATCAAATTATCTTTGCGTGTATAGAACATTTTAAGTTTCTAGAACGTTCTTTCTTGAAAATGTTGGATCGTGTTTCCTTGCAATATTCGGTTTATCAATCAATGTGACCCAGCTTTATTCTGAAAGCCATTTTATAAGACGTAGATTGGACCAAAGTCAATATTAGATGAAGTTTTTATACTATAGAAGGGACGATTATAGATTTTTGTAGCCAGAGGGAGTGAACGGAATGGCCGTACTTTATTAACTTACATGATTCAATATAAGCTCTTTGCTACAAGTGTAATGGACTTGATAAACAAGAGAACGACTATACACATATCGATACTGTAGATACTGCCAGAGAAAGTGCGAAATCATAAACCTGAAACATATTGTCACTCAGTGGTATGTAAAGAGGCCGTGGGGAAGGAGGCGACGACAGCGAGCAAACATTTTAGGGGGCATCATATTAGAGAGTGAAGTATTCAATCAAGTTTTTTGAAATTATCATCGGGGGGGGGGGGGGTGGATGGCCGAATGGTTAGCGCGTGCGCGTTGCATCATAAGGTCGTCATTGGGTCAACTGGCGTGGTTTCGATTTCCCGGTTGTACGTGAAAAGGAGTCCAACCTCGTGGGGTTTTTCCAGATTCTCCGGTTTCCTCCAACTGCTAAGGACCAATTAATGGAAATGAAATTGAACCATATGTTATTCCCGAAATGACCTAGTTTGTGTCGAGTGGACGTTAAACCCCATCTCTCTCTCTTTCTCTCTCTCTCTCTGAAATCATCACTGTTAACTTTATGGTACAAACTGCCCTAATTAATGTCAATATTTAAATATTTAATCTGTTTGATAGTCTATTTATAGTCTTTCTTTCTCACTTTTCTGAACTCTAGTCCCTATACCTGAGTCTTGGGGACATACACTCAACAAGTCGATCCCGGGCATCACCAAACCATGAACGACACTAAAAACACAACACAGTTTATATGGAAATACAATCACTGGTTTATAGGCATAGCATGTTTCGACAAGTATTCTCTTATAGTTATCAAGCTTAATGGTTGTATTTCCATATAAACTGTGTTGTGTTTTTAGTGTCGTTCAATCGCTAAATGCCACTCAATGATCATGAACGACACTGTCGCCATCTTAGTTGATCAGTGGAGAAATTATTATGTTCTCAGCTGAATTTGTGGAATAATTACGCGATTTGGAGGACGCCTTGGATAAGGGCCCAAAAGAGTCCATAGGGTCCATGAATACCAAAGTTCAAAATTGAATTATACATGAACTTTTTTTTGTTCCTTTGAAGCTTATATACAAGTATGTACACATGTTTTCGCTTTATCGCAATCTGCTAGTGGATCATCTAAATATGACTAGTGTTGGAAAAGAGTGGGGGGGGGGCAAAAAAGATCTTGTCCCAACATAGTTTTTTCCTATCAATGGCCTAGTTCCTCGCGGTCAACGTCATGATTCGATCCCAGAACGATATAAGTGCCGCTGCCCGGACAAAATTTCCCACATAGCACACTGTATGGCGTATATATGCCCGTCTTCATTAGCCCAGTAGGAGCAGAACAGTAGGCAATAAACCCTATTTCATTTTATTTTCGTTCCAGGAATCGAATGTCATGCCGGTCAATAATACTAACAAACATGTCAAAATTGCGCGCCAATATTCGCAAATTGACAATTCTGCAACTTTATATCCAATATCATGATCACTGACATTATACAGTCAGCACAGGAAAGTAGAACGTTAAACCCCATTTGATCTCATTTCATTTCACTGGGTTTATATTGAGACGTGAGCTGATGGCCGCAGTAGTAGCATGAATTAACCGATTCCTTCAATACATGAAACACTGGTCTGTATAGAAGCTAATTACTCGTATTCAGGATTTGTTACGTGATATGAGTGTGTTGATAATAGAACTATATAGCACGATATAACTTGATGTCTAAAAATCAATATTGTTAGAATAATGTGATCTTCTATACGGAGTTCATTTGTTACTCATTAATTCACAGTTGTTGGTGATCTGTGGACCTTTCAGTACAAAGCGTCCAGTACCCACGCTTTTAATATCAAGGGTAAAAAAACAATCTTAATCTATTTTAAAATTAGCTTTGCTAGAGAAATAAAGTCCGACCAGAACAGCCTTTTCTCCTTTCAAGCGGAAGGTAGAATTCGATCGACATTTTTCTCGGTAAATTAATCCCTTCTTATATGAAGTTTAGCATATTTATAATTCAAAATCTAATGAATCGTAAAATGAATTTGTCTGGAATTTTTATAAATAGTACAAGGTTAGTCTATAGTTCATAGCGCCGGGAAGATATGTTGGCTCGGTGATTACAGTGCTGGCCCACTTACTAAGAGGTACCGGGTCCGATCCCGGTGTTGGAAGAAGCACGACCTCAGAAAAGAAATGAAATGGAGTTTAACGTCCTACTGTTCTCTTCTGCCATACAGTGTGCTATGGCGGAAATTTGTCCCGGACAGCGGCGCTACGGCCTACTCTTATATCGAATTCCAACTGCCAAGGGATCTTTTACGTTGAGACCAATGAGTACACGGGACCTCGTTTTTCCGTACCTTCCGAACGACTAGACAGCTGTCCTTGCCAGACATTCTGTCCTGCACCACTAACAAGGGGGGACCACGCCGAAAATATCTCTGATGAACTACCTCGGCCAACATCGGGATCGAACCCGCGACCTCCAGACTAGCGAGCCAGCGTCTTACTCACTGAGCCACAGTGACGACCAGAAATCCTCAAAATTTTCCAGCCTTGTCAAAGGCGCAGGTCGTAAAAGAACCCTTGGCAATTAAAATTCCAAGAAGAGCAGGCAAAAATATCCCCCACAACACACTACATTGCGTACTCTCGTCTTCATTAGCTCGGTGTGCGTATAAATGTCAGACGTTGAACCCCATGCACAGATCCCCTATAAACAACAATAAGTCGTTTCGAGATTATTGGAAACGGGAGGATGGATAAGTTTGGATTAAATGCCAGAAATAACTTTGAGTTTTGGTCGAGAGAATGGGGGATGCGGCTTAAATAATCAATGATTCGAATATATATAAGACTTCAAGCGTCAGACTAATGGCAGTTTGTTAAATTCAAATAAAATCACTTTCAAGTAAGGGCCTTTGATATTAATTTTACTTCCTCCCATACGTCCACGGTGACTCCAGGGATTACGATTTTGAATAACCCAGTGAACAACAACAACAGCAATATGATAATAAAAACATTCGGCAAACTAAAATCCCGGTCTCATATTTCATGTGGCAACACAGAAATAAAACTAAATGATTATCCGCACAATATAATACATTCAAACGTCTTCTGTTGTTGTTTTTTCTATTCAACAGGCGAACAATTGCAATATGGCCATTGTTCAATCTGCAATCGGATATGTATGTTATAGATTGATCCAGTAACAACTCCAGGGTGCTTAGTGGTTTGATGTATGCTTCTAAAATCTAATAGATTTAGCAATTATTATTAATATTCAAATCGTCGATCTCCTGAGGGCATACTAGATAAGCAATTACGCTGCACAGTTTGTTTCCCAGGACAAAAACAACGATGTTATTGTGACTATGTACAAGTAATTCTTAATCCAGGATGTGTTTTTTACCTTCAACACGCTGCTCTGTACAAATTTAAAGTGCAGATAAATTCAAGTCCACAATAAATCAGTTATACTACAAACAGCAATTGTAGATATTAACGCCCGTTTGACATTAAAACCATTCGTGTAGATGTAGATAACTGACATGTATTAAAATTTGTGGGCTTATACATATATAATAGATCAAGATGACGTAGTTAGAATAGTTTTTAACAGTAGACTTTATTGTTCAGGAATAAATAACTTGTGCTTTTTTGCAGGTTAGGTCTATTTGATAAGACCAACTTCAAGTTTGGTCAACTAGAGCAAATCCCACCCAACCCTAATCGACCCTAACCCTAACCCTGGACCTAGCCCTAATGCTTACCCTAACCTACAATCTCGTGCAACAATCACGTGTCCTCACCTTATTTACATCTCAGCGACCTTGACGAAAATTGAGCTGACCTTAACAAATAGATTTAGCCCCTTTTTTGCATCTAATTTTCTACGCCACAGCTCATCATTTCCGGTGTAAATCATTTTTGCCTAATCTCATATATGTTTTTCGGTCTTTGCATGTCTGTGTAAATTTTGAAAGATTCAACCCATTTCGTTATAATTTTAAATGTGACCTGTGTACATAATTTTGAATGTTCTTTCCAGTAAGGTTTGTCTGTTAGCTAGAATTGTCATAGTAAGGGAATATAAGGAATTGGGATTTAACGCAGGGGTGGACTTAGTTCCTTTTGGAACGGTCTCTGATCAGACCAATTTGAATTCCAATTCGTATATTAATTTCAAATATTATGGAAAATTCTAATTCATGTTTTTAATTTCAAATATTATGGAAAATTTCGAGTTGGTGTTTTAGCCCCTTTAAGATCTTCTACTTTTTTAAATTTCTGGAATATGGATGGAAGTAGGAAGAGGCATGAACATTTTCTGTCCAAGATCAACAGCCATTTTAAAATGTCTATACGATAAACTCAATTTCCAATTTAATTATAAACCGAGTAACCAAAACGTTACAACATCGCCTTAAGAACTGTCGTGTTTTAATCATCATGGTGTAGAGCCAGAAATAGAAAACAAGTAATTAAACTTGAACCTGTTTCTGTCACTTTATCAAGATGGCGGCCTTAAATAGCAGACGTGTTAAGAGAATAGAGCACGTGCCCTGGAATAATTATCACCAGGATGATGACAGAGAATCAAGCTCATGCAATGCTGGTTTCGTATCGACATTCACAAATTAAAATTCTGCACTCGATATTTTCTCCCTTTGCAATTATTGGTGACGAAGGTGAGGGTCCTTGAAATGCACGTCAAGTGAAAACGTCTCTCGGTGATTATCCATCGATTTTAAGACATTTTGAGGAAGATTGTTCGAAAAAATCGAAGATTTCAAAGCAGAGTCACGTGCTCGGGAATACAGTATACTTTGGTGCATTGAAATGCGACTCCATAAATTGATAGCCTTCGTCGCCAAATTATAGACTGCTAATGGTTCAAGCGAAAAAGAATGTTTGGACGATTTAGCCGAGCAACTAAAAGTCTATCATTACCAGACAAAGATGTAGGATTGTATTACAATAAGCCAATAGATCGTGACCAAACCATCGCAAAAGTTACAATGATTTTTCTCATGAACAAAAGTCGATGGATCAGCATGATCTATTCCGTGCAAGCATAACTTATAATTATTTTAATTATTTATAATGGTTAATTATTAGACTTATTGTTATTAATTAAAATCTATTGCTGGTTAATAATGACTCGTGCTACAAATAACATATTGTCGTCTACACGGTCCAGCCCTTAGGGGTGTGTGATCCGCGCTGTTGCACAGGGTGCTCGACTTTGAGGGCCGAACAATTTAACAGAGGATTTCACATAAATTAACTTTCGACATTCTAAGGTTTTTCATTTTTATTGGCATTCCGGTAATTCATCCCAAAATGGACACAGACTGTGTTCGGGACTAATATACACTTAAAAAAAGTAGGGGATATTCAGAAACAATACAAAACTGCGAAAATGCAATGCTGTTGTTATTAGAGGTAACCAGTGTACGTTAATAACAGGCCAATTGCCTACACATGAAGAAATACAGTTCAAATGGGCGGCTTATCTGACGGCCCCATTTCACTCGCAAAGAGATACACTGTCAAATGTGAAAATGAACGTTTTTGATTTTTGTCTTAATAATGAGTAATTGCTTCACCAATCCTCAGACATTCAGCAATTCGTCGTGGTATGCTCCTAATCAACCGTTCAATCCCGATTTGGGGCAATCTGACCCACTCCTCTTGCAGTGCCACGGCCAATTCTTGCAGTGTTGTCGGTTGACGTTGACGTCGACGAACACGTCTCCCGATCAAATTAAACGTAACACACTAAAGCAAAGATACGCTAAACAGTAAATCTTATGCATGAACCGATAGGAAAGCAAACATGGATAAGATAAACCAGCAAGCGGCAGTTTTCATCAACCCTTACTTGAAGTGTCAAATTTGACAATGAACCCCTCCCACGCTGTCCCACGTGTATGGCGCTATTGCGTGTCACACATGCAGCTCAGTTTTTCTGTTGTGCCGATAAGTTCTTCATCTGTGAACATACTCTCAAAGCATGTCAAGTGTTCATAACTATTTATCACATCACAACCTGCATAGGTATTTGCATTTCAATCCCCGACTTTTTTTGAAGAGTATATATACAATGTTATTTGAATAATTCGGAGGGGAGGAATCCAGAGGGCCCGGATAAATCTCACGGGATAAGACAGGCAGCCCTACTCCTTGTCACGTGCATGTTTGGGGTTTAAACCACGCCACTTGATTCACTGACTGTCCTTATGATCATTCAGTCAAGTGAC
The DNA here is from genome assembly GCF_932274485.2 of Patella vulgata. NCBI lineage: Eukaryota > Metazoa > Mollusca > Gastropoda > Patellidae > Patella > Patella vulgata. The sequence goes on from NC_065885.2 coordinate 10,540,580, forward strand.
GTGGATTTGATTCTCCGTTTGTTCGTGACAAGGAGTAGGGTCGCCTTTCCAGCCTCCTGTTTTTCCAGGGTCCTCCGATTGCCTCCCACAGCTAAGGACCCCTATGTGCAAGCGAATTATTGAATTAAAATTGTGATTGAGTCAAGTGGCTTGGTTTCGATCCCAGGCTTATACGTGGGGTTTCTCCGAGCCCTCCGGTTCCCTCTCACTGCTAAAATACCCTACGGGCATTATTGAAATAAAATTGAACCTTATGTTAGTCCCGAAATGACCTAGTTTTTGTCGAATGGACGTTAAATCCAATTTCTCTCTCTATTTTGAACACTGGTTTGTAAAAATCGAACCTTATGCTAGTCCTGAAATGCCCTAGTTTTTGTCGAATGGACGTTAAGTCCAATTTCTCTCTCTCTATTTTGAACAATGGTTTGTAAAAAAATTACGGTCAGTATTCCAGTGTTTGTAAAGTGTGCCTGGCCATGTTTGTCTTCATTAATATACTTTAATATACCTAATATTATATTGACGACTGGTGAATAACATCAAGATAGTATGAACACTATAGAATACTGATTACTGTCCCTATAGATGATTGTTGGTGATTGTATTGACCTACTTCTCAGAACATTTTACATTCCTCTCTCAACCATCTGATGGGCCGGGATCTTTTAATGTTACTCCTGTAAGGCCATGTCCCAGGCGTAACTAAATATTTTATAACATTTATATCGTTAGTAGAATATAATCAACGTGGGCGGGTCACCTTTAATATAGTAAATTACCCAAGGGTAATAGATGGCGCCAAAGCATCATAAAGTCGGGTTAGACCTAAATATTAAGGTCACCTGCAGATTTCGTCAAGGTCACGAGATGTAAACAGAGATAGCGCTAACCCTAACCCTACAACTAGGCCTGACCCTAACCCACAATCCTACACGTAGACTTACTCGAATCCGATCTGCTGCTCAACGCTCATTGATGATTAAATCAACAAGTGGATAATCGAGACTATCTTTTCTTATCGTATCCACTTTAGTAATGATGATCGAGGCTAGGCCAAGAATTTTAATCGCTAAATTTTCGGTATTGGGTGGATTAATTTGACTAAAATGTTCAGCAAATTCCCTTTACATTATCTAGTTTTTAACTATTAGAACTGTCAGCTCTTTATCTAATCTCCCATAATGTGTCTTTAAGTAGATAGATCTCTATGTGCAGTATGCTTGTTTAAGTGTAGTATTGAAGAAAGGGGTTTGCATATACATTTTGTGCCAGGTGCATGTTTATTATTTCTGTGATTTCAATGGCGGAACTCAAACATGCTTTTGAGGCCAGACGTTGCCACATGTCGATCCATCATCAATCTGTGGTAGAAAGCGTTCAACCCAACTAAAATTTAGGAAAAAGTGAGGGAGGCAGATGAGATTTAACGTCTAATCGACAAAATTATGTCGTTTAATGACAACAGACCTTTTGGCCTAAAGCTCAAACTTTAGGATAAGTGAGGAAATCTATGGTTATATTTAGCACTTTGCGAGGCCCGGATTAAGGTGTGTGAGTGTGTGTGTATGTTTTTTTTGTTTTTTTTTTGGGGGGGGGGGGGGAGCGGGGGGCTGATTGGGCTGCATTCAGGGACCCCAATATACCTCCTAATTAGTTCTGAAAAAAAACCCCAACATAATTACAATTTTTTTTATTATGTTGTATATCTTTGTGTAAAATAAATATATCTATCTATCTATCATACAAATAGCATTCGTGGGTGTGATCGATGGACAATGACCAGAATATGCTTCCGTTTCACTGTTGATGCAAGTGCCCTACTGACATTTTCAGCCAGGCAGTTTCATGCAAGCCTAATCCGACCCTACCAATTGCAATAGATTGTAAACGCCATCGTCATCATAATTTTATGATAGAACAACAATAAGAGCCTATGAGTCAACTACAAGATATAATCATATTCATATAATCAACGAAGTAGTAATATCATATATTATGCACGAGCCTTTCAATAAATGATAAATATCATAATCAATAATTTGTCTCGTCAAATTTCCCGCATCATTCGGATGGCTTCGTTAGAATTTTTATTCTTCATTTAGGCCTCACCCATTTGAACTGTTGTTTTTCGGGAATACCTGTCCAGGGGAGCCGGAACCTCGGGGCTATGGTTACAAATGCCCCCTGCCCCAAAAGCACGGGGCAAGTTGAGTTGTATTTTGATCTGATAGGTTTCTAACTGGTAGTCTGGCAGAAGACGCCAGATTTCATCGTTTCTACACCCGATTTTAAAAAATGTTCTAAGGGGAGCACCCCCCCTCCCGACCCCCTTGTTGCCTACTGCCCATTCGACGTTCGACGAAATAATATAAAAAGAAAAAAATACTTGAGATAACGTTGAAAGAATACTCTTCGAAACGTCGCCCAAATAAATCAGTAATTGTTCTTCCATAAGTATGTGTTATAGTGTATTGCTCTATCCAGTTACTTAATGTCTCTAAAAGATTTATATGATTAAAACGCAGATCCTATTTCGTTTCGTTTTTATAGTTCAAAATTTTGTTTTACTTGTCTTTACTACACTAGGATCTGATAGAGTTGATATATAACCCGCGTTGTGGATGATGTGACTGATTAGCCAATGAAACGGTGAGTTTTTGGCGTGAGGTGCACGGAACTGTGGGTAAACCCCTAGAAACGCCAACGCTGATTGGTTAATCAAATGTCGGACGTCATAGGTCAAAAGCCGCTCGCATGACCTCTGACGTGGCCTTCCACTAAAACCGGCCAGATATTCATGTAGTAGTGGCCATCAAAAGTATTAAAAAAAATGAAACGAAATATATATCTGTATTTTAATCAGATTGCAAAAAGATTAAAAAATATTTTATTACTCTACTAAAAATATCCAAATTTTAAATAAAACATTGTTCACAAGGCTCGAGAGACTATATATTTATCAAACATTTAAATTGCTTGGGCCTTATGTTAAGAGTTAATGAATAGACAGAGGAATATTTCTACTTAATTAGGCCATCTCTGGTCAACTGTGCATTTAATCAAAAATAATCGATCATATTTACATATCGCAAATATCACACTGAATAATCTGTTCTAATGCAGAGGGTTGGGTGGCCGAATGGTTAGCACGTGCGCGCTGTATCATAAGGTCTGTCATTGAGTCAATTGGCGTGGGTTCGATTCCCAGATTGTGTGACAAGGAGTAGGGTCGTCTGTCCAACCTCGTGGGTTTTCTCCGGGTCCTCAGGTTTCCTCCCACTGCTAAAGGTCCCTACGCGCAATCGAATTATTGAAATAAAATTGAGCCATATGTTAGTCCCGAAATGACCTAGTTTGTGTCGGTCGATTCCAGAGATAAGTTTATAAACGAAGGGTAAGGTGATCTCTGGAATCGAGATTGTCCTTTTCTGAAGTCAAAATAGTGCCGAGACGTAGGAACAAGCAGATATGAGAAATAAAACGTAGGGCTGGTATCACGAAAAAGACAAATTTGTAAATTCTCTGGGTTAAAATTCTATAGAAAGATAACATAATTAATAAAACACATCATAGCAAAACGAAAGAGAAAAAGAAGGAAATTGGGTTTAACGTCCACTCAACACAAAATAGGTCAATTCGACACTACTATATGGTTCATATCTTTTATTTCAATAATTCGCTTGCGCTTATGGGTCTTTAGCAGTGGGAGAAAACCGGAGGACCCGGAGAAAACCCACGATGTTGGGTCACGTACAAGCGGTGAATCGAAACCACGACACTTGACTCGATGACAGACCTTATGGTTTCACGCGCACGCATTTAACCACTTGACCTCCCCAATCCCCAAACAAGAAAGAACATCCCGCAATAATGAATTACACAAGACACAATTCATACGTAACTATCGCTCTAAAACTAAATACTTCACCGCAGGTGGCGTGTCTCTTATGTACAGAATGGACACAATTCTATAGAATACAAATTCATGTTTATTTCTTTAGCGACCTTTCGACCATGATTTTCTAATCGTTATCAAGCGATGATAAAATATGATGGACGCAGCTCACCAATTATTCCTACAGTCAAAGTAATTTTTAGTATAGGGCGGAAAATTGCATGTTTGGTTATCTCTACTTAAAGCTTGTGTATCTCAAGTTGTTCATGATGAACCTCATACGTGTTTTTGGGCAAGGGGGTTCGCCATCTGTGGTAGAAAGCGTTCTATCCAACGAAAATTTGGGGATAAGTTAGAGCAAGTCTAAGATATGAGAATTAATATAAAGTCAATGGGGAAATCATTGGTGATCGGTGGCCTGATGAGACGATCAAAACAAAACCATGTTAATGATGACCAACCAGGGATAAGGGATTCATGCATGCAACGATAATAGACTAAAGAATAGCCTACTGGAAATGTCGCTCGGTAGTAAACAGTAATTCTATTCCATAGAATTGTGACCGTGTATTTCCCGTTCAAATATTAAATGCCATTGAAACAATTTATGTAATATGTCAATAATAGTATAATATAGAAATGGTCAGCAGGGTCGGATTAAGCTTGCTGAAAATGTCACTGGAGGACTTGAATCAATAGTGAACAGGAGGTATATAGAGATATTCTGGTCATATAATTGGACCAGGGTGCTGCTCATCTTGGTGTATTTCTTGGAGACGAAAAAAACCATAAGGCTCTGCAAATTAAAGAACGCTCGACATGAAACTGGACTTGCATGTTTCCTTGGACAATTGCACATCGATTGACGGATATGACGTCACAATTATAAGATTGCTGCGATGACGTCATGGTCTATTCCGGATCCTATGATCCTATTTAACTCACGTGTAGCTCGGAAAAACCAATTTAAAAAAAAATGAATAAAACTCAGCTACCAGCATCTACTAGAAATGTTGAAGAAGATGTTGTTGTGCTTCTAATCAAACGCCTCCGTACATTATTTGTCTATTTATGGTAGAAATAAAGGGGACCTCATGGTGATACAATCTCGTCAAAATTGAAGACATGCTGTTAAATTATATTCTCTACCGAATCTACCTCCCAAGATGACACTCAAATTGATGTTGACTTAATAAAGAACTGGCAATTATGAAGGACTTCGATCGTCGATAACATTATTAAATCTTATAAAAATATAAATATTGGCGTTCTGGTGGCACTCAAAAAAAGAAATCATATTTGTTCAAGCATACTGTTATATGTCCTTCGGCGGATTTCCAATATGCTTGGTGGAGCCACTGTGTGAGTGTGGTGCTGGATCACTAACCAGGAGGTCGTGGCCATTGAAATATTTTTATGGTCGCGGCATTTCCAGTCTGTTTATCAGTTGTCATTGATGCAGTACAGAGTGCCTGGTTTATTGTTTTCTATACACCTGTTATACTAGGCATTCTGTATTTTCGTCGAAGGACATGGTAGGCGATCTGTACGGGACCTGGACTCTCGACCAGAAGGTCCCGGGTTCGAATCCCGACCTGGGTCGACAGCCCTGTTCCTTTTGCCAGGCGTGGCGCCTGAAGGCCTCGCAAGTAAAATACTGTCGTTCTGGTGGAACGAAAAACCTCCCGTGTACGCACTGGTGTGCACGCACAAGAACCCTTGACAGTTGGAATTCCATAACCACTGCTTCTTAGATCATAAGGTCTGTCGTTGAGTCAAGTGGTCTGGTTTCAATCCCAGGTTTTTACGTGACAAGAGTAGGGTCGGGTGCATAACCTCGTGGGTTTTCTGTAATTATGTATGCTGGTTTCTTCCCGAAGATAAAGAACGTTACGCGCTGGCGAATTATCGAAATAAAATAGAACCACATGTTATTCCTAACATTAACTAATTTGCTTTATGTAGGCATTAAGCGCCATTTCTATCTTCTTTAAGCTTGGGGCGGGGGTCTAGTAGTTTAACGCGTGCGCGTGATATCATAAGGTCTGTCATCGATTCCCCGCGTGTACGTGACAAGGAGTAGGGTCGCCTATCCAACCGCGTGGGTATTCTCCGAGTCCCTTAGTTTCCTCACACTGCTAAATACTCCTACGCCCAAGCGAATTATTAAAATAAAAACTGATCCATATGTTAGTCCCGAAATAACCTAGTTTGTGTCGAGTGGACGTTTAACCCGAATCTTATCCATGATATTACCGAGTTTCTCCTAGATATTTCTTTGACGAAACTGTATTCAACGTCATCAGTCTTATCTTCACAAGTAGAGGATGGAATATGGCTTTGTCCGGACACAGAATCAATTAATTTAGTAGAAGCTATCCCTTTGTTTGATTCCCCTTTGAGACTCCGATCTATATCCTGTCCGGAATTGGGTCATTTATTAAAGGAGGCGTGTGTTTAGCCTGCAATCAATATGAGACGAGTTTTACTTATCTGGTCAACAACTTTGCCATTAAATATAATCTAATTGGGGGGTCATTGTATTGAAATTATCGGCCATCTTGAGATCGCGTTGTCAGTAGTGGTGTCAGCCTAAGATGTGATTAAGTTGAAGTTCACTTGAAGGGGAGAACATTGATAATTGGTTCCGAACAGCACAGATTGAGTCGATCGTGTTGGAAATGTCACGATTGGTCCCCTGTTGTGGCCTGGTATAGAAATGTTCGATCGTATTGTCGCCATGTAACAATCTGTGATCATTCAAGGTGGCGTCGTATTGGGAGGAAGATTGGGGTTATAACGTCCACTCGACATAAACTATGCCATTTCTGGACTAACATAGTTCAATTTAATTTCAATAATTGGCGTGATTGTGCAGAGAAACCCCACGAGGTTGGACAGGCGACCCTACGCGCCAATCTGATTAAAATACAGATCTACTTTTCGTTTCGATTTTTTTTTATACTTTTGATGACGTCTACTCCATGAAGATCTGACCAGTTGTAGTGGGAATTCGCATCAGGAGTTATACAAGTGGCTTTTGACATCAGTGTTGAAGTTTCTAGTGGGGCACCCACGGTTCCATGCACCGCACGCCAAGAACTCGTCGCAACAGACCGTTTCATTGGCTAATCCCTTACATCAACCAGAACGCGGATTATATAACAACTCCTCATGATCCTACTATAGTAAAGACAGGTAAAGCCAAATTTTGAACTATAAAAAACGAAACGAAATAGGATCTATGTTTTAATCCGATTGTCACTTCATATCATTTTGATTGCCTTGTGCTGGATGGTGATCTGTTGCAATCTGTTTCACAGAGATCTTCTAATATCTCTGTAACAGATGACTGTTTCGACACGTGACGTCACATCACGCGGCGTCAATCATTGGCTCAATAGCGCGTGCATTGTTTACATAAGACGTTACTGATTCGGGCTAAATGGTGAATTTTACTTATTTTAATACCCATTTACACTAAATAGGAAATGATTTTTACCTACAAATTATTCAAACGTCTTTATTTATTTTTCTAATAAATAAAAAAAATGTTTTAGAATTTAATTTGACGAAAGAAAAAAGTTAATATTTGGGACTCATTAAGTCGCATCGATGTCATCCTTATTAGTGATTGTAGCGGCCTAGCGAAAATTCACTGCTGATCAGTGTGGATCTGTTGAGGAAATGTTGTCCCAAGAGGATGGTGTCACCGGATCATCACCTTAAATTTACGTTTGGTATAGAGTAATATGTCACAAGTATGTTTATACATGCTTTGTCTAGACTTTAATAATAAGAGTGATTGGAAGACGATAAATGGACGTCAGTAATGGGATACTGTGATCATATCGCGACAGTTTGTTTATAGTTTATTGAAATTATGGAATATAAAGTCAGCCAATGGAAACACGAGACTGTGATAATTGATAGGGGGGTATATTGATAGGGGGTATATTGATAGGGACGAAAAAAGGGTCAAAGGAAAATCAATACCATTATGCTGTTTATTAGATGATATCAGATTAACATTGCAATTAAGATGAAATGGGGTTTAATATCCCACTTTTCTGCACTAACTGGGCTAATGAAAACGAGCATGCACCATACAGTATACTATGAGGGAAATTTGCCCGGACAGCGGTGCTAGGGCCTATCCTTATTTCGTATTCCAACCGTCAGGGAGTATTTTACGTGCTGGACGACTAGACACTGTAGGGAATACAAGGAAGGAAAATCCCCGAGGAACTTTCTCGGCCAACACCGGGAGCGAACCATAGACCTCCAGGCTAGCGAACCAGCGTCTTATTCACAGGGCCACCGCGTTTCCATTAATTAAATAACACATTGCTTAATGAGAACTAGAGATGCCTAGTCAAAACGTCGCTCATTAATAAACCGTTATCATTACTTGATGAAGGTAAGAGAAGCCTAGACGGAACGTCGCTCTGTAATAGAGAGGTACAGATGCACTCCGAGATTGAGAACGAGGTGATTCCCCTTTTGCATGCTACGTCATCAGTTCTCGAGGGCTTCCCCCACGGCCGCAGAAGAACTCGCTCGTGAAAACGATTTGGATCCTCTGTAGTCGTAAGTGAATTCCGTGCACTTTCAAACAGTGCACTTTTGCTCTATTCAATTTTCAGCAACGCATCTGAACCTCTGTGTATTTTCAGTTCAATTACCAAGGAATACAAACAATTACTGCTTATTACCGACTTGGCTTCTCTAGTCATTATCAAGCAATGATAAAATACGAAAATATACTCCAGTTCAATTACTAAATGCCATTGAAACAATTCAATTACTAAATGGCGCTGAAACTTTTAGACGCATTGTTCGTAAATCCTTAAAAAGATAAGTAAAACAATAAACTCGGGATGCCAGGCAACGAAATACACCAACCAGCAGCGATGCTGTCCGGACTTTCATGTTATTAAGTAACGCGTTCTTCATAAATCCTTTAAAAGATCAGCTATATAGCACTATATATAAACAGCGGTTGCTGGGAAACGAAACATACGCCGACCAACAGCGTTGGTGTCAGGATACATGGTTCAATTTTAAAGTGTAACTTTTTCGTAATGTGAAAAATCTCTATCTGGACATCAATAGGTTGTCACGCCTATCAATAAGGTTAACAACCTACTATTACAGAGCTTGCCATGCCCATTTATACACCTACGGACAGCAGGGTCGCTTAAACTAGCGCCCAAACCCACCATAATAATCTGCAAATATTTTTCCATTAGTTTATTAGCCACCCACAAAACCTATTCTCTGCAAAATAGTACAAAATAAATTCAGTTCTCAATGAGATCAAATCAGAATATCACGTTATTAACGACAAAAAATTAGATACCTATTGAAAACAAATCAGGAATAAGAGACCCACATATATAAATTCTGTATGTGTGGTAATCTTCTGTACACGATCCGAGGCCATATTACTTGTCACCAGAATTATAGTAATATGAACAATACAACAAGCAGATCAAAACACAGATCCTATAATATAGGTTTTTCTTATATGAATTTTTGGATATTCTCTTTTTGCGTAGATGTAAACATAGACTGTTTATATGTAGGATAAAGCACGAGACCGAGGTTATGCTAGGGAAAGACAGATTGACGAAAATAACCCGAGAAAGAGACAAACCGAGGCCGGCATGACCGAAGTCGATGACTTTATCTTGCTTAAAAACCGTCAATGTTTACATATAGCCTACGCAAAATGAGAAAAACCTTATATCATGTTTCCTTATGGAAAAATAACCTACTCTGGAAGAATAACCCGTTACAGGTTTAAAGAAAAACTTTCAGAAGAATAACCCCAAATTCATCTGTATATATCCAAAGCCGCCACCGACTTTCATGCCGCAAGTTGTTCTGGGCATAGAATATACCCCAAAGATCGAAGAGGTTAACCATTATAGGTTTATATTAAAAGCAAGATAAATTCCTCGACTTCGGTTATGCTGGGGAAGAAAGACTTCATAAAAAAACCTTCGACAGAAAAACCTCGGTATTTTGGTTTCGGTTTTTCTTTTTCTCGGGTTATTTTCGTCAGTCTTTCTTTCGCAGCATAACCCCAGTCTCATGCTTTATCCTACACTTATAAACCTATAACGGTAAATCTCTTTGATCTTTAGGGTATATTCTATTACCGTAATAACTTGCGGTCTGGAAGTCGGCGGCGGCTTTGGATATATACAGGGGAATTTGGGGTTATTCTTCTCAAAGTTTTTCTTTAAACCTGAAACAGGTTATTCTTCCAGGGTAGGGATTTTTTTCTACAAGAAAACATGACCTAAGGTTTTTATTACTGGAATTCTGGGATATTCTCATTTTACATACATGTAAACATAGACGGTTTATAAGCAAAATAAAGTCCCCGACTTCGTTTATGCTGGGGAAGAAAGACTTCAGAAAAAAACCTACGACAGAAAACCCTCGGCTTGCCGGCTTCGGTTATTATTTCTCTCGGGTTATTTTTTTCAGGCTTTCTTTCCGCAGTCTCGTGCTTTATCCCACACAGAATGCGCTGTTATCAGAATAATAGTTTAACAAGAGGGTGTGATTATATCGCTAAGACGTCTGGCACGATATCCATAAATAAAATGGCGATTCTAAAAATGCATGACATCATTTATCGATTAATAAATAAGAAAATCGATCTGTTATCGGAATCTATCAGTTTTAATCTATCTATTTCTAGTTCATTTAACAGTTGAATGATCCAGGCGATGAATTTCTTATTTTTTATCTCCTTTACTGTAATTACTGGATGCCATTTATTCAAAAACTAAACATGTACCGAATTTACAGAATAAAACTTGCAGTTTTGCTCCTGGATATTTCTAGAATTTCAATCGATGAAAAAAGTAAATTTAAGTTTATTCACCAGGTCGAGAGAAAGAGAGAGAGAGAGAGAAATAGGGTTTAGCGTCTACTCGACACAAACTAGGTCATTTCGGGACTAGCATATGGTTCAATTTTATTTCAATAATTCGCTTGCACGTGGCGGTGGTATCTTTATTCCCTTTCAAAATATGCCATTTCCATTCAGTCCATTATTGTCGACATCAGAAATAAATGTCGATGATTTCTGCAAGTGAGTAAGACAAGGACAGCTGTCTAGTCGTTAGGATAGGACGAAAACCCGAGGTCCTGTGTACACATTGGCGTGCACGTAAAAGATCCGTTGGAAGTTGGAATTCGATACAAGAATAGGCCGTAGTACCGCTGTCCGGGAAAAATTTCTCTCATAGCACACTGAATGGCGCATGTATGTCTTCATCAGCCTACACTACATGAATATCTGACCGGTTGTAGCAATAGGTCGCGTCAGAGGTCATACGAGCGGCTTTTGACCCTATGACGTAAGACATTTGATTAACCAATCAGCATTAATGTTCCAAGTGGATTACCCACAGCTCCGTGCAAAACACGCCTAAAGCTCACCGTAACAGACCGTTTCATTGGCTAATCCCTCACACCATTGAGAACACGTCAATGATAACAACTCTTCCAGATCCTAGTGTAGTAAAGACAACTAAAACGAAATTCTGAACTGTAAATACGAAACGAAATAGGATCTGTGTTTTATTCAGATTGGTAATTCGAATGATTAAAATAAGAAATGCCCCACGCTGTTCTTTCTTGAGTGGGGGGATTACGTGGCTAAGTGGGTAAGACGCTGGCTCGCTAGCCTGGAGGTCGGGTGTTCGATCCCTGCATTGGCCGAGAAAGTTCATTCAGATTTTCCGGCGTGGTTTCCCCTTGTCAGTGATGCAGGATGGAGGGCCTGACAAGGACAGCTGTCTAGTTGTGTTCGGATGGGACGAAAAACCGAGGTCCCGTGTACACATTGGCGTGCACGAAAAAGATCCCTTGGCAGTTGGAATTCGATATAAGAGTAGGCCGTAGTGCCGCTGCCCGGGCAAAATTTCCCTCAAAGCACACTGTATGGCGTATGCCCGTCTTCATTAGCCCAGGTTAGGAGCAGAACAGTAGGACGTTAAAGCCCAATTCATTTCATTTCATTTCTTTCTCGAGTGAAGCCTGTATGACTACAGTCTCCGAGAATGTACAATGCAATGCAATGGATGCTTATGGCTAGTTCCCGGACGCAGCACCTTTTAAAATTCTTTTAGTTTCCTGTTCGCGATAAAAACTTCGTACAGGTCCTGGTAATATCGAACTAACGGATATGAATCCGTAACCCCTACGCTAAATACACAACGAACTTTTTAAGCCATTCCGTAACAGATGGCCAGCGGTTTATCTAGAAGATAAGTAAACAAAATGGCGATATTGTTTTTATTTTGAGTAATCAGGAATGGTAATGGAAGTGATTAAAATCTGAATAATTCACAACTTCAAAAGCTGGTTCAAGATTCTTGCTATAAGGCAGGGTTGTTACTTGTTAAACAAATATTTAACTTGAACAGTTTGTGATGTGTTAACACACTATTAATCTCCTGCAGCAATTTAAAACTAAAAATACCCCAATCAGATAAATACATGCTTGCTTTCAACTAACTGTTGAATAGACTAATTTACATAGTGACAGATATACCATGTAAATGTCAGACCACCCATTTACATATATCACCATGTAGACATAGGTTTAACCAGTATTAACCACAGGGTTAATTGGGTGGCTGAATGGTTAGCGAGTGCGCGTTGTATTATAAGGTCTGCCATAGAGCCAACTGGCGTGGTTTCGATTTTTCGGTTGTACGTGGCAAGGACTAGGGTTGCCTGGCCAACATCGTGGGTTTTCTGTGGGTCCTCCATGTCCCCCCCACTGCTAAAGATCCCCTACGCGCAAGCGAATTATTGAAATAAAATTGCACCATGTGTTAGTCCCGAAATTACCTAGTTTGTGTCGACGTTAAACCCCCTCTCTCTCTCTCTCTCTTTCTCTCTCTCTCTCTCGCCCGCACGCTTTAACGAGGTTTTTTGCCTGAATGAAATGGGGTTCTGCAGCAATCGTCTAGACAGCAGTGGTTTCGCCTACTCGTAATCCAATTCCAACTGCCAATGGTTCTTGTAAGTGCACGTAAACGATTAGGCGGTCGAATCTGTTTTTTTGTCCCATTCGAACGACTAGACGCTTATCACTTAACTTTAAGAACGCTTGGAATAAGTACCCTGCATACGATTGATTATATGCAGTGAAAATGCAAAGCATTCCCGATATCAATTTGACCAGCAATTCGTATCCATGAAATATTTTGTATTTTAGTATCAGTCAGCAAGCGTTAGTCCAATTGATTATATCATTTCCTCGTGGTATCCTTTAATCTTTTTCTCCTTTAAACACAGATGAGAATTTAAACGAGGGAGATATTCAAATTGCTTCTATTTTTTGTCATCAAATCTACAGATGTGAACAATTATTGAACTGATTGTGACTCACATAGATCAGTAATCCTATTCTATGTTATCACACATCACACATTTACAATCGTTAAATTTACAAACTGATTTCACATCAAACATTTTTTTCTATCTTGATGATGCAAATGACTAAATGGAATTGCTAATATACAAAGCACGGTGTCCTTTGTATTATTGCATATCAAACGTTAGTATTACCTAGTTCGTGGGAAATAGGAAGATACAGATTATTTTAAAGAGAATGTGACGTAACTATTAATCAAGCTTAGACGCTGGCTCGCTAACTTGGAGGTCCCGGAAGAGAAAGTTCATCTGTGATGCAAGAAGGAGGGTCTGGCAACATACAGCGTATAGTCGTTCGGATGGGGCGAAAAAGCTAGGTCCCTTGTACACATTGGCGTGCACGTAAAAGAACCCTTAACAGTTGGAATTTTAAATATAGCGTATGTTCATTAGCCCCGTCGGTGCAGAACATTCTTAGGGAATGTAATGGGTATTTTTTGATTTAGCCGCTTAATTAAGTTTTTAGATAAAATTAAAATTTATAGTTTTGAGTAAAAAGGGAAAACAAAGTAATTTATTTATTAAATTATTTTATGGGCCCATGGGATACATTACATCTGCCACTGGCACTGCAGCATATAAAATAAAATTGATTTTGATGAGCGCGCCATTTCATGATCGTGTCTTGATAGGATGGATAAAGGGAGGTTACTCTATATAAGACTGTATGGATACAAACCACTTATATTTCCCAACAAAGCCGTAAAGACCAACGTATATTTGTATGCTCGCTGAATTACTCTGAGATTTATTTCGGTAAAAGGCACGCACTGCACCAGACAAGCTGGATACTCTTAGACAGCACTGAACAGATTTTCTTTTCTTTGATTTTTTGGTCAGGCGCTTGGAATATATTTGTCCACGAGTTTTGTTATTTTAATAAAACAATCAAAAGATGTATACAGCAATGATAAAACAAATTTATTAACAAAATAGCTGTAGAATTTCATTTCTCTTTATATTTAGTTTTTCATTCATATTTATGACACCTTTAAGGCCTTTTATTAAAGATACATTATGTACATGTAAGAGCTAAATCTGATTATAGCAAGTTTTTATTATGACTACAAAGTTATATAAATTATTATTTAGAATTTAGGCATTTCTCACATGACAAGCTGATAATCAACTCTCTAACCCATCGGACTGCCGAGTTTGAAATGGATTAGAACACACGTGAGACTGTCAATATGATAATAAACAATCTGTGCTAAAACTTGTCAAATTTTCAATATATTCATTTCTCATTAATCTATTATAGCAAGAAAGGCCAGCTCTTTATCTAAATCTTACATAATGCATTTTTAAACTGGTGAATCCCGGGTTTTCGTGTGACAATATCCATTCTGATATAACAAGATAATAGTAATCCTGAATGGTACGAATCTGATTAAAATACTGATCTATATTTCGTTTCGTTTTTTATTTTATACTTTTGTGCCCTCTACTACATTTAGATCTGAACAGTTGTAGCGGGGGGTTGCGTCAGGTGTCATACAAGCGGATTTTGACCCTATGACGTCAGACATTTGATTAACCAATCAGCGTTGATGTTTCTAGTGGGTTACCCACAGTTCCGTGTACCTCACGCCAAAAACCTCCAGAACCTAGTGTAGTAAAGACAAGTAAAATGAAATTTTGAACTATAAAAAACGAGACGAAATAGGATCTGTGTTTTTATCAGCTTGGAATGGTACGGAATTATTTGAATGCTCTACTCAAGAGTACAAAACACATAGTATTTAATAATTTAGGACGAAACATAAACGGGGGGTTTGAGCTTAGATCAGTGGAAGTACATTTTCTTCAAAATCTCCTTGAAAATTTCCTGGTGGTAAATAATTTGCTGTAACAATTGTATTTCCTTTAGGTCCCGTGGATTTAGCTATACCTAAAACTTTAGTATCTTTCCACACGACTTGCGTAAAATGACCTGAAAAAAAAAAAAAAAAAATGAAATTTAATTTTAGGTACCAAGTTGAATGATAAAACATATAAAATACAAACAGAATGCTTATCTGGTTTCTTTTTGCCCCCATCTCCTCAAATACCAACAAAATACGCCCCCACACCGCCTTATCTCCTCTTAGTCTCGAACACCCATACTATATTATTATTATCGAGAGAATAGCTCTGGGTAACGATATGAAATGAAATGGGGTTTAACTTCCAACTGTTCTGCTCTGACTGGACTAATGAAGACGGGTATGCGACAAACAGTATGCTATGAGGGAAATTTTACCCGGGCAGCGACACTACTGCCTACTCTTATATCGAATTGCAGCTGACAATGGGTTCTTTTACGTACACGCCAATGTGTACACGGGACCTCGGTTATTGGTTCCATCCAAACGACTATACGATGAACTTTCTCGGCCAACACCCAGATCAAACACGGGACCTTCAGGTTATCGAACCAAAGTCTTACTCAGTGAGACACCGCGGCTCTAGCTCTGGGTAACACCTAGATTACCAATTTACCCACTCATTATTGTAAACGCATTACTCGCTAGGACCGATTGAATATCCCCATTGATTTTCATATAACTTTATTTACTAGCATGAGGCAAGTAGTGAAATGAAATGAAATGGGGTTTAACGTCCTACTGTTCTGCTCCGAACTGGGCTAATGAAGACGGACATACAGTGTGCCAGGAGGGAAATTTTACCTAGACAGCGGCACTACGACCTACTCTTATATCGAATTCCAATTGTCAAGGGACCTTTTACGTGTATGCCAATGTGTACACGGGACCTTAATTCTTTTTGCCATCCGAACGACTAGACAGCTACCCTAGTCAGGCCCCCGTGAAGCAAGTACTGGATCACAAAATGCATTCGAAAGAAAAGACATCATTTTCTTTTTTTTACCAATAAATAGTCGGTTTTTCCTACCTGTGCCCATTGTAAAACCCTGTTTGTTAAAATTATAATCTTTTATTTCATTATACCACATCATAGTAGCTTCTTTACCTGAAAATAGAAATTATCAATAAAATGATCATTTATGATGATTTACAGGAATAGATTTCCCGGAATCCTGATTACGTTGTCTAAAACCGGGATTTCTCGGAACCGGATTATCGTTTCTACGCCTACATCAACAAAATAAAGCCAGAAGAAATGTAGTAGTGTAGGTCTAATAGTTTAAAGTAGCTAAGTCTGTAACTTAATATCATCCAAAATCTTCAACATTGAAAACACGATTTATTTGTCAAATTAAATCAACATTCATGTTGTGATCTTACCGGGAAAAGATGGGCTTTTGATATCCACTATTTAAGACAAAATAAACATTTTACCATTGGTATACGAATCGTGTACCATAATGCGCTTCAGCCCCAGTTGTATCAAGAGACTCGAGGGACGAGGCTAGACACATTGCACCAAATCAAACGGCGTATGTAGACTGGAATAACCAGACGCTAGAAATTTGCACTCGCTTGAGACTGCTGGCTTATTTCGCCGAACATAACTGATTTGAAATTGGAGTAAAAACGGAAACCATTGAATGTAAATCAGTTTTTATACATTCATATTACAGTATTATATGCGTTGCGACCCACTTTTGTCAATTTCTAGGTCCCAAATGTTAACGATCCCAGGCATGAAATCCGTAAATCTCTTTGAAAAAGTCAGTAGGAAGCATATAATATTTAAAATCTAGACCACAAAGGACAGCACAATCAAGGTGACCCAGATATACGAACATTCATACGGCACACCACACTCCTGCTATTCCCATGAAGCGGTGGCTGTGATTCCCCTAAAACGGCGAATGGCGAACGGCAAAAAAATAGGGATAATGCGACTTGATGATCGGGATTCCTTTATTCCTGTTTTTATTCTGCTGTAAGACTTAGAGCTATCGGAAAATTCACAACGAAACGAAGAAAGGCCTTGTGCTGATAAAACGAGAAGGCGTATATTTAAAATGCCATTTACGCTGATGAAATAATAATGATTATTTGCAGTTTTTCGACCAAAATTTCTCGGTAGTCCTAATTTTTTATAACAGAATAAAAAATACGGGGGAAATGAAGGAATCCCGATCATCAAGTCGCATTATACCTAATTTTTAGGCGTTCGCCATTCGCCGTTTAGGAGAATTAGCTGTTTTAGAAGAAACACAGACACCGCCCATAAAGTGAAAAGCACCAGCATAGATGAAATATAAGAATAGTTTACTGACCAGATAAATCATAACTACCACCGGCCAGATTTTCACCCATTGACGTTTCCTCACCATTCCACATAAAGCGTCTGTTATCGGGACTATGTTCAAATTGTTCAGTTTTAGCTAAATGATCGGACCATTCTTGCGCTTTTTCGCACAGTTCTTTGTTAATTGTTAATGGTGGAACACCGTGTTTGGCTCGCAGTTCATTGTGAACCTGCAACGCTTCTTTCACAAAATTACTGAATTCTTCTCGCCCTCTGACATCCTCGTCATTAACCTGTTCTTGTTCTAACTGGTTATCATTAACCGGTTCTGGTTCTGGTTCTTGTTCTTGTTCTTGTTCCTGTTGTTGTTGTTGTTGTTGTTGTTCTGTTTCAGATGTGTTGACGGTTTCTATAGTTACTGTAGGAATGGTAGTTTTCTGTTAAAATGTAAAAAAAATATTCTTATAATCCTCTTTTGGAAATATTGATTATATCTAGGCTTCAAAACCTTGTTGGTAAAAGTAGGTACGTGGGTGGATCAAAGGGGAGTGGTTGGGGAAGGCACTCACCATAATCATATTCATGTTCCCTTTTTTATATCAATGTGTTAAAATTTAATAATTGGAGAAGGGGAATTAAGTGACCGAGATTAAACAATTTACTGATTTCCATATATCAAGATTCGAGAAAATACATCCAGATTTTCCGGCGTGGTCCCCCCTTATAAGTGATGCAGGACGGAGGACCTGACAAGAACAGCTGTGTAATCATTCGGATGAGACGAAAAACTGAGACCCTCATGGCACACTGTATGGCGCATGGCCGTCTTCATTAGATTAGTTCGTAGCAAAACAGTAGGACTTTAAACCCTATTTCATTTCATTTCATTTCATATATCAAGACAGGTTACTCCAGGTAGGATTCCGACTATTAATCCCTCCCTATTGAATGAATGAATTGGGGTTTAACTTCCTACTTTTCTGCACCGACCGGGATTATGAAGACGGGCATACGCCTTGAGGGCAATTGAACTCCCAACTTTCAAGAGTGTTTTACGGGCCTTCCTATTAACACTAATGTTCAGGTCATGTCATGCTAGGTTACAAATTATCTCCCCGTTAGCCTATAACATTTAAAAAAAATAAACATTCCGATATGTGCTCTATAATCACAATATTGATAACAATATTGAAACGAGCTGCCAGTCTCGATTTTTTTTTCTACTCTAGATCAAAGGAATATATACCTCGAAGCGATTTATTTATTTAGATATATCATATATTATTTATGTTTACTCTCAAGCACATAATATACATGTAATTTACGTGAATTATTGCACTGTGATAGCATATAAAACACAAATTTATATGGAAAACAATCGCTGGATTTATTTCACACTACGTTTCAACAAGTTCCTCTTGTCGTTCTCAAGTAAGTAATGACAGAATAATAGCAAGAAATCAAATTATATATACAATAAATACAGGATAGCAAATACAGGAGGACCGCACTACACACAAACAAAACCAACAGGACAAACCTGTGGACAAACTACACAGACATTGCAAGAAATAAACAACAGAGATCAGATCAAGTAAATTTGATCCGGGGGCCGGCCGGGGGCGTCCAGTGCGCTGTACAGTCCAGGACCTGTAATGATAACAGGCTTCGTTCAAAATGAAAAACGAAAACAATGATTTAGAAAAAAAAACCATAATAGAAATAATGGATCGGCCTTTAAAGTTATTGTAGTAATGTATACTTACGTTTGTTGTATTCTCATTAGGTTTGTGTGGAGTTTTAGCGTCCTCTTGTACAGTTCGACTTGAACTCTGTGAAATAAAATGGACAATAATTGTAAAATGAACAATTACAGAAAAATGGACAATATATATCAATATTAAAATGTTGACATAATTATATAATATACTTCAATTGTTTTGTTTCGACAAGTGGTCATTTTTTGCAAGATGCAGTAGTTGACCACAGCAATGATGTCGCAGACAATCTGCTAGATATAACGCTAATTTCTTTCTAGTAACCACAGTATCAGGGATATATGGGGCGGAATTCATGACACGATTCTAACTGTGTCATAACACGAGAGAGAGAGAGAGAGAGAGAGAGAGAGAGAGAGAGAGAGAGAGAGGGAGGATTTAACGTCCACTCGACACAAACTAGGTCATTTCGGGACTAACACATGGTTCAATTTTAATTTAATAATTGGCTTGCGATCATACTCCTTGCCACGTTCAACCGAAGAATCGAAAGCCCGCCAGTTGACTCAATGACAGACCTTATGATAGAGCGCACACGTGCGCACCATTCGGCCATCCAACCCCCAACTCTTTAACTTAGTATAATGCCTGTGCTAATATGGTCGCTTCATTGCATGTGAAATGAAATGAAATTGGTTTAAACGTCCTACTGTTCTGCTCCGACTAGACTAACGAAGACGAGCATACAGTGTGCTATGAGGGACATTTGCCCGTGCAGCCGCACTATGGCTTACTCTTATATCGAATTCCAACTACCAAGGGATCTTTTACGTGCACGTCACAGGACCTCGGTTTTTCGTCCAATCAGAACGACTAGACAGCTGTCCTTGTCAGGCCCTCCGTCCTGCACCACTGACAAGGGGGGACCATTGACAAAAACTTAAAATAAAACTCAATCAAAAGTATGAATCTTTCAGATATTTTAGATTAAGTTTTCGTGAATAAGACCCACAGAATAAAAAGAAAAATAGATCTTACACATCCTGCTCCCATTTTAAGTTTAAATGTATCTTGATAAATCCACAATAAAACCTATCTCACTAAAGAAGTTCAACACAATTGTCAAGACACAAATACAGTTCCTCCGCTTGATGTGAGTTCTCCAATATTGACCCTCTCCTATTAATCTACTTCCTTCTTTCAATAGGTGTTATAAATGCATTTGTTTACAGTGGTTGCTATGTAATAAAATTAAAGAATTATATATACGGGATTAATGAACCGTTGTCAATTTCGCTGGTCATTACCATGTATTCATAATGGATTATGTGTAATAACATATTGACCGTGACAGTATTTATTGCGGTAATTAAATCGCCCGTAAATCTTATTAAGATCTTGGTAGTGTTATATATTAAAGGGACTATCCCGATTTCAAAAGAGCCTAAAAAAAATATAGAGGAATGGTGTATTTACCTTCTATTATTATTATTATTATTAATATATTTAGAGCCCACTCCATACATTATCTCAGTAGGCTTTACAATTTATACATATAACACAGAACACAATAAAAATAAAAATATCATAATATACATAATAAGAATACGTGATATGTGATAAAGATACAATCATTAATTTAAAAGTAGTAGTGCCTAAAAAGAAACGTTTTGAGAGTGGCCTTAAATTGACTGTAAATATCGATTGCCCTAAGATTTCGAGGGAGAACATTCCACAGTTCGGGCCCACAGACTGTCAGTGAGCGCTTTGCATATGCGGTAAAATGGCGTGCCTCTCTCGTGGAGGGTGGTTCGAGTCGGATCTCATCCGAACTACGAGTGACTCTTCCGGATCTCTGAACGGACACCAGCTCACTGAGGTAACGCGGCGCCGTACGAAGGTGAATACTTCTGAAAATAATACACAGAATTTTGAAGCGAATTCTGCTCTCTACCGGAAGCCAATGGAGCTCACGTAGCATGGGCGTGATAGAATCACGCGATCGATGCGACATCCTGGCAACTAGCCGAGCAGCAGAATTCTGGATTAGCTGTAATTTCTGAATTTGATACGAAGGCAGGCCGAAAAGTAAACTGTTGCAGTAATCCAATCTGGATGTAACAAAACCATGAACTAATTTTTCCGTACTTCTTTGGTCCAAAAGATTCCTCAATTTTCCTATACGCCAGAGAGAGTACGACGCAGCACGACACACGGCGACAACATGCTCGCCTAAAGAGCCGGAAGAGTCAAATATTACGCCCAGATTCCGGGCCGACTGGGACGGGGGAACTGTGACGTCACCAATCCGCACAGCAGCCTCCAGCTCAAAATATTCAGTCGTTTGGACGTGAACGTCAAACTGCTTATCCGGACACGTAACCCTTTTAAGATTTCGGGTCAGTTTTTTCGTTGGGTGACCTGATAATCGATTCCCGTTCCTTGAGAGGTCTATATAGTGAATGAACCATGACCTCTACTTGATAACGAAAGGTAAATTTCACCTACACATTATTATTATAAAATAAAAGTCTACTTTTATGCAGACACCGCATAATACAGCTTGGGACACGGGTCTCCATTTCCAGATGAAGACTGACGGGTTTAAGTTGTTTGAAAACGTATCACAAATATTGAGTTAGTTGCTCGGCCCTTAGCTAGATGAATTTAAGGGATTTTAACACAAAATTAAGCAGTTTTATTCTCCAAAAAATATCGGGATTAGCCCTTTAATATAGATACTTGTTGACTTTACACATACCAATACATAATATATAGCAATAACATAATATACTCCACTGAGTAAACATACTTACGGACACCTCTTTACTTTCATAATATTTCTGTACTGGTTTTATTTTTTATTTTTAGCAGAGGGCTAAAAATATAGAATGATAGATATATGTTCGAGGTGTAAGGTGGATGGAAGCGTTCTCCTTCACCTGACTCCTGCAGGGGGTGGTGGCCACAGAGAGAGGGAGAGAGAGAGAGGGAGAGAGAGAGAGAGAGAGAGAGAGGGGGGGGGGTTTAACGTTCACTCGACACAAACCAGATACATTTCGGAACAAACATACAAGCGGGGAATCAAAACCTCGCCACTTGAATCAATAACATACCTCGTGGTAACCCCCCCCCCCCCAACCACATACATTGACTATTGAATGGTAAATATATGGTTACATAGGAAGTGATCCCACGGGAGTAAAATATGAGTTGTCAAGTGAAGACTGAATTAATGCAATTCTTATACTGCATTATAGCAACATACTGGGTACTGGAATCGGCTGAGGTTTGCCGAGTGAAAGCGTATATGGGGCTTTGGCTCATGGAACTGCTAAAGGGTTTACAATGCTAAATATATAGACTCTACAGAGTAAACATATATAGACTCTACAGAGTAAACATGTTTAGACTCTACAGAGTAAACATGTTTAGACTCCACTGAGTAAACATGTTTAGACTCCACAGAGTAAACATGTTTAGATTCTACAGAGTAAACATGTTTAGACTCCACAGAGTAAACATAGTTTTATTCTGTGTTGACTCCCGTCTGGTTTACTAGCAACCTACGATCACTCCCTTAAAAACCTTTCATTTACTTCATTATTGCTTTACATACGTTAAAAAGCCACGTCCTCAACTCAATATTATCCACAGTCTTCGACATTGTAAACACGACTTATTGGTTAATTTAAATCAACATTAATGTTGTTATCTTACCGTGATATCCAGTATTTAATCCAGTAATTGGCACGAATCGTGTGCCAGAATGCTTTCGGGCCCCAGTTGCATGCGAGGCTAAATATATCCCATGTAGGAGAATCGATGTAGACTGGAATAATTAGATGCTAAAGACTGCCATTCATTTCAGATTCTTCGCGTATTTCGCCGAACACAACTGATTAGAAATTACAGTAAAAACAGAAACCATTGAGTGTAAATCAGTTTATATACATTCATATTACATTATTATGTGCGTTGCGAGCCATTTGTGAGCATTTCTAGGTGGTACAGAATAGCGATTCAGCTTCTTTAATGTGGTTATTAATGCTACATTGTTACTGTAGATCCTTACTATGGCTATTTATCCTCGGATAAAGACACGGCTAAATCTAAAAGTTAAGGCCAGCTCAATTTTTTTCAAGGTCGCTGAGATGTAAATAAGGTTAGGTTAGGTTTAAGAATTTGGAGGAGAAGTTCAGGGTTAGGTTTAAGAATTTGGGGGAGAAGTTAAGTCTCCACATAAGCACTGACCTAGGATGATGAAAAATTAGTTCGTGATATTTCCTAGTTTTGTCAAAAATACATACAATACATTATATACAATGGCTGGTCCAGGGTTAGGGTTAGGGTTAGGGTTGGGATTAGCGCTAGTCCTTTTTACATCTCGTGAACTGTGACGAAAAATTGAGCACTAACCATAAAGTCACCTTTCAAGCTACCCCACCGAGTTTACGTGCGCTCGACCTGGTAGATGTACAGATACAAACTTGTTCAACTTTTACTTCTGCTGAGTCAGCATGAGATAATAGTTATTATGACGTCATTTAAAGCACGAGATAGTGTAGATTATGACATCATTTAAATCTTTAAAGAGGCAGTTGTTATGTAAAATGTTTGAACGTGATGAGTCATGCATATTTATCATTTACGATTTTAAACACTAAACTTTGCAATGACAGTCATGTAATGCGTTATCTTTTAACAAACAAATATTACCTTGCATATAGTTTTATCTGCAGATATTTCGACATAAATATCTATGTTGTTAAGTGGGTAAACAGCCTTGAGAAGTTCGAGTCAGTGGCGGGTGGCGGATCTATTGTTAAATGAACGGCAGCTTAAGTTTCAGGGCCCTAATCGCGGATGGGTCTCACAAGTGACCTTTGTCCACCGAGAAACCGAGGAAGTTCATTGGGATTTTCCAGCGTGGTCCCCCTTTGTCAGTGGTGCAGGACTGAGGCCTGGCAATGGATAACGTCCCGTGTGCACATTGGCGTGCACGTAAAAAATCCCTTTGCAGTTGGAATTCCATATAAGAGTAGGCCGTTGCGCAGCTGTCCGGGCAAAATTTCCCTCATATCACACTGTATGACGTATGCCCGTCTTCATTAGCCCAGTCGGAGCAGAGCTGCAGGACGTTAAACCCCATTTTATTTGGATTAAAGTAATTAGGTCTATACACATAATAGGGACCAACATCTACTGGTAATATCCCAGGTAGAATCAGGTCTTAGGCCTACAATGAGTTAAATAGGCCTACTTTATGCATATTGTCTCAAGAAAATGACAGCACAAAGAAACTGTGCTTGAATAGGTATAGTTTTAAACAATATTCTATTCCATTGGGAAAAGATTGAAAAACAGACAAAGCCTATAAGTATATGTGAATATTATGTTTCTAAAAACACAGCAAAAATAATTCTTGTAAATTGTACCATCTTAAATAAAACACTATGTTTAATTTTATCATCCTATGATGCAGCATGCATGCATATCATATTTCCCTATTTTTCATCCTCCA
Organism: Patella vulgata; assembly: GCF_932274485.2. NCBI lineage: Eukaryota > Metazoa > Mollusca > Gastropoda > Patellidae > Patella > Patella vulgata. The sequence continues at coordinate 10,565,352 of NC_065885.2, forward strand.
TAACTAGAAAACTATAAAGCACAGGCATTTTTTTTTATTCAACTAATTTGATTATGTAAGAAAGATAATCCAATACATGTATTGTAATTTTAATAAAAAAATCTGAGATGTGGTGGTTAACTTCAAAAAAAACAAACACCTCGAAATGTCCCGAAACAAAGTAAATGTGTGGTGATCTGATAAGTTCCAGAGACCCATAAATGGGGGTCCGCCACCGATACCCGTAAACATCTTGTGATGAGACACTGAATAGATCTCTCTAGGTCGCAATAACCATTCCCCTTGTATATCACATACACTATATATATATGATCACACTTTTAAGATATTGTCAGTGAAAATTGTTTGATACACGTATTGTCTCTCTCAAATTCTTAATTGAATCGAAAAACTGCAGTAAAATGTCTACATTGGGTTATTGGAATATACGAGGGGTAAGATAAATATTTCTATCAACATATATGTAGTTATTCTTCACGGGAATGAAATGAAATTAGATTTAACGTATTACTTTTCTATATCGACTGGATCAAAGAAATGGGGTTTAACGTCCTACTGCTCTGCTCCGACTGGGTTAATGAAGGGAAATTTTGCCAGGAAAGCAACTGAATTCCAACTGTCAAGGACCCCTATACGTGCACTATGATTTTGCCCGGACAGTGGCGCCACTACTTACGAATTCCAACTCCTCTCAGTGGTTATTTTACACGCAGCCAATGCGTACATGGGTTTTTTGTCATGGTCTGCCCATAAAAGTTCAACATTAAAACGAACAATTTGTTTTTAATGACAAAGTAGGAAAGAGATTTGTTGAATTTTATAAACATTTTTGCCTTTTGTAGCTAGCTCAACCTATCAGATTTCTACTACATTATGTGGGTGAAGAATTCACGGATCGGCTATATGAATTGGGTGATGGTGAGTATTAAATTAACATGGATTACACGGTGGCTCAGTGATTTAGGCGCTGGCTCGCTAACCAATTGAAGGAGGGTTGGATGGCCGAATGGTTAGGACGTGCGCGCTGTATCATAAGGTCTGTCATTGAGTCAACTGGCGTGGTTTCGATTCCCCAATTGTACGTGACAAGGAGTAGGATCGCCCGTCCAACCTCTTGGGTTTTCTCTGGGTCCTCCGGTTTCCTCCCACTGCTAAAGACCTCTACGCGCAAGCGAATTATTGAAATAAAATTGGGCCACGTGTTAGTCTCGAAATGACCTAGTTTGTGTCGAGTGGACGTTAATCCTTATTTCTCTCTCTCGCGCTAACCAATTGAGGGGAGGTGGGGGGGGGCGAATGGTTAACACTTGCGAGTTCGATCATACGACCTAATTTATGTCGAGAGGACGTTCATACACCATGCAGTGTACTATGAGGGAAATGTTGCCCGGACAGCCCTACTATTTAAATCGAGTTTCTTCCGACTATACGCTGTCAGGGGGTACCATGTCGGTAAACCTTGATGAACTTTCTCGGCCAACACTGGGATCTCAAGTTTAGCGAGCCACTGTCTTACTCACAGAGCCACTTCGACTCCAGACTCCAGAATCGGATTGATCTAACACCGTTTGGGCGTAAAAGCCAGGTACAGATTTGTCAGACTGTTCTGCGATCAGATAACCTGGTTTGCAAAAAGAGCCCGATAGTGAGGTGTCTGTTTCAGCCCTTGGGCCCACCTTATCTGCGCTCACAGGTGTGTCACCATTTAATATGTATACAAAGATACAGCAACATTTTGTCAAATGTGTGAAGTGGTATCGGGTGTTCCAGAAAGCTTATGCCCTGTGGCACTTTTTTTTTGTTCTACTGCATTGGAAAAAAGTTGAAACAAGTATTTACCAACGAAAACAATGTTACTGTCGTGGGTGGGGATGGGGGGGGGGGGGGCTAACTCAATGATCGCCCCAGTTGACGTAGACTCCAGGTGAATATAGCTTGTGATGGGTGAAATCTTTAAAACGTATTTTCTGCTTCTAGCACCAGGTTTCAGTAAGGAAGAATGGACAAGCGTAAAGGACAAATTGGGTTTAGATTTTCCTAATGTAAGTTTTCAGAAATATTATCACCCCATTCATCTCATTAAAACAGGCCCATGCACGGTCCTTTTTGTCATTTAAATAGGCTTATACATGTCATTCTAGCATTTAAATAGGCTTATACAAACCCTTCTGTAACTTAAACAGACTAATACAGATCCCTCTGTTACTTAAACAGACTAAAACAGACTCCTCTGTTACTTAAACAGACTTATACAGGACTTTCCGTTACATAAACAGACTTATACAGGCCTTTCCGTTACATAAACAGACTTATACATGCCTTTCCGTTTCACAAACAGACTTATACAAGCCTTTCTGTTATTTGAATACGTCTACACAGGTCAATTTGGTACTAAAACAGCCCCTTCTGTTATTTAAATAGGCTGGTACAATCGATATTCCTTGATGAATTCCGGTAATTGTCCGCTCGTTTGAATGTATTTGTTTTTGCTCAGCCTGTTTATTATCACTTCAATGGCTTAAATAAAAACAGAAAACTAGATTGTTGAATTTATCTTTTTAGCTTCCCTACTATATTGATGATGATGTAAGAATAACTCAGAGTAATACTATAATTAGATATCTGGGACATAAATATAATTTGTGTAAGTATACAAGCAATTTGTGTGAGTAACAAGCAATTTTTGTAAGTATAACAAGCAATTTGTTTAAATTTGTGTAACTTACAAGCAATTTGTTCAAATTTGTGTAAGTAACAAGCAATTTGACTAAGTAACAAGCAATTTGTGTAAATTTGTGTAAGTAACAAGCAATTGTGTAAGTAACAAGCAATTGTCTAAGTAACAAGCAATTGTCTAAGTAACAAGCAATTGTCTAAGTAACAAGCAATTGTCTAAGTAACAAGCAATTGTCTAAGTAACAAGCAATTATAAAGAATATAGAGAATTATCTAAAGCAGGGGACACATTTTGGAATGGTAACGTAAATTGTTTTGGTAAAGCTTCCTTTTCTCGATCCGTCTTCATTAGCCCAGTCGGTGCAGAACAGTAGGACATTTTAAAAAATTTAATTTAATATCTTCATCTTGCCGATGGACATTCGCCTGCGTTTGTGATATCTCATATTGTAACGTCCTTCCGTTGATGTTTATTTTCTTTAAAAAAAGAATTAATGAAGCCTAAATGAACCAGTAAATAGTGTATTTTTTTATTTTGTAGTGGGTACAACAATAAAAGAAAAGGTTGCCTGTGATATGATGCTAGAGAATGGCATGGATTTAAGAAATAGGTCTGTTTATGTGTCCTACAATCCTGATTATGTAAGTTTCTATTCAGTCACCGATATTTCCAAATGTGTATGACTAAAACAACCCCGCAATTTCCGGTAAGATTCGTCAAGTGATTCCGGTCATGATCGGCTGATTCCGGCATGATCGGCTGATTCCGGTTATGATAGGTTGAGTCCCGTGTCCCCGCGGTGATTAGCAATTCAGGATAAAATTATCTAGGTCATAAAGCTATCGCATATTCGGATAGCTACTAGTCCCGATTTTGCGTGGTTACAATGTATTTAAAGTCGCCGATCGTCATTGGAGTGATTTTGAATCTCTTATCGGAATATCAAAATGATCCATTGCCGTTCGGTATTTAGAAAGATATGATGAATTGAGAACTTTGTAATGTTCGGCATCATATGCATAAATCTCAATCTGATTAAAACACAGATCCAATTTCGTTTCGTTTTTATAGTTCAAAATTTCGATTTTAATTGTCTTTACTACACTTGAATCTGGAAGCGTTGTTATTTAACTCGTGTTCTGCTTGAAATGAGGGATCAGCCAATCAAATGGTCTGTCGAATCGAGCGTTTGACCTTGTTTGCGCGGAACTGTGGGTAGACATTAGCGGTAATAGAAATCAAAACAAAGCAAAAGTAGATAAAAAAATACATGGCGGTCGCTAATTGGTTAATCGAATGACAGACGTAATCGGGTCAAATGTCGCTTGCTTGGTACCTGACGTCATAGAACGTGAGCTCCCACTATAACTTGTTAGATCTACATTGTGGCCCATCGAAAGTATAAAAAACGAAACGAAATATAGATCTATATTTTATTTAGATTGCATAAATCAATGTACACATGAGTGGATGTAAATGACGATCAAAGATATTAAATCAATCTCTAATACCCCAGTCAGAGCCCCATAAACCCCAAATATCGTGCTGGGGTCTCCATGGTCGCAAATGATCGCCGAGTCACGGCGTTAATTGTTTTGAGCATGTTTAAAACAAACGCCAAGGTTCTGCGATCTGACCTGGAAAGCTATGAGAACGCGGCTTTTTTCAAGTTTGTAATTTTTTGTGACATTATCTCGTGTTGTGTTCACGTTTGCCGGCGACCTTGTGCATTTTCTGGTCGCCATCCCGGTCTTACGGGTCCATAACTGTCAATCTATTTCTTTAATTTTTACCACAGTGTCCCCAAATCAGTTCATGTGAAACTGTGGATAAATAACCAAACAGAATTAATTTACAATTCATCACATTTGTAAAGATACTGTATTCGTCACTGATTTATCTGTTACAGGAAAATGTAAAGGGAGACTACTTCTCTAACTATCTTCCCGCAACCCTGGCTGGATTCGAAAAATATCTTGGTGATAAACCATGGTTTGCTGGTGAAAATGTAAGTTTTATACGTCACACGTTAAGAATTAAATGTGAATGTGTCCAACGTCAATCGGTCAGTCAGTCTGTCCACAATTTGATGTGAATATTTTACCGGGCAGAATACGTTAAAGAGAGAGAGAGAGAGAGAGAGAGAGAGAGAGAGAGAGAGTGTATGGGGTTTAACGTCCACTCAACACAAATTATGTCATTTCGGGACTAACATAAAGTTCAATTTTATTTGAATAATTCACTTACGCGTAGAGGTCTTTAGCAATGGGAGTAAATCAGAGAACCGGGCGAAAACTCACGAAGCTGGACAGACCACCCCACACCATGCCACTTGACTCAATGACAGACCTTATGATCCAACGCGCACGCGTTAAACCATTCGGCCACCCAACAACCCGTTTTTAAATGAATGAATGATATGGGATTTAACGTCCCTTTTTGCAGATCCAACCGAACTTGTGAAGACGGGCATACGCCATACAGTGTGCTAGGAGGGAAATTTTATCAGGATAACAATTAAGATATTGAATTCCAACTATCAAAGGTTCTTTTACGTGCTCTCCAATGTATACACGGTACCTCGGTGTTTTCATCCGATCCGAACGACTAGACCTTGTCTCGTATCAGGTCCTCCTTCCTGCACTAGTTCAGCCAGCTGCAAAATGCCTCCTTGACGACTGGTAGCAAGCTGGGTGTCTAAACTGTTAAATGTTTACGTTCGAACGACAAAGTTAAACTGGTTTAACGATCGCCGGCAGTTTTAAATCATCTTCGATGTCATAGCTAGCCTACGATATTTACTGGATTAGAACCCAATCTGCTGCTCAACGCTCATTGATGATTATATAAAAAAAATGGATAATCGAGACTATGTTTTTATCGTACCGACTTTAGTAATGATGATCGGGGCTAGGCTTAAAATTCAATCGCTAAATTCTCGGTTCAGAGTGGATCAATTTGACTAAAATTTTTCAGCAAATTCTCTTTACATTATCTGGTTTTTAACTATTATAGTGAGAACTGCCATCTGATCTTTATCTTATCTTCCATGATGTATCTTTAAATGAAGGGTCTGTGTTATGTTTTATTTCATGTTTCTGTTCTATTTATTTCAGATCACCGTTTGTGATTTTCCGTTATATGAATTACTGGATCAACATCGTCTAGTGGCGCCGACTTGTTTGGATAAATACCCCAAATTAAGAGCATTTTTAAGTCGATTTGAATCTTTACCTAGGAATAAACTATTCATGACAACACCCATGTATATGAAGCATCCAATTCACAATAAAAATGCCAACTTTCGCTAATGATAAATATATTTCATATTGATCAAATTGTAATGCTTAGAATCATTAGTAGGAAAAGGTATGACTACAGTAGAAAATATCATGGCCTTTGTTCAACGAATTTATAATTATTGCATTATCATATTTAGAAGCAAACCAAACTAGCGGTAAATGTTTCGATTCTGTATAATCAAACCCAGAATCATTTTTTTTTTTCGTGATTCTCCAGTATGATCTTTAAACTTTATACCAATGTGACATCTTATTTTTTCAGCTATTGTGAATATTGTAAAAGCGCATCAGTGCAGCTAATCTAGATGGATGTTGGCCCTTTATAAATGTTCATTATTATTATTATTATACAGACAGAGTCTGTCCAATTGTGGTTGGTAACAAAATTGCTTGTTTGTGTAATCGTTTTGCAATGGAATTACAGACTCTTACACAGATGGTCTGGCCAAGTATCATTTTGATAACAAACTATATTTTTTGTATAATCTTATAGTACTATACAATTACAAATTCTTACACAGTTTCCCCAAGTATATGTTAATATGCAGAACTACCATTCCGTTCGAGGAAGGTTGGGTGGTCTAGTGGTTTAACGCGTGCGCATGAGACCATACGGTCTGTCATTGAGTCCAGTGGCGTGGTTTGGATTCTGCGCTTGTGCGTGGGATGGATTAAGGTCGCCTGTCCAACCTCGTGGGTTCTTTCCGGGTTCTCCGGTTTCTTCACACTGCTAAAGACCACTACGCGCAATCGAATTATTGAAATAGAATTGGACCATCTCTCTTTCCATCTCCCAGACTCTGGTCACATCTACACAGATGCCCCTACACCCTCACATTGTTGGGTTATCCTGTTCTGATTGATTTGTTAACATCAGTAATTATCTGTGGAGGAAATCGTGATTAAAATGATTCACAATAACCCGTTAAAACATTCTGTTAAACCCTTTATTATAATAACTATTATCATAGTCTAATCGTGTTTGTAAACATCAAATCTGGACAAATGTTTAATTTTCAATAAATAATGCTTTAACATGGCAATACTGGTTTTATTATGTGTTCACAATTATTCAAATGCAAATGTAATTATATTTGCTTTCGTGTTTAGATTGTGTGTGTCTATGTCTGCTCGCAATGACAACGATCTACATACAAATGCATACATGTATGTAGTTATTTTACTTGTGCGTGTTTGGATTCTGTGCCTATTACGCAAGAATAAGAATCGTCAAGACTGGAGTGGAGCTTAAAGGAGCTAAATCGCTAATATTTGGGACCTAGAAATTGACACATATAATAATGTAATATGAATGTATATAAACGGATTTACATTCAATCATTTCCCTTTTTGCTCTGATTTCAAATCAGTTATGTTCGGCGAAATACGTCAGAAGTCTTAATCGAATGGCAATCTCTAGCGTCTGGTTATTCCAGTCTACACTGATAGTATTTATTGCGCATGCTCTCCAGGTAAGAATATGCCGTCTCCGTTTGACATGACTTGAGGAATATGTCTGGACAGTGGTGTTTCAGCGTACTCTTCCTCGACTACGGGATCTCTAATGTACAATGCCAGTGTGTTTTGGGGACCTCAGAATTTTGTTTCATCCCAGCGACATATCAGAAACTTGGGCACTACCTCAGACGAATAAAGGTTTTCTTGGCTCGATCACGTCGGAATTTGATCCCTGGATATTCCCAGCACGGTGCTAGATCTTTGTTCGATCTGAGAAATATCTTTCCCTGTTTATACCCACAGTTCTAACCCTAACCCCTTAGAATAGTTTTAGCCACAATCCACCGTTCTTACAGCTTCAATTTGTACGTTTGACATGTAATTTATAAACCTAACCCGAACCCTAACCCTAACCCTTGAGAAAGATATTTCTCAGATCGAACAAAGATCTAGTATTGTGCATATCCAATAGTTCGATTGTTCTTTTGAAACTCGGCCACCAAACACTCTTTATTCACACTTTATTATCGTCTAGCGCTAAAATCTTATCAGGTTATTTCCTAAGGTAAATATCTATATCATAACAGAAGTTAATTAACAGAAAATGCTGATACATACATTAACATTTGAGTTAATGATAAACATGGCCACAGATCACCAGTGATTTCCCCATTGACTTTAATGCTAATTCTCGTCTCTTAGCATGTATGATGTTCATCATGAAAAACTTGAGATACACAAGCTGTAGAGACAAGTATACATGCAATTTTCATATCAACATTTCAAATTAACCAACTTCTTTAACTATTTATAAATCCTTCCGCCTCAAAATCATGAATATTCACCAAAACTTGGCAGAAAATGTGTTTTCAAACACCAAAAAGTCAACAAAAATCGCAATGCAAAAAAAGGAAAAAACGAAAAAAAAAGAGGACTAAAATTAACTTTCGCCCTACATTGGGCGCAGGAATATTTGGTGAGCTGTGTCCATATGATCACTGGAAATCTGTTTCGAAGAGGCATTGCGAAATCCTTCTTATAACCCGGTGTAAGGTGACTGTCCTTTATAAGATCAAATGCCTTCTACATGTGACGTCACGTCATACGTCGATCATTGGCTCGATGGCGCATACATTGTTCACATAAGACGTAGTAACGTAACAAGGTGCGGCACAATGATGCCTTTTACTCATATTATATACCCATTAATTACGCTAAATAGGAAAAGTATTTCTTATCCAGGTATACTTCAAACACCTTTACTAATTTTTCCAATGCTTCAAAAAATGTTTTAGAATTTAATTTGCAGAAGGAAAAAAGTTAATATTGTGTGGTAATTAACCTGTCAGTGATTGTAGCGGTCTAGCGAATATTCTCTGCTGATCAGTGTGGATGCGCAGGCACGCCATCCCAAACTTAGGCTGCCTGTCTACACCCTACAGCTAGACAAATCGGCCCCGTTTGTCGCGACGCAGGATCTCTAAAACTATTATGGCCACTTCCGCCTTCATTTCTATCGGGTTTGGAGCTCAAAGTACGGCAATAAACTGATCGCTCTAACTTGACTGAATGAAAAATCTAACATACCTTTCGACTTTGTGGAATAACAATCTATAATTCTACTGATCTTTTTTTTGAAAATCTTATCGGATTCCTGAGAACAGATGTAGGCCTATTTTCTTCATGATCACCATCAAAACATTGAAGAATCCATTATGTCGTAAATTTTATGTTAATTAGATTGCCATTACTTAGATTTTCCTTTTTCTCACTGATTTATTGTCGATTTGGGATGATACGAATATTTAGTATATATTAAAGACGTCTCTATTCATTTGACCTCATTTGATCTGTAACATTAAGAGTTAAGTGGATTTATCTCCCTTTCATGATTAATAATAATGTTCTCATGAGCCCTTTTTTTTCGGCATGAAGCCTTAGTGCATAAGGTACTTATATGTGTATCTCCCCTGTTGGGAGCTATGTATACTATTATATTTTCTTACTTGACTGTCATTTGGGTTTTCTCTCTTTGTTTGCTCTGTACCATGTCCCCTGTGGACCCTTGATTGGAAATAAAGCTATTATTATTATTATTTATTATTATTGTATTCTGTTGTAGATTGTGAAAATTTTGGATCCATGTGTCGACGCTTTAAATCACATGGATCCATTAAACCTTCTAACTGTTTAATTCCATTTTTTTCATTGAAGATTCTTATATTACAAATCTTTCCTTACTCTAGAAACGTAATCACTGGGGTGGATCGATGTGTGCAGTATGCAGGCACGCGTGAAATCTGTGACATATTAATTAGTTTTCAGTATTAACGTTTTAATTAAATAATTCATTGATTAAATAATACATAATGAAATAATATGACTTAGTAAAAATAAATTATATTAAAATAAAACTTGAGCATTGTATACGTTTGTACTTTTATGTTTGATAAGCTATCCGTAGACTATAACATCAACGCCACCTATCAAAATTAGGTCAATCTTTGACATCGTTGTGGACACATTTGAGATCACTCTACATTGAAGTACTTTGTCCTCCTTTCCCCAAAACGACATATAATAGAGAGGGGCCTGTATGGCAGGTGTGTTGACATAAACTCGCACTTTCTCCAGTTTTCTTATAAACTGAATTTAAAATGCCTAGATCTACACTGGGTTATTGGAACGTAAGAGGGGTAAGAGAAACATTCGTATTTTAAAGGACAATGTTAGTGTCAGCCATTATCACATATGTGACAGAACGCATGGTTAAACACATTTCAAATATAATTTTAACACAGAGATCATTGCTACGGTAGATGCGTAAAGAAGATTTGAAGAAACGGGAAGTGACGCAAAAAATGGAAGACACGAGTTATCCTTATATATAACTGACTGAAGGAACGAGCGATAACAGATACATGGTCGAATTACAGCTCACTGATAATTCCGTGCGGTTGGGACGAAAAACCGAGGTCCCATATACACATTGGCGTACACGTAAATGATCCATTGACAGTTGAAATTCAAAATAAGAGTAGACCGTATGCATGCCGCTGGCGGGGCAAACGTCTTTCATGGCACACTGTATGGCGTATGCCCGTCTTGATTAGCCGAGTCGGAGCAGAACAGTAGGACGTTAAACCACATTTCATTTCATTTCATATAAAAAAGAACACTTTGTTTTTTACGACACCGTTAATGATATTCATTTTGCAGCTAGCTCAGCCAATTAGATTTTTACTACATTATGTTGATGAAGACTTCACGGATCAACTGTATGTAATCGGTCCCGGTAAGTTTAGGTAATGTCGTCAAAATGTCACTAATTTATTTCATATCGGAATGTCACTAATTGATTTAGTGTCGGAATGTCAGCATTTGATTTCATAGTGGAATGTCATTAATTGGTTACATATCAGAATGTCAGCAATTGATTGAATATCGGCATGTCAGCAATTGATTGAATATCGGCATGTCACTGATTTTGTTAGTATTGGATTTTAATATCGGAAGGTCACTAATTAGTTTCATATCGAAATGAACCATGGATTGAATATCGGGATGTCACCAATTGATTTCACAGCGGAATGACATTAATTGGTTTCATTTAGGAATGCCACTTATTGATTTAATATCGGATTTTCACTTATTCCAGACAAACGAATGTGCAAGAACTATGCAAAAATTAGGGTGTCTAACTTTGCTCCACATGCATAGCTAGAGTATTGGGGGTTGGATCGTGGGCATTGTTGCACCAATACCGGTTATGCCGAAGTAAAAAAAAGTTAAACAGATAATTGTATGAGCTCCAATGGGGCTTCATGTACCGGCTGCGTCCCCTCTCTTTGCATCTTGATTCGAGGAACAATTAAACAGTATTTTTTTGTTTTGTTTTCAGCACCAGAATACAGCCGGGAAGACTGGAAAAAAGTAGAGAACAATCTAGGTTTAGATTTTCCTAATGTAAGTTTAAGAGATGGTAGCATATTCAATATTCGCTGATCTCTTTAGAAATTAACTACGCCCGCCAATTCGAGTTCTTCTGGGTTTCATATAAATATATTAGAGCTTGAATATGTCATATAAATAGGCTTATACAGGCCCTTCTATTACTTAAACAGGCCTGTATACTTAAAGAAACCAATAGAAATCCCTCTGTTACTTCAACAGACCATACAGGTCACAATTCTATGGAATACAATTACTGCTTATGACTGAGCGACGTTTCGACTAGGCTTCTCTAGTCATTATCAAGCAATGATAAAATTTGAAAATATGATAAGACAATACAAGCCCTTATGTAACTTATACAGACTAATACAAGCCCTTCTGTTACTTAAACAGACTAACACAGGCTCTTCTGTTATTTAAATAGGCTGATGCAATCGGTATACCTCGCTACATTCAGGTAATTCCGGTCCGTTTGAATGTGTGTTTTTTCGCCGCCTGTGTATTATCGTGTCAACCCAAAAAAACAAAATTGTTGAATTTATCTTTTCAGCTTCCCTACTATATTGATGATGATGTAAGAATAACTCAGAGTAATACTATAATTAGATATCTGGGACATAAATATAATTTGTGTAAGTATACAAGCAGCTTATGTAAGTATACAAGGAATTTGTGTAAGTAACAAGCAATTTGTGTAGTAAGTAACAATGGCAGCGGTGTGTATGGGGGCAGAGGGGGCGACGTACCCGAGCATCGATTTCAAAGAAGCAGGTCGATTTAGACTTTGATGTACAAGATGTCGTATACAGTCGGAAAAGCCAGTGTGAATGGGGATTCGTGTTTTGATAAGCAAGGGCAGGGTTGGCTCTATACCTAAGCCTTGGGAGGGGATGGGGTGGGTTGGGGTTGGGGTCGGGGCTATACAATTAAGGAGTTGGCCGCGAGCATCACCAAATCTCTGTATTTAATAAAAAGATAATAAACTTCAATTTGTTAGTTCAATGGACGTTAAACCCCAGTTCTCTCTGTATATCAGTTTTATCTTGACGTGTATTATTTTATAAGTATATATTTTTTATTCTCTAGTGGGTTCAACCCTTAAAGAAAAGATTACGTGTGATATGATGGTAGAAACGGCCATGGACTTCAGAAATATGTCAGTTTATGTTTCATACAATCCAGACTATGTAAGTTTTCATTAAAGATGCATTATTCAAGAGCAAAATCTGCCTGTTTCAGATCTTTCGTTTGGCACCAAATGTTATATAAATCATTAATTAGTCATTTATTTACATGTCAGACTCATAATCAACTCTCTAGAATTTCGGATGGTTTTCATTTTCAGCATATTTAAATACCATTGGCAGTTAATGATTTAATTTAAAATAAATATCGAGACATTGTTCATTTATTTAATATAGCGAGAACTGCCAGATATACATCAAAATCTTACATAATGCATCTTTATTCTTTTTTTCTTTCAAGTTAAGCACTGTCTGTGTTACCTAGTTAAGTGTTTGTCACGCGTATGGCTCATTTCAAGCACCATTTGAACAGGCCTGCCAAGAATAGGGAAATTGTGCCTACGCCTATTTCAAATTCCATCGGTCATGGGTTCTTTACCAACATGTACACCATATACAGTGTGCTATGAGGGAAATTTTGCCCGGACAGCTGCACTGCGACATACATTTTGTTCGGTTTAAAAGAGAGAGAGAGAGAGAGAGAGAGTCTATGTGTGTTTAACGTCCACTCGACATAAACTAGGGCATTTCGGGACTAACATATGGTTCAATTTTATTTCAATAATTCACTTGTGCGTAGGGGTCTTTAGCAGTGTGGGGAACCGGAGGACCCGAAGAAAACCCACGGGGTCGCACAGGTGACCCTACTCCTTATCACGTACAACCGTGGAATCGAAACCACGCCAGTTAATTCAATGACAGACCTTATGATGCCGCACCCACGCGCTAATCCCCCGGATTAAAAGAGATCTAATCATATTAAAGAGACATTATGTAAGATTTAGATAAAGAGCTGGCAGTTCTTAGTATAATAGTTCAAAAATAGATAATTTAAAATTAATATATTGAAAATTTCAATCAAATTACTGTTTGAAGCTTTGACTTAGATTGTTTATTATCGCAGCAATATTACTTGTTAATCGAGACTCGGCCTCGTTTCTCCACTTCTAAATTAAATCATTAAATGGCGATCGTATTTTAATCTGTTTACATCCGCGTCACCCGATTGTCCAGAGAGTTGATTATAGGCTTGTCATGTGAATAGATGTCTAAATAATAATTTATATAACATTTGAAGCCAAAATAAAACCGTGTAATAAGTATAGTTAGCTCTTACATAATACATTTAAGATAACTTCGTTATAACATGATTGGTTTTTATCGTTCGTCTGGAGGGCAGGTGGTCAAGTGGTCTAACACATGCGCTTCAGATTAAATTTCCTGTCAATGAGTGACGTGGTTTCGATCTCAAGGAGTAAGTTCGCCTCCTCCCCGTTCTCTCTCTCTCTCTTTATCTCTCTCTCTAGCTTGTTGGTCTGGATATTAAGCAGGTTAGTACGTATTCATCCACTTGCATATTTAATCTGTTACAGGAAAATTTAAAGGGAGACTACTTCTCTAACTATCTTCCCACAACCCTGACTGGATTCGAAAAATATCTTGGTGATAAACCATGGTTCGCTGGTGAAAATGTAAGAGTGTTGTTTTTATTTTCCATCGTATATCTATAAAGTCTAAATACTGTATGATTGTGTAACATGGGTCGTGATATAACATCACACTACGAATCTGACTTTGAGGAATTCTTTTCTCACAGAAATCTTTTTTTAAATTTATTCTGTGTAAATGATTAGTGTCCACTTCTGGTTTAATTTATGTTAATTGACTTGTCCGAAGTGGCCATATACGACGTTTCATCTATCGACGTTTTGAACACCGAAGTTTTAAACACGATCCCTAAGTTGGTGCACCTTAGTCCTAACCCTAAGCATGTTCAGTAACATAGTTCCTATCATCTTCAATAGAAGGCTTGATATCGCTTTAACTCAATACAAGGAGTAGGGTCGCCTGTCCAACCTCGTGGGTTTTCTCCGGGTCCTCCGGTTTCCTCCCACTGCTAAAGACACCTACGCGCAAGCGAATTATTGAAATAAAAAAATAAATAAACCGTATGTTAGTCCCGAAATGACCTAGTTTGTGTCGAGTGGACGTTAAACCCCATTTCTTTCTCTCTTTTAACTCAATACATCTTATTAAGCCCTTCACGTAATCCCTGCATATTTCGTCACTGGCTATTGACCCAACTGGGGACCTCTCAGATTCCTCGATAGAAACTGGCATCGCGAATACCAAGTCTCGCGCTTTCCAGATAAAATGTCTACCTGTGATAATCGCGTTGCAAAGTTCAAGGTTGGTTCAATGTTAAAGTTTCGTGGAGGTCGCCAAGTTTGATTAGAGTGTCTTTGTGTCACGACCTATATTTGGACAACGCTATTATTCACGTGCCAGTGGTAAAGGGGGATAACATACCTGTAAGTCCGGGAATTGCTGACTAATTTAGCAACGGCTAGATGTTTTTTTTAAAACTCGCGGTCGTTGCTTCACGAACATGACTTCCCTATTAGTATTACCACCAGTTAGTTCCCCTGTATCCTTTGGCTTTATGGCGAAAACTCCGTGTCCCGGTCTACCCTTCAGTGCTATGTCTAAATTAGAGAATGACTTATTTATTTTGCTTTAAAGATTTTTCAAAACTATTTTTATTTTTCAGATCACGGTTTGTGATTTTCCTTTCTATGAATTACTGGATCAGAATCGTGAAGTGGCGCCGACTTGTTTGGATAAATTTCCCAAATTAAGAGCATTTTTAAGTCGATTTGAATCTTTACCTAGGAATAAACTTTTCATGACAACACCTATGTATATGAAGCATCCAATCCACAACCCTTATGCCAATTTTCTCTAATGGTGAATAGACTTTCATGTAAAATTTATCAGGTACAACCAGTGGCGTGCAGAGGTTAGGGGTTACAGAGGGTCAACTCCTTGATGACATGCACCCGTCCCCCCCCCCAGGTCCTAAGAAATCTGAGAATTAAAGGATGACATTTAATTTAATATGTCAAAACAGATGAAATAAACTCTTATTCAAATTAATTTAACTTTATGATTATTGTAGCATTGCCCGTCGGTTGAATATGGAAAGCGGTGCCACCAAATCATATTCCACATCCGACGTGTGACACATTCCCTGCTACACATCTATTGTTAGCCTGTGATCGTCTAGGTTTGACTCTGGCGTGGATATTATTGTAATTCTCCACTCTTGAATTTCACTAACTATTGGACTTCACTTGGTCTATTCTCGCCCATATACAACTACGACAATAAATCACAAAAATTATGCATTAAGCCTGTCGCAACGCTGGATCAGACGTTTATTATATTATAGATACATAATTCTTGATACAAATACATTCGGTCCTGGTCTAAAAAACCGGAGATAAAACTTTATAAGACAAATACTCTGGAAAAACCTATGGACTCCTTCAAATCATTATATGAAAAACACTGAAAACTTGTAGTTTTCAAGTCGACGACAGAAGCTAGAATGACACATCACACACTTATAGACAACTATTGGACTTCACTTGTTATGTACGTAATCATGAACAACAATACAATATAGTTTCTTTTCAACATTTTATGTCAAAGCAGGAAACATGGTTACAAGTATCTATAGACTAAAATAGAATAACACGTCTCTTAGTCTACCACACTCCCACTAAACTTTCAAAGCGAATTTCCTTATGGAAACCTCACATTATGGCTCTCCTAAGAATCAAACGGTATCTAATGGTGTCTAAAGAGTCATGCGGCGTCTAAAAAATCTCAACGGTGTCTGACTTTTCAAGCCCTGGTTTAGCTCTTTTATAGGACCCAACCCTTACTGCTGCTTACGTCATAGACTGGCCAAAGTTCCAAATTCCCAAGTATTGAATAGACATGCCCCATACCTTACGTGCGGGGATTATTATACCTAATCTGGTTTCCAGAATACTTTTCATCATTGCTGGTGCAGATTCATAAACAAGAGAGGATGTGATATATTTCTGACCATGAAGAAGATACTTGACAATTTAAATGTGTTTATTAACCTATAGTTCATGTAATATCACACATTTCCGTCGGTTTATGTAATATCTAACTTGTTTATGTCCTGGCCATAAAAGTGTTACAATTCGTATACTACAATTTATACTGTATGCTGTCCTTGTGTATATTATGGCTTTGGCCGAGAAAATACCTTGAGGTTTTCCAGCGCTGTTTCCCCTTGGCAGTGATGCAGGACGAATGGTTTAACAAGGAACGGATTCCCCGGTTGTACGTGACAAGGAGTAGGGTCGCCTGTCCAGCCTCGTGGGTTTTCTCCGAGTCCTCCGGTTTCCTCCCACTGCTAAAGACCCCTACGCGCAAGCGAATTATGAAAATAAAATTGAACCATATATACAATTGAACTATATTTCAGTCCCGAAATGACCTAGGTTGTGTCGAGTGGACGTTAAACACCATTTCTCTCTCTCTCTTAACAAGGAACGGTGTCTATCCATTCGGATGGGACATAAAACGAGGTCTTTAGTGTATACGATGGCGTGCACGTAAAATGGAAGTAGGAATCGATAAAAGGGTAGGCCGTAGCACCGCTTACCAGGCACAATTTTCTCATAGCACGCTTCATGACGTATTAGCATTGACATACATTATGCAAGAGCTAAATCTGTCTAGTTCAGGTCTTTCTTTGGACCTGAAATGTGATATAAACTGTTAATTAGACATTTATTAATCTAAAAAGACCTTAATCAACTCCCGCTGCCATCTTATGTGTCGGATTTTCACTGGATGATTAAATACGAAATTGGATAATCGAGTCTATGTTGTTTTAAAATTCAAAAGCTAATATCTCGGATCAGAGTGGATCAATTTGACTGAAAATTTCAGCATATCCCCTTTACATTATCTAGCTTTTTACTATTATAGTGAGAACTGTCAGCCCTTTATATAATCTTCCATAATGCCCCTTTAAACGGCCGAACCGTTCTATTTTAATTAAAATCGAAGCCATCCGATCGAGAGTTGATTATGGTCTTGTCATGTTAATAAATATCTAATTAATAATTTATATAACATTTAACTAGGCCCAAAGAAAAACCTGCAATAGACGGATTTAGCTCTTGTTTAATGTATGTTTAAACATGAAATACGATAACCTGATCCGCTTTTATTAAGAAAGATACGACCGGGTCAGGAGATTAAAATATAAAAGTCCTATATCTTAGTATTCATGAATTTACGATGAGATTGCTATATACGTTATCTCTGTCCTTCACATTTCTGTATAATAATACATTCATGGTGGCTAAGAGAGTAAGACGCTGACTCGCTAGCCTAGAGGTCGCGGGGTCGCTCCCGGTGTTGGTCAAGAAAGTTGATAGGGATTTTCAGGCGTGGTTTCCCCGTGCATGTCAGTGGTGCAGGACGGAGGGTCTGACAAGGGACGACTCTCTAGTCGTTCGCATAGGGTAAAAAAAACCGAGGTCATGTGTACACATTGGCGTGCACGTAGTAAAAGATCCCTTGGCAGTTGGAATTCGATATAAGTAGGCAGTAACGCCGCCGTCGGGGGAAATTTTCCTCATAGCACACTACATGACGTATGCCCGTCTTCATTATCCCAGTCGGAGCAGTAGGACGTTAAACCCCATTACATTTCATTTGTTATACGTGATATGATGGCGGATGCAGGATATTTTGTTCATAATTTTGAAAAGTTGAGGTGTCAATGGGAATTGTGACACATATTACATTCAATTTCACCTGCTACACCACCCTAACCAGCAAAAAACCCCAGAAATTAGACGCGTTTCTCAGGATCTGAACAATAAAGGAATTGATTATGCTGTTATTTTTTTAAGGGGGGGGGGTAATGGGGGTGGGGGCCCTAGCCCCTAAGGCCCCCACCAGGATTCGCCATTGTATATAGTTGTATCTGTAAAGAGGAAAGTATATAACCGCCAATCGCATTATCACTGTGTGAAATAATTTTGTTTAACGGACCAGGTTGATAGCGGGTTATAGTTTACCTTACAGTCACGTGTTTTAGTACCGGGAACACATGTGACATAAAGGGGGAACAGGTGAGAATTATAATATAAATTACCTGAAAACAAACAATTAAAGACTCTCACATAAAAAGAATAAAATGAATATATATATATAGACACCACTTTCCTGACAATTTCCCCGGGGTTTTCCCTTGTCAGTGGTGCATGCCAGAGGGTCTAGTCATTCAGGTGGGACAAAAACCAAGGTCACGTTTACATGTTGACATGCACATAAAATAAATCTCTATAGTTGGAATTCAAAATAAGAGAATGTCGTAGCGCTGCTGCCCGGGCAAAATTCTCTCATAACTATGATAACACACCACAGGGCGTGTGCTCGTCTTTATTAGCCCAGTCGGTGCAGAAAAGTAAATCGTTAAATCCCATTTCATTTCATTTTTTTAACAAAGAAAAACGCACTAATATGAACAGTATATTTATAGTAAGTATAGTATACATGGCTCAGTATTGAAACATAGACACAGACGCTAATGTCATCGAGCCCAGTGTGAGTGATTTATTCCAGCATATTCCACAGTCAAACTGCAAATATCATTTCCCGTTATAAGCTATAATAGTCTCTAAGCTGTCATTCAAGCAGATTCTATGAGGTTCTGTGTATCCGTGAGACTATTGTTATATGCAGACGTGTCCCTGCACTTAATAGCAGCCATGATACTGACAGATTGAATGAACCCGGTAAAACTTTACCGGTAGGCCTATATTTAAACCAGGAAGTGAGTTGTTGTTAAAGTAGGTTTAATTTCGGAAAATGCAATTTTGAATAAATGGACGAAAACTGTTCCCAAATAGATAATTACATGTATTAGGAATTGTAACTTACAGCATAATTCTAACTTACTGTGACAGCTAATTGCAATCAATAATTGGGCATATTTACGATTCCATAACGTAAAACAGTTGCGAAACGACATGCATATGGGACCCTGCTGAAAATTCAACCGGGGCCCTTGCATCAGCGGTGAAAATGTTCATATTCTGGACATCCGTCACACAAACACATATGTGTATGTCAGTGTGGTAGATAGATAGATTTATTTGGCACAAACATATACATGTATTTATTTATGATAAAACTTTTTAAAAAACTAATTTGGGGGTCCCTTATAGTGGCGTCCCTGGCTACAACGCGGTCAGTCCCCCCCCCCACCTCCAGCCCTAATCTAACCTGTGGTATAATACGGATTTCTGAAAAATATAGAACAAAACTATTAAACCAATAACGCGATCGAGGCTGATTAGCCCCCTAGGTTTCGACTAGAAAGGTTAAGATTAGGGTTCGGTCTAAAAACCTTGGTGTCCCAAACGTGGGTAAGCTATCCGGGACATCGTACATTTAGAGCCAAAATATGCAGTGACGTTTTGCAGTAAAATCCGCAGGAGTTTATAAATTGTTAGGCCAAGGCAATAATGATTAAACAAGACGGGGATATTAAAATTCATTGTCAGGGCGGCAGTCCGAGTGCACTTTGTTGGAACGTCCCAAATCGCACTTAACGATCTTTGCAAATAAAAATGCTTTTGAAATCAATATTTCCGGGAATATGTATTCTCTAGAAATACATTTCTTCCAGGAATCCTCAATGACCAATTCTTGGAATAATTATAGATTTATCTTCATTGCTAGGGCCAGTCTTTTTCAATCTTTCTTCCGCATTATAAAAATAATATCAGACACTCATAAACAGGAATATTGTTTATTCTTAAATTTATCTGTTATTATTCACAGAGAAAGATAACATTAAGAACAATCAGTATCTAAATTAAAGAAATTCAGGATCCAAAACGTAATTCCGGTTTCTTAGAAACAATGAACACTCTGCGGCGCTCCCAACTTATTAGATTATCCAGACAGTGGGTTTTAACGGAAAATGTGACTGGATATGTGAGACACAAATATATATATATATATCCGGTTTGTGACAGTATAAATAAATTGAGTCAATAGATATTCTTGATAAAATTAGTTGGCCGTGATAGCTGAAGTACTGCATACTTTCACTGATATTCAACATGCCTACTCTAGGATACTGGAAAATTAGGGGTGTAAGTATTTGTGATATTATTATAATTAATAGCAATATATCTTTTTACGCGTAGCCACCGTGTCTGGAGCGAAGACCAAGACGCTGGCTTGGCTTGCTAGCATGGAGGTCACGAGTTCTCTCCCGGTGGTGGCTGAGAAAGTTCGCGTGGATTTTCAGGCGTGGTTTCCCCTCGTCAGTGGTGCAGGACGGATGACCTGACAAGGACAACTGTCTAGTTGTTCGGATAGGACCAAAACCGATGTGCCATTTACACATTGGACTTGGAGTGCACGTAAAAGGTCCTCTCTGGTGATACTGATAGGCATTACCGTCATAACACACTGCATATTTTTACTCATGTTTTTTGGGGGTTTTTTTGCGCATTTTTTTTCCAAATTTGATATCTTTGGTGGTTGATTTATATAATGGAACGCAAAACTGATCCAGTAATTAAAGCGTCTTACCTTTGTAATGAATGTCATTTAAATCCCATGCAGACTGTCTACAATATCAATATTGTGAAAATTAAGATTAAGACTCTAATAAGAAAAATCTGCCATGAAATGAAAATTTTGCAACATTTTGCATCTTCAGCCAACAGCAACAAAATAAGCCAGAGTCACTTTTAAACTTTTAGTAAAATCTTTTGATGGCCTGGCCTCATTTTAATTCGATTGATTCCAAGCTACATGTAGATATACCACTGAAATTTTGTTTTCAATTTGATATAATAAGCCGTAAAGATGCATTATATATGTAAGATTAAGCCCCGAGTTCACAAAACTTTGCACATAGTTTCTTATGGATGTATCTGATACATTAAAACAACAAAAGGTTTATAAAGGGCTATATTTTAGTTAAAATAAGGTGAACAAGTTTGAGTAAATTCTCAACTTAAGTCTGAGAATGCTTTGTGAACTCGAGGCCAGGTCGTTCTTGCTATAGGCCCAAATCGTTAAAAAATTAGATAATAAAAAATGAATATTGAAAATTTCATTCAAATTACATGTACATGTATATGTTATTCTGAGTGAAGGTATGGGTGTTGGAAGATGTAGTGCAGATTGTTTTTTATCTTAGCAATGTTACTTGTTAATCAAGACTTCATTTTTAAATTAAATCATTAAATGGCGATTGTATTTCAATCTGTTTAAATCTCTGCGTTCTAATGTCTTAGAAATTTGATTATAGGTTTGCCATGTAAAGAAATGTCTGAATAATAATTTATTTATTCCATTTGAAGCCAAAAATATAAACCTGCAATAGACAGATTTAGCTCTTACATAATGCATCTGTAAAAAATTAGATACCCGGTATTGTCACGATAAGAGGCTTGGAATAAGCTCATATAATAGCATGTTTATTAATAAGCTGACATAACTCGATAGGAAAGGGTGGATGCATGTATACACATGAGAGAGAGAGAAATGGGGTTTAACATCCACTTGACACAAACTAGGTCATTACAGGAATAACATGGTTAATTTTTTTTTCAATAATTCACTTGCGCGTAGGTGTTTTTAGCAGTGAGAGGAAACCGGAGGACCCGGAGAAAACCCATGAGGTTGTTCAGGTGACCCTACTCCTTGTCACGTACAACCGGGGAATCGAACCACGCCAGTTGACTCAATGGCAGACCTTATGATGCAAAGCGCACACGCTAACCAATTGACCCCACCCCCATGTATACATGTACCAATACAGACAGTATTTGGAATTTTACATATCAACCTAAAGTTGTCTTGACTATAAAAAGTGCAATGTCACTGTAGTCTGTAGCATTATGTAAATATCTATACAAATGCAAGCTGTGATGAATATAACATAATTACTTCAGTAACCTTCAATAGCTTCAACATCCTGGGTTGTTCAAATAGAGTGATTGTGTTGTTGGCCTACATGATAACCTATTAAAACATGTATCTATTGTGCAATTGTTTGATTTAATTGGTAACTATACATCTTACCTCGTTTTTTACAGCTTGCACAGCCCATCCGACTTCTGTTGAACTATGCTGGTGAAGAGTTTACCGATAAGCAATATGAACAAGGAGATGGTAAGAAAGATTTTTTAATTAAAGGGGGGGGATCACGTGGCTAAGTGGGTAAGACGCTAGCTCGCTAGCCTGGAGGTCGGGTGTTCGATCCCTGCATTGGCCGAGAAAGTTCATCCAGATTTTCCGGCGTGATTCTCCCTTGTCAGTGATGCAGGACGGAGGGGCTGACAAGGAAAGCTGTCTAGTCGTTCGGATGGGACGAAAAACCGAGGTCCTGTGTACACATTGGCGTGCACGTAAAAGATCCCTTGGCAGTTGGAATTCGATATAAGAGTAGGCCGTAGTGCCGCTGTCCGGGCAAAATTTCCCTCATAGCACACTGTATGGCGTATGCCCGTCTTCATTAGCCCAGGTTAGGAGCAGAACAGTAGGACGTTAAACTCCATTTCATTTCATTTAATTAAAGGGACATTATGTAAGATTTAGATAAAGAGCTGGCTGTTCTCTCTATAATATTTCAAAAATAGAAAATGCAAATTAAATGAATATATTGAAAATTCCATTACTTTATTTTGAGCGAAGTTATCAATGGTTTTAGTTTTGACAAGATGTGTTCATTGATCATAACCACTGTACTGGTCATTCGAGTCTTAGCCTCGCTTCTCCATTTTTAAATTAAATCCTTAAATGGCTGAACCGTTTTGATCTACTTAAAAATCGGAACCTTGTGAACTCACTAACAACAAAAGCTATCTACCGATCTGTATGAAATGTACATGCATCATTTAGATTAGTGAAATGAAGAAGCCTATTGAATTTCAGCAATTTCCATTACATCTAGAGTTATGACCCATGATTCACTTTGTTGAACTTTGCAAATGCTCAAACGACAAAAGATTATCATCTGATCTGTATGAAATTTATATGCATTATTTAAATTAGTAAAACGGAAAAGCCTGTTGAATTTCAACAATTTCTGTAGATTACTCGCAGAGTTAAGGCCCTTGTTTCTGATTGTAGAACCGTGTGAACCCTCAAATGACAAAAATTATAATCTCTCATCTGTATGAAATTGTCTTGTAAATGTCCCCATTTACCTACAAAGGATAAATATGTGACAACCATTGTTGACTGCTCTGGCGATTTAACTGCTTTGGGTGTATGTTTTGTTGCCTGGCAACCTATCTTTTTATTTTAAATAGAATGTTAAATAATCCATCAGAGTACTTTTAAATCAATGTCACAGCCACTCAATCAAGACTGGCAAATAATAGAGTGGAAAAAAGAGTCCCAATATCTTGTGTATTAGAATTAGTCCATGTGAAATCTGTAGAATTTGACAATTTTTTTTATAGGCCCAGAATTCAGTGTTGAGGAATGGACAAGTGTCAAATTTACACTTGGTTTAGATTTCCCTAATGTAAGTATTTTACACTTCATTGGGTTAACAGGGGAGGGGGGGGTCGAATGGTCAAGCATGCACTTTAAATCATTAGGTCTGTTATTGAGTCAAGAGGCATGATTTGGATTCCCAACTTGTACGTGATGAGGGGTAGGTTCTCTTGTCAAACACAGGACCCACAATTGGTCATTTTGGGACTAACATGTGGTTCAATTTTATTTCGATAATTCGCTTGCACATAGGGGTTTTTAGCACTGGGAGGACTCAAAGAAAACCCTTGAGATTGGACAGGCGACCCTGCTCCTTGTCACATACAAGCGGGAAAACGAAACAACACCAATTGACTCAATGACAGACCTTGTGATTTCATGCATACACGTTAAGCCACAAAACACCAAACACCTCCTTAACAGTGGAACTAAGGCCTACATTGATTTCAATTTATAATCTTAATTTTTTTTTTGTCCTATGCGACTGACTCGGTGATTTTCCACGATTTGAACCAAGACTTTCTGAGTGACCCAGCCCCAGTGCCATATTGACTGAGCCGATTTGGCTTAAGAATATGGATCCACACCTTTTCCTGCTAAATATGTACCTGTATGATTGCTTTTGGCATAATTTAGTTTTTTGATTATTCTCAATATTCTCAGAGTATGTGTATTTCTGTATTTCAGCTGCCATATTTTATTGATGGGGATATTTCTATGACTCAGAGTAATACTATATTAAGATATATAGCAGGAAAACATAATTTATGTAAGTAAACTTTGATGATTTATGTCAATAAACTTTATAGCATAATTTATGGAATTAAACTTTGATAAATTATGCAAGTAAACTTTGAAAATTTATGCAAGTAAACTTTGATAATTTATGCAAGTAAACTTTGATAGCATGATTTAGATTTATGTAAGTAAACTTTAATAATTTATGGAAGTAAACTTTAATAATTTATGGAAGTAAACTTTGATAATTTATGGAAGTAAAATTTGATAATTTATGGAAGTAAACTTTGATAGCATAATTTATGTAAGTAAACTTTGATAATTTAATACGAATGAAACTAGTCACTGATACCCAAGATTTTTTCCAGTGTGGTTTTTCCTTGTTAGTGATTCAGGACGGGAGGGCCTGGCAAGGAACAGTGCCTAGTCATTCTGATAGACTAAAAAAATGCAGTCCAGTGTACATGTTATTGTGCACGTAAAAGAACCCTCTTCAGTTTGAATTTAATTGGTGACAGGGTAAAATTCCCCTCATAGCACACTGTATGGCATATGCTAGGCCTAATTATCACCATTCCATCTTCTTTAGCTCAGTCGATGCAGATATGTAGGACAATAAACCCTGTATCATTTCATTAGCCAGGTTAGTGTTACTGTTGGGGGGAGGTTGGATGGCTGAATGGTTAGCACGTGCATGCTGTACCATAAGGCTTGTCATTGAGTCAACTGCCGTAGTTTCGAATCTCCAGTTGTACGTGACAAGGAGTAGGGTTTTCTCCGGGTCGTCCGGTTTCCTCCCACTGCTAAAGACCCCTATGCGCAAGCGAATTATTGAAATAAAATTAAAACCATGTTAGTCCCGAAATGACCTAGCTTGTGTTGAGTGGACATTAAACCTCATTTCTCTCTCTCTCTCTCTACTATTAGGCGATTCCACGGTTGTACGTGAAAAGGAGTAGGGTCACCTGTCCAACCTCGTGGGTTTCCTCCCACTGCTAAAGACCCCTAAGCGCAAGCGAATTATTGAAATAAAATTGAATCATATACATGCATTAGCCACGAAATGACCTAGTTTGTGTCAAGTGGACGTTAAACCCCAATTCTCTCTCTCTCTTTCGCTACTGTTGGGCTTAAGTTTTTTTGATATTACACCTTTATTGAAATTAATTCTGTAGAATTCTGTATATTGGCACCAGAATTTGACTTAGGTAACACACATTTTGATAGAAAGAAGAAATAATAAATTGATTTCAACTTATGTTTACAGTGGGTAATACAACAAAGGAGAAAGTGGCTTGTGATATGATGTTAGAAAATGCCATGGACTTCAGAAATGGTCTAGTTCGTGTTGTTTACAACCCAAATTATGTAAGTTTTCTATTGATTTTCTTTCGGGTTCTTACGTTTAAGTAGGGTTGGGCAATAATGAAAATATTGTGATAATAATTGACCAAATATCACAATAAACGATATTATCGTGATAATTTATACGTGTGTCTTAAGTAGTAAAATTTTGAATACTTGGCCTGAAAATCGTCGCTTGATGTCAAATTATTACTGCTAACGTCGGTAGACGCCATGATGGAAATTTACCCTAGACTAGCTAGTACTTAATAATACTATTTTTGCCTGATGAATTTAATTCTATTAATAGATGATGATATAGCATAATTATGTATTATTACCAAAATTGGACATGATAATTATCATATTGCAATAATTTTGGTTATCACTATGTACCGGTTTTTCAATATTTTTAAAAAATCTGATATGAATTTTATCATGATATACTGTAAAACCGGTATATCGCCGAACCGTAATCAGTATTAACAAAGATATGATAAACAGATAATGTCACCTATAAGTGTTTGGTAAAATCTTTTTATGGGCCTGCTTTTTATCTGATTAAAGGAAGGTTATGTTCCGTTGACATTTTGATTTTGTTTTTCTAATTAAAATAATCAATTGGAATACTTGGTAGTATGGGTTAATGCATGAAACATTGATATTGTGATTAATTATTTACATGAATATGCTTAAAGATGCATTATGTAAGAGCTAAATCTGCCTTTTGCGGATCTATATTTTGGCTTCAAACGTTATATAAACTATTATTTAGACATTTATTCACATGGCAAGCTTATAATCAACTCTCTAGAACATTGGATGGTAGAGATTTAAACAGATTAAAACACAGTTGCCATTTAATGATTTAATTTAAAAATGGTGAATCAAGACTAAGTCTCGAATAACAAGTACCGTTTTTACGATAATAAACAATCTATGACGAATCTTGTCAAAACTTCAATCAGTGATAACTTCACTCAGAATACAGTGATCTGAATTAAATTTTCAATATACCGTATTCATTTTCATTACTGTATGTATTTTTGAACTACATATAAGCAGGAACGGCCAGCTCTTTATCTAAATCATTCATAATGTATCTTAATTTCCAATTTGACTACTAACGCTGTAAACAAATTTTTTTTATAGGAAAGTTTAAAAGGCGACTACTTTGAAAAGTTACCAACTACTCTGACTAAATTTGAAAAGTATCTTGGTGATAAACAATGGTTTGCTGGTGGAGATAAAGTAGGTATTGTTTTGAAACTACTGCATGACTTTAAGTTGTTCAGCTCTGAATGTAGGTCTCATTACACTCACCCTGTACGTTCATGAACCATTCTATCGAATCATTGTCGAAAAACTTTGGTCCTAAGTCAATTTTACGGAGCAACTTTTTACTGCAATACGGTCATGTGTCAGTCTCTGTGAACATCTGAACAATGTAGAGGGATGTTTTCAGTGAAAAAAAATAAGACCTTGCGTACCTCACTACAGTCAGTATGTGCAACACAACATGCTGTTAAAGATACTTCCCCTTCTGCTAAACGGCTTGGCAGACACCATTGAAATCTAAATGTAGGGTAACGCACAATTTACGTAACTTGGCTATATAAGACAAAACAAAATTTAGGTAAGCTGAGGGTGGATGGCTGGGGTAAAAATTGGAATCTTTGAATCTTCATTCATTTATTGCTTTGCCTAGCCCAATTACAATCAAATTTTTTCAAAAATTCCAACTTTGTTTCACCGGCTTAACTAAATTTCGTTTCGTCTTAAAAAACATGTTTGAAATTCAACAGTTAATATTTGTGAAGTTAGTGATTTGATATTGAGTTGCCTTAGCCTACCATCTAGTAATACCCAAAGTTGTATACACGCGTTAACCAAGAAAGGGAGTAAGACGTCGGCTCACTAACATGGAGGTCCTGTGTTTGATCCCTGTTTTGACTGTGAAAATTAATCAGGGTTTTCTGGTGTGATTCCCCCTTGTCAGTGGTGTAGGACAGAGAAATGAAATGAAATGGGGTTTAACGTCCTACTGTTCTGCTCCTATGCTGGGCTAATGCAGACGGGCATTCGCCATACAGTGTGCTATGAGGGAAATTTTGCCCGGGCAGCGGCACTATCGAATTCCAACTGCCATGGGATCTTTTACGTGCATTCCAATGTATACACGGGACCTCGGTTTTTCGTCTCATCCGAAGGACTAGACAGCTGTCCTTGTCAAGCCCTCCGTTCTGCACCACTGACAAGGGGGAACCAAGTCGGAAAATCCAGATGCACTTTCTCCGCAAATGCAGGGATCGAACACCAGACCTCCAGCCTAGCGAGCCAGCGTCTTAACCAACCAGCCACCGTGACTCCCTGCAGGACAGAGGACCTGATAACTGAAGGAAAAGTGAGAGAAAGACTA
Source organism: Patella vulgata (assembly GCF_932274485.2). Lineage (NCBI taxonomy): Eukaryota > Metazoa > Mollusca > Gastropoda > Patellidae > Patella > Patella vulgata. The sequence continues at coordinate 10,593,867 of NC_065885.2, forward strand.
AAAATAACTTTGCGATTTAATTCATGGGTAACCAGTGTAGGAATTAATGGTGAGCTGTGTCCTTGATGATTTGCACTGTGTCATAGAGTTATCTCTCTTGCCTGAAGAACCATTTTCAGCAACCTGCACTATTCCTTTCATCTTTCAGGTAACTGTTTGTGATTTTCCAATGTATGAATTGTTGGACCAGCATCTGTTAATGACTCCTGGATGTTTGGACAAATTTCCCAAATTACAAGCATTTTTAAAACGCTTTGAGGCTTTACCGCAAATCAAGGCATACATGGCATCACCAAAGTTTCTCAAACGACCAGTCAACAACAAAAGCGGTGGTTTCAGATAAACAACTACAATCATTTTTTCCAGTCATTTTATCTGGTAATTTAGGGCCTTTTTTTTAAACTTAATCATGAATAGCTTATTTCACATTTTTATGCTTCGTCTTTATAAACCTTCATGTACAGAGCTGGATTAAGATTGTGTAGGCCCCTCCGATACAGGTACTCTGAGGCTCCCAGAAAGACAAGTTATGTGTTATGAACCTAGAAAATGTTTACTCACCGATCGACCAAGGTATACATTGCCGTTTTTCTTTTATGGTGATGAGGCCTAAATAATCTACAGTGCCAGAATATTTCCACCAAGTACAAATTTTTGGCTGTACACTCGGATTAAATTTAAAAACAAATGCAAACTAGATTCGCATCTTGTACTGATGCGTTACGTCACACGTACCTACAATAGACAGTTTAGAGTATTCATACTTTGACTTCAGATTCACGATGAAATAACTTTTAGATAAATCTATAGGGAGAGGGGTTTTACATAGGCTAAGCCTGTTCACCAATCCCATTCAGTCAACCTGAATAAATATATTGTTTATAAAAAATATAAATAAATGAATGGGGGGGCCTCCAGTATCTGTTACAGACCTGGAAGCCCATGCCTTAATCTGGCCCTTGTAGTGATCTAACAGAACGGTACATTTAAAATTTGTTATTGCCCACAAGGATTGTTTTTCTTAAGATTTATGGGCCTTTATTTTTGAAAAGGAGTTGGATAATCCGGTGATTTTTTTTGAATTTGTTAAATTTATAAAGCTCTTGTAATATTTCGATTCCACGACAGGAAAATTTGTTTATATTGTTGTTGTGAAAAGTTAATGTATGCTTACTCTTTGTGGAACACCTGATTACATTTGTCCCTGTGTGATTTGGATGATGTCTTGTGGTGGGAACATGTGGCTGCTATGTTAGAATTAAAAGTGCTTTAAATACATATTGTTGTTCAATGGATTGCAACTATCATGGACAATGTTGCCAAGATGTTCGGATGGTACGAAAAAAAAAAGATCCACCCATTTAGATACAGAAGTGCATGTAAAAGAACCCATGATTATTGAAGATAAGAACAGTAGGTGCATACACCACTGTCTGAGCAAAATTATTCGTCATAATAACCACATTTTAGTCTCAGAATGACCAAATTATTGTGTTGACACATCCCTTTATACTGTCCTATCTATTCTTTGTTCAGAAATTCTGGTGTTTTATTAAATATGGTAATATTACTAAGTTTATAACTGTAATGCTTTATATAGAAAGTATATAAATGTGATCAATATTTATATTATCTTGTTATTATATATGCTGACATGTTATAATGGAGGCCCCATTGATCCAGTCAACTTTTTTTTTATCAGTTCGCGATCAAACATGTAACTGGTGTCATTATTCACAGAGTTATCCCTCTACAGGTCAGTTTGGAGATTTTGTGTTCAAACTTTTGTCAGGTTATTGCTGAAAATAGATGAACTACATATGTCAGTACCAAAATAAAGTGAAATAAGTCCCAATCTGTGTTTGTAAATGGGCTGAACTAGACAACAAAGTTTGGAAAATGGAGTCTACAGTAGAATTTAGATATTCCTAACCTGGGACCCACTTGGAGTTACAGTGGCTCAGTGAGTAACTGGGGGTCACGTGTTTGATCCCTGCGTTGGCCGAGAAATTTCATTTGGATTTTCCGCCGTGGTTCCCCCTTGTCAGCGGTGGTTCCCCCTTGTCGGATTAGACGAAAATCCAAGGTCCCATGTACACATTGGCATGCTCGTAAAAGAACCCTTGGCAGTTGGAATTTGATATAAGAGTAGGCCATAGCGCCGTTCTCTGGGCAAAGTATGCCCATCTACATTAGTCCAGTCATAGCAGAACAGTAGGACATTAAACCCGATTTCATTATTTTGGGACCCACTTGCAACAATTCGAAGCAGAATAGATGGAAATACCACTGTCCAGGAAAATACTCTTGCCTCACGTTTGAATGGAATTATAATATGAACTCAAAATGGCCAAATGACTCTTCCAGGGGTGATGGCCATGGACGGTCCAGATAGGATAATCACAACATCAGGACTCAGACTAGCAATTATTTGCCCATTGACTTCAATGTTAAATTACTGTAACATCACAGGCTGTAGCTATTTGCTCAACATTTCGTTGGTTTCAATCTTTATAAGCACAATGAGGACCACATTTGGCAATATCCTCATCATAAATTTGTAGGGGGTTGACCATTTAGATTTTTTGCTGCGGGGATTTGATGTTGACAGGGGTGAAAATCTCACTTCCGACACAATGATTGCTCTGCAGAAAGACACTTTACACCCCCTATCCCTCCGCTGTAATATCATCAGTATTACCCAAAACTGCTATGAAATTGCAAATTTGATCCCTTTTCTCCAATTCTAGACCAAAAAAACAACCCAAAAATGCAGGAAGAGGGGAGAAAAAAATTAAGGGAAAAATTGTCTATTTATAACTCGCACTACATTTGTTCCATCATGAAATAATGTCACAAATTCTTAATCAGTTATGTCCCTTAGTAGCATCAGTAGTTAACTGACACACTGTTATTAAAAAAAAATGCTTAACTGTATGCAAATTTGTTAACTGTAATTTTGGAGGAATAATACTGGTGTGAATTTGATAAAAAGTACGGTCGGCAGTAGTCAGCATGCTTTCATTCTATCGTATTATGACAACACATAATTTTGTAGGAATATTACTGACATAAATTTGAATACCGCATTGGAATTAAATATGAAAAATAACAAGGTGCACCTATTTTTTTTACGCACAGATTTGAATTTTTTGTCAATGCATGATTTTTGTGTGTGGTCTAAAACTGTCTGCTTAAATAACAGAGTTATGTCCCTTTATTTTTGGTAAAAATGTCCAAAGAGAAAAATTTTGAAACCCCAACACTGAAACCCCAACACTGAACGATACACGTGTGTAAAAAAAAATATGTTAAACCTCCGCCTTTCCTCCTGTTTAATTATAAATAACTAATCATTGTCTTCTAAATTATTTAATTCCTATTAGTTCAAACATTAAATTCTACCGCCAGCAAATCAAATCATGTCATTTGAGCAGAAAAATAGGAATACCATCAAATTATACAAATAAAGATAGGAATACCATCAAATTATACAAATAAAGATAGGAATACCATCAAATTTACTATAAAGATAGGAATACCATCAAATATACTATAAAGATAGGAATACCATCAAATATACTATAAAGATAGGAATACCATCGAATAGGAATACAATCAATAAATAATCATGGTTGTGAATTGACTAGCTTGAATGAGGCCTAAATAATCTACAGTGCCAGAATATTTCCACCATGTACAAATTTTTGGCTGTACACTCGGATTAAATTTAAAAACAAATGCAAACTAGATTCGCATCTTGTACTGATGCGTTACGTCACACGTACCTACAATAGACAGTTTAGAGTATTCATACTTTGACTTCAGATTCACGATGAAATAACTTTTAGATAAATCTATAGGGAGAGGGGTTTTACATAGGCTAAGCCTGTTCACCAATCCCATTCAGTCAACCTGAATAAATATATTGTTTATAAAAAATATAAATAAATGAATGGGGGGGCCTCCAGTATCTGTTACAGACCTGGAAGCCCATGCCTTAATCTGGCCCTTGTAGTGATCTAACAGAACGGTACATTTAAAATTTGTTATTGCCCACAAGGATTGTTTTTCTTAAGATTTATGGGCCTTTATTTTTGAAAAGGAGTTGGATAATCCGGTGATTTTTTTTGAATTTGTTAAATTTATAAAGCTCTTGTAATATTTCGATTCCACGACAGGAAAATTTGTTTATATTGTTGTTGTGAAAAGTTAATGTATGCTTACTCTTTGTGGAACACCTGATTACATTTGTCCCTGTGTGATTTGGATGATGTCTTGTGGTGGGAACATGTGGCTGCTATGTTAGAATTAAAAGTGCTTTAAATACATATTGTTGTTCAATGGATTGCAACTATCATGGACAATGTTGCCAAGATGTTCGGATGGTACGAAAAAAAAAAGATCCACCCATTTAGATACAGAAGTGCATGTAAAAGAACCCATGATTATTGAAGATAAGAACAGTAGGTGCATACACCACTGTCTGAGCAAAATTATTCGTCATAATAACCACATTTTAGTCTCAGAATGACCAAATTATTGTGTTGACACATCCCTTTATACTGTCCTATCTATTCTTTGTTCAGAAATTCTGGTGTTTTATTAAATATGGTAATATTACTAAGTTTATAACTGTAATGCTTTATATAGAAAGTATATAAATGTGATCAATATTTATATTATCTTGTTATTATATATGCTGACATGTTATAATGGAGGCCCCATTGATCCAGTCAACTTTTTTTTTATCAGTTCGCGATCAAACATGTAACTGGTGTCATTATTCACAGAGTTATCCCTCTACAGGTCAGTTTGGAGATTTTGTGTTCAAACTTTTGTCAGGTTATTGCTGTAAATAGATGAACTACATATGTCAGTACCAAAATAAAGTGAAATAAGTCCCAATCTGTGTTTGTAAATGGGCTGAACTAGACAACAAAGTTTGGAAAATGGAGTCTACAGTAGAATTTAGATATTCCTAACCTGGGACCCACTTGGAGTTACAGTGGCTCAGTGAGTAACTGGGGGTCACGTGTTTGATCCCTGCGTTGGCCGAGAAATTTCATTTGGATTTTCCGCCGTGGTTCCCCCTTGTCAGCGGTGGTTCCCCCTTGTCGGATTAGACGAAAATCCAAGGTCCCATGTACACATTGGCATGCTCGTAAAAGAACCCTTGGCAGTTGGAATTTGATATAAGAGTAGGCCATAGCGCCGTTCTCTGGGCAAAGTATGCCCATCTACATTAGTCCAGTCATAGCAGAACAGTGGGACATTAAACCCGATTTCATTATTTTGGGACCCACTTGCAACAATTCGAAGCAGAATAGATGGAAATACAACTGTCCAGGAAAATACTCTTGCCTCACGTTTGAATGGAATTATAATATGAACTCAAAATGGCCAAATGACTCTTCCAGGGGTGATGGCCATGGACGGTCCAGATAGGATAATCACAACATCAGGACTCAGACTAGCAATTATTTGCCCATTGACTTCAATGTTAAATTACTGTAACATCACAGGCTGTAGCTATTTGCTCAACATTTCGTTGGTTTCAATCTTTATAAGCACAATGAGGACCACATTTGGCAATATCCTCATCATAAATTTGTAGGGGGTTGACCATTTAGATTTTTTGCTACGGGGATTTGATGTTGACAGGGGTGAAAATCTCACTTCCGACACAATGATTGCTCTGCAGAAAGACACTTTACACCCCCTATCCCTCCGCTGTAATATCATCAGTATTACCCAAAACTGCTATGAAATTGCAAATTTGATCCCTTTTCTCCAATTCTAGACCAAAAAAACAACCCAAAAATGCAGGAAGAGGGGAGAAAAAAATTAAGGGAAAAATTGTCTATTTATAACTCGCACTACATTTGTTCCATCATGAAATAATGTCACAAATTCTTAATCAGTTATGTCCCTTAGTAGCATCAGTAGTTAACTGACACACTGTTATTAAAAAAAAATGCTTAACTGTATGCAAATTTGTTAACTGTAACTTTGGAGGAATAATACTGGTGTGAATTTGATAAAAAGTACGGTCGGCAGTAGTCAGCATGCTTTCATTCTATCGTATTATGACAACACATAATTTTGTAGGAATATTACTGACATAAATTTGAATACCGCATCGGAATTAAATATGAAAAATAACAAGGTGCACCTATTTTTTTTACGCACAGATTTGAATTTTTTGTCAATGCATGATTTTTGTGTGTGGTCTAAAACTGTCTGCTTAAATAACAGAGTTATGTCCCTTTATTTTTGGTAAAAATGTCCAAAGAGAAAAATTTTGAAACCCCAACACTGAACGATACACGTGTGTAAAAAAAAATATGTTAAACCTCCGCCTTTCCTCCTGTTTAATTATAAATAACTAATCATTGTCTTCTAAATTATTTAATTCCTATTAGTTCAAACATTAAATTCTACCGCCAGCAAATCAAATCATGTCATTTGAGCAGAAAAATAGGAATACCATCAAATTATACAAATAAAGATAGGAATACCATCAAATTATACAAATAAAGATAGGAATACCATCAAATTTACTATAAAGATAGGAATACCATCAAATATACTATAAAGATAGGAATACCATCAAATATACTATAAAGATAGGAATACCATCGAATAGGAATACAATCAATAAATAATCATGGTTGTGAATTGACTAGCTTGAATGAGGCCTAAATAATCTACAGTGCCAGAATATTTCCACCATGTACAAATTTTTGGCTGTACACTCGGATTAAATTTAAAAACAAATGCAAACTAGATTCGCATCTTGTACTGATGCGTTACGTCACACGTACCTACAATAGACAGTTTAGAGTATTCATACTTTGACTTCAGATTCACGATGAAATAACTTTTAGATAAATCTATAGGGAGAGGGGTTTTACATAGGCTAAGCCTGTTCACCAATCCCATTCAGTCAACCTGAATAAATATATTGTTTATAAAAAATATAAATAAATGAATGGGGGGGCCTCCAGTATCTGTTACAGACCTGGAAGCCCATGCCTTAATCTGGCCCTTGTAGTGATCTAACAGAACGGTACATTTAAAATTTGTTATTGCCCACAAGGATTGTTTTTCTTAAGATTTATGGGCCTTTATTTTTGAAAAGGAGTTGGATAATCCGGTGATTTTTTTTGAATTTGTTAAATTTATAAAGCTCTTGTAATATTTCGATTCCACGACAGGAAAATTTGTTTATATTGTTGTTGTGAAAAGTTAATGTATGCTTACTCTTTGTGGAACACCTGATTACATTTGTCCCTGTGTGATTTGGATGATGTCTTGTGGTGGGAACATGTGGCTGCTATGTTAGAATTAAAAGTGCTTTAAATACATATTGTTGTTCAATGGATTGCAACTATCATGGACAATGTTGCCAAGATGTTCGGATGGTACGAAAAAAAAAAGATCCACCCATTTAGATACAGAAGTGCATGTAAAAGAACCCATGATTATTGAAGATAAGAACAGTAGGTGCATACACCACTGTCTGAGCAAAATTATTCGTCATAATAACCACATTTTAGTCTCAGAATGACCAAATTATTGTGTTGACACATCCCTTTATACTGTCCTATCTATTCTTTGTTCAGAAATTCTGGTGTTTTATTAAATATGGTAATATTACTAAGTTTATAACTGTAATGCTTTATATAGAAAGTATATAAATGTGATCAATATTTATATTATCTTGTTATTATATATGCTGACATGTTATAATGGAGGCCCCATTGATCCAGTCAACTTTTTTTTTATCAGTTCGCGATCAAACATGTAACTGGTGTCATTATTCACAGAGTTATCCCTCTACAGGTCAGTTTGGAGATTTTGTGTTCAAACTTTTGTCAGGTTATTGCTGTAAATAGATGAACTACATATGTCAGTACCAAAATAAAGTGAAATAAGTCCCAATCTGTGTTTGTAAATGGGCTGAACTAGACAACAAAGTTTGGAAAATGGAGTCTACAGTAGAATTTAGATATTCCTAACCTGGGACCCACTTGGAGTTACAGTGGCTCAGTGAGTAACTGGGGGTCACGTGTTTGATCCCTGCGTTGGCCGAGAAATTTCATTTGGATTTTCCGCCGTGGTTCCCCCTTGTCAGCGGTGGTTCCCCCTTGTCGGATTAGACGAAAATCCAAGGTCCCATGTACACATTGGCATGCTCGTAAAAGAACCCTTGGCAGTTGGAATTTGATATAAGAGTAGGCCATAGCGCCGTTCTCTGGGCAAAGTATGCCCATCTACATTAGTCCAGTCATAGCAGAACAGTGGGACATTAAACCCGATTTCATTATTTTGGGACCCACTTGCAACAATTCGAAGCAGAATAGATGGAAATACAACTGTCCAGGAAAATACTCTTGCCTCACGTTTGAATGGAATTATAATATGAACTCAAAATGGCCAAATGACTCTTCCAGGGGTGATGGCCATGGACGGTCCAGATAGGATAATCACAACATCAGGACTCAGACTAGCAATTATTTGCCCATTGACTTCAATGTTAAATTACTGTAACATCACAGGCTGTAGCTATTTGCTCAACATTTCGTTGGTTTCAATCTTTATAAGCACAATGAGGACCACATTTGGCAATATCCTCATCATAAATTTGTAGGGGGTTGACCATTTAGATTTTTTGCTACGGGGATTTGATGTTGACAGGGGTGAAAATCTCACTTCCGACACAATGATTGCTCTGCAGAAAGACACTTTACACCCCCTATCCCTCCGCTGTAATATCATCAGTATTACCCAAAACTGCTATGAAATTGCAAATTTGATCCCTTTTCTCCAATTCTAGACCAAAAAAACAACCCAAAAATGCAGGAAGAGGGGAGAAAAAAATTAAGGGAAAAATTGTCTATTTATAACTCGCACTACATTTGTTCCATCATGAAATAATGTCACAAATTCTTAATCAGTTATGTCCCTTAGTAGCATCAGTAGTTAACTGACACACTGTTATTAAAAAAAAATGCTTAACTGTATGCAAATTTGTTAACTGTAACTTTGGAGGAATAATACTGGTGTGAATTTGATAAAAAGTACGGTCGGCAGTAGTCAGCATGCTTTCATTCTATCGTATTATGACAACACATAATTTTGTAGGAATATTACTGACATAAATTTGAATACCGCATCGGAATTAAATATGAAAAATAACAAGGTGCACCTATTTTTTTTACGCACAGATTTGAATTTTTTGTCAATGCATGATTTTTGTGTGTGGTCTAAAACTGTCTGCTTAAATAACAGAGTTATGTCCCTTTATTTTTGGTAAAAATGTCCAAAGAGAAAAATTTTGAAACCCCAACACTGAACGATACACGTGTGTAAAAAAAAATATGTTAAACCTCCGCCTTTCCTCCTGTTTAATTATAAATAACTAATCATTGTCTTCTAAATTATTTAATTCCTATTAGTTCAAACATTAAATTCTACCGCCAGCAAATCAAATCATGTCATTTGAGCAGAAAAATAGGAATACCATCAAATTATACAAATAAAGATAGGAATACCATCAAATTTACTATAAAGATAGGAATACCATCAAATATACTATAAAGATAGGAATACCATCAAATATACTATAAAGATAGGAATACCATCGAATAGGAATACAATCAATAAATAATCATGGTTGTGAATTGACTAGCTTGAATATTATAATGTACAGTACACTTATAACAATAAACTTTAAATTACAAATGGTTTAATGGTCTAGAGCGAGACATTAAGTAATATATTGATACTGCACGAGGCGTTAGCCGAGTGTTGGTTCAATATATTATGCTATGTCTTGAGCTCGAGACCATTAAACAACTTAAAATACAGACACTGTTCCGCACGGGCTTTTCAGTGAAATACTTCATGCGAGTCCAATATTTCATCTAGTATAGATAATGTACAATTGGCAAGTTGCCCATACTGTATTTTAAATACCGTTATTGATATTTGCCATAAAGGAATAACTGCCTTTACTGTTAATGGATTTCCAAAATTCTGTGTGTTCCCTTGTCCTTTATGTTTTGGGTATTCTTGTTCTGATCAGAATTCTCCGCATGTACGTAACAAGGAGTAGGGTCGCCTGTCCAGACTCATCGGTTTTCTCCGGGTCCTCCGGTTTCCTCTCACTGCTAAAGACCCCTACAAGCAAGCGAATTGTTGAAATAAAATTGAACAGTATGTTAGTTACGAAATGACCTAGTTTGTGTCGAATGGAGTTAAACCCCATCTCTCTCTCTTATCTTTCTAATATTTTTTTTGTCACACATTTCTGATAATTACAAAATTGTTAAGAAGAAATAAAAATATTTCTAAAGAAAGAAGGAAAGATAATAAAGACTATATAATTTATATACAGGAATATACATGAAAATTGAACATTGTTAAAATTTTAAATTTACAACTTCAGATAAGCTGTAAAAATAACTTTCAACAAATGTTAGATTAAAGAAGCATTATGCAAGAACTAAATCTGCCCATTACAGGTCTTTCTTTAGGCCTTGAATGTTATGTAAATTATTACTTAATCATTTATTAACTTGCTAAGACCATAATCAACTCTCGATGCCATTGGATGCTCAAGATTTTCAACAGATTTAACTAAAAAATAGATAATCGAGACTTTGTTTACCATCACAACAACGGTAGCCATGACAATCAAGATTCTGTTATTTTCCAAAGAGCCCTCAGTGATTTGACTGAAATTTTCAAGAAATTCCTTTTTCATTATCTAGTTTTTAATTAGCTCTTTATCTAAATGTTACATAATGCATCTTTAAGAATTTTATAACACAACATGCGTATAGACAATATGATACAAATAAATCTCTTGATATAATAAATATAAATAATTATGGCTTTAATATGCAAGGAATTCCATTTTGTAATGGTATGTGTATGTTGCAGGTAGTGCTGGGTTTTGCCACAGCAGTCACGATACGATACTTATTGCAATTTGGGTAATACCATTCTATTCACCAAGACAACAACAGGATCAGCGAATAATTGAGAATTTTAAGACGAGAATTTTTAGTCCTGCCGAAGTCAAAAAAATAAAGATAAAACTGTTTTATATTTCAATATTCATATGGATCAAAATAAGGAGCAAAACAATTTAAGGGTGTTTAATTAAAAGTGATAGGTTAGTTACCGAAGTAAAAAAAAAAGAATTGTAACAAATTTTCATGTGGACATATTGTCAGCATCCCTGTCCTTCCACATTTTGTTTGTGGACACTCTACAGGTCACAATTTTTATCCGATTTTGACAAAACTTAAAATATAGATTTATCTTCCAAAGGTCTCGGTGGTTCCTTTTGATATTGGCATGTATCGGACTATAGCTTGATTGATTATATCGTTAGCTTGTGGACACTTTAGATGTCACATTTTTTTTATCTCATTTTGATGTTTATAACCCAACGATTTTGGTTCCTGTTGATATTGACACATATCAGACTGTAACTTCCTGGGTTATATCCCCTGATTGTAGGAAAAATCACGTATTAAACTCGTTCTCTGTCCATTTCTTGCAAAATGTGGGCGTATCTTGCATGGTAACCACTTGCTTTTTACTGACAGCGCTTAGTGGTATTCAGATAAAAATTAATATGGACAGCATATGAAATCAGAATACATATGGCCTAAAATATCAGCTTGGAACACTAATAACATATTTAATTACATAATTTAAAAAAACCCACCAATATTTAAATAAAAAAGTTGCTTATTCCCAATATAACTTATATTATAAAAGTTGCTTATTCCAAATATAATTTGTGTTATAAAAGTATCAACCTATAAATGTAATATTCTTTTCTCAACATCTTAATCTAGTCTACCGAGCTCTGAATACACTTACATACACATCATTGCACTGAACAGAATATTACTGTCATCTTGTTGGTCAATCTACTTTCGTTTTTATCTGTTTTGAAAAATATTTAAGCAAAAAAACAATGATAAATATTTTTTAAATATCTAAAGCTTAAAATTATTTTAATATTCACAAAAATCTATTAATTATCCAAAACATCTCGAAAAACATGTAAATACGTACATGTGCATACAAACAAGCATGTATATTCATTCACTGTATGTACATTCATACATAAAAGATCATTACTATCAACTTGTCTAATCTGGTCAATCTACTTTCGTTTTTATCTATTGGGAAAAATATTAAAGCAAAAATAACATAATAAAAACTTTTAAATGTCTAAAGCTTGAAAATCTTTTAAATTGTCCAAAAATCTTCACAACCACATTTAAATATAAATAACCAAGTTTAGTTAAATCAAGCTAAGAAAGCTGATTGGTCAGTTTTCAGAAAGGCTATCTGACATTCACTAATCAGATTTACCGGTACAAGCCATAACAATAAATCATGTGTAGAAAGCCGATTGGTCAGTTTTCAGCATAACTTGAGAGGAAAACTGACTTTCACCAATCAGATTACAGGCCATGATGAAAAATCATGTGTAGAAAGCCGATTGGTCAGTTTTCAGCGTAACTCGAGAGGATAACTGACATTCGCCAATCAGATTACAGGCCATAATGATAAATTCGTACTCTGTGTTTGGTGCGAGACCGAATGCTCTATGTTCTTGACGACCATATAGACAGACACTACGCCATATCCTGTTTTGTCCGAGAGGTCTGTAGAGTAGATAGTGTGATATGTTCTGCTCACTAGCGACATCTAGAGGACTGGAACTGAAGATCTGAATGGACGATGTAAATGATTTACAAAGATTCTGTAAGATAATTGGCACTGTAAAAAAAAACGAGAACAAATAAATTAACAGCAAGACTACGACGAAATAACTCTTACTCAAGAATGCCTAGTACAGTGCAGGCAGAGAGAAAAAAGAGGGTTTAACGTCCACTCGACACAAACTAGGTCATTTCAGGACTAAAATATGGTTCAATTTTATTTCTTAAGCATTGGCAGACAACCCACGAGGTTGGGCAGGCGACCCTACTCCTTGTTACGTACAAAGAGTGGGAGAAAATTGGAGGACCTGGAGACAAAACCAACGGGGTTAGATAGGCGACCCTACTCCTTGTTACGTACTAAGAGTAGGAGGAAATCGGAGGACCCTGAGAGAAAACCCATGGGGATAGATATGCGATCCCACTCCTTGCCACATAAAAATTTGTGATTGTAACCACTTCACTTGATTCAAGTTCCATTGTAAAAGAACCCTTGGATTTGGAATTCAATATAAGAGTAGGATGTCTTGGCAAAATTTCCTTCATATCATACTGCATAGCATATGCCCGTCTTCATTAGCCCAGTGGGTGCAAAAAAGTAGGAAGTTAAACACCATTTCATTTCATGCAAAAAGAGAAAAGAATAGCTAAAATGACAACTAAGAACCAAGATAAATTGAAATATTTAAGAAAATTAAAGGTCTTAAATGACGTTGAACTTTTAATGTATTTGAAAAATTAGATAAGCAAATAATCGACACGACTCTTGATTATTTTCTATAGGCATTATGGGAGATCAGATAAAGAGTTGACAGTTGTTGCTATAATAGTTAAAAAATAGATAATGTAAATAGAAGATGCTGAAAATTTCAGTCAAATTGATCCACTCTGAACCAAAATATTAGCTTTTGATTTTTGGGCTAGCCTCGATCATCATTATACTAAAGACTGTACTTTATAAAACAAAGTCTCGATTATCCATTTTTACGTTTAATCATATTTCACAACATGTATTCCAATCCGCTTAATATCGCAGGCTAGCGATGGCATCGAGAGTTGATAATGGTCTGGATAAGTTAATTAATGTCTAATTAATAATTTAGATAATATTTCAGGCCTAAAGAAAGACCTGCAATAGGCAGATTTAGCTGTTGCATAATGTATGTTTAATAGAGTTGAATTCTATAATATTGAAGCCATGTTTGACACTGGCTGAGTATTATGATTATAGCGTTATGATTACGATTATAGCACTATGATTTTGATATTATTGCATTATAAATAAAACAAAACACATGGGAAATCGCTAAACAATTAACACAAAGTACTTCATTCTGACAAGCTCACTGAAAATTCAAGAATGTATAAAAAGATAATTCTACTTACTAGGCACAGTACAGTCATTAGTAGACAATGTCACACACTGAATGACCTCCGAATTGGAACTTTTACCCGCTTTATTGGATGCACTAACACAGAAAAAATAGGTTGTTGACGGCATCAAATTCTCATACAAGAAAACCAATGAACTAGCACCATTTGGCATATTTTTAGCTATGGGTCTTTCTTCGTGACAGTTCCGTAACAACAGAACATCCTGAAAATAGCCAGAAAAAATCACAGATTAACAGGATCATCATCGTTGAAATTCTGTTGTAAATTTTGTAGATATTTTGCATACCAATTTTCTTTGTTGCATTTCATAGCAATATTTGACGCATGTTCTGTGAATATGACCGGGTCATTTTAACCACAGACACCCCAATTTTTCAAATTTCTTGGCTGAGTACCCCAGTGCCCCCTCTAACCAAAAATCCTACGTTCGCCACATTATCTACAATTTGTCATGATCAAGTTTTCTAATAAAATTAAATTCTGTTAATTTTGGGAGCAAGCTGTGTTAATTTGAACCGGAGAATTATCTGTTGGCCCTTTTGTCAGCACAAAATATCCCAATCGGATTAAAACACAGATCCTATTTCATTTCGTTTTTATAGTTCAAAATTTCGTTTTACTTGTCTATACTACACTAGTATCTGGAAGAGTTGTTATATTACCAGCGTTTCGGTTTAAGTGAGGGATTAGCCAATGAAACGGTCTGTTACTGTGACTTCTTGGCGTGCTATGCACGGTATTGTGGGTAAACCACTAGAAACATCAACGCTGATTGATTAATCAATGTCTGACATCATAGGTTCAAAACCTGCGTGTACAACCCCTGACACGACCTTCGAGTACAACTTGTCAGATCTTCATGTAGTGTAGGCCATCGAAAGTATTAAAAAACAAAACGAAATATAGATCTGGGGCCTGTTTCACAAAATCTTGACTAAAGATAAAATTCAAATTTAGTAGCTACTTCAATTTTGATTGGCTAAGCACTTAAATCAATCTAATATTATCCAATCAAATTACTAAAATTTGGATTTTTATCTTAGTTAAAATTTGGTGAAACAGGCCTCTGTATTTTAATCAGATTGAAATAATCTGTCATAGCACACAGCAAAGTTTCTGGTAGCAAGCATATTTTTCAAAGTAATTTTCCAACTATTGTATTAGGATTGAAACCCTCCGAGAAGTATATCTTTCAGTAAAATTCAAAATACGAACCTCAATACCCATACCCTTCTGTTCTTCCGAACAATAATGAGACTCGAAATAATCGACAACATCTTGTGAGTTAGTATGAGGTAAAATACCCAGGGCTACTGTAGTCTCACTTCTACAGCACTGATTCACTTCTAAAACTGGTGTGGATGGCACTAAAACAAATAATGTACATTTAAAAAAAATAGGTTGCCAGGCAAAGAAATACAGGCCCACAGCAGCTAAGCTGTCAGAGCAGTCAACAAAATTTGTCACATTGTGAACCTTTAGGTTAATAAAAAGCAAACTCTTTCTACTGTATAATAGCATTGGTGCATTGACAGACATGATCAAGGGCAACAACTCAATAATTATCCAAATGTAAATACATTTCGAACAGATAAGATGGTATGTAACTTTTGTGGATGAGTGTTCATAAGATTTTACCAAGTTAGCAAGGGTCATAACTCTAGCAGTAATTAAAAATATTTAGACAATGCTAAAAATACTCATATTCTTTGGAAAAAATTGATTTCTATTACCAACTAAACAAACTACCTAAAAAAATATAATTGACTGAACTGTAAGCCTTGCTATGAAGACAAGAATGAATTACAGTATTTATAATAAAAATTCTACCCTCTTTTTTTTTACCTGTTAAATAGTGAACATCACGTAACACAGCCCTTTCGTTTCTAAAATCTACAACTTTATTATTTATTGTAACTAAATCCATTGTTTGAACTCGACATCTTTCACCATCTGCTACTGTCTTTCTAACTCTGAAAAAATAATTGTTATCATTATTTTACCTTTTTATCAATTAACACTCAAATTCTCCAGGTAAACCTAACCATTTAGCTCTTTAGCACTGGGTGGTGGGTGGATGGCTGAATGGTTTAACATGTGCACATTAGATCATAAGGACCATCACTGAGTCAAGTGGAGGGGTTTCGATTCCCCGTTTATATGTGACAAGGAGCGTCGCCTATCAAACCTTGTGGATTTTCTATGTGTCCACTACACACAAGCAAATTATTGACATAAAATTGAACCACATGTTAGTCCCGAAATCACCTAGTTTGTGTCAACTGGACGTTAAACCCTATTTCTCTCTCTCCAATTAGCACCAGTTATAACCTCTGTGTCTGAAAAGGACGCATAGATTGAAAACAATATTCTTCCAAATTGACTTATGGAATATGTTTTGCTTTGTTCATTTCAAATGGAGCTCGACATAATGGAAAACCTGATTTAAATATTGAATTCTAATTGTTGTTTTTAGCAGGCCCGTGGGGAGAGGGAGGGGGAGGGGGGGGGTCGGGCAATGTCCCCCCCCCCCCCCTGAAAAAATGTTTTGCCCCCCTGAAAAAAAAGTTGCCGACCATAGCTCTAACATAGCTGCTGTAGACTGTGGCCCCCTAAAACCTTCACTGCCTCTCTGCAGCCAGCAAGCTGGCCACGGGCCTGGTTTTTAGTGTAGTGGATAACATTGAGTTAGAGCTATTAGCCCTTTAAACTATTAAATCTGTTATTAAATTCTATATAAAACATTATTAATATAATAATACACACCTTTCATTCATTGCTGCAGCTACCTGGAAATTAAAGAAAAGTTCTACCAATTAAAAACTATGGAAAGCATCAGAGCATTTTACATTCTTAAGTCGCATTGATGTCATCCTTATCAGTGATTGTAGCGGCTTTGCAAATATTCTACTTTTGTTTGGAATCTCAACTGGGACCTTTGTTTTTTTTCTCTCATCCAAACAACTAGATTCTATTCCTTGCCAGGCTCTTTGTCCTGTACCAATGACATTGACAAAGTGAAAGCAGGCTATAGAAGTCTGAGGAATTTTCTCAACTCTGATAACAAATCTCCCCCATGTTAGGGAATCTTTAACATGTTGCAAATGTCATACACAAGACCTTCTTTTTATCTCCCATCCGAACGACTGGACAGGGGTCCTTGCCAGGGCATCTGTCACATTCAAAGACAAATTTATCTTCAAACTCTGACAATGAATCTCCTCTCCATGTTAGAATTTTTGTTTATTGACATGTAATCTGTTTTTTTTGAAAAATATTGACAGGTAACCATGGAGATTATTTACAGGTAACCATGGAGATTATTAACAGGTAACCATGGAGATTATTGACAGGTAAGCATGGAGATTATTAACAGGTAACCATGGATATTATTAACATGTAACCATGGAGATTATTGTTATGGAATAAGTAAACTAACTTCATACCTCTAGAAAACCTGTGGTATTTTTGGACATGTTCTCTTTTGTGAAACCTTTCAAACTATCTGCCGAGTCTAGAATTTTCTCCATCATTTTCATGCTTTCCTCTTTATCATTTAGTCGCACTCTTTCATCATATTCCAAGTCAGCGAGAAAAAAAGCCCGTTTATTCTCTACTTCTGCCAGCAGCGTATCACATTCTTTGTTTATTTGAGCTCTTTTTCTGATCATAGTTTGCTGTTTAGACAATAAAAACAAAGTGATAAAATATTGGAGATTATGTGATTAACCGTCATTCCATCAGGGAGGTGGTGAGGGCATAAATACCTTGAATACTTTGAGTAGGCTATCAAATGAGTAGCACAAATATCAGAGGTGGTGTGAGGTGAGGTGGTGCAAGCTCCTGGGGGGGGGGGGCTTGTCTCCAGGCAGAGTGCTGGCCTTAGACGAATGCTTTTACATTGGAATCTGAACTGATAAGTCAGCTGCATTAGACAGAGAAATGCCAGTAATTAAAGATAATTTAATTTATAATGGGGAAGTCCCAGCTAACTAGAGATCTTTGAAGATAAAAAAAAATAAACGGATGCCATCACACCTCACTCAAAGCATTTAAACTTAAAAAAAAATCAGCTCAGAGCAATTAGTGATTATGGCATCAATTAATGAATAAACCACAAATTAATTATAACCACATTTCAGTAATTACCCCAAAATCATCATTTGCCAACATTCTTCCAGATTTCGAGAGAAGTAATACAAAAAATACAAAATGCATTGGTAATTGCTTTTAGATGATACGCCAATATATAGGCTACCTTTTTATGGAATGTTGTTAACTTCTTCAAATGGGAATGCTATTCAAAAAATTATGAGAAATTGTGTGCCTATTATAAAACATGTGCATTGGTTTTGGAATGTAACCCGACTCCAGCATATCATTCATTTGCAATACGTCGTGCCAAATACAATTTAGATGTTAAGAAGCCAAATTTTGCTCTACTAAATTTGACTGATTGGCTAGATTTTTTAAAACGAATAATCGCCATTTGAGACAGATTTTTAATCCCTTGCTAACTACAATATTGCACAAGTAAAATCTCCAAAAGAGATATATGTAAAAAAAATGGTCCGCAAAACACTGACCATTCTCTGGAGATGATATATAAACCATAAAGTTCCACCCAGGGGTGGATAAACCTTTCAGCATGCTCGGGGGGGGAATTACTGCTTTGTTAGATGACAAATTCAAAATATTTAATTAGTTTTTCATCGTTTTGTGTCTTTTCTTACTGTTACCTTCTTTGTCTCAATATAATGACGTGTATAAAACCTCAGAAAAAATCTAACCACGCGCTTGACAGATTGTTTATAGTTTATAATTTGAATTACATATATATGGCGGCACCAAAATCGTCTAAGTGCTTAGAGCCTCTATAAGTCTTAATCTGGCACTGGCGCCACCTATAAGTGTTGGGTAAGATAATTTGATGGGTCTCTCTTTAATCCGATTAAATCAAAACCGAGTGGTAATCTATCGTTGATATATTGATTTTGTTTTTTTAATTAAATGTTAAATAATCAATAAGAGTACATATTAGCGTGGATTGAGCAGGGAAAAAACACAGATCCTATTTCGTTTTGTTTTTATAGTTCAAAATTTCATTTTACTTATCTTTACTACACTTGGATCTGGAAGAGTTGTTATTTAACTCGGGTTCTGAATGGTGTCAGGGATAAGCCAATGAAACGGTCTGTTACGGCGAGCTTTAGGCATGTTTTGCACGGAACTGTGGGTAATCCACTAATAACATTAGCTGATTGGTTAATCAAATGTCTGACATCATAGGGTCATAAGTCGGTGTTTTGACCCCTGACGTGACCTATCGCTACAACTTGTCAGATCTTCATGTAGTGTAGGCCATCGAAAGTATAAAAAAACGAAACGAAATATAGATCTGTACTTTAAACAGATTGGGAAAAAATTAGATATTGCTGATAATCAGAGAGCTTTAATATTTTATTGTGCAGATATTCTGGAAACTGAGACCTACCTGTAAGTCTTTTATATGATCTTTTTCTATTTTAACATTTGTCTTTAACTGACATTGACAATCATCTAATCTCTTCATGTTCTGATTTAAACTTTGCTGAAATGTCAATATCAACTTATCAACACATGCTCTCAATGGCAAAAAGTCTATAAATGTCAATATCAACTTATCAACACATGCTCTCAACGTCAAAAAGTCTATAAATGTCAATGCAAGATACGCCCACATTTCAGAAGAGATGGACGGTGAACTGGGAAAACTGACAGGGCTCATCTCTCATTATTCGAGTGCTTCACATTGAATATGAAAAAAAATGTGGGTATATAGAAATGGAAGGATATGGAATGAAATGGAGTTTAACGTACTACATTTCTTCATCAACCAGGTTAATGAAAATAGGCCTACGCCATTAGATATGTTCATGAGGGAAATTTTGCTCTTACTGCATTGCTGCAGACTATATTCATTTTGGGTTCCAACTGTCACCAGAAAAAAAACAGTCATCTTTATATGTGATGTTTTATCATAATTAAAATAATATAATTTATCTTTCATTTGATATAATTATATGAAATTGATTTGAAGCAACAAAAAAGGTGGAATTTCTTCATTGGGAAATAGACATGGTTATGTTCAGAATCGTGTAGAATGAATTGAGATTGGAAGCAATCCCCAGAAAGTATTCCATTGGTTGTGGGTTTAATGTCCACTAGATCATTTTGGTACCAACACATGGTACAATTTTATTTCAATAATTTGCTTGCACGTAGGGGATCACGTGGCTAAGTGGGTAAGACGCTGGCTTGCTAGACTGCAGGTCGGGTGTTCGATCCCTGCATTGGCCGAGAAAGTTCATCCAGATTTTCCGGCGTGGTTTCTCCTTGTCAGTGATGCAGGACGGAGGGCCTGACAAGGACAGCTGTCTAGTTGTTCGGATGGCACGAAAAACCGAGGTTCCGTGTACATATTGATGTGCACGTAAAAGATCCCTTGGCAGTTGGAATTCGATATAAGAGTAGGCCGTAGCGCCGCTGCCCGGGCAAAATTTCCCTCATAGCACACTGTATGGCGTATGCACGTCTTCATTAGCCCAGGTTAGGAGCAGAACAGTAGGACGTTAAACCCCATTTCATTTCATTTCATTTTGCTTACACGTAGAGGGTCTTTAGCAGTGGCAGAAAGCTGGAGGAAAAGGAGAAAACCCATAAGGTAGGGCAGGCGACTCTAATCCTTGTTACATACAATCTGAGGAAGATACCTTATGACAGACCTTATAATCTAAAGTGCAAGCATGAGACCACCCAACCACCCACCCCTACCTAATTCTTATTTATTCAAACATTGGTCTGTATGTCAAGATAAACTCTCTCAGTGTATACAGATCAACAACTCTTGTTCAACTATGTCATCAATGACAGCATTCTGTGCCAGCGCCACTGATAACATGCAAACATCCCATAAATAACTCAAATAACTGTTTTTAAATTCAAACTTGGCATCGGAACAAACAGTCAAAAAACCCATACAAACAACAGAAATAGCGCAATATACATCAATTACATGGAATGAGATTGGAGAAATGAAAAATAAATATTGGCAGTGCACTCCACCTTAAAGGAGCTAAATCACTAATATTTGGCACCTAGAAATTGACACAAATCGAATGGCAATCTCTAGCGTCTGGTTATTTCAGTTATTCCAGTGCTCCCAGATAAGAATATGGGTTCATCGTTTGACATGACTTGTGCCCGTGGAATATGTCTAGCCTCGTTCTTCGAGTCCCTTGTTACAAATGGCACTGAAACGCATTATGGTAAAATGTTTATTTTGTCTTAAATATTGGATATCAGAAGCCCATCTTTTCCCAGTAAGATCACAACATCAATGTTGATTTAAATTGACAAATAATTCGTGTTTTCAATGTCGAAGACTTTAGATGATATTAAGTTAGAGACTTAACTACTTTAAATACTAGCACTGAATTCTTCAACCATAAGGTTAGGTCATTAAGCCTGTTATTATTTGAATGGCTAATATAATCCTGAGAGTTATAGTATATACTTCTAGATGTAAACAACCCCACCCATGGTAAATATATCATTTACTTTTGGCACCGGTGTTTATGAAAATATCTTAAATTAAATAGACTGGTGCCTAAAAAGCTTACAGAGGATTTTACAGTATCACGAATCCTTGCTTTTATATAAAAACAAGCAGGATACCCGGCTCCGCCAGTGGCCCAAATTGGTGGCCTTAACCATTCATTGGGTCATGCTGGTTAATTTGATACCACATATGTGGGCGACAAAGCGTTATTCGGCTGGGGCCCCATCCCAATTCGCCTCATAATTAAGGCCACACCAATTGGATTTTCTGTTCTTCAGGAGCACCTGTAAAAAAATTTCTTATTTCTTTGAGAAAAAGACTTATTTAAAGTAGCTAAGTCTCTAACTCAATATCATCCAAAATCTTCAACATTGAAAACACGATTTATTTGTCAAATTAAATCAACATTCATGTTGTGATCTTACCGGGAAAAGATGGGCTTTTGATATCCAATATTTAAGACAAAATAAACATTTTACCATTGGTACACGAATTGTGTACCATAATGCGTTTCAGCGTCATTTGTAACAAGGGGCTCGAAGAACGAGGCTAGACATATTCCATAAGTCATGTCAAACGATGACGCTATATTCTTATCTGGAGAGCATGCGCAATAAATAATTTCGGTGTAGACTGGTATAACCAGACTCTGGAAATGGCCATTCGATTGAGATTTCTGGCGTATTTCGCCGAACTTATCTGATTAGAAATTACAGTAAAAACATAAATGATTGAATGTAAATCAGTTTATATACATTCATAATACATTATTATATACGTTGTGACACATTTGTGTCAATTTCTAGGTCCCACACATTAGCAACTTAGCTCCTTTAAGATTTCGAGAAACAGGGCCCAGTTACTACTTACCCTGAGTATAGTTGATGCTTCTTGTAAAGACAGAACAGAGTGATCTCTATGGTTGTCATTTTCCTCACACGCCAAACAAAATAAACGTCTGCATGACATACAATATAAACTTAACTGTTCACCGTGTTCTGGACATAGAGCCTCTGGTTGAAGATCGTTCTTGGGTTCCACGATCTTATGCGTGTTAAATGGCTCCTTATTTGGAGGATGTGACTCACGAAAACACGGAATACAAAACAACAGATTACAATCCAGGCACGACCTTTTAGCGCGTCTGGGAGGCTTTTCGCAAAGTTGACAAAAATAATTGTCATCTGTTTCTATACTGGCATCACAAGTGACCAATGTTTCGCGGTCTCGTTCCGCTTGCACTTTCTCGATGATGTTCTCAAGGGCAATAACTCTTGGTAGACTACTGATTCCGCCACTAACATAACAACTGTCTCGACACACAGGGCAACGAATAAAATTGTAGTCAAATATGTTTTCGGCACATGGTCTACGGCATAGAACATGAGAACAGGGTAGAATAATGGGATGGGTGAACAGATCCAAACAGATCGGACATTTTAATTCGTGATCCACATCCATATTTCTGTTGGTCAAAGTGGACACCTGAAAAATACAAAAAAAATTCATTTGTTACATTAAAAGAAAAAAGAAAGAAATGAAGTGAAATGTCCTTTTATTCTGAACTAACCAGGTTAATTAAACATACATTATGCAAGAGCTAAATTTGTCTTTTGCAGGTCTTTCTTTACGCCTGATATGTTATCTAAATTATTAATTAGACATTAATTAACTTATCCAGACCATAATCAACTCTAGATGGCATCGCTAGCCTGCGATCTTTAGTGGATTATGAGCCGATTTACTGCATAACTTTCCTTCACTGTTTATCGTTCTGATCAAGGCTAGGCGGATATTTCAAATGCTTTTTTCTCGGTTTATAGTGGATCAATTTGAATGAAATTTTCAGCAAATTGCCTTTACATTATCTAGCTTTTAACTATTATAGTGAGAATTAACTGCCAACTCGTTATCGAATCTCCCATAATGTGTCTTTAATTCAAGAAAATGCCGTACAGTGTGCTATGATAGAAAGTGTTTCGGTCTTCTCTTCATTGACTTCCCACTGCCAAGGGGTCTTTTACATGAACGTCAATGTTCATACAGGACCTCACTTTCCCCGTACTCTCCAACTTTGTGGGTTTTTTCTGGGTCTTCCACTGCTGAAGACCCCTTATTGTTGAAATAAAATTGGACCATACGTTAGTCCCAAAATGACCTAGTTTGTGTTGAGTGGACATTAAACCCATCTTTATCAAATTTCCATGATTGGTCTCCACTTTAGGGGATGGGGATGATGCCCTTTTCTTTCCACAGTAAAGAAGTGGGCTGTGGAATTTTAGCGTGGCAGAGAGAGCTTTGACAATGACCCTCGTCCTGGAAGGCTATCAACAGCAACCATTCAAAAAAACATTACCCGGGTGCATGACATGGTGATGTCTGATTGACGATTGACCACTCAACATATTGCCAGTGTTGTGGCAACTCTCATGTGAGGGTTGAGCACATTATCACCAACGAGTAGGAATGACAAAAGTTTCTACAAGATGGGTGCCAAAGCTCTTGACGGCACATCAGAAACATGTCAGATTCCTGATGTTCCGTGACAGACCTGTTTCCAAAAAATGAAAAATACGAACTAGTCGGTCGTCATTTTCCTAGTAATGATGCTGTCACGTCAGCTATGAACGACCTTTTAGAAAATTTCTTCCTACCATCATCCAGATGTTGCAACATCGTTGGTAAAAGTGTGTTCACCTCGAAGGGGACTACCCGGTATGTAGAAAAATAAATGTAAACCATCAGCTTTGTACAGGTCTTTCACACATTGGCCGAGAAAGTTCATCCAGATTTTCGGCATGGTTTCCCCTTGTCAGTGATGCAGGACAGAGGTCCTGACAAGGACAGCTGTCTAGTCGTTCGGTTGGGATGAAAAACCGAGGTCCCGTGTACATATTGGCGTGCACGTAAAAGATCCCTTGGCAGTTGGAATTCGATATAAGAGTAGGCTGTAGTGCCGCTGCCCGGGCAAAATTTCCCTCATAGCACACTGTATGGCGTATGCCCGTCTTCATTAGCCCAGTTTAGTAGCAGAACAGTAGGACGTTAAACCCCATTTCATTTCATTTCATTTCATTTCACTTGTAACCTTTCACCCAGCTCTCGTTTTTTAAAATCGTGATTTAAAATTTCTTATTCTTTGAAAAAAATATCTTGTGATTATGATGTCATAAAAATGCAGCAAAATTTTACTGGATGGCAAAATTAAAAAGCAAACTCCTGGTCTGGATTGCCGCTTCTCTGTCTGTGTATATTTGTTTCCATGTTGAAGGCATAGCCCAGCTTAACCGGAGCGGGGCCCTGGGCCTGACTAGAATCGCAGGGCCCCTAATGCGACGAAAAAATTATTTCATATCTTTTTAAATGCCACGCATGCGTAACACAATTAAACGGTCTGTAATACAAGAATGATTACATACTATCTGATCACATTCGAAATCTATTCAATTCCGAATGGCATAGAATGCGCGGAAATGACATATAACGACGGGGAACTGTTATAAAAAGTGAAATCACCGATCACCAAGAAGGTTGAGCAATAGTTCCGTTTCCGCCCTCGCGCCGCTAGATCGATTACCGTGAAACTTTCATCTGGAATTTTAATTTTTTTCTCTTTTTTCCCTGAACCGTGGGGCCCCCTAAACCGTGGGGCCCGGGGTTGAAGGACCAAATTCCCATAAATGAATACAGATCAACCCATTGTAAAGTGTGTAATTGATGGCTTAAATAAGATTTAGTCTATCATGCACTCCTCACAAATGTAAAATGATATATTAGATAGGAGCTAGCCTGTCATGCACTCAACACAAATAAATGGCATATAAATGAAATAACAATACCAACCAATAATTGTAAACCCGTTTTTCTGAACATGATTATAGTGCGATAATCTCTCTCTTCCTTACTGATAATCTGGATAATCCGTAAAATCCTTATAATTATAATCCAATGAAATCTAACACACTGTGCATTACACAATTAATCCCTGAATAATGCGTTCAACGACTTCCTACGCCTATTCATATACTATACCTTGATTGATTTTTACACAAAGGATAATCCATATTTAGCTCGGAATTATTCAGTCTGACTCACAATATATCATGCAATGGCTAATAATATTATAAAAAAATATTATAAAATCATGCAGTCTCCTTCACAATATCATGCAAAAAATATTATAAAAATTATCCAGTCTGTTACAATATCATGCAGTAGTCAATAATATCATAAAAAATATTATAAAATTACACAGTCTCCTTCACAATATCATGCAATAGCTAATAATATTATAAAAAATATATTATAAAATTCTTAACAGTATCATGCAATAAATAATAATATTATAAACTCAAATCCACGTCGAACTACAAATTGTTTGTATTTATCCCTGTCCATTCACGATCTTAAAGGCTCAATACCACTCTTGTTGTAACTGAATAATATGTCCCAATCTTTATTCTAGTCAACAAATTGTACTATTTTACAATATTCCAATTAATTGATGATACAAATTTCATCTTAACACACCTAATTTAAAAAATTGGAAAAATTCAACTAAATGATTTGAATTGAAAAGCCTGACGTAAAGCTTTTCAAATGTGACTTGGATTTAAAAATATTTTTAAACCCTCTGGACAAGTAAAATAGGATTTAATGGATACTTTACACAACAGGTAGGACACTAACACATCTAGTACTTAGAATAAGGCTATTTTTTATTTTCTGGAGCTGTCAAGCCAGCAAGAGTGTTATTGTCCCTTTAATGTCCTGCACGAACATGCTATACTGGTAATTGAGAATATTATTTTCATATTTCAACAATGCACAATAGTCACTTTCCCACTCCTTTATAAATGTCATACCACACATCGCTGTACGTCAAGTTAATTCACAGGTATTCAACATTCCATTTTTATGCTCAATATATCCAAGAAGCAATATATAATGTGTATTTATCAATAAGAATCACTCTCTTAGGTTGACAATAGTCTAAATAAAATCTGTTTATTATTATTTTAAAGATGTCATATATATACTACACCATTGCTAAATATCAAGTTAATTCACAGGTATTCAACAGTCCATTTTTATGCACAATATATATAAAAAGTAATATATAATGTGTATTCATCAATAAGAATCACTTTCTTAGCATTGACAATAGTCTAAATAAAATCTGTTTATTATTATTTTAAAGATGGCATACTACACCATTGCTAAATATCAAGTTAATTCACAGGTATTCAACATTCCATTTTTATGCTATATATCCATGAAGCAATGTATAATGTGTACTTATAAATAAGAAACCCTCGTCTTAGCGTTGACAATAGTCGAGAAAACATGTGTTTATTATTCAATGAAGGGTTGATCTTATTATTGAGTTAATTTCTAAAGATGTTTCTAAGGAAATGTTTGTCTTGTTTCTACATGAAAGAAATCAATGACTTAGTTTTGTATAAATGTACTATATATTCGATTTCCCTTGTTCTACAAGAACAATAGTCATTCAAGGTATTCTATGGTCGAATAATTGATTGGTAACAAAGCAAATAGTATTATCAGTAATACAGACCCAAAACACATACGGCACTTAATGTCTTCTCTGTCAGGAATGAAATAAGGTTTAACGTTCTACTTTTCCGAAGCAACTGCAGGAATTTTGTCATTCCAAATTGTTGGTGATACTGTGCTCAACCCTCACATAAGAGATGCCCTCAACACTAGCAATATGTTGAGTGGTCAATCGTCGATCAGTCGTCACCATGCCATGCACCTGGGCAATGTTTTCTTGAATGAAGAGCCGGGAAAAACGACAACAATGATTGAATGATTGCTGTTGATGGCCTTCCAGGATGCTGGTCATCATCAAGGCTCTCTTTGCCACACTCAAATAACCACAGCCCGTGTCTTTACTGTGGAAAAGGAAGGCGCACTTCCCCTAAAGTGGAGACCATGTCGGCATGTATTTGTGTTGAGGTTAGTCTGTTCAGTTGCAGGTACTTGATGACCAGCCTATAGCCAGTTTTGTCCATTTCTGGTGATTTCAATGGGTAGGTTCACAAGATGGACAATAATAACACCACAGTTGCAGCCCTCGTACTCCATGCAGTGTTCTATAAGGGAAATTTACCCTACAACTACACAGCAGCCTTTCAGCCTACATTTTATTCAGTTATAACCGCCAATGGTTCTTTTACATGCATGCCAATGTGTACATGGGACCTCTGCATGGGACCAGATGGGGGAAACCAACCATGCTAAAATAAATCCTGATGAACTTTAAGTTATCTAACCATTCTGACTCTAGCTATTATAAGTTATCTCATTGTTCACACCATGCTGTAATATGGCTGTCTTATGTATGAGGATTAAAAGCTGGTTTTTGAGGTAACCAATTATGTACCTGTCATAAAAGTTGCATGAAGGCCATCTTAATGGTTTTGAGAGAGAGGGAGAGAGGGAGAGAGGGAGAGAGAGGGTTTAACGTCCACACTCGCCCACACTCGACACAAACTAGATCAATTCGGGACTGACATATGGTTCAATATTATTTCATTAACTCGCTTGAGCGTATGGGTCTGTAGCAGTGGGAGGAAATTATGAAACTGTAGAACCCGGAGAAAACCCACAACGTTGGACAGGTGACCCTACTCAAAACCATGCCACTTGACTCAATGACAGACCTTTTGATGCAATGCACACATGCATGTTAACCATTCAGCGACCCAACCCCCCTTGTGATTTTGAATCTTGCAAACTACAATGTTGTGAAACATGCAGCCTTTTCATTGGTGGAAATTTAAAATCTTAGCACAAATTTTAGCTCTAGGCCAATGAAAGTGTTGAATTCTTAGAATATCTTAAGTTTAAATTTTCATGAATAAGGCCCCAGTATTTACAAAGATCCAGGCAATATAAACAAACCAGTGCCACCTGCGATATCACCTCGGTGGAAGCGGACGTAAAACACAACTAACAACTAACTAACCTGTAAGTGTTGGGTAAAATCTTTTGATGCGCCTCCTTTAAATCGAATTGAATCCAGGTCAAGAGATTATTTAACATTCATATTTCTTTTCTTAATTATATATGAAATTAATTTGAGTAAATTTTAGCATGGAATAATTACACATTATCTGAAAAGTGCACGATCGGGTTAGACAACTTTAAAAACATTAAAGATACATTATGGGAGATTAGATAAAGAGTTGGCAGTTCTCACTATAATAGTTAAAAACTAGATAATGTAAAGGGAATTTGCTGAAAATTTCAGTCAAATTGATCCACTCTGAACTGAGACTTTAGTGATTGAATTTTAAGCTTAGCCGCAATCTACATTATCATACTAAAGTCAGTACGATAAAAAAAACATAGTCTCGATTATCCATTTTTTGATTTAATTATCAATGAGCATTGAGCAGCAGAGCGGATTCTAATCCAGTAAATATCGTAGGCTAGCGATGACATTGAGAGTTGATTATGGTCTGGATAAGTTAATTAATGTCTAATTAATAATTTAGATAACATTTCAGGTGTAAAGAAAGACCAGCAATAGGCAGATTTAGCTCTTGCATAATGTATGTTTAAATTGTTTATTTAACAGATCTGTATATTAGTCTACTATTATTCATTCAAAAAAGGTACATTATAATAATAACAGTTCATGAACTATAGTTTAACCTTAGATTTTGTCATAATTCACACCTACATATCACCTGTTGTGTTTGTATAACGCAGGTACTGCAGACATATTCAACTTTCTATAATACTTATACAAAATAAAAAAAAAATATGACTAATACATTACCTTAGACAGTGTGTATCCATTAGGAAAGTTAGTAAAAGCTACCCTGAATTTCTTTCATCATTTAAGAAAGAATTATAGAAACATGAACACACTTGATCAAAAAGAAAATTTATTCCATTCCCTTCGCACTTGAATGGACTACCCCTACCTTAATATAAATCTAATACAAATAAAGAGCTCAGGGAGTATAAAGGAAATCTTATTTATAGATATTAAGGGGTGTTTGTCTCCTACAAATGTAATTCACTTGAAAGGTAAGACAGGTATTATAAAGAATTAAGACATGTATTATGTTCCAGGTGATTTATAGTCGAAGACAGATTTATCTACAAGTTTATCAAAAATTCAAAATGGACTTAAAATAGATCGATATATTATCCTGATCGTTTAATAATCCTAAATAAATATAGATGTTTATTGACAGAGATATCAACTATATTATGAAATTAAATGAAATGAAATTGGTTTAACGTTCTACTGTTCTACTCCGACAGGGCTAATGGAGATGGGAATATTATCAAACGGAAGAAGTAAATTAAGTTATGAATAAACTGAAAGTTTTTAACTCTTATATCTTAAAATATCAGCTTACCCCTCCATCTGTCCAATTAATGTTACATTAACCCCCCTGTCTAATTAATATTACTTTAACCCCCCCCCCCTCACCCAGAAGTAAGTCCATTGGTACATGGGGTGTTAAATGGTCGATTGGTTAGCGTGTGTGCGATGTATCACAAGGTCGGTCACTGAGTCAACTGGCGTAGGAATGATTCCCTGGTTGTACGTGACAAGGACAAAGGTCGTCTGTCCAACCTTGTGGGTTTTCTCCGGGTCCTCTGGTTTCTGGGGGGGGGGGGGATTGCGGAATGGTAAGCACATGTGCATTGTATCATAAGGTCTGTCATTGAGTCAACTGGCATGGTTTCGATTCCCAGGCCAGGTTGTGCATGACAAGCAGTAGGGTTGCCTGTCCAACCACGTGGGTTTTCTCCGGGTCCTCTGGTTTCGTCCCACTACTAAAGAACCCTACGCGCAAAAGAATTATTGAAATAAAATTGAAACATGTTAGAGCCGAAATGACCTAGTTTGTGTCGAGTGGACGTTAAACCCTATTTCTCTCTCTATCTCCATTGATACATCATCGGGAGAACCAAATGAAGTAGCTTTGAACCATAATCTATAAAAATCTACTGTAAAGGATTTACATATAATTTTCACCGGCAACAGACAGGACTAAAGAAGAAAAAAGTCTGGAAGGGAGGCCCATGAGATCATGTACCATATTTCATAATAAAATTCTATTAATGGACTAATATTTGGCAAAGTAAGCATTGAACCTTTATGTTTGTATATAGAATTAAGTTACAATAATATGGCATGTCTTCTCCTTAAACAACCTCAATATTGGTAATGGTAAAATGCCAACAGATTTAAAGGGCCTATAGCTCTAACTCAAAATTTATTCATAATATTTGACAATAAAATCATGAATTAGAATTCGATATTGTTCCATTTCAACCAATATTGATGTTGTTATTTCTCGTACTATGAAATTATGACAAAAAGCAAAAGAGATAAATAAGAGTAGAATGGATTAATGTAGCAGAAACGATTGCCATTCAATTTGGACAGCTCGCTTATTTCACTGAACATATAAATGGTTGGAAATTACAATAAAAATTTAAAAAATGAATGTGTATCAGTCTTTTTCAATTATATTACATTAATATGTGCCTTTAAGGTTTTAAAGAATAGAGTTATACATCCTTTATTGTTTTAAAGAACAGAGTTATACACCCTTTAAGTTACACTTCTATTGAACCGTCAAACATCATTTAATGTTTTAAAGAATAGAGTTATAAATCCTTTAAGGTTTTAAAGAATAGAGTTATACATCCTTTAATGTTTTAAAGAATAGAGTTCTACGCCCTTTAAGTTACACTTCTATTGAACCTTCAATAGATAATTTCTAATTACTAGCCACCAACAACATAATTATAGTTTGATCAAAAGAGAACTAAAGCTAACAGTATTATATAAACTTTAGTAGGATATAATTACATGTACTTATTACTGTTAATTCATATTTTACGAGATAATTAGCACAAAGTTCTATATAACACAAAAAAAGATGAGAAAAAAGGTGAATAATCAAGTCTTACATTATACATGAACAAACAGCAGTATGGTCTTATACTAATCTGATTAATACACAGATCCTATTTCGTTTCGTTTTTATAGTTCAAAATTTCATTTTACTTGTCTTTACTATACTAGGATCTGGAAGAGTTGTTATCATTGACATCTTCTGAAAGGAATGAGGAATTAGCCAATGAAATGGTCTGTTACGGCGAGCTTTAGGCGTGTTTTCACGGAACTGTGGGTAATCCACTAGTAATATCAAAGCGGATTGGTTAATCAAATGTCTGATGTCATAGGGTCAAAAGCCACTCGTATGACCCCTGACGTGACCTATCGCTGCAACCGGTCAGATCTTCATGTAGTGTAGGCCATCGGAAGTATAAAAAAACGGAACGAAATATAGATCTGTATTTTAATCAGATTGGGTCTTATACATGGATCACCATAGGCATGGGGAGTCAATCTCAGTTGGGGGAGCTGAGGCTATTTGGCCGAAAATTTTCTTTGGCACCTGAATTTTCAGATTGAATCAATCATTAACTAAAATGAGTTTTCCACAAAGCTGTGATGGTTGTTTATTTTTAATTAATTAAACAACAATATAAATTTACAATGTTCCCCATTCTCTGACGTTTGTGCACGAAAAACAGAAATACCTTGCCCGAAAAAAAGGACTTTTCACTGAATCAGGGTGGTGGGGGGGGGTCGGCAGGGGCTATGTGGATCACACCTACAGGAGCCGCAGTGGCTCAGTGAGTATGCCTTTCTTGATTAGCAAGATTTTTGCAGCAAAGTAGGACGTTAAACCCCATTTTATTAATTCATTGGATCACACATCAGCCAAGTCCTATATGTAGACAAATCAGACTTTTTTATGATTAATTTTAATATTGCAATATTACTTGAATATGTATGTATTTTTTTCTTCCGTATAAAATGGTGAATTTCTGTCACAGACTTTATATGTGAGTCAATGATTCTTATAGATGTAGGGAGCCATGGTTTGATCGGAGAAAGTCCCTCAGGATTTTCCAGTGTGGTTTCCTCTTGTCAGTGGTGCAGGATAGAAGGCCTGTCAAGGTACAGTACAATGTCTAGTTGTTCGGATGGAAAGAAAAAGCTAGGTTCTATGTATCACTGAAAAGTTTTGTCATTAAAGCATGAGTCTAAACTAATTTTCAGTAGCCCTATTTATAGAAAGTGGTTAGAAATTAAGTAGCAGGTTAGAAATTATACCGTAGTCATTAAGTAGCAGGTGTGTAACCTGTAATGTATACATAAACCCCGCCCAACACCTTACTTAGTGTCATAACACCTACTTCATAACCACTGTTTGATTACTAACCATTTTAACTGACTAGTAAATATTAGGCATATAAAATGACAACTCAGATTTGTTTGTGCCAGATATTTCTATTTTTAGAAATCATGCACTGTTCTTAAGTGAATGATATACAGGTGGGATCCAAGGTGTACCCTGTCATGGCCGCCAGACTCAATTAGGGGGTCCAGAGCCTGAAATAGTTGGAATTGGCATTTACAGCATTCCATTTTTCCAGGCCCCCTGTAGTCCTCTTTTTGCACACACAAATTGTCACGAACTGTCAGTACAACATTTCTATATGTAGATCTGAAAATATCTGGATTCCCCCCTCCCCGATCCCAGGCCCGTAGCTAGGGGGTTGGAAGTGGGGTAGCCCCCCTGGATGCCGAACCCCACCCTTTCCCTTGGTTGCAATATGAAGCCAATGACCAACATGCCCATATCAGTATGGGTGGCCCATAAAGCCGAGTGACATTGGTTGGGCTGATCCCCCGCTCCCACCCCTAGTTATGGGCCTGGATCCTTGCCAGTGATATGTCTTACGTGTATATGTTTTATATTATAAGATCTGTATTGTGACATTATAAAGTTACTACTAGCACTGTTTGTTATCTTACTGATATCCGACTTTCATCACCCTTTATCAATCTTATCTACATTATTCACACCATGTGGTAATATATTATACTCTAGTCTACCTGAACACCAGGTGATAATAGATTTATACCTGGACAAAACCTACACAGGTGTAATATAAATATTTATTACCTACTCTGTTGTTAAAACACTAAATAACAAGCAAACGAAAAGCGGAAAGACAACATATCACCTATAGCTTTTAAAGATGCAGTATCTAAAATTTAGATGCAGAGCTTCTATAATAGTTCAGGGGGTTGGATTGCCGAATGGTTAGCATGTGCACGCTGTATCATAAGGTCTGTCATTAAGTCAACTGGCGTGGTTTCGATTCCCCGGTTGTATGTTACAAGGAGTAGGGTCGTCTGTCCAACATCATGGGTTTTCTCTGGGTCCTCCGGAAATGACCAAGTTTTTGCATTAATAGTTCTATGGTATTAATAGTTCTATTAATAGTTCTATGGTATTAATAGTTCTATTATTACTATTAATAGTTCTATGGTATTAATAGTTCTATGGTATTAATAGTTCTATAGTATTAATAGTTCTATATTTTGCTGCTGTATATATAATCAGGTGGTATATGATATAAGACAAGAAACCAGCTGTGTTGAGTAGTATCAGTTGTATAATCTACACTAATCCTTGTCTCAGTGTTGATAGTTTTATCTCTATACATCCTGTATATTCCTCAAGCAATTAGTTCTAATCAAACCAAACACTGTGAGGAGTATATGTAATATCCCATATATCAGTTTACAGGGATGTTATAAAACAGTGTCTTATTTGTTTTTAACATTGCCAGAAACATGCATAAAGAACAAGATTGGTGGCAATTTATAATCATTTATTTGTCTAGACATGAGGGCATTATCCCCTATAGGTATATTTAAAGCTGATGATGTCATTTCCATTTTCAGACAAAAAGTTTATCTAATTATTCATGACTTAATGGATGCTAAAATGTACTGAAATTGTTATTTACAATTTCATTAAGAAACCAAATCCAAAACATCAAGGTGATAAATTTTACCCACAACTTAATGGTGGCACTGTTTATGGTCCCCAGAAGATAGCCCATCATATCTTAATAACTAACCGAACACAGAATTGAATCAGCTCGATTTAGAGATTCAACGTCCACAATATTATTGTTTGAAAGGTATTTAAGGAAATCAAGGTTCTGATTCAACGACAAATAGAAGCTAGGATGTTAAAATTAGAAAAAAAGTTTACCATTCTTTGTTCTTCGTATATAGTTCCAGTCGCAGTTCCTGCAATAATCAATCTTGTAACCTTTTCTCACAGAGACCGATGTAGGCTATTTACACATACGTGTAGATATCGCCTGACAGTACAGATGTAGATAACAAAGAAATATACCAAATACTTACCTCTATCTAGAAGATGGATTGGATTTCTAATGTTCTACCTCAACATGTCACGCCGACCTTTTTCTGGTATGAGTACGACTACGACTACGTGATTTCTAAACGGATTCAGAAACTACGAAGCCGTACTTCACTACTTGGAATATATAATATGCTATCCTCGGGCTAACTATTTTACTCTCCTACTGATCAAAACATCACAGAAACTTTACTTAAGTTATAATGGTAAACTCATTCCCAGGAACCAAACCACGTGGCTCGGCGCCAAAAATGGTTCACGCACACGTCATTACCCGCACTGACAGAATCACGTGCTCTAATGTTTAGAAACATGAATTGTAAACAAAACCACGTGACAGATGAACTGGTCAGAACCATTCCCTGAAGTAAGTAGTGCTAAATGACGTGTCACAGGCAAAATAACGATCTTGCATAGGGAATGGAATCGTGGAATCCGGTTTAATGTCTCGACACAATATACTTCGGTCATTTTGAGCCAAAGATATGATCATTTTCATGCCTCCGTGTGCATTTAGAGGATAATATTTCCTTGACAGCGGTCTTTCCTCCAACTCTTGGCACCCGTACTCAATTCCCAAAGGGAGAGCTTGAACAATTCTGAAAATGATCCCGGCCAAGGCATTCTAGTCGCGCGTGCATTGCTCGAAACTACCGCGGCCCCTTCCTTATTTTATGCCGTCTTCATTAGCCCAGTCGGAGCAGAACAGTAGGGCGTTAAACCTCATTTCAGTTCCTTATTTTATGTAGGTCACTTTCCATAGACTACTTTCCACGGGGTTATAAGGGCAGTTCTTTTGAATAGAAAAGGGTTTAATATATATATTGCCAGATTATGTTTTGATGGTCTTAAAAAGGGCCAAAATTATTTTGCCTTGCTTCGTCACGTGTACATAAAAAAAATGTGCCCTCTTGGAATTGGATCCCACTCCCTAAATTAGTGGGCTTCTGGAAACCGTTTGAAAAAAGATTTGCCTATGACAGGGTTTAATAGTAGCTTGTTTTAAGGTATATTATTGTTCACTAACAAGGAAAGGGTTCCAATAATGACCTTTGACCTATAACCCAGATTTAAAAGTAAGTCGACAGTGTGCGCAGTATATGGATGAAAAATGCACCAATAAATAAACCTTTTAGGTGTAAAAACCCAAACACAGAGCTCGAGTGCCGGGTATTTTTCTCATTAACCCAAATAACCAAAACTCTTTCTGTTTTTTATCACAAATTTGGCATGGTTTTATTTTTGCGCAGTTGGAATGGTAACTGTTCTGAATTAGTTGAGATTTTCATTACATCCGTCTAGATTTATAAATCGGTGTCAAAGTTCAAATTTTGATCTGAGATTTCAGAGCTATGTGAAATCCTTAATGAATGAGATGTGATATCGGATGTTCTAGAAACCACACGCTGCAAGCGCCGAAGGCGCGAAGCGCACGACGGCAGGCCAGAGTGGCCTCCCCCGGAAAATTTCGAAATGAAATGAAATGAAATGGGGTTTAACGTCCTACTGTTCTGCTCCTAACCTGGGCTAATGAAGACGGGCATACGCCATACAGTGTGCTATGAGGGAAATTTTGCCCGGGCAGCGGCACTATCGCCTACTCTTATATCGAATTCCAACTGCCAAGGGATCTTTTACGTGCATTCCAATGTATACACGGGACCTCGGTTTTCGTCTCATCCGAAGGACTAGACAGCTGTCCTTGTCAGGCCCTCCGTCCTGCATCACTGTGGAAAATTTCGAAAACTTAAAGCCCGGAAATGCCATTTCCAATGATATGAGACTAGATCCGCCCTTGCCCACTTAAAACTAAACGGTTTGGCGATTACTTATTCCTGTTTGTAAATTTGCCCGTATATCCATGACTAGAGGGTGTTATTACAGAAGGGAGCCGCGGTGGCTCGGTCAGTAAGGCTCGGCCTCGTTAACCAGGAGATCTCACGTTTTCTCCCGGTGTTGGCCGACGAAGTTGCTCGGGGTTTGATTTAAAGTAGCTAAGTCTCTAACTCAGTGTCGTCCAAAATCTTCGACATTGAAAACACAAATTATTTCTCAATTTAAAGCAACATTGATGTTGTGATCTTACCGGGAAAAGATGGACTTCTGATATCCAATATTTAAGACAAAATAAACATTTTACGATTGGTACACGAATCGTGTACCATGATGCGTTTCAGCGCTATTTGTAATAAGGGACTCGGCAAGGCAAATTCTACAAGTTACGTCAAACGTTGACGTCATATTCTTATCTGGAGATTGCCATAAAATTGAGACTTCTGGCGTATTTCGCCGAACATAACTGATTAGAAATTAAAGTAAAAATAGAAACGACTGAATGTAAATCAGTTTATATACATTCACATTACATTATTATATGCGTTGCGACCCATTTGTGTCAATTTCTAGGTCCCAAATATTAGCGATTTAGCCCCTTTAAACAATATTTTATTCAAATAAGATATTGTATACATACACTGTCAAAAGGTAAGGATTCAAAAACAAGCCAAAGGCTTATATTAATTCGTCTCCTTATTTAATAAATATACCACAAATGCAATTGTAATATGTACACTTCACATATAAAATACATTTAATAGTATGGTATTTTCTATTTACTAATCGTGCAAGCAAGTAATTTAATAGTTTGTGTCAGTTACAGTGCCTTACTATTTCTTAATACGCTTGCTTCGTATGATGTTTAGATGACGTCAGATGTATATTGCTCGGGATTTCCCAGTGTGTTTCTCTTTGTCAGCATCTAGTCGTTGGGATGGGACGAAAAACCTAGTTTCCATGTAGACGGTAGCATGCATGTGTTTTAATCAGATTGCAAAAGACATTAAAGGTAGACTTACGATCAGTTGCTTTAGCTAGACAATTGGGTGTAGGAGGGCTGGTCGACCTTTGAGCGACTTTTAAAATGAAAGCCATTTTGGGACAAAATTTCTCTAAATAGCCTATTTTTAGTCTGAAAAGGGAGGTTTGTGGTATAAGACCAAACTACAATTGTGTTAATTATGTCTAAACTTGATAATTAATTGTTACATTTGAATCTTATTCTGTCTACTATGAATTAATGTGTGAAGACTAAATTTCAGCATTTTGGAAAATTGGCGCCAAAAAAAAAGAAAAGTACACAGAGCCCACCCCGAACATTTCTTTATGAAAGATGTGACCATTTTAAACAGTATACTCTGGGGTAATACTAAAATACATTCTAAAAACAGTGAAATGAAATGGGGTTTCAAGTCCTACTTTTCTTCACAATCCCGGTATAATAAAGATGGACTTACGTCATCCAATGTGCTACTTGTATATATGAGTGAAATATTGACAGCACAGGGGCGCTACAGCATGCATCCTTCGTTTCATAAACCTTTACCAAGATGGCAAAAATCAATCGGGTTCAGGTCCGGGGACTGCGGCAGCGACTGATCTATTTTTATACGCCCACATTTTCACGTCGACGTATATTGTCGTCGCCCCTGTCCATCTGGACGTCTGTTCACATTTTGTTTGTGGACACTCTACATGTCACAATTTTTATCCGATTTTGACAAAACTTGAAATAGAGATAGCAATGTGGTTTATATCCCAAAGATCTTAATTCATTACGATAGGCCATAATTTCATGGAATATGGTCCTTGATTCGTCGGAAAAACACACTTTTAAACTACTGTGGACTCTTTTAGAGGTCACAAGTTTTATTTGATTTTAATCAAACTTATAAAGTATGTTTATAACCCAAAGATCTCGTTTCCTTGCGATATTGGCGTATATCAGACTGTAACTTCTTGGATTATGGGCCCTGGTGGTACGAAAAATGCAAAAAATATAATGGACATGGGAACATACAGAATTTCGGAAATCCATTTATGGAGGCAGACCACCATTAAATTTCACCATCTCGGGACAAATTGTAGTTCGTCTATTTATAGCATTTCTCTCTCTGTCTCTTTTCTCCACTTTTAGATGCCCATTTTTGTTGATTTTTTGGTCTAGAATGGACGAAGAGGGTTTGAATTAACATTTTCTACCAGGTTTTGGTATATATTTATGATTTTGAGGCGGAAGGTTATCAGGTTGGCTACGGTGATATGTACGGCAACTAGTTACATGTTTTTAGTATGCTTCTTCAAGTTTGCGTATCTCAAAATTTTGGTGGTCAACCTCATACAAATTTTAGTGCAAAGACATGACCATTTTTTCCTCTGTCTGTAGTGAAAAGCATTCAGCCCAACGAAAATTTGGAGGTAGGGAAATTAATGGTGGTCTACCTCCTTACGGTAAAAGGAGTTATCTCCCTTTATGGAAAATATCAATAATTACTAGTAAAGGTATTTTGTATAAAGAATTAATTCGATAAACTGAATAGGATTTAACTATAGACAAGGTCCTATATATGTACAGACTTTTTTCAGATAGGATTTGAGGCTAAAGGTCTAACAAATATTTAACCTGAACCATAGCATCTACAGATATTTAGTTTTCTCACTAAAATAGATATGGTTAAAACTACATAATACTGTAATGGGAGTGACAATATTGTAATGAAGAGAAAAAAAATCAAAAGTTTTAATGTTCTGCACCAACCCAAATAATGAAGATGAGCATAGGTCATCCATTATAGTTGGGGGGGGGGCATTGTACGTGTACAGCTAGTATGCAAGTGTCATCATCAATGTGCAAGGGAGCCGCGGTGACTCAGTCAAGGGCTGGCTCACTTACCCGTGCGGCGCAGGGTTTGATCCTAGTTCGACGTGGTTTCCCCTTGTCCGTGGCTCACTAATCAGGAGGTCCGGGGTTTGAACCCTGTGTTGACCTAGTCAGTTCCCAAAACTTTCCAGCGTTGTTTCCCCTTGTCAGTGGTGCAGAAAGTCGCCGGTTGGGGGAGGGGGGGGGGACTGTGATGGGCAGCGTCTAGTTATTGGGATGGAATGCACGTAAAAGAACTGCATATAAATTTTGATCAAAGACAAAAGTAAGTCATGAAGTAACTAAATGAAATATTTAAAATTTTATTGGCGTCTAGTTTTTGCTAGCGCTATAAACATATATTATACAAAACATAATCATAACTTTTGCTGTTCCAGTATCTGACTTCTTTGTCTCGTGAACATAAAACACAGTGTACAAATCTAAAATCAATAGGGTGATTACTTTAAATTTCGCCTCAAGTTTGTTCACAAAATTTTAAAATTTAATTACGCACAATAACTACAAGAATTATCAGATTTCAATAGCATTCCGGGTCTCATGAACATAAACACTGTGTATACATTTAAAGTCAATCAGATGACAACTTTAGCCTCAACTGTTGTCGTCCACCAGATTTTTCAACTTCGTCAAGTGCCACAATGATTGTATAAAATCAAAAGGCTTCTTCATCTTCTGGGTATGAAAACTGTGTATTAATTTCAAGTCAATAGGAAAACTTTAGTGTCCAATAGAGTTTTTAAAAGTGATCACTCTGACGATGATTATTTTTAATAGTTGATTGAAAGCTTGTGGAACACAGAGGGACTGACGACAATATAGGACCACATTCAAAATGCTGGCGTATACAAATTGAAATGAAATCAGGTCTTAACGTTCAACCACTGTGTATAAAAAATGAATACTCCTTTCTTTTCTTCATACTTGATCATGATGAAATGTTCCACTTTACTTAAGTGATGTAAAAATGTTTATGGGCTATGTTTAATGTTAGTATGTACACAAAGTTCTGATGAATAACTGAAAGATCAATACATTCACATATCTTTATGATGGTGTCTGAACTTGTTGAATCAATGTTATATTATCCCCCTTCAACATAATTCTCCCTAATGTTTTTCTGTTTCCTGTTTTCATGTGTACTTCTTCACCATCATCCAACACAAGATTCATATATTCATCAAATCCAACAATACATCCTTCAATTCTCATGTTGACTTGTTCGTACAACCATACTGATATTCTTGATCTATTTTGGAGATATCTGAAAATAAGATTGATTGGCTGGACCATAACCTTCTGCACTTTTTGACCGCCTTTATAAGCCATTTTTATATTGTGATAGCTACTATATTTCCGCTGCAAAGTTACTTCTTTGTCCAATCGTTTCAGTCACGTTTTTCTATCGTACCGGCGGGTGTAATGGCGTCGATTCTACAAATGTTAAACTTGAACTTTTACACGAAACGAATATAAAAATAAAATGTCAATACTCACAACATCTATAAAAATGTCAATATTCACAACATCTATGAGTTCTCAAATATAATAAATCGATTAAATTATATATTTTTGTTGTGTGCTTGGTTGTTAATCTATTGTTAGCAGATGGATATTTCGTTTCGATGTCGGGGATGGTTATTTTGTACTCATTGCATACGGAGAACGTTAGATCGGAGACGGTCCGGCACATTTTAGCACATATGACGTCATATGGTGGAGTGTGGGTTTGGTGAGGGTAAGGGTTAGCACCTGCAGATTTCGCCAGAGTCTCGAGATGTAAACAGTGCTAGCCCTAAACCTAACTCTTACCCAGGACCAAGCCTAACCCTTACCATAACCTTAACGCACAATCCACATATGACGTCATATGTGCTGGACCGTCTCCTAGCGTTCTCAATCGCAGACAAATTGATCTATTAACTAAATTGAGTTGATTTTAAACAGTTATACCTACTATTATTATCGAAATACAGATTAATCTTTTAACTACTGAGATGATTTTAAACTGTTATACCAGTACTCATCGCATACAGATTAATCTATTGACTAAACCGAGATGATTTTTAAACTGTTAAACTACTACCCACTGAATACATACGACATCATGTACTAGCTAGTGAGATCATTTTAAACTCACCGAATAGCCTACAGATTAGTCTATTAACTAAACTGAGTTGATTTTAAACTGTTAAACTAGTACTCACTGAATAGAGATTGGTCTACAAACTTGATTGAGTTGACTTTAAATCGTTATACTAGTAGGCCTAGGCCTACTCATTGATTACAGATTGCAATCTCCCAGTGAGATGATTTTAAATTGTAATCTACTAACCATTGAGATGATTTTAAACAGTGTTAAACTAGTAGTCACTGAATACAGATTGTTGCTAACAATGTGTTCATGTTCAGATCTCCAGGACTTAATCTCTCAACCAAGCAGGCCCGTAGCTAGCCCCAATTTTTTTTTGAGGGGGGTGGGGGGGTGGGGGGGGGGGCAAGGGCTTCTGGAGGCACCGATCTGCCTATATAAACTTGACGGTCCACGGCGAACGGCACCGTGGAAACGATTCGGAGTCGGGTCTAGGGTGTTTTTGGAAATTTTGGAAAATAGGGTTTGCACCTATGAAATTGACGGAAAATTTCAATTTTGAGGCTGAATTTGTGGTATTGGCGTATTATATTTTTATATGAACATCCTAAAAATTTGGAGGAAGGAATACAATTTCATTCGTGGGCGCCTAACTAATGTCATTCAGCGTAATGGGGCTTGGGCGCACAGCCAATTATATTATAGGCGACCATTGATCATTATGTGCGGCCGAAAATCATATATTATCATTATAAGGCGCTAAGCCAATTATGTCATTATGGGCGCCCCTCCAGGATAAGGCACCTACCTCACAGATCACGCCGTTTTGAGCGCCCCATGAATCATTTAGTAAAGCTAAAATTTGGAACTGTGACGTAATAACATTTGCGCCCTGGTATAAGGTAGATATTCGATACTCATATCACACTAATGTTTTAAATAGTATTAAGTTATTACTATTTAAAAAATTAGTGTGATATGAGTGCACTGGAAAATTACACCTCTGCTTCATTTCTTGCGATGTCGCACTTCCGAGCGGCCAAGCCGAGAATAACCATGTTGAATGTTATCAAGCCCCACCATCGCTTGTTAGCTTTGGCACGTAAAAGAACACCTGACTGTTTGAAATCGAGAAAAATTAGGCAGAGATGCCACTGCCCTAATCTGGTTAAAACACAGATCCTATTTCGTTTCGTTTTTATAGTTCAAAATTTCGTTTTACTTGTCTTTACTACACTTGGATCTGGAAGACTTGTTATTTAACTCGTGTTCTGCTTGAAATGAGGGGTCAGCCAATCAAATGGTCTGTCGAATCGAGTGTTTGACCTTTTTTGCCCGGAACTGTGGGTAATCCACTAGTAGCATCAATGCTGATTGGTTAATTAAATGTCAGACGTCATAGGGTCATAAGTCGGTCCTTTGACCCCTGACGTGACCTA
Organism: Patella vulgata; assembly: GCF_932274485.2. Lineage (NCBI taxonomy): Eukaryota > Metazoa > Mollusca > Gastropoda > Patellidae > Patella > Patella vulgata. The sequence goes on from NC_065885.2 coordinate 10,637,196, forward strand.
TCACTATAACTTGTCAGATCTTCATGTAGTGCAGGCCATCGAAAGTATAAAAAAACGAAACGAAATATAGATCTGTGTTTTAATCAGATTGGCACTGCCCGGGCTCTTTACTAGCTTTGCACACTTAACCATAGAAATAAAAATTCTATACGTTTGTCTCAAAAGGACCACAGTATTCATTCATTTCTTCTGAAAGAACATACGATAACCCGTACAAATGGATATTTGCGTGACGACTCCTTGTCACGGATTGAAACCACAAAGTTTGACTCAATGTCAGACCTTATATAGTCTGCAAAGTACACGTAATTCTTGTCTGTTTGGCAGAAGATGATATACAAACCTTTTCGTGGACTTCGCCAAAAGTTAAAAAAAAAACAACCCCAAAAAACAAAACAAAAAAACCCAACAGCATAAAAAACGCCATGCAAGAGGGGGAAAAGGGAAGGGGAGAAAGGGGTAATGAATAGAAGGTAACCGTTAAGTTTGACGGGTTATATAATGTTGGTGTCGCGTTTCTAAATATAAGCGAAAGAGATTGTGTTAAATGTAGTTATCTCCCTTTGAACAATAATATTGCATTTTAATGCAATATTATTGTTCAAAGGGAGATAACTACATTTAACACAATCTCATTAATGCAATATTATTGTTCAAAGGGAGATAACTACATTTAACACAATCTCATTACGGGGATTTATCCAAGAAAGGTTTGCGTATTAAAATACGCAAACCTTTCTTGGATAAATCCCCGTAATGTCCGATTCATTTGCTTTTATACTGGTACACTGTGCAGGCAAATCTGAAAGTTAGAGAGGATGAACATCGTGTGGTGTGACTCGCTCAAATCAATAAACACTGTAGGCCTACTGTGCACCCGGATGGAATATATTGAAGAATGTGGTTACTTTTCCGGCCTAGTTCAGTGTTTGCGTGAAATAAGCTCATCAACCAGAAGTCCCAGGTACGATCCCGGTGTCGGTTGAGAAGTTTCCAGTATGGTTTCCCATTGTTAGTAGTGCAGTGTCTATTCGTTAGGATGGAGCAAAAAAAAAAAAAAAAAACTGCGTCCATATGTACGCGTAATTACAGCCCCGGATTAAGTCTCTGCTGGTGGCCCTAAGGCACACTTTGGTCGGTGGCATGAGAATACAGATATTTTGGATTCACCGATAAAAGGAAGAAAGTTAAATTTAACAACATAAAATTTATTACCAAAAAAATTCAGAACTTTAAGATTACAGTAGCTAGATTACAACTTTTTTTCCTTTATTTTTTGTGACCTGAATTTTTGCTTGGCTCTAGGTCGGTCGCCTCTGTCTTGCGGCTGCGGTCAGGGTTTCGATTCCTGATGATGTGAACGTATGTGGCTTAGAGATAGGGCGCCTTCTCAACTTCGTGAGTTTGCTTCGGGTACTCCGGTTTCCCCCCACAGGGTGGGGTGGTCTGTCGCGCTTCGAGTTCTAGCTGGCCGGTCACTTCTGGCCTGCGATTGTGGTTTCGATCCTGATGTGAGCGTATGTAGCTTGAAAATAGGGACACCTGTCTCAACCTCGTGGGTTTACTTCGGGTACTCCGGTTTCCTCCCACAGGAAAGACCCCTGCATGTGTGCTAAGCATATTAAAATAAGACAACTTGTCTGCGATATCACCATCTGCATGATCGGCGGAAGCGGACGTTAAACACTAATAGAAGAAGAAGAAGAAGAAGAAGAAGAAGAAGAAGGGAATTGATATTTGAAGCTGGTGGCGATGCATTTCTAGATCTTGTTTCAGAGCTATACTACTTCCAGTTTCACGAAACTCCTACAAAGAAGCCATTCTCGACACAAGTCTTACTGTCCAGCATTCGATCTGCAAGGGAAGACAACTCTGTATGGGAGATTGCAGGGAAGCGTGCATTAGGTTTTAGTAAAATAAAGTGGTGGTGGTGGCTGAATGGTTAGCACGAGCGTGCTGTATCAAACGGTCTGTCATTGAGTCAACTAGCGGGGTTTCGATTCGAGGGTTTTCTCCGGGTCCTCCGGTTTCCTCCCACTGCTAAAGACCCCTACGCGCAAGCGAAATATTGAAATAAAATTGAACCATGTGTTAGTCCCGAAATGACCTAGTTTGTATCGAGTGGACGTTTAACCCCATTTCTCTCTCTCTAGTAAAATAAAAGAAGACAAACGATTGTTTTTTTTTCTATTTACAACATATATTTCATTGTACTCCTCTGTTTTATTATCATATACAAATATATATATATACATCTTTAGTGACATGGAGCGAACAGATTTATAATAAATGAAATATGGATTGGCCTCACTGAGTGTAACAATAACAAATAGTAGTAAAATTTATTAATTAATTTAATGTAATTAATTGGCATTCATGGTTGATGTGACTGGGACTAACGAATATACACTGCTGCTCAGTGTGGTGACTCGTATTGAAGATCATATTCCGCACCCTAAATAAAAGGGGATCAGGTCAACCATGATTGCCAATTAAATAATAGCAAGAATATTAATATTAAAGGAGCTAAATCTCTAATATTTAGGACCTAGAAATTGACCCAAATGGGTCGCAACGCATATAATAACGTAATCTGATTGTATATAAACTGATTTACATTCAATTGTTTCCGGAATGAGTCTGAACTGAATGCCAATTTCTAGCGTCTGGTTATTCCAGTCTATTGCGCATGCTCTCGAGATAAGATATGGCATCACCGTTTGACATGAGTTGTTGAATATGTCTAGCCTCGTTCTTTCTGGTCACTTGCTACAAATGACGCTGAAACGCACTATGGTACACGATTCGTGTACCAATGGTAAAATGTTTATTTTGTCTTAAATATTGGATATCAGAAGCCTACCTTTTCTCAGTAAGATTACAACATCAATGTTGATTTGAATTGACAAATAATTCGTGTTTTCAAAGTGTAAGACTTTGGATGATATTGAGTTAGAGACTTAGCTACTTTAAACAGACACTCGTGTTTATTAGTGTATGTGGTGTTCCGAAAAATAAAAGAAACACGGAACTATTTCATTTTTAGAGGGATAAAATATTTCATTGTTATCCGGGACTATTCATGGGACTTTTGTAGACAAACGACGCAAGTTTTGTATTTCGTATTTGAAGAGCTGTGTGATTTCGACAGTGTGCTAATTATAGTAAACGACTTGACACAATGTTTGGTATTTCGTATTTGAACAATCTGATTAAAACACAGATCCAATTTCGTTTCGTTTTTATAGTTCAAAATTTCGATTTTACTTGTCTTTACTACATGTAGTGTAGGCCATAGAAAGTATAAAAAACGAAACGAAATATAGATCTATATTTTAAATAGATTGGTATTTGAAGAGCTGTATGATTTCAAAATATGTATATTTGAAAAGCTTTGTGAAAGTGTGTTAATTATAGTACACGACTTGCGACACAGTGTATATATCTACATCAATTATAATGTACAAATGTAATGATCAACATCTATAGGCTATTATTAATGAATATATTTACAGTACATGTACAATAAAAAGATAAAGGACAGGGCAACCGTGCATTATTATTTATTTTAAAAAAAACCTTTAAAGCACCCACTGTCGTTTATGCCTTATGAAAATAATTAGAAAATTGTCACAAAGCAGATTTGATTATGTAGATTAAAGCTCACCGGAAAAGCTTCAAAAATCATTTAAATAATACAAGTAATTATGTCAACATATCCTTTCCATAAGTATAACATGATCCCGAATATCAGTATTACCTGCCACAGGTAAATCTGAACGTTAGCAATTTTCGCCGTTCTCCGTGAGTAGTCGTAATTTTCCGGCAAGCAAAAAAGCCGTATCCCAATTTTAACCCTTCTGCTCATATTCTAGTCTATATTTCTATGAACAGAAAGACGATTTATGAAGCTTTTCCGGCGAGTTTTAAAGATGCATTATGTATGAGCTAAATATGCCTATCGCAGGTCTTTATTTTGACTTCAAATGATAAATTATTTTTTAGACATTTATGCACATGACAAGCCTGCATTCAACTCTCTAGTCCAGCAGGAGAGATTGAAATGGATTTGACCTCCCACGAAGCTTCGACTCAGTTGTCAAGTACCGTTGCTACATCTTCAAACAATCATAACTTCGCCGGGGGGGGGGGGGGGGTTGGATGGCTGAATGGTTAGCACGTGCGCGCTGTACCATAAAGTCTGTCATTGAGTCAACTGGCGTGGTTTCGAATCCCCGGTTGTACGTGGCAAGGAGTAGGGTCGCCTGTCCAACCTCGTGGGTTTTCTCCGGGTCCTCCGGTTTCCTCCCACTGCTAAAGCCCCCTACGCGCAAGCGAATTATTGAAATAAAATTAAACCATGCGTTAGTCCCGAAATGACCTAGTTTGTGTCGAGTGGACGTTAAACCCCATTTCTCTCTCTCTCTCTCTCTCTCTCTCATAACTTCGCCCAGAATAGAGTAGGCCTAATTTGAATGAATTTTTTTTCAATAAATTCATTTGCCATTATCTATTTGTAAACTGTTATAACAGGAACGGTCAGCTCGTTATCTAAATATTACATAATGCATCTTTAAGAATTTGAATGACGTATACTTATAAGAGCACCATATATTGTTGAACCAGGCACTGCTTGTATACATTATTTTTCTTGGGACTTTCTTCAAAAAAAGGCCCAAGGCTCCCGCCAATTCAAGTACGGTCACATTTGGACAATTCCACGTCGATTGACGGCCGGTATCACTTTTCGATATGACGTCACAATTTCAAGATGGCTGCAATGCCGTTGTGCTCTATTCCTGGTTCGTGTTTGTTTGCAAGTGTTTTTTTTACAGTTTAAAATAAAAGTAGAACTACCAAGTAAAAATAATATAACTTATTACTACATCATTTAATGGCGTGAAAAATATCACAGATAGATTCTATATTCCAAATATTAAACAGTCATTTTCACGCTTCACGCTCCGAGTGAAAATAATGTTAATTAATGTTTAATAACATCATAATTAAAAATAACCATTAACTCTCCTTATTACCAAGTATTCAAAGGTAACCTTAGAGTAAGGCATATTGCAGGTGTATTCATTAAACTCCTTGAAAAGCACTATCAAATTTACACGCCTCTTAACGTTTAGATCCCAGCAATGGATCTGTAGAATTGTCTCAACTTTTGTACACGATTTAATTAATTTAAATGAAAAAGTACTATTACGTAAAGAAATTATATTGCCTCAAGTTTTTTGATATCCATGGATTAAAATTTAAAGCTCGGGTAGGTATATTGTGTGACTTTCGGGAAATTGCTAGGTGGGGCGCATGAGCAATAGGGTAGGGTACGTCGGAAATTCCCACAAGCTGAGTTCGATACCACACGGGATAGAAGTTTGTGCAATAGCTCAGTGGTAACGCGTGGGACACTCGACTGCGAGATGAACGGATGTTGACATGAATTTCATTCCTGCTGGTTGCAAGGAGATGTGAAGCATTCTATTTGAATCATCTCCCGCCCTTAATCCTAACCCGAAATTCTCCAACGAATGACCCCCCCCCCCCCCCATTTCTGTACAGGACATTTATCGCCATATTTGATAAATGGCGACTTCTTGTTTAATGATATACACCCACCCTTGTTAATCCATGGACATGTCATATTTAAATATATTGTTCATGATGATCAAGAAAGCCTCACAAACATACCCAACATTTTAAACAATACAATTACAAACACATCTCTCAGCAAACTTCATATTACAAAACGGGATACATATACAATTACAAACGCATCTCTCAGCAAACTTCATATTACAAAACAGGAGGATACATAGGCCTATACATAACTATTTACAGTTACATCCACGCCATTTTTGATATTGTCCAACGTAATTCCACTTGAATGCTGTCATTTTGTGTGCGTGCAGAAAAGAACAGAATTAAAAGATTGAACAGGACTAGATTTGTTTTTTCAATCGTACCAAATATTAACCACTTATAAAAAAAACATTAATGAGGCACTCGGTAAGCATGATATGGTTCACGTGATCTGTATCACATGACCGTCGTCACGTCTTCCATGTGTATTGTGGGTAAGACTGGTGCCGTGTGCATACGCTGTAACCGACGTTTCTCTCTCGCCACCATAGTTAATGATAATTTTCGACTGTAAGTTTTATAAATAATGCTATCCTGAGCTCGCTTTACTATTTTGATAGTGTCCAAGTTTTTAGGATTGTGTTTAAAACGGGGTTCCATAGGTTGTAGAATTCGTATACTGTCCCACCTCCGCCAGAATACCACCACTGTCACTATCCATATAATCACTATTATCGATATAATAATAACTTCTTCCACCTGCATAGTATGCTTGACTGGAACGTAAGCCCGGTCATCTGAAAATATATCAAAAGAAACTAATAAATTTACGAATACTAAAGCACATCCCATGGAGTTATCGCCACCACCGCATCATCGGGTGGTTGGTCTAATTTCTAAACCACACACCGGAAAAGACAAACCGGGCCTCGATAACATTGTCTCCTTAAAAATCACCCCTTTACCTTTGTTAAATATCTTTTCCGACCTGGTTTCCCATTGTCAGTGGTGCAAGACGGGGGGTCTGACAAGGACATCTGTCTAATAGTTCGGATGGGACGAAAAATCGAGGTCCGGTGTACACATTGGGGTGCACGTAAAAGATCCCTTGGCAGTTGGAATTCTATAAAAGAGTAGGTCATAGTAGGCACACTGTATGGCGTATGCCCGTCTTCATTAGCCCAGTCGGGGCAGAACAGTAGGACGTTAAACCCCATTTCATCTGTTAAATATCTTGATTTATTGAATACTCAAAAAGAAACAAGTAATAAATCCACGGATTTCCCCACAGCAACAAAAGTGGGATAAGAATTTATTCTTTGAATGACATTTATTAATTATTTATTAATTAAGAACGAATTAGAACACTAGGCTATTTATCCATTCTCCCATAATGTCCCTTTAAAAATTACTCTAGTTGATTACACTGCAACGTTTCAACCGGGTAAACTATAGTAATAATTAATTGTTAAAGATACATTATGGGAGATTAGATAAAGAGCTGGCAGTTCTCACTATAATTGTTACAAACATGATAACGTAAATAGAACATGCTGAAAATTTCAGGCAAATTGCTCCACTGTGAACAGAGATATTAGCTTTTGAATTTTAGGCTAGCCCCGATCATCGTTACTAAAGTCGGTGCGATAAAAAAACAAAGTCTCGATTATCCAGTTTTACGTCTAATTATTTTTCAGAAAATGTATTCCAATCCGCTTAATATGGCAGGCTAGCAATGCCATCGGGAGTTGATTATGGTCTGGATAAGTTAATGAATGTCTAATTAATAATTTAGATAACATTTTAGGCCTAAAGAAAGAACTACAATAGGCAGATTTAGCTCTTGCATAATGTATGTTTAACTTAATCATATATAGTGTGATTATAAGAATGTGCCCTTATACTGACCCCCAAAGACGAACACACCTATTTCATTAATCATTCTTTCAAATCTTAATAATATTAATTAGTACTCCCAGACAGCAATTAGCGAAAAGGTATTTTCTGTCTGATATATCTATGGAGGGAAGACGAGAACAAAGTGGAACAGCTAATAGTAAGTGCAGAACCGAAGAGAGAGAGAGAGAGAGAGAGAGAGAGAGAGAGGTTCCACTTTGGGCTGGAATTTCAGTTTGCTCCCCCCCCCCTGCACCTCGCAAAAAGCCATGCACAACAACAAATTTTATAAAGTTTCAAACGGTGTAGGATCGTTAGTATTTTCAAAGTTCCACTACATATATAACGGTCGCCATATGTCTGCGAAAAAGGAGCAGGTTCACTTCGGGCTGGTGCTTCACTCTGTCCTAATCTTCCCCCATTCCGTATACTGTAAATGACCTAGTACAACAACAATTTTCATAAATTGACATCCGATTGATTAACTATTCATTGAAATTGACCATTTAGATGGAAATCTCTTTGACTATATAAATGGCCATATGGGCAGCTTTAATTATCGGATAGTATGATGGGAATTATTAATCGCCCTTTTATTGGCCTCCAGATTAAAACATCGTTTACTAATTGTTATACATTTATTTATGAAAGTATTTCAAAAGCCTTTGTTCTATGCTACAAAGCTTCTGTTTATCCCACAAGCATGTTTGTTGAATGGGGGGTTGGATGGCCGAATGGTTAGCACGTGCGTGCTGTATCATAAAGCCTGTCATAGAGTCAACTGGCGTGGTTTCGAATCCCCGGTTGTACGTGCCAAGGAGTAGGGTTTTCTCCGGGTCCCCCGGTTTCCTCCCACTGCTAAAGACCCCTACGCGCAAGCGAATTATTGAAATAAAATTAAACCATATGTTAGTCCCGAAATGACATAGTTTGTGTCGAGTGGACGTTAAACCCCATTTGTCTCTCTCTCTCTGTTTGTTGAATACCAAAGGGGTCCGCTAATGCTGAATACTCAGCCCGGGTGTGTGTTGTCATGAAAGAAGTCCGTGTGTCGGGCTAGAATGTATTTATTTATTTAGTCCAGCCTACCATGTAGCCTACATATTGGTCGGGCACACAAATTTGTGTCTGTCGGGTGTTGGAGTTATAATGTAGGCCTATAGGCCCTACAGATGCTAATATTTAAGCTAATTTAAAATCACAAGCAACCATAATTATATTATGTTCTCAGAAGAAACCAATCTATTTTATTACTTACTCAAAATCAACAATAACCATTGTATTCCTTACTCAGAAGCAACCAGAATTATCATATTTTTTTCTCAGAAGCATTCTTGGAAGCAACCATAACTATATTATATTATATTATTTTCTCAGAGGCAACCATAACTATTCATCTTAAGTGGCATTTAGTAATTTTAGTAATTAAAAACAGTAACACACTAACACTATATTATGGAATAACAATTACTGGTTTATTAACGATGATAATTTGCTTGATAAAGACGAAAATTGTTATTCCATAAACCATAACTATTATATTATTTTTTCGGAAGCAACCATAAACTATCATATTATTTTCTCAGAAGCAACCATAATTATCATATTATGTTCTCAGAAGAAACCATAACTATTCTATTCCTTGTACAGAATGGGGGGGTGGGGGTGGATGGCCGAATTGTTAGCACATACGCGCTGTATCATAAGGTCTGTCATTGAGTCAACTGGCGTGGTTTCGATTCCCCGGTTGTACGTGACAAGGGGTAGGGTCGCCTGTCCAACCTCGTGGGTTTTCTGCGGTCCTCCGGTTTCCTCCCACTGCTAAAGACCCCCTACGCGCAAGCGAATTATTGAAATCAAATTAAACCATGTTTTAGTCCCGAAATGATCTAGTTTGTGTTGAGTGGACTTTAAACCCCATCTCTCTCTCACTCTCTCTCTCTCTTGTTCAGAGGGTATTACTTACTCAAAATCAAGCATAACCGTACAGATAAATGCTGTTTGTTCCAGTAATATCAAGTAATTCGATTAATATACTGTATTACCCAAGAGGTTTAAATGTTAACCTTATCAGCCGATCATTTATCATAGGCCGTGTGTCATTGTTGATAGGAGTGACGTAAGTTGATACTTCTTCCGTGGCAGGTGGCATTTATCATCTTGGGGAGTTTCGTACTTTCTTGATAATTCTGACCTCAAAATTTACTAAGTGCTTAGACATCATGAACTATTCTTATCATTGTGTGTGTGTGTGTGTGTGTGTGTGTGTGTGAGAGAGAGAGAGAGAGAGAGAGAGAGAGAGAGAGTTTAATGTTCACTGGGCACAATCTAGTCATTTCGGAACTAACATATGGTTCAATTTTATTCCAACAATTCGCTTGTGGGTCTTTGGTAGTGGGAGGAAACCGGAGGACCCTGAGAAAACCCACAAGGTTGGACAGGTGACCCTACTCCTTGTTGCGTTTAACCGGGGAATCAAAACCACGACTGTTGCCTCAATGGTAGACCTTAGGATACAGCGCGCACGCACTAACCATTTGGCCATCCACCCCCTCCCCTTTTGTCATTAGCGACTGGCTTTCGGTTATCTATTGAATAAACAACGATAGGTTATTATTCAGCAATATGAACTAAAAGCCAGGATTAAATATGAGAAATACCTGATCGTGTGTACCCGTTTTCCGTTATTTGTTTGAGATAACAAATTATCAATAAATATAATGGAATGTAAGCTTCACCCCATTTCCTAAAGTTAACAACCGCCTTTAGTCACCCAATTCGTTTAAAATGGAATAAAAACTCTGATATACAGATTGTGTATTATTTTCTCGATTATTAGTAACACTACCCGAATAAGCGAAGATAGATTATTATTCTGGAATATTATTTACACGAACTAGAAGCCGGTACTTGATTTATATATAAAAAATATCGAGCAGCTGTACCTGTTTTTTTTGGTTTTTTTTAGGTAATTTTAATAAACAGACAGCTTTATGGATAACATTCACTGGGTTTATTAACTGCAGCGTTTCAATGGGGATACTCTCACCGTTATTAATCAATGATACAATCAAACATGTCACAGAAGGTTATATACACGTGGATAACAATAAACTAATTAACAGTTTGAATCAGAAGCCATTCAAAGTTAAATCTCATACCTATTAAAACTAATATTAATCAATAAGAAACCCTTAAAGGGAAGAAAATATACAATTATACTAAAACAACTAAGGTAAAAAATTATCAAGAAATATTGTTTTGTTGAAGGGAATGTATGCATAATCCTATTTCCGCCAGCTAGTCGATTCGTTTAAAATGGAATAAGAACTCTGATATTAGATTGTGTATTACTTTCTCGATTAAGCGATCCACAGATTGGTCCCGTGTGTGGACAACACTCGTTATTGATATCTCCGACCGAGATTCGGGGCCGATTGTATTATTTATCGTCTGGAGATTATAGTCCAGGACTAACCGTAACACAAGACGATCGTGTCTGTGTGATTTATTTAATAATAGGTCATGGTTTAATTTATCTTACATAAAATGGAATGGGTTTTAATTTCCAGAGATATGTTGGTCGCATTTTCTTAGAGCAACCTGGTTTTAATTTCCAAAGATACGTTCGTTTCGATCATTCGTGTGATTTATTTAATAATGGGTCATGGTTTAATTTATCTTTCATGAAATGGAATGGGTTTTAATTTCCAGAGATTTTGTTGTTCGCGATTTTTTTGTTTCTTTAAAACTAACAGTTTAACCTTGATTTGCCCGATACATAAAATGAAATGACTATAAATGCAACACGTCTTTCACAGCAACAAAGTTTTATTTAAGTGCAACATTTTACCACTATATATGCATGTGTTTTGTGATGGTCTGACAAGGTACCTGATATAGCCTAAGTGTGGACCCTGCGTCTTGTTCAATCCTTTCCAAATGAGTGAACCATTTTACCACATACATACACGAATGTGTGTTGTCATGAAATGAAATGGGGACCCATGAAAACGGGCATATGCATGCCATACAGTGTGCTATGAGGCAAATTTTCCTGGACAGCAGCACTACGACCTACTCTTATATCTAATTCCAACTGTCAAGGAATCTTTTAACTGTATGTGTACACGGGACCTCTTCCCCGCACCACTGACAAGGGTAGACCACGCCGGAAAATCCTAATGAATTTTCTCGGACAATGCCGATATCAGCGAGCCAACGTCTCATCTGCTGGGCCACCTTGGTTCCCCATCTGATATAGCCTAAGTATAGTCATGTTAGGAAAGAAATTATAATATAGGACTGGCTTCATGTTCCAAATAATGAGAGAGAGAGAGGGAGAGAGAGGGAGAGAGAGAGAGAGAGAGAAAATGGGGTTTAACGTCCACTCGACACAAACTAGGTCATTTCGGGACTAACATATGGTTTAATTTTATTTCAATAATTCGCTTTCGCGTAGGGGTCTTTAGCAGTGGGAGGAAACCGGAGGACCCGGAGAAAACCCACGAGGTTGGACAGGCGACCCTACTCCTTGTCACGCACAACCGGGGATTCGAAACCACACCAGTCGACTCAATGACAGACTTTATGATACAGCGCGCGCACGCTAACCATTCAGCCACCCAACACCCGTGTTCCAAATGAGTAAAATATTGATTAAACCAATATTTATTGTATCCTGGTCATAAACCTATCAGAGATATAAAGGTTATTCAATGCTCATCTATACACAAGTTCCGATTTCATTCCTGAAGAACAGAGCGACATGTGTAGCATTTAAACCAATGCTCTAACACAACAGAAATGTAATACAAGCCATACTAATACTCTAATACGGATAGTCCATTGGCCAATTACGCTATTTTACTAAGACTTCGTTCGGCTAATGGTTTGGATGCAGCTATAGCGGCCGGCCCGTAATTGGGCTAGGGGGGGGGGGGGGGCTGTGAAAAGATGTTGACCATAAAAACAATAGATATACATTGTCCGTCAATTTTACAGCACCCCTGAGAACACTTCCTGACCCCCTCGTTGCTCTGAGCTAGTTACGGCCCTGTATGGCGGGTGTCGCGCCAGGCAGGGTAAGCTTACTCTTCCGGACACCTGTTACCACACACTGATCAGCAGTGAATTTTTGCTAGGCCGCTACAATCACTGATAAGGATGGCATCGATGCGACTTAATGAGCCAGAAATATTAACTTTTTTCCTGCGACAAATTAAATTCTAAAAAAAAATTTTTATGTATTGGAAAAAATAATAAAGACGTTTGACGTATTTGTAGGTAAAAATTATTTCCTATTTAGTGTAAATGGGTATAAAAAGGACTAAAAGGCAGCATTCCGCCCGAAGCAGTAATGTCTTATGTAAACAATGCACGCACCATTCAGCTAATGACTGACGCCGCGTGCTGTGGCGGCACGTGTTAAGGCACTCATCTTTGACAGAGATATTACTAGACTCGTAATTCTCTGTGAAACAGATTGCTGTTACCACTGTTTTTCGTGTATATTGTACACGGTGAACAGTGCATTTGCTGATTACACTATTTCGCCTATACTGTGGTGTTGATTGTTCATACTTGGTTTTCTTTTTTTATATTTACTCTAACTATTATTTAAAAGAGCGGTTGTTCTTACGATATGTTTATTAATACAGAAAATTATAAAACTATATCAGGTGAATGAGTAACCAAGAAATCCTGCGGGTCCCGTTGTTGGTCGAGACAGTTTTATTTGGATTTTCCACAGTGCCACCCCCTTGTCAGTGGTGCAGGACACAGTATGTCCCTTGTCATGCTCCTGACATGTATGAGCTATCAATCATTACGGAAAATTCCGCTTAAGGTTTGACCCCATCGGGCGTAGGGGGCCAGTCTCAGACTGATGGGGGGGGGCGGGGCTGAGGCTATTTGCCTGAAAATTTCCTATCATTAACCAACGAGTTTTCCGCAAATGTTATTGCTCGAGGCCTTAATGTAAATATTATAGTATTCAAGACGTAAACCGTGAGGGCTTTCATTTTACAATTATATCGTTATTGTTCTATGATATATGTCCCATTCCCTGGTGTTTGTGCCGGAACGGAAATTGGACAATAAACCCCCTCTATTTACAATCTGTATTTCGTTTCGTTTTTTTTATACTTTTGATGGTTTCTATTACATAAAGATCTGACCAGTTGTAGTGGGAGGTTGCGTCAGGAGTCATACGAGCGACTTTTGATCCTATAGTGTCAGACATTCGATTAACAAATCAGCGTTGATGTTTCTAGTAGGATACCAACAATTCCGTGCATCGCACGCCAAGAATTCGCTGCAACCGACTAATCAACCAGAACGTGGGTTATATAACAACTCTTCCAGATCCTAGTGTGGTAAAACAAAATTTTGAACTATAAAAAAAAGAAACGAAATGGTATCTGTGTTTTAATCAGATTGCCTCTATATAAGAAACAGGAAGTTTTGATCTCCTTTGACGCAACAGAAATATATGGTAACATAATTAAACTGAAAGGCTGAAAAAAAAAATAGATCTAAGAGAGAACGTTGAACCAACTTAATGTATTTTGGGCATCTGTTTTAGGATCCTTATACCTAATTAATAACTGGTATATGATTAATCCCTGGTATGTAATTACTTTAATAACATGCTTCTACATCTGTTTTCGGGTCGGATCCTTATACTAAATTAATAACATGCTAAATTTACTAATATATACTGATATATAATTACTTTAATAACATGCTTCTACATCTGTTTTCAGGTCGGATACTATACTACATTAAATTTACTAATATATAATGGTATATAATTAGTCTATACAGGACCCTCACAAGCCTATGTGGTGCCCAAGGGCAGAAGTTTCAGTGATTCCCCCCCCCCCCCCCCGCATACTGTAACTGATGTGTTCACAGTGCCTGCTCTCTGTTGAATCTTTATAATTAAAAAGATTTTAAAATAGAATTTTTTTTATACTTTTAACACTTTTATCTACATAACTATTTATTAAATCAACGTATATATAAAATTTATATGTTAATTTCCCTTCAACTCCCAATTTGATCTAAACACACTATAATATGTCTTGGAAATATGAACTGATTTACACAGTTTTAGGTGATTTGTTGTCAGTCTGCAAGTAGGCTAAAGTCCATAAGGGGGGTGGGGTGGGGTGGCCAAATGGTTAACAGGTGCGCGCTCTATCATAAGGTCTGTCATTGAGTCAACTGGCGTGGTCTTGATTGTACCCGACAAGGACTTGGGTCGTCTATCCAACCTCGTGGGTTTTCTCCGGGTCCTCTGGCTTCCTCCCACTGCTAAAGACCCCTACGCGCAATAAATTATTGAAATAAAATTGAACCACGTGGTAGTCCCGAAGTGACCTAGTTTGTGTCGAGTGGACGTTAAACCCTGTTTCTCTCTCGCCAGTCCATAAATATTCAAAGGGACCCCTTTATGGTATGCAATTATGCAATTAGATTATTTGCCACCCCGGACATATGCCCCCCCCCCCCCCATGTGTGGGCCCCGAGCCTGTAGTGTATTAAAGGTACCGTACAGACGGATTTTAATTAATAAACAAGATTTTATTTATGGATTAATTAAATATAATATCGGCATAAAATCAATTTATGATGTTCTAAAGACATTCCAAATCCCCAGATAGACAATTAGCACAAATATTGCGTGACTTCATGGACTAATTGAAGGACAGTCCAAGTCTGCGTTTAGTTGTAAATGTATGACTAATTACATATTTTGTTTGTGGAGTCTGAACTATGGATATCGTCTATAAAATGAACAAATGGCTTGCTTAATAAACATAGACTGTTGCCTATTATATAACAAATTCACCATGCGTTAGAAAATTGACATGTTCAATCAAAGCCAGCAGTCCAGTTTCTGCTATTTTCATTATTGAAGACGCAAGGAATGATTGTCACCTCCACAAGGTCCAGACAGAAAATGTTTCATTGGTTATTCTAGCAAATTATTCTTATACAACACTGTAATCGGAGAGTCTAGCGGGAGCAGGAGTCTAGTCGTTTGGACTCGTTGGCGTGCACGGAAACGGAACATTTAGAAAGAATTAACGCCATGGCGCGTTGTCGGTGTTTATAAAGGTGCCAGCCTTGGCATATTGTGACGCCTTCCATGGGAACTGTAACTGGACTGACTCTAGCATTTTAAAGTTGCAATTTCATATTTTTAAGTTATATTTTCAAAATTTATTAAAATAAAGCCTTAAAATAGATGGTATCTATAAACAGTCCTACCTTGTTAAAGAATAATCCTATTAATCCTATAATTCACTATTGCCAGTTGAGAAATTGGCAAAAATATCATTTTCATCTTCAAATTCCAACGTTTGAAGATAGCTACTCCATGGTGGAGAATAGAAAACAAGGGAGGTAATTGTGTTATTATTTCCGGTGTAAATGAGTTTTAAGTGTGAGAATGACACCTATGATCGTATAATAGTGAGTTGACAACCTATTGAGCAAAAGACATAGAAATAATTATGTTTTGACTTTCTTAGAAAATATGAAATTGTAACTTTAAAAGCCATACTTTATACTTCAAGCCAGCACCGTAATCATCATTTTCACCATTCCAATTCTGTTGAATTCAGCTTTTTGTTTGATTGAATTAATATGTGGTGCATTTACATTGTTTTATGTAATCTGATGTTAGATTCAAGAGAGAGAGAGAGAGAGAGAGAGAGAGAGAGAGAGAGAGAGAGAGAGAGGGGGGGTACGTCCATTCTACACAAACTAGGTCATTTGGGGACTAATATATGGTTCATTTTTATTTCAATAATTTGCTTGTGCGTAGGTGTCTTTAACAGCGAGAGGACCCGGAGGACCCACGAGGTTGGACAAGTTCGGAATCGAAACCACCCCACGTGACTCAATGACAAACCTTGTGATTTCATAATCTTGGAAAATGCTGCATGAAACTGCATCATTTGCGGCCTTATATTACTTTTAGAGAATCTAATGAACTTCCCCGAAAGTACTGTACACATATCAGGGAATACCGATCGCATACACACATGGCTTCAAACTAATCATAAACGATGGACAGATTCGTTTCATTAATAAAGATAAAAGGGTACAAAGGTAATGCTTAATGATGGTTGATCATTTATTTAGATATGGGTCAACTTGTAAAGTTCAATCTTCAAATAGTCTAAATACCAATCGTTATTAAACAGAATTTTGCTGTTTTTAGGCCAATGTTAAAAAGATGGTAATTAGTGGGTTTTCTCCGGGTCCTCCGGTTTCGTCCCACTGCAAAAGACCCCTACGCACAAGCGAATTATTGAAATAAAATTGAACATGTTAGTCCCGAAATGACCTAGTTTGTGTGGAGAGGATGTTTAACGTCCTCTCCACACAAACTAGGCGGTTCTTGTACCGAAATAGTCGGCATCTACAGTGTTCTATTGTAAAAATTAAATGTCTAAACTGAAATATGTCTTAAAATAATTCAATTGCGTTCAGTATTTACAATGATATTGAATATTTTGACAGCATCTGCAGAAGATATAAACAAGCTAAACGCCACCTAAAAGAGTCCGGTGAAATCTTCTGATGGGCCTTTTGGTTTTAAATAACAAATACTCAAATATACCTAAGCCTGAACATTATCTACCATTGGTATCTTGGTTTTATTTTCTTTATGAACTTATTCATAATCAGTTTGAATACAATTTAGTATGGGTTATGCCAATACAGATCTATATTTCGTTTCGTTTTTGTTTTATACTTTCAATGGTCTCTACTACATGAAGATCTGATTAGTCGTAGTGGAATGTCGTGTCAGGGGTCATGCGAGCACTTTTGACCCTATGATTCAGCATGCAACCCACGCCAAAAACTTGCCGTAACAGACCGTTTCATTGGCTAATCCCTCACATCATCCAGAACGCAGGTTATATAACAACAGATCCTAGTGTAATAAAGACAAGTAAAACGAAATTTTGAAGAACTATAAAAAAACAAAAAACGAAACACGGATTTATGTTTTAATCAGACTGGGATTAAGCCGTATTAAATTAAGATGTGTTCCAAAAAATGCAAATAACGATCAACTTTAAATACTAAGACAGGTTTCTTTGCCTGATCTGAATATCTTACCATGTACACCATGCGGTAGGTAACTTAAACACTGAATGATAAACAACAGACCCAGGCATTTTCAAGTTTCAAATCTGTTTGGTTTAAAAGTTTAAAAATAAAACCATAACACTTTTAACAAGCTCCAACATCAAAGACAGGAACCAGATCACCACCATTAAAACTTTCTATTTCCTTTATTTATTATAGGAAAATTGGTTTATTCTTCTCTAGGATCACAGCAAAGACTTGGCCAGGTCTGTGTAAACTACTGTAAATATTTATTCTTTAAGTAACAAAGCTAAACCTTAATCGTCTCTTTTGTAAATATTTTACGCTTCCCTCTTTGAGATTAGATAGCTAAGGTGAAACTAAAATAAAATCACAATAAATTGACGTTTATAAAGATCGATTGTGATCGTTTCATCGTTACCATCTCCTTTATTTACCTGTTTAATACGGTGAATAACCTTACTCTGACGCTAACACCTATTTAACCTCTGTGGCCGTGGTCACGAACCGTCAGTGGCTGTGGTCTCTATGGACAAAACGTTGGTTGAACAATTGATAGAATGTAGGATGTTTCGGCCGCATATGTCACAAACCCAACCGGTTAGTTCCCATAGCACAAATTAGCACCTGTAAGTTGTTTTTTTCATTTTGAGTGAGACCCGGGACTGTACAGCGCAGTGGACGCGTACGGTTAGCCTCCGGCCGAATTCATTCACTTGATCTCATATGTACGTTTGCTGTTTGAGGTGTCGTATATTGAGTCCTGCCTGTAAGTTTATCTTGTGTAATTGTATTTGGTACATCCCCCTGCACCTACTATTAACCTACGTGGACGAAACACCGACCTATCAATTCAATGTACTTTAAATAACCATAACAAATGGAGAGGCTACAACTTTATTGTCTTTGGAGGTGGAGGGGGGGGGGGTCATTGTATCATAATGTCTATCATTGAGTCAACTGGCGTAGGTTCGATTCCCCGGTTGTACGTGACAAGGAGTATGGTCGCCTGTCTAACTTCATGTGTTTTCTCCAGGTTCTCCGGTTTCCTCCCATTACTAAAGACCACTACGCGCAAACGAACTATTGAAATAAAATTGAACCATATGTTAGTCCTGAAATGACCTAGTTTGTGTTGAGTGGTCAGTAATCTCCCTCCCCCCCCTCTCTCTCTCTCTCTCTCTCTCTCTCTTGTGTTCTATGTAGTTCACTATTTATGTAAAGTTGATGCTTGTTTCAGGTCAGCTTGAACCACCGATGTAATGGGAAACTAAGAAACGATAACGATTTCTCTAGAAATATGATAAAGTAGAAGATGTTTTCAGCAAGAGTTATATGACATGTCAAACAATGTAAAAAGTGTTTTACGACACCATTGTCTCTGATCATCTTATTGATCTACGAGCAAGATATAACAATATGTGGAACGGATTTGTTGTTTCAATAGTAATTGTCTATTATGACTAGTAATTGTGATAATAAGACTAGTAATTGTGACAATAGGACTAGTATTTGCCATATTATGACTAGTAATTGTCATATTAGACTAGTAATTGTGGTATTATGATATTATGACTAGTAGTAGTAATTGTGATAATAAGACTAGTCATTGTGACAATAGGACTAGTAATTGCCATATTATGACTAGTAATTGTCATATTAGACTAGTAATTGTGGTATTATGATATTATGACTAGTAGTAGTAATTGTGATAATAAGACTAGTCATTGTGACAATATAACTAGTCATTGCTATAGTATGACTAGTAATTGTCATATTAGGCTAGTAATTGTCATGTTAGACTAGTAATTATGATATTATGACTAGTAGTAGTAATTGTGATAATAAGACTAGTCATAGTGACAATAGAACTAGTCATTGCTATAGTATGACTAGTAATTGTCATATTAGGCTAGTAATTGTGGTATTATGACTATATAGTAATTGTGATATTAACACTAGTAATTATATTATTATGACTGTGATATTTAGACTAGTAAGAGAGAGATTTTATAAGATAAATACTTTAAGAAGGAAGTGACATTAAATTTATATATTACTGAAAATATCACTGGGGCAGTTATGTTTTAGACAAATAACCAAACAATACTTCCTGCATTAAGATATCAAAAATAATAAGATATGATAAAATGGATCGAAACCTGACATAAAGAACTCATAAATACCATTAGCTAAATAACGAAGAAGCTATCTTCTTAATAGATGCCTTGAAATAGAAAACTAATGGTAAAGGGTAAGCTTTCTCTTTTACACACAGTTCTCTAATCTCAGTAATGAAAAAATAAAAGAAATTACTTTCGTTGTTCTAGACTGTTTTTGACAAATGCCTCCGTTTACCTTCTAGATTTTATAATAGACTGTCTTTATGACTGTGTCCTATTAGGTCAAGATAACATGTTTGAAATATCCGTTATCTTAAAGATACATTAGTTAAGAGTTTAATAAAATAAAAAGTAAGCCATTCTTGCTATAATAATTCAAAAATTGCTGATAAAAAAATTTCAGTCAAATTACTTTATTCTGAAAGGAGTTGTCACTATTGGAAGTTTGGACTAGAAATAGGAATCCAATGCGTCCGCACACCGTCTAGAGAATTGTCGATCGTTTGATTGACAGACGATAACTCTACCCACATTCTCAATGGCAACGTTTCCCTCACTTGGCAGGCCTTTCATCACCCGTCTCTGGTAGTGACGCCAGTGACTAATGGTAAACTTTAGTTTGGTCAGCCATTTATTCATTTAGTGGCCGACTGTTTAAATCCAAGCTGTTTCCAAGCCATCCTAGGGTCTACAGAGTTGATTTTGAGCTTGTCATGTAAATAAAGGTCTAATTAATAATTTCTATAACATCTGATGCCTAAATAAAGACTCGCAATATGCAGATTTAGCTCTTGCATAATTATGTATGTTTAAATTTGAATTATATCCCTAAATTTGGGGTAGCCACAGTAAATAAATGAGTACTCCCTAACTGGAAGATCCGTGGTTCAATTCAAAGACGAGTAAGTGGAAATGCGACCATCCGTGCAACCCCCCCCCCCCCCCAAAAAAAAAAAAAAATAAATAAATAAATATACCCATCTTCGTAATAATATCATTTTTGCATTTGGCGTCAAATATTTATTAAATCTTTATGTTAAATGTTCAGTATTTCTTTTAAAATCTAGCAGCAGTGTGGAGAAAAGTGTAGAATGACGTTTTGATCACTGGGGTTAAGGTGAAAGAGCTTAAATAGTTAAATATATGTTAGGGTTGAGATGGCAGGGGTTAAATAGTTGAATAGCTAGTTACAGTTAAGCTGACCGAGGTTAAATAACTGGTTGGGGTTGAGATGAAAGAGGTTAAATAGTTAAATAACTGGTTAAGGTTGAGATGACAAAGGTTAAATTGTTAACAAAGTTGGTTACAGTTAAGCTGACAGAGGTTAAATAACTGGTTGGGGTTGAGATGAAAGAGGTTAAATAGTTAAATAACTGGTTAAGGTTGAGATGACAGAGGTTAAATTGTTAAAAAGTTGGTTACAGTTAAGGTGACAGAGGCTAAATACATGTAGTTATATAATTGTTTATGGTTGTGGTGACACAGGTTAAATAACTGGATAGGGTTAAAGTGCTACAGGTTAAATAACTGGATAGGGTTAAGGTGCCACAGGTCAAATGGTTAAATAAGTGGTTCGGGTTAGGGGAAACCTAGATTTGGAGAAAACACATACAGTTAGGAATATTGAAGTCGCTGTAAAGGACCTTGCACTCAGCATTAATATATACTATTAAGGACATGTTATCGAACCCTGATAACTCTACGTTTACTACCCAAGGAAACCCTATATCAACAAGATGAAAAGAAAAATCCACAATACTGTTATGTATTTAAACTCTAACAAAAACGAATGCAACAAAACTTCCAACGAACTAATTGTACCGCAGTCACATAATATCAGAATGTATTGCTGTAAAAGTAATTTTCTGCAGCCAGTCCCATAGAACTTCAGAATGTACTGCTACACAAGTCATTTACGAATTTTCCATACTACCACTGACCAACTAATTTTATACCACCTTAAAGGTCATTT
Organism: Patella vulgata; assembly: GCF_932274485.2. Taxonomy (NCBI): domain Eukaryota; kingdom Metazoa; phylum Mollusca; class Gastropoda; family Patellidae; genus Patella; species Patella vulgata. The sequence continues at coordinate 10,658,913 of NC_065885.2, forward strand.
ACGAATTTTCCAACCCGCATAACTCGAAATTATCTATCTAAACAAATACTGTAGTGTTAAAAGCAATCGAATAAAAAAAAAGTCCACAATACCAATGCACTGAACTATAACTAAAAAGAACTCCACAAAACCACTAACGAAACATCTGTATCCATCATTTATAAAAATTCAATCAGTCAGATACTGTCAAGAAAAATTTAATCAAAGTCTTTGTTTTCTATTCTCTCACTGGGCAATCCACTAAAGGGTTTAACAAACAATGGTGCTTGTTTGATTGAACTGATGCAGTTAGCTCACTCATCTGTCTCAACACGCAATAAAACAGACTATCAAATTAAAAATCTACAGAATTTGCTATTGATTTTAGGTGGTTAAAGGAGGGTTGGATGGCTGAATGGTTAGCGTGCGCGCGCTGTATCTTAAAGTCTGTCATTGAGTCGACTGGCGTGGTTTCGAATCCCCGGTTGTACGTGACAAGGAGTAGGGTCGCCTGTCCAACCTCGTGGGTTTTCTCCGGGTCCTCCAGTTTCCTCCCACTGCTAAAGGCCCCTATGCGCAAGCGAATTATTGAAATAAAATTAAACCATATGTTAGTCCCGAAATGATCTAGTTGTGTCGAGTGGACGTTAAACCCCATTTCTCTCTCTCTCTCTCTCTCCCTCCCTCTGGGTGGTTAAAATCTGAAACTCTGTTTAGAACTAGATGGCAGTTGTGGTTTAAAGAAACTAAACCTCTATCTCAATTATTTCCATAATAATATTCGAAATTAAAAACACAAATTAAAATTTAATTTTGGTCCAGTTCAATCAATAATGATGTTGTTATCTTGCCTTGAAAATATTGAATCCTAACATCCAATATCTTAAGACATAATAAACATTTAGACCAGTACACGGTTCATTTATTTCCATGTTTTCGGGTGCCATTTATAATGAACAGAGAAACACATATTCTACACGACAATGCAGAAGTATTAGTATTGGCGGATTCACAAACGACAAAATAATAATAATAAAAAAAACCCTGTAGAATGGACAAAGCAGGCGTAAACGACTGTCGTTTAATTTGGACTGTTTGCATATTTTACTGAACATAAACGATTAGAAATTTCAATACAAATTTAAAAAATTGAATACAAGTCACTTTATATACATTAATATTAAATCATTATGTGCTTTTGGATCTATTATCGTGTTGTATCATAAGATCTGTCATTGAGCCAACTGCCGTGGTTTTATTCTCCGGTTGTACGTCCAAAGAATAGAACCACACGACACCCGTTAAATTTGATACTCTCTTTTTAACACGATGGTAGATGTGGTTTTTTTTTATCCCTCTCACAAGAACACATTCATTTATGTTCCTGAAGCAATGACCGCGAGTTTTACGACATCTGGGGCCTGTTTCACGAAATTTTAACTAAGATAAAATTCAAACTTTAGTAATTTGATTGGATGATATTAGATTGATTTTAGTGCTTAGCCAATCAAAATTGAAGTATCTATTAAAATTTGGATTTTATCTTTAGTTAAAATTTCGAGAAACAGGGCCCTGGCCGTTTACTTCACAATTCCAGAACTTATAGCTATATGTTATCTACAGAAAAGTGAGCAGTAGCGTCCAATCAGAGGTTGTGACATCGCGACCTCCACGGAAACCTTGACATTGAATGAACCTTGAACTTTGCAACCCGATTATCACAAGTAGACATTTTAGCTTGAAAGCGCCAGGCTTGGTATTTGCGACGACCAGTGGCGGCGCCAGCCGTTGGTGATTGGAGGGGCAAAGCTGGGGCAAAGTCCAAGGTTAAGGGGGCAAAGGCACGAGCTTTAACTAAGAGAAGGGGGCTTCCCCCAGAAAATTTTGAAAAACAGGTTGCAGGAAATGCAGCCTGGCAGTATTTCAGGCACTGATCGATGAGGTAAAGTGTCAAACGAACGGACTTGCGAATCACGACGAAGCCCACTCACGAGCGTCAAAGTAGGGAGTCCTACTGCCGGAAATGCTGTTTGACAGTATTCTGTCAGGCACCGATCGTCGAGATAAATAGATCTGCCCAGATACCGTTCGTCGCCTGATCACTAGTTTATCCGACTAGAGAACAAAATGTCAAACGAACGGACTTGCAAACCTCAACGAATTCCCCTTATGAGCGCCAAAGTAGCGAGTCCATTGGGGACCTCGCCAAGAAAATTTTGAAAAATAGACTGTCGGAAATGCTCTACAACATGCAAGTTTATGACTGAGTGGGGATGTGGGATTTATTCACCGTAGAAGGTATTGATTACCGAAACGTATCACTTATACTTTTTTTTATTTTCTAAAATTATTGGGGGGGGGGGGGGCACTGGCGACGACCAAGGAATCTGATACGCTCACAAGTTGGGCTTGTACCCAATCGAAATTAGTGCCGCAATATGCAGCATATTACGTGAAGGCCTTGATAAGATGTACGCAGTTAAAGCGAGGTCAAGCCTTCTATTGAAGATGATATTAATTAAACACAAGGTCCAATTTTATGGATACACAATTACTGCGTTTATTACTCTGCACCGGCCGGGCTAATGACGAAGGTTAGCGCATGCACGCTGTATCATAAGGCCTGTCATTGAGTCAACTGGCGTGGTTTCCGTTCCAAGGTTGTACGTGACAAGGAGTAGAGTCGCCTGTCCAACCTCATGGGTTTTCTCCGGGTACTCGGGTTTACCCCCACAGCTAAAGAACCCTACGCCCAAGCGAATTATTGAAATAAAATTGCACCATATGTTAGTTCCGAAATGGATTTGTTACGTCGAGTGGACGTTAAACCCCATATCTCTCTCTCTCTCTCGCTATTACCGATGGGCATTCGCCATACAGTGCGTAGGGTGGAATGTTGCCAGGATAACAATTTAATTCCAACTGTCCAGGGTTCTTTTACGTGCAGACAGATAGGACATTAAAACCCATATCAGTTCATTTCATTAAAAGAATAATTTGTCAGATCAAAAGTCACACATGCTCCCATCTTCTTAGATGAGTTGCACACACAAAACAACAATCTGTAATCCTGCATGATTTCCCTTGACTCGAGTAGTAAAAAATATCACGGCTTATCGTAATGAGTTTACAATGAAATCTCAATTTTTCCATGTTAAACGTGGTGCCAAACTGTCTAAAAAACAGATCAAATTTTCTTTTGTACACAAATCCATTATTTTCTCATTTTTTATTCAAATCCACTATTTTCCAAGCATTACATTTTTGGAAAATAATTTTTACTCATCAAAACCCATTAACTAAAACATAAAGAAGGCAAAGAATTCAAGGTTTTGCCTTCCATCTAGAGGTTATATACTATTCTACATAGTTCATACACAGGCTTGAACAGGTTGACATCTTCACTCTGTGCCTTATGCTAAGTCCCAGAGGGTAGGATGGCCGAATATATGGTTAGCACGTGTGCGCTGTGTCGTAAAGTCTGTCATTTAGTCAACCGACATGGTTTCGATTCCCAAGTTAAATGTGACAAGGAGTAGGGTCGCCTGTCCAACCTCATGGGTTTTCCCCAGGTCCTACTGAAATAAAATTGAACTATATGTTAATCCCGAAAATACCTAGTATCTCTCTCTCTCTGTGCCTAATGCTAGCTTCCCAACGAAACGATTCCCGCTACGATTTTAATCGTGGAGTATACATTATGATCCTATCAGGTCTTATATATTGGGGTCAGTCGTAGCAATCATGTTGATCGTATCGAAACGTATCCGAACGTACCAAATCGTGGACTCAAAAGGGACAATCATATTGTAACGCATCGCACGACAGCGGGGACCTAGCTTAAAATCGTGGGTTTTCTCCCACAGTTAATTATTGAAATGAAATTTGACCATATGTTAGTCCCGAAATGACGTAGTTTGTGTCAAGTGAACGTTAAATGCCACTTCTCTCTCCCTGTTTGGGTGTGTGCATCGAGGTTAGTTAAATTTTTATTGGAAGAAATGGTGTTGATAATTAATTGTGATCAGGTAGAGTGGAAGCAAGGGGGATAGACCCAGAGTTGCTTGATCATTGTAGCTTCTGAACTGTTCAATCTGATTAAAATACAGATCTATATTTCGTTTCGTTTTATTATACTTTCGATAGCCTACACAACATGACAAGTAAAATTAAATTTTGAACTATAAAAAACGAAACGAAATAGGATCTGTGTTTTAGTCAGATTGCTGAACTGTTTAACAGTTATGTTTCGTAATAGACATACGATTGCCTAGAGAGTTAAAAACTGTTAACAATGTTTCGTAAGGGACATAACTCTGACAATTACTGTCGGCACCCACTGCCATCAAAAATTTCACAATGAGTGGGAAATGATGTGCCCCTTTATTGTGTTAACAAGTTTCGTAATAAGAGTTGGAGCGTTATCACCAAAAATCGCAAAATATCAGTACCCTTTATTGCAAAATAAAGAAGAATCCAACACGAAATGTCAGTGAAGTCACATTCCCTGAATCTGAATGTAGGACATTTTATTAAAAGACAACTATCACGCCATCTAAATGTCAGACAATGTTGCATTCCACAGGTACAAATATCAATACCCAATTTAAATTTTAAATACCCAAACAAACATTAAAAAATATTGAACTACATTTTGGCTTAATCCTCGTTTAGTAGACTTTAAATACACAGATCCGAATTCATCTCTGCAATGTCAATATTCCGATGACGTATGAGTGATGCCAATCAGATAACAGAGACGACTGGGTGTTTGCCTTTCAGATGAGGAAGAGCCTTCCAGTGTTTAAAGAGCTAAATCGCTAATATTTAGGACCTAGAAATTGACAAAAATGGGTCGCAACGCATATAATAATGTAATATGAATGTATATATACTGATTTACATTCAATTGTTTCTGTTTTTACTGTAAATTCTAATCAGTTATGTTCGGCGAAATACGCCAAAAGTCTCATGTGAATGGCAATCTTTAGCGTCCGGTTTTTCCAGTCTACACCGATAGTATTTATTGCGCATGCTCTCCAGATAAGAATATGACGTCACCATTTGACATGACTTGTGGAATATGCCTAGCCTCGTTTTTCGAGTCCCTTGTTACAAATGACGCTGAAAAGCATTATGGCACACGATTCGTGTACCAATGGTAAAATGTTTATTTTGTCGTGAATATTGGATATCAGAAGCCCATATTTCCCGGTAAGATCACAACATCAATGTTGATTTAAATTGACAAATAATTCGTGTTTTCAATGTTGAAGAATTTGGATGATATTGAGTTAGAGACTTAGCTACTTTAAATACACAGATCCGAATTCATCTCTGCAATGTTAATATTCCGATGACGCATGAGTGATGCCAATCAGATAACAGAGACGACTGGGTGTTTGCCTTTCAGATGAGGAAGAGCCTTCCAGTGTTTAAATGAATGAAATGAAATGGGGTTTAACGTCCTACTGTTCTGCTCCGAACTGGGCTAATAAAGACGGGACCAGTATTTAAAGGAGCATTAGGAGTGTTTGCAGATGTAACCTAGATAGCTCCCTATCGTAGCAACGGTACTTGATAAACGAGACTATGTCTCGATTATCCATTTTATCATAACATTTTTAAATCTCGCATGTGTTCTAATCCATTTAAATCTCACAGGTGTTCTATTCCATTTAAATCACGGCCATCTGATGATCTAAGAGTTGATTATAGGCTTGTCATGTGAACAAATGTTTGAATAATAATCTATATAATATTTGAAGCCAAATAAGGGATTTAACGTCCTACTGTTCTGCTCCGCCCGGGATAATAAAGACGACTGGAGCCAAAATAAAGATTTTCCGACGTGGTTTCCCCTTGTCAGTGGTGCAGAACGGAGGGCCTGACAAGGACAGCTGTCTAGTCCTTTGGATGAGACGAAAAACCGAGGTCCCGTGTATATATTGGAATGCACGTAAAAGATCCCCTGGCAGTTGGAATTCGATATAAGAGTAGGCGATAGTGCCGCTGCCCGGGCAAAATTTCCCTCATAGCACACTGTATGGTGTATGCCCATCTTCATTAGCCCAGTATAGGAGCAGAACAGTAGGACGTTAAGCCCCATTTCATTTCATTTCATTTCCAAATTAATAAAGACCTGCGATAAGAGATTTAGCTCTTGCATAAAGCATCTTTAATATTCAGACGATATCCATCAAATAACAGAGACGACTAGATGTTTACCTTTCAGATGAGAAAGCTCATTCTAATTTTTAATTTACTTCTATAAGCTCAAACAATCATTTGTTTATATTAGAGATAAAGAGTATTAAAGATATTTCTATACCCTTTTAATCAGACTAAATATAAATCATGTGCGCATGTAAAGGAAACCAATAGTCAATGTAATCTATATATCATGTCTTAACAAACATACCCAAAGATTTAATCCGTTTCCTGGGTAAAAGATAAAATCGGGATATTAAGAACATCTTTATCTACAGTCTTATTATCTTATTAATCATGAAATGTCAGCCTATTATATTAAGAGAGAGAGAGAGGGAGAGAGAGAGAGAGAGAGAGAGAGAGTCAACTCGACACAAAATAGGTCATTTCGGGACTAACATATGCATATGGTTCAGTTTTATCTCAGTAATTTGCTTGCGCGTTGGACCCAGAGAAAACCTACGAGGTTGGTTGGACAAGCGACCCTGCTCCTTGTCATGTACAACTGGGGAATCGAGGAAAGAGAGTGGGTTTAACTCAACTTGACACAAAATAGGTCATTTCGGGACTAACATAGGGTGCAATTTTATTTCAATAATTCGCTTGCGCGTGGGAGGAAACCGGAGCACCCAGAGAAAACCCATGAGATTGGACAGACAACCCTACTCCTTGTCACGTACAACCGGGGAATCGAAACCACGCCAGTTGACTCAATGACACACTGCGGACGTACTAACCATTCGGCCATCCAACCGCCATCTTTATCTACAGTCGTATTAATCATGGAAATGTCAGCCTATTATTTTACGAGATCAGTCTTTTATTGTCATCAGTTTTTGATCAATATTTCTCGTAGTTTTTCAACAAAACTCACCCACCTTGAGAGTTGCTTTAATCAACACTTGCACAATCTGAACAATATCGACTTTAGAATTGGACGAGCGTCTTCCCCATTGATTCGATATGGTAAAAAAGACTGGGTCGCTTGTTCAGCTTTTTCCTTTCTTATCCAGCTCCAGGCGTCAAAATAAAATTCTTTATAAAGAAATGTCAAACAGGCAAATCTTTCAGAATTGGTTTTCTTTGAGTCCCGACTTCAAAGAAAATTTTAAATAGTCTATTTGTTTTGTCTACATTTGTTTAAGTAATCCATATTTTATGGTAAATGTCAATATACAATAAAACCTTTATAACTTATTTCAATATTCAAGTGAAAACACTTTATATGACAAAGATTTTGGCCTCTTGTACTCCATGGTAAATGTCAATACACAATAAAACTTCATAACTTATTTCAATATTCAATGTTGTTGTTTTTTTTTATTAAGTAAAAAAATAAGTGAAAACACTTTATATGACAAAGACTTTGGCCTCTTGTACTCCATATCTGGGAGCCATGTTGGCTTAGTGAGAAAGGCGCCGGCGCTCATACCAGGAAGTTCCGGTGTTTAGAAAGTCTTTCGTGATTTTCCCAACCTGTTGCAGGGCGGGTCACCTGACAAGTCGTTCGGAGTACACGTCAAAAATTCTAAATAAAGTGTAGCGCCCAGATGTGTATGCCCGTCATCATTAGCCCGGTTCTGAAATAAAGTGTAGCGCCCAGATGTGTATGCCCGCCATCATTAGCCCGGTTCTGAAATAAAGTGTAGCGAGAAAAATAGAACATTTAACCCCATTTCATTTGTTCAAATTTCATGATTTTCACTGGTCATTAATGGTGCTTATGACCATTTCTATTCCACAATTATATGAATTATTAATCGAACGATTGAGAAATGTATGACCGATGTCTAGGTCATATGTTATTTTATTATTTTTCAATTCTGTTTTAAATTTCAAATCTATATTTTAATTTTCATTAATACTTGGTTAGTCATTAGAGGTAGGCAGCAATTAACCTGTCAGTCAAATTATGACAGGCTGGCAACTAAAGTGGTTGATCTGTTAAGTCTCATCTGACTATTGTTTAAAATGCCTTAAACATGCATTATGCATTTAGACATTAATTAACTTATCCAGACCATAATAAACTCTCGATGTCAAGGCTAGCCTTTGATGTTGGCTGGATTAGATTCCTATATGCCGCTAACGGCCGTTGATAATTAAATCAATAAAAGTGGATAATCGAGACTAAGCTGTTTATAATAATGATTTTAGTAATGATGACCGAGACTATGCCAAAATTTCACCCGCTTCTTTCTCGGCTCATAGTGGATCAATTTGACTGAAATTTTCAGCAAATTACCTTTACACTATCTAGTTTTTAACTATTATAGCGAGAACTGACATCTCGTTATCTTATCTCCCATAATGTATATTTAAGTCTTAATCCTTCAATAATTATATGTTTATGTCAACACTTTCTAAGTAACTAATTTGTATAAATAGACCAATGTATGTAAGATGATTCATTAGTTGGAGAAACCAGCTTAGGGAACCTATACTAGTTGGAGGTCCGATACATAGGAAATTATAAGTTGTTAAATTGTTGTTATTAATTATTTGCTCCAGAAATATATTGTTGACGATCCATTCCAAGAATCTGTATTCATTTCTGATACTTGGAGAACACACGTCGACGAGCTACATTCCCTGAAAGTCGAACGGAGTTAAATGTTTGTGACCATGCTGTCAAGAGCTCGCAGCCACTGCAAAAAAAAAACCCCAAACAAACGAATGTAGTATTTTGGTCCTTAAGATCATATTGTACTGGCTCGCTAGCCTGGAGGTCGGGTGTTCGATCCCTGCATTGGCCGAGAAAGTTCATCCAGTTTTCCGGCGTGGTTCTCCCTTGTCAGTGATGCAGGGCGGAGGGGCTGACAAGGACAGCTGTTTAGTCGTTCGGATGGGACGAAAAACCGAGGTCCCGTGTACACATTGGCGTGCACGTTAAAGATCCCTTGACAGTTGGAATTCGATATAAGAGTAGGCCGTAGTGCCGCTGTCCGGGCAAAATTTCCCTCATAGCACACTGTATGGCGTATGCCCGTCTTCATTAGCCCAGTTCGGAGCAAAACAGTAGGACGTTAAACCCCATTTCATTTCATTTCATTTCATATTGTATCTTTAAGTAATTATTGGTTAACTCTTTCTATAGAGTCGGGGGGTGGGGGGTGGATGGCCGAATGATTAGCATGTACGTGCTGTGTCATAAAGTCTGTCATTGAGTCAACTGGCGTGCTTTCGAATCCCCGGTTGTACGTGACAAAGAGTAGGATCGCCTGTCTAACTCGTGGGTTTTCTCCGGGTCTTCTGGTTTCCTCCCACTTCTAAAGACCCCTACGCACAAGCGAATTATTGAAATAAAATTGAAACATGTGTTGGTCCCGAAATGACCTAGTTTGTGTCGAGTGGACGTTAAACCCCATTTCTCTCTTTCTGTAGAGTCAAATCCCACGTACTAACGAAAATGACAGGTTGATATATATATATGTCAAAATATCCATCAAAATCTACCTTATTTATGACGTGTGGTTGGTAGACCAAATAAGGTCATTTTCTCCCCCAGATCTTGGGAGAATGGGTATGTTTATTCCATATTTGGGAAGGAAATTAACGGCAAGGTCAGACTATGACGTACAGACATTAGGGGGTTATAAAAGAGGTTGTTGAGTGAAATTGAGCAGAACTCACCCTGATATTCCTAGCAGCTATGCTTTATTGAGAACGTGGAACACACAAGCAGTTTAATAATAAAGCCGTAGAAACAGACTAACCTGTAGTTTTATTTACGATCACAAAGGAAACACAACAAGAAAGTCTGATATTACTACACGGGCTGACATTATACTATATTAATACTATATGCACAAAGAAACTAGCATGACGTCATCGCCACATCTTGGAATTGTGACGTCAAAAATCGAAGTCTGCCCGGAAGAACAACACCTAGATGAGTAGCGCTTGGGCGTTTCTAGTCCAAAATATAAATGAAATGAAGAGTGAAATGGGGTTTAACGTCCATCCGTTCTGCTCCGACAGGGACAATGAAGACAGGCATGAGCCATACAGTGTACCATGGGGGAAATTTTGCCTAGACAGCGGCGCTATGGCCTACTCTTATATTGAATTCCAGTTTCCAAGGGATATTTTAATGTGTATACGGGACCTTAGTTTTTCGTCCCATCCAAACGACTAACGCTAGTCCACTGACAAGGAGGAACCACGCTGGAAAATCGCGATGAACACTCTCGGCCAATGCAGGGATCGAACACGGGACCTCAAGGTTAGTGAGCCAACGTCTTACTCATTGAGCCACAGTGACTCCCATATCCAATTTAAGAGGTCATCGGAAGTGAATGTACTTAGATTTTACGAGTGAAGTTAATACTCACAAAAGGCATTCTTGACTAATTCTAAGCGCTTAGTAAATAGGTTACATTTAATGAAGTCAGGAAATTATGTTCTCGCAACCTAGACCATCACTCTAATAAAGCTTACATACATCCTACTCCAACAACCATTTTAATGGCTTCAGAACTCATAAAATTATAATTAATGTCTCAAGCTAAGTTTTTGATCTGTAAACTAATTGGTTAAAGCTGTATTCCACGACCTACTCTGGTTCATTTTAAGATCTGGCAGCATGATTCAAGGTTAAAACTTAGTGCATGCAAGTAAAAATAAAATGTTTATTTTTAAAATAAAATCAAGTAGGCAGATAAAACAAAACTAGCATAAAAATATAGGAAGGCCAATAAATCATTTTTCTTAGTTAAAGTGGCTAAGTCTCTAACTCAATATCATCCAAAATCTTCGACATTGAAAACACGATTTATTTGTCGGTTTAAATCAACATTGATGTTGTGATCTTACCGGGAAAAGATGGGCTTCTGATATATAATATTTAAGACAAAATAAACATTCTATTATTGGTACACGAATGTGTACCATAATGCATTTCGGCGTCATTTGTAACAAGGGACTCGATCGAAGTACAAGGCTAGACATATTCCACAAGTATTGTCAAACGGTGACCTCATATTCATATCTGGAGAGCATGCGCAATAAATACTATCAGTGTAGACTGTAATAACCAGGAGCTAGAGATTGCCATTCGATTAAGACTTTTCTGAGTTATTTCGTCGAACATAACTGATTAGAAATTAGAGTAAAACAAGCCAACAGGGAGGCTGATGTCCCCCGCCGAAATCCCCAAATAAATAGATGACACATATTAATTAATCACACATCTATTTTTTTCAAAAGTATCGCGCAATCAAACTGATTATCAACTATACACTAAGTTTCATCACTCTCTATGAGATAGAATCAAAGTTATCTTATCCCAAAGCATCGACCAAGGAAATTGCTTATCTGCTTAGCTTTAGCTCGATATGTTTATCATTGAACTCAGTCAAGACGAACATCTACATCAAGTTTAAACATCCTACCTAAATTAGAAGCAGAGTTGTTATGTTCCAAAGTACTGACCAATCAAAATGCTTATTGCTCCTTAGCCTAAACAGACAATTCTCACCATCGAACTTAGTCAAGGTATTGATGTAATGAAACTAATCAAATTGCTTATCTCTACTTACCATAAGCAGAAAATGCTCATGTTCGCACTCTATCAAGGCATTGACCTCATAAACACCTACACGAAGTTTGAACATTCTAGTTCAATTACAAGGAGAGATATTGTGTTCCAAAGTCTCGGCCAATCAAGTTTCACCACTCTCACTTAATTGGAACTAAAGTTATCGTGTCCCAAAGCATCAACCAATCAAATTGCTTATCTCTACTTACCCTAAGCAGAAAATGCTATCTTCACACTCCATCAAGGTATTGACCTAATAAACACCTACACTAAGTTTGAAAATTTTAGCTCAATTAGAAGAAGAGTCATTGTGTTCCAAAGTCTTGGCCAATCAAATTGCTTATCGCTCTGATTACCATGAGCAGAAAATTCTCATTATCGAACTTAGTCAAGGTATTGATGTAATAAAAGTATATACCAAGTTTCATCGCTCTCACTTAATTAGAACTAAAGTTATCGTGTCTCAAAGCATCAGCCAATCAAATTGCTTATCTCTACTTACCCTAAGCAAAAAATGTTCATCTTCGAACTCCATCAAGTCATTGACCTAATAAACACCTACACCAAGTTTGAACATTCTAGGTCAATTAGAAGGAGAGTTATTGTGTTCCCAAAAGTGTGACAGGCAGACAGACAGACAGACGAACCCATTTGAATAGTCCCCTGCTTTCTTCGAAAGGCGGGGGTACAATAAGAACCGATTGAATGTAAATCAGTTTATATACATTCATATTACATTATTATATGCGTTGCGACCCATCTGTGCCCATTTCTAGGTCCCAAATATTAGCGATTTAGCTCCTTTAAACTAGAGCCACTGTGGTACAGTGCATAAGGTGACAGGTTCGATCCCGGTGTTGACCGACAAACTTCCCCAAGAATTTCCATGACGGCTTCTTCTTAAACAGCGTCTACGGATGGAAATGAAATGAAATGGGGTTTAACGTCCTACTGTTCTGCTCCGACTGGGCTAATGAAGAATTTTGCCTGGATAGCGGCACTACGGCCTACTCTTATATCTAATTCCAACTCCCAATGTGTACGCGGGAGCTCATTTTTTTTGTCCCATCCGATTGCTAAACGTTGTCCCTTTCTAGGCTCTGTCCTGCATTACTGACAAAGAGAATACTACACCGGATGGACGTTGGTGTGCAAGTAAAAGATCCCCTTACAGTTAGAATTCGACGGAGAGTTGGTGGAAACAAAACTGTTGGGGCAAAATGTCCCCCACAGCAAACTACATGGCGTATGCCAGTCTTCAGTAGCCCGGTTGGTTCCACAAAGTTAGAACTTTAAACCTCATTTCAATTCATTTCATATTTTGGGTATAGGAATACTATATTGCGTGTGACTTATTTGCTATTAACTCTGAAATATCATGGCGTTAATGACAGCTTCATTTAGCTTAATACTTCAATCAGCAGTAGATTATCGAAGATACGTCACAAAAACAAGAAGTGTGACGCAAATAAAACATCTATTATAAAATTGTGAGAAGAAACATACAAACAAACAAAGTAAAATAATCTTCTAAATGTCGACTTCGTGATTTATAAATGAAGGTAATTACGTGTTTCTTTAATAGATCTCAAGAAAAAAAACATCTTTCACATACATATTAGTTTAACAAGCCATGTACTAGAAAACAATTCTCAGTACCGGTCTACTAGTAATTATAGATATTTTGTCTCTGGTCGACCTTGGTGAATATCGGGGACTCACGAAAGGATTCTGATTATTAATAGGATACTTCAACACTTCCAATTTTTCTTAAAATATGGATTCCCCGGTTGTACGTGGCAAGGATTAGGGTCGCCTGTCCAACCTTGTGGGTTTTCTCCGGGTCCTCCGCCAACCACCCCCACCCCACTGCTTAAGACCCCTAGCGCAAACAAATTAATGAAATAAAATTGAACCATGTGTTAGTCCCAAAAACGTACAACTGATTCCCCGGTTGTACATGACAAGGAGTATGGTCGTCTGTCCAATCTCATGGTTTTTTTCTGGGTCCTCCAGTTCCCTCCCACTGCTAAAGATCCCTACGCGCAAGCGAATTATTGAAACGAATAAATGGAAGAGATGACTGGTTTTGGTCAAAGCCGATTGGTGTAAAAAAATATCTTGTGAAAGGAGACTGGATAATCATGACCACGATTATTACCTTTTAGTTTACTAATCATCATTTGTGCTTGAAAACGACAAGAGAATTGTGTTGTGTTTTTTTAATGTGCTCAATCGCTAAATGACACTCGACTAGGATGATATTTACAGCCATTCGACTGGATGTCTAATTATACCCCCGTCAGACCGGGGTGGTGTCCTTACTGCGCTGCTACCGCGACGGAAAATGACCCCAGAGGGCGTCAGGATTGTCCTGAGCATGGTGGAAACGCCAGATATCGTGCTGTGATCTCCATGGTCGCCAATGATCGCCGAGATCAAAGCGTTTGTTTTGAGTATGTTCAAAACAAACGCCAAGGTTCTGCGATCTGAGCCGGAAAGCTGTGGGAACACGACTTTTTTCAAGTTTGTAAATTTTTTTGACATTTTCTCGCATTGTGTTCACATTTGCCGGCGACTTTGTGCATTTCCTGTTCGCCGTACGGTCGCAGCAGCGCAGTAAGGACGCCACCAGGGTCTGGCAGGGGCGTAACAGCCAGCGTTACGATTACATGTGGCTTCAGGGGTTAATGAATGGACGGGCAGGGTGCTAATGTTCTAGATGACTGGATTTAATCAAATTTACGATTATCAAATCTCCTTTGGAGTGAAGGGCAGAGGAAATATTTCACCTCTTATCGTTCTAGATGGCCTAGTTCATCAATCTAAACTCGCCACACAATTAACGCTTAACGTTTCAAAACAAATCCATAATACATTATTTCCCAAGTAGAGAAAGTACTAAACACCAAAGTAATCAATAATTAATATTTAATTGATGTGACTGGGTATCGTGGCTATTATCATGGCGATTGACCAGACTTGATATATCTTTGATGAAATACAATCAATTTGAGGAAGAGAACCAGTGGTAATGGTAAAAATAATAAAATAACCCCAGTATTTTGATCTAAAACCTACAATAAAAATTAAATTTGTACCAAAATGACCAGCAAAACGTAGAAGTGTGATAACCATTAAATAATAGAAATGAATGAAATGGGGGATAACAGCCTACTGTTCTACTCTGATGGCCTCCAACCTCGTGGGTTTTCTCCGGGTCCTCCGGTTTCCTCCCACTGCTAAAGACCCCAACGCACAAGCGAATTATTGAAATAAAATTAAACCATATGTTAGTCCTGAAATGACCTAGTTTCTCTCTCCCTCTCGCTCCGTTGGTCATATGAAAATATATAGGGCAAATGAAGAGAGCTTTATCGGTTTAACGTCCACTCAAAACAAATTGGGTCATTTCGGGACTAAAGCATGGTACAATTTCATTTGAATATTTCGCTTTTGTGTACGGGTCTTTTAATACCATTCCTTGTCATGTACAAGTGTAGGATTGAAACCAGGTCCCTTGACTCAATGACAGACCTAGTCTCGGACACCCAGTCTTCAACGCACGGAGGGTCTAAGTCAGTTTTGTCCACATTTGAAGAAAGTTTACTGGATAATCAACAACACACAAAAAAAACAACAAACGCCCCGGTTACGCATGGGCAACGGAACTGTTTAGCTAAAGTCAAAATAGTGTTGTACAGTACCCCTTCCCGAAATAAATCCCATAATTCATGCATTGTCTGAATGGTAGAGACCTTAGGATCTAATGCACAGGCACCGACATCTTTATTTTCAGATCATTTGCATGCAAACAAAAAATGCAACCATAAAACAGCTATAGACAGCGAACGTGAAACGAAGGCATGAGACTGGATTGGATACCACGCCCAACAAAGTGAGCATGGCCATTATAAAGTTTACTGATTATGTTGCATTATTATATAAGATATCTTTTTATATAAGTTATGAAAATTGTAAATAATACTTATATCTATTCAATTTTCAATGTCTACAAATTTGTAAATAGTTTTGGATTATATGTACATGTACATGTACATTGAAATTTTCTGTATCTATGGATCGTATTATCTTATTACTGAATAAAGTATTATTATTATTAATAATGATTACTGATGGCGGATTTAAGGTTACTAATTATGTTACATGTATTATATCATTATCATTTTTTAATACGATATCATTATTTAATACGATATTATTGGTTAATAATATATCATTACTATATAAGACATCATTATTATATATGTTATGAAAATTGTAAATAATTCTTATATCTATTCAATTTTCAATGTCTGCAATTCTCTAAACGGTTTTGGATTATATGTATATTAAAATATTCTGTATCTATGGATCATATGATCTTATTACTGAATAAAGCATTTACAAAGATACACACCATTTTCTTAAAGCACAGATTTAAAGGACAATATAGGTGCCAGTCATTATCACATATGTGATAGAACTGGTTAAACACGTTCCAAATATTATTTTATCACAGAAATCATTGCTACGATAGATGCGTAATCAATGCTTCAGCAATCGGAAGTGACGAACGCAAAAGGAAAACACGAGTTATCCCTCTATATAACTGACTGAAGTGACGGGTGGTAACAGATACATGGGCAAATTTCTGCTCACTAATAATTCCTTCGAAGACCAAAAGTTGTTGTGTGAGACTGTGAAAGGATATCTGACAATTCATAAAAAAAATTGACTGTCACTAGATAAGAGAACATGTTTTTATAAGCATAGAATGAATAAACACACGTGAATGTACGGACTGTTTCTATTTTTCTCGTGTTCTCTTATCTAATGACATTCAATTACTTTTTTGAATTGTCAGACATACTCATATACAGTCTCATCCGGAGGCACGTTCGTGTCAGTAGGTAAACAGGCCCTGACTGACGAATTAGAACAGGCTATCCTGTCTACGTTGAGTAGGTAGAAACCTGACGACTTAATCTAGAACAGGTTATCCAGTATATTGGTATTAAGATAAGATAAGATGTTTATTGCATCAAAACGCCCAATGACCAGGTAGTAATTAACACAGCCATTCAACCAAATATTAGGGAGTAGACGTACACCACAACTTGGCTCCCAAGACGGATTATCTATAGTAAGGTAACAATGTCAGCTACGACAGAGATTCGAGACAATAATAGTAATGAGATAATCCATCTATAAACATAACATTGTTAAGTTAAGTATTGTTACAGAATATAGAAGAAGAGAATTGTTGAATTATTGTTTGTTTCAATCTTACACCCCCACTAGACTGAACTATAAATTTAAAGCAGGGGCCTGTTTCACGAAATTTTAACTAAGATAAAAATCCAAATTTTAGTAATTTGATTGGATAATATTAGATTGATTTTAGTGCTTAGCCAATCAAAATTGAAGTATCTACTAAAATTTGGATTTTATCTTTAGTTAAAATTTCGTGAAACAGGGCCCAGGTCCTTAAACCCTGGATAATAATATCTATGCAGCGTGGAGTTGGGGAGAATAAACAAATTATTATATAGGCCTACTTTATATAATACCAACGGGTACCTCCAGCAAAATCACACTCGATCAACAATAATCACAGCTGAAGTTTTCTTCAGGCAGTACACACAAACAAGTCTGACCTTGACTTGCGAGTAAGGTAACACCATGTAAAATCACTGTCCTTTGTTTCACCTGCGGATACGTTATCAGTACTAATTAAACAGATATCATGGTTTCATATAGGTGGCGTTTCATAACCTTCAGATACGCGAAAACATTAAGCATATGTGTCCCAATGGCTAATACGGAATGTTTACGTAATAGCTTCGGGGAAAAGCTGATAATTAGACGATAAGGGTTTTATATCGTTTATTGTGGACGCCAGCTGAATAATTAGCAGAAATGTAAGAGGACGCCATTTTTTCCAATTACTGGTCGATTACCAAATGCTTTGAGAGCATTTCTTGTTCAGAGGCCCATTATAGTAAGATGGAATATGTTGAACCAGACTCTCAAGGGAGCCATACCCTGGAAGGTTAAGTGGCGTTGCTCATCCATTCTACCGTCATCGAATAATCCCTGTAATTACCCCCTAGCCATCTTATATATTCCATCTCTGAAATTTGTTTCTTGGACTCGAAAGGAAATGGCATAAAGAGTCCAATTACTATGAATTGGATTGATACAGATGTAGTTATGGCGAGTTAGCTGCTATATATTGCAGCAGTATTTTGACTTGTAGCTGAAGCAAGACGAGGAAGACGTCAGCAGTGGAACCATTTCTAACTATGCGGTATGAACCCTTCAAATAAGAAGTGGTTTGAAGAATCATGGTTGACCTTATTCGAGACCCGGGGTGGGGGGGGGGTGGGAGTTGTGATACTTTGTATAAATGAAATGGAATGGAGTTTAACGTCTTGCACACACTGGGTTAATGACAACCGGCATACGTCATGCGGTGTGCTATGATGAGGGATATTTTGCCCGGACTGTGGCGTTTCCACCTACCTTTCATCGAGCGACTTCCAACTGTCAATGGTTCTTTTGCATCCACACCAACATATAAACGAGACCTGGGGTTGTCATTCCCTGTAAACGACTGTTCCATGCCAGACGCTTTGCCCTGCCACGTAAAATAATGGTATATTCTGCAAATGGCACATTCAAAAGTACAATGGAGACGTGGTTTCAAGAATTTCTTTCTCGAGACCCAATACTCACACTATGTCCCGTTCACGACAACCGTCAATACAATGTATAAAAAATGTACTTTCTGCCGTGTATTACGGGTACATCGGAGGGCTTACTTCCTGTTTTATCTGAAAGTGTTAATGATTGAACCCTTCTCATTATTTGTATAAAATACACTGATAACGTATCCTAGAAACCAGACATAATTGTTATTAAGTGCGAATTTGTGAGGATATGTTAATACACAAATAGTGTGAAACACAATGTCCTACCTAACTTGGCTAATGAAGACGGACATACGTCATAAAGTGTGTTTTGAGGAACATTTTTCATGGAAAGCAATTGAAGTCAACCTGTCAAGAGCTATTTTAGTTATTGAGCAGGGATTTACAAAAAAAGGTTAAGAAATAGTTTAAACAAAATATATCAGGCCTATATGTAAGTTCTCTCCAAAAACATATAAAATAGTTAAATCTTATGTTTACAATAAACAAAGGTTGGGATATGTATAGGCAGTGAGTTACAAACATATATACATTTCTTGAATTGTAATGGTGAGATATATATATAACATTTCCATTTTCGATTATCAAAAAAAAAACCCCAAAAACGTATTGTAAATATAGTTTTAAATTTTAAAGTCTTAAAATCTCTTGCTATCTTTAATGTAATTTGCTCGGACAGCAATTGAATTCCACTTGTCTAGTCAGTGGTGCAGGACGGAGGGCCTGACAAAGACAGGCGAAAAAACGACGTCCCGTGTATACATTGGGGTGCACGTAAAAGATCCCTTGGAAATTGGAATTCAATATAAGAGTAAGCCATAAAGCCGCTGCCCGGGAAAAATTTTCCCCATAGCACACTGTATGGCGTGTGACCGTCTTCATTAGCCCAGTCAGAGCAGAACAGTTGGACGTTAAACCCCATTTCATTTCATTTCATTTCCAGCTGTCAAGTGTTGTTTTGCGCGCGACTAGACACTGTTTCCTGTCAGAAGTCAGATCAGCCGATTACTGGTCAATATTAAATGTCCAATTGACCATTATTTACTATAACTAACTATCAACTACAACATAAACCCTGTCAATATCCATGGTTACTACGTGTTCGGCTATTATCACTGGACATAAAGGTCGTGCATGATATATATTACTCATAATAAAATAAATGTTTATTCGATATTAGATGATAATAAAGGGTTATAAATTACAATTTATGGATGACATAGTACTTCAGTTCTCTCTCTCTCTACTATAGCTACTCCATCAAAGCCTTTATCAACAACGTCCTTATTTATCAGTCCTGACTTTCATGGCCTTCCAGCCATCTATTTTATGGCTTCTTCAACAATTATTCTTAGATATGCCACATACATTGTGTTTCCTTTATGTAAACATGGTGTACTAAGTATCAAGGGGAGGAGGGGGGGGGGGTGCTGGGTAGTTCTGGACCACCGAACCAACTGGTTTCCTTGCACCCCAGTCCCAATATGTGACATGGCGAGAAAACGAACTAGCAGCCGCTAGAGATGGGGTTTAACGTCTACTTGACACAAACTGGGTCATTTCGGGACTAACACATGGTTCAATTTTATTTTAATAATCCACCCCTTTGTTTATTAACGATTTAACATATGATATTATGGACAGGTTGATTAATTCAATCATTTACACTTAATGAGTTAAAAAATGGTAAAAACACAAAATAAAAAAGGTCTGTGTATATCAAAAGTCGCCTTAAAACACATTTATAAAATCGTTGTCGTAAGAAGAGAGGGTGGGTCATCTTCTCCCTGTGTCGCAATAAAAACAGGTTAAAACAGCAGACCCAGCTGGCTGACCGATCTTAGGCATCATAAGTGCGGATAAAAACCACACTGATGACACCAAACATCAATCAGCTGGAACTCCTGTTTTAACCTCATCGATCATTTTCCCCTCATATATAGTTTTCAGTGGATTTTATTATTTATTTTGAAAAAGAAACAAATATATGTCAACCCTTTTTTCCATTTGGATCCCATGGACCCTTGATTCCTATGTGCCCTCGGTCCTTGTCCGCCTGTCCGAGGCCCATTCTGTCCCTGAGAAGTATTATTGAAAATAAATATATTATGGTTGAAGACGCAGCATATTAGATCTAAGTATTAACCATAATTTCGCTCTCATTAAGACAACTTTGTGCACGAAGTATTATGAAGTAAAGACTGTTGAAGATGTGATCCATCAAATCTAAGTATCATCAAGAATTCTTAGCTACACTACGCCCATTGTGTTTCATTTATGAAAACATCATTTTCTAAGGATTATTGTCATATAAAATACATATTTGTTGAAGATGAGGAACATTAGATCTAAGTAGTACCACGAAGTATTGGCTACATTACGTCTATTATGTGACGTCATCCTTTGATGTTGGCGTACAATTATTTTAAATAATGGTACGGGCAATGTGCCAAGCGTACATTATTTATACTAATTGAAATATTGGACCCGTGTGACGTATTTCATTGAAATTCACGCGTTGGGTTGTGTCTGTATTTTAATTTGTTTAATGTTCTTGTGAAAAACATTGCGTAATATATAGATATAGCACTCATTTTACTTAATGTCTCGCACTCGATCATTAAACTACACATAAACACCGTATACGAAGAAATGAAATGAAATGAAATGGGGTTTAACGTCCTACTGTTCTGCTCCTAAACTGGGCTAATGAAGACGGGCATACGCCATACAGCGTGCTATGAGGGACATTTTGCCCGGGCAGCGGCACTATCGCCTACTCTTATATCGAATTCCAACTGCCAAGGGATCTTTTACGTGTATTCCAATGTATACACGGGACCTCGGTTTTTCGTTTTCGTTTCATCCGAAGGACTACACAGTCCGTTCTGCACCACTGACAAGGGGAACCAAGCCGGAAAATCTGGATGAACTTTCTCATCCAGCGTCTTACCCACTTAGCCACGTGATTCCCCCCGTATACGAAGAGTTATTGTGTATGGAAATATAATTGTTGAAGAAGAGGTACATTAGATCTGCACAAAGAATAAATTTTATTATTATTAGCTAGATCATACATATTTTGTCTCCTTTACCTAATCATTATAGGGGGTTGGATGACTGAATGGTTAGCGCGTGTGCGTTTTACAACAATAAGGTCTGTCATTGAGTTAACTGGCGTTGTTTCGATTCCCCGGTTGTACGTGACAAGGAGTAGGGTCATCTGTCCAATCTCGTGGGTTTTCTGTGGGTCCTCCGGTTTCCTCCCACTGCTCAAGACCCCTACGTTGAAGCGAATTATTGAAATAAAATTAAACAATATATATGTTAGTCTTGAAATGACTTAGTTTGTGTCGGAGGGACGTTAAACCCCATTCCCCGCTCTTCTAAACATTATATATAAAGTATTATGGAGTGTTGGGCTTAAATATATAACTTTTGCTGAAAGCCAGCTACTTCAGTTTCCTGTACTTGATTTATTTATAACCTCTGTCACTTCAGATATCAATAACGCCTTCTTGTTTTCATGTTCTTCCACTCTATGACACCTTAGATTTCGGCAATACTCGCACATACCTGTTGTCTATCGTCTGAATATATAACGCACATTGTACGGAAGCGTCAGGTGTTATTGAGTGGTAAACTGCTGCATAAAATTGTTATGGAAGACAAATTACATCATGTTTCATACCATTTCTTGTTTTCAGATTCTTCTCATATATGTTTTTCAATTCGTTTTTGTGTTTTATTCCGTATTTTTTTTTTATTTTACCGGACAAGTTTTATCATTACGGCGTGTTCTTAGTTGTGTACTAGACCCAGCCAATTAAAACGCTGCTGTTCAAATCTCACCGAGACATCGTATTTACAAACTCAGTAAGGTGTCAATCATAATGCCGCCGGCGATTTGGTTTGATTTTTATGCTGTGTGTAAAGGGGGATCACGATGGCTAAGTGGGTAAGACGCTGGCTCGCTAGACTGGAGGTCGCGTGTTTGATTTAAATGTAATATAAAAATGTTAATTTTTATTAACTCAATTTTGGGCAAAATATTCTTGGAGATTCAGCTACATTTTTAGGACATATTCTGGTAATACTTCTGGTAGAGGCAGAGTGCACTTCATGACCAACCAGGAATGGAGCAGTCCATTATTAATGTTCTGCTCCTACTGGGCTAATGAAGACGGGCTTACGCCATACAATGTGCTACTCTAATTTTTTGAATTCCAACTGCCAAGGGTTCTTTTAAGTGCACACCAGTGTGTACAAGGGACCTTGTTTTGTACGTCCCATCCGTACGGCTATATGTTGTACCTAGCCAGACCTCCCATCTTGTACTACTGACACCACTGTTCGTGTAGGCATACATTAATGAAGAAACCACACTAGTTCTCACATCAATCTGCCTGTATTCGTGTTAATAATTATGTTACCATATTGGCATATAATAAGAACATGGGCTTAAATTAGAGACTTTTGGCAAGCGGAATTTTTCACATCCGTATTGCGTATCCGTATCGTATAGGTGATACATTGTGTCAATGTAGTTTTATAGTTTTGGCAGACTTTCGCGCCGCGTACGTATGAGTAGCTGAGCTGAACTTAGTTCTATTACAACATGATGGCGGTATCTACCAAAATCACCATCGGTGCGAGTCAAGTGCCTAACCTACAAATACCTAGACTCGACAGCAATTTTTGGTTTCACTAATTTTACCGTAGAATCACGTCGTTTACAGATTTGCATGGTCCCACCTCCTTAAATTTACCACGTATATCAATCTGCGTGCAGACAGACAAATAGGAAAAATCTGACATTTCCGAGAAAAACTCATCAAAAATAATGATTAAATTCCAGTCTTTATCATGGTTAAAATCACATCAAATATACACCTTCGTGTTCTAGGATACACATAGATTCATAAAAACGCTTCTGCACAATATTTCAGCGTCTAAAAGTATCAAAAAAATACGGTAAAAAGGCGACGATGTTATACGGACCTTTTCCGTATGAAAGCTGTTCGATACGTGCTACCGTATTCGTGTGCCGATCACGTATGAGAAATACACACACATTGATGACGTCACACGCAAAACCCATACGGATACGCGAGACAGACCAGGAATTTACGCTTGCTAAAAGTCTCTATTAACTAATCTGACCTATTATATATGTCTATTATTATATAATAAGAGAAATGAAATGGGGTTTAACGTCCTACTCTTCTGCACCTAACCTGGGCTAATTGAAGACGGGCATACGCCATACAGTGTGCTATGAGGGAAATTTTGCCCGGGCAGCGGCGCTACGGCCTACTTTTATATCGAATTCCAACTGCCAATGGATCTTTTACGTGCACGCCAATGTGTACACGGGACCTCGGTTTTTCGTCCCATCCGAACGACTAGGCAGCTGTCCTTGTCAGGCCCTCCGTTCTGCATCACTGACAAGGGGAAACCACGCCGGAAAATCGAGATGAACTTTCTCGGCCAATGCAGGGAATGAACACCCGACCTCCAGGCTAGCGAGCCAGCGCCTTACCCACTTAGCCACGTGATCCCCCTATAAGAACATGGGCTTATACTAAATCGACTTATCTGACCTATTACATATGTCGATTATCGTGTAATAAGAATACGGGCTTATACTAAATGAACTTATCTGACCAATCACATAAATTGACCGGCTTTCTCAGCGGGATTACAAATCATGAAAGACAAGTTCCGATCGTTGTCCGCGATATCAACCCGTGAAAGCGGACGTTAAATAAATCCATTCACACACAAGAATCTACCAACCTCATGGAAGACAAGAGTCGACCATTGTCTGCAATATCAACCTATGAAAGTGGACGTTAAATAATTCTCAGTGTTGCTTAAAATCATGGAGGACAAGCGCCGATCATTGTCTCTGATATCAACCCGTGAAAACGGGCGTTAAATAAATCCATTCACACACAAGAATCTATACCAACCCCATGGAAGACAAGAGTCGACCATTGTCTGCGATATCAACACGTGAAAGCGGAGGTTAAATAGTTCTATGCACACACAAAAATCGACCAACCTCATGAACGACATGAATCGACATTGTCTGCGATATCAACCCGTGAAATTGGACGTAAAATCAATCTATTTACACACAAGAATCGACCACTGATTGGCCACAAATTGATTGGAATTTCTAAATACGCACTTACATGGAGTTTATATAAAACGCTTGTATAGCATGTTTAATTTTCTTAAACGTTCGCTCAGTAGAAATAATTGAATAAAATCTATTAAATGTGAATGGACTAAATATGTTTTACTGCTGTCTGATGTGGTTTTTCACATCTTGTTCCCCGTGTCTAATTAATTCCATTGAATTTGTCTCTAAAGATAACGGTTATCCATCTTTGGAACGCTTGAAAGTATCAAATTAACAAGTCATTCAGAAACGGTATGGCAGAAAAACAACAAAATCAATCATAACTGCACAATTACTACAGATAAAAAACACCCCGCCCCAAAAAGAAATCAATCATAACTGCACAATTACTACAGAAAAAAAAACCACCCCATCCCAAAAGCCAACACAACAATTTTTTTTTCAAAAGAAAAGCTAAAAATGAACAAGAATGAATTCGACCAAAATATTTTATATAAACTTATATAATTCATCTTCCATTATTTTTTCAAAAGAAAAGCTAAAAATGTTAACAAGAATGAATTCGACCAAAATATTTTATATAAACTTATATAATTCATCTTCCATTATTTTTTCAAAAGAAAAGCTAAAAATGTTAACAAGAATGAATTCGACCAAAATATTTTATATAAACTTATATAATTCATCTTCCATTATTTAAAGATACATTATGTAAGATTTAGATAAAGAGCTGGTCATTCTTGCTATAACAGCTCAAAAATGAAAATTTCATTCAAATTACTTCATTCTCAGCCAAGTTATCACTGTTTGTAGATTTGACAAGATGTGTACATTGTGGTAACCAAGGCACTGATATATTCAAGACTTAGTCTCGCTTTCCCATTTCTAAATTAAATTTTAAAATGGCGTACCGATCTAATCTAGTTAAAATCTCGAGTATCCGATGCCATCGAGAGTTGATTATGGTCTTGTTTTGTTAATAAATGTGTAATTAATAGTTTATATAACATTTCAGGACTAAAGAAAGACCTGCAATAGGCATATTTAGCTCTTGCATAATGTATATTAGGGTACTGTATAAAATAATAAACACAAAATATGGAACACAATTACTTTTTTAATTAAAGCGATGTTTCGTTGAGGGTTCTCTCAACGTTTTCAAGCAAATGAACACAAAAACGTTATATGGAACACAATTACTATTTTAATTAAAGCGATGTTTCAAGCAATTGGTAAATGCCGCTCAAAGAAGATACTGAATAAAATAATAAAACTTAAAACCTGGAGAGACGGGTACCGTTAATGAGATATATTATGCTTTTAAGAAAACTTTGTTACCACTCTTTTGTTTGGGAATTCGACCTCGGGGGAGGCGGATTTTAAGTCCAACGAACGAACGAAAAATAAACTTTTGTTATAAGGCAACGCACAGATGTCACAAAACATTCTCAGAATTAATTTAAGAATTTACTCAAAATTGTTCACCTTATTTTAACTACAATATAGCCCTTTAAAAAACCTTTTTTGGTTTTAATCTATCAAATACATCAATAAGAAACTATGTGCAAAGTTTTGTGTTTCTGGATCAAAGATATTTCTCATAAACAGTGATTGGAAGTTTTAAAAGTAAATTCTTAACTTAAGTTTGAGAATGCTTTGTGAATCGAGGGCCAGGTCATTTCGGGACTAACATATGGTACGTCTTTATATCAATAATGCGCTTGCGTGCAGGAGTCTTTAGAACAGGGAGAGAACTAGAATACCCGGAGAAACCCCACAAGGTTAGCATCTGTGAATTACAAAATTCTCTATTCCTCTCTGATGGAATTCATTGCCTTGCAACAAGAGAACCATTGACTCCTTAAATGCATTTAATGCTCAGCTAAAACTTTTTCTATTTACAGGGCGTTTTCCATAGTTCAAATAAGAAAACTTGAAAAAGCAGAATATAAACTTCTGTTTTAGTATTATCGCGCTATATAAATAGATGATCATTATTATTATCATATTTTATAAACCTATAACGGTAAATCTCTTGGGTATATTCTGTGCCCAGAATAACTTGCGGTCTGAAAGTCTGGGGCGGATTTGGATGTATACAGATGCATTTGGGTTTATTCTTTTGAAAGTTTTTCTAGAAACCTGTAACGGGTAGTAATTCTTCCAGTGTATTTTTTTTTCTATAAGGTTTTTCTTACAGGAATTCTGGAATATTCTCATTTTGCGTATATGTAAAAATAGACGGTTTATAAGCAAGTTAAAGTCCTTGACTTCGGTTATGCTGAAGAAGAAAGACTTCAGAAAAAAAAACCTTGACAGAAAAACTTCGACCTCCCGGCCTCGGTTTTCTTTTTCTCAGATTATTTTCTTCAGCATTTCGTGCTTTATCCTACACATAATGAACAAGTATGGAGTTGAAGAATAGACCTCAAAATCAACAACGCCTACATTAGACCACGCACCCACACTTCTCTATTTTAAAAATTTGAAACTCATGTCAAACAGTTGTTAGATAATAAAGCAAGCTAATAATATAGTATGATATAATAACATTAATATATGTCCCTTGACTTTTTTTTGTATCCTGCCTTTAAATTGTACAATATCTTCGAAATAAATATCCTTTTAAACTAATAAAGTAAGGGTGACTTACCTCCCCTTGTGGTGAATTCGACGTGGTTGCTGGTGTTACTGGTGGTACCGTCCAGGTCTATAGAGACCATGAAGACTTGATATGATTGGAAAGGTATTAACCCTCGCAGGGTTACCTGTCGTTTATAGACATCAATACCGCAAGTCACACTATATTTACCACTGGGTGCTGCTAGCCATTCATACGTCAACTCAAAACGCAATATGCGGCTAATCGGACCAAAATATATCCAGATAAGTTTAGCTCGTGTAGTTCCTATGGCTACGACTGTGAGATTCCTCGGTGAGACGACTGCATCTGTAATATAAGAGACCACCATAAGACAGAATGTTTGTCTTTCATTAACCACAGAGTAATGTAAAATATCACAATTCTCATATCGTGGCGATCACAGATCAGAAATAAGAATCAATAGTTTTCTAAACACATCCACTCCCCGGTAACAAACATTGTTAACTCGTGTTATAATTAATATAACACAGGTTGTATAAGATTAATATAACACGGGTTTTATAATATTAACAACACTAGAACACACACTATACACTAGAAGGCGTCATCAACATATCATATAAACGGTGTTCTTTAGATCAAATACAAACTTGAGATCTTAAAGCTGCAATTTCACATTTTTAAGTTATATTTTTAAAATGTATTAAAATAAAGCCTTAAAATAGATGGTATCCATAAACCGTCCTACCTTGTTAAAGAATAATCCTATTAATCCTATAAGTCACTATTGCCAGCTGAGAAATTGGCAAAAATATCATTTTCAACTTCATTCCAACGTTTGAAGGTAGCTAATGCATGGAGGCAATAGGAAAACAAGGGAGGTAATTGTGTTATTATTTCCTGTGTCAATGATTTTTAAGGGTGGGAAATAATGCCCATGGTCGTATAATAGTGAGTTGATAACGTATTGAGCAAAAGACATAGAAATAATTATGTTTTGACTTCTTAGAAAATATGAAATTCTCGCTTTAAGATGAATGGGGGGGGGGGGGGCGAATGGTTAGCACGTGCGCGCTGTATCAACTGGCGTGGTTTCGAATCCCCGGTTGTACGTGACAAGGAGTAGGGTCCCCTGTCCAACTTCGTGGGGTTTCTCCGGGCCCTTCGGTTTCCTCCCACTGATAAAGACTCCTACGCGCAAGCGAAAATTGAAATAAAATTAAACCATATGTTAGTCCCGAAATGACCTAGTTTGTGTCGGGTGGACGTTAAACCCATTTTTTTTCTCTCTCTCTCCCCCTCTCTCTCTCTCTCTCTTAAGATGAAATTCCAACGAAAGCATTTATAGGGTATTTAATTCCAATAAAAGTATGGTATATTTGATATATAAGGAAAGAAGAGACATTTAATCTTTCTAGAAAAGTAATGGACTTCCTGAAAAACACCCATGGGGCACGCAGAAATCAAGAATATGACGGTATCTATAACTGTCAGTCTGTCTCCTCGAGTGTCGTAAGCACCGCTGCTAATGGCTAACCGGTGAGAGAACATTGTGAGAATTAGATTAAACGTCCACTGCGATTAAACGGCGGAAAAAGAAGTTGGCACAGGATAATCCAGGAATTTACTTACGCTTTGATGACTAAGGGCAAATACAAACTGTTAAAGCGAGAATTTCAAATTTTCTAAGAAAGTCAAAACATAATTATTTCTATGTCTTTTGCTCAATAGGTTATCAAATCACTATATAGATCATGGGCATTATTTCCCACCCTTAAAAATCTATGACACAGGAAATAACAACACAATTACCTCCCCTGTTTTGCTATTGACAACATGTTACATAGGGCAGCCATTTTCCAACGTTGGAATTTGAAGTTAAAAATGATATTTTTGCCAATTTCTCAGCTGGCAATAGCGAATTATAGGATTAATAGGATTATTCTTTAACAAGGTAGGACTGTTTATGGATACCATTTATTTTACGGCTTTATTTTAATACATTTTAAAAATATAACTTGAAAATTTGCAATTGCAACTTTAATGTCTTCTCCCTCACGTGATACACGTCTGATAAGATTCTCGCGGCATGGGTTACTGTTTTTCTAATTAAAGGGACAATAACACTCTAGCTGGCTTGAAAGCTCCAGAAAATAAATAATATCTCTATCTAAGTACTAGATGTTTAAGTGTCCTACCTGTTGTGTAAATTATCCATTACATCCTATTTTACTTGTCCAGAGGGTTCGAAAATATGGTTAAATCGAAGTTTCATTTGAAAAGGTTTACGTTAGACGTTTCAAACCATTATGTTGAATTTTTCAAAATTTTAAAATGAGGTGTGTTAAGATGAAATTTGTATCATCAATTAATTGAAATATTCTAAAATAGTACAATTTGTTGACCAGAATAAAGATTGGGACATATTATTCAGTTACAACAAGAGTGGTATTGAGCCTTCAAATATTTTTTAGAGGGATTGGAAGCAATCTTTTGTTTGAATATTATTTTCAAATATATCATGTAATCAAACTAATAACGCGCTGAACTATTGACACTAGAAACTTCCGGTCTTTAAGACCTGTATTCGAAGATACCGAACACTATTTACTCGTATGCAACTTATATTCAGATGCAAGAAAACGGACAATCCATAACCTTCAACATAATCATAAAACAATCAGTTGTCTGTTGTATGGGTCAACAAAACTTAGTCCAGAGATAAACACACTTATTTTCCAAGAAGTCCAACAATTTATTTTCTTATCAAAAAGATTTAAATCTCCATAAACAACTCTTAAGTCATTCCAAGCCCTGCACTCTGTATAATCATCTAAGTCTCTATATTATCCATGATGTATCATATATTCTCTATATTTATGTAATTATGTATGTATGTATGTAAATATTTTTAATGTGTACATGTATCTAAATCAGAGAGAGGGGTTACACATAGGCATAGCCTGTTCCCCAATCCAAATTCAGATTTAATGAATAAAAATACTGTTTTAAAAAAAAAGACCTGTAATCGGGAGAGAGAGAGAGTTTAGCGTCCACTTGACACAAACTAGGTCATTTCGAGGATCATTTCAGTACCAACATGTCGTGCAATTTTATTTCAATAATGTACGCTTGCGAGTAGGATTTTCGCGGGGGGGGGGGGGAAACAGGAGTGAACTTACGGGGTTAGACCGACGACCATACTTGTTGTCTCGTACAACCGGGGAAAAGAAACCTCCCCAACACTAACAGACCCCAAGGTCTATATCGCTCGCGTTAGACCACTATTTTGCTAGTACATTTTGAATTTCTAATAAGATTTATTTTAAAATTTCACAATCAAATGTTTATCCCACCTTTACCTGGCTGTTAGTAAAATATTTTAGAGCTAAAAATGCAGCATATTTATAAAGTACTGTTATTGTGTATCTTTGTATATATTTTTATATCTTTAAAGTACTGTTATTGTGTATCTTTGTATATATTTTTTTATATCTTTAAAGTACATGTACCTTAACATTGTGTATCTTTGTGTATATTATATTTTTATATCTTTAAAGTACATGTACCTTAACATTGTGTATCTTTGTGTATATTATATTTTTATATCTTTAAAGTACGTTATTGTGTATCTTTGTGTATATTATATTTTTATATCTTTAAAGTACGTTATTGTGTATCTTTGTGTATATATTTTAATATCTTAAAAGAAGGTTATTGTGTATCTTTTAATGTATATATTTTTATAACTTTAAAGAAGGTTATTGTGTATCTTTGTGTATATATTTTAATATCTTTAAAGTACGTTATTGTATATCTTTGTATATTTACCTCAATACATCTTTAAAGTTCTGTCATTCTGTATCTTTGTGTATATATTTTTTATATCTTTAAAGTGCTTTTATTTTATTATCTTGGTACATGTATATATAGATATATATTTATGAATTTACCCCATTATATCTTCAACATACTATTGTCATCCTAATTGCTCGGATTTTAAATTCTAGTATTAGTGATTAAACAACGCCAGTATATTTTCTTTCCGTCTTAAAAGATTATGACCGCAGGCTATTTACAGTATTTTTTTCAAACAACCTACACAAATTTCTTTTTTTCAAACTTACAAAACAAACATATTTCCGAATCGATAATAAAAATAACCAACCCAAGCACTTTCTTATAATACAGAACAGTGGGACGTTAAACCCGATTTCATTTCATTTCTTTCTGTTTTGATATTTTTGTAATGTTAGTCGAAATTTATGAAGGTCCATCACAGATGAATAAGAAAATGAACAAACAATGCACGAATTGTCACGTGGTGTATGTCATAATGTGTTCTGGAATGATTATGTTTTTTTTTGTATATAAGCCAGAGAGAAAAGCTCTTTATACTAAGGGGGGTTGGATGGCCGAATGGTTAGCACGTGCGTGCTGTATCATAAAGCCGGTCATTGAGTTAACTGGCGTGGTTTCAAATCCCCGGTTGTACGTGACAAGGAGTAGGGTCGCCTGTCCAACCTCTTGGACTTCTCCGGGTCCTACACGCAAGCTAATTATTGAAATCAAGTTGAACCATGTTTTAGTCCCAAAATGACCTGGTTTGTGTCGAATGGACGTTACCCCCCCTCACTCTCTCTCTCTCTCTCTCTCTCTCTCACACACACACACACACACACACACACACACACTCTACTAATTTTTTTTAATTTTTTTTTTTAAATTGTATATCAGACAGAAAATCCAAGAAATCAGTGCAACAAATTCAAGTAATAATTTCTAAACTGATTTTTATCTATTGAAGGAGAGAGCGGCTGTTAGGTTATCGCATTTACAAGATTTATTTCTTTATATCTGAACAATGTCTGGATGCGATAAAAGAAACTCACTGCTCTAGAAAAAGTACTGAGACTGATTTCGAAGCAGATGAAAAGGTTTTACAATAGCTGTGATATTTATATTCTTACAAAATCCAACTGTGCTGAATATGAAAGGAAAGTCTGGATTGATACCATTATGTAGAAGACAATGGATTATGCAAAAGGCAGACAAAGGTTGCTAGTGATCTGTATAATTTTATAGACAAAGTCACACAGTGGAATCAGCGACTAGTTAACAAAGATATGACACGTTGATCTTTTGATATAACAGCTTGCTCGGATAGATAGCGACTAGGAATTGTTGCTGAAAACCTCCAAGATGAAACTGGATGCATATATCCTTGATAAGTGATGCAGGTTGGTTTGTAACTAGAAATAGGGGCAGGAACTCTGGCAGTTATTGAAAATCTTTTCCGTTTCTTAGGGTTTATGCACTACATGTAGTCCTTAAAAAAATTTTTATTGGGGAAATACTCCTGTTACCAAACCTATATGCACTGAATTATCGTTTAATTCGCTTACAAAACCTAAATGTTTGATTAAAGATATATACCCCTGTTATCAAACATATATGCATTGAATAATCATTAACTTCGTTTACAAAACATCATATCTCAGTCACCAAATATCTGGAATTATCAATAGGATCTAGTACCATCAAGTTTGGTTTTGTACTCGAACTTTTAAGCAGAGAGAGAGAGGGGGGGGGGGGTAACGTCCATTCGACACAAATTCGGTCATTTCGGGACAGTGGGGATGGCAAGCAAGATAAATGATGGGCCCCTCCCACACCTGTATAAGGACTATGCAAAATTAGGGTTTCTAACTTAACCCTTTTATAGCCAGAGTAGGGCATCAGAGGTCGTATCGATGGTGGGGGGGGGGGCTCTGCACCACGAATACCGGCTATGCCGACGTAAAACAAATTAAATATATCTTTATGGACCCTCTAGCAATATACCGACTGAACAAACACCTCCTTGGGCCCGATGACACGCGGGATCGTAACTTAAACATAGCGTAAGCAATGAATTCTCCCAAGGGACATTCTTCAACAACTCCAAGTAGCCTGTTCATCTATGGCATTTACTGCGTCTCTTTAAACTTAAGCTGACTTATAAATATAATACCAATCTAATAAACTTGAGTGTCCTGTATTCCCGATGGAATTAGGAAATATGTTTTATTTTTATTTTAATTAAAAACTGGCCATAACGTAACCTTAGTCACACTATGTACATACATACATATCATAAACTTCGACAAATGTCTACGCTCAAGGCACGTTTTTTTTTGTTTATTATAATGCGATAATTAACTGGAGTGATTTGTCTGGAACACCATGAGAAAACAACTCGCTAAGTAATGCGATCATATTAGAAAGTGGGATTTCGCAGAATTTGTTGACGATAACAAGATTATTTGCTGCTAAGTAATGTTAATAGAAGCATGCATTCATCAACTTAAAGGCATTACGCAAAGGTTTAGAAAACTCAATCCAATAGAGTCTTCTCCGAATAAGGTTAATTTTGAGCGATGACTTTTTCTTAAAGCAAATAAAATCGATGCTTGGGAGGTAATTAAGACAAATTAATTCGGCCCATTACATTCAAGGCATGCCGAAAAAACAAGATGCGTAATTGAACCAACGGAAAGGCCGTCGCAATGTCTCAGATTAAAGGAGCTAAATCGCTAATATTTTGGACCTACAAATTGACACAAATGGGTCGCAACGTATATAATAATGCAATATGAATGTAAATAATCTAATTTACATTCAATCGTTTCCGTTTTTACTCTAATGTCAAAGCAGTTATGTTCGGCGAAATACGCCAGAAGTCTCAATCGAATGGCAATCTCTAGCGACTGGTTATTCCAGTCTACATCGATAGTATTTATTGCGCATGCTCTCCAGATAAGAATATGGGGGTCGCCGTTTGGCATGACTTGTGGAATATGTCTAACCTCGTTCCTCGGGTCGCTTGTTACAAATTGCGCTGACACGCATTATGGTACACGATTCGTGTTTCCAATGTCGAAGGTTTTGGATGATACTGAGTTATCTGATCAGACATAATAATCGTGTAGCAATACTATTTTCAGTAAACCGATAGCTAAAACACGTCAATCAGTCAGAAGGCAATTGATAGATGAAATATTGCTTGCCGGATGTGGACAGTGTGGTTGACAAGGTATACACTGAATGTGGGCGTGGCCCGCCTCTGTTTTCGTACGCCGTACAATCGCCATGCTTGTTCTACAAATTGAAAACAAGTATGGCGATTATGTAGGGCGGTAAAAAAAATTGTATTTAATTATTTCTGTAATTTTGTAATCGGAGTTCAGCTTTAATCACGAAATTTAGAAATACAAGATAACTTTTACATTTTAACAGATAAATCTATAGCTATCTGATTTTAACTGATTAGAAATTACAGTTAAAACAGAAACGATTTAATGTTAATCAGTTTATATACATTCATAATACGTTATTGTATGCGTTGCGACCCATTTGTGTCCATTTCTAGTTGTCTATTTCTAGCCCCTTTAAGGGCAGGATCGGGACAGGGTATTAATCACGAACTCTAGAAATATATGTCAGATACATCTGATTTCCTAAAAAAAAGTCTATTACGTTTGTTCAGGGGTGGATCCAGAAGGGGTGGGGGGTTGGAGAGTCAATGTCAATTACCCCCCCCCCCCAACCCTTCCCCTTAAAAAAAATTGTAAAACACTTTTATGAGAAAAGTGTCATGGTTGTGTGCACTATCGTTTATCATCAGATGGCGGGATGGCATTTCTCTCTTTAAAAAGCTAAGTGTGTATATGTATGCTTACGTAATTTAGAGACGATGGTGGCATCGTGCATAGTCAACTGTCCTTAACAGGAACCTGGCAAACCCCTCCTGCAATAATTCCTGGATCTACCCCTCTTTTATAAATCCATTTAACGTATTATTCATACAAATGTATTAAATTATTATTATTGAAAGTCACCGTAGGGACAGAATCTTGGCAGGGTATAAATCAATGCAAGTCAAGATGTCGTCTACATTTTAACAGAGTAAATCCGATTACTTAGTTCATGAAAAAGAATCTGCTTTGTTTGTATTATAAATCAATAGAACATAAAGGCTCTATTAGAGAAACACGTGTACTCAAGAATAAAATGTTCCTCGTGTTTTCTTCCATTAAACTCAGATAATGGAAACATTTCAATATTTTCACTCGGTTAATCAATAATCGTGAAAGATGTGTACACGTTCTACACGAAAATTTGCTGAATTAATTTTCTGCTAAAAGGGGTTTAAAGATCAGAATGCAGACAGAATAAAGATACCTCCCATGATGAAAATTACTTGCTTTCAATGAGATTCCTCTTTGGTGATAATTAATCGTTAAATTTCAACGTAATTCCATATTTCCACCCTTTTAAAATTTAGAGCTGATTGTGAGTGAAGAACCGGAAAGGTTGTTTATTTTTGGAATGATCTATAAGAGCTTCATTTAAAGTCTTTAAACGAATTACATCTACTTCAAATTTCATTGAATGTAAACCTCAATGCCACAGTCCTCTTAGCGAAGCTTTGGAGCTGTTTGTGAGTGGTGTGCTGTAAGGATAGTTCGTCTTCGAAAAATTTATAAGCTTCGTTAGAAGTAAAGAGGGTTGGATGCAGGGCCGTATGTAGGATTTTGAAAGTGGGGGTGTAGCAGAGTGGTGGGGCGCCATAGCCTTCACGTATGTGATATAAGAAAGTTTTGATCAGGGCAAACGAACCCATTGGCGTTTGGGCGCCCTTAAAACCGATCGACTGATCAGTGCCTTAAGAGCATTACCGTGTGATCATAATCAAGTGTATTATTTTATAATTGAAAGATTGTCAAATAATTTTTGTTTTTTTTGGATGGGGTGGGGGCGCAATTTCTCGGGGCGCCTTGTTTTTCTGGGGGTGCAATGTACCCCCTGCACCCCCGCTAAATACGGCTCTGATTGGATGACCGAATGGATAGCGAGTGCGCGTTGTATCATAAGGGCTGTCATTGAGTCAACTGGCGTGGTTTCGATTCCCCGGTTGTATGTTTCAAGGAGTAGGGTCGGCTGTCCAACCTCGTGGGTTTTCTCCGGGCCCTCCGTTTCCCGGTTGTATGTTGCAAGGAGTAGGGACGCCTGTCCAACCACGTGGGTTTTCTCCGGGACCTCCGTTTTCCTGCCACTGCTAAAGGCCCCTACTCGCAAGCGCATTCTTGAAATAAAATTGAACCATATCTCTCTCTCTCTTTCTCTCTCATTAAAAGTATTTAAACGAATTGCATGCACGTCAAATTTCATTGAATGCGAAACTTTCTCTCTCTCATTACAAGTATTTAAACGAATTGCATGCACGTCAAATTTTATTGAATGCGAAACTAAATGTTACAATTCCTCGTGGCTGGTACTCGGTTGATGTGTTCGGTATAAGAACACAATGACACCGATAATGGGATTTCTAAATCAGGTTTCTTGTTTTGTGACCATCTGTCTAGAGGGCATATGTGTGAAATAACCTTATTTACCGCCTGCTTTCACACGAGGAGACAAAAGTAGATCGCCAATATCTAAATATGGGAATCAGGCTACTAATTATTTCAGAAGTTCATGAATGTAGTTAGTGAGAGTTATTTAAAGAAGAATCTATTTCTGTCTTTTCTTATTTGATTTAAAAAAGTATGGCAAATATTTGTACTTTGATTTTGTCACAGGCTTTGTTGGATATTAATTCTTAAGGCTGGGGGGGGGGGGGGGATTCGAGGGGTAACCAGATTTCCATTTGAAGAAAGGAAATACAATGGGATTTAGTTTGAAATTCATTATCAAAATAACATTTTAATATAGGATGCACCACACGTCTGACCATAATGGCTATAAATAAACTGTTCGATTAAGATGGCTTATAGGGGAGCTTTCTAAATCTTGTGGGTTTACTCCGGTTTCCTCCCACAGGAAAGACCCCTGCGCGTGTGCTAAAAAAAGAAAAAAAAAAGAATTGTCTGCGATATCACCCTCGGTGGAAGCGGACGTTACACACCAAGAATAACAATAATAAGATGGCTTATATTAAGATTTATTAAAGATTTAATTGAAAACTAGTCTCCCGTGTCCCATTTCCTAACGCCATTAATATGGGAAAATCTGGCTGAAATGAGTCCGATGGGAGGCCCTCTTAGGAAGAACTGGGCTAGATATTTTATGGAGCTAATTGGGCCTCTAACTCAATATTTTCAATAATATTTAACACGAATATACGAATAAGAAGTCAATAACGGTCCTGTTCAATCAATGTTACTGTCTTACCGAGAAAATATGGGATCCTAATATCAACTATTTACGACAGAATGAACATTCTAAAATCAGTTTCAGGCGTCGGGTTCTCTCTAGTCTTGGGAACCATTTGTAATGACGTCGAGGCTCAATGGTCTCAGGTGTTATTTGTAATGACGCCAGGGCTCTTTGTTGTACTACTTGTTAGTTGTGTTTTACGTCCGCTTCCACCGAGGTGATATCGCAGACGGTGGCTCTTTGGTCTCGGATGTCATTATTAGAGACGTCGGGTGCTAAATGGTCTCGGGTGTCATTTGTAATGACGTCGGGTGCTCTATGGTCTCGGGCACAATTTGTAATGATAAGGCTTGATGAGTAAATTACAAAGCTGAACAAATGCCACAAGTGAATGTGGAAGTAATTTAAAATGGCTTATCCACAAACGACTTAACGATAAACTAAACGACTTAACGATAAAATTGTAGACTAGACTCACAAGGTACAAAACCACCTATTTTCAATTGGGGCTGCTCACGTATTTCATTGAATTTTAATTCTTTAGCAATTACAATAATTTCTTTTTTTTAAAAAAACTAAAAACCGTATGTAAATCAGTTTATATACATTCATATTAATTTAATATGAAATGAAAAAATTAATATGAATGTATATAAACTGATTTACATACGGTTTTTAGTTTTTTTTAAAAAAAAAAAAAAAAAGAAATTCGAAAGGCGGGGGACAAAAACAAAACAAACGAATGTAGTATTTTGGTCCTTAAGATCAGATTGTATCTTTAACTAATTATTGGTTAACTCTTTCTATAGTCAGGGGGTGGTGGGGGGGGGGGGTGGATGGCCGAATGGTTAGCATGTGCGTGCTGTGTCATAAAGTCTGTCATTGAGTCAACTGGCGTGCTTTTGAATCCCCGGTTGTACGTGACAAAGAGTAGGGTCGCCTGTCCAACCTCGTGGGTTTTCTCCGGGTCCTCCAGTTTCCCTCCCACTGCTAAAGACCCCTACGCGCAAACGAATTATTGAAATAAAAATTGAACCACGTGTTAGTCCCGAAATGATCTAGTTTGTGTCGAGTGGACGTTAAACCCCATTTCTTTCTTTTTTTTAAAAAAAAAAAAACAACAAAAAAACCCCATTAACTATGACAGTTTATTTGACATATTTACTCCCTTTCCAAGTTTATATGTGTTTTAATTGTTTTTTTAAAGGTTAGATTTAATAGATAGGTTAATGGGAGTATAATGTCACGTCATTCTATACGGGTGGTTCAGTAGATGACATTAATCACAACCAATATAACCTTATTCAGGTCACAAATAAAACTATCTAATTCATGGACAAAACAACAATTCTATCAAAATAATATTACTGATCGCTGCAGGGGATTTACATCATTTTTAATAAACAATTAAACGTACGGTGATGCTGTACGGACCATGTTATCGCCGCCATCTTGGAAGAGTGGCGTCATATCAAAATCAAAATCCGACAGTCGATGTGCCGAGGTCCTGTGTACGTATTGGCGTGCACGTGAAAGAACATTCAACAGTTGGAATTAGAAATAAGAGTAGACCGTAGGGCCGCTGTCTGGGCATGACGTATGCCCGTCTTTATTAGCCCAGTCGGAACAGAGCAGTAGGATGTTAAACCCCATTTCATTTCATTTTGTCCCCAACACAAGTTAACATATTTGTTTAATTGTGTCATGTGAAACCGCTAACTCTGTGACAGTATGCTACTAATAAGAGAGATGGGGTTTAACGTCCACTCGACACAAACTAGGTCATTTTGGGACTAACACATGGTTCAATTTTATTTCAATAATTCGCTTGCGCGTAGGGGTCCTTAGCAGTGGAAGGAAACCTGAGGACCCAGAGAAAACCCACGAAGTTGGACCGGCAACCCAACTCCTTGTCGTGAACCAGGTAATCGAAACCATTCAGTTGATTCAATAACAGACCCTGTGATACAGCGCACACGTGCTAACCATTCGACCATCATTCCCCCTACAAATATATGTCCAAATCTGTTTATAACTAATCGCTCTTTTCTTCACCCTAGCATTCAGGTACATTTGGGCATTTAGTGTGTGTGTGTGTGTGTGTGAGATAGTTGTATTTTACGTCCGCTTCCACCGAGGTGATATCGCAGACAACCATTTAGTGTACTTTAAGCCGCTTTAAAGGAATTGCCATGCAGCACATCGGGTTGTGTTCTAATGTTCCGACTGGTTGTTCTGTTCCTCTGTCAATCACAACAGCGAAAAAAGAAAGACCACAAAATTTAGTGTTGCATTGAAATACCAATTGTAATGAAAAAAGAAAAGTGACTGCATAATAAAATGTTTTCATCTGACTGACAGTGCCGATTCCATGAATCTCCAACCATTTTTTCTGACATAATTACTCAATTCAAGTTCATAAACACTAGATCCAGAACAAAGCCATAGTTAATAAATAACCAACTATACCTAGCAGACAAATATATCTTGCATTTGACAATTTAACGGTAAATTAGTCCCCTTTCTCAGATCATCTATTCTAATCATCCCAGATAGCTACGTGTGGGAGTCGTGTAACCTCAAATGATTTTAGCACTACGAAACAAGGAAAAACCTCTGGACATTTATTAAGAATTATGAATGTAATTCCAGATGGTTTCAGCACCACTGAAACAAGGAAAACAACTGGACATTTAAGAATTGTGAATCTAATTCCAAATGAATTCAGCACCATTGAAGCAAAAACAATTGGACATTTATCAAGAAGTATGAATGTAATTCCAGCAGATGTTTTCAGCACCACTGAAACAAGAAAACAACTGGGCATTTAAGAACTGTGAATGTAATTCCAAATGGTTTCAGCACCATTGAAGCAAGCAACACGACTGCATTATGAATGTAAACAGAAATGGTTTCAGCACCATTGAAGCAAGGAACCAATTGGACATTTATTAAGAATTATGAAGGTAACCGCATATGGTTTCAGCACCGTTGAGGAAAGACAAACAACTGGACATTTAAGAATTATGAATGTACACTAAATGTAACCATATAACCGGAAATTTCTAAAGCATTCTGGTCGTAACCTTAAATAGTTTCAGCACCATTGAAACAAGAAAAACAACTAAACATAGAAGAATTATGAATGCAAACCCAAATGTAACCATTGACGCAAGAAACACAACTGGGCATTTCTAAAGCATTATGAATGAAACCTCAAATGGTTTCAGCACCGTTAAAGCAAGGACACAACTGGACATTTAAGAATTTTAAATGTAACCCCAGATGGTTTCAGCGCCGTTGAAGCAAGGACATAACTGGGCATTTAAGAATTTTAAATATAACCCCAGATGGTTTCAGTACCATTGAAGCAAGGAAAACAACTGGACATTTATTAAGAACTACGAATGTGTACCCATGTTCCCCCCTCCCATTAGTTTCATATTTTATAAGAATGTCAAAACCTAATTATTTCTATATATATTGATTCATGGGTCGACAAATCACTATTATACAATCGTATAAGAATCATTCTAGCATGGTACTTAAAATTTTTACCATTGTTTACTGGAAATCTAAGTCTTCATAATGGACGTGGAGAGGGGTCTCGATTGTCTAAGTCTGCGGTTAAATAGATAAGGATAAGATTATTCTTTAACAAGGTAGGACTGTGCATAGATGCCTTGTATTTCAGGTCTTTATTTTAATATATTTTAATCATATGACTTAACAAAATGAAATTATCTCCTTAAATATACTATCTAGTGTTTGAACTGTATGTGGATAAACATTCGAAACCCAATTATATTTTTATCATAATCATAATATACATGGTCGGTTAAACAGCTATATTGAAGCAATGGACGGAGAAATCCCTTTCTAGCCATTGCTGCACTTTGAGCGTAAATATGGGTTTGTGACGGAGTGTGTCTATTTATATCGTCCGGGTTTAATCAATGGACGCCTATCATTTCTTATGTGTAGTGGCTTATATTCTGAATTTTACTAACTTTTGTGTACTTTTATACTAAAAGCCAACTAAGCTATATATTATTATAAATTTCAGGCCGTCAACAGACCTTTTAAGCGTCTCAAGTGCCATTCTGCTTAGTTAGCTTAACTTCGTGTAAAAATCAAACATCTGGTAATTGTTCCAAAAGCTTTCAATCGTAAAGCTTTATTTCTGTTTGACGGGAAATGAACCTGTCTAGCTTCCAATCCGCTGTAAACATTAAGCTATCAATGTTAATAGCACATCAACTTAAAAGCAGGCTATTACGTGAGTTACGACCATTTATCATTATTTTAACAGACCTTATAATTCAGTCGTAAAACCAAGACACGTGGATATAATAGTTTACTGTTTTTCAACAGCCTTGCCACCCTTGACCTATATTTTAACATATAAAATATCTGAAAGTCTCTTTGAGGGTGGGGGTTGGGCGAATTCTTCACGCGTGCGCGTTGGATCATAAAATGTGTCATTGGGTGAAGTCGATTCCCTCCCTGCGTGTACATGACAAGGAGTAGAGTCACCTGTCCAACCTCGTGGGTTTCATCAGGGTCCCCCGCCGGTTTCATCTACGCGCAAGCGAATTATTGAAATAAGTCCCGAAATGACTTCTTAGTTTGTGTCGAGTGGACGTTAAACCCCATCTCTCTCTCTCTCTCTCTCTCTCTCTCTCTCTCTCTCTCCTCGTCCCCCGACTTCTCAAATGGCCGCAGTTGGCTTCCATATGCAACAGATATGCAATTAAAGAATGTTCTATGACACATTGTGTTAAAACACTATATCAACACCCAGTTAAAAATTATTTGTAAACTCTATTTGCCATTTATCTTAATTCAATAGTGTAACCATCGATTTTCACGTATCCACTTGAAAGTTTAATATGAAACTACAAGGACGGAAATATCCGGTATTAGAAATATCGTGTAAATAATGAACGCGTGATAGAATCAGAGAAGAATAGTTGTTTGAAGGTGGATAAATGAATATTTTTCTGCACTAAGAAATCTGATGAAGACGGGCATACACCATACAATGTGCTATACCTATACCGCGTGCACGCTTTAAACTATTCGGTCAACTAACCCCCGCCACTGCGTCAAGTAACATTGAGTAGGTTCACCTGCTCAACCTCGTGGTTTTTCTCCCGGTCCTTCGGTTGACTATTATTGAAATAGCAAATTGTACCATAGAGCCCTTCCTTGGCCTTTACCTGAACCAATTAGTATCCATTCGCACCCATTTAACATTTGTGGACGAAAGGTCGGTTTACTGACCTCACAGTCATTTTTATACGTCCACATTCATAATGTGGACGTATATTGCCGTCGCCCCGGTCTGTATGTGTGTATGGGTGGGTGTGTATGTGTGTGTGTGTGTCTGTGTGTCGCCTACAGGCCACAATTCTTAAGTGATCATCTTCAAACTTTACATACTTATTTCTTATACCCTAAGGATGATCCCTATTGTTTTTGGTGCATTCCCGACCCCCAGGGCCAGAGCCACGCCCATTTTTTGTATTTGTTTGTTTGTCGTCTACAGGCCACATTTCATAACGTATCATCTTGAAACTATGCATACTTATTCTTTGTACCCTAAGGAACATCCCTGTCGTTTGGGGTGCATGCCCGACCCCAAGGGGCAGAGCCACGCCCATTTTCTTTTCTTTGTATGTTTGTGTGTCACCTATAGGCCACAATTCTTAATCGTCTTGAAAACTTTTCATATGAATTGCTTATACCCTAAGTATGATTCCTATTGTTTTTGGTGCATGCCCGACCCCCAGGGGCAGAGTCACGCCCATTCCTTATATTTATTTATTTGTTTGTCATCTACAGACCGCATTTCTTAACGTATCATCTTGAAACTATGCATACTTATTCTTTGTACCCCAAGGAACACCCCTATCGTTTGGGGTGCATGCCCGACCCCAGGGGCAGAGCCACGCCCATTTTCTTTTCTTTTTATGTTTGTGTGTCGCCTATAGGCCACAATTCTTAATCAATCGTCTTGAAAAAATTTCATATGAATTGCTTATACCCTAAGTATGATCCCTATTGTTTTTGGTGCATGCCCGACCCCCAGGGGCAGAACCACGCCCATTCCTTATATTTATTTATTTATTTGTCATCGACAGACCGCATTTCTTAACGTATCAACTTTACATACTTATTCCTTATACCCTAAGGATGACCCTTATTGTTTTTGGTGCATGCTCGCCTCCCCGGGGCAGAGCCACGCCCATTTTTTGTATTTGTTTGTTTGTCGTCTACAGGCCACATTTCTTAACGTATCATCTTGAAACTTTGCATACTTATTCTTTGTACCCTAAGGAACATCCCTATCGTTTTGGGTGGATGCCCAACCCCCAGGGGCAAAGCCACGCCCATTTTCTTTTTTATGTCTGTGTGTCGCCTACAGGCCACAATTCTTAATCAATCGTCTTGAAATTTTTTCATATGAATTGCTTATACCCTAACGATGATCCCTATTGTTTGTTTACCCCCAGGGGCAGAGCCACGCCCATTTTCTTTTCTTTTTATGTCTGTGTGTCACCTACAGGCCACAATTCTTAATCAATCGT
Source organism: Patella vulgata (assembly GCF_932274485.2). Classification (NCBI taxonomy): domain Eukaryota; kingdom Metazoa; phylum Mollusca; class Gastropoda; family Patellidae; genus Patella; species Patella vulgata. The sequence continues at coordinate 10,702,906 of NC_065885.2, forward strand.
CTTGAAAAAATTTCATATGAATTGCTTATACCCTAACGATGATCCCTATTGTTTTTGGTGCATGTCCGACCGCCAGGGGCAGAGCCACGCCCATCCCTTATATTTATTTATTTGTTTGTCATCTACAGATCGCATTTCTTATCGTATTACCTTGAAACCTAGCATACATATTCCTTCTATCCTAAGGAACATCCCTATTATTTGTGGTGAATACCCAACCCCCAGGGCAGAGCTACGCCCATTTTCTTTTTTTATGTCTGTGTGTCACTTGCAGACCGCATTTCTTAATCGATCATCTTGAAAACTTTTTTATACTTATTCCTTATAGCCTAAGGCTACTTTTTATACTTATTCCTTAATCCTAAGGCCGACCTCTATTATTATTTTTGGTGCATGCTCGACCCCTTGGGACAGAGCCACGCCTAATGTTTGTGTGTCTTGTGTTTTGCCTACAGACCGCAATTCTTAACAGATCCTTTTGAAACTTTGCATACCTATTCGAAACGTCATGCTTTTAGAATAAATACATCAATTGTTTTAAAATAAAAATTGTGTTCTGTTAATGTGAACGAAGTGTTAAACTGATAGCAGTCTTACAACCCAGTTTTATTTCACAGACCCTCAAAGCAAACTGGACCATATCAAACAAAACAGGAATGTGGACGTATATTGCTGCGTTAGCGATGCTCTTGTTATCAAGTGGTGCCCCCCGGACCCTAAGATCATTTAGTTTTCTAATAGCAGCTATTTAACCTCTTTACATGAAAGGTCAAAAGGTTCTAATGGTTCAATACCATTGTTAAAGGACAATATTGGTGTCAGTCATAATATCTTATGTGACAGAACTGGTTTAACACGTTCCAAATATAATTTTAACACAGAGATCATTGCTACGATAGATCCGTAATCAAAGTTTCAACAAACGGAAGTGACGAACGCAAAAAGAAAACACGAGTTATCCTTCTGGCAATGATCTCTGTATTAAAATTATATTTGGAACGTAAGTGATAATGACTGACACCAATATTGTCCTTTAATAAGCTACAGGGAAGAACTTGCCAATCCATGGCCAGAGACTGTAAATGAAAAGATTGCAAATTCATATACAGGAGCAAACTTTGGCACTCTCAGGTCTTGTCTGCGGTATTACTGCTTTGGAAGCAGACGTTAAAGAACTATGGTTGTAGGCTAGAGGGTGACTCCTTTAAATTCATTTAGTGGTTAAGTAAAATGAATTGAAATGGGTTTTAATGTCCTACTGCTCTGCTTCGACTGTACTCGGGATGGCTAAAACATCCGTTGACTGACCCCACAGTCATTTTGTCAAGCTGGTGGACACTAACCCTAATCATGTTAGCACCTACTTAACCATTCTCCCAAGCAGAGTTGTTTATCGTTGCAGTTCACACTCAAACGATAGCTAGGCTTGGTGGCCATATACCATACGTTTTTTGGACTCCACAGTTCTATTGTCAAGTTATCAGTCGTAAATCAACACGTGCTTCCAGTTCAAGGCGACATTACCGTAAAACAATTTACTATTAATTTCCTGAAACAGTTGTATTTATGTTCAAGCCAACGAAAGTTTAATGGATTGTGTTTTCATTCGATTTACATAAAAAATGCATTTGTGATAATGATCACTAGACATTAAACAGATATGGATCCTGAAAGGTGTAATTTGGAAGTAAACGACCAATTTTTGTTTGTGTTGTAAATGTGATATATGTGTCAGTTGTGACAATATTTCTTCTGTGCCTCGGTTGTCAAACATGACAGATCTAATGGCAGGATGTAATTACTTGTATGTTTTTTGCTGAAACTAGTTTGCCATATTTGCACAGGAAAAAAACCGTAAAAGTGTAGATAGAAGCCAGATAAACTACGACGTTAATCTACAACGTGAAGTGATGTGAATTGTTCTAAAACTAATGCGCATGCCTTATCACTTCCTGTCATTAGTTGGGATTGAAAATCTATGGCGAGGTTTTATAGATCTTTTCATACAAAATCAATGAAATGAAATAAAATGTTAACAGTTTATGCACCAACTTACAAATTCAGTAACATTTCTAATTTTTCAGAATAAATTGATCTTGTACAATGTTCCAAAGAACGTAATATATATTGTGCCCTAAAAGCTAATAATATCTGGATTTCAGTTTCAGTAGGTTTTTCAATTTGGGGTTACTTGGTTTTATATATCCCTAAATATTACAGGAATATTGGAATACGTTTTTCACCATAGCTATATTTAATTAATATATGAACAGTTAAAGATACTTTCCCGCGTACAAACTGTGTGATTTGATGATATATTTGGACTAAACACATTCAAACTAATTAATCTATCAAACATTTACTTCACATCCCTCTCAAAACTTTGTATTCGCTAGGGAGATACCTCAATCTATAAATAGACTTTTGTTAGACACCATGTCTGTCACCTCACTTTGTTGAAGGAGAGTCCATTTTTCAGAATGTATTTTTCATTACTTACCATACATATTAAGAGCTAAGTAAATTCTTAATTATTTTCTGTCAACTTCTTTTTCCGCCGTTCTTTTGTACGTTGACACCCCCCAGTGCTCCCAAAAACCACCTAACCATTTGATCAAGAAATAACAACCGCCCCCCAGTCAAGCTAGCACACAATACGATGGCAGACAACAGTCGAGTTGCCAGTTAGTGATACCATGATATTTTGCCCAGTACCTGCCCCATGGGTGTTTTACGGATAATCCAGTACTTTTCTAGTAAGATTGGGTGTCAATACTTTTATTGGAAATAACCACCCGAAAAATACTTTCGGGACAAAGTATCTTTAAAGATCATGTGATTTGACTTCAAACAGGGAGAGAGAGAGAGTATACTATAATGACATTAACTGGAAAACAGGGTGTATTAAGTACGTACGTGTTAATATATCGACACAAACTAGGTCTTTTTGGGACTAATATATGGTTTTTAATTTTTTTATTTCAATAATTCGCTTGCGCGAAGGGGTCTTTAGCAGTGAGAGGAAACCGGAGGACCCGGAGAAAACCCACGAGGTTGGACAGGCGACCATACTCCTTGTCACGTACAACCGGGGAATCGAAACCCCGCCAGTTGACTCAATGACAGGCCGTATGATACAGCGCGCGCGTGCTAACCATTCGGCCATCCAACACCCACCGACTTCAAACAGGAAGTTGTGGGTTGTTTAGCATGAAACATTGTTTAACATCCTATATTTCTGCATTAAACAGGCGAATGAAGACGGACATATACCATGCAGTATGCTACGAGGTAAAACTTCTGTCAAGGGTTCGTTTACATGCACGCCAATTTGTATACGGGACCTCGGCATTTCGTCCCATCAGAACGGATTTTCAGATTCAGGAAGAGGATTTGGAAATCTGCTGCCTTGTGAATAATCACAGAATTCGGATTTCAAAATCAGTAGGAAACAGAAGAGATTGAAATCTGAAGCTAGTTTCAGTTTCTAGCCAGCTAAAAGCCCAGTTAAGACAGAATATGGATTCTCTTTCCATGTTCCAGTAACAAAGAAGCAAGCAGTTGTGGACAGCGGTGGTCTGGGTAGCTCTGGACAATCTGGTTCATTGTGCCCCCATCGTGGTAAATAATTACGTGCCGAAACTAGCTTGATTCAACTGTCCCGCACGCAAATCATGGATGATTTTCTTTTCGGATTGAGGTCATTATATTGTTCAGTGGGTGCGTAGATGAATTTGATTTATTCTGAATAAAATATACGTCAAAATTACGTGTGATGCCCTTCCGCCCCTGGTTATTTTACAGAAAATAATTAAACATAAGGAGGACTCCTCCCGGATTACGACGTGTCTGGTCTCGTGTGGGTACAAATACTGACTTTGTTTAACATACAGCACGCTATTATCACGATTAGCCACGCTGGTGCCACAAAACATTTTATTTTATTTCCAAATTAACTACCTGCACGACACGACAACATAATTGATTAAAATAAATTAATAGATGTATATCAAATATGACATTTATATCAAATATGACATTTAAATACAGCGCTATCAGACACCGAGCACTTATCGCTTTTAGTTTAAACAATATTTTATTCGTTTGAAAAGGATTGAACAACAGGCAAAACATGCCGTAATGTATATGAGGAATCCATCTGTTTAAAATACAGATCTATATTTCGTTTCGTTTTTTTTTTATACTTTCGATGGCCTACACTACATGAAGATCTGACTGGTTGTTGCGATAGGTCACGTCAGAGGTCATAAGAGCGGCTTTTGACCCTATGACGTCAGACATGTGATTAACCAATTAGCATTGATGTTACTAGTGGATTACCCACAGTTCCGTGCAAAATACGCCTAAAGCTCGCCGCAACAGACCGTTTCATTGGCTAATACCTCACACTATAGAGAACACGTCCATGATAACAACTCTCCTAGATCCTAGTGTAATAAAGACGAGTAAAACGAAATTTTGAACTATAAAAACGAAACGAAATAGGATCTGTGTTTTAATCAGATTGATGAGAAATATCAGAGGTTGAGAATCAAATGGATTGCAATATCAAATTAAAAGGTTCTATTTTATTGTCAACTGCCTGATCTTAACAAAGCTAGAAAATAAATGTTACTAGGATTCGACCGTTTGGTGAAGGTTATGGGTACGTGAAAGGAGCTAATGGAAACGGACATACGTCAAAAGCTTTGTACGGTGAGGGAAACTTTACCCGGACAACGGTGCAAGGGCCTACTCTTATTTCAAATTTCAACTGTCAAGGGCATTTTTGGTGCACGCCGACGTGTACACGAGAGACCTCGTGGTTCTTTGCCAAGTCCTCCTGCAACGAGCTATAATGCAACGAGCTATAATGGAGACGGGCATACGCCAAGCCGTGTGCGGTGAAGGAAACTTTGCCCGGACAATGGTGCAACGGCCTACTCTTATTTCAAATTTCAACTGTTCAGTGCACGCAGACATGTACACCCGACGTCCCTGTTCCTTACACAGGCGCTCCATCCGTAAAATCCTGGTGACTTTTCCCTTCCGGGGGGGGGGGGGGTTGGATGGCTGAATGGTTAGCGTGCGCGCGCTGTACCATAAAGTCTGTCATTGAGTCAACTGGCGTGGTTTCGAATCCCCGGTTGTACGTGGCAAGGAGTAGGGTCGCCTGTCCAACCTCGTGGGTTTTCTCCGAGTCCTCCGGTTTCATCCCACTGCTAAAGACCCCTACGCGCAAACGAATTATTGAAATAAAATTAAAACCATATGTTAGTCCCGAAATGACCTAGTTTGTGTCGAGTGGACGTTAAACCCCATTTCTCTCTCTCTCACTTTCCCTTCCAACATCGGGAGCTCTTGTTTATGTTAGGTTCTCGCTGTCGTGCGATGCGTTACGATGGGATTGTCAACAACTGAACTAACATCAAATACGCGGTGGTCATCACATCCATCCGATATGACATTTGGATAAAACCTTTCTGTCAGAAGAAATGATATTAACGCAGTGGGATATAGCATTATACTTTACATCATGATAGTAATGCGATTCTTATTTATGAATCGATTGATTGGTTGTATAGATATGGGCAGTGGGATATAGCATTATACCTTACACCATGATAGTAATGCGATTCTTATTTATGAATCGATTGATTGGTTGTACAGATATTGGCTTCACAGACATAAATTCACAATATTCATGACAGATTCGGAGTAACAATAACAAACCCTAATTGTGTTATTTCAGAAACTGACTGTCAAATAGATATGACGAATGATGATTAAACCATGTCAAAAATCGCAAATTTAGTAAGGTGATAGATAAATTTATATTGTTTTATGGTGATCAGGGGCGCTGGAATGGCGCGAGGGCCAGGGTACTAAAGTACCAAACGCTGTTTAGAGCGCCTCTAGCATTCCAAATTCCAACATAAAACCCTTTAAAATACATAATGAAAGAGACAATAGCCTGATTATTCACAATTTTCGTATCATTAGCAATTCATCTCATAAAAAATTCTTTTTAATTTGACATTTAATACACCAATCTTCATCAAGAAAATAGAATAAGCTTTTTGAACGAGATAGTAGATTTAGAGACACGATTCTTGCAAGAGCTCATATTCAGGAGCAAGTGTTGATGAGACACTATTATGAGACTATAATCGACCGAAATAATTGATGCGCTGATCAGATTTCACAATGTCTATTTCGTCCATTCTCAACTTGTGAATTTTGGCAAATAGTTTAAACATGAATAGACGAGTAAAAAGGTTGAAAACTTTCATCATTAGGGCATGGGTATACATGTATACCCCAGAAAAGGGCAGGGTACAATTTGTATACCCTAGTATACCCGGGTTCCGGCGCCCCTGGTGGTGATCATCATAAATGTTAGTGCTTCGAATTCCTGATCGTTGTTGGCAATAGTCAATTCATTTTCCTATTTATATCATATGTATAATTATTAACAACGAGATTTGATCCTGTGTAATTACAAAATGCAAATAACTCAACCACCTGTTAAAATGTACACATAAAATGATGACGCAATTCATAAACAACACTTGAAATATTGATGAGCAACCCGACAGAGCGTAATATAATATACATCCATTACAGACATGGATAAGGATAGTAAAATCGATAAAATGTACATAAATGAATCAGATATAATCGATCTTGTATAATAAAACATATCATCCTATCATAGGTCTTTTTTATTAAACCAATAAAGATCTAAAGATTATGTGAAAAATGATCTATTAGCGCGACCATTAACATGTATTTGCAGTAGATTTTACGATAACATAGAACAAGTGCGAGCAATGGTGTAACGACGATGCCATTACGTATAAAAGTAAAATTGGATGCCGAGTAATAAAGTGATATTTCACAACCAACGCCATTAAAGCATTTGATATTTAAATTACAGGACGGAACTTTACAAGTCAGAGATGGACGACTGTTATCTGATTCTTTGATTAAAACAATGAAAAAGGATCTGGCATTGAATCAGATTAATCACTGATATTAAATATATTTTTTGCGGAAGGTTTTATTTTCGATCACCCGGCTTCAACTAATGTATTAATGTGATCTTTGCACCATAACATCAATCTTATTCTAACCCACGGATTGTCTGGATTCCGTGTGGCCTAGATCTGCTCATTAAAGGTCAAATCCAAGGACGACAGAACAGTTTTGTTTAATAAATAAGACTACACGTTGCTTTCTGAAATAGGTTCATATTTTCATCAAAGATTAGCTGCCAGGCAAAGAAATATAAACCCAGAGCAGTTACGTCACCTGACAGTCGACGTTGCTTTCTGAAATGGGTTCATATTCCACCAAAGGCAACAGAAGCTTGGCGACCTTAATCTTTCTAGAACACCGGATTTGTAGGTTTTGGAGTATAAAGTAGATATAATGATTTTCTTTGAAACTTGTCCAATTTTTAATGCTTACAAATGATGAAATAGAGTAGTGATATATTTAGTGTTTTAGAAGAATTTGTGTTTTAGTTATAAGGAACGAAGTTAATCCCCTTTTACAGATATCGAATGTGCAATAGGGCAGTTTTTGAGAACAAATTAAGTACTTCATCGTGGGTTTTTTTTTCTCTTTCTGTTATGACGGTGATTAAGATAAAGAGCTAGCCATTCTTGCTATAATAGTTCGAAAATAGATAATGTAAAATTAATAATTTGAAAATTTCATTCCAATTACTCTATTGCGAGCGAAGATATTAGCCTTTGTAGGGTTGACAAGACATAATTTCAACCAGCGTACTGGGTGTTCGAAGCTAAGTCTCGCTCCTCAATTTTTTAGCTTAAATCAAAATATGGCTGAACTGTTCTATTTAATATCGGAGAAATCCGATGCCATCGAGAGTTGATTATGGCCCGGTTAAGTTAATTGATGTCTAATTAATAATTTATAAAACATTTCAGGCCCAAAGCAGTGGGAGGAAACCGGAGGACCCGGAGAAAACCCACGAGGTTGAACAAGCGACCCTACTCCTTGTCACGTACAACCGGGGATTCGAAACCACACCAGTTGACTCAATGACAAGCCTTATTATACAGCACGCACGTGCTAACCATTCGGCCGTCCAACCCCCCTAGCATTTGACCAACTTACACGAAATAAAACTCAAACATATGACCACCTACACGATTTTAACATCAACTATACAATAAAACGTGCTATTAGGTCAGGAATGATTTCCGGTCCGGTCAAAGGCGATCGTTAACAATTAATGATGTGTAAACATAAATGACCGGAAGCTAAGCAGTCCATAACCAGACCTACGAGACACAGAACAGGAAGTAAAGCAACTAGATCTCAAGAGAGGGTATACATTTGTTGACCAATGGAAATGTGATAGCAGAGCAACTAAAATTATTCAGACCTTGAAGTTTAGCAGTAAACATTACATTAAAACGATGATCGTCATGCGTCGTTGTCGGCCAGTTAACACCAGCATAAAACCTTCCGCCGTTTCAGTCCAATTACGCACACAAGTACAACAACACGACGTCTTCTACTACATTGATTACTTGGAAAACACAATTGTTTGTCGACAAAATAATCCACACTTTCTTGGTTAATCTTGTCAATAATTAAATCTCGAATAAAAACAGGAACTCATGAAGTACGTCTATAAAACGCCATTTCATCACACCGTGTTAAATCATCTATCTTACGACACAGCTGTGAATTCTTGTAATTTAGCGAAAATCTTCAAGAAATCATAGAGGCACCTGCTGTGCGATGTTAGCTGGATGGGGTGGATGCACTTTAGATCACAAGTTCTGCCATTATATAATTGAGTTCAATGAATGGCTTCGATACCACACTTGTGTAATCGTTCCGGGAACTCCCGCCCCGCCCCCCCCCCCCACACACACCTTCTCTCATTACAAAGTTACAGTATAGTAGGTTGAGAGAGAGCGAGAGAGAGGTTAACGTCTACTCACCACAAAGTCAAGTCGGGACTAGCATACTATTCAATTTTATTTCAATAATTCGCTAGCGCGTAGGGGTCTATCAGATCTTTATCAGATCTATGAGGTTGGATAGGCGATAATACTCCTTGTCACGTACACGCCCCATGACTCAATGACAGACATTACGACCAAACGCGCACGCGCTAGCCATTCGGCCACCCAAATCCCCTTGTAGGTTAAACCAGCTTAGCAATTTATATTGTGTGTAGCAGGAATCTAAACAAGATTGTTTCTATCAGATACACAACGTTTATTCTGTGTTTTCTCCGCCCCCACCCTCTCCCTATTTCCCCTCCGGCCTCCCTCTCTAACTCCCATCCCCCCCTCTCTCTTGTACAATATGTGTAGTAAACTTCCATAACAAGGTATATGTGTGTATGACAATCTAAATATGATTGTTCTATATATATCAGATACAGAGAAAAACGTTTACTATGTGTTTTCTCTCGCCTGCCCCCCCCCCCCCCTATCTCTCTTATACAATATGTGTAGTAAACTTGTTTAACAAGAAATATGTGTGTATAACAAATACTCTAAATAAGATTGTTCTATATCAGATACAGGGAACAAAAACACAGCATTTGTTCTGTGTTATAGATAAAGACAACAGTTTCAGGGTTGCGTTTTGCAATATGACTAACTTGATGACTTTCACGTGGTTGTCTTAGTCAATATAATAAGCTTAGTGTTTCCACAATTTCAGCAAATCCCTGTTTATTCTATCAAATCTAAAAATATCCAACATCAACCATTATTCACTTAAAATAAAAACATAGTCAAACTGTATATTGTTTTATCTATTTCAAGTGTCTGACTAATACATCAATTGTCAGTCATACCCACCGAGATAATGTTATACTTAAATAAACCGTCGGTTATGGCAGTCATTATATCCATCATGATACTGTTGTAGATAAATAAAAAAAATCGTGATGCTATACTGCTTTAATAGTCTCATGCAACAATCATAAAGTTCTTCGATGTTTCTTTGTTTCTGAACCCAGGGATATTATAAAAATAAATAAAGTCTTGCCAAACAATATATATACAGTAAAGCAGGCAACAATCATAATGGTCTTCGATGTTCCTTTGTTTCTGAGCCCTGGGATATTATAAATATAAATAAAGCCTTGCCAAGCAATATATATATACGGTAAATATATTTCCAGGTAAAACTTGATATGATTGAAAAAAGCAATAGTATTTTTTTAAAACCAATGAACTGTCTTCGGCTATATATGATTAACTAAACATTAAACATACATTATGCAAGAGTTAAAGCTTCCTATTGCAGATCTTTCTTCAGACCTTAAATGTTATATAAACTATTTAATTAGACATTTATTAACATGTCAAGAACATAATCAAGTTTCGATGCCATCGGATAGATCTGATTTTAAGTAGATTAAAACATTTCGGTCATTTAATGATTAAATCTAAAAATGGGGAGGCTCAAACAACCAGTACGGTGGTTTACAATCGGCGTACATATCTTGTCAGACCTTCAAAGGCTAATGTTTTCACTCAGAATAAAGTAATTTGAATGAAATTGTCAATATATTCATTTTTCATTATCTATTTTTGAACTACTATAGCAAGAACGGCCAGCTCGTTATCTAAATCTTACATAATGTACCTTTAATTTTAAACTGTGAACTGCAGGTTTCATTATCGAGGACAGTAACTATGCATGGTTCATTGTCAAGGGCAATAACTCACAAAACCCTTAATTTCGATAGGATTCTTTTAATCTCGGGCCGAACAATCCCAGCACAATTGAAAACAAAGTCTTAAAACCTCTGACCGTTTCCGATTCACTCCCCGCCCCCCCCCCCCAACTAAAGCGGGACTAACATATGATTCAATTTTATTTCAATAACCTGCTTTAGCAATGGTAGGAAATCCGGCGAACCCGGAGGAAACTCACGGGGTAGGGCAGATTGTTTTAGAGCCCTGTCCCTGTATGCACTGTTCCATCTTCATCAGTCCAGTTGGAGCAGAAAAATAGGACGTTAAACCCTATATCTGGGGTCACGGTGGCTAGATGGGTAGACACTGGCTCGATCCCTGCATTGACCGAGAAAGTTCATCCAGATTTTCCGGCGTGGTTCCCCCTTGTCAGTGATACAGGACGGGGGGGGGGCTCACAAGGACAGCCGTCTAGTCATTCGGATAGGACGAAAAACCGAGATCCCGTTACGCATTGGCGTGCACGTAAAAGATCCCTTGACAGTTGGAATTCGATATAAGAGTAGACCGTAGTGCCGCTGTCCGGGCAAAATTTCACTCATAGCACACTGTATGGCGTATGCACGTCTTCATTAGCCTAGTTCGGAGTAGAACAGTAGGACATTAAACCTCATTTGATTTCATTTCATTTCAACCCCCATTTTATTTCGCTTCATTGTATGCACTGTCATCCATTAACTGTGTTGGTTGTGATTTATCACTTTATTACTCGGCAGCATCCAATTTTACTTTTATACGTAATGGCATCGTCATTACACCATTGCTCGCACTTGTTCTGTGTTATCGTAAAATCTACTGCAAATACATGTTAATGGTCGCGCTAATAGATCATTTTTCACATAATCTTTAGATCTTTATTGGTTTAATAAAAAAGACCTATGATAGGATGATATGTTTTATTATACAAGATCGATTATATCTGATTGATTTATGTACATTTCATCGATTTTACTATCCTTATCCATGTCTGTAATGGATGTATATTATATTACGCACTGTCGGGTTGCTCATCAATATTTCAAGTGTTGTTTATGAATTGCGTCATTATTTTATGTGTACATTTTAACAGGTGGCTGGGTTATTTGCATTTTGTAAGTATTGTTTAATGGTCGAGAGCGAGACATCAAGTAATATATTGTAACAACAAGAGGACCGTCAGGTCCGAGTGTTTTTACAATATATACTATTCAAAAAAAGTAGGGGATATTTGATTTTGGGGGCATAATACTAAAATATGCAAATGACTACGAAAAAAGTCACTATAGAACCTAACAGAAGAAAAATTTCCAGTTACATGTGACGCCCAAACGCACCAATAGCTACCGCATGGAATGCAGGTGATGCTTGGGATCATCATGGGGGTCCAACCCAAGATTTGCACGACTCTGACTTTGAATGTTACAGTCATTGTGGCATTGAATTCCAGGGTGGAAACATCAGTTTAATTGTTTTAGTGACCAGAAAACAAATTTTGATATGCGTCGGCTTACCCAAAATGAAAGGTTACGTGCCCTTGGCATGCTACAGATCGGCACAACACAGGCGGTTGTGGCGCGGACGATGAATGTTTCTCAGTCTGTCATAAGCAGGCTATGGTCCAGATACCGTGATACACAATCTGTACAGGACAGGCCACGCTCAGGTCGACCAAGGGCGACAACTCAAGCCCAGGATCGATTTATCCGTACCTTGGCCTTGAGAAGTCGTGTCATCACAGCAAATCAGATCAGCGCTCGTCTTCAAACAGACACTGGTGTGAGAGTGAGTGGCCAGACGATTCGGAATCGACTGCATAGGGGTCACCTTCGCGCCCGACGTCCTCGCGTGATCCCTTGTTTGAGAGATCATCACATTCAGGCAAGACGTCGTTGGTGTAGGGATCGTCAACACTGGGATAATCGACGCTGGAGCAATGTGATGTTTTCAGATGAGTCAAGGTTCACTGTTGATTTTTTGGACAGACGTAGGAGGGTGTGGCGTCGTCGAAACGAGCGCTTCCAAGACGTTAACGTCATCAGACATGATCGATTTGGGGGTGGTTCTGTTATGGTGTGGGGTGGCATCACTGTTGCTGGAAGAACGGCTTTACATGTTGTTGCAGGGCGTGTTACAGGCCAGTACTACCGGGACAACATCTTGGCAGTCCATGTTGTGCCGTTCGCACGACGTCATGGCCGCCGTTTCATCTTCCAGGATGACAACGCAAGATGTCACAGGGCCAGGATCGTTACAGGTTACCTCCAACAACAGAACATCACCACATTACCTTGGCCAGCACTGAGTCCCGACCTCTCCCCCATCGAGCATGTCTGGGACATGCTTGGACAGAGGTTACGTCAACGTCAACAACGTCCTGCCAATGTCCAAGAACTTGCTGCTGCGTTGCAACAGGAATGGGACAATCTGGACCAAAATGACCTTAGACGTCTCATTAGGAGTATGCCACGTCGGATCAATGCTTGTTTGGCAAACAGAGGAGGATTTACCCGTTACTGACTTGGTTGTGATGCTGTGGTAACTTTGCTGTTTGACCCCGGGTATCATTTTACCCTTATAATGGTCAGTCTGTGCCTTACTTAGTCTAACGATCATTTGGAATAAATCGATGAATGTGAACTTCATTTCATTTTGTCATTTGTTTCTTCGTCAGTTTCATTAGGTGACTTTAATAACACTTAAAAATCAAATATCCCCTACTTTTTTTGAATAGTATATTACGCAATGTCTCAGCTCGAGACCATTAAACATCTTAAAATACAGACACTCCGCACGTGCGTTTACAGTGAAATACGTCACTCGAGTCTAATATTTGACAAGGTACGATTAGCAAGTTGCCCGTACGATTATTTGAAATAATGGTACGCCAACATCAACGGGTGACGTCACAGCTGTATTTTAATTACACGGAATCAAATCTGGCTGTTAATAATTATGTGAATGGAATAATGGATTGACTGCTGCAGGAATACAATCGTCACTATTAAAAGCGCCGTCTCATTTTATGACATCATATATAATAACCGTGCTACGTTCGTGTTGTTTATCCTTTATCATCAAAATGGTGGGATGGGATGGACAATCAAAGCGCGAGATAATGATATAGACATATGTGATATCACAAATAATGCCTGACATCAATGAAATTGAATCAATGTAATCCTATTAATTAATAATAAAAATTGACGTCAAACGGGGTGTTGGACTTCTCTCTTTCAAAAGCTCAGTGTGTATTGGAGACGATGATGGCATTCATTGTCAACTGCCAAATTTCCTCAACAGAAACCTGGCAAACCCTCTCCTGCAAAAATTCCTGTATCCGCCCCTGGTAAACACATATTCTGCGCTCGTTCTGATTATTTGGTCTCGATTTTTCAAGCCTTGCGTGTGTACGACATTCTCAATTTATGGTTTTACGTCACGCTTTCACAAAATCGTCGATAAACAATGCAACTGGGTGTTCTATTCTAGGACGAAACAAAACAAATAGCGGAGTCAACTAGATAACCGAACTTCAGCTTACTTTTTGCTTTTTATGTTATGCAATCACTCGTTACACGAAATGGCCGATAAACAATGCAATTGGGAGTTCTATTACAGGACAGAACACATATTAAGAGCAGACTCGACTAAATAAATTTGTTTCGAATTTCGCCTTACTATTATTTTAATTTTTCCTCTTCTTTTATGGACGATTTGTTTTGAGAGGGGGGGGGGCGAATGGGGACGTTCACTTTAGATCATAAGGTATATCATTGAGTTAAGTGGCGTTATTTCGATTCTTAGCAAGAACGTGGCAAGGAGTAGGATCGCCAATCGAACTTCGAGGATTTTTTTCGGGTATTCCGGTTTCCTCCCACTTCTAAATACCCCTACCTTGAAATAAGTTTTACCAGGTGTTAATCCCGAAATGACCTTATTTGTATTGTGTGGACGCCCCCCCCCCCCCACCATTTTCTAAACGACTAATGAGCCTTTGAACGTGAGCGTGATAATGCATTATCGATAATCACACACGAAGACTATATAATATTTCCAGACAGAATTAATGCCATTTCATCAGTAAACATGTTTGTACCAAACATCAAACAATCCATTTTGTTTATGATTTTAACGAGAGGACAAAACAACGATAGATAGATATACCTACCTGTCGGATAAATCCTTTATAGTTGGTTTAGTGATGATGCATAAATCTTTTAACCGTTCAACATGTTGTTTTCGTATTAATAATAGGAAAATTACTCTGAATGCACTCACTAGCATTGGTGTGTAGGAATATAATTGAAGAAGGCAATGCCTCGTAAAATTACAGCTAGTGATTGTTTCTGAGTATAATATATTTGACATTTTGAATACGTTCCAATTCCCTGGTTGCTGAAATATTACCTGGATTTCAAATATTTAAACATTCCTAGAGCCAAGTCAGAAAATAGACTAACTTAAGGGATAGTTTGCTTTGTTAAATGAAATGAAATGGGGTTTAACGTCCTACTTTTCTGCACCGACTGGGCTAATGAAGAAGGACCTACGACATTCCACACTGATCAGAAGTGAATATTCGCTAGACCGCTACAATCACTGATAAGGATGACATCAATGCGACTTAATGAGTCTCAAATATTAACTTTTTTCCACCGAGAAATTAAATTCTAAAACATTTTTTGATGCATTAGAAAAATAAAGACGTTTGACGTATTTGTAGTTAATAATTATTTCCTATTTAGTGTAAATGGGTATTAAAATGACTAAAAGGCAGCATTCTGTCCGAAGCAGTAATACATGTAAACAATGCACGCGCCATTCAGCCAATGATTGACGCCGCGTGCTGTAAAGGCAATTATCTTTTACAGAGATATTAGAAGACTAGCAATTCTCTGTGAAACAGATTGACGACATTCAACTGTCAAGGTTTTGTTTACGTGCACGCTGGGACCTCTGCTAATAGATTAACATTAGATTAACCAGTCGCTACCAATTAAACTATTAGATCGATCAGTCGCTACAAATCATATCAACCCACTCAGAAAACGGGACCTCGGTTTTTGGTCTAATCTCAACGACTATACGGTGTCCCTTGCCAGCCCCCACCCCCCTCCTACACCACTGACAAGGGGGGGGGGGGCTAGATATGAAATACAATCCACAAAATTAAAAAAATTAAAAAAAAAATCACAGTTCGATTACGTGAGTCGTCATTGTAAATATGCAGTAAAACTTAAATATGAACTTTTATCAGAATTAAATCATAATCTTTCAAGTTATATGCCTTTAACTACTGTAGTCCGCAATTAGTCGGAGCATTGATGAAATAAATCAGCCTAGTATTTTTGGCAGCAAACCTGTTCATTATTTGGTAACTGTTCAAATCGATATCTCATCATATCATATCATTATATCATCATATATTATATTCTCCATACCAACTTGCTATCAAGGTCATTTGCATTCATAATAACCACCTGTTGGCATTCAACACCCCAAAACCAGGGGGCTTGGATGGCCGAATGGTTAACGCGTGCGCGCTGTGTCATAAGGTATTTCAATGAGTCAACTGGCGTGGTGTCGATTCCCCGCTTGTACGTGACAAGGAGTAGGGTCGCCTGTCTAGCCTTGTGGCTTTTCTCTAGGTAATCCGGTTTTTTCCTACTGCTAAAGACACCTACGTGCAAGCTAATTAATGAAATAAAATTGAACCACATGTTAGTCTCTAAATGACCTAGTTTGTGTCGAGTGGACGTTAAACCTCATTTCTCTATCCCTCTCTCTCAACACCCCAAAACAAAATTTTCATTGATTTGTTTTATCTCAGTTTGTAGTGTTTTTAGGAACACTTGACAATTAGAATTCGATAAAAAAAAAAAGAGAAGTAGACGGATAGGCCGCTGTACAGGCAAAATGCTCCTCTTGGCACACAACCTTTTGTATCATTTACCTTGTTGGTGTCGGGGGGTGGATGGCCGAATGGTTAGCACGCGCGCGCTGTATCATACGGTCTGTCATTGAGTCAACTGGTGGGGTTTCTATTCCCCGGTTTTACGTGACAAGGAGTAGGGTCACCTGTCCAACCTCGTGGGTTTTCTCCGGGTCCTCCGGTTCCCCCCCCCACTGCAAAAGACCCCTACGCGCATGCGAATTATTGAAATAAAACTGAACCATGTGTTAGTCCCGAAATGACCTAGTTTGTGTCGTGTGGACGTTAAACCCCATTTCTTTCTCTCTCTCCCTTGTTGGTGTAGAAAACTAGGACGTTAAACCTCATTTCGTTGCGTTAGTTAATCTAATGTTGACAGAATCCAGATGACCTCGTATCTGTCATATATACGACGTAATGTATCGATCCATGTGGGTATAATTCCACACATGTAACAGAAAAACATTGGTTTATGTATTCGACAAACCATGCTATGAAGACTGCTATGAGAGAAATTCTGCTCGGACCGCGGCAGTATGGCCTACTCAGGACCCCAGGAAATGTGAAGCCCAGGGGACCATAAATATATATTTAAATATTTTTTACGTCGGCAAAGCAGGTATTCGTGCTACAATACACCCCCCCCCCCCCCCACACACTCACACACCGATCCGATAACCTGATAATGTATTGTAGTATATTATATGATCTTAATTTCCTTGCAAAGTTGTGCAGGGCGGGGGTGGGGTGGGGTAGGGGTGGGATCGAGTTCCAGAATGTGTTTTGCTCCGACACATAAAATTCTCTCGGTGGCCCTGAGCCTACTCTTTAACGCTCAACTAATAGATGAACATTAGATTAACCAGTCGCTACTAATAGATTAAAACATTAGATCGACCAGTCGCTACAAATCATATCAACCCATCCTAGAATTCCCCATTAAATAAATGATAAATATTCATAGTGAAACGAATAGAGATTAATGGATATTACAATAACACTACACGGATCATTGAGTATACTATAATGACATTACATGGAAACATGGTGTATTAGGTACGTACGTGTTAATATATCGATTGTATTTGTAAAATGAAATGAGAGAGAGAGAGAGAGAGAGAGAGAGAGAGAGAGAGAGAGAGAGAGATGGGGTTTAACGTCAACCCGACACAAACTAGGTCATTTCGGGTAACATATGGTTTAATTTTATTTCAATACCGGTAATTCGCTTGCGCGTAGGTGTCTTTAGCAGTGAGAGGAAACCGGGGGACCCGGTGAAAACCCATGAGGTTGGCAGGCAACGCTACTTCGAAATACCGCAAGCTAGCAATGGCATCGAGAGTTGATTATGGTCTGGATAAGTTAATGAATGTCTAATTAATAATTTAGATAACTTTTCAGGCCTAAAGAAAGACCTGCAATAGGCAGATTTAGCTCTTGCATAATGTGTGTTATCCCCTCTAAACCAATGTATTAATTATTTATGTAAATACACTAGTTGACTATTTGATGTCTGGTGCTTAATGTAGTCACACAATATACCAATCTGATTAAAACACAGATCCTATTTCGTTTCGTTTTTTATAGTTAAAAATTTGGTTTTACTTGCCTTCACTATATGTAGTGGAGGTCATCGAAAGTATAAAAAAACGAAACGAAATATAGATCTGTATCTTAATCAGCTTGACAATATACCTATGGTTTTTAACATTGGGACATTTAATAAGAGGAAATCAGGCTGGAAAGTTCCTCGGGATATTCCCGAGTAGTCTGCACATAATGGAGGAGGGACCTGTCTTATAGTTGCACAATCTGTTTCACAGAGAATTACGTGGCGTCCTAGCGAATATTCACTGCGGATCAGTGTGGTGGTTGCCAATCTGTTTCATAGAAAATTACGAGTCTTCTCTAATATCTCTGTAAAAGATGACCGCCTTTAACACGCGCCGTCACAGGACGCGGCGTCAATCATTGGCTGAATGGCGCGTGCATGGTTTACATAAGACGTTACTGCTTCGGGCAGAATGCTGCCTTTTAGTCATTTTAATACCCATTTTACACTAAATAGGAAATATTTTTTACCTACAAATACGTCAAACGTCTTTATTTATTTTTCTAATACATCAAAAAAATGTTTTAGAATTTAATTTGTCGGTGGAAAAAAGTTAATATTTGAGATTCATTAAGTCGCATTGCAGATGTCATCCTTATCAGTGATTGTAGCGGCCTAGCGAATATTCACTGCGGATCAGTGTGGTGGTTGCATGGAGGAACCCTCAAAGTTCCGTGTACACGTTGGCGTGCACGTAAAGAAACTTTGACAGTTCGGATTCGACGAAGCGTAGGTGAAAACATCGGTATTCGGGCAAAATGGCGTTCCTAGCACAACACATGGTGTATGTCCGTCTTCATTTTATGCAACCTTTCAATGATAATCATTCAGACGTCACGTGAATACCATTTTTAAAAAAAGGGAGGAATTTAATTAATTCCATAAAAAATTTAGAAATATTTACCCGCTGCACATGACCTTGGTATTTAAACGATGCTAATATAGATATGACATATCAGTATATTTGATGTACGTGTAGGTTGGAACTACATCATCGATCCTATATCTTGGTATAGATAAAATATATAAACAAGACAGAAAAAAACGGTATTGTATTCAAAGGTTAATTACGATTTTATACTGATGGCATTTAAAAGGGGGGATTAATCAGTGGGTTTAAGGTAGAGAATGCCTAGTCTAGAATACCTAGTCTTTATCTTACAACAGATGGTAGCATGTACATTCGGATAATACATATCATCCATTCCTTCATTATTCATGATATTATAACTGCACTATTCCAGAAAAATGACCTTTTCGTCGAATTCTAACGGCCAAGGGTTCTTTAACATTCACGCACATGTGTACATGAACCCTCTATACTGAATAATCTGATTAAAATACAGATCTAGATTTCGTTTCGTTTTTTTTTATACTTTCGATGACCTCCATTACATGAAGATCTGACTAGTTGTAGTGGAAGGTCGCGCCAGGGGTCATACGAGCGGTTTTTGACCTTTTGACGGCAGACATTTGATTAAACAATCAGCGTTTCTAGTGGGCTACTCACAGTTCCGTGAACCTTACTCCAAAAACTCGCCGTAACAGACCGTTTCATTGGCTAATCCCTCACATCAACCAGAACGCGAGTTATATAACAACTCTTCCAGATCCTAGTGTAGTAAAGACAAGTAAAACGAAATTTTGAACTATAAAAAAAACGAAACGAAATAGGATGTGTGTTTTAATCATATTGTATCCGGCACCACTGACAAGAGGAAACCACACTGAAAAACCATGAGGATCCACAACCTCCTGGTTTGTTAACTAGCGACTTACTCGCTTCCTTGATATGTAGCGCTTTTGCGACATATTTTAAGGAGTTCGCGTTAGTTTTCCAAATCACGGTTTACCTTTTTATGCTTCCTTCATAAGTAAATAATCTTAATTAAACCAACATGTCTATGATCATAACATGTCCGAAAGGTCGCGGGACCTTGCTTGGGCACATGGCGGCTAGTCGTCGAGTTTATTAAAAAATTAGGGAAAAACCTAAACGAACTCTGTTGATGATTCATATACCTAGACTCCACCTACTCAGAAAAACACTCATATTGTTACACGAATTCTTCCCAAGAGTGCTGAAGTTTGATATTATGCACGAAGTTGTCTCAGAGAAATGTTCAACAGAAGTTCAGATGTTTCTATGTATAGTTAAGTGATCCCGCGTGCCTCTTTTAAATAAAGTAATGTTGTAAGGGAATTGTTATCTGCCATGACAATGTTCTATTACATTAAATGCCAAATGTTGAAACTTTACCAACGTAAGCCAAAGGGATGAACAACATAAAAACGTAAGGGAAAGGAATCGGCAAAATAAAGACGCATGGCAAAGGAATCAACAAAATAGCAACAAACGAATCAACAAGACAACAAAACAAGAATCAACAAAATAACAACGTACGACAACTGAATCAACAAAATAACAACGTACGACAACTGAATCAACAAAATAACGAAAGACAAAGGAATCAACAACATAACAACAACGGAATCAACAAATCAACGACATAAGACAAATGAATCAACAAAATAATAACGTAATACAACGGAATCAACAATATTACAACAACGGAATCAACAAAACAAAGGAATCGACAACATAACGACGTCAGACTAAGGAATCAACAAAATAGCAATAAAGGAATCAACAAAATAATAACAAAGGAATCAACAAAATTATAACGTAAAACAGACGAATTAACAACAAAAAGATGTAAAGCAAATTAATCAACAAAATAACGACATAAAGGAATCAACAAAATAACATCGTAAAATATTGAAATCAACAAAATAACAACGTAAGACAACAAAACTCATTCGAAATCGAAAAATTAAAAGTTAACGAAGTAAAAACAAACGTGATCAATAAGAACGACTAGAAATCGACCAGTATCTAGAAATTAAAAACAATAAATCTATTTCCTGACAATAACCCATTTCATTCTAGTACATGGTAATTCTTTTATATGGCAAATCAAGCGAAACAAGATAAGCTTTTACAGAACCTTATTAACATCGTGTTGGTCCCTGGGCTACAGGTACTGTGCAGCTCATAGAAAGACAAGTTATGTGTTAGGAATCCGGGAAATGTGTACACATCTACCACTCGTGGGTATTCCATACAAAGATTCTTTTCGTCGCAGTATTTTGAAAACAAATATATATTAATTGAACCCTTTTAAAAACAGATAATTTAGAGTACTTATACTTTGATTCCGCATTCGCAAAAGAAATAAGTTGTTATAAGATTTCTGGAAGCCCTCGGGCTGGTGAGGGTATCTGAGTTCCAGTTCTGAGGATTTACTCATTGATGTTGTATCTGCGCTAGACGAAACACCTACCACCTCTAAATGTTAGAACCCTAATATTAGTAATAAGATTGAATGAATGGAATGGAATTTAACATAACACTTTTCAGCACCAACCGGGCTAATGAAGATTGGCATACGCCTTACAGTGTTCTATGCCCAGACAACAAACGAATTTCAGCCTGTACACGGGACCTCATGTTTTCGTCCAGTCCAAACGACTAGACGTTATCATTGCCAGACCTTCCATCCTGCACCGCGGTCCATTCTCGTTCCGAGACCGCCAGGTTAGCGAACCAGCACTTTACGCACTGGGCCAACGCGGCTACCACCGAAATAAGAAATTGATATACACTGAAGGTAAAATTAAAGTCTGGACAACTAAATGAATTATTAATCCAGTCTGATGCAATACTAAAACGTTGATCACATTAAAATAACTCCAAGACTACAGTTATCGATATAAATATCGAGAAGAGACTTTGATAGTAGACTTTAATCTTCAATATAAAATCTAACACGTGGTTTACTTTTACAAAAGGGGTAGGGGGTGGGCCGAACTATTAACGTATGTGCGTTGCGTCATAAGGTCTGTCATTGAGTAAAGTGGCGTGGTTTCGATTTCGTCTGTTAGTCCCAATATGATTTAATTTGTGACGAGTGGACGTTAAATTAAACCCCATTTTGTCTCTCTCTCTGCTAGAACAGTGAGATGAACATGAAAAGTGGATCCGAGGAAACGCGCACAACAAATTAAGTACCACCCGAGTAACCCATTATTATACTATGAGTAACAATATACCACCCAAGTAACTCATTATATCATGAGTGACAATGCATATTATGACACTGTTTATGTTTAATAAAGATATAGGGTGTCAAGTGTAAAGATGTAGGCACATAGGGATTAGTATACTTTGAAATCATCTATGACCCCACAATGTTTCGTTTGATTAGGCATTTCGAAAATAAATGGGACTTAACGTCTCACTTTTTCCTGCACCAAGGGGGCTATTGAAACCGAAGAGGGAAAATCCCGAGAAGTTTACTTTCCAATTGAGTCAGAGTCATACTAGTCAAGCCATGTAAACACTTCAAGATAAGGGGATTCATAGAATTGGAAATAATAGGCTCAGGTGCACGTGAACGCATATACTTCGGGTAAATTTGCTTTCAGTAAATAATAGATGTTATATTATTCAGTAATTTCGATACACAATCGTTGACCTAGCAACAACTTTTCTCCAATCAACGCAACAAAGTGCTCAAGCTGATTCGTGGTATATGTTTGGTAGACCAAGTCGATTCACAGTTTAAAATTGACTTATGGACCGGAAGTATACATGGCAGAAAATTACCACATAACACAATTGAGAACCGCCATTTGTAAAGTTTAGAGCCTTGTGCCATTTCACACAAGAATCTTACAAACGAATGCGTATATAGGAAATGACGTCATTTGTATAGGCCTGTAAGTCATCAAATCTACATTTATTTGGAGGCATGGAGATAATTCTAGCAGGCTAGGTGAGCGAATTACAATTGTAGCAACACGGCTTTATCAAATTTTATTTGGTATCTGCACATTGTAAAAGGCGATTTTCACCTGAATGGCTTTTGGTAAATTCCGACTGTAAAATGTATGGAAGCCATGATGAAATTCCTGATAATTCTAAGTAGCATAAGGCCCCCGACGGACAAAACAAACTTTTCTTAGCTATCTTCTCGGTTTGAACGGAAATTAATTTTCATCTGAATTTCTCTTTCGATCTCAGCCTTAATCGTATATGTACCTGATGCCAACGAACACAACAAAATGTTCATTGCTACACCTCGCAGCGTGAACGGAAATTTTCACTCGGTTGTACTTTTATAAAAAAAAACCCAGTGTGAACACAGCTTTAATGTTGACATCCTAATGGAATTCCTGTTGATTCTCATTAGTGTAAGTGGTATGAGGTCCAATTGACCAATATATTAAAACCATTCTGTAGAAGTATTAAAACCTCGTACCCGGCGTACACCGATATGTTAATAGCCATTCTGCGATAAAAAGCCTGATAAAAAAACGTATTCCCTGGTTACCTGGTTACTATCTAGTTTATCTTTTATTAAATCTGGTCCGCATCATAATTGTGCATCTTGACACCCCAGAAGCAATTCCTTTACCCCATGACAAGGAGTAGGGTCACCTGTCCAACTTCGTGGGTTTTCTCCGGATCCTCCGGTTTCCTGTCACTGCTAAAGACCCCTACGCGCAAGCGAATTATAGAAATAAAATGACCTAGTTTGTGTCGAGTGGACGTTAAACCCCATTTCTCTCTCTCGCTCTCCCTTTACCCCATCCCACCATTTCATGAAATCGGATCCTTTACCCTCCTTCACACAATTACAATCCAGAAGCAGTTCATTTACCCTCCAGCACATTATTACGTACTGGGTTACGGAACCTGATACCGCCATTAGTAAGTGCAGTGGGGCCGCACCAGACACGACAAACCTACGGACGGGACACAATATACACAGACACCTCAAATAACAATTAAGTTACCCCCCCCCCCCTTCATATAATTACAACCCAGTGTACTTCCTTCACACAATTACATTCCAGAAGCAGTTCATTCACCCTCCTGCACATAATTAAGGGGTTACGGAACCCGATACCGCCATTCGTAAATGCAGTGGAGACCGCACCAGACACGACAAACCTACGGACGGGACACAATATACACGGACACCTCAAACAACAAACATATAAAATGAATGGATCCAGGGTGATACTTTTGGACAAGAATCTGCAATGTTTGTGTGTAAATCTCAATGACCATTACCACAGCATTAGGTAGGTTTACAAGAAAATGAAATGAAATGGGGTTTAACGTCCTACTTTATAGCGGACGGAACCGTCGTTTCTCGTCCCATCCGAACGACAAGACACAGTCTTTGCCACGACCTCTATTCTGCACCAATGACAACGGGAAACCAAACCGAAAAATCCCAAGGAACGTTCTTGTCCAACCCAGGGAGTGAACCCCAGACCTCCTATAGCAAGACAGCGTCTTGCTAAATAGGAGGTACCGCGGCTGGCGTACATGAAAATGGATGCCAAGTTAAAATTAGGGTGGGAATAAGCTTCTAGTCGGTTTGTCAATTCATAAATGGGAATAATCACTCATAATATATCACACCCCGTCTTGGGGAATATCACTTTAACATTTAGAGGGTGTACTCCATCAATAGAAGGTTATTATTACGTGACATTAAGACCAAGTTCAGTGAGAACTGGGTAAGATCTGTAATACATCATTCCTCAATGCCCTGTGAAATACGTCATTGATGAGCGTACGCATCTATATACAAAGATATACATCCAACGAAAAAATCCCCATGATAACTGCATAGGATTGTATGTTTAAATCTTTGACACACACCAGCACTAGTTGCAATAAAAATCTGGGGGGCTGGATGACCGGATGGTTAGCGTGTGCGCATTGCATCATAAGGACTGCCATTGGGTCAACTGGAATGGTTTCGATTCCCCGGTTGTACGTGACAAGGAGTAGGCTTGCCCGTCCAACCTCGTAGGGTTTCTCTGGGTTCTTCGGTTTGCTTCCACTGCTGAAGACTCCTTAAATCTTTTGAAACACTCATGCACTAGTTGTAATGAAATTTTAAAGTTACAGAGTGGACCCGATCCTACCACATGCACTACAAATAATGATCAATGACAGAGTATTTCTTAACCTACAATACTGTCACTTTAATATCATGCTTTTGAGGCTGACAAACCCTTATGAAAGGTGTCGTGGGAGCGCGCGGGGGGGGGGGGGTAATACCTATAGGCCAGATTAAATTTACCTCTGTGACAAACGAAAAACAAAACTAGGCACGTAAGCTAAAAACTCACCTTACATCAATAGATAAATCCCCTTGTATAATATCAAGTTCAATATTGTCCAATTAATAAACCCGTTATTAATTTTATCGTCGACCACCTGCTCTAAACCAATATTAATAAGTCATAATAGCATACAATTACTAGTATTATCAGTACGCTATAATAGAAACACGGCAGTATGAAACTCTGGCTTTTATACCTCTCAATAATATCACACAATTCGCTGAACGGAAAAAAACAGAACTTTACTCAAGTCCATACAGAGCACTGGTGTTAGGATTTCAAATCCAATAATATCGCTAATGTCGAGATCTCCTCTCAAGCCTAGTGATATATTATCGTTGATGAATCCAGATTTCTTTCTTTCTTCTTAATGTAACACAGAATTTAAAAATAACATCCAAACGGTAGTCTGTGAAACTGATTTGTTTATTAATACACAGAGAGTATTTGAGCTGCTGGTTTTCTAGTGGTTTAGAAGCAAACTGTTCCTCAATAATATATTAGTTTTAACGTAATAGTCTCCACTAATTGTGCTATAAAATATCAATAGAAGAGAGACAATTAACGCGTGCCACATATTATTCCGCCTGTTCACAACAACAGTAGGCGATGTGGTTCTCTCTGTCTGTTCGCTTGATATTCATGACAACTAGAATTATGTTCTCTATTAACTAAATATCATGATAAACAAGTTACTAATTGTTACTGACAGACAGATGTATATCACGTACAAGTGTTACGAGACATGCCCATGGTGGCGTGCACGTAAAAGAACCCCTGACAGTTGGAATGTAATTTACGTCCGGGCAAAATTTTCCCTAAGGCTGATATTACATTGGGGTATACGGTAAGCGGTATTCGGTATACGGACATGGCGGTTTACGTGGCGTGCACGTTAAAGAAACCCTCACAGTTGGAATGCAATTTACGTCCGGGCAAAATTTTCCCTAAGGCTGATATTACATTGGGGTATACGATATACGGTAAGCGGTATTCGGTATACGGACATGGCGGTTTACGTGGCCTGCACGTAAAAGAAACCCTCACAGCTGGAATGCAATTTACGTCCGGGGGAAATTTTCCCTAAGACTGCTATTACATTGGGATATACGATATACGGTATTCGGTATACGGTATACGGGCACGGCGGTTTACACGGCATATACTATACGTAGGAATACTGGCCTGGTCAGTTATGTTTACCACCGATTTTGGTACCCTCTTACATATCCGGATAGAATGGATTCAGAAGAAGAGGAAACTCTGGTCGGGTTTTGAGTCGGCTCATTCCAATATGGGGTGGGAGGGGGCAGTTAACTGGAAATCACTGTTCAGGAGAATCTAAAATAGTCTTCCATGTCTAGAGATATGTCCATCAATTTTCAGAACTTTTGATTCGAACTTTTTACAACACAAATGCCCCATTTTCTACTCACCTCATGGAATTTACTCCTCTCTGCAGCAAGTATACGCCGAAAAAAATACCGAACATGCACGATACCATGTATACGCGTATAGCGTGTCCCTATATGTGTATAGTCCGATGTAATCCGCTAAGCAAATTCCTGTTGTTCGGACACAAGTATTCGCGTATACCTCTAAACGTATACCGAATACCGAATACACCTATGTAATAGCAGCCTTATGCACACTGCATGACGTACATCCGTCTCTGAACTTCACAACCGAGGACCCTTTTGACGGGCAACTTTTTAATTGAATTCAAGCCGGGAGATTATTTACTGTTGATATTTTGATCTTGTTTTCTTGAGCAAATGTTAACTAATCAATTTACGTTCATGCAAATGACGCACAAATAAGATTTATTCCGGATAACTTCTTTAGTCTGTTGACGCAGATCTAACGAACTAATAGAATAACATATTTTGAAGATGACAAAAAAAAAAAACACAATGAAATGTAGGCGGTTTCAAGGGTTAATGTATTCGAAAATACCGAGAAAGACTTGCTGTTATCAATTAGCGAATCTATAGTAAGATTCTAGAAAAGTCAATTCGGTTCAATCAAATCCTGGGGAGTCTTAAGGAAAGTCCCCATTCATGATTTGTATGATCTGATATTTGCGATACACGATTACTCCATGTACGTCATTCTTGACATGTCTCTAATTATTGATCATCCCAGATAACACAAAGGATGAATAAAACAATGTAAAAAGGTCAAAGCTTAGACCAAACCAATATAATAATTTTAATTCTTCGGGATTGTGATCAATAATTATCCACTCATTTCTGTGTGCGATGTTTTGTTAAAATTTCAAAACTGAAATATTTGCAAATATAATCCTTTGAGAAGAGTAACTAAGTATACTGTTTGAATGGCATTTGGTAATTGAACACATTAAAATAAACACAACAGTTCTATGGATAACAATTACTGTATTTCTATTAAAGCTACGTTTCAACAATG
Source organism: Patella vulgata (assembly GCF_932274485.2). Taxonomy (NCBI): domain Eukaryota; kingdom Metazoa; phylum Mollusca; class Gastropoda; family Patellidae; genus Patella; species Patella vulgata. Next base: position 10,730,837 of record NC_065885.2, read on the forward strand.
ATTCTCTTGTCGTTATCAAGCACAAGTAACTAAGTAATTTTTGTTTTCAAATTAGCAATCTGGTTAAAACACAGATCCTATTTCGTTTCGTTTTTATAGTTCAAAATTTAGTTTTACTTGTCTTTACTACACTTGGATCTGGAAGAGTTGTTATTTAACTCGTGTTCTGAATGGTGTCAGGGATAAGCCAATGAAACGGTCTGTTACGGCGAGCTTTAGGTGTGTTTTTCATGGAACTGTGGGTAATCCACTAGTTACATCAATGCTGATTGGTTAATCAAATGTCTGCCGTCAAAAGGGTCATAAGTCGGTCTTTTGACCCCTGACGTGACCTATCGCTATAACTTGTCAGATCTTCATGTAGTGTAGGCCATCGAAAGTATAAAAAAAACGAAACGAAATATAGATCTGTATTTTAATCAGATTGTCAAATTAAGTTTTTTCTTAAAGAAATTGGAGGAGGCAATTTTTAATACGTGTTTCCGATGAACAGATCTTCCAATAGGTGCAATCTGATTAAAATACAGATCAATAATTCGTTTCGTTTTTTTATACTTTCGATGGCGTCTACTAGGAAAGACAAGTAAAACGAAATTTTGAAATATAAAAAACGAAACGAAATAGGATCGGTGTTTTAATCAGATTGAAATAAGTGTGGCCTTGGAGGTAACTTTCCACGCTATAACTCGGATCGAAGAATTCTTGTCTTTTCAAATCAAATAAATGTCAAACAAACGTCTCCGGAAATCGTTGTGTTATTTCGAACCTGTTTATATTGATGAAGTATGAAGGTCTAATATCATAGTTGTTCTAGTCATGCATGGAAGTCGATCCCTTATATATACATCGAGGTGACTAAGTACAAAAGTTTGCTAACAGAGAGAGAGAGAGAGAGAGAGAGAGAGAGAGAAAGATGGGGATTAACGTCCCACTGCTAAAGACCCCTACGCGCAAGCGAATTATTGAAATAACATTAAATCATATGTTAGTCCCGAAATGACCTAGTTTGTGTCGAGTGGACGTTAAATCCCATTTCTCTCTCTCTCGCAATGTGGACTAATGTGTGCACCAGATGGCTGGGCCGCTGGACCACAGTAACCCAGTTCCACGCAGTAATGTATAGTGACAGAGCTGTCAGTGAGTTAGTCTAAGAAAGTTGTAGAATAATGCAAGGTAGCTAACTAGCCCAGTTCTCCTTGACACCCATCTGTAGGTAACGAATTCATTATATTAAACAGAACACCATTCATAGAACTAAGATAACCTCTATAACATATATAGTATTACATCAAGGTTTCTTTTACCTGCACAACCCAGTGTAAACGGGACCTTAATTTTCCTTCCGAACGCCTACACACTCTTCTTTGACAGACCCTCTGTCCTGCACCACCGACAACGTGAAAAGCCCCAAGGGATTTTCTAAGCCAACACCGGGGTCGACTTTTACGTGCACAACCCAGTGTAAACGGGACCTTGATTTTTGTCCGAACGACTACACACTCTTCTTTAACAGACCCTCTGCCCTGCACCAGCGACAAGGTGAAAAGTCCCAAGGGATTTTCTAAGCAAACACCGGGGTCGAAGCCGGGACTGCCTGGTTAGCCTTACTAACTGAGCCACCATGGGTTTGTCATGTGAATAAATGTCTAATTAATAATTTATATAAAATTTGAAGCCCCAGCCACAAAAGACTGCATTAGTGCATCTTTAATTGAAGCTTTATAAAACCGATATTATACATCTTCTGGTAGATAAATATCAACGACCGCCGGGACCTTGTTATCCTTTATTTAGAACTTGCTGAGCTCATTTCCATTTCTTGCTCTGAACAAATAAATTCCCAGCTCGGCAAAGTTCAAATGTTAGTTAAAGCTACAATTTCATATTTTTAAGTTATATTTTTAAAATGTATTAAAATAAAAGCCTTGAAATCGATGCTATGTATAAACAGTCCTACCTTGATAAAGAATAATCCTATTAATCCTATAATTCACTATTGCCAGTTGAGAAATTGGCAAAAATATCATTTTCAACTTCAAACGTTTGAAGATAGCTATTCCATGGTATGGAATAGAAAAACAAGGGAGGTAATTAGGAGGTAATTGTGTTATTATTTCCGGTGTGATACATTTTTGAGTGTGAGAATGATAACTATGATCGTATAATAGTGAGTTGACAACCTATTGAGCAAAAGACATAGAAATAATAATGTTTTGAATTTCTTAGAAAATATGAAATTGGAACTTTAATAAAGGCAAAAACTGTTTTGAAATATATAGGGTCGATGGAACTTGAGATATGCCCGCAAACATGGCGACTAACTGCGAGATTTTTATATTAAGGTCCAGAGAGAAAGAAAGATGGATAGGGCCCAGAGAGAAAGAGAGAGAGAGGGGGGGCGAGAGAGATAGGGTTTTACATCCACTAGACACAAACTAGTTCATTTTAGGACTAATGTTTAATTTTTATTTCAATAATTCCCTACAAGTAGACTAGGGGTTTTTAGCAGTGGGTGGAAAGCTACGATGTTGTAATAGCCTGATAGGAAAGACGGGTACAATGGGACTATTTATGTGTGTTTCGAATGGATAAGAAATTTCACACACGTATTTGAAATCATAGACGACTATAGTAGTTTTCATGAACAGCGCGTGACTCGGGCATGAGCCTTTAAATGGCGGCGTAATGTCCTTTATGGCGCATACCTTAAATACATGTAACTAATGACGTGATTAGAAACGAAGCTAATCTCCAGCTTACATATGAGGTCATCTAATCTCAACCCGTGTTATCAATCGTCGGTGAATTAATCTATGACATTGTAAAATCTGCAGTCTGCTTTCTGTTAACTTTGCCATATGCATTCATAAATATGATAATAATCCAATATAATTGGGAATAGGTGATCGAAGCTCACTGTGATTTGAAAACAGAAGAGATGACTGGCTATTCGAATATCACGATAACTTCTGTATTGTAAAATTAATCAGTTTGCGTCATCTGAATCCATTTCATTAAGTTTCAAAGGCTTGCTGTCAAATATTTATCGGTTTAATATAAATTGAAATCAAATCAAATGAAATGGGGTGTAACATCCTACTGTTCTGCACCGATTGGGATAATGTAGATGATCGATTTAATATGGTGATCCAGTAGAATGGGGAACAGGTGATCGAAACTGATCATTGAGTTAACCTATGGCGTTATAAACTTGACAAAAAAAGTTCATGACAGGTAGCCGGTAATAGGAAAACTCACACAAAATTGGTCATGGCGTTCCTATCCTTGAACCAGAAAGCGCGACCACAACTTTGCAGAAGTAAATGGTTAGGGCTTTTGGTTCACTAACCAGGAGGACCTGGTTCAATCGAGTCGAAAACAGTTAAGCGAGATTTTTTTAGCGTTGTGTCCCCTTGTCCTCGATGTAGGACGGAGGGAATGGTGTGAAAAAGAAATATATAATTGATGGTCTGCTCTTGGTTTGTATGTATGAAAATTAAAATGCAGAGGAAAGATAGATAGTATCCGGCTAACGCTTTCAGTTCCATCAGACCTTTAATACACATTATCCATTAATAATACAACTCTAACCCAACCCTACAGACCCTAATATCATCCAGGCATAAGTTAAAGGACAATATTGGTGCCAGTCATTATCAGAACTTCGACCATGTATCCGTTATCACTCGTCACTTCAGTCAGTTATATAGAGGGATAACTCGTGTTTTCTTTTTGCGTTCGTCACTTCCGATTGTTGAAACATTGATTACGCATCTATCGTAGCAATGATCCCTGTGTTAAAATTATATTTGGAACGTGTTTAATCATTTCTATCACATATGGGATAATGACAGGCACCAATTTTGAAGTTGTAATTAAACCCACTCGTCCAAAAGTCTGTTTTGCCTTTTATGCGAAAAGACAAAAATGTGACTTAGATTGTTCTTCCCATGGACTCTTCATATATAGAAGGCCCTTAAAATCAAAGTAGAAAACGCAGAAGGTGGAAAACAATGAATGGGGCTTTTAACGTCCTATCAATTTACCTCGATTAACCAAGCTAAGACTGGTATGCGCCATACAGTATGCTATGAGGGAAATTGTGACCGCCAGCGGCACTACAACCTACTCATATTTCGAATTCCAGCTGTCAAAGAAGACGGAAGGCAGGGAAGTAGCGTGACGAAGGCTTAAGGAATAAGCATTCTATGGTTTAACCTGATAGCCGCGCACCTGCACAACAATGCATATATTAAACATACATTATGCAAGGGCTATATCTCCCTATTGCAGGTCTTTCTTTAGGCCTGGTATGTTATATAAACTATTAATTAGACATTTATTAGCTAAACAAGACCATAATCAACTGTCGATGGCATCGGATACTCGAGATTTTAACTAGATTAGATCGGTTCGCCATTTAAAATTTAATTTAGAAATGGGATAGCGACGCTAAGTCTCGAATATACCAGTGTCCTGGTCACCACAATGCACACATCTTGTCAAAACTGCAAACAATGATAACTTGGCTCAGAATGAAGTAATTTGAATGAAATTGGAACGAAAAACGACTAGTCTTTGGGATGGGACCAAAAAACAGGTCCCATGTTGGCGTGGGTGGTTACACAGAAAAGCCCATGTCAATTTGGAATCGAAGGCGATCAATCGGAAACGCCGCTATGGATGCCATTCCTATGGAAGACCAAATGGGACAATATTCATGATTCTAGTTTCTACATTCCAGTTTGAATATTTTAGACACGAACGCAACATTCTAAACTAATGATTCTTGTTTCTACATTCTTATGTCAACATTTCATGCACAAAATCAACATTTTAAACAAAAAATTGACTTTATGTTTCATTTTCGGCGTTTTATCGGTAACTTTTATATATCATTAAATATGAAAATTAAAAAATAATTTCTTAATTTTACACGACAAAGAAATCAATTCATTGGTTTCTAAAAGTATCTAAAAAAAATCTGGAATTTGAACTCTTATGAAAATATTTTCTACGTTTCAAAAAGTCTTGAAGTTAAAATCTTGAAATGAAAATGTCCAGAAAAATATAATGAATTATCAACATTATTACACCAGAGGGCGTTAGCGTATGTGTACAACTTTGATACAGACTATAGATTAGAAATCAAAAGTAGATTTTTCCACTCGAAACACGTGTAAGTCTAATTTGCAAACACTATCCTTTAGTTATGGTTAATATGAAAAAGTAAACAAATAACAGTGAATAGATTCCATTTAAAACACAGCATTATCATCCATTTTTGCCATATTCGGAACACGTGTAGGTCTAATTTGTAAACATATGAAAAAGTAAACAAATAACAGCGAATACGTAAGAATGGCTTTTGTCCTAATTTTTTTAGCTGTTTAAATTATAGAAGTTATTTATATTGTTATTATATCTCGAGCTTAATTTCTGTTTCATGCAACTAAATACGTGTACTGTAAACACAGCAAAGGCCCACTTCCACTCGTAGAAAAGTCTACTTTTGATTTCTAATCTATAGTCTGTATCAAAGTTGTACACATACGCTAACGCCCTCTGGTGTAATAATGTTGATAATTCATGATATTTTCTGGACATTTTCATTTCAAGATTTTAACTTCAAGACTTTTTGAAACGTAGAAAATATTTTCATAAGAGTTCAAATTCCAGATTTTTTTTTAGATACTTTCAGAAACCAATGAATTGATTTCTTTGTCGTGTAAAATTAAGAAATTATTTTTTCATTTTAATATTTAATGATATATAAAAGTTACCGATAAAACGCCGAAAATGAAACATAAAGTCAATTTTTTGTTTAAAATTTTGATTTTGTGCATGAAATGTTGACATAAGAATGTAGAAACAAGAATCATTAGTTTAGAATGTTGCGTTCGTGTCTAAAATGTTCAAACTGGAATGTAGAAACAAGAATCATGAATATTGTCCCATTTGGTCTTCCATACATTCCATCCTCGCATTGCACAGTTAGCCGTATGTTCACTGAAATGTTGTGTTACAAAAAACGCAATTTCTTCAGGCTTAACATTTAAAACCATCCAATTCCTCTTTTTTCGCTAATCTGTTTTGTATGACTTGTAATTAGTTTTAATCTTTAAAATTAATCTAAAAAAAGACTACATTAGCCAGGTGTTTTTAGACAAACAGCAAGACACACATTTTATCTGACACGCATCGAATAAAAAAATCGCCTTAATCAATTTTCAAAGTAAACTCATTAGCATTAAATATGCATTATGTAAGAGCTAAATCTGTCTATTGCATGATTTTCTTTTAGCCTCGAATGTTATATAAATTAATTTTTAGACAATTGTTTACATGTCAAGTCCATAATCAACTCTCTTCACCATCAGATGGATTGAAAAACGGTCGCTATTTAATAATTTCATTTGAAATTGAATAATCGGGACTTTGTTTGTAATTGTAACAATATAACTTGACAATCGAGACTATATTGCGAACACTTCAAAGTGAGATGAAATGAAATGGGATTTAACGCCCTGTTCTGCTCCGACTGGGCTAATGAAGACGGGAATGTGCAATACAGTGTGCTATGAGGGAAATTCTGCCCGGGCAGCGGAACTATGGCCTACTCTTATATCGAATTCCAACTGCCCATGGATCTTTTACGTGCACGCCAATGTATACACGGGACCTCGTTTTTTAACCTGTGCTTTCTAAGCCCTCCGTCCTGCACCACTGACAAGTGGGAACTGCACCGGGACGATTAGACAGCTGTCCTTGTCAGGCCCTCCGTCCTGCGCCATTGACAAGGGAAACCATGCCGGCAAATCCCGATGCACTTTCTCAGCCAATGTAGGGATTGAATACGCGACCTCCAGGCTAGCGAGCCAGCGTCTTACCCACTTAGCTACCGTGGCTCCTGAACACTTCAAACTTCAAAGCCTGTTAACTTAACGCCATATCTTTATATTGTAAAATATTATTGGAGCATTTTAATAATAACATTATTAAAGTACGTAACGTTAGGAAGGAAGGAAGGAAGGAAGGAAGGGAGGGAGGGAGGAGGGAGGGAAGAAATAAGGGGGAGGGGCGTATTTATTTATTTAGATTTACATACATAGTTTGATAACATTCGCTGATAAATACTAGCATGCTTTTAATCTTGACAAGACCCCCCCCCCCCTCTCTCTTTTAACGCATTAATAAAACGCACATAACTATGGTGGCATTTATTATTGCAGGCATTATATCTAACTGTACAGTATCTAACATTTACTTACCCCCCCTCTCTCTCTCTCTCTCTCTCTCTCTCTCTCTCTCTTTCTCTCTCTCTGTCTCCCTCTCTCTCTCTTTCTTAACGCATTAGTAACACGCACATAACTATGGTGGCATTTATTATTGCAGGCATTATATCTAACTGTACAGTATCTAACATTTACTTACCCCCCTCTCTCTCTCTCTCTCTCTCTCTCTCTCTGTCTCCCTCTCTCTCTCTTTCTTAACGCATTAGTAACACGCACATAACTATGGTGGCATTTATTATTGCGGGCATTATATCTAATGGTACAGTATCTAACATTTACTTACTTACCCCCCCTCTCTCTCTCTCTCTCTCTCTCTGTCTCCCTCTCTCTCTCTTTCTTAACCCATTAGTAACACGCACATAACTATGGTGGCATTTATTATTGCGGGCATTATATCTAATGGTACAGTATCTAACATTTACTTACTTACCCCCCCCCTCTCTCTCTCTCTCTCTCTCTGTCTCCCTCTCTCTCTCTTTCTTAACGCATTAGTAACACGCACAAAACTATGGTGGCATTTATTATTGCGGGCATTATATCTAACTGTACAGTATCTAACATTTACTTACTTACCCCCTCTCTCTCTCTCTCTCTCTCTCTCTCTCTCTCTCTCTCTTAACGCTTTAGTAACACGGATAGAACTATGGTGGTAGTTATTATTGAGGACATTATATCTAACTCTACGATATCTGACATTTACTTACCATTATTTGATGAATAATGTAGTCTATCGATTTGACTAGTTTAGAACATACAAGGGGGCGATAATTATCATGTTATACAGCAAGATTAATACTTGATCCATTACTGTACATGTATAATTATTGATTGATCGACATTGACCTGCTATTAAGGACATCTATCAGATGAAATAATGTATATTACATACATTAGTATTGGACATTAATTTTGTTTATTAATGAACAGAATCTTTATTATAGGTACATATCGAATTACCCTGTATTTCATGTTAAAGAAGGCAAATCTCAAACTCAATATCATCCACAGTCTTCGACATTGCAAACACCACTTACTGGTCAATTTATGTTGTTATCTTACCGTAAACAGATGGGGTTCTGATATCCAATATTTAAAGCTACAATTTCATATTTTTAAGTTATATTTTTAAACTTTATTAAAATAAAGCCTTAAAATAGATGGTATCGATAAACAGTCCTACCTTGTTAAAGAATAATCCTATTAAGCCTATAATTCACTATTGCCAGCTGAGAAATTGGCAAAAATATCATTTTCAGCTTTAAATTCAAACGTTTGAACATAGCTATTCCATGCTATTCCATGGAGGTAATAGGAAAACAAGGGGGGTAATTGTGTTATTATTTCCCGTGTCAATGATTTTTAAGGGTTGGAAATAATGCCCATGATCGTATAATAGTGAGTTGACAACCTATTGAGCAAAAGACATAGAAATAATTATGTTTTGACTTTCTTAGAAAATATGAAATTCTCGCTTTAAGATAAAATGAAAATTGTAAAATTGGCACACGAATCACGTGTCAGAATGATTTCGAGCGCCATTTGTAATGAAGCGAGTAGATGAACGAGACTAAACATATCCCCCAGCAGAATACTACCGGTGTAGACTGGAATAACCAGACACCAAAGACTGTCATTGAATTTGAACTCTTCGCGTATTCCGCCGAACATAACTGATTAGAAATTGCAGTAAAACTAGAAACGATTAAATGTAAATTAGTTTATATACATTCATATTAGATTATAATATATCACGAACATGTCGTCATATACTATGGCGAAAGGGAGTATTTCGACAAAGCTTCAGAATAGCAAGATCCTAGCGCAACCGTACATATTTAAAGCGAAATGGGAAAATATCTAGCATTGATATTTTGATGTTGTGTTCTTGATTAAATGTTAAATAATCATTCTGGCAACATATTTCCCGAAAAATGCAAATGACGCAGTCACTTTATTAACTATGGGTTTTTACCTACCTTTAATCTTTTCACGTGTTGGAGGTAAATTATGCCCGACAGTCGCACACAAGCGTAATACACGTGACCTGTTTTCAATTTTGAACTAATTATTACGGTACTTGAGCCAAATTTTAAAAAATAACATGATATGATAGTGTTGACGATAAGGGCGTGAAAGACATAAAACTTCAGTACGTGGTACGCGTGGGTTACAACTAAGCTGTCGTCCTACACATATATCTGAGGAAACTTTATTCTCTACACGGTAAGACTGACGTTTGCCAATTTTAAAACTGCTCAAAATTTCGCAGATTGAGAAATGTGACCTAGATTTTTAAGCATCAAACACTTTTAGAGAACGTACAACACTTAACCACGTGCATGTACTTATTTGATAATTGTGTTATACAAGTAATTTGCACCTGGGCCCGGGTTCACAGAGCATTCTCAGACTTAAGAATTTACTCAAAATTATTGACTTTATTTTAACTAAAATATATCCCTTTATAAAACTTTTGTTGCTTTAATGTATCAAATACATCAATAAGGAACTATGTGCAACGTTTTGTGTTTTTGGATGAATGATATTTCTTATCAAAAGTAATTGAAAGTTGAGTAAATTCTAAAATTAAGTCAAAGAATGCTTTGTGAACTCGCGGCCAGCTTAATGTTAACTGGTGCGTCTCATGTTCTGGTGATTCGAGAAGTGATACATGAAGAATACATCTCACACACAGGAACGTGTCCTCTTATCCCGTGATGTCAAGTGGTGTCCATGGCATGCACTGTTCGTACAACCGCTAGTCATTGGAATTGCCATTCAGCGACTTGACGCCTCGCAGTCCTTGGTTTATATGATATGTTTCCCTTAAGTTTTAATACTGTTTGTATTCAAAATACGTCCTTGATAATAAATCAACTTGTATTGTCAAGCCAAATTTACCGCCAAAGCACGGGCCAAAGGGAGGTAATAACTAATGTATATTGACAAGCTTTTAAAATAAGTTTCATTTAAAATAAAGGGGCATAACCCAATGCATTATTCTTGACAAAAATGCCCAAACTTTTTTTCTCTCTCATCTAAATTAAATCTAAAGATCCCCATACAATTAGGTAACAATTACTTTATAATGAAATAAGGCGGTATCTATGAAAACTCGCTTTAACTTTGTGCATCTTATAAATGCCTAAGGCCTAAATGTTGCAAACCTTGCGATCATTGCTTCAGAAACATGTAGAAATCCACGTATCATTGGCATGTGGCCTACAGAGGTTTGTTACATTCTTTGACATAATCAATTGTCATAATAATTTTCCATTCGGTATCTCCTCTTGATATTTTGAAAAATTATTTTAAAAAAATAGGATAGGAAACAAACGGAATCTCTTTTGGGTATTAAAAATAATTGTTGATGATGGAAATGTTTGATAATTATCACTCATCTTTAAATCATACTGAATGCTAAACGTCAATCGGTTTTTATTTTCGTGTCATTATTTGACAGTAAATAAATATGGCTGACTCTCTGTAAATGTTATCAATTAGTGTTGCTTCTGTTAAAACTCAAGCTAAAACATTTGACATTTATAGAATTTATGTACAACGACATAACTACTTAAAGACAATTCCATGATGAGATGAACTTTTGATTTAAAAAATGTGATAAAAACTCTCCTGGAAGACTTTGCTTATTGCTTCATCGGCATATTTTCATGTCGGGCAAATTCTGAGGTAAAAGGGTCCGACCCACTTAGTTTGAGAATTGGTGGACTGTTTAAAGATACATTGTGTAAGATTTTGATAAAGAGCAGGCCGTTCTTGCTATAATAGATCAAAAATAGATAATGCAAAGGGGATCACGTGGCTAAGTGGGTAAGACGCTGGCTCGCTAGCCTGGAAGTCGGGTGTTCGATCCCTGCATTGGCCGAGAAATTTCATCCAGATTTTCCGGCGTGGTCCCCCCTTGTCAGTGATGCAGGACGGAGAGCCTGACACGGACAGCTGTCTAGTTGTTCGGATGGGGCGGAAAACCGAGATCCCGTGTACACATTGACGTGAACGTAAAAGATCCCTTGAAAGTTGGAATTCGATATAGAGTAGGCCGTAGAACCGCTGTCCGGACAAAATTTTCCTCATAGCACTTAGTATGGCGTATGCCCGACGTTAAAATCCATTTCATTTCATTGACATTGCTTACAAATGTTTGTTGAACCTCTGTATACTGATTTCAATAATATAAGATTAAATAATATTGGGGGAGAGAGAGAGAGAGAGAGAGAGAGAGTTTAACGTCCACTCGACACAAACTAGGTCATTTCAGGACTAACATATATGGTTCAATTTTATTTCAATAATTCGCTTGCGCGTAGGGGGTCTTTAGCAGTGGGAGGAAACCGGAGGATCTGGAGAAAACCTAAAAGGTTGGACTGACGACCCAACTCCTTGTCACGTACAACCGGGGAATCGAAACCACGCCAGTTGACTCAATGACAGACCTTATGATACAACGCGCACGTGCTAACCATTCGGCCATTCAGCCCCCTCCCCCCTTTTCACGAAGCGAATGGACTGAACGCCGCCTTTACCATATAAAATTATGGATCCAAAAGCCTGATATTAAACAAACCGAGATTTAATATCTGCGTACATGTCAAATATGGCAGACTGTTTGCTAGAGATAACAGCCGGTATGTTACAATCTCAGATTGCTATAGGAACAGATTGAGTTAACAATACGACCGTCAACTAGGATGTTTTCAAATCTAACCTGGTTCATCACTGTGTATAAAGGGATACATTAGTACTGATATACCCCTCTCTAGGGAATGATGACGTTATGGTATAATGCTTTTATGCAGTATTTTCTATGACAAATTCTAAGAGAATGGGATACTAAAAGCAGATTGATTTGATGTGACCACATGCCTACTATGGCATGTTCAGGCGGGGATAGTTAATCTAGCTTTAGATAGCGGAAGCCATGCTTACAAACCAGGGGATACCGAGTTCGATCCTGATGTTGGCCGAGAACGTTCCTCGAACTGCTCTAGCTTGGCTTCCCATTGTTAGTACAGGATTCGAGATTCTTCCTTTAAGATACTGGATGATCCGCTAACGTTGGAGTATTATTGGTTCGTAGTCGCCCCTCCAATGGCTTCAAGTACATATTCCTGATCCGTAAAAACAATTTGGATCTATCGGACCCTAAAGTCATTTTGGTAGACCCAGTGTACGACGTTTTGCTTTACTCCTAGGCCCTTATTCACGAAAACTTAAACTAAGATACAATCGAAATTTTAAGAAATACTGCAATTCGATTGGCTGACTAATATGCAAATTGGATATTCAAATTGATTTTACTGGTCAGCCAATCTAATTGCAGTATTTCTTAAAATTTCGATTGTATCTTAGTTTAAGTTTTCGTGAATAAGGGCCCGGACCACAACCAATTAGAACCTATTTAACCTTTGTTTGAAATGTCTGTCCATCATTAGAACACAAGAATCAGGAAAGAATGTTACAGAACAGAGAACCCTCTTCTTTCTTATATCCAATTAAGGGGGGCAGGTGACCGAATGGGTAACGCGTGCGCGTTGGGTCAGACGGTGCACATCTATTACTGCTAGGGGGGTTGGATGACCGAATGGTTAGCACGTGCGCGCTGTATCATAAGGCCTGTCATTGAGTCAAGTGGTGTGGTTTTGATTCCCCGCTTGTGCGTGATAAGCAGTAGGGTCGCATGTCCTCCCACGTGGGTTTTCACCGGGTTTCCGGTTTCCTCCCACTGCTACAGACCCCTACGCGCAAGTGAATTATTGAAATAAAATTGCTACCATATAATATGTTAGTCCCGTAATGACCTAGTTTGTGCCACGTGTATCTTTGCATCCAATTGGAACGCCTGTGATACACTAAGTATATTTCGAGAAATTTTAGAAGCATTTATTCTGCTTCCATTCAATGGAATTGAATAGGTTTATTTAGTAGTTGGGTGGGTGGCCGAATGGTTAGCACGTGCGCGCTGTATAAAAAAGCCTGTCATTGAGTCAACTGGCGTAGTTTCGAATCCCCGCTTGTACGTGACAAGGAGTAGGGTCGCCTGTCCAACCTCGTGGGTTTTCTCCGGGTCCTCCGGTTTCCTCCCACTGCTAAAGACCCCTACGCGCAAGCGAATTATTGAAATAAAATTAAACCATCTGTTAGTCCCGAAATGACCTAGTTTGTGTCTCTCTCGCTCGTTATTTAATGTTGTGTGTATGTCAGATGTGAAACGGAGTAGAATCGCGTTGCAAAACAATATACTATTTTTTGGATATGGTGGCCATTCACGACAGAGATTTATTCTCGAAGTATGAAGTAGCTGGATCACTGTGTGTAGAATGGGAGATTTTCATAAAGCGTGTTTATATTTACTTAAATGGGGTTTAGCGTCCTACTATTCTGCACCAAGCGGGCTAATGAAGCCGGATAATTACCAAGAACTAATTGACGGAATGCCGAATACTAAACACACACTAAGCAACATGTGATCGTTTAATTAACTTATCATACGTGAATAAACTGTGAATGAAGCGAATGGCGTGTTACAAACAATAATTTATCTAATTGTACCCTAAATGTTATTTATTTAAGGAAGTTTGCCAATCATTCAGATTATCAGTGATTTATCCTTCAATGGTCAGCACAACAAGGTCATCTCCTGGTCAAGTATTGATCTGTGTGGACAAATGTTGGCCAGTTTAACAAACCGTTATGGACATACAGCGACTAGACCCAGCAGGTGCTTGTATAAATCGTATTGTAAGACCCGTCTATTTAACTGAGATGAAATGGGGTTTAACGTCATAGTTTCTGCTCCGACTGGGATAATGAAAACGGGTGAGCTAATGAAGACGGATGGGCCAATGGGTGAGCTAATGAAGACGGATGGGCCAATGGGTGAGCTAATGAAGACGGATGGGCCAATGGGTGAGCTAATATTTTGGACCTAGAAATTGACACAAAACGGTCGTAACGCATATAATAATGTAATAGGAATATATATATAAACTGATTTACATTCAATCGTTTCTGTTTTTACTCTAATTTCAAATCAGTTACGTTCGGCGAAATATGTCTGAAGTCTTAATCGAATGAAAATTTCTAGCGTCTGGTTATTCTAGTCTACATAGTATTTAATGCGCATACTCTCCCGATATGAATATGCCGTCACCGTTTGACATGACTTGTTGAATGTCTAGCCTCGTACTTCGAGTCCCTTGTTAGAATGGGCCTGAAACGCATTATGGTACACGATTCGTGTACCAATGGTAAAATGGTTTTTTTTTGTCTTAAATATTGGATATCAGAAGCCCATCTTTTCTCTGTAAGATCACAACATCAATGTTGATTTAAACTGACAAATAATTCGTGTTTTCAATGTCGAAGATTTTGGATGATATTGAGTTAGAGACTTAGCTACTTTAACGGCCCACTTTATGCACCATTTGGTAAAATGACGGGTAAAATCTATGCAGTGTGCGACGAGGGAAATATTGCACTGGGCCCTGTTTCTCGAAATCTTAACTAAAGATAAAATCCAAATTTTTGTTGATACTTCAATTTTGATTGGCTAAACACTAAAACCAATATAATATTATCCAATCAAATTACTAAAATTCGGATTTTATCTTAGTTAAAATTTTGTGAAACAGGCCCCAGTTAGCGGCGTTTCCTTAACGTGAACGTCGGGGGGTTGGATGGCTGAATGGTTAGCACGTGTCATTGAGTCAACTGGCGGGGTTTCGATTCCCCGGTTGTACGTGACAAGGAGTAGGTCGCCTGTCCAACCTTGTGGGTTTTCTCCGGGTCCTCCGGTTTCCTCCCACTGCTAAAGTCGTCAGGTTAGCTTACTAACTTAAGACTGAGTCCAAGTAACTTCTATGCGATTTATTAAACATAGATAAATCAACAAATATTTACAAGAAAGGGAGAGACTCGATCTGTTCTAAATTATAGCTCACTCTGTGTTTGAAATACAATTCTACAAAATATATAATAGACAATTATGACACATTGACAATTAAACTATAAAATATTGCTTGTAAGTTGAAATCTAAAACAATAGTTCGTTTTATAGAGACTTTGGTTAATGACCAATACTTAATCCCTCCACTGTAATGCTTCGTCTAAATTATATCTGACGTAATAGCCAATGGTTGGTTTAATAAGGTTCTATAGCCCAGGGGCCAGTTGGCATTAGAGAGTTTTATTCTATCTGTTTTTAGGACAATATGTCACTCATGCCAGTGTCTGTTTAATTCAACACGTACCTTATTGGAGAAATAATTAGGTAAATAAAATATTTTTAGAATACATTATAGATATGTTTATCAAAATGGAAAGTGTAACATAGGTTTTTAATATACAGAACTCATATGACTTATGTCGGTCATACAAGCCAGTGCCTTTATTCACAGGCGGCCCGTTTATTTCTATAATTGCTACTTAATATTTTAAGAGTTTCTTTGGTCAGGTGAACAATTTAATGGAATCGAACATAACAGATAATACCCTTTTAATAATGGATGTAAAAATGACGAATACTTCAATGAAACGATAATAAAATCTAAATTGTCATTAATGTCAGCGAGTTTTACGACTGCTTTCATTTCATGGCTTTATAACCAACCTGTTTCGATTCACGATTTACTTTGACTGTTTATGTCTTTCGTCAACAGCTGTGTTAAATTTAAGAATAGAAAACGCTATATCTAAAGGCTTCCTCTGTCGTGAAGGTAGACCGTAGCGCCGCTCTCCGGTAAAAATTTCCCTAATGACGAAATGTATGCCCATCTTCATTATTCCTGATGGAGTAGAAATGTAGGACGTAAAACTCCATTTTATTTTATTTCCATTACAAAAATAAGTTGGTGACGCACTGAGATTTTGTGGAAGATACTGGTCAACCAAACAGGACATCGACAATGTTGGTACAACTAATGTTTGTTGGAAATGAAATGAAATGGGGTTTAACGTCTTACTGTTCTGCTCAGAACTGGGCTGATGAAGGCGGGCATACGCCAGACAGTGTGCTATGAGGAAAATTTTGCCCGGACAGTGGCACTACGGCCTACTCTCATATCGAATTCCATATCGACAATGTTGGTACAACTAATGTTTGTTGGAATTGAATTGAAATGGGGTTTAACGTCCTACTGTTCTGCTCAGAACTGGGCTGATGAAGTTGGGCATACACCAGACAGTGTGCTATGAGGAAAATTTTACCCGGACAGTGGCACTACGGCCTACCCTCATATCGAATTCCAACTATCAAGGGAACTTTTTGTCCCCTCCGAACGACTAGACAGGCCCTCCGTCTTGCATCAATCACAAGGTGGGGGGGGGCACGCCCGAAAATCTGGATGAACTTTCTCGACCAATGCAGGGATCGAACGCCCGACCTCTAGGCTAGCAAGCCAGCGCCCCTCTCCACCCCACTTAGCCAACGTGACCCCCAATGTTTGTTGAATTCAGATTTATCCGAATTGGAACGTCAAAATTAACACATATTCAATCCATTATGAATATAAATAGATTCAATCGCGTGATTCTATGTTAATTTGGTTGCCCGCCTCCCCCCACCCACCCACTGCTAAAGACCTCCTACGCACAAGCGAATTATTGAAATAAAATTGAACCATGTGTTAGTCCCGAAATGACCTGGTTTGTGTCGAGTGGACGTTAAACCCCATTTCTCTCTCTCTCTCTCTCTCTCAGCCATTGAAATCGCTGTCAATCAAAGGGAGACAATCGATTCACAAAGGCACAGAATTCAACAGGACTTGACTCATACTTGAAGCAACGTAATTGATTTCGAGATGTTTTCTCTATCTCAAGACTTTTAAATGTTAACAAAGAAGTCAAAATCAATGATCACAACAGTGATTCGTGTTTCAAGCGGATTAAAAACAGTCTACGGTATTGAGACTTAATTAATCCCCACTGGCACAAAGTGTGATTATTTCATTCCACTTTATCAATCAGTCAGTCTGAAATGTTATACTAGGATTGTTGTATTCAAATCAAGCCGAACAACGCTATAAATCTTCTTATACAGGATAATGACGTGAGCTTTTGTTTGATCACTGTTATCTCACAGGGCAACAATATTAAATCAGTAATTATATCTATCTTGAAGTGGGGGATTGGGTGGCGAATGGTTAGCGTGTGCGCGCTGTATTATAAAGTCTGTCATTGAGTCAACTGGCGTGGTTTCGATTTCCCGGTTGTACGTGTCAAGGAGTAGGGTCGCCTGTCCAACCAAGTGGGTTTTCTCCGGGTCCTCCGGTTTTCTCCTAATGCTAAAGACCCCTACGCGCAAGCGAATTATTGAAATAAAATTGAACCATGTGTTAGTCCCTAAATAATTTGTGTCGAGTGGACGTTAAACAACATCTCCCTCTCTCTCACTCTCCCTGTCTGGAATAGATTACCACAAGAAATGTAATATTTATCCGTAACTAGGCATTGAGATTCAATAAATTTCTATTAAATATTCGACTTTCACATTATTGTAGTTTGGAACGGATGCAAGATCCCTCAAATGAAATGAAATGACATGGGTTTCACCGACTGTGCTATCAGGGACATTTTGCCCGGATAGCGGCACTACGGCTTGCTCTTATATTGAAGTCAAACTATCAATGATTCTTTTACGTGCACGTCAACGTGTACACGGGACTTCTGTTTTTCGTATTATCCGAATGACTAGATACCGTCCTTGCTGCACCACTGACAGGTGGGAACCACGCTGGAAAATACCGGGCAACCTTCTAGGCCAACATAGGATCCTCTAGTTGGTGAGAGAACGCCTTACTCAACAAGTCACCGCTGCTCCAACAGCTCAAATAATAATAATATGTATATTTATATCAGGCACTGTTCCATGCTAGTATGCATGCCCAAGGCGCTCAACAGACTGGGCGCCATAATAGGCCGTAATTAGATGAGTTTTTAAGTTAGTTTTGAATGTTTCTAGGCTGGATGACAGTTTAATGTTCAGCGGTTATGAATTCCACAGAACAGGCACAATATGAACAAACAATCTGTATCCAAATGATTTAAACATGCATTATGCAAGAGCAAAATCTGCTTATTATAAGGCCTGAAATGTTATCTAAATTATCAATTAGACATTAATTAACTTATCCAGACCATAATAAACTCCCGATGTCAGGGCTAGCCTTCGATGTTGGCTGGATTAGATTCCTATATGCCGCTTAACGGCCATTAATAATTAAATCAAAACAGTGGATAATCGAGACTATGCTGTTAATATTAATGATTTTAGTAATGATGACCGAGACTATGCGATAATTTCACCCGCTTCGTTCTCGGCTCATAGTGGATTACTTTGACCGAAATTTTCAGCAAATTACCTTTACACTATCTAGTTTTTAACTATTATAGCGAGAACTGCCATCTCTTTATCTTATCTCCCATAATGTATCTTTAAATAGTTTCTGGAACATGATAGAATATAATACGTGACGTGAACGGCAGACTTATATGGATTTAGTGTCTCATTGCAAATATCCAACATTGTTTTACTATATAGGGCCTTTTGATTACACTTAAGGGGCATCTATTCCAGAAGGAACTACTGGCTGATTACACTTGAGGGACATCTATAAGAGTGTGCAACTTGAACGTCTTCTATATTCAAATGTCTGAATGGCTTGTTTACATGCACCAGTGCATGATGTCACTTAAGGGGCATCTATTCCAGAAGAAACTACTTGTTGATTACACTTCAGGGACATCTATAAGATCGTTTTCTATTCAAATATCTGAATGGCTTGTTTACATACACCAATACATGATGTCAAATTGTAACAGGGAGAAAGTTGACATGACTTAGATGAATTTAGCCCACAATAAAGAAAAACACCCTTCGTGTGGATACAGAAATGAAATGAAATGGGGTTTAACGTCCAACTGTTCTGCTCCGAACTGGGCTAATGAAGACGGGCATGCGCCATACAGTGTGCTATAAGGGAAATTTGGCCTGGACAGTGGCACTATAGCCTACTCTTATATCGAATTCCAACGGTCAAGGGATCTTTTACATGCACGCCAATATGTACACGGGACCTCGGTTTTTCCTCCCATCCGAACGACTAGACAGCTGTCCTTGTCAGGGTGTGGATACAGACGTACACCATAAACTTGTTATTCAAAGGAGAAGTGGTATCAAAATTGAGCCAGCATAATTTGTCCCTGTAGTCCACGACATCCGCCCCCTCGTAAACTAGGTAGGTAGTAAATATCCACGTTACACACCAAATCCTAATTTCAATAAACCGGATGAACTTCTGGGTTTGGAAATCGGTACTCCATTTCAGTGTTTCTCTATCTGGCGTCCTCGAATGTTTCGGAATAGGTCAAGTCAAAAAGGTTCACGAGGAAAAAGGGGTACGTGATAAAAATATAGCCAAATAAAATTTAACTGCAGTGTGCGCCAACCTAGAATCCATTAATGTTTCGAGGACCGCGATGTCAAAGATGTCCACGGGGAAACGGCAAGTCCGTAAAATAATTAAAGCCAAGTAAAATTCATTATGAATTTATTGGTCTTATAAATAGGAATTCCGATCATCTTGGGTTGATTGCTAAATAATATTTTTTCAGATAGGGGTTGGGATTTATGAAATCTGATTAAAATACAGATCTATATTTCGTTTCGTTTTTTATACTTTAGATGGCCTCTACTACATGAACATCTGACCGGTTGTAGCGGAAGGTCGCGTCGTTGTCATACGAGCGGCTTTTGACCTATGACGTCAGACATTTGATTCGATGTTTTTAGTAGGTTACCCACAGTTCCGTGTACCTCACGCCAAAAACTCGCCTTAGCAGACCGTTTCATCATCCAGAACGCGGGTTATATAACAACTCTGTCAGATATTATTGTAGTAAGGCAAGTAAAACGAAATTTTGAACTATAATAAACAAAACGAAATTGGATCTGTGTTTTAATCAATTTGGTCCTCACGCCCTTATTACGGCAAATAGGGTCTGGGCAACGTACCCTGGATCCGCCAATTGCATAATATGGGACCCACTGCTGCATTTCTTTTGATTGTCGTGTGTATATATAATGTGACCCAATTATTTTTTACATCGACTGTCCAACTAAGCATTTTCCGGCGTGGTTTCCCCTTGTCAGAGATGCAGGACGGAGGGCCTGGCAAGGACAGCTGTCTAGTCGTTCGGATGGGATGAAAAACCGAGGTCCCGTGTACACATTGGCGTGCACGTAAAATATCCCTTGGCAGTTAGAATTCGAAAAAAGAGTAGACCGTAGTGCCGCTGTCCTGGCAAAATTTCCCTCATAGCACACTGTATGGCGTATGCCCGTCTTCATTAGCCCCGTTTAGGAGCAAAACAGTAGGACGTTAAACTCCATTTCATTTCATTTCATTTCATTTCCAATTAAGCAATAGATGAATTAGTGTACATCCAATATAACATGTCACATGATATTCTCATGATATTTAAACGTCCCAAATTAAAAGAAGTGACTCCAGATGCATTTCAAATACAGACTATTTAATTTCTTTTGTGATCAAATCTGATATTTATCCACTGATTCTACAGGTATGGGAAATGATATGGGGTTTAACGTCCTTCTATTTTGCTCCGAACTGGGCTAATGAAGACGGGCATACGCCATACAGTCTGCTATGAGGGAAATTTTGCCCGGACAGCTGCACTACTATTATATCGAATTCCAACTGTCAAGGGATCTTTTTCGTGCACGCCAATGTGTACACGGGACCTCGGCTTTTGTGACCCCCCCCCCCCACACACACACACACACACAGGTATGGGATGAAAAAGACTGATCTTTTAACGTCTGGGGTTGGATGGCCGAATGGTTAGATAGTGCGCCTTGTATTATAAGGTCTGCAGTTGGGTCAACAGTTGTGGTTACGATACCCCTGTTGTACGTGACAAGGAGTAGGGTCGCCCGTCCAACCTCGTGGGTTTTCTCTGGGTCCTCCGGTTTCCTCCCACTGCTAAATACCCCTATGCGCATGCGAATTGTCAATATAAAATTGAATTATGTGTTAGTCCCGATATGACCTAGTTTGTGTCGAGTGGACGTCATCCCCCCTCTCTCTGTGTGTGTCTCTCTCTCTCTCTCTCTCTCTATTTTAATGTCTGCTTCCACAAATGTGATATCGCAGACAAGATCTACGAGAGGCCGATTAAGGTTTGCAATCTTTCCAATTGCGATCAATTCCAGATTGTAAATTAGTGGAATACCGACCTATCAAACACGCCCATGATACACAAAAGGGTTCCATAATGTGTCAATAGAAACGACGTTATAACAAAGACAAACTGTTAAAAACCAAGGATATTTTCGGCCATATTGATTTCCTGTCTTTTTAAAAATAAATAAAATTAACGCCTGTCTTCGGAAATGACGTGCAGCTATTTGGTTATTAAAACGTTGGCTGAACGCGAAGGGTTGGCGATGCTATATTAGATTTGAGAAGGGAAATTAAATTCAAAATGACATGTGTGACTTTGGGAATTAATTTAAAAATATATTGTGGTTGATACAATAGTATACCAGACATTATTTATATTTTTTTTTAGAGCTGACACCGTTAAATAGATGCTGTAATCTGTTTACTCAACAAATCGCACTGATCTTGAAATATGTTACACAGAGAGAGAGAGAGAGAGAGAGAGAGAGAGGGAGGGGGTGTTAACGTCTACTCGACACATATGTTCAATTTTTTATTTCATTAATTCGCTTTATATTTAGCAGTAGTACTAAACCGGAGGACCCGGAAAAAACATGAGGTTGGATAGGTAACCCTACTCCTGTCACGTACAAGCGGGGAATCGAAACCACGGCATTCGACTCAATGACAGACCTTATGACGTGCACGCGTTAATCATTCGGCCACCCAACACCCCGAAATGAGGTTTAACGTCCACTCGACAAAAACTAGATCATTTCGGGACTAACATATGGTTGGTTCAATTCGCTTGCAGTGGGAGGAAGCCGGAGGAGCCGGAGAAAACCCATGAGGTTGGACAGGCGACCCTACTCCTTGTCACGTACAACCGGGGATCGAAACCACGCCAGTTGACTCACTGACATACCTTATGATACAGCGCGCACGCATTAACCATTCGGTCATCCAAGCCCCCTTGTTTTTGGGTGTCGAATGCCAACAGGTGGTTATAATGAATACAAATGACCTTGACATCAAGTTGGTATGGAGAATATAATATAATGATATTATGATATGAATGACGAGATATCGATTTGAACAGTTACCACATAATGAACGGGTTTGCTGCCAAAAACCAAGGCTGATTTATTTCATCAATGCTCTGACTAATTATTTTAAAATCTTACAATGTCTGTGTAGTTTGTCTTGTTCGCAGGTTTGTCTTCTCTGTTTTGTTTTGGGTGTAGTGCGAACGACTCGGCCAAACCAATCCCGAATTTAATGTTAAACTATAAATAGGTTTCGGTTCTGTGAACATCACAAACTAGAAGTTTATAACCCGAACACGTACAACCACTACTACCATTTACTCACTGTGATTTCCCCAGGGTACCAACAACATGTCATATATCTAATATAGAAACCATCAAAAGGATTCGAGAACGTAAAATATTGAATTTGAGGTTAATAAATACTAAGAGCAGACCACTCTAAGCAGTTTACCGTATTACTTGAGTTACTAATAAACTGACCAATCCATTTAAAGTAAACGAAGGAAGGAAATGCCACTGACTATTCGACGACTTAATTAAACGAATTTCCATATTGCCAGCTTTTAAGATGTGACGATGTTTCGACCATATGAATGTTAATACGGGTTGTTTGGTTAAATGTGTGCGTGTCAGATCACAAGGTCTGTCATTGTGTCAAGTGGTGTGGTTTCGACTCCCCGCTCATACGTGACAAGGAGTAGGGTCGCCTGTCCGAACTCGTGGGGTTTCTCCGGGTTAACTCCTACTGATTAAGAGAATTATTGAAATGTAATTGAATCATGTGTTAGTCCCGAAATGATCTAGCTTGTGTCGAGTGGACGTTAAACCCCAATTTCTCTCTGTTTATTTTGGAATTTGACCGAGAAACTTCCTCGCAATTCCAGTCCGGCAAGAAACAGTGTCTAATCCTTCGAATGGGACGATAAATCGAGGTGCCGTGTACACATTGGCGTACACGTGAAATGACCCTAGCTCAGTTGGTGATTTTATTATTTTCGTAAATAAAAAAAATAATACAGAATCAGTAATACATAGAGTGTATAAGACAATTATTGTGGGGAGGGGGCGAATAGTACGCGCTGTATCATAAGGTCTGTCATTGAGTCAACTGGCGTGGTTTCGATTCCCCAGATAACATTCAATTACCATTACCCATTACCATTACCCCGGCCCTGCCCGGTTGTACGTGACAAGAAGTAGGGTCGCCTGTCCAACCTCGTGGGTTTTCTCCGGGGCCTCCGGTTTCCTCCCACTGCTAAAAGACCCATACGCGCAAGCGAATTATTGAAATAAAATTGATCCATATGTTAGTCCCGAAATGGACTTAGTTTGTGTTGTGTCAAGTGGACGTTAAATCCGTTTCTCTCTCTCTCTCTCTCTCTCTCTCTCTCTCACACACACAACGGTAAAATCTGAAAGGGGCCAAAACCTAGAATTTGACAGCACACAATTTCCTTCATAGGATTCTCTTGCAAAAAAGATGCGTCTATTTTAAGATTAGCTTTAAAACATGCCCTCTTATAGTATGGACGAAAAGAAACAAATCTGTACACACATCAAAGGAGATTTTAACAGGACTTTTAGCCACAAAAAAATCCTTTTAAGATGCTATTAGCTGACATTATAGACGACAATTGATTATTGGGACATCAACCATGCTAATGCATCTCTTTTCGGGATCTCAATTTCCTTTATTACGTTATTGACGTAAATCTTTCAGGTTTTATACGACATTTATTAAGACGTTTTTTTTTCTCTCAGTTTCCATGTTTTTATTTTAAGTATATTTGACCGTGGTTTGAAAAGTTTGACATACCCTTTTAGAGGAAAACTTAGTTTTTAGTTCACATATTGTTTTAGTGTCCGATATATTTGGCGATATTCCGAAAAGTTTGACTCTTTCATAGGTGCTTTTTATGACCAGAGAACTTTAAAGAACAGTCCTGTTCTGCCAGTTTCAGAAATGCTACTTTGCCATGGTATGTTGCCCTTGTGAAGTCTGAGTACACGTTTTGAGTTTCTGAGTTTAGACCCAGTTATGTCCGTTTCACGAGTTGGAGGGTTTTTGAGAAAAATACTACCTTTCCATGGCATGTTACCCTGCATCGTCAATAGAAGGATTGATCTCGCTTTAACTACATACATCTTATCACGGCCTTCTTGTAATATCCTGCTTCAATCGACACCAATTTCGATTGGGAATTTACACAGCTTGGGAGCCTATCCAATTCATCGATCATCGCGAACACCAAGTCTCGCGCTTTTCAAGCCAAAATATCTACCTGTGATAATCGAGTTGCAAAATTTAAGGTTCGTTCTGGCGAAGTCTTCGTGACTATAACAATTGGATCAACATTAATATATAGTCACGCGGATTGATCCCCTCGCTAAAACACTACATATTATATATGCATCGATAAAAAAAAAGCTTAATTATGCATCCTTCCAAACATGTATAACATATCTTTTATGTCGGACGTTGTGTCAAAAACAATACCACTTATTGATATCGCTTTTGGGATAAAACTGTTTTAGAAATATCAATGAATAGTAGATCTTATGTTTTGTACACACCTTTGAATAAACACGTTGACGAAAGGTCAGAAATGCATATTTGTAAAGGTAAAGGATGTGTTGTTCGATATCACGTAAGCCTAGGGTGGA
The DNA here is from genome assembly GCF_932274485.2 of Patella vulgata. NCBI lineage: Eukaryota > Metazoa > Mollusca > Gastropoda > Patellidae > Patella > Patella vulgata. Next base: position 10,756,046 of record NC_065885.2, read on the forward strand.
ATCCGTGACTACACGCCCCAAATCAATGGCTTATAAATGCTCTCAGGCACACCTACCGCGGAATCAATGTCAGTAATTGAGGAATCTTCCATTTTTATTTATTACACTTGGATGAGATGAGAGGGACAAGGTCATTTCGGGACTAACATATGGTTCAATGTTATTTCAATAATTCGCTTGCGTGGTTGGGTCCTTAGCAGTTGGGTGGAGTGGGAGGACCCGGAGAAAACCCACGAGGCTGGACAGGCGACCCTACTCATTGTCACGTTCAAGCGGGGACTCGAAACTACACCACTTTACTCACTGACAGACCTTGTGATTTCACGCACACGCGTTAAACCACTAGACCATCCAACACCCCTGGATGAGATGAACATCCATTTTAAGGTCTCTGCTCATCATGTTGGATTTTTAATCTCTTGCAAACTATAAATCCCAAATAGGTTTAATCCCGTTTTCTGTGTTTACAAAGATGATAAATTAAAAAGAAAATGCAACATTTGACATCCTCTGTAGACGATATAATCTTCGTTAAAATCTTTTGATGGGCCTCTGTTTAATCCGATTGTATCCAAGTCGGGTTGGAGGTTATCGAAATATTAAATAATCAATTGGAGTTCATTTTAGCGTGGATTAAGCTATGGACTATTGGATATTTTCAGGAAAATGCTAATGACACACAAGAGAGACTATCTTTGGAAGTTTCTGCTATTGGAGTACTGAAATATAGAAGTTGTTGTTTTGTATCCGGGGGGTTGTAGGGCCGAATGGTTAGCACGTGCGCGCTGTATCATAAGGCCTGTCACTGAGTCAACTGGCGTGGTTTCGATTCCACGGTTGTACGTGACAAAGAGTATGGTCGCCTGTCAAACCTCGTGGGTTTTCTTCGGGGCCTCCGGTTTCCTCCCACTGCTAAAAGACCCCTACGCGCAAGCGAATTATTGAAATAAAAAAATGAAACCATATTTTCGTTCCGAAATGACCTAGTTTGTGTCGAGTGCACGTTAAACCCCATCTCTCTCTCTCTCTCTCTCTCTCTCTGTTTTGGATCTCAAGATTTGGGTGGGTTTCCATATTTTAACTCACTTATAGTACACATTCAAATAACATCGGTTGGGGGCGTCTTTCATACCTCTTATCGCGATCAAACGGTCAATGGCTCGAGACAAAATTTAATTAAAAGCGAAATGGATGTAAACGTCATTCTGGGTCGGGTTGTCACCCTTTCCCGTATAAGTCAATCAGCCTCTAAATGTTTCCGATTGATTGGTTAATTAAATGGCAAGTCCGACATAACCTTGGCCTTTCTTCAAAAAGAAATCTTTAATTCCAAATTCATTGATTCATTTAATCTAGAGTGTTTTATTATGTATCTGGTTAATGTTTAACGTCCCCTTCGAATTCCACCGCAGACAAAGTTTGTCTCTACATCGACACTGGTTTAAAGTAGCTAAGTCTCTAACTCAATATCATCCACAGTCTTCGACATAGAAAACACGAATTATTTGTCAATTTCAATCAACATTGATGTTGTGATCTTACGGGGAAAATATGGGCTTCTGATATCCAATATTTAAGACAAAATAAACACTTTACCATTGGTACACGAATCGTGTACTATAATGCGTTTTAGGGCCATTATAAGTAACAAGGGAATCGAAGAACGAGGCTAGACATATTCAACAAGTAATGTCAAACGGAGACTTCATATTTATATCTGGAGAGCATGCGCAATAAATATTATCGGTGTAGACTGGAATAACCAGACGCTAGAGGTTGCCATTCGATTGAGACTCCTGGCGCATTTCGCCGATTATATTTGATTTTTGTAAAAACGGAAACGATTGAATGTTAATCAGTTATATACATTCATATTAGATTATTATATGCGCTGCAACCCATTTGTGTCAATTTCTAGGTCGCAAGTGTTAGCGATTTAGCTCCTTTAAATAAACAATAGCCGAGTTACTGGTTGAGAAATCGCTTAACAATACACAGGATCAACTTAAATTATTTCGTAAAAGCAGACGTATGGTTAATTCTCTCGAGGGGTTGAGAAAGATTGAGAGAAGTGGAAACCTTTCTAGACTTCTTAAGCCACATAAATATACACTTGTACTGGGTTATTAATTTCAAGCCCTTTAAATCCTGGTCACAACGTTAAATTAATGAAAGTTTAAAACATAATTAGAACTATGTTCCTGCTGTGCGAGCCACACACAAGAAAAATAATTAATTGAATTCCAACTGTCAAGAGATCTTTTACGTGCACGCCAATGTGTACACGGGACCTCGCTTTTTCGTCCCATCCGAACGACTAGACAGCTGTCCTTGTCAGACCCCCCGTCCTGCATCACTGACAAGGAGGAACCACGCGGGAAAATCTGGATGAACTTTCTCGGCCAACGCAGGGATCGAACACAAGACCTCCAGGCTAGCGAGCCAGCGTCTTACCCACTTAGCCACCGTGACCTTGAACATCAGATACCACGTCTCACATATCGACTGTATTAATAATAATTTATTATTTAAACATACATTATGCAAGAGCTAAATCTGTCTATGCAAGTCTTTCATTGGGCCTTAAATGTTTTCTAAATTATTAATTAGACATCTATTAACACGGGAAGCCTATAATTAACTCACGATGCCATCGGATCCTCGAGATTGTAAGTAGATTAGAACGGTTCGACTATTTAATGGTGTAATTTCAAAATGGAGAAGAGAGGCTAAGACTCGAATATGCCATTACCGTGGTTACGATAAGAAACAGTGATAAAGTAATTTGAATGAAATTTTCAATATATTCATTTCGTATTATCTATTTTTGAACTACCAGCTCTTTATCTAAATATTACATAATGTATATTTAAAAGCGCCGGCGTCCAGCTAGAACGACTGTTCTGGAGAGCTGTTCACAAGCTATAACATATTCACAGAAAAGTAACACAAACTATTCAAAAATCAAAAACAAATGGACGGTTTATTCGAAACTTCTGTCAGAATATTGTATGCAAAATGGCATATTCCGTTATAATGTAACTACAGGGAAAATGTAGTAATACACAGAGGTGGACGTGTGTATTACAAAATAGAAACCTCGCGGCTGGCTGTATGAGATAGCATGTTTTCTGGATAATTAAAACATTGTCCGTTGTGTATGAACTATTCCTCTAGGCGATGTTAGGTCAAGCCATGACATTACGCGGTAATTAGTTTTTCTATCCTTATTACATGCTCTTTAATGCGTACAATATAGTGTAATTGAATTATAGAGCCTTTTCAGTGAGTAATGTGTTCGGATTTAATGTAGAATTAGAAATGGTGGCAAACTGGTATTAACACCACCTGCTCCTATCCACCACCAACCGCTATTTAAATACTGGGCGAGTGAAATGGGGTTTAGCGTCCTGATTTCCTGCACCAACCGGGCCAATCTGATTAAAATACAGATCTATATTTCGTTTCGGTTTTTTTTACACTTTCGGTGACCTCTACTACATGAATATCTGACCGGTTGTTGGAATGTCGCGTCAGGGATCATACGAACGGTAATCAATCAGCGTTGATGTTTCTAGTGGATTACCCACAGTTCCGTACACCTTGCGCCAAAAACGCGCCGTAACAGACCGTTTCATTGGCTAATCCTTCACATCATTCAGAACGCGGGTTATATAACAACTCTTCCAGATCCTAGTGTAGTAAAGACAAGTAGAACGAAATGTTGAACTATAAAAAGACGAAACGAAATAGGATCTGTGTTTCAATCAGATTGCCCAAATATGAATATATCAACTCTTTGCAACTAAGGCTTAAATTTCAAACAAACAAAATTGAAACTAACGGGGAAGCTTTGGGTCATTTGAATACAAGAACTACAAACATCTGCCTGTCATGATTTAGCTCATACATGATTATAAAAAATGGGGTTTAACATCCTACTTTTCGGCACCGACTGGGCTAATACTAGATTGCCAGACGGGTGAATATACGTATGACCATAGACACACAATCAAAACCATACCATCCGAAGTTACAAAGGTTCTACAACAATAAGGTCAGTCATTGAGTCATTTGGCGTGGTTTCGATTCCCTGCCTGTACATTACAAGGAGCAGGTCGCCTGTCTAACCTATTTTTTTTCTTCTCCGGGTCCCTCGATTTCCTCCCAAGGCCCCTACGAGCAAGCGAATCAATAATATAAAACTGAATCGGTTGTTAGTATATCGTTCAATAATAAAAGGATTTATTTTTAGGAATTGGTGTTTTGGCTTTGATGTATGTAAAATTTCGAGAAAATCACATCTTTCCACCCCTTAGCGAATATATCCCCACACGCCCATGAAATCGATTATATATATATAGGATAATTTTCAGTGTGAAAATAAAAATTCCCACTACGAATTATGTCATTGGGTTTAATTTGTGTTGTTTTTAAGGAATCACAGCGATTCAGATAAATAATCGCTCTGCGAATTGTGCCAGTCACTTCCCTTCTTGTTGTTTTTGATGGCATATCGGAAAGGTACCCCATTCTGTGCAGGTGATGGCATGACGTCTGACGTTGAGATTATTGACAGCAACGTCCGTCGGCTTGCGTGCCATATCTACATGGTGACGTGGCATCAAGATAATAGTTTTTCAAACACTCCATGCTGATAAACCACACTTGATTTCTTCAATCTGCGAAAACACAAGCTCCACAAAACATGTGGCGATTAATCATTAAGTAATCAACATGTTTCTGTCATTAGAGTCTAATGCCACATAGGTATAAATGCCATAAACCTCTAATACATTGTAAATTAATGCACCTTGTACACATAACACGTCATTGTCTGCGATATCACCTCGGTGGAAGCGGACGTAAAATACAACTAACTCATCATCAATAGGAATGATTAGAAATTTGATTACTGGCTGACACCAGGTGATGTTATGTGATAGATTATCAATAGCAATCACTGGGTAAGCTGATTAAGGCGTGGTTCCGTCTTGTCAGTAGTGCGGGAGATAGGGCCCGGTAAGGGACAACGTATAGTCTGCGGATTGGACGATAAACCGAGACCCCGTGTACACGTAAAAGATCCCTTGACAACTGGCGTGGTTTCGATTTCCCGGTTGTACGTGTCAAGAAGTAGGGTTTTTTCCGGACCCCCGCGCCTAAGCGAATTATCGAAATAAAATTGAAACATGTGTTAGTCCCGAAATGATCTAGTTTGTGTCGAGTGGACGTTAACCCCCCCTCTCTCTCTCTCTCTCTCTCGACAGTTGGAATCGATATGAGTAGACACTGTATGGCGTATGCCCGTCTTCATTATCCCAGTCGAAACAGAACAGTAGGACGTTAAACCCCATTTCATTTCATCGATAGTAATCACCAGGTAAGCTGATTAATTTTGTAGTTTTGATTATAATTAAAGGGAAGTAATTCATTCAAGTTATAATCAATCTTAAAGAATCCTCTTCGTTATTTAATAGACATCAATAATTAGCGCTAATGAGCATCACCTAGGTTTGGGATTGACTGTGCTGTTTGTTTAATGTCTGGTAGGGTAGTAGATAAACATAATACTTTAGTTATATGAACCCAGTTCGACATCTTTAATATCACCTTTTCAGTTGGAATTCGAAATAAGAGTAGGTCGTAGCGCCGCTCTCCGGACAAATGTCCCCCGTGACAGTCTCTATTAGCCCAGTTAGACATTTAATCCCATTGCATATCATTCTCAATTTCGTCTGGCCTCTACTCAAAATCTGCTGCCACCAACATAGGTAACCTCATGGCGGAGGTTTAACTAAAGCCTGGGTAATACACCACCAACATCAGTAATCCCAGGTAGTACATTACCAACAGAGAAAACCTCATCATGGAGGGTTTATTAAAGCTTGGGCAGTACACCACCAACAGCCGTAACCTCGTCGCGAATTCTTTACTAAAACCTGAGTGGTACACTGCCAGCTTGTCAGTGGGAAAAGCTTTACCATCAGCAGTAAATATAGGTATCTATACAACTAACAATAGATTTACCGATAACCTCAGAACCGATCCTTTACTTTAAGTTAGAGCATCTACATCAACAAACTCTGTAAATCTAGATGTATCTCAGACTTATGCAGGGACTTGGCTACTGCATCAAGAATTAGAGGTAACTTCAGGCGTATACTGCTAGAGAATATCTAAATTACTGGAGAGTATCTAAAACATTAATGAAATGTAGCCAATCTCAAATCCAGGGGTAAACCTTTGAGGGATGCTGCTACGGATTAGCTACATCATTAACATCAGTCAATTTTAAAGTACCCCTGGACACATGATGGGGAGTAACCGCAAATCTAGGGTTAACATTATAAGGGTGCTGCTGGAGATAAGCTAATCATTATCGGATGCTGGAGTGTAGCTATGTCACCAACCACAGATCTAGGGTAACTTCAGAACGATGCGTCTGGAAATAAGCTATATCATTAACATAAGTCAATTCTATAGTACCCCCAAACGGATCCTGGGGAACAGCTTCGCTACTAACTGCAAATCAAATGGTAACCTCAGGATGCTGCTGCTGGAGATTAGCTACATCATTAACAATAATCAATTTTAAGGTACTCCAAAACGAATGCTGGAAAGTAGTTAGGTCACCAACCCCAAATCTAGGTGTAACCTCAGAAGTATGCTTCTTGGGATTACCTAATTTAAGGTTTGTTTCAGGAACATGTCTAGTTCAAGATATCTTTATAAAACGACCTATTACAGTTGTTGTGCCTGTTGCTAATTAAATATTTCTCAGAATTACTATTCTTAAAGATACATTATTCAAGAGCTAAATCTTCCTATCGCAGGTCTTTCGTTAGGTTATAAATGTTATAAAAATTATTAAATAGACTTTATTTATTAGCATGACAAGACCACAATCAACTCTCTATGGCATCGGATGGCTCCGAATTTAAGCAGATTAGAACAGTTCGGCCATTTAATGAGTAATTTAAAAATGGAGAAGCTATGCTAAATCTCGAATATACCAGTACCGTGGTTAAGATAATAAACAATCAATGCATATATCATAATTGTCAAAACTACAAAAAGTGATAACGTGGCTCAGAATAAAGTTATCTGAATGACATTTTCAATATATTCATTTTGGATCATCTTTTTGTGAACTATTATAACAAGAACGAACAGCTCTTTATCTAAATCTTACATAAATATATCTTTAATTCCAGCACCTACCATTGGTTACATATAGCTTATATAATGTGGCCTAATATGTTGTAGAAGACTGGAAAACGACAATGGCGTATTTTCAAAACCACTTCATCGAATCATTAAATCATAATTACTCATCGGCCTTGGATATCGATTTTAAAAAGCTAATAGCTGTCCCAATTATATCGTAATTGGTTAAGTTTATGTAATTTGTACTTACCTACACTTGAATTTAGGAGTGCAGGTAAAATCCACAAACACATCGTCCACAAATAATACGCCATAACTACCACAACCAAGTTATATTTAAATCCATTGTTTTGTCCTAATACAATTCCTTCCTGAGCACATGGGCGTTTTATCTGAAAAATAGATAAATCCAATTGTTCATATAATGGAATTATTAACTACCAGAGCAATGTCTGTATACCATCCACACTGCTTTTAATTCAATAGTGTTTAATACATGATGTACACTCAAAACATGGATCGCGGGAATATAATCTGAAATCCCAATGTATTTAGAAAATAACAGAATAGCTGTTTTTTTACTGGTTCTGGGTTCAATTGGTTTATAATGTCTGAAGCGTACACGATAATATCGAATTGCTAATTAAGACGTCCAATTATGTCGTATTAGCAATATTTATTACAGTCCCAAGGTATAGTTTATGATGCTAATTTGGATTCTGTATTCCACCAGCAGACGTTCTATGCGAAGATATAATTTAGAAACAAATTAATAGATAATAACCCCAGTTTAATGGTCAGTATAACTTCAGCTTCTGAATTCCTTAAATAAATGCTATTTTGATACACGACAAGGGAGAGAGTGGAGGAAACGAGATTAAACGTCCACTTGACGCAAACTAGATCATCCCGGGACTAACATATGGTTCGGTTTTATTTCAGTAATTCGCTTGTCAGTTTTACGGGGCGGGGGACCTTGCAAAACAAAACAGTGTTTAGTCGTTAGGATTGAACGGAAACCCGAGTTCCGCTGTACACATTTGACGCAAACTAGATCATCCCGGGACTAACATATGGTTCGGTTTTATTTCAATAATTCGCTTGCCAGTTTTACGGGGCGGGGGACCTTGCAAAACAAAACAGTGTTTAGTCGTTAGGATGGAACGGAAACCCGAGTTCCGCTGTACACATAAGTAAAAGAACGATTTACAGAGTTTGGAATAATTGTAGATCTTAGAGCCGCTCACCAGGACGAATTTGCCGCACAGTGCACTCCACAACTCATACCCATCGGCGTAGAATTCAGTGAACCGTTCCTTTTTCGGTCAATGTATTTCCGTTTTTCGGGCAATGTATTTCCGCTTTTCGGGCACTATAATACTATAACACTTTAGTGAAGTTTTGTGGAAAACTCGTTTTAGTTAATGATTGATTCATTCTGAAAATTCGGGAGACAAAGAAAACTTTCGGGCAAATTGCTTCAGCCTAATATATATTTTTTTTTGACACTTCATATTTGAAAGCGGGCTTGGGTGGTCGGAAGGTCAAATGCAATAACAGCAATATGAAAATTAAAATGATGAGGAAAGAAACACAGAAGAGCAAGTCATCAATTAGAGAGAGAGAGAGAGAGAGAGAGAGAGAGAGAAATGGGGTTTAACGTCCACTCGACACAAACTAGGTCATTTCGGCACTTACATATAGTTTAATTTTATTTCAATTATTCGCTTGCGCGTAGGGGTCTTTAGCAGTGGGAGGAAACCGGAGGACCCGGAGAAAACCCACGAGGTTGGACAGGCGACCCTACTCCTTGTCGCGTACAACCGGGGATTCGAAACCACGCCAGTTGACTCAATGACAGGCCGTATGATACAGCACGCACGTGCTAACCATTCGGCCATCCAATTAGAATTTTTATCTATATATATAGATTATGCTGGACCCCCGAATGTCTAGAAAGTCTTTATAGTGTAGCTATGATAGATCCCTGTGAAAGATGGAGGACGGCATCCCACCCCTCTCCTCTTTTAGGTTCCTCTTCATTTTTGAACAGACAGTGGTTCATTTTTTATTTCATCAATAATTTTCTGGATATTGAGTAGTCGTAAATTGGAAATACTGCCATATGTAGAAAAAGAGGTTATGGTATCAACCACTTGAACAATATTGATTTGAAAAGTGCGAATTACAGATACCAATCTGCTAGTCTGTGCTTTATAATAAAATAGTTTTGACAAGTGCGTTACTGTTCATATATTTATAACATTTTACTCCAGTCGTCTGTAAGGAGAAGTGGGGCTTTGGGTGGCCGAACGGTTAGCACGCGTTGCATCATAAGGTCTGTCATTGAGTTAACTGGCGTGGTTTCCATTCCCCGGTTGTACGTGACAAGGATTAGGGTCGCCTGTCCAACCTTGTGGGTTTTCTCTGGGTCCTCCCACTGCTGAAGACCCCTACGCGCAAGCGAATTATTGAAACAAATTGAACCATGTGTTAGTGCCGAAATGACCTAGTTTGGGTCGAGTGGGCGTTAAACCCCATTCCTCTCTCTGTGTGTAACGAGAAGAGTCAGTTCCCGCCAACAGTACCTTGACATATACCATCAGACTTACCAACAGTATTGGGTTCGACGCAGTGTATGCAGAGATTTGGCGATGCCCGGGGCCAGCTCCTGCATTGTAGGTTCCCTAGATTCAAGTATAGAATTATAGGATCTCGTACTCAGAAATGGAAGAAATAAAATCAGAGGACATATACTTTTTTTTATTCAAATGAATTAGTATAACTTGTACGTTAACAGCGATACTTTCAAATTTCATAAAACTCTACCCCCCGCCCCCCTCCCCTCCATCTCTCTCAGCCCACCATTATGAGATATATACGAACAGATGCAATTAAGATAAAATCAATTCATTCAATGCACTTCCCACTTGCGGTATCTGTTCTGTACACCATGCTGAAACCAATTATAACATGCACCCTGCACGTTTCAAGTCAGTAGCTTGAAGCGTATATATGGTATTAGTGTCAGTGGCCTGTGGCACGAAGTAACAGTATATTGTCGCATACATAATATATTATGTCAACGCTTGGGCGATATAATATATTATGTCAACGCTTGGAACTAGGATGGAGGTGACTAGGCACGAACTTGCAACGATAGATTTAATTGGCGCTTTGATAACCAATGAATGCTTTGGAGACATATTTTGGCGGTATTTTCCATCATGGAATCGGTAAGTTTCGATTGTTTTTTTCTTTTCTGTTTTTTCTCTCTTTTCTGTGTCCTAACCCTAACCCTAACCCTAATCCGAAAGAAAAGTGCCCTTTTTTGAAATTCTGACATCACAGGTGCCCTTTTTCTGATAAGGATGCCCTCTTTTATTTACAGGGACACTTTCTATTGTTAAGGGGGTGGACCGGTCCCCATGGTCCAACCCCTGGATCCGCTCTGATGACGCGTACATTCCACTGAGTCTACAGGTCTAATATGCTAACACGCTTGGAGCGTCAACACAATATATTATGTCGCCCAAGCGTTGACATAATATATTATGTATGCGACAATATACTGTTACTTCGTGCCACAAGCCACTGACACTAATACCATATATACGCTTCAAGCTACTGACTTGAAACGTGCAGGGTGCATGTTCTTGAACAAATCAATTACTAACCCAAAGGGGCCTACTTGCCCGATGCATGTTATCGTGTTCGGTTACATACGCCCTCCAGCTGTTTCAGTAGATTGAAAAACTCAATTCCTAACTATATTATGCATCTGTGGCCTCGGGACAAGAACACACTCTTTTACTTTCTATATTCAACATTTGTCTTTAAACTAAGTGAATTCACATGGTCACGATTCCTGTTTCAGTATATTGGAAAATCTCAACTCAATCTCTAACTATATCATGCATCTGTAGCCTCGGGACAGGAAGGCACTCTTTTACTTTCTATATTTATAGAGGAAAAAACGTTCTAAAAAGAAATTTTACGTCCATTGCACTAATTAAATGGTATAGTTCCAGTCCTCTCACTCACGATTTATTTTCAGAATTGTGTAATATGTTCCCCTACTGTGTATTGCTATATATATCTTTAATATACATACAAAATATAAGTTGTCTAAAACATAAATACACCACTTGAAAATGTTTTCTAGCTAATTTTTATTCAAGTCCATATCACTAGTGCTCACGATTTTAAGAATTGCTAAAAATAATTCTCCTTGTGTAGCTTTTTTTTTTTTAGAATAAACATGTTAAAAAAAATGAGTTTACAATTTTCAGATATTTTCGTCTTATTTTAATAAGTCCATAAAAATCCATCCAACTCCTTGACAATTTTGACAGATTTAGAAAGTACGAAATGGAGGTTTTGATCGGGTCCATTAAAATTAAGGCCATATGTCATGTGATATTGACTTTATGCCAGTGTTGTCGACAGATTTAGAAACACTAGAGCAGAATCTGGTATCCAGATATGTGTAAATCATAAGAAGTTGACAGAAATAACTCCCCAGAATGTTTTACTGGCTACCTTCTTCCTGTCGTTTGCCCTATTTGCTTGTTTTTCTTTAATGTAATAAGGTCCACATGGACTGTTGAAAAGCACAAATCAGAGTTGTCCCTCTGGGAAATGTATGTGTATGGCCCTAAGTCCCCATTGATTCCCCCCTTTGACCGGCTCTAATGTTTCTAAAAAGTTCGTTGGGTTGAATACTTTCTACCACAGACGGAACAACATTTGGCAACGCCATGCTATTAAGTTCACCACGGAAAACTTCAGATACACAAAGTGGAAGTAGCTAGCCTCAAAATCATGAATATTCACCAAAACCTGAAACCAACACGTCAACACAAACCGATAAGCAAAGAGGGCGAAAGGGTAATTTGGGGGTGGGGGCGAAAGAGTACAGAGTGGGGTGGAGGGGTGAAAGGATCCCATAAAAAGAAGGAACTAAGTAAATTAATGGTGTTCTAGTTACATATAGCGATATAACACATTTTGGTTGCACTTAAACCACCGAGATGGTGACTCTTTGGTGGGATAGTGAAGTAAAAGCGGATGTCTAGGTTGACACTATTAAGCAAACCCCATGGGAATAGATATGCATATAGGTTAAAAATAAAGCATGGTCAAATACACCTACCTGGACAGAATACACATGTATATAGTTAGGTTAGCATAATATGTTTCCTCTAAGACCCACTAGCTATATGAAGGCAAGACGGTTACTGAGGACATTATGTTCTTCTTAATAAAGGGAAGTAATTGCAACTAAATCAACCTTTGGCCATAGGCAGCAAACCGAAAGGGCCCAAAGTCATATTCTAATATATGGGAGCAAGTTTTCACTGCTTCTACTTCTTATCTGTGATATTACTTTCCTTGTTTAAACACACGCTTTTACAGAAGATTGATATCTGTCACTGTCACTAAAATTAATATTGTTATGGTGGTTTATAGCCACAATCTTGAATGATACAGATGGATATCCACACAATATCAAACAAAATCTTGGATATAGTGCCATCTGCAATCTGTATTCTTATACTTATTGCATTAATTATCGAACGCCAAAGAGGGATTATCTCGCTGGAGTGTTTGATGGTTATTCACGGATACCCAATAAGCTTGAATATACCCACAGCACATTAGCAACCTGTTAACTAGAATCAATTGTACTTACTCTAATTCTACAGCGAAAACACTGGGCCAATATTAACCATCCATTCAACCAGTCTCTGTCCTATCTATTACATTCTCAACAATAGAGCTTAGCTAACAGAGCTAGAACTTCCACAATTGAACGCATTACAAATCCTTTAAATCAAAACTGGGGATTCCAGAATATATATATTCTTTAGTTACTGGGTAAATGTCGGGGTATATTTTATATATATGGTGACAGATAGCAACTCAGAGTTAACTGACATTTCCATTTAAACCACTTCAAGATCTGTTTACAATTCAATTTATTAACCAGACCCAGGTGATTCGGTTAACTTTTGGTATCTTCATAATTGACATCCATATTGAATAAAGAGTTAAAGATTTACATAAATCAGATAAGAGGTGGGTGGGGTGGGTGGAGTTTATTGAATGGTTTAGCACGTGTGCGTTAGATTATACGATCTGTCATTGGGTTAAGTGGCGTGGTTTCGATTCCCCGCGTGTACGTGACAAGGGTATAGGGTCGCATGTTCCGGGTCCTTTGGTTTGCTCCAACAGGTAAGACGGATTTTTGAAATAAATTGAACCATATGTTTGTCCGGAAATGACGTTATAACCCCCTCTCTCTCTCTCTCTCTCTCTCTCTCTCTCTCTCTCTCTCTCTCTCACACACACACACACACACACACACACACACAGATGTTCAATCTCATTTCGTGGTTCCCCCTTACCAGTGATGCAGGACAGAGGGCCTGACAAGGACAGCTGTCTAGTCCTTCGGATGAAACGAAAAACCGAGGTCCTGTGTATACATTAGAATGCACGTAAAATATCCCTTGGCAGTTGGAATTCGATATAAGAGTAGGCGATAGTGCCGCTGCCCGGGCAAAATTTCCCTCACAGCACACTGTATGGCGTATGCCTGTCTTCATTAGCCCAGCATAGGAGCAGAACAGTAGGACGTTAAACCCCATTTCATTTCATTTCATTCTTTCATTCCCGCTATTATAGCAGATATTTTTTTGGTCGATTAGCTACAGTGTTCGCTATAAATAATGTAAACGGGGTTTATTTATATTTACAACCAAGAATATCCCTATCAATACCTGTCTCATAACCAGTCCCAATTTAGCATTTCATTTTCACGAAAGTAAATATGCACTTTTACGTACAGATTAAATGTAAATAGTTATTTACAAATCTCATATCGTAGCCTGTTCATGAATCGAATTATTTAAAACTATTGAAAACATCTTTTCATGTCAACTGAAATCGTGTTCATATTCAACTTGCGATAATTTATATCACAATGATTGTTATTGTCCCCCGCCTTTCGAAGAAAGCAGGAGACTATTAAAATGGGTTCGTCCGTCTGTCTGTCCGTCCGTCCGTCCGTCCGTCCGTCTGTCTGTCCGTCACACTTTTTGGGACACAATAACTCTCTTCCTAATTGAGCTAGAATGTTCAAACTTGGTGTATGTGTTTATTAGGTCAATGCCTTGATGGAGTTCGAAGATGAGCATTTTCCGCTTAGGGTAAGCAGAGATAAGCAATTTGATTGGTTGATGCTTTGGGACACGATAACTCTCTTCCTAATTGGGCTAGAATGTTCAAACTTGGTGTATGTGTTGATTAGGTCAATGCCTTGATGGAGTTCGAAGATGAGCATTTTCCGCTTAGGGTAAGCAGAGATAAGCAATTTGATTGGTTGATGCTTTGGGACACGATAACTTTTAATTGAGCTAGAATGTTCAAACTTGGTGTATGTGTTTATTAGGTCAATGCCTTGATGGAGTTCGAAGATGAGCATTTTCCGCTTAGGGTAAGCAGAGATAAGCAATTTGATTGGTTGATACTTTGGGGCACGATAACTCTCTTCCTAATTGAGCTAGAATGTTCAAACTTGGTGTATGTGTTGATTAGGTCAATGCCTTGATGGAGTTCGAAGATGAGCATTTTCCGCTTAGGGTAAGCAGAGATAAGCAATTTGATTGGTTGATGCTTTGGGACACGATAACTTTAGTTCTAATTAAGTGAGATTGATGAAACTTGGTGTATAGTATAGTTTCATTACAGTAATACCTTGACTAAGTTTGATAATGAGCATTTTCTGCTCAGGGTAAGCAGCAATTTGATTGGTTGATACTTTGGGGCACGATAACTCTCTTCCTAATTGAGCTAGAATGTTCAAACTTGGTGTATATGTTGATTAGGTCAATGCCTTGATGGAGTTCGAAGATGAGCATTTTCCGCTTAGGGTAAGCAGAGATAAGCAATTTGATTGGTTGATGCTTTGGGACACGATAACTTTAGTTCTAATTAAGTGAGATTGATGAAACTTGGTGTATAGTTTCATTACAGTAATACCTTGACTAAGTTTGATAATGAGCATTTTCTGCTCAGGGTAAGCAGAGCGATACGCAATTTGATTGGTCGAGACTTTGGAAAACAATAACTCTCCTACTTTGATTGTTAGACTATAAGTAAAGATATACTGTTTGATTGTTCAATACTTTGTAAAAGATAATTTGTGATAAATTTATATGTGTCCTCTAATTATTTTCCTATTTCGGCGGGGGACATCAGCCTCACTGTTGGCTTGTTTAAATTTAAGCTAGGTTGCAAGGCAACGAAACCTACGCCCACAGCATCTAAGTCGTCCGGGAACTCATCAAGGGTTGTCGCATATGTTTTCTTT
Source organism: Patella vulgata (assembly GCF_932274485.2). Taxonomy (NCBI): domain Eukaryota; kingdom Metazoa; phylum Mollusca; class Gastropoda; family Patellidae; genus Patella; species Patella vulgata. Next base: position 10,771,593 of record NC_065885.2, read on the forward strand.
TGTAGATAATGAAACATTTATAATACATCTTATTAAGAGAAATAATTATTAAGTAGTTATCAGAAAATCACTAGAATTTGCTTGGCTTCTAGTTCTATACCATGCTAACTAACGTTTAATATACAAAACATTTAATATTTAGCTGTTCAAGTTAATATACTTGTTGGTCTCAAGGCCTTGTATCAATCTAAAGTCAATGGAATGATCAATTTGCCTGTAGAGCATCCACAAGATATTTCAAAGTGATTAAGGGACATAACTCTGACAGTAATTATTGCAAACCGTTTAAAATCAGTAGAATTCGTCTCATAACCTTAAACATTGTGTAGAAATTTAAAGTCAATCAAATATTAACTTGAGCCTCTAGAGCGACCACAAGCAGACCGCCGAATCAATATACAACTACATTTCAATGTGGGCGTATAAAAAATGATTCTTTTGATTATTAGGAGTAAAATGATCATTTATCAGCATTTATAAAACGTATAACCCGCGAACTGAAATGAAATGAAACGGGGTTTGACGTCCTAACGTTCGACACCAACCGGGATATTGAAAACGGACATTTGCCATACAGGAAAAAAAATTCTGGACATTACAGCGAATCTATGGTCTACTTTCCATCTAATTAAATCTGTCTAGGTTTCTTCTACGTGCACACCAATGTGTACACGAGACCTCAGCTTTTCGACCCATCCGAAAGACTAGACATCGTTCCTTGTCAGTAGAGAGAGATGGGGGGGGAGAAACAGAGAGAAATGGGGTTTAACGTCCACTCGGCACCCACTAGGTCATTTCAGGACTAACATATGGTTCAATTTTATTTCATTAATTCGCTTGCGCCTAGTGGTCTTTAACAGAGGGAGGAAACCGGAGGACCCGAGGAAAACCCACAGGGTCGGACATGCGATCCTACTTCTTGTCACGTACAGCCGGGGAATCGAAACCACGCCAGTTGACTTTATGACAGACCTTAGTAACCATTCGGCCAACCAACCCCCTCTTTGCCAGGAAACCATCCTGAGAAATCCCAATCCCTAGCGCTGGGAGGGTGTCAGATATTACTTGAAAATAATGGTGTTTAACGTGTTACATTTCATCACCAATTATGATTGGTAACCCAAGGTACTACAAACAGTTTAAAATATATTGTATTAATTATTCCATATTTAAATGAGGATTACAGTCCTACTTTTCTGGTGACCGAATGGTTAACGCGTATGCGTTGGATCATAAGGTCTGTCATTAAGTCAAATGGCGTGGTTTCGATTCCCCACTAGGATCGCCTGTCCAATCTCGTTAGTTTTCTCCCGGTCTTCCCCCACTTCAAAAGACCCTGACGAGCAAACGAAATATTAAAATAAAATTGGTTGTTGTCGAGTGGACGTTAAACCCCATCGCTCTCTGTCTCTCCTACTTTTCTGCTCCAAATGGGAGAATGAAGACGGACAAAAGCCCGGACAACAACCAGATTCTTACTGTCAGACAAGGTATACAAGGTAACTCGGCCTTTTTCTTTCCACCCGAAGGACTAGACCGCATTCCTTGCCAGACACCTGAAAATACTGAAGTCGAACCCGGGACTTTCTCGTTAATGAGCCAGCTTCTTACTCATTGATCCAAAGCGGCTTCAAACTGTTATAGAAAAAAACATTGTACAAATCTTTACCTTGATATGAAAATACTAAATAAATATAACAAGCTATATTTACATACCGTTCAAACTAATCGATGAATTATTTCCATAAACCACAGTATGAATTAACACCATATATCCACCTAGAACCAATAGTCTAAATTTGAATCCATATTAACACCAGCAGATATGTAGCTGAATTGACACGTTTGACACAACTCGCAGACTTCTGGTCTCAATAACAGTTCTAGATCAAACTCTATACAGAATCGAAGCTGAACAATTAATCCGAGTTATTGAATTATTTGGATAGGCTATTGACAAACATTTGGCGTGGCTATAAAGTAAAATAAACCGAAGTTTTTAATCTAAACTTGAGGCATTAATGAAATCAACACACAATCCGTGTGTATAGATTTATCTGAACTGTTCGTCGTTATTGGTCTACTCTGAAAATTAAAGCGTGTCATTAGAACTCAATTAAAGCATAACGCATTATCCTTGCGCTAGGTTAACAGCCGCCGATTCGTATCGAGAGCATAGATGTAGCTGAATTGTTATTTATGGGTGTGCTCATACAATTAAAGCGTGTCATTAGAACTCAATTAAAGATTAACTCATAACAGTACATAAAATGATAGAGATATTATCCCCGCACTAGTCAATAGTTCTCAATTCGGTCCGAGTGTATAGATCCAACTGAACTGTTAGAATTTTGTTTTTGGTCTACTCTGAAAGTTAAAGTTCGTCATTAAAGTATAACGCATAACGGTATCTATCCATAAACCAGCCTCGCTTGATAGGTTTCACTTTAGAAGTATTATCCTTGTACTAGATAATAGCCGCTATTTCGTATCGAGTGATCCAACTGAACTCGAATATGTTTAGGTCTACTCTGAAATTTAAAGCTCGTCATAAAGTATAACGCATATCAGTACGTAAAATGATATCTGTCCATAAACCATCTATCTCTTGAAACAGTTTGATTTTAGAAATGTCATCCTTGTACGAGATAATAGCCGTCAATTCGTAATCGAAACACCATTCATTTACGCGTCCCCAGACGTTCTCAATTTCCCTTGATAAATGTGATTTGTGATTGGTATTGGTATTTAACCGTTATCGTATCGGGTCAATCACGGCCTGGATGATTACTCGTCAATGGTGCCGCTCCACGGAAATCAAAGAACAACTTATGATACGAATCAAATAGTTTAGGGTTCACGCTATGATCATAGGTATCTTCAACAGAAAAAAAAAATTCTGATACGATCAAATAGTTTAGAGTTCGCATTGTGATCATGGGTATCTACAACAGAAAAAACTTCTGATACGATCAATTAGGTTAGGGTTCGCATTATGATGATTGGTATCTTCTACAGATAAAAAAAACCTTCTTAAACGACCAAGTAGGTTAGGGTTCGCATTATGATCATAGGTATCTTCTACAGATAAAAAAAAACTTCTGGTACGATCAATTAGGTTAGGGTCCGCATTATGATAATTGGGATCTACAACAGAAAACAACTTCTGATTGGGTTCGCATGATAATTGTTATCTTTAACAGAAAAAAACCTTCTTAAACGACCAAGTAGGTTAGGGTTCGCATTATGATCATAGGTATCTTCTACGGATAAAAAACTTCTGATACCATCAAATAGGTTAGAGTTCGCATTATGATAACTGCGATCTACAACAAAAAAAAACTTCTGATACGATCAACAGGTTAGGGTTCACCAAGAAGTGTGCCCTGGGCCGGGAGTGAAGTTTTCACCTACTCGTTTTCGATTTCCAAGTCAACTGTCAAGGGTTCTTTTACGTGCACGTCAAGTTATACAAGGGTGGACAGCAGTTTTTGTCGTCATAGTTTTTATCTTGAAACAGATAGATTGTGATGGGTTTCCAAATACATTCATATCACACCATAAAGCAGCCAACTTCATGCATTTTTAAAGTCGAATCACGTCCAGTAACCGCAAAAATAAATCAGATCAATTCGTCTTTCGTCTGTACCTTATTAATCACGAGGTACGCACGCGCAAAGTGTGAAATCAATTCGTCAGCTAGAACCTCGTTTAATATGTCTGTATAGTAAATGAAATAAAATGAAATGGGGTTTAACGTCCAACTGTTCTGCTCCAACTGGGCTAATGAAGACGGACATACGCCATACAGTGTGCTATGAGGGAAATTTTGCCTGGGCAGGGGCACTACGGCCTACTCTTATATCGAACTCCATCTGCCAAGGGATCTTTTACGTGCACGCCAATGTGTACACGGGACCTCGGTTTTCCGTCCCATCCCAACGACTAGACAGCTGTCCCTGTCAGTCCCTCCGTTGAATGTTAAAAAAAGTAAAACTCAATGGTCAAAATGTTGGTTTGGTGAGTGATAGTACAAGCTGTGACCATTACAATTTTATGTGTGTGTACGCGCTTCAGATTACAAGGTCTATCATTGAGTCAAGTGACGAGGTTTCGACCTCATGCTGGTACGTAACGAGGAGTAGGATGACCTACCTAACTTTTTTGGCTTTCTCCGAGTCCTCGAATGGGCGTTGAGTGGACGTTAAACCCCATTTCTTTCCTTCTTTAATTTTGGGATGGCAATTCAAATTTTGACTTATTGAGTCGACAGTTGAAAACGAAATCGATTGTAAGTCAATACTAGCAATATGTATGAACGTGAAATTTTCAATTAAGATAGTTGTCATCGCAGAAACCAAATCAACATATCGATTCGAGTCAAATCGACCATTTCGTTTTTTTACCGTTTCAAATCTCTCACGTTACTGAACTTTAATTACAGAATTCACAGCGCCAACTTTTAACTTCCCTTTCCGATAATCACATAGATGTTACTCGACAATACATTTGAAGAGCCCAGGGGAAGACCGATCTAAGTCACATTTTTGTCTTTTCGCATAAAACGCAAAACTGACTTTTGGACGAGAATGTTCGACACGAACAGAACAACGAGTGGGTTTAATTACAACTTCAAAATGATGTTTAACACGAATCATTTATACCAGTACAACGGACTTCAACTTTTCAGGCAAATTAAGGTTTAAATAAAGGGTACGATGGATTTGTATTTGTCCGGAGGTCATTTCAGAAAGGACTTGGTTCGATGTGACTCAGATCGTTTTTACCTGAAATTGATTGTTCCACAAAAAGCTTATACAATTTGCTACCAGATGGCGCCATTAACTGGCGTTCATGGAAAAGGTGACTTAGATCGTTCTTCCCCTGAACTCTTTCAATTTTATCAATAACGGCCATTTCAAATCTAGTATAATTAAACTGTTGAACACATTCAACGGTTTTTAAATAATACAAAAGTTAATACAAACCAGTATGAGTAAAATTCAATATTTCACGACAATAAATTGCAAGATAAATTTGTTTAATTTGTAATATCGATGTTTTATTTGCTCTTTAAAATGAAATGTACCGTAAGGTTTGTGGGCGTTGACCTATTAATTCATCGATTTTAATAACGAAATATGCACAAAAAAACCAATGACGGGAGAACGGTGAAAAAGTGTATGAAATGGCCTATAGTGTTTTGTCAAAACTTTAATATCGTGTCAATACGATATATCAAAATGTCAACGTAATGAACAATGGCAATTACAATCATATAGCATCTCATAATGATGTGACATCTGTTTATATGGAGGCGTGATAACAAAATCGAATGTTCCACGTAATGATAAAGAGGCAATGCGCGCAGGAAATCCTTCAAGTTCAATGATGTGACATTCTAGTAGCGTGTGCGACCATCCCCTGCCTCAATACATGCATAAACCCTCTGACGCACAGAAAACGTCAGTCGTCTGATGACGTCACGTGGAAGCGCATAGGTGTCTTTATCAGTGGGATGAAATAAGATGACCCGGAGAAACCCACGAGGTTGGATAGGTGACCCTACTCCTTGTCACTTGCAAGTGGGGATTCGAAACCAAGCCACTTGACTCAATGGCATACCTCATGATTTCACGCGCACGCGTTAAAACACTAGACCCCCCCCCCCCTCACACACACACACACACACACAATCACCTAATTAAGTATTCTATAAGCTCCGCACATCAAGGAACAACCCAGTTTATTGAGGTAGTAGAAGATAGTAAGATGATGAATGTCATGCTTTGATCCAATCTATCTTATGTTTGTGATATTCAACAGATCTTCGTTATCACATTCGGAATTGATATAGAGATATTGAGCCCAAAAGATATATAATTACAGTTTAAGAATAAAAACAAGGTGCACATATCAAAGATCAAACCCACGAACCAGCATTCAAAATAACTAAAATCAGTAGTAATGAGGCAAGCTGAGTAAAACATCCAATAAAATAATCCCCAAGCGACACAAACCTTTCATCAGCCAGGAGGTAGAATATGTACTAGGATCGTAACCGTCGCCCAATTAAAAAAACGAATCTTAAAACATCCAATAAAATAATACACAAGCGACACACAAACCTTTCATTAGCCAAGAGGTAGAATATGTACTAGGATATAAACGAAATGAAATGAAATGAAATGAAATGGGGTTTAACGTCCTACTGTATTGCTCCTATACTGGGCTAATGAAGACGGGCATACGCCATACAGTGTGCTATGAGGGAAATTTTGCCCGGGCAGTGGCACTATCGCCTACTCTTATATCGAATTCCAACTGCCAAGGGATCTTTTACGTGTATTCCAATGTATACACGGGACCTCGGTTTTTCGTCTCATCCGAAGGACTAGACAGCTGTCCTTGTCAGGCCCTCCGTTCTGCACCACTGACAAGGGGAAACCACGTCGGAAAACCCTCGACCAATTGAAAGACTGAATCTTAAAACATTTTAATTTGAACAGGCATTATGTAAAAGCTACATCTGTATGGAAGGGTATCGCTGCCAATTTTAAATGCTCTGGTACAATGTCTTTTCTATTGATTGTATGTAAAAAGTACAATGTACAAAGTCATAATACCGGTATATTGGCAGCGATACCCTTCCATACATCTGCCTATTGCAGATTTTTATTTTGTCCTCATATGTTAATGAATTATTAATTAAACATTTATTCACATGACAAGCCCATAAGCCGGCACTTTGATCTGCGTTAATATGGTGACGATGTCTAGTGTGTACAGAGACAATGGAGATAACCGTCCAGGGGCCTCCTATGCCACAAGGGAGCTACGGTGGCTAAGTGGATAAAACCTCGCTAGCCTAGAGGTCGCGTGTTCCCCTGCACTGGCCCAGAAGGCTCATCGGGATTTTCCGACGTGGGTTCTCCTAGTCAGTGGTGCAGGACGGGGGGCCTGGCAAAGACAGCTGTCTAGTCGTTCGGTAGGACGAAAACCGAGGTCCCGTGTACACAATGACGTGCACGTAAAAGATCTCATGGCAGATGTAATTCGATATAAAATTAGGCGCATTTCCCTCATAGCATACTGTATGGCTTATGCCCGTATTCATTAGCCCAGACTGAGCAGAACAGTAGAACGTTAAACCCCATTTCATTTCATTTCATTTCCTATGCCACAGGGGGCATTACAAAGATGCCCTGACAGCCAGTTGACTTACATCTCTCTTGTGTCTGTGACCAACAATATTAACACTTAAAAAAAAAACGCACGTAGCAGCTCTTCGTTATCACGTTCGGAAATCATGTGTAAACGTCATCTTGTATTATACGAAAAATACATGATTTACAGCATTTCAAGAAAACGTGCATTCGGACCATATAAACGAATGGCATATTGTTTGTTGAGTGCTTGAAGTGTGTCATGTGATTGATCATTCTCGTGAAACTTATAATTGTATTTATGTTGAGGGGCTTCATCAATCTTACTAAATTTATCATACTATATCGACACAACGACCGCTAACCTTTACCGATGACATTCGCATAATAGACAGTATTCTCAGCAAGACTTCGGATAGCTCAATTTTATTCCAGATTATCGTCAGCGTTTTGGTGTTCATCTTAATTGAATCAGTTCGGAAATTGTCGACAATTATCAACTTAACCGGCTCCTAGCATGCTACAATCTCCGATATAGGGGTGTTTAACTGTTATAAATTCCAGTCCCACAGGGCTATTTGAAACGTCAAAAACTCAATTGCTCGCATCAAAAACACTTTTTTTTAAACAAAGTCAAATGTTAAAAGTGATGAAATTTTCTTGCAGGACGACCGGGTATTCAACTGACATCCACTAGTATGATTCCATTGAAGCTAAATGGATAACATTTGTTTTCAATTTGCGATCGTATTAAAAACCCAATTTGTATCCTCATTGATAATGATCAAGCTAAAATATCAGCTTGTAATTGCTTTCCCGATTTGTATGGATCTCACACCTTTCATAGCAAACGGGACCTTTCATAAATACAGATTTGACTATCAAGAACATATATCTATAACTAATTATGTTGTTGCACGTAGTCTTAACAACAACTTCCGGTAACTCCGATAAATGACAAGATTTGCAGTCTTTAAATAATCCACAATTCAAAGGAATATGAATGAAGACACTGTTATTTTACTCTTGCGGTTATTTTGAGTTTTAAAGCAGATTAATGTCTTTGTATTTTATCAAATAGCATTGATTTATTTTTCGTGATTCCCATTTACCTACTTATTGTTTAAAATATCTTTTTTCGCGATGGTATCCTTAAAGATAGATTAATGTCTTTGTATTTTACAATCGGATTAAAACACAGATCATATTTCGTTTCGTTTTTTATAGATCAAAATTTTGTTTTACCTGTCTTTCCTACACTAAGATCTGGAAGAGTTGTTATATAACCCGCGTTATGGATGATGTGAGGGGTTAGCCAATGAAACGGTCTGTTACGGAACTGTGAGTAACCTACTAGAAACGTCAACGCTGTGTGGTTAATCAAATGTCTGACGGCATAGGGTTAAAAGTCGCTTGTGTGGTCAGATCTTCATGTAGGAGAGGCCATCTAAAGTATAATTAAACGAAACGAAATATATATATATATTAATCAGATTGTGTATTTTATAAAATAGCATTAATTTATTTTTCGTGATCTTTATTTTATTTTATGATTCCCATTCACCTACACAATGTTAAAAAAGATCTTTTTTTCGCGATGGTATCTTTGTTGAGAATTTGTAATTGGCACCGGATATACGTTGCGCAGTTCCACTTCACATATCCGACCACAGTATATGAAAAATGGGAGCCACGCTGGCTCAGTGGGTACGACGTCGGCTCGCTAACCTGGGGGTGCCGTGGTCGATTCCTGCTTAGGCCGAGAAAATTCATCGAGATTTCCCGGCTTGGTTCCTCCTTGGCAGTGGTGCAGGACCCTATAGTTGGAAGTTGGAATTATATATAAGAGTAGACCGTAGTCCCGCTGTCCGGGCAAAATTTCTCAGATCTTTGACGCGCACGCCACGGGACCTCGGTTGTTCGTTCCATCCTCACGACTATACGTTGTCCCTTTCAGGCCCTGTACCCTTCACCACTGACAAGAGGGAACCACGCCGGAAAGTCCCAATGTACTTTCTTCGCCAAAGCAAGGATCGAACACAGGACCCTCAGGGCCTTGAGGTTAGCAAGCCAATCTCGTACCCACTAAGCCACCGTGACTCCTGTTCTGGGCCCTTATTCACGAAAACTTAAACTAAGATACAATCGAAATTTTAAGAAATACTGCAATTCGATTGGCTGACCAATATGCAATTTGGATATATGCAAATTGATTTTACTGGTCAGCCAATCGAATTGCAGTATTTCTTAAAATTTCGATTGTATCTTAGTTTAAGTTTTCGTCAATAAGGGCCCAGGAATGAAAACAATAGAGAGAAATGGGGTTTAACGTCCACTCAACACAAACTAGGTCATTTCGGGACTAGCACATGGTTCAATTTTAATCCAACAATTCGCTCGCTCGTAGGGGTCTTTAGCAGTGAGAGGAAATCAAAGGACCCGGAGAAAACCCACGAGGTTTGATAGGCGACCCTACTCCTTGTCACGTACATAAACAATCGAAACTTTACTTTTTTTTAAATTAGACCCGGATAAAATGAGTTCTCGATCAGCGTTTAATAATTTTGTACCGAGATAGTAATGCGTTGTGATCTTTCATGGAGTTAACATACTCAATAATCAGAGGTCAATCCATCAAACCAGTAAAATAAGGCATTACCAATCCATTCTTTATATTTGGGGAACGATATTAGCGAAGTTATTTCCTAAGGAGTCTGATAATACAAAACCACATTAACACAACATTTAAGTGTTAAACTAACCTTTATAAAACGCCATTAATAACTCTCTCGGTTAGAGTAGGTTTTTTGGTATTTACAGATCTCCCCGTAGGGATGTCCAAGTATATAGCTTTAATCATTGTTGGAAACTGGTAACAGAGTTAAGTGTGTTGATAGAACTAAGTACAATACATGCGATATAAGCCAGAAATAACCTTTTTTTATTAATCATGTATATATATTTAATTACTACCATCCTTTTATTTAATTATATAGTCCAGGTTGTTGATACACTACTTGTAAATTGGATTTCTGGGTGAATAACGAGGAATTAATGGCAGTGGCGGAAGTAGGCTTTCCGGAAGTGAAAGTGGAGTGGAGCTGTACACTCTTTTTAAAATGACTTATAGGGACAATAGCCGGAAGTCGTAATCATTTGGTTACAATCTTGGTTACAAACAAATCGAGGCACAACCCCCAGATTCGTGACCATGTCTCGGGGAACAAGGTTTGACGATGGTTGCTGACAGACGGGGCCCTAGTGGAGATATTTGTAGTTTGCTACCTCTGAAAATCACGGGTTAACTTCAGGTGAGCCCAAACTCCAAGATGGCGGCCACAAATTATCTGGAATGGGAGTTTCACAAACATTATTGACAAATGACCCGTGTAATATGTCATTTGTGATAGTGATAGTTTCCAATGCATCCCACAAACTGTTGATCCAATATGGCAACCGAAATTTGGTTGTATCATAATAGATAGATATGCTTATGGAAGTGAAAATTGTACCGACTTATGTCAAGTAAACATCCAAAATTATCTGCACTAGACACTGAAATGTCGCTTATTTTATGTAATTTTTGATCGTCTCATAAATTTTGTACCTATCTTACGAACCCGACTTATTGACTTATATCAAGTACCTATCTTACGAACCACTGACTTATCATCGATCACTAGTAGAAAGATTGTTTTTATGCAGTACATCATGGTAAGGAAGCATTCTACATTAGTTGACTCAGTGCTGGCTAAAGTGAGTGTAAGTAAGGCTGGAATTTGCTAACCTGGAGGTCCCGTGTTCCATCGGGATGGGACTTAAAACCGAGTTTCCGTGTCAACATGGGTGTGCACGTAAAAGAGAGAGCGAGAGTTAGGATGCCTCAGTCTCTATAACTCTAAGCCTGCATTATACATTTTATTGCCTACATTAATAACACACATCCCTCATTTCCCCGTGTTAATTTGTTTATTATAAAAAAAAAACAGTCGATTAAACTGTCTGTATATTAGTTGTAAATATTTGATTAGATGACAAAGTAAACAAAAAAACAACTATTGGATAACGGGTTTAGACAAATTGCTTGTTGAATATTATATGAGTTGTTATCAATATAAGATTAAAGTAACAAATCAACACTAAAAATAAAAACAGTTTGTGTCGAAAAAAGTTCCGATCGATGTTATCTCTTGACAGGGCTTGGTGGCCGAGTGGTATACATCACGAGTGGCGTGGTTTCGTGTCCATGCTTCTACATGGAAAGGAGTAGGGTTTTATCAATCAAGTAGTATTTGCACCAAAACTATGGGATTGAGCAATTTCATTAATGTCAATATTTGTCAAAATTCTTCAATTAGGTTCAGACAAACTCTTATCTTTATCATCTTAGGGTGATCTTTACCACATTTTAGAGAAATCCATTCAGCTATTATGAAAAAGAAGCAGATTTTGTAAGATAACTTCTATTTGACTCTTAAATGTACATGTATTTGGACTTGAGTGTTTATACCTTTTTAAGATTTAAGAAAAAATCTACGAATGTCCAAAGTCTGAAGCGCTAACTATTATTAGAAAAAAAACTGTTCGATGACTTTGGAAGCATACATTCTGCAGTGTGTACCACGCCTACACCTTTAGATCGCAAGAGAGAGAGAGAGAGAGAGGTAACATCCACTCGACACAAACTAGGTAATTTCGGGACTAACATATGGTTCAATTTTATTTCAATAATTCGCTTGCGCGTAGAGGTCTTTAGCAGTGGGAGGAAACCGGGGGACCCGGAGAAATCCCACGAGGTTGGATAGATCGCAATAGTTTAAGGCTCAGAGTCAAAAGAGCTAATATCAATCCAACATTATGCTGCATTACTGACCCCTGAATCCATCATTCTCGCTTGGGCATGACTCGAAAATAGTGAATAGGAAGTATTTGTCTATATGATACACACCCGAAGCTATAACTCCTCAGTCTATAACTCCTAAATTAACAATGGGAGATGCTAATTGTAGGCCGGTTGGGGAGGTTCAGGTGTTTCCGGAATCCAAAATGGCCGCTTTATATAAATGAAAATTTTGGAGAATACTAACCCCTATTCCTAACCCTAACTTTTTTTAGAAGACTGAACTTGGATCTAATTTAACGTTTACCCCTCTTAAAAGGGTTAGGGTTCGGGTTAGTATTCCCCAAAATACTCATTTATAAAAATCGGCCATTTTGGGCTCCGGAAATTCCCGAACCTCCCCAACCGCCCTACAATTAGCATCTCCCAATAACAATACTTCTCAATCTCAGTGCGCAAGTCCGACAGTTGACATAAAATTATAATGTATTTTGATAGCTGTAATATATGAAAGATAGTATTCATGGATGTCTGGATCAACACATGGTAGTTATTGTTACATATGTTGGTCTGTGGTCTCGAAAATGCTCAATTTGTGTATGCTGTTGTCTTTCAAATTATTTCTATCGGCTTGGAAATGGCATATTCGTGTTTCTCGTCCCCTATAACCCCTGAAACGACATATCACACGTGGACACTAACATTTTTATCTTATCTTATTCAACCATCTGCCTTCAGGTTGATAATGGTGAACCAATAACATTCTAGGGTTTAGGATCGTCTCAAGTTTCTTAATGACCGGGTGGTCGAAGGACTTGAGATGGAATCTTTACACCAACTGTCCCATTAAGCACAGACGTTTTATGTTCTCAAGAAAGTCTGAAGCTTTTCTACTTCATGTTTTCAAATTATCATGATCACGTTTAAAAGACAAAATTGCCGAGGTCCAGTTTGTAGTTTGGAAGTTAGAGAGACAGGGAGAGAGAGAGATTAACGTCCAGTCGTCACAAACTAGGTTATTTCGGGACTAACATATGGTTCAAATTTATGTCAATAATTCGATTGCGATTAGGGGTCTTTAGCAGTGGAAGGAACCGGAGGACCCGGATAATACACATGAGATTGGACAGGCGATTCTACTCCTTGTCACGTACAAGCGAGGAATCGAAACCACGTTAACCATTCTACCATCCACCCCACCCCCACCCCCTAGGAAATACTACCAAACGTACAACGATGCGTTCTTCGATAGTATTGCCGTGTACAGTCAATGTTACATGTTCTCAATAGCACATTTTCTTCTGTATACAAATGTGCTAATTTGGCTTAATAGGAAATGGCAAGTTCAGCATCTAGCTTAATATTGGCCCACTGTAAATTCACCTAGCATGCATGGTCTATTCCACGTGTGAAATTCCAACCATCAAAAGATATACAATAGTGGATTTTATTGTATTTAACGGGGCCATAAATCTGTGTTAATTCAACAATAGAATCTGGACGACAGACCGGCCATCATACAGGCCGATAATTGATTCATCTTTACAATTACCAAGCTGAATAATACGTCATCATTTGCATAATATGTCATCATTTGAATAATTGCCACCATTACGTAGCGGCTAGTAAGAAGATTGACAATTATAGTTATCAACACATCATTAGATCTACCCTGTACAAATGGGGGGGGGGGTGCGCTTTAGATCGTAAAGTCTGTCATATTTTTTTTTTTTTTTTTGTAAACAATATTTTATTTCATTAGAAAATGGATTGGAGAACAGGCTGGGCCTATGTTGATTCCTCTCCTGTCATTGAGTCAGGTGACGTAGTTTCGAACCCAAGCTTTACGTGACGAGGCGTGGGGTGACTGGGGTCATATGTCCATCCTCATTGGTTTTCTCCGGGTTCACCGGTTTCCTTCAGGCTACTAAAGACCCCAACGTGTTCACTCGACACGAATAAGGTCATGTCACAAATCGGGACTAACCCGGAGAAAACCCAAGATGTTGGACAGGCTGCCATAGTACAAGACTGGGATGGAAACCTGACTCAATGACATACCCTGTGATCTAAAGCGCAAGCGTATCCCGGCGTAGGACAGCATTAAAAAAAAGTATACTAATTGTTATATATATATATGGCGGTCGTTTGGGCAGGGATCTATTCTCCAAGTAGAGTAGATAGTTCTCTATATACGGAATGGTTTAACCCTAAACTGTTGGAACTTATTTAAAGGGACTAAATCGCTAATATGTGGGACCTAGAAATTGACACAAATGGGTCGCAACACATATACATAAGTAATATGTATGTATATAAACTGATTTACATTCAATCGTTTCCGTTTTTACTCTAATTTCAAATCAGTTATGTTCGGTGAAATACGCCAGAAGGCTGAATAGAATGGCAATCTCTAGCGCCTGGTTATTCCAGTCTACATCGATAGTATTTATTGCGCAGAATATGGCACCACCTTCTGACATGACTTGTGGAATACGTCTAGTCTCGTTTTTCGAGTCACTTGTTACAAATGGCTCTGAAACGCATTATGATACACGATTCGTGTACCACTGGTAAAATATTTATTTTGTCTTAAATATTGGATATCAGAAGCCCATCTTTTCCCGGTAAGATCACAACATCAATGTTGATTTAATCTATAAATAATTCGTGTTTTCAATATCGAAGACTTTGGATGATATTGAGTTAGAGACTTAGATACTTTAACCTCTGTGGTCGGAACGTCCGCTCACCACTCGCTGCTGTCAACGACAATTCATTTTTTTTATCCGGTTAGTGCAGAAACGCAATGCATTCATTTTAGATTCAATCTAGGATAGATAATTTAATAACACTATCAGTTAGAGTAGTGAGTCGTTGATTTATTATCAATAAGGAAGTACATGTAGTTTGATTGATATAGGTTTTACATGCAATAAGAAGATTACATGTTTAATGAAGCAAGTTCCAAAAATAAAATGTGTATGGCCGTCTTCATTGGTCCGGTTGTTACCAGTGGCGGGGTCAAGGACGGTTCCGGGCTACCATATCCGGGGTGCATCCAATTAAGGAGTGAAATTAAAATTACATTTTGGGAAATTTCAAGTTATGACTGTTAACTTTACTGTTCAAGCTCCCCAACTTAATTTGAATAAAAAGTTTATTTCTTTTCTTATTTCTGGGTTCTAGGCCCTATAATTGTATACTCGGGCCTTGAGGGCTGTTTTCGTATATTTAAAATAGTTTCTTGTCTCACATATATAAGTATGGAGGTGCCCTATACTTGAGTCTTTGGGGCTTATAACCAAGGTGTTGGCCTGGCTACATCTGTTTCACATGTACACCTGCAGTTTTCCCTACTAGATCACGAGATGTAAACAGGGTTAGGGTCCGTGCTTGTTGCCGAGGATTGTGGGTTAGAGTTAGGGTAAGGCTTAGGGCTAGGTCTTGGGTTAGGGTTAGTGCTAGCCTTGTTTACATCTCGTGGCCTATGACAAAATCTGCACGAGTGCATGTGAAATAGATCTGACCGAGTTAGCTCACCAAACCTCTACATCCCGATCATTCTTATTAAAATACAGATCTTTATTTCGTTTCGTTTATTTATACTTTCGATGGCCTACACTAAATGAAGATCTGACCGGTTGTAGTAAAAGGTCGCGTCAGAGTTCGTACTATGACGTCAGACATTGATTAATCAGTCGGCGTTGACTTTTCTAGTGGTTTACCCACAGTTCCGTGCACCTAAAGGCAAAATAAGAAGCCGCCGTAACAGATGATTTCATTGGCCAATCATTCACGCCACCCAGAACACAGGCTATATAACAACTCTTCCAGATCCAAGTGTAGTACAGACAAATAAAAAGAAATTTTGAACTATAAAAAACGAAACGAAATAGGTTCTGTATTTTAATCAGAATGCATACCGATGCCCGATGATTGTTTCAGACATGCAGGGTCATTATTACTTCAATAAAACTGTTCGAAATCGCCATCTTTACTCTGAACATAATCTGAATTCTCGTGGGCCAATCACTCAGCCCGCGAATGGATATATAATCGCACAACATTTGTTTTTGTCAAGTATCGATGTTTACAAATAATTAAGTTTGGCTAACTTTTTAACTAATAAATCTCGTCTCAGGGGGTTCAACAAGATAAAACTGTTGCGTCACAGATGATACAAAAAAGAAATAGTATCCGCAAATTATTTCTGTTCAATTAATCCACCATGCTGACTTCTTCAGTTTATTACATTAACTACTATCGGAGTTACATGATATAAAACATTAATAATCTGGTGGATGATTCACAAACTTTACAAGACTATTCACCATCAACATGTTAAGGGGACGTCATGGATTCTGATAGATAGAAAAGTGTAATCCCTGGGCTGTATTTAGCGATTGATCACAATAAAAAAATCACAATAGAACTTATATGGCGATTAATCACCTGCATGATGTTTCGAGATGTGGTGTCCATATATGGTTATTGTACTCGGAAATATAAAGAAAGTATATGGACTTCTCTCAGTCATTGGCTGACCAATCACCAAAAGGCTAATTAATACTGAAATGAAATGAATGCCCTTCCTTGCCATGCCCCATTGTGCACACATGGATACAATAGGCGGGGAAAATCTCGAGGAACTATAATCGACTAAGAGAGAGAGAGAGAAGAGGTGGGGTGGGGGTTAATGTCCACTCAACACAAACTAGATCATTTCGGGACTAACATATGGTTCAATTTTATTAGATTGTGTGTAGGGTATTTAGAAGTGGGAGGTCCTGGAGAAAACCCACGAGGTTGGACAGGTGACTCTACTTCTTGTCACGTACAACCGGAAAATCGAAACCACGCCAGCTGACGCAATGTCAGACCTTATGATACAACGCGCACGCGCTAGCCACTCGGCAACCCAAACCACTTATCAACTAAGGAACAAACCTATAAATAAAACATACCGATTTTAATCCCAAATTATTGAACCGATAACTGATGTCACGTCACAGTTCCCTGTAATTACATAATGCAATGAAATGGGGTTTAACGTCCTACTTTTCTGCACCAACCGACAGTTATGAAAAAAGAAAATAAAAATGTAAAAAAAAATATAAATCGTACTTACCTTTCTTGACTGTTGACAAATATTGACTCTTTGGTTCCTATTTGAAATTACCCTTGAACACGTGATTGTTTCATACATTTATATAGTTCCTGACATTATGGAACGTGTAATTTATTAAATTCAGAACTTGTTTGTGTCATTTCAAATGGCCACTCTCTATTCAAACAAAAATGTCAGATGTTTTTTTGTGGATTATATGTTATTCGGTTCTTTTTTAGGATAACGAATATATGTTTGTATAGGAGTTAGCGTGGTATTCCCCATCTAATAATATAACATTTACTAAGTAATATCATAATAGTTCTATATACACCTAAATCGATTAGTCACAGAATGGCAAATGTCGTAGCTATATAATAAAAGCCCTTAAACGCATGAAACGTGGTTAGTTGCAATCATCATATTGCGGGAAAATGTTTAATATGGCTCCATGGAGACCACGCGGTGTCGCTTAGGTTATTTAGCAGAAAGTTCATAAATATTTGAAAGTTTTTATCGGTGGATTTATCTAAGTGATATGCACCAGTAACCGAATGGAAAATACAATTTTCTATCAGCATTTATTGAAATGTTTAGTACTACTTTCATTTTAAAAATGTATTAAGTGAATAGGGAATAGGATTTGACCTTTAGTAGGGATTACATAATTAACGTTAATTTCTTCGTCAGCACTCACATAATAAACGAATAACAGACACAAAAGTAAAGTAACCTTTTATAAATCTTGTATGATAACGAGTACTATGGTTTCGATCTCGTGGGTGGATGGGTAGGCTGGTAGATATGTAGGTGTTGATCAACACTCCATATAAAGTATTGAAGACCCTCTTATTCCCTTAAAGGAAATGAAATGAAATGGGGTTTAACGTCCTACTTTCCTGCTCCGAACTGGGCTAATAAAGACGGGCATACGCCATACAGTGTGCTATGAGTGAAATTTTGCCCGGACAGCGGCATTACGGTCTACTCTTATATCGAATTCCAACTGTCAAGGGATCTTTTACGTGCACGCCAATGTGTACACGGGACCTCGATTTTTCGTCTCATCCGAACGACTAGACAACTGTCCTTGTCAGGCTCTCCGTCCTGCATCACTGACAAGGGGGAACCGCGCCGGATATTTCTGGATGAACTTTCTCGGCCAATGCTGGTATCGAACACCCGACCTCCAGGCTTGCGAGCCAGAGTCTTACCCACTTAGCCAACGTGTCCCCTCCCCTTATTTCCTAAAGTAGTTTAAAATGGGCAATACTGAAGGTTAACATGATACAAATATGACTTCCTTAATTCTTTCATGCATGATCTATCGTAAAAATCCTCCAAATCCTGTTGTGAATGTGTTCTTTCACATTCGGTGTCCATATACGATTTGCATCCGGTCATTCAATGTTCAATTATCTTTGTAACAATACCAATACCAGACCGGAAATTGGGGATGAAGATACCTTCTAATGCGAAGGTGACATTTAGATTCTTATCAGACTGAGTATCAGAGCTTCTACTCCACTCTATTATACCACCAACTGCTTACCAATACTCTCATTATATTTGCAAAATTTACCTATTTTCTCTCTGAATCTGAAGTCCACGGTGGTCCCATGACATTCGTTTTCTAAAAATTTTCTAATTTCTGGTGAGTAGGAAAAAGATTACTAGCCTTTCAAGTAAACAACTATGGCACAGTTATCAGAATGATATAAAATTCTAGAGGATTTGTATACAGAGCACCTTAATAGACCATAAACTGGGCGATAATAAGTAGAATCCTTATTTGTAACAGTAGCAAGAGGGCTAGTATTTGCAAATAGTTTGATTGAATCTCAATCTGATTAAAACACAGATCCTATTTCGCTTCGTTTTTTTATAGTTCAAAATTTCGTTTAACTGGTCTTTACTACACTAGGATCTGGGAGAGTTGTTATCATTGACGTGTTCTGGATGATGTAAGGGATTAGCCAATCAAACGGTCTGTTGCGGCGAGTTTTGTGGGTGAGGTGCACGGAACTTTGGGTAAACTGTAAACAACTAGAAACGTCAACGATGATGTTTGACGTCATTAGGTTAAACGCCGCTCGTATGGCACATAATGAGACCTTCCATTACAACTGGTCAGATCTTCATGTAGCGTAGGTCATCGAAAATATTAAAAAACGAAACGAAATATAGATCTGTATTTTAATCAGATTGATTGGATCTCCAAATTTTTGGGCATTTGCATCAAGGTAATCGACAGTGTTAATTATGGGAACGCTTGCTAAGTAAATGATTAAAAAGCAGTGTCGAGAAAGATTAGCCATGGTCTGTCTTGCTATGGACTGAAAGGCGCCATGGCGATTCTAGAAGTATTCAGCATCGATTAGCACTACTTTTTCGGGTAGGTTTTCGCTAACAAGTAGATCTTTGTATTTAATAAATTAGACATAAACAAACATTAACGCGCCATTGCTTTTACAATGGCAACCACTTTCATATCTGCTAAACAATAACTGTCTAGACTAGCGTATAGCCCTTCTCTGTTGGGGCGTTCACTTATACCGCTTTTACATGCTATCCTTTCTAACCGATTCAGAACATTTTTGTTGGACTAGACTAGGCTATGTGATTGCTAGACTTTTAGTAAGTATACTATTCAAAAAAAGTAGGGGATATTTGATTTTTAAGTGTTATTAAAGTCACCTAATGAAACTGACGAAGAAACAAATGACAAAATGAAATGAAGTTCACATTCATCGATTTATTCCAAATGATCGTTAGACTAAGTAAGGCACAGACTGACCATTATAAGGGTAAAATGATACCTGGGGTCAAACAGCAAAGTTACCACAGCATCACAACCAAGTCAGTAACGGGTAAATCCTCCTCTGTTTGCCAAACAAGCATTGGTCCGGCGTGGCATACTCCTAATGAGACGTCTAAGGTCATTTTGGTCCAGATTGTCCCATTCCTGTTGCAACGCAGCAGCAAGTTCTTGGGACATTGACAGGACGTTGTTGACGTTGACGTAACCTCTGTCCAAGCATGTCCCAGACATGCTCGATGGGGGAGAGGTCGGGACTCAGTGCTGGCCAAGGTAATGTGGTGATGTTCTGTTGTTGGAGGTAACCTGTAACGATCCTGGCCCTGTGACATCTTGCGTTGTCATCCTGGAAGATGAAACGGCGGCCATGACGTCGTGCGAACGGCACAACATGGACTGCCAAGATGTTGTCCCGGTAGTACTGGCCTGTAACACGCCCTGCAACAACATGTAAAGCCGTTCTTCCAGCAACAGTGATGCCCCCCCCCCCCACACCATAACAGAACCACCCCCAAATCGATCATGTCTGATGACGTTAACGTCTTGGAAGCGCTCGTTTCGACGACGCCACACCCTCCTACGTCTGTCCAAAAAATCAACAGTGAACCTTGACTCCTCTGAAAACATCACATTGCTCCAGCGTCGATTATCCCAGTGTTGACGATCCCTACACCAACGACGTCTTGCCTGAATGTGATGATCTCTCAAACAAGGGATCACGCGAGGACGTCAGGCGCGAAGGTGACCCCTATGCAGTCGATTCCGAATCGTCTGGCCACTCACTCTCACACCAGTGTCTGTTTGAAGACGAGCGCTGATCTGATTTGCTGTGATGACACGATTTCTCAAGGCCGAGGTACGGATAAATCGATCCTGGGCTTGAGTTGTCGCCCTTGGTCGACCTGAGCGTGGTCTGTCCTGTACAGATTGTGTATCACGGTATCTGGACCATAGCCTGCTTATGACAGACTGAGAAACATTCATCGTCCGCGCCACAACCGCCTGTGTTGTGCCGATCTGTAGCATGCCAAGGGCACGTAACCTTTCATTTTGGGTAAGCCGACGCATATCAAAATTTGTTTTCTGGTCACTAAAACAATTAAACTGATGTTTCCACCCTGGAATTCAATGCCACAATGACTGTAACATTCAAAGTCAAAGTCGTGCAAATCTTGGGTTGGACCCCCATGATGATCCCAAGCATCACCTGCATTCCATGCGGTAGCTATTGGTGCGTTTGGGCGTCACATGTAACTGGAAATGTTTCTTCTGTTAGGTTCTATAGTGACTTTTTTCGTAGTCATTTGCATATTTTAGTATTATGCCCCCAAAATCAAATATCCCCTACTTTTTTTGAATAGTATAGTTTGATTGAATCTCAATCTGATTAAAACACAGATCCTATTTCGCTTCGTTTTTTTATAGTTCAAAATTTCGTTTAACTGCTCTTTACTACACTAGGATCTGGGAGAGTTGTTATCATTGACGTGTTCTGGATGATGTAAGGGATTAGCCAATCAAACGGTCTGTTGCGGCGAGTTTTTTGGGTGAGGTGCACGGAACTTTGGGTAAACTGTAAACAACTAGAAACGTCAACGATGATGTTTGACGTCATTAGGTTAAACGCCGCTCGTATGGCACATAATGAGACCTTCCATTACAACTGGTCAGATCTTCATGTAGCGTAGGTCATCGAAAATATTAAAAAACGAAACGAAATATAGATCTGTATTTTAATCAGATTGATTGGATCTCCAAATTTTTGGGCATTTGCATCAAGGTAATCGACAGTGTTAATTATGGGAACGCTTGCTAAGTAAATGATTAAAAAGCAGTGTCGAGAAAGATTAGCCATGGTCTGTCTTGCTATGGACTGAAAGGCGCCATGGCGATTCTAGAAGTATTCAACATCGATTAGCATTACTTTTTCGGGTAGGTTTTCGTTAACAAGTAGATCTTTGTATTTAATAAATTAGACATAAACAAACATTAACGCGCCATTGCTTTTACAATGGCAACCACTTTCATATCTGCTAAACAATAACTGTCTAGACTAGCGTATAGCCCTTCTCTGTTGGGGCGTTCACTTATATCGCTTTTACATGCTATCCTTTCTAACCGATTCAGAACATTTTTGTTGGACTAGACTAGGCTATGTGATTGCTAGACTTTTAGTAAGTATATGTTAAAAGGGGGAAACGAATCCGTCCTTGGATGCGCGGATCCAATGTATTTATTTCTATTTATAGTCTTTCGCACCCCCCCCCCCCCCTGTCCGCGGTTATTGGTGAATATTCGTGATTTGGATGCCTAGCCTGGTCCTCGGTGCTTTACTGAGAAACAAATATTGTTTATAAAAAAATAATGGAGGCGGGAGGACAACATAGCTCCATGTTGCTCTAAATGTCGTAAAATCGTTAGAGACGGGCAAAAAACGACGATAAAGATTAAACTATTCAAGTCAGCAAGGCAAATCTTTAGATATCGATGGCTATATAGCTAGGGGATATAAAGTTTGATTACTCTTTAAGGGAGATTACTCCAATGAAAGAATTCAGGTTTGCTCATACAATGTCACGGCCATATACGCACATTACTCATCATCTTGGTAACATTCCCCGTAACAAATATGCAAAGAAAAATATATGAAAGTATGCACATATTACATATCTAGTACATAACCCAATTATCAGTACAGGACAAGGCCAACACTATCCCACTCCATGCTGGTATATTAGCCTTCATATTATATTTGTAAGTTTCAGATAAGCTATCTATCTATACAAATAGTGACTTTGCTTTCTCTGACATACCTTAGTCGCTGACATATTTAAGTTACGCTACTAGCCATTTGGACTTATATCATTTACCTGGCGGTTGTGTTGGACAGTTGAGTAATATACACCAGCATCAAAATGGCCGAGTTAAAAGTGGATTATAATTATTTAGGTAGAACGGGTCTTCAGGTTTCGAACCTGTGCCTGGGTACCATGACATTTGGACAAGCCACTGTGAGTAGTTTTACTATTTATGATTGACATTGTTGGGATACCCTGTTAAAGAGGGTAAGTCGCTAATTCAATATTGCAAACACGACTTACTGGTCAACATTGATGTTGTTATCTTACAGTGAATAGATGGGCTTCTAATATCAAATAATACAAAATGAAAATTTAAAATTGGCACACGAATCGCGCGCCAGAATGCTTTCGAGCGCGTTTTGTAATGAAGCGACTCGGTGAACGAGGCTAAACAGACCCCATAGGAGAATACTCCCGGTGTAGACTGGAATAACCAGACGCCAACGACGGCCATTCAGTTTCGACGAACAAAACTGATTAGAAATTAAGGTAAAAACAGAAACGATTGAATGTAAATCAGTGTATATACAATCATATTACATTATTACATGCGTGGTGGGAGCTTTCGACAATATTCTAACTCCAATGCAAAGGCGCTGCTCCTGGAAACAAATCCTAAGAAAAATAACTTGATAGGAGCCGTTGGGATAATGGCGATCATGTACAGCCAACCTCGACCCGGTTTATAATATGGGCGTATCCATGCTATAACGTTAGGTGACGGGTAACCGAATATAAAAGTCCTCGTGACTCGATCTGAATAATTTTAGATTCAAAACACAAGGTCGAATATAATACAAAGTCCAGAAAGGTTTTGCATCGGTATGCGATAAAACAAGGGATTCAACTTTACAAGTGAAATAAAGTTTTAAAAAGGTTGAAAAGGAGACACTTGGTACGACAAATGGAGGTTCCGTGTACAAGGTCGCGAGCACGTAAAAGAACACTTCACAGTTGCAATTCGATGTGAGTAGGCTGCGGCGCCGCTCTCAAGGCAAAATTTCCCGCCAGTCTTCAATAGCCCACATTTCGATTCAATTCATTTCAATATTTTTTTCAGGTTGGACTACCTGGTCAGTGTGATGAAGAATTATCACATAAGATATTAAATCGATATGTGGAATGGGGAGGTAATTTTATAGATACTGCTGATGCCTACTCTGGAGGATTATCAGAATCCATTATTGGTACTTGGCTTAAACAGTAAGTTTTGGATGATGAAATGTTTCCCTATGTGGACACATTATGAATCGTCGTTTTTCAAATAATGTGTAGCTTTAAGTAACAATATTCTTCATAACACAACTTTATGGATTTATTACTTCTTAGTTTATTACATGCAACGTTTCAATATTCTTACGGGTGTCTTTATCAAGTAGTTAATCCATAAAGTTGTGTTATTATGAATAGTATACCTTTACTTCTAAGTGGCATTCAAGGACCACGTCTTCATTATCCCAGTCGGAGTAGAACAGCTGGGCGTTAAACCCCATTTCATTTCATTTCATTGCATTCAAGGATATTAACAATATTACAATATTGTTATTTATTTATGAAATAACCTTATGAAATGTTACAAACCTCCATATTTCTCAAATACGACGTTTAAAAACACCAATTCTTAAATTTGTTGGCCACAAAAAAGCGTTTAGCAAGTGGCGTTTTAGAGATATAAACGATTGGAACTTAATTAAACTGTTTGAATTTATAAA
Organism: Patella vulgata; assembly: GCF_932274485.2. Taxonomy (NCBI): domain Eukaryota; kingdom Metazoa; phylum Mollusca; class Gastropoda; family Patellidae; genus Patella; species Patella vulgata. The sequence goes on from NC_065885.2 coordinate 10,796,100, forward strand.
TTGAGTTAAAGGACAGAAATTCGATCTTTTTGGGACAACATATTGTGGTAATTGTTATTTCTATGGATATGTGTGCCATGCGAGAATAACATCTTTTCATGAACAGTGTTGTTTTCCCTCTATTCTCCTTCGAATTTCAATTGCCAATTGCCAATGGATCTCTTGCATGAACTATCAGTCCCGTTCGAGCCACACCTGAGCCACACAGATTCTGGTTGAGAATCTAATGTCCTAACCAGATCAATGTCAATCACCCCCACCCCTTCTTGTACCGCTTTTAGGGCGGGGTTGGGTTACCGAATGGTTTAACGCGTTTGATCATAAGGTCTATCATTGAGACAAGTAGTATGGTTTCCCCGTTTGTACGTGATAAGGAGTAGGGTCCACCCACGTGGGATTTCTCTGGGTTCCCCGGTTTCCGATCACGATGAAAGACTCCTACGCGCAAGCGAATTAGTGAAGTACGTTGGACCATATGTAAATCCTGCCGAGTGGACGTCCCCCACCCCATCTCCTCTCTCTCTCTCTCTCTCTCTCTGTGCCTTGATACAGTTGTCCAAATACAGGTGGTTTTTTGTCGGATAAAGGCTTGATTAGGACAAGTAGATTTTTATCATTTCAAATGTTTGTAGTATATTACATGGTTGATATCATAGTCCAAATTCAGGTGGCTTTAGACCGATTTTATCAGTTCAAGTGTTTAGTGCATGGTCTTGCATCGTATCTGCACATTTTGTAACCTTGGCGTACAACGTGTCTACATACTTTATAATATTGACGTACATCGTGTCTACTAACTTTATAACCTTGACTTACAACGTGTCTACCTACTTTATAACCTTGGCGTACATCGTGTCTACAAACTTTATAACTTTGACTTACATCGTGTCTACCAACTTTATAACCTTGACTTATATCGTGTCTACAAACTGTATAACATTGACTTACATCGTGTCTACCAACTTTATAACCTTGACGTACATCATGTCTACCAACTTTATAACCTTGACTTATATTGTGTCTACCAACTTTATAACCTTGACTTATATCGTGTCTACAAACTTTATAACCTTGACGTACGTCGTGTCTACAAACTTTACAACATTGACGTACAGCATGTCTCTACCAACACACTGGTATGTTAGACAGAGTACTTTATAGTCTATCCAATCTCTGGCTCATGGTAACCAATGTAAGAGTGGGGAACTGAGTTTATGTGGCCACGATATGATGATCTCGGGACAATTTTTGCTGTGAGATGTTGGATTTGCTGAAGGTGATTTAGTTGAAATTGAGAAAGATCGATGAGAAGACCACTACGATAATGATCGGGCGGGAGCTGCAGCTGTATCCTGTGTTAAGACACGGCGGGTGGAACTGATGGGGTTTTTTTTCAGATGACAGCAACATCTTCTACACAGATCATCAACTGTTTGTTGTTTGTGTAAACTGATGTTGGCGGAAATCCCCCTTGTTCAACTTTTTCCTTTGTTGGTTCATAAGGTGGGTAATTGAGTTTCGGGGCAAAACAGGATAACTTCAGCTTTATCCGAATTTACTTTCAAACGTTTTAGACCCATCAACGTTTTAGCGTGTAGACATTCTTATAAGCACCCCCTGTTGATCTGATCCAGGAACAAAATACCCATAAAACTGAGTATCGCCAGCATAGATATGGTGACATATCGAATTTTGATCCAGAACACCTCCAATTTCCTTTGTATACACTGCAAATAGGACAGGCCCTAAAACAAACGTATCTATATGACAAATAAGTCGTTAATAAAAATAATGTGTTATCAGTTTGCACATATCCAGTTTGCTTTGTATACATGGTAAATAAGACATGTCCTAAAACAAATCCGTGAGGAACACCACTACTTGACGAACACATTCTGATCTCATACGTACTTTATAACCTTGACCTTGTAGATAAAGAAAATACATCTTCAGGACAAATAAGACATTAATCAAAAAACATGTGTTATCAATCCTATCTTTTAACAACACAATAAAATATTTATTTGTAGACAACAAAGGGATAGATATATTCTGGCCACAAAGGTATTTTTCTGGAAACAAAGAGATAATGTCAATCGTCAAGGGTTAACAAGACGACATATTGTACAAAGTATTGAGGAAAGTCTAGAAAGATTACAAACAGATTATGTTGATCTCTATCAAGTAAGTTCCAAAATAACTGTGTATTCATTTAAGATATATAAATTGTCCTCAATTATAGTTTGAAGTCGCTCTGTTCATTTGAGGGAGTTGGAAATATTGTGAAAGTTTAGTTCCTAAAATGTATATTAGCCCAATTCCGTTCAGTATTTACAAAAAATATGATGAATTGACAAATTAAACAAACCAGCGCTACGTAGAAGAGAAAATGGGTAAAATATCCAATCCTGAAGATTATCTACTGTTAATATTTTGCTTTTGTTTTCTTAATTACCTAAATGTTAATTAATCCATTTGATCCTTTCGGATTGAACCGTGAAACTTTTGATATTATGAGCAATATGATGCCCAGGAACGTTAAGATAAATATGCTAATCAGTCACGAAATCCACAAATTAAATATTGTAGAAAAATGCGCGATCAAGATCGGCGACTTTAAATGTCATAATTTAAAAATATGATCACAATACACCATTAATTTCCCCATAAACTTCAATGTTATTTCACGCTGGTGTCGCAAACTGAAATTCTTTCCACAATATTCGTTAGGCTAATTCCTGCGCAAGACATAAACTATAACACCCATCAATCATCTCTGCTGAAGCATGTTTGGTGTTCACCATGAAAATCTCTAACCAGGAAAAGATAAAGTAGACTGGAGGCAATTCCTGGGGAATTACCCATGTAATTCTTCCAGACAAATATTTTTTTTCTACTAAAACTAGCTATATATTCAAAATTCAAAACCTGAAAAGAGAGAACAAAATTACAGGTGAATTGTACTATCTTTTTAAACTTTGCACTTCATTCTAAATGTAGGAATTTATGTTTGTTCTGTGTCGTATATATGACCGTTATCTATTTTCCTTTGTTATTAATTTCTAGATGCATTGTTGGGATAATGCCACGCCCCTCCGGGAAACACTGTTGACGTTTAACGACCTGATACGTTGTGGTAAAATTTTCCTTTGTTATTAATTTCTAGATGCATTGTTGGGATAATGCCACGCCCCTCCGGGAAACACTGTTGACGTTTAACGACCTGATACGTTGTGGTAAAATACGTCATGCTGGTTGTAGTAACGTTACGGGATGGCAGTTACAACAAATAGTTGATTTAAACAGAGAACTTGACCTTAATCCATTTGTTAGTCTTCAGGTAGGTTTCATTTATTATATTTATTAGTCTTGACGTAGGGTTGGTTGAATTGTAACAATTAACTTATTTTTAAAACGTGAAAGTCCAGAAAGGATGTGCTGTAACATAACTACTTCCACATCCCATTTCTTGGAATCCTCGATTTAATAAGTATTTTGTAATTCATTGTTATTATATACTGAGAATCATGTCTGGTTGACCATCGACTGTAATGTCCTTGTTTTTCATCTCACTGGTATTGCATAAACTAAATGGATGTCTTCCGTATATTATGCTAAGAGGGAAATGTTGCCTACGGTTATAACTGACAAAGTTTCTTTAACATTTGTCGTCCCATCCGATCGACTAGACGATTGTTCCAGTGTCTTACACTTCTGATAACAGGAAACATGTTGGCAATTCCCCAGGAAATTGTTCGGCCAGCACCGGTATCGAACAACGGGGACCACCTGATTAGTGTGCCGACACCTTCTACCCTGAGCCACCGTGTCAGTTTCAGTGAATAAATGAACTCGTATGCAACGGAGTTGACTTGAAAATGATTTAATTCTATGATTGCAGCAACAATACAGTCTGGCTACCAGATATGATGAGTTCGAATCTTTTAGTGTCTGTAAATTAAATGGTATTGCCGTCCTACCATGGAGTCCTTTAAAAGGGTAAGTTAAAAGAATCTTTTAGAATATTGCTACAGCTGTCAGTGGATAGAGTTACATCCACACGAATTATATATATATTTTCAAGTGGGCATAATAATATATATTTCTGTATATTAAAGCGGAGTACTATCTGGTAAATACAAGCGTGGACAAAGACCTGAGTCGGGATCTGGAAGAATTGGTTGGGCAGCACAAGATGCCAAAAGAGGAAACCAAGCTTGTCCAGGCTGGGATAAACTAGAAGGAAGTGAAAGAATATGGAACACAATTGGCAAGCTGGAGGATATCAGTAAAGCTAAAGGTGGGATAGTCTTGGTTAATAACATTTACGGCGTTCCAAAAACTGGAGCCATGGTGGCTTGGTGAGTAAGATGCTGGCTCACTAGACAGGAGTTTCCGGATTCTATTTCCACGAGATTTTCCAGGCCCACTTTTCTCGTTAAGTGGCAAATGGCGGAGGAACAAGTAAGAAAGTGCAAAATTTAGGGATATTCCATACTTGTTGCTCTTGTTAATGGTGCGAGGCTAACGGCCTAGCAAGGAAGAGCGTCTAGTTCTGCGGATGGTACGAAAACTGAGGTCCCGGGTATACCCTTGGTGGCGTGTTAAAGATCCCCTGACTGCTACAAACCTATAACACACTTTCCATCATAATACACTTCATTAACCCTGTTTTCCAAACATTGTAACGTATCTTTTCTAAAGCATACCTATTGGTGCAGAAGGGTTTAAGGCGTTAGGTTTTTTATTTTGTTTAGCAAACACTGTAAAGTATCTTGTCTAAAGTGGAGATTTCCACAATGACATGTTGTTCCTTTCTGTCTCCAGGTAAATCAGTTGCCCAGGTGGCAATACGATGGTTATTACAAAGGGATGTTGTATCATCTGTTTTAATTGGTGCTAGAAATCTTGATCAGTTAAACAGCAATATGGGTGCCAGTTCCGGTTGGAAGTTAACCAAGGAGGAGGTATATATATTCTAGATTACATGGATTAAGATGACTAATAGTTTCCAATAAAACCAATAAGGGAACCGCGGTGGCTTCTCTACTGGCAAGGCGCTGACTCGCTAACCAGGGGGGTCCGGGTATCGATCCGGACGGTGATCGAAAAAGTTCTCTGGAATTTTCTCCATTCGGATGGGACAAATATGTACTAAATCGAAAGAAGAGTAGACTTTGACGCCAGTACTCAGCCAAATTCCCCTCATAGCCCACTGTACAGCGTATGATTGTCTTCATTGGCCCAGTCGGTGATTTCATGATAGAGGTACTAATGTCTTACTGAACATTTATAAAGAACAATTAAACATCCTAACGCATAAAAAATCTCAAACATATTTTGTATTATAATTTTATTTTTTTAGATGCAACAATTGAACGAAGTTTCTATGCCGGAAATACCATATCCTTATGAACAAATATGGCGACTGAATGAAGTCAAAAAGAACCGATTTGTACCGAGTTATTTGGTGGGCGATATCGTGGATTAGAATACGATATTTTTAAACAACTCTGTTTTGTATTGTAATAATTCACAGAATCAAAATTCATATCGAATGGTTTTAAATGTTTTGAAAATATTTTCTAGTAAATTAGAATGATAAACCTGTCCTGTCAAGACGCGGGTGCCTAAAATGGTTGCTACTTCTTTGAAGTACGTTTTGGTCCGTATGGTAGCTACGGTATCCTCTTACGTCATAAATATTATAGCATTTAGAGGGCCATAGCATAGAACAGATTATGGTCCTCCAATATATATACAATTCAAAATAAAAACGACACTAATAAACTGTTATAGTTGTTCTAGATTTTTCGGATGCAAGATACTGGATAAGTTCATTCAACTGCCGATTACGTTCCATAGAGTTTGTCCTGTAAATTGCAAATAACTCTTGAGATTTATTTTATGGTATTTCCAATTTGAAAATGAATTTAACCATTTCATTACTACAATAATCATATAATAAATGTTTACTGATATTATGACTTTGTTTGTCTCCTTTTGTGGGTATCTTTCCGTTGAGCAGCATCATTTGCATCACGGTAAATCCCGCAATAAAATCACTAGAGTTCTTCCATGTCTAACCGATTAGAAAAGGGATATTTTTTGGATAGACAATGCAGGAAGAGCATTGCCATGTTTGGTAAATAACGTGTTATTTTCTTTGATCAAAATACTTCTATTTTTAACACAGGTGGATAAAAGGGGAAACCTTAAAATTGTCTTTGGGGGGTTGGTCCACACTCGTAGCCAGCGGGGGGAAGGGGGCAGTGCCTCTCCTACTCCCCCGAAACCGAAAATAAATTGCCGACCATAGTTCTAAAATACCTACTGTTTGTAATAGACAGCAGTCAGGGATCATCATGTGGAGTACTAGAGACGGGTGTCAGTCGGCGCCCCTTCTAAAAGAATTTTGAAATTCACCATTCTAAATGATGTAAAAAAAAAACAATGCTCGTATAGATTGTCGGACCAGACGATCAATGACGCATCGTAGTTCTTTTAGCGTTCGGGAATCGCTGTGCAAAATGTCTGGACTGTGAAACTTTCTGGTCCTTGTTGGTGGGCAGCACACCCGGTTAAGCCTATGGTGATACTGTTTGAGTTACATACAACTTTGTAGGGGCGTTGTGATGTATAAATATGATGTATACATATCATTGGTTGTGTTCTGATATCTATCTCCCCTATATTGTGTACTGACTTGCCTAATGGCCCACTGTCGTTCATTGTTCAGAGTTCGCTAGAGAACGATTTTCTGGACCGGGGGAAGACCCCCGGACTCTCCTCCATCCGGGAAGGGGGGAACCTGACCTGGATTGTTCCTTGTTTATACGGAATCAGATTAGAAAGAATCATCGTTCTCTTTCTTTGCTGTTTGTGAATCCCCATTGGAACCGTAAACATACTATAGAACAAGACGTTGCCCCATGTTGTTTTTCAGGAGTAGAAAGATTTCAGCCCACGAAGATTTCAGGAAGAGTTGAAGCCAATCAAGTGACGGCAATTAACACCAAACTATTCAGCTCAATCGATAATGCTGGGTTCCCACTATCACGATTCAGGCTACGCATGAAATCGTGGTTTTAATCGTAGAGTAATCGTGGGGATCCTGTCAGGGTTTATCATATATTGAGTTCGGTCGTAGCAATGGTGTTAATCGTATCGAAACGTATCAGGACGTTTCTGCAGATGCCAGATCGTGGACCCAATAGGGACACACCCGAACGTCAAGCATCGCACGACAGAGGAACCTAGCATTAAGTCCTAGGTGATTTGCGCCATGGCCATCCATATGGTTAGTGGGTGTAACGGTTGGTTACTGTTAAAGGGAGATTACTCCAATGAAAGACGTTGAAGAGTTGTTTCGCAATGTCACGGTCACGCCCACACTTTGTATTGTTTGTTCGTCTGGTACAAGAAGTATGCGAGAAGGAGTATATGCGACTGTGTAGGTAGATTCCATGCATAACCCAGGATCAGTATACTTGGACAACACAAGATCAGCTGTCTATGCAAGCTTATAAAGTAAAGTCATATCACTTACATATTCAAGTTACGCTACTAACCATTTGAATCAATTAAACTCCTGTCATTTAAGTGGGCCAAGTTTCACATACCATCAAAATGGCGGAGTTAAAAGTGGATTACAATCATCTAGGAAGAACGGGTCTTCAAGTTTCGAATCTGTGTCTGGGTACCATGACATTTGGACAAACCGCAGTGAGTAGGTCTTTACTACTTAAAATTAACATTGCACGAATACTGCATGACGTTTTGGTCACTGATTGGGTGTCGTCATGGGTTTTATTACAGTTGCAACGCTTTTGTGGGTGATTCTAATCTGACCCCCCCCCACCCTTCCGTTGCCGAACTAAACCCGACTGTTCTGGAGAATCATAAGGTCTACCACTGAATCAAGTGGTGTGGTTTCGATCCCACACTTGTACGTGACACGTAGTGAGGTCACCTGTCCAACCTAATAGGGTTTCTCCGCCACCTCCGGGTTACTTCCTCTTCCACTATAGACCCCACAAGAGAATTGTTCAAAACAAAATGTACCAAATGCGAATTCCAAAACGACCTGGTTGTTTCCAGTGGACGTTAAACCCCATTTTCTTCCACTTTGTGACCGAAACGCGTGTGATATAAACGTTGCCAACTTACACCAACCAAAAGAAACGGTAGACCGAGTTTACGGCCACGGACGCGAAGGTCAAATAAAAGAGGTTGATCGAATAAAGTATAAAATCCTGAAAGCTTTCTCAGGGGCATGCGATAAATAAAAAAAAACATTGATAAGGAAAATAAAGGACTTTAATCGCACAATAAAACTAAAGAGTTAAACACGCGAATTCACGACACGGTACCATAAATAAAAAAAATCCCATGAAATATGAATCTGATTCGCAAAGTTTTCGTGCGATATTTACAATAACTGACAATGAAAATATTGAAGTGGAAGCCCTGTCGTGTAATATATAATATTTGTTTGTGCAATATCATTATATTTTCTCATGACCAATATTTATTCTTTAGACTGGATTACCAGGACAGTGTGATGAAGAATTATCACATAAGATATTAAATCGATATGTGGAATGGGGAGGTAATTTTATAGATACTGCTGATGTCTACTCTGGAGGATTATCAGAATCCATTATTGGTACTTGGCTTAAACAGTAAGTATTGGATGATAAAAGCTTTCAATATGTGGGCGTATTATGAGACATCGATATGTGAATAATCTATGTCTTGAGAATAATCTGTAACTTTATTGGGTTGCGTCATACAGTGTGTGTGTGCTATGGGGGCAATAATTGTTCTCTTATGTCGAATTCCAACTGTCAGCGGTTCGCTACACGGGACCCTGGTTTTTCGTCCGATCCAAATGACTAAATGAAGTTCCTTTCCTTGCCAGTCCCTTCGTTTTGTCTTTCGCCACAGTGACAAGGGGAGAAACCACAATGTTTTATTTACTGAGCAACGACGGCTTCCAACTTTTTCTGAGATTCATAACATATGTATAATGTCTGGTTGATTTTGTCCAGATACAGGTGGCTTTAGGAGGATGGAAGTCAAGCCTAGTTTCAATCTGATTAAAACACAGTCCCTATTTCGCTTCGTTTTTTATAGTTCAAAATTTCGTTTTACACTTGGATCTGGAAGAGTTTTTTTTATATAACCCCAGTTCTGATTGAATGTGAGGGATTAGCCAATAAAACGGTCTGTTACGGCGTGTGGTGGACGTATCCTAGTAGAAAAATCAATGCTGATTAGTAAATCAGAAGTCTGACGTCATAGGGTCAAAGGCCGCGCGTATGACCCCTCACGCGATCTCCCACTACAACTGGTCAGATCTTCATGTAATGGAGGTCAGCGAAAGTATAAAAAACGAAACGAAATATAAATCTGTATTTTAATCAGATCGGCCTTGTTTAAGACAAGCTGATTTTTATCATTTCAAGTATTCACTGCATGGCCGTACATATTATGTCTAAATGTGACATTTTAGATAACAAAATGCACAAACTAATCTTCATGTGTTATCAGTTTTGCACCCGATGTCTGCATTTTGATATCCAATAAATCTAAAATTTAAGATTTTTAAAATATATTTTATCGATACCCAATAATCATTTTAACTCAATAAGATATTTATTTGTAGACAACAGAGGGATAGATTTATTCTGGCGACAAAGGTATTTGCTTGGATACAAAAAGATAATATAAATCGTCAAGGATTAACAAGGCGACATATTGTACAAAGTATTGAGGAAAGTCTAGAAAGATTACAAACAGATTATGTTGATCTCTATCAAGTAAGTTCCAAAAAATCCTTTAAAGGCATTTATTAACAGGATAGAATTATAGACTATAACACATACGTATGGAAAACCAATTACTTAATTTATACGTGCGACGTTTTGAAGAGAATGAACTCGACGTTATCATAAAGATACTCATCGAAACGTCGTACAAATTAGTTAAAGGAGGAAAGTTACCCACTCAGTATCATCCATAGTCCTCGACATTGTAAACATGTATTGGTCAATATAAATCAACATTGATGTTGTTATCTCACCTTGGGCTTCTAATATTCAATATTACAGACAAAATAAAACTTTTACGATTGGCGTGCCAGAATCCTGACGGGCGCCATTTGTAATGAAGCGACTCGATGGACAATGCTGAACATATCCCACGGGAGAATACTTCCGGTGTAGACTGGAATAACCAGACGCTAGAGATTGCCATTCCATTGAGACTTCTGACGTATTTCGCCGAACATACCTGATTTGAAATTAGAGTAAAAAATGGAAACAATTGAATGTAAATCAGTTTATTTTATGATCAGTAGTGGAATACCGCGTTTTATCAGTGAAATAAAAGTGTTATTCCACTGGCTAGTTGTTTTTACCTAAAATGATTGTAAAATCATAAAATAAATAGAACATTTGTCGTTTTGTCGTGAATAACATATTTTATTTCATCTCTAAGCAAGAAAACGTTTATATTTTCACTCATGCTACGCTTCTCGATGGAATAAAATATGTTATTCACTCTAAAACGACAAATATTCTCTATTTGCATACATTCATAATACATTATTTTATGCGTTGCGATCCATTACTGTTCGGGGGGGGGGGGGGGGTGGATGGCTGAATGGTTAGAGTGCGCACGCTCTATCATAAAGTCTGTCATTGAGTCGACTGGCGTGATTTCGAATCCCCGGTTGTACGTGACAAGGAGTAGGGTCGCCTGTCCAACCTCGTGGATTTTCTCCGGGTCCTCCGGTTCCTCCCACTGCTAAAGACCCCTATGCGCAAGCGAATTATTGAAATAAAATTAAACCATATGTTAGTCCCGAAATGACCTAGTTTGTGTCGAGTGGACGTTAAACCCAATTTCTCTCTCTCTCTCTCTCTCTCTCTCTCTCCATTTGTTTTCCGACGTGGTTTCCCCTTGTCAGTGATGCAGGACGGAGGGGATGAAAAGGACAGCTGTCTAGTCCTTCGGATAAGACGAAAAACCGAGGTCCCGTGTAAACATTGGAATGCACGTAAAAGATCCCTTGGCAGTTGGAATTCGATATAAGAGTAGGCGATAGTGCCGCTGCCCGGGCAAAATTTCCCTCATAGCACACTGTATGGCGTATGCCCGTCTTCATTAGCCCAGTATAGGAGCAGAACAGTAGGACGTTAAACCACATTTCATTTAATTTCTCTCCATTTGTGTTCATTTCTAGGCGTCAAAAATAGCGATTTAGCTCATTTACGTAATGGTTCTTCCAAGAGCAGGTGTTATAGTTTAAGTACAAAAACAAATCCGTATTTTAAAGCCACTGATTGTCATTTCGTGAATTTTTAATCCATTACAAACTAAACTATAATTGCGAAAATTAGGTCTCCAAAAATGTTTCAGTTCGGTTCAGTATTTTCAAAGGTATAATGAACTGAAATGTTGATGGGCCTCTTTTTAATCCGATTGTAAATAGCGTGTTTTCTTAATTATCTCATAATCATTTTGAGTCTATTTTAGCGTGGATTAAACCGTGAAAATTAGATATTTCACAAAACATACTTTAATATATGTGGTAGTTATCTTTCTATTTTCATGATTTTTAATCTTTCAGACGCATTGTTGGGATAATGCCACGCCCCTCCGGGAAACCCTATTGACGTTTAACGACTTGATACGTTGTGGTAAAATACGTCATGCTGGTTGTAGTAACGTTACAGGATGGCAGTTACAACAAATAGTTGATTTAAACAGAGAACTTGATCTTAATCCATTTATTAGCCTTCAGGTAGGTTTCATACTTGTACTTAATCCATTTTTTGTGCTTGTACTTTTGCCATCTATTATATATGTACTTTATCCATTCATTATACTTGTACTTAATCCATTTGTTATACTTGTACTTAATCCATTTGTTGTACTTGTACTTAATCCATGTGTTGTACTTAATTCATTTGTAGTACTTTTACTTAATCTATTTGTTGTATATGTACTTAATTCATTTGTTATACTTTTACTTAATCCATTTATTATATATGTATTTAATCCATTTATTATACGTGTACTTAATCCATGTACTTAATCCATTTATTATATATGTACTTAATCCACCTGTTATACTTAATCCATCTATTATATTATATGTACTTAATCCATTTGTTGTACTTGTACTTAATCCATTTATTATATTTGTCTTAATCCATTTATTATATATGTACTTAATGCGAATAATGGCAGGTTGACGTTACAGGGTGTCATGAATGACGTGTGTCCCGGTCATTGGCGTTTTCGTCTACTTATTTTCGAATTCAAAACCTCAAAGTTTCGTTTATTTGCAGCCAATGTGTACACGAGACCTCAGTGCGTCACAGTTTCGTTTTTTTGCAGCCAATCTGTACACGAGACCTCAGTGTATCACTCCCCCCCCCTTTCGCGGGCAACACAGGAACGAACCGAAAGCTTCTGGTTAGTGGACCAGGGCAGTACTGGCTGGGTCACGTAACGTCCTTGAATTTATTAATAAAGCAACGAAACGGTCTGTCAACTGTAAAGAATGCCGGATAAGCCCAAGAAACTTACCCGGCCTATACCCGGACCGAACCCGAGATCTAATGGTTAGGGAGTCAGTGGTTTACTCCATTGTCCACCCGAGTATTGCAGATCTAATGGTTAGGGAGTCAGTGGTTTACTCCCTGATCAACCCGAGTATTGCAGATCTAATGGTTAGGGAGTCGGTGCTTTACTCCATGGTCCACCCGAGTATTGCAGATCTAATGGTTAGGGAGTCAGTGCTTTACTCCCTGATCTACCCGAGTATTGCAGATCTAATGGTTAGGGAGGCAGTGCTTTACTCCCTGATCTACCCGAGTATTTTTGTGTCAGTAAACACCTGGAACTCCCAATGCATCACAGTGAAGTAAACCGATATTAATTCTATGCTTGCAGCAACAATACAATCTTGCTTCAAGATATGACGAATTCGAATCTTTTAATGTGTGTAAATTAAATGGCATCGCTGTTTTACCATGGAGTAACATAACTACTTCCACATCCCATTTCTTTGAATCCTCGATTTAATAAGTATTTTGTAATTCATGGTTATTATATACTGAGAATCATGTCTGGTTGACCATCGACTGTAATGTCCTTGTTTTTCATCTCACTGGTATTGCATGGACGTCTTCCGTATATTATGCTAAGAGGGAAATGTTGCCTACGGTTATAACTGACAAAGTTTCTTTAACATTTGTCGTCCCATCCGATCGACTAGACGACTGTTCCAGTGTCTTACACTTCTGATAACAGGAAACATGTTGGCAATTCCCCAGGAAATTGTTCGGCCAGCACGGGGACCACCTGATTAGTGTGCCGACACCTTATACCCTGAGCCACCGTGTCAGTTTCAGTGAATAAATGAACTCGTATGCAACGGAGTTGACTTGAAAATGATGTAAATTCTATGATTGCAGCAACAATACAGTCTGGCTACCAGATATGATGAGTTCGAATCTTTTAGTGTCTGTAAATTAAATGGTATTGCCGTCCTACCATGGAGTCCTTTAAAAGGGTAAGTTAAAAGAATCTTTTAGAATATTGCTACAGCTGTCAGTGGATAGAGTTACATCCACACGAATTATATATATATTTTCCAGTGGGCATTATAATATATATTTCTGTATATTAAAGCGGAGTACTATCTGGTAAATACAAGCGTGGACAAAGACCTGAGTCGGGATCTGGAAGAATTGGTTGGGCAGCACAAGATGCCAAAAGAGGAAACCAAACTTGTCCAGGCTGGGATAAACTAGAAGGAAGTGAGAAAATATGGAACACCATTGGAAAGCTGGAGGAGATCAGTAAATCTAAAGGTGGGATAGTCTTGGTTAATCAGATTTACCATTATTGCCTCTTGTGTCTTCCATACATGGTAGCCACGATGGTTCGACGTGTATGGACCGGCCAGAAGGTCGTGTGGGTATTCCAGACTTGTTGCCTAGCAAGGAATAGAGTCGAGTTCTGCCAATGGAACGAAAACAGGTCCTGGATATACCATTTGCTCCAATTTAAAAAATCTTCAGACAGCTTCAAAACTATCAGTGCACAATTTACATCATAGCGTAATTCATTAACTCTGTGGGTGTAAAAAAATAAGACGTTAAACTTTTTATTTTGTTTTCCGAGCACTGTAAGGTATATTTTCTAAAGTGGAGATTTCCATCATGACATGTTGTTGCTCTCTTTCTCCAGGTAAATCAGTTGCCCAGGTGGCAATACGGTGGTTATTACAGAAGGATGTTGTATCATCTGTTTTAATTGGTGCTACAACTCTTGATCAGTTAAACAGCAATATGGATGCTAGTTCCGGTTGGAAGTTAACCAAGGAGGAGGTACTAAATTATATTTATAACGATTGATGTGTCAAGTTTACAATGAAATGTGTAACACTGTACTGGTTTTGTGACATAAAAAAATTTGTGAAGGAATAGAACCGCCCCTACTTGTAGGAACCATGGTTTGGACTATACGAGATAGAACTGTAAAACATGTTAACCATGTCAAATGATAAGTGGTATCAGGTGTTAAACCATAGCGATATCCTGCCTCGTGCACGTCACTACATATAGAGAATCTCCTACGAGTCGATACAGTAAAACAAAAACGAGGCTCTGTCGAGGTTTTTTTTTACTTTATCGACGAGTGTTGATATTTTTTGATATCAAAATAGACAAGTACTGAAGTAGGAGATTTTATTTATCACCCAATCCTTTCTTACGTGCAGAAATAAATAAATATAATTCTTTGCTGTAGACTTCACTTTTACTGAACCTGATTACATTACGGCGTAGTGATACATCATTTTTTGGCAGCTATTTAACCATTGCAAAGTCCTTTATATTGACCCAGTGTTTCCATCAAAGTAAATTAAATAAAAATAATTCATTTTTAATAAAAAAAAAAAAAAAAAAAAAAAGAAGTTACTTTTAATAAAAAAGGAACTGTTCTTTGAAAATACAAAAAAGTAGTTCCTTTTTAACTGACCAATCAAATTCATGTAAAGCGATATCTCCCAAGGGATTTAACGCTGTAGATTATGAAATTTATCACACAAGCGATATCTACTGTAGAATGTATTATTGCGTGATAAATAGCTATAACACATCAGTGTCTGTTTGCGTATATGAGAATTTCATTGAAGAGAATTCGTCTACACATGTCGACAGTTAACGTCGTCCCACAAATCTCTTTCACCCTAATTTCCATCTACTTGTAGTTCTCCGATTACCAGCTTGTACGTGACAAGGAGTAGGATCGCCTGTCCAATCTCTTGGGTTTTCTCCAGATCAACCTCTCTACATCCTCTATACAAGAAACAACAAACTAACACCGGGTCTGAGTAGTACAACCACACAGGACCGTATCTAGCGGGGGTGCAGGGGGTACATTGCACCCCCAGAAAAAAAAGGCGCCCCGATAAATTGCGCCCCCACCCAATCCAAAAAAACAAAAATTATTTGACAATCTTTCAATTATAAAATAATACACTTGATTATGATCAGACAGTAATGCTCTTAAGGCACTGATAAGTCGATCGATTTTAAGGGCGCCCACACGCCAATGGGTTCGTTTGCAATAATCCAAACTTTCTTATATCACATACGTGGAGGCTATGGCGCCCCACCACTCTGCTGCACCCCCACTTTTAAAATCCTACATACGGCCCTGCAACCACATGATTATTTTAAATTATTTCAAAATGGCAGCGTACAGCCAATTTAAGACATATCACGTGATACTAGCGCTTTACAATACGACGAATGAACATGTTTATTGTTTAGCCAAACGGTTGTTTACTGGTATTGTATCTTCGCACATTGAAACATTGTGTGCGCCTAGCTTAAATTATAAATCATAAATTGTATTTCAGATGCAGCAATTGAACAAAGTTTCTCAGCAGGAAATACCGTACCCTTATGAACAAATATGGCGAGTGAACAAAGACAAAAACAACAAATTTCTGCCGAGTTATTTCGTGGAAGACATTGTAGATTGAAATGAAACATAATTTGTTGAATTAAAAAACACTGTTTTCTGGTGACATTGAATTGTTTTAAATATTTTGAAAACCTCTATGATCTTTAGAATGATGAACTTCTCAAAATGTATTTCAATGCTGAAATGAAAATAGTTTTTGTTTCTAGATTTTCGGATCGTAAAATCCGGGATAATTTCTTTTAAATGCAGATTACTGAACAAACTGAAATATTAGATTATTTGACCATTATGCATGCCAATATACGTCGTCATTCTCCAAAGAATAAATATTTTTTCTGTGTTGTTTGTTCACGCTTCAGTGGTTGAAATTCGACCAATTCACAGCTTTGGTATTAGAGAATACGATTATGATAACGTTTTATCCAAAATCACATCAACAAATAATAGGAGTATCGTTGAAAGTCATGAGTCAGACCACACGCCCAGCTTGTCAGACTACACGCCCAACTAGCCAGACCACACGCCCAACTAGCCAGACCTCACGCTCAACTTACCAGACCACACGCCCAACTTGCCAGACCACACGACCAACTTGCCAGACCAACTAGCCAGACCACACGCCCAACTAGCCAGACCTCACGCTCAACTTACCAGACCACACGCCCAACTTGCCAGACCACATGCCCAACTTACCAGTGTTTATTTGTCTTTTCATTGTAATAATTATTTTTGAAGGCTATATCTGTATTTATCAGGTCAATATTTTACCCCGAGTTGCGAAATGCAAGTTTCTCATCGCCAACATAATCAAAAGGGACATAACTCCGTTTAGGTTTATTTATAAAAGCAGACAACACAATTTTGTACATGCATTTTATAAGGGTTTGGCATTAGCTTGTACCTATCAAACTACCTATCAAAATATGTTGAGTATCTTACCGAAGAAGATCAAGACACCCAAATCCAGATCAAAGCTTTATTGAGAAAACAGGCTTCGTTTTTGCTAAAGGGGTTCACTAGTTCTCCTCTATGTATACGCAGACTTTAGTGAGCATTCGTCGTTTCATTAATAGGTATAGAGAGAGAGAGAGAAATGGGGTTTAACGTCCACTCGACACAAACTAGGTCATTTCGGGACTAACATATGGTTTAATTTTATTTACATAATTCGCTTGCGCGTAGGGGTCTTTAGCAGTGGGAGGAAACCGGAGGACCCGGAGAAAACCCACGAGGTTGGACAGGCGACCCTACTCCTTGCCACGTACAACCGGGGATTCGAAACCACGCCAGTCGACTCAATGACAGACTTTATGATACAGCGCGCGCACGCTAACCATTCAGCCATCCAACCCCCCACATTAATAGGTATAAGTTGATTCCATAAAGAAGAGGGGGGGGGGGGGTGCATGGCCGAATGGTTAGCGGATGCGCGCTGTATCATAAGGTCTGTCATTGAGTCAATTGGCGTGGTTTCGATTCCCGGTTGTACGCGATAAGGAGTAGGGTCGCCTGTCCAACCTCCCACTGCTAAAGACCCCTACGCGCAAGCGAATTATTGAAATAAAGTTGAACCATATATTAGTCCCGAAATGACCTAGTTTGTGTCGAGTGGACGTTAAACCTCCCTCTCTCTCTCTCTCTCTCTCTCTCTCTCTCTCTCTCTTGATTCCATAAAAATTACGTCCTTCTCAATGAGCCACTGTGGTTTTTAACGGATTTATTTCTAAAATTTGATTTTAAAGTGAACCCTATCAATATCCAGCGTTCCACGACTACCCTTTCCGCAGTTATCTCCCCTTCGCCGAAAAGTTTTGTGAACAGGCTATAGTTTTGTTATATTTAAACAGTATTTATTTCGAAAATATTGTACAAATGAAAGGCACAAAGAACAGGCTACAAAAAGAAAAACAAAACAAATTTGCGTCTTTGTGGCTAAAGTGTAAATAGTATAATATGTACAGTTTTAAGTAATATATATAGACACAGCATAATTTACATTATTAAGTTATGGTACAAATAATGAAATAATATATACCTCAACACAAGCTTGTAATTTACGGAGTAAAATGCTTTGTTAAGTTAAACATACATTATGCACAAGCTAAATCTGCCTATTGCAGGACTTTCGTTGGGTCTGAAATGTTATATAAACTATAAATTCAACATTTATGAACATGAAAAGAGCTTAATCAACTCTAGTGCCATTTTATGTGTCGGATTTTCACTGGATTTGAATCAGATTTGCTGCTCAACGCTCATTGATGATTCAATCCAAAAATGGATAATCGAGACTATGTTTTTTATCGTACCGATTTTAGTAATGATGATCGAGGCTAGGCCTAAAATTCAAACGATAATATCACGGTTCAGAGTGGATCAATTTGACTGAAATTTTCAGCATATTCCCTTTACATTATCTAGAATTTAACTATTATAATGAGAACTGCCAGCTCTTTATCCAATCTTCCATAATGTATCTTTAATATAGTTGTAATCAGTTTGAAGAAAATCGACGTGCGGTACTAAACTACTACTGTGTAAAAGGTGTTCATTCCAAATCTTATTTTTACGCAACTTGCAATGGATAAATTGAAATTGTCGTTCACCATAGAAAAACTCTGTTAATTTGAGGGAATAAAGTTAGATACAGTTTAGTTTTAAAATCAGACAGAAATGAAATGGGGTTTAACGTCCTACTGTTCTGCTCCGACTGGGCTAATGAAGACGGAATAGAAGAGATAATTGGCGGAATAAGAAATGAAATGAAATGAAATGGGGTTTAACGTCCTACTGTTCTGCTCCTAACCTGGGCTAATGAAGACGGGCATACACCATACAGTGTGCTATGAGGAAAATTTTGCCCGGGCAGCGGCGCTACGGCCTACTCTTATATCGAATTCCAACTGCCAAGGGATCTTTTACATGCACGCCAATATGTACACGGGACATCGGTTTTCCGTCCCATTCGAACGGCTAGACAGCTGTCCTTGTCAGGCCCTCCATCCTGCATCACTGACAAGGGGAAACCACGCCGGAAAATCTGGATGAACTTTCTCGGGGAATGCAGGGATCGAACACCCGACCTCCAGGCTAACGAGCCAGAGTCTTACCCACTTAACCGCGTGACCCCCCTGGCGGAATAAGACTTTCACAAGAGCATCGCTAACCCTGCAATATATGTCCACATTACTGCTTTGATTGATGTGGTATTTTTTAAAATGAAGAGAATGAAATATGAAATGGCTGCAACGACTGTAATATAACAAGAGACAAAGACGGCTAGATGTTGGGTTTGTTTTTCCAAAATTTAGACTATACCAAAAAAAATGGGTTTGACACCACCCCAAGGGGTCGGAGCATGCACCAAAATAAATAGTTGCCATCCTTACGGTATAAGGAATAGATGGGCCAAGTTCCAAGATAATCCATTCAGAATTCCAGCCTGTAGACAAAAAGCACAAAACTTGGGGGTAGCTCTGCCCCTGGGGGTTGGACATAGACCAATATAAATAGGTACAACCCTATGATGAATCATGCCGATCCAAATCTGTTAAAAATTTCAACTTGTAGATTATTTACAGACAAAATATTAACAAACAGTGGGCGGGGAATCGGCCAAAGGGCGCGGGGGGGGGGGGGGGTCATGCACCTTAATCAATAGTTGCCGTCCAAGCATACCAAGTTCCAATATAATCCAATCAGAAATGCGGCCTGTATACGTTAAACACACAAACATTGGGTGTGGCTCTGTCCCTTGGGATCGGAACATGCATCAAGATCAATAGTTGCCGTCCTTAGGCTATAAGTAATACATATGCCAATTTCAAAGACGATGAATTAAGAATTGTGGCCTATAGGTAAAACACAGACACACAAAGAAAAATGGGTGTGGTTCTGCCCATGGGGATCGGGCATTCGCCAAAAACAACGGGGGGCATCCTTGGCGTATAAGGAATAGGTATGCAAAGTTTCAAAGGGATCTGGTAAGAATTGCAGCCTGTAGGCGACACCAACACAAACAAAAATTGGGCGTGGGTCTGTCCCTGGGGGTCAGGCATGCACCGAAAATAAAAGAGCCCTTGTCTAGGCTATAAGGAATAAGTATGAAAAGTTTTCAAGATGATCCATTAAAAATTGCGGCCTGTAGGCGAAACACAGACGCTAAAGAGAACATGGGCGTTGCTCTGTCCCTGGGGGTCGGGGCATGCACCAAATTCAATATAAGGCATACATATGCCAAGTTCCATGATGATCCATCCAGAATTGCAGCCTGTATACGATAAACATACAAATTGGGCGTGGCTCTGCCCCTGGGGGTCGGCACATTGCGGTCTGTGGGCGACATACAGATATACACAAAAATTGGGCGTGGTTCTGTCCCAGGGGGTCGGGCAAGCACCAAAAAATATTTGAGGTAATTCTTAAGGTATAATAAGGAGTGAGTATGAAAAGTTTTTAAGACGGTCGATTAAGAATTGCGGCCTATAGGCGACACACTGACACACAAAAGGAAAATAGGCGTGACCCGCCCCTGGGGGCTGGGCATGCACCAAAAACAATGTGATGATCCTTGGGGTAAAAGGAATAAGTATGCAAAGTTTGAAGTGGATCTGTTAAGAAATGCGGCCTGTGGATGACAAACAAATGCAAAAAATGGGCGTGGCTCTGCCCCAGTGAAACCACAAACAGTTATGTAATCCTATAAAAGATTTGTTATCCAAATTTGGTAACGTAATCCCCAGTAAGACTTTCACGCCTTTTTAACCCGAATCAAATTACGATTATTTCACTGTTTGTCATTGGATATTTTACTCTGTTGATCATTATCAACTGAGGGGGTCAACAAGATTATTACTATTTACTTGATTTGTAGTAAGTAAGTAAGTAAGTAATTTGTTTATTATAGTGTCAAACACTGCATTCAAGAATATATATACATTACATAAAATATACATAAAATAATAGCAGTGCCCAGTCCATATCGACTTACGAGACATTTTGTTCTAAAATCAAATCATTAAAAGTACTAAATAATTAAATAATATTAAAGATACATTATGGGAGATAAGATAAAGAGATGGCAGTTCTCGCTATAATAGTTAAAAACTAGAAAGTGTAAAGGTAATTTGCTGAAAATTTCAGTCAAATTGATCCACTATGAGCCGAGAAAGAAGCGGATGAAATTTTTGCATAGTACCGGTCATCATTACTAAAATCATTAATATAAACAGCATAGTCTCGATTATCCACTTTTTTTATTTAATTATCAATGGCCGTTAGCGGCATATAGGAATCTAATCCAGCCAACATCGAAGGCTAGCCTTGACATCGAAAGTTTATTATGGTCTGGATAAGTTAATTAATGTCTAATTGATAATTTAGATAACATTTCAGGCCTAAAGAAAGACTTGTAATAAGCAAGTTTTGCTCTTGCATAATGTATGTTTAATAAAGTAATAAAATACAGTCAGATTAACCTTCTCCTTCGTTTTAACATGTCACTGGTTGAACAGTGTTCTGTGATTATGTCGACACATTGTTGCTGTGTGGGCGTATGTCCACGTTTTGCGAACTATCTTTTTCGTGACTCGTGATCGACTGTATGATGAATGATTCTACTTAGCATGGAATATTTTCCTTAAATATTTAACCAGTTTAGATTCTTTTCCGAGTCGACTAATGGCTAATTCCAAAATGCGTATCATATCGATGTCAGAATACCGAGCATTTCTCGATATTAACAGTTTAAATTTTTGAACGGAATCACTTTGGAAACAACAACAGTAGTATAACGGCGTGTTGCCCAATTCATCTCTTCTGTTAACATCGAATCCCTCATCAATCAAATACTTCATACTTTCTAAAGAAGTGTATGCACAGGCCACGTGTAGTAAAGATCTGTTTTTTGGGTATGTCCTAGTTGTACTGTTAATAGCATGCCCCTGCAGCAACAGTTGTCTTAATTCCTTAACAGTACCGAAACAAAATTGAGTCATCAAGTTGTCTTCAGATGACACAAATGCATGTGTTGGTGATAACGGGTTAAATATATAGTTCGAGAGATCATGTGGTGCTGTTTGAATAAGTTTTAGCAGGGGTTTCGGGTCACCATAAAGTTCATTAATAAGTAATATAGCTTTATCTTTATTTATCTTTACCTGCAACTCTCTGACTTTTTCTACAGGTGTCTCACCAAATCTATCCACTGAGTTTGTTAGATCACCGTATGCTGCTAATACTCCTTTAAACATGTCCAGATCTTGACAATATAAAACTTCGTTGTGGAGGGGGTAATATGTTTTATACTCTCCCCTGGTTATGAAATCTGAGCCTGAAATACATATCCATATTTAAGTTGGGCAGCATTTACATAAAGTATCAATTACTGAATTTAAAACGACGAGGAAGGGTTGGTGTTGATAATCATACCTATGGCGACCGAAAAAAACAATTACGACTCTAAACATGAAGGCAATCCGTAAATATTATAACCCATGAACGACCGAAACGGTGCCTGCATGAAGGACATCCACTGTCATCAGAAGAAATGGAGTGAGCCCGGAGTTTGGTATGGATGGGCGTCACCAATACACCCATTGGCGGAACCTTCAGGTGTGCCTGTATTACTTTAACGAAAGTTATGCAACATTACAGTCGGACAGGGCAGGCGTCAGACAGGCCATAAACGTATTGCGCCTCCGAAATTGCCTCCAAGCAGTGGCATCATTAACTGTGATTGTCTCATGTCCCAGGTTAGTTGACAGCGTCCAGTCGACTCCTGGCAGGGCGTTGGCCTGGGCTGAAGTTGAAAGCTACACAAAGCCCTCTCGTTCTGAGCAAATCTGTCGTCCCTGTCGGGTGTGGCATGATTGTCATTTCTAAGGATGAATAGGTTGAAATACATTTTAAGCAATGTTCCTAATTTTGTGGCTTTTTAACTTGGGTCACTTGAAATCAAGGTAAAGTTTATAGCCGTCAGTTAATGTTCGTATACTAGTAGCAGTAACACTTACCCGGATAGGGGTCTTTAGTATAGAATTTGGTATTCCAAAACTGGGTGTTTGTGTTATAAAGGTTGCCGATAGTATCATTAGTGTCGTCTGTGTCCTGAGTGCTATTGGTATCATGATTGTCGATGGTAACATTAGTGTCGTTATTGTCTTGGGTGTTTGTGTTATAAAGGTTGTCGATAGTATCATTAGTGTCGTCTGTGTCCTGAGTGCTATTGGTATCATGATTGTCGATGGTAACATTAGTGTCGTTACTGTCTTGGGTGTTTGTGTTATCAGGGTTGTCGATGGTATCATGACTGTCGTTGGTGTCCTGGCTGCATGTGATATCAAGGTTGTCGAATTTATCATTTGTGTCGTTGGTGCTTGTGGTATCGATAGTATCATCAGTGTCCTGAGTGTTTGTGATACCAGTATTGTTCTTGAATCTGATAGTGTCACGGTTGTCGATGGTATCATAATGGTAGCTTGTATTATCACTGTTGCTGTAATCCTCTTGGTTAGGAACAGATTCATCACTGTTGTTGCTGGCATCATGATCTCGAATTTCATTTTTTAAATATTTGACAATGATTATATAGGCCTCACCGTTCTGATTTCGGTCTTTAGTTTTCAGAATTTTCATTAACCTGTCAATAGTGTCAACTGATGTTTTAGACTCGATCACTTCACTTTTATCAATTGCATCTAGATATCCATCAGTGAAAAGATGGTCACATAGTTTCGCGAGATCAACATTTTTTAAATGTCCAATGCTTTTCAATTCTTCAACGCAAGATTCCATTGTTTCCACATGTGTGGCATTATTTTCAGAATCATTTGGTGAGTTAGTTTTTTCCAGAGCCCGTTTAAAAGCCACATTTTCATCAGGTAGATTTTGGTTTTGTTCGTGCTCTTTGATAATTTGTTGGTAGTTGTTATATTCTTCCTTTAACTTGTCCATATCCTTTAATCTGTTCTGTAAACTTTCTTTCTCTTTGGTCTCTTGGTCAAGCCGTTCTTCAAAGTCATACTTTAATCATTCTTTTTCTCTTTTCTCGCAATTGAGTTTATCTTTCCACTCCTTCTCAACTTTAACTTTCTCTTTTATCTCTTGGTCAAGCTTTTCTTTGAAGTCATTTCTTAATTGTTCTTTTTCTCTTTTCTCGCGATTCAGTTGATCTTCAATTCTAATCTTTTCTTTGGTCTCTTGATCAAGGACAATAATTAATTCTTCTTTTTCTTTCTTCTCCCGAATGAATTTATCTTGTAACTCCTTTTCAACTTTAACTTTTTCTTCTTCTATCACACGTAACTTCTCTTCGTACATAGTTTTAGCTTCTTCATACATTTCGTTTCGATAAAAATCGCACCCATTGTCCTCGATGGTCTTGATAATTAGTTTTTTTATTTCCTCTACATCGTTCTTATCGCGGTGTTTATTGTTGATGACAGCAAATCTGTCTTTGCAATAATCAGACAAAAAAACTTTAAATTCGGGCTTAGCAGTTTTTAAATACTCCTCAAATGGCTTCTCCTCGAGGTGATCCTTACCTGTAAATACGATAACGCCGTACTTCTCTAAACAAACACCAAATATATCCTTCAAATATTCTATATTGGTCATAACACTGTCATCTATTCTGTCTATCTTGAAGACGAACACAAACACATGGGGACCTGGACCCAGGTCATTAATGCATCGTACCAGATCACTGGCTATTTCTGTATTTGATTTTCGAGTATCTGATAAGCCAGGAGTATCCAATACTTTAAGAAGTATGTTTTCCTTGTCTACGCGTGTTACCCTTTCTTTTAGTAGATTACTGTCAGTTATGGAACCGGCACTCACGGCAGATACAAATTTGTCCTCGCCAATAAGATGTAATAGTGTGTTGCCCAAAGAACTCTTGCCCACGCCAGTTTTACCAATTAAAACAATTCTTATTTCTCGTTCTGAAATAAAGAGTTAATTAAAGACATCATCTAATACCCTCACCGTTAGAAGGGCTATTGCAGCCAGTAGAGTGGCAGGTCTAGTTCGGCTGGGACAGTAGCGTCTCGGCTTACTATACATGATAAAGACGAGATAACTATGGTCGAACAGGGCCCCAACAAACACCCGAGTAACTTGTAATCAATGACATGGCTTCTCAGTACTGTGAAATCACTGGGGATGTGCCCACTGTTACTTCAGTATCTCTGTCGCTTGATTACCGCGGCAACCGTGAAATCACCAGTGACAGGCTTGTCCTTACATCACCTTGTCTCCACTGCTTGGCTCCCCTGACCATCGTGAAATCACTGTCGTTTGACTCACTGCCGGAGAGAGAGAGAGAGTACATACACTTACCGTTCCCTGTCTTTTCTATATGCTCTGCCACACAATCAACACTGCAACATTCTACAAAACATGAATAAGTCATTATACCATAGAAATCTCACGATGATAATCGTTTTGTTCAATTTCGGAATAAATCGAGAACCGTTTATAGATTTCGCGGTGAAGACGCTAAAACATTAATTCTTTCAAAGTAAACAAATGAATCCAGTATCTTATGATTAAAATGGCAGACGATTGGAGAAAGGAAAAAACCTATAAAGCAACATACGGGAACACATGCTCTGGCCATAAATTGTGACTAACCTTCCGGAAACGTCTCTTAATTTCCGAGTGTTTCTGATTTATCCCGAACATTAATTGATTCTCTAATTATTCCAGATATTATCTTTCATTTTCAGTCACCTTGGTTTTTTTAACATTTTAAACTGTTCGACCGCCATGTTGGATTTTACCAAAAAACTTCAAATCGATACACATCCGCCATTTTTAATCCGATTTTCACAAACATTTTTTAAGCAACGCAAAATGGCAAGAATTCTGCTAAATTCAAAAAACTTAATTTTAATTTCATTATTTGATTGGATGCCCCCTGAAATATACCCCTTCTTCCCCAAATCACTCCACGCAAGTGAATGAATTAATTTTAGATTCCACTTCCGCCGGGGGGTTGGATGGCCGAATGGTTAGCACGCGCGCGCTATATCATACGGTCTGTCAATGAGTCAACTGGCGGGGTTTTGATTTTTCGATTCCCCGGTTGTACGTGGCAAGGAGTAGGGTCGCATGTCCAACCTCGTGGGTTTTCTCTGGGTCCTCCGGTTTCCTCCCACTGCTAAAGATCCCTACGTGCAAGCGGATTATTGAAATAAAATTGAACCATGTGTTCGTTCCGAAATGACCTAGTTTGTGTCGAGTTGACGTTTTGTCACTATAGTGTTTTGTGCATGTTGCATGTACTGACCTAATTTTAATTGTTTGACTACACCATTAAATCCAGCCTCTTTTAAACATTCCAAAAATCTATTATATCCATCAGGTCCACTGTTCATTACAACATTTAATAATTCCTCTGATTTCTTTGTTTCATCACAGTTATGAAGGCGTGTTTTCACCTTCATGTCGATCAATGAATTCTTGTAGAAATAGTCAATTAATGTGTATATGCCAGTTTCAATGTTTTCTTTCAGATAACACCAATTGTCTTGTATCTTCTTTTCATCTTCAGCTAACAGTTTGCCTCTACACTTACCTGGAAAAATAAGTATTATCCCTTATACATCCTATACGTCCTGCCCACCCGATACACCCTCCCTGTACATACTATACACCCCTTACACCCTGTACATGCTATACACCCAGTACACCCTCTACACCCTGTACATCCTATATACCCCACACACCCTGTACATGCTATACACCATGTACATACTATACACACTAGACACCCTGTACATACTATACACCCTACACACCCTGTACATACTATACACACTACACATCCAGTATAGGGAGGTTGGATGGCTGAATGGTTAGCGTGCGCGCGCTGTATCATAAAGTCTGTCATTGAGTCGACTGGCGTGGCTTCGAATCCCCGGTTGTACGTGACAAGGAGTAGGGTCGCCTGTCCAACCTCGCGGGTTTTCTCCGGGTCCTCCGGTTTCCTCCCACTGCTAAAGACCCCTATGCGCAAGCGGATTATTGAAATAAAATTAAAGCATGTGTTGGTCCCGAGATGACCTAGTTGTGTCGAGTGGACGTTAAGCCCCATTTCTCTCTCTCTCTTTTACATCCAGTATATGCTAAACATCCTATACATCCTATACACCATGTAAATCTATTAATTGTGGCGATCTTTTAATATGTAGCACTTACAGAGAAATAAAATATTTATTAATAGTCCAGGCAAGATAGCATAAGTGCGGGCAGTTGCTGCAGTAGAAATGCCGACCACATTTTATGGTCGGTCTAGACGTATTTTATCATTAAAAAAAGTACATGTCCGACATCCGTGCCCAAATGGGTCAAATTGGCCAAAATTCAAAATGGAGTCTGGCAAAAGAAGAAGAATTAGTGAATCTTTGGTCAGAAAGGTCGTTCCTGTTTGACGTAACGATTCCAGAGTTTTAGAAGCAAGTGCATAGCAGTTACCACAGCAAGCTTACGTTTTAGGCGATTCGTCATTTTGTACACGTCACATGATCGACATAATTTACTCGCAGAGTGGCGTACGCTTATAGACGATCGCTCGTGATCGGCCGTAAAAAATCGCTGGAGAATTTCAGTCGGCGCGATCAAGCGAGAAAATACGCTCGTCTGCCCGTAGCTTTCGTATCTCAGAATTATGGTGGTCACCCTCATACAAATTTTGATGCAAAGAGGTGATCATTTCAGCCCAACGAAAATTTGGGGAAAAGTTGGAGCCGAGCAAAGAGACCAGAATAACATTGAAAGTTAACGAGGAAATTAATGGTGGTCTGCCTCCACTTGAATGTAAATGGACTCAGACTAGCAATTATTTGCCCATTGACTTCAATGTTAAATGACTAACATCACAGGCTGTAGCTTTTTGCTCAACATTCCGTTGGTTCCAATCTTTATAGGCACAATGGGGACAACATTTGGCAATCTCCTCATCATAATTTTGTAGGGGGTTGACCATTTAGATTTTTTGCTACACGGATTTGAAGTTGACAGGAGTGAAAATCTCACTTCTGACACAATGATTGCTCTGCAGAAAGACACTTTACACCCCCTATCCCTCCGCTGTAATATCATCAGTATTACCCAAAACTGCTATGAAATTGCAAATTTGATCCCTTTTCTCCAATTCTAGACCAAAAAGTCAACCCAAAAATGCAGGAAGAGGGGAGAAAAAAATTAAGGGAAAAATTGTCTATTTATAACTCGCACTACTCGCATCATGAAATAAGGGGAAATAATTACTAGTCTTAGTCCAAATAAGCTGCAGTTATCTCCCTTCCCGGCTTAACACTTTATTTGAGGTTAAAAGTTAGGAAGTATGGAGCCGAATCGTTGCCATATTAAGAGATAATGTCATAGTCAAAATGGTAAAAATGGCCATTTTCGTGATTTTTCAATTGTAGATATTACATAACACAAAATCACCATATTAGTATCAAAACAAAAGTTGCTCGCCAAAAATTAACAACGTAGAAATCTACTTACGTTTTTTCACTTTCTTCTTTTCGCATTTGCAAATTCACTGTGACATTTTCATCTTTGCATTTTCAACTATAAGAATTTCACCATTGTATTTTCAACCACTAAAATTTCTCCAATCTAACTGATCATATAAGGAAAGGGGCGTGTTTACAAGTTCGGCCGAAGTTGCCGTCATAACTCATCTGTTTTATCGTTTAGATTAAAATTAACGCTCCCTGAAAGGGGCGATTACTCTAAATTGTAAGGGAGCATTTCAAACACAAAACTATGGTTTTACAAATGTATTCAATTCTGTGAGATATTCAAACGTTATTATTGTAGAAGATATTCGATTAAGTTATATTTTTAATATCAAACTTATTCGTTCTAACCTATTCTCCTAATACATTTAAATACTAACCATTTGCACATAATCCACGTTTAGGTGTAATGAAACTAAGTTTCATCACTCAATAAGAATCAGAGTAGAAAATGATCAATTTCGAACTCCATCAAGGCATTCACTAAACCTTCAGCAAGTTTGAAGATTCTAGCTCAATTAGAAATCAGAGTTATTGTGTCCCAATAAGTTTGACAGACTGACAGACCCATTTTAACAATCTGCTATATTCTTTTAAAGGCAGTGGACAAAAAACGTGCAATTCATTTTAGCAGTAATGGGAATATGAACATTTCTAAATATTGTCGAAAATATTTTCAATAATCAATTTAACAATATTGAAAAAAGATAAGATTCCCGGGCAACCAAACATACGCCCACAGCAGCTACGTTGGCCAGACATAGTCTCGTGACCTTAAACAATGTGCATAAATCTAAAGTTAATTGGATATTAACCCCGAAAATGTGGGGGTAGACACTGAAATTACATTTCTATCTGCCTTAGTTTCAAAGTTATAGGCAAGAGTATGTCAAATATGGCGGCCATCTTGGAATCCAATATGGCCGACATCGAAAGTTCAAACTAATGAATTTACTGGATTCCTTGACCCCCGAAAATGTGGGGGTAGATACTGAAATTACATTTCTATCTGCCTTAGTTTCAAAGTTATAGTCAAAAGTATGTCAAATATGGCGGCCATCTTGGAATCCAATATGGCCGACATCGAAAGTTCAAACTAATGAATTTACTGGATTCCTTGACCCCGAAAATGTCAGGGGTAGACACTGAAATCACATTTCTATGTGCCTTAGTTTTGAAGTTATAGGCAAAGGTATGTCAAATGTGGCGGCCATCTTGAAATTCAAGATGGCGGTCACCAGGGGGCGTTTCAGAGTTGGGTCCTAATCGAAAAATGATCCTACAGGGATCCCCTATAAGTGTGCCAGGTTTCAAAATTTCTCCACAAACTGAAATATTTTTCGACTTAGCCGCTGGACTATTAACTTCAGTCTCTAGAGCATCCACAAGATTCTTCAAAGTGATCAAGGGCAATAACTCTGGCATTAATTATCGGAAATCCTTGAAAATCAACATGATTCTTCATCTCATGACCTTAAGTGTATAAATTTAAAATCAATCAGATATTAAATTTAGCATAAAGACCATCCACAAGATTTTTCAAGGTGATCAAGGTCCTTAACTCTGGTAGTAATTATGGTAGGCGTCTTCTGCTCATGACCTTAAACCCTGTCTATAAATTTACAGTCAATTGGATATTTACTTTAGCCTCTAGAGTGTCCACAAGATTTTTCAAAGTGATCAAGGGCCATAGTAATTATGGTAGGCGTCTTCTGCTCATGACCTTAAACCCTGTCTATAAATTTACAGTCAATTGGATATTTACTTTAGCCTCTAGAGTGTCCACAAGATTTTTCAAAGTGATCAAGGGCCATAAGTCATGACAGTTATTATTGAAAATCATTGAAAATTAATATGCTTTTTCGCCTCATGTCCTTAAATACTGCATATAACTTTAAAGTTAATCGGACATTAACTTTAGCCTCTAGTGCATCCAATCCATAAGCAATTGTGGACCACGGACAGGGATGACGACACTATATGACCACATTTCAATGTGGGTGTATAAAAAAATGTGGTTCTCAGACAACTGTGTCAAAATATTACTTAAATGATTTTTAATGATATAATAATGTAGTATGGAGCTGAACCATTGACATTTAACAGTAAATAACGTGTATAATGGTACCCACCAATATGCCATACTGAATTAGGAGCTCTAACAACACTGTATCTTCGATAAAGTAAGCCTTCTAGATCTACCCTTCTTATGGCATCTCAGACCCTTTCCTTTTGCAAGGTAAACCCCTGAGCTGATAAATGACCCTTTACACTTCTATATCCCTGATCAGGAAATCTTGATATAATAGCAGTAACTAAATTATCCAGCTCATCATCACTTAAAGTACTGTACTTTTGTGAAATGGATATATCTTATTCTTTGAGACGTCTACAAATGGTGCGTTTGGAAACGCTGTATAAATTAGCAATTTCGGCTAATTTAAAATTTTTATCAACTGAATATTGTAATTGTTCCTGTGGAATAAATAACTTTGGCGGACCAACTGTTCCTGACGAAACATGATACTCTCTGTCGTGTCCTAGTTGTCTTGTTTGCAAATTTATTGCATCATCTAATAACTGTAAAGCTTTTCTTAAATGATTAAGGCAGCCAGACACCTCTTCATAAGTTACACTTACTTCAGATATAATGCCAGCAATCCGCTCACATTCATGCCGATGTTCAGTCAAAGATTCGTCGGGTCTATTAAGACAATGGGCCAACCTCAAGGTTCGATGATATAACTCATTAAACAAAAAGTTGTCTGACATGACAAGCAATTTATTTTATTTTTTCAATAAAAAAAATAATAAAATAATCATTAAAATCGGACAATCTTAGAGTCATGAATAACCCAATGGAGCATTAATTTTAGCCCAGACGTTAAATATTGACGTCAACTTCGGCTGAACCCGGAACCACGCTCTCTGTCCGTTCGATTGGAGAAATGTTGGTGGTTGAAAATAAAATGGTGAAATTCTTATAGTTGAAAATGCAAAGATGAAAAAGTCACAGCGAATTTGCAAATGAGAAAAGTAGAAAGCGAAAAAACATAAGTAGATTTTTACGTTGTTAATTTTTGGCGAGCAACTTGCAAATGAGAAAAGTAGAAAGTGAAAAAACATGAGTAGATTTTTACGTTGTTAATTTTTGGCGAGCAACTTTTGTTTTGATACTAATATGGTGATTTTGTGTTATGTAATATCTACAATTGAAAAATCACGAAAATGGCCATTTTTACCATTTTGACTATGTCAATTTTGCCATTTTAACTGTGATATTTTCTCTTAATATGGCAACGATTCGGCTCCATAAGGAAGAGGGTTATACTAGGATTACATTACGTCATAACTATTTACTCCAACGCTACTTTCGACCTCACCCACTGTGTACCCTTACACACCATGTACATCCTATACTCCCTTTACATCAACACCCCCGTCCACCCCATACACAGCCTTCCCATCCTTTAATGTTAATAATTCTGACCAAATTTGTTACCATCAAAAAAAGATAAAACAAAATACCCGGAAAGGATGAAGCCATAATGGTATCTTATTTAGTCTACGATATAAAAAGTCAATTTTGTTCCGTGATATTTTACTGCGTCTGGTAATTACAGTATGCCGTTTGGTCAGATATATAGCTCATAGACATCTCTACAATACCTGGAAAAAAATCAGAATTAAATTATATGAAACATATTGATAAATACCCACACTCAGACTCGCATCCACACCCCTCGCAGTGTTTCGTTTGATTAGAGGTAATCCCTCTAAGCACTGCTTTAATGGAAGCAAATTTCTGTTCCCAATTATGACTGATCTAGAGTCCGATTAACAACCAATAGCTAACTGCGTAACAATATCGTTACATATTAAACAAACCTCCAAATTCCAGCAAATATGTTTACATAATGTTACGTCATGACTCACGATATTATTATGCCCAGTTAACCAGTGCATAGCAGAATATTGCAGGAAAACTAACTGCCTGACAAACAATGTAAACAATACTGTATGGAGACGAACAATACTTTCACCATTTTTAATACCTTAAATCACTGTCCAAGGTTTTAGGGAAGACCCCAGATTAAACGAGGGCTGTCATGTTGCTGTACTTGGAATAGATTTGATTGAACGGGAAGAATACACACACTCCCTTAAAAGCTCAAGTATCAGAAGTTAATCCAGCAATATGCAGAGAGTTATTTCTCGGACCATTGCTTCAGGAATATGGCTCGCATCAAGCATGACAACTACTGAGTGGGTCATACAAACAAAACAATTTGTGAAATATCTATGGCGCCGAAAACACACACGGATTGTAATTGTGATTGTATCCACATTAAAAATAGTTACACAGAGCGTGAAAATACGTTAACACAGCAGCCTTGTCACGAAAAATATACAGCCATAAACAGCAGATTATGCAAAGGAAAAGTTGCGGGTTGATAAAATGTGATAAAGACCCTTTACGGTTTCAAGAAGTCTAATCTTGGTCGTGTTCACAATCTTTTCCGGAGAAATAATAGATCACTGGAATGCACATAATCAACATAGTTTATCCTTTTGGATCATAATGATTTACACAAAATTTGAAATTAAGGTTTTCGGCAAACGGGATGTTACTCCGGAACAGAACTTCGCGTAGCACTAAAGAGTTGGTCCCTCCATGATCCCGATACATCAAACCAATTTGAAGAAAATCTTTTAAAACATTTACCTATATTGACTAGTATTTATTACAATGATTAAATGTTTTATATTTTAATCCATTAGTCATTTAAAGAAATTACGATTCCCAAAATATACTCTTCAAAAAAAGTAGGGGATATTGAAATGTAAATACCTATGCAGGTTGTGACATAATAAATAGTCATGGACACTTGACATGCTTTGAGAGTATGTTTACAGATGAAGAACTTATCGCCCCAACAGAACCTCTGAGCTGCACATGCGTCACATGCGTCACACTTCAAGGAATGGTTGATGAAAACTGCCGCGTACTGGTTTATCTATCCATGTTTGCTTTCCTATCGGTTCTTGCATAAGATTTACTGTTTAGCGTATCTCTGCTTTAATGTGTTACGTTTAATTTGATCGGGAGACGTGTTCGTCGACGTCAACGTCAACGGACAACACTGAAAGAATTGTCCGTGGCACTGCGAGAGGAGTGGGTCAGATTGCCCCAAATCGTGATTGGACGGTTAACTAGGATCATGCCACAGCGAATTGCTGAATGTTTGAGGATTGGTGGAGCAATTACTCATTATGAGGCCAAAAATCAAAAACGTCCATTCCCACTTTTGACAATGTATCTCAATGTGAGTCAGATAAGCCGCCCATATAAACTGTTTATGTTCATGTGTAGGCAATTGGCCTGTTATTAACATACACTGGTTACCCCTAATAAAAACAGCAGTGCATTTCCGCACTTTTGTATTGTTACTGAATATCCCCTACTTTTTTAAAGAGTATAATATATATATATATATAAATAATAAAATGGATGAAAATGTATGGTATATATTACAGGTTATAGTCATACCTACGCTTTATAATATAATACTATAATATGTTAAGACATGTTTAGTAGCGACTAAGGCAGGTATGCTTCATAATTTCCTTCAAAGAAGTGACATTGTTTGGATAAGTGGGACGATTTTCATATTTACTTCTCTATGACTTTTCGGACACTAAGCATTATTACCACCCAAATAATTTTAGATAATATTTTACCGAAAATATTACAATCATAAAATTGACCAGCAAACAAATGTAATGGCTTACCTGTCGGTGGGTCTTTTCTAAGAAATGAAACGTTTTGGGACGAAGTCACGATTCATTTCTTATTGGTTAAATATAACGTAATAACTGGGCGTCACAAAATATTTTCTTTGTTATTGGATTATAAGATCGGCTAACTGGTTTTTACAGTTGTATATTTGGCGTGAATACCTTTTGTTATTTTTTTAATGTGTTTACACTTGTCAGTGTTAAACGACATTCGTTTCATTTCATTTCTTTTGTTTGATTTGCTGTCAGCCAGCTGATATCCTATTGGTAGGTTAAAGGCATAGCTTTAATTATATGTGCATTTCGTTTGAGATCTTGTGAGTAAAATATGGCATAAAGACAGGCACAAGCGACTTACGCGTTTATTTAGGGCGGGGCGTTCAGGTGGAAGGGCCATTGGGCCATTCTAGTTTACTTACGAGCACTACTTATAACTGGGGGAGCGAAGGTGGCTAAGTGAGTAAGACGCTGGCTCGCTAGCCTGGAGATCACGTGTTCGATCCCTGCAATGGCCGAGGAAGTTCATCGGGATTTTCCGACGTGGTTTCCCCTTGTCAGCGGTGCAGGACGGAGGGTCTGACAAGGACAGCTGTCTAATCGTTTGAATGGGACGAAAAATCGAGGTCCCTTGTATACAATGGCGTGAACGTAAAGGATCCCGTGGCAGTTGGAATTCGATATAAGAGTAGGCCATAGTTTGTTTTTTTTTTAAACAATATTTTTATTCATTAAATCTGAATTTGGATTGGGGAACAGGCTATGCCTATGTGTAACCCCTCTCTCTGATTTAGGTACATGTACACATTATAAATATTTACATACATACATACATACATACATACATAATTATAGAGCATATATGATACATCATGGATAATATAGAGACTTAGATGATTATACAGAGTGCAGGGCTTGGAATGACTTAAGAGTTGTTTATGGAGATTTAAATCTTTTTGATAAGGAAATAAATTGTTGGACTTCTTGGAAAATAAGTGTGTTTATCTCTGGACTAAGTTTTGTTGACCCATACAACAGACAACTGATTGTTTTATGATTATGTTGAAGGTTATGGATTGTCCGTTTTCTTGCATCTGAATATAAGTGGCATACGAGTAAATAGTGTTCGGTATCTTCGAATTTGTGACCACAGAGGCAAGCAGGGCTATCATCGACGTGTCTGAGGAATTTATGGCCTTGTAGATTCGAGCAGCATAATCTTAGTTTACAGTGGATTATTTGTAATTTTCGTATCCCAGTATAGTAATATTATGGCACGATGGTGTCTAATTTATTTAGTGAATTTCCAAAGATAGCAAGGGATCGAGAGTTTCTAATTTCAGCGTTAAGTTTGTTCCATTCTCGTATACTGGAAGGTATGAAGGACTCTGAGAAAATTTCGGTTCTGCATCTGGTTTCCTTTAGTTTATCTTTGTTTCTAAGGGTATAATTGATAGGGGTAGAGGACAGTTCTAATAGGTCAGAGAGATGTGATGGAACGAGGTTGTTAGTAATTTTGTATATTAATTTTAATTTATGACGTCGACGTCTTTCCGAGAGTGGAACAAACCCAGTCTCTTTATAGAGTAAGGCATGGCTAGTACCTCTTACCGCCCCACAGATAGTGCGCAGTGCATCTAATTGTAGGGATTCTAGTTTGTTAGCTAAATAATCACTGCACCCATCCCAGATAATGTCGGCATAATCAAAGTGTGGAAGGATAAAAGAAGAGTATATTATGTTTAAAGATTTTCTATTTAATCGATATTTTAGAGAACGAAGGCAATTTACTAGTTTGGATACTTTGCTTACAATGCTATCTATATGATTATTCCATTTACAGTTAGTTTGAAAGATTAGACCGAGATGTTTATGTTCACTTACTTCTTTGATTTGTACCTGGTTCATAAATAATGGTGGGTTAACTATGTGGGGTTTAGTAGTAATAGTCAGTGTCTCTGTTTTTAGGGGGTTAAAAGTTACCAGCCATGTCTCAGCCCAATTTCTGATTCGATTTAAGTCATCGTTAATGGTAGCAGCACTTGCCTCTGGGTCTTCAATTTTTAAGTATAAAGAGGTATCGTCAGCAAATAATCTAATGTTTGAATTTATATTGTTCACAATATCATTTATGTATATTAAGAATAAAAGAGGGCCTAGTACAGATCCCTGTGGAACACCAGCAGGGATGCTTCTGGGGTCCGAGGAGGTGCCACTGATGGTTACACATTGTTGTCTATTTTTTAAATAATCTACGAACCAGAGCAGTAGATCTCCTCGAACCCCCGCAGCATCCAGCTTGTGACAGAGTCCGGCATGCCAAACCCTGTCAAAGGCCTTGCTGATGTCACAGAAGACTATTCTAGTATATTGATGTTGGTCAATGGCTCGACAGAAGAAGTGTGTTAGGTCGATTAGTTGAAATATGGTAGAATCACCTGGAAGAAAGCCACTCTGGACAGGTGTTAGTATTGAGTTATCTCTAAGGAAGTTAAAGACATGTTTGTGGATGATTTTTTCAAAAATTTTGACTATTATACTTAAGAGGGAGATTGGTCTATAATTACTACAATCGTTTGGAGAGCCTTTTTTGAATATAGCGACCACGTTTGCAAATTTCCAAATGTTTGGTACAATGTGTAGATCTAATGATAGTTTAAAAAGTTGGCAAAGTGGATGACTGATTTCTTTTGAGATGTATTTTAGAATTCTCGCGTTTATTTCGGTGG
This sequence comes from Patella vulgata, assembly GCF_932274485.2. Lineage (NCBI taxonomy): Eukaryota > Metazoa > Mollusca > Gastropoda > Patellidae > Patella > Patella vulgata. The sequence goes on from NC_065885.2 coordinate 10,833,178, forward strand.
GTCCTGAGGCTTTTGTAATATCTAGGCTGTCTATTATGTCTTTAACTTCCTCTGGATTTGGTACAATCTTATCGATGCTGTTAGGGTTCATAACTAGCAGTGGTAGAGATTTATTAGTGCTATCTAGTTGTGATTGTTTGATAAAGAATGAGTTTAAAGCATTTGCTTTTTCGGATTGAGTAAACACAGTGTTACCGTTAACTGTTAAGGGCGGAGGTTCGTTTGTAGAAGCAGCGTGTGTTTTAGTATATGAATTAATAAGTTTCCACCAGGTTTTTGTTCCAAAGTTTTCCGTGTCACTAATTTGTTTGTCTATTTTGTCAAAGTAATCATTTTTGCTTTTTCTAATTAAGTCTATGTAGTCATTTCTAATTTTCCTGAAATTTTGCCAATCAGAGTCTGAATTCCTATTTACCGCTTTTTTGTGTAATCTATTTTTTTTCTTTTTCATACGTCTTATTGCGCCATTCATCCAGGGTTTGTCATGTTGCCTAATAGTCACTATTTTGCATGGTATATTTGCTTTTGCTATATTGATCAATGAGCTTGTAAATTGAACACACGATGCTTCTACATTTGAGCTATTGATAAGATTGTACCATTTAGTAGCTATAACGTCCCTTTTTATGCCCCCAAGTGCCGGTGCCCGGGCAAAATTTCCCTCACAGCACACAGTATGACATTAGCCCAGTCGGAGACAGTGAGACGTTAAACCCCATTTCATTTCACGCCTATAACTGACTTAGAAATACATTATTTAAGAGCTAAATCTACTTATTTAGATATTTATAAACCTCGCAAGCATATAATAAACTCTCTAGAATAGAAGATGGCCGAGATTCAAATGGATTTAAATGATAAAATGGACAATCGAGACTCAAGTACCGTTACTACAATAATTAAACATCTACGCTATGTCTTCATATGTCTACGCTACAGTCATAACTTGGCTCAGAATATAGTAATTTGAATGACATTTTCAACATTCACTTTTTATTGTCTATTTTAAAACCATTATTGTGAGAACTGTCACCTTATTATCTAAATCTCACATTACTGCATCTTTAATTTTATAGTAATAACCTGTAAATTGCATCAGTAAGGAAATTATCAAATTAATAGCAGATCTGTCCTCAATGCTTATGTTTTATGTTTCCCACATAATTCCTAGATCCCAACATGATCTACGTCTTGTCGTGCCCAGCTATAGTAATGGAATGAAATGGGGGTTAACGTCTACGTCGGACAGGCGCCGGGCCTCCGGGTACCAACCTATGTACCAACCTAAACTCGTCAGGATCATAGCATTGGTGGCAACTTTGCCAGACTGCGCACGCTCGCCATATATACGGTTTCTTATACAAACCATATTATTAATAACCCGAACAACTCCTTTGGATGAAATTTACGTTGGACTCTACCCTTCAAAAGGCAATATCTCTTATATCTAAGGAAACGAGATCGAATAGGCCTACTAATCCAACTAACATCTCCTACCCATGCTGGACTATGCCTACTATTTGGCTTCTCTGGCAAGTTTCTTAGGAAACACTTGTCTGCGATATAACCCCAGGTGGAAGAGGACGTAAAGCCTTAAGCCCCTCCCCCCTCCCCGGACACTGGTTTAATAACACCTGGGAGGTCATTAAAAAACATTAACATAGTAACGATGTGGTTTTGATTGTCTTTAGTTATCACGTGGCTAAGTGGGAAAGACGCTAGCTCGCTAGCCTGGAGGTCGGGTGTTCGATCCCTGCATTGGCCGAGAAAGGTCATCCAGATTTTCGGGCGTGGTTCTCCCTTGTCAGTGATGCAGGACGGAGGGGCTGACAAGGAAAGCTGTCTAGTCGTTCGGATGGGACGAAAACCGAGGTTCCGTGTACACATTGGCGTGCACGTAAAAGATCCCTTGGCAGTTGGAATTCGATATAAGAGTAGGCCGTAGTGCCGCTGTCCGGGCAAAATTTCTCTCATAGCACACTGTGTGGCGTATGCCGTCTTCATTAGCCCAGGTTAGGAGCAGAACAGTAGGACGTTAAACTCCATTTCATTTCATTTCATTTATCTTTAGTTACAGTTGTCTAACAGAGAACATGTACACACGTGGGTTAATCTGTTTTAATGGGTAGAATTTGTTAAAAATGTGTGGGAGATAATCTCGGGATAAATTAAGGTAATAAATGGACCATTGTTACTAATTGACTATTAAGTCCAGGAAGGTATTTGCACAGGCCCTTGAAGGGATTAAAATAAAATTTCTTATTACTGCTTGACTATATATTATAGTATATAAAAGGTATTTCAGACGCCATCTTTGTTTGCACGTCTTCAAGACATTTCTTCTGCTATCACCTCACAATACTCACTAGTTCTAACAATTCCCGTCGTTTTTATTGCCAACGAGACATCATTTGATCATTATTCAGCTTCCTATGTAATTAAATTGGTCATTTCACAGCGTTATTAATTACAAATCAAACTTGAAGCGCTATCACTTACCGAAAACCAACTTGAACAGCCCGGAAATAACACGAAATCAGGTCAAAAGAATTCCATTGTAAGTCTAGATCATCCAGTCACTTCCTTTATTAACATATTAGAGAGAGAGAGAGAGAGAAATGGGGTTTAACGTCCACTAAACACAAACTAGGTCATTTCGGGACTAACATATGGTTTAATTTTATTTCAATAATTCGCTTGCGCGTGGGGTCTTTAGCAGTGGGAGGAAACCGGAGGACCCAGAGAAAACCCACGAGGTTGGACAGGCGACCCTACTCCTTGTCACGTACAACCGAGGATTTGAAACCACGCCAGTCGACTCAATGACAGACTTTATGATACAGCGCGCGCACGCTAACCATTCAGCCATCCAACCCCCCTATTAACATATTAGAGATTTGCTTTTGGACTGGGTGATCTAGACTGCATCAAAACAAACCCACGTGTGTTTATCGGGTGAAAATGAAAAAATGTCCCTGCCAGGCTTTTTAAATCATTAAATCGGGCCACAATATTGTTGTAACGGGTATATATAATATATACATATGTAGATGTAGTTAGAAGATTCTATTTGAAGTAGTTAATATACGTAAAATAAATTATCCTAAGCATTTTACATACCAATGACAATATTCAGCTGGCATTCATAATTCGCGGTCAGCTGTGACAGTCAATTTTATTTTTAGTAGCACGCCTTGACCAATCAAAAATAAGGGCTTCCACAACGCAACGTCATTGACCTGATTTCGTGTTATTTCCGGGCTGTTCAAGTTGGTTTTCGGTAAGTGATAGCGCTTCAAGTTTGATTTGTAATTAATAACGCTGTGAAATGACCAATTTAATTACATCGGAAGCTGAATAATGATCAAATAATGTCTCGTTGGCAATAAAAACGACGGGAAGTGTTAGAACTAGTGAGTATTGTGAGGTGATAGCAGAAGAAATGTCTTGAAGACGTGTAAACAAAGATGGCGTCTGAAATACCTTTTATATACTATAATATATAGTCAAGCAGTAATAAGAAATTTTATTTTAATCCCTTCAAGTGCCTGTGGGTATTTGTTAAGGAAATGGTTTTCCATTATTTTTCATTTTGTTATATTATCGACTTTCATTTTATAAAATAGGGAAATTTGAAATTGTATTTAAAGGTGTGTCTATTTAGAAATAAGGGTCCGTTTTCAATGGCACAACCCCGTCGAAGGTTGCCTGCTTTATCCCGTAGGTGTGTACCCGTTTCTCCGATATAAAAATGGTGAGAACCACTACAAGTCAAGATAAATTTGAGGGTTTTTTGTGTCACAATTCATATTGTCGTTGACGCTAAAAGTAAAGTTTGCCGTTATATGGTCGCAATATTTACATCGAAGATCCGGGCATTTAGATACACAACAACCGGTCCTTGTAGTATCTGAAAATGTTAGCCCAGTCGTAAAGCTGCACTATTTAGTTTCTGCAATGGTTCAGATGTGAGAACACCAATGCAAAAATGTCTGTCAAATTAGATATTTATGTTCTTAATATTAAACATTGATATTAAAATAATGATAATAATAATGATAATTGATTTATATAGCGCCAACAATTCAATCCAGTGAGCTGCTCTCGGGCGTTTCACATAAGTACAACTAATATAAAATGACAACAATCACAACACAAGGGTTCTGCAAGGTTTATTGGTGTTGGGAAGGTCTCTAAGGTATGAAGTTGAAGAATCGCCATTTAGAGCAGAATACGCAGTAGACAGTATTTTAAAATTGATGCTTTGACTGGAACCCAATGGAGATCTTTCAGAATTGGTGTCATATATTCATTTGGTTTAGTCTTGGTTATGATCCGAGCTGCTTTATTTTGAAGTTTCCGAAGTCATTTGATTTTATCTTCAGGTATATTGTACAAAAGTGAAATACAGTAGTCGAGTCGTGATGTAACCATAGTGTTTACCAGCACTTAAGTCGTGTCGCTATCAATGAAAGATCTAGTTTTCCCAATATTTTAAACCTGAAAATTAATACCTTTACACATGGCCAAAATTTGTCTATTCATGGCCAGATGAGGGTCAAAATAAACACCAATATTTTGTACAAAATCTGTTAGTGTAATAGAGATATTGCCAATTTGATAGTTTTCTTTTTTTTAGATTTTAGTAGTTGATGCCTGCTGTCCACTTTCATTATTTCTGTTTTGTCATCGTTGAGTTTTAATAAATTTGAGTCCACCCATTTACTAATATCTGATAAACAGGTCTCAAGTTTGCATATCTCAGATGGTTCAGAAGAAGGCTCAAAAGCTATATAAATTTGAGTTTCGTGTGCCTATAGATAGTAGTTGTGATCGTTTTTACGAATTACATTTCCTAAAGATGTTGTGTATGTAGAACATAATAAAGGACCGAGAACGGAACCCTGTGGCACGCCATACTTTACAACCGTTGAGTTGCATGGGAAACCTTTGATAACAACTGTCTGTGTACGGCTTTCAAGGTATGATCTACGGAAGACCATTTGGGTCATTCAAGAGAAAAAATACAGCTGTACTATATACTGAACAAATACCAAAAATATTTAAACGATCGTTTTGATTTCTTTATGGCCATTATGACAAATATATGGTCGTTTTGACTAAAAGCTGTAAATGTAGACGAATTTTCGTTTTTGGGACGTTTTGGCGTACACCTGTTTTTATCAAGCCGTCGCCATCTTTGAGTTTTGTTACACAACCGCGTGTTACACTGTCTGCTAAACGGCATCGAAAAGAATAGGTAGCAATGTCCTTTGTCACGGCCGATAATTCTTTGCTTCACGTTGTGTTTCGAAATGGACTTCAAATTAGATTTCTCCACGAACTCAATATGACTTCAATATACATGTAACTCAATTATGATGAAATTCAGAAACACATTGTTCTTGTAAATATGTTTGATATCAAGCAGGATACATAAGTACACATCTTATGCCGGGGCCATAATATTGCTACAGTTTCACTCAATTCAATCGGATTGAATACAAGCCTGGTGATTATCTACCGAGGAAAATTGGATATTTTCCGAAAATGCAAAAGACGATTAACCGCTTTATTGAAAGTATGATATTAATGAATAAGAATATAAATAAGTTTATTGCAGAAATATAGGTCACAGACCAAAAGTTACAAGTTACAAATGAGTAATCCCATGTGCAATCATATTTTAAGAGGTTCAATTCATTACAAATTTATTAATGTTTGACAATTGAAGGTTTATATACAATTCTGATTTCAACATATAATACTATTAGAAAGTCTGATGATAAATTTGATAAAACTTGTGGTTATGTTATACAAATTCAAAATATCTGTATTAATAAGTACACTTGTCTAGTAGCAAATGAGCAACGGCAATTACAACAATAATTATTAGAAAGTCTGATGATAAATTTTATAAAACTTGTGGTTATGTCATACAAATTCAAAATATCTGTATAAATAAGTACACTTGTCTAGTAGCAAATGAGCAACGGCAATTACAACAATAATTATATCATACTTGCCGAACCTTTCTACATTATTGGAATTGGAGATCGGCAATAGCATACCTGGATCGCCAGAATCTGACAAGATTATGAAGGTCAAAGGTTTAATATTTAAGAGATGTACACCTTCAAAACAATCATGTCTTCGTTTATATGCATTCAAACATGAAATGAAGTAAATCTCCATTGATGGCATAATGGACATAATGGAAAAGCAGTTTGATTTCTACTGTACAACTTCAAAAAGATTGGTAATACAGTATATTTAGCCTAAATGTTGTAATGTTTTAATTTCAGGTTTGACAATACCTAAGATTCTTGAACTAAATTTATTTTAATTTTACAATAATCTTCTAAATTTTTGCTTTCTGATAATTCATCTGATCATTCTTGTATATATATATATATATATATATATATATATATATATATATATATATATATATATATATATATATATATAGAAAAAGAGATTTACTGGTCTGTGAACGGAGCAAGATATCCGTTTTGGAAACAGGAGCTTTTTCAATAAAATAGAAATTTAGATAAAGTGGAGTATTAAATGTAATAATTTTGATTGATAAGACAATTTTATTGTAAAGAATCCTCTGTGTAAGGGTAAGCCTACCGAGTTTAGTAAATAAAGAGGTGGACGGAGTTTCAATCGGTGCATTAAGAATAGTTCTTGCTGCCCTCTTTTGTAATTTTAAAAGAATGTCTAATCTACTTTTGGTAGCATTTCCCCAAAAAATAGAGCAATAATCAAATATTGGTAGTATGTAACTGTTATAAAACAAAATTCTTGTCTCGTAAGGTAAATGATCTTTTATCTTATTTAGGAGAAATATTTTTGATGCAAGTTTTTTAGACATATCTGCTATCTGTGCTTCCCAATTAAGGTCTTGGTCAATTTGAATTCCAAGTAATTTTGCGGTAGTAACCGTCTCAATTTTCTCACCATGGAGTGATAAAGTTAGGTTTTTCTGATTTCTTTTGTGTTTTGATGAAATCAGCATTGAATTTGTTTTCGAAGGATTGATTACCATCTCATTGTTTTCACACCATTTAGCAACCAAATAGAGATCATTTTGGAGATTATTGGCGATGGTTAAAATATCTTTGTGTGAACAATGCAGGGTACTGTCATCAGCAAACAAATCTATCTGACTTGATTCAATATTGAGTGGGAGATCATTTATAAAAATAAGGAATAGGAGAGGACCCAGGATCGAACCTTGTGGAACCCCGCATTTGACTGTAGTAATTGAGGAGGTAATTGATATGAGAGCATGAAAAATGCGCTGATTGAAATCTATTATATGTCATTTATCACATGTGATTTTTAAAAAATGTCGAAAAAATATATAGATTGGACAGGAAATGGTCACCATAGACATTGAATATATTTCAAGATGATAAAGAACATGGTGATACATTCGAGCTGGGATATCTCTGTGCCATTATTAGAGTTACAGTTGGTTATGTTTCTTGAATAGAGACCGACTACAGGTACTATTTAATGCTATGGTTCTACTTGATACCTAAAATTCTTCTTAAGTGTATACCGACTACAGGTACTATTTAATGTTATAATAATAATAATAATAATGAAGTTTTATATAGCGTCTTCTCCATGTTGACACATGCTCAAAACGCTTTTTGTAATGGCTCTACTGGTAAAACTGTTGAAACAGGAAAGTCTTTAGTGCGAGTTTAAATTGATTAAAAGTTTGTTGATTCTTGATCTGTTGTGGAAGTTCGTTCCATAATCTAGGACCAGCTGAACTGAAAGACCTATACCCATATGACTTTAAATTATATCTTGGAACAACTAGTGACTGTTTATTTTGAGAGCGAAGTGATCTAATAGGGTTGTAGTCATATAAGAGTTCAGATAAGTATTGAGGAGCTGCATTATTGCGACATTTATACACTAATGTTAGTATTTTGTATTTGACTCGCGCCTCAGCAGGTAACCAATGTAAAGAAGCCAGCACATTCTGGATGTGATCAAACTTATGTGTCCTTGTGGATCTTGGCTAGACGTGCTTGAGACTGAAAATTCTTCTTAAGTGTAAAACAGTATTGGATCCTTCTCCAATTTTCATTGTGGCATTGTTACACAAGCTAACCGCATCTAGCTTATTATACCGAGCACCGTGGGATAATAACAGTTTCACTTTTGGAATTGGATCAATGTCAAACCAACAACAGTGACATAGAGGCGTCAACCCTTCACCATCTCTAAGGTTAACATTGCATCCTTCATCAATCAAATATCTCACACTCTCTAAAGATGCTAAAGCACAAGCCGCGTGTAGTAAAGATCTGTTTCGTATTTTCGTTTTAGTTTTACTTTTAATATCACCACCCTTTTCCAATAAGTGTCGTAATTCCGCAATAGTTAAATCAAAATCCTTAATTTTATTATTGTTCGATCGCATGTTGAAAATAAGTTCCAGGAGATCAGTTGGTGCTGTTTCAATAAGTTTTAGCAAGGGCTTCGCCTTACCATAACCTTCTAGAAGAAGTAATTTAACTTTATCTACCATGAAACACGGAGACTGACAGGCTTTTTCTAGGGGTTTATGTCCATCTTCATCCCGTGAGTGTATCTTGTCAATGTATACGGTTAATACTGATCTAAAACTATCTAGATCAGTGCAATCTAAAGCTGCGCTGTGGAGGGGGTAGTCGCTTGCATATTCGTTTGTTGGAGGTGAATCTGAAATATATATCCATATTTAAGACAGGCAGAATTTATAAAGAGTAACATTTACTCAATTTAAAACGATTATAATCATGACTGCCAGTAAAAATAAACTTTACCACTCTGAATTTGAAAGCACTTAAGAAAGGAAACAACTAAAGCAATCCATGAAAGTATGTGTAAGGGTTCAGACGGCTATTAGGTTCCCACAACGAAATGCATAGTATCACTAATATGGGAACAAAGCTATCCCTTGCTATGGTATAAAGTTACAATACAGTGCATAACATCATCGGTATCCCCAGTGCACGATATCGTTCCGTTCTACTCCACTAATCCATAGGTCCATTCACGGGGGAGATACATAGTCACACCTGGAAACAAGGATATATTGTTGAAAGGGAATCTACTCCAAGTATTTTTAAATTGTAGTAAAATTTGTTCATATAGACCATTAACAAGACGGTTACTGGTTATTTTCATCTAAGGAGTTGTTGGGTCTATAGACCCAAATTAGAAGGTACCAAAGTGTTAGGACCCGTACCTTGTTCAGGACCATTAAAACTTTCTTTATCTTGTGATATAACATACATATGTACTAGTCATTAAGCCGTTAATTAAACAAATGAAATGAAATGGGATTTAGAGTCCTACTGTTCTGCACTAACTGCTCTAATGAAGACCGGCACTACGGCTTACTCTTATATCGAATTCCAACTGTCTGTGGTTTTTTTACCTGCACTCAAATGTGTACACGGCACCTTGGTCTTTCGTCCCACCCGTCCTGCACCACTGACAAGGAGAAACCACGCCGGAGAATGATGAGCAACTATCGTGGCCAACACAGGGGGCGGGCCCAAGACCTTTATCTTAACGAGCCAGCATCGTACTCACTGTAGGCCAATGCGGCTCCCGGTGATTAACCATGGTCAGTATATATTATTTAAAGCGTGTGGAGTTCAATGTACCAATTGACCGAACTTTCGGTTGCTATCGTATTACTTTAATGAACGCTATACGTTACAGGTGGGTCATGGACCAGGAAGCCGTCAGACACGCCGCAACGGAGCAATCCGAGGATTGCAGATTTTAGACACCGTTCTTACGAAGATTACGTCTCCGGAATGCTTCCGGGCAGTGAATTCATTAGCTTCGAATGCTTTATGTCACAGGGTTAGGCGAACCCAGATTCATGGAATCCAAGTAGATTAATATTAACCTATGAACCCCCCTCTTCTTTCGAGCAACTCTAAATGTCATTGTCAGTTGATGCATTTAATGTTGATTACTTTGAAACATGGATTCAATACACTTTACGCCATATATCTATTTTTTATTTAGGTTTGAAATCATGGTAAAGTTTCTATTAGCCCTCAGTTTATGACAGAATGTTTGCAGCTATAGCACTTACCTGAATGTGGGACATGACCTGTATATTCCGTATCTCTAATATGCTCGCTTATGGTGGTATTTTCGATGGTATCGATCACTTCACTTTCCTTGTCCAGTTTTAAAGCCATATTTTCATCAGTTAGATTTTGGTTCTCGTCTTTTAACGTTTTGCTTTGTTGGTGCTTTTTCACAAGTTGTTGGTAGTTATCTTTAAGTGTTTTATTTTCTTCCTTTAACTTCACCATTTCCGTTAATCTTTTCTGTAAACTTTCTTTTTCTTTCTTTAACTGTTCTTTTTCTCTTTTCTGGCGATTGGCTTGACCTTCTAGCTCCTTTTCAACTCTAACTGTCTTTTTGATCTCTTGGTCAAGCCTTTTTTTAAAGTTATTTTGTAATTGTTCTTTTTCTGTTTTCTCGCGATTGAGTTGATCTTTTAAGTCTTTTTCAACTCTAACTGTTTTTTTGATCTCTTGGTCAAGCCCTTTTTTAAAGTCATTTTGTAATTGTTCTTTTTCTGTTTTCTCGCGATTGAGTTGATCTTTTAAGCCCTTTTCAACTCTGGCGTTTTCTTTGGTCTTCTGGTCAAGCCTTTCTTCAAAGTCATTTTGTAATTGTTCTTTTTCTGTTTTCCCGCGATTGAGTTGATCTTTTAAGCCCTTTTCAACTCTAGCGTTTTCTTTGGTCTTCTGGTCAAGCCTTTCTTCAAAGTCATTTTGTAATTGTTCTTTTTCTGTTTTCTCGCGATTGAGTTGATCTTGTAAGTCCTTTTCAACTCTAGCGTTTTCTTTGGTTTTCTGGTCAAGCCTTTTTTCAAAGTCATTTTGTAATTGTTCTTTTTCTGTTTTCTCGCGATTGAGTTGATCTTTTAAGCCCTTTTCAACTCTAGCGTTTTCTTTGGTCTTCTGGTCAAGCCTTTCTTCAAAGTCATTTTGTAATTGTTTTTTTTCTGTTTCCTCCCGATTGAGTTGATCTTGTAAGTCCTTTTCAACTCTAGCTTTTTCTTTGGTCTCCTGGTCAAGCCTTTCTTCAAAGTCATTTTTTAATTGTTCTTTTTCTGTTTTCTCGCGATTGAGTTGATCTTGTAAGTCCTTTTCAACTCTAGCGTTTTCTTTGGTCTTCTGGTCAAGCCTTTCTTCAAAGTCATTTTGTAATTGTTTTTTTTCTGTTTCCTCCCGATTGAGTTGATCTTGTAAGTCCTTTTCAACTCTAGCTTTTTCTTTGGTCTCCTGGTCAAGCCTTTCTTCAAAGTCATTTTTTAATTGTTCTTTTTCTGTTTTCTCGCGATTCAGTTGATCTTGTAACTCCTTTTCAACTCTAGCGTTTTCTTTGGTCTTCTGGTCAAGCCTTTCTTCAAAGTCATTTTGTAATTGTTTTTTTTCTGTTTCCTCCCGATTGAGTTGATCTTGTAAGTCCTTTTCAACTCTAGCTTTTTCTTTGGTCTCCTGGTCAAGCCTTTCTTCAAAGTCATATTTTAACTGTTCTTTTTCTCTTTTCTCCTGATTGAGTTGATCTTGTAACTCCTTTTCAACTCTAGCTTTTTCTTTGGTCTCCTGGTCAAGCCTTTCTTCAAAGTCATTTTTTAATTGTTCTTTTTCTGTTTTCTCGCGATTCAGTTGATCTTGTAACTCCTTTTCAACTCTAGCTTTTTCTTTGGTCTCCTGGTCAAGCCTTTCTTCAAAGTCATATTTTAACTGTTCTTTTTCTCTTTTCTCCTGATTGAGTTGATCTTGTAACTCTCTTCGTACATATTTTTAGCTTCTTCATACATTTCGTTTCTGTAAAAATCGCACCCATTTCCCTCAATGGTCTTGATAATTAGTTTTATTATGTCCTCCACATCTTGCTTATTGTGCTGTTTATTGTTGATGACAGCAAATCGACATTTACAATAATCGGACAAAAAGCAATTAAATTCGGGCTTAGCAGTTTCTAAATACGATTCAATTGGTTTCCCCTCCAGGTGATCTTTACCTGTAAATACGATAACACCGTACTTTGCTAAACATACACCAAATATATCCTTCAAATATTCTATATTGGTCATAAGACTGTCATCTATTCTGTCTATCTTGAAGACGAACACAAACACATGAGGACCAGGTTTCAGGTCATCAATACATCGTACCAGAATATTTGCTGTTTCTGTATTTGATTTTCGAGTATCTGATAAGCCAGGAGTATCCAATATTTTAAGAAGTATGATTTGCTTGTCTACGCGTGTTACCCTTTCTTTTAATAGGTTACTCTCGGTTATAGAACCGGCACTCACGTCAGATACAAATTTGTCCTCGCCAATAAGATGTAATAGTGTGTTCCCCAACGAACTCTTGCCCACGCCTGTTTTACCAATTAAAACAATTCTTATTTCTCGTTCTGAAAGAAAGAGTGAGTTAAATAAAGACATCATCTAATACATACATTGTTAGAGGGGCTATTGTCACTGGCGGGGTTAAGGCCCAATTTCCGTCAAATTACGCCACTCTGAACCAAGATATTAGCTTTTGAATTTTAAGCTAGCCTCGATCATCATTATTAAAGTCGATACGATAAAAAAAAGTCTCAATTATCAATTTTTTACGTTTAATCATCCTTCACAAAATGTATTACAATCCGCTAAATATCGCAGGCTAGCGATGGCATCGAGAGTTGATTATGGTCTGGATAAGTTAATCAATGTCGAATTAATAATTTAGATAACATTTAAGACCTAAAGAAAGGCCTGCAATAGACAGATTTAGCTCTTTCATAATGTATATTTAAAGATACATTATGGGAGATTAGATAACGAGATACATTATGGGAGATTAGATAACGAGATACATTATGGGAGATTAGATAACGAGTTATCTAGGTTTTACAGTTCTCACTATAGTGACTAAAACTTACATTATGGGAGATTAGATAACGAGTTATCTAGGTTTACAGTTCTCACTATAATAGCTAAAACCTAGATAATGTAAAGGAAATTTGCCGAAAATTTCAGTCAAATTGATCCAATATGAACCGAGAATTAAGCGGTTGAAAGTTCCGCCTAGCCTCGATCATCATTACTAAAGTCGGTACGACAAAAATCATAGTCTCGGTTATCCATTTAATCATAAATCGTGAAGGAAAGTTCTGCAGCAAATCGGATCATATTCTAACAAATATCGCAGGCTAGCGTTGACATCGAGGGTTGATTATGGTCTGGATAAGTTAATTAATGTCTAATTAATAGTTTATATAACATTTCAGGCCTAAAGAAAGACCTAAAATGGGCAGATTTAGCTCTTGCATAATGTATATTTAAGTGAGTACTTACCGGTCCCTGTCTTTTCTATATGCTCTGTCACACAACCACCACTACAACATTCTACAAAATATGAATAAGTCATTATACCATAGAAATCGCACGATGATAGTCGTTTTGTTCAATACCAAAATAAATCCAGAACCGTTTTTAGATTTCGAGGTTTAACTCAGTCATTCTTTGAAAGTAAATAAATGAATCTGGCATCGTATGATTCAAACGCCTGCAATATCGATGATAATGCATACCATGTATAAAGGTGGTAACAGCAGATTGGATTGAGGAGAAAACAATTAAAAATAATTCCTGTAATTTTTAGGATTTCCGAATAATGTAATTATTTTAGACGTGTCTTGTATTTTAAAGGTTTTTTTGTGGATTTTATTTAGTCAAAATCTGTACACAGTTCAAACATTTTGCCACCGTAGATTTTATTGGTCTCCTTGGAACTATTTGTTAAATATAAATTTGGTAATTTTTTACAGACGGGAAGTGTTATACGAATAAAACAAAACATTTTCCCAGATCGCCCATATCTCAATTATTCTCAGAGGATCTTCGTCGGGTGTTCATTTCTGGACCTTTGCACAAATTCTATGAGGGCAGTAACTGACAGTTTTTTTCGAAATTCGGAGGTTCGCCAGCATTCAAAGATTTTCGAAAATTTCTTCAGCATTTGTGTGACAATAAAGAAGCCGTATATCCGTCACCATATGAGGTGTCTGCTTAAAACTTAATATGAATAAGGAACACACCAATGCCTTCAAAATGGCATATCAAAAAATTGTTTAACGACTTCCTGAAGCTTCCGGTAGTTTCCAAGGCCTTCTGTTTTTTCCGAACATTAATATGGTCGTGTTAGCTTTAGATATTATCTTTCATTTCCAGCCACCTTGTTAAATAACAATTTCAACCGTTAGGCCGACATATTGGATTTTACCCAAAAATTCCTTCTTTAATCCGATTTTCATAAATATTTTTGAAACTACATAAAACGGCAAGAATTCGCAGCGTTTCAATTATTGAATTTCGATTTTTTTTTACTTCCGGTTCGACTTTTAAAGGAGATAAATCGCTAATATTTGGGACCTAGGAATTGACACAAATGGATGGCAACGCATATAATAATGTAATATTAATGTATATAAACTGATTTACATGCAATTGTTTTTGTTTTTACTGTAATTTCTAATCAGTTATGCTCGGCGAAAAACGCCAGAAGTCTCAATCGAATGTCAATCTCTGTGTCTGGTTATTCCAATCTACACCGATAGTATTTATTGCGCATGCTCTCCACATAAGAATACAGTGTCCCCGTTTGACATGACTTGTGGAATATGTCTAGGCCTCATTCTTCGAGTCCCTTGTTACAAATGACGGTGAAACGCATTGTTCCAATGAGAAAATGATAATTTTGTCTTAAAAATTAGATATCAGAAGCCCATCTTTTCCCAGTAAGATTACAACATCAATGTTGATTTAAATTGACAAATAATTCGTGTTTTCATTGTCGAAGACTTTGGATAACACCGAGTTAGAGACTTAGCTACTTTAAAGCTTTAGCCTAATCGTCCAGCTATCTTTGACCTTTGCTTGTATGTTGATACTAACAGCTTGCATCAAATAGCTAATCTTCAAGTATAACTTCCGGTTTTAATTAGGGTTTAAATTTCTACTTTAAAAGACATTTGATGTGACTATACTCGATACTGCCTGGTGTATCTTGATTGTTGACGCGATCTAACGTGACAAGACGTGAGATGAACGCGACATGACTCGACATTACGTGATGACGCGACACGTTGACGTAGCTCAAATATTATTAGGGTGTTATTTAAAATTATTTATTTTTACAAACCCTATCCATCGCTATTTTACGACGGTCGAGTTGACACATTTTACCGAAACACGTTCTAGTTTGTATCTGAAATCAGAAACATTTAAGATTGCTATGGCATATTATTGTCGATTATAGCTTTAATCCTTTAGCTATAATTGTTTATGTCCAAGGAGCCACGGTGGCTAAGCGAGTAAGACGCTGGCTCGCTAGCCTGGAGATAGCGTGTTCGATCTATGCATTAGAAAGTTCATCGGGATTATTCGACGTGGTTTCCCCTTGTCAGTTGTACTGAGGTCCAGTGCATACATTGACGTGCACGTAAAAGATCTCTTGGCAGTTGGAATTTGATATAAGAGTAGGACATAGTTCCTGTGCCCGAGCAAAATTTCCCTTATGGCACACTGTATGGCGTATGCCATCTTCATTAGCCATCTTCATCAGTCGGAGCAGAACAGTAGGACGCTAAACTCTCATTTCATTTCATTTGTTTATGTTCTTGCTTGAAATGTTCTGATTTTCGATTGTAAAAGTTACAAACATTTGATGATGATGCTCTTCCATATAAAAATGAAGCCCGTGGCTAACTCAGTTAAAGCGCCTAATATTCAGGAAGCTGCGAAAGGAGGACATTTTAAATACGTAAAAAAAGATGAATAAACCTTTTATTCAATTGAGGTAGTGAAACTTGTGCAACAATGTTAACAGCGATAATTTCAAAATTTAAAAAAAAAAAATAATTCAAATTTCACCAATGATTGACCCCCATCCACCCTCACACACCCGTTCCACCCTCTATCCACGTCGCTGCACCCAACTGAATGCAATAATTTTAGATTCCGCTTCGAATTGAAGGAATCAGGGTTTTGTCACAATTATATATAATTGTGCATGTTGCATGTACTAACCTGGTCCCAATAGTTTGACTGCACCAGTAAACCCTGCCTGTTTTAAACATTTCAAAAATCTCTCATATCCATCAGGTCCGCTGTTCATTACAATATGTAATAATTCCTCCGCTTTCTTTGTTTCATCAAAGTTTTGAAGGCGTTTTTTCTCCTTTGTTTCGATCAATTCCGTCTGGTAGAAATAGCTAATTAATGTTTCTGTATCACTTTCAATATTTTCTTTCAGATCACACCAATTGTCTTGTATCTTCTTTTCATCTTCAGCTAACAGTTTGCCTCTACACTTACCTGAAAAAATAAATATTCTCTCTATACAACATATACACCCTGTAGACTGCATCCTATACTCTCGTCCTGCCCACGATATACATTCCACACATGATATACATTCTACACATCGTATACATTCTACACATCGTATACATCAAATACACCCTGCACATCATACACGCCCTGTAAATCATACACACTCTGTACATCATACACACCCTACCATACACACCCTAAACATCATACACATCATACACACCTTATACATTATACGGTGGCTAGGTGGTTAAGACGCTGGCTCGCTAGTCTGGAGGTCGGGTGTTCGATCCCTGCATTGGCCGAGAAAGTTAATCGGGATTTTCCGGCGTGATTCCCCCTTGTCACTGATGCAGGATGGAGGGCCTGACAAGGACAGCTGTCTAGTCCTTCGGATGAGACGAAAAAATGAGGTCCCGTGTATACATTAGAATGCACGTAAAAGATCCCTTGGCAGTTGAAATTCGATATAAGAGTAGGCGATAGTGCCGCTACCCAGGCAAAATTTCCCTCATAGCACACTGTATGGCGTATGCCCGTCTTCATTAGCCCAGTATAGGAGCTGAACAGTAGGACGTTAAACCCCATTTCATTTCATTTATACATCATACACACTCTGTGCATCATACACACCCTATACATCATACACACCCAATAGTCCTATCCTGTACACACCACAGACCATATACACGCTACACACCCTGTACACCCTAACCCCCTCTACTCCCACACCCTGTACACCCTAACCCCCTCCACTCCCACACCTTGTACACCCTAACCCCCTAACCCCCTCTACTGCCACACCCCACACGCAGCCTTCTCAATCTGTATTTTAAGAGTGACGAAATTTGTGACCTTTAAAAAAGATATGGAAATTACCAGTAAACGAAGCAGCCATGATTGTATCTTCTTATTTAGTCGAAGATATAACAAACCAATGTTCCATGAATTTTATTCCATCTGGTAATCACATTCAGGCTCGCTTCTCGTATGGCGTTCACTGACTCCTATATAGTTTATACAAATAAAACAATTTATGAAATATCTAAGGCATCAAAAACACATACGGATTGTAAGTACAGTATGCTTGTAGCCAGGCAATTCGTGGACATGCGCCACACAGCAGCTTTGCCATGAATATATATCAATAAACAGAAGCTTATCCAAAGGAAACAGTGCAGGTTGACAAAATGTGATAAGGATCCTTTATGATTTTTAAGAAATCTAACCTCACAGTCCTAACGATTCATACCAAAGTTGTAACTTAAAAACTGTAGCCTCTTTTGCATTAACATGTGGGGATAACTCCAGAACAGAAAATCGAGGAACATTGAATATCAATCACAGCGTTCCTGACCCAAATGCCCTACACCATATGGAATAAGTCTCTATAAAACCATAGCCTCTGTGGTATTAACAATATTTGCATCAGTTACCCTCCTGTCTGACAGCAATTAGTAAATCAAGTAAAAATTTGATTGATTTTATTCGATAATAACTGTTTGATCAAATTGTATAAAATCCGTCAGTTTATTATACCAGTGTTTGCACATGACATATGTACGCTTATTCATTGAAGTTGATTGATGTGTAGAAACCAATCTGATTAAAACACGGATCCTATTTCGTTTCGCTTTTTATATAGTTCAACATGTCGTTTAACTTGTCTTTACTACACTAGGACCTGGAAGAATTGTTATATAACCCGTGTTCTGGTTGATGTGAGGGATTAGCCAACGAAACAGTCTGTTGCAGCAAGTTCTTGGCGTGCACGGAACTCTGGATATCCTACTAGAAACATCTACGCTAATTGGTTAATCACATGCCTGACGTTATTGGATCAAAAGCCGCTCGTATGATCCCTGACGCAACCTTCCACTTCAACTGGTCATATTTTCATGCAGTCCATCGAAAGTATAAAAAAAACGAAACGAAATATAGATCTGTATTTTAATTAGATTGTGTAGAAACTTGTGTGCGAAGAATGAAGGTTTGAATTCAGTTTCTTTATATTTTAAACACAATATTGAAGTATTACACTTGAAATCTGCAATTTCACATAAATTCTGCAAATTCTTTTTTACACCTGGATTTATATTTCACACTTGAATTATATATTTCGCACTGAATTTATTTTTCACACTTGGAATTAATATTTCAAATCTGAATTATATATTTCACTTAAATTCAATTTTATACTTGAATTAAATTCCCCTCTTGAGTTACACTTCAATTTGGATATTTTAATACTTGATTATGATATTCCACATTTGAATTGTATATATACAGGTACGAATATTTACACATTTGAATAATGATATTGACAATTGAATTTATATTTAATATTCGTTTAAACGAATTGGACAACGCTGATTGCGAAAAACAAAGTAGTTATTGTTAACCCACAAATGATATATACATATCTAGTATGCATAACAATAAGTAGCTTGCTTTCAAACTCATCAAAATCGGATAAAAATTATTGCGACCTCTAGAGGGACCACAACCTTCATATACCATATTTTAACACTATCTGCGTACGAGGGGTGGCCATTTTTCCCGGCAGTTTTGGTCCGATTTTCACGAAATTTGACCTCAACCACCATTAGGGTGTAACGGTGATATATTTAAAAGAATTTTTTAATCGGATAAAAATTGTAACCTCTACAGGGGTTTCACTTCCTACTGTTCAGCTCCGACTTGGCTAATGAAAAAGCGCCATGCGGGAAATTTTGACTGGACCGCCGCAACGGCCTACTCTTATATCGAATTCCAACTGCCAAGGGATCTTTTACGTGCACGCCAATGCATACACGGGACCGCCGTTTTATGACTAGATAGCTGTCCATCTAAGGCCCTCATTCCTTTACGCGTGGCAAGAGGAAACCACGCCGGAAAATCTCGATGAACTTTCTCAGCGAACCCGCAACCTCCAGGCTAACGAGCCAGCGTCTTTATCAGTGAGTCACCGTGGATTCCAGAGTAGAACAGTAGGACGTTAAACTCCATTTCATTTCTTTTCATTTTCCTACTTTTCTGCACCAATTCCATAGAATTGTTACCTGTTTAATTTAAACTGTGAAGGATTCTTTTATGTGCACGCCAATGTGTACACATGAGCTTGTATTTGTGTCACATCTACACAGACACTGTACTTTTCCAGGCTCTTTGTCCTGAACTACCGACATGGAGAAACCACACTGCAAAATCCATGGGGAACTTTCTTGACCAACACAAGGATCAGTGTACATAATCATGGTATTGAGAGAAATATGGTCTATAACCCAACAACCCGACATTACGGCATCACGACATTTTAACCCGACAATACGACATTTTTACGCGACAATACGACATTTTTACGTGACATTACATTTTTAATTTCGTGGTGGGTATTGGGTGAAAATGTATTGTCGGGCGAAAATGTCAAGATGTCGGGATAAAATGTCGGGGTGTCGTCGTGTCACCCTTCAGCCACCATAAGTATCCGATAAATTACAACGAAACTGAAAGTGAAACCTTTACCTTCGTTTTTCGATATTTTTCCCAATTGGGACATTTTGGCATTAGCAAATTGGCTCACTTGCCTAGTGCATAAACAGCTACCTGCGGATAGTACCGACCAAGGCCGACTTGTAGTAGATCTGGCAAATATAAGCATCGGAAATGACTTGGCATGTACTTGCACGAGTTGCTTGTCGCAGGGCCCGGACGACCTGTTACGGACCCTGTCGACTGCCAAGGGTTTTTTTACGTGCATGCCAATGTGTACACGAGACCTCGGTTTTTCGTCCAATCTGAACGATTATATTGTCCAGGCTCCAAGGCAGGTACACATGTTTCTTTATTTCCGTCTAAGAACTGACAATGTTTAGATAGGCGGAACGATAGTCAAAATTCATATGCCATGTCGATGTTCATATTTACTTCTCTATGACAATTCGGTCACCAGCACTATATTGTCACCCAAATATCTAGATTATAATTTTCAGAAAAAAATTAATCATAAAATCAACTAGCAAACAAATGTAATGGCTTACCTGTTGGTGACACGTTGTTGTACGAAGTCACAATACATTTCCTATTGGTTAAATATGACGTAATCACTGAGTACGGCCAGACATACTCTTTTTTGTTATTGGATTATAAAAATAGACTACCTGGTTTTTACAGGTATTTATAAACCTATAACGGCAAATCTCTTTGATCTTTGATCTTTGAAGTATATTCTGTGCCCGGAATAACTTGCGGTCTAAAAGTCTTTGGATCAGGGTCGGAGAGGGGGAGGGGGGGCAAGGTCAATGACCCCCTGAAAAAATATTTTGCCCCCCCTCCGGAAAAAAAGTTGCCTACCATAGCTCTAAAATACCTACTGTAGGCTGTGCCCCACCCCCTCCACCCCCCTGAAACCTTCACTGCCCCTCCGCAGACAGCAAGGTGGATACGGGCCTGCTTTGGATATATACAGGGGAATTTGGGGTTATTCTTCTGAAAGTTTTTCTTTAAACAAACCTGTAACAGGTTATACTTCCAGGGTAGGGTTGTTGTTTTTTTTCCATAAGAAAACATGATATAGGGTTTTTCTTACAGGACTTCTGGGATATTCTCATTTTGCGTACATGTAAACATAGACGATTTATAAACAAGATAAAGTCATCGACTTCGGTTATGCTGGGGAAGACAGACTTTAGAAGAAAAAAAAATCGACAGAAAAACTTCAGCCTGTCAGCCTGTTTTTCTTTTTCTCGGGTTATTTTTTTCAGTCTTTCTTTCTCCAACATAACCCAAGATATCCTTATGTTTCCTCCTTGTCAGTGGTGCAGGACGGAGGCCCTAGCAAAGACACTGTCTAATCGTTCGGATGGGACGAAAACCATGGTCATATGTACACGTTGATGTGCAGGTAAAAGAACTCTCGACAGTTCGAATCTGAAATAAGTATATATAATTTTGTCCAGTGTGTTTCCATTCCAATCGGAGCAGAACAGTAGGATGTAAAACCCGATTTCATTTCATTTCATTACCATTTCAACCAATATAGCCAACTTTTGTACAGATAACTTAACATTTATATTATTTTCAACATTTGCTGACTAATTCAAATATACCTTGCATGGAAACATACATTATGCAAGAGCTAAATCTGCCTATTGCAGGTCTTTCTTTAGGCCTGATATGTTATATAAACTAATAATTAGACATTTATTAAAAAAACAAGACCATAATCAACTTTCGATGGCATCAGATTCTCGAGATTTTAATTCGCCATTTCAAAATGGCTCAGAATGAAGTAATTTGAATGAAATTTTCAATATTTTCATTTTACATTATCTATTTTTGAGCTATTATAGCAAGAATGGCTAGCTCTTTATCTAAATCTTACATAATGTATCTTTAATGCTCGCCTGGCTGGTGGAAAGGAAGTTCCCTTACTCTTGACAAGGCTAGCCATTTGGAAAAACTTTCAAAGACTACAAACATAATATAAGTGTTAAATGGTTTTATTTAGTAGTATGAAAAGTGTATGGAATATTTGATTGTGTTTACAATTGATAATTTAATTATATTTTAAACAACAAAATAATATATTACACCAACAATATTTTGATAAACAATCAACATTTGCTCCTTGGATTCAACACATGAACATTTAACAGTAAAATTTGCAATTAAAGCAACATTGTCTTTGCAAAATGTTACACAAATTTAAAGTTCTTCTTAAATATAGTTAGCAGAACCTGTCCACATAAATATCCCATCTGAACCCATTTGTCAGAAATAAAAATCTATCTTATCCAGAGCTCTTTTAATTTTTAGTTACATGTAATTTAATCTATAACAAGCCAACAGTGAGGCTGATGTCCCCCGCCGAAATCCCAAAATAAATCGATGACACATATTAATTAATCGCACATTTATTTTTTTTTCAAAAGTATCGAGCAATCAAACTGATTATCAACTATACACTAAGTTTCATTACTCTCTATCAGATAGAATCAAAGTTATCTTGTCCAAAGGTGGGTGACAATAACAATTTTTTTTTTATATATTTCATCAAGTATATTCTCTTTGTTATCTCTTTTCATTATGTAAATGTAATATTTTCTTGCTCTAATATGTCTGTTCATATTTATGTAAAGTGTAATAATAATAATAATAAAAATATTATCTCTGTGAAACTGGAAGATGGTTTCTCACCATCTCAAAAGTCTTAATGATAAAAAAAACAGCTTATCAATAGATCTCCACAGTTTCGCCTATTAGTCAAATCAGTCAGTGTGAGATGATCAAGAAAAAGTCATCTGAATCAAACCTGTATGTAAAACAGATGAAATATAAAGTACATAATCTACATCTAATGTGGATACCAGAAGAAAATTTTTTTTTAGAGACATAACTTTTCACATTCAGAGTCCCAGGTCGTTTGTTTTTTATAAAGTTCCCAGTACCTCACTACATAGAGCAAAGCAATCATCACAACTGTGCATCGAACTTCTTAGAAACCACAGTAACATGAGTGCGACATCATACATGTAACATCCCTAACCTTAAACCTTCTCAAATAAATACCTGTAATGTATTATTAAGATTTGTTTCAGATGTTGCACATATTCATGCCTAATTGATCTGTATTAACTATTGAGTACCCCTTTAAACTGATCTAGAAACAACCCCTTGATTATTATCATAAATATACATAAACATGTATTATGCTCAATATATAATCCTATGTTTTACATTATTCATAAAAAATGCCCTCATATAAAATGTATACACACACAATATACAAGATGTCCTTTTACAAAATGCATATATACGAGATGTCTTTACACAAAATGCATACATGCACAATATACAAGATGTTCTTATATAAAATGCATATATACACAATATACAAGATGTCCTTATATAAAATGTATACATATACAAGATGTTCTTATACAAAATGTATACACACAAAATATACAAGATGTCCTTATACAAAATGCATATATACAAGATGTCTTTATACAAAATGCATACATGCACAATATACAAGATGTCTTTATACAGACTGCATACATACGCAAATACAAGATGTTCTTAAACAAAATGTATACATACACAATATACAAGATGTTCTTATATAAAATGTCCTTATACAAATTGCATACATACACAATATACAAAATGTCCTTATACAAAATGCATACATACACAATATCCTTTTATATAATCCCTTGTTTTACATAATTATTGAAAGACCTCCCTATACAAAATATGCATATCAATAAATACAACTTTTTGTATAATCCTTTGTTTTACATAATTTTTGAAAGGAGTCTTTATACAAATGCACATATAAACAAATACAAATTTTTATAACCTGATTCAGTAAAAAATACAAAAACATAGATCCATTTATACAAAACCAAACATAATTCAATTCACACAAAAAAACAAAGAAAACATTACACAAAACGAGGAGAAAAATTGGATAAAATTCTACACTAATATTAAACGAGATTTACTTCCATGCCCTGGATAGAGCTCTTTTAGCGGCTAACTTTTGAGTTAATATTGATACAAGAATCATAATAAATAAAATGGAACCAATTAAAACATAATCAAAATCTTCTTTTAAAACATCGAACATTTTAGATGGCATAACTCGGGTGTAGAACATATCTGAAATAAAAAAATAAACATAAGGTTAAAAATATATATAATTCAGTCTCCTATTCCGTGTCAGATATCTTGAATGGCTTGAATGAGATATGCTCTGGAATAATGATTGTATTTCAAAAGAGAGAGAAATGGGGTTTAGCGTACACTCAACACAATCTAGGTCATTTTCGGACTAACACATGGTTCAATTTTATTTCAATACTTCAATAGCGTGTAGGGGTCTTTAGCAGTGGGAGAAAACCGGAGGACCCGGAGAAAACCCACAAGGTTGGACAGGCGACCCTACTCGGGTCGGCGAACCGAACCCACGGCAGTTGACTCAATGACAGACCTTATGATACAGCGTACACGTCCTAACCATTCAGCCATCTCATCCCCCTCTAAGTCAAATGTGTTTTTGTGGTAACACAACCACTACAATAAGTTGATGTGTTTACAAAGTTTGATAAAGAAATCTTGAATGGTGTATCAGATATTCTCAAGAAAGAAATTGCAGGACAGAAGGATGAAACCCATATCAATATCGCTCCTTTAACTTCATTCAGGGCAGGATAATTAAAGTTTGTGAAATATTTCTAAATCAGTGCACTTGATTTGCCTATGTAACAGTTTTTCCTACTTATTTCTCAGCAAAATAAACTGACCTTCCTACATGAGTCGGACAAAAGAACAGAAATGCATCATAAATAAAATATGATTATCGCTGGTCCCTGGGCTCATTTTTTTATTCCAGGAAATGAAATGAAATGGTGTTTTGTTTTCGTCCTACTGTTCTGCTCCGAACTGGGCTAATGAAGACGGGCATACGCCATACATTGTGCTATGAGGGAAGTTTTGGCCAGACGGCCTACTCTTATATCGAATTCCAACTGTCAAGGGATCTTTTACATGCACGCCAATGTGTACACAGGACCTCAGTTTTTCATCCCATCCAAACGACTAGACATCTGTCCTTGTCAGGCCCTCTGTCCTGCATCACTGACAAGCGGGAACCACGCCGGAAAATCTGGATGTACTTTCTCGGCCAATGCAGGGATCGTTTATTCCAGGAAGTCTAGGTCATAAAAAGATTGTTTTGAAAACAGGTGATACTTTAAAAGTATACCTTAAGAACATCTTACCTAAACCATATGTAAGTATAAGTGATGTAGATTCTAGACCAGCAGGTCCTGTATATATACCATCAACACGACTTAATGTACGATTATAATTTATTATAGCTTCAGTATGTATTGGTATTTCTGGTATATATGGTATAACACCCTCTTCCCTAATAAATACAAACATACAAATACAAGTTATCTGAAAGAAGATAATTTGATTTCCTATCCTTGAAATATGGAAAGGAGCCATGGTTAATGAAGATGACATTCTAAACTGAACGAGTCTTAAGTCTCTTCGAAATCTTGATACACCGGGTTGCAACCATATATAATTTTATGATGGATGTGTTGAAGGTCTCACAAAAGGACATATAATGTATAAAAACTTATATCTTACAGAAACATTATTCCTTAAATGTTATATGAATTATTAATTACACATTTATTAACATGACGAGACTATAATCAACTCTCGATGTCATTGGATGGCTCCAATTTTAAGTAGATTAGAACGGTTCAGCCATTTAATGATTTAATTTAAAAATGGGAAGGTGAGGCTACACCTCGAATATACCATGACCGTGGTTACGATAATACACAATTAATACACACATCTTGTCAAAACTACAATTATTGATAACATGGCTCAGATTAAAGTAATTTGAATGAAATTTTCAATATATTCATTTTGCATTATCTATTTTTGAACAACCAACTCTTTATCTAATTCTTTACATAATGTACCTTTAATAAAACAATCTACTACTATTTTGGTTTATTTACCCATGACTATTAATATTAGTTTCATATATTAATAAGACTTACATGCTTTCTTGTGATGGCATGGCAGGTCGTCTAGGATCTAATAAAGCTTTAGGTAATGACAGTAAACCTCCAAATTTTAACGATACTGAAAGAACATTAATCCAAATTAGAAAGAAATAAGTGGAAATCCTGTAAACCAATCTAAATAATGCTTAGTTAAGGAGAGAGAGAGAAATGGGGTTTAACGTCCACTCGACACAAACTAGGTCATTTCGGGACTAACATATGGTTTCATTTTATTTCAATAATTCGCTTGCGCGTAGGGGTCTTTAGCAGTGGGAGGAAACCGGAGGACCCGGAGAAAACCCACGAGGTTGGACAGGCGACCCTACTCTTTGTCACGTACAACCGGGGATTCGAAACCACGCCAGTCGACACAATAACAGACTTTATGATACAGCGCGCGCGCGCTAACCATTCAGCCATCCAACCCCCCGCTTAGTTAAGGGTCTGGATACATAAATAGGTACTGGAGTCTCAATGATGATTATTGTTTAAAATTTCAAAACTCTAAAATTTGTAACTGAAAGATTTTGATAAGAGCAAACACATCCACATGAAAAATCACATTTTTAGCTCTTGGACACTCTAGATGTTACACTTTTCATCAGATTTTGCTGAAACTTGAAACGTAAGTTTTAAACCAAAACAAATCTTGGTTCCTTTCGATATTTGTGCACACCAGACCATAATTTCCTGGATTATGGCCCCTGATTGTATGAAAGAACAGTAGGATGTTAAACCCATTTCATTTCATTTCATTTCATTGTATGAAAAATCACATTTTTAGCTTGTGGTCCCTCTAGAGATCACAATTCTTATTCAATTTAAAAAAAATATTTAAATTATCACTGTTACACAATAATGACTGTTGAATTAGAATTTCGTAAAATAGCCATTCCCCGTACGCAAATAGTGTAGGAGTATATATTACCAGGGTTGTGGACCCGCTAGATGTAAATATTTTTTATTCGATTTCGATGAAACTTATAATATATATTTATATCCCAAAGATCTGGGTTCCTTTCAAAAGGTGTTTTCAAATAACACAAATTCAGATAGGTATGGCCATATTGGTAAATGAAACCCTACTCCTTGTCATGTACAACCGGGGAATCGAAACCCCGGCAGTTGACTAAATGACAAACCTTATGAAACAGCTCGCAAGTGCTAAGCATTCGGCCATCTAACCCCCCCAAATCGAATATATATAAACTCACTAATAATATTTTTATTTGTCAGCCCCTTTTCCGTAACAGTGGTTGCCATGGCTGATAAAGGTGACGAGAAGACATAAGACTGACGTAAGACTAGGGGTTGAGGTGGAGGGGAGAGGGAGGAGAAGGCAGTAGAATTACTCTGTTCCTTTCCCTCAAACATCTCTAATACAGCAATCTCATGTCGACGATGCTTTTCACTGAAGTAGGAGTACTGAAATAAACAAATGCAATACAAAAATATTTTCCCATCAAAAGAACCTTCAAATAGAATGATGCCGGTTTTAGTGAAGGCTGTTCTTGAAAAATGGTGAAGGTTTTTTGGGGGGTTTTTTTGGCCTACACCGGGATTCAAACCCATCTAGTTCAATACCGACTATAATGTGTTGGGAGTAAAAGTGTGGAGCACTTAACGGATAATTCTAGAAATATACGACCACATTTCAAGGCCTAGTCCAAACCTTGACTTTCATATATATAAACTATTTGGTACTATTTTGTACCTAAATATATTAAACCCCTCTGATGCCATGTTGAATTACACAGTATTTTCACGTTTAAAAACCTAACTACTTTATGGAATCCACAACAAAGCTCAACTTGGGCACGCCAATCATTTTTCTTTTTGCTTCACATTTCAATGTGAGTGTATAAATATTGGTCACATATTTATCTAATAATACTTACAATCTGATTAAAAAACAGATCCTATCTCGTTTCGTTCAAAATTTCATTTTACTTGTCTTTACTACACTAGGATCTGGAAGAGTTGTTATCATTGACGTGTTCTGGATGATGTGAGGGATTAGCAAATGAAACGGTCTGCTACGGCGACTTCTTGGCGTGCCATGCATGGAACTGTGGGTAAACCACAAAAAACGTCAACGCTGATTGATTAATCAATGCATGACGTCATAGGGTCAAAAGCTGCTTGTACGACCCCTGAAGTGACCTTCTAGTACAACTTGTCAGATCTTCATGTATTGTAGGCCATCGAAAGTATAAAAAAAACAAAATGAAATATAGATCTGTATTTTAATGGGATTGATGGTACTTACAACAACCCAGTTCTCGGAATGTACTGTATTAATTGGTCCGTGACATCTTTTATGATTTACATGAAAGACTATATGACCTGTAACACCATCTACTAAATATATGCTGAAAAACTTAGATGGACCTGAAAATAAAGGGAAAGAATAAATTACTATTCATTCTTGTTACTATACTGGGCTGGGGTAATGGTAATGGGTAATTGTAATAAGGGTAATGAGTAATGGTAATGGAATCATTACATTTTTTAAGTAATGGTCATGTAATGAGTAATGGTAATGGAATCATTACATTTTTTAAGTAATGGTCATGTAATGAGTAATGGTAATGGAATCATTACATTTTTTAAGTAATGGTCATGTAATGAGTAATGGTAATGGAATCATTACATTTTTTAAGTAATGGTCATGTAATGAGTAATGAGAGAGAGAGAGGGTTTAACATCCACTCAACACAAACTAAATTAAATCAAGACCTTTTTTTGATGAAAAAACCCAACAAAATCAAAGAGGTTGTATCATTTCAACAATCTATGTAAAATGTCTTTCTATTATTCTACGAACCTTTGTGTGTACCAGGTGATGGTGGTTCTTCACCTTCTGTTACAACAGCCATTAGATTAGGATTTAAATATTTATACAACACACTTCTATCACCTAATACACGACCCTGGGAATGTACATGTTCTACAAAAACACCAAAAAAAATACAATATAACATCTTTATAGTTAAAAACACAAAACAGTTTATATGGAAATACAATCACTGGTTTATAGGCATAGCACGACGTTTCGACAAGTATTCTCTTATCGTTATCAAGCACAAATAGTTTATACATAGTTTACAAGGACACAGAAAATAGTCATCTAACACTTTCCAGACACACAGAAAAAATGAATTGGATTGTACACAGAAGACTTCAGCTGTGAGAGATCCCCTTAGTGATAGCAATAAGAATTGTCTTATAATAGCTGGAACTCCAGCATAGATTATAGGCACAGATTTCCATGTCACAAGAATGCCATTCACATATGAATGTCGAAAAAGTCATGTTTTTAAATTCCTCATTAAAAAATAATTTCATGAAAGCAAGACATTCTTTGGAACATAAATTAATGTATAATAGAAAGATAGGTTGCCAGGCAACAAAACATACGCCCACAGCAGCTATATCGTCCGGGCAGTCAACAAGAAATGAAATGAAATGGAGTTTAACGTCCTACTGTTCTGCTCCTAACCTGGGCTAATGAAGACGGGCATACGCCATACAGTGTGCTATGAGGGAAATTTTGCCCGGACAGCGGCACTACGGCCTACTCTTATATCGAATTCCAACTGCCAAGGGATCTTTTACGTGCACGCCAATGTGTACACAGGACCTCGGCCTACTCTTATATCGAATTCCAACTGCCAAGGGATCTTTTACGTGCACACCAATGTGTACACGGGACCTAGGTTTTTCGTCCCATCCGAACGACTAGACAGCTTTCCTTGTCAGCCCCTCCGTCCTGCATCACTAACAAGGGAGAACCACGCCGGAAAATCTGGATGAACTTTCTCGGCCAATGCAGGGATCGAACACCCGACCTTCAGGCTAGTGAGCTAGCGTCTTACCCACTTAGCCACGTGATCCCCCAGTCAACAAACTTTGTCGCATATTTTTACTTTTTTTGGTAATGAAACATTTATAATACATTAAAATCTGATTAAGAGTAACAACTCATTAAGTAATTATCAGAAAACAAATTAGAATTTGTTTGTTTTTTATAAAGTTTGGGCCCATGCTAACATTTAGTATACGAAACTTTTAACATCATGGATTTAGCTGTTCAAGTCATAAAGATTCATTGAAAATCAATAGGATTCTTCATCTCATGACCTTAAACACTGTGTATAAATTTAATGTCAATCGGATATTAACTTTGACCTCTAGAGCGTCCACAAGATTTTTTGAAGTGATCAAGGACCATAACTCTGGCAGTAATTATCGAAAATCGTTGAAAATCAATAGGATTCTTCATCTCATGACCTTAAACACTGTGTATAAATTTAATGTCAATCGGATATTAACTTTGACCTCTAGAGCATCCACAAGATTTTTTGAAGTGATCAAGGGCCATAACTCTGGCAGTAATTATCGAAAATTGCTGAAAATCAATAGGCTTCTTCGTCTCATGACCTTAAACACTGAGTATAAATTTAAAGCCAATCAGATATTAACTTTAGCCTATAGACCGACGGATTGAAGGACGTGGACGACAACAATAAAAATTAAAACCACTGAAAAACGTTAATAATACATTTAATTATAAAGATAAGCATTGGTAGTGAGCGTCGACATTGTATCCAAATGTTTGACGTCATAATGCACTACGAACAACGTCATATAGTCCAGACCTTGACTTCACAAACTTGCTGACATAACTATTAATCTTAGTTTTGATTGGTTGAGAAATATCAATGGACAGGAATATAGCACAGGCCTTTGTAGTGACTTTTATTAAATTGAATATGCCTTTTTGATCTTTAAAATTTTAATATTGTTTCAATTCTTCAACACAGAAGTGTTTCTTCATAGTGTACATATTATGACTAAGCAAAATAATCTGCTTGGGTGAACTTTTCCTTTAAAGGCATGTATATTTTACCCTAATATTTTGTGTAAAGTGTTCGGTATGATGACAGCTGCCAAGAAGACCAGTTTGTTTATATAAAACTCTTGAGGTTCCACAGGCCACCATATTCTCTAACAGATACAAATATAGGATTATATATATAAACTCCCAATTTGCATTTGCTGTGGTTTAATACAACATATGGAACGATTAGATAATTAATATAGTACATACCTATAGCTCGTTTACATACAACTTGTGTTATAGTCTGCTGTGATTTCTGTAGATTTATATTCCATACTTCATCTGCCTTCAATCCCTAGTAAGAACATACAGAAACATCAGATAAAGTCAATCCTGCTATAATAATCAGTGATCTCTTATAATAAGGGATCCCTGTTGCCTTGATTGTTTTTAGTTCAATTCAAAAAGTCTTTTTGTGTTCAATGATGTAAAATAATATACTGTTACTAGCCATTTTCAATATTCCACAGAAGAAAATATTGTTTGTGGAGATGCTGTACCCTTAATAGAACTGACCTTGGTGTCACTCTCAAACTGATTATGTTTAGCTGCTGTAGTTTAAATCATGTGTTGCATTCTGGTTGAACCTAACTTACCTTAACATGAGTATTCATGATCTGTTATATGCTGGTTGACGCATAATTTACTTTATCAGAGTAATAAATGATACTGTATCCTGTTATATGCTGGTTGACATGTAACTTACCATATCATTAGTATTAACGATCCTGTAATATGCTGGTTGACCCGTAACTTACCTTATAATTAGTATTAACGATCCTGTTGTATTCTGGTTGACCTGTAACTTACCATATCATTGGTATTAACGATCCTGTTATATACTGGTTGACCTGTAACTAACTTTATCATTAGTATTAACGATCCTGTTATATTCTAGTTGACATGTAACTTACCTTATCATGAGTATTATTATGATCATGTTATATTCTGATTGACATGTAACTTACCATATCATTGGTATTAACGATCCTGTTATATGCTGATCGACCTGTAACTTACCTTATCATTGGTATTAACGATCCTGTTATATTCTGGTTGACCTGTAACTTGCCTTATCACCGGTATTAACAATCCTGTAACATGCTGATTGACCCGTAACTTACCTTATCATTAGTATTAACGATCCTGTATCCTGTTATAATATTGGTATCTAGATCTGTTAGATGTAAGTATAAAGATGGTAGAGATGAGGATATCTGTACACTCTCCGGATAAACATGAATCTATAACAGAAAAGGTGACACATATGAAATGAAATGGAGTTTTTTTGCACGTCAGCTCCAAAAGGGCTATATTGCGCCCAACATGGTGAATTTAACAAGACAGGCACATTATGAGTACAGAGAGAGAGAGAGAGATAGAGAGAGAGAGAGAGGGTTTAATGTCCACACATACAAACTAGGTCATTTCGGGACTAACATATGGTTCAATTTTATTTCAATAATTCACTTGTGCATAGGATTCTTTAGCATTAGAAGGAAACCGGAGGACCCGGAGAAAACCCTACTCCTTATCATATACAAGCGAGGAATCGAAACCACACAACATGACTTACTGACAGACCTTGTGACCATTTGGCCAACCAACCCCCCCCCCCCCCCCATATGAAGTGCTGTTTTTTGTTAAGTTTATATCTTTAGTATGGACAAGGATAATCTGTATGCACAAAATAAAGATCTAATTTCAACTAGATTTTGGTAGCACCTAGGAAGGGGTGTGGGGCATGTGGTGCACTATGAATAAATTAAAAACACATGCCAGTGACAGACAACATGTGGGACTTCTGGATCCCCACATAAGCAGTATATAATTCTGAAAAACAAATTTTATCCCAAAATGTTCAACAAAATAATCTCTCTAACACAACTTTGTTCAATTGTGAGATTTTACATAAAAT
Source organism: Patella vulgata (assembly GCF_932274485.2). Taxonomy (NCBI): domain Eukaryota; kingdom Metazoa; phylum Mollusca; class Gastropoda; family Patellidae; genus Patella; species Patella vulgata. Next base: position 10,866,051 of record NC_065885.2, read on the forward strand.
AATATTTGCATACCTTTCCTTGAGTGTCCATCAAAATTATTCCCTTCAGAAAATGTTCATCAACTTCATTTAATAAAGATGCTTGTACGACCTTGTAACCCAGGTCAAGGCCATTTGAAGGTGTTCCAGCTATGGTGACTCCTAGAGCTGGGTTAATTGTAAAGATCAATGCATTTCCTGTTCTCTGTAAACAAATGAAATGGGGTTTAACATTTTACTTTTCTGCACCGACTGGGCTAATGAAGACGGAAAAGATTTAACTGCAATCGGATTAAAACGCAGATCCTATTTCGTTTCGTTTTCTATAGTTCAAAATTCTGTTTTACTTCACTTTACTACACCAGGATCTGAAAGAGTTGTTATATAACCTGCGTTCTGGTTGATGTGAGGGGTTAGCCAATGAAACGGTTTGTTACGGCGAGTCCTTGGTGTGTGGTGCATGGAACTGTGGGTATCCCACTAGAAATGAAATGGGGTTTAACGTCCTACTGTTCTGCTCCTATGCTGGGCTAATGAAGACGGGCATACGCCATACAGTGTGCTATGAGGGAAATTTTGCCCAGGCAGCAGCACTATCGCCTACTCTTATATCGAATTCCAACTGTCAAGGGATCTTTTACGTGCATTCCAAGGTATACACGGGACCTCGGTTTTTCGTCTCACCCGAAGGACTAGACAGCTGTCCTTGTCAGACCCTCCGTCCTGCATCACTGACAAGGGGGAACCACGCCGGAAAATCTGGATGAACTTTCTTGGCCAATGCAGGGATCGAAAACCCGACCTCTAGGCTAGCGAGCCAGCGTTTTACCCACTTAGCCACGTGATTCCCTATCCCACTAGAAACATCAACGCTGATTGGTTAATCAAATGCCTGACGTCATAGGGTTAAAAGCCGCTCGTATGACCTCTGACCCGACCTTCCACTACAACCGGTCAGATCTTCATGTAGTGGAGGCCATCGAAAGTATAAAAAACTTTTAATCAGATTGATTTAACTGGAGGTACCACTTAAACTAACATTAAATTGGTCACTTTCAGAATACAAAACAGGCTAAAAGTTACAAGGTTTGCCTAAATTATGTTAACTACGTGACTTGGGAAGTGGTATCTGATGTTCTAGGAAGATTTAAATTCCAACCATTTACATGCAGGCAATGAATAAATGGATTAAATCCCTCTTCTTACCTTATTTTTACCCAGTATAGCACACTGTGGTGGATTAGGAAAATGAGCAGTAGTACGCTGAACAAATAATAACATGGTCTGGCGGTTGTATTTATCAAAGGGAGATAAATCAGGTAAATAATGTTGCCATACAATCTTTCCTGTTTGACTTCTAATACCAAATATCTAAAAATTGAACCATCAAAGTATTACAGTTGAATATTTTATTATAAATAAAATGCATTATCAAAAAAATAGTTTGTCATACACAATATCATATAGAAATTCATGAGTTGGTGGGGGTGCTCGTGGGGGGTGTGTGTGCGTGCGTGTGTGTGTGTGGGTGTGGGTGGGGGGATAATCAATTGTCACTCTCCCATTAAGCAATTAGTGATTCAATCAATTGTTAATCTCATCTCTGGTATTTAACAATTCAATCAATTGTTAATTTCATCTATGGTAATTAACAACTCAATTGATTGTTAACCTCATTATCAATTTGATTATTTCAACAATTCAAATTTAAGATATAAAATCAAAGTATTTCATCCTTAATATAAAGGGGGGTATACAGTAGAACTTGCTCGGGCATGCACTCCTAATCAGCGAACACTTGCTTCAACGAGCACCAAAAAATCCCCCCGAGCGATTTTAAAGTAATTTAACCCCTACTAAACACGCACCTGTTCAACGCGTGCAACGGGCATCACGATTAATTCCCCCCGTAAAAATTCTACTGTATCAACGGTCAATTCTCTAACGCGGCAAGCGGTCACTATTTTACTAATAAATTCAACAAAACATCGCCCATTCAACGGCCATTGTTGAATGATACCATCTTCATCTTGTCGTTCTTTCTTGGTAAAACTCCCGCTAATCACTTGAGTAGTAGTTAATTAACTGGACCCCCACTGATCAGGTAAAAAGAAATGTAAAAATAACAATCAACCCGGGATTATCTGTTTATTAATCTTTTGTTTTATTAAACGACTAACCTGATCATTGTTTTCACGTGTAACGACACATTATTTTATACCGATTAAATAAAATGAAAGTACCAAGTTTTGTCACGATCATCTAGTATCTCTTTTCCATTGCCACTTTGTTGTTAAACAGACGTTTTAGCTCCCCCTATAATATTACAGAGTTACACCCCCTGTAAATCGGTGATAAAATCAGCAATGTTTTTTTTTGTTCATGTGCTTTTTTGATAAAATAAAATTAATTCATTGATATTCTTCACAAAAATGGATAAATATTATCGAATGCATCACAATGGTAGACAGTAGTATTGAAGGTTGGTACAAAATGACAAGTTTACAGAAGTTATGTTCGAGATTTGAGTAAAGAATTTTCGTTCGGCGCAAGATTCAGCGACAGTCAAATTTATTGATGTTCGCTCCCAATGCACCCAAGCGTAATTAATTTATGTCAGCACAAAAAGCACAGAGATTTTATTAAGTGGTCGCGTAATCGCTAAAATAGTTGTGGTGGGAAATACCCAAATTCACGGCATTTTGAAACGCTTTTACTTTAGACGCTATGATTCAGTATGATGAAAGTAAAAGAAATATTGGGGAGCCAAGATCCAGTATTACTAAACAAACATGTATACGCGACTGCTTTGAATTCACAACTAGATAAAAAGTACATGTATTGTTATTGTTATACTACATGAATGAAAAAATATATGCAATCTATATCTTTATTTTTTGTGGTAGGGGTTAGGGCAATATTGGATACCTCTGGTCAAAGAGCACCTCCATTAAGCAAGCATTTTTAAATTTCCCTTGGGTGCTTGCTTAATACAAGTTCTACTGTATGTTATATATTTAATTTAGCTGTAATTTAACAAGTTTCATATTTTGAGAATTAGAATATCTGACATCCAATAAATATCTTGAAGCTATTTATTTCCAACTTGCTACTGAACTTGATCTTCATAGTTAACTTTTAATACTTCACTAATTCAGTACAACTTTAGAAAGGTAATGAATGACCATTTCACAAATTCAGTACAACTTTAGAAATGTAATGAAAAGAAATGGGGTTTAACGTCCTACTGTTCTGCACCAATCGTTCAAATGACAACTGACATACATCATGCAGTGTGCTATGAGGAAATGTTGTCTGGATTGCAACACTACAACCTGTTTTTATTTCAATTTCCAAATGTCAGGGGTTCATGTAGTGCCGATACTATAAATGAGCCATTGGTTTTATGTCCCATTGGAACAACTAGACACTTCCCCCCATCCAAATCCTGCAACACTGACAAGGGACTACTTTAATTTAAACAAAAAAAAAATAGTATACCACCTAAAGTGTTTAAAATATTTGTACCTTTCCAGCTTTGGTAACAGCTACAATCACTTTATGTAAATTAAACTCATCTCTAATTAAATCTTCTTCTTCTTCTACCTCTTCTTCTTCTTGGTCGATATCTTCATCACTTAAAGTAGGAGCTGGATGACGTAAACCTTGTAATCTTTCTACCATCTTTATAACAAATGACTGTCAAAAATTTAATTCAATTTATGTTAATTATTTACAAAAATATGATGAATTGATTTTTTTTTTTAAACTGGCATCCTCTGTTAATTATTTACAAACATATGACAAATTGAGTTTTTTTGTGGTTTTTTTTTAAATCTGGCATCTTCTGCAGATATAAACAAGCCAGCACCACCTGTGAGTGTTCGGTAAAATCTTTTGGTTGGTCTATCTTTAATGCAATTGAATCCAAGCAGGTAGATTAAACCCCTTTGATAATTTTTAAAACTAAATAATCAATTTGAGTGCATTTTAGGGTGGATTTAAGGGACCATCCCAATATTAACAGAGTCTCAGAAATAAAAGACGGCGTACGTATGAAATTTAAGCGCCAAACTATAGAGGAATGGTGTATATACCTTGTCTAAATATTTCAGCCCAAAATATTGAGTAGTTTGGATGTGTGCGTCAAAATCGCTTATCCGGACACGTAACCCTTTTAAGACTTCGGGTCAATTTTTATTATTGCCGTTCTTTTAGAGGTCTATACAGTGCTGTACTTGATAACGATAGGTAGATTTCACCTACACGTTATTTTTATAAAACAAAAGTCTGGTATTATCCAGATTTCGTATAACACTGCTTGGGACACCAGTCTCCATTTCAAAATAAAGATTGACGGATTTAAGTTGTTTTAAAATGTATTACTAGTCTGCGACATTAGCACTTGTCCGATTGCCCGGGACAAGTAAAATTTACGGCGGACAAGTAAAACTTTCATTGGGACTTGCCCGCCGGTACAGTACTGTTTTTCAATAGAATTAGATACAAATGTACATTGACGAAGATGAGATGCGAAAATTTCGCTAAATTTTTAAAAAAAATATCCATTTCCCCGTTGCTCACACTGTTAAAGTTTGGGGTTCGGTAAAAGATCGAGGAAACGCGGTGGAGCGCAGTTTCTACTCCAAGGGAGACAATTCCATTTAATACTTGTCTACTTCTGCTTTGACATTTATGACCTTAGAAATGTGACCTTTGTTGACGGTTTTTCTTGACTTTCGTTTTTCCATTGTTGTTTGTCTTTCACTCTTTGTCGTCCGGAGATGTTAAGGTGGGTGGAAGGGGCACAGCCTGGCAAGACATTGAATAATAGGAAACGCGGATCCGGTGAGGATGTTGCTCAAGTAGTAGCAGAATCATGGCGCAGGTATGAAACAGTGTCACGTAAACGTGAATTTAAACAACATTGGCTAACTGGGAGGCCCTGGTTAAATGTGAACCAGAGGGAGAATGATTCTGTCTCTATGACCTGTTCCTACTGCATCAAAACTAATAAAAATAACCGATTTGTGGAATGGGATCACTGGAAACTTTAGGATTGACACTATAAAGTCACTTGAGTTATCCAAGGCACATGTTCATGCCACATCTATTTGCGAACGAAAAGATAAAAATTCATCAGATGCATCAAAAGCTCTCATGTCTTTAAAAAAAATGAATTGTCAAGGCTGAACATTTTATTTCGTAATGCACACGCTGTTGCCAAGACTCACATGTCTTTTAAATCCTATGTTTGGCTTTGCAACTTGGACAAAGCGAAGGAGGAACAGGAGCTATACAAGAACGTGAAACTTTATCTTAATGAATAACAATATATATATATGATCTAATAAAAAATGTGTTTTGTTCTTTTTTTATTTCAATTGACCATTTCCATCTGACTGCTGTCGGTACAGTAAAAAATTTTGGGCAAGTAAACGTTGTCATTGTACTTTGAGTTTGAAAGTTAATGGTGCAGACTGTATTACGTATATTGAGTTTGTTCCTAGGCCCTAAGGTAGAGGCTTTTAACACAAAATTAAGCAGTTTTATTTTCCAAAATATAATAGAGATTGGTCCTTTAAGCCACAAATAAGATATTGTTTGAAATAGTTTTAACCCAGCACAACATAAAGTACAAATTATTCTATCCATAATTTTATGTTATAAAGGAAACTGTCATCCAATGTAAGCAACCAACGCAGAACACATGCTATAAGCACATACTGCAATAGTATTTGATCCAATAACTTTGTTAGTTTATTCAGCTAGTCATGTGTTTACAGAGTAAGGATAGTGAATGTTTTAGCATGAGCTATAAGAGTTTATAAACAGGTAACTTGATGACATCACAGTAAACCTCTTAATTTGTTAATTAAAAAGTGAAATGAGTCAGCTAAATGTCTTCTGAAATTATTTGACACATTATTTATTTTGTATTTAAATACTTGAATTACCTGTAATTGTGATAATTGGGCTTTCAACCTTTTAATAAACATTACAAATACATCTGAAATAAATAAATAAACAAACATCTGAAATACATAAACATTACAAATACATCTGAAAATACATAAACATTACAAATACATCTGAAAATACATAAATGAACAAACATTAAAAATACATCTGAAAAAAAAAACATAAATAAATAAACAGTACAAATATATCTGAGGAAAAAAAAAACATAAATTAATAAACAGTACAAATACATTTGAAAAAAACATAAACAAAATTAAACCACATCTGAAAGTTAAAAAAATAAACATTGCAAATTCATCAGAAAAGATACATGACAAGAGAAAATACTCACTAAATATGGTATATTTTTTTATGTCAATATTTCGCTTCACACACTAGTCAGAGTACAAATATTTAGACATGTAACCCTACTCCTTGTCTTTTACAGCTTATAACAAACCTTATGATCTATAGCACGTGTCAGACCACCTGGCCAACCTACCAACTGTCCTACAATCAAAGTAATCTCCTACTTCCATATGCATAGCATTCAAACACTTACCATCATGTGAGCCAAATTCATCTTCAAATTTAGCTTGGTTTTCAGAGACAGGAAGGTCCACCATCTCTATAGCGAGAATATCAGCTAAAGCTTCCTCTCTTCTCCATGATACTCGACCTGTACAATACAAGATTTTATACAACTACGCATTTTACCCAAGAATCTTTGAAACATGTATTAAATGAATTCACAGAAAACCAGCGGTTGCCAGGCAAGATACACCCACATTTTACAAGCATGCGATTTTTCGAACAATCAGGGTCCATAATCCAGGAAGTTATGTTCAGATATATGTGCGATTATCGAAAGTAACCAAGATCTTTGTGATATAAACATAAAATCGGATCAAACTTGTTGCCTCTAGAGGGTCCACAACCTTGATATACTATATATTTGCACTATTTGTCCAGCAGTTTTGGTCTGAATTTCATGATATATGAAAAAAGAATTCCATTATTAAGGGTCCATTATTAAGGGTTTATATTTTAATGGGGCAATAAAAGAACCATAATTGGATGTAAGGTTTAAACTCGGGAAGAATGAAATACAGGGCGTTTTATTATTAGTGAATGTAGGCCTTTTGAACTTAGACCACAGAAATAAATGAACATATTGAAAAGTACATCATAGCTGACATAACATAAGAATCCAGTTGTATACACCAAGAACAAGGACTTTAACAAAGTCCTCATTACCTAGTGCACCAGGAGTGGAATTGGAGTGCCTGATTGACGAGACTCCCCAATACCCACTGTGGCAGATCCTGCCACCCCGCCCCCACAACACAGAAGAGAGAGAGAGAGATGGGGGTTTAACTTCCACGCGACACAAACTAGGTCATTTCGGGACTAACACATGGTTCAATTTTATTTCAATAATTCGCTTGCGTGCAGAGGTCTTTAGCAGTGGAAGGAAACCAGAGGACCCGGAGAAAAACCATAAGGTCCACAACACACAATTCTAGCAGTTGCATTTAGCTGACCGCAAAAATCAACCCATTTTGATCATGCTCATGTTGCAAAATGGTTTTGAAATAACACGATGAGGCTTGTAGCTTTTATTACCTGGTTTTTGTATGACTTGAAGAGCATCATCTTCAGACAAAATGGCCACTTTGCATCCTACTTTAGAATCACGTCTTCTGGTAAACATCAACACATTAACCTGTTGTATAAAATAGTTTGAATTATCGCCCGCTTCCACCCAGGTGAATCAGCAAAAAATATGTGTATAAATGAAATGAAATGAAATGGGGGTTCAACATCCCACTGTTCTGCACTGACTGGGCTAATAAAGATGGGCATATGCCATACAGTGTGCTATGATGGAAATTTTGCCCTGACAGTGTTGCTGAGGCCTACTCTTATAACAAATTCCTATTGAGAAGGGTTCTTTTACATGCACACCAATGTGTACACAAGACCTTGTTTTTTTGTACAATCAGAATGACTATACGTTGTACATTGCTAGGCCCTCTGTTTTGCACCAAGGAGGAATCAAGCCGGAAAATCCTGATGTACTTTCTCAATCAACACAGGGATCAAACACAAGACATCAAAGTCAGCGAGCCAACGTCTTACTCAAGTATAAAAACACTATTACTGTGTAGTCTTGTAGTTAGGATCTTTGTAAATCTATTCAGAAATTCTCGTCATAAAATAATACACACCTTTAAGGGAAGACCATGAGAATTAGCAAATGGTATTTTTTGACTCAGTTCCGTACTTTCTTTTCCTGATTTTAACTCATATCCAGTGATTGATACTGAAGGCTGGAAATACAAAAAAAAAAACCAATCACAGAAAAATAATTTTTTTGTAAATTAAATATACATTATGTAAGATTTATATAAAGAGCTAGTCATTCTTGCTATAATAGTTCAACAACAGATAATGCAAAATGAATATATTGAAAATTTCATTCAAATTACTCTATTGCAAGCGAAGATATTAGCCTTTGAAGGTTTGACAAGATGTGCGTATTAATTGCAACCACCGTACCTATTGTTCAAAACAAAGCGTCGCTTGTCCATTTTTGAATAAAATCAAAATATGGCTGAATCGTTCTAATCTACTTAATGTTGGAGATATCCAATGGCGTTGAGTGTTGATTATGGTCTTGTTATGTTAATAAATGTCTAATTAATAATTTATATAACATCTGCAATAGACAGATTTAACTCTTGCATATTGTATGTTTAATTGTGGTTTAAGTTTAACATCTTACTTTTCTGCACTAACCAACCTAATGAAAAAGACGTATGTGGTATGTAGTGTAGTGCTGACACGATATATCGTTGAATCGATGTATCGTAGTTCACCTACTCATGGTTTGTGTATTGAATTGTATGTTTTTTTGTTGCTTCAATAAGTTACCTGTCACTCTTAATTATCCGCATCACACATTATCCATAGCTACACAAACACTCTTTAATCGTTTAGATCCTTATTTTGATCCACATCAATATCGTGATATAAAACAGTGTTATTTATTCGACATCAGCAGGACCAAAAATATCAATTATTCATGTTTTTTTGGTTATGAATCATGATACCAATCGTATTGTAGCACCTGAATCGCAAAACCTATTGTTTAGTGGCTGCAGTGGCAATACCCAGCACTAATGCAGTGTGCTATGGGGAATATTTTGCCCTGATAGCCCTATTCTTATTTTGATTTCCAACTCAAATGTCAGGAGATCTTAACCATGCTGCCAATAATATACAATATACATCATTTTTTTCTTTTTTGTTCAATCCAAACAACTAGATGCAATTGTTTACCATGCCAACCATCATGCATCGCTGACATGAGGAATCCAGGCTGGATGGTGTCAAAAGAGAAAAGCAACAAACAATTCAAGACTCTGACAATACTTTCTTCTTTTTGATAAACCCAACAGCCATTACCATTGAGATACAAAGATGTTTTCTTTATTTTCTTTTTTAGAACAATAGAAATTGCCATGACATACCTCTTTAAGTGATTTTTGTAATGTTATAATATAACTTGTCTCTTCATTTTCTACTATCTGCACAGCTGATACCTACACAAATATAAAACAGGATTAAAATAAACACAACTCACATATTGAGAGAGAGAGGGGGTTTAATGTCGATTTGACACAAACTAGGTCATTTCGTGACTAACATATGGTTCAACTTTATTTCAATGATTCGCTTGCGTGTAGGGGTCTTTAGTAGTGGGAGAACCTGGAGAAAACACACTGGATTGGACAGACGACCCTACTCTTGTCACGTACAACCAGGGTATCGAAACCATGGCAGTTGTCTTAATGACAGACCTAATGATACAGCGCGCACATGCTAAACATTCGGTTCCCCCACCCCCCCAGAAAGAGAAGATATCGAGAATGGTTTTGTCATGAAACAAAACTGGAAAAAGAGGACAGTGGGACTGAACCATTTTAATATCGCTCAATTCACTTTGTTCGGCACAGAATATAAAATAACAAAAACATATGTATAAAAACCTACCTGTGGCATATTTTTAACAATCTTTAAACTATTTCCCTCAATAGTTAAAACTGACATATGATTTCTAGATACACGTAGAATAACTTCTGTCTCAAACCCAGTTACACCTGGTGATGGTAGTTCAATACTGGTGTCAGATGTAGCTTCAAAGCCTAAATCCTAAAACAAGACAAAAACACAATCTTAGTAAAAGGCTATCTAATAAATGAAATGGGGTTAAATGTCCTACTTTTCTGCACTGACGGGGCTAATGAAAACAGGTGTATGCACGGTGTGCTATGAGGAAAATTTGCTCGGAGAGAAACCCTACGGCCTACTCTCATATCGAATTATAACTGTCAAGGGTTCTTTTACATGCCCGTGAACGTGTACACAGGACCTCGGTTTTTTATCCCATCCGAATGACTAGACAGTTCTTGCCAGACTCATCGCCCGCACCACTGACATGGGGAAACCTTGCTGAAAAATCCCCGGGAACTTTCTCAATCAACACCGGGATCGAACCCCAGACCTCCTGGTTAGTCAGTCGCCGACTTACTAACAGAGCCATCACAGTTCCCTACAGAGGGTTTAAGATAGTTAGATCTATTTTACAAGGCCAAATGCATAATTATGAGATGTAAACAGGGCTAGTGCTAACCATAACCCTAACCCTACGACTTACCCTAACCCACAATCCTCGACAACAATCACATGCCCTAACCCTGTTTACATCTCGGCAACCTTGACGAATTATGCATTTGGCCATGTAAAATAGATCTAGCCATTTTAGATTACTCATGCCAGTAGGCTGTTCTGAGTTGGTCATTGTTTTGATATGCAATAATCAGGTCAGTCTAAGTTTCTTTTGTTTTCTCAGTAATTCCTATAAACTGTCATTACTGTAGAATATAACTCACCCTTAGAGATGTAGATATGAAATTTTTACCACCAGAGAGACGTAACACTTGTAGTGCTTGTTTATTTGGTACATAACAAACAAAATAGCTGCCTTTTACTATCTGACAACTAGAAAACAAAATAAACTTATTTATAGTTTAAAGGAGCTAAATCTCTAATATTTGGGACCTAGAAATTGACCCAAATGGGTCGTAACTCATATAATAATGTAATCTGATTGTATATAAACTGAATTACATTCAATTGTTTCCATTCTGACTCATAATTTCAAATCACTTATGTCCAGCGAAATACGACAGGAGTCTCATCCGAATGGCAATTTCTAGCGTCTGGTTATTCCAGTCTATTGCTCATGCCCTCCAGATAAGATACGGTGTCACCGTTTGACATGAGTTGTGGAGTGGAATATTTCTAGCCTCGTTCTTTCTGGTCACTTGTTACAAATGACGCTGAAACGCACTATGGTGCACGATTTGTGTACCAATGGTAAAATGTTTATTTTGTCTTAAATATTTGATATCAGAAGCCTACCCTTTCCTGGTAGTATCACAACATCAGTGTTGATTTGAATTGACAAATAATTCGTGTTTTCAAAGTGTAAGACTTTGGATGATATTGAGTTAGAGACTTAGCTACTTAAAGTACAAATATAAATACACAAAACAGGGGTGAGGACAGAGAAGAGCAAGTAAAAGCTGAAGCAGAAAGTTTTGATGTAGATTTCTCTTCATGTTCACCTGTATGCCCAAACTTGAGGCCTTTTATATCAGGAGAAGCAGCTCATTGAAGTAATGCAAGTATGCTTATTTTCAAACAATATCAAATGAACTGAAATTGGGAAGAGGGTTAGTCTACATTTAACCCCCCTTTCAGCGCCAACTGGCTGAAACTACCTACACGTTGTAGAAATCCAACTGTCAACTAGGGTTCTTTATGTGCATTTAAATGTGTACACAGACCATCTGTTTCCATGTCATCTGAATAACTAGACACTTTTCCTTGCCGTTATAATTAAAAGGGCAATTTCAAATGTCACAAAACACCATTCTAAAATGTGACGATTAAGCCTAATTACCTCCCCTGAGATTTCAATTCAAAATATTGAGTCATTAGATTGATATCTAGCTTCGCCCGGGGCCCATGATCTACTTACTCGCCAACTTCCCTCTTGCACGCTTTCCCGCTAGCTTATTATTATAGCATATTTATAGTGCGCCCTTTCATATAACATGTTCAGGCGCACTTTTTACAAAGTGACAATGTAATCATAAATAAACAACAAGATTGTGGACATGTTAACGATTGTATACAGAGTCTGATTAAATATGCATTATGCAAGAGCTAAATCTGCCTATTGCAGGTCTTTCTTTAGGCCTGAAATGTTTTCTAAAGTATTAATTAGACATTAATTAACTGATCCAGGCCATAATCAACTCTCGATGGCATCTGATTTCTCCGATATTAAATAGATTAGAATGGTCCATATCAAATATGGAGGACCGAGACTTAGCTTCGATCAACCAGTACGGTGGTTGAAATTATTGCACATGTCTGTCAAACCTTCAAAGGCTAATATCTTCGCTTGCAATAGAGTAAGAGTAAACAATAAAGTGGGGGACCCCTTGGGACTACATCTTATCATTAATGCCATCCGGTGCGAAAGTTCTTAAAGTGTGAATCCATTTGAATTCATTGGCTTACCTTACGGCATCGTTTTTGCCATTATCTGGGTCAGTCTTAAAAGGCTCTATTATTTTAATCATGACATTCCTACTCGTATGTTTATCTAAGTTGAAGTGTAAAGCGACCGGCTTTGGCCTGCTGTGTCTAATATCTGCATAGTGTTCCTTTATCCGTTTAGAAAAGGCATGTTTGCTTTCTCTTACGTATTGTTTTTTGCAGAGAGAGCACGTTAAACAATTATAGCCCGTGCGGCAGGAATATTTCTTACCAGTTTTACCACTAAAGAAGTAGTTATTTTGGTCTAATTTGTGGCAGATATCACAATCCTTCTTGATACATTTTTCGAATAGCACATCTGTGGAATTTGCAGGGAGATTTTCACGCACTCATACAACTTGAAGCGGCACTACCGTAGCTTTCACACCCAGCTTAAGTTCTGGTGTAAATCGTGCAACCGAAATTACAAAAGGTTGGACGATCTTACCCGTCACCAGAAAACTAAACACCAAGTCGATATCTGTGAGGAAAGCTGTTCAAGTAATAGCATCAAAACCAGGGATGCTACTATTACGGACAATGTCTAAAAAACAACGGAGGTAAAATATGACACATCGCCTTGTCCTATACCATTCCGAACCCTGAGTACCTGGGAGGCCTTTTGTGAAGGAGTCGATCCTTGTCTCGAACTAGAGGGCTGACCAGTTTTTCGCACATTGAATCGCGATGATCTGGCAGAATCAAACATCAGCCAAGAAGACTGGGTTTTTTTTACAACGTTTCAACAGAGAAACGCAAAAACAACTTCGTGAGCTCCTTGTTGAATTCAAAAAAGATTTTCCTAGAGCCACTTTTCAAAGTATACGAAATAGTAGCGTAATTCTCAGCCTAACTCAAGGCAGAATATGAAAAACAGGGACGAGTTCCCATTTAATCTAGCCGTGGTACCCCCACGGCGATAACTAATAAAAAATTAGTGCATACACGCCCTTAACCCAATAGAGTTATTTTTAATCCCTCTCTAGTTTAGAAAAGTTTAAACTTAAAGTTCAAAAGGGTTAGGAGCCTTGAGTCAATGCTAATTAGCATAATCATGACGGCAAATTTCTTAGCCGAAATATCTTTGCATACTTTTCGGAATAATCGACTCCGGTGCCAAAGATTGACTCCGGTCCATCTGTGACATCATATGTGCTCCGGTGCCCACCGAGACTATATATAGGGGGCCATCGCACATCCTCATTTAAGCTGAGAGAAATCTGGAAGGGCTGTTCGCCTACTCACAGATTTTTTACTGCAATAGAGTAATTTGAATGAAATTTTCAAATTATTCATTTTACATCATCTACTTTCAAACTATTATAGCAAGAATGACTAGTTCTTTATCTAAATCTTACATAATGTATCTTTAAATAAATGTGTTTTAATTTGTTTTTTAAAAGAATATAGAGATGTACAACATCTTAAACTAAATGGTAGATTATTCCATAAAACAGGTGCTTGATAACTAAAATTACCATAATAAACAGAGTTACCTCCCATTAATTGTGAATTGCAGTAAAACAGTTTGACTACAGGCACAGTCGGACATTGGATTTTTGGCTGTGTTAAACTAATAAATGATCTTGACCTTGATAAATGATGGCGTAAAACATTCACGGGGTATTGCTGGTTAATTTGATACGACAAATGTGTGGGTCGCCCAAGGCAACGAAGCGTGATGGGCGAACATACACACACTTATCTTTGATTTTATTTATTTAGATTATGAAATAATTGCTAGATTTGTTTAAAAGGGTTAGGAATTTTATTCTTCAGTTGTACAAGTGACTAGATAATTACAACGGGCTATACTATATACCGGAAAACACCGGAAAACACCGAAAAACACCGGAAAACAACCGGAAAACAACTGGAAAACACCATGTTATACTAAATACCGGAAAACACCCTAAATAGGTAACCCGGAGAAGGGCTATACTATAAACCGGAAACTAACCCTAACCCAGGCACACAGAGGACCAGGCTCCCGGTTACGTATTTAGGGTGCCAGTCTCCGGGTTACCTATTTAGGGTATTTTCCGGTATTTAGTGAGTTTTCCGGTATTAAGTGTTTTTCTGGTGTTTTCCGGTATTCAGTATAAAATGGTGTTTTCCGGTTGTTTTCCGGTATATAGTATTGCCGATTACAACAATCATTTACCACTATAATTTTGGCGAGTGCATATATATACAGGCACTACATAGCTAGTAACTTGTGGCCAGATCCACTAGAAACTGACAGTTTGTATTTCTTTGAAAAAGAGCTTCAGAGTTCAGATAGTTGCACCAGAGTATGATAAAGGTTTGGAAGAGTCTTTCGCCCCAAATAAAACAGTATTATTCTCTAATTTATATCTGGGATTTCGCTTTCAAGCTTACAATGGACATCATGATCTTTTTGACGATTAGCCCACTTGGCCAGCACCCCCTCCCCTCCCTTTGAATGGCTATAGTTTTTACCTTGTATCATCATTAATCCATGGAGCTGCCACTGAATTCTGGGAAATAACAGTTCCTTCTTGATTGACAGTTGCCATGACTACATCAGTTTCTGGTGTCACACCTACTAATACGTATGTATCATCTTCATTATTGACACCTATAAACCATCGATTGGCAGTATCACTGAAATAGTAATGATTTGTTTTCTTATATATCAAGTAACTTCTACTTGATAACAAAACAAGACTTCTTAAACATACATTATGCAAGAGCTAAATCTGCCAATTAACTTATCCAGACAATAATCTACTCTCTAAGGCATCGCTAGCCTGCCACTTTACTGGATTATGATCCCATTTGCTGCTCGACTTCCATCCTTAATTTAATCATGAAATGGATGATCAAGACTATTTTCTTTATCGTACAGACTTTAGTAACGACGATCAAGCTAGGCCGAAATTTCAATCGCCTAATTCTTGGTTCATAGTGGATCAATTTGACTGACATTTTCAGCAAATTGCCTTTACATTATCTAGTTTTTAACTATTATAGTGAGAACTGCCAACTCTTATCTCCCATAATGTATCTTTAATAAAAGGAACATGATTATCATCATGACCAACAGGAAGTTTTTAGCAACATCAAAGGATATTAGTAATGTGTAATCTACTGTGATTTAAAATGGATATCTATATACTAGCAAGACTTGTCTCATAAAGCTAATACTTTCATTCTTATGTGAGCTTAAGTCAGATTGTGCTTCTGTTCTCATTACATAATCCTTGGATACAGGAGTACAGTAAAAGTCTCAGGTGGACCATGTTCCTGAAGCAACGACTGCGAGTTTTACAACATCTAGACGCTGCTTGTTTACTTCACGATTCCCGAACTTATAGCTATGTTATCTACATACACGTGAGCAGTAGCGTCCAATCAGACGTTGTGACATCACGACCATGAAATTGAATGAACCTTGAACTTTACAACTCGATTGTCACAGGTAGACATTTTAACTTGAAAGTGCGAGACTTGGTATTCGCGACGATCGAGGAATCTGATAGGCTCCCAAGCTGAGCTTGTACCCAATCGAAATTAGTGCAGAAATATACAGGGTCTTACGTGAAGGCCTTGATAAGATGTACGTAGTTAAAGCGAGATCAAACCTTCTATTGAAGATGCAATTGGACCAGAGTAATTATGTTTTACCAGAATCTCCGCTTCCATAATGTGTGAACAGAAAGTCGACTAAAGTCGAATTGATGTTAATAAAATGCCTATTTGTACATATTATAAACTCCCAATTATTATGACTATTCTAAACTTGAAATAAACTGAGTTGTATTCTGCAGTGTTGGGATCGGGTAATCCAGCTTTAATAATGGCATTAACCTTGTGTGACCGACCAGCTCCCTACCCCCTTCAAAGAACCAAACGGGGACAACAGACATACTGCTGCTAAAATGTTTGCGTTATTCTTAAAATAAATAAATGTACAATGTTTATAAGCTGATATTACCTTTTGGGTAAATTTGTCTCCCAGATTTTTTTCCCATCATTTGTTTTGATGTTATATAAAGCATGAGCTGTAACAACTAGAAAACTATCAGCTGAAATATATAACAATAATCAATTGAAATATATAACAATAATCAATTGAAATATATAACAATAATCAATTGAAATATATAACAATAACCAATTGAAATACAACAATAATCAGCTGAAATACAACAATAATCAGCTGAAATGTATAACAATAATCAGCTGAAATGTATAACAATAATCAGCTAAAATGTATAACAATAATCAGCTGAAATATATAACAAAATCAATTGAAATATAACAATAATCAATTGAAATATATAACAATAATCAATTGAAATTAATTCAAATGGGGTACAATTAAAAGCTGCTGATCGTCATTTTAATTTTTCAGACAATATCTAATTTTTCAAGGATATAATTTTCTTATTGTAAAGTGCATCTGAACATGTTTATCATAAAAGGAGTGCTATATAAATACATGTAATAATAATAATTCAAAACTCAAATGTACTCAGATCTATGATTGAGAGAGAGAGAGAGAGAGAGAGTGAGAGAGAGATATGGTTCACTGACACAAACTAGGTCATTTCAGGACTAACATGGTTCAATTTTATTTCAATAATTTGCTTGCACGTAGAGTTCTTTAGCAGTGGGAGGAAAAGGGAGAACCCGGAGGAAACCCACGAGGTTGGGCAGGTGATCCTACTCCTTGTCACTTACAACCGGGGATTCGAAACCACGCCAGTTGACTTAATGACAGACCTTATGATATCATGAAAGGAGTGCTATATAAATGCATGTAATAATAATAAATAATAATAATTCAAAGAAGAAATGTACGCAAATTTATGATTTAACATAAAATTAAAAACAACAACAATATCGGATTAAAAAGAGGCCCATTAAATAATTTTACCCAACACTTATAGAAAACAGCACTATGAAGTTCTAGTGCGTTTGGCGTTTGCAGTCTAATTTCTTCTATTATCAATAATTATGACACAGTTAAAATTTAATAAGTAGTTGATCTGTAAATTATTAAGACAAACTATGATCAAATGTGTTCACCTTTTTCTTTACTGGTGAAAACTGCCGATGCCCTGAAATAAAAAAAAATTCTTACATACTTTTCAGTATTTAATCTAAGGCTGTGACACACCAGAAGGCTGTTAAACATTTTCCTTGTTTACATCTAACAACAAGCATTTACCAAGCAAGATACGGCCAAATTTTGCAAGAGATGTACAGAGAACAAGATACAAATGTGATTTTTTGAACAATCATGGGCCATAATCCAGAAACCGAGATCTATGGGATATTAGCCTATATTTCTAGTTTCTTTAAAATAGGATAAAGATTGTGATCTCTAGAGGGTCCAAAACTTGGGTATTACATGCTTTTATACTATTTGCGTAAGGGGAGCAATCATTTTGATGGGAAGCGTCGGCCGGATTTTCAACCTTTATTATGTTGTAATAGTGATATATTTAAACGTTTTTTAAAATCGGATAAAAATTGCAACCTCTAGAGGATCCACCTTATACAGATAAAAGTTTGCTTGCAACTGCGATCCACCAGACTATTCCTGGCAACGATCTGTGAGAATCTTTCAGAATCCAAAGATATTTCTTAACTAATAACAAACCTAATAGAATCATCTGCTAGTAAAGAAGTTTCCCACAATAACAACGATGTTCCCATCTGCCAACTTCTTACAAATTTACCACCTGCTAACACACTTATTAAAACTGAAATTTGAAGGAAACAAAACCATTAAGATATTATAAATGTATTCATAACAATGAGGACAGAATGAATATTTATCGGTGTATTTTTATTCATAAGAATCCCTGCCTTGGCCGAGAAAGTTCATCAGGATTTTCCGACGTGGTGTCGACTTGGCAGTTGGAATTCGAAATAAGAGTAGGCCATAGTGCCGCTGCCCAGTCAAAATTTCCCACATAGCACACTGTATGGCGTATGCCCGTCTTCATTAGCCCAGTATAGGAGCAGAACAGTAGGACGTTAAACCCCATTTCATTTTATTTCATTTATTCATAAAAACTCCTTAAAAAAGTATTAAGATATCTTATACGATTCTAACAATATTTATGTACAAATAAATGCTGATTTTGAAACATTAAATTTCTTTTGTTTTTAAGCTGAATGATTTATTCTTACTATTTGTTTGATATAATAATCTATCAACTCTTCCTCTCACAGACTCTTCAAATACACGTCTCCATGCTGTAAACAAATTAAATAAATTGCGATGAGGAACATATAAAAGTCTAATATCTAATGATAAAATCTAAAGATAAAAGTCTAATATCTAATGATAAAATTTAAAGTTAAAATCTAATGGTAAAGGACTACAACGAGTACTTGTTGAGAAAATTTTTAATTAACAACGCTCTTCACAAGATGTCTTCGAGATCAAAATCAATTTCCAAAAACCAGTAACTTTAGGTGAATCTAATTACTAAATTGTTCAACTGTTTAACAATATTTACATATACATATAAGTTTATCATCTGTGTCTGTGATAATTACTAACCAAATTGGGTATTCTGTGCATAGACGCAATGCTCTTATTGTATTAACAAATAAACGAATTACACTTTATTAATTAGAAACTTACCTAGACTACCATTATAGGCGTTTATGGAAGCTACAACATTTTTTTCTGTTCCAACAAATAATCTTTTACCCATTGCAGCTGGTGACTGGTCCCAGTGTAAATATTCTACCTTACCTACAAAATCTTGTTTCCTGAGGAAAAAAAAAATAATTGAGATTATTATGCAGATATCATTTCAGTCTATGAGGATAGTGGTCACATTGAATTCTGATTGTACTATGTCATTATTCAAAAGGTATTAGAATACCTGATTTAATTCAGATGATAACTTTTGTGAACCTATATTATCGTTTATCTTTTGACGATACACAAAATACACAAAAACTGATCAAATTCTAATAGTTTAAATCATTTTTATCTGACATCTATAAATAACAAATATAATAAAATCAGTTTGAAAATATATGCGAGTACAATGATCGAGACAGTTGTATTAAAAATTATATTACACATGAGAAACAGCAATCCAGACACACATGTATAGCCATGGAAAAATGCTTGGTTGCAAAATAACAATGCATTACACCAGCAGAATTCTGGTTAAAAGTTAGATAAGAAACCTCATCTCTCAACCCTCCGTGTTTCAAGATACGAGATGGCGCTATATAGTTCCTTCTGGCAAATCCCGATGGGGATCACATCAGTATATCTCAACGTTTTTAGTTACGTTTTCGTGGCTAGTTAAAAGTAAAAGCCAAATTTTGAAAGTCTAGATTGATTAAACGAGGATATGGTGGTAAAATTATTGCCACCCGCTCTACTGTTTTATCTCAACATTTTGGGACCTCCTGTGATACTGAGTGATAGATGGGGCTTTTGTTTTCGAAATAAAATATAAAAGGTTAGTAAGTTGTGATATAATAAATACACCCTTGGATTCTTGGAAAGGTAAACCGAACTAAACAATTAAGCTTGTCGATCAATACTATCTATGGTGTTCATGGAAATTCTCAGAAAGCTTGGAACCTTCGGAAACCAAAAACGCAATGGTCTTATTGTTCTCGATTTTCCCCTTGTATTATGAAATGGCTTGAAAAAGAATCAGATATTTCTGACTATTTTCCAACCATCATCATCATGTCATGACATTGATTGACTATCAAAGGGTTTGGTCTTGGATTAATTTTCTGGAGCCAGCATTTAGCACAGGAAATTTGACCAGCAAAAACCATTTATAATACAATTTAAGCAGTTGAAATACTTATTTAACAGTTTATTACCAGTCAAATAAACCCATTTGATCTTCATATAGACACCAAACAGTTGGAATAAACAAAAAATTAATAACAAGCATGATTTTTTTCCACTGGGCCGACATCTTGCTTACTTATTTATCTTCAATATTGGAGAGCTAGTTTAGATAAATTTATTTCCGGTTGTAAGTGTCATGGCCGCCCCTCTGAGTTGTGAAAGGAGTGGTGAAGTTAAAACTAATAAACAAGGAATGTTTGCCAGTGAAATCCTTGATGAAGCAGATACATTGATTACCGAAACCCTGTAGAAGAAGCCAAAATTAATCAGGTATGTTAGCAGTGATATATTTTGGAAAAAGCAAGGTTCGAATTCGGCCAAATAAATCATGACATGGGACGCTTTTGATTGAATTTGTAAACACATCATAAATTTTATAAAACAGGTCAAACTCAAGATATGTTTATTTCCGCAGTACAATTTGAACAAATGCGTCTTCATCATTCATATATTATCACCATCTTCTGTTGGAACAGGGTATTTGAGAATAACTTCTGTCAGGAATAGTTTCTTGTCACTGTCGTCAGTGAGAATGTGTTGAGGGGAGGATCAAGAAACACACTCACACTCACAGGCCCACTGACACTGATAGTTTTTGTCATTTTTGGTGCGAGTAAAAAAAAATTAAATCTAAATAGGCTATTTGTTTTTATATACTGTGATTAAATCACATGTCTTTGCATTTACAATACACATTTTTAGTATCTTAATCTTAATCAGGCTGACAGATTTTATGGTATTGGTAGCCTTCCCCTACATGCACTAATTCTGTGTAAATACTTCTACACCAATACTAACACCTGTTGTATAGATTATTAAATTTCAGTCTTTTCAGTGCACATTATTATATTTTTTAAAATCGATGAGTTTTTTTATACCCATGCCTATAAATGTCCTGTGCTTTTAAAATATGAACCGAGAGAATTTCATTTTTACTGTAGTCAACCATCATGAATCATATCCTTTTAATTATTTCCTGTGTAACACATTTTTAACATAAAACTGTAGTGTCTAGAGTGCCAAAGAGTGCACATTACATCTTAAAGAATATGGTAGTCTTAATTTGTCAGTATACATGTACTCAGTACTGGTACAATACATGTATCTGTAGACCAAGAAACAATAATTTGTGCCTTTTTTTTATCAAATATGATGACAGAACATGAGAACAATTACACTTGTATGTTAACACACTTAAAAATGCCTGTGAGAAGTATAAATACATCTGCACTTGTGTGATATATTTTTAGAAATGTGTATTTACTTTATTATTATTAGCTTTAATATGAGATGTTCTAATATACATGTATGAATGACCATAACCATTTGATCAAGCCAACATATACTTTCCAGTCTTATTTAAATTTAAAACTCATGTCAATTTTTTAACACAAATGTATAGATAGGGAGAGGAGTGTTACATAGGCTAAGCCTGTTCCCAAATCCCATTCAGACATGCTGAATAAAATGCATATAGATCATAGAATTAATTTTAAATTGTTGAACTCGATAATCTGTGCACTGATTAGACTACTGAACATAATCTGATGGACATGTTACCAAGGTAACAGGTTATACAACACATTTAAATGTTTTATTAATTTTTTAATCATCAGTGAGTGTGCAATATGTAGACTATCAACTTGAATAGACTAGGTGATAACTGTAGATTACGATGTACATGCATGTAAGATTTGACTGTAAATGATGAGCCTGGCAAGGGACAAAATATAGTTGTTGGGATGGGACAAAAAAAACTGTTGTTCCCTGTACACATTGGCGTGCACGTAAAAGATCATTTGATTTAAGAGTAGGCCGTAGCACCACTGTACAGGCTAAATTTCCGTCATAACACACTGTATGGCGATGTCCGTCTTCATTAGCCCAGTCAGAGCATAACAGTAGGACATTTAACTCCATTTCATTTCATTTTGTTAACAGATGAAATGTCACTTAGTTTTTTATAACAAATTTTTAGAGTTTTGTTTATGGCATTTCAGGAATGCATAATTAATACATGTAAGTTGAAAGAGTGTCAGTGTAGTTAACTACTGGCATTATACTCATTCAGTAGCTTAACTATACAAAATAAATTAAAGAGTGATATAATAGACTGCACTTACTGCATAATTAAACATGCATTATGCAAGAGATAAATCTACCTATTGTAGGTCTTTCTTTAGGCCTGAAATGTTATATAAACTACTAATTAGTCATTTATTAACATAAAAAGCCCATATGATCAACGCTTGATGCCATCTTATCTGTCCGATTTTCATTGGATTTGAATCCGATCTGCTGTTCCACATTTGTTGATGATTAAATGCAAAAATGGCTAATGAAGACTTTGTTATTTATCGTGACAGCGTTAAAGGGACAATAACACTCTTGCTGGCTTGACAGCTCCAGAAAATAAAAAATAGCCTTATTCTAAGTACTAGATGTGTTAGTGTCTTACCTGTTGTGTAAATTATCAATTAAATCCTATTTTACTTGTCCAGAGGGTTCAAAAATATTTTTAAATCCAAGTCACATTTGAAAAGCTTTACGTCAGGCTTTTCAAATCATTTAGTTGAATTTTTCCAATTCTTTAAATTAGGTGTGTTAAGATGAAATTTGTATCATCAATTAATTGGAATACTGTAAAATAGTACAATTTGTTGACCAGAATAAAGATTGGGACATATTATTCAGTTACAACAAGAGTGGTATTGAGGCTTTAACAATGAATTTTGAGGTTAAAGATATTTTTAGATAAGGTTTTCTCAGCTAAGAGTGAAGCAATTTGACTGAAATTTTCAGCATAATCCATTTACATTATCTAGTCTTTAACTAGTATAGTGAGAACTGCCAGCTCTTTATCTAATCTCCAATAATGTATCTTTAAGAAGTCAGTGTAATAAATACTTCAGAGATTATAATTATTCAGTAGCTTAACTAAACAAAATAAATTAAAGAGTAATACAATAGGTTACTCTTCCTGTTGTTGTTCTTCACCTACATAAATTAACAAGTTTAACCTCATTCTCCAGGATATTGGGCATTAATTACATTCTCTTCATCGATATTTATCACACTTATGTTTCACACCATACGCTATTAATGATCATGTTTTAATCTAAAAAAAATTCTACTTTATATTTAATAGATTGTCTTACTTTATTTTAAATAACGACTAGACAGCTGTCCTTGTCAGGCCCTCTGTCCTGCAGCACTGACAAGGGATAACCATGCCGGAAAATCGGGATGAACTTTCTCAGCCAATGCAGGGGGATCGAACACCCGACCTTTAGACTAGCGAGCCAGCGTCTTACCCACTTAGCCACCGTGATCCACTCTAATAGTAATAGGTACATCTACATGTATATCAGTCCAACAATGGTTCAATTCTGTTCAGTATTTACGAAGACGTGTGGACTTGAAATTTCATTGATCTAGCATTTGTATTTTGAATTTGTTTCTTTACTAAATGTTAAATAATCAATCTGAGTACATACATGGATTAAGCCATGAGAAATTTGATATTTTAGCGAAAAAAGCAAATTGTGCAGCGGGACTTTAAAATGAAACCTGTGTCATTACTGTACAGAACCATGGACGCGATCGTTTGGCACCTTGATACGTCCATTTGGCTTAGTTTTCGTGTTGTCCATGTGTTTCTACATGTATATTGGTGTTCTGGTTGATTGTTCCTATAAGCTACATATATGTGGTGCACAAGGTACTTAAATATACGGGGCGCGGATGACCAAATGGTTAGCACGTACGCTGTATCATGAGCTCTGCCATTGAGTCAACTGGCGTGGTTTTGATTCCTCAGGTTTCCTCCCACTGCTAAAGACCCCTAGGCGCAAGCGAATTTTTGAAATAAACTTGAACCATGTGTTAGTCCCGAAATGGACTAGTTTGTGTTGAGTGGACATTAAACCCATCTCTCTCTCTCTCTCTCTTAAATATACATGTACATGTACATTGTTAAATGATATTACATGTTAATAATCATAATAATAATATATTGCATTTGATAATGCTCCACATCCACCCAAGTGAGTGCTCTGCGCGGTGTAGATGTGAAAGTAGCTGTAGAATTTAGTTATCTATTCAAAGTTTTGTTTAAAGAGGAAAGTCTTCAGTTGAGTCTTTAATGTAGAGAGGTTGTGACAGGACTTGATGTTGGGTGGCAGAGAGTTCCATTTACTAGATGCAGAGTAAGAGAAGGATCTTTTTCCAAAGGAGGGGGGTTGGATAGCTGAATGGTTAGCGTGCGCGCGCTGTATCATACAGTCTGTCATTGAGTCGACGTGGCAAGGAGTAGGGTCGCCTGTCCAACCTCGTGGGTTTTCTCCGGGTCCTCCGGTTTCCTCCCACTGCTAAAGACCCCTACGCGCAAGCGAATTATTGAAATAAAATTAAACCATATGTTAGTCCCGAAATGACCTAGTTTGTGTCGAGTGGACGTTAAACCCCATTTCTCTCTCTCACTCTTTTTCTAAAGGATGTTGAGTGGACGCGAGGCACTGTGAAGAGAAGTTGGTTCTGTGAGCGAAGTGACCTTGGTGGCTGGTAGAGAGGAAGGAGTTCTGATAGGTAGACTGGGGCAAGGTTGTGGAGACACTTAATGCATTACATGTTAATGTAGAGTTTAGAAACATGATTATGTATTTGCCAAGAAAAGATTTGCCAGCGATGAGGAAAATATTTGTAAACAAACAATAGATTTGAATGCAAATGGTTGTTTTCTTTGAATCTGGATTATTATGGTAAATCATCTCTTATTTTTGTTTTATTTGACGTCTTAAGTATTGAATCAAAAAAAAATTGGAAACATCTATTGATAAAGGTTGTACACAATCCAGGTTTACTCCAGTTTTTCTTCACAGATTAAAAGGACTTGACTTTAAAGATGACAGTGATGTGACAGGCTTTCTGCTATTGTCAAGTTGTTGTTTCTCCATGTCGAAGTCATCTTGTTTTCTTGGTGTCAATATCATTTTACATTCTTACAGTCCTCCAGTCTATTGACCTATGACCTCCAGCAACTTGACTTTCTCCAGTAACTGTGTGATCTTTGTTAGAAATACCTTGGTAAATGTCAGGTAGCTAACTGTGAAAGCTTTTCAAGACTTTTTTTATCCATTAAGAAATGCTGAAGTATCGTTATCTTTTACGAGCTTGAAACCCACTGTAAAAATCTATGACAATTATTGTAGATCTTAAATAATATCTTAAAGTGCAAGAAAATGCCTTTTTTGCAGCAAGAATACCTGAAACCTTAAAAAATGTCAGAATATAGATTAAATATAGAATTTAACTGTCTATATTGATAAATTGTTAGGTCCAGAATTATTCAGATTGTTCCATTCTAACTTACATGTAAGTTTTGGCCATTTGATGTTTACATGTACATCGATTTCACACTGATAAAGACTAGAGATGCCTAGTCAAAATGTCCTCAGTAATTAAAGACCATAGAATTGTAGCCTGTGTATCTTCTTTATCTGTGTATCTCTGGTTAATGTGTGCGTGCTGTATCATGAGGTCTGTCGTTGAATCAAGTGGCTTGGTTTCAATTCCATGCTTCTACGTGGTACGGAGTAGGGTCGCCTGTCCAATCTCATGGGTTTTCTCTGGGTCCTTCACAAGCGAATTATTGAAATAAAATTGATCCATATGATAGTCCCTAAATGACCTAGTCTGTGTTAAGTGGACAAAACCCCATCTCTCTCTCTCTCACTTAGACATAGCAATTATGAATTTGATATCTTTTTGAAACAAGGCAGTCTATTCTCCATAAAGACTTTTATTGAAATAGAACCATTAAATTATTTAGATATGTTTAGAAATTTTGTGGTTTGTTGTGCCTTAAATGCAGAACATTGTGTTGTTCTTTAGAGGAGTTAAGACAAATATCATTAGAGAGATTCATTGTCAATATTTTAAAATATGACATCAAATCGTTACTCAATTTATACAGTAATATCTTGACATACAACTTGTCATAATTAGCAGTTAAACCTCTTATGACTTAATTAGCTTGATGGTTTTATAGAGAGTACAAGTGGTGGTTAATTAACTCAAATTATCATGTTGCACTTAAAGGACAGATACATGTACCTAATAAAAAGTTTAAAGAGACATTAATTAATATATTGCAAATTTTGATTAATTTTTTCCCCTTAGTGACTTTTAACCATAATCATCAAATTTTTGTTGAGCCCTATAAGTTACATCCAAAGTTTTTCAATGCTGCCAATGAGATATTTTCAGCAGCTAGCAGGTTAGTACTTATTATGTGCACAAAGAATATTGACTTTTGTTGCTTTACTTGGCTTCCATACTCATAAGTTATTCACCAGGTAATTTGATGACATTTTGTTGCTTTTTAATTATTTATGTAGGAGATGAATCATTTTAATCATTATTACAGAAGTGTAGAATTTAACTGTAATATGAGAAACTTTTTTTTTCTAAGAAATTTATTAAGCATATTATAATATTTCTTTGTGTATTTGTTAAATTACTTGTACAAAACAAGAAGCTTATTTTTTCTTATTCTTCACAACAAAACAATAGAAAACAATTATTCTTCAAACAGAACATGCTAAAAGACAAATTACAAAGATAATATTATTCTTGTTTTTTGTTATAAAATAACTACAATATCATTTCTTTTCTTATGAAATGAAAGAATACCAAGTGCTGAAAATCTTACAATACGTGTGGCATAAAAGATTAAATTTGTTTTTCATATTCATTTGGGGGTGGTGGGGGTGGATGGCCGAATGGTTAGCACGAGCGTGCTATATCATAAGGTCTGTCATTGAGTCTACTGTTGTGGTTTCGATTCCCTGGTTGTAGGTGACAAGGAGTAGGGTCACTCGTCCAAATCCTGTGGGTTTTCTATGAGTCCTCCCGTTTCCTCCCATTGCTAAAGACCCTTACGCGCAAGTGAATTATTGAAATAAAATTGAACCATGTTTGTGTCGAGTGGACGTTAAACCCCATCTTTCTCTCTCTCATATTCATTTAGAATCAAATTGAAGATGGTATGTAAAAAAAATACCAAATCACTGTAAGTCCATCTTTTTATAATTAGATATTTGAAAATCACCGCTCACCAGCAGTTCAAAAACAGACCTTTAAGTTTAAATGATAGGTGGTTTATATTCATCATCATAACGTTTCAGGTTACAAGACCTTTTACCAAATGATTACTTTAAATAATTAGCTACAAGATTATACATGTACTTCAAGGCCAGAATTATTTTAAAAAGAATACTTCCTAATTCTTTCTTTTTTTTGCAGCATTCTTTTTTTTTGTTAACACTATCCTACATGTAGCTATTGTTTGTTATTTACTGAATTTATCTCCACCTAAACCCATGTAATATCTCACTTGGAGGCCATCCTTTGTCATGAATGGGTACTCTTATCCAATTGTCTACTGTACATTGTGTAAATATTTATATATTTTTAAACTTTAGAAAGTGCATGTGTCTTGAATGTGGTATTGTCTCGTCTGTGACATTGTTTTATCAAACACTTGTATTTATCTAATTGTTATACAATCGTGTGTCACACAATTACAATATCAGTATTTGTAGTACTAGTGAAATTTAGGAACTTGTCATTTAAATATATAGTCATTATTAAATTGGTTCTGTTTTAATTGGTCATGTTAAGACAGCAAATGTTGTAATATCTGATGGATTTACTCCCAAGTATGACGCAAACATTATGAGACTAACATACATGTGTAAGGATTCAATTAGATTAAAAGAGGCTCATCAAATGATTTTACCGAACATTTAAATGTGGCACTGGCTTGTTTATATCCTTTTCAGAAGATGCTGACAAGTTGCGAAATTTTCAATCATCCTATCTTTGTAAATGCTGAATGAAATTTAAAAAAATTTTGGACAGATATGCATTTTAGCAATTCAACTGTCACTATCAGCAGTTTTAATACAAAGCAATACAAATTAGCTGTAGATTCAAAGTAATAGCTTTATTTTCTATTTGTAATCAGCCATCAGTGGTAAGTTTTTATAAAGGAAGTAAATCCAGTGGGTTATATTTCGTTTTATTTAAAAACTAGGAAAACTTTTTTAGTCAATGAAAAATAACTTTCTCTGTGCTATTCAAAAGAAATAAAACCTTATGGTAAAAAATTACCATAAGGTTTTATTTCTTTTGAATAGCACAGAGAAAGAAAAGATGACATTAAGGAAAAGTTTTTATGATAATTTTAGTATTACTGATGTATTAAGCATTTGTTATTGATTACTAATAGTTTAAGTGGAAGTAGCCACTTGCGTCAAGAATCAAGATAGCCAGTAATTATAGAATCTCGTCACGGTGTCTACTGAAATGATATCCACTTCCTTTCTCTGTACTTCCGTTCGTGGTCAGCCAACCTCTGGTGTGTTTAAACAATCAGTGTTGACAAATGACATCCATGTACACTGTGGTCCTTTACTTTGTTTATATGTACATGTAGGTGTATCTCTACATTCTACATGTCTTCTTGTGGGTTTACGACTTGTGGTCCTATTTATCATCACAGTGTAATTATTCACATTGTATTATTATGGATATGGATGCCTGGAAGTGACTAGGATTATAATATGCTATGATTATTTGTATGTTATTTGTTTATAGTCTGGTAGACGATAAGAAAAAGGTATGTGTTTGGTTCAATATGGTCATATTGGTTACTACTGCATGTGTTTGTTTCAAAAGTTGTTGAATATGGTGATTACTGTGATACGGCATGTGTTGGTTCATAAGTTAGGGGTGATACAAATTTCTTGGAAGCCATCCATGACAAATTTGTATTGCTTTATATTAATAAGGGAGCCATGGTGGCTAGTGCTGGGTATTGCCACTGCAGTCATGAAACAATACATATTGCGATTCAGGTACTACAATGCGATTCTTATCAGGATTCACAACCAGGTCAATATTCACAAAATAAAACAACAGGATAAATGAATAATTGATATTTTTAGTCCTGCCGATGTGGAAGAAATAAAACTTTTATATCACGATATTGATGTTGATCAAAATAAGGACCCAAAAAATTTAAGATTGTTTGTGTAGCTATGGATAATGTGTAACTTGGATAATTAAGAGTGACAGGTTACTTATTGAAGCAACAAAAATAAAAACACGAAAAAAGAATCGTGATACTGGTGGTGCAGTGAGTATTGCGGTGGCTTACTAACTCCGGGGGTACCATGGTCGATCCTGGTTTTGGCCCAGAAAGTTTCATTGGGATTTTTCGACAAGGTTTTCACCTTACTAGTGGTGCAGGACATACCAAGGGCCTGGCAAGGAAAATCTAGTCCTTTGGATGGGACATAAAACTGAGATCCCTTAGTTTACCACTCACTGGAAAGTTTGAAATCAGTATAAGATTCAACCACAGCACCACTGTCAATTGCATTGTAATATGTCCCTTATTGGATGCTGCATGGTGTATGCCTGTCTTCGTTAGCCCTATTGGTGCAGAAAACCAGGACATTACATGTAACTTTAGAGGTTTTCTAATATTAGAAATTAGAGTATACATATGTATGACATTATTACACTGTGTTTTACATGTAGTATATATTTAGGTAAAAACCCAAAAGTTTATTTTTACATGATAATCTGTTAGTATACCGGTTTATGTTTGCTGTTGAACAATTTCATGAGTAGACAAGTTTAACGACAAACATATGAATGAAACAATTCTGATTTTTTCCCACTAATATCTTGGGTATTAGGTCACACTGTTGGGTATTTTTCATTGTTAAGTTTGTCTTTTGTTACTAGTAGGTGTTGGAAGGGATTTTTAGTCTATATTATAATCCTTTTCATTGTTTCATATGGATTGTGCAGAGTTATTGTTGAATTTATAATCAGTATCAACCTGTAAACTGCTACAAGGAGTCAAGAACAATGTAATTAATTGAAACTGGTAATGAAACAGTTAGTAGGTAAAAAGGTGTAAAATTGACACGTGTACACACAGCTTCTGGGAAGTAGATTTATATAATGTAAACCAGAATTTGTGCCTTTTGTTGTTAATCTGTTAAATAAGGAGCTCAATTTGTTTATTCAAAATTAGCATGGATTTTTAAGTTCGTTTGGTGTTTTGGAGTTTTTGATATGCCATCGTTTTGAAATTTTTGGTTGGGTATTAAGTAGGATTTTGCTATAATGTTGATGTTGGGGATGAAAACTTTGCCTTATTTATTTCAAGCTGTTCTAGTGGCGGCGTTTCTAACAGTAAAGTCATCTTTAAACTGAAACAGAATTCAAACCTACAGTTAGATTATTTGAGAAAAAATTAGAAATCTATGAGTGGCGAGTAGCCGTCCCAGATTTCTCTCACGAAGCGACTAGTTTCGTTCATTACGGACTCATCAGGTTCTTAATTGAAATTGTACAGATGTTCTCTTTATATAGTTGTCGGGGACCGGAGCACAAAAATGGTCTCAGATGGACCTGCGCAGTGCTGTATCACCGGAGCAACTGCTTCCGTTTAATGGTGAACAGAGAGACGGCTAAATAATTGCCATTATAAAGTGCTTATTTGCATTTGCATAGTTAAATATCATGGTGTTATTCAATGATCAGTTGTAGTACAAATTGTCTGATTAATATACAAAAAAACATGTCAATATTGTTAATAGGCAAAAAATGATAATTTTACAACACCAATAAGAGAAACGTTAAATCCCATTTCTCTGTCTCCCTCTCTCTCTTCACAAAGATTTATGAGATTTTGACAATTAGATAAAAACTGAAATATTTACAGTACCGGTATACAGTACAGAAAGGGCAAAACATATTGACTGTTAGAAATCATATCATCTACTGTTAGAAATCGTATCATTGACTCTTATAGTATCATCGACTCTTAGAAATCGTATCATTGACTGTTAGAAATCATATCATCGACTGTTAGAAATTGCATCATCGACTGTTAGAAATCGTATTATCGACTGTTAGAAATCGTATCATCGACTGTTAGAAATCGTAGCATCGACTGTTAGAAATCGTATCATCGACTGTTAGAAATTGTATCATCGACAGTTAGAAATCGTATCATCGACTGTTAGAAATCATATCATCGACTGTTAGAAATCGTATCATCGACTGTTAGAAATCGTATCATCAACTGTTAGAAATCGTATCATCAACTGTTAGAAATCGACTGTTAGAAATTGTATCATCGACTGTTAGAAATCGTATCATCAACAGTAGCTATATACAGTATATTGTTACAAGCTTAATGTTCCTGCTATATGGCACTTTTATTTTTAGATTTTACTTCTCCATTATTGATCAGTGTAACTCACTTGTATAAAATATCTTTGATTATCAAACTAACATGATTTCTAATCTGATCAGAATTTTCTTTATTTCCTGTACCTAGGCAGAACTGATCAGTAAATACATGTTCAAGAATACAATAAGTTGAATAAAATCTTTGTTTCCAGTACCTAGGCTGAACTGCTCAGGAAATACATGTACATGGATAAAATAAGTTGAATATGATCAAATGTTCTAGATAAACAGAATTAATATTAACTATGAAATTAGAATAAATTGTTATCATATATATGTAGGATATATTATTGATTTAAGATGGCTTTATTGGTTTGTTGAAGTCAGTGTTTATTGTTTAGAAATCATATCATTGACTGTTAGAAATCATATCATCAACTGTTAGAAATTATATCATCAACTGTTAGAAATCGTATCATTGACTTTTAGAAATTGTATCATCGACTGTTACAAATCATATTATTGATTGTTAGAAATAGTATCATCGACTGTAAGAAATCGTATCATCGTCTGTTAGAAATCGTATCATCGACTGTTAGAAATCGTATCATCAACTGTTCTGCTAGAAATCGTATCATCGACTATTCTGCTAGAAATCCTATCATTGATTGTTAGAAATCGTATCATCGACTGTTAAAAATCGTAACATCGACTGTTTTGCTAGAAATCGTATCATCGACTGTTAGAAATCATATCAACTGTTAGAAATCGTATCATTGACTTTTAGAAATCGTATCATTGACTGCTACAAATCGTATCATAGATTGTTAGAAATCAGAAATCGTATCATTGACTGTTAGAAATCGTATCATTGACTGTTAGAAATCGTATCTTTGACTGTTAGAAATCGTATCATTGACTGTTAGAAATCGTATCATTGACTGTTAGAAATCGACTGTTAGAAATCATATCATCAATTGTTAGAAATCATACCATCGACTGTTAAAAAGCGTATCATCGACTATTTAGAAATCGCATCACAGACAATGTCAGTCAAAATCCTTGTGGTTCCTGTAACCTTTTCTAGCACAAGTTTGTATTTATCATTGTATTTATTGATGTTTGAAACACATGTATGACACAAAGCTTAGAATCTTACATGTACGTACATGTACTAGTTCTAAAAGTATTACTTCCAGACCTGTTTAAGAAAAGAGATTGTTGTAGTTCTTGAAGTCTAATGGTTACTGAAGATGTAGTTTTTGAATTTGAAATGCATTTCTACATCTTTTGATAACTTACGATTGCATTTAACATATTAGTTCTGTATTATCCATGGTTAGAAATTGATTTATTGATTTAATTTGCTTTTTTGACATCAATAATATCATGTTACTTTAGTGGCCGATTGTTAACAAATGTCAGTAGGCTAAATTATTGATCATGTTAGTCTTGAAATGACCTAGTTTGTGTTAACCTCATCTTGCTCTCTCTGCACATATAGTTGTTATTAAAAGATTTGCTCTAAAATGTCAAATTTTGATGAGTGGCAGTATCAGAAGTTGGTATAACAATGACAATGTGAAGGAGGTTGAAAGTTGATAACTTATGATACTGGAAGTGTCGGGGGGGGGGGGGGATGGCCGAATGGTTAATAAGTGCGCGCTTTATCATAAGTTCTGTCATTGAATCAACTGGTGTGGTTGCGATTCCCCGGTTGTACGTGACAAGGAGTAGGGTCCGTTGTCCAGCTTCATGGGTTTTCTCCGTGTCCTCCGGTTTCCTCCCTCTGCTAAAAAGCCTGAAGTGCAAGCGAATTATTGAAATGACCTAGTTTGTGACGAGTGGAAGTTAAACCCCATCTCTCTCACTTTCTCACTGGAAGTGTCTGTTGATACAGGTATTGTAGTTGGTATAGAGGACGTTCTGGTGCCTGACTGTAACTCACAAGCTAGTAGTCAGAGTCCTTACGTAAGCAGGGGTTCCTAAAAGAGTACCGGAACTCAGTATTAATAGAATTGCATCTTTTAATTCTTATTACATTAGAGAGGGGTTGGGTGGCCGAATGATTAGCATGTGCGCGCTATATCATAAGGCCTGTCATTGAGTCAACTGGCGTGGTTTTCATTCCCCAGTTGTACGTGACAAGGAGTAGGGTCGTCTGTCCAGCTTCATGGGTTTTCTCCGGGTCCTCGAGTTTCCTCCTACTGCTAAAGACCCTACACGCAAGTGAATTATTAAAATAACACTGAACCATATGTTAGTCTCGAAATGACCTAGTTTGTTTCAAGTGGACATTAAACCTCATTTCTATCTATATATCTATCTATTACTTTAGATTTATGGCCTTCAAAAGATTTCTTTTGATCTTAGTAAATAAGGTCGAATGTGTTCCGTCCTTCATGTTTCAAGCCAAATCTGAATGTGGGTTGATTGTACAGGATATTAATGTGTGAATCATTACATGTTTAACAAAAGTTAAAAGAAAGACACATACATCATGAAACAAAAGGATGAGAAGAAAAAGAAGATGAAGACAAGTAACAAGAGATACCACATTTTACAAACTTCTTTTAAAACTAAGACAAGTTTAAAATCTTCAACAAGTTTAGTTGACACAAGTTCAAATAGTGATATTACTGCACCGTTAAGAGGATTATCAGAACCCAACTATTGGTCTAATCTCGGATTTAACGGTGATGGCACACTTCAACTAGGTGACGTCACCTTATGTCAACAACACAGGTACAGATAAATACAAATTATTTCTATTTTTGCTTCTTTTATCATGTTTATGAACAGGTTTACAATATATTACAGAAATGTTATATTTTTATAGGTTATTGCGTTTCATGTAATTATATCTTGATACTTTCATGTAGACGTATTAGAAATTATGGTATCAAAGGTTAATTACATATACATGTACTGGTTATATAACAATATGGGAACCACAGTGGCTAAGATGCTGGCTCGCTAGCATGGAAGTTGCATGTTTAATCCCTGCATTGGCTGAGAAAAGTCATCAGGATTTTCAAATATGGTTTCCCCATGTCAGTGGTGCAGGACGGAGAGCTGTCCAGACATTCGGATGGGACAAAAAACCAAGGTCCTATGTAAAAAATTCCTTGGAGTTGGAATTCGATATAAACGTAGGCCATAGTGTTGCTGACCAGGCAACATTTCACTCATAGCACACTGTATGGTGTATACACGTCTTAATTAGACCAGTCAGAGCAGAACAGTAGGACGTTAACCATCATTTCATTTCATTTTATGTATATAACAATATATAGGAGAAATGTAATATTTTTACAGCTTATTGCACTTTTATGTATATTATATCTTGATGTTTTCATATTTTATAAATTCTGATATCAGCCAAGGGTTAATTACATAATGGAGTTTGACATGTGTGAACAATATGGCTTGGTTTCTTAATGTTTTATTCAGTATTGAGAATTTTTAGTTAATGAAGAAGATTGTATCCGTAATAAAGTAGGTCTTACATACACTGTAAGCTGGGTATCATTTAATCTTGTGTATTTAGCACTAATTTCTTTTACATTTATTCAATATCAACTCTTCGTTTAAAAATTTGTAAAAATCATTTAAAATCACCCAAAATCATCTAATTTGTACATGTGTTCAGTTTAAAGCTGACCATTCAATTTTGATAATGAGTTTCCAATT
Organism: Patella vulgata; assembly: GCF_932274485.2. Classification (NCBI taxonomy): domain Eukaryota; kingdom Metazoa; phylum Mollusca; class Gastropoda; family Patellidae; genus Patella; species Patella vulgata. The sequence continues at coordinate 10,901,524 of NC_065885.2, forward strand.
TCCAAGCATTTAATTTCTCAATCACTGTTAAAAAATAAACAACCCAATTGATTATTGATGTATAATGATTAATTTTTGAACAGTGGTCAGGAAATTAAATAATTGTAAATTGGACACTCATTATCAAAATTGATCAGCCAGTTTTTGTATGTGTACATTTAGGTACAACTGTGACATTAAAGGAGCTAAATCGCTAATATTTGGGACCTAGAAATTGACCCAAATGGCTCGAAACACATATAATAATGTAATCTGATTGTATATAAACTGATTTACATTCAATTGTTTCCGTTTTGACTCTAATTTCAAATCAGTTATGTCCAGCGACATACGGCATGAGTCTTAACCGAATGGGAATTTCTAGCATCTGGTTATTCCAGTCTATTGCGCATGCTCTCCAGATAAGATATGACGTCACCATGAGTTGTGGAATATGTCTAGCCTTGTTCTTTCTGGTCACTTGTTACAAATGGCGCTGACATGCATTATGGTGTACCAAGGTTAAAATGTTTATTTTGTCTTAAATGTTGGATATCAGAAGCCTACCTTTTCCCAGTAAGATCACAACATCTATGTTGATTTGAATTGACAAATGTTTTAACTGTGTAAGACTTTGGATGATATTGAGTTAGAGACTTAGCTACTTTAAAGGCTTTAGTATAAATTTGTATATGGGGTGGGGACATTTTACACATCATTATAATAATCATCATATATAGCATGTGGATGTATGTTATTACTCATACTATATTGTACAACTTGTTGACAAATTAGCGGAGGAGTAAATTTGTAAGATGATATGACAAATAAAATAAGGAAGAGTTAACTTCTCATATTACAAACTCTGATAAATGTGTTACAAGCAGTACATTATAATTTGTATGTAAACTTTGATAAATGTGTTACAAACAGTATGTATTGTATACTTAAAAAATATTTGTTCATTGAAAGGGATCCTTTTTGGGGAAATAGTCCCATACAGGAGCACTGATAGTCAAAATGTACAAAAATTTAGAAAATTGCCTAATAAAGAATACAAGGATTTAAAACTAACTAACAATGTTCGTTATACTGTACCGGACAAAATGTTAGGCAGTTCTGATATCTTGAACTTTGTGCCTTTTGTCAGACATTACTTGAAGGGGCATTATGTAAGATTTAGATAAAGAGCTGGCTGTTCTCGCTATAATATTTCAAAAATAGACAATTCAAAATGAATACATTGAAAATTTCATTCGAATTACTTTATTATGAGAGAATTTATCAATGGTTGTAGTGTGCATTGATCGTTACCACTGTACTGGTCATTAGAGTCTTAGCCTCACTTCTCCATTTTGAAATTAAATCATTATATGGCCGAACCATTCTAATCTATTTGAAATCTGAGCCATCCAATGGCATCGAGAGTTGATTATGGTCTTGTCATGTTGATAAATGTCTAATTTATAATTTATATAACATCCCAGGCCCGAAGGAAGACCTGCAATAGACAGATATAGCTCTCGAATTATGCCTCTTTAACAAATACCTGACATTTTGAACTGTGTACCGGACATGTTTTAAGAATGTCATTAATCTATAAAAACACCCCCCAAAAAATCAAATCTGTGCTGACGGGCCTGAATTTGTGCCTGACAAAGCCTGTGACATGTGCCTTATTTCGAAGCTTTCCCATAGAAAGATGCAACCATGTGTTTTCTTAACATTTGGTTCATTAACTGCTGTGCTGTTTCCCATAGTTGTGTCAACTCAAATCATATTTATTTGATTGTAAACAAGAATTTACTGTGATTTATAGGATGTTTTATAATTACCAGATATGAGATATTGACTCGTATCAGCTTTTTATTTACCTTTAGTTAGGATTTATTATTGACTGGTGTGTATATAGTTGTAACATCTCGTCTCCACCCTGGATTATACAGGTAAAAATTACCTGTATTACCTGAGATAAACACATTATTTATATATTTACATATAGATAAAGAAAGGGAGATTATCTCAATAGAAGAATGAAATTAATAGATATTAATGTAAAAAACAAAACACAATTTATTTGGAAAACAATCACTGGATTATACACATATAGCACAATTGGTTTTCATATAAATTTTGTTGTGTTCTTTGATGTGCTCAATCACTAAACGCTACTTCAAGTAATATATATTAATGTCTATTCTCTCCGCCGTCATCATCGTTTGATCCAGCAGCTACACAGATCTACCAGCCTACCAAGCCTGTTGTCATGCCCCCTTTTGTTTTCTAATATCTATAAATAGACGAATTAAAACCCAGTAAGGAGTTTTGCCATCCCCGCTTTAATTTCCTAATATCTATTAATAGAAGAATTAAAATCCAGTAAGGAGTGTTGCCGTCCCCACTTTAATTTCCTAATATCCATCAATAGAAGAATTAAAACCCAGTAAAATTATTCTTAAAAGTGTGAAGTATGCATGTACATGTAAGATCAAGTCAACCATCAACTAACATGCATCAGTGGGTCATATTTACTAGGAATGTTCACTCGGGGGTGGCAGGGACTGTTTGAAAGCTGTTAAGATCAAGTCAACAGTCAACTAATATGCATCAGTGGGTCATATTTACTCACTCAGGGGTGGCAGATCAACTACCAGTACTCTTGATACCAACCTGAGAGCTTTCCAGGAGATGCATAACCGCCATGCGAATCTTGATAGGATTCCTTCAGACCATTGTTAGACATCCAGTTACGAACCGCTTCCCCAATATTAAAAAAAAGTGATAGAGTTTTATACTACGAACAATATTTCATTGAATCTACAGTAAGACAGCTCACAGAAGATCACGGGCTAATTAAACAAGTAGGGGAACTCACAATATGGCCTTTTTATAATGCCCCCGTCAGACCGCTGGGCGCCCTTATTGTGCTGCTTCGACCGTACGGCGACCAAATTACAAACTTGAAAAAAGTCGCTTTGTGAGAAAGCTTTCCAGGTATGATCGCATAACCTTGGCATTTGTTTTGAACATGCTCAAAACAAACGCCGTGACTCGGCTATCATTGGCGACCATGGAGACCACAGCACGATTTCTCGCGTTACCACCGTGCTGTTACCACGCTTATGGCGATCTTGACGCGCTCTGAGAACATTTTCCGCTGCTGTAGCAGCACAGTAAGAGCGCCACCTCGGTCTGATGGAGGTATAACAACCATTTTAAAAAAAATTCTGATTTTCTACTCATAGATCTAACGTATATTCAGACTGACTGTCATTTAGACTCGTTATCCATAATTTAGACAGACCCTTTAAACTACACATCAGTAGAAACCCAATGGTTGTCTTATGATTCTCAACTTTGAACTGTTTTCCAACAAAGGTTGGAAACTAAACATTAAACACAGAAACACATACTAAAACAACACAACTAAATGATACCTGAGTTGTAGTGTTAAGATAGTTGGACAGTAGGACTTTAAACTCCATTTCATTTCATTTTTGTTATGCATAATTTGAATTCCATTCATCAATCAATATGCAGATGTTTTTAGTAGAAAATAATAACTTGTATTGAATATGCAGTAAACATTATATATATGATATATGAAAAAAAAAACAGGCGCTTGGTTGGTAGTTCTGAATTTTACAAAGAAATTATTCTATTAATAATACTTATAGTATGAAATTAGTTTAGAACCTGGTTTTAAAGGGGCTAAGTCTCTAATATTTGGGACTTACAAATTGACAAAAATGGGTCGCAACGTATATAATAATGTAATATGAATGTAAATAAACTGATTTACATTCAATCGTTTCCGTTTTTACTTAATCGAATGGCAATCTTAAGCGTCTGGTTATTCCAGTCTACACCAATAATAATTATTGCGCATGCTATCCAGATAAGAATATGGGGTCACTGTTTGACATGACTTGTGGAATATGTCTAACCTCGTTCTTCAAGTCGCTTGCTACAAATTGCGCTGAAACGCATTATGGTACACGTACACGATTCGTGTACCAATGGTAAAATGTTTATTTTGTCTTAAATATTGGATATCAGAAGCCCATCTTTTCCTGGTAAGATCACAACAATGTTGATTACAATTGACAAATAATTTGTGTTTTCAATGTCGAAGGTTTTGCATGATATTGAGTTAGAGACTTAGTTACTTTAAGTTTTATTAAAAAGACCTGTTTCTATTTTTGTGTGTCCCTTGCTTCATTTGTTCACTGCTCCATTACTGTACTCCTGCCTAAGTCTTTTCCAGCACCATTTTTATTATCAGTCCTCATTGTTCCAAGCCCACACTGGTTCATCCATGGGAGCCACAGTGGCTCGCTAGCCTGGAGGTCATGTGTTCGATCTGACTCTAGTATTTATGATTGAGGCTAGCCTAAAATTCAAAAGCTAATATCTTGGTTCAGAGTGAAGCAATTTGACTGAAATTTTCAGCATATTCTATTTACATTATCAATTTTTAAACTATAGCAAAAACAGACAACTCTTTATCTTATCTCCCGTAATGCCCCATTAGATGTCTGAATCCAAATATCCATCACAAGGTCAAAAAATATGACAATGCCCCTTAAATATTTTTTGAGTCACTCACACCAATACATCTGACCTCAATTTACTTTGAATTGATCTTTTCCTTCTTTCCACTACAACAATACACAGTGGTGTTAATGACCCGTATACTCATACATGCCTATCATAAACAACAGTTATTATATATATATATCACAAACAAATTGTATTGTTAAATTGATATACATGTGAATTAAACATTATTAAGCATTAACACAAGGTAAAATTTTATGGATACACAAATACTGAATTTATTACTTTGTGGCGTTTCGATGTGGATACAGTACTCTGATCTTTATTAAGTATATGATATAGATATGTGGATGGTGAACAAATATACACAGAATATATATGTATATCAACAATAACAATGAAATACTCTTGGATTTAATATCAAAGCTGCTGATTGATATACATGTACATGTAAATATTTAATTAAGCAGCTGATTGATATATATATATACATGTATATATATATTGGACTGTATAATAACATGCATCATCATATTATATTGGATGTTGTTAATGCACAACCTGCGTGGTGTATGCCTGTCTTCATTAGCCCTATTCTTCTGCTCCGAACTGGGTTAATGAAGACAGGCATACGCCATACAGTGTGCCCAGGCAGCGGCACTATGGCCTACTCTTATATTGAATTCAAACTGCCAAGAGATCTTTATGTGCTTGCCAATGTGTACACAGGAACTTTTTCGTCCCATCCAAACAACTAGACAGCTGTCCTTGTCCTGTACCACTGCAGGCCTGTAGCCGAGAAAATGTTTTGCCCCCCCCCCCCCGAATAAAAATTTGCCAACCATAGCTCTAAAATACCTACTGTAGACTGTGCCGGGTGTGCCCCCCCTAAAAACTTCACTGCCCCTCCAAAGCTAGCAAGCTGGCTAAGGGCCTGCACCACTGACCGTGGAAGCTGTGTCGGAAAATCCCGATGAACTTTCTCGGCCAATGCAGGGATCAAACACGCGACCTCCAGGCTAGCGAGCCAGCATCTTACCCACTTAGCCACCGGGTTCCCAACAAGTCTTGTAATGCTAGATCCTGTTTTACCAAGCACAAAGACATGGTGGCTTGGTATTCATGGTACTGGGTCAATAACCAGGTCAAGGATTCGATCCCAGTGTTGGATAAGAAGTTCCTCTATCATTGGTGCAAGACACAGAAGGCCTGGCAAATAAAAGTATCTAGTCATTTGGATGGGTCCAAAAATTTATGTCCTGTGTATACTAATTTGACAACACGTTGAAGACCCCCAGATAGTGTGAAATTGAAATAAGAGTAGGCCATAGCGCCACTGTCAGGACAAATTTTCCTTTGTGGTATGTAGCATATAGCTTGACATATGCCCGTCTTGGTTTGCACATTGGGGATCACGGTGGCTAAGTGGGTAAGGCGCTGGCTCGCTAGTCTGGAGGTCGGTTGTTCGATCCCTGCATTGGTCGAGAAAGTTCACCCAGATTTTCCGGCGTGGTTTCTCCTTGTCAGTGATGCAGGATGGAGGGCCTGACAAGGACAGCTGTCTAGTCGTTCGGATGGGACGAAAAACCGAGGTCCCGTGTACACATTGGCGTGCACGTAAAAGATCCCTTGGCAGTTGGAATTCGATATAAGAGTAGGCCGTAGCGCCGCTGCCCGGGCAAAATTTCCCTCATAGCACACTGTATGGCGTATGCCCGTCTTCATTAGCCCAGGTTAGGAGCAGAACAGTAGGACGTTAAACCCCATTTCATTTCATTTCTGGTTTGCACAGTTGGTACAGGAAAGTAAGATGTTACATGTAAATTTCATTTCTTGGTTTCAATTCCCTAGTTGTAATGTTGTATGTGACAAGGAGTAGGGTCACCTGTCCAACCTCGTGGGTTTTTTCCGGGTCCTCCGGTTTCCACGGAAGCGAATTATTGAAATAAAAATTGAACCATGTTTTAGTCCCGAAATGATCTAGTTTGTGTCGAGTGGACATTAAACTTCATTTCTCTCTTTCTCTCTCATTTCATTTCTTAAAAATTCATGTACATACACATAAATCAAACATATTACTATAAATTATAATATCATTTACATATGTAAACTTTGTGAAATAGGTTCTTTGTTACATATTGTACTTTTAAATCATTGGTGTTAACTTTGGTGGTTTATACTGATTATTACAGTGTTTAGTACTATATGGTACTGTTATATATAGGTGAAACTGTGTAGGTCACTAGTTTATATGACTAGTATAGACAGATATGATAATAGTTACCATACTATATATATATACATACAAATAATAACATTCTATGTACATGATATAATAACAACTTTACTCTTACTTATTGTTAAATCTCTCTTACTGTAGCCTATATAAAATAAGACTCTAAGCCCTGGAAATAAAGGTTTTAGCCATTCCTGATATTAATAAAATCACACAAAAAATACAAAATGACAGGTAACAGAATGTGTGCTAAGGTGCCTTATTTCTCCAGGCCTGCATGTCTTTTCTACAAATTGTTGTAGACAGGTGGGTTGGATGGCCGAATGGTTAGCTCGTGCGCGTTGTATCATAAGGTCTGTCATTGAGTCAACTGGCTTGGTTTCGTCGATTCTCCGGTTGTACGTCGGTTTCCTCTTACAGCTAAAGACTTCTATGCGCAAGCCAATTATTGCAATAAAATATGCCCATATGTTAGTCCCGAAGTGACCTAGTTTGTGTTGAGTATCATAAGGCCTGTCATTGAGTCAACTGGCATGGTTTCGAATCCCCGGTTGCACGTGACAAGGAGTAGGATCTCCTGTCCAATCTCATGGGTTTTCTTCGGGTCCTCCGGTTTCCTCCCACTGCTAAAGACCCCTAAACGCAAGCGAATTATTGAAATAAAATTAAATCATATGTTAGTCCAGAAATGACCTAGTTTGTGTCGAGTGGAGGTTAAACCCCATCTCTCTCTCTCTCTCTCTCTCTCTCTCTCTCTCTCTCTCTCTCTCTGTGTATATGAAATAAGACTCTAGTTTTCAAATTACAAATGGCCAAAGTGCTTTCTATAAAATAATGTAGGCTAGACCAGAAGGTGTTAAAAGTTTACTGTATGAATGAATAATAATGATAATAATATGTAATGCTTGCAAACAATACTTTCATTATTCTACACTTATAAAAAATATTATAATTTACATACATGTGGTGAACAGTAAGTGGTTTTTACGTTGAACAGATTGTATTTGAATGAAAGTCTGTTTTATTTAATATGCAATCTGTTATGGCTGTTAGTCATGTCACCTGTATACTCTATGTTAATATCCGTCTATTTTTTACATCTTATGAATAGAATTTCCTGAAATTATGGTTACCGATTCTGGAATATAGAGGAAGCTTGAATGAATAAATCATGATGTCTTATATTACAGGCATTAATTAGTTCCTTCCCTCGTACGTTGGCAGCGAATTGTAATTGATATTTTTTTCCCGTCCAAATTGCAACTTAGCTACTGATATTCAGTGTGATATGAGGGACACATTGACCAAACAGCAGCGTTTCTGCTTACTCTTTATCAAATTCCAACTGTCAAGGGTTCTTTTACGTGCACAGCAATAAGTATATAGGTGGATCTTGCTTTTTCATCAGGCCGATCTGTAGACAAAGTACATTGGCACATTTTCTGAACCCACATTTGACCATGCTAGAATATCATTTGATCCTAAGATTTGAAATTTTTGATCTAATTATTTTTACTTCATTTACAGGATGAGTGACGGAGGTGAAGATGAAGGCCAGGAATGGTTATATGAATTACTGGCTGAAGTTCAACTCGAGAAATTTTTCTCTAAATTACGAGATGATCTTCAAGTCACCAGGTAATATTTTACATGAATAGATCCGATATTTGATGGATTGTTGATAGATAATCTATTCAGAAACGAAATGAAATGAAATGGGGTTTAACATCCTACTGTTATGCTCCGACTGGGATAATGAAGACGCGAATCTATTCAGAATAATTCAGATTATTTTAAGGATAAACAACAAAATATTCTTAGACTTCATCTTCCTTAAAGAAAATTAAAGAAAATACACAATCTGATTAAACTTAAAGCGGAAATTGCAAATTTTCAAGTTATATTTTTAAAATGTATTAAAATAAAGCCTTAGAATGATGGTATCCATAAACAGTCCTACGTTGTTAAAGAATAATCCTATTAATCCTATAATTCGCTATTGCCAGCTGAGAAATTGGCAAAAATATCATTTTTAACTTCAAATTCAACGTTGGAAAATGGCTTCTCCCCATGTTGTCAATAGCAAAACAGGGGAGGTAATTGTGTTGTTATTTCCTGTGTCATAGATTTTTAAGGGTGGGAAATAATGCCCATGATCGTATAATAGTGATTTGATAACCTATTGAGCAAAAGACATAGAAATAATTATGTTTTGACTTTCTTAGAAAATTTGAAATTCTCACTTTAAAACACAGATCCTATTTCGTTACGTTTTTTTATAGTTCAAAATTTCATTTTACTTGTCTTTACTACACTAGGATCTGAAAGAGTTGTTATATTTACTGGTGTTTTGGTTGAATTGAGGGATATGCCAAGGAAACAGTCTGTTACTGCGACTTCTTGGCGTGCTATGCACGGAACTGTGGGTAAACCACAAGCAATGACAACGCTGATTGATTAATCAATGTCTGACGTCATAGGGTCAAATTCTGCTTGTACGACCCCTGACACGACCTTCAAGTAAAACTTGACAGATCTTCAAGTAGTGTAAGCAATTGAAAGTATAAAAAAAAAACGAAACGAAATATAGATCTGTATTTTAATCAGATTGAGAAAATACAAGAATATTAGTAAATATTTTGTCAGGCTGGGATAGGGATATACTTCTTTCTTTTAAATATCAACTTGGTACTGGAAGGAAAATGACATGCCATAGAAATTTGTACCCAGTAATTGAAAAAATTAAGTTTCAGTCAACTATAATATTGTATTCATCTTTGCTTTTATTTTTAGATTGACGCATTTTGTATCCATCTTTGTTTTTATTTTTAGATTGACACATTGTATATTCATCCTTCTGTCTTCATTAGACCAGTCGGTGTAGAAAAGAAGGATTTTAAACCCCATTTCATTTCATTTATATTCATGGGGGGTTGGATGGCTGAATGGTTAGCACGCGCGCTGTATCATACGGTCTGTCATTGAGTCAACTGGCAGGGTTTCGATTTCCCAGTTGTACATGACAAGGAGTAGGGTTGCCTGTCCTACCTCGTGGGTTTTCTCCGGGTCATCCGGTTTCCTCCGACTGCTAAAGACCCCTACGCGCAAGCGAATTATTGAAATAAAATTGAACTATGTGTTAGTCTCGAAATGACCTAGTTTGTGTTGAGTGGACGTTAAACCCCATTTCTCTCTCTCTTTTATTTATATTTATCCTTGTTTCAATTTTTATGTTGATACATTTTGTATTCATCCTTGTATTTATTTTTAGGTTGACATATTTTGTATTCATCCTTGTATTTATTTTTAGGTTGACACATTTTGTATTTATCCTTGTATTTATTTTTAGATAGCCATATTTTGTATTCATCCTTGTATTTCTTGTATTTATTTTAGATTGCCATATTTTGTATTCATCCTTGTATGTCTTGTATTTATTTTAGATTGCCATATTTTGTATTCATCCTTGTATTTCTTGTATTTATTTTAGATTGTCATATTTTGTATTCATCCTTGTATTTATTTGTAGGTTGACACATTTTGATTATGTTAAAGTGGAGGATTTAGAAAAGATTGGAATGGGAAAGCCGGCTGTTCGCAGATTGATGGATGCCATTAAAAAGAAAAAATCTATAAAGAAGAAGGGTATATTAGATAAGGTAGGTTTACATCAACATCAACATCAAATAATTTATTGGAAAAAATTCTTTGTTAAAATCTCTCATTTGACTAGAATTTGTAATTTAAAATAAGTTTTAGAAGGAAAACTTAAATCATTTGTCTCAATCATGGGGGGCGGGGGAGGGCGTGGTCAAATGGTTAATTTTACGTGCGCATTTGATCACAAGGTCTGTCATTGAGTCAAGTGGCGTGGTTTTGAATCCTCCCTTGTACATGGCAAGGAGTAGAGTCGCCTTTCCAACCTCCTGGGTTTCCTCCCACCTCTAAAGACCCCTACGCGCTAGCGAATTATAGAAATAAAATTGAACCATATGTTAGTCCCAAAATGACCTTGTTTGTGTCGAGTGGACGTTAAACCCCACCTCATTATCTCTCCCTCAATCATAGAAATTTTTTCATGAAAATGTATTTTTAACAAAGATTAGAGATGTTTGGCAAGCCTAAATTCCTGGTCTGCGTCGCGTGTCTGTATCCATTTTTAGTGTGACATCATCAATTTGTGTGTAGTTCGCATACTTGACGGTGCATACAGACATAGGAGCATATATCAATATCTTTTTTCCTACTTTTAGGCTTTGAAATGTTGTGTCATGGTGTTTTATGAATTTATGTGTATCCTAGAACACAAAGGTGTATATTTGATGTGGTCTTTAAACATGACAAAGACTGTAATTTTATCATTGAAAAAGAGCACCCAAATGGTGAAAATCAAAACTCATACATACGCAGCACGAAAATCTGCCAAAACTCTAAAAATACATCGACACAACTTATCACATATCTGTTTCGTGACGATACGGGTGGGACAAATTCCGCTTGCCAAAAGTCTTTATTTACAAATAACTTCAGAATTATACATTCTCTGTACGATTATCTCCCTTTAAACATACATTATTCAAGAGCTAAATCTGTCTATTGCAGGTCTTTCTTTAGGCCTGAAATGTTATCTAAATTATTAATTAGACATTAATTAACCTATCCAGACCATAATCAACTCTCGATGTCAATGCTAGCCTGCGATAATTGTTGGATTATGATCCGATTTGCTGCAGAACTTTCCTTCACGATTTAACGATTAAATGGATAATCGAGACTATGCTGTTTATCGTACTGACTTTAGTAATGATGATCAAAGCTAGCCGGAAATTTCAACCGCTTAGTTCTCGGTTCATAGTGGATCAATTTGAATTAAATTTTCAGCAAATTGCCTATACATTATCTAGTTTTTAACTATTATAGTGAGAACTGCCAACCCGTTATCGAATCTCCCATAATGTATCTTTAAGTACAGTGCTTAGTAAGAGAGAGAGAAATTTCTATTTAAATCCAATGGTTTGCTAGTAATGTGTTTTGTTTATTTTCAGTTTTTACCAGGTACAAAAACAATAGAGAAAACATCCACACGAAAACTATCCACATCTTCTGCTGCGAAATCTAATGAACAAAGTTTAACATGTTTAATAGATCAGAAATACCTGTACATCTATGGTAAACTCGGCAATGGATCATTTGGTGTAGTTAGAAAAGGAGAATGGGTCACTAATTCACAATCAAAGGTTTGTACATATATTGGATTGTTGTACTCATACATTGAAATATGGCTGTGTGTTGTCATCTCCTCTGTCTGTCTGTGGGGGGTTGGATGGCCGAATGGTTAGCATGAGAGCGCTGTATCATAAGGCCTGTCATTGAGTCAACTGGTGTGGTTTTGAATCCCTGGTTGTACGTGACAAGGAGTAGGGTCGCATGTCCAACCTCGTGAGTTTTCTCTGGGTCTTCTGGTTTCCTCCCACTGCTAAAGACCCCTACCAGTAAGCAAATTATTGAAATAAAATTAAACCACATGTTAGTCCCGAAATGACCTAGTTTGTGTCCAGTGGAGGTTAAACTCTGATTAAAATACAGATCTAAATTTTGTTTCGTTTTTTCATACTTTCGATGGCCTACACTACACGAAGATCTGACCGGTTGTATTGGAAGATCGTGTCAGGGGTCGTACAAGCGGCTTTTGACCCTATGACGTCAGATATTTGGTTAACCAGTCAGCTTTGATGTTTCTAGTGGGTTACCCACAGCTCCGTGCACCTCACACCATTGGCTAATCTCTCATATCATCCAGAACGTGGGTTATTTAACAACTCTTTCAGATCCTAGTGTAGTAAAGACAAGTAAAACAAAATTTTGAACTATAAAAAACGAAATGAAATAGGGTCTGTGTTTTAATCAGATTACGTTTCAACCATTATTTATATTCATCATTCAGATATATTTAAATGTTTTCTATATCCCTGTTATTTATTTATGATTTACAGAAAGATGTAGCTATAAAGATATTAAAAAATGATGTTTTAGCTCAACCTGGTGCATTTGAAGATTTTGTAAAAGAAGTAAATGCTATGCATACATTAAATCATGTAAATTTAATACGACTATACGGAGTTGTCCTCTCTTCACCTTTAATGATGGTAAGTTTGATTTTATATCGATATTATAATCTCGGTGTTGGTAGAGAAAGTGCTTCAGGTTTGTTCAGTCTGGTTTACGATGAAGGGTCTGGCAAGGAAAAAGATCTAGTTGTTTGGATAGGACAAAAAAACGAGACCTCATGTTTACTACTGGAATGGCAGCCGTCAAAGATAACATGACATTTTGCAATCAAAATAAGAGTAGGCTGTAGTGCTGCTGCCAGGACAAAATTCCACTCATATTCAAAAGATAAATAAATCAAGTAAAATAAATGAATTTAAAAGATGTATATTTTCCTAAAATCAAAAATAGCAACAAAAATGGACGAAACATTTAGCATTTCAGTTGAATCAAGTGTTCAAATATAATTCAAAATATTGAAATAGTAAAATCAGCATTTACCATGACTATACTTTTAAAGGTGCATTATGTAAGATTTAGATAAAAAGCTGACAGTTCTTGCTATAATAATTTAAAAATAGATAATGAGAAATGAATATATTGAAAATTTGAGTCAAATTACTTTATTCTGAGCGACGTTATAACTGTTTGGAGGATAGCAGAGTCTTGATTGTCATTGCTACCATTGTTACAATAGTAAACAAAGTCTTGATTATCCATTCGTAAATTAAAATATTGAGTGACGTTCTTGTTTCAATCCATTGAAAATCGTGAGCATCCAATGACCTAGCGGGTTGATTATGTTCTTGTTATGTAAATATATGTCTAATTAATAATTTATATAACATTTAAGGCCAAAAGAAAGATCTGCAATCGGCAGATTTAGCTCTTACATAATGCATCTTTAATGAAAACTAAATAGTATTTGAAAGATGCTAACTTTTATAAAATTGTATCTACAGGTGACAGAGTTGGCCGAGCATGGAGCATTGTTAAACAAATTACGTGAAGATGGTCAGAAGATATTAGTCTGTACATTAATAGATTACGCTATACAGATATCAAATGGTATGAGTTATCTAGAAACTAAACGTTTCATACATCGTGATTTAGCCTGTAGAAACGTACTACTTTCAGCTCATGATAAGGTAAGAAACGTACTATATTCCTTTTAGGGTTTGCATGGGATTCAAAACCCCTAAAATGACGATCAACAGCTTTCATGGACATCTATAATCTATATATTGTGATGGGGGAGGTGGGGTATTGATGGCCGAATGGTTAGTGCATGCGCATTGCATCATAAGGTCTGTTATTGAGTCAACTGGCGTGGTTTCGATTACCCGGTTGTACGTGACAAGGAATAGGGTTGTCTATCCAAATTTGTGGGTTTTCTCTGGGTCCCCCGGTTTCCTCCCATTCTAAAGACCCCTACGTGCAAGCAAAGTATTGAAATAAGATAGAATCATATGTTAGTTACGAAATGACCTAGTTTGTGTCAAGTGGACATTAAACCCCATTTCTCTCTCTCCCTCTGTCTCACAGCATTGTGTATTTATATTGTATTTTCAGATAAAAATAGGAGATTTTGGTTTAATGAGAGCTTTACCTAGTCAAGAAGATCATTATGTGATGTCAGAACACAAAAAAGTACCATTTGCTTGGTAAGATCTTTTGTTATATTTAATCCTAAAACAACTTTTACTATATTAACCTTCTGTATCCGTTAGATATGCTCAGGTGATTGGGGAGGATGAAGCGCGCTAGCTGGCTCACTAACAAGGAGAAACCCCCAGGGTCCAAGAAAGTTCCTCTAAAATGGTAGACCACCTGGCAAGATTACCTGGCAAGGAAAAGATGGATGAAGCATGCTAGCTGGCTCACTAACAAGGAGACCCCCTGGGGTCAATCCTAAGGATGTCCGAGAAAGTTCTTAAGGATTGTTTTACTCATGTCAGTTGTGCAGTACAGACCGCCTGGCAAGGAAAATAGTCTAGTCGTTCGGATGGGACAAAGAACACATTCCTGTGTATAAACCATTGGCAGCACATGAAAGATCTCCAGACAGTTGGGGATTCAAAATAACAGTAAGCTACAGTGATGCAAAATCGGGCAAGATTTCCCTCCTAGAGTCCTAGCACACTGCTGACTGCAAGGCGTATGCCCGTCTTTATTAGCCCGACTGGTGCAGATAAGTAGGATGTTAAACCTCATTTCATTTTTTCAATATGCTTAGTTAAACTAGACTATGGTTTGGATAATCAGACATTTTTAACCCATTTGGTGACCAATATGGCCGATCCACTCAAAATGATTCTTCCTAAAAGTGAAAGCGGCCTTCATATCAGAAATGAACATGTTTCTGCCTGTTTCTTGACAATAGTCACAATATTAAAAGTTTTCATGAAAATAATAAACTGTTTATTTAATTATAATGATTTAAGTGAAAACCTGTCTAATTATAATGAGTTTAGTGAAAAACTGATTAATTATAATGGTTTTAGTGAAAAACTGTCTGTGTAATTATAATGATTTTAGTGAAAAACAGTCTATCATTAAGTGAAAAACAGTCTCATTATCATGATTTGTCTACTTATAATGATTTTAGTGAAAAACTGTCTTATTATAATGATTTTAGTGAAAAATGTAAACTGTTTATTTAATTATAATGATTTAGGTGTGCACCAGAAAGTTTAAAATCTCGTCAGTTTTCCCATGCTACAGATATGTGGATGTTTGGTGTAACACTATGGGAAATGTTTACGTATGGTCAGGAACCATGGATGGGATTAAATGGCTCACAAGTAAGTTTTCATGAATGCATATTATGTATTTTGTCAGATTCATTTGAAATGTGCAAATAATTCTGGCTTGTGCAAAGATTCTCACAGAACTAAACTTCTTTTCCCAAATTGCCCCTATTTAGTAAAGAACATTAGTTATTTTAGTAAAGTATTACATGGAGTAAAACAAGCAGTATAATTGTGCAATTTGCTGCTCAAAGTTACATCATTTGCTACACAAAATGCTCATTATGGATAAGGATTGTCAATGACATTTTCTAATTCAAACTGGTTATAAAATTACTAAAACTGCTATTAAGTAAATCCAAATTTCTCCAAAGATTTAGAGCCTTATTATAGGAATTCTATTGTTTTATTATAGAACTAAAAGGAACTTGTATTGTTTTATGATAGGAATTTGTATTGTTTTTTTTATTGTTTTATTATGAAAGGAATTGTTTTATTATAGACGAAGGAATTTGTATTGGTTTATTATAGAAGGAATTTGTATTGTTTATATTATAGATATTACAAAAGATAGATGTAGATGGTGATAGATTACCTGAACCTAATTACGCACCTAGTGCTATTTATCAACTTATGACTCAATGTTGGGCTGAAAAACCACAAGATAGACCATCGTTTATACTCATGAAAGATTACCTGTGTGAGGTAAGTTATGATATAAATGGTTAGGCTACACCAATATGTATTATTGTTATTTAGGAGCACCTATGAAATATTTTGCTTTTTTTTTCACTACTTCTCAAATGCTTTTAGTTCCAAGGTTTTGAAATTTTAATCAAAATATTGTTCTTTAGGCTTGAGTCTCTATTTATTTATAAAGACCACAAAAAACTAAAATATTTATTGGTGGTTTGGCAGTTTGACCTTAGACGAGTCTATGAAATGTCTAACTGGAACTGACAGTTTAGAAGCAAGCTATGACCTAAGAACTAAATCAGACTTGAATCCCACATTTTTTCTGTAGTATAAAAAGTATTTTGGTATTAAGTATATTTTCAAATTAAAGCTCAGACATCAAATTTATCATTGATAATAATTTTATCTCACATTATTATTCATTCTTTTATCTCAAAACAAACCGTCTTAGTGATTAACATAGGTGACCTATTTTTTCTAAATTTTTCGAACCTTTCTGTGTAAAATAATGTCAGTATTTTATTTATAATTGTTGTGTTTTAATGAAGGTTCAGCCACCTGAAGTAAAAAGTTTACATAATTTTCAAGAGAAAGATAAATTGAAGATAGAGGAAGGAGATCATATTGTTATTATATCGGGAAAGTAGGTGTCATGTTTATACTTTACATTCATTCAATCCTCCATTTTCAGCTAGACTCTCATTCTGTAAATGACAGTGAACAAATCTGAGAGAGAGAGAGAGAGAGAGAGAGAGAGAGAGAGAGAGAGAGAGAGAGAGAGAGAGAGACAAATGGGGTTTAAAGTCCACTCGACACAAACTAGGTCATTTCGGGACTAACATGGTTCAATTTTATTTCAATAATTCGCTTGCGCGTAGGGGTCTTTAGCAGTGGGAAGAAACCGGAGGACAAAGGGAAAACCCACGAGGTTGGACAGGCGACCCTACTTCTCACGTACAACTGGGGATTCGAAACCACGCCAGTTGACTCAATGACAGACCTTATGATACAGCACGCACATGCTAACCATTCTTCCATCCAACCCCCCGAACAAATCTGAACACTTCAGTCATTTTGAGACAAACATATGGTCATTTCTATACATCTCCAATAAAATGTGATCTTGTATTGTCCATCTGACTGTCGTCGCAATTTCTTATGAACACTGCTTAGATGCCCTCAGTTTTTCATCCCATTTCTATCTATCTGTGGTAAAATAATTCAAAGTCACAGTGTACAATACACCATAATTTCATACTGATATTTTTTAGATTACATTATTTTTGTGAACTATAATTAATTGTTGGGGTTTTTTTGTTGTTTTTTTTATTCCAGACCTGAGAATTATTGGTGGAAAGGTCAGAATAAAAGAACAACAGAAATAGGATTGTTTCCAAGACAGCTGGTAGATCCACTCCGTAAACGAGCCAGTAAGACAATAAAATATTTTCAAACCAAAACTCACTGACACTTATATTCTTTTTGGTTGAGATATTTGTATAATAATTTTACAGCAAAAAGACAATGAATCCACCCAAGGATTAAATAAATGAAGACATGCATACGTCATACAGTGTGCTATGAGGGAAATTTTACCCAGACATCGGCACTATGGCCTACTCTTATATCAAATTCCAACTGACAAGAGGAAACCCCGTTGGAAAATCCCGATGAGCTTTCTTGGCAATGCATGGATTGAATATGCGACGTCCATGCTAACGAGTCAGCATCTTACCCACTGATCCACCGTGATCCCATCAAGGATTAAAATAAGGCTGCAGTATTACTAAATGAAACTTGTATTTTCATTGGATATATATATTTCACATTTTATATAAACTAATTGATAAAGCATTAAAAAGCAGGTCATTGTGAGGTTTAATTGGCCTGTCAGTTGGGAATTTAAAAGTGATTTAACATTAAAACATAAACCAACGCAAATAAACCTACAGATTTTAAGTTTAATGAACATGTGTGAGAAAGAGAGAAATGGGGTTTAACGTCCACTCGACATTTCGGAACTAACCCATGGTTCAATAATTTTATTTCAATAATGCGCTTGCGCATAGGGGTCTTTAACAATAGTAGGAAACGGAGGACCGAGAGAAAACCCACAAGGTTGAACAGACGACCCTACCCTACAATCGGGAATTGAAACCATGCCAGGTGACTCAATGACAGACCTTATGATACAGTGCACATGTGCTAACCATTAAGCCATCCAACCCCTCCACAAATAAATCAAACAGATTTTAAGTCTAATGAGAATGTGAATTGATGAATGTTATTTGATGTTTAACTATATTTTCAGGTCAGGATATAAGTAAACCGTTAAAGAATAGTTTTATACATGCTGGACATGGAGATGTTTTTGGTAAAACCTGGGGTGATCCATCTACTATAGATGAGTAAGTAATGAAATGAAATGAAATTGAGTTTAATGTTCTGCTTCTATACTGGGCTAATGAAGCATACTCCATACAGTGTGCTATGAAGGAAATTTTGCCAGGACAGCGGCACTATGGCCTACTCTTATATTGAATTCCAACTGCCAAGGGATCTTTTACATGTACGAGCATATGCCATACAGTGTGGTATGAGGGAAATTTTGCCTGGGCAGCGGCACTATGACCTACCATTATATCGAATTCCATCTGCCAAGGGATCTTTTACATGCACGCCAATGTATACATGGGATTTCAGGTTTTCGTCACATCCGGACAACTAGACAACTGTTTTTGTCAGGCCTTTCGTCTTTCTATATCTGTTTATATTTTTATCTTTGGCTTTATTTACAGCTATTATTTCACAAAGCAGATTGGTTTTGGTCAAAATCTGCATTCACACTGAAATGATTGAATCTTTTATGGATATTTGAAATAAAATTGAATCTTTTATGGATATTTGAAATAAATTGCCAACGTATTATTATTTCAGAGTATATTTAAGAAACCCCATGGATCCTCCAGATATAAGTGGTGATGCCAATGCAGGATTAGAAGAAAAATTACAAATTATCAACAATAAAAGTGAGTTTGGAATATCGTAAATTTGTCTAAAACACTACTGTATTTGTCCAAATAAGAGAGCCATGGTGACTAAGGGAGTAAGACGCTGGCTCGCTAGCATGGAGGTTGCAGTCACGGTCACGGTTTGTGCCGAGAAAGTTCATTTTGATTTTTCAGGGTGGTTTCACCTGGTCAGTGGTGCAGGACAGAGGACCTGACAAGGATAGCTGTGACGAAAAACCGAGATCCCATGTACAAATTGGCCTGCACATAAAAGATCTCATGGCAGTTGGTATTCGATGTAAGAGTAGGCCGTAGCGTCGCTGTCTAGGCAAAATTTCCCTCATAGCACACCGTATGGCATAAGCCCGTCTTCATTAGCCCAGTCGGAGCAGAACAGTAGGATGTTAAGCCCTATTTCATTTGTCCAAATAAGTGTTTGTGTATTCCAGTAAACATCTTATTGTATAATGAAATGAAATCATTTTTAATGTCTTTCTTATCCAACACCAGGACCAGAACACGAGGTCCACCAGGGTACATATCAGTGTGCACGCAAATGAAACCTCAACAGTTGAAAATCAAAGAATAGTAGGCGAAAATGCCGCTGCCTGAGCAAAACAAAACCCATCCATTTTCCATGTTTACTTGCTAAAGTTTAAAGTTAGAGCCTATAAACTTACTGTAGGTGGAAATGCAGCTGTCCGGGCAAATAAATAAATCCATTTTCCATGTTTACTAGCTAAAGTTTTAAGTTAGAGCCTATAGACTTATAACTTTGCCGCTGCCTGGGCAAAATGTAATGCTTGTTTGAAAATGACCATGGTATTGTGTTACAGAGACAACACGCCCATTGTGTTTCATTTTCCATGGTTGCTTGCTAAGGTTTAAAGTTAGAGCCCATAAATTTTCTTTCATATATATTTAATCTACATTCAATAAGACAGATTTCTTTGAGATATATACACAGGATAGGATAAGATAAGATTTTATTGTATCGAAGGACAGTCTGCAATATAAACATGTACATATATTTATAACAATGACAAATAATATATACAAATAAGACAAGGGTAATTTTAATCTAGCTTGTAATATAGATTTACTAACAGGACAACAGTATGTAATGTACACATTTACCTCAAACAGGTTTGATAAGATGTCAGATTTTCTATGCGATCTATTAACAAAACCAGAATTGTTTTTACTCAGTCATTTATAATTGATCTTTTGATTATGTTTTATAGAAGAAGCTATGGATGTAAAACAGTTTAATTATTCAAAGTTAAAGAGTGAAGCACCTCAAAAGAATCCAAAGAGTCCAAAGAGTCCAAAAAGTCCAAGCAAGAAACGCCCACATGCTCACAAGGCCACACCACTTGCTGCTGTTACTGGAAACCAAAGACCTCCACCACCTCAAGACAGGCGTAATTTACGAGCTTCAACTAAGAGTACACGATCACTGGATGATCGACCTTTGATTGATTTATCTGAGGAAGTGGAAGACTCGAAAATGAAAACAAACAATATGAAAACAACTCATAGTACTTTGTCTCTCTTTGATTCTTTGTTGTCAACGTCAAACGCCACTCAATATGGAAATGTTGGCTTACCGAAACCCCTCTTAACAGACAGTCCTGCTGATCCCTTCGAAGTTAATCAGAGTTATAAAATGACCAGCTCGGCTTCGTCGGCTTACAGCTCATCTTCGGAAGGATCTTGGCACGCAACTACTAATCAAAATATCACTACATCTCATTTTATGCAGGATGCAACCTGGCCCCGCAGTAAGTTCGATCATCCAGATTTTAATTCGCGAGTGAGAGTTTTGCCAACAAATGTCGAATCACGGACTCACACTGTTCACAAACCCATCTCAAACATTCCCAAAGAACCTTTTGGTGCATCTGTATCTAATAATAGCAACGGTAGTATTTATTATTCTGTTCCTCCATCCGAGGATGAACTTTATTCAAACACTCAATCAAATGTCTTGTCAAGACCACCATTTCCAATGGCTGATGTGATAACAGAAAGGGAAAGTAGAGTGGTGCATAGTTACAATAAAACAAGCGTGTCCAACAACCAGTCACAACTACCGTTACAAGTTAAGTTGCCTCCCCCTAAAAAATCAGACTCTGATAAAACTAACAAAGCATTTGATTGGATAAATGATGAATTAAGTCACTTTGCTCTGTCTCGTGTCAGGACAGATGAGACCCCATCTTCTAAATCAGCAATTCAAAGGCCGACAGAAACTTTGCCGCTTTACGACCAAGTACCAAAGGAAGATCCACCCTGTTTGCCGCTTTATGATGATCCCCCTCCCCTGCCTAAGTTTGACGATCCTCCTTCCTTGCCTCCTCCATATGGTGACCCCCCTCCACTTACAAAGTTTGATGAATCGGTTTCTTATCCACTATATGATGACCCACCAGCTACGCCAACCTATGACCAAGTACCCACAGAAACCCACAATGGCACCAATGTCAATTATTCTGATAATGTTGATTGCATGTCTTCCACAACCAAAAGTTACGATTCTTTTGATTCTGATTTTGATGAAGATGAAATGGACCATGGAGTTGTAGCCATGGCAGAAGTACCTGGGGTTTGTCCCCCTCCACTTCCTCCGAGAGACTATGAAGAGAGTCACAAAAGACATTTACCAAAAATTTACCCAATGGTGAAGGATGGCAAGCAATTAAGCCACACCCATTATTTTCTAATTCCCGAGAGAGAGAATCAGAGGCAGAGGTCACCACAACAGCCAGCTGTGACAGTAGAAGTTAAGCCATTTCATATTGAAACAGGAAAAACCGTGCGATGCCCTGATCCAGTAAGAAATTCAACATATCAGAATGTTAATTTAACTGCTACAAGCTCTTACATATCTAAAAGTTCGGAGAATTTAACTGACAGTGGGTCGTACAGGTCACGCCCTTCTAAAAATCAATCAATGGACACTGGGGTTTCAGCATCGCAATCTCTTGGCGTGGATTCAAGATATTATCACAGACAGGTATCCGAACCCTCTTCGCGATCGCAATCGGGAATGCCTGTCAGTCCAGCACGCGAGTGTCGAACTTTGCAAAACAATAAAACAAATTTTATGAGTTCTTCGCCACGTGATCGAATTGCGACAGTTCAGAGTAGTGTTATAGGTGTGACGGATGAGGAGAGTCATGCCGCTTTGTGTCACTGTCATTGGGATGTATCAGAAGCCATTAAATATCTGAAAGTAGAACAATTATTTCGTCTGGGATTGGCGCCTAGACCTCACTGTGAACAACTGTTGGAAACTTTACACTGGAATCTGGAGTTAGCTAGTTCCGTTCTCTTAGATAAATTTAATGGTCAAGTTTCAATAGAATCGGCAGTGTAGTGTTATAAACAAAAAAAAAGAAACTTGTGTTTTTGTATGTGGAGATTTGATTAATGTTAAAATAACACAAAAACAGCTTTATGGATAACAATCACTAGTTAGTTCCGTTTTCTTAGATAAATTTAACGGTCAAGTTTCAATAGAATCGGCAGTGTAGTGTTATAAAGAACAAAAAAAAACCTTATGTTCTTGTATGTGGAGATTTGATTAATGTTAAAATAACACAAACACAACTTTATGGATCACTAGCAACTTTAATAGTGGATTAATATTAGATTGTGATGTTAAATCATAAAGTTATATGTTATATGGTTGTCTGCTAGGCAAACATTCTAATTTCGGAAAGACACAGTGTTACAGACAATAACAAAGTGTTTAAAAATATGGTGTTATCATCATCGACATGATTTTTATTCTGGGCAAATCATTTAAATGTTTCTTAAACTCAGAAAAAAAATTATTTATTCAAAGGTGTAAGATAAATTGTAGACAAAAGGTAGAAGAATATTTATAAAAGTATATTATTCTATAAACAGTTTAATTTCTGTATAATTTATATTAAAATAATGTTATATTACGATTATCTTCTATATACATATAATCCAAGATTATGTATTATTTACATACAGTGAACATTAACACATAATTTTTACCCCACTACATTTCAGTCTAAACACATGTCTTTATTGGTCTCATTCAGTAACATACAGTGTGTGATTGGTCAACTTTAAATCTGAAGACCAATCAAAACCGGTGAAAGGGAAAATAAAACAAGGTTTTGAAGTATTCTAAAAGCTCATTAGGGGATTCCTCTTTTGAGAACTGGTGTCTCAAACATTTGATTGACTATTGGCTATATTCTAGGCCTAGGGTATTATTATGCTTACATCATGCAATTTTCTTAAACTGTCTTTAATTATCACATGGAGTGATGTAAAATTGAACATCATGTTTTGATTAGATTGTGTCTCTCTATTTGATGAGTTAGCTGTGAACAGATCTATTGGGTACTGTTTAGATATTGAGAGGTCTTGTTGTTGAGTTAGCTGTGAACAGATCTGTTGATCGGTACTGTTTAGACATTGAGAGGTCTTTTTGATGAGTTAGCTGTGAACAGATCCGTTGAACGGTACTGTGTAGATATTGAAAGGTCTTGTCTATTTTCAGACTGGATGGGGAGATAAGGCCCGGAGTTCACAAATCTTTCTCAG
Source organism: Patella vulgata (assembly GCF_932274485.2). NCBI lineage: Eukaryota > Metazoa > Mollusca > Gastropoda > Patellidae > Patella > Patella vulgata. The sequence goes on from NC_065885.2 coordinate 10,925,397, forward strand.
ACTTTAGTTAAGAATTTACCCAAAATTGTATAGCCCTTTATAAAACTTTTGTTGTTTTAGTGTATCAAATACATCAATAAGAAACTTAACTATGTGCAAATTTTTGCGTTTCTGAATCAAGACATTTTTCAAACAGTGATTGAAAGTTGAGTAAATACTTAACTAAAATCTGAGATTATTTGGGGGCCAGGTCTGTTTGGGGAGGAGAATAGGCCGGTTAAGGAGGTCATTTCCATATTGAACAATCATTTATGGGGAATTCAGGGTAAGAGTTAAGGGGAGGGGGAGTGTTAGGGTTACCTACCCATACCCCTGATCTTTTGATTTTTTTTAACTTGGCTTGTTGGAATTACAGACGTCCCTGTCTGACATGAACATTAGATTCTCCCATATTCGAGAGGTTAGCGTGTATTTGTGTTTATAATTGTTTAATTATCCAGGTAAAAGTGATGCACCTGCATGTATTGTTATGTTAATATTGTAATCAATAGCCTTAGATATCATTGTTTTTTATATATATAGTGTACATAATCTGTATATTAAATAGGTTAGTTATTTTGTATAAATTGTATATTAAAGAGATAAATATGGTCATATATATGTGAGTGGCCCTGTTATACGCAGAGGGTCGTTGAACAAGATATCACTGTAGTTAAACTTTAAGCATTAATCAATGTACCAGAACCCAGGCCCCGAGTTCACAAAGCATTCTCAGACGTAAGTTAAGAATATACTCAAAATTGTTTGCCTTATTTTAACTAAATATAGCCCTTTATAAAAATTTTGTCGTTTTAATGTATCAAATCCACAAAAAGAAACTGTGTGCAAAGTTTTGTGTTTCTGAATCAAAGATATTTCTCGTAAACAGTGATTGAAAGTTGAGTAAATTCTTAACTTAAATCTGAGAATGCTTTGTGAACTTGAGGCCTAATGTACTTTATATATTCTGACTGCAGCTGGCTGCCATTTAGACTACTAATATTGGCTGTGTTATGCACAAGATTTCAGTGGGTGTGATTGGAAAGAAAACATAAAAACAAATTATATTCAGACAGAGCCTCAGTGTAACACTATAATTGAAATGAGACAAACTCTAGATGAAGATGTCTTGTGTATATTTTAACTTAAGTCTCAAAATGCTTTGTGAACTCGGGGGCCTGGTTTCAATCATATTTACAAGTCTTGACTGACTAGCAGTGAAATTTGTCTGTCAGTCAATTTATATGTCATGAAATTAAAATTTTAAAGAATTTATCCATAAAACACAAATCCAAAATGCACCATAAATGTTTAACAATACAATCAGGTCTTACTCTCTCATTAAAATCTTGTTTGCTTAATCAGGGAATAATTAATAATATTCTGTCTAATTTATTCTTAAAGCTACGCTGTTAGTGTTTATTTGTTGTGTAAAAATCATGAACACTTGTGAAATATATCTGTCATTTATTGTATATTAATATTGTTTACCATGCTATCAAGATTCATGAAGATTGGTGCAAATTTGATAGTATATTTAAATGAAACTGCCAGGTCGTCAAAATTAGCCATTTAGTTTCTGAAATCATGTATAAATGAATATTTATTTTTGTGTAAAACATAATTTTGAAATTTATAAATGTCCTGTTTTGTATTGTTTAAATGATTTTTAGTAATTGAACTGGATATACACAGAACCCAATATATAGTAATTGAACTGTGTATACACGGGACCCAATTCTTAGTAAGTGAACTGGATATACACAGGACTCAATTCATAGTAATTGCACTGGATATACATAGGGCCCAATAAATGGTAATTGAACTGGATATACGCAGAACCCAATTAATAGTAATTGAACTGTGTATACACAGGACCCAATTCTTAGTAAGTGAACTGGATATACACAGGACTCAATTCATAGTAATTGAACTGGATATACATAGGGCCCAATAAATGGTAATTGAACTGGATATACACAGGACCCAATTATCTGGAATACATAGAAATGTGTCCTATGTTGATTGTATTGATTGATTGCTTTGTCACAAGAAGTCAATTTATGGATTTATGTTGATTATGTTAGGTCCTATGACTCCAATGTTAGTAAAGGCACTGTTAATGTTCTTTGGAATACCTAGAAATGGGTTTTATGTTGATTACATATGTTGGATCCTACATGTATGTTAATCAAGGCGCTGTTGATGTTCTTTGTAATTTTTATTAAAGTTTAACAAAATAGCCTTGATTGTTACATGTTATCAAATATTTACTGCCCATCATAAAGTATGTTATAGAAATATTGGTTATTTTTATAAATACATGTATTATCTGGATATATATATATAAATTTAATTTATTTAAAAACTACCACAATGTTATCTAATCGCATTATGTTATATTGGATATTGCTTTATTGCTTGCCTTTAATCTAGCATTAATACTACAACATCAAATATATGCTGGTTGCATACACAGGGAACATTTGTTGCTAAAGATTTACGACTGTTTGTTCCAATTGGTTGTTGAAGATTGGTTATATATTTGAGTATGTAATAGAAATAGAAGGAATTGTAAAGTAACTGTTTTTAGCTTTTGTTAATTAGCAGTAATTTATTAAAAGCTGGCTAGCCTATTAGAATTTTGGTACCAACATTGAGACACATGTATTAATAATCTTATTATTCTTAAAATAGGCATGTACTAACAAAAAAATGACCCTTTACATCAGCCTGTGAACTGGTCAATGGTTGGCTTGTTGTTGTTATTGGCATTTGTTGGTCGGCAACATGTAAAGTGTAAATTGGGCAGAATAGACCCTTGTCTTAAGATTAGGTCCTGCTTATACTCAATCTGATTAGAACACAGATCCTATTTCGTTTCGTTTTTTATAGTTCAAAATTTCGTTTTACTTGTCTTTACTACACTAGGACATGGAAGAGTTGTTATATTACCGGCGTTTTGGTTGAAGTGAGGGATTAACCAGTGAAACGATCTGTTAAGGCGACTTCTTGGCGTGCCATGCACGGAACTATGGGTAAACCACTAGAAACGTCAACGCTGATTGATTAATCAATGTATGACGTCATAAGGTCAACATCCCCTCGTACGAACCCTGACACGACCTTCGAGTACAACTTGTCAGATCTTCATGTAGTGTAGGGCATTGAAATTATAAAAAAAACGAAACGAAATATAGATCTGTATCTTAATCAGATTGGCTCATACTTTTTGCTGCTTTTTTATTGACAATGGTGATATATTGACTGTTGATGTGATTTAATTACACTTATTACATAATTATGGTTAATGTAGTAATTGTTCATGTAAAAATATGTTAATGTAATCACCTTGTATATCTTTATTAAATCATCAGGAAGCTTATATTGTTTATTACATTATTACATTAATTATTATTATATTTCATCATTGGGATTTTTTTCTATTTAGGCCATATTGATCACCTGTGTGTAGTTAACTTGTAAGTTGAGAAATATAAAAATAAAATTATTAAAAAATTCAAAGTTTTTCGTTTTCCATAGGAGAACATACTTTATCACCCAATAATACATTATACAGTAGATATCGCTTGTGTGATAAATTTCATATTCTACTGAGCGATATCTCCTATGAGCGATATCTCTAGGAGATATCGCTTTACATGAATTTGATTGGTCAATCAAAAAGGAACTACTTTTTTATATTTTCAAAGAACAGTTCTTTTTTATATTTTCAAAGAACAGTTCTTTTTTATATTTTCAAAGAACAGTACATTTTTTATTAAAAGTAAGTTCTTTCTTAATATAAAGGACTTTGCTATGGTTGAATTGCTGTCAAGGTTCAGAAAAAGTGAAATCTATAGCAAAGAAATATATTTATTTATTTGTGCATGTAAGAAGGGATTGGGTGATAAATAAAATCCCCTACTCGTCTTTTTTGATATCAAAAAAGACTGGTAGGAGATTCTCTATATTTATCTCCGATAACAGTTAAAACAAATCTCCTTATATGTAGGTTCTTTTTAGTAGTATTATATTGGCTTGGAGATATTTCTATGGCTGTACTAGCTTGGATTCACGATCAACAACATCAGAGCTCATAGTCTCAAAAATTATATGCCTTAAGTCTTCCTCCTCTTGCACTTTGTTTATTCAGAAGGAACATATTTCCAACTAGCAATTCGCCCTTTAAGAATAAACACAAATTTTCTTCATGGCCCCCTTTACAGGTGCTATAGTAAAATACAACGCAGACCAGATTATGATGGGGGAAAAAATACCTTTAAAAATCTGCTGCTTTATGAGTGAGGCACCTTTTTGTGATACAACTCACACACGATTTCCCAGGACATTCTCCCTGGATTTAACCCACAATCCGCTTTTCTGATTGTCCTTTCAGGTTTGGATTCTTCCTACATATTGCCTATTTGAGTTCGAACTCCCCCAATTTATTCCAGATAATTCGACACCCGTTAAATCCCAATTACCCCAAAAATACTTTGCATATGTCATGAACAACCCTTCCAAGATACATTACCTAGCTCAACGAATGGTTACCAAAGTTTGGTAGCTATATGAACTATTCAGGCGGATGATACCCATCACAACTTACAGCTAAATGGGGCAGTGGTGTGTCTTTGGATTTCAGAAACCCACTTGTTTGCTATGTGAACCCATCAATGTTTTTTCTAGAACACGTAATCATACTCTGCCTCGTGCACGGCACCAAATTTGCATAAAAGAAGCTATATTGCCATGACGTATATTGGTGACATTTCTAGCAAGAGTTCCCTCCAACCCTCTGTTTACACCGAACCCCGTACTCCATGATAACACCCCAAACTCTTAACATTAACGTATTTTCATGATTTATTGATTGATTCAAGGTATACTAAAAGCCTGTACTAAATAAGAGATTGTTATCTTTACAAACACCGCTATTCTATTAATCCTGTCCAATAATATAAGGAACTGCCGAATGGGTTCTCTTTTCACGCAAAGCACAATCTATTGGGATTGTCACAAAGTCCATAGACGTGTAAGCTCTTCTAAAACTAGGATTAAGCTTTCGTTTCGACAAAGATACATCTATGAATAAATGTTTATCGCTTTTTCTTTCGTAAATTACATCATTCGCGTCAGTACTTTGTTGACCGTAAGATTGGGATGAATACAGCTTTTTAGCACTATTGTTACAATGTTCGAGATTAATATACTCTGCTTGATCGGCACTCTTTACGGCACTCCATCGATCCCTCTCATAACAATAACTTCCCAAGGTGTGAACTTTCTTCCAATCTTTTGGATTACTTTCTTGATAAGCTCCACGCGTTCGACATCTGGAGTGATCTGTAACATACTGGAATGGGTACATTGGTTTACTGGCTCTAGCTACCCGATGCTTCCCATGATACAGTTTAGGTCGAAATTTTTTATTTAACTTAAATGTCGGTTTAACGGCGTCAGCTTTTTCTTCCTGGTTTTGAAACTTCGTGTTCATATCCCGATGCGACCCCGTTTCTTTTATGCTTGGCAAATTAGACTTTTTAGCAGAAGATTTGGTGTCTTTAATGTTCTTTTGTGGGGTTTTCGAAACTGCTCTCTCTGTGTTCTGGGTCGTCGATATACTCGACGTACTTCTTTGAGTTAGGAACTTCTCGGGTTCGACACTGAAAACACCCGAATCCCGATCCATGGATCTGACTGAATGATTCGAAGCTGATTTCGTGGGTTTTGACTTATTAACGTCTTCGCTACTTGAATGGACTCTTCTCCTTCTTCTAAGACTCTTAGCACCAGAGCTGTGAGTTCTCCAAGACGTCTGTGATTTAGAATCAACAGCATCTGAGTCATCAGAATCATCAAGCAATGAAATCAGATCAGCGCTGACACGTTTCATTAATTTCTTTGTCTTTCGCTTTACTTTATCAACCCTTTTCATTTTATTAACTTTGTCATGTTTCTCCATTTTGGCACTGGAATCTGAATCTTGCTCCCTGAAATCGGAGACATCCGGTGTGGGTAGATGCGGAGTTGGTGGCTTTTCCCTACGATATCGCGGAGTCCTGTGTCGTGGTTTAACTCCGGGAAACAAGTCATTGTTCATAACATCAATTATCTCCACTATGTTATACATTCCGTGATCATAAGCCATTTGTCGACACGTATATTCATATTTTTCTATTGAAGCCAAACCAGCTTCGGGATTCCCCTATAAAAAAAATTGAAAATGCAACGTTAAAAACATATTATATAGTGTACGTCAAAATCTGGTTGGTGATTCATTAAGATGATGTCCCTTGAAATTAAATTTAACTCAAGAAATACGATAACTTCGATGTGCCATGGACCGGTTTTGGATCGGATTTTTTTGTGAGGGATCGGGTTACAACCCCACAAATTCCCCTACCTAACCCCTTGGTGTCTAACTCGACGCCTGGAAATTTCAGACCTCCCCAACTTGCCGGAAAATAGACTCTGGTGCTACATAGGGATATAAAATACGTTGCGTGGTGTCAGGTAGTTGTTCCGGAGAAAAGGTTGTAGAATAATTAACTTACTATTAATAAGAGAGTGTAGTTAGGATCAGCGCCATTATCTAACAAAAACTCTGCCATTTCTTCTTGGTCGTTTCTTATAGCCGTCATAATCAAATTCTCATTATACTGTAATATAAAGGCGGTAATATTCATTACGAGTGGAATGCTTTCAGGAAATTACCAGGTTAATTAATTCATTGATCGCTCTATTCAGTTCAAAGTATCAATGTATTTGATCAATTATATCTTGGACTTTATGTTTTGTATTTTCCTTTTGAAAAGGCTAGCCTATAATACTTTATTATTAAAAAGTAACATTCCCAAATGACCAAAGAATGCCGCAAACTTGTAACTTTGATCTTACCATGATCATTTTGATGTCACCATTTGGTTTCTCTAGTAATTCTTCTAATCTGTCTATATCACCCAGTTTAACGGCGGTATACATAGACTACAAAACAAAATAGAAATGATGTTTAATGACCTACTCTTTTGCATGGCAACCGGGCTAATGAAGACGAGCATACGCTAAGCAGTGTGGCGTGAGGAAAATTTGCCGGACAGTGGCGTTTCGCCTATACTCTTCATCGAGTTCCAACTTTCAAGTGCTAGAGATCGAGTACATGAGTAGACCTCGGTTTTTCGTATTAGACGCTTTACCATCCCAAAAAGTTCGTCTTGCATCAATGTTTAATTTAACTGATGAGCGCAGTATAGCAGCAGTATACATTAACCACACCTTTCAAAGCGCTAGATATCAATGTATTCTGTTCCATCAAACAAAACGAAGGAAAATTAGTAGAATCGGACAAAACCAAGCAATTGCTGAGGACACAACAGTCAAAACTACTAAGAGTACAACTGCAGTATCAATCGATAGAGATACACCGGGTGCAGCTCCAGCTGTTGGTGACCAATCCGGTACATCAACATTTAGGGAGACATACATCATGAATTGGGCTATTTAAATTGAAATGAAATGGGGTTTAACGTCCTGAGTTCTGTCCCGGTTGGGCTAATGAAGACGGGACTGCGCCATACAGTGTGCTACGAGTGAAATGTTGCCCGAACAGCGGCACTACGGTCTACGGGACCTCGGGTTTCGTCCCATCCGAACGACTATAAGTTGTCCCACTGACAAGGGGAAGGCCCGCTGAAAGATCCAGATAAACTTTCTCGGCCCCCGCCAAGCTATTTATGCATGAAAAAAAATCATCTAACCTGTTTTTCCTCAAGTGTCATTTCATCATCAACTTCATCTTCGTCATCATCATCATCATCGTCGTCATCGCTGCCTTCTCTGTATTTCTGTACTGATATAATAGGTCGTCTTCTTAACTCCACGGATGATCTACTACGACCAGTAACTCTGTAAGATTCTTCACTCATGGTCTGAAAATATTGTTTTGAAGACGTTTGGTTTATAAATTCTTCACTCATAGTATGAAAATATTTGAAGACATTTGGTTTATAATATTCTTCACTAATACCCTGAAAAATTTTTTTTTAATACATTTGGTTTATAAGATTATCCTGCACTCATAGTCTTAAAATATTTTTTGAAGACATTTGTTTTATAAGATTCTCCAATTCACTTTTTAAAGACATTTGGTTCATAAGATTTTTTTTGACGACATTTGGTTTACAATTTTGCTTCCATTTATACAAAGCAGATTGAAACTTTCTCAAATATTCCGCTTGTTGATAAAAGTAGGGGAGTTTGTCCATTGAAATCTGGAAGCTCTGGATAACCAATGAAATGTAGAGATTCGGGCGACCAGGTATTCCGTCTGATATTAGGTATTTTAGGTTAAATTAAACATAAATTTGTCCTGAATTGAAGGTCAGTCAAAAATATAAAACGACAATACAGAAGACCTTATTCAAAACAAATAACTCGAAACTAATGAAATATGTCAAGAACAACATAAACTCTTACTCGAATCAGAGAATTACTTTCCTAATGGCTGTTTTCTGATCATAAACTACTGTATAAAAAAGATTGTTAATGTGTTGGTGTAACGGTCATAAACAATGACCTGTTACGTTGATATTGTCATTGGCACCTACATAGCTACTTAATATAAGCCTTTGACTAAACACAGATTTCTTTTGCCAAAATTGTGAAGGGTGTTAGGTATTCAACCTCTTGTACATTCTACAACACGAAGTGTTCATTTGGACAATATTAACATTCCGAACACAAAATCGAAATGAAATGAAATGGGGTTAACGCCCTACTGTTCTGCTCCTATACTGGACTATAATGAAGAGAGGCATACGCTATACTGTGTGCTATGAGGGAAATTTTGCCCGGGCAGCGGCACTATGGCCTGCTCTTATATCGAATTAAACTTGCAAGGGATCTTTTACGGGCATGCTAATTCATACAAGGGACCCCGGTTTTTCGTCCCATCCTTTCGACTACACAACTGTTCTTGACAGGCCCTCCGTCCTGCACCACTGACAAGGGGAAACCACGTCGGAAAATGGAGAAGAAGCGTGCCCAGTGTGTTCTGGTGGAACAAAACCGAGCATCACTGTTTACACATAGGAGTGTAATTAAATGAACCATTGACTGTTGGAATTTGATGGAAGGGAAGACGGAAACGCCACTGTCAGAGCAGTATTCTCATCCCAAACACGACACACGCCACTGCCAGGGCAATATTCTTCTCCTTAGCATTGCAAACGCCACAGTCTGAGAAATATTCTCCTTCCAAGCATTTCACATGGGGCTGCCATGGCAATATTCGCCTCTCAAGCATAGCACACACCACTGCCAGAGAAATATCCCCCCCCCCCCCGCATTGCACATACCACTCACTGTCCGAGCAATATTCTCTTCTCAAACATTGTTGCACATGGGAATTAACCATATTTTAGTCTCAAAATGACCGAAGTATTGTGTTAATGAGACGCTAAACCAGATTCCATTCCATTCGACTCGATCACATAATGTATCTACTATAAATATCAGTTATTGAACACTTTAATTTTTATATGTGTGCGTAGAGTCTGTATACACAAGTACTCTTTTTATCGCTGATTATCTTATTATCGCGTTAATTACAATTAACTGAATCAACCTAATGTCAAAAAAGTAGGAGAAAAAATAATTTTTGCCACCTGGACATGCTATTATGGCAGCTAGTAAATTGCAATTGTTTTGCTGTATGCAATACGGTTTCTAGAATCTCCATAAAACGATGACAGCTTAAATGTCTGTTTCCGGCACATCAAAACACGGTGATATGTTTACAGTCGTGTAGAAATGAAATGGGGTTTAACTGCCCTTTTTCGGCAAAGATCGCGCTAATGAAGACGGGCCAATCGGGCCAATCCCGGCATCGAGTCATTGTCTTACTCGCTCACTCAGCCACCGTGGCTCCAACTATAACTAATTTTTGATTCATTGATCACACTATTTTATGTACATTGAATGTCGTTTAGGGCCTTAGTTCCCAGTTTTTTTATTAATTGGCCAGCGAACTTCCCAAACTTAGGCTGCCTGTCTAGAGTTAGCTCCGCCTGTATTCTCGAGGTATGAAGTAGATGCATCGCTGTGTGCAGTATGGCCAGCGAAGTGTCAAACGACATATGGCGGAGGGGTGTGATTGGTTTGATCAGTACCAAAAATCTTTTAATTTGTAATCATTATAGTCGTTCGGATTGGACAAAAAACCATGCCCCCTGTACACAATGGCGTGCACGTGAATAAACTCTTGACAGTTGGAATTCGGAATTCGTAGTGCCGTTGTCATAGAACAATGTATGGCGTATTCCCGTTTTCATTAGTCCATTTATAACCAAGAAATATGACACCAATCAAATTTGTAATTTGTCGTTACGTCATGTGGAGTGAATATTATAAGTGTATAATAGTTTTTTTGTAAATACTTCAATATACTCTGGTAACAATGTATTGACCTCTTCAATACCAACTTGATAGTAAACACGTTACTTAACAACGTTTTATTATACCTTTTAACAATGAACAATTGAGCATTAATGACTCGATTAAAATACAGAGTCGACCTAGGTAGACTGTAAAAATATACACATTGAGAATGGGCTGTATGTTTGTCATGTAAGTTGTGTCATATGTTTACAACTATTATTCGTTTTGTGCTATAAAATATGAAGAAACCATTGTGGCTCGGTGAACATGGTACCGTGTCACTGGCCATACCAGGAGGTTCCTTGAGATTTTCCAGCCTGACCCCCCCCCCCCCCCCGCACTCCCTCGACGGATGGCCTGGCAATGAAAGGGGATCTCGCCATTGGGACGTGTCAGACAATAAAAAGAGGTCCCGACTCCCGTGTATATTAGCGTGTACATAAAAGAACATAAACGGAAACGCCAATGTCCGATGAAACACCGTCTTCATTAACATATACTGATGTCCAAAAGAAAGTATACACACTAAAAGTATGACTAAGTTTTGGTAAAGCATTGTTGAGTTTGTCTCTTCTGTCCAAACTCAACATTTCTAAGCAAAATAAAAATGTGAAACAAATTGACATTCTACCCAAATACTGTATACCATGGAAAAACGACTTTGGTTGATGCAGCACAAAATGCACAGTCTATACTTTTTTTTGGACATTAGTATAGTTGAGGCAAAAAAGTAAGACGTTAAACCTCTTATGAAATGAATGAAAATAAATAGTAGGCCTAAGTGTAACATAATTTTTTCAAAATGAAGTCTGTAAAATGCGCTTAGAATAATAAAAAATGCAGCCCGTGTACATATATTGACCAAACCGTGGAATGCTAATGCGATATTTGTATATTGTGTTGGTTTGTATTTATCGTGTATATCTGTGTATTGCACTGTGTTGTTTTTGGGTGTATATTTGTATATTGTGCTGTGTTGTATGTATCGTGTATATTTGTATATTGTACCGTGTTGGTTTTAGGGTGTGTATTTGTATATTGTGCTGTGTTATTTGTAGGATGTATATTTGAGAGTGTGTATAACAGTAGTTGTATATTACGTTACGGGGGCTGACTAAAAAGTTCTACATATGAAACGGATAGATCATTTGGGTTGAACCAAACTTTTTATACGCCAACATTTTCATGTGGACGTATTATGCCGTCGCCCCTGTCCGTCCGGACGTCCGTCCGTCCACAATTGTTTGTGGACTCTCTACAGGTCACAATTCTTATCCGATTTTGACGAAACTTGAAATATAGGGTTATCCCCAAAAGATCTCGGCTGCTTTCGATATTGGCATGTATCGGATCGAAACTTCATGGATTATGGCCCCTGATTGTACGAAAAATCACGTTTTTAGCTTGTGGACCCTATAGAGGGAACAATTTTTATCCGATTTTTTGAAACTTGAAATGTAAGTTTATAACCCAAAGATCTCGGTTCCTTTCGATATTCGCGCATATCGGACCGTAACTTCCTGAATTATGGCCCCTGATTGTACGAAAAATCGCGTTTTTAGCTTGTGGACCCTATAGAGGTCATAATTTTTATCCGATTTAAAAAACCTTATATTTATATCACCGTTACACCCTAAGGACAGCTGAGTTCGATTTTTATCCGATTTTGTTGAAAATTGAAATGTAAGTTTATAACCCTAAGATCTCGGTGCCATTCGATATTCGCGCATATCGGACCGTAACTTCCTGAATTATGGCCCCTGATTGTACGAATAATCGGTTTTTAGCTTGTGGACCCTATAGAGGTCATAATTTTTATACGATTTAAAAAACCGTATTATTATTTCACCGTTACATCCTAAGGTAGGTTGAGTTCAAATTTCGTGAAAATCGGCCCAAAATTGACAGACAAAATGGCCGCCGTTCGTTCTCAAATAGTGTAAAAATATGGTATATCAAGGTTGTGGACCCTATAGAGGTCACAATTTTTATCCGATTTTGTTGAAACTTGAAATGTAAGTATATAACCCAAAGATCTCGGTTCTTTTCGATATTTGCGCATATCAGACCGTAACTTCCTGAATTATGGCCCCTGATTGTACGAAAAATCGCGTTTTTAGCTTGTGGACCCTATAGAGGTCATAATTTTTATCCGATTTAAAAAACCTTATATTTATATCACCGTTACACCCTAAGGATCGCTGAGTTTGATTTTCGTGAAAATCGGCCTAAAATTGACAGACAAAATGGCCGCCGTTTGTTCTCAAATAGCGTAAAAATATGGTTTATCAAGGATGTGGACCCTATAGAGGTCACAATTTTTATCCGATTTTGTTTAAACTTGAAATGTAAGTTTATAACCCACAGATCTCGGTTCCTTTTGATATTTGCGCATATCGGACCGTAACTTACTGAATTATGGCTCCTGATTGTACGGAAATACGCGTTTTTAGCTTGTGGACCCTCTAGAGGTCATAATTTTTATCCGATTTAAAAAAACGTATTACTATGTCACCGTTACACCCTAAGGACGGCTGGGTTCGAATTTCGTGAACATCAGCCCAAAACTGACAGACAAAATGATCGCCCTTCGTTCTCAAATAGTGTAAAAATATGGTATATCAAGGTTGTGGACCCTATGGAGGTCACAATTTTAATCCGATTTTGTTGAAACTTGAAATGTAAGTTTATAACCCAAAGAGCTTGGTTCCTTTCGATATTCGCGCATATCAGACCGTAACTTCCGGAATTATGACCCCTGATTGTATGAAAAATCGCGTTTTTAGCTTGTGGACCCTATAGCGGTCATAATTTTTATCCGATTTAAAAAAAAACATATCATTATATCACCGTTAAACCCTAAGGACGACTGAGTTCGAATTTCGTGAAAATCGGCCCAAAACTGACAGATAAAATGGCCGCCCTTCGTTCTCAAATAGCGTAAAAATAGGGTATATCAAAGTTGTGGCCTCTATAGAAGTCACAATTTTTATCCGATTTTGTTGAAACTTGAAATGTAAGTTAATAACACAAAGATCTCGGTTCCTTTCGATATTTGCGCATATCGAATTGTAATTTCCTGAATTATGGCCCTTGATTGTAGGAAAAATCTCTTTCTTCTTAGCTTGTTCTCTATCCATCTCTCGAAAATGTGGGCGTATCCTGCCTGGCAGCCGCTGGTTCCACCAACAAGTACAATCAATGAATGAATCATAGACATAAGAACAGCAACTGTAGTGTTGTTATTGTCTTCGTACCAGACCATCTTGTGAACCTACCCATTGAAACCATCAGAAATGGACAAACTGGCTATAGGACAGTCATCAAGTACCTGCAACTGAAAGGACTAACTCCAACACAGATACACGCCGACATGGTCTCCACTTTAAAGGATGATGCCCCTTCATTTTCCACAGTAAAGAAGTGGGCTACGGTATTTAAGCGTGGCAGAGAGAGCCTTGACGATGATTCGCGTCCTGGAAGATCATCAACAGCAACCATTCAAGAAAACATTACCCGGGTGCATGACAAAGTGTCAGATTACTAACGTGCCGTGACAATCTGTGTTGTTTTGTGGCAGATCCTGATAAATTTTGGGCCAGATTTGTAAGCATGGATGAGACCTGTTTCCAAAAATGAAACAATAACTAGTCGGTCGTCGTTTTTGGGGTGGGGCTGAAGAAAAATTCTTCCTGACCGACATTTAGCCCTTGCAATATCGTTGGCAAAAGTGTGTTCACCTCGACGGGAACTATGTAGAAAAATAAATTGAAACCATCGACTTTGTACGGGTTTTTCACAGATAGTCTTACAACTTTTCAGTCAACCCTCGTGAACTGTGTCTTGTATTACGTGTATCTCATTGTGTATTTTGCTATAATGTTGATTAGTGTATTGGTTATAAATTTAAGGTTATTATATAAACTATAAACATACTTATTGAAAACAGCTACTGATTTATTTAATCGACGTTTCGAAGAGTATTCTCTCAACATTTTCAAGCTAATACAATATAACAAAATTTGACGCAACATATATAGACAAAATTACAATAACAAGGTTGAAACCATACATGGCAACAACAACAAAATGTTGAGAGAATACTCTTCGAAACGTCGCCTAAATAAATCAGTAGCTGTTTTCCATAAGTATGTTTATAGTTTATTTATCTGCCCGGTTACTAAATACCACTTAAAAGAATACATTTAATATAGCGCTCCTTACTGCAATATATACATTCAGTGGCACTGTTCAATTAATAATGTACATAAATATACTATACTAATGATTCATTAATTCGTGAAGGTCCTTTGAAAGAGGGGGGGGGGAGTGACCGAATGGTTAGCACGTGCGCGCTGTATCATAAGGCCTGTCATTGAGTCAACTGGTTTCGAATCCCCGGTTGTACGTGACAAGGAGTTGGGTCGCCTATTCAACCTCGTGGGTTTTCTCCGGGTCCTCCGGTTTCCTCCCACATCTAAAGACCCCTACGCGCAAGCGAATTATTGAAATAAAATTAAAAACCATATGTTAGTCCCGAAATGACCTATTTTGTGTCGAGTGTACGTTAAACCCCACCTCTCTCTCTCCCTTTGAAAGAGATACGTTTTTAGTGATTTCTTAAAACTATCTTGAGATTATTCACATAATGGAGTAAGAATCGTGTTTACTGTGTTATATAATTGAGTCATGGCCTTTGTTTACTTCGCATATATATATATATGTGGGGAGACTAAATATTCTATTATCTACTTTATTCTATGCACACTCATGTTTTGTTTTGTATGTTATGTACATGTGGTATGTTTGTAAGGTATTATTGTAGTATTATCTGGTAATTTTGTCAGTGCTATGAATTTGTGCTAGTGCATAATGTTTGTACTTTTATTTTAAACTTTTGTATATTTTCTGCTGACCTCGAAGCAGGGGCGTGGTGACCCATGATTTTATTTGAGGAACAAGATACCGTGGGTGCGGGACAGGGTGGGGTGGGTACAAAAGACCAATATTTATATCTTTAGGTGACATGTGGAGAAATATTGCGCTGTGTTGAACATGCTGGAATCGATTTGTAGCATACCTGAACCATGGTATGAAATACTAGTTAAATGTGTGGAATACTAGATAAATGTATGGAATACTAACTAAATGTATGGAATGCTAGTTAAATGTATGGAATACTAGCTAAATGTATGAAATACTAGTTAAATGTATGGAATATTAGTTAAATGTATGGAATACTAGTTAAATGTATGAAATACTAAATGTATGGAATACTAGCTAAATGTATGGAATACTAGCTAAATGTATGAAATACTAGCTAAATGTATGGAATACTAGCTAAATATATGGAATACTGGATAAATCTATGAAATACTAGCTAGATGTATGAAATACTACATAAATTTATGGAGTACTAGCTAAATGTATTATTAGTCACAGGTAATGCAATAATTCAATGAATTAATATTTTAAATCTTATACTTTAAACAGCTGGTAATGCAATAGTTCAATGAATTATTTACTTTTTTACATACATTTTACATTTTTAAACTTGAAGAAACACGGTATGTAGTATGTTCCTGAATCGATGGTCCGATTAATCCCTTTCTGAGTGGGGTTAGTTATAACCAAACGAAACACTACGAAGAGTGTGAATATGAAGATTTGTAAATCTATACCGTATATATGTATATTTATTGTTAACGGAGTACGATTGTTAACTGTGATTTTGTTCTAACCCCATATTTCTAGATTTTAAATATAAAGATATTTAATTAATACTTACGCTTTTATAATAGGTTATCATAAATCTTGTCAAATAATAAGTTCTTTTGGGTTGCTTAATATCTCTTTTACGATTCAAACGGGAAGTCAATAACAACAACAACACAACAAACTAATTCTCGATTGTATTCCGTTTGATGATTGATACCTGTTAATGAACGTGCACATATTCCAATCGTTATTTTTCACGTTTAATCCTTTAGTATTTATTCACACAGCATTAGACTTTCGTTAAATTCTTTGAACTTAATTTTAATCCTAGTAGCAGTTCAGTTCTAAATGTATAAAGGATATGATGATCCACGTCAACTTAAGACCAGTGTTGAAAGTCAGGTGTATGTATATCGACCTATTGTATTCTATATCTGATTGGTTATCGACATTCGATATGCCATTAACTCTACTACAGTATAATACAACCAAGTATCTTCGTAAACCAGCAGTCATAAATCTCGCACCTGTTAATTCCCATCGCATGGTGTACAGGTGTTAACTGTGTTTAATACGTATGTCTGATAAGAAATAACCGTGATTTGAATTAGACATACTATTAATGACATTTTACAGGGGATAACGGTGATGTGATCCCAATATATCCGTACCGTTCCTACGAGCGGCCCAAGAACAGACTGAAGGTGGTGGGAGGGTGTTCTGACTGTCAAAGAATAAGCCTTTCGATTATAAATTAACTTTTGTGCATTGATGAAGATAAAATCTGGGAGATATCATTCCTGGGGGCGTAACACAACTTGCCATTTTATTATATATCGTACACTTCGAAGGTATCTGTTACCTGTAGGCTCTAGGATACCTAATCCCACTTCCCATTAAGCCATATATTTCAAACGTTGCATTGATAAACGTTCTGGTGAATATGCTTTCTCCGTCAGAGCAGCCAAAATGTGGAATGATCTTCCAAAAACTCTTCGAGAGTCCTCTTCCATTCGAGCTTTAAGACTAACTTAAAAACATATTTATTTCAAAACTGCTTTTGAACTGTTTTGTTGTGAATGCGCTTAGAAACACGCATGTGTAATGAAGTGCTATATAATAATAATAATGCATTAATCCACCTATTTCTTCCTTGTTCCAATCCGTGTTCGGTATATATTATAACTTAAACAGAGAAGAACGTGTTTTTGTTGTCGTCAGATAACAATATACTTTGAGATCAATAAAGCTTTTGTTAGGTAAATACAAATGGCGTATAGTAACGTCTCGTGTACCAGTAATCCCCACCGTCATTATATGTATTATATTAATCTAAGCAACTTAATCCCTCGACATTTTATAGATAATACAACCACTATAGCTGTGGATATTTAGCAATAAACGAATTCCTTTTGATATTAAGACAGACCTAAGTCATGACTTAACAACACCGAGTGTCATTTTATAGAACGGTATTTTAAATGATTTCTATGGAAATTCTGTGGAATTGTCTTATAAATTATAATGCACAGGGCATTTTAGTAAATACATGTAAATCAATTTTGATTAGCTAAGCACTAAAATCAATCTAATATTATCCAATCAAATTACTAAAATTTGAATTTTATCATAGTTAAAATTTCGTAAAACAGGTCCGTGTGTTCTTAAAATCCAACACCTTCAACTTATTTTTGGGCAATCTCGATCCCCCTTCGTCTATCTCTGGTAAAACTCGCAGGCCATCTTGAAATCGGCAGCATTAAATTCTAACAAATCATGCCAATCCGTAACCACTCCACGGCACTAAACAACCGAATTCACGCTGATTAATGGCTGGCGAGTTTAACCAGAGATAAACGATGGGTAAAGTTATCTCTGGGATCGACAGACAGAAGTTGGACAGACGACCCTACTCCTTGTCACGTACAACTGGAGAATAGAAACCATGCCAGTTGACTCAATGACAGACCTTATGATACAACGTGCACGCGCTAACCATTTGGCCATCCAACCATCATACTCAATGACAGACCATCAGACCCCGCCAAACAGTACACACCCCTCAATGGTGAAACTTACGACTGGGTCTTTAATACAATAATTAATTATAAGAAGAGTTGTATACAGTATTTGTAGTAGTTTAATATTAAAACATGTTTTATTGTATACAATAAGATATAATAGTTGATGTTTAAATATAACAAATAAATATAACATACAACTAACATTTTTAAATAAACATCTTCACATTATCAAGTAATCACAATACAAATAGTAGAGTTACCTCAGCAACAACATATGAATTGTCTAGAGTTACCCCAGAAACAACACATGAAATGTCTAGAGTTACCCCGGCAACAACATAATTTTTTAGAGTTACCCCAGCAACAACATATGAAATGTCTAGAGTTACCCCAGCAACAAATGAATTGTCTAGAGTTACACCAACAACAAATGAATTGTCTAGAGTTACCCCCGCAACAGCATATGAATTGGCTAGAGTTACCACAGCAACAACATATAAATTGTCTAGAGTTACCCCAGCAACAACAAATGAAGTGTCTAGAGTTACCCCAGCAACAACATATGAATTGTCTAGATTTACCCCAGCAACAACAAATGAATTGTCTAGATTTATGCCAGCAACAACGTATGAATTGTTTAGAGTTACCCCAGCAACAACAAATGAATTGTCTTGAGTTACCCCAGCATCAACGAATGTATTGTCTAGCGTTACGCCAGCAACAACATATGAATTGTCTAGAGTTACCCCAGCAACAACAAATAATGTATTGTCTAGAGTTACCCCAGTAATAACATATGAATTGTTTAGAGTTACCCCAGCAACAACAAATAAATTGTCTAGAGTTAACCCAGCAACAACATATGAATTGTCTATAGAGTTACCCAAGGAACAACATATGAATTGTCTAGAGTTACCCTAGCAACAAATAAATTGTTTAGTTACCCTAGCAACAAATGAATTGTCCCAGCAACAGCATATAAATTGTCTAGAGTTACCCCAGCAACAATATATGAATTGTCTGCCACTTGATAATGTGAAGATGTTAAATAATAAAGCTAACAATTTATAACATGTTTATAACACAACACAGAACAATGGGAGAATTTCATTTTTATAAGTTCATACATTCCAAGATCAACATTGTCTTTTCAAATTCAAGAATTTCTCCCTACATAATTATGTATGGAGAATTATACGAATTAATCTCTGGGTTTTTCTCTGACTAAATAACTCTTGAAATTCCAGATAAAAGCTGCAGATTCTGTGTTATTTTGATTTTAATTTTCTTCTTCAAAATGAATTCTATGTCAAGAGAAAATATTTTGAGTGAGGCATCAATAACAATATAATTTATACCAGCAGCCTATCCAACAAACTAAGCCAGTTAAAAACATGTATTGGCTGAACAAGAATCTGTTCACAGTATAAAATTTCTAATACATGGACATGTAAGAAAAGTAAAGTGAACATACTCAAAGAAAATGATCCAACTGTGCAAAATGAATGAATGAAATTGGGTTCAACGTCCTACTTTTCTGCAACTGTGCAAAAAGGATTTAAGATTTAACAGAATTTAAATTCAAACATTTAAACTATACAAAATATGATGACACATGTATTACTGGTAGGTTGAAAAACATGTAGACCAAGAGACTTGTTACAAAATTTAAATGATTATTTCACATGAAAAAATACTGCAGCAAATTGTAATCTATTTTGTTCTGTTTATATAACAAACATTTAAAATAAACTAATACATTAATATTATAAAATATCCGCCCTCTCCAATTCTTTAACAAAATGATTAAAGGCATGTAAATAATTCAAATTCAAAACTTTACATAAAAAAAAAAAATCACTACGTAATGATTCGTTACAAATTAGTGATCAAAAATAATTAATACAAATTCAGTCTACAAAATGATTCTATATAAATCAATGATAAAAATAGTTCATTCTATAGCGTACAATTTTTGAAACATTAAATAAAGGCATGTTTAAATAATTCCATTTGAAAAGTTGACAATAAAATAAAATCTAGAAATGATTTTATGTAAATGAGTGATCAACACTGTTGTCCAAATACTAGAAATAAAAAAAACTTCATTTAATCAAATTATATACACATTAAATCTACATCCAAAATAAGCACTTTATAATTATCTACTAAACAAATTGGTGTCATTTTCAAATATCTTAATATATACATAATCTGGAGTGTACATGTCTCTAACATAACAAAGGGGGATAACTCTAAATAGTAATCAAATATTCGATGAAATGGCAGTTATGACTATTTCTGTAGTTTCTGACCTAGATGTGATCATTCCAGCCTATATTGTCTCGGCTTCGACTAAAAAAAAATTGTCTGGACAAAATAACAGCTATTGTGTATATGGTAACAGGCTGATCGCGTAGACAGTTAATTCAATGAATGTTGTTTCCATACGCCGGTTAACAATACATTCCGCATATTTCTAATACAGGATTATTAATTTTCTTCTCAACCAATCGTAAGACATACCAGAACATCCCTATAGCCATTTTGTCCAAACTCCAATCAGTGTAGCTTAGGCAGATAATTTGATTGAGGTTACAATTTATATTATAGCCATTTTGTCCAGACACCATTCAGTTTAGATTAGGCAAAGATAATTTTATCAAGGTTGAAATTTATATTATATTTTTATTATATTATATTCTTAAAAGTTCAAGTGACTTAAATAGCTTATTAAGAAAATGTTGTATTCTGCCTAAGGGGAAAATAGGAGGGCTACTCTATGTCAATGTTTGAATAAAATACTGTAATGTATATTTTTAAGCAAAATATAAAAAAATCTATTAATCTCACAAAGTGAAAAAATAATTGGTTCACTAATGGCACTTCTAAAATTTTTAAAAAGGAAAAAAGAAAGAAGAAATTAAGTGCATCAATATTTGAAAATATCATTGACCTTCTTCAATCAAAATTACAGAATAAACTATAATTATAATTATTTATGACTTTATAACAAAATGTACAAAATGTCACAGATCGACTAGTGCATAGGTTAAAACTTTTAACATTTTACAAATTTATGTACAGAAAAAAGTTCTCAAATGCTACTCTTTCTTCTAAAACCTTTGACACATCTATATCGGGAAGTAGTTTGATTTAAAAAAAAAACAACAATAAAATAGCTTGATAGCCTTGACAGATAACTCTAAAAAAACATCGTCCAAATAAATAAGTAGCTGGGTTTTTTCCATAAGTATGTGTTATAGGTTAATAAAATTTTAGCTCCTCTTTATCAAACATTAAAAGGCTTGATGCGCCAATTGCATTTTCGCTACATTATCAAATTTCTCTCGTCTTAAACATGCATTATGCAAGAGCTAAATCTGTCTATTGAAGGTCTTTCTTTAGGACTGAAATGTTATCTAAATTATTAATTAGACATTAATTAACGTATCCAGAACATAATCAACTCTAGATGGCAGCGCTAGCCTGCGATCTTTAGTGGATTGTGAGCCGATTTACTGCATAACTTTCCTTCTTGATTTAACGATTAAATGGATAATCGAGACTATGCTGTTTATTGTACTGACTTTAGTAATGATGACCGAGGCTAGGGGGAAATTTCAGTCGCTAAGTTCTCGGTTCATAGTGGATCAATTTGAATGAAATCTTCAGCAAATTGCCTTTACATTATCTAGTCTTTAACTGTTATAGTGAGAACTGCTAACTCGTTATCGAATCTCCCATAATGTATCTTTAATTAAGAAGACAAAATCAAACTACCAACGCTAGATAATCTCCCGGATTGGATTAAATCGGATTTAAACTAGGCCTATCAGGTTTCCAATAAAAGCTTGCAGTGTCTTGTTTTATAGCTAGTAGTAACATAGATCAATGAAATTTCAATTTATCATAACTTTATAAATACTGAACAAAATTGAACTATTTTTAGACTGATATCCTATTAGAGATTAAAATTTCACTATATTGTAGTTTGCAAATGATTGGTATAGCAGTAAATGACGCATCAAACATTTCATTTCATTTAATCCATGCTAAACTTTACTCAAATTGATTAAATATTGAACGGAATTGAACTATTTTTGGACTGATACAAAACACTGCCGCTCGGATAGTATCTCGTACCCCACAAACATCTCATGTATCACCACAATTAAATTCTTTACACTGGCTGCGAATACAGGAAAGGATTGATTTCAAGATTCTTTCGCTGACCTATCAATGTGTTAATAACCTAGCACCATCATATATAACTGAACTAATTCAAAGTTACAAGCCTTCCCGGAGTTTACGCTCATGTGACCAAATACAGTTGGTGATCCCAAGGTGGAGAATGAAAACATTTGGGGCAAGAGCTTTTAGTTTTCTTGCTCCATCAAAATGGAACGATCTTCCAGTGTTCATCAAAAGTGCTCCTTCTATTGAGTGTTTCAAATCCAGACTTAAAACATACCTATTTTAACGTTATATCTAATTTAAAATTGTGTGTAGAAAGTGCATAGAGCATACTTTA
Organism: Patella vulgata; assembly: GCF_932274485.2. NCBI lineage: Eukaryota > Metazoa > Mollusca > Gastropoda > Patellidae > Patella > Patella vulgata. Next base: position 10,948,092 of record NC_065885.2, read on the forward strand.
AGTGTGGAATTGACGCTATACAAATGTTCATATTATTAGAGATTAAACTCTCACTATATTGTAGTTCGCCAGGAATTGGTATAGCGCTAAATGATGTATCAAGTCTTTAAAAAGAATACAGGTATTTGACATTAACATCTCATTAGATGGGTTTTCTTTATTTCCCCATGAAAAAATCAAAATTTCCAACAAATACCTAATCATGAAAAGTTTGCAATAAAAACTAAACTATCAAGTCAAATTTATTAGCTACTTACAGTAACCATCATCTCAAAAAAATAAATGTTTGGCTCAATATGTACAAAACTTCCTACAAAAGTTCTTTGATCTAACTGTATTATTAAAATAGAATAAACGTCTAACTAAAATTAGAAACGAGGCAGTCTTCTTTCAGAAATCATTTCAAATCCAGTTCTAAATGCCATTTATAATAATAACTCAAAAAAAACAATAATGGAATTACACATGGACATCACACTATAGTAGTAACCCAACTGAGAGCCAGGTCAATCCAAACCTTAAACTTCATTGGACCACTTTAAGGTGAGAGGTCCCTATGCATATGCATATATGTAAATGAATATAAATAACAAAAAATTATGCTGCATTGGAATAAGTCATACTATACAGTAATTAAATAATGAAATGTGGTTTAAAGTCTTACTTTTTTTTTCAGCACCAACCGGGAGAGAGAGAGGAAATGGGGTTTAACGTCCACTCGAAACAAACTAGGTCATTTCAGGACTAACATATGGTTTTTAATTTTAATGCAATAATTCGCGTAGGGTTTTTTAGCAGTGGCAGGAAACTGGAGGACCCGGAGGTTGGACAGGCGACCCTACTCCTTGTCACATACAACCGGGGATTCGAAACCACGCCAGTTGACTCAATGACAAGCTTTATGATACAGTGCGCACGTGCTAACCATTCGGCCATCCAAACCCCCAGCACCAACCAGGCTAATGAAGACATGCATACACCATGAGGGAAATTTTGCCCTGATAGCATTGCTTTGAACTAAGTCTTTTTTCAATTTCCAATTGTCAGGAACTTTAAAGTGTTCCCAATGATATACATAAGATCTTAGTTTTTCATCCCATCCAAGCAACTAGACACTTTTCCTTGCAAGACCCTTCGTACAGCACCACTGAAAATGGCGAAACCATGTTGAAAATTACCAGAGACACCAGTAATTGTAATTATGAGATACCGACTTAACAACATTGTTTGCATCAACTTACAAGTAATATCTTCGACGCCCAGGATATTCTGGCGTTGTTACCACTTGTCAGAGTTGCAGGAGGGTCTGGCAAGGACAGTGTCTAGTCATTCTGTACGATAAACTGAGGTCACTTGTACACATTGGCGTGCATGTAAAACAACCTGTGACAGTTGGAATTCAAAATAAAGGTAGGCCATAGTGGTGATACTGGGACAAAATTTCCCTCATACAACCCTACATTAGCTTCATCAGCCAAGTCGTTTCAGAAAAGTAAGATGTTAAAACACATTTCATTTCTTGCGTCAAAACTTGTAATGACAACCCTGATTCAAGTGCAGCATTAACTTTACATTTTATCATTACATGTACAAAACAGTTATGTATAGAAAATTCAAATTAACATTTTAATACATAACCCTTCAAATTAACATTTTAATACATAACCATACATGTACGTGTACAACACAGTTATGTACTGAAAATTCAAAATAATATTTTAATACATAACCATACATGTACATATGTACGACATAGTTATGTACAGAAAATTCAAATTAACATTTTAATACATAACCATACATGTACGACTCAGTTACATGTATGTACAGAAAATTCAAATTAATATTTTAATACATAAACAATATGGTGTATATAAGTTAGTAGGTGGGTATGTACATATGGATGCTTTTGATAATTTCTTATTAAATTTCTTTATATTTACAAATAATTTATCGTCAAGTTACAAATTACTGTACATGAACTTATTATACATACATGTACACATGTCAAGGTATTTTGTCAACATCAAAAATACATAAATCCATTAGTTGACTTGTGCCCTAATCTAACTGAGATTCCTAAAACTAAAGTTGCTGACAACCTTTCGCATAGCCAAGTAATTTTTACAAAATTTAATATAAAAAAAACTCAAGTCGAACACGAACAATCAAAGGTCATCTCTTGCCACTTTGTCTTCATTTTCGGTAGAAAAAACATTTTGTTCATTTTCACATTTCTGTCCGATATCTAGATGAGTTTTGTCTGGTGTAGAAGAGGATAATAAGTCTACTTTCAGTTTATCATTTGTAAGACTGTCTTCTATGTTCACTGTACTGTCTTCCATGTTCACTGAGATTTCACTAGCTAAATCCGCATCTATACTCTCTTCATCTTTACTTTCTTGTCTTGAAGTGTTATTACTGGCCAGATCTGGGTGATATTGTTTTAGACGAACGTGCCATGCGACACTCGCCACAGCTGTCAGCGATTTAAACTGGTGAATAACGTTTCTCGGTATAAAATAAATATCATCATCACGAAGCTGAATCCGTGCATAACGAATACCATCTCTATGTAACTGGTTTAATTTAGCATCTTCTACCCAGGTAATACACTGAAATAACAATCATTAATCATTGTAAAACCATCAATTTATTGATTCTGTAATTTCGGATTATCTCCCTTGGCTTTCTGAGGCTATTTTGTCAGGTTTCAAAACCTTCAAATTTTCAAAGATTCCCATCTGAAACATCCTACATTATACACTGTAACCCGCGTATCATTTAATCTTGAATATTTAGCACTAATTTCTTTCAAATTCATTCAATATCAAATGTTTGTTTAAAAATTCGTAAAAATCACCAAAAATCATCTAATTTGTACTAATTTAAAAAAGCTGACCATTCAATTTTGATAATAAATTTCTAATTTACAAGCGTTTAATTTCTCGATCACTGTTAAATAATAAGCATCCCAATTGATTATTGATGTATAATGATTAATATTTGAACAGTGGTCAGGAAATTAAATACTGTTAAATTGGAAACTCACTATCAAAATTAATCAGTCAGATTTTTACTGGACACAAGTACAAATTAGATAATTTTTGGTGATTTTAAATGATTTGTACACATTTTTAAACAAACATTTGATATTGAATGAATTTGAAAGAAATTAGTGCTAGATACACAAGATTAAATGATACCCGGGTTACACTGTATAAATCAAGCATGTATCCTTTTTCACAACTTGCATATTTGAAGTTATGCCCCACAGCCCCCTGCCCACCGCCCCCCCCCCCCCCCTACACACACACAAAAATTGAAATAAAATTTCCATTTGAAACAGTGACTAATTACAAACCAAAGATAAATCACATAAACACTTCAGACTAAAACATATTCACCTGTTCCCAAAACAATCTTGAAAACCTAAGATCAGCTGATATATGTCAGAATATGTTGTTACCAATAGACATTTTAATATAATAGCGCTAAATGATGAATATGCATATTAAACATGCATTATGCAAGTGCTAAATCTGCATATTGTAGGTCTTTCTTTAGGACTGACATGTTACATGTACACGTATCTAAATTATTAATTACACATCAATCAACTCATCCAGACCATAATCAACCCTCAATGCCATCGTTAGCTTGCAATATTTACTGGATTTGTTGAATACATTTTGTGATGGACAATTCAACGTAAATATGGATAATCAAGACTTATTATCACACCAAAGTTAGTAATGACGTTCAAGGCTAGCCTAAAAATTGAATCACTAATATCTTGGTTCAGAGTGAAGCAATTTGACAAAAATTTGGCAGAATGCCACTATGTCACTGTTATGTCAGACCATGTGTCATTTTGTTTGAATTGTCATCACAGCCCATATTATTTTAATTATAACATGACAAAGATGTTTAATATATTTCTGTGTTACCTGAGAAACAGGAGGTTCATGTAGATCAAGTTGAAGTTTACTTGCTAAATCCAGAAAATCACCCGCATGAAAACAAATAACATCTTTAACTATTCTTTTCTCCCCAGTTCTAAAATTTAAAAAATATAATTGTTATTTATATATTTTAAAGCAGTACATTTTTTGAAAAGTGTTTTTTATTTTGTCAAAAATATCCATGGGTAGATTATTTGATTCAATCTTTGTCTTTGTTGCTTTCTGGAAATTTAGTTGCAGTTGGGTATCTAATTTCATTAGTGGTCATATTAAATGCTGATTTTATTATTGAAATATTTTAAGTCATTATTCAAATGCTATTCGAACATGTGATTCAATTGAAATGGTCATGTTAAACCCATTAGATGCAGACTCTGTTTTGATTAAACTTTGCCCAATTCACCTGTGCTCTTATTATAAAGTAAATCTGATGACAGTGTCATTCAGCTCACGAGGTGTTCACATTTGCTGAATAAACATGTAAGCCTCCGTAGACCACCCTACATTAGTTCTACTAGTGTTTGAATTTGCTTTAAAGGACAATATTGATGCCAGTCATTATCACATATGTGATAGAGCCGGTTAAACACATTACAAATATAATTTTAACACAGAGATCATTGCTACGATAGCTGAGTAATACAGGTTTCCTGAGTCGGAAGTGACGAACGTCAAAGGAAAACATGAGTCATCTCTCTATATAACTGACTGATGTGACGAGTGATAATGGATATACGGCCGAATTTCTGCTCACTAATAATTCCTTCGAAGACCAAAAGTTGATATATGGGACTGTAAGAGGATACCTGGCAATTAAATAAAGTAATTGAATGTCATTAGATAAGAGAAGACAAGAAAAATAGAAATAGTCCGTACATTCCCTTGTTTATATTCATTCTATATCTTATAAAAACATGGTAATGCACAGACTTTTTCTGTTTTTCTTTCGTCTTCACTTATCTAGTGGCAGTCAATTCTTTTTATGAATTGTCAGATATCCTCTCACAATCTCATACAACAACTTTTCGTCTTCGAATGAATTATTAGTGAGCAGAAATTCGGCCATGTATCTGTTATCACTCGTTGCTTCAGTCAGTTATATAGAGAGACGACTCTTGTTTTCCTTTGGCGTTCGTCACTTTCGATTCTGGAAAACTGTATTACTCAGCTATCGTAGGAATTATTATTATTATTATTATTATTATTATTACAGCATATTTATAGTGCACCCTTTCATATAACATGTTCAGGGGCACTTTACAAAGTGACAATGTAAATCACACATAAACAACAAGATTATGGGCATGTGTTAAAATTATATCTGGAATGTGTTTAACCAGTGCTATCACATATGTGATAATGACTGGCACCAATATTGTCCTTTAATGTGCAGTGCAATTGCTACTGAAATGATCAATATATTAATATTCTAATCCTGATATTCATTAGACTGTATGGTACATGATGGAGGGCCTGGCAAGGACAGCTGTCTAGTCATTTGGACGGCACGAAAAACCAAGGTCCCGTGTATACATTGGCATGCACGTAAAAGATCCCATGACAGTTGGAATTTAATATAAGAGTAGGCCATAATGCCGCTGTCCAGGCAAAATTTCCCTCATAGCAGATTGTATGGCCTACGCCTGTCTTCATAAGCCCAGTAGGAGCAGAACAGTAGGACATTAAACCCCATTTCATTGACTGTTAATATACATGTAGCACATGTACAGTGTTGGAACTACACAGTTTTAACTGTTAAATTTTCTTTGAAAATATGTTGAAGGTATTTTCTTACTTATCACCATTATGGACAGCTTTAAGAACACCAACAGCAGCAGTTGTCAATCTATCAAAACCTTGTCCAACATGATCAGCATGACATTTAGTTCTATCTTCTACCAACACTTCTCTAGGTTCACTAGCTCTTGATACATGACTTAATCGCATCAATTCTGTTAAACCCCTGAAATTATACATTCATACATGTAAATACATTAATGCCTAATATCTCTAATGTGACAGTAATGCAAAATATAGTGTATCAAAATCAATGTTAACAAAATATCTTCCTTGAATTCATAATTGTTGGAAAGACACTCGTTTTTAAATAATACAGTTTTAAACATCATGGCTGCAGAGGAAACATTATACATACATGTGTATGTACATCAGTGATTCTCAACCAGTGTATCGCAAAATCTTCCCACTGTAAGTGTGCCGCAAAATTTTGAATGGCACACCAAGAAAATTCCTCACTAAAGAAGCCAGCTATTTGACTGATGAAATTCAAACACAACAATAAAGTAAGTTCATAGCTGTGTTTTTCTTTATTTAGTTTGAGTCATTCTATGTGTCTATGACTACATGTAGCCTGTGTCTATGGTTGTCTATGCCCTGAAATATTTTTCATATATATTTAACCAAGTGTGCCGCTAATTTTTCATGTGTTCCAAGGTGAGTCATTGGAAAAAAACAGGCTGAGAACCACTGATGTACATGTACGACTCAGATTGTAATGTGTTTTAATAAGATCTCCTACATGTATGTTCTCTAGTATGTACATGTAATAAATACTCACTTCTTTCGTTTATATGGTGATTTGGGTAAGTCAGCTGTCGGTACAAGCTGTTCACCTGGTCTCGCCCATAATATAGGACCATCATTACTTTCTTGTGGAGAGATCTTAATAGCTGATAATGGACCCCAGGGCATCACAGCTTTGAGAAATGGACTATCTTCCAACATTCCAAGAAAATCAGGAAAATAATCTCCTACTTCTTCATGAACAGTTCCAACTAAACTAATCTGCAGTAATGGACCTGATCGGAAAGTTCCGTTGCAGTATGATTTTTGGACAGTTTCCCTGAATTTTTGCATGGTTGTAGTTTCAATGTCTGATTTACCGAGCACATCCGTTTTTACAGTGAGATGGGGATATAAGTCTGCAAAGTAATCAATAAAATCAGGTAAATATGCTGCCGCATTGTGCACTATCCCCATTACACAATTGGCCACGCCTTCACTGGTTTCACCATAAACTAATTTGAAGAATTCGTCGGAGAATTCATTCATTTCTTCATCACTTAAAACTGATAATTCTTCCTGATATGCATGAATAACCGTTGCACCACCATTAGCATAATGTTCCACATGAATAAATTTTGAATATTTGGAGGGAAATGAGAGAGAATTGGGACCACAATCGAATGCTTTTCGATCACTTTTAACCATTTTGGTGTCTGTCATGTGGAAATTTACATCAGTTTTTAACTCTACATGATCAATTTTTTCCCTTTTTATGATCAGTTCACTTGAAGAATCCGATATTAATTTATGATGATCACTCTTTTCAGTCTTAAAGTCAAGGGGTAAACCTGAGTTGGATTTAGATGTATGAGTTTGAGTACCACATGATACTCGACTCCTATGTTTTGAGGAGCTGGATGAATTGCTCGATTTTGAATCAACAAGAATGTGTTTATGGCTTGTGTGACTGTCTTTATGATGATGAGACGATGAAGATGATGATACTTGGACACCTTTGCTTTCAGTCCGTCTTCGAAGATTAACCTGCACACCACAATTAAATACAATTCTCTTTTTATTAGGTGTCCTCGGAGACTGAACAGAGGTAGATTTTACGGGTGAGATTGAGACATGATTATAGTTTGTGTTTCCATTAGTTACAACCAATGGCTTCTTTCCCCCTGGATCAATACTACACACATTAGAAATCACACTTTGATTCTCTTGTTGTTTTAGTCTACGTAAGGGATCCAATCTTGATATGTAAGTGCCTGCGGGACGATAATCCATTATCTCTTCTATGTTTGGTTCTATTTTAATTATTGGCACCTGATTGTCATTTGTGGCATCATCTGGTGCTTTTTGATCCAACTGGATCGGAACAGGAGTAGTATTTGTAGTTTCTGGTACATCTACAAAGAGAGATACATGTAATTTTAAAAAATGACAATTTTACAGTGTAATTTGAAATCATTTATTAGACCATCTCTGATTAATAAGTATCCATTGTACATGTAAACATGATTGATAGTGATCATGATTTAGAATGGTATGGAATGGTTCATCCCCATCACAGAACAAAATCTTAGATGACAGATTCTCTATCTGTTCTGTACACTGAATCAAAACATTAACATTCTAACAAAACTTTATACAAATGTACTAGATACAGGTACCTGAAACTGTTTGTGTTTGGATTTTTTCTGCGGTGTCATCTTCTGTTGTACTGCCAATCATTTTGCCAGCAGAAAAGGATATGGGTGATTTTGCTTTCGGTGATGATGTCTTTGATCTTGGAGAGAGTGAATTACTGTTTATTGATGTATCAGAATCGGTTCCTTTAGAAAATCTTTTTTGATCTTTTCTAGCTTCATAATCATCAACATAACCTGATCTTGATAAACTACGATAATCATGTTGTATTCTTCTGCGTTTACCAGATTCGGGACTAATACAAGCATCTGTTGTAGAAATTGGAGATACTACTGGCATAGATAATCTTGGTCGCTTTGATTCTGGAGATTCTTTGAGCTCTTGAGAACATTCTTCAACTGCATCGTCTGTCGATTTGGAAACGATAGGACATTTCAAGCCTGGCAAATTACGAAATCCATGTTGATCTCGCTTGAATTCTGAGCCTTGTTTTGTTGTGGCAATTCCTTCGTAAGGCTTCTGATCGCGTGCCTCAATACTTTCCGCTGTTAATTTGGCTTCTTTCTGCAATATTTCGAAGATATTGCCCTTTTTGTTATCATCAGGACGCAACTCAGCTAAATCTTCATCCGACATTTTCTTTCTAAAACAAAAATGGCTGTTCTTGCGGTTCCGAACACTGTTGTGTTCTATATTTCCATTGGTTAAAATTTGGGGAAAACTCAAGAAATGTTTGTTTTAGCCAATCACTGATAAGTTTGCTAAAACCGGTAGTTCTGATTCGTACATGCGCACTTCATTAATCTTTCCATTTCGCAGACTTTTTAAAACGTGATGGTAAACTTTTTGTAGTTTTTACTTCATAATTTTAATAAACAGAAAAAAAATGTCAGGCGATTCTGCATCGGCAGCTAAAATTCAGAAACTCTCTGCTCCAGAAGATGAAAGCGACAAACTCGATTCCTCTACTGGGGACTTTGACAAGGAAACACAAACCGCTCTTGAAGATATTGATGCCTGCCAAACAGAAATTGATGCCTTGAATGAAAAAGCCAGTGAAGAAATTTTACAAGTGGAGCAAAAATACAACAAATTACGGAAGCCACACTTTGAAGCTAGAAATAAATTGATTCAGAAAATACCCAATTTCTGGATGACGGCTGTATCTTTTTATTTAAACTGTTCTTTGTCCTACTTGTGTAGGGCTAACACCATGTGACTATGTCTACTATAGTATTACTAAACAAGCACTAAGCCTTTGTAGATTGCAGAGACTACGAAAGGTTGAATTTTAGATGCTTCCTATTTTTTAAAATTTTTGATGGATTTTCACAAGTACTGGTACATATCATATATGGTTCATAAACCGCTATCTATGTTCAAATCAGAATATGTATTGTGTCAGCTTATTGAATAAAAATGGCTTGTTTTTTTTTTTAAAGGAAATACTGAATGGAATGCATTCTGTTCATAGAACCATTATAGTTTACTTGTAAATGTTTGAATAGTTTTGTAATGTACACCGGGTTATAGAGTCAAAATGGCCCCTTGCTTGTATTTTTTATTTGTCTTAACTTGTACAGTTTATAAATCATCCTCAGATATCTGTTATATTAAACAAAGAAGATGAAGAATGTCTACAGTTTTTAGAAAAGGTATAGTATGAAAATAGGTAACAATTTATTATTTCAATGAAGTCTGTTATTGCTTGCGGATATGACCAATAGCGAGTATTATAGGTACCATAACTACAAATTTATATTGCTCAAGAAATTAATAATTAAAAGTAAAACCTTTTAAATGAACTTTGATCCTCATTTTAAAACTCATTTTCTATTTTTTTTTGTTTGCAGGTTGAAGTGGAAGAGTTTGAAGACATCAAATCAGGATATAACATAAATTTTCATTTTGCCTCCAATCCTTATTTTTCAAATGACCTTCTTACAAAAGAATTTCATCTGGGTTCATCAGGTGTGTTATAAGTTTAGTTCAAAGCTTTTCCTGGAATTCAAAATCTTGTGACATATATTTATACAAAGCTAAATTGCTGCTATTAAAAAAATGGAATTTGTATCGCACTAGCCATTGATTGGTTTGTTTTTTTTTAAAAATGCAGACTTCTCCTTATATTTAAGGTGATCCTGTATCAACGTCTACTGAGATAAAATGGAAGGATGGGATGGATTTAGTTAAGAAAGCAAAAAAGAATCAAACAAATGGAAATCGTAAACGAAGATATGGGGTAGCTGGTAGTTTCTTTACTTGGTTTACAGACAACACTGATCCATCTATAGATGAAATAGCCGAGGTAAAGATTTAATCCTAAATTTCAAAATTAGGTGCTTCAAATGTACTTGACAAAATTCCAAAATCACAGGTCAAATTTTGACTTTTAAAGCTTGTGACTGCAATACAGGACACAATTCTTGATGGAATTTGTTTAAAATTTGGAGGGATTATTAATTAGGTGCTTTACTGAGAAACATAGGGTACAATTCAGAAAATTTAAATTATGCATTTTGGAGTTATCTGCCCATTGATGTTCAAATCTTGTGAACAAGATGCATAACAGAGTTCTTGATAAAATGTTTTCAAACTCCATAAGTTTGTTTTTTATAGTGAATAAGTAAGAACCCTATTGACTTTCAAAAATTTAGGAGAGAAAGAGCTAAGAGAAGTTGAGCTTGGTACACATTGCTGTCTGAAGTGATTGCATACATTGAGAGTCGTATTTATGTAAAAAAATTTACCTTAAGAAATTTGTTAAGAAAAATCATAATTGATAGGTCTATTGATGCTAAAATACAAGATTTAACATAAGAAAAATGTAGATGCACATATCGGATTTGGAAACACATTGCAAATAATTGCATGTAACTCTGACAAATGGACTAATTACTGGTAGTTAAGATTTGTGACATTGACCTCAAGGGACATAACTCCAAAATTTGTAGTTTCTACACTGGAACATGAACTAAGTCACTGAATATTTTGTAAATATATTTTTCAGGTATTAAAAGATGATATGTGGCCAAACCCATTACAATACTTTTTGGCTCCCGATATTGAAGTAGGAGAAAATGGAGTGAGGTTAGTTACATTATATGTTTTCAAATCTGCAATGTCCCAGCGCTCGAAATTTTGAAATTTTCATTTTGTCTTAATATTGGATATCAGAAGCCCATCTTTTCATGGTAAGATAACAACATCAATGTTGATTTAGATTGACCAATAAATCAGTTTTGTAATGTCGAAGATTTTGGATTGGATGATATGCAGTTAGAGACTTGCCTCCTTTAACCATTAGCCCAGTTTGGAGCAGAACAGTTGGGCGTTAAACCCCTTTTTATTTCATTTTCATTTCTTTTAACCACTGGGGCGTGGATGGCCAAATGGTTAGCGAGTGCGCGCTGTATCATAAGGTCAGTCATTGAGTCAACTGGCCTGGTTTCAATTCCTCAGTTGTATGTGACGAGGAGTAGGGTCGCCTGTCCAACCTCGTGGCTTTTCTCCAGCTCCTCAGGTTTCTTTCCACTGCTAAAGACCCCTACGCCCAAGCGAATTATTGAAATAAAATTCCCCGGTTGTACGTGGCAAGGAGTAGGGTCGCCTGTCCAACCTCGTGGGTTTTCTCTGGGTCCTCTGGTTTCCTCCCACTGCTAAAGACCCCTACGCGCAAGCGAATTATGTAAATAAAATTAAACCATATGTTAGTCACGAAATGACCTAGTTTGTGTCGAGTGGACGTTAAACCCCATTTCTCTCTCTCTCTCTCTGAAATAAAATTGAGCCATGTGTTGGTCCTGAGCTGCCCATTCCCCTCTCTCTCTCTCTCTCTCTATCAACACAAGTATCTGTATAACTGCGAACCAATTTTATCTCTTGAAAAGGCTGATGATAATTAATATGAATTAACATGACATGATTATTATAGTGATGAAGATGATGATGAGGATGATGAAGATGATGATGATGAACACGATGAATCAGTTGTGGTTGTTGAAGATGAGGATGGTATGATGACTGTTTAGATAGCTTTATCCTTTCTTATTGTATGATGTTTACATAAATTAGGTTGTTATTGGTATATGCCAATTCCCAGGGCTAATGGCTTTGTGGTTGACAAGATTTGTATGTGTGTTTAGTTGTTGCCATGTTAAGGCTACACAAAATAAATGTCTTGTTTCTCGGGCAACTGACAGCTGAAACTGTAGGAGGGGAGGGCGGTTTATTTTTTTTTTTACCTCATTTCTGGCTAGAGGATGGTGCAAAATAAAATTTGGCTATTGTTGAAAATTGTTGGGGCGGGAGGGCGGCCTTGTATTTTTTTTTTTTTTTTTTTTAATGAGAAAGTCATTACTTGTCTACGGTTTTGCTTTCAGTTATATATTATACATACTTAGAACATAAACCCAAAAATCAAGTCTACTCAAACACTGAACACTGACTGAAAGGAAAATAATTTTCCATATTTAATTCACGTAATGTAGCTTTCTAATGGTAATGGTGACAACCATAATTGAAATTGGTTTAAAATAAAATTCCGTACAACTATTAATAGCCGTCCATAATAACGACAATATTTTAAAGAGTAAGCTTCTGTCAGCATGTGTATCAAAAATAATCATCATGGTAAACGACACTTAGATCTAAATCTAGTATCGCTGGTTTATAATGATTGACCTAATTCCAACCAATGCATGTCATGTGTCATCGGGATTCGGGAAATGACTGTTTCTCAGGATATTCAGTGTGTTTCACAGGATATTCGGTGTTCTATCTGGGGTTTATATCGAATGACTATTTAAATTTAACTAACAACTCGTCAGTAAAACCATCAAATGTGTAATCCAATTATTATTTTCCGGATTATCAAAACTACCGTTAAATGTGCTAATGACCCAGATTCTGACTAAGGTATGGTGACTATCATCGTATCGTATTCGTAGCCACAAGTTATAATAATTAACCTGTTCTACGATTCATTGTTTTATAAGTAGGATTTTTTCAAACATGGACCGACTGAAGCCGGCAAGACTAATAAATTGGCCGCACGCGCAACCAATTTTGCGTGCGGGTGGTGCCCGAAAAACAACTTATTTTATTTGTGTTGCCTAAGGAAAATGTGTTGAATTATTTTTATTTTATGGCTTTGTGGCGGACTAAAAAGCACATGTCAACAAAAGTTTCGCTAAAATTTTCCATAGATGACTGTGTCAAAACTCAATTTCCTTGTGTTGGGAATAGCTCAAAGCATTCTTTTCGTATCACTGTCATTTTATTCTCATACGTTTTCACTAAATTTGTTGACTGTTGACTGTTCATCAGCAAAATTGAAAGTTACATGATAGCCATCTGATGCATTAATGAATGGCAACAGCACCAGTAGATGATTATGCCACTGCTCAGTCAAAGGTCTTTCCTTTTGTTATGTTTACATAACTGCAGAAAAATAAACTTGTATGTTAAGTCTTGTAGTATGTAAATCCAATATATGTAGACCTAGCTAGATTAATTAAGTATAAAATGCAACAGTTATTATTATTATTAATAAAAATAACAGCTGCATTGATATAATAATATTATAACTTATGTATGAGTGTTGTCAGGGTGTTGTTGGTTTTAAGTTTTGATGTATATATTTAATCCTTTACAGATGATGAGGAACCCTATGATGTTGATGATGATGAAGATGATGACGATGATGAATTAGATGAATCATCAGGTAATTTATATTGTAATAAAACACTCTTGGCATTGACAGTGTCTAATCCTTCGGATGAGATGAACAACCAAGGTCCTGTGTACACATTGGTGTGCACATTAAAAAACCCTTGACAGTTTGAATAGGCCATAGAGCCACTGTCCAGACTAAATTAGCATCATGGCAAGCTGTATGGCGTAAACCTGTCTTCATTAACCCAGGTGGGGCAGAAAACTGGGGCTAGCCGTAAGGTTACGTAACTCATTTAAGGAATTATACAAGTGACATAGTAATCACGACTATCATTACAACTATGTCATACTGATTTTGTAACGAAAACTTAAAATCATGTATTTTTTTTATTTTGAATAGATAAAGTAGAAGTAATAGAAGAAGATGAGGAAGGTGATGAAGAAGAAGATGAAGCAGCAGCAAGGAAATTAGATGAAGAAGCTGAGGCAGTAGATGAGAAATAGTCCTGTCCCAGTCCATCATCTTCACTTGTTATTGTTACACATCATTTTATCTACATATTGTACATAGACAACCACAAGACATACACCAATACACAGTTATACAACACCATTATATATACATGGCTAATATAAAACAGCAACTCTCTCTCTCTCTTAAGAATTTTAAAACCAAGCATTTTTACCAACGACAAGTTTACAGCATCCAGATCTATAATTAGTTCTAGAAATTTAAATATTTCATATTTTTAGGAACTAAAACCTCTTTTTAAAAATTTTGCAAACCAAGAATTTTTACGTACAGCATCCAAATCTTTAATTGATTCTAGAAATTTAGATATTTCATAAAACCTCTTTTTAAGAATTTTGCAAACCAAACGATATGTTTACAGCATCCAGATCTATAAATGATTCAAGAATTATAAATATTTCATATTTTTAGGAACTAAAACCTCTTTTTAAAAATTTTGCAAAAGAACCTTTTTTACGTATGATACGTTTACAGCATCCAGAGCTATAATTGATTCAAGAAAATTTACTATTTCATATTTTTAGGAACCAAAAGCTATTTTAGAAAAAAAAAGACAACATATTGGATGTAACTGCATTTAAATTTATGCCATACAGATTGAATGACGTGTCAAATACATGAGAAACATGCAAAGAGACAAAGTCTATTATTTCAAATACCATAGCTTCAACAAATAGAATACCTCAAGATTTTTATATGATCGATGAGGAACAAACATTTACATCATTAATTATAAAAAAACTCATTTAATGTGCTAGATAAGATAGGTTTAAGCTTAGATTTTGTTGTTGTGTTTTTTATTTGAAGTGGTATTTAAAATGTTTCAAGGATTTGTGTGTGAAAAAATAAATTACTTTTGGGAATACCCCTGAAAGTTTGAGTTAGGAAGAGTTGCATAAATTCTATTTTCTTATATCACAAAATTGATCAATTATCATATTTTAAAAAGTGCTGACATATACATTTATTGAATTGTAATCCATCAAATTATTGTTTATTCTTTCCAAGGGTGTTGTTGATGTATTTTTTAAAAACATTGCTAGTTTGTTACTATAATTATTGGATTGAGTTAGAATAGTCCATGATTTTATAGTTTTGTTTAGTTCTTTAATAAAGCCACTAATCTTCATGCGAGGGATTTTGAATCCCTTGCAAATTACAATATTGTGAAAATGGATCTCTATGTGACCAGTGACAGCAAAATCAGTCGGAAGTCGCATTCATTCATTTTGCGCTATAGGCTATATGTACTGCAGTCAGTAGTGAAATTAATGATTTTCAGTTATCATCAAACAACCGTTTGAAATCGTTTCTTTCAAAATTCTATATCTTTTTTAATTATTTGAAATCTAAATGCCTCAAAAATTGATTTTGATAAGGAATGTTGAATGATACATGATCAAGATTCTCCCTAAAACAATCGAAAGTAGTGGTTTATTTCACATCAAATAATTTTACAACCAATAGTCCGAAAAGCAATTTTTCTTGCATTATAAAGCCTACAGTTGTGGCCTTCAGGAAATGTATAAATATCAGTCCAAAATTGCATTTTAAAGCCTACAGTTGTGGCTTTGAGGAAATGTATGGAACTTGATTTTGGTGAAGTGACCGAAGTAACTGATTTTGCTGGCACCGGTCACATATAAATATCAGTCAAAAAATGGTTGGCAACTATTGATATTTAATTGAATGTGTAATAATCAATTTGAGTACAGTTTATCATGGATTAAGCCAGATATTGTCCCAAAAATACAAATAACGATCAGAAGCTTTAATCGGGACATTGGACCAAAATATATTCTATATTCTATTGGTTTATATTTGCATATTGTAAGAAAAATTTATCTTGATTATTGGTCTCAATTGCCCCCGTCTGGTCCCAGTTTTACAAGCATTCTTAGACTTAAGTTAAGAATTTACTCAACTTTCAATCACTGTCTATGAGAAATATCTATGATCCAGAAACACAAAAAATTTGGAGATAGTTTCTTATTGATGTATTTGATACATTAACTTAAATCTGAGAATGCTTTGTGAAACCGGGTCTAGGGTGTTTCTGCTTGGACTATGACCAATATTAATCTGGACGAAAATAGCACCAAATTCGTATATAAAAATATTCTTGTATGTCTTATGATTAATTCACCCCTTGTGTGAATTTTATAGATGAACTGCTAAACAGATGATAACCATATACATATTTATGTTTTTTTATCATGGCAAATATTCGTTGTAGTCATTGAGGAGACATTTTAGACTGGCTGGGGTAATGATCTCAATTTGGTATGTACTTTATAAGGTAGGATTCATTTTGTAAATATGTACCAGATATTAACTAATTAATTCAGACTAATGAAGTTTTAGGGATCCCATGATTTATTGTTTGTATCATACATGAAATTTAAGGACATCAGTTGATTTATGTTAAATTATCATCATGGGCTATTTATGCTCATTTATTGTTTATACATACAGGGGTACAATATATAGGGCATACATATAAATTTAAACAGAAACTATTGAAGTGTTTAATCTACAGGGGTGTCGGATAGCCAAATGGTTAGTGCGTGCGCGCAGTGTCATAAGGTCTGTCATTCAGTCAACTGTCGTGGTTTCGGTTCCCTGGTTGTACGTGACAAGGAGTAGGGTCGCCTGTCCAACCTCGTGGGGTTTCTCCGGGTCCTCCGGTTTCCTCCCATTGCTAAAGACCCCTACGCGCAAGCGAATTATGGAAATAAAATTGAACCATATATTAGTCCCGAAATGACCTGTTTTGTGTCGAGTGGATGTTAAACCCCATTTCTCTCTCTCTTGTTTTATCTACAAAGGTCCTTGCATGAATTGTATATGCAAACAGCCAGATACTATGTGCTGTTTTGTTCTGACCAAATATTCATGTACAGTACAGTACTCATGTACAGTAAAATAAACAGAGTCTGTACGAACATAGATATACAAACCCAGGTATGTCAGTAGTAACAATAGTCATCCAGTAAATAGTCATTATGTCTTTGCTGATGAAGTTCTATCAGAATCTAGGTTGTTTTTTGTATGGTTCAAGTGGTAAACTCTCTGGCTACATGTTATTCGAACTACACAAACTCTATGGGGGTAAAAGCACGAATAGATTATTCTTTTTAAATTATTGGTATACAGTTTAATAAGTTTGTCTTTGCCATACCTGGTTTAAGCGCTGCTGCATTCTCCTCTGTTGTTTTTATTCCTTCTAGGAAGTTCGTTTACCGAAATCAATCGATCATGGCTGCAACTTGACTTGTCACAGGAATCAATCGATCATGTCCGTAACTTGACTTGCCACGGGAATCAATTGATCTTGACCGTAACTTGACTTGTCACAGGAATCAATCGATCATGACCGTAACTTGACTTGTCACAGGAATCAGTCGATCATGTCCGTAACTTGACTTGTCACGGAAATCAATCGATCTTGACCTCAACTTGACTTGTCACAGGAATCAATCGATCATGTCCGTAACTTGACTTGTCACAGAAATCAATCGATCATGTCTGTAACTTGACTTGTCACGGGAATCAATCGATCATGTCTGTAACTTGACTTGTCACGGGAATCAATCGATCTTGACCGCAACTTGACTTGTCACTAGAATCAGTCGATCATGACCTGAGCTTGACTGGAATCACCTGTTATTACACTAACTTGAGAGAAAACTCAGAAATTTTGTAGGCGTAGTCGAACTTGTTTCAGAAATAAAATTGGTATAGTTTTAATAATTTCGGAAAAGCGCTTTTCATGTGTTTTTCTGTCATTTAGCAGAATTGTATAATATGGTAGATATAACATTTATGTATTATTTGCTTTTAATGAAATAGAATTGTAATTTGAATGGTTGGGTTAACTGTAAAAAATGCAGTGTTCTAATGTTATTATATTTAATAGTGTGGATATTTTACTTCTTTTTTTTTTTTCATTGTCTTCTTTATGATGAATCAGTTATTATGTACCATAAAACAAATCAAAGAAATTGTACATGTTTACAGGTGTTTTGACTATTTTTCAATTCTTGAGATGGCAGCGTTTCAAGAAATTATTGGGAGATGCCAATTGTAGACCGGTTGGGGAAGTTTAGGTATTTACGGAGTCCAAAATGGCCGCTTTATATAAATGAGTATTTTGGGGAATACTAACCCGAACCCTTTTAAGAAGAGTAAAAGATAAATTGGATCCAAGTTTAGTCTTCTAAAAAGGGTTAGGCCTAATATTCCCCCAAATTATCATTTATATAATAAAGCGGCCGAACCTCCCCAACTGGCCTACAATTAGCATCTCACGAGATTATTAGTTTTAGGCCTTTAGGCTATGGTGCTAAAAGCTTCTAGTTGTTTTGATGGGGCGGAAGATTGACACCCACCTTTATACTTGTCTGATAAAGAATAAACAGAAACGCCACTGCTCGGACAAAATGTCCGTCATATAGCACACGGCATGTCCATCTTCATTAGCCCAGTTGGTGCAGAAAGTTTGGACATTTCATATCTCATTAAGGCCTAAAAACACCCAACAAGAAATCAGACAAAAGTATTTAAAAATTAGAATGAAAATATATGGAGGCACACATTATCTGTTCTACATTGCATATTAATGAAATGATTCACTTCTATTAAAACATTTGTCATTTAAGCTGCTTTTATGAAAACATCATTTATGAAATTGTTCTTGTAAATAAATCTTATGTGTGCTAAAGAAAATAATAAAAAAAATATTAAAATTCAATGGTTTTATCCTGTTTTTAGTCCACCTCTTTCCCAAACACATACAGTTAAGAGTGCTGGTTGGTATTGTTTCACTGATTGGTGTATGGTGTACCGGTAGTCATGGTTTTCTAGTAAAATACATTACTCACAGTTTTGGTGACAATAAGGTACTTGCTCACTAATCAGAAAGTCCCAGTGTTGGACGTGAAATTTTCTTAGAAATTTTAGGTGTGGTTTTCACTTATCAGAGGTGTTGGGAGGGGGGCATGGCAATAAACAGTCTAGTCATTCAGATGGGATAGAAAACCATGGCCGTGTGTACTCATTTGCAGGCATGTACAAGAACCCATAACAGCTGGAATCGATGAAGAGGATGTAGAAACGCCACTGTTCGTGCAGCAAGTTCCCTCATAGCAGACGGAATTGCATAAGCTGGTATTCATTAATTCATTATCCCAGTTGCGTCAGAAAAGAAAGTACAACGTTAAACCCCATTACATTTAATTTTATCTTGGTATAAAATAAATTCCAAAAATACCTTTGAATATTTTATTTCAAAGCTCCATTAATGATGCCATGAATTATAAACAGTAAGATCATTTATGACAACAATTACTCTTTGATTTTACTATTGTAAACTTAAATCCGTCAAATAGAATTAACAGTCCTACACACAACCCAGTCAGGAATATCTAACATTAATTGTAAAGAGGCAGTCACGAAATAAAGTGGTTTTATGTATGCTAACCAAAAGCCAAAATGTAGAGAAATCAACCTAATAGCTCGTCAGAATGTTTCAGCTCAAAATATTGAGACGCTCGACGTGATTACAGAACTCTTTTAAGGAATTTTATTGTTCAGACGTGATGTAATTTAGGCAAGTACGTACACATGACGGTCCAAGCACTTGGGAACAGCGTGCATTTTGGGAACTTTCCACATATGGAAAGAGAGTTTTCATATTTCTGAGAAACTGTACCACAGAGCTTGACATAGCTGTACATGACTATGATCAAGACTTTGCCGCACACACAATTAATCCACTTGATTCACTAAAAAAATATGTGGGATGTTTCCTTTAACTGTCATCAAATGTCATAATTAATTACTGTCAATAACCATTTAAGAAGATATCTGAAGAATCTGATACCATTTCCCTCTATATTCTCTACAAGAATTTCAACTTTGTGACCTTATCCAAGTAAGATTTTGATGATGTTCTATAATAATGGATACAGTAGGAAAGTTCCAATGAGATATTTCTAAAACCCCAAATCCAGTAACTTACCAGGGTTATGAATAGGACTGTTAATTGATTTGAATAATTTTTGGATCAATAATGATTTTGGCATTCCAGTGGGTGGTGGACCATGAATTTACACCAATGTTCTTAGAACTGTATAAATGAGAATTTATATCTCTTAAATAACTGGTTCCACATGTAATGTAAATTCATGTCACCTGCTAAAATGTGACATTTGGCTTAAATCAAGGTAAATTCATGTTTCTCTTAAAAATTAGAAAACACATCAAACATGAATAACTCATTATCTCACCTCTCTATTCAATAACAGTGAAAAGTGAATTGATCCAATTAAAACAATACAATATGAAAATTCTGTTCACATGCACTTTCAATAACAATTAATAAAACAATATAACATTAAAATTCAGCTAACATGCACTTTCAGTAACAACAATAAGTTTAACAAATATAATATTAAAACAACATTATCAGATATAATGTCTGGAATATTTAATTCAAATAAATAATGATGAATTAAATCTAACTTAAAATATATATACATATATATATATATGTGTATTAAATTCAAATATGATGAATGAAATCTAACTGAAAATAAAATCACAGTATTACCGGCATGTAGCAAAGTCATTTAAATCTACCGGTATTCCACAGCTAGAAACAGTAAAATTGCAAAACAATTGACGATAAGTGTCTCTTCATTTTTAGGATCATTTTTGACAGGAATAGTTATCAATGATAATGACAAATCAAATGAATGAGCTGAATGCGATATATTTTAACAAGTTAATTATTTAAGTGAATGAACTGAATATACTTTAACAAGGTAATTAAGTGAATGAGCTGAATATATTTTAACAAGTTAATTAATTAAGCGAATGAGCTGAATATATTTTAACAAGTTAATTAAGTGAATGAGCTGGATATATTTTAACAAGTTTATTAATTGAGCGAATGAGCTGAATATATTTTAACAAGTTTATTAATTAAATGGATATGTTAAAGGTGCTAAATTTTTCACGACAAGCTTGTTTATTAACCCACTGTGCTAAATGTGATATATTTCAACAACAAATTAATTCATAAAATTAATGAGCTGAACGTGTTAATATATTTTAACTAGTTAATTAGATGAATGAGCAGAATGTGTTATATTTTAACAAATGTGTTCATAAATTTTAATGAGTTAATTAAATGAATGAGCTATATGTGGTAATATAACATAATGAGTTAATTAAATGAATGAGCTAAATGTGTTAATATATTTTAATGAGCTAATTAAATGAATGAGCTAAATGTGTTAATATATTTTAATGACAAGTATTTAATGAAAAGCGTTAATATTATTTTAACACATTAATTAAATGAATGGGGCTGAATGTTAATTAATTAAATGAATGAGCTAAATGTGTTTGATTGACCAAGTTAATTAAATAAATAAGCTGAATGTGTTAATATAATAAATATAAAATACTGGTATATGTACAATGTCTATATAACACATGGATATTAAATATTAATAATACATTACCATATGACAACATTGTCGCAAAATTGTGCAGAGATAAAAAAAAAAAAAGAATACCGGGGACATATAACTTTGCACGCACGAATAAAACAACAATATTCTGTTAGTCTTTCTTAAAAGATAAACTATGGCATTATGGGACTACTATAATTTAAAGCCAGTGGTCATTATTTCTATTTTCATAAGATATTCAAATTTTCATGGCTTACTCCATGCTGATATTTACTCTAATTGATTATTTAACAAACAAAAATATCAATGGTATTTGATCTCACGGCTTCGATTCAAGCGGACTTGAAAAGATTTGTCTTGTATTATGTCATCTACAGATGATGAAGAATGTTATGAAATTTTCAATTCATCCTGTCTTTGTAAATACTGAATGGAATTAAACCATTTTTAGTGTTTTATTGCTCGAAGGGATTCAGCTTTCACAATTTTGTGATTTAAATCCTATCAAACAACAATCAGTGGCTTCAAAGTTACAATTTCATATTTTTAAGTTATATTTTTAAAATGTATTAAAATAAAGCCTTAAAATAGATGGTATCTATAAACAGTCCTACCTTGTTAAAGAATAATCCTATTAATCCTATAATTCACTATTGCCAGTTGAGAAATTGGCAAAAATATCATTTTCAACCTCAAATTCAAACATTTGAAGATAGCTATTCCATGGTGGGGAATAGGAAAACAAGGGAGGAAATTGGTAGGTAATTGTGTTATTATTTCCAGTGTGAAGATTTTTAAGTGTGAGAAAGATAACCTATGATCGTATAATAGTGAGTTGACAACCTATTGAGCAAAAGACATAGAAATAATTATGTTTTGACTTTCTTAGAAAATATGAAATTGTAACTTTAAGTCCAATACAGCTCCAGAAAAAAAAAATCATACAAATATATTTCTAATTGAATCTTATTGTGAGGAAATCTTGCTTATCACAAAAAAACTAAATCATAAAAGTTTGATAAACAGTTTGTCATTGTTTACAAAACATCTACTTCATCCATTTTAAATTTCTTAATTTTGATTTTCTAGAGTTTGTTTAAAATTATTTATTTTTTGAAATTCTATCCCATTTGCTTCTTAACTTCATATTCATTTTTTGATGTTTCAAATTTCAAATTAAGTACCCACTCCCAAACATAGTTTCTCTTTACAAAATAACCTCTCTATAACATCACTTCGCTGATACCAAACTTTATTTTGGTAGCTGATCAATTTAAGAATAAGAGTTTTCAAACGTTTTATTTGAGAAATGTTCAAGTTTGTAAGATTCAAGAAGTTTGTAGATAGGAGAAGGCTAGGTAGCCCTGGGCCCTCGGACCAACTGGTTTCCTTGGGCCTCCCGAATACTTGACATGATGAGGACTACCAATTTAAGAATTAGATTTATCTCACGTTGTATTTGAGAAATGTAGAAGTTCGTACGGTTCAGTAAGTTCGTAGATGACCATATCATAGTATGCAAAGACTGGATGTAGCTGATTTTTTAAAATAAATAACAAAATTGTTACTTATAGTATCAGAATGGGACATTTCAACAAATCATATTTCGCTAATATAAATCCTTCTCAATAAAAACATTTCAATTAATAAACACTATAAAGCAACATATAGAAAATTCGATGATTGAAATATTAAGAATTGAATATGACAATTAAGTAAATCTGAAATATTTACAAAAATCACAATTTAATGAAGTACTTTTACATGACTGAATAAATCATTTTGATAAGTTATGTAATATTTACAATGGATTCATTAATATAACCTGTTTTATATATTAGACAATATGGCCAGCCATATACCTGTGTAAACGTTGGCGTGCACGTAAAATGAGTTGGAATTAGATGAAGACAAGACAGAAACGCCAGTGTCGGGACAAAATTCTTCTCCATAGCATTGGAGAGATCACCATAGAAACCAGCAGTTGCCAACCAAGATACGCCCACATTTTGCAAGAGATGGATAGAGAACAAGCGATTTTTCGTACAATCAGTAGCCATAATCCAAGCAGTTATGGTCTGAAATAAGCGAAGATCGAAAGGGACTGAGATCTTTGGGATATAAAGATATATTTTAAGTTTCATCAAAATCGGACAAAAATTGTGACCTCTAGCAGGTCCACAACCTTGGTATTACACACTTTTACACATTTTGACGGGTAGTTATGGTCCGATTTCGAAAGGAATGGAGATCTTCAGGCGATAAACCTAAATTTTAAGCTTCGTCAAAATCAGAAAAAAATTACGGGCGGACCGGAGTGACGACAATATACGTCAACATAAAAATGTTGGCATTTACAAAATAACCAGCTTGTACTCCTATGCAGCCATCATATCATTATAAACACTGATAAAAGACTTAGGCTTGAATTTGAGTCTGACAATGTCTGTGACAGGTGCCTTATTTCCAGACTTGCTGAAAGAAATAAGACATTCTGAAAGCATGTGTTAGTGTGTTAACGAGTATTTGAAGCATGTTGTATATTATCTATTTGATTTAATTCTGTTGTTGAGGATCTTGACAGGCAAGCACGTTTCATTTTAGAGAAAAGACCCCCATCACTTTGACTTCGTGTCATGGCTGCTTCTGAAAAGAGAGAAAATGCAACATTTGAGTAATGATCTTCATGTAAAAGACTTACAGAATCTACAAATATGAAAAGGCAACAAAAACAGTCAGAGAATTTATCTTTTCAATTGAATTGAATACTCAAATAGCATTTGAAAAAATGACAATAGTAAAATCACCATTTGATGTGACCACCAGAAGGATAAATTTCGGCACTTGCTATTTTTTTAATTCTGTCTCTAATTATGTGGTTTTCCTGCACTGTCTATTTACATTCTTCATCTATTCACATCCTATAATTGTCTATTCACATCCTATAATTGTCTATTCACTTCCTTCAATTGTCTATTCACATCCTTCAATTGTCTATTTACATCCTATAATTGTCTATTCACATCCTTCACTTGTCTATTCATATCCTATAATTGTCTATTCACATCCTATAATTGTCTATTCACATCCTTTAAATGTTTATTCACATCTATAACTGTCTATTCAGATCCTTCAAATGTCTATTTAATCATCTATTCAGATCCTTCAAATGTCTATTCACATCCTTCAATTGTCTATTCACCAATATACATCTTACCTATTTCAGGGATATCTGAAAACTCTGCTTCATCACATCTTATTAACCCTACAGCTTTAAGATTTAAAATGGAGTCAGCTATAATTCTTGCTGTTTCTTTTAAATACCCTCCACTTGTTACCATAAATATAGGAATATTTCGGGTTCTTGCTTTCTGAAATATTATCTGATCTCTTTCTATTATTCCCTGAAAAACAAACAAAATAATCTGGTATTAATTCAAAAATCACATAAAATACCTGTAGGAATTTCTTCATATTAATATCATCTGTTAAACCAAAGGACTTAATTCAAGCCACAAAATTGATTAAAAGCGTGTGCTTTTGGTTTGCATTCATCTGTATTTGTACTTGTTTTGTTTTAAAAGTCTAATAAATTGTTTCAATGGCATTTTGTAATACTAATTGAACTAAAAATACACAGTTCATCTTAAAAGATAAACAGGATACAATTCTATGGAAAATAATTACTCTTTATTACTGAGTCATATTACAGTCATCAGCTAAGGTTCTGTAGTCTTTATCAAGCAATTATCATCAGTAATAAACAGTAACTGTATTCCCTAGGATTGTGACTTGAGTATAAGTACTTGTATTCCCTAGGATTGTGACTTGAGTATAAGTAAATGTATTCCATAGGATTGTGACTTGAGTATAAGTAAATGTATTCCATAGAATTGTGACTTGAGTAAAAGTAAATGTATTCTATGGACTCAATATCTGAGAGAACCTTTATCACTTTGGGTAAAAAATGAATATGATCTGTAATTAAATTAAAGAGCATGATCAAAATTACATTTTGTAATCCATGTGGTCAAGACTGTAACAAAGTTGCTGTGGATTTTTTGGGGTTTTTTTTTGTTGCTTTACGAAAATGATTATAATTGACTCAATGCCAGCTTTAGTATAGGTCAGGCTCTGTGCTGAGTCCACAATATGGGGCCTCTATAAAACAAGACAGTGAAAGGCCCGACCGAACATCGATGTAAATTTATGTTAAATTTCAGCCAGCCCCCACCCCCCCTCCCAACTCCGTAAGTTGCAGGCCCCGTTCAACAGCATGGCTTGTATACCTCTAAGGCTGGCTCTGAATACTAATGGAAGAATAAGTCCAGAACACTGGTTTTACTGATAGAAACAAAACAGATAGAGCAATAGAATTTACCTGAGGTGAGATAGATAGATTTCCCAATGGATCACCATCTAATATATCTGTACCAGCATTATATACAATAATATCAGGTGTAAACTCGTTTAAACTACCTTCAATATGACTGTAAAATATAGATTTAAAACTTCAATATGACTGTAAAATATAGATTTAAAACTTTAATATGAGTGTAAAATATAGATTTAAAACTTCAAAAAGACTAAAATATAGATTTAAAACTTCAAAATGACTGTAAAATATAGATTTAAAACTTCAATATGACTGTAAAATATAGATTGAAAACTTCAATATGACAGTAAAATATAGATTGAAAACTTCAATATGACTCTAAATATTGATTTAAATCTTCAATGCAACGGTAAAATATAAATTTAAAACTTCAATATGACTAAAATATAGTTTTAAAACTTCAATGCAACGGTAAAATATAAATTTAAAACTTCAATATGACTAAAATATAGATTTAAAACTTCAATATGACTGTAAAATATTGATTTAATATTAAAAAGTACTATTTGAAGGTCCCACAAATATAATACTTCAAGATGTAGCGAGCCAAAAATTTTTAAAAAAATGAAATAATAAAAATAATTTAATTAATTTGATAATGGGCTTAAAATTTAAGAAAGACCTGCAATAGGCAGATTTAGCTCTTGTATAATGTATGTTTAAGTTGCTTGGTGTTCAAAGTCATACATTAGAAATTTCACATTTCTTTGTTTTAAAATCATTCAGTCACTAATTTTTTTTTTATCCTGCTTACTTTCTGACAAGACTAAGATACGTATCATCTTCTGTAAAATGTTGTAATTCTACTTTTCTCTTGATACCACCTGTAACAAATACATGTCATTGATAAATTTTTAAGTAAACAGACTGTACTCTACAGTGCTGTGCAGCCTGTAACAACTATAATAAAGTATAGACTGTGACATAAATAGTAAAGTTTACTTTATAAAACAGTGTAGACTGTGACATAAATAGTAAAGTTTACTTTATAAAACAGTGTAGACTGTGACATAAATAGTAAAGTTTACAGTATAAACTGTGACATAGATAGTAAAGTTTATTTTATAAAACAGTGCAGACTATACACCATCAATAGTAAAGTTATGGTAAAGTGTAACACTAGGGATAGCACTACAACTTTTGTCAAGAAAATATAACTTACGTTTTGCGAATCCATCATGTGGATAAATTCCTCGATTATAAACATCCATTATATAAACTCTGTCATCGGACATAAAATCACGTTCATGTCCATTACCCTGAATTGTAAAATTATTAATGATAGGACAATAAAAGAAGATTGAAATACAGGGAAGTTGAAAATTAATAATTAAATCAATTTTCTAGATAGATAAATATTTTGGGAATCATTGTTAACTAACCAAGAAACATTAGTCTCTGTTACTCCATTACTTTTAATCCTGTTATTTGGTTTCAGATTTATTTTGTGGTTTAAAGGGACCATCCCAATTTTAACAGTCTCAGAAATACAAGTCTGTGTACGTATGAAATTTAAGTGCCAAAATATTGAGGAATGGTGTATTTACCTTGTCTCAAAATTTTAGCTCAAAATATTGAGTCATTTGGATTTGAATGTCAAACCGGTTATCTGGGCACTTAACCATTTTAATATTTTGGGGCAATTTTTTCATTGGGTGACCTGATAATCTATTGCTGTTCCCTTAGAGATCTATACAGTGAATGACCCACATGCTGTACTTGATAATGAAAGGTAAATTTCACCTACATGTTAATTTTATAAAATAAAGTCTGGTTTTATGCAAACACCGTATAATATTGTTTGGGACACCGGTGTCCATTGCCAGATCAAGGCTGACGTGTTAAGTTGCTTGAAAACGTAACACATATATTGTGTGAGTTGATCAGCCCAAAAGTAGAGGATTTTAAGGGCTTTTAAAACAAAATTAAGCAGTTTTATTCTCCAAAATATAATTGAGATTGGCCTTTTAAAACATGTTAATAAAGAAAACAAGGTCTCCTCACCTGATGGGCATCTAAATCTACAATCATAACTTTAGATACACCCTCTACTTTCTCGAACAGAAACTTGATAGACAAGGTGATATCAGCGTAGGCACAGAATCCTCCACCCCTTTCAGCAGAACAATGATGAAACCCTCCTCCTATGTTTATAGCCCAGCCTCGATCTATGGCTAACTTTCCTGCCTGAAAAATAGTCCAACAAAAAATATTTATATATATAGACTATAGAAACATTCTGAGAGTATTCTAGAAGAAATACACAT
The DNA here is from genome assembly GCF_932274485.2 of Patella vulgata. Lineage (NCBI taxonomy): Eukaryota > Metazoa > Mollusca > Gastropoda > Patellidae > Patella > Patella vulgata. The sequence continues at coordinate 10,976,588 of NC_065885.2, forward strand.
CCCCTACCAGCCTTAAAAAAATGCATCCATTTACAAAAAGAGAGAGCAAAATGGAGTTTAACATCCACTTGACACAAACTAGGTCATTTTGGGACTAACATATGGTTCAATTATATTGCAATAATTCGATGTGGGAGAAGACCAAAGGACCCAGAGAAAACCCACGAGGTTGGACATGCGACCATCTTCTTGTCATGTACAAGTGTTGGATTGAAACCATGCCACTTGATTCAATGATAGGACGCATGATCATATTCAATTGGTCAGTAACTCTGTTATGTAAAACAGTCTACCAAATTTCAATCAAACACCTTAAATGTATTCAAATTGATTATCTAGCTTTTAAAGATACTTTCCCACAAAAATATTTATTGGGTGGCTATTTCCAATAAAAGTATGGCAATTATGGTATGTATATATAAAGTAGAGACACCTAATCTTACTTGAAAAATACTGGATTTCTTGAACAACACCCATGGAGCGCGGACAGGACAAAAATGAGAGGGTGTTACTAACTGGCAGCCAAAGAAATTAAGGGCTGTCTGCTCGAGTGACGTCAAAGATTGCAGGCATAGATTGTCTGACCTATTAAGGTTAGGGAGAACTTGATGAATATGTTGATAAACTTGATGGTGAGCGGACGTGGAAAAAGTGACAGTCAAGTCACGTGACACAAACATGACTTTTTAAAATAGTTTTTTATAGCTTGGGGTATTTCCCCACGAATACAATTTTTTTAGAGGGATTTGAAGCAAATTTTTGATAGAATAATTAGTTTGAATATGTTTTTAGTCCAAATATATCATCAAATCACCCAGTTTGTATGCATGATAGAACATCTCCCTGCTTGGATTCCATCTCCACTGCATTAAAAACAAGTCCAACAAAAGATTTTAGATGGTGCTATCTTGCCCTAACATACGGGACTAACATATGGTTCAATTTTATCTCAATAATTCACTTGCAAGTAGGGTCTTTAGCAGTGGGAGGAAACCGGATGACCCGGAGAAAACCCACGAGATTGGTCAGGCAAGCATAATATTCAATACATCACATCTCTTGTAAATACTGAACATAATCTAGGACTGATACTCTCTTTAGAGATTTGACTTTCACAATATTCCTTGTGATATTCTCTCTAGAGATTCAACTATCACAATATTCCTCGTGATATTCTCTATCGAGATTCGACTATCACAATATTCCTCAATCTCTCATCATCATCAGAGACTTTAATTACTTACTAATATAGTTCCACCAGTTTGATATCTAAATGGACGTAAAACTTTTCTTTGGACGACAAAATTTGGCAACAAGGCAACCGGTGGGATTTCTGTGATTCCTGCAACATTCCAACTCCACTGTGAAGTAAAAGATAAAACATAGGTGTACGACTACGAATATAAATATATACATTAATAATCATAAATTCAGGACTTTCACATTGGATTCTATTCTATGAAGTCACCGAAGATAAAATATAGATTCAAATGTTACCCACATAGAACAAATACAATGTTATTATGATATTGAAAATGATAAATATTGCTATAGACAGAAAGGGTTATCAACATTAAATCAAGACATTAATTGATAAATTGATATTTGATCAGAAATGAAATATTTATAAAAAAAACAAAAAATTCATTCATGCAATAATAAAACATGCATTATGAAGAAGGGTAGTGAATGTAAAAAATGAAACTTTGTGATAGTGTACAAAATGACGATGATTAAAAATGAAATAGAGTTTAATGTCCTATTTTTCTGCACCTTCCGGGCTAAAGAAATGAAATGAAATGGGGTTTAACGTCCTACTGTTCTGCTCCGACTTGTATTATGAAGATGGGTAAAAGCCATACAGTCTGCTATGAGGGAAATTCTGCCCAGACAGCGGCGCTACGGCCTACTCTTATATCAAATTCCAACTGTCAAGGGATCTTTTACTTGCACACTATTTTGTACATAGGTTCTCAGTTTTTCATCCCATACGAACAACTAGACAGCTGTCCTTGTCAGGCCCTCCATCCTGCACCACTGACATGGGGAAACCATGCTGGAAAATCCTGATGAACTTTCTCGGCAAACACTGGGAGCGAACACGCAACCTCCGGACTAGCGAGCCAGCATCTTACTCCCTTTGCCACCAAGGCTTCCCAGGGGCTGAAGAAAAACAGGTATACACCATGCAGTGTGCTATGACAGAATTCTTGAACTCATCGTGGCGTTTCCACTTAGTCGTCATGGAATTTAACCTGCCAAGGATTCTTTTACGTACATACAAATGATCTGTTTTTGCATCATCCAAACGACTAGATGCTGTCACAGTGACTAAAATACATGATTTCTCTACTAAGGAGAACCAAGTGTACTTTTACAGTAAAAAATAAACACAGAGATAAGCAAAAGATTTCAATGTAGGTGTAACACGTCGGCTTTGAATGCATGAAAGGCCATAAGGGCAAACAATGTGCTGCACTCTCACAATGAAGATATCTTCACAATCATCCAGATAACTCTTGAAAACTAGCGGCAATCAATTTTGTGCTTAATATTACCCCGATTTCAATAAATTGAACTAAATAAAGCCAATTCATTCATTTGACTCCATTACTCACGTTTTGAAATAAATGAAATGAAATGGGGTTTAATCTGCACCGATTGGACTTATGAAGACGGGCATACGCAATACAGTGTGCTATGAGTGAAATTTTGCCTGAACAGCAGCACTACAGCCTACTCTTATATCGAATTCCAATTGTCAAGTGTTCTTTTACATGCATGCCAATGTGTACATGAGACCTTGGGGGGAAACCACGTGACATGGGGGAAAACCACACTAGAAAATCCTGGAGAACTTTCTCAGCCAACACTGGGATCAAACTCATTCGGCCACCTTTTTAAATAGTTTGTATGAATTCATGCAAGCACTGTGTTATCTGAATTTCTGAGTAAACATGATTATGTATGGTGCATGCATATAAAAACAAATGAAAGAGATCAAGATTTGGCTTCAAATTTAGAATAATGTTGAAAATGCATCAAGGATTCCATTGAGAAATTCATATACGATTAGAAAAAAAAAGAGAATTAATGACACTTGATCTTAAAATTTTTAATAAGGACAACTGCTACATTCTTTTTCCTCCAGGATAATAGCACAGTTCAAGAAGTAATCATCTCCAACAACTAGGTCAAACCAATTTAATTTTCAGTTTTTCGAGGTCTTGTTAAAGATGTTTTATTTAAAATTTCTAAACTGAAATGTTTGTAATTAAAATTTTTTTAACTTTGGTTTTTGAATAAATAGCCACTTGAAAGACATGGAAGATGTTTTGATTAAAATTTCAAAACTGAAATATTTGAGACACAAAACTTTTAAACTTTGGGTTTTTCATGGTCTTGTTAAAGATGTTTTGTTTATAATTTCTAAATTGAAATATTTGGAATTAAAAGCTTTTGAACTTTGGTTTTTAAATTAGTCATTTTTCCAAAGAAATAAGAAGCAAAATTTTAACATGTGTTCCCGAAAAACAGGAAATCCGATTGGTGTGGCCTTAGCAAATAAATATTTAGCAACAAAAATGTCAGAAATATTTGTGAAGTACTCTCTGGAAACAGAAACTTCTTTATTACTTATTGATCAGTGCTTTTATATTTTATTAGGACAACTCTTCCTTTGTTATCAATAGACATGATATAGCGATTGTTCTGGCAAATTGTAATTTTTCTTTTGAAAACCAGTACAAAAATTATCAACAATTTCACCAATATCTGATTTTGTTGCAAGTAATATATATTTAGCTATTAAAATGTCGAAAGTGGCAACTTTTCATTAATCAGTGATGTATTTTAGACAAGATATAAGACTGTTTTGGTCGAATGTAATTGGATCATATAAGAACCAACAAGGAAATTATTACCAATTTCAACAAATATATGATTTAGCTGCAAGTACTAATAGCTTTCGTTAAATCTATCTACATGAAATGGATACAACTTTGTTTAGGATACTCCTATAAATCTAAAGCATTTAAGATTTTAAATAAAAACTGGCCAATGAATTAATACCATGACACAGAGAGAGTTGTCCTAAAACTTTCACAAATAAACTACATATAATATTAAAATAATACCTCGGATATTCCCTCAATAATATCTGTAAGCTGAAGACCAAAAAGTACCAGTGCTTATATTAAATAGGGTTAAAAAATACCTTCACCTAATAACATGTATTGGTGGTTGTTTCATGAAATAAAATATTCTCTTCATTCATGCACATTTATATGATGCCAAATGGCAAAGGTATAGTATTTATTAGTGTTTTACTATTTACAAATAAAATTTTTAATCTTTTAGAATTAGTCAATTTTAAAAAGCAATCACTAATTAGCATTAATTTAATTTTAATTAAAGGCTCAATACCACTCTTTTTGTAACTGAATAATATGTCCCAATCTTTATTCTGGTCAACAAATTGTACTATTTTACAATATTCCAATTAATTGATGGTACAAATTTCATCTTAACACATCTAATTTAAAAAATTGGAAAAATTCAACTAAATGATTTGAAAAGTCTGACGTAAAGCTTTTCAAATGTGACTTGGATTTAAAAATATTTTTGAACCCTCTGGACAAGTAAAATAGGATTTAATGGATAATTTACACAACGTGTAGGACACTAACTCATCTAGTACTTAGAATAAGGCTATTTTTTATTTTCTGGAGCTGTCAAGCCAGCAAGAGTGTTATTGTCCCTTTAAAAAGCAAACATTTTGTAAATAATCTGATTCAAATATTTCGTTTCGTTTTTTTTATACTTTTGATGACCTGCACAACATGAAGATCTGACCGATTCTAGTGGAAGATTGCGTCAGGGGTCATATGAGCGGCTTTTGTCCCTATGACGTTAGACATTAATTAATCAATCAGCGTTGACGTTTCTAGTGGTTAACCCACATTTTCGTGCACCACACGCCAAGAACTCGCCATAACATTATGTTTCATTGGCTCATCCCTCACATCAACCAGAACGAAGGTTATATAACAACTCTTCCTGATCCTAGTGTTGTGAAGACAAGTTAAACGAAATTTTGAACTATTAAAAACGAAACGAAATAGGATCTGTGTTTAAATCAGACTGATTTTGTAAATAGTCAGTGTCCTTACTAAAATATTAATAAAAGTGAAAATAGATGTATTTACAAAAAAAGCATTGATTTGATGAGAAGGCAGGGTATATAATTTCATGCATAATGCTTGACGATTAGGTACACTAGGTCTTCACTAGGGTGCTGACATTTGTTTTACTGAATTCCCAATTGTTTTTTGCAAGTCAGGGGGCTATGGTGACCCCCATCGTAACTAAAGTGAAGTTCTAGTTTATACTTATGATATCTTAGGCGAAAAGATAACAAATTTAAAAACTCTGATCTGTAAAGCATCTATACGTTTTGGGTAACAGGGGAAGTAACTCTGTAAAAAAATTGTTGTATGACTCTTGATTTCAATAGAATACCTCCTTTGGATTAGCAGAACAATCCTAGCAAGTTTAAAAAAATGAAAGCAGATGGATCATTGACAATATACTTTAACATGAAATGTGGGTATATAAAAATACTATATAGCTCTAATAGAGCAGGAGCCCATGGGGTTAACCTAGCTGAAAAGTGTACCAATTTTCTCCTATATGGTATCAATGTATGTATATCTGGTATCATCAGAATGTAAGTCTGCCGGGTTTCTGGTGGTGGGTGTGGTATTCCACATGAACAGTGCCTGCGAAGCTAGCCTAGTTGGGGGCGTGGCATTTTGGGGCGTGTCTGTTAGCGGTAACCCACCGCACAAACTGTCTGGCAGTGGTCATTCATGACTCCTGTGGTGGTACTGAACAACTCCAAAGCTGTTTTAGGTGGTACAGATTTCAGCTAATCTAGCCTAGCTTTGGTCTAAATATTAGGGATACTCCACAACTACAAATGTCTGGGAATTACATAGCTCTGTCAAGGGTACCCCACTGCTAGAAATGTCTGTCACAGTGTTTTTATAATACCTGAACATGTACGGTACACTGCAGTAAGATTTTCATGTGGTACACTTTTGAGCTAATCTAGTCTAGTTGGGGATCATGGCATTTAGTGCGTGGAATACCACACCCACCACCAGAAACCCGGCAGACTTACATTCTGATGATACCAGATATACATACATTGATACCATATAGGAGAAAATTGGTACACTTTTCAGCTAGGCTGACCCCCTGGGCTCCCGGTCTATAAGTAACAATGAACCAGATACTTTAAAAATAATAATTATTTACCAGTACTACTATAGTTTTTATTAATAAAATGCAAGGACAAACAAAATCTATACAGAACTGGACAGTTTGCATGGAAAACTAGCTGTGCGAAAAAAAAAACAGAAATTAAATTCACTTTAAATGGCTAGGATTTATAGATTTGGGGTTTCACTGATGAAAACATAACCTAAAATTTTTTTAAGAATGCAGCATTTTCAATGGCTAAGAGCTAAATCTGTACCAGGATTTTCACCCCCAACCAATGAAAAGGTTAATAAATAAACAAAGCCTCAGCTATCCATTTTAAAATTAAATGATCGAACCGTTCTAATCTACTTAAAATCGGAGCATCCAATGACATCGAGACTTGATTATGGTTTTGTCATGTTAATTGATGTCTAATTAATAACTTATATAACATTTAAGGCCTGAAGAAAGACCTGCCATAGGTAGATTTAGCTCTAGCATAATGCCTATTTAACGCTCCCTCAAATAATGCCTGTTAAACTGATCTTTTAACAAAGCTTTCTATAATTACTATTGTTACAACCATCTGTATTCATTTTAAACCAACCTTTAAACTGTTTAAATATGTTCTACTGTGAACTATAGTGAGATCTTCCTCTCTGGCTTCTAATGGACTAATAATAGTATCATCTCGTACCATACCCGCCTCTGAAAACAATCAGTTTGAGGCTAACATATGTTGATGGAGCAGGGAAAATGTGAACAGATCAAAGTAATTCTGATTAGTTCAAATGTTCCACTTCCAATACATATTCTACTCATAATCACAGTCTCACAGTGACATTTGTTTCTTTACATTTTTTTTTGCTATAAAAGATTATAAACTAGAAATGAAATAAAAAGATATGGGGTTGAACGTCCTACTGTTCGGCTCCGAATGGGCTAATGAAGACAGGCATACGTCATAAAGTGTGCTATAAGGGAAATTTTGCCAGGACAGTGGTGCTTTGGCCTACTTTTACAACGAATTCAACAGCCAAGAGATCTTTTACGTACATGCCAATGTATACAAGGGACCTCGTTTTTCATTTCATCTCTGCCAACACCGGGAGCGAACCAACGGCCTGCAGGCTAGCAAGCCAGCGTCTTACTCACTTAGCCACCGTGGCGCCCCAATTCTTCATAGTGTTTTGATATCTGTTATTTATTACTTGCAATGTCTGTGTAATTTGTCTTGTCCGCAGGTTTGTCTAAATCAGTTTTGTTTTGGATGCAGCGCTCTCCTTCTGCACTTACTATTCATAATGTTTTGGCATGTATACTGTTTTTTTTTTTAGATTAATTATAAAATCAACATTGATGTCAAAATCAGTTACCTTTTAGAAATTCAAATACTCTTCCCCATTTAGCTGAATCAAAAGGATGCAACTTTTCTAACCCTAAAAATCCAATATTATATTCCGCTGAATAAATGATTGGCCATTGTGTAGCTTTAACATCTATATATAGTTGAGTTTTATGTCTCTCTCTGAAATCATAGAAAAAAAAATTAATTAATAATACACACTGATAATTATTAATTGCCACCTACATGTGAAATGAAACAAATCAGAAGTTAATGTGCTGCCTTTCATGTAGCCTATTATGTCCTTATAATTTTTCAGAACATCTTTGATAATGCAAGGCTAGTGTACTTTATTTTCCACCTAATAGATTGTGCTATTGAAATACTGTACTGTAGACTCATAGAATAATAATATCCCATCAATTTATTACTAATTTAGTAAGATCCAGGGATAAGCTGTTTCCCCCCACACTAGGGTATTTTCTTACTCCTTCTAGAACCTCTTATCTATCCAGATACCACTTCGCATTAGGTATTCAAACACTTATTGTTGCATATTATCTTTGAAACGGGGGAATCACGTGGCTAAGTGGGTAAGACGCTGGCTCGCTAGCCTGGAGGTCGGTTGTTCGATCCCTGCATTGGCCGAGAAAGTTCATCCAGATTTTCCGGCGTGGTTCCCCCTTGTCAGTGATGCAGGACGGAGAGCCTGACAAGGACAGCTGTCTAGTCCTTCGGATGAGACGAATAACCGAAGTCCCGTGTATACATTGGAATGCACGTAAAAGATCCCTTGGCAGTTGGAATTCGATATAAGAGTAGGCGATAGTGCCGCTGCCCGGGCAAAATTTCCCTCATAACACACTGTGTGGGGTATGCCCGTCTTCATTAGCCCAGGTTACGAGCAGAACAGTAGGACGTTAAACCCCATTTCATTTCATTTATCTTTGAAAAGCGTCTTAATTAATAAGGAAGTGTCAAAAAGAAAATGAAAGTAGGACATGTCAGCACATACATTCATCTTATCCAGGAACTGTTAAGAGCAAACCATTCCTCACTTCCATAATACGAAGAAAGGATATCTCCCCCGGTAATATGCATAATAATCTGATTAAATATATAACAAAAAGCTGTTAATAATTGAACCTTTGATGTGTAGTTTCGTCTTTAGCTTCTTCCATGTTGTTGACATGACGTCACTGTTTCCAACTTCCGTAAAGTCGTTTCCTGTGTCAGCGGAAGTTGAAATATTTATCTCCAAAAGCACGTTGTTGAGTTTATCTGCAAACTTTTCAAGTTTTCGGGTGTTTTCATGAAGTTTCCATCAGTATATCCAGATCAAGTTAAAATCGAACAACTACAGGAACTCCACAATGCTACATTTGTTACAGATCAGTGACTTTGTAAGACGTTAAAGTGAAAAACAAACCTTTTCAAAATAGAGTTATCTCCCACTAACCTATTTATTTTCCCACGTGTTCAAGAACATGGCGGTCCGGCCGCCGATCGAGTTTTCGCCAAATAATGAATTTCTGGCATACGCAAGCCCTGATGGGGTTTTAAAAGTGTGGGAAACAGCGTCAGGTATCCTGAAGCAAGAATACACCCCGAGTTCTCACCTCTCGGCGACATGTACGTGTATGTCATGGAGTCGGAACACAGCAAATCAAGCCCAACCAAAAAAGAAAAAAAGAAGATCAAGTCTCAAAAAATCAGACGATCAGCACATGATTGCTATGGGTACAACAAGTGGAGATGTATTAATATATAGTATTGTAGCTGGTAGTCTCCAAACACAGTTGACAGGTGGACATACAGAGACAGTGAACGGGTCGTGTTGGCATTCAGAAGACCCCATATTATACACCTGTTCATCAGATCACCATATCGTTGAATGGGATGTTGTGAACAGCAAGGTGAAAGAAAAATGGAAAGCTGACAAAGGGGCTGTTTATTCTGTTTGTGTCTCGTCTAACAAATACCTTTTATCTGCAAGTCGGTCAATTAAACTGTGGGACATTGATGGCAAGAAACAATTGCTAAAGACATTTACAGGACATGCCACGGAAGTGTTCCGGTTAATACCCATACCATTCTGCCCGAATGGCAGTGCCATGAATGGTTCCCATACAGACTTTTATTTTTTGTCTGCAGCATTAAATGACAGAACTGTCAATGCTTGGCACACAAACCCTGCAAACCAAGATAAAAATTCTTTAGCATCATTTTCATTACCCGACGAGCCAGTTGTTGTAAATATTTCTAAGGGATCTGGCAAGGATAGCCCCTTATTATTATCAGTGGTGACTGCTAGTGGACATTTACTTGTTTTTGAACACACACTTAATGGACGCATGAAGAAACCACTAAAACCCAAAATTCATGCACAAATAGCTTCAAATAATCAGAATGATGCTGTACCAGAATTAGTTCCTATTTTGGCTGCTCATATTTGTGAAGATTTAGACAATAGTTTATTAATAGCACATGGTAGTTTTCTAAAACCTACCTTTGAAAAACTGCCATATGATCCATCTCAACCTGAAGTATGTCTTATTCGTGAAAGTGCATTATCTGCCATAGCAGCTCCTAAAGAAAAAGATATGACGAAAATAAAAAGTCCAGATACTGCTGATGCGACAATGCTAGCTCCTGGTCACATGATGCGGCGGAAACGAAAGCCGTCGGTGGGTGATATGACTATGGAGGATAGATTAAATGCCATCAGCATCGAAAAACCAGGACATAAAAAGAAAGACGAGCTACCGAAAGCAGATACTTTGATAAATCTTCTGTCACAGGGTTTACAGAGTAACGACAAAACCCTGATTGAAAGAGTGCTACACTATGATAATCCCCAAATTGTTCAAAACACAGTGAAACGATTACCAGTCCAGCTTATTGTACCATTTATAAAAGCCATATCTGTTCGTATCCACAGCCGTCAGAGTGGTGGAGCACAGATTTTATTAAAGTGGCTAAAAGCTGTGCTAACTACACACACATCCTATTTGATGACTTTTCAAGAAATTGTCGATTCATTGAGTTCTTTATACCAACTGATGGAAGCGAGAGTTGGTATGTTCTCCCGGTTGTCACGACTACAAGGTAAACTTGATTTGATGTTATCACAGATAACTTCACAGGAGCAAGAGGAGGACGATACGTCTGTTCAGCAGACACCATTATTACTTTATCACGAGGAATCTTCTGATGATGATGATCCTATGGAAGATCTTTTAGCAAGTCATTCCGAATCTGAAAATAATTGGGATATGGAGGATGAAAGTGAAGACGGAGAAAGTGATGCAGATGACTAGAGTCACCGAGTTGTGATTTTGACCTTCAAAAAAAGCCGTGGCCTAGGCTATTGTTATGGAAATTTGTTTATGGGAAGAGAAACGATGTATCTACATCGGCATATGTATTGCTAACATAAACAGTCTGTTATTGATCATTAGAGACATAATGTGAAATATGGAATGTGCTGCTGATTGTAATTGTGTGGACTTGACATTACAAACCTCATAAAAAAAACTGTCATAATGTATCGGTAACTACAAAAGATTAATTATTAACATGAAACTGGTCACTAATAATTTATGACTATGTTTTGCAGATGTTCTACTACTACTGTTGTAGTAAACTCCCTCAGCCCTCTCGCCCCACCCCCCTTAAAAAATTAATGTATGTACTTTTCATTTGCAGCTAGACATATCCAAGCTGCATGAGACAATTTTCTCCCAAGCCCCCCTCCCTTTTCAAAATTTAATGTATGTACCACCCCACTGGAAAATCAAGGTACTGCCACAAACAGGTTTAATAGAGTGTTTACAAATTGATACCATACAATTAGGCCTTTATACAACTGTACAATTAATACATGTAACAACAATACGTTTACTGTTAAATACAAGGGGGTTGAATGGTCGAATGGTTAGCACATGCACGCTGTATCATAAGGTCTGTCATTGAGTCAACTGGCGTGGTATCAATTCCCCAGTTGTATGTGACAAGAAGTAGGGTCGCCTGTCTAATCTTGTGAGTTTTCTCCGGGTCTTATTACCAGTATAGGCTTGTCGGTCATAATTGTAAATGTTAAATTTGTTTGTGTGAAAGGTTGATAAGAATACATCTTTACAAAACTACATGAAACCAAAAGGCTACATGTACATTGTTATAATTTGTTCATGTATTGTTATAGTATGTTAATGTCTTGACAGTGTCTAAACATGAAAAACATTCTACAAAATTTATATTATAAGGATATTTGATGTTTTTAAAATCAAACCCTTTTAAAGAAAAAAAAATACATCCGTTGAAGGCTTATATGCAATTTTAATGTACAAGGCCCTGTTTCTCGAAATCTAAACTAAAGATAAAATCCAAATTGTAGCAGACACTTCTTGGCTAAGCACTAAAATCAATCTAATATTATCCAATCAAATTACTAAAATTTGGATTTTATCTTCGTTAAAATTTCGTGAAACTGCCACGGGTAATAAAATTTGTGAGTACAATATTAGTACATGTTTGATTACCTAGCTGATTTATGCCTCAATAACAAAATAATTATTACTGCGAAAATGATAGAATAGTCAAATCAAACTCAAAAAAAAAAAAGAAGAAAAATGTTGATAATGAATTATGTCACTATTTAAAAAGCCCAGAAAGTGCAAAGTCAATTATGTACATGTATCTATATATGTTATTATTATTAAATAAGATTTAAACTAAATTATTCTTTTTCACTGGGGGGTTGGATGGCCGACTGGTTAGCATGTGCGCACTGTATCATAAAGTCTGTCATTGAGTCGCCTGTCCAATCTCATGGGTTTTCTCCGGTTTCCTCCCACTGCTAAAGACCCCGAGTTATTGAAATAAAATTAAACCATATGTTGGTCCCAAATATGTTAGTCTGTGTCGAGTGGACAGTAAACCCCATTTCTCTCTTTCTATTTTTCACTGATTTTGAGAGCCACAGTGGATCAGTGGGTAGGACGTTGGATTGCTAACCCCGAGTTCCTGTGTTTTATCCCTTGTGTTGGCCGAGAAAGTTTATCAGGATTTTCCGGCATGGTTCTCCCTTGTCAGTGGTGTAGGAAGGAGGTCCTGGCAAGGAAAACCTATGTTCGTTTGGATGGAAAAAAAACCCAGAACCCTCGACTGTTGGAATTTGAAATAAAGAGTGGGGTGAAGCGTGGATGTCTGGGAAAATTGCCCTCATAGCACACTGTATGGTGTATGCCCGTCTTCATTAGCCAAGTCAGGGCAGTAAGAAGCTAAAACCCATTTCATTTTTTTTCACTGATTTTAAAGTCTTTGTGGGGTTTGTATTTTTGGGACAATGTCAAATTATTTTCTATGCTAAAATGTATTCAAATTGATTATTTCGAGATCAAATCTAGATAATCTCCTGGCTTGGAAGCTGTTGAATTAAAAAGAGGCCAATCAAAAGATCTCGGCGGAAATAACGGTGGCGAAAGCTTGTGTTTACTTTATCTTATATACCGTCTGCAGTGGACCAGGAATGTTGACACATTGTCGATTCATAATATCTTTGTGAATGCTGCTGAATGGATCAGTATTTCCTTTAATGGTCCAACTTTCGTAATATTGTAGTTTGCAAGGTAATCAAAGGATTTCACGATCCCTTGAATGAGGTTGTTAAAGGGACGGTCCTAGATTTCTTAGAACAGACATAAAAGTGGGTTGAAGACTTAAAAGAAGCTCTTTCACCCCTTTTAAACTATTTTATATGTCATTTCCCAATGGATCCATATTTTGAGCAGAATCTATGATTATGCAAATCAGAACAGCTTAATATTAAATTTTGACCTACCCACAACAAATGCCATTGAATGCAAGGTCGATCTGAGGAGGTCAGAGTGAACCGGTGAGCCGACATCACGTTTCCCCGTTTTTACCGGATTGTTAGGGGATGGGGTGGGGCGGAGATAAATAAAAAGATAATCTAGAATTCCTTATTTATTGTTAATACCATACTAATTTATCAATTTAATTAATTGGTATGGTTTCACAAGCCATCAAATGGCAGGCAACATAGGTTGTCTCCCCTTTTCCCCCACACCAACACGTGTTACAATCATCAGCATCTTTAAAAGAATCACCGATATCGTAGAATTTTCCATTAAACCAGCATTTGTTTGGTAATTTGGGCACTGACACTGAAATAAAAGATAATAAATAAATGGGAAGTTCTTACTGCAACGGGCCGTAGATTGGTGGGATAGCATCTTACTACGGTCTGTAAAGATATATCCACATACATATGTAGGACCTAGTATGGCAGGACATTAATTTCTGTAAAGAAACATCCACATGTGCAGTATGGCAGGACATTAAATTCTGTAAAGAAACATCCACATTCCCGTGGTTTAGCTTCTTGTAACCAAAATAATTCAGTCATATTGATTCTAATATCTTAATCGAACGACTTTTATTGATATCCGGAACTAGGCGTGAAAAATCCCTAAGAAGGCTTGCGGGGTGGGGGGGGGGGACAAGATGGCAGCCCATCCAATATCACTCGGCTTTATGGGACGCCCATACTGATATGGGCACGTTGGTCGTTGGCTTCGTATTGCGTTCAATGGCTACGGACCCGGGAAGAACCTTCGTCAACATTCAAACCCTGGATAGTTTAGTCAAGAGTTCTGGCCATTTTAAGTTCACATTAAGTTCTATTGATTTCACACCGCCATTTTTATCTATCTTTGACAAGGAGAAATTATACACGCCCAGCTCATCTAGTGAAATCTAACACCCTTTAGGTATATATATTCTGAACTTGGTCACTTAAATTCAGTTTGAATCAACTTATAGCGTTTTAATTTGTACATTTTATTCACCCAAGACTTACTTCGTTTGGCTAGATTTCCACAAGCCATCTTTGTACAGGCTACCCGACCTTTTCTACAGGAACATTGGTTACACTTATCCTTGAAACTTTCACCATCTTCATATACAGCGCCATTGTATGAACATCCAACTACAATAGATAGCATCATTGTATGAACACCCAACTACAATAGCTTATTATAGCTGTCACTATTCTATAAACACGCAACTACAATATTTTATTATAGATTTAATGTAAAATCATAGCCTATACTATATAATTATGTTTGGGTCTTGTTTCTGTAGTTTCAAATCAAGGATATCACATACAACTATTGGTACATATACTTACTACAATACCGACATGTACTTAACAGTTCCAAAAACAAATAAACTGGTTTAAAATTACCAGCTACATCCTTAAGCTGGTTATCCTTTTCCGTCTGAATGTAATGTTAGGATAGCGGCATTTGCGCTGCTCTTCACTGAATTCCAGTTGCCAGGGCTGCATTTACGTGCATTTTGTTTTTATACCTTCCGAACGATTAGACGCCCTCCACCATGCAACACCGATAAGGGGAAACCACGCTGAAACATTTAAGTCAAGTACGGGATCTTACCCTAGACCTTCTGGTTGGTGAGACAGTGCCTTAATCAGTGACTCAAATTAATAAAATATTTTTACCTGGAGTTGGAACACAAGTCATTTTTGTACATGAAGCTAATCCATTTTCACCACACGTGCAGGAATTACAATCCATCTTAAAGTTTTCACCAGGTGCATACCATTTACCATCCTGTAGACATCCTTTCATTGGTGGAGACACTGTAGATAAATTAAATCATGGAATGGAAATCATATGACCTTCCCCAGAGTTTCAACGTATTTCCGGTAACTTGTGATTCTGAAATTCAGATACAAGCTTGCCAACATTAGTGTTTCCATACGTGAAAATATGTTGAAAATCCGTAAGTCAAAGGGTTCTGTGATTATGAAATCCTGGTCGAGACATTCAAGGAAGAGTACATCTTGATATAACCCTGGTCCGTATAACATGCCGTTGGTAATAATATGCCAAGAAACCATGGTTATGCCATGCCATAATGTGGAATCTATTCCTTCAAAGTTAATTTTGCCGTGAAAACAAAACTCTGAGCATAAACCTACGTGTAATTTGGGATTTTGCGTTACTAAACCATTTCTGTATTTTTTTAAAAATATAATATAACTTACTTGCAGAGCCAGTTCCAATAAAACAAGCGACAATAGTCAGTACTAAAACCACCATTTTGAACTTGTATGTTTACGTATCGGTTGAGAGTTTACATGATGACCATTTCAAACTAAACCTTTATATACCTGTATGGTGGATATTAATACAATCTCCATCTGTTTATAAACATCTAAATTGTTCATTAATCATCGGATAAACGTTGTAACGGGTATATTAAATCCACGTGTTTCCCATTTGTAAACAAGTTGTGTTATCTCCCTTGATAATATCACAGGTAAATTACATTGATAATCTGATATAAATTAAAATGTTTCCGCTGTTTGTAAACAATCTGTGTGATCTCAGCCGGTAATGCCGGTGCTTGATTTAAATGTTGTGATTTAAAATTACCTGATGATTTTCAGGATAGCAACATGTGCCCTTCTTTATTTAGGTCTATGGGGGTTGGATGGCTGAATGGTTAGCACGTGCGCGCTGTGCCATAAAGTCTGTCATTGAGTCAACTGGCGTGGTTTCGATTCCCCGGTTGTACGTGACAAGGAGTAGAGTCGCCTGTCCAAACTCGTGGGTTTTCTCCGGGTCCTCCGGTTTCCCCCCACTGCTAAAGATCCCTACGCGCATGCGTATGAAATGAAATTAAACCATATGTTAGTCCCGAAATGACCTAGTTTGTTCGAGTGGACGTTAAATCCCCCCTCTCTCTCTCTCTCTCTCTCTCTCTCTCTCTCTCTCATTTAGTTCTATTGTCCTTTGGGAGAGAAGAGTGGCACCAGAATCCTCGATCTGTAGCGAAACAACTGTTTTCCCGTAAAAATGCTTATAACCCCGTAACTGTGATGAGTTGAGGAAAGCCGCGCCAGATGATTTGAGCATACAATCAATATGTCGGTCTTGTTTTCCGTCAGATTTGGGCGGCAAAGTCATCGGTTCCAGTTCTAAATCGATAAGGAAGGGCCGGACCGCCATTAATCCGGCCCTCTCTGAAATTCTATCACCAAATTGATTTAGTTTTGTTTCCGGAACAGTACGCTTTTTTGGTATATTTGGGTTTAAAGTTAGTCCAAAGTTTAGAGCGACATTAATTTGACATTGGTGGACAATGATAGCTACTAGCAGCGATGTTATGGGTTCTGGATATGGTCGACACAAAAGTGTCAATAGTCATGGTTTTCAGGCGGAAGGGTCAGGATGAAAATCACATCAGGGCCTATTCATGTGACCGAGCGTAGCAAAATATCTAGAGGCCAAAACCATACAATATTTTTATCAGATGCTTGTGACATGTTGGGATCTCTGTGATTGAAGAGGTTAAGATCATTGGAATTAAAGAAAAAAATGTTATAGGCTAAGAAATGGAATAGTTTTAACATTGAAGGGAATGATAATAATAGGGTTCTTATATAGCGCTAAACCCTAAACAAAAAAGTCTGTTCAAAACGGGGGGGGGGGGGGTGGATGGCTGAATGGTCAGCGTGCGCGCTGTATCATAAAGTCTGTCATTGAGTCGACTGGCGTGGTTTCGAATCCCCGGTTGTACGTGACAAGGAGTAGGGTCGCCCGTCCAACCTCGTGGGTTTTCTCCGGGTCCTCCGGTTTCCTCCCACTGCTAAAGATCCCTATGCGCAAGCGAATTATTGAAATAAAGATAAACCATATGTTAGTCCCGAAATGACCTAGTTTGTGTCGAGTGGACGTTAAACCTCATTTCTCTCTCTCTCTCTCTCTCTCTCTCTCTCTCTCTCTCTCTCTGCTCAAAACGCACACTAAGTTAAATTAAAGTCACATAAATATTTGGACAACGGGGTGTCTTTAATTTAGATTTAAATATTGAAAAATGTTGGAGCAGATTTTAAAGCTAACGGCAGGGCATTCCAGTTCAAAGTCGATGAAACTTCAAATGATTGAAAACCAAATTTGTTCAGTTTCCATGATGGTACTGGTAAGGGGGAGATGGGTCACGGTGGCTAAGTGGGTAAGACGCCGGCTCGCTAGCCTGGAGGTCGGCTATTTGATCCCTGCATTGGGCGAGAAAGTTCATCTAGATTTTCCAGCGTGGTTCCCACTTGTCAGTGATGCAGGATGGAGGGCCTGACAAGGACAGCTGTCTAGTCGCTCGGATCGGACGAAAAACCGAGGTCCAGTGTACACATTGGCGTGCACGTAAAAGATCCCTTGACAGTTGGAATTCGATATAAGAGTAGGCCGTAGTGCCGCTGTCCGGGCACAATTTCCCTCATAGCACACTGTATGGCGTCTGCCCGTCTTCATAAGCCCACATCGAAGCAGAACAGTGGGACATTAAACCCCATTACATTTGACTTGTAGAGATTTACAAGTTCCTTTAAATACGAAGGAGCATTTCCATGCAGGCAGTGATATACAACTGTTAAAATTTTGAAATCTGTCCTTTCACTTATGCACAGCCAATGCAGAGAATTTAATGCTGGAAATATACTGAAACGATTTGGTGATCTGGAAGCTAATCTGGCTGCAGAATTTTATATCGTCTATAGTTTTTCTAATAATTCAGATGAAATGCCAGTAAGAAGACCGTTACAGTAATCTAATTTTGTTAGTATCAGCGATCGTACAAGGGTAGCTGTGGATACTGTCGTAACATGTGACGGATGCTGCTGATTTTCCCAAGATGGTAGTATCATATCTTGGTTAGATGACTGGACATACTGTTGTTAGAGTCCAGATACACACAAAGATTATTTTCTTTATCACAGAACGCAATTTGTACTTCACCAACTTGAACGTGATCTAATGACATCTTTGAAATTCTTGATGAAAGACAGATTAGTATGTCCCCTGTCTTGTCATCTGAGAAAAGATTACTAGTCTGATCCCATAAGGATGCAGACCACCATTAAATTTCACCATCTGGCTACACGTAGTAATTCTCTTACCTTTCCCCCCTTTTTCGTGGCCATTTTTGTTGATATTTTGGTCTAGGATGGAAGAAGAGGGTTTGAATAACATTTTGTGCCAGGTTTTGATTTAGAGGCGGAAGGAGAACAGAGTTAAGAGGTTAGTTGCGGTGATATTAATGGCGGATAGTTACATGTTTTTAGTATGCTATTTCAAGGTTGTGTATCTCAAAATCTGAAACAAAGACATGACCATTTGTTATTCTGTCTTTAGTGAAAAGCGTTCAGTCCAATGGCGACATTAATGGTGGTCTGCATCCACTTTGGTTAAACGTAGTTGTCTCCCTTCAACTCTGATATCAATTTAATTGCACAGCCTTAATCACATGCAATTTGGTTAAAACCGTTTTGGAAAGATTCTTTTCTATTTCGAGGGTACTCCACTATTACTCTAAAAATTCAGAATATCAGCCACAAGAATGATTCAAATATGCTAATATAAATCATCATAAGGCCATATTCACACACCATCAGTCATATCATCTGATATCAATGGTGTGAAATCAATAGAAACTAATGTAAACGTAAAATGGCCATAATTCTTGACTAAAATGTCCAGGACGTGAATGCTGGCGTGTGTCGAAAAGGCTTTTCAGAATGTTTCACGTCTGAAAGTCGTTCGGGTGGGATATTAGTCCCAATATTAACGAAATATCATGGTTACAAGACGTTAAACCCTATTCTTTTTCTACAGGAATTGAATGTCCTGTTACACTGCACATGTGGATGTTTCTTTACAGATTGTCGTAAAATGTGATCCCATCAAGTTACGTCTCGTTGCAGTAAGAACTTTCCAATTATTCATTATGTTTTATTTCAGTGTCAGTGCCCAGATTACCAAACAAATGTTGGTTTAATGGAAAATTCTACGATATTGGTGATTCGTGTAAAGATGCTGATGATTGTAACACGTATTGGTGTGGAGGAAAAGGGGAGACAACCTATGTTGCCTGCCATTTGATGTCTTGTGAGACCATGCCAATTAATTAAATTGATAAATTAGTATGGTATAAACAATAAATAAGGAATTCTAGATTATCGTTTTATTTATCTCCGCCCCACCCCATCCCCTAACAGTCCGGTAAAAACGGGGAACGTGATGTCGGCTCATCGGCTCCACTCGGAATCGTTCGGACCTATTCAGATCGACCTTACATTCACTGCATTTTACGCGACTGGCATTTGTTGTGGGGTGGGGCGGTGTGCTGGGCTTTGCATGCGCCACTAGGCCCTATTGTCAATCCGGTACTGGGTTCAAGGAACAGGCATGCCAAATTCCATGGCAATCATACTTGAATTGGTAGGGCCTTGGGGATTTTTCGAAGAGCGTCACACCAACAAAGAACAACAAAGATTAGTTGTGCTTTGGGAAAAGTTCCTGGTCCAAACAATGTGATGAGAATTTTGCCATCTTAATTGTTTGGAATGCACCATTGTAACATTGTTTTATGTAATATCTTTAGTGCAAACAGTGCAGCCGCACAATAATTTTATTGGTATTTCATATTTGTATCAATTTGTTTGAAAACAGTCCCTAAATATACAAAAATACACCCGGCGCCAAGAAATTCACTAGGCCCCATTAGTTTTGAATTCATCCCTGACTCTAGTGTAGAGTAAAAATCAAGAAAAATCCCCCAAATGATTTAGGTAAAACTTGCAATTTTCTTTGAAATTACAAGAAGCAATGTGTGTAAAGTAGCTAAGTCTTTAACTCAATATCCACCAAAATGTTCGACCTCGAAAACACGAATTATTGGTAAATTTAAATCAACATTGATGTTGTGAACTTATTGGGAAAAGATGGGCTTCTGATATCAAATATTTAAAGATATATTGGATAAGATAAAGCGCTGACAGTTCTCATTCTAATGGTCAAAAACTAGATAATGTAAAGGGAATTTGCTGAAAATTTCAGTCAGATTGATCCAATCTGAACCCAGATTTTAGCGATTGAATTTACGACCTATGTAATATAAATGGCTTTAATAAATAAAAAATAAAAAAGTGAGACCCTAGTTCCAATCATAAGCCCACCACCATCTTTTTATTTCTCAAAATTTAATGATGGACAGAAGCGTCTTAAATTTCCAACTGTCAAGGGTTCTTTTATATGCATTACAATGTGTACATGGCAGGACCTCAATTTGTTGTATAATCCAAACCACCAGACACCCTTTCCTTGTAAAAATCCTTGAAACATTCTTAGATACTTGTGTCGATTATGATTATTAGGCAGCACACATCCGCTGTTTTTATTTCATAGTGTAAAACATGATAATAACAGCTAACATCAAGGTTGGATTCCTATAACTAAACAAACATGTTCGACTCTGTCTAGATCAAACCAACCTCATGGTTTCCAGAGAGCGTCATGAATGGTTGATTGTGGTAACAAATCAATTGCCCACAAAAAGAGAAAGGCGGGAGGTGACCAGCACCCGTATGGTGCTCGCTTCACAGGGTAAAAAAAAATTCCCCCCAAAATATGTACATTATTAGATGGGCAAATGTCTTTCCAGGGGAGTAAAGTCTTAAAAAAACCATTTTAATGGTGGCCGCCTTTAATAATGGATCACCCCTGACCAAAGATATCTGGATCCGAGCTTGCAACATTTGGTTTGGGACTTAATCCCAGAAGAAAAAAAAACAATACTGAAGGATATTTCAAATAAAATCTATATCAACAATAAGTATTTCATCAACACATGATACTTCATTTAATACCAGAAAAATTAAAACCATGAAAATGCTTTTTCCGTTCAAACATCAAATCACTGATGGACATTTTGAAATAAGAAATAACATAATAATACAGGGTATATCCCAGAAATTTAGAAAACATTGTTCCATTGTATGAGGGAACAAGTAACATTATTTCTGAGGATATATCTGTAACACTAGGTTAAATATATTGGAACTAGTACTAATACGTATTTAAACCTAGTTTATGAAACATATTTAAATTAGTATTTAACCCTTCCGGGTGTTTTGTGAAATATATGAAATGTACAGACTGGGTAAATAAGGGTGGACATACGGCATACAGTAGGCTATCAGGGAAATTTTACCCGGACATCAGCGCTGCGTCCTCCGGGACCTTGGTTTTTCGTCACATCCAAAGGCCATATGTCCAGCACCACATGATATGGGGGGAACCCCACATCAAATCCCCAGGAACCCGAAGAGCTCTTGGTTAGTGATCCAGCGTCTTACTCACTGAGCCAGCGCGGCTCATATCTATTGAGGAAAAGTACTTTTCCAAAAATTGAGTATTAACGGCATTTAGTTCTTATATCAGCAGTATTTATTAATAAAATCAAAAGTAGAATATTTCTTTAAAATCAGTAAAACATAATTTAAACATTCATTATGCAAGAGCTAAATCTACCTATTGCAGGCCTTTCTGAAATGTTATCTAAATTATTAATTAGACATTAATTAACTTATCCAGACCATAATCAATTCCCGATATCATCGCTAGCCTGCGATGTTTATTGGATTAGGTTCTGATTTGCTGTTTGACTTCCATTCATGATTTAATCATGAAATGGATAACCGAGACAATGTGTTTTATTGTACCGACTTTAGTAATGATGATCGAGGCTAGGTCGTAAATTCAATCGCTAAAATCTGGGTTCAGATTGGATCAATCTGACTGAAATTTTCAGCAAATTCCCTTTACATTATCTAGTTTTTGACCATTAGAATGAGAACTGTCAGCGCTTTATCTTATCCAATATATCTTTAAATATTTGATATCAGAAGCCCATCTTTTCCCAGTAAGTTCACAACATCAATGTTGATTTAAATTCACCAATAATTCGTGTTTTCGATGTCGAACATTTTGGTGGATACTGAGTTAAAGACTTAGCTACTTTAAACACATTGCTTCTTGTAATTTCAAAGAAAATTGCAAGTTTTACCTAAATCATTTGGGGGATTTTTCTTGATTTTTACTCTACACTAGAGTCAGGAATGAATTCAAAACTAATGGAGCCTAGTGAATTTCTTGGCGCCGGGTGTATTTTTGTATATTTAGGGACTGTTTTCAAACAAATTGATACAAATATGAAATACCAATAAAATTATTGTGCGGCTGCACTGTTTGCACTAAAGATATTACATAAAACATTGTTACAATGGTGCATTCCAAACAATTAAGATGGCAAAATTCTCATCACATTGTTTGGACCAGGAACTTTTCCCAAAGCACAACTAATCTTGTTGTTCTTTGTTGGTGTGACGCTCTTCGAAATATCCCTAAGCCCCTACCAATTCAAGTATGATTGCCATGGAATTTGGCATGCCTGTTCCTTGAACCCAGTACCGGATTAACAATAGGGCCTAGTGGCGCATGCAAAGCCCAGCACACCGCCCCACCCCACAACAAATGCCAGTCGCGTAAAATGCAGTGAATGTAAGGTCGATCTGAATAGGTCCGAACGATTCCGAGTGGAGCCGATGAGCCGACATCACGTTCCCCGTTTTTACCGGACTGTTAGGGGATGGGGTGGGCGGAGATAAATAAAATGATAATCTAGAATTTCTTATTTATTGTTTATATACTAATTTATCAATTTAATTAATTGGTATGGTTTCACAAGCCATCAAATGGCAGGCAACATAGGTTGTCTCCCCTTTTCCTCCACACCAACACGTGTTACAATCATCAGCATCTTTAAAAGAATCACCAATATCGTAGAATTTTCCATTAAACCAACATTTGTTTGGTAATCTGGGCACTGACACTGAAATAAAACATAATAAATAATTAGAAAGTTCTTACTGCAACGGGCCGTAGATTGGTGGGATAGCATCTTACGACAATCTGTAAAGAAACATCCACATGTGCAGTGTGGCAGGACATTAAATTCCTGTAGAAAAGGAATAGGGTTTAACGTCTTGTAACCATGATATTTCGTTAATATTGGGACTAATATCCCACCCGAACGACTTTCAGACGTCAAACATCCCGAAAAACCTTTTCGACACCCGCCAACATTCACGTCCTGGACATTTTAGTCAAGAATTATGGCCATTTTACGTTTACATTAGTTTCTATTGATTTCACACCATTTCAATCTCTCCTTGAAAAACATACTGATATTAATTCTGCCATTTTTTTTCATACAAGTCAGTCTTGTAAATATGGCTACATGTATCTGATTAACACATTGTTTGTGTTGGTAATTTAAATAGTAGGTAATAAATTTACTTTGAAGCAATCCCAACTTTAATCAGTATAGCGTTTTAATTTGTACATTTTTTTCATCCAAGACTTACTTCGTTTGGCTAGATTTCCACAACCCATCTTTGTACAGGCTACCCGACCGTTTCTACAGGAACATTGGTTGCACTTATCCTTGAAACTTTCACCATCTCCATACATAGCACCTTTGTATGAACACCCAACTACAATAATTTATTATAGGTTTAATGTAAAATCACAATATAAACAGTATACATTTGTTTGAGTTTGTGTGTTTTTCCAAATCACCCGAACTCTAACAATTGACATGCAGATATATAAGCACCACAATAACGAAATACCGTACCATTCCGGCAACGACTAAGCAATTTCCGGACAGCAGCATTTACGCCTGCTCGTCATCAAATTCCAATTACCAAGGCTTCATTTACGTGCATTTCGCTATTATACCCTCCGTCCTGCAACACCGATAAGGGGAAACCACGCAGAATGATTTCAGTCAAGGACGGGATCGTACCCTAGACCTCTTGGTGAGTGAGACGGTGCCTTAATCACTAAGCCACCGTTACGCCAGCACGGGGCAGATGAGTCTTCGAGTAAGGTTTTCCCCAGAAGTGGTTTAAATTTGTTGTCTGAACAAAGGACATTTCACCCTTTTCTGAAGATAATGGCGACATTTAACTATAGGAACTTAAAATGGTCGATTTTTTAAATATAAATACAAAACTGAATATATAACAACCTATTATAAAAAGGTAAACGTTCAAATGACTCAAATTAATAAAATATTTTTACCTGGCGTTGGAACACAAGCCATTTTTGTACATGAAGCTAATCCATTTTCACCACACCTGCAGGAATTACAATCCATCTTAAAGTTTTCACCAAGTGCGTACCATTTACCACCCTGTAGACATCCTGTCGCTGGTGGAGACACGAAATAAAATGAAATGGTGTTTAACATGGGATAAAGGGGACGGGGCATACACCATGCAGTGTGAGGGAAATTCTCCTATTTCGAATTCAAAGTGCCACGGATTCTTTTAGCTGTACGCCAACGTGTGAAATGAATCTGGGGTTTTCCATACAATCCGAAAGACTAGACACTGTTCCTTGCTAGGACCTCTGTTCTTCACCACTGACAAGGGGTGATCACGTGGAGAAAATCCGGATCGAACCCAGGACTGTCCTGGTAAGTGATCCAGATTTTGGAGAAGACACAGCGAATAAATAAAAACACTGAAAGAAATCACACGCCATTTTCTGGAGTTTAAACTGATCTCGGGTAACTGCGATTTTGAAATCCAGGTTTAGGCTCTAGAGGCATTCAATGTTGTTAGTGTTTCCCTACCTAGTAGTAGTAAGTCAAAAAGGTCCACATGCAGTAGGCCATGGGTACATGGTAAGGGGGTCGGAGGGTAATATGAATTTTTGGTATTCGGACAATGAATTTCAGTAACAGATTTCAGAGTAACATTATAAGGAATTCGATATGGTTGAGGTACCACGTTTTGTATAATTTCTTGTTATTGGTCACGCCCATCATAGAGAGACTGTTTGGTAATTAATATGTTTGTATTTTAACAACTGAATTCAATATAACAATTGGAGTTCTTATTATATTATGAAAATTATAGAAGCCCTAATGTAATAAATACAAGCGTATTACGTTCGTCTGTTACAGGAAGTTCATTACAGCCCATGAGAGTACATGCAGCCACACCATGGTCACCACACGTGCATGAATTACAATCCATCTTAAAGTTTTCACCAGGTGCATACCATTTACCATCCTGAAGACATCCTGTCACTGGTGGAGACACTGTAGATAAATTAAAACATGGAATAGGAATTATATGACCTTCTCCGGTGTTTCAACGTATTTCAGGAAACTTGTGATTCTGAAATCCAGTAACAAGTTTACCAAATGCAGCGTTTCCCTACCCGAAAACTTTTCGTGAAAATATGTTGAAAATTTGTGAAGTCAAGGGGTCGAGGCATTGATGGAAATCTACATCTGGATATAACCCTAGTCCTATCATAATGCCCTTGGTAATGACATGCTAAGAAACCATGGTTATGCCATGATGTAGAATCTATTCCTTCAAAGTTAATATTGCCGTGAGGGCAAAACTTTGAACATAAACCTTTGTAGAATTTGGGATTTTGCGTTACTAAACCATTTTTGTAACTTTTATAAAAAAATATGACATAACTTACCTGCAGAACCAGTTCCAATAAAACAAGTGACAATAGCTAGTACTAAAACCACCATTTTAAACTTGTATGTTTACGTATCGGTTGAGAGTTTACATGCTGACCAATTCAAACTAAACCTTTATATACCTATATGGTGGATATTAATACAATCTCCATCCGTTTATAAACATCTAAACTGTTCATTAATCATCGGATAAACGTTGGAACGGGTATATTAAATCCATGTGTTTCCCATTTTAAAACAAGGCGTGTTATCTCCCTTGATAATATCACAGGTAAATTACATTGATGATCTGATATAAATTAAAATGTTTCCGCTGTTTGTAAACAATCTGTGTGATCTCAGCCGGTAATGCCAGTGCTTGATTTAAATGTTATGATTTAAAATTACCTGATGATGGCCGGACCGCCATTAATCCGACCCTTTCTGAAATTCTATCACCAAATTGATTTAGTTTTGTTTCCGGAACAGTACGTTTTTATGGTACAGTTGGGTTTAAAGTTAGTCAAAAGTTTAGACAAATACAAGGGAGCGACATTAATTTTGTAAGTATCAGCGATCGTACAAGGGTAGCTGTGGATTCTGTCGTTAACATGTGACGGATGCTACTGATGTTCCCAAGATGGTAGTAGCATATCTTGGTTAGATGACTGGACATACTGTTGTTAGAGTCCAGATACACACCTACATTTTTTAATTTATTACAACATGAACGTGATCTAATGACATCTTTGAAATTCGTGATGAAAGACGGATTAGTATGGCCTCTGTCTTGTTATCGGGAAAAAGATTACAAGTCTGATCCCATAAGGATACAGACCACCAATAAATTTCACCATCTGGCTACACGTAATCCTTCTCTCACCCTTCCCCCCTTTTCATGACCATTTTTGTTGATATTTTGTTCTAGGATGGAAGAAGAGGGTTTGAATAACATTTTGTGCCAGGTTTTGATTTAGAGGCGGAATGAGAACAGAGTTAAGAGGTTAGTTGCGGTGATATTAATGGCGGATAGTTACATGTTTTTAGTATGCTATTTCAAGGTTGTGTATCTCAAAATCTGAAACAAAGACATGACCATTTGTTATTCTGTCTTTAGTGAAAAGCGTTCAGTCCAACGAAAATTTGGTGAAAAGTTGGAGCCATTGAAGTCAATGGCGATATTAATGGTGGTCTGCATCCACATTGGTTAAACGTAGTTGTCTCCCTTCAACTCGGATATCAAATTAATTGCACAGCCTTTTCAACCAAATCACATGCAATTTGGATAAAACTGTTTTGGAAAGATTCTTTTTCTATTTCGAGGGTACTCCACTATTGCTATAAAAATTCAGAATATCAGCCACAATAATGAATCAAATGTGCTAATATAAATCATCATAAGGCCATATTCATACACCATCAGTCTTATTATGATATAAATGGCTGTAAAAAAAATATGACATATAAATGGCTTTAATATAAAAAACAAAAAAAAAAACTGTTCGGGTGTTTAAATGTTGTAAATACAGTGCCAGATGAAGAGAGACCCTAGTTCCACTCATGAGTCCCCCACCATCTTTTTGTTTGGCAAAATTTAATGATGGACAGCAGCTTCTTCAATTTCCAACTGTCAAGGATTATTTTACATGCATTACAATGTGTACATGGCAGGACCTTAGTTTTTCTGTATAATCCAAACCACCAGGTACACTTTCCTTGTAAAAATCCTTGAAACATTCTTAGATACTTGTGTGGATTATGGTGTGTTATGTAGAACACATCAGCTGTTTTTATTTCATAGTGTAAAACATGACAACAGTCAACATCTAGGGTGGATTCATACCTATAACTAAACAAACATATCCGATTCTGTCTAGATCAAACCAACCTCATGGTTTCCAGAGAGCTTCATGAAGTTGCTGTCATGGTGAATGGTTGATTGTGGTCACAAATAAATTGCCCACAATTAGAGAAGGCGGGAGGTGACAAGCACCCGTATGGCAATTGTTTCACAGGGTAAAAAAATACCCCTAAAATATGTCCACTAAGGGCAAATGTTGTCTTTCCTGGGGGGTAAAGTCTAAAAAAAACACTTTAATGTTTGCCGCCTTTAAAAATTAATCACCCCTGACCAAAGGTTTCTGGATCCGAACTTTTGGTTTTGGACTTAATCCCAGAACAAACAAAACAACACTGAAGGATATTTGAAATAAAATATATTTCAACAATAAGTATTTCATCAACACATGATACTTCATTTAATACCAGAAAAATTAAAACCATGAAACTGTCTTTCAGTTTCAACATCAAATCACTGATGGACATTTTGAAATAAGAAATTACATAATAATACAGGGTATATTCCAGAAATTAAGAAAACATAGTTCCACTGTATGAGGGAACCAGTAACATTATTTCGGAGGATGCTAGTATCTTTAACACTAGGTTAAATATACTCTTAAAAAAAGTAGGGGATATTCAGAAACAATACAAAACTGCGGAAATGCACTGCTGGTTTTATTAGAGGTAACCAGTGTATGTTAATAACAGGCCAATTGCCTACACATGAACATAAACAGTTCATATGGGCGGCTTGTCTGACGACCCCATTTCACTCGCAAAGAGATACACCATCAAAAATGAAAATGAACGTTTTTATTTCTGTCTTAATAATGAGTAATTGCTCCAGCAATCCTCAGACATTCAGCAATTCGTCGTGGCATGCTCCTAATCAACCGTTCAATGTCGATTTGGGGCAATCTGACCCACTCCTCTTGCAGTGGCACGGCCAATTCTTGCAGTGTTGTCGGTTGAAGTTGACGTCGACGAACACGTCTCCCGATCAAATTAAACTAACACACTAAAGCAAAGATACGCTAAACAGTAAATATTATGCAAGAACCGATTGGAAAGCAAACATGGATAGGATAAACCAGCAAGTGGCAGTTTTCATCAACTCTTCCTTGAAGTGTCAAATTTGACAATGAACCCCTCCCACGTGTATGCAGCTCAGTGGTTCTGTTGAGGCGATAAGTTCTTCATCTGTGAACATACTCTCAAAGCATGTCAAGTGTCCATGACAATTTATCATATCACAACCTGCATAGGTATTTGCATTTCAATATCCCCAACTTTTTTTTGAAGAGTATATATTGGAACTAGTACTAATATGTATTTAAACCTAGTTTATGAAATATATTCGAATTAGTATTTAAAAGTATTTAAACCTACCGGGTATTTTGTAAATTATATATCTGAATTAGTATTTAAACCTATTTTGTGAAATGCACCGACTGGGCTAATGAAGGTGGGCATACGGCATACAGTATGCTATGAGGGAAAGTTTTGCCAGTTTTACGTAAAATATTCATTAGACTTGGCGCCGGTATATTTAGATTTGGCACCGGTGTATTTAGACTTGGCACCGGTGTATTTTTGTATTTAGGGACTATTTTCAAACAAATCCATCCAAATATGAAATATCAATAAAATTATGATGTTTAATTCAACATAAAGACCTTCATGGTTCAATTATCAATGATTCTGTCAAATAGGATCTTTCTTTGCTTTTTCTATGCGGCTAAAATCTTTGACTCTTGTGCAGTTTTAGGAATTACCTCTTCATATAGTTTGTATTTTTAGAGATATTACATAAAACATTTTTACAATGGTACATTTTAAACAATCTAAGATGGCAAAATTCTTATTACATTTCTTGACCAGAAACTGTTCCCAAAGCACTACTGATCTTGTTGTTCTTTGTTGGTGTGACACTCTTCGAAAACTGCCTAAACCCCGACCAATTCAAGTATGATTGCCATGAAATTTGGCAGGCTTGTTTCTTGGTTGGACCTAGTACCTGATCGACAACAGGACCTGGTGGGACATGCAGCGTCTACCATACCCCCACCCAACAACAAATGCCAGTCGCGTAAAATGCAGTGAATGTAAGGTCGATCTGAAGAAGCCCGAACGATCCCGAGTGGAGCCGATATCACGTTTCCCTGTTTTTACCGGATTGTTAGGGGATGGGGTAGGGAAGATAAAATAAAACGATAATCTAGAATTCCTTATTTATTGTTTATACAATACTAATTTATCAATTTAATTAATTGGCATGGTCTCACAAGCCATCAAGTGGCAGGCAACATAGGTTGTCTCCCCTTTTCCTCCACACCAACACGTGTTACAATCATCAGCATCTTTAAACGAATCACCGATATCGTAGAATTTTCCATTAAACCAACATTTGTTTGGTAATTTGGGCACTGACACTGAAATAAAACATAATGAATAGAAAATTCTTGCTGCAACGAGACGTAGATTGATTGGATCACATCTTACAACAATATGTAAAGAAACACCCACATGTGCAGTGTGGCAGGACATTAAATTCCTGTAGAAAAGGAATAGGGTTTAACGTCTTGTTACCATGATATTTCGTTAATATTGGGACTAATATCCCACCCGAACGACTTTCAGACGTCAAACATCCCGAAAAACCTTTTCGACACACGCCAACATTCACGCCCTGAACATTTTAGTCAAGAGTTATGGCCATTTTACGTTTACATTAGTTTCTATTGATTTCACACCGCCATTTGGATCTCTCCTTGAAAAACATACTGATATTAATCCAGGCCAGTCTCGTAAATATGGCTACATGTAGGCTATCTGATTAACACCTTTTGAGTATACTGGCCTTGTTTGTGTTGGTCATTTAAATAGTATGTAATAAATTAAGTTTGAAGCAATCCCAACTTTAATCAGTATAGCGTTTTAATTTGTACATTTTTTTCATCTCCATACATAGCACCTTTGTATGAACAACCAACTACAATAATTTATTATAGGTTTAATGTAAAATCACAATATAAACAGTATACATTTGTTTGAGTTTGTGTGTTTTTCCAAATCACCCGAACTCTAACAATTGACATGCAGATATATAAGCACCACAATAACGAAATACCGTACCATTCGGGCAACGACTAAGCAATTTCCGTCATCAAATTCCAATTACCAAGGCTTCATTTACGTGCATTTCGCTATTATACCCTCCGTCCTGCAACACCGATAAGGGGAAACCACGCAGAATGATTTCAGTCAAGGACGGGATCGTACCCAAGACCTCCTGGTGAGTGAGACGGTGCCTTAATCACTAAGCCACCGTTACGCCAGCACGGGGCAGATGAGTCTTCGAGTAAGGTTTTCCCCAGAAGTGGTTTAAATTTGTTGTCTGAATAAAGGACATTTCACCCTTTTCTGAAGATAATGGCGACATTTAACTATAGGAACTTAAAATGGTCGATTTTTTAAATATAAATACAAAACTGAATATATAACAACCTATTATAAAAAGGTAAACGTTCAAATGACTCAAATTAATAAAATAATTTTACCTGGCGTTGGAACACAAGCCATTTTTGTACATGAAGCTATTCCATTTCCACCACACCTGCAGGAATTACAATCCATCTTAAAATTTTCACCAAGTGCGTACCATTTACCACCCTGTAGACATCCTGTCGCTGGTGGAGACACGAAATAAAATGAAATGGTGTTTAACATGGGATAAAGGGGACGGGGCATACACCATGCAGTGTGAGGGAAATTCTCCTATTTCGAATTCAAAGTACCACGGATTCTTTTACCTGTACGCCAAACCTGTTTTTTTTCGTGAAATCCGAAAGACTAGACACTGTTCCTTGCTAGGACCTCTGTTCTTCACCACTGACAAGGGGAGATCACGTGGAGAAAATCCGGATCGAACCCAGGACTGTCCTGGTAAGTGATCCAGATTTTGGAGAAGACACAGCGAATAAATAAAAACACTGAAAGAAATCACACGCCATTTTCTGGAGTTTAAACTGATCTCGGGTAACTGCGATTTTGAAATCAAGGTTTAGGCTCTAGAGGCATTCAATGTTGTTAGTGTTTCCATACCTAGTAGTAGTAAGTCAAAAAGGTCCACATGCAGTAGGCTATGGGTACATGGTAAGGGGGTCGGAGGGCAATATGAATTTTTGGTATTCGGACAATGAATTTCAGTAACAGATTTCAGAGTGGCATTATAAGGAATTTGATATGGTTGAGGTACCAAGTTTTGTATCATTTCTTGTTATTGGTCACGTCCATCATAGAGTGACTGTTTGGTAATTAATATGTTTGTATTTTAACAACTGAATTCAATATTACAATCGGAGTTCTTATTATATTATGAAAATTATAGAAGCCCTAATGTAATAAATACAAGCGTATTACGTTCGTCTGTTACAGGAAGTTCATTACAGCCCATGAGAGTACATGCAGCCACACCATGGTCACCACACATACAGGAATTACAATCCATCTTAAAGTTTTCACCAGATGCATACCATTTACCATCCTGAAGACATCCTGTCACTGGTGGAGACACTGTAGATAAATTAAACATGGAATGGAAATTATATGACCTTCTCCGGTGTTTCAACGTATTTCCGGTAAATTCTGATTCTGAAATCCAGATACAACATTAGTGTTTCCCTACGTGAAAGTATGCTGAAGATCCGTGAAGTTAAAGGGTTCCCCGATTATGAAATCCTTGTCGAGGCATTCAAGGAAGTCTACACCTTGATATAACCCTCGTCCGTATCATAATGCCATTGGTAATGATAAGCTAAGAAACCGTGGTTATGCCATGATGAGGAATCTATTCCGCCAAAGTTAATTTTGCCGCGAGGAGCAAAACTTTGAGCTTAAACCTTTGAGGAATTTGGGATTTTGCGTTACTAAATCATTTTTGAATTTTCTAAAAATATAATATAACTTACTTGCAGAACCAGTTCCAATAAAACAAGCGACAATAACCAGTACTAAAACCACCATTTTAAACTTGTATGTTTACGTATCGATTGAGAGTTTACATGATGACCATTTCAAACTAAACCTTTATATACCTGTATGGTGGATATTAATACAATCTCCATCGGTTTATAAACATCTAAATTGTTCATTAATCATCGGATAAACGTTGTAACGGGTATATTAAATCCACGTGTTTCCCATTTTTAAACAAGGTGTGTTATCTCCCTTGATAATATCACAGGTAAATTACATTGATCTGATATAAATTAAAATGTTTCCGCTGTTTGTAAATAATCTGTGTGATTTCAGCCGGTAATGTCGGCGCTTTATTTAAATGTTATGAATTGAAATTACCTGATAATTTTCAGGATAGCAACATATGCCCTTCTGTATTTTGTTCTATTGTCTTTTGGGAGAGAAGCGGTTATAACAGTGTCGCCAGAATCCTCGATCCGTAGCGAAACAACTCTTTTCGCGCAAAAATGCTTATAGCCCCGTAACCGTAATGAGTTGAGGAAAGCCAGGCCAGATGATTTGAACATGCCTTGTTTTCCGTCAGAGTTGGGCGGTGAAGTCATCGGTTCCAGTTCTAAATCGATAAGGAAGGGCGCAACAGGTGGGTATTGGGCTGGGCTTAGTCGAGATAGGCAAATGGACCGTTTTTTATCGAGAAAATGGACCGGTTTGCCGGAGTCTCTTACACATTCAATCAAACCAAAAGTTCGTATTGTCAAGTATTGGGTGAAATGACTCAGTGCTTTTGAGGAAACTCCTGCGCACCGCAGCTACATTTTTTTTTTTTTTTTAAACAATATTTTATTCAGAAGTTGAAAGGGATTGAGGAACAGACATAGCCTATATGACCTCTCTCCTATA
The DNA here is from genome assembly GCF_932274485.2 of Patella vulgata. NCBI lineage: Eukaryota > Metazoa > Mollusca > Gastropoda > Patellidae > Patella > Patella vulgata. The sequence continues at coordinate 11,010,366 of NC_065885.2, forward strand.
CCTAGATACATTTGCTCAGTACATATAAGTAGAAAGTGAACAACTTACATTCATAGGCGTAGGGGCTCGATGACAGTTAGGGGGGCAGAACCCGAAATGCCCGAAAAAATTTCGGGTTTACAGACAGCAGCGACGTTGTATACCCCCCCCCTCCCCCAAAGACAATTTTGGAATATTTGACGGCTGCAAACACGTATTCCTGCTATTGCAGCAGTTGAACAAAGCAACTTCAAAGTGGTCTAATATAGCCTAATTAAGGTGGCTGACTCGGAATTCCAATCAATCGTTTACAGTCCTCGAAGACGGGACCGTTAGGAGTAAATTTTGAAAATTTAACTGCCGCAAACGCGTTTTCCCGATATTTCAGCCAGTGAACAAAGCAACTTCAAGCTGTCTAATATAGCCTAATTAAGGTGGCTGACTCGAATTCCAATCAATCGTTTACAGTCCTCGAAGACGGGACCGTTAGGAGAAAATTTTGAAAATTTAACTGTCGCAAACGCGTTTTCCTGCTATTTCAGCCGGTGAACAAGGAACTTCAAAGTGGTCGAATATATATTATAGCCTTATTAAGGTGGCTGACTCGAATTCCAATCAATCGTTTACAGTCAACGGAGACGGGACCGTTGGGAGAAAATTTTGAAAATGTAACTGCCGCAAACGCGTTTTCCTGTTATTCCAGTCTGTGAATACAGTAACTTCAATTTGGTCCAATATAGCCTACCTGGCTGACCCGAATTCCAAACAACCAATCAATCGTCGCGCGGTATATGGAGGCTTCACCCTCCCGGAGAAAAATTTGAAAATTTAATCACCGTAAATGCGTTTTCTGCTATTCTAGCCCGTGTAAGCAACTCCAAAAGTATCCAATGGTTTTGTAACTGAAATCCCACTCTGAATTCTAACCATCCAATCAGACTGTTGCATCTGCATTCACAAATAATAATCGATGCCTGAAAAATGTTGCACAAAGTAGAGTGGCTCCAGACAAAATGTTTTAATCCATAGTCAACTCAGTACAAATTCGTGATATTCAATTACAAGAAAAGTAAAATTAGTGTTTTATTAGGGCTCGGTGACAGTTAGGGAAGCAAAACTAGAAATGCCCGAAAAATTTCGGATTTATAGACAGCGAATGACCCGCCAAGAAAATTTTGGAATATTTGACGGTCGCAAACGCGTTTTACTGCTAGTTTCCTTTGCCGCTTTCCGGCCCGATGCCCGTTTTTCGGGCAATACCTATTTTCGGGCAATACCGTTTTTTCGGGCATACCTATCATAAGAGAGCTTCGGGCATATTTTCGGGCATGCAGTGGACAAGAAAAAGACGAGAAAATACTTTTCGGGCAGTGTGGATCTCATAGAAATAAGTTAGTTATATTTTTTCTCTAAACGTTAATAGAAAAAAAAGGTCGTCGAATTTTTCATTGCCCGAAAATAAATTTTTGGGGGGACAAATGCCCCCCCCCCCTGCCCCCCCGGCTCCTACGCCTATGCTTACATTACATGTATATGATGATGATCACTGTCTGTCTTTTTGTACTTTACTTTGAAAAATACGATTTTTGCGATTATTTTGGCGAATTTTTCCTTATTGTTGAGTTGAATTTCGCTTCAAGACGGGGCGGCATTTTATTGATATTTCAGGCCGATTTGATTTACTAATGCTGAGTGGGCCGAGTTTTTGAAAATAAGTTTGTGCACCCCTGATGTCAACAGACATGAATTAGGAAAATCGCGTCAGAGCCTATACCTTTGACCGAGCGTAGCAAAATATGTCACAGATGATTGTGACATTTTGGGGTCTATGTGGTTGAAGAGATTAGGATCATCTAAATATTTTTAAAACAATGATATAGGCTAAGAAATGGAATAGATTTGACATTGAAGTGAACGTGGAGAAGATTACTATCCCGAGACCACAAGGATGCAGACCACCATTAAATTTCCCCATCTAGATACATGTAGTTTTTCTCTCCCCTTTTTCTGCTTTTGCATGGCCATTTTTGTTGCTTTTTGGTTTAGGATGGAAGAAGAGGATTTGAATAACATTTTCTGCCAGGTTTTGGTAATTATTGATGATTTAGAGGCAAAGGGGTAACAGAGTTAAGAGGTTGGTTATGGTGATATGTATTGCTGATAGTTACATATTTTTAGTATTTGTGTATTTCAAAATTTCATTAGTCGATCTCATACGAAATCTGAAACAAAGATATGACCATTTGGGCGTTCAGCCCAACGAAATTTAGTGAAAAGTTGGAGCCATTGAAGTCAATGGTGGTCTGCATCCACATTAGTTAAACGTAGTTGTCTCCCTTCAACTCTGATTTCAAATTAATTTTCACAGCCTTTATAACCAAATCACATGCAATTTGGTTAAAACCGTTTTGGAAAGATTATTTTCTATTTCGAGGGTACACCACTATTACTCTAAAAATTCAGAATATCAGCCACAATAATGAACCAAATGTGCTAATATAATTCATCATTAGGCCATATTCACACATTCATAGAAGGTAAAATTTATATGTCATATAGCCTAAATGGCTGTAACAAATAAAATCTGCTCAGGTGTTTAAATGTAGTAAATACAGTGCCAGATATAGATTAAACATACATTATACAAGAGCTAAATCTGTCTATTGCGGGTCTTTCTTTAGGCCTGAAATGTTATCTAAATTATTAATTAGACATTAATTAACTTATCCAGACCATAATCAACTCTAGATGGCATCGCTAGCCTGCGATCTTAAGTGGATTGTGATCCGATTTACTGCATAACTTTCCTTCTCGATTAAACAATTAAATGGATAATCGAGACTATGCTGTTTAACATACTGACTTTAGTAATGATGACCGAGGCTAGGCAGAAATTTCATTCGCTTAGTTCTTGGTTTATAGTGGATCAATTTGAATGAAATTTTCAGCAAATTGCCTTTACGTTATCTAGTTTTTAATTATTATAGTGAGAACTGCCAACTCGTTATCCAATCTCCCATAATGTATCTTTAAGTGGTCACAAATAAATTGCCCACAAAAAGAGAAGGTGGGAGGTGACAAGCACCCGTATGGTGCTCAATTCACAGGGTAAAAGAAAATACCCCTAAAATATGTCCATTATTAGATGGGCAAATGTCTTTCCAGGGGAGTAAAGTCTAAGAAAAAAAACATTTTAATGGTGGCCGCCTTTAAAAATGGATCACCCCTGACCAAAGATTTCTGGATCTGAGCATTCAATATTTGGTTTGGGACTTAATCCCAGATGAAAAAACCAACACTGAAGGATATTTGAAATAAAATATATTTCAACAATAAGTATTTTATCAACACATCATAATTCATTTAATACCAGAAAAATTAAAACCATGAAACTGTCTTTCAGTTCCAACATCAAATCACTGATGGACATTTTGAAATAAGAAATTACATAATAATACAGGGTATATTCCAGAAATTTAGAAAACATAGTTCCATTGTATGAGGGAACTAGTAACATTATTTCTGTAACACTAGGTTAAATATATTGAAACTAGTACTAATACGTATTTAAACCTAGTTTATGAAATATATTTGAATAAGTATTTAAAAGTATTTAAACCCACCTGTTATTTTGTGAATTATATCTGAATTAGTATTTAACCCTATTTTGTGAAATGCACTGACTGGGCTAATGAAGGTGGACAAATGGCATACAGTACGCTATGAGGGAAAGTTTTGCCAGTTTTGCGTAAAATATTCAGTAGACTTGGCGCCGGGGTATTTAGGGACTATTTTCAAACAAATTGGCATCATGCTTGGTTCCTTGTCAATATTTAGTACTATCGTGGTTGTTACATTTAAACTTCTTGCAATATGTTTAAAATATATTTGAATAAGTGGAACTAGAGTAGTTTTTATTAGAGATGTCAGAGAAAATATTTACCAGCATATTACTAATTTATTATATATTATATTATATATTATATTATATACATATGACATTTGTGAATATATTATGATATAATGTATATTTATTACAACAATAAATATATTAAAATAATTTAAATGTCTCTGTTTTAAAATTTACCCAACAATTATATATAGATGTAAATTACCAGTATATACAATATGTACAATATTTGTTAATAACAATTTATAACATTTAATATATTGCAGAATACTATTATTATTTCAATTTTTTTTAGCAGATAACATTTGGTTATTTTGACAACATTATTTACATTTTCTTTCGAAAATACTGTTTATAAATTTAATAAATTGAAAGTAGAGTAGATATCTATGATATTTTTAACAAACTGAACAAAAAGTAATAAATATTTTTGATATTGAACAAAAACTATTAAATATTTTTCATACTGAACAAAAACTATTAAATATTTTTGATATTGAACAAAAACTATTAAATATTTTTGATACTATTAAATAATTTCTTTAAATACCATTTTAGTTCATGTGCACTATTTTTACAAATTTGTTAATAAATTGATATCCCTGTGAAAATATTTTAGCCAACAGATTAATACAACTTAAAGATTCTATTGTAATTATAATATGTCCCTTTGTTATTCAATATTTCATATTCCTCTTAGGAAATATTTGTAACAGTTTAACATCCAAATAATAATTTAAAAAGAACAATTGATTAGATCTTGATCTATATAACCCTAACCCCCATCTAATGAAGTTTTTAATCATACATCAAGGATATAAGACAACAACACTTGATATAATCCAAGAATTCCTACTTTTTATACAGCCTCTGGGCCATTACACTAATTTATTATCTACCTGTAACCAGTTACCTGTCGGAGGGGGTGATATTCTTTACTGTACATACTGAGTGCTAGTATAAAATGGATTATATCTTCCTGATAAACAAATATTTAGTCCAACCATTTCTAATAAACATTATCATTTCTCTTAGTGATTTGTAAACATTGTAATAAAATTTATACCCTTCTCTCCATTTCCCTTAGGGCAGTGATTCTCAACCTGTGTGCCGCGGAACACAGGTGTGCCACGAGATCTTCCTAAATTTTGAAACCATTTGATCCCAATTGAGTATTCACTGGTGTCTACTGGTAACTTCATAGCTGTGGGTTTTTTTATGAGTCATTCTATGTGTCTATGGCTAGTCTGTGTCTACGGTTGTATGTCGTGTGACTTACCATGTTTTTATTTGCAAAAAAAATTCAAATATTTTTCATATATATTTTTACCCAGGTGTGAGGCTATTTTTTCATCTGTTCCAAGGTGTGCCGTTGGCAAAAAAAGGTTGAGAACCACTGCCTTATGGCGATGGATTTATTATCAATGTACATAATATAGGTTTTGTTCATAAAGTGGCAAGACAAATTATAAAAGCAAAGTATTCATTCCATAACACCTAATGTTGACTACTTTTATAGGTATCTACAGATCTATGATTTAAAAAAAAATAATTCATTCATTAAATCTAACTAAAATATATCTTTTAAACAGAACTAGTTTTATTTACGGAAATCAACAGTTATAATTGGAATTGATTTTAGGTTCCATTTTGTACCCCACTAATTGGTGGAGTTAATAATCTTTATACTCCTGAAGAGCATCTTTTAGGTTCTATTTTGTACACCATTAATTGGTGGGGTTAATAAATCTTTATACCAATGAAGAGCATCTTTTAGGTTCCATTTTGTACCCCACTAATTGGTGGAGTTAATAATCTTTATACTCATAAAGAGCATCTTTTAGGTTCCATTTTGTACCCCACTAATTGGTGGAGTTAATAAATCTTTATACTCATGAAGAGCATCTTTTAATGCTTTACAAACGTGTGGTGAAGCTGATGTGGTACATTCTACTAAATATGGGTAGAGATTTATGACTTGTTTCCAGACACCTGCTTCCACTGAAAATATAGAACAAAACTAACATGTACTGGTAGTTATAAATGTAGAACAGAATATTAATACTGGATTAGTATTACAGAATAAACATCAATTTAATGCAGAGAGAGAAATGGGGTTTAACATCCACTCGACACAATTAGGTCATTTCGGGACTAACATATGGTTTAATTTTATTTCAATAATTCACTTGCGCATTGGGGTCTTTAGCAGTGGGAGGAAACCGGAGGACCCGGAGAAAACCCACGAGGTTGGACAGGCGACCCTACCCCTTGTCATGTACAACCGGGGATTCGAAACCACGCCAGTCGACTCAATGACAGACTTTATGATACAGCGCGCGCAAGCTAACCATTCAGTCATCCACCCCACAAATTAATGCAGACCTAGACAAGAAATGAAATGAAATAGGGTTTAACGTCCTAATGTTCTACACCGACTGGGCTAATGAAGATTGGCATATGCCATACAGTGTGCTGTGAGGTAAATTTTGACCAGACAGTGGCGCTACGGCCTACTCTTAAATTGAATTCCAACTGTACACAGGACCTTGGTTTTTAGTCCCATCTGAACGACTAGACAGCTGTCCTTGTCAACCCCTCCATCCTGAATGGACTTAGTATTATGGAATAAACATCAGATTAATGTAGACTTTTGAACTGGAATGGACTTAGTATTACAGAATAAACATCAGATTAATGTTGACTTTTGGGACGGAATGGAGTTTAACATCTCGTCAACCCAATACTTCAGTCATTTTGATACTAACATTATAATTTCAATGTCAATGGTGAAATGAACAATGGAAGAAATGAAATGAAATGAAATGGGGTTAAACTTCCTATTGTTCTGCTCCTAACCTGGGCTAATGAAGACGGGCATACGCCATACAGTGTGCTATGAGGGAAATTTTGCCCGGGCAGCGGCGCTACGGCCTACTCTTATATCGAATTCCAACTGCCAAGGGATCTTTTACGTGCACGCCAATGTGTACACTGGACCTCCGTTTTTCGTCCCATCCGATCGACTAGACAGCTGTCCTTGCCAGGCCAACAATGGAAGAGGGGAAATCTTGCCCAAATGCAGTAGCATTTCTGACTACTTTCTTCAAATTCTAACTGCCAAGTTTTTTGATACCATCCGAACAACTAGACAACCCTTTCCATGTCAGCAATCCTGAAGGTTATTCACGGCTGGGATATTCTGCCCAACCACGGCATAGATTTGTTGCAAAAATAGATAAAATATTTGTTCCATGGTATTTTCTCAAATTGGGACCATCTCATCAAGTCCCTTTTCCTAACCATCTCATCAAGTCCCTTTCCCTAACCGCAAAAATTCCATACTGCATCCCTGCTACCCTCCTAACGTCAAACATAAAATATAATTTACCGTTACTTTTAGGTGCCCGTTTTAAAGATCCTAATAAAGTTGAGATTGCTTTTAATACAGATGACATCTCTGCCATTCTTGGTCTGTAAAATAGAATCATAAATGCCATAATTTAATTCTATCAGATTCCTGTAGTTGAATTCAAATGAAGAGCCCCGGGGAAGAACGATCTAAGTCACTTTTTCAATGAACCCCAGTTAATGGCGCCATCTGGTAGCAAATTGTATAAGCTTTCTGTGGAACAATCTATTTCAGGTAAAAACGACAGGAGTCACATCGAACCAAGGCCCTTCTGAAATGACCTCCCGGACAAATACAAGTCCATCTTACCTTTTATTTAACCTTTATTTGCCCGAAAAGTTGAAGTCAGTTGTACTGGTAATTATAATTCATATTAAACATCGTTTTGAAGTTGTAATTAAACCCACTCGTTGTTCTGTTTGTGTCAAAAATTCTCGTCCAAAAGTCTGTTTTGCCTTTTACGCAAAAAGACAAAAATGTGACCTAGATCGTTCTTCCCCTTGACTCTTCAAATATATCCTTAGAATAGAATTCTTTACATTTTATATCTGGCCAATTTGGGAAAGTATTATTCAAATATAAAGCATAAACTTCAATTTTATGTCAATTTTTGCGACAAGATAAATGTCGCCCTTGTAAAAATAAGTTCATTAAGCATCTTTTACCTTGGTAATGGACATTTTCCACTCAATCGTTCATCATCAACATATTTTTTTACAACTTCCTGACATCTTTGTAACAAAGATAGAACAGCAATCTTTGTTATACAACCTTCTTCTTCTTGCTGTTTTTGGTTAATAAACGAAAATTGAAGTAAAGTTTCAAAACATGTCTTGGCAAACTCTTCACGCAATTTGCGACTTGATTCAGTGTCTGGAAAATAAGAATGTGTTGGATGAGACAAGGGTTTCTTTACTCTTTCATGAACACTCCATACCACTTCTCTCATTTGAGAAATGGGCATGAGAGAAACAGGGTTATATGCCCACTCAACACAAACAAGATTAGGAGTCTTTACCAGTGGGAGGAAATGGAAGAGAGAGATAGAGAAACAGCGTTTAATGTGCACTTGACACAAACCAGGGTCCTGTTTCACGAAATTTTAACTAAAGATAAAATCCAAATTTTAGTAGATACTTCAATTTTGATTGGCTAAGCACTACAATCAGTCTAATATTATCCAATCAAATGACTAAAATTTGGATTTTATCTTAGTTAAAATTTCGTGAAACAGGCCCCAGGTCATATAAGGACTAATGGTTCAATTTTATTTCAATCAATTGCTTGCGTGTAGGGGTCTTTAGCAGTGGAAGGAAACCGGAGGACCCGAAGAAATCCCACGAGGCTGAATAGGTCACCCTACTCCATGTCCTGTACAAGTGGGGAATCGAAACCACACCACTTGACTCAATGACAGACCTTATGATGCAACACACACGCGTTAACCATTCAGCCACCCCCCAGAAGATCCAAGAGAAAAACCCACGAGGTTAGGCAGTCAACCCTACTCCTTGTTACATTTACGGTACATACAAGCATGGGGTCGAATCCACGACCAGGGATCCATAGCACAGCATCAGACCACTCAGCCATCTAATCTCATCAAGTATTTAATGTAAAACTTTCTAAAACAATCTATCAGAAATTATTTCCTATTTTCCCTTGCTTGTTATAAACAAAATATGAAATTTCCCATTTCGAAAAAATATGTCATTTCCTTAAAAAATCAAACTCTCATTAATTTAAAACACTATATCCCTGGAGTGACAAAATAACAAGTCATCAACATAATAAGGTTCAAAGTGGATCATCTAAAAACAAAATGTATTGTTTAAATAACATATTGATGAGATCTTTTGCTGCAAAAAATGATTATTAACCTGAAACATACATTATTTCAAATTTCATTTGTAATCTTATATTCTTTAACATGGCTTAATGTCAAAATTATGACAAATTCAAATCATTTTTTTTCCTGACGACAGCTATCATCACTTGTTTGACATTACATATTTGATATCTGACTCAAAACAATATACATTTATAATAAATTTCTTACATTTCCTCAATTATTACACATAGATTAATAAGGAAAAAAATATATTCTTCATCAAAACAAGATGAATTTACTTCACGAATGAGTGGACTATCTAGCAAGTTGGGGGTTTCAAGCAAAAGTATAGTTGTAAAATGTGTGATTTCGTCTGGAGGGTAAAATTATCAAATGGACCATTTCCAAGTAAGGCCCACAAAAAAATATTCTAGTTCTCAGACAATCCTATTAAAATATGCCCATATATTGCAAGAGATGGACAGAGAACGAGCTAAAATAAAAATGTTATTTTTTGTACAATCAGGGGCCATAATCCAGGAAGTTACGGTCTGATATACACGAATATCGAATAAAACTGAGATCTTTGGGTTATAAACATACATTTCAAGTTTCATCAAAATCTGATAAAAATTGTGACTTCTTGAGTGTCCAGACGCTAAAAACGTGATTTTTCGTATAATCTGGGGCCATGAAGTTACAGTACGATACTTGCCAATTTTGAAAGGAACCGAGATCTGTGGGAGATAAACCTACATCTCAAGTTTCGTCAGAATCGGATAAAAATTGTGACCTGTAGAGTGTCCAAAAACAAATTGTGGACATCCAAACGGACAGGGGCAATGACAATATACGTCCACAAGAAAATGTAAGATTATAAAAATTGATGCAAGAGGTTGTTTTTTGGGGAATGATTTCTCATCTATTATCAAAGAAAAATGGGATATATTCCTAGTCTATTTTCAAAGTAAAAATGGGTTGATACCCAGTGTCTAAATAAAAACGGAAATGGCACACATTGATTTATTTGTCTGAAAGAGTATTAACTATTAAGAAATTACTGCTTTTGCTCAAAAACCCAACATTGCCTGAAACACTTATCTCATGGAGTCGAAATATAATTAACCGGATTAAGATTAAGATTTAACAAGATAGATTATAATATTCATGCATAATCTAAAAGATCCAATATTTACAAATTTGAGTCTATCTTATATTAGATAAGGTATAAATATTAAAATATAATTGACATCCCAAACTTGGTGCCATTATTAAGAAGTTAAAGATGGCACTCAATAAAGTTTTTGGATGTTACAAATACATTTCTGGGGTCTTCAACTTATGGATAAGAATTAGCTAAATAGATAAATCCCCTTAAAAAGATTGATGTGTTATGGGTAAACTACACATTTTTTAGACAAAAAAATGTCCACATTAAATGTGGGCATACAATAAAACTGAGAACTAACAGTTATATTTTAAGAAAACCAAATACAAAAAGTTGGGCTCCTTCAAAATATTAATAAATACTTGTACAGACAAAATTTGGGGGACCAATAAAAATATTATACATTAAATTTGGAAATCTGTTCAGAAAACACAATTAACCCAAGGAATTACTCCCTGTTAAAAAGCTAACACATGCTTGCAAAATAATCCAAATGAAGCTATAAAATCCCACACAGCAACTACAAGTAAATTAAGTTACGAATTATTTCCATTTAAGTAACATCATTTCCTTCAATAATAATCTTAAGCAAATATAAAATCATTCCACATTAGTAACGAAGCAAAGTACTGAATTTCTTTCATTAATGTGTCTTTCAATTGTACTGTATGTTTCAATATGTCTTTCTTTGGGAATGTATCTTTAAATGTGACCTGCATTAGTACTGTATGTTTCTAAGTGTCTTTCATTAGTACTATGAAACATACATGTTTATATGTGTCTTTCATTAGTACTGTATGTTTAAATGTGTCTTTCATTAGTACTGTATGTTTAAATGTGTCTTTCATTTGTACTGTATGTTTCTATGTGTCTTTCTTTAGTACTGTATGTTTACATGTGTCTTACATTAGTACTGGTTCTTCTAATGTGTCTTTCATTAGTTTCTTTTATTAGTACTGTATCTTTAAATGTGTCTTTCATTAGTACTGTATCTTTAAATGTGTCTTTCATTAGTATTTATCTATAAATGTGTCTTTCATTAGTACTGTATGCTTAAATATGTCTTTTATTAGTATTGTATTTTTAAATGTGTCTTTCATTAGTACTGTATCTAAGTGTGTATTTCATTCGTATTGTATGTTGATTTGTCTTTCATTGGTACTGTATGTTTAAATGTGTCTTTCATTAGTACTGTATGTTTGGGTGTGTCTATCATTAGTACTGTATGTTTGAATTTGCCTTTCATTAGTACTGCATTTTTAAATGTCTTTCTTTAAGAATGTATCTTTCATTAGTACTGTATGTTTACATGTGTCTTTCATTAGTACTGCATGTTTAGATGTGTCTTACATTAGTACTGTATATTTAAATGTGTCTTTCATTAGTACTGTATGTTTCTATCTGTCTTATTAGTACTGCATGTTTAAATGTGTCTTTCAATGTGTTTTTATTAGTAATGTATGTTTGATTTCGTCTTTCATTAGTACTATATCTTTCAATGTGTTTTTCATTAGTAATGTATGTTTGAATTTGTCTTTCATTAGTACTGTATCTAAGTGTGTCTTTCATTTGTGAGTACAACATGTATGTTTAAATGTGTCTTTCATTAGTACTGTGCGTCTTAATGTGTCCTTCTAAAAGCGTGCTATAACACCAACGTTTAGTATTATACAGTTGTTTAGACTGTTTCCTCACCAGCAGGTTCATTTCATTCTAGTTTAAATATAGTAGGCTGGTTAGGGAGGTAATTTCCGAACAGAAAATTAATCTGTTGGGAATTCTAACTAATATTTACCTACCTTAGCCTTAACGGTAACCCATGTGGTGACTAATGCCGTGTTTGGGAATTTCCGATTTCCCCAAAACACATAGTGTACGGATTCGCCCATTCTTGCAAATGTTTCCTCACCTCTGAAATCCCCCTACCCTACCATCAGTTAATACAAAATCATCATGTCTATTTCAACTCCTTTAAATCTGTCAAAATCCATTTACTTTATTACTCTTAAAATACTATAAAAATCTGGGGTCATAAAATTAAACGAAATAAGTAATTTATGTATTTTTATTTTTACTCCTGTCAACAAATTATTAGCCTACTATGATTTTATTGTTTTTCAGTAGTTCCCGTATTTTTAGTCTACAATTTCAATCAATCTATAAATCTGTTCTAGAATCAATCATGTACATTATTTTCTACTTTTGTTTTATGATATTTTCTACTTTTGTTTTATGTAATCCTTGTCGTTTCTATATACCATGATAATTATATGTATTAATAACTTATTGTTAATAAAAAGAGAAAGTATATTGGTGTGATGAGAAATTTAAATAGTGTAGAAGAACTATTATATACCTCATCATGTCTTGTCATATACAATGTGCTTTCGTCTATTTTTTTTTTACCACTTTACCTTTTAAGCTCCTACGGACACTACAGTAATTCTTTATTAATCAGGCAGTTTGTGGAAGTTTGAAATTAAGATAATTTGACAAATTGTTGATCCCCCCTGATCAGCACTTACACCTTGCAACAAAGTGGGGCAGGAACGAAAGCACAGCCTGCTTATAATAGGAGTATAATGTCCATGTGACTAGGTCATTTCAGGACTAACAAATGGTACAATTTTAATTACATTGATTTGTTTACTTGTTGCTTATATGGGGTTTAACATCCACCAGACACAAACTAGGTCATTTCGGGACTAACATATTATTTAATTTTATTTTAGTAATTTCGCTTGCGCATAGGGGGGCTTTAGCAGTGGGAGGAAACAAGGGGGACCCTGAGAAAACCCACGAGTTGGGTCAGCAACCTTGCTCCTTATCACATACAAGCTTGGGATAATAACCAGAGCACTTGACTCAATGGCAGTCCTTATGATCTAAAGCACTCGTCCCCGCCTCCCTCACAGTGTAGAGAGAGAGAGAGAGAGAAATGGGGTTTAATGTCCACTTGACACAAACTAGGTCATTTCGGGACTAACATATGGTTTAATTTTATTTCAATAATTCGCTTGCGCGTAGGGGTCTTTAGCAGTGGGAGGAAACCGGAGGACCCGGAGAAAACCCACGAGGTTGGACAGGCGACCCTACTCCTTGTCACGTACAACCGGGCATTCGAAACCACGCCAGTCGACTCAATGACAGACTTTATGATACACACTAACCATTCAGCCATCCACCCCCCACCCCCCTTCACAGTGTGTGATGAACTATAGTTAATAAAACAGTAGATGACAAGACATGAAGCTTTCACCCACAGCTAAAAAAATAAACAACAACAACAACAACAAGATCTGACAACAGAACATAGGTGAAGAGGAGATTGTCAACAACAACAACATAGAAACATATTGATCCAAAAATACATATCTAATAGATACAATAAAATTTGATTGAAGATTTGCATGACTCGAAGCATTAACATACCCATCCGAGACAAAATTAAATGAATTCCTCAAATAAATCAAAACTTTTGTTTCAATATTTAATTTCAGCCTTTTCACTATTGTTTAAACATATGCCGAATATTTTCCAAAACAACAAAAATTATGAGCTGCTACCATACTGGCTGATGTGAACAAATTTACAGTTAGAAAAGAAAACCCACAAGCAGATGAACTGACATTCTCAGAAATTCATTGTCTTCTGCTAACAATGACGACTCTTTCATTTCTCTTTCAGCTCAATATATTCCATGACTCATTATTCTGAGGTAGTAAAATACAACTGAGATAATGAACTGAAAATGAAATAAAATAGGGTTTAACTTCCTACTGTTCTGCTCCGAACTGGGCTAATGAAGACGGACATACGCCATACTGTGTGCTATGAGGGAAATTTTGCCCGGACAGCGGCAAGGGATCTTTTACGTACACGCCAATGTGACTAGACAGCTGTCCTTGTAAGGCCCTCCGTCCTGCATCACTGACAAGGGGAAACCACGCCGAAAATATGGATAAACTTTCTTGGCTACCTGACCTCCAGACTAGCGAGCCAGCGTCTTACCCACTTAGCCACCGTGATCCCCACAACTAAGATAGTATTTCTATCTACTAATCCAGCCGTCTGCTGTGCCAGTTTTTAGTCTGGATCAATTCCTGCTAATTTTGAATTTTTTTCTGATGCAGCAACATTACATGCTCCTCATATTTTTGGCATCTACACAAGCTCCTATTTATAATTATCTGTTCAGTGAACAAGCATGTTTTTATTTATATTTGTTTCAAATACAAAGATAGGTTATTAATAGGCAAAGAAATGCAAGGCCACAGGTTGTCATATTTTATCTTTTTGTAGGTAATAAGAACATTTACACGACACTAAAAACTGATCAAGGGCAACAATCCCTGATGTTATTATAAGAGAAAGAGAGAGAGAGAGAGAGAGAGAGAGAGAGAGAGATGAAATGGGGTTTAATGTCCACTTGACACAAACTAGGTCATTTCGGGACTAACATAAGGTTCAATTTTATTTCAATAATTTGCTTTCGTGTAGGGGTCTTTAGCAGTGGGAGGAAACCAGAGGAACCAGATAAAACTCACGAGGTCGAAATAATTATACGAAATAATAAAAATAATTTAGCAGTAAGTTAGTCTGAAGCAGGGATCTTAATCAGCTGTTTTTTGCCGGCTTTAGCCGCTTGCAGTTTAATCAAGCCAATCTCATTCGACCCAATTCTGGCCGGTTCATTTCAAAACGGATTAAGCACCCTGGTCTGAAAGTTTAGTTAGACTATCGGTACTAATCTTAACACCACCTATGAAGAGTTGAAAATTAAAATTTACACTGTCATTGTCTCGGCCATTTGTCAATATTCTTGAGGACTGGTTCGAAAACAATTAAAAATATTGTTTGTGGCCAAGATTTGAGTCTGTGTTTTTTCTGAGAATAGACAGTGAATCAGTTGTAAAGCCATATGTCAGGAATCATTCATAGATTTCTCACGATAAAATAGAAGAAGAATTTTGAAACGATGAATAAGATATTTAACTTATTCTGTAAATTATCAAGATCGGTGATACACGTTTACCAATACAAACTCCTAAATTTTATCAGCTGTGTTTTCTACAGATAAAATCTATGATTCCTAAGTGCACTGACTACAGAAATATTTCAATCAAATTTTACAACCATTGAATAGAATTTTTGAATCAATTAGTTGTTTTGTGTATCGAAGAAATATGTTACCTATACTATGATAAGACGGAGTAGAAAAAACTGAAATAAAATATTGAAACTTTAAAAAAAAAGGAATTCAAGCATCAGTAAAGCAATAAATCTCAACTATAAAAAAATGTTAAGTCATCATTTAATTTTACTCCGTAATACATCTCCTTCAGACACAGGTAACAGGTAATATTTTAAAATGAATGCAACAAATTGGTTTTTCAATAATTAAACATTAAAAATTGTTCCTTTTTGCAGCAAGTGTAAAATCTCTAATTCTATTATGTTTCCAATACCATTAAAGCTGAGAGATTTTTAAGATAACTTGCCAACTACAATACTGTGAATATTGAATCCCCTAAACATTTTAAAACACATTTATCTAATCAGGCTTTTAACTGACTGTATACAATCGTTAACATGTCCATAATCTTGTTGTTTATTTATGATTATATTTTCACTTTGTAAAGTCTCCCTGAACATGTTATATGAAAGGGCGCATTATAAATATGTTGTAATAATAATAATAATAATAATAATAAACGGAATATCAATAAAAAAATAGTTCACTTCCATTCAGGATTTACAAAGATATGAGGAACTGATGCATGGAGATTATCTACTGTTGATAATTTAGTTTCGTTTTCATAATTAAATGTTAAATTATCAATCGAAGTACATTAAAATAAGACATTTTCCAAAAATATCAAATGACAATCAGTGGCGTTAAAATGTCAATATCTTTGCAGGATAACAAAATCTTAAAGGACATATGGCTCTATTCTTTGGAACCTTAAAATAGGCAAGAATTTGTCTAAAACCACATATTAATGTGATCTATTTTGAACTTATAAATTTTTTATAATAATTTCTAATCAATTATGTTCGGTGAAATATGTGAACAGTCCAAATTGAACAGCAGTCATTTACACCTGCTTCGTACATTCCACACGTTTATTTATGATGATTTTGTCATTTGTGAATCAGTCATAACTAATTACTTCTGCATTGTCTTGTAAGATATGCATGTTTACTACAAATGGCGCCCGAAACCATAGAAATACACGACTCATGTACCATTTTTAAAATATTCATTATAAATATTGGATTTTAGGATCCCATTTTTTCAAGGCAAGATAACAACATCAACACTGATTTAAATGTACCAATACTGAATATTTCAATTTGTGTTTTTAATTTCAAATATTATAGACAATTTTGAGTTAAGAGGTTTAGCTCCTTTAAAGCAGATTTAGGTATGCCTACGCCTTCCAGAAAATATGTAGGGATTTTTAGGAAAAAGGTAGCTATATTAATACTGATTTCTGACCAAAAAATTCATACTAAACTTAGGCTGTCTGTCTACAGTTAGCTCTGCTTGAGAACAGACACTAAGCTAGTTGACCGACATTATAAATCCTAAATCAACGATTTTAGTCAAAAACACTAAGTTTATTTAGAGAATTTTGAGATGTAAATATTCTGCTTTTATTTAATAAAATTGAAAAGGTTTAGTTAGGCTTTTTTGTGTATAAGAGATGTGAACCGGAGTAGAACCGCATTACAAAACAGTGTATTAATTTTTGGATATGGCGGCTATTTAGGACAGAGATCTATTCTCGAAGTATGAAGTAGATGGACCTCTGTGTGCAGAATGAAACAAATCCTGATAAAAACACCATCACAGACTTCATTTATATAGATCAAGACTTCTACTTGAAAGTTTGGCTGCTGGTTAATTTTTGACCTGTTTGTTTTAACAAGACAAATTTCTCTTTCCTTGATAGAGAGATAGTGATGACCTGGGTTAAAGGTACAAACACTAGATAATCTCTTGGCTTGGAATTAATCGGATTTAAAATAGGCCCATCAATAATTATTTGTAACAAAATGGCGTCGGGGTTATTACATTGTGAGCCGCATAGTTCGATGAAATTCCAATTCAACATATCTTTGTAAATACTGAATGGAATTGAACCATTTTTGGACTTAAATTCCTTTTAGAGATTCATCTTTCACAATATTGTAGTTTGCAAGGGATTATTATTCTGCTAAAACGCAATGATACTTTTAAATCATATGATGTATTGACCCTGAATCAATCTGTATTGGCAAACAATTAACTTCAATTGTTTACAAAAACTTGTAGAAAGAACATGCAGGTCTGGAGAAATAAGGCACCTTAGCACACATTCAGGCTTTGTCAAGCTCAATCCCTCTGCTACCTGTTATTTTGTATTTTTTGCATGTTTTTATTGATTCTATTAATTTATCAGGTATGGCTAAAACCTTTTTTCCAGGCCTTAGGACCTGGGTTAAATTACATGAAACTAAATATCAGGCCACATCAATTGGATTTTCTGTTCTTCAGGAACATGCGTTAAAATTTTGCTTCTTAACCATACATTATGCAAGAGACTGAAATGTTATCTAAATTATTAATTAGACATTAATTAACTTATCCAGACCATAATCAACTCTCAATGTCATCGCTAGCCTACGATGTTTATTGGATTAGGTTTGGATTTGCTGTTCGACTTTCATTCATGATTTAATCATAAAAAGGATAATTGAGACTATGTTTTTTATCTTACCGACTTAAGTAATGATGATCGCGAATAGGCCGAAAATTCAAGCGGATCAATTTGACTGAAATTTTCAGCAAATTTCCTTTACATTATCTAGTTTTTAACTATTATAGTGAGAACTGCCTGCTCTTTATCTTATCTCCCATAATGTATCTTTAACTGTTCGGGATCAAGACTAATTTAAACATCAAAAGTAGTTGTTTGTGCTGTTCAAAAGCTTTTAGTTCCAAATTTTTAAATTAAACATCTTTCATGTCTCAAATGGCTATTTATTTATTAAAACAATGAAGAACTGAAAATTATATTGGTTTGGCCCTACATATATTTACAAACAATTAACCTATACTGTCTATTACAACTTTCTAATACTTTATGTATATTATAAATGATACAGTTCCAGACTTACCTATGAATGTATCAGAAGTAGCTGAATGTATAGATCCTTTATTTAAAATCTCCATTATTTTAATGACAAAATCTTTTGGCATGTTTGATGCGTAGGGTAGGATATCATCCCTTATCACTGTCACAACCTAAAAAACAGAAACAATTAAATAATTCCACACAAGAGCTTAGATGATACGGCCTACTCTTATTTCAGTGGATCTTTAGCTTGATGTCAATGGTCTATATAAACATTCAATTTTTTGTCCTATCTGAATGACTAGACATTTTTTGTTTTGCCAGGGATCACTGACTATGTGAAACTAGTTCGGAATACCTGAGGAATTTTCTTAGAAACAATTGGTTCGAATCCAGGACATCCTTAGGTCATCCTTAGGTCATCCTTACATACCCACCACCCACTGTGGCTCCCTGCCCAAAACAAATATTGGACAAGTTGACTTTTAAAAAAAGTACGATGAACTATAACAATAAATACTTTTGAGATTTACAGAAATGAAATGGGGTTCAACATCCTACTGTTCTGCTCCGAACTGAGTTAATGAAGACAGGTGAGCTTTACAGACATGAGACAACATCTGCTTTTCGCCTGAAAAATTAAAGTGGTCAAATACAGAAGAATTATTACCTTACAATCCACAGCTTCATCTCTTTGAAATTCTTCAACAGATAAAGTTGGTGGTGATGGACTAAAAATAAAAACATTTTATTTTATTCACATAAAGATAGGTTGCCAGGCATCGAAACACCCACAGCAGCTAAGTTGTCTGAGCAGACAATCATGGTTGGTGCACTGTGAATTGTTAGACGGGATGTAAAGCAAAATCTTTAAACTTTATAATATCATTAGAGTGTTGACAAGATTCTGTGATATAATCAAGGGGAATAACTCTATATAAGTAATTATCAGAAATTTTTGAAATCGTTATTCATCGCAATAAACGAAACAAAGAATATAAATTTAACGTAAATCTTCTGATGACGTGGACATGTGCCATAACTCTTAGAAATAATTAATGGAAACTTTTCGGTGAATAATCCAGATAAATTTCAAGTTGATATGGATAATAACTTTTATAGCTGGTATTGAAAAGATTGTACAAACTGAAGTAATTAATATATATATATATATATATATAAAAATCTGAAAAAAGATTGGATGGTATATTTTTTAAAACAACTACATTTTATTGATGGGTATAAAAACTGAAAGTGCTGAATCATTTAGAATTGAAGTGTTTTGCACTATTTTACTTAAGCTTATTTTTCACAGGAATTCTAAGTAAATAATTTGAAATATATTAGACAAAATATTTAACAAATATTTAAATTAAAAAAATAATCAACTCACTGTTTTGTGAAAAGGAAATCTTCGAAAGCCAATGCTAACTCACACCACATTCCTTCAAATTCATTTACTGTAAACAAAATTAATATATATATATATTATCAAATTGTAAACCAACCAAATTCAAGCCAAGAAATAGGAGCTCCAGAATTATCAAAAGCGGAAAAGAGAGAGAGAGTTTAACCTCCAATGAACACAAACTAGGTCATTTCGGGACTAACATATGGTACAATTACGGTCTTTCAAATCACTTGTGAGAAGAAACCGGAGGACCCGGAGAAAACCCATGAGGTTGGGAAGGAGATCTCACACACAAGAGTAGCAATATTTTAATTTCATAAGCCTTTGTTACTTCTTAGTAGAAGGTACTCTGACCACAGTGACCACTAGCAAAAGATATTTGACAATTTGTTAAAATACAGAAGTTCATCGAAATGCGAAAATAAAATTTCAGGAAGTGGATTAAACACTTCAAGTAATTAAAAGTCACTATTTAATTAAACTATTTAATAAAAATAAGTGAGAGAATATGTGCCCTTTTCGAGTTTGTATTTCCTCACCACCCGTGTTTTCAAAAACTCATGGATTGGGCTTTGTGGTAAGGGATAATAATACTTTAATATGTACCATGTTTCCTGGCTACAGGTAGACCAATCTCCAGCACTGTAAATAAAGCATTGATGACTAGTTTCCATGTTGATGGTGACGGACAACTGTATTTTAATCCTAGTGGAATACGGAACGTCTGAAAAATAAAAGAAAGTCATTTTAATTTGTCTGTGAAACAGGTTTATTTAATGTACAGTTTGTTTGTTCTTTTTTAAGGGGGAGGGGGGAATCAAAGCCCAGCTTAAATAGAGCAGGGCCCTGGGCCTGACTAGAATCGCGGGGCCCCTTGTGCGACAAAAAGATTATTTCATATCCTTTTGCATGGCACACATGCGTAACACACAATTAAACCGTCTGTAATACAAGAATAACTACACAATATCTGATCACAGACTCACCCAGTCTCTGCCCATCACACCGCTAGAAGCCTAGATCGATCACCGAGTGGAACTTCACAGAGAAGGTTGAGGGATAGCTCAATCTCTGCAATTGCAAGGCTAGATCAATTACCGCGAAACTTTCACCTGGAATTTGAATTCTTTCTCTTATTGCCATGAACCGCGGGATCCCCTAAACTGTGGGGCCCTGGGCCCCTCACGCCCATGCCTAAGCTAGGTTTCGGGGGAAATTATATTATAGAGTAAAAAACACAAACAATATTACTACTCTGATGTTTGCTACCACACAGGCAAAATTCATCAAAAAGGTGGTACTGATGATTTTCCAAACTGGTATGAGACGATTGATTGCCCACATCAGTACATGCATGACTATATGACTAGGAGAAGTGGGAGAGAAGAAAGCAAGTATCACTGTCCTAAGAGACCCAGGTCCTGACTCATAAATAACACTTAAGTCTTAGACAGAGCAAACTGTTTACTAACAAAAAATCCATTGAACTTGTGAAAACAACTTTAAATGAACATAGCATATTTCAGACACAAAACCTTAACCCTGACCATAGACTTTGTGAAACTGACCGAAGGAGAACCAAAATCACAGTTCATCCACTCAATCTAATTCATAATACCCAGAAAACACTTTTATTTAAGTAAAAAAACTGTTTTAATTACATTCAATCCACATCAGTTATGTGTGTTCATCCACCCAATTAAATGCATAATGCCCAGAAAATACTAAAACTATTTTTACATTAAATCCTTCTTAGTTATGTGTGTTCATCCACTCAATGTAATGCATAATGCCCAGAAAACACTTTTATTTAAGTAAAAATACTTTTATTTAAGTAAATTACATTAAATCCTCATCAGTTATGTGTGTTTGATAACTGAATGGCTGTATTAAATCACCTATAAAATTATCATTATAATAATTAGGCTTGAGATGAATCTGAAATTAATTAAGGTGACCTCTATCTTCAGGAATGTGCTACATATTAACAAGTATAAGGTGAACCTGGAGAAAATTAGGGACCACCCTAGGGGACAATATCTCCCTGGGGAGTCAGTGAGATATAAGTAAAGAGATGAATTATTGATGTTTTTGTTCAGTACAGACCCCCATCAGACAAGATATGTAAAATAATAGCAAACTCATTTTAGCGAACCATTCACTTAACTAAAACCCTAGATATCAATCACCATACATGTACAGGCCTTCAGAAATTCAAAGAAAAATGGGGTTTAGCGTCTTACTTTTCTGTACCATCTGTGCTAATGAAAACGAGCATACACTATTCGGTGTGCCTGAAGGAAATGAAATGAAATGGGGTTTAACGTCCTACTGTTCTGCTCCAACTGGGCTAATGAACATGGGCATACACCAGACAGTGTGCTATGAGGGAAACTTTGCCCGGGCAGCGCCACTATGGCCTACTTTTATATTGAATTCCAACTACCAGAGAATATTTTACGTGCATGCCAGTGTATACACAGGTCCTCAGTTTTTTGTCCCATCCGAATGACTAGACAACTGTCCTTGTCAGGCCCTCCATCCTGCATCACTGACAAGGGGAAAAAACACCTGAAAATCCTGATGAACTTTTTTTCGGCCAATGCAGGGATCAAACACCTGACCTCCAGGCTAGCAAGCCAGCGTCTTGGTCTTGCGCATTTAGCCACCGTGGCCACCCATGCCTGAAGGAACATTTTGCCCATAATTCAGGACTGTGGCCTACTCTTATTTCGAATTCCAAGGGCAAGAGGTTTTTAACATGTACACAGGACCTCTGTTTTTCGTGCCAACTGAAGAACTAGATGCTGTTCCTTTCCAGCACCATTGACAAGGGGAAACTAGGACATAAAATCCTGAGGAACTCTCTCTGCCAACACTGGGATTGAACCTGGACCCTCCACGTTACAGAGGAAGCGACCTACCCACTGAGTCACTAGACCAGAAATTAAATAAAAGTGTTTTAAAGTCTTAATTGTTAACATTTGGAAATAATTTTGTATCAAAGTGGCGCTTTACAAGAGAATTTTGCATTGGGAGAAGATTTTCAGTCAGTCTACAGCATGCTACTTTACATTTCTAGTTTTGTATCATTGTAGCTTCTTTACAAGAGAATTTTGCAATGGCAGCAGATTTTCAGTCAGTCTACAGCACGCTGCTTTTCATTTCTAAAAGCATTCAGGAATATTTAACAGGCCCACACCTATGAACTATGGCAAATGAAATGAAATGGGGTTTAACGTCCTACTGTTCTGCTCTGACTGGGCTGAGGACAGATGAACTATGACATTGGCCATATTGTTGTGCATGTACAAATCTAACCCATCTTCCATTCTATCAGGAACAGATTTAAACAAAGCAAATTCTGACACTGACATTATAATATTTGTGTAATCATAATTATTCTTCCAACTACTCAAGTGCCATTTTGTATTATTCTAACAAAATAAACATCCCTCAATACACTTTTATAACTTTATAACTATCAACTGAGATGAGCTGAACTTTTTAATAGATAATGAGGGGCATTTAAGTTTTATGGCCCCTTAATTTAAAAACACTCCCTTGATTAAAGATAAACAACATGCTGCTTATCTTTTCTAACCTTGGTCACATGGTCACAATTCTATAATAGGGGGTAATTCAGGGATTCTACTTGGACCCTTCATCATTGTTTATAAGTGTTAACAGATTCCACTATTATTTCAGTTTAGCCATCCTTGTCAGAAAATACTTGAATGCAAATGGTTTTTTGTATATTAAGCTTTGATATCCAATGTATTTTTATAAATATATTACGCTTTGATATCCAATATATTTTTATATATTACGCTTTGATATCCAATATATTTTTATATATTAGGCTTTGATATCCAATGTATTTTTATATATTACGCTTTGATATCCAATGCATTTTTTTCAAAATGATCAGATGTATATTTGAGCTAAAATCGTGAAATATATACATAGAACACAATCGGAATACAATGACTGTTATTACAGATTTCTTCATGAATAAAGACTAGAAAATCCTAATAAACAGTAATTGTATTCCATAGAAATTTGACCAGTGTATTTCCAGTTAAATTAGTAAATGCCACTGAATCAATTTATCATTAAATTTAATTATAAAGATTTAAAACATCTCGCACATATTTCTTTCTCTTTCTATAAACCTGTATGGTGCAAACGAAGCATCCAGGCTTCACCTTACATAGAAAAAACATTTCATTTTGAATTTTGGTTTCTTAATTTCAAATTTTCACAATAGTTAATCTTGGGCTAGTAATCATTTGGTTTCTGATCAACCTGTTGGATAAAACAATCCTAAGACACAAAAACTTTTAATTAAAACTTATTAACACTTTTAAACTTTCGATTTATAATCTACTTTTCTTTAATCTGGCTCTCTTGGCTGATCTATTGTTTTTTCCGTTGATTATAAATAACCGCCATTGTTCTAAAATCAACCATTGAAGACCTTCGCCATATAAAGCTGCCATATTATAAATTAAGATTACCAAAAGCTGATTGGGGCTGTTTAAAAGGGGTTTTATGTTCCGATTGAGTGATCACACTGAAACAATAGAGAGTTAATAGGTCAATCAAGCAGTAATGACAACAATGTATAAAAATTGACAATGGCCCCTAAAAAGCCTTTGTCTTGGTTGAGTTGGGTATTGTTCTCAGGTTATTAAGTTTTATGGCCTTAGGGATAGACAGGAAGACATTTTCAAACAAACCTATATCACATCTACTATGGTTACTGTCCACCATTTTTTTTAATTCATTCAATTCTAAAAACATCCAGATATTGCAAGAAAATATGAAAACCATTCAGTTTACTCAATTAAGTAACCATTTTTTTTATGTATGAAAGTTTTCACAAGACAGTGTTTGACGGAATCAAAATTTTAAGAGGTCATCTCTTAATTTCTCAAACACATATCAAGCATTTTTTAGAAATGCTCAATTTGAAAGCATCCATATATTTCAAGAAAATATGAAAAACATTCAATTTATTCAATTAAGTAGCCATTCTTTATGTATGAATGTATTCAGAGACCATATTTGAAAGAATCAAAATTTTAACTGGTCGTATCTGAATTTTCCGTCCATATATTAAGCATAGACGATACAGGGTTACATTCTTAGAATCAATATCAAAATCTCCATTGATCTTTAATAACGTTTAAGATCTCGGCTCTTGTCAAACATTGACCTTAAAAATGCATGATTCCGAAATTTGACCAAATCAAAATTTTAAGAGGCTAGGTCTTAATATTCCATCCATGTTTGAAGCATATAAGGTTCAGAATTACATTCTCAAAACAATTTAATATCTCCATTGATTTCTAATAAGATCTCTGTTATTTTATCGAAAGTTGACCTTAAAGGTATAATATCCCTAAATTTGACCAAAGTTTGGTATTACTCGATATAAGTCAGATATTCAAGATTTTAATCTTAAAATATAGCATGTAGGTAAAGATATATAAACCAGCGGAGATCAACATGTATAATCAGCCCCAATCCAAAAGTCATTGACACTGTATTAACTAACATGGTAGGTTGTGATTGGGTAATATTACATAACCTTATTGGTCAGTCTTGGTCACATGACCCTAAGGGTGAAGAGGTCATGCATGAAAGGGAGCAAATTAATTGGTCAGTTTTGGTGTGGCAAGTTTGTGTAATATTGGGGAGTTTTTAGTAACTATTGGTAAAGACTGAGGGCTGGACAAGATTATGGCCATCTTGAAATGGGAGAAATGTTTTTGTGGAATTTTTATGAATTGATGACAAGATAGATGGATTAGTGAGTAAATATTTGATAATATTATTTCATAATAATAATAATTTTTTTTATGAATATTTTATTGAAAATTTGTTTGCCTGCCTAATGCGATATTAGGTTACAACTCTTCCCATTTTTTTTACTCTCCAATAGGTTGACCATTTATTTACAATATACATGATATTCTTTAATCTAGATTATTTTCTTGAAACAAAATTTTATTATGTTTTACTATAAACAGTAAGCAACAAACTTATAAGAAAAATCATAATTTGTGATCTTTGCATTTTTTCGGCTAATTTTTTATATTTGGAAATTATGATAAATTGAACCGAGAATGGATTTAAAACTCTTTCTTCTTTATACATTATTTACAAAGAAAAGAAACAACTTTTCAATTATCACAATTTTAGAGAATTGACATCATTTTTGGGGTATTCATTTTAAAAATTTAAGTAAAGAAAGCAGTGCCTTAAAGAAACCATACCAGAAAATATCAGGATCCATTAATACACACTACCAGGGATGTATATAGGAAGTCTCATCAGTTATACACAAAATATATATTGGACATTAATGTGTACAATATCTGGTTTATCAAATTATTTTTTCAATGATTGAATTAAACGGAGAAAATGCATGTTGCCTTAAATATACATATCTAAATAACATGATTTGTCTATGTATATTGTTTCAATTAAAGTGCTATTTCAACTTTAAAGAACATATATAGTTTAAACCATCAGATAACAACTTCCAACAAATGTGTATATCTAATCTGGAAACAACATCCACTATACATAGAGACTAAACGTATATTGCCTGGAAACAGCCTGATATACACATCCTCTTGTAGATTAGAAGTGTAAAATGTGTATTAATTGTTTGGAAATAACACAATATACAATTCACATAGTTAAAAGTGTAAAATATATATTAATATTAATTCTCTAGAAACAACACAATATACATATCATCTGGTCGATTTGATGTGTAATATATATATTAATATTAATTGTTTGGAAATAACTCTATATACAATTAATATTTTAGAAGTATAAAATATATATTAATTGTCTCGAAACAACACAATATAGATATCCTCTGGTAGTTTGAAGTGTAAAATGTATATCAATATTAATTGTCTGGAAACCGCACTATACACAAATACATAGAGTTGTATTCAATACAATTTACGTATGATTACCTTAAATCTATATTTCAGGATTTATACAAATAAACCTGATATACAATTCCTCAATGAGAAATTAGAATATAAGGACAATAAATTTCATAACATCTCTGATCTAGATCTGTAATCAAAGTACAGTTAGTACACATCCGTAATAATAATGATAAATCTATCTTAAAGTTATCTCTCTTCTTATCTTATTTATTCTCCCTTAAATACCGGATTCATACATATTTGTATTCAAAATCTTACAATATACGGTTATGGACATAACGACCATAAACCATCATAACGGCCGAACAAAATGTCTTATGTCATATTTGTTATTCATTACTACAAATTTTCGAAACTTTTATAGCACTTCTCCTTGTAAATTTCTTTCCGCTTTAGGTTCAATTTGCTTGGTAAATATCGTTCAATGAAAAATAAAAAATAAAACCTGATGATAGCAGGGTTAGAAGTGCCATGGGTAATATACAAAATTGTTATTTGACATCCACACAATTTACAATATACAAGGACTTGTTTAATACACTAATTAAGACAGCAATTCACAAATTGAAATTATAAAAATTTACAATAAACAAAACAAATGAATTATATGAAACAACGCAGACGTTGTTTTGGTCAATAAAACTAATCTTATAATTAAGATGTCACGTAGAAACTGTTCCATTTTTCATCATTAAATTACCAACAATGAGAATCAAAGCATACATCACCAAGATACGAAATGTCCACAAATTCCTCTACAATTCTCAATAAATTAACCCAACTTGTAACTATGTTTGATAAAAATATCTATTTATTTGATTTTTTTTGCCTATAAACATTTCCCATAAAAACTATTATATTTCTCACTTTCAAGTAACTTAAAATCACATTTAAACAGACTTGTCAATGTTGTCCTCAGAAACCCCCGGTCTTAAGTTTCAAGGTATGAGGACTGTCTTGTAAAATTATGCAAGGTTAAAGAGATACAAAGGTTTAACATTTGTAATATTGCACAAGCTGTAAAATTTGTCAAGATTACCAAGATAAGATTACAAGATTACTCCTGGTTGTAACTTAATTCTAGACAAGGGTAGAAAGTCAAAATTATATATAAAAATACAGACAAATTCATTATATTAAAACAGATTAATTGGTGCCCCCCACTGTAACAAAATTTGCAAAAAGAAAATTAATCAAATTATAAAGAATTTCAAATATTATCAACAAAATATTTTATATTTTAATTTACAATGAAAACTTTTATTTATTAGGGTCATAAAATGAAATCATATCTTATCATAAAATTCAACCACCTAAAATATATGCATTCCACAAATTCCCTCTAAAAATTAAAAGTAAAAATATATGTTTTAATTTTTTAATGGTTTCTGTTGGTGTTATTAAAATACATAATTCATTTTACAAAATTCTGGTTAATTCCACAGTAAGTTACTGCAATGTTAACTATTTAAGTGATAAAGCTAGAATTGATAAGATTATGTTTCAGGAGATTGTGGTGGTAATATTGCATCACAGAGAATGTAAAACTGTGCAATTAACATGTAAGAATGTCTAACCTTTACAACATTTCTCCTATAGGACAGCATGTTTAGAGTTTTAATGAGATTTAAGGATATGACCCCAAACATTTCACTACTGGTATTGTTACACCATTTAAAGAACAAATTTTATACATGTATATCTTTTTTACACAATCATCTGCAACTTGGGAAATCTCTTTTAAAAAACCCCATTAAACTGAGGCTAAGTATTATGTCTAAAATCTATTGTGTTCATTTTCGTAAGATAAAATACCAAATTCAGGAACAAACAACTCATTTATCAGAACCTGTTTCAGATCAGTTATTTGATCCTGAATTTGATCATTACATACATGTATACACAGATGAACAATTATTTCAATCAATTCACAACCTTTTTATTCACTAAACAAACAGGTATCAATAATTCTAGGAAGAAATTGTAATAATTAGTTAATTTCAAACGAGATGCCACAAAAGCATTATTCCCGCCCCCCCCGCCCCCCCCCCCCCCAACATCAACTCAAAGTATCACTAAACAAACAAGTACAGGTAGCAATAAATCTAGGTAGAAAATTTAAAAATTAGTTAATTTCAAGTGAGATACCGCAAAGGCATTATTTTTTCCCCCATCAACTCAAAGTATCACTTAATTTCCTGTTTCCTTACTATCAAATAATTCAAGGAAGATATTGTAAAAATTAGTTAATTTCAAGTGAGAGACCACAAACGCATTATTTCACCCCCCCCCCCCCTATCAACTCCAAGTATCACTTAATTTCATGTTTCCTTGCTAAAAAATAATTTCAAAAAGATACGATTCAATTTATACTTGAACTACGACAAAGGACAACCACATGGACCTGAAATGTTGTATCAAATTACAGTTTCTATAAAAGATAAATTTCAAAATCTTCTTCCACTGGTTCTTACTATATAAATCTTTTAAATATCCCTTTCTAGTTTAATCACATAAAACAAAACAAAATGCTTTTTAACAGGCAAATCTGTTCAGTGAATGTCAACTCATATCTTATCCGTACAAAAATTGGTGGAGAATAAGAAAAAAAACAACAGTCTACCGATTTTGTACAAAAAAGAGTTTTACCGTATTGAATTATGTTGGACTTGTTTTTTATCCGTTTGTTATGTTAAATGGGAGGTTTTTTTTGTAGGGGAAATTAATCTTGAAAAAGATAATTTAAAATTTGGTTAACTCTACATGTATGTCATCAAAAAAACATTCAAGATGGAATGTAAATCACGAGAGTGTTTATTTTCTAGCTGATTGGGGTGGTTGGAAATTAATTCACAGCTTGTACACCAAAAGGATTAGGGGGAGGGTTCCAACTAGAATCGTGCACAGACAGCATTGAGAGAAAGAAATGGGGTTTAACGTCCACGACACAAACTAGGTATATTCAGGACTAACATATGGATCAATTTTTATTTCAATAATTCATTTCCACGTAGGGGTCTTTAGCAGTGGGGGAAAATCAGGGGACCCATAGAAAACCCACGAGGTTTGACAGGTGACCCTACTCCTTGTCATGTACAAGCGGAGAATTGAAACCACATCACCTGACTTAATGACAGATCTTATGATCCGATTCGCACTCATTAACCATTCTGCCACTCAACCCCTCTTTCCCAAGAAAGCATGGACCATCATTTTAACAATTTTAATTGAACTCAGCAGGAATCAAATTCATAAGACCATCCATTCGCTCGCAGTTGTCTATCCTTCCCGCTACCACTGAGCTATCACTCAACCATAGGAAAGGTAGCACTAGCCTAAACTCTTAAACAGAATTCCCAATAGATGAATTTTCCGCAAGGATATAATTTCCCCAGTCGTCCCGAAAACGGACAACACCGTAAATGATATTCGCAAAATGACTGATGATTTATACCGATATCTCATGCAATTATTCATTTCTCGTTTCAATTTTGTTTCCCATCAATAAATAACGTGACCATGTCCTGCAACCATTGATTAAACTAGTTGTCTCGGACCTTAATCACCCAATCCATAAAATCTAATACATCTTACATAATCACAGATCAACCAATGACTGTAATCAGGAAGTGAAAGCAGACACAGTTTTGGTCAGTCTGCATTTGAAATTCTTGTCATCAACATACTTCCTTATCATTTGATTTATGTCCAAATTTGATGAGAATACAAAATTTTATCTGCACTACATTTATTTCGATAATGATTATTATGTGATTCTGCTGGGGGTTTTATAATTGGTTTCTAAATTGTTTTTTGTTTACATGTCACATCCAAAAAAATAAGTATGTGAAGCTTCTGTCTAAAGCAACATTTTTTGAAAAAGTCTCATTATTTGAGACATGTAGGTAGCAGATGTGTGTATTGATACGTTTTCTTGATATTGCAATGCAAGATATATAACTATTAGTTGTATGGAATGAGAGGGGATGGATGATCGAATGATTAGCACATGTGCATAGTATCATAAGGTCTTTAATTGATGCAACTGGCATAGTTTTGATTCTCTGGTTGACATGACAAGGAGTAGGGTCCCCTGTCCAACCTTGTTGGTTTTCTCCAGGCCCTCTGGTTTCCTCCCACTGCTAAAGACCCCTACGCACAATCGAATTATTGAAATTAAATTGAACCATATGTTAATCCCAAAATGACCTAGTTTGTGTCAAGTGGATGTTGAACTCTCTCTCATCTGCACTATACTTTGGTCATATTTTGAGACAATGAGCCACAGTGGCTCCCATAAGAAATTGTAGCTCTCACTCTCTCTCTCTCTCTCTCTCTCTCTCTCTCATTTCATCTGCACTATACTTTGGTCATATTTTGGGACAATGAGCCACAGTGGCTCCCATAAGAAATTGTAGCTACTGGATTGAAAATTAGTTACATTTCTGCATTCTATAACTACTTTTCTTATATAAGACATGAATAACTTGAAAGGGATTATCTAAGAACTCTATAATTCATGGTACATGTATTAATGAGGACCTGGCCAATATCCATTCAATAAATTGTAATGTTATACTCTATCATAAGCTTCAACATGTTACATCACATTACGTGATCAACTGTGTGTGTGGGGTTAGAGTTGCTTACATAGAAACTATGTAATAGGGTAATGCCCCATTACAAGTATTAACAAACACACAAGATATGTAAATATATACATTACATTAAATTCTAACTTTAAAAATAAGCCAAATGTTCATCCATCTGTAACCAATTTTCCTACTTAACACAATTTTTTGTAAAGATATTTTACTGAACTATATTTTGGTGAGAATTTTTATTTTTGCAATAAAAGTGTAATACTAATCTTAAATGTTCATCCATCTTGGAACAAATTCTGCTGCAATTTTTTTATGGTATTAGAATATTTTGTTTGGTTATTGTTCTGAAGAAAACTTTACTTTCCAGTTAGTGCAACATTAATACTATTCAAAAACTGCACAATTCACGATACATAATATTATATTTTTTTTTGTATATAATTGTATTTTATTTCATTTTTGTATAATGTTGTCTACAAGAGGTCATGGTTTACCAATGTTATAAGTAGTGGGATTTCACAAATGAAGGCATATTACAGAATCCCTGTTTACAAAGCTGTATGTCACAGTTCAAATAAAACACAAGTCCTGAGATTTATAGATCTTATTCAATGTGAAAAGTTATGGCCTATGTAGTTTGCAGAGTTTTTTTCCCTCAGCCAAAAAATATTTTGAAGTAAATGCAATGAAATGGGGTTTAACATTCCACTTTTCTGAAACAGCATTGTGAGCTTTTTGTCTTTTGGAGAGAGAGACACACACACACACAAACACTCAAACTAGGTCATTTTGGGACTAACATATGGTTCAATTTGATTCCCATAATTTGTTTGCGTGTAGGGGTCTTTAGCTGTGGGAGGAAACTGTAGGACCCGTAGAAAACCCACGAGCTTGGACTGGGGACCTTACTCCTTGTCAAGTACAACCTGTGAATCCAAACCACACTAGCTGACTCAATGACAGACCTTATGATGCAACGCGCACATTCTAACCATTCAGCCATCCAAACCCCAGCTTTTGTCAAGAAATTTTGTTGTTATTTGCCAAAAGTTTTATTTAGACAAATCATAGACTGGGAATATAAATTCCATTGTCTTGTCACAAGCTAAAAATTATTTGTTGGAGGTACGGCAACAACCAAGACCATACACACTCAATGCAAAAAAAAATAATTATACTATGTTATTAACTGCAATTATTCCTTGTGTCTTTCAGATGAGTGACCAGTTTTCTCGTCGATGCTGTTTATATTTAAAGTTACCTCCAGATAATTTATGTTAAATAAAAAGAAATTACCATGAATGCAAGTTCATCATATCCGTATCCCATGGACAGTCGTGATGTAGATCGGCCGTTTAAATCATATTCACCCGTGAATATGCCAACAACATTTTATGGATCACAATTTTCAAACTCTTCGTATATTGGACAGACGGGCAATTGTGGAATGCAACTACCCAATTCTACCTATGAATATGGCAACACAATGCCATCATGTAGTGGAGGTCAAGATATGCGAGTGCGGACCAACGGTCACGGTATGCATCTGCAGATGCCACCGATAAAACCAGAAAAAGAAGGATCAATGGATCCCTATCAAAATCACAGTGCAGCTTCCGACATATCGTCACCATCGCCTCACGATGACAGTAGAATCGACCTTTCTCCCGATGACAGAATTAAAGATATAGATGGAATCAACTGTAAAATGCCGCCCAAGAAACGTCCATGCAGCATCCCAGAAACACAAAAAGACGACACTTACTGGGATAAACGCAAGAAAAACAACGATTCCGCCAAACGGTCTCGAGAAGCTAGACGAATGAAGGAAGAACAAATTGCTCTTCGTGTTGTTTATCTTGAGCAAGAAAATCTTCAACTGCGTACCGAGGTCTCCCTACTTAAAAGTGAAATAGAAAAGTTGCGGTGCATGTTATATAATTCATAGGAGAACAAAAAAATAATAAAATTTTGAAACGAAGACGAGAACTTTATGAATAACTGTTTGAATGAATGCTTAGTGTGAGAATTTCTGGTATTTTGAGAAAGAAATGTGTGTACATGGTTTTGTCTCATTATTTATGGACCTACGGGTATCTGCCATGGAGAAAGAATTGACTTTTAACGATTATTTTCAAGGAAGGCTTTAAAATTCAAGATATTATCTGTGTAGGAACTAAGAATAGTCAAAAACAACATATATGCAAAAGGACGATCAACATTTTTTTTTCTAAAATTTAAACTACCGGGTAGAATTATCTGTGTTATTTATTTGGAAATTGACATAAAATTTGAAAAAAAATGAAAAAAAAAATATATATCACAGTATGTAATTAAATAAAAATGGTGATACATGTACTAGTTTCATTGAGAGAGTGAAATGGGGTTTAATGTCCACTTGACACCAACTAGTTCATATGGCTCAATTTTTTTTGCCATAATCCCTAGCACTGGGCAGAAAATGGCAGTGAGGGAGGAAACTGGAAGACCCACGGGGTTGGACAGTCGACCTTACTAATCGTCACGTATGAGCTGGCTCAATGACAGACCTTATGATCAAAAGCGCATGGCACTCATTCCTTAAAAAAAACCCACGTTATTTTGCCATAGACAAGGTTCAAATTTATCCTCGGGGCTTATTTCCAAAGCATAAATTCCTTATATACATGTAAGTACTAAGAATGCCAGATCATTATTGTAATAATAAAGAGTGGATTTTAAAGCCCAAGATCTTGGACAAGGTTCAAATTTATCCCCGGGGCTTATTTCCAAAGCATAAATTCCTTCTATAAGTACTAAGAATGCCAGATCTTTATTGTAATAATAAAGAGTGGATTTTAAAGCCCAAGATCCTGGCAACTTCTCATCTTTGATGTCCTCCTCTATTTGAAGTATTATTATATAACTGTACCTATTGTATTATAATATGGTTACCAAAAATATCTTTTATGTGCTATTATTAGAATTAATTAATGCCAACCTGGTGAGAGGCAGAATTATTTGTAAATCTTTAATATATCACTTGTAGAGTAGAAATGTTTGTTATTTTTGTTGGTTTTTAAATTTTGTCAACTATTTTACACATTCTGATTAAGACATATATTTCTTGGTACCATGGTATATTTCCCACCCTCAAAGTCCTTCCAGAATAGCTTATCAAGGTATATTAATATAACGATGGTGAAAAATATCAATGTGACTTGAAATATCTTCTTTGTACAGAATCGGATTATACATCAACAGTACCTGAAACTACTTGAAATAAAATGTTTAATTTTTTGGGAAACCGATATAAAAATTATTCCAAATTTAAAGAAATTGTTAAATTTACAAAACTATGTTTTAATATCTTTTCAAAAATTTGTCATATCTGAATTTTATTCAGTGGCGTAACAGGGGTTCTTAGCACCCAGGAACAAAAACATTTCTGGTACCCCACACTGGTAACCTTACTTAATGATCGGTTTCCAATATCACGATTCATGCTACAATTCAAATCGTGGTTTTAAACGTGGCGTAATTGTTGTGATCCTATTAGGTCTTATCATATATTGAGCTCAGCCATAGCAATCATGTTGATCTTATCGAAACCTATCCGAACATATCTGCAAGTACCAGATTGTGGACAATCCTGTTCCAGGAAAGTGGGAACCTAGCATTAGGCCCCTCTTATTTTCAAAAATTTAAATGCAATGTATTCAATATATTTGGAGAGGGCATAATTATTAACATGTACTAGAGGCCAGAAACTGGAGTAAAAATTGTGACAACCCCTCCTTCATCTCCCTACTATGCCACTGATTTATTTTTATTTCAAATTTCTTAATAGCCATCAAAACTGGTTTTAGTTTCCTGCTATTCACATATTAGAAAATCTTTTATTTAACTTTCACTTTTTAAATTTAAATCTATAACCTTTATTTGTACATGTAAATCATATTTAATAATGCATTGGTTGTTTTTAATCACAAAAAACTTATTTGAAAAATCATCTTAAAATATCTGCTCATGGTAGTTGGTACTATTTCTGAATAAAAGAAAATAAACTAAAGATGGTTGAATATTTTATTATTGAAAGCAAGATGGTACAAAAAGGATAAAGATATCTTTTTATAAAACAACAGTCTATTTCACTTGAAATTGGATAGAGAAACAGGCTAGTCACTTGAACAGGCTAAGCATACAGTTACCCAATCTAATTTGAACTGAAATAAGAATATTTGCCATCTTACTGGAATTATACTGAGACTTTATAACCATGTACTGCAATGTAAATATATTTGTATGCTACTTTTTGCATTTTACATCTCCACATGGAGAATGACAATTTTCTTAAAAAACATACACATACTCCCACCCATTGTATTTTTTGCTTAAAGATACATTATGGGAGATAAGATAAAGAGATGGCAGTTCTCGCTATAATAGTTAAAAACTAGATAGTGTAAAGGTAATTTGCTGAAAATTTCAGTCAAATTGATCCACTATGAGCCGAGAAAGAAGCCGGTTATCATTACTAAAATCATTAATATAAACAGCATAGTCTCGATTATCCACTTTTTCTGATTTAATTATCTTTGGCCGTTAGCGGCATATAGGAATCTCATCCAGCCTACATCGAAGGCTAGCCTTGACAACGAGAGTTTATTATGGTCTGGATAAGTTAATTAATGTCTAATTGATAATTTAGATAACATTTCAGGCCTAAAGAAAGACTCGTAATAAACAGATTTTGCTCTTGCATAATGCCTGTTTAACATTGGTTGTATTAGCTTTTTATTCTTTTTTTAGCCATTACTTAACAACTCATCTCCATGCATGTATCAGTAGAGATATGTAATCGGTTCTTCAATACAATCTTTATAAATCTCATTGATGTAGGACATTAAACCCCATTATGTGTTCTTCAACAAGATATCCCTTCAGTATCAGAAAGTCTTTCCTTTTAATCTTAACACAAGGGAGTATATATATATATCTCGATATTTCCTAAGCTCATCATTCTAATCGCACATGCTCCAGAGACGTTTTTACATAGCCAGGCCTTTAATCCTTGCATGACTCCACTTAAAGGGACAATAACACTCTTGCTGGCTTGACAGCTCCAGAAAATAAAAAATAGCCTTATTCTAAGTACTAGATGTGTTAGTGTCCTACCTGTTGTGTAAATTATCCATTAAATCCTATTTTACTTGTCCAAAGGGTTCAAAAATATTTTTAAATCCAAGTCACATTTGAAAAGCTTAACGTCAGGCTTTTCAAATCATTTAGTTGAATTTTTCCAATTTTTTAAATTAGGTGTGTTAAGATGAAATTTGTATCATCAATTAATTGGAATATTGTAAAATAGTACAATTTGTTGACAAGAATAAAGATTGGGACATATTATTCAGTTACAACAAGAGTGGTATTGGGTCTTTAATGAAGAATTTTGAAGGGTTTTTTTAAAAGTAAAAGCATGCCCCCGGCAGTGGAAAGAATACATGTCAAATTAATTACATATGTGGAGGAGTGTATATTAATGAAAGGGAGTACATCTCTTCAATAGCTCATGATTTTGTAAGCACATGCACCAAAGAGGTTTTTAAGTAGTCAAGCGTTAATCCTTGCATGAAGAATTTTGAAGTTTTTTTTGAAAAGTAAAAGCATGACCCAGACAGCGGAATAAAATACATGTCAGATTAATTAAGTATGTGTAGGAGTGTATATTATAATAAGATGGTTTATCTACAGGGGTTTGACAGCATGTCAACACAAGACTGCATGTGGTTTGTCTTTAATACCATCACAATAAGACATGGTTTGTTAGTTTATAATAGGGGGGGTTTACACCAGGCTTGTCAACATTCTTTCAACCTCTATATAATAATAAAGAAAAGAAGCTGATGAGATGCCCACAATAAAGACAAGATGCCAATGAACCTCTTTAATACATGTAATGACCAAGGATGTTGATTGTGGGACCTCCTTATGCTTGAGGGCTCTCTCTGATCTTCCTATGAACACAGCCCCGTAAAAGACTTACATACAGTTGTCAATAAGCCCCTGATAAAGAAAGAGTTGTACGGTGTTTGATTTCTGTTAAAAGATTTGAAAGTTAGATGTAAATGTTAGAAGAACAAACAAGTTAAAGTTTGATCCATAAACAAACCCCAGGCATTGTCTATTCATAAGCACTTTTGACATGTTATGTAACAAACACAATCTGGACTTTTTTTTAAAACATTTTTTTGCTGTTTTGGGGCATTGATTTTGGACAATGTTTTCAAATTATCAGCCGAGTAGCCTACATAGCATATTTCATGTTGTCAAAAAACAGGTACTCTAAAAATTTGAAAAAATTTTGACGTTAGAAACACAACCTTTTTTGCTGTTTCTTGGACAATGACTTCCAAATTATTATTTAACTGACCAAATAGAAAATTTCATGTTCCCCAAAAAAGGTACACTTAAAAAATTGGAAAAAAAAATTGCTGTACATCAGGAACACAACAAGGACTTGTTTTATAAAACAATTTTACGTTTTGGGACCATTTAATTTGAAAAATGATTTCAAATTATTAACTCAGTACATGCCACATTGGATGCTTACACAAAAATATTGGAAAAAAAACTTTCATATCATTTCAAAGAGAGAGATAAATGGGGTTTAACATCCACTCAACACAAAATAGGTCAATTTGGGATTAATATATGGTTCAATCTTATTTCAATAATTCGCTTGCGCATAGGTTTTTTTAGCAGTGGGAGAAAACTGGAGGACTCAGAGAAAACCGACAAGGTTGGACAGACAATCTCCTCCTTGTCATGTACAAGTGGGGAATCGAAACCATGGCACATGACATACCTTCTGATCCAACTCCCATGCGTTAACCAGTCGGCCATCCAACCCCCCATATCAGTTAAAATCCTTTGGAAATCATGTCACAATTAACCAAATGAAGACACAAGAGAAATAAAATAAAACATTTAAAATTCTACTGTTCTGCATCAACTGGGCTAATGAAGACTCTGTAGAAAATTTCTGTTCATAATTTCTATTGTCTTGCTAAAACATATAATTATCCACTACAGAAAACTTTCAGATACCCAATATCATTAAATAAAAACATAAGGCAAGCATCATAATCAAATTTTATTTAAAATATAATCAAGTTCCATGTTCACCCTTCTAAATTTTTATTTCCATCGTAAATGTTCCAGTTAAATCATCTATTTGTTTTCTCATCAGGAGCTCTAGTAAAAGGATGTAGAGGTGTGTATTAAGGCCACCCAAATTTTATTTTCTGTACTTCGTGAACACCTGTCAAAATTTCCCTTCTTATTTCAATGGAAAAAGGACTTATAGTTCCAAATATATAAGTTTATAAATTTTAACAAAACGGTGGCTAAGTGAATAAGAGCTGGCTCGTCAGTCTGGAGTTTGCAGGTTCATCCTGGTTTTGGCCGAAAAAGTTCATCAGGATTTACCGGCATGGTTGTCTCTTCTCAATGGTGCAAGACGACGGGCCTGACAAGGACAGCTGTTAAGTCATTCAGATGGGACGAGAAACCAAGGTCCTGTATACACATTGGCGTGCACATAAAAGATCCCTTGGCAGCTGGAATTCGACATCATATTAGGCCGTAGCACTGCTGTCCGGGCAAAATTCCCCTCATAGCACACTGTATGGCATAAGCCCGTCTTCATTAGCTCAGTTGGAGCAGAACAGGATGACAACCCCATTTCCTTTCATTTTCGTTTTTATCAAAACATCGCACACAAGAAATAAGTGGGTTATTTAATGATAAATACCCTGAAGTACTAAAAATAAAATTGGTCTGGCCTTAATGGACAATCTGTAGAAGATTGATTTATTTCAAAAAGATGAATAGGAAGTGAAGAAGGTGATAAGTCAATCAACATTCCAACAGTCTGGAGGATCACAGCTTGGGGCCGTATAACAATAGACTATGACATGTTAAATAGACTTGGTCGAAAGGTACTGCCTGAAGCAATACTTACTTATCCATACTTCCTCTATCATTTACATTAAAATATACCTGTGTAATTAATGTTAAATAAACTACATGTTGGTGTCAAATATAAAATTATATACTATGTATCAGGTGGCAGGACTCTTCCCAACAAAATCTCCATCATTAATTCTTAGATTATTTCAAGGAACATTTCAGTGGAGGTATCTTTATCGAGCAAATGGGAAAAGGCACCTGTAAGTGTACTGAAGTAGTAAATCCAGAAAGTTGTGTGTTTTTCTAACCAGGGATTATGTAAGAGCTAAATCTGCCTATTTCAGGTCTTTCTTTAGGCCTTAAATGTTATAAGAATTATTAATTAGACATTAATTAACTTACCAAGACCATAGTCAACCCTTGATGCCATCGAATGTCTCCGATTTTATGTAGATTTAAATATATTTTGCAGTTGATGATTGAAGACATTTTATATTATCGAAACAATGGCAGCAATGACAATTGAGGCTACACTGTAATTATATTGCCGATAACTCGGCCCAGAGTGAAGTAGTTTGACTGAAATTTTCAACATATTCCCTTTTCATTATCTTTTTTTTAACTATTATAGTGACAACTGCCAGCTCTGTATCTAATCTCTCACAATGCCCCTTTAAAAACCCAAATCGTAGACACGTGAATATAATAAAAGCTCCAAGTATGTGTCATACATAATCCTTGAGTGGCATTTAGTGATTGAGCCCAATAAAAAAACACAACACAATTTGTATGGAAAACAATCACTGATTTGTTGTGATATATTAGTACAAACCAGGTAGTGATTGATTTTCCATATAAATTGTGTTGTGTTTTTTTATGTCTCATACACAGACATGGATGATTAGTCTCCTCTATATTTTTCCATTTTGTTGTGATTGAAATTTTTATTTTGTAATGACACATACTGAGAACAATTGTTATTCGCATAAGTTTGTTACAGGTGGCAAACTCTAAAGGTATCAAGATCCTATTTAATACAAAATTATTCCAAGAAA
Source organism: Patella vulgata (assembly GCF_932274485.2). Taxonomy (NCBI): domain Eukaryota; kingdom Metazoa; phylum Mollusca; class Gastropoda; family Patellidae; genus Patella; species Patella vulgata. The sequence goes on from NC_065885.2 coordinate 11,050,795, forward strand.
ATTTCTTGTCTACGATATCACCCCACTGGAAGTGGATGGAAAACTCTAGAAACGGACACAAAAAAGAAAATATAATTTTTATCAAACATTTCTGGCTTTAAATGTACATATCACATCAACATAAATTTCATATTCTACATGAAAATCATCAGAAGATCATTATACTCTATTGTTTACACATATAGTGACCTCAAATTGTGACCACCATGATGAGCAACAGTTAACTAACCATTACACTGTAGTATTATGCAACATTTCATGACTGGGACTCATACAATGACCATAGGCTATTTATGATCTGTCTAGCCAAGCCTTCATAATTAAACTTGCATGTCCTCTGTCCACTACTGGACACACTGACCAATATATCGTGTTATCAAAGCTAATTGAACCAGTATGTCCACAAAAGGATGGAGACTTCACACAATGTTTGAGATAAGTAAATGCAGTGTTAATAGTCATTGACTATGATTGAAGAAAATCTAATTCATCCAACAAAATTGCAAAAATATTTAATCTAGCCAATTTATTCCCGTTTTTTGATTCCATCTGGGAACTAACATTTCTTTGTTAGTCTTCCTGGTAATATCCATTAGTGTAATTTATAAACCTCGGATCATCCTGACTCAAACCAGGATCATACATGAGGTATTCTTAAATCCACTTTTACATTGATCATCTTAAAGAACTTACAATGTCAACATTACACAGCATCAATATATCCCAAAGGATATGGTTTTATATATTTTAGAATTTGTTCTCTATAAAGACGTTATAACTAGTTTCATTTCAAAAACCCTCATTTCAATCAAACATTATAAATTTATAAATTAAAATTAATAAATTTAGAAACAATCAAAATTAATAAATTTAGAAACAATCAAAAATTATAAATTTAGAAACAATCAAAAGTTATTTATTTACAAAGAATCAAAATTAATAAATTTTGAAAAAATCAAAAATTATAAATTTAGAAACAATTAAAAGTTATTTATTTAAAAACAATCAAAAATTATTAATTTAAAAACAAAATATTGAACAGATGGAGAAATTTACAGAAGTTCTAATTCATGAGATAATTAAATTCTACTAATATAGAAGTAATGAGGCCAACAATCTCCACTCATTTACAGATAGTCCCAGATGGCGTTAACACAATGTTAAACAATTACACACATCACTTACACTGTTATCAAACATTTCATGGTGGGATATCAAAATGAAATTAAATAGGTTTAACATTCTACTTTTCTGCTCCATCTGGATGGGTATACACAATGCAGTGTGCTATGATGATAATTTTGCCCGGACAGTGGTGCTACAGCCTACTGTTATTTCCTATTCCAACTGTCAAGGATTATTTTATGTGCACGCCAAGGATTATCAAGTGATACATTTTTAATCCCTTGCAAAATACGATATTGTGAAAGGGATATAAGTCCAAAAATGTTTCAGTTTTGTCCAGTGTTTACAAATATGTCATAAATTGAAAAAGTTGGCATTCTCTGCAGTCGATTTAAACAAGCCAGTGCCACCTATAAGTGTTGGGTAAAATATTTTGAAGGACCTCTTTTTAATCCGATTGAATTCAGGCTGGGAGATTATCTACTATTAAAATTTTGGATTTGCTTTGTTACGGTCATTATATGTTATGCTAGGTTCACACTACCATGATTCACGCTACGATTGAAATTGTGGTTTTAATTGTGGTGATCCTATCAGGTTAGTCGTAGCAATCATCTGCACGTACCACATTGTGGACTCTATCATAATGCATCGCACGTGAGTGAGAACCTAGCATAAAATAATCAATGAGAAAACATTGTTAGGGTAGATTAAGCCATGAAAAATATAAATGGCAATAGTCAGCTTTAATGCAATTTCATCGATTAATGCTACAGACAATCAAGTATAGCAGAAGTCCCCATGACGACTAAATGTATTATCATTTTTAACAGTAAAATACAAAGTCCATGGAAAAGGCTTGTACTTCTCATTTCTAGACTTGTACTTCTATGAAATTCTCATTTGTAGACTTGCTTAAATCGGATGGAATCCAAGCGCGGAGATTAACTACCATTGATATTTCGGTTTCGTTTTGTTAAGGGTCCCCCATTCTCTTTGTTTACATTTTTCTTACATTTTTGTTAATTAATGCTACAAATCATAAAGGGAGAAAGAGAAATGGGGTTTAACGTCCACTCAACACAAATTAGGTCATTTTGGGACTAACACATGGTTCATTTTTACTTCAATAATTCACTTGCGCATAGGGGTCTTTAGCAGTGGGAGGAAAAAAAGGACCCGGAGAAAACCCACAAGGTTGGACAGGCGACCCTACTCCTTGTCACGTACAACCGGGGAATAGAAACCCTGCCAGTTGACTCAATGACAGACCGTATGATACAGCGCGCACATGCTAACCATTCGGCCATCCAACCTCCCAAATCATAAAGGATATAAGGCTAAACACATTATCATTGTTCACAGAAAATGTAAAATACTTTTACATCTACAAAATTCTCAATTCCATACACTTGTTTTAAAGTGAGAAAGATCAAAGAAAACAGGTAAACACTTGAGGTGTATAAAGAATCCACGTAAAGTCTGTATAAGGCACCTAGTGTTGACTGTTTACCTTTTAAAACCCATAAAAAAAGTTCATTGACATTTAAAGTGTTTGACTAAAGTTTACGATATTTGTTCAATTACGTCATCAATTAGAGTACTGGATAGTGTAATAGTCAACAAACATTAAAATTGCTATTTCATTGTCTGGAGAAACTGGATGCTCAAGTGGTGCTCTGAAAAGTGACTTAAAATTAAATTTTTAAACTATTACTGTACCCTGAAACACTGTTTTGTTAAATTAAATTCTCATCAACCTATTTGAAATTAGCTGTAATCTAACCTAAAACATAACAGTTCTACTTAATGCATTTAAGAATACCAAGAATATGGAACCCTAACAAGTTGTAGTTCTGCCATATAAAAAAGTTATTCTGGTTCAAAGATTGGATAGATGGGTTTTGATTCAACCCAACAATTATTTAATCATAAGAAGCAAGTTGTCCATCAGGCAATTGCATGATAGTTCTAATAAGCACAAAATCTAATTATGTGTAGTTTAATGGTCGAGTGTGGGACATTAAGTAATATATTGATATTGTACGAGTGCGATAGCATGAGTGCCAAATCTATATATTACGCAACGTCTTGCATGAGACACTATCGAGCATGTGCATTTCAATGAAATATGTCACACAGGTCCAATATTGCAACTAGTATAAATAATGTATACTTGGAACATTGCCTGTACCATTATTTGAAATAATGGTACGCCAACATCAAAGGATGACGTCACATCTGTATTTTAAATTCAATTACTGGCAGAACCCATGTTTCAGTCATCATTGAATAAATGATATTTCACACCAATCATCTTCTGTTTATTTGTTTCAGGGTGGTGTTCTCCACAATTCTTATTCTCAGATACTGCTGTGTCACAGAATCGGTTTTTATTTTAAAACTTTCTCCTTGATTACCTTGCATTCAAATGCTTCAGGTAAAATTGGAAGCATCCAGTAGTCTCAGTTATCAGGGTCATTGTTAATACATCATATTATGTTTAGGTATTTTTGACTTCCAACAACTTGAAATTGGCGGGTAGCCTTCCGAGTTCCAGATATCTTTCATAAAGTTATTACTGCATAGTTTCGTTCTTTAGGCTTAAGTGATATTGTGTGGCTGTTCCATTTATAAAGGCATTGGGTATCGGAGTACAATAGAAGTCTCAGGTTGTCCGGAGTAATTATGATTCATCAGAGTCGTAATGTGTTAACAGAAAGTTCCCCACTCCCTTTGTATACTTTTTAGACAACTTACCTTAATAATATTGTGTAAAACATGTGCTTTAATAACTGATGTGTTATTGGCTGATGCAGAATATAGATCAACAACCATATCAACTGTCTTCTCCGAAAACGGCACAAAATTCATCGTCACCCAATCAACCTATATTTATACAACATAATTAGATTAGTACAATAAAACATGAAATCAGTACTGAAGAACATGAAATCAGTACTAAAGAACATGGCATTGGTACTGAAGAACATGAAATCAGTACTGAAGAACATGATGTTGGTACTAAAGAACATGAAATCAGTACTGAAGAACATGAAATCAGTACATGAAACCAGTATTGTAATACATGACATCAGTACGGAAAAACATGAAGTTAATCTTGTAAATCATCAAAAACATAAAAAAAGTTCTAAATGCTCCATGAATTAAGAGTTATCTCTTATTAAATCAGACCTTGTCTGAATACATACCTGTATGAGGATGAATCGGGTACTTCGAGCAGACTTTAAGGTTTCTAGCATGTTACAAACAGACATTTATTATCATTATTAAAACATTGGAACTTTTGTCACACCAATTTACCCAAAGTATATGGCCTCAGATAAAATTTGCATTCGCATTTGTTTCCTCTAATGTCCCTAACACAACCCAAACCTCTTAGTTTGAGTTCTGATTTGTGTGTTAATTCACCACCAGTCTTTGCCAGTATCTATATCTAGTATATTTGAAAAATGTTCTTAATTTTAAAAAAAAAGCAAACAGAAATCTTACTTGTGGACCTTTGACTGTTCCAAATACTTTAGTTTCTAAATGACCATATTTAGGAGCCTGAACTCCGAACTTGATATAAGTCAGCAGTTGTTCAAATATTTCAGGAAACATGGTATTAGTTGATTCTGCTCCTTCTTTTACTGCCTAAAAACAGGAAGAGGAAAAATTTAAATTAGCATTGACCACTAGAAGTTGACTGAAAATGAAACACTTTGGTCATTTTTGGACTAACACATGGTAATTTGGCAATTAAGGATCTAAAGTGAATCTTAATAAATTTTAGAAACACTAATATAGCAATTTATCATGGGAAATGCCAGATGGAAAGAAAATGAATGTCAAGATATTGCTGTTGTTCTTAGTCCATAACGTCTGCTTCTACCGAAGGTGATATCGCAGGGTCTTTCCTGTGGGAAGAAACAGGAGTGCCTGGAGTAAACCCTTCTACCGAAGGTGATATCGCAAACAAGTGGTCTTATAGTCATTTTTATTATCTTAGCGCACGAGCAGGGGTTTTTCCTGTGGGAAGAAACAGGAGTGCCCGGAGTAAACCCACGAGATTGAGAAGGCACCCCTATTTCCAAGACACATACGCTCACACCAGAGATCGAAACCACAATGTCCACTAGGTCATCCCAATGCCTCAATGTCAAGATAAAGATGTGTTTTGTGGTACAGTTTAGGGGGGATATGGGATGGAGAAAGGCGAAGGGAGAGAGAGAGGTTCAATCAATGTACATTTAACAAACTGAGCCATTTCAGGGCTGTCATTTTGTGAATACAGAGAAAAACATCTTGTTAAATACAAATATGGGATAAAACTCTTGACTTGCATTGATGACAGACCTATGATTTGTAACACAAGCTTAAGACCAGGGCTTACATTTCAGTGATATTTCCTGGTCTTGACTCATGGTTTGAGAACTTACCTTCCAGTCACTTTACATGTCATAAAATTAGAATTTCAAAGAATTTAAAGATGCATTATGTAAGATTTTGATAAAGAATTGACCGTTTTTGCTATAATAGTTCAAAAATTGATAATGTAAAATGAAAATATTGAAAATTTCATTCAAATTACTTTATTCTTAGTCAAGTTATCATTATTTGCAGTTTTGACAAGATGTGTGCATTGATTGTTTTTTTTTATCATAAACACGGTCCTGGTATATTCGAGACTAAGACTCGCTCCTCCATTTTAAATTTAATCATTAAATGGCCGAACTGTGTTAAAATCTCTAGAATCTGATGGCATCGAGAGTTATTTCTGGTCTTGTCATGTTAATAAATGTCTAATTAATAATTTAGATAACATTTCAGGCCTAAAGAAAGACCTGCAATAAGCAGATTTAGCTCTTGAATAATGCATCTTTAACCTTAAAACACAATAAATACTGCAAATTTACCATCTTTATGTTTATAAACTCTTAAAAATACATTTCAAAACAATTGGAATGATGCTAAAAACAGTTATATTCTTTGGAACAAATATCTTTTGACAGGAAAGCCTAGCTTCAGACTTTTCTACTAAACAACTCCCCCTCGATCAAGCTCCAAATGAATTTTGTTTACCTGTATAAGAACTTCCATAGCTTGTAAAGTAACTTCTTGTAAAGGTGTAACAGTAACTTCAGGATAGGTTGGTATAATAAATGGTGAAGCATCACCTTGTACTGGCACCGATAAAGCACTAACCAACACGTTAGATAATTTGTTCAGATCAGACGCCACAAAACGTGGTCTTATGTGAATAAATAATGGGGGAAATGTCTGAATGAGAGCTGTGAGAAATTTCTGAGATGGTACATAAACTTTGTCCGAATTATCTGGTGCCTTTGTGGCCTGGGTACCGATATTTAACCAGACCTTCCAAGCCGTAGCCCACAATGCTATATCAACATCCGAAACAACGGCTTTGGGAATACTAGGTTTTACAGTTTTTGGTTTGGTCTCTCCTGTCCGATTGATTTCTTCTCCTGATGGAGCTTCCAGGAACGTTTTGGGATCATCCGTTTTTGATTCTTTATTGAGTTGCAAGATTTCTTGGAAGCTTTTCAAGGCTGCCAAAGAAACTTCAGCACTCGGACATAATGCCGAGTTCTCTATATGTTCTAATAATAAAGACCATGCTCTGGGAAAATCCCCTGAAAAATTAATAAAGTATAAATCAAAGGGCTATACTATATACCGGAAAACACTGAAAAACAACCGGAAAACACTGAAAAACAACCGGAAAACACTGAAAAACTACCGGAAAACAAGATGTTATACTGAATACCGGAAAACACCGGAAAAACACTAAATGCCAGAAAACACACTAAATACCGAAAACCACCCTAAATAGGTAACCCGGAGAAGGGTAATACTATAAACCGGAAACTAACCCTAACCCAGGCACACAGAGGACCAGGCTCCCGGTAACCTATTTAGGGGGCCATTCTCCGGGTTACCTATTTAGGGTATCTGAAGTGTACCACTAGGAAGAAACCCTGGGAAAAAACTTTTGACACAGCTTACTCTTAGTTGGTGCCTGCTTGTTGCAGAATAGTAGGACATAAAACCCCATTTATTTCAGACATAGAGAGTTAACTCCAGGTTAAAATGCATTGACTTGACAGAGGGTCTGGTAAGGAAAAGCAACCAGTTCTTCGGATGGGATGTAAATCATGTATAACATTGACAGCACAATGAAGTTTCCGTGACTGTTGGAAATCAAAATAAAAGTTGGTCATAACACACTAATGTATGGCTTCTTCATTAAGCTGGTTGGTACAGAAGAGTAAAACTCTAAAGCTATTTGAAGAGCCCAGGGGAAGAGAGAGAGAAATGGGGTTTGATGTCCACTTGACACAAACTAGGTCATTTCGGGACTAACATATGGTTCAATTTTATTTCAATAATTTGCTTGCACGTAGGGGTCTTTTAGCAGTGGGAGTAAACCGGAGTACCCGGAGAAAACCCACAATGGTTGGACACGTACAACCAGGAAATCGATACCACACCAGCTGACTCAATGATAGACTTTATGATACAACACGCATGCGCTAACCATTCGGCCATCGCTGTAACTCTGATTGTTTTTACCTGAAATCGATTGTTCCACAGAAAACTAATACAATTTGCTACCAGATGGTGCCATTAACTGCGGTTCATGGAAAAAGTGACATAGACCGATCTTCCCTTGGGCTCTTCATTTCATTTTAAAATTTTACATAAATTTGTATAAATAATTCATAATACGTGCTCTTATTGCAAAATATTCAAACCTATTTGATGTAATATTTGTCGTTTGGAATTAAATGTTCTGGCTACTCCTGCTAGAGATAATACTCGTGTTTCTGCCCACTGCTTCTCGGCCGTGTCACGGGAATGATGAATTAATATATTGCCAGTCATTTCATCTTTAGTTGTAGAGGCACTGCTAGATAATGACTGAACTTTCTCCAATAATGGGAAGAGAACCTGAAAATATAGCAAAAATTGAAAACATAGTATTTCATGCAAAATACTCCCTTTTTATTAAAATGTGGTCAGAATTAAGCAGAGATCTAAGATAAATAATTTCAATTGAGGTTAAAAGAAATATGTCTTTACATTAAGAGCAATAATAAAGAACAACAATGTTGGCGAGGTGTTGAAATATACAGCAATCAGTAGGCTGATCTTCTGAGCTGTCTTTAAAGGTTGTCACCAATTTAATGTTCTGCAGTTGGAGCAAAAAAGTAGGACGTTAAACCCCATTGCACTGCAGCGCATTAATGTTCTGAAGTTTAGAAAAGAATTTCTCCAAAATCCCAGCAAATTTGAAACAAAAACTGCTAACAAGTTTTCAATGACAAGAGCAATAACTCTCAAAGAATAACTGACTCTGAATGTTTTTCCATAGGAATCATGTCTGTGAACAGTTGAAAAAAACCAAGCATATTTGAAAAACAAATCTCAGAAGCTCTGACTTTAAGAGGAATTACACAAAGTTGGACAATCCGACAGATCGGGACCACAACTATATACAACCAACCTTTCACAGGGGCATATAAAAAGGGAATTCCAACAAGAAAGTACATTTTATATCCTGCATTGTGCATGATACCTGTCACCCTACAGTAGAGAACAAATAAAACTCACCTGCCACAGTACTCGTTTCCACGTCTCTTTCTGAAGGAGTCCTCCATGAGCAGAGATTGTAGAAAACAAAGTTTGACCAGAACTTTTACGAACAGCAGGTCGATCATCTACACACAGATCTCCGAGACTAGAAAACAGACTCATCCACAGATCATCAAAAGCTAATTCAGATTCTTTCTTACTTTCTTCAGTTTTTCCTGTGTTCAGTTCATCGGATATTCTTTGACGATTTTGGTAGAAGAAATCAGAAATGTTCCACTGAAAGAAAGAAGGAAATTGGACGATTCCAAATTATATCCAACTGAAGAACTGTGAGCTATTGTTCTATTTTTTGGTAATAGTACACAAGTCATTTGCAGAATATTTATTCTCAAATTAATCAGAACTTTATCTTCATACAATGATTTTTCAGGACCCAACTTATAAATTCCGTTTTCATAAGGGACTGTTTCATGGCAGGTATATCATTCAATCAATGTACATGTATTGCAATTCACCTTCTCATATTGAATCGCGAGACGCTGAATCAATTTTTCACAATTCTTTTTTATGTTATGCTTCAGTAAGTAAACAGTTACTCTTAATTATCCATGTCACACATTATCCACAGGTACACAAACACTCTTAAATTGTTTTGGTGCTTATTTTGATCCACATCAATATCTTGATATAAACCAGTTTTTCTTGGTAATCATTTACCTGGTTATGAATCGTGAAACAAATAGAAGCGTAGCAACTGAATCGCAATACGTATCGTATCGTGACTACAGTGACAATACCCAGCACTAGTTTCATGCAAGCTTTTGGTGATCAACAATGGCTTGACTTTCCTGTCCAATTTCCCACTTGTCAGTGCAAAGACTGGGGGCCTAGTGATGATTGGTGTATAGTTGTTCAGATCGTACGTAAAACCGATGTCCCATGTATACCATTGGCTGAGCGTTAAAGATCCCCTAATTGTTTGGAACCCAAATAAGAGTAGGCCGTAGCATTGTGGTCATTGCAAAATAACACTCATAGCACACTGTATGACATATCCTTTCTTTTTCAGCCCTCTGTTGGTGCAGAAAAGTAGGACATATGGGACTAACATATGGTTCAATTTTATTTCAATAATTAACTTGCGTGTAGGGGTCTTTAGCAGTGGGAGGAAACCAGGAGGACCTGGAGAAAACCACGAGGTTGAACAGGCGACCCCACTCCTTGTCACGTACAAGTGGGGAATCAAAACCATGCCACTTGACTCAATGACAGACCTTATGATCTAATGTGCATGTGTTAAACCATTCAGCCCCTCCCCCTGATATAATCAGACATTCAGGGCCGTTACTAGCTCAGAGCAACAAGGGAGGTGGGAAGTGTTCTCAGGGGTGCTGTAAAATTGACTTACAATGTATATCTATTTTTTTAATGATCAACAATTTTTTCACAAGGGAGTGGGGGGGAGGGTACTTTTTGCAGGGTGGCTTTGCGCCCACCCACCCTTGCACCCCTCCTAGTTACGGGCCTGCAGACATTTCAAACAAACAGATGAAAATATGAAATCAAGTACTTACCAACAATCCTATAGCTGTTAGACTCACATTTAATTCTTTGTTCTGTAAACCAAATCTACCAGCAACTTCAACACAATTCTTTAAATATATACTGGGTATTATCGGTAGAAAATCAGCTACTACCAGTTGCAGAGATTGAAAAGCTGTTTGCACTAATTTCTCACTGAAATTAAAACATGGATTAATATTTGCTTAAAATTTTAACAAAAACATTGGACCAACTTGATTTAGTTACTGTTCAATATGCTGAGTATTGGGAGCCAAGGTGGCTAGGTGGTTAAGATGCTGGTTCGCTAGTCTGGAGGTCGGGTGTTCGATCCCTGCATTGGTCGAGAAAGTTCATCCAGATTTTCCGACGTGGTTTCCCCTTGTCAGTGGTGCAGAATGGAGGGCCTGACAAGGACAGCTGCCTAGTCCTTCGGATGAGATGGAAAACCAATTTCGCGTGTATATATTGGAATGCACGTAAAAGATCCCTTGGCAGTTGGAATTCGATATAAGAGTAGGCGATAGTGCCGCTGTCCAGGCAAAATTTCCCTCATAGCACACTGTATGGCATATGCTCGTCTTCATTAGCCCAATATAGTAGCAGAACAGTAGGACGCTAAACCCCATTTCATTTCATTTCATTTACACTGAGTATTACCCCAGAACAATACGAAATCAAGTACAGGGAAAATTTCTAGATCAGAAGTAATATTTTCTACCTTGCTGCGATAAATTTTGTTTTAAACAGTATTTATTTCCAAACTATTGTACAATTTAAAGGCATAAAGAACAGGACAAAGAAAAACCATACCAAGTAGGCTTCCTTGTGGGATAAATTTTCATACATTAAAAGCTTTATTGAAACATATAGTACATAACAGAAAAGTTATGTAAATTCATTTGGGATTCCTTATATTGGCTAATACTTTCAGATGAGAGAGAGAGAGAGAGAAAGAGAGAGAGAGAGAGAGAGAGAGAGAGAGAGAGAGAGAGAGATGGGCTTTAAGGCGCACAACTGGGGAATCAAAACCACGCCAGTTGACTTAATGACAAATGCTATGATACAGCATGCACACATTACTTATTCTGCCATCCCCCGCCCCATCTCCCTCCTTTTATATGAATCTGCATAATGCAAGATTAAAATAGTAACATTTTCAATAATACCCTCTACTGTTTTATAACATCCCTTTGTTGTTTCAAGAAAATGTCACTTTGAGAAATATAACGGTATTTGAGAAATATAATGGTATTTGAGAAATATAATGGTATTTGAGAAATATAATGGTATTTGAGAAATATAACGGTATTTGAGAAATTACTCTCTACTATTTTATAACCATTATATTTTGCTTAAATATTCAAGAAATGCCACTTTGAGAAAAAGAATGGTATACGCGGAATTATGGACGAGATTACATAAATATAAATAAATATGATACAACTGTAAGAGTACAATAAAAATAAACCTGGAGTTTTCACAGAAACAAACTTTATTCTGTGTAGGCCTACAAAATATGTGGCAATGATTGACATGAAATGTGTAATGATTGACCTGAAATGTGCAATGATCGACCGGACATGTGTAATGATTGACCCGAAATGTGCAATGATCGACCTGACATGTGTAATGATCAACCTGAAATGTGCAATGATCGACTTGACATGTGTAGTGATCGACCAGAAATGTGAGGTGAACTTGATTCCATTGGATAGGTCTGATTTTAATTTACAATATATTTATTTTGCATTTTATCTATTTTTGAACTACTATAGCAAGAACAGGCCAGCTTTTTATTCTATCTTACATAATGTATCTATAAGCGATGAGAGTAAACATAGATCACAATCATGGGTTTCTGTGGTAATCATAATATACTTTATATCAGTAATAGAAACATAGTGGGTTAGAATAATCATTGGAGCCAGTCACAGCGAGAACATGGGATGTGCAAATTGTGCAGTGATCAATTCTGTTTATCTTATACCCTGACTAAACAAATTCCACAGTGTTTCGAAGTAATCCTATAATCACTTGATTTATATCCTGTGTCCACTGGGCCCATCCCTTATAGCCTATCCAGACACGGACAAAGTTAATCTAGCTACATTAATAAACTAGATTAGATTTGCCAAGAAAGACATCATATGTATGTACATATTCATTTCTACTAGACAGTAGTCTGAAGTTTTCATTCTTGATAGGCTGAGCAAAAATACTAACAATCACACAAATTGAATATCTTGGTAAGAATTTAGTAGTTGTCTCCCTTTAACTGTTAAGTATGTACATTAAGACCCTTCCAATTATTATCAGCAACGGTCAACCAACTGCTGAAGACAATCTCAGAAAGAATCCCAAAGGCAATTTTGTTACTTCATATTGTCTTTTGTCAATATGTCAGCAAAACAATTTGCTATGCCAATTAAATAAATGCCAAATTCCAAAAAAAACTTGTGATTGTGTAATACTGTTCCCCCACACTTTGTACAAGTAAAAAGAAATGATTTCATTGCATTCTGATATATTGCTTTTTTGTGTCAGCCACTGCTTGTTTTAGGTTCCACATAATGCCACGTAATGCATTAAGAGTCATTTATAATATGTCCTAGAGTTTTATACATAAGAAGTTGACATTTAACAAAAAAAATAGTAACACAACAATAGGTCCTCCCTGGGGAGAGAGAGAGAGAGGGAGAGAGAGGGATGGGGTTTAACGTCCACTCGACACAAACTAGGTCATTTCAGGACTAATACATGGTTGAATTTTATTTCAATAATTTGCTTGCGAGTAGAGAGCTTTAGCAGTGGGAGGAAACCGGAGAACCTGAAGAAAATCCACAAGGTTGGACAGGCGACCCTACTCCGTGTCATGTACAAGTGTGGAATCGAGACCACGTTAATCGACTCAATGACAGACCTTATGGTCATACATGCGCGCATTTAACCAATCGGCCACCCAACCCCCTGACTACCTTCAGTACATGACAGTTGCTCCCAACAGCATTATAATGACATAAGCTTATAATTAGGGGTTTATATGGCAAGCCAAAGCGGAGGAATTAATTGCAAGATTGTTTTTCTGCATGGAAAGAGAAATAATCAAGTATATAACAATTTTTTCATCACCTTCCAAGCATTTTTTTCTGTACAAAACGACGTATAAAGATTCAATAAAGATTATTTTTTTCCATTGCTGCTCTTTTGTTATAGTCAAGTCAATACATACTGTTCACGGAAATATTTTACAACTATATTCGGTTTTTATAAACAATTCAACAAAATTATTTTTCACATGTCAAGACAAAAACTACACATGTCAAGACGAAAAAATTCATATGTCAACACTAAAAAATTCACATGTCAAGATGGAAAAATTCGAAACCACGCCAGTTGACTCAATGACAGGCCTTATGATACAGCGCGCGCATGCTAACCATTCGGCCATCCACCCCCCCCTGACAGATTGAGGAATCCCTTGTAAACCATTATATGGTGAAAGATGAATCTCTAAAGGGAATATCAGCCCAAAAATGGTTCAATTCCGCTCAGTATTGACAAAGACATGGAGAGATGAAACTTCCTTAATATACGGCTTCCTGCTTCCTCTGCAGATGGGGATCATGCTAGCCTGGAGGTCGGGTGTTCAATCCCTGCATTGGCCGAGAAAGTTCATCCCGATTTTCCGGCGCGGTTTCCCCTTGTCAGCGATGCAGGACGGAGGGCCTGACAAGGACAGCTGTCTAGTCTTTCGGATGAGACGAAAAACCGAAGTCCCGTGTATACATTGGAATGCATGTAAAAGATCCCTTGGCAGTTGGAATTCGATATAAGAGTAGGTGATAGTGCTAAATCTGCCTATTGCAGATCTTTTTTTTAGGCCTTAAATGTTATATGAATTATTAATTACACATTTATTACCATGACAAGATCATAATCAACTCTCGATGACATTGGATGGCTCCGATTTTAAGTAGATTAGAACGGTTCGGCCATTTAATGATTTAATTTAAAAATGGTGAGACGAGCCTAATAAACATCAATGCACACATCTTGTCAAAACTACAAATAGTGATCACTTCACTCAGAATAAAGTAATTTGAATGAAATCTTTAATATATTCATTTTGCATTATCTTTTTATGAACTATTATACCAAGAACGGTCAGTTCTTTATCTAAATTATACATAATGTATCTTTAAACTTACTGATTTGGTAACGAAAACGTGACAATGGTTTCTGTCCCATCCGAACAACTAGACAGTTGTCTTTCCAATTCCATGTTTTAATGATATTTTACATATTTAAAATTTGAAATGTCAGGTACTAATACTAATATCATTACTTCTTGATCTGAATCCCAATACTAACGTTGACATCATGAACATTTAGTTGCTTTAACAGTCCATTTATTTCTTTATTTTCCAGGGGGGGGGGGGGGGGATGGACGAATGGTTAGCATGTGCGCACTGTATCATAAGACCTGTCATTGGCGTGGTTTCGAATTTCTGGTTGTACGTGACAAGGAGTAGGGTCGCCTGTTCAACCTCGTGGGTTTTCTCTGGGTCCTCCAGTTTCCTCCCAATGCTAAAGACCCCTATGCGCAAGCGAATTATTTAAATAAAATTAACCATATGTTAGTCCCGAAATGACCTAGTTTGTGTCGAGTGGACGTTAAACCTGATTTCTCTCACTCTCTTTAAATTCCATACATAGACTTTACAGTAATCTACCACTTAACCCAAGTCTTGTCTGTGAAATCCAACAAAAGTATTATTACATTGCGGCCCTTGTGTACCAATTAATGTTCTTAATCTTAATAGGCACTATTACAACATCTGATAAAACCTTTTAAAGACAGACAGTCACATTCATGAATTGATGTCCATCACGAAATGAAGAAATAAAGGAGAGATATATTAACCTGACAATTGTTGTATATATTTTATGTTTCTTGACCATAAATATAGAAGTACTTGACTATACTTTAAAGGACAATATTAGTATGTGATAGAGCTGGTTAAACACATTCCAAATATAATTTTAACACAGAGATCATTGCTACGATAGCTGAGTAATACAGGTTTCCTGAATCGGAAGTGACGATCGCCAAAGGAAAACACAAGTCATCCCTCTATATAACTGACTGAAGTGACGAGTGATAACAGATACATGGCCAAATTTCTGCTCACTAATAATTCCTTCCAAGACCGAAAGTTTTTATATCACATATGCGATAATGACTGACACCAATATTGTCCTTTAAAATGACAGATATCTGATCCATATATTCAGAATACCATATTAGTGTGAGGAGAGGGGGGGGGGTGTTAGATCACAAGGACTGTCATTGAGTTGAGAGGCGTGGTTTCGATTCCCCACTTGTAGGGCTGCCTGTCCAACCCGGTGGGTTTTCTCTCTCTCTTTCTCTCTCTCAGGGGTCATGGTGGCTAAGTGGGTAAGAGGCTGGCTCAATACAAAGGAAGTCGGGTGTTCAATTCCTGTCTAGTCGTTTAGATGGGACAAAAAAACAAGGTCAGATGTACACATTGGCATGCACGTAAAAAATCCCTTGACAGTTGGAATTCGATATAAGAGTAGGCCTTAGTGCTGCTGTCCGGGCAAAATTTCCCTCATAGCACACTGTATGACGTATGCCTGTCTTTAGTAGCCCAGTTCAGAGCAGAACAGTAGGATGCTAAACCCCATTTCATCTCTCTCTCTCTCTCTCTCTCTCTCTCTCTCTCTCTCTCTCTTAAATTTATTTAATACAATAATCCATTAGTCCTTGAAATTGTTTTTCAGCTAAGAAATGTTTACATCAGTTGAAGTGGTGCAGCATTAATGTAAGTACTTAATTGGAATTAAACCCCATTCCATTTAATTTCATAATTTGAAATTTCCATCTTTACATCAAAGGCTTATGGTACTATTTCATCATCTCATGGCCATTAAGATTATAGTTTGCTGACCACAAAACAAGATTAACTTATCAAAAACGAACACGAAATGAAACTAATCTGTGATAGTAGTAGTAGTACGTAAACAGGAACTACCGAGAAATATGATAAGAAGCATTTAAATGGGGACAGAAATCATATCATATGAGCAGACATAAATGAAAGACGGGTGAAATGACATAATCTCGAGTATTAAGAAGGGATTTAGGAAAGGCTTTGGGATGTCATCTCTGTTTTTTGTCTGTCTGAGTGCTTTTTTTTTTGGCCATCTAATAACACATAAGTCGTGTTTGAAAGAACTAACTAGTAAACTTGAATATGGTATCCTTCATTTTTTGTTATTTCATGATGAGCTAGATTAAGCAAAGAAAAACATGGCAAGTGAACATACTAAGGTTTCCTCGAATCTGTCACATAATTGAAATATTGCATGACATTATCTGTTACTGACGGTCTATGTAATGGCGTTTCTCTGTGTACAAACAGTAAACATCCATCAAGTTAAATTACTCTCACAATTTTTCAGTTCAACATTTGTTTTTCTGGTAGGTGTTGAGCAGCTGCCAATTATAAGAGTTTACCTTTTGGAATCTTCTGTATTTCACAACCATAAATTTTAAGCCAGTAAATTAATGTTGCCAAAAGAATTGTTGAAAGCAGAAAGAAACTATCATGTGTATTTTTTAGTTGAATAGGAGATTAGTCATAGTATTATATTCAGTTATAACAAGTGGTAAAGATCCCCCAGAAATTTGGGCAAGCATTACATCAACTATTCCACCTAATTTTTTTTTAGAATATCTTCAGGATTGATATTCAAGTCTAAAACTCTGAAGTACCAAAAATCTCTATAATATTATCAATATTTGTATCCTTAAAAAAAAGTCACATTTTGGTATATTCGCCAAGATCGGTGATATTAGCAAGCACTTGAGCCTGTACCCCTCCATGTCCACAAATTCCAAGTGATAATATTAGTGGCAGTAGTATTGGCTAAATCTATTTGTTAAGGCCAGCTCAATTTTAGTCAAGCTCGCTGAGATGTAAATAAGGTTATGACTTGTGATTGTTGGCGAAATAATAGGTTAGGGTTAGGGTTATGGTAAGCATTAGGGCTAGGTCCAGGGTTTGGGTTAGGGTTGGGATTAGTGCTAGCCTTGTTTACACCTTTTGACCTTTGACCAAATTGGAAGTTGGCCTTGTCAAAAAGATCTAACCAAGTAGTATCTTGTGGTTTCATGTCTGCTTCCACAATAGTAGGGGATCACGGTGGCTAAGTGGGTAAGACGCTGGCACACTAGTCTGGAGGTTGGGTGTTCGATCCCTGCATCGGCCGAGAAAGTACATCCAGATTTCCCGGCTTGGTTCTCCCTTGTCAGTGATGCAGGACGGAGGGCCTGACAAGGACAGCTGTCTAGTCTTTCGGATGGGACGAAAAACCGAGGTCCCGTGTACACATTGACGTGCACGTAAAAGATCCTTTGACAGTTGGAATTCGATATATGAGTAGGCCATAGTGCCGTTGTCCGGGCAAAATTTCACTCTGCCTTCGTACACCACTGCTTACAACTACATATTTTTCTATATGCTGGTACATGTATCAGTACATGCGGTACGAAAGAAGTGATATAAACAGAAATCGCAACCCTTATGAATGGCAGAAAGGGGGGGGCGGGGTACTCTGCCTCGTACACTACTGCTTACAACTACATGTTTTTCTATATGTATCATTACATGCCGTATGAAAGAATTGTTATAAATAGAGATCACAACTCTTATTATAATAATGATAGGTATGGCAGGGTAGTGTATTAATCAGGAGGAATCCTTGTAAATATCAATTTCTAATCACTGATAATTACTTTCCCTGTCTGACCAAAGTTTGCTGAAGTCTCACCTAGACTATTTACATTATTTGAACCCTGTGGTGTAAGCAGAAAATCGAATCTATACAAGGGTATTATATTAGTTGACCAAAACGGTTTGTTTTTTTGCTGATGAATGTGGTAACCTACTACATGTTAATGCATTGATCGTTGGATTCCCTTTCCTACGAAATTTCATTACCAGCTTTGCATGACTTTATTATATGCATCAAATTTGATGTGTTTTAAAAGTCGAGAGCGAGACATTAAGTAATATACTGATGCTAATACGTGATCGCCAGCTTTTGATATTTGATTGGCAAGGTCTTGATCCCTACCATTATTTGATATAATGATTCAAAAACATCAAAGGATGATGTTTCATCTGTGGTTAATTGTCTTTTATGTGATCAATCACACGGGGCACAACAAATAAAACTGGGATTAACTAGATCTATTCAAAAAATGCTGTAGAAAGGAAATGCCCACCAACAGCTAAGTCGTCCAGAAAGTTACGAGATAAAAAAAATCAAAAACATTCAAGACTGGATCATAAGATGCTAACAAGATTTCATAACAAAGGGGAATAACTCTGGATGTTGTGGAAAAATCTTTGAATATCTATTCAAATGGTGCGTTTGAAAGGAAATGCCCACCAACAGCCAAGTCATCCAAAAAGTTGCGAGCTAAAAAAATCAAACACATTAAAGGGCTAAACCCGATATTTTTGGGAAAATAAAACTGCTTAATTTTGTGTTAAAATCCCTTTAATTCCTCTATCTAAGGGCCGAGCAACTAACTCAAATGGGACACTCATTACCAAAATTAATCAGTCAGCTTTAAACTGGACACATGTACAAATTAAACGATTTATGGTGATTTTAAACAGTTTTTACAAATTTTTAAACAAAAATTAGTGCTAGATACACAAGATTAAACGATACCTGGGTTACAGTGTAATGAGACAGGCAACTCATGTCAATTTAAAAAAGATAAATGAATTATTGTAGCCTCTACTGTGCTGACAAGAAGATTGAACGATGGACAGACAGGCACACGGATATGGTGATAAAGTACAACCACTTAAAAATGTGGGCATATAAAAAGCGCTCTTCTGAAGTGGGAGTAAACAAGATTTGCAAGAGAATCATCCACCCCTTTTGATCAGATGGAAACCCATTTTGATTTGACCAGCTCTGGGGGCAGAATATTATAGGGAGAACACTAACAGAGAGAGAGAGAGAGAGAGAGAGAGAGGGGGTTTAACGTCCACTCAACACAAACCCAGAGAAAACCCACACGGTTACACAGGCGACCCTACTCCTTGTCACGTACAACTGGGGAATGGAAACTATGCCAGTTGACTCAATGCCAGAGCTTATGATACAGCGTGCATGTACTAACCATTCGGCTATCCAACCCCCCAGAACACTAACAAGTGTATGTATATTATTTGAAGCTTACCTTTGAGTGTTCTTAACAGCTCCAATGACTCCTAATATTAAAGGCCATCCATGCAATAGTTTGTATCCATTATTGTGTAGAATAGTAAGAACACATTCCAATTGTTTCTGTCGAATATCAGAATGGGTAACATTAGATAGTTCCTGCAATGGTGCCAAGATTGTCTTCTGTAGTTTCTGAAATAAAATAAATCCCATCCCTGTAATTATTCTTTCAAAACATAAAATGATTATATAAAAAAAAATACAGTACAAATTGAGTTATACAAAAGTCCCAAAATGTCAAAATTGAGGTAAAATATAAACTTTATGACATACACAATCGAAAGTAGAAAAATGAATTTGGCCAAAAAGTGTCTATTGATGTCACTCATCTGTATCCCTCTTAGACAGAAATATTAGTTTTTGGTACAAGCCAACTCATTCTTCATGAAGGTATTTTAATACCAAGATGTGCTTATACATGATAACAACAGTCTTTACATTACAATAGTACATAGTTGACTTATGGGTGAGAGAGAGAGAGAGAGAGAGAGAGATGGGGTTTAACATCCACTTGACGCAAACTAGGTCATTGCCGGACTAACACATGGTTCAATTTTTTATTTCAATAATTCACTTGTGCGTAGGGGTCTTTAGCAGTGGGAGGAAACCGGAGGACCCGGAGAAAACCCATGAGGTTGGACAGGCATCCCCTACTCCTTGTTTGACTTATGGGAGCCGCGGTGGCTCAGAGCTCAAGGCACTGGCTCACTTATATGGAGGATCTGTGTTCCATCCCGATGTTGGTAGAGAAGTTCATCAGGATTTTCTGGCGTTGTCTCTGCTTGTCAGTATTACAGGACAGAGGTCGGAGGGCCTGGCAATGGTAGTCTCCTATATAAGCATTGTTGTGTACGTAAAAGAACGGCAATACTATATACCGGAAAACTACTGGAAAACTACCGGAAAACACCATTTTATACTGAATACCGGAAAACACTGGAAAAATACCCTAAATAGGTAACCCGGAGACTGGCACCCTAACCCTAAATAGGTAACCCGGAGCCTGGTCCTCTCTGTGCCTGGGTTAGGATTAGGGTTAGGGTTAGTTTTCGGTTTATAGTATAGCCCCTTCTGGTTACCTATTTAGGGTGTTTTCCGGTATTTAGTGTGTTTTCCGGTATTCTGTATAACATGGTGTTTTCCAGTGTTTTCGGTAGTTTTTCAGTGTTTTCCGGTTGTTTTCTGGTGTTTTTCGGTGTTTTCCGGTACATAGTATAGCAGTAAAAGAACCCCAGGCAGTTTCGTACTCGTACAAGTGTGTGATCAAATTTTAAGAATATAGATTTTTTTTTGTTTTAACACAGTTTATTATTTGTATATCAACAATTAGGATAAAATGCTTGAGGATGTATTCTAATACTTGCACAATTTCATTTAAATTCTTCCATTATCAAAAATATAAATACAGGCAAACGACTATGAAGCACATCAATACATCTGTAGCCCATAGAACAACAAAAGTTATTAAGCAGCGAAAATTACTTTAGGTAAAAGAGCGAAAGAAGTTAATATTCAGTAAGCAGATGAACCGATGGCCAATTAACGATGAATGTCTCGTCTATTCTAAACATTAATCAAGAACATTACCACCTTCATCAACCGTAAAAAATATCATCATGAACAAAATGGTCATTCGCCAATCCAATTTGTGACTTATTGGTCCATGAAAATTGCTTTATAAAGCTCAAATGATATTTAAAGTTTGACAATGATGATGAAGCTACAAGGAATTTGTTAAATAACAAGACAAATAATGAGGTACGTAGATGAGTTCTTCCACCATTACTTTTATTATTTAATATTCAAGTGATCGTGTCAATGAGTTTAAACTTCATCAGTGGCATAGTTAAGAGTTTGGAGCACCTGGGGCAGTCCTGCAAAGTTAAGATATTGTGCCTCCTGGTGCATTCCTTGCATAGTTCAGATTTTGTGCCACCTGGTGTGTTCCTTGCATAGTTCAGACTTTGTGCCACCTGGTGTGTTCCTTGCATAGTTCAGACTTTGGGCCACCTGGTGCGTTCCTTGCATAGTTCAGACTTTGTGCCACCTGGTGCGTTCCTTGCATAGTTCAGACTTTGTGCCACCTAGTGCGTTCCTTGCATAGTTCAGACTTTGTGCCACCTGAAACTTTCCTTGCATAGTTCAAACTTTGTGCCACCTGGTGCGTTCCTTGCATAGTTCAGACTTTGTGCCACCTGGAGCGTTCCTTGCATAGTTCACACTTTGTGCCACCTGGTGCGTTCCTTGCATAGTTCAGACTTTGTGCCACTTGGAGCGTTCCTGGCATAGTTCACACTTTGTGCCACCTGGTGCGTTCCTTGCATAGTTCAGACTTTGTGCCACTTGGAGCGTTCCTGGCATAGTTCAGACTTTGTGCCACTTGGAGCGATCCTTGCAATCTCCCCCAACCACTCCTCTTCCAAAAAACACCACACAATATGAATCAAATAGACTTTGACTGTTAAAAAGCTGTGTTCTTGTGGAAACAAAAAATTGTGTCAACAGGAATCTTTCTACTGTCCCAACATAAAAATAACTTTTTTTCAATGCAGTAGACTAAAAGTGGTCTTCCCCCAGCAAGTGCTGCTACCGTCAGAGCTCCCATCCCAGGTATGCTACTTCATTAACCCAATTTTCTATAGTTTTATCATCACAATTTTAGATAGCTTTAGGTCTAAACGGCTTTTACTCATTATGTTTGTAACATCATCAGATGATATCACATACCTTAAAGAGCAATATTAGTGAAAAGAGGCATTTACCAGAGTAAATTTTTCATCATAAAATTAACAAGATCAGAATTTAAGGGATGGATATTAAAACAAATTATCAAACAAGAATAAACAAGTTGCTAATCAAAGTAATATATCTACGTTTAAAGGGGTCCAGTTGAAGGGCGGGGAGCGAATGGTTAACGCATGTGCATTGTATTATACTGTCTGTCATTGAGTCAAGTTGCGCTGTTTCGATTCTCCGCTTGTACGTGACAAGGAGTTCGGTTGCCAGTCCAACCTCGTGGGTTTTCTTCGGGTCCTCCAGTTTCCTCCCACTGCTAAAGACCCCTACGCGCAAGCGAATTATTGAAATAAAATTGAACTATGTGTTCGTCCTGAAATGACCTGGTTTAAGGCAAGTGGGTGTTAAACCCCATTTCTCTCTCTCTCCAGTTATACATACTGGTAGGCCTACTATATGATGGTCCCTCTACAAACTTACCAAATCTTGCAAACCTCAAACATTTCTCAAATTCTAATTTTGAAATCAATTGGCAACCAAAATAAAGTTTCTGTACAGTAGATGATGTTGAGAAATAAACAATGGGAATTATTCAAGAATATTGAAAATACCGGTACTTAGGTTCAAGCTGTTAGAATTTATAAATTAATAGACAAATTTAACAAACTATACACAGCAAATAAGGTATATTTTATGACCTACCAGATTCTCTTCAAGTGGTGTATCATATTTAAAAGCAAGAGCTGCTCGAACCAATGATGTCACTGCTTCAGCTCCCCAATTTCTCATACCTGAGTAAGGATGTTGACAAACCTGAAAATAAAATGGAAAAAAATTTAAAATGACATATGAGACAAAATGGGGTTCAATGTCTTACTTTTCAACCTAAAATATTCCAATCTGATTAAAATACAGATCTATATTTCGTTTCGTTTTTTTTAATACTTTTGATGGCCTACACAACATAAAGATCTGACAATTTGTATGCGAAGGTCGAGTCAGGGGTCCTACAAGCGGCTTTTGACCCTATGATGTTAGACATTGATTAATCAATAAGCGTTGACTTTTCTAGTGGTTTACCCACAGTTCCCTAACACATCGCTTCATTGGCTTATCCCTCACTTCAACCAAAACACCGGTATTATAACAACTCTTCCATATCCTAGTGCAGTATCCCAGACAAGTAAAACGAAATTTTGAACTATAAAAAACGAAACGAAATAGGATCTGTGTTTTAATCAGATTGAGGATATTCCTATCGATAGTCAGTGATCACACAGCTTGACTATCATGTCCTGCTTCCTGGCCGTAGAAGACTACTATCTTCAAAAATAAATTCAGACTTGGATTTCAGAAGTATCCACTAAACAGAAAATATACTGTTCCATTGTGAAGAAATGGTTCTAGAAGATGTGTCACTAACCAATTTAAAAAGAACAAGTATGCAGTGCAGGAGCCATCTGACAAGAATGTCCTGGTTTTTAATCTTGGGGAAAAACCTTTGTGATTTTTCAAACCCGACCATCATTAGTCAGGTGTGGTGAAATTCAGACTGAAATGGAAAGTCTGCCTAGTTGTTTGGATGTTACAGAAAATTATGTCCATCAGTGCACTCATTGGTGTGCAAATAAAACCTTGTCCATTGAAATCAAGGAAGAGTAGATGTCTGTCAGTACACCCATTGGTGTGCAGATAAAAGAGGGAGAGAGAAATGGGGTTTAATCTCCACTCAACACAAACTAGGTTATTAAGGAACTGACACCTGGTTCAATTTTATTTCAATAATTCACTTGTGCGTAGGGGTCTTTAGCAGTGGGAGGAAACCAGAGGACCCGAAGAAACCCACAAGGTTGTACAGGCGACCCTACTCCTTGTCAGGTACAACCGGGGAATCAAAACCATGGCAGTTGACTCAATGACAGACAGTATGATACAGTGCGCACATGCTAACCATTTGACCATCCAACCCCCTGTGTAGATAAAAGAACTTTACAAGTTGAAATGAAAGAAGAGTAGGAGTACTTAACAATTCTATCTCAAAATGCAAACTTAACCATATCTTTGTCTAAAAATGGCAGAAGTAATGTGTTGACAAGAGATAAAAACTGCAATTCCTTTCAAATCTATTCCAGTAATTTTGAACAAAGAACATAAAAAATATTGATAAATAGTTTGTTATAAAACTGTATGTAGGTGTACTGAACTATAAGTAATCTATATATATATTTGTGACTGTCGTTTGTCTGTCTGTCTGTCTGTCTGTTCGGGGTTGGCGGCTACACTATGGTCTGCCCTGAGTCTGAAATTTGGGGTATAGGGGTAGCTCGGACCGGGGAGTAACATAGGCCAGGTGGCGTTAGTCTACCACTTCCGGTTTCGAAGTTATGACCCCCGAGCGAAGCCGGTCTGTTCGGGGTTGGCGGCTACACTAGGTCTGCCCCGAGTCTGAAATTTGGGGTATAGGGGTAGCTCCGACCGGGGAGTAACATACACCAGGTGGCGTTAGTCTACCACTTCCGGTTTCGGAGTTATGACCCCCGAGCGAAGTCTGTCTGTTCGGGGTTGGCGGCTACATCTGCCCCGAGTCTGAAATTTGGGGTATAGGGGTAGCTCGGACCAGGGAGTAACATAGGCCAGGTGGCGTTAGTCTACCACTTCCGGTTTCGGAGTTATGACCCCCGAGCGAAGCCGGTCTGTTTGGGGTTGGCCGCTACACAAGGTCTGCCCCGACTCTGAAATTTGGGGTATAGGAATAGCTCGGACCGCGGAGTAACATAGGCCAGGTGGCGTTAGTCTACCACTTCCGGTTGCGGAGTTATGACCCCCGAGCGAAGTCTGTCTGTTCGGGGTTGGCGGCTACACTAGGTCTGCCCCGAGTCTGAAATTTGGGGAATAGGGGTAGCTCTGACCGGGGAGTAACATAGGCCAGGTGGCGTTAGTCTGCCACTTCCGGTTTCGGAGTTATGACCCCCGTGCGAAGTCTGTTCGGGGTTGGCGGCTACATCTGCCCCGAGTCTGAAATTTGGGGTATAGGGGTAGGTCGGACCGGGCAGTAACATAGGCCAGGTGGCGTTAATCTACCACTTCCGGTTTCAGAGTTATGACCCCCGAGCGAAGCCGGGTATCCTGCTAGTATCTATAATATATTTCAAAACAAAAAAAAAGACAAATGGCTCCTTAAGTCTACAACTAATTTATATAATCTATCAAGAATAGGTAATTGTATCAACGATTTAAGAGGCTTCAACATCATTTAATTTCAGGCAGAAAGCAAATTGAATCCAAATGACAGAATAATGATCTTGATCTTTGCAAAACGTAGCAAACAAAACATATGCCCACAGCAGCTATATTGACCAGATTGTCTATAGTTAAATAAGGAACTAATTATCTTTATACTGCGAAAAATATTCTTTATAATATTCTATAATCTGATCATGGACATTAACCATAGAAGTAATTATGAGAGAGAGAGAGACAGAGAGAGTGAGAGAGAGAGAGAGAGGGAGGAAAAATTATATACCACTACAAATTGAACTATCTCAGCATATTCTGGTATTTTTTTATTCAAATTTAATCCTGCAGATTTAGATGGTAAAGAGAGAGAGAGAGAAATGGGATTTAACGTCCACTCGACACAAACTAGGTCATTTTGGGACTAACATATGGTTTAATTTTCTTTCAATAATTTGCTTGCATGTAGGGGTCTTTAGCAGTGGGGGAAAACTGGATTTAGATGGTAGACAAAATGACTTCCTTTAAATATTTTAATCTCTTCTTACTCTATTGTGTCCAATTGCATGCATGAAGGGACCATTTTTAATTTAATTTTTTACCAATAAATCCCTTCACATTCAGTGCACATGCAAGTGATGAAACCTACACTGTACGAAGACTAGTCTTTGTCCAGTTCATCACACACCCATATTTGAATTTATTCATTTTAATCATGAATGGATACATTTCCGACACATCAGATATTCATCCAACATGAGAGATCAATTCGGATCATTATTAATAACATTTTGGCATTTTTTTTTAGGCAATCAAAACAGAAATGGGTCTTTAACATTTGTAGAAATGAGGATAACGAGGTCGTCATAGCCACATTTAATAAACTCTCTTCATAACTTTTTCTACCCAGACACGTTAATATTTGCAAGGTCACATTCAGCTGATCTTGAGACTGATCAAATTTCTATTAGCCAAATTTATGTCCAACTCCTAATAATCAGGACGCGTCAATTATAGCCATAAAAATCCAACCTCTTGAATATTGTGTTACATTGCACAATAAAATTAACTTTTCTTTTTTCTACAAACAGACTGTATTGAATTTTCTAAGAATGTTTCTCGATGCAGCACACTTGTAATTTTTGCTTGCTTTATATGTCTCAGCTCTTTGCGTATTTTAATCATTGGGGGCCAGAACATGATTTTTATGGAGAGAGAGAGAGAAATGGGGTTTAACGTCCACTCGACACAAACTAGGTCATTTCGGGACTAACATATGGTTTTTATTTACATAATTCGCTTGCGCGTAGGGGTCTTTAGCAGTGGGAGGAAACCGGAGGACCCAGAGAAAACCCACGAGGTTGGACAGGCGACCCAACTCCTTGCCACGTACAACCGGGGATTCGAAACCATGCCAGTCGACTCAATGACAGACTTTATGGTACAGCGCGCGTACGCTAACCATTCAGCCATCCAACCCCCCTGATTTTTATGGGAAACAATCACTAGATTTATTTTATAAGCACGATGTTTCAACAGTAATCCTCTTAGAGTTATCAAGCACAGTGCTTATAATAATAAAATTAGTGATTGTATCCCATCAGGATTTTTCTGCCCTGGTTTCCCCATGTCCGTGGTGCAGGACGGAGGTCCTGACAAGGACAGATGTCTAGTCATTTGGATGGGATGAAAAACTGAGGACCCATGTGTACATAAGCATGCACGTAAAAGATCCGCTGGCAGTTGGAATTCAATATAAGAGTAGGCCACAGTGCCGCTACCTGGGCAAAATTTCCCTCATAGCACACTGTATGGCATATGCCCGTCTTCATTAGCCCAGTCGGAGCAAAACAGTAGGACGTTAAACCTCATTTCATTTCATTTCTAAATGCCACTTAAAGATTGTGTTCAAGTACATAAACAAATATTCACAATTTCAATTTATTCATAAAGAGAAAGAGAAATTAAGGGACCATTTTTAATTTAATTTTTTACCAATAAATCCCTTCCCATTCAGTGCACATGCGGAGAGAGAGAGAGAGAAATGGGGTTTAACGTCCACTCGACACAAACTAGGTCATTTCGGGACTAACATATGGTTCAATTTTATTTCAATTATTCGCATGCGCGTAGGAGTCTTTAGCAGTGAGAGGAAACCGGAGGGTCCGGAGAAAACCCACAAGGTAGAAATGAACTGAAATAGGGTTTAACATCCTACTGTTCTGCTCTGACTGGGCAAATGAAGATAGGCATATGCCATACAGTGTGCTACGGCCTTCTCTTATATCAAATTCCAACTGACAATGGATCATTTACTTGCATGCCAATGTGTACATGGGACCTCAGGCCCTTCATCCTGCACAAAATATGGAAACAAAATATGGAAAGGCTGCAGGGTTAATATACAATGTAGTAGTTGAATACGTGACAATGTGAAGATGGCTCAACTTACAAATTTTCATTCTTAATGATTACAAGATGTTCAAGAATACCGGTACGTGACAAGGAGTAGGATCGCCTGTCCAATCTCATGGGTTTTCTTCGGGTCCTCCAGTTTCCTCCCACTGCTAAAGGCGCAAGCGAATTATTGACATAAAAGTAAAACCATATGTTAGTCCCGAAATGACCTAGTTTGTGTTGGACGTTAAACCCCATTTCTCTCTCTCCCTCTCTCAAGAATACCAGTATCTATATAGTTAATATACAATTGTAGTAATTTCCCACTTGACAATGTGAAGATGGCTAAACCTACACAAATTGGCTATCTATGGTCAACGATGACCTTCTCGCTAAATACTGAAGATCCTTCAACCATTCGTCCGGAGAGCTGGTATTTTGGTCCATTTTTAATGAACTGAGATATTCAGGAAAGATATTATCAGGGGAAGAAAAGTCTTATTTTAAATTTGTCATTCTGATTAAGACGGCTTCGTTATCGTCTCCGTGCTAAGTACTAAAATCCTTCCAGCTTACGAAAAAAAATGCTAACACAGTTTCCCCTAGACATAATTCTACAGACAAATTTACAGAATGGATGAATAGAACACCGAAGACAAAGAGAAAAGAAGATCACGATTTTAGTGGATTAGAACACTTACAAAAAGATGATCGAGACGGTAGCCGTAATTAGAAATCTGATTAAAATAACGAGGAACAAAAGACCTATAGTAATCCAGGCTCTATTAAAGATAAATCTATATAACCATTTATTTTAGCTTACAATGATTAGTATTAATGTCTATGGTATACATATGTCTTAAGGATAGATCTGGAACAGACGTATCTACTTAGTTGGCATATAAAGGTTACAGATTATAAACAAGTAGGAAAGGCTGCTACAGGCCCCTCATTTTCAAGGGTACTGTTGTACTGCGCTAAAGACTTTCACATGATTCTGTACTTGCTCTATTACTAGCTATAGTATATACTGTCATTAACTTTTGGAAACGACTGGGTAAATAATTTTTACCCCTGTGGTGCTAGCAGCATACAAGATCTCACAACTACTCCCGTTTTCTTTTCTTGACAGTTCGTTATTAACCTAGCAGCAAACATAGCTACATGCCCTCATTTTCAACAGACCCAAACTAAGACTTGCAAGTAATTCTGTACTTGATAAACTTTTATCAGTGACTTGGTAAGGGATTTTTACCCTCTGGTGCTAGTCCCATACAGGACCTTATTCTTCTCTTCTTCAGGACAGTTCATTATTTATTAACTTAGTAGCAAATGTTGCTGCAGGCTAAACATTCTCGAGGATGCCATGCAAAAGACTTGCAAGTAATTCTGTACTTGATCAACATTTATCAGGGACTTGGTAAGAGATTTTTACTATCTGGTGCTAGTCCCATACAGGACCTAATTTGCCACTCATATTCTAATCTTATTCTTCTCTTCAGGACAGTTCATTAATTATTAACTTAGTAGCAAAAGTTGCTGTAGGCTAAACATTTTTGAGGATGCCATGCAAAAGATTTACAATTGATTTTGTACTATACATGGGCTTTTATTTTCGACTGGGTAAGCGATTTTTAGTCTATGGTGCTAGCCTCATGTTCCTATCTTATTCTTCTCAGTTCTTATGGACAAGTTCAAAATTAAGCTAGTTGCAAAAGATGCTATTGGCTAGGCATTTTCAAGGGCCCCACGCTAAAAACATTTATCAACAATTTGGTGTGTGATTTTTACCATATAGTGCTAGCACAGTACAGGATCTAATCTTGTGGACAGGTTGTTTGGTACAGGGATCAACTATTTGTGACTGGAATGATCATATTCCAGTCACAATTTGAAAAGTTCACTAGAAAGCACAGGGCTGTTCTGGACATAGTGGAACTTGTTGAAATTGATATCACATAAGGTCAGACATATTTTTCATATTAGGTGGCATTTGCAAATGAAGAAATTTAGTAACTTTACAATGTCAGTAAAGAATTTATGTGTTTTAACATCTATGTGTATTTTTTTCAAATTTAGGGCCCCATTATAACATATTCTACAGACCCCGGACAAGCTTAATAATATTATTTATATCTTGCCGCTTCCATTCACAAATGCTCAAGGCACCAACTCTGTAAACATTACATTAGTTAATCTAACTCGTCTTCATTGGCCCTGGGGACAATGTATAGTCCTTTGGATTGGACAAAATATCAAGGTCTTCTGTACACTATACAAGGTCCTCCCGTAAAAGAACCCTTGGCCGTTGGAATTAAATATATGAGGAGATTTTAGCGCTGCTGTCTGGGAAAAATGTCCCTAGTAGAATACTGGATGGTGTATGTCCTTCTTCATTAGCCTAGTTGGAACAGAACATTAGGATGTTAACCCCCATTTCATTCCATTACATAGGAGGTTAAGCTCCATTTCATTTTTATTTCAGCCTAATTCGGCTCTGAATAGGCACAATTTAATCTAAGCTTTCAGGTAACTAAACATAACTTTCTGTTTTAGGTCAATATAATACCATGATTTCACCATGGGGAGATTTCTTGTCTCCATAAAAAGGATACAAAGGTTTACGCACTAGATCAGAGACAGCTTTTAATGTAATGACGCATAAACCACACAGGAGACAGCCAGGTTTATTTTAGGAATAAAACCACATGTCCTAGCTACTTGGATATGGTTTAACCCATTAACATCATTTGGGCTGGTGACCCTGGGGTAAAACCAGACATTCTTAGCCAACACCAGGATTGAACCTGGGACCTCTTGGTTAGTGAACTAGAACATTATTTAGGCCCTATGGCTCCAAATTTGACAGAAATAAAGAATACATCATATAGAAATGAACTGAAATGGGATTCAGCCCCCTTCTTTCTTCACTCAACAGGCTTATGGTATATCATATAGTGGGATCACAGTGGCTAAGTGGGTAAAATGCTGGCTCGCTAGCCTGGAGGTCAGGTCTTCGATCCCTGCATTGGCCGAGAAAGTTCATCTTGTGGTTTCATTTCTGCTTCCACAATAGTAGGGGATCATGGTGGCTAAGTGGGTAAGATGCTGGCACAGTAGTCTGGAGGTTGGGTGTTCGATCCCTGCATCGGCCGAGAAAGTACATCCAGATTTCCTGGCATGGTTCCCCCTTGTCAGTGATGCAGGATGGAGGACCTGACAAGGACAGCTGTCTAGTCGATTGGATGGGACGAAAAACCGAGGTCCCGTGTACACATTGGCATGCACATAAAAGATCCCTTGACTATTGGAATTCGATATAAGAGTAGGCCGTAGTGCTGCTGTCCTGGCAAAATTTCCCTCATAGCACACTGTATGGCGTATGCCCGTCTTCATTAGCCCAGTTTGGAGCAGAACAGTAGGACGTTAGACCCCATTTCATTTCATTTCATCTATATCATATAGTAGTATAAGATATGGCTATAAAACTCTATCAACAAAAACGATAATTCATTAGATCAGAACACCTATAAGATCTTTAGCTAAGGAAGCAGACTTGACAATATGGTCTAAAATCATTCATTTATTCACAATCATCATACTCTCTCTCTACTATCAACGAATAAAAACGCTCAATATCAGTTTTGTCATAACACTAGTTGAGATCTAAACGGTAGCTATCTTGAACGAATATCTAAATTTGACCATCAAAAGGTTTAAATATAGATCCCAAATATAAAGAAGATGAATAGGTTGGCTATATCATTGACAGGTTATCAAAAGATCATAGAACACACATCATCTTTGATATAATATTGGTGGTAGTAAGATTTCATTATTCCTACACAACAGTCAAACATTGGTCTACTGACCTCATAGTTAAAGCTCCTATCAACAAGGACAGATTGGTAGACAGTTAACTGACTAATCTAAATTGCGGTACGTTTTCTGGATATCTTCTTAGGTGTCCAAATTCTTATAACAACTTAGCCAGGTTTGTGCAGAAAAGAAGGACCTTAAACCCCTTTTTGTTTCTTATAACAACATCTTTCAAATTCGGTTGATGCCATACTTCAATGACTCATGAAGGATTGATTTTTTAAATTTTATATAGTTTTAAAACTATGAGTATGTATTTAAATAAAGAGTTTGCTTTTGGATGCAGACACAGATGCAACAAGGTTACCATCTCATTCTGGTTCTATTTATTAAGCTGTAACAAATGTAATGTAAGCAGGAGAGGTCTCAATTTCATGTTAACATAAAGCGTGCCTGCCATTTGTCTGTTATTATTGATGTCTTTAAAACATGTCCAGCACAAAATTCAAAATGTCAGTGGTGATGTACACTTTGTCAGGTACGAACAACATCGTCATTTCCAGGCCTGCGTTGTGGGGGCTTTAAGTGAACAAATATATCTTTTAACAAGAGCATCGCTAACGCAGCAATATACGTCCACATTCCTGTTTTGTTTGATATGGTCCAGTTTGCATTGAGGGTCTGTGAAATAAAACTGGGTTGTAGGACTGCTATCAGTTTAACACTTCGTTCACATTAACAGAACACAATTTTATTTTAAAACAATCGATGTCTTTATTCTAAAAGCATGGCGTTTCGAATAGGTATGCAAAGTTTCAAAAGGATCTGTTAAGAATTGCGGTCTGTAGGCAAAACACAAGACACACAAACATTAGGCGTGGCTCTGTCCCAAGGGGTCGAGCATGCACCAAAAATAATAATAGAGGTCGGCCTTAGGATTAAGGAATAAGTATAAATAGTAGCCTTAGGCTATAAGGAATAAGTATAAAAAAGTTTTCAAGATGATCGATTAAGAAATGCGGTCTGCAAGTGACACACAGACATAAAAAAAGAAAATGGGCGTAGCTCTGCCCCTGGGGGTTGGGTATTCACCACAAATAATAGGGATGTTCCTTAGGACAGAAGGAATATGTATGCTAGGTTTCAAGGTGATACGATAAAAAAATGCGATCTGTAGATGACAAACAAATAAATAAATATAATGGATGGGCGTGGCTATGCCCCTGGCGGGCGAGCATGCACCAAAAACAATAGGGATCTTCCTTGGGGTATAAGGAATAAGTATACCAAGTTTGAAGAAAATCCAGTAAGAATTGCGCCCTGTAGGCGACACAAAGACACACGAAAAGAAAATGGGAAATGGGCGTGGCTCTGCCCCTGGGGGTTGGGCATGTACCCCAAACGATAGGGATGTTCCTTAGGGTACAAAGAATGTGTATGCAAGATTATAAGTTAAGAAATGTGGCCTGTAGACGACAAACAAACAAATACTAGAAATGGGCGTGGCTCTGCCCCTGGGGGTCGGGCATGCACCAAAAACAATAGGGATCTTCCTTGGGGTATAAGGAATAAGTATACCAAGTTTGAAGAAAATCCAGTAAGAATTGCGCCCTGTAGGCGACACAAAGACACACGAAAAGAAAATGGGCGTGGCTCTGCCCCTGGGGGTTGGGCATGCACCCCAAACGATAGGGATGTTCCTTAGGGTACAAAGAATGTGTATGCAAGATTATAAGTTAAGAAATGTGGCCTGTAGACGACAAACAAACAAATACTAGAAATGGGCGTGGCTCTGCCCCTGGGGGTCGGGCATGCACCAAAAACAATAGGGATCTTCCTTGGGGTATAAGGAATAAGTATACCAAGTTTGAAGAAAATCCAGTAAGAATTGCGCCCTGTAGGCGACACAAAGACACACGAAAAGAAAATGGGCGTGGCTCTGCCCCTGGGGGTTGGGCATGCACCCCAAACGATAGGGATGTTCCTTAGGGTACAAAGAATGTGTATGCAAAGTTTCAAGATTATTAGTTAAGAAATGTGGCCTGTAGACGACAAACAAACAAATACTAGAAATGGGCGTGGCTCTGCCCCGGGGGGTCGGGCATGCACCAAAAACAATAGGGATCTTCCTTGGGGTATAAGGAATAAGTATACCAAGTTTGAAGAAAATCCATGAAGAATTGCGCCCTGTAGGCGAACCACAGACACACACACACACATACATACATACACACACACACACACACACACACACACACAGACAGGGGCGACGGCATAATACGTTCACATTATGAATGTGGACGTATAAAAACTCCTCGGTTTCAGGAACTAATTTCATCTTATAACACAAAATTGTATCGTGTATTATTTGTATTATGGAATTCTAGACATATATTTCTTTTGACCAGATCCTCATCAATCCTTAAAACCGTCAAGATTGTGTTATTATCTTGTTATGTGTAGGCAGACACGTCTACATGACTTCACCATTTGTCATATTTGATATTTACTCATTGTTTTTAGTATTTTAATCTGGTTTCCTTGTAGATCTCCACTCTTTGTGAGTTATGCTTCAGACAAATCCATCATTATATAATTCCTTCAGAAAATTTTTCTTGTCCATTAGTGACAAATCTGGAACACGAACACATTATAAATAAAGCATGAAGAAAAGAAGCAGAAATCTTAAAGATTAACGCCACAATATGGATCATCTTTTGTCGTTTCAGCACTGACTTCCCGGCTATCATTTACAGAATCATAAAATTTTATTAGTTTGTGCTTTATGCGTTTGGAAGAATTCCTAAACATTAACCAAAAATGCCATCAATATTGAATGTCCTTCAGCCGGAACACATTCGAAAAGATTGTACATCTGAAGGACTTTTGATTGGTTTACATGTATCGTGATACCACACCTTGGTGTCAAAATACGAAGTCTGACAAAGTAGATAGGATAGTGCTGTGCTTTTTTAATACATACTGGCTTGTATTTCTTAAATCACTCAGAAACCATGCTTATCCAATTACAGGTTGATGGTCACATTCTCCCACAAATGGCTGAGAACTGACAGCATTAAATGATCTGCAGACAGTGAATTCAGGACAAGTCTTTTCAGAAAATGAAAGTAATATGATATAACTTCTCATCTCAACAAAAGTACAATTCACTCATTTGTATGGTTATGTGTGCAATGCTAGAGGGAGCATATTGGTGAAAGACAGAGACATTTCCACCTTTGCTTCATCAAATTCCAGTTGCCAAGAGTTATTTTATGTGCATGCTAATGCATACACAATGAAATGATATGAAATGGGGTTTAAAGTCCCACTGTTTTGTTCCTTCTGGGCTAATGAGGACGGGCATACACCATACAGTATGCTATGATGGAAAATTTGCCCGGGCAGCGGCACTATGGCCTACTCTTACATTGAATTCCAACTGCCAGGAGATCTTTTATGTGCACGCCAATGTATACACGGGACCTAGGTTATTTGTCCCACCTGAACAACTAGACAGCTGTACTTGTCAGGTCCTCCGTCTTGCTCCACTGACAAGGTGAAACCACGTCGGAAAATCCCAAGCATTTAAAAAATAATAGTGCATCTCATTTATAGAAAGGTGTTTATATAAAATTATTGAGTATTATATATAGAGCCATATTGCACGGAAAGTACACAATCACAAACCGCAAGTTCTGTCCAGATAACAGGGTCGAAGATAAAGTTGACAACAGAACTATTATCTCATCTAAAAGTGATCTGTTGAGTAGCAGTGAGAGGAGGCTAATAAATTGACTGCTAGACAGCTTCCTCTACTCCAAACCACTTCTTTCTTCTAATTAGACCTCACAAAATTACAACAAAAACTTGCTAATGAACCCCTTGAATAAAGGAGAAGTGGTATCAGGTGTTCTTGAAATTGTAAGTAAACTCTATCTTGTGTCACTTGTAATCATATACAACCAAATGAGGTGGTGGAGGGGGGATGGCTGAATGGTTAGCGTGTGTGCGCTGTATCATAAGGTCTGTCATTGAGTCAACTGCCATGGTTTCGATTCCCCGGTTGTATGTAACAAGAAATAGGGTCGTCTATTCAACATCGTGGGTTTTCTCCACGTCCTCCCACTCCTAAAACCCCTACGCACAAGCGAATTATTGAAATAAAATTAAACCATGTTAGTCCCAAAATTACCTAGTTTGTGTCGAGTGGACGTTAAACCTCATTTCTCTCTCTCTCTCTAACAACCAAATGGACTTATAGTTAGGACTTGGTACAGAAGCGCAAAGGAAATTGAAACAGGCCAAAATTATAGCCCCAAACATTAAAGAAGCTAAAATATTTTCCATAATATTCAAAATTAAAAACACAAATTAAAATTATTCAATCCATATTGATGTTGTTATGTTGCCGTGAAAATGTGGGACCCTAATATCCAATATTTAAGACACAATGAACGTTTTAAAATCTGTACATGAGTTGTGTACTTTATCGATTCAGACGCAAAAAGAATGAACAAAGAAAAACATATCCAACATTACAATGTGAAAGTAAAAAGTAATGGCTAATTCACAAATGATAAAATAATAATAAAAAAACGCGAAGAATGGGCTAATTAGGGTCAAACAATTGTCATTCAAATTGGTCTGTTCACATATTTCAATGAACATAATTGATTAGAAATTACAATGAAATTGTTAAAAATTGAATATAAATCACTTTACATACACTCATATTACATTAATATGTGCTTTTAGACACATTTATGGTTCCAAAGAATAGAGCCATACGCCCTTTAAGATATGTATTCTAGCATCATGAGCTTATCAATGTGAAATGTATGCTAGAATCATGAGCTTATCAATGTGATATGTATTATAGCATTATGAGCATAACAATGTATATGTATCCTAGCATCATGAGCTTAACAATGTATATGTATCTAGCATCATGAGCTTAACAATGTATATGTATTCTAGAATCATGAGCTTATCAATGTGATATGTATTATAGCATCATGAGCATAACAATGTATATGTATCCTAGCATCATGAGCTTAACAATGTATATGTATTCTAGCATCATGAGCTTAACAATGTATATGTATTTTAGCATCATGAGCTTCAACAATGTATATGTATTCTAACATCATGAGCTTAAACAATGTATATGTATACTAGCATCATGAGCTTAACAATGTATATGTATTCTAGCATCATGAGCTTCAACAATGTATATGTATACTAGCATCATGAGCTTAACAATGTATATGTATTCTAGCATCATGAGCTTCAACAATGTATATGTATTCTGGCATCATGAGGTTCAACAATGTATATGTATCTAGCATCATGAGCTTCAACAATGTATATGTATTCTAGCATCATGAGCTTAGACAATGTATATGTATTCTAACATCATGAGCTTAACAATGTGATATCTAGCATTTGTGAACTCAACAACATATTAAAAACAGTTGTCTCTCAGGAGCCTTGATTTGTAAGTTATCAAAAGGAGATTTATTGTCATGTACTGAAGTTGCCACTTATATTTCTCCAACAATTTATGTAACCGGTGTAGTTTCCTATCACCACTGAATCATCGTCGACCGTAACTTCCCAAGAGTCCATCAAACTACATAACCCAAAACATTTATGTAAATTCTTGTATTGTATCACAATTGCTAAGTGAATTACCAGTTTTATGTTAAATAAATGTTTTAAGTTCATACATACAGAATAATACATTGGTTATTTTTTTTAAAAAAACTGGTAATCCTTAATTCTGTGTGCAATGCGAGGTAGGAGAATTTTGCTTGGACAGTGGTGTTAGCACATATTCTTCTTTGACTTTGAAGGTTCTTTCATGGGCACACCAATTTGTGCACAGATGGACCTTGTTTTTCATCCCACACCATTCCCAGCATTCTAAGATTTCTGGATTTTTGAGCTCCACAGCACAAACGTTACTATTTAGCAAACAGCACTCAAATTATATCTTTTTTTATACAGACAAAGAGAGGAATGGGTTTAACGTCCATTCGATGTAAACTTGGTCATATGCTTCAATTTTATTTTAAGTAGGTGACTTTAGCAGTGGGAGAAAACTGGAGGACCCGTAGATAACCCACAAGGTCGGCCATGCGACCCAATTCTTTGTCATGATCTAAATCGTAGATGTTAGACATTTAGCCACCCAACCCTCCTTTTTTCTACACTTTTGTTTAACTAACCATTAATACCTATCAATTTTTGTCGTATTTTCCTCCTTTTTAAATGAAGTTAACTGTCTTTTTCTATGTAAATCAACTGTAGCGTTAACATTTATACATCTTATTGCATTGTTTTCAAGAAAAGACAAAAAGGTTTATTTTTTTTTAATCATCATTTGAAAGATACAAAAACATCTATTAACATTGGAAAAACTTAAAACTGTTATCTTCATGCATGTCTGAAGCAATATCCGACTTTATCGAGTGACTTTAAAATAGTTTTTGTGTCTATAGTGTTATAAAGAAAGGAAAGAAAATACCTTTGGGACATGATATACAGTTACTAAATCCCACAAAACTACATATAACCACTTACAATAATGAAATCTATTAAAGCTGATAGTTTTACAATCTATGGTAAACATCAATATACTTAGCTTTGTCTAATAAACTCAAAAACATGATAAAGAAAATACAGAGACATGTGATGACTCCAATAAAGTTGTAGACAAAAAAAAGGTAATTCTTTACCATTAGACCTCCATGTTCAACATCATATGGAAACAACACTTAAAGTCTCTCTGATCCTCATTTACAGAAGAGAGAGAGAGAGAGAGAGAGAGAGAGAGAGTTTAACGTCCACTTGACACAAACCATGTCATTTCAGGACTAACACATGGTTCAATTTTATTTCAATAATTAGCTTGCGGGTAGGGGATCTTTAGCAGTGGAGGGAAACCGGAGAAAACTCTCTCTCTCTTTCTCTCTCTTTCTCGCTCTCTCCCTCTCTCTCGCTCTCTCTCTCACTCTCTCACTTTCTCTCTCTCTTGGTCTCTCTCTTTCTCGCTCTCTCCCTCTCACTCTCTCTCGCACTCTCTCTCTCTCTGGTTTCCTCTCTCTCTCAGTCTGGTTTCCCCTTATCAGTAGTACAGGATGAGGAGTCTATTATAGCAAGGAAAGCACGTATGGTCGTGTGGATGAGATATAAAAACTCAGATTTAACTATGTGCTCATTGGCTTACACATAAAAAAAACCCATCACCATGAGTAGAGAAAAGTGGGATATGTTATTGCGTTAAACCACATATTTTTCATTTCCTCATACTTACAAGTGTATAACAACCTACACACACTGACTTAGATTTGCCTACACAACACCGAATTGTTGTAATCTATCTATAAACAAAACATGCCTTTTTTTAAAAAAAAAAAAAGAAAAGAAATGTTATTTCATAAGTTCACAGATATGTCCTTGATATAAGAAATACAGAACAACGATTAATGATTAAATTTATAAGGGTTACATCCATATTACTTCAAGCCTACTTCTTTATTTCA
The DNA here is from genome assembly GCF_932274485.2 of Patella vulgata. Lineage (NCBI taxonomy): Eukaryota > Metazoa > Mollusca > Gastropoda > Patellidae > Patella > Patella vulgata. Next base: position 11,090,172 of record NC_065885.2, read on the forward strand.
CAATACACAATAATAATAGAGTAACACTATTATTGAAAAATCAATACAAGTACATCTTTTTATAACTGCTAAATCAGATGCATCCCTGTCATAAATGAAATTAATAGGGCTTGGTATTATATCAAATTCCAACTGCCAAGGGATCTTCTACGTATATGCCAATGTGTACACGGGACCTCGTTTTTTGTCTCATACACATGACTAGACAGCTGTCCCTGTCAGGTCCCCTAAATTAATAGGGCCTGCTCTTATATCGAATTCCAACTGCCAAGGGATCTTTTACGTATACGGCAATGTGTACATGAGACCTTGTTTTTTTGTCCCATACAAATGACTAGACAGCTGTCCCTGTCAGGTCCTTTGTCATGCACCATTGACAAGGGGAAACTTATAAGGGAAAACCACGCTGGAAAATCCCGATGAATTTTCACGGCCAACACTGGGATCGAACCTGGGACCTCCAGGCTAGCAATCCATGCCAGCGTCTTACTCACTTAGCCACCATGGCTCTACCCAATTAAAACTGACCATCACTTGGCCATTCCAGTAGTGATCAACAATATTATAAAATATCAAGACAAAGAATAAACCATGGGCATAAAAATATATCATCGTATCTAACTGCTTGTATTTTCATCTCATATATACTATATCTTTCCATCTTTCATCATTTTCCATTTTTTTCGAATCACTATTGGAAGTCTGAACATTTCAGGAGACATAATAAAATAAAGAGTTATTGACATAGATAATCAAATTTAGGGATTAAGTACTGTCAGATGTTTCAATGAGATTAAAGTAGTTTTACTGAATTCTATCAAGAATTTAAGGACGATGAAAACCATACTACCAAATGTCATTTAACTGTCATGTTTTTTAGAACATTTATTTTATATAATAATCAGCCATTTCAAAATATACTTCTGTTTTATTTCTCGTAACAAATTAAACTTGAATTGTTTCCATCAGATATATCTGTTTTAGTTGCTGTTAATAAGCAGCCGGCTTCAGTTGACAATTAAAGTCTCATACAAAGTCACCGACTATCTCTCAAAATACTAATGAAATTCATTCAGGTTCTGAATTAACAACAAGTCTACGAACAGCTGAATTAACAACAGCTCCTTAAACAGCTGAAGTAACAACAGCCCCTTAAACAGCTGAAGTAACAACAGTACAGCTCCTTAAACAGCTGAAGTAACAACAGCCCCTTGAACAGCTGAAGTAACAACAGTACCGCCCCTTGAACAGCTAAAGTAACAACAGACCCTTAAACAGCTGAATTAACAACAGTCTACTGAACAGCTGAATTAACAACAGTACAGCCCCTTGAACAGCTGAAGTAACAACAGTCCCTTGAACAGCTGAATTAACAACAGCCCCTTAAACAGCTGAATTAACAACATCCCATTGAACAGCTGAAGTAACAACAGTACAGCCCCTTGAACAGCTGAAGTAACAACAGCTCCATGAACAGTTGAAGTAACAACAGTACAGCCCCTTGAACAGCTGAAGTAACAACATCCCTTTGAGCAGCTAACGTAACAATATCCCCTATAACAGCTGAAGTAACTACAGCCCCTTGAACAGCTGAAGTAACAACAGCCCCTTGACCAGCTGAAGTAACAACAGCCCCTTGACCAGCTGAAGTAACAACAGCCCCTTGAAAAGCTGAAGTAACAACAAACCCATGAATAGCTGAAGTAACAAACCATGAACACTAAATAAAATAAATTGGAGTTTAGCTTCTTAATTTTCTGTACTAACCAGAAAATGTTTGTCTGGACAGTGAGGTTTCTGTCTACTTTTCATTGAATTCCCACTGCCAAGGATTCTTTCACTTCACATGCATGCAATGAGATTTTTCATTGTGGTTTCCCCTTGCCAGTGGTCCGTGACAGAGGGCCTGACAGGACAGTTCGGATGGAGTGAAAACTGAGGGAAAGTTTGCCCGGGCAGCGACACTATGGCCTACCCTTATATCGAATTCCAACTGACAAGGGATCTTTCATGTGCACGCCAATGTATACACGAGACCTGATTTTTTTTTGTCCTATCTGAATGACTAGACAGCTGTCCTTGCTACGCCCTCCATCCTGCACCACTGACAAGGGGAAACCACTATTTCATTTAAAACATAAAGGTACCTTCATATTAGGATTACAACATTGTATATCAAACTGTGCATTATTTAAATGTACATTGTGTTTTTAAGACAGTATTACAAACAGCTGCTCTGCTAGGATATACCACTATGTTAAGACAGCTACCTACATGCAAGTAATCAGTAATGTTTGTTGAATTTTCACAGCAGTTCTATATTAATCCCTCTTGTTCTCGGTGCATCTTAAATACAGTTTTACCCCTTTTTGTTTATTTTTGCATTCTTATTTTAGTTTGATCTTCTGGTCTTATCTGACTGGGTGGTAAGTTAATATATTGTTGAGAGCGTCTGCTGTCTAACACATCCGATGATAATCAGCACCAAGTCGACTATACAGGTTAATCGGCCGTCTATCTGATAACAAGTTAATCAACAACTCAACTAATTTGCAAATTCAAGTAAAAATGAACTCTTTGTGCAACTTATAAAATATTTATTTCCGTTATCTTATCACAATTTGTGTGCAATATGTCATATTGACATCAAATGTTGATAAGCAGATTATTCATGCATGTTCTGATTCTGATAAAATTTTTTTCAACTCTGATTTGGAACAGAAATTGATGCATTTTGGCATCGGTGATATACGGTATAAAATTTGACTAATTAAAGTAATCACTATTCACCATTCAATGTTCAAAACAGAATTTTCCACTTAACGTGCCAAGATATTGCTCATTTCATCTGCCATTTTTTGTTATTAATGTTAAAGCGTGCTGATATTAGAGTTGATGAGAAAGATGGTTTGGTATGCATGCTTCCTCAAACAGATTATATTATAACAGAATGAAAAGGTTATATATTTTTTTGGATTCATCCAGGGAGATTTCATTGATATCGTTATCCAAATGAGAGATTATTAGCATTAAAAAATTGCAACCCTGAAAAGAGTTTTATGGTCATGCACACAACATTAAACTTCCGTAAAGCATAAATTTATTGAATGAAGGTTGTTCATGAATAGTCTTTAGTCTAATTATGAGAAAGAACTCCATGTCATTTTGTGTGACGGGAGCTGAGAATCTTAATAAACCATTAATAAAAATTACCATGATACAAAATTTTTCACTTCAAATGTCATCTTTATGTGTATGCATGTCGTTAGAGAATGGTACTTTCACAAAACTTTTCATCAGACGATAGTCATTTGCCTGTCATTTCGTATATAATTTTCTTTCTTTCAGCGGGTCTTAAATTGATCAGAATACTGGAGAAATCTGTAGCAACAGGTCATCCAATATTGAATCGTAACTGTACAGAAACAGAAATGACCAATTTTATTAAAAACGCAAAAATCTCTTTTTTCATTTTTTATATCTTTTTAACCATAATAAACCAATTAAAAAAGCAGACAAAACAACTCGGTTGTTTGCAACCAATCAAATCTGTTGTTATTTAAGTCAGACATGGCTATTAAGTAAAATGTTTATGATGGTTTAGAATCAGGTAGCGATAATTCATCTAGTTACATGTATGTCAGAACCAATTACTTTATATGAAGACAACAAATCATATTGGAAGCCTTGGGGATGAATAGATGACTATTTGAAACATTAAAACAGCTCTGTTTCATAATAGTCACAGTCCTCTTCTGTAAAATACTATGAATATCAATATATACTATTATATAAAAGGCTGAAAAGTTAATTTTCTATATCCGATCATTGTAAGTCCTTGTCAAAATTCCTAATTATATAACTCCTCAAATACACATCCCACTGGCTTCCAGACTTGAACAAATTAACATTCAAAATGAAAACAGTTCTATTTGGAGCTGAACTGAGATATGAATGATCAAACTAGGTGGTGTAGATTAGAATTTTGAATATCCCCTAGTTTTAAAACTCGGGTTCGTAGAATTTGCATGTTTTCCAGTATCTAAATTATGAAAGTCTAGCCTGTAATCAAGTATATGAAATTATGAATGGACCGAGCAATGAAATCACATGAATACAACAGTAAGTGAAATGAAATGAAATGTGTTTAACGTCCTACTGTTCTGTTCCGAACTGGGCTAATGAAGAAGGGCATACGCCATACAGTGTGCTATGAGGAAATTTTGCCCGAACAGCGGCACTACGGTCTACTCTTATATCAAACTCCAACTGTCAAGAGATCTTTTACATGCACGCCAATGTGTACACGGGACCTCAGTTTTTCGTCCCATTCTATCAACTAGCTGTCCTTGTCAGGCCCTCCGTCCTGAATCACTGACAAGGGGGAAACAGTAAATGACCACACAGTCACCGATAATAGATAATTAGTAAAAAATAATCAAATAAAGTTCGTGTTAGGAAGTGGTTAATTTCCAGAATAAATAAGATTCTTTAATGTCCCATAGGAGATCTTTTTTCAGATCTTTATGCGAATACCAAAAGTGTCATCACTAAAGAGAGAATTACTGATGAAATATATACACATGACTGTATAAAACTTCACACTGTCAGAACTAACACCAATGACATTAAAACAATCTAAAAGGTGCCCCAAATTACACTTTTCTTATTCTATAGTACCTTTCACCTTTTTGCTTTGCTTCCCTTGGCTGGCGATCAAATATAGATTAGATTAGAAATGGGGTTTAACGTCCACTTGACACAAACTAGGTCATTTCTGGACTAACAAATGGTTCAATTTTATTTTAATAATTCGCTTGCGTGTAGGGGTCTTTAGCAGTGGGAGGAAACCGGATGACCCAGAGAAAACCCACAAGGTTGGACAGGTGACCCTACTCCTTGTCACGTACAACCAGGGAATCGAAACCACACCAGTTGACTCAATGACAGACCTTACGATACAGCACGCAGTTGCTAACCAATCAGCCATCCAACCCTCGTTGCGATCAAATATAGAGTTTATTACTTATATGAACATTCTAAAATATCAATAATTACATTTAGTATAAAGAAAACCCATGTTTCTCCATATTTAAGTTTGATTCAAATTTATAACTCCATAGTTACGCATAGTTACGTTTTTATTCAGTTAAATCAGTAGAGGTTGAAACTTTCTTGAACATGACTTTTTCCATTTAATATCTCTATTATCATCCCACTCAATAACTATAACCCCATTCAAAATAATACAAGCCAAGTTTATTTTAGTTAATACCCTGATATATTGAACTGATAATGTCTTTTATTTCATAATATATCAGTTAATACCGGACCGGAAACAGGATTTTTTCAAATTGAGCGTGGATTTGCAATGGAAAGTCTTGCTCAGTGTAGCGATGCAAATAAATCTTTTAGATCATATATAGTGATTTTTGGGATAAAAGAACAAAAGAGTGCAATTTGGTCCATTTTACATTGCAGTTTCTCTCGCTCTTATTTCTGTTTCATTTGTTCACTCAAAATGCTTGGGTTGGTGTCAGTGGCATAAATACGATTGCTCATCGATGAGTGAAAACATCTAATATTTCCAAAGAATGACCAGTCACACCCCTCACCGCCCACACCAACAAATCCCAAGGTTACTGTATTCAAGAATAGTATAGGACAGGATAATAATATAACGAGAATTCTAAAGGTGGATAAATAAATGAAGAATTTGGATATCAACAAATATATATTGATATAAAATGAAATGAAATGAAATGAAATGGGGTTTAACGTCCTACTGTTCTGCTCCTATACTGGGCTAATGAAGACGGGCATATGCCATACAGTGTGCTATGAGGGAAATTTTGCCCAGGCAGCGGCACTATCGCCTACTCTTATATCGAATTCCAACTGCCAGGGGATCTTTTACGTGCATTCCAATATATCAAGGCATTCACCTAATGAACGCCTACACCAAGTATGAACATTCTACCTCAATTAGAAGGAGAGTTGTGTTCCAAAGTCTCGACCAATCAAATTGCTTATCGCTCTGCTTACCCACAAGCAGAAAATGCTTATTTATGGAACTTACTCAAGGTATTGATGAGATAAAACTATACACCAAGTGTCCCCACTCTCACTTAATTAGAACTAAAGTTATCGTGTCCCAAAGCATCAACCAATCAAATTGCTTATCTCTGCTTACCCTATGCAGAAAATGCTCATCTTCGAACTCCATCAAGGCATTGACCTAATAAATACCTACACAAAGTTTGAACATTCTAGCTCAATTAGAAAGAGAGTTATTGTGTCCCAAAAAGTATGACGGACAGACGGACGCCCAGACAGACAGACGGACGAACCCATTTTAATAGTCCCCTGCTGTCTTCGAAAGGCTGGGGGGGGGGGAATAAAAAAAATATATATTTATGAGGACATATTATAATGATAACATTGTAAACAGTGTTAATCCCATGTACAACACAGTGGACGTTTACAGCTTTCCACCAGAATCCATTCATTTGATTTAATATTTGTTGTTTATTGCTTGCAATGTCTGTGTAGTTTGTGCCTTGTCCACAGGTTTGTCTTTTTTGGGGGGGGGGATCACATGGATAAGTGGGTAAGACGCTGGCTCGCTAACCTGGAGGTCGGGTGTTCGATCCCTGCATTGGCCGAGAAAGTTCATCCTGATTTTCCGGCGTGGTTTCCCCTTGTCAGTGATGCAGGACGGAGGGCCTGACAAGGACAGCTGTCTAGTCGTTCGGATGGTATGAAAAACCAAGGTCCCGTGTACATATTGGCGTGCACCGTAAAAGATCCCTTGGCAGTTGGAATTCGATATAAGAGTAGGCCTTAGCGCCGCTGCCCGGGCAAAATTTCCCTCATAGCACACTGTATGGCGTATGCCCGTCTTCATTAGCCCAGTTTAGGAGCAAAACAGTAGGACGTTAAACCCCATTTCATTTCGTCTTTTTGGTTTTGTATGTGTTTAGTGCCGTCCTCCTACACATACTATTGAGATTTATACCCACACACACATATGGTTAATTTTGGTTCTCAAGAGATGTTCTGATTGTAATGAAGACATCTAAAAAAAAATGCCATTAGAAAAGAGTGCAAATTAAGTTTACATGAACTTGAAACAGACTTTCATCTTCTGATACTGAAGGGCGTGGGTGCTTTTCTTTATTTATTGAGATCAATCATTTTAATATTTGATAGATTACAACAGCTCCTTGAAAAAGACTTCTGGCTTGGTATATTAGCCGTTGAAAACTTTTAAAGGTTAGAATCATCATCTTATCACCAGCATTAACAGTAAATCCCTTATTTGGAGTTTCCCATTAGAACCAACCAATGGAAGGAGTTAAAACCTAAATAACTTTGCCATTAGTAAAAATCAACAATTTGTAATTTAGATCGAAGGAATAAAACACAGCAATTAGACCAAATTCAAGTTTAAACCATAGTGGATTTTCTTTTATTGATGGCAAAGTCAACAGATGAGTAAAAAATAGCAGTTGATTAAGAAATTACAATTTTCTATAATGAAGAAATTATCTTCAATAAAAGTATAAAAAAGATCAGAAAATATTCAACAATCAGAATCAACCATATCTTTTTCTTGACCCACATCTTGAGAACATATCAGTTAAGTAAAATTATAAGACCAAACTTTTATTCACTAATATTTTAATGGAGAGCATTTGGGTGTCGGTAGGTGTTACGATTCTTGCAGAGAATCGATGTGAATTGCCATCATACTGAGCGGTTGGTCATTTTGAAACTTGTTCCCCTTTATTTCTAACATCGGTAATAGATAAGCTTAGCTGATGTTAAAAGTGTTCCGGAAACCCATTTTTCAAAATAACATGAGTGGATCAACAATGAAAATAATGAAGAAAACCCATACTCTGTAAGTTTGCAATACCAAGAGTGGATTGACAATGAAGCTAATGAAGAAAACCCATGCTCTGTAAGTTTGTAATACCATGAGTTGATTGATTATGGAACTAGTGAAGAAAACCCATGCTCTGTAAGTTTGTAATACCAAGAGGTAGTCAACTATGAAGCTTATGAAGAAAACCCATGCTCTGTAAGTTTGTAATACCAAGAGGAGATCAACTATGAAACTAATGAAGCTTAAGTTTCAGGACCCCTAATGCCGAAAGTGCTCCAGAAGGGACTATAGTCCACATAGCTTAAAAGTTTTTAGGCCTACTGTAGCAGTGGAACTGTTACTATACAGGATAGGAATGTTTAGACTATGTGTCCTGGTAATGTCCCAGAAAGAATCAGGACTTGGATCTACCATAACTTCAAAGCACTTAAATTCTTCTTGCATATTGTTCAGACCTCATTACTGGTTGCAATGGGCTCACATAACAGTTCACTCTCCAGGGTCTTAATGCAGGTCCTCCACTGTGTAATACAGATGATTCACGATTATCAAGAAGCACTGCAACATTGAAACCTACAATTTACAATGACATTATACCATCTGATGACTTGGTCTAGACATGACTCTCTTCTCTCGCTATGTATGATCTTGCAGCAAAATGGTTTATTCAATGCTCTATATTCAGATAGATTGTAACAGGGTCTATTGCTCGTTATTTAAAGGTATTTATTATACATGACACAATAATAGATCACTGTCTGTAAAATTAACATACAAGCAATATATTACAACACATTCTGTTATATCTTGTCTCCAAGTTTCAAAATTGATTGTTTCTCAGATTAACAACACAATGGAAACAAGCCACAAGGGAGAGAGAGAAAGTGAGGATTTACACTTATTCCAAATTGCAACTGTTTGGTGCATGCCAACATGTACACGGCACCCTATCTTTTTTTAGGGGGGGGGGGTGGCCGAATGGTTAGCACCAGTGTTCTTAATCGGCTGTTTTTTGTTGGCTTTAGTCGATTGATGTTTAATCTGGCCGATTGGTAAAACAATGAACCGGCCACTATAATATCATAAATCAATCTACTATCGGCTAAATTACATCGGGTTAATTATTACATGTTAATTAAGAAGTCAATCAACTTGCTTGTCGGCTACAACAACAGCCATACCTTAGTGAGAATCGGCCATGTGGTTCATAATCTGAGTAGCCTAATTAGCATATTTAATGGTAATTTGGATAAATCAAGCTTGCAGACTATTCATAACAAGTTCAGTAAGCTGCTTTTGTAAAAATAGCCCACGTGGCGAAAGAAGACGATCTCTGTATGGTTTGAAAATCGAGCGTCTAATTCGCACGCTCCGTATGAATTCCAGGTAGATATTAAAATAATAACTGGATCATACATTGATGAATTTCACTGACCATTTGTTCGGTAAATTTATATCTTCATTGAGTATAATCACCTGATAGAACACCGAATACACCGAGAAGCAGTCATTAATAATATATTTTTTCCGATAGAATGTCCAATGCCGAATTCCAATGACGAGTGACATATCGCTTGGAATTAGGTCAATAAACCAGTTTTAAATAGCACTTACCGTTAGGATTTTTTTTATTATATACACATTCTGACAAAGGCTTAATTCTAAAAATACTGTCGGTTTTATTGAAGGCTATATCATAATTGTACAGAATTTTATTTTAAAGCAATTTCAATTATGGTTGTCATGTGACAACCTACTGCATGCAACGATCCATCTACGGAGCTAGCTGTAGACAGGCAGCCTAAGTTTAGGATGACGTGACAATTGTGCCATTTGTCTATCATCGACGAATGAATGAAAACTTTTGCAAACTACTGTGACTAGTTATGTGATAGTAAAAAACTACAAATTGTGTTATGAAGAAATGCCATAGTTTATTTTGGCTGCAGTATTTTCTGATACTGACAATAGTAGGAAAATGCTAAATTTTTGATCATCGACTCATGAAACACAAACATTTTATCTAATAAACGAAGATAGTACTTTATTCAGTATTACTGACTTGAAATTGAAAGCTGGTACGTGAATTAAATATGGAAAATTTTCAAAAGGTGTACCTTACTGTCATTATTTTTGTGGTAATCGCATACATCAGAATACGACAATCTCCATAACAAATTACATGTACCAAGAATTATTTCTGTGGAAGTCTCGTAGGTTATATTAAAGGGAATGGAAGCTTATAATTAACCCATTTCATACCGGCACCTCATTTGACCCAATTCTGGCCGGTTCGTTTCAAAATGGATTAAGAACCCTGGTTAGCACATGCGCGCTGTATCATAAGGCCTGTCATTGAGTCAACTGACGTGGTTTCGAATTCCCGGTTGTAAGTGACAAGGAGTAGGGTTGCCTGTCCAACCTGGTTGGTTTTCTTCGGGTCCTCCGGATTCCTCCCAATGGTAAAGATTGATTCCAGGAACCCATGGTTAGCAAGCCGGTGCCTTTCTTACTGAGTCATCGTGGATCCCCTTGTACGAGTAGAATTGATTCTTTCTTACACTCTGCTGTATGTGTCAAATTCTATGGTTCTATATTCTCTTTATTAATACATGTAATCCTTATTTATAGTGCTGGCTGGCTCATCCTGGTTTGAAATGAAATGAAATGAATTGGGCTTTAAAGTCCTACTGTTTTGCTCCGAACTGGGCTAATCAAGACGGGCATATGCCATACAGTGTGCTATGAATGAAATTTTTCCCGAACAGCGGCACTACGGCCTACTCTTATATCGAATTCCAACTGTCAAGGGATCTTTTACGTGCACCCCAATGTGTACACGGGACCTCATTTTTTTGTATCATCCGAATGACTAGACAGCTGGCCTTGTCAGGCCCTCCGTCCTGCATCACTGTCCTGAGAGAGTTCCTCAGGATTTTACATCCTGGTGTGCCCTTGTCAGTGATGCATATGGATGGCCTGGTTAGTGCTAAATGATAAGAACAGCTGAATTTTTTGTCATAGGTCACAAGATGTAATCAGGGTTAGCACTAACCCCAACCCTAACCTTGGACCTAGCCCAATGCTTACCCTAACCCTAACCTACAATCTCACTAACAATCATGTGCCCTAACCTTATTTACATCTCAACGACATTGAGAAAAAGATTTAGCCTGGATGGCCTGGCATGTTTGCCATAAGAAAATAACCCATGACATTTGGAATTTGTTGAAAAGTAGACAAAAAATCACCACTGTTCAGCCAAAATTTTATTCAAGAGAGAGAGAGAAAGAGAGAGAGAGAGAAATGGAGTTTAAGTCCACTTGACACAAACTAGGTCATTTCGGGATCAACACACTGTCCAATTTTATTTCAATAATTCGCTTGTGCGTAGGGGTCTTTAGTAGTGGGAGGAAACCGGAAAAATTTCCTTCAAAGCACACTTGTATGACATATGCTTGTCTTCATTTGCCTGATTCATTTCATTTTCCGGTACATGTTATAAAATTGTTTTTCACTTTTTTGTAAAAAAATTCCTTCATTTTTTTTTCCCAGCTGAGCTGACATGCCTTTTAGAGCATATTGATTGAAGGGTACTAAGATTACATAGATTATATGCATGTGTCAATTTCATAAGAGACTGCAGCTGTGTATGTAAAATGTAGTTGTAAACAAAGAAAAACACTTTTAAGTAGCATGTGAAACAGTGAGTAGCTAATTGTTACCTCAACCACTCACAGGTGATGACTAATATAAGTGGGTTTTATATTTATACATTTCCAATATATCATAGACATTGATATACTTTGAATGTTTTCCAACACAACATAAACGATTTGCTTGAAAGATGGATTATCTTTCAACCATAGGGGGCAAAGTGCTTGTGAGGCCATCAACTTTCAGGTTCTACATCTAATAAACTTGGTAAAATTTTAAAATATCTTGTAATGCAAACGGTTGCCATGCAAGATACATCCACATTTTACAAGAGATGGACTGAGAACAAGCTAAAAAAAGAAGTGAAGTACAATCAGAGGCCATAATCCAGGAAGTTACGGTCTGATATGTGTGAATGTCTACAGGAACCTAGATCTTTGGGATATATTTTAAGAATCGTCAAAATCAGATAAAAATTGTGACATCTAGAGGGTCCACAACCTTGGTATTACATAATTTTACACTATTTGGTAAAAAGGAGAGGCCATATTGTCGGGCAGTTTTGATCCAACCACCATTATGGTGTAACAGTGATATATTTAAACGATTCTCAAAATCAGATAAAAATTGTGACCTCTAGATGGTCCACAAGCTAAAAATGTGATTTTTCGTCCAATCAGGGACCATAATCCAACAAGTTACAGTCTGATATGCGCGATTATCGACAGGAACCAAGATCTTTGTGATAGAAACATACATTTAAACTTTCATCAAAATCAGATAAAAATTGTGACCTGTAGATTGTCCACAAACAAAGTGTGGACGGACGTATATCATTGCGGGACTAACATCAAATAACAATTTTATTTCAATAATTCGCTTGCGCGTAGGCGTCTTGTCTTTAGACGTGGGAGGAAAGTAGACAACCCGTAGAAAACCCACGAGGTTGGACAGGTGATCTTACTCCTTGTCACGCACATCAAAAGGACGTAAAACATATCTTGACCTAATTGTGGTCAACGATTTGGTTGCTATCATTGCTCCATAACCTTTGTATAAGTAGTACATCAAGACACTATTATAAGAAGAAATTGAGTAGAGGAAGACAGTAATGAAAATTGATTACAAAAGCCAAGAATTATTCATAAAACATCTTTTATAGTCAGCTGAATAATAAGATTGTTAGATTGTATTACCTTACTTCCTCTCCTCATCCTACAAGTCTAATCCTAACTAAGTAGGTTTTATTTAATTATATAAAAAGACACGATAGACCATTGTAGAAACAGGTGTTTATGGTATTAGGTCATATCAATTTATCATTTTAGCAATCTATATTTTTGATGTTATCAACGATAACGTTTTCATCAAATGGTTTATAGAAATGAAAAGGGGTTTTAGAAGGCAAAGTTGTTGGGAAGAGGACAACCTTAGAGCAAATTGAACCATTGTTTCAGAAAAGTGCTAACTATGTCAGTTTGATTTCACAATCCTAATTTAGAATGATGGCTAATGCTGGATTCCCACTATCACGATTAGCGCTACGATTGAAATCGTGGTTTTGATTGTGGAATAATCGTGGTGATCCTATCAGGTCTTATCATATATTGTGGTCAGTCGTAGCAATCGTGTTGAAAGTATCAAAATGTATCCAAACATATCTGCACGTACCAGATCGTGGACTCCATAGTTACAATCCTTTCCTAACGCATCGCACGTCAGTGGGAACCTAGGATTAAGGTGTTAGTATAAAGATAATCATAAAATCTGTTTTTCCCAAGTAAAACTAAACAAATCTTAACACTACTGAGAATATCTTTCCTAGATCAGGTCTCAAACAATGTAGGAACACTGTTCATACATCAGGTCTTAAACTATACAGAATCATTTTTCACATTTCAGGTCTTGAACCATACAGGAATATTTTTCATACATCAGGTCTTGAACTTTTCTGAAATATTTTTCATACATCAGGTCTTGAATTATACAGAATCGTTTTTCACAAATCAGGTCTTGAACTACTGTAAACAAGAACATTTTTCATACATCAGGTCTTGAACTATACAGAGACATTTTTCATACATCAGGTCTTAAACTATAAAGGAACATTTTTTAAATATCAGGTCTGAATAATGTAGAAACATCTTCTATATTCAAACGGTCTGTTACAGTGAATTCTTGGCATGTGGTGCACAGAACTGTGGGTATCCCACTAGAAACATCAACACAGATTGGTTAATCAAATGTCTGATGTCATAGGGTCAAATGCCGCTCGTATGACCCCTGTTGTGACCTTCCACTACAACCGATAGATCTGTATTTTAATCAGACTGACACTATAGGAACATTTTTCATGGATCAGGTCTTAAAAACAACAGGAACATCTTTCATGGATCAGGTCTTAAAAACGACAGGAACATCTTTCATGGATCAGGTCTTAAAAACAACAGGAACATCTTTCATGGATCAGGTCTTAAAAACTACAGGAACATCTTTCATACAGCTAAATAAAATCACTAATGATGATCAGCATGTCCAAAGGATGACAGGTTTTTACGTCCAGCTTCGTAAAAAGACTACAATCTCACCTTGGTCCATAAAAAAAGAGAGACACATACCAGTCGCCTCCCATTTCTGATTACCGAGACACGCTAGTCGAAATTTCAAATTAAACAATTTGGTACTAACTTGTACACTGTACATATAACATATTTAAAAAGCTTACCACATCATGGAATTAATAACAAAATCTAAACTCGGACACCCCAACCTTATTTTACTTTGATAAATAACATGTCCAAGAGTAAATGATATTTTAACTCCTCCTTTTCTGGCCGTGTAAACTTACAGTAAGCCATACAGATTTGCAAGTATTATTCTGGAACAGAATCTATATTAAATTACGAAAATTATTTCTACCAAGATATACTTTCCGGTGCAGATTTCATAACATGATCTAAAGGGTTTATCTACGATAAAATTAGTCTGAGTTTGTCGATAGTTGGATTACTGATCCCCCCATAAGATAACGATTTACACCACCACTCTATGAGTTGTATTACATGATCTTGCTCTTCTGATATGGAGGTCTACAGGGAAATTATTGTGTGTTATGAGCATAATATCTTCCAAGAGAACTCTAATAAATAGATCTGCAATAAGTGACTCTCAGGGACCAACATCGTGTTCTGTTTGCAGCTGTCTGGCACAAACAAGAAAAAGATTGTCCGACAACTGTTTTCGGTTTATTAATTCAAGGGTATAGAAATGATTAAATTAATGTGTATTGGTAATTTATCATTATTGATGATAGCTCTATATTCATCATTTGGAGACTCAAGAGGGAAATAAATCAAAGATATTACAGTCTTTACTATGTGTATATAATCATATCTTGTCACAAGGGTTAGTATTGTTCATCAGTACACATGAATAAGAGACAATGATTTGTCTCCTGATTTGGAAATGAAAATGAGATGATATGAAAAGGGGTTTAACTAATGACAACAGACATAATATATTATGCAGAGGGAGAGAGAGAGAGAGATGGGGTTTAGCGTCCACTCGACACAAACTAGGTCATTTTGGGACTAACATATGGTTCAATTTTATTTGAATAATTCGCTTGCAGGTAGGGGTCTTTAGCAGTGATCGAAAACTGGAGGACCCGGAGGAAACCCACTAGGTTGGACAGACGACCCTACTCCTTCCCACGTACAACCGGGGAATCGAAACCACGCCAGTTGACTCAATGACAGACATGATAGAGTGCGCACTTGCTAACCATTGGGCCATCCAACCCCCCTAATTAGTCACAAACATGGTCGTTTCTGCTTATTCTTCCTTGAACACCTCATATCACTTCTTGTATATCTGAACATGGTAATAAGGAAGAGAAGTATTATAAGTGTTACAACAAAACACATACTTATGGAAAACAGCTACTAGTGTATTTAAGGCGACGTTTCGTAGAGTATTCTCTCAACGTTATCAAGCTTGATAACGTTGAGAGAATACTCTATGAAACGTCGCCTTAAATACATTAGTAGCTGTTTTCCATAAGTATGTGTTTTGTTGTTACTCTATCCAGTTACTAAATGCCATTTAAAGAACATTATAAGTGTTGTTTAACCAGTAAATTTTGTGGGGGATTGCGATACAAAAATTTATGATCAGAGTAAAATCATGCATTAATCGATTAAATAACAGCAAAGGCAGTAGAAAGAGAGAGAGAGAAATGGGGTTTAACGTCCATTCGACACAAACTAGGTCACTTCAGGACCAACATATGGTTTAATTTTATTTCAATAATTCGCTTGCGCGTAGGGGTCTTTAGCAGTGGGAGGAAACCTGAGGACCCGGAGAAAACCCACGAGGTTGGACAGGCGACCCTACTCCTTGTCATATACAACCGGGGATTCAAAACCACGCCAGTCGACTCAATGACAGACTTTATGATACAGCGCGCGCACGCTAACCATTCGGCCATCCAACCCCCCCAAAGGCAGTAGAAACTAAACGAACTAAATGAAATAAATGAAATGAAGGTTTAACGTCCTACTGTTCTGCACCTACTGGGCTGATGAAGACGGGCATATTATATACAGTGTGCTATGAGGGAAAAATTTAGCCCAGGCAGCAGCACTATGGCCTACTCTTATATCAAATTCCAACTGCAAAGGGATCTTTTACATGCATGCCAATGTATACACGGGACCTCGGTTTTTCATACCTATCAAACAACTATACAGCCGTCCTTGTCAGGACCTCCGTCCTGCACCAGTGACAAGAGTAACCACGTTGGAAAATCCCGATGGACTTCAAACCAAAAGAAGGTATGCTTCTCAAAGCTGCTGATTATATGTAAGATTTTGAAACCTTTGCTAACTGCAATATTGTGATAGCTGAATCTCTAAAAGTACAATCGGGCGAAAAATCATTCACTATTTACAAAAGTATAAAGAAATGAAAATCTCAAAATGTTCAACATCCACTGCAAATCATAAACATGCTAGCATTAATCTTTTTAAGTGTTTGGAAATATCTTTTGATGTATGATGGGCTTCCTTTTAATCCATGCTGGGGGATTATTTACTTTTGATATTTGGAGTTTTTATCTTCTTAAAATTTGAGTACAACTTAAAGGGACAATAACACTCTTGCTGGCTTGACAGCTCCAGAAAATAAAAAATAGCCTTATTCTAAGTACTAGATGTGTTAGTGTCTTACCTGTTTTGTAAATTATCCATTAAATCCTATTTTACTTGTCCAGAGGGTTAAAAAATATTTTAAAATCCAAGTCACATTTGAAAAGCTTTACGTCAGGCTTTTCAAATCATTTAGTTGAATTTTTCCAATTTTTTAAAATTAGGTGTGTTAAGATGAAATTTGTATCATCAATTAATTGGAATATTGTAAAATAGTACAATTTGTTGACCAAAATAAAGATTGGGACATATTATTCAGTTACAACAAGAGTGGTATTGAGCCTTTAATAGAAATGGAATTAAGTCATGAAAAATTAGAAACAAAATGAAATGAAATGTGGTTTAACGTCCTACTGTTTCTGCTCTTACTGGGCTAATGAAGACGGGCATATGCCATGCAGTGTGCTATGAGGGAATTTTGCCCTCACAACAGTACTACAGCCTACTCTTATATCTAATTCCATCTACCAAGGGCCTGGTAAGGGACAATGTATAGTTGTTCAGATGGAACGGAAAACCAAGGTCCTGTTTACAAATTGGTGTGCACGTAAAAGATCCCTTGGTAGTTGGAATTCAATATAAGAGTAGGCCATAGCACCGCTGTCCAGGCAAAATTTCCAGTTTTGTTTATATATTTTTTATTATCTTTATCATTAAGAAGTGTGTTTTTAGCTTGAACTTCAACACTGTCAACAAAATCCAGGAAAACATTTAATTCTCAGTGGTTTTCATAATTTAAACCTTCTCGTTAAAAGTGTGCAGTGTTCACTTTGTATTTATTTTATATGTATCTTATTAAGAAGTGTGTTTCTAGCTCGATTTTCAACACTATCCTCAAAATCTAGGGAAACTTATTTAATTCTCAATGGTTTTCATAATTTAAATTTTCTGTCTATATGTTTTTTATATCTTGATCTTACTGAGAAGCATGTTTCTAGCGAGAATTTCAACACTGTCGATGAAATCTAGGAAACCTGTTAATTCTCAATGGTTTTCATAATTTAAATTTTCTGTCTATATGTTTTTTATATCTTGATCTTACTGAGAAGCATGTTTCTAGCGAGAATTTCAACACTGTCGATGAAATCTAGGAAACCTGTTAATTCTCAATGGTTTTCATAATTTAAATTTTCTGTCTATATGTTTTTTATATCTTGATCTTACTGAGAAGCATGTTTCTAGCGAGAATTTCAACACTGTCGATGAAATCTAGGAAACCTGTTAATTCTCAATGGTTTTCATAATTTAAACTTTCTGTCTATATGTTTTTTATATCTAGATCTTATTGAGAAGTGCGTTTCTAGCGAGAATCTCTAGGAAACCTGTTAATTCTCAATGGTTTTCATAATTTAAACTTTCTGTCTATATGTTTATTATATCTAGATCTTATTGAGAAGTGTGTTCCTAGTGAGAATCTCAACCTTGTCGACGAAATCTAGGAAACCATTTAATTCTCGTTTATTTGGTTCTAGCAATGATTTATCCGGAACCAATTCAATTGATGACATTTGTCCTCAGACCTTTCTATAGATTGAACCTCATTTGTTCAAAGGCAATTGTGAACACAGAATGAATCCAAACACAATTTCAAATAAAGAAACACATTTATTGAATGAAGTGATTTAGAAGTGATTTTCAGGTTGTTAGGTTATTCTGGCTGTACTAATGGATCAACTGACAACTAATTAATTAATGCACAACAAAGCAAAATAAATGGAAACATGATATATTGAGTAATTTGTTTAAATTAGAGCTGGACAAATTGATTCTAAACATATTGCTTCAATTTCAAGATTTAATTTATTGTGAGCCATTTATTCAAAGACCAATTTGTGAATAATCAAATATTATTAATTGGCATGACATTTAATAACGGTGTTATTTTTGTTTCTCAAACACTGTTGTAAACAAAAGGCCCAGCATCCTCGGTATCATCCACAGTGGTATTGTTCCGTTCTACTCCACTAACTCCAGGGGTTTAACGAAATCGAATTATCTGCCCTTGGTGATTTCATTGGCCACATAGGTTGATTCTACAAACCAATCATAAAACAGTTTACATACCCGGCATTGTTTATGTTCACTACAATAAAGCAGCTTGTACACTCGATTATCAGATGGGTAAAAATTTAATATCAAAGAAGTGACATGCATACAAAATGATGTCCTAAAATAATTGGACAAAGTTTGCATTTCAATGATCTTATTTTCAATAATATGTGAGTTAATTCCCTTTGCCCACACATAAATTTTTTGATTGGTCAATAAAAGTAACACAGTTATCAAGGGCAGACAATTTGTCTATGTATCTCCCCCGTGAATGGATCGGAGGTTAGTGAAGTAGAACAGAACGAAACCACTGGGGATACTGAGAATAAAGGCCCAGGGGTATGTACCAATATGAATGCCTAATAACGATTATTATTATTTTTTTAATTACATATGGTAATTTATATAGCACAGATTAACAATAATATTAAATCATACAAGAATGAAAAAAGGTCATATAAATAGAACTATAATGGATGAAATTATTCCAAAATTAATTTTTTATAAAAATATGGAAACCTCTATAAAATCATATAGCATGGATATATTATGTAAAAGATTGTAAAAATAAGGGAGTTTTAAGAAGTGATTCCAAAGTTGATAAGGTGTGACACCTGCGAATAATCGGAAGTTCATTCCAGAGCAATGGGGCTTGGTACGAGAAGAGTCTTTCTCCATATGTCAATAGTCTTGCATCTAATTGTTTGGATGCAGCTATGGTGGGTGTGGCGCTAGACAGGGTAAGCTTACCCTTCCGTACACCTGTTACCACTGTTCATCATGTGAACAGTCCATTTGCTGATTACACTATTTTGCCAATATTGTTTTTTAGGATTTTGAATTATGTCTAATGGTTTGGATTGTTCGTACTTGGTTTTATTTCATAAATAATTAGCAGCCAGTTTAAGGTGCATAAAATGGGTGTAACATGGTCGTTGAGTTTTGTTCTGGTAACTAGTAGAGCAGCCAAATTCTGGACCAGGAAGACCAACTAAAAGAGAGTTAAGATTGTCAAGACGAGATGTAACCAGAGCACGCACTAAAGACTTTGTTACTTCATTTGAAATATATATTAGGCCAATATTACGATGATGATAATAACAGCATTTACACACATTATTTATATATATATATAATCAAAATAAAAGTGGTTCATTATAGGCAATCAAAGGACTGTAATTTATACTTTGGAATAAAAAATTCTGGCTTGCTGATCTGAAATTGTGCAAAATATATAAACTACAAAAAGTACAAAATTCAGCAGCGTGACTGATTACATGATGTATGTAGACAAAAAAAATTAAACACATTTCTTCTATTTTAATCAAACTGCATTGCAAGTTTTCATATTAATTTCAAGATTTTTTTTTAATGTTTTTGCGGCGCTGGCTCGCTAGCCTGGAGGTCGGGTGTTCGATCCCTGCATTGACTGAGAAAGTTCATCCAGATTTTCGGGCGTGGTTCCCCCTTATCAGTGATGCAGGTCGGAGGGCTTGACAAGGACAGTTGTCTAGTCATTCGGATGAGTCGAAAAACCGAGGTCCCGTGTACACATTGGCATGCACGTAAAAGATCCCTTGACAGTTGGAATTCAATAAAAGAGTAGCCCGTAGTGCCGCTGTCCGGGCAAAATTTCCCTCATAGCACACTGTATGGCGTGTGCCCGTCTTCATTAGCCCAGTTCAGAGCAAAACAGTAGGACGTTAAACCCCATTTCATTTCATTTTATTTCAATTAATGTTTTTGCATAAATGGCATGGCACCATCTGATTTTAAATGAACTTTTAGATTGTATTCAGCTATATGTCTCACTTCATCTGTAAAGGAACTCTTGTATCATATTCGGGGGTTGGATGGCCGAAGGGTTAGCATATGCGCGCTGTATCATAAGGTCTGTCATTGAGTCAACTGGCGTGGTTTCGATTCCCCGGTTGTACGTGACAAGGAGTAGTGTCGCCTGTCCAACCTCGTAGGTTTTCTGGGTCCTCTGGTTTCCTCCCACTGCTAAAGACCCCTAAAGGCAACCAAATTATTAAAATAAAATTGAACCATATGTTAGTCCCCAAATGACCTAAACCCCATTTCTCTCTCTCTTATATCATATAACGATAAGTCTTTTAATGCACAAGTTCAAAAACTATGGAATAGCCTTCAATTTAATTTACCTAACAGCCAATTCTATAGCTATTTTAAAGGAAAAAAAATTGTAAACCAATTTATCTTTTTTGGAGGCTTTCAACTGATATTCAATTACATATTTAGAACATGTTGTATTCTAAATATATTGTATTTATCATTCATCTTTTAAAGCAGCTAAATCTTCAACTTAATATTATCCATAATCTTCAACATTAAAAACACGAATTAGAATATAATATTGGTCCATTTTCTAACATATTGATGGTGGTATATTACAGTGAAAATATGGGCTCCAAATAAATGTTTATTGTGAAAATAGTGCACAATAATCATTTTAATGTCGGTTCCTGACATCAGGTTATCTGTGATCTGGAGTGCCATTTGTAATGAGAAGGCTAAATGAACCAATTACAGTGCAAAACATATGTCACATGTCAACATTGAAGTAATTTAAAATGTCTGATCCACAAACAAATTGCAGACTTGACTAACCAGATGCAAGCAACTGTCATTCAATCTGCACTGCTCTGCTCATATATTTTCTAATAAGTCTGTTCTGACATGGTTTCCTCCTGGTCAGTGGTGCACGATGGAGGGCCTGAAAAGGAGAGCTGTCTAGTCGATCGGATGGGACGAAAAACCGAGGTCCCGTGCATACATTGGCATGCACGTTAAAGATCCCTTGGCAGTTGGAATCCGATATAAGAGTAGGCAATAGTGTCGCTGCCCGGGCAAAATTTCCCTCATAGCACACTGTATGGCATATGCCCATCTTCATTAGCCCTGTCGGAGCAGAACAGTAGGGATTAAACCCCATTTCATTTCATTTCATATCTAATAAGTCAGTTTATGAACATTAATATGTGCTTTTAGAGCACTTTTTGTCCTTATTGATATTTCAAAGAATTGACTTTCAGCTCCTTTAAAATTATTTTATTTCAATTTAGAAAACTTTTATCATTGAGACACTATTTTTTGTAACATTCACTTGTTTGTAAAGTGCATGAAGACAGTGCTACATAAATAGTTTTAAAGAATGATAATAATTACTCCTAAATAACTTATACCAATTATCTGTCATATAACTGAACATTATACCACATCTATTATCCCACACTTTGTTACAAATAAATAAATCAAATAACATCATTAGTTTTTCTGTCACTCTCAGTTAGGCTGATTAGAATTACTGTGACACCAAATTACTGCAAATCTTGATTGTTTAAAATGCATTAAGAAAAATACAGGGCTACAGTGACACACGCCAATACTGGTTATCATCTAATGGACACAAACGAATACAGACATAGCAAATTCCAGCAGTTATCTTCATCCAATTTTCAAAATCAGATCACAATTGCACGTATGACGAGGATATTTTACTTTGCTCTTCTGAATTGCACTCAAATATTGAAAAACATTAATATAATTTGATATTTCCAATGCTTTGAAGTGTTTGAAGAGCAGATTTTCTCCACAGTTGTCAATGTTAACCAATTTTGTTTGCCAGGTCTGGCCAACATTGTTAAAATAATCTAAAGTTGAATTAAAACAAAATTGAAACATGAATATAAATTCTGCAATCATCATCTTTGTTCGGCTGTAATTTGGGTGTAGTTGGTGAAAATCTGGGAGAGAATGTACTGGTACTCTTTTTTCTCATTCTAAAACGGTGGAGATTATTCTTATGCTCTAGTTTATGATTCAATAAAGGGAGTTTGCCCTATTGTTCTCATTCTATGACTGGCTGAGTCTACTGTGTTCTTCTCAATCTAGGTGAAATTTAGTCTACCGGGATGTTCTCACTTTAAGACAGTGGGAGTCTCCAGTGTTCTCAACTTGTGACTGACAGTCTACCTAGTTGTTCTCAATCTATGTTATGTTCAGTCTACCTGGTTGTTTTCAATCTATGTTATGTTAAGCCTACCCTGACCCTGATGTTATGTTATGTTCAATCTCGATCTATGTTGGTGTTCTGAATCTATGTTATGTTCAGTCTACCACAACCCTGGTGTTCTCAATCTATGTTATGTTCAGTCTACCCTGGTTTTCTGAATCTATGTTATGTTCAGTCTACACTGATCTTCTCAATCTATGTTATGTTCAGTCTACCCTAGTTTTTTCAATCTATGTTATGCTCAGTCTTCCCTGGTTTTCGCAATCTATGTTATGTTTAGTCTACCCTAGTGTTATCAATCTATGTTATGTTCAGTCTACCCTGTTTTTTTTCAATCTATGTTATGCTCAGTCTTCCCTGGTTTTCGCAGTCTATGTTATGTTTAGTCTACCCTAGTGTTCTCAATCTATATTATGTTCAGTCTATGCCATTGTTCTCTACTATGTTATATTCAGTGGACCCTGACCCTGAAGTTCTCAATTTATGTTATTTTCAGTCTACACTTACCTGGGTGTTCTCAATTTACGATATGTTCAGTTTACCCCGATGTTCTCAATCTATGTTATGTTAAGTCTACCCGGTTTTCTCAATCTATGTTATGTTCAGTCTACCCTGCTGTTCGGCACCTATGATTATGGATTCCACCCAACAATCAAATAATTTGTTCCTAAGATGACAACTAGATTAATTGTTCTCAAACCACGAACAGTAGATTACTATCAACGTTTCCAGTTTGGAAATCCTGTTTTGGGATTTTTTTTTTCTTCTGTTGAATTTTTTAAATTATGTTCTTGCAAGGACTAATGCGTCTCGAGAATCAGGTTTCTGCTACACTTTTCTTTCATGGGTTTGTTTATACCATTTGTTCCTATAGCAACTACTTGTTTATATTATTGTCCAGTCTTTTAAGCCTTGATTTGGGTTCTATCAATATTGTTCACTTGATCAGTTTGTAATATTTTAATCATCCAAATATATATATAGAGAGAGCGAGAAAAGGGGTTTAACAACCAGAACCTTTTTATTTCTTATGTTTTTCTAATTTAAACACTGATCATTAGCGATGTATGAAATATGATTAACCTACCAGAACTTTTCTTTCATGAAAAGTTAAAATGAAGATATCATGACTCCAAAATATTAGAAGTGAATCATTTCAGAACAGTGCGTCAAAACATAAAATGAGTCGGAGCAGAACAGTAGAATGTCAAACCCCATTTCATTTCATTTCATTTTAGTTTTAACTAATTGAAAATGCACTTTGTTTGATGAATCATTCATTGATCAGGTGTCAACTAATAAGGTACTTTATTGTAGTCCCAAACAACCATCAAAGAAATATCTGCATCTTATTATCTGGTGGAGGGGGATCACAGTGGCTAAGTGGGTAAGACGCTGGCTCGCTAGCCTGGAGGTCAGGTGTTCGATCCCTGCATCGGCCAAGAAAGTTCATCCAGATTTCCCGGCTAGTTCTCCCTTGTCAGTGATGCAGGATGGAGGGCCTGACAAGGACAGCTGTCTAGTCGTTCGGATTGAACGAAAAACCGAGGTCCAGTGTACACATTGGCATGCATGTAAAAGAACCCTTGGCAGTTGGAAGTCGATATAAGAGTATGCTGTAGTGCTGCTGTCCGGGCAAAATTTCCCTCATAGCACACTGTATGGTGTATGCCCATCTTCATTAGCCCAGTTCGGAGCAGAATAGTAGGACGTTAAACCCCATTTCATTTCATTTGTTATCTGGTGGAGTTTCTTTATTAGCATTCACTTTGACTGGATAAAAATTATGACATACACTAGATTGATACAATGGTTTGAGAAATATGTCCTTTTTTCATAAATTGTTATCATTTAGAAAGAATCCTGTATGACCTACAGTGAGGGGCTGGGACCTATACATCATGTTTATTGCTTACAATATCCATGTGTCATGTGTCTTGGTCATGGTTAGATGTAATTAGGGTTAGGGCAAGTGATTGTTGATGAGATTGTAGGTGAGGGCTGGGGTTGGGGTTAGGGTAAGCACTAGCCCTGTTTACATCTTGTAACCTTTCACCAAATCTGTAGTTGGCCTAAATATTTCGACCTACCTGCCTTGCCCGTAGATTTGTCGCGGTTCCTGCTTGTTCATATGTGGTGCAGGCCTTCTGTATTTACTACCAGACAATAAAATGCAATTTCAAACTGTACTTTATTAGCGATCACCTTGTGTCTGATGTTATCAGGTACTTTGAGGAATGGTAGACTAAGTCAATGACCGAAGCAGATAAAAATAGAATCGGAGTAGAAGAACACAGAAAAATATTTGTTTTACAAGTTTAAAACATAACAAAAAATTGATTATATTAGGCATACCTATATATACTACTAATTAATGGAAAATGGTTAAATAATTGGAAAACTAAAAATAGTTCAAGTTCAATAACAGGTGCTCTTCATATGATGTCTGTATGTGCATAGCTTTTCTAACAAAGACGGGCATGTGCTAGAACTTATTCTTATTTCGAAAAACACATTTTTCATACCATTTGAATAACTAGATGCTTTTTCATGTCAGGCCCTCTGTCCTGCATCACTGACATGGAGAAACCACACTTAAAAATAAGAGGAATGTACTCAGTCAACAACTGGATAAAACCTAGGACATCCTGATTAGAGAGATTTGGTGTGGGAGGAAACTGGAGGACCCGGAGAAAACCTACGAGGTTGGACAGGTGACCCTACTCTTTGTCACATACAAGTGGAGAATCAAAACCATGCCACTTGACTCAATGACAGACCTTATGATTTCACCACTAGACCCCCCTTCTCCTGATTAGTGAGCCACCCCTATATTCACTGAGTCACACGACTTTCTACATTGCAGAGGTGTGATGAAATCTATTATATGTTATTTAGATAACATAGTTTTTTCCATTTTCCTTCTCAATAACGTGGCTAATTATGCCATTAAAAATAGCAGTGAAAAAGGCAAATACACTTTAAATCTTTTTGCCTATTAGTGATCTTCCTGTTTGAATTTGTATCAACATTAACAAACTGATTTGCTCTTTTAATAATAATGGGGTTTTCCAATATCTATTTTTTGTTATTTAATCTTCATTTCTCACATTCTTGCCAACTGATTACATATCTCTAAAAAAAAAAACCAAAGCAAACATTGACATACTGCTATATTTAGAGTAATCTGAACTCCCAAATACATATCTCTTAATCGTTGTTAATAAACATTTTTAATATTTCATCTTGCATTATCTGCCTAAATTATAATTAGACCCAGATTTTCCGGCGTGGTTCCCCCTTGTCAGTGATGCAGGACGGAGGGCCTGACAAGGACAGCTGTCTAGTCCTTTGGATGAGACAAAAAACCGAGGTCCCGTGTATATATTGGAATGCACGTAAAAGATCCCCTGGCAGTTGGAATTCGATATAAGAGTAGGCGATAGTGCCGTTGTCCGGGCAAAATTTCCCTCATAGCACATTGTATGGCGTATGCCCGTCTTCATTAGCCCAGTATAGGAGCAGAACAGTAGGACGTTAAACCCCATTTCATTTCATTTATAATAAGACCATGCTTTTTCAGGAGTGAAAGATTACCTGAAGGAGAGTGAAACTGTTGGTACTTTGGAAAAATAAATTTAAAAAATGGTCTCACGTACAATAAAAATAAACAATATATGATCCCATTTGTAAGCACGACAATCACATGTTCAACTGGATGTAATACTACCCATTAATGTCCGTCAATCTAAGGTAGAAAATCTATTGAAAACCCAAGAACAATCTTCTGCTTGAATCACCCAATAGGCTATCAAGCCATATACAGTGTTCCTCATCAATCATGTTTGCTTCAAATTAAAGCCTGCTCACCAAGATTGTCTTTTCGTGATAGCATATAAATTTGCACTGGCCTGAAGAATCATTAAACGATCCTATTGTCCCATAAAGTATTCGCAAAGTTTACAGGGGCTTTGTAAAGTCCTACATGATTGATGACTTGATAGTCCTAGACTAAACAAGTGATTGTCGTAAGAAATTGGCGACTTTGATGAGAGGAGTTGCCTGTTTATATTTTAATCTAGCAACGTAAAATGTCTAAATGACTTCTTCATTGATGTGATGTTTGCATGTTTGTGATATGCCCCCATTTAAGCCAAGATCGCAGTTTTTTTTACTGATCTAAGAGTTCTGTTACTAACTGATATCGTTTTACGATATAATTGTACTGAAATGCTGGTCGTTATTGAAGATTAATTAGAATTTTGCGGCTGGCTGTCTTGGCCGAACAGACAAAGCTATTAACAGCAGTAAATTAGACACTATACTAAATATGAAGGAAGCCAACAAAAAAGACCTTAATGTTGATTTGGCACAAGCATTGTATGACATTTTTGGACCAATTTCATCATCTGATCTGAAGACAATGGTCTATCCTAAGGGCAATGGGGACTTTGCTATTGATTTCGAACCCAAGTCTATTTTAGTCTGAAATTAGATAGGAAAATAAGTCATACACATTTATCATACTGTAAAAATGAATCATCAACACACAAAGGATGCTGTTGGTATGATTCCATCACGTTAGTTTGGTTCTGTAATTTTACGATCACCTGTCCCATCGATCTACCATTGACACGTTTATTGATCTTAGTAAAACATATTCAGGTGCTAATAAAAAAAAAGGTCATCAATGAATATATGGAGAAAAACAAGAGAAATAGACTCACATGGTACTGACCTAATTTCATGAAACAAATGGACTGGAATGGGGTTTAATGTCTCACTATACTTTCTTTGGCTATTTTGAGACAAACATAAAATGGTGATATTTATTTCAATGGTTATAAGGGAACTTTGTCAGATTTTCTCAGTGTTCTCCGTTTTCCTCCCACTGCTCAAGACCCCTACGTGCAAACAAATTATTGATATAAAACTGAAACTATGTTAGTCCCGACATGACCTGGTTGGTGTCAAGTGGACGTTCAACCCCATTTCTCTCTCTCTCATGTTTTGTAAATGGCAAGGAGTAGAGTCGCTTGACCAACCTCATGAGTTTTCTCTGGGTCCTCCGGTTTCCTTACAAGTCCTCCGGTTTCCTCCCACTACTAAAAACCTCCCACTCTCTCTATTCATGATGTCATACTCAAATATCAAATTATATTTACACCATATCTCTCTATTCATGATGTCATACTCAAATATCAAATTATATTTACACCATATCTCTCTATTCATGATGTCATACTCAAATATCAAATTATATTTACACCATATCTCTTCACCTTTTATGTTCATACACTCAGAATCAAATCAGATTATGACCAACTATCCCTAAGAAACCATAAAAGATTCTTCGATGTGGAAAACAAATACATTTTTATAGTGATTCATTACAAGCAAAAAGAGGAATCAAGAGGATAAAAATAATTCTTTTAATCCTCTTTGATTAGGTTCAATCCTCTTTCTGTTACGATATAAATCTCTGGAGAGATCATAGGAAACCATAAACATGCTACATTGACGTATGTTTTGGGGGATTTATGGATTATAAAAACGCAAAAAAAAATTAACATCATCACCAATTCTACGAAAGAAATAAGAAGTCAAGGTTTTAATTTGTATTTCAGTTGCTTTAAAATCATTTTTTTGTCTGATGAAAATGTAAAAAAATTAACATAATAACAAATTCTACAAAAGACATAAGAAATCAAGGTTTCAGTTTGTATTTCAGTTGCTTTAAAATCATTTTTTTGTCCGATGAACATGTAAATAAATTAACATAATAACAAATTCTATGAAAGACATAAGAAATCAAGGTTTCAGTTTGTATTTCAGTTGCTTTAAAATCATTTTCTTGTCCACTGAAAATGTAAAAAAATTAACATAATAACAAATTCTACGAAAGACATAAGAAATCAAGGTTTCAGTTTGTATTTCAGTTGACTTAAAATCATTTACAAATGCAGAATTAGAAATGACAACTTTTTTTCACATTATATCCTGATACATGGTTAATCTGATAATAATGACAAGTTTATTTAAGGTCCTGTAAAATATTGTCTTGTACCAATCATATGGTAAGTTAGGTAGGGAAAGAGAGAGAGAGAAGGGGATCACGTGGCTAAGTGGGTGAGATGCTGGCTTGCTAGTCTGGAGGTCGGGTGTTCGATCCCTGCATTGGCAGAGAAAGTTCATCCAGATATTCCGGCGTGGTTTCCCCTTGTCAGTGATGCAGGATGGAGGGCCTGACAAGGACAGCTGTCTAGTTGTTCGGATGGGATGAAAAACCGAGATCCCGTGTACACATTGGCGTGCATGTAAAAGATCCCTTGGCAGTTGGAATTCGATATAAGAGTAGGCCGTAGCGCCGCTGCCCGGGCAAAATTTCCCTCATAGCACACTGTATGGCGTATGCCCGTCTTCATTACCTCAGGTTAGGAGCAGAACAGTAGGACGCTAAAACCCCATTTCATTTCAGAGAGAAATGGGGTTTAACGTCCACCCGACACAAACTAGGTCATTTCGGGACTAACATATGGTTTAATTTTATTTCAATAATTCGCTAGCGCATATGGGTCTTTTTGCAGTGGGAGGAAACCGGAGGTCCTGGAGAAAACCATATATTGAGTATTACACATCAATCTTTGAATGACAGTGTTTACCTTAGATGTTCTTATTAAATCGTAAATAGCAGCGTACTTTTACCTGAAGTCGTCTGTTTACCCGTATTTGAAATGCTACCACTACCTCAGGGCCAGATTTTGCCATAAACCAGAATTTACTATAAAATCCATAGCTTTACAGCTTATCCTATGCAACAAACAAATGGCTTGTTTGTTCTATCTATAACTACACAAAATTATCTGCTAGAAGCCCAGCTTATTCAAATAATGCTGCGCTATAAATGTAAGGTTGAGTATTTGCTTAACCAACAAACTGCTATAACACCAATCTTGATCAAATTTTCATCAATCTACATTAAATACTATGATTATCTCCCCTTGTCAGCCCAACAAGTGGGTTCAGACTGGTAATTCTTTCCTCATTGATGTCAATATTATATCCAAAGTGCAAAAAAAGTAGGATGTTAAACCAGATTTCAGTTAAATCCATGCTATTTCTTGGCCTATAACATGTTCTTGAAAAGAGCAGTATTATATACTGGATATAACAAGATCGGAGTAGATTAATTTTATTATTTATCATTATTCCAATGCTCTTTATCTTAATAATCACAAAAAGGCCAATATATCACAATTATCTGATGAAAATAGTGAAGGGGGTTCCCCATTTAGACTTTATTAAGGCAGAAATGGGGGAAAAGGGAAAAAGAGAGAATTGCTGGATATAGACGAACATTAGATCAGGGGAAATAATTACCACTCTTTAGTTCAACCAGCAGTGGAATCAAAGATACTATTCAGTTCCTAAATAGACTTAAGAGTAAATAGAGGGTAATCAATTTGAAGCGGATAACTGGATTTATCCCCATAGAAATCTGCTCGGAATCCGATAACACATATACAGAGGTTTAAATGGCTGTGAATTTGTGTCGCCATATCGGAATATAACATTGGCTTTAATACAGTATTGTTAACACTATACAAGTACTACATTGATTTAATCAGGAAAATGTAAGTTCATTAACAATAACTTCCCCCATCTCCATAAATTGCTAAGCTAGTGCAATTTTCACAATGAGCTGGTATCTTATCAAACAAACATCCATTGCTGCCAATTGTCATAGGATTTTTTTCCTATCTCTAAAGTATGTTGACTCATATAACTTACTTCACTGGATAATGAAGACTCGTAATGTTTACACAAATTCTTATTTTTGTCCTCTCGTAAATTGATTCTGAACACAAACTGATGAAGAACCCCCCACCTGTTTTTTTCTGGAATTAAGAGAAATGGAATGCTTTCTTTCATAACAGGCATGTTGTATGAAATCTGTTGAATGTTTATGAAAAATGTTTTCTATTTTTAAAAGACTTTGAATGAAATATCAAGCCCAAAGGTAGAAAAAGAAAACCAGATATGAAATTTGAAAACTGATTCAGCCAAAAATTTCTCATTTTATGTTTCATGCAATCAACATTCAATTAAAATTACAGAAGCTAGCCAAATTAAATTCTTCATGGGAAATGTGAATTTTGAACCTCTATTTCATCAATGTGATTAGAGCTGACCAATTGTTTCCTCTATAATGGTATATACATGTAGCCGATAAAAAAAAAAAACAATTTGAAAATATTTTCATCAGTAGGTATTATTCTTAGATCTTAATAATCTTCTGGTTTGCAAACTATAGAAAATATTTTTAGGTCCTTTTTTTGCACTTACGCGACTTTTCATACAAAATGTGGTCAAATAAAAGCTATTTCTGCACTCGCATCATCTACTGCAACTAGTCTTTTATTAGCGATATCAGCCCGACATTATTCTATAACTACTCAACATTTCCCATTCCAGAAAAGAAACCCAGGTACAAACCAACAAACTACGCTAATTAATCGATAAAATTGAAAAGACAATTTTGAGCTGTCGGTTTGTCATCCTGCTTCAATTGTTCTGTGAATGTCTCTTTCACCGTCCACTTGTAAGGAAGGAACGACACAGGTGTTGCCTGCATGATTTCATATTCTTAATAAAGTTCAGTTTTACCATCTTTATATTTATATTAAGGGCACACACATGATAATTAACACTTTAAATATCTGTTCCCTCACCATTTCAAGTATTTTAAGAACTTGGCTTTACTTTTGACATTTGTATGGAGAGAGAAGGGAGAGATAGAGAGGTTTGTTGGTGAGATCCTAAGAGAAACTGTTGGCAAGACAGAAATTATTGCCTTGACAAATGGGGTTTAACTTCCACTTGACACAAACTAGTTCATTTTGGGACTAACATATTGTTCAGTTTTATTTCAATAATTTGCTTGTGCGTAGAGGTCTTTAGCAGTCGGAGGAAACCGGAGGACCCGGAGTAAACCCTTGACCCTACTCCTTGTCACGTACAATCGGGGATTCAAAACCATGCCAGTTGACTCAATGAAGACATTATGATACAACGCATATGTGCTAATCATACGGCCATTCAGTCCCCCTGAGCCATAGTGTGTGCACATCACGCACACTATATGACCCTTTTAGTGTTGGCCCTTTGGATTTAATATTGGGGTTTTGTTTTCTTGCAAAGTCTATTTCAGACTACATAATAAGAGAAGCAAAATGTCCTGTGAAAGGAAGAATTTGGTAAGGAAAGTAACCAATTACTGCTTATGAACATCATTATTCTGATCGCACAAACCTTATTTCATTTTCAAAGCCAGTTGACTTTAAAACAAATTATAAAATCAAATCTTTAATCATCTGTTCACTCAACATAAAACTTTTTGTAATTTAATATTAATTCTTTTATAAACTATGCAACTCCTAAAAGTTTATTCTACAATATTTTCTATTTCAGAATACTCAAATACACTGGGGCTGTGTGGCAGGTTCCCCTCACGCCCACTTCACCTCAATAATTAACACACCTGCTTTTCTCACAACCCATGGTTTGCCACTATCCGAGCAATATCCAAAATCTGTTCCCACTCAATCCACTTTAAGGCCCTAAAGTACTTATAAATGAATTAGGAATATCACAATATACACAGATTAAGAAAAGATTATTGAAATAAAAGTCCCTTGATGTCAAATTGATTATTAGCTTTTTTCCAAAATTGTTAATTACAGATAAGTGACAGCGCCACAAGAAATATTTATCACATTTTTCATGATTATTGGATAATCTTTTATCAGCGACAGAAAAATACAAATATCATCTTTCAACAAATTTCTGTCTTGTCTTTATTATTTAGTTGACAAAATCTAATGCGTTAAAAAGATATCAAATGTCAAAGGATTGTAGACTGACAATCATTTATTTGTTTCTTACATAATATGTACAGTATTTTTAAAATACTAATTCTCATAGCAGAAACTTATGCCGAACAAGTTGGATATTAAAGGATAAAAATGTCCAATTTAAATCAGATAAAAATAACGTTTTTTCTTATTTTGGGAATAAATAATCCTATGGCATCACAAAAACACTTCACAAGAGTTGTTTTTTTTTTGGAGGGGGGGGGTTATTAAGCATTACAAGAATACTTCAGTATTCATATTTAATGAGACATTTACATCAATACCTTTACTTAACAATAGACAAAGGGAAACTGTGAAGAAATGAAAAAAGAAAAACGAAAAAAACAAAAAAATTCCATCTATTATCAAAACTGATGGCGGAGCCATGGTGAGTTTGTGTGTATAATGCTGGTTCAAATAACCAGGGTTACATCTGGGGTTAGATGAGAAAATTCTTCAGAAGTTTCCAGCTGGGGAATCCCTGGTCCGAGGTGCAGTTTAGAGAGCCTGGTAGACAAAAAAACCCAATGTCCACCCCAGTATGCACTGTCATGAAGGAGTAAGCAAAAAGGTAGCTGTTCAGTTAAAAAATTTAACAAAGCACATTATTCGCTGGTTGATGCAAATAGGTAGGACATTAAAGCTCATTTCATTTCATTTCCAAACCAATGAAGATCCTATCATCTAGAAATTCCAGGGTAGTAAAAAAAAAAAAATTGGCATTGATGAAATGTTGAGCATATCTATTTGTTTGTAGTATTTGTAGCATGTAGTTGATGCTCGACATGCGGCTGTTAACTTGGATTAAGTGCTATTTGTTCAAGTTACTGTGAATACACAACCTATGCATACTATTACCGGAACGTGACTCTCAGTGCCTCATCAAGTTAACTAATTTACTTGAAGATGGAATGAGCTATAGATTAACACTAATTAAATTTCGATGGACAAGTCACATGAACTTGACTACTGGAATAATCATTACTTCTGACTAATACTGACCATTGACCAGTAAACCAAGGTCAGTTACTTGATGGAGCTTTGATAGGGTGGTTTTTTTTTTCTTAAAACAACTTGAATTACCCATGAAACTAACCAAGGTTCCTTCCTTCTTGTGGGATCCATATATTGTTTCAGAAAAACAACAGTTAATATTCTGGATTTAATTGCATTACTGTATAAGTATTATTTAGTTCTTTCATCCTAGTGCAAAGCTATATATTCCCTTTTATTATAACTCTTTCACTTGCGCGTAGGGGTCTTTAGCAGGCAACTCTACGCCCTGTCACGCCCTAAGCCACTTGACTTCTCATCTCCTCCTAAGGGTCATCATACTCTACACCAATTTTTCATGGGACATGATCAGGCCCATGTTGTGTCTAGATTCGCCTAGAATATCAACCACCACCGTACATTAAACCACAATGACCAAAAGCAAATCTTCATTACATGGGGCTTTGGCACTTGGTCATCACACATTACTTAAAGTCTATTATCATCATTTGCGTGACTGTTACTTCCTGGTAAAAAAGAATCTCTTACGAGTCTTTTTTTATATATAAAAAAAACAAGTAGGAGATTTTATTTACCACCCAATCCTTTCTTACATGCACAAATAAATAAATATAATTCTTTGCTATAGACTTTTTCACTTTTACTGAACCTAATTACTTTACGGCATACATCATTTTTGGGACAGCAATTATTCATGCAACCATTGCAAATTTCTTTATATTGAGCCAGTGTTCATTTTCAATACAAAAAAGAAGTTACTTTTAATAAAAATGAACTGTTAATTTCTTTGAAAATACATAAAAGTAGTTCCTTTTTAACTGACCAATAAAATTCATGTAAAGCGATATCTATGAAATTTATCACACAAGCGATATCTACTGTAGAATGTATTATTGGGTGATAAATTACAATATTGTAAACATTGAATCACTGAAAGAAAAATCTGTTCAAAAATGGTTCAGGGGAAGGGGTTAGATGTGCGTGTAGTATCATAAGATCTGTCATTTAGTCAACTGACGTGGTTTTGATTCCCGGTTGTACATGACAAGGAGTAGGGTCGCCTGTCCAACCTTGTGGGTTTTCTCCGGGTCCCTCGGTTTCCTCCCACTGCTAAAGACCCATACAAGCAAGCGAATTATTGGAATAAAATAAAACCATGTGTCAATCCCAAATTGACCTAGTTTGTGTTGAGTGGAATTAAACTCTCTCTCTCTCTCTCTCCCAAAAATGGTTCAATTCCGATCAGTATCTACAAAGATATAACGAATCAAAAATAGGTCAACATTCGACATCCACTGTAGACCATATAGGATTTAGCCAACACAAGGTCTTGATGACCGTCTTCTTTAATTCAATTAAATCCTAGCTGGGAGATTATCTATCACTGATATTTATCTTGAGATTTTTTCTTAATTACATATTAAATAATCAATCGGTGTACAATTTAGCACTGATTAGGATTAAGTCGGCATAAAAAAAAATTAGATATTGTTCGAAAAAATCCAAATGACAATCTACAAAGTTAATTATAATTTTCGTTTGATTTGATTACTGGTTCCAGTTTTATATATTAGAATATAGCCATGATAGAAATAGACCATAGTGACCAATAATGAAAAAGGTTAATTTTTCAAATAATTTAATCGTAAAGTTCAGAGGACAATTACTTTCTTCCAATGTCTGGTTACAAATATCAATGTAGTAATAGAAACTCTAGAATACTGTTGACCAAACATAGACATTCTGTATGACCAAGATTGGTTGACTTACTCTAATCTGATTCTTAGACCCTCGACTGTTGCTAATGAAGTCTGGTAACCAGTAAAAATGACCGCATTGATTGAAATTTAAGGCAGAAAAACTAGAGCATGACGTAAAGGGGATTAAGAAATAACCATCTTCTACAACCAGTTTACAATCATTTACATTTAGTGTCTACCGTTATTATAGGTTATCGGCAGATAAATTTTCATCCACGGCACGTATTTTCTGAAATTTTCAGAGTGTCTACTGTGACCATAGGTTATTGTCAAAGTTCCACATTAATTTTCATCCACAGCACATATTTTCTTGGCAGAAAATTAGGATGTTAAATCCCATTACATTTCATTCAATTGCATATTTTCTGAAATTTTCACAACCATTTTACAATTTTTACAATTTTCTGAAAGCTTTAATTTAAATGGGATCTTTTGAAAGTCATAATTTTCTTGAAAACCCTGTTATGGCAAAACTATATCTGCACCATTATACCACAAAATAATTCTCATATGTATTTTAGTCAATGATCTTGGCAATGTTTATGGGTTGGGTGGCCGAGAGGTAAGCATAAAGTTTAGATCATAAGGTCTGTCACTTATTCCGGTGGCATGGTGTTTTCCCACTGCTAAAGAGACCTATGCTAGAGAGAGAGAAATGGGGTTTAACATCCACTCGACACAGACTAGGTCATTTCGGGACTATTATATGGTTTAATTTTATTACAATAATTCGCTTGCGCGTAGGGGCCTGTAGCAGTGGGAGGAAACTGGAGGACCAGGAGAAAACCCACGAGGTTGGACAGGCAACCCTACTCCTTGGCACATACGACTTGGGATTCGAAACCACGCCAGTTGGAGATCTATGCAAAAACAAATATCATTGAAAACATCCCAAAATAACCTAGTTTAAAGACCCAATACCACTCTTGTTGTAACTGAATAATATGTCCCAATCTTTATTCTGGTCAACAAATTGTACTATTTTACAATATTCCAATTAATTGATGATACAAATTTCATCTTAACACACCTAATTTAAAAAATTGGAAAAATTCAACTAAATGATTTGAAAAGCCTGAAGTAAAGCTTTTCAAATGTGACTTGGATTTTAAAATATTTTTGAACCCTTTGGACAAGTAAAATAGGATTTAATGGATAATTTACACAACAGGTAGGAAACTAACACATCTAGTACTTAGAATAAGGCTATTTTTTATTTTCTGGAGCTGTCAAGCCAGCCAGAGTGTTATTGTCCCTTTAAGAGCAGTGGTTTTAAAATCTTGTCTTTCCCCTTCCCTTCCTCCCACCCCCTCTCCCTCTCTCTCTCTCCTCTCTCTCTCTCTTTTTCTCTCTCTCTCTTCATGCAATTCAAGACTTTTTACAAACCAGAGACAAATCAGGAAGCTTGCAATTTGGATTCAGTACAAAACAAAAAATAAAACAATTACATCCATTTTGATTCAGACAATTTCTTGAAGCACTAAAACCTTTCTATTGCAAATCACGGTTTCTGAACGAAGGAATCAAATTATAAGATTGTTATTTCTTTATCTTTAACATGGCTCCGAGCAAACTATCTCTTGACCAATTCTTTGTTGTACATTATCTGGTTTGCATGTTGTTTATCTGAGTACAAGAAGAATCCAAATGTAATTTTCTTTAATTCAAATGTAGGAGGACACACAAAAAACAAAATGAAATGAAATGAAATGGGGTTTAATGTCCTACTGTTCTGCTCCGAACTGGGCTAATGAAGACGGGCATATGCCATACAGTGTGCTATGAGGGAAATTTTGCCCGGACAGTGGTACTACGGCCTACTCTTATATCAAATTCCAACTGTCAAGGGATCTTTTACGTGCATGCCAATGTGTACACGGGACCTCAGTTTTTTGTCCCATCCCAATGACTAGACAGCTGTCCGTGTCAGGCCCTCTGTCCTGCATCACTGACAAGGGAGAACCACGCCAGGAAATCTGGATGAACTTTCTCAGCCAATGCCGACGGCCGACGGAGAAAACCCATGAGGTTGGACAGGTGACCCTACTCTTTGTTACGTGCAACCGGGGATTTGAAACCACGCCAGTTGACTCAATGACAGGTCTGATGATACAGTGCGCATGTGCTAACCATTCGGCCATCCAACCCCCAGCAGACATGAGACTAACTGACTAACACAGACACCAATGAGACAAAAAAAAAAAAAATAAAATGCAAAGAACTACAAAATAAAGTGAACAAATAGAGATTCAGTTTCCATTTTTTAATCAATTGTATTCATTGTATTGTGATAATACTGATCTATTTGTAAATTAACAAGAACAAATATGGAAGATTTTTTGCAAGAGGAAGTTACTGATTCAAAAGGTTGAGTGGAATCATAACAATTTAATGTAATTATATTTCTTCTTACATTTCTCAAGAGGATGTTTGCTAAAATTAATATTATATGGTTTTTAAGTAGTCACAATATACGGCGAATTCTCAACTAAAAACTATTCATTTATTCTGGAACGCCAAATGTGTTGGTGGAAAAATCCATAAAGTCTAATATAAGAAACAATACGAACCACTTAAGGCTTTCCAAATAGCTCTAACTATCAGTCATGCAAAGAGCGCTTAATGTCTTAGGTCCCATACCACTAAAATAGATTATACCTATTTGAATGATTTGATAAATTCTATTGAGAAAAACCTAGAGGTAAAGGGCAATAAACACAGCAAGGTTGAGCGCCTTTTGTTTGGAAAGGGAGACGTAAAATCATATTGTTGAAGTAATTTGGTTTGTCTGGCGGCATGCACAGTACCATGCTTAGTTCAACCGTTATCTCCGACTAACGATCCTGATAACTCGGACTGTATTCCATTCACCACAATCAATTCCACGGATTGGAGAGAAGACCTCATTCTGATGTTAATTCAGCGACTGACAATTTGACATCAATTTCCATGCAGTAGAAAGAAGAACTGTGTCATTTATTTAATTTCTCCAGCAGGACAAGAAACAGACTAATTTTACAAATGGAGTTAAATTTACGTTCATTTTTTTCCTTCTCGATTACTTTCTTTCTCAGTTCAATAGATTTTAACAAATTAACAATCTTCATTTTTTTGAAAAGGAAACATTATTTCAAATAAAACAAAAATCCGTCCATATATATTACACAATGTCCATGAGATTATTGGCAATCTTTGAATCAAAAGAGGACAACTTTTTCAGTTATATTTGCGAATCTTGATTGACAGGTAGTAAATTTTACAGAATGGAGAATTGGGGACCCCGCCCACAACTCTTCCCATTTACATCCTCTGATACTATTACAGTTGTACGTGACAAGAAGTAGGGTCGCCTGTCCAACCTCAAGGGTTTTCTCCGGGTCCTCCGGTTTCCCCCCACTGCTAAAGACCCCTACGCGCAGGCGAATTATTGAAATAAAATTAAATCATATGTTAGTCCCGAAATGACCTAGTTTGTGTCGAGTGGATGTTAAACCCCATTTCTCTCTCTCTAATACCATTAGCCATGAGATGGAAGTATGGAACACATTACTCTCAATTATAGCCCATTCAGACACACAAGTAGAACTGGTTTAAAATCCCTGGCAATCGTTAAACTAGTTTAACATGCACTCTTCAACGCAAAGGTGAGGCAAATAAACCAGTTTAAAGACTCAAGCTTTACCTGTCTTCGAGAAGGCTTTTCTTAAAATTACCGGCTCCAGCTTGGTTTGGGCATGTGATTTAAGTTATCAAAATAGTTAAACTGGTTTGGCTTTTAGTATGTGTAAATGCAACAGCATCCTGTCTTAACATCCCCGGCAAGTTTGAACTAGTTTATATATAAGCCTCTGTAAAGGCTATTAGAGGGGGGATGGGATGGCCTAGTGGTCTGGATTGTCGTGTTTTGACCTCTAGCTGGCTGGTCATCTCTGGCTTGCGGTATTGGTTTCAATCCCTGGTGTGACCATGCATTGCCTGGAGATAGTCGGCGCCTATACGGTTCTAGCTGTGTTTGTATCAGACTTTTACCATGTGTACTAAATAATGTTCTACGTTTTTTGTTTATGTCTTTTTTATGTATTAATTTGTTGTGATTGTTGTAATTTTATATTAGTTGTACTTATTTAAAGCGTCCGAGTGCAGCTCACTGAGTTGAATTGCTGGCACTATATAAATCAATTATTATTATTATTATTATTCTCAACCTCATGGGTTTACTTCCGGGTACTCCGGTTTCCTCCCACAACTTGTCTGTGAGATCATCCTCTGTGGAAGCGGATGGTAAACACTAAGAACAACAACAGGCTATTAGAATGTCCATACAGAACTACGATTATATAATTTACTTCTTTGTGCATGTATAATAGTCCCTTTGAATGTTGGCTTTAGATTTGGTTTTCGCTTTACAATCCATAATACTATATTTTCATTGTATGTCATATATAATACCTTTACATTCCAAATCAATTTTGTTATTGTTTCAACAGGATATCCCATCTAGACGGTTGCTGCTTTCCAGTTGATCTCGACTGTCTTAAGACCTTGCCATATCCAGAAGACACAGGGCAAAGTTTAAGCCGGCTGTCCAAAAAATAAGACATTGTAAAGTCCTTCTGATGGCCGATTAATTGTTCATTCACATAAATACAGAATTATGATACATCAACAAATAGTTCTAACTTAACCAAATTATATCAAAGATACAAACATCTGTATTACCAGACAAGATTGCTACATTTGTGTATTTTGACTACTTGACTGTTGGGCAACCTCATATGCCAGTGGGGCGAAACCGGAAGACCCACAGAAGACCCACGAGGTTGGACAGGTGACCCTACTCCTTGTCACGTACAAGCTGGGAATGAATGACAGACCTTAGAATGCAACCCTCCCGACTGGCTAGAGAATTTAATCTTAAAATTTTTGTGTGTAAAATAAAAAACAAACAGAAATGATACTCAGTATAGTCATATGCTTTGGGAGAGAAAATATCTTGTTAATCTGTGATCAGAGAAATATATTGTCAAAAATTGACTTGCTTGCAAAATTTTTCCAAGCCCTTCATCCTGCAACACTGAAAAGGGTGATATATCCAGAAGAACTTTCTTGTCTAACACCAGAACTTCCTGTTTAGTGAACCAGCCCCATACTCACTGAGCCACAGCAGCCCCTATTCAATTTCCTTCTTTCTCCATGTGTCCACTATAGTTATAATTGAGTGAACCACAGTAAGACGTTGGCTCGCTAACCTGGAAGCCCTGTGTTCGATCCCTGCATCGGCTGAGAAACTTCATCGGGATTTTCTGGCATCGTTACTCCTTGTCAGTGGTGTAGGACCGAGAGCCTGGCAAGGGACAACATATAGTCGTTCAGATGGGATGGAAAACCAAGGTCCCGTGTACACATTGCCATGCACGTAAAAATCCCTTGGCAGTTGGAATTCGATATAAGAGTAAGCTGAAGAATCGCTGTCTGGGCAAAATTCCCCTTGTGGCACAATGTATGATGTATGCTCGTCTTCATTAGCCCAGTCGGAGCAGAACAGTAGGATGTTAAAACCCCATTTCATTTCACGTGTGTTATAATTGAGTGTGCTTCTTTTATTTACACATCACATGTTCTATCTGTAAAACCCTTCTCCAGCATGTAATTCGTCTAGGCGATATCAATATTCTCAATACCCTATTATTCATCTTTAATTCATTGATAATCACTCAACAACAAGATTATTTTTATAACCCCAACCTTCTATTTCTCTAAATTTTCATTTCTATTTCACACATCAAAAAGAATACTGAATGTAACTTATATATAAATTTAAATGCATTTCATGGAACAATAATTTTTCATCTCTGACTACCCAATCTTTATTTTCAATTCTATTCATATGAATTATTATTTTTTGTATTATGAAATAAAAAAAACGTGAATAATATGAACCCTGATGACTTTAAATATCCAAACGCCATGTTCTTCTTTGGTTATTAGCCTAAAGAATCAATACAGAACATCTTGTCATAATGGAATATATTCCTTAAAAAATGGGTTCTGGAACGTAAATCCGTTTGTTAAGACGTCATAATATCATATTTTCGAGGAAATCAATTTGTTGAAAGTTTTCATGATGATTTGTTTGTGTAAGCTTCAGTGTTAGTGCATACAATATCCCGGTATTTCAAATACTCAATATGGCTATTTTTATATTAAAATAATATACCGTATGCTTTTATATCCTCCCCGCATTTTCAAAGAAGCAACATGTAATTACTTTTCTTCCTAAAAAATACTTGTTCAAACAGTGCTGGGGCGGATTAAAAATAGGAATGGAGTAGATCTTCTTGTCAACACAATACTTTGGTCTTTTTAAAGGGACTATCCTGATTTGAACAGAGTCTGTGTAAAAGGCTGTGTACATATGAAATTTAAGCGCCAAAATATAGAGGAACGGTGTATTTACCTTGTCTCCAAATTTCAGCTCAAAATATTGAGTCGTTTATACGTGAACGTCAAAACCGCTTATCCAGACACGTAACCCTTTTAAGGTTTCGGGTCAATTTTTTCATTGGGTGACCTGATAATCTATTGCCGTTCCTTTAGAGGTCTATATAGTACAGGGCCCACATGGTGTACTTGATAACGAAAGGTAAATTTCACCTACACATTATTTTTATAAAATAAAAGTCTGTTTTTATCCAGAAACTGTATAATACTGCTTGGGACACCGGTCTCTGTTTCCATATGAAGACGGGTGGGTTTAAGTTGTTTGAAAATGTATCGCATATATTGAGTTAGTTGCTCGGCCCTAAGGTTGAGGATTATAAGGGTTTTTAACACAATATTAAGCAGTTGTATTCACCAAATTATAATCGGGATTTGCCCTTTAAGATTAATTTTTGTCTATGGTCATGTGTATACAACCTGATTAAAATACAGATCTATATTTCGTTTATTTTTTGTACTTTCGATTGCCTTCACGGCATGAAGATCTGACCAGTTGTAGTGGAAGGTTGTGTCAGAGGTAATACAAGCGGCTTTTGACCCTATGATGTCAGATATTTGATTAACCAATCACTGTTGATGTTTCTAGTGGGTTACCCACAGTTCCGTGCACCTCACGCTAAAAACTCGCCGTAACAGACCGTTTCATTGGCTAATCCCTCACATTATCCAGAACGCAGGTTATATAACAACTCTTCCAGATCCTAGTGTAATAAAGACAATTAGTAAAACGAAATGTTGAACTATAAAAAAAGAAATGAAATAGGATCTGTGTTTTAATCAGATTGGTGTGTTATACTATTCTTCATCACATTTAAACTGTGTACAGATCTTTTTACGTTCACACCAGTGTGTACATAGATGGACTTCAGTTTTTTTGTCCCATCCAAAGGACTAGGCACCACATTCCTTGTCAGCCCTGCAGGCACTACACCTGTTTTTATTTTTTTGTTTTATTTTTAAACAATACTTTTATTCAGGATATCTGAATGGGATTGGGGAACAGGCTTAGGCTATGTAAAACCCCTCTTCCACTACACCTGTGAAGTTGGAACAGGAACAGAGCTCAAAAAATCCTAGGGGTTTTCTGTGCCCACATTTAGATTAAGGGCTGGTTAAGATTAAAATGGGAGTAAGATTACATTTCTCACAACTTGTGTAACTATGACTGAGACTAATTAATATATGAAATACATTTATTTCAGTAATTAGCAGCACTTCTTAATGACAACGGGATAGTACTTCAAGCAGTATAAAGTGGTTAGTAATATGAATGGCATGATACACGTAGTCATTGCTTCTGGAATATATAAAAACTTCCGACAGGCCTTTCCATGCAAACATCACTGACCCAACCCCTATCTATGTTCCACATTTGCATTTAAACAAACTTTTATCTTTAACATGTCAGGCAGTATGCTATCTAATATCAAAGAAATATATTCTACCATTCTGAAGATGAAGATTCTGAACACAAAAAAATTAAAGATAGCAGATTTATTCAAAGAGGTTGATTAAAATTTTCATCCAAAATACCAACAGGATTATTTCCTCTTAAAGTAAAGAAAGAGAAATGAATGAGTTTATAAAAGAGAGAGAGAAATGGGGTTTAACAGGCTGGACAGACTACCCTACTTGTCACGTACAAGCAGGGAATTGAAACCACACCACTTGACTCAAACTCATACCTTGTGATCTAACACCCACACATTTAACTATTCGGCTGCCCGAGATGGGGTTTAACGTCTACTCGACACAAACTAGGTCATTTTGGGACTAACATATGGTTCAATATTATTTCCATAATTTGCTTGCGCGTTGGGGTCTTTAGCAGTGGGAGGAAACCGGAGGACCCGGAGAAAACCCACGAGGTTGGACAGGCGACCCTACTCTTTGTCACGTACAACCGGGGAATTGAAACCACACCAGTTGACTCAATGACAGACTTTATGATACAGCGCGCACGTGCTAACCATTCAGCCATCCAATCCCCCTTCGCCCAACCAAGCCCCTCTTCTTAAAGTTAAGTAAAGCCTCACACAGACGATGGAAAGTCCTACTGTTCTGCTCCGACTGGGCTATTGAAGATGGGCATACGCCAAACAGTGTGCTATGAGGGGAAATTTTGCCTGGAAAGCGGTGCTATGGCCTAATCTTATATCGAATTCCAACTGCCAAGGGATCTTTTATTTTAGTTGAACATTCATGAAAACATTGTTTCAATCATTTTGTTTACCATCTGCAGGTTAAAAAACCCATGAATGTTTGTGAAATCAAACCTGTTAGATATTGGAAATTGTTTGCCGCCTGAACATTTTATTGTTCATTGTCTGCGTTGAAGCTGAACATTCGCAGAACATTTTTTGCCCTGCAGTAACAATCAGCCATCACATGACATTCAAATGTATGCCATTTTGAAATCATGTGCTTTTATGTGGCGGTAGCAATGACATAGTGTACTGTTCGAGCTAAAACCTTTATTTGTCTGCGGGACCATGTCGTCGTCTGCTGTGATTTTATGTGGCGCTAGACTTATTGTTCGACCTAAAACCTTTGTTTGTCGTCTGCTGACAGCAAAAATGGGGTTGAACATCCATTTGCCAAAAACTATGTAATTTCGGGACTAACATATGGTTCAATTTTATTTCAATAACTCGCTTGCATGTAGGGTAGGAGGCTTTAGCAGTGGGAGGAAACCTGAAGACCCAGAGAAAATCCACGAGGTTCAACAGGTGACCCTACTCCTTGTCACATACAAGCGATAAATTGAAATCACACCACTCGACTCAACGACAGACCT
Source organism: Patella vulgata (assembly GCF_932274485.2). Lineage (NCBI taxonomy): Eukaryota > Metazoa > Mollusca > Gastropoda > Patellidae > Patella > Patella vulgata. Next base: position 11,134,998 of record NC_065885.2, read on the forward strand.
TCTGATCCAGTGTGCACGCGTTAACCATTCGGCCACCCAACTCCCTGTTTTAGAGAAAGGAAATAGTTTATAATATCTGCAAATACTGTTATTCGATTTCATTGGATAAAATCAAAAATCCCACAAAACAAATTTCAGCTACAAATCATATCACAACCTACGCATATCCACACTTTTTATATCCATTTACAATACAAAACATTATTCTTATGTACATATTCCATTTATCTAAACGTATGGGTGATATTTTTTTCAAAATTTTCTTTTGAAACGAAGAAAAAGTAGTCTCATTATGAAAGAAGATAAATCTTTAGAAATGATAGATTGTATCAAACATATCATAAACACCTACAGATTTTCTGTACGAACAAGTGTATTACAAAATCGCAAAGTACTTGTATATTATGAAATATCATTCTTATGTACACATTAAATTTATCTAAATCTATGAGTGATGTTGGTTTTTCAAAATTTATCTTTCGCAACAATGAAGAAAAGCTGCCTGGCAATGAAATATACGGCTACATCAGTCGAGCAGTTTACAAACATGGTATCATTGTCAGATAAACCAAAAAGCATACTCTTTAAACTGTAACAAATCGTTATCGTGTAATTTAGGTCAATAGGTCTAAAACTAAAACTCAGAAATTTATTTAAATTCAATACATTTCGACGTTCCACATATCTGAACAAGCACATAAAGTTTAGGTGTCATAACTCTAGTAGTATTTAATGAAAATAAGCTTTTAGATTTTAAACAATGCATATTTAAAGCAGATGGAATGATAAATTTTGAAGTCGGAGCGTACCCAAGATTCAAGTGAACAAGGGCAATAACTCTAGACGTCATCAATGGAAATTGTTAAAATTCAATAATCTGAATAATGTTGTCCATATAAGCAGTCAAAAGATTCTAGAAATTGATCAATGGCAATAACTCTAAAAGTTATCAGAAATTACTGAAATTTGTTAAGACTTGTTTCACCTGTAATCTATACTAATATTTGTGACTGTCGTTTGTCTGTCTGTTTGTCTGTCTGTCTGTCTGTTCGGGGTTGGCAGCTACAGTAGGTCTGCCCCGAGTCTGAAATTTGGGGTATAGGGGTAGCTCGGACCGGGGAGTAACATAGGTCAGGTGGCGTTAGTCTACCACTTCTGGTTTCGGAGTTATGACCCCCGAGCGAAGCCGGTCTGTTCGGGGTTGGCGGCTACACTAGGTCTGCCCCAAGTCTGAAATTTGGGGAATAGGGGTAGCTCGGACCGGGGAGTAACATAGGCCAGGTGGCGTTAGTCTACCACTTCCGGTTTCGGAGTTATGACCCCCGAGTGAAGCCGGGTATCCTGCTAGTCATATATAAATCTTAAAACAATCATATAATAAATATAATTTGTGTTGCCTAGAGATGGTAGCCGACAGATCAACTGTCATGGGTGATGACAATATACAACCAATTATCCATGTGGCCACATAAAAGATGGGTTGCCAGACAACGAAACATAAACCCACAGCAGCTAAATTGTGCGAGCTGTCAACAGGGGTTGCTGCATATTTAACAAGACAATTTCATACAGATCAGATTACAATTTTTGTCCTTTGAGGGTTCACAAGGTACTACAAACTGAAACTCTGGAAGAAATATACAAAAATTGTTGAAATTCAACGGCGTTTTTCATTTTACTAATTTAAATAACGCATATAAATGTCATATAAATGCATTTACATTGTTCTTTGTTTCACTAATTTAAATGATGCATATAATTTTCATACAGATCGAATGATAGCTTTCATCGTTTGAGTGTTCACATGGTTCAACAAAGTTAAACAAGGGTGATAAGTCTAGAAGTAATTATTGGAAATTGCTGAAATTCAATAGGCGTCTTTGTTTCACTAATTTACATGATGTGGATTAATTTCATATAGATCGGATGATAACTGTTGTCTTAGAGCAAAAAAATTACAGGAAATTGCTGAAAATTCAATAGGATTCGTCGTAGCACTAATTCAATAATGCATATAAATTCCATACAGATCGGATAATAACTTTTGTTGTTAGAGCATTCACAGGGTTCAACAAAGTAAAACAAGAACCATCACGGAAATTACTGAAATTAAGTAGGATTCTTCGTTTCACTAATTTACATAATGCATATAAATATCATACAGAATATGATAAATTTTGTTGCTAGAGAATTCAGGGTTCAACAAAATTAAACAAGGGCCATAACTCTAGATGTAATGAACTAATTTACTAATTTTACTAATTTAAAAGATGCACATTAAGTTCATACAGATCGGATGATAATTTTTATCGTTAGAATGTTCACAAGGTGCAATAAAATGAAACAAGGGCCATAACTCCATGAGAAATTAACAGAAATTATTGAAATTAAATAGGCTTCTTCATCTCACTAATGTAAAGAACATATATCAATTTCAAAACAATCAGATGATAAATGTAGTCTGTAGAGTGTTCACAAGACATTGTGGACAACTGACCGACGGGCGGGGGCAACAACAATATATGACCACATTTCCATGTGGATGTATAAAAAGTAGTCTCATTATGGAAAAAGATAAATCTTTAGTAATCATAAATCATATGAAACATCTCATAAACATCTACAGGTTTTTTGTCTGGACAAAAGTATTACAAAATCGTGATGTTTTATCCATTTCTTTTATGTTTTCCTTTGATATTGTCATAACTATTATTAATTGAAACAGAACTACCGGTTTTTTGTAGTTTTCTGATATCAGTTTCCGTAATTTCCATTTTTTAAAACTATCTTGTTTTGTTTTTTTTTTAAAATGCCATTTTTAATACAACACATTAATCAAATACAAAAAAGATCTGCTCATCCCAATATAGTAACTGACCTCAAACGTAATAATCAGGATTTGCCATGCAACTCGTCATATATCAACCAGCAACTTTTCTGTCCAGATATCTTTGTAATTTAAGAACAAGGGTACTAAAAGAGTGTTCAGACGCTTAAGTTGAACTGGTTTAAAAACACCGGGGATCGTTAAACTAGTTTAACTTTGTCATCTGAACAAAAATGTGGGGCAAATAAACCAGTTTAAAACCCCCAGCTCGCGACCTGTCTTTGAGAAGGCTTTTCATTTTAAACTGGTTCATCTTGGCCGTATGAACGGTTGGCTTAAAAACCCCGGCTGCAGCTCGCTTTGAGCATGCACAGTACGCAGTAAGTTACATTCCTGGGAAAAAGTTGGGGACAGGCAGTGCCATTGTTATCAAAAATGTGCAAGAATGTGAAACTACCCATGCATAGTTAAAAACACCAGTGATTTTGAACTGGTTTAAAAATAGGTGCCTGAATGGTTAATAAATAACACTGAACAAATTTTGTATGATTTTCCAATGAAGGAATATACTTTTGTACTAAGAGTATCATATAGTGTAGTTCTATAAGACTTTTTTCTTGTTGTGTTTGTTTCTTCGTGATTGTAACAAGACTACAGCATAAAATAGTTTTACAACTTTATTGCTAAGCTGTAATGGAATTTCTGAATGAGTTCTGATCCAACTCGCTCTACACTCTAATTTATACCCCCTAATTTCTGCAGGTCTTCGATAACCTGGACGTTAATTTCCATCCCATGTATGGAATAAACCTCTTTATTTCCCAAGACTAAGAGAGGAGACATTACCATTACCTTATTTGGTCTACCAAACATAGGTCAATTAACAGCCTGAATTTGATGGATATTTTGACAATGATTATGATTTAACTAAAATATCACAGTTTTTTATATATAACTATATATTCACGTTCATTAAGTACGTGTGATTTGATTCTATAGACAGAGTGAAGCAACAATTTTGCAAAGAACCAAAACTGTCTCAAGGACCAAAGTGTTACAATAGTATAAAAGTACCAGCGCTAGCTAAAGCGATCTCCTGTAATCTGGTAGTTCTGTAAGGAGTGGAGGCCATCAAAATCATAATAAAACAAAGCAAAATATAGATCTGCATTTGTGTAAGTTTCAATAATTTAAAACACATTGACCTGAAGAGCATGCATAAATATTTGGTGACCAGATGAATGCAACTTTGTGATTATGATGTCATTCAACAGAAACAATGTTTACTTACGGATTTACCTTAATTCTATTGAACATCCGACAAAGTGACAACTTACCTGAAAATAAAAAATCAAAGACCTTAAGATATCAAACTTTAGTTTCAAATGATAATTCTTCAAACAACATTTAGAAATTCCATATGGTTCGATATCACTTCTCATCTGAGGAGTTTGTACATAACTGACACAGTTTTGTTGCACTTTTTAATTTACACAGTGATTATGATGTCAAACTAGCCTAATGTGTCTTAATTTCAATTTGTCAGCTTGATCCTACTTGCAATTTATCAAGACAGAAACCAGCCCAAAAAATGGGCTGATATATATTGCATCAAATAAAATTATTCTTACTTCTAATCATTTTCTAAGTACTTGCGAAATCAGAGAGAGAGAGAGAGAGAGAAATGGGGTGTAACGTCCACTCGACACAAACTAGGTCATTTCGGGACTAACATATGGTTTAATTTTATTTCAATAATTCTCTTGCGCGTAGGGGTCTTTAGCAGTGGGAGGAAACCGGAGAAAACCCACGAGGTTGGACAGGCGACCCTACTCCTTGTCACATACAACTGGGGAGTTGACTCAATGTCCAATGATAGGCTTTATGCTTTTATTTAGCTTTTATATAATGCATCTTTAAATATGATCATAATTCCAACAAGAAATTAAGGCTTAACCTTTATGGATACTAATAGATATGAAATATGTAGGCCTTGCTCCAAATTCTCTCAAAAATAATAAACAAAATTCTTAATTGACAGCTGCACTTATTCTAATTGTGAAAGCCATTCAAACTAAGAAGTTGAAATCTATCTTAACTACATTTAACTAATAATTCCTGTAAATGAAGTGATCAAGGGCCATAACTCTGGCAGTAATTATCGGGAATCGCTGAAAATCAATAGGCTTCTTCGTCTCATAACCTTAAACACTGTGTATAAATTAAAAGTCAATCGGATATTAACTTTAGCCTGTAGAGCGTCCACAAGCAATTGTGGATGACAGACGGACGGGGGCGACGACAATATACGGCCACATTTCAATGTGGGCATATATAAAAACATTTCGTACACATACAGGTTACAATGTATATAAGGATGTAACTAGTACCGTACTCTGTAATTTAATAACGAGGTTTTGTAACACATACAGGTCTCATTTATAAGCTAATGTTAGAATTTGAAAAAGTTACCTTTGTGCACTATGACTGTTACAAAATGACGTTACTGAACAATAAACTAATAAACACACACTTCTAGTAGCTATAAATCCAACAATAAAGAATTGTGAATTATTATCAAATAACAGATAATATAACTTTTCTTTGACAGAACAAATTTTTTGATAATGGCCAATTTAGATATAATTAACATCATTTTGCTTTTCAAAAAAAAAAAAAAAGATTTGCTGAGAATTTTTTTATTTTATTTATTTGTTATGAGTACAGCCAAACTAAACAAATGAGATATATTTTTTCATGTCAATTTAAGGGTTTTAGTAGGGTAAATACTGGATTTTTCAAAAGGGTGAAGGCAAACCAGATTTTGGAGCTTTTCTAGTTATTTTTGGGATAAAAACCTGTCAGCAAAGTCAAGTAAATAGTGCAATATGTTTCATGTTATAATAAAATAGTTTGTGACTTGTTTATTTCTATTTCAAATATTTGTGCAATACAGTTGAACGGTTTGAAATGTAAGAATAAAAAGACAGTCAAATTCCAGCTGCCAAGGGTTCTTTTACATGCCCCTCATTGTGTACACAGGGCCTCGGTTTTTCGTCTCAGGCCCTCCATCTTTCACCACTAACATGAAGAAAACCATGATCGAAAATCCTGAGGAACTTGGATCAAACCCAGGAGCGGTTTACTGAGCACCTTCGTCACTGAGCCACAAGTCAAAAGTAAGATAATTGTATATTTCTTTGTAGCTTGATATGGATGCATTTTATGTTTATATGTATAAAAGACCAAACGTGTGGAACTAATAATAATTACATTTCTGTCTTGTAAATGATCGAACCCCTGCCCGGCATGATGATTGGAGTTGAATTGATTTTAAACGAAATAGATATATTTCAAACCATTTGTTTCCAGCTCTCTGCTCATGTGATATTATTTCTTATATAAACACAATACCACTTTATTGGCACTTCCATTAATTTCTAATAAGTAATTAAAAGTATAAAGAAAATTCTTTTTGTTTAAATCAATAAATAGATATTGAAATTCCAAATATTTAAAGACCTAAATTAGAAACGATAACACATTTACATCAAGTGTTTTTTCTGTATTAGTTCAATATTTCTAATAAAAACTGACATCTTATCTTTAATAGATTATATTTTGCAATGTGTAAAACATAAATGTGACTTATATTATATGTTCTTTTACAATACTTTGTTCGTATAAAGTCGACGATACAAATATTTATAATTCCAATTACCTATAATCAATATTGTCCTATACAAACAATTTCCTACTTATGTCAATAAATAACGGAAATATTTATCAATATTATGATATGGAAACTCTTCAATTTATTGATCATTTTCTAATAACTGTTATTTTTCTATAGGTGTTAATGTGTGTAAGTATAGTTTGATAAAGAAAAAAATCATGAAAAGGTTATTGATTGGATGAAACTATAATTGTATTTACACCAACCGTTCTCATTAAATTTATTTTGACCGAACAAATATTATTTGACTATTGCACTCGCTAACAACAACAAAAATTCTCAAGACTACACTAATTTCGTACTCAATTACATTCAACAACGTAATTTTTTTTGTTTTTTTTTTCAAATTAGGTTTTATATTTCCTGAAAACATCCTCTAATTACTCCTAAGATTTCTCAAGATTCAGTTTTTTTTTTTCAAATTAACCATAAAACTCTTCTCCCCAGGTAGTTCATTTTCTACATTTATCCATTACCAGGTAGCATAAAAAAAAAATAAAGGATTTCTGAACATTTTTTACTTATATGTGTCAATTGCAATAAAGTCAAAGATTTACCGTAACAATTCTTTCAACATAATTCTGACAAGAAAAAACACATCTGCTTTTCTTGATGATTAGTCTCACTGCTTTTTGGGGAGGAATCAAGAAAATGCATCAAATTTATTGCGTGCACAAGATACGTGAGGTTTTTCATTGACATATACAGAATCAAAGCTTTTTTGAGTTCATTCAATCCCAGAAATTTTAGAGCAACAGAAGCATTCAGTTGCTTAAAAAAAAACAACTATTCTCCAGAAAGATTGTTTATTCGATAGCATAAAAAATGTATATATATAAAGAGAGAGATGGGGTTTAACGTCCACTCGACACAAACTAGGTCATTTCGGGACTAACATATGTTTTTTTAAAATTTTATTTCAATAATTCGCTTGCGCGTAGGGGTCTTTAGCAGTGGGAGGAAACCGGAGAAAACCCACGAGGTTGGACAGGCGACCCTACTCCTTGTCACGTACAACCGGGGATTCGAAACCACGCCAGTCGACTCAATGACAGACTTTATGATACAGCGCGCGCATGCTAACCATTCAGCCATCCAACCCCCCCAAAAAAATGTATATATAGTTTACCAGTCAACTAAACATACATCCACAGCAGCAAAATCGCCTACGTAGTCCATAATGTCTGTCAAATCTCTATTTTTTTGTAGGTACATTTACAAGACACCAAAAACTAAACAAAGGCAACAACCCTTGAAGTGATCATTACAAAATGAAATGGAATGGGGTTTAACGTTTTGATCATCATAGTCGTAACATAAACTAAACAAGTACTGGTAAATCAGATAATAACTTTGTTTGAATTATCAGATATCTTTGAAAATTTGAAAATTAATTGATTTCTTTGATTCTTGGAACACAAAGATTCCGTATAAATATCAAGGAAATATCAAGGCAACTGAATGACAGCCTTTAGAACATCCACAAGCAATTGTAGATGAAGGACCAACAGACTAATGCACAGACAGGGGATATGGCAATGTACACCCACAATGAAACTGTAGGCATTTAAATTAGCTAAGTCCGTAACTCAACATCACCCAAAATCTTCGACATTGAAAACACAATTTTTTTTGGCAATTTAAATCAGCATTGGTGTTGTGGTCTTACCTGGAAAAGATGGGCTTCTGATATCCAATATTTAAGACAAAATAAACATTTTACCATTGGTACACGAATCGTGTACCATAATGCGTTTCAGCGCCATTTGTAACAAGGTGCTCAAAGAATGAGGCTAGACATATTCCACAAGTCATGTCAAACAGTGATGCCATATTCTTATTTAGAGAGCATGCGCAATATATACTATCGGTGTTGACTGGAATAACCAGAAGCTAGAAACTGTCTTTCAGCCGAGACTTCTGGCATATTTTGCTGAACATAACTGATGACAATTCACATTAAAACGGAAACGATTGAATGTAAAACAGTTTATATAAATTCATATTACATCATTATATGTGTTGCGACCCATTTGTGCCAATTTCTAGGCCCAAAATATTAGCGATTTAGCTTCTTTAAAAATAATATATGTTTTTAAGAAGTTCTGAATAATTCCATTAAGCTATATGTAATCGTGGATTTTGTATACACAATTTACGTTAATCACATATAAATGTTTTTATGCTTTCTGCCCTGGAAGACAATCTTAAAACAAATAACAAACGCAATATATACTAATGTCCAAAAGAAAGCATACACAGTAAAAATATGACCAAGTTTTGTTTAAATGAAAAAAATGTGATAAAAACTACACTGAACATGTCTCGTGCATCCAAACTCAATATTTCTAAGCAAATAAAAGGGGAAAAACGACTTTGTTTGAAGCAGGACGAAATGCTCAGTGTATACTTTCTTTTGGACATTAGTATAGTTGGTGTCAAAAAGTCAATTTACTAAATGACGACTAAAGCACAGGTTCTGAGAGAAATGAATTATAATTAGATTGCATTAAAGATAGGTGATTATTAAAAACTATTAAGCAATTACCAGAAGAACCTCATGCTTCTGAGTTTTTAAGAAGGTTCTAAATAATTCCATTAAGCTACATGTAATGGTGGTTTTTGTATCTGCGACTTTCGTTAATCAGATATAAATGCTTTTGTATACGCGACTTTCGTTAATCAGATATAAATGTTTTAAGAGCTTTATATTACTACCAGTAGTAATACTAATAATCTAGTTTCGATTCCCCAGGGGGGGTTGGATGGCTGAATGGTAGCACGTGCGCGCTATATCATAAAGTCTGTCATTGAGCCAACTGGCGTGGTTTCGAATCCCCGGTTGTACGTGACAAGGAGTAGGGTCGCCTGTCCAACCTCGTGGGTTTTCTCCGGGTCCTCCGGTTTCCTCCCACTCCTAAAGACCCCTATGCGCAAGCAAATTATGGAAAAAAATTAAATCATATGTTAGTCCCGAAATGACCTAGTTTGTGTCGAGTGGACGTTAAACCCCATTTCTCTCTCTCTCTCTCTCGATTCCCCAGTTGTAAGTGACAAGGAGTAGGGTCGTCTGTCCAATCTCATGGGTTTTCTCCAGGTCCTCTGGTTTCCTCCCACTGCTAAAGACCCCTATACGCAAGCGCATTATTGAAATAAAATTAAACCATATGTTGGTCTCTCTCTCTCTCTCCTAATAATAATAGAGTCGCAGCAGTTCAATGAGTAAGGTGCTGGCTCACTAACCAGGACATCCAGGGTTCGATCTCAGTGTTGTCCAAGAAATTTCCCAGGGATTTTCCATCACGGTTCCTCCCTGTCAGATGACATGACGTGGACATGTCTAGTCATTCGGATGAGAAAAAAACCCAAGGTTCTGTGTGCATGTTGCCGTGCACGTAAAAGAACCCTTGACAGTTGGAATTCAATTGCTCTCTGGGCAAAATTTCTCTCATAGCACACACTGCATGGTGTATTCTGTATAGTCAAATCACATTAAAATTTTTAAAAAAATTTTTTTAACAAAGATCTCCCCATTTCTAATGGCTTTATAATAACAATTTATTTTCCCTTAAGCTGTATTTAATATGATTGTAGCCTATTTTTTTTCAAACCAATGCAATTGTTTGACATGATTACCGTGTAGTTAATCACATGTTGTTTGGCGAAGGAATTAAAGAGTTTTATGGCATCCACACGGACCATATACAATCAACATTAAACATGATCTTACGTGTTGACACATACACACGAGAGACACCAATAAAACAATTGTGCATTTAACCATCGATAAAGCTGAACATTTCATGAAATCAAGGAGAAATCACAAAAGTAATGAAAACATGGCAGCCAGGTTTTATTGAATAGAACAAGGAAATGTATTGAAGAAAGGAACAAATCTTATTGATTACATGCCATAGAGAATCAATGTCGAAGTGGTCAATCTTATTAACCCTCCATTTTCAATCAATTCTCTTCTTTTATTTCAACTATTATCATCAATGTACACAGTCGAGTTGCCAGGAATTACCAGTTTCCACATTAAATAACAGGATACACACCACATAAACACATTTTAATGTGTGGTCAAAGGTCACAAGATGTAAACAGACCTAGTCCTAATCCCAACTCTAACCCTAACCCTGGACCTAGTCCTAATGCTTACCATAACCCCAACCTACAATCTCACCAACAATCATTTGCTCTAACCTTATTTACATATATGACGAAAATTTAGCTGGCCTTAACAAATAGATTCAGCACCTCAGTTGAACATTTGATTTAGAAAACAAAATCAAAATATCAAGAATACATAATCTACCAACTTGAAATTAAGTGAAATGGGGTTTAACGTCCTAGTGTTCTGCTCTCACTCAGCTAATGAAGACGGGCATATGCCATACAGTGTGCTATGAGGGAAATTTTGCCAAGGCAGCGGCATTATGGTCTACTCTTATATTGAATTCCAAATGCCAAGGGATCTTTTAGGTGCATGCCAATGTATACACGGGACCTCGGTTTTCCGTCCTATCCGAACAACTAGACAGCTGTCCTTGTCAGGCCCTGTGTCCTTCACTAATGACGAGGGGAAACCACGTTGGGAAATCCTGATGAACTTTCTCCGCCAATGTAGAGCCAGAAATTAGAAGTTTTCACATTAAATAACACAATAGACACATTTTGCTTTACAAAAATTTCCAGCTCTTTTTCTTCTTGTCAGTGGAGCAGGACTGGGGTCTAGCAAGGAAAAGTCTTTTGGACGGGACGGAAAAATTACATCCACCAGTGTATAAATACACATTAGAAAAATAGAAGAACCCTAACACTTTGACTTTGATGCAAAGTAGTCAGAAATTTGTTTTACGGTCCTTTTATGCGCACACCAACATGTATACACGACCTCGTTTCTTGTCACATCCAAATGACTAGATAAAGGTCTTTGCCAGGCCCTCCGTCCAGTACCACTGACAAAGGGGAACATAAAAACATTGATTTTTTTTTATAAATTATCATTCTGCTAACTTTGGAAAGGTGGAATGGATAAGGCAGTATTTGATTGTGTTTTGTGCAAGGTCCTGTCACCTGTTCTAAGATGATTATGCTTTGAAATTTGTCTGTGTTGCATACAGACTTAGTAGTGGTAATACAGAAACTTAGATTAGTGTCATTTAGATCTCCAGGTGTTCACATTTACTGAATAATCTGGTATGTCTCCATGGACCACCCTAATGATAATTAATTAGTTACTGGGCTGATAATATAACAACAGCCAGTGTAATTGTCAGATACCTATAATAAACTACTTCATAGTTCAACTTTCAACCTTGTGGGTTTTCACGGGGTCCTCCAGTTTCCTTCCCTACACACAATCAAATTATTGAAATAAAATTGAACCATATGTTAGTCCCGAAATGACCTAGTATGTGTCAAGTGGGCCTTAAATCCCATTTCTCTCTCTCTCTCAAACAAGACATCTAGTCGAGATACAGGGGTCACAATAATTTAAATACATATTAAGCTGAACTTCTGACATTGTAAATTCATTAGTTTCTTGTTTCACAATATCAGTAGTGTTCTTGCAATACCTATTATTTACTGTTTCTAGGGGAACCCAATGTCTATTCTATAATAAATTTAATAGTAGTTTATCTATTAAACCAGTATGTGTATTTCCAGATATATAGGACAATGCTGGTCCCTGAGCTAGTAGGACCATGGTACTGACAGTTTGAATGATGATGTCCTCCTGGAAGAGACATCATGACAGACTATCAGGCTAGAACCTTAGGAAACTGCCTGACACTGATGTAAAGACTAACTCATCAAAATATCAGAATCTTCTTAGGAAAACCAAACAGATCACTCTCAGACTAATAGGTATACAGCCCCAATATATATATATATTTTATCGACTGCTAGAGATGGGCTTAGCTCCACTTAACACAAACTAGGTCATTTCGGAACTAAAATAATGCTTTTGTGCGTAGGGTTCTGAAGCAGTGGGAGGAAAGAGGAGGACCCTAAGAAAAGAGACAAGGTTAGGCAAGGCAACCCCACCTCCAAGTGTGTAATAAAAACTACCTCACTTGACTCAATGATAGACCTTATGATGTAAAGCCACCCCTCTTATCAATAGAATAACCAAAGAAGAGGTTGGCTTTAAAACAATCTGATTAAAACACAGATCCTATCTCGTTTCGTGTTTTATAGTTCAAAATTTCGTTTCACTTGTCTTTATTACACTAGGATCTGGAATAGTTGTTATATAACCCGCGTTCTGGATGATATGAGAGATTAGCTAATGAAACGGTCTGTTACAGTGAATTTTTAGCGTGGGGTGCACGAAACTGTGGGCGACCCACTAGAAAAATCAACGCTGATTGGTTAATCAATTGTCTTGACAGCATAGGGTCAAAAGCCGCTCATATGACCCCTGACATGGTCAGATCTTCATGTCGTAGAGGCCATTGAAAGTATAAACAAAACTGAAACAAAATATAGATCTGTATTTTAATCTGATTGGCTTTAAAAAAAAACCCCAAACAACCAGTTTTCTGATTTGACCTTTAATTAAATTCATCAAAGTTATCAATTAGAACGGGCATGGTTTCGAATCCCCCGGTTGAACGTGACAAGGAGTAGGGTCGCCTGGCCAACCTCGTCGGTTTTCTCCGGGTCCTCCAGTTTCCTCCCACTGCTAAAGTCCCCTACGCGCAAGCGAATTATTGAAATAAAATTAAACCATATGTTAGTCCCGAATTGACCTAGTTTGTGTCCAGTGGACGTTAAACCCCATTTCTCTCTCTCTATTTAGAACACCCAGTACCAATCCCTTTATCGGAATTTCTGCACAAGCCCACAACAAATGTCTCTACAAATCGGACTATTGGATTTTGTATATGGACTAATACTAATAATCAGGATGAGTTCTTTGTCCTTGACTTTTTATTCAACCAGATTTGTTCAGACAAGATATGATACATGAGTACTTTCCTAATATGTTTCAGTGACAGCCAATCTGCTACATGTAAGCAATGAGGTTTATCCATCCAACCTATTCAAGTAACTAGCAACCTTTTCCACAGTTTCAACTCCATCATCCTGACTACCAACCGACCAACCAACCACCCACTATCAAATTACAATAGTGATCTGTCTTGTTTCTTTCATGATAAAAGCAATGATCCAGGATTGCCTAAGCTCACAATTTGTGCACAACAGGAGATTAATTAGGATCAAATCGTACAAAGTGCAAGGTGGCTGTGATATTAAGTCATGTATAATTGGTTTAACACAATATCCCTTTATAGTTATCATTTCATCTTGTTAGCTTTGATCAATACAGAATACAAGCACACTGCTATTATATGATTGCTGAAAATAATGTACTGGAAACCTTCACTAGCCTAACATACTATCTAATCAACGATTAATTGCAGGGTTGGCTTGGCAATCTGCTTTCATAAATATATTATAGTCACATTAATCATTTTATATGCCCCAAGAAGATAGATTAACTTCCTGACAAAGAAAAATAATATATTTTATATAAATAGTAATGGTTCAGTAGCATAAAAAAGATCCGTTAATTTGTCTATTACCTAGTAAAATTTTGACTATCAATCTTTTCAGATTTCCTCATTGTGTCAGTAGACCTGTACACTGAATTTTGATACAGCTGACTCGTGCCCACTTGAAAGATCTATCTTGCTACTGAATTACAGATTACTCTGTTTGGCCGTTCATCATCTGAACAGATGGGTCTGTTCGATTGTGCATTATTATCATGTTGATTATTGAGGTGTTGATCATGCACAGGATTTTCATCTGCAGACATGGTTTTTATCATGAAGTCAAGTTACTAAGGTGGGATTTCTATTATGAGGACCAAACCGTGCAGTACTAAGGTCTGCATCCATTTACAGATGAGGTTTTTACAATGACATCAGAGTGTTTAATGTTATGTAAAATAAGTTATTAATCTGTAAATAATGAAGTTTCTCCCATCAGATCAAACTGGGGTATCATGCAGTGTATGCTTCCCATTGATGAAGTTATCTTGCATACTGAATTGATGGATGTTCTACTTCTCTGATTAACGACTAGGTGTTTTAACACCTGTCTTTAACCAGCAGGTATCTTTAACAGCTTGGTTACCTTAACCAACAGGTATCTTTAATCATCTGGTGTCTTTAACCAGCAACTATCTTTAACCACTTAGTGTCTTTAACCAGCAGGTATCTTTAATCACTTGATGTCTTTAACCAGCAGGTATCTTTAACCGCTTGATATCTTTAACCAGCAAATATCTTTAACACCTTGATATCTTTAACCAGCAACTATCTTTAATCACTTGATGTCTTTAACCAGCAGGTATCTTTAACTGCTTGGTGTTGTTAACCAGCAGTATCTTTAACCACTCAGTGTCTTTAACCAGCAGGTATCTTTAATCACTTGATGTCTTTAACCAGCAGGTATCTTTAATCACTTGGTGTCTTTAACCAGCAGGTATCTTTAACCGCTTGGTGTCTTTAACCACTAACTAGATATCTTTAATCACTTGGTGTCTTTAACATACACCTACTTTCAATTCTTAGGACGGATTCCGCTCATGGTATATATAAATGAGATTCATTCAAAACAGCTAGTTGGAGTCAATGTGTTTGCGTCGTGTTCAGACATGGACAATTGTCATTCTTTTTGATCGTTCATGGTATATACCAAGAACAAAACAATGATTATGATACTAAGTGGGTCCAAGCACAGACTGTGTCTTATGAATTAATCATTCAACATAGATCACAATTATCACAAAGGGTAGTGTCACCAAAGTCTACATATTTTAAAAATGAGTCTGAAGTTGATGTATGTTCCAAAACTGAATAATCTACATAATACCAACTGGTCAAGTTATTCAAATAGAACTGTATTTTCAAATGAAACAGAAATAAGGTTTAACATCCTACTTTTCTTATATTTTCCAAACAATTCTAGATGTGCTTGATACAAGATGCTAAAACAACAGAATAGTTTCTATAAAATTAAAACTCCCAGCCAAATTAAAATGCCTATAGTATGACTTCTTACTGAAAAATATCCCCAATGGCAGATAGAAGTTTGTCAAAATTGGTTTCCAGGAAATGAAACATTAACCTAAAGGTTGCCTTTAAATAACCAAGTTACCTGAAATTCTATCAAGTTTTCGGGAACATCCCCTCCCCAAGAAACATGAACAATTCTGGCTCTAGTCTATTTACTTATGAAAATAGCTTACCAATACCAGAAAGTTTATTAAAAATCTCAAGAAATTTCGTCTGTAAAAGATTTCAGACAAACATACTAACTGCCAATACCTTTCATTGATGACTAAATATATAGTCCATTTTCATAAATTTTTATTTGAAAATGAACGCAAATGATGTGAAACCTATCATTTTACTAAATGTCAAATTTGAGATGAAAATAACTATTTTAATAACTATTAAGAAGTTCAGAATAAGGAAATGAAAATCAGCAGCCATTATAAATCTTTATCAAACATGACTCAATTGACATTGGATACCATAGATAGCTTGATGATTTCATCCATGTTGATTTAATGACCTTCAACAACAATAACTTATTGGTATAGATTAATCCCATAGGTTATTTAGTACTTTAATTCACCATTAGATGCTATCAATGAGACTTTATTACTTTTTTGGTCTCTAATTGTAACTTTTTATTCGTCATCTCAGTAACACTATACTGAGAGCTCACTATCATTTTGCTAAACTCTTATCCGAAATCGAGGGAGAAACAGAAGCACTTTGCTGAATGGGCATTCCATTTGATCATATCAAATTGTTTATTTTCTTTATAGATATGTTTACTAGAGGTCTAGTGACATTTGCCAAGACGACAAAAAAGGTCTTTCTCAAGATAATGGTTTCATTAGTTAGCGGATGAAGTAACTAGATATGGAAAATAACCTTATTAACCATTTAGAATCAATATTACCCTTTCAATGTAATTTTTTACATCATTGCATATCAGTACAATATGCCCTTTTTTTAAGTGCAATGTAGACTTGGCAGATTCCATATCTAATGAGAATAGTTATTGCCAAATTATTTCCTAATGAAATCTTGATTTGTTATATTCAGCAGAAATCTCTCATTCTTGGACAGAAATCTTGTTCTGAATCAGCCAAAATTTGGTTTTTTCAAAATTTAATAACAGCAAAAAATAAAGTAAAAAAATTGTAACATAGGATCAAAGGATCTAATAATGTCAACAATGCAGGAACAAACATTAAAGGTTATTACATCTATAATTCTAGCAACCAATACGCCACACAGGAACATAACATATATCATAACAGATTGAAGTTATTGCGGCCATTTTCCTAATTTACGTTTGCCTCTATTGTCACGTGCCCACATTCTGTCTTGTTCAGCGGTCTCCGTAGCGATCTGCGTCATGCTTCTACCTCAAACCATTTATAATGGTCAAGGTGTTAATCAACAACCTTATTAGTATTTAACAACCATTCACTAGTTATATAATACATATATATTAGTGGACTTCTTTATGTAATAATGGGGGGTTGGATGGCCGAATGGTAAGTGCATGCGCACTGTATCATACAGTTTGTCATTAAGTCAACTGGTGGGGTACGATTCCCCAGTCGTATGTGACAAGGAGTAGGGTCACCTGTCCAACCTCATGTGTTTTCTCCGGTTCCTCCAGTTTCCTCCCACTGCTAAAAACCCGTAAGTGCAAGCAAATTATTGAAATAAAATTGAACCATGTTTTAGTCCCGAAATGACCTAATTTGTGTGCAGTGGATGTTAGACCCCATTTCTCTTTCTCTCTCTCTTGATCTAATAATATTAGGAGATAGTGACTAATTAACTAAATTAATACATTTAAAACATAAATACTAATTGTATCTACAAACCACAGCTGCTTGATATTATATAACAGAATACAGCAAAGATAAATAACAAAAATATTCTCTGAAGGTTATGGTGTGTTTATGTAGAGAGAGAGAGAGAGAGCGAAAGAGAGAGAGAGAGAGGGGGAGGGGGGTAACGTCCACTCAATATAAACTAGGTCATTTTGGGACTAACGTATGGTTCAATTTTATTTTAATAATTTGCTTGCGTATATTTAGCAGTGGGAGGGGGTTAACGTCCACTCATCATAAACTAGGTCATTTTGGGACTAACATATGGTTCAATTTTATTTTAATAATTTGCTTGCGTATATTTAGCAGTGGGAGGACCTGGAGAAAATCCACAAGGTCAGTCAGACGACACTATTCCTTGCCATGTACAAATGGGGAATAAGAATAATAACTATGCCACGCGACTCAACGACAGACCTTCTGATTCAACACGCTCGCGATAACCCTTCGCCCCCCCATCCTTTACGATCAAAAGGACAGAAAATAAATACAAGGATCAAAATCTTAGTAAGGATCAGTTGTGTTTCAAACCAATGAAAATAACCTTCAAACTTAGTCAAAGGTCCCACCCAAAATCTCACAGAGATCAAGTCAAAGTGACCACTTAGTACTAAGTAAGAATTTCAGCTTGTGTTCTCCTGATTAGCTTTATATAAAAATTAATGACAAAACCCAAATAGCTGTTGCTAACAAATAAAGTTAGTGTCAATTCTATTACTCAACATGATTGTACAAAATGAAAATAATAGGGTAATTTGGACACTTATTTCAGGTTATATTATCCAATGATCTTCTAATAGCAGTGAATCACAAGCTCTCAGCTTTTCAGAAGTGAAATACTTTCAATATAATGATCAAAGCGGCTAGACATACCTATCTTAAGAAACTCATGCCATGGGCAAATCTCATTTGTGAAGGACTTGGAGAATGTAATAATACCATCGTTGAATCAATCATTACCTATCACTTACATATAAAAAAAATCCCAAACTGAGTATGTAAGAACATTTATACTCATATTGAAGAAGGTTGAATACCTATTCACATCGTCTCAAAAATCTACTTTGTGAACAACTGTAAAATATCACGGTCAAATATATTTGATAGTGCAAATCAAGAGTGTTATTGTTTTTCAAATAACAAGGAAATCGATGACGACTAGTGGTACTGAACAGTTACATAGAAATGTCTGATAAGATACACTACTGATATGCAAATAAAAAATTTATGGGAGCCACGGTGGCTAAGTGAGTAAGATGCTAGCCTAGTGGTTGCGGGTTCTGATTCCAGTGTTGGCTGAGAAAGTTCATCAGGATTTTCCAATGTGGTTTTCCCTTGTCAGTGGTGCAGGACGGAGGACAGCTGTCTAGTCGTTTGGATGTGATGAAAAACCAAAGTCCAAAGTTGGAATTTAAATGCTAGCCGGATAAGATTTCCCTCATAGCACACTGTATGGCGTATGCACTTGAAGATGTCCCAAACCAACTCCCATTTAAAATAATCTGAATAAACACTTCCTTGTCAACATACCTACTTGACTTATGAAATCCAGCAAGTGGCTTAGCAAAAGAAGAAGATAACGACTATCCGTTTATGCCAGCTTTACTGGACATAAACAGAAGTGACGACATGAGTTCTTTAGGCCAACAAGCCAATAACAGCCAAGAATGAAACTGCAAAGGGACTTCTTACATGGCTAAAACTTAATGTGATATGGTAGCTGTTCATTCGATCTTCAAGAGCAATGAAATTTCACTTCTTGGCAAACTGTTACATAAAGATAAACTGACAGGAACAATTGTCTGATTTTAAGAGATCCAGCTAAAGAAAAACCATCTTTGATGGGAAATACACATACAGGAATCTTAAATGACTCTTCTATACCCTTGTCAAGTTGTTTTTAAGTGTTTTTGATACTCATAATCTTTTCACAGAATCCCTAATAGATAACACACACTGTGTGGAATCTGAAACATTTGAATTACAGTCTATGAACAGTTACTCAATACAATTACCATAGAAAGCAAAAGTCAAGGTGTGAAAGATTTAGGTTTTAGTCCGCTGTGATTAGTTACAGACAGTTAAGCTGGGTTGTTGATTACAAGATGAATGACTTAATGATGATATTAAATACTACAATTATAACTTGAAAGCAGGTGGTTTCCACATAACACCCATAAATCATCTAATGTTATATCTTTATCACCTGTTCTAATTAGCACTTAAAACATCATAGTGCCACAACACATGACATCTTAACAATGAACACAACTTCAGTCTGTGCCTACTTTGCCAATTTTCTCGGAATTATTTGCCAGATCAGATAATATTAAACTGATCACATAATGATTATTCCTGGCAGTAATAAATGAGAAAATGATCAGAAAATGATCAGTGATGGACAAGATGACCCCCTTAAAAAAATCAGGCCATCATGGAACAAATAGATCAAATATTTGCTGTAAAAACCCTAAAGGCCAAAACACCTAAGGAATCTAATACAAATTCCATTTTAAACATAAAATGACATTGCTCTCGGCCTTCAAATGAAGTAAAAATAAAATTGTAATTTCATTTGGATCTATAGGTGATTCAAGCAGCTAATGTGTTCTAACTGACTTCTGCAACTACGCTTGGTCTATCTGCATTTCAGTCGGAGCTGAACAGTAGGATGTTAAACTCCATTTCATTTCATTTATTTGCAGTTCTTTCATTTTCTATATATATATGCTTGAAAATGTCACTCTTTTTTGACGGGAATTATTTCCATTTGTAAGGCCTATTGATTCTTGACCACTGGTTAAAACCAAGTGTACACATTGTATGCAGAAAGATAGGTTGAAACCTCGCCAACACTATAATTAGGTTATTTTTAGACTAACATACGGTTCATTTTTGTTTAAAACTATCATGTATGCAATGCTACTGATCTTAATTTTGGTCTGACACTAGTATTTACACTGATTCTTCTGAGAATTCCACCTGTCACAAGTTCTTTTATCTTCTATGAGTGGGCTTATGCCTGCCAAACATCAAGGCCACATATTCCGCTAACAAAGAGTCCTATTTATGCCATATGATATATGGTGGATAATATTGGAGTTTAGTGGCATGTAAACATCTCCATGAATATTATTAATAACCATATAATAATAATCAGATATAAAGTATATAATAATTCTTTCTGAAAGACAAGCAACATGTGAAACCTGTTTAATATGGAAATTCAATGCTGCTTGATAATTGATGGTCCAGCAGTAAATGCATGGTAAAATGGCTTTAATACGGGTAATAAATGAAGATGGTACTGTTAACTATTATTACCACATATCTGGTTGGAGCAGCAACGTCAATGAGTGGAAGACATCGTCTTTAGTGTCTCTATACCATTTCAGAAACAGGGTGCAGACAAGTTGAATTTTAAGATCATTATACATAAGGGAGAGAAAAATGGGTTTTAAAGTCTACTCCATATAAATTAGGTCATTTTGGAACGAACATATCGTACAATTTTATTTCAATTATTTGCTTGTATAAGGGTCTTTAACAGTGGGAGGAAACTGGAGGGGCTGGTGGAAACTCATGAGGTGGGCCAGGAGACAGAATTCCTTGTCACACACAAGCTTGACTCAATGACTGACCCAATCCCCCCCAAACCACCCCCCCTTGATTTAAAGTACAGCATGGCATGCTAAATAATTTCATGCCAGATAAGGTGATCACGAACACATCACATCCTCAACAAAATTAACATGTGAACTTTTTTGTTTTGTTTCTTTTTTGCAAGTGTCAAATAACATTTCAAATTCAAGTTTGATTGGATCACTTGTTGCCGTGTGTCAAAAATAACAAAATTAGTAATATTATGATACATTCAAAATGCATTGAAATTATTGGATTGAGTAACGTTTTGGGAATTGACAATGTTTTCAATTCACAGGACAAAATTCACAGTTTAAGTAGTTTTAATGCATTTGACATAACCTTCTTTTGAGCTGTCAGATTAAACTGAATGGTTGGATGGTTGATATGTTATCTATCTGACAGTATGCTCCTGTCGGGAATCAAACCCCTGCATCCCAAGACATGGAATCCATAGACTTCTACTCAGTGAGCCAAAGGGAAATCCCCATTACCAAGTCAGTAAGAAATATATTTTAACTCAAGACTGTATACAGGACAGAACAAATGAAATGAAATCAACTGAAGTGGGGTTTAACGTCCTACAAGTACAGAACAATCCAGACAGCATCCCTAGATATACAATCACACAGCATACTATATATTTACATCTCTGCTACATCGACAACATATAAAATATAAGATAAGATGTTTATTGCATCAAAAAGTCCATTATGGACAGCATGGATACATATACACTTAGACATAGTCATATACATTTATATGAGATGTCTTGTTTCTTTAACTGTTCATCTTTCAACTACCGGTAGCCTATCCATCACACAGAGTATTTCTAACTAGTATATTACGGATATTTTCACCACAATATTTGGTTTTCCAGCTTTCATTTGTAAATCTGACATAATCTGAGATGCTACACACATGGTCATTTTTTTCATCAATTCCGTATGATGAGGACATAGTATAAAGGTTATCTCAGGGAGAGCATAATAATACGATCAAGGGGCTTAATGATCAACATTGAACTTCTCTAAGCTCATACTAACATTTTTTTATCTGTTGCTTCTGGTCGTTGTAAAAGCAAACCATTAAAGAGACCATACAGAATAATAAACTTTTTAATATCACAACACAAATAAGATATGTTTTCAGCCTTCAAATAACTCATTCATTTACACAATTTGGCCCAAAATTATTGAGCAGCAGAGAGAGAGAGAGAGAAATAAGGTTTAATGTCCACTCGACACAAACTAAGTCATTTCAGGACTAACATATGGTTTAATTTTATTTCAATAATTCGCTTGCGCGTAGGGGTCTTTAGCAGTGGGAGGAAACCAGAGGACCCGGAGAAAACCCACGAGGTTGGATATTGAGCAGCAACCTAGATGAAGAATGGTTAAGCATTGTGTATATCCAGCCTATTTGTTTACTGTGATAAGTTACCTATGGCTGTAATTGTTATTCTATGGCTGTCTTTCAGATTCCAGGTATCTATGGCTATCATTTATATTCCAGGTACCTATGGCTGTCATTTATATTCCAGGTATCTATGGCTGTCATTTATATTCCCTGTACCTATGGCTGTGATATATATTCCAGGTATCTATGGTTATCATATATATTGCAGGTATCTATGGCTGTCATATATATTGCAGGTATCTATGGCTTCTATGGCTGTCATATATATATGGCTATTGTATATTTTCCAGGTATCTATGGCTCTCATTTCAATTCCCGGTATCTATGTCCCTCATTTATATTCCAACTGTCCATGTACTTCGTTTAGATTCCAGATATCCGTGGCCCTCATTTAGATTCCATGTATCAATCTCCCTCATTTAGATTCCAGGTACTAAGAAATGAAACCAGAAAAATCTTAATTCTAAGCATTCTAAAATATAATAATACTAATTTTATAATTTTTATAAAGATAGTCTAACGGCCCCCTATGGCACAGCGGATCCAGGCAATTGGCTCCTTATAATACAAGCCCTGATTGTTCTTGATCAATAAGGTCTGTACTTAACAAGTGTAGCTGTAGATTATTAGAATTGGTAGTCAAGCTCTTGTTTTATTTCATTAATCTTTTATTTCTCATAAAATGACAATTCTTCATTGCCCCTTTATTCTTCCATAAAACAAGATGATGATTATTCCTTCTACTCGACCATCAAGTAATAAGAAAATCCAATCACGACTTTCTCTTGATGTTACGCAGATTTTATTGACAAAATTTCCGCAGGTTTTAAATAATTTATATAAACAGCTGTTTTATAAAGTTTATTAACTGTAAATTTTCTACACACGAGTAGCTACAAGACTGATATATTGACAAATTTAAGTGTGTGTACACGAAGAACTTATTGGACTACATATGTAAACGTTCAATAACCATTGTTTCTCTAACTATGATGAAAGTTTTAATAGATTTAATTGATGACCTATTATTTTCCTCTCAGTTATAAGTGACATTAATAACATTTTTTTAAATGGCTTTCACATTTCTGTATAAAATGTCACTACAAGAAATGTATAGGAATGGAGAGAGAGAGAGAGAGAGAGAGAGAAATGTTGTTTAATATATACTTGACAAAAAATATGTAATTTTGCGACTAACATATGATCATTATTTTTAGCGTGCCCCAAAATCGTTGGTAATCATTGATGGAAGCCCCTTATTCAAATTACGACCCTTGACCCATGCATCTTTGGTTCAGCTTTGGAAAATGTTTAATTATTATTGACTTGTCATTTGCCCATACTAATCTTTAAAGGGAAGGGAGGGGGTTTTCCCATATATAATCAGTGTATTTGGAGAAGAACACAACAATATGGGCAATTTGGCCTACTGAGAATGTATAGCGTGGACTATAAAACAACAACCATACAATTGTAAAACAGAAAGTGCCTAGATGAACAGAAATTAGACATCATTATGTGATGAATTTGATCAATGTTTTTGCTTTTGCGTATGTCACGTACATCTTACTTGCTTTATTTACATTCATACTCTACTTAACTGGATTATCGTACCTAGGATTACAATTTTTAATCCTGTTGTTCACTTCAACTCCCAAATGGTCAGCACCTAACTAAGTTTTGGGGGGATGGATTTAGTGGTTTAACGCTTGTGCTTGAAATCAGAAGGTCTGTCATTGAGTCAAGTTGAAGGTGACAAGGAGTAGGGTCCAACCTCGTGGGTTTTCTCCAGGTCTTAAGGTTTCCTCACACTGCTAAAGACTCCTACAAGCAAGCGAATTATTGAAATAAAATTGAACAATATGTTGTTCCCGAAATCACCTAGTTTGTGTTGAGTGGAAGTTAAACCCCTCTCTCTCTCTCTCTCTCTGATAATTCTATCTGTCGAGAGTTCTTGGGAGGAAACTTTAAATGGTAGCGTGCCTGTCTACATCACAATTAACACCATTAATTTTTACTAAGAGTCTTGTTAAAAATTATATGTTTGTAATTAATTTGAGAACAAATACTTGCTCGATTAGAAAACCTACTTACCTATGATAAATTTTTTATCAGAGCTGATCAACTTAATCGTTTCATCATGTCATGTAGCACAACTAAGACACCATCAGCTACCTCTAAATAAATCAAAGCTTTCTGATCAGGGGAACCTATTTTATTTTACTAGCAGATGTTCCTCAAAAATAATTTTCTTAACAAACTGAAGGTTTGACAGATTTTATGTGTAGCATTATCTAAGATAAATGTATAAAGAAAATATGAGACTCTAGAAAAAAAGAATTTTGAAAATGTCTCAAATTAATTTACTTGGTCCTTTAGTGGCATTTAGCAATTGGAAACATAACAAAACTATACAGTTATATGGGACAACAATCACTGGTTTATTATACACAAGCACGACGTTTCGATAAGTATTCTCTTATCGTTATCAAGCACAATGACATTTAGTAAACTTGAGGGTCTATATATATGTACAATGCGAAACCATTCTTATTACTAATGATTAGAAGAGTTCAACCAATTAACAGACATATTTAACATCAAAGACCAACAAACAACAGTCTACTGCGTTTGGTGGATGTTGCGATAAAAATTATGATTACTGACGTATATTGAACAGACATTAAACAACAATTCTTACAAATAATCTCTTTAATCTTATCCTTGGAGGAAATGTCAAAAGACAATTTAGAAAGAGATGATGATTCTCCTGATTTTTCTGTCTGGTTTTTACTTATCTGTACTTAGGAAGACAGGTATACGCCATGCAGTGATTGAGCTGCCTACTCTTATTTTAATTTCAAACTGTCTGGTGATCTTTAATGTGGTGTCAATGGTATACAGGTTTCCTTGGTTTTTCTGAATGACCAATGGCAATGCTTTACCTGAGCATTTCTGTCATACAACAATGACAAGGGGAAATCAAACTGGAAAATCCCGAGGACCTTTCTCTGACAACACCGGAATCCAAACCACAACCTCCTCATGTTGCTGAAGCAATGACTGCGAATTTTACAACATCTAGCCATTGCTAGACTAGTCTGAAATTCCAAAACTTTTACCACAGAACATGCGATGCAAATGGAATAGATTCGTTTACAGCCATTGAAAGTTTTCTTTTTAGTTGGAAAAACTCATGGAAAACAAAAGAAAGGCATCCAATCTGATTACAATATAGATCTATATTTCGTTTCGTTTTTTTATACTTTCGATGGCCTACACTACTTGAAGATCTGACAAGTAATAGTGGGAGTTCACGTCAGGGGTCAATGGAGCGGCTTTTGATCCTATGACTTCAGAAATTGATTAATCAATCAGCGTTGACATTTCTAGTGGTTTACCCACAGTTCTGTGCAACAAAAGGTCAAGAACTCGCCATAACAGATCGTTTCATTGGCTAATCCCTCACATCATCCAGAACACGTCAATGATAACAACTCTTCCAGATCCTAGTGTAGTAAAGACAAGTAAAACGAAATTTTGAACTATAAAAACGAAACGAGATAGAATGTGTTTTAATCATATGAAAAGCATCCTTACTAGTAAAATAGAAGAACAGAAAAGTAGTTTGGACTAAGATATCATGCGGATCATAGCATAATATAGCGGAACAATGGAAAAGTTCCAGCAATCTTGAGATTGAATTAACCTTGAACTTTGCAACATGATTATCACAGCTAGACGTTTCAGTTGGAAATGAAATGAAATGAAATGGGGTTTAACGTCCTACTATTTTGCTCTGAACTGGGCTAATGAAGACAGGCATACGCCACGCAGTGTGCTATGAGGGAAATTTTGCCCGGACAGTGGCACTACGGCCTACTCTTATATCGAATTCCAACTGTCAAGAGATCTTTTACGTGCACGCCAATGTGTACACGGGACCTCGGTTTTTCGTCCCATCCGAATGACTAGACAGCTTTCCTTGTCAGCCCCTCCATCCTGCATCACTGACAAGGGAGAACCACGCCAGAAAATCTGGATGAACTTTCTCGGCCAATGCAGGGATCGAACACCCGACCTCCAGGCTAGCGAGCCAGCATCTTAGCCACTTAGCCACCGTGATTCCCTTCAGTTGGAAAACGCGAGACTTTTATCAAGGAATCTTATTGGTCTTGAGCTGGGTCAAAGACCAATGGAAATGTAGAGTATTACGTGAAGGCCTGATAAGATGTACTGAGTTAAAGCGAGATCAAGCCTTCTATTTAAGATGCAACCTCCCTGTTATCAAATACTACCAGTACGCATAATAAATTTATTTTGAATTTTCAGTCTCCGACAACATTCCCCCTGGCCTATACAAAAAGAACTCAAACTGGTAAAAGGTCAAATTATTCTATTAAATAACTAAAACATGAATATTCCAATTGGCAACAATTAATACTTACCCTAACTTCAAGTTGGGCTTAATTCAGACTAAAGCAGGCAATATGAACAAAAAACAACTTTAAATATCATAGTCAAAAGAACATTCCCATAAAATGCTGGAAACCACAATATCCAACCCCTGATGATGTGAGAAGGTGGAGGAGGGACAAGCCTGTCTGACCGTAAAATACAGCATAACCAACACAGGAATTCAAGAACAGAAACTCACGAAAGAACAATATCAAAATAGCTTGCTGTTTATAGAATTTTCCTCAAATGCACCTTGCCTCAGCACAATTTGATTACATTCATAATTTCTATTTGAGTTTCCAGCATATCTGAATTAAAAAATTAATCTGTATTCATTTTCCTAATTCTCAGAGACAATCAAAGCTAAATATTTTTCAAAAGATAAATGCATTTGTCACATACCAAATAAAAAGTCCTTAAACACTTACTTTAAATTGATGCATAAAATTGTATTTTAATTTTTTTGACCCATGTGTCTCATTATCCAGGTGACATATTGATTAGCACTGAATATTTTCTGTAGACTTGTTTTTAATTTCTATAAGGAGACTCTACTTGCTATTAATTTCTATAACATGACTCTACTTGCTATTAATTTCTATAAGGAGACTCTACTTGCTATTAATTTCTTTAATGAGACTCTACTGGCATTTAATTTCTATAACAAGACTCTACATGCTATTAATTTCTATAATAAGATTCTACTTGCTATTAATTTCTACAATGAAACTATACTTGCATGTAATTTCTATAATGAGACTCTACTCTGAGTCTACTTGCTATTAATTTCTATAATGAGACTCTGCTTGCTATTAATTTCTACAATGAAACTGTACTTGCATGTAATTTCTATAATGAGACTCTACTCTGAGTCTACTTGCTATTAATTTCTACAATGAGACTCTACTTCCTATTAATTTCTACAGGAAACTCTACTTGCCTATAATTTCTATAATGAGACTCTACTTGCTATTAATTTCTATAAAAGGAGACATTATATGCTGTTAATTTCTACTTGCTATTCATTTCTATAATGAGACTCTACTTGCTATTAATTTCTATAACAAGACTCTACTTGCTATTAATTTCTATATATTATTTTACTTATATTATATTACTTCTAGTAATATGTTTTCCACGTTTCTTTCTTACCACCCAATTTGTCAAGATTTTGAGTAAAAGAAACAAATGTTATTGAGATGGAAAATAAAACGTAAAATAGGGTTTAACATGTTACTTTTTTGCACCAACCAGGCTATTTTGGACAGAAATACGCCATGCAGTTTGAATACTTATTTCCAGAGGACCTGTAACATGCTGCTAATGGTATATTCAGGATCTCAGATTTTTTATTTTCACCCCATCTGCACAACTAGACACTTCGTCCTGCATCACTGACAAGGGTAAACCATGAGATCTTTCTCAGTCAACCCTGGAAGTAACCTGAGAGTAGAGTTATTCCATGCCTTGTTTTGTGTCAAAGCATGGGTTCCACGTCGGCCGTATATGCCGGTCGAGACCTACGGCTATGGAAAATGACCGTTCCTAGATATGACCTAACGGTCATTTTGCACGCCGGAAAAGGGGTCTTTTTTTTTAAAAAAAAAACAATTTCAAACATGGCTACGATAGACCTTCACTGTGTAACTATACAAGAATGCACGTCGTCTAGAAGCCAATCTCGTGATTGGTGTTATAGAGCTGTATATAGAGTTGTACATATAGTCGTCAACAGATTATACTGAGTGTTGTGTTGATAATTAATGATGAGTGTCTGGTAGTAGAACAATAAATGTTAATTGATAAGTAGGAATTTAATCAACGGCATGAAGCGGCCCATTGTTAATCATTCACGTATTGTCCACGTGTCATAAGAATTTTCAACAACAAAGCCGTTTACCGCTATTACGGTCAGGCACAATGTAAACGAGTTTATTATGATCTTCGAAAAAGGGCAATTGATATGAAGTATTGCTTTTCGAATCCAACCAACTGTCATATAAAATAAAAAAAAGCATAGAAATTCCGTAAGTCCTCAACAACGTAGGTGTTGGGAGAAAAATGCATTTAAAAATGTTTATAGCGGTATTACGGCATTGTGGAAATTGTTGAAATAAAATCTAGAGATTAGTTAACTTGCTTACCGAACAATTAAGAAAAATACGTATTCCAGTTCTATTGTGCAGCAATATTGATAATTCCATGTGTAGAAGAAATGTCGTGTATATACGGTTACTCTTATACACGACCATATTCTAGAGGGCGCTAGTGTCGCTAGCCGTGAAGTTAGTTATCCGTTAGTCATTTAGTTATACATTATTAGGTTTTACGTCACAATTCTGCCGCCCATAATTCCGTAAGAGATGGTTTAAAACCCCCCAAAATGTGAGATATATGCCATGGATAATTATATATTTATCTTCATTTCAAAGTTATTGTATTACACCTCAAAATTATCCAGGTCAGTGTGTTTTCTATAGAGCACATGTTAATTACGTGTGAGCTACTGAAATGGTTTTTCTCCGGCCAATTCAACTATTTCGTTATTTATTTAGCCAAAACGGAATATTTAATTATTAAATAATTATCATGAGCCTTACTAATATTTCATTTTTAAGTCAAATATATATTTTTTGTGCACTCCATGGTGACAAAGTGGTATAGACACGTGAATTCACAATACCCTACCATGAATAAAAAACATGAAATATGAATTTACTTTGAAAAGTTTTCGTGCGTTATCAAAAATGACTGGCAGTGGAAATTTTGAAGTGGAAGCCCTATGTCAAAGCCCTTTATCAACTGATTATTAACGGGCTTGTGTCTGAAATGAAACCTCGATTAAGATTACTCTTTTTTAAATATAGTCCAGTCCTGCTAGGTTCATTGCTTTTGGATTATTACCTATGAATAATAATAAAATGGAAATTCACTGCCATTATACCTAGCATTAAACTTCTAATCATAAAAAACAAACAAAAAAACTACATTGCCATAAAAAAATATATTGAATTCAATCTGTAATCACATCAATTCAAACAGCACGGAAAACATGTAGTTATCAATCAAGTCATAGAATGTTCACAATATCATGAATTATTATTCAATTTTAAACATAATCAGCATAACCTATTTTTCATGAACTCAAAAAACACTTCATGTCACTCTGGTGCCAAGAATAAACCTCTGGTTGTCATGTTTGAGACAGAATCATATGATTAATAAAAAAAAAACTGTCACAGAAGTCAGAAATCATGTCTGCCTAACAACCGACTTGTTCACATTGAAACCAATAAAAAACCCTGATTACTTCCCATATAAAATTACACCAATGTTGTTACATTTTCTTCTCCACTTAACAACTCAACTATACCATTACAGACAATACTTTTTTAAGACACTGCCAGCAATTTAGTCTATGTTCAAAATCAAAACGTCTTAAATGACTCTTATTCTGTGCCATTTCACATGTGTCATCAGCAATTTCAGCCTGTTAAGTTCTATATATATATAGTCCTGTCCCTTGGAGTCACAACCTCATATCTAGAAAGACAGTTATGCATTACGAATCTAGGAAATTATTACCCATTATTCATTTAATCTCTTGAGGTCATCCAGTTAACCTAGGTCCCTGAGCTGCAACTCCTATGGTCCCTGCCTTAATCCAACCCTGCTTACACATCAGTCAATATTTTGTATAAAGAGAGAGAGAGAGAGAAATGGGGTTTAACGTCAACTCGACACAAACTAGATAATTTCGGGACTAACATCTGGTTCAATTTTATTTCAATAATTCGCTTGCGCATAGGGGTCTTTAGCAGTGGGAGGAAACCCAAGGACCCAGAGAAAACTCACAAGGTTTGACAGACGACCCTACTCCTTGTCACGTACAACAGGGAAATCGAAACCACGCCAGTTGACTCAATGACAGACCTTATGATACAGCGTGCACATGCTAACCATTCGTCATTTTGTATAAATGTATTTGTCATCAGTTATATGTTAATGCCTAAAGCAGTTGTCTGCTTTTTCCAACACCACCCTTGCAACACTTTTGTATGTAAATTTGTGATAAAATCCGATTATATATAAACCAATTTCTAAAATCTAGTATCATGGTAGCATTTCATGGAAATAACAAGATATAACTGCATGAGAAACTAAGCTTGTAGTGTGAACCTATTTATTATAAAAATCATGTGACTGTCAATCCCAAATTGCTGTCATCGATAAAGTTTTCAGTAAAAAAAGAATTATGTAATTGTTGTATTTCAGTATTTTTAAGAATTTAAAGTTTCTAACACTAAATCTGAGATACATGGAGGTTTGTAAGATTCAACAAGTTTGTTTGCAAATATATGGTCGGATTGAATATATTATATTTCTAATTATATGGTTGTCAGAATATATATGCTCTAAAATTGGTATACATGGTCACTCAGTTAAAAGAGCTAAATTGCTAATATTTGGGACCTAGAAATTGACACAAATGGGACACAACATCAATGTTGATTAAATTGACAAATAATCTGTGTTTTCAATGTCGAAGACTTTGGATGATATTGAGTTAGAGACTTAGTTACTTTAAGTTCCAGTGTGTCAAAAATGCCATATTTTCCAAAGACCATACTGATATCTAACTCACCGATATTTCAAAATTGATGGATGTTATTTCTTTGAAAAGGTGAAATTGAAATTGAAGTTTCTGTTCCCATTATAAAAATCCAATTTTTGAGTATTTTGAATTCACTTGACCAA
This sequence comes from Patella vulgata, assembly GCF_932274485.2. NCBI lineage: Eukaryota > Metazoa > Mollusca > Gastropoda > Patellidae > Patella > Patella vulgata. Next base: position 11,166,786 of record NC_065885.2, read on the forward strand.
ACAACCTTTCATAAGACCTTGCGGAACAAATTATGTTAAAGATGACTACATTGGTTATTGGATGGTTACAGCTTGTGATTTCTTGTCCTTCATCTTTTCATTGTTGACATTTTGACCAGCCAACCATCACACAATAATTAAATTACAATTCAATAGTTTCAGTGCCGCCTGGTAGGTCTTAGATCTTTTTGAAAGACTTTATAATCATCAATATTGAGTCATTACTCACAGAAAGATAAACCTTTTTAAGACTGATAATGCAACCTGAAATCCGGCTCCCGAGTTCACAAAGCATTCTCAGACTTAAGTTGAGAATTTACTCAACTTTTAATCCCTGTTTATGAGAAATATCTTTGATCCAGAAACACAAAAGTTTTCACATAGTTTCTTATTAATGTAGTTGATATATTAAAACAAGACAAGTTTTATAAAGGGCTAAAATAAGGCTAACAATTTTGAGTAAATTCTTAACTTTAGTCTGAGATTGCTTTGTGAACTCGGGGCCTGAAATTTCATGTTTAAAAGCTTCAATGCTTCTGTGAATTCAGTTTTGGTGTAAGTATATGGAAGACTTTATATTCTGGAACAAATTTTTCCAATGGCTTTGTACATAGGCAATCTTAAATTTTCAACTTTCTTCATGTAAAAGATCTGACACCCTTAACAACAGATCATTATATAAGTAGCAACAATGCAAGTGCATGATATTTAAAATGCTATTCATTTAGGTCTGATATTTTATTTCTTTCAACTTTCAAGAGACAGGATGGATCACTAACGAGGAGGTCTTAGCTTCGATCCTGCAGATGGCCAACAAAGGTTCTTTTGATGCCTGGTTCCGCCTTGACAATGGTGCTTGACAAACGGCCTAGCAAAGATAGTCTCTATCATCCAGAAAAAATATTCTACGAATATTAGTTTGGATGTGTTGTCAACATTTGAGAATAATAGGTCATTGGCTAGATTATACGGTCTTTTACATTATCATAAACAACGTCTAAGTGAGGTAACTCGTTCTAAAACAAGATGATGATGCCCATAAAATTAATTTAAGAATGCCATTTCAAATAATCCATTTGATTGCATGCCAGTTCAATATTCAACACTCTTCATTTTTTTTATTGTAAAATTTCTCTCTTCATGGGCCATATCTATGTTTTTTAAATTAATCCTAATTCGTCGTCACGATTCATGTTTGTTTATATTAATGCAAGAATTATGGGATTTATTGCGGGAAGGGCTGCAACTCTTACTTGACTTAGCCAAAGATACTGGATAATCAGCCACATTAAAAACCAAACTCCCGGTTACGCATGGGCAATGGACTTTACGCCAAATATTGGCAATGGTCCCAGACCCTTCGTATGTTGAAGACTAGGAGGTTCCGGGTGACCGAGACTATAGCAAAGATGGTATTAGGGTCCAGAGTGTACTATTGGTAGCATGTTTAGTACACCTGACATTGTTCAAATCGGTGAAGAGTTGAAGTGAGAAGGAAGGTCAGACAATCACACTGCTGGTGTACGGAAAAACATTTTAAAGGACAGTCAGCAGAAAAAGTATGGGCAGCGGGCCAATTGCCCCATGCTTTTGGGGGCAAGGGGCATTTGCACCCATAGTCTCGCCATTCCGGCACATCTGGCGGACATAACTCTGCATGATAGTTGAATAATGGAAGAAAACTGACAGTTAAAAAGAATCTGTACCGTGTTTAACGAACCTTGGTATGGAATGCAAAGTACCGTGAACCGAACTGTGGCATGTATACTGTGGTATACTGTCTCATGGTATATCGTTGCAGTCCTACATGTCATACTGAAATAAGAGTAGACTGTAGCGCGCTGCTGTCAGGGCAAAATTCCCTCATAGCACAATACATTGTGTATGCCTGTTTTCATTAACTGGTTGGTACAGAACAGAAAGATGTCAAATCCTATTTCACTACATTTCAAATTCTAGATGCTGGTGTATTGATTACGGTATAACCCTATTCTCTCAAACATTTATAGCTTTTCAAATGATAATAACTTCTTTGACAGGTTTATCAGACAAAACTTAAAAAATTGTCAGGTTTTCTGTCACTTGTCTTCTTCTAAATATTAGAAAAATGGTTGGTATCAAAGAATTCAGGAAAAAATTAACATGTACAATATAGCTGAGTGAAAGATGTGAACAGCTTTTTTTATTTTTGACCACCTATTACAATTATTCCCAATGCTCATTAATAAAGCCCCGGTGAAGACTGGAAGAAGAAAGCTTAGACCTTCCCACATCATTTGATTGTACGGACTTACAGATCAATTTTAACTTGTAGCTGGACCCAAGTCTTTTCACTCAGTCAGTCTTCGTTTAATCTTACCAGCAGTAGTTGTTCACAACACTTCTGCTTTGGTTTTGCTGCTGTATAACCACAGTAAAAACTGTGTAAGGTATATCAGTCTTATTGCTAGCAGTTTAATACTCAAAGTAGTTCTCAGTTTTCTCAGTAATTTTAAGTTTCTGAAAATGCTCATATTTTAAAACTAGTATCTTTTGAGGATAGATTACAGAACTACAAGATACACGGATGTATGACTGAGTTCCAGGATCTACTAAATTTCCACGTAGGTATTTTGATGTTGTAAAAATAAACAAATTGATGATTTAAATTGTAAAACCTAATTTCTAATTTTTTGGTGGGTACAAGGTTGTCTTAAAATCTCGTAATATGTGAGTCATATGCATACTCGTTGTAGCCGCACAAAAAAAGAATGACATTTGAAACAAACCATATATCATGATTGGAGATGTTGATGTTTCACAAATTTTCTTTTAATCTTGATGCCACAGACTTGTATGTCTTTTATACCTCTCCAAATATCTACGTTGTCTATTGGTTGTTCGAGGGAGGGGTTTATCTGTAAACCAATAATTGTCGACGTGAAACTGACCAAACTTAAAAACTTTCTTTTACATCTTGGATATTTCGATTCGAGGATATATCAGTTAATCAAAAAAATATATTTGACAAATTAAAATATGTAACTTTTGAACATTTGAAATTAACTTTTTGGTTCTTTTTTCATTAATAATTTATTTACAGAATTTTTCCGGAATTCTGAATTCAAAACTAATAATATTGGTTATTTTTGACAAATTAAAATATGTTATTTTTGAACATTTGAAATTAGATTTTTTTTTTTTTTTTTCATTAATAATTATTTACAGAATTTTTCCGGAATTCTGAATTTAAAACTAATAATATCGGTTATTTTGCTGGGGGTTTTTATAATTAGTTATTTGAACAATTTTTCCTACATTCTGAACTTAAAATTCAAAAATTGAATTTGTGAACTAAAGTAATCAGAAAATAATAAACTAATAATGATAGAAACAGTAGAAACTGGTTGAGGGGTAAGCCACCCAAATCTTATCAGAGACAAAATATGCGACGAATACGAAAATTATTACAGAAAGATGCCACTGGATATTGCATTAGTTAATGGCTTTCAGAGAGGTTATTTCCTGATATTGGCATCATTATCTGGAGCACTGAAAAATTTATTGAGTTGAAAATATTTTATACTGATTAAATGGGGGGACACTATTTACAGTCAGGTTCATACCATATTATGAGTTTTTGAGGAAATGGAGAGAGAGAGAGAAATGGGGTTTAATGTCCACTCGACACAAACTAGGTCATTTCGGGACTAACATATGGTTTAATTTTATTTCAATAATTCGCTTGCGCGTAGGGGTTGAGGAAATGGAGTTTAATATATATCATCAGTATTTTAGCAGATGATTTTGAGACAAACACATCATCGTAATTGCTCTTTTTTTATGGTTATAGCATACAATTATAGGCAAGTGATAACATTGCCTAGACGATAGTCCATATACTTTTATGGTTATAGCATATAAGGCAAGTGATGTGCTTTCAGACGACAAAGTTAAACTGGTTTAACAATAGCCAAGGGTTTTTAAACCAGTTTAACATGAGCATCTGAACGGGCTATTAGGCACACACACGCTGGACCAGATGTCAACTCCTTGTTCAGAAGTTAAGTAGTACATGTTATGTCAGAGTGAAATGTTCCTGGCATGCGAAGATGCATATTTAGTTGCTCAAATGGAAACTGTGAGTGATCCCTCCTTCCGACTTTCCATGTAATCATAAACAACTAATATAACCATGTTTTAGTCTCAAAATGACCCCAGATCAACATATATGAGATTATGAAACACTAGTTCGGTAGTTCCTAGGTGTAGTTCCTAGTTTATATTATTCCTGGAATGTAAGTATTGAATACATATAAAAGTTCAATAATTTTGAACTGGATTCATTCTGAATTAAATCACTAAACGAGAGCATTGCTAACGCTGCAATATACGTCCACATTCCTGCTTTGATTGATATGGTACTTTTTAAAATGAAGAGAATGAAATATGAAATGGCTGTAATATGACAAGAAGCAAAGAAGGCAAAAAAGTGGGTGTGACAATGCCCCAGGGGATCGGGCATTCACCAAAATAAATAGTTGCTGTCTTTACGGTATAAGGAATAAATATGCAAAGTTCCAAGATGATCCATTCAGAATTGCAGCCTGCAGACGATAAATACAAAAAAATGGGTGTGGCTCTATCCCTAGGGGTGGGACAATCACCAAAAAACAATAGGGGTCATCCTTAGGGTATAAGGAATAGGTATGGAAAGTTTCTAAAGGATCTGTTAAGAATTGCTGCCTGTAGGCAAAACACAAGACACATACAAATTTGGTCATCCTTAGGGTATAAGAAATAAATATGAAAATTTTTCAAGACGATTGATTAAGAATTGTGGCCTATAAGCAACACACACACAAAAAAAGAAAATGGGTGTGGTTCTGCCCCTGGGAGTTGGGCATGCACCAAAAACAATAGGGATGTTCCTTAGGGTAAAAGGAATAAATATACAAAGTTTCAAGATGATAAGCCAAGACATGCGACCTGTAGATGACAAACAAACAAATACAAGAAATGGGCGTGGCTCTGCCCCTGGGGGTCGGGCATGCACCAAAAACAATAGGGATCTTCCTTGGGGTATAAGGAATAAGTATACCAAGTTTGAAGAAAATCCAGTAAGAATTGCGCCCTGTAGGCGACACAAAGACACACGAAAAGAAAATGGGAAATGGGCGTGGCTCTGCCCCTGGGGGTTGGGCATGTACCCCAAACGATAGGGATGTTCCTTAGGGTACAAAGAATGTGTATGCAAGATTATAAGTTAAGAAATGTGGCCTGTAGACGACAAACAAACAAATACTAGAAATGGGCGTGGCTCTGCCCCTGGGGGTCGGGCATGCACCAAAAACAATAGGGATCTTCCTTGGGGTATAAGGAATAAGTATACCAAGTTTGAAGAAAATCCAGTAAGAATTGCGCCCTGTAGGCGACACAAAGACACACGAAAAGAAAATGGGCGTGGCTCTGCCCCTGGGGGTTGGGCATGCACCCCAAACGATAGGGATGTTCCTTAGGGTACAAAGAATGTGTATGCAAAGTTTCAAGATTATTAGTTAAGAAATGTGGCCTGTAGACGACAAACAAACAAATACTAGAAATGGGCGTGGCTCTGCCCCGGGGGGTCGGGCATGCACCAAAAACAATAGGGATCTTCCTTGGGGTATAAGGAATAAGTATACCAAGTTTGAAGAAAATCCATGAAGAATTGCGCCCTGTAGGCGAACCACAGACACACACACACACACACACACACACACACACACACACACATATACATACATACACACACACACACACACAGACAGGGGCGACGGCATAATACGTTCACATTATGAATGTGGACGTATAAAAATGGTTTTACCAATATTTATTATTTTGAACTGGATTCTGAATCAAATAATTCTGAATCAAATCACTAAAAACATTTTTACCAATATTCATAATTTTGAAATTTGCAGCTTCTACAAAAGTTTCAAATAATTATTTAATTTTAAAACTATGGCCATCTTTTTCATTCTAATGAAAAAAATTATATTTAGAATAGAAACAATGACGATTTGTTGAATTCAAAGATTGTCAGAGAAAATGGCATCACTTTACTGACAAGACTACGACATAATCTGATTGGTTGATGCTGTGTTCATGCGTCATACTGATTGACGTCAGGTATCGGTTAAATTACGTTACCATGTCTTTATAAATAGTACATATTTTTTAACTTTTAAAATATATGTGAACGAATTAGCGTGTTGTGCCTTTAAGAGAGATCTTTATTTCCAATGACTACTTGAAAACGGAATAACATATCACAATCTGTCTACTTTTATATCTTAAGGCATATTTCACTGTAATTAGCCTCTATGAATCAATACCAAATATACTACGCTCTCGACTCCTCCGTCCAGGACAATACGGACAACGTCAATCTGAACTTTGATATTAATGTATAATTTTCTCTTCTGTACTGATATCGTTACTGTAAATGACTCCCACCACAGCTTTACATGTTATCGCAGACTTATCAAAACAAATATTACATTAAGATATTTTCACCCAATCTTATTTACTTCACCAATAACCACATGTACTTTTTTATGCTTTTGAAAAGGTCATGTCACTAAGTGGAAAACCAGTGTTTAATACCGAGTAATACAAATATTTACATTTACTGTAGAAAAAATTAACAGTTTAGGAATTTGTCAATAAAAGCCAAAACGGTGGCTATTCAGTTACCTAAATACAATTGAACTGTTTAAGTCATTACTTCGCCTATCTCAAATCTTTGAGACAGGGTTGTCCTCAATGGCAACTTATTTGACAATTTCACAGAATTAAACGAGCTTTGTGTGAAGGGTTAGCTGTGATGTACGCATCTGCTACCAGTAATGCCCAAAGCAACTAGGTAATATGGTAAAAAAAAAGACAATTCTATTGGAATGCAATGCCAAGAGAATATCACACGCACCATTATCAGACTGATTGGGCAGCAGAAACTAAAATTAGATTGTTCTGATTGGATTTTCCCTCCTTTTTTCTGTTTTCAATTGTAAAAGGTTTTTTGTTGTCCAAAATAAGTTTTTAAAATTAAGATAACATAATTTGTAGAATCTCTGAAGTTGGGATTCTGAACCTGATTAAAAAAACTGTTTATTTTCCTCCTCTAAACTAAATGGGAAATTGACCCCATGGGTCCATCTCCTCGTTTCTGATACAACTTGGGTATTTTTATGAAATTAGACTTGTATCCCTTGACAACTGGATCCATCAAATATTTATTTGGATAAAAGGCCATATTAAGAAGTTAGATACATTTTTTCATGGTTAATAACCTACTTTTCTATATTTTATGTGAGATGTCTGAGTCTTAAAGGAGCTAAATCGCTAATATTTGGGACCTAGGAATTGACACAAATGGGTCACAACGCATATAATAATGTAATATGAATGTATATAAACTGATTTACATGCAATCGTTTCCGTTTTTACGCTAATTTCAAATCAGTTGTGTTTAGCAAAATACGCCAGAAATCTCAATCGAATGGCAATCTCTATAGTGTTTGGTTATTCCAGTCGACACCAAAAGTATTTATTGCGCATGCTGCCCAATAAGAATATAGTGTCACGTTTGACTGACTTGTGGAATATGTCTACCCTCGTTCTTCGAGTCCCTTGTAACAAATGGCACTGAACCGCATTATGGTACACGATTCGTGTACCAATGGTAAAATGTTTATTTTGTCTTAAATATTGGATATTAGAAGCCCATCTTTTCCCGGTAAGATCACAACATCAATGTTGATTTAAATTGACAAATAATTTGTGTTTTCAATGTCGAAGACTTTGGATGATATTTAGTTAGAGACTTAGCTACTTTAATACAAAAAACATTGCTTCACAGAATTATACGTCTACTTCTGTTTTTTAAAATATATTTCACAGTTTCAAGCTGCATGATGTTTTTGACAACCATTGGCCGTTAAAACGATTATATTCAAACTACTTTCAAAACGCCAAGATTTTTTAAGCCACGAGTATACTAAAAGCAAACTTGTCAACCCTGCTGCAAGATTTTTTAAGCCATGAGTATACTATAAGCAAACTTACTCGACTGCAAGATTTTTCAAGCCATGAGTATACTTTAAGCAAGCTTGTCAGCTCTACTGCAAGATTTTTTAAGCCATGAGTATACTATAAGCAAACTTGTCAACTCTTACTGCATAATGCCGTAGACTGCTGTGGTACTTTCCTACTAGATTAGACCAGTTTGAGATAAATGTGTATTCTGAGATGATTATACCTTATATACAAATTATCATTTGTCTTGTTTGTAAATATATATATTATTTGTCATATTGCTATATCTTTATGTACATGTTCATATTGTATGCTGTCCTCAATGGATGTTTCGATACAATAAAATCTTATCTTATCTTATTCAAGCAAAGATTTTTTCAATTTTCTCGCCAAAACCACTGACATAAAGGATGCAATTCTTTGTATCAACATCAATTTAGGTTTATTGTAAGGGGTAATAAATTTGTAATTGAATTAGTTTTCAACACATTTTAGAGTTAATTTATAAGAGCTGATATAATTATTGAAGCATGTTCCAATATTCCTTAAAATGCCTTGAATAAACCAAACAAATACAGACTTATTTATGGTAGCAATGTCTAACATTTTTGTTTTTGGGCTTACAACATCACATACTATATTTTAAATCCAACACAACTAGGAACTATCGAAAATATCGAAAATATCTTGCGGATTCTGAATTACTCAGAACACTCTCAAAGAAGAGATATTACAACAGTTGGAATTGAACCATTTTTAGGACTGACATTAATTTCAGAGATTTAACTTTGACAAGGGATTAACAACCCCTGAATCAACGATTAGAGACTTCAATTTTTATTACACAGGATATAAAATACTAATACAAAGAATCTGGGTATGTTAATCTGCTTACAGTTGATTACATATACATGTATTAACAAAAGATACAATTCTGCATCTTGTTTTAGTTTTAAAAACTTTTTCTAATTAGATACCTTCTCTCTCTTCAAGAAAATATTTCCAGACAAAAGCTCATGTAATCAGTTGAAGGTTTTGAATGTCACAATTGTATCTGATAAAGAATAAGAACATTCTTTTCCTTCATATTCATTCACAAAACTGTCTGAGACATAAAATACCTGTGTAATTATAATCAATACAATGCAAAGGTCTGTATATTTTTTTTCTTTCTACGTAATGTTAAAGAGAAGTATTACTATCAATATTGTTACTTGTGTATCTTAAAAATTTCAAATCTCAAGTTACCTGAACTTGTGCAAGAAAGAGAGAGAGAGAGAGAAAGGGGGTTTAGTGTCCACTCAGAATCGATCAATTCAGGACAAACATATGGTTCAATAATTTGATTGCGTGTAGGGGGTCTTTATCAGTGGGAGGACCCAAAGAAAACCAATGAGATTGGACAGGTGGCCCTACTTCTTGTCACATACAAACTAGGAATCTACTCCACTTGACTCAATGACAGACCTTATGATCTAACACACAAGAGTACTACTAATTTGTACTCTGCAACTCAGTTTTCTGTACTGCACCAATGTCAAGAGAAAACTGGTCTCGAAAATCCCACGGAACTCTCTCAGCCAATTGAGCGTGTGCCATAAATTTCAATATAAATAAATAACTAATAACCATTAAATATTATTTGAGATTATTCCTAATTAAAGCTCAATGAAAAAATTGTTATCAATAGTTGTTTTGTAAAATACAAATCAGAAATCTTCCCCTTTAACAAATTGTTATCAATAGTTGTTCTGTAAAATACAAATCAGAAATCTTCCCCTTTAACATACTGATATGAATTATATCTGCCTTCAATGTTTGCTAATGCTGTGATCTTTGGCATCTCCTATTTGGATAACAATGCTTTTGTATAATTTTCTTTGTGTAGGGCATGATCTTTGCCCGAGGAGAATGATATTTGAGAATTGATGGCTTACAGCACTTTTCATGCTTAATTTCATCAATTCAATTTCACAGGAAAGGTTGTTGAAAAGATCAGCGGCCATTCATGGCCCAAAGAATAGTAAAAATTACTAAATCAATAATTACACGGACAAAAAACTGCAGAAATGTCAGTTCTTCAGCTCTTCTAATAATTATTCATTAGAAAATAATATATGTTATAGCTTGATTGAAAATAATATATGTTATAACTTGATTGGAATGATCAAAATAATATATGTTATAACTTGATTGGAATGATCAAAATATGGCTCTAACATTATTAGGTCATCTGGTCAATGCTCTAAAATTATTATCCTGCTATCAATGAAGGGGGTCACATGGTTAAGTGGGTAAGACGCTGGCTCGCTAGCTTGGAGGTTGGGTGTTCAATCCCTGCATTGGCCGGGGAAGGTTCATCCAGATTTTCCGGCATGGTTCCCTCTTGTCTGTGATGCAGGACGGAGGGCCTGACAAGGACAACTGTCTAGTCGTTCGGTTAGAACGAAAAACCGAGGTCCCATGTACACATTGGCGTGCACGTAAAAGATCCCTCGACAGTTGGAATTTGATATAAGAGTAGGCCGTAGTGCCGCTGTACGGTCAAAATTTCCCTCATAGCACACTGCATAGGCCGTAGTGCCGCTGTCCAGACAAAATTTATACTCAGTGAGCCACCAATGCTATTCCCAAGAACTGAAAAGTTGAGGTTAATGGATATTCAGGTAAATGATGAGAGAGAGAGAGAGAGAGCGAGAGATGGGGTTTAACCTCCACTTGACACAAACTAGGTCATTTCGGGACTAACAGATGGCTCAATTTTATTTCAACAATTAGCTTGCGTGTAGGTGTCTTTAGCAGTGGGAGGAAACTGGAGGACCCAGAGAAAATCCATGAGGTTGGACAGGCGACCTTACTCCTCGCCACGTACAACCGGGGAATCGAAACCAGGCCAGTTGACTCAATGACAGACCTTCTGATACAGCGCGCACATGCTAACCATTCGGCCATGCAGGTAAATTATGAAACCAAATACTTAATTGCCATATAAACCTGTAAATAAATCTTTTAGTCACAATTATAACAACATTGTTTGATTACTGACAGATGTCTGAAAAACAAATTACCAAAACAAATAAGGCATCTGTTCACTTTTTTTTAGAAAAAAAACAAACTTTTTCAAGTCGGTTGAAAGTGATGAAAATAATGGCAAACAAGCAGTTGGTTTACCAAATATGATGGTGTTTAAAGAAATATCTAAATTAAAGTCATCTGGGATTATTAACACATGCTAATATAGTTAGCGATGAAAGGAGTTACGAAACAATCAGCAGATGAGCTTTGGCATTTGGAAACTGTCCAATTTACAATTTGGTCATCAAAAGCTAAAAGAAGACACAAATTGTCTGTGAATGTGTTTAAATATTTGTAAAAACCTTCAATACATCAATTTATTATCTGAAACAGTTTTTCTAATTTCACACTCCGCAGATCTTCTCTCCTTTTTCAAATTCTCTTGTTGCTATTTTATAGTGAGATCTTATGCCTTAAATAAATCTTTTTACCAAATGGGGAATCAGTGAGTAATGGCAATTGCTCACAAACCAGAAAATCAGAGGTGTGATCCCAGTGTTGGTCAAGAATGTTCCCCAGCATTTTTTCAACATGGTTTATCCTTGTCAGTGGTGCAGATGGAGGACATTTAACCGCCTTTCAGGCTGCTGATATTCATCTTCAATCATTGCACCACAGATCTGTTAAGCAGTGACATTTGTTAACCTTGTGGTAGGGTGTGCTTAGAGAACCAAAAAGATGTTGTTTGTCATCCTCTCAGCAAAAAAAATAGGTCATTTTAGATCTTGAATAGGTTATGTCTTTATTTCCATAGTTTACTTGTGGATTAGGGGTATCTGGTAGTGGCATATAGGAACTGGATAAAACTCATGAGGTTAGGCAGGCCACTTACTCCCTTGTCACTTACACTTGAATCAAGTACATGCATTAGATCACTTAATCACCTAACTCCATTACCATTTTAGAACACTTGATTTCACTTATCATGATGTGTTATCATGCAAAATCTGGTCAAGTAGAAATTAACAAGATAATTTTCAGTAGGTAATAATAATAAGCCTGCCTCCTAAAAGGGTGTCTGACTACTTAAAAACACTGTGCCCTCATTATTGTCATCAATGAGATTGTAGCTCATGAAATTAATTGTTGTATTTAGGTACATATATGCGCCAGAAATCACTATTGACAATAGATTTTTTCTAAAATTCTTGACGCACCAAGGGAGGAGACCCCAGCACACTCCCTCCTTAAAACTTCCTCACTCAGAATTGGGCACCCCTCAAAAAAACCTGGAAAAAAGCTTGAATTAACCTCTTTATTGAGATAAAATTTTAGTTTCTACATAAATATGTCTATTAGAAGATATGTCTCCAGTTCAAAGATATTTCCTATTTTATTTTTCTTATTAACTGTCCCCATTTACTCAACAAACTTCCGTCACCAAAAACCAAAGACATTTATATCATAGATTGGCTAAAGTAGACTAGAATCCAAATTCATCTTTCAAGATATTTTATACTATCAAACAATCAGTCTCTCAGTGAACGGAAACAAACTTCATATTGGAAGTTCGACGTTTGTACAATGTTTTCCTTCCATTAGCAAGCTCTATAAGACTAAGAGTTAAACGTTACTGAGTTAAAGAAGCAATATTTTTTGCACAAAGAATTAAAGATTACATCAGAACATTCGAAATAGCTTTAGAATTACACATCAGCACCCTATCAATCTTTACCTTAAAGTATGCCATGCTACGCATACGCCTTGCAGTGCTTCGTTTCATTAGATCTAATTCAACTTTGAGAGGGATTTCTGAGGATCCTGCTTTATGAATATGCATGTTTTGAATCTCCTCGACGTTTGCTGCATATTCTATAAGAGTTATCATTTTCTACTTAAAACAGTTAAACATGCATTATGCAAGAGGTAAATCTGGCTATCGCAGGTCTTTATTTAGACCTGAAATGTTATATAAACTATTAATTAGACATTTATTAACATGAAAAGACCATAATCAACACTCAATGCCATCTTATCTGTCCAATTTTCAATGGATTTGAATCCAATCTGCTGTTCAACGTCTGTTGATGATTAAATGCAAAAATGGAAAATCAAGACTTTGTTACTTTATTGTGACACTGATAACAATGACAATCGAGGCTACAAAGATTTCAAAATAAGGTTTTCTCGGCTTAGAGAAAAGCAATTTGACTGAAATTTTCAGCATATTCCCTTTACATCATCTAGTTTTAACTATTATAGTGAGAACTGCCAGATCTTCATCTAATCATCCATAATGTATCTTTAACATAAGGCACAATTACTATGGAGAGGGGACAACATCACCCTAACAAATTTTTTATCTGTTTTTCCATAAGTATGTTTTACAGTTTTTTGCTCTAAAAGAATAAGTCAATTTTGTTTCCACGAAAACAAAAAATTAATATAATCTGAGAAATTTCTAATTAGCATAAAGCACAATGTAAAGTTTCATAAAGATATCTTGAATGGTTGATCAAATATGCTCCGGAAAACAAAATCAGGACAGAATTAGACCATTTAAATATCTCTTCCATAACTTGGTTCAATGCAGGATAGTAAGAATACCAAGTTGTACAGTTTGCCGTACATGTGAAACATATTGAAATTCAATACATGTAATTACAGTGACTTTCTTCAGGGTTATATGTGTGTTGAATATCATTACTTGAATCGATTGAATTACTACATAATTTACATACAAATTATATGGTGAATAGTGATAAAACTTTGGCAACAAGAATGGGGGGATCTGTCACAGGTCATAATAACAAATCACAGTCTGGATGTTTAATGATTCTATGTGAACATGTCAATGTAAGGAATCTTTACGAAACAACACGTTATAGATTAGGTCATTTGACATTGAACTAATGTTATTCCTGCTGTTTCGGTTCCTATAGTGTGTTGTATAACTCTTGTTCAGCAGTGCAGCAGCACGGCAAAAATACTTTGAAGCATTCTACATATAAATCATAATTTATTTCAGATATTGGACAATTATCAAGGTCCTTGCCAGAGCGGAGCCTCAGTAAGATGTTGGCCTTGGTAACCTGGAGGTCCTGTGTTTGATCCCTGCATTGTCTGAGACAGTACATCAGGGTTTTTCGGCGTGGTTCCTGGCAAGGGCCAGAGTATAGTTGTTCAGATGGGTAAAAAAAACTGAGGGACTGTACACGTACAGATGGCATACACATAAAAAAAAAACATTCACAGTTGAAATTTGAAATGAGAGTAGGCCGTGCCGATGTCTGGCAAAATTTCCCTCATAGCACACTGTGTGGCTGATGCCCGTCTTCATTAGCCCAGTTGGTACAGAAAAGTAGAACATTAAAGTTGCAATTGCAAATTATCAAGTTAAATTTTTAAAATGTATTAAAATAAAGCCTTAAAATAGATGGTATCCATAAACAGTTCTACCTTGTTAAAGAATAATCCTATTAATCCTATAATTCACTATTGCCAGCTGAGAAATTGGCAAAAATATCATTTTTAACTTCAAATTCCAACGTTGGAAAATGGCTGCCCCATGTTGTCAATAGCAAAACAGGGGAGGTAATTGTGTTGTTATTGCCTGTGTCATAGATTTTTAAGGGTGGAAAATAATGAAAATGATCGTATAATAGTGATTTGATAACCTATTGAGCAAAAGACATAGAAATAATTATGTTTTGACTATCTTAGAAAATTTGAAATTCTCGCTTTAAAGCCCATTTTATTATATTTCATGTCCTTGGCCGAACTTGTGCTCTGTCTATGAAATAGTTTAAAGCAGTGTGTTTTAAAGATATTGGTTATCGTTTTCAGATAATAAATATACCCTTGATGATTGCTTGTTAATGAGAACGTTAAGATAAGTGTAATCTAGATATCTTTAATATGATACCAATTAAATTTTCAAGATTGTAAAAACGTTAGACTTTAGGTGATAGGTGTTATAGAAAGAGTCAGTATACCCTGCTTCATGCACAACACCATCACTAATAGCTGACCCCCTTGATCCATTCACTTCATTTTATATTTGTTGTTTATTTCTTGCAATGTTTGTGTAGTTTGTCTTGACCGCCATGTTCCTGAAGCAACGACTGCGAGTTTTACAACATCTTGACGTTGCCAGATTACTTCACAATTCCCAAACTTAATAGCTACATTATCTACAGATATGTGAACAGAAGCGTCCAATAAGGGTTTGTGACATCGCGACCTCCATGGAAACTTTGAAATTGAACCAACCTTGAACTTTGCAACTCGATTATCACAGGTAGACATTTTAGCTGGAAAGCGCGAGACTTGGTATTAGCTTGTACCCAATCGAAATTAGTGCAGAAATATGCAGGGTGTTACGTGAAGGACTTAATAAGATGTACGTAGTTAAAGCGACATCAAGCCTTCTATTGAAGATCTTATTGGTTTAAGTAAAACAGAATTGCATCATTCCTAGAGCATTTCAGCTGTGAAATTCTGACATTCTTCGCATCAAAAAGTAAAGAAATTTTATACCTTCCGAGGCATAACTGATTTGTCTCTCAGAAACCATCGAAGACAGAAAATTATTTCCGCAGTTGTTATTGAAAAGGTTGCATCAAATATTCCCTTACTGAACAGTTTCTGTTCAGACAAAAGTGTCCATATTTCTTATACCAGGCCAAAAATGCGTTCTTTTAAAAAAATACACAACAAATCATAAAATTTGCTTTTAGCTGTAATTTGAATTAGATTAATATCAGAACTGATACTTTCTAGAGGAAATAATAGAGACATACGGCATCAATTTTTAAAAAAAAAATGCTGTTCTGATAATTTATATCTCATAAACAATGTTGTGTATTGACAGAAATAGAGTAACATGCCTAATCTCTCATACACTTCAAATAACAAGCAAATAACCAGGTGCTAGAAGCTTTATAAATAAAAAAAAACTTTTATCTGTATGTTACATGAAATTATTTCCGCAGTTGCCATTGAAAAGGTTGCATCAAATATTCCCTTACTGAACAGTTTCTGTTCAGACAAAAGTGTCCATATTTCTTATACCAGGCCAAAAATGCGTTCTTTTAAAAAAATACACAACAAATCATAAAATTTGCTTTTAGCTGTAATTTGAATTAGATTAATATCAGAACTGATACTTTCTAGAGGAAATAATAGAGACATAAGGCATCAATTTTTAAAAAAAAAATGCTGTTCTGATAACAATTTATATCTCATAAACAATGTTGTGTATTGACAGAAATAGAGTAACATGCCTAATCTCTCATACACTTCAAATAACAAGCAAATAACCTGGTGCTAGAAGCTTTATAAATAAAAAAAACCTTTTATCTGTATGTTACATGAAATCAATTTAATATACTACACATTACCATATATTTGTATGTATTTTACCTAGACTCCTGTCAATAATGCTGGTTTAATCAATTATTAATACTGTTATATTAGAAAATATAGTAATTTCATATTCAAAACAAGTTTAACGTCAATACTGAAGTTAAAACAGATTTTTAACCAATATTTAATATACCGACAGTATATAGACATATATTGTAAGAATAGAGAATCAGACAGTAAAACAAATTCTATGCAAGAAACACTGATGGGGTATTATACGGCTCTACAATATGCCCTTCAGCAGCAAAATCGTTAGTGCTAGCTCTAAAATTGTTGTCAACAAATCCTGCAGAGAAAGTTTTAAAAAATCCATCAAAAAATTCCAAGGAGAACTTTGTCCTTTTTGAAATTCGATACAGTCCTTTTTATCTTAATGAACAATTAAAACAGTTCATTCAGAAACAGTCCAATCATAAAATACTGTGAGATATGCCATCAGAAAATTTCAATAGGGTTCTTCCTCATGACAAAAAAATCCCTTAAGATCACTCCCTGAAGATTGTAGACGAATAAAGGACGAAAAGTCACTACAGCAAATGGCAACAATATTCGTTCACATTAAATGTGTACGTACAAATATCTCTCAGTTAGAGTATCCGTTGTCATACCATACAAATCTTTTTATAACACATAAAAAAATAAGCTTTAAACTAAATACACAGTTGTGTAATATTGCTTGCAAAACAAATTATCACATTACTGAACTTCTGTAGTAAATTACCATGTTCTATAGACATATCTTTAATCTGGGGTTGGGTTTTATTTTTTTTTTTTAACTCCTCTCCATGATGTTGAATCAACATAGTATCATCCAGTAGTCTTTAATTGTAGAAGAAATTGTTTTTCAAATAAACAATGTTTGATGATTGATCCCGATCTTGTCAGTCTAACTGTCTGACTAATCTGAGAAAATCGACATAAATCCATTCGTTTATCACTGGCTGTATAATTCCTCAATCATGACATGTTATTTGCTGGTAATTAGTATGCAGAGATCTTTATATGGTGACAAGACATACCAGAACTTTTATTCCTCATGTCAGTTCACTACTGCAATCGATGAGGCATCGGTGCAGATAAAGCAGTATATACTGGTAAGTTAAAGTGTATCCTTAAACCTATCAGATAGCTTATTGGCAGGAGTGGTCATTACTCTCTGTTGACTTTAATTCTCAGCATGACAGTGAAAGCTACCATGTTAATTAATTGTCCAAAAGGAAGTAAAGTATGATGGCTCTCCTTGTGTCTCTTGTCCATCCCAATCTGTCAATTAGAAATATAAATGTAGACACAGTGGCTGTCCATTTACAACATCTTATCAGTCATTTAACAACAAGCTTTTTTGTTAGTAAGCTGAATCCGTATATCATTTTAAAATGTTGCGAGCCGGTTAATTTTTGACGTAATTTTTTACTT
The DNA here is from genome assembly GCF_932274485.2 of Patella vulgata. Lineage (NCBI taxonomy): Eukaryota > Metazoa > Mollusca > Gastropoda > Patellidae > Patella > Patella vulgata. Next base: position 11,184,702 of record NC_065885.2, read on the forward strand.
CTGATTACAAGATATTTTTTTTACAAAAAACATGACAATTTTGACCATTATTCTAAATTTGTTATATATATATTTTAAAGTGTTTCTATACATTACCGGTATGTATTTATTGTATTCTAATTTTTTTGAAAATTAATTCATATTTTATTGGCTTACAAATAAGCTCTCCAGCCAATCAATTTAACTGGTAGCCAGACAAGACAGGTAAATATGACTTAATCGAGAGCCCTAATTTATAATCTTGCTAACCTGGAGGCCCATCGTTTATCTGGAGTGGTTCCACCTAGTCATTTGGATAGCCCAAAAAACAAGATCTGTGTTCATGTTGTCCGGGCAAAATTTCCCTTAAAGTGCACTGTATGGCGAATGCCCAACTTTATTAGTGCTGTGAGAAAAGTAGGACGTCAAAACCCCATTTTATTCATACATTCATTCATTCATTCCAAGTTAAAGAACTGTTCTAGACAGAGTAAGCGTTAAATAGCCCTCACAATACAAATATATTAAACAACCCTTCACCTTTGCATCAAGGATATTTCTAATGACTATATTTGTCTTTCAGAAATTATATGCTTTTGTTCCAAGTAGTCAAGGCCTGACAAGGACAGCTGTTTAGTCGATAGATGGGACGAAAAACCGAGGTCAAGTGTACACATGGCATGCATGTAAAAAATCCCTTGGCAGTTGGAATTCGATATAAGATTAGGCCATAATGCCACTGCCTGGGCAAAATTTAACTCATAGCACACTGTATGGCGTATGACGGTCTTCATTAGCCCAGTGGGAGCAGAACAGTAGGAGGTTGAAGCCCATTTCATTTCATTTTTATCTCCAATCAGTCAAGTTAATTTTAGAGTAAATTCAGCTCTGATACAGGTATTACAGTTTCCTGTACTCTTAACACTATTTCCCATATGACATATAAATGACAGCTACATCTATCTTTTGGGAAATTCACAACAACAAAAAAAGAAAAAAACACAAAAGAATTCAATTTCGCAATCCTTGGTGGAAATCTTTCACATATTTTACAGAACAAGGTTACAATAAAGCCTGAATTAAGAAACATTATGTAAGAGCTAAATCTGCCCATTAGGCCTTTATTCCTAGCTTAAAATGTTATATAAATTATTATTTAGACATTTATTCAAATGATAAGTCCATAATCAACTCTCTAAGCTATGGGTGGCTTGTATATTGAATGGATTAGAATGCCTTCACCATTTAGTAATTTAATGATAAAATGGATAATCAAGACTTTGTTTATTTTCATAGCAATGGTACTTGACAATCAAGACTATCTGGTCAAAACTTCAAACACTCATAACTTCACTCAGCACTTAGTAAACTGACTGAATTATCAATATATTAATTTCTCATAATCTATTTTTCAACTATTATAGCAAGAATAGTGAGTTCTGTTTATCTAAATCTTACATAATGCATCTTTAAGTTTAAAATCATCAGCTTTTAACTGGGACAGGTTATCTTTACATTTATATCGATGCACAACAAATCTATGTTCGTATTACAAGATTTTAACATGAATTATAACAAGAAATCCTCGATGAAGAAATAATTCTATGGACTTGCTAATGCTTGATAGCACCACCATAAAACACAAGTTTATCGTCCTGAAAGGAGACTGTGGCTTAAATATAGCTTTTCCATTGATTTTGTCAGAATTTGTGTGAAAGGAGAAAAGTCTTTGCATAACTACGATGCTAATTCACTTTAAGGCTCACATTTCCATTGTGACCGTCTGCAAGGCGGATGTAAAAAAAAAAAGCTGTTACTCTTAAGGTGGTGAGTTATGGTTAAAGTTTCACCATTAATGTAATAAAGTGATTTGACTAAAACCTTGTTTTTCAGAAAGGTTTCAATTGCTTTTAGATTTCCAGATAATGCATTAGAATTAGAATACTTTAATTCAGGTTGAAAAACAATGACATATTGTGTTATAAGACAAAAGAGAAATGGGAGGATATTTCCGCTAAGGCAGCGACAAATGCTGAACTATCATTTTCCATCGCTCAAATACATTTCGCACAAAAGCCAAGATTAACCATTGGTAACCATTTGAAATCCAGGGAACTTCAAATATAAAACCTTCTTATAAGTATTTTTGAATTGCTGTTCTCAAACGTTTTAAGTTCCAGATCTTTTAATTTTTGAAATTACAAACAAATTAGTTATTCACATAATTCAAGTGGCTGTTAATTTATCAAGAACTAAAAAAACTAAAAACTAATTTGGTCTGTCCCAATATGTATGCAACATGTTATAGTGGGTGTGGGGATCCTAGTATCTAGTATATTATTTCTCAACGAAAGCTACAAAAAAAACCTGTTCTTTTAGCCTTTTTTGACAAACAGAATGGTTTTGTTTTTTCATATTACTTTCTAAATAGTAGGTCTACAAAAAGACCTCCCTTCAAATCATAAATATAAAAGCAAAGAATGAGTCACTAAAATCAATATTGAAATGCACATTCTGAAATCTAAATTTGAAACATCATAGAGCTGAAATTGTTTTTATCAGAGCAAAATTGCAGGTGTTGTATATTTCAGATTACTTTGAAAACCTGTAAAAATAGAAAAAGTTACTTAGATGTGTTTTCAGATGTTTTTACATAGTTAACTATAGTTATTAACCCCCATAATGCACTGATAAGCACTGAAGCATCAGTTCTGTGAGAAGTAAAGTAACATTGTTCATTAATGCTGTGTGGTGTAAACTAACATTGTTCATCAAGAGGAACTCATTCCAAACAATTAAAGCCCAAATGCAGTAGGTACTGAAACATCAATGCTGTGAGCTGTTAAAGAACATTGTTCATCAGGAGGAGCTCATTTCAAACAATTAAATCCCAAATGCAGTAGGTACTGAAACATCAATGCTGTGAGCTGTTAAAGAACATTGTTCATCAGGAGGAGCTCATTTCAAACAATTAAATCCCAAATGCAATAGGTACTGAAACATCAATGCTGTGAGGTTTAAAGTAACCTTGTTCATCAAGAGGACCTCATTCCAAACAATTAAACCTCAATTAATGACGCTTGAACCTAATGTAGCCACACTATTGACACTAATATCAATGAAAATGTGTGGCAGTTATGGAGCATATTTTTTTTATACTTATGTACCTTTTGTGGCCTTTGACTTCTAGCCCGTTTTCTACCCAGTATCTCTAACTCTTGATATTTAGACCCAAAGTACTCCTATAGCTTTCTAAAACATGTAATACCAATTCTCCTAGCCTGGAAATAACAATTTTCGTTGTACCAAATATAATGTGCGAGAGAGAGAGAGAGATGGGGTTTAACATCTATTCGACACAAACTAGGTCATTTCAGGACTAACATATGGTTTAATTTTATTTCAATAATTCGCCAAACCTACTCCTTGTCACGTACAACCGGGGAATCAAAACTACGCCAGTTGACTCAATGATAGACCTTGTGATACAAAGCGCACACGCTAACTATTCGGCCATCCCCCACCTTTCTGATGAAATGATACATTTTTGGGTTGAATCAGTTGAAATAAAATAAATGCACCTTGAATTATCTAGTAACAGATATGTCAGTGATGGATCGGTACTACGTATCAGGAAGTGGAAATAACTTGGACCATGCTGGCATTTTCCTACTTAATCTTATAGATTTTTTTTTAAATGCCAGTTAAACCTTTTGTCTTAATCAATAAATAGGATTTTTGTCTTTTCATGTGACCTGTGTAAGCTCCAGTACATGGATGTGATAAATGGATGAACATTTGTGTATCTCGACTTCAAACAGTAAAACAGGATTACATTATTCCCAACGCAAGTAATGTATCAATTGGTAGGATCCTATTAACCAAAAACCTATTCTTAAATAGTGCTAAGAAGTCAGTCTCAAAAGTCCTGCAATTCTTTTAAAAATAATAAATGCAAGCTGTAAATAGTTTTCGTTTTTAAGTTGGATTCCAGAATTAGCTTCTTCTATTAGGTTAGGATTTATTGTATGTCAGATTTCTCCTTGGAAATTTCCTTATTTCAGACTAAATCCACAATTCCTATTTCAAGTTTCATGCAAAAGTGTTTTCAATTCATTTAAAGCAATATGACCGAAATATCTTTTTTTTTTCTCAATAGTTTGTTTTAAAGGGGAGTGATAAATGGAGTTTAACGTCCACTCTACACAGGCTAGGTCATTTCGGGACTATCATATGGTTCAATTTTATCTCAGTAATTCACTTGCGCGTAGGGGTCTTTTGAAATAGGAGGAAACCTAATGACCCGGAGAACACCTACGAGGTTGGACAGGCGACCCTACTCTTTGTCACGTACAAGCGAAAATCGAAACCACGCCACTTGACTCAATGACAGACCTTATGATACCAATGCACACACGTTACCAGATTGGCCTCTCAACCCCCTATTCTAAAGAAGAGGAATGAATTTTCACATCTCATTAGTACAACAATTGAGTCTTTTTGAGACTAACATATGGTTATATTTTTTATTATGGTGATATGTGCAATGTTTGGCATGTGGACTCTTTTGACTTATCATGTTTTTTCCTGTGGTCATGGAGTGCAATGCATGGGAGGACAATTTTGCTGGAAAGGCAGCAGGCTACTCTTTATCCAATTCCAAATGTCAAGAATCGACCTCTGGGCTATTGTCCAGTAGATTCAATTTTCTCTTTAATATTGGTAACAAAATAATTTTCCCGTTTGCTTTTTAAGATTAGGTTTTCAATATTCACAGTCAGAAATCATTCCCAAATCCAAATTTTTATATCCAAAGTTAATAATGAAATGACAGCATATTAATGCTCAGAAAAATTGTCCATTAACTTAATGAATTTTCAAAGAGCTTTTTAAAAGGAACAACTTCGACTCACGGAACCATAATACAAGATGGAAATTCTGAGATGATAAAAGAAGTTATCTATGATAGAACTGTGACCACCTTCCCATCCCGGACCAACCCAGAGGAAGTGCTAGGGGAGATATGGATAGGAAATAACAGAAATCAATCAAAATGATTCATTTGGACAGAACTCCTCCAGGAAGTGATAAGAACAGAAAGCAATGTACTCTTAGAACCCAAACAATGTGATAAATCTACCAAAATATAACAAATGAACGAAATCTCTTTGTGATACGAAATATCGCAAGGAAAATGAGTAGACAATGTAGAAAAATTATGCGACAGTACAACAGGAAACAGTTTTTGTGATAAAATCACAAATTCTTTGATTCTGTATAATCAGAATGCCTAAGGGATATTGTGAGTTAGTTTAATTATAGCCCAACTTTAACAATATACACACAATATTGTCAGCTTATGTCAATAGAATCAATCATTATTATATCCTTTTATAATGTTATTATTCTCCCCATAAAAGAAATGTCTCCCTACAGTTATATTCTACAAACACTGATTAACATTGATGTCAGAAATACTAATGAAGTCCTTTCCGATAACGTTGTTTTATAGTCGACAAATAGCACCCAGTCTTATTTATTTATTTTTTTCATTTAAATTGATTTTTGGTTGCTATTGGGACGAGGCATTATAATCACTTACTGTTCTATACTGTGGAAACACCTGTGAAAGCACTATATATTAGTTTAAATAAATATTCTATTGTCCGTGGTTATAGCACTTGCTTTATACTGACTGCTCCCAGAATCAAGTGGGATTTATTATTGGTTAGTATCAACCTGAATTAGAAAGATCTGTTAAATCACGACTCAAATACATTTTTAAATATAACAAATAAATAGGTATATGTGCCTCGTATTTAAATAATTTCATGTCTATTGCACATCAATTTTATAGAAGCCAGAAACAGCTTATACCATTTTGCTGAATCAGATGTTATATGAACATATAAGATGAAGAATATTGCAATATTTGAAGTTTCGAAATATCAGATATGAAATTAACGTCTTATATTTCTGCACAGATTGGGCTACTGAGGACGAGCATTCACCATGCATTGTGCTCAGTGCTGTGACAGAAATTTTGTGTTGTCTTTTTCCAGGAGAAATTTTAACAGTTTTCAAAATATTTTTATTTCCTTATATGGTTGCCTCCACTTTGCACTTCACGTATCTTATATGAAGCAGTCTGGCTTTGCACTTAAAAATTTTAGACACCAAATTGTACATCAACAATATGTAATATTGAAACATTATTGAAACAACCCGCTTAAATAATGGCCGACTAGACAATATTGTCCACCAACATGAACACTATGATTAGAATCTCTATTAACCCTCTTTATTTTTGTACGCACTGAATAGCTTATTCCTTCGTAAAGTATTCAAAGGAGACGCCATTTTGTGAAAATGTTGAGAGTCTTGGAATTACCATGTCTGAGTAAGCTCCTGGTACTAAAAGCGGAAGATTTAAAGATTCACCCACAACCAGGAACAGTTTGTTGTTTATAATAATACTCTGGTAATACCATAGACACCACGTCCGACAGGTCTGAACAGAAGAGTAGATGAACATTGTTTGAAGAAATTAACGCTATCGTCTGAAAGATTTCCTTATGCCATTCACTGAACATGCTCTACTGTCATTTAATAAGACAAAATAAACTTGCAAGACATCACCACTCTGTTTCTACATTCATGAAGACAAAATACTTGACTAACATGAGAAGGATAGTATAACTAACTCCTTCTGGAAGCCTTCCACACATTCTGTTCAGAACCGTAAGTTACAAATTCAATGGGGATTTTCATGGCAACAGGACTTCTGAATGTATTTCATATTCATATCCAATTGACCAAATAAGTTATCAGTTTAGTTAGATTTGCTTGGTAAATGGACTTCTGATAGGTACGATATTCATATATGGATGCTCCAATATGTCTAGTCTAGTTATGCTGATGTTGACCGATTTGATTAAATATCTAAAGGTTCTTGTATATATGTATATCAGTGAAGCTCCGAAGTACAGATTGCCGAAAAGGTGATTGTATAAAGTTTATCATTGTATTAATGTCTTAGCCGCAATGAAAATAGATATTAAGTTGTTAACGTATCCACCCTCTAGACAGTTCAATGAGTTATCATAGACCTATTACAAATATGATGGACATTACGAGAAATTTATGTCTTCAACGTAAAATCCTTGCTGGTTTGACAGCCAATTCATTTAACCATTCTTTCTTACTTTTTTTTCTGTAGGAAAGGGAGATAGAGAGCTTGAACATCCACTAAACACAAACTAGGTCATTTCAGGACTAACTTATGGTTTAATTTTGAAATCAGAGGAGCCAGAGAAAACTCATAAGGTTGGGCAGGTCAGGAAAGCCTATTCTTTGTCACGTACAGAGATGGGATAGAAACCATGCCACTTGACTAAATGACAGACCATATGATCTAAAGTGCACATTTAATTTAGACCATTCACTCACTAACCCCGCTTGTAGGAAAGAACCATATGCTAATAAAGAAGCAGTATAGTATTTTGGACCCCTGCAACGGTTGATAAAAACAGTTTTGATTTAACATGATTTAAATATGAAGTTGCATTAGGAATGTTCAAATTAGATGGTTTTGAAAATTTAAGATAAACCAGTCTAGCAATTGCTGAGATACAGACATTTTAGCTTTCAATTTATGAGTCATACATGTTTTTGAATTGTAGTTTTTAAAGCGTTTAACAAGTTAGTACTTAGATTTTTGTGAATATCATTTTTTTCAAAACTAATTACGTTTAATCTTCTGGGAGGAAATAATGCTTCTCTAGTAGGGGTCATCTGTCAATTAACTAATATTCAAATTAAGTCTACTTGACAAATTTATTAATGTGACATTTTTTAAAAAAAAAGGGACAGTTAAGATGTTGTTATTTATTAAGGATATAACCACATAATGTCATCTCTTGATGCCATCGATATTTAGTGGATTTGAATACATTTTGTGATGGAAAATTTAAAATAAAAATGGATAATTGAGACTTGGTTTATTATCGCACTAAAGTTAGTAATGAGGTTTGAGGCTAGCCTAAAATTGAATCGCTAATATCTCGGTTTAGAGTGAAGCAATTTGACTGAAATTTTCAGAGTGAAGCAATTTGACTGAAATTTTCAGAGTGAAGCAATTTGACTGAAATTTTCAGTATATTCTTTTGTCATTATCTATTTTTTAACTATTTTAGCGAGAACTGTCAGCTCTTTCTCTAATCTTACCTAATGCCCCTTTAATTAAGAAATTCAAAAAGTTTCATCTCCGGTACTTGCAATATTTTTGTATAATGCCCATTGCTTTTCTCTCTATAACCTTACTTACTGTAAATATTAAGAGTTTTCAAACAGCGTATTTGAGAAATGTGGAGGTTTGTATGATTAAATAGGTTTGTAGATGACCATAAGACTGGATGTTGATGGTTTTTGTAAAGTACCGTAATAGCAAAATTGCTAATTTAAACTAATCTTTATTCAGTGTCTTGTGAGATCTGGCATTTCCCCTTTAACAAATTCTCTTAGTGAATCAAAGAATTTTTTTTAATATAATTACCAGAAAAGTCCACGATGGGTGCATTAAAAGAAATTAGGAAATGATCTTGACGATCTTTAATCATCTATTCTGGAAAATAGTAGTCCCTGACCTGGCATCCATTGCGAGATATTTTCCAGATTTCTTTAAAGTTCTTATTAATTGTATATTATTAGGGGAGATACTATTACACTGAATGTTCCTTTGAAAATCAATTATTTAAAGGGAAAATTGACCATAAATCAAATTCAAAGTTCTTGCAGGATCTTCTTTATGCTGCTAGTGGTTACTAATGCACACTAATTTGACCGTAGAATTCATTAATAAAAACATTTAAAAAAAGGATAAAGAAAGAGTGCTGTCAATGGTTAACATTGATTCTTAATTCAGGAAAGTTATAAAAAAACGTCTGATATTCTATTACACAGGATTTTACAATGGTGCTACAAGTTTCAACCTTTAATGATGAACTATCAGAAAAAGTCTTGAAGTGTCTCCTTCAGCAAGAGTCCTCACTCAAAATCCATTCCCTGACTTTAAAATTACTGTTTTGTTCATTTTCTATCCTTATAACTTTAAGCATAGTTTAGATTAATTTGAACATGTGCCCTAGTAAAACAGTTCAGACTCGTTCTGTATTTGGCACGTTCAGTAAACAGATTTCGATTCACTGGAGCAGACAAAACTTGATAGTTTTGATCTAATTATAAAAGGTTTTATATTTCCATGTCAGTTATTTTATAGTACCAGAAAACACTCATGTACATCACTAAGATTATTTTAGATCATTAAGTTGGCTTAAGAAGTAATAAAAGTCTACCAGGTACAGAGATAAGAAAATCCATGTTCTATTTTTATATGTAGAACATGGCAGAAAATACTTTTTTCAGCATTTATCTAATCAATTTAGAACTTCGTAAGGCATGTCTCAGTTCTTGTTTATGAACAAACAAACAATTTACTTGATTTACGCTCAAATGTTGTGGTAATCCTAATGTTTAGTACAACTGATTGTGAGGTATTTGGATTTTCAGGAAGTTCCAATATTGGGCGACTTGGGTGACATCAACTTAGTTTAAACAATATTTTATTCATTTGAAAAGGACTGAACAACAGGCAAAACCTACACAAGTTCTTTCCCAGGAGTTCTTTATTATAACGAATCTGTTAAATAAATCAAAGAGAAACGGCAATAAGCGGCTAATACTTACCAGTAACAATCTATGTTCAGCTAATTTAGTAAAGGGATTTCCATTTTAGACTAATAAACATTGATTATCTGAACGCAGCTAACTATAGACCAAGGTCGGAGCTATACTATATACCTGAAAACACCGGAAAACACAGGAAAACTACCGGAAAATACTGGAAAACTACCGGAACATACCATGTTATACTGGGAAAACACTGAATACTGGAAAACACACAAAATACCGGAAAACACCCTAAATAGGTAACCCGGAGAAGGGCTATGCTATAAACCGGAAAATAACCATAACCCTAACCCAGGCACACAGAGGTCCAGGCTCCGGGTTACCTATTTAGGGTGCCAGTCTCCGGGTTACTTATTTAGGGTATTTTCCTGTATTTATAGTGTGTTTTCCGGTATTTAATGTTTTTCCGGTATTCAGTATAACATGGTGTTTTCCTGTAGTTTTGGGTAGTTTTCAGGTGTTTTCTGGTATATAGTATTGTCGAAGGTTCGTTCATGAACATTTTTAATTAATGTTATATGCAAATAAAATTTGAAGAAGGAATAATTACAAGATTTTATAACAATTAAAGGAGACCTGTTTAAGAGTCTGTGCTTTTGAAAAAAAATAAAAAAATAACTGACCAATTGCAAGGTTCCACTAGTTTGTGAAGATTTGTAATAGGTGTTATATGCAAATAAAATTTGAAGGTATAATTATAAGAGTTTACAACAACTATCAGAAACCCGGTTTAAAGTCTGGTGTATCTCTCTTAATGTGTTTACTACATAAGTATCCAGTGTATGTGATTGATGGTTCTGTAATAATTGTTGATTTAAGTATCCTTAATGTTAGCATCATGTAGTTAGAACAGATCTGCTTACATCTGGCAAAGTTACTTAGTTCGAAGTTTATTATCCATTAATGCAGATCAAATCATTGCGTTGATAGGCATATTGGATTTCTAGGTCATTGATTTTTATATTCTGTCATCTCTAAGACTTCATATGACTATTTCTTAGGTAATTTCCCCATGAATGCACCAATTAAATGATTCAGGATCTTTTCTGAGTATCTGGTCTGGCTTGTCAGTAAATTATTGCTGTCTTTTGGTGTATGTACTTATAGCTTAGAGGGGAATAATAACACAAATTTAGCGATTTATAGTCAGAAAGAAGCAAACTAATATTAATGTTTGTTTAAGTTGCTTATGACAACATAATGAAATATCCTATCTGCCATGATATATGATTGCCCCGCGGTGCTTATCTTCATTTTGTTTAGTCACCCATAGGTCAGGAAAAATGATTAGAGAAAATCCTCTACTTCAGAATTTAATATTATGGTAAAATTGATGAAGTTTAAGTTAAATTGTGACAGTAATCTATTGAACAAGGTAAAAATAGTATAATCTTCTTCGATCTCCAGTGCTGATTTTTAGTTAAATTTAATAATATGTCTTTCTCCAGCTGAAAAACCAACAGAATGTTTGCCTATCATATTATATTTCCATTAGATATAAAGTAGTGGAAAATGAGATGATGTCATTGCGATAGTACCACTGTTTCCAGTTAGCACAAAAAGCAGATTCTTCAAGCTAGCTCCGAGCTGTGCCTGAACATTTCCACAGGTGGGATTGCTTGACTGTTACCATTGTTTCCAGTTAACACAAGAGCAGATTTTTCAAGCTAGCTCCGAGCTGTGCCTGAACATTTCCACAGGTGGGATTGCCTGACTGTTACCATTTGTGGAACCATTACAAATTTACCAGAATGAGATGTCATTGTGACAGTACCATTGTTTCCAGTTAACACAAAAAGCAGATTTTTCAAGCTAGCTCCGAGCTGTGTCTGAAGATTTCCACAGGTGGGATTGCCTGACTGTTACCATAACAGGACAGAGATTTGAACAGCATATAGTCATTCAGATGGAAAAAAAACTGGTCCACACCCAGGGGCTTGTTGGTATGCACATAACAGAATCGTAGATAGTTCAGGAGTATAAAATTCTGTAGTTCAGGCAATATGACCCACGTCTTCAGTAGCCCGATTGATGCTGAAAAGTAAGATGACAAACCCCATTTCATTTCATTTGGACACAAATTAGATCTCATTTTCTCTCCCTGATACAATTGCTTCATTCACAATGCCGATTTATCCTTCATCAATTAATCATATAAACTTTCCTTCACCATGGGTTTTATTTAAAGAATAATAGAAATATGACAACAATTCTATCCAATTTATAATTACTACTAGTATTGTATTCTCCTTTATTAATACCATACTTGTCAGTTCCATTAAATCTTTATGTATTGTTTTCCAAATTATCTATCACTTGTGGAAAGTCTAAAGTTACACAAACTAATTCATCTATCTAAACAATGAATGATACTAATGATCTGGTTTAAAGTTGCTGCTTGTCAATTTCATTTTTCGGACAAGAACTAAATTTTCACATCTTAAAATATACTCAAAATGATTATTTCATATTTTATTGAGAGAGAGAGAGAGAGAGAGAGGGGTTTAGTGTCCACTTGACCAAAACTATGTCATTTCGGGACTAACATATGGTTCAATTTTTTTGTATTAATTTGCGTGTGTGTAGGGGTCTTTAGTAGTGGGAGGAATTTGCTTGCGCATAGGGGTCTTTAGCAGTGGGAGGAAACCAGAGGACCCGGGGAAAGCCCATGAAGTCGGACAGGCGACCCTACTCCTTGTCACATACAAGCGGGAAATTTAAACCACGCCACTTGACTCAATGACAGACCTTTTAAGATGCAACAAGCATGCATTAACCATTCGGCCATCCAACCCCACTTAATTCATTAAAAAAACAAAACCAGAATTTTAATGGTAGATAATATCACAGTTTTGAATCACTGAGATGAAAATGAGACCCATGAAAAGATTTCAGCAACAATTATAGGTGCCACTGGCTTGTTTTGTCTATATTCTATGTATTATCTGCAGTGGATGCCAAATGTTGACAAATTTTCAATTCATTATAACTTAGTAAATACATTTCAGATCAGATATTCCTTTTAGAGAGATTCAACTTTCGTAACATTGTAAGGCATTAAACACTGCTTCAATGACTATCAGAAACTTTAAATTAACATCATAGTTTGGTTCACTTATTTCATGTATAATTCGTACTAGACAAGATCTTATAGATAAAAGCAAACATGACAAATTCCCATCCATACATACATAAAAGTACATTTAATCATAAGAGATGGGAAGGCACACCAGCAGAAACTAATTGATACATATGAAGAAAGAGCCTGTATTTTAGTGAGTCAGCAACTCTTGTACACAATGCCAAGATCAAAAAATATTATGGAAAAATGAAATGGGGTTTAACGTCCTACTGTTCTGCTCCTAATCTGGGCTAATGAAGACGGGCATACGCCATACAGTGTGCTATGAGGGAAATTTTGCCTGGGCAGCGGCGCTATGGCCTACTCTTATATCGAATTCCAACTGCCAAGGGATCTTTTACGTGCACGCCAATGTGTACACGGGACCTCGGTTTTTCATCCCATCCGAACGACTAGACAGCTGTCCTTGTCAGGCCCTCCGTTCTGCATCACTGACAAGGGGAAACCACGCCGGAAAATCGAGATGAACTTTCTCGGCCAATGCAGGGATCGAACACCCGACCTCCAGGCTAGCGAGCCAGCGCCTTACCCACTTAGCCACGTGATTCCCCTCATGATATATAAGTTGGGATTTCGAAATAATAATGTTGGAATCTTTCACTGCTGGTGGTATTGAGATCTCTCAATATCACTTTAATTCAATTACTGTAGAGTGTTTCACTGTTGTATATACAACTCCAGTGAGTATTCCTGAATTACATGCTCATCTCCACCTTACATAAACAAAAACACAGTAGAAGTGATTTATAATATTGAATTACTAATCTGAATCATTAATGCAACTCTGGCCTCCTCAGGATAATGGAAAAATAAAATTCTCAGACAAACAGCAGAGGATCTTGTTATAGTTTAAGACAGAGAAGCATAATATTAATATTTGTATAATTCAGATTATAAATAGCTTTTTAAATTAATCTATTATTCTGTTCAGATGCCTATATACAATGGAGAAGTCAGTTATCATTGATTATGCATGCATATATCCTGCTTGAAACAAATGATGAACTGCATTTGCCTAGAGACGGTCGAAACTTGGAAGTTAAAGCCAACCTGTTCAGAAAACTAAGATAAGCTGGCCTGGAAATTAAACCCTTCTTGAAGACTAGCGCATCCTGCTTGAAACAAATGATGAACTGCATTTGCCTAGAGACAGTCGAAACTGGCAAGTTAAAGCCAACCTGTTCAGAAAACTAAGATAAGCTGGCCTCGAAATTAAACCCTACTCGAAGACTAGTGTATTTAAACTGTTTATCGGCCCCTCATATTAAATGGACAAGAAATGATAATAAAAGAATCACAAAGGCAATTAAGTATTTGCCTAGAAATACCATACCTTTGATTGTCTGAGAAGAATTGATGAAATTAGACATTATACTTTCTTATCAAAACATATAAAAATCTATTCATGTATTTATAGCTCTTTGTCTTAGTGAGACAAACGATATTGTTAATGTGCAAAGTCTTCCAAAGAAAAACTTTGAAAATCAACAGATCAAAATATATCAATGTTAATTATTGTTCCAGAGAGAAGATTTTCCCCCGCCACAAAGAATCAAGTGGAGTTGTTACTGTGTCTGTCGTCTCTGTGATATAAGCCATCAAATTATTGTAATGAATCTTCTACGCACACACAATGTCTACTCTAGTTTAGACAAAATCAAACATATAGAAACCTTCTATTAAGATTCGCATGGCTAATAATGTTTGCGTTTCTCTTTACAGCACCATATAGAATGAAAACTTTGTCATTTTCTTGATGAAAAATATGATACATTTTTATTTAAATAAAGTCTTAAGCTGCGTCAAAGTCTTAAAATTTTGAAATAAGATTAGCCTCTTGGTCACATATTGTTGACTTTAAAATCCATTATCTGATTCAAAACCTGTCAACAGTTATAGTGAGTAAAGATATCAATAACTTTGTACTTGGCATTTCGTTTACGACTTTAAACCTTTTTAACATTTAGGCTGCCCAAAACCGAAGTGGTTTAAGGAACCACAGTTTCGGACTGTTTCAGTCTGTTCTGGGAGCACCAGTATTAATATATCTAAATGAAATGAAATAGGGTTTAATGTCCTGCTGTTCTGCTTCTTCTGGGGTATCTATATATCATTTTTCTCTAATTTTTTCAAGGAACTAGGGGTAGTCAGTATTTACATAAGGGTTAAAGGACATCTTGCTTTGTACTGTTACTGTTTAACATATTTTTCATCCTGTTGTGCATATTATGGACAATATCTCATTTTTCACAGCTTTATCACTGATAAAATGTACTCAGAATATTTACCATTTATGTCCCAAAACAAAACAAAACAAAAATGTCAATGAAAGATTATATCCTGGATTGGAATCAATCGGATTGAAAAAAAGGCTAACCAAGAGATTTTACCCAACATATCAGAGGATGCTAAATGTTGCAAATTTTTTAATTTATATCTTTTTAAATGTACTCTTTTTGAACTTATATTTGTTTCAAATGTCACAATGTTGTTGTTAACAAGGGATTCAAAATCATAATCAAGACCATAACCAACTCTTGATGCCATCGTTAGCCTGCAAAATTTAGTGGATTTGAATACGTTTTGTTGTGGATGAAATAACCATAAAAATAGATAATCGAGACATTGTTTATTATCGTAACAACGGTAGTAATGGCGATCGAGGCTAGCCCAAAATTGAATCGTTAATATCTAGGTTCAGAGTGAAGCAATTTGACGGTAATTTTTAGCATATTTTCTTTTCATTATCTATATTTTAACTATTAAAGCAAGAACTCTTTATCTAATCTTACCTTATGCCCCTTTAAATAAGATTTTTACAGTTCAAAATCAACCTTTTAATTATGATATTTACTTTTTAAAATATTTATAACATTGAAGTACCATTGAACAAGTACAGTATATAACAAACAAGTGTGAACATACTGTGGACCAGAAACTGACCATGGTGTTGGATGAAATTCAAAAATCTAATTCACCAAATTGATGCAGAATTGTTCACAGAACAAGCATGCCAATTTTCAAGTCAGGTCCAATCGACGGAGCCTTAGGCTTTTTCGAAGAGTGTCACCCCAAGAACAAAAAAAAGAACAAGATGAGTAGCGGTTCCTGGTTAAAAAAAATATGTTTTTGCAGTGTTGAGAGTAATCCCATCCACAATACATTCTGTATCGACTTCACTAACAAAGACAGAATTCACAATGCAACATGCATTTGTAAATTTAGATGTTTACATTTATCCAAATCTATCAATCAGTTATAATGTCATGTGTAAAATCAATGAGAGATCAGATAGTGAAGTAATCATATGAATGAATAATAGAACAATGTGTGATTAAAGAGACACATTATACCAGGTAAATGATATATTTACCTGTAATTAAACTACAGTGAGTGACAGTATGCACATAACCATCTATCTCTAATACTCATAAATTTCTATGAATTCTCCCTCGGCCTGGCTAGTTTCTGTGATTGTCAAGTCACGTGACAAACATGGCTTCTTTAAATAGATTTTTTATAGCTTGGGGTATTTCCCCACGAATACAATGTTTTGAGCTGGATTTGAAGCAAATTTTTGATATATCATCAATTCACCCAGTTTGTACATGGGAAGGGATCTTTAATGCAATTAATATTTTGCACCAACATAACCAGACCACCTTTCAGTCCATCAACAAATGATCTGAAATGAATGGGATTTAACTTCCTAGTTTTCTGAACCAAATGCACTAATAACTATGGGTCATATACCATGCAGTATGAGGGCAATTTTACCAAGAGTCCATCAACCAAGAGAACCGATAGGATCATGTGGTGTCTTAAGGTCATATGTTATCTAATATAAGAAACTGTTGATTCTGTGTATAGAAGCTGACCTATGTCAAACACTACTGTTATCATAGTTCAAAGTTGAAGTACGTTTGGAGATCAATGGAATCTATTTGGTGTTGAATGTGAACAAACATGTACCATAAAACTATCAATTAAACAATCATCTTGTGTTAATTCTATGCTAATCAAACCCATCCTCACATCATGTACTCTTGTATTGCACTGTGTAATCAATAACATACCACTCTCACACTTTCCCCCACAGCTACAATAGGTAGGTGGACATTGATACACCTTGCACTATTTGCATTAAACTTGAGCTAGTTAACAGCACTCTCAGATTCAAAACCCATTTATTAGTAAAACACTTTAACAGAATCAGTGATAAATTTAGAATTAAAGGGCTGTTATACAAAGATCCTCTCTGTCTCTCTCAGCAAACTTTAGAGTCAGCATATCTACAATTCTTCTAGTAACCTATAAAGACTGTTCATATTTCTACATAATTATTAACACTTGTGTGTTCAGTTTTCATACCATTATTAACATGTTGCCAATGTTTGAAAATATAGGATTTATCAAAGGGTATATAGCATGATGTCGAGTAGGCTATACACACTCTTTCAGAATCTTGATTAATGTAATAGGATACAGTATACATTAATGGCTGTAGACTAAAACACATTATGTTCAATATAGATGTTGATAATAAATTAATTATTTACCTGTAAATAATGACAAGAGATAGAAAAACATATATGATATAGAATCGTTTGATTTGCTCATTTGTTGAATAATGTGTCTAACAGTAAATACTATGAGATATTCTAGAGGAGAGCAACGTGCACTGATAGCAAGCAATAAACTTATATTAAATAAATGAGAACCGTGAACTGAAAATATCTCCTGCCTCGTACATGACAACTATATACCAATAACTAATTGAAGCAATAGGTTAGTATGCAGCAACATCATTAACCCAGAATCGAGGTTTCAATCCCAGTGTTGGCTGAGAAGGTTCTTCAGGATCTCCTGGTCTGGTTCCCCCTCATCCGTGTTGCTGGACAGAAGATCTGGCAAGGAAAAGCATCTAGTTTGATGGGATGAAAAAGCGAAAGTCCCCTGTATGCCATCAGTGATCTCTTGACAATTGGAAATTGAAATTGGCTGCTGTGCCGTAGTCCAGCCAAATTTCCCTAGTGGAAAACTCCATATGAAGGCCCATCTTCATCAACCTGGACGGATGCAAAACCCCAGCTGAATTCATTAAGCATAACAACTATATATATACCGGTAACTGATTGGAGCTAGGTTATCAGATAGTTTGGATTTCATATATACCTCCAGAATTTCATCAGACTTAATTAAGAAGTCTACTGTAATCTAATTTGGTTACACAATGAGCTATTATTAGTCACCTCACAAACAACTGGAGTGAATCAGGATGGGTGGTCTCTTATATAAGGTTTGAAACCAGGTCATTAATTATTCTTAAATCGGACGCTGTTGTTTGTATTTTAGAGGAGAGCCGATTAAAGCTCCCCTTAATCTACAAATTGAAAAAATCGCTCCCCTAAAAAGTTCTCCCAGTTTCGATAAGAAGAGTGATTAAGAAATTAAGGAGAGTGATCTGATATCAAGGAAAGGAGAGTGATTAGTTGTGTGTATGGGAAATGGTTCTGAAGATCAATAACTGCATGTTAGAGGATCATTCCTGGATTCATCAATGATAATAAACCCTCCATGACTTTGTAAAGGAGAGCGATTTTCAATTTTAAGGAGAGGGAGAAAAAGCTCCAATCGGTCGACATTCAGGTGAGCGGCATACACTTGAGAGCGATCACTCACCTTAAAAAACAATGACTGCTTAAAATCCAACCTCTATTCGAAACAAACATTTTCAAAGAGAGCCTTTTTATAGTCTTGAATTTACATCGTAAGCAGCCACACGCTAGAAACATCAGGATATATACTCTAAAAAACACTATTTATTCCTAAAATACTTCAGTTTGATTAACGTAAGCTACCAAGTAAAAAACAATAAAACATATATCAAATGATAAGGTCTGATATGAGAAACTAGGTATCTATTAAGCATATATTTACATAAACCAGACAGAGTATATATATATGTACCATCTATAATTAGACCAAGATAGACTATAATTTTACTCTTATTTAAACCTTGTTTAAGTCAATCACTTTAGTAATAGCCTCGTATATACACTATACCTGTCAGCTACCACCAAATATGGTCTGGCAATGGCTTAGCTCTCTAACTAACCATTTCAAGTCCAGTCCAAGAGTAAACACCAATCTTGAACAATCAATAAGTAATTAATGTCATTACAAACAAGTGCTTATTTGAAAAAAAAAAATCATATGAGCCTCACTTAAAGATACATTAATTAAGGCGCTAAATCTGCCATAAGCATTTTTTTTCCTGACCTCAAATGCGATATAAATTGTTCTTTAGACATTTATTCACATGACACAACTCTCTAGACTAATGGATGGCATTGAGTGGATTAGACAATGTCTGCTATATTTTCGTTAAATGTTAAAATGGAACATCAAGATTTTGTTTATTATTGTAGCAACGATACTTGACAATCGAGACTTCTTAGACTATAGCTTCACAAAACTTCAAACATTCATAAATTCTCTAAGAATAAAGTAATTTGACTGAAATTTTTAACATATTCATTTTTCATTATCTATTTCTAAATTATTATAGCAAGAATGGCCCGCTTTTTTATTTATCTAAATCTTACATAATGCATCTTTAATAAAAAAAATTTAACTTCATTAATTAGTATAACCACAACATTCAAACACAATGTAGTAAAAAAGTTTTTAAAGACTAGATTTTCATTTTATATAGCTTAAATTGGCTTGAATTCTGAAAGTGTCAGATTATCAGAATGCTTTTCTAACTTTTCTTATATCAATATTTTACAAAGAATCCCAGTATAAAAATTGATATATACACCAATCTTTATTAAATAATAGACAACAATTTTCATCCGCCATCAAGCACGTGTACGTTATTATGGAATATATTTAAAGTGCTTTTATCAATACATAAAAAAAGGTCAACATACAAAAACACCAGACTTCTGGCTGCTCGTAATTAACATGTAATTTAATTTAGAATTCACAAAACTTTATTCTATGCAAAATGTCTAAAAATATGTTTATTTTGGGTTACAACAAATTTTTATCGATAAATAAAAAATGTCAACATAAAAAAACAAAAGACTACTGTCTGCTCATAATTTACATATAATTTCATTTATATTTTGCAAATTTCTATGTTTATTTAAATTCTCGACAAATATTAACGTAATCTAGACAATCATACAGGGTAATATATTTTTTATGATTCATTATGAAAATTAACCAAGTTAAAGCAAACTGGCTTCGTATACCCAGTTTGACTTGGCATCATACAACGTATCTTAATGTGAAATTGAAAGATGCATCATTTAAAATTTAGATAAAGATGTGGGCCCTTATTCATGAAAACTTAAACTAAGATACAATCGAAATTTTAAGAAATACTGCAATTCGATTGGTTGACCAATATGCAAATTGGATATATGCAAATTGATTTTACTGGTCAGCCAATCGAATTGCAGTATTTCTTAAAATTTCGATTGTATCTTAGTTTAAGTTTTCGTGAATAAGGGCCCAGACAGTGCTTGCTATAATAGTTAACAAATAGATAATGAAAAGGGAATATGTTGAAAATTTGAGTCAAATTACCTCATTTCGAGCAGAGTCATGGTTGTTGGAAGAATGTCATTGCTACCGTTGTTACAATAATATACAAAGTCTTGATTATCCATTTCTTAATTGAATTATTAACTGGCAATCATGTTTAATCCATTGAAAATCAAAACCATCCGATGTCTAGAGAATTAATTATGGACTTGGCATGTGAATAAATGTCTAATTAACAATTTATATAACATTTGAGGCCAAATGAAAGATCTACATTAGGAAGATATTTAGCTATTACATAAAATGCATCTTTAATAATATACAATCATACAGGACAATTTTGTTTTATGATCACCGTTCATCAACATTAACTTAGTTGAAGAGCACTATTGTCACGGATTGGCTTGGTACTTGATTTGACTCAGTGTCTAGTAATGAATGCAGAATTTGCAAAATGTTCAATTCATAATATCTCTGTAAATTCAGAAGGAAATTGAACCATTTTTGGACTGATCTTTCTTTTAGATAATGAAATATTGTAGTTTGCATGTAATTCAGAATCCCTCAAACGACTATCAGCAGCTTTCAAAAAAAAATACACACGTCTTATCCATAAAAAATACAGTAATTTAGAGCTGCTTAGTGGTCTCTTGTAACTAATCCCTGCTTTATAAGCACATTTAATAACGGTACTTGATATTATCTTCTTGAAAACTGTTGCCATGACATAGCACTTGGGAAACATTTATGTAACCTTCAATCTAATGATCTGAACATTTTGATCAACAACTCAAATAATAAAACAAAGTTGACTATTGGGGCTATACAATTATTACGCAGTATTTATCCACAAACTCAACAAGTTTGAATGACATCAAGCTCATTCCTGATCAGTATTTATTTTTCCACACGGAAGCCATACTTGTTATTGGTATGACAAACACTCAAGAAGCACAACTCAATATTTAACCATCCTCGAAAAGTGTTGGTATCGTGGACCACCAATTAAATATTTATTGTTCTCTAAACAATTGTATCAGAAATAATCTATCATCAACCATGTGTTCTGTACCATTAATGATACATGCATTTACATTACTATTCACCAGGGGTAATATTCATGAATACTTTTAACTATTTTAGGAATTCAGTATTTTTATTGGATGAGAATTAGAGAGAGAGAGAAATGAGGTTTAACATCCACTTGGACACAAACTAGGTCATTTCGGGACTAACATATGGTTCAAATTTATTTCAATAGTGGGAGGAACCAGAGAAAACCCACGAGGTTGGAGAATCAAAACCACGCCAGTTGACTCAGTGACAGACCTTATGATACAACGGCCTTTGTCCTTCAAGAGTTTAAAATTCTAATTTTATGTGCAGTAAAATTGACTGATCTGTTTCAATGCCAGTCAATCAAGACAGGTCGAGATAACTAAATGCGGGTTGCTAAATATATTTATATATAAAACCAACTAGAATCATTTTGTCTCGGTACTCATGCCACCATATCATCGTTGAATCTGTAGATCAAGATCCATTTTTTCCTCAATACTTGATACTCGCTGTTTCAATTCTATTATGAATTATTCAATCGACTTGACAGATTTAACCCATACAAAACAACTTGTACTGCTGTGGAAAAACTCTCTCACGACATCAGTGATCCAAACTCTTGAGTTGTACTTATAACTAAAAATAAGAACATTCATGAATTCAGTAATTCAGTTGTGTGTCTCCTTGTTAAATTTGTGATCTGAATATTTATTGCTGTCCCGAGTCAAATCCTGATGCCAACATCGTACTGATAAGTGTGAAAAGTACAACACATTCATTATAGTGTTCTTCCTATATTTTACATGTATATGTTTTGTAGTTTAGGAGTGACTTCCCAAACTTCTCACTTTATCCTGATATTACATGTATATAAGTCTTTGTAGCTTAGGACGGACTTATGGAAGATTATTTCTTTTGCAAACTAAATAAGTTGCCTCATTAAATAAAGTTTTTATTATTATTATTAGCCGCTAACAGTAACAGGTAGTGCTCATACAAATAGTTTTACAAGGCTATTTAAAATTCAAACTCATTATTTAGTATTTATTATTTGATGTCAATTGAAAGTAATGGAACTTCATCTGTCTTTTGTCTACGAAATATACATATTCAATGAAATGAAATGAAATGAAATGGGGTTTAACGTCCTACTGTTCTGCTCTGATCTGGGCTAATGAAAACAGGCATACGCCATACAGTGTGCTATGAGGGAAATTTTGCCCGGACAGCAGCACTACGGCCTACTCTTATATCGAATTCCAACTGTCAAGGGATCTTTTACGTGCACACCAATGTGTACACGGGACCTCGTTTTTTTTGTCCCATCCAAACGACTAGACAGCTGTCCTTGTCAGGCCTATTAATTCAATGAAATCCACTAACGTTCAATACTAAACAAACAGATAAAAGAAAATATATTGATTTGAACAATCTACCATTCCGTTTTTAAAATGATTATTGAAATGCTAATTGAATAAAGACTTATTTGTATGGTAAAATCAGCATCTAGATGACCAACTATCTAAAGGACAGTTTGTCTAGAAGTTAAATATATCACATAGTGACTAGAAAATGAACAATTTTCAAGATAATTTCACGATAATATAAAGGAGCCCCCTGTTACCGACCACATCTTATCAAAAGCCTGAGCTCTGCTGCAATAAAGCGTGAATAATTAGTACTATTTGTATTGAGTGAATATTCAATTCTTAGTTCAATTTTTCACACTCAAAGAATTACCAACCGTGGAACAATTATGAAGATTTATATAACAGCCAGCACATAATGATGATTTCATTAATTATCGCAATCATGTCACAAAATATCATTATGTAACTATCACAACACTCCTACACAATTCTGTTGTTGTATACATGATGAAATTTAACGACACAGAAATGAAGTGAAATTAAATGGTTTAACGTCCTGCTAATGAATATGTGCTATATGCAGTGTGCTATGAGAGAAATTTTTCCCAGACAACGGCACTCAGGCATACTCTCATTTCAAATACCTACTTTCTGTGCATGCCAACATATACATGTACACAGGACACACTTCAGTGCATGCCAATATATACATGGGACACACTTTAATGATACAGGACTCCAAACTTAATGAAAATATTTCAATATAGCCATAAGAAAATTTGTCTTAAATGTTGCGCTCTTGATCTGATTAGGTCCTATATGTGTGAAGAGGATACACAATGTAATAAATTTAGGTACAGATCCACTTTATAATTCGTCCACGCAGAGTATTTCTTCAAATGCATTTCTATGACTTTCTTATAAGTTTATAAAAGAATCCTGAAATACTTAAATAAACTCTGTTATGTCATAACCTCATTTCCAGGGTTAAATGGACGTTAACCATTTTACAAGAAGTAGTAACACCTAACTTTCTCGACTCGTTGATTAATCATAAATCTTTTATGGTACCACCGAGTTCATGATCAAGCACATAGAGGAAATCCCATTGATACCATTGTTATCTCTATATATAGATATATAGAGAGATAGGTTAATGTGAATATGAGTGGTTTCCAATATTCAGGTGAATCATTATCTTTCAGTATACTTTCTACATAAAATGTTTATTTCTGGGAAATATCTTTTGAATATTTGAAATAACACTTCCTCTCGAATGATATGATCCATATGATGGCCTGTATACAATAGCATACTTCAAAGTTTTATACGATATTTGTGAATTACAATTTAAACATGCACTATGCAAAAGCTAAATCTGCCTATTGCAGGTCTTTCTTTAGGCCTGAAATGTTATCTAAATTATTAATTAGACATTAATTAACTTCTCCATAATCAACTGTCGATGTCAATGCTAGAATGTGATATTAACTGGATTAGGATCCCATTTGCTGCTCAACTTTCATTCATAATTTAATAATGAAATGGATAATCAAGACTATTGTACCGCCTTTAGTGATGATAATCCAGGCCAGGCCTACAATTCAATCGCTAAATTCTCGGTTCAGAGTGGATCAATTTCACTGTAATTTTCAGCAAATTCCCGTTACAGTATCTCGTTTTTAACTATTATAGTAAGAACTGCCAGCTCTTTATCTAATCTCCCATAATGCATATTTAATTCTAGTTATTTTTTGCTTGAAATAACGATTGAAGCAAAGTTAGCGTCAGAATCCTTTTACATAACTTCATAGTTTCCTTATAGCTTACATTGTCCATGTTTTTGGGGATAGTTCAGATAGCTAACAAATCTTTATTGTACTTCGGATGGTGATGTTAAACTTAACACAGCTTTCATGTTACCAAACTAAATATTTTGGATTTATAAGCCTTCATTTCTCATAATCATAATGAATTAAATATGGCTGCTAACTAACTAAGCCTATTACCACTTGCTTTTTTTTCCTTGACCTGAAGTAACATATTCATCACTTCAACCTAAACTAATTCAGACAAGGTGGAAACAGGGCTGGGAAATATCTCGAAGAACTTTCTCTGTTGACACTGCGTTTTAAACCCCACATCCCTGTTTAAGTCAGCGAGTGCCATATTCACTGAGTCACCATGGCTCCCAAAACATTAGTAACTCACACTAAGGCATGTCAAATACATACAGCATGCTAATATTTAATCTGACAGTCAAAATTATTCCAACACCTAAAAAGCTATACAATAATACCACGGGACAAGCATCTTCACCTAGGTGAGCCTTTAAGTCTCTGGGGGAGCAGTAATTGTATCTTTCAACCAATCTGGTATTATCACCCCTATTATTAAGGAAAGGAAGAGTCCAATATCAGTGATCCAAGGCAACTTGATGAGAGTGAAAAAAAATAAATGATAAAACCAAAAGAAGAGACAAATCTGACAATCATTCAGTTAAATTCCATTTTTATTGGTGTAATGTACAAAGGTGACACATAATCATGTCTGCTCATCAAGTAACATAATGTGATAAAAAAAAAATATCTCCACAAAAAATATGCAATAAACCGGAAACTTTGAATTCTATGTCATTTTTGTTGGCAATTATTCTGATTTGCTATTTTTTTTTCTAAGTGATTTTGTCTGCATTAGTGCTTATATTATTGTGTAACACTCGCTGTTACAAAGCCTGTCATATCTGAGTGATTATTCAAAACCCCCGTATTGATCCAGTATGGATCAGCACATGGTTTCTTACAGACATGTCAATCAAACAGTTCTAACTTATGTCTATATCTTGTTCCAAATCGGCAATAAAAATTTTTAAAGCCATATTTCATTGTTTCAATTTCCGCTACGATCGTTCTACTTTTGATATTGCTTCAATATTTTCAGTTATCCTTAAAGATAGGTTGGCAGGCAATGAAACAAACACCCACATCGGATAAGTCGTACAAAGCATTCCAAAAAGGTTGTTACATTGTGAATCGTTTGATATTAAATAAAAAGAAAAATCTTTAGGGATATAACTCTAGAAATTATTAACAGAAATTATTGCAATTCCATTATAAATGCCAAACATGCGGAGGGGAGAGCAAATTACGGCCACATTTTGATGTAGGCATATAATTAAAGTGGTTCAATTCTAATCAGCTAAAGGGGGCATCTTTTTAATTCCATTGAATTAAAGCAGGGTGGTTATCTACTGTTGAGATTTTGTTTGTATGCGTTTCCTTAATTAAATGTCACAAAAACAATTTGAGAACGATCGTGAATAATTAGATAATGTCCGAAAAATGCAAATGGCAATTAGTGAAATCACCCTTAGTGGAAGCGGATGTTAACATCCCACTAACTAACGAACAACTGAACTGGTTTCAGAAATGACAGAATTCGCAAACTTCTTTGGTTACAACCTTCTGCTTACATTGTAATTAATGACAAGTTTTAAATTTCAGCAACAATGATTTATCACGATAAGTCAAATTTGTAATAGTAATAATGCTTCACCAGACTTCCTCATTCTTGAGTGGTCAAGTCTTTTTATTTTCATAGTGGGACTCGTACTGAACTGCAATGACTGGAAAGCCTACCACTAAGAAGAGGACTTTTTCAAGACATCCTATAAAATATGTCCGAATCCACCAAATGGCATTGATTTTTCAAAATTTTGTGGGGGAGGACTTGCGAGTGGCTGGCATAGGACTCTCACTATTTATTCAGATCACCTTCTTTTTAATTTAGGAAATCAACCCTGGATAGAAGTTATATCAAACTGAGTATTAGAATCAAATTAGTCACCTCTTGTCACCGGACATGATAATTAAAATATTTATATTGGTAAATATAACAGTTGCTAATCATTAACATCAGGATGTATTATTAATCAGTATATTAGACAGCTAGAGTATCCTACGGCTGATCAAGTGATGAACCAAGAATATTTCTATGTAGTCCGCCGGTTTCAGTGCCAATGCCCAACAGGGCTCTCATTATCGTCATATTTGCCAATTTTGACTGGATGGCAGTGAAATAAACTCACTGGAGAACTTGTCTATCGATCAATTCAAATTCAAATTTTAAAGAATTTAAACTTAAATTTAAAGTCAAAAAAATATCTTAAAATTTGGATGTATAAACTTTAAGTTCCTGTGATTTTTACATGCATGTGTAATTTATCATATCTGCTTGGAACAATGACTTGCCTTGTATTCCTTGAAGAGTTAAAAAAAGCACTGGTAAAATAAATGTAAAATATCATGTTACTGACACAAACTGTCAGTTTTATTTACTTTATCTATTCATCTAATGAAGATTATAAAGATGGCGATGTTTACAAAAGTGTAATTTGCACCTTTGCTGAAAGTAATAACTACTGCAAGTAAAACCTGTTAATGGATGATAATGTGATCATTAACCATAACTTCTGTCAAACTCTTCATCCATACATCCACCCACATGTTAGAACCATTTTCAAATTATTTCATTCCATTCTTTTCAAAAATATCCTTTCTTACTTCAAAACATTTTTCAGGACTATGTTTTATGAGTTATTCCTATATTTTATGAGATATTTGCACCATTCCTATTTTCCAGAAAGATTCCACAGATTTGCCATGATATCTACAATTCTATATTTTCTTATCCTAAAAGGTGGGTTGGATGACCAAATGGTTAGCAAGTGCGTGCTGCATCATAAGGTCTGTTATTGAGTCAACTGGTTGTACGTGGCAAGGAGTAGGGTCACCTGTCCAACCTTGTGGGTTTTTTCCGGGTCCCCCGGTTTCCTTCCACCACTAATGACCCCAACGCGCAAGCAAATTGTTGAAATAAAATTGAACCATGTGTTAGTCCCAAAATGACCAAGTTTGTGTCAAGTGGACATTAAACCCCTCTCTCTCTCTCTCTCTCTCTCTCTCTCTCTCATAACCTAAAAATTGTACACTTTAATGTACATGAAGATGACAATGTTCAATTCAATCTTTAACCTTTCGCTGTCTTGTTAACTTTTGCCACCTGTCAAGTAAGAGAAGAGTATTTATATTCAAATTGCATGCTTCTGTCCTAGAAATACAACAACTTTTATTTCTACTGTGCAAGAACTAAACTTGCCTAAAGCAGGGCTGTTATTTTTTGGGATTTGAATGTTATATAAATTAATATTTAGACATATATTAACATGACAAGCCTGTAATCAACACTCTAGACCATCAGATATTGAGTGGATTAGGTAATGCCTGCCATATCCTTATTACACGCTAATATGAGAGAGAGAAATGGGGTTTAACGTCCACTCGACACAGACTAGGTCATTTCGGGACTAACATATGGTTAATTTTATTTGAATAATTCGCTTGCGCATAGGGGTCTTTAGCAGTGGGAGGAAACCGGAGGACCCAGAGAAAACCCACAAGGTTGGACAGGTGACCCTACTCCTTGTCACGTACAACTAGGGATTCGAAACCACGCCAGTTAACTCAATGACAGGCCTTATGATACAGCACGTACGTGCTAACCATTCGACCATTCCAACCCCCCTCACGCTAATATGAACGGTCAAGCCCAAATTTTCCCGAAGATACGTGTAATGGATGGATTTTGTCAGAAAAATGTAATATGACGTATCAGCTGCTTTATGATGTCCTTGAGAATAATTGTTTTACAATGGTAAAATAAAACTCAATGCTACCTAGTGGATCACTGGGGTTGATGACGTATTCATGAGCTGATTATTGTAACAATGTTGGTCAATCTTGCTTAGCTTACATTCAACATCGTGATCTTTTAGTTTTAGCGACATGAATCTTTTACATGCTGGGTCAAGTACATGTGATGACAAGCTGTGATGAAGATGATCCTTTCTTAAACCAAATAGCTGAAAACTGGCTGTGATTACTCAGTTAATGATTTCGCTAAAGGTTGTTAAAGTCAGAACTGTTCTGTTGAGTAGATGGCCTGCAATCTTAATTGTGTACTGTATAGAAGCACTCAATCCATACTGATTTAATGAATTAATAACCACTTTCCTTTTTTTGTTGAACCTCCCAGAGGAGAACATAGATTTTTTTAAATCAAATAATTAACTACAAGATTTCTTTTTTTATCATATTCTTTCAATCAGCATTTTTCCTCATCTAACGTAAACCCACATTCTATCTCTGGATTCGTAAAATGAGCAAGAACCTTGTTCAGTCTCCTAGAAATACAGCAGGGATTGATTTTGTAAAATAAATGTAACACAATCTTAAAAGCTTTGTTAATGTAAACTACTGGTGAAGAACGAACAGACCTTTACTATAACTAACGATTGACTAAAGAGAAGAAACGTTTATAGCATGGCAAAAACGTGCTTAATACCGATGACAGAGAGTTAAGGAAATTGATTAAGCCAAATGTAACATGTTGGTCTAAGGCAGCGAGTTTTATTTCATGATTATCAGTTACTCAACCAGCTATTAATAAGGATGTGACATTTCTAATAATGTCAATGGGAAGGAGGCTCGGAAATAGGGTTAAGCTTCCACTCACCTCAAACAGGTCATTTGGATGATAAATGCTTTATTATAATGCATTCAAGTAAAATTAGTATGAATGAAGGTAATAGAATAGAAAATGGTTTACGAATTTAGAGCTTATTTCTACCAATCGAGTGTCTGTGCCGTTTTCTTTATTTAAGTTTTGTTGACTAGACTTGGGTCAAGTTCTTCTTTTGGGAGTCAGAGTGGCTTGGATAGTATGTAGGTCCCTGGTTCAATCCACGTGTTGGATGAGAAAGTTCCTTTGGATTTCCTGGTGGGGTTTTTCCTTGTCAGAGGTGCAGGATGGAGGACCTGGCAAGGAAAAGGAGATAGTCCTTTGGATGGTAAATAAACCAAAGTTATGTGTATACAATTGGTCGCATGTTATAGATCTGCTAAAAGTAGGAAATTTCCCCATGCACACTGCACGGTGTATGTCCCCATTTTTACTAGCACTGTTGGTGTATTTTTATCTCATTTTGTGTTCTTATCTCTTAACATTGTGTTTTATCTTTAATATCCTTTACACTTTAAAATTTTGTTGATGCTCTGGTATACTCTGGTCAGTTTTAACCTCAAAGCTACAACTTGCGACAAATTCTGTTCCCAATGCAAGGGAAGCTTACTCTTTCGAGAACACCACATACCAATTGCAAATATGAAAGGAATAATGTCTTATGAGCTGTTACGAGAGAGAGAGAGAGAAATGGGGGTTTAATGTCCACTCAAAACAAACTAAATCATTTCGGGATTAACATATGGTTCAATTTTAGTTCAATAATTCGCTTGCACTTAGGGGTCTTTTAACAGTGGGAGGAAACCTGAGGACCTGTAGAAAACCCACGAGATTGGACAGGCGACCACACTCCTTGTCCCTGCAAACAGGGAATCGAAACCATGCCAGTTGACTTAATGACAGACCTTATGATACAACAAACACCCGCTAACCATTCTGCCATCCATCACACCATGAAAGTAATAATATCTTGTGAGCCGTTGAACTGCAATGTGTAACAGACTTGTGTATTGTATGTGTTTCTATATTCATTAGTTTAATGCATCAAATTTATTTAGTTCATGAATTCCAATTTCAAGCAACAATCCAGACAATAAACGTTTTCAGCTTGTTTGATTAACGTCATCCCCTTTATTTCAACTAAATATCCAGCTCAGAAATTTGACGAAAGACTAAATACCATTACCTACGATAATAAAGTAAATCTAATAAACATCTGCGTCTGATTCCAACTCCTGTAAGACCAAAGATTATCAAGGACATGTTATTCCACATCTTAAAATTGGATGAACGAAAGCAAACATTAATAACGAACATTAACTACATTGCGTTAAGTAAATACGGCCATTTTGATAAGGTTGGATCACAATCAAATGGACATGATTGGCCTATTTATATCATAAATACATCATTGAATTTGTAAAAGATCTTTGATCCATCTACTAGTCATGTACACGAGACGTCTGGCAATCTCCTTTCATAAAGAACTCAGGAGAAACCTCTACAGGCTATAGGACACATTCAAACCATTTATCTTCTATTTAACCAATCTTCAACAAGGGACAAGAAACGTTACACTGTCGGGATACCATTATGTACAACAGAATACCACACAGTAGACAGATTTTACCAGTGCAGAAATTTATTCCGCTATAAAATTGACTGAAGTGGCGCTAATTTCCCTGAATATACGTATAGTATGTATTCTTGATAGCTGTACTACTTTCAGTATGTATGTCAAATCTTAAAACAGAATGGACTAAATAAAATCATCTTTTGTTCTAGGTTTTTAATTTAATTTGTTAATTTATGTAATAGAAAGAACTGGTAAATCATAACTACAGAAGCCTGTCCCTGCTCTTGTAGCCATGTGAATTATGGTTGTATTAGGTCCTTGGCTGCTGTAGAGTCTTTTGTTTTCATGAGATTTATCCAATAATAAGGAATTTAACAAAACTTCTCAATGAATAAAGGAACATTTATATGCTCCAGATTCTTATGGACCCCTTTTCAATTGTATACAGTACAGGCCCACCAGAGTCCACTGGCAAATTATCTACTCCTGTGTTTATTGCTTCTACCCGGTCGCAACTGATCATAGTAAAATCTTTGAGCAAGTGAGAAAAATAGTATAATTCACAATCAGGTCTAGCACCAATCACTCAGATCTACATCCTGTTGTTGATCAATTGAGTAAAGAAAAAATCTGTATTATTTATTTTTGCCAAGTCTTATATTATGAACCCAATTTGTCTCTTTTTCCTTCTTGATCACCAGATCTAAAATCTTCCCTCATCATTCCATGGCCTATACCAGTAATAAACCAGAACAAATCATCCTTCTCAACTCTGTTATAATCAATCAGAGGCCTTGAAGAGTCCTGGTCCCCGAATTCACAAAGTATTCTCAGACTTAAATTAAGAATTTACTCAACTTTCAATCACTGTTTATGAGAAATATCTTTGATCCAGAAACAGAAAACTTTCCCCAAAGTTTCTTATTGATGTATTTGATACATTAAAATAACAAAAGTTTTACAAAGGGCTATATTTTAGTTAAAATAAGGCAAACAATTTTGAGTAAATTCTTAACTTAAGTCTGACAATGCTTTATGAACTTGGGGTCAGAACAAATCTTTCTTCTCAATTCTGTTATCAATGAGAGGCCTTGAAGAGTCCTGATTTACCAGAAACTACAATCAGACATCAAGCATTATTCCAGACAAATGTATCAATAAACATCAATCATCACAGTCCTCTTGATCACCATCTTAATATCCACTTTATCTATCTTCGTATCAGTAAAACCTATAATAATCCAAGATCTTATTTGCAACTGCAGGACAAGATCATCATCATTAGTAGTAACAAGAATCCTCAACCATACTAATGTTAACCTACTTAAACAATAAACTTATTAGCAGACTAAAACCTCTGGACACTAATTCCAGCGTCGTTATTTATTAATAGCTGGAGGTTTGAGTAGCCTTCAATAAATGACGTGACAATACAAATAAATATCGTCTTTAGAAATTTGTAACTAAACGTATTGGAAGCTATGTATACAGTGTCATTCAGCTACTGGTTGGTTACTGTATCACGCATACATGTATCAAAAATCTATAGTTTCATTAACGTTTCTTCTACCCTTGCCAACCATACACCCCTTTCATTTCATTAATAGCACACCAGAGCAGACATCAAGAGATCAAACTGTTTTCTTTAAGCTTAGTCTTTATTTCACTCATAATATTCACATGTAAACTATCTTTTTTTAAAGGTAAAGTCCCATATACATTTTAGTGATCAAAATTGGTTATTTCCAGATTGAATGACCCCATGCAACTATCTGAAACTCTGTCGTGTACAGTTTTGAAGAAATTCAAACGGTCAGATTCTTTGTGGGGCTGGCTATAATAAGTCACCAAATTTCACACTGTGTAAGTGTTTTCATGTCTATATCCTATTTAGTGATCATGATTATCAAGTTACTCATGCAAAAGAAGAATAGAACAGCACAATATTTTGATTTAAAACTTTCAGACAAGATAAACATGCTATTTCATTATATTTTGGCACTGAATTTGCATACTATAATCCTCTTTATTTACGATGTCCTGTGAAATATGAAACTGCTCCTTTAACCCTACCATAAGAGCGAAATTAATACCAATATATGGCATGTGTAGGTGTGTTCTAATTATGGGATGTTTGCTATAAGTCAGACAAATATGGCAGTTTGTCTGTTATTCTATGTAATGCATGTCTTACGGGCAACAACCACAACTGGTAGAACCTCTGTACAATCTCCATTCTTCTATTATTTATAAATACAAAATACTTTTCTCTGCTTATAGTGTTCATGTTCAAGTATTTATATTAGCAAACTCCTCTTTTTAATACCTGCTAGCCATAAATGTTTCTTTATATAATTTTTCCCCTAGAGGCAACATGGTCTTTATTAAAACATGTCTGTGACCATCTGATGTCATAACATATATACAGCAGCAAATTCAGTGAAACAGTAAATTTTATTTTTTCGAGTTAATGAATGCTTTCTTTAGGTATATATAAGTAACAATATTTCGGAAGATAATTTTTCTGTCACTGAAAAACTGGAATTTGGTATGATCATATTTCTCTTGTTGAAAGTGGCACATTAACTGATGATCACAGAGAATGTTACATTAATCTTTTTAAAAAAGAAATGGTATTTGACTTAATTCTCTCACTTTAAATTTTTTCTCTATAAAGTGAATGGATGTTTTTTCACAAACTGGGCTATGATGTCAGGCATACACCAAGCATCGTGTCATGGGCAAATTTTGCCTGATGATCACAGAGAATGTTACATTAATCTTTTAAAAAAAATGGTATTTGACTTAATTCCCTCACTTTAAATTTTTTCTCTATAATGTTAATAAAGTGAATGGACATCTTTTCATAAGCTTGACTATCATGACAGGCATATATCAAGCATGGTGTCATGGGCACTCTCCATTCAATTCCAGCTGACAAGTTGTTTGTTTAAATGCACACATGTACACAGGACTTCAGTTTTGCACCCCATTCAAATGACTAGACACAGTTCTGCACGCAAGACATCAGAAAACCAAACTAGAAAATTGTGAGGGAATTCCGCAGCCAAAACCTGCACTGAAATTCCACGTTTAATGACCCAGCACTTCTTCTTCACTGATTACTATGTCAATATTTTTTTATTTTAAATATTGCTTTTAATTAGTATTGGTTCAGTGATTTCTATATTTAAACTGTCTGTGTTGACTTTATATAATACGACTCTTACTCCAAGGTTACCCAGACAATACACAATTTAAAAACATTCTGTTAGTTGTCTGTATCCAATAATAAATATTTCATACAACAATTATGAGGAAAATTGAACTGCCGAGAACAATCATAGCTTGTTATTTGATAGAAGCAGATTATTTCCTACATGAGGATAAAGGACTTTAAGCTACTGGACAATCTTTTTCAATATCGGTAACTGTCATCCGTTAAGTTATTCTATTTCTGTTAATTCAACGCGATATGTGGATCAAGGATATTAATCTGGAATTGTGACATACATTTAGTTAATATTGTCACTTAACTCACTATCCATACACGCTGAATACACGCATCTCCTCTCGTCCACCTATATTTTATCCAATCTATTTAATGACATTAATCGGCTCGATGATGATTTGGGGCTTCCAGTGATCAGATATGATTACAGAAATCATATCTCTCTCTCTCCAGTTTACGCCCACTCAAGATTGATCTACATGTTCCTTTCACTACAAGCATGTCTATACCATGTCATTACAATATAACCTGCAACAACCCACAAAATTCTAGACTAAAGGGGATATACACACACTGTTTCATAGTGGTACTGAGAAAGCCTGCTTTTAACTCTGTAGAAGATGATTAACCTTTGAGTTCACATGCAGTATAGTTCGACATGTAACTTACATTATACAGGGTTGATAACACAAGTATTATTTACATCGGATGTAGCAACACAGATGGGTTCTGGTAGAATCAATTCCTTTTACTCATTTTACACCCACGGTGTGGGTCCCACGCGAACTATTTTATGTTACTATTTACACTAAAATAGAAAATATTTTTCATCCAAGATATACTTCCAGTCCAACCAAATATTGGTCTAAATTTATTAAGATCGATCTATTCTAATGGAAGTCATTACTTTCTATAGATTTCACACTGCTATCTTTATTGTCTTGGACCCATCAATTGACTACCGAAGGATAACTCATTTATATCAATGAACATCCAGCTTAATATGGAATCTAATTAGCATTAAGCATTTGAATTCCTGTCTAAAGAAGATTTTTAAGTTCGTTCAAATAAGTAAAATGGGAATGTAGGACGTTTCAACCAGTGGACATTTTTGACTAGGACAAAATAACCTGGGCAAAAATGTCCTTCCGCCGTAAAATGGATATTGACCTCGTTGGAGTATTGTGACTTTAATGTATGGATTATTGACCAAAAAAACCCCAACAAATTCATCAAATGATCTTGGTATTAGTGTCAAATATCAGTACAGAAGTTTTTGTGCTAAGCTACCACAATTATCTAAATTACATGTGAGAATTTCATGTTTAGATGCTTAACATAAAAATACTGGCTTAACTTTGATGTCTGAAAGCAAAGGTGAGGCAAATGAACAAGTTTAAAACCACTAGCTTGAGATCTGTCCTCTAGAAGTTGTCTTTTCTTCTAAGGTGGCTTATGTTAGCTCTGTGAATACTTTGGGCATTTCCATTTCACTTCTTTTTGTGGGAGATATGTTTAAAAAAATATCAATAAAATTATATCAAAAACAAAAATCAGTGTGCGTGCCTGACAAAATGACAGACACCAGAGGAATCGTGCCCGACAAAGCACGATACTGTGCCTGAAAATGTCTGAATTTCAGTCCGACTGTGAATGTGTTCTGTCTGTGACAGGTATAGACTGTTAGTCCTGAAATGACCAATAGTATCTTAAAAGTAAAACCCATCTCTTTAAAGAGTAGACTTTATTATATATGGTAAATTGATAAATAGCTCTTTATATTTTTTGGGGAACAAATCTAACAATCAGCTAATTTACAAAGTGGTTAGTGCAACATGAGTTTTATGATATTTTATCACATTTTTCTTCCCTTTTATAAACCCAATGGGATTGTTCATGTTCTGAAAATAAGAGTCAATATGCTTTTTACGTTCCACAATAATATTTGGATATAAAAATATTTCTGTTATTAGCAAACACTTTCACTCGATTCTAGATCTATTAAGTTCTGTGTAAACTCTTTCATCGAGAGTTCAAATCTATATCAAACTTTTGTGGGGAAGTGAAAAAAAAAGCTCAAAGGACAACTTTATTAATTCTTTGAAGAAATAAATTTCATCAGTTGTTAATATCATTCATCATTAACAGAAAATAATCCTGTCAAGTTGAGGTTTTAGACATCAAATTGATCATTCAGTTGATCAATAATAATAATTAAATAAATTTCACAGTTGTATACAAGTACACGAAATTTTTAATATTGATATGAGTTCAACTATGTAACAAAAAACCCTGCAGTCTTCGTTTATTAACTTATCAATATCTCATAGTTTACCAATATTTGATAGTTTATTGATATCCCACAATTTAAATCATTGTTACTTTAAGCTTAAGTCAGGCTTCAACCCTTGCTTTACTTTTACATATCCCAAAGGTCCCTGTAAATGTTTGTTAAACGAAGAAACAGGTGATTATTCTAACGGGGACTGACGTAATTTCCCGAAGATCAATTTAAGGCAAAAGATCAAATAGCTCGATGTTTTTGATCCAAAGAAAATAAAGAATAAGAAAATTACTGGATCAATTTAATTAAAATTACACTAGACATATGTTAAAAAAAAAAAACTTTCCATGTCTATTTTCTTACAAAACATGAGTAAGTGGATATTTTTATTCACGCAAACAGATTTCTAACATTCCCCCACTACAAAAATAGCGCTAATAATTCACAAATTGTTTTGAAGGAAAACAATAAAGTTTAGATCAATTACTTATCTTCAGAATCAAAAAGTAATACCATTGAATACAATTTCTAAGTAAATATTACATTGAACAAGGTAAGACAAAACCCTTTATTGTATAATCAATTACCTATTAAAAGAACTATGTGTTTATTTAAACAATAATATGATCAGAACAAATGCCAATATTGGTGTCATTTCACTTTATATTTAAAGATAGGTTACTAGGCAATGAAACAAACCCCCACAATCACGAAAAGTTGCCGGAGTAAACTATAAAGGCTGTGACATACCCATATTTATTTGTTTGTAGGTAAAGGGAGCATTTAAAAGACCCTAAACAACCCATCAAGTAATAATCTGAAATAATCACAATCTGATAGGCTTATAGCTCTTTGTAGCTCTAACATAAACCAAACGTGTCTTTAATCAGATGATGACTTCTGTTCCAAGCACGCTAATATTCTCTTTTGTCTCAGGAACAAAAAACAAACATGTATAAGGCAAGAAACTTAACAAATAAGTTAGAAAACACACCCACCATAGAAAACTTCTTAATACAAATAACAAAAGAAAAATTTAATATTAAATTTTTTTTTTTTAATATATTCATAACTCAAACTTTTTCATAAGGATATTGATTCTTGTTCATATGTAGGCCTATTGAATTCCATCTTGAATATTAAAAAAATATGCAAATGAGTTTAAAACATTTGGTCTTTTAGTCACAGGTTTGAAACAGGGTATGACTATAAACAGAAAATCTGTTATGAATGTCGGATAAATTTGAAAATAAGTTAAACCCAACAATAAGAATTGCAGACATGTAGTAAAAAAGATGGCTTAAAACCATAAAGATTTCCACTAAAGATAAATCCTATGTTATCTTGGAAAGTAAAGTAAAGGAAAGGAATAGACTTTACATCTCGTAACCACAAATATTTCAATCATTTGAAGAATAACATGTTATTTTTTCTATGGTCACATAAGCAAGGCTGGGGGGGGGGGGGAATCTCTCGGAGAGCTGTATTTTCTGCCTACTATTTATCAATTTCCAACTGCCAAGGGTTCTTCAACGTATTCACAAATGTGTATTTTGGTGGTGGATCTTATTTTTTGTCAAAATCGAATTACTAGGCAACAGATGTTCCCCCTGTCAATTGGGAACCCGGCTTGACAAATCCTGGGATTTTCCCGTGCCTACAATCATCCTCTGAATCACCAGTGGCATCGTTCCATTCTACTCCACTAAGCCCTAGTTCCATTCACAGGGTTTTCGTGAATTCAAATTATCTGCCCTTGATCGTAGGTTGATTCTACGAACCAATCAAAAAACAGTTAACATACCAGTCTTAGCGTCATGGTTTATGTTCTGCACAATAATCTTATTTGCAATAAAATATGAGTTACTTCTCTTCGCCCTCGATTGGTGGATAAAAATAGCACAAGGGCAGATAATTTTACTATGTGTCTCCCCAGTGAATAAACTCAGGGCCCTGTTTCACGAAATTTTAACTAAAGATAAAATCCAAATTTTAGTAGATATTTCAATTTTGATTGGCTAAGCACTAAAATCAATCTAATATTATCCAATCAAATTACTAAAATTTGGATTTTATCTCAGTTAAAATTTCGTGAAACAGGCCCCAGGGGTTAGTGGAGTAGAATGGATCGATACCACTGGGGATACCGAAGATAGCCTAAAATGGGATTCCTGGGAAATTATAATCAAACGATAAATTCCCTAACCACTTGATTACCACAGGTTTTGTATTCAGTTTTTGTATTTAAATCTGAATTTGTAGAACCCTCTATAATATTCACTTTTAATAATCCTTTTATGCATTATATTAAAGTCTGTATATCAAAAATCAATTGAAATTATCTACAATTATAGTTTTAATTAGTTTGTCGAACAGTTCTAATCAATATAGATGCAAAATACAATAAGATTAAATTGACGAGAGTAATGATTGCATACATGTACACAATGTTTGAACGCTTGCTACTGTCTGTCACTTTCTCCAGATCAATTTTAATTGACAAATTAAATGAAATAAAACTCGATTGAAACAAAATATTAATATAATTGGTTGATATTATGTCAGAAGTAACAACAACGCTGAACTAATTAAAATTCTTCAATTCATGCTTCATAAATCTTGTATGAATTTATGATAAGATCATTAACGTCAATTAATTTCTGACAAAATTTTTTTACAACTAATAATTCAAACTATTATTTGAAGTATGGAGTTAAAAATCAATAGACGAAACTATCTATGTGTTATTAACATGCAACTTCCCAGATGTGAATTGAAATTAAGTGCAACAAATGTGTTGAACCATAAATTTACAATACTGGAAACAGGATGATTAGTGTCAAATTAAAATGAATTATTATTGAATTAAAAACTTCCCACTATGTATTTTTAAACTGAAATTAAAGGTTGCAAATTTGTTAACTATCAGTTTAAATGAAATGAGATCTTGCTTTATGTTCTACCTTTTTGCACCTACCAGCCGAATGAAAACAGGGAAATTTTGCCTTCCTATCTTTTTTCAAATTCCAACTTATGTCAATTAGGACGTTAAACTCCATTTCATTTTATTTTGATTATGTACATCCCATCCGAACAACTAGATGCTGGTCATAGACAAGCTCTCCATCCTGCACCATTAATAAGGGAAAGCCAGACTGCAAAATCATGAGGAACGTTCTCTGGACCCTACTGATTAGTCAATCAATGTCTTTCTTACCGAGCCGTTGTGGCTCCTAAAATAACGATTACAATTAATTATCATTGTTAACATAGAAATTGCACGTATCCATATTTTAGCGAAACAAAAATCCATATTAATTTACTTTTTCTAAGCTAAAGGAGCCAAGTCTCTAATTCAATATTTTCAATAATATTTGAAATTAAAAACATGAATTAGAATTGAATACTGGTCAATTTCAACCAATATTGATGTTGTTATCTTGCCGTGACAATATAGGATCCTAATATCATTTTATAATCAATGTATATAGTGGTGTATTCTATGGTCATTAAAGGCTCAATACCACTCTTGTTGTAACTGAATAATATGTCCCAATCTTTATTCTGGTCAACAAATTGTACTATTTTACAATATTCCAACTAATTGATGATACAAATTTCATGTTAACACACCTAATTTAAAAAATTAGAAAAATTCAACTAAATGATTTGAAAAGCCTGACGTAAAGCTTTTCAAATGTGACTTGGATTTAAAAATATTTTTGAACCCTCTGGACAAGTAAAATAGGATTTAATGGATAATTTACAAAACAGGTAGGACACTAACACATCTAGTACTTAGAATAAGGCTATTTTTTTATTTTCTGGAGCTGTCAAGCCAGCAAGTGTGTTATTGTCCCTTTAACAAATAAAAACATATCCTACAAGACAATACTGAAGTAATTAGTAAGATTGATTTACAAACGACAAAATAATAATGAAAAAAAAAAACCTGTAGAATGGACTTAGCAGACAGAAACGAATGTCATTCAATTTGAACTGTTCACGGACATAATTGATTAGAAATCACAATATTTTTTTCAAACATTGAATATAAATCACTTTACATACATTCATAATATAAGAAATTAATTTGTACTTTTAGAACCATCTTCATCTATTTCAAGGTTCCAAGGAATACAGCCAAAACCAGTCACTTTTTATTAGGTTTAAATTCTAATTTCAGGCTGCGTAATTATAAATGTCACAACTGATACCTAAATAATAATCCACATTGATTTTTGTTTCTTACTTAATAATCACATTTCATTTTATTTCATTTCAAATTGCAGGTTTGGTAAAATGATTACAGCACGGAATTACGGAGCAAAGAATCCCAAGTCATTTAAGACACTGACAAATATGTTTGAACAGTAGTGAACCCAGGATCACTGTATTTATCATTATTGAACAAATTGATCAGCTTGTGAAGACAAGAGAAAAAAAGCAAGACCTCTATCAATATCCTGCTTTAATCCATAATTCTATTGTAAAAGTGACTCGGATTTGTGCGGAAAACATCCAGGAAATAAATTATAGTATGTGAAAGCGGAGAAAATACCATCCC
Source organism: Patella vulgata (assembly GCF_932274485.2). Taxonomy (NCBI): domain Eukaryota; kingdom Metazoa; phylum Mollusca; class Gastropoda; family Patellidae; genus Patella; species Patella vulgata. The sequence goes on from NC_065885.2 coordinate 11,225,797, forward strand.
TTTTTATGGAAAACTTTTGAATTCTTGAAACTGACCAGTTAATTGGTTAAAATTCTGTGGCATATTGTAAAGATTGGGTCCAGTGACGTACAAAACAACTCGGTGGTAGTCTACATAATTACGTTAGAAGAACAGTAGTGGATGCTTCACTTGGAGAAGTAACCAGTTATTGAAAACTTGTCGTGTGTTCATGAGCACATCTTTACAATTAAGACACAGAACGACGCGACAAGCCACGTCCCATTGACTTCTATCTTCTTGCATTAATTGGCAGTTAAGGTTTTTGGATCTAAAACTTCATCGGAACTCATATTATATCCTCTTTTCATAAAAGAGAAAAAAGAGAGACTTATTTGACGTATAAAAGTGAGTTTCAATTATAAGAGAATTGTGATTATCTAGAGCTTAGCTACATGGATGTCAAAGTGTGTATGATGTATAGATTATTCGTCCAACTGAACGCCAGCACAGTTAGTCAATGATCTACTGTGTGACACTATTCCTATCAGTCGCTGGTGGCTTAACATGAAAACATGCTAACAGGAAATAGTGGGACTACTCTTTGAGGACAAGAAGGATTTTTGGTTAGAAAACTTTGCATACTGCAATGCTTTTTTTTCCTCTTCATTGACTTCTCTTGTTCTTGTCCACTAGCAAACTTTCATTAACAGTGGGACTGTTTTGTATTGAATGAATCTTATCTGATTATATATAAAACCACCATCAACAACATTTCCTATGGTTGTGGAACGAGGAAACCATTTTACCGTGCTCTTAAAGTTCGTCCTGTCTAATCCGCTGATATTCTACATAGTTTTAATCATGGTAGTATTGAGTTTTCGCTTTAGGAAAAATAAAGTCGTACGTCTAACGCGAAAATATTAGTGAATATTGTTTGCCTAAGGGCTTCATGTTATTATGGATTCATCCAAATTTGGTAAGTATTTATATTTGTTTCAAATAACATCATATAAATTTTTTTTTTTTTTTAAATTATTCCGATATATTATAGAAAAACAATCTTTTTTGATATAATGGCAAAAAATTCTTGTGATACATTATGAAGGTTCAGAACAGCACAAACATTTGCAATATTATCATTTATTATCAAAGAATTTCTGACAATACAAGAACAAGCTACGTGTATGTATCAATGTCTTCAGTGACAAAAAATATACCTGGCTATGAAGGTTTAAAAAAGGTACTAACATTTGCAACACTATTATCAAAAGCCCATCGAACAATACAAAAACAAGCTACAATAATATGACATAATGTCTTTCAAACAAACTATTAATATCAATATTGAATATCATTTCAAAAACATCAGAGAAAATTTATTTCATTAATTTATTTATTTGAGTTTTATATTTAAGACTAGATCTACATTTACCTCTAGAAAAATTAATTAAACATGGACAAAGAACAACATCAGAGAATATCAGTATCATTATTATCCCTAAAGGGGTATTCAAATACTGATTTAAAGCATGGCAAACAAGGCTTTATAAATATAAACAATAGAAGTAACATCCGTTTACCTGCAATAAATTATTAGGAGAAAGATAAAGACATTAGAAATCTAGCTGTTTGATCTATGTAATGAGTTTATCTCATGACTATATCATCCCCAGTGATCATTACTATAATTAAAAGCTAAAATGAAACTTTGGATATCTTAATATCATATTAATGAAATTTCGAATGCTGATAAGCTGTAATAGTCTTGCTGTAATTAAAGTGTTAATTTCATACTGGCATGAAATTCTTTTTGTTAAAACACGTACAGATTTTAATATTTCAGTAAATATTTCATCAGCATTTTTCTTGAACTATAAATTTTTTAATACCCAATAACATATCAAATCGTCATAACTGTCTGATCAAAACCGTTAATTTCAAACTTTTACGAGTTTATATTATTGTGAAACAAAGATTCGAACTATTAGCGTAAATATTTAATATGTATCTTACTATAAAGGTATAACATACTTTAAAGGTTTTAATACCCAATAAGGGACCGAATCGTCATTACAGTCTGATTAAAACGTAATCATAAATGTTATTTCAGGCTTATTAATGAATCTAATACTGAACTCATTTATAGCTAGTTGCCATGTTACAGTGAAGAAAACATGGAATCAAATTAATGACATCTTTGTTGTATGACTTGCTCATCGTTTACATAAGTCAATTAAAAAAAAAACATGGTAAATTTTTATTCAACCCCGGAAATAAACAAAGTTATTGATGAAGATAATCATGTTGACTGAGAGTACAAGATTGATTTTGAGAGAAGGTGACATACAGTCACAGCCCCCTGGGTATAATCAATTACCGAGGATAATATTTAGAGAGATACTAGTGATACAAACCATTGATTATATACATTCTAATAGGCCATTCAGATGGGGAGCCATGGTGGCTGAGACGCTGGCTCGCTAGCCTAGAGTTTGCGTGTTCGATCCCTGCATTAGCCGAAAAAGTTCATCATGATTTCCCGACGTGGTTTCCCCTTGTCAGTGGTGCAGGAAGGAGGGCCTAACAAGGACAGCTATCTAGTCGATCGGATGGCACGAAAAACCAAAGTACCGTGTATACATTACCGTGCACATAAAAGATCCCTTGGCAGTTGGAATTCAATATAAGAGTATGCCCATCTTCATTAGCCCAATTGGAGCAGAACAACAGGACGTTAAACCCAATTTTATTTCATTTTATTTGCCATTCAGACGCTTCTGTTATATGGTTTACAAATGCTATTGAATATTAAAACCAGTTTAACTATGTTACGGTGGGGTAAATAAACCTGTTTAAAAACCCCAGTCTTCTGACTTTTACACAGCTTTTTTTAAAAGCTGGCTTATCATGGAAATTTTAATGGATTGGCTTAAAAACAGTTGTGCAGGATGGAGGACCTGACAAGGAAAATCATCTAGTTGTTCTGATGGTGCAGAAAATCGAGGTCCACATGTGTACTTGTTTGGTGTGCTCATAAAAGAACCCTTGACAGTTGGAACTCCGTGAATAGTAATCAAAAGTACAGCTAACCAGACAAAATTTATCCCAATGTGCACTGCTTGGTGTATGCTTGTCTTCATTATCCCAGTTGGAGCAGAAAAGTAGGATATTAAACCCCATTTCATATCTTTTATATTTGAATCCCTCAATATACATCATCCATGATTTTGCTACAGCAGACTTATTTTGGACAATTCCACATGAAATACTAATACAGTTACATAATGTAAATGAAATCCTTCAGCCTGGCTTCCTTTAAGAAATAACTCACACAACAGCCACAAATTGATCGAAAAAATAGCAAGAATTAATCAAAGCAAATAAAACAAAAAAAAAATGTGTTTTTAGAATTCCTCTTTATGGGTCTTAGTCATTAGACACAAAAACACAAATTTAATCACTTACAAAAAAAACTAAATCTTTATATTCTTGCCAAAGGTGCAGTTAATTACTAATTGAAGGTTAGGTTTGATGGATGAGCAACAGGAACGTGTAAAAAAAAAACGTCGTAAAAACCCAAAGAATTTGCCCTCAAATTAAGATCCACTTCACTGTGAGTCTAGAAGGTAATAAATAAGAAAAATAATAGTACGGTTTGGGTAACAACCTATCATTGAAGAATGTATAAATCCACTCCTATATCCTGGTTCTTAATAAAAAAAAATTCTTTTAAGTGTTAAAATCCTCCATTCTCCATTGGTGGTGGTCTTCTCTTTTATTAGTATATATACCACATTACAATGAAATATGTCAAAAACAATTTTAAATATCATTAACGAGAAATGTGTTAAACAGAGACAATTAAACAATGCTACATGTTTCTTGAAAGCTGATTTGATTTCTGAACATATCTAAAATATTTCTTCATCTGTCCCCTCATTTCCAGCTAAATTTACGCATAATTTCATAAACCCAGAGTAAACCCACAAGATTGAGAAGGCACACCTATCTCCAAGCCACATATGTTAGCACCAGGGATCGGAACCATGACCGCAAGCCAGAGGTGATCGGCCAGCTAGATCTTGAAGCGCAACACTCTAGATCACTAGAGCATCCCAAACCCCCTTGTCATTGTTAGTCAACTACTATGATGTATATAGATTGGTGTGTATTTCATGCTGCAATTATATCACACTCCATAAAACATGCAATATACACCCTTAACTCTATACACATTACTGTCTGTGTATCATAATACAGACAAATAAAGCAGTGCACTACAAGCTAATACATAACTTGATTACATACATAGATTCTGATTGATACACAAAATTCCACTAATGAATACACAAAATGTATGTTAATTAAATTATATGGATATACATAATGCTAACAGAAACTCCCAAAAATATTCCTAAAATGATTAATTAATGAAATAGAGTTTGCGGTAGAAATTCAAGACATTTTAACCAATAGACCGACAATTACCATAACAAAAAAGAAGAATCTGGTGGTTGCTGAAGAATTTATATTTCTTTAGTTAGATAAAACAGCATTATTATGGTGCCACATGGCTTCCTGTTCTTGCTTTACCAATTCATGTAACTCTAGGTAGCTTATACTAATGACAGACATGCTGACTTGAATTTACTCCAAATAAAGTACCTGAATACAAATCAGTACCGAACTCCAAATAATAAATACTCATGTTGAATGTGGTTTAACATACAATAAAAATAGCATGTTAGAAGAAAACCGACAAAGACATTATTTATGATACCACTTTCCAAAACCAAATTACAAAATTATACAAAACGTATATTTATCCTAACATATACAAAATGAAATGAAATGGGGTTTTAATCTGATTTTTGTGCACATGTAGTGTACAATGAGGGAATTTTGACATCACAGCAGCTTTATGGCCTACTCTTATTTTGATTTCCAACTGCCAGGGGATCTTTAATGTTCTGTCAACATTATGCACGGGTGAATCCTGAGGTATTTTCCCAGTCAACACCAGGATTAAACCTGTGATTACCAGGTTTGGGAGCAAGCGCATATTCGCTGAGCGACCATAGCTCGACTAATAGAACAACTATATTTACCGTACCCAATCTTCCCCCAATAAAATCAAATATCATAATAATTAAAATTTAACTTCCAATGAAGAAAATCATTCCTGGGTTTTAAAAAAAAAATGAGAAAGATAATAGGCAGTGATCTTTCAGTCACCAGAGATTTGTGGAAAATTGAGCTCTACACATTTAGATCAAATTTGATAAGCCAATTTCAAGTTTGATCAAAGGTCACACGATGCAAACAGGGCTAGCGCTAATCCCAACCCTAACCCTGGACCTAGCCCTAACCTACAATCTCGCCAACAATCATGTGCCCTAACCTTATTTATATCTCAGCAACCTTGACGAAAATTGAGCTGGCCTTAACAAACAGATTTAGCCGCTCAACACAGGGGTTGGGTTAGCTTCACACTTTTTGATCCAAAAATCAATGGTCATGTAATTCATTGATCCAAAGGAACACCATTTCTAAAGAAACAGGCAGCTTGCACTTGGAATCGTGAATATCGAACAATACAGATCAAATATTGCCCCCTGAGGTCAAACAAATGACTTCATAATAATATGAATATGTAATTTATAAAAGAAAAATGTCGCTGGAAGTGTGTCAACTAATTTGGCTCAGAATTTTGTAAATTTTGTAAACATGTCTCATCTGGTTTTTGATTTAAAATGTTCATTAAAAATATATTATTAACAACAAATTTCAAAGACGATAAAGGTAAGGGGGAACTTTTTGACCAGCCCATTTCTTTTTAATGATCTCTAAAAATTCATCTTTAATTAAGATGATTACTTAGATCTATCTATAATGAATACATAAACAGAAACCCACTCCTCCAAACTAAAACCACACCTTTTTACTGCCCAAGATTCTTTGAAATTTGGCGTTAAGAGTCGGTGTGTATTAAGAAAACTATAAAACAAGGCGAAAACTTCTGAGGTTTTAATGTTGATGAAAAGAGAAGCCTTCTGTTTCATTTGATAAAGTAAATAAGCTGTAAGCTAATGAACAAGCTGGTATAAATAACACTATAACTCGATGTTTAACTACAGTCAGTGGAAATACCTTTAAGCCACACTGATCATTCACCGACAAGTGTCTTTAAGAAAATGCTGAGGTGTATCTCTTGTGGATAATCAGGATTTGGTGAAATAAGAATAATGTGGAGAATATTGGAAGGGTAGGATGTCTTTAATCTGTTTGTAGTTTTATTCTCTTTAAAAAAAAAAAAAATATCCTCAGATATAGTGTTGTCAAGGGGATTTTGAGAAGATCACCATTAAGGATGAGCATTACCGTAAGAAACTTAATGTACAAGTAATTTTTTTCTTAAAATTAGATTTAAGATCTTTTAACAAAAATAATTAGAGAACTTATAATAGATAAAAGGATTTGTTATCAATAAAGTTAGATGTGATCAACTTAAAATACAATATTCACATAAATACATGTATCATTAATATTCAATTGGTTTTAATGTTAGCACACATGTGGAGTTTATATTTTTAATACTGACATTTGCTTTTGGTTGCTTGTGTTCAAGTCACAAGAGACAGTCTTCAAATTGATGATAGAAACAAAAATCTTTGAATTGACTTTTGGCGACAACTATTTTCAGACACGCACACAAGTTGTAATTATTTTCCGATGTTGGAAAAAAAATTAGAATTACCTCCTGCTCCGATGTTGGAAAAAAAAATTAAAATTACCTCCTGCTTTTTTCTGAAGTGCATTTTCAGTTGTATAGATGAAATTATATTTATCTAATTTACAACTAATATACAATGAAATCAATTCATTCAGATCTGGTGTTAGTTTTTTTTATATGCGTATATATTAGGGTTGTATGGGGTTTTGCTCATTCCAATTGATGAAGACAAATAGGACTTTAAACCCCATTTCATTTCACTTCTTTAGCCCTCTTCAGATAATGAGCAGAGTGTCAGCAGAAAATATATGCTAATTTCTAATTTAAACAAACATTCACACTCTGTTGATGTCAGATCAATTTGAAGCATCATTTTTCTGAGTTTTCAACAAGCTTGTTCTCTTAATTTCCAAAAACATTTTGAAGCTAAATGTTTTTATAGAAAAGAAAAAAGACAAATTTCAGTGATAACACATAATCAAAAAAGACTGGCTATTACTCTCAGTAAACAAAATATTCTAATTAAAACAAATAAAACTTTTTGGAGGGGGAGGGGGGTCAAATCTTGCATTGAAAAACTACTTGAGATATGTTATTACTATTGGTTAAGTTTCTCTGACAAAAAAAGCAAGCAAATATAACATTTGAAACTTTGATGTAAATTAATGTTTAAAGCTTAAGTATAAAATACTTTTAATTTACACTTAATCAAATGCTGTATAAATGTTTTGCATGTTCACAGATGTCTGCAAAACTCAGACATAAATTGGTTATGAGAAATAAATATGAAATGAAAGTGGGTTTATTGTCCTACTTTTTTTACACCATCAAGGCTAAATGAAGACACCATGCAGTGTGATAAGAGGAATAGCAGCATTTCTGACTGCTCTTCATCGAATGTACACAGGAACTCTTTTTTTGTGCATAATCCCAAATGACCAGGCACTGTTCTTTGCTGGGCTCTACCTCTTTGCACCTACCAGCCAAATGGAAACAAGCATTGTGTGTGCTATGAGGGAAATTTTGCCTGCCTAAGCTTTTTCAAATTCCAACTGCCAAGGGTTCGATTATGTACAACTAGGGAGACAGAGAGAGAGAAATGGAGTTTAACGTCCACTTGACACAAACTAGGTCATTTCGGAACTAACATATGGTTTAATGTTTTTATTTCAATAATTCGCTTATGATACAGCGTGCACGTGCTAACCATTCGGCCATCCAACCCCCCTATGTACAACTAGACGTTAAACTCCATTTCATTTTATTTTGATTATGTACATCCCATCCGAACAACTAGATGCTGTTCATAGACAAGTCCTCCGTCATGCACTACTGACAAGGAGAAACCATGATGAAAAAATTGTGAGGAACTTTCTCAGCAATACTGGGACAACCTGATTAGTGAGCCAGTGCCCTCACACACTGAGCCACTGTGGCTCCATTGATTATCAGAGTAGACTGCAGGAATATAAAGTAGCAAGGACCTGCTGGGAGATGTTCAAATACACCTAGTGTTAAATGTTTCTAAGGATATTTTGAGTACATAATAAATACTTGTCTGTTTATATTTCAAGTGGGCTGATGGACCTACCATAAGTCAAGTTTTCATGAAACCCTAAAAACTGTGTTCACCTCATGTCAAACAATTCTAAAGCAAGTACTTTTAGTTTTTCTTCAAGTGGTTACTTTTGAAAGTCACACATCATCAATTTTAGAAAGTTATGACTAATATTTTTTTAGCTTTAGCTACAAAAACTATGGCATAATCAACATTCCAGAAACATTTCCTGTAGTTACATCATGCAGAGAATGATTTACCTGTCATGCTAAACTAAGGAGTTTCGTTCATTTTTGTCTTAATTAAACACAGAAACAGTCGTCTTTGTATAATAATTCAATATTTCAAAATTTTCAGCTCGTTTTTTTTGGAGGAAAAATCTTTTTCAACAAGAATTTGTGATGTTATAAAACAATGCTTATAAGTTTCAATGATTTCTTTGGTTTATTCATGAGCCACGTTGTACGGAAACAGTTAAGGTTGGTTATTTTAGAAGAAATAAAAATAAGGGGACGAATCTCTACTCGACACTAACCAGGTCATTTTGGGAATAACATGTGGTTTGTTTTTATTTCAATAAATACTTGCACGAAAAGGTTTTAAACTCAAAGAAAATCAGAATAATTCTTTTGTTGGATATTCAGCACTTTCTAAATAGAAAATACTCATTATTATTACATACAGACACCACATTCTTGAAATATATTAAAAGAAACGAATCATAAAATCTAATTTTCTGATGTAGTCGTAATGTCTTCTCACATGTTTCTCATTCACCTACAATACAAAAGAGGTGCGTAACTTGAAGTAGTTGATCATCATAAGTAGATAACTCTTCCTTAGAGACGTAACATACTTTGTTTATTCGACACCTATCCTTCTCCGTACCTGTTCAACAAAACATCAATAACATCACCCAATTACCGCTTTCATCTTTAATACCAGTATTCCAAATATATGTTGAACAATAAAAATGGAAATAGCACTTTCAAGACGTCTAATCAACTATAAATTTATTAAAAAAAATTCTCGTTCATCACTGTTATTTCATAATTATGGCACATTACACTCTGAAAATGGTCCTGATACAAGTTCCATTAGACAGAGTATCAAACGACACAATTTCGCCTTTAAGTACGGGTAAGGGGACGGCAAATTCCTTCTCCATCCTCCCATTTTATCCTAACGCTTGACTTGCCTCTCAATCATGTCAGGCTGTTCTGACAAGTTTCTTTGGGAAACATATGTGTCCGATATAGTGTTCATATTGGTATATACAATAGAAAAACAAATCCATATACTTTGAAATCGTATGCACAAAGTGATAAACAGGTAGACTGACATCTGCATAGTCTGACCCAGACATTAGAATATTTGAATAAATTTGACAATAAAAAAAATAATAAATCGGTGAACTTTCTGTGATATATATATCTGTCTCATACCATAACTCCGAATGTTTAGAGATGATGTGGATCACATCAAAGTTATTAATCATCGTACAGATAATTTCATTGAAATATTCATATCCAAAAATTTTGTTCTATTCCCAAAGGCTGTAAATTATGTGGGCAATGTTCAAGTGATTCGTCTCCATACAGATAATTTCATCAAAATTGTTATTTCTTCGTATCATACCATGCACAACCAACTGTTCATACTAATTAATGATGAAATTGAATTTATTGAGTACAAAGCTCTTCAAAATTGGCATTAAAATGTCAGATCAATATACATGTTGATCAGTCATAAGAGAACTCTTCAATTCATCTTAAACTAATATTAAACAGGTTATTATTCCAATATACTCCAAAGTTCATACAAGTTCTAGTTCATTTTTTTCTCATCGTCTATATATAAAACATTTAATTTTTATGTATATACCTTTACCTGTAACGTAAAAGGAACTCAAACTGCTGGCTATAGTTTTTCTATAAAAAGCCTTGGGCAGTTGAAATTCAATAAAGAGTACCGAATGGTAGCTTGAAACATCACTGCTCTGGTAAATATTTCTCTCATAGCACTCTGCATGGCATATGCCCTTCTTTATTAGTCCAGTTGGAGCAGATAAGTAGGAGGAAGGTAAACCCCATTTCATTTCATTTCTATTTAGATTATATTATTATAAAAAAATTTTAAGGACATAATTTTTTTAGGAAAGTTATTTAATCTCATACTTTAATCTATTTTGCTCATGTCATTTGATTAAAGTCAAGTTTTTGTTTTAAGAAAAAAGGTTAAACACCATTAATAAACTGCTATACTTTGTGCCGGAGGCTTCAATTTATTGAGTACAAAGATGCCAATGACCACAGGTTTTCATTATTGGAGGGAAGGAACGCCTCTTCTTTTATAATGAAACCTACAGCAATATATGGTTCAGTGTATAACTCGATTGGAATTACTTTCATGAGCTTGTATGTACATTTCTAATGTTCATATGTTTACAATGAGAACTAATAAAGGTTAGTGCAGAAAAGTAGGATGTTGAACCCTGTTTCATTTCATTTGTCAGTTATAAAATGGTATTTCATTTGAAAAAAGTATAACTGACAGTTACACAGGACTAGGATAAAGCTTTACAAGTGTCTTTCACCTGAACTCAACTGCCAGATATATATATATATCAGTGACTGCTCTTTTAAGGATGCCTTTATAAAAGAGATAAATCTGACTATTTCAGGTTTTTTTTCTGGCTTTAAATGTTATATAAATTATTATTAAGCCATTTATTCACAGGTAAGCCCATCATCAACTCTCTAGGTATGATCTTGTCAAAACTTCAAACACTCATAAGTTTGCTCAGAATAAAGTAATGTGATTGAAATTTTCAATATATTCATTTTGGTGCTATTTTTGAAACATTATAGCAAGAAAAGTCAACTCTTTATATAAATCTTACATAATGCATCTTTAACGATACCTTTAAGTCTAATATGATCTGGTTATTTATATAAATAAAGGAGACTCCTTGTAAGCAAATTGTGTTCCCTATTTTGCTTATATAATGACAGCAAAAACAAAATAATGAAAGCATTAATATTTACTTTTTTTATTTTTAAATAAAAAAATTAAAAAAAATAATATTTACTTGTACAACTGGTACTAATTACTTAATTATTACCATTAATCAATTTGGATGTTTGGTATAAATCTAATTAAATCTAAGAAAAAATCACTTAATCAATTTGGATGTTTGGTATAAATCAATTTAAATAAAAGAAAACATTGGGGATGTAACATACACAGATTTAAAGAAATGTTTCCCTTAATAGTATTAATCTAGTCAAATATAAGAAAACATTGGGGATGTAACAAACTCAGTTTTAAAGAAATGTTTCCCTTAATAGTAGCATTTCATCTACTTGTAGCTATAATATTTTTATAATTATGGTGTCCTTTAAACAGCCATTATAGATCATTTTACTATTCTATCATGAAACAGTTGATGACTTATTTGTTTATTTCTTCGTCTTTTCAGGTTTTCTGTAGGCCAGACAAGTTGAACCTTTTTCATCTTTCCGTCACAGAACTTGTAGAGTGAACAGAATTACAGCAGAAATCAACTTCAGGATTTAGTGATAGTCTGCAAATGTGCCTTTTTCTATAAATACTTCGAAGAAGCTTAAGCTCGATTTGAAACATTCTAGTTCGTGTTACTGATACACACAGGCGTTGGAAATTCAAACGGATACAGATTTTTGCTAGTGTTTAATATTTTTAAGTGATCTTCATTTTTTTTTAGTAAATGGGATTTCTTATGTGATATTTACAAAGTGCCACAATATCTTGTCAACAAGATTAGATAGACTGTCCAGAGAATCAAAGCTATAAAAATTATTTCTTCTCTTTGAGATCAAAGAGGAAATTGTGACAAAGGACGTGCTAGCGAAAGAATCACATTATTTACAGTAAATCTTGTGCTTTGTGTTGAATGATTAAACCAGAAATCTGTGTTCATACTGTTTATCATCGAAAAAACACCTTTCTACGCCAATTAACAGAACTTTGAAGCAAGTCTTTAGTACCTCATTGTCAGTCCGTTAAGACTTGTTTTACCAGCCTGACATAACCATATTATTAGTCTCTGCAACTTGTTATTAACACGACAACAGGCGGACAAAGCTGTGAAGCTATAATTTCAATAAAATTAACACACATTGGTGTATCTTCCGGTGAGTTAGTGTAAATATATTATAACATACAGTCCATCTGGCAGATACAACAGATCTATTGTATAAACCTAAAGACAATGGAAACAAAAGCCAGAATTCAGATGTAACTTTGCATGTTCTCTTGACCGCATACTTCTTCACCAGCAACAAGACGAACATATTTTCGCTAGTTTTAATTCTGTGTTATTTTAGAACAGTGTTATACAGTTTTGCTGCCATTTGACCAGTTCTTATCAACCGGAATACGATAGGAATATAAAAATGGCAGAGAATAGGTTTCACACAACCTACAGTGATTGGAATAACTCCTGGTCTTCAGTTCCGTTCACTGATACCGATATCACAGGAACAATAACGGAGCTAACAACCATCGGACCCAATGTTTCAACAACTGTGAGTCCCATGCGAGCATTTGCGATTTCATACGGACACATACATGGATATTTCAGTATAGTCGTATGTATTTTTGGAATTATTTCGAACATATTAAATATAGTGGTTCTTACTCGTAAACACATGTCCTCGCCTACTAATTTTATACTTACTGCCTTAGCCATTGCTGACATGTTAACAATGAGTACTTATCCAATCATGGCTGTATATCTGTATATAATTAGTAGGCCCGACTGTGAAGGAACCAACCATACGAAAGAATGGATGTACTTTATATTGTTCCACAATCTTTTCATCATAACTTGTCATAACATGGCCATGTGGCTTACAGTGGCTTTAGCAGTTTTCCGTTATATATTTGTGTGTCAACATGCCAGAGCCATGACTATGTGTAGCATGCAACGAGCAAGAATGGCCGTTCTCATTATTGTCGTTGCCACAATTATGATTTGTATACCGAATTATTTGATGTACACAGTTATTGACTTGGCTTCCTTAAAAAATAACACTGTCACATGTTACTGGATTATTGGATCTGATATTGCCCTTCAAAACCCATCGTATGAACAATTTGTTCGCTGGCTTTTTGGCGTAGTAATTAAAATTTTACCTTGCATACTGCTGACTGTGCTCAGTACCTTGATAATAATTGCCATGCACCATGCCAAAAAACGTCGGTCACGCCTTCTTGGGATGGTCAAACGCGCCTCAGACCATGATCACGCGAGTAGCGAGCATAATCGCACAACCATGATGTTAGTCACTGTGGTACTATTTTTTGTGATTACTGAACTTCCACAAGGTATTCTTGCACTCATCAGTGCTGTAAATAAAGAGTTTTGGGACAAAGTGTACGTTAATCTTGGTGATTTAATGGACATCCTTGTACTTATAAACAGTGCTGTTAATTTTATTCTGTATTGTATAATGAGTCAACAATTTCGGAACACGTTCAAAAGTTTATTCGTAGGATCGTATTTCAGGCCTTTTTTCCATAAGAATTCATCGCAAAATGGGACAAGTTACAGTATGGTAAAGACAGACACTACGCAGGTTTGAGGTTATTTTTTTTAAAATTCAGATCTTAGAAAAAAAGATCGTCTTATATATACATATATTCTGTCGATTAGCAGAATAATAAACCAGAGTCAAGGTCTACAATATCAATCTGTTCCATAAATTTAAAAAAAAAATAGGTTAACCCTTACCCCGACCTCTCCAAAATAAACAACCAAACTATCGATTTCAAATATAACTTCCCCCACCCTCGCCATTGTATATTCTGTACTAATAGCCCTAAAAGCTGATAAATTAAAGAATTTCAGAAACTTCAATGGAACATGCAATTCAAAGAGCCTTGTTAAATTATTACATGGAAGTGCTGATTTCACATTCAATAAAAAGATCCAGCTTTAATTACCGATAGTGCAAATAGTGCTTTACAATTGGAATTGGAATTCCTCATCAGCAGGTAATCTCAACGTAAATGCAAAAGGCAGCTTGTTAGGTTTTTTTTCGCGATTAACAAACAATACTAAAATCAGATTCGTAAACCATTTGCATATTATATAAGAAAGTTTAAAATGGTCACAATGACTCAAACGAAAATGTGAAATCGGCTCTTAATTAATTTGTATAAATTTTGTTGAGTTTGTCATTCAATATATATAATTATTATTAACCTGTAAAAAATGTGTTATAATTAGATAATCTATTTATGAAATGATTAGTTAAAATGACAAATATTATATAAAAAACATTGTATAAACGAGCTTTATTAGTTATTTTCATCTCATGTTCGGGTGATACGAGGCTATAAATAGTATAAATTAGTTGTGAGTTATGAAGCTGTTTTGATTTTATATATTTTATTTGTTGTGTATTATAAGTTATGTGTTCATTAACTGGAAATGTTTTTGTTGATAATTAAAGGTGATCTGTCAGAAATATAAATATACAGATAAATTTATTATCTCTAATGACAAGGAAATTCATACCATGTGATATATCTTGTGAGCATTAGTGTATTATAATAATATGTCAAAAGACACACTGCTGCTGCTACATCTGCTTCCTATTTCTCAGAGTAAACTAATGACTTAATGGAACACACGATAAATCGATTTTTCAAAAGTTCCATTGAAATTTCCTGTATCTAAATTTACATTCATCTATCGAATCATGCCCAGTTCTTCAGTCTCAGTGCAGGGCCAATTGGACATATCTGGTGCAATCCCTCTTGTATTTGGCTCTTGGTTCTCTATATAAATATAGTCTACAATTACTGCACGCAGAACTTCTGAGCTAATAATCTCCACAATTGCTGCAGCAGTTATATAAAACACAAGGCTCAAATTGTTTGTTAATGTAATGATTTCAAGTGGAAGACGACAAAGTATGTTCAGTAATTTAAAAGAATTTGGGACGCACAATTGTTAGAAAATTTACAATAAAGGTCTCTTCTACATGTAAGCGATACACGTATGGTAATCATATTGATTAAATAACTTGAATAAAATTTGAAGATGTTAAAAAAACATCTTCATCGTTTTGGTAGACACAGAAAGTGAAAAGAAATAGAGGTTTCCCACTGTCACAGATGCTATCAATTATAGGTATGTGCGTTCTGGGCTTTTGAATCTAGAAAAAATCAATTGGTTAATCTACTGTGGATTCAGTCGCGGCCAGTATGTTTTATAGTCTTTAATTAATGAACATTTGAGCATTGTTAGTTTGAACCTATGAAAAAACTTAATAAGGCCAATTAATGTGGTAATCAGACAGTCGGACACCTGAGTCTCCTTCGTGACCTAGAAAGAATTACAGAAGTTATAAGATGTATTTAAGATGTCCATTCAGTCATAAGATGAAAGGATTTCAAGCTTTTCGTATTCACAGAAATCAATTAGAGCAATTTTTGAAAACAATCTTGATCAATGGTCGTCTACAGAGTCCACTAAGATACTTGATAATGACATTGTAAATGTAAATTTAGGTCGTACAAAAATGGATCGTACAGAAATGGAAAATGTCTGAGTTTTCGTCCACGGAAAAGAATTTGTAATGATATACATTACAATGTTATGTATATCCTTGGGTAGAATTAATTACAACCCAGCACACGACATTTTTCCTTTACAGACACCTTTTTGGATCTTGAAGCACTGAATTTTTCTAAATTTCTTTTCTAAAAATCACATGGTTTTTTTTGTTGTTTTTTAACACATCGACAGAAAGTTATATTGTGATGAAAGTACAACCGGATCTAACTGTGCTCGTTATAATGCAGGTTTCAGACAAAGTCGACATAACTACCAACAGTGTTTTAGTGAAGCTCTTTGAGCACGACGAGCACGACACACTTCCTCCCTCTAAAACTTCTTCTGTCATGACACAGTCTATTACCGTTTAAGTTCCATTCTTAAAATGTGTACAGACCACAGAATGATAAAATGATTTGCAATTTGACCAGTTACAGCCTATATTAGGTTTGAAAATGGTTGAAATTATTATGAAAAGAGGGTAAAATATTTACCAAATTGGTAGTTTCATTAGGAAAAACTTCACTATTTCCCTAATGTTGGGGTCATAAAAAATCTAAGACTACTGCAGTGGTATGATCAAGAATAAATTGTTTCTAAAAACGGACATGCCAACTGTAAATCCTTAGATTTATATATGTACTATTGATTGCGTCAATGTGTCAATAACATTTTGGAATAAGTTCCAGCTAGGTTTGAGTACCGGTAGTTTAAAAAACACAGAAAAAAAGACACTTTCAATTTATAACATTTTGGAATAAGTTCCAGCTAGGTTTGAATAGTTTAAAAAACACTGAAAGAACGACACTTTTTTTTAATTATAACATTTTTTCACTCTCACCTTCACAAACACTGTAAAAAAAAAAAAACAGCCTGTAGTTATGTACCGATCTAATTTCCTTCCTGTTTAGGAACAGATTCAGTTTTTTACAATTACCAACCTGTCACATGACTGACAAAGTCATTTTACACAAATCTCAAAATAGACAGAAATGATTTATATCCCATGGAGTTTCATTTCCAGTGGTCATGTACATGATGTATCCGATTATCTTCTGTATACTAGGATGATTGATCGTAGATTTCAGAAAACGATTTTAACTTACATATGCAAGATTCAAATTAGTAGGAGTAGTGACAGCACCTTTAATTTAACTTGACCATACTGTGTCTTACTATTATCATCATTATAAGTTATTATAATTATTAACTGTTTAATTATTAATATTGTTTTGAACATAATAACCGTTGTTGCAAAGTAATTAATTGTAAGTATGATATGTAATCAATAAAAATGTATTGGTCAATTTTTTGTCGTCTTTATTTATTTATTACTGTAAAATAATACATTCAGTGACATCACAAGGATCTGAATCACAGGGCAGGGAGAAGATGACTAAGAGAAGACATTGTCTGTGGAGCCATGAACAGCCCAGCCAACTGCATACATAAACAGAAGGAGCAAAACGTATTTTGTGAGTCACAGACAGCCATACCATGCCCCTCCTCCTTCCCCACTCTCCTAAATACACCACTGAATGTTGTTAATGATTCTTCCTAAAACTACAGTTTTGAATTACTAGTTTAAAGGTAATCTGAATGACAGTGAATGTTGTCATACAAGAGGCAGAGTATGCAATACTTTGTCTTTAATCCAGGTATCTCTTAAAAAAATGTGAGTAATGAAAAAACACATTATGTAAATTAAGTGCAAGACATCGTTGGTTCTAATCAACCTAACAAGACTATGGCAATACAAACAACAACAAATAAAATCAGGATATCTCTTGCAAACAGGGACAAAATAAGACCTTTAGAGACCAGACCACAAATACTTAAAGCGGAAATTGCAAATTTTTAAGTTATATTTTTAAAATTTATTAAAATAAAGCCTGATAATAGATGGTATCCATAAACAGCCCTACCTTGTTAAAGAATAATCCTATTAATCCTATAATTCACTATTGCCAGCTGAGAAATTGGCAAAAATATCATTTTCCTCTTCATTTTCAAACGTTTGAAAAAAGCTACTCCATGGTGGAGAATAGAAAACAAGGGAGGTAATTATGTTATTATTTCCTGTGTAAATGAGTTTTAATTGTGAGAATGACACCTATGATCGTATAATTGTGAGTTGACAACCTATTGAGCAAAAGACATAGAAATAATTATGTTTTGACTTTCTTAGAAAATTTGCAATTTCCGCTTTAAACAATTATCACAATTGTGTATGTATGCATAATTCAAAACGATACTCAACTACAAAATAAATTTTCATCTTTCAACATGAAACAATGTAAAAATTTAAGCAGCTTTTTATGAGATTTTCTTATCATAAAATCCTGGATAATTTCATTCAACGGCAGATTAATGAAACAAGCTTAAAATTTATCATTAATGTCTTCAATACTATATATTATTATTAATAACAATTTTTTTGTATACCTTATATAAATTTCCGTGATAAACGATTAGCTCTTGATGATAAACAAATGAAATGATGTTTCATACCTGCAGGAATAATGTTTATTGTCAATTACTCAACTCCTGATAGAAAGAAATTTAGAAACCACATATATATTTGTTGGGTTTTTCTGTCATTTATTGTGGGGCCCCTTTTTTGTGAGCATCGGTTCGGCTTTATAATTTGATAAATCTGCCCCTTTTTCATTTGCTTATGTTGCATAGAAGTTAGGCAGCTTTACACTGAATGGTATATTGAGTATACCTTGGACCCCGGAATAATTGAAATTAATTCAAATCTTGCAAAAATAATTACACCAAAACTTGACAGACTTGATCATGCTTTCATTTTAATATACGTTACCCTATTTTTATGGTTTAGTAATATAGTCTATGCATAAACTAATAATTTCTTTTAATATCCAAAATTTATAGTTTAGTAAAATACACTTGAAATAATGATATCTTTTGATTTCCAAATTTTATAATTTAGTAAAAAGGTTTAGGATTGAACTACAGGGTAATGGTTCTATCAGTTTCAGAATGGTTAAAGGCTGGAGATAAATCACTGTTTCGTTTCTTTAAAATTCAGACAGGCAGCAAACAAACTCCTACAGTTTTAACCATTGCAAGGAATAAAAAAGATATTTATTCTTATCTTACGTGGTTGGAATTCAAGCCGACAACATTTGTTCAGACTTAGAATTTATTTTAAACTACGGCTATTTGGTGGTAAATCATCCCGAGGAGCAAAAGTGGATTTGGATCGTTTTCCGTCATGCAGAATAAAACAATTACAAGAAAAATGGGGTTTTGATTCCAGCAATTTGCAGTAACCTACAGAGGACACTAACCAGATTTACTAAAAATTTGCTCAAATATCTTCATGGCTTCATCTAAACCTTAATTTAGTTTTGACACAGACAAATTTTCTATTTAGACCAAATCCAATTTAAGGTTTCCCTCAACAATTTTTACTTAAATAAACAACATTTTCTTTCCTGAACAGCGAGCTTCTTGGCTATTAATTTGGCATTATTTCCACTCTTCGGATAAAACATTTTTATCAAAAGCAAATTAACTAATTTTATACTTTGACATTGACATCAGTCTGGGGGGAGAAACCTAATATCGACGTGTCCAAAACACATGTACAATTTTATTGATTCAATTCCTGCGATTCTTTTAAGACTTAACCCTACGCAACAGGTCCCTGGAGTAAAGATCACAATTACATTTAGCGCTCTCGTTAAGCTGAAAGTTGAAAAGAAAAGATGAAATCGTTAACTTCAAACGACAAAATGCATATTGGGACATCATGAATGGAAACTTAGAAGAACAAATAAAACATGACTATCTCAAAAGCTACGGGCCGAAGATTTAAAATATTTTGTCGATGAAAAACACTGAGGAATCTTTTAATGAACCCGTACTTCCAACAAATTTCCACGTACAACTGAATTATAAACGACTAATAACAGGAAGGCAGCTCAAAATCTTAGTAAAAGAAAACAATGGGAACTTGAGTCTGAAAATAGTTACATCAATACCTATAACTTCAGGCTATTTTTTTTATAATATTTTTTTATTAATATGAGAGGACTTTCCTATATGTCTTCAAAGTGTTTTCTTAGCACTCGAATTACAAAAGACCCGAATCAATAAACTCAAGAGCACAAACCACCTATAAAAATGTTTTAATAACTCAACACTTCCAGATCTCACAAACTTAATTAACTCTAAATTGAAAATTAGTATTTATGACTTTTAAGTCAATTATGTTTTCAGTTTCTATATTTACACTTAAGAACAGATTTATTTATCTACAAAAAAAATGTTTGATATTCTTTCTATAGTACATGAGTTTGCAACTTAACCAAAAATCAGATAGACTTCCTCACAGCTGTTAGTCCAGGAGCTAATGACAAAATAATAGTCATCAGTTATAAAAATTTGCAAACCCCCACCTCACTAAATTTGTAGTGTGAGTGTCCATACAAGTAAAAATCAATTGGTCAGCACCTTAAAGTAGAAACTTTCTAGTAGCAAAAGTATCCATAGCTGAAGTACATGTAAATATTTCACAAATCTAACAAAATCTTTTGGGCTTTCCCCATGTCAGATTGCTCTAAAGTCTGTCCGACCACGCTCTTAAAATGCAGATTTTTATGACGTCATCAGTTACATGACTGAATAATAACAGAAACAAAGATCCATACATGGAAAACATATTTCAAAAAAATCTAACCAAAAATATTTGGGCTTTTCTAAAGTCAGATCGTCCTAAATTCCACCTGACCATGCTCTAAAAACAGGGCTTTTTATGTGGTCATCAATTACATGGCTGAAACTTGAAATAAATTTGGATCAGTGCATGGACAATGTGTTTGTTTTTAAAATTTAACCATAATTCAAATGTCGTGGTTTCACCAAGTCAGCATAGATTTGCCCCACCCCATCTATATAAAGCTTATAATAATGTAATATCATTAATCTGTTGTTGAACCGCAATAGTAACACAAAAGCAGAACAGATGTCTATTAATTATGTGAAGTGGTAACATGTGTTGTAGAAAGAATAAGCATACTATGTCCAATTCACGATCCAACCTTGTGGGTTTCCTTTGAGTCTTCGCGGGTTTACTCCCACTGCTAAAGACCCATGCACGCAAGCAAATTGTTGAAATAATATTGAACCACATGTTAGTCCAGAAATGATCTAGTTTGTGTCAAATGGACGTTAAACCCATTTCTCTCTCTCTCTGTACTGCGGTATCAGTCAAATACATGTACCTTTGTACAAAGACATCTTACAGTACATCATGAGAGAGAAAGACAGAAATGGAGTTTAACGTCCACTTGGCACAAACCAGGTTATTTTAGGACATATGGTACAATTATATTTCAATAATTCACTTGCGAGTAGGAGTCTTTAGTAGTGGAAGGTGACAATAGGAATTGTAGAGAGAGAGAGAGAGAGAGAGAGAGAGAGAGAGGATGTTTTAACATCCACTCCACACAATCTAGGTCATTTTGGGACTAACACATCATGGTTCAATTTTATTTCAATAATTTTTCCGGCATGGTTTCCCCTTTTTAGTGATGCAGGACGGAGGGTCTGACAAGGACAGCTGTCTAGTCGTTCGGATGGGACGAAAAACCGAGGTCCGTGTGCATATTGGCGTGCACGTAAAAGATCCCTTGGCAGTTGGAATTCAATATAAGAGTAGGCCGTAGCGCCGCTGCCCGGGCAAAATTTCCCTCATAGCACACTGTATGGCGTATGCCCGTCTTCATTAGCCCAGTTTAGGAGCAAAACAGTAGGACGTTAAACCCCATTTCATTTCTATTTCAATAATTCGCTTGCACGTAGGGGTCTTTAGGAGTGGGAGGAAACCGAAGTATTCAGTGAAAATCCATGGGGGTGGACAGCAATAGGAATTGTACTAGCATTTCTCATGGCTTAATCCACACTAAATATGTACTCAGATTGATTATTTACCATTTAAATTAAGAAAAGAAAATCAAAATACTAACACCAGATAATCTCCCAACTTAGATTCGATCAGATTTATACTAGGCTCATCAGGTTTCTCTGCTACTAATAAAAAATGTTGGCATCTTCTTTACAGTGAGCAGCATAAATAGATCGATGAAATTTCAATTTATCATAACTTTGTAAATATTAAACAGAACTGAACTATTTTTAGACTGATATTTCTTTTAGAAGATTAAACTTTCACATCGTACTTTGCAAGGGATTGGTATAGCGCTAAATGACGTCATTTCATTTAATCCATGCTAAACTGTACACAAATTGATTAAAAAAGAAAACAAATCCAAAATATGAATGGTTTCTATTTTTGGACTGATATTCCTTATAGAGATTCAAATTTCACAATAGTGTAGTTTACAACAAATTTAAAATCACTCAAATGAAGATCAAAGGACTTGAAGCTTTTGTTGTTGAAATTTTTATCATTTTTTATAACAATTGCACAAATATTTGAATAATTTCAGTCTGGAGAGTTAGTATTAGAAAAAAAAAAGAAAAAAACATTACACATTTTATTGACTTTTCTCACATTTTTTTTATTAATCATGCAGGGTACATAACACTGGTCTTTTGTTCAACAAGCAGCTGTTGACTTCAACATCATACCAAAAAAACCCCACTCATCCAATTAACTTACAATTCGGATCCAAACTCGTTTCGCAGATCTGTAATATAGTCCAGAGTTTCAAACGTGACCAGTTCCTGATATTCATCAATAGAACCGTTTATACCAGTTCATTTCTGATTTTACTTTTGCACTTCCTAATTCATGCCTGTGAAAGTGAAAAATAACATCGGAAGTGAGGTAAAACTGTCTAAGCCATTAAAAACCAAAGACTTGAAAATACATCTCAAAACTCTCTTAGCTGAGTTAAGTGATTTGGACGCAGCAATCTCAGAGAAACATCGTCCTTACATTACAACCATTACAATTAATAGATCCTCTATGTGTAGATGTCACTTTCTACAGATATTGGTGTAGCAAGCATCTATACATTTTATTATAGATTTTTATCAATACGAAGCAATGGGGCACCCTCACGTGAATGCGATGTCTACATGGTAAGCTCATGAAGAATATCACTTATTCCAACAAAATGGTTTCCTTCTTTGGAACAGACACCCAATCGGCTCCAAAACTGTAATAAAATGCTATGATAACACAACCATAAAGTTGGGTATAATGTCCAACTGGAATTTTATTTGAACCAATTGTCAAAGGTCCATTTTCTTGTTATCCTGTTTAATAGCATTATATTCTTTGATCTTTCTTTTCTTTTCATTGCAGGAGCCAAGGTGGTTCAGTGAGTAAGACATTGGCTCAACAACCTTGAGGTTCTGTGTTTGATCCCAGTGTTGGCGTAGAAATCTCCTTGGCACTTTGCGGCATGGATCCCCCTTGTCATTGGTGTAGGATGGAGGGTGACTGCCAATGGACAAAGTGTAGTCTTTTGGATGGGACAAAAAAATGAGGCCCTGTGTAAACAACCCTTGACAGATGGAATTTGATATAAGAGTAGATTGTTGCTCCGATGTCGGGGCAAAATTTCCCTCATAGCACACTGTATGGCGTAATCCCGTCTTCATTAGCCAAGTCGGTACAGAACAGTACGACGTTAAACCTCATTTCATTTCATTTAAATTTCCCTTGGAGCAATATAGCCTGGTTGGCGCTGAAAGACAGAGAGAAATGGGGTTTAATGACCACTCGACACAAACTAGGTCATTTTCGGATTAACATTTTTTTAAAATAATTCACATGCGCGTAGGGGTCTTTAGCAGTGGGAGGAAACCAGAGGACCCAGGGAAAACCCACAAAGTTGGACAGGTGACAGACAAGTGGGGAATCGAAACGACGCCACTTGCCTCAATGACAGACCTTATGATGCAATGCGCACATGTTAACCATTCGGCCACCTGGTTGGCGCTGAGGTGTCATTAAACACAAGTTCATTTATTCTTTTTTTTTTTTCAAAAAGGTGGAGGAAAGTAGGATGTTAAACCCCATTTCATTCATTCACTCTTTATCCAAACTTTTCCTGAACTTTGTTAAAGCCACTTTCATTTTACTGTTGTCGGTTATAGATAAACATATTCCACTTTATTTTTTTATCAATCAACTGACAAATGGTATCTAGTGATTAATCTGGCATTTGTAAATTCACACCCAAATGGTCATAATCTTACTAGATCAAAGATTTCTTAAATTCTTGGATACCAGCAGATGTCTTTGATGATGATACAGCCAGTAATAGAAGCAATTGACATCTACATTATCTTCTGTAAAAGATAATTTGTCTTCTAGGGTGTTCGAAATCATTTTATTTACATGTGCTTGAAAGATAATATCTAAGTATGTATATGTTTTGCAGCATTCAGTCTCTATACAACAATGTGCCAGAATTGTTTTTTTCTGTATTACATTTAAGATTCATATTTTCAGTTAAATTTGATTTGAATAAAAAGAGGTATTATTCAAGAGTTAAATCTGCCTATTGCAGGTCTTTCTTTACACCTTAAATGTTATATAAATTATTAATTAGACATTTATTATCTGGCCAAGACCATAATCAACTCTAGATGCCATTGGATGCTCAAGATTTTCAACAGATTTAAATATGATTGACAGTTAATCATTTAATTTAATAATGAACAATCAAAACTTTGTTCATTAACTTAACAACTTAATGATATAAATATTAAGGCCAACTGCAGATTTTGTCAAAAGTCACAAGATGTAAAAAGGACTACCCCTAACCTAACCCACAATCTCATCAACAATCACATGTCCTAACCCTATTTTCATTTCTTGACCTTGACAAAATCTGCAGTTGGCCTTAATATTTAGACCTAACCCACATTTGCCCGGTCAGCAGTGGTCAGCCTACTCTTCATCAAATTCCAACTGTCAATGGTTCTATTACGTACACAGGACCTCTGTTTTTCATCCCCATCAACACAACTAGATACTGTTCATTGCCCGGCCTTCCGTCACTGACAAGGTAAAACCAGAGTAACCTCCAGGCTAGTGAGTCAGCGTCCTACCCACTGATCAACCATGGTCCTCACAGACTAATGTACCCACATAATTTATCTATATGTGTACCCACATAATCTGATGCTATTGGGCCACAATTTTATTTTTTTTTGTTTCACAGTATTTCTAACATTAAAATTTGCAAAGCGGAAATAAAAATAAACATAATGTTGCTGGGCAAACGGGACAGTAATAACTCTGTGAAAAATCATTGCAAGACACCAAATGTTGATTGCTTTCCTCCTTAGGACTAAGTTGAAGATATCATATCAAAAAGTTCGATAAAAAAAACAAAAAAAAACGGTCATAAAAAGTTTTGAAAAATCATTGCACATCTTAGGACTGAAAAACTCTGACCTGTAGGGCAATTACAAAGTTTTGGAGACAGGAGTAGTAACTCTACAAAAACATTATTGAGTAACACTTAATATCCATAAGCTTCTTCTTTAGGACTGGCTAAATAAAGATGCTGAATAAAATTCCTGACATATACCGATAAATGAAATTATGTCAATATTTGAAAATGAAAAGTAACCCTACAACCTTTTTAAAGAAACATAAACAACCCAATATGCAGACATGAATTCGCCATCAATGATCATCATATCATAAAATATTTCCTTTTCATGAGCCATTTTCCATCTTTATAGCAAAATAAATGGATTCGTAAAGAAAAGAGGCAAATATTAGTCCAGTAATAGATGTGAATGAACCGATAAGAAGATAAAATGCAAACATTAAGTAAACATTTTATCTACAAATTTTATCGAATAGCAACATTTATAGAATTCAAATAGTTTCTGTTACATTTCAAACTAATTCCACAGATCACAATTTACGAGCTTGACCCTTTAGCACTTCGTACATGAATATATATATTGACTAACCCAGTTATATTGAAATATTGATACCGGTGCACCCCTGGACAGACTGAAACAAGTCCGAAAATGCTGTTCCTCAGACCACCTCAAACCACCCAAGATAAGTAAATATATTTCTGTATTACAGGACAATTACTAGTTTGTGCGGGAGCGACAGCTGGGCACAAGACAGCAATTTTAGCGTCTAATATACTGTTCAGACACTTATTTTTAAACCAGTTCAAAATCACCATGGTTTTTAAGACATTTTGGTCGGGGGTTAGATTTAACAACACATGGGTAGCTTCATATTCTTTTTTCGGTTATTACATGCTTTTGATAACATTGGCACTGCATGATGCCGCCATTTTCGCAGGAATTTGACTTACTGGGTACTTTGCATGTCAAAAGTGAGCAGAAGCTGGGTTTTTTAAGCCATTCTATTCAGACGGCCAAGATGAACCAGTTTAAAATAAAATGCCTTCTCGAAGACAAGCCGCTTGCTGGGTTTTAATTGCCCATTTGCGTTTAGACAACAAACTTAAAACTAGTTTAACGATCCCCAGGGTTTTTAAACCAGTTCAACTTAAGCATCTGAAGTGACTATAAGGAGCTCTAGTTAGGGCGGTTTAAAGCAGTCTAAGTTCAAAACAGGTTTAATAAAAACCAATCCAAAAACAACTTCAATCATTCAACAATTATGTGGCTCTCTTTTTTATCAGTATACTGGGTAGGTTATTTTAAACTTACAGTCTCTAGCGGCAATACTATATACCGGAAAACACCAAAAAACACCAGAAATCCACCATGTTATACTGAATACCGGAAAAGACACTAAATACCGGAAAAGATACGGAAAACACCCTAAATAGGTAACCCGGAGCCTGGTCCTCTGGGGCTATACTATATACCGTAAAACACCGGAAAACACCATGTTTTACTGAATACCGGAAAACACCGGAAAAATACTAAATACCGGAAAAAACACTAAATACCAGAAAATACCCTAAATAGGTAACCCGGAGCCTGGTCCTCTGGAAAATACCGGAAAAACCTAACACTAACCCTAGCCTGGTCCTCTGGAAAACACCGGAAAAACCTAACCCTAACCCCCGCACACAGAGGACCAGTTTTCCGGTGTTTTCCGGTGTTTCCAGTATATAGTATAGCCTGTCTCTAGTAATTCTATCCAGGGAAATAGCAGTCATTCATTGGAATGAATGTGACCACCAAAATGCAAGCTATTACAGTAAAAATATTTTTTATATTCAAATTTTATTAGATTAGATTCCCACTATGTACCGTATGTCTTCTGACATTTTTGTTTAAGCTTACACTTTTTGTTCATTACAGATAAGGCAATTCAATTTATAAAAGCTGTATTTACATTAAAAAATCTGGATATGAAAATTCAATATTGGAGCATATGAATGTGAACCAGATTATGGCTTTGATAAACTGTACAGACATTGAGATCAGAGCCCTGTTTCTCAAAATCTTAACTAATGATAAAATCCAAATTTTAGTAGATACTTTAATTTTGATTGGCTAAACACTAAAATCTCTCTAATATTATCCAATCAAATTACTAAAATTTGGATTTTATCTTAGTTAAAATTTCGTGAAACAGCCCTCTGATCTGATAACATAAATTAACACAAAAACTTACACCAATAAACCCACAAAATGTGTAAAAATGACCCATTAAGCTTATCTGTAATACAAAGTGCAGGATGACTGCACCACACACCAATAAAACTGATAAGACAACCCTGCGGACAAGACACAAACTACACTGACACAGCAAGCAACAAACAAATATATCAAATCAAGCCAAGAGATCAAAAGGTCAGTCTAAGTAGCCAAGGTGTTGTACAGTCCCGGGCCGGTAATGATATAAAAGACCCAACAAAATAGAGAAAAACTATAGAATAGAAAAAATTATGCGACCAGTCTTGCTGAATGGTATCTCCCGATATATCACTCAACAATCATGTCGGTTTAGTATACTTTGGTTAAAATTGCTCTGTTTTAGACATGGTTCATGGTGTGATGCTACGATACTGAAATCGATTAATTGATGATTGAGATTACCTGATCTAGCGCGATATTATTCTCGATTCAGTGATTGGTAAACCAAATCAAAAACACATTTAGCTCTATTTAAAACAAGACTTTCAACTTTTATCTTTCCACAGTGTGGAGCCTATCTATTGATGGGTTTCATGTTCAGGAAATTGTTTTTTCACACAATGCTACAAATTAATGTCAATTTTTCAACAAACAAAAAGTTTATTGGACAAAGCCTGTTTAACTGAGTAGCATTTTTATAAGAAGGAAAGAGTAACACATTGTGTCCATCTAGAGAGAGAGAGAAATGGGCTTTAATGTCCACTCAACACAAGCTAAATCATTTCAGGACTAACATATGGTTCATTTTTATTTTAATAATTTGTTTGCACTTAGGGGTCTGCGGCAGAGGGAGGAAACTAAGAAAAAACTGATAGTTGACCCTACTCTTTGTGACATAAAAGTTGGGAATCGAAAGCACACTACTTGACTCAATGACAGAGAGAGAGAGAAATGGAGTTTAACGTCCACTCGACACAAACTAGGTCATTTCGGGACTAACACATGGTTCAATTTTATTTCCATAATTCGCATGCGCATAGGGGTCTTTAGCAGTGGGAGGAAACCGGAGGACCCGGAGAAAACCCACGAAGTTGGACAGGCGACCCTACTCCTTGTCACGTACAACCGGGGATTCGAAACCCCGCCAGTTGACTCAATGACAGACTTTATGATACAGCACGCACGTGCTAACCATTCAGCCATCCAACCTCTCTACTCAATGACAGACATAATGATCTAAAGTGCACGAGTCAAACCATTCAGCCAACCACGTCCTGTGTAAATGTTGGTTTTAATGATGAAACTATAAATAATCAGGTAGAACATGTAAATAGTCAATAACAGTGTCTAGTGGTTCAGATGGTATAAAAACAAAGCCCCCACCATATACATATTGGGCTGAACATAAAAGAACCCTTGGAAACTGCTGTCTTTATTAGCTCCTTTATAAAGTAAAGCTCATATGTACACGCACCTTGTCCCATCGAAACAGAGAGAGAGAAATGGGGTTTAACGTCCATTGACACAAACTAGTTCATTTCAGGACTAACATATTACAATAATTTGCTTGCGCGTAGGGGTCTTTAGCAGAGGGAGGAAATCGGAGGATCCGGAGAAAAAACACGAGGTTGAACAGGCGACCCTACTCCTTGTCACGTACAACTGGGGATTCAAAACCACACCACTTGACACAATGACACAAACTAGGTCATTTTTAAATTTTATTTAAATAATTCGCTTGCGCGTAGGGGTCTTTAGCAGTGGAAAGAAACCAGAGGACCCAGAGAAAACCCACGAGGTTGGACAGACGACCCTACTCCTTGTCACGTACAACCGAGGATTCGAAACCACGCCAGCTGAATCAATGACAGGCCATATGATACAGCGCGCACGTGCTAACCATTCAGCCATCCACACACACACACACACCCCACCCCCCTGCCATCGAAACACCTGTGCCTCCTGTCTTGTACCAATGACAAGGGGAAAACCACATGAACTTTCTCAGCACTGGGATCAAACTCTGGACCTCTCGATTGGTGAACAACCACCTTACTCATTGAGCCAACCCTCAGGTTAATATAAGGACCAGACAGTGATAACAGATCTAATGAGGAGGACAGAAGTTGGTCTCCAGATAAAAATAGAATTTTGTCCAGATGCCAGTCAGATGAGAAATTATAGAATAGAAGACAGTCTACAGATGCCATCAGAATTAGCAACCCAGTCTATAGAGGTCAGTACAAACTGAATACAGTCTACAAAGGTTAATAGAAACATAAATCAGAGAGAGAGAGAGAGAGAGAGAGAGAGAGAGAGAGAGAGTTACATCCACCTGACACAAACTAGTTCATTTTGGGACTAACATATGGTACAATTTTATTTCAATATTTGAATTTGAATCTTTAACAGTGGGAGGAAATCACAGGACCGAGGGGAAAACCAATGATATTGGGCAGATTACTCTAAATTGTTAAGTACAAACTTGACACAATGACAAACCTTATGATCTAAAGTCCACACATTTCACCAATCGACCATCCAACTCCTCTAACAGTAGTGAATCAAAACAAGCCGAACTAGACATCTTGGTGAAACAGTGTTTATACTGGCAGTCTAAAAAAATTGACAATTGGTTCCTAAATCTCTTTCCTTGACTGATACTTTAGAAATGACATATTTCTTGGAACCTGATTGATGAATAATTATTTGACAACCCGTCAAATTCCAATTAAATATTTTGTGGACAATAAAGACTCTACATTCAAACAAACATGCTACAGAGAAGAGACTTGGATTATAAATAAGTTCATTACACAAGATCATTGAAAGTCAAATGAAATTGCAGAGACAGCTGCATGTCATCAAATAGCTGATGTGTGATATTTGAACAAAGGTTACAAAGAGAGAGACAAATGGGGTTTAATGTCCACTTGACACCAACTAGGTCATTTTGGGACTAACATATGGTTCAATTGCGCCAGTTAACTCATCGACAGACCTTATGATACAACGCATATGTGCTAACCATTCGGCCATCCAACCTCCCAAAGCTACAAAGACTTAGCATTCTGAACATAGTTAT
The DNA here is from genome assembly GCF_932274485.2 of Patella vulgata. NCBI lineage: Eukaryota > Metazoa > Mollusca > Gastropoda > Patellidae > Patella > Patella vulgata. The sequence continues at coordinate 11,256,290 of NC_065885.2, forward strand.
CAGGTTAAAAGATTATATAAGATCTTAATCATTCTGTATAATTATGTTATATAATATGTCAAATAATTCAGTTATTATTTCAACATAAAGTAAGAAGGATTGTATTGTTAACTGTGGTCTGATACCATATATTGTAAATATAATTGTTAGAGTTATACCCCTTTATCTCGGCTCCCCCAATTCTAAATGCACATGTACTCTTTTACTGGACCAATAAAGATGTCACAATGATTTACTTAAATATTACTATTTAACAATGTATTCCACCTTGGTCATACATATATTCAAGGCAGGATCAATTTTTCTGCCGTCTGCATTAGCCCAGTAGGAACAGAACAGTAGGATGTTAAACCCCATTTCATTTCATTTCCAATTGTCTTAAAAATTCATTAAAAGTGCTCGGGAACCATTGGTCCCAAAATTGACGATTATACCTTACAAGACGACGGTAATCATTGGACTCCTGTGAAGATTTCTTAAAAACATATTTAACTCGTTAACTCGTGACGTTTTTAAAAACATTAACTACCCCCGATTGTGTAATTAATTTCACGAAGTGACAAAGAAATATGTACTATGTTCTAAGAATAGGTTGGGGAAAATACTTCCAAGGAGTTATAATATGCCCTACACACAGTGAGTGGCAGTTGTACAGGACGTAATATAACGTTCTACACACGCTGCGATCGTGGGGGAATTCCCAAGGGATTCCCCCAAGTGACGAACTATGTTCTAAGTATAGGTTGGGGAAAATACCTCCAAGGCGTTATATTACGCCCTACCCACAGTGTGTGGCAATTGTCTAGGACGTTATATAATGACCTACGCACTTAATGGGTTAATTTGTATTTTTAGTTGTTTATAAATGTCGTGAGCAAGACATTACTGATGGTGCAAGAAGGCGTTAGTCAGACTGTTGTATCATTAGCCTATATTAAGAAATGTCTTGTCCTCAACATTTAAACCCCATATATTTTTGAAAGTGTATAGTATGCATAATAAATGTTGGATTTTGTTTGATGGGTTTATGAAATATAAATGAAATGAAATGAAATGGGTTTTAACGTCCTACTGTTCTGCTCCTATGCTGGGCTAATGAAGACGGGCATATGCCATACAGTGTGCTATGAGGGAAATTTTGCCTGGGCAGCAGCACTATTGCCTACTCTTATATCGAATTCCAACTGCCAAGGGATCTTTTAAGTGCATTCTAATGTATACACGGGACCTCGGTTTTTCGTCTCATCCAAAGGACTGGACAGCTGTCCTTGTCAGGCCCTCCATCCTGCATCACTGACAAGGGGGAACCACGCCGGAAAATCTCGATGAACTTTCTCGGCCAATGCAGGGATTGAACACCCGACCTCCAGGCTAGCGAGCTAGCGTCTTACCCATTATGAAATATATAAGGGATACAAATATAATAGGGTCTAAATGACTTATTTCACAGTAATCTGATCATTGAATTTTGATCTCAAAGTGAGTGGAATTAGACGAGAGGTTATCAACCTAACTCTGTAAATTGTAGGCTACTCAAAAGATATTTTTTTCCTTTCAATGGCTTCATAGACTTTAGGACTATTGTGTTCAATCTTAAATTACTTTGGATCCATAGGCTGGAAGTATTGTGTTCTAAGCTTGAAAATAATTTCTTTTGTCGGTGTCTTGTCTAGATTTTTACTTCCTGATTCCTATTTTAGTTCTGTCAATGATTAGTATTATTTTTATTCTATTAACCTTATATATTAATAGATGTCACATATTATTCTAGTTTACAATCCCACCCAAAACATTCATACTTCCTTCATTTTTCTTCAAATCAATCTAAACAACTTTAAAGATGCCTTTAAATGTACAAATTGGATGATTTAATGATATATTTGGACCAAACCCATATTCAAACTAGATAATCTATGAAAAATTTGCTTCAAAAGTCCCCTCAAACCATTGTATTTGTGAAGAAATACCCCAAGCTATAAAAAATCTATTCAAAGAAGTCATGTTTGTGTCACATGACTTGGCCATGGTGGAGGAAGAAACATTCACTGCATATAAAAGACGATGTTGTCTTTAATCACTTTCCATTTACCATAAATATTGAACATTAATTCTGGGATTAACCCCTACCGACTTCTTTTCCCGCTATTTAGTCGCAGAGTCTGTTATAAATTTAAGGTTCTTACCTTTTCCATGTCCGCTCACGATCATGTTTATCAACATATACATTAAGCGCTCTCTAATGAAAAGAGGTGAGAAATAACCACCCGATAAATACTTTTGTGGGAATGTATCTTTGAATTATCTTCAAGGTCAGAATTTTGTTAAAATAATTTGAACCCAAACAAATGAATGTGAAGGATAATGACCAGATTATGCCCCCTTTTCACTGTTGATGCAAGGGCCACAGTGACATTTTCAGCCTGGGGTCTCATCTCGGCTTCATCAGTCCCTGAAACGAACTTCAACAAAAAATGCTTTTCATTAAGCAACCGTATGCATTACATCTTTGATGTGTAGTTTAATGGTCGAGTGCGAGACATTAAAGTAGCTAAGTCTCGAACTCAATATCATCCAAAATCTTCAACATTGAAAACACGATTTATTTGTCAGTTTAAATCAACATTGATGTTGTGATCTTAAGACAAAATAAACATTTTACAATTGATACACTAATGCGTTTCAGCACTATTTGTAATAAGGGACTCGAAAAACGAGGCTAGGCATATTCCACAAGTCATGTCAAACGGTGACGCTATATTCTTATCTGGAGAGCAAGCCAAATAAATAATATCGGCGTAGACTAGAATAACCAGACACTAGAGATTGAAATTAGATTGAAAATACTGGCTGGCGTATTTCGCCGAACCTAACTGATTAAAAATTTCAGTAAAAACAGAAACGATTGAATGTAAATCAATTTAAATACATTCATATTACATTATTGTATGCGTTTCTGTCAATTTCTAGGTCACAAATATTAGCGACTTAGCTCCTTTAAGTGTAATATTGTATGAGTGTGATAGCACAAGGGCAATACCTATATATTATGCAATGTCTTGCACGAGACCATTAAACAACTTAAAATACTAACACTATCCAGCGCGCGTATTTCAATGAAATACATCACGCGGGTCCAATATTTCAACCAGTATAAATAATGTACACTTGGCACATTGCCCTTACCATTATTTGAAATAGTGGTATGCCAACATCAAAAGATTATGTAACATCATTATTTTAAAGAGAAAGAATCAACCTCAGCATTCTCTCTAAAAAATAAATAATAAATGTTTCTAGGAAATAAAAGCTCTGTCCATCTAATAAAAAAAGCAAGAAAAAAAGTGACCATACGTAAAGGATTGAACAGCATAGACGAAGATATTCCCAACTTTCAATTGGTCAAAAGCACTGAAAGGGTTATTAATGCAGAAATAAAATGTCCCTATCCTACTTTTGTCGAACCATACAAATATCAATATACTTGTTGTACAGTTTATCAACTTGAAAACCAGAAAGTTTTTTTCAACCAATTGTATTTTTATAATCTACTTCCTTATTATGGTTTAAAATTAGTTCAAATATCTCAAAGACCTTCAAATTTTTTTTAACCTTTTTAATTTGAATCTTCCTGTTTGTTGGTTTACTTATTTGCTGTAATTATTACATCTCAAGTACATTTAAGGAATTCACGACAACTCGGTTAATTACTGTTGTAAGATCATTCCCGTATTCCCATGTTGATAGCTTTATGTGTAGGACGCTAAAAAATGTCACACATGTGCCCACAATGGTCCTTGAAACAAAACTCTCATTACTGTTGTCTTCTCTTTTGGTCTTAATCCCTCATTTGATAATGTATTTCAACATCTATAAAATATCAATTGTTTCACAATACTTTCCTATTTTATTCTAAATATGGATTAGATTGGGTTTTTTCTTTTTTAGGAAAGAGGGAGGTTGGATGGCCGAATGGTTAGCACATATGCGTTGTATCATAAGGTCTATCATTGAGTAAACTGGTGTGGTTTCGATTGCTCGGAGTAGGGTCACCTGTCCAACCTCATGAGTTATCTCCGGGTTCTCCGGTTTCCTCCCACTGCTAAAGACCCCTGATAATAAACATGAAAAATAAGACTTGTCTGTGATATCACCTTCAGTGGAAGCGGACATTAAACACTAAGAACAATATCAACAAAATATGATTGTCAAAGGGGCATAACTTTTAGAGTAACAGATAGGATTCCTCCAAATTCAGCCTATATACTGCTATCTTCTTTTGTTAATTAAAATCTTATGTGCATATTTATTTTCACCTGACTGTAGTTTTAGTAAGTTTTCATGGACCCAGAAGTTTTCAACGACATTCGTTGTTTTGTCTACAAGACAATCCATTAATTTTTCAGGCACTTTTTTGATAATGTAATGTGATTGACTTTCGGTATATTGAAATTCATCAAAACCATATAAATTTACCTATTTTAACAGAAAAAAAAATCAAAATCAATTTAAACAAAAAAAAATAAATGAAAAATACACTGTCATGTCAACAACACTACAAAAAAATAGGAAATCGTCAGGTTATATATAAGTTGCCATAGGTCGTTAACAGATGAAATAATCATTTACATTACAGATAATGTTGCAAAAAATCTTTCAAAGTCGAATAATCCCTGAAGTAAAACTCAATCAAGTTTTGTCTTTCAATGATGATAATTGGCTGCCAGCTAACAAGGCTTTGTAAACTAAGGAACGTAACTCTGGAAAAAATTATTAAAAAATGTGGAATGTAACACGCTTTGATCATCTTTTCAACAAGATCAAAGTAATCGTCAAAAAGCATTGAAAATAAATAATATTCTTCTGTGCAATAATGTAAATAACTCATATAAATTTTGAAAAGATCAGTTAATTATTGCATCCACCAGAGTTAAAAAAAAATATTTTAACAAATGGGCAGAACCATGGAAATGGTCATCCAAAATCGATGCAAATCAACAGGTTAATTTCTTTAAGTTATAAGATCTGACAAATGACCTGTTCATAACTACTGCCTCTCATGACCTAACAAAATCTGGTAACAAATGGGGATAAGTCTGGATGTGATAATCAACAAACGTTGGATAATAGATATATTTATATGACTACCATTAAAATTTGGGTGCATAAAATAATTTTTTTTTTATTTTTGGGCGACAAATTTAGTATATCAATTTTTTCTGAATTCTAGGTATCAGAAAAAACCAGCGGCTGCCAGGCAGAATACGCCCACATTTTCGAGAGATGGATAGAGAACAAGCTAATAAGAAAGTGATTTTTCCTACAATCAAGGGCCATAATTCAGGAAATTACAATTCGATATGCGCAAATATCGAAAGGAACCGAAATCTTTGGGTTATAATCTTACATTTCAAGTTTCAACAAAATCGGATAAAAATTGTGACCTCTATAGGGTCCACAACCTTGATATACCATATTTTTACGCTATTTGAGAACGAACGGCGGCCATTTTGTCTGTCAATTTTAGGCCGACTTTCACGAAATTCGAACTCAGTCGTCCTTATGGTGTAACGGTGATATTATAAAACGGTTTTTTAAATCGGATAAAAATTATGACCACTAAAGGGTACACAAGCTAAAAACGCGATTTTTCGTACTATCAGGGGCCATAATTCAGGAAGTTACGGTCCGATATGCGCGAATATCGAAAGGAACCGAGATCTTTGGGTTATAAACTTACATTTCATGATTCAACAAAATCGGATAAAAATTGTGACCTCTATAGGGTCCACAAGCCAAAAACGTGATTTTTCGTACAAACAGGGGCCATAATCCATGAAGTTTCGATCCGATACATGCCAATATCGAAAGCAGCCGAGATCTTTTGGAGATACACCTATATTTTAAGTTTCGTTAAAATCGGATAAGAATTGTGACCTGTAGAGTGTCCACAAACAAATTGTGGACGGACGGACGGACGGACCGACAGAGGGACAGGGGCGACGACAATATACGTCCACATGAAAATGTGGGCGTATAAAAAGGTGCATGTATGGCAGTGTGCTATACATGAGTTTTTACGACAATGAGTACTTAGGTCATGTTCTGGATTTCACCATCATGTTTCATGGCTCTACAAGATCTATTTGTTCTGGGGCTATCACATACATTCTAGAATGTACACGATTTCTCCCTCATCAAATCACATTTCATAATAAAACTGCTTTCTGTCTGAATTTAAATTCAGTTATCACTTACAAAGTGTCATTAAAAATCATATTCTTTTTATTGCCATGACAACTTGACTACTAATTCTTCACGAAAACAATTGGGTGTTGCACTGAAATGTATTATTCCAAAAATGAAAATATTATCAGAGAAATGATTACAGTGTTAATTTGATATAAAGCATTAAAAGGAGTAATAGCAATACATCACTATCTGTATTCTATTCCAATATAAACAAGAAAATATGGAATAGGATGACTATAATAGACAACTTATAAATATGTATCTTTTCTATTAAAGCATCTGGAATCAGACCACTATCTGTATTCTATTCCAATATAAACAAGAAAATATGGAATAGGATGACTAAAATAGACAACTTATAAATATGTATCTTTTCTGTTAAAGCATATGGGATCAGACCACTAAACTCTTCCTCGATACCCACGAATGTAGTTCCTTCTATTTATTGTCCCCCCGCCCTCCCAACACCTTTCCTTTCCCCGCAAACACCACCCCTGATCCCTGATTTAGCATGGTGGTTTTTGTTGACTTTTTGTTGTAGAATCAAAGAAAATAGTATGAATTTACATTTTCTGTTAGTTTTGGGTGAATGTTTTGCCTGAACAGCTGAGTTTCTGCCTACTCTTTAATCAAAATCAACTGTCAAGGGTCCATTACATGCATGCCAATGACTTGATGACAAATAAATACACTAGAAAACAAATAACTTGATGTCTATTATCCATAGCGTTTTTTTTTATAAACTGTGTTCTGGTATCTTTAATAAATGACATATATTAGAGGAGTTGTGTATGACAAAGCCTGACTATTTACCAGACAATGTCTGTGACAGATGCCTTATTTCCAGGCTTGTTAATGCAGACTACATAAACAGGTACTTGGTATATGATTAAAAGAGAAGAGTTTCTGTCACATATTGCAGCTGTATAATCTGTGCAATTTAAAAGGGAGATTTTAATGACTTAAATAACAGCCTGTCAAAAGATTCTGTTTGTCTTCTTTTTTCCGACTGTTGCTTATCCTCGCAAATGATTTTTCACCATGAGCATATGTAAAGAGCTTGGACAATCATGGTAAAGTATCTTGACCAATTCTGTCACATTTTATGAACAGTAAGTAGGTAAATAATAGCCTTGATTGTCCAGCTCATATTTATTTTTACACATGGCAGGTGGATTTCTTTTCCAATTACAGTAATTACACAGAAAAGGGTGACATTTTGAAAATGGGTACATAATGAGCCTTGATTATCCAGGTCATAGTTATTTTTACACACTGCAGATGGACTTCTTGTTAAATTACGCTAATTAAACATATCAAGATAGTCATGCAAAGCATGGAAATACACCCACACAGCAGCTATGTCTTGACTGCAACTTATGAGAAAGGAAACCTTTAAGATGTTGACAAAATTTGATAAGGATCAAATACCTTCAAGAAATTTGAAGTCTATCTTGTTCACAAGCTTGAAAAAAAAACAGTTAAAAAACATTTTCAATATGTCTTATCCTCTCATAACCCCAACGATTCTCTAACATCAAAACTACAGCCTCTATCGCGATTACAATATTTGCAGCAAAGGGGAAATAACTCCGGAATGGAAAACTAAAAATCGAATTGGTTCATCCTCTCATGACCCCAATGCTTCCCACCACATTAAAATATACAACCTCTATCATGTTTACAAGGTTTTCGGCAAAGAAGGGATAAATTCCGGAACATAAAGTCATGAAGGACTGTACATGTAAATTAATAGTGTTCATCTTCTCATGACCCCAAACCATCCATTTTGGCGTTAAGTCTCTCATGACAGACAAGGTGACAACAAAATACGCCCAAACGGTAATGAGGATGTATAAAAATCTAATATGTGACCGCTCTGGCTAAAGGATCTGCACGTCACATGGCATTGTATGTCAGTAGAGTGTATAAGACTAACATATGGTTCAATTTTATTTCCATAATTCGCTTGCGCGTAGGGGTCTTTAGCATTGGGAGGAAACCGGAGGGTCCGGAGAAAACCCACAAGGTTGGACAGGCGATCCTACTCCTTGTCACGTACAACCGGAGAATCGAAACCATGCCAGTTGACTCAATGACAGACCTTATGATACAGCGCGCACATGCTAACTATTGTGAAATGAAATGAGATTGAACGTCCTACTGTGTTTGTATTGTGTTTGTGAAGTGATATCTGAATGTTATACAAGTGTTTAATAATAATAATAGTTATTTCCATTGTATTGTTGTGAAATCTCACAAGATAACAAAGTCAGCAATGCATTTTATGAGTCTTAAATCAGATTTGATTGACATTTGTTTCTCACTTTTCCGATTTCATTTACGAGACCTGTCTCTGTGTCCAGATCGGTACAGCAAAAATTTGATTTGATCTCCTAGCCAAGAAACAACCACAATCCTACTTAAACATACATTATGCAAGAGCTAATTCTGTCTATTGCAGGTCTTTCTTTAGGCCTGAAATGTTATCTAAATTATTAATTAGACATTAATTAACCTATCCAGACCATAATCAACTCTAGATGGCATCGGTAGCCTGCGATCTTTAGTGGATTATGAGCCGATTTACTGCATAACTTTCCTTCATGATTTAACAATTAAATGGATAATTGAGACTATGCTGTTTATCGTACTGATTTTAGTAATGATGATCAAGGTTAGGCGTAAATTTCAATTGCTTAGTTCTCGGTTCATAGTGGATCAATTTGAATGAAATTTTCAGCAAATTGCCTTTACATTATCTAGTTTTTAACTATTATAGTGAGAACTGCCAACTCGTTATTGAATCTCCCATAATGTTTCTTTAATAAATAACCCAAGTGTTGGTGTGAAATATCACAGATTATTCAGAATGACCATATGAAAACATGAGATGAGAATGCAAACAATATCCAAATTTAAATTTTCGTAATTTGTATTAACAATATTATCTATATTTGAATTATTGGCGATAAAGCTACTACTGACTATTCATTAGATGAGAATGCAAACAATATCCAAATTTAAAGGAGCTAAATCGCTAATATTTTGGACCTAGAAATTGACCCAAATGTTGATTTGAATTGACAAATAATTCGTGTTTTCAACGTGTAACACTTTGGATGATATTGAGTTAGAGACTTAACTACTTTAAATTTTCGTAATTTGTATTAACAATATTATCTATATTTTAATTACTGGGGATAAAGATACAACTGACTAAAACCGAGACTCAACATGTTCATTCCATGCATTGATCATGTTTTACTGGATCATAGAGTTTTTTAAGACAGTTGATTACCTCAAGGTTAGCCTAAGAGGCTAAAGTAATTCTTATTTGACATAAATCACCGACCAACATAGAGAAATATACCATATATCATAAACACTGTGTAGTGAAATGTTCCATAAATCACAAAAAATAATCTCAAATTCTGCTTATAAATGTTCTTGGCCTTGTAACTCTGCAAGTTATGGATGGCAGACAGGGTTTTGACATCTTCATAAAAGGAAATTGAAAATTCTCGTGCCACAATTTGTGAATGTGAAAATTATGACTTCAGGGTAGGACAACTTAATAAACTTTTTAACACACCAATTGTTTTTAAGTCAATTAACACAAATTGGGTCATAAAGTTTTGACCTGATTTTTAGCTTTGCTGATTACAGAAAACCCCAATTTAAATTATTTTTTCACTAAGTCAATTTATAATTTATCTAAGATCAAGGGAGAAAGCCAGCTGACATATTACAATGTGTTAAAATATCATTTTCGTCTGTCAGTCGGTCATAAATGTGCCAAGTTTTAATCCATATGCATATCCAATTTTGCATTTCCGTGAGAGTAACAGGAAGAAAAGGTGTAAGAACTAATTTAACATATTTCAAGTATAAAATAATTTTACACTTTCTAAAAGGTTTCAATAATTTCAACTCTTTCATGGTGCTACTGAACTGCTTGTTTCAAAAGATTCAATTCAATTTGGCACATTTAGAGAAGACTAGGCACTCGATCAATTTACTTAAAATTTAAGGTGTTTGTAGTATCAAACGGAGAGCAGTGGGTCAATTTTCTATGTATTACTTATATCTTGGAACAGCAAGTTACTTCTTTTTACAGAATATGACCATTTGTAGCATTATCCCAATATTTTAAAATATTTTCATATTTTTAAAATTCAACTGTATTTATTGTGACTTGAGGTTAAATTCTTTAAAATTCTAATTTGATATCCTGTAAATTACTGAGAGGGTAATTCTCCAACCAGTCCATTTCACTGTCAGTCATGAGTACAGACTGACAAACATGACTGAAACGAGATCCCTGGTATAAAACATGACTGAATCCAGATTCCTAGTATCAAACATGACTGAAATGAGAGCCCTGGTATAAAACATGACTGAAACAAGAGTCCTGGTATCAAACATGACTGAAATGAGAGCCCTGGTGTCAAACATGACTGAAACGAAAGCCCTGGTATCAAACATGACTGAAACAAGAGCTTGCGGGTATCAAACATGACTGAAACGAAAGCCCGGGTATCAAACATGACTGAAACGAGAGCCCTGGTGTCAAACATGACTGAAACGAAAGCCCTGGTATCAAACATGACTGAAACGAAAGCCCTGGTATCAAACATGACTGAAACGAGAGCCCGGGTATCAAACATGACTGAAACAAGAGTCCTGGTATCAAACATGACTGAAACGAGAGCCCTGGTATCAAACATGACTGAAACGAGAGCCCTGGTGTCAAACATGACTGAAACGAGAGTCCTGGTATCAAACATGACTGAAACGAGAGTCCTGGTATCAAACATGACTGAAACGAGAGCCCTGGTGTCAAACATGACTGAAACGAAAGCCCTGGTATCAAACATGACTGAAACGAGAGCCCGGGTATCAAACATGACAGAAACGAGAGCCCTGGTATCAAACATGACTGAAATGAGAGCCTGGGTATCAAACATGACTGAAATGAGAGCCCTGGTGTCAAACATGACTGAAACGAAAGCTCTGGTATCAAACATGACTGAAACGAGAGCCCGGGTATCAAACATGACAGAAACGAGAGCCCGGGTATCAAACATGACTGAAATGAGAGCCTGGATATCAAACATGACTGAAACGAGAGCCCTGGTATCAAATAGTTAGCAGTAGATGTTTCTAGTAAAAAGCTTAAAGTTCCAGTAAGGCCACACCAATCTAATTTTCTGTTGTTTAGGAACAAATGTTAAAATTTTACTTCTTATTTCTTCAGAAAAAAGACTTTTTTATAAACCAAAAGGATTTAGTTGCACTGTTCCAAGGGCTTTTAGTTCCATATTTCTAAGTTTGAAATTTTAAACAAAACATCTAGATGATCTTTCATGCGATTCCAGTTGGTATTTATTTATTAAGACATTGAAAAACTGAAAATTAAATGGTTGTGGCCTAATTTGGTTACTTTGTTATATATATTCCTTGTAAGGAAAATAACTGGATACAACTGTTGGTAAATATTTCACAATTCCTACACATTTTCTGGATTTAATAAATCTCATTGGCGATAAATTGTCTAACACATGCAAAATTTAAATTCAACATGAACAAATCACGTAAATAATTGCAGGTAATCATTTTCTTGATCCTATTTAGGGAAAATGTGGCAACTGGGTAAAAGTCTGTTCGCATTTATCATTCATAGATAACGAGTTGGAAATATCCATTTTGGAAACCATCAAAAAGCCAGACAACAATCTTGTTAAATTTTGTTAAGTTTTCCTAGTCTTGATCGAACAGTTGTGGGAGTTGGTTACCTAGGACGTCCACAAAGTTTTCAGCCTACAAACTAAGCTAATTTCTTTAATCGAATTCATCCGCAACAATAATTTAAGAAAATTGGAAATTTTGTGAATTGTCTTAACAGGTTGATATCTGAGAGATCACCCTGTCTAGTCCGGCATCATTAATTTGACTAAACCACTTTCACTGGGGATTTAATAGTCATCTTTTGGATGCTTCGATGGTCTACAATGTTTGAACATATTAACCTGTGTTTGGCCATTGAATGTCGACAGATTAGAATTCCATGCTAACTCTGTTTCAATCTATTAATGATACTTCTACAAACAATTCTCTTTGTGTTTTTAATTAAAGACAAAAAACTATTGTACCAATAAGACAGAAAACAGTTCCAGTGTTAAATTTTAAGTTTAAAAGATATGCTTGACCGATAGTTAAATCCATTTTGAAGTCTTTGTTTATTCACAAACAAGCTATTTTAGAGTAATCCAGAAATGAAAAAGCTGCCACCCCCATGTTATAATTTTCCAATGGAGATGATTACACTGTACATATGTTTCTGCTTCTAGCCTGGAGGAAATCATGACAATTTAACATATAACATTTGTTGTTACATGTAGTTGTTATACATAGTTTTTGTTTCATTGATAACTGAACCAATATTAAAAGTTTTTAAACCACAAATGTATTTGGAAGATATTTTAAAACACAAATTTGTGACATTTGGTAGTGGGGAGGAGGGAATTTTCTGATATGTAGTAAAATTAAGACTCTACCATTTTATTTATCCCTACAATCACATGAATATTTATATTTTAGAATACAATTTATGATTTTAATACATTTTAAATTTCCATCCAAAATATGTCTTAAAAAAAGTGAAAAATGTACACTCTTAACAATGGAGTTTAACGAGTTTAACGTCCACTCGACACAAAATAGGTCATTTTAGGACTAGCATATGTTTCAATTTTATTTCAATAATTCACTTGCGCTAAGGGGTCTTTAGCAGTGGGAGGAAACAAGAAGGACCCAGGAAAACCCATGCGGTTGGTCAGGCAACCCTACTCTTTGTCATGTACAACCAGGGAATCGAAACCATGCCAGCTGACTCAATGACAGGCCTTACGATACAACGTGCACGTGCTAACCATTATGCCACCTACCCCACCCCCTTTCTTAATAAAGGAAAAAAACAAATGAGGTGAAACCAATTTTTACTGTATGTTGAAATTGAAACATTTTTGCTTTTTTAAATTCTTTCCAGACAAGTCATGAAAAAAACCCAAGAAACTGTTTTCTTATTTTGTTGCAGAAATTGTGGTATTGTAAGACCAAAGCACATAATATATACATTTACATCAACATTCAACCATCACTAAATACATGGCAAACAAAGAAATTACTGGCTTTAATATAATCGGGCCAGACATAATCTGCTCTAGGCACTCTTCAGTTTCAAATCAAAACCAAACCAAACCGAACTGGATACAATTTAAACACGTAATCTGATTTCATGCACTTGTGTTATTCGCATAAGCACAAAATTGGTGAGTAAAATGTTGCCACGTCAGATTTATCTTGTATTTATCCCTTCCATTAGATAATATCCAGAGGTATAGTATCATCAAGACAAGAGTTTGAAGAGTACGAGATAAACACAGCCCACAACATACGGTTTCTAAAATGGTGTTTAGTAATTTACGATTATAAATTAAATATAAATAACTATTGGATAACAATTACTTACAGGGGCGTGTCCAGGAATGTAGAGACACTGTCAAGTTTGGTTTTAGTGCCGGGGGTGGGGTGGGAACTACCGGTGAATTTGATAAAATCAGAAGCTTTGAAAAAATATTCTTGCTCATGTAGAAATGACTTGGCTTTTATTACAGCAACTTTTTATCTAGGCTTCTCCAGTCTTCAACATGCAATGATATAAACAGTCGAGAAGAGGTATTTATACAGTCATTTGTTTATGCTCTAATTTTTGTCAAGTAAACAAACAACTCTATATGCGTGATTTTAGCTATATAAATCTATGCTGCTCCCTATGTAATAAGACAGCCGTCATCTTTATTTTCCCTAAACCAAATTGATGGGCCTGTTTTAAATCTGACTGAACCTAAGTCAGGAAATTAAATCTAGGGTTGGTATTCTGATTTTGTTTTCTTTATAAAATGTTACGAAATGAAATGAAATGGGGTTTAACGTCCTACTGTTCTGTTCCTATACTGGGCTAATGAAGACGGGCATACGCCATACAGTGTGCTATGAGGGAAATTTTGCCTGGGCAGCGGCACTATCGCCTACTCTTATATTGAATTTCAACTACCAAGGGATCTTTTACATGCATTCCAATGTTTACACGGGACCTCGGTTTTTCGTCTCATCCAAAGGACTAGACAGCTGTCCTTGTCAGGCCCTCCGTCCTGCATCACTGACAAGGGGAAACCACGTCGGAAAATCAGGATGAACTTTCTCGGCCAATGCAGGGATCGAACACCCGACCTCCAGGCTAGCGAGCCAGCGCCTTAACCACCTAGCCACCGTGGATCCCTATAAAATGTTACATACTCAACCTTAGTACATACTAGTGTAGAATAATCTGTGAGCAATTTGACATTTTCCGAAAAAAAATACAAACCGTTACTTTAAAACCAGTATTCCAATTGTTTTGATATGTAGTATGTTTTCCAGAAAGTGGGATTCATCACCATATTATTTAAATTTATATTTTATTAGCAATAAATTCACATTACTCCATTATTGACAGTTAAAAGATGGATTTATTTCCTTCAATAGAGGGGGGTTGGATGGCCGAATGGTTAGCATGTGCGCGCTGTATCATGAGGCCTGTCATTGAGTTAACTGGCATGGTTTCGAATCCCCGGTTGTACGTGACAAGGAGTAGGGTTGCCTGTCCAACCTCGTGGGTTTTCTCCGGGTCCTCCAGTTTCCTCCCACTGCTAAAGACCCCTACGCGCAAGCGAATTACTGAAATAAAATTAAAACCATGTATTAGTCCAAAACGACCTAGTCTGTGTCGAGTGGACGTTAAACCCCATTTCTCTCTCTCTCTCTCTCTCTCTCATTCATTAGAATTCTAAATGAAATAACCATCATAATTAGTAAATATACTTTACAAAAACCTTTTACAATAATTATAGCCTCAGAACTGTACTCCAAATATAAACTGAAATCGTGATTAATAACTAATCAACACACATTAGTAGAATGAATATGATGCATACATATTAGTATCTGAATTTCATCATGAAATGTTGCAAGCTTGCATCAATTATTATCTTTTTTCTAACAAGTACTTCCAAAGTTAATAATTTGGATTACTGAATGAAAAGGATTACTGAATGAAACCAGCAAAACAATGGATGCACATAATCTGACTATAAGGTGAACATCAGCCTATTTGATAAAAATACTCATTAACTGAATTTAGAAAAGGTTATTGGACCAGGAACTCGGGACCCAAGTGCTATTCACCTTGTTAATCTTCTTGTTGTACTTCTTGGAGGTGCTCAAGGTTCTTCCAAAAAAGCCAAAGCTTCCACCAATTCAAGTAAAATTGACATGAAACTTGGCATGCTTGTTTCTTGAACAATTGTGCATTGATTAGTGGAGTTCGATTTTGTTGCGATGACATCATAGTACACTTGTATCTGTTTTTATTTAAGCCATTCTGATTTTAAAAGATCTTCAGGCAAGATGCTTTCCGTTGATTTTTTTTTTTTATAACTGCTATTACTTCTATTCCATTTTTCATATCAACAAGCAATTATTCAATATAAGAATTGTATGCTATGGGACATAAATCTGGTAGTTATTTCCAGAAATTATTGAAATTCTTAAAAAAAGATCTGAAAATTCTAATCCTCATAATGTTCAGAAAGATTTTTAGAAAGAGAACAGCGTCTTGACTAGTAGTTATCTTGTGTATGGATAAACATAAACATATGTATCTGTAGTGACATATTTTTGCTGTATTTTGCCGTGTGTTTTAATTAACAATTACTGATCCGTTTTGTCGACTATATTTGAATTTGACTACTATATTCAGTCATTCTATGTTCGATATGGATTTTGTAGCTTTAAAAAACAATATTTTATAGAACATTTTTGACTGGTGTTTGCAATATATATATATATATGTATGTTCAAAGGGAAGACATACTTCAATGCATTATCAAAGGGAGGCGTTACTGCAGAATATGATCAAAGGGAGGTATTACTACAGTGCATGATCAAAGGGAAAACATACTGCTGTGTATGATCAAAAAGAGGACATACTACAGTGTATGATCAAAGGGAGGATATACTCCGGTGTATGATCAAAGGGAGGACATACTACAGTGCATGATCAAAAAGAGGACATACTACAGTGTATGATCAAAGGGAGGACATACTCTGGTGTATGATCAAAGGGAGGACACACTCCGGAGTATGATCAAAGGGAGGACATACTACAGTGTATGATCAAAGGGAAGACATACTGCAGTATATGATCAAAGGTGGGACATGCAACGGTGTATGATCAAAGGAAAGACATACTACAGTGTATAATCAAAGGGAGGACATACTCCGGTATATGATCAAAGGGAGGACATACTACTGTGTATGATCAAAGGGAAGACATACTGCAGTGTATGATCAAAGGTGGGACATGCAACGGTGTATGATCAAAGGTGGGACATGCAACGGTGTATGATCAAAGGAAAGACATACTGCAGTATATGATCAAAGGTGGGACATGCAACGGTGTATGATCAAAGGAAAGACATACTCTGGTGTATGATCAAAGGTGGGACATGCTATGGTGTATGATCAAAGGGAGGACATACTCTGGTGTATGATCAAAGGGAGGACATACTCCGGTGTATGATCAAAGGGAAGACATACTGCAGTGTATGATCAAATGTGGGACATGCAACGGTGTATGATCAAAGGAAAGACATACTACAGTGTATAATCAAAGGGAGGACATACTCCGGTGTATGATCAAAGGGAGGACATACTACTGTGTATGATCAAAGGGAAGACATACTGCAGTGTATGATCAAAGGTGGAACATCCAATGGTGTATGATCAAAGGTGGGACATGCAACGGTGTATGATCAAAGGTGGGACATGCAACGGTGTATGATCAAAGGAAAGACATTCTGCAGTGTATGATCAAAGGTGGGACATGCTATGGTGTATGATCAAAGGTGGCACATACTACAGCGTATGATGAAAGGGAGGCATTACTGCAGAATATGATCAAAGGAAGCTATTACTGCAGTGTATGATCAAAGGTGGGACATGCTACAGTGTATGATCAAAGGGAGGACACATACTAGAATATTATCAATGAATGAAGTGAAAACTCACCTTGCTGTTGGCATTTTTTGGGTGGTCACTTACTTATCATATATATCAATAAGAAAAACTTACCTACAAAAAAAGAACAAAATAAATTTAAAAAAAGGTATAGTGTTCTATAAAGGGAATTTTACATGGACAGCAGCGCTACAGTCTTCTCTTAAATCAAATTCCAAATGCCAAGGGATCTTTTATGTGCATGCCAATGTATACACGGGCTAATTAAACAAGCTATATTCTTTTATAAATGTCAACGATTATTTGGAATAGTATAAGTAATATAACATGATGGCTGAACAGTGTGCTATGACTTTGCGTTAAATCAAAATGCTGTTTAGCAGATGATGTCACACGACAGAGATCAGAGTGACAGATTCTAGACATCACCCTTTTTGTACCTACACGACTTCTCCAGGCACAAATAGCAACTTGTACACGTAAAAACATGATATTTATTAATGAAATATGACTTCCTTTATATACACTCAAATATAATTTAATAATAACCAAATTTTTCTATATTCCATGAATAGTATCATGAGATTTTTAAAAAAAAAAACGAACAAGAGAGAAATGTTATAGGCCATTCAGACGCTTATAATCAAACTAGTATTGATAGGATACTGTAACATTCACAAATAATACAAGCTAAACCAAAACCAGTTTTAACTATTCTGACCTTTTCGGTTAAAGGTTAGAGTTTATTATGCATGGGCATATGTTGTCAGTTTGCCAGGAAGAAGCGGGTTCCTGCATTTTAAGCCAACCAAGATAAGATGGCTTTTAAGAAATGCCTTCTTGAAGACAGGTAGGGAGATGAGGTTTCTAAACTGGTTTATTTGCTGCATATTCACGTTCAGAGTTCGCCTGGGCTTTTAAACCAGTTTAACTTGAGAAATGAAATGAAATGAAATGGAGTTTAACGTCCTACTGTTCTGCTCCTAACCTGGGCTAATGAAGACGGGCATACACCATACAGTGTGCTATGAGGGAAATTTTGCCCGGACAGCGGCACTACGGCCTACTCTTATATCGAATTCCAACTGCCAAGGGATCTTTTACGTGCACGCCAATGTGTACACGGGACCTCGGTTTTTCGTCCCATCCGAACGACTAGACGGCTTTCCTTGTCAGCCCCTCCGTCCTGCATCACTGACAAGGGAGAACCACGCCGGAAAATCTGGATGAACTTTCTCGGCCAATGCAGGGATCGAACACCAGACCTCCAGGCTAGCGAGCTAGCGTCTTACCCACTTAGCAGTTTAACTTGAGCGACTGAATATTATTCACAATACGAAAATGCTACAAAACATAAAAAATTTGCAGTTGAAGTATATTAATAAAGGGGATGAAAGCTTATTGACCCTATTTCCTGAAGCTGACAATGACTTCTGGTAAACCAATTCTGGCCTTAATATGACAAAATAAACATTCACCTAATAGACACCTATGCCAAGTTTGAACATTCTACCTCAATTAGAAGGAGAGTTATTGTGTTCCAAAGTTTCTACCAATCAAATTGCTTATCACTCTGCTTACCCTCAGCAAAAAATGTTCATTATCGAACTTAGTTAAGGTATTCATATAATAAATCTATACACCAAGTTTCAACAATCTCACTTAATCAGAACTAAAGTTATCGTGTCCCAAAGCATCAACCAATCAAATTGCTTATCTCTGCTTACCCTAAGCGGAAAATGCTCATCTTCGAACTCCATCAAGGCATTGACCTAATCAACACATACACTAAGTTTGAACATTCTAGCTCAATTAGGAAGAGAGTTATCGTGCCCCAAAGTATCAACCAATCAAATTGCTTATCTCTGCTTACCCTAAGCGGAAAATGCTCATCTTCGAACTCCATCAAGGCATTGACCTAATAAACACATACACCAAGTTTGAACATTCTAGCTCAATTAAAAGTTATCGTGTCCCAAAGCATCAACCAATCAAATTGCTTATCTCTGCTTACCCTAAGCGGAAAATGCTCATCTTCGAACTCCATCAAGGCATTGACCTAATCAACACATACACCAAGTTTGAACATTCTAGCCCAATTAGGAAGAGAGTTATCGTGTCCCAAAGCATCAACCAATCAAATTGCTTATCTCTGCTTACCCTAAGCGGAAAATGCTCATCTTCGAACTCCATCAAGGCATTGACCTAATAAACACATACACCAAGTTTGAACATTCTAGCTCAATTAGGAAGAGAGTTATTGTGTCCCAAAAAGTGTGACGGACAGACAGACAGACGGACAGACGGACGGACGGACAGACAGACAGACAGACAGACAGACAGACAGACAGACAGACAGACAGACAGACAGACAGACAGACAGACAGACGAACCCATTTTAATAGTCCCCTGCTTTCTTCGAAAGGCGGGGGACAACAATAATTAATATTGATTAGAGGGAATGGAAGCTTATTGACCCTATTTCCTGAAGCTGTCAATGACTTATGGTTAACTAATTCTGGCCTTACTATGACAAAACAATGATATATTGATTTGTTTTATGTAAAATTTCCTAAATTCCTTGACCTATTATGTAAAGAAAGAATGACCTGAATCTAGCATAAATGAAACAGAAGACTTGAGAAGTATCAAAAGTCAGTGATCCGAAAATTCTGTATTTGATTTAGTTCGTTAACATTACTGAGAGAATGCGAAAGTTTTATAGTTCTTTTCAGTGAATTAAACTGCACTACACTTGAATGCGTTAACAGATGTAAATGATCGTAGATTAAAACAAAGTTGTCGTATCTCTTTACAGAGATAACAGAACTGTGATCCACAGCAAAATCCTTGGACCAATTGGTAAGGACGCCTGTCCAGAGAGAGAGAGAGAGAGAGAGTGAGAAATGGAGTTTAACTTCCACTCAACACAAACTGGGTTATTTCGGGTCTAACATACGGTTCCATTTTTATTTCAATAATTCGCTTGCTCATAATGGCCTTTATGAAACCTGGGGACCCAGAGAAAACCCACAAGTTTGGACAGGCAGAAATTTGTCTCAATAACAGACCAAATGATACCTCATGTTTATAGCCTTCCTGATACCTGTCTAAAGCATTCTATAAAGTGCAATGAGAAAGTTCACCTTTGTATCAGTCATCTCTATAAATCTTTTTCCAATTTATTTCATTGTTATGATAAAGCGATAAAAAACGAAAACACATTTATTTGATAATGGTTTGTGCCCTAATTTGACTTTAATTGTTTACAGATTTCTAAAGCAATTTTACACAAATTTTGAAGTCCATTCCACATCAAGCAAAAGCAAAAAATCTAGTGGGCCGGACAACATTAACAATTTTATTCTGAAATGTATAGCGCCTTCTTTGAAATATCCTCTTCATCGACTGTTTCAAACACTGTTTGATGCATCTATATATCCAGATTGCTGGAAAAAGGCCAATATTGTCCCTATGTACAAAAAAGGTGATATTCACGACTGTTCCAACTACAGACCTATCTCATTGCTAAGCTCTCTGGGTAAAGTCTTTGAAACACTTCTACGGAAACATATCCAAAACTTCACTTTAAAAGAAGGAATTATTACCCCCTTTCAATCAAGTTTTCAACCTCAAAATTCATCTGTATATCAACTGATTGAGATGTACGACTACATATGTAAGTCTCTTGATAAAGGGCTAGAAGTGAAAGTAATTTTTTTCGACATAAGTAAAGCCTTCGACATAGTCTGGCACCAAGGCCTATTACATAAAATCTCATCAATAGGTATTAGAGGGAAAATTTACAAACTTATTGTTAGTTACCTGCAAAATCGCTCTCAGAAAGTCGTCTTAGGAAATAAATGTTCATTATCAAAAACTGTTACCTCTGGAGTTCCCCAAGGCTCTATTTTAGGCCCTCTCCTTTTCCTTGTTTACATAAACGATATTGTGGATGATATCAGCTCCAACATACGCATCTTCGCCGACGATACCTCTCTTTTCCTCGTAATCGATAATCCTCCTCTTACTCAGCAAATTTTCAATGATGATATAAAACGAATCTGTAATTGGTCAATCAGATGGAAAGTAGATTTCAATCCTTCGAAAACTAAAAGCCTGACCTTTTCAAGGAAGCTGTCCACATAAACATTCAATCTTTCATATAATAACTATGATATAACAGACGATTCTAGTCATAAACATCTGGGCGTTTTCTTTAATAACCGAGCTTCTTGGGATACACATATCGACTATTTAACAAGTAAAATAAGTATCACAGTAAACTGTTTCCGGTCTCTCAAATACAGATTAAAACGTAAAACTCTCAAGATACTATATAAATCTTATATTCTTCCAATATTTGACTATGCGGATGTCGTCTGGAACAACTGTACAAATGAAAAGTCTGAACAACTAGAAAAACTCCATCTGGATGCAATTCGAACAATCACCGGATTACCAAGAGGCACTTCTCACCAGGTATTACTTAAAGAATCTGGCTTCACCTCTCTTTCTTCCAGGCGTCTTCAACATAAATTAGTAATTTTCTATAAAATAATGAATAATCAAGTCCCGATTTCCCTCTCAAATCTCGTACCACCTCGAATTTCATCACATCAATCATATCAATTGAGAAACTCTGACAATATTAAGCAAATACACTGCAGAACCTCACACTATCAAAACTCGTTTTTTCCGTCAGTAATCAAAGATTGGAATAATCTTGCTAGCGACATATGAAAATCACGAACGCTATCACAATTTAAAGCATAGCTTAAGCAAAAAAATTATGTACAGCCAGCACCCGAACTCTATTGTATAGGCAATAGACAAAATGAAATTATTCACTGTAAATTAAGAAATCTCAAAAGTGATCTAAAATCTCAAAAAATGTTAATCAGATGACCCTCTTTGCCATTGTGGAAATACTATAGAGGATTGTGAACACTTTTTCTTTCATTGCCCTAGATTTCTAAAAGCTAGAAAGGAAACAATTGATAAACTTCCGATGAAAAACAAAAACAGCCAATCCTTACTTTTCGGGCAAAGAAGTAATACATATGATGAAAAAGCTAAAATATTTAAAACTGTTCATAAATACTTAGATATTATTACAAAACGTTTCTGTTCGTAATCATACAAAACTTTACATTTAAATGATGTGAGTGCGGCGTAAATTATATGAAAGTATCGCCTTTTATCTGTATTAAATGAAGCTTAAAATGTCATGATATTACTGAATGGTTACTTTTTTCCGACTGACATAAGCCTTATAACAATTTAAGTATATGCGGTTCAGTTCCATTAAATTTAATATGATGAAGACGACAAACAAATAAAACTAATAATTAAAAAACGTTTATAGGTGTGGTGTTGATAGCATACCCCCCCCCATTTATTTATTTTCTTCTTTTTTTTTCTTTTTTTATTGTGTTTGCCTTTAAAGGGATTTTCGTACGTATCTGATCTAAAATAGTCTTACTGAACAAAAGCAATCAAAGGCAAAGCATAAATTGAACATGTTGGAACAGAAAATCTAAATAAAAAAAATCACAAAATATGAAAACAAAAACAACTCGACGCTAACGAAAAATCAAAAATGTAATCGATAAATAAGATATAAATTTTAGTATTCCCCCTGTGAGAATGTCCCTTTAAGAAATTTAAAATTATCATCTAAATTGTACATAATATGATTTATACTTTATATTATGTGTTATATTATAACTGCTAGTTGCAAATCTGTTAAAGATCCATATTAAGGAAGTGATTTTATATAAGCTGATAAAGCTTCTTATCAGATCCTATATTTATTATATGAATTTTGTAAATTTAAGGGGGGGTGGGGGTGGATGGCTGAATGGTTAGCACGTGCGCGCTGTATCATAAAGCCTGTCATTGAGTCTACTAGCATGGTTTCGAATCCCCAGTTGTACGTGACAAGGAGTAGGGTTGCCTGTCCAACCTTGTGGGTTTTCTCCGGGTCCTCCGGTTTCCTCTCTTTCTCTCTGTAAATTTAAATGAATCAAATATTGTTTAAATAAATAAATCAAGCAGGCCCTATAAATATATACGTTCTTTGTTAATGTCTAGTGCCTCCCCCCAATCCTGCTCTGAAAGCTGGTTCCACAGCTTGGTGAGTGACCTAGTATACCAATCAAAATAGTTAATACAATTTCTGGTCATTTTATCTATTATAATTGTTATATATCACTCAAATATGCATCAGTTAAGCTTCTTTGGAAATGTATTATCTGAACCGCTACTTATTAAACAACACATATGTTGAGTAAATACAGAAAAAATACTTTAGAAAAATATTATCTGAGTCAACACTTTTTAAACAATACATATGTTGGCTAAATACTGAAAAAATACCTTGGAAAAGTAGGAACTGTGATAGAAAACGCAATTTCCTGATTATAGATTACCATAAGAAAATACGAAGTGTATATGGCCAACACTATAGATCATTTATTTGTTTCATTGCTCGACAGATTGTTGGGAATCGAAAAAAAAACCAACAAGTTACACTGAATCATATCTAATAATAAGCAGCTTCACTTCAAATCATACAAAATCTCAGGATATTATTTTCTTAGACAATAGGGTATCTAAAAAATATAATAAAAATGTTTTTATGTAGGAGAAATTGAGTTGGATATCCTATACATTTTTTTCAGCCATTATATAAAAATCGTGTTAATTCTTCGTTATAATCATTATCAATGCATTGTTTTTCTGATCCATTATCTTTTATAACAAAGTTACCAATATCATGATATGGCATAATGACAATAAAAAAAAATATTCCTTTTGACGGCAACGATAGCAAATTGTACTTATAACAAACTGTAGCCAGGGACTAAATACATTCAGATAGTCACAACAATAGGATTATTAAACCCTCATTGTAATCATAATTCCATCAAATTATATTAAGTCTACCTTATTGATCCACGCTCGATCAGAAATAACAATTGCATAATAGATAAAATGAGAATCTATATTTAACGCCAGGAAATAATAATTCTGAATGAACAAAAACGCTAACAATCTATTTCAACACTCCTCCTCAAATGTATTCAAATTGATTTTTTAACATTTAATTACGAAAACAAAATCAAAATATTCTCACGGCTTGGATTCAATCAGAATAAAAAGAGGCCAATCAAAAGATTTAAGGGAAGATTACAGATGGCGCTGGCATTTGACCATATCCCATTTAAATCACATGCAGAGGATACCCAATTCAATTCACCATATCTTTGTAATTTATACTGAATGGAATGGACAAATTTTTAGATTGACATTTCATTCAGAGATTAAAATTTCACAATATTATAGTCTGTGTGAGATTTCTCAATCAATCTGTTAAATGTCATTCTAAGACATTGATGTGCAAGTTGAGGAAATAATTTTGACGAGACTTGGCAAAATAGAAATAGTTTCATGTTTTCGAAACTAAAGAATTAATACCTCTGTGTTTTGTGTAGTAATGAATCCCTTCTTTTCTTTTTAAAACTAAAGAATTAATACCTCTGTGTTTGTGATGCAGCACATTATTGGAAATGGTGTCTTCAGAATTGTTTAACTTAACTTATATTAGGTATTTTTGAAACTATTCATTATTTTGTTAAATCCAAACAAATTATTAAGATTGAAGTTAGTATAATTTAGCAAAGCACAATAATTCCATTTGTTGGTATTTAAAGTTTTATAACTGATGTATGAAATGAAATGAAATGGGGTTTAACGTCCTACTGTTCTGCTCCAAACCGGGCTAATGAAAACGGGCATACGCCATACAGTGTGCTATGAGGAAAATTTTGCCCAGACAGCGGCACTATGGCCTACTCTTATATCGACTTCCAACTGTCAAGGGATCTTTTACGTGCATGCCAATGTGTACATGGAACCTAGGTTTTTCGTCCCATCCGAACGACTAGACAGCTGTCCTTGTCAGGCCCTCCGTCCTGCATCACTGACAAGGGAGAACCACGCCGGAAAATCTGGATGAACTTTCTCTGCCAATGCAGGGATCGAACACCCGACCTCCAGGCTAGTGAGCCAGCGTCTTACCCACTTAGCAACGTGATCCCCAACTGATGTATGAGTTTATTTTCATTCTAAGTTGCATGATAATATTATCTTAAATGGCTTTGTATATAGTATTAGTATAGAGCGCTCTTTTGTTGCTATTCAAAATTTTAAGTCTGAAATATGAGTTTATTTTCATTCTTAGTTACATTATTAATATTATCTTAAATAGCTTTGTATTAGTATAATTGTATTAGTATAGAGTGCAAAAAACATTTCTTTTGTAGGTATTCAAAATTTTAAGTCTGAAATATGAGTTTATTTTCATTCTTAGTTATATATACTGTATATTAATATCATCTTAAATAATTTTGTGTTAGTATAATAGTATTAGTATAGACAGATTATTTTGTTGGTTTTAAAAGATGTTATGTCTGGGAAAATACTGAATTTTTGGTGATGGAGAAAAGGTATTAGCATATAGAATAGAAAAACACAGATTCTTTTGTTGGTATAAATTGATATACATCTGGGAAAAAAATGAATTTCGTTTGTTCTTTTTGCTGCTGAGGAAATAGTATTAGTATAGAATGGAAAATACAAATTTTTTTGATGGTATTAAAAGATGTTATGTCTAGGGAAAACACAGAATTTTTTTCTGGGGAAACATTAGTATTGAATGGAAAACACATATGTTATGTCTAGGGAAAATACTGAATTTTTGATACTAGAGAATGTTATTAGTATAGAATGCAGGGAAAGAGAGAGAAATGGGGTTTTATGTCCACTCAACACAAACTAGGTCATTCCAGGACTAACATATGGTTCAATTTTATTTCAATAATTAGCTTGTACGTAGGGGTCTTTAGCACAAGGTTGGACAGGCGATCCTACTCTTTGTCAGGTACAACCCAGGAATCGAAACCATGCCAATGACAGACCTTATGATACAATGTGCACATGTTAACCATTAAGCCATCCAACCTCCCAGTATAGAATGGGAAACAAAGATTCGACTATTGTTGGTTTTGAAAGATGTACGACTGAGAAAATGCCGAATCAATGATAAATATTTGTCATCAACACGATATTAGTTGTAATAATCTAGTGATATCACCACAAATTATAGAAGAGAATCTTGTATTAGTGTTTAGTACAGATGCCCTACAGCAACTGCTTCATCATCAACTTGGTCAAAATCTAATTTGAAATTCATGATGCTCATTTCTGTAGTTTGATTGTGCCCGAGAAATTGGAGGAAATGAAAATTTGACATATAATGAAGGTGAACCCCATTAACACAGTACCCAGAACAATAAGTTTATACATGGTCTTGTTAATCTGATGTACATCTAGGTTCATAGTAACCAAGTTCCTTCCTTTACAATCTAATGGAATCTTTAATACTGAGAAGACCCAGTAGGAAAAGTTCATTAAGTCATTGAAAGTAATATATCTATATGTATATACTACTTTTTCATATTACATTTCTACATTTGGCAATAAATGGGAGGTATTTTTATCATGGGAGATTACAGTTAGATTGAGATGTGGGATTATATATAGCAATCATTTCGGACTCTTCTGTACGTACTACAGTTAATGGTCAACTTGTTTTTATGAAAATCTGTCGAGAGGGAATTAGAGAAACTTACTCCCTAATACTGCACTTAACTACTTTTCTCTTTGATTTATTCAATCCTCTAAGATACGTAACTCGGGAAATCGGTCGCTTTGCGTGTTCTGCCCTCAAGTTAAGAGATGTGATCTCACAGGACTGTCCTTATTTGTATGTTTAGAATACAGCACTATATTTCATTAAATATTTAAACATTTAGCTATATATTATTTTTATTATTATCATTTAAAATCTAAATATACACACATAGTATTTCTAAGTTTATACTTTATATACTGTCCAACACATTGGGTATGGACAGCTCATGATCAAGATATACAGATTATTATTCTCCTTAAATAGATGGGTTTTTAAGTTTGATTTAATATTGAGGAAATGTAGGAATTCTCTAAGGATTTAACTACAAACGCATGATATTTCTAAGTACTTCACAAACATTAATGTACGACACATTAGAGATCCACAGCTTATAGGGTCTACAGATAAA
Organism: Patella vulgata; assembly: GCF_932274485.2. NCBI lineage: Eukaryota > Metazoa > Mollusca > Gastropoda > Patellidae > Patella > Patella vulgata. The sequence continues at coordinate 11,283,829 of NC_065885.2, forward strand.
TAATCCTCTTGAAATTGATGAGTTTTATTTAAATTGCAGAAATGTCGTGTTTTCTCTGTATATTATTATAGGCATATTTCTAAGCACTTCACAAATATTATTGTCCGACTCATTATATAGAGATGGACAGCTCAGGATTTACAGATTATAATCCTCCTTATATAGCAAGAGACACCCTTTCATATTCCAGTTAGTTATCATATAATTATGGAGACAATGTCATGTCACCAGAGGTACCACAGACTTTGGTAAAATAAAACAGGGCACTGTTTCTCGAAATCTTACCAAAAGATAAAATCTAAATTTTAGTATGTTTCTTTAGTTTTAAGTGTATTTTATTTGTAAATACTTGTTAGCTTTCCACTTGCACAATTACCTATATTTAAAGTATGGTGCACTGCTGTATATTTGTTAGTTTGTATGTTCTTTGTACTGGTTGTTTTGATGCAAACCAAAAAATCTAACATTAAATATGGCATAAAAAAAACCCATCAAAATCTGTGGAAGTTATGAATATATGAATAAAAATTATATAATATGCTTTAATGTTTAGTTTTTAGAAGTCATTTCACTGACAATGAAAATGAATAGATATGAAACAAGAATCTAGAAATATGTTTTTTTATTTATAAACATTTGTTTTCAGGTTTACTTCTTTACAGATTATATGAATGCCATTGTGTAGGGAGAGCTACTGTGACTCGGGGAATCAAAGTGTCTTCTCAGTAACCAAGAGGTCTGAAGTTTAATCCTGGTGTAGGTCAAGAAAGTTCCCTGGAATTTTCCAGTGTGGTTTCCCCTGCAAGGGCAGTGTCTAGTCATTCGGATAGGAAGAAAAATCAGGTCCTGTGTATAATAAAAGAACCCATGACAGTTGGAATTCAGTATAAGTGTAGGCTGTAGCGCTGCTGTCCGGGCAAAATTTTTGATTCTACCCAGTAATCAGTAATAGGCTTGGTTTACCAGGTGAAGTACACTTTCCAGAACTGGTCACTAATTTAAGTTGACGATATTTTTGTATTTTTTGTATGGAGAAATCCATAACCAGATAATGGGGGTTGGATGGCTGCATGGTTAGCGCATACGTGTTGTATCATAAGGTCTGTCATTGAGTCAACTGGAGTGGTATCAATTCTCCGGTTGCAGGTGACAAGAAGTAGGGTCACCTGTCCAACCTTGTGGGTTTTCTTCGGGTCCTCTGGTTTCCTCCCACTGCTAAAGACCCATACCCGCAAGTGAATTATTGAAATAAAATTGAACCATGTTATTCCCAAAATGACCTAGTTTGTGTCAAGTGGACATTAAACCCCATTTCTCTCTCTCACATAATCAGATAAATACTCATGACCAATAATCCCATTGGTTTAAATCTTAAGCTACAAGGATATTTCAAGCACAGCCTAGATTCCACAATACAGGGATTGAAAATAAAAATGTATGAAGGCTAAGTAATCTTTATAAGCAAATGCCAAAAATCTGTGTCCATGTGAACAGCTTGGCAACTTCAGTTTTCACAAGAAATATGTTCATAGAAGCTTTATTTATGTAAATTTAGCTTCACCACAAAGAAAATGAATCAAAGGCAGTATTGTGCAGATAAGACAGAAAGAGGAAACAGTATTCTTTACTCTGATTAAATTAAAAACATATTGTAACAAAATCTTGATTAATCTGAATCAATTCTGTTGTGGAGAATCTGAATCAATGTTTTTCATATATTAATATACGTTATCAAATATTACATTGATATAAAAGCTGTTGTCAGCTTTCTGTAAATATTGGATCCAGGAAAATTGGTATTATAATCTGTATACGTTTCCGATTTATATAAGAAAATATTTCTTAATCTGGATCAATCTGAAGATTGGTACCTGATATAATACACATTACAAAAGAGATATTAAGAAGAGGAGATATAGAATTGAAGATTAAAATAACCCTTGAGAATAAAATTTTTAGGTTAATCTATCTCAGAAAAAAGGCTTGGACTTCAAAGTTCTAAATACAGAATATTGGAATAATAATCACAATAAATAAGTTGCCAAGCAAACATAATTTTTCATTACAAACTTGCCACACAATATACAGATCATTGAACTTGGCATTTAGTATTTGAACATATTTTAAACTTGATAAAGATGAGAATATTCTTGTTGAAACGTTGCATAATAATAAATACCGATATTGTGTTTTTGTCGCCATGGTCTGTTATTTTGTGTTTTTGTCACCACAGTCTGTCATTTTGTGTTTTCGTCACCACGGTCTGTCATTTTGTGTTTTTGTCACCATTTTGTGTTTTTGTCACCACAGTCTGTCATTTTGTGTTTTTGTCACCACGGTCTGTCATTTTGTGTTTTTGTCACCATGTTGTGTTTTTGTCACCACAGTCTGTCATTTTGTGTTTTTGTCACCCGATCTGTCATTTTATATTTTTGTCACCACAGTCTATCAAACCTTATAATTACCTGTCTATGGTTTAATTAATTATCGGTTACCATAAAAATGATATGACATCTTGGAGCATAGTCTCTTAAGAATGGGATACTGTTTGTAATATTTTAATCCATGTACAATTTAATATTTATAAGCCTATTTCCTATGTCTATAAACTACTTTGTATTCTTTTAATATTTTAATCTATGTCTAAATTGTTGTGTTTATGTTAATTGTAATGTAGGTATCTTAGGGTTACATCTTCAAGAATATAAATATGAAGGTGAACCCATGAAAAGCTAAGTTAGATAGGAGATACAGATAACAGAGTACAATATGCCAACTCTTCATTTTATACTTCTTTAGTTGACCATAATTCTATAGTTATAATAATTGTACAGTTCTGGATATTGTCTGTTATGATTATTATTTACTGTATCTACATATAGTTCTATAATTAGCTGAATCAAGTGTTATAATTTATGAATAAGAAGAAACTAGTATGAAGAACTGTCTACAGCAACAAGAACCTAAACTGGTTACATTTCCATAAAATTATGCCTTGTGTTAATACCGATTACTGTAGTGCCTTTACTACATGTAACTGCACAGAAACAAACAAATTTCTGAGTATACAATTTTTTAAGCTGTAGAAAATTATGGAAATGAAATGAAATGGAGTTTAACGTCCTACTGTTCTGCTCCTAACCTGGGCTAATGAAGACGGGCATACGCCATACAGTGTGCTATGAGGGAAATTTTGCCCGGACAGCGGCACTACTGCCTACTCTTATATCGAATTCCAACTGCCAAGGGATCTTTTACGTGCACGCCAATGTGTACACGGGACCTCGGTTTTTCGTCCCATCCGAACGACTAGACAGCTTTCCTTGTCAGCCCCTCCGTCCTGCATCACTGACAAGGGAGAACCACGCCGGAAAATCTGGATGAACTTTCTCCGCCAATGCAGGGATCGAACACCCGACCTCCAGGCTAGCGAGCTAGCGTCTTACCCACTTAGCCATGTGATCCCCCAGAAAATTATGGAAGTATCGAGTATGCTTAGGCCACCTTGCTTACTGTTCCAAACAGAAAGAAAGAGTGAGAAATGGGGTTTAATGTCCACTCGACACAAATGCACACACACTAACCATTCGGCCATCCAACCCTACTGTCAAATTTAGAACTGGAACCTAGTAAATTTACAAGAGGAAAGTTATACAACCAAAACTTAAGTGTTTTATCAATATCCCTTCATTTCTTTAAGTACAGAAAGCACAAATTCACACATTTCTTAACTCATCAATATATTAAAGACTACTTCAAGAATACCATTGACCATCATGTTTGAACAATAGCATGATGGTTAGATCTATATTATTCCAGTTTTCTGTGCTCTATTCGATTGACCTTTTGTCAATTGATCAAACCATATAACATCCAGTAGGGGTCCCAGCATCTATCCTTTTGAAAAAGACATTCTGACCTTGAAGGTGTCATAACGAGTATTCTGATGCCACACATACCTGACATTGTAATATCGTGTATTATATAATAACAATGATAGACAGGATAGACAGGATAAAGATGGGCGATTCATCCAGTTATCCCAATTTGTAGTAACTAGTTTCGTTCGTATTAAACTCTTCAGATAGGTTTTATTTTCCTGTACATGTATATCCCCTTACCCAGGCTATGGTAATTATTATAAATTGTAATTGCCTCCAAAACCTTAGTTATCGATTATAGTTAACCCCCAATAAACACTTAGTCTGGTTCAAATTGAGGGGGTGGGGGTGGGGGACGAATGGTTAACATGTGCATGTTGCATCATAAGGTCTGTCACTGAGTCAACTGGCATGGCTTACATTCACCACTTGTATTTGACAAGGAGTAGACGCGCATGTCCAACCTTGTGGGTTTTCGCCGGGTCCTCCTGTTTCCTCCCACTTCTAAAAAACCCCTACACTCAAGTGAATTATTGAAATAAAATTGAACCATATGTCCCAAAATGACCTAGTTTCTGTCACGAGAACTTAAACCCCATTTCTCTCTCTCAAATTGAAGGAAAAAAGGCCTAATAAGTTTTCTATAGGTAGATAGTACATAGTGATTTAAACAAAAAAAACCAAAAAAATAATATGTTAGATACCATTTTGACCATAGGTAGAAATGAATTATGATCCTAAGATAATAAAGATTGTGTCTGGAATCAATAGAAAATGTGTGATCTGAAATCAATAAAAAGTATATGGTCTGAAATCAATAAGAAGTATATGGTCTGAAATCAATAGAAAGTGGGTGATCTGAAATCAATATGAATTGTGTGGTCTGAAATTAATAGGAAATATATGGTCTGAAATTAATAGTAAGTGTATGGTCTGAAATGAACAGAAAGTGTATGGTCTGAAATCAGTGGAAAGTTGTGTGGTCTGAAATCAATAAGAAGTATATGGTCTGAAATCAAAAGAAAGTGTGTGATCTGAAATCAATATGATTTGTGTGGTTTGAAATCAATAGGAACTGTATTTTCTGAAATCAATAGCAAGTCCATATATAATGCCTTTTAGTCTCAAACATAATTGTGCCTTTGAAATTGCATATTGTAATCAGTACGGTGATTGTCGATTTAATTGCATGCTTCCATAAAAATATTTCTATTGATCAAAGACAGAAGAAATTAATAACTACATTAAAATATGAAATGAAATGAAATGGGGTTTAACGCATAAAAAAATCAAAAACGAAATATAGATCTGTATTTTAATCAGATTGCTGTCTGGGCAAAATTATCCTCATAGCTCCGACTTTATGGTATAAACGTACCCATCTTCATTAGTCTGGTTGTTGCTAAAAAGTAGGATGTTCAACCCAATTGTGTGTAGACTTTCAAATTTAATCAGAAGTGCCATTGGGCATTCAGATGGAGCATGAATACCTTGCCTCATGTCTGACACCTGTCACCACCTATAGCTAATTACAATGATTGTTTGGGCTTGGATTACAGAACATAAAGTTTTTGGTTGGTTTTCAGAACTGTGTAACTGAATCAGTTTTTTTCTCCATATAATATGGCTACTGGAAAGATGCCAGAACCTTAAACAGAACATTTTCCATTGAAATCGCAATAGACAGAAGATATGAAATTAACAATATCAGTCAATTTCTTGTCACTTTCAGTGTAAATGTGCTGAAAAAATATACTGTATTTATATATATTGATATCTTCATACTTGAATTGTTATTTCAAATCAAATCAAAGGCATAAAAGAGATCTGAAAATGTAAAATTAGTTTAGCTTTCTATATCATATGTCCCTTGACAGTCTGGCCAATACAATCAAACAGAGGCTTCTAAATACTTGATTTAAATCAACTTTGACAAAGTTAGTTGGTAAAATTCGAACCCAGACATTATTTCTTCCATAACTTGGCTTTTGTTACTACTATTAGGTGTTGCATGGCAAAGCAAACATAACAGCATGCTTATATTAGATTATGTTTTCAAATCTGAAGGAACAAGGGATGCTATTTCAAAATTTTGCACTTTGAACACGTTTAGTTGGGGCTAATGGAGTCCAGAATTAGGCCATCAGAAGTCATCCCCTTTAGGAAATAAGGTCAATAAGCTTCCATTCCCTTTAACGGGGGAGAGAGAGAGAGGTAGAAATGGGTTTTACATCCACTCGACACAAACTAGGTCATTTTGGGACTAACACATGTTTCAATTTTATTTCATTAATTCACTTGTGCGTAGGACTTTTTAGCAATGGGAGGAAACCGGAGGACACAAGAAAACCCACGAGGTTGGACAGGTGACCCTACTCCTTGTCAAGTACAACCAAGGAATCGAAACCACGCCAGCTGACTCAATGGCAGACCTTATGATACAGCGCGCACATGCTACCCATTCGGCCATCCCCCACCCCCCTTTAATGGACAACAACTAGAAATATTTCTTATGTTATGTAGTATATCATGTTCTGAATAAAGTTCATGATTAGTACAAAAAAATTAGGTGGACCTTGCTTTTTTTCATATTTACTTCCTGTATTTATATCAGTAATATTCCTCAATAATCCCCTGCCTTCATTTAATCACTCGTAAAAAGGCATAGCCCACTTCTGCATATCATCATGTCTGTTATTGGCATATGCGACTTTTTACACATAATTCCCACCCAAATCAACCATTTTACTAGTTTGTAGTAAGCAATGCCTTATATGCGTAAGCACTGATTTTCGTGTGACAGCGAGATAGCAGGAAAGTGCTACTGCAGATGGGAATTTCTATATGGAGTGTTAAAAGACCTAGCCTCATTACAGAAAATAGTTTAAAGGTGTATATTAATAGCTAATAATAGGCAGAGATTCCTAAGGATACATTTTGCGGATATATACAGAATATTTTATTGTCAGTGAATGGAAAATACTTAAAATACTGTGTAATGGCAAATGGGTTGCCAGGTGGGACCATGTGGAAATCCTAAGAAGGGGAGAGAGAGAGAGAAATGGGGTTTAACGTCCACTCAACACAAACTAGGTCATTTTGGAACTAATACATGGTTCAATTTTATTTCAATAATTTGCTTGGTTATAGGGGTCTTTCGCAGTGGGAGGAAACAGGAGGACCCTACTCCTTGTCATGTACAACCGGGGAATCGAAACCACGGCAACTTACAAAGGAAAATAGTTACAGATAAAATTGAAGTAGAAACAGTGGACACGGGTGTGTCAGCATCATCACCGTTACGCTTGGTAGAAAACTGGCCAGTTGACAAGAATCCATTGATTTGGGGTGTTGTATACTATTGGGATATGTGACATCTATGACTAGTTTTTACATACAGTTGGCTCATATCAAGGAGATTAAAATGTCTGACAATAGAGAAACCATAAGGTAATCACATAGATTATGTTTTTAATTATTCTTACTGGATTGATAAATAATCTAATAAAGGAGAAGCAAAGACGTCTTTTTCGGAATTGGATTAATTCTGTCAATCAAGGCAGATTAAGTAGTTATTAAGGTAGGTGTATAGGTGGTATAACATAATAAATTACCTAATCAATCCAGCCTTTTATCAACAGTAGGCTAATTGAGATGAGTAGTAGCTATACACTCGGAACAGTTAATATATTTTGGAATTTTGAATATTTATCACCATATCTTGATGTCTGATTGGGCATATTCCTGGTCAGACATTTGGAATATCGTGCAGGACATGTCCGGAATATACAGGCGAAATAGCATCCTTGGAAGGAACCCTTCTGAAGTAAAAGATATACATTTCTAGAGATATGTTGCCTGCAAAAGAAACTGTAACAAAGGCAATAACTCTACAAATAACTGACATAACGGGTTAATGAATTAGGAGAGAGAGGAATAAAGTTTAAGGTCCACTCAACACAAACTAAGTCATTTCAGGACTAACATGGATCAATTTTATTTCAAAAATTTGCATTCGCGTTGGGGTCTTTAGCACTGAAAGGAAAGTTGAGGAACCAAAGAAACCCACGAGGTTGGACAGGTGACCCTACTCCTTGTCAGGGAATCGGAACCAAGCCAATTCACTCAATGACAACCAAATACTTAGAAAATGGGACAACTGGCTTACTTACAACATTTAAAAGCCTTTCAGATATTTAACTTAAACTAGTTTAAAAATTCTCTACCTGTGTTCGAGAAAGCTGTTCTTAAAAGCTGGCTTACCATGGCCATTTGAACAGGTGGGCTTAAAAGCGCCAGCTCTTTGGGGCATGCACAGTAAGTTACCTTTCTGATAAAGTTAAGACATGCGCTCATGCATAATCCACTCTAACCCTTAATTGACAAGATCAAATTAGTTAACCTACCTTGTCTCAAAACCCCAAACTTTTTTAAAACTAGTTTAAATATAAGCTGATCAGACCGGAACAGCAAAAATTTGATATGCCATTACGAATCTCAATTGAGTTCATCTTAATTTCAAGTGCAATGACAAATCTAAATTTTAAACAAATGCGTAGTATTCTTCTGAGAGATAGATTAATAATTATAGTCTATGTTTTGATCTTCAAGCTTTCTAAAAACATTTTCTTTCTTTTTGAAATAACAGTTCATAAGATTAGATAGACAATCAGCCGAATACAAGGGATTTAAAAGGATAAAATGGTGTTGAAATATGTTAATCTTTAGTCTGATCCCTTGTCATTGAAATAAACCATATGTATCCTAACAAGAAAATCGTGTCTTAAAACAAAGAAGATGGTGGAGTTTATTGGACATTTGTCTGACAGCTTGTCCATTTTATGGATACTTTGTGGGTTGTGGTATATCTGGGGATGTTGTGATCTGCGTTTAACTAGTATAAATCATTATCTAATATTGTCTAAGACCCCTAAAGAGGAGTAGGTGGGGATTTGGTTGACTGGCAACCTGCAATCATGATACAGTTTGAAAATATCACTGTCAAGTAATCTAGACAGATCTACTGAGTTTTTCTTTTAAAATCTAATAAGGTAAACAGCTTGATCACACCCACCCACCCACGAAATTGTTTTTTCACCTCACTAATTAAGGCTCTGGATTTTTTCAGAGTTGTGCAGGGCAGAGGTTCTGACAAGGAACAGTGTCTAGTCATTTGGATTATTTGGAAAACCGAGGTCCCGTATACACTATAGGGCTGCAACGATGTACCGTGAGATGGTATACCGCGGTATACATGCCATAGTACGGTTCACGATACTTTAAGTTTCGTACCACGGTTCGGTAAACACGGTACAGATCTTTTTTCTTCCGATACTCAACTATCATGTAGAGTAATGTCCCCCTGTAGTTCACGTGACAAGGAGGAAAGATGTTTTCCGGCGATGAAACATTCGCCTCCAGGGAACCACAAATCATGGATATTGGAATATTTTGGATTAAAAACGCCAGATGGAAAAGCTGTGATTAATAATGTGATGTGTCGCTATTAAATATCATGTACTTGTTTTTTAAGAAAATGCTGTGATACATATTTTATCGTGAGGTGGGCGTGTACGTAAAATAACAATTGAAATTTGATGTGAAGAGTAGGTGGAAACGCGAATTTCCATCACAGCCTGCCCATCTTCATTAACCTTGTTGGTACAGAAGAGTAGAACATTAAATCCCATTTCATTTTAATTTCATTTTCACAGACTTTGTAATCCTATGGTTTATGCAACCATATTAAATCCCATTTCATTTTCATGAACTTTGTAATACGATGGTCTATAAGACCATATTGTATTTTTTACCAATTATTGGATTCACAGATTGTAGAGAAGTCATATCTCACATACTCATATTGAATGAGTGATGGGTTTATACATGTATATAAAAACAGTGGTTATGTCCTTTACATTGTCAAAATATCCATCAAATTCTATCTTGTTTATGAAATGTGTTTGATAGACCAAATAAGGTAATGTTCTCCTCCAGGTATTTGAGGTATGGGGGATGTTTATTCCATATTTGGGAAGGAAATTAACACCAAAGTCAGTCTATGACATAAAGGAATTAGGGGGTCAATAAAAGAGGGTGTTGGGCAAAATTCATTAGAGCTCGCCCAGTCTGTCAGAGCATCCATCAAAAGCTGTATACCCTTTATTAAGAACGAGGAACATTGGTGCCAAGTGGCTTTAATAATAAAGTTGTATAAATGACAACTTGTAATTGTAATTTTGATCACAGAGAAAAAACAACAAAGTAGTCCAGTAGTACTACAACTTGGGACTCAGTCACATGTTGATGCTCTTATCCTTTGTTTACTGTCCCATTTACAGCTGTAGTTTCAGTATAATGACACTATCATCCATGGGATAAAATGAAATTAATATGTGGTAGAAAAAACATGACATCCACTTAACTTGTGTTTTTGTTGGTGGTGGATTATAATGGGAGCATTAGCTATGAGTAATGTGAACACAGATATCATTTCTTCAGATAATTACAGAGAGAGAAATGGGGTTTAACGCCCACTTGACACAAACTGGGTGATTTCGGGAACTAACATATGGTTCAATTTTATTTCAATAATTTGCTTGCGCGTAGGGGTCTTTAGCAGTGTGAGGAAACCAGAGGACCCAGAGAAACCCCACAAAGTTGGACAGACAACCCTACTTCTTGTCACATACAACTGGGGAATCGAGACCATGCCAGTTGACTCAATGACAGACTTTATGATAAGCCTGCATGTGCTAACCATTCGGCCATCCAACACCCCCAGATAATTACAGACAACACTTCAAATATATACAGGTTACAATAAGTGTATTCGAAAGATTTTTCTCTTTAAAGGCGGAAACCATATAGATAGATAGATAGCCTTCTATGAAATTACCCTAAATATAAAATTACAAAATTATATATGAATGCAAAAAAGTACAATAAAATGTATAATTTCCTGTGAACTACTATTTCAAAACAAATTTCCATTGTTCTCAATTTTAAAAACAAATTATAAGAAATAATCAGATTCATTTCACAAGAGGTGTTATATATAAATCTCAAATAAAAGAAAGGAAATTTTTCAATTAAGCTCTTCTTACACAATGTGCATTGTAGAGATGGATGGCCATTTATGTGCATAATTGTGTGTTTACATACATGTATAGTGTTATAAATATAGTGTCAAATAACTGTCACTAGAATTGTCTTGAATATTCCAACCATATCTAATAGAGAATTTCACACCATGCCCTGAGTGGCAAATTATAGTCCTGCATGCTTTCACAAAGGATTACTTTCCAAAATATTCAGGAAATAATCTCACAATGCACCCAAAGCAAGGACGGACTGGGGGCTGTAGTGTCTTAAGCCTGTCCTATTAGGAGCTAACACTTGGAGTCGGATAAAGACCCCTATGCGCCAGCGAATTATTGAAATAAAATTGAACATACCAAAGCTTAGTGTGGCAATCTAACCAATTAGCAAAAACAAATATGTAAAACCAAGACTAAAAAAGTCTGGACATGGGCGTCACACATGGGTCATAGACTCCTCACTTCTCAGCCCATCCCTGACCCAAAGTATTTATTGAGCGAAAATGGATTATCTGCCGCTCTATTTCTCAATGTGAACACAACCTTCGATGGCTTACACTTCAATTACTCAATAGAAGAGACTGAATAAATCTGATTTTGTATAAATCTGAATTGGAAATTATCCATTGCAGTCAACAATCTCTAGAAAAGGTTAGAAAGTTCAGACATAACATTTCAATCAAAATTCTAAAACATATCTTTTTTCCTCATTCAGCTATTCACCTGCCCTTCAAAGTGCCACGCCCGATTAATTATTATGGTATCAATGAAAATAATTCATCATTTCATGACTTAAATAAACAGCGGTTTGATCAAATAAGTAGCAATTTATGAAGTAATAATGAAGTCTTTTGATGCAGTCAATTTGCACATGAAACAAATTTTTATCATCCAGAGGATATAGCCTGGTCACAAAAAGTGGATAACCAAGCTTAATGATCCAGCTGAAGGGATAGTTCAAATGTCAAGAGCTATTTAGGGAAGTATTTCAGGTTTTCTCTCTTTATTGATGTTGATAATAAAGTGGATTTTCTAAAAAAAATCAGCCACCAAATTAAGAGAACTGAATTATCAATCATTTATATTGACAATAATTGAGTATCATTTTTTAGCCGATCCTTCATTAGATTTGGCTGTTGGACAAGCACTCATCAAATTATATATAGTTCATAATATTTTCATCCCACTCAAGACAATTCAAAGTATAGCATCCTCAGAAACCTGTGTCTCCCTCTACCCCCAACCAGGGGCGCCGGAACCTGGGTACCAGGATATACAAATGGTACCCTGCCCTTTTCTGGGGTATACATGTATACCCATGCCCTAATGATGAAAGTTTTCAACCTTTTTACTAGTCTATTCATTTTTAAATGATAGATCCTGGCCCTCACCCCGTTCCGGCGCCCCTGCCCCCAACATAAAGATATGGAATGCAAAGATAACAAAGTTTCTATTTTTCTATTGTCACTTAATGTAAACGATTGTTATTTTAGTAGCCTACCAATTAATTTAACAACTAAAGTTTTCAAAGGCGCATGTAACTGAGTAACGTGAAGGTTTGTAAGAATCCATGAGGTTCGAAGGTGATTGGAATATATACTGGATGTTGTTGATTTTTATAAATTAATAACTATATTGTTAGATTAATGGCATGTTTGGGAGCCACAGTGGCTAAGTGGGTAAGTCGCTGGCTCTTTAGCCTGAAGGTCGCGTGTTTGATCCCTGTATTGGTCGTGAAAGTTCATTGTGATTTTCCGACGTGGTTTCCCCTTGTCATATGGGCCTGTCAAGGACAGTTGTCTAGTCGTTTGGATGGTATGAAAATCAGGTCCTGAGTATACATTGGTGTGAACATAACAGATCCTGTGGCAGTTGGAATTCAATATTATTGAAATAAAATTGAAGCATATGTTAGTCCCAAAATGACCTAGTTTGTGTCGAGTGGATGTTAAACCCCATTTCTCTCGCCTTCTTGGTTTTTCTCCTGCACTTACTTATTTTATGAAATCAACTTTTTCATACTAATGAACAAAAGCTATACTATTTAAAGATGCATTATTTAAGATTTTGTGCAGAAAGTTCTCCCAATAATAATTAAAAGATAGATAATAAAAAGGGAAGATGTTGAAAATTTCAGTCAAATTACTTCATTCTGAGGAGAGTTATGGCCATTTGATGAACAGTGTTGCCTCGATTGTCATTGCTATCACTGTTATGATAATAAACAAAATCTTGATTATCCATTTTTTAAATATATTATTAACTGGAAATCGTGTTTAAATCCGTTGAAAATCAAAACCATCCGATGTCTAGAGAATTGATTATGGGTTTGGCATGTGAATAAATGTTTAATTAATGCTTTATATCACATTTGACGCCAAACGAAAGATCTGCATTAGGCAGATTTAGCTCTTACATAAAGCATCTTTAAAACGAATTTGTTGATCACTTGTCCATTCAAGGGACATCATTATGGGAAACAAACTATAACACATGTTAACTTTATAACGTTGAGAGAAATGTCTACGAAACATTGCCCTTATAACTAAAAGATTATCATGAATGGGATGTTCATATAACTCTGAGCTCCTTTATATGAAATGGAAGTAAGATGAAGTAGAACTGTTTTTGTTCTTTTTTTATACAACAGCACCTGTGTTGGCGAAATCCATACATCACAAGCAAATAATAGTGCTATTTAACAAGAAACAAACTAATCTAGCGTAAAATAGTTGAGGTCAAACTCTGGCATGCTATCAAACTTTCTTTGATTAATCGACTAGTTCAATAAATCATTTCAAAATTAGCACCCTTTCGATCATGTATGAGTCGCAGAACCTCTGGAATATTAACTATATGCTGAGTTAATTCTCTAATTTTATCACACTATGCATGCATCATATGACTATTTTGATTTTCAACCTTTCGTCAAAGGTTTTATGCTGGTTTATATTTTCTTAAAATGAATGACCTTGGAATAAGTTTCTTAACTCTTTAAACCTTGAAATAATTTTTTTTTACTTTTTTTATTTACTTAAACCAAGATTGATTAGAACAACTGATTTATAAATATACATTATTACAATAATGTAATTTGAGCCGACCTCGTGACCACACGTGAACAATAGTTGGAGATTTTAATTGTAGTTTAGTTCTGTGGAAAGTGTTTTGAGCCAATTATTGTGATAAGTTAAAGATACGGTACATTATGGGAGATTTTTATAGAGAGTTGGCCATTCTTGCTATAACATTTTAAAAGTAGATGATGAAAGAAGAATATATTGAAAATTTCAGTCAAATTACTTTATTCGGAACATAGTTATCATTGTTGTAATATTTGACTAGAAATGGTAGTGAAATGTGCCTTCACCTTGGCCGATCGTTTGATTGACAGGCGTTAACTCCACCTACATATCTCGATTATCAAGTAAAGTTTTCAATGGCATGCGGAAACGCTCTACAGCGGCCTCGCTAAGTAAACTCTATCATTTAGCCTCAATCTAACCTACGTATTCACATCAGGGTGCCCCATATTTGAATTAATTAATCAAGTGAAATCCTATTTAAATCCGAGCTGTAGCCCAGCCATCCGTGGGTCTACAGAGTTAATTTTGGGCTTGTTGTTTAAATAAAGATCTAATTTATAATTTCTATAACATCTGAAGCCTAAATTAAGACTTGCAATAATCAGATTTTGCTCTTGCATAATGTATGTTTAAGTATACTTGGTATTTCTGTCGATTGTATTGACGTATTGTGTACGTGCATTCTTTGTGTCGGCCAGTAAATAAGATTGAAAAATTCTTCCATTTTATTAAAACATAACTCAAAGCAAAGATTATTTATATCAATTAATTTCTTGTTTTATCAGTATTCACAATAAACATATATAGCCCAGCAACACAACAAGTCTTGTTATCTAGTATATATCTTTAATAATTCATACATTTATTTTAACCCCATGTAAAGACTGATTATAATAGGCATTATGTAAGAGATAAATGGGTCTATTGCAGGTCTTTTTTGGGGGGCCTTAAATGTTATATAAATTATTAATTAGACATTTATTAACATGACAAGATGATAATCAATTCTTGATGCCATCAGCATCGGATCTCTCTGATTTTAAGTGGATTAATAATTTAATTTAAAAATGGAGAAGCGAGGCTAAGACTCGAATAACCATTACTCCAACCATTGATAACTTTACTCAGAATAAAGTAATTTGAATGAAATTTTCAATATATTCATTTTGTATTATCTGTTTTAAAAATATTATAGCGAGAACAGCCAGCTCTTTATCTAAATCTACAAAATGAATCTTTTCTTGTATTATCATTATTGACTCCTCCTTCAAAAAACATGCACTGCATGGCAACACAACATTCAGAAAACTGAAATCTTGTCTGTCATCGGTCCCCATCTTTAAAGTTAGTCATTAATATTTTTCTACTTTCCTGAAGAGCAATAAGTCTATTTGACCTTCAGATTGTCAACAGATCCGTCTAACAAAATATCTAAAATCTTTTTAGCCCCGAGCAATAACTCTTGTGATGAACTGTGCAGTGACATCAAATTTCAATACCTTTCTAATATTTTCAGTCGAAAACATTCCCTGCAAAAGGGCCTGATTGATCATCCAGTGAATAACATAAGTGACAATAAAATATAGTCTCGGTGGGAGGATAAAAAAAGAGGATTTTCTTTTGCGTTTTATCATTGAAATTATTTGTTTTTGTCTACCTCTATCTAATTTTTTTTTTCCAAAACAAAGTCAATCATTTGTACCTTTATTTTACATATGCTTCAACAGAAATCTATTTTCTTCCCCAGAGATCAATCTCCTAAAAGAGCTAATACAGGATGGCTTCGTTCTTTGAACTTTTGTGAAAGCTAACTGCACAATGGAAGCAGCTTTAAAAGCTTCAAATGTTTAATGCTTTATCCTAACAACGTAAGAAGATGCGTGAACCAAACTATTGAATCAAAATTATTTTCTACTTGACAAAGATAATTTCCTGTGAAGGAATCTGTTGTGTAATTTTATAGTTGGAGAATGGTTTTATGCACAAGCTAATGTAATCACTTGGATATTTTTTATTATTACTTTTACAGATAGAGGCTTGCAAAAAAAAAGGTATTATAAAGCAACAATATGCCAGCATCCAAATTTGCTGTAATTAGTTGATTATACTCATTTACACATTCACAGTTTTAACAATTTTTTTTTGCACTTTTATATAAGAACAATGTTTTAACAACCAAAGACAGGTATGACCTATGACACATTGGACTATTCCAAGTGACACATTGCACCTCATATTAAAGGAGCTAAATTGCTAATATTTGGGACCTAGAAATTGACACAAATGGGTCGCAACGCATCTAATAATGTAATTTGATTGTATATAAACTGATTTACATGCAATCGTTCCTGTTTTTACTCTAATTTCAAATCAATTATGTTCGTCGAGATACGCCAGAAGTCTCAAATGAATGGTAATCTCTAGCATCTAGTTATTCCAGTCTACACCGATAGTATTTATTGCGCATGCTCTCCAGATAAGAATATGGTGCCATTGTTTGACATGACTTGTCCTTGTTACAAATGGCACTGAAACGTATTATGGTACGCGATTCATGTTTATTTTGTCTTAAATATCGGATATCAGAAGCCCATCTTTTCAATGTGGATTTAAATTGACAAATAATTCGCGTTTTCAATGTTGAAGACTTTGGATGATATTGAGTAAGAGACTTAGTTACTTTAATTATCATCTGATTTAAAAAAAAAAAGACCCAGTGTGACTTTCTTTTAATTGTGTGTAATTTTCCCCTATCAATTACCCCAAAAAGTTGTATTCCAAAGTTTTAAGGTACACGGACATTAAGATTAGAGTAAATACTGTTTCTATCTATGATAATATATTTTCTTTTTTTAATATTTTTGTAGTTATATGAAACATTATAGTAGCTAAGTCTCTAACTCAATATCATCAAAAGTCTTAAACGTTGAAAACACAAATTATTTGTCATTTCAAATCAACATTGATGTTGTTATCTTACCGAGAAAAGGTAGGCTTCTAATATCCAATATTTAAGACAAAATAAACATTTTACCATTGGTACACGAATCGGCGTCCTCTGTAGCAAGTGACCAGAAAGAACGAGGCTTGACATATTCCACAACTTGTGTCAAACGGCGACGCCATAACTTATCTGGAGAGCATGCGCAATAGACTGGAATAACCAGACGCTAGAAATTTCTATTCGGTTGAGACTCTTGCCGTATTCCGCTGGACATAACTGATTTGAAATTAGAGTCAAAACGGAAACAACTGAATGTAAATCAGTTCATATACAATCAGATTACATTATTATATGCGTTGCGACCCATTTGGATCAATTACTAGGTCCCAAATATTAGCGATTTAGCTCCTTTAAAGTCGTAAGAAAAGTGCTGATGATATGTTAGATCACTTCATTCAATTCCACTGAATATAATTGATTGCTTGCGTGTTTTAAATAATAAATAATGATGGATTTAGCTTTGTCTTGAGTACAACATGTCTAAGTAAGGATCAGATTGCCTACTAAAACTGATTTCGAAAAGCTAATTTATTGTCTTTTGTCGTCAGACATGGGTGGCATCAATAACTTCAGTCAGCTCAAAAACAATACAAAGTTTATGATCCGCTTTACATTAATATCAATTAAGACTTAAAAAGTCATTTGGCAAAATAGAAAGGTTTGTGAAACTACGACAATCAGCAGTTTCTTTATACATAAAATTTATTAACAAATTAAAAAATGGTTTATTATGCCAGCCATCCTAATCCACAGATAAGAGAAAAATCCTGAGGAACTGTCTCAGCCAACATCGGAATCAAAACAGCCAACGCCAGCACCTTACTCACAAAGTCAGTGTGGCTACGAATTCTATCTCAGAATTAAACAAATTTCCTGATTGGTGGGACGGTAAACTTGAGAATATTTTCTTGCATCCGGTTGGCTATAAATGGGATGACTTTGCTAAAAGTTGTAAAATGGGCAGTATGTAAAAACATCCTAACAACAGTATTCAACTACATCTACACTTGGCCACAATAAATGTTTCATACAATTTACACTACAACAATTTAACCTGTTCTCAGAATGGTTCTTAGATCACCACACTTCAGATTGGAACCGTTCTCAGAACGAAACATTTAAGTCTGAAATGTTAACACTACTCAATATTAAAACAGTTCTGTTCTCTGAACCGTTCCTGACACACTTAACTGTAGTAATGTTAAAGGGTTTTAAAAAAAACATGAAAGTGCATATGTGGAACTTGTACCAGTATTGTAATAGTGTTTATCTACAGTTGTTACCAGTGCACTTTTCAGGTTGACATATGACCACCTTGTCATTAACATTCTAAATCTAGTAAAATATCCATTCTTAATTGAAGAAAGTGATCCTTAAACAAAATACAATGTCCGTTGCAGATAACTTAATCTTCAATTTCCAGACTACACGAATCGGAAATCCAAAATACAAAAGACAGGAGGGAAAAAAAATCACTAAACGATGAAACGATTCATGTTATTTGATGTCAGGAAAATCAATCTAATTCTGACAATGTATAAAAAAAACCCATAAAAACCCAAGAAGTGATGTAATTTAAGTAAGGCTGAAGCTTCTTTGTTGTATGGAAGTGTACCCTGCATACTTTTCTGTATATGAAAATCTACCTAGGAGATGTCATGTAATTTAGTAATTGTATCTGAAAGAGTCTTTGTTGTTCAGAGTACTACAAATTGTACCCTGGACACATTTCTGTATACGCAAATTAACCCAACTTTTAGGAGAAAAATCTTGTATTTGGTATTATGGAAAAATATTGATGCTGCAGAGTGTGTACAGTTACGCATGCATATTGTTCAGTAGAATTGTATACTGACCTTATCAAGTAACGTGTGCATATAAAGAGACAAAAGCATTGTGCAACCCAGCACATATATCAAGCTTAGAGGGAACTGTTCCATGATCGTCATTCAGAAAACCTATCATCCAGAATGCTGAAACTGCCAGAGACGTTAGAGATATGGCACAGGAAATATTGGTTTTTAAGAAGGTGACAATGATAGTGGGCAAAGGATTTAGTTTTCCATGATTATCTTTTAATTCTTTAATTTATGATGTTCTTAGTAGTAAGTGCACCATACACATACAAACAATTACACAAACAAACCTACAGACAGGACACAATATAAGACACCATAAACAATAAATGTACATATGAGATCAAGTGAATAGATGCGGGGGCTAGCAGTAAGTGTCCACTGGTTTATACAGAACCAGGCCCTTGGCCTGTTGTGATACAGACTTCACTTAACAAACTAACAATAAGGGAAGCAACCCAAGAAAAGATAGGTTGCCAGGCAACAAAACATACGCCCACAGCAGCTAAGTCGTCCTCGCATATTTTTTCTTTTGTCAGTAATGAGAACAATTACAACACATGAAAATATGATTATGAGCAATAACCCATGAAGTAATTATCAGAAAACATTAGAATTTGTTTCGATTGTTTGTCTCATGACCTTAAACAATTTATATATATTAACTTTAGCTTCTAAAGCAACCACAAGATTTATCAAAGTGATCAAGGGCCATAACTCCAGTAGTAATTATTGGAATTCGCTGCAAATCAATAGGCTTCTTTGTTTCGTGACCTTAAACACTGTGTATAAATTTAAAGTCAATCAGATATTAACTTTAGCCTCTAGAGCGTCCTCAAGCAGGGGCGACAACAATATACGACCACATTTCAATGTGAGCGTATAAAAAGGGAATATTTCCCAAACGTTGTGTCATACTGTCTTATGATCCTATAGCTGTTCCAACATAAATATATTTTTTATTGTGTTCAAATCACAGCTTTTACCGTAAGAATAGAAATGTACCCTGGGTGCTCTCTAGAACACAATATCAACATATGCAATCCAATGTTCAAATATGTATATACAGTTTATAGATCATCATGTGCAATCCAATGTTCAAATATGTATACTGTTTATAGCCGACTAGAAAATATCATCAACATGGATGATAGTTCCAATGGTGCAACCAATAAAAACAATTCTGTAACATGTTTCTGGCTGCCGATTTTCATTTATGTAAGATTAGTGTATATAACTTTGTTAAAGTATAAAACGAATTCGTTAGTGAAGAGTTAATGTTTCATGAAGGATGTTTTGTCATAAAGTGTAATTTCAGTGAATAAAGGTTGATTAAAGTTAATGAGATGTTATGGGATGATATAAGCGAAATTACACTAGTGTTCAACTACAAGTAATTTAAGGTTTACCCAGTCTGCACTTTGTATTATCTGATTCATTGAGCGTAAAATTTGTCATAAATCTCGTGTAGAAAAAAGAACTTTGCTTTGTTTTAGATACATGCTATAATAAAATGAAAGAGATAATCATAGCTGAAAGGATTATACTAAATGTTTATGAAATTTTGTCATCCATATTCAACATTATCCATGTTTCCAACATGTTGACCTAGACATGCCAATGGGGATGTACTCCAACACAGATATGATTTAATAATATTCCTTTATATATAATTTAATCTTGTCATAACACTTAGTTTTGATTCCACCCAGCAATTTTTACTTTATTAACATGTCTGTGAGACACTTTCTTCTTTAGAATTTTATTATACATCAAAATAATTTGACAGATTAACTTTTGATATTTTTACTAACAGGTTTTTGTAGTGTTTTATTTACTCAAAAATATACAAATCTGAAGAGTATTTATTGGCACAGTATATATATTTCTATGACATCTGCATTAAAGCATTGTTTTTCAGAGAGATTTCAAGAAACCTTGGTGTAAAATGCCCTTTATGCATGCCGTGTCAACATGTTCTGAGATGAACCTTCGGGATTTTGTGACAGTATTGGTTCTTTAATCAGGTTCAGATGACAAGACTAGTTTAACATATAACGTTTACATAATCATTACATAATCACATAGACCAAGGACTCCAGGCATGTCGATAACGAACAGGTGTCAAGTTGGCAGGAAGCGTCTTTAACATCAGATAATCTGATTATGTAACAATTTTCCGGGCCTAGATCCCACTTGTGAGACATTGTGCATTCGGGGCTGACATGCAAAGTGTGTCTAGTAATTCGGTTTGTACAAAAAAGAAACTAAGTCCAACTGTGTACATAGTGGCTAGCATGTAATAGAACTCTTGGGGCTTAATGTTCACTTAACACAAACTAGGACATTTCAAGACCGACATATTGTTCAATTTGATTTCAAGAATTCATTTACACGTAGCAATTGGATGGAAACCAGAGGACATGGGGAGAAATCCCATGAGGTTGGACAGGCGATCTTACTCCTTGTCACGTACAACCTGGGAATCGAAAACCACACCAGTTGACTCAATGACAGACCTTATGATACAACACGCACATCCAAACATTCGCCCCCCCCCCCACCTCCTCCTTGACAATTAGAATATCGAAAAGAATAGGCAGTAACAGACCACATGATGGTCTTAAAATGACTAAAGTATAACTGTGTTGGCAATCCTGGGAACAAAAAAATATTTTGGGGAGTCAGATTTTTCTCTAAAAATTTAGAATGTGTCCACTCAAATCAGAGAAACAATGTTTTGAACATTAAACGTACAACAGATTCCGCGATAAAACAGCCGAAAAAGAATTTACTTTGGCTTCGATATTTATGGTAAATGGACAGGGAGTATCAACAAATTCATACTAGAATGGATCCTCATTTAGTCAAGTTACGTGACACAACAAGACTGCTTAAAATAGATTTTTACAGTTTGGGGAAGTTCCTTGATATTAAAATGTTCTGAGAATGATCTGAAGCAAATTTCTGAAAGATAAAATGTAAGTTAGTCCTTGTTGTTGAGCTTTGCTCACTCCATTTATTCATATTTAGCATTTTCAAAGATTCTATCCAGATTATTACTGTTATTCTTGTTAAATTTTTTGACATTCTCAATCATGACATCCACTGGCAGAATATCGCCATTACACTAATGGCTGGCCCATGGATCCATTCACCTGAATTGATATTTGTTGTTTTTTTCTTGCAATGTCTATGTAGTTTATCTTGTCTGTAGGTTTGTTTTATCGGTTTTATTGTGGATGTAGTGTGGTTCACCTGCTCTTACTATTTGAATCTGTTTTTAATCCAAATATATCATGAAATCACACAGTTTGTACATGGGAAGGCATCTTTAACAACAGAAAACGAAAACAACAGAGAAAATGTGCTTCTAGAATTCCCATGTATCTTATGAAAACTATCAGATAATAAGTGTGGTAATATAATAAGTGTGGTAATTTCCTTTTGTGTCCCCGTTAAAATTAAATTCTTATAAAATATTTCCCATAGTACCTTATGCATTAAAATAATTGCTTTTAAATGTGTCCAATGAAACCTCAAGGAATTGAACAATTTGTTCAGACAAATTTAATGTCAAGGTGGTGCACGGATAGAAAGTACAGATGTATCATACTTTAGAGTTCACATACTGAGCAGAGAGTGCACTGGATTCTCAATCACAATGTCCTGGGTTTCAAATCTTGGCGTGGGCCAAAAGATATGTTGAGGTTTTTAAAGCTTGGCCCTCAAATGTGAGAAGTGATGCACCTTCACCTGTGAGAGAGAGAGAGAGAGAGAGAAATGGGGTTTAACGTCCACTCGACACAAACTAGGTCATTTCGGGACTAACATATGGTTTAATTTTATTTCAATAATTCGCTTGCGCATAGGGGTCTTTAGCAGTGGGAGGAAACCGGAGGACCCAGAGAAAACCAACAAGGTTGGACAGGCGACCCTACTCCTTGTCACGTACAACCGGGGATTCAAAACCACGCCAGTTGACTCAATGACAGGCCGTATGATACAGCACTCACCCGTGAGAGGTGGTACGCCTTCACTTTTGAGAGGTGGTACACCTCCACCTGTGAGTGGAGTTGTGCCTTCACTAGTGAAAGGCGGTGCTCCTTCACTAGTAAGCGTTGGTGTTCCTTCACTAGTGAGAGGTGGTGGTCCTTCACCTGTGAAAGGAGTTGCACCTTTACCCGTGAGAGGTGGTGCGCCTTTACTTTTGAGAGGCAGTGCATGCATGACTGGTTTAGGAAATCGTGTCTAGTTGTAAAACCCATATATAGATTTATGTGCATCTAAAAGAACCATTGACAGCTGGAAATTGAAGAACACAATACTGTGATCCTTTTGAGACAAACATATAGTAATTGCTATTTCTATGGTTACGTGTGCAGTGCAAGGTAGGGAAACTTTGATCCAACAGTGGAGATTTGGCATATTTTAGAGCAATTTCCAACTGCCAAGCATTGTTTTACTGATGGATCTCGGTTTTACATCCCTTCCAAATGACTAGGCATAGTTTCCCTGTAGGCATGGGTCAAGACCTGGCTTGAAAAATTCTAAAAATCCTTGTGAATTCACCATGTTTGAAAAAAAGCTACTTATTATACAAGTACATGAAAATTAAAAACATTAATTATTGCAACCTATTTTCTTGTTTATTCCAGTTCAAAATTTGTACAAAAGTTAAGATAACTCTCCAGAAATGTAACCATTCACGATATGGCATTAATTACCTAAGGGATAAATATAACTTTTTAAGTAAAACTCCCATTAGTTTGTTTATATTTCTGTGCATTCTACCAATAAATTCTTATTTTCCTTCCAGCTATTTAAAGTATCCGAGTACTGCAAATTGTAGAGAAAATAAACTCTCTTGAAACCGGTGCAATTCCTTGGACACCTGTGGTGATTCCTTACTGCTAACACACAGACAAAAAGTTCAGATTAAAAGTGCTTAGAGGAGATAGTGGTCAAGTTTATCACTTCCAAATTCAATGCTATGTCTAAAGAGACTGAAAGCACAGACACTATTGGGTGTTAAATCAATTAAACACTTCAATCTCAATTGGATTGGAATTATTCAAGTAGGCAGACACTACAAAGCTTATTAGTCACAAAAAAACATTTATTTTATTGCGCATGACTTTCCCTATTCATAATTTCAAATATCAAATATATGTTTTATTGAACTTTTGGGAGAGAGAGAGAGAGAGAAATGGGGTTTAACATCCACTGGACACAAACTAGGTCATTTCGGGACTAACATATGGTTTAATTTTATTTCAATAATTCGCTTGCGCACAGGGGTCTTTAGCAGTGGGAGGAAACCGGAGGACCCGGAGAAAACCCACGAGGTTGGACAGGCGACCCTACTCCTTGTCACGTCTTATTTTACACAATTCAAGTAGTTCAGATATTACATAACAATTTAATTCTAAATTTAGTATCTAAATTAATTTCAATCTTCACCCCAAAAGAATTTTCTACACAATAAAAACTATTTAAGAATATTTGAATTTTGCAGGATTCAATATTATCATTGTAATCATATGTTGATAACAGATTTAATTTTGATTCTTTTTAGGATTCAATTTAGAAATGAATTGATATAGGTCACAAAAACATCTATGCAATTCTGCTGATGATTGTCAATAAATTGTTAGCACAGATCCAACAAAAGAATATAACAAGTTCTTTACCCTGCATCCTACTGAATAATAAAAACTTGTTTAACAGGATGGAAACTGGGCTAATTCATATTAGATTCAGAAAGGGGACTTAATGCTTTACATCGTATCTCTCAAATCAAACTTAAATCTAATTCATTCGCATTGCAGTTGCTTCTAGCAGAATGAATCCCAGGTCTAATTTTTATTTTACTTTTTAGAATTCCAATATTTTTTTGGTATTTGAAGCATAAATCGAACAGGAAATTACACATGTTTTGCTGCACTTGATCCCAAATTCATTTCACATTTATTTCCTCTTTTCTTAAAAACTATGTTAACGGCAAGATTTGATTAGAAAGTTCACAATGGATATAAATCGGTATAAGACAGCAATATGAATTTCCGACTACAATGCTAATAATTGAAAGAAACATGCAACAATACATACACCCAAGGGAAATTCAAATCTGAATTTGACGTACTGGTTTCTTTTTTCCATATCTACCGATTCATCTACAAATATAGATTCTACAGTAACCAAGTCTATACCAAATTTATTTTGTGTTTCATAGCCCTAATGACATTACTGTTACATTACAAAGTTTGGGAAATATTCCCCTTTTTTTTCCTTTGATTGTTTTTCTTATTGTTAGTTTGTGGTGTGGTCCTCCTGCACTTGCTATTACAGTTTTAAAACAATATCCCATAAAGCCTTATTTTAGACAAGTATTTAACAAGGCTTTGATCCAAGTGTTTTGTTATGTGTTTTTTTTTTGTTTAATTGCCACTTCCAAAACAGGACAAAGTCTTGTTAATAGTTTCATAGAGCCTTATTTGAAACACAAAATTTAACAATGATTTGATATCTACGTAATTATTTTTAGAATTGCCACTTAAAAAAAAAAAGAATAAAACATCTTGTATAAGATTTCATATAGCTCAATTTTAAAAGTTTTGTTAATTTTCGAATAATGTTTTTTTATATTTTGTAGAACTGCCACTAAAAGAAAGGACAAATCCTTGTAAACAAAGTTCCATATACCAGTACCTCAATTTTGATATCTTTCCAATAATGCTTTTGTTTTCAGAATTGTCACTTAAAAACACCCCACAAATAAAACTTGGGAATAAAGTTGCATAAAGCTCTATTTAATGTAAAAAGTTTCAAAGGAGTATTTAACAAGGTTCTGTTATCTTTCCAAGTGTGTTGTAATGTTTTAGATAATTTGGTCAAATTGCCATTTAAAAGGGGAAGGTGAGGAGACAAGCATTGATACAGCTAACACTCCATTCTGGATTTTTGATTCTATACTTCATTCACTTGAGATCTACTCTTGTAGACGTTACTGACAGACTTTAAACAAAAAGAAAATATACCCAAAACAAAACAACCCAAGTCAATTAACAGGGTTGATGGGGTTAAAGATTATATATCAGGAATCTGTGAAGCCAAAATAAGTATGTACCATGTTTTGCTCAAATATCTGACTTAGAAAAACATAAATTGAAGAGAATTTAGACAGTGTAAAAAGATGTTTTGGCACTTATCTATCATAATTGCAAAACATTTTCAGTTGAATCACCTCCTAAGCTAACAGGTTAATGAAACTTGGATGTATTTTTTTCAAAGGAACCTCAAAAAAATATTTGTTCAACAAAACCAAATACCTGAAACTAGCAGAATGTTTTAGATTTTGTTGTTTTTATTTTATAATTATACACATAAACATATCTTTTTTATACATCAACAACTGTGTTTGTATTTTCATTAGCAAAACTAAACACTTAAACAAACTACACTTTTTTATCTCTTAGTTTAAAGTAACCGTACTATTATTAATATATGTCTAGTCTTTGCATGGAGTTAAAATGTAATATACCATGGTTATCAACAAACTTTTTGAATGGTATAACCTCGGTGGGGAGTCAAAAGGTCATATGTGGCATATTTTGCGAAATTCACTTTTTTGCTTCTTCAGAATGAGGATTTTCTTGCGCATCTTTTCATCTTGTTGTCGTATTTCTAAGCCAATAAAAAGAGGTTTTATAGATATTGTTTCAAAATGTCGTATATGGGGTGTTCCAAAAAAAAAAAAAGAATATTAAGAGTCAAAATGTCGTATTTTTTAAAAGAAATCAACTTTGTGTCTAACCAAAGTATTACAATCAAACGAAATGTAGCCAGTTATATTGTTTTATAGTTAAATATGTATTATAGAAATTATTGTTGAGTGTCTACTGTGTGAAATTGAAGCAGGTACAGGTGAATATTTTCCTGAGATACGTCTTTGCTGTATAAAATTGCAAATAACTATCTTTCACTCTTTATTTCTGCACTAAATGTTGAGCTTGATACGTGCGGATAGTAACATATTGTTTTAATGGCTACACATACACTTTGTACAGAAATATTTTAGAAAAGCTTCAGAAATACGACATTTTACATATGACATTTTGACGTGACGGTTTTATTAGACATTTTGATTCTTAACCTCTGTGTGTTTTTTGGCTCTCCTGGACAACTTCGCAAAATCCAGATACGACCTTTTGACTCCCCACCGACGATAAGCTTATCCATTTCTCAAATATAACGTTTGATAACTGTAATTCTTAAATTAGTTGCCAACCAAAATACTTACAGATGTTAATAAACAATGGGAATTATTATTAAATATACAGGAACCTAAAAGCGATATATAACAAATAAATTGTTGGGTAAAATCTTATGATGGGCCTCTTTTTAATCCAAGTTGGGAGATTATCTATAGTTGATATTTTAGTTTTGCTTTCTTTGTTAAATATTAAATAATTCATTTGAGTACATATAAGCATGGGTAACAGGCACAAAACTAATCTACAGACATCAAACAACAATTTTAGGCGAGGAATTTTGAGAAGCATTTATTCTGCTTCCATATACTAAAATCGAAAATGTTTATTTAGTCTCAAAACTAATCTACAGACATCAAACAACAATTTTAGTCGAGGACTTTCGAGAAGCATTTATTCTGCTTCCATATACTAAAATCTAAAATGTTTATTTAGTCTCAAAACTAATCTACAGATATCAAACAACAATTTTAGTCAAGGAATTTCGAGAAGCATTTATTCTGCTTCCATATACTAAAATCGAAAATGTTTATTTAGTCTCTTGTGTTTATGAAAGATGTAAAAGGGATTAGAACTAAATTACAAAATAGTATACAATTTTTTAATATGGCGGCCATTCAGGGCAGTGATCTATTCTGAAAGTAGATAAGTTCTCTGTGTGCAGAGTGCTTTAAACAGGGAATCTAAATTACGAATCTGTTACCAACTGTTGATACATATTTTTGTTTATTGTTAAGAGGTAGATAACGATACTGCAGATGAATGGAATGGTATTCTAGCTATGTTCAGATAATGATATGCCTAATAAATATGTTTACACCTGTAAAAAGCAGGATAATCAATTATAGAAGACTACCATAGAACTGTAAATAAATATATAAATAAATAACACAAACATAGCTGGATTAATTATCATTTATCACGATATACAATTGTATTTACACACACAATTAATTTCTTCTTACTTAATTAATTGTCCTCTACTCTGCCATATAATAGTGTAGCTTTCTTACATTTATATTGCCACTCCTGTAACCCAGGGTTTCATTTCAGCCATATTTGCCAGTCTTGACTGATTGGTGGTGAAATTGACTGGCAAGAGATTTTAGCTGTCAGTCAATTTACATGCCATAAAAAAAGAATTTAACCCTATACTTTTTAAAAGATATATACAAAGCATGCAAATACACCTAGCCCACACAGCAGCCATGTCTTGATAGCAGCTTATCCAAAAGGAAAACTTTGACATACTCGGGAATGAAAGGTCACAGAATGATGATTTTCAAAAGGATTCATTTTCTCATGACCCCAATGCTTCCCATTAAATTTGAAAAGATCAGTAACTGGGGCTAAAAATCCTCAATCATTTAAAATTACAAAATTCATAATTGGAGTGGTTATGGGCTGTTTATTTCTTGGAATAAACAATAGAAATTTTCAGGAATTTTCATTGCAGTCATACCAGTAGTTCATTGATGACTAATATTTTGGAAAAATAAAGGCTTGTCTAATAAGTAAACGCCGTAGATAAGTGAACGGGTTGTCCATTTATAAACGCCTCTCGGAGAAACAAAACCTGTTACCATTAAACTAAGCCATAGTACTAACTAAAACATTTTTGTAATTCTTAAACGATTTTTATCAATTAGCGAACGATGTTTTGAACTATATGCATACTTTCCAGCGCCAAAACCCCTGTTCTAAACGATACAATATCTCCAGTATTTTGTGATGCATGAAATTTCTTAGTTATATGTAATTTTTATTAAGGGGTAAGATAACTAAACGATTCTACACTGACGATTTTTTTGAGTCATATTATGACAATATTATCCATCCATTCCTAATGTAGACTATTTATCAACATACTCAAGATTCCTTCTGTTTCACTCTTTTGTTTTTTTCTCATTAAGATTAGTTTTATAGATAATGTCTAACACTTGTAATATTTATGTGAAAACAGTGTGGTAGGTATGTTCTACCTGACTTGCTTTCTCATCTCTCACGACTCATATCTATCATTTTTAATCCAACCAACAATTTAGTACAGT
Organism: Patella vulgata; assembly: GCF_932274485.2. Taxonomy (NCBI): domain Eukaryota; kingdom Metazoa; phylum Mollusca; class Gastropoda; family Patellidae; genus Patella; species Patella vulgata. The sequence continues at coordinate 11,313,080 of NC_065885.2, forward strand.
GATTCTCAACCAGTGTGCCGCAAAATTTTAAACGGCATACTAAGAAAATGTGAAAACCAAGTGATTCCAATTGAGTATTTACTGGTGTCTTCTGATAAGTTCATAGCTGAGTTATTCTTTATTTAGTTTGAGTCATTCTATGTGTCTATGACTAGTCTGTGTCTACGGTTGCATGTCGTCTATGACTTGCCATGTTTTTATTTTGCAAAATCAAAATATTTTTCAAATATATTTAGCCAGGTGTGCCGCTATTTTTTTCATGTGTTCCAAGGTGTGCCGTTGGCAAAAAAAAGGTTGAGAACCACTTATCTAGTAAAATGGTATGTTTTCCCTGTTACAGCGCCATAAAATGCTGTTCAAAGTTACAACTTATAATTTTTCACTCAAACCTCTGCAGTTATTAATAAGAAGAGGAAAGAAGAACAAAACAGGATAGCAACATCTCAAAAATGAAATATATGATTAATTAAAGAATCCCACCCAAATCTAAGTATATTTATTCTTGTGTAATATACTGGATTGATCTGTAAATTATGTTATTATTTGTTGAATAGAATGATTTATTAGACTTAACCAAATTATTCCACAGTAATCCTTTGTTAATTGTGTGTGCTTATTATACATCAGAAATATAGACAGCAATTGTTCATAAACTTTATGTTGAGTTATTATTATTTGGTTAAAATACTGATATATATCATATATATAATTTTAAAGAGAGAGAGAGAGAGAGAGAGAGATGGGGTTTAACGTCCACTCGACACAAACTAGGTCATTTTGGGACTAACATATGGTTTCATTTTATTACAATAATTCGCTTGCGCATAGGGGTCTTTAGCAGTAGGAGGAAACCGGAGGACCCGGAGAAAACCCACGAGGCTGGACAGGCGACCCTACTCCTTGTCACGTACAACCGGGGATTCGAAACCACGCCAGTCGACTCAGTGACAGGTCTCATGATATATTATGCACATGCTAACCATTCGGCCATCCAGCCCCCCATATATAATTTTAAAGTTTCTTTAAAGGGATGTTCCATCAAGGATAATTAAAGTCACATATTCAAATAACAGAAAAATTACTTAAATCTACACAGCTACTCGTCAACTGTTGACTTTATGACGTCTGAATTTTAATAAATTTTCAATGATACATGTATATATGACAGTCATATATTCAAATAACAGAAATATGACTTAAATCTACACATCTACCTGTCAACTGTTGACTTTACGATAAAAAACTTTATTTTCATAACATGTGATTTTTAATAAATGTTCAATGACAGCAGCCTTTCTGCCTACTCTTCTTTGAATAATCTACATTAAACATACCCAAAGTTACTGTAAATCAAATTACATCAAATATAATTTTTTTTCCTCAGATGAAGACACCAAAGTGTTTATCAGACATGTCAACTAGCCTGTTTTTTCCGTGAGACTCACAGATTCACGACCTTTCTCACGGAAAATGGTCATATGCCAAATACTATTTTTTATTTTCACGAAGGGAGGTAACTCCCTTTTCATAAATCGACCTCGTGATTGGCTGAATTTGACCGAAAACTTCTGATTCCGGTAATACACGTGACAGCCAATGTGTGTTTGTGATTACATGTAGTATTGTTTGGAGTAAATACAGTATATTGTAATAATATACTGAGCGCCATGGAAAACGCATCACTTAGTTTTTCGTATAACAAAATGATCCTGTAAACATATCTTATTTATTTTGCTTCTTATTGTGAACAATATTCAAATGGGAACACATCAATAACAACACATTTGTACACTTATGGATGTTTAATCTGTAATCACGGTACAAAGTCAGAGGGGTCAAAACCAAAAGTACGACACAGATGTCAGTAGCGTTTGTGTCCTCCACGGGCTCTTACGCACACTGTGCAGCGAAGTCACATGGAATTTACCAATGTTTGAAAGAGCCTGGGGCAAATTGTTCCATTCTTGGACAAGAGCAGCTTCTAAAGCAGCAATGGTGTGCATCTGTGGTCTCCGATACAGACGGCGTCCAATCTCATCCCAGACATGTTCTATTGGTGCCATGTCCTGTGACATGGCTGGCCAGTCCAAGACATTGATGTTGTTAGCAGCCAGGTAGTCCATACTAAAACGGGCAGTATGCGGATGTGCATTATCCTGTTGGAAGTGCTGAAGTTGTGGGTGCGCTCGAAACATCGGAACAACAATTGGTCTGCAAGACGTTCCCCAAGACGTCTCCATACACGTTGACGGCCATCAGCGTGATAAAGATGAAAGTGACTCTCATCACTTTGCCAGTCTACTCTTCTCCATGTCTGGTGTCCTTGAGCCCATATCAAACGCCGCTGACGGTGATGATCCCTGAGGATAGCTCTAACATAAGGTCGTCGTGCACAGAGTCCTACTTCTCTTAGACAACGTCTTACGGTGTTGGAACTTACTGGTCCTTGTCTTCCGATGACTGCTGCACCTGTAGCGGTCTTGAGCCTGGGTTGTAACGCGTTGTAGACCAGGACGTTGACGGTCACGTGTTGATCCAGTAACTCGAACACGTTCCACCAACCTTACAATAGTAGACTGATGATAATAGCACGTGTAGACATGCCAGCCCTGGACATTCCCATGGCTTCATTCTAGCTCGATTCCTTCACACGTCCAACAACAAATTACGACAGATTGACGTTTCACAGTTCATGTACTGCACATTAAGTTGAAAACATGCTTTTAAAGGGCTCACACACAACGCTGCACGTGAATATTGGGTTTTTCATGTGCATCTCGTGCAATTTTTTTTTGTGCACACGTGCCGATATATTTTCCATTTGGGAGCATTGTGTGAAACAATAGTTCATAGTATTGCATAATATTATACATACAAAACCACCTAGTAACAAAATATTTGGGAAAAAAAGTGATGCGTTTTCCATGGCGCTCAGTAGATCAGGGTACATGAGCGTACCAAATAAAATAGAGAACTGGACAAGGTTCTTTCCATAACTATCATTTCACTCATGGCTAGTAAACGTCTATCTATGCGATTTTGACAATTCTCCTGCGAAGAGAAAACAGTTCATGCCACGTGACTTTAGCGTGAAATTGGAGGCCACTGTCTGAAATTTAGCCAACTTTCAATCTGCGATTTTGGATTACGTTTTCAGTTAAATTTATTACTAGCGATTGTATTATAATACTTTGATAATGATCTCAATATATGCAAATAATCTGACTCAAAATATAAGCGCAATTACCGTTTATGTACGCGAGACACTTGCGGGAAAATACCGCTCTGACATCACGTTTTCAAGGATTTTTTTTCACGTGATTACAGCCATAGAAAACGGGATTTATCGGTTTTGCAGATTGAAAAATGCTACTTTCGACTAAATGTAGCCTGCTTTTTTATCTGATATTATCAAGATTATAAATATTTTATATATTATCATTCAAATTATTACGATTTTTATAAGTTTTAACTGGCTAATATTTGCGGGTTTGTACGACCGATTCTATACCGCTTACTTATGATGTCACTCAGATGTGACTGAAAACACTTTTTGGAGTACCGTATTAAAGTCTTTTGGGTAGCATATTATGTTTATTTTCTGTCATTTAAATTATTGACTTGAAAGTACTTGAAACCCAAAGGGAATTGAGATGTACCATAATAAGCTTTAACTCTCAATGGAATTTTCAAGATATAAAATTCTGGTACAGGATTTTTGTTTCAAGATCCAGAAATGAAATTAAAAAAGTATGATACATTTGGTGACATATATTTTAAGGCTTGGGGCTTGACTTGAAGAAGTTTGTTATTTTGTCAGCAGCAATCATCCCAGGAGATATAAAGCTCTAGTATAGGCTTTTTGTTTCAAGATCCAGAAATGAAATTGAAAAAGTATGATACATTTGGTGACATATATTTCTAGGCTTGGGGCGTGACTTAAAGAAATTTATTTTGACAGCAACAATCATCCCAGGACAGTTGCCAACAGTATTATACAAGATTTAAAATCAGTAAGAGATAGATACAATTTTGAAATTGATCTTGGTCATTCACCCCTGTGTCGCCATGACCATGGGGCTAACACAGTGTCCATGTTGATGTGCCTATAAAAAGGTGGCAGTGATTAAACGTCTGCCAGTAATAGACCCTCAAGCAGTTTGTCGTTTATTACTTTCCTAGCTGACAGAAGAGAATCAAAAACGATATATTTGGATATGTGAAATGGTTGCATCATGGCTACAGCCCGAATAATGGCTTTGAGTTCCGTAGTAGAATATGTTGGACAAAAATATTGAATTTTACAATTGCATGTTTAGCACGATAACTCGTCTAACATGGAAGAACCAAAGTACAACCTCTTCTTCTACGGTTCCTGTAAGCGAAGAAAATTCTATAACAGAAAGATCAGAAGATGAATTGTCAGGTAACCACATATTAGCAGTGTTATTGCCAAAATTTGGTTCTGAATAAAATAATTTTATTGTTAGTCTCCTCTACATAAAATCTCACTACTTCTTTGCTATTTATCTGTTCGTTTTTATGTCTGATTTGGGCCACTTTGACTGGATAAAACCATTATTGCCAAAGGAAAAGCATTTGTTTGATTGGGTAATTATAAATGAGGGGTCAAGTCAGCGAAACACCAACTTCTTAAAGATACTGTTAGATTGTATTGAAGTGTAATAGAGAGAGAGAAATGGGGTTTAACGTCCACTCGACACAAACTAGGTCATTTCGGGACGTACATATGGTTCAATTCTATTTCCATAATTCGCTTGCACGTAGGGGTCTTTAGCAGTGGGAGGAAATGGGAGGAAACCGGAGGACCCGGAGAAAACCCACGAGGTTGAAGTGTAATACAAATGATATAAAATGGCAAACAAATCAACGTATGGTCTAATTTTAAGTTGATTGCCACTACTGAGAATTTCACTGCCTTCCAGAGATAACTGCTTATAACCCCAAAATGGGCAGCTGAAAATATTCTTGCAATTTGCATATAAATGATTTAAATGCTTGCAAACTACAATATTGTTAAAGTTTAGTTATTAATAAGAATATCAGTCCAAAAATGGTACAATTCCCTTTGATATTTACAAAGTTATGATAAATTGAAATTTCATCGATGTATGCTGCTTGAGCATAACAAGTCACTGCCATCTTTTATTGGTAGCAGAGAAACCTGATGGGCCAAAAATCCAATTTAATCCAAACTGGGAGATTATCTAGCAATGGTAATTTGAAATTGTTGCCTTAATTAAATGTTAAATAATCAATATGAGTACATATTTAGCACATATTAGGGCATGAGAAATTTGATATTTTAGCGAAAATGCAAATGACACATTAACATTGATACACACGTGCTAAGAAACTATCTACATCCATTTTGCGGTTAACAAAAAAAAAAAGATCAACCACAATTTTAAGTATCACATAAATGGTCATTTAGGAGTCATCATCCAAAATATATGGTTTAAATTTACAACTGGCACTTATAGAACACTAGAACGCAGACATCTATCATCAATTAATGCCATGGGATTAAAGCTGTCGATAAGTAAACTTGACTGGGCATTTAATTGAAATGAAATGGGGTTAAACTTTTCTGGACCACCCTGGCTAATGCAGACAGGTATACACCATGTAGTGAGTTCTATGGGAAATTTTGCCCAGGCAGCAGCATTCCTGCCTACTTTTCATTGAATTTCAGCTGTCAAGGGATGTTTTACATATAAGCCAATGGCAATTATTTTGAATCCTGTCTGAACGGCTAGGCATTTTACCTTGCTAGGCTTTCTCAGACTACCTTGTTAGTAATCCACCGTCATAGTCATTGAACCTCAGACTGGGGATTTAATTTAAATAAAAAAACAGTTAACAAACAAAAGGTTCATGACACTGTTCTTCCTTGTACATAGCCGATAACACTGTTAAAGATTCTCAATGAACCCTTGGAAAAGTGTCTAATCAAAGAATTTAATCACAACCTTTATTCAATTTTTCTTTTTTAAGTTGTCTAAGAGAGTACAAGCAAAGAAGTTTAAAGAGGAAGTCTAACAATGTAATTCCCTCTGATTTATACAAATTTTTCTTTGATTTGAGTTGAATAGACAATTCTATTACATTGGATTTGAAAACTATTTTACATCCATCTATTGGATGATACAAGAGAGAGAGAGAGGGAGAGAGAGAGAGATGTGGTTTAAGTCCACTGAACACAAACTAGGTCATTTGCGGGACTAACATATGGTTCAATTTTATTTCAATAAATCACTTGCACGTAGGGGTCTTTAGCAGTGGGAGGAAACAGGAAGACCTGGAGAAAACCCACAAGGTTAAACAGTCTGTCGTGAGAAATATTATGAACTTTTGACAATCTTAGACAACTTTCAAAGCGGGTCAAAAGGTCAATTTATTTTAAATTTTTCAGAATCAGAATTTAGTTACCCATCTATTCACCCCGTTGCTGTATTTATCTAGCAATAAAAAGATAGGCTGCCATGCAATAAAAGATACGCCCAAAGCAGCTAAATTGTCCGAGCAGTCGACAATGGTTGTCTTGTATTTATTCTTTTGTGGGTAATAGGAGTGTTTACAAGACATTGATATGAGTTTAATACAAATTGGATAATGAATTTTGTCATTTCAGCATTCACATGGTCCAACAAAGTGAAAGAAGGGTAATAACTCATTCAATAGGATTCTTCCTCTCACTAATATAAACAACGTATATAAATTTCAAAATGATCAGATTATAAATGTCATCTGTAGTGTGTTCATATACTGTGAATATGAATATATTTTTCTAAGTAACGGTAATTAGCGGAAACTGTTGAAAATCAACAGGCTTCTTCATCTCCTGTTTTCAGGTCAATCTAATGATAACTGTAGACTCTACGTTTCAATAAAAATCGATAAATCAAAAAGTCATTTAAGGCCATCTAAATTACTTCTTATTGTTGTTACTGAATGCCAGGGGCATGTTTAATGAAGTGCAGATATAGTCACATAGAGTTTAATTGAGCTGTATAGGGAAGAATGTATGTATGTCTTACATGTGCTTTGTGAAATATGACCTTGAAATGGGGTTCACGTCCTACTGTATCTGACCCTGACGGAAATTCATTTCTATTCCGGATCATCAAGATTAAGATGATACCTAATGCCTAGGTGCCACTGGGGAAAAGCATCGGCGACGTGAAAATAAACAAATTTTCTCCAGATGACTCAAGATGGTATCCAATGTTTTTATCCCAAAAACTGGAGTAGCCCCATTAGAAATGGCACTTATAAGGCATCAGGGATGGTCTGGTGAACGTTCACTGATGCTTCGGCTATTGTCACAAAGCTTCTGGGAGACCCGTTTCTTGCATGGTGGCATATCGGCGGCACTTATGGGCATGGTTCCACATAACTTGCGACACCCCAGAAGCTTCCCTTGGATGCCGGAGAGTCTGTTCCCGACGCCTACCAAGGCTCATCAATTTCCATCGGTAGTACATCCCCGAGGCAAATAATACCCAGTGGGACCTAGGCATAAGGTAGGTATTTTGTTTAAGTAGTCTTAAACAGAGGCAAAATTTCCCTCACAGCATAATGCACAAAAGTAGGACATTAAATCCCATTTTATTTTACACTAATTCCAGAGAATTCTACGTTGAATTCTTCACATCGACAAAAAAATAACACTTTTTAAAGCAGTTGAAATCGTTCAATCTGACGGTTTGCACGGTTTACGAGTGGAGACGTCTCAATAAATTTGCTGATTTTATGCTCATTCCAACTTTCAAAATTGATAGGCACTTTATTGTTCTTCTACTTGTATTTTATCACTTCACGTATGTGCCAGATTGCCGATAAAATGTATTACTGTGTAATGCAGCATGCCATGATGTGCAGCATGCAATGATTAATGCTGTTAGAAGCAGAATAATATTCCAAATAATCCATGACGTCACCCAGTCTACTACTGAAACAGACCTGGAAATTTTAGTTGCACCTGACAAAATACCAGGCTCTTTAAAACTTTGTGCACCGCTTGTATTATAAATATCATTAATTTTACCAACACTGAAAAAGACAAATCAGTGACAAAGCCACGATCTGTGCCCAACAATGTCTATAACAGATGCCTTATTTCCTTGCACTTTGGGATATCGATGGGGAGTGGGGAGTGGATAATAGGTAATAGCGAAACACTAGAAGAGTAGTCATTGGCTTATCAATAATAAGCAGAAGTGTACTAACTTGGTTCTAGAGAGAGAGAGAGCGAGAGAGAGAGAGAGAGAGATGGGGTTTAACTTAACTCAACACAAACTAGGTCATTTTGGGACTAACACATGGTTCAATTTTGTTTCAATAATTTGATTGCGTAGGGGTCTTTAGCAGTGGGAGGAAACCAGAGGACCCGGAGAAAATTCACGAGGTTGGACAGTCGCTCTTACTTCTTGTCATGTACAACCAGGGAATCGAAACCACGCCAGATGACTCAATGACAGACCTTATGATATAGGGCGCATGTGCTAACCATTCGGCCATCCAACCTCCCTAACTTGGTTCTAGAGACATTGGCTTATTAATTATAAATGGAAGTGTACTAACTTGGTTCTAGAGACATATGTAAAGAACTATAAGGTTTCACTAAACCCATGCTCAAGTAATATATGAAATTTTGTGAGAAACAATGCCAGGAATGTTTCAAACAAAACTATGCATGCACACCTCGAGGTTCTAAAGGGCCGGTCACACAGGCTTCCGCCAGTTGATCACGAGTGTATCGCGAGGAAGAACTGTCAAACGCGAAGTAAGCGCGGTCACAAGTGAATGACACGTGAATGAAACGTGGTGGACTCGCGAATAACAAGTGCGCACACGCGCGAAAAATTTTACACGCGCACGGAGTCCGATTTTATTTTTGAGCAGCACAAAAATTAGGCGCAACGGCCACCGCGTGTCGCACACGTGGTGTAAACGCTGTACAAACGCGGGCCAAACGCGATAACACGTGGTACACTCGCGGATCACAAGTGGACGACAAGTGGTCACTCGCGGGCAAACGCAAAATTTCTTCGTGTGACTGCGTGTGTAGCACTTGTCATCCACTTGTGATCCGCGTGTCTACAGCGTTCCTACCACCTGTGATAGCGTGTGCTCCACGTGTAAAAGGCTTCCTCAGGGATTGTGTCACGAGTCATCCGCGGGCCATTCGCGTGTTTTCGCGTTGAATCGCGATTGAACCACGACTGATTCGCGTGTCGTCCACGACCCAATCTCGTTTGTACCACTAGTTATTTCTGCTATAAAAAGATCGCGTGTGGGCCATTTTTCATCAGTTGTGATCAAGACGTTGAAGAGGCAACATGGATCCGGCGCATCGTAATGCTTTGGTTATGCTGTTCCAGCAACATCAGAACCAGCTACTTCAGGTTCAGCAAGCCCTGGATGTCAGAAGAAGAGTGAGGAGAAGACAAAGAAGAGTCAGAGCCATATGGGTGCGCCAATGGATCAACCGCAGGCCACAGCTGGGGCTGTATGACAGGCTGATGGTGGAGCTGAGGAACGAGGACCCCCGTGCCTTCAAGAACTTTATGAGAATGCCTCCGGTGATGTATGATGAACTGGTGGAAAGGCTGACACCAACACTGACGAAGGAGACAACCAATTGGCGAGCTCCCTTGGACCCAGGCTTAAAGGTGGCCATCACCTTGAGGCACCTTGCATCAGGCTCGAAATACAGGGAGATGCAGTATGGCTGGCGTGTCCCACACAACACCATAAGCCTCATTGTTCGTGAAGTTTGTGAGGCAATCGTGCATGTATATCGTGAGGAGATGCTGTCACCTCCAGAAACCCCCGAACAGTGGCAACAAATTACAGACGATTGGCTGAACAGGTGGAATTTCCCTCACGTGATTGGAGCTATAGACGGCAAACACATAGCATGCAAGGCCCCTCCCAACTCTGGCTCTGAATTCTACAATTACAAGGGTTTTTTCAGCATTATTCTCTTGGCTGTGGTGACCAGTGATTACAAGTTCTTATGGGTGGACGTGAGTGGCAAGGGGGCCTCATCAGACGCGCATATCTACAATGCCAGTGAGTTTAAAGAAGGCTTACAGAACGGTGACATTCTTGGATTCCCTCAGCCTACTCCCCTCCCAGGGGACACAGAAGATCTACCTTACTTCCTGGTGGGTGACGATGCATTTGGATTGAGAAGCTTTATGATGAAGCCCTTTGGGAACAGACAGCTATCAAGAAAACAAAGAATCTTCAACTACAGATTGTCAAGAGCAAGACGGGTGGTGGAAAATGCCTTTGGCATTCTTGCCAACAGATTCCAGGTGTTACTAACAACAATGATGCACCAACCAGACACGGTTAGGCTCATTGTCAAGGCATGTGTGGTCCTCCACAACCTGATGCGCACGAGGTATCCTGTCATGCAAAACAGACTTGTTGACATTGAACGCCCTGATGGAGCCCTGGTGCCTGGTGAATGGCGTCGAGGAAAGAATCTGGATGACACAAGACCTGAGAACCTACCAGGAACCAACAGAGACTACAAATTGGCCAAGGCTCAGAGGAATCTCATAATGGAATGGTGTTCATCCCCTGCTGGGAGTGTTGCATGGCAAGACAACATGCTCCTTGACTAGTTCTTGTGGAAGTGACAGTGTGGACAAATGATAGTGTTTGGGGGCATTGTGGCAGTATGTGTTTGGGGGGGGGGGGGGCAGCATTTGTGGCAATAAAACTTTGATAAAACTATTATATAATAAAATAAATGAAAAAAATCCTGCAATAAAATAAAGTACATTTCAAATTTGAAAAAAATAAAAGTAAGCTTAGGACCTTTAGTCCTAAACTCACTTTTATTTCTTTTCATTTGAGATGTAATTTTATTTTATTGCAATAATTTTAAAATTTATTATTTTCAATGTATTGTTACATTTGTTGCCATTCAATAATATGGTTATAAAATAAAAATGAAAGATTATTGGAATAAAAATATTTGAAATGACAAAGAAAAGAAGTTACATAAAGTATTTATTCAACTTTTATTTTTGACATTTGAAATACATTTTTGTTGCAATATTCTCCCACTTTCATTTTATTATAATTACAACTTCTAAGTCACATGGTGCAAATACTATTTTCTGATTGACTGAGATGCAACATACAATCCAAGTTCATTGGGCGATGAACAAGGTTTTGCAAACGGACTACTTTTCTACGGAGTAATTTTACTAGTTTTGTTCGCTATAAATCGATAAAATCAAATGAAATTTGTTGAGTTGTAATTACAAGAAATGAAATTAAATTTGTCGAGTTTACGGCGTGCGTTATACAAATAAGTGCACTTTTCCCCGACGTTCATCACGCCGTAAACTCGACAAATTTTAATTTCATTTCTTAAACCATTTCACAAAGTTCAATTTATTCACGAAAAACAATTAGTAACAGTTCAACAATTTTATTATCACGTATCACGTGTATAACAAGTGAAATAAAAGAAAGTCACTGCTAGCAATCCATGCTATGGCAAAAACAAAATACAAAATACATCAGTTCAAGGAATGTCACTGTAGCACCATGCACCACATCCCAACACAACAAAATACAACTGTCAGTGTAACATGAAACCTTCATGCATCCTCATCCTCACTGTAACTGTCACGAGTTCCCTGAGTAGCCACAGACTGAGTGTCACTCTCAACTGCTGTTGGTTCCACGGCTGGTGGTGTTGACAAGGATGGTGGTGCACCCAAAGCTGCAGATGCCAGAATGGGAGGTCGGTGAGTTGCTGGTGACACTGTCGAGAATGGTGGGGTGTTCATACTGTCTTGTGAAACACGGCCGAAGTTGCTCTGCTCCATGTTGAACGACCAATCCCCACCTAGGGCAGTGCTCTGTGCTCTGGACATCGATTCTGAAGATGCTGTGTGTTGACGAGGAGTACTGAGGTTGGGTTGTTGAAGCTCTTGCTGCCCAGGGTACTGCTGCTGCTGTTGGTATCCTCCCCCTCCTCCCCCTACACCATGCTGCCAGGCATAATAGTTGGGCTGTGTCTGGAAGTACTGCTGATGCTGAGGGTACTGTTGATGGTACTGATGATACTGCCCAAAGGAGGCGGCTGTGCAAGTTGGAGGAGCCGAAGTGGAAGCTGAGGGTCTTTCAGATTGAGCCTTTATCTGTTTCAGTATATCCGATATGAGCTCTTTGACATTGTTGAAGTCTTGAAGACTGCAAGACCTGAGAGTCTGGGTGACATAGCTTATGAAGGGTTCACGCTGGCTCTTCTCCCTCTCCTTGTCCTCGAGCATTTTTTCCATCAGCTTTGCAAGGAGTGTTTGGTTGGTCTGAAGATTTTTACGAAGTTCGGGCATCCAGCTCTCCGCCTCGTCCTCCTTCCTCCTCCTCTTCCTGTGCTGGAAACTAGAGTTGACTGATCCGAGCTCTGCTGCCTCCCTCTCGAGGTCTTCGAGCACATTGCCTGACTGTCTCTCCGTCTCAGCTGGGTCATCCAAGGATAGCAGAGGGGGTCTTGCTGTGGACGTGGAGGCAGAACCAGCGGCAGAACCAGTAGTAGAGCCAGCAGCAGCAGTACGTCGGATCTGCATGACAGTGTCAGATTCTTCATCAGGTATGGCAGCTGAAAGAAGGTAAACGTTTGTTAAGTGTTTTGCATTCAAATTTTTCTGAACAATATTAAAGGACTGTTATTAGGGACAAGTGAATTTCTGAATAATCATTACACTAAATCGTAGTAATTATTATGTTTTAAATTTTAAAATTAAATGTACAAAAATGCTTTTGAAAAATGGAAATGTTTGAAATAATTATCAACATATGTACTGACCTTTGTAGAAGGAAATATTATTCAGCACCCACTTGTCCCTGTCGGTGAGAAGCTTGCGCTCCTGGCCACTGGCAACCTTGATCAGCCTGACGTACCAGTCCTTCAAGTTCTTCCACCAGTGCCCGAGGTAGTCAGTCGAGATACCAATTTCTTTTGCTTTAGCTTCCCAGGCTTCTGTCTTTTTCTTGTAGTCACGTTGACTGCGCATCCACAAGTAACTTCTGTCTCGCATCCACTCAACCAGATCCTGTTCTGTGTCAGGTGGCAACTTCCACTCCTTCTTGGGACCTCTTGGCTTTCTCGGCTTCTTGCCCTTGCCCTTGGCATGACCATCAGCCTCTTTCTGCTCCTCCACAGGCTCCTCTCGCACCAGAACTTCGGGTGTGGGGTCATGTGACGCAGGTGACGAAGGTGAGGCAGGGTTCTCCAGTGGCACAAGCTGTGGCTCAGCCTGAGTGGCGACGGGCATAGTGGCAGTGCTCTTAGAAGGACCACTCGTGCTGACTGGAGTGTTTGCAACTGTTGTACAAAATGAAAAGAGAAAATAAAGGTATTTTTAATAAATAGTAAGGAATGTTGAAAAACATACATATCAAATGAACACTTCAGCATAAATAAAATTGAAATAAATAAATTTGAATACTTTCTGACAGCCACGTAAACGAATATTTAAATAAAATAAATTTTGAACACGTCACGTTATACTAGTAACGAGTATTTCCAAATAAAAAATCAAAAACATGTTACATAAATTGTACTTACCATCAGGAAGAAGCTCGTCCTCTTCTCCACTGCCATTGGAACCAGGGACACCAGCAGCGGCAGCAGCAGCATGTACACGAGCCGTCACCTTTATGCCCATCTTCTTGGACTGCCTGTTCTTGCTGCCCTGGGGGGGCTCGGGGGTGCTGCTCTCCACCTCCTCGGTAGCAGTTTCAGGCTCCGAGACTTTTGCCTTCGGCCTGGGCCTTGCTTGCCTCTTCATCTTCTTGGGCGTGGAGTTGCCCTTCTTTGATTTCGGTGCCATGATTTTGATCTTTACTCTACGGAATATTGATCGATACTGATCCAGAACACCGGACGCGGCGGCTTTTATACACGCGGGCGGCAAGCGGAGCACAAGTGATCGGCACGTGATTCACACGCGGAGCACATGTGGAGCACAAGTGATACACACGCGCTGCGTGTGACCCCATTTTCTGACCACAAGCGCTCACACACGGAGGACTCGTGGTGGACACGCGATGCACACGCGCGCGTGTGGTCCACTTGTCATTCGCGTGTCCAGCATGTCTGAGACAAATTGGTTGATTTTCACCGCGTGTAGAAAAAATTTGCAAAATTTATAGCAAAATTACACGTGATCAACTCGCGGAAGCCTGTGTGACCGGCCCATAATAAATACATTTTAACTTCATGCGCTCCTAAAGAAGGTGTATTGACCATGAGTAAGTGAATCCTGAGTGCATGGAAATGTTCAGAATAAAGTTGTACTAACCAGAGAGAGAGAAAGGGATAAATGAGGTTTAACCTCCACTGGACACAAACTAGGTCATTTTGGAACTAATATATCGTTCAATTCTATTTAAATAATTCGCTGGTGCATAGGGGTCTTTAGCAGTGGGAGGAAAGCGGAGGCCCCGAAGAAAAACTCCTAGTAACGTACAACTGGGGAAACGAAACCACGCCAGTTGACTCAGTGACACCTTATGTTACACCACATATATGCATTAACCATTTGGCCATCCAACTCTCCTTGTACTAACCAGCGCATAGCTTTAATGAGTATGGGGATTTAAATGACAGCATTACTTGGATTTCATGTTACTTCAAGATGACAATACTTTTTTTTTTTCATAAAATAAACACGGGTCAGATCAGGCTTGTATATAATTCTCCAAGGTACTTGTCTGCAATATCACCGCAGGAGGATGTAGATGCTTAAAGCTTGGATAAACTGAACAGGCTTGTATTTTGGGTCAATATATTTTATCACTGCATTATTCATCATGATTTGTTAATAGTAGCTGGTTGGTACATTGTAATCTCAAACCCCATTTGAAAAGGTACTTAGTGAGGATCTGGAACTATACCTCTATATTTTCGATACTGTCTTCAACATACATTATGCAAGAGCTAAATCTGCCTATTGCAGGTCTTTCTTTAGGCCTTAAATGTTATTTAATCAATTAATTAGAAATTATGCAAGAGCTAAATCTGCCTACTGCAGGTCTTTTATAGGACTGAAATGTTATCTAAATTATTAATTAGACATTAATTAACTTATCCAGACCATAATCAACTCTTGATGTCATTGCTAGCCTGCGATGTTTATTGGATTTGAATCAGAACTGCTACTCAACGCTCATTCATGATTAAATCAAAAAAATGGATACCCGAGACTATGTTTTTTATTGTACCGACTTTAGTAATAATGATCGAAGCTAGGCCTTAAATTCAATCGCTAAATTCTCGGTTCAGATGGAATCAATTATTTTAGTGAGAACTGACAGCGCTTTATCTAATCTCCCATATTATGTATCTTTAAATAATTTTGTTGAATTCAACCTTTATTTTTCTGAGAACTATCCCAATTTCTTCACAACTTAATCACATTTGAAAAGGTACTTAAACATACATTATGCAAGAGCTAAATCTGCCTATTTCAGGTCTTTCTTTAGGCCTGAAATGTTATCTAAATTATTAATTGGACATTAATTATCCTATCCAGGCCATAATCAACTCTAGCCTGTGATCTTTAGTGGATTGTAAGCAGATTTACTGCATAACTTTCCTTCTCGATTAAAGGATTAAATGGATAATCGAGACTATGCTGTTTATCGTACTGAATTTAGTAATGATGACCGTGGCTTATAGAAATTTCAGTCGCTTAGTTCTCGGTTTATGGTTGATCAATTTGAATGAAATTTTCACCAAATTGCCTTTACATTATCTAGTTTTTAACTATCATAGTGAGAACTGCCAACTCGTTACCGAATCTCCCATAATGTATCTTTAATGAGGGCCTGGAACTATATAGACTGCTATATGTTTGATACCGTCTGCCTAATTTTGTTGAATTCAACCTTTATCCCATTTCTTCCCAACTTTATCACATTTGCCTGCCATATGACATGATGGAATGGATCACTGACAAAGCTCTTTTTTAATATTACTCTAAAACATAGCCTGAGACCACTTTTATTAATCAAAAAATATGTGGTCAATATCTAACAATGCAGTTAATGCTATGTGTATATATATATGCCTCAGAAGTTCTTGTTTGCTGCAGGAGTCAAATTCTGTAAGACTAGAAAATTGATAGAAAGGCCATCCACGATCTCTTCATATCTGTGTACAGCCCTCATCACAGTATTTTGAGACTGGGTTTCACATTGAATGTAATTATAAGTCCATGTAAGAACCCCATGTTACATGCTAAAGGGAATTTGGGCATTGAACACAATATCTTGAATGAGGATAAATTGATCATCGTGTCCGTCAAAACTGTCGAATAAGAATACCAAACGTCCAATTAATAAAAGCCTTAAGCTGCGCCATCCTTGTTCCATATCATTTTTACTCTTAAACACTGAAGAGTTCCTTCAAGTGTTTTATGGTGTTACGATTATATGAAAACAGTGACGTAGCTGATCGTGACTCAACGGGATGTGAATAGACTTGTGAATAAAATATCTTGTATGTATTATAATCTGGAAGGAATATGACTGGGAGAGTTTTACATTTAGAGGATAGAGAAAAAATAAATATTTCAATCAAAATTTTAATCTATCAAACATTGTTAGAAATCATGGAGAAAATTAACACGTCTATACAAAAAAATAATAAACCACAATGTGTAAAAAACCCCAAAAAACTTCTATCTTCACGGCTGGTCTACGTCAATTCATAATCTATCGTTAGCTGTCATTAGTTGTGAGATGTTGTTATCAAAATCCAAGGGGATCACGAGGCTAAGTGGGTAAGACGCTGGCTCGCTAGCCTGGAGGTTGGGTATTCGATCCCTGCATTGGCCGAGAAAGTTCATCCAAATTTTCTGGCGTGGTTTCCCCTTGTCAGTGATGCAGGACGGGGGGCCTGACAAGGACAGAAAACCGAGGTCCCGTGTACACGTTGGCGTGCACGTAAAAGATCCCTTGGCAGTTGGAATTCGATAAAAGAGTAGGCCGTAGCACCGCTGCCCGGGCAAAATTTCCTTTATAGCACATTGTATGGCGTATGCCCGTCTTCATTAGCCCAGGTTAGGAGCAGAACAGTAGGACGTTAAACCCCATTTCATTTCGATCATTTCATTTCATCAAAATCCAAGTCTGCTGCTATGAATTAGGCGGTTGGGTGGCCAAATGGTTCAACACGTAGCGTTAGATTATAAGGTATGTCATTTGGTCAAGTAGCATGGTTTTGATTCATTGTCCAGGGTCACCTGTCCAACCCCGTGGGTTTTCTCTTGGTCCTCTATTTTTCTCCCACAGCTAAAAAGCCTACTCTAGCAAATTATTTTTAATATAATTGAACTATGTGGGTGCAAGTATCCCAGCATAGTTAATGTAATGGTAATAATCCCCAAGCTACAAATGAGGGAGAGAGAGAGAGAGAGGGAGAGATAGAGAGAGAGATGGAGGGAGTGAAATAGGTTTTAAGTCCACTGACACAAACTAGGTCATTTCGGGACAAATATATGGTTTAATTTTTTTTTTATTTCAATAATTCGCTTGCGCGTAGGTGTCTCTAGCAGTGGGAGGAAACCGGAGGACCCGGAGAAAACACACGAGGTGGGGCAGGTGACCCTACTCCTTGTCATGTACAACTGGGGATTCGAAACCAAGCCCGTTGACTCAATGACAGGCCTAAGATACAGCGCGCATGTGCTAACCATTCGGCCATCCACCCCCCAAGCTACAAATGAGATACGGCTATTTAAAATAATTTTAATCCAGGACAAATGTACTTCAGATATTATAAAACAACCAATAACTATTGCCTAACCTCAAAATCATCTCATTTCAGTAATTTTTGTCGCTCGAATTGCATCCAAAGAGTAAATTCAGCAGCACGATGAATACCCATTTCACTACAAATCTAATACAAATCAAGTACATGTGTTCCAATTATTGATGAACCATGACAACTGATAACATATTAACCAAGTTTTGAATTATTCACAACAAAATTATCTCTTCTGCTATGACATCAAAGAATCAAAACAAAGGTATTTTCACCTGAGCACAAGAAAAGAAAAATGATAAACTTTCTACATCTTACAAATTTACAGTCCTACCCAACAGTACGACTTCAAAAATACGAAATAATCCCTGAAGATTATTTTGCTATCTTTTTTATTATAGTGATTTATGAAACCTTACAGAATATGTCTTACTAGCCGTTGTAATTTAATAGATTTGATTAATGGGACAAATTGAAATGTTTTCAGGGTCCATATATCTAATTTGCAATGGATCATGGCTAACAGAAACACTTATTTTGACAGATATACCTATAAGACATTTTAATTCTAAAAGAAAAGGACAGTTGTATGGAAAACTGAGTCATAAAATACCACTGTCATTAGCGTAGCAGACTTCAATCTCCTTACAAAATGATAGTAATAATAAAATAAAACAGACAATTAGCTGTCATTTCTTAACATTTAACTTCAACAGTCTTGACTTTCAAAGCCCAATGTTCTCAATACAGTTGTCAGGTGCAGCTTTCTGGAACGGATGTGGTAGCAACCCTGACATTTCATTCTTTATATAATAATAAAAAAAAAAAATTTTGCACATTAAAAATTCTAGGTTCACTGGGCATTGCATGTCTTGTCCATATTTGCAGATGTAAAAAAATAATAACTCAATATCTATTATGGGTGTTTTTTTTGGGTATTCTTTGGATTCAGTGAGAGAGAGAGAGAGAGAGGTAATTTTGGGACTAACATATGGTTTAATTTTATTTCAATAATTTGCTTGCGCGTAGGGGTCTTTAGCAGTTCGAGGAAACCGGAGGTTGGACAGACGACCCTACTCCTTGTCACGTGCAACCAGGGATTCAAAACCATACCAGCTGACTCAATGACAGGCCTTATGATACAGCAAGCACATGCTAACCTTTCGGCCACCCCCCTTTGGATTCAGTGCAGCCAGGGTGGTTTAGTTAGTATGATGAAGACTATTATGCACACAGAGAACTAACTACTTTGAGAATAGATCTCTGCCCTGAATGGCCACCATATCTAAAATTTAGTATACTATTTTGTAATGCAGTTTTACTCCATTCTACATATAACATACACACAAAGACTAAGTAAACCTTTTCTACTGTATTAAATGGAAGCGAAATAAATACTTCTCACAATTCGTGGAGTATACTTAGTATTTTCATATAAAATCGTCGATTTGAGAATTAAAATGTTGGTCAGCTAGCTTAGTGTCTGTTCTCAAGCAGAGCTAATTGTTGACAGACAGCCCAAGTATGGTATGGGACTAGGGGTATGTGTCTTTGTCTTATCCCAGCCTGGTTTTCCCTTTGCCAGTAGTGAAAAACGGAGGACTCGGAAAGTGTTTAGATGTGACAAATATACAGAGGTACATGTGTGGACCTCTGTTGGGATTGGGAAATGCCGCTGTCCGGGCAAAATATCATTCCGAGCATACTGCATGATGTATGCCTGTCTTCATAAGCCCAGTTGGTGCAGAAAAGCAAGACGTTGAACCCCATTTTATTTCTTTGGATTCAGAAGTAAATCATGAAATTTTCTTATTATATCTCATGTTTTTATTATGAAAAAAATATATCTATTATGAAAGGAAATGAAATGAAATGTGGTTTAACGTCCTAGTGTTCTGCTCCGATATATGTATTATGATTTGATCCAATATGTCTTTATGAGAAGTGACAGATACTTTACATGGTTTTCATTTAATGCTCAAATTGTTATGACTTTGTGGTGTCAAATTACCATTATCCATGGATGGTTGAAATAAACTGATTTGCAAAGTATTATGTGCCTTCCTCCACAAATTTAATTTGATTAAAGATGGAAAGAAAATTATGAACAAAACACAAATCAAATTCTGTTATTCCTTTCGGAAACAGCTATCCTATAAGAAGAAGATGAAGCATTTATGTCAAACATGGACACTTGTTGATTAATTATTAATTAAATAAGGTGGAGAATTCCTTTAAACAATTACCAGGAAGGGTGTGAATCTCCAACACACTATTAAATAGCCATTAAGTGTCCAATTACTCACTTAGAAGATCATTTGTCTTATTGTAACAGGCATCTGATGTAGGAAAATGAAGGAATTCATTATTTGTTTAACCCTGTCCATCTGAAAGCTCATCAAGCTGGAAATGACTAAAGGTTGTAATTAATTACCATAAATACTGCTTGTCAGCGACTCCAATAATATTTGAAATGGGTGACAGCCAATGAGTTATTAATTTAAATATATAACCCCATGAAATAATAACAGCCGTTCAATATATTGTTGAGGTTCTTTTTTCTGAATAAAACGAAAACACTCACAAGAGAATTGCAAATGAAGCTTAAAGATGCATAAGATGATGGAAAATATCTTCTCAGCCAATAAATTCATATTACCCTACTGATGTGATAATACATTCCAGGTTGTTCATACTTTTTTTGATTTTGAAATTTCGACAAGCACACATATACTGATGCATATCTTATTCTTCTTCACCTCCTACCATCTATTATGGTCCAGAGAGATTTTCTTTGTATCAACATGATAAAAGATATATACTATTCAAAAAAAGTAGGGAATATTTGATTTTGGGGGCATAATACTAAAATATGCAAATGACTACGAAAAAAGTCACTATAGAACCTAACAGAAGAAACATTTCCAGTTACATGTGACGCCCAAACGCACCAATAGCTACCGCACGGAATGCAGGTGATGCTTGGGATCATCATGGGGGTCCAACCCAAGATTTGCACGACTCTGACTTTGAATGTTACAGTCATTGTGGCATTGAATTCCAGGGTGGAAACATCAGTTTAATTGTTTTAGTGACCAGAAAACAAATTTTGATATGCGTCGGCTTACCCAAAATGAAAGGTTACGTGCCCTTGGCATGCTACAGATCGGCACAACACAGGCGGTTGTGGCGCGGACGATGAATGTTTCTCAGTCTGTCATAAGCAGGCTATGGTCCAGATACCGTGATACACAATCTGTACAGGACAGACCATGCTCAGGTTGACCAAGGGTGACAACTCAAGCCCAGGATCGATTTATCCGTACCTTGGCCTTGAGAAATCGTGTCATCACAGCAAATCAGATCAGCGCTCGTCTTCAAACAGACACTGGTGTGAGAGTGAGTGGCCAGACGATTCGGAATCGACTGCATAGGGGTCACCTTCGCGCCCGACGTCCTCGCGTGATCCCTTGTTTTAGAGATCATCACATTCAGGCAAGACGTCGTTGGTGTAGGGATCGTCAACACTGGGATAATCGACGCTGGAGCAATGTGATGTTTTCAGATGAGTCAAGGTTCACTGTTGATTTTTTGGACAGACGTAGGAGGGTGTGGCGTCGTCGAAACGAGCGCTTCCAAGACGTTAACGTCATCAGACATGATCGATTTGGGGTTGGTTCTGTTATGGTGTGGGGAGGCATCACTGTTGCTGGAAGAATGGCTTTACATGTTGTTGCAGGGCGTGTTACAGGCCAGTACTACCTGGACAACATCTTGGCAGTCCATGTCGTGCTGTTCGCACGACGTCATGGCCGCCGTTTCATCTTCCAGGATGACAACACAAGATGTCACAGGGCCAGGATCGTTACAGGTTACCTCCAACAACAGAACATCACCACATTACCTTGGCCAGCACTGAGTCCCAACCTCTCCCCCATCGAGCATGTCTGGGACATGCTTGGTCAGAGGTTACGTCAACGTCAACAACGTCCTGCCAATGTCCAAGAACTTGCTGCTGCATTGCAACAGGAATGGGACAATCTGGACCAAAATGACCTTAGACGTCTCATTAGGAGTATGCCACGTCGGATCAATGCTTGTTTGGCAAACAGAGGAGGATTTACCCGTTACTGACTTGGTTGTGATGCTGTGGTAACTTTGCTGTTTGACCCCGGGTATCATTTTACCCTTATAATGGTCAGTCTGTGCCTTACTTAGTCTAACGATCATTTGGAATAAATCGATGAATGTGAACTTCATTTCATTTTGTCATTTGTTTCTTCGTCAGTTTCATTAGGTGACTTTAATAACACTTAAAAATCAAATATCCCCTACTTTTTTTGAATAGTATATTATATCTTCTCAGCCAATAAATTCATATTACCCTACTGATGTGATAATATATTCTGGGTTGTTCATACTTTTCTGATTTTGAACTTGCGACAACAAGACATATATTGATGCATCTTATTCTTCTTTAGCTCCTTTCATCTATTACAGTCCAGAAAGATTTTCTTTGCTTTTCCCCATGAGATACCAATAATTTTTCATAATTCAATGTCCAGGTTTTTGTTACTGGATGCCAAAGCTTTCGTCTGCATTGTGAATTTGGAAAAGTATGTCTAATCCATGGCCATTTGTGTTGTTTGATGGATATAAATGGTTGTCAGGTTTGTTCTCTTCCACGGTTCCTGTTCTGAGATGTGATCTGGCCATGTTATATGCTGGATCCTTGTAAGACAATTGTGGATAAATGCCAGTAGTTTACATTCAACAGTTCCAGTCTGGAAAACTGAAGTGAAGTGGTCTGAGAAAAAGTTTATGGTGCATGCATCAGAATTTACCCTTTTCCTTGCAAATTTTTAATACAAGCAATGCTGTCTATCTTTAAATGATACAAATAATCACTTCCCGATGAGACTGTTACCGAATTTAAGTTGCTTGAAAAATACGAATTCCCCCATGACTTTTTTCATAATTCACAATAATAAATAAAAATGAGTGAACCACATTTATTTTAATCAGGAGAAAATGCATGGGGGCTGAAATTAACTCTTTTGCGATGAGTTCCATATTTAACATGCCAGGAATGATTCAATCTGATTAAAATACAGATCTATGTTTCGTTTCATTTTTTTACACTTTTCGATGGCTTACACTACATGAAGATCTGACAAGTTGTTCTTGAAGGACATGTCAGGGGTCATACGAGTGGCTTTTGACCTATGATGTCAGTCATTGATTAATCAATCAGCATTGATGTTTCTAGTGTTTTACCCACAGTTCCGTGCATGGTCGCCGTAACAGACCGTTTCATTGACTTATCCCTCAATTCAACCAAAACGCCAGTAATATAACTCTTCCAGATCCTAATGTAGTAAAGACAAGTAAAACAAAATTTTGAACTATAAAAAACGATATAAAATATAGGATCTGTGTTTTAATCAGACTGGGAATAATTCCAAGCAATGTTTACAGTCCAATTTCTTAAATTTTAATTGTTGCCCGAAATAGTTTTGCGAATGGAACGCTTATCACATCTAAGTGTAAACAAAGTTGTTGTGTCTCAGTATATTGTGTCAGATACAGATGAACTGACTGCAATTCCTACAGAAATAAAGTAAGACATTCAACTTATATATTGTTAATGAGCTCAAGTTTATCCCTTAAATGTCACTGTCATAAGCGACGATAATTTGCTAAAGTAGTGTCGCTAATCCATTTAATGATGTGGAAGTTGTCACTCCCTAATACCAATTCAACCTTTTAACCCCGAGTTTCAGAAGTTGAATTTTTATATTTCAATCACCATCAAAGAATGTTAAGCTTCAATTCAATCAGACTTAAAGACAAGAATAACTTTCCACGAACATAAAATAATTGTGAAAATGGTTGGAAGCATCTGTTGTCTTCAGATTAACTTGATAAATGTCTTTTATCTAAATTAGATTTAAAACTGATTAAAGCTGGCAAATTAAGAAGTAACAATGTTATTAAGGTAATTGAGACTCCTAACAAGTGTTGCTCGGTTCAGACGTTCTACACAGGTATATATATGTGTTCTTTCGACAGCAAATGGGAATGGAGTGGAATGGGTTTGAACGTCTCGTTAACGCGATGTTTTTGGTTCTTTTGAGATTAACTCACTCAGTTCAGAAAGATATATATGTCTTATGTCTTCAGAAAATGGGTTTGCAGGGGCGGATCCAGGAATTTTTGCAGGAGGGGGTTTGCCAGGTTCCTGAGACAATGTATCTCTCTCCCCCCCCCCCCCCCCCCGCCCGCATTGTCTCTATCGTCATTTTGGCATATATACATACACATTCAGCTTTTTAAACTGAGAAATTCAACACCTTGTTTGACGTCAATTTTTATTATGAATTAATACAATGACATTGTGATTCAATTTCATGGATGCAAAGCATTAATTGTGATATCACATAATGTCTATATCATTATCTCGTGCTTTGAGTGTCCATCCTGTCCCACATCTGACGATAAAGGATAAAGCACACGGCTGAGAAACTTTTCTCATAAAAAGTGTTGATTTACAAACAAAAATATGTAGCTGAGCAGGGGGGGGGGGGGGTGTCGACCCCCCAAACCCCCTCTCTGGATCCGCCCCTGGTCTGGAATGGAATTTTACATCTCATCAGCAAAATACTTAGGTGCTTCTGTCTGAGTAATATTTCCTTCATAGCACACTGCATGGCACATACCTGTCTTCATTAGCTCAATTGATGATGAAAAATAGGACTTAAATCCCATTTCATTCATTCTTGAGACTAGCTGATGGTAATTTGTATGTTTATGGTTACTTGGGAGCAGAATTTTGTCCAGACACAGGCATTTTCACTTACTCTTCATTGAAGTTGAGGTATCATCTAGACATTTCAAGCGCTAAAGATTCTCTTAGGGCTTGGAGGATATGAGTTGAGGTATCATGTACACATTTCAAGCGCTAAAGATTCTCTTACGGCTTGAAGGATATGAGTTGAGGTATCATGTACATATTTCAAGTGCTAAAGATTCTCTTACGGCTTGAAGGATATGAATTGAGGTATCACTTACACATTTCAAGCGCTAAAGATTCTCTTAGGGCATGAGGGATACAGGTTGAGGTATCATGTACACATTTCAAGCGCTAAAGATTCTCTTAGGGCATGGAGGATACAAGTTGAGGTATCACGTACATATTCCAAGTGCTAAAGATTCTCTTAGGGCTTGGAGGATATGAGTTGAGGTATCACGTACACATTTCAAGTGCTTATAAAGATTCTCTTAGGGCATGGAGGATACGAGTTCAGGTATCATATACACATTTCAAGCACAGGCACTTGAAGGGATTAAAATAAAATTTCTTACTACTGCTTGACTATTGGTTTTCGGTAAGTGATAGCCCTTCAAGTTTGATTTGTAATTAATAACGCTGTGAAATGGCCAATTTAATTACATCGGAAGCTGAATAATGATCAAATAAGGTCTCGTTGGCAATAAAAACGACGGGAAGTGTTAGAACTAGTGAGTATTGTGAGGTGATAGCAGAAGAAATGCCTGAAATACCTTTTATATACTATAATATATAGTCAAGCAGTAGTAAGAAATTTTATTTTAATCCCTTCAAGTGCCTGTGATTTCAAGTGCTAAAGATTCTCTTACGGCTTGAAGGATATGAGTTGCGGTACACATTTCAAGTGCTAAAGATTCTCTTAGGGCATGGAGGATACGAGTTCAGGTATCATATACACATTTCAAGTGTAGATTTTTGAGGTGGTACTCTGCAAAAAGGGGTGCACAAGAAACAGTGTGTGTGTTTGTGATTTTCAGTGAACATATTATGGTAACTGAAAGCAGAGCAAAGGGGTTTGGGTTGATGTAAGGTCCCATGTACTATGGGTAAACTGGCCATTGATTTTATTTAGAAAAACTCAAACCAACAACAAAACCTAGTAAATATGACAAACCTATGTTAATCCTAAAATGACCCAGTAATAACTGTAAAAAGCTTTCAAACATTTATATTTGGGGGCATTTGTATGGAATTTTTCACAACAAGAGTTCCACAAGCTATTGGACTCGTAAAAATAAATACATCCCACAAGATTGACTTAGAATAATTTTGATAGAGTGTTTTGGGTCTGTGGTATTTTTTACAAGAGTTCTACAAGATATTGGCGACTTGAAGAAAAATCAATTTTTTCAAAAATGTCTTCTCTTCTCGGACACATGCTTTGATGCATGTAGCAAACATTTGCCCAAATAGGATGATAACTCTCACAAACGAAGCTGGGAGACCAATCAAACTTTGAATCGGTTATTTTTTTTTAAAAATGGTCATATCCCCAAAAATCGCAACATTTCAATTGTTGATATATTATATTTTTTATAGTTAGTATTATATCGTTTGTTAATTCACTTCCTTCTGGGGTAAAGACAGTTGATAAGTTTATATCCTTTCCTTAAAATATCCAAAAAACAAAACAATTATTAATTTAAATGGGGTATTATGGAAGATTAGATAAAGAGCTGACAGTTCTCATTATAAATGTGAAAATTGAATTCAAAAACACTAGCACTGTAGCCTTGATTGTCTCTATTATCCATTTTTATGGTTAATCATAAACAGCCACTGAATCGCAGATAGGATTCAAATTTGCTTAAAATCATATCCATCAGATAGCATCGAGAGTTGATTATGGTCTTGTCATGTTAATAAATGTCTAATTAATAGTTTAGATAACATTTAAGGCCTAAAGAAAGTCCTGCAATAGGCAGATTTAGCTCTTGCATAATGTATGTTTAAGTAAAAGTATCATTTATAAAGAAAAATTCCTCTACAGTATGAATGTCATATTCCCACTCCCCTGAGCAGCTCTGTGGCTGGCAGAAGGTTTATGAATTTATTCATCTGTCAATCGAACACAGAATCCGGCAAGCAAGACACATCTCACAATGTTGCTTAGAGAATCAACAATTAGTCGCAATAATTAGTATTTCCTAACTTGCTGTCGCTAGCAGACGGTACAATCAGTCAATGGGTTAACTGAATTATTTGTGTAAGAGATGAGAACAGTTCAAAATGTCAAGTTGTCAAGCTAGTATTGGTGCATGTTGTGGCAGCATTATGCGTTTCGTATTGAATGATGTTCAATATATGACACCAATAGCGCTATAATTATAAATTGTTTCTGCTGTGTGTTGCGAGATATAATTTTTTCGCTAATTGAACATTTAGTACGAGCAAAAATTTCAATGCTTAATTCCATGGTAATTTACACCATGATGATTGGTTATTTCCTGTATGGTTTTCAAACAGCCCAATTTAAAGATGCACTATATAAAAGTCAAATTTGCCAATTGCTGGTTTTTATTTTGGTTTCAAATGTTATATAAATTATTATTTAGACGTCTATTCACATGAAAAGCCTATAATCAAGTCTCTAGACCATTTGAACAGCCGCGAGATTTAAAGTAGCTAAGTCTTTAACTCAATATCATCTAAAATCTTCGAGATTGAAAACATGAATTATTTGTCAATTTAAAGCAACATTTGTCTTGTGATCTTACAGGGAAAAGATGGGCTTCTGATATCCAATATTTAAGACAAAATAAACATTTTACCATTGGTATACGAATCGTGTACCATAATGCGTTTCAGCGCCATTTGGAACAGGGGACTCAAAGAACAGGGCTAGACATATTCCACAAGCCAAGTCAAATGGTGACGCTATATTCTTATCTGGAGAGCATCCGCAATAAATACCATCGGTGTAGACTGGAAAAACCAGACGCTAAAGATTGCCATTCACATGAGACTTCTGGCATATTTCGCCGAACATAACTGATTAGAAATTAATGTAAAAACAGAAATGATTGAATATAAATCAGTTTATATGCATTCATATTACATTATTATGCGTTGCAAAACATTTTTGTCAATTTCTAGGTCCCAAATATTAGCGATTTAGCTCCTTTAACATTTTAATGACAAAATGAATAATTGAGAAATGTATAATTGAAAATTAGCCTCGCTTGTCGAGTACCGTTGCTCGTTACAAGATAATAAACGAGCTGCGCTACATCTTCAGTCATAATTTTACCCAGAATAAAGTAATTTGAATGACATTTTCAATATATTCATTTTTCATTATCTATTTTTGAACTTATTGCAAGAACTGTCATTTCTTTATCTAAATCTTACATAATGCTTCTTTAACTAATTTAAGTTTCTGAACACCACCTGTATTTAATATGATTTTGATCATTAGCCAAAAGGTCTGTCATCCATGCAAATAGTCAGTTTAAGGGCATGAATAGTACATATGACCAGTAGTTAGTAGGCATGCCAGCCTAACCTTGATTAACAGTGTAAAATTTCATGTTTATTTACAACTCCGGAAACTGTCGTGAGGATCGTAACTATATTATGAACAGAACTCACACAAATTTCTACAATTTGAAGCCTGGTTATTTTAGTTGAGATTCGCTTCTATTGTTTACCTTCCAACAGATATGGTAAAAAGATTCTTTTGTTGTAAACCAAATTATTTAGGTATTTTTCTCTCCCATCATCAGTAGTTATTTTTAAGTTTCAGATGATGGCAATTACAGCTCTAACCTTGGTCAGAGTAAACAAATGTAGTTTTCAGTATTCGGGTTGATTAGGAATGTCAGGAATTTAAATTTACATGGAGACAAGGATGATCTGACTGAAGACATACAATATCTGTATCCATATCTTCCCTGGTTGTACATGATGACAATCTGATTAAAATACAAATCTATATTTCGTTTCGGTTTTTTTATACTTTCGATGGCCTACACTACATGAAGATCTGACTGGTTGTAGCAATAGGTTGCATTGCGTCAGAGCGGCTTTTGACCCTGTGACGTCAGGCATTTGATTAATCAATCAGCATTGATGTTACTAGTGGATTATCTACAGTTCCGTGCAAAACATGCCTAAAGCTCGCTGTAACAGACCATTTCATTGGGTAATCTCTCACATCATTCAGAACACGTCAATGATAACAACTCTTCCAGATCCTAGTGTAGTAGAGACAAGTAAAATGAAATTTTGAACTATAAAAACGAAACAAAATAGGATCTGTGTTTTATTCAGATTGACGTGATGAGGAATACGGTCGCCGGTCCAACCTCGTGGGTTTCCCACTGCTAAAGACCCATAGGCGCAAGCAAATTATTGAAATAAAACTGCAAAATATATTAGTCCCGAAATGACCTAGCTTGTGTCCAGTGAATGTTAAACCCTATTTCTCTCTCTCTCTCTGTATCCATATCTGAAGAAATATTATCCTATATGTATAGCTAGAAAAAGCAGAGCATTACCATCCTGAAACTCATTCTTCTGATACATAAATTACAAATTTAATCGATTTCTGAAAGCTTATTCAATATCTAAAGCTCATGATCACAATTTCAGGGATTTTGAATATCTTGAAAGTTTAATCTCCAGAATTTGAAAGGATACTTAGAATTAATAATTATAGTATATCATTAGATTTCTCCATAATCTGGAGGCCAGTCTGATCAGATTAGTCAGATTAGTACAGTATCGTGAGATAGAGAGAGAGAAATGGGGTTTAACGTCCACTCGACACAATCTAGGTCATTTCAGGACTAACACATGGTTTAATTTTATTTTAATCATTCGCTTGCGCGTAGGGGTCTTTAGCAGTGGGAGGAAACCGGAGAAAACCCACGAGGTTGGACAGGCGACCCTACTCCTTGTCACGTACAACCGGGGAATCGATACCCCGCCAGTTGACTCAATTACAGACCGTATGATACAACGCGCGCGTGCTAACCATTCGGCCATCCAACTCCCCAGTATCGTGACATAGCCAGACTGCAGTTCACATTACAATTAGGGGTCAGATAGCCGTGGTGGCTCAGTGAGAGTTCCAACCCCCACGGTATCGTGAGATAGTCAGACTGCAGTTCACATTACAATTAGGGGTCAGCTAGCCGTGGTGGCTCAGTGAGAGTTCCAAGTTCGATCCTAGTGTAGTTGGCCGTGGTGGCTCAGAGAGAGTTCCAAGTTCGATTCTAGTGTTGGCCGCCAAAGTTCATCGTCATTTTCCAGTGTGATTTTCCCTTGTTGAAGATGCAGGACAGGATGATGGGAAGCAAAACCAAGGTCAATTGTGTATACGTTGGCATGCATGTAATACAAGAACCCTTGACAGATGGAATAGCATTGCTGTCAGGGCAAGCTTTCCATCATAACACACTGAATGTTGTATGCCCATCTTCATTAGTCCGGTATTTTCAGTTTGGGGTCAAATTAACCCAATACTTTAACTAGATGAATGATAAAATCTATGAATAATAAGTAGAGACATGTAGACTATATATCAACTCCTTATAACTTATAAATGAGTATATATAACAGATATTAATTAATGATTATATTAGACTGCCAAGTTAGGAATCATGAATACGGATAAATAATTCTTTCAATTAATTTGTGAAGATGAATCAGGTAGTAATTGTCTAGACTTATAATAATAGGAAATTAAAATGCCACACAAAGGTTAATAATCCATGGTGTGTTTCATTTTCACAATCATGTTTTTCTTGTATTAATTAACTTCCTCATCACCATACAAGAATCTAATGAAATGAAAAAGATATAAATGAATCAAATCTCCCTTGGGCTAAAATTTTTTAAAGTACATATTTGTTGATTGAGCATCCCAAAAACTCTGAGAATCTAAGAGTGTTGAAATGATTTAGTTGGCTATTCTCAAGTACTGGTCTCATTCTTTTCCAACGCTTTTGTTTGAGTCAATACAATGCTGTCAGTCAGTAAAATATCTGAGTATATGACATGATTGTCGAATTATATGGATTACATTTACAGGCTACATTGATTTCAGGTTACCAAACATAAATGAGAATTTGAGCTCTTGGATATCAACAGCATTTTACCAACCAGTTGAAGAGCCCCGGGGAAGAACGATCTAAGTCACTTTTTCAATGAACCCCAGTTAATGGCTCCATCTGGTAGCAAATTGTATAAGCTTTCTGTAGAACAATCAATTTCAGGTAAAAACGATTGGAGTCACATCAAACCAAGGCCCTTCTAAAATGGCCTCCCAGACAAATACAAGTCTATTGTATTTATTTGACCTTAATTTGGTTGTAAAGTGGAAGTCAGTTGTTATACTGGTAATTATGATTCGTATTAAACATAATTTTGAAATTGTAATTAAACCCACTCGTTGTTCTGTTCACGTCAAGCATTATTGTCCAAAAGTTTGTTTTGCCTTTTATGCGAAAAGGCAAAATTGAGACTTAGATCGTTCTTTCCCTTGACTTTTCATTTTTTTTTTATGTTTACCATGGATTAGCAAGTTAACCATTTGTAGCATTAAATTGATTTTTATACCCATTTTAAAGTTATTTTAAAAATACAAACCATCAGTAAAATTCACTGAAATTCTAGTTTTATTGCAAGTAATTATATAATTTGACAGGTTATTTTCTCCAACAGGTTAATTTCAGAGTTAGTGAAATATAAGACTGTCAAATATGGCTAAAATAACAGCTCTGTTCTAGATGATGACTATAGATATTTCTAGAATGACTATATAAAGTATCAAATATTTTATCCTGTTTTTCTCAAAGACGAAACCATATAAACAATATCTTCATTGGAATTTAGACTATATAATGATAATCTTGAGCTGTTTCATATATATATCTCCAGACATGTATTTAGCAAGTCAGGTTATATGACAGAAGTTCAATTTCAACTTGATAAACGTCACAAATGTTTCATTCATTTCTATACAAACAAAACAGATATATATATATATTACATGGAGATTATTCATAAGCTACACTCAATTATTTTAAGATAAAATATCAAAATCAAGTAGATGCATTAAATTTCTCAAAACAAATTTTCTATGAATATCAAAATACATTTTATAAGGCAGCTTTTGATTTTCTCTTCAAATCTTTATTAAATTTACAGATAAAGCTAAGACAGTGGGAATTACGCAGATAGAATTTAAGAAATATCAGGACTTTGGATATCAATATTTTTTATTTTGGGAAAAGTAAAAATGGAAACCAGAAAACACATAAACATACTGTCTGATCAGTTACTATTTGAGGGTCTCCTATCTCTATGAATATATTAATATCTTGATCTTATTGCTCCAATAATCTATGGAATCATCACAAGATTATTTTCTATGCGTCTCGTCAAGGCATATCTCTTCACTTTGATCAACAGGGTGTAAACAACGGAAGAATCTATGTTGAGGATTAACGACAATAAAGCACAGCATGTATTATCTGCTTGGTTTTTTTTTTAGCACCCCTGTAACTTATGTATTTTCCACTTAACAGAAACTCTACATGTCTACTGTACAATAGACACTGCAAGGAGATCATGAATTTGTATTAAGGAATACAAAGAATGAAAAAAATTGTATCTTGCGACATATTACAACAATCATAAATACATATCAAAACAGGATTAAATTCAAATCTTGTCAATCGATAAAAACAACAATTGTCACAATGCATAATCCTTTTTAATTTGCACTCTGTACAAAGTAACAGAACTTTTAAGAGAGAGAGAAATGGGGTTTAACAACCACTCGACACAAACTAGGTCATTTCGGGAATAACATAAGGTTCAATTTTATTTCAATAATTCGCTTGCATGTAGGGGTCTCTAGCAGTGTGAGGAAACTGGAGGACCCGAATAAATCCCATAATGTTGGACAGATGACCCCACTCCTTGTCAAGTACAAGCAGGGAAACCACGCCACCTGACTCAATGACAGACCTTATGATACAATGCACACACTTTAACCATTCGGCCACCCAACCACCCAGCACTTTTGAAAGAAGTTAATTATGCTGAATGGAAATAAAATCTGTATTTTGGATGAAAAATACATAATGTCCCTAACATTTGTTTCCTTAATTAAATGTTAACTACTCAGTAAGAGAACAATTCAGTGTTGATTTGCCTGTGAAAAATTTGTTATTTTCCTGAAACATGTTTAAAATAAGGGGGAGGGGTTTAATATAGGCTTTGCCTGTTCCCCAATCCCTATTCAGATACAAATCTGAATAAAAATATTGCTTATAAAAAAAAACCCAACTAAACATTAATCTGGCGTGGATTAAAAGAATAATGCTTAGAATAAGTTTTCTTGGGAAAAGGTTCCATTTTCGTTGATTACACCAAAGTTCAAACTTCTATTTTATAGCAGTTATCAGTGGTTCATGTTAGGATGAACAGATAATTTGAAAAGTTCCGATAGGTTGCAACAAGTCGTCTGAGGAAGTCTTGCGGAAGGAAAGGTAGACAGTCACCAATTACAGGTTTGAAACAATCAGTAATGTGAAGATTACTTTCTAAATCACACCAAATTTAATTATAAACTGGCTAATGACATCAACATTGCTGAAAGTTACCTAACGTAAATTTGTCAAACAAAATGAAATAAAATTAGATTTAACGTTCTACTGTTCTGCTCCGACTGGGCTTATGATGACAAGCATACATCATGTAGTGTGCTATAAGAGAAAAAAGCGTTTCTACCTCATCTTCATTGAATTCCAACCAGCAATTGCTAATGAGTACACCCTGTTTTTTCACCCCACCTGTCTAACTAGGCTCTTAAAATATGTTAGAATTGTAAAAGACAAAAAAAACAGTTGATATAAAAAAAACCCAGATACAGCCAGGAGATTATATATCATTTTAAAAGAGAATTATGGCTATATGATCATTAATTTTTTTTTCCATTTTGATCGAAGCCTGTATCATTATAGCCCCGGGAATGTACAGCACAGTGTACTCTTACAACTGGCCACTGAAACCATTCACTTGATTTGTTATTTGTTGTTTTTATTTTTGCAGTGTCTGTGTATTTTTGTCCTGTCCGCAGGTTTATTTTATCAGTTTTGTTTTGTGTGTAGTTACTATTAAAGTGTCTGATCTTTACTTGTGGGATATACATTTCCCCCTTGTTAACAACAATATTGTGAAAGTTGAATCTCTAAATATCAGTCTTTAAAGGATTAGATTCCGTTCAGTAAGCAGACGATATAAACGGGATATGGTCAAAACATGACAGCACCCACTATAATCTTTGCTGAAATCTATTGATGGGCTTAATGGGAGATTATCTACGGTTGATATTTTGGTTATGTTTTCTTAAAGATACATTATGGGAGATTAGATAAAGAGGTGGAAGTTCTCACTACAATAGTTAAAAAATAGATAATTTAAAGGGAATATGTTGAAAATTTCAGTGAAATTGCTTCACTTTACCCTGAGAAAACATTATTTTAAAATCACTGTAGCCTCGATTGTCATTCGTACCGCTGTCACCATAATTAACAAAGTCTCAATTATCCATTTTTGCGGTTAATCATCAATGGCAGATCTGATTCAAATCCAATGAAAATCGGACACATAAGATGGCATCAAGAGTTGATTATGGTCCTTTTATGTTAATAAATGTTTAATTAATAATTTAGACAACATTTCAGGCCTAAAAAAAGACCTCTTGCATACTGCATGTCTAATCAATTTTAGCTTAGAAAAATATTAGATATTGTCTGAAAAATGCAAATGACAATCAGTGTCGATAGGCACTTTAAAAATAAAATTCACCGACTGTCTCGACTGTTCTATTGAATGAAATGTTGGGTTCTATAGATGTCAAAACAACTACCGGTAGTAATTTAAATTATTGTAAATTATGAATAAACCCAACTAGAATTATATATCTTCCTGATGCCACCATGACTGAAGATAATAACCTCTTAGGCATAACATTGATAAAAACTGTATCAACCTAATTCTGATAACCCATACTTATCAAACGTATATATATCTGATAAAAAACAAGTTATAGCATTGATAGTATGCCTAAATCAGTAGATCTAATTCGATAATACTTATAATTAACATTAGATAGAAATGTGAACTAATTAATTACTCTATTATCATACACTTATGATGTATAAATATTTGATCCCTAAGTTCAAACAGAAATAATTATAGCCAATGGGCCGTAACTAACTGAATACAGGTTCCGATACCAATATGTAGGTCTATAAAGTAAAAAAAAATAACCACAGAGATTAAAAACTCAAATAAATCTGACCACCGGGTACTTCTCAATGTATCAAAAAATAAAATGTGACCTCAAGTCATGATACAATTCTTTTGGCAATAAATTTATCTGATGTAAATTCATGCAATTTTCTTTAGTAAAAAAGTTACTACCATTTATAATTTCATGTCTTAACTATGACATACGAGCTGTACTTGGTAACCCCAGTGGTCTCATTCTCTTCTACTCCACTAACCCCTGGGTTCACCCATAGGGTAGACACATATTCAAATTATCTGCTCTTGATGATTGTGATATTTTTATTGACCAATCAAAAAAGTTGTTAAATACAAAGGAAGTTTGTATGCATGTCACTTCTTTTATATTAAATTTCTTGAAATTTTCTCATAATCCAGCGAACAAACCACCATATTGTTGTGAAAGTAAACAATGAGGCTAATACTGGTTTGTAAACTGTTTTTTGATTGGTTCTTAGAATCAAGCTATGATCAAGGGCAGATAACTTGAATACCCCATGGATGAACCCAGGGTATAGTGGAGTAGACCAGAATGAGACCACTGGGGATACTGAGATGTACATATGATGACATTTGACAGCGGAGCAGCTGTTAGCTGGAGCACTCAGCGCTATACAAATTGATTATCATTATTATTATTAAGTAAGCCATACCTGGAAGATTTAAATATGCATTATGTAAGATTTAGATAAAGAGCTAGCCATTCTTGCTATAATAGTTTCAAAACAGATCATTCAAAATTAATATATTGAAAATTTCATTCAAATTACTTTATTCTGAGCGAAGTTATCACTACGTGAGAATCATTTGGTGATAAGCTTGAGGCAAGATTTTATGTAATCCAGTCAGAGAATTTGTTTTTCTATCTGTTACAGATAGACAGAGAAGCTGGGGCATCATGTTAAGTTACTACTTTTTATTCCTGTATTATAGCACCAGTAGGTTTAACGTCCTACTGTTTTGCTCCGAACTGGGCTAATGAAGACAGGCATACGCCATACAGTGTGCTATGAGGGAAATTTTGCCCGGACAGCAGCATTACGGCCTACTCTTATATCGAATTCCAACTGTCAAGGGATCTTTTATGTGCACGCCAATGTGTACACGGGACCTCGGTTTTCCGTCCCATTCGAACGACTAGACAGCTTTCCTTGTCAGCCCCTCCGTCCTGCACCACTGACAAGGGAGAACCACGGCGGAAAATCTGGATGAACTTTCTCGGCTAATGCAAGGATCAAACACCCGACCTCCAGGCTAGCGAGCCAGCGTCTTACCCACTTAGCCACCGTGATCCCCCGGTCATCAAGACCAAGGACTACAAGGATTTTATTTATACATGATAATAATTAGAGATCTATTGCGGATTAAAGGTTGAAGGTTCTTACAGAGGTATGAATTTGTATATAATATATGAAATGCTGGTTGCCATTCAATGAACATACATCCACCCCAGCTAAGACAGCCAAACAGTTTTGACTTAAAGGGATTAGATCATAAATAAAGCCTCTAAAGTGATAATATTTGAAACAAGAGGGAATTTCCAATCCCATTGAAATACTGTAAAAAAAAAGGCAATATTTACATTAAAGTGTAATAAACCCTTTATATAATGTTTAAAGAACTTTATCAGCATGAACAACACAAGAAGCCCATAGGCCATAATCTTCTATCACCCGTGAATGGGATGGGATGGGTGGACAGTTATGATGACAATCCATGATTACATTTCAAAGTGGGCGAATTCAAAGTGGGCGGACAAAAACATTTCATTGATCTTCTGATTATAATACATGGGAATTATGGCTACATTTTTATATCAACATCCAATACATTGTTTTCTGACTGTATCAGGCTTTTCGATACCATTCTAGATAATCGCTTCGTTCACACACTTTAAGATAAATGCTAACATTTATTGTATAGAACACTCGACACAAACTAGGTCATTTCGGTACTATCATATGGTTTAATTTTATTTCAATAATTTGCTTGCGTGTAGGGGTCTTTAGCAGTGGGAGGAAACCGGAGGACCCGGAGAAAACCCACGAGGTTGGACAGGCGACCCTACTCCTTGTCATGTACAACCTGGTATTCGAAACCACGCCAGTTAACTCAATGACAGACTTTATGATACAGCGCGCACGTGCTAACCATTCAGCCATCCAACCCCCCACCCCTATACTCAAATAAAATGCTAAAATGAATAAACTTACCAGATATATCGCGAAAATAACAGTTGATATATAACAACGGGTATTGATATTTTTTTCATATCAAAGTTTTTATTGAAATATGACTCCCTGCTCGTCTTAAATCAAAATATATAGTACCGGCCATTATTCGTGTAAGCATCCTAATATGTCTACTGTACATGGCAACCGTAGTTAATACAAATGGTTACCTGCGGCAAATTCTTTCTAATAATTTCACTAATAGAAATTTATGGAATAGTTTAGAATATATTTATCCGTTCTAATTTGCATAATCTGTGCTCGAAGACAAATCTACATTTGTTAATGGTTGAGTTAATTTTGTTATTTAGCCGATATAGAGAGCTCTGACATTTTGGAAAACAGTCGAAAAATAGTTAGCGCTTTGGTTTAAACATATGAAAGGAAATTAAACATATGAAAGGAAAATACATCAATTTTTATCCATCGTGCCAATATCATACGGGGTCTAATTGCCGTTTGCATGGTTTGTGACCGGAATCAGCCATTCAATGCAAAGTTCCCTGGAAACTGTCCCTTTGTACTAAATGGTGTGGATCTTGTTTAATCAAATACTGGCCAAAATTGTATTGTGCATTGCTTTGTAATGATTGATAATGATTGGAATGAAAAGTGACAAAAACACAAAGCAGGCAGCTTAAAATGTGGTCAGTACAAATTAAAGTCTAGTGCTAGCTTTTGTCCATTTTTTTCCACTGGTGCTATTACCATATGGGGTCTAATTGCCATTGGGGTTATTCTGGATGGAGTCAACGTTTGTTTTATCAAATACTGACCAAAATTGTAATGTACTTTGCTTTGTATTTATTGATACAGATTGGAATGAAAAGTGGCGTAATTCTGGCCAATTAAAATAAGAGTACAATGCTAGCTTTTGTAGAAATAGCTTAGTTGCGACATTGTTTTTAAATTTATAGACAAGGAGTAGAGAAATACGATGGTTTAAACAATATTTTTATCTTTACAAATTATTCTTTATTGTCAGTATATTAGCTAAGGTATGAGTTTATTTAAAACGCTAATTAATGGTTTATGAAATAGTGTGAGAATAACAGGAAAGAGGGTCTAAGTTCAAGGATAGATTGTGTCGAAACACATGTGATAGTAAAATTACGATTGCATCATTTGGTTTAATTTGACCAATCTCTGTAATTATTTACATCATATTTGACCAATTAGATAATTGAAGGTCTAAAACCCAAAGCTACAAAACTATCATATTGGTGGGCAATTGTCAGACAGCAGACAGATTCTGGAAGGGAAAAGATGTAGCAGTTTCTATCAGCAGAATCAGCGAGTCTGGCTAGTGTTTGAGAATGACTTTATTCTATTATGCATTGTACCATATGTAAGCAGCTATATGATAAATAAAATGTAAAAACGACCTGTTGCATTTTTATAACTACTGAGAAGACAAACGTCTTAAGAAACAGTAAGAAGTAATACACAACGTGAAGCAGAAGCAAAGATAGCTAGAGACAAATTCTAGATGATCACAAGACTACTAAGATATGTAGTAAGAAAAGATGCATGGGTCGTACATAGGATGTGGCGACCGGTTTCCATCACCCGTTCTCCGCGTCAGACGAAAGACACATGGTACTACATATTTATCATGTTAATTTATATCTATCGCAATGTTTATTATAAAATGCCACAGAGCCATCACAATTGACTAAATGTTCAGCCCTATAGAAAGTAATCATTATTGTAAATAATGTATTTTGTGTTTTTTATCCAATCAGATTGTTTCATTTTATTTACTGCATGATTGTAATATGTTAATGAGCTAGCTAAGATTTCCCACCTTTTTAATCGCTGCTCTGACATGTAATGGATGATGTTTAATTCACCCGAAGCAGATTATTTAGCCGACCAATTAGTTGATATTTTAGTTATTTTGTTGTCATTTAAAATTCGTGTATACATGTATGTCTTTATCTGTATTCTCAAAGTCATTTAAATAATTATTTAATAAATGATACTTTCACACTGACAAGATGACATTGTATTTTTTTGGGTAGTTATTGGGATGGACAACACAAAGATTATTTTTATTATTTTATAATTATCTGTGGGCAGCTGTGTTTTGGCAAAAATACTATTAACCACCTACCTCAAGAAGATGTGCAGTCACAGGTTTCCATAGAACTTCAACTCTTGATAAATTCACTAAACCTGTCTCTAAAAGTTTAGCCACAGCAAATAATGATGGTTCCTGAAATATACATAAAAACATGTATATGATTTTCTTAATAATGCATACTGCTTGTTCTGTATTCATATATATGACAATTACAAATATATCTTACACAGAATATTACAGCTTTCATAATAATATTGCAAATTATACAGGGGGTTGGATGGCTGAAGGGTTAGCATATATCTGGTAAGTTTATTCATTTTAGCATTTTATTTGAGTATAGGGGTGGGGGGGTTGGATGGCTGAATGGTTAGCACGTGCGCGTTGTATCATAAGGTCTGTCATTGAGTCAACTGGCGTGGTTTCGATTCCCTGGTGGTACGTGACTAGGAGTAGGGTCGCCTGTCTAACCTTGCGGGTTTTCTCTGGGTCCTCCAGTTTCCTCCCACTGCTTTCATAAGTTATAGGGTTCTTAATTATGACCTATATGTGGTATTGCATTCACGAGCTTTCATGAGTTATAGGGTTCATAATTGAGTTCACAAGTTTTCATAAATTTGAACATAATAGGGTTCTATGACCACAAGAACAATCCCTGTAAATCTAAAAACCAACAAAAACAGGATTTCTTTTCATCCATTTTTGTTTTTTTGAGTTTTGATATTTCTAACAGAATCTAACAGACGTGAAAAAGTAAGTTATTTGCTTGATTAAAGATCATGCAAAAGAGCCAAAAAGAAATTGTAAATAATTCACTTGAAACCAATTACTTCCATTTCAAGAGAAGTTAAAAATATTCCAAGCACTTTATTTCTCGATACCACTAATTGTTCATAAATGGCTGACCTGTTTTTCCCTCTCCTAAATTCTACATTTTGTGTAAATATTGATTTTAATATTCTCCAAAACGAATTCCATTATTTAAATGCTAGAGTTGTTATGCATTTAAAGAGAAAAAGACTGAATATATTTACATCCCGTCAATCCCAAACTCAGATTTGATTACGTTTGACTTTTATTTATCTTTTTGTTCCACAGCTAAATATACTGCGAATTGTGCAGTAAAGCACAGAAATGAAATGGGGTTTAACATCCTACTTTTCTGCACCAACTGGGCTAATGAAGATGCAGTAAAACAAAACTTTTAAAAGTACCAGCCCGTTTTCCCAGTGATACAGGACAGAAGGCCTAGTTGTTGGGATGGGACAAACAAGAAAACAAAACAACATTTCATTTTAAATGTTGGTAACATTTAAATTATACTCTATGACTGTCAAAACATGACGCTGTATACTTCTACTTTTTAAAATGAAAAATTAAATGAAATGGGGTTTAACATCCTACTGTTCTGCTCCAACTGGGCTAATGAGACGGGCATCAGGACGATGGCCTACTCTTATATCGAATTCCAACTGCCAAGGGATCTTTTACATGCACACCAAGGTGTACATGGGACCTCGGTTATCCATTCCATCCGAACGACT
Source organism: Patella vulgata (assembly GCF_932274485.2). Taxonomy (NCBI): domain Eukaryota; kingdom Metazoa; phylum Mollusca; class Gastropoda; family Patellidae; genus Patella; species Patella vulgata. The sequence goes on from NC_065885.2 coordinate 11,353,929, forward strand.
AGACAGCTGTCCTTGTCAGGCATTCCGAATTAACAAAACATAAAAATACTGAAATATATTTGTTTTTATATAAGCGTAAATAATAATATTGTGAAATCTTTTGATAATATTTGTTCTTTTATTTTAGTAGCCGTGTTTAAATTAATATGCAGTTCAGATGGATAATTTCAGCTTAATAGGGAGTCATGGTGACTCAGTGATTAAGGGAGCGAGAGAAATCGAGTTGAACGTCCACGCAACACAAAATAGGTCATTTCGGGACTAACATATGGTTCTATGTTATTTCAATAATTTGCTAGTGCGTATGGATCTTCAGCGGTGGGAGGAACCGGAAGACCTGGAGAAAACCCACAAGTTTGGACAGCAGTGAGTAAGGCGTTGGCACCTTAACAAGGAGGTCCAAGGTACGACCCTGGTGGTGACTGTGATAGTTCCACAGGATTTCCCTTGTCACCGATACAGAGGGCCTGGCAAACAAAAGTATCTAGTCCTTGGATGGGCTAGAAAATTGTGGTCCTTTGCACACTTTAGAGTTCACTTAAAAAAAACCTAAACGGTTGGAATCAGAAAATAGGAGTAGGCTGGAGTGCGACTGTCCGTGGCAAAATGTCCCTCATAGTACACTGCATGATGTATGCCAGTGTCTTCATTAACCTCTACTTTTATTTTATTTCAGGTGGGACAAATAACCAGTTTAAAAGTCCCAGCTTCATATTCGAGAAGTGCTTTTCTTTGCTGGTTTATTGTGCCGGCTTAAAATTGACAGCTTCAGCATGCACTTTTTACTACTTTTTCTGGAAACTTGAAGTAGGATATAAGCATGCATGGGTAATTAACTCTAACCACTATAACTGTTGCTGTCAGAACAGTCAAGCTGGTTACGCTTATTTGGTACATATAGTTCTCACATCTAAACCACATCTTAATAATTAGAAATTTATTTATCATAAGTGACATATCAAAATAATGCTAATTTTATGCTTTATATTCACACACTTTCAATGAACTTCAAGTTACATGTTGAATTTGAATAAAATTGGAAAAATTGATATTGAAATATGCTACATTATACAATTGAATTATGCACAGAGGATTCAGTGATGCATCAGAAATAACATGTGTTCAGTTACTTTTCATATTCAATGTTATAGGTTTGCACACTGTAAAAACCTGTGGGTTTGCAATTCATTAAAGGAATACAGAATGGAAGTTTAAAGAGTAAATACAGGTGTTATAATAAGTGATTAATCATAATCCTAATGACTCATTAACACCTGTCTAAAAGGGCACATATCTATAATGTTGATACTAACCATGTGTTCCCACTATGCTGGCAGACTGTTAACCCTTTAATTGATCTTAAAACTATACTCTGTTTAAAAGTAGTCAAGTTAATGAGCTCTTAATCCTTCTTAATAAAATTCATTAACTTAATAAAACAAGAACAATCTTATGTTGTAATCACCATTTCACAGATATTATTAGGTGGTACCAAAAGCCCTCGAGTTAAAGGGACAATAACACGATTGCTGGCTTGAAAGCCCCAGAAAATAAATAATATCTCTATCTAAGTACTAGATGTTTAAGTGTCCTACCTGTTGTGTAAATTATCCATTACATCCCATTTTACTTGTTCAGAGGGTTCGAAAATATTTTTAAATCGAAGTTTCATTTGAAAAGGTTTACGTTAGACGTTTCAAACCATTGTGTTGAATTTTTCAAAATTTCTAAATAAGGTGTGTTAAGATGAAATTTGTATCATCAATTAATTGAAATATTCTAAAATAGTACAATTTGTTGACCAGAATAAAGATTGGGACATATTATTCAATTACAACAAGAGTGGTATTGAGCCTTTAAGGAATATTGACAACTTGATACAAGAATTGACCATTTGAAAACACAGTTATTAAATGGCACTTTAAGTGCAAATCAGTATGGAACGAGAGAGAGAGAGAAATGGGGTTTAACGTCCACTCGACACAAACTAGGTCATTTCGGGACTAACATGTGGTTTAATTTTATTTCAATAATTCGCTTGCGCGTAGGGGTCTTTAGCAGTGGGAGGTAACCGGAGGACCTGGAGAAAACCCACGAGGTTGGACAGGCGACCCTACTCCTTGTCACGTACAACCGGGGATTCGAAACCACGCCAGTTGACTGACTCAATGACAGACTTAATAATACAGCCTGCACGTGCTAACCACTAAGCCATCTAACCCCCCTCAGTATGGAACAAATATTTCCTATTTAGGGGGGCTGTAAAATGATTGTTATGTTGTAAGGCATTTATTTATAAATTATATAATGCTATTTAATAAAAGTTAAATGTGTAAATTGTAATGCATTTTTAATAAAAGTTATATTTGTTAAAATCAATACAGTTTTATTCTTAAAAAAGATATGGACTAAAGTTTATAACACCACTGATCTAGGATTAACTCTGGATTAGCGGCAAAATTTGACATCAAAGCCTGCCGGCAAAGTGGGAACACCCCATACTAACATGTGCTTTTAAATGAAAAATCTCTGAACACAGATTACCAGGACGTCCACCTAATGTAGGTGAAATAAAATGGGATCTAAAGTCCTACTTTTCTGCCACTACCGGGCTAATGAAGATGGGTATAATAATAACAACAAGTCTTTATGTTTTGTATAGCGTCTTCTCCATGTTGACACATGCTCAAGGACGCTTACGGCTAGGCCACGGATCCATTCACTGTTTTTGAATTGTTTGTCTGTTTCTGTTTTTCTGAGTATGATGTCTTGTCCGTGTATTTGTTTTTGTGTAAATTTTGTGTGGTGCAGTCCCCCTGCACTTACTATTAGTAATGGCTCTACTGGTAAAACTATCGAAACCGGAAAGTTTTTAGTGCAGATTTAAATTGATGAAAAGTCTGTTGATTCTTGTTCTGTTGTGGAAGTTCATTCCATAATCTAGGATCAGATGAACTGAAAGACCTATACCCATGACTTTAAATTATATCTCGGAACAACTTAGTTTGAGAGCGAATTGATCTAATACTAGGGTTGTAGTCATATAAGAGTTCAGATAAGTATTGAGGAGTTGCATTATTGCTACGTTTATACACTAGTGTTAGTATTTTGTATCTGATTCGCGGCTTAGAAGGAAACCAGTGTAGCAAAAACCACATGGGCTGGATTTAAACGTCATGCTGCGTGCCATGAGAAAAATTTCATCAACTGCCAACGATTCTTTTACGTACACGGGATAGAACCTGGGACCTGCTTAGTGAACCATTGCCATAAAAACTGAGCCTGTCATGGCTCCAACTAATGTAATTACTATGAGTGCCAGCTCAAAATACCTACATAAATTATATACAACAATCTTATGATATCTGTCATGTAGAGCACATCTGATATATGATTCTAATTATTAAAACAATCACAGCTGCAGACAGCCATCTTTACTCTATATATCAATATCATGTACATTTGTACTTAAAGAAGCTAAATTTCTAACTCAATCCAAAGTCTTCGACATTGAAAACACAAATTATTTGTCAATTTAAATCAACATTGATGTTGTGATCTTACCGGGGGCGTCTGATATCCAATATTTAAGAAAAAATGAACATTTTATCATAGGTACCATAATGCGTTTCAGCACAATTTGTAACAAGGGACTCAAAAAATGAGGCTAGACATATTCCAAAAGTCATGTTGAATGGTGACGGCATATTCTTATCTTGAGAGCATGTACAATAAATACTATTGATGGAGACTGGAATAACCAGACGCTACAGATTGCCATCCGATTGAGACTTCTGGCATATTTCGCCAAACATATAACTGATTTGAAATTAGAGTAAAAACGGAAACAATTAAATTTAAATCAGTTTATATACATTCATATTACAATATTACATGCGTTGCAACCCATTTGTGTCAATTTCTAGGTCCCAGATATTCGTGATTTAGCTCCTTTAAATATCTCCTTTCGTTAAAAAATAATACTGAAAACTATTTATTTTTTTGTAGACAGAATTGACTGATATTGAAAAATGAGTTCAGATAATTGGTAAGACATCCATCTTCTTTATGGAATTCCATCTGTGTCAAATTACTATTGGTTAAAATACTCTTCAATAACCAATTTATAATACTCCATAACAGATCAAAACTTGGTTAACCAGCATTTTTTTATATAATTATATCAAAATGGTATGAGTGATCATAGCTATGTTTACACTTGGCTGTGATGAGTGGTCCGTTATCGGTATCAATCCAGGCCGCGATAAAATTCAAGAAATTTTCACTGTTTACATTGTTATACAATAACTGTTCTCAGAACTGTTCCTGGAAGGCTAAATATTAATTTCAGTCTCCCCCATGCATGTTACCTGGATGATCTAGTTATATTTGACCCACTTGTTTTTATTTCTATATATCTTATTCAGAATTATCAAAAAAATTGCGAAATAATTAGTACACAGCAGGCACACTAATAGTGATTTGGAAAAGCACTGCAGACTCAGAAGACTCAAGCAATTCGCCTGGATAGACATCTGGTTTCATTTTGACTTATATAAATACTTAAATCAAGTATTTTTGAACAACAGTACTACTAGGCGATACAGCCTACTCTTATATCGAATTCCAACTGTCAAGCGATCTTTTACGTGCACGCCAATGTGTACATGGGGCCTTGGTTTTTTTTGTCCCATCCGAATGACTAGACAGCTGTCCTTGTCAGGCCTTCTGTCCTGCACCACTGACAAGGGGAAACCACGCCGGTAAATCCGGATGAACTTTCTCGGCCTACACTGGGATCAAAACTGCGACCTCCAGGCTAGCGAGCCAGCGTCTTACTCACTTAGCCACCGTGGCTCCCCTGGTGCAGAGACCCCATTATCTGACCTTTATATCAACATTTCTCCTGAACTATAACATTTATATGACAATGACTATTATCTGTATTGAAATTTAGATTATGAATACATATAAGCCAATGACTGTCCCAACTGTCACAAGTATGCATCTTTGATACGAAGTTCTATACCAATGGTGCCACATCATCTGTCAATCCATTAGAGATATTTCTATTATTAAGGTAGCAGGATGTCATTTGCATTTTTAAGACAATATCAAATTTTTCGTAACTTAAACATACATTATGCAAGAGCTAAATCTGCCACTACAGGTCTTTCTTTAGGCCTGAAATGTTATCTAAATTATTAATTAGACATTAATTAACTTATCCAGACCATAATCAACACTCGATGCCATCGCTCGCCTCTGATATTTAGCAGATTGGAATACATTTTTTGAAAAATAATTAAACATAAAAATGGATAAATCGAGACTTTGTTTTAAATCGTACCGACTTCAATAATAAAGATCAAGGCTAGCCCAAAATTCAAAAGCTAATATCTCGGTTCAGTGTGGAGCAATTTGACTGTAATTTTCAGCATATTCTCTTTACGTTATCTATTTTTTTTAATTATTATAGCAAGAACTCTCACCTCTATCTATTCGCCAATAATACCCCTTATATGACAAATTAATAGAGAGAGAGAGAGAGAGAAATGGGGTTTAACGTCCACTCGACACAAACTAGGTCATTTCGGGACTAACATATGGTTCAATTTTATTTCCATAATTCGCTTGCGCGTAGGGGTCTTTAGCAGTGGGAGGAAACCGGAGGACCCGGAGAAAACCCACGAGGTTAGACAGGCGACCCTACTCCTTGTCACGTACAACCGGGGATTCGAAACCAGACAAATTAATAAGACAACAAAAGCAAAATATCAAGGGTAGATATTCTTCAAGCCTGGATTCAACTGGATTACCGTAAAAAGAGGCCCATCAAAAGATTTTACCTACTACTTACAGGTGGCTCTGGTTTGTTTATACTGTCTGCAGAGAATGCTAAATGTTTCAAATTTTTGTAAATAGTGAATGGAATTCAACCATTTGAAATTGATATTGCACTTGATCAGAAATTCAACTTTCACAATAGTGTAGATTGCAAGGATTAAAAATCCCTCCAATGACAAACACATAAAAGATCCCTTGACAGTTGGAATTCGATATAAGAGTAGGCCGTAGTGCCGCTGTCTGGGCAAAATTTCACTCATAGCACACTGTATGATGTATACCCATCTTCATTAGCCCAGTTCGGAGCAGAACAGTAGAAAGTTAAACCCCGTTTCATTTCATTTCCTTACTTATTGGGGAGTTGGAAGGCCGAATGGTTAGCGCATGCACGCTGTATCATAAGGTCTGTCATTGAGTCAACTGGAAGGGTTTTGATTCCCCAGTTGCACATGACAAGGAGTAGGGTCGCCTATCCAAACTCATGGGTTTTCTCCAGGTCCTCCCACTGCTAAAGACCCCTATGTACAAGCGAATTAATGAAATAATATTTAACCATATGTTAGTTCCAAAATGACCTAGTTTGTGTCAGGTGGACGTTAAACACCATTTCTCTCTCTCTCTCTCACCTTACTTATTTTCCCTGACAAAATAATTTCATTAACTAAGACTTACAACAGATGAAAGGGATTAATGTAGGTTCTTCCTATTTCCCCTAAAAGTAAATTCAAGTATAAAAAGTCCTCAGCACCCCACCTCAATAACCCTTCCAATTAAAACGGAACGAACAGTCAAAGCATGAATAATAACGTCTTCTAAGTTTTTACCAATTAAGAAAAGCCATGAATAACTAACAACTGCTAAATGAATTACAAAAACAAAAATACTGCAACATCAAACTAATAAATATATACGGGTAATTACATGGCCAAAATAATATTAGAAAAAAATCTAACAAACTATGTTGTCAATGAAACATCCAGTTGTTTTTTGATTAATTAAGAGAACTTCTTTTTTGGCAGAATATCAAGCTAACTAATTAGTCTTATAACTTTTTCTTCTCGCTTTTTACCTTATAAATAAATTTAACTAATTGTAGAACTAACTAATGATATTATACTGTTTGCTGTCCGACAATGTATTTTTTTTGCAAATCTTTCTAAATTTAGTTTCTAATTATATTAAATAAATGTCTAACTTTCACAATGGGAACTGTTTCAATTCATTGACAAATAGAAAATTGTTATTCACCAATGAAGATGAATGTTTGAAATAAAACAGCTTAAAATCCTAGCATTTCCTTTTGCTATAATATGTTATTAGAATCATAGCGATTGGGCTGTTAAAGTTAAAGCAGTGGTTCAGTGGCCACTAACCAGCAGGTCCCAGATATGATCCTGATGTTGGCTATGAATGTACCTTAAGGTTTTCCAGCGTAGTTATACCCCTTTCTCGAAAAACTGAGGTCCTGTTTACACATTGGCGTGCACGTAAAAGAACCCTTGACTGTTGGAGTTCAAAATAAGGTCCTATCGCTTCTGTCCCGTATACACATTAAGATGCACGTAAAAGAACCCTTGACTGTTGGAATTCAAAATAAGGTTCTATTGCTGCTGCCGGTGCAAAATTCGTATCACAACACACTGTATGGTGTATGCTCGTTTTTAAACCCCATTTCATTTCATTTCTTTTCCGAATTGTTAAAAGAATATTTGAAACAAAAGCAGATAAATAAAACAGAATATATATATATATACAGGATACTAATCTGATAATAAATAGATATGTCAACATTTAAATCAGACCAAACAACAAAAATATGAACAAATTAAAATGTGATCACTTTAGAATACACGATTTGACCTACTGTATCCAAGTATGTGTAACACTAAAATTGATAGAAATCACAATTCATTAACTACATATAGTAATTTCATTTTTTATCCAAATACATAATTGAATATTGACATACAATCCAAAATAAATTTTTTCCTAAATGATCCATCTGTCTATTGATCATCGAGTCCATTTGCTATCTTATTAAATCTAAGGGAGCCACTGTTGCTCGGTGAGCAAGGACTTGACTCATCAACCAGGAAGGAGGTCCTGATTTGATCCTGGTGTTGGCTGCAAAAATTCCTCAGAATTTTCCAGCATGGTTTTTGACTTGTCAGTAGTGCAGGATGGAGAGCCTGGCACAGAAAAGCATCAATCTAGAAGTTCTGATGGGAAGAAAAAAACAAACAGGACCTGTGTACATCATTGGAAGTCAAATAAAGATCCTCTGGGAGTTGCAATTTAAAATAGGATTCATAATCGATAGTACACTGTATGCTATGCTGTATGCCTGTCTTCATTAGCACAGTTGATGCAGAGTAATAGTAGGAAATTAAAACTTAATTTCATTTCTTTTTTCATGGAAGAATTTACAAAATAAAAAAGGGGCATTAGGGGAGATCAGATAAAGAGCTGACAGTTCTCGCTATAATAGTTAAAAAATAGAAAACGTAAAGAGAATATCTGAACCAAGATATTTGGGATTGAATTTTAGGCCAAGTCTCGATCATCATTATTAAAGTCGGTATGATAATAAACAGTCTCGATTATCCATTTTGACTTTAAATTATCTATCACCAAATGTATTCAAATCCAGTAAATACCGCAAGCTAGTAATGGCATCGAGAGTTGATTATCATCTGGATACGTTAATTAATGTCTAATTAATAATTTATATAACATTTCAGGCCTGAAAAAAAGACCTGCAACAGGCAGATTTAGCGCTTTCATAACATACGTTTAAAGATACATTATTCAAGAGCTAAATTTGCCTGTTGCAGGTCTTTCTTTTACTTTAGGTCTTAAATGTTATATAAATTATTGATTAGACATTTATTAACATGACAAGACCATAATCAACTCTTGATGCCATCAGATACTTAAGATTTTAACTAGATTAAAAAGATTTGCCATTTAATGATTTAATTTAAAAATGGGGAATTGAGGCTATGCCTCAAACATACCCGCACCGTGATTACGATAATACACAACACATGTTGTAAAAACTACAAACAGTGATAACTTAGCTCCGAATAAAGTAATTTGAATGAAATTTACAATTATATTGCATTATCTATTTTCGAACTATTATAACAAGAAAAGCCAGCTTACATAATGTATCTTTAAGAAAAAGTTATACAGATTGTAATATTTGACTTGTATAGGAAGACTTTTAAAAAGCACGAAAACAGTTGATGAAGTGGTAACAAGACTAAGTATGGTCTGCCAATTCACTAGGTTCGTGATTTAAAAATAATTTGACTTAATTTGACCATGATGTAAGGGTAAGAGTAGTACTTGCGTTAATCAATGTCTAGTCTGCTGAATCCAAGATAATTAGATCTATCAGTTCTATTTGGTAATCTATCTTTAAGTCACAATTCAATTTGATGATTTTTTTTTACCTAAACGTTCATTTAATAATAAAGAATGGAAAGATTTGGTCATTTTGTGTCAAACATATTGTAATTTTTCATTTAAAAATATAAAATGGAAAGATTTGGTCATTTTGAGACAAACATTGCATGATTTTTGTTTCCATGGTTACATGTGCAATGCAGGGCAGACATTTTTTTTGCTCTGAAAGTGGTGATTCAGTCTTCTCTTTTTTCAATTCATATGTATCACTGTAACCCAGGTATCATTTAATCTTGTTTATCTAGCACTTTTTTTGTTAAAAAATTCGTAAAAATCGTTTAAAATCACCCAAAATCATCTAATTTGTACTTGTGTCCAGTTTAAAGCTGACTGATTATTTTTTATAATGAGTGTTCAATTTACAAGTATTTAATTTCCTGACCACTGTTCAAAAATTAATCAATTGGGTTGTTTGTTTTTTAACAGTGATTGAGAAATTAAACACTTGTAAATTGGACACTCATTATCAAAATTGAATGGTCAGCTTTAAACTGGACAGAAGTACAAATTAAACGATTTATAGTGATTTTAAACAGTTTTTATGAATTTTTAAACAAAGATTTGATATTAAACGAATGTGAAAGAAATTAGTGCTAGATACACAAGATTAAATGATACCTGGTTTACAGTGATACTTCCAATGGTTCTTTTAAGTGTTCTTTCGTTCGTTCGTTTCTGGGGTTTTACGTCCACTTCCACCTAAGGTGATATCGTAGACAAGTGTTCTTTGGTTTTATATCCTATTTAAACAACTAGGTCCACTTTCCTTCTAAGCCCTAAGGAGAAGCCACCCCTAACATGTAATATTCATTTCTATGGCTATGTGATGGTCTCATGCAGGAGCCATAGTTTCGTGTGGTTTCAAAAATGAACTACACACCCCAATGTGAAAAGAATCATTTTTCTCCTATTTAAACAACTAGGTCCACTTTCCTTCTAAGCCCTAAGGAGAAGCCACCCCTAACATGTAATATTCATTTCTATGGCTATGTGGTGGTCTCGAGAGCTGTAGTTTCGTGATGTTTCAAAATTGAACTACACACCCCATCAATTTTCTTAATTTTTGTTCAATATTTAAATGCAGCATGTGTTCGAGGGTTAAATTTAATTTCACAATTTCTTTCTTTAATTTCAGGTATGAGCACGCTAAGAAGCCATAATTTGGCGATCATTTCTATTCGTAAATAGTTTTAAAGTGAGAGGCGTCTAGGAAAACACTTCAAGGATTATTAGATTGCTTTCTTCAAGTTTCCTCTTTCTTATTGCTTATAAATATAAATAAGATTTGCACATTATCAGCTATTGAATTTCAAAGACAAGATTAAACTGTTTCTTTCTTCTACAACAAGTGGTCATTTCATGCACGAAAAACCAATTAACAGATAAAAATCGAGAGACATATATGGAAGCAAAGTAATTAGGCATGTGTGATAAAACCTTTTTTTGCGAAACCACACAACAACTACATATCGGAAGTTATTTAAAATCTGTAATTTCCTCTCAAATTCCAATAATAGTTGTAAGAAATATGTTTTTTAAATATTTTACAAATACTTGTAAGTTATCCGAACTTTGATTGGATTAAAAACCTTTCGACTACTTTTAATAAATCTCTTTCCCTTCAAGACTGAACAGTTTGTTGAATTTGGAAATTTGATTTACAGTATAAGTAAGATTTATCTTTAGACTAAATTAAATCTACAAAATTAAATAACTATTTGTTTGGTTTGTTGTTTGAGGGAGGTAGAAGTGCCACACATTGTAGATTTATTCATATACAGACCTTTTACTTTAAAGGGACCATCCCGACTTTAACAGTCTCAAAAATAAAATTCTATGTACATATGAAATTTAAACGCCAAAATATAGAGGAATGGTGTATTTACATTGTGTATTTAGTCATTTGGACTAAAACTGCTTATCTGGACACATAACCATTTTAAGATTTCATTGGGTGACCTGATAATCTATTGCCTTCCTTTACTTTAGAGGTCTATACACTAACATATGGTTCAATTTTATTTCAATAATTCGTTAGCATGTGAGGAACTCTGAAAACCCAGAGAAAGAAAACCCATGGGGTTGGACAGGCGACCCTACTCCTTGTCTCGTACAAGCAGGGAATCGAAACCACGCCACTTGACTCAATGGCAGACCTTACAGTCAATTGTATACACATGTTAACCCTTCACCCCCCCACCTCCATTACTAATAGGAATAGTTCTTTATTTGTAAAGAGGCCACAAACCCATTATACATCCAAAATACATTTGTTACATAATACACGAGTATGGACTGGGTATGTAGATAATATAATACAATCTATTTCAAACTGAATCAAATATCTTTCCAAATCCAAAACCATTTATTACCAGTATGTCTCTATTTCTATCCCTGGTGATTTCTTTTTTAAATGTTATATGCATGTATAATATTTTGAAAATAAACATTAAATTTTTGCTTGGATCCAAAACACAAGGGAAGACATTATCTTATTAACCAATCTTGTTTTGACAACAGAGACAAGATCCATAAATTATGGAATGGTCAAAACATGAACTCTTCGTACCTAAGCATGGAAATGAAATGAAATGGAGTTTAACTGGGCTAATGAAGACAGGATTACGCCATACAGTGTGCTATGAGGGAAATTTTGCCCGGACAGCAGTGCTACGGCCTACTCTTATATCGAATTCCAACTGTCAAAGGATCTTTTATGTGCACACCAATGTGAACAACTATACATTGCCAGGCCCTCTGTCTTTTAACACTGAAAATGGGGAATCACGCCGGAAAATCCAGATGAACTTTCTCAACCAATGCAGGGATCAATCACTGGGCCTCCAGGTGAGCAAGCAAACATTTTACTCACTGAGCCAACATGGCTTCTCCTAAGCAGTGAATCTTAATCTATACTGAACTACTCAAAATCGAAACTTTGAAAGGCATTGGCATTTAGCGATTGAAAATTATATAACTACATCGTTAACACAGTTCATTGCGTGCATTTTGCATACCGATAGTTCATTGGCCAATCACGCTATTTTACCGACATTTCGCCTAATAGTTTGGATGCAGCTATGGCGGGTGTGGCGCCAGGCAGCGTAAGCTTACTCTTCCGGACACCTGTTACCACTGTTTGTCGTGTATTTTGTACACAAGGAGCAGTCCATTTGCTGATTACACTATTTTGCTTGAATACACTATTTTGCCTATAACGTTTTTTAGGACTTCAAATTCTGTCTTATGGTTTGGATTGTTCGTACTTGGTTTTATTTTATAACACAAAACTCGTATCTTTTCGTTGCAATGTGGTATTGTTAATAAACAGAATAGCTTGACCTCAACTTTTTCTGATATATTTATGTAATTTCTGAATAATATAGGAATCAACACAACGTGATGTCGTCTTTATTTCTTCCATTGTGTATCGAAACAGTACACATAAACTGCAAATTCAGAATCTAAAATGTCTATACATTCATTAATGGATCAATTTTATTCTTTCCTACTGAAAATTGAATACCTTTTTCCCACACATTTTCATTGATACAGATGTCACAGGTCTATAACTCTAATGGTAATTATCACAAATAAATGAAATTAAATAGGATTCTTCAACTCACTAATGTATATACTGGTAACCGTGTTATATTAAATTAATATATACCATACACAGACAAGCTGCTAGTAAGAGATAGAGAGAGAGAGAAATGGGGTTTAACGTCCACTCGACACAAACTAGGTCATTTCGGGACTAACATATGGTTTAATTTTATTTACATAATTCGCTTGCGCGTAGGGGTCTCTTTAGCAGTGGGAGGAAACCAGAGGACCCGGAGAAAACCCACGAGGTTGGACAGGTGACCCTACTCCTTGCCACGTACAACCGGGGATTCGAAACCACGCCAGTCGCCTCAATGACAGACTTTATGATACAGCGCACGCACGCTAACCATTCAGCCATCCAACCCCCCTAGTAAGAGAGAGAAAGAGAAATGGGGTTTAACATCCTCTTGACACAAACTAGGTCATTTCGAGACCAACATATGGTTCAATTTTATTTCAATAATTTGCTAGCGCTTAGGGGTCTTTAGCAGTGGGCGGAACTTGAACGCGCCATGACCCATTTGTGTCTATTTCTAGGTGCCAAAGAATACCGAGTTAGCTCCTTAAAGAACAACAGGACTGTAGCATAGAATAATCAAACAATGACAACTCCAACCATTGGAAGGGAAATGAGTTTTAATTAAAAGAAAGCCTATGGCCATTCTAATACAATGAAACCATAATAACTTATTGTATTTCATCTAACTACTGAAAGAATTATTAACTATATATAAATTACATGTAGAGAATATGTACAGAGAGAGACAGAAATGTGGTTTATCGTCTACTTGACACAAACTAGGTCATTTCAGGACTAACATATGGCCCAATTCTATTTCAATCTTTAGCAGTGGGAGGGAACTGGAGGACCGAGAGAAAACCCACGAAGTTGGGCAGGTAACCTTACTCCTTGTAACAATATGTACAAATCTTCTAACAATGTAAGGAGGTCCCCTGTTTTTTTTTTATTCTTATTTAGATCTAAATTTGTAGACTTACATTTAGAAATGAAATGGGTTTTAAATGTCTTACTGTTCTGCACCAGCTAGACTAATACAGATGGAAATTTTGCCTGGACCTAGACTTCATTGAATTCCAACTGTTCAGGGTTCTTTTACGTGCACACCAATGTGTATAACTGACTTTGGTTATTCGTTCAATCAAAACAAATATAGATGCTGTTCCTTGCCAGACTCTCCTAGTCCTGCACATGGGAAACCGCATTGAAAAATCCTTGCCAGACCCTCCCAGTCCTGCATCACGGATAAGGGGAAACCCCATTGAAAATTCCTTGCCAGAATCACTGATAAGGGGAAACCCCATTGAAAATTCCTTGCCATACTCTCCCAGACCTGCACCACTGACATGGGGGAACCACATTGAAAAATCCTTGCCAGACTCTCTCAGTCCTGCACCAATGACAAGGGGAAACCACATTGAAAAATCCTTGCCAGACCTTCCCAGATGTGCACCATTGACATGGGGAAACCACATTGAAAAATCCTGTGAAACTTTCTCAACCAACATTGAGATTGAACCCAGAACCTTAGAGGTTTGGACCGCTGATTTGATCACTAAGTCACTTTGGTTTCTCTCAAAGCTAAAGTAACATATTGACCAAATACCAAAAGAGAGAGAGAGAGAAAAATGGGGTTTAGTGTCCACTCGACACAAACTAGGTCATTTCGGGACTAACATATGGTTTAATTTTATTTCAATAATTCGCTTGTGCGTAGGGGTCTTTAGCAGTGGGAGGAATCCAGAGGACCCGAAGAAAACCCATGAGGTTGGATAGGCGACCCTACTCCTTGTTACGTACATCCGGGGATTCGAAACCACACCAGCTGACTCAATGACAGGCCTTATGATACAGCGTGCACATGCTAACCATTCGGCCATCCAACCCCCCAAATACCAAAAGAGAGAGAGAAATTTGATTGACATGAACTAGTTCAATTAGCGACTAACATATGATATCCTACAATTTCATTACAATAATTCACTTGCACATAGGCCCATCTTCATTATCCAAGTCGAAGCAGAACAGTAGGACGATAAACTCCATTTCATTTCATTTCACTTGTGCATTGGGGTTATTAAAAGTGGGAGAAAACCGAAGGGCAGACAGCCATATTGTCACTTATAAGCTTGGGATCGAAATGTAAATAGAAGAGATAATGGAGGTACTCAATAGAGAGAATCAGGAAGACATGATTTGGATGTCCTAAAGCCAACAACTTATAAATAGCTCTTTTTTAATCTGAGTGAACTTCCTAGTTACAGGTATAAAATTACAATTTTCACGATTTTCTAGAAAGAACACAAGTCTTGGAATAATTATTTCCAGGAAGCTATATTCTTCACGAGTTCAAGTGGTCAATTTTTAAACTGAGAGAGAGAGAGAGAGAGAGAGAGAGAGAGAGAGAGATATGGGTTTAACACCCACTCAACACAAACTAGGTCATATCGGGACTAACACAGGGTTCAATTTATTTCAATAATTCGCTTGCGTGTAGGGATCTTTAGCAGTGGGAGGAAACCGGATGACTCAGAGAAAACCCACGAGGTTGGACAGGCGACCCTACTCCTTGTCACGTACAACCGAGGAATTGAAACCACACCAGTTGACTCAATGACAGACCTTATGATACAGCGCACACATGCTCACCATTCGGCCACCCCCCCCCCCACCCCCACCTCCAAATTTTTAAACAGGTATAGAGATAAATTGTCACGATTTTCTGTAGAGAACACAATTCTTGGTACAATTATTTGTGGGAATATATAAACTACACAAGTTCAAGTGTTCAATTTTTTCGGCCTATCTATGACTGTTTATCCTCATTGAGCTACACAATCATATTATTATTATCCTCGGCACAAAGCAATGGACAGAACACATAATGTCATACACAAAAAGTTGTAAAGTGTGTTATATTACTATTGAAACTAGTATAATGGGGATGAACTTTTATTATTCATTCAATTAGAGATTTATAGCAATCTCGTGTTACTAATTAGAAACTTAAAAGCTGCTATACAAACAGTGGACGTCTGAAATATTAATGCTGTAATGCCATAAAGGGACATTATGTAAGATTTAGTTAAAGAGCAGGCCGTTCTCACTATAATATTTAAAAAAATAGATAATGCAAAATGAATATAGGGCTGTACGATATTCTCGATATAGTCATTTATCGCGATATGGTATTTTCAGACCCAACTCGTCGATATAGTGGTTTATCGAATGTCGCCAAAAACTTCAAATATCGAAAAAAAATAATCATAAAAATAGATAATAAATACACTATACAGCAGTGGAAATTAGCCGACGGCAATAAACTATTAAAACTAATGTTTTGAGTATCGTTAAATTTTGAAAACACTTGCGCAGTGTCCGCAGCCGTTTTTCACTGCATCGTGTATGCGTTACTTTTACTTTGTTTTTAGTCGACAATAATTTGTCAGTTGTTGCTACATGTAAAGCTTAGGCCTACTAAACGCCTGAAATTTCCCACTACCGCGGCTAATAACTAGGCTATAAATAGGTTGTCATATTTTTAAAAAACGAATATTTTTAGAAAACTCTACGAAACTTAATTTCTGAAAGCAAGAATAACACAATCTATAAATAGATTACTGTCACTGTTAGGCCAGGAATACCGCAGCCAATCGAATGCTTGAATGGAAGATAGTCCGGATCATTTAGTATTTGTAAAACTGTTAGAATTTACAATACAAGACTTGTGACCGCATCTACTTACTTTAGCTGCATGTGATATTTGAAAATTTTCTTACACAAGGTCACAAGCAGACGCTTTTTAAACATCAGCGGTGTTTAGCGGTTGTATTTAATTTAATTATGGAAAACTTAGCTAGTACTAGCAGTACAAAAAGCATTGAAACATTTTTATCCAAAAAGGATTTTGTTTTGTTCATTTTAATAAATCTATATTATAAAAAAAGCAAAGTTTAAAGTGTATGAATTAAGCAATTCTTACCCACAATTCTTACTCACACTGTAGTCAGCTTTAATGCACTTATATTTAATTTATTTAATAGCAAAGTGACATTATTATTAAATATCGCGATATTTAACTATATCGTTGAAAAAAATGCCAATATCGATATCGTCCCTTTTTGCAATATCGTACAGCCCTAAATGAATATATTGAAAATTTCATTCAAATTATTTTTTTCTGAGGTAAGTTATCACAGTTTATAGTTTTGACAAGATGTGTGTCTTGCCTGTTTATTATCATGACCACAGTATTGGTATATTCAACTCTTTGACTCGCTTCTTTGAAATTAAATCATTAAATGACCGAACCGTTCTAATCTAGTTAAATCTCAAGCACCTGATGGCACCGAGAGTTGATTATGGTCTTGTCATGTTAATAAATGTCTAATTAATAATCTATATAACATTTAAGGTCCAAAGAAAGACCTGCTATAGGTAGATTAGCTCTTACATAATGCCTGTTTAAGGTTGTTAATAATGTTGGTATCTGGTTTGTTCTAGACTGGCCTACAACAATGACAGAAGGATCCACAGTTCAGATTGATCACAAGGCATACAATAAATTTACAGTCGGCTTTTGGCCTATGGGCAGAAGCTATGTCAAACATGTTTGATCAGAGGGCATGTACTTCAAATTTGACAATATATTGAATTTTTAGATGTTGGATAAATATGACACTACTTTTAGGATGTGGTGTTTATACATCATTCTGAATGATGTCAGGGATAGATTAATCATATATTAATGCAACTAATGATAACTTCTGGGCCAGGTTAATTGCATATTAATACAACTACTGACAGCTTCTGGGTCAGGTTAATTTCCTATTAATACAACTAATGATAAGGGTCAGGTTAATCGCATATTAATACAACTAATGATAACTTCTGGGCCAGGTTAATTGCATATTAATATAACTAATAATAGCTTCCGGGCCAGGTTAATCGCATATTAATACAATTAATAATAGCTTCTAGGTCAGGTTAATTGCATATTAATACAATTAATAATAGCTTCTAGGTCAGGTTAATTGCATATTAATATAACTAATGATAGCTTCTGATAGCTTCTGGGTCAGGTTAATCACATATTAATACAACTAATGATAGCTTTTGGGCCATATACAGCATGGAGGACTTGCAATATTTTATTGCTGTAACTGTGAACATATTGACCATAGTTCTATCAAGAAATATAGAAAATGTTTATAGGATACATATTGTCTATAATATTGTTTCATTAAAAGTTTACTCACCCTATTAGAATAGGCTAATTCCATGGATTCTGTTGATAATTTACACAGAGCATCTATAAGATGGTGAAGAGCTACATCATCTAAATATCTGAAAACGAAATTACATACTGAGTCACCATGGCTCCCTACTATGCAAATATTTTCCTTAAAGAATGGAAAATATTTATAAATAATTTTATATTCAATTACGTAACTTTCACATTTCTTAAATCCACTAATCATTATTTGCATTTTTCAGAAAATATCTAGTTTTTAAGGGCTTAATTCAAGCTTATTCGATAAAGAAAATCAAACCTAAAATCTCCCGGCTTCAATTGAATTGGGTTACATTTAAATGTACATTTGACAATCAGAAATAAGCAATGTAAATCAGAGTGCAAAGTTTTGTCTCCTAAAACCTACTGTGAACTCTCAAATAATCGTGACAACATGGCTGACAAAACTTGAAGATCCGCCATGACAGCTGTTGTAATGACTGTACTGGAAGATTCGTTCAATTGTTGACCAATTTTTAAACTGCCACCATTCGAAGGTTTTAAACCCAATATCCATACTAAATGCTGAAATAAAATGGAAACCATTTGACATCTTTTTAAACTTTGTTCAGATAAATAATAATAAATACCCAAGGTCGAGTCAACACAATAATTCGGTCATTTAAGACTAACATATGATCCTCTTTGTTTCTATGGTAATTTATGCAATTATAGGAAGGACAATTTTGCCTACTCTTGCTACTCTTCACCAAATTCCAACTGTCAAAAAGAAAGAGACAGAAATGGGGTTTAATGTCCACTCAACACAAACTAGGTCATTTTGGGACTATAATTCGCTTGCATGTAGGGGTCTATAGCAGTGGGAGTGAACCAGAGAACTCGGAGAAAACATATGAGGTTGGACAGGCGACACTACTCCTTGTCACGTACAAGCGGGGAATCAAAACCACATCACTTGATTCAATGACAGACCTTCAGATCCAACGTGCATGCATTAACCACTCGTCCACCCAACCCCCCTTTGACTGTCAAAGGTTCTTTTATATGCACACCAATGGATGGACCTCATATGGACCTCAGTGATGCATCCAATCGGAAATGACATGAGGTCTAACATTCTGCACCATCCAGGCTAATGTACGTATTCCAACTGTCAAGGGTTCTTTTTGTTACATATATTGCTACAGTTTATAATTTTTCCGTTCTTGCACATCAAGTATTTTACCTGGAGAGTTGTCAGAACTAGATGCCAGGCACTTCCCAGCATATCACCTCTACAATGAGCTAAACTTAATAACGCTCTCATACACTGTATATTTTTAGCTGTTAACTACAAAGATAAAAATACAATTTAATAACAAATACAATTTTTAATCTCTCCATTAAGGGGACATAAAAAAATATTCCAATCTCAGATGCCGCAGTGTCACTTGAAAAGTCCCACCTGACCGGATTTTATTTAAAAAAATCCTCATAGATTACTGTGTGTTCATATTTCCAACTCTAAATGGCAATCTATTACACAGAGGTATTGCGAAAGCGGCTTAATATACCTCTGAATAAAATGACTGACCTTTATGAGTTCATATTCATTCTACACGTGAAATCACATCATGCGACTCAAGGGTGTGTGCATTGTTTACATAATGTCAACTGGTCCGGGCAGAATGATGCCTTTTACTCATTTCATATACCCATTTACACTAAATACTAAATAATTTTTATCCAGATATACTTCAAACACCTTTATATATATTTCTAATACTTCAATAAAATTGTCTAAAATTCAATTTGCAAAATGAAAAAATTTAATACTGCGAGATAATTAACGCACACCAATGTCACCCCTCTCAGTGATTGTAGCAGTGTCGCTAAATGGAGGTAGCTCTATTACACGTTTTGGGTTGAATTTGGACGTATTCATGATCAGTAAGATCCATTATCTATCTGGACAATCGTAAATTGTAATCAAGAAATGGCAAACAAGGATTTATCTGCTTAATTTTTAAAGATCTTTTAAATCCATTCATTCGTGGATGATTATTATCCCGCGAACTATATCTCATAATGGGAAAGAAATGATTGAAATGGGAGATTTAAGGATAAGCATTAACAAGAGCTGCAAAATCTGTGCTTTTATCTGTAGAACTAGATGACAATAAGTTACTGCTTTATAATAAATTTAATTCAGTACAGTATATAGTTTAGATAAAAGTAAATCTTGAAATGGGGTCAATAATTTGACAAATAAAAACCTCCCTCCCACAGCAGATTTTTGTTTTGTTCTGAAGATTGTCTGAAAAACAGAATATTTCTTTTGGTATGGCACTAATGGACAAATTTACTTGACAACTTGAGATGATATTTCATTACTGTTAAAGGGAAAGAACTCTCTTTCTTGAAAAAAACAGCCCAATAAAGGTAATTTCTCAAATGAATCATATAAATTACTTTATTCTGAGCAAAGTTATGACTGTTTGAAGAATAGCGAAGTCTTGATTTTCATTGCCACAATTGTTATGATTATAAACAAAGTCTCAATTATCCATTTTTAAATTAAATTATTAAATGACGATTTAGTTTCAATCTGTTTAAAACCATAACCAAACAATGGTCTCAGAGAATTGATTATTAATTTGTATAACATTTGCAATAAGCAGATTTAGCTCTAATTAGATAATACATATTTAAACTCTAAATAATTCTTTTTATAAAATTAGTTCTAGCCAGTCGTGCTAAATAATGAAGTATCAAGGTATCAACATTTACTGCTATATAATAAAGCAGGGTTTCCACTTCACAATTCTGACTGTCGGTCATCTATGACAATTGAGTTCATATTTCATGTTTTTAATTATAGTATGGTCTTGTGAATTCATATGGGAGAAAGAGAAATGGGGTTTAACGTCCACTCGACACAAACTAGGTCATTTCGGGACTAACATATGGTTTTTAATTTTATTTCAATAATTCGCTTGCGCGTAGGGGTCTTTAGCAGTGGGAGGAAACCGGAGGACCCGGAGAAAACCCACGAGGTTGGACAGGCGACCCTAATCCTTGTTGCGTGCAACCGGGGATTCGAAAACAAACAAGTTGACTCAATGACAGGCCTTATGATACAGCACGCACATGCTAACCGTTCGACCATCCAACCCCCCTGAATTCATATGTCTATACCACTTCGTCAGTACGGTGGAAACAAAAACTTCTATATTAGACTAAGAAATAAAATCTTAGAAAAATAATCATTTATTACGAAATATAGGTTCAATTTTATTTCAATAATTTGCTTGCGCGTAGGGATCTTTTAGCAGTGGAAGGAAAAGTAGAACCCGGGGAAAACCCACGAGGTTGGACAGATGACCCTACTCCTGGTCATGTACAACCGTGGAATCGAAACCAGGCCAGTCGACCTTATGATACAATGCGCACCTTATGATAGACCTTATGATACAATGCGCACTAGCTAACCCTTCAACCTGCCTAATTGACAATAGCACCTGTCTATATTGTATCAATATTTTCTTACCATGACTGGTCCCTGATGTGCACCTGCAGGCAGGGAAGCAGTTGGAAGAGCTGTTCCTACTGCTACTACATGACTACGTTCCATGGCTTCTGTTCCTGCGACTTGCAGATCTTGAGAAGGGGATCTTGACAAGGCAGCTAAAAATAATAACAATATTACCTCATTTAAATAGAAAATATTCCTATGCAATTAATAAATGCTACAAAACATATCTATATTTCGTTTCGGTTTTTTTTTTTACTTTTGATGGCCTCTACTGCATGAAGGTCTGACCAGTTGTAGTGTGAGGCTGAATCAGGGGTCATACGAGCAGATTTTAACCCTATGACGTCAGACATTTGATTAACTAATCTGTGTTGATGTTTCAAGTTGGTATTTAGAAATACAATTTTTGTTTTGTCTTCACTGCGAATGTTTAACCACTGTTCAGTGCAAGAACTTGCTATAGCAGACTGTTTCATTGGCTAATCCCTCACATCAACCGGAACGTAGGTTATATAACAACTCTTCTATGTAAACAATTTCAAGTCATTTTGTTTTTAGAAGTCATTACTTTTACTGACGAAACTTGGATAAAAAGATGGTATTTCGATATTGTGTTCTGTTAATTATCTCATTTCATTATGGGCATCTAAGAAATGGGCCAATACAAAAGAAACAGAAATACTTGACAACTTACTCTTTTGTCCACTACTGCCATCATTCTAATGGATGATATATGTTGTCTGTAGATTGTTCACAAGAAATTGTGGACGACAGACAATCAGGGATGACTGCATTTCAAATGCATCGTTTTGATTTGATCAAGAACCATTCCATCAAATATTCTGTAATTGGTTTCTATTACTCGTTTCCATTGATTGGAAGTTCCTTGTATTTCAATTTGGGCGTAAGAAATGGGCCAAAACAAAAAATGAATGAAATGGGGTTTAACGTCCTACTGTTCTGCCCCTAAACTGGGCTAATGAAGACGGGCATACGCCATAAAGTGTGCTATGAGGGAAATTTTGCCCAGGCAGTGGCGCTACAGCCTACTCTTATATCAAATTCCAATTGCCAAGGGATCTTTAACATGCACACCAATGTGTACATGGGACCTCAGTTTTTCGTCCCATCCGAACGACTAGACAGCTGTCCTTGTCAGGCCCTCCGTCCAAAACAAAAAAACACGTAAAAACTTACTTTTTTGTCCACTACTGCCATTATTCTGTGTATTGAGTACTGTGAGTGTATAATGAGGTGGAAGAGAACCTTTACATAAAGCTGTTATAAAAGCGTCTCTAGGTGTATTTAATCGTAACTGACCACAAAGACTAGCGTAAGATTCCTGACATTTTAATATAGATTCTGTTGCTGCTTCATCAGTACTGTAATAAACAACAAATTCCCAACATGTTAATATATCAACAAGAACAAGAATCCTCAGTCATCAATATCCAGTGTCTGTGGACATGTTTTGGAAAGGAGAGAGAGAGAGGGAGAGAGAGATAGGAGAGAGAGAGAGATGGTTTAACATCCGCTCGACACAAACAAGGTCATTTCAGGACTAACACACGAATAAATTTTATTTCAATGATTCGCTTGTGTGTAGGGGTCTTTAGCAGTGAGAGGGAACCGGAGGACCTGGAGAAAACCTACGAGTTTCGACAGCCAACCCTACTCCTTGTCACATACAACCAGGGAATGAAAACCACGCCAGTTGCCTCAATGACAGACCTTATGTTGCAACGCACGCTTGCTAACCACGATCTCTGTGTTATTGGGAATCAACAACAAAATACTAGAAGTGTACATGTTATAGAGAGAGGGAAAAATGGGGTTTAACTTCAACTCGTAGGGGTCTTTAGCAGTGGGAGAAAATGGGAGGACCTGGAGAAAACCCACGAGGTTGGAAAGATGACCTTACTCGTTATGATGTACAAGCTGGGATCGAAACTACTCCACTTAAATCAACGATAGACTCCATTTCATTCATATAGTAAACTGTTTGATTGTAGATTGAGATTTTATTTACCTGGCATCTAGAAGTAGAGAAAGAGCAGCAAGCATTCCACACCATGACGAATCTATTAAACTATTCTGTAGTTTACTTTCAACATCATCTGTACAAAAAAATATACCTCATTAATATATAATACACACTTATATTAAATTAATAAACAAGCGGTTGCCATATTTTGCAAGAGACGTCTAGAGAACAGCAAAAAGCATGATTTTTGGTACAATCAGGGGCCATAATCCATGAAGTTATAGTTCAATACATGCCAATATCGCACAGCACCAAGATCTTTGGGATAGAAACCTATATTTCAAGTTTCGTCAAAATCAGATAAAAATTGTTACCTGTAAAGTGTCCAAAAACAAAATGTGAACGGAAGGACAGGGAAGACAACAATAAAAGTCCACATCAAAATGTGGACTTATAAAAATAAACTGAATTCACAATGGGATAAATATGGTCGTTTGAAGCTTGTAAGACCCGATCCACTATAAATTCTAATACTTCCCACACAACTGAACATTTTAACTTAATTTCCATTGGCTAGAAGCTATCAGTTAAAAAATTTAAAGCAAACAATAACCGAGATGGAAGTACCACGGTATGGTCTATATGAATCTCGATTTTACAAGTTCAGCATTTTAAACCCTATGGTTGCTTTGTAAATATCCTGGAATTGGCCTCAGGTTTTTTGAGCCATAGTATCCCCGTGTGAGCTAAGGGTTCTTGAGCCATAGCACCTCCGTGTGAGCTAAGAGTTTTGGAGCCATACTACCTCCGTGCGGACAGAATATCCATCAAATCACCACAGTCCGATCAGAATTTCCCTCATACCACACTGCATGGCATTTGACTGTGTTCATTAGCCTTGGTTGGTTTATTTATTTTAAATCCATGTAAAGTACATGATGTACGATGTCATTCAAATTTTTAATTTTACAGGTACCCCTTTAAAACTATGTGAACTGTCACACCAACCTTTTTGTTCATCAGAATTGTCCTGTGAATCTTCAGTTTTAATTTGTTCTTTTTTATTCTCTGAATTATCTCCTGTTATTAGAATCTGTACACTTTTACCCAGTTCTAGTAAACAATGAAACGCCACCGTTACACCATAACCTTCTAACACAGGTGGTGGATCTATCTTATCTAACATTTCTAAACTAAAATTTAAAAAAAATAACATATAAATCAAAGACGAGTCAATTTATGATAGTTTGGTAGTGGATTTGATTAAATATCAGGCCTCATCTCATATAAGGCATTTTGTCTGCAATAATCGAGACTATGTTTTTTATCATACCGACTTTAGTAATGATGATTGAAGCCAGGCCCAAAATTCAATCGCTAAACACTCAAGGTGGATCAAAATGATTGAAATTTTCAGTAAATTTCCTTTACATTATCTAATTTTTAACTATTATGGTGAGAACTACCAGCTCTTTATCTAATCTCCCATAATGTATCTTTAATACAGTTGATAACAGCCTCTATTGACACGATTCTAGCCATTTGAGAAGAAATAGGTTCTTGTGAAGAGCTATGGTCATGTAAAATGTACCAGACAAATCAACTGAATAGTTAACTTACAAGATTGGCTTAGTTTGACCTTGTGGAATATTCATAACTAAAGGTATCCATACACCTCGATACATGAAAGCTGGTTGAGGACTGACTCCACCTCCTACAGGTAACCCAGCAACCAGAGCTGGTGGTGTACCCTGGATATCCTGAGCTTTGAGTCCTGGAAAATATATATAAAAGATTACCAATAATAATTCAACATAGAGAATAAAATTAGCCATCCTTACAATACTGACGGTATTATCTTTTTATATGCTAGAATATAAACAAAACGATTCAGTCACCAAAATGTCTCGTCTTCTTGTATACCAAAAACTAATTCAAGTTTGTTTTCAACAAAACACAAAATGATTATTGAGGTGGGTGGGTGGGGGGTGGTGAAGATATCTTAATTAGTTGCAGAGATGTTTTGTACCTATGTTTTTCATAGTTTTTTCCAAATAAATGTGTTACCCTGGCAACAACATTTTTTTAATGTTAGTTTTCCCTTGTTTATTACATTTCCTAACATATTAAAGCACATTAAATATATATGACAAACCTGACTGAGCAGCCGGACCTCCTGGTGGATTCATAAACCGAGACTGTATAAAAGCACCCAATGAATCTATTATATCACGAAATATCTTCGTTGAATGTGGTTTCATATCATAAGATATCACAAAATTTCTGTAAAAACAAGCACAAACATGTTAGTTTCACAATTTTTGTTCAGTCATTTTTGCAGTATCCTAAAATTGTTTTTTATGTTTCAAGTCAGATCTATAATTGTATCATTCTAACAAACAATTTTTCTCCATTTTTTAATCTCAATAATAGACCTTAAGATCTAAGGCACAGGACCACCCTCTACTTTAATAGCACATGTTAGGGTGACCCACCATAAATAAATATCTCCAAATATCTCGACAATTACGCCACAATATTTATATATATGCCAAGCCTCAAATCAGTTTCACACAATTATAGTCACTAAATAAACGATCATGTTGTACTTAATAAGCTATGACCATTAATCATCTATAAATAATAGACTGAAAACTGGTTCCAAGTTGCGTCCATAACATCCAGACACTTTTGAGTAAAAGATAGGTTACGTGCCCTTGTTTTGAAATTAGTCTCGCTTAACCAGTCTATCGACCATTCTACGTCTGATTGACAGGTCGGGATAATCAAGACTACTTTTTTACGAAACATAACAGAAAGCTAGAACAAGAAATTGAATTTAGAAATAAGCACTTTAGACAACTCAACAATTGTTTTAAGAAACTTGTAAAAGTAAAATGAAACTACTGCTAGTATCATGTTCCTGCTAAAGAAAGTGATTCAGAGATAGTATTTGTACTAAACCAAAAGATGCCGCTCTTAACGGTACAGTTAATGATAAAGCAATTTAATTACTAAAGCTGCTGTAATAACCAAGAAGCTAAATTTTACTGCTATTCAAAATCGTCAACAATAGATTTTTTATGGCTGTAATAGTTGATATATTTGTAGAGAATTGCATGTGCCATGGCTATTTATCGACTCAAAGCGAGTGCGGGGTAGTCAGAAATCAGTTCGAGACACGCAACTGAAGCGTGCACATTTAGCCGTGTCGAGACCAACTTTCTGTAAAGTGCACGGGTCATCCTACACATGTAAACTACTTACTTAACTAATTCAGGATCAACACATAATTTATGCATAACTTCTAAAGCTAGACATCTCTGCCATAATGGTTTCTCTGCATCAAGGAATTTCACTAACAGAGACAGGAAAATCTCACATTCTGTGACCTAGAAATATACATTTTAAAAAAAAAATATACATCTCAATATCATCTACCATGCAAAATTGAAATTCATCTGAGAAAAAAATATTTTGTTAAATGTGACATGTAGCATGAATTTTTATAGACAATGTTCAAGTCTTTTGGTATAAATTTAAAACTAAAATTTAAAACCTGCTCTTTAGATCAGTTGGCGAAATGATATAAATTGGTCTTGAGAAATTGAGTTTAACATCCACTGAACACAAACTGGGTATTTCGGGACTAACATATGGTAAATTTTATTTCGTTTGCTTGTACAAGTCTTTAGCAGTGGGAGGAGACTAGAGGACAAGGAGAAAACCCATGAAGTTAGACAGGCGACTCTACTCCTTATCACGTACAAGCTTGGGATCAAACACATGCCACTTGACTCAATGACAGACCTTATGATCTATAGCTCACATGTTAGACCACCCAACCCCCAATTGGTCTTAATAGTGGAGTGGTCTTTATAATGAATTGGAATTTCAAGGATATAGATTTGATAATTTGTTTATAATACAGTGAAATACATGAGAGGCCCATAATACTTTGGAAGTCATTGAGTGAGATTTTACTACATCAACACTCGTTGATAAAGTTAAAAAAAAAGTTGGCAAAGCCTCATTCTTTTTTACATTATCGACTTGTGTTGATATTTTTTGATATCCAAAAAGACTCGTAAGAGATTCTCTATGTATACAGAGATTTGTCGATTTTATACTTACCAACAATAAATAATAATTTTTGATCAGATTTGATACAATACGTAGAAGTCTCATCACTATGGGATAGAAAGGTTTCTCTACTGGAGCAGGTGAGGGCGGTGGGGGAACTCCCTGTCTATATTTCAGGCTCGGAGAGAATAGTTTAATAACCAATGGACATACTCTTTCTTTCAACATAAAACTAAATTCTGGATACTGAAAAATTACAATAATAGGATTTAAAGGAAGTAAATATGATAACGGTATTAGTTATCACATCAAATTTTGATTTCGCTCTATGAATATTTTAAGCCTCTATTCAAATGCTATTCGAATATTCAATTTTGAGGATGCTTTCAGTCTTTCTTTAAGATTTCTAAATGAAATTATTTTCCTTTACTTTCATGCTAATAATTGAATATTAGATGATTTGATAATAGTGAACATTTCATACGAGACAAAAAACAGATCAAAATCAATTAATATCGAATCACGAACAATAAAAAATAAGTTTGAATAGCCTTAAAAAAAACCCATTCAAACTCGAATATTCAAAATTTGTGTGCAATAAAACATGTAGAAGTTGAACAAAACATCAATGTAATTCGGGTAAAAAGCAAACATCTACAAAATTACATGTTAAAAGTAAATGTAAGTTTAAATGGAAGAGTAATGGAAATCTTGTGTGCAACAAAACATGCAGAAGTTGAACAAAACATCAATGTAATTCGGGTAAAAAGCAAACATCTACAAAATTACATGTTAAAAGTAAATGTAAGTTTAAATGGAAGAGTAATGGAAATCTTGTGAAAGAGATATGATCTAACCTTTTGAAAGATGGTGGGATATGTCTTGAGAACTGATTCAAGTAATTCTAATCCAAATGTTCTTGTCATTTCTGTCATTCCTAGCAACCAAAATGGCTGATCAGCATTTACTAGTTGACATAAATCCTGAGAAAAAATGAAAACATAAATATATACACAGAAATATAGGCATAAAAACCAGTCAAAAATTATGACAATATTGAGGGCTAATCTAGCATAAGGTGAAAATGGAACAGTGAGTAGTCAATTTTATTGACTCTATTTTCTTGGTTAAAAGTGCAATTCTGCCTTTCGAGATACAGTGGAGACTAGAGACTATTATTATGAGGATATAATAATGTTATTGCATATTAAAGGATCAAATGAGGTTTAATGTCCACATGAAATAAACTAGGTAGGTAGAGAGAGAAATGGGGTTTAATGTCCAATCGACACAAACTAGGTAATTTCGGGACTAACATATGGTTCAATTTTATTTCATTAATTCGCTTGCGCGAAGGGGTCTTTAGCAGTGGGAGGAAACTTGTGGACCCAAAGAAAACCCATGAGGTAGGACAGGCGACCTTACTCCTTGTCACATACAAGCAGAATTATAACAGGTAATTTCGGGACTAACATATGGTTCAATTTTATTTCATTAATTCGCTTGCGCAAAGGGGTCTTTAGCAGTGGGAGGAAACTGGAGGACCCAAAGAAAACATATGAGGTAGGACAGGCGACCCTACTTCTCGTCACATACAAGCAGAATTATGACTCTAGGTAATTATGACTCTAACGTGGTACAATCTTATTTCCACAGACCAAGAAACCACCCCCACTCCCACCGACTTACAAACCAAACATCAGGGTGAAGTCAATATACTACATGTTACGTGTGTATAATATTATTTTTACCTGAAACAATAAATAAGCATCACCAGCACATGGTTTTAATGAGGTTGGTGGTGTTCTACTACCTGCCTTTAATTCACCAGCATCCATTTCAGGTAACGGTTCTAAAACAATACAAGAATATCAGGTAACGGTTTGAAAACAATACAAGAATATCAGGTAATGATTCTAAAACAATACATCAATATCAGGCAATGGTTCTAAAACAATACAAAAATATCATGTAATGGTTTGAAAACAATACAACAATATCAGGTAACGGTTTGAAAACAATACAAGAATATCATGTAACGGTTCGAAAAACAATACAAGAATATCAGGCTATGGTTCGAAAACAATACAACAATATATTCATCATGCTGTCAACAGTAATTTAATTCTACTATTGTAGTGCAATAATAAACTAAAACTACGATACTTTACGATTTTCATAACGTTGGAAATGAAATGAAATGGGGTTTAACGTCCTACTTTTCAGCACCAAACGGGTGAATGAACTCTCAATGCCTTTGGAAGACTCTGATTTTGAGTCAATTAGAACAGTTCGTCCATTTAATGATTTAATTTAAAAATGGAGAAGCGAGGCTAAGACTCTTATAACCAGTACAGTGGTTCTGATCAATGCACACATCTTGTCAAGACTACAACCATTAATAACTTCGCTCAAAATAAAGTAATTTGAATGAAATTTTCAATATATTCATTTTGCATTATCTATTTTTAAAATATTATAGCTAGAACAGCCAGCTCTTTATCTAAATCTTACATAATGCCCCTTTTAAGTGTAAAATAATTTACCATTTGTAGGTAGTTTGTCTTCTGCTATGACTCTATCAAACACAATACTAACGAGTTGTTTTATAGTAGCAGCAGCTGTATTTATAGTTGTACTGTCCTTTGTAAAATGTAATCGAAAACACAGAACCAGAGCCTGTAATATAAAACATGTTATACTGTACTTTGAAAAAAGACACAGAGAGAAGGGAAGGGTTTAATCTAATGTCCACCAAAACCAGTCATTGTTGTTTGTATTTCAGAGGAGAGCCAAAAAAAAGCTCCCCTCAATCAACAAATTAAAAACAAATTACTCCCCTAAAAAAAACTCTCAGAGTTTCGATCTAGAAATTAAGGAGAGTGATCTGATCTTAAAGAAAGTGATTAGTTATGTGCATGGGAAATGGTTCTAAAATCAATAACTGCATGTAATGGGGTCATTCCTGGTTACATAAATGATAATAAACCCCCAATGACTTTGTAAAGGAGAGCGATTTTCAATTTTAAGGGGAGGGGAAAAAATCTACCTTTGGTCAACATTCAGGTGCGCAACAGGTGCTCGAGAGCGATACGCCTGTCCAACCTCGTGGGATTTCCCTGGGTCCTCTGATTTCCTTCCACTGCTAAAGACCCCTACACGCAAGCGAATCATTGAAATAAAAAAATTAAACCATATGTTAGTCACGAAATGACCTAGTTTGTGTTGAGTGGACATTAAACCACATTTCTCTCTCTGCCTTAAAAAATAATGACTGCAAAACACAAAATGTTATTTTGAGACTAACATGTGACATATCTTCTTCCTTCTTTGTATTAACAAATAAAGCATCTAAAGAAATGAAATAAATGAAATGTGATTTAATGTGCTACTGTTCTGCTCTGACTGGGCTAATGAAGACGGGCATAGCATCCGCCACGTAGTGTCAATGAGGCAACTTTCATGTGTACCGTGGCTCTACGGCCTACTCTTATATTGAATTCTAACTGCCAAGGGATCTTTTACGTGCACGCCAATGTGTACTTGGGACCTTGGTTTTTCATCCCATCCAAACGACTATACATTGTCCCTTGCCAGGCCCTTGGTCCTGCACCACTGACAAGAAGGAACCACCCTGGCCAACGCAGGGATCAAACACGGGACCTCCGGATTAGCGTCTTACTCGCTGAGCCACCGTGGCTCCCTAAAGCATCTAAAGTGTACAATATTTAACCAAATGAAATTTAAAATGTCTCTTAACAAACAGTTAAATTTTTTATAGATGTAATTTTTAGAATACTTATAATTATAAATTTATTTCATAAATTCATGCAACAGATATAACCTGATCTATATTTACATGACTGAAAATACCCTTTCAAGTTTCAATAATCGCACCATTAATAAATTACAATATGTTTAACTTGACTAATGACAAAAGAATGAATGAATAAAATCTGTGTATTTAACAACTAAGACCTAATCAATAAGATGAATTGAGAATATTAGTTTCTTTACCTTGGCCAATGAATCATGCTGTACAACACAGTTAGTTGTAATCAGTAATATGGCTGTCTGTAATAATTTTAATTCCTCCATTCCTGCTTCCATTAAAGACCATAACATATTAATTATAGCCTCAGCTGCAGCCTGCGAGAAAAATAAAATTCTTTTAATTAAAATGTACAATATCCATTAAAGACCACAACATATTAATTATAGCCCCACCTGCAGTCTGTGAGAGAAAATAAAATTCTTTTTATTTTAAAGTCAGGAATGTTATGTAAATCTTAACAGTTGAAAATGAAATGTAAAATTATTGTACATTAATGTTTTTGTGTGAGAAACACTCCATTGTGAAGTTAGAAATGCTTTGTAAATCTTAACAGTTGAAAATGAAATAAATAAATTATTCCCAACATGTATGAGAAACACTCCATTTTGAAGTTAGAAATACTATAAATTTTAACAGTTCAAAATGAATTGAATAAATTATTCACAAATGTACATTTAATGTTTTTGTATGAGTCAGAAATGCTATGTATAACTAAACAGTTCAAAATCAAAAGAATAAATTATTCACAACATGTACATTAATGTTTTTGTATGAGAAGCATTCCATTTTGATGTTTGAAATGTTATGTAAATTTTAACAGTTCAAAATGAATTCAATAAATTAATGTAAATGCTATGTAAATCTAAACAGTTCAAAATGAAATTAATAAATTGTTTACAACATGTACATGTAATGTTTTTGTATGAGAAACACTTACAGTAGAGATTGCCTCATGAGAGACCAATTTCTGTACACATGACAGACTAAGCTGTACAATCTTAGGATTTTTAGTAGCACACCCTAAAACAAATGGCTGTATAATTTCAGAACTCGCTGGTATCAAGCCTGAAAATAAAATAAAAAAAGAACAAACCAGCATTAAAACATATGTTTATCAACAAAAATTTGAAATTATTTAATTTTCCAAAAGATATGCTTTTTTTCTCATACTAATGTGATGTTAATGTGGAGTGATTATAGAATCTGTTCTGCCCCAACCTGGGATAATGAAGACAGGCATATGCCATGCAGTGTGCTATGAGGGAAATTTTGCCCAGAAAACTGTGCTGTGACATACTTTTATTTTGAATTCCAACTGTCAAGGGTTATTTTACATGCAAGCAACAGGACCTTGGTTTTTCGTAACATCAGAATTCAAAATGTCTAGATGTTGTTCCTTGGCACGCCCTCCATCCTACATTTACACCACTGACAAGGGGAAACAACACCGGAAAATCCCATGGAACTTTCTCGACCAACCCAAGACCCCCTAGTTACTGAGCCAGCGCCTTATGCATTGAGGCTACCATTCCCGTCATTACCATGATTTTTACCACACATTGTCCACAAGAATAGTGGTGGTTAGATTCTAAAGCCTAGCCTAAATTCTTTGTCACTCATTCTGTAATGCTTAGATTAGCAGACATGTTCTTTGTGTATATATATCTCACATGTTTAATTTTTGTATCTGATCATAAATACAATCTTTCTTACCTGTTATCAAATTTTCATTTTTAGCAGAAATTGTTCTTAACTTCAACTGGATAGTTTCTGCTGACTGAAATTCAAAAATAATAGCATGTGGTCGATATGAAAATAAAAATCGAGCAATCAAGGAACATCAATTTGATATTTTACAATAAAATTATGAAAGATAAGTTTTGATATTCAGCTGAACTAAAGGTCTAGCCTAACGAGTATCTAAAAAAAACTATTAATTGAGCTCCTGAATCTTGAACGAGGAAAGTTTTTTGTCGAACATCTTACAGCTGAAAATCGCTCCTCATAATATTTTATATTGTTGACAAATGATCAGAAGTCATTGTGTATTTGTGTATGCTACACAGAATGAAATCTTGGATATGGAGATTCTAAGTCTTGTACCTTAAGTACATGTGCTTGCAATCTAATTAATCACTGATCTTTATATTGTTTTGTACACTTTATTGCAGAACAGTAATGTGAATTGAATTTAATTTTGACAGTTACAATTGTAATATACAAAATTTCTTCATGTTCCACAGTTTTTAAAGTGAGCATGGTTAGTGTTGCTGTAGTGACAGTGGTTGATCATGGGTGTTGCTGTAGTGATAAGTTAATTATGGGGTGTCATTGTGGTGACAGTGGTTGATCATGGGTATTGCTGTAGTGACATCAAGTTGATTATGGGGTGTTACTGTAGTGACAGTGGTTGATCATGGGTGTTGCTGTAGTGACATCAAGTTGATTATGGGGTGTTACTGTAGTGACAGTGGTTGATCATGGGTGTTACTGTAGTGACATCAAGTTGATTATGGGGTGTTACTGTAGTGACAGTGGTTGATCATGGGTGTTACTGTAGTGACATCAAGTTGATTATGGGGTGTTACTGTAGTGACATCAAGTTGATTATGGGGTGTTACTGTAGTGACAGTGGTTGATCATGGGTGTTGCTGTAGTGAGTGACATCAAGTTGATTATGGGTGTTGCTGTAGTGACAGTGGTTGATCATGGATGTTGCTGTAGTGGAAGTGGTTGTTCATGGGTGTTGCTGTAATGACATCAAGTTGATTATGGGTTTTACTGTAGTGACAGTGAGTTGACCACAGGTCTTAGTGTAATGACAGCAAGTTGACCATGAGTGTTACTGCAGTGACAGTGGTTGATCCTAATGTAGTGACACTAAGTTTATCATAGGTGATGCTTAAGCAACAGCAGGTTGATCAAAGGTGTTGCTGTAGTGAGAGAGTTGATCATGGGTGTTGCTGTCTAAAGTTACACTGAGTTGACAATCATGGGTGTTGCTGAAGTGACAGCAAATTTCCAAAAGTGAGGAACTCCAGGTTTACTACATTCAACTGTTTTAATTTAATGTCCCAACTATCTTTCCAAATTACAAAATATGCATTAATATTTCTGAACAATGTGTCATAAATTTATTTTGGCACTTCATTTAAAACATACATACCTCTTTAACTTCTACATGCTTCTTTTTACTTTCAGATGATAACGTTTTCAAATCATTCTGTATTCCTTCCAATAATTTTTTCATTGCAGCTGGATTAAATTGTGACCCTTGAGCCATTTTGAATGTGGTATTGAAGTCAAACAGTTATGGGTAATAAAAGCAAATTTAGATTAAATATTATTGTGACACCCAAAAAATAATTGTTATGATGTGGATTAATTTAAAATAATCAGTTAATTCACTCATAAATCCCGTTAAAACAATGCTGATGCTGTCACTGGTAATTCATTTATGATTGGACTAGATAAAATTGCTGATTGGCCTAACTCGATTAGTGCATTAATAATGTCAACAAACAAAAATAAACTGCAACTTCAGCTGTCAACCGGGTTACACGCACTCAAACGATTAGTCACGTGGTAAAGTGCTGAAATAATTTCCAGATCCAAAATACGTACGAGTTATAAACTGACACGAGCCATATTAAAGTTTGCCTGACATTTTTAAGTGACTTAAACAAAAATTTATGTTACACGTCTCACAAATCCACATAGGAGGCTGCCATATTGGATTGCCGTAGAAGACACCTACCAAGGGACGTAACCCATCACAGAAATGGGCGTGTCCATGTTAACGGTATTATTTGTAAGCTTTGCATGATGAATAAGTGGATTGTCACGAGATTTAGATAATTAATTCCATCATATACCGACGGCTTATTGTTCTACAACACTCCCCAAGTTTTTTTGTTTATGTCTGTAATTTAGATCTAAAATAGTTTATATTTATGACAAGGGAGAATACTCTTTTTAAGGGTAACATTTTTTAAAGAAAAGATTGATCCCATTTATCCTATAAGTACTAACCCATTAAAGGGGGGATTCACAGCAACAACTTACACTATAAATTGTATAGTTTGCGTATAAGCCTGTAAATATTTTTATTTAAATCCATTCTTTTCTGCACCAACTACTAATAAATAATATGAACTTTATTACTAGGATGAAGTATGAATTGGTTGGAAGGAACCCTTATTCCAAGTCTGTTTAACTATCAGGAAACTTGATGTTATATACCTCCCCAACAAAAGGGAAACTGGATATTAACATCTAATAAGGAGCTGTGTCTCAACACACAAGGTCATCATTATATATGGAATCTATATACCACATGTTATTGTAGCCATATGTACATTGTCAATAACATGTGGGATTTATTAAGTCTGTAATGAAACACGTACACCTAACCAATATATGTAGTGTTCAGTTGTTTATAGTATTATTGAGGTGTACTTTATATTATTTGCCACAGAAGCTAAATAATGTGAGTGGTTGAATTTTATGCATTAATTTCGTGCTTGACTTACTGGCTCGCTAGTGTGGAGGTCGAGTGTTCAAACCCTGTATTGGCCGAGAAAGTTTATCAGAATTTTCCGAAGTGGTTTCCTCTTGTCAGTGGTACAGGATGGAGGGTTTGACAAGGACAGCTGTCTAGTAGTTAAGATGGTACGAAAAACCGAGGTCCTGTGTATACATTGGCAGTTGGAATTTGATTTAAGAGTAGGCTATAGAGCCGCTGCCCAAGCAAAATATACCTCATAGCACATTCTATCGCATATGCCCGTCTACGTTTCATTTATCTTGTTAGAGTAGTTTTAATTATATATACCTTCCATGTGTATATGAAGACAAGCCGTACTAACCAGCATACTCTGAGTGTACTCCAAAGATATTCTGTATCAAAATTCTGTTCAAAAATTGAGACAACAATGATATTTTTAGTTCCAAAGATTCTGACGTGGTTTCCCCTTGTCAGTGGTGCAGAACGGAGGGCCTGACAAGGACAGCTGTCTAGTCCTTTGGATGATACGAAAAACCGAGGTCCCGTGTATACATTGGAATGCACGTAAGATCCCTTGGCAGTTGGAATTCGATATAAGAGTAGGCGATAGTGCCACTGTCCGGGCAAATGTCCCTCATAGCACACTGTATGGCGTATGCCCGTCGTCATTAGCCCAGTATAGGAGCTGAACAGTACGACGTTAAACCCCATTTCATTTCAGTTCCAAAGATCTGTACTAACAAGGAAGAGCTGGCTCAAATTTTTAAAATGAAAATTAAAAATTGTATAAAGTTAACTATGTTTAATAAACAATATTATATACAATAACAAGAAATATTTATTACATTATTTAATATACATTGTAATTATGCAAAAAAACACATTTGAAAAATTCAACATTGATTGGTCATGTCAGTAAAACTATTTGATGTAACATTATTTTCAAAATGCAACATGGTCATTGGACATATAAGCAAATATTCTTGTAAACAAATGATTTATATTCTAATAAAAACAAAATCTAGGAGGAAGAGTGTAAATAGTTTGAAGTTTGAATCAATTTTTGATAGGAAAAGAAGTATATTATCTCCATTTAGTGTGTCAAGGGAGATAATAAAAATAAAGCAGATTTATCAGGATGCAGACCACCATTAATTTAACTATTGATTTAATGTTAATTCTGGTGTCTTTGCCGGACTTCAACTTTTTCGTTGGCCATGTCTTTGCTCCAAAGTTTGAATGAGCTTGACCACTGAAAATTTGAGATACACAAACTTGAAGTAGCATACTAATAACATGTAACTATACACCCTTGCCAACCTCTTAACTATGTTATCCTTCCACCTCTAAACCATGAATATTCACCAAAACCTTGCAGAAAATATCAATTCTAACCCTCATCTCTGATTCTTAAACAAAAAATCAACAAAAGTGGCCAAGCAAAAACCATATTTCACTTCTGGACTACCTGTGTTCTGATTGCATCCCCATCTTCAGAATAAGTCTTAATAAACTGTCCCCATCTGCGAACTAAATCACATATATATCTTTATACTTTCTTAGCAAATACTTTTACTTCATGTATTTCCCTGTGTTAACATGGCAATCTTTTTTCGGATTCTTTTTCTGGCTTTTTTCGATAATGTTGGATCAAGCAGTTTTGTGTTCAGTTCATGAACACTGGGATTTAGAGAAGTGGATGACGGCCCATTAATTGTTTTTTCTTTCTTAGCCTTAACTAAACTACTTTTACTTTCTTCTTCATCCACTTCAAGGGGTCTCTTTCTCTTGTTTTCTGGAAAAAAATCAAAGTTTTACCATAATTAATATGAATTATATCCAATATTCCATAATTCCATGAGAAATCGGACTACATTCTTAAATTGTACAGGTACTGTTAAAGTAGCTAAGTCTCTAACTCAATATCATCCAGAGTCTTCGACATTGAAAACCCGAATTATTTGTCAATTTAAATCAACATTGATGCTGTGATTGTGATGTTACCGGGAAAAGATGGGCATCCGATATCCAATATTTAAGACAAAATAAAAATTTTACCATTGGTACACGAATCGTGTACCATAATGGGTTTCAGTGCCATTTGTAACAAGGGACTCAAAAAACGTGGCTAGACATATTCCACAAGTCATGTGAAATGGTGACGTCATATTTTTATCTGGAGAGCATGAACAATAAATACTATCTGTGTAGACTAGAATAACCAGACGCTAGAGATGGCAATTCGATTGAGACTTCTGACGTATTTCGCCGAACATAACTGATTAGAAATTAGAGTAAAAACAGAAACGATTGAATGTAAATCAGTTTAAATACATTCATATTACATTACTATATGCATTGCGAGCCATTTGTGTCAATTTCTAGCCCCCAAATATTAGCGATTTAGCTCCTTTAAGTAAATTGATGTTTGCTGAAATGTTGTTATAATATCCAGTCCCAATATTTGGGCCAATAAATTAATACCCTTCTCGCCAATCTATACCTGGTCAATAGAAGTTGGCACTTGATTGCTTAAAGACACATTATGGGAGATTAGATAAAGAGCTGGCAGTTCTCACTATAATAGTTAAAAACCAGATAATGTAATGGGAATTTACTGAAAA
Organism: Patella vulgata; assembly: GCF_932274485.2. Classification (NCBI taxonomy): domain Eukaryota; kingdom Metazoa; phylum Mollusca; class Gastropoda; family Patellidae; genus Patella; species Patella vulgata. The sequence goes on from NC_065885.2 coordinate 11,392,676, forward strand.
TTTCAGTCAAATTTATCCACTCTGAACCAAGAATTTAGCGACTGAATTTTGATCCTAGCCTTGATCATCATTACCAAAGTCGGTACAATAAAATACATAGCCTCGATTATCCATTTCTTGAATTAATCATGAATGAGCGTAGAGCAGCAGATCGGATCCTAAACCAGTAAATATCGCGGGTTAGCGATCACATCGAGAGTTGATTATGGTCTGGTTAAGTTAATTTATGTCTATTTAATAATTTAGATAACATTTCAGGCCTAAAGAAAGACCTGAAATAGGCAGATTTATCTCTTGCTTAATGTATGTTTAAAGAGAGATAGAGAAATGGGGTTTAACGTCTACTCAACACAAACTAGGTCATTTTGGGACTAACATATGGTTCAATTTTCTTTCAATAATTCGCTTGCACATAGGGATCTTTAGCTGTGGTAGGAAACTGGAGGACCCACTTGGTTTGACAGGCGACCCTACTCAATGTCACGTACAAGCGGGGAATCAAAACCACGCCACTTTACTCAATCACAGACCTTGTAATTTCATCTGCCCGCGTTAAACCCCTAGACAACCCAACCCTGCCTTGAGTGCTTAAAGGTACAAGAATGTACTTGAAATATTTTAGTCGAGTCTGGAAATTTGTCAATATTGACATCCTCTTCAGGCGATGTAATGGATATCTCTTTAATCTGATTAAAGAGATTATCTACCACTAATATTTATGTAATGTTTTCCTAATGAAAAAGTTAAACAGTCAATTAGACTACATTTTAGCATGATTAAGCCGTGCAAAGTTAAAATGGCCATCAGAATCTTTAATTTTGTTTTAATCATTTGATTTTTTTGAATTCAGGATGTATTACCAAATCTATTTTGTGATTTCCAGTAATTTACTGATGATATTTTCTTTTCTATCTTGTTTTTTATTAGGTAATTTGTAGTGACTTTCTTTTTGTCTTTCTTTTTTTCTTGTGATGAAGATTCACTTTCACCATAATTTGACTTGAATTGACTAAAAAAAAGAAGAAGATATCCATTTTCAATATATACAATAATACAATTAGTTAATGAGTGCGAGTTGGATCAGGTCTGTCATTGAGTCAAGTGGCGCGGTTTCGATTTCTCGCTTGTACATGACAAGGAGTAAGGTCAAAGCTCAAATTGACATGTTTCATACAAACAGAATGTTACTGGTAAGTGAATTTTTGTAATACTGTTATTTAGGGGTGGCCCGGGCCCCTGGGGCCTCTAGCTAGATCTGCCACTGACAATAGATGACTTTTTCATTTATTCCTCAATTACCTCTGCGTTTGATGATAGACAACAATGTCCATAAACAAGAAGATTTACAAACTAGCTATTTTACAAAAGCTCAAAAAATTATAAATCACAAGATCTGACTTTTCACTGAATTTTGGGGTAATTCTCTATATATATTGATGATGTCAAACAGCTTAAATCATTTATATTTTAATACTTTGGGACTTTGTCACATGATCAAATGTCATGGGTTTTTCATATGAATTTGGTGCAACCATTTCTTAATCAATTATGTAATATACAGGCATTATTTCACTAACAATTGTTGTTTCAAATTTTTCAACATGGTATGGCTTGATCTTTATTATTGTATACATGTATAATCAAAATGGCACAACACAATTTATAAAGAAAATAATCATCGACATGGTTTTCACACATATTGCACAATACTGTTTCGACAAGTGTTCTCTTATCATTTTCATGTACAAAACTGTGTACAACCCGGTGATGGTTTTCCATACCGGTAAATTGTGTTGTGGGGTTTTTTTGTGCTCCTTGCCACACAAGGACAAAAATCTGGTGACATTAACTTAGATATATGTTAGTTCTGAAATAACCTGGTTAGTGTGATTTCTCTGTCTCTTTCTCACAAAAATTTTATATACAGTATTATTTGGGTTCCCAATTTATAAAATTAAATTGACTTTTATAAAACTATCCAGATCCTTTGCCAGTTTCTAAAAACCTTGCCCCCAAAAAGCCCTAATTGTATATATCTATCAAAGAATTTGATTGCTTGTTTCAATAAAACATTATGATTTCATTATATATATCTATCTGAATTATTATTATTAATATTAGTAGGATAATCCTGGCATTCAACAGATAATGCACCAGGGCCTACGTACTACTGGTGCAGAAATATTAATAATTACTTTCTTCTCCCGAAAGATTACTTAAAAATTTATTTCAAAAGTCTCTCAAACTATACAAAAAACTGTTTCAAGCTTCGTTTTATTTATGAAGATTACTAATGACTAATATTATAGATGGAGATTATGACATAAAATGAAAAATGTAACTGTGATGTCCTTTAATTTACTGCGCCACCCCTGTTACTGGTCCTTATATAATTCATAATTATACCTTTTGTTGGCTTTACGTTTTGCATAAATGTTTGTGTCGATTCCTAACCAAGATGCCGCTACTCCACGATAGGCAGAATCCACTTCTATCTCGCCGGACATTATGGCCAGGCAAGAAAATATTGAACACGACTGCAGCCTTTCCAATAAACGGTTGTAAATAAATACTCCGTGACCTTTGACACTAACGAGATTCCGTGTTCCTGCATACGTCACGAACCAGAAACCTCCATGTGCCCGAACACTTCCGCGACAACGCTTCCCGAATATCCAGACGTTATATTATATGATATGGAATAAACGGAGCCGAAGGACTTGATGATGAAGTCATACGCATAAACAACATGGAGGCAGATTCCTGCGAAAATGAGAAAGTTGCAGGGAATTATCAGAGAAAAAATCGACGCAGTCGTAGAAAACAAAAGAATGGACACACAGACAGTCCGATAGTTGATTTAGGAGAAGAATTACCTCGATGGATTGAATTAAAAACTGCTTTACAGCTGAGTGACGAGGAATTGGCAAAACTTCTAATTGACAGGTGAGACATGTCTCACTCTCAGTCTATACATACCGTCACATAATTTATAATAATGAATCATAATTACATCATTATCCATGGACCTTATAATGTTAGGCGCTATTGCACTTTCGTACCTCTACCAGTTCCCTCCTCTGAAAATTTCAAGTGCCTACGACTACGGGAACTGGTAGAGGTACGAAAGTGCAATAGCGCCATAATGTTATTTCAATTTTTATTCCATAATTCCTAACCATATTTAAAATGATCAGAGGCAAAATGGGATACAGACAATTGGCATTATTTTATCTGTCCCTTAAATTCCAAATAAAGTAATAGGCATAGGGGGCCTACTAAAGTTTATAAAGCACCGGTGTTATATTGAATTGATAAAGTGACAGTCATTGGCATCGTAACTATGAGTTTTGTACATGAATCATGGCTTTTTCATTGATGGTTATGATAATTTGGTAATGAATATCATGTTATAGGTTCTACGTCTCAAGTGAGCTGCTATTGGAGCCTTTTAACACCTTGCAAACTCATTTTGAGAAAATAAATGGATGCGTAATATTGTCACTTGAGTTATTTTACCGTGTCTTTATGACATCTTTTCAAAAATATCTGTTTCTCAGCTTCCTTTAATTTGTGATCATTTGCACTTGTGTCAGGTTGGCCAATATAATAAATAATATCAATTGAATAAGTGCTGATTTTCATTCATTGTTTCAAATAAAAATGTAATGATTTTTGTCCCATTCATGCTAGAGCTATTCACATTACATGTAGATTGAACTAGTTATAGTTAAACAAATATGAAATGAAATATAGTTTAGCTTTCTACTTCTTGCTCCAACTGGTTGATGCAAATATTATGACTGTTGGAGAGGTAAACGACCAGATGGTGACCAGGCTGGATATTGTCATTTTTGCTGAATTTTGATACTGATTTCTGAACCAGAAATAGTCGAAGCCCTAATTGTATATGGGAAAGTTGGAGATTTTCTTAGTTTTAGTAATCCTTTAATTGCACAAGTAATTTTTTTCTGTTTATCTTCAAACAGATACACAGAAGAAGAAAACAATTCAGAAAAAACAGAACTGCACCGGTAAGTTATTATGCATAGTATTAGTAACAACTCAATGACCCACTGTATATAAGACAAACACAGGCCCGCAAATTGGAGATCCCGGTGTTGTTGAAAATCTGAAGTTCTGTTGGCGTGCACATAAAAGAACACATGACAATTTGAAATAGAAAGTGGTGCTGCTGTTTGCGCAAAATGTATGCCCGTCTTCATCAGCCCAGTTTGTGCAGAAAGCTGGACGTTAAACTCCATTTCATTTATATAAGATAAAGACGGACACTCTATTTACTTCTTTTTGTGAAGTTCTAGAAACACAATATGAGCATGAACATGTTAAAATAACAAAAAAGGCTAATTGTCCATAATATTTGTTTTTCAGGCAACAGAAAAGGGAATCTAAACGTTATGAAAATAAGTCAACAGTGTACAATCTGAATAATTTCAACTTGTCCGATTATGGAGTTTACTTTCCGTAAGTACGAATGATAGAAGTGCATTAATTAATTAGCATAGTTATATGCATAATAAAAAGCATTCCAATTGGGGGTCTTGATCAATTTAAAAAATTAGAATTTTCAAGTAATAAACTGTAAAACACAATAAATTTATAGTTTCTGTGTGTAAAAGTGTTTAAAATTATGTTTAGAAAATCGGGACAATGTTAGAATTGCCATATTCTTTGAAAAAGAATACGTTATTTTTTTTGCCAACTATTGAAGTGAAAGCTGTTTTAAATTACTAACACTATCATAGCAGGTTTTGTTTCATTTTAAGACGAATACCAGGTTAACAGATGCACGGTCAGATTGAAACCAAACCTCTTGATATGATTTATTAAAATGGTTAAAAAGGAATTATAACTTTTTCCTAAAAAATTCAATATCTTCAGATGACATCATTTCTACTCTGGTTACCATGCACTACTTCCAGAATTTGTATGTTATGATCAAGTTCCATGCATGAAATTCAAAAGTCCAATTTATTTACTTCTTTATTAATATATTTATTTTAGTCAACCTGATTTTGGGGATGAGATTATTCCTGAAGAAATATCAGCAGTTGAAAATGTTCTTAACCTGAATTATGGAAATGATGTAGAAAGCGGCCATCATGCTCAACATAAGCATATGACAAGTCCTATACCTATACATGTGACAGATCCATGTGCCGTAGCTCGTGAAAATGCTTTTCTGGTTTACAACAGTTGCTTGATTCAGTTGGCTAATCAGAATCCTCCTAAAGATTGTACTGTTAAAAATTGTAAGGGTGATGTTAGTATGGTGAAGAAAAATTCGGGAACTTCTATAAATTTTATTTGGGTATGTTTTGAAATTTGCCTATTTTAGATATTGAAAATATAGTTCAGAAGAATGCTCTTATATAAATGCCATAAGATACAGTAATTTTTTCTAAAAATGTGACTCTGAGACTGTTGTCCTGGCTAGTTAACGAACATCCTCGGTTTACCCAGTGGTCTCATTCTGTTCAACTCCTATGGGTTAATCCATAGGTTTCCACGATTTCGAATTATCTGCTCTGGCCTTGATCGTAGCTTGAGTCTGTGAACCAATCAAAAAACAGTTTACAAAACCAGTCTTACTAAGACTCTTTAGCTTCTATGTTTATGTTCACAACAGTACTATATGGCAGCTTGTTGCAACTCGATGAGAGTTAGTTTCCTTCGCCAACTTCATCGCAAGTAATGATTTATTGGATTGGTCAATAAAAATAGCACAATCATCAAGGGCAGATAACTTCAATATATGTCCCCCCCCCCCCCCCTGAATTAACCCAGAGGTTAGTGAAGTAGAACGGAATGAGACCACTGGGGATACCAAGAATGGTTAACAAAGAGGGCCTGAATTCAAGAAAGTTCTAGCAAGTAAAACATCTAGTCTTTCGAATGGGACAAAAAATGAGATAGCGTCCACATAAATTAACATTTCACAGTTAGAATTCGATGAAGTTTTGGTGGGAATGTTGCTGTTGGTGAAAAATTTCCCTCATAGCACACTGCATCTTGTATGCCCATCCCCATTAGACCAATTGTTGCAGACGAGAAGGACAGTAAACCCTATTGTATTTCATTTTTGTTCTTAAAATGTTTATGCCAGGTTACTCAGAAAAATACTTTTTGTTTTATATTTTTCAGACTTGTTCAAAAGGTCACATAATTAGAGAATGGTGTTCACAACCTTTATTACAAGGTCAGGGTCATTTAGGAGACCTATTGTTAGCGGCTGGTATAGAAATGTCGGGAAGCAACTACAATCAAGTAGCACTGATGTTGAAAATAATGAACGTAGAATGTCTGAGTTCTCAGTCCTATGATTATCTCAAGACAAATTTTGTCACCCCCAAGATAATTTCTTACTGGATGCGGGAACAGACAGATATTCTCTCTGTCTTAGATGGAAGAGACGTGATGTTGTTAGGTGAGTGGAGATTGTTCTTTCTATAACAGTTATTTCATCTAGGGAGTTCATGATTTGAACAATTTTACAACTTTTTGTTTTTTATCTCATAAATATGTGGTGACGCTCTCCCTATTCAAGTACAACCGAAATGAGGTGGTTGGGTGGTCTAGTGGTTTAACACTTGCACGTGAAATCACAAGGTCTGTCATTGAGTCAAGTGGCTTGGTTTCGATTCCCCGCTTGTACATGACAAGGAGTAGGGTCACCTGTCCAACCTCATGGGTTTTCTCAGAATCCTCTGGTGTCCTCTCACAGCTAAAGACCCCTACGCGCAAGCCAATTATTGAAATAAAATTGAAGCGTGTTTGTCTCGAAATGACCTAGTTTGTGTCTAGTGGCCATTAAACCCCATCGCTCTCTCACAACCGAAATGAAATTTGGCATGCTTGTTCCTGGTCCGTTGATTGTTTATAAACTTATCTTAGGTTAGGACCCTTTGGTGTGTCAGTTTGATCACTCTTTAGGGTTATTTCTAAAATGGATAAGACATCATCTGTTGACCGTTTTTATTAGCCCAGTTGGTGTAAAACGGTAGAACGTTAAACCCCATTTCATTTCATCTGTTGAAATGTCTAACTGCTAAGTCACTTTGATCATTTTTATACGGCCACATTGAAATGTGGACGTATATTGCCGTCGCCGCCCGTCCGGTCGTCCGTCCGTCCGTCCATCCATTGTCCACAATTTCTTGTGAATGCTCTAACGCCAAAAGTTATCATCCAATTATTATAAAATTGATATATGTTGTTTACATTAGTGAGATGAAGAAGCCTATTTAATTTCAATAATTTCCGTTTATTACGTCTAGAGTTATGGCCCTTGTTTCACTTTATTGATCCTTGTGAACGCTCTAACGTCAAAAGTTATCATTCGATCTTTCTGAAATTTATATGCATTATTTAGATTGCTGAAACGAAGAAGCCTATTGAATTTCAGCAATTTCCGTTTATTACATCTAGAGTTATGGCCCTTGTTTCATTTTATTGATCCTTGTGAACGCTCTAACGCAAAAGGTTATCACGTGATCTTTGTGAAATTTATATGCATGATTTAAATTAGTGAAACGAAAAAGCCTGTCAAATTTCAACAATTTCTGTAGATTACTTCCAGAGTTGAGAACCTTGTTTCAGTTTGTAGAACCATGTAAACCCTCAAACGACAAAATTTATAATCTGATCTGTATGGAACTGTCTTGTAAAGGCCCCAATTACCTACAAAGGAATAAATATGCAACAACCCTTGATGACTGCTCGGACGATTTAGCTGCTGTGGGCGTATGTTTTGTTGCCTGGCAACCTATCTTTGGTGGTTATTGCTAATATCGATAAGGCATAATTTCTGAAAAAGTGGCAGAAGTTAGTCACTTTACTACATTGTTCCCTTTTTATCTTTTAAAAAGTTGAACTGTCTATCTGCTAGAGAGAGAGAGAGATTGGTTTAACCTCCACTCGACACAAACTAGATCATTTCGGGACTAACATATTATTCAATTTTATATCAAAAATTCACTTGTGCGTAAGGATTTTTAGCAGTGGGAGGAAACAGGAGGACCCAGAGAAAACCCAAAAGGATGGACAGGCGACCGACCCTACTTGTCACATTCAACCAGGAAATTGAAACCACACCAGTTGATTCAAAGACCTTATGATAGAGCGCAGAGGTGCTTACCATTTGGCCATCCAACTCCCATTACTGGTATATAAAAATATAAAACAGAAATTTGTTGACATTTTAGGTAGTGGACTACAAGATAAGAAAGAACAGTTGGCAAGTTTCTGTACTTTCAGTATTTTAGATTACGAATCCTCGGAAGTGTTGTATATATCGGTTGTAGAGAAGAAGGAATCAGACAGTCAGACACACACAGAGAAGCTAGAGTTACTGGCCTTTACTAAAGCCCTACATATGATACAGAAAGCTGGAGCTAGAGTAGTGGAAGTTGTTACTAACATAGAACCAAGGATCAACAGCTACTTGAGTAATTCATAATTTCTTATTAAAAAAAACAATAACATAATATGGAACACAATTACTATTTTAATTAAAGCAATGTTTCAATGAGGGTCCTTTTAACATTATCAAGCCAATTATAAAAAATAATCAAATTGATTATTTAGACTTACTTAATTGAAAAAAAAAAAAAAAAGAATCAAAATGTCAACAGTAGTTAAAGATACATTGTGGGAGATAAGATAAAGAGATGGCAGTTCTCACTATAATAGATAAAAACTAGACAGTGTAAAGGTAATTTGCTGAAAATTTCAGTCAAATTGATCCACTATGAGCCGAGAAAGAAGCGGGTGAAATTTGTGCATAGTCTCGGTCATCATTACTAAAATCATTAATATAAACAGCTTAGTCTCGATTATCCACTTTTTCTGATTTAATTATCAGTGGCCATTAGCGGCATATAGGAATCTAATCCAGCCAAAATGGAAGGCTAGACTTGACATCGAGAGTTTATTATGGTCTGGATAAGTTAATTAATGTCTAATTGATAATTGAGATAACATTTCGGGCCTAAAGAAAGACTTGTAATAAGCAGATTTTGCTCTTGCATAATGCATGTTTAATCTAACAGATTGAATTAAATCAGATTAAAAAGAGGCCCATCAAAATATTTTACCCAAGACTTACAGGTGTCACCGGTTTATTTATATTGTCGACAGAGTATGCTGAATGTTTCAGAATATTCAATTCATCATATCTTTGTAAATGCTGAATGAAACTGAACCATTTTTAGACTTATATTCCTTTAGAGATTCAATATTCACAATATTGTAGTTTGCAAGGGATTCCTTAATCCCTCAATGATCAGCAACTTTAAATCTGGTTATTTTATTGTGATCCTATTTTTAGATATTATTCAATGTTTTCAGTCTGATGATAGACAAAGGTCCAATTTTATTATTTTGTATTTCATGCTGTATAAACTTGGACAATTTTATCATTTTGATTAGGATTTGTAAAATAAATAAAATGCTTATTTTTTTTTATTGCTAACAGAGAAGAAACATCCAGACATCAAACGAAGTTTTGATATGTGGGAAGGTGCTAAAATGGTGGGCAAATCAATTGTTGAGGTAAATAAATATGGTAATTTACATGTAAATATAAACATTATAATTTCAAATAGATTTGAATCTGAAAATTCCATTTTATTTTGTTTACTTTTATCTGAGGAAGCCACACTGTTGGCTAAGAAAGTTTCCAGTCTGTTTTCCTTTAGTTGTCTAGTTGTCTAGTTTTTCAGATGGGACAAAAAATAGTCCCATGTATATCATTAGAAGCACATTAAAGATCCTTTGATAGTTGGAAATTAAAATGAGAAGAGAATTAGCACAACTGCCAAGGTAAAATTTCCGTCACAGCACACTGCACAGTATTATATCCATCTTCATTAACCCAGTTGGCGCAGAAAAAAGGCTTGTCATTTATTTTTATCTTCGATAAGTAACAAATGGGTAAATTGAAAAATATGGATAAATTTTCAGTATTAAAGAAAATATCCTTTTGGATGCTTAATTTCATGTTTTCATTTCTCATTCTCAGGCATCAAGTAAAGAAGGATGCGGTGAAATAATAACATGGTTGCCAGATATTGTTGATCATTTTCTAGACTGTAGTAATAGATGTGCAGATATGTCAGGAACATTGTGGGCGTCAACTGATGAGGAAGCATTTCTGGTCAGTAACAATATAAATAAAATAAAACAAAGTACGAACAATCCAAACCATTAGACAAAATTTGAAACCCTAAAAAAACGGTATAGGCAAAATAGTGTAATCAGAAAATGGACTGGTCATCATGTACATACAGGTAACAGGTGTCCGGAAGAGTAAGCTTACCCTTCCTGGCGCTACACCCGCCACATACTTATAATTTATTTGATAAATATTCTGTCTTTATTAGCCCAGTCAAAGCTGAACAGTAGGATGTGTTCTGTTTTAAGACAAAAGAGACACATTATAACCAATGCACCCTCTAATTTTTAGTAGTCAGTGTGCACGAAAATGAGTGATTTTTGTACAAATGTTTATTGGTAATTATTTCAATATAATTGTACCAATGTAAACTTAAAGATAATTTTGTCACAGCCTAATAAAACTATATTGGTAGATAAAAATGGGTTATGTGATATGGTGGTGCCTGAGAATAACAGTTTTAGTTTGATATGGACTAAACTTGTATTCTCCCATTGGATTTCTTTTGTACACATTGTCAGTGGTGCAGGGCAGAGGACCTGGCAAGCGACACCGTATATGCGTTCGGATGGGACAAAAAACGTGGTCATGTGTACACATTGGCACGACCGTAAAAGAACCCTTGGCAGTTGGAATTCGATATAAGAGCAGGCCGTAACACATTGTCTCAGAAAAATTTCCTTCATAGCAGAACAGTAGGATATTTAACCCAATTTCATTAAATTTCCTTTGTGCACTCACATGGACTTGATGTAGTTATATTATAGGGCCCCCTTTTCTACCATTATATCAACTTTATTTCTATATCACCTGGGGGGTTGGATGGCCGATTAGTTAATGCGTGCGTGTTGCATCATAAGGTCTGTCATTAAGTCAACTGGCGTGGTTTCGATTCCCCGGTTGTACGTAGGGTCACCTGTCCAACCATGTGGGTTTTCTCTGTGTCCTCCGAATTCCACCCACTGCTATAGACCCCCCCTCTCTCTCTCTCTCTCTCTCTCTCACCTAATATTAACAGAATTGTCAACTGGGTATAATTTGTATTCAGGATAGTTTTGTGACTGGTATAATACATCACACTATGAACAATCATCAGTGGATATCGGGAGAGTGTAGTCATCCACCATTACCACATGACAGTAAACAATGGCTAGTACCAGATTCACCTGCTCACAATCAACTTAAACAGACTCTACTAAATAAACCACTATCTTCAATACTCTCTAATTTCTCCACTAACAGGTAATGATAGTTAGAAATAACTTCCATTAATTTGTGAGCATTTGCACTCGTGTCAAGTTGGACTACACCATATATTTGATAATATCAATTAAGTGCTGATTGTCTCTCATTCTTTGGAATCAAAATATAATGATTTTTGTGCAATTCATGCTGGGATGATTAGATGATTAGATAGTAGTACATTGAACTATGTTAAACAAATATGAAGTGAAATGTGGTTTAGAGGAGCTAAATCTATACTAATATTTGTGACTGTCGTTTGTCTGTCTGTCTGTCTGTCTGTTTGTCTGTCTGTTCGGGGTGGGCAGCTACACTAGGTCTGCCCCGAGTCTGAAATTTGGGGTATAGGGGTAGCTCGGACCGGGGAGTAACATAGGCCAGGTGGCGTTAGTCTACCACTTCCGGTTTCGGGGTTATGACCCCTGAGCGAAGCCGGGCATTCTTCTAGTCATTAATATTTGGGACCCGGAAATTGCCACAAATGGGTCTCAACGCATATAATAATGTAATATGAATGTATATAAACTAATTTACCTCAAATTACTTCTGTTTTTTAATCTAATTTAAAATCAGTAATGTTTGGCGAAATACGCAAGAAGTCTCAATCAAATAGTAGTCTCTAGGGTTATTCCAGTCTACACCGATAGTATTTATTGTGCATGCTCTCCAGATAAGAATATGGCATCACCGTATGACATAACTTGTGGAATATGTCTAGCCTCGTTTTTTGAGTCCCTTGTTACAAGTGGGGCTGAAACGCATTCATGTACCAATAGTAAAATGTCAGAAGCCAATCTTTTCCCAGTAAGATCACAACATCAATGTTGATTTAAATTGACAAATAATTCATGTTTTCAATGTCGAAGACATGGGATGACATCGATTTAGAGACTTGGTTATCACCTTTCATCATCTCAGTATGATTTCAAATACCCAATCTCCAGCAGCGTTACTTCCTGTCACCTTCCATCGTCTCTATACAAGTTCAAATTGAAATATCAAATACTATCACCCAGCGTTACGTGATGAGGAGTAGGGACCCACTTATAAAGACCCCTATTCCCAAGCGAATTAATGAAATTGAACCATGTAGATGTTAACCCCTCTCTCTCTCTCTCACTTCCTGTTCCCCTTTGTTGTCTCTATGCAAGTTCAAATTAAAATATCAAATACTATCACCCAATCATTAACATGGTTGAATTATCCAGATTCTTGCAATTCGATGTCTTTGTCAAAATGGGTAATATCTCCATTTATTTAATAGTTATTCTTTCAGAATAAAGTATTTCAACTTTGGAACAGGGTTGAATAATTGACTACAAAAATTTATGTTAATGATTTTGGATGTTTGGTTATATTTTCAGAACAACATCTGGTTTGGAATGTTTGATGGATTATATTACAATATATACACCAGATAATCACAAATATAGGTTGGTAGATTTTAATATATAATTATTTGGTCTATATTATTGATACAAAATATTCACACAAAATTTTTGTGTTTTGAGTGACCATATTTATTGTCCCAGCAAGATTATCAACTAGGGGCCGTATTCCCAAAAATTTAAACTATAATATATTAAGGATACAGCCTTTCCATTGGTTAAAAGGTGTTGGCCAAAAAAGTTCATTGGGATTTTCCGGAGTAGTTTCCCTCATGTCATTTGGATGAGACGATAAACTGAGGTACTGTGAACACATTGGCGTTTGTGTAAAAGATCCCTTGGCAGTTGGAATTAGATATAAAAGTAAGCCGTATTGCCACTGTCTGGGCATAATTTCTCTCAAAGCACACTGTTTGGCGTATGCTAGTCTTCATTAGCCCAGTCGGTGCAGGACATTAAAGCCTATTTTATTTCATTTGTTAAAAGTTAAACTCCTAAAACAAATTTTAACTCTTAGCCAATAAAAATAGTGCATTTGTAAAATATTTTGGTTAAATGTTTTTTTACTATATTTTTATAGTTGTAGAAATTTAATATGCATCGTTAAAAAGTTAATTACCAATCAAAAGAATTGGACTATTAGAACAGACATGTTTATGTTTGATTTTGTGCAAAATTTGAGCTCGGACCACTGATTTATCAACAAGATACTGAATTATTTCCCTTGCTTTATTTTTTCAGTTTTACTGAATACAAGGCAAGAGTTTATTTGGCTGTTCTGGACTATATGAATCATCAGAATCGTGCTAATGAACTGGATGACAGTGGCAAAGAAATGTAAGTTGATTAAATAGCTATTAGCACCTCTATAATTATTGTCACATGAAAACTATATAATGATGTGATGTACTATATAATATGTACGTACATATTGGTGTGCATGTAAAAGACCCCTTGACAGTTGGACTTTGATATAAGAGTAGGTCGTAGTGCTGCTGTCCGGGAAAAATTTCTCTCATTGCCCTCCGTATGGCGTATGCCTGTCTTCATTAGCCCAGTTGAAGTAGAACAATGGAACATTAAACCCCATTGCATTTCATTTTCTTTCTATCCTTGTTATTTTCACACCATGGTAGGAGTAATGCCCTGCAATAATTCAGCGAAACATGGTGGATGAGTTTCAATGTTTTCATGCAACACACCCCTTAGTAGGATAACTTTATTGCAAAAAAATTTTACTTGGCCCCACTGTCTCCCCACCCCTTCTATTGTCCCCCTCTCCCCACTCAATCTACCTCATTATCACTCGTAACAATATGAATCTAGTTTTAATCTTCTTTTTTCTTCAGACCGTGTAGAATATTCTCTAACTATACAGGAAGTCTGTTAACTCAACCAAAGAAAGAGGCTAAACAGTACAACTATATACCAGTTATTGTAGAAAAAATCATTGGTTCTGCTTTAAATAGTGATTAAATTATAAACAATCACCTTATTTCCCGGTGTATCAACTTTAAATAGTGATTAAATTATAACCCATCTTATAAACAATAACTTTATTTCCTAGTGCATCAACTTTAAATAGTGATTAAATTATAACCCAGCTTATAAACAATCACCTTATTTCCTGGTGTATCAACTGTAAATAGTGATTAATTTATAACCCAGCTTATAAACAATCACTTTATTTCCTTGTGTATCAACTTTAAATAGTGATTAAATTATAACCCAGCTTATAAACAATCACTTTATTTCCTGGTGCATCAACTTTAAATAGTGATTAGTTAACAGGATATCTGATAAACATTCACATTATTTTATGATTTATCAACTTTAAATAGTGATGTTTATATTGCTTAACACGGATGGTAGTGTTGACTGGGCTATCAGCTGTAAAAATAGCAAATATTTTAAGTGCTTTGTTGATATTAAGTAATAATTAATTTATCAGGAAGAATTTGTAATGTTCCATACACATAAATTCAATAGCATGCTGTTCAGTTTAGGTGTGCATAAGACTTGGGTATACTTTGTGCAGTGGGGTCCAATAATTTTAAACTTTGCTATGCAAGTATTTAAAAAGTATGCATATTAATGGACTGAAAATCTTCACAATATCATTCCATTATTTTTTCTGTTTTATATGAATTATAAATTCATATTTTCATTTTTATTCTCATCCTATAAATAGAATATTTATTTAATTTATGAAAGGTTGTTATCAATGTTAAACTTTATTTATACAATTAATTAAAAATATAATTAATACTAGAATTCTAAACATTCCTAAACTTTCTATGCTCAGTAATTTATTCTATCTTATTCCAGTATACTATAGTTGTTTTATTGATGGCATAGTTTACAAATATACCAATTATAAATTGCTCAATTGTGGTTTGAAAGTTGCATCAATGGGGACTACCCCTTCGGGATGTCGGGAAATTTCCCACTCGGCCGCAAAGTGATGGTTTATATGATTAAGTTTTGGGATTAAGTTGAGTGGCATTATATCCAATAATAGTTGTGCTAATTTGTAATATTACGCTTTTTCTGTAATAAAAGACCATTGATCTTTTACTTTAAATTAAAATCATTCCAATAATTGATGTTTTTATGATACAATTTTAATATATTATTATGTGTGATATTCAAACATGGAACTAATAATTGTTGTTGCACCTGAAAAAATTTTGGGCACTAATGAACTGGTACCTGACATTTTGAAAATTCTGCCAGACTTGTATTATAAATATCAATAGAAACAATGAAAAAAATACAAACCTGTGCTGGGCAAAATGACAGGCACCTGAGCAGTGGTTCTTAACCTTTTTATGTGCTGCTACCCCTTGAGCTTACATTATATTTCCCTGTACTGTGTACCCCCTGTCTAAAATGACTTACAGAAAGAAATGAAAATATAATAATTGACATGAAATACAATGTTAGTTTATTTATACAATGCATTGAATACATACAAATATACTGAATACACGGTATCCCTTGCTTTGATGCTTCATACCCCCAGGGGATACACATACCCCCCAGTTAAGAACCACTGCACTAGAGGGATTGTGTTTGTGACAGGTGCCTTATTTCCAGGCTTGTTGATATTAGAATTAAGATCTAAAGAACCACACTTGGTGATATTAGAATTAAGATCTCGAGAACCACACTTGGTGATATTAGAATTAAGATCTCGAGAACCACACTTGGTGATATTAGAATTAAGATCTCGAGAAGCACACTTGGTGGTATTAGAATTAAGATCTCAAAAAACACACTTGGTAGTATTAGGCAACACAAATAAAATAACTTGTTTCTCGGGCACCGCCCGCACGCAAAATTGGTTGCGCGTGCAGTCTATTTATTAGTCTTGATGAAAAAAAATAAATATGTAACGCCCGCCCGCACATCGACAAGCAAGTCGTAAAAAAAATATCCCGCATGTACCTACATTCGCCATACATGTATATCTATTCAAATGTATTAAAACTGATTCAGATGAACATGCTGTCTTTTTTATCCGAACAATGGCGAAGTTTGGCAGATTTGCCTTTTTTATTGATATCGAAAGAACCTCCATTTTGTATCACGTGATATTAATTACCTCCCCTGATAAACTAGAATTTGATTCGTGTTAAAAGTCATTGGCGACAATATTTCAATCATTCGATCGTAATCGGCTCATTATTGCCGGCTTCAGTCGGTCCTTGTTTGGAAAATCCTATTGATAAAATAATGAACCGTAGAACAGGTTAATTAATTATAGCTAAGAATACGATACAATGACGATAGTCGTCATAATGCATACCTTAGAATCTGGGTCATTATTAGCACATTTACGGTAGTTTCGATAATCCGGAAAATAATAATTGGATTACCGATTTGATGGTTTTACTGACCAGTTGTTAGTTAGATTTAAATAGTCATTCAATATAAACACCGGATAGAACACCGAATATCCTGAGAAACACACCGAATATCCCAAGAAACAGTATTTCCGGCAATCTCCAATACCGATGACACGGTGTGACATGCATTGGTTGGAATTCGGTAAATAATTATAAATAAACCGGCGATACTAGATTTAGTTTTAAATACTGTTTACCATGATTATTATTTTTGATACACCTGGTGAAAGAGGCTTTGTTTTTAAAAATATTGTTGTCTTTATGGAGGGCTATTACATAGTCGTATGGAATTTTATTTTAAACCAATTTCAATTATGTGAATTAAATATGGAAAATTATTTTCCTTTCAGTCAGTGTTCAGTCTCAGTGTTTTAGTAGACTTGATTTTGGGTTTGTTTTAAGTATGTACAATAAAGTTGAATATAACGGAAAGCAAAAACGTAAACAAGTAATGACTTTCTCATTTAAAAAAAAAAAAAGAAAGACCGCCCTCCCGCCCCAACAATTTTCAGCAATAGCCAAATTTTATTTTGCACCATCAATGAGTAAAAAAAAAAAAGAAACCGCCCTCCCTCCCTACAGTTTCAGCTGTCAGTTGCCCGAGAAACAAGACATTTATTTTGTGTGGCCTTAGAATTAAGATCTTAAGAACCACACTTGGTGATATTAGAATTAAGATCTCGAGAACCACACTTGGTGATATTAGAATTAAGATCTCGAGAACCACACTTGGTGGTATTAGAATTAAGATCTCGAGAACCACACTTGGTGATATTAGAATTAAGATCTCGAGAACCACACTTGGTGATATTAGAATTAAGATCTAAAGAACCACACTTGGTGGTATTAGAATTAAGATCTCGAGAAGCACACTTGGTGGTATTAGAATTAAGATCTCAAAAACCACACTTGGTAGTATTAGAATTAAGATCTCGAGAACCACACTTGGTGGTATTAGAATTAAGATCTCGAGAACCACACTTGGTGATATTAGAATTAAGATCTCGAGAACCACAAATCCTTTGATTTGACTAATTTGTGTTCATTTTGTCAGTATTTTCATGATGTATAACAGCTTTACTTTTATTTTATATATTTATATATGTGCTATTACTTTTTGCTATTTAATAATTCTAGAGTAATGCTGCTTTGCCAAAAGTGTATTAATTAAATTATTTCATATATATTTTTCATGAATTTTTTATAAGAAATTTAATTTATTTATAATATTATTGTGCAGAGTAATGTTGTATATTTATTTAGAATATTGTGAGTTTGTAGATTATGGTTTATATATGTAGTCAGCTTTTAAGTCTGTAGCAATATTTAATAGGTACAGATCTAGGGGGTGGGGTGGAGGGAGGGGTGTAGTGGGAGACAAGAATTGTAGTGTGTAGAGTGTTTACAAGAAAAGCTAAGAGGGATGACAGGCACAGGGGACTATATAATAATTGAGTAATGAATTTTTATGCAAACAGTATTCCTGAGCATATGTACACCATTGTATTTTTACACCGCTGTATACATATATTATGAGTCACAAAAGTCATTAAAATGAAGCAAATGAGTTCTCTATTTCAAAATTTATTGCGGGCATTTTGCGTCTGACCATAAGCTCAATTGCAGATTCAAGGAGCCACCTACAAAAATATTCAAATGCCTTTTTTTAAAGAATACCTAACACGATAAGAAAAAATGTCAAATTGAAGCGCAAATACAACTTTTTGTGGCCTTACAGGGTATAGTGAGAAAAAAAAAGAATGTTTTCCTTCATTTTTCCTGCTTTGGACCCATGCATTTCTTCAGAGGGAGATCTGCACCCATAGTTATAGGTATTCAGTATTAAACCTGTATTAATTAAAGTATTTTTTTTTTTTGATCGCTCAATGGTGTATATCTCTCCATCAACATGTATTTCTCAATTATTTAGAGTCTTTTTCTTTAATGGCTTTATTTCCGTGTAGTAGTTTTGAGTTGGTTTATTTACCAGTTAGATATTAAATATGTAGATCTATATATGATTTAAAAAAGTGTTGAAAGTTATACAATAGTAGACTTATTTATGCAGATGTCCAGTACATATCCTCAGTCGGAGCAGAGGTAAAAACCCATTTCATTCCCAGTACTCATTGACCAGATTGTCAGCAGAGTTCAGCTGGAGTAATATTTTCTGAATTATTTATGAAATGAAACAAAATGGGTTTTAACGTCCTACTGTTCTGCTCTGAACTGGGCAAACGCCATACAGTGTGCTAGGAAGGAAATTTTGCCTGGACTGCGGCACTACGACCTACTATTATATCGAATTTCAACTGTCACTGGATCTTTTATGTGCACGCCAATGTGTACACAGGACCTCGACTTTTCGTCCCATCCGAACGACTAGATAGCTGTCCTTGTCAGGCCCTCCGTCCCGCATCACTGACAAGGTGGAACCATGCAGGAAAATCTGGATGAACTTTCTCGGCCAATGCAGGTCAATTCAGGGATCGAACACCTCCAGGATAGCACCTCCAGGATAGCGAGCCAGCCTCTTACCCTCTTAGCCAAGTGACCCCCAATTATTTATGAAACAACAGGTACATAAACACCTATGGATAGATGGTACCAGTCTGTATAGCGTGGGATTAACAATGGTGGGCCCCAACCGACACAAGTGACCAGAACTTATGGCAGTATTATTCGACTGTATTCGGTGTTTTATAGGGGGATTATATTCAATGGAGATTTAAATTTACTTAACAACTGATCAGTGAATCCATCATTGCATGATCCAGTTATTATTTTAATATCTACCGGTATCTAAAATTCATACCAAGAGACCGTCTTCAACCGCCACGTGGCTTATCACAATGGCATCTTACTGGACCTAGTGAATCCATCAATGCAATATCCAGTTATTGTTTTAATATCTACCTGTACCTGGAATTCATACGGAGTGTCGAAGACGTGCGATTCGCAAACTATGCCGAGACCGTCTCCATTCGCCACGTGGCTTATCACAATGGCATTTTACTGGAGCTATTATCAATAATCAGCAAGCTAGTGGTTTTGGGTTTTTTTGGTTTTTTTTTTACCGGATTATCAAAATTACCGGATTATCAAAATTACCGTTCCATGTGCTAATTACTCGGATTATCAACCACTTGGCCGATTCTTACTAAGGTATGACGGTTGTAGCCGACAAGCCAGTTGATTGACTTCTTAATTAACGAGTAATAATTAACCTGTTGTAATTTAGCCGAAAGTAGATTAAGATTGATACCTGAAACCATAGTGGCTGGTTCATTGTTTTACCAATCGATTAGATTTAACATCAATCGGCTAAAGCCGAAGAAAAAGTAGTCGATTAAGAACAGTGATGTAACTACATCAACCTAAATTGAAGTCGGTCAGTGATAAATAACGGGGAGACCATGATATAAGATACCAAGAAAAGCTTCATTTGGTACAGAGAGAGAGAGAAATGGGGTTTAACGTCCACTCGACACAAACTAGGTCATTTCGGGACTAACATATGGTTTAATTTTATTTCAATAATTCGCTTGCGCGTAACGGTCTTTAGCAGTGGGCGGAAACCGGAGGACCCGGAGAAAGCCCACGAGGTTGGACAGGCGACCCTACTCCTTGTCACGTACAACCGGGGATTCGAAACCACGCCAGTTGACTCAATGACAGGCTTTATGATACAGCGCGCACGTACTAACCATTCGGCCATCCAACCCCCCAATTTGGCCGAAATTAGATTGATTTATTATACCAAAGTGGCCGGTTCATTGTTTTGCCAATCGACTAGATTTAACATCAATCGGCTAAAACCCACAAAAAAGTAGCCGATTAAGAACATTGATGTCAACCTAATTTGAAGTCGGTCAGTGGTAAATAACGGTGAGGCCATGATATAAGATAGCAACAAAAGCTTCATTTTGCACAAAAAGGGACAGTCTATTGCAGGAAGTAGGCGAAATGTCATTCGAACTGAGGCGCAACGAACTGACATTAAGATACTGGACCAAGTTACTATCTTGGGGTTAGCTGTCTAACATTCAAGTGCACAAAAAATCATCAACGAAGAAATTTAAAAGAAATGTGTGAAGTCGGAAACTCAACCGTTCGGTCACAGAGTAAATGAATTATTAAAAGATGTAGGATTAGACCACTATCAAATCACTGATAGGGTATGTTCTTATCAAGCTCCATGGACTTAACTCAATCCAAACTATGATACAAGCCTGCGTAATGTTGTTAGGAAAGAAATCCGCAACATACTCAAATAATCTCGAACGAATTCTTGAACGAAAAATGGTCATCGCATGTGAGAATATACACGGACGGATTACACGACTCAAACACAAATAAAACTGCGTTAGGTGTCAGCATTCCCGAATTGAATGTTAATACGTATATCAAAAAGGTTACCAGATGGATGTTCCATCTATACAGCAGAAACAAAGGCAATATCGACAGCTCTTGAGTGGCTTGTGTTATCCAACGTTCAAAAAGCAGTCATCGTGTCAGACTCCCATAGGTGTATAGAGTCAATAATTCATGACAAAACACTATCAAGACCAGAAATTGTTTACAATATTCGAGCAAATGTTGATTCCCTTCAACAAAAAAAATAGAACCGGAGAATTTGCATGGATACCAATTCAAGTCGGCGTAGTAGGAAATGAGTCTGCAGACAATCTTGCTTGCAGTGGACTCAACCTCTGCAAGACAGAAGACCTAAAATATAGCGCTCAGGGTTTAATAGTATTGTTAAAACTAAATAATAGTATAGTTAAAACTAAAATTAAATCGGAATGGAAAGCCGAGTTAACCAGAACAAATAATTTTAGATTCAAATTAAATAACGATTTGGTTGTAAAGACGGAGGTCAATCACCCGTCGCGCAAGATTTGTGGGTTGATCACAAGACTGAGAACTAAAGATTTAATAACCGAACGTAAATATAAACCAGTTAAGTGCGAATGCGGCCAAATGTTAACCGTTAATCATGTCATCACTGCGTGCAATAAATTTGGAAGAAAAACGATTCCCCGTAAGAATTTTAATGGAAGATATCAAACTTCAATATACCCTCCAAAATCTACCCCCCCTCAAAATACGTCATACATGATTTATGAAGCAATCTCAAAATTCATAGCTGAATCGGGAATAAACTGTTAAGTTCGGTACGCAAAATAGAGCACTCTATGACTAGTCAACTGTACGGTTGAGTAGACCAGGTTTGGCGGCTAGGCACCTGGATGCTTTAATAATATCAGAATAAATTGAAGTTAAGGTAGGGAATAGTTACAAAGGAAGAAACTATTTAATATGATAGGCAGGGGCGGATTGGGGCCGCGAACCGGCCCGGGCTCCCGTGTCGGAGCGGCCCCTTTTACTGACCGCGGAGCCCGGACGGGGGGACAATTTTGAAAAATGAACCCCAAATATGCGATTTGGTGGCATATCTGATTATAATCTCTGTCAAATAATATATCTCATAAATCGATTAATTTAGGCCAAAACCCCGACCTGCAAGTAATTTCCAACCATCAACCTGTGATATTATTAATTAACGTATTATCATTGTATCGTCAAGAGTCAAGAGAATTTAAAGGGCTAATCCCGATAATTTTTGGGAGAATAAAACTGCTTAATTTTGTGTTGAAATCTCTTAAAATCCCCTACCTAAGGGTTGAGCAACTAAATCAATATTTGTGATGCGTTTTCAAACAACTTAAACCCGCCAGCCTTCATCTGAAAATGGAGACCGCAGTGTCCTAAGCTGTATTATGTGGCGTCTGGATAAAACCAGACTTTTACTGTAGAAAAATAATGTGAACCTTACGTTATCAAGTACAGCACATGGGTCATTCATTGTATAGACCTTTCAAGGAACGGGGATCGATTATCAGGTCACCCAACGAAAAAAGTGATCCGAAATCTTAAAAAGGTTACGTGTCCGGATAAGCAGTTTTGACGTTCACGTCCAAACGACTCAATATTTTAAGCTGGAATTTTGAGACAAGGTAAATACACCATTCCTCAATATTTTGGCGCTTAAATTTCATACGTACTCCGACTTTTATTTTTGAGACTTTGTTCAAATCGGAATAGTCCCTTTAACTGGTTAAAATAGGACTAGTTGAGAAAATTTTGACCATTTGATTAACCAGTTAGGAATATTGAATAAGTAGGAATATTTTCATTGAAAAATGTCCCATTTTTGTTGCCGGGAGCGCTAGTTGATTCCTCCTGTAATGGAAGGCCGAAAGACACATTGGTACAAAGTGATGAAAGTGAAATTCATGAAAGCTGCTTTTTGAGTTTTGGATTTGTTCGGATGAAATTCGGAATCCCCATTGCAGGATTCCGATTTGCGGCCCACACCCAGCACACCTGACCCAGAAAGTCTATTATACCAGCCCGTTAAAGCCACCGGCCACATACAACATGATCATCATCGCTCCATGGCCGGTCCAATACCCCCCCCCCCCCCCACTATAATGTTTAGCAGAAAAAGTTTTTTTAGACGAATTGGACAAAATTATTTTTTCATTTTTTGTCCGGCCGGCCGTTCGGGCGATCGCCCAATCCGCCCCTGATGATAGGATGTCAACCAATAATAATGACAAAAGGAATAGGGACCTACACAACCCTTTATTAACAATGAAAGTACAAATAAATCTGTATAATATATATTTAAAAATCCAGTGAAATGTATTATTCTTATAAATGTTAAAATTAATCTGTGTTTCTGCTGGCTCCTCTTCTCCCTTTCAGGTAACTTTTATCTGTGAAGAGTCACACAATATTTTTTTCTAGTGGACTGCAGACAATAAATGATTTTAAACACCGAAGTTCTGTTTTAACTTTTAATTATGGAAAGAGCTGCAAGAACTTTATATATGTAAATACTCCACGAGTCCAGCTATGTGGTTTTTACTGCGAGGACTTCGCTTTTCTACATTAAAACATCGGATTCATTTTGGCACAGGTTTTTTTTTCGATCCGCATCGATGGCATCAAACAGCTGTACCTCCTGTTTTGACTTGTTTTCATTATGACAAGGTAAGAAGATGACCCGCCCTCTCTTCTCACGACAGGGATTTTAAAACTTTGTTTTAAAGTGTCTTTTGATATACAAGAACATTTTCCTTTTTATAGTGTTTTTACCCATTTTCCGTATATTACTCCTTCATAACCAACCTGCCCATAATATCATATACATGTATTATGCGTTTCATTTGTAACAAATAACAACAAACAACAATGATATGCGGAGAGTCATATCCGCGAAGGCCGTAACTTTACGACATATAGTAACCGACTGGAGTCGATTTTTGATGAACGTCGAACACTGTAAGAACCATATACGATAATACGAAATTCAATCAAGAAATCAAACTATTTCATGTGATAAACTTCCGGGTTGCAGTTTTGGGTCTTCAATTCTTCACTTCAGAATGGGGCGACTCTGCCGCAACCAAAAAGATAACAGGGTGTCCAAACTTCAATGATAGGGATAAGAGAATATGTTCATTGGAAAGAGAATATTATATTCATTGTGTGTACATATTTTCATTAAGAGTCAACATCTTTCGCCGTCATGCGCGTCAGTGATGGGCATGAGTGCATACGCCTCCGATTCCACAAGATGCTATCATTGATGTCTGCCTATATAGTCACTCTATAGGATTAGGGCAACGTCAGCTAAACAACAAGTGGAAGCATTAATTAGACCAGACTGGTGTGTTTGAGTCGATGGTTTGAGTCATTTGGGATCCCAGCAACGAGTTGGGAACGGACATATTTGGGTCTGAGAAAAGGCACTTTCAGCAGTAAAAAAGGGCACTGTCTCTGGTAATGCGAAAGTCTTTTTTATTCACTACTGATCCGTCTGCCGGCCTGGAACCATTAAAAAAATATGGTTTGTGTGTGTGTGAGGGAGAGAGAGAGAGAGAGAGAGAGAGAGAGAGAGAGAGAGAGAGAGAGAGAGTTTAACGTCCACTCGACACAAACTAGGTCATTTCGGGACTAACATATGGTTTAATTTTATTTCAATAATTCGCTTGCGTGTAGATGCCTTTAACAATGGGGGGAAACCGGAGGACCCGGAGAAAACCATTCGGCCATTGAACCCCCCAAAATATGGTTTGTCATTTTATTTATACGGGGATGACTCCCAAAGCACTATTCATTTAAACCATAGAAGCCCATGCATTAATAAGCTTTGTAATAGTTGCTATTATCATCTGCTATTGGTAAAATTGGGAAGTTCATCCCACCAGATGTAACTACTTGAACTAGATCTTTATTCAGTTCATTTAAGTCCTGCTCGCAATTCTACAACAAAATGCACGTCGCATGATAAACCGTTTTATTATACTAGATACCTGCTAGATACATAATAAAATGCGAAATGATGCTACTTGTCTTTAAATGCTTGAATAATTTGACCTCGCTTTATCTTTTTTTTCTGGGGCCGGTTGCTCAAAATTCAGTTATTTTAACTCTAACGGATCGTTATCTTGCTAGCTTGTCGCTTGTTAACAGTCCGTTAAAACGGTCCGTTAAGTTTCTGTTGCTGGAAAGTCGATTTCTTTATCTGTTAGCTAACGGACTGATTAAAGTTAATCCAAGAGAAGATTGTTTGGTCATTAACTGAATTTTAATTTTTTAAATTCAATGTACATGTATAACAACTTCTTAGAAGTTAGTATTAACAAGAAACCGAAGAAAGTGGGACACCTGTGCAGTCTGTTCACAAAACTTTATTCAAGACAAAAAGATAACTGTAGAAATTCCTAAAGAAAACACTATAAAATAATCTAAAGAATTCTATAGTATTTTCCTATATAAATTTTAGAATAAAATGTAGACCATTGTTTCGCGCCAAAACGTAAACATGAAAGGGAACTGTAACTAAACACATATTGTATTAAAATGTTGAGCCATTTAAATAAATTTTTCAAACATTATTATACTTCGGTTAAAACCGAAGTATTATTACAGAACTATTTTCAGGCTGTTAAGTTTATCATGTCAGCAAAGATTCTTCATTTACCGGATATTTGCTACAAAATAGAAATTGATAATGATATAAGGTATTGTATAAATTCCCTCTATAACAGAATCTTAATAACATTCTATAGGCTCAGGGGTCTGTTTCACTAATTTTAACTAAGATAAAATCCAAATTTTAGTAATTTGGTTGTATAATATTAGCTTGATTTTAGTGCTTACTGCTTAGCCAATCAAAATTGAAGTATCTACTAAAATTTGGATTTTATCTTTATACTATTAGTTAAAGGGACAATAAGGTTTACGTTAGGCTTTTCAAACCATTTAGTTGAATTTTTCCAATTTTTTAAATTAGGTGTGTTAAGATGAAATTTGTATCATCAATTAATTGGAATATTGTAAAAAAGTACAATTTGTTGACCAGAATAAAGATTGGGACATAATATTCAGTTACAACAAGAGTGGTATTGGGCCTTTAAGATTTCGAGAAACAGGGTCCAGATCCCAATAAAATAATGTCATACTACAGACCTTTAGTACGTATATTTATTTATTACATTGTTCTATTGTAAGATCTGTGTGGATCAATCGAGCAGTCGACCTGTATTATAGCTATCTCTAGACAGATCTATTCAACAAGCTGTATTGCTATTAATATACACATCGTCGATAACACAGGTTGTCTATTCAGCTTGTGTAATAAGCTTATAAAATTACGATATAGGCCTACATGATTAGCATTTAGGTCCACAATTAGTTGGGCTATTATATGCAAAATAATGGAAACACGAACTTTTACGTTACAAGTCGCTTCAATTCATATGGTTTATTATTATAATTTATAAATAAATATTCTATAAAGATGGCTGATCAAGGTAAAGTAAACTATATTCTTTCATTAAGTAAGATTACAGGGTGAAGATAAATCATTTTAAAAAGTCACTGGATCTCGGGAGATTCAACAAGTAAACGTTACAAAGATGGTCCTATAATAAGCGACTGTCATGATTATCTGGGGAAAGTAAAAAGTTAAAGGGACATATCACCCCAAAAAAACCATTATGCACGTTTTTCAGCAGAAAAGATATTTGCTTAAATGACAAACCTGACTTTCCTTATGTTTGGACTGACGATGTGTACATTGTACTATGACATCATAATAACAAGCAGAGTTATGTACTATGACATCATAATAACAAGCAAAGTTATGTAGCTATGATATTGGAACTAGAAGCAGACCATTCATGTAGGCTAATTCAATCATTTTGTATAATTCTTTAGTTGATTTTTTTCCTTTTTTTTTGCATCTTCATTGTCATGAATGTAAAATATTTTATGATAATGCACAATATCGTATAATTTATTAATAATCAAGATACGTTATGCACATAACAACGAGACCGTAAATACACTGTAAACCCCATTTGTGCTTGATATACTTTTGTTGTCTGCCATGTCTGTATATATACGCATGCATACGCCCTATTGAATGTCTGGTCCGCGGTTTTGTATTGTGTATTTATTTATGTGCTGTGCCGTCCAGTGTACACAAACTAAGTCATTTCGGGACTAACACATGGTTCAAGGGGTCTTTAGTAGTGGGAGGAAACCGGAGGACCTGGAGAAAACCTACCAGGTTGGACAGGGGACCCAACTCCTTGTCACGTACAACCGGGGAATCGAAACCCAAAGGCCAATATAACTAAATCATACAAGGTGAAGTTAGACATTCTCGCGTATATTCAGTTTTTTTTCCACAATGTTAATTTAACTTTCAACATAATGAAAATATATCGTGATGGTAGATTCAGTGGCAATCGTCGAAGACAATTTATGACTATTCATGTCAAAACTTCAACCATCATAACTCCGTTCAGAAAATAGGAATTTGATTGGAATTTCAATACATTCCTATTTTCATTATCTATTTTTGAACTATTATAACAAGCACAGCCAGCTCTTCCTCTGAATTTCGCATATTGTGTCTTTAACATTGGTATTGAATTATTTCCACAGCCGATGCTCCACCACCACCTAAACCTAAGGAAATTGAGGTTTTATCCGATGCTAGCCTGGTACTACTGGCTAGATACCTAGGACAAGAAAATAGTTTGGATATCATCGTGTTTGCCATGTTGTTAAATATACCCACAACATCCATTATCAACTCCATCTTATCAATTAATAACGAGGGATTTTCACGGGCGTCAGAAACGGAGAAAATTTCCATATCGGAGAAATGTGTTTTATTATGGAAGGAACTGTCTAAAGATGGTAAAACAAAGGATAGAATTAAAACCTTAGAAAGAGCACTCCGAGAAATGGAAAAGGGCGACATTGCTGATACAATAGTGGAACGACATCAACAAAAACTGGAGCTAACTCCTGATGTTTTTGCACAATAAACAACCTTGATTATATTTTTAGTAGAGGTTTCATTAATAAACCCCAATCTTGAAGTCAGTGGGAATCAGACCACAGGAAATTGGTCAAACTGGTCAGCAGTAAATATTCTTTTTACTGCTGTAAAACAGTTTGGAAATTTATCTTACAGTTGGATTCTTCATGATGCTAAGCAACATAATAAATAACCCCAAAAAAAATGGTGAAATTAATATTTTGAATTCTCCTTACACATTAAAAGATATTTCTAAAAAGTATTTCTAACCATTCCAGTTGTAGTTTTTGTACAATAGTAACAAAATAAATAAAAACATTTGTTTGAAGATTTTTATATATTTTTTTTATTTTGAGTTTTTTTGGGTATACATTGAGGGATATTTTAACATGATGACACACATACATGTACAATGATTCAAGTATTAACAATAAAATGATTCTTACATACAAAGTCAATTTTGAACAACTAACTGTAAATTAGACCTCAGTTAATCTCGTCAGTTACACCCCTGTGTTCTTCTGGTGTAAATTTTAACGGACTAACTTGTATGCAGAGTGGAGATATAATATACAAAGACATCTCGACAGTTCTATCCCTGGGCTTCTCTGGTTTTAATTTTAACTTGTTTGAAGGTTTAGATTTGGTTCTATACAGGGTAGTATTATAACATACCCTGGTACATTAACTGAAGGTTTAGATTTGGTTCTATAATGGGTGGTAATATAAAATACATCCTGGGTTAATTTTAACTTGTCTAAGTTTTACATTTGGTTCTATACAGGGTGGTAATATAACACATGTCCTGGGTTATTTTCAACTTGTCTGAAGTGGATTGGTTTTAGCAAGCAGCACGACAGACTATTTCAAATTTATATTTATGCAGATAACCCTGCCAGAATATTTTTGTTTAAATGGGACGACAGCTTTGATGTAGATCACAATAAAATTGGATGAACTGGATGAATGTGAAGTGTTATTTTATTAAAATCAACACATCAAATTTATCAAACTTACATTTTAATTTATTTGTCTAGTTGACATTTTTTGGCCCACCTCCCATTTAAAATAACATATTTCCTTTCAATTGAAATAACATATTTCCTCTCATTTGAAACAACATATTCAAATACTGTTTCAAATTTAAAACCAAACATGGAGTCTTGGCCAACGTTTAAAAATTTATAACGACAAGAACATTTAAAACCAATGTAATTAGTGATTGATCAGTCATCAATTACTAAAGTCGCTGTTATCATTGTTCACATGTATATAATGCCTTACAATATTTTGTATTTTGAATGATGAAGACCAGAGAAACCAATGCTTTAAATGTAACAGTATTAAATAGATATAATCTTTGAATGGCATTTAGCATTATAACACAACACAGTACTATAGTGTTATAGTATTAAATAGAATCATATCCCATATATAGAATGTACACATCAATATTTATAAAGTTTTATAGATTTATATTTACAAAATATGATAAAAGGTAAAAAGAGTGATCATAAAAAAGGGATTTAATGTAACTTTTTAACAACATAATTGTAATGACAAAGCCCAAATAAGCCACTTTGCACTGGATTGGTTTTTTTTAAGTGCCAATCTGATTACAATACAGATCTATATTTCGTTTCGTTTCGTTTTTTTATACTTTCGATGGCCTACACTACATGAAGATCTGACCGGTTGTAGCAATAGGTCGCATCAGAGGTCATACGAGCAGCTTTTGATGTCAGACATTTGATTAACCAATCAGCATTGATGTCTCTAGTGGATTACCCACAGTTCTGTGCAAGACCCGTCTAAAGATCGTCGTAACAGACTGTTTCATTGGCTAATCCCTCACTTCAAGCAGAACACGAGTTAAATAACAACTCTTCCCGATCCTAGTGTAGTAAAGACAAGTAAAACGACATTTTGAACTAAAAAAAACGAAACGAAATAGGATCTGTGTTTTAATCAGATTGTTTACGTGCATACAAATAGAATAATATTTAAATTTAACATATTTGATGCTCTGATTAGTTATAAATGTAAATTAAAAACAAACCAGATTGATGTGTAAGCATCAATGAGGAATTCTTGCGCCGAACACTCTCACATGATAGACTTGAATGTCAAGGACACACTGACATTTCAAACACTAGTCATAGGGAATGCTCGATTGTCACTCCGGAACGTCCCGAAATGACTGAATTACAATCGAGTGATGCAGAATTCAGTCCTTTCAAAAGTTCTTTCTGTCCTGACAACAGAGGTTTGCGTAAAATCGTGACTTAATTAAAAACACTATGAATATGTTTCAGCTGTCATGGTTGGTTGAGGTATTTTCTTATGCAGTTGGTGCATTCGTTGTAGCCCGAAATCCCCTCTTTCACTCGATTGTCACTAATGTTGGGAATTAGAGAATTCAGTTCCGGAACGTTCAATCAGGTATTCCCGTATAGTAACAGGTTTGATTTTTGGTGGACAAAAACATTTATAGAGAGAGAGAGAGAATGGGGTATAACGTCCACTCGACATAAACTAAGTCATTTCGGGACTAACATATGATTCAATTTTATTTCAATAATTCACCTTTGTGAAGAGGTCTTTAGCAGTGGGAGGAAACCAGAGGTCCCGGAGAAAACCCATGAGATTGGACAAGTGACCCTATGCCTTGTGACATACAACCAGAGAATCGAAACCACGCCAGTTGACTCAATGACAGAACTTCTGATTCAAAACATTTATAGAAATTTAATGTGTAAAATACTTAGCAGCTGTGATTAAAGGGTGACAAATTCATAGAATTAAAGTGTCTGTCCGTCATTTGTATTTTTCAGAAAATATCAGATTGTCCGCTTAATCCACACTATAATGTACTCAAATTAATTATTATTTAAACATACATTATGCAAGAGCTAAATCTGCCTATTGCAGGTCTTTCTTTTGGCCTGAAAGTTTATATAAATTATTACTTAGACATTTATTAACATAACAAGACCATAATCAACTCTCAATGCCATCAGGTGGGTCCGATTCTAAGCAGATTAAAACAGTTCAGTCATTTAATGATTTACCGTAAAAATGGTGAAGTGAGGCATACATCTTGTCAAACCTTCAAAGGCTAATATCTTCACTCAGAATAAAGTAATTTGAATGAAATCTTCAATATATTCATTTTGCATGATCTATTTTTGAACTATTATAGCAAAAACGTCCAGCTCTTTTATCTTAATCTTACATAATGTATCTTTAATTAAGGAAACAAAATATCAATAATAGATAAACTCGTGGATTGGGTTCAATCGAATTAAAAAGAAGCTCATCGAGAGTTCAGTGAAAATCATAGGTGAACCTGACTATATCCTATATATTGCCCTGGGTATTAAATTTGACATGGTTTTAATTTATCATATCTTTGTAAATATTGAACAAAATTGAACCCTATTTGAACTGATATACCTTTTAGAGATTCAACTTTCACAATATTGTAGTTGACAAAGGATTAACGATCCCTCAAATGACGTTCAGAGATTTAAAGGAACCAATTAATCGCTGAGAAATATAACCATATTAAACATTCACATTCTTGAACTCTGTAACTATCGTAAGTGATTAATGATCCCTCAAATGACGTTCAGGGACTTTAAAGCAGTGGTTCTCAATCTTTTTTTGCCAATGGCTGGAACACATGAAAACATAGCGGCACATATGAAAAATATTTGAATTTTGCAAAATAAAAACATGGTAAGTCAGACATCATACAACCGTAGACAGAGATTAGTCATAGACACATAGAATGACCCAAACTACATAAAGAAAAACACAGCTTTTCAGTAGACACCAGTGAATACTCAATTGGGATCACATGGTTTTTCCATGTTCTTAACGTGACGTTCAAAATTCCACGGAACACTTAGGAAGATTGCGGCACACTGGTTGAGAATCACTGCTTTAAAGGAATCAATTAATCGCTGAGAAATATAATCAATTACAGTACTACATCATTACATATAAATAGCACTAGGTTATTTTCTTTATAAAAATTGTATTTGATAAAAAAAATGTATTTGACCTGGTTTAAAATACTTATGGCATTTATCGCCAAATTCACACTTTAACATAGAAACACATGATCCCAAATAACAAACAATTCATATGTCTTATAATGAACTATAGTATTAATGGCAATAGTTGATAACAAATTGTCCACCAGTCACACTCAATATGAATAATTAATTTTTCAACTACAATCAACTCTTTATGACTAGGTAAACGTTAATTGTTGTGGTATCTGAAAAATATAAGAATTGTTTTGTTTAAAACATCAAAATGAACACTGCAATTAATTTCATGTACCGGTATATCGAAAATCACTCATTTACCGTTTTCCTATATTAATCTCTTCTCTGGTCTCTGATAGTAAAATTTTCACCATTGTTAATGGCTAGGGGAATAGTCAGAAAGCAATGGATTGGGTTTAACATCTCATCAACACAATACTTTGGTCATTTTGAGACAAACATATGGTCATTTTTATATGGGATGGCAGGGAGGAGAACTTTGCCAAGGCAGCTATGTGTGAATTGCTAGGGAGGAGAATTTTGCCCAGGCAGCTACATTTCTGCTTATCCTTCTAAATTTCCAACTGTCATTGGTCCTTTTACGTGAACGCCTATATGTATAGACATGCCCTTTTATTTTGTACCTTCCAAATGACTAGACCCTTTCTTTGTCAGCCCCGCAGGAAGGATTGACTGTTAGGCTACATCCACACTCAATAGTCAGAAAAACTAAGCCATATTTTGCATTTTAGGAGGACTTCTCAATCATCGAATTGTTGAAAGGATCTGGGGAAAATTTTTGAAAAACTAAAACTGACTAGCTGCACAGTCAAAGAGAACATAAGGCCTAATCCTTTGTTCTTTTGTCCAAATCTAAAGCATTTATCCTTCCTGCTTATGCAATGTACATGGAACTTCAGGGTCAGCTGGTTTATATAAGTGAATATAGTTTGTTGGTTCAAGAAAACTCCAACACGTTTTACCTGTGTGGGATATGCTGTAGTATATATGACATTAGCTTGACCGTCTCCTAATATGGTATTCGAGGTAACTGAAATAAATAATAATAATAATAATAGTTTTAATCTTACATAGTAATAAAAATTTGCTTCACTTTCAAAATTTGGAATTGTCTGTGAAATGAAATGAAATGGGGTTTAACACCTTACTTTTATTTCCCAACAAATTCCAAGTGTCAAGCCTTCATTTATGTGCACGTCAAAAAGTACATGTGGACCATTGTTTTGTGTCCTATCCGAACTACAAGACACTTTTCCTTGTCGGGTCCTCATGTACTGCATCACTGAAAACGGGAAAGTTGACTGGAGAATCCGAAGTAACTTTCTGGCTCAACACCAGGATCTCATTGTATTAGTGAATCAGTGCTGTATTCACCGAGCAATTATGGCTGTCAGATATTCTATGTACTGTATTCACCGAGCCACTGTGGCTGTCAGATATTCTATGTGCTGTATTCACCAAGCCAATGATGTTGTCAATCTGATTAAAAACGGTTCTATTTCGTTTCGTTTTTTATAGTTTAAAATTTCGTTCAACTTGTCTTTACTACACTAGGATCTGGTAAAATTGTTATCATTAACGTGTTCTGGATGTCGTTAGGGATTAGCCAATGAAACGGTCTGTTACGGCGAGCTTTAGGCGTGTTTTGCACGGAACTGTGGGTAATGCATTAGAAACATCAATTCTGATTGATTAATCAAATGTCTGACTTCATAGGGTCAAAAGCCGCACGTATGACCTCTGACGCGACTTATCGCTACAACTTGTCAGATCTTCATGTAGTGTAGGCCATCGAAAGTAAAAAACGAAACGAATTACAGATCCAAATTTTAATCAGATTGATGTGGTTGTCAGATTGTATGTGCTGTATTCAAATACTGTTTTCTTTATGTGTTGTGCATCGGTATCTATTACATTCATGCTCTTAAGTGACGAAGATGTCTGCCAAAACAAATTAGTCAGTTATCGGCACTAGAAATAATTCAACTAACTCCTATCAAAACCGTTTATCTGTATTTAAGAAATTTTTCGAACTGTTTTAAAACATGCATTTAATATAATGTTTGAATATTCTCACCAAATGAATCTTCACCAATATCATCTATTGTATCTTGACTAGCAGAACTTGAACTTATACTTTTCTCACTCTTTGAAGACTAAAATATATTTATACATATTTTAATAAAAACGTCTATTAACTCAAATTATTATACTAAGCTAATACTTCACCATAGTCAGGTGCGAAAATAATCATTACAGTTATACCTGACATTTTGTGCTTTGCGTCGGGACATTATTAAAAATATACATAAAAAAAAAATATGTGCTACACAAAATGACACAGGTGTAACAGTTGCCATATTCTAAGTTTGAATATAGCATCAATTATTAACCACTTGGCGTAATACCTTACATCACTAAAACTGATTCATTAAAAATAAAATATCAAAAAGATTGATAGCCAGACAACCAAACATATGACCACAGCAGCTAAGTAGTTCAGGCAGTTTGCGAAGGTTGTTGCATATTGATAATAAAGTTAAAAGTCATTCAGTTGATAATTTTAGCCTCTAAAGTGTCCACAAGCAATGGTTTAACATCTGCTTGACACAAACTAGGTCATTTCAGAAATAACATATGATTCAATTTTTATTCCAATAATTCGCTTGCGCATAGGGGTCTTTAGCAATGGGAGGAAATCGGAGTACCTGGAGGAAACTTGGCAGGTTGGACAGGTTCCCTTACTCCTTGTCCTTGTCACGTAAAAGCAGGGAATCAAAACCACACAACCTGACTCAATGACAGACCGTATGATCTAAACCCTCCTATAGACCGACGGACCGGATGATGACAACACATGACCACATTTCAATGTAAGCATTTAACAATTACCTCTCTGTATTTTTGTAGATATAATTTTAATGGTTCAACGTAACTATCAAACCCGAGAGTAGACATAGCAAATAATATATCTTCACCATTAATAGTTTTTCTTTTTTCCTGATGGCATCTTTCACTTGCTCTATAAATCTTGTTAAAGAATTAAAACTATTTGTTTTATTAGAATATGTCACATAATCAAAATGATCTCTTCTTTTAAATAAGAGAAGGGTGATGAAGGGGGGGGGGGGGTTCTCATAAAGATACAGATTGTTCTGTTCTGAGAAAAAAGATAAAGAAATGTTAAGGTTACTTCGCAAAACTAGTCGAGCTGCCAGTCATTTTTATTTGGTTCACATTCATTGACAGATTTTGCTAAACTTAAATTAACAAGACCATTTTTTTTTTTACTAAATAATACCACACGCTTCACGCTTCAGCATTATCTCAAGCTTATATATATTATATTCATAAAAAGTAACAATTTAACTCAGCACTCTATTTATTGGGTTTTGTTTTAAGGATAAATTCTTTGAAATTCTAATTTTAATATGGCATCTATGTTGGCTGACCGTTAAACTCTCCAGTTAGTCACTTCCACTGTCAGTCAGTTGAGACTGGCAAATATAAATATGACAGAAACAAGAGGCATTGCTTCAAGTCAAGTTTAGTAACGCCTTTCAACTGGCTTTGAAATTCAAGTTTTATGGCATTTAAATTGGCTGACAGGTAAGTTCTTAGTCAGTCTATGGCCTGTCAGTCAATGACTAAAACAAGAGTCCTTGCTATAATGCAACAGAATTCAATTGGCTCTTCATTACACGATTTTACAGTTCAATAACCTGGTATCAAGATAGAATATAACAGGATGTTATGAGTTTGGGGTTATAAAAGGATACTCGCTAGTAATAAAACTGATAAACTCTGAAACACATTCTTGTACACATTCTTTAGCATCCTTAGCAATCTGTAATACAAGGCAATACTAACATATGAATAACATGTAAGTAAATTTTAAGACAGACAACATAATCTAAACATGAGAGATGAGACTGCTCAAAGCAGATCAAAACTTTAATTACCAAGATTCTTTTCAAGAAAAAATATATTTCTATAGAAAATGGTCACTTACTAGATATCAAAAACAAATAAAAACAGACTGTTTTTAGAAATTTGTTTTTTTGTATATTTTATCTAATTATTTCAAATGAGATGCCACAGACGCTCAGAGAATAAGGCACTGGCTCACTAGCCAGGGAGTTGTGGGTTTGACCCTTTTGTTGATCGAGAAAGTACCTTCTTGGGCTAAATTTCTCTTGTCCGTCTTGATTAGCCCAGTGGGTGCATAAAACCCCATTTTATATGATTTTAAGTGATTGAGTTTGTATTATTACCTTTCCTGTCGTTGGGACTGATTTTTTCATTATTCTGGCAACATTGGCTATCGGCAAGAAACGGTCCTGAAATTAATTCAAATATCTTTACATAAGATACAAAACCATAAATTAATAATAAAGGTCAACTAAACAGTTAAGATCTATACAGTGCCACATTGACCTATAGGCTTGGCGGGATGAAGCCTTGGACATCAAGATCTAGGAGGCCTCCAGTTAAGGTGTATAATATTTTTGACACTGTCAGAAGCCTTTCTTGAGTCAACTGGAGTGGTTTCGATTCCCTGTACGTGACAAGGAGTCGGGTCTCCTGTCTAACCTCGTGGGTTTTCTATGGGTCCTCTGGTTTCCTTCCACTGCTAAAGACCCCTATGCGCAAGCAAATTATTGAAATAAAATTGAACCATGTTTGTCCCGAAATGACCTAGTTTGTGTCGAGTTTAGGTTAATACCCATTTCTCTCTCTCATAAGTCTTTCTTACATGCACTGTAGTCTTAAATCCGTCACTGCTCACTTTCATCTTGGCTTCATAAGTAGAATATCTTACGATCTCACTTTATCTTAATCTGTTTTAAGTTCTAACTACAGAAACTGATTCAATTTTAAAATGTGTAGTTAGTAGACAGAGAATTGAGTTTAGTATCTGAAAACATATTTATATCTTATGTCGACAATATCAAATATTTGCAGAAGATGCGGCTGCATATATAGGACAATGATTTGAAGAGCTGCTTCATTATTATTACCTGTTCTCTTAGAGGTTCATTATTGCCTGGATCTTCTTCTCCGTCACCTGAACCTATTGTATCTTCGCCTTCACCTTAAATAATTCAAATATTTGTAAATTAAAACAAAACAACAGTGCACATTTATCTTTATAAAGAATTTAGCAATCAAATTGTTTATTATCACTCTGCATAATCCAATATTGAACTAATGAAACAATACATCTGTGTCATCACTCAATTAGTTATTATGTTCTAAAGAATATCAGGCATCAGCCAATCAAACTGATTATCTATGCTTAGCCTAAACAGAAAATTCTCATCATCAAACCCAGTCAAGACATTCAGTTCTCCTAATGAACAACTACATCACGTTTGAACATTCTAGGTCAATTAGATTAAAGCAGAGTTATCATGTCCCAAAAAAGTGTTATGGATGCACAGACAACTGAACAAACACATTTTAATAGCCCCTTGCTCAGGCTGACAATAATTAAGACTAGTAAATCGGATAGAGATGTTATCTGATCTGGGAGCCAGGCCCGGGTGGCTCAGTGAGTAAGGTGATGGCTCACTACCCAGGGGGTCTCAGGTTCGCTCCTGGTGTTGGCTGAGAAAGTTCTGGCTCAGGGAGCAGGCTGTAGTGTTGCTGTCCAAGAAACTTAAGACCATATTACTTTATTACCTTCTATTACATTTACATATTGTGTATTAGGTAGAAATGATTCATTGAGGCTGTTATCATTGCCTCCTTCGGCTCCTGCTTCCATACCGTTACTTCTGAAAACAAATAAATAAAGATTATCAATTAAATTGTACCTGCATTAACACTATTAACAGTCACATTTTTATTCTATCATCTAATTCTATAGCAGTCTTTGAGAACTATTAAAATACTGGTCCAGATCTTAAAATAGCAATTACCGGTAGGCCTAGAGTATTTTTCAAAATCATAGAATTATGCAGTAAGGTTTTACTTTTACTTCAATGTGGATTAGTTAATTAAAGATACATTATGGGAGATTCGATAACGAATTGGCAGTTCTCACAATAATAGTTAAAAACTAGATAATGTAAAGGCAATTTGCTGAAAATTTCAGTCAAATTGATCCACTATGAACCGAGAAATAAGCGATCAAAAGTTCCACATAGCCTCGGTCATCATTACTAAAGTCGGTAAGACAAAAATCATAGTCTCGATTATCCATTTAATCATTAAATCGAGAAGGAAAGTTATGCAGCAAATCAGATCATAATCCAACAATTATCGCAGGCTAGCGTTGACATCGAGAGTTGATTATGGTCTGGATACGTTAATTAATGTCTAATTAATAGTTTATATACGTTTCATGCCTAAAGAAAGACCTACATGTACAATAGGCAGATTTAGCTCTTGCATAATGTATGTTTAAGCTTTTATGTTAAGATATGTGTAATATGATTTCGGGCCAGATTAAATGGAAATTAAGGGAGTTACAGGCTTGAAAATTTTTGTAATCAAATCAGGACAAAACATCAGAACCATTCCTAGGATTTGTAAAAAATAGTATGATAATATTATTAATATTGCAAATCAAAATAATGATTCCAGTCCACTGTGTAATAAAATCTATAGATTTAAAAATCTAAAAAATATCTAACCCCAAACACAATTTCTGTTTATACTTTGTGAACTTGTCATTCTGATAGTGACAGTCTTCAGGCTCAGGCATCATAAAATAAACAGGGATCTAGGCCTAGGCCTAGAGAGGCTAACTCATTTATTGATTTGACATTTTCGAGGTTATCTGAAATTTTAATACTAATAATAGCCTATAGTGAAGACCTGGTCCAGTATAGGCTTAGGAGTTAGGTATAGTTCGACCAACTAAAAAGTTTATCGTGAAAATCTATTATACAGGCTACTTCATATTGAGTCCAAAAATTATTTAGCACAAAAGAAAATGGCGGTGTTGAATTTTTTTGTGAAATCGCCACGAATGAAACTTGAAGTATTAAAATTTTATTCTGATCTTATCACTTTTGTGACAGATCGAAGATGGTTTAAAACAGTTACACGTGGAATTCATTGGCCAAAGGATAATAACAACAAACCTGAATGATTGAGACGAGCTTGAGAAATTGGTTGGTCAACGTTACAGCCAGTGAGATTGCAGGAGTCACCCAGCCACTCAGCGAAGAATGCCATGAATGATGGCTGTTCCAATGACTAGACTGCTCCCCTGAAAATGGTTTTAATTTCACATAAACCTGGGCTTATAGATATTTTGACACTGTATAAATAAACGAAAATACAGAAGTTGACCAACAATTTTACATATTTAAGCAGATATTATGTATCTAATTTACGTATTATTTCCAAAACTAAAAGTGATCAATCGTTGGTGCCAAGGGGGGGTGTTTTTTCGATACTCTAAAGTAAACCGCTTTACTTCTTGAAAACGCATATATTTATATAAATGCGCTAAATTAGTTCTAGGGATTCCCCTGAAAATGTGTTGTATTTTCTACAATATAAAGCATTACAATATGTATAAACTTCTTGAATCAGACTCTTGAAATGAAATTATATCATCATGCATGATGATATCTCTTTTAATTACAAAGAAGCACAAAAAATATATTGCCAGATTATCCATGTGCATCGTCAGCACGGAATTAGGGGAACCACCATTTATTTTTACGTCGTGAGACGGAACTCATTGGAAAGGTGTTATTTCAATAATATCAGAATTATTTCCTTGTTAGTCATTATTAATGTTAATTTCAACATGCATTTGACCGTGAAAGTGTTAAACGGCGAAGAATGTACTGTTTCTGTAAGTAATAGCCTGAATTTAGGCTTCAACTGAAAAAAAAGTTGGAGAATCCAATTGAATTCCTATCCAAAACATATCAGTTAAAACATAGATAATTATAAGCGGCTGTGTTTTTGATCCCGTTATTCTGTTGTCATTGAAGATTGTAGTAGATCTCGATTGAGATATTTCCATGGGCGGGGGGCGCACCTCTGGGTTGACAAAGTAAAGTGGACTTTGTCCTTCGGATGGCACGCCAATGTGAATGTCAGACACAAACCATGGTCCTATGACAATTTGAAACTTGAAGATGAGTAATCTGATGTCTGCTACCATTAAAAATTCTCCTCCCAGAATTTGTATTTTGTATATGCAATCAGAGCGGGTGCTCGATTTACAGTCCAGAATGTTCCGAATTGACAGAATTGCAATCGAGTAACGTGGAATTCAGTTCTGTCAGTCCTGACAACGGAGATGGTGTGAGTAGAATCGTGACGTAATTAAACACAACGAATAGGTGTCGGCTGCATGGTTGGTTGAGATATTTACTTATTCAGTCGACACATGCGTTGTAGCCCGAAATCCACCTTTTCACTTGATTTTCACTATTTTTGTGATTGAGAGAATTCAATCCCGGAACGTTGAATCGAGTACCCCCGGAGAGTAACCTTATGTTAGGGTCAAGGTCAAGTTATGGTACCAAAATTTTACATTAAGAACCAGCTAGGCTATTTAGTGTTATTTCAGGATAGACAATTCTTCCATTAATTGTCATCATCAAATGTTATTGATGGTGGGATGGGGAGGGGGAAGGCAAGTTTTCAAACAGCTGCGCTGTAGATCATAAGGTCTATCACACAGGCAAGTTTTTTTAGTCCTCCCCTCCGAATCCTTCCAATGCTAAATATTGTACCATGTTAGTCCAAAAATGACCTAAATCATGTCAAGTGGACCTTAAACCCATCTCTCTCTCTCTCTCTCTCAAATGTGATTCAGTGAAAAGTAGCCAACCTTAAAAGGCATTATCACTCTACATGTACATGAGAAACAATATATAATAAATAAGCTATTTTGTATGAGAGTTCTTCATTTAAACTCCCTGACAAATGCTAAAATGATCTTGAATAAAGTTAGAACGTGTATCCCTGTAATTACTTTCGCAGACATATACAATGTACCAACAAATTAATTGGTTTCCTAAGCACTAAGGTCCTTTTAAGTGTCTGTGACATATTTTTTGGTACAATATGGTTTTAATAGAAAATAGGTTAGACAGCAAACAAATGTAAAAAAACAGTAATTTTTTTTTACTTGAAAGTATTCTTGCTGAACCATAAAACATAATTATCTTTATGCATAAGTCTAGTAGTTCTTAATAGATTGTTTCTGTTTTTTTAGGCTTCCCCAAGTAGTATGGTAACAGACATAAAAGAACAGGTATCAGCTTTATTAGGAGTACCAGCTTCAAGTCAACGATTAACATTTAAAGGAAAGACTATGCTAGGTTTGTTTATCTCCAAATTTAAAGAAAAACTGTGAGGCAGATATACTAAGATGAAATACAAATGGATCCCTAATTTGATTATAAGACATGATGTAGCTAAAACATTGTTTTTAACTGGATGTTTACTGACACAAGAAATTCATCAACAACCCACGGTGGTCATAACAGCTTACTTTACAGTTAAACATCGGCACAATGTTGAGTCCGAATTGTTGCAACATAATGCCGTCTTTCACACAGTCCGGCAGTGCATAGTCTGCACTGAACAGTGTCAGTACTGATGTGGACCCCTAACAGTACATGTACACATGTAGTAACAGTACAGGAAGCTGGGAAAATGTGATCCAGCTGATCTTGTTGAGGCAGTTTTCACTTGTTTCCATCTTTACCTTGGCCGATATTTAGAGCATTGTTTTGTGGTTCATTTATGCAATCTGGATAAAATCATTCTCCCATGTTATCATCATGATCTGATGTTATATTCTGAATTACAAGATTAAAGTTGTCAAACGTGATTTACAATCATCCATTTAAAAAAGATGTGCATTTTCTCTGCATCTCAGTAGATTTGTCTAGTTATATTTTTTGCTAATTGCACAGGAGTAAACTATGTCAGCACAAAGACATTTTATTTCTAATGGTGTCTTTATTAGATATCTGGGGGTGGCCGAATGGTTAGCGTATGTGCGCTGTATCATAACGTCTGTTTTTGAGTCAGCTTGTGGTTTTGATTTCCCGGTTGTATGTGACAAGGAGTAGGGTCGCCTGTCCAACCTCGTGGGTTTTCTCCAGGTCCTCTGGTTTCCTCTCACTGCTAAAGAGCCCTACACACAAGCGAATTATTGAAATAAAATTAAACCATGTTAGTCCTGAAAC
The DNA here is from genome assembly GCF_932274485.2 of Patella vulgata. NCBI lineage: Eukaryota > Metazoa > Mollusca > Gastropoda > Patellidae > Patella > Patella vulgata. Next base: position 11,435,082 of record NC_065885.2, read on the forward strand.
GACCTAGTTTGTGTCGAGTTTACTTTAAACCCCTGTTTAAACCCGCTATCAAATTATAACATAACAGTTGTAAGGAAATGATACAAAAACAAGCTAAAAGCTTAAATAAATTTGCAAGGATGGAGCATAAAAGTTGGACGTTAAACTCTATTTCATTTCTACTGGGTGTCCACATGGGCAACTTTTAAACAAATTTAAATGAATAATGAAAGCGAAATAATATGTGAGATATATTTGTTAAAAATTTGTCTGTATGCAACTGTATTCAAACGTGAATTTTAGTTTTACCCAGGCCTTGAAATAACCATTTTACTGTAGTTGTACCTGATGAAATGTGACAGGTGGTTTATTTCCAAGCTTTATGATATTGTAAATATATCATGATGGTCATTCATTGCACATGTTTCCACTTTAGAGAAAGCGCTGATAATCTCGTAGTGTACACAATTGAAAAGCAGGACTTTGATACGACTTAAATTGTAGATTATATATTTGTCATGAAAACTCAAAACTCAAATATTTTAAGGATGTTGCCCTTTTTTTGGTTGAAGCCTGCTTTTGTAAATAATTCAGTTTTCATGAATAATCATCTCTGGTACGTACAAATATAGTGTTTCCAGAATTTTTCAGTTCCTTCAAAGTTAACCTGTGATTCCCAGTCCACACATTTTTTATCTGTATTTTTCAGATAGTAAAAAATTAAGTGAATATGATATAATGGATGGTGTAAGAATTATGTTAACTGTTAAAAAATCTGGTAATAAAGACTCTTCTGTGATAACTGCCTCTCCTGTTTGGCAGAAAATGTTAGAATTTCTAAAAAGACACTTTAAAGAAAAGGATGCAGATTTAGTGTTGAAAGAATTTATAAAGGTAGAGTAATTTATAGAAATTTTGTTTTCTGGTATTTAAAGATGGGTTCCCAGAAAAGTATTTATCGGGTAGTTATTTCCAATAAAAGTATGGCAATTTTGGTATATATGGAAAGTAGAGATATCCAATCTTACTAGAAAAATATTGGATCCCCCGAAAAACACTCATGGAGCATATACAGGACAAAATGTAAGGGTTCCCCTAATCGACAGCCTGACGATTGGGAATTTCTGCATGTGTGATGTCAAAGGTCACATGCGAACATTGAGCGCTTGATGTACAAGTTGATAAACTTTATGAAGAGTTAGACGTACAACAATTTCTGAGATAAAAATGACGGAAAAGACGCAGGTAGTGGATAATCCGAGAATTTAATTAGGATTCGATATTTGTAATAAATAGTAAGCGATTAAAGAAAACATCGTCTTATGTATGCAATGAATTCTCCTCTTGACTTCCAAGAGAGTAAGTCACGTGAGGTAAACATGACCTGGTTTGATCGAATTTTTATAGCATGGCATTCATTTGCAATTACAATGTTTCAAAAGGATTTGAAGCAAAATTATGACAAATTAATTAGTTTGAATATGTTTTTGGTCCATATATACCATTAAATCACCTAGTTTGTAGTACGCAGGAATGTATCTTTACGAGTTTGATGCCAAGTATCCTTAAAGATAGATCATGTAACAATTTTTTAGAAATACATCCTACACATGTAATTACCAGGTAGCACCAGACGTAGATGTAAATATTGACTACCCCTGAGAAAAGTTTTGAGTTTTATACATGTAGGCCATTTTCGAACCACATGAAACTACTTGTTCCTTGACTGCATCAAATAACCAAAGTGAAATTTGGGGGGAAAGGGTTAAAGGGACAATAACACTCTTGCTGGCTTGACAGCTCCAGTAAATATATATTAGCCTTATTCTAAGTACACCTGTTGTGTAAATTATCCATTACATCCTATTTTACTTGTCCAGAGGGTTGGAAAATATTTTTAAATCCAAGTCACATTTGAAAAGGTTTACGTTGGGCTTTTCAAATCATTAAGTTGAATTTTTCCAATTTTTTAAATTAGGTGTGTTAAGATGAAATTTGTATCATCCATTAATTGGAATACTGTAAAATAGTACAATTTGTTGACCAGAATAAAGATTGGGACATATTATTCAGTTACAACAAGAGTGGTATTGAGCCTTAAATGTCGTACTTTTCTGCACCAACCAGGCTGCTGAGGACAGAAATACCGCCCAAGTCACATAAACGGTCCTTTAATCGTTCCCAGCCATGCATGTGACTGACGGTTTGAGGGAGTAAAGGAATCAGTATTTTCGGGCATTCCTTCGGCTAAAGGGTAATAACAGAACTATTTTCATTGTCACAATTTTGGCAAGTTTTGTACAATGAGCAAGAAATATACATGTATCAATACATAAATTTTATACTCTGCATTGGAGAAATCATTTAGGGCTGTCAAAAAATATTGCTATATTGAAATACAGTCTTCTGTGATACACACATTTGATACATTTTGACGTTTTCGCTTATTTTTATTTTAGAAATATGAAGTTAATTATTTGTTTTTCTTTGTAGAACTTTGATAATGGTCTGTCTAGTCTCAGCCTTGATGATATTGAGAGATTAGCAACTTCACAATTACAAACACAAATAACCTGAATACACAACAGAGAAATAACAAGAGACAATTTACTTAACATACCCAGCATAATGAACCAAAATTATTTAAATATATCATGGAGATCCTGTTTTTTTATTGTGTACAAAGTCTACATGTACAAAAAAAAAAAAATCAACGATTATTTCTGATACTACATGCAACAGATGTAGTTAAGTAATTCCGTTTATTATAACAGAAATATAGAATATTTCTTTTAATTGTTTCTGTTTCTATCCATTATTTATAAATTTTGCTCCATTTTATTGTTTCATCTTATATTTAAAAAAATATTGGAGATGGACACAGCTCACCATTAATTCCTACGCTGGTTACCCACAAATTAAGTGTCAAAGTTAATTTTAGTCTTTCCCTCCCTTTCCCGCCCCCCCCCCCCCCACCATTTTGCATGGCAATGTTTTGTTGACTTTTTGGTGTAGAATCGAAAAAAAGGTTTGAATATATTATTATTTTCTGCCAGTTTTTGGTGAATATTCATGATTTTGAGGCGGAAGGATAAAAGGGTTAAGAGGTTGGTTAGCTTGAATTGTCGGGTGGACAGGTACGTGTTAACTTGTGTCCTACATGTATTTCCAGTTTGTGTATCTCAAGTTTTCCATGATGAACCTCATACCAGCTTTTGAGCAAGAGGTTGGTACATTGTGCTCCATCTGTGATAGAAAGCGTGCAACCCCACAAAAATTTGGGAAAAAAGAGATGAGAATTAACATTAAAGTCAACAGGGATATTAATGGTGATCTGTGGCCAGATGAGAGGCTGTTGCAAAAGTTATCTCCCTTACATTTTTCCAGATAACTTTCTCTTTTGGAGATTGAGAATATAGTGATTCATCCAGTTATGTTTCTGTGGCATGTATTTTAATAAAGACTTTCCATTTTATCTCAAATAAGTAATATATAGATAATGCTGTACATAGTGTAATAAATTTTACTGTTTATGTGTTTTTAAAACACGCTAGTTTTGTTAAATATAACCAAAGAGGATGAGACCAGACAGATTGGCTTTATATATTTTGCTTTGCCAAAATGTTAATTTCAGATGATTTTTATTTGATCTGAAAAATAATTTATAAGTAAAATATCCCCTACAAGGCTGTGCTCTATGCAAAGGCGGATCCAGAGAACATGGATTGGGGGCGGGGCGCACAGGTGGCGAAGCTGCATGCTGCAAACACTTAAGGCACAATATGCACATGGGGGGGGGGGGGCGGCGGAAAATTTTGAAAACTAGAAACCTGATCTGATCTGAGACAAGAATTTGGTTCTAATATAATGAATTATAATGAGGGAATTTTGCCCGGACAGTGGCACTACTGCCTACTCTTATTTCAAATTCCAACAGTCAAGTGTTCTCGTACGCGTGGACTATCTCTTCACCGACTCTTAAAGAAAATATAAAATCAAGAAGAAAAACAAATTTATGATAAAAATATGTCATGGTCCATTTATTGTGTGAATAATTAATATACTTCAACAATACATTACAAAACAATATAAAATATAACAAATATATATAATATACTTTTATCATATATATACATACACATTTACCATAATATACAAATATAAATGGATATGTCTTTGGCAACATGGAAATACATATTTAAAAATAATTCTGGATAACGTATCTGTGCAATACTTTGACTATTAACTATTTTAATTTCACATTCTTTACTTAACCATTTGGGATGGGGGCCAACGCTTGCGGTTCAGATAATAATGTCTAGTGGCATGGGATTTGATCCGAACTTTGTACGTGACAAGGAGTAGGGTCACCTGTCCAGCTTTGTGTTTTTCCTATGGTTTCCATCCTTTGCTAAAGACTCCTAATGCGCAGGTGAGTTATTGAAAGAAAATTATAACCATATTGACCAGTAAAAAAAGGGTTAAAGGTCAACAATTTATCTTAATATTACAGTACTAGATTTTTCAATTACTTCTATTAAACTAAAAGTACATTTGTCAACAACTTGAATATTACAACCAATTCCTATTAAAGTGGGGATCACGTGGCTTAGTGGGTAAGACACTGACTCGCTAGCCTAGAGGTCAGGTGTTCGATCCCTGCATTGGCCGAGAAAGTTCATTCAGATTTTCCGGTGTGGTTTCCCCCTTGTCAGTGATGCAGGATGGAGGGCCTGACAAAACTGAGGTCCCGTGTACACATTGGCGTGCACGTAAAAGATCCCTTGGCAGTTGGAATTCGATATAAGAGTAGGCCGTAGTGCCGCTGCCCGGGCAAAATTTCCCTCATAGCACACTGTATGGCGTATGCCCGTCTTCATTAGCCCAGTTTAGGAGCAGAACAGTAGGACGTTAAACCCCATTTCATTTCATTTCATTTCATTTCCAATTAAAGTACATTCTTCAACAATTTGACTATAAAATTAAAACCTTAAAATTAAATAGTAATATACCATATGAAATATGGTTGGACATACCGATCTATATAGAATAAATAATTCATAAATACAAACTGTTATACAATGACGTTATCATCATACTCGTAAAAATGCCTGGACTATTTTGTTTTTAAACATTCCAATTTAGAATAATATGAATATCATTATTTAAAATTTTAATAAAAGATTATGCTAAAATAATAAATATTGAAAAAAAATAAATTGTGATACCAAATAAACTTGAATATTATGCGTATATAAACACAGTTAATGTGAACACATGCCTATTGTGAGATACAATTTTATTAACATATTAAGTAAAACTTATTTTATTGCACTTTAACGACTACTTTTTAGGGGATTTTGACTCTGATTGTAGAGATGTTAACTCTCAACAAAACAATTCAGATCTACACTGAAAATTCTTCATTTGACAGGTCAGGTTGACAGATTTCATTGATAGTTATTTCTGAATAAACTGCATTTATCTCCCCTTCTACATGATAAGCTGGCTGCTGATATGTGGACGGTTTGGAAGATTTGGATTGGAAAGAATTTTGGTTCTTAATCATGGAAACCTGAAAATAAAACATACAATTATATTTTTAAGACAATTTATTTACCAGACAATTTTATACCGATCAGATTATAATTTTCGGCATTTGAGGGTTCACAAAGTCAAACAAGGTTCATTTGAACATTCACAAGGTTCACAAAGTCAAACAAGGGCCATACCTCTAGAAGTTATTGAAGGAAATTGCTGAAATTCACAAATTCAAATGATGCATATAAATTCCATACACATTAGATAACTTTCAACAATTGAGCATTAACAAGGTTCAAAAAAGTGAAACAAGGGCCATAACTCTAGAAGTAATTATTGTAAATTGCTGAAATTCAATGACTTTTGCCATTAAAGCGTTCACATGGTCCAACAAAGTTCAACATCCTACTGTTCAGCTCCGACTGGGCTAATGAAGACAGGCAATCGCCGTACAGTGAGCTATGAGGAAAATTTTGTCTACTCTTTTAACGAATTCCAACTGCCAAGGGATCTTTTACGTGCACGCCAATATGTACACGGGACCTTGGTTTTTCCTCCATCTGAACGACTAGACAGCTGTCCTTATCAGGCCATCAACGTCAGAAAATCTGGATGAACTTTCTCAGTCAACCCGCGACCTCCAGACTAGCGAGCCAGTGTCTTACCCACTTAGCCACTGTGGCTCCACTTTGTTGTAATTAGAGTCATACACTTTTAAATTATTATAATGAAATAGATACATGTACATACCCTATGGAAATGGCAAGCACATTTTCCTTGTAGGAAGTCTTTATATCTCGCCATTGTCATATTAAATGTATCGACTACATGGTAGCCATTTTTAGTTGCATAATCTAGTAGTACTCTATTGTGGTTTAATAATTTTTCATGGTCAGGCTGAAATAAAAAAGATATTCAAAACCTTTTATAGATGACAATGTTGGAAGAAAAGATGAAATTTGTTTCCATGAAAACACAAAACGATTCAATGCAATAATAGGTTGATGTGTGGTTCAAAATTTTATAAAGATAACATGAATGGTTTATTAGATACGTTCAGGAAACTAACGAATTTAGGACACAAGGATAGAAGGAGTCCATTTAGATATCCCTACCATAACTTTGTTAGAGAGAGAGAGCTGCGGTTTAACATCCACTGGACACAAACTAGGTCATTTCGGGACTAACATATGGTTCAATTATATTTCAACTATTTGCTTGCACCGAGGACCTGGAGTAAACCCACAAGGTTGTCACGTACAACCTGGGAATCGAAACCACGGCAGATGACTCAATGACAGACCTTATGATACAGCGCATGGACATCCAACACCCCCCAACTTTGTTTGTTGCGGGGATAATTAATACATGATTAACCAGAAAAACATGGGAGACTATTCAGACTAGAATGGGTATTCTAGAATTATGGGCAAGGAACAGCATCAAGTCTAAGTTGTTGTGGTGCACATAAAAAAAACACTTGACATCAAACCCAAATGATAATAACTAATCCCTCACATCACCTTCGAGATCCTAGTGTAGAAAAGACAATTAAAACAAAATTTTGAACTCAGACAAGCGAAACGAAATAGGATCTGTGTTTTTATCAGATTGTTATATAACTTACCTGTGATAAACAATGGACACCACTAACAGGTTGATGAAATCCTGCACCTAATCCCTTTAATACCAGTCTAATACCTGTAAGACCCTCTCTGAAAAATAACATCTAAAATAATAGAATCTATCTCTAGGCCGTTTAATTAATATCTGCATCCACAATGGCGATATTGCCGACAAGGACAGTTTTATCGCCAACGAGGAAAGTTATTCCGCCGACGAGGAAAGTTTTATCGCCGACGAAGAAAGTTTTTTCGCCGACAAGGAAAGTTTTATCACCAACAAGGAAAGTTTTAGCCGGTTCAAGTCCTAAAGATTTAAACAAAAACCTGGGATAACCCAATGGTAACATGTTATCCCAGTCAACAAATGAATATAATTAGTGTCTGGGGTTATTGGCATGCAGTTGGAAATTGATATAAGAGTAGGCCGTAGCACCGCTGTCCGGGCAAAATTTCCCTCATAGCACACTGCATGGCGTATGCCCGTCTTCATTAGCCCAGCATATTAAATGACCAAACAAAATTATATGTACAACAATTTCAAAACAATCTGATCAAAATTATTCAATATATTACTTTTTATTTTATGATCAGTAGTGGAATACCGCATTTTATCAGTGAAATAAAAGTGTTATTCCACTGGCTAGTTGTTTTTACCTAAAATGATTGTAAAATCATAAAATAAATAGAACATTTGTCGTTTTGTCGTGAATAACATATTTTATTTCATCTCTAAGCAAGAAAACGTTTATATTTTCACTCATGCTACGCATTCGTGAAAATATAAGTTTTCTTGCTTCTCGATGAAATAAAATATGTTATTCACTCTAAAACGACAAATATCCTCTATTTATATGTCAGACCCTCTAAAACACTTGGTTGATTGGCGCATGACATCATATGCACTACACGATATACACTTATGTTTATTGATGGTTCAATTAACAAATCATTAGTTAAAAAAACCACAACACAATTTGTACTTGAACACGATAAGAGAATACTTGCCGAAACGTCGTACTATATGTGTATAACCCATATAAATTGTGTTGTGGTTTTTTTAATGTGCTTAATCGCTAAATGCCACTCAAGGATTATAACAAATCATAACCTAAGCTAGAAATAAGTAAATACTATATTAGACAGAAGAATACTATGTTTTTTGTATCACAATGTATTTGTTTAATTGTGTTTGACTCAATCTATAAATGCTGACAGTATGAAAATGATTTCTTTTTACAACTAATGGCTTAAAAAAGGTTTTTACCTATTTAATGCCTTTTTAACAACATTAATATGGTGTTTTCCCAACCAATGAACACCACCCATCACTAAAACTGTATTACTGTTATTCTGTAATGGCATACTTCTAAAAAACATGAATGGTAAAAATTTAGATTTTATTAATCGAAGTTACAGCATTTCATTATGAATTCAGGGGGTTGTGGGGAGGGGGAGGGGGAAGGAGAAGGAGAGGGAGGGGTAGGAGCCATGGAGGCTCAGAGAGTATGGTGCTGGCTCGCTAACAACTGCTGCCTGAGAAAGCCCCTCAGGAGTTTCCTGCCTGATTTCTCTTATCAGTGGTACACAACGGAAAGCTTGTCAAGAAAAAGTGTCTAGTAGTTCGGAGAGGATGAAAAACCATGATACATTGTGTACTCATTTGCGTGCATGTAAATTCGATGAAGAGTAGGCGAATTCATTGCTGTCCAGACACAATTTTCCTCTCGTTATATCGTCTGGCATATGTCCATCTTCATTAGCCTGGTTGGTGCTGAAAATTAGGACATTCAATTTCATTTCATTTTATTATGCGATTTAACATTTCTTAAGATTTTAAGAGAGACCCAAGTCAATGGAAAATTAAGCATCATATTTTTTAGTACTTTCATTAAATATAGGTATACATACCGTTTCATTAGTTGATATAAAGCTTTATCAAATACAGGTCGGTGTTCAGCTGGTAACCAGAACTGTGGATAATACGCAAAACTAAACATAGTTCTATTATTATTGAGATTAGAATAGACTTTTAAATTATGTGTTTTATCCCATTCTAACAGCGAACCATTCACTTGTTCTGTCATATAATGTAGTATACCACGATTAGTAGAATCACCAATAAATAAAACCTGTAATGGAATCAAATGACGAAATTAATTACCACGGTACATCATTCTCAATCTCGTCAGGGAAATGAAATGGGGTATAACATCCTACTTTTCTACACCGACTGGACTAATGAAGATGAGACCCCTCGGGGAAATTGTTAATAATTTTTTTTTATTCTTTATTCATTCATAGATATCGTTTAGTTTGTTCCTACTGCCAAGTAACGGACAATGCAGTCAAACTGCTTAGCAAAATATATAACACAAATTTTTCATTACAAAATCCAGAATTTTGTATAGATGTATGTCATAAAATTTCTATAGACAATATCCGGGACTTAAACCAGAATACGACATTGAGTGATATGAGTATTAATTTCCATGTAATACGTTAAAATCATACTACCTTTTTTCCAGCTAAACAATCTTTTAATTTTTCCCTTGATATGCGTTTATGTTGACATGTTTTAGGCTGCCATATTGCCTGTTTCCAATAGCAACTGTTGCTATCTCTACACAGATTACAAGGAACATACCATTCACCTGCACAAAAACAAACATTTTACAAACTGTTGAGTAAATTTGATAACGTAAGTGTGATGCTAATCTCCTGTCAAAAAATCAAGCAATAATTGTATTCAATATAATTGTGACTTGTGTATTTCCAGTTCAATTACTAATTGTCATTAAAACAATTTAAAATAATGATGGTGTATTTAAAATTATTTATGTATTGACGAACCTGGAGAGTTACCCCTAGAACATGATGGTAATGTTGATGCTAGATTGTTGGTAAAAGACTTCCAGTTAGAATGAGATGATACAGGCTGTAAACCACAAGCATCCCACATTGAAAATGATAGAGAACAGTCCTATAAAGAAACATTTTCACAAATTAGGTAGGTATCACTTTTGAATATCTGGTAAAAAAATCTACCTGTTTAGTCACGAACAATCACCGAATCAAACTCACAACAACAATTGCGACATACCAAATATAACAAGTGCAATGTTTACGACTTTTTGGATACCCAAATCAATGAAAATATTCCAGTCATAATCCTTTTTTTTGAAGCGGGGAGCTATAATCGCTCACTAACCAGGAGGTCTGATGGAGTTCCTCTGGATTCGTTGTCTGGTTTCCTATCGTCAGAGGTCAGACGGGAAGGAGGGCCTGGCAAGTTAAAGGATTTTGCTCTGATGGAATGAAAAATTGAGGTCCAAAGCATACCACTGACAGTATATTAAAGATCCCCCTGGAAATTGAAATCACAATCATAACACACTACATTGCGTCTGCACCATTTACCAAGTTGGTGCGGACAAGTAAGACATTAAAGGTCATTGGAAAAGCTTCAAATTTTTTTATGTCGACATAGAAATATAGACTAAAATATGAGCAGAAGGACAAAACTTACATCACAGATTATTTACTGACGGAAAGTTACCACTACTCATGGAGAAAGGTGGAAATTACTAACGTTGAAATTTAACTGTTGCAGGTAATATTGACTTATGGAAAGGATATGTTGACATAATTACTTGCATTCTGTAAAAACTTTATGAAGCTTTTCCGGTGACCTTTAATTAAACACTGTTTCATATCATTTGTTTGAAATAAAACAGTGATGGAATATGAAGAATGTTACCTGCTTTAAACTACAGATTTGATGAGGTTTAGAAGAAGAGAATGATGACTGTATATCTGGATCTTGTCTTGTTATTAATATAGTATATGTATTAACAACCCATGTATCAGAATGACTAGTATCAACTATAAATATCCACATCTTATTTTCTCCTATACCCAATGTTATATTCGATATCCTGAAATTTATACATAATTAATTAGTGGCCACATTGATTGCCGATTTTACTATTCAAATCTTATTAGAATACTATTAGAATATTCATTATTAGTCATTATTTGAATGCTATACAAGTCATTATTCAAAACTTATAAATAATTTGTTGTCACCCCCGTTGCTGCTTTTACCATTATAATATTCATTACAAGTCATAATTAAAAATTTATACATGATAAATTGCTACTTGTACTACTGGTATATTCATTTTAAGTCATTATAGTTATTATTTGAACACTATTAAAATATTCATTATATGTCATATTCAAAATTTATACATGATTAATAGGAATATTAATTTGAAGTCACTATTCGAATAATATTTGAATAGTCATTATTTGAATACTATTAGAATATTCATTATAAGTCATTATTTGAATACTATTAGAATATTCATTACATGTCATTATTTGAATGCTATTTAAATATTGAATACAAGTCATTATTTAGTTATTTGGATATTTATTATTCAAAATTTGAATTATATTCTCACCCACTATCTCCTTGCTTGTCTTCAAGTCTGGCTTGAGATGAACAACTCTTAGCAAACGCCATAACAGTTAATAACATGACATCATAGTGTACTACAGCTTCATAATCAGTGACGAGAGGAGAAAACTCTGGTGTTAATTTGATTGGTGGATATGTTGATAGGTAGCCTAAATATGGCATACTAGATGGATCTAAAATTATAAAGATCATATTTACACATTTTGTTTATTAGAGAGAGAGAGAGAGAGAGAGAGAGAGAGAGAGAGAGATTGTGTTAAACATCCACTCCACACTGATTTTGGGGTAGTACAATTTTTTCCCCGTAAATTGACTGTAGGCCTACATACGGGTCTTTAGCAGTGGGAGGAAACCGGGAAACTTGAAGAAAACCCATGAAATTGGACAGGCTTTGGATTAAAACCATGCCACTAGACTGAGTGACAGCCCACACATTAGACCACTCAACCACCCAAATCCCATATCTGATAAAATATAATTAATTACCTTTATCACAATTTGGCCTTGTAAAATTTTCTGGAAGAAACAAAAAAATGTATTGGAGAAACAATCTACTCTGATAGAAATATAAAGTGGTATTCTGTGTATTCCATATCAACCAGTCAACTTGTCAATAACTTATTTGTAGATTTAATTTGAATATTCAACATTTGGTATGTTCAATTTAATTCTATATATGAAATGTGATGAACAAAATATACAGCCAGTCAGCAGACAATTCTTCTTGGAGCCCTCTGCCCTTCCATGCTACCAATACATGGGACCTCAATTTTTCGACAATACTCTTGTTTTTTGCTAGAATTTGTTATAAACCTACTCACCAAGTACTTTATTTGTGTTTACTGTTTTTCTTGGCTCCAATTTATTCATTATTTTTATGCCACCTTTTATTGGTTGTTTGGAATCTCTAGAAAAATAAAACCATAGCAACTATAATTATCATGATTTCACAGTATATAGTACATTTCACTAATCTGAAACATAATAAATACCTGGCAACCACAGAGTGGTCTCCCCACCATTGAATGTTAAATTTTTTTTTAAACAAAAGGACTGCCCAATAAGTGACAGTTTTGTGGGTACAGAATAAAATATACTGTTTTGAGAATGCTCTCCCCACCCCACCCTTCACAATTATCAATTTAAGTACCGTAATTAAAACATCTTTGTCCATGACTCCTCCTCCCTTTCACCAACAATCCTCCATATGCCACTACTGGCAACATATTGTTCCAGAGAATCAAGAGATTATATGAAAATATTATTTGTTAATTATACCAGGTGCATATCCAGAGAGGGGTCCAGACCCTCCCCTGCTTGAGCACAGCATTTTTTTATTCCTACATTTATCGAAATAACGTTGAACAAACATGCGAAGCATTGTTGCCATTTTGGCCTCAGTCCACTCTAATCCTACACTCATATACGCCTAAATGAGCAGAAATATTGTCTCAGAGCTCCTGATTTTATCAAATTCTTGGCTAATCCCCCAGATATCACGCCAAACTTGATGTTGTCGACTCCACCTTTGACCCCCCTCCCCTCCCCCCACCGCTCAAATTCCTGAATACTCCCCTGTATACTTACATAGGAATGTTCATGTCATCGTAAGTTTCAACCCTATCTTCATTATCAAAATTAGCATAGAATCTCTCTAAACTCAACAGGTAGGAATGTAGACTAGATGTCGTATGTTGACCATTCTCAATTCGTCTACTTGTTTTATTTTTATTGTAAATGTTTTCCAACAAACTGGTATATTTTACTGATGATCTGAGAGGGTACAGCTGTCAAATAAATAACAAATTGTCAGTTTTACAAATCAGAAATAGGTCAGTTACTGGAAGACTATGTTTGATGTACCTTGAATTGAGAGAATTACGTTGTCCAGGCTTGGAAATCAACACTGAATCATGCTGTTGATTTTGATAGAATCATCCAATAGAGATAGCCATAGGATGTTTTGATTCTGGACACAGGCTGGCTGCCAGAATAGATGAAATGGGGTTTAACATCCTACTGTTCTCCTCTGACTGAGCTAATGAAAACAGGCATACGCCATGCAGTGTGGGAGGAGGGAAATTTTGTCCAGGCAGCGGCACTATGGCCTACTCTTATATCAAATTCCAACTGCCAAGGGATCTTTTACGTGCACGCCAATGTATACACAGGACCTTGTTTTTTCGTCTCATCTGAATGACTATACAGCTGTCCTTGTCAGGCCCTCCATCGTGCACCACTGACAAGCAAAAACCACGTCGTAAAATCCTGATGAACTTTCTCGGCCAATGCTGGGATCGAACACTCGGCAAGCCAGCTTCTTACCCACCTAGCCACCATGGCTCCCCAGAATAACTGACTTTCACAGTAGCTTCAAATCAAGAGAATATCTATAATATTCATTTTGGTATTATAGATTGAAATTGTAGTCTTGAAGATCCTCATTGAAATTTGACTATGATGTTTAAAATATGTTCACTGCCGTGTTTCTGTTTCAAACACGTCTGACATGGAAGATTTTGAAACCAAAATCCTGGCCCGCACTCTGATTTAGAGCATTTTAACACTGATTACCTTTCTAAAATTTCCCATATTTAAATGTTCCTGTCTGTTTTTTAAAGCATACTGTACATCATCTTCATGTAAACATAAACTTCTATCTTTATTACAGATCTGTTGATTCTGTGAAATAAAACATTAAAGATACATTATGGGAGATTAGATAAAGAGTTGGCAGTTCTCACTATAATAGTTAAAAACTAGATAATGTAAAGGGAATTTGCTGAAAAATTCTGTCAAATTGATCCACCCTGAACCATAAACTTCTATCTTTATTACAGATTCATTGATTCTGTGAAATAAAACATCAATAAACTATTATATATCTCATGTTACATCATGCTAGAATTCAATATAGATCAATTCTCCTTGTCAGTGGTGCGGGACAGAGGACCTTACAAGGACAGCTGTCTAGTCATTCGGATGGGACAAAAAACCGAGGTCCTGTGTATACATTGGCGTGCACGTAAAAGATCCCTTGGCAGTTGGAATTTGATATAATAGTAGGCCATAGTGCCGTTGCCCGGGCAAAATTTCCCTCATAGCACACTGTATGGCATATGCCCGTCTTCATTAGCCCAGTCGGAGCAGAACAGTAGGACATTAAACCCCATTTCATTTCATTATGGATCAATTTGTGAAATTATGAATATCAAATGTCATCAAGTGTTGATGAGCGTCTGCACATGCACCCTGTCCATGATCTCGTGAGAGAGGCAGTCTGTGATTGGCTCTCGTCCTGTACAGTCGAATAAAGTGTATAAGGTTTTTTTCATTAAATAGTGTTGTCTAATTCACTCTAACACAATTCATTAATTGATGAAGCGGGTTATGAACCTGTTAAACTCTAGAAATTGTCTGTTTAACATATAATCATACCTTGTTAATCGTAGTTGTCTCCCTTTCATTTTAAATAAAGCCTGTATCACACTACTGCACAGCAGAGTGGATGATTACGTCTAGCCCAAAGATCCATTCACCTGATTTGATAATACTTTTATTGTTTATTGTTTATTGCTTGCCATGTCTGATTTGTGATGTGTTTTGTTCGAATGTATGTATTTTGGTTATAATGCTTGTTCTAAACTTTAATAACTTACCTCTAAAATATCTGTAATTCCAAGTTCTTCCAATCCCCTGGCAACATCCATGGTTACTGTATCCTTAGAAACCAGCATGGATGCTAAATCTTCAAGGATTTTTTGTCGCACCAGATATTCATTCAATGATGCTTGCTTACCATGATGGGAAGAAGATTTTATCTAAAAACAAAAACAATTTGAATTCTTTTATGAACTTCTTTATCATTTTATCACATCCACTAGTCAGTTGAGAAGTGTCAAGATCTTTGAAGTGACAAATTACTCAGGTCTGTAGAAAGGCTTCACTTTAAAAATTTAATCCCAATTTCTAATTTTTAAGTGTATTCACATAATTTATGGCAATTTTTCTGCTGGTCAGTCAGGACGGGAAAATATGAATGAGAGCGAGAGAGAAATGGGGTTTAACCTCCACTCGACACAGGTAATTTTGGGACTAACATATGGTTCAATTTTATTTCATTAATGTCCACCTGAAACAAACTAGGTAGAGAGAGAGAAATGGGGTTTAATTTGCTTGCACGTAGGGGTCTTTAGCAATGGGAGGACAGACGACCCTACTCCTGATCATGTAAAAGTGCCGAATTGAAACCACACCACTTGGCTCAATGACATACCTTATGATGCAACGAGCACACGTTAACCATTCGCCCACCCAACCCCCCAAATATGAATGAAATGAGAAACCCGGTTTCTAGTAAACATTTGCCTTTGGAAAAATGGTGTTTTGACAAATAACGACCCCCATTATGTCCATTCAACTACAAAAATAACTAACAACACATAGTTACCGTGCAATATTTAATTTCAAAATGCCTTTTGCAGAATTTAATGTGAGCCATGAGTATCATGCACCTACCTGTAGAATTGTGGGATAAAATGTTGTATTAAAAACAGTCACCATGTCTAACAGCTGGAAACAAGTTGGACATCTGAAACATAATTAAAATCAGATATAATTACATGTCAACAATAAAAGAAAGAGAAATGGGTTTTAACATCCACTTAACACAAACTAGGTCATTTCGGGACTAACATGGTCTCTAGCAGTGGGAGAACTTGGAGAAAATCCACATGGTTAGGTAGGTGACCCTACTCCTTGTCAAGTGGGGATTGAAGCCCCACCACTTGACTCAATGACTAACCTTATGATCCAAAGACCATGTGTAAGACCATATATTCACCTACCTAACTCCCTCAACAATCAAAGACGCTAATTGAGGGAATTTAAATCCCGTTCAAACTACAATATTGTGAAAGTTGAATCTCTAAAAGGAATATCAGTCTATAAATGGTTTAAGTCCATTCAGTATTTACAAACATATGATAAATTAAAAATTTCACATCATTCTGCATCCTCGGCAGACAATACAAATGAAATGGGGTTAAACATCCTACTGTTCTGCTCCTAAACTGGGCTAATGAAGACGGGCATATGCCATACAGTGTGCTATGAGGGAAATTTTGCCCGGGCAGTGGCACTATGGCCTACTGTTATATCGAATTCCAACTGCCAAAGGATCTTTTACATGCACGCCAATGTATACATGGGTCCTTGGTTTTTAAACCCATCTGAACGACTATACAGCTGTCCTTGTTAGGCCCTCAGTCCTGCACCACTGACAAGGGGGACAATACAAACAAGCCAGTGCCACATATACATGTTGGTTAAAATCTTTTGATGGGCTTCTTTTTAATCTGAATGAATCTAAGCTGGAAGATTATTGACTTGTTTTCTTAATTAAATGTTATATATTACATATTACCGAGAATCAAGTGATGAAAAAACAGATATTGTCCAAAAAACAAAGGAAATGATGACTAAAAAATACACAATGAAGATCATTGGCTTTCAACTACATACTAAACCATTAAAAATAAACAGTAAATTTACAATGTTTTAAAAAATGTTTATCAATAGCATTCCAGAGTCACATAATCAATTTTTATATTTGATTTCTATTGTGGAAAAAATGACATCAATTCAAAAGAATCAAATTAAAATATAGCAGTCTGCTGCCCAGAAATGATCAATTCTCCATCAATTTGTTAAAAAACAACCTAAATACCGTAAAAATGTAAACAAATGTGGTTTAGTGTCCTACTTTTCTGCAATAACTGGGTTAGTGATGTCGAGCATACACCATATAGTCTGCTATTAATGAATATTGGCCCGGAGAGTGGCATCTCTGCTTAGTCTTTATTAAATTCTAAAGGCCAACAGTTTATTCATGTTCACGCCAACTAGTATACAAATTGACCTTGTTTTTTCGGTTCATCTGACTGTAAGGCCTTCCATCTTGCACCACTGACAATGGGAAACCAGGGAGGAAGTTTGTAACGTCCTACTTTTCTGCTCAACTGGGCTAATGAAGACAGGCATACGCCATACAGTGTGCTATGAGGGAAATTTATTCTGGACAGCGGCGCTAAGGCCTACTTTTATATCAAATTCCAACTATGTGTACATGGGACATTAGTTTTCTGTTCCCATCCAAATGACTAGACAGCTGTTCTTGTCAGGCCCTCCCAGGGAAGAAAATCATGAGGAACTTTCTAGGTCAACACCTTGGTCAATCCCACTCACTCACTCACTGAGCCCTTGTGGCTCCTTAAATACCCAAAGCTTACCGTATTCTGTTGTTTGTTAACCAATGTAAAGCTTCAAGTTTGATTAGCGTTGAAACAATCTTCTCTTCTAATTGGTTAATAGCTGTTTCAGATCGGTCCGATCCTCTCGTGTCGGAGATCACTGACTGTAACTCGGAAATAGTTAATGTTCTCTGCGGCTGTAAATTAAAAATATAGCAAATAAAATAACAACAGTTACTTTTTTTAAAATATTATCAAAGGAAAAAATTGTGTTTTAAGATTACAGATTAAATTTCCAGAATGTCTTTTCAATAATGTGCACTGCTGGCTACCTTTGTTCGTAATGTTATCTTCTATCGAATAGCTTCAGCTTCTAAAATCCAAATTAAAAAAATTGCTCCATTAAAACTGCTGATAGTCATTTGCACTTTTTGGGCACTAACTTATTTTTTTAAGGCTTAATCCATGCCAAAATGTACTCAAAATGATACATTAATTATTGATCAAGGGCAGTATCTCTTAAAGTAATTAGTAGAAATCATTGAAATTTAAGAGGACTCCTCGTCTGAATAATGTAAGCAACATAACGGATGATAGTCTGTAGATTGTTCACAAGGAATTGTGGACGACGAATGAACGGACCTCCAACAAAGGTGAATGTATAAAAATGATTGTACCTTTTTGTTGATATATGATGTAAAACCTTCCCATGCTACAGCTTGTGGATGTAGATAAACACGAAGTGGAGAGAAAGACATGACTAGTACATTAAACATGGCTACCATTGGTTCATCACCTAGTTTATATAAATTATCAGGTAATTTAACGGCAACACCTTTAGTCTCCATAAAACTGAAAATATAATATTTTTACATTCTTTTATTTTACATCATTTTCAGATTCAATAAATCTTACAAACAATAAATTTAAAGGTCAGAAAAGGGAACCCTGGATCTATATATTTTATCTTCTCCCATTGCTTAATTTAAACTTATAGGTAGTGACAGATATCATGGACAAGGTAGGGTATGCTTATTAATTCCAGAACACCTGATATCATTTTTCACGTATGGCATATGTAAAGTTCACACAGATATTTGGGGTTTTAATCTATCATAGTATTTCTTATTTTTTCTGCATGTTATATGTTAGTGAGTTCAAGGGTGGTTGGGTAGTCATGTGGTCAAGTGGTCAAATGCCTGCACTTTAGATAATAAGGTCTGTGATTGAGTCACATGATTTCAATCCCAAGAGTGTACATGACAAGGAGTAGGGTTGCCTCCGGAACTTCTGGTTTCCTCCCAATGCTTAAAACCCTTAACAACAAGAGAATTAATGAAATAAAATTGTGCCATGTTAGTCACAAAATGACCTAGTTTGTGTCAAGTCGATGTTATTTCCCTCAGTGTTAATGAGTTAGCTGGCATTTCCCTCTCTTTTAACCGCTGTTCTACCAATGAATCTACCAGATCATCACAACTTAATTATACTACATATTAAAAGTACTGGTTCATGCTAGTTTTATGATGTTCAAAAGTGGTTGAATGTTCATCTGAACAATATGATGCAGATATGCTTTTTTCAGGAGTTGTTGGAAATGTGGAACACAAAACAATTCATGCTGGACTTTGCCACTGATGAATTAAGCCCCGATCTTTATTTAAGTTAAAGCTTTTACCTTTTTCTGAAAGAATCATCTTGAAGTTTTTTACAATCAACAATATCTGGTTGTGTTATTGATGGTGTTTTCTTCAGTAACCATAGTGATTGGTTTCTACATCTTAACGATAATTTTTGTTTTTGATCAGGGAAAACAGCACAATCTAATTCTTCATTTTCAACTCGTTTACCTAAATAAACAATAAACACAATATTCTAAAAGTTTAAGAATGTGTGATTGAAAAAAAAGCTTATGATTAATTATTTGTGTCATTCTAGAAGTGTATTCTATTTTGTAAAAAAAAGTTTGTCAATGTCAATTTACTATTTTACTTTAAACATTTGTGATATTTTTTGTTTTGAACATTTCTGATTTTTTTTAAACTTCATGCATTCATGTTTTACCAATTGTTGAGCTCTTTTTGTTGAAATGGCATGATCTAAAAATTCTTAATACTAATAAAAATTATTGAGCTGACAATCCCCATTAAATTTAAAGCAAGAAATTGTCAGTAGATTTCTTTTGGTAACACAATTAAAGAAATTACTGCAACATTATTTTTCCATTTGGAGAAAAAAAATGGATCGTTTATCAACATTCACTAATGATTCCAAAATTTGAAATAATCATAGATTGTTTTTAAAAATACAATCTAAAAAACATTTGAGTCAATTCTCATTATTTTTATATTTCGAAATCTATTGCAATAATTATTTCTAATTCAGTATATATTTCGAAATCCAAACATACAATCACTCTAAAATATTTCTACTTTTAGCAATTTTATTTTGGGCTATTTTGCAAATTCAATACTTGTCATCTTTATATTTGAAGAGTCCAGGGGAAGAACAATCTAAGTCACATTTTTGTCTTTTCGCATAAAAGGCAAAATAGACTTTTGACGAGAATGCTTGGCGCGAACAGAACAACGAGTGGGTTTAATTACAACTTCAAAATGATGTTTAATACAAATTATAATTAGCCATACAACAACTGACTTCCACTTTTCAGCCAAATTAAGGTCAAATAAAGGGTACGATGGACATATTTATCCGGTAGGCTATTTCAGAAGGGTCTTGGTTCGATGTGACTCTGATCGTTCTTACATGAAATTGATTATTCCACAGAAAGCTTATACAATTTGCTACCAGATGGTGCCATTAACTAGGGTTCGTTGAAAAAGTGACTTAGATCATTCTTCCCCGGGGCTCTTCATTTCAAAATCTACTGCAATATTTATTTGAAAGTCAGTATATATTTCCTGTATTGAACCATACCTGTTGCATCTTGTGGTGGTATATCGCAGAATGATCGGGGATTCCCTAATACTTCTTGTAGTTCTGGAATTACATTCACCTGCAGTATAAAATAATTGATGGTGATAGCTACAGAATGTGAACAATAACTACCACTATGCTATCATTTACTCAATTTGTGTTATTAGTACATTTAATAATTAGGCTATCATAATTATCTATCAAATTTCTTCATGTTTCCATTTTTTTTAAAATTCTCATGAGTCACTACTAAGGGCCTAGAACACAAACACCACAGTGAACAGTAGATCACAACGAGCACAAGCAAACATTGTCTTTACATGGGGTCCGGTCACTGGATCATCACACACATGATGGGTAACGACAGTTTCATTTGGTAATGTGACAATTTTCAGCTTACCCGTTGATGTTCTTTAAGGAATATTTTATCTGCTGTATTATAACATGGTTCTATAGGACTCGTGTTATTTAAACACATTAACACTGACCAACCAATACCATCATAAAAACCTTCTACTTCACGCAGTTTACGGTGCTGTGCAAAATTACCAATTCCTGAAATAAAGAGAGTTTTTATCACATATATCATCAGTATTACTTGACTCATATATCTTTAATATATCATAAGTATGGTAAGGTTGTAATTTAAGAATGTGTCAAACCAAACCAATGTTTTTATTTACAACTTCTTGAGGTTTTGACCTTGGAATGTGCTGATCTTTACTTTCTTGGTTTGTTTTTAATATTATCTATACTGTGTTGAGTCCACCTTGATTGATGTTTGGATATTACAATGAAATGATCTCCCCATTGCAAATGTTTTGATTCAAGAAAATATTGATTTGAACTTGTTCACCATGTGCTGATCTCCCCTTTGCTAAGATTCTGAAACAGGTATCAATACATTATTATGCCCATATATTGTTATTTACTCAGCAGATGGGAGTGGGGTCCATAACCTGAATATAGCCAGTTTATGTCTGTTTATTTACGATGCATACAAATCAGATCATTCCAATGTCAGGTTTTTGAAATACAATTTTAAGAAATTGAGATTGGTGTACCGATAAATGTATTTTATGTATATTTGCTGATTTCTGGTTTTCGACAATTTTTTATACGCCCACATGTCATATATTGTCGTCGCCCCCGTATGTCAGTCCATCCATCTGTTGTCCACGCTCTGGAACGTTAAACGATTAAGGTCACTAGGAGAATAATCCTATTGGTTTTCAATGATTTCCGATAAATGTTTTGTATACTAAATGTTAGTGTGTATAAGGCACAACTAGAAGGCAAACAAGTCGGGCAACTTACCTACTGTGGGCGTATGTGGGGGAGATTGGTTAGCCGAATGGTTAGTGCATGCGCGTTGCATCATAACGTCTGCCGTTGAGTCAACTGGCGTGGTTTCGATTCCCCGGTTGAACGTGACAATGGGTGGGTTCACCCGTCCAACCTCGTGCGTTTTCTCCGGGTCCCCCTCCCCCCACTGCTAAAACACATGCGCCCAAGCGAATTATTGAAATAAAATGGAACCATGTCAGTCCCGAGATGACGTAGTTTGAGTCGAGTGGACATTAAACCCCATACTCTCTCTCCGGGTGTTTGTTTGTTTTGTTGCCTGCCAGTCTATTTTTAAAATCCACAACAGGCCAATGGATAACGTAATATTTATTTTAATTAGAATAGACATCGAAAGGGAAAGATTAAAACTGTCTAAAAAATGGCCAAACAGAAATTTATCCCAGTTCGCTCGCTAGGTTTTGTGTATTTGTTAATTATACTATTGGATGAGTTTTCTAGCTAATGTTACTATTTCACAAACTATAAATCATTGAAACAACATTTATTCATTGTTTTAACTATATGTATTTATCTTTTTTAATTAACACGATGTTTCTTGCTATTAATACAGTTCACACCTTAAAATGCATGGTCTGTTTTCACAATCACCGGGTTAGTATGTTGGGGGGTTCATCCATATGAACACCTACTTTTCCTCAAATGATCACCTGTACACGTGCTAAAACAACACATTACAGGTTGATCAGTAACTTGAACACCCGAGTCAGAACAAAGGGTCCAGTGTGTAAGTGGTAATCTCTCCTTTCTGAGATTCTGTTCTAGGGATGTGCTGGTCATTCTTGCTTAGATTCTGTTTTAGTAATATGTGTATCACCTTTCCTGAGATTCGGTTCTAGGGGTGCGCTGATCCCCCTTTCTGAGATTCTGATCTTGAAATGTGCTGGTCATCCCATCTGAGATTCTGATCTAGAAACATACTGATCTCCCTTTCTGAGATTCTGATCTAGAAACATACTGATCTCCCTTTCTGAGATTCTGTTCTAGAAATGAACTGATCACCCTTATTGAGATTTTGTTCTAGGATTGTGCAATTCACCCTTTCTGAGATTCAGTTCTACGGGTGTGCTGATCACCCTTGGTGGGATTCTGATCTAGGAATGTTCTGATCACCCAATCTGAGATTCTGATCTAGAAACGTGCTGATTACCCTTGCTGGGATCCAGATCTAGAAATGTGCTTATCACCCTTGCTGAGATTCTGTTCTAGAAATGTGCTTATCACCCTTGCTGGGATTCTTTTCTAGAAATAAGCTGGTCACCCTTGCTGAGATTTTGTTCTAGAAATGTGCTGATCACTCCTTGCTGGAATTCTGTTCTAGAAATGTATTGAATTCTCCCTAGAGGTTTTGATCCAGGAATATGGTGAAGCACACCTGATTGTTGAATAACTTACAACCTCTTGACTCCAAGTTAGTTCAACCAATCTCAAGCTTTAAGGTTTAATTGGAATTTTACTCCAGGGCCCCAAAGTTTACAATAGTTATCTTTAATAAGGAAATAAATTCAATTTGATGATTAAATCGTTAACTTACCGTCTGTAACATGGAATCTAACATCAACACCATAACGATTAAATACGGATTCTATTAGAGGTATCTCATGACGAACTGTAGACAAGGACCCCTCAGCCAATAAAATAAAAGGTTGGTCTAGATTTGGTAAAGATTTTTCTTCAGTCTAAAAAATAAACAAATATATTTTTATTAGAATATCAGTTGTGCATAGGGATCTTCTGAAGTGGGAGGAAACCGGAGGACCCAGAGAAAACCCACGATGTTGGACAGATGATCCCACTGCTTGTCACTTATGACTAAAACCAATCGACCACCCAACCCCCTGCAAAAAGTTTCATAATTATAACCTCGATTTTTTCGTTGTCACTTATCTGCTAATTCACTACATGTATTTATAGTTGTAATGGGTGTCATGGACTTGGCAGAGTATGCTTAGTCTTTCTAGAACACCTGATAACACTTTATTAATAGTATTTGTGTATTGAGGTATTCAACTAAAATATTTACATTTTACACTTCTCAATTGGATTCTCACACCGAACAAAGTTTTGTTGTACCTTGCATTATAATTGTCTTGAACTTGTCTTTCATACATATAATGGCTGTTTTGCCTGTGAATTAACCCATAGGAAATAAAATGAAATCATTTTGGGTTTAAAGTCCTACTGCTTCAACTGGGCTTATGAAGATGGGCATATGCCATACAGTGTGCTATAGTATGAGGGAAATTGTGCCCAGACAGAGGCACGACAGCTTATTCTTTTTTTGAATTCCTACTGTCATGGGTCCGTTTTATGTGCACGCCAATGTGTACAAAGAACCTCTGTTCTGTCATTTGTCCCATCTGAACAACTAGACATCTGTCATTGCCAGGCCATTCATCCTGCACGACTGACATGGGGGAACGACAGTGGAAAATCACAATGAACTTTCTCAGCCAACATCAGTTTGGAAAGTGTTGACCTCAAGGTTAGCAAGCCAACATCTTACTCACTGAGCCTCCATGGCTTCCTTAACTATGCATGTTTCTATGAAAGTAAACAAATCTGACATGGTTTCCTAATTGCTGGCCATTTCTGAATAACCATATTTGCAGTGCTTTCATTCAGTTTTTTTCCTTTAAACTTGTTTGATATGAGAAGTCATAGAATGGATATAAATAAACTAAAACCATGCAATTAGGTGAACATTTATTTTGATTACTCATAGCACATGTGAGTTATTGGAGACCAAAGAATCTAATACACCCAGACCATGACCCAAACTAAAATAGGTTTTTGGTGTAAACAATGTTGACGAGTAGGTCAGTATAAACAATAAGATATAAATAGAATACTATATATACCAGTACATGATGTAATGCAAATATACAACGACAGCCAACTTAAGATAAAATTACTATTTTTTCCCAGATCGGCAGTTCCAAATGTCTAATCACACCCTTTTACAAAATTTAACTTTCTAAATATAATTATCGTAATTATGTGGGGAAAGATAGAAATTAATTTTCATGGATTTTTCAATAATGTCCTAGAATTACTTAGCAACAGTACATGATTAGTCCCCTCCCGCATCCCTCACCGATCTGGTCCCAATCATGAACTAAGATTTTATTGTTGGAACTTGGAGTAGTATATAATGTCTTTTATTTAGGTTCTGTAAAAGTTGTAACGTATATTACAGTAGATAATTATAATGTGTATTATATATTTTTTGTAAATGATGTAACGTATATTACAGTAGATTATAGTGTCTATTATATATTTTTTGTAAATGATGTAATGTATATTACAGTAGATTATAAGGTATTCTATATATTTTGTAAATGATGTAATATATTTATTACAGTAGATTATAGTGTATTATATATTTTCTGTAAATGATGTAATGTATAATACAGTAGATTATAGTTTCTATTATATATTTTATAGTGTCTATTATATATTTTTTTGTAAATGATGTAATGTATAATACAGTAGATTATAGATTCTATTATATATATTCTGTAAATGATGTACATGTAATGTATATACAGTAGATATAGTACCTATTATATATATTCTGTAAATGATGGTGTATATTGCAGTAGATATACAGGTGGTTATTGTTGTATACAACTTTCCTCTACCTGACCAACACCCATACAATATATAAACATTAATCAATCCTATTATATACCATCTGGCTCGCACATTCTCAAATACATCGCTAGGTCTTTACAAATCTAATCATGTTTATTAAGAGTTCTTATTTCATACCAAAGTTCTTTCTTTGTAGTTTATTAAAATGAGAACTGCTACTTATGGACTTTTAAGAAAGAGGAAATTTCAAACAATTAACAGCTGAATTCCTGAGTAATCTCATATGTAGAATGAATTTCACAATAGTTGCCCTCCCTCCTGTTTATTATATAAACCTAGGTTGGCAACATCCATTTCATCTTCATGTTATTCTCAAGGTATATTAATTCCATATGATATATACAGGGTTCCGTATGTTACACATCAACAATATCGGTCAGAGAGAGACAGAGAGGGTCGGGGTAGTGGGAGAAGACAGAGGAGACAATGGCTCTGGCCCTGGGCATCAATTTCAGGGGGCGTCTAATCAAAGAGTGAAATTAAAATTAACTTTTTAGAAATTTAAAATTATAGCTGTTAACTTCAATATGTTAATGTACAAGTTCCACTACTTAATTTGAACAAAAATCATATTTCATCTGTTTTACATATTTGCAATGTCTTCCTTTCTCAGTATTAGGCCCTATACTTGAGTCTAGGGGGCCATACACTAAAGGAGTTTGCGCTGGGCATCACCAAACCTCTGCACATAAACCAGTTATGGTTCATTACGTTGCTTATCAATGTGGTTAAAAATATTTCTTTGGATAGGGTGACCCCCCCAAAGAACAGAACCCATAAATTTTTTTATTAAATCCTACAAAGGTCCAGCAAATATTTTTAACTTCAAGGATAATGTGTACCAGAACAGTACTCAAACCATTGGTGAACTGAAGACAGCAATCACAGCAAAAATCAGGGAAATCCCCAAGGAGGAATGTGTTCGAGTACTATGCAATTTTGCCTCCAATGGTGCAGAGGCCATTTGGAGTATATTTTTGAAAGAAGATGGCTTTTATGCAAAGCAACGGAGATAACTGAAACTTTGGGGAATGATCTACACAGACTGAAGTTTAAGTCCTTTGTAGGATTTAATACAATTTTTTATGGGCTCTGTTTTTTTTTTTGGGGGGGGGGGTGGGGGGTCTCCCTGTACATGCAACAATTACAACCTAAAATACAAATTTTGATTCGTCAGGCTCCCACAATATTGATCAGCATCCAAACCAATCCATGCTTGTTAGATTATTTTGTCTTCATTGACCAGCCTTAAAACTTTGGACACGCTTGGTTTTTATAAGATAATAATAATATTGATACTTTAATCCATCCAGTTTTTAAACAATCCTATCTTGTTAAAATAGAATTCTGGTCTGTAGAGTGGTCTCATGCCTTCAACGACAACAGTAACGTTATCATTGTAGGCAGGGACAATAACTCTGTGATCAATCAACAAATTTGCTTTCAACTCTGATTAAGATATTATGAATATAATAATGCCCCATCCCAAATTTCATCAAAATCAAATGAAAACTGTAGACTCTAATGCATTAAAATGTGATTAGACAAATGAACAGGGCCGACGACAATACATGTTAATTATGGTTGAAAAGAATTCCAAATGTGGTATCTCAGTGATTTTTGATGATTAAATACACGTTAATTATGGTTGAATAAAATTCCAAATGTGGTAACTCAATGATTTTTGATGATTAAAATAAACACAAAATTTTTCTGGATAAACAATTACTGTATTTAATCGGAGCTACGTTTATACAATGATATATATTTAGTTCCTTCTCTCTGTATCAATATTATGCTTGAAAACGACAAAAGAATCATTGTAGAAACGTAGCTCTGATTAAAAATACAATAATTGTTTTTATAGAACTGTTGTGTTTATTTTAATGTGTTCAATTACCAAATGCCATATAAACAGTATTTTGGATGATGACCACCTTAACTATATTTTCTCACAAAATTGTCCTACTGACCGCATTTTATTTGATGTATTTCTTTTTCTTTCTTAAAATATTTGTCATCCATAATACCATAAGAGTATCAGTCTGATAAGGTTTTTATTGGTGGATGAAGTTACCTGTAGTAATCTAGGTGATGACAGGTTAATAGAAGGTATTTGACAGGTGATACTGTTACCTGTATCCTCTCTTATCATATATATAATACATACTACTAATACCTATATCCTCTCTTATCATATATATACAATACATACTACTACATACACTACTATATACACTACTATATCACCAGATTGTAACATTTTTATCAAGATTAAATATAACCTTTATGAATGATCTGAATTAACAATACTATTTTAACTCTGTGGATTTAGATAAAACATTTATATGAATGATCTGAATTAACAATACTATTTTAACTCTGGATTAGATAAAATCTTTATCAATGATCTGAATTAACGATACTATGGTATTTTAACTCTGTGGATTTAGATAATACATTTATGAATGATCTGAATTAACAATACTATTTTAACTGTGGATTTAGATAAAACCTTTATGAATGATCTGAATTAACGATACTATTTTAACTCTGTGGTTTTAGATAAAATACTATAGATGTGAAAGAGGTATAATAGTTCAAGAATAGATATATTGAAAATTTAAGTTATAAATGGCTACTTTTTCGATGGCGGATTCAATATTAAAATCATGTCACTTTTAATATATATAGAAAAGAAAGCTGGGTATAACTCAATTGTCAGGCATTTTATCGGCAATCTCTGTAAGTGACCTCCTGCATTTTTTATTGTTTTTTTCAGCCTGCTTGGCAATATTTGTGCTTAATACAGATATAGTGAGCACTGTCTAATGCACCGATTGTCTAAGTCCCCTGATGGCCTACAGAGTTGATCATGGACTTGTCATGTCAGATATAGTGAGCACTGTCTAATGAACCGACTGTCTAAGTCCCCTGATGGCCTACAGAGTTGATCATGGACTTGTCATGTGAATAAATGTCTAAATAATAATCTATATAAGACATGATAACCGAAAAAAAGACCTGAAATATTAAATTTAGCTCTCACATCTTTAACCATCAATATTAAATCTTTGAAAATTATCTTGATAAGTTAGGAAAATGAACTTTTAAGGGCATTGTTCAGAGAAGTACATTCTTAAATTGCTTTGTCGACCCTTGAATGCAAAAAAAAAATGTCCACACAAACAAATTTGTATTGTAGTCATTGAAGCATCCATAATGAAAAAGAAAATTGGTTAAGTTTCGCCAAGAGAATATCAACAGATTACTATAAGCCTTTTGGGCATCCAGGGTAAAAAAAACACAGCCCTTGTTCAAATTCTACAGTAAAAATTATAATATGTATTTATCTTGGCAACACTGATATCAAATTCTCAATTCAAAGAATGATCTCTAGCAAAAGATTTATATAAATAAATGTCACTGCTAATAAACAATCCAGTAAATACTTAAACTCTATAGTAATTTCTCTACACTTTTGGTAATCATCTCCAATAACTCAGACAAACCTAATCAAACTGAAGGTCAGCTGGCTAAGTAATTATTGTCATGATCAGTCAGTGGTCATTTACTGGTCAATGGACATACCATACCATATTACAATAACATACATATAGAAGATTACATTTTACTCATTGTCCACTCTCTGGTCAAATCAGGACAACACAGGCTAGCTGTCAATCATGGCTTGAGGTCAATAGATATACAGAGGTCGTGGTATATTGTATGCCTGGGATATGTTACTGGATACAGGATATCAGCTATATGTTATACACCTTTTTCGATTTATTATTCTCAGCTGTCCAATAAAATAAAATGTTCAAAAAATATTTCTTTAAAATGAAGAATGCCACAAATTCCTTGCCCATATGTCTCTAAATTTGATCTTCAAATAATGTTCATATGAAGTCAACAAGTTTTATTAGAGGATAGGAAGAGATTTCCAGATGATAGTTTTTCCTCAAAGACGCAAATTTTGTAGAAATATTTGAAGAGAATAAGACATCTGAATCAGTGATGTAGTGAAGATATGAATTACAGATGTGGTCATGACTATGCAAATATATAGTCTTTGGAGTTGCGTACAGCAAAGACATCCTGCACGTGAGTGCCGAGAACACAAAGCTCATGAGTGTGGGTGGGTGGTTGGGGTAGGTGGGGGAGTGGGTCTTATGGTCCTTTTGCAGAAAATTTTGTGAATTTAATTGTCACAAACTCGTATATGTGCTTTTGATAACAAAGTCTGTCAATGAGTCAAGGAGTAGTACGTGTTGACCGCTTAACCTTGTTGATTTTCTCCGGGTCCTTTGGTTTCCTCTCACTGCTAAAGAACCCTTTTATTGAAATCAAAACACACAATATGTTCGTCTCAAAATGAACTTATTTTTGTTGAATGGACATCACTCTTTCTCTCTCTCTCTCTTCTTTCTCTCTCTCTGACTACATAATGGGGGTCCGGTGGCTGTATGGTTAGCGTATGCGCATTGCATCATAAGGTCTGTCATTGAGTCAACTGGCGTGGTTTAGATTCCCAGGTTGTATGTGACAAGGAGTAGGGTCGCCTGTGCAATCATGTCGGATTTCATCATGTCCTCCAGTTTCCTCCCACTGCTAAAGATCCCTACACGCATGCATACGCATGCTTATAATTGAAACAAGCCAACAGTGAGGCTGATGTCCCCCGCCGAAATAGGAAAATAATTAGAGGACACATATAAATTTATCACAAATTATCTTTTACAAAGTATTGAACAATCAAACAGTATATCTTTACTTATAGTCTAAGCATACAATGTTTTTGATGGAATAATTATAGCATATTAAGGGGAAAACATGCTCTATGCCTACAGATCTAGAGTTTGGTTGTATCAACGGGTCTATTTTCCATCTTGCTGCAAGTTGTGCAAAGTTCACTGTTTTCTTTCTGTCATTAAATGTCAATTCATTATTGCATACTACATATTTAATTAATTTATAATAGTTTCTTTTTCAATTTGTTTTTTCCATTTATTTGTTTATTTACCTTGCCTATATTCATTGTATTGGATTGTATTGGAATTGCTCAATTGATGCTTTTATCAATACCTGGTTATAATATTATGACATGTAATGTGGCAAGTTGAGTCGGGACATGTAGGCTATAATGTAACCTAAATGTATACATAAGTGGATTTCGTTTCATTTTTTTCGAAAATATTGTACAGATAAAAGAGGAGGAATTACAGGGGTAATACATTGGAAAGCTTCTTCAAGAACTAAAGCATAAACTATATAAACGAGCTTATAAAAAGGAAAAGTTTGTATAAAGACGTTTCGTTTGCACAACTGGGTGCTCATTATCAAACTTAGTCAAGGTATTACTGTAATGAAACTATACACCAAGTTTCATCAATCTCACTTAATTAGAACTAAAGTTATCGTGTCCCAAAGCATCAACCAATCAAATTGCTTATCTCTGCTTACCCTAAGCGGAAAATGCTCATCTTCGAACTCCATCAAGGCATTGACCTAATCAACACATACACCAAGTTTGAACATTCTAGCTCAATTAGGAAGAGAGTTATCGTGCCCCAAAGTATCAACCAATCAAATTGCTTATCTCTGCTTACCCTAAGCGGAAAATGCTCATCTTCGAACTCCATCAAGGCATTGGCCTAATAAACACATACACCAAGTTTGAACATTCTAGCTCAATTAAAAGTTATCGTGTCCCAAAGCATCAACCAATCAAATTGCTTATCTCTGCTTACCCTAAGCGGAAAATGCTCATCTTCGAACTCCATCAAGGCATTGACCTAATCAACACATACACCAAGTTTGAACATTCTAGCCCAATTAGGAAGAGAGTTATCGTGTCCCAAAGCATCAACCAATCAAATATCTCTGCTTACCCTAAGCGGAAAATGCTCATCTTCGAACTCCATCAAGGCATTGACCTAATCAACACATACACCAAGTTTGAACATTCTAGCCCAATTAGGAAGAGAGTTATCGTGTCCCAAAGCATCAACCAATCAAATTGCTTATCTCTGCTTACCCTAAGCGGAAAATGCTCATCTTCGAACTCCATCAAGGCAATGACCTAATAAACACATACACCAAGTTTGAACATTCTAGCTCAATTAGGAAGAGAGTTATTGTGTCCCAAAAAGTGTGACGGACAGACAGACGGACGGACGGACGGACAGACAGACGGACAGACAGACGGACAGACAGACGGACGAACCCATTTTAATAGTCCCCTGCTTTCTTCGAAAGGCGGGGGACAATAAAATTGAACCATATGTTAGTCCCGAAATGACCTAGTTTGTTTCGAGTGGATGTTAAACTCTCTCTCTCTCTCTCTCTCGCTCTCTCTCTCTGACCACATATAACCCAGAAGAGGAGTAAATACCACAGCAAGTATAAAATGTCTCATTATTAGCTTGTGGTGTAAGCTTCAATGTACAAAAATATTGATTCTGGCTGACCCCCTTTAACCTGTATGTTAGTGAAATACAAGAATCTGTGTTCCATGTTGCATACATTGCTTTTAGTTAAAATGTTTATTTTCTTACTAAAGGTCCATTTTCGGTCTTATTCCAGCCATTTAGTCAAACCTCTAACAATAAAGATTTCCGATAAGCGCCCAACTGACCGATGCCATATGTATTCTGATGATGATGATATTGTTCTGTGTTATTGTCCAGTTTATTAAAGACCTGGTAATTGAGACCACCTGTGGGGTAAGGTCAGTGATAAATAGTTACACCATCTGTGAAAATATCGCGTTTTCAACCCCGCACCATATCTTCTATAGCGCCATACTGGCTTTGCACCAAGAATAATTTTCAGGGATGTTTGGAACCAGAAGTTTAGCCTAGATTACATATAAACACATTGCTACCTTGTCTTGTAAAATATATACACAGGTTTGTTTGTGTAGCTGGCAACATGGAGACCTGTTTGATATTACGGTTATCGCTTTCTCCACCTTAGTAAACATTTATGTCTTAAAACAGCCATAATCTATTCATAATATTGGGTAGACTTTTAACTCCAGTTCATTTATATACGCATGTCTTAAAACAGCCATTATCTATTCATAATATTGGGTAGACTTTTAACTCCAGTTCATTGAAAATTATCGTTCTACACTATAATTATTGTCTTGGAATAAATGAAATGAAATAGGATTCTGCACCAACTGTCAAGGGTTATTTTACATTACATGCCAACAGGTACACGCATGTCCCCATTTTTTTTCCCATCCGAATGACTAGAACACTGGTCAATTCTTATTCATATAAGAAAAAATAATAAAAAGAAGACTCATTCATCATTCCTTGCCCTTGTATATAAAAAATTAAGTCAAATCTGTTTCCATGGAAACACACAAATGGTCAAATCTGAGAAATGTCTAAAGACACAACTATAATAATAAGTTGATGTGTGTACAAAGTTTCATAAAGATATCTTGAACAGTTTATGAGACATGCTCCAAAAACAAAACTTTGACGGATTGAAGGATAGACAGACAGAGTCCATTCAATATCTACCATTTATATTTTGACTTTGTTTTCATAATTAAATGTTAAATAATCAACTTGACACCATTTTAATGTAGATTAATCTGTGGAATATCTGATATTTTTTCTGAAAAATGCAAAGGATGATTGGTAGTTTCAAACCTCCCTTCATCAGGATTTTCCGGCATGGTTTCCCCTTGTCGGTGGTGCAGGACAGAGGTCTTGACAAGGACAGCTGTCTAGTCGTTTGGATGGAACAAAAAAACGAGGCCCCGTGTACACATTTGCATGCACGTAAAAGGTCCCTTGGCAATTCAAATTCGATATAAGAGTAGGTCGTAGCACCGCTGTTCGGGCAAAATTTCCCTCATGGCACACTGTACGGCATTTGCCCGTTTTCATTAGTCCAGTCAGAGCAGAACAGTAGGACTTTAAACCCCCTTTTATTTCATTTCCTTTCATTTTAAACCACCTTTAAGCAATATACCATTAGTTTAGTTTTCCAGTAACTTAAAAACATCCTGGTGTCTAGGAATCATGATTGTTTTTCTTTGCTTTATATTGTCTCTTTGCCAATGAAGTCTTGGTGACCTAACAAGGATTCTATTTCCAGGAATTCACGATTCACATGATCACAATAACCTCTCGTTGTTCACTAGGATCATCTAAGAATGTTAAAGAATTTTGACAAATGATTAATTGTAGCAATCTTTTTTCAAAATGATTCAAAATTGGGCAAGCCAAAACCCTGATTAAGGAGTAAATGATCTGATTAAGGAGTAAATGATCAAATGACAGACTGTTGTTGTTATTAGGGTTTAACATCCACTTCCACTGAGGATGATATCGAAGACAAGTGGTCTTATTCTATTATACTCGGCGCACACACATGGGTCTTTCCTATGGGAAGAAACTGGCCATGTGGTTGAGAAGGTGCCCCCATCTCCAACCCAAATACACTCACATCATCGATCTTAACCATGACTATAAACCAGAGGTTGCCAGCCAACTAGAGCTCAAAGCGCAATACTTTACACCACAACGCCATCCCCATCCCCCAGTGACTGACTGTCTTAATCACTCAATAAACATTTAATCCCAACAAAACATGGTCCATTACCCTAGTGATATCCGATAACATTGTTATTAATGGTCAATAAATCAGACAACAATAGGACAGTGGTCAGTATAATGATAGTAGAAAAACATAGATTGGGCATCATTTGGGCTAAATTAAACACATCATTTAAGCTTTAAACTTACAATAAAGAGATTTCCGAAGTGGATCAATATTACCGGTTAACGTACAGAAAAAGGCGGGGGAGGGGGGCGCCACGGCAGGGAGGGGTGAATACCCTCACTTTTCTATTGTCATTTTTTTTTTAATGTTTGAATATTACTTCACTACTAGTACAACAGTTCATTTTCAAGGCAAACTCACTAGAAGTAAATTGGTTCTTTTCTCTTGGAGATATCACTAGAATACGTCCGCATAAAAACAATTTTCGTTTGAATCCACCTTTTTGAAAGAGAGAGAGAGGTTTATATCCCCTTGACACAAACTTGATTATTTCAATTATGTGCTTGTGCTTAGGGATCTTTAGATGTGGGAGGATCACCAGATGACCCAGAGAAAACTCACGAGGTTGACCAGATGACTCTACTCCTTGTCACATGCAAGCTTGGGAAGAAAACCACACAACTTGGCTTAATGACAGTCCTTATGATGTGTTAGTTAGACCACTGAACCACCTAAACCTCATCAATTTTAAAATTATATTCCCTAACAATTTCCCTCTGGACACAGCCATCACAATTAAACAGGACATTAACAATAGAGAAATCCAGGATTTAATTCTAACAATGTATTAAATCTGATTTCACAAGAAGTGTGCCAGTAATTATTATGAACTATTCTCCAACCATCACATCATTTAAGACACCATTTTCGATGGTGTTATATTACATTCATGTGGTCAATAATAACAGTACAACAATACAGATTGGTCATCACAAGGGTCAATATTAAATACATCATTTAAGATGGACAATGGGTGAGTGAAGAGGCTATTAGAGAAGTGTGCCAATTACTGTTAAACAAACTTTCTAACAAATGTCAACGATTTTATTGAACTATAATCCTTAGAAACTGGACCATCCCTGGGGAAATAAAATTGAAACATTTATTTCGAATTCTGGATTGATTTTTTGATTTTCGAATAAAAAAAAAGCTGGCTAAGTCTTTTTATTTTAAGTTTGTTCACCTTAGAATCATGAGTACGGATCCGGTAAGAAAGACACAGAAATAAAACCCCTTTAAATGTCAGATCTGGCATCACCTTTACTGATAATCAAGCATTGCTGTATCTATCTGGGCTGAGCATTAAGCTTCATCAACTCCTAAAGTGAGAAGTGGTATCAGATGCTCTAGAAATTATAAGAATATCCTGTCCCTTGCACAGCGCCGATCACTGCTTAAAGCTATTTAGCATGTACCTTGTGGGTCTACTTATTATTTGGTGCAGACTAGGTATTAGATGGTGCACACAAGTATTAGATGCTACACACTAGATATTAGATAAGCAACACTAGTTATTACATGGTACATGGTACACACTAAATATTAGATGGTACACACTAGATATTAGATGGTACACACTACATGTAGTTATTAGATGGTACACACTAGATAATTAGATGGTGCACACTAGATATTAGATGGTACATACTAGATATTAGATGGTACACACTAGATATTAGATAGTGTCAATTAGTTATTATTTGGTGCACACTACTCATTGGATGGTATGTTGGCATGGATAATATGTTGGCATGCACTAGTTATTATCTGATGTGCACTGGTTAGTTATTCGATACTAGTGTGTGCCATATTTATTTGTTCATTTCGTTTGCCTGTTTAGAATAGCCTGGATTTGTCCACAATATTCACTTAAGTCTAAAATGGCATTTAATATACCATCTATTTTGTCAATCCCTGCTGTTTGCCAATTTAAAAATTTCCATTTAAGTTATTTAGTTAATGGAAAAACTTACTCTAAATCATTGAGAAATGACATTATAAATTGGTTCTGACAGTTTATATCATTATATCACCCCATAAATGTATTAAATAATATATTTTTTGGCACATGTATTTACTATTTACCATATTTTATTCGATAACACGTCAATTTCTTATAAACGCTGCTTGACAACTGAACACATGCAACTTTCCGTGTATATACAATTTGATTTTTATCATCATGCTTTTACTCAACACTTCCAGTATATAGCTTAAACAGAATTATTTTCAGCCAGAAAATACTTTAAATTATTAATAACTTTTTGAAAATAAGAGCCACGGTGGGTCATTGAGTAAGCAATCTGATTAAAATACAGATCTATATTTCGTTTCGTTTTTTTTATACTTTCAATGGCCTACACTACATGAAGATCTGACAAGTTATAGCCATAGGTCACGTCAGGGGTCAAAAGACCGACTTATGACCCTATGACGTCAGACATTTGATTAACCAATCAGCATTGATGTTACTAGTGGATTACCCACAGTTCCGTGCAAAACACGCTTAAAGCTCGCCGTAACAGACCGTTTCATTGGCTTATCCCTGACACCATTCAGAACACGAGTTAAATAACAACTCTTCCAGATCCAAGTGTAGTAAAGACAAGTAAAACGAAATTTTGAACTATAAAAACGAAACAAAATAGGATCTGTGTTTTAACCAGATTGGTGAGTAAGCCACTGGTTCGTTAACCAGGAGGTCTAGAGATCCATCTCGGTGTCAGCAGAGAAAGTTCTTAAGGATTTTCCGCCGTGAACAGTGTCTAGTTGTTTGGATGGGATGAAAATTCAAGGTCCCATGTATACATTGGTGTGCACATAAAAGAACAATTTTCCCTCATAGCAAACTGCATGGCATATGCCTGACTTCACCAGCCTGGTTGGTGTAGAACAGTAGGACGTTAAAACTTTAATCCATTTCTGTTTTAAGAAAATCGTTTATTTAATCATACATGCCAGGAACATCTTCCAGATAAAGGATAGTCAAATATCAACAATATCTCTAGTTTATTATTAATTATTAAAATAGCCAAGATGCAGATTTTAAAGTTCACCGGAAAAGATTCAAATTTTCAAAAAATAATACAAGTAATTATGTTAACATATCCTTTCCATAACACGGACCCGAATGTCAATATTACCTGCAACAGGTAAATTTCAACGCAAGTAATTTCCGCCGTTCTCGGTGATTAGTTGAAACTATCCGTCAATAAACAATCCGTTATGTCATTTTAGTCCTTCTGCTCATAATTCTATAATGATGTCACAGATTGTTTATTAACGGAAAGCAATAAATATTTGGCATTGACCTTCGTTCATTATCCTGGTTATTCAAGGTTATACTATAACATATAGTGGATTTAGGTAATTGTCTAAATTAGCTATACATGTTATCTACTTCTATGACTAAACAATTGACATTTGTTAATATGTTAAGTATGTAGATAAATGTAAAAAATCATTTGGTATTTGTCTACGAGACAAGGTGGTTACCATCTCATACTCTCTCTATTACATCGTAAGCATGTGTAGGACATTAAGAACTGGCAATGATAAAAAAAGGGGCAGACAGACAATCTATTCTAACCAGATGTCCATCGATGACTTCAGTAATCCTGTGAAAGATAGGTTGCCAGGCAGTGAAACATATGCCCACAGCAGTTAGTTGTCCAAGCAGTCCATAAAGGTTGTCACATATTTAATCTTTTGCAGCTAATAGGAGAGAGAGAGAAATGGGGTTTAACGTCCACTCGACACAAACTAGGTCATTTTGAGATTAACACATGGTTCAATTTTATTTCAATCATTCGCTTGCGCGTAGGGGTCTTTAGCAGTGGGAGGAAACCGGAGGACCCAGTGAAAACCCACGAGGAGCTAATAGGAGCATTCAAAGGATACAAAAAGGTGATCAAGAGTAACAACCTATGAAGTAACCATCAGGGTTTAAACCCAACATCACAAACAGTAAATACTGGTTAATGGTAGCTCAAGGGTCTATCAAAACTTCATGAACCTCTGTTTTAACAAGGATGCTTCTGTGTCTCACTAAACAGGAGATCCCAAGTTTGAGCCTGGTGTTGACAGAGACATTTCCTGAGGATTTTATGGTGTAGTTCCCCTTGTCAGTAGTGTAGGAATGAGGGCCTGGCAAGGAAGAGCATTTAGTTGTTTGGATGGGATGAAAAAAAAAACCCCAAAAATCCTGTGTACACATTGGCGTTCACGTTAAAGAACCCTTGACAGTTGGAATTCAAACTAAGAGTAGGCGTAGCACACGTAGGCTGTAGCCCAGCTGTCCGGGCAAAATTTCCTTCATGGCACACTGCATAGTGTATGAATGAATGACCCTCCTCATTAGTCTGAATGTGGCAGAAAAACAGAAGTTAAACCCCATTTCATTTCATATAATTTCTGTTAAACAAAAATTATTTTATTCAGTTCTCCAGTCTTACCACACACACACATACACTAGGTTTCTCAATGGCTGTATAAAATACTATGTCAAGATTCGTCGAGAAAAAAATGTATCATTGTAAAGAAGAGTTATTTTGATAAGATGTTAAAGAAAGATGATCTATCTGTGGTATTGTGTGGTCTATAGACATGAACCCAAGTGTTACTAATATTTGTTGCTTTATGTCAAATTCTCACATTGTTACTTCACTATATGTTTAACCCTATATTGTGTTATGTGACCTGAAGTTATAATATCAATTACTTTTTATTATAAAGGTTCTATTATAGGGGTTAAAATATAATCACAGAAAAAGTACTGCCCACCATCTGTGGCTCTGGTGAGTATGGATCTGCATATAGCTAACCAGGAGTTCCTGGGTTTGATTCCACGTATTGGCTGAGAACGTTCTCAGGGATTTTCCTGCCCATTTTGTCCTTGCAGGGCTGAGGACCTGGCGTTAAAAAGTGTCTAGTTTTTCAGATGGGACAAGATACATAGTGTTGACTAAGAAAGTTCCTAGGGATGTTCCAGCCTGTTTTGCCCAAGTTGTCAATGGGGAAGGAAGGCAGGCCTGGCATTCAAAAATGCCTAGTTGTTCAGATGGGACAAAAAAAACTGAGGTCCTGTATATACCATGGGCCGCGTGTTAAAGATCATCTGACATGAAATCGAAATAAGAGTAGGTCATACCACTGCTATCCATGCAAATTTTCCCTCCCTCAAAGCACACTGAATTGCATAGGTCCGTTTTCATTAGCCCTACTGGTGCAAACAAAAGACGTTTATAAACCCCATTTTCATTTGTATATATTATGATGTTACGATACAACAAAAATGGCACACTAAGAAAGCAGGAATTTAAATACACCGGCTGAGCAAATAGAATTGGAAAATCATTTCTTCTTCTGATATAATAAATAATATTTGTAAATTACCTGAGCCAAACGGTTAACGATGTCCAATAATCCTTTTGTTAATCCAACGGAACTGGCACTTAATTTCTTTAGTAAATCCTCATGATAATCCCTGTGTTTTAGATTACGATAAATATTTAATCGTGCGTTCACATTGAAGCTTACATCTGGGTTGTTATGCAGCCACGGAAGATATTGGCTCATATGAACACTGATCATGGTAGATATGAACGCTAAAATAATCAGGATTCCGAACAGGTCTCTCACAGAGCAATAACTCCATTTGTGATAAAACATCCCCATGATTCATTTCTTGACCTGAAATAATACAAATATATAATAAAGTATGAGGTACACTTTACAATTTGATTGTATAACCATAGTTATTTTAGCATTATAGATATTACAATCGTAACGAAAACACATTTGTTTCTATGGCAACACAATAATTATTAAATCTGAGAACTTCTAATTGGCAAAGTAATACAAAAGCATGATAAACATACATATTTTTAACGATTAATGAGCTATGTTCCGAAACTATATTTGGGACAGAGAGACGGAAGGATGGCAGCTGTAAACTATTCAGAACAGTTTGACAGAAGGTTGGCAGCTATATTTCGCACAATGAGACAGAAGGATGGCTCAATAAAATATTCGGGACAGAGAGGCAGAAGAATGGCACTGTAATCTATTCTGGACAGAGAGAAGAAAGGATGGTGCCATAAACTATTCGAGACAGACAGACAGAAGGATGGAACAGTAAACTATTCAGGACAGAGATGGAAGAATGGTGCCATAAAATATTCAGGACAGTGAGGCAGAAGAATGGCATCGTAATCTATTCTGGACAGAGAGACGGAGGGATGGTGCCGTAAACTATTCGAGACAGAAAGATAGAAGAACAGCACTGTAACCTATTTGGGATAGAAAAACAGAAGGATGGTGTCGTAAACTATTCAGGACAGAGACCGAAGGACAGCAAATGACATCCAACTCTTTACAATAATATATGAAAAGTGCATACAATAAAATCTGTAAACAAAATCACTTTTTTTTTATATAAAATTTTCATTTTTTGAGAAATCAAGAGGTATAATTGTTCTGATAACAGGCATGATTGTGGTCCTTATATGAAGAACATTTTTAATGGAAGCTGAAGATCCCATGACAGTTGGCATTCAAAGGTAAGTATGCACTGCAACCATAGAAACTAAACAAAGTGTTACTTTCATAATGATAAGAGGCTAAACTTTATTCTATTCCACACATTTCCGGAAGAGTAAGTTTTTATAAAAGAGAATAGAGATGTTTGATTAATGGCAGCTTACATGTATAATTATGTTTTATCAATAATAATAACATGCTTGCTTGAATATAAGTATAACATTATCTATAATCAATCTAAATGGTTCAACCACAAGGTTAATAACTGTCACCATGTCTTCTACTTAATTCTTCAAACGTACTCACTGACTCAATCCTATATAATGACTGATATTGAAAAGTTTAGGGTAAACCTCATCAATTACACATTGACTGACTTTAAACAGAGTAAAACCACTACTTTAAGTCCATTACTTCTCCATAATCTAAAAATAATGACAGAGCTGCATGACAAACCCCAGTATTCTCAGAAAATATTGTCACATCCAGGAATCAATTCCATTTTCCACTTACAGGGAACTGCAGATTCATGCCAAAAAGTCAATTGACCATGTTTCAAGCGCCAAAACTTATTCACTGCACGGCCAGAATTGCCAGCATATTGCGCTTCAGTAAGAATTCTTAATAGCTTTTAAAAGGTTTGAACACTTATTTCTGCTCTTACATTTTCTTGGCATTCGCAATAATTAAAGAAACGTTTCTGAAATGTTCTACATTGGATTTCCGTAACTATATAGATCTCCAAGCCATTAAAAAGAATTCACCAAATGTCAATACAACGATAAAATCCATCTCAGTTTGTGAAATAATTCCTTAGCTTCATTAAATTTTAAAATGTTAAAGATTTATCTTTTATACTGTAGCTTATCCTTCATTAAATTTGAAAAGGTTTAAGAAATTTTATTGATTCTGTAAGATGTTGTAAAACTTTAAGACATGGAACCCTTTCTTTAGAATAATTTTCATGGTATTGAAATCATGATTTGGTAACTGGAAATTTATTTTTAGTATAAATAGATTTCCCTTTAATTCTCCTAGT
Organism: Patella vulgata; assembly: GCF_932274485.2. Taxonomy (NCBI): domain Eukaryota; kingdom Metazoa; phylum Mollusca; class Gastropoda; family Patellidae; genus Patella; species Patella vulgata. The sequence continues at coordinate 11,477,091 of NC_065885.2, forward strand.
GACAATCAGAAAAGTTGACCGAAGACGTGCAAGCGCATTAGGGTTTAATGCCGTGGAGAGCAAAGCGAACACTTGTTTGGAGAGAGAGAGAGAAATGGGGTTTAACGTCCACTCAACACAAACTAGGTCATTTCGGGACTAACATATGGTTTTAATTTTATTTCAATAATTCGCTTGCGCATAGGGGTCTTTTTCAGTGTGAGGAAACCAGAGGACCCGGAGAAAACCCACGAGGTTGGACAGGCGACCCTACTCCTTGTCACGTACAACCGGGGAACACTTGTTTGGACTATGGACCATAACAAACTCATCGACAAAGGGACATGTGCTCTATCCCTTGAAAATTAATCAGCAAATATATTTTTTGTCTTAGATAATATTATTTTAAAGATACATACTTAGATAAAGAGCCAACCATTCTTGCTATAATAGCTCAAAAATATATAATATAAAATGAAAATATTGAAATTTTCATTCAAATTACTTCATTCTGAGCCAAGTTATCATTGTTTGTAGTTTTGACATGATGTATGTATTGTGATAACCAGGGCACTGGTATATTCGAGACTTAGCCTCACTTTCCCATTTTTAAAGTCCACTCGACACAAACTAGGCGATTTCGGGACTAATATATAGTTCAATTTCATTTCCATAATTCGCTTGCGCGTAGGGGTCTTTAGCAGTTGGAGGAAACCGGAGGACCTGGAGAAAACCCACAAGGTCTTGTGGTACAACACTTTATTAAAGTCTTTTACAATATTGTGCATGTTCTCTCTTATCTGAACATTCATTGGTCACCTGACTATTTTGACATTCTTACTTTAGATTTTGTTGGAGAAAGATCACCTTCTGATTTTCTCCAGGTATCTACTAGTTAGTTAGTTTTGGCGGGATTTTGGTATTTCATCAATATTCCAATTTCTATAATTAGCTTTAGTTTGATATAGTATAGTGTTTAATAAGGTTACAGATGAATTAAATAGGAATTACAGATTCAACAGCAGGTATGTGTAATGTTTAAGTTAATAATTGTTTTAAATTAGGTACCAATATATTTTAACCAGTAATAGTAATAGTAGTTTATAGATTGGCAGCCATCTTGAATTTTAGTAAAAGTAATATTTAAATGTTTCATTTAAATTAAATATCTTGAAGTTACAAAGTATCCTGGGTTAGTACGTTATCCTATATTACCATTGAAGTCTTTCACTTCAATATTATTTACCATTCACATATTTATAGATGTGTATAACTTTACAGGTTTATTGGAAGTGCTTGCCACCATCTTTTGGCTTCCAAGTGGTTGGAAAACCCCTTTATAGGGTAAGCACCTAGCCAGTCAATTATATTAGTAATTAAGTTATATAATATATATATATTATAAGTTAGTAATTAATATATATATATTTTAAGTATTATTTCAAATCATTCATTATTATATTATAAATTAGATCTATGGAGTCGTATAATATTATGTATAGTTGTTTATCTGTGATATTTGTGATTGTAATGTTTTAATGAATTGGTGTAAATGTTATGTTTTATTTATAGTACGTATTTATGTATTTCAGGGTTTTTATTGTGGTTATTATTAATAAACCGATTTATGCGAGAACCTGAACCCTTGTGTTTTTTTTCTTAATCCGGAAATTGCACCCTACAACATTGAATCTCTAAAAGACATATCAGTCAAAGATGGTTTAATATTTACAAAGTTCAAAGTTTTGATTTTGATTATATAATGTAACTCAGATGCTCGCTTACCAATAAAATCATAATTGTACAATCTACCATAACAATCAACCCATATTTACGTGATTGACCTACTTTTAATCAAAGATCGATTTCTAATACCTGAAAGCATTCTGCTCTCTACAAAGCCTTTAATGTTGGTCTATCCAGTACAAACGTTCTTGAAAACAAGACTGCGAACAACGCAACAAATCATAAAAAGTATATGAAAGCATTAATAAAGTAATTATGGTGATTTTGTTGGAATATATTTATTCAGGTGTATTTTTACACCTGTATACAGGTGAATGTATAGTATTACTGATCGGCAGTAATAGCAGCCTATTATATCTGATTACACAATAGTCTTTTTGAACAGCCTGAAGGAACAGAAACTTCCGTGTATTATTGTATTGATAATTTTTTACCATAGTCATAAATCTGAAAGGGATGTCGTCACATTTATTCAGCTCGACATAATTCAATATTGATTTCAAACTCTGCAGTACGTCCTACTTTTCTGTACCAACTAGTCTAATGAAGACAGGCTTGCACCTTGCAGTGTGCTATGAAGGTACACCAACTAGGCTAATGAACTTGCGGTGTGCTGTGTAGGTACACCAACTTGGCTAAAGAAGGGAGACTTGCACCCTGCGGTGTGTTATGAGGGAAATTTGACCCTACTCTTTGTTGAATTGCCACTGTCAAGGGTTGTTTTAAATGCATGCTAATGATTTCTGACTCTGTAGTATAAATTGTTATATAACATTTTATATAATTGTTCTACCTGAGGAATACAATTGTTATCACAATTATATATTTTTTGTTATCATATGTTTTTCGCTGATAAAATATCCAGATGGTGGAAGAAAGTTTTTATATAAATTTTTTTGATCTATTTTGGCGGTAATAATTGGAAAATAGTATGAACCATGAGCATTATAAGAAGATAAAATGAAATTGTGTTTCATATTCTACTTTTCTGCACCAAGTGGGCTAATGAAGATAGGCATACACCATGCATTTGACAAAATGGACAACAGGAAACCACATTGAAGCAGTACAATGGACCTTATATTACCCCTTACAAAAATTTTTGGCTAAAAAATCATTAGGATAACCGTTAATTATACCAGCAGCATTTGAAAATAAATATTGAGTGTAGTGTGTAGAATCATTGAAAAACTCAGTAAACATAACAATTGAAGATTCGGTAAAGTTACATCAATTATATGCAAACACTAGGTCTGTTACCTTTGGCAAATCACATGCAAAAATGTGCTATGGCCGGAATAATTATATATGAAATTGAAATGCTTTCTGACATGCTATTATTGAGACAATGGCAGTTGACGGCTCACAGAATCAACCATTACTTTCTTTCTAAATAAATCGTTTAACACATACAGCAGTATCACTTTAAAAAACACAAAACACCCAATCTGTGGATACCATGGCAGCACAATTCCTCATTTTGATTTTTTGTTTGTTTCTAACTGTTTTATATCTGAACTGTTTTGGTCTTGCATGCAATAAATGAGATAATATTCCAGACACAAAATGCTTTTTCAACCTTAATCGCATTTGTCCACAACTTCGGTATCAATAGAGATAATATTTGATGAACACATAATGTATTTATCAACGTCTTATTCATATTGCAAATCGTCTATACCTTCAAAATGTTCAAATGGTCTAAACCTTCAAAATGTTCAAATTGTCTATACTTTCAAAATGTCTACACCTTCAGAATGTTCAAATCGTCTATACCTTCAAAATGATCAAAACTACAAAAATTATTTTAATCCAATATCTGAAGAAAAATATGTAAAATTTCAGTACCGAATAGGATAATAATGCTGAATTATTTGCACTTAATTCCTTCAATAATCCATTTCATGTGGATTATTAACATAGAAATCTAATGATTTTTTTCTCTTCTAAGCAAATCTAAATATTTGAAATCAATAATTTAAATATTTTCCAGACATTAATGCAACATTTATCTTCTCATCTGAATTCCTTGTCAATATTTGTACTCTATTGAATTAACTGAAGTAATACGCACATATACTTCCTGTAGCAATTCTTGTCAAACTAGAAACAAATACAGAATGTCCAGACAACTTTCCTGTCTTTAAAAGTTTACTTTCTGGCTTCTTCTGACATTTGCGAAAGGTTGATGATCTTAATAAGAAACATTTCCAGTACAATAATTCTGTCCCAAGGAGCCATGCTGGCTCGGCAAATATGTAACTAACCAGGTCACATGTTGGTCATGCCTGGTTTCCCACTGTCAGTTCTACAGGATGGAATGCCTGGGATGGATAAGCGTCTATTGGTAGTTGTTCGGATGAGACAAAAAAAATGGGAACCTGTGCAGTGTACACATTGATATGTGAATAAAAAAAGCTCTTGGAGAATAGCACAAAATACGTGGTCTATTCCCCTTTCTATTAGCCAGCTGGCTGCAGAATAGTAGGATGTTAAATCCCATTTCATTTCCATGTCGTCAATCAAATCAAACCCCCATTTCATTTCACGTTATTCATTAGCCTTGGTTTATCCCAAATGTCCTATCGTGCTTGCCAGAATCAGATATCAACAAATTTCCATTTTCCTACAAATCTGATACCATGGATATAATTGATACATTTATCATAATTACAATAACAGGGAATTATCTTATTAAATAAAGCATTTATATTCAGCTTTATCCGATATTTATATGTATGTTGTGGATCATGATGAGAATATATATCAAGCAATTACTACAGTCAAACCTTAAATACATCATGATTTATTGTCATCAATATCAATGGTTTTATACATAATGAATAAGTTTAAGAGATCAGTAATGAAAGGGGGTTTAACGTCTTACTATTTTGCACCAGATGCCAATATACGACCACAATTCTATGAAATGGTATCTGGAAATGTTTATTTTCTTACTGTTTAATAATTAATATAGCATGTAAAGTGTTCTGGATTTTATATGAAGTCAACATGTATTATACATAAACCATGTTGATATTAAGAAATCGTGACAACATACCACAGTTAATATTAACCCTTGTCTACAGATGTCATCTTTCATGCAAGATTAACTGGAATCTAACTCTCTAAGGTCTTCATATTCACATATATCAGCTCGAGGTTATTACCAAACAGTCAAATACAAAATGTCTAATTTAAATGATTTATAGGATTTTAGGTTTGCTTCCAAGCTTTTACTTTTTCCCCTTCAAGGAAATGAAATGAAATGAAATGGGGTTTAACATACTAATGTTCTGCTCCAAACTGGGCTAACGAAGACGGGCATACACTATACAGTGTGCTATGAGGGAAATTTTGCCTGGACAGTGGCACTACGGCCTACTCTTATATAGAACTGTCAAGGGATCTTTTACGTGCACGACAATGTGTATACGGGACCTCGGTTTTTCGTCCCATCCGAATAACTAGACAGCTATCATTGTCAGGCCCTCCATCCTGCATCACTGACAAGGGGGAACCACGTCGGAAAATCTGGATGAACTTTCTAGATTGAACACCCGACCTCCAGGCTAGCGAGCTGGCGTCTTACGCACTTACCCACCGTGATCCCCCCTTTAAGGACATTTCTCTTCACAATATACCAGTCAATATAAGACGATTCAGTAAAAAACAGAATTAATAAAATCTCTCAGATTCTTGCTGCCAGGACATAAATATGTATTGTTTCGAAATTGAACACATTAAAACAGTTTTATGGAAAGCAATTACTGTGTTTTAATCAACAAGAGAGATATTGTAGAATCGTTTACCATAGCTTTCGATTAAAATACAGCAATTGTTTTCCACATAACTGTTTTGATTGTTTTACTTAACAGTAGATATTTGTCAAATCTTTTCTTTATATTTATCTGTCATTCAGTTCTATTTCGGAATCAAATGATGTTTATAAAGTCTGAAATAATCACCCTTTTTTCTCTCTCTTTACCTCTGTACACTGTTAATGATTTTTGTACGGCAGTACAAACACTCCATAAAATTCTAACAATATTCTCTGTTCTAAATTGAAACTAATAAATCAACAAATCTGCCAGAGTCTTAATAACGTGCCTCGATACCATGCTCAAAGAAACTTAAAACATGCCTGAAGTAAGCACAACATCTTGAGTAAAGTTTGTAATCCAATAAAGCCAGTGGCCTGAAGACAATAAACAGCTTAAAGCTCAAATTTTGTGAGTAGAATATTGATATTTAGAAACAGAAAAATGAAATATTTGAACATGGATCAAATAGATTAAGATGCCGGAGGGCCTTTAAAGGCAGGCGTGATGTATGAAACAGCCGTGATATATTAACTGTGCTGGGGACAATGGTCAGTTGACACTCGACAACCAGAACACATGTTTCACATAAACAATGAAAGAACAACATGTCACGAGTATATGAATAAACAGCTAAACATTCAAATCAACTAAAAATATTTAAATTTTAATACATGTTTAGTATTTGATCTGAACACAGCTGTATAGTTTGATCAGGATGTGTGGGGAAATGAGAGAGAGAGAGAAATGGGGTTTAACGTCCACTGGACACAAACTAGGTCATTTCGGGACTAACATGTGGTTCAATTTCATTTCCATAATTTGCTTGCGCGTAGGGGTCTTTAGCAGTGGGAGGGAAGCGGATAGGTTGTACAGGTGACACTACTTCTTGTCACGTACACCCGAGGAATCAAAACCCCACCAGTTGACTCAATAACAGACTTTATGATACAGCCCGCACATGCTAACCATTCAGCCATCCAACCCCCCGTGTGTGGAAGTAGTTAACAAATTAATTTTTTAATTCCTGAAAATCTACATTCTTGATTGAGAGGGAGCACATACCTTTGTGGTGGAGGATAGGGGTATCTAAGGGTGTGCCTGAGACTCCTAGCCATGATTGGTTAAGTATTGTAAGGTTCACAGATTAATCTGTCAATTCCTGAAATCTACATTTTTGAGACTGGCACATACACATACTTTAGCAGTGGGGTGAGGGGGTGGGGTTGTAGGTGTATCTGATTCTCCTGGTACTAGTCTGATCAGAGATGTTCAATGTCAATATGACAAAATAAAAAATCCTGAAAATTCTTCTTGACTGTCTTTAATTGCAATAAATCAAAAGCATGTCTTATCTAACAGGCATGGATATTCACATTTCATTTCTCTTAGTTTTTAGTGTTTACATATTTTCTCCATTACGCGACAGGCGAAAATATCAGGATTTTCATTTAGCAGCTACATGACAAGTTTAAGTATATCTTCTAATATCACTTAGTTCTAAAATGGGAAAGTGTTTGTATCATTTATTAGCTTTGCCTTTAACCCTGAGGACAGAGTTTTAATTTAATCCACACTGATATATAAATAACTTGGTTGACTTGTCGTATTAAAGTGGCATTAGGTCAAATTAGATAAAGAGCCGACAGTTCTCGCTATAATTGTTAAAAACAGAAAATGAAATATGAATATGCAAAAAATTCTAATCAAATTAATTGATTTTGAGCCAAGTGGTCATGGTCATTGCTACTGTTGTTAAGATACTAAAAAAAGACAGGATTATCCAGTTTTAAATTAAATCGTATTTAAATCTGTTGAAAATTTCAAGCATCTGATGGCATCGAGAGTAGATTATGGTCTTGGTAAATTAATAAATTTCTAGCTAATAATTTATATAACATTCAAGGCATGAAGAAAGAGAGAGAGAGAAATGGGGTTTAACATCCAATCAACACAAACTAGGTCATTTCGGGACTAACATATGGTTCAATTTTATTTCAATAATTTGCTTGCGCATAGCACTGAAGGGGTCTTTAGCAGTAGGAGAAAACCGGAGAAATCCCATGAGGTTGGACAGACGATCCTACTACTTGTCATGTACAACAGGGGAATCGAAATCACGCCAGTTGACTCAATGACAGACCTTATGATAAAGGGCGCCCGGGCTAACCATTTGGCTATCCACTCCCCCCATAATGTATGTTTAATATATACTGACATAAATATACATCAACTTCATACTTTTTGTTACATCCCATTATTTACATACTATCACGTATATACTAACATGAAAACTACCCTACAATATATTATTATAATGGATGTAAGGTGTCAGGATAGAAAATAAACAGGGCTTAAACTACAATGAAATTTTAATCTCTATGCCAAGTCTTATATGTTTAAATGAAATGTAATGGGGTTTAACGTCCCACTGTTCTGCTCTGACTATATGTTTAACCCTTTAGCATCTGACTATCCAGGGGGGTTGGATGGCCGAATGGTTAGCACATGCGCGCTGTATCATAAGGTTTGTCATTGAGTCAACTGGCATGATTTCGATTCCCCTATTGTACATGACAAGTAGTAGGATCGTCTGTCCAACCTTGTCGGTTTTCTCTGGTTTCTTACCTCTGCTAAAGAATCTTACGCACAAACGAATTATGGAAATAAAATTGAACCATATGTTAATCCCGAAATGACCTAGTTTGTGTCAAATGGACGTTAAACCTCATTTCTCACTCTCTCTCTATCTGACTATCCCGGTGATCCTTCTGACACTGAGTTTTGTAGCTCATTTTTTAAACTGTCCAGAACTAGAAACAGCCTGAGTCAAACAACTAGTATACAGTCCTTTAAAAATAGTTCACAGCTAGAAAAAGTTCACATCAGGGTTTGAGGCACTAGAGGGAATGAATGAATGAATTGGGATTTAATGTCCTACTTTTCTGCACCTAGTTTAGGTTTAGGTTGTTTATTAAACCACAGAATAATGGGCATTTCACCAATGCACCATCAATAACAGTTTTGCACTAAATCTTGATATTTGGTTCATAAGAGTTTATGTTTCTTGCAGTTTTGTTCTTAATTCTTGATCCATCATATTGAACTATATTAATCTACGGAATTTGTGTTAGCAAGTTAAAGATTTCTCCATTCAAATTCAAAATGCCTTGTGATCTACTGTGCACGCAGGATTGATGGATCATTGACTGAGCAACAGCAGGACATTTGTCAATTTTCTGCAACATCAATTGTCGTGCACTGAATGGAAGGCATTGTTGACTTCAAAAATAAAATTAAGTTTCTTTCATAAATTACATCAATAACATTTGCATAATTAGTATTCTTGGTAAAGCAGATTATTACATTGTCCCAGAGGATTATGAAATGAAATGGCGTACCTGGGACTACTGCTTGGTATTGCCACTGCAGTCACTAAACGTTACATATTGCAATTCAGGTGCTACAATGCGATTCTTATCACGATTCATAACCAGGTCAATATTTTCCAATAAAACAACAGGATAAATGAATAACTGATATTTTCAGTCCTGCCCTTGTTGAAGAAATTAAAACTGTTTTACATCAGGATATTGATGTGGATCAAAATAAGGACCAAAACAAATTAAGGGTGTTTGTGGATAATGTGTGATGTGGATAATTAAGAGTGACAGGTTACTTATTGAAGCGACAAAAAGAAAAAAAAAAGAATCCCAACGCATCGATTCAGGGTCTCACGCTTTAATACGCGAATCGTGATACATCGATTTAACCATATATCATGCAGCACTATGTGGGACCGTGGTTCCTCATCCCAAAGGATCAGTTGATCATGATGCACAGAACACAAATATTATACTCCTTCAAATTACATCAGATAAATGTGTTATCAATATCTCTAAAGTCTCTAGAGTTTTGTGAGAGAAAAATTTCAAATAACACTTTCATGTCATAATAATACTCCAGAGTACAATGATTGTTGGCGAACTGATGGATACTGTCACTGTCAGTCTAATCAGAGTACAAATAAAATGAAATGAATGAAGTTTAACATCCTACTGTTCTCCCCTGACTGCACGGTGTTTCAGAGTACAAAGATCATCTAAGTACAGTGTAACCTATCCATGTAAACTCCATTTTTTAAAATCAGACTACCTTATATAAGCTAGTTTAAACGTCCTACTGTTCTGCCCCGACTGCATGGTGTATCAGAGTACAAAGATCATCTAAGTACAGTGTAACCTATCCATGTAAACTCCATTTTTTAAAATCAGACTACCATATATAAGCTAGTTTAAACGTCCTACTGTTCTGCCCTGACTGCATGGTGTATCAGAGTACAAAGATCATCTAAGTACAGTGTAACCTATCCATGTAAACTCCATTTTTTTAAATTTAGACTACCATATATAAGCTAGTTTAAAAGTGGACTGGTCTAAGTAGTGGTCTAAATCTCAACTTAAAATGTTCTTGTTTCAAAACCCAGATCAGTAAAAAATCTTTGAATATAACAATCAACAGTGCCTTAGAGACTGTTCTTCAGTATTAACATGCTTTATAAATGACAAAATAATTATTATTAGAGTGTCAAACTTTGAGCTCAAGCTGGCCAGTCACCTCTGGCTTATGACTGTTGGTTCGATCCTTGGTGTAGGTATATGTGAAGGAGATAGGGGCCCCTTTTCAACCTTGTGGGAAAGACACCTGTGCAGTTGGTGTTATTCATAGATTTAAAGATTATTTCTAAATGAAATATGAGAGCAACATCAGCTTCACCAGTCAACAGAACAGTCCATAACTATCTGATGGTCCCATATAGTGTCAGGAAAAGCCAATTATGGGGGGAATACCACTAGACATTTCCTCATGCACAGCTTTTCTAAACTTGTGGAATCAAAGGATAGTTCAGTTGAATAACTCTACTTTAACATAGTTGACATGGTGAAACTATATTTGTCACAATACTAATGACTTCAGCACTGCATAATCAGATTGAGAAATTATCCTCCTGTATTTCATTATAAATACATTAACCAATTTATATACTACACAATATACATTACATTTGGTTTTATTACACTCCAAGAATTCTATTTCAAATCATTACTTTATTATCTATTAAAAGGATATTTTTTCTTTTGTCAGTAATGAGAACATTTACAACACATGAAAATCTGATTACGAATAATAACCCATGAAGTAATTATCAGAAAACATTAGAATTTGTTTTGATTGTTTGTCTCATGAGCTTAAACAATTTATATTAACTTCAGCCTCGAGAGTGTCCACAACACATATTGGAATTTTTTTTTCAAAACTGTTGGTAACTCCTGATATTTATATACTAGACATACAATGTACATTACATTTGGTTTTATTACACTAGGAAATAGTTTCCAAATTATTACTTAATTATATATAAAATAAAACTCATATATTGGAATACTTTTTCAATAGCTGTTGGTAACTTCTGATTTAGAGTTTTGGGGTTGGGATTATGTTTTATGGATTGGGATGGCATGCACGTAAAAGAACCCTTGAAAAGATAGAATTCAATGAAGTGAAAGGTGGAAACATTGCTGTCCAAACAAAATTCCCTCATAGCATATCGTATGGAATAAGTCTGACCTCATTAGCTCAGATCGTGCAAAATTGAGGACCTTAAAGCACATCTCATTTCTGTATTAAGTCAAACTAATTTATGACGAATTGGTATGTAAAGAATCAAAAACTATAATTCTGGAAACATTTTCAGACAACCTGCTTCTGATCTTGAATTAACTGCTTAATCAAATTATTGACTATTCAGTTCAACTGGAAACAATTAAAAAAGAAGTCTATATATGTGTACGTGAATCATAGCCGTACTTCATAACTCACAGACTTACTAATTGGAAAAATATACAGAACTCAACAATTATACTTACATATTAATTACATATAATTACTGAAACACACAATTTATACTAGCTACCATATATATATATATATTACAAGTTAATTTTGTCTTAATGAATCAGGCTTATATTATAGAAGCAACTGTATGTATTACAAGTTAAATTTGTCTAGAGAGAGAGATGGGGTTTAACCTCCACTTGACACAAACCAAGTCGTATCTGGACTAACATATGGTTCAATTTTATTTCCTATTTCCTCCCACTGCTAAAGACCCCTAGAAATAAGCGAATTATTGAAATAAAATTGAACCATTTGTTAGTCCCGAAATGACCTACTTTGTGTCAAGTAGACATTAAACCCAATTTCTCTCTCTCTCTTTTTCTCTTTAACCAAGAAAAGTACTGATTAATTACAAGAAGATTACTACTATATCTATTTATTTGGCGTCTCATTAGTTCAATAACCTAGAAAAAAAAATCTTCAGCTGAGATTTAAAGATAAATCAGAATGACAAGAATTTACCCTCTATCATGATAAAGAAAGTCTGAATTACACCACATCTCAAGTATCTTGTGACTGGGGATAAATTACGTTATACTCCTCTTCTTACAATCTCTCCACTTTCAGTATTGTTACAGTAGCATTCACAGTCTTTGATCAGAATAAAAATTGTTAATTTAATGAACAGTCACTTTTATATAGGAGAAAATTAGAGCACACAGACATGTCAAACTGATTTAGATCATGATTTTATATTCTACATCCGAAATACAATTTAAGTTGGGCAAACTAAATTTACCTGTTTTTGTTGATATCGTATTCTTAAATAAATTATACTTGTCTTCAAATAGGTCTACAGGTCAATATTCAATGAAATTTTTGGATGATTTATACTTCAATGACAGAAAGAAAGAATCAATCAAGCACATCAAATCACGTTTTCTAATTTAAATGGGTTTTTTTTCTTTACTTCAGTCAACATTATACTAATATATTCTCATCGTGCAGGTTCACTAACCAAGAGGTACTAGCCAAGAAAGTTCATCAAGATTTTCCAGCTTGGTTTTCCCTTGTCAGTCATTCAGGATGTATCGTAGCCAAGGAAAAGCGACTAGTCATTCAGATGGGATAGAAAACCTGCGTACAAATCGATAATGTAAATAAAAGATCCTGTGCCATAGCACACTTCATGGCATGTACCCATCTTCATTAGCCCGGTTAGTGCAGAAAAGTAAGACATTAACAAACCCCATTTCATTTTAATGTAAAATACTATATACTACTTTGAAATAATGTTATCAATACTATGAAATAATTTTATCAAATGACTATACTATGAAATAATGTTATTAAAAGACTACACTATGAAATGATGTTATTAAAATACTATACTATGAAATAATGTTATTAAAGAGTTAACTATGAAATATTGTTATTAAAAGACTATACATGTACTATGAAATAATGTTATTAAAATACTATATACTATGAAATAATGTTATTAAATGACTATACTATGAAATAATGTTATTAAAAGACTTTACTATGAAAAGATGTTATTAAAAGTTTATAAAAAAAATTATCAATTATCAGCTTAATTCATTATGATGAATGCAAATCAGATTATAAACTATTAATATTATAATGTAATAAATATAAAATATTGATGTTTCTTTTTCATTGTAAATGTGAAAATCATTAAAGAAAAAGAAATTTGTACAGCTGCTATGAAAGAAAAAAAAATGTGTCAAATTTTACAAATGACAGATTTGAATAAGGCTGGCAGATTTTTATTCCCTCTAGCATTTATGGATAATATTGCTTAATATTCAACACACTTTAATCTTTTTTATTAAACTTTTTAATTGGCTCACTTTAAAAGCAGCTGACTTGTGAACATTATGCCACTGGTGTCTTTGTTGGTTATACTTAACATAATGGTCCTTTCATATTAAACAGCCAATATTTTAGCACTAAAACCCTAATGGGATTTCTTTGTACTGTAGTGTGGTATTTTGTGTTTCTGGAGAGCTGATCAAGCACTCACAACTATTAAAAAGCTTCTTCCTTTTAGATAAACATGTAAAACATTTAGCACTTAATTTATGGTCAGTAGTTTATTATCCAAAGTTCCTGTATTTTTTTATTCCAAAATATTTTCGTAGGAATCCCAAGAAATTGTACTCAGACATTAATCAGCATTTCTGTATTTAAAACACTAGTTCCTGTATAAAATTGTTAAGCAGACACAATTTGGTCCCATGACACCCTTTATTTGCCTTCACTTCATCTCTCAACAAGGGTTGGATGGCCGAATGGTTAGCACGTGCGTACTGTATCATAAAGCCTGTCATTGAGTCAACTGGCGTGGTTTCGAATCCACGGTTGTACGTGACAAGGAGTAGGGTCGCCTGTCCAATCCTGTGGGTTTTCTCCGGGTCCTCCGGTTTCCTCCCACCGCTAAAGACCCCTACGCACAAGCGAATTATTGAAATAAAATTAAAACCATATGTTAGTCCCGAAATGACCTAGTTTGTGTCATGTGGACGTTAAACCCCATTTCTTTCTCTCTCTCTCATCTCCCAACATTATTGACAGTATTCTATGCTGATCATGATAGACATCTTTATTATCTGTACAAAAACAAGTTTTTAAAGTCCCAACTTTATCACATCAAGAAAGCTAGTATTTTAGCAGCAGTTGAAGATAAAAAATAATTCGTAATTATATTTTCACAACTGTGAATTCAAAAAAGAAAGAAAGCTACAACATTTTACAAAAAAACAATGTCCATACATCAAGTAAATTTAATTATGGTGTGTTTACTGGGAATTAAATTTCCATCATTCTTCATTTAATATCAGGTAGTCTTCGATCATAGTGGAGTAACAATGGCGTAACAATAACAGCTCCATTCAGTCATCAATCAAACAAGCCACAATCATTCGCATGGCTTAACACACAATGGTTAATAGGCATATCAACAAAACAGGCTTCCATTTCATTGTACAGATTCTCTCCTATTTAATGCATCTGTGACATGTTTTAATCCTCTGAGTATAATATGTTTTTTGTATGTCTAACAGCTGCTCCACCATCTTTTTCTTTACCACAGATACATGTTGACTCGCAATTTATGTGATGGGAATAAAACATGTAATTTAACGCCATAGGTTTCTACATATTTATTTCATTCTATGCTACAGGTTATTTGTCTTTAAAGAGAGACTAACATATGGTTTAATTTTATTTCAATAATTCACTTGCGCGTAGGGGTCTTTAGCAGTGGGAGCAAACCGGAGGACCCGGAGAAAACCCATGAGGTTGGACAAGCGACCCTACTCCTTGTCACATACAACCGGCCATTCGAAACCAGGCCAGTTGACTCAATGACAGAACTTATGATACAGCGCGCACATGTTAACCATTCAGCCATTCAACCCCCCTATTTAGATGAATACATAAGCCAATGACGGTAATCAGTATGCATCTTTAATATGAAGTTCTATACCGATGGTGCCACATCATCTCTCAATCCATTAGAGATATTTCTATTATTAAGGCAGCAGGATGTCATTTGCATTTTTTAGAGTACCGGTAGCAATATATATATATTAATTCATAAAGAACAACAACGTCCAGTCTTTGCATGGAATAAAACATACCATATTATGGCTATCCACAAATCTATTAAATTTTACAATCATCCACATTTCTCAAATACAATGTTTGAAAAATCTTAATTATTTAATTGGTTGGCTACTAATTAGAATAACATTTGTTTAAATCAAAGCGGCATTATGGAAGATAAGATACTGAGCTGACAGTTCTCACTATAATAGTTAAAAATAGATAATGTAAAGGGAATATGCTAAAATATTTTAGTCAAATTACTTCACTTTCAAAAACAATGTAGCCTCAATTGTCATTATTACCTTTGTTATGATAATAAACAAAGTCTTGATTATCCATTTTAACTGCTGATCAGATTCAAATCTGTTTAAAATCAGACCCATCAGATGGCATCGAGAGTTGATTACGGTCTTGTCATGTTAATAATTATCTAATTAATAAATTATACAACATTTAAGGCCCAAAGAAAGACCTGCAATAGGCAGATTTAGCTCTTGCATAATGTATGTTTAATAAATGTTATAGGGAGATAAATAATGGGCATTATCGGTATTGAAGAATATTGCATATTACGGAAATGAAATGAAATGGGATTTAATGTCCTACTGTTCTGTTCCGACTGGGCTAATGGAGACGGACATACGCCATACAGTGTGCTATGAGGGAAATTTTGCCGGGGCAGCAACACTATAGCCTACTCTTATATCAAATTTCAACTGCCAAGGGATCTTTTACGTGCACGCCAATGTATACAGGAACCTCGTTTTTCCATCCCATCCGAACGACTAGATAGCTGTTCATCTGGATTTCTTGACGTGGTTTCCCCTTGTCAGTGGTGCAGGAAGGAGGGCATGACAAGAAGAAACCACATCAGGAAACCCTGTTGAACTTTATCATCCAATGCAGGGAGCGAACACCCGACCTCCAGGCTAGTGAGCCAGCGTCTTACACACTTAGTCACCTTGTTTCCCCCCCCCTTCCCCGAGGTGAAATGTACACATTAGCGTACACGTAAAAGTTCCCTTGGGAGTTGGAATTCGATATGAGAGTAGGTCATAGTGCCGCTGCCTGGGCAAAATTTTTCTCTTAGCACACTGCATTAGACCAGTCGGAGCTGAACATTAGGTCGTTAAACATCATGGCTCTTACATATTACAGAGTTTAAATTGTTAGAATTTGTAAATGAATATGAACATTCAACAATTAGTATGATGAAAACCAATTCTTCTGGCTTGCATAGACTTATTGCCGCTTTAAAAGAATCATGACATAAACCAAGATTCAACAACCTTCCGCTATGTAAAGAATTGGGCTACAACCTCAGATGAAAGAGATAAAGTTCGTAGATGGTAATGCATGCTAACATAAACATTGTTAATTCATCATTTCTCATACACATCCTTGTGTCTACAGTAATAAATTGGTATGGTAATTGAGCATCAAGATGAACATTACGATTTGACATTTATACTTGAAGTAAAGGTGATAAATTTTATGTAAGAAAAAAAAAGAAACCTACTTCAATATAAAAGAAAGAAAAAAAGGTGATAAATTTTATGTAAGGAAAAGGCATAAAAAAAATATACTAATATGAGAAGTGTCATCAACACAATTTTCCAATCATTTTGATAGAAACATATGGTTCATTTTTTCCTATGGTCATGTGTGCAATACCTGGTTGGTGACAGAGCCTCGTCTAAGGATCTGGTTGCCCGACCCGCAAGCACCGTAGGTTCGAGACCGCACGGTGGTTTTGGGCCCTCCCCCAGAAAATTTTGAAAATTAACTCCCTTAGACTCGATTTCTGAGCACTTAAAAAATAGTTTCGGAGATCTGATACACTATTAGTTTTGGCATCCTGTTAAACCATGGATTGATTAATACCCTGTAAAATCGAGATCAAAACACTGCTGCGGTTGACCCGCAGACAGAAATATACCATAAAACAATCAGAAAGACGATTTTGTAAACCTATGCACCATGATATAGTATTGGCACATGGGAAAAACCTTGTCAGCGATTTTCAAAACGTATGTATGTTGCCACCCAGTCTTCAACTTTTGGGCTCAGTAGGCGGCACAGTTTGGCCAGTGCACGGCGGCGCCGGCGCCTAGTCACCATATTAAACGAGGCTCTGGTTGGTGAATTTGTCCGGTCAATAGACTTTGTAACTACTCTTCATGAATTTCCAACTGTCAAGGGTTCTTTAACATCCATGCCAATGTGAGGAAATCGTTTTTGCTGTCCCATCCAAACAACTTTCCTTGTCGCTTTCCTGACAAATAAGAACCAGGCCTGAAAAATCCAGTCTGGGGCATTCTGATCGAGAGCCCAGTGGCCGAAAAACCTACACAAATAGATGTATATGGACTTCCATAGACTACATCTAATTGCAAGGGCACTGAGCTGTGCGATTCACTTCAGGCATCACTGATAGTTTGGAAATGTAAATAATTCAATTTGTTTAAATATAATATAAAGGATGTTTTGTATATATGTTTGTATTGTATTTGATCATTCTATATACAGCAGGTTGTTAAGAGTTGACATATGTTGTTTGTGAGTCGTACTCTGAATTACCTTTTTATAATGAGAAGTGCAGGGTTTTTTTCCAACCAGATTTTGAACTCTCTTAAAGGTGCTTATTTTGACCTAACAACTGAGAGCAACCAGCGTTTTGGCAACTCAGAGCAACTGACTTACAACTGGCTTCAACTCATTTGCATGAAATAACATTACAGGATAAGAGACATGTGTCATGTGACTTTGTAAATAAGCAAAATGGAAGCGAACGACGGCACCCACTTTTGAAATCTTGATGTTGTTGACAATAATATATTAATAGAATTGTATGTAGCAAGACCGACCATGTCTTTGGAGAGCTTCTTCTAAGGCATTCGCCAATTTGATCACATGATGAATAAATTAAGTCACATGTTAAGTGTAATAACTATCCATTCTGAGTGGACATAAGCGCTCCGGATTCAGTTGCTCTCAATCAGTTGTTCTCAGTTGCTGATCTGATTGACATAAGTACACTTGAAACTGACTGGAACAAGCTGCTTTGAGGTGCAAAGTCAACATAAGCTCCCCTCCTTTAGAAAAATCCTGTCTATCATTATCTCTATTGTTTTAAATGGCTGAATGGTTAGTGCGTGCACGTTGTATCATACAGTCTGTCATCGAGTCAACTGGCATGGTTTCGATTCCAAGGTTGTACGTGACAAGGAATAGTGTCGCCTGTCCAACCTTGTAAGTTTTCTTCGGGTCCTCAGGTTTCCTCCGACTGCTAAAGACCACTACATGCAAGCGAATTATTGAAATAAAATTGAACCATTTGTTAGTCGCTAAATGATCTAGTTTGTGTCAAGTGGACTGTTAAATATTTCATTTCTGTATATTGTTGTAAAGGAAACCTACAAGTTATTCTACAATTTAGAAAACCCTGTCTATCATTGATCTCTATTATTGTAAACGAAACCCACCAGTTATTCTACTATTTAAAGCAGTATGTTACCTTGTATCATTTATCTATCTCTGTATGTTACTGACAGTTTCTATGATTTATATCATGATGTAATATATATCACACCACATATGTAAAACTAATTATTTGTAACTACTTGCAACACTACCTGTTATCTTAAACAAATATCTACTTTACCTGTCTCTTAAACATACACCTGGATTTTTTTTTTTAAGTACAATCCCATTAACAAGTAGTTCTCAAAGTTGTGAAGCAACACTTACAAGTCATAGAATTAATACACTGTACATATCCTAAATATGTGGTTTTTGTTGTAAAGTTTAAGAATATATCATTAAATATTAGCAACAGTTGATGAATGAGCTCTTTTTTCCGACAACTTTACAAATTGCTTCATCTTCACAAGTAGTTCTCAAAGTAATGAAACGACACTTGGAATTCTGAGAATTAATCTACATAACCTTAGTATATATGATTTACATAGTATCAAATATAGTTTTTAAAAGTAAAAGTTTTTGAATTAGCTCTTTTCTTACAATTACTACAAGCCTACACCATTGCCTTTAAAAGTGGCAATGAGCCTTTGCAAGTCAGAATAATTCTCTATCAATATCAGTCTTATCATACTCAATGTTGAAAATGCATATTAATCATGCATAGACAATAATTAACTTACCAAGAAAATAATCAACTCTCGATTCTATAGGATGTCTGCGATATTTAGTAGATTCAAATACGTTTTGTGGTGGATGAGGTTACCGTAAAAATGGATATCGAGACTTTTTTTTATTATCGTACAGTAGTAATCACAATCAAGGCTAGCCTATAACTGATTCGCTAATATCAAGATTCAGAGTCAAGTAATTTGACTGAAATTTTCAGCATATTCCCTTTTCATTATCTAGTTTTTAACTATTATACCGAAAGAGAGAGAGAGAGAAATGGGGTTTAACGTCCACTCGACACAAACTAGGTCATTTCGGGACTAACATATGGTTTAATTTTATTTACATAATTCGCTTGCGCGTAGGGGTCTTTAGCAGTGGGAGGAAACCGGAGGACCCGGAGAAAACCCACGAGGTTGGACAGGCGACCCTACTCCTTGCCACGTACAACCGGGGATTCGAAACCACGCCAGTCGACTCAATGACAGACTTTATGATACAGCGCGCGCACGCTAACCATTCAGCCATCCAACCCCCCTATACCGAAAAAACTGTCAACTCTTTATCTAATCTTACATAATGCCGCTTTAATTTAGAAATTCTAATGGTCTAATCTCTTGTACTTGCTGTAATCGCGAATAATGTCCATTGTCTATATACCTATCTATAATGTCACTTACTGTAAACTAGTTTGGTTGCCGACTAATTTTAAGAATTCAAATTGTATTTGAGAAATGCGGAGGTTGTAGATGACCATAATACAGTGTGTTTTAATCCTTGTAAAGACTGGACTTGGATTGTTTTTATAACTAAATGAAAATATTGCTACTTTAACATTACAAAACTGATTTGGTGAGACACAGGATATCATTTATCAATTTTTTCCCCCATTTTTGCGATCAAACTTTTAACCTTGAATCAAATTTTTAATGTTGAATTTTATCTACACATACTGAATTTAAATCACCTGCTGTTAACACACTTTAATATTCATATCTATTACCAATAAAATTCATTTTAACCCCATAAAACGAACCAATCTAGAATAATTTATTCAAATCATGAAGTCCAATTCTGGCCAAGATAATAAATCTATGTTCATCTAATCCCGAGGAAGCTGTTCCTAAGTCTCAACAAACATAACCCTGAGTCTCAATAGAGAGATTTTAAACACTTATCCTTGCCTTTGTAACCTGCAACCCTGAACAAATAGAAAAAAATCTGACCAAATTTTGTTATTAAACTTAAAAGGTTTGAGGTAAAAAGGAACAAGTTCCTTTTAAAATGACAAGAGATCAAAAAACCTGCTATTAATTCAAAAAAAGAGAAACAGCTTTCAAGGAATGGTAATTTTAATATCGAGATCAACACCAGAAACCAATAAATCTCAACCACAGATAAAAGTCAAAAGCAATTTGATTTTCAAAGAGAATATTTTATTATAAAATTACTTTTAACAGATAACTTACGAAAAATAATCTAATAGCGTATAAAAATAGTATCAATTTGATAATAACATACATGTGAATGAAAATAGGTGTACGCAATACGTTTTGTTATGAGGTAAATTTTGCCTGGACCAGTGATGTTTTATCCTGCTCTTCATCAAATTCCCACTTTTAAGGGTTCTTTTATGTGCACATCAACAAGTATACATGTTGACCTCTTTTTTTCCCATCCAAACAACTAGAAAATTTCTTCATGGTGAGACCACTAAGGGAAACTGATAATGAAATAGGAGTAGGTATATATGTAAATTAAATCCAACAAGCACCTGTCAGTTTCTATTATTTATATTAATATTTCATATTGACACTGACTTAAATCACACATGACATTGACAGGAATGTGTCTACTTGTCTTTACTACCATCACACTACTTTTTGTCCTTAAATCTTTGTTTAAAAAAAAGAAGAGTTTTCAAGAAGACCTCTAATCAAAACCACACTGTTGGTCTAAAAGTTATTCTCAAAAAGACAAAGTTTCTGACTCGGTGTCCCACTGGGCATCTTGAATATCAGCGTTTCCTGTACTATATATACATCCAACTGTGCTATAAGTATTCGATGACAACTAAGATATCTGAGGTATTCCTCTTTACAAGGCATCTCCACCCAGTGAGACAAGAAAAGTGGACCAAACCTAAGACTTTGATTGTCTACTTTTACTTTAAGTAAGATATCTGAGGTATTCCTCTCCATAAGGCATTTCCACCCACCGAGACAATAAAAGTGGACCAAACCCATGACTTTGTCTACTTTTGTTTTAAGTAAGAAAGAAAACTTATACCATCTGTTTATATATCAAGTTCAATTGGAATGGAATGGACTTTAATACCTTGTAAACACAATACTTTGGTCATTTTGAGACAAATAAATGGTAATTTCTATTTCTAAGGTTACGTGTATAACGCTGTAGCGAATCCTGTGAATGGGGGGGGGGGGAAGGTCCAAATCTAAGGCACCATCCACAATCCCACAATGAATGTCAACACATTACAATGAGCATCTCGCGATCTTAAAAACATAGATTGTATGGTCTATATAGATGTTTGCCGATCGTTATCTCTGCAGCAAAGCGGTTTTATTGAAGTTGACATAAAGTTCATGTCATATTTTGATTGTTATTGATTTTGTTATAATTTTTTTGTGAACCTTAGGTGTGCTTACTTTGTCTCATGGCTCTGCCATCCTCAAATCTGTGCCTGGTACAATATTAATGAGGAGAAATTGTCTGGGACAATGATGTTTCCAACACTTTTCTTCAATTTACAACTGTCATAAGTTCTTTTACATGCGCACCAAATTGACATCAATTTGGTGACAGGTAGACCTGGGTTTTCATCCCATTTCAATCATTAGGCACACTTTCTAGGATGTAAACCCAGAGACATTCTAGTTGAGGGTTCACTGTTCTCATGGCTCGACAACCGTTGATTTGACGAACTCTGATCATGTGATAATATACTTATTTTTCTCTAGTCTTCAGAAGGTTACCGTTAATGTTCACTTAGAGATGAACAGTGGGACTTCATTTCGTTTCACTTAGAGAAATAAATATAATATTTGGAAACATAAATATATTCCCTTTAAATGATTATCAAAACACTTCCATATCATGAATCTCATATAATCCATTCTGACAAGATTTTTCAGTCGATTAATAATTCATAAGGCAACCCAAACTATTCTATGGATATTGAGAGAAGATAACCCATGAAGATGGTAAACCCCCTTTAAAGAAGAAAACACCCACAGAGCCAATTAACCTAATCCTCACAGGTCACTTGATCTAAATCTTGACCATTGCTCACTAATGTCTGTGCCATCATTCCTTTCAATATTTACTACCTACATTGCTCATTCATCTTCCTTGCCACCTAGTGTTTCAACAAGTACCATCAAATATCTAATAAACAAATGTAGTCATCACCTGCTGTGGTCTGTATTCTGAGGTTTTTGTGTGACCACAGTAGAACATTATAGGATATTAAATTGATGTAAATCACTCATAAACTGATAGGGCTATAGAAGTTTATTGGAAAGTGAATAGAATATTCATGTAGGCCTATTTGCCTGGAGTGTTTATGGGATCTGCTCAGGATGCTGAATGTTGTGTAAACGCTTAAACTTTAAAGGGGCATTATGTAAGATTTAGGTAAAGAGCTGACCATTCTAGCTATCATATTTCAAAAATAGATAATGCAAAATGAATATATTGAAGATTTCATTCACATTACATTAATCTGAACCAAGTTATCAATCATTTAGTTTTGATCGCAACCAGGTACAGGTCATTTGAGCCTTAGACTCGTTTTTCCATTTTTAAATTAAATTATTAAATGGCCACAACGTTCTAATCCACTTAAAATCAGAGCCATCTGATGGCATCGAGAGTCGATTATGGTCTTGCCATGTTAATAATTGTCTAATTAATAATTTATTTTATATAACATTTAAGGAGCAATAGGTAGATTTAGCTCTTACATAATGGAATTGAACCATTTTTATACTGATATTTGTTGTAGAGATTCAACTTTCCCAATATTGTAGTTTGCACAGGATTCAAAATCTCTCAAATAAATTAGTTTTTAAAAAAAGAAGTAACAAATGTGTTCCCCTTAAATGACAGTAAAAAATTAATCATTTATTCAGTTTGTATGGAATGTGTAAATTTGATTTTTTTGTTGGTTGGGGTGATGTAGCTAATGAAATAAAATGTTATATTCTTCTGATCCAGATACACGCCATTGATACCCCTCTCTAACCAAGTATCCTCCTTCCGTCTCTGACTTGACATACATCCTGCAACAGATGTTCTTTATCCTGTCAATCAATCAATCAATCAATCAGTTACAGGATTTTAAACGTTAATCATAATTTTTACCATCCTGCATCTAAATATTAAAAACAACACAAAACTTCTCTTATATCAAGACTTTTGGTTCTCAGTAACCTTAAACTTTATCAGTTAACTTGTAGAATTTTAGTTTAATCCTATGGAGATCATATAATGATTTTTCCATACAGAGCTCTCTCAACTGTTAGTGATGACAATCATAGTTAATTAGTATCGTAGAATGAGAACTATTTACACGTTAAATTTGATAAGCATGGTCAATTGAAAATCATTAAGGTTAACTGGTATGATTAACCATAGCCTTGAAATTGCCCAAATAAATATCATCATTAGGAGAAATCTCTTAAATAGTTTATATTATTTAGAAGAGAAATCAATATTGTTGTGCCATCGTCATCTTCCCATGGCAGGATACCCTTATTACTTCACTACCCTGACTTAATATTACTATTATTAAATTGAGGAAAATTGTTGATTGATGTCGTTGAAACCTAATTCTTATCAAACCTTACAGTATATCTTATCTTGAAACTTTATAAACTATTAAATATCCCAGGTTCGAATCCTTCAGGATTTTTCAAGCTTGGTTCCTATCTGTCAGTGGTGGTAACAGTGGGGTTGATTAGGAAAGTGTACCTAGTCAATCTGATGGAATGAAAAACCAAGGCATGCAGGTAGAATGAAGAGTAGACAGAAACTTAACCTTCCTAGCATTACACACATGATTGACTATATGCAAAATGAATTCAAGTAATGTGTTGATAAGACTAATTGACATTAGTCTGTAAAAATGTTGTAATGATAGACTGAGGAAACAAATTGTGAGCTCCGCCATGATATAGATCAGAGATGTACCAGTATATGCTTTTCATGAAAACGTAGCATTTTTTCAAAAGTTTCAGAGTAGTCCCCCACAACCCTGAGGTTGGGAACCCGGGACACAGAAAATGTACAACCTACGCAGCCGAACAACATCCCTATCTTAAAGCCTGTTCCAGTCCAGTATAAATTATTATCATTCAACAACCTGTGTATTGTATTATTGATGCTTGTAAATTTGATGTTCAAATTGATAAAATTGATGACCAATTATCTCTACTATTATTTTACACCAGCTATTGTTAATATCAAATATCTCATCGTTTATTGTCTCTCTTTATTTAAAAAAGTTTTTAACGTGATGCTATTGTGAACTTATTATCAATAATATCAGTTATAATTGTGTTTTTATTGATTATTAGTCCAATAACAAACACTTGGAATATTGCTTTTTTTTAAAAAAAAGGTTGCGTGTTCTGGGTCCTGAACGAATATAAAGTTATTTATTATTTAATGAACATTGATGTTTTCTTTAAATATTTTAAATCATTACAGAATTTTTGTTAGTCAAGATAAAATACATCCCAGGGTATGGTTGAGTAAGGGAAATGGGGTTTAATATCCTACTGTTCTGCTCCAACTGGGCTAATGATGATGCTCGAGTAGGAGCACACCATAGTGGCTCAGTGAATAAGGTCCTGGCTAACTTATCTGGATTTCCCTAATACTGTTCTGCTCCAACTGGGTTAAACGAGACGATCAAGTAGGGGGAGCCATAGTTACTCAGTGAGCAAGGCGGCGGCTAGCTAACCGGAGGTCTCTGGATCCTACAGATTTTTCAGCATGGTTTCCCCTGGTCAGTAATTTGATTGGTGCCAAACAGTGTCTAGTCATTTGGATGGAATGAAAAACTCATTTCCTGTGTACATGATGGGGTGCATGTAAAAGAACCCTTGGCAGATGAAATTCAATTAATTTCCTACTTTTTTCAATTCAAGTTCAGAATGAGATTAAAATTAGAATTCAATTTTTGATACTAATATGATGTGAACCAGATATTTTGGGTAAATAGTACGATCTTGATGAAAACAATGGAGAATAAATTTAATATGAACGCGATTCCTTAATCCACACTAAGAGTATACCCTTTTTTGAGAGACATTGCAGACTCAAAAAGAATGACTGCAACACATAATACATATTGCAGCGCCAACAAATGGATCGGTCTACCTTATCGGTACATTTTAACCTTTGTAGTTTCGACAATTGCTACACATATCATCAACCTTAATCTCCAATCTTAAATCTAACTCGCTACTCTTGGACAACCCCCTACCAACCCAACTTTTAAAAAGTTTCTGTATCAGTACTTGAGCACCACTTTGAGCTGACAGATCTCCATCTACCCATCTAAGTAGAATTACATTATTCATTTGATACATTGATACAAAGTGCCCGTCTTCTGATCCAAGAGAGAATGTGACACCACTGTCATTTACTAGTGGTGTTCGTGTAATATTTGATATTGTATTAACTTGGCATGTTCAATCTATTGTAACACGTGAAACTAGACCCAATATGTAATCCAGGAATTCTCCATTAGCAGAAATAAAATATTTATATATATTGTCAGGTTTCCAGTCCTGACGACACACTACATCCTTTCCAATCAAATGTTACGTGAGTTTACAGTCTATTGGATTTTTTTTTTAAGAAATGAAAAAAAAAAACCTCAGAAGATATGTGGTATTACAAACACTAGGTTATTTTGGGACTAACATATGTTAATTCTTTATTTTAATAATTCACACATGCCCATGGCTCTTTATAATAGAGCAAGCAAACTAAATTGTTCCTGGATAAAATGACAGAGGCTGTCAGGAAATTTGTATCCATGTCAAATATAATCAAACTCAGCAGAGATGACAGACCAGTGAAGTAGAGCTTACCACCAGATCCATTCAATGAAATGAAATGGGGGTTTAACACCTTACTATTCTGCTCCATATGTCCAAAGCACACAAACTATGTCATTGTGGGACTAACATATGGTACAATTTTATTTCAATAATCTGCTTGCACATAGGGGTCTTTAGCAGTGGGAGGAAACCAGAGAACCTGGAGAAAACCCACACAGTCCGGCAGACTACTCTATCCTTGTCATGTACAGGCTTGGGATCAAAACCATGTCACTTAACTCAATCCAGGTAAATCCAGGTAAATAATCCAATATAATTCGAATTAATTTCCAAATAAATTAAAGAGGGAATGTTTCAACAATACCTGTGTAGACCTATACATCAAATAACCTATTTCTTATCAAATAGTTTTACAGAAAGACCTTAATTATTTGTTGTATTGACTGTTTAGCCATATATATATATATAATGACTTATTTTTACCTTCTTATAAAATACAATCAATACAATATGGGTGGTTACAACACAATAACAATGATGCCCTATAAATATTTGAAACTCTGCATGAACGTATAGAGATAAAATCCTTTATATACAGGTAAGCAAAATCTGTGAAGCTAAAATAAAAACAAAGCAATACTTTATATAACAATGCCTATAAATATTTTAAATCTCAAATGGCTAAATTTCAAAAGAAAAGATAACAGCTTGCAATTTTTATAGAGCTATAGACAAAGGGATATTTGGTTGAAGAAATAATGATTGTTGTCCATCCTTATAAGAAATATTCAAATATTGCTGAATATAGTGTATTCTACTTTAAATCATGTGTAATTTGTAATCTTTTTAATTTTAAATAACAATATTGACTGTGTACTAAACAGTGATTGTATCCATAACAAATATTCTAGTATTTTTATTTTAAGTCAATTACTAAATAGTTACAAGTGACAGTATTTATATTTTAATTCAATTACTAAATAGCAGTGTATTCTAGTTTAAATAGTAATCCAAAGTATTTCTATGAACTCTTGTTGAAACACTGCTGTTTAATAAACATAGTTACTGTACCCATACCAAGTATTCTAGTATTATATTATAAGTCAATTGCTAATTGCCTCTCAACGCCCGTATTCATTAGCCCAGGTGGAGCAGAACAGTAGGACATTAAACCCAATTTCATTTCATTTCGCCTATCAATGATACTGTAATATTACTAACAATTCAATGACAAGTGACAGCATTCAAAGTGTTTTTATTTTTATTAATACTGAAGCAAGCGTCCTTGAATGTGGGTTCACTCACAGCTAATGTTAATACCTTTTATTGTGAATGACAAAATTGCTAAATAATAAAATTACTTACAATCAAAATATATTTATTCGATCTTCTTCCATGGCTCCATTTTTATAGTAGAATGTACAAGTCATAATTCCTGTCATAAAGAAACTAGCATAAAAATCTAATACTATATTTCACCACTGTAACACACACTAAACAACCTTACTCACACACTGAGAAATACTATAATGACAAGCATACAACTAACCATACAACACTGTTTTCAACTGAAGCAAGTCAGCTGTGTTCTGTGTATTAGAGTGTTTCAATACAACTTTATCTCATCCAATGCCTGACCAGGATCGTTTGAGAATAGAATTATACCGGCTTGTTTCATGTTGCTCACTAAAATGGTGAAGGTCCACTATTTTTTGTGATTTTCGAGAAATATCATGGATTGCTGAGCATAATAATAATAATATAGCACATTCTAATTAATAACAATTGACACAGTAAAAAGCATGCCACATTTTCAACACACTTTACAAAATATAAAATTTAAAATAAGATTGTCACAGATAATAATACTACATAAGAGGAAAACTTCAGTAAAACTGCAATAAGATTATGCGCTTTACAAAATAGAAAAATTAAAATAATATTGTTACAGATAATAAAACTACATAAGACGAAAACTTCAGTAAAACTGCAATAAGAATATGCGCTTTACAAACTATAAAAAAATATATTAAACTATACATAAAACATACAATTTCAATATTTTGCTATCAGTCTTGTGAAAACATTGACAAATGCATTTCAAATTAATGCAATTGTTACACTTTTTTCATACGAGAAAAATACATATTTTGAACAAACTGCAAATAAAAAACAACCCATACAGATAGAAGAAAAGAACTCTTTAGCCCAATTGTATCAAGAATGAAAATTCAATGAATTGAACAATTCCAAACAATTCAAAATATTGATGCTGAATAAAAATGTTGAACTATTAAAATGCTTAGAAGCTTTTGTATACCAATCATTTATATTATTGTAACATCTACTTATAATCATGTATGTTTATTTGTTTGTTTTGTGTACAGTTTATTATATTTTAAAGGCTCAATACCACTCTTGTTGTAACTGAATAATATGTCCCAATCTTTATTCTGGTCAACAAATTGTACTGTTTTACAATATTCCAATTAATTGATGATACAAATTTCATCTTAACACACCTAATTTAAAAAATTGAAAAAATTCAACTCAATGATTTGAAAAGCCTTACGTAAAGCTTTTCAAATGTGACTTGGATATAAAAATATTTTTGAACCCTCTGGACAAGTAAAATAGGATTTAATGGATAATTTACACAACAGGTAGGACACTAACACATCTAGTACTTAGAATATGGCTATTTTTTATTTTCTGGAGCTGTCAAGCCAGCAAGAGTGTTATTGTCCCTTTAACCTTGTAAGGTTTTTTATGCAATAACGTTTCTTTCTTCTTCATATAAATCATAAAAAAAGTCATTACCGGTATATAGAATATAACAGACCTACTTTGGTCGGATATATATTTTGGTCACGGTGGGTAGGTAGCTGTCATCCAGTCTAAAAGGACAAATATCTGTGGTAATTTTAGGGTTCACTAGGCCAAATAATTTCATTAACAAAAAGGTACCACTTTCCTCAATAATTGTGCTCGTTTAAGATTGACTTCAAGCAGGAAGATTATCTAGTGTTGCTATTTTGTTTTTTTAAAAGGGGCATTATGATTTAGATAAAGAGCTGGCCATTCTCGCTATAATATTTCAAAAATAGATAATGTAAAATGAATACGTTGAAAACTTCATTGAAATTACTTTATTTTGA
The DNA here is from genome assembly GCF_932274485.2 of Patella vulgata. Classification (NCBI taxonomy): domain Eukaryota; kingdom Metazoa; phylum Mollusca; class Gastropoda; family Patellidae; genus Patella; species Patella vulgata. The sequence continues at coordinate 11,506,575 of NC_065885.2, forward strand.
GCCAAGTTTACAATGGTTGTAATTTTGACAAGATGTAGGCATTGACCGTTATTACCGTACAGGTCATTCGTGTCTTAGCCTTGCTTCTCCATTTTAAAATTAAATCATTAAGTGGCCGAACCGTTCTAGTCTACTTAAAATCGGAACCATCCGATGGTATCAAGAGTTGATTATGTTCTTGTCATGTTAATAAATGTCTAATTAATAACCTATATAACACTTAAGGCCCAGAGAAAGGCCTGCAATAATGCCTGTTTAATTTAATGTTAAATAATAATATTTTAGCAAAAATGCATTGAGCCTTTAGTTCTTGGCCATCCAAATGAAGATGGCCATATGCCATGCAGAAGCCGTGATGACTCAGTGAGGAAGGCGCAAGCTCACTTCCATCCAGGTTTTATCATTGCATTTATAAATACAAGCTGTCATTTATATTTAAATTGAATCTGTTTGAGGATGGAACCAAAATATCAACTTTTTAATACTTAAAATAACAGATAAATAGTATAATAAAGAATAAATTATGGGATTGTAACTTCCTTCTCACGATACGTCTTTATTTCATAAATGCTGCCATTATTCTGTAAAACTAACGCAAAAAAAACAAAAAAACTCAATATATTTTTAAAGGTGTGGGCAATCAAATTCTAAAATAATTGATAAATGGGATGTTGAAAAGTGGATAACTCTCCACCCCTGGGTCTTTAATTTCTAATCTATCAAGTTTATATATATAGCAATGAATCTGTTTCTGGCTTTAATAAATTTATCTTGAGTCTACCAACGGTTTATCTTGATGGAGTGGAGACATGGCCTCTTCTAAAGCTGACTTACCCCCTCCATACTCTTCATGAAAAATATACACAAGATATAAAAATAATATACGCACTTAATTTAGCTAAAATTATGTCTCACTTCTGTTCCAGTTAAAGAGTTGGATGACTGACTGTCTAACATCTATGCAATAGATCATAAGGTCTGTCATATCCACCTGAACTGGAAAAAATCATGATTATTGTCAAAATTAAACATACATTATGCAAGAGCTAAATCTGCCTACTGCAATGTCTATTGCAAGTCTTTATTTAGACTTCAAATGTTATAGAAATTATTAATTAGACCTTTATTTACATGACAAGCTCAAAATCAACTCTGTAGACCCCTAGGATGGCTTGGATATAGCTTGGATTTAAACAGTCATCCGATGAAAGAGCTGCCTAGTGAAGGTACCATAGCCATTGAAAATGTTACTTGATAATCAAGAATATGTGGGTGGAGTTATCATCTGTCAATCAAACGATCGGTATTCTCGTAGTCGGTGCGGACACAGTGACAACACATTCAGAATAAAGTAATTCGACTGAAATTTTCAATATTTTCTTTTTTTTATCATCTATTTTTAAATTATTAGAGCAAAAATGGTCATCTCTTTATTAAACTCTTAACTAATGTATCTTTCAGTAGAAGTAATTAAGTAATTAGCAATCAGACCAATTTCAGTGTTGTATACACACCTCCCTTGATTGATTTGCTTAATCTACAGGACCTTTTTTTATATTGCAAACAATTTGTGGTTAATCTCATTGATGTCAATTATCCTAATTATATTGAGCGGACACAATTCATTCTATGGATACAAATATTAGTTGCTTGATAAAGGGGAGAGTAGCCTTGCTGAAACGTAATAAATTCAGTAAATGTGTATCCATAAAATTGTATCTTGTGTTAATTTGTTCAATTAATAAATGCTTGTCAAAGCCCTTACATTGAAACATATTACAGAATTTAAAGTAGACTGCCCATATAGCAGGATTAATGCACTACAGAGAGAGAGAGAGAGAGAGAGAGAGAGAGAGAGAGAGAGGTTTGACTAAGTGGCTGGAATAAGACCTAAAATGGACCTTTAGTAAGAAAATAAACATTTAAATTAAAAGCAATGTATGCGACATGGAACACAGATTCTTGTATTTCACCAACATACAGGTTAAAGGGGAACAGCCAGAATCAATATTTTTGTACATTGAAGCTTACACCACAAGCTAATAATGAGACATTTTATACTTGCTGTGGTATTTACTCCTCTTCTGGGTTATATGTGGTCAGAGAGAGAGAGAGAGAGAGATGGGGTTTAACATCCACTCGACACAAAGTAGGTCATTTTGGGACTAACATATGCTTCAATTTTATTTCAATAGTTTGCTTGCGTGTAGGGGTCTTTAGCAGTGGGAGGAAACTGGAATAACTGAAGATTACCCTTTAGCAGTGGGAGGAAACCGGAATAACTGGAGATTACCCGGTCTGTTTCTGTGTAGGATTTTCATTAGCTAAAGACATCATATTAATGATCACCGGTATGTCATGTTCAAAATACTTGAAATATTTTTCTAGTGCACTTCAACTGACACTGGATTGGAATTTTAATGACATTTCAATTTTATTTCCTGTTATTCAATATACTTCAATTCACCCAGATGATTATTTCATAGCTATTGTTATTAACAGGAACAATTTCATGTTATTCTGAGGACCACTCATAATAAGAGAGAGAAATGGGATTTAACGTTCACTCGACACAATGTCATTTTGGGACTAACATATGGTTTAATTTTATTTCAATAATTCGCTTGCGCGTAGGGGTCTTTAGCAGTGATGCGTGTAGGGGTCTTTAGCAGTGAGAGGAAACCAGAGGACCTGGAGAAAACCTACGAGGTTGGACAGGCGACCATACTCCTTGTCACGTACAACCGGGAATTGAAACCACACCAGTTGACTCAATGACAGAGCTTATGATACAGCGCGCACGTGCTAACCATTCAGCCATCCAAACACCCTACATTTGAAGTAGCATCATTGTTATCATTTTATTAAAACTACTTTCAATCTTTGGGTGGAGTTAAAACATGGTGTAATATGGACCACTGCAAACTTATTGAAACTTACAAACCTCAACATTTCACAAATACGACGTTTGAAAACTCGAATTCTTTAATTAGCTGTTATCAAAAAAAAACATTGGTTTACAGTAAGGGCCATTGTCAAGAGATAGACAATGGACATTATTCGAGAATATCACAAGTACTAGAACTTTCTAAATTAATATGCATATTCAATAATTATAGTGTAATTAAAAGCCAATTAATCAAAATAATTTATTCTGGCTTGCATAAACTTATTTACTTTTGACTAATGTCTGTGATTCTGATCCTAAACACACACCCTCATGTAACATGTAAAAAAGAAAAACTACTTTGACTATTAAAGATACCTTCCCACGTACAAACTGTGTATTTGATGATATATTCAAATTAATTAATCTATCAAAAATTTGCTTCAAATCCTTCTCAAAACTTTGTATACGCAAGGAGATACCCCAAGCTATAAAAAATCTATATTTAGAAGCCATGTTTGTTACCTAACTTGATTGAGGGAGGGCCCATTTTCCAGAATGTATTTGTCATTACTTACTGTCCATTTACCATATATATTGAGGCCAACGTAAATTCTTTAATTATTTTCTACCAACTTCTTTTTCCGCTGTTTAATTGCAGAGTCTGTTATACGTTCATACCCTCTCAATGTTCCCAAAACCGCCAAACCATTCGATCAAGAAATAACAACCTTTCCCTAAGTCAAGATGGCAGACAATAAGCCGTCAGGTTGCCAGTTAGTGATACCCTGATATTTTTGCCCAGTGCTTGTCCCATGGGTATTTTTGGGATAATCCCGTATTTTTCTAGTAAGATTTTTCTAGTATATACTTTCCATATATACCAAATTTGCCATACTCTTATTAGAAATAACCACCCGATAAATACTTTCATGATGTATCTTTAACAATGACATTTGTTGCACTAAATTTAATAAATAAAATATATAGTTTCCCATTTGAACCAAAATGGCATTCAAAAGTTAAAACTGCATGCATATATATTAATCATTTCTCCTGGCAGCTGTCTGGAAACAATTGTCAACTGTTTACTGCATATTGACGTTGAATGTGGCATGTGTTGCATGTCTATTTATCATACGATAACGTATTAACTTGGTATAATGAGATATAAATGGGTGGATAGTGAATACACAATACCATTTGACATAAAACAAGGAAACTAGAATACATACTTCATTCACATTAAAGATTATTAAAATGTTAGAAGTAAACAAAGCCACCAAATATTCAGAATTTCTGGACTCAGGGAGTCGGGCGCCAACATACAGAGCAATGGAGATCTGTAGGGAAAAAGGAGGTATTTCTTACAAATAAAGCAACAATAAACAAGAAATACAACACCATTTAACACCCCCCACCCCCAAGGAAACGAAAACACATAATTCGTCCACATCATAGTTTGTTCAATGTTTGAAATAACAAAGTGCCTAAATATTCAGTGAAGACATTATGATTTTTGAACGAAAGTATGTAATTCTTCTACATCATAGTTTGTTCAATGTTAGAAGTAACAAAGTCGCTAAATATTCAGTGAAGACATTAAGATTTTTGAACGAAAGTATGTAATTCATCCACATCATAGTTTGTTTAATGTTAGAAGTAACAAAGTCTCTAAATATTAAGTGAAGGTATTACTATTTTTGGACTCTTGGTGTGGGGCACATAAGTAGGGCAATGGTGGAAATAGAAGATACTTCTTAAAAAGAAACAAATAACAAATACATGAGGGCTTATCATGTTCACTACCAGCAAAAGTGTCCTTTTTAGTGCTACACATTGTAGACAAACGACAGCTGGAGGAAGGTCCCAACAATGTACGTCTACTTAAATGCAGGTATATAAAAAGTATGATGGTCACAAGGAATGTGAATTTAGTCAAAATACTGTCAACAAATTGATTGTGTATATAAAAGATCCCTCTACAGTTTTAAGTTGTAGAAGTGTAAAATACCCCTGCAAAATTTTCCATATTGGCATTGCACACCCAATCACAGAAAGACAAAAATAGCCATGACTGAGAGAAATTCATTTTACATAATTACAGCTTCACACCTAGTCTTGATAGATATGTAATTAAATATAAATAATTAATTCAAAACTTTACCCCGTGAAATGAAAATAAAAGACTCAAATGTTCAGGTTATTGTAGCAGGAATTTTAAGGTAATCTACTGGTAAACTGTCTAGAGATGCCTACAGGTAAATTGTTCTGTCCTGTGCTGTCTTAAGTTGGTCGTGGGGAATAGGTGTATTCTGATTCCCGGCATGAGCATCCTGTCATGTTATCATGAATTATAGTGCATATATTTTTTTTACGAAAGGTGGGTGGGTGGCTGGGAATGTGGGTGAGGGTGGTGGTGGTGTGTGTTGGGGGGGGGGGGGCATGACATCCAGCTGCTTGCGCATAACATATTTTTTTTCTCCTATGTACATCAAAATAACATTTGATTTTATATAATTCTAAGGCAATCCCCCAGACCTCATGCCAAACTTGAAGTTGTCACTCTACTCCCCCCTCCTTCCCTGCTCAAATTCCTGATCACGCCCCTGTAGAGCTTGTGTCATAAGATGATATATATAACGTAATAATATGTAAGTATAATACAGGTGGATACTACAGGTAATCTGAGCATGATATATAATAGGCTTACTGTCTATTAATCACCTCAACTAAGTCAAACATATAAATCACTTAAAATTTCAGGTAAATGTCATCACCAATATCAATTTCATTGAAGATGGGGAAATTCATTTTGTGATTAAAATAATTCCACTACCCCTTGAAGAATTAAACATAAAATCTTTTAAAAATTTAACTTGCAGAGATTTCAATATTTCATAGAATGCAGGGTTTCTATTTTGGTAGGTGTGGTATTAAAAAACACTAAAATTGAAATTAAAAATACTCATACATGAAGTCTAAAATCTGAATCAAAGATACTCATACTTGGAGTCGAAAATCTGAATTAAATATACTTGTACTTGAAGCCTAAATTCTGGATCAAAGATGCTTGTACTTGAAGTCTAAATTCTGGATCAAAGATGCTTGTACTTGAAGTCTAAAATCTGAACTAAAAATATACTTGTACTTCCTAAAATCTGAATCAAAGATACTTGAACTTGAAGTCTAAAATCTGAATCAAAGATACTCATACTTGAAGTCTAAAATCTGAATTAAAGATAATTGTACTTGAAGTCTAAAATTGAAGAGAGAAAATCTGTTTTAACCACTCAACACAAACTAAGTTATTATGGGAATGACATGACACATCATTTTTTCAATATGTCTGAGTTATAGTAGTGTATGGCCAGTATTTAGCAATAGGATGAAATGCGAGGACTTGGATAACTCATGAGGTTAGGCGGGTGACCATACTCCTTGTCATGTACAAGTCTGGGGTTGAAACCACACCACTTGACTTTATGGAGTCTATGACAGACCTTATGACGATCTAAAGCACACACATTAAACCACTTGGCCACCTAATACCCCTATCTAAAATTGGAATCTGTAAGAACAACTTAAACACAAGTGTTACACTTAGTAGACCAGTATTAATAACCATTTATTTATCTTTGGGATGAAATAAGAGTGGTCATCTTGTAAACAATGAATGAACTTGTGACATCCACATTATATAACCTCCTATAAAACAAAGTAATCACTGTTATATACCCATACGGTCTAGTCAAGCTTCAAATCAGATTTATAATTCCTTTCATTACCATATTTCTCAGATGTCTACCATCGGGAACTAGATATTTCATTTCATTTATATTTCTGTTAGACATTAATTATATATATACATATATAAACTGCTTTAGTTATTCTTCAGATGTCTGTCTACAGAAGCTTGAAATGAAATGAGATGGGGATTAACCATCCTACTTTTCTGCACCAATAGGCCTACAGTGTGTCATGGAGGGAAATTTTCCCCAGACAGTGCTATTGTAGTATTTTAATTTCCACCTTTCATCAGATTTTAATGTAATGCCAGGAGTTATGTTTTGTGTCTGATCCCAATGATTAGGAATTCAGTTTAACTAAATGACTACTTCAGAAAAATGGACAAAAGACATAGTCTTTTACAATTAAATCGAAAATAAGTGCAAATAAAGTGTATATCACATATATGTACAAGCTTGGACAAAGGGCACCTGTCATAGACTTTTATCACACATCATAAGTCAATTTTTGAAAAAATATTTCAAATATTTCAAATACTTCAATATCTTGTAATATGTCCATCCATGCTTGCATACATACATTAATTAAAGATAAACTTATATCATTCAATTGGGGGTTATGGTGGCTAAGTGGGTAAGACACTGGCTCGCTAACCAGGAGGTCGGGTGTTCGATCCCTGCATTGGCCGAGAAAGTTCATCCAGATTTTTCGGCATGATTCCCCATTGTCAGTGTTGCAGGACAAGAGGACCTGAGAATAACAGCTGTCTAGTTGTTCGGATGGGATGAAAAACCAAGGTCCTGTGTACACATTGGCATGCTTGTAAAAGATCCCTTGACAGTTGGAATTCGATAATGGACAAAATTTCTCTCATAGCACACTGTATGGTGTATACCTGTATTCAGAGCAGAACAGTAGGATGTTCAACCCCATTTCATTTCATTTATATCATTCAATGGTCAGTTTTTTAACATCTTAATAATATAATATGGCCATACTGGTCACAAAAACAATTCTTAATCTCAAAAACAGAAGCTAAAAGAATTCCCACAATCTTAAGTTATTTTCTTATCTTTTTATAGAAGATAATAAATCACACGGGAAATGTTTGTATTTAGCATCTTGAATATTGATGCTTTCTGTACTTTACTCCTGTTTATCTCGAGTCATCAATCCTGTTTAGACGAGAGTTATCCTTCCACCATCCCATATAATATGTTAATGATGATTTAATTAATACATAGTTTATATTAGACCCTGGCCAGATAGCAGATAGTTGCCATATGGCCAGCCAGTTCACTAGATCTATCATGGTCAGAAGATGGGGTAACTGTACAATATAAATACAGATATCCCCTTGCCATCGTATAAATATAAACATGTAAATTATAAATATATATACCATCTTACTATTTAAACAATACATGGTAGGTCAATTTACCATGGGTTTGGGATAGCGATAGCTCATTGAGTAAGGAAATGAAATGAAATGGAGTGTAATGTCCTACTTTTCTGCTCTGACTGGGCTAATGAAGATGGACATAACACAAGGGATCTTTTATCTGGACACCAATGAGTACACAGCGCCTCGGTTTTTCGTGCCATTCGGATGACTAGACAGCTAGCGAGGCAGCATCTTACTCAAGTCACAGTGGTTCCCATTGAGTAAGGTGCTGGTTCGTTAAATTTGAGGTCAAGGCTTCGATCCCGGTGTTGGCTGAGAAAGTGCCCCATGGATTTTCAGGTGTGGTTTTCCCATGTCACTGATGCAGGATGGAGTGCCTAGCAAGGAACGGGTTCTAGTCATTCGGATGGGATGGAAAACCAAAGTTCCGTGTGCATATAAGAGATGGGACATGCCTGTCTTCATGAGCTTGGTTTGTTCAGAAAAATAGGATGTTAAACTCCATTTCATTTCATTTATGTATAGAGTTTGGAAAAGTTTAGATATACATGATCTTTTATGTGATCTAAGATGCATTTAAATTATGTTATGGCGCAATGCTTTGAGGTACATTGTCTCTGACAATATTGGAAGGAATAAAACGGGATGCAATATCTAGTGGTTACATGGAATGGTTTGTGATACATTGTGAGGAATAGTGATATACAGAGATGCTTTATCATGCACTGAGATGGTATGTGCGATTATTTGGAATACAAGATCGTTTGGGAATCAGATGGCTTGTGATGCAATGAAGTGGTTTGTGATGAAATGAGATGGTTTGTGATGATAAATGAGGTGGCTTGCAAAGTTAGATCAGGTAGTTGAAATTAGGGGGGTTTGTGATACTAGATATGTGGCTTCTAATAATAGATTGTGGGGTTTGTGATACAATGAGGTGGCTTGTAAAGATAGATCATGTGGTTTGTGATAAAATGAGGTGGCTTGTAAAGATAGATCATGTGGTTTGTGATACAATGAGATGGTTTGTGATAATAGATCATAGGGTTTATGATACAATGAGGTGGGTTATGATAATAGATCATGGGGTTTGTGATCATGTGATACCCTTGGGTGGCTTGTGAAGACAGATCAAGTGGTTTGTAAGACAATGAAGGTGTTTGTGTGATGTAACCAGGTTGTGTGTGACAAAGCTGGACAGTGTGTGGTTCTGTTATAGACAAATCAAATTAGGAGTTGTGCACCAATAATTTATAAATTAACAACAGTTTAATCATGTCTTGGTGGCATACAATCTCTTTTTCATTGGACGACTCTCTGGGCCATCGCCCCCTCTGACCCCCGAGCCCCCACCTGAATACTACTATGTCTACCTGTAATGTATTTGTACAAATTCCAAAGAAAAGTGCATGCACACCTGTATATGATAACTAGTAGCTTAACATTGATGAAGACCAGTTGCTTTATATTGTTTGAAGGATGGCTGCCAAAAGGAGTAATACCTAATTTCCTCTAATTAATCTAGGGTCAAAGGTTAACAGTAACCTAAACACAAACCAACTGTATTTCATCCTGTAACACAACATTTCATAGAAATATAAAAAACTTAACGTAAATCTTCTCAGCAGAAGAAGCTATTTTTGGTTATTAACAAATTATGTTGAACAATTGAATAATCTTCTTTTTTTTTTTAAAAAAAAAAGCACTTGAAGATACAATTTGTTACAGAGATGAAGGCTTACTGCTTCTGAAAGTGGTACATGTATTCAATTTTGTTATGCATTCAAGGGTCTACATCTTTTTCTGTGTTAAATTAAACAAATTAAAACTTCAAATCTAATTCTGATGGAAAGACCGTCAGCTTGAACAGTACAGGTAAATCAAATATTGTGTCTTTTGACTTCGGATCAATCAAAGACCTTCGGCTTTGTATCTTTTAATTGTTATTGGATTATGGAACACAAATGTGTTTTAACACCCCCATCCCCAACCCCCTCCTCAGCTACATAAAATATTTTTTGTAAAACAACACTTTTATGAGAAAAGTGTCAAGGTTGTTTGCTTTATCCTTTATCATCAGATGGTAGGATGGTATGGGAATTCAAAGCCCAAGATAATGATATAGACATGTGATATCACAATTAATACTTTGCATCAATTGAATCACAACGTGATCCTATTAATTTATAATCAAAATTGACGTTGGATTTCTTTCTTTAAAAACCTCAATGTGTATGTTTGCCTACAGAATTTGGAGACGATGATGGCATCAGGCATTGTCAACTGTCAAATTTCCTTAACAGGAATCTGGCAAACCCCCTCCTGCAAAAATTCCTGGATCCGCCCCTGGTTATGTATGCAATGCGCGAAGGTTGTTTTAAGCGCTCACTGAGTTTTTAACCCTGGACATTCGATTAAAAATTAAATAACAAGCACAAACTGATTCATCCTAGTAGCCACACTGAAAAATTAAAGTGTAAAGTGGGTGGGTTGGAGGCCTCCCTCTCTAGCTTGCAGTTTCATTACTGGCATCAGTAGTTTTGGTGCTTTGATAAAAAAAATGAAAACTGTAAAGCACTTAATGAAGAAAAAAAAGAAAAAAAACCCTTACCTTGTGGGTTGAGATTTTGTCCATTATACAGAAACAACCTAAACTTGCTCATTTCTACTTGACTCTCATTCGCCATAATGTCTGGAGTGTAGAACCATCTGAAAAGATAACCAAGAAAGAATAATCTTATCTATTAATTAAAATAATTGCATTAAAAACATTTAAGTAAAAAGATATCACTGTTGATATGTTATCCTCGACAAAAAATATTCTTAGAAAAAGAGAGATAATTTTTCAAATGCTATGCTAGAAATTTAATCAATTCATTTTAAAAATCTTTGTAACAGCTTCCAAATTTTGAGAAAATGATTCTCTCAATAAAACATTAAGCCATTCCCAGAAAATTAATCTCTGCATACTTTCTATTTAGGTTACATGAACACAACAAATGATAGGTCACAATAACTGTTTGTCAAAACTTTTGGAGATTTCTATTAGATTTTCAGGTTCAGGTCTTGATCAGATTTGTGAAAAATGGCTTAACTTGAAGAGTTAAGAAAGAGAGAGAAATGAGGTTTACGTCCACTTGACACAAACTAAGTCATTTCAGCAGTAACATATGGTTCAATTTTATTTCAATAATTCGCTTTGTGTAGGGGTCTTTAACAGTAGGAGGAAACCAGAGGACCAGGAGAAAACCCAGGAGGTTTGACAGGCGACCCTACTGCTGGTCATGTACGAGCGGGGATTCAAAACCATGCCATTTGACTTAATGACAGACCTTATGATTTCATGTGCACGCCTTAAACCTAGAGACCACCCAATCCCCATTGAAGAGTTAACGTTGGAGATTGGTCTCTTAACGTGGGCGACATGTATCATATGCCTGTAGTCTATGCAAGTCATGAGTTTTATCTCATGCTTGTAGTACTACTGGTTCTCTGACTTCAACAGTTCAGGTTCTTTTTAAGTTTTATTCTTCAAAATGTGAGGTAAGTGTTAGTCATAAATCTCCTCCGTTCTCAAGAATAATATCTGGCTTGATATAGCTGTTATGACAGTCTGGATGAGTTCTGCCAAATTACATCCCACTCTCCCTTTTACAGGTGCCAACATCTCTAATTGCTTTACGTCATAGGCTGATTAAAGTACTAAATTGGAAATATGGAATAGACATGCCTCATACGCTGCATACTGGCAAGGATTGTTACCTTATTTGGTCAACAAAATATGATATGTTAATGACCATGAAAAATATAAATGACCAACATGTTTATCAACCTATAGGTATCAAAATAACACGCATCAATCGCTATATTTCATGTTTATGAATTTGGAATCAATAATTGGTCAAAGCCATAATATTGTTACAGCCATAATATTGTTGCAGATTGCTTGCCTATAACCTCTCTAGGTACACCAGTTTCCTCATACTTGTAAAGACTCCTGAATTCCACAAAGCAACAATTACTCTGTCTAACACGATTTTATGATTTTGACTGTAAATAACTTGAACTTCCGACGTCATATCCAAAATCAAAGTATGTCAATCAATGCACAACTGAACACGCATGCTGAGTAGTGCTTCAAACCCAGTTCCTGACCTAAAATTTCAGACTTTCAATAGGGTTCTTGTTTATGAAGCATTGAACGATACTTGATTCTTTAAAAACTATAAGCAACATAGAATTTTGTCTGTAGAGTGTTCACAAGTAATTGTGGATGTACAGACTGTAATATTCATGTGGACGTATTAAAAGGTGCTGATCATTCTTGATAAAAATTCAGTTTGTCTAAGATTTTAATTGACTTGATTTTAAATGTTTACACAGATGTTATGTCATGTAAGCTACATGCAGACTAAATAAACAACCATCATGCATATTCTCAGTAGAAATGCTATGTCCTATGGAATGGCTTCAATTTATTTCAACCAAACCAGTTCACATGGTATAAAAAGTCCAAATATTTATCTGAATGGGAATTGCGGATACACTTTAACATATGGCGAGCCGAACATTAAGAGTCCAGCTAGTTCAAGAAAATAACTTTATTCATTTGCTTATATTAAGATATGGATGCTAGGTGGCTTAGTGAGTAACTAAGAGGTCCTGGTTTCCGTTCTGGTTTCCATCCTGGTTTCCGTTCTGGTTTCCATCCTGGTTTCCATCCAGTGTAGGTCAAGAAAGTTTCTTGGGATTGTCAATGATGTAGGACTGAGGGCCTGACAAGAAACAGAGCTTAGTAGTTCAGACGGGAAGAAAAAAAAATTCAAGGCCCAGTGTCCACGTTGACTTAAACCATTGACAGTTGGAATTAAGATCTTAATTAAAAAAAAGAGAAAGTGAGAAATGTGGTTTAAGGTCTACTTGTCACAAACTAGATCTTTCCGGGACTTACATATGGTTCAATTTTTATTTCAATAATTCGCTTGTGCGTAGTTGTCTTTAGCAGTGGGAGGAGACCGGATAATGAGCGCAGATAGCTGAAGATAAAAACTTTATTCGTTTGCTTACATTACGATCTTAATAAACCACAGATAAACCACCTAAATCCAATCGGCACGTCTTCTCTCCATTTTCAGACAATTAATCTGTTTTTACTGACTTGATATTTCGGAATGAGATGATAAAAGTTCCAGGCTGTCTGTTCTATTGATTATAATAGACTGTATTGGAGAGAATGAAACTACTGACATTAAACCCAGTGTCTTGTTGGTGTCAAGATAAGCCTATACCTTATTATCTATTTCACCTATGGTATTTAGAGCAATGGTATATAGCTTTAATAAAAAAAAAAATAACCTTGGGTAATTATTTTCTTTTTTTTAATATTTAGGCAATTTGTAGGGACATCAACAATTTCAAAATCCCTTCGAAAGATGGTTAGATGACATTTCAAACAATGTAACATTTAATTTCAGGCAGAAAAATGTTAAGGCTGCATGGGCGTATAGGACATTTATTATGGGGGGTGCAATGATCGGGTTTTACCCAATAAACCAATAAGTGACCATCAAAAGTTTTTTGAAGGATTAAAGAAATATCAAGGTTATGAATATTGGTAACAGAAGTGAGATTCTTGGTACTATAGATTGGAGAGAAAGAAATAAAATGAAATGGGGGTCTAACGTCCTACTGTTCTGCTCTGACTGGGCTAATGAAAACGGACATACGCCATACAGTGTGCTATGAGGGAAATTTTGCCCAAAGAGTCGCATTATGTCCTAAACTTATATCGAATTCCAACTATGCCAGGAAAACTTTTATGTGCATGCCAATGTATACAATGGACCTTGGTTTTTTAGCCCATTCAAACGACTAGACAGCTATCCTTGTCAGGCCCTCCGTCCTGCACCACTGACAAGGGGAAACCATGCCAGAAAATCCTGATGAACTTTCTCGGCCAACATCGGGAGTGAACTCGCAACCTACAGGCTAGCGAGCCAGCATCTTGGCTCCTTGGAGAGAAAGTAAATTTAACATCCATTCAAAACAATTTTAGGACTAACATATGGTACAATTTTATTTCAATAATCTATTTGTGCGTAGGGGGGGTGGATGGCTGAATGGTTAGCCTGCGCGTGCTGTATCATAAAGTCTGTCATTGAGTCGACTGGCGTGGTTTCGAATCTCCGGTTGTACGTGACAAGGAGTAGGGTTGCATGTCCAACCTCGTGGGTTTTCTCCGGGTCCTCCGGTTTCCTCCCACTGCTAAAGACCCCTACGCGCAAGCTAATTATTGAAATAAAATTAAAAACAATATGTTAGTCCCGAAATGACCTAGTTTGTGTCGAGTGGACGTTAAACCCCATTTCTCTCTCTCTCTCTATTTGTGCGTGGGAGTCTTTATAGCAGTAGCAGGAAATGACAGATCTAACTAATTATCTAAAGCACAGGAATTAGACCACCTGACCACCCGAAGCCTCACTATCAATTAGAATATTAATCTTGAAGATGTTCAAAAATTGGCCTAAACCAGTAAACTACATGTTTTAACATTGGAAACTATTGCCACAGATCATTTTAGAGTTTAGCTATTTAATAGAAATGTAGAAATGTTATTTTCCAAGGTGAATTATAGCAACAACAGACTTTCATCACAGTATTGACAAAACCTCCACAACTTACTAATGATCTATGAAGACACCGAGACAGTTTAAATTGTAATAAGAGACAATATATTTCCCAAAGAATGACAACAGTCGGAAATCAAATTAATGAATTCTTCTTGAATATCAATTTCTTGTGGACTGATTAGATCTTCACACCGAGTCCAATTTCTACAGAACTGACAACTTCGGAGAGGCTGTTTTGAAATGTGACTTTAAGCTGATCAAATATCTGATATAACTCTGAAGTCTGAACCATAAATAGTTCAAAAAATCATTTCTTTTACTGTTGAAAAAAGCTGCAATTATTTTGGGATGAAACAGGATTGCCATGCAACAAAATACATGCACCATCTGCTAAGTGGTTCAAGCAGATATGAGCTTAACAATATACATAAGAATTTCCAAAATCATAGATCCTTACTAAAGCTCATTAGGGGTTAATAAGATTTCAGAACAAAAGAAGAATAGCCCTGGAAGTTATTATCAATAACCGTTGAAAACCAATAGGATTCTTCCTTTCAATAAGATAGGCAAACAATATAATTATAGACAACCCATATGGAGACGCTAAACCCCCATTTCATTTCTTCATTTCTTTCAGACAGACGCAACCCATATTGATTTCAAAATCATAGATCCTTACTAAAGCTCATTAGGGGTTAATAAGAATTCAGAACAAAAGAAGAATAGCCCTGGAAGTTATTATCAATAACCGTTGAAAACCAATAGGATTCTTCCTTTCAATAAGATAGGCAAACAATATAATTATAGACAACCCATATGGAGATGCTAAACCCCCATTTCATTTCTTCATTTCTTTCAGACAGACGCAACCCATATTGATTTCATAATGATACGTGGATTATTATGAGAACAGTAAATGTGATAATTTTCCCAATTAAAATTATGTTAAAAATAAATGTGATAATTCTTCCAATTAAAATTATGTTAACAATAAATGTGATAATTCTTCCAATTAAAATTATGTTAACAATAAATGTGATAATTCTTCCAATTAAAATTATGTGAACAATAAATGTGATAATTCTTCCAATTAAAATTATGTTAACAATAAATGTGATAATTCTTCCAATCAAAATTATGTTAACAATAAATGTGATAATTCTTCCAATTAAAATTATGTTAACAATAAATGTGATAATTCTTCCAATTAAAAGACTTTAAAATATTTTGAGTCCCTAAATGATGCAACCAGATTGCATAACTTAATATCATTATATCCCCTGAATCACCAAACCAATGTAATATCCAGCAAAATTAGCATTAATTTACTGGTGCAATTCTCCGATAACAGGACACAGAAGCTGTGTTTATACTGGTAATTATTTACAATTAAGGTTTTTGTTTACAGATCATGTATCTGTTTTGTATCACAGAAGTTGATACAGAGATGAGATAGAAAAGATGTGAGCTGAATGTCTGGAGTTGGCTCTGCCATGTGGCTTGTGGAGTTTGATACTGCATACTGGGTATCCAACACTTCTTCATTAATATAAACAAATTAAACACCTATGAATAAACAATCTAGTTATCTAATCTGAATTAAGCTGTAAAAAAACATGAAATAAGGTGTCGAATTTGTTTGTTTTTTTTTGTCAGAAGTTAATCAGATTTGACATTTAGGGCCAGATAAAGACCATTCAGGGCTCTAAGCACTGACAAGAAATCTGGTGTCCAGTTTTGGGGTGGGGGGGTGCCAGAAGTTAATCAAATGTGACGGTAGGGGCTAGGTAAAGACCATTCACAGCTCTAAGCACTGGAAACAATATGATGCCCCCATGTAATTCAGAATAAAAAACATTATAAATTGTAAAATAAAGTTTTAACTTTCAAAATGAAACAAAACTTACATACCGGTACACTGATATCAAAATAGTTTTTTATCTGGATTTTCTGAAGGTAATAAAATCCACGATGATAATTTGATGATAATTTTAGTGCATCCTTGCACAATGGTAAATGTGGCACTTGATGCACCCCCTTCCCTCGGACACCCCTTTCGTTAGTTTTCCTACGGGTTAATCTAAGACTGTTTACTGTCTTTATTAGCCTGTGTAACATTACAGATAACAGAAGATCAGCATAATAATAAGACCTTTATTAAGAACATGAAATAGACGTAAGTCGGGAGGAGCTCTATTCCAAGTCTGACTTACTGTCAGTAAACTCTTGGTTATATAGCGTCCGACAATAGGAAATGAAATGAAATGAAATGGGGCTTAACGTCCTACTGTTCTGCTCCTAAACTGGGCTAATGAAGACGGGCATACGCCATACATTGTGCTATGAGGGAAATTTTGACCGGGCAGCGGCACTATGGCCTACTCTTATATCGAATTCTAACTGCCAAGGGATCTTTTACGTGTATGCCAATGAGTACACGGGACCTCAGTTTTTCGTCCCATCCGAACGACTAGACGGCTGTCCTTGTCAGGTCCTCTGTCCTGCATTCCGATAATAGGGAAAATATATAAGTCATCATCATATATGGTATTGTTTATTTATCAGATGATGGTCTCTGTAACTGCACTGTGTATTTCCTTTGAAGTCATTATCAGGCCATAGTATGATTGACTGACCACTGCATTTTCCTTGGTGCAGCAAAACTATCTGGAGCCCCCCCCCTCCTCGCTTGGTTTTTTCACCCTTCTTATTTTGCTACATGGTTAAGGAGGTTGAAAGTGTACAGCAGCATGACATTCTGTACCTTGTCTATATTAGCCCATTTGGTGCCACAGGAAATCAGTAGGATGTTGAAACTCAATTCATTTCATTTCAGTCTGCAACCTTCTCTTAATGTAAACAAATTCTGATTATATTCTAATGCCAAAAAAATTATCTAATCTGAAAAACTTGAATTGATATAACAAAGCCGAGGCCAACATGTTGTCAATTCTGATTTATAATCTGCTTTTTGAAGTGCCTAGTTAGCTATTAGTTTGGTTTAAAAAAATGAATCAAATCTCAAAAACATATTGATAGAAAAATTTGACACATCAAAATTACTTCCTGCTTACAAACCAATCTCTTAGATTTCGATAATGTATTTTTTTTAGTTTTGTATTAGTTTGTATCTCTTCTTTGCTACTTCAAGAGATTGTTTAACTAAAATCATTTAAGATGGGAAAAAGGTTATTTACTTAATCTGAAAAAAGAACCTTCTAATATCAGAATAAAAATTGACACACATCAACTAAGTGCATGAACAAAGCAAATAAAAGAACAACTAAGGCTATAACACATATGAACTTTAACATACATTACGCAAAAACTAAATCTTCCTATTGCAGGTCTTTCTTTAGGCCTGAAATGTTTTCTAAATTATAAATTAGACATTAATTAACTTATCCAGGCCATAATCAACTCTCAATGGCATCAGATTTCTCTGATATTAAATAGATTAGAACAGTTCAGCCATATTTTGATTTAAGCTAAAAATGGAGGAGTGAGACTTAGCTTCAACAACCAGTACGGTGGTTAAAATTATTGCATATGTCTTGTCAAACCTTCAAAGGCTAATATCTTTGCTCCGATAGAGTAATTTGAATGATATTTTCAAATTATTCATTTTACATTATCAATTTTCGAACTATTATGTCAAGAATGGCTAGCTATTTATCTAAATCTTACATAATGTATCTTTAAACTAGAAGCAATTATGAAACAAACAACGCACTTGTTAAACTGAGATAAAACTATATTCATGCATAGGTATAGTCATTCTACAGATTCTTTGTTAAAAAATGTAGTATGCGCACAGTATTGGGTTTGAGGCGATTTCTCTCGTCGGTTATGATTAATCCAGCAGTAAAATTGTTTTGGTGCAAATTGTGCGCTCAGTACCCTGACAGAGTAATGAAACCGAAGAAATTCATGACTCCCCTTATTTCAAGAAAATGTAGAATTACTCTTGCAACATTATTAAGAAGACATTTTTTTAAGGGAGCTTTATTCTCATTTTTGAAAGTAGCAGGATTTTTTTATGGCTTTCTCTCTCTCTCTCTCGCTACTGGTCATTTTGGGACTAACATATGGTTCAATTCTATTTCAATAATTCACTTGTGCATAGGGACCTTTAGCATTGGGAGGAAACCGGAGGACCAGGAGAAAACCCACGAGGTTGGACTGACGACCCTACTCCTTGTCACGTACAACCGGGGATTCGAAACCACGCCAGTTGACTCAATGACAGACCTTATGATACAATGCGCACGTGATAACCATTCGGCCATCCAACCCCCCTAAGTAGAAGTGAAAGATTTATGTAAGCATGTACTACAACTCTTGTTCAACTAAGTAGAAGTGAAAGATGTGTGTAAGACTGTACTACAAACTCTTGTTTTACTAATAGCAGACATTGAAAATGTTTGTAATCAAGAAGGGTGTGACCATGAGAATTCAAGTTGGCAAGGTAAAGTAAATGTCAAGTAGTTGAAGGTTGTACCTGGACAAGCTTACACAATTTGTCTTTTGTTTTACATAATCAACAGAAGCACTTTATTTATTTATATTAAAATACTTTTATTGACGCCTACATCTTTTATATTTAGCCATTTTTCTAATTTAAACCCCAAAACTTAAATCTCTTTTAGATCTTCTTTCAAGATGAATCTTATACAGAGAGTAATTTTCAAAAGGTTTGTTTTTTTGATACTTGGGGATGGGTGGACGAATGGTTTAATGTATGAGCTTTAGATCATAAGGTCTGCCATTGAGTCAAATGGCATGATTTCAATCTCACACTTGTACGTGACACATGGTAGGGTCGTCTGCCTAACCTTGTGGGTTTTCTCTGGTCTTAAGGATTTCTGTTACTGCTAAAGATGTGCAAGCAAATTATTGAAATAAAATTGTACCATATGTTAGTCCTGAAATGACTTAGTTTTGGTTCAGTGGAAGTTAAACCCCACCTCTCTCTCTCTCTCTCTCTCTCTCTCTCTCATATTTAAGATCCCCTGACCCAACACAAAAATAAACTTAACAGCTGATTTCAAAAATGGTGTATTTTATAAAACTTTCTTTTTAAAAAAAACTTTAAAATACTTCAAAAAAAAAAAATAATTAATCGACAAATTTACCAACAGAGTGGGTTTGGATGAAATTAATATTTCAAAGTTTTAATCAAATTATCTTTAACAGAGACTTTGAACTACACAATGGTATTCTTCAGTTCCTAATTTAATTTTCTTTTTTTAATTATTGTTCACTTAATCTTAATCACTTCAAAGGGATTTATATATATATAAAAGCCACACTACTTAATTAGGAGAAATCAATAATTGTTGTACCCCATTAAAAATGATCTGAATTTTTGAAGGGTCGCGAAAGTTCAAACAGTGTAGAAGAGAATATTTCCAATATATGTCCATATGGCTCCCATGCATTAAGAAAACAATCATAAATACATGTAGAATGTAGGGTAAAAAATCACATCCATATGAAGAACTATTTTGGCCTTTCCCTTGGTATGCTTCAGTAACAGACCAAGTGAACTTTCTTTGCCAAAAGCAGGATTGATCCTTGGACCTCCTGGTTCGTGAGCCAAGTCCATACTTATTGAGCCACTGTGGCTCCAAGAAATGAAATGAAATGGGGTTTAACATCCTACTGTTCTGTGCCGACTGGGCTAATGAAGATGGGTGTATGCCATACAGTGTGCTATGGGGGCAATTTTGCCTGGACAGCGACGCTATGGCCTCTTTTATTGATTTCCAACTGCCAAGGGATCTTTTATGTGCATGCCAATATGTACACTTGACCTTGGTTTCTCATCCCATCTGAATGACTAGACAGCTGTCCTTGTCAGTCCCTCCATCCTGCATCACTGACAAGGGAAAATTATGCTGAAGAAAATTCAAAATGAAATGAAGATTGTCTTTACCTTCAAAGATGTTGGGAAACATTGATCCATTTACTGCCAGTTTGGCTGCATGGAATAAACACTTGCTATAAAAAAAATATGAGAAACATCTGCAAACTGGCAGTAAATGGATCAATGTCTTCCCAACAATACTTAAAGATGAATGATATGTAAGATTTAGAGAAAGAGCTATAATAGTTCAAAAATAGATAATGACAAATGATTATATAGTGATAATGTCAGTGAAATTACTTTATTTTTGAGTGCAGTTATGAATATTTGAAGTTTTGAAATAGCAATAATTGGTAGATGGAAATGCAATTGTCAAGTACCATTGCCATGATAATAAGTCAAGTGTCAGTTGTCAGCCCGTTTAACACGAGTCTCTGACCACAATATTAGTGTTTAATGCAAATATGGCGGATACTGCCTAATTCGCTCAATATCTAAGCCATCCAATGATTATGGGCATGTGAATAAATGAATAAATAATTACTTATATAACATTTGAAGTCAGAGAAACGCACAATGCCTCTTCAAAACCCACCCATACTACTTTATGACTGTCTACACAGATCATGTATGTTACCTTAGAAAAATATCGAATTTTCTTGAAGATTGAATAAATGAAAAATGTCCATAATGAAACACTTTGTTACATGTACTTTCAAGTCATTGCTAAATTTTCAGGGAGGTATAAAAATAGAAGGGACACGATGAATCATATGGGTATTAATAACTTGATGAAAGGTGCTCTCTGATCTGGTAACTCAAAAAGTAGAAGGCAATCAAAATATCAGGTTGATTCTACATCACGACATCCATCAAGGAACAAGGTTCTTACTGTTCTTCTTGAACAATATATCCATAAAAACAAACAAAACATGGTACACACCTCACTCAATTCTTCATTGGAGGTTAATTTGAGGAACAAAGACATACATTGACTTAGAGAAATTAAATAAAAACTGTTGGAAACCAAGGAGCCAGATACATTTTAATGGTAAATCAAGTAAGATAAAATGAAACGGGGTTTAACATCTTCCTGTTGTGCAATCATTCTGCACACAGAATTCAGTCTACTTCATTCCTTGAGATTAGACCTCTGTCCTAAATGGCTGCCATATCCAAAAATTAGTATACTGTTTTATAAAGCGCTTCTACTCCGTTTCACATCTGTCATGCACATAAAGACTAAATAAACTTTTTCAATTTTATAAAATTGAAGCAGAATAAATACTCAACAAAATTCTCAAAGTATTTTTGATTGAGTGTTTTTGATTTAGGGCTTAAAATGGTTCTCTTAACTAGCCTAGTGTCTGTTCTCAAGTGGAGCTAACTGTAGACAGACAGCCTAAGTTTAGTATGTTCTGCAACAAGCAGCCTAATGAAGATAGGGAAATTTTGCCCGGATAGTGGATTTTGATCAAATTACAACTGTGAAGGGTTCTTTTACGTGCACACCAATGTGTACACGCGAAACATTTTTTTCTGTCCTATCTGAATGACTAAACCACTGACACTGGGAAACCTTGTGGAAAAATATTTTAAAGCCACAACTCGGAACGTACCTCAGAGCTTCTTGTTAGCGAGCCAGCATCTTATCACCTAAGCCATTGTGATTTCAAATCCAGTAAGATATAGACAAAACTTTGAGAAGAAACAACACACACTGGGACGTTAATTCGAGTATTAGACCAAGGAATTACTAATTTAAAAAGAAAAAATCCACTTGATATCATTGTATAGTAAATAAATCCTTTCTCTAAACTTTTCTTTTCAGCAAAGATCAACAACCTTCAAGACAAGTAATTATTTGTTTGAGTTGATAAATTTATCTAAAAGAGAAGAAATTGTGTGATTAGGGTGTATCAGGGTTATCACACTGTCTGCACAACCTGACTGATAGTAAGCAATGGAAATCAAATTAAATAAATAAAAGGCTCCATTCTGCAGTGTAATGGTGAACATGACATTTGCTAGAACATTACCAGAAATTGCGATGAAAATCATCTGGTAAAACATCCGACTTATTGGTCAGTTATATAAACTATCACTGTAAACTGCAGAGAGAGAGAGAGAAATGGAGTTTAACGTCAACTCGACACAAACTAGGTCATTTCGGGACTAACATAGGGTTTAATTTTATTTCAATAATTCGCTTGCGCGTAGGGGTCTTTAGCAGTTGGAGGAAACCGGAAGACCCGGAGAAAACCCACGAGGTTGGACAGGCGACCCTACTCCTTGTCACATACAACTGGGGATTCGAAATAAACTGCAGAGAAAAAACATTTCATTTCAATTCTACTATTCAACACAAAGAAATCCTTGCTTGTATTGGCACTTGGTGAGCATGGCGCTGAATCACTGGGTTTAATCCCAATGTTGGCCAAGACAGTTCCACAGGATTTTCCAGCATGGTCTCCTTTTGTCAGGAAGAGCGCCTAGTAATATGGACAGGATAAAAAATCAAGGTCACCAAAATGTACCATTGACGGCACATAAAAACCCACCTGACTGTTGGAAACTGAAATAAGAATAGGCCATAGTGATGCTGGCAGGGCAAAATTCCTCTCATAGCCCACTGCTGGTTGGTGCAGAAAAGTTAGCCGTTAAACCCTGTATCATTTCCTTTCTTAAGTACAATTGAAAAATTAAGACAAATTCAATTCACTCATAAATGACATCTAAGTTGAAAATACTTGTGAATGGCTGTGTGCGGAAAATACTGAGGCCAGATATCCTTGCTTTTGAAAACTTGATACCATAACTCTTGTTCTTTCTAGGACACTTGATATCATATCTCTTGTTCTTTCTAGAACACCTGTTCCATACTTCTTGTTCTTTCTAGAACACGAGATTCCATAACTCTTGTTCTTTCTAGAACAATTGATATCATACTTGACTTGTTCTTTCTAGAACACAAGATACCATATTTCTTGTTCTTTCTAGAACAATTGATATCATATTTCTTGTTCTTTCTAGAACACTTGATACCATACTTCTTATTCTTTCTAGAACACAAGATACCATATTTCTTGTTCTTTCTAGAACACAAGATACCATATTTCTTGTTCTTTCTAGAACAATTGATACCATACTTCTTGTTCTTTCTAGAACACTTGATACCATATCTCTTGTTCTTTTTTAGAACACCAGATACCATATCTAATTTATTCGGCTATTTTATTTCGGCAGTTCAACAGAAGCACAATATGTAGATCTATACCACCTCCACTCGAAACAAATATATGACAGAAGCTCTCTTAGAGTTGGGCCTTGACTAAATTTCAGTGAAATAAATTGATAAATTTCTTTATTTGTAGATAAGGATGTTTTCACATGCTACTAGATGTGACCGTATGTTTTATTAAACAAACATGTAATAGATATATCAGTCTAACTGACAACTAATATAATATATATTTTATACAGAGAAGAAATATCTATCTCTGATAACAAGTACTTTGGAATTCTGGTACTGCTGGAAGAAAAAAGATTTGTGATAAATGAATATCTAATTGTTTAATAAGTTAACTGATCACGAGCTGCTATATAATAATAATAAGGTTTTTGCTTTATTGTGTAATACTTTTAATCGACTTGAAAATACTGGTAAATTAATGTTTTAAAATTAATGAACTCCCATTTGACCATCCTCAACGTGACATACAATAGTAAAATCGGACCCATGATGTCATTGATGACATGTATTAGCGTTCAGGTAAAGTGCAAAAATACCAAACACTAAATAAAAAAACAGGTTGGACATTTTAAGAAAGAATTTGAGTGCAAGCATGTTATAGAACAATGTGGCTTGAGAGAGGTCTTCTAACAATATACATGATGACGAGAAGGGAAGTGCAAGTAAATGAAAACACACCAAAGGAAAATAGAAACCAGATCAGAATGGTGTAGTATATAAATAGATATAAATATTGGTAGACCATATATAAATATACAAACTTATAAATAACATGTGTATATACATTATCATATGTTTTTAGACATGCATGTCAGGTTGGAGATCATCGAACATTCTTAAGAATTCATTTTTCATTCTTTTGCTTAATATGATGGTGTGAGGTGGATTCAAATTATTAACTAATATTGTACCAAATAACCTATGTCAATTTTCATTTTAGAAATACATCTGTTAATTCAATTCTGTAACAAAAAAATGCAAGTGGATCCACATCATTGTTCTGAATTACCATTTTTCTAAATTTCTCAACAATGGTAGGGGAAATCCCCTCTAATATTTGTGCCACTCAACTGAAAGCCGACTAACGCTATTTATGCTCTCACCACACCAGTGCCTTTAACCTTATGTAAAGAGGATCGGGTGGCCAAATAGTCTAACACATGGGCTATAGATCATAAGGTCTGTCATTGAGTCAAATTGCATGGTTTCGATCCAACATTTGTACGTGGCAAGGATTAGGGTGATATACCTAACCTCATGGATTTTCTTGTATGTCTTTTGAGTTTTCTACCACTAATTCTTAAAATGAAATTACAACATGTGTTAAAAGGACATTAAACCCCATTATCTCTCTATTTCCTTAATGTAAAACTATATCACAGAAACAGTAACAAGTGTTAGTCCCAAAAAGACCTAGTCTGTGACGAGTGGATGATAAACCAAATTTATCTCTCCTTAATGTAAATCTATATCACTGAAACAGTAATTAACAAGATCTTTATGGATGATACTATAACATCTCACAACTTCATTAAACCATTAATGGTTCTTTTGATTATGACCATTAATTATCAGCTGTAATAACATATAACCTAATAATTAACATGGTGGCCCAGCGAGAAGGGCGCTAGCTCACTAACAAAAGTAGCTGGGGGTTTGATCCCAATGTTGACTGGGAAAGATCTAGATTTTCCAGCGTGTTTTCTCCTTGTCAGTGGTTCAGGATGAAGGGCCAGACAAGAAACAGTGTGTGTGTATTCAATCGGATGGGACAAAAAAAAAACAAGAACCCATGTACACATTTGTACACACGAAAAAGATCCTTTGACAGTTGGAATTTGATTAAGAGATAGTGGAAAAGGCAGTTTGCAAAAGTTTCCTCAAAGTACACCATATACCCATTTTCATTAGCCCAGTTGGTGCAGAAAAGTAGGACATTAAACTTCATTTCATGCCTTTACTATATTTTATAGTGTTTATCTTATATATATTTTATGTTTAACAGGGGAGAAATAATTTCTGAATAACAATATTTGGTCAACTATCATGTAGGTACTGTTTTTATAAGGTCTTAGACTGCTACTCTCATCATTTCCAAAAGATGGACATTAAAATGATTTTATTTATAATCATATATTTGTCAGAGACTATACCTCACAAGAAGAACATGCTTTCATTAATATTTCATTACATTGCCTTACAAAAATTGTCAACACTGACAAAAATACCAATAATAAAACACAAATCAGAAAATTGCTAGATAAATTGCAAACCACTCTAATTCAATGGGTCCATCCAAGCATCATCCCATCATTCTTTCTAGAATACATGACCTGGTCAAACATTTCTAGAACACATGACCTGGTCAAACATTTCTGGAAAACAAGACCTGGTCTAACATATCTAGAAACACAAGACCAGCCCCCCGAGTTCACAAAGCATTCTCAGACTTAAGTTAAGAATTTACTCAACTTTCAATCACTGTTTATGAGAAATGTCTTTGAACAAGAAATACAAAACTTTGCACATAGTTTCTTATTGATGTATTTGATACATTAAAACAACGCAAGTTTTATAAAGGGTTATATTTAAGTTAAAATAAGGCGAACAGTTTTGAGTAAATTCTTAACTTAAGTCTGAGAATGCTTTGTGAACTTGGGGCCTGGTCTAACATTTCTAGAACACATGACATGGTCAGCCATTTCTAGAATACATGACATGGTCAGACATTTCTAGAACACATGACATGGTCAGACATTTCTAGAATACATTACATACTTAACATTTATTATTTTCTTCATTTCTACTAACTGAATATTTATACCATAATTTTTCAATCATCTTATTGCTGTCTTCATTAGCCCAGTTGGTGCAGAACAGTAGGATATTAAACCCCATTTCATATCATTTACCTGATGAATTTATTATCAATCAAAAACCCAGGATCTCATACTTGAGAAGCTAAAAAATCTGTGTTTCACCTGGATAAATTTACATGTAATTTGCTATCAATTAGAAGATTTAATGGTTGCTTTTTTAACAAATCTTGATTAAATTGGAAAATTTTCAGTTCTGAGTAAAATAAATCATATGTTTGCAATCAGTTGCACATTTATTTGGAATTATCCATAATATATTGATCAATTATTGAGAAAACATATTACTGAAACCTTAAAGCATTGTAATCAAAATGAATTACAGCTTTATACAAAGATACACTTGCAGTTATTGCCCTTGTTAGACGTTCAACTTAATACATTATTATTATGAGCACTCATATAGCGTGTTAGCCACTGTTGTGCTCTAAGACACTGTAGAAGAATCAAGAGATCTCCTATACAGAACACAAAGATACAGTTAAAAGAAATGTTAATAATATGAACTGTTTCAGCATTCCTGATATTTTCGGGATATTAATTCCATAACAAGCACAGTTAAAAAAATTTCAATAGGTGATCTTAAGCTTCTAGGAGAAGGGTATACAATCAGCAATTCTTTAAGACAGTCTGGTGCCAGATTGTTTAAATATTTGTAATTTATCATAAGCACTTTGGATTCGATAAACAACTGGAAGTCAATGTGTTTGATGAAGAATGGATTTTCTGTGATCTCCAATTTTTGTTCCCAGTACAAGCCTAACACTACTATTTTCATTTTTTGTAAGTTTATTGAGGAGCCGACTCAGAAGTCCAATTAATACGGCATTACAGCAAGTAGCTGCTATATAAGTAGATTAATCACAAAATATTTACTTCAAATATTACTTTACAAATAATAAAAGTTGATGGTCACCCAATATCTTTCATGTCACTTCAATGACAATATCTAATTCTTTAACATTTTACTATAATCACACCATTTGAGATATTATTGATGTACTATAAGTGGATTAATCGCAAAATATTTACTTCAAATATTCCTTTACAAATAATACCAGTTTGAGATATTGCTGAAAATGGTGATTCGGTGGTTAGGTATATTGTATAATTCTGATTTGACACATTTTTGATAAAGTGGGAAAAACGTTGGGACTTATAGGAAAAGGTGTGCTGGTATCTGTAAAGTATATTTTTTTCTTGTTGTTCAAAACAAATAAATCAAATAAATATTTCAGTGCACCTTTAAATAAGTTTTCAATGTGTTTCAAAGTTTGTGTATAGAAAAATCTATGTTAATTCTGTTAAATCGGAAGCATGTGGAAAACTATATTTATTTATAATACATTAATTATCACATTACAAGGAAGTATGAAATACCTATTTCAATTAAATATTTCCATCTAAATAAAACCCACCTGCAAAATGATGTAATTTACTTGTACAGTCATTTCTTTTTTTTCTAATTCTGAACTTTTAAGAACATTATTTCATAAAATACAATAAAATGATACCTCATTAGTTTTGATAATTGATTTATAAGTGGTACAAAGAATCGGAACTCATTAAACATCTGGGGAATAGACTAATGTAACAAAAGAAATTAATGTTAAAATTAAAATTAATGTGATCTGAAATGAAATATAACTTTTCTACACCACGTGGGCTTAAAGAGACTTAAATTTCCTAATGTCAGGTTATCTTTCATATACTGCCAATAATCTACACGGGACATGGAATACTGAAGACACGTTTCCTTGCCAGGCCATCCATCCTGCACCACTTGCCAGGCCACCCATCCTGCACCACTTGCCAGGCCATCCATCCTGCACCACTTGCCAGGCCATCCATCCTGAACCACTTATCAGTAACTTTCTTGACCAACACTCACCAGGATTTCCTTGTTAGTGAGCCAGCATCATACTCGGTGAACCACTGTGGCAATCCCATGGTCTGAAGTGGGTCGACATAATACATACCGCAATTAATGCAACCCTTCGACCCCTAAGTTTGTCTAAAACAGGTCGCTCTTATAATTTGAACACAGTGAATTAATCTGAACAAAGTGGTTTTCCAAGTCCTTTCCAACTGGAGTTATTCTTTAAAATTTTTACTATGATTTGTCTTCCAGACATCAATTATAAATATCTGGAAAGGGAAGTAGATTTTAGCTACTCAAATGGCTTAAAAACACTGGCATTTTTAATTTTGCTAATATATATCCATCTAAACGGCATAATAGTTGTGTCACAAATCCAAACTTGTAAATTACAATAAATATCACCTATTATAGACTTGATAATAAGGCTGAACACAGCGGAACATTAACGCTTCTCAATGTGTTATTGCCCTTGTGAACTGTCTGGTATCACCAACCAACATTTCTCAGGAACCAGCCAAGATATGAAACAGTACACATTGATGTAGTGTATATTTATTGTATATAAAACTAGAGAAAAACAGATGTGCTATTTATTATGTAATATGAAACACTAATGTTGGATGTCATGTTGTGTTTCTCACTGTGGTTGTGATAACCCGACCCCAACTTTCACTTCATGACCTTAAAACAGCTGGTTGAAGCACACACAGGGAATAAAACTGACAATGAAAATCAAAGAATTCTCTTCCCCAAATCTTAAAGGTTAAACCGCCAATAACATTTTGTTCTCGGTCATAGTGAGACAATAATTATGGGCAATAAGTCTGAGTTATGCTACAGGGTACAATAGATATGTTGATCAAGCTTGGTTCAAACAGCTCTTACATCCTGAGCACCTTCGTAAGTGGTGCTCGATTGAAATATTAAACGTTAAATTTTGGTATCAAATTATCAGATTTGGATTAATGAAATTCTTATCTTTTAATCCTAACATATTTATATATTCAAACAATTTGAAGCGTTAAAATTGCTACATTGCGACCTATTAAAGTCTCTGATTCATACATTTGAGAGATTGTGAATACCCCCAGCAGACTACAATATTGTTAAAGTTGGATCTCGAAAACGAATATTAGTCCAAAAATGTTTCAGTTCCGTTTTGTTATTTACAAAGATAGGATGAATTGAAAATTTTTCAACATCCTCTGCAGACAAAATATTATGGGTATATTTTAAACATACATTATGCAAGAGCTAAATCTGCCTATTGTAGGTCTTTCTTTAGGGCTGAAATTTTTTCTAAATTATTAATTAGACATTAATTAACTGATCCAGGCCATAACAAGCTTGGTTCAAACAGCTCTTACATCCTGAGCACCTTCGTAAGTGGTGCTCGATTGAAATATTAAACGTTAAATTTTGGTATCAAATTATCAGATTTGGATTAATGAAATTCTTATCTTTTAATCCTAACATATTTATATATTCAAACAATTTGAAGCGTTAAAATTGCTACATTGCGACCTATTAAAGTCTCTGATTCATACATTTGAGAGATTGTGAATACCCCCAGCAGACTACAATATTGTTAAAGTTGGATCTCGAAAACGAATATTAGTCCAAAAATGTTTCAGTTCCGTTTTGTTATTTACAAAGATAGGATGAATTGAAAATTTTTCAACATCCTCTGCAGACAAAATATTATGGGTATATTTTAAACATACATTATGCAAGAGCTAAATCTGCCTATTGTAGGTCTTTCTTTAGGGCTGAAATTTTTTCTAAATTATTAATTAGACATTAATTAACTGATCCAGGCCATAATCAACTCTCGATGGCATTGGATTTCTCCGATATTAAACAGATTACAACAGTTCAACGGTGGTTGAAATTATTGCACATGTCTTGTCAAACCTTCAAAGGCCAATATCTTCGCTCGCAATAGAGTAATTTGAATGAAATTTTCAAATTATTCATTTTACATTATCTATTTTTGAACTATTATAGCAAGAATGGTCAGCTCTTTATCTAAATCTTACATAACGTATCTTTAAATATGATGGAAATATAATCCAGGAGATTATCTAACGTTGATATTTTGATTTTCTTTTCTTCATTAAATGTTAGATAATTAATCTGTGTACATATTTAGTTTGTATTGACTGAAAATGACGTTCAGTGACTGTAAGCTAAAGTTATAGCTAGTTGCGCTACTTTACTGAGATTTCGTCTAATGGTTTGACTGCAGCTATGGCGGGTGTGCCGCCAGGCAGGGTAAGCTTTTTTCTTCCAGACACCTGTTATCACTGTTCATCATGTATTTTGTACATGGTGAACAGTCCATTTATTTTGCTGATTACACTATTTTGCCTACGTTTTTTTTTTCTGGATTTTGAATTTTGTCTAATAATTTGGATTGTTTGTACTTGGTTTTATTTTATCATAACTGCGTTTCCAGCTCTATATATTAAAATCTGACCAATTATAAAGGATATTTGATATTCATGGAATGGTGATTGGTTAATCAACAAGATATAGACAAAAAATATTTGTTTTTTTAAACATTGAATAACTGAAAATTGAAAAATGTTTTTACACCATGAAACAACCTTTTTATCTATTATTTGTTTATATTAAGGGAAAGTTGAAGAAGTGAGGGAGGATTATATATATAAATATTTACATGTCAAAATATACAAAATAGGGAGAAGATATGCAGGGCTTAACTTAAAAAGTATATAACCATAAACTTACCAAATATCAAGGTCAACAAAGGTCAATCTCTTTTACTAAATTTCATTCATCATTTATCTGATAAAATAATCCGATTCAGATAAAAAAAATATTTATAATTCTTTAGTTAAATGGGAAGAAACCTAATGCATTAGTGCCGATATACATATTGATAATAACTATGTTAAAAAAAAAAAGAATTCAAAGATAACTTTAAAATTTCTTTTACCAAAATAAATTTGTTTATGTGTATACAAATTGAAAGTTTAAGTGTACCATAAGGATTATCATAACATTTCATGGAGGGAATTTTCTTTATTGCCCAACTTTTTCAAACAAGTTTCCAATGATATTAATTAAGTTGCTGTCATGAAGGAGGTAGTGTAATTTAACATTATGAATGTCACCAAAGGGCAACTTTAACTTATTTTCATTTAATTAAAACTCCATCTGTCAATTTAAAATATTTTATAATCTCATTTGGAATGTGATATTTCCTGCTGTTTGGGTTGAAATTTTAGTGAAATGCCAAAAAATAAAATATACATATATAAACGCATTACATCATCTGAAGATGCCCAATTAAGGACAAACAGCTAGTTTACGATTTGATGTATATCAAAACAAAGTAATAAAAGTGCTTGGATTTTTTTTTTAACTGGGTGTATTTTGGAATTTTAATGTATAAAACACAGATAAATAAATATATTAATGCAGTGCTTGGGAAAATTTTCATTTGATATAAATTTCATGTTTGAAATTATGGTAATAGCAGAAAAGGAAAGAAAGTGTTAAAAAGGTTCATTGTACATCAATTAAATTTTGACAGACAAGCCAAAGGATGTGGATATCTGCTGTTTCCCTGACCAAATAATTACATTTCAATGATGGGTTAATGTTACAAAATAAAATAAATATAATTTAAGGGACCAAAATTTATTCTCATTAAAAAATAAACGTGTATATTCAAAATTAATTGAAACTTGTATTATGAGATGGGAAACAATAACAGGACATCTATTGTCAGTCACTTTATTGAGTGACGACCATTCGAACATTAAATGATTATATGGTCTAACTAATCCATTCAACATCTCAGCCATCTGACGTTCTAGAGAGCTGATTATGGGCATGACATGTGTACAAATGTCTAAATGATAATTCATATAACATTTGAAGCCAGAAAAAACAGCATGCAATAGAAAGATTTATCTCTTGCATAATATCTCTGTAAAACTGTATTACAAAGCAAGTATTACATACTTTTGTCATTCTATGTAAAACTATATTACGGCGCAAATATATTACATACTTTTATCATTCAATATGATTTGTGTTTGTGACAGGAACTTGGCAAAAAACTGCAAGGTTTATGTAAGTCATTTTAGATATTGCTTGGATTGTATACAGAACTACATTACCACAAGCACATCAAAGGTATTAATATTATCCCTTAATAATAACCAGCTACACAGAATGCTAATATTAACGGAAAAACATACAGTTAGATGAGTATAACAAAATGTCAAATCAATCTATGTAACAGTATTTAGATAGCATGACTATTTTTCTCTTTATAAACAGAGTTCTGACAGTCCATTGTCTAATAAAAGAAAAGAATAAAGAAATTCTTTGAATTCAGATGATTGTCACAGATTACTAGGATTTTTTTGTGTAAAAATTAGTGAGATTTTAGAATTGCATTATTTGTATTGCTATTTTTAAAAAACATTTCACATCCATCAATATGGGCCATTATCTTACTGTCTACTAATCTCAATTATTTCTTCCTGCATCTATATCATTCTTCTAAATCTATCTCTATCATTCCACTATCACTCTACCATCATTCCACTATCTCTATCATTCCACTATCACTCTACCATCATTCCACTATCTCTATCATTACACTAAATTCTACCATCTATCTCTATCATTCCAGTACCATTCTACAATCTATCTCTATCATTCCAGTACCATTCTACAATCTATCCCTATCATTCCACTATCTCTATCATTCCAGTACCATTCTACCATCTATCTATCTCTATCATTCCAGTACCATTCTACAATCTATCTCTATCATTCCACTATCTCTATCATTCCAGTGCCATTCTACCATCTATCTCTATCATTCCACTATCTCTATCATTCCAGTGCCATTCTACCATCTATCTCTATCATTCCACTATCTCTATCATTCCAGTACCATTCTACCATCTATCTCTATCATTTCACTATCTCTATCATTCCAGTACAATTCCATTATTTATCTCTATCATTCCACTATCTCTATCATTCCAGTACGATTCTACAGGCAGTCTATCTCTATCATTCCACTAGCTACAATCTATCATTCTATCAACGACAAGATCATTCTGTTGTCTACCAGCAATCTACCCTCTACACTCATCATTTGCATTCATTCTATAACCATTCTACACGTGACTAGACAATAGACAATTTGTCCTATTGTTCACTATTCTATTATCTCCCATCATTCTACAGCCACCCACCTTTTACCACATACCATCATCATTTTACCATCATGTCATAAATTACCACCATTACTTTACCATGTACCAAGTACTACTACAACTTTACCAACTACTACTTTCATTCTATTATCATTCTACCTCCATCATTGCACTATCAGTCTACTATAAAACTTTTTTGTTCCATTCTCATTTTACCACCTACCTCCATCATTCCACTATCAATCTACTATAAATCTTTTTTGTTCCATTATTATTCTACCACCTACCTCCATCATTCCACTATCAATCCACTACAAATCATTTTCATTATCAATCAACTACAAACCTTTTTCATTCCATTATCATTCTACAATCTACAACCATCATCTTTTTTGTTCCATTATCATTCTACCATCTACAACCATCATTCCACTATCAATCTACTACAAATCATTTTCATTCCATTATCATTCTACCATCTACCTTCATCATTCCACTGTCATTTTACAAACTACCACCAAATTATTCTAGCATTTACCCAAATCATTTTTTTACAGTCTATGCATACGTTTAGACAACAATTCTTGCCTCTGATATGAAAGTATACTTTCTGCAGGTATACACAGAAGAAGGAAATGAAATGAAATGGGAACGTCCTACTGTTCTGCTCTTATACTGGGCTAATGAAGACGGCCACATAGAAGAAGGAACTTTATTGCATAAAACACCATACAAGGTTATGCCATACATCTGATTTGATCCAAACTGGTACATTATAACATAATGTATACAAAAACTCCTAAGCATTTTAATAGTTCTCCATTCTACAGCATCAATATGAATATATATGCAATACCGAAGGTGGGGTAAACTTACATTTAAATTTTCACTGAGATCTTGATTGTTGGACATAAATTTTTCAATGTTAACGAAAGCAGGGTTGCTTTGTAAATGATACAACAACTTATGAACAAAAAACGCAATAAGAATTCTTGAATACAGAGAGAGAGAGACATGGGGTTAAACGTCCACTCGAAACAAACTAGGTCATTTCTGGACTAACATATGGTTTTTTAAAATTTTATTTCAATAATTAGCTTGCGCATAGGGGTCTTTAGCAGTGGGAGGAAACCGGAGGACCTGGAGAACACCCACAAGATTGGTCACGTACAACCGGGGAGTCGAAACCACACCAGTTGTCTTAATGACAGGCTTTATGAATATACAGCATGCACGTGCTAACCATTCGGCCATCCAACCCCCCAGTCTTGGATACACTTTAAGATAAAGCACATAAAGTACACAGTATAACCAGATTGTATGATATGTTTAATTCTAGAGAATAATGTCTGGTTCAGAAGGACCTAACATCCATCTGACTACTGTGTGTGGTGTAGATGACAAAATGTTTCACCTCATGGGTGCCATTATCAATGAAAGTTGATGCTGGTAGGCTTTTAAACTTATCATTAATTTAATTTATCAAGTGATGGGAGTGTGACTAGGACCTGATAAGAGATCCACCATAAACTGCTTCATCTGTTTACCATATTGTTACATAAATT
Source organism: Patella vulgata (assembly GCF_932274485.2). Classification (NCBI taxonomy): domain Eukaryota; kingdom Metazoa; phylum Mollusca; class Gastropoda; family Patellidae; genus Patella; species Patella vulgata. The sequence continues at coordinate 11,541,901 of NC_065885.2, forward strand.
CTACATAAAACTGATTTTTGTTTTCATTCTCCTTGATGGATATCAATTTATTAATTTATTAATAAATTTGAAAGAGAAAAACATAATAAATTTGTTAGAATTAAATTGATATTATTTATATCATCATTTAATTTTCTATGTAGTAAAGCAAATGTAGCTGAAAACTGATAATACAGACTTTTCGGTGAATCGAATCAATCCGGGGCAAAATATTTATTTGAATTTTTTTCATATTTTAAAGCAAGGGAGCTGATAACAAAATTTTTTATTTATATTGATTTAATCTATGGTCAAAATATTCAATATGCAATTTATGTGAAAATATATAACAATAAAGTTTGTCACAGATGTTACTGATCAGGAACAATCCCCTATAATATAGAGGTTTTAATATAAAAATATAGTGAATAGAAATTCAGTGTTATCATTAATAAAATCTAATGGACAATAAAATTGCCATGAGCCAACTTTATCCCCCTGATAATTCTAGCGCTGGCTCCAGACCTGACCGGTATTTAACAAAATAATATTGACTTAACACCACCATGGAGGTGATAATTCCAAATCAAACAGGCCTTTAGGTTGAAAGGTCATGAATTAAAAGTAAGGACCATGAGATAATTACAGGTTATGTTTCAGCCATCATGTTCACCATATTAACATCTGTTTCACCATTATCAGGTCTTTAGTTTACTGTGGTCACACTTGAAAGTTTATGTTGGTGTCCACTGAATTCAGATGGTGCACTCATTGACACCCTATTGTCACAATGGTTTCAGGTTTCATTTTATTTTATTTTTTTGGGGGGGGGGGGTGTATTATGTTGGATTTTCAAAAAAGAAAAAATTTGGACATTTTTTTTAAAAACAGATATGACTAAGCTACAAGCAAATACAATTTTGGGCAATTTTCATACGATTTTTGACATGAGTTCAAATGTCAAAGAAAATTTATGTTTGGCAAGAAAAGTGCAAGGTGTCCCCAAATTTGAAAGAGCAGAATATTTTTTTTAACATATATTTTTACTATTTCATACCCATATTTACTTTAAAAAAAAAACACTCAACAAGCAGTATTGGTATTTCTGATCAATTTACCAACAAGCCAACAGTGAGGCTGATGTCCCCCGCCGAAATAGGAAAATAATTAGAGAGTTATTGTGTTCCAAAGTCTCAGCAAATCAAATTGCTTATCGCTCTGCTTAATCTGAGCAGAAAATGCTCATTATCGATCTTAGTCAAGGTATTACTGTAATGAAACTATACACCAAGTTTCATCACTCTCACTTAATTAGAACTAAAGTTATAGTGTCCCAAAGCATCAACCAATCAAATTGTTTATCTCTGCTTACCCTAAGCGGAACGGACAGACAAACAGACAGACGGACGAACCCATTTTAATAGTTCCCTGCTTTCTTCGAAAGGCGGGGGACAATAAGCATGAACATTTACTCAATTCGAAGATCAACCAATCAAATTGTTTATCTCTGCTTACCATAAGCGGAACGGACAGACAGACAAACAGACAGATGGACGAACCCATTTTAATAGTTCCCTGCTTTCTTCGAAAGGCGGGGGACAATCAAAGTAGGAGAGTTATTGTTTTCCAAAGTCTCGACCAATCAAATTGCGTATCGCTCTGCTTACCCTGAGCAGAAAATGCTCATTATCAAACTTAGTCAAGGTATTACTGTAATGAAACTATACACCAAGTTTCATCAATCTCACTTAATTAGAACTAAAGTTATCGTGTCCCAAAGCATCAACCAATCAAATTGCTTATCTCTGCTTACCCTAAGCTGAAAATGCTCATCTTCGAACTCCATCAAGGCATTGACCTAATCAACACATACACCAAGTTTGAACATTCTAGCTCAATTAGGAAGAGAGTTATCGTGCCCCAAAGTATCAACCAATCAAATTGCTTATCTCTGCTTACCCTAAGCGGAAAATGCTCATCTTCGAACTCCATCAAGGCATTGACCTAATAAACACATACACCAAGTTTGAACATTCTAGCTCAATTAAAAGTTATCGTGTCCCAAAGCATCAACCAATCAAATTGCTTATCTCTGCTTACCCTAAGCGGAAAATGCTCATCTTCGAACTCCATCAAGGCATTGACCTAATCAACACATACACCAAGTTTGAACATTCTAGCCCAATTAGGAAGAGAGTTATCGTGTCCCAAAGCATCAACCAATCAAATTGCTTATCTCTGCTTACCCTAAGCGGAAAATGCTCATCTTCGAACTCCATCAAGGCATTGACCTAATAAACACATACACCAAGTTTGAACATTCTAGCTCAATTAGGAAGAGAGTTATTGTGTCCCAAAAAGTGTGACGGACAGACAGACGGACAGACAGAAGGACAGACAGACGGACAGACAGACAGACGGACGAACCCATTTTAATAGTCCCCTGCTTTCTTCGAAAGGCGGGGGACAAAAATCAGCAATCAGCAATTTATCATCCTCAAATATACTTTAAGTTTTGCAACTGCTGCAATTGATCATAACTGATTTCTTAAAAAAATGTTTAATTAACACACATTACTTAATTCCACCACAACAAAAGAACAAAGGTTTTCCATTGACTGTTTGCTTCATTATACTCTGTATTGATGTTTTTCATAATCAATCTTACGACAAATCCTTGTGGACATCAAAGTAAACCAAGGACAAAGAGCCGTCAAACTTTCTCATGTTTTGTTTGAGGAGATCGGGAAAAGACAACATAATTACCGGACGATCAGAATACAGAAACATGCTTCAAAGCCAACAAAAAAGGAAAATCCCCCGATTTGTTGCCAAGACCATACATGTTGAGGATAAAGCATTCAATCATATTTCACCAGCTATCGATCAGATTAATTCTGTTCTCAAATGATTAGGTTCTAAAATAAAAGACTCAATTCCTTTTTTTAACAAAAAATTCTTTTCTGTTTTCAATGAGTAACTATGGGACTTCAATCAGCATTCAATGTTGCACGTATCAGGAAATATAACAGCTATTTTATCAACTTCACAAAAACATAAAAGATTCAATTATCTTTGATAATTATTACAGGATTTTTGCATTTTTTCTGATCAGAGATAGCAGAAATTCCATTCAAAAACATCAGATACTAAATGCAAAGATAAAAGCACCTTGGAGACGATTTTGTTTGAATTACAAAACCAATATAAGAATCTATAAAATAATACAACAATTCATATCATGTCTAGAATCGATAAAATAAAACAACAAAAAAAGAAAAAAAGGTATCACTGCATTTACTCTATAGAGAGACAGAGGGGGAGAGAAATGGGGATTAACGTTACCATTCTCTCTACACAAACTATTTTACTCATATAATACACTGAATAATATGGACTCTCCTAAATACCTTCAAGAAATTATTACACCCTACACTCCCTCGCATTCACTTTGCTCACAGAATGAAAACCTTCTCCTATGTCCTCCAGTTAAAACAAAAAGTGGTGAGAGAACTTTCGCCCATAGTGGCCCAACATTATGGAATAGGCTATCAAAAAAGACTAAAGACTCTAAAAACATGACATCTTTTAAGAAATCTCTTAAAATTGAACTCTTTAAATCTGTTTACCCTTAGTGTTAATAACTGTTTTGTTTATCGTAATTTTACAAGTTCGGACATTTATTTTGTTCATTCCTTGTGTTTAAATGTTTATCATATCATGGTTATTTTCATCTTTTGGAGATGTCTTATGTAGATAGCTCTCTTGAGCAACCAGTTTGTTGGATATTCAGCGCTTTATAAATAGATTATTATTATTATTAATAGGGATTTTTATTAGTGGTAGTAAACCGGAGGACCCGGAGAAAACTTGAGATTGGACAGATGACCCTACTCCATGTCATGTACAAATCAGGGAACAAAACCACACAATTACTCAAGGAAAGGCCTTATGCTTTGTAGCACAGCTTTCCCCAAGGCAAAATCACCTCTATAGACATGTTTATCCAAGCATAAGGTGATAATTGACTTGTCTCTAACTCAACTGAACCACTGGATGAAAAGTATCACACTCTAGAATAAAGGGTTCTATATGTCTTGAACACAGAATTAAACAGATTTATTCACCGGGATTCCTCCTTAACAATGACCACCAACGTTTGGTCATATTGATTTTTTGAAAATCATCTTCTGACAGAACCTCAAATCAACTTCTTAATTATTATAATCAAGAATGGAGCCCACCCAAAATAATTATCTTTAATAAATAATGAAGACCCGAGGGGAATAGGTCATTACAGCAAATATTTGGTACTATATAATCACTCAAGCTGTTCCTTCGAATCAGTGAAGACTAAAAACAGTCCACAAGGATTAATCAAAAACATTATTTAGATCAATTAATGCCAGTTAAATAAATAATTATTGAGATGGAACATACGAAGTAGAACGTCTTAACACTTTTCTTACGTTTTCTGTTTCCAAAAAACACACATTTCTATTTAAGTTTCTGATTAAGAAAAGGGTATTCGTTTAATGAACATTTACATAAGTATATAGCACTGTCCATCTGCCATGTTCTTCAATGTATTTCTGAATTATTTTTTTTGTTTCTGATCACGGTACTAGTGATGTCTGCTATAAGCATCAACCTCAGTGTTGTTGACAAAATTTATAGTATTATTTATGCCACTGTTTTTCATTAACAATTGACAAATACAATCTGTAGTCAGTAAATAACAGTACACATCCACTAATAGGTGTATTTATGTTTACGATTTACCATAGACAATAGTATATAGCTATAACCTTAAAGGAAATCATTTACATGTCCGTACGATAAAATAAAATAAAAGGATTTAATTTCATTAAATATATTAAAAATACCAGTAACACTATGCTCAGGTAAATTAAAGAACAGCCTTACTCAGTGTAGTGGTTCAATGACTTAATATGTTGGATCGCTAACCTGAAAGTCCTGTGATTGATCCCAGTGTTGGCCAAGAGAGTCCATCAGAATTTTCGGGCATGGTACCCGATTGCCAGTGGTATAGAATGAAGGAGTCTGGCAAGGGATAATGTGTAGTCATTTGGATAGGACAAAAAACTGAGGTCCCATGTATACTTTGGGGTTCACTTAAAAGAGCCGTTGACTGTTGGAATTTGAAATTGTCGAGGCAATATTCCCTCATAGCAAACTGCATGGCATATGCTGGTCTTCATTAGCCCAGTTGTATCAAGAAAGAAGGATGTTAAACCCCTTTTAATTTCATTTCCATCATCTCAAGGGCAATTTCTCTTTAATATGGAAAGTGTAGCTAATAAAAGACAGATTAATACAAACATGTCAAGAATTTAACAATAGTGGTGTCCACATGCCTTTATCAATAACATATATATAAAACTTTCTTGTTGCACTCTCTACAAAACATCTAAATACTTGACCTTGACGAAACATCCATACAGTAAACAAATGCATATTCAATTCATTAGTTCTACTTCTGTAACATATTTCTCAGTGCAATTCTATACCAAATCAAATTTGTTCTGTACTCGTACCGGTAGGTTTATGAGACTCCTTGAGACTACTGGATGACAGAATTTCTCTATTTTTGTCTGAATATCACCGAACACTAAATGAGCCGAAAATATACCAAAAGGGTTGTACCTTCACAGTTTTTTTATTCAAAAGATCTTGTTTGAATTTGACCCTTATTCCAAAAGTGATTAGTAGAATAAGTGCAATGATTGCCTATTGGCTTTTAATTACATTAAGGATTGGGTCCATAATTATAGATTATAAAAATAAAAATATATATAGAAACAAAAATATATAGAAGTAAAAATATAAAAATAAAAATATAAAAAAAAATAAATAAAAAAAAATTTAAACAAAAATATAAAAATAAAAATATATATAAAAAAAAAAATATAAAAATATATAAAAAATAAAAATACATAAAAATAAATTGGGATAATGCTAAAAATGATCATATTGTTTGAAACAAATATCTTGTTAATCTAAAGTAAACAAAATACTTTAAAAAATGAAATAAAATCCCTGATATATACCATTATATTTAATGTAATGTGTCCCACCGGGAGGTCGAGACCTCAATCCCATTCAGTACAATTTCGCAACAATTGAGAAAATGTGGACAAATTATATAGAGAGAAAAGTCAAACTCACCAGAGTCTTGTACACTTAAAAAATTTCAAGTATTTTTATCTGTCAAGATAGGCGTCTTCCTTCAACCTGTAACAATAGGTAAAGTTGAGAACATGATTAGATAATTACATGTTGTACAAGTTTAGTATGTTGTTAAGACAAGCCTGATCTCTTGTACCATTATATAAATAAAACATCTGCATCTGATAATATACAAGAAGGTGCTGTTACACTGTAATAATTCAATAATCAACTAGAACATACAAGTCATGTCACATGTCATGTCATGTCATAAAAGTAAAGTCAAGAGAGAGAGAGAGAGAGAGAGAATGAAATGAAAAAAAATGAAATGGGGTTTAACGTCCTACTGTTCTGCTCCTAAACTGGGCTAATGAAGATGGGCATACGCCATACAGTGTGCTATGAGGGAAATTTTGCCCGGGCATGCCAATGTGTACATGGGAACTGTTTTTGTTTTGTCCCATCCGAACGACTAGACAGCTGTCCTTGTCAGGCCCTCCATCCTGCATCACTGACAAGGGGGAAACCACGCTGGAAAATCTGAATGAACTTTCTCGGCCAATGCAGGGATCGAACACCCGACCTCCAGGTTAGTGAGCCAGCGTCTTACCCACTTAGCCACGTGATCCCCAGAGAGAGAGAGAGAGAGAGAGAGAGAGAGGAGAGAGAGTGTGTGTTTAATGTCTACTAGACACAGGCTAGGTCATTTTGGCACTAACATATGGTACAGTTTAATTTCTAAAAATTTACCAACTGTCACAAGATATTTTACATGCATGCCCACGAGTACAACATTGGACCTTGGCTTTTCATTCCATCCAAACAACTACCGATAGATGCTTTTCCGTTCCAAACAACTACCTTTAGATGCTTTTCCTAGCCAGGAAAGGATCTGTTCTGAACCACTGACAAGGGGAAACAAGGCTAGAAATTTCCAGAGAACTTCCTCATCCAACACCAAGATCAAACACGGTACCCCTTGATTCGATTCGATGCATTCTGAGATGGGCAAGGAACACACGTTAGGCTGATGTCCCCCATCGCAATCCCCCCCAAAATAGATGACACATATTAATTAATTGCACGTTATCTATACTTAGTCTAAACCGAAAATGTTCACGATCGAACTCAGTCACAGTTTTGAAGTACCTGGTAGTGAAACTCTACAAATTTCATCACTCTCCATATGTTAGAATCAAAGTTATATTGTCCCAAACCATCGACAAATAAAATTGCTTAGCTCGGCTTAGCTTTAGTCGAAAACATTAATCAATGATGAACTCAGTCAAGACATTAACCTAATGTTTAAACATGTTGCCTCAGTTAAAGGAGAGTTTTTTGTGTTCCAAAGTCTTGACCAATCAAATTGCTTATCTCTGCTTAACCTAAGCAGAAAATGCTCATCTTCAAACTTCATCAGGGCAATCACCTAATAAACACCTACACCAAGTTTGAACATTCTAGCTCAATTAGGAGAGTTATTGTGTCCCAAAAAGTCTGGACAGACGGACAGACAGACAGATGGATGGATGGAGCCTTCACTTGAAACCTTCAGCCAAAAGTTGATCAACTTATGAACCCCAGTCAATGATTTCAATTCTAAAGCTTTTGTCTCGATTTGATGGCAACCATCATATTTTCAAATCTAAATAAGAATCTCTCGGCCATCCAATGGAACTTTTGATCTTACTCCACTCAAAATGTGGGGTGTCCCACTAAGCCATCCATAGATCCGGTACTCCCCATTATAAGCGTCTCGACTAAAAAATGTTCAAATTATTGGAGTAGTGAATTAATTTTCAACCACTGACCTTCTGTTCATGTTATATCAGTCAGAGTTATTTGTGAATAAATAAAGAAAGCAATTACAGTAATATATTTCTATATGTAGACCATTACATCTTCAGCCTTCATTAAACAAACACAGAGTAACACTAGACTAAAGTTCAGCCATTTCTAACCTCATCTAAACATTTACTCAACCATATAAAATTAACTTTCTAAACTGTGACAATTTCTCTAAATAGAAAGTAAATTATTTTAGATATTATTAGACCAAGATAACTGTTGACTTGTTCCCTGTTTCTAATCTTATGAAAACATTTATTGAACCAATTATAATTAACATGACCTTCTTTTTTTTATGTTTCTTTTATTTATTTGAGATGAAAAATAATTTCAACTTATATTAGACAGTGAATGGAGTCAGTAAGCAGCAGGCCCTGGGATTTTCCAGCCTGGTTTCATCTTGTCACGAGGTGCAACTGTCTAGTTGTTTGGATAGGACAAAAAACAAGGTCTTGTTTATGCCACTGATAGTTGGAAATTTAGGAGACCATAGTTTAATGTCTGGTAAACATTTCTTCATGATCCCGGTTGGTGCAGAAAAATAGAAGCTACACCTCATTTTAACTGAGGCAGGAAACTATTTAGTGAGAGAGAAAGAAATGGGGTTTAAAGTCCTCCCGAAACAGTCATTTCGGGACTAACATATTGTATAATATGCTTCAGACAGCTCCACCACCCCAACCCCTCTAAACTATTTAGTAATAAAGAGAGAGAGAAAGAGAAATGGGGTTTAGCGTCCACGCAACACAAACTAGGTCATTTCTGGACTAACACATGGTTCAATTTTATTTCAATAATTCAATTGTGCATAGGGGTCTTAAGCATTGGGAGGAAACCGAAGGACCCGAAGAAAACCAACAAGGTTGGACAGGCCACTCTACACCTTGTCACGTACAACAGGGGAATTGAAACCCCGCTAGTTGACTCAATGACAGACCTTATGATACAGCGCGCACACGCTAACCATTTGGCCATTCAATCCCCTATTTAGTAGTAAAGCTAAGAATATTAATATTCAAGACCTGCAACTGATGATCTACATAAAATGTACTCTACTCTTGGGTTCTCACGATGAGATGCATTTTAACAGATATTTTTAAAACCAGCACAAATTATGAAATGAAATGGGATTTAACGTTCTACTGTTCTGCTCTGAACTGGGCTAATGGAGACGGGCATACGCCATTCAGTGTGCAATGAGGGAAATTTTGCCCGGACAGCGGCACTACGGCCTACTCATATATCGAATTCAAACTGTCAAGGGATCTTTTATGTGCACGCCAATGTGTACACAGGACCTCGGTTTATCGTCTCATCGAAATGACTAGACTAGACTGCTGTCCTTGTCCGGCCCTCAGTCTTGTATAACTGACAAGGGGGAATCATGCCGGAAACACAAATTATGATTTTTTATTGTAAAGTTAATAAAACTATTATAAAAGTCTTGACTTTGTACAGACTTATGATATAGAAGTCTCAACTTTTTATAGACATATGATATTTTTGTACAACCAGTAGCTGTTTTCTTTCCTTTTGATATTTTCCCTTTTAACAAATTCTTACATGCCTCAAGAGAAGGGTAACACTTTTTAGGTGATCCTTTGACTCCAATTCTGACCTTTTGTGACCTCTTATAACCTGGTGTTCCTATTTGTTCAAAGTATTACTAGTTACCAAATTTTGTTAATAAGAAAAGCATTCTACATAGGTCAAACAGATACTTGAATTTCATAAATATATGAGATTTTATAGTACCATACTATTAAATAGACCAGCATATTAATTACTCCCCAACCCCCACATGTTAAACCACGACTGACATTTTTATTTAAACAAACATTATGCAAGAGCTAAATCAGCCTATTGCAGATCTTTCTTTAGACCTGAAATGTTATATAAACTATTAATTAGACATATATTAACAAAACAAGACCATAATCAACTCTCGATGACATTGGATACTCAAGATTTTAAGTAGATTAGAATGGTTCGCCATTTAAAAATTTAATTTAAAAATGGGAAAGCGAGGCTAAGGCTCGAAAATACCACATATCTTATGAAAACTTGGATCAGAACAAAGTAAATTGAATGAAATTTTCAATATTTTCATTTTACATTATCTATTTTTGAGCTATTATAGCAAGAATGGTCAGCTCTTTATCCAAATCTTACATAATGTACCTTTAAAATTGACTGGTTTACAAAATTATCAACCAGGATTCACATTGAAAAGTGAAATGTTTAAATTAATGTGTAGATGTTATTATATAATATTCAAATCTTGCATGTGTTTTATAAAACAAAAGTTCTATCAGCAACTGTTTTTATAGATGACATGAAATTTAAACTTTTACTGAGAAACTTACATAGGTGGTATAGTGGTCTTTAGACCATAAGGTCTGTCAATGTGTCAGAGACGTGGTTTAATCCCATGCTTGTGTGAGCAAAAAGTGGGCTCACATGTCCAGCCTTGTGGATTTCCTGTATCCTCCAATTTCCTCCCATTGCTAGAGGCAAATTATTGAAATATAATTGTACATGTTAAGCTCAAAATGACCTAGTCTGTGTTGAGTGGACACTAAACATCATTTCTCTCCCTCTCCCAAAAAATTACCGTTACATGAAATAAATAAGCTTGCCAATCAACTGTAATTGAATCATGCCATCACTTCAATTACAGTAATCAAAAGACCTTTTCTCACCAAAGTGACATCTTCTATACACAGTTTGGGTTTATCTAAACACTATATTTTATATATTGTGTGTGAGGTAGGGTCATGTAAATAACCACTGTTAAATGACCACTTTGGTATAGGCCTATGCCTTGGCTCTCATAGTTGTTGGTTTGGACTGGATTCTCTGAAACTGTCAATCAGTAAGTATGCTGGTTCTTGACAAAACTCTATAAAAGAAATTGGTACCGGTATCCAAACAATAATTAAATTCTAATAGTGATGTAGATTTAAACCAATAAATAACACAGAAGAATGTCTGACACTCCAAATTCTGAATTGAGAGCCCTGCTTAATATATTACATTTTAGATGATCCACACTCAACCTTGCAAATCAATACGATTTGTTGTGCTATTTGGGCAGTGGTGTAGGCCTACTTGAATATGTGTGAACTAGCTCTAAAAAAACCAAATGAATGTCCAACTGTCAAAATTCTGAGTCCTATATATGCTTCCACCATTCAGAATTTAAAATATGTAGGCATACATAATTATTATTACTAAGAACATTTTTTTAGTGAGCTTTTCATTGATTGTTTTTCTCGTTCCTTATCCGTTACCTGCTTTGTCTCAATTAATTATGACATGTATAAAACCTCATTTTTCAATATTATAAATCCATGTTTTTTATTGGTAATATTTGGAACAACATTGACATTATAGGGCCTACAGGTGGGGGCACCATTTATCTATTGGTCTTAAATCCATTCCTCGTCGTGTGCCATTTGGATGACTGTGTACTTGAATGTGTGTGAAATAACTCTATTTGGTGGTACCTTGCTAGCCCCCCCCCCCCCGGACTCCAATAATTTGAAATGAGTCCCTTGCAAATATTTCTTTTTATATTTACGCTACGGTGCTCCCCGCCCCCGGAACGACATTTTGCTCGCTTTGCAATGGAAATACTAATATGTAGATTATATTATACTCTATATATAGCAAAGAAAAAAGAAAATTCATGAGATATAAAAGGTGCCAGCTTAATTAGAAGCCGTAAGGCATACTTCAAATTCTTTTGCTGTACCTATTTTCCAAGTCGATACATCTATGGAGTGGAATAAACTACGGTACCGTACCTTCCTCCCAACTTCCACCATTAACAGACTTGGTTCCAGTTGAAGCGTACAATGTTGAAGGGTTAAAGGGAAATAACTCGGTTTTGGTTCGCAGTTAAGTTGGAATCATACCACGGTTGAAATAATAATAATCATATCGTCATTTTTAAAGCGCGCCAGTACCGAAGTACAGTCTCTAAGGCGCTGTTGATTGTTATATTCACTGATTATTTACAGATCAATCAGGGTTTTGAAACAAGAATGTTTTGAGTTGAGATCTAAAACGACACAAGCACGTTAATTGTTTCATTGACTGGGGTAGTATGACTGGGAGGGTCGCAAAGTAGTAAACTATTATAAATTTGTGGCAACAAATGATTCCTTTTGGCTGATCTGTGCATATGTCATGTTCCTACGTCGCCATACCCGTGCTCTACCATTCTCCATTAAAAAGAGAAAATGTGACAAAATACTCTATAACTTTCACCAAATTGAACGATCGTTTAGGTGGATAGACCTTATTGACCTCCAGCTGGATTTTGCTAATGTATATGATACCGACTTTTCAGCTCTGTATATGCGTCTGTTAGTCAAGGTCTGATTAAACATGTAATTAATCCCATATGTAATTTACAAGCTACATATTATTCTAAACTGTTTACAAGCTCCGCATGACTCTAAGGAAATACGCATCTGGTCAGTTAATCATACCATGTTAAATAGACAATTCCATATGTGATCATGACTCTTATCCATTTTCCCTATTGTCGGAGGCTATATAACCAGGAGTTTGCTGACAGTTAGACAGACGAGCGGGGAGAAGAAACGAGGAACAGAGAAAAGCGAATGGGCTCATCCGAGTTCAGCCGCTGTCGAGGCAGCAGGGTTGAATGGTTGAAATATATTCATATATACTATGTTAATGTAGTGTGTTGATGTTATTGTTTATGTTCCTCTTGTATTTATGTAGCTGTTTCATATTCTGTTGTCGATGTAAATAAATCATAAATTAACGAAACTGATATCTGTTATCACTAAGATAGTGTTACAAAAACCAGTGATGACGTGCTCGGAACCATGCTACTGTGTGAACCATCGTAAATTTTAAACAGATTTCTTCGATTATGAACAAACTACTTAACTTTGGTTATTATAAACTTACCTGTGTGTTTGTAATGAACTCCCGTTCGATAAAATCCATTGCACAACTAATTATCACAACGATGAAAACAAGTTCTCTCTTGAAAAATTTGAAAATTTACTTGTAATTTCGACAGAGTCGATGTCAACAATGTCTCCGCGACGTATTGGTCGAATCCAATATACCTGTTGGGGGGGGGTTGGGGTTGGTTAACATTGAAAGATAGTTTGACAGCGCGATCATTTTGATCGTATATGGGTTTGGGCGACGAAAAATATCAATTGAAGGCAATTACATAGGAGATTTATATGGAAACCATTGATCGCCAGTCTATCAAATTTTCTTCACAATTAAATTATCACTGATTGCACGGATACTCGTAAAAATAAAGTCATATATAAACTATAAATATCCTATCTTCTTTCTGTTATAAATAATTTAACAAGGATCATGAAGCTTACCTCCGAATTCTCTGAGTGTATTTTTAATTTTATACGCATTCTTTCGATCGAATAATAACCGCTTCAGTAACATCTTTAAGCGTGTTGCGACAGCCCTCAACGTGCCTATTGGGTGCCCGGGTGGGTATATAATGCTACTAAGCCCGTATGACCCCGTAAGAAGCGGAACATTAATTCTCGATTCTACAGTTTTGACCGAAGTGTGATAAAGCCCGTAAAACGAATGTATAGTTGTGTTTGTGTGACATGCGTGTTCAAAAGTAAATTATCCCATCCGAATCGCTAATCAAATAATTAGAACAAAATATTTCAAAAAGTAAAGCTATAAAATTTGCAGAGATTTTACTAGAATGTAAAAGACGGTAACTAAAATACAGGAATGCGGGTAGTTATGTGTGCGAACGCTCAAACTCAATGCCAATGGTCGTAGGTATCCAGACCACTCGGACCAAAGACTACTCGGACTAAGACCAGTCGGACCAAAACAAGACCAGTCGGACCAATTAAATTAAATTATAAGGCTAGACAATATGCTATTAATTTATTATTAAATCACAATATAAAGAAGCAAATAATTCTTATACGGAATTCTTATATTTAGAGTTGTTTAGTTCAATTTTGTGTACGGAAAATAAATCAACGATTAGTTTTAAAATTAATTAATTATGGTGACAAAAAAAAATATCAATCTAATTTTTCTTATTTACTCTTGCAATTAGACTCGGTATGTCCAGACTTTTGACAGTTTCTACATATACGGGTATACTGTTCTTATCTGATGGCCTAATTTTACTTTTTCCACATTCGCGGTATCCCCAGTGGTTTCATTCCGTTCTACCCCACTAACCACTGGGTTAATATATGGGGGGGGGGGGGGAGGAGACACGTTTTCAAGTTATCCGCCCTTGATGCGTTAATATAAACAGCCCATAATAATACGAAGACCGGACGTTTATAATATGCACCTTTTTAAACGTGACTACAAGTGTGGTTCTCGATATTTTGCGATTTGTGATACAATTATCAATTTATTCAAACAACACGTTATTATTAGTACGAGTAGTCATATTAAAACTCACACAATTAGCAATTTATTCAAATAACACTTTATTATTGGTTCGAGTAGTCATATTAAAATAAACACAATTATCAATTTATTAAAATAACACTTTATTATTGGTTCGAGTAATCATATTAAAACAAACGCAATTATCAATTTATTAAAACAACACTATATTATTGGTCCGAGTCGTCTTTCTGTTGGGTGCGAATAGTCTTTTTGTATGGTCTGAGTAGTCTATTTGTTTGGGCTGAGTGGTCTATCAGTTGGTCCGACTGGTCTTGAACCGGGTGGTCTTTGGTCCGAGTGGTCATGGATCTTGTCGTAATTGTACTTGAATTTCCTATGCTGTCACCCCTAATACGAAATGATATCCTCCGCAGAGTGACGTAACCATCTTCCATATTGGTATTTTTCTCTGGGAAAAGTTTGTGATATTTCAATTTTTCAAGAGAGAACTTGTTTTCATCGTTGTGATAATTAGTTGTGCAATGGATTTTATCGAACGGGAGTTGATTACAAACACACAGGTAAGTTTATAATAACCAAAGTTAAGTAGTTTGTTCATAATCGAAGAAATCTGTTTAAAATTTACCAAGACTCAGACAGTAGTCATGCAGCCTTGTGGACAGGTGATAGAGGTTCATTTGATAAGTCTCCTTGCGTCATATTCATCCGATTTGAGCCAATTACGAACAGTTCTATGAGATAGGGATGGATGAGGTAGACCATTCCATTTTCAACGTAGTGCTTGGCACAAAAAATTGACGTCGAGCGCGTCTAAAAATAACTGCACCTTCTCTGGCAGACGTACTGCGAGGTCTACCACAACGATGACGATTCTTTAAGGCAAGGTATGGTAACCCAACTGTCGTATAATCTGTATAACTGCACCTTCTCTGGCAGACGTACTGCGAGGTCTACCACAACGATGACGATTCTTTAAGGCAAGGTATGGTAACCCAACTGTCGTATAATCTGTATCATTGTCGTCCCAGCATTCCTCATGCCAATAACAGTCACCTTTTCGCTGTAGTGAGTTTTCGAGGCACCATTGTATTTCATTATACTTTGGACAGAGTACGTCAATAATTTCATGTTACTTTCGCATATATTTATTTATTTATTTATTAACACAGTTCTCTTGCCCGCATTAACATTCGGGTGTTGCGACACTTTTTATACGCCCACATTTTCACGTGGACGTATATTGTCATCGCCCCCGTCCGTCCGTCCACAATTGTTTGTGGACACTCTACAGGTCACAATTTTTTTTTTTTTTATCCGATATCAACTGAACTTGAAATATAGCTTTATCTCCCTAAGATCTCGGTTCCTTTCGATATTGGCATGTATCGGACCGTGACTTCATGGATTATGGGCCCTGATTGTACGAAAAATCGCGTTTTTAGCTTGTGAACCCTATTGAGGTCACAATTTGTATCTGATTTTGTTGAAATTTGAAATGTAAGTTTATAACCTAACGATCTTGGTTCCTTTCGATATTCGCGGATATCGGACAGTATAATTTCCTGAATTATGGTCCCTAATTGTACGAAAGATCGCATTTTTTTTTAGCTTGTGGTCCCTCTGGAGGTCACAATTATTATCCGATATAAAAAAACAACAACGTTTGAATATATCACCGTTACACCCTAATGATGGTTGAGTTCGAATTTCGTGAAAATCGGACCAAAACTGCCGGACAAAAATGGCCGCCACTCGTACGCCAATAGTGTAAAAATATGGTATATCAAATTTGTGGACTCTCTAGAGTTCACAATTTTCACCCGATTTTGATGAACCTTGAAAAACATGTTTATAGACCAAAGATCTGACCCCGAGTTCACAAAGCATTCTCAGTCTTCAGTTAAGAATTTACTCAAAATTGTTTGCCTTTATTTTAAACAAAATATATAATATAGTCTTTTATAAATTTTTTGTTGTTTTAATATATCAAATAGACCAATAAGAAACTATCTGAAAAGTCTTGTGTTTTTGTGTTTCTGGATCAAAAATATTTCTCATAAACAGTGGTTGAAAGTTGAGTAAATTCTTAACTTAAGTCTGAGAATGCTTTGTGAACTCGGAGCATGGGTTCGGGCATATCGGATCGTAACTTCCTGAATTATGGCACCTGATTGTACGAAAAATCAAGTTTGTAGCTTGTTGTCCTTCTAGAAGTCACAATTATTATCTGATTTAAAAAAAAAGTTCGAATATATCCCCATTACACCGTAATTATGGTTGAGTTCGAATTTCGTGAAAATCGGACTAGAACTATCGGACAAAATGGCCGCCCCTAGTGTAAACATCTGGTATATCAAGATTGTGGGCCCTCTAGAGGTCAGAATTTTGATCCGGTTTCTTTGAAACTTCAAAAACATGTTTATAACCCACAGAGCTTGGTCCCTTGTGATATTTGCGCATATGGAATGGTAACTTCCCGAATTATGGCCCTTGATTGTACAAAATTTAGAGGTCACAATTTTGATCCGATTTAAAAAAACCAAAAAAAACCGTATGAATATATCACCGTTACACAGTAAGATCTTGGTTCCTTTTGATAATCGGGCATATCCGAACGTAACTTCCTGAATTATGACCCATGATAATTCGAAAAATCGCATTTTAGCTTGCAGATTCTCTAGAGGTCACATTTTTTTCGATTTTCAAAACCGTTTAGATATATCACCACATTTTGATTGAGTGCAAGCATTTCAAGGATATTAGATCAAATTTTTACCGTTGTCAGTCATTACATCACATGTTTGCCCAACCGGGTTTATATGGTAAAGTGTTAGACTTTTTAAAGGAGACAGGATTTTATCATAAATTTTAATTGTATATATATATATATATATCATTTCATTTTTGTATTTAATATTTATATGTATAAAAGTTGTATTTTATTTTTAATTTTACTAACTGTGATATTGTTTTTATTTATGCATATAATCTTTTTCTGTGATATAATTTAGCCTGTCTTATAATATTCACCATATGTTTGGCGCAATATAGCCCGGTTGGAGCTGACGTGCCATAAAACCACATTTCGTTTCATTTCATTTCATTTCCATTCCACCATAATGCAGGTTGAATTCGAATTTCGGGAAAATTGAAATGAAACTGCCCAACAAAATGGCCGCTCTTTGTACACAAATTGTGTAAAAGTATGTAACACAAAGGCTGTGAACCCTCTAGAGGTCACAATTTTTAACCGATTTTGTTGAAACTTAAGGACCACGTAAGATCAAAAATCTAAACTGCATGTATGTATAGCCCATGGTTACTATATCAACTTTACGGCAAGTTCACACCAATCTGATTAAAATTAAGTCCGCTGTTAACGTTTATGTATCGGACACGCCAAAACGCTTTTCGATTTTTCAATTACGACCTTAATCCGTTTGATTGGCTGGTGACGTCACAGGCACTACACATAGGATATACATTATCTATACAATATCTCACTGTCTGTACAATATAGCACTATCAATACACACGGCAACTGGACAAGCGTCTATTGACGGTCCAATTACCACGTGACTGGCCTAATCATAATCACCGAATTGTCGTCTTTCATTGGTATAGATTAGATATTGTGATTGGAATATTTTAGAGTGAACTTAAAATGTCGTATCATGCCGTAGATCAATTTAAGCTGCCTTTGTTTAAATAGGCCACGTGTCAAATGAAGATGACTCAAGAAATTAGCGCATTTACCGGTAATTTGGATAATCCCGTAATACTTGATATCCCAAACTTAAGTACAGAAATACAAATGGTGCCAGTCATTTGTCGATATATTCATTATTAGCTATATATAATAATAATAACCATTTCTATACATATCCCAAACTTAAGTACAGAAATACAAATGGTGCCAGTCATTTGTCGATATATTCATTATTAGCTATATATAATAATAATAACCATTTCTATACATAAAGAACAACTACAGTGAATATGGAATTTTCCGATGACTATGCATAACGTGTACAATAGATCGCACTCCTTTCTCTGCCAATCAACGCTTGGTATCTTATTATCATGTACCGTTCCATTTACTACGGGTGTAGTAAATGTGGTTAAACTTCGCCGCGAAAATTGCACGGGATCATTCGTGGAGTTCCTGGTGCCGTTTGGTAAGTGATTAAACTGTCAATGCAATTGTAAAATACTTTTATTATAAAGAAGATAACCGATGTTAGACATTATAACCTAATCGTATCAAAAACGTTAATCCATCCATCAATTAAATGTTGTTTAAACGCCAATCAACAAATAATACGAGGCTACATGATTACAAATACACCGGTGAGCAATAATTATTGGGTATATAGTAATTTTAAACAACTTATTAGTAAAACTTAATTATTTTATACAATTAATGTGTGGGTGTATGATTCTACCATTAGTTCCTTCGTGAGGTATTACGCACACGTTCCACTTAGAGTGATGTCTTTGATCTGGTCGGCGTAAAAAAAGATAATTACCTAATCAACATTCTTAATCCCACTAACACTCACTGCTAACACCAACGTGTAAATTAGTTTATGACCCATGCCTGTGTAACTTTTATAGTCGGATTGATTAATTAATGACAGATATTAACGACACTACACTTTATGTGGAAAAGCGAAGTGATCGCAGTAAAAACCACATAGCTGGACCCGTATAGTATTTACATATTAAAAGTGTTCGTCCAATAAGTTCCATATTGTAAAAAATTAATTAAGAGTTCAAGACATCAAAGTTTAAAAGTTGTAGGCACTCTAAATTGGATCTTAAATGCATTACAAAACAAATTATTCCGTAGTCAATTGTTTTATTTAATTAGGGGGATTAAGGAATCCTTCAGGCGTTAAAGAATACACACGCCGGCTGTATATAGGTAATTAAGGAATAAACATTCCGAATATGCATTCGGTCACTGTGACGTCACTGGCGTCTGGGGGGGGGGGGATTAAGAGTGTTTTCGATAATTGGCAAAGTCGTTTTTACAGAAGGTCTATTTTTACGACTTTGAGTGAAGATAACTGAATTAATTTCAACCAGATTGGCGTGAACTTGCCGTAAAGTGGATATAGTAACTATTGGCTACACGTATCTCAAAGTTTCCAGGCCCATCTTATGTGCACTTTAAAAGATATCTTTATATCCCAAAGATCTCAGTCCCTTTTGATATTTCAGACCATAACTTTCTGGATTATTGCCCCTGATTGTACAAAATATCGCATTTGTTTTTAAGCTTGTTCTCTATCCATCTCCTGCAAAATTAGGCCGTATGCAGCCGCTGGTTCATTGATATCAGTGAATGTTATCAGTATTCTTCAGATTGTAAATTATGGAGAAAATTTGAAATTAAGAAAATGGAGAAATTTGAATTTTAGGTGACTTTAGTGTAGTTAGATGTGCGCAGTCAAGTGCAGTTTGTATAGAACTCTTTTCCCAAACGTCATATACACCATTCAATCCTTCAATTTTTCAAACCATATATATATTTCAATTCCCCCATCTCACGCCAGCCAAATAATAATTATTTTTGGAATAAAACTGATTTAAAATAAATTTTGAATACATTTAATTTTATCATTTATCTAGTATTTTGAAAACTTTCTGATCTGCTTCAAAATTTTAAAAAGCATTTAGAAAATAGCTAATACAGGAGAACTGCTAAACAAAAGACAAACAAAACAAATAATTTAAGAATATTGTAGCACATAGAGAATCTCCTAAGAGTCTTTTTTGATATCAAAAAATATCAAACAAGTTGATAAAGTAACAAGAAACGAGGCTCTGCCGAGGTTTTTTTTTTACTTTATCAATGAGTGTTGATATTTTTTGATATAAAAAAAGACGAGTTGGAGATTTTTGATCACCCAATCCTTTCTTACGTGCACAAATAAATAAATATAATTTTTTGCTATAGACTTCACGTTTCCTGAACCTGATTACATAAAAATAATTCATTTTTAATACAAAAAAAAAAAAAAAGGAGTTACTTTTAATAAAACAAATGAACTGTTCTTTGAAAATACAAAAAAAAGTAGTTTTTTTTAACTGACCAATCAAATTCCCAAGGAGATATCGCAGTAGATTATGAAATTTATCACACAAGCGATATCTAGAGTAGAATGTATTATTGGGTGATATAATTAGATATATATTCTCAGAGAAGACATACAAATTAAACAGAAAACCAAAAGATGTTGAACAAAAATATCTTTGTCCAGTGGGCCTCATCTGAGCACCACCTACAAAATGTCATCTTATATGAGTGTGAAAATAAAATCTAAAAATATGATTTGTTACCGATTGTGTAATGAAACATTCACATCTATTATGAAATCATTTGCTTTTTTTAAACAATATTTTATTCAGATTTGTATCTAAATAAGGATTGGGGAACAGACATAACACATATTAGATCTTTCGCTCTGCCATGAAATGAATGAAGAGTTGTAGTTTATATTACTAGTTCAGACAGGAAATATTTATTTTATCTCTTGACATCATTACGCATTAAAATTAATGACACATCATTTTATCCCACTCTTATCTAAAATGTTTGGTTTCTAATCAATCTTACAAACAAGTAAAACGTCGGATAATTACGTCATTGTTAAGTTTCTGCGACATTTATTTTAAATTGTATATATATAATAAGACACCCACATGGTAATTGTTTCTGTATTGTTGCTGCATATTGTTGTGAAACCCTATTGTCATTGCTCATTTAACAGATGAAGATCTGAACTTTGTTTTCTTAACGTGAAAGTGGGTGGTGGTTAGTGTATTTTGAAATTCTCTGCCTACTGGAAGTGGTTGAAATTCGGAAATTTGACATTTGTTTTTTTAATTTTTTAAAGTTGTTGATGAGTCTTAAATGTTGGTATCTTTGTCATTTGGTGTAATTTTTTTCTCTTTTAAATGGGATTATGAGTTTGTGTGTGTGTGTGTGTGAGAGAGAGAGAGAGAGAGAGCGAGAGAGAGAGAGATGGGGTTTAACGTCCACTCGACACAAACTAGGTCATTTCGGGACTAACATATGGTTTAATTTTTATTTCAATAATTCGCTTGCACGTAGGGGTCTTTAGCAGTGGGAGAAAACCGGAGGGCCCGGAGAAAACCCACGAGGTTGGACAGGCGACCCTACTCGTTGTCACGTACAACCGAGGAATCGAAACCCTAAGAGTTTGTGGATATGATGTCTGTTGTGTACACTATTGCTTAAAACCATCCTGGAGATTCGGGAAGGAAGTAATGGGGCAAAAAACTTCTCATTTCATGGCTATCAACCGAACCCAACTCAAACTGGGTAGATAATCATCAATCAATTACTGAACCAAGATTAACTAAAAATGACTTAGGTCCTGTTGTTAGAGACATTTTGCAAAGTGTTCTGTTACGTCTAGAAAGACCAGAAGTATTGTGCGAAAGGCTGGGTGCTGCCTGGAGATTACTGTATGTTATTACTTCCTGTTTTGATATCTTTCACCTTGACTTGGTAATTTGAATGTAGGTCTGGATGATATAATCATTATACGATACTGCTACTATACGTGGTCAAATTATTAGTTGTAAATATTATTATACGGCTACATTTAAAGTAGCTAAGTCTTTAATTCATCCGAGGTCCCGTGTATACATTGGAATGCACGTAAAAGATCCCTTGGCAGTTGGAATTCGATAAAAGAGTAGGTGATAGTGCCGCTGCCCGGGCAAAATTTCCCTCATAGCACACTGTATGGCGTATGCCCGTCTTCATTAGCCCAGTTTAGGAGCAGAACAGTAGGACGTTAAACCCCATTTCATTTCATTTCATTTCATTAACTCATTATCATCCACAGTCTTCGTCATTGCAAACACGACTTATTGGTCAATTTCAATCTTGACAAGAAAAGGTTGGCTTTTGGTATCCAATATTTATGACACGGTGAATATTTTAAAATTGGCACACAAATCGCGTGCCAGAATACGTTTGATCGCCATTTGTAATGATGTGACTCGAAGAACAAGGCTAAGCATATCCCAGGGGAGAATACTACTGGTGTAGACTGTAATAACCAGCTGACAAAGAGTTCTACTCATTTGGGACTCTTCACGTAATTCGCCAATCATAACTGATTAGAAATTACAGTAAAAACAGAAACAATTGAATGTAAATCAGTTTATATACATTTATATTACATTATTAGTGTATTCCCACGAGGGCGCAGTTACAGAGCGTGACCAAAATTAATCCTTCCCACATTATTATATACGTTTGTCCATTTCTAGGTGTCAAAGATTAAAGAATTAGCTCCCTTGGTTTCCCCTTGTCAGTGATGCAGGACAGAGGGTCTGACAAGGACAGCTGTCTAGTCGTTCGGATGGGACGGAAAACCGAGGTCCCGCGTAAACATTGGCGTGCACGTAAAAGATCCCGTGGCAGTTGGAATTCGATATAAGAGTAGGCCGTAGCGCCGCTGCCCGGGCAAAATTTCCCTCATAGCACACTGTATGGAGTATGCCCGTCTTCATTAGCCCAGTTTAGGAGCAGAACAGTAGGACGTTAAACCCCATTTCATTTCATTTCATTTCATTTGTTTTTCTATTGTTGTTCCTGGGAGCGACGTTCTTCAAAAAAGTCCTAAAGCTCCACCAATTCATATACGATGAACATTAAATTTTGCAGACTAATTCCTGGCACAACTGCGCATTAATTGACATCCGTGGCCACAGCAGCGACATCTGGGCCCAGGGACAAGCACCTCAGCGAGCTTGAAAAGTTTTAAAAGTTTTGGGGTAACTGAAGGTCACTTTGCTCAACAACATCGGTCGGAAAAGGGTTCATAATGGCAATATATCGAAAAACAAAAAGATTTTAGCGCGTAATGAAACAATGACTAAAGTCTAAAGTAAAAGTCTTGCTTTCAGCTACGTTTTTATACGCCCATATTTTTATGTGGACTTATATTGTCATCACCCCGCCCGTCCGTTCATAATATGACTGCTACACCATAATGATGATCTAGTTCGAATTTCGAGAAAATCGGACCGAAACTGCCGGAGAAAATGGCCGCTCTATGAACGCAGATAGTGTTAAAGTATGTAATATCAAGGTTATTGACTTTTTAGAGGTTACAATTTTGATCCGATTTTAATGAAACTTTAAACATGTGTTTATATCCCTAAGATCTCGGGTCCTGTCAATTGTCGCATATATTAGACTGTAACTTCCTGGATTATTGCCTCTGATTGTACAAAAAAAATCGTGATTATAGTTTGTGGACCGTCTATAGGTCACAATTTTTAAAAATCATTTAAATATATCACCGTTACAACCTGATAATGATTGAGTGGCTGACAAAATGGCCACTCCTTGCACGCAAATAGTGTAAAAGTATGTAATACCAAGGTTGTGGATCCGCTAGAGGAGGTCACAATGTTTGTCCGATGGTGATGAAACTTAAAATATATGTTTATATCCCAAAGATCTCGGTTCATTTCGCTATTCACGCATATCGGAATGCAACTTCCTGGATTATGGCCAGTAGTTGTACAAAAAATCAAGTGTAAAAGTATGTAATACCAAGGTTGTGGACCCTCGAGGTCAGAATTTTGATTTATCTGATTTTGATAAAACTTAAAACAAGCTAATAAAAAAAGCAACTTTTCGTCCAATCAGGGAACATAATCCAAGGAGTTATGGTCCGATATGCGCAAATATCGAAAGGAATGGGAATCTCTGGGATATAAAAATATATTTTTCTGTCCTCCTCTTGCAAAATGTGGGCGTATCTTAAATGGCAACGCTTGTATCTGTACTTTTTATCTGTAGGTAAAAATGCATTATGTAAGATTTAGATAAAGAGCTTGCTGTTCATGCTATACTAGTTGAAAAATAGATATGAAAAAATGAATATAAAATTAAAAATTTCAGTCAAATTACTTTATTCTGTTCGAAGTTACAATTGTTTAAAGATATAAGGTATAGCGTAAAAAGTGTCGATATTGAAGTGAAATGAAATGAAATGAAATGGAGTTTAACGTCCTACTGTTCTGCTCCTAACCTGGGCTAATGAAGACGGGCATACGCCATACAGTGTGCTATGAGGGAAATTTTGCCCGGACAGCGGCACTACGGCCTACTCTTATATCGAATTCCAACTGCCAAGGGATCTTTTAAGTGCACCCCAATGTGTACACGGGACCTCGGTTTTTAGTCCCATCCGAAGGACTAGACAGCTGTCCTTGTCAGGCCCTCCGTCCTGCATCACTGACAAGGGGGAACCACGCCGGAAAATCTGGATGAACTTTCTCGGCCAATGCAGGGATCGAACACCCGACCTCCAGGCTAGCGAGCTAGCGTCTTACCCACTTAGCCACGTGATCCCCCGATAGTGAAGTACCATTGCTACGATATTAAACAATCTTAATGCTGAGTAATCGTGGTGATCCTATCAGGACTTACATATAATGAGGTGGTCAGTGGTAGCAATCGTGTTGACCGTATCGACACGTATCTACACGTAGCAGATCTTGATGTCAGTAGGGACAATCAGGGGCGGATTGGACCATCGGGCGATCGGCCGAAGGGCCGGTCGGACAATAAATGAAAAAAATAATTTTATCCAATTCGTCTAAAAAACCGGCCATGGAGTGTGGATGATCATGTTATATGTGGCCGCCACGCCATCACTGGAGTCTGGAATGGGCTGGTATAATAGACTTTCTGGGCCGGGTGTGCTGGGTGTGGGCTGGAATTCGGAATCCTGCAATGGGGATTCCGAATTTCATCCGAAAATTTCATCGGATTCACCCGACACTGTCACCCGCAAATTTACTAAGTCACCTGCACCCTGTTTGTGGGGATACGCCAGAAACGCCTGCCGATGGTTCGTAACTCCCCCCAAAAAAATCAATTTTCAGGCCTCAGCAAAATTTGATGATAGCTGGTCTTGACGATACAATGATAATACGTTAATTAATAATATGACGATATGATAATTTCACAGGTTGATGGTTGTAAATGACTTGCAGGTCGGGGTTTTGGTCTAAATTAATCGATTTATGAGATATCTTACTTGACAGAGATTATAATCAGATATGCCACCAAATCGCATATTTGGGCCCGGCCCCAATCCGCCCCTGGGGACAATCCTATCGTATCGCATAGCACGTCAGTGGGAACCTGACATTATTATATACATTTTAACGTAAGATTGTTATATGGCGCAGATATTCAGATCTATTCAGTATAAATTAACCATCCGTCTATAGTCGGCTTCCAACTTCCGAGTTCCGACTTCATATTAGCCAATCAGGGTGCAATAAATTATGGGATGTACGCGTTAGACTTTTAAGAGAATGTAATTGCGAAACAGACTTAATGTTGGTGAAATGGCGCCTTTCGATTCCATTATTAACGCCATTAACCTGGATCTTAACTCTAGTGGAAAGTGCTTAAGTTACAAAACAATGTGGAAAAGAGTTATTCGGACTTATGGATTCGTGGTGAGGAGGCAAACGGTACTGGACACCTTAAAACTTCTGGATCCAGACTGGGATAGCACGGAGAAAAGCACATCATTTAATTAGAGGAAAATATTCAACATTTGTAGCACCATGGGTCGTCTGTCATACGTGGAGAGCGGAAGGCGCTAAACCGGTCGCTACATCCGGCGTATAACCCATGCATCGTTTCTTACTACATATTTCGGAACAGCCCTTGGTCGTCTAGTATTGTTTCTGGTCGCATATATAATTCCTTAACTGGTTAGGACGTATCTTTAAATGCCACCATGGCATCCCACATTAATGACAGTTTTACGTTGTGATTGAATATACGAACAACAAATATCACATTTCGATTCTACCTTTTATATTAAGCACATAATATAGGTTACATAGTTACAAACATTAAAATAAAGTCATTCTCTCTAACCCGCTCCCATGCAGACTCAGCGAGTCTGCTGATGGAAATTCCTACATCTTCCCCGTACAAGAACTACATGGCTGTCTCACCTAGTACGCACATTCTATTAATTATATATTCTCTGATTCGCAGCCATTAATTATCTAGTGGCTAATTATGATTTAATCAATCAAGTGATTGGTCACTTATGACAAACATGAAATGGTAACTTTCCAATCACGTGTTTTTAGACAGAATCTATCCTTGAACTTAGACCCCTTTCCTGTTATTCTCACAATATTTCGTAAACAATTTAATTTGCTTTTTAAATAAACTCATACCAAAGCTAATATACTGAAAATGGAGAATAATTAATCAAGGCCATATTATAATATATATGTGTTCTTTAGCACAAATCCCCCATTAATATTACCACAAATTTCGTTTTACTTGTCTTTACTACACTAGGATCTGGAAGAGTTGTTATATTACAGGCGTTCTGGTTGAAGTGAGGGATTAGCCAATGAAACAGATTTGCTATTCATGGAGCAATTGATGGCTTCAGTCATAAAATTTTGTCGTTAGAGGCTGGTCTAACAAATAATGACCCAAACGTTATTGCTTTCCATTGTTTACAATTTGTTTTTGAGATTGGAATCGTTCCACGTATAGTTAGGTGTGACCTGGGTACAGAAAATTCTGGAATAAAAATATTCCAACCATACTTCAGAAGGCACGATGATGATACGTTTTCGGGGGATAACAGCTTTTTAACTGGAAAAAGTACAGCAAAGCAGCGAATAGAGTCTTGGTGGGGTACTCTTCGCAAACCATACATGGAATATACATCTTTATCAGAAAGCAGAGGAATTCTGATGTAATCAGTGGTAAACCAGACATAATGTTCTTCTCCCCTACAATATTTAATACAGTTGACTACTTTGTCCCGATAAATGTCCAAGACTTACAGAAAGAACTTCCTAATACCAGTAGAGAAAGATTCAGTCATCGAGCTTGTCAGTCTAATTTATCCGGATGTGGAAGAACCAAACACCTGCAACAAAGCCTCATTTCTTTTTGTCCAAATTTTACGACGTCTCAAAATGTAAAGAAATAAAATGTCTGAAAAAAGGATTGTATATTTATTACATAAGATTATGACATTTGAACGCGTAATTCATATTTAGTTTCCATATTAAAATATTGAATACATGAAATGTTTAAGCTTTCTTGTAAAATATATAGAAATATGCTTAGATATGCCAATGATCAAATCATATTATTTTGATTTATTTTATCTCAACTTCAAATCAAGATTCATTCGAAAGTGCTAGTTTTTCCAATGATAATTTCCCCGTTAAAGCGACAGGCGTTAAAGGACAATATTGGTGTCTGTCATTATCACATATGTGATAGAACTGGTTAAACACGTTCCAAATATAATTTTAACACAGAGACCATTGCTACGATAGATGAGTAATACAGGTGTCATGAATCGGAAGTGACGAACGCCAAAGGAAAACACGAGTTATCGCTCTATATAACTGACTGAAGTAACGAGTGATATCAGATACACGGCCGAATTTCTGCTCACTAATAATTCCTTCGAAGACCAAAAGTTGTTATATGGGACTGTAAGAGGATATCTGACAATTCAATAAAGTAATTAAATGTCATTAGATAAGAGAACGCGAGAAAAATAGAAATAGTCCGTACATTTCCTTGTTTTTATTCATTCTATACCTTATAAAAACATGGTAATGAACGGACTTTTTCTATTCTTTCTTTCAAGTTCTCTTATCTAGTGGAAGTCAATTTTTTTTATGAATTGTCAGATATCCTCTCACAGTCTCACACAACAACTTTTGGTCTTCGAAGGAATTATTAGTGAGAGGAAATTCGGCCGTATATCAGTCAGTTATATAGAGGGATAACTCGTGTTTTCCTTTGGCGTTCGTCACTTCCGATTCATGACACCTGTATTACGAATCTATCGTAGCAATGATCTCTGTGTTAAAATTATATTTGGAACGTGTTTAACCAGTTCTATCACATATGTGATAATGAATGACACCAATATTGTCCTTTAAGGGAAGATTACTCATGGTATCGGGCAGCTGTATATTGAGATATATGCCTACTACTGGTTTAGTGTCAGTAAACTGTATATCATATGCCAAGAAATGTAAGGAATCTATATAAATCTATGCCTATTTGTCAGCCAATATTCCGAATAAAAGTGTTTTTAAATGTCATTCATGGTATGAGGTCTGTTATTCCTTAATTAATTGCACTCAACTATATAAATTTCCGATAGGACTATATAGTCAGTATGTAAATTAGCTGCTGATAAGGATTGACACGATCCAAAGTGAACACATTAAAATTTGTGTATGTTGAGAAATCAGAACACAAGTCAGCAAAAGGCTGTTCCATTAATTGCCAGCCCTTAAACGGGCTAATATTAAAGGGAAATTTAACACAGCAGCTATCTCTCTTTCATCGATCGATCTCCCGAATACGATCCCAAAAATATATATGAAACTTGTCAAATATTAAGCTCGTTTCAAATATCTAATTAGCCGAAATATTCTTTAAATGGAAAATCTATTTACAAATAGACCCTCATTAGGAAAAGAATGTCACTTCCGGACATTATCGGACCAACTGTTCTATTGATAAATTTCAAAAATACAATCTCGAGATCTTTCCCGATGAACAGTGATTATTTAGGTTTTCTTGTGGAGGGTTGGTGGGTGAGGTGGGGGTGGATTTGGGGAGGGGGGGGGGCTGTTAATTCCCCTTTAAATTGAGGTGTGAATATAATTATGTTCTTAAGCTTTGGGAGGTTTTCAAAATACAGTTTTTTCCATATTATATCAGGATCACTGGTATTGATATGAACAGGCATGTTACAATTTTTTTCATAATAAATAAGTGTCCAAATTACAAATTTCATTACACTTATTAAAAAATAAAAGTTCGGTTTCATGTCAACTTAGTCGTTCAGAGTCCACATAGTTTGGCGCTTACTTAGTCTTACGAAGGTAATGTGAGCAGTCATAAGACACTATAAATACTGACACATATGGTAATTATCAGAAATAATTAAAATTTGATTGGCTTCTGGTTCTTCCTAGAGCTAACTAGTTAAAGGACGATAACTCTGACAACAGTAATTATCGGATATTGTTAAAGATCAATATGATTCTTCATCGCATGAACTTAAACACTGTGTATATATTTCAGGCCAATCGGATAATAACTTTAGCCTCTAGAGCTACCACAAGATTTTTCAAATTGATCAAGGCTTCGTCGTCTCATGATCCTAAACACTATGTATAAATATATAGCCACATTTCAATGATGGCGTATAAAAACAGAACATTCAGATGAGTATAACTTTACTGTAAAATATTATGGCAATCCTCGTGAGAGGAATGAAGATAATATGCGGTTAAATATAAAAGAAATTTACTCTTCCAAAAAAGTAGGGGATATTCAGAAACAATACAAAACTGCGGAAATGCACTGCTGTTTTTATTAGAGGTAACCAGTGTATGTTAATAACAGGCCAATTGCCTACACATGAACATAAACGGTTCATATGAGCGGCTTATCTGACGGCCCCATTTCACTCGCAAAGAGATACACTGTCAAAAGTGAAAATGGACGTTTTTGATTTTTGTCTTGATAATCCTCAGACATAGTGGCATGCTCCTAATCAACCGTCCAATCACGATTTGGGGCAATCTGACCCACTCCTTTTCCAGTGCCACGGCCAATTCTTGCAGTGTTGTCGGTTGACGTTGACGTCGACGAACACGTCTCCCGATCATGTCCCAGACATGCTCTATAGGGGAAAGGTCGGGACTCATGGCTGGCCAAGGCATATGGACAATATGGTGACGCTGGAGGTAGTCATTCACGACACGAGCGCGGTGGGCACGGGCATTATCATCTTGAAAGATGAAACGTCGACCTGCACGTTGAGCAAAGGGAGAACTATCGGTGCCAGGGTGTGGTAACGGTAGTACACACCAGTGAACAATATGCAAGTCCGTTCTGCCAGTCATGGTGATTCCTCCCCACACCCTGGCACCGATAGTTCTTCCCTTTGCTCAACGTGCAGGTCGACGTTTCGACCCACGTCTGATGTTAACGTTAGCATGAAACTCATTTACACGCCTCCAAACGCGAGCACGCCTATCGGTGAAATCCAGGGTAAATCTGGACTCATCTGAGAACATTACACGCGCCCATCGACGATTACCCACAATTTCTACGCTGCCTACACCACTGACACCTGTTTGCCATGTGCTGGCGAGTTAATGGAGTCACAACACGCGGTCGTCGCGCATGCAAATGGGCTGCATGTAGCCGATTTCTAATCGTTTAGGGTGTAACTCGAATTCCTGTAAGTTTACAGAAAGCTGATTGACCGTTTGTCCTCGATTTCGCAGGACTTGTGTACGAATGTATCAACCCTGGCTTGTGTAATGGCTCTAGAAAGACTTGAACGAGGTCTATCATCAACATTGTGTGTCTGTTGGTACTAGTCTCGGTCACCCAGAACCTCCTAGTCTTCAACATACGGAGGGTCTGGGAAAGTTGTCAATATTTGACGTAAAGTCCATTGCCCATGCGTAACCGGGAGTTTGGTTTTTAATGTGGTTGATTACCCAGTCTCTTTAGCCAAGTCAAGTAAGAGTTGCGCCCCTTCCCACAATAAATCCCATAATTCTTGCATTAATAATATAAACAAACATGAATCGTGACGACGAATTAGGATTAATTTTCAAAGCATAGATATGGCCCATGAAGAGAGAAATTTTACAATAAAAAATTAAGAGTGTTAGATATTGAACTCGCATGCAATCACATGGATTTTTTGAAATGACATTCTTAAATTAATTTCATGGGCGTAAACATCTTGTTTAAAAGGAGTTACCTCCCTTAGACGTTGTTTATGACAATGTAATAGACCGGATTATCTAGCCAATTTTTCTCAAATGTTGACAACCCATCCAGACTAATATTCGTAGAATATTTTTCTGGATGATAGAGACTAGTTGGTACCGGTTCCACAGTCTGCTGATCACAGACTGTGACACATTAAGCATGTTGGCTACTGCTCGCTGTGTAGAACCCATTTGAAGCATGCCATAGCACGTATACGTTCATCATGTTGAAGGTGATTGCAAATCAATGTAACACACTAAAGCAAAGATACGGCAAACAGTACATCTTATGCAAGAATCGATAGGAAAGCAAACCCTTCCTTGAAGTGTCAAATTTGACAATGAACCCCTCCCGCGCGTATGGCGCTATTGCGTGTCGCACGTGCAGCTCAGTGGGTCTGTTGGGGCGATAAGTTTTTCATCTGTGAACATACTCTTAATGCATGTCAAGTGTCCATGACTATTTATCATATCACAACCTGAATCACATATCACAACTATTTATCATATCACAACTTTTTTTGAAGAGTATATAATTATACTCATTTTGAAACAAAGAACAATTTTCGATGAGTATTAACTATATCAAGGGCGTGAATTTGTCATAACTTTTTTTTGGGGGGGGGGAGGGGGCGGACGAACCCTGGAACCTGGAACATTTCATTACCAAACCAAACTAATTACGAAGAGTTTACCATACCAGTGTTATTTCAATAAAAGCTGTATATAGGTGTAATATGATGACGATATGGAAAAATTGAAGGAGGAAGATATCGTGAAGATCAGTAACTGTGGGGAGACCAAAGGCAGTGGTCAGATAGCCTTCAGAATGAGTCATTCATGTGGATATAAACCTGAAAATCTGTCCTTCCTATCAAAATCAGAGACCTATTCGTCCCCACCCCATTCCGATCCTAAGGCGTTGCCCCCCACCCCCATCCACGCCCATGAACTATAGTATAAAATATGGGATTATGATTGCTTTTAATATCAATAACAAAGATAAAACTAACGTTAAGGAATCATCCATTTTTTGGTTTGAGCTTCAGATCAAATTGTCTCTAGAAATGAATGTTAACGGTGCGGGATGGTAGGGAGGAACCATTTTAATAAAATGAAATGAAATGGGGTTTAACGTCCTACTGTTTTGCTCCGAACTGGGCTAATGAAGACGGGCACACGCCATACAGTGTGCGATAAGGGAAATTTTGCCTACTCTTATTTCGAATTCCAACTGTCAAGGGATCTTTTACGTGCAAGCCAATGTGTACACAGGACCTTGGTTTTCGTCCCATCTGAACGAATAGACAGCTGTCCTTGTCAGGCCCTCCGTCCTGCATCACTGACAAGGGAGAACCGCGCCTGAAAATCTGGATGAACTTTCTCGGCCAATGCAGGGATCAAACACCCGACCTCCTGGCTAGCCACCGTGACCCCCCGACCCATTTTAATAACTTAACAATCTTGTCTCCACACGTCTAACACGTACCGTACATCCCATAATTTATTGCACTCTGATTAGCTAATATGAACTCAGAACTCGGATCTCGCGGAAGTTGGAATTCGGAACTCGAAAGTTGGAACTCGGAAGTACCTCCAAGTCTTCCGTAGTTTAGAGCAGTGGTTCTCAACCTTTTTTTTGCCAACGGCACACCTTGGAACACATGAAAAAATAGCAGCACACCTGGCTAAATATATATGAAAAATATTGAAATTTTGCAAAATAAAGACATGGCAAGTCATACAACCGTAGACACAGACTAGCAACAGACACATAGACTGACCTAAACTAAATACATGTAAAGGAAAACACAGCTATGAACTTACTTTATTGCAGTGTTTGGAATTTCATCAGTCACATAGCTGGCTTCTTTAGTGAGAAATTTTCAAAATTTTGCAGCGCACTCAGGAAGATCTCGTGGAACACCTATGTGCCGCGGCACACTGGTTGAGAATCACAGGTTTAGAGTGTTGATTATGGACTTGGCATGTGAATATAAGTCTAAATAATAATTTATATAACATTTGAAACCAGAAGAAAGACCCATAATAGGCAGATTTAGCTCTTTATAGTTTAATTAAATAGTTCCCAAATGAAAACTGCTTTATTCACCAAACCTTAATATCACAAGCGCGGCGGATCCAGGTAGGGGCGTGTAATTAACATTTAATATAAATGTATGTTGTTGCACCCGATTAGATTTTATTACATACTTCGAGAAGGTATTTGTTGAGTAATAAAACCTTCTAGTAGTTTATCGAGGGCTAGCCGTCCTTACCGCACGGTACAAATATTATCACCACTAGAAGCAACAAATTCCAGAACAAGCCAGAACTCATACCAAATGGCCGCTTTATACAAATGAGTATTTAGGGGAATACTAACCCGAACCCTAACCCTTTTAAGAGAAGTAAAAAGTAAACTAGACCCAAGTTCAGTCTTTTAAAAAGGGTTAGGGTTAGGGTTCGGGTTAGTTATCCCCAAAATTCTCATTTATATAAAGCGGCCATTTTGGACTCCGGAAACACCCGAACCTCAATAAACTACTAGGTTTTATTTGTACCGTGCGGTAAGGACGGCCAGCCCTCGATAAACTACTAGAAGGTTTTATTACTCAACAAATACCTTCTCGAAGTATGTAATAAAATCTAATCGGGTGGTTGTTGTCAACAGCCGCTGAGAATGGGATTCCATCGGTCGAGTGTTCATTATAGTAATTATAAAAGCGTTTGAGACAACTTTCATCTTAAACTTAGCAACAGATAACACCTCGAAGAAGACGGGAAATACCTATTTCAGTAAATCAATTTTCTTTTAAAAAGATCTAATTAGCGACCCCACCCCCCTCAGCATCGTAATACAACATTATTTCAACGATTACGCAAAGGATGATTTATTTAATTTCTTATGGTAAAGAAAATTGCCTTCGACATCATTGGAGAAATATTCCGTTCTAAGACTCAGCCATTTTCTTTGTCTGTAGATCTGTAGTCCTGTGCGTGGATCTTCATTTCATTTTTCTCCACGAGCTCTTTAGATAGGGCAAATGTATAAATGGCCAGAAAACTATTAACAAATAGGGGTATGGTTAAGGCTATCAGAACAATTCCCGTAGATGCACAAAACACTCCCACTAAACGCCCACCTGTGCTGTTAGGTACCACGTCACCATAGCCAACCGTTGTCATGGTGATAAAAGCCCACCATATCGCGTAGGAAAGATTGTCAAAATTATCATCGAAACAATAGGCTAGAGTGGCGCAGAGAACGGCATTGATGCTCAGTAAAATAAACATGAAAAACAACTCTCTCACCGAGTTTTTGACGGCAAAAACTAGAACGCGAGCTCCTGTAATATTTCTGGTCAAACGAAAAAGTCGTAAAACTCTAAGGACCTGTAATAGCTGAATAAAATCAAAATAATTAGATGAATATGTTTCTTTTAGGGATATCTGATTAAGACAAATGTCCACATAGGCCGCGATAACCGCTAAAACATCTATTATGTTTAATGCGAACTTGAAAAACATTTTCAAACTCGGACAGAAAACGAGTCGAAGAATTAATTCGATTGTAAAGAACGCCGTACAACAGTATCTAGTCACGGTTAGCGGTATGTTTTTAACTCGAAATTCGGTGGGAAATTCATCCAATTCTTCTTTCGTGATGTTTAAAGCTGAATAGTTTTGGGTTCCACCGTTCTGTTGCTGAATTATGAAGTCCACAATATGTTTCTGATCTTCGTAGTTATCACCGAAGTATAATTTCCATTCTTCGGGGCCCAGGTGTTCGTCAAGTATGACATGCGTCAGTAAGACTGTAGTGATAGTTGACGTCAGAACTACAAAGATGGAGATCACATATAACACCTAAATACAGAAAAATGAAAATAAATCTATGTTGAACGTTTCATGAATGTACCTTTTGATAGGCAGTGTGGAGATCCGGTGTGCTAGTATAAGAAAACTAAAAAAAACTAGTTTAGCCGTTTGCCTGCGTGAAACTTTCATAGCCATTTTATTTAGCATCTCCATTACTCGAAATATGAGTAAGGGGAGCCACGTGGCTCAGCGGGTCAGACATTGGCTCACTACCCTAGCTGGAGGTACCGTGCTCGATCCCATGGTTGGCCGAGAAAGTTCATCGTGATTTTCAGGTGTGGATCCCCGTTGTCAGTGGTGCAAACAGATGGCCCAGCAAGAGACAACGTATAGTCGTTCGGATTGGCCGTATAACCGAGGTCCCGTGGACTCATTGTCGTGCAATATCCCTGGCAATTGGAATTCGATATAAGAGTAGGCCGTAGCGCCGCTGTCCGGGCAAAATTTCCCATATAGCACTCTGCATGGGGTATGCTCGTCTTCATTAGTCCAGTCGGAGCAGCAAGTAACAGTAGAACGTTAAACCCTATTTCATTTCAATAATAGTATGTCCACCTTCATGTTGGTGCAGAAACAGGCGCGGATCCAGGCTTTTTTGCAGGGGTGGGGGTCTAGGTTAGATAATTGCTTAACTAATTGCGGTGGGCGTAGGCCACCGCCGCGAGCGCCAAAGGCGCTAAACGTTGTAACGGGGGGTCTGGGGGCCCTCCCCCTAGAAAAATTTGTTAAATGTCCTTAAAATGTTGATGGGGAATGCTCCCTTCACAGGTGAGGAATAAAATATCTTCAGATACCATATTATGGTTGTTCATAATAATAATAATAATAATAATAATTAAATAATAATAATAATAATAAAACATAAGCGGTGAATATGTTATGTATCAAATTTTTAAAAAAATTTTTTTTTTTAAATTTGATAAAATAAATGACCAGGTTTTTTTTCTTATCAACGCTGCCGATAAAATTAAAAAGCAAACACAACAATATTCAACGTCAACAGGCGAACAGCGTTAATAAAACTCTTTAAATTTCAATAAACGTATATTTTCATACAGTACGGTATTAAAAAATTGCCGTCGTCAATAGGCGATTTGCCGTGGGGTCAATTGGTCACGACGGCAATTTATGCTGTCGACGTTTTTGGCTAATTGCCAGAGCTGTATGTGACTATTTGTTTTTGCCCACAATGGAATGAAAGTCATGACTCAACTCAATGTATACAAACTCGCAATTTGTGGGTCAGATTCAGGCTTTTAGATTTAAGTTTCTCGGAACCTTCAAATTTTCAAGCCTGAGCAGGGGCGGGGGGGGGGGGAACCCCCCTGGACCCCCCCCCCACTCTGGATCCGCGCCTGAGAAACGCAGAGGTCGTTAAGCCCATTTCCTATGTATTATATACATTGTTTCAAACAACGACAAGTTGAATAGTGTCGTCATCAGTCAATAAAATGATAAATCACTTGGGAACGCCACATAAAACAAATTGTTAGGATTAAAGGCAATATGGATGACTTATCTCGCTGACGATTATTAATATTTAATCTTGCATTCAGCCAGCTTACCTTGGAGAATATATTATAACTACAGTTATCTAACAGGTTCCAGGCGATAGATCTCCATTTTCCCGACATAAAACCACAGAAGGACGACTCACTTATTGCATAATTAGTATAAGTCATTTCATATTTTTCATATTCGTTTAAATCTCTCTGTCCAGAACGAAAAGATGCCAGTTTTCTTTGACAGCATGTCGAAATATCCGACTCACAAAATCCCCAGAATTTAATTTCTTCAGTAAAACCGTTACAGCATCTGGACCCTGGGACGTGGAGATCACCAGTTTGGTAAAATTCCAAGATGGCTTCAAAAGCTGATAAAGGTCTTTCCAGGAAAATTTCTTCATTTTCTCCTGTAGCGAAACATATTTTTGTTAACGTACTTTCGGGATATTTCTCAAGCAAATTTCGACTAATTTCGAATTTACGCCCACTTACGTTCACTGTGAACCTTTCTGCCATGTTCAAAATACGTTTTATTCCGAATTTAAATCAATCACAAGCAATTAGCATTAGTTCTTAAAAAAACACCAACTGATCTATTTCCGTAAAAAGAATACTTGCATCTATAAGTTAAACCAACTTGCCAATTAAAGGTGACGTCACAGTATAGAGTATAGACTGGATCTCTGAAAAAGAAAATTATCGTTTAGCTATGCAAATCAAAGTCCAAAATGTGACAGAACAGCCTATTTACTTTCTCTGGATGTTTCATGCGGATCCGTTTGGAAATAGGCGCTTACTGACTCTTTTTCGTCATGATAAATACGACTGTTCGATAGGAGTACTTAATTAAAACGCAGCAATAAACAGCAAAATTATGCAACGCACAGTGGGAAAGTTGTCACTGAGCACAAGGCGGTTGTTAGCAGTTTATATTTTCTCCTCGGTGTTCATTAAGGTACGGTACATAAAACTTATTTGTCCTAATGATTAGGTCTCGCTTAATAACAAACCACTGTAGAAGAGTTAACACAATGAGCCATTACCAACCATAAAACCTGTCGAGACGTTGCTTTTCAACGCCAAGTCAAGATTATCTTGTATCGATTAACATTGTTTTTATGCAATGATCGTTATACATTAAAGTTAACTTTTAGTTAGGCTGTTTAATCGATTATTATCAGGGGGCGTGTCCAGGAATTTGAGCAGCTGGCGGTCCAAGGGGGATGTGCCGCGAATTTGATAAATCGGAAGCTCGATCCGAGACAATAGGTCTGCCCATTTAGGTGCATACATGTACAGGATCTCTAGGAACGCCGCATGACGATCTAAAGGAATCTTATTCGTGCTATTCCCTATAAAGAGGATATGTGCTCAAAAGCTACCCTGGATTTAGACACGATGTTCTAATGTGGGAACCGAGGAGTAATGGGCGGATGAAGGTTGTCCAGTTTTCTAGCTTCGGAGACCATATATGGATTACCAGTCTATGACATCATTGTTCGATTTTAATCGCAAGGTACCTAATTAGCCCAAATCTAGCTGTTACCCATTTGTAGGTAACAACTTCAATAAATTAAGCAGAACACCCTTCAGAGAACTTAAATAACTCCTATAGACATAACGTATTGCAACACGTGCCTGCACAATGTGTAAAATAAGCAATATTTCTTAATAAACGCCTTTATCTAACATGCATTGAATACAATATAATATCAATACTTAAAAGCTATGAATATGTCTTAATTCTAAAATATCATTTAACTGATACTCTGATATACATTCTAACGCAATAAATATCATTGTTTCAAAGTCAATATAACTGTCTTCTTACACTAAATAAATTTCAGAATTGTTGGTGACCAGTTAAAACTTCTTCAAATTCATCTCCAGGACCATATCTGCTTGCACACCGGAATTCCTGCGATTGGTTCTTCTTTGCTGGCCGTTAGGACAAACTACATTACATCCCATAAGTGACCAGTGTTCTTGCTTAATCAGACCACTATTAATTCAATTTCATTACACTTAATTTATAAACTTTATTTTACTATGAATCGGATACTATTACATTTTAATCCTTTTCGCACCCTTACGCTTATTTAAAATGAACCTTTTCATTCCTTCATTGTGAATACACCTGCATCAATCATTATTATACAAATTAACCCATCCCTTTAATATAAATTAGCAGTTTCAATGATTACTTCTCACCTACATTCATTAATGACGTTAGAACTCATTAGTCTTCTTCTTTACCTGTCGACAGTGACAGTTTACATCATTAGCAAATCGTCTACACTAACCAGATTTGATACTGGAATGGTACCTGTCTTTCGTTAAGACTATAGCCGTCTTAATTTTGGAGCTATTATGAAGTTTTGTGTATACCTTCCGAGCTTCTAATAACTAACACCTTTGACATCTGGTATACCGTATGTTTCTAAATAAAATAGTTACCACATCTTAACATTTAAAACGTGGCTAAGTGGGTAAGACGCTGGCTCGCTAGCCTGGAGGTCGGGTGTTCGATCCCTGCATTGGCCGAGAAAGTTCATCCAGATTTTCAAGAGTGGTTTCCTCTTGTCAGTGATGCAGGACGGAGGGCCTGACAAGGACAGCTGTCTAGTCGTTCGGATGGGACGAAAAACCGAGGTCCCGTGTACACATTGGCGTGCACGTAAAAGATCCCTTGGCAGTTGGAATTCGATATAAGAGTAGGCCGTAGTGCCGCTGCCCGGGAAAAATTTCCCTCATAGCACACTGTATGGCGTATGCCCGTCTTCATTAGCCCAGTTTAGGAGCAGAACAGTAGGACGTTAAACCCATTTCATTTTATTTCATTTAAAACTGTTTATGAACCCAATAAAACATTTCTTTACATTAATTGTACGATGATTTTAATAACCAATAAAACTCTATCAACCGTAAATTATATATGTATCTTATTCCCATACTCCTGCAGTGTTTCGTTTGATTAGAGCTAATCCCACTAAACACTGCTTTAATGGAAGCAAATTTATGTTCCAAATTATGACTGGTCAATAGTCCGATTAATAACCAATAGCTAACTGCGTAACAATTTGATTACGCTTTAAACATAGCTCCACATTGGACCAAATATATTTACATAACGTCACCTCATGACTCACGATTTTATTATGGTCAATTAACCAGAGCATAGCAGAATATTGCAGAAAAACTAATTGCGTGACAAACGAGGCTGTCAACATTAATACAATGTAAACAATACTGTATGGACACGAACAAGGCTTTCACCGTTTTTAATACCTTAAATCACTGTCCAAAGTTTTAGGGAAGACCCCTGATTAAACGAAGGGCTGTCATGTTGCTGTACTTGGGATAGATTTGATTGAACGGGAAGAATAGACACACTCCCTCAAAAGCTCAGGTATCAGAAGCCAATCCAGCAATGGGCATAGAGGGATTTCTCGGGCCATTGCTTCAGGAATATGCTTAACTTATAAGTTATTTGCCTAAATTAAGTATTGCTTTACGCATACATTACGCATGACACATCCGAGAGTTCAAAATTTAGTACAACAGCTAAATGTACATTCAATTCCAAATTTAAATTCCCCCTTTTACCCAGGTATGTTTTCCCGCTTATATCACATACTTTGGACTTATTCTCTTTTTTAACGTGCTAACCATTCAGCCATTCTCTTTTTTAACGTGGGGGGTTGGATGGCTGAATGGTTAGCACGTGCGCGCTGTACCATAAAGTCTGTCATTGAGTCAACTGGCGTGGTTTCGAATCCCCGGTTGTACGTGGCAAGGAGTAGGGTCGCCTGTCCAACCTCGTGGGTTTTCTCCGGGTCCTCCGGTTTCCTCCCACTGCTAAAGACACCTACGCGCAAGCGAATTATTGAAATAAAATTAAACCATATGTTAGTCCCGAAATGACCTAGTTTGTGTCGAGTGGACGTTAAACCCCATTTCTCTCCCTCTTTTTTAACGTTTTTTTTAACAACACAACGCGAATAAACATTTAAGCGTGTACTGCACTGTAAATCGACTTAATCCGGAAACAGTTTCCGCTACCTTTGCATTAGCTACCCGCTAAATGGCAAGGGACACGGTTTCATTTTAAACATTCATTAAAAACCACATATCGACCCACACTCTATCTCGCGAATTTAAAACGGGTCTTTACTCTAAGCCTAAACGAATTTAACAGTACAGGTACATTACATTCATGTACAAAAATGAAGTCTTCAACGCCCCGAAAAGACTTCGAAAATTGTAACGCCTTTCCGCTCAGCATGACCAACTGTGTTCTGCGCATACACAACCTCTCTGAGTGGAACTTGCTTGTCTGCCAAAACACATTCCACGAAGTGGGGAAATTGCAGCTGTAACCCCCGATACCAAGCGGTAGATATCTGGGTGTTCAGCAAGAACCGCAGATGTGGGGAAGATTTAAATACACTTGGAATAACTGGTGAGCTGCGTCCATCAGTCTAGATGTCACTAAGCTTCCGGTCTGCCATGTTTCTGAAGCAACGACCGCGAGTTTTACAACATCATGAAAGCAAGATGAAGTCAATTATTGAAGATGTCGGTATGCGTGCAGGAATGCTACAATGTTCTACTATAACTGGCTTGAGGTGAATATGAAAAACACTATAAATATGACACAGACACAATAACTAGCTGTTTAATTTGACTGTCGTAAATTACATAATTGTTATTCGTTACTGATTAGTGGGTTATTCACCCACAACACATAGGGTAATTAAAAACCACAAAAACTGGTCCATAATAACAACTCGGTATACGAGAGGATTATGAAAGACACAGTCGGTAACTGTTTAACATGGCAGTTCTTATGAGATCACACGGATCATCACCTGTAATTCGGGTACGGTGGAATCGTGAGGTAATTTCCCCACTAGATTATGTTCTACCGGAATCCTATTATAAGTGGTGGTGGGAACACTTTTTGTTCTTGGTGATTGACTAGATGTACCAGGTATGGACGTTGATGGTGTAAATTGTTTTAAACAATATTTTATTCAGAAATTGGAAGGGATTGAGGAACAGACAAAGCCTATGTGACCTCTCTCCTAAATACAAGAACTAATATGAATACGTAAAATACATAAGTGAGTTAACCTGAAAACAATACAATTACTACTTAATCAACAACATTTTGTATATACGTATTTAAGCATTGGACGCAGTTGTTCATGTTCGCATTTTGATCGATATAGATGTTACACTGATCTTAAAGCCTTCTGTTGCTGTCAAAAAACATTGGACCTTTTCAAAGATGGCTAGCGAAATGTGACTGCTGCTTACACCGTATAACAGAACCATATGTTAGCCCCGAAATGACTTAGTTTGTGTCGAGTGGACGTTAAACCCCATTTCTCTCTCATAAAATTAGGTGGTAAAAGATTTATAGATATTTTGCGTGCATCAGAATGTAAGGAGCAATATAAAAGAAAATGATCGGTATCTTCGAAGGAATTAAATGACCGCACTCACACTCACGGCTGTACGACATATGCCTATGTAATATTTGATTTTTACGTTTGCCAAAGTTGAAATAAGAGGGTATATTTTTTTATCTATTAAAGCGAAAATTTCATATTTTCTAAGAAAGTCAAAACAAATTATTTCTATGTCCTTTGCTCCATAGGTTGTCAACTCACTATTATACGATCATGTTTATCATTCTCACACTCAAAAATGTTTCAATCCGGAAATACTGACACAATTACCTCCCTTGTTTTTCTATTCCCTACCATGGAATAGCTATCTTCAAACGTTTGAATTTGAAGTTGGAAATGATATTTTTGCCTATTTCTCAACTGGCAATAGTGAATTATAGGATTAATAGGATTATTCTTTATCAAGAGGTAGGACTGTTTATACATAGCATGGATTTTAAGGCTTTAGTTTAATACATTTTAAAAATATAACTTAAAAATATGAAATTGTAGCTTTAAGGGGGTATATTTTAAATTTACTTATAGAGGTCAAATTTTTAAT
Source organism: Patella vulgata (assembly GCF_932274485.2). Lineage (NCBI taxonomy): Eukaryota > Metazoa > Mollusca > Gastropoda > Patellidae > Patella > Patella vulgata. The sequence continues at coordinate 11,584,638 of NC_065885.2, forward strand.
ACTTATATCAAGGTTATTCCATTCTTTTATGGTATACAGGATTTAGAAAATAAAGTTGTTCGACAAAAGTAATCAATTAAATTATTGCTATTGCGAAGATTATAAGGAGGTTTTTAAAACTGAATTAAATTGTGGAGGTATGGAGGGATTAGCTGATTAATAATTTTGTACATTAAGAAGAGTTTGTGACGCATTCGCCTCTCTTGCAGGGTGTTAAGTCCTATTTCTTCCTATAATAACCTATGACTGATACCCTTTACAGCCCTACATATAATCCTGAGTGCATCTAATTAATTATAAGTGTTCTAATTTAATTTTTAGTTCGTGTGATGGTGATGGCGTAAGGGTGGCATGTGGCGAGATGGGTTCTAAATCATCTTCATTAGGTGTTACCTCGTCATTTTTAGACACTGCCATTGCTTTCTATGCACTGATCTCTGGTCAATTTCCACAATTTTTCATTCCAAAACAATGACATATTAAAGTTTTGAATTTTGGGTTGCGTTTATAGCAACATACAATCCCAATGAGAAATAAAACTGCTGAACCGAAAAATGTTATTATATAATACCAAAATGGCCAGGGTTTGTCTTCCTCTGATTTCCTCAAATTATGCAACTTATAAATCAAACTTTCCATAACAATTTCTCTTAACATTTTTTTTAAATTTCGGAGGCAACTTAGTAAGGGTATAGTTAAGTTAGGACTTATGCATGGGCGTCACACATGGGGGGTCCGGGGGGTCCACCCCCCCCAATTGTTTTTCTGGGGGGGGGGGGGGGTTGTCTGAATATACTTGCCCCCCCCCCCCAAAAAAAAAAAAAAATTTTACATGGTAGGCCCAAACTCCTATTTATTTACAACAATTATTAGGATTAGTTATGATTCTATCTGTATAAAACCTGTATATATCCCAATATGGTTTATAGTTAGCCTGTCAGTAATATTTTGTTAATTTTTTTTTCTGCCACTTATCAGAGTAAATCGCATGTAGGTACCCAAAAACATAACCGCCTAAACCAAATATTTATCGCCCGCTCAGCCATAATGCTTTTGCACGCGGTGTCTTGGTAGACAGCATGGCCACATGGTGTTTGTTTATATTTTTTAGGGGTTTTAAAAAATAGGTTAGGGTTAGGGGTTAGGGTTGCGGACCCCCCAATATATATTTCACGGCTACGCCTCTGGACTTATGTAAGGGTTCCCAAAGGGTATCTAAAGCTTTTTTTTTTTAAAAGATTGAATAATTTTATGAAAAGATAGTCTGAACAAAGGTACTTTTCAATAGAACTAAATCCACCTCTGGACTTATGTAAGGGTTCCCAAAGGGTATCTAAAGCTTTTTTTTTTAAAAGATTGAATAATTTTATGAAAAGATAGTCTGAACAAAGGTACTTTTCAATAGAACTAAATCCACCGGTGGACTTATAGTAACGGTAGAATGTTGAGAATTTGCATTAGTGCACACTATAGGCAACCGAAAGTGTGCTCACGTACTAATTACTAATTGTTCATTGACCAAATACTCAGCTCGGGGATAAATACCATTTGGCCTGACATTTACTTTACATAAAGTTTTAATATGTTCGGTATCATGTTGTATGAAATGTAAGTTGGACTTTTTATTTGACAAAACCCTACTTTGGGAACGCTATATTATTTTGCTTTATCCGCATTTAAAATAACGTACTTAGTCCTATCGTTATTAATGGCAAAATTTGTAGTTTCCAAATAGGGACCTTTCGCATCGGTACGGAAACGAATAAAGAAACGAAAACGTCATCGATTCGTGTGTACCTGTGACGTCAATCCGTACGCGTATGGAGCTGTATATACGTAGGTATGCAAACGCATATGTTTCTTGTCTCATATATTGAATTTTCCACCATTTTTCGAGGCTTTGTGTATATTGTTGATTGCGTGGTTCATGGAGTGGAAATTAGCGCCATCTAGTTATTATCGTACGTCAGATTGCGAAACCGCGCGTTAGAGGGTACGAAAACGTAAACGAACATATGTTTCTTTTCGTACCGATGCGAAAGGTCCCTATTGATTTGTCATTTTATGCGTGGCGCTAGATTGACTATCGGTACATGTTATAGACTGTGGGCGCGATAAAGGTCGCATATATCGTCGAAGTCAAGTATGCAATTGTCGTTCGAACCCTATTAATAATGTTTGCAGGGACGGCAGAGATATAGAGGCGGATGACAAATGGCCTAAACTCAAATTTCAGTTTACAATATCATTAATTTAACATCTACGACTAAAAACAAGTGAAAAACTATCCTAATTGCAGAATATATTTTTGAATTTCACATGAATTATGTCTTTAACTTTCTTACCAAGCGGTTCCTAATGACACAATATCTATTTGAATTTCATGAATAATGTCTTTAACTTTCTTATCAAGGGTTCCTAATGAATCGTAGAGTTGTGAGATGGCTTAACGATTTACTTTAATTTCCATCCATTAAACATTTAAAATCGATATGCTTTTTTCGATGACGTGACTTATAGTCCGTTGGTTTTTGACGAATATTCGTATATCTGTTCTTATGTCCTGTAAATCATTTTTGGAGACGGTACCGAATAAATGGTTTAGTGAATTCCTTATTATTGGAACGAGGGAACGTTCTCGTCTAAATCCCTTGCACAATGTTCGTAAATCTACTACGGTATGTAGGCTAGCGAGATACCCCTACCTGAGGTAGAACCCAAATTTTCGGATATTTTCTGACAACGTCACATCACCAAGACTCAATACTGGTTCTTGGGCAAATTTTCAACATGACCCAATATATTTTTTTGCACTTTTACCAATGGTCTGTGTCTTTTGACGGTAATAGATTTGATGGGGGTAGGGGTAGCTTTTGGGTTCTTGTACTTTGATGCATAAAATACTTGAAAATAATTTACTATCAGCTAAAAGAGTAATGGGTGACCAGGGCATATCTTTGGTCAAAACTTCTAAATTTGCATATATGATGTAATTGTGATGTAATAGTAATTACATCATTGGTTTTATTTTGCCATAAGAGTACCAATTAAAGGATAAATTCTTAATTAAACTTAGGGATTCTTACTTTAAAAACACAGATTTGGACTGTAATAAAATATACATTATTCCATATAAAAAGTCTACGAAACAACTTAAAATCATTGTGTTTTTGTTATTTCATAAAATTACAATGTTTTAAATACTACAATGATATTTAAACGAGTAAGTTTAACCACCAAAAAGGTTTTAAAACATCATCATTTGATATAATGTCCTTGAAGCACCCAGCAAAACATTTACAGTGTATGGATATGGAAAACCCTTAAATAAACTGTCGATGAAGAGCGCGGCTGGACGTGTTAAAGATATGTTCTTCTCGGAAGGGGGACGGGCTCGGTCGTGCGAAAGGGATGGTCCCAATCGACCTATCTTCCAATGTGTAGCGAGTTGCGACCGACTTGGCTGTAGTCAGACGAGAGGGGAGTCTCTCGGAGCATTGTACCTGTCTTCTGGCTGTCTGCCTTGGTCGGCACGAGGGCGAACGTAGCTCTGGGCTGAGAAACAGCCCTGTCCCCCTCCAAGTGTGATCGCGGCTGACATGACTGCCCTTTGTGGGCTTAGCAGTACAAATGTGGTGGTTAGGTCTTCGCCGGTGGAGCGGCCGGAATTTGTGAAGAATTTAGAGGATCTGCTGCTGGCCTTGGCAGCTCTAGACCCGATCCGCCTTGAAACACGGACCAAGAAGTCTTACGTGAGCGCAAGTCACAGGGACAAACACTCGCTTATCGCAGATTTCTTCTGAAATAATACAGGTACTTCTACCATCACCATTTCCTCGCCATTCATGATACTATTAATTCCCTCTAGTTTTGCTCGAACTTCTTAGAGTTGGCCAGACCATTGTGTTGATAAAGAACGACAGTCATGGAATAGTATTATTTTTAACATTAGGATCTCTTCATTTTGATCAAAGTTGTCAAGTGTCTGAATTTCTCACAGCAGCAACACTGACTGGTAGCAAACCGGGTCTTCTATATTTAATTGTTCGCATGATAGTGGCGATAGTATTTGGAGATAGTATGCGACTGAAACAGTAACACTGACTGGTAGCAAGCCGGGTCTTCTATATTTAATTATTCGCATGATAGTGGCGATAGTATTTGGAGATAGTATGCGACTGAAACATGTTAGCTAGTATCGATAACTTCAATATGACTTAACTCATTCTTGTTGGATTTTGTTAACCAGCACAAAAGTTCGCAAGACCAAGTGGAACGAAATCTTTGCATAGTGTTGAAGGGGAGAGAGAGAAATGGGGTTTAACGTCCACTCGACACAAACCAGGTCATTTCGGGACTTACATATGGTTCAATTTTATTTCCATAATTCGCTTGCGCGTAGGGGTCTTTAGCAGTGGGAGGAAACCGGAGGACCAGGAGAAAACCCACGAAGTTGGACAGGCGACCCTACTCTTTGTCACGTACAACCGGGAGTGTTGAAGGACAATGTTGCATAATTTATAGAACTAGTTCAACACGATATGATTTTAATACAGAGATCCGACAAATTAAAAGTTCTTCAAAAAAGGTTAATTGACAAATTGATTTTTTTGATTTGTTTTTTTTTTTACTTCTACGGTCAAATTTGCGCAAAATGGGAATTCCAATGGTATTCGGGAACTGCAAACCAGAGAATCTTTATCAAAACTAAAAAAACATCGACCACTACTTAGAATCACACGTTGATTTGAGAGACCGGAGATACTGCTCACCTGGCAAACTAAAATTTCTTACCACGAAAAAGAAAACTGCGGGCGGAGCTTAAAATGTGCACCTGTTTGAAGGTATATGAGACCTCTGTAGTAAAAGAGACTTGGTTAGGGAGAGACGGAAACCAGCGGAGAGAGGGAGAGAGAGACAGAGAAATGGGGTTTAACGTCCACTCGACACAAACTAGGTCATTTCGGGACTAACATATGGTTTTATTTTATTTCAATAATTCGCTTGCGCGTAGGGGTCTTTAGCAGTGGGAGGAAACCGGAAGACCCGGCGAAAACCCACGAGGTTGGACAGGCACCTGCTAACCATTCGCCATCCAACCCCCCCCCCCCCGAGAGAGGGGCAGAATGGTTTACTTTATATAGTGATGTGCCGAGATGATGTAATTGTTTATGTTCCTGACGTATTTGCGTATTTATGTTCCTGTTCCCGATGTAAATACATACTATATTTACTAAACTGATCTTTTTTTATCGCTAATTGTATTACACAAGTTTGCAATAATTAGATGGCAAAGGAATACGGATCGCATTTATAGTGGAATGCAGAATTGCCATTTATAATCTTGGTGGTGTTGCTTGTATAAATGTAATTCATGTGAGTTTTTTTTATAATATACCGTTATGATCATGATTGTTTCGGGATTTAAAAAAAAAAGTATGTATGGCCTATACCGTAGCATAATATTCGTCAGTAAGTAGGCCGAATCATTACTGAACAAGTGGTAGCCTACAAATGTTTTCTTTCGGTCGCTGTATTGCGATCCATATATCATGTCTATAGGGCTACCAGAATAAACTATAATTATCGCTTTAACATACATTATGCAAGAGCTATATCTACTACCTATTGCAGGTCTTTCTGTAGGCGTGAAATGCTACCTAAATTATTAATTACTTTAATAAAGAAATAACCTTTTAATAATGAACTAAATTTAATCCATAGTATGGAAGACCAAATAGCTCTTTATTCAGTGTTTTTAGTCTTGATTTCTTAATTCATAATCCTTAATTCTTATTTCTCCATTTGTTGTCGTATTTCAACATTTGTATACCAAAATTGTATACTTTTACCAATGGTCTGTGTCTTTTGACGGTAATAGATTTGATGGGGGTAGGGGTAGCTTTTGGGTTCTTGTACTTTGATGCATAAAATACTTGAAAATAATTTACTATCAGCTAAAAGAGTAATGGGTGACCAGGGCATATCTTTGGTCAAAACTTCTAAATTTGCATATATGATGTAATTGTGATGTAATAGTAATTACATCATTGGTTTTATTTTGCCATAAGAGTACCAATTAAAGGATAAATTCTTAATTAAACTTAGGGATTCTTACTTTAAAAACACAGATTTGGACTGTAATAAAATATACATTATTCCATATAAAAAGTCTACGAAACAGCTTAAAATCATTGTGTTTTTGTTATTTCATAAAATTACAATGTTTTAAATACTACAATGATATTTAAACGAGTAAGTTTAACCACCAAAAAGGTTTTAAAACATCATCATTTGATATAATGTCCTTGAAGCACCCAGCAAAACATTTACAGTGTATGGATATGGAAAACCCTTAAATAAACTGTCGATGAAGAGCGCGGCTGGACGTGTTAAAGATATGTTCTTCTCGGAAGGGGGACGGGCTCGGTCGTGCGAAAGGGATGGTCCCAATCGACCTATCTTCCAATGTGTAGCGAGTTGCGACCGACTTGGCTGTAGTCAGACGAGAGGGGAGTCTCTCGGAGCATTGTACCTGTCTTCTGGCTGTCTGCCTTGGTCGGCACGAGGGCGAACGTAGCTCTGGGCTGAGAAACAGCCCTGTCCCCCTCCAAGTGTGATCGCGGCTGACTTGACTGCCCTTTGTGGGCTTAGCAGTACAAATGTGGTGGTTAGGTCTTCGCCGGTGGAGCGGCCGGAATTTGTGAAGAATTTAGAGGATCTGCTGCTGGCCTTGGCAGCTCTAGACCCGATCCGCCTTGAAACACGGACCAAGAAGTCTTACGTGAGCGCAAGTCACAGGGACAAACACTCGCTTATCGCAGATTTCTTCTGAAATAATACAGGTACTTCTACCATCACCATTTCCTCGCCATTCATGATACTATTAATTCCCTCTAGTTTTGCTCGAACTTCTTAGAGTTGGCCAGACCATTGTGTTGATAAAGAACGACAGTCATGGAATAGTATTATTTTTAACATTAGGATCTCTTCATTTTGATCAAAGTTGTCAAGTGTCTGAATTTCTCACAGCAGCAACACTGACTGGTAGCAAACCGGGTCTTCTATATTTAATTGTTCGCATGATAGTGGCGATAGTATTTGGAGATAGTATGCGACTGAAACAGTAACACTGACTGGTAGCAAGCCGGGTCTTCTATATTTAATTATTCGCATGATAGTGGCGATAGTATTTGGAGATAGTATGCGACTGAAACATGTTAGCTAGTATCGATAACTTCAATATGACTTAACTCATTCTTGTTGGATTTTGTTAACCAGCACAAAAGTTCGCAAGACCAAGTGGAACGAAATCTTTGCATAGTGTTGAAGGGGAGAGAGAGAAATGGGGTTTAACGTCCACTCGACACAAACCAGGTCATTTCGGGACTTACATATGGTTCAATTTTATTTCCATAATTCGCTTGCGCGTAGGGGTCTTTAGCAGTGGGAGGAAACCGGAGGACCAGGAGAAAACCCACGAAGTTGGACAGGCGACCCTACTCTTTGTCACGTACAACCGGGAGTGTTGAAGGACAATGTTGCATAATTTATAGAACTAGTTCAACACGATATGATTTTAATACAGAGATCCGACAAATTAAAAGTTCTTCAAAAAAGGTTAATTGACAAATTGATTTTTTTGATTTGTTTTTTTTTTTACTTCTACGGTCAAATTTGCGCAAAATGGGAATTCCAATGGTATTCGGGAACTGCAAACCAGAGAATCTTTATCAAAACTAAAAAAACATCGACCACTACTTAGAATCACACGTTGATTTGAGAGACCGGAGATACTGCTCACCTGGCAAACTAAAATTTCTTACCACGAAAAAGAAAACTGCGGGCGGAGCTTAAAATGTGCACCTGTTTGAAGGTATATGAGACCTCTGTAGTAAAAGAGACTTGGTTAGGGAGAGACGGAAACCAGCGGAGAGAGGGAGAGAGAGACAGAGAAATGGGGTTTAACGTCCACTCGACACAAACTAGGTCATTTCGGGACTAACATATGGTTTTATTTTATTTCAATAATTCGCTTGCGCGTAGGGGTCTTTAGCAGTGGGAGGAAACCGGAAGACCCGGCGAAAACCCACGAGGTTGGACAGGCACCTGCTAACCATTCGCCATCCACCCCCCCCCCCCCCCGAGAGAGGGGCAGAATGGTTTACTTTATATAGTGATGTGCCGAGATGATGTAATTGTTTATGTTCCTGACGTATTTGCGTATTTATGTTCCTGTTCCCGATGTAAATACATACTATATTTACTAAACTGATCTTTTTTTATCGCTAATTGTATTACACAAGTTTGCAATAATTAGATGGCAAAGGAATACGGATCGCATTTATAGTCGAATGCAGAATTGCCATTTATAATCTTGGTGGTGTTGCTTGTATAAATGTAATTCATGTGAGTTTTTTTTATAATATACCGTTATGATCATGATTGTTTCGGGATTTAAAAAAAAAGTATGTATGGCCTATACCGTAGCATAATATTCGTCAGTAAGTAGGCCGAATCATTACTGAACAAGTGGTAGCCTACAAATGTTTTCTTTCGGTCGCTGTATTGCGATCCATATATCATGTCTATAGGGCTACCAGAATAAACTATAATTATCGCTTTAACATACATTATGCAAGAGCTATATCTACTACCTATTGCAGGTCTTTCTGTAGGCGTGAAATGCTACCTAAATTATTAATTAATTAGACATTAATTAACTTATCCAGACCATAATCAACTCTCGATGCCATCGCTAGTCTGCGATGTTTATTGGATTAGGTTCCGATTTCCTGTTCGACGTCCATTCATAATTTAATCATGAAATGGATAATCGAGACTATGTCTTTTATCGTACCGACTTTAGTAATGATGATCGAGACTAAGTCGAAAATTCAATCGCTAAAATCTCAAATCTCACATGAAAAAATAGCGATACACTGTAGAAATATTGTCTTTGAGACATTGTTTTCAAATTTATAGACAAGGAATAGGGAAAATGATGGTATTATATTCTATTAATTAATATCTTCGGAAAGTTGTGGGATTCAAACATTTTGTCTAATATGTACTTAAATCAAATTATTGAATGAATGACAGATTGTTATATAAAAAAGAGTTAATTTGGTAAACATAAGCTGGTTCCGTGCGAATTAGAATATGATGTTTAACACGTGATTAGAAATTTACTAATTGCATCATGTGGGTCGACTAACCAATCGTTATAATTAATTACGTCATATTTGACCAATTCGATAACTGAAAGTCCAAATCCAAAGCTACAAGACTATCATATATTTGGGCATTTTTCAGACAGCAGCTTGATTCTAGAAGGGAAAAGATGCAGCAATTTCTTTCAGCAGATTCGCCCCAACGAGTCTGGCTGGATAGGGTTTGAAAGAATGACTTTATTCTATTATGCATTGTACCATCTGTAAGCAGCTTGATATATATAAATGTAAAAAACGAACTGTTGCATTGTTATAACTGAGAAGACAAACGTTTTAACTAACTGAGAAAACAGTAAGAAGTAAATACACAGCGTGAAGGGGAAGCAAAGACGACAAGTGAAAATACTAGACGATCACATGGCTACTAAGATATCTAGTAAGAAAAGATGCATGGGTTATACGTAGGATGTGGCGACCGGAATCAATGGCCCGCTTTCCACGACTGACAAAAGACCCATGGGGTTACAACACCTGGCTAAATATATATGAAAAATACTTGAATTTTGCAAAATAAAAACATGGCAAGTAATAGTCAGCATACAACCATAGACACAGACTAGTCATAGACACATAGAATGAATCAAACTAAATAAAGAAAAACACAGCTATGAACTTACTTTATTGCAGTGTTTCGAATTTCACCCCTCACATAGCTGGCTTCTTTAGTGAGAAATTTTCTTAGTGTGCCGTTTAAAATTTCGCAACACACTTAAAAGGATCTCGCGGCACACTGGTTAAGAATCATTGCTACAGATCAACCATAACAAAGATATCTGTGTTAAGCGCCAAAATATAGAGGAATGGTATATTGACCTTGTCTCATAATTTCAGCTCAAAATATCGAGTCGTTTGGCCGTGAACGTCAAAACTACTTATCCGGACACGTAACCCTTTTTAAGATTTCGGGTCAATTTTTTCATTGGGGTACCTGATAATCTATTGCCATTTCTTTAGAGGTCTATACAGTGGATGACCCGCCCGCTGTACTTGACAAGGTATATTTCACCTACACGGTATGTTTATAAAATGAAAGTCGGCTCTTCTCCAGACATCGTATACAGCGTGGGCCACCGCTCTCCATTTCCAGATGAAAACTGACGGGTTTAAGTTGTTTGAAAACGTACCACGTATATTAGGTTAGTTGCTCGACCCTAAGGTAGATGATTGTCAGGGCTTTTCAAACAAAATTAAGCAGTTTTATTCTCCAAAATATAATCGAGATTGGCCCTTTAAAATTATATTTAGAATGTGTAAAACTATTTTTAAGGATCACCCGTTACTAAGTCAATGTTTTTCCGAAGAATGGCAACATACAAATATAAAGAATTTCTAGCAGGAGTATCAGTCCAAAAATAGTTAAATTCTCTTTAAATTGACAAAAATACGATGGAATGAAATTCCAGGTAAATGGTATATTTTACTTCTTTTGTTCGACTTAACCTTCGCACAACGCAGTTTTATATTTCTTGGGAGTTGAACTTTGATCACATTTTGCAATCTATGGTAGGCTGATCGCTACTTACATGTCTTTTTGTTGTCAGAGGACGTCCGCCATCTTAATGTACACTAGATGATGGTTATGGGAAATCAACTGGCGTTGATATTTTGACTTGTTTTTCTAAATTAAATGTTAAATAATCAATTTTAGTACACATTAGCGTGGATTCGACCATGAAAATTTAATATTTTCGGAGAAATGCAAATCACGCACCATTACTTTAATAAAGAAATAACCTTTTAATAATGAACTAAATTTAATCCATAGTATGGAAGACAAAATATTCAGTGTTTTTAGTCCTTATTTCTTAATTCATAATCTTTAATTCTTATTTCTCCATTTGTTGTCGTATTTCAACATTTGTATACCAAAATTAACATTTGTATCTTAAAATCAATATTTGTTTTACAAATCAGACATTTGTCATATCACATTTGTAAAATGTAGGGGGGGTGGGGTGGATGGCGAATGGTTAGCACGCGCGCGCATTATCATACGGTCTATCATTGAGTCAACTGGCGGGGTTTTCAACTGGCGTGACAAGGAGTAGGGTCGTCTGTCCAACCTCGTGGGTTTTCTACGGGTCCTCCGGTTTCCTCCCACTGCTAAAGACCCCTACGCGCAAGCGAATTATTGAAATAAAAAAATTAAACCATATGTTCGTCCCGAAATGACTTAGTTTGTGTCGAGTGGACGTTAAACCCCATCTCTCTCTCTCTCCCTCTCTCTCTCTCTCTCTCTCTCTCTCTTGTAAAGATAACATTTATTTTAGTAAATCAAAAAAATAATCAACATTTACATTTCATTTAGTGTACAAAACACGAAAACAAATGAAGAAATAAGAAGGACTATGAATTAAGAATTAAGAATTAAAAACGCTGAATAAAGAGCTGTTTGTTCTTACATACCATAGAACCTGTTTCAAACAAAGAAGAAATATATACAACACACGTGAATTACAAAGTCGGTTTATTCCCCCGCAGTGTTTGTGCAACAGTACAATATAACAAATTGTAGCGTACTGTCAGAAACTGAGTACGACGTCATGTTGGAAATGTGACATCATATATAAACTCGAAATTCGCCAATGAAGGCACAATTGTCCAAGGAACCACCATGCAAAGTTTTATGTCAATCGTACATGAATTGACAGAGTCTTAGGGGTTTTTTTTTCCAAAAAGCTCAATCCCCAAAGACAATAAGAACAAGATCTGTCGAACTAAGGTGCCAATTCCTGATATTGTGTGCTATTTGCGATTTTTAAGATTTAAATCACAGAGTATGCTGAAGAAAAATACAAAATATACTTCCTAATCGTTATATATTTGGATTTTACGTATACAGGCGATACCTATTATTTGTTGCCATGGAAACCAGGGGAAATAATTATTAAATCCCATTTTGAAAATCACCCAAGAACCGATTTCATAATGTCGATAAAATTACCTTTCCAGCCATATACCAAATAACCCTTTATTCTACCACAGGTAGGTTTTTTGGAAAAAAATATAGACTTAAACCGCTAGCCTAATGTAATATGTCATAGTGTGTGCATCTATTAACGTCAGAATCTCCGCTTTTAATTGCATCGTATTATATCTACTTGTGAAGCAGAAAATCTACGGGAAACATCCATTGTCAAATTTCTAACGAAAGAGACAAACTATCGGAGACCATGAACCAAAGTAACCAATCATCTCGAAAACGTTGTTTCTATTTTATTTACTGGCCCAAATAAAACATGTTCTTAATATTAATATTCGCCCTCCACCCCCCACCCCGTACACACACACACACCTATTTTGGCTAAACACAAATGATAACAAGAATACGAGTAGCATGTTCATAATAAAATAATAAAAACAAATATCATCCACAAGTTAGGCCATGAGGTTGTCTATGGCAACGCTTTGCATGTTTATAGATTTTTTGTTTGTTGCAATAGACTGAAAACCTATTTAAACTGATTAATCTATCAAAAATTTGCTTCAAATCCCTCTCAAAACATTATATTCGCGAGGACATAAAAAGAAGTCACATGACTAGGCGGTCGCGGTAACTATAGTACCGGGTGCGAAGTCGGTGCACAATTCACGACATTTAAAAGACGAATATGTCTTTAATCTCTGTCCATTTACCATAAATATCAAATCCTACGTAAATTCTGGTATTATTACCTGTCCATTTCCCTTTCCGTAGGTAGTCTCAGTACCTGTTATATATTTAAGTCTCTCACGATTTCCACGTCCGCTTACTATCATGTTTATCAACATATACATTAAGCGCTCCCTAATGAAAAGAGATCAGACGATGCCACTCAAGCTGACAGCTCTAAATCGTCAGGCTGAGAATTAAGTTACAATTAGTGACACCCTTTCATTTTTGTCGTGTGCGCGCTCCATGGATGTTTTTCTGGGAATCCAGTATTGTTCTCTACTTTCCATATATACCAAAATTGACATAATTTTATTTTAAATAACCAACCGATAAATACATTTGTGAGGGAATATCTTCTTCGTCTGACGCGCAATCAGTTCGTTCCCGCCCGAATCGTGTACCCAATTGTGCAAAGGGCACATTCTCATCGGACTCACTGGACTCTATATATATCTGAACCAGGAGCTCGGTTGATCTTCTACACATTGAGCTTTTCGTAGCAACTTTTCCCTTTCGGATTTTTTTTTCTCGGAATTTGCCAATCAAGTTTTGCTAAACGCAGATCTTGTGCATTCGACTTTGTTGTTCGGCCTGTTAGTTACATGTAGTTATATTTTATAAAGGAAATCGGTGGCGCTTTTCAATTATCCGATAATAGGGGGGGGGGGGGCATTTTTCCTGTAATTTGTGTTTCCGAAGATGATTTTTAAAATAGACAGGATCACCCACCTTACAAGTGGTATCGATTGTAATCTGATTAAAACACAAATCCTATTTCGTTTCGTTTTTAATAGTTCAAAAGTTCGTTTTACTTGTCTGTAGGATCTGGGTTGCGAGAGTGATTAACCAACGAAACAAGCTGTTACGGTGACTTCTTGGCGTGCGGTCCACGGACTGTGGATAAACCACTAGAAACGTCAACGCTGATTGTGTATTAATATTGTAGAATGTTTGCTCTTGAAATTAATATCTTTGGCAAGTTATTAGATTCACATATGTGTAGTATTGTCCTTAAATCAACTTAGCAAATGAGTGATAGATGGTTACATAAAAAAGAGTCATAATGTGGTAAAAAGTTCGATTCTAGGTTGATAACATATCTCATGGGAAGTTTCTTCAGTAAATTTCCATTTAACCATGTAAGGTGGGGTTCGATGTCATGTGGCTCAATTAACCAATCTCTCTAATTATTTACATCATATTTGACCAATTAGATAATTGAACGTCAAAACCCAAGCTACAAAACTATCATATTGATGGGAGATTATCAGACAATAGACAGATTCTGGAAGAGAAAGATGTGTTTGAGAATGACTTTATTATTGTAATCTATATTATGCATTGTATCCATATGTAAGCAGCTGTGATATATAAGATGTAAAAACGAACTGTTGCATTGTTGTTCCTGGTAAGACTAACGTCTTAAGAAACAGTAAAAAGTAAATACACAACGTGAAGCAGAAGCAAAGACGGCTAGAGACAAATTCTAGACGACCACACGGCTACTAAGATATGTAGTAAGAAAAGATGCATGGGTCGTACGTAGGATGTGGCGACCGGAGTTGGTTCCCCCGCTCTCCACGTCTGAAAGAAGGCCCATTGTGCTACAATTGTTTAATCAATGTATGCTGTCATAGGGTCAAAACCCGCTCGTACGACCCCTGACGCGACCTTCCAGTACAACTAGTCAGATCTTCATATAGTGTAGGCCATCGGAAGTATAAAAAAACGAAACGAAATATAGATCTGTATTTTAATCAGATTGTATCGGTTGCATGTTTGTTCGCATGTTCAGCGTTTTTATGCTGCGTTTTCTTTAACCTCTTGTGTACTAAAGGAAAAACCGGATGTAGGATAATTTTCATGGAGATCTGAAAGGATAATTTTCATGGAGATCGGTTCCGAAATATTTCCGTTGCGGTTTTAAAATGTTATCCAACGGCACTACTGGATCACGATTATACAAAGAGAAAAATTTGTAGATTCATTTCCATTAAATCGAATAGCGACCAAAGTTTGATTCAAATATAAATCCCTGGGCCCTGTTTCACAAAAACTTAAACTAAAATAGATTTTAACTAAAATCAAACTGAAATTTTAAATTTTATGCGTTTCACGAAGATCGATTGTAACTTAAAATGCAATTTTAATAGATTTTAGTTAAAATTGCTTGCGCTCGCGCAGTGCACAATTCCGGAGAGGCACTTAGGGTGTAAGCATACACTCTTCGGAACTGAAAACTGTTGCCAGGTTGAACTAACCGTTACAAAACCAATGAGGAGGATTCCATACGTTGTAACAATGTCTACACATGGCCAGACAGTCGTAGAGAGATGAAATAAATTACTTTTATTGCGTGTTATTCGTGACCTTGGGATTTGATTTACTCGCAGGCTTCAATGGAAATAATGCGTATGGATAAACTAAATCGTTTGAATTTCGTAGTTTTATGGTATTTTGGATAACCGAAACTATTGAGAAATTGTCACAAACATGTGATATTTCTGACTCAAACGATTAATCTAGACTAAAGTATTGTCGATTTTTAAAAGTATTTTAATAACTTTTAAACTAATACACGAAATAACCAATGTTCCGATGCCTAGATTTGAAATGTCAGTCCCATGGACCCTTTCAAAAATAATTTGAAAATGCCAAAGTGCCACACTCCTTATTGGATAATGCCCATATCTTACTAAATTAAAAATGATTTTTTTCCCAATATAAAATACCCCTGGCTCCTATATAAATCATCATAACACCAAAACCATAAATACTTTGCATATGGTGTATCTAGTATTATAGAACTGACGGGGTTTCGATTCCCCGGTTGTGCGTGACAGGGAGTAGGGTCGCCCGTCCAACCTCGTAGGTTTTCTCCGGGTCCTCACACTACTAGATGTAACGTTTCCTTGAAGGGAAAACGACGTTTGGGGTATGGGGAGCTTGGTATCTCTGCCACCAGTGATCAATTCCTGGCTGATCACGAGCCACCGGTAAACGGAACTTCGGAAGGGTGTGTAAGGACCAGCTAAAAAGTGGTCAGTAACGGTGTTTTGCTAAAATTATAATAAGCTTCACCGTAGGAATAAAACAGACTCGTTCAGTTTTCAAACCTTTATGTAACAAAAACTTTCAAAATATATTTATATCAGTATTTACAGCTTAAATACGTTTATTTCTATTAATAACTGTCCTTTTTCGGGTGAACAGCGTTCACCGTACTCTGTAAGTGTCTTGACTCTTTCGGGCGAATAGCATTCGCCGTACTTTTCTTCAATCCGCAACCTGTCTTTTTCGGGCAATCCTAGTTTGCCGTACTCGCTGAAAGAGAAAGAAGCTTTTAAGGAGCTTCTGTGCCATCGGAACGTAGCTTGTCAATATCAGCGAGTTCTTCGCTGACCTTGGACCACAGTCCCAGAGGCTAGCCTGCCGTGCAAATTCCAGCCATCTAGACGTATCTATAAGAGACATTTATTCCTACTGGCGATTCACAAATATTGCATGAAGAAATTCAAATCATAAGTACATAAACACGACTAATAAACAGTATCATATTGATTATAAAAGTACAATGTATATATTGGTTACACTATATATGTCACAAAACACTAATCATTAGATAATAATAATTATTTACTAATTATATAAATCACTTTAGGAGGTAGGAGTTATCCGTTGTTTAATTTAACAGTTATATAATTACCCTGGTTATAAAGGTACGAACAATTAAGGTATTTAAACAAATGATTACGAAAGAACATAACACTATAGATTTCTATGATAAGACATATAATACATGTTTAATATATATATAAATGACAATGTCCTACGCTAACAAATAATGAAATATGATAGTATCAGTAAATATAAAAAAACAAAGTAGTCGCGATCATCCTGGCTCTTGACTGCTTCACTACCCACGCCTTCGTAACTTCTCACCCGTCCTCGATGTATAAATCAAGCCTTAATTCCAACATCTGGCTAACTTGAACACCTACAGTTCTTGAAGATCTGTTTGTAGCCCGGGTGGTTGTTGCTGATTCTGTGGGTGGATTTGGGGACCCTAACAAACTCTCCGGTTGTTTCGTTTAATATATACATTTCTTCTCGGCTGTCATTAAGTTGACTGATAGTTTGTGAAGTTTCAGACATTAATTCAATTTCGGGGTCCTCTCCAATATCATTTCTTGTTAAAGTACTTTCTGCAAGACGTTGTGTGGGAGTAGATACAACCTGAATTGTGCTTCTGATGCGAGGCTGTGGAACTGAAAGTTGCGGTCTTGTCGGACGTCTGGTTGCTACCATTTCCACTTGATGTTTAGAGAACATGTGGTTTTCTAAGTTTAACTTAGAGGTATATGATCTACCACAAACTCGACATCTCGTTATTCTCTGTTGACAAGATTTTTCGTGACTCTTTCTGTCTTCCACTATTTTACCGCAATGTCTGCAAAATTCAGCAATTTCAATACAGGACGTATTCTTTAAATCTCGAAGGTAACTTCGTTTGTCGATTATATTTTGACAGAAAATAACTAGGGTTGTCTTCTTGATTTTGACGAGTAGTTTCTGTTTCGATTTCTCCCTGACTATGGTCAAAATCCTGAAAAACACTGGTACCGGAAGTAGGCGCATCACAAGTCTCTTTGACAGGACAAAGTTTTAATCTGTCCGTATGCACTACTTTCTGTTTTGTACCAAAATCAATTTCCATCGTTGTATCAGTGATTTTCTTTACAATCTTGAAAGGTCCTGTCCAAGGTTTATGGAATTTTGGCGGAATGCCTTTTTTATGCACTTGGGAATGGACATAAACCGTATCTCCTGTTTGGAATTTCCTGGAAAACGACTTTAAATCGTAATATTTCTTCTGTCTAGCAGCCGAATTTTTCAGGTGGTCTCTGATAAACGCAAAGGTATCCTGAAATTTTTCTCGGATATTAGCAGCAAAGCTACCGATATTTTCTTCTACGTCTGGTGGAAGTCCATAGTGGAGTTCGAGAGGGGTGTAAACATCCCGACCAAACATTAAGAAGTTCGGTGAACACCCGGAACTTTCTTGCAAAGTGCATCGATATGCAAACATCACATACGGTAGATAGTCATCCCAGTCATCTTCCTTCGTGCGGACGTAAGCAGCTAACATGTTCTGTAATGTCCGATTAAATCGTTCTACCTGTCCATCAGATTGGGGATGATAAGCGGTTGTTCGAGTCTTAGTTATACCAAGTAATTTACAAATTTCTGCAAAAAGTTTACTCTCGAACTGGCTTCCCTGGTCACTATGGATCTGAAATGGCAGCC
The DNA here is from genome assembly GCF_932274485.2 of Patella vulgata. Lineage (NCBI taxonomy): Eukaryota > Metazoa > Mollusca > Gastropoda > Patellidae > Patella > Patella vulgata. Next base: position 11,602,833 of record NC_065885.2, read on the forward strand.
CAATCCGTAGGAACACCTCTTCAACTAAAATCTTTGCGATTGTTATTGTCTCCATATTAGCCATTGGAAAAGCTTCCGTCCATTTTGTAAAATAATCGGAGATTACTAGTATATAGTAATTGCCTGACGACGTTGGTGGGTCTATCCTACCCATAATATCAATGGCAATTCTTTCCAATGGTGCGCCCGCTAAAAATGAGCTAAGTTTACCTCTTTTCTTGTTTCCTTTTCTTCTGTTGCAGACATCGCAGCCCGTTACATAATCTCGTACAGATTTGTTGATTCCTGGCCAGTAGTAGGTTGTTTTAAGTCTGGCCAGAGTCTTGGTTACCCCCAAGTGTCCTCCAGTGGGTAAATCGTGCGCCAGACTAATAACAGTCTGTCTGTGTTCCTTCGGTACTAGTTTCTGGAATCTTTCTTGTTTGACAGGAGATTTAACTTTTCTGCTAAGAATCCCATTTACCAACTCGATATATTGCCACTGGTTGTACAGCTTTTTAATACATTCTGATTCTGGGGAAACGTCTTCTAGACTGGGCTGTACACCTGTCTTTTTCCATTTCCTAAAGAGCTTAAGATCAGCATCCATTTCCTGCAATTCCTCGAATTGAGTTGGATCTGCGCCAATTACATTTATTACCCGTTTTCTGGATTTCCCTTCGTTCCGACCACACTGCTTGCAGGGAAGTCTTGACAGGCCATCGGCATTTTTGTGAACCAAACCAGGTCGATAAGTTATCTTAAAATCATAAGAGGATACGACTTCTAGCCACCTGGCTAGTTGTCCCTCTGGATTTTTGAAATTCAAGAGCCATGTCAAGGCTCCATGTTCGGTTCTGACAACGAACTTCTTTCCATATAAGTACGGTTTAAAGTATTTCATAAAATGTACTATTGCTAACAGCTCCTTCCTGGTAACACAATAACATTTTTCCGCTTTTGTCAGCGTTCGGCTGCCATAGGCAATTACTCTTTCTCTACCATCTATCTTCTGCGAGAGCACTGCACCGATTCCGTATCCACTGGCGTCTGTATCTAAAATGAAGTCTTCACTCGGATCTGGAAATGCTAGGATCGGTGATGTAGTTAGCCTTTCTTTCAACGTACTAAAAGCATCTTCCTGCTCTTGATTCCAAATAAACGGTACTTCCTTTTGAGTAAGTTTATGCAAGGGAGCAGCAATATGCGAAAACCTTTCAATAAAGCGGCGATAGTACGAACAAAGTCCAAGGAAACTTCTCAGTTCTTTTAGAGTTTTTGGCTTTGGACAGTTCTTCACGGCTTGGATTTTCTCTGGGTCAGTAGAAATACCATTTTCTGATACAATATGTCCTAAGTAACTTACTTTTTTCTGAAGGAGGAAACATTTATTTTGTTTCAACTTCAGACCAGCATTTTGTAACCGATGAAATACTTCTGTTAATCTGGCTAGATGGTCTTTAAATGATCTTGAAAATACAATTATATCATCAAGATAAACCAGACAAGTTTCCCATTGAAGACCTGCTAAGACCGATTCCATTAACCGCTCAAAAGTTGAGGGGGCATTGCAAAGGCCAAAGGGCATTACCCGGAATTGAAACAGACCTTTAAATGTGGTGAATGCTGTTTTGTCTTTATCATCTTCCGACATTTCTACCTGCCAATATCCAGAGGCAAGATCCAATGTTGAAAACCATTTAACCCCGGTTAGTGAATCGAGCGTCTGGTCTATCCTAGGTAGTGGATAAGCATCCTTCTCTGTAATATTGTTTAGCTTCCTATAGTCTACAATGGTCGCAGTGTTGGCCTATCTTTAATAGAGTTAAAACTTCTGGTGGACACTATGCTCAAACATGCACCAGTATCGATTAGTCCGTGAGTTTGAACATCTTCAATCATCATGAGCACATGCAACCCTGCCTCAGTTGGTTCATTCGAAAACTTCCGCCTTCTATGATTACGGCGGTTGTTTACGGGTCTAATGTTGGACTTATCGGTCTCTTTCTTAGCATATTTGGTGCTTCTATCCGGGCAATGGATAGATAGATGTCCCGGCTTCCTACAATTATTACAAACGATCGGGTTTGGTGGTCGTTTGTCTCTTTCTTCAAATTTACTCTTTAGTTGCTCAACCATTTTAGTAAGAGAGTGAATCTGTTCTTTCATTTCCTTCACATCGTCCGTTTTAGGGTTACCCTGTACACCTCTGGTATACTTTTCCTTCGGCAGTTTAGCTTCATGTGAAGCTCTGAAAGATTCGAGCTCGATAGCCACTTGAATACTTTGCTCAATGTTGCATGGTCTAGTTTGTTGTACTTTCCATACCATATCACTGTCTTCTTGAAGTGCGTCCAGAAAAGCATCTCTCGCAAGAATGTCTTGTAAACCTTGCTCCGCCGTTGGATATGCCATGTGCACAAGTCGTTTGATTGACTGGCCCAACTCTGTGAGTTTTTCTCGTGGATGTCTTCGACGGGACTTCAACTCTGTACGGTACAGTTCTGTCTGATTCCTTGGCTGGAATCGTCTCTCCAGGGCGTTCACCAAGATTGTGTACTTGTACCTCTCTGTAGACTGGAGCGAACTCAACACTTGCTGGGCTGGCCCTGTTAAGCTTCCAGCTAGATATAGACCCTGCTCTTCTGGTGTCCATCCGTTTAACTTAATACATGTCTCGAAGTGAACTAAATAGTCTATTAAGGGCGTGCTTCCATCAAATTTTGAGGCAACCAAAATTGGCTTTTTATAAACTGGTGGCACCAATGGTCGGTTACGTACTGTTCTCTCAGCTTCAACATTTGCTTGATATCTAGGAACCATTGGGTTTAGCACAGGCGGAGACAATGAAGTCCTGAACTCCGGGTTTTCAAATAATGGAGGAGTTGGTAAACGTTGTCTCGACTCTTGCTTTAACGGTGTTGGACGTGGCAGATAATGTGTATCTTGTGGCACTTCGAAATCATCAAGTAACCGCCTAGTCTGCTGAGTGATAAAGGATGGAGGTCTTCTAGTTGTGCTCTCGTCAACTGGATTAAAACTACGAAAGCCAGCGCGCTCTTTTTCTTTCTGTTCACCAGCACCATCCTCCAAACCCAAGCTTTTACTCAGGGTTTTTAATTCACTAGAGATTTCTTCTAATTTCTTTTTTCCTGCCTTGTCCGCCAAACTTGTTGGTGTATCAGGGAGTTCTGCCATTTTGAAAGATTGTCAAAAGGTTTTAATACTGAATGTCTATTTTTATTCCTTATTCCATACAATTATCCCACCTCTGCCACCAAAAACGTGTAACGTTTCCTTGAAGGGAAAACGACGTTTGGGGTATGGGGAGCTTGGTATCTCTGCCACCAGTGATCAATTCCTGGCTGATCACGAGCCACCGGTAAACGGAACTTCGGAAGGGTGTGTAAGGACCAGCTAAAAAGTAGTCAGTAACGGTGTTTTGCTAAAATTATAATAAGCTTCACCGTAGGAATAAAACAGACTCGTTCAGTTTTCAAACCTTTATGTAACAAAAACTTTCAAAATATATTTATATCAGTATTTACAGCTTAAATACGTTTATTTCTATTAATAACTGTCCTTTTTCGGGTGAACAGCGTTCACCGTACTCTGTAAGTGTCTTGACTCTTTCGGGCGAATAGCATTCGCCGTACTTGTTCTTGAATCTGTCAGTGTTTTTCCTTTTTCGGGCGAATAGCATTCGCCGTACTTTTCTTCAATCCGCATCCTGACTTTTTCGGGCAATCCTAGTTTGCCGTACTCGCTGAAAGAGAAAGAAGCTTTAAAGGAGCTTCTGTGCCATCGGAACGTAGCTTGTCAATATCAGCGAGTTCTTCGCTGACCTTGGACCGCAGTCCCAGAGGCTAACCTACCGTGCAATTCCAGCCATCTAGACGTATCTATAAGAGACATTTATTCCTACTGGCGATTCACAAATATTGCATGAAGAAATTCAAATCATAAGAACATAAACACGACTAATAAACAGTATCATATTGATTATAAAAGTACAATGTATATATTGGTTACACTATATATGTCACAAAACACTAATCATTAGATAATAATAATTATTTACTAATTATATAAATCACTTTAGGAGGTAGGAGTTATCCGTTGTTTAATTTAACAGTTATATAATTACCCTGGTTATAAAGGTACGAACAATTAAGGTATTTAAACAAATGATTACGAAAGAACATAACACTATAGATTTCTATGATAAGACATATAATACATGTTTAATATATATATAAATGACAATGTCCTACGCTAACAAATAATGAAATATGATAGTATCAGTAAATATAAAAAAAACCAAAGTAGTCGCGATCATCCTGGCTCTTGACTGCTTCATAGAGACCCCTACGCGCAAGTGAATTATTCAAATAAAATTGAACCATGTGTTAGTGCCGAAATTACCTAGTTTGTGTCTAGTGGACGTTTAAACCCCATCTCTCTCTCTCTCTCTCTCTCTCTCTCATTTTAAACAACTGTAGACCTACAAAAGTTGTTTTTTTGGGGGGGTCTATTAACTTGAATTTATACTTGAATCATGGTAATATATAAAATAGTAACAAAGAGTTTTGTTTATTGGGGTTTTGAGGGTTTTTTTTGTTCTTGGGGTTTTAATTTGCTTATATTGCCTTACAATAAAATAAACGACTGGGACGCAGCTATATTTCCCATGCAATGAAAAGAAATTAAATGAAAATTATTTTTGTGAATGATAGTATGTTTAAATTATATAACCCGGGCCATTTGCAATATTATCATTATTCCAAATATCTATATGTCGCAATAGATCTCACAACGTAGCTCTAATCAATGTTTGTTAGGAGAGGGTGACGGCTGTCCTAAGTTAAAATTGATTTTAGTTAAAATTGTCCCTAAAATAGTTTTCTGAAACGCATCTATTTTAAGTTAAGATACAATTTTAAAATCATTTGTTACCACCATTCTTTGAATAAAATGACTAACAATTACCCTACATGACTGAAACGCTATACTCTATACTCCGGGATTGCGGCAAGAACACGGTATTTTGAAATATTTTTATTCCAGTCCGTAAAATAACCGTTTTGAATCCCCATTGTATGGTTTAATTATATTTGCAACCGATTTCGTGAAATATACAGGTCACAATTCTATGGAATACAGTTACTGCTTATCACAGAGTGACTTTTCGACTAGCCTTCTCTAGTCATTATCAAGCAATGATAAAATATGAAAATATGACAAGACAATATATACAATGTACAGAACAATACTTGATCAGCATTAACTAAGTTGTTGTGTACATGTATATATTGTCTTGTCATATTTTCACATTTTATCATTGCATGCTAATGACTAGAGAAGCGTAGTCGAAAAGTCACTCTGTGGTAAGCAGTAACTGTATTCCATAGAATTGTGACCTGTATAACCCAGTTCAAATACTAAATGCCATTAAAACAATGAATTCGTGGAAATTGAAGAAGACAAGCCTGACAAACCAAAGAAAGAGATGCCCACAGAATGGCTAATGCTGTCTGCCCTGGATACAGCGCCAAGAATAACTGTAGTACTACTGGATCACTGACTTCTTCAATGTTGTTTTCCTTTCGTGACCAAACCTACAGACTACAGTTCAGGTTCTTTCTAAGTTTTATTCTTCAAAATGTGAGGCAATTGTTAGCCACAAATCCCCGCCCCTACCCCACCCCATTCTGAAGAATTACGTGCTATGTTTCTTGTTTACGAATTTGGAACGACTAAACACAATATTGTGAAACCACCCCTTTTAATGAAATCAATTAGAATAAAGGAAGTAATTGAACACAAACATCTTGGACTTACTTTTCAACCCAATTGTAAATGGAACAGCCACATTGATAGTATAATTAGTAAAGTATCTAAATTAGTAAACTGTCTACGCTCCTTGAAATATCGCTTAAACAGAAAATCGCTAAACACCTTATATTCTTCATTCATTCTGCCGCACTTTGACTATGCCGATGTTATCTGGGACGGGAGCACTGACTACTTATCTAATAATCTCGAATGCTTCAGCTTGATGCACTACGCACTATTTGTGGGGCGGTTAAAGGTACTCGCTACGCTTCCCTCTACGCGGAAACTGGGTTTATTCCACTCAAAGAACGACGAAATCGACACAAATTAAAATTACTATACACAATTATAAACAACCATGACCCCTCCCTATCTTAAGAATCTCATAAATTTGGAACCAACAAATACATACTCATTTCGAAACGAAGATAAAATTAAAGAAATCTGATGTCGTACTGAAATATTTTCTAAATCATTTATTTCATCCAACATAAGAGAGTGGAATAAACTCAGCCTCCCTGCTAGAAACTCAAGAACTCTTAAAATATTCTCCGACCATCTCCCCAAATCAGATATAAAAATTCCATCTTTTTACTACAACGGTCAGCGGAAACTCCAGATAATCCATAGTAAACTTAGACTCCGATGTTCTGACCTACAGGGCCACAAATACCTCAGACATGTGCTGACAGCCCCGCATGCCTCTGTGGTCACATTTTTGAAGATCCTCATCACTACCTCTTGCAATGCTCCTTACATTCAAATGCACGAAAGGAAACCATAGACAAATTACAACACGATCATAAAAACATTAACTATCTCTTGTTCGGGTCCACAACTCACTGTACCGATGTAAACAACAATATTTTTAATCAAGTCCAGACGTTTATTGACATGTCAAACAGATTTTAATCTTGCTTATTAATTGTTTTAATTTACAATATCAGTTTTAAATTTACGTGATGATGTAACATATAATATATATGGTACATTGCCATCCGTCTCATGATATATGTATTTACATATATTTATGTATGTGTTTGCCATTTTAACTGTGTATATACACCCATTTTGATCCTTTGTTTTAATATTATGTATGTATATTATCTAGAGAGAGGGGTTTTACATAGGCTAAGCCTGTTCCACAATCTCATCCAGACAAAATGAATAAAATATTGTTTATAAAAAAAAAAAATATAATTTGCCATGACAATAATATTGTTAGACTGAGTATACTCACCGTTCACCGAGCCACAGTTATTCCACGCACGGGAAACACCGCATCTCAATCTGTAAAATTATAATAATAATGCTCATTAAATGTTACAGGATAAATTTACCTTATTTGGATTGAAGTTATATTTCAAGTATTAAACATGAGATATATGACACGTCAGTCTAGCAGGAAGTTACTCGTCAATTCTTCGTGAACATATTCCCATTGGAGAACCTTTCTGTAATAATCATATTTATTGTTATCACAAAATAATCGTTTTTGAAATCACTAGAGTATATTAAAAGAGAGCTTAAAAACCTTTCGGAAACTCTTCATCAATCTGATTTACTGTTTATTGTTTCATCGCCTGGTTACTAGGTAACCTCGATATATTTTGCATAATATATGTATTAAATATATGATGTAAAATGATATCGCTGACATACAGCTAACGGGAAGAAAGGATTAACTTCCACTTGACACAAATTATGTCATTTCGGGACTAACATATGGCACAATGTTTATTTCAATAATTGCGGATTAAAAATGATTGATATGACAGAATTTTTAATGTATAATAGTATTTTTTGGTTTAAAAGGTATATCAGTCACCTGGCTTATTATATAGCATATGAATTTATTATGACTGAATATGTCTGCTTGCAACTTTTCAGTAAATCTAAACTTTAACACACCCTTTTATACAAATCTATTGGCCAACTGCTATAAAATTTACACAACGCATATAAAGAACTTTGTTCAAGCTAAAAACCAAAAAAATTTGGAATAAAACAATATAAAGATTAACAATAAAATCCTATATTTTTAAGAGTTTTCTTAACAATAATATGCGGTACTTATGGGAATACGTTGATAAAATAAAGAAGATAATCAATATTCAGAGAAATGAAATGAAATCTAATTTAACGTCCTAATGTTCTGCTCCGAATATACAGAGAAAGACAAAATTATCTTAAATGAAATAGAAAAAATGTATCTTGAGGTATGTAAAGGAAGTAGAAGGCTGAAAAGACGAAAAGGTTAATTTTAACAAAACTCCCTTGGAAGATGTAAATTATAATTTTATAAAATATACAATAATGAGCTTCCTAATGTTAATTCAAAATACATCATGACAGCCAGATAATAGTAAAATCTAGTAGACCAAAAGCTATTGACCAAATCTGGAGGTGGAAAATACATTTAAAATAATAAATACTTTATGTCTTAATACAAAACTGAGAAGCTTTGTATACAAATATCTCCATGGGATTATATTCACAAAAGATAAATTATTCCAAATTAAAAAATAATTTAATAACACACTACGTACCTTCTGCGAGTCTAATATTAAAAATGTGGAACATCTCTTTGTGTTATGTCCTTTCTCGCTAATAATATGAAATCATTTTATTACTATCTTAGATCGCAGTGATATAAAGATAACTAGACATGTCCTAGAGACAGGATTGATAGTTTTAATAAAAAAAAAAGAGCACACGCTTGTCGGTGATTTCAACATCTTATATATTAATGTGTTGTTTTTCTGCTGTTTGTCTTTTTCAAAAATCTTGAAAATGAAAGAATTATTAAAATCTGTCAAAAAGTCGCTATCTTATATAGCAAAAAACATTTCATCGAGAAAAACCTCTTTTTTTTTAAAAAAAAAAAACCAAATTGCTCATAACCTATGTTTACAGACCGATTGTGGTAAGCACCAGAATAAGCACCAAACGATTTTTTGTACGATCAGGGGCCATAATCCAGGAAGATACTGTCCGGTATGCGTGAATGTCTACATGTATATATTGTCTTGTCATATTTTCACACTTTATCATTGCATGCTAATGACTAGTGAAGCGTAGTCGAAAAGTCACTCTGTGATAAGCAGTAACTATATTCCATAGAATTGTGACCTGTATACCCCAGTTCAAATACTAAATGTCATTGAAACAATGAATTCGTGGAAATTGAAGAAGACAAGCCTGACAAACCAAAGAAAGAGATACCCACAGAATGGCTAATGCTGTCTGCCCTGGATACAGCGCCAAGAATAACTGTAGTACTACTGGATCACTGACTTCTTCAATGTTGTTTTCCTTTCGTGACCAAACCTACAGACTACAGTTCAGGTTCTTTCTAAGTTTTATTCTTCAAAATGTGAGGCAATTGTTAGCCACAAATCCCCGCCCCTACCCCACCCCATTCTGAAGAATTACGTGCTATGTTTCTTGTTTACGAATTTAGAACGACTAAACACAATATTGTGAAACCACCCCTTTTAATGAAATCAATTAGAATAAAGGAAGTAATTGAACACAAACATCTTGGACTTACTTTTCAACCCAATTGTAAATGGAACAGCCACATTGATAGTATAATAAGTAAAGTATCTAAATTAGTAAACTGCCTACGCTCCTTGAAATATCGCTTAAACAGAAAATCGCTAAACACCTTATATTCTTCATTCATTCTGCCGCACTTTGACTATGCCGATGTTATCTGGGACGGGTGCACTGACTACTTACCTAATAATCTCGAATGCTTCAGCTTGATGCACTACGCACTATTTGTGGGGCGGTTAAAGGTACTCGCTACGCTTCCCTCTACGCGGAAACTGGGTTTATTCCACTCAAAGAACGACGAAATCGACACAAATCAAAATTACTATACAAAATTATAAACAACCATGACCCCTCCCTATCTTAAGAATCTCATAAATTTGGAACCAACAAATACATACTCATTTCGAAACGAAGATAAAATTAAAGAAATTTGATGTCGTACTGAAATAATTTCTAAATCATTTATTTCATCCAGCATAAGAGAGTGGAATAAACTCAGCCTCCCTGCTAGAAACTCAAGAACTCTTAAAATATTCTCCGACCATCTCTTCAAATCAGATATAAAAATTCCATCTTTTTACTACAACGGTCAGCGGAAACTCCAGATAATCCATAGCAAACTTAGACTCCGATGTTCTGACCTACAGGGCCACAAATACCTCAGACATGTGCTGACAGCCCCGCATGCCTCTGTGGTCACATTTTTGAAGATCCCCAACACTACCTCTTGCAATGCTCCTTACATTCAAATGCACGAAAGGAAACCATAGACAAATTACAACACGATCATAAAAACATTAACTATCTCTTGTTCGGGTCCACAACTCACTGTACCGATGTAAACAACAATATTTTTAATCAAGTCCAGACGTTTATTGACATGTCAAACAGATTTTAATCTTGCTTATTAATTGTTTTAATTTACAATATTAGTTTTAAATTTACCTGATGATGTAACATATAATATATATGGTGCATTGCCATCCGTCTCATGATATATGTATTTACATATATTTATGTATGTGTTTGCCATTTTAACTGTGTATATACACCCATTTTGATCCTTTGTTTTAATATTATGTATGTATATTATCTAGAGAGAGGGGTTTTACATAGGCTAAGCCTGTTCCACAATCTCATCCAGACAAACTGAATAAAATATTGTTTATAAAAAAAAAATAAATAATAATTTGCCATGACAATAATATTGTTAGACTGAGTATACTCACCGTTCACCGAGCCACAATTATTCCACACACGGCAAACACCGCAGCTCAATCTGTAAAATTATAATAATAATGCTCATTAAATGTTACAGGATAAATTTACCTTATTTGGATTGAAGTTATATTTCAAGTATTAAACATGAGATATATGACACGTCAGTCTAGCAGGAAGTTACTCGTCAATTCTTCGTGAACATATTCCCATTGGAGAACCTTTCTGTAATAATCATACTTATTGTTATCACAAAATAATCGTTTTGGAAATCACTAGAGTATATTAAAGGAGAGCTTAAAAACCTTTCGGAAACTCTTCATCAATCTGATTTACTGTTTTTTGTTTCATCGCCTGGTTACTAGGTGACCTCGATATATTTTGCATAATATATGATTTAAATATATGATGTAAAATGATATCGCTGACATACAGCTAACGGGAAGAATAGGATTAACCTCCACTTGACACAAATTATGTCATTTCGGGACTAACATATGGCACAATGTTTATTTCAATAATTGCGGATTAAAAATGATATATGACAGAATTTTTAATGTATAATAGTATTTTTTGGTTTAAAAGGTATATCAGTCACCTGGCTTATAGCATATGAATTTATTATGACTGAATATGTCTGCTTGCAACTTGCCAGTAAATCTAAACTTTAACACACCCTTTTATACAAATCTATTGGCCAACTGCTATAAAATTTACACAACGCATATAAAGAACTTTGTTCAAGCTAAAAACCAAATTATTTGGAATAAAACAATATAAAGATTAACAATAAAATCCTATATTTTAAAAAGTTTTCTTAACAATAATATGCGGTACTTATGGGAATACGTTGATAAAATAAAGAAGATCATCAATATTTAGAGAAATGAAATGAAATCTAATTTAACGTCCTACTGTTCTGCTCCGAATATATAGAGAAGGACAAAATTATCTTAAATGAAATAGAAAAAATGTATCTTGAGGTATGTAAAGGAAGTAGAAGGCTGAAAAGACGAAAAGGTTAAAGGCTCAATACCACTCTTGTTGTAACTGAATATGTCCCAATCTTTATTCTGGTCAACAAATTGTACTATTTTAGAATATTTCAATTAATTGATGATACAAATTTCATCTTAACACACCTTATTTAAAAATTTTGAAAAATTCAACATAATGGTTTGAAACGTCTAACGTAAACCTTTTCAAATGAAACTTCGATTTAAAAATATTTTCGAACCCTCTGGACAAGTAAAATAGGATGTAATGGATAATTTAAACAACAGGTAGGACACTTAAACATCTAGTACTTAGATAGAGATATTATTTATTTTCTGGAGCTTTCAAGCCAGCAAGAGTGTTATTGTTCCTTTAATTGTAACAAAATTCCCTTGGAAGATGTAAATTATAATTTTATAAAATATACAATAATGAGCTTCTTAATGTTAATTCAAAATACATTATGACAGCCGGATAAACGTAAAGTCTAGTAGACCAAAAGCTATTGACCAAATCTGGAGGTGGAAAATACATTTAAAATAATAAATACTTTATGTCTTAATACAAAACTGAGAAGCTTTGTATAAAAATATCTCCATGGGATTACATATATTCACAAGAGAAAAATTATTCCAAATTAAAAAATAATTTAATAACACACTACGTACCTTCTGCGAGTCTAATATTAAAAATGTGGAACATCTCTTTGTGTTATGTCCTTTCTCGCTAATAATATGAAATCATTTTATTACTATCTTAGATCGCAGTGATATAAAGATAACTAGACATGTCCTAGAGACAGGATTGATAGTTTTAATAAAAAAAAAGAGCACACGCTTGTCGGTGATTTCAACATCTTATATATTAATGTGTTGTTTTTCTGCTGTTTGTCTTTTTCAAAAATCTTGAAAATGAAAGAATTATTAAAATCTGTCAAAAAGTCGCTATCTTATATAGCAAAAACATTTCATCGAGAAAAACCTCTTTTTTTTTTTAAAAAAAACCCAAATTGCTCATAACCTATGTTTACAGACCGATTGTGGTAAGCACCAGAATAAGCACCAAACGATTTTTTGTACGATCAGGGGTCATAATCCAGGAAGATACTGTCCGGTATGCGTGAATGTCTACAGGAACCTAGATCTTCTGGATATAAACAAAATCAGATAAAAATTGTGACCTCTAGACGGTCCACAACCTTGGTATTATATACTTTTACACTATTTGCACAACAACACAACGACTATACAACAATACTTGATCAGCATTAACTAAGTTGTTGTGTACATGTATATATTGTCCACAAGACAATACTTGATCAGCATTAACTAAGTTGTTGTGTACATGTATATATTGTCTTGTCATATTTTCACACTTTATCATTGCATGCTAATGTCTAGTGAAGCGTAGTCGAAAAGTCACTCTGTGATAAGCAGTAACTATATTCCATAGAATTGTGACCTGTATACCCCAGTTCAAATACTAAATGTCATTGAAACAATGAATTCGTGGAAATTGAAGAAGACAAGCCTGACAAACCAAAGAAAGAGATACCCACAGAATGGCTAATGCTGTCTGCCCTGGATACAGCGCCAAGAATAACTGTAGTACTACTGGATCACTGACTTCTTCAATGTTGTTTTCCTTTCGTGACCAAACCTACAGACTACAGTTCAGGTTCTTTCTAAATTTTATTCTTCAAAATGTGGGGCAATTGTTAGCCACAAATCCCCGCCCCTACCCCACCCCATTCTGAAGAATTACGTGCTATGTTTTTTGTTTACGAATTTGGAACGACTAAACACAATATTGTGAAACCACCCCTTTTAATGAAATCAATTAGAACTAGATCTGCTACTGTCCCATGCCGATATGAAAGCTTTCATATTCATCGTCACGTGACATGGATTATATCAAGTATCTTAAAAGAAAAAAGAACAACAAAAAATAATTATCAAAATCGGTGAAAAAGTCGCGAAGTTACAAGTCTAAATATAGTGAGAAACATTGCACCCGGGCAACAAAATAATCTGAAAACTAAAGGGAAATAACTGAGAGTTGGATTGCTGTAATCGGAATGACTTTCCGTTCCAGAAGTTTCAGAAAAATGGATCAAGCCGTTTAAAAACGGGACGGATGAGAACATGAAACGAAAATGGCGGGAAAGAACTAAAAAGGGGCAGGAAAATATCAAAAAAATAAATGAAATAACTTTGAACGGAACTAACATTGTTTGAATCAGATTGACCTTAGCTGTTCGAATATTTAGGTTAAATTTGTAAATTTTGAAAATTAAAGGCATAAATTGTCCTGTTAACAATTTTGTCGGCACGTAAAAGGTCAAAGGCGAAATACGAAATTTTCAAACACCAAAAAATCGATCTTGATCTCGAGCTATCCTGAAATGCATTAATTTCAGAAATATGAGACGCAAATGACATATTACAGCCTATTGTAGTTCATTTTCACGTCTGTTCAAGTGGATTTTTCACTGTTCTTCATATTCAATTCAAATGGAGACCATCAGTTGACCGAAAATCTTTTTTTTTTGTTGCTAAAACTCTTTTTTTTAATCGGATCAAAATGGGAGTAAGGCACAAAGTCTGGGGTGGCAATGGGCGTATTGTGTCCGAATTTCATGGTTTTCGGACAAACGGTGCCGGTGTCGTGGCGATATTCCACTTTTTTCGCACTTACTGAAGCCGTAAATGGCGGAAAAAGCCGAACGACAGGAACCGTGTGAAGAACAAACGACCTGAACGAACGCAGGTATCGCCTAGGTACCAGCGTGAAAAGTTCCTCGCCGGAATTTGGTAGTCATCGTACCTTTGGTTCAAGCGTGGCGCATGCGGGAAGTCAAACGACATTACGGTCGATTAGGGGATTTTGGGTATATTTCGGAGTGGTTTGGTATGTGACGGTGGATCGGGGACCCGGATTGATCTATTGTAATAAACGTTGAAGAATGATCAAATTTTCGATAACGGGGTTGATTTGCTCTGCCCAGGCAACGTTCCGTTGGGCCGATTGCCTTCAATTTTGCACGGGATGTACCTTGGGATTCAAGCTATCACATATTAAAAATAGAAGAGTCTGGAATTCCGAGAACGTTGAAAATAAATTCGAAACCCACCCCCACCGATCAAAGTTTTTTTGCTTAAAAAATTGCCGTATTTTATCGAATTTTTATTGTTCTTGATATCTGAGCATTTTCTCCTTTTAATATGTGATAAATATCATCGCGGCGCAGCCAACCGCTAGAAATTCTAGAGATTTGGATCACTGGAAGGATGCCTCAGCAGTCAAAAAAGGTCAAAATACGCGATTTCGGTTTCTAGTGTCGATACATCGTTGCGGTCATTTTAAAAAATTGTCTTTTAAGGATAATGTGTATAGTACAAATACCTATCACATACGGGAGAGGCGATAAAATCCCTTTGCATTTGCAATTTCAAAATTAATTAAAACCAATATTAAATTCCGAAAATCGGTTTTTTGCTAAAACTCTTTTTTTTTTAATGGGATCAAAATGGGAGTAAAGCACAGAGTCCGGGGTGGTAATGGGCGTTTCGCGGCGAAATTCCACCTTTTTCCCCTTATAGAAGCCGTAAAAAAAAAAACCGACCTGGAGCCGTGCCAAGAACAAACGACTTGAACGAATGCAGGTATCACCTTGAAATTTTCAGGGTACCTAGGTACCAGCGTGAAAAGTTCCTCGCCGGAATTTGGTACTCATGGTACCTTTGGTTCCAGCGTAGCGCATGCGCGAAATCAAAACCAGCTAAACTCAAAGCAACCTTTTCGGCACGGAAAACATCAAAGGCAAAATTCGAATTTTTGAAATATTCAAATACCAAACATTCGACAATGAGCCAGGCTATCCTGGAATGTATTAAATTCGGTATTAGGAGATAGATTCTTTAAGCCACGACCAATTGTGTATGTTTTCAAGCCCATTAATGTGGATATTTCACTATTTTTCATATTCAATTCAAAATGGTGACCATCATTTGGCCTAAATCAAAATTCTGCTCTGAACGTTTTTTAGGCATTCCATTAAGGATTCAGGAAATGTAATTCCCATGTCTGTAAGTAAAATATCGCAAAAGCAAAGTAATTTTTCACTTTTCAAGATGGTTGCATTTCCGGTTCGATCGACAAACTCCATATTTTGCATATGAATCAGTAATTACTTGTCTAGTATCGAGAAAAAAAATTAGGTCATTCTGACCTATATTTCGATGATTTTTTTTGAAAATTTTGATCATTAATTTCATTAAGGGGAGATAATTTAGCAAATTTCTAATCATACTTTTGAAGTCGCATTGGTAAGATCTACTTACATGCTAAATTTCATGAAAATCGTACAGCTATTAAAGAAGTTGTCAAATTGGTCATAAATACCGGTTCGAAATCACAGCGACAAATTTTCGAAATTCGAAAATCTGAATCTGCAGATTTGAAGTAATTGTCTCAAGGTACTCAAAGAAAAAAGATTTAGTAAAATAGGTCAAATAGTCACAAAGTTACAGCATTGTAGGTCAAATGCATTCGTTCGTAAAATTCGGTGATTTCGGATTCGTAAAACGTTTTGAAAATATATTTAATCAACAGCCACTACCCATTTTTGGGGGGATAGGTAAAAGTTTCAGAAAGATCCTATGGTTAGATTCTGAGAAATCCGATTTGTGGATAAAACACACAAAAAAAAAATAATAACAACTAGATCTGCATAGCAGATATCAAAGCTTTCATATAAACTTCAAAAGGGGTTATTAGAATCTATGAATCAACAACCACTCTAACGGAAGATATTCTCTGGGCTAAAAAATCTTTTTTCTCTCAGCTACGAGAGATACGTAGAATTAAACCGGCCCAGAGCCGACCGTGTTGATACGAAGTCGCTTATTTGACATTGACACATAACTGAAGGTGGATAGGCCTACCCGTCCAGTTAATACAATGGGCAATCTCACATCGGTCCACTAAAGAGAGGCACATGCTAGTCGCCCCCTACTTCCCCAAGACATTTAGTCCAAACCTTGACTCTCATACATATAAACCATTTGGTACTACATGTACATGTATTTCGTACTTATATCATATTAAACCCCTCGGCCGCCATGTTGAATCACACAGTATTTAACGTTCTATATCCTAACATCTTTATGAAATCAACGACAAATCTAAACTTGGGCACTCCAACCATTTTTATTTTTACATCATTCAGTTTTTTTTAAATAAGTAATTCTATCACAAATTATAGTGAAGACTGGACCACTAAACTAGTTACCCATCAGTTTTTCTTTGTGTTAATGCGTTCTACATTTTCAAAGCAATGATTCTTATAATGTGCGAGCCGCCATGACACCGGCGGATATTATAACTTCGATAGGTGAGAAACTTCAGGTAGCAGTTGGGTTTCATCAAATCATATAATTATGCGGTACGGCTTCACCTTTATTTCAATGGGAATTGGTTTATTATATGTGCAGTGCAGTTTTAGGTCAGTTTATGTGTAAATTAAGGGAGCTATACATAGGCCAGTAACCTTTTTGTAGTCATTTGACTAAAAAAAACTTGCGGAAAGGAACTCCGTAGGACAAGCCACTACTGTGGCAGGAGTAAGGCGTATAACATAATGACTTATGTCATAGAGGCGTCCTGCCATATTAAAATACGTATTAGTGATTGTAACATAAACCTGTCGCTATCAATACCCGGCTGGAGATCTTGGTAGTATTCCTTATGTCATTGCGTAACTATAACTTGTTGTTGGCATGTCTTATCTAACTTTCTTTGTCTGATAAACTATATTGAATGTTAAACCTTCATATGATGCTTGATACATTAGACAGGTGTCTAATGAGCTCCTTTGTCTCGAATACGTTTATAAACTCAGAACAGAAACGAATCTTCAGGCGGGTCCAGGAGGCCATGCTAGGCGGGTGCCTAGATCAAGGTACCTAATGGATACGAGAGAGGTCCAGGCAGGGCTAGGAGTTAGGTCCGGCCAGGACTGAGCTAAGGCCATAGGCGCCTTGGCACGAGACGGTACGAGACGACAGCTTCTGGAGTTAGCACACTCATGCTAAGTCAAGCTAATTAAGTCATGACTCCTTCCATATAGTTAGTTCTACGGTCGTTTACATCACGATGTTTGTACCTAATATTGTAAGAAGCAGAATAAAACTATTATTAGATGTATATACCAGTGTTGTCATCAAAGAACCCGATTTAAGAACCAATATTGTCACAGGCGGAAGACATCAGTAGTGGAACCATTTCTAAGTTAATCCCGAAGTGCGTTGCTATTGTAAGAATATATAAAATCGGGTTTCCGTTCCGCTTTTTTTTTGCTGTAGTTTGAGTAATGAGTTAGAACGTATATTTTGTAGTCAAAAAATCATTGCAAATAGAAGACCTCATCCCCACCACCACCAACCTGTAATACACTAGCTAGCTTGTGTATTTCCATATTCCATTTCCGAGAGATAGATAGAGAACACGCGAAATATAAAGTGATTTTTCTTACAATCAGGGACCATAATTCATGAAGTTACGATTCGATATGCGCAAATATCGAAAGGAACCATATCTTTGGGTTATAAACATGCATGTCAAGTTTCATCAAAATCTTTCACTGTGAAAAACCGGGGCTAAGTCATCTGAAATCAAACAAATTTTACAATGTAGGTAGTGAAAACAAAATGTTATGTTAAGCGTTGTTCGAGGGTGGGGTGGGTGCATAAAATTCCAAATGCAAAGGGTTATTTTTCGTGCACGCCAATATGCACACAGGATTTCGATTTTTCGTCCTACCTAAAAAACTGCACGCAAAGTTAGTTGTCGGGCCTTCGGTCAAGAACCACAGACAAAGGGAGAGAACGGGGACCTCTGTTTTGCATACCATCCAAGCGACTAGGCACTAATCCTTGTACCATGGACGAGGGGACGGGCGTTTTTCGTCCCATCGAAACGACTAGACACAGATCCTTGCTAGGTCTTCCATACTTCACCACTGCCAACGGGGAACCACTTTGACCTCGGGTTTTCGTACCATCCAAACGACTAGACACTAATCCTTGCAAGGCCTTCCGTTCTGCAGCAAATGAGCCACGCTGGCCTCGTTTTGTCGTAACATACAAACGACTAGACAATGTTTCATAAATTAGTCATGTTCGCGTGGGTGGGTTGGCAGCAGAATTGATATGTACATGATAGTGACACGAGGAGGGGGGGGGGGGAGCGGGGTGTACACAAATCACACAAATCAGAGCTTTGTAATACACGCATATACTTGATATACTAAATACACAAATGGCTGAATTTCGAGACATTTCTGGCACTCTTTTATCACATAATGAGAACACTGCATTAATTTCTATATATCAATAAAATATGCCTCAGACCCATTGTTTATTTTATATTTATTTTATATTTTCTGGCAACAAATAGCATATAAATAAAACTAGATTTACTTTCTGATTATTTTTTTTAAATGAAATCATTCCAGGGCTTTTATTGACATTTCAGAAAATGTAGAGTTGGTCCCATGCACTTGAGGCCCAAGGTCCTTGAAGTTGTACAGCTGCACCCGGTGACCGATATTTATTTAACGGGGAATAAGTGATAATTCATATTATAACAGTAAATAATTAAAATATCCCATAGGGATTATAATAATATGTATATCATGTAGGTGTGCATGTAGGTTAAAATTGTGACCTCTGTAAATAGGCCCGTTCCTTGCATTTAGTTTTAGAGTTAGGAGTGCTAAAATTGAGAGAGCGAAATGGGGTTGATCGACCACTCGACACAAACTAGGTCATTTCGGGACTAACGTATGGTTCAATTTTATTTCAATAATTCGCTTGCGCGTAGGGGTCTAGCAGTGGGGGGAAACCGGGTGATCCTGAAAAAATACACAGGTTGGACGGGCGACCTACTCCTTGTCACGTACGGAAAGATACCCCAGCAGTCAAAATAGGTCAAAATAGGCGATTTCGGTTTCTAGTGTCGATGCATCGTTACGGTCAGTTTAAAAAATTGTCTTTTAAGGATAATGTGTATAGTACCAATACCTATCACATACGGAAGAGGCGATAAAATCTCTTTGCATTTCCAATTTCAAAATTAATTAAAACCAATATTAAATTCCGAAAATCGTTTTTTTGCTAAAACTCTTTTCTTTTTAATGTGATCAAAATGGGGGTAAAGCACAGAGTCAGGGGTGGTAATGGGCGTATTGTGTCCTAATTTCATGGTTTTCGGACAATCGGTGCCGGTGTCACGGCGAAATTCCACTTTTTTCCCCTCATGGAAGCCGTAAATTGACGCAAGGAGTAGGGTCGCCTGTCCAACCTTGTGAGTTTTCTCCGGGTCCTCCGGTTTCCTCCCACTGCTAAAGACCCCTACGCGCAAGCGAATTATTGAAATAAAATTAAACCATATGTTGGTCCCGAAATGACCTAGTTTGTGTCGAGTGGACGTTAAACCCCATTTCTCTCTCTCTCTCTCTCTCCGTAAATTGACTTGAGGCCAGTGTCCTTTAAGTTGTACAGCGGCACCAGGTGACCGATATTTATTTAACGGGGAATAAGTGATAATTCATATTATAGCAGTAAATAATTAAAATATTTCATAGGGATTATAACAATATATCATGTCTGGGTATTACAGGGTTAAAACCAATATTAAATTCCGAAAATCGTTTTTTTGCTAAAACTCTTTTTTTTTAATGGGATCAAAATGGGGGTAAAGCACAGAGTCCGGGGTGGTAATGGGCGTATTGTGTCCAAATTTCATGGTTTTCGGACAATCGGTGCCGGTGTCACGGCGAAATTCCACTTTTTTCCCCTCATGGAAGCCGTAAATTGACTTAGAAAAAAAAAAACGACGAAAGGCAGGTGACAAGAACAAACGACTTGAACGAATGCAGGTATCACCTTGAAATTTTCAGGGTGCCTAGGTACCAAAGTGAAAAGTTGCTCGCCGGAATTTAGTACTCATGGTACCGTTGGTTCCTATGTAGCGCATGCGCGAAATCAAAACCAGCTAAACTCAAAAGCAACCTTGTCGGCACGGAAAACATCAAAGGAGAAATTAGAATTTTTGAAATATTCAAATACCAAACATTCGACCATGATCCAGGCTATCCTCAAATGTATTAATTTCGGTAATAGGAGACAGATTCTCTAAGCCACGACCAATTGTGTATGTTTTCAAGCCCATAAATGTGGATTTTTCACTAATTTTCATTTTCATTTCAAAATGGCGTCCATCAGTTGACCTAAATCAAAATTCTAAACCGATAGATTTTTAGGCTTTCCTTCAAGCATTCAGAAAATGTAACTCTTATGTCTTTAAGTAAAATATTGCAAAAGCCGTATGGACTTTTCACATTTTGAGATGGTGGCACTTCCGGTTTGCTCGACAAACTCCATATTTTGTGTACTCATCAGTACTGTCTTAGCTAGTACAGAAAAAAAATTTCAAGGCAATCTGACCTATATTTCGTCGATTTTTTTTAAAACTTTGATCCTTAATTTCACCAAGGGGAGATAATTTCGAAAATTTCCAAGGACATCATTGAAGTCGCATTGGCAAGATCTACTAACATTCTAAATTTCACGAAAATCGCACAACTATTAAAGAAGTTGTCAAATTGGTAATAACTTCCGGTTCGAAATGACAGCGACGAATTTTCGAAATGCCAAAATCCGAAATTGCAGATTTGAAGTAAATGTTTCAAGATACTCAAAGAAAAAAGAATTAGTAAAATAGGTCAAATAGTCACAGAGTTACAGCATTGTAGGTCAAATGCATTCCTTCGTAAAATTCGGTGATTTCGGATTCGTAAAACGTTTTGAAAATATATTTAATCAACAGCCACCACCCATTTTTGGGGGGATAGGTAAAAGTTTCAGAACGATCCTATGGTTAGATTCTGAGAAATCCGATTTGTGGACAAAACACAAAAAAAAAATAACAATAATAATCTTAACAGAAACAATAAGCTTTCATATGTAATATGAAAGCTTAATAATAATCTTAACAGAAACAATAAGCTTTCATATGAAATATGAAAGCTTAATAAAGGAAGTAATTGAACACAAACATCTTGGACTTACTTTTCAACCCAATTGTAAATGGAACAGCCACATTGATAGTATAATTAGTAAAGTATCTAAATTAGTAAACTGCCTACGCTCCTTAAAATATCGCTTAAACAGAAAATCGCTAAACACCTTATATTCTTCATTCATTCTGCCGCACTTTGACTTTGCCGATGTTATCTGGGACGGGTGCACTGACTACTTATCTAATAATCTCGAATGCTTCAGCTTGATGCACTACGCACTATTTGTGGGGCGGTTAAAGGTACTCGCTACGCTTCCCTCTACGCGGAAACTGGGTTTATTCCACTTAAGAACGACGAAATCGACACAAATTAAAATTACTATACAAAATTATAAACAACCATGACCCCTCCCTATCTTAAGAATCTCATAAATTTGGAACCAACAAATACATACTCATTTCGAAACGAAGATAAAATTAAAGAAATTTGATGTCGTACTGAAATATTTTCTAAATCATTTATTTCATCCAGCATAAGAGAGTGGAAAAAACTCAGCCTCCCTGCTAGAAACTCAAGAACTCCTAAAATATTCTCCGACCATCTCTCCAAATCAGATATAAAAATTCCATCTTTTTACTACAACGGTCAGCGGAAACTCCAGATAATCCATAGTAAACTTAGACTCCGATGTTCTGACCTACAGGGCCACAAATACCTCAGACATGTGCTGACAGCCCCGCATGCCTCTGCAGTCACATTTTTGAAGATCCTCATCACTACCTCTTGCAATGCTCCTTACATTCAAATGCACGAAAGGAAACCATAGACAAATTACAACACGATCATAAAAACATTAACTATCTCTTGTTCGGGTCCACAACTCAATGTACCGATGTAAACAACAATATTTTTAATCAAGTCCAGACGTTTATTGACATGTCAAACAGATTTTAATCTTGCTTATTAATTGTTTTAATTTACAATATTAGTTTTAAATTTACGTGATGATGTAACATATAATATATATGGTGCATTGCCATCCGTCTCATGATATATGTATTTACATATATTTATGTATGTGTTTGCCATTTTAACTGTGTATATACACCCATTTTGATCCTTTGTTTTAATATTATGTATGTATATTATCTAGAGAGAGGGGTTTTACATAGGCTAAGCCTGTTCCACAATCTCATCCAGACAAACTGAATAAAATATTGTTTATAAAAAAAAAATAAATAATAATTTGCCATGACAATAATATTGTTAGACTGAGTATACTCACCGTTCACCGAGCCACAATTATTCCACACACGGCAAACACCGCAGCTCAATCTGTAAAATTATAATAATAATGCTCATTAAATGTTACAGGATAAATTTACCTTATTTGGATTGAAGTTATATTTCAAGTATTAAACATGAGATATATGACATGTCAGTCTAGCAGGAAGTTACTCGTCAATTCTTCGTGAACATATTCCCATTGCAGAACCTTTCTGTAATAATCATACTTATTGTTATCACAAAATAATCGTTTTTGAAATCACTAGAGTATATTAAAGGAGAGCTTAAAAACCTTTCGGAAACTCTTCATCAATCTGATTTACTGTTTTTTGTTTCATCGCCTGGTTACTAGGTAACCTCGATATATTTTGCATAATATATGTATTAAATATATGATGTAAAATGATATCGCTGACATACAGCTAACGGGAAGAAAGGATTAACCTCCACTTGACACAAATTATGTCATTTCGGGACTAACATATGGCACAATGTTTATTTCAATAATTGCGGATTAAAAATGATATATGACAGAATTTTTAATGTATTATAGTATTTTTTGGTTTAAAAGGTATATCAGTCACCTGGCTTATAGCATATGAATTTATTATGACTGAATATGTCTGCTTGCAACTTGCCAGTAAATCTAAACTTTAACACACCCTTTTATACAAATCTATTGGCCAACTGCTATAAAATTTACACAACGCATATAAAGAACTTTGTTCAAGCTAAAAACCAAATTATGTGGAATAAAACAATATAAAGATTAACAATAAAATCCTATATTTTTAAAAGTTTTCTTAACAATAATATTCGGTACTTATGGGAATACGTTGATAAAATAAAGAAGATCATCAATATTCAGAGAAATGAAATGAAATCTAATTTAACGTCCTACTGTTCTGCTCCGAATATACAGAGAAGGACAAAATCATCTTAAACGAAATAGAAAAAATGTATCTTGAGGTATGTAAAGGAAGTAGAAGGCTGAAAAGACGAAAAGGTTAAAGGCTCAATACCACTCTTGTTGTAACTGAATAATATGTCCCAATCTTTATTCTGGTCAACAAATTGTACTATTTTAGAATATTTCAATTAATTGATGATACAAATTTCATCTTAACACACCTTATTTAAAAATTTTGAAAAATTCAACATAATGGTTTGAAACGTCTAACGTAAACCTTTTCAAATGAAACTTTGATTTAAAAATATTTTCGAACCCTCTGGACAAGTAAAATAGGATGTAATGGATAATTTAAACAACAGGTAGGACACTTAAACATCTAGTACTTAGATAGAGATATTATTTATTTTCTGGAGCTTTCAAGCCAGCAAGAGTGTTATTGTCCCTTTAATTGTAACAAAATTCCCTTGGAAGATGTAAATTATAATTTTATAAAATATACAATAATGAGCTTCTTAATGTTAATTCAAAATACATTATGACAGCCGGATAAACGTAAAGTCTAGTAGACCAAAAGCTATTGACCAAATCTGGAGGTGGAAAATACATTTAAAATAATAAATACTTTATGTCTTAATACAAAACTGAGAAGCTTTGTATAAAAATATCTCCATGGGATTACATATATTCACAAGAGAAAAATTATTCCAAATTAAAAAATAATTTAATAACACACTACGTACCTTCTGCGAGTCTAATATTAAAAATGTGGAACATCTCTTTGTGTTATGTCCTTTCTCGCTAATAATATGAAATCATTTTATTACTATCTTAGATCGCAGTGATATAAAGATAACTAGACATGTCCTAGAGACAGGATTGATAGTTTTAATAAAAGACAAAAGTACACGCTTGTCGGTGATTTCAACATCTTATATATTAATGTGTTGTTTTTCTGCTGTTTCTCTTTTTAAGAATCTTAAAAATGAAAGAATTATTAAAATCTGTCAAAAATTCGCTATCTTATATAGCAAAAACATTTCATCGAGAAAAACCTCGTTTTTTTTAAAAAAAACCCAAATTGCTCATAACCTATGTTTACAGACCGATTGTGGTAAGCACCAGAATAAGCACCAAACGATTTTTTGTACGATCAGGGGCCATAATCCAGGAAGATACTGTCCGGTATGCGTGAATGTCTACAGGAACCTAGATCTTCTGGATATAAACAAAATCAGATAAAAATTGTGACCTCTAGACGGTCCACAACCTTGGTATTATATACTTTTACACTATTTGCACAACAACACAACGACTACACAACAATACTTGATCAGCATTAACTAAGTTGTTGTGTACATGTTTATATTGTCCACAAGACAATACTTGATCAGCATTAACTAAGTTGTTGTGTACATGTATATATTGTCTTGTCATATTTTCACACTTTATCATTGCATGCTAATGACTAGAGAAGCGTAGTCGAAAAGTCACTCTGTGATAAGCAGTAACTGTATTCCATAGAATTGTGACCTGTATACCCCAGTTCAAATACTAAATGTCATTGAAACAATGAATTCGTGGAAATTGAAGAAGACAAGCCTGACAAACCAAAGAAAGAGATACCCACAGAATGGCTAATGCTGTCTGTCCTGGATACAGCGCCAAGAATAACTGTAGTACTACTGGATCACTGACTTCTTCAATGTTGTTTTCCTTTCGTGACCAAACCTACAGACTACAGTTCAGGTTCTTTCTAAGTTTTATTCTTCAAAATGTGAGGCAATTGTTAGCCACAAATCCCCGCCCCTACCCCACCCCATCCCATTCTGAAGAATTACGTGCTATGTTTCTTGTTTACGAATTTGGAACGACTAAACACAATATTGTGAAACCACCCCTTTTAATGAAATCAATTAGAACTAGATCTGCTACTGTCCCATGCAGATATGAAAGCTTTCATATTCATCGTCACGTGACATGGATTATATCAAGTATCTTAAAAGAAAAAAGAACAACAAAAAATAATTATCAAAATCGGTGAAAAAGTCGCGAAGTTACAAGTCTAAATATAGTGAGAAACATTGCACCCGGGCAACAAAATAATCTGAAAACTAAAGGGAAATAACTGAGAGTTGGATTGCTGTAATCGGAATGACTTTCCGTTCCAGAAGTTTCAGAAAAATGGATCAAGCCGTTTAAAAACGGGACGGATGAGAACATGAAACGAAAATGGCGGGAAAGAACTAAAAAGGGGCAGGAAAATATCAAAAAAATAACTGAAATAACTTTGAACGGAACTAACATTGTTTGAATCAGATTGACCTTAGCTGTTCAATATTTAGGTTAAATTTGTAAATTTTGAAAATTAAAGGCATAAATTGTCCTGTTAACAATTTTGTCGGCACGTAAAAGGTCAAAGGCGAAATACGAAATTTTGAAAATTTTCAAACACCAAAAAATCGATCTTGATCTCGAGCTCTCCTGAAATGCATTAATTTGAGAAATAAGAGACGCAAAGGACATATTACAGCCTATTGTAGTTCATTTTCACGTCTGTTCAAGTGGATTTTTCATTGTTCTTCATATTCAATTCAAATGGAGACCATCAGTTGACCGAAAATCTTTTTTTTTTTTTGCTAAAACTCTTTTTTTTAATCGGATCAAAATGGGAGTAAGGCACAAAGTCCGGGGTGGCAATGGCCGTATTGTGTCCGAATTTCATGGTTTTCGGACAATCGGTGCCGGTGTCGTGGCGATATTCCACTTTTTTCGCACTTACTGAAGCCGTAAATGGCGGAAAAAGCCGAACGACAGGAACCGTGTGAAGAACAACCGACCTGAACGAACGCAGGTATCGCCTTGAATTTCTCAGGGCACCTAGGTACCAGCGTGAAAAGTTCCTCGCCGGAATTTGGTAGTCATCGTACCTTTGGTTCAAGCGTGGCGCATGCGGGAAGTCAAACGACATTACGGTCGATTAGGGGATTTTGGGTATATTTCGGAGTGGTTTGGTATGTGACGGTGGATCGGGGACCCGGATTGATCTATTATAATAAACGTTGAAGAATGATCAAATTTTCGATAACGGGGTTGATTTGCTCTGCCCAGGCAACGTTCCGTTGGGCCGATTGCCTTCAATTTTGCATGGGATGTACCTTGGGATTCAAGCTATCACATATTAAAAATAGAAGAGTCTGGAATTCCGAGAACGTTGAAAATAAATTCGAAACCCACCCCCACCGATCAAAGTTTTTTTGCTTAAAAAATTGCCGTATTTTATCGAATTTTTATTGTTCTTGATATCTGAGCATTTTCTCCTTTTAATAGGTGATAAATATCATCGCGGCGCAGCCAACCGCTAGAAATTCTAGAGATTTGGACCACTGGAAGGACGCCTCAGCAGTCAAAATACGCGATTTCGGTTTCTAGTGTCGATACATCGTTGCGGTCATTTTAAAAAATTGTCTTTTAAGGATAATGTGTATAGTACTAATACCTATCACATACGGGAGAGGCGATAAAATCCCTTTGCATTTGCAATTTCAAAATTAATTAAAACCAATATTAAATTCCGAAAATCGGTTTTTTGCTAAAACTCTTTTTTTTTAATGGGATCAAAATGGGAGTAAATGGGGTGGTAATGGGCGTATTGTGTCCAAATTTCATGGTTTTCGTACAATCGGTGCCGGTTTCGCGGCGAAATTCCACCTTTTTCCCCTTATAGAAGCCGTAAATTGACTTGGAAAAAAAAACCGACCTGGAGCCGTGCCAAGAACAAACGACTTGAACGAATGCAGGTATCACCTTGAAATTTTCAGGGTACCTAGGTACCGGCGTGAAAAGTTCCTCGCCGGAATTTGGTACTCATGGTACCTTTGGTTCCAGCGTAGCGCATGCGCGAAATCAAAACCAGCTAAACTCAAAGCAACCTTTTCGGCACGGAAAACATCAAAGGCAAAATTCGAATTTTTTAAATATTCAAATACAAAACATTCAAAAATGAGCCAGGCTATCCTGGAATGTATTAAATTCGGTAATAGGAGATAGATTCTTTAAGCCACGACCAATTGTGTATGTTTTCAAGCCCATTAATGTGGATATTTCACTATTTTTCATATTCAATTCAAAATGGTGACCATCATTTGGCCTAAATCAAAATTCTGCTCTGAACGTTTTTTAGGCATTCCATTAAGGATTCAGAAAATGTAATTCCCATGTCAGTAAGTAAAATATCGCAAAAGCAAAGTAATTTTTCACGTTTCAAGATGGTTGCATTTCCGGTTCGAACGACAAACTCCATATTTTGCATATGAATCAGTAATTACTTGTCTAGTATCGAAATTTTTTTTAGGTCATTCTGACCTATATTTCGATGATTTTTTTGAAAATTTTGATCATTAATTTCATTAAGGGGAGATAATTTAGCAAATTTCTAATCATATTTTTGAAGTCGCATTGGTAAGATCTACTTACATGCTAAAGTTCATGAAAATCGTACAACTATTAAAGAAGTTGTCAAATTGGTCATAAATACCGGTTCGAAATCACAGCGACGAATTTTTGAAATTCGAAAATCTGAATCTGCAGATTTGAAGTAATTGTCTCAAGGTACTCAAAGAAAAAAGATTTAGTAAAATAGGTCAAATAGTCACAAAGTTACAGCATTGTAGGTCAAATGCATTCGTTCGTAAAATTCGGTGATTTCGGATTCGTAAAACGTTTTGAAAATATATTTAATCAACAGCCACCACCCATTTTTGGGGAGATAGGTAAAGGTTTCAGAAAGATCCTATGGTTAGATTCTGAGAAATCAGATTTGTGGATAAAACACAAAAAAAAAATAAAATAATAACAATAATAATCTTAACAGAAACAATAAGCTTTCATTTGAAATATGAAAACTTAATAAAGGAAGTAATTGAACACAAACATCTTGGACTTACTTTTCAACCCAATTGTAAATGGAACAGCCACATTGATAGTATAATTAGTAAAGTATCTAAATTAGTAAACTGCCTACGCTCCTTGAAATATCGCTTAAACAGAAAATCGCTAAACAACTTATATTCTTCATTCATTCTGCCGCACTTTGACTATGCCGATGTTATCTGGGACGGGTGCACTGACTACTTATCTAATAATCTCGAATGCTTCAGCTTGTTGCACTACGCACTATTTGTGGGGCGGTTAAAGGCACTCTCAAGGCTTCCCTCTACGCGGAAACTGGGTTTATTCCACTCAAAGAACGACGAAATCGACACAAATTAAAATTACTATACAAAATTATAAACAACCATGACCCCTCCCTATCTTAAGAATCTCATAAATTTGGAACCAACAAATACATACTCATTTCGAAACGAAGATAAAATTAAAGAAATTTGATGTCGTACTGAAATATTTTCTAAATCATTTATTTCATCCAGCGTAAGAGAGTGGAATAAACTCAGCCTCCCTGCTAGAAACTCAAGAACTCTTAAAATATTCTCCGACCATCTCTCCAAATCAGATATAAAAATTCCATCTTTTTACTACAACGGTTAGCGGAAACTCCAGATAATCCATAGTAAACTTAGACTCCGATGTTCTGACCTACAGGGCCACAAATACTTCAGACATGTGCTGACAGCCCCGCATGCCTCTGTGGTCACATTTTTGAAGATCCTCATCACTACCTCTTGCAATGCTCCTTACATTCAAATGCACGAAAGGAAACCATAGACAAATTACAACACGATCATAAAAACATTAACTATCTCTTGTTCGGGTCCACAACTCACTGTACCGATGTAAACAACAATATTTTTAATCAAGTCCAGACGTTTATTGACATGTCAAACAGATTTTAATCTTGCTTATTAATTGTTTTAATTTACAATATTAGTTTTAAATTTACGTGATGATGTAACATATAATATATATGGTACATTGCCATCCGTCTCATGATATATGTATTTACATATATTTATGTATGTGTTTGCCATTTTAACTGTGTATATACACCCATTTTGATCCTTTGTTTTAATATTATGTATGTATATTATCTAGAGAGAGGGGTTTTACATAGGCTAAGCCTGTTCCACAATCTCATCCAGACATTTCGAATAAAATATTGTTTATAAAAAAAAAAAATATAATTTGCCATGACAATAATATTGTTAGACTGAGTATACTCACCGTTCACCGAGCCACAGTTATTCCACACACGGGAAACACCGCATCTCAATCTGTAAATTATGATAATAATGCTCATCAAATGTTACAGGATAAATTTACCTTATTTGGATTGAAGTTATATTTCAAGTATTAAACATGAGATATATGACACGTCAGTCTAGCAGGATGTTACTTGTCAATTCTTCGTGAACATATTCCCATTGGAGAACCTTTCTGTAATAATCATATTTATTGTTATCACAAAATAATCGTTTTTGAAATCACTAGAGTACATTAAAAGAGAGCTTAAAAACCTTTCGGAAACTCTTCATCAATCTGATTTACTGTTTTTTGTTTCATCACCTGGTTTCTAGGTAACCTCGATATATTTTGCATAATATATGTATTAAATATATGATGTAAAATGATATCGCTGACATACAGCTAACGGGAAGAAAAGATTAACTTCCACTTGACACAAATTATGTCATTTCGGGACTAACATATGGCACAATGTTTATTTCAATAATTGCGGATTAAAAATGATTGATATGACAGAATTTTTAATGTATAATAGTATTTTTTGGTTTAAAAGGTATATCAGTCACCTGGCTTATAGCATATGAATTTATTATGACTGAATATGTCTGCTTGCAACTTTCCAGTAAATCTAAACTTTAACACACCCTTTTATACAATTCTATTTGCACACTGCTATAAAATTTACACAACGTATATAACTTTGTTCAAGCTAAAAACCAAAAAAATTTGGAATAACACAATATAAATATTAACAATAAAATCATATTTCTAAAAAATTTCTTAACAATAATATTCGGTACTTATGGGAATACGTTGATAAAATAAAGAAGATCATCAATATTCAGAGAAATGAAATGAAATCTAATTTAACGTCCTACTGTTCTGCTCCGAATATACAGAGAAAGACAAAATCATCTTAAATGAAATAGAAAAAATGTATCTTGAGGTATGTAAAGGAAGTAGAAGGCTGAAAAGACGAAAAGGTTAAAGGCTCAATACCACTCTTGTTGTAACTGAATAATATGTCCCAATCTTTATTCTGGTCAACAAATTGTACTATTTTAGAATATTTCAATTAATTGATGATACAAATTTCATCTTAACACACCTTATTTAAAAATTTTGAAAAATTCAACATAATGGTTTGAAACGTCTAACGTAAACCTTTTCAAATGAAACTTCGATTTAAAAATATTTTTGAACCCTCTGGACAAGTAAAATAGGATGTAATGGATAATTTAAACAACAGGTAGGACACTTAATCATCTAGTACTTAGATACACTGAAAAAACACTTGTGTTGGATCTCAACACAAGTACTTGTGTTAAAACTAATCTACACAAGTTATGTGTTGTTTTGCATTGCATTAACACAAACTTGTGTCGATTTATAAAATCTTGTGTGTTTTTTCATATCATTAACACAAGTAATGTGTACCTTCCACGATTTGTTTTCTTTTTAAGAAAAAAACTCCATACAAAGTCTGAATTCGGGAGTCGTCAAGTTTTAAGAAAAGTAATAAAGGGCTTAATTCACATCTCGAAAATCACATACTGTTCTTCACTGGAAGGGAGTGAGTACCAATTAATCAGACAATTGCCAGACAGACTTGAATGTTAATTGGTGTTAAGTTGTCTGTATAGTTAAAATGTCTGTCTTTTTTTATTGACCCAATAAACTGATAGACCAAATGAATATATAGTGTACATGTGATTTTCAGCACCCTGGTGTTTTCGAAAATTGATTCAATGTGCAATGAACAAAAAAAATGAGTAAAACTCTTAATAATGTAATTGGTTGATGTAATCGAAATTGGACAGTATTGGTTAACTGAAAAGTAACCAATCAAATTTAATTGATCATCCACGTGTATCTCATAATCGACTTATTGATATAATGGTTCTCCAAGTTATCTATACTTTTTGTCTGCGATATCACTTCGGTGGAAGCGGACGTAAAATACAACTAACTAAGAAGAAGTATCTATACTTTAGTCATTGCGACAAATTCTTTCTTTGATATTATATCAGCGACATTCAGTTAGATGTAGTGACGTTAGCATCAACAGAGTGCTTTAGCCGTGATATTTTTTTAAAAAAAATTATAATGGTCACATAGAATACCAGACCGCAGGTTTGTAAATTTTTACAAAAAATAAAACCGTGTATTTAATTTAGCATGTATATATTGCTTCTATGTATATAATAATTCGTTTCGTTTAAAACAGTCAGATTTAGAACCACTGCCACTGACTGCACCGGAATTCTATTTATATAATGGCGCCACAAAGAAATTTTTTTTGATGTGTTCTAAAAGTGTTCCGCTAATTCAGCAATCTAATGAATCTGTCTTAATTTTTCTAAAATCGTGCTTAATTATTATTAGCTAATCGGCGCTACACCGTTGTTCAAATACTTATAATTGCAAGAAACCCCCGACTAGGACCAGCAGGTAAGAATCTGTCTTGATTTTATAGTAATGCCCGGTTGCAATTATTGGCCGCCATCTTTGATTTTTATAGACGTTCGGGCCAAAAAAAAGGAGAAATGTATATCCAGACATGGACTATAGCTAGATACTAACTTTTGTGTTAGTTGTTTATTTGAAATGTAATCTTAATATTTCTGTAAAAGAAAAAAACAACAGCAAACAAATCAGCCTTTTTTTTTATATCAATGTCATCAATGTGTAGGCCTAATAATTAGACTTTCAATGATTCAGAAGTTTCTCTACAGTTTCGTTATTTTTTTTCCAGTCATTGATGTTAGCATGTACTACACAAAGAAAAACAGGTAACAGAATTTCATTTCCTTTTAATATATTTTTTAAATAATGGCCAATAATTGTTATTGTATGTAACACGAAAAGTATTTATCTCTGTAGAGAGAGGGCGAGTAATTGGGGTTTAAAATTCACTAAATTCACTTGACACAAACTATGCCATTCATTTCCTTGTATTAAATTGGTCGAATCAAGTAGACCCATGCTTTATGTCCTAGAATCAAGTAGGACGGGTAGTCTTCTTCCGTTTCCGCCCTTTTCCTGAACACTGTCTCATTCTATTGCCATCTGTGTATGTTGTGTTATATTAATTCTGCATAAACCTAGAGGAGTTGTTTGTGTTTGTCGGATAGATCCTTTATACTTACTGGCGCTAGGTAATTTTGAGGCTAATATTGTTCAATTTTATTTGAATGATTTGCTTGCGCGTACCGTAGGAGTGTATTAGAAACAGTGTTCGCGCAGGTTCGAGAACGGCTGAAGAACATGAAAACACTTTCATGAGTCTCGAACATGAGAGAACAGTATCCATGGTAACAAGATGAATTAAATTTATACAATCTGTTACGATAACTTGTTTGGTATTGACTTCGCTATTAAGCATACTTATGATAAATTATGACTCCGTTTTACTCCTTTTCAATTTTTTGGATGACGATTACATCACCTTTTGATACGCCCACATGGAAATGTGGTCGCATATTGTCATCGCCCTCGTCCGTAGGTTTGTCCGTCGTCTACAGACCTGATTATTTTGAAATTGATATGTTGTTTATTTTAATAAGATGAATCCTATTTAATTTCAATAATTTCCGTTAGTTTCTTCTGGAGTTATGGCCCTTGTTTCACTTTGTAAAATTCATTTGCATCTTTTAAATTAGTAAAACGAAGACGTCTATTAAATTTCTGCGATTTCCGTGAATTATGTCTAGAGTTGTGGCCCTTGTTTCACTTTTTCGAACCTTGTGAACGCGCGAACAACAAAATTATCATCCGATTTGTATGCATTATTTAAATTAGTAAAACACAAAACAAAAAAATCTGTCAAATTTCAACAATTAAGGCCCTTGTTTCAGTTTGTAGAACCTTTGTAAACCCACAAACGACAAAAATTATAATCTTTTCTTGTAAATGCCCACATTACCTACAAAAGAATGAATATGCGACAATCCCTGTTGACTGAGCAAACGATTAAACTGCTGTGGGCATATGTTTCGTTGCCTGGCAACCTAACTTATTTGATGTTATACTGGCCACATACTACATCCAATTTTCGAACGGTATTAAACTTTTAAATTAATAAATGCACCCATGATGCTGTTTCCTCAGCAGTTATCGATGCGTCGACCATGTTTGTTCTCCCTCACACCAGCTATGAGGTAGTGTGGGATTTGAGAACGGGAACGTGTTCGTGAACGCATTCCAGACTGCTCAAGTCCGACAAGAACCCATTCTCCGTCCGTTCTCTGCACCGGAACACTGTTTCGAATACACCCTAGGGGTATTTAGCAAAGGGAGGAAACCGGAGGACCCGGAGAAAACCCACAAGGCTGGACAGGCGACCTTATTCCTAGTCACATTTAAGTGGGGAATCACATAATAATGGCCTATTTCAAATAAGATATTTGCATATAAAGAAAGTAGGCCTACAGCCTCTTTCAAATGTGATATTTGCATATAAAGAAAGTACAAACTTAAATGGTCAGTGCTGGATAAACTAGCCAAAGGAATCGGCTGAATCAATTGGCGCTAAACTTCACCTAGTTTATCCACTGACATACGCCCGAATCAAACATGTTTAATATATTTGGTCGAATTGTATTTGAGTGGTGTGTCCGGCTGTCCGCTTCGCCGAAGCATTCGTCTGATTTTAGAATTCATTAGCCAATCACCACTCATTGATATTGAGTGGGTATCACAAACTAGCAGTCGAACTGTGACACGGGTGCTACAGCCAACAAATTCCAACTACCATACTTTCGGCTTAAATGCACGCCAATTGGACCTCAGGTTTTGTGTTCCATTGAAACGACTAGAAATGAAATGGGGTTTAACGTCCTACTATTTTGCTCCGAACTGGGCTAATGAAGACAGGCATACACCACACAGTGTGCTATGAGGGAAATTTTGCCCGGACAGCGGCACTGCGGTGTATCGAATTCCAACTGTCAAGGGATCTTTTCCGGCGTGGTTCCCCCTTGTCAGTGATGCAGGATGGAGGGCCTTACAAGGACAGCTGTCTAGTCGTTCAGATTGAACAAAAAAACGTGGTCCCGTGTACACATTGGCGTGCATGTAAAAAAGCCCCTGGCAGTTAGAATTTGATACAAGAGTAGGCCTTAGGGTCACGGTACCCGGCAAAATTTCTCTCATAGCACACTGTATGGCATATGCCCAACCTCATTAGCCCAGTCGGAGCTGAACAGTAGGACGCCGAACCCCATTCCATTTCATTTTCTTCATTTTGTCTCATCTGTGACAAAGCAAACCAACACATTAAAATACAATGTAATTAAATTAAAACTTTCATCTTTTAACTGTCGAGTCGATTTAAGTCAACTAATACATAGTATGTTTTTTTTCTCCGTTAACTACATCAGAAAGATCAAGACAGTTGAAAATGGCTATTCATATTATGGAAACTTTTTCTCACAGAGCTTGATAATCAGGTAAAATGTAAGTAACATACATATTTGTATTTTTAATCATCAACTAGTTCTATACACTTGATTGGTAATCTAGTTATTCTTCTTGGGGAAATACCTAGGACTCTCCTATTCAAGTCTTGGCATTCTTGATTTTTGACAATCACATCCATTGATTTTCTTCAAGTAGTGATAGACCCTATGTGTATTTTTACAGTAAATAGCAGTATAAAATTGATGGACAATATTTTACTTTTCAAATAGATTTTAATAGGTAATATCCAATTTGTTGTCGATGGAAATAAAATATAATAATCTGCCTGGGTCTGTTACTGGACAAGACACAATAAGTGTTACCCAAAGATGAAACAAAATAGAGACTCAGTCTCGATGTGGCAAAATAAATTGTTTATTTAAACATTGTGAACCATAAATAGTAAGAAAGTATTCTTATTGCCTACTTTTTATTTTTTAGGCTGGAAGATTATTTGATGTATGATAACAACAAGAGATCCCAAGCATCAATTTATTTTAAAAATCTAGAAAAGAATGCATTTGACCCAATTTTTGAATATTTATGTTTTGTTTTTACTGTTAAATATTCTTCCCAAACACAATTAGATTTTAATTCTCTACAGAAATTTATGTATAATATAGAATGTAAAGTGACATATTAATCACTTAGAATTTGGTCGGAAATCATAAAGTATTTAATAGGCATAATCTAGAAACCAAATGTAGATCAAATATACCCAGAATTACAAAAAACCTTGACCTACATTAAGGTGACTTTCCCTTGCTTATGAAATGAAATAGGGTTTAAGATCCTACTTTTCCGTGTTAATATGGTGATTCTGCCCTACAACCTACTCTTATATCAAATATTTCAACTGTCAAGGGTTGTTTAAAGGGAACCCAGGAGGGCCGAATGGTTAACACACGCACATTGGATCAGAAGGTCTGTCATTGAGTCAGATAATTCAATTGTCAAGGGTTCTTTAAAGTAAACGCAGTGGGGGTAGTTTCAATTCCGGGCTTATACCCAATTATCCCTTGCCATGTCCTACACTACTGACGTGTGGGAACCATGTCGGAAAATCCAATTGAAATTTCTCGGCCAATGCCTTATACTCACTGAACCACAGTGACTCCTCCTTGTTTTTGACTTATTTATATATATTTTGTACATATTATTTAATGTTTGCGATTTTCTCTGATATTTTTTTTATTTTTCAGTCCTGTAATCTTGATGCTTTGCTCCTTTTATGTACAAAATATTCATTTTGTTTGTTGTTTTTTTTTAATGAGGAAAAGGTTCTACATCATTTTATTACTCCTGCAAAATAGTGCATTTTTCTTTTGTTAGTTTTCTGTGTATGCTAGTTATTTCTAGATGCCTCACAAATCACTTGTAATATGACCTTGTAGCACTTTTCAGTTTCTGAAAGTATTTCAATTTAGTGCATAATTAATCTAATTAGGGCTTGGTTTGGATATTATTAAATTTAGATATATTTGAATTATATATTTTTGGGGTATGGGGTAGGGATCTTTCTTTGCTCAGTTCTTGTTTTCGGGTAAAGAAAAAATTAAATAGCTACTTTGTATTTTGTGATGTGGGGGGGGGGGGGAGAGCAAAGTATAACAAAATTTTTATTAGTATGAGAATTATATTTCTGTTTTTCTGTTAACATTTCAAATGATGTCTATTTAGTTTTGATTTGGTGGTGTTAATTTACTTTTTCCTATCATTTTATGAATAAATGATAATTTAACAAATAAAATTATTGTTACCTCATTTATCAAACTTTACAGGTTAAACAGAGCAAAAGGGGTGGGGGCTGCATGGAAAAGATTGCTAAATTAAGGGTAAATAAAACACAAGTTTTGGTGGTGGTTATACACAAGTTTTTATGAAACCACACAAGTTTCAGAAATTTCAACACAAGTTTCAGAAATTTCAACACAAGTTTCAACACAAGTATTGTGTAGATTTTCACACAAGTTTCAACACAAGTTTGTGTTATTTGGTAAATTTTAACACAAGTCTTGTGTTGTTTCAACATTAAACACAAGTTTGTGTTGTTTCAATACAAGTTTGTGTTGTTAAATAGAGACACCTAACTTGTGTTGAAAACAACACAAGTTTGTGTTGATTCAACACAAGTTTTTTTTTCAGTGTAGAGATATTATTTATTTTCTGGAGCTTTCAAGCCAGCAAGAGTGTTATTGTCCCTTTAATTGTAACAAAATTCCCTTGGAAGATGTAAATTATAATTTTATAAAATATACAATAATGAGCTTCTTAATGTTAATTCAAAATACATTATGATAAACGCAAAGTCTAGTAGACCAAAAGCTATTGACCAAATCTGGAGGTGGAAAATACATTTAAAATAATAAATAATTTATGTCTTAATACAAAACTGAGAAGCTTTGTATAAAAATATCTCCATGGGATTACATATATTCACAAAAGAAAAATTATTCCAAATTAAAAAATAATTTAATAACACACTACGTACCTTCTGCGAGTCTAATATTAAAAATGTGGAACATCTCTTTGTGTTATGTCCTTTCTCGCTAATAATATGAAATCATTTTATTACTATCTTAGATCGCAGTGATATAAAGATAACTAGACATGTCCTAGAGACAGGATTGATAGTTTTAATAAAAATAAAAAATAAAAAAGTACACGCTTGTCGTTGATTTCAACATCTGATATATTAATGTGTTTTTTTTTCTGCTGTTTTCCCTTTTCAAGAATCTTGAAAATGAAAGAATTATTAAAATCTGTCAAAAAGTCGGTATCTTATATAGCAAAAACATTTCATCGAGAAAAACTTCGCTTTTTTTTAAAAACAAATTGCTCATAACTTATGTTTACAGACCGGTTGTGGTAAGCACCAGAATAAGCACCAAACGATTTTTTGTACGATCAGGGGCCATAATCCAGGAAGATACTGTCCGGTATGCGTGAATGTCTACAGTAACCTAGATCTTCTGGATATAAACAAAATCAGATAAAAATTGTGACCTCTAGACGGTCCACAACCTTGGTATTACATACTTTTACACTATTTGCACACAAGGAGTGGCCATTTTTTTGTCGGACAGTTTCGATCCGATTTTAAGGTAATTCAAACTCAACCATCATTTTGGAGTAACGGTGATATATTTATACAGTTTTTAAAATCAAATAAAAATTCTGATCGGTCCACAAGCTAAAAACGCGATTTTTCGTACAATCAGGGGCCATAATCCAGGATGTTACTGTCTGATATGCACAAATAGTGAAAGGAACCGAAATCATTGGGACACAAACGTATATTTTAAGTTTCATCCAAATCTGATAAAATTGGGACCCACTTTCGTATTACATACTTTTTACACTATTTGCGTTTAGGGAGCTGTCATTTTTTGCACAGCAGTTTCGGTCCGATTTTTACGAAATGCGAGCTCAACGGGTGATAAATTTGAACTTTTGTTTTAAATCGGATTAAAATTCAGGCCTCAAGAAGTTCCACCAGCTTAAAATGCGATTTTTCGTACAATCAGGGGGTTACGATCCAATATTATTGATGTGTAACGGTGATATATTTCAAAGTTTTTTAAAAATTGAATGCAAATTGTGACTTCTAGGGAATCCACAAGCTACAATTGCAATTTTTCGTACAATCAGGGGCCATAATCCAGGAACTTACGTTCGGATATGCAGGATTATCGACAGGAACCAAGACCTTTGTGACATAAACATAAATTTAATGTTTCATCAAAATCGAATTATATATTTACACTATTTGTGTACGAGGGGCGGCCATTTTGTAATAATCATATTTATTGTTATCACAAAATAATCGTTTTTGAAATCACTAGAGTACATTAAAAGAGAGCTTAAAAACCTTTCGGAAACTCTTCATCAATCTGATTTACTGTTTTTTGTTTCATCACCTGGTTACTAGGTAACCTCGATATATTTTGCATAATATATGTATTAAATATATGATGTAAAATGATATCGCTGACATACAGCTAACGGGAAGAAAGGATTAACTTCCACTTGACACAAATTATGTCATTTCGGGACTAACATATGGCACAATGTTTATTTCAATAATTGCGGATTAAAAATGATTGATATGACAGAATTTTTAATGTATAATAGTATTTTTTGGTTTAAAAGGTATATCAGTCACCTGGCTTATAGCATATGAATTTATTATGACTGAATATGTCTGCTTGCAACTTTCCAGTAAATCTAAACTTTAACACACCCTTTTATACAATTCTATTTGCACACTACTATAAAATTTAAACAACGTTTATAACTTTGTTCAAGCTAAAAACCAAAAAAATTTGGAATAACACAATATAAAGAATAACAATAAAATCATATTTCTAAAAAATTTCTTAACAATAATATTCGGTACTTATGGGAATACGTTGATAAAATAAAGAAAATAATCAATATTTAGAAAAATGAAATGAAATCTAATTTAACGTCCTACTGTTCTGCTCCGAATATATAGAGAAGGACAAAATCATCTTAAATGAAATAGAAAAAATGTATCTTGAGGTATGTAAAGGAAGTAGAAGGCTGAAAAGACGAAAGGGTTAAAGGCTCAATACCACTCTTGTTGTAACTGAATAATATGTCCCAATCTTTATTCTGGTCAACAAATTGTACTATTTTAGAATATTTCAATTAATTGATGATACAAATTTCATCTTAACACACCTTATTTAAAAATTTTGAAAAATTCAACATAATGGTTTGAAACGTCTAACGTAAACCTTTTCAAATGAAACTTCGATTTAAAAATATTTTCGAACCCTCTGGACAAGTAAAATAGGATGTAATGGATAATTTAAACAACAGGTAGGACACTTAAACATCTAGTACTTAGATAGAGATATTATTTATTTCTGGAGCTTTCAAGCCAGCAAGAGTGTTATTGTCCCTTTAATTGTAACAAAATTCCCTTGGAAGATGTAAATTATAATTTTATAAAATATACAATAATGAGCTTCTTAATGTTAATTCAAAATACATTATGACAGCCGGATAAAGTTTAGTAGACCAAAAGCTATTGACCAAATCTGGAGGTGGAAAATACATTTAAAATAATAAATACTTTATGTCTTAATACAAAACTGAGAAGCTTTGTATAAAAATATCTCCATGGGATTACATATATTCACAAAAGAAAAATTATTCCAAATTAAAAAATAATTTAATAACACACTACGTACCTTCTGCGAGTCTAATATTAAAAATGTGGAACATCTCTTTGTGTTATGTCCTTTCTCGCTAATAATATGAAATCATTTTATTACTATCTTAGATCGCAGTGATATAAAGATAACTAGACATGTCCTAGAGACAGGATTGATAGTTTTAATAAAAATAAAAAAATAAAAAAGTACACGCTTGTCGTTGATTTCAACATCTGATATATTAATGTGTTTTTTTTCTGCTGTTTTCCCTTTTCAAGAATCTTGAAAATGAAAGAATTATTAAAATCTGTCAAAAAGTCGGTATCTTATATAGCAAAAACATTTCATCGAGAAAAACTTCGCTTTTTTATAAAAACAAATTGCTCATAACTTATGTTTACAGACCGGTTGTGGTAAGCACCAGAATAAGCACCAAACGATTTTTTGTACGATCAGGGGCCATAATCCAGGAAGATACTGTCCGGTATGCGTGAATGTCTACAGGAACCTAGATCTTTTGGATATAAACAAAATCAGATAAAAATTGTGACCTCCAGACGGTCCACAACCTTGGTATTATATACTTTTACACTATTTGCACACAAGGAGTGGCCATTTTTTTGTCGGACAGTTTCGATCCGATTTTAAGGTAATTCAAACTCAACCATCATTTTGGAGTAACGGTGATATATTTATACAGTTTTTAAAATCAAATAAAAATTCTGATCGGTCCACAAGCTAAAAACGCGATTTTTCGTACAATCAGGGGCCATAATCCAGGATGTTACTGTCTGATATGCACAAATAGTGAAAGGAACCGAAATCATTGGGACACAAACGTATATTTTAAGTTTCATCCAAATCTGGTAAAATTGGGACCCACTTTCGTATTACATACTTTTTACACTATTTGCGTACAGGGAGCTGTCATTTTTTCACAGCAGTTTCGGTCCGATTTTTACGAAATGCGAGCTCAACGGGTGATAAATTTGAACTTTTGTTTTAAATCGGATTAAAATTCGGACCTCAAGAAGTTCCACCAGCTTAAAATGCGATTTTTCGTACAATCAGGGGGTTACGATCCAATATTATTGATGTGTAACGGTGATATATTTCAAAGTTTTTTAAAAATTGAATGCAAATTGTGACTTCTAGGGAATCCACAAGCTACAATTGCAATTTTTCGTACAATCAGGGGCCATAATCCAGGAACTTACGTTCGGATATGCAGGATTATCGACAGGAACCAAGACCTTTGTGACATAAACATAAATTTAATGTTTCATCAAAATCGAATTATATATTTACACTATTTGTGTACGAGGGGCGGCCATTTTGTCCGGCAGTTTTGGTTCGATTTTCACTAAATTCGAACACAAACGACATTACGGTGTAGCGGTGAAATATTTGAAAGTTTTTTTCTTGATAATAATTGTGATCTCTAGAGGGACCACAAGCTAAAACGCGATTTTTCGTACAATCGTGGGTCATAATTCAGGAAGCTACGATCCGATATGCGCAAATATCGAAAGAAACCAAGATCTCTGGGATATAAACACACATTGCAGGTTTCATCAAAATCATAGATGAAAATGGTGACCACAAGCTAAAAACGTGATTTTTCCTACAATCAGGGGCCATAATCCACGAAGTTATGCTCCGATACATGCCAATATCGAAAGGAACCGAGATCTTTTAAAATGAAATATCAATTTTATGAGGTCCAATTTCAAAATTCTAAACCCAACGATCGATTACTAATAGTAAGTGGTTTCCAAAACTATAAAGATATTGAAAATCGAATAAGAATCGTAGGACGAGATAAATTTTGAAGATTAACTTACATTTTCAAAATCGTGGCACTTCCGGTGTATGTTGATAGACGACTCCTATTGACAAAATATCTTAAATATTCTGCATCCCGCATGTGAAGTCCAGAGCTAGAGAGTACCTATCGGCTTCCACACATAGGCCTGTCTTCACCAGCCTGGTTGGTACAGAAATCAGGAGCCATGGTGGTTCAATTAGTAAGATGCTGGCCCACAAATCAGGAGGTACTGGGTTCTATCCTATCCAATGTTGGTCAATAAAGTACCAGGACTTTGCAGCGTTGGTTCCAGTTGTCACTGGCGCAAGATGGAGGGCCTGACAAGGAACCGTGTCTTACATTCGGACAGGCCTGAAAACTTGTGTACACGTTGTCGTTCGCGTAAAAGATCTCTTTGACATAATTTGAAATAAGATTAGGCCATAGCGCTACTGTTCATCAGAAGTACCTCATAGCATACTATAATCTTGCGTTTACCTGTCTTCATTACCCCAGATGGTACAGAAAAGTAGGATGTTAAACCCTATTTCATAACTGGGATCGACGGTGGCTCACAAACCTTAAGCTCTCTTGTTCGATCCCGGTCTTTGTCGAGAAAGTTCATCTGTATTTTCCGACATATCCCCCCCCCGTCAGTGGTGTAGGACAGAGGGCCTGGCAATGGACAGCATATAGCTGTGCATGGAGGAAGCCTGAGGACCCGGAGTAAAATACATGAGGTTGGACGCCACTTGACTCAATGACAGACCTTGTTATCGAACGCGCACATTCTGCCACCAACTCCCGCAGGTCCAAGAAAGAAAGTATTTTCATCACTATAATATTATCTCAGTCTAAAGTAGAATTTATTCCCCATCCACAACGAACTGGCATTAATATTAATTATACTAAGTTCTTGTAGGATTCAGTTCCCCATAAAAAAGGAGATGTGTCAGTTTTGTTTGTATAAGTAGATGAGGTTGGTAATTTATCCATCATATTTTCTGCTGGTAAAATATATATAACCTTTCGCTTTTAAATTATTTAATGGTGAATGAAATAACTGGATGATCTTTAACTGTCAGTTCTGAAAAAAATGAAGGTGGATGTAAAAATGAATCAATAAATGAAATGGAATTTATTGTCCTTAATCACGATTTAGGTGGGTTATATCAGGAAAAACACACGTTTATTTACATTCTATGGTTAGCTGTGCAATGTCAGCAGTTTGTCTATCAAGCTGTTAATCTGCTTCCTCTTATAGATGCCTAACTCCCTCGAAATATCAAATGTGCACTGTCAGTAAATATTAATATGATTTAAAACTGCCACGTATTCGGACCCCATTCCCGATAACAATCTGTCGGTATCAGGGGCGGATTGGTGCTGGGAACCGGCCCGGGCTCCCGTGTCGGTGCGGCCCCTTTTACTGACCGCGGAGCCCGGAGGTGAGGGTGGGGGGTCCGGTGGATGTTCCCCGGGAAAATTTTGAAAAATGAACCCCAAATATGCGATTTGGTAGCATATCTGATTAAAATCTCTGTCAAATAAGATATCTCATAAATCGATTAATTTAGGCCAAAACCCCGACCTGCAAGTAATTTACGACCATCAACCTGTGAAATTATCATATCGTCATATTAT
The DNA here is from genome assembly GCF_932274485.2 of Patella vulgata. NCBI lineage: Eukaryota > Metazoa > Mollusca > Gastropoda > Patellidae > Patella > Patella vulgata. The sequence continues at coordinate 11,647,001 of NC_065885.2, forward strand.
CGTCATATTATCATTGTATCGTCAAGAGTCAAGAATCATAAGAATTTAACTGGTTAAAAAATGGGATTAGTTGAGAAAATTTTGACCATTTGATTAACCCGTTAGGAATATTTTTGTTAGGGACGGGGACTGAGATAACGTTCTTTTGCTGGTTCAAGGGCGTATAACAGGTGGCCTTGACGGAGTGGGAGCGGACATGCATAGGCGTACGGGACACAATTCATTTTTGAATTTTTGGAAATGGGAGGCCATTTCCGGAAAATTTGAGACCATTTCCGACATCCCAGTTCTGTAATTTCCATCTCTGAAAATAACGAGTTAATAAAAACGTCAAGGAATGTTTAACACCAGCCTCAGGAAATCGTCTCGCACTCATATTCAGCCAGCAGACCAGCTATCATCAAATTTTACTGAGGCCTTAAAATTGATTTTTTTTGGAGTTACGAACCATCGGCAGACGTTTCTGGCGTATCCCCACAAACAGGGTGCAGGTGACTTAATAATTAGTAAATTTGCGGGCGACAGTGTCGGGTGAATACGATGAAATTTTCGGATGAAATTCGGAATTCCCATTGCAGGATACCAAATTCCGGTCCACACCCAGCACACCCGGCCCAGAAAGTCTATTATACCAGCCCATTCCAGACTCCAGTGATGGCGTGGCGGTCCGTTAAAGCCACCGGCCACATACAACATGATCATCATCGCTCCATGGCCGGTCCAATACCCCTCCCCCCATATAATGTTCAGCAGAAAGAGGTTTTTTTAGACGAATTGGACAAAATTATTTTTTTCATTTTTTGTCCGACCGGCCCTTCGGGCCGCCCGATGGCCCAATCCGCCCCTGGTAGGTATCTTCCTAATGACGCCCAAACTCCAACAAAGCGACACGGTCCGCGACTTTAATTGGGATTAAATTCTCAAGCTTTTTCAAATGAGCATCTGCTATAATGTGTGATCGATCGACATTTACTTGTAATGTTTTTCTAGCTGTGACATACCTTTCTCTGGGGGTAAATTTACGCAACTTTCTATCGCGTCGCGTGCCCTTAAAGGTATAATGCTGTACTAATAACTGCAGTCTCCTTTCGCTTTCTAAACACGATTTGAAATTATGACGTTCGACGATTGCTTAAAGAAACATTGCCGCGTACAAACTGGGTATATTTGAACTAAAAACATGTCCAGAATCTAAATGAAGTAGGAGCTAAGGTGGGTCATAGAGTGGGACGTTTGCTCTCTTACTTCAGTGGTGTAGGAGGAAAGACCTGGCAAGGGACCACGTATAGTCGTTCGGATGGCATAAAAAAACAAGGTCCCGTGTTAGGCATCGAAATGAAGTGGGGGCTACGGTGGTTCAGTGAGTAGGACGTTTGCTATTTAACTTCATCAAAGTGCATCGGGATTTTTTATAAAGATCTCCACGCTTGTCAGTTGTGTAGGACGGAGGACGGAGGGCCTGGCAACCGATAACGTGTAGTCGTTCGGATGGGACAAAGAACGGGGTCCCGTGTGCACACATTGGCGTGGGGGAAGGGGTGGGGTCTGTCATTGATTCAAGTGGTTCGGTTTCGATTCGCCGCTTGAACGTGACAATGATTAGGGTCGTCTGTCCCACCGTGTGTGTTTTCTCCGGGTTCTTCGGGTTTCCGCCACTGCTAAAGACCCCTAAACGCAAGCAAATCATTTAAATAAAATTGTTTGTCCCGGGATGACCTGGTTTGTGTGGAGTCTATCTCTCCCTCTTTCTCTCTTTCACACACATTGGCGTCCACGTACAAGAACCCTTTACCGTGGGAATTCGAAATAAGAGTAGGCCCTCGTAGCACACTGCATGGCGTATATTCGCTTTCAATAGCTCAGTTGGAGAAGGACAGTATGGGTTGTGGTAGCCGAATGGTTAACGCGTTCGCATTTGATCATAAGGACTGTCATTGAATCAACTGGCGCGGTATCGATTCCCCGCTTGTACGCGACAAGGGGTATGTCGAATGTCCAACCCCCGTGGGTTTTCTCCGGGTCCTACTGTTAAAGACCCTTTAGGTGTATTTTGATTTAGCGTGGACGTTTACTGAAACCACGGATGCTGTAAACTTTGAGGTACGATAACTCGATAATGCAACATAGAAAGTTCGTGAAGAATATGTATGTACGGTGAGCGTGCCCTAACCCTATTTTCAGTAATGTATTTCGAAAAATCAACAAAGAAGGCTTCTGAAAGTGTGCAGTCTAGTAGTTGACTCTGTGAAATAAATAACAATTTTGCCACCAAGGCTTAATTAGGTGGTTTTGATGCAGCCTAAACGTACCCCTTGATTAATAAACCCAAAAAGTTTGTCCCGAATCCAGGTCATGAGAACTTTACGGTGATATCTATATAAATAAAATCAAAGTATGTATGTATGTATGTATGTATGTATGTATGTATGTATGTTCGCCCATCACACTTTGTGGCCATGAGCACTTTGCGGTGATATCTATATCGATAAAATCAAATTGTGTATGTGTGTATGTATGTATGAATGTATGATAGCCTATCACGCTTCGTGGCCATGAGAACTTTGCGGTGATGTCTAAAATTTAAGTGTGTATGGATGGGTGTGTATGTATGTTTGTATGTATTTTCGCCCATCACACGTCGTCGCTGCTCTCCACCCACACATTAACCAGCATCACAAAATGAATGTTTAGGCCAGTGAATTCGGGCCTCAGGCGAATTACGCTTCGTCGCCGCGCTCCATGTCCACATATCTCGTATTAAATTAGAAAGCCTGACCACGTGAATATTTTAGGCCATCGAATTTGGGTCACAGGCGAATTTGGGCCACGGGCGAATATGGGCACCTGGCAAATTTGGGCCCGGGCGAATTTGGGCTCCGGGCGATTGGAGCTCCGGTCGAATTTGGGCCCGTGTAAAGCCGGGTGTCCTACGAGTAATTTGATAATGCATCATAGAAAGGTAATGGCCATTAGTATGTTCATAACTTATTCAGCCGTTAATTCGAAAACAAACATCTTGGAGCCACCAAAGCTAGTTTAGAAGTTATAACGTGCGTAGTGAGCCTAAAATAACCCAATTTTCCCATACTTTTGGTATGTATATGGTATTTTATGTCGACAAAACAGCAAAGGAGGCTTCTGAAATGTTGCAGTCTAGTACTTTATTCATCCCTTGATTCTGTGAAATATTAAGCATGCTGCCACCAAAGCTGGTTTGAATACTTTTTGATGCCCGTACCCTTTTCTGTGTGCTCACTTAGTCTAGTGTGCGACATTTTAGTGAGTGTAAAGTAATGACTTAATGTGGTTAATTTTGTCTAGTTCTTATATTATGTATTAATGTGTCTTAAAACCTTATTTTCTAATACAAAGCAATTTCGGGACTAACAATTTGTTTGCGCGTAGGGGCCTTTAACAGTTTTTTTTTTTGGGGGGGGGAGTGGACCTGGAGAAAACCCACAAGGTTGGACAGACGACCCTACACCTTGTCACATATAAGCGGGGGATCGAAACAGAGCCCCCCTCCCCCTCCCCCCCCCTCACCACCACGCCAATGTGTACACGGGACCTAGTTTTTTCATGCCATCCGAACGACATGCTGTCCCTAGGCATTCCGTCCTACACCACTGACAAGGGGGTACCTCGCCAGAAAATTCCCGACTACGCACTGAGCCACCGCATATACGCCATGCAATGTGCTACCAGGGCCTCGATTTCCACGGTAAAGGGTTCTTGTACGTGGACGCCAATGTGTGTGAAAAAGAGAAATAGGGAGAGATAGACTCGACACAAACCTGGTCATTCCGGGACTAACAATTTTATTTCAATGATTTGCTTGCGTTTAGGGGTCTTTAGCAGTGGAGGAAACCCGGAGAACCCGGAGAAAACACACACGGTTGGAAAAACGACCCTAATCATTGTCACGTTCAAGCGGCGAATCGAAACCGAGCCACTTAAATCAATGACAGACCCCACCCCTTACCCCACGCCAATGTGTACACGGGATTCCGTTTTTTTCCCATCCGAACGACTACACGTTATCCGTTGCCAGGCCCTCCCGTCCCCCGTCCTACACAACTGACAAGGGTGGACATCTTTTGAACAATCCCGATGCACTTTGATGAAGTTAGAGAGCAAACGCCCTACTCACTGAGCCACCGTAGCCCCCACTTTATTTCGATATCGGACACGCGACCTCGTTTTTTTATGCCATCCGAACGACTATACGTGGTCCCTTGCCAGGTCTTTCCTCCTACACCACTGAAGTAAGAGAGCAAACGTCCCACTCACTGACCCACCGTAGCTCCTACATGTACTTCATTTAGATTCCGGACACGGGACCTCGGTTTTTTTTATTCCATCCGAACGATTATACGTTGTCTCTTGCCAGATTCTCCGTCCTACACCACTGACAAGACTGGACACCGCCAGAAAAATCACAATGAACTCTGATGAAGTTAGAGCAAACGTCCTACTCACTGGGCCAACGTAGAACTAACTTCATTTCGATTCCGGACACGGGACCTCGTTTTTTTAATCCCATTCGAACGACTATACGTTGTCCTTTGTCAGGCTTCCCGTCCTACAGCACTGACAAGACCAAGCATCAAAAAACCTGATGAACGTTGATGAAGTTAGAGAGCAAAGAAAGATTCGACTGAAGACTTAAAGGGGAAGACCAACGATTTTCAACAAGGTTTCCATAAACCTTAAATATATATTGATAAATAATCCCATCTGTAACACAAGCAAAACCGTTTTTGTAAGCGAGAAATTAATTTTGATTAAAACCGGAAGTGACATAGTTGGTTCAACACGCTCTCTGTACTCTATAGTAAGCATACAGATTTGGCATAAGTTTACAGTTGTATTGTGTTCACGCGTCGTCCTTTGGCCAAAAATCTGATGAAATGGGCTGTTTATTTGGATATTATAAACACGAATTTATGGGTTTTTTTTAACGTTTAGTACACTAAGCCGCCACGTAAATTCACTCATACTGAACAATACGCTGTGCCTCAATTCACGCCACATGGCTAATTGTTTACATCACGTGGTTTGATTGACAACTTGCCAGTGACATGTATTTCGTCTGCTTCGATGTTTTTGGGCTTGCTGACAGCTTTTTTCAACATAAACAGATCAAAATTATGGGCATGTAAGACATATAATATAGTGCATTTTGGCACATAATGTCGACGTGAACGGCTTTTCCTTTTTTCTTCCATTTCCTCTTAAGAATGGCTGGGGTCGAATGTTTATACGGCATTAATGTAGACCCATAGAAGAGATATTTTATATTCCAATACGTTGGTGTCTGACGTTGACATACTTTGTAAATTTATATATTTATTTCAATATATGTGTGCCACAAGTCCGTTGAAATAAATAAAAACAATGTCAGCAGACTCAACACGCACAAAAACATTCAAGCAGACGAAACATCTCTCACTTGCAAGCTGTCAATCAAACCACGTGATGTAAACAATTAGCCATGTGGCGTGAATTGAGGCACAGCGTACTGTTCAGTATGAGTGAATTTCCGCGACGGCTTTGTGTACTAAACGTTAAAACAAAAATAAATTCGTGTTTATAATATCCTAATAAACAATCCATTTGATCAGATATTTGGCCAAAGGACGTCGCGTGAACACAATACAGCAGTAAACTTATGCCAAATCTGTATGCTTCGTATAGAGACCACTGAGCGTGCTGAACCAACTATTTCACTTCCGGTTTAATAAAAATTAATTTCTCGCTTACAAAAAACTTTTTTGCTTGTGTTACAGAGGGGATTATTTATCAATATATATTTAAGATTTATGGAAACCTTGTTGAAAATCGTTGGTCTTCCCCTTTAAAATCGATTACAGAATACAATACTATCTGTGCAAGAAGAGATTAAAATTGTTTAGGACTAATAAATTTTCTAGAACTTCAAACATTTCCGTCTATTTGAATCCATGTCCAAATATAAATGCCGATGTGGTAGTCAGTGGACATGCGCATAAACTGCACTTCCGAGGCGAGAACACGAATAGACGAGAAGTCGAGATTGTGACGAAGCGAGTGAGCGAGAACACGACAGGACGAGATTAACTCAAAGGCGAGAACGCGAGGATTTTCAAAGGCGAGAACACTCCTTCGTGTTCTCGCCTTTGAGTTAATCTCGTCCTCTCGTGTTCTCGCTTCGTCACAATCTCGACGTCTCGTCTTCTCCCGGCGAGAAGTCGAGATTTTGAAATGGTCGCAATAGGCTTCCATAATCATGAACAGGGGAAGGAATATTATCAATGGTGTGTAGGACACTAATAGGTTTGGTGGTCTTAATCCACTTTGTTACATAGTGTGTAGAGTGACTTCCCTTAAGACGAGGATCACTTGTGGATGTATGTGTTTAAAGGAGCTAAATCGCTAATATTTTAGACCTAGAAATTGGCACAAATGGGTCTCAACACATATAATAATGTAATATGAATTTATATAAACTGTTTTACATTCAATCGTGTCCGTTTTACTGTGAATTGTCATCAGTTATGTTCGGCAAAATACGCCAGAAGTCTCAACCGCAAGTCAGTTTCTAGCGGCTTGTTATTCCAGTCAACGCCGATATTATTTATGGCGCATGCTTTCCAAATAAGAATATGATATCACCGTTTGACATGACTTGTGGAATATGTCTAGCTTCATTCTTTGAGCACCTTGTTACAAATGGCGCTGAAACGCATTATGGTACACGATTCGTGTACAAATGGTAAAATGTTTATTTTGTCTTAAATATTGGATATCAGAAGCCCATCTTTTCCAGGTAAGATCACAACACCAATGCTGATTTAAATTGCAAAAGAATTCGTGTTTTCAATGTCGAAGATTTTGGATGATATTGAGTTACGGACTTAGCTACTTTAAGTACAGCTGTTTGGTCTTTTATTAATGAATACAATCAACATAAACCCCGCATTGTCTTATATGTTCATCAGAGGTGAATGCACCATCGCGCAACAACAAAATTGCTGAATACGATGAAAACTTAAAATTTGCATCGCTACTTTGTTTTTTAACTCGGAGGGCCTGACAAGTACAGCTGTCTAGTCCTTCGGATGAGACGAAAAACCGAGGTCCCGTGTATACATTGGAATGCACGTAAAAGATCCCTTGGCAGTTGGAATTCGATATAAGAGTAGGCAATAGTGCCGCTGCCCGGGCAAAATTTCCCTCATAGCACACTGTATGGCATATGCCCGTCTTCATTAGCCCAGTACAGGAGCAGAACAGTAGGACGTTAAACCCCATTTCATTTCATTTCATTTTTGTTTTTTAACTAAAAATTTATGACTGCGTCCAAACTGAAGCTTAACAGACACCTTTGTCGTCGATAGTTTGAGTTAATTTTGATCTTTTGTTCATTCCTTGTAATTAAACAGACACAATAGGTGAAGACAGCAGGGTGTTTTTCAACAATCTTTAAGCGAAATTTTAATAGAAAAGGTACATTTTCTCAATGACAAGGTCATACAATGTTGATTGATCCAAACATGATTACAGGGCCCGGTTCCTAGAAAATTCTTAAAGTAAGCACAAAGTCATCCTTCACTTTTTCTTACGTAAGAAACTTATAAAAATACCGTCCCTAGAAAATTAATAAGACCATTCTTACGTAAGCACAAGTCAAGTATAAGTCTAAGCACATTGTGACTGGTAAAGTTTACCATAAACTGAGACTACGATGCTCTTTAACGTTACAAAAACAACTTTGGTATGCGAATTACGTCATAAATTTATCGTCTGCTTCATTGACGTCATATATAATATACGGTTGATTTAGATGCATTTGACATGTCCCCTATAAAATGTGCCACAAGATAAAAAAAACGCAGACACATACAAACTAAATGAATAATTGTGAGAGCGCCTGATCTTAAAGTAGCCTGTGTGTTTGTAGCCTATTGTTTACTAGTTGGCAAATAAATAAAATGGTTTCAGGGTAGAAGCAAAATTTTCTATAGCATTCTTAATTTCTTCTGGAGAAGGATTTTCTCTGTCTTGTAATAATTGTCTGTATGGTATCAAAAGGTGTCGGAAATGCCGTCGAAAAACTCTACGGTCAGCCATCTTTTTGAAGCAGAAACAGACTTAAGGTTGGTAAGCAAGCCGTATACCTTGCTTGGGACTTGTGCTTAGATTGACTATGTTTAAGAACGAAGTTGTGCTTAAGTTTTTTCTTGGAACGCATAATAACGTTCTTGTGCTTACAATGAAGTCTACTTAAAATCTTAGCACAAGAACGTTCTTAAGAATTTTCTGGGAACACAAAATAAGGTAAGTTTACTTAAATGCAAAGTCTACTTAAATCTAAGCACAAGAACGTGCTTAAGAATTTTCTAGGAATCGGGCCCAGGAATCATTGCCCAGACGGTGACTGCTGTACTACAGTCTACACAAGAATCAAAAATAAATTCAACTAATGACACCGCTAGCAACATTTTCTGAAAACCAGTGAAGTCGAAAGTAGACATCAAACTGTATCCTTATACATTTTACAAATTATAACAATATCAAACAGGGTTTGAAAGTAGTATAACTCCGAAACCGCAAGCGGTAGCCCATGCTACTCCCCCGACCCGAGCTACCCCTATGCACCAAATTTCAGCCTCGGGACAGCCCTAGTGTAGCCACCAACCCTGAGCAGACAGATATACACACACGACAAACAGGTAAACAAACAAACGACAGTCACAAATATTAGTATATGTCACCGACAATGTCAGGCATAGATTCAGACTTTGTCAGGCCCGGCGGAGTGGGGGCGGCTGGGGGGGGGGGGGCTCAATAATTTGGCCGCAAGTACTCTTTTCTCCAGGTTATTGCGGCCCCTGGACCCACGCCTATAAGGACCTAGGATGGAAGCCCCCCCTGTCATTTTGTCCGGCACTGATTTGTCTTTTTTATTGATATTATTAATGTATGCCCGGTACTAAGTTGAAAATGTCAGGTACTGACTATTTTGTCAGGTACATGTAAAACCGTTATTTCCAGGCCTGGGGATATGGTACCTACAAATAAGACGAGAAATACCTATATATCAAAAAACTCAGTTTTTTAAAGATCTAATTAGCACCCCCCCCCCCCCTTCAACATCTTAATACAACATTATTTCGACGATTACGTTGACCATCTTTTATTTAATTTCTTATGGGAAAGAAAATTGCTTTCGACATCATTGGAGAAATAACCCGTTCGAAGACTTAGCCATTTTCTTTTTCTGTAGGTCTGGGTGGATCTTCATTTTATCTTTCTCCACGAGTTCTTTAGATTGTGCAAATGTGTAAATGGCCAGAAAATTATTAACAAATAGGGGTATGGTTAAGGCTATCAGAACAATTCCCGTAGATGCACAAACCACTCCCACTACACGCCCGCCTGTGGTGTTAGGTACCACGTCACCATAGCCAACCGTTGTCATGGTAATGAAAGCCCACCATATCGCGTAAGAAAGATTGCCAAAATTATGATCGAAACAATAAACTAGAGTGGCGAAGAGAACAGCATTGATGCTCAGTAAAATAAACATGAAAAACAATTCTTTAACCGAGTTTTTGACGGCAAAAATTAGAACGCGGGCTCCTGTAATATTTCTGGTCAAACGAAAAAGTCGTAAAACTCTAAGGACCTGTAATAGCTGAATAAAATCAAAATAATTAGATGAGTATTCTTCTTTTTGCGATATCTGATTAAGACAAATGTCCACATAGGCCACGATAACCGCTAAAACATCTATTATATTCAATGCGAACCTGAAAAACAACTTTAAACTCGGACAGAAAACGAGACGAAGAATTAATTCAATAGTAAAGAACGCCGTACAACAGTATCTAGTCAGTGTTAACGGTATGTTTTTAACTCGAAACTCAGTCGGAAATTCATCCAGTTCTTCTTTCGTGATGTTAAAAGCAGAATAGTTTCGGGTGCCACCGTTGTGTAGCTGACTTATGAAATCCACAATATGTTTCTGATCTTCGTAGGTATCACCGAAGTATAATTTCCATCCTTCCGGGCTCAGGTGTTCGTCAAATATGACATGCGTCAGTAATATTGTGGTGATTGTTGACGTCAGAACGACCATGGTGGAGATCACATATAACACCTTAAATATAGAAAATGGAAATAAAACCAGGCGTAGTATAGATATTTTCTTCTTGAAATTGAGAAGTTTAAAAAAGTATTTTTTTTTCATTTTCACTCCTATCTATAATGAAGACTGTTTAGAATTTGCAGAGTGCAGTTTTAGTACGAGAATAAATGCTCTGATTTCCAGTTCCATTGATGCAATAAAGAGGTTGATATATATGCTATAAACATGACTAAATCGGTGTTTAACGTTTCATAGATGTACTTTAAGACAGGAGTTGAGGTGATCATTTGGGCTGTAAGAAAACTAAAACACTCTCTTTAAGCCGTTTGCCTGCTTGAAACGTTCAACGCCATTTTATGCAGCTTCTCGGCTTACAGATCCTGATGAGAGGACGGGTATAAAAGTAATAAATATACAGTCACCCTTTCTATAACAGAACAGAACAGAGCAGGGGACATAATCCTTGTAGTGGTAGAGTACTCGAAATTAGAGTAGGCCTTTGCGCCGCTGTCTTGTGCTAAATTCCACTCATCGCACACTGCATGGTGAATGCAGTAAAGTAGTAACGTGGAGACCGTTAAACTCGATTTTCTAGTTATTATATTGTTTCATACAACGACAAGCTGTTTAGTGTCATCAGTCAATACAATGATAAATTACACGGGAACGACACCACATAAAACAAATCATTAAGAGCAAAGGCACTTATCTCATTTAAAGATACATTATGGGAGATTAGATAAAGAGTCGGCAGTTCTCACTATAATAGTTGCAAACTAGATAATTTAAAGGGAATTTGCTGAAAATGTCAGTCAAATTGATCCACTCTGAACCGAGAATTTAGCGATTGAATTTTTGGCCTAGCCGCGATCTTCATTACTAAAGACGGTACGATAAAAACGAAGTCTCGATTATCCATTTCATGATTAAATCATAATTGAGGGTAGAGCAGCAGATCGGGTCCTAATCTAGTAAATATCGCAGGCTAGTGATGACATCGAGAGTTGATTATGTTCTGGATAAGTTAATTAATGTCTAATTAATAATTTATATTTCAGGCCTAAAGAAAGATCTGCAATAGGCAGACTTGCATAATGTATGTTTAATATTTCACTATGCGTATTGAATTAAATTAAACCAATCTAATTAAAATATAGATCTATATTTCGTTTCGTTTTTTATACTTTCGATGGCCTACACCAAATGTAGTAAAGACAAGTAAAAACGAAATGTTGAACTATAAAAAACGAAACGAAATTGGATCTGTGTTTTAATCAGATTGGAATTAAACTAGCTTACCTTGGCGAATACATTATAACTACAGTTATCTAACAGGTTCCAGGCGATAGATCTCCATTTTCCCGACATACATCCACAACATGACGACTCACTTATTGAATAATTAGTATAAGTCATTTCATATTTTTCATATTCGTTTAAATCTCTCTGTCCAGAACGAAAAGATGCCAGTTTTCTTTGACAGCATGTCGAAATATCCGACTCACAAAATCCCCAGAATTTAATTTCTTCAGTAAAACCGTTACAGCATCTGGACTCGGGTATGTGGAGATCACCAGTTTGGTAAAATTCTAAAATGACCTCGAAAGCTGATAAAGGCCTTTCCAAGAAAATTTCTTCATTTTCACCGGTAGCGAAACACATTTTTGTTAACGTACTTTCGGGATATTTCTGAAGCAAATTTCGACTTATTTCGAATTTACGTCCACTTACGTTCACTGTAAACCTTTCTGTCATTTTTAAAATACGTTTTATTTCGAATTTACATCAATCACAAACAATATTCTGGTTAGCATTAGTTTCTAAAGAACCACCGGTTGAGGTATTTCCATTAAAAGAACAAATGTGTCTATGATTTAAACCAACTTGCTACAAATCTATGACCATTTCAATTAAAGGTGAACTCCTAGTAGAGACTTGCTTTCTGAAAAAAAAAATATCATCGTTAAAGTATGGGAATCAAAGTCCAAAATGTAACAGTACAGCCCATTTACCGTCTGTGAATGATTTATGTCATGGATCCGTTTGGAAATAAGGGGCAACGACTCTTTTAAAATTAGATCGCTATAGCCTTATTTTGAACTATTCGATAGGAGTAATTAAATCGCAGCAATAACCAGCAATATTATGCATAGGCGTACGGGGAAATTTTTGACTGGGGGGTGGGGGGGGGGGGCGGTGGTTGTTGGTGCCCAAAAAATGTAGTTAGGATCTTAGTATGTTACATAATAATAATAAATTCGCTGTTAAATTGGACACATTCAAGAACGCAATATTTTTTTATACAACTTTTACAAAGTACAATTGTGTGCCTAAAGTTTCCCTGCATTTGGTGCCCAAAATGCCCCCCCCCCCCAGCCCCCCAGCTCGTATGCCTATGATATTATGGCACGTAACAAAAACAAGCAAGTACGCAGCGTGAAGTTATCACTGCGCACAAGGCGGTTGGTAGTCAAGAAGTTCGTCGTCTTCAGCAACACTTGACAACTGGACGTTCATATTGCGTGAAAATAAGTATCACAGGGCTTTATTGAGTTGCTTGGGACTAAAATAAAGGTCCTAAGTCCAGTTCGAACTTGTCAGGGGTGGCGTGTGCGAGGATGTCAAGGATTGGAAGAAAATCTGTCGTCTATTGGAGTGCACGTGAAAGCGACGTTAACAGCTGGAAATCAATGAAGAGTAAGCGGAAACCCGACTCTCCCTAGCAGTTCAGACGTGAAAATATAAAAATGAAAATATCTCCTCAAAATGACGTTGGTATTGTGTTGACAAACTTTAAACCCCATTCCTATAACCTAAAATAAAAGCCCGTATTCATAAGCCCAGTCGGTGCAGGAAACTAGGACGTTAAATCCCATTTCATTACCCAAAATAAAAGGCCCCAGAAGCCTTCTTCACAGAATTAACCAGTTTTCTTCACAGAATTAACCAGTTTTCTTTTCTTCACAGAATTAACCAGTTTTCGTCACTGAAATATCAGAGGGATTGCTCCTTTAAAATTGTTAAAGGGACAATAACACTCTTGCTGGCTTGAACTCCAGAAAATAAAAAATAGCCTTATTCTAAGTACTAGATGTGTTAGTGTCTTACCTGTTGTGTAAATTATCCATTAAATCCTATTTTACTTGTCCAGAGGGTTCAAAAATATTTTAAAATCCATGTCACATTTGAAAAGCTTTACGTCAGGCTTTTCAAATCATTTAGTTGAATTTTTCCAATTTTTTAAATTAGGTGAGTATGAAATTTGTATCAGCAATTAATTGGAATATTGTAAAATAGTACAATTTGTGGACCAGAATAAAGATTGGGACATATTATTCAGTTACAACAAGAGTGGTATTGAGCCTTTAATGAATTGACAAAGGTAGCTCGCAGTCATTATGATTCTTTACGGCTGAATAGTCCATCATAGTACTAATAATGCCACACTGTAAACCAATTAGTAGTTATGTGTCCTCGTGATTATAGGATTTTTGAAAAGTCTGGCTGAATAAAAACCATTGTGGAAGAATTGAACATATTGATCCATAGACATACAACAATCGATAAGTTGCATTTCAACGTCAATTCAAATGCGAAGATGTTCTGATCAAGATTACTTGTATCGATAAACATTGATTTTCAATGCAATGATCGATATATAGAGTTAACGTTTACCAAGACTATCGAGGAATTTGAGGAGCGGGGGGTCCAAGGTGGATTACCCGCTAATTTGATCTGCCTATTTAGGTGCAGACATGTATATGATAAGTGGAGTGAGATCAAAACGACGGCAAAGCGTCACGCGTTTGTTTTTTTTTTCAAATTATAGGAGAAATAAACGGCTCTGTGCCAGCAGTGGAGGGGCCGGACCCAATTGACCTCGCTCTGGACACGCGCCTGTTATTTCAATACGAACGAAAGACGTGAAGTGTAGTCGTCTCGTCCTGGCAGTAACACTATTATAGTCTTCACCACATTGCTCGAATTGTAATTCAACTTCCACTCTAGATTTATTTCCCTTTTACTAATAAATAGACAGCATACACTACTAACATTAGATAACAAACCTTATCTCTCAATCCTCCGTGTTTCGAGATAAGAAATGGTGCTATTAACTTCAACGTAGCACATGCGGGAGCGATTCGCACCAGGCATTTTTAAACAAAATTGACAATATTTTTTAATCAAAACAACGATTGATTATTGTTATTTATAATATTTCTGCCACACCCAACTACAATTAAGCAATATAATCCTACCTGAAACGGGTACAAATCCCCTCTTTTTAAATCAAAGCGACAGTAGATTGCTTTTTCCGACATTTTAAATTTACGCCTGTAACACATAAAGTCGGGGCCTCGTGTGCAATAGCCAATCAAAGTACTAATCTGATCAGAGTTGCGCAGTAGTAATACACCGTAATTATGAACGTCCGGATCAATTTTGATAAAAAAACAACGCTTGATTTACTTTATTGTCAATGTTTGCTGATAAATGAATGTTGTTTCGGTAGATTGGACTGCGTATGTGTAATACGTACTAATAATATAAAATTAACTTATTTTTAAGATGGTAGATGCATTAATAAAGAAATTGAGTTTGCCACTTGGAACTAAAGGCATCCAATTGAAGCTAAAAACAAGCACATCAGTATATCTCAGCGTTTTTTTTTAGTTACGTTCTCGTAGCTATACTAACATGTACTACTATACCAGCTCCATACCAGCTGAAAAGGTGGCATTTATATATATAAAAAAATCTTTAATTGGCAGTAACTTTCCTTACACGATTTGCAAGATTTTTTTTTTCAGATTGGATATGGGGGAAATACAATATTTTAAAAAAAAATTTGTCTGATTTATAGTGGAAGCAGAATTGACACGTAGAATCCATGTAGGGTGACTTTCTACTAACATACCGATCTGAACAGACTTGTAACGGGATAAAATGGGGTTTAACCTCCCACTGTCCTGAACCAACTGGGCTAATATAATCAAGGCCAGGATACGCCATACAGTGTACTATGAGGGTAATTTTGCCCGGACACCGGTACTACGACATGCTCTTATATGAATTCAACCTGTCAAGGGGTTCATTTACGTGTACACGTAACCTTGGTTTTCGTCACGTATCAGTTATATGTATGTATCGCATTCATGGCAGCATAAAATTGATCACAGAAGTCGACATTACTAACAAAATATACAATACCCATTTGTCTGGCACTGACCAAGTCACTTTATATATGATTTGCACGAAATTATTATGTCGGATAGGAAATGCATATAAATATAGTGTTTAGTTAGTAAAGATCATCTGCTTTGCAAATTTAGAGCGCAGGATGATTTGCGATTTGCAATTGATGTGGTGAAGATAGAAATGTATAGAATATGACTTAGCTTATGCACTCTGATTAAAACACAGATCCTATTTCGTTTCATTTTTTATAGTTCAAAATTTCGTTTTATTTGTCTTTACTACACTAGGATCTGGAAGAGTTGTAATATAACCTGTGTTCTGGATGGCACGGAACTGTCGGTAAACTACTAGGAACGCCAACGCTGATCGATTAATCAATGTCTAACGTCATAGAGTCAAAAACCGTTCGTACGACCTCTGACGCGACCTTTTACTACAACCGGTCAGATCTTCGTCTAGTGTAGGCCATCGAAAGCATAAAAAAAACCGAAACGAAATATAGATCTGTATTTTATTGGCAGTGTCAAATTTGTAAAATAAGAGATACACTGACTGTTTTCTTCGTTTTCCGGTTCTTTGTGTGGATAGCTTGGTTTGAACTGACTTTTTCTCCAGGCCTTATCGACAGCTGGCAAGACAAAAAGACTTCCAGTTGTAAAACATTGATTTTTCGTAAATAACCGTGAAGATACGGATTTCAGGTACCCAATGGGTAATTTCGGTTGGATTCTAATGGATAATAGGCCTTTTATGGCTTGATGTATATTTCCATTAGATGTTTTTCGGTATTTTAAAAGCCATTTTGTGCTATTTTTAGACACAGTAGCGTTAAATCATCCCCATCCCAATAACTAATCAGTGATCAGTTTTCAAGAATGATCAAATACACAAAGCATGAACTCTTCAGATTTAACAAAACAATATTGACCAAGACTCCTGTCCCATCTCAAGATTGCTCAACATTAAAGCACGAAGTATTCTGATTAAACAAAAATATATGAGAAAGGCTCCTGTCTCATCTCAAGATTGCTCAACCTTAAAGCACAAAATCTTTAGATTAAACGAAGCAATACTGGCCAAGACTCGTGTCCCATCTCAAAATTAAAGTAACACCACAGAATGTTAAAGCTAAAGCATTGGGCGAGAAAGTTCATCGGGATTTTCCAACGTGGTTTCTCCATTGTCAGTGGTGCAGGACGGCGGGTCTGACAAGGACAACTGTCTAGTCGTTGGGATGGGACAAAAAACAAGACCCCTTGTATACATTGGCGTGCACATAAAATATCCCTTGGCATTTGGAATTCGATATAAGAGTAAGCCATAGTGCCGCTGCCCGGGCAAAATGTCTCTCATAGCACACTGTATGGCGTATACCCGTCTTCATTAGCCCAGTATAGAAGCAGAACAGTAGGACGTTAAACCCCATTTAATTTCATTTCATTTCGTCTTAAGCCACAACAGAAACAGTACCATTGCCCGTCTTCATTAGCCCAGTTCGGAGCAGAACAGTAGGACGTTAAACCCCATTTTATTTCATTTCATTTCGTCTTAAGTCACAACAGAAACAGTGCCATTTTCTCAGCAGAGGCCTTACCTTAGCCCTAACAGAAACCTCACCTTAACCTCAACATAAACCTTACTTAGGCGCAACAGAAACCGTGCCTTAATCTCAACAAAAACCTTACCTTAGCATCAAAAGAAACACCTAGCCATAGCCCAAACAGACACCGTATTTAGGAGAAAGCTTACCTTGTCATCAACATCAGCCTCAATCATCAGTTATCGGAACATATTACTATGTGTCGATACTTCTTAATACAATAAACACATTGATTTTAAAATACTAATTAATACCTTGACAACACTTATGAATAATTTCAAGTATCGTTTTTCTTGTTGAAATCAGACAATAATCAGGACATTCGTCTAAACATGAAGTAAAAACTTCAAGACGGCCGAGTTATCAGCTTACCGAGCACTTGTATACCGGAAAGATAAAAAATGTGGTTTAACGTCCACTCGACACAAACTAGGCCATTTATGGACTATCTTACAATTCGCATGCGCGTGTCCTTGTATACCAGGAACTCGGCTAAATTCATTTCCATGGAAACACAAAAATATACTAAATCAGAGAAATTTCTAATTAGCAAAAGGCAACTGCTATAATGTGTACAATATTTCAGAAAGATATCCATGAATTGTTTATGAGTTGTGGTCCGGAATAAAAGAAATTGTATACCAAAATTAAATTAATCTTTTTTTACCATGGAAACACAAAAATGATTAAATCGGAGAAATCTCGAATGAGCATCCAACTGCCATCGTCTCATACTAGCACGCCAATGTATACACGGGACATCCGTTTATCGCTACGTCTGAACTAATGGGCGGTTTTAGTAGTTCGGCCCTCAGACTGGCGCCATTTCCAGAGGAAAACAAGACTGGCAAATCCCGAGGAACTTTCTCGGCTGAAACCGGGATTGAACCCTTGATATCCTACTAGTAGCGTGGGTGTGTTTGTGTGTGTGTGTGTGTGAGAGAGAGAGATAGTCAGAGAGAGAGAGAGAGGTGGAGTGGGGTAACGCCAACTCGATACAAACTATAGGATGATTTCGAGACCAACAAATGGTTCAACTTTATTTCAATAATTCGCGTGCGAGCAGTGGTCTTTAGCAGTGGGAGGACACCGAGGGACCCAGAGAAAACCCACGAGGTTGGACAGGCGACCCTACTCCTGGTCACGTACAACTAAACAGGGAATCGAAACCACGACCGTTGACTCAATGGTAGACCTTATGATCCAACGCGCACGCGTTAACCATCGCCCCCTCTCCTACTAGTGAGCCAGCGCCTTAGGCATCGAGCATACTCACCGTTCACAGAGACAATTATTTTACACACAGGAAATACTACACATAAAACTGTTATAAATGCTCAAATGATACAGAATAAATTTATAAATTTACCTTTTTGGGATTGCAGTTTCATTTCAAGAATTAAACAGGTGATATTTATGACACTTCTGTCGAGCCGACAGTCACTCATCCATTCTTCGCTGTAAATAATATTCCCATTCGAGAACCTTTCTGTGATAATATTTATCGTTATCATGAAATTATCTTTTCTGGACTCACTTGAGTCGGTTAAAGTCTTTCGGAAACTCTTCATCGATCTCATTTACTGTTTACGTTTTCATCGCCTGGTTACTAGGTGGGCCTAACCTCGTTATATTTCATATATATGTATTAAATATGATGTAAAATGATATCACTGACAGATAACGGGAAGTAGAACGGGTTTTATGTATTATACTGGGAGCTACGGTTGATCAGTGAGAGAGAGAGAGAGAGAGAGAGAGAGAGAGAGAAATGCTGTTTAACATCCCCTCGACACAAACTAGGTCATTTTAGGACTCACATATGGTTCAATTTAATTTCAATAATTCGCTTACGCGTAGGGATCTTTAGCAGTGGGGGGAAACTGAGGGACCCGGAGAAAACCCACGAGGTTGGACAGACGATCCTACTCCTTGTCACGTACAACTGGGGATTCGAAACCACGCCAGTTGACTCAGTGACAGACCTTATGATACAGCGCGCACGTGCTAACTATTCGGCCACCCCCCCCCCCCCGCACAACTACAGAAACAAGACGTTTAATTGTTTACTGCAAGTGATTATTTTTAATTAGTGCACTTAAAGATACATTCCCACGTACAAACTTTGTGATTTGATGATATATTTAGAATAAAAACATATTCAAAGTATCCAATCAATCAAAAATTTGCTGCAATTCCCTCTCAAAATTTTGTATTCGCCGGGGATTCCTATAGCTATAAGTAAGCTGTTGTTAGACGCAATGTCTGTCAACTTAGCTTCATTGTGGGAGGGTCCATTTTTCAGAATGTATTTATCATTACTTACTGTACATTTACCATACATATTGAGGCCTAAGTAAATTCTTAATTATTTCTGTCAACTTCTTTTTCCGCCGTTTAATTGCGGAGTCCTTTGTACGTTGACACCCTCAATGTTCGCAAAACCGCCTAACCATTTGATCAAGAAATAACAACCGCTCCCTCACTTAAGCTGGCGCACAATAAGCTAGCAGAAAACAATCGGGTTGCCAGTTAGTGAAACCCTGACAATTTTGACCAGTGCTTGCCCCATGAGCTTTTTTCCGGTAATCCAGAATTGTTCTAATAAGATAGGGTGGCTATACTTTCCATATATACCAAAACTGACATACTTTTATTGGAAATAACCACCCGATAAATACTTTTCTGGGAGAGTATCTTTAAAGTATTAAATACACGTCCTTGCAAGAACAGCATACGGTTTTTTACGAACCAATTCCACCAGGTATATTTATTATAACACCGTGTAATGGTTTGGGATTTATCAAATATTCAATGAAATTTAAATATGTATAGATAATCAATACAAGTACATTAAACGATGTTTGTTTCGTTCTGCTACAGGCTGTTTATTTTCTGATGTTTTTTTTCCTTGTTTCAGTTATAAATTAATGAACATTATATTGGTAAACTATGGTTGCATGTTTTGTCTATTCTAGCGTAAATCCTGTATTAGTTGTCCATTATGGATACCATTCCGTTTATGTTACTTTAAACCAATACATGAATTCATTTGTGAAAAGCGCATAGACATTATAGAGGTGGAAAAAGGGGCTATATTATTTTTCATAGTTTCGTATCTGTTGTTATAATTGTTATATTATGTATAGTTTGTGTTACTCTGTTGCCTTGATAACGTTGAGGGAATGCTCTCCGAAACGTCACCCAAAATATATAAATAGCTATTTTCCATAAGTATGTGTTATAAATGCAACTAAAAGATTGATATATATAGAATTAGTTTTTCTACATTCAGTCATTACGGTAGTACATAGATTTTACATGTAGCACTTGAGAAAATACTGGGGATCACGTGGCTAAGTGGGTAAGACGCTAGCTCGCTAGCCTGGAGGTCGGGTGTTCGATCCCTGCATTGGCCGAGAAAGTTCATCCAGATTTTCCGGCGTGGTTCTCCCTTGTCAGTGATGCAGGAAGGAGGGGCTGACAAGGAAAGCTGTCTAGTCGTTCGGATGGGACGAAAAACCGAGGTCCCGTGTACACATTGGCGTGCACGTAAAAGATCCCTTGGCAGTTGGAATTCGATATAAGATTAGGCCGTAGTGCCGCTGTCCGGGCAAAATTTCCCTCATAGCACACTGTATGGCGTATGCCCGTCTTCATTAGCCCAGGTTAGGAGCAGAACAGTAGGACGTTAAACCCCATTTCATTTCATTTCATTTCATTTTGAGAGAATACTGTTCTAAACTCCACCCAGTTAGTAGATAAACGACTCTAAAGGCCATTTTACACGATCCTACTTTTGTTCAAGAAAATCATCCAACATTTGTAGGATGATGTTCAAGGTCATGAGGCGTCCACAAACATGTCAATTTACACCATACAACATTTAGTGAACATGTTCAAGATTTTTGTCACCACTGCCCCTCTCTTTAAACTTTATTTTTCCCTTGTGATATTTTATAGAAATCACAATTCAAACAGAAAAATCTATTATTGTGAATCGAAGATTATTTTGAGCCCAATTTTCTTGGTGCTTCATGGTAGGAAAAAATGAGGCTGTCTTTTTAATGTCTGTAAAAAAGGTTTTTCTTTATATAGTCAAAAAGTAATGGGTAATGGTAATTAATTACTTTCAATGTAATGGTAATTAATTACATTGCGAAAAATGAGAAAGTAATTGATTACATTTGTAATTGTAATGGTAATTTAGTTAATTACATTGGCATTTTAATGGCCCCAGCCCTGCAGTATACATGACTTACCTGTTGTAGAAAAAACAGCTGCAATATCATCAAGGGCTTTGCTTTTGTAGTCCTCAATTTTTATATTGTAGAGACAATGATTCTTTTCATAGATCTGAATCAAATCAGTGGTTTCTTGAAGGGTCCACTTCTTTTTACCGGTTGTATTTTGTTTTGATATGGTGGTCTTGATTTGAGATGTATAGGCTGCCATTTTGCCTGATTGTCATGTGACCCAATACACCACGTGACCCAGAGAATCATTCATTCTCATTGGTTCAAGACCTTGAACACTGTCCTACCATGTTCAAATTAATGTGCATGCTCGAACACCAAATTCCCATACACACGATAGGACATTTTCCTGCGATCATCATCCTATAAATGTTGGATCGTGTAAAATGGCCTTAAAAGATTGTCATATATGAATAGTTTCTCTACAGTCAATCATTACACTAGTACATATAGTTACATGTAACACCTAGTGACACTCCTCATTTAAGGAGTTTGCACATAGCTGTTTCTTGCATATTTAATATAACCCACCAATTAAAATACTCAGTTGATAATTTTGTGCTAGTTGTGATTCAAGCTGGTCATATCTGGAATTCTCTTGAAAATATATCGTACAAATGCATTAATTTGTAATATTGGATTGGGATGGGATGGCCATTCAAAACGCGAGATAATGAAATTGAATCACAATGAGATCCTATTAATTCATAATAAAAATTGACATCAAACTGGGTGTTGGATTTCTCTTTTTAAAAAGCTCAGTGTGTATGTTTGCCTACGTAATTTGGAGACGATGATAGCTGGCATCATGCATTGTCAACTGTCAAATTTCCTTAACCGGAACCTGGCAAAACCCCTACTGTAAAAACTCCTGGATCCGCCCCTGTTGAGATTGTACTGCTGTAAATATTAATGTGCCATGGATTTATTACGATCGGCCGTAATTAAGTGGTATGAAAGCGGATATCATCTACCGGAAGTTACGGTTGGACGAGTATCACAGGAGCTAATATGATTACAATATGAGTGGTTTTAACTTTGAAGCAAGGCTGTGATAAATTAAAATAAATATTCCTGAACAATCAGTGATCATTGTAAAATACTTACAAATTAAAGTTGATTTCTGAGTTCAATTATCAGATTTTGATATAAGGACGCCTTAGTTCTATAATATAGAGCTGCTAAGCTGAAAATAAAACATAGATTCATGAACATTATTGTTGAAATGACTGAATGCTAGCCCACATTTTTGAATGATACACTCGGTTGAAGGTTTCGAAGATGGTAGAAGGCAAACAAGCACTAGTTTGAATACTAACAAGACGCAAGGCATTTCCTAATCTTTTTCAGAAAAACCATGGGCAATAACTCCCCGAAACTTTAAATGATCGTATTCCGATTCACACGCATCTTGAGATCCTACCAATAAGGCCAGTATACCATGGACCGTATGCGGCGCTATTACTTTTGAATTTCTTAGACTGATATAACAGTTCACGATCAATTGTTTATATCTTAGAATTCAAATATCTGACACTCAATAATTAATGACTGGCATTATGTTCTATTGGTGTATTTGCATCTGAGCACGATACTTTAATCTAAACTTTAATTATTCAATAAATTTGGATCGACGCATGAGACTCTATTTTTGAAAGAAAAATGTAACAAGTTCACACACTAACTGTGCAAATTCTAAGTTATCCGGCATCTGTAGAGCGATTAAGATTGCAATATATGTTGATCTACAATCGCAAAATTCAGCGGCAATAACTTTGAAAAAAACCTTTACATAAAACCATCATATACTTTCAACAGTCATATATAAATGGTATATAGCACTGGAAAACGTTTAAACTCGATTGGAATCAGCTGTATCCCATCACAAACATTTCATCATATTCTAAGCAGTATACATTAAATGACCAGTGTAAATTAAATATGCATGACATAATTGTTACATATTTTTCTTCAATATATACATATATTGTTATAATAACAGGTCAGCTCAATTACAATTTAAGTAATGGCATAATATCAGGTACTCACAGTAACAATATAATTAATGGTATAATACTCACAGTAATATAATTAATGGTATAATACTCACAGTAACAATATAATTAATGGTCTAATACTCACAGTAACAATATAATTAAGGATATAATACTCACATTAACAATATCATTAATGGTATAATACCCACAGTAACAATATAATTAATGGTATAATACTCACAGTAACAATATAATTAATGGTATAATACTCACATTAACAATATAATTAATGGTATAATACCCACAGTAATGATATAATTAACGGTATAATACTCACAGTAACAATATAATTAATGGTATAATACTCACAGTAACAATATAAGTAATGGTATAATACTCACAGTAACAATATAATTAATGATATAATACTCACATTAACAATATAATTAATGGTATAATACTCACAGTAACAATATATTTAATGGTATAATACTCACAGTAACAACATAATTAATATAATATAATACCCACAGTAACAATATAAGTAATGGTATAATTCTCACAGTAACAATATGATTAATGGTATAATACTCACATTAACAATATAATTAATGGTATAATACTCACAGTAACAATATAATTAATGATATAATACTCACATTAACAATATAATTAATGGTATAATACTCACAGTAACAATATATTTAATGGTATAATACTCACAGTAACAACATAATTAATATAATATAATACCCACAGTAACAATATAAGTAATGGTATAATACTCACAGTAACAATATAATTAATGGTATAATACTCACAGTAACAATATAATTAATGGTCTAATACTCACAGTAACAATATAAGTAATGGTATAATACTCACAGTAACAATATAAGTAATGGTATAATACTCACAGTAACAATATAAGTAATGGTATAATACTCACAGTAACAATATAATTAATGGTATAATACTCACAGTAACAATATAAGTAATGGTATAATACTCACAGTAACAATATAAGTAATGGTATAATACTCACAGTAACAATATAATTAATGGTATTATACTCACAGTAACAATATAATACTCACAGTAACAATATAATAAATGGTATAATACTCACAGTAACAATATAATTAATGGTATAATAACAGTTGATGTGCTGACGCAATTCAAGCCATCTTGAAACCACACAGGAGGGATGCAACTGCGTGCCGTAATCACTTCGTAGACTTGGTTTTCCAGTCGGAAAGGACCACAATTAAACGACGGAGATAATCTATAACAGAAATGCGTTAATATTTTTAAACTGTATTTGGGGGCGAGTAAGACCTTCTTTAAAACCACAAGTTATGATACTGTACAAGTGCACTTTTCGTGTATTTTCTGGAATCTTCGTTGTTGATTAAAAGAAGACAAGACTGTTGATGGCTGTTAATATTTCTCTATATTCTTTTGGTAAACAGTAATCAACATAAATCACAACAGACAATTAATATAACAATTATTGGTTCAATGCTTAATAGTAAATAAGCTCCAATGTGGATATGGGAATTGACATAAACTTATGTCTCCAAATACAGGTAAATAAGGTTTCCTCAATTATTGATATAAAATTACATTTATCTCTCTCCCAGATAGTAATCAGACATATGTTATTTATGAAGCTTCGGGCTGTTTATATAACTCCCATTTATCAAATAATTTTTCATACTTACACAATAACAAAATACGTCATAGGAAACAAAGCAACAAACAAATTAATCAACAATATAAACATGTAAAATGTTCCAGATCGGAAAGCTTTAAATACTTTAGTTGGTGGTGTATTACAATATCTAGCAATTATATACCGAACATAGAATGTTGTAACCAGCTTAATAACTCGAATAAAAGCCAGAAATGGCGAGAAGTAGAGACCAAGCCATATCAACATTCGACGTTACATCAAAATCTATGTAGCCAAGTGGTTTCGAATCCCGGTTGTACGTGACAAGGAATAGGGTCGCCTGTACAACCTGGTGGGTTTTCTCCGGGTCCTCCGGTTTCCTCCCACTGCTAAAGACCTCTATGCGCTAGCGAATTATTGAAATAAGATAAAGCCATATGTTAGTCCTGAAATGACCTAGTTTGTGTCGAGTGAACGTTACTCTCTCTCTCTCTCCCCCTTTCCCCCCCCCCCTCTCTCTCTCTCTCTCTCGCCAAACTGAAAGTAGAATTTTGAAAAAAAGTCCTTTAGTTTAAAACCAGCAATTTTAATATTTACATCAAACGAGTCTAGACAAGTCCATCTGCAATTGGTTACCTTACTAAATTGAAAATTGTTAAAACACAAACGTTCGTAAAAAAAGAAATCAATACTGACTCCAGCAGTCGGTATGAAAACAACGTTATTTAATCAATTTTGACTAAAACTTCACATTAAAATCAATTTTAACGCAAAAATTATTAAAACATCATTATAAAATCAAATCTTATTTATAAGGAATTTTCCGTTTAGAGAATGAAAAACAGAAAGGTGGACGGTTAAACCCCATTTCATTTTATTGAAGTAAAAATATGTATTACCTTATTCCAGATTTGACACTGAACAATATAACAATCTAATGTAACAACTTTAAATATCTCTTCGCCAACTTCATTCTCCCAACAACAAAAATCACTCAGGTTCCGCTAAATAACCCTAAGAATGACCCTAAGAGGGTACTAGAATTTGGAGGATAGACTGCAATTGAACGTTGGGGGATCACGGTGGCTAAATGGGTAAGACGCTGACTCTGGAGGTCGGGTGTCTAGTCGTTCGGATGGGACGAAAACCCCAGGTCCCTTGTACACATTGGCGTGCACATAAAAGATCCCTTGACAGTTGGAATTCGATATAAGAATAGGCCGTAGTGCCGCTGTCCGGGCAAAATTTCCCTCATTTCCCTAGT
This sequence comes from Patella vulgata, assembly GCF_932274485.2. Classification (NCBI taxonomy): domain Eukaryota; kingdom Metazoa; phylum Mollusca; class Gastropoda; family Patellidae; genus Patella; species Patella vulgata. The sequence goes on from NC_065885.2 coordinate 11,673,124, forward strand.
ATGCTCGTCTTTATTAGCCCAGTTATGAGCAGAACAGTAGGACGTTAAACCCCATTTCATTTCATTTGATTTTACATTGAAGGTGAAGTGATCGGGGATACGCCCTCCCAAGAAGATGTTGAAGATTTGGATTTATATTGTACTATTTTAATCCATCTAATGCCATTGGTTTGTACAGTTACGATGTTTCCAGATCAAAGATATCCGCGGCCCATTCGACTACATCAAAAGGTGTATGTTGTAATACTACAGATAACAGAAGATCAGCATAATGATAGGACCTTTATTAAGAACATGAAATAGAGATAATTTGCGGTAAGGGATTTGGAGGGCCCCGCCGTTCATGGCAAAAGGAGAAAAAATTCAAATGCCAGATAAAAGTTTCACGGTAATCGATCTAGCGGCGCGAGGGCGGAGACTGAGCTATCCCTCAACCTTTAAAAGGATATGAAATAATCTTAAGGTCGCGTTAGGGGCCCCGCGATTCCACACAGGCCCAGGGGCCCGCTCCGGTTAAGCTGGCCTTTGATTCGCGGGGAGTTCTATTCCATTTTATCACAATGTACGCAGTTCATGCCTTATAGTGTTAGCTTCAAGACGACAGTAGAAATGAATGTAAAATGTCAAATGACACTAGTTAAATTACAATTCGTCGATTTGAGTTTCGGGCGTGATTGGGAATATTATTGTGTGAGGAGAGGGGGGGGGGCATGGTTTCTTGGCGAGTAAGGCGGTGACTTGTTAATCGGGTCCCGGGTACTTTGGAAATTTTTCTATTAATGTGGGGCGGAGATGGCAAGGAAAAGCGTCCTGGAAGAAAATCCGAGTCCCGTGTACACGTTGGTTTGTAAGCATAAGAACACAACGAAGAATAGGCAGAAACGCCACTGTACGGGCAACATGCCCCTATAACACATTGCTTGACGTGTGCTCGTCTTCATTATCCCGGTTAGATCAGAAAACTAGGACGTGAAACCCAATTTCATTTTCCAGGGATATGATTGTCATTTCATGACATGACATTGCATTGCCCCTTTAAGGTTTTATAGAATACATTTTCCTTATTTTTTTTTATTGCCTACTTTAAAATCAGTCCTGATAGCCGCCATTCTAACTGATACTCCACTTTTATCAGTTACAGTATAATCCCAAGACGACAGAGCTCTCCACGCAAACCGGTACTCATCTCCTTGATCCTCCATTTTACTTCTTCGGTAACCAAGACAACAAATAGACATTTTAATAAAAAATATGCCACAAAAACAACAAAATTACCTCTTGAGGGAATAATCTGACTAATGGGTTCCTTTTAAAAAAAATAGATAAAAATCTTATCAACGTCTGGCGAAAATATGATTGAAAAATGCTATGGGAACAAATGTACTTATATTGAAGTGCCTGCAGTTTAAAGGTCGAGAGTGGTTTAACTTCAAGATGAAGATGGCGATGAGACCTATATATCATAATTTGTGTTTTGGAATTATCAGATGAACAGTAAGGCGTAAGGTAATTTATCCTGCATGCAAACTATGGATGAAAATTAATCTCGAACCGGGATTAGGATTGTTCACCAGAACAGAGTCAGACAATTTCACGCGATCATTCGGAACTCGGGTCCTGGACTTACTGAATTAAAGGAGATGTGAATTCTAGGTAGAATACATATATATGCACCAATCTTGCTTGACTTTTTTCATTTAAGTTTTTAAAGTTCGGTTAGTGACTCTGTTGGTGATCTTTATTATTATCCAGATGTTAACTTCGAACAAAGTAGCTTTGACTCCGAAATTCTAAACGGAACGAAATTGAGTTTAAAGTCTCTTTATGTCATTTTTAGAAATGGTAATTTTCCACCTAATCTTCTTCGAATTCTAGCTGCCAAGGCTTTTTTTTACGTGAACACCAATGTCTACGACATGACTCGATTTCCTTGCCAGCAGCACAGACACCACTTACAAACTTTCGCTTCAGTTTTTTTTTTAAAATGGTGCTTAATAGAGCTTACAATGGTGATTATGCATACTCTGCATAAAAACATCCAAAGACATTCGGTCATATTTTTGGATAGTCTTTCCCGTTTTTGTACGACCACAGTAATACAATTTCAACATTTTAACAGTTGAACAGAATTTTTTATTTGGCGTGATCATAATTATTGAACTGTCGTGTCGTGATTTATTATGATCTTTTATCATCCAATGATTGGTACTTCGGCACCCTCCGATATAATAAAATCTTTGAAATATGAGTAACAATCCAGTCTGGAGGCCCACGGAGGGCTTCCACCACCAAAAATTGGCGAAAAGAAGAGACCATTAATTATCGCAAACTCTCCATATTAAGTTCTGTCCACTATAAACCAGATTTCCATCCACAAAAAGCTTAGCAAGTCCATTACTCTTCCCAACAGTATTTAGCTGAAGATGTTCAGTGAGATTACCTGGGAAACAAATTACGTCTTTTCTTTCGTAGAATCCCGCAGCCTGATCTGGCATGTATACATAGATCTCTCCATCACCTTTCTCCCTCCACATGAGTCGAGCAGAGAAACAGGTGGTTGAATGACGTCCACCAGAACAATCACCAAACAAGCCGGGTAACTTCCCTCCCATTACAAAGTCGAAACCAGGACTGGAATACACTTTGTAGGATACGGTAATGGTAGTTTTCGTTTTCGCTTCCACCTGCAGGATCTTTAGAAACTGTCAAAGAACCGTAATTGAAAGAACCATGTTTGAGTGGATAGAAATTCTTCAGTGGATTATCTACCGGAAAATCATTGTTTCTCCATAACACACCCCTTGTGAATAAATATATTTCACTATCATCAAAAGAGTATCAGCATCACGAATCACACTTGAATAATGTCAAACAAAAGAAACCCCTGGAACTAGCATATCACACTAGAATCAATGAATGCGATGGTGATATACTAATTCATAGTCTCTAATTGTTTTTTTTTATGTTTATGAAGCCAGGTGGCTAGCCTGGAGGTCACGGTGTTGGCGGAGGAATTTCATCGGGATTTTCCAGTGTGGTTTCCCCATGTCAGTGGTGCAGGAAGGAGGACCTGACAAGGACAGCTGTTTAGTCGTTCAGATGGGATAAAAACCAAGGCCTCATGTACACATTGGCGTGTACGTTAAGGATCCTTTGACAGTTGGAATTCGATATAAGAGTAGGCCATAGCCCCGCTGTTCGGGCAAAATTTCCCTCATAGCACACTGCATGGCATATACCTGTCTTCATTAGCCCAGTCGGAGCAAAACAGTAGGGCGTTAAACCCCATTTCATGTCATTTCACTTGATGTTTTTATCTCCAAAACAACGACTCTGTGTGTATGGCACTGACTTACTAACTAGGCGGTATCTAAACCATTGGTATGGGTGTCCCGGGAACAGAACAGAAGAGAAACAGTATAAAGAGAGATGAAATCATGCTTTCTGAATTACAATGGTCTCGTTTCATCTTAATTCTGGTTAAATCATATTTTACACCATTATAACATGTAGTCCGTACTCTTATCATTTGTGTAGTCCACGATTAATACAGACGAGATAAGACAAACAAATCAAGGTCATCAGCAGAGGATAACAACAGGAATTATGTAACCAGAACAAGCACTCGTTTTCGGAAAAAGTATCAGTCAGACTGGGGATGAGGAGGTTAAGGATGAGGAGGGGGCAAGGCGGGTATATAGCAAACCTCTGTAAGGAAAGTTGTGAATATTCAATTCCGGGGAATGGAATTGGTTTTGTTCAAGTTTTTTTAAAGGGTAATTCTTGTTTTATATTATTAATCTTACTACGTCGTGCTACTAAAAATACAGATGGTACGAAAACCAGATGTTCCGTGTACACAATTGGCTGTACGTAAAAGAACCATTGACTGAAGTAACTTGACACAAGAGTAGGCTGTAGCGCAATTGTCAGGGCACAATTTTACCCAAAGCACACTGTATGGCGTATGCTCGTGCTCATTAACCCGGATGAAGCAGAAAAGTATGATGTTAAACCCCATTCCATTCAATGGCGGATATATAACAATTAAAGATAATATAATGTTGACAGAAATCCTGGGCTCTGTTTCAAGAAATTTTAACTAAAGATAAAATCCAAATTTTAGTAGATACTACAATTTTGATTGGTTAAGCACTAAAATCAATCGAATATTATCCAATCAAATTACTAAAATTTGGATTTTGTCTTAGTTAAAATTTCGTGAAATAGGCCCCAGGTCATTAAATAAACCAATGGTCGCTCATAGTAACCCCAATCGTTCTTATTATACGCTCCATAGAATAGGACGCTGGTAGATATTACTCCCTGAAAATACAAATAAAAGCTGGTAGATATTACTCCCTGAAAATACAAATAGAATACACAAACGGATATTTAAACATACATTATGCAAGAGCTAAATCTGCCTATTGTAGGTCTTTCTTTAGGCCTGAAATGTTATAAATACTATTGATTAGACATTAATTAACGTATCCAGACCATAATCAACTCTCGGTGTCAACGCTAGCCTGCGATAATTGTTGGATTATGATCCGATTTGCTGCATAACTTATTTCCTTCTCGATTTAACGATTAAATGGATAATCGAGACTATGATTTTTGTCGTACAGACTTTAGTAATGATGACCGAGGCTATGCGGAACTTTCAATCGCTTATTTTCGGTTCATAGTGGATCAATTTAACTGAAATTTTCAGCAAATTGCCTTTACATTATCAAGTTTTTAACTATTATAGTGAGAACTGCCAACTCGTTATCTAATCTCCCATAATGTATCTTTAATTAAGAAATGCGTCTGTTTACGACATCAAAAATACCCCACAGGTCAGTTCCACTTTCACAAAACGTGATAATTTAAGTATTCATAAACATGACCGGGCAATGTCCGAAGGGTTGGGACGTGTAAAATGGCCCCTGCTGAATACATATTTTGTCTATTTTCACAGATGCAACCTATTAATGAATAATGGGTCGACCAAGTACTAGTAGATGAATGCTGGTCAGGTCTATTATAACACTAAGTCTGTTGTAATTTTAAAGCAAGGCCTTCACACGATTTCTAAAGATACACCAATACTGTTTACTTACAAAATATCCAGTAATAGTCGAAGGAATATTAGAATCATTAGGTAGAATCTGAAATCAAATTTCATATAAGATAAATGGAGATATAAAAAAACAAAACAAAACAACATCACTGATAATTTATGACATTTGAGGAAACAATGTGTACAATATGCATGGGTATAACGGTTACTTTTTGCAATACTTTGTGCACTACTGACACAAAACACTGTCGTCAGTTCTTGTTGGTGATTTGTAGGATCCTTGATTAGCCATACAGTGTGCTATATGATGGAAACGCTGTCCGGGTAGCGGCGCTACGGCCTACTCTTATATCGAATTCCAACTGCCAAGGGATCTTTTACGTGCACGTCAATGTATATACGGGACCTCGGTTTTTGTCCTTGTCAGACCCTGCGTCCTGCATGACTGACAAGGGGAACCACGTCGGAAAATCTGGATGAACTTTCTCGGCCAATAAAGGGGTCGAACACCAGACCTCCAGGCTAGCGAGCCAGCGTCTTACCCACTTAGCCATCGACATCGGGGCTACTAGGGCTGACTGGGAATCGGACTGTCGGACATTGTCCGAGGGCCCAGTGGGTCAGCTAGGGGCTTTTCGGTCTCGATTGAAAACATTTTGACTAATCTTTTTTTCAAAATAAATAAAAGTCATCTTTGAATCCACTAATATAATGCCTTAAATCCTGATCTATGAGTGGGGTGCGGGAAAAGGGAATCAAGTTGCTATGTCAAATATTCTTTACTGCGATAGGTGTAATAGGGGTTTAAAGTCCACTCGATACAAACTAGGCCATTTCGGGACTAACATATAGTTCCTGCATCACTGACAAGGGACTTTCTCAGCCAATACCGAGATCGGACTCAGGAACTCGTGGTTTATGAGCTCACTAACGTGGCCCCACGAGGTTCGTGTAAATTTGGCTAAACAATGGGAATTATATACAGAGAGAGAAGTAACGCCGGGGGGGGGGGGCAGAGAAAACCCACGAGTTTAAACTGGCGACCCAACTCATTGTCACGTACAAGTTTGGGATCAAAACCACACCATTTGGCTCTACTACAGACCTTATGATCTAACGCGCATAAATAAGACCACTCACCCCAAACAACCAGACCCCTGATTATATACATTTTCAACGTTTAACATCTAAGCATAGTATTAAAATAAGCAATAACCCCATTATGAAATGTTTAATAAAATGTACAAATATTTTAAATGCTCCATTATTTTCATCAATAACATTTTAAATGAGTATCTCAACATACATTAATAAAATATACAAAATCTATAACATCAAATAAATTAAATTAAAAACACAAATATATATATTTTTTAAATCGGTACGTAATAGTTCAATTTCTAATGGCATGTTCATTTATTTAATAAGTTTTTGGGTTTTTTTTCTTCGAGTTCTAAATCAGCATCTTCTCTTTTTAAACATGCATTAAAAATGGCTCTTCGGGCGAGATAAATAAGGAACACTACCACGTGACATAGAGGTGTCAGCACTAAAGCAGCAAGAACTCCATATAAGGCAGCAGTTTCAGGTTTGCTCCAATCAATGACAGAATAAATGTAGGGTTTATCTAGGCCATTTTTTCCTCCAGCAAACTGATAAATTACAGTAAATATGATGTATATGACACTGAATATGGTTGGATGAATGAAATGGTACAAGCGAATAGGCACAGCCGTTATTATCAGGTTAGCCAAAACATAAAATGAATTCAAGGCATGGGTTGCCACATCGGCCGTTGTTAGGGTATAGGCAGCTGAAAAGAAAATAAAATCATAAAATAAACAGAATGATCAGTTCGAAAAGGCAATAGGATACATAAATTATATCCTTATAAAAGAAGCAACTGGTCGGTTTGTTAAACAAAGAGTAGCAGTAAACATGCAATCTGTACGGTGGTGTTCATTTTCAGGTCGGTCGCGGAGGACATTTCCATACGGGAGCCACGGTGGCTAGGTAGTTAAGACGCTGGCTCGCTAGCCTGGAGGTCGGGTGTTCGATCTTTGCATTGGCCGAGAAAGTTCATCCATTTTTTCCGACGTGGTTTCCCCTTGTCACTGTCAGTGATGCAGAACGGAGGGCCTGACAAGGACAGCTGTCTATTCCTTCGGATGAGACGGAAAACCGAGGTCCCGTGTAAGGGATAAGGTTACCGACATGTTCTGTTGTCTACATCAGTTTGTAGGAATTCCCGGCTTCTGTAACCGACCTAAAAATAAACACTCCCAATTCTTTCCACACTTCTTTCCGGTTTCCTACAGACATATGGCCGAATTGACCAAACTACCATAATAAGCGAAACCTGCTGTAAGTTTGGTATGACGTTGGCTGCCATCTACCATCGCAAATTACTACGATATAGTAAAATATTCTACAAATATGAGCTGGACGTGGGACTAAACAGGTACAATAAATAAATGAAAACGGACGATAACATTTCAGGCCTAAAGAAATACCTGCAATAGGCAGATTTAGCTCTTGCGAAATAAAAGGAAACGGGATTTAACGTCCTACTGTTCTGCTCCGAACTGAGCTAATGAAGACGGGCATATGCCATATAGTGTGCTATGAGGGAAATTTTGCCCGGAGAGCGGCACTACGGCCTACTCTTATATCGAATTCCAATTGCCAAGGGATCTTTTACGTTCACGCCAATGTGTACATGGGATTCCGAATTTCATCCGAAAATTTCATCGGATTCACCCGACACTGTCACCAGAAACGTCTGCCGATGGTTCGTAACTCCCCCCAAAAAATTCAATTTTAAGGCCTCGGCAAAATTTGATGATAGCTGGTCTTGACGATACAATGATAATACGTTAATTAATAATATGACGATATGATAATTTCACAGGTTGATGGTTGTAAATTACTTGCATGTCGGGGTTTTGGCGTAAATTAATCGATTTATGAGATATATTATTTGCAGAGATTATAAACAGATATGCCACCAAATCGCATATTTGGGGTTCATTTTTCAAAATTTTCATAGGGGAGAGCCCCCGGACCCCCCATCCGGGCTCCGCGGTCAGTAAAAGGCGCCGCTCCGACACGGGAGCCCGAGTCGGTTTCCCGCCCCAATCCGCCCCTGATCATGATAGTGGGAACCTAGCGTTAAGACGGCTGTATTAACGTCTTCTATTTATATGTAACTATTGTTAACACCTCACTGGTTTGCACGAATAAAATGAATAGTCAGACCTTTTATACTCCTTAACGCCGTCACATGTGTAAAAATGAAATAGATATTTGAGTAACGTCCTTGTTGAATAAGTATGTATAACATCAACGATAAATAAATTCATTATTTATACATTTGGATTATGACCTGACTTTTAATTTTTTTTATAACCAGAAGCCTTTTATGAAGGGTGTTTCACGTTACGTTTCAGCGGTGTCCTCTTGCAAAGATAATTCTAGAAATATCAGATACATTTATACATAAAATGGTCCCGTGATGTACGAACTCGATGAATGTTTGAAAATTTAACTGGTTAAATACATTCCAAATATAATTTTAACACAGAGATCATTGCTACGGGAGACGTGTAACAAGTACGTGAAGAAACAGGAAGTGACGCCAAACATGACAAACACGAGTTGTCCTTCTATATAACTGACTGAAGTAACGAGCGGTAAGAGACAAACGATCGAATTTCATTTCACTGATAATTCCGTTGAAGTTGAAAAGTTATTATATGGGACGGTGAGAGGGTATCTCACAATTCAAAAATAGAATTGGCTGTCACTAGATAAGGAACACGAGAAAAAGTAGAAAAATCCCGTGCATTCCCCCGTTTTTATTCATTCTGTTCTTAATAAAAACATCGTAATGCACGGACTTTTTCTAATTTGTTCGTTATCTTTTATCTACTGACAGCCAATTCTTTTTTTGAATTGTCAGATATCCTCTCATCGTCTCATATAACAACTTTTCATCTTCAACGGAATTATCAGTGAAATGAAATTCGATCGGTTTGTCTGTTACCGCTCGTTACTTCAGTCAGTTATATAGAAGGACAACTCATGTTTGTCATGTTTGACGTCACTTCCCGTTTCTTCACGTGCTTGTTACACAACTCCCGTAGCAATGATCTCTGTGTTAAAATTATATTTGGGATGTATTTAACGAGCTCTATCACATATTTTATAATGACTGACACCAATATTGTCCTTTAATGTCGTCCAATATAGCCTATTAGGTGACTTACCCGAATCCCAAATCCCAGACAACCAATCAATCGTCTTGGGGTATGGGGTACTCGCGCTCCCCGGGATGTATTTAACGAGCTCTATCACATATTTTATAATGACTGACACCAATATTGTCCTTTAATGTCGTCCAATATAGCCTATTAGGTGACTTACCCGAATCCCAAATCCCAGACAACCAATCAATCGTCGCGGGGTATGGGGTACTCGCGCTCCCCGAGAAAAGTTTGAAAATTTAACCGTTTTTCTGAGCTCGTGAATTAAGCAAATTCAAAGTTTCCAATCGGGTTGCACCCGAAATTCCACTCTAGGCCGACCTGAATTCCAACCATTCCACAAATAATAATCGATGCCCGAAAAATGTCGCACAAAGTAGAGTGGCTCCAGACAAAATACTTTAATCCATAGTAAATTCAGTATAGATTCGTGGTGTTCAATTAAAAAAAAGGTTAAATAATTTTTTTTTCACTTTACACGTCTGCCCGAAAAGTCAGATTGCTCCCCACGCATATAAATAGTGTGTATTGTTTTTTTTTTTTTAGGGGGTGGGGGGGGGCGGACGTAAAATTATAGGTCACCACACCCCGGTCGAATTCTAATTGTCGAGAGTTCTTTTACGAACGCCAACGTGTAAGGAGGACCTCGGTTATTTTGTTCCATCCGAATGACTAGACACCGTTCCTTGTCAATTCCTTTGCCCTGCCCAACTCTGGGGAAACCACACTAGAAGATCCCCAGGTACTCTCTCTCTCTCCCCCTCTCCCTCTCTCTCTCTCTCATCGAGCACCGGGCCTCCTCGGCGAGTGTATCAACCAGCGTCTTATTCACCGAGCCACTGTGGCTCCATGTAACTTTTAAAAATTGTCTCAAATTCTTACGTGTATATAAAAGACCCCAGAATAGAACTGATATAGCGAATGATGCAGCATTAGAAACATTAACCATTACCCACACAGCCTTTAGATAAACTGACATTTCTTCACTTTGGCCTAGAAATAAAAAAAAACAAACATTGAGTAAACAACATTATGTAAGCCTGAAATATCTGACAATTTCTTGACCTTTAAGTGTCTATTTCAAGGTTGGTCACCTGTTATCGGGTCTGGCAATGGTTAATGGTTTTAGAAAGTTCGTTGCCATTGGATATGTTTTTGGTAGATGGCGAATACTTTTTCAAAGTCTCAGAGTGGTTTCCCAGGCTTCCTGATTATTGCCGACAATGAATATTGTGACCGCTTTCAAAAGGCAGGTATCGCTGTCAATCTGATTAAAAAGCGGTCCTATTTCGTTTCGTTTTTTATAGTTCAAAATTTCGGTTTACTTGTCTTTACTACACTAGGATCTGGAAGAGTTGTTATCATTGACGTGTTCTGGATGATGTGAGGGATTAGGCTATGAAACGGTCTGTTACGGCGATCTTTTGGCGTGACCTGCACGGAACTGTGGGTAATCCACTAGAAACATCAATGCTGATTGGCTAATCAAATGTCTGATGTCATAAGGTCAAAAGTCGCTCGTATGACCTGTGACGCGACCTTCCAGTACAACTGGTCAAATCTTCATGTAGTGTAGGCCATCGAAAGTATAAAAAAACGAAACGAAATATAGATCTGTATTATAATCTGATTGGTATCGCTTTCTGAGATCCTGTAATGGACCCGATTATTGTGACCAATTCATGTAGTTTCTCTTCTCTCTTCTTTTCTGCTTTTGGGTGCCACGGTGGTTCAGTGAGTAGGACATAGGCTCGCTAACCTGGCCCAGAGTTCACAAAGAATTCTTAGACTTAAGTTAAGAATTTACTCAAAATTCTTCTTATTTAACTAAATTATAGCCCTTTATATTTTTTTTTTTGTTGTTTTAATGTATCAAATACATCAATAAGAAACTATGTGCAAAGTTTTGTGTTTCTGGAACAAAGATATTTCTCATAAACATTGCTTGAAATTTGCGTAAATTCTTAACTTAAGCCTGAGAATGTTTTGTGAACTCGGGGCCAGGAGGTCCCGTGTTTCATCCCTGTGTTGGCCGTGAAAGTTCATCGGGATTTTCCGGCGTGGTTCCCCCTTGTCAGTGGCGCACTTCGTTTTTTTCGCGCGATCCGTACGACTAGACGCTGTTCCTCGTCATGCCATCCGTCATGCACCATTGACAAGAGAAAACCATGCCCGGAAATTCCGAGAATCATTCTCGGCCAACACCAGGATCGAACCTGGGGTCTCCAGGTTAGGGAGCCAGTGCCTAACTCGCTGAACCAACAAGACAAGAACTATCATGATTATAGCATATACCTCAGCATAAATTCTTCATGTTGCTAATATTGATATTACACAGGTACATGGGGACAGACACGCCCTTATGTGATGCACCTATGTGATTTTTTTCAAAATATTTTGATGATTTTCTGCAAATGATACAGGTATGTGAATAGTAGGCAATATATACAGAATATGCAAAAAAGATAAGAATTAAATACATATCTTTGTTGCATATTCTGTATATATTTGCCTACTATTCACATACCTGTATCATTTGTATGTGTTATAGTAGACAAATATATATAGAATATGCCAAAAAAATAACAATCAAATACAATTAAAACTTAACACCTCTGATTAGGTGGCCATTTACAACTAAACCAACACATCTGTTGCATATTCTGTATATATTTGTCTACTATTCACATATCTGTATCATTTGCTTGATAAAGACGAGGGTATCCTCGTCGAAACGTCGCTTAATATTAAACTCAGTAATTGTGTATCCATAAAATTGTACCTTGTGTTAATATGTCCAATTACTAAATGCCAATCAAAGAAAAAAAAAAAAAAATAAAATTTTTTAAAAAAATCACACAGGTAACAAGGGCGTTCCTGTTCTCATGTATACCTGTATACCTGTGTGGTATTAGTGTAGTTACCTGCAGTAATATCCGGTCTGTTACACTTGATATGTATAGAGGCCGCCATTTCCATAAGAGCACTGACTGTCAGCACCACGTAACCCCAGTGTGTTAAATATATAAACCACGTGATCTCGTTAGCTTTAGATGTCGTCCATTCATAGGCATAAACTCCAGTTAATATCGTCCATGTTAAATGATACAATGCCCAGAAGACCCGCCATACCAAATACACTGTTGGCCATCCCCACTGAAATAAATCAAACATATTTTATAAACCTAAAACGGTAAATCTCTTTTATCTCTGGGGTATATTCTACGAAAGCCCAGAAGGCTCATTCCAAATTCCAAATTCCAAATTCCAAATTTGCTGCTGTAGCAAAAAAAAAAAAAAGAAAAAAAATGCCAGTCCTAGGATACCGAGTAGCAGAGTAGCTCACTGCAGAGGAACTTTGCCCCAAACTGTTCACATCTGCCGAAGCAAACCCGAACTGGAATATTGTTATTATACTCTAACTGATTAGTCAAAAGCAAAAACCTGATCCGATTGGTCGGATCAGATTTGGAATTTGGAATTTCGCATTTGGAATTTGGAATTTGGAATCTGGAATTTGAAATTTGGAATCTAGAATTTGCAATTTGGAATTTGGAATCTGGAATTTGGAATTTGGAACGGGTATTTATCCGGCTAGATAGGTAAACTAGAAGTAATTAGTTGTGTAAAATTACAATTTATATAAATTCTAATTTGTTTAATTGAGGGGGGCTGCCAATTTGCTATTTTATCGGTAAGACATGAATTTGTAATTTGTAATTTGTAATTTGTAATTTCGCATTTGGAATTTGGAATGAGCCTTCTGGGCTTTCGTAATATTCTATGCCGGAATAACGTGCGGTCTGAAAATCAGGGGAATTTGGGGTTATTCTTCTGAAAGTTTTTCTTCAAACCTGTAAGGGGTTTTTCTTCCAAGGTAGTTTTTTTTACATAAGAAAACATGATATACGGTTTTTCTTACTGGAATGGTTTCTCGTCCCATCTGAACGACTAGTTATATTCTCAGCCAAAAATACGCCACCAAGGATAAGATTCTTCTTGGCCTTCGTCGGGATCTTTCTTTATTAGTTGGTAGGACGCTGGCTCGCTAGCCTGGAGGTCGCGTGGTTCCCCCTTGTCAGTGATGCAGGACGGAGGGCCTGACAAGGACAGCTGTCTAGTCCTTCGGATGAGACGAATACATTGGAATGCACGTAAAAGATCCCTTGGCAGTTGGAATTCGATATAAGAGTAGGCGATAGTGCCGCTGCCCTGGCAAAATTTACCTCATAGCACATTGTATGGTATGGCGTATGCCTGTCTTCATTAGCACAGCATAGGAGCAGAACAGTAGGACGTTAAACCCCATTTCATTTCATTTCATTTCTTTATTAGTAGCTACAATTTTTATTTTTGTCAAAATTAGGGGAAATACGTTTTATTTCATTATTTTTTTTAATGTTCTTATATCTATTTATGACGCATCTGGCCCCGAGTTCACAAAGCATTCTCAGACTTAAGTTAAGAATTTACTCAACTATCAATCACTGTTTATGAGAAATAACATTGACCCAGAATCACAAAAAATACACATACTTTCTTAGTGATGTATTTGATTCATTAAAACAACAAAAGTTTTATAAAGGGCTATATTTTAGTTACAATAAGGCGAACAATTTTGAGTAAATTCGTAACTTGAGATTGCTTCGTGAAACCGGGGAATGTATGTATAAAATATAACTAAAAGTACATGTACCCATATATCCGGAGGTGAAGGTCATTGTTATGAATTATTAATTATATTAAATAGATTTGGTCACGCTCTATAATATAGATAATAACTTCTATAATTAAGCTAAAAACAAGATTGACGTTCAATGTCCTGAACTTCTCTCAAATCTATAATTTATAATACTAATCATAAAAAAAAACAATATTAACCTTTATATGCTGGTAGATAATTGAATTTATCTTGTGTAAAACTCGTGTAAATTTTTTGACATTAATTATAAAAATGCACAAGGCACAAAAACGATAATTACAATAATTGAATGTGTGTGTAACATCTCCTAGGTCAAAGCGGACGTTAGTTCCCAGGAATAACAAGACAATAGTTAGCATTTAGATCTGGCGATCCTTAATTCTTGGGGGGGGGGGGGAGGTGATGGACGAATGGTTAGCACGTGCGCTCCGTATCATAAGGTCTTCCATTGAGTCAGCTGGCGTGAGTTCGATTACCTGGTTGTACGTGGTAAGGAGTAGGGTCGTCTGTCCAGCCTCATGTGTTTTCTCCGGGTCCTCCTGCTTCCTCCCACTGCTAAAGACCCCTACGCACAAGCGAATTATTGAAATAAAATTGAACCATGTGTTAGTCCCGAAATGACCTAGTTTGTGTCGAGTGGATATTAAACCCCATTAGTGACATTGTCTCATTACCAATATAAGTTGTTGTTATATTTGGGAGCCGCGGTGGCGTGATTCCCCCTTGTTAGTGCAGGGCAGAGGGACAGTTGGAAATTAAATGAAATGAAATGGGGTTTAACGCCCCACTGTTCTGCTCCTACTAGGATAATGAAGACGGGCATACGCCATACATTGAGCTATGAGGGAAATTTTGCCCGAACAGCGGCACTAGGGCCTACTCTTATATCGAATTCCAACTATCAAGGGATCTTTTACGTGCACGCCAATGTGTACACAGGACCTCGGTTTTTCGTCCCATCTGAATGATTAGACAGCTGTCCTTGTCAGGACCTCCGTCCTGCATCAGTATATACTTATGTATATAAGTAGGCCGTAGCGCCGCTGTACGGGCCAGATTTCCCTCATAGCACACTGTATGCCGTTTATGCCCGTCTTCATTAGTCCAGTTATTTCATTGCTGTTATTATAGTATTCTATTTGTTTGGCGATATAAGAGTAGGCCGTAGCGCCGCTGCCCGGGCAAAATTTCTCTCATAGCACACTGTATGGCGTATGCCCGTCTTCATTAGCCCAGTTTAGGAGCAGAACAGTAGGACGTTAAACCCCATTTCATTTCATTTCATTTCTATTTGTTTGATAATGACTTGAGATTCCTACTGGAATCAGTAAGTCATCCAGCATTAATTCACGGAATCGTGTCGTATTATGCAATCTTTATAATTGTATTTTATACACGTGATAAAAAAGCTCAGCAATATATAGTAATTGTATTTCCTAGATAGAGAGAGAGAGAGAGAGAGAAATGGGGTTTAACGTCCACTCGACACAAACTAGGTCATTTCGGGTCTAACATATGGTTTAACTCTATTTCAATAATTCGCTTACGTGTAGGGGTCTTTAGCAGTGGAAGGAAACCGGAGGACCCGGAGAAAACCCACGAGGTTGGACAAGCGACGTACCCTACTCCTTATCACGTACAACCGGGGATTCGAAAACACGCCAGTTGACTCAATGACAGGCCTTATGATACAGCGCGCACGTGGTAACCATTAGGCCATTAACCCCCCCCCCCCCCCCCAAGTATTTCATAGAATTGAGACTTGTGTATAAACTGGATAGTTTCGACTTACTTCAAATAGTAATTGCATT
Organism: Patella vulgata; assembly: GCF_932274485.2. Taxonomy (NCBI): domain Eukaryota; kingdom Metazoa; phylum Mollusca; class Gastropoda; family Patellidae; genus Patella; species Patella vulgata. The sequence goes on from NC_065885.2 coordinate 11,688,970, forward strand.
TTATAGAATTGAGACGTGTATAAACAGTTTGTATAGTTTTGACTTACCTCAAAAGTAACGAAATGTTTTGGTTGATGATAAGATAATAGAAAGTTTCTAGGGTGAAATAACTGACTACACTTCCCCATGTTTAACTCTGACCCTTCAACAAGGTATGATCAAAATATGTATATAAACCAAAGCCGTAATTCACACCATTCCTTTATATCACGGCTAAATAACTGAGTTAACCTCTGGTTTCTGGTATATATAAAACACTATAATATTCTTAACTTCTATATAGTGTAGGTCACATCCACTCATATAAATAAAACTGAATCGTCTGAATGGATCGCTACTATTGCTTATTATCTGAGCCAACTTCTGATTTCTGGTATACATGTATATAAAACACTATAAGACTATTCACACCAATCTTCTAAACTTCTGTAGTGTAGGTCACAACGTCTGTAGTGTAGGTAACATACACTCAAAAATAAAATTTTATATCTTCATAATGAATCGCTACTTAATATCAGGGTTAAATAACTGGGTCAACTTCTGGTATTTATAAAACACTATAAGACTATTCACACCAATCCTCTAAACTTCTGTAGTGTAGGTCACATCCACTCATAAATAAAATTTCATATCATCTTAACGGATCGCTACTTGTCTTAAAATAAATATCAAACTTCGGTAATATAATAACAAACACACTCAGCAAGCTTAATATGACATCCCTGTTAAATAATATCCTTCATGTATATTAGAAGGTCGACAACTCTCAATAAGCATGTGAATAACATGTATTATATACAGCTAGAGGTATTCAATATAAACGTCACGGTATATGACCCCAGATAAAAACAGGTAGCCATTGACCTACATGGAAATGTTTTCTTCTCGGATGATTTCATTTCCTGAATACAAGTTGGTTCAACCGTAACCGTGTTTTTAAAATGAGTAGCCCAAACCATTCACATTGGGTTATTTTATTGGGCATTGGCTTAAACTAATACTACCTACTTTATATAGCCGAAAATAATTGAATTGGCCGATTACATAACAAACCAATGGTCCGAAGGTGAATATTACGCCATTTATCAGTGGGACCAGTACGACACAGAGGAACACAGACCAACAACTCTCTAGAAGGGTGTGATTCCATGATCAAGGAGCTAAATATAAATTTCGAAAATACAAAATAAGTATGAATAGTCCAGATGTAAAATTTAAAACGATAATCAAAATAGAAACGAAAATTGCGATTTTTGTCCTTGGGGCATTTTACCGATAAGACCAGCGATAATCTCGTAAGATATGACCCTTACTATGTCTTTTATATGCCATGGATTTTGATGTCTCTGAATTAAAAGACGAATTTCGAAAATCCAGCAATTCAAAGTTGCAGCCAAAATTGAATCCAGAATGGCTTTTTCTGTAATAATCGTCATCTTCTTCCGTTGGATATGGCTTGTAATATGTCTTAAATAAGGTTTTTGAGGTTACAGTCTAACTTTGAATAGCACAGATGGTGTAAATTTAAGACAACACAGATCCTATTTCGTTTCGTTTTTTATAGTTCAAAATTTCGTTTTACTGCACTAGGATCTGGAATAGTTGTTATATCACTGGCGTTTTGGTTGCAGTGAGAGATAAGCCAATGAAACGGTCTGTATTACGGCGATTTCTTGGTATGCCATGCACGGAACTGTGGTTGATTAATTAATGTCTGACGTCATAGGGTTAAAAGCCGCTTGTACGACCCCTGACCCGACATTCGAGTACAACTTGTCAGATGTTCATGTAGTTTTCTAGGCCATCGAAAGTATAAAAAAACGAAATATAGATCTGTATTTTAATCATCCTGTTAAAATAGAATCCATAACGGCAATGCTTTTAAAACTAATAAGACTTTCGGCGTTACTGATTTCTATTTTGGTTTAGTACGATTTCTGTTGTACAAGTCATATCCAACAGGAATAAATTAATGACGATTAATTGAAAATCCGCCATTTTGAATTTCTGCCACGTTAGATTTTTCAAATACATTTTTAAATTTATAAACATCGTAAACCATATATAAGTCATAGTAAAGGTCATATCTTACGAGATAGTCACTTGTTATATATGGGGACAACGCCATTATATTACCAAATTTTGCAGCCATTTTGAAAAAGGGCTGGTATCATGTTAAAAATACATTTTTTAAAAAAATTGTTTCGGTGAAACTTATTTTCTTCGGTAAATTTCGCCACCATGTGCAGTGTAAATAGTAAGAATTAAAAAAAAAAATCAATTTATTGTCCATGTCCCACTAATGAAACGGTCTGATGTATGTAGGATTGAACCCAAATGCATTGTTTTCTTTTACAGTTTGTTTAGGCTCACACGGTGGCTTAGTAGGTAAGACGCTGGCTCGCTATCTTGAAGGTTGGGTGTTCGATCCCTGCATTGACCGAGAAAGTTCATCCAGATTTTCCGGCGTGGTATTCCCCTTGTCAGTGATGCAGGACGGGGGCCTGACAAGGACAGCTGTCTAGTCGTTCGGTTGGTACAAAAAACCGAGGTCCCGTGTGTAACACTTTTTGTAGAATTTTTGCTCTTGAAATTAAAGATTGCATTATATTGTATTAATTAATTTTTTTGGCACGTTATTAGATTCACCTATATGTAGTATGTAATTAATTCAACTTAGTGAATGAATGACATATTGTTATATAAAAAAGAGTCATAATGTGCTAAACATTCAATTCTAGTTTTTTCGGTAAATTTTCATTTCCATATAAGGGTGGGTTTCGACGTCATTTGGTTAAATTGACCAACTTGCTCCGGGGTCTGTCATGATTGTGGCTCATCAGATGTGGATGCAAGAGTGGCAGCCCATGCAGTACGCTTGCTTGTAGATGTACCAAAGGGGGGGAGGGGCTTAGAATGTTCAGTATTTTGCGCTTGGCCAGAAACACGACCAAATGATTAAACTGAATATTGCCTAGTTTTGTGGGGGTTATTTTCGTGCTTTGTGGGTAGAATTTAGTTTTTTTAAATGTTCAAAAAAACCAGCTTGTACCCCCCCCCCCTTTCAGGACCGGCCCATGAGTCCCCTGATAGGCATGTATGTGATGTTATTATATCACTCATATGCCCCTTTATTAATTTCTTTGGCAAGTTATTAGATTCACCTATATGTAGTATGTAATTAATTCAATTTAGTGAATGAATGACATATTGTTATATAAAAAAGAGTCATAATGTGCTAAACATTCAATTCTAGTTTTTTCGGTAAATTTTCATTTCCATATAAGGGTGGGTTTCGACGTCATTTGGTTAAATTGACCAACTTGCTCCGGGGTCTGTCATGACTGTGGCTCATCAGATGTGGATGCAAGAGTGGCAGCCCATGCAGTACGCTCGCTTGTAGATGTACTAAGGGGGGGGGGGGGCTTAGAATGTGGGGGTTATTTTCGTGCTTTGTGGGTAGAATTTAGTTTTTTTAAATGTTCAAAAAAAAACCCAGCTTGTACCCCCCCCTTTCAGGACCGGCCCATGAGTCCCCTGATAGGCATGTATGTGATGTTATCATATCACTCATGTGCCCCTTTATCCAGAAATATATTGTTTGCCTCTAGATATAGTTTGCTTTGGTGAAATAATGGTCCTCAACCGCCGCTAACGAGTTAACGGGCCATATGGTCTGGCATTTTAGATTTTACTATCACCTAATCACCCCACAACATATTGAATTATTTCAGTGTATTTCTAGACACCTGGAACATACGTTTAGACACCAAAATTATTATCCTAGACTAAATACTATGGATGTGATAGGGGATTTTTTGAAATGGCGGCCGTCCTGGACGCCATCTTGAATTTATCAAAACGCTCAAAGGTGACCCCTGAAACTACCATGCCCCTGTTCAGCCCATCCGTAAAAAGGGAGGGGAAAGATAGGATGTTATAACGTGTTGCAAATTTCTGCATTACATGAATCATCAGTAGAAATACGCTATATAAAATGACAATTCGTATATTATTCATCGGCTACAAAATAGAAAAGAGATATGTTTCCGTTCTATCCAATAAACAATTTATTGTTATTTCATGCAGAAAGATATGGTGTTAAAACGTATTTTGTATAACATGATAGGGCTTAAATTATCATATAAATTAACATTTGGTATTTTGATCGAGTGTTTTACAGCAACAAGAATGTTACTATTTAATCGAAAATTCCAATAAACAATTTATTGTTAGTTCAAGGGGAAAGTGCTACAGGTGGTAGACAATATTTAAATGTTGTTTAAGTGCGTATGATGAAGGTCCACTTGAATATTAATTAAGATTTTGTGTGAAATAGGCGTCCTGAATACAATGCAACATTTTGCAGACTAGTAGTTTATTCATCCCTTGATTCTATGATATAAAAAAACATTTTTCCACGAAAGGTGGTTTGAATACTGTTAGGTGTTTTTCTTCACAGTCAGAAGATACTCCATCTTGTGGTAACTATGTATTATGACATCACATCTTGCGGTAACTATGCTTGACATCATAAATTAGTATGCACAGATAGTTCTTTGTATAAAAAGACCAAATTTCGTTTTTTAGTGTTATTAAAGAATTTCTTTTTGTTATAGCATTATAAATGGGCTAATTGTTTTTATATTTTTGAACTTTTTACCCAAAAATATGTTCTTCAAAAAACGTCACATAAACAGCTTCATTCTGGCCTTTATTTCATAGAAATTGACAGAAAACTAGACCAGGTAGGATATAATTGATATAAAGTCGGCGGCCATATTTGATGACATCATAGTGGAATAGCCTACCACGTGGTGAGTGTCCTACCAAGTTCAAAATACTTACTTTAGCACCATTAAACATTTCTTCAAAACAATTTTCCCTACTCCAACTTTCCTACAGAACCATAGTCAGATTCTGGATTAATAAGAATTGTGACCTGTAGAGTGTCCACAAACAAATTGTGGACGGACGGACATGAAAATGTTGGCGTATAAAAACGTTTGAATATATCACCGTACGCCAATAGTGTAAATAAATGGTTTATCAAGGTTGTGGACACTCTAAAAGCCACAATTTTGATGAAACTTGAAGTATGTAGTCCAGTCGCCAAACCCAATATTTCGAGTGAACCTGGAAATTGTCTACAAAGTTGTTTTTATGGTTTGATTGTAGTAACTTATGGTGTCCTCCTTCAGTATCTGCCGGGTGGACCTCGGTCACCCGTGAGCGTTTTGAGAAATTCAAGATGGCGTCCAGGACGGCCGCCATTTCAAATAATCCCCTATAACAACCATATTTAGTCTAGGATGATAATTTTGGTATCTAAACGTTTGGTCCAGGTGTCTAGAAATACACCGAAATCATTCATTATGTTGTGGGGTGATTAGATGATAGCAAAATCTAAAATGCCAGACAATATGGCCTTTTAACTCGTTAGCGGCGGTTGAGGACCATTATTTCACCAAAGCAAAGTATATCTAGAGGCAAACTATATATTTCTGGATAAAGAAGCATATGAGTGATACGATAACACCACATACATGCCCATCAGGGGTTACATGGCCACATGGTCCGGCCCTGAAAGGGGGGGGGGCACAAGCTGTTTTTTGAACATTTAAAAAACTAAATTCTACACACAAAACACGAAAATAACCCCCACAAAACTAGGCAATATTCAGTTTAATCCCTTGGTCGTGTTTCTGGCTGCAACCTACGACAGCATAAGCGCAAAATACTGTACATTCTAAGCCACCCCTAGTACATCTACAAGCAAGCGTACTGCATGGGGTGACACACTTGCATCCGCATCTGATGACCCATATGACAGATCCCGGAGCAAGTTGGCCGGTTGTAATGTCCCCAATTTAGTATCCTTCACCCACCAATAGTTCCGAGAGAGAGAGAGAGAGAGAGAGAGAGAGAGAGAGAGACATAACATCCAATCGGCACAAACTAGGTAATTTCGGGACTAACACATAGTTCAATTTTATTTCAATAATTCGCTAGCGCGTAGGGGTCTTTAGCAGTGATGGAAACCGGATGACCCGGAGAAAACTGAACAGGTTGGACAGGCGACCCTACTCCTTGCCACGTACAACCGGGGAATTGAAACCTCGCCAGTTGACTCAATGACAGACCTAATGATATAGCAGTTATTTACAGTGGTGTAGTAATTTTTCATACGTTTGTATTGGATCACATAACTTGATGGCACATCATGTTAAGGTTGTGGTTACTTTCGAGCTGCATTTCGCGACTAACTATAAAATATCATTAATAAATTGTTTTTTGTCTTATTTGAACACGTCGAACATATTACGTTGAAATATTCAATTAAAATTAATATTAAATAACTTGTTTATCCACATAACGCTATTTACTTCCACTAAAATAAACCAATTTCCTCACACAAAAGCTGTTGCCATCTATTTGGCTTTAAATTAGACTGCAAGTACCATACTCCCCACTTGCTTTTAGCTTCAGATTAAAGATTCATCAAGATGTGTACTTTGTGGATGATTTCCGTTGCCGTTGTGCTTGCTTCCATGTTGCCAAGCTGTATGCCTACTGCGTGTAAGTATTACTATTTTAGGGTTAGTATTTATAATTGCCATGAATCAAATGCACTACATTTATTTGGATATAAAACATTAATATGCATTGTTTGCTTTTATTATAAAAACGGTTAATTGCAATGTCACAAACTTGGACATCGAGAAATACAAAATGGAAGCTAATTACGTCACTTATCGGGATAGATCATTTCGTATAAGGGGGTCGTAATGGTGTCTAGCTCTTTTACGACAATTCACATTTTGTGTATGAATAAGCTATTGCTCTCGGACCCAGTAATGAGTTTGGGCGTTTACAAGCATAAATACGCCCGTAGTCCGTTATTTTGTTTCCGTCTGGTAGTAATTATTTGGTTAGAGTGTTAGGCGGGATTATTTCTTTTGAACACAGGTTCAGAACAAAAAGAACGACATTCGTTTTACGGGCCTTGAATCTCACCCTTGAATATCTTTAATATTTTCTGATGATCTTAAGCAGCCATGTCAATTAACCTCGGCAATCTGCTGTAGCCGAGAGAAAAATACGTAAATGCCAATGTATTTTACATTTTCCTCGGCAAAATTAATAGCCGAGGCCATTGAATACCAAAAATTATTATCAACAAATCATACCTCACATCGATTTAATTATCGGCAGATAGTTCCATGTTTTTCTATTTCTCTTCGAATATTATTTCCGTTTTGCAAAAACTGTTCAGAATTTTATAATCGTGCGTCTCGGTAACACAATTAATTTCCGAAAATCCCGGCTTCGTTCTGAAATTCACAGGGCAATGTATTCATACGATTTTATGTATTAATATTGCTAGATTTCATTGGATTCTGGAGAGATTACCATCTGAGTTCCTAGACAATAGACAGATTCTGGAAGGAAACAGATCTAACAGGTTTCTATCAGCAGGCTCGCTGAGTCTGCCTGGCTAGTGTTGAGAATGACTTTATTATTGTAATCTATACTATGCTTGTATCCAAGTATCCGGCTATTATATATAAAATGTAAAAACGAACTGTTGCATTGTTTATAACTACTGAGAAGACAAACGTCTTAAGAAAACAGTAAGAAGTAAATACACAACGTGAAGGGAAAGCAAAGACAGACAGAGACAAATTCTAGACGATCACAAGGCTACTAAGATATGTAGTAAGAAAAGATGCGTGGGTGGTACGTAGGATGTGGCGACTGGAGTTGGTTCCCCCGCTCTCCACGTTTGACAAAAGGCCCATGGTGCTACATGTACTCTTAGTTATTAACTATATTATGTATATTAATCACAAGTACAACACCATCTCGAAATCCATGGAGAATGGAATTTTCTGATGGCATTTCGTATATCGCGATCATGCCTCAGCCAATCAATTCTTTGAATTCTATTACCGTAAAAGGTGCCATGCCATATGAGTTATTGTATGCTACACAGATGCAGTGAAAATGGTTAAATTTAGCGCGAAACTTGCACGTGTTTTTCGCCACGGTCTGAATAATTAACACACAAGACCCAATAATACACGCAATCTGCGATGCCTCTTTTGACGAGTGTTTTTTGTTAAATACATTTTTATAAAGACGATAAACTGTTCTTATCAAGAATGTTTCGATTTCAGTATCTGTCGAATAAACAAAAAAAAAAAGTAATTTAAAGCGAGAATTTCAAATTTTCTAAGAAAGTCAAAACAAAATTATTTCTATGTCTTTTGCTCAATAGGTTGTCAACTCACAATTATACGATCATGGGTGTCATTCTCACACTTAAAACTCATTTACACAGGAAATAATAACACAATTACCTCCCAGTTACCTTCCTTGTTTTCTATTCTCCACCATGGAGTAGCTTTTTTCAAACGTTTGAATTTGAAGAGCAAAATGATATTTTTGCCAATTTCTCAGCTGGCAATAGTGAATTATAGGATTAATAGGATTATTCTTTAACAAGGTATGACTGTTTATGGTTACCATCTATTTTAAGGCTTTATTTTAATAAATTTTAAAAATATAACTTAAAAATTTGAAATTTACGCTTTAATCAGGAATATTAGTGACACGAACAGTCGGAAATTATTGAGAAGGGGTGGCCTCTTTTCATATTTTTTTGTGGTAATCATTAAACTTTGAAAATGTACTATTAACTACAGAGCATTAGGATTAGACCCCGTTATGAAAAATGATCAATTAAAATTATGAAATAAAGTGTGTTTATTTATAAATGTTAGCCACAAAGTTGCCTATAATTGACAGGGACGTAATATGATTTATAAAAATATATCAGAGAGAGAGAGAAATGGGGTTTAACGTCCACTCGACACAAACTAGGTCATTTCGGGACTAACATATGGTTCAATTTTATTTCCATAATTCGCTTGCGCGTAGGGGTCTTTAGCTGTGGGAGGAAACCGGAGGACCCGGAGAAAACTCACGAGGTTGGACATGCGACCCTACTCCTTGTTACATACAACCGGGGAATCGAAACCCCGCCAGTTGACTCAATGACAGACCGTATGATACAGCGCGCGCGTGCTAACCATTCGGCCATCCACCCCCCCCCCCCCCCAAAAAAAAATATATCATCAAATCACAGTCTGTACGTGAGAAGGCATCTTTAATGACAGATCTTGGGATCTAAACAAAGGTGGCAATTTAATGGAGGTTCCCTTTTGTCTACCAATAAATATGACTAGGTTGATCTCAGTTTTCGGAAATAAAAAACAAAACAAAAAATGGGCTGCCCTGTAGACTTAATACTATGATGGCATAGTTGTAGTTCTATTTTTAGCACTTCCGGGGTTTCATACAGTCTACCAATAAATATGACTAGGTTGATCTCAGTTTTCGGAAATAAAAAACAAAACAAAAAATGGGCTGCCCTGTAGACTTAATACTATGATGGCATAGTTGTCGTGCTATTTTAGCACTTCCGGGGTTTCATACAATAAGTGTTTATTTACGATATTACCAATATTATAATATTTTACAGTGAGAGTATGTAACCTGGCCGAGTGTAAAAAGAATGGTGGGTCCATATGTGCCGTGATAACATGTGTGACCGATGGTAAGATACCTAGTCTTCTATCATCTAGTTATTATCCACATCACACTCATGTTCCTGAAGCAACGACTGCGAGTTTTACAACATCTGGACGTTGTTACTTCAAAATTCCCGAACTTCTAGCTATGTTATCTACAGACACGTGAACGGTAGCGTCCAATCAGAGCTTGAGAAATAGCGACCTCTAACCTCTAATAGACATGGCAAGGTTTGGGGGCGTTTGGAAAAGTGGACAATGAAATATTTATGAAACATTTTCTTTTTATTTCGCTGGAACAATAATAGTTTATCCTATCATCTTGTAAGACCCAAAACACTATCAAAATTATTCTAAGTCGAAAATTCTGTGGAATGTAGTACCACACAGGCACAGAGGGGTGTCTGAGAAGAAATTTTTGAAAAAATTGATATTTTTTCTAAGTCCAATATCTTGTGGAACTCTTGTGGTGAAAAACACCACAGACCAAAAACACTCTATCAAAATTATTCTAAGTCGAACACTTTGTGGAATGTAGTACCACACAGGCACAGAGGGGGGTGTCTGAGAAGAGATTTTTGAAAAAATTGATATTTGACCTCTAAGGAAACCTTGACATTGAACGTACCTTGAACTTTGCAACTCGATTATTAGATGTAGACATTTTAGCTTGAAAGCGCGAAACTTGGTATTCGCGACGATCGAGGAATCTGACAGACTCACGCGCTAGTTCGCCCCCCCCCCCCCCGCAAAAAGTTTCGCCCCCCCCCCCCCCCCTGTGAAAAAAGTTGTTAACCATAAAAACAATAGATATACATTGTCCGTCAATTTTATAGCACCCCCTGAGAGCATTTCCCGTGCCTCTCGTTGCTCTGAGCTAGTTACGTCCCTGTTGGGCTTGCATTAATCAGTGCCGGACTGGGTCCACCTGTCCACCTGTCCGTGACAGGTGGGCCTAAGCTCATTAAAAAAAAGTGGGCCTATAAAGAAAAAAGAAAAGAGAAATAAAGGAGAGGGGGGGGGGAAGAAAAGGAAGAAGGAAGGAGAGGACAGGAGACAGGACAGGAGAAAGAAAAGATGGGAATAAAAAGACAAACAACACAAAAAAAGAAGTGTACTAGAATTCTCAATTCATCTAATGATAGTGCTCTTAGGTCATTCTGTTATCTAATTGTATCAGGAAATCAAACATTTGCCTTCTTCTGCTTTGGTCTGAAATGCTTGGAAAATGGGTTTGCGGTTGTCAATTTTCAAAATTTTCCTGGGGGAAGAGCCCCAAAAAAGACCCCCCTCAGACCACGCTCGTGACACGCCTTCGGCGGGTACTTGTGTGGGCCTTGGTCAATGACCTGACAGGTGGGCCATTTCCAATGGAAATCAGTACCGAAATATGCAGGGTATTACGTGAAGGCATTGATAAGATGTACTTAGTTAAAGCGAGTATTGAGGATGCATCACACCCAAAGAACTATAATCTTGTAATTTATTTATAAAATTAACTTTTTATCATATATTCGGTGGATTAATCTACCAAATAACTAAACACATTCTGTGCATTTCTTTGTCATATTTCTTGTAATCATTTTTTAAAATGGCTTAATAGGTAAATTGTAACTGTTTCCTCGACTAAAATATTTAATCTGTCAATCTTCTAACCTGTAATTTGTTTATAATATTCAGCTAACGATTGTGGGGGTAAAACCTGTAATAAAGCTAATAGAGAAGTGTGCATTAATGGTTCTTGTGCATCCAGACGTAAGTACTTGTATAACGTATTACATGGTTAAAACTAAATATTAAGGCCACCTGCAGAAATCTACACGTGGCCCCAAGTTCAAAAGATCACAAATTGCAATAGAAGTAATGAAACCATCTCGGTAATACAATTATGTAAAGTTTAATCAAAACTGTGAGAATATTAGTTTAAAAAAATCTTTACTTTCAAACATTGTCAAGGCGGCACACAAGTCTTAAAATCTAAGTAAAAACTATGAAACTGTGAGACTTCCAGATTTCACAAGGTTTATAAATTGTTGATATTTTAACAACGACTTCATAAATTGTATAACAATTTCGCGAAACAGGGTGAGCCCATCTTTAATATGTTGATCAGCACAGTCCATGAATTCCTGTAAGACACTGCCAGCACCCACAAATGGTTTATTGACATGTCACAATACGTTAATTGGGCGTTCTATTTATAAACTCTATTTCATATTTGTTTTATATTTCAGATACAAACTGTTATGGTAAGAATAGTGATGGCGTACAAACCAGGTGTTCTAAAACGGGTATGTGGTTTATTTTACTAACTTACAATGGAGAAAGAACAACTCGATCAACGTCAAAACACGATCTTGTCGTTCCAAAAACTTTGAAAGTGTCTTGAGATGATAAGGCCTTTTCAGTAACAGCACCCATCCAATGGAATAAACTCCTAGCACCATTAAAGGAAGTCAGAACTCACTTATTTAATTGTGTATACTAAACGTGGCATTGTGGCTCTGCGCCATCGAGTAGAACAATTCTAGATGAGAGGTGCCATATAAGTTCATTATTATTATTATATTCATGTTTAAGCCTAGGTGAGAGAAAATGTAAATAAATCAGAAATGTAAAACAAAACTAGCACAGTTATATGGGACAACAATCACTGGTTTATTATACACTAGCACGACGTTTCGATAAGCATCCTCTTATCGTTAATCAGGCACAAATATAAATGAACATGAACCACAGCAACAATATGAATTGATAATATGGCATAATGCACTAAGATAACACAGTAATCGCGATCCGAGGTGTTGAAAGTCCAGGAAGGGGATATTAATTAAAGATACATTATGGGAGATTAGTTAAGGAGCTGACAATCCTCACTATAATAGTTAAAAACTAGATAATGTAAAGGCAAATTCCTGAAAATTTCAGTCACATTGATCCACTATGAACCGAGATTTTAGCGATTGAATATTGGGGCTAGCCTCGATCATCATTACTAAAGTCGGTAGGATAAAATTATGAATGGAAGTCGAACAGCAAATCGGAACGTAATTCAATAAACATCGCAGGCTAGCGATGCCATCGAGAGTTGATTATGATCTGGATAAGTTAATTAATGTATAATTAATAATTTAGATAACATTTCAGGCCTAAAGAGAGACCTGCAATAGACAGATTTAGCTCTTGCATAATGTATGTTTAATAGTTAATAACTACAATCTATAGAATCCTATTATTAATTTGATAACCTCATCATATGCCCGAGGAATAAATAGTCCCAAATCAGAAATGTACTGTTATAGCTTAAAGCACTTTAATAGTTCAATTGTTTCAGGTGACCCATGTGGGGAAGGTCAATACTGTACTAAAGTTTTGGGTAGCAAATGTATAAATGGCACGTGTCGGAGTAAGTATAATATAGATATATGTTATTCATAACACGACAATTTCTATAATTATTACGGGGAGTCACGGTGGCTAAGTGGGTAAGACGCTGCCTCACTAGTCTGGAGGTCGGGTGTTCGATCCCTGCATTGGCCGAGAAAGTTCATCCAGATTTTCGGGCGTAGTGTCCCCCTTGTCAGTGATGCAGGAAGGAGGGTCTAACAAGGACAGCTGTCTAGTCGTTCGGATGGGACGAAAAACCCACTGCTAAAGACCCTACGCACAATCGAATTAGTGAAATAAAATTGAACTGTATGTTAGTCCCGAAATGGCCTGGTTTGTATCGAGTGGACGTAAAACCCCATCTCTCTCTCTCTCTCTCTCTCTCTCTTTTGAAAGATTATCTTAAACATATTTTAAATTATATTTATTATAGGTACAGCTGGCTGTAGTGGAAAGGATAATGGCACAATTTGCGGCAGAGAGTCTCCTGGTTCTTGTTTCGGTGGCGTTTGTTTCGGTAAATATCATTTTTATATGCCCACATTTCCATCTTGACGTATATTGTCGTCGCCTCTGTCCGGACAGACGTCCATCCACAATTTGTTTCAGGACACTCTAAAGGTCACAAGTTTTATCCGATTTCGACGAAACTTGAAATATATAGGTTTATCCCCAAAAGATTACGGTTCCTTTCGATATTGGCGCATATCCGGCCGTAACTTCCTGGATTGTTAAAAACAAATCGCCCATCTCTTGCAAAATGCGGACATATCTTGCATGGCAACCGCTTGTTATGATAGATAGTGGGTCATTTATACAAAGCCGATGTATTTATGTCTAGAAATCTGTAAATCTAACTCAACTCTATTGGATTGTGGTGAGTACAGGGGGGTTGGATGGCCGAGTGGTTAGCACGCTCGCGCTGTATCATACGGTCTGTCATTGAGTCAACTGGCGGGGTTTCGATTCCCCGGTTGTACGTGACAAGGAGTAGGGTCGCCTGTCCAACCTCGTGGGTTTTCTCCTGGTCCTCTGGTTTCCTCCCACTGCTAAAGACCCCTATGCGCAAGCGAATTATTGAAATAAAATTAAACCATATGTTAGTCCCAAAATGACCTAGTTTGTGTCGAGTGGGCGTTAAACCCTATTTCTCTCTCTCCCTCCCTTCTCTCTCTCTCTCTCTCTCTTGTGATGAGTACAACTCTCACGGATGTGATCATCATGTACAATATAGCCTGGCAGTCTCCAGCTATACAATTGTTGAAATAATTCAGACCCGGTTTCAAATATTATGGACGGAGGGGCTGACAAGGACAGCTGTCTAGTCGTTTGGATGGGACGAAAACCCGAGGTCCCGTGTACACATTGACGTGCACGTAAAAGATCCCTTGATAGTTTGAATTCGATATAAGAGTAGGCCGCAGTGCCGCTGTCCGGGCAAAATTTCCCTCATAGCACACTGTATGGCGTATGCCCGTCTTCATTAGCCCAGTTCGGAGCAAAACAGTAGGACGTTAAACCCCATTTCATTTCATTTCATTTGTCTTTCTATTGAGACTAACATTGTGAGGTCTATAATAAACATTATATAACATTATATAGATAACATTATATAAGATCACCGCTTTCTAATCAAAGTATTGGTCGATATTTCACCTATTTCTTGACAAATAGTTTGATGTTTTGTGTAATGATATATTATTTATTTTTATAGAACCATGTAGTAAAGACAAGAAATTCGCTGGTGTTGGTGATGATAAATACTGTGCAGGTAAATAATATCACTATTCTATGTATAATTACTTATAAATATGGCCTGGGGCCTTTTTCACGAAATTTTAACTAAGATAAAATTCAAAATTTAGTAATTTGATTGGATAATATTAGATTGATTTTAGTGCTTAGTCAATCAAAATTGAAGTATCTACTAAAATTTGGATTTTGTCTTAAGTTAATATTTCGAGAAACAAGGCCCTGGTTTGTTTAACATCTTTATTTGAAAAAGACAAAATACTCGAGCACTCCTCGTCATGACAACAAACAAGTTATGACTTTGAGTATATTCACCCAATAATGTTATTAATCGTCTACCATTGTATACTATGCGTATACACTTTCGTTTTACAAACATGTGATTCATTAATTTAATGTACTTGGTACAAATCGTCGTGGGTGAGAGTGCGAGGTGAGAGTGATGGGGTGGTGGGTGGTGGGGTGAATGTTCCACATCACGAACATTTCGATTGAATAGGATTCAGAATGGAAGTCATTAAAATGTTTAAAATAGGAAAGGGCCTTTAAAGACAATGATTCTGATATAAGACATGAGAGAAATTTTGCCCGGGCTGCGACACTCCTACTCTTATATCGAATTACGTGCAAGACAATGTATACACGCGACATCGGTTTTTCGTATTATCCGAATGGCTAGACAGCTGTCCTTGTCAGGCCCTCCGTCCTGCACCAAGTACAAGGGAAAACCAAGCCGGAAAATCCCGATGAACTTTCTCGGCCAATGCAGGGATCGAACACGCGACCTCCGGGTCAGCGTCTTTTTAACCCACTCGGCCACCGTGGCCCTCGCGTATAACATGTTTGTGAGTAAATCCATATATGGACTCTCTGGTCAACGCAGGGAATATTCGGTCATCTTACCAAGATGGTGTCGTCAAACACTCGTTTCAATCCATCAAAATAATTAACATAATATTTAAACTTTATGCTGTAAAACTGACATATTGCTTTTCCCAGGAATCTTATTTTCTTATATAAATTCATTTTCTGACTTGGCTTTTCGACGGAACGAGTTTCCTGAAGGAATGATTTATTGATAATATAATAAACCATGTTTTGTATTTTCCATACTTTAAATGTGGAGAACCGTTTTGTTTTTAGTAAACTAATGATGTTATGCCAACCCATTGTACATTAATAACTATTATTTATAGACGACATTTAACCACTGATATATGCTTTAATATAATAAACTATATTTAGTTCTTTCTTTATAAATTATAATTCTAAGCCAACAATATGTTCATCTAAATCAATAACTACAATATATTCATCTGTATTTATGAAAACAATAAACCAACAAGTACAAGATTTTAAAATGTACCCAGATGGAAAAATAAGCAGTTTGTCCTTTCTTTGTTGTTTATTTTGTTTACCCTGAAGTTGCTGTGTTTGTAAGTCATCCATGTTATTTTCCGTATTTTGTTAACCCTAATTTGGCGATGAGTTGACGGAAAAGCAGCTGCCCTGGCTAGATTTCACCCATAATACCACGTTTTATATGTAGAACAGTAAGATTTAGCTTTTTAAAGTGACAAGATTTGCCATAATCCACCCAAACATATCATTCAAAACACATAAAGATGGCGTTACTTCCCCTTGAGCCACTGGACTATAAAGATTGGTCTGACATTCCCGAACTTATAGGAACGTTATCCCTCTTTACCACAGACATGTTGTCCAATCTGAGGTCGTGACGCAAACACACTCATATCAAATATGGCGACTGTAGTGAGTTACTAATGTTGTAATGTTATGAGTTACTCGGGTCTAAATGAGAGTGACTTCCCTGAGTATGTAATTTTAGTTCAGTATTTGGTGAACTTTTATATGATTTTTGGTATCCTTTAAATACCATGGATGGTTTTATTTGAAGATAGGAAGGATTGTAGTGAGTTACTAATGTTGTAATGTTATGAGTTACTCGGGTCTAAATGAGAGTGACTTCCCTGAGTATGTAATAGTGTGGCGGCGACCATGTGCATAAAATCTTACACATTCTATAACAATAATATCCATTGTTATTCCCGTTTGGGCGACTCATCTGTGAGCGGAATACTACAGCGACCTCCATGGAAACCTGGCTAAATCTATTTGTTAAGGCCAGCTCAATTTTCGTTAAGGTTGCTGAGATGTAAATAAGGTTAGGGCACGTGATTGTTGGCGAGATTGTAGGTTTGGGTTAGGGTAAGCATTAGGGCTAGGTCCAGGGTTAGGGTTAGGGTTGGGATTAGCGCTAGCCCTGTTTAAATCCCGTGACCTTTGACCAAATTTGAAGTTAGCCTTATCAAATAGATCTAACCCGGAAACCTTGACATTGAACGAACCTTGAACTTTGCAAGTCGATTATCACAAGTATACATTTTAGCTGAAAGTGAGAGACTGGGTATTCGCGATGATATTTTCTATCGAGGAATCTGAGAGGTCCTCAGCTCGGTCAGTAGCCAATCAGTATTTCCTGAAGGTCTTGCTAAGATGTACGGCGTTAAACTTATATATGAATTGAAATGAAATGAAATGGGGTTTAACGCCCTATTGTTCTGCTCCGTCTGGGCTAATGAAAACGGACATACATCATGCCTACTCTTATATTCAATTCCAACTGCCAAGGGATTATTTACTTGCACGTCTATGTGTACCCGGAACCTCGATTTTTACTCCAATCCGAACGACTTGTCACGTACAACCGGGGAATCGAAACCCCACCAGTTGACTCAATGGCAGACCGTATGATACAGCGCGCACTTGCTAACCATTCGGCCATCCAACCCCGCATGTGGACATGAAATTATGCACTAAGTTTCATGACTCAATATAATACTATCGAGCACATGGAATTGCATATCTGTTCAGCCAAAACAGCTTATTTCTTTATCATTACAAAATTGATAAACCCCACCTCTTTCACGTACGTGTTCAAATGAGATTTACAATGTTACAATTAAAAGAATACAAATAAATTAAAAATATACACATAACCAACAATAATAAAAATATTCTAAGACGGGAAAGCTCTTAAAAATAAATGTGTTTACAATTTTTTTCTTAAAACTATAAACAGTATTACAAGATTATAAAATAATAGGTAGTTTATTCCATTAAACAGGTATGACGGGCGGATGCGGTCACAATGGGCCATTTATATGACTTACTAATTCCATTTATATGACTTATTAATTCCATTTATAAAGCTTTATAATTAATTACTTACTTAGGCACGTGTGGACGCTGAAACCCATCGAAATGGGTGACTGAATTGAATATTATTTTCATAGTTTGATAAATAATTATGAAACTACGTAATTATTTATCAAGTCTTATAAATCCATTTATATAACTTAGAAAATAATCGGCAATCTCCGTACTCCTTCGTTGAGTCGGCCAATTGGCCAATCAAATCCCTCGTTACATATAGCGGTGTTTTACCTTTCATGGCGGCTATTGTAAACATAAAATGACGAGAATAAGTTTTATGCATGTTTTAGTTATCCTAGCGTCAATTTACTTTGCTAAGGTTACCGCTCCCCCTCCACCCACCGACCGGGGTAGTTCTTTTCACAATTTCTTGCGAGTTTGCCGAAATATCGTGTCGGATGATGTAGGCCCTATGACACCGACGCACACAACTCGAAAACCGCGGACGGGAGTGGGAGGGGCTTGCCATTCAGTAAGACGACCTGTGATTGGCTGGCCGAAGCATCCTCGGGAATTTCCGGGCAGATGTACGAACTTTCCCGAATATTTAGTTCGTTAGATAATTCATTTATAAGACTTAGAAAATAGATTTATATAGCTACCATATTATTTACAAGACTTTATAAATCATTTATCAAGCTATGAAAATAATATTCAATTCAGTCACACGCTTCGAGGGGTTTCAGCGTTCGCACGTGCCTAAGTAAGTAATTAATTATAAAGCTTTATAAATGGAATTAGTAAGTCATATAAATGGAATTAGTAAGTCATATAAATGGCCCATTGTGACCGCATCCGCCCGTCATAAACAGGTGCTTGAACAGTAAATGACCGTTGACCATGAGAGACTAATTGGACAGTTTTAAAGATACATTACCGCGTGCGTACTGTGTGATTTGATAATACATGTATATTTAGATTAAAAACATATTCAAACTAATTAATCTATCAAAATAAATACAATACCGACGTGCCTTAAACGTGGGGTCGATGGCTCTCTTTATGTTGTGCTACGGATCGATAAGTATGCAGACAATCGAACGTCAGTTGCAGCTTTGCCTGAATTCTATTCAACGATGGGCAACTGACAATGGATTTCGATTTTCGAAATCCAAGACTGTGTGTGCACTTTTGTCAAAGAAGAGGTTTACATCCTGATCCGGAACTTATACTGGATGGTAGTCCCATTCCAGTTGTAGATGAAACGAAATTCTTGGGTTTGATATTTGATAAGAAATTATCATTTATCCCCCATATCAAAACCCTCAAGAAGAAATGTCTAAAAGCCCTCAACATATTGAGAGTCTTATCAAACACTGACTGGGGACCAGACCGTATAGTAAAATCCTGCTCAGATTATATCGAGCATTAATAAGATCTAAACTCGATTATGGGTGTATTGTGTATGGGTCAGCCCGCGAGTCTTATCTCAAAGAGCTTGACACCATACACAACCAAGGACTTAGAATCAGTTTAGGAGCATTCCGAACATCTCCAGTGCAGAGTTTATACGTCGAGGCGCACGAGCCCTCATTGCACGACAGACGTGATAAACTTGCACTGCAGTATGCTACAAAAAATTGCATCTTTGCCTCATCATATTTCATTTAACACCATATTTAGACCCTATCATAAACATCTATATTCACTGAAAACTAATGTTATTCCATCATTCGGTATTCGCAATCAACCCCTTTTGTCTCAGGCTGGTATCAGTGAAGACAGTATTACGAATACCCCTTTCTTTGAGACACCACCATGGGATATATCCCCTCCCAAGATCGATCTCGATCTTACAAAAAACAAAAAGAAAGATACTATTTCCACAGTGTTTCAGTCTCTCTTCAGAGAGTTAAGGTTTAAGTATAGTGGTTATGCTCCAATTTATACAGATGGTTCCAAAGATGGCGATCGGGTAGCTTCGGCTACTGTCACGCCATTTGACACCATTTCTGTTCGTCTTCCTCCTGCTACTCCCATATTTACTGCAGAACTCCGGGCCATCTTTCAGGCTTTGGAGTATATCAAATCCTCTTCATCCTTAAAACACATTATATTTACTGATTCTTTGTCCTCTTTGCAGGCAATAAACAATAAGCAGCTTGTACACCCTTTGGCATCATACGAGTTTAACGGCAAGGACACCGTCCTTTGCTGGCTCCCCATTCATGTTGATATTAAAGGGAATGACCAAGCAGACTTAGCTGCCAAGTCTGCTTTAGATCTTCCCATATCACAATTTCTTTTACCTTTTACCGATTTTAAATCGTCCATTAAATTATTTATATATGACCACTGGCAACGGTCTTGGGATCTTGCAGACACAAACAAACTTCATCACATTAAGCCTCTCTTAGGAGACTGGCCAAACTCCTACAGAACCAACAGGAGGGATACTTGGTCATAGTTTTTTTAACTCATATTTTCATTTTGAAGAGAGAGCCTCAACCAGAATGAGCTCGCTGTCAAGTTCCTTTGACAGTAAAACACATCTCGATTGAGTGCAAACATCTCAAGTATATTAGATCTAAATACTAAAGTTGCCAGTCATTACGTCAGCTATTTGCTCAACCGGAGCTCGATGATAAAGTGCTAACATTTTTAAAAAAGACAAACTTTTATTCTCAATTTTAATTGTTTATATTTAATCATGTATATCGTTTTAAATATTTATATATGTAAAAGATTTGTTATATTTATTTTTAATTAATATATTTTCTGTGATATTTGTTTTATTTACATATATAAATTCAATTATGTGATATCGTTTTAATTTGTCTCGTTAGATTCACCATATGTTTGGCGCAATATAGCCCGGTTGGAGCTGACGTGCCATTAAACAACATTTCATTTCATTTCATTACTAATCTGGAACACGAGCCTTGAAAAGCCCTTGAAGGTCCTTTCTACATGAACTATACGTATTTATTGAAATTTTATATAAATTATTATTAAATCTGTAATTTTTTGATTATTGTTCTTGCTAATTTTGTAGTGCTGAATAAATGAAAAATAACATGAAAGGGGATCACTTTCCAATGGTTATTTGTAGAATCTTGGGGCGTCACGATGGCTAAGTGGGTAAGACGCTGGCTCGCTAGCCTGGAGGTCGGGTGTTCGATCCCTGCATTGGCCGGGAAAGTTCATCCAGATTTTCCGGCGTGGTTCCCCCTTGTCAGTGATACAGGACGGAGGGCTTGACAAGGACAGCTGTCTAGTCGTTCGGATGGGACGAAAAACCAAGGTCCCGTGTACACATTGGCGTGCACATAAAAGATCCCTTGACAGTTGGAATTCGATATAAGAGTAGGCCGTAGTGCTGCTGTCCGGGTAAAATTTCCCTCATAGCACACTGTATGGCGTATGCCCGTCTTCATTAGCCCAGTTCGGAGCAGAACAGTAGGACGTTAAACCTCATTTCATTTTATTTGTAGAATCTTTTTTGTTTAAAACTGTTTGTTGTTTATATTTGTGCTGAAATAAATAACTATTTTGCTGATCGAATATTGACTTTTAGGTTTATCGATTTAAGTGCTTGACTTCGATTTTGATTCCAATTTTTTTTGTAGTTCTTATTAAAATTTTAACAACTTCTAAGTAAAGCCTATAGCGTTTGATTACACAAATATAAGCCTTTTGTCGTGCAAATCATGGGACTTAAATTTGAAAACACTAGTTTTTTTAACATGTATTTTTCTCCCCATCTCCTACACTTAAAGAAAATAAAGGACAGTGGTAAGAAATACTCCCTGTAAATTTGGGTTCAAATATTTAGCCTATGCAAAATCGGCATTTATACAAGAAAAATTTTGGATTCAATTTTTGCCATGTGGGTAGAAATATTGAATAGCTGTTCCAGTCATGATATTTTTTGGCAAAATAATTGTTGACGTTATAATTATAAAGATCGTCAATTTGTATTTTAAAAAATTTGAAAAAACCCAACAACTTTTTAATGAAAGAAATCTGACACCCTATACTGATGGTAATACTGTAAATCTAGGTAGATATTTAGTGTAGAAACCGATTTGACCGCAAGAATATCCGTAAGGGTAATCCTATCACGGGGAGTCAATGCACACCGCGTCTCACTCGGCAAACCTCGGTAGATTCCGTTGTACTGGAATCTGCTGAGGTTTGCCGAGTGACCGCGACTTTACCGGTGTGAGATTACTCCTACAACTGCGCATGCGCCAAACAGTAACCACACACCAGGCACCCACAGAGTCTACACCGTCACAGTTTCTATGACTCTTTAAATCTAGCCTAATTATTAATTTCTGGCACATTCATGATTACATACTTTAGAAGAGATAAAAGCATTTTTATTTTGAGCAAAGAAATTGATTACTAACAATAAACTACTTTCAATTCATTTTATTTATTAAAGATCAGTGGGATAAGTCCATACTGAGCACGTGATTTCACTGAAGTCAAGGTCATCCAGCGAATTCCTTAGTGAGGGCTATCTTGATTCGCAGTTAGTGGGTTAGATCTATTTGATAAGGCCAACTTCAAGTTTGGTCAAATGTCACAAGATGTAAACAGGGCTAGCGCTTATCCAAACCCAAACCCTAGCACTGGACCAAGCACGAATGCTTACCCTAATCCTAACCTACAATTTCGCCAACAATCACGTGCCCTAACCTTATTTTCATCGCAGCGACCTTGATAAAAATTAAACTGGCCTTAACAAATAGATTTAGCCCAGTTAGTGAAGGGTAAGCAGCCCTAGTGACGGTTGGGTTAGTAAGGACTAACTTGATCTCGACAGTCTTCCGGAAGGTGAATTGGGTGAATTTTCGGATTAGGAATATGGTTTTTTTATGAAATGGCTTTTCTCAAAAGTTCTTTTCAGTTTGTCAGATGTTTCAGCAGAATTCCACAGCTGTCTTTGTTGACCAACCAGCTTACACTAAATAAAAGGTATAGGCTATCGTTGTAGGCTACTGTTGAGCGTAGGCCCTCATCATAATTGAATATTTCAGGGTTCCATACATACAGCTCTATCTACTAGAAGTTCGAAAAAGTTCCTAAAAAAGTTTATTTATTAGGGCGTGTATTAAAGATACATTACGTAAGATTTATATAAAGAGCTAGCCATTTGTTGCTATAGTAGATATTAGCCTTTGAAGGTTTGGCAAGACGTGTTGTTCAAAGCTAAGCCTTGCTTCTCCATTTTTAAATTAAATCAAAATATGGCATAATACTAGATCTTTGACTCATCTGGAGAATATCTTTCTCTAGGGTTAGGGTTCGGGTTCGGGTTAGGTTTATATATGCATGTCAAACGAACAAATTGAAGCTGTAACAATGGTGGATTGTGGCTAAACCTATTCTGAAGGGTTAAGGTTAGAATTGGGTACAATTGTGGGTATAAACATTGACAGATATTCTCCAGATCGGTCAAGATCCATTAGTGTGCCAAAATATGACTGAACTGTCGTAATCTACTTAATATCGGAGATATCCTATAGCATTGAGAGTTGATTATGGTCTTGTCATATTAATAAATGTCTAATTAATAGTTTATATAACAATTCAGGCCTAAAAAAAGACCTGCAATAGGCAGATTTAGCTCTTGCATAATACATGTTTAAGGTAATTTCGTACCAGTATGGCTTGTACCAAGCACAATTAATACTTGCACACAGCTGCAAATATTATCGATGTATACATGTATGAGATATATTAATATATGTCAGTCTGTCTAAATTGTGGATTTTGATTAAAGGACAATATTGGTGCCAGTCATTATCACATATGTGATAAAACTGGTTAAGCATGTTCCAAATATTATTTTATCACAGAGATCATTGCTACGATAGATGCGTAATCAATGCTGGAACAACCGGAAGTGACGAACGCAAAAGGAAAACATGAGTTATCCCTCTATATAACTGACTGAAGTGACGAGTTATAACAGATACATTGGCGAATTTCTGCTCACTAATAATTCCTTCGAAGACCAAAAGTTGTTGTTCCTTATACCGTAAAGATTGCAACTATTTATTTTGGTGCTTGCCCTGATCTCCTGGGGCAGTGTCACTCCCACTTTTTTGTTAATATTTTGTCTGTAAATTTGGCAAAACATATCCTTCTTTGCGTCTTGTCATATTACAACCATTTCATATTTCATCCTCTTCATTTAAAGAAATACCATATCAATCAAAGCTGGAATGTGGATGTATATTGCAGCGTTAGTGATGATCTCATTAATAGATTTCAGAAGTTTGAAAATAAGATGTTAATTTGTCTGTCTATTTATTAATTTGTATAATCTGTTATTTAGAATTCATGGCGACTCACCGTTACCAACCACAGCATCGTTTTCTACGACGACTACAAGATTTGGATTAGATGAATTTTTTGATGATGAAGAGAACTGGCCAAAAGGAACAGTAAAAGTTGGTAGGTGGAGAAATTTTAATTGATGATCATGAGAGAGAGAGAGAAATGGGGTTTAACGTCCACTCGACACAAACTAGGACCTTACGGGAATAACATATGGTTCAATTTTATTTCAATAATTCGCTTGAGCGTAGGGGTCTTTAGCAGTGGGAGGAAACCGAAGTACCTGGAGAAAACACATGGGGTTGGATAGTCGACCCTACTCCTTGTCACGTGCAACTGGAGAAACGCGATACATCAATTCAACGATATATCGTGCCAGCACTAGTCCAAAGAGTGAAATACAGGTATCTTTTATCACTATTTGCAAATTATGAAT
Organism: Patella vulgata; assembly: GCF_932274485.2. NCBI lineage: Eukaryota > Metazoa > Mollusca > Gastropoda > Patellidae > Patella > Patella vulgata. The sequence goes on from NC_065885.2 coordinate 11,713,672, forward strand.
AATTTACATTTCATTGCCCTGCAGTCTTATTTTTAAAACTTTATTTTACAGGACGACCATGGAGGGTAGATGAACTAAGAATAAAAAGTAATTCTGATCTTCATAAACTATGGTAATTATGAATTACACTGTTTGCTTTTACCCGTACATCCCATATGCTCCCGTTCCTTGTGCGTGGGACTTTGCATCGATGCAAAATAGTCAGGCCTGGAAATAACGGTTTTAGATGTACCTGACAAAATGTCAGGCACTGATGAAATAGTACACTGGTTCTCAACCTTTTTTTGGCAACGACACACCTTGGAACACACAAAAAAATAGTGGCACACCTGGCTAGATATATATGAAAAATATTTGAATTTTGCAAAATAAAAAACATGGCAAGTCATTGATGGCATACGGCTGGAGACACAGACAAGTCATAGAAACATAGAATGCCTCAAACTAAATAAAGAAAAACACAGCTAGAGACCAGTGAATTCTCAGTGGCTTTTCACATTTTTTTAGTGTACCGTTCACAATTTCGCGGCACACTGGTTGAGAATCACTTAGTGCTGGACATGTATTAATAATATCAATAAAAAGTACATATCAGTGCCAGACAAAATGACAGGCACCAGAGGTTAGTGTCTGACAAATTTGTGGCAGGTGCCTTATTTCAAGCTTGAAAATAGTGTCAAAGTTTTGATGACATGCATTCTTTGTGGACAAGGGTGGAGTCGGCCACTAAACCTTGTAGGTTTTCTGTGGATTCCTCTCACCATTAAGAAAGTCTGAAAAGGAAAGGACATGAGTTTATTGATTTGGGATGTCTCTTGTTTCCCTGGTTCCTTAACTAACTCTTACCAGACAAGTTAAAGATACATTATGGGAGATTAGATAAAGAGCTGGCAGTTCTCACTATAATAGTTTATAAACTAGATAATGTAAAGGGAATTTGGTGAAAATTTCCGGCAAATTGATCCACTGTGAACCAAGAATTTAAAGATTGAAATGTCAGCCTAGCCGCAATCATCATTACTAGTACGATAAAAACATAGTCTCAATTATCCATTTCATGATTAAATCATGAATGAAAGTTGAGCAGCAAATAGGATCCTAATCCAGTAAATATCGCAGGCTAACGATGACATCGAGAGTTGATTATGGTCTGGATAAGTTAATTAATGTCTAATTAATAATTTAGATAATATTTCAGGCCCAAAGAAAGACCTGAAAAAGGCAGATTTAGCTCTTGCATAATGTATGTTTAAACGACAATCGAGTGTCTCTCACTAACCCTACCACAGTGACTTAAAACTGACAATAAAATATTTTCAAGAGGTTTAATGTATTAACAGTTATATATTTTTCTGTGGTAGGTATGTTTTACTGAAGGAAAGAAATATGTTATTAACGATGGAAGAACATTATACACAGGAAAGTGAATTATTTCCCAGTCCAGAGAGAATATTTAAGGTAAATTATACATACAGTATATTGGTGAATATATTTTAAATCATACACAAAAACTCTGTGGTATTTTATAATCTGGCTGGGGGTGGATGGCTGAATAGTTAGTGCCTTATCACCTTGTATCATAAAGTCTGTCATTGAATCAACTGGCATGGGAAGGTCTTCCGGTTTCCTCCCACTGCTAAAGACCCCTACACTCAAGCGAATTATTGAATTAAATTTGAACTGTATTTTAGTCCCAAAATGACCTAGTTTGTGTCAAGTGGATGTTAAACACCATTTTTCTCTCTCTTTATAATCTGACAGTGATGACAAAATGTAATAGACATGAATGGAGAAAGTGGCAGCTGACCATTTGTGACCAGATGGGTTTAAGCCAGTACCTAACCCCATTTCTATTTCTCATTAACAACTGGGAGCGAGAGTGGCTCAGTGAGGAAGATAACTTGGAGGTCCACGTGTTTGATCCCGCTCTTGGCCGAGAAGGTTTATCAGAATTTTCCGGTGTGGTTCCCTCTTGTCATTGGTGTTGGACAGAGGGCCTGGCAAGGGACAATGTATATTGGTGTGCATGTAAAAGATCCCATAACAGTTGAAATTCAACATAAGAGTATCGTAGGCTGTAGTGTCACTGGCCGGGCAAAATTTTCTCAATAGAAAACTGTATAGCGTATGCCGGTCTTCATTAGCTCAGTCAGGGGGGTTGGATGGCCGAATAGTTAGCGTTAGCGTCTGCACGCTGTATCATAAGGTCAGTCATTTAATCAACTGCCGTGGTTTCGATTCCCCGGTTGTACGTGACGAGGAGTAGGGTGGCCTGTCCAACCTTGTGGGTTTTCTCCGGGTCATCCAGTTTCCTCCCACTGCTAAACACCCCTACGCGCAATCGATTTATTGATATAAAATTGAACCGGAATGACCTAGTTTGTGTCAAGTGGATGTTTAACTCCATCTCTCTCTCTCTCATAACAGTTGGAATTCAACATAAAAGTAGAGTAGGCTGTAGTGTCACTGGCAGGGCAAAATTTCCCTCATAGAACACTATATGGCATATACCCGTCTTCATTAGCCCAGTCAGAGCAGAACAGTAGGATGTTAAACCCCATTTTATTTCATTAATAACGGATGTCTTTAATCATATCATGTTGTGGTATTTTGTAGGTGGAGGAAAGTATGGAGAATATACTAGATGTTGTAAAAGAACGTGACATCGCTTTTAATTTATTAGAAACAGGAAAAACTGGACAACCAGAAAAAGTGACAATCAGAAATTTCTTAGGTTTAAAATATGAACGTACGGTTGAGGAACACAGCGTACCCAAATCTATGAATCGTTTATTTAACCTTCTACATCCGAAGTACGATAAATACTTTGTGCGATTTTTTAATCTGAACGAAGAAAAGAAACGCAAGGAACAGAGTAAAGAGAACCAACTCATTAACCAGTATAGAAAAAGAATGATTGAAAAATTTCCACATTTAAAAAATCACGAAGAATTTAGAAAACGTGAAAAGGTCAATATGTATTGATTGAGTGGATTTCATTGATCTAGTTCATGTAGCATTTCAGAAATATATTTCATATGAATTTATATACCAAAACTTGTTATTATATATGCAGAAATCTTTATGGTAGGCTAATGGGGTTTAATATCCACTCAATGCAAATTAGGTCATTTTGGGACTAACATGGTTCAATTTTATTTCAATAATTCATTGCGTGTAGGGTCTTTAACTGTGCAAGGACCCAGAATTAACTACCCTATTCCTTATCTCCTGCAAGCGGGGAATGGAAACCCCTTGACTCAATGACAGACCTTATGTTCCAATGCACACACGTTAAACCATTTGGCCATGCAACCCCCCTAGACTACTCCTTGTCTCGTACAAGCAGGGAATGGAAACCACTTGACTCAAAGACAGACCTTATGATCTAATGCGCACACGTTAAACCATTCGGCCATCCAACCCCCTAGGTTGAACAGAATAAAACAGATGCTGTCTGGCACAAAACTTGAAGATTATCCTTGAATACAAGTAATTAAAGCTGCTAGTATTCTGCACGTAAAGAACTATCTACTTTGAGTATAGATCTCTGCCATGAAAGGCGTCCATTAAAAAAATGCTTACATAATCTCTGCCATGAAAGGCGTCCATTAAACGCTTACATAATCTCTGCCATGAAAGGCGTCTATTAAAAAGACGCTTACATAATCTATAAGTGGGCATGGCTTATCAACTGGTACTACCTGGTAAATCAAAATGTCAACAGTAGATATCCGGGCTTGGATTTAATCAGTTAAAAAGAGGCCCATCAAAACAATTACCCAACAACTTATAAGTGGTACTGATTTGTTTAATCACCTGTACCGCAGTGGGCACCCAATGTTGGGAAATGTTTGAATTTGTCATACCTTGTAAATACTGAAGGAATTGAATCAATTATGGACTGATATTCCCTATGGAGATTCAGCTTTCACAATATTGTCGTTTACAAGGTATTCATAATCTTAAAATGCAACCAGGGGCTATAAAGATCTCCGTCTTGCACCAAAGTTTCTGCTGAAACTCTATGGTACTGACAAGGCTGGTATTTTACCATATACTGGTATTTTACTGTTTGTAAGGGGATCACGGTGGCTAAGTGGGTAAGACGCTGGCTCGCTAGCCTGGAGGTCGGGTTTTCGATCCCTGCATTGGCCGAGAAAGTTCATCCAGATTTTCCGGCGTGGTTCCCCCTTGTCAGTAGACAGCTGTCTAGTCGTTCGGATGGGACTGGAAACCGAGGTCCTGTGTACACATTGGCGTGCACGTAAAAGATCCCTTGACAGGTGGAATATGATATAAGAGTAGGCCGTAGTGCCGCTGTCCGGGCAAAATTTCCCTCATAGCACTGTATGTCGTATGCCCGTCTTCATTAGCCCAGTTCGTCTTCATTAGCCCAGTTCGGAACAGAATAGTCAGACGTTAAACCCCATTTCATTTCTACTGTTTGTAAATATTATTCAACCAATAATGAAAGGGGGTTTAGTCCTTTTACTTTTCTGCTCCAAACCGAGAAGGGCATTGACTAATGGGTTGATGCTATACCCCATGTCTGTATCAAGCCTTTAAGGTTAGACTTATCTCTATGGAAATATGTGTCCGACTTTAAAGAGTAGTTTGGAAGTGGTTTGGGAGAATTGGTCATGGGTGGTCTAATACATACAAGTCTTGGATATAAATATGAAGAATGTGGGCACCCTTTGGGACTAAATTTTATGAAATTGGTATTTGTTGCAAAAGTTCCTAATTGTGAACCCATTTCGATCTGTATAGCCATTTGTTGCTAGTCTTGGGTTTCATCCAACCATTTTACTTGATGGAAAATTTGTCTCCCTAATAAATTATCGTTTTTACGAGATAATCAGATCGAAGATGTTTTTACATGATATCTGCAATATTATTTTTATTGTAATGTTGAACACATATTATACAATGATATATAATTTATTGTATATTTCAACGCATCATATACAAAATTATGTACAATGTTATATAATTCATGATTATAAATATTTTAAGGTTTAACAGCAATCTAATTAAAATACAGATCTATATTTCGTTTCGTTTTTTATACTCTCGATGGTTTACACTACATGTAGATCTAACAAGTTATAATGGGAGTTCACTTTCTATGACGTTAGGTACCAAGCAAGCGACATTTGACCCAATTACGTCAGTCATTCGATTAACCAATTACCAACCGCCATGTATTTTTTATCTACTTTTGCTTTGTTTTGATTTCTATTGCCGCTAATGTCTACCCACAGTTCCGCGCAAAAAAGGTCAAACGATCGATTCGACAGACCATTTGATTGGCTGACCCCTCATTTCAAGCAGAACACGAGTTAAATAACAATGCTTGCCGATCCAAGTGTAGTAAAGACAAGTAAAATCGAAATTTTGAACTATAAAAACGAAACGAAATTGGATCTGTGTTTTAATCAGATTGGGTTTAACATCACATTCATTTTATCATCCTCTATTACAAAGACATACATGTATACTAGTATCAAGTTAGACATATATTATACTGTACCCACTCTTAATTATCATATAGAGCAGTGGTTCTCAACCTTTCTTTGCGAACGGCACACCTTGGAACACATGAAAAAAAAAATGGCAGCACACCTGGCTAAATATATATGAAAAATATTTGAATTTTGCAAAATAAAAACATGGCAAGTCATAGACGGCATAGGACTGTAGACACAGACTAGTCATAGAAACATAGAATGACTCAAACTAAATAAAGAAAAACACAGCTATGAATTTGCTTTATTACAGTGTTTCGAATTTCATCAGTCAAATAGCTGGCTTCTTTAATGAGAAATATTCTTAGTGTGCTGTTCAAAATTTCGCGGCACACTGGTTGAGAATCACTGATATAGAGTTATCTGCCCAGATAAGATAGTGGCCCCCCCTGGCATTAAGTAATAAACTTTAAAATAAAATAAATTAATTGCTGGCTGCATCCTAAACAAAATTTGCCTTTATATATACAATAGTTACATACTCGAATCATTTTTATCTTAATAGGGTCTCACTCCAACAGAGTAGTATGTGGACCCAAATACATTTTTATTTTAATAGGGTCTCGCTCCAACACAAGTAGTATGTGGACCCTAATACATTTTTATCTTAATAGGGTCTCACTCCAACACGAGTAGTATGTGGACCCTAATACATTTTTATCTTAATAGGGTCTCACTCCAACACGAGTAGTATGTGGACCCTAATACATTTTTATCTTAATAGGGTCTCGCTCCAACACAAGCAGTATGTGTGGACCCTAATACATTTTTATCTCAATAGGGTCTCACTCCATCAAGGGTAGTATATATTTGGACCCTAATAGTAATACATTTTTATCTTGAAAGGGTCTCGCTCCAACAGGGGTAGTATATATATCAGCATTACACTGAAACCCTAATGTAGTATTCAGATTACTACAATAAACAGATACTTCAACATTTCTGTCTTAATTAGATTTCACTAATTTCAAATCTACAAACCATAAAATCGGAAATCCATCTTTAAACACAATCTTATTTTTAATTCCATACAGAGAAGTCACTTCAGATTTTGTTTTTAGAATTTCAAAATATATTAGGCCCATCAAGCTGATAGTTATATCAAATACTTGTCTTTACTATACTAGAATCTGGCAGAGTTGTTGTTATTGACGTGTTCTGAATGATGTGAGGGATTAGGCAATGAAACAGTCTGTTACGGAGAGCTTTCGGCGTGTGGTGCACAGAACTGTGGGTAATCCACTAGAAACATTAATACTCATTGGTTAATCAAATTTTTTGACGTCAAAGGCCGCTCGTATGACCTCTGACGCGACCTCCCAAAACAACTAATCAGATCTTCATGTAGTGTAAGCCATCGAAAGTATAAAAAAACAACGAAACAAAATATAGATCTGTATTGTAATCAGATTGATAATTACGGGAACTCCAGAAGCAACCTGTTCACATTAACTGCATTATTTTACTCTTCTTCTCGAGTGAAAATTTCAACTGATATTGCCTATGCTTGACTACACTTAAATACACCACAACTTTTTCCATAATGTTTGTTTTAAATCGATTTTCACTGGATTTGAATCTCATTTGATGATAATCGAGGCTAGGACTAAAATTCAAATGCTAGTAGAGATAATCAGATCGAAGATGTTTTTACATGATATCCGCAATATTATTTTTATTGTAATGTTTAACACATATTATACAATGATATATAATTTATTGTATATTTCAACGCATCATATACAAAATTATGTACAATGTTATATAATTCATGATTATAAATATTTTAAGGTTTAACAGCAATCTAATTAAAATACAGATCTATATTTCGTTTCGTTTTTTATACTCTCGATGGTTTACACTACATGTAGATCTAACAAGTTATAATGGGAGTTCACGTTCTATGACGTCAGGTACCAAGCAAGCGACATTTGACCCAATTACGTCAGTCATTCGATTAACCAATTAGCGACCGCCATGTATTTTTTATCTACTTTTGCTTTGTTTTGATTTCTATTGCCGCTAATGTCTACCCACAGTTCCGCGCAAAAAAGGTCAAACGATCGATTCGACAGACCATTGGATTGGCTGACCCCTCATTTCAAGCAGAACACAAGTTAAATAACAACGCTTGCCGATCCAAGTTTAGTAAAGACAAGTAAAATCGAAATTTTGAACTATAAAAACGAAATGAAATTGGATCTGTGTTTTAATCAGATTGGGTTTAACACCACATTCATTTTATCATCCTCTATTACAAAGACATACATGTATACTAGTATCAAGTTAGACATATATTATACTGTACCCACTCTTAATTATCATATAGAGCAGTGGTTCTCAACCTTTCTTTGCGAACGGCACACCTTGGAACACATGAAAAAAAAAATGGCAGCACACCTGGCTAAATATATATGAAAAATATTTGAATTTTGCAAAATAAAAACATGGCAAGTCATAGACGGCATAGGACTGTAGACACAGACTAGTCATAGAAACATAGAATGACTCAAACTAAATAAAGAAAAACACAGCTATGAATTTGCTTTATTGCAGTGTTTCGAATTTCATCAGTCAAATAGCTGGCTTCTTTAATGAGAAATATTCTTAGTGTGCTGTTCAAAATTTCGCGGCACACTGGTTGAGAATCACTGATATAGAGTTATCTGCCCAGATAAGATAGTGGCCCCCCCTGGCATTAAGTAATAAACTTTAAAATAAAATAAATTAATTGCTGGCTGCATCCTAAACAAAATTTGCCTTTATATATACAATAGTTACATACTCTAATCATTTTTATCTTAATAGGGTCTCACTCCAACAGAGTAGTATGTGGACCCTAATACATTTTTATCTTAATAGGGTCTCGCTCCAACACAAGTAGTATGTGGACCCTAATACATTTTTATCTTAATAGGGTCTCACTCCAACACGAGTTGTATGTGGACCCTAATACATTTTTATCTTAATAGGGTCTCACTCCAACACGAGTAGTATGTGGACCCTAATACATTTTTATCTTAATAGGGTCTCACTCCAACACGAGTAGTATGTGGACCCTAATACATTTTTATCTTAATAGGGTCTCGCTCCAACACAAGCAGTATGTGGACCCTAATACATTTTTATCTCAATAGGGTCTCACTCCATCAAGGGTAGTATATATTTGGACCCTAATAGTAATACATTTTTATCTTGATAGGGTCTCGCTCCAACAGGGGTAGTATATATATCAGCATTACACTGAAACCCTAATGTAGTATTCAGATTACTACAATAAACAGATACTTCAACATTTCTGTCTTAATTAGATTTCACTAATTTCAAATCTACAAACCATAAAATCGGAAATCCATCTTTAAACACAATCTTATTTTTAATCCCATACAGAGAAGTCACTTCAGATTTTTTTTTTAGAATTTCAAAATATATTAGGCCCATCAAGCTGATAGTTATATCAAATACTTGTCTTTACTATACTAGAATCTGGCAGAGTTGTTGTTATTGACGTGTTCTGAATGATGTGAGGGATTAGGCAATGAAACAGTCTGTTACGGAGAGCTTTCGGCGTGTGGTGCACAGAACTGTGGGTAATCCACTAGAAACATTAATACTCATTGGTTAATCAAATTTTTTGACGTCAAAGGCAGCTCGTATGACCTCTGACGCGACCTCCCAAAACAACTAATCAGATCTTCATGTAGTGTAGGCCATCGAAAGTATAAAAAAACAAAACGAAACAAAATATAGATCTGTATTGTAATCAGATTGATAATTACGGGAACTCCAGAAGCAACCTGTTCACATTAACTGCATAATTTTACTGTTCTTCTCGAGTGAAAATTTCAACTGATATTGTCTATGCTTGACTACATTTAAATACACCACAACTTTTTCCATAATGTTTTTTTTAAATCGAATAGAAATATACCGAAGGATAGATATTTTATTCCACCTGCCACTCTTTAAAGAAGTCGTTTCCCTTATCATCAACCACAATGAAAGCTGGGAAATTTTCTACATCAACTTTCCAAATGGCTTCCATACCTGTAACAACAAAATTTTAAAATAATAATTACATAAATACATCAAAGCATTGACAATTCAATTTTAGGACTTCTATTTCAATATTTTGTACATCAGAGATTAGCAAGATATATTCAAAAATTGGATCCTTTGGTGTCTAATTAAAGCGGATATTACTAATTCACATTTAAAATACAGATGTGACGTCATCCTTTGATGTTGGCACCATTATTTCAAATAATGGTATGGCAATGTACCAACCGTACATTATACTAGTTGAAATATTGGAACCGCATGACGTATTTCATTGAAATTGTGTAATATATAGATGTAGCCCTTGTGCTGACGCACTCGTGCAATATCAATATATTACTTAATGTCTCGCACTCGACCATTAAACTACACATAAATAGTACAAGTAATTACCTAATTCTGGATATTCTAAAACTTCTACATTTTTAATACAATTCTGAGCTAATATGGCCGCTGGACCTCCAATAGAACCTAAATAAAATCCTCCATGTTCTTTACAAGCCTTGGTAACCTAGACAACATAATTAATAACAAACATATCATATGTTAAAAAAAACAAAACTGACACAGTTATATGGGACAACAATCACTGGTTTATTATACACAAGCACAACGTTTCGATATGTATTCTCTTATCGTTATCAAGCACAATGACATTTAGTAAACTTGACGGTCAAGTTTACTAAATGTCATTGTGCTTGATAACGATAAGAGAATACTTATTGAAACGTTGTGCTTGTGTATAATAAACCAGTGATTGTTGTCCTATATAACTGTGTCAGTTTTGTTATGTTTCCAATTGCTAAATGCCACTTAAGGATTATATCATATGTTACACATTTCATCTTGACTTATAAGATTAAACATTCATTGAGTGCAACAAAGGGTATAGTGGAATAGAACGGAATGATATCAGGGGGGGATACCTAGGATGACATGGAGAGAGAGAAAGAAATGGGGTTTAACGTCCACACGACACAAACTAGGTCATTTCGGAACTAACATATGGTTTAATTTTATTTACATAATTCGCTTGAGCATAGGGGTCTTTAGCAGTGGGAGGAAACCGGAGGCCCCGGAGAAAACCGGAGGCCCCGGAGAAAACCCACAAGGTTGGAAGGATGACATGGATTAAGCCATGGAAAACTTGATATTTTCTGAAAAATGGAAATTACACACTTAGAGACTTTTATTAAGTATTATAGTTAACATGTGAGTCTTATATCAAAATATTCAACATCCTACCTGTTTACTACGATTTCCTTTAGCTAACATAATCTTACTGCCACCGGCTGCCTGGAATTCTCCTACATACGAATCCATTCTACCTGCTGTAGTTGGTCCAAATGATCCACTAGCATACCCCTAATAAGAAACATTAAAAATTATTTAATAAAAATATTCTTTAAATTTTAACAGCCAAGGGATCATAACGACAAGGTGCACACACCTCTCCATTTTTTTTATGCTTTCCTAACAACGACAGCCAGACACATTTTTCTTCATCAGCCTCTGTGGTAATTGACTGACAGGTTTGCTTCCAAAGTAGTGATATCACAGACGAGAATTAGGAGAAATAAAAAATTGATCCTGTATATTAGAATATGATTTGTAATCTTCCATTGTGGGGAGTTGGGTGGCCAAATGGTTAACACGTGCGCATTGGATCAGAAGGTCTGTCAGTTGAGTCAAGTGGTGTGGTTTCAATTCCTCGCTTGTACATAAAAAGGAGTAGGGTTGCCTGTCCAACCTCGTGGGGTTTCACTGGGTCCTCCTTTTTCCTCCCACTGCTAAATACCCCGACGCGCAAGTGAATTATTGAAATAGGATTGAAACATATGTTAGTCCCAAAATGACCACTTAGTTTATGTCTAGTGGACATTAAACCCCATTTCTATCTCTCTTTTTCCATTTGTGGCCTGTAGCTGTGGAGTGATTGAGTTGGAATTACTTCCCTTTATTTAGAAACCATGATGGCAGCAACATAACAAACAACTTTTACTTACCTCTGGTGTTTTAGCTGGTCCAGCATAATACACTGGATGATCTTTCATATATTGTGGCATTGGTTCACCATTGTCCAGTCTCTCCTTCAATTTAGCATGAGCTATATCTCTAGCTACGACTAATGTCCCTGTTAAACTCAATCTTGTTTTAATAGGATACTGGTTTAACTGTTTTAATACTTGGTCCATTGGTTCATTTAAATTTACCTACAGTAGAAATATATCCAATATACATCACTAAGTTAAAGTAGCAAAGTCTCTAACTCAATATCATCCAAAGTCTTTGACAGGCTAGACATATTCCACAAGTCATGTCAAACGGTGACGCCATATTCTTATCTGGAGAGCATGCGTAATAAATACTATCGGGATCTTTTACGTGCATGCCAATGTATACATGGGACCTCGTTTTTTTGTTCCATCCGATCGACTAGACAGCTGTCCTTGTCATCCAGTATTAACACAGATATGATGGTGAATTGAAACATTATCAACAGTCAGTATCAACTGCAGACAATTATAGGATATAATCAACGCAAGCCATTGTCGCCTATGAATTTCGCTGAAATCATTTTGATGGGCCTCTTTTTAATCGATTAAATCCAATCCAGGAGATGATCCCGATATTTTGTTTTCTTAATTAAAATTTTAAAAAATCTATTTGAGTAGATGTTAGCGTGGATTAAGTCATGAACAATTATACATTGTCCGAAAAATTCAAATAACAATCAGTGACTATAAGCCAACCAACATGTTCTATCTCTACACCATTATGGGGGGGGGGGGGAAGGCCGAATGGTTATAGCGTGCGTGTTCTATCATAAGATCCGTCATTGAGTCAACTGCCGTGGTTTCGATTCCACGGCTGTACATGGCAAGGAGTCGGGTCACCTGTCCAACCTCGTGGGTTTTTTTCCTCGGGTCCTCCAGTTTTCTTCCATTGCTAAAGACCCCTACGCGCAAGCGAATTATTGAAATAAAAGTGAACCATATGTTGTTTCCGGAATGACCTAGTTTGTGTCGAGTGTATGTTAAACCCCACTTCTCTCGCTTTCTTTATTGCAAGAAATATAATAACTGCCTGGTTCCCCAATTTGTGCCCGGGAGCCACTGTTGCTCGGTGAGTATAAGACTACCTATTACTCCATGTTGGAATTAGAAATATTAGTAATAATTGATACCTGGATGACATTGCCACCAAGATCTTTATCTTCAACTTCAGGTAAATACTGACCAGGATTCGTCTCTAACTGTTCTAAAAATACACCTTCTTCTGTTATCTTACCATATGCCTGAAATAGTATAATTATAGATACATGTACACAAAAACATTTCAAGTATGATTTTACTCTCAAATACCCTCTACATGACATTTATAATTTTAATCAATTATTCAAAATAATGTTATATATAATGGAAGACTTCAGTCCCATCAGTTCTGCTTGTGGTAATAGAAGACTTCAGCCCCATCAGTTCTGCTTGTGGTAATAGAAGACTTCAGTCCCATTATCTCAGCTTCTGGTAATGGAAGACTACAGTCCCATTATCTCAGCTTGTGGTAATGGAAGACTTTAGTGTCAGTCCCACCACATTATAATCATAACTGTCTATCAGCAGACATTATAAACATACCTGTCTATCAGCCGAACAAGAGACACCGATACCAACAGGACAGGAAGCTCCATGTCTCGGTAATCTAACAACACGTACATCATGACAGAAATATTTACCACCAAACTGAGCACCAATTCCCATTGTTTGTGTTAATTTATGGATCTCAGCTTCCAGATCTGGATCACGGAAAGCTTGACCATGTTCATTACCTGGTAATATATACATATATCATCCAATTAACGTTATATAAGCTTTTGATTTCATATTAAAGATATCATCATTAAATCACACTTAAAGATACACTGCACCATAAATAAGATCATCTATTACCCTAAAATCAGGAATAGTGGCTATCCGTAACAAATCATGTTATTGTTAAGTTTGCTTTTTTACTTGTAAACTAAAGTGGCGTTTACACGATACAACCAATCCATACAATCGTTCAACCCTGGACGTAAATGTGTAACCATGAGCCTGTTAATGTGTAACCAATGTACTGTGCAACAATGGGACCATAAATGTGTAACCATGTGATGGTAACAGAAATGTGTAACCATGGCAACATAAATGTGTAACCATGGTAACATACATGTGTAACCGTGGTAACATAAATGTGTAACCATGGTAACATAAATGTGTAACCATGGTAACAAATGTGTAACCATGGCAACATAAATATGTAACCAATGTACTGTGCAACCATGGGATGTAAATGTGTAACCATGAGACTGTGTAACCATGGGACAGTGTAACCATGGGACTGTAACCGTGTAATCATGCATGGACTGTATAATCAATGGATTGTCTAACCTAGGATTGTTTAACCATAGTACAGAAAAAGTGTCAGCATAGAACTGTGTAACCAATGGATTGTCTAACCTTGGGACTATAATCATAAATGTAGTCTTGATTATATTGTAATTATACCGTTAATAAGTAGATGTCCTACCTGAAGTAGGTAGATTATCTAAATATTTAGTGGAAGCTAATTTAACAGTTTTTAGATTAAACTCTGCTGATGTTCCACCAACAACGAAAGCTAAATGGTATGGGGGACATGCCGCTGTACCCAACGTCTGAAAATACAAACAACATTCTTAATATAATATATAATAACAGGCATTATGCAAGAGTTAAATCTGCCTATAGCAGGTCTTTCTTTAGGTATTAAATGTTATATAAATTATTAATAAGACATTAATTAACCTATCTAGACCATTATTAACTCTTGATGCCATCGGATGGCTCTGATATTAAGTTAATTCAAATATGTTTTGCGGTTGATGATTTACCATAAAAATGGATAATCGAGACTTTGTTTATTATCATAACAATGGTAGCAATGACAATCGAGGCTACACTGTCATTGTATTGCCAATAACAAGACTCAGAATGAAATAATTGACTGAAAATTTCAGTATATTCACTTTTCATTATCAATTTTTACTATTATAGTAAGAACTGCCAGCTCTTTATCTAATCATACCTAATTAATTGAATGTCTCTATACTATCTGTAGCAGTTTCAATGTCATTAGTAATTTGACTGGAAACACAAAGGACACAATTCTAATGAATACAATTACTGTTTATTACTGAGCGATGTTTTTACTTGTAACGACTAACGGTAGATAATCCTAGTCTATTGAATACAATTACTTGTTACTTATACTGAGCAATGTTTCTACTAGTAAAGACTACAGGTAGATAATCCTAGTATATGGAATACTGTTTATTACTGAGCGATGTTTCTACTTGATAAAGACTACCAGTGGATAATCCTAGTCTATTGAATAACATTATTGTTTATTACTGAGCGATGTTTCTACTTGATAAAGACTACCAGTGGATAATCCTAGTCTATTGAATAACATTACCGTTTATTACTGAGTGATGTTTCTAATTGATAAAGACTACTGGTCTATTAGTAATAAACAGTATTTATATTCCACAGAATTGCTTCCTCCATAAATGTCACATGTCACAAATCTTTCCACACATATGGTTGACGTATAGTGTTGATGCAATCTGATTAAAATACAGATCTATATTTCGTTTTGTTTTTTTTATATTTTCGATAGCCCCTACTACACGAAGATCTGACTGGGTGTAGTGGACGGTCGCGTCAGAGGTCATAGAAGCGACTTTTGACCCTATGACATCAGACATTTGATTAACCAATCAGCATTGATGTTTCTAGTGGGTTACCCAAAAACTCGCTGTAACAGACCATTTCATTGGCTAATCCCTCACATCAACCAGAACACAGGTTATACAACAACTCTTCCAGACCCTAGTGTAGTAAAGACAGGTAAAACAAAATTTTTAACTATAAAAAAAAGAAACGAAACAGGATCTGTGTTTTAATCACATTGGTGTTGATGAGACCTTAAACCCTATACCATGCTATTTCACAATAGGAAGTGTTATCAAAGGTTCTGAATGAAAAAACCCTAATTAGCCCCATCCTCTTGTTGTAATCAGTCTACTATGTTCCAACTTACCTTGATTTTTTCGTTAACAAAAGCGAGAAGTTTTTCAGGATTTAAAACAGCTTTAGTTTTTTGAAAAAGAAATGTTTTATTGGCGGAACCTCCACCTTTAGCTATGAAGAGGAAGTCATATTGACTGGAATTAGTGGCGTATATTTCTATCTGAGCAGGTAAATTAGTCTTGGTATTGACTTCCTGATACATATCCAACGGGGCTACCTGAAAAATACAATAATCACATAATTATATAAAATCCTATACTGGACATTTATAATCTACTATTACTATAATCTACTATTACTATAATCTACTATTACTATAATCTACTACTATTACTATAATCTACTATTACTATAATCTATTATTACTATATAATCTACTATTACTATATAATCTACTATTACTATAATCTACTATTACTATATAATCTACTATTACTATAATCTACTATTACTATAATCTACTATTACTATATAATCTACTATTACTATATAATCTACTATTACTATAATCTACTATTACTATAATCTACTATTACTATAATCTACTATTACTATAATGCAGAAAAGAAGGACATTAAAGGTCACCTGAAAAGCATCAATTTTTTTTTAAATAATACAAGTAATTATGTCAACATATCCTTTCCATAAGTATAACCCTAGCCCGAACGTCAATATTACCTGCAAAAGGTAAATTTCAACATTAGTAATTTCCGCCGTTCTCCGTCGGTAGTCGGAAATTTCCGTCAATAAGCAATCCGTGACGTCATTTTAGTCCTTCTGCACATAGAAATATAGACTAGAATATGAGCTGAAGGACTAAAATGACGTCACATTTACGGAAAGTTACGACTACCCACGGAGAATGGCAGAAATTGCTAACGTTGAAATTTACCTGTTGCAGGTAATATTGACATTCGGGTTCGTGTTATACTTATGGAAAGGATATGTTGACATAATTACCTGCTTTATTTAAAAAATTTATGAACCTTTTCCGGTGACCTTTAAACCCTACTTCATTCATTCATTCTTACAATAGATGAAAGGGGGTTTAACATCCTATTTGTACATGGGACCTCAGTTTTCTTCCCAGCAGAACGACGAAACGTTGAACATTTCCTGGCCTTCGTCCCTCGTTTACTGGTGTGGGTATTGTGTATAGTACGTTTGAGTACAATAATTATACTAGTGTAGGTAATATATATTGTGTATAATACGTTTGAGTATAATAATTATCATAGTCTATCATAGTCTATATTAATCCTATCATAGTCTATGCTAATCATACCACAGTCTAAAGTAATCGTATCATAGTCTAAAGTAATCGTATCACAGTCTATAGTATAATTACCTGTGAATATCTTAAGTTTTTTCTAGTGTAGGTATTGTATATACCCCTTGATATCGCTTCTTCATCCTGACCTTCTGTCCATACATATTGACCTTTTTTACCTGTTAATTAATAAAATAAACAACTATAAACTTTATTTTTGTTTGGGTCGTGGTTTCGATCTCAAGTTTGTATGTGACATGTGAGGAGGGTTGCATGCCTAACCTGGTGGGATCCTCCCATTTCAAGCAAATTATTGAAATAAAATTGTACCATCGGTTAGTCCAGAAATGACCTGGTCTGCAAACAGTGGACTGCAAACAGTGTCATATATATAAGGACAAAGACCAATGATCAATTAGATGGGTTTTACTATCCAATGGTCCAATATATATTAAGGGGGGGGGATGTGCCTCATAAACCAGAAGCAGTAGGGCCACCTAGCCTATGTTACTTCCCGGTCCGAGCTACCCTATACACCAAATTTCAGGCTCGGGAGAGTCCTAGTGTAGCCCCCTGAACAGACAAACAGACAAACAACAGTCACAAATACTAGTATAGATAGCACACTGCATGGCATATTCCCATCTTCCTAAACACATTCACTGCAGAAAAGAGGGATCCTAAACCTGATTTCATTTCATTTTGCTTACCCATACAAATAGCTGTTCCTGTATCCTGGCAACCAGGTAGAACCATACCAGCAGCTACGTTTGCATTCTTCAATAATTCTAATGCCACAAATTTGTCATTACTAGAAGCAGATGGATCATCTAGAATTTTTGCCAGTTGCTGAAAAATATGACAGCAAGAGCAACATTTTATTTATTAAAGTCTCTGATAGCCAGTTTAGGTAATTTCCATCTCTTGCGAAGTACGATATTGCGAAAGTTGAGTTTCCAAAAGCAGTATCAGTCCAAAAGGGGGTTCATTTCTTTTCAGTATTTACAAAGATATGATGATTTGAAAACTATACAAGATTCAGCAGACATTATAAACAAGCCAGTGCCAACAATGAGTGTTGGGTAAAATCTTTTGAAGGCACAGACTGTTTAAAATCCTAACCAAGAGATTATTAACCATTGATATATAGTGATAATAGATTCTTCCTGAAGGGAAGCAGGGTGGAGTAATTAAAAGTTTCCTGGAGGAAGCCGGGTGGAGTAATTAAAGTTTCCTGGAGGGAAGCAGGGTGGATTATTTAAAGTATCCTGAAGGGAAGCATGGTGGATTAATCAAAGTTTCCTGGAGACAAGTAGGGTGGAGTAATTAAAGTTTCCTAGAGGAACCAGGGTGGAGTAATTAATGTTTACTTGAAGGGAATCAGGGTGGAGTAATTAAAGTTTACCTGAAGGTGAAAATGGGGATTAAATAATATTTACCTGCAGGTGAGCTGGGCGTAGTAAATGAGCGATATCAACCATAGCATGCTCTGCCAGTAATGTTAACGCATCCGGAGCAACTTTTAAAACTTTCTTACCATTTACATCAAACGTTGACACAAAATCTCCTGAAAAAATATTGATGTACATGTATATATGAACATAATCCATTTTAGGAGAAGATAATGTTATAAATATGTTTATGATGCTTCTAGAGATGAGCGTGTGTTCTGACATCAAATAAACAAGGGTTGTTAGTCCAAATAGGGAGTCACAGTGGCTCAGTGAGTAAGGCACTTGCTCACACTTTTAAAAGACTTTAATGGACTCTACAGAGAGAGAGAGAGAGAGAGACAGAGAGAGAGAGAGATATCCACTTGACACAAACTAGGTCATTTTGGGACTAACACATGGTTCAATTAAATTTTTATTTCAATAATACGCTTGTGCGTAGGGGTCTTTAGCAGTGGAAGGAACCCGATGGACCCAGAGAAAACCCACGAGGTTGGACAGGTGACCCTACTCCTTGTCACGTACAACCAGGGAATCAAAACCACGGCAGTTGACTCAATAACAGACCTTTGATACAGCACACACGTGTTAACCATTCGGCCAAACAGTGACCAGTGTCATGCAATTGACAGGGTATTCGTATCACTTCTAGAACACCTAATACCGTTTCTTATTTGAGTTCAAATAGCCAACCAGGTTTGGTTGATATCTTTGTATTTATTGATTTTGAAGGAATGAATGAATAAAATGGGGTTTAAGGTCCTACTTTTCTGCACAACCCAAATTAATGAGAGAGAGGGACAAACACGGTTTAATGTCCACTTGACTCAAACAAGGTCATTTTGGGACTAACATATGGTTCAATTCAGTAAGTTACCTGAGAGTTTTTTCCAGGGTACATCTGGTGTTTTGGTCTGTTGTAAGATATCTTGATAATAAAATGGCTTCACATCAGCGGTGGAGGAAGCAAACACCACAGGAACAAGATGGCGGTTACATGTCTGGCTTAAAATACCCAAACATCTCGTTCGGGCAGTTGACAACATTTCTGAAATAAATTTAGAACTCTTATGAAATTAATGTGCTTATTGTCAGTGATTCAGCAATGAAATTTGCCTAAGGTTGATGTGAACAGACTTTGTTACTACACTGAACTGGGACTTCACCATTTACAGAGCTGTGTTATTGCGAGATGCCTATAAATACTTAATCAGTGAAGGTTTTAATTATATCACTGTTCAGATGATCCCTGATTTTCAGTTTAATAAGGGCACTATCTCACAACGGTCAGATTGCATTAAGTTCAAAGTTGCCCTTATAAATATAAACCATCACACCACAGACCTGTGGCATGCTGTGTTCTGAAATGTGGCTATAACTCCAGACGATTTTGTGCGTAATTTTCGTATCTGGGGATGGAAATTGACTATGAAATACAGTTTTAGCTAGTGGTAGCAACAAACAGGACCCCTATTAAGGCAGACTCTGAGGTACTAACTAGGTAGTTTCTACTGGCAATAGCGGCTACGGTAGCCTATATTCTACTTTTTTGACATATTAACTTCGCATATCTGGAAATTCTGGCATTGTGTTGCCATGTCTATACAAAATAACGGACCGAGCACTGAAACTCAAACCTAACGAAGATCAATCATGAAGAACTTCAAAGTTCAAGCAGACAAGACCGTGAAGACGGAAACTAAAATTGAATTTACAAGATGAATGGCCTGGAGATTAATCTGATGGTGTATGACCGTATGTCAAGTTTCGTTTGCATTTGGAATTAATTTTATTGTCAGGAGACGGTGGAGGGTTCTTGATGTACTGAGTATAATAGAAAACAAACCGAAACACTGAACTAAACTTCAACTTCAGTCGACTGCTTAAACGACCTTGAGACTTCCTTGAAGGTGAAGGACGAGGATGGAAATACAACTCTTTCGAAATAAATAAGGGATTAGACCACAGAGAACAGTAATGTTTAAGTCACATTTATTACACAGCTTAATATGCAATTAAGGACCTGAGTTGGTTTAAAGGGCACATGGTTTCCTGTGAACACTTGTCTATAATACTCGTTAATAAAAAATAATGCTTTCCCCTTTTTATTCCAGAATGATATTTCTGGTCAAATCGGTGACAATATTACCATTATACGTGCCATAACATTTATTCGGTAACACAGGGTACAATTTTATAGATACACAATTATTGTGTATCCATAAAATTGTACCCTGTGTTTAATGTGTCCACTTACTAAATGCCAATCAAAGAAGATTCATTCAGTACAATTATTAAATATACTTCATCTTAAATTGCCCTTTTCCCCCTTTTATTATGCAATTCAACAAGGTTTAGATTCGAATCGGGGTATAGTATATAACCCAAATATATGTAGTAAATATAACCGGACAGAATAAAATAATATCACAAAAAAAACAACATTTGTTAGCCACGTAAATTTCAATCACAGGACAAATATCTATCACAGGCTTAAAAGTAAAAAAGAGAAGTGTGCCAAGTCGTCCGGTTACTATTAAAGCCGAAGACCACACCGTTAAATGAAGCTATAGACGGAAAGACATTCTTTAGGCAAAATTCGTCATCTTGCTTTGCGTATACTAATGTGTTGGAAAATTGGACGAAATATGTTTAATTAGCGTCTTACTTTTCCGAACAAACCGGACTAATGTAGTCGGGCATTGCCAACAATATACTCACCGAGGCACCGTTTTGCACCAAGACGTATAATCACATTCATTTCTTTAAAATATGGAAGTGTAAAATATTATCTTAAATATGCATTATGTAAAAACAAAATTTACCTAGTGAGTGTCTTTATTTTGGTTTCAAATGTTATATAAATTAATATTTAGACGTTTATTCACGTGACTCGCTAGACCATGATTTAAATGGAGTAAAAAACCTGTGAGATTTAAAAATTTAAATATAAAATGGATAATCGAGACTTAACCTCGATTGTCAAATAGGCCTACCATTGCTACGAAAATAAACAATTTACGTAACATCTTCAAACAGTCATAACTTCGCTCAGAATAAAGTAATTTGAATGGAATGTTCAGTATAATTTTTCATTATCTATTTTTGGATAACTCTTTATCTAAATCTTAGATAATGCATCTTTAACACAAAACTGGTCGGGGATTGATTAAAACAATTTAAAGATGCATTATGGGAGATTAGATAAAAAGATGGCTGTTCTCACTATAATAGTTAAAAACTAAATAATGTAAAGGCAATTTGCTTAAAACTTCATTCAAACTGATCCACTATGAACCCAGAATTTAGCGATTGAATTTTCGGCCTAGCCACGATCATCATTACTAAAGTCGGTACGATAAAAAAACATAGTCCCGATTATCCACTTTTAGATTAAATAATGAATGGAAGTTGAGCAGCAAATCGGATCCTAATCAGGCTAGCGATGACATCGAGAGTTGATTATGGTCTGGATAGGTTAATTAATGTCTAATTAATAATTTAGATAACATTTCAGGCCTAAAGAAAGAACTGCAATAGGCAGATTTAGCTCTTGCATAAAGTATGTTAAAAGCTGTATTACGCTTAGATTTTTAAACAAACATAAACATCCACGATAGCCCCCGCCCAGCACGAACAACTTTTTTTTAACGGCAACTCGCGAGCTCCTCAAAAAATTGACGTCACGTTCCAAATGGAATGTGGGAAAAGTAAAATCCCGTCTTAAAAAGACAAAAGAAATCAGGTTTATTTGTTTCCATAACAACGATAGTATTACAGTTTTTACAGAAACAATGACGAGTTTTTGTCAGTTATAAGTCTGTCAACATCTCCTATCTTTTAGTCTTAATGAAAAATAAACAACACTGTTTTCATCTACTAAGATTCTGAGTTGATGTGGAGCTTCTCTATATCCGTTAATCCGATAATCCGCTAACACACAGTAACACCATGGTAACACAAACATGCGATCAAGATATTTGGCGGGAAGACAGATTTATAACAAACCTTTTAACTGTGATATTCACATATCTAGCGGTTTATCACACTCTTTGTATTTTAACAGCAGATTCTTCATAAATCTTAATTTCATAAAATATTTGTAAACAGGCCATATCAATAAGCTTATAGATAACATATTATAACAGAAATAAACGAATGGTACCGGATGATCTGGACATAATATCGATAACTCAACCTGTATTTTTCAGTTTGTTTTGCGACTTTAAAAAGAGAAGAAATGGTGCGAGTTCGTTCGGTGGGTGGAGGTTTTTATGGCTATTTTATGGATTCCATCTCCGACATACTCTACTTGTATTAACATTTGTTGTCCCATCCCAACGACCATGCACATCTTTACTGTCCGAAAACAAATCCATTTGACATCTAAATAGTGTTAAAATTGACTACTCTGGCGCAGTTTACATAGGTGTTTATTGGGCTATGCCAGCGTTTGTTTGGCATGAAAACTCAGCACTACTAGGAAGATAACTCACCACTTTTGTTACGATAATATTTAAATTATAATTCAAATTCTATCATCACATCAACATCAAAACTTAAATTCTATCAGTAACAAGGGTACAACCAACCAAAAGCGTCAGGAGTCATCGCTACCTTACTTTTTCAGGGCACGACACCATTTTTTTCAGAGCGCTACACCATTTTTTTTTTCAGAGCACCACGCCATTTTTTTTTCAGAGCACTACTCCATTTTTTCAGAGCACTACTCCATTTTTTCAGAGCACTACACCATCAGGAATATTAGCCATGTTTCGTTTCACTTTATTTTCATTTCGTTTTAAGTGGGCGGAAAACGATTTTACAGTAATCATTGGAAAAAAAGCGACCAAAAAAGACAAAACAAAAACCCAAAAAAACAATCAACTATTTAATAGACTGTGGGTCTGTGCAGTGTGACACGTGAAGCCTCCCTTTGATAATTAAATCAAAATATGTTGCTTCTCATCTTTAAAGTGACATTATACCGGTTTTCAGGATTTCGTCGTTTGCTGGGAAACAAATAGATTTGATGTGATTGGTCAAACACTTACCTTGGCGATGTTGAAATGAGATTTGACACACTGATCAGCAGTGAATATTGGCTAGGCCGCTACAGTCACTGATAAGGATGACATCGATGCGACTTAATGAGCCACAAATATTAGCTTTTTTCCTCCGTCAAATTAAATTCTAAAACATTTGTTTTATGTATTAGAAAAATAAATAAATACGTTTGACGTATTTGTAGGTAAAAATTATTTCCTATATAGTGTAAATGGGTATTAAAATGAGTAAAAGACACCATTCTGCCCAAACCAGTAACGTCTTATGTAAACAATGCACGCGCCATTGAGACAACGATTGACGCCGCGTGATGAGACGTCACGTGTTGAAGGTAGTCATCTTTTACAGGGATATTAGAAGACTTTCGTAATCTTCTTTGAAACAGATTGGAGATTTGATTGTAATATATATAAAATCTGATACAAATCCCCAGCAGTTGCTAAGAAAAGGACGTTTTGACGTTCAGTTTACGAATCGGACACGCTTTTGAAGAATGCGTTATAAACTCTATAAATAAATCTGTGTAAGGATTTCAATTGTGAAGGATATTTGGCGTGTACGTTAAAGAACCCTTGGCAGTTATAATTCAGTTGATGTCTGGGCAAATTTTCCTTCACAGCACAGTATGGCATTATAAACTCCATTTCATTAACTATAGATTCCAAGAGCTGGACAAAAATCATATATTACTTTTGATTTGATGCAATGTGACTATACAGTTATACAGGAAATATTCAAATTAGATTCAGTCTGATTAAAACACAGATCCTATTTCGTTTCGTTTTTATAGTTTAAAATTTCGTTTTACTTGTCTTTACTACACTAGGATCTGGAAGAGTTGATCTCATTGACGTGTTCTGAATGATGTGAGCTATTAAGCAATGAAACAGTCTGTTACGGCAAGCTTTAGGCGTGTTTTACACGGAACTGTGGGTAATCCACTAGTAACATCAATGCTGATTGGTTAATCAAATGTCTGACGTCATAGGGTCAAAAGCCCCTGATGCGACCTATCGCTACAACCGGTCAGATCTTCATGTGAGTCATCGAAAGTATAAAAAAACAAACGAAATTTAGATCTGTATTTTAATAAGATTGAATTAGATTGTATGAAACATTTGAGACAAATCTGGCCATCCATTTAGGTGATTGAAGTTTATTTTGAATATATCATACCAAATTTAATAGATTCATTTCTTGGTGAGTTTAATAATGTCTCTTTGAATTTGACAAAAAAAATCCACAATTTTTATTTTGAATTGTCGACTGAAATTTAAAATAAAATAAAGAAAACGGTTCCAATATACACAGACTCAGAGGTTTAGTTTGAACATAGCAAACTCTTTCTTATAGCACAATTTAAATTTACTTTTAGGAATGATATCTTTTTTTCATAGACACATCTAGAATTGTTGAAAAGATTTGGGATGAAGGTTAAAGCCGAGATTTAATATCAAAGAATGAGGTAAGATTTGTGGTGATGATACAATGCTAAAACAACATGACGACATGTAACTTGGATTCGAATCAGAGAGGAAATACACCGACCTCATGCCAGCAGTCTATTGATGTTTGAAATAAAATACAGAATAAAATGCTGACGATGTCGTCTATTGCATTTGCACGTGCATTAGGTACTTCAAATTAAAGTTAAAAGAATGGAAGCCTTTATAAAAACGTTTAACAGAAATAGTTATCGTTCTTTTATTGTTTAAAGTCTAGCTACACACGGTACGGGCGATCTTTTTCGCTTGTTGAAACAAGAGCAATTGTTAGGCAATTGCTCTATTTACCAAATATTTTATCATGTGCTGTAAATGCCAAGATGGTTCTATTAGCATTTCACATTTTCTGCAAAAACTAACATACCGGGAATATGTTGAACGAATAATACGTTATCTGTACACACTATAAAGTGGTCTGTTCTTCGCACCATAGTCCAATGTTGACAACAATTTATATCGTGAAAACAATTTATAACGACGGTTTTAAAGTACATTGAAGCATAACACATGACACAATTATATGGAATACAACTTACGTGCAGGGTTTATTTCTGTGACGTTTCGAAACGGCGCTGAAATAATGAAATGAAATGGGGTTTAACGTCCTACTGCTCTGCTCCTATACTGGGCTAATGAAGACGGGCATACGCCATATAGTGTGCTATGAGGGAAATTTTGCCCGGGCAGCGGCACTATCGCCTACTCTTATATCGAATTCCAACTGCCAAGGGATCTTTTACGTGCATTATAATGTATACACGGGACCTCGGTTTTTCGTCTCATCCGAAAGACTAGACAGCTGTCCTTGTCAAACCCTCCGTTCTGCACCACTGACAAGGGGAAACCACGTCGGAAAATCCAGATGAACTTTCTCGGCCAATGCAGGGATCGAACACCCGACTCAAGTAACTTGTATTCCATATAATATAATTGTGTCATGTGTTATTCTCATCCAGACGAAAAACCGAGGCCCCGTGTATACATTGGAATGCACGTAAAAGATCCCTTGGCAGTTGGAATTCGATATAAGAGTAGGCGATAGTGCCGCTGCCCGGGCAAAATTTCCCTCATAGCACACTGTATGGCGTATGCCCGTCTTCATTAGCCCAGTATAGGAGAACAGTAGGACGTTAAACCCCATTTCATTTCATTTCATTTCATTTTGTTATTCTCATCCAGTTATTAAATGCCACCTAAACAATTTACATTGAAGCAGAGAGAGAGAGAGAAATGGGGTTTAACGTCCACTCGACACAAACTAGGTCATTTCGGGACTAACATATAGTTTAATTTTATTTCAATAATTCGCTTGCGCATAGGGGTCTTTAGCAGTGGGAGGAAACCGGAGGACCCGGAGAAAACCCACGAGGTTGGACAGGCGACCCTACTCCTTGTCACGTACAACCGGGGATTCGAAACCACGCCAGTCGACTCAATGACAGACTTTATGATACAGCGCGCGCACGCTAACCATTCAGCCATCCAACCCCCCTACATTGCAGCAGTAAACCAATATGTTTATCAACCCTCTTTTCGAACCTCCTATTATTTGCCTTTGAAAAAAAGGGCGGGACGGTAAATTGCCGGAAGGGAGATATCTTATACTACACTTTTGACTTTCGAATATCCGCACATTTTGGTTATTTGTCTCTATAATTCCACACACTTTCGCATAGAGGACAATAAGATAAAAATAATAAAAAAAATATTTATGTTGATAAAGCGTATCAGAACGAACGAATAAATAAAACTCGAAGAAATCTAAAATACATCATATATCATGCCTTTACTCTTCCTGTGTGGGATAGCGAGGTGTTTTTTCCCTCTCTCTTTTGTTTTCTTTAATAAACCTTTCTATGGGTGGGTGTGGGGTATTGGTAGGTTGTTGTTTTTTGGGTTGTTTTTTTTCTTTTCTTGAAGGTGGTGGGGTGGGGTGGGGGTGTAGTGTATCGTGTAATTCATGTTTATTATATTACGTTGGTTATATTGTATTTATGTATATGGAAATTGTGTAGTTCAATAGAATAAAAAACAAATTAAAAATTTATTTTAACCCCCCCCCCCCAAAAAAAAAAACAAAAAACAGCGGCTTGCGCCTACAACAATTTGCAATCTTACGAGCCATGAGATGCCGCTGCTGATAACGCCCATTTTGAGGGATAAATAAGATTTTTGCTTGCGCTGATCGGTGATACAAAAACAAATGGGGTTTAAAGTCCTACTTTTCTGCTCCAAAACTCTGCAATCTGTTCGACAATGCTGGATGCACCAAAACTGATTGGCAGTAAATATTCGCTTGGCCGCTACTATCACTATCTACAAACTAAATTCTAGAACAATTTTGTAAATTATTAATAAAAAATAAAATAAATGTGTTAGAAGTATCTCTGGATAAACAATATTTCTATTTATTGTAGATGGGTACATAAAATAATACGCGAAGGCGTAAAATGAGTAAAACACACCAATTCTGCCTGGACCAATCTGTGTTACTATGTTGGATGTATTTAACGCACGTGCCATCGAGACCGTGTGATGTGCTTTCACACGTCGACCTATGTACATGAACTTAGAGGTCAGTCATTATCTACAGAGTTAAAAAGGATTTCGCATTACCGCTATTGAACAGATTGGGGTGCACCGTCTTTACCCCAAGAGTCTATATTACTTTTATTTACTATTAAACACTGCTCTACTGTACTACAAATGGTTAGCTTAGAGATTAACGTTCTTGTTGGTCATACCACCCGATGTCAAACACCTACTAGGCGAAGGGCAGTGTTTGACTAAAACCAATTACTGATCGATACTGTTGTGCCGATCCTGCTCACATATTAAGCTAATCTTATAGGCACAGGGATTAAAACAGTCTTGATGTTAGAAGCGATTTAATTGTTTTCGTCATTTGCATTGAGCTTAGCGTATGCAGTTTAAGGCGAGTGTAATTCTTCCTTAAAGCCAACTTCAGATCCTAAACTTCCGGTTACCACATCAGCTGACCGATAAATCTCACTGCCAAATTCTTATCGATTTTCAAACCATGAAAGTATAGTACCAATGAAGGGTGTGGCCATGAGGAGCGAACTAAAAAATAAAGGCGCCATGGCATTTTAAATTCTGTATAGATTTTGAATGAAGGGTGTGGCCATGAGGAGCGAACTAAAAAATAAAGGCGCCATGGCATTTTAAATTCTGTATAGATTTTGAATCCTTTATACATTTTAAAAATCAAACCATAGGGAACATACAGTACAGGCTCGTAACTAAGAGGGGGGGGGGGGGCGCAAAAAGTTTCGCCCCCCGCCCCCATGTGAAAAAATTGTCGACAATAAAAACAAGAGATATACATTGTCCGTCAATTTTACATCACCCCTGAGAACACTTCCCGATCCCTTCGTTGCTCTGAGCTAGTTACGGACGGCCCTGAGTATATAATTTTTAATGACTTACGGAATTGTTATTTTGTATCTAAAGACAAGAAAGAAACAGTTTTAAAGGAAGTACATTGTACATAGTTGCTACATCCACATGCAATCAACAGCGCCCCACCCCACCCCAAAGAGCTAGAAACATTTTTGAAACGGCGTTACTTTAAAAAAATAAGACCCCGCCCCCTTAAAAAAAAAAAAAGAGATTTGACCAGAAAAGCTAAAAAGAATTTTTTTGCAAAGGCGCCCCATGCGCTCCCTTCAAGCTACGCCATTGGTAGCAATCCCGCGTGATGTTATGTTTAGTCGACACTATTCGACCAGTATAGCGAGATTATTCTAACACTATGACGGATTATTAAAAGAATTTATGATTGAATGCACAGCTTTGCTTGAAAATATGATTTGTATGGAAAATGTGCTGACGAATTGTACAAGATTACAGTAAGGTCAACAAACGATCGTTTTATCTTCAGTCGTCTTTACTTCCTATACATTCCACACTGAAGTGTGCTGAGCCCTAAAATAATCTTTGTGTAAGACATTCCAGTCCATAATTTCAGTTTTAAAAATATTTCGCACGCCTTTCACTATGCTGATCAATGTATACTGACTGTTGGAAATTTTAGTTTGTTGTGACAAAATGCTCCATTACTTTCATCAAAGTTAGACTTTATTCTCTCATATAAAATATTAGCATTTATGTAGATGCAATGAAATGAAATGAAAGTTGAGTCTCTAAAAGAAATAGCCCTAAAATGGTTAATTTCCATTCAGTATTAACTGAAATGAAATGAAATGAAATAAAAATGGGGTTTAACGTCCTACTGTTCTGCTCCGACTGGGCTAATGAAGACGGGCATAAGCCATACAATGTGCTATGAAGGAAATTTTGCCTGGACGGAGGGACTAAGGCATACACTTATATCGAATTCCAATTGCCAAGGGTTCTTTTACGTGCAGGACCTCGGTTTTTCGTATCATCCGAACGACTAAACACCTGTCCTTGTCAGGCCCTCCGTCCTGCACCACTGACAGGTGGAAACCACACTGGAAAATTCTGATGAACTTTCTCGGTCAACATCGGGAGCTGAATGGATATCTTAAACTTTTGATGCACCGTGTTCATGTTTGGTTTAGGTTCCTGATGTATGTATATTCCTGTTGTATTTATGTAGTTGAGTTGTTTCATATTCTGTTCCCGATGTAAATAAATCCTATATGTACGAAACTGATCTTTGTTATCACTGATATTGTTACATGTGTGTCATTTGGATTTTTCGGGATATCTAATTTTATTTAACATTTAATTAAACATACATTATGCAAGAGCTAAATCTGCCTAGTGCAGGTCTTTCTTTAGGCTTGAAATGTTTTTTAAATTATTAATTAAACATTAATTAAAGATACATTATGGGAGATAAGATAAAGAGATGGCAGTTCTCGCTATAATAGTTAAAAACTAGATAGTGTAAAGGTAATTTGCTGAAAATTTAAGTCAAATTGATCCACTATGAGCCGAGAAAGAAGCGGGTGAAATTTTTGCATAGTCTCGGTCTTTATTACTAAAATCATTAATATAAACAGCATAGTCTCGATTATCCACTTTTATTGATTTAATTATCACTGGCCGTAAGCGGCATATAGGAATCTAATCCAGCCAACATCGAAGGCTAGCCTTCACATCGAGAGTTTATTATGGCCTGGATAAGTTAATTAATGTCTAATTGATAATTTAGATAACATTTCAGGCCTAAAGAAAGACTTGTAATAAGCAGATTTTGCTCTTGCATAATGCATGTTGAACTTATCCAGGCCATAATCAACTCTCGATGGCATCGGATACTCGAGATTTTTACTAGGTTCGAACGGTTCGCCATTTAAAAATTTAATTTAAAAGTTTGAAAAGCGAGGCTAAGTCTCGAATATACCACAATGCACACATCTTGTAAAAACTACAAACAACGGTAGATAATCTTCCGACTTGTATTCAAACGGAATAAATCGTGGCCTATCAATTAAAAGTTCGACAAAAATCATAGGTGGCGCTGGGTTATGTTGGTGTTCTTAGTGTTTAACATCCGCTTCCACCGAAGGAAATATCGCAGACAAGTCTTATTTTTATTATCTTAGCTCACGCGCAGGGGTCTTTCCTGTGGGAGGAAGCCCGGGTACCCGGAGTAAACCCACGAGGTTTTTGAAGGCGCCCCCCCCCCCTATCTCCATGGTACATACGCTCACATTAGGGATCGAAACCACAGCTGCAAGCCAGAGGTGATCGGCCAGCTAGAGGTCGAAGCGCGGCACTCTAGACCACTAGGCCCTCCCTCCCACTAGGTTATGCTGACCATATCCTATATATCGTCTGCAGCAGACGCCGGAATTTGACAAATTTTCAATTGTTCATGTCTTTGTACCGACTGGTATTCCTTTTACACTATTGTAGTTTGCAAGGGATTAATAAACCAGGAGAAGTATAGTGTTTATTCATCCCCGTTGTTGATTCGACCTGATCTTTGTGGGTTGTCGTAGTGACGCAGTGAGTAAGATGCTGACTCGATAGCCTGGAGGTCTCGAGTTCGCTCCTAGTGTTGTTAGCGGAGAACGTTTTCGGGATTTTCCGGTGTTGTTTCACCGTGTCAGTCATGCAACCTACACATTGGCCTGCACGTGCCTGCACGTAAAATAATTCGATATACGCCTAAGAATAGACCATAGCGCCAATGTCCGGGCATAATGTGCCTCATAACACACTGCATTCTGTATGCCCGTCATCATTAGCCCAGTAGGTACAGAAAAGTAGGAAATTAAACCCCATTTCATTTCATTGTTTCATCGTTGTGCATTACCTGCGATTCTAGTCATCAATCTTGGTTATGTTATAACAATTAAAACATGTGTAATCGTATTTTATGTGCGTATATACGTTTGCAATGCACGAGAGCTGAATTTTGCCCAGACAGCAGTTTGTGTGCGGAATCTCCTCGAACTTTCATTGCAAAGAGGCAATGTCAGACCTACTTATTTTAAGTCCTACAGCTTGCAATTTTATAGGGGCCCTTTTTATCCAGCGTTGTCATCTAGGTATCCACTATTATCTTCTTTAGTCGGGTTGTTCTGTGACAATTTTTATACGCCCACATGTAGAAGCAGAACCTTGTGAACGCCCTAATGATAAAAGTTATGACCCCATCTGTATGGAATTTATATGCATAATTTAAGTTAATAAAACGGAGAGGCCTATCGAATATCAACAATTTCCGTCAATTACCTCTAGAGGTATTGCTCTTGGTTCACTTTGTAGAACCTTGCGAACGCTCGAACGACAAAACTTGTCATCCGATCCATAAGAAATTGATATCAGTGCCTTGTAAATGCTCTCATTGCATACAAAAGAATAAATATACGGCAATCCAGGTCGACTGCCCGGAGGATTTAACTGATGTGGTCGTATATTTCATTGCCTGGCAACCCATCTTTTAAAAAAAAATTAAACATTATAATAACGTCTTAACAAATGGCCGAAAAAAACAACAACATTAATACAAAAATCCTTCACGCGTCCAATTTAATAGGAAATACCTAAACCTTGGTTCTATCCGGGATACTACAGGGTACCCAATAGCTATTGGCCCCTAAGCATCCCACTTCTATGTATTAACGGTCCCGTCCGTACAATACACCTAAGCATTTTTTTTAACAGCAATGTGGCCTTAAGTCGCATTCGGGTCGATTTAAGTTTCATCAGATTTAAATGCAATGCCAATCTTTTCAGTACCAACTGTGTTACATCTGATCGAGGCGACAAGAGGGAACGGTCATTGGGTGTCTGGTTCTAACCATGACACAGTCAGAGAGACAGTCTATTATAGTAGTGAAAAATAACCAAGATGGTCAACAAGAATTCAGAACATTTATTGTATCGATTGTTTATTGTGGATTTCACTACTTGATGATAATCTACCGCGGTTGTGTGTTTTTGCAGATCCCTAATCCTACTGGCCATTGTATGTTCTGTCTGCGTCCTCTGTCCACCCGTCACGGTCATCCAAGTCCTTTGTCCATTGTCAGCCATGTCTCTGCCCTCTAAATCTTTGTCAAATGTACGCCCAGTCTCGGTCCACTATCCGCTTTTCCCAATTTCCACCTAATCTCTGTCCACTGGGCGTTCTGCCCACGGTCAGCTCAGCTTATGTCCACTGTCGGCTCAGTCTATGTCCACTGTCCACCCAGTCCACTGTTCGCCCAGTCTCTGTCAGATCAGTCCCTGTCCAATGATAGCTTAATCTATGTCCACAATCCGCCCAGTTTCTGTCAGCTCAGTCCTTGTTCAATGTCAACTCAATCCACACCCATTGTTCACCTAATCACTGCCAACCCACTGCCATGTCGCTCTGAGAAAAAAAAATGTGTTTTATTTTAAAAATGGGGAATGCGAGGAGATCGTGGACACCGACGCAAACAAATCCATTTCTTTTTTTTTCTCTCTTCTTCTGTTTATTTTGGTGGAATTAACGAAAACCAGCGCCAGTAATCCAAGGAGATAATCCGTTAATTCACCAACGACAAGACTTGTTAGATGTTCTCGATTTACTCTCCAATCCGAGGGACAACACGTGGGGACTAGGAAAATAATGGAAACGAGGCTAAAAGCAGATTAACAGCTAAACCAACAAAACTAATCCCCGCCATTTTATTCTGTCGATTGTCCAAAGGGTATTTATAGTCTTGGTTGACACTCGTTAAATTTATGACAAACTTTGTAAATTATGATGAACGAAACTGAAATATCAAAAATGGGAGATCCCCCGGTTTCCTCCCACTGATAAAGACCCCTACGCGCAAGCGAATTATTGAAATAAAATTGAACCATGTGTTAGTCCTAAATTGACCTAGTTTATGTCGAGTGGACGTTACCCTCTCTCTCTCTCTCTCTCTCTCTCTCTCAAAAATGGGAGTTCAATGACACACAGCACCAACCTGTTTACATGTATTAAACATATGATTATCACAATACAATACATACAAATTTAATCATATACAAGAGCATACATCAATGTAAAACAAATACAAGATACAATATCAATGAAAACCAAATACAAGATACAATATCAATTAATGCATACACGAGAGATTATATCAATAAAAAAACAATTACAAGATAACATATCAATTAAGAAAAATGATGATATCAATTAAAAACTAATCAATTTTAAAAAATACTAATATCAATTTTAAAAAATTGCTAATATCAATTTAAAAAAAAATATGCTAATATCAATTTTAAAAAATGCTAATATCAATTTAAAAAAAAAAAATGCTAATATCAATTAAAAACAAATACGAAACCCTATACCAATTAAATCTAGATATTATATCAATTGAAAAAAAATAAACCTTGGAATTACCTATTTTTTAATACATTTTACATACGGAGAGCGGCCATTGTGTCGGGCATTTTTGGGCTGATTTTTACGAAATTTGAACTCAACTATCATTATGATGTAACGGTAATATATTTAAACGCTTTCGTAAATCGGATAAAAATTGTGACTTCTAGAGAGTCCAGCAGCTAAAAAGGTGATTTTTCGTACAATCAGGTTCCACAACCTTGGAATTACATATTTTTTAATACTTTTTACGTACGGAGAGCGGCCATTTTGTCGGGCATTTTTGGGCTGATTTTTACGAAATTTGAACTCAACTGTCATTATGGTGTAACGGTAATACAATTAAACGCTTTTGTAAATCGGATAAAAATTGTGACTTCTAGAGAGTCCACAAGCTAAAAAGGTGATTTTTCGTACAATCAAGGGCCATAATCCAGGAAGTTACGGTCCGATATGGCATTACATACTTTTACACTATTTGCGTACGGGGAGCGGCCATTTTGTCGGGCAATTTTCACGAAATTCGAACTCACTCGTCATTATGGTGTAACAGTGATATATTTGAACTGTTTTTAAACTTGATTAAAAATTGTGACCGCTAGAGGGTCCGCAAATTCAAAACGCGTTTTTTGTACAATCAGGGGTCATAATCCATGCAGTTACAGTCCGATATACGCCAATATCGAAACGAAGCAATATCTTTGGGATGTAAACCTGTATTTC
This sequence comes from Patella vulgata, assembly GCF_932274485.2. Classification (NCBI taxonomy): domain Eukaryota; kingdom Metazoa; phylum Mollusca; class Gastropoda; family Patellidae; genus Patella; species Patella vulgata. Next base: position 11,748,209 of record NC_065885.2, read on the forward strand.
AAGTTTCGTCAAAATCGGATAAAAATTGTGTGCTGTAGGGTCTCCACAAACAAAATGTGGACGGACAGGGGCAACGACAATAATATGCCCACATGAAAATATGGGCGTATAAAAACAAACACGAAAGATATTATATCAATTAAAAACAAACACCAGCGATTAAATTAACAAATGTAGGTAAATAAACGGATAATCCAACCGTATCTAAATATTTAACCATACAAATAAACCTACATTTAGAATAAAATCTCTTTCCTTTCAAAGAAATTTTGACAAAGCTCCTGGTCGACAAAAAAGGTGAATTGGCAAGAATAAACATTTGATCTGCTATCCTTGTAACATGCGTAATTTGTTCTGTATAAAAAAATACCAAGTAACATGCGATTCAGCGGGTTCATGAAATCAAAGCCTTGTTTTAATGATATGCTGTTTTTTGTTTACCTGTCCGGCTACCAGAATTAAAAATAAAACAGATGCTAAAAATATGTCTTGTTGACATTGATTGCATACGCTTGATTCACTTTTTAAACATATGGGGGTTGGGTAGCCGAATGGTTAACGCGCGCGCCTTGCATCATAAGGTCTGCCATTGAGTCAACTGGCGTGGTTTCGATTTCCCGCTTGTACACGACAAGGAGTAGGGTCGCCTGTCCAATCTCGCGGGTTTCCTCCGGATTCTTCGGTTTCCTGCCACTGCCAAAGACTCCGTACATGCTAGTGGATTAATGAAATAATATTGAACCATATGTTTGTCCTGAAATGACCTAGTTTGTGTCGAGTGGACGTTAAACAGCACCCCCCCTCTCTCTCTCTTTCTCTCTCTCTCTCAATATGCTTGTTTCTTTTGTGAAACGTAGCCACGGTGGCTCAGTGAGTAATTTAATCCCGGTGTTTGGCGAGAAAACATTTCGGGATTGTTAAGCGTGACGTCCCCTTGTCAGTGGGGGAAGACAGAGTTCCTGGCAAGAAATAGCACCTAGTCGTTCGGATGGGAAGACAAACCGAGGTCCCGTGTGCACGGTAAATTAACCATTGCATTTCTATTGTGAAGATCTATATCACTAAGAACTGTTCAACTCCATAAAAGTATCTTAGAGATACATGTATATGTAAACGGTTCAATGGTAAATATCAATTATTAGTTTATTAGTTTAAACTCAGAGACACGTTAAAACATTATACAATATTAAAATAAAGTTCGCCTCATATCGGAAATTGTTTTAATATTTTTACGTGCCGTAAACAGGGAATTCCGCGCTCTATTTCAACATCCAACATCTTGTTTGACGAAAGCCAAATAAAACATATTAAAGCTTCTTGCACACGAAAAATCAACATCATTTCTGTCAAATATTTCTGATATTGTTGTAAAGGGTTTGAATTGGTCTCGATGTTATTGATACTGAAATGAGCAGGGGGAATAACTCACTCACTTGTAACCAGTAAAATACAATATTTAACTTCAGTGTAAATAAAGTGGAGTGAAAATATTCACAGTTTCAATGTTGACTTGCAGTTGGGGATGATACTGATATCGAGTTTAACAACCCCAAATCTAGTTCCAGAAATCTGGTACCAGAATCTTATTTATCATAGCGTCCACTCAACACAAACTAGGACATTTCTCGGTGGGAGAAAACCATGTCACTTCACGCAAAAACAGAAATAAAATGAAATAAGATTTAACGTCCTACTGTTCTGCTCCGCTGGGCTAATGAAGACGGACATACGCCATACAGTGTTCTATGAGGGAAATTTTGCCCGGGCAGTGGCACTATGGCCTACTCTTATATCGAATTCCAACTGCCAAGGGATCTTTTACGCGCATGCCAATGTATACACGGGACCTCGGTTTGTCGTCCCATCCGAACGACTAGACCGCTGTCCTTGTCAGGGATCTTTTACGCGCATGCCAATGTATACACGGGACCTTGGGTTTTCGTCCCATCGTCCTAGATAGGCCATCGGTCCTGCATCACTGACAAGGGGTAACCACATAGGAAAATCCCGATGAACATGCAAAAACAGACCTTGTGGTCTAAAACGTACGCATCAGACTATCCAACGCTTGATCACTAGTCAGGAGGTACCGTGTATACAAGTTGACGTTCTTGTAATAGAACCATTGCCAGACATGCAAGGAGAACCGCCGCAATGCAAACAAATTGTCATTGTTGCACGTATACTGAATGTTTATTAACCAGGGCCGTGTTTCACGAAATTTTAACTAAAGATAAAATCCAAATTTTAGTAGATACTTCAATTTTGATTGGCTAAGCACAAAGTTTAGTAGATACTTCAATTTTGATTGGCTAAGCACTAAAATCAATCTAATATTATCCAAACAAATTACTAAAATTTGGATTTTATCTTATTTAAAATTTCGTAAAACAGGCCCCAGGTTTTTGCAGATATGTAGGACATTAAACTCCATCCCATTTCCTATTTTTATTATGTCAACCCGGTCCAAAAATATATATTTAAATGTATGTCATTAGCATTTTTAAGGAAATATTAATTTAGCTTAACAAACGCTAAAATATACCCAAATTTATTTCTGAATTAGCTAGGAAAAGAAAATCATAATATCAATGATATATAGGCGGAAACGCTGTCCGGGTCAAATTATCTTACAGCACACTACATATGGCGCATGCCTGCCTTCATTATTTCGGAAGGTTAAAAAACGTAGGCCTCATTTCAATTCATTTCTGATTATTCACTATGTTTGTGATATTTTTGTAGCTGGTGCTACATGCGTTCTCTTTCTTGGATACCTTCACCACTTCGTGTATTTTAATGATTTTGCACTTATTTTTATTGTCTCGATTTGGCCCTTTCGTTGTGAAATCGTTTGTTTTCAGTTACCCTAAGGATCTGTTAGGTACAGTTTGGGTTTTTAGACTGTTTGGTATGGTAGGCGGTGGTTTTAAGAAAATGACGACCAGAAACGAAACCGGTCGATCGCGATTTATTTTAATGGCTCTGGATATGTGTTTTGGACCTGGAGTTCAGAAGCCTAGACTATTTGGTATGTTAGGCGATGCATGCGTCAAAATGGCCACTACAATCGAAACCTGCAGATCAGACAGGGTGACATTTATATATACATATATGGAATGTTAGGTCACCCTAACTACAGATATATATATCGACCCGAGTAAGTTGAAGAGAGGGGAAGAGGATGTTGACTTGGGGTTTTAAATCCACGCTATTGATCCGGGTATTAACCGACATCGATTAACTGTAACACCAAACCTTGTTCTTATATACCGTCTCCCTGTTGTCAGACGTGTCATATTCAACTAGTTCACACTGGTTTGATGACAATATATTTAGGGGTGAAGAGGGTACTTGCCCCTCTCTAGACAAACCGAAACTGCGTTCCATTGTGGGAGTCGTTTGTTAAACTTGTCCATTAAGATTTGCAGGGTTGAGTGGTCGAGTGGTCTGTCGGTAGCACGAGTACTATTTTTTCACTGATATTTTAGGTCATTGAAGCAGTGATTGCAAACACTGTTAGGTCATTAAAGCAATGATTACGAGCACTATTGACTTACTGAAACAATGATTAGGAAGCAATGATGACGAGCACTGCGTGCATTATCAAAATAGTCGATACATTCTCTGGTGATTCAAACATAACAAGCATCAACCCAGCTTTACAGAATTATCAGCTTATTGTCCATATAATCTAAGCTGCAGATAAATTGGGAGTAGTTCTGGTCCCGGTTCCCTAGACAAAGTCTGTTTTCGTGTTAAGCCTTTCAGTTGATACTGATTCAACCGAAAGACAACTAATCCAAGTCCTGTTAAGTGCAGATAAATGATTTGATTTCGAACAGTAAAAGATGATTTGATTTCGAAAAGTATCAGATAGTCTGAAATAGTCTGATACTGTTCGAAATCATTGCTTCGGAAATATGTCGTTTCCTATCTTTTTCTGACAGAAAGTCGAAACCATTGCTTCGGTATATGCCATTTCTGATAGGCATTCGAAACCATTGCTTAGGAAATATGAAATGAAATAAAATAAAATGGAGTTTAGCATCCGACTGTTCTACTCCGATTGAGGAGAAATGTCATTGCTTATATTGCGCTGACAGAAACTCGAAAGATTTGCTTCGGGAATATGTCATAACCTATATAGTTCTGATAGAAACTCGAAACCATTGTTTCGGGAATATGTCAATACCTATATTGTTCTGTCAGAAACTCGAAACCATTGCTTCGGGAATGTGTCAATGTGTCATTTCTTATATTTTCTGACAGAAACATTAAGTTTATCAAAAGTTTTCTTTTTACCGGCAAATAAACTAAACACATGTTGTCAGTGATTGGAATGTAACAAGTCAAACGGTCGAGTCGGAAAGTAGGATGCTGATGTTTGTCAGTTGCCGTACTTAGCAATCATTTTATTTAACCGTAAAGCCTCTGAATAACCTGAAACCAACCCCATCTCTGATGAAACAAAGAGTTTTTACAAGTAAATCAAGTATTACACATGCTGTGTTTATATTTAGCAGGGCCTCAACAGCGTACCTGATATCTGATTTAAGAACCGACAACGTGACTTGGTGAATGTGTCAGGGGTCATTGTCCAGGGATTCTGCTATGCTAATAAGAAATAAACTGGGAAATGAAATGAATGCTCTGCTCCGACTAGGCTAATGAAGATGGTGTGCTACGAGGGACAACCGCACTGAGGCCTACTCTTAAATCCAATTCCAACTGATAAGGGATCTTTTACGTGCACCCCAATGTGTAAATGGGACCTCGGTTTTTCGTCCCATCCGAACGACTAGACAGCTGCCCTTGTCAGCCCCCCCCCCCGCCCTGCATCACTGTAAAGGGGAACCACGCCGGAAAATCTAGATGAACTTTCTTGGCCAATGTAGGGATCGAACACCCGACCTCCAGGTTAGCGAGCCAGCGTCTTACCCACTTAGCAATCCAGATACCCAAATAAGCCGTGATTGAAAGGTCTACTATTCTGTGTACCATGCAGAGAACTAATGAAAAAGGGTGTATATGTCATTCATTTTGCTACGAGGGACATTATACCTGGATAACGGCGCTATAGCATACTCTTACTACAAATTCGAACTGCCAAGTGTTCTTTTACGTACATACCACTGTGTATACGGGGCCTCGAAATTTTGGACCATCCAAACGACTAGACGCTGTTTTTTGTCAGCCTTTCCGTCCTACACCACTGATAAGGAGAATTAAACCACACTGGAAAATCCGCAAACATCGGGATGGAATCCCCAACGTCTTGGTTTGGTGGCTGGGTGTCTTACACAATGAGTCACCGTGGCTCCTTATCTTCAAACAACTTAAACAACTTCAGATATCGCATGGTATTTGTAATAAGAATGCCAAACAAACAGCTCCTAACAACAGATCAAGATATGGATAGGAATCTGTTTAGAGAAAGATCCCGATGAGTTAAACCATTTCACCAGACAGCTTTTTCTTTTTGAATTTTATTCAGTAGATACTTGAGCCAAATATCTGGTGTAAATTTAAATTGATAAGAACATCTACCAGTACACCCGAACTATAATATATTCTGATAAGGGGATTTGGATGGCCGAGTGGTTAGCGCGTGCGTGTTGAATCATAAGGTCTGTCATTGAGTCAACTGGCGTGGTTTCGATTCCCCGGTTGTACGTGACAATTAAGGAGTAGGGTCGCCAGTCCAACCTCGTGGGTTTTCTCCGGGTCCTCAGGTTTCTTCCCTATATTAAAACCATATGTTAGTCCTGAAATGACCTAGTTTGTGCCGAGTGGACGTTAAACCCCATTTCACTCTCTCTATATTTTCAAAAAGGGGCCGTCAGCTGTTTCTCCCCAATTGTATTTCAGATAACCATTTCCAATTCGACGCGAAACGGTTCATATTTCGGAAAATTTATTTATTGCAAATGAATCTTTCATCCGTATATTGTTGAAACATCGCTTTCGGGCGGTTTCTTTTTTACCAGATTTGCGGAATATAAGTTAAAGGGGTGCTACATTACTGTCAAAGGCAGATTATCCCTTAAAAATCGTTAGCTTGAATTTAGTAGAATTTGATAATGTCGATAATATCCACAACTAGAAAAATGGCTGTTCAAATGTATTCTGTGTTTCTGCTATATATTTGTTGAGGGCATTCCAAAAGTGACATCTAGACCCGTCTAATAGTTTGATCTTCTGTGGAGTCGGACATTAAATTCAGACAGAGATCGTTTAGTTGCCAAGCGACACAAGAAACATCTTGACAGTCTTGTAAAACAACATACACACCCTTCTTAAAGACTGCAAATTTGTGAGAAAACTATTGTTTTAGATTAAGAGTATTACAATAAATCCTGCTTTGGAACATTTCTTGCATAACACCTCTAAAATACACTCGTCTAAGCCAGAAATGCAACCGGAGAATTCAGAAAGCTGCATGCGCGTGTTCAATGCTAATATTGTGGAACTTTTCTTGATTATTTCTATTTGAATTTTTATTCAAATTCTTGTTAGGTTTTTTTTAGCAGTCGACATTGAAATATGCAAAAAGAAGATACCACAAGAATAATATTTGTTTTCTGCAGCAAAGAAAGGCAAATTATGTGACAGCAATGTCATAATTTTGAGCATCTTAGTCACATTCAAAGGAATTTTAACTTTTATAAAAATTGATGGTTTATAGTATGATTTGTGTTAGCTTTGAGATTTCAGTTCCTTTGATTTAAATTTCAGTATTTGTGAGAACTTTATGATTTTCTTCTGTATTTTCTTTTTGAAATTTTTAGTTTCGTTTATTCCAGGTGCTGTATTTGACGCACGTCCCTTTTAGATTACCTCCCATTAGAAAATCCGGGTATTTTGGCAAATAATTCAAAATCTTAAGCCTATTTGACTGGTACAACTAGTTATTTGTGAGCGACTTAAAAAAAAAATGGCGCCAATCGGTATAGCTGCTGGGGAAAAGGTCGGTCTACACGCTCTTACAACTGACTGAAGTTATGTCTATAGTTTCTTCAAATCGTGTCGTTTTGCGATTTAGAAAACATAAATTGGCCCCTTAGAAATTATATGTCACTTGACTGTTTCAAAATGACGACGGAAGAACTATTATTCAGAACGCCATCTTCTGCGCATGCACCAATATCCAAATTTGGCAGTACAAACGGAAGAAGACATCAGCATGGATTGCCACACATAAATAAAATCCATAAAAAATACCACTCAGATGAGACACCCAAGAAGTTTCTTGGCCAAAACCGGGATATCAACGTGTAAATATGTATATACAAATGTTGTTGAGTAAGAATTCGTTGTATTGTTTTGTTGTTTATTCACTCATTCCTTTTATACATGAATATAGATATTCATTCGTGTATTTAGGAGAGAGGTCATAAACACCATACATGTTCCTTAATCCCTTTCAATTTTTGAATAAATTACTGATTAAAAAAACAAAAAACAAAAAAAGAACACATAAACATCCTGCTAAGTGAGTCAGGTCCCTATTCACTGACTGAAAGATGGAGGTTGGGTGGACGAATGGTTAGCGCCGCGTTGTATCACAAGGTCTGTCATTGAGTCAACTGGCGTGGTTTCGATTCTCCGCTTGTACGTGACAAAGAGTAGGGTCGCCTGTCCAACTTCGTGGGTTTTCTCCGGGTCCTCCGGTTACCTCCCACTGATAAATACCCCTACGCCGTAGCGAATTATTGAAATAAAATTGAACCATATGTTAGTCCCGAAATGACATAGTTTGTGTCGTGTGGACGTTACTCCCCCCTCTCCCTCCCTCTCTCTCTCCCTCCCCCTCACTCTCTCTCCCTCCCTCCCTCTCTCTCTCTCACTCCATTCAGGTGCAATAAAAATATCCATTATTTAGCCTATGGTCATTATATTTCTCCGTTTAACCGTTATGCTAGGACTTTCACATCTCTCTTAGACTGAAAGATTTAATATTAAACATTTCTTTACTTACATGGACTGTAACCAATCCGGATCATCCCGTCCCACTTTCTATGTCACGTTTTGGTGACAATATGAAAGACGAGGTCCAATAATATTCTATATAAATCAGATATCATAACCATCATTGCCAAGTTAACTCCCAATTATCTCCTGGGAGTAAATTCAAGCGATGAACAAAAACAATGACAAAATGCCCAGTCGGTTGTTGAATATCAAAGACGTGGTTTATATATTCTGTCATCAACAATGTTAGTTATGATTATATATTATAAGGAGATGTTTGTATATTCTGTCATCAACAATGTTAGTTATGATTATTAGACATGTTTGTATATTCTGTCATCAACAATGTTAGTTATGATTATTAGACATGTTTGTATATTCTGTCATCAACAATGTTAGTTATGATTATTATTATAAAGACATGTTTGTATATTCTGTCATGAACAATGTTAGTTATGATTATTATGGATTGTATCAACAACCTGTTTCAAGGTTAACTGCATTGTTTTAAACAATATTTATTTATAAAAGATCAAATAGGAATATAATTTATTATATTGACTCAAAAACCGGCAGCGGAATGGTATTAGACAACAATATCAAATGAAAAGGGGATTAATGTCTTATTTGTTTTGCGCCAACCGACGAGAGAGAAGAGAGAGAGAGAGAGAGAGAGAGAGAGAGAGGGGGGGGGTAACGTCCACTTGACACAAACTAGGTTATTTCGGGACTAACATGTGGTTCAATTTTATTTCAATAATTCGCGTCCACGTATACAGCGTCTTTAGCAGTGGGAGGAAACTGGAGGACCAGGAGAAAACCCACGAGGTTGGACAGGCGATTTTACTCCTTGACACGGGTAATTGAAGCAGTGGCGCTACGGCCTATTTTGATTCCCATCTTTGACGTTCTACCAAAGGTATACACGGGATCTCTGTTTTTCATCTCACCCAAACGACTACACTGTTCATTGCCAGGCCATCCTTTCCACGAACTATCTCGGCCTATATATGGGCAATGTAATAGAGACAGTAAATATCTGTCTGCCATATAAAAGATGTCTGCTGGTGTTTGAATCTGTTTGTTTTTGACGATCCTGGCTCGTTGCACCCGGAGTGTCACAGGCAATCATCAAGAAGATATTCTATAAAAATATTAGTTACTCAGAGACGATTGTAACAGGATAGATTATCTCCTCTGCCCAGACTCCGTTTGATTCTTGTTGTCTATTTACAGAGGGATTATCTCGCGAGTTTAAAGACGGATTATTGAAAGTTTTTTGTGCCATAATCTGGGGCTTGTTTTCACGGGTTGCTAAATGTCTGTCACATGTTTTACATTGTTTATCAATACGTCATACAGGGAGCAATTCTTTGTCAACACTTTCAATACGCCATACAGGGAGCATTCCTTTACCAAAACTTTCAACAACCAGTTATAGACAATTGTATTTATTTGTTAAAGTAAGTGTAGAGCTATACCAAACGGATTGATTATGTGCTAGAAATGTTTTTGATTTATTAAACCTTTGCATAACTTATGAATATAATTTTAAACAATGTATTTATATTTTCTTTGCACTTTAAATACTTACATAACTTATGATTATCATTTTAAAACAATGTATTTATATTGTCTTGGTAATTTAAACCTTATTTACTTAGGCTTATAATTTTAAACAACATATTTATATTTTCTTTACAATTTAAACCTTTATATTATTTATGATTATCATTTTAAACAATGTATTTATATTTTTATTAATAATTTCTCACGAGAAATAAATTTATATAAGCTCCGGAATGTTTTCAGATCTATCTCATAATTATATTATATATTTATATTATATAATTATTTATTTAATAAATATTATTATTTAAAAGGATAAAACTAAAGTTAATAAAATCAATACGTGAATGTTGAATTGTGCCAACAACACAATCTTTTGTTTGACACGGATATCTTAAAAAAGAACCCCCAAAAACAATACATAAATGTATTTTAGAAATAGTATTATTTAAAAGGATAACACTCAAGTTAATAAAATCAATACGTGAATTTTGAATTGTGCCAACAACACAACCCTTTGTTTGACGCGAAGATTTTAAAAACAATATATCATATTTTAAACACCTGTAACATGTGTAGTTAACACCATATTGTTAATCCAAATAAAATCTCAATAAAATATTTCAGACAGAACTTGGCCATGAAAAAATCTTCTTTCATCTTGTTTGTCAAAGTTTTTGTTTATTTTGGATGATGTCTGATGAATGGTCAGTAAACTTTAAAAACAAATAATATTTTACATGCTCGTGACTTTGGAGAATAAACAATATCTTTATGTTTGTTTTAATCTAAGACATCGTAACCTGTACTTTTTTTGCGTGACATTTAGTAATTGAAGAGTAACACACTAAAACTTTTATATGGAGTAACAATTACTTATTTATAAACTGAAACGTTTATTATGAAATAACAATTACTTGTTTATAAACTAAAACACTTTCTGCGGAATAACAATTACTTGTTTATAAACTAAAACACATTTTATGGAATAATAATTACTTGTTTATAAACTAAAACACCTTTTATGGAATAACAATTACTTGTTTATAAACTGAAACGTTTATTATGGAATAACAATTACTGGTTTATAAACTAAAACGTTTATTATGGAATAACAATTACTGGTTTATAAACTGAAAAGTTTATTATGGAATAACAATTACTGGTTTATAAACTGAAACGTTTATTATGGATTAATAATTACATGTTTATAAACCAAAACACTTTTTATGCAATAACAATTACATGTTTATAAACCAAAACACTTTTTATGCAATAACAATTACTGGTTTATAAACTAAAACGTTTATTATGGAATAACAATTACTGGTTTAAAAACCAAAACACTTTTTATGCAATAACAATTACATGTTTATAAACCAAAACACTTTTTATGGAATACAGGATTATAAACTAATTTTTTTATAGAGTAACAATTATTTGTTTATAAACTAAAACGTTTATTATGGAATAACAATTACTGGTTTAAAAACCAAAACACTTTTTATGCAATAACAATTACATGTTTATAAACCAAAACACTTTTTATGGAATACAGGATTATAAACTAATTTTTTTATAGAGTAACAATTATTTGTTTATAAACATACATCAATAAATTAATGTTAAATATGTTACTGGTAAACACATTTTCTTCATCAATAATAACCCGAAATTTCGCGTATGTTAGATGTTGTACCAATAAACTTATACATTGTGTCAAGGATTTCATTGGACCCTACCATTTCGCGAATCCTTTCATTAAAGATGCATTAGTTAAGAGCTAAATATGCCTATTGCAAGTCTTTCTATAGGCTCCAAATGTTATAGAAATTATTAATTAGACCTTTATTTACACAGAAAGCCCCAAATCAACTCAATAGACATTGGGATGGCTTGAATTCAGCTTGGTTTAAAACAGTTGTCCATTTCATAATTAAATCATTAAATGGCTGACCAAGCTAATATTTATCGTTAATCACTGACGTCACTCGGAGACTGCTGATGAAAGGACTGATAATCGAGGGTACCGTAGGCATTGAGAATGTTACTTGATAATCGAGAATATGTGGGCGGAGTTATCGTCTGGCAATCAAACGATCGGCAATTCTCGGAGACGGTGCTGAGACAGTTGATGTCTATTTCTAGTTCAAAATTCCAACAACCATAACTTCGCTCAGAATGAAGTAATTTGACTGAAATTTTCAATATTTTCTCCTTTTTTTATCATCTTTTTTGAACAGTTATATCAAGAATACTGCATCTAAATAATAGTTCGTATTTTATAAAATCGAAAATTAAGCACTAAAACACAGACACCCCAGCCTATCACAAGGTAAAACAAACCCCAACAACACATGGACGTATACATGGATGCAAGGGAGTTCAGCCTACAAGATGGTGTTTAAAAGATTGAAATACAATGGAATGGGTTTAAAGTCTTATTTTCTTACACCTACCGGGATAATCAATACCGACATAAGCTATGCCATGAGAGAAATGTAGTCAACAGCGGCGTTACGGCTTACTTTGATTTCGATTTCCAACTATCAAAGGATCTTTAACGTATTGCCTACGATATAGACGAAAACTCATATTTCTGTCCCATCCTAAAGACTGCACCGCACCACTGATAAGCGCGCGGGGGTGGGGGTGGGGGGCAGGCTGAACAATTATCATTCATTTCTCAGCCAACAAAGGGATCAAAGCCTTTAAGTGTGCCCGCCCCATAGGTACTGAGGCATTGTGGCCCCGCTCGGGAAATATGTCTACTGAACGCCCATTTCCAACGATGTGATATCACATACAACCCGTGGCATACTGCACACAGCGATGCATCTACTTCAAATCTCGAGAATACATCACTGCGCTAAATGTCGTCCATTTAAAACGCTCACGTGATCATTTTGGGGCGAGACTTATCGACTTTACGGCCAATGACGTATATGTACTGCTTTTTATAACCGACGCACGTGGTTTATGTAAACAAATATGTCAAGTTAGCAAAATGTCGACTTCTGCTATTCCAGTAAAAGCGATATATAATATGTGCCAATGGGTGATATTGCAATACAGTCTTTATCATTGTAAACTGCCTTTAGAGTTTCAATCTGTTTATCTTTCAAAACAAGGTTAGATACTCCTAAATTTGTCTTCGCAAACACAGCCGCTTCTGTGAACGTATCTTTCGTGGGCACCGCCATATTGAATAATAAGTGGACTATTTCGTGCTTCCGCTCTAATCCGTTTGACATCTTTCATACACTTTAAATAAACGTATCTTTCATGGGCGCCGCCATATTGAATAATTAGTAGACTATTTCGTGCTTCCGCTCTAATCCGTTTGACATCTTTCATACACACAACGGCTAAATAAACATATTAAATTTCATTCAATATCAAAATAGAAGAGAAATAAATACTTCTCAAAATTTCTAAAGGCATACCCAGTGTTTTCGACTAAAATCGTAGATGTTGGGATTAAAATGTCGGTTAATTAGGTTAGGGTTTGTTCTCAGGCGGAGCTAACTGTAGACAGGCAGCTCAAGTTTGTGATGAACCCGTGGCTTCCTTGAAACTGTGTATTTGTAACCATAGGCGTACGAGCGGGGGGGGGGGAGGGCGGCCGCCCCCCCATTTTGGGCACCAAATGCTGGGAAAATTTGGGCACACAATTGAATTTTGTAAAAGTTGTATAAAAAAAGATATTGTGTTCTTGAATGTGTCCAATTTAACAGCGAATTTATTATTATTATGTAACATACTAAAAACCTAACTACATTTTTTGGGCACCAACCACCACCGCCCCCCCACCCCCAGTCAAAAATTTCCCCGTACGCCTATGTTTGTAACGTGTTTCGTTGACTACCGGGGAACTAGGTTGGTCTGTGGGTACAGATAGAACTAGTTAGTTTATATCAATACGTTAAACGTGATATAATGGATATTGTGCGTGACATGGTCGTGTTATATTGTTGTGTGGTTTTTGGTCAATGTCAACCCGAACAACACGACACCAGACCAAATCAACCACTGACCTAGACATTAAAACCACACCGACGAAAACTACATTATTGTATTTAATTAAGGTGTTTTTTTGTTATTATTGACTAAATGAAATGAAATGGGGTTTAACGTCCTACGTGTTCCCCACCAAACAGGTAATGAAGGCGGGCATATGTGTTGTGTGCTATAGGGGGATTTCTTCCCGCCGATAACTCTTCGTAGCATTCTGTGTACGATAACGTGTATACAGGATCTCCGTATTTTGTCCCATCCAAACGACGATCCATGCCAGGAGCTCCACCTTGTACCATATTGACAAAGGGAAATCAGACTGAAAAATCCCGAGGTTCTTTCGCGGCCACACCGGGATCGAACCCAGGTCCACCTGGTTGGTGAGCTAGCGCCATTCTCAATGAGAAATGATAATGGGCGTGGTGCGGATATCAATATCGTCATCCCACGAGTTTGTCCAAATCGAAAACAATGTAAACAATACTGTTTGGAGACGAACATACTTTCAACGTTTTTAATACCTTAAATCACTGTCCAAAGTTTTAGGAAAGACCCAGATTAAACGAAGGGCTGTCATGTTGCTGTACTTGGGATAGCTATGATTGAACGGGTAGAATAGACACACTCCCTCCAATCTCAAGTATCAGAAGCCAATCCAGCAATGGCTAGAGAGGGATTTCTCGGGCCATTGCTTCAGGAATATGACAGACCTGAACTGGGCCAATATGTGAATTATTCATCAATCAGAATTTAATCTCTTTAATGACCGATATAGTTTGGGGGGAAATGAAGTTTCCATGGCGCCGCCCATCAAATTCTGTAAATTTAACAAAAACGGAAGCATTGCTTATAGATTAGTAACAACTCATTTACTACTGCCAGAACAAATAACAAAATTTCAATTGAACTAAAAACAGAAACAAAAAAAACTAAATTGACAACAATTGTTAATCTATAGACGAAGTGACGCAATTTGTTCAAATAGTACAAGGGGACAATAACTTTAGATCTTGGAGGGGTTAATAGAAACCACGACAAATGAAATGACATGGACATGGATTCTATCTTAGTTAAAATTTCGTGAAACAGGCCCCTGTTTTTTAGTATCTCCTGGCGGAACAGATAAAACCTGGAGGGATTAAAAATAAGGCACGACAAATGAAATAGCATGGGGTTAAACGGGCTAAATCTATTTGTTAAGGCCAGCTCACTTGTTGTCAAGGTCGTTGAAATGTGAATAAGGTTAGGACACATGATTGTTGGCGAGATTGTAGGCTAGGGTTAGGGTAAGTATTGGGGCTAGGTCCAGGGTTAGAGTTAGGATTGGGATTAGCGCTAGCCCTGTTTACATCTCGTGACCTATGACGAAAAATTGAGCTGGCCTTATCATTTAGCACTAACCGGTTTAACGTCCAATTAAGACGTTAAACCCCATTTCAGTTTCATTTCTGTACCAACCAGGCTAGGGAAATCGAGAGCATAAATATGCCGTTTCCAAAAATTGCAAAAGATGCACAGGGGCTTCAACCTTGGTTGGTGATGATGCCAAAAGTAAACTATGCACGAGGCACGAGATGAAATTCAAAACAAAACATTGTGATGCCAAAACCCTAACCCTAAACCTAACCCCGAGCATGGTGCGTGTGAATTATTTTTCTGGGTAACAGTTCAAATTAGAAGACAAGTTTAAAACAACAATAATTACAGCTCATGTACGTGAAGAATGCTTCTATCTAAATATCTTATATCGAAATAGAATTATCTACTTTTATTTGATTTAGCTAATTTAAACAAATTTATAAACTGTATTTATTTAACAACCGGTTGTGTTTGATTTGGGGTCAAAGGTTTCTACGATTTACCAAAGAAACAATTGTTTTGTGATTTTTTATTATTTTGTCAATGAGAAGGGCATTGTTTAAAATAATCTAAAGTAAACAATCTGTTTATTTTATAAAATTGATATTATTTAAATTTTATTTTAAACAAACACCGTTATGTGTAAATAATTAACGGCGAATGGGTTCGACAGCTATTAGCCAATAAACAAAATGGAGTATAACGTCAAAGAGAGAGAGAGAGAGAGAGAGAGAGAGAGAGAGGGGGGGATTTAACGTCCACTCGACACAAACTAGGTCATTTCGGGACTAACGTATGGTTCAATTTTATTTCAATAATTCGTTTACGCGTACGGGTCTTCAGCAGTGGGAGGAAACCAGATGCCCCAGAGAAAACCGTCAAGGTTGGACAGGCGACCCTAGTCCTTGTCACGTACAACCGAGGAATCGAAACCACGCCAGTTGACTCAATGACAGACCTTATGATACAGCCCGCACGTGCTAACCATTCGGCCATACAACCCCACGAGTATAACGTCAACCAGACACTTAATTTCAACAATTAGGTTGTATGCATACGTCGTTAGGGATGGGGCGGTGTCCGGGGCAACCGTAGTAAACCCGCTGGATTAGGCAGGGCTACCCATTTCAATCCACAACTTCGCGTACACACGTAGGATGGAATTCCGTAGGCCTCTCGTCCAAGGAGAAAGATAAGAGGTCATATTATTTCTACAGAATTGTCGTGCTTCATAAATTTTAAAAACCTCAACAGGTTAAAGGTGCATTATGTAAGAATTAGATTAAGAGGTAGCCATTCTCACTATAATTGTTTCAGAAATAGATAAATGAAATGGGGTTTAACGTCCTACTGTTCTGCTCCTAACCTGGGCTAATGAAGACGGGCATGCGCCATACAGTGTGCTATGAGGGAAATTTTGCCCGGACAGCGGCACTACGGCCTACTCTTATATCGAATTCCAACTGCCAAGGGATTTTTTACGTGCACGCCAATGTGTACACGGGACCTCGGTTTTTCGTCCCATCCGAACGACTAGACAGCTTTCCTTGTCAGCCCCTCCGTCATGCATCACTGACAAGGGAGAACCACGCCGGAAAATCTGGATGAACTTTCTCGGCCAATGCAGGGATCGAACACCCGACCCCCAGGCTAGCGAGCTAGCGTCTTACCCACATAGCCACGTGATCCCAGAAATAGATAATCAAAAATGAGCATATTGAAAATTTCAGTCATATTACTTGTTTCTGAGCGAAGTTACCAGGCTTGAAGTGGCCACGATATAGACACGATTGTCAAGTAACAAAGTCTGGATTATCCATTTTAAATTATATTATTAAATGTCGATCGTGTTTCAATCCGTTGAAAATCGCGACCATCCGATGGTCTATTGAATTAATTACGGGCTTTTAAGCCTATAGTCCTCTAATTAACAATATATATAACATTTGATGCCAAAAGAAAGGTCCTCAATAGCCAGATTTAGCTCTTATATAATGCATCTTCAACGAGTCTTATTCACAAACAGAAAATTCGATATATAGCCAAAGTTAAATATACAACCGCCTACAAGTCGTTCTAGTGCTAACATTCCGGTGAGACAATTCCATAATCAACATAGAACCGATCGATCTCATCTTATGATTGGATGGGGTTCGTCACTCAATACAGCAAGTGTAACTATTCGTTTTTTTACGTTTATTTACCTTCATGGATTATATGATCTTTCACATGTTATATTCAAAAGTGCACGCTGAGAACGCATGCACCTCCTCAAACCTTCCCCAGTTGACGACACCCACGAATGAGAGGAAAGTTTTTACGTGTAGAACGCTATGGTACGGCAATGTTTGGTAACCTTGATTTAATCCCTCCCGTTAATTTGTTAATCTTCAATAAACAGCTAATCCCCGCCCTACATCCTGATCCCCTTAAAGTCTTAAGAACTTTACAAATGGTAGTTTAGGCCACATAGAACTATATTTAGTCTTTAAGTCACGAACTAGTTTTTGTTTTAACGTTTAGTACAATGACAATATGGGTCGTATTTAAATTGGCAACAGAATCTGGAATAAAGTCCTCAAAATTGGAAACAACTGGCATCCCCTGTTTTATCTGGGCCTAACATTAAAATGTGGATTTCACTGAATTGTTATTGCGGGATGAAAGGTAGCCTTTCGTTCAAAGGTCACGCGTACATGTTGGTGTGCACGTAAAAGAATCCTTGACGTAGCACACTGTATGACGTATGCGTGACATTAAGCTCCAGCTTCATTTCATTTTGTAGACATTACCAATCTGATAAAAAAATACAGATCTATATTTCGTTTCGGTTTTTTATACTTTCGATGGCCTGCACTACATGAAAATCTGACTGGTTGTAGCGATAGGTCGCGTCAGGGGTCATACAGGTGGCTTTTGACCCATGACGTTAGACATTTGATTAACCAATCAGTATTGATGTTACTAGTGGATACCAACAGTTCCGTGCAAAACACGCCTAAAGCTCGCCGTAACAGACCGTTTCATTGGCTAAGCCCTCACACCACTCAGAACACGTCAATGATAACAACTCTTCCAGATTCTAGTGTAGTAAAGACAAGTAAAACGAAATTTTGAACTATAAATACGAAACGAAATAGGATCTGTGTTTTAATCAGACTGTAGACATTACGAGAAGCTTTCAGTTGAGCATCTAGATGTCGGTGGTATGCCCCAGGCGATACTATGTTGCTCGGGTGTCACTGTAGGCCGATACAACCAAACGTCCCCCAGAAACCGAGGGATTAAATGACCGAATGGTCAGTACGTGCGCGCAGTATCATAAGGTCTGTCGTTGAGTAAACTGGCGTGATTTTAATTCCCCTATTGTAGGACCGCCTGTCCAACCTCGTGGGTTTTCTCCTGATCCTCCGGTTTCCTCCTACTGCCAAAGATCCCTACGCACAAAAGAATTATTGAAATAAAATTGAACCACGTGTTAGGTCCGAAATGACCTAGTTTGTGTCGATTGGACGTTAAACCTCTCTCTCTCTCTCTTTCTCTTTCTCTCATCCAGCAAGCGAAGTCACAGCTCGATTGTTCTTTCCCAACATATGAGAGAGGAAGAAAAATGTGACTTTGTGTTGTCTCAACAATAAAAGTGTAACTGATAAAACCTGTCAATAGTTTGTACAGATCCTGTTTTGAATTCTAACAAATGGCGTCAGTTGTTTTAAACAGGGTTGGGTTGTTTTTTTGACAGCTAAATAAAGACACAGGACAAAAACTTCCCACAAGTTAATGTGAAGCGATTTTCCTCCCACTTGTTATTTTTGTATTTTTTTGTATTTTTTTCTTGCATTCAACTGAACTATAAGGTCGCAATTCGTGTTCTGACAATACAGCGTGAGACGACTCTATTTCTCGACTTCAGTGTTCTTCATAACATTCAAGGAAACATCACAATTCCAGTGTTTACTTGTACCCAGCTTTGACTCAATACCGAGCTTTCACTTGGTTCCCAGTTTGACTCGGTACCAAATTTTTCTAGAACGGGAAGGGGGAGGGTCCATACTCGCCGAATTGTTTGTTTTCGCGCATTTCAGGTTCTGCCCAACCCCTACTCTACCATTCATCGAATTCGTACGCCCGTGCTGGAACCCGCGTCTTATTCACTCATCCGTTGCTACCCAGCGGGCACATTGTTTACCTGCAATAGTGTATCAGTTGTTCACATAATATAGATGTAACTCATTCAGAAATGCATACGAGCGTACTTCTAATGGGGGGTGGGGGTCGAAGAATGGTTAGCGCCCGTGCGTTGTATCATAAGGTCTGTCATTGAGTCAACTGGTGTGATTTCGATTCCCCGCCTGTCCAACCTCGTGGGTTTTGCCAGAATCCTCCGGTTCCCTCCCACTGAAAAGACCCCTACGAGCAAGCGAATTATTGAAATAAAATTGAACCATATGTCGGTCCCGAAATTACCTAGTTTGTGTTGAGTGGACGTTAAACCCAATCTCTCTCTCTCTCTCTTTCTCTCTCTCTCTCGCATACTTATAATGGTTGTCACAGTGTAAACGTATCGCTTGATGTTCAAAAGCTATTTTTTCAAAAAACGTTTCTATAACATCTGTCTTATCCTTCACACTCTTTGTAACCCTATTCACATCTTTAAATACAAAAACGTCGACGACTTACTTTGAACAAAGGAAAAAAAATGTTTGTCGTTTTAAGTTTTTAAAACCATCCAGAGACTGAACCTATATTAACAATGATAAATAAGCAAACAAAAGCTAGGGTGAGCCGAGTTCGTATCTTTGATATGAAGATTTTAAGAATTAACACTACCTATGTTATATGAGGTACTTCGAAGTGTTACATAAGCCAGTTTCTTTCAACCCAAGTTTATTTAGACTTGCGAAAATGACGAGATTATTGCAATTATCCAAACCATGTGTCTCAGAACCCGAGTCAAATTATTGAAATGATTTCCATAAAACACTGCACAATATCGTTAAGCGGAAATATGTCTATCATATTAAAGGGGCTTAATCGCTAATATTTGGGACCCAGAAATTGACAAATGCGTCGCAACGCTTATAATAATGTAATATGAATCTGTATAAACTGATTCACATTTAAATTTTTCCCTTTTTACTCTAATTTCAAGTTAGTTATGTTCGGCGAAATACGCCAGACGTCTCAATCGAATGGCAATCTCTAGCGTCTGGTTATTCCCGTCTACACCGATGTTCTCATCGCGTCACCGTTTGACATGACTTGTGGAATATGTGTAGCCTCGTTCTTCGAGTCCCTTGTTACAGATGGCGCTGAAACGCATTATGGTACACGATTCGTGTACCAATGGTAAAATGTTTATTTTGTCTTAAATATTGGATATCAGAAGCCCATCTTTTCCCGGTAAGATCACAACGTCAATGTTCATTTAAATTGACAAATAATTGGAGTTTTCAATGTCGGCGACTTTGAATGATATTGGTTGGAGACTTTAACGTGCGAACTTTAACGTGCGAACTGCTGAATAATTGTGTATAATAATTTAGAAATTCTATCATTTTAAGCCCAGGGATTATCTGTCTATTATGTCACTTACTGTAAACACACGCTCTTTTGAAAAGGAAATGGGGTTTAACGTCTTCTGCTAATGGGATAACGAAGACGGGCATACGCCATACAGTGTGCTATGAGGAAAATTTGTCCGGGCAGCGGCACTATGGCCTACTCTTATATCGAATTCCAACTGCCAAGGGATCTTTTACGTGCATGCCAATGTAGAAACGGGACCTTGTTTTTTGTCCCATCCGAACGACTAGACAGCTGTCCTTGTCAAGCCCCCCGTCCTGCACCACTGACATGGGGAAACCACGTCGGAAATACCGATGAACTAATATTGATGATGATCAGCACAGCTAAGAGTACATTCGGCAAACCTCGGTAGATTCTACGAATTTAGGGTAGGCCTACCAGAATCTGCCGAGGTTTGCCGAGTGCTAAGAGTATAGACAAAACAACATTCTTTAGACTCGGACACCCCATCAAAATCCACTCCATAACCTCGTATTCTCCTTGACCAACTAGAAAAATATTTCCCTTCAGTAAATAAACATAATAAATAAACGTTCTCCAGCCAATTTAATTATTTAATCGGCCATGAGTAACAGATAGTTTGACGAGTTAAAGACAGGTAGCGGTATTTGTAGAATTCTTGTCTATTGTTGGTTTATCAGCTGGTCAATGAGGACAGACATCCGCGATCAGGCGGATTTAGAGAAACCAGATATCGAGATGTTCACATGATATTAACAGGTTTACTTTTAGTTGAAAATATAAATCTCCTCATTAGGCGAGGCTGAAAATAAATTTCCTCATTAGGCGAGATTGAAAATAAATTTTCTCATTAGGCGAGATCATACATCGATTAGAAAATATATTCAAATTACTGGAAAAATATATTCCAGTTACTGGAAAATTAATGGACAATAATATTCTAATTATGGTGAAAATATATTCAAATATCCGTGAAATATATTCAAATTTCCGTGAAATATATTCAAATTTCCGTGAAAATATATCTAAATTTCCGTGAAAATATATTCAAAATTCCGTGAAAATATATTCGAATTTCAGTGAAAATATATTCGAATTTCCGTGAAAACATTCAAATTTCCATGAAAATATTCAAATTTCCATGAAAATATATTTAAATTTTCGAGAAAATATAATCAAATTTCCGGGATATATATTTGCTACTAATAAACGTCATAACTCACGACATTTGCAACGGAAGGTCATTTTACAATCAGCCACAGCCAAGATATTATATTCTTAATATCTGAAATGAAATTGAAATATAACCAGTGCGAGAGAGAGAGAGAAGGGGAGAGAGAGATAAAATAAAATGATCATATTAATATTTATACACCCCAGCGTACAGCCATATTTCACCAAGTACACGGTAACAAACAAATGACAGTTTAACTCTAATAGTATAATACTACCCCTATCAATGTGTTTATAGTATATAGCTCAGTTCAAAATTTATTGCCTTATTTAAAAAGCAAAATACGATTGATGGTGGAACTTAAAACTGGCCCCGAGTTCACAAAGCATTTTCAGACTTAAGTTAAGAATTTTCGCAAAATTTTTACGCCTTATTTAGACTAAAATAAAGACCTTTATAAAACTGTTGTTGTTTTAATATATCAAATACATCAATAAGAAACTATGTGCAAAGTTTTGTTTTTCTGGATCAAAGATATTTCTCATAAACAGTGATTGAAAATTTAGTAAATTCTTAACTTAAACATGCATTATGCAAGAGCAAAATTACAAGTCTTTCTTTAGGCCTGAAATGTTATCTAAATTATCAATTAGACATTAATTAACTTATCCAGACCATAATAAACTCTCGATGTCAAGGCTAGCCTTCGATGTTGGCTGGATTAGATTCCTATATGCCGCTAACGGCTATTGATAATTAAATCAATAAAAGTGGATAATCGAGACTATGCTGTTTATATTAATGATTTTAGTAATGATGACCGAGACTATGCAAAAATTTCACCCGCTTCTTTCTCGGCTCATAGTGGATCAATTTGACTGAAATTTTCAGCAAATTACCTTTACACTATCTAGCTTTTAACTATTATAGCGAGAACTGCCATCTCTTTATCTTATCTCCCATAATGTATCTTTAAGTCTGCGAATGCTTTGTGAACTCGGGCCTGGTTCATTATTAATGTTCATTGATACGCAACATAATATAACACCATCCGTCCTAAAGAACAATCAAACACAAAATCCATTAATACAAACAGGCAAAACTGACCACTACCTGTTCTGAAGACAACATAATATAGCGTTTAGCTTTCTATTCGTGTGCAATAAAATTACCCATTATTTAGCCTATGGTCTTTATATTTCTCCGTTATCCGTCAAGCTAGGACTTGCACATTTTATGTGAACTCTTAAACA
The DNA here is from genome assembly GCF_932274485.2 of Patella vulgata. Lineage (NCBI taxonomy): Eukaryota > Metazoa > Mollusca > Gastropoda > Patellidae > Patella > Patella vulgata. The sequence continues at coordinate 11,771,105 of NC_065885.2, forward strand.
TACATTATGCATGTATCTGTCTATTGCATCTCTTTCTTTAGACCTGAAATGTTATCTAAATTATTAATTAGATATTCATTAACTTATCCAGACCATAATCAACCCTCGATGGCATCTCTAGCATGTGGTGTTTATTAGATTTGGTTCCGATTTGCTGTTCGACATCCACTCATAATTTAAAAATGAAATGGATAATCGAGACTATATTTTTTATCCTACCGACATTAGTAATGATGATCGAGGCTAGGTCGAAAATTTAATCGCTAAAATCTCGGTTTATAGAGGATCAATTTGACCGAAATTTTCAGCAAATCCCCTTTACATTATCTAGTTTTTAACTATTATATTGAGAACTGCCAGCTCTTTATCTAATCTCCCATAATGTATCTTTAAGTAGTGGCACCCTCTTATATCGATAAATTATAAAGAATTTAGCGTCAATATTGCTATAAGACCAACATCTAGAACTCCGTCAGCAGGTGAGGTCACCGACTTATTGGTCTAAACCCAATATTAGTGAAACATTGTTTAATTATATAATATTTGGTAAGAAAGCAGGACAAACTGTGGTTAACTGACGGGCTGTCTGTGGTTACACGCCAGTACTGTGTTTTAGGCCCATGAACAACGAATTCGTTTACACCCCACACTTCTAAAACATTATTTTTTATTTATTTTTTTTTCAATTCTTTATAAGAAACTCAAGGCAGCCTTAAACCTGGTAATACACGACAGACATGTTTAACCAGGGCATGACGAAATCAGCTTTCAAAATTTGAAAGATTTCTGAAACATGCTATTTTGTTTTTTTGCCCTAGAGAGCAGTAATAGGCTTCATGCAGGTTGGACTTCACAGGGACAGTTGGGTTTTGTTCGATGGGTTAAAAAAACAACCCTTAGAATTCTGTACTTGTGTTATGTAAAACCGTGTTTGATTGCACCATTTGGAATCCTAAGAACCTGCACCAAAATGACAGGGAAACCATGGTGACGCAGTGAATAAAGGGTTGTCTCCCTATCCAGGAGATCTAGGGTTTGACCTTGGTGTAGGCCGAGAACGTTCTTCAGGATTTTTCCTGATTTCAGTGGCAAGTCGTCGTTCCGGTGGGTCAAAAACCGAGGTCTCATGTGCACGTAAAAGAACCATTGACAGTTGGAATTCGATGAAGTGTAGTCAGAAACGCCACTTCGCTGTCCGAGTAGAATTCCCATCATCGCACATTGCATGGCCTATGCCCGTCTTCACTAGCCCGGTGAACAACCTTCCAGAATGCCCCATGTAGACCAGTTTCACTACAAGGACCAGATAAAGGGAACTGGACATTTTAGATTAGATAAAATCGAGGAAAAGTTGATATTTTACGAAAAATGCATATGACGCTACAAGGCTTTAACAAAAATTCGTTATATAACATTTGAAGCCAGACTAAAGACCTGTAATAGGCAGAATACGCTTTTATATAATACATCTTTAAATATACATTATGTAAGATTTACATAAAGAACTGGCCATTCTTGTTATATTAGTTCGAAAATAGATAATGTAAAATGAATATATTGAAAATTTCATTCCAATAACTGTATTGCGAGCGAGGATATTAACCGTTGAAAGATTGACAAGATGTGTGCATTAATTGCATCCACCGTGCTAGTTGTTCGAAGCTAGGAGTCTCGCTTCTTCATTTGTAAATTAAAGCAAAATATGTCTGAACCGTTCTAATCTACTTAATATCGACGATATCCGATGGCATCGAGAGTTGATTATGGTATCGTCATGTTAATAAATGTCTAATTAATAGTTTATATAACATTTTAGGCCTAAAGAAAGAACTTCAGTGGGCAGATTTAGCTTTTACATAATGTATGTTACATAATGTATGTTTAATTTACCTAAGATACAATTGTCAACTATGGCAACGTTTGACAAATATTTAAGAAATTGGATGGTTTTCTAAGCATTTGTCTCTCTTAAATACGTCTCCAAACATTCTTCAGCAGACGATATCGCCAAAATAAAATGTCTGAAGATTCTGTAAGTTTACTCGACGTGTCAAATGGCAGAAAACACTTGAAATACATTTCGATGTGTCTTATATTTTATTCAATCTATTCTAAGTTGTCATTTTGTCCGATCTATTCGGCCTATGTCTAGTTTTCCCCTCACTAGTATTTTTAAAATGTCGGCCAATTTTTTGAATCCAGGAGTTGGCTAACAAAACACGCGCAAAAAACACAACAAAACAAACATGAACACATTTTTTAAAAAGGCGAAGTGAAAAAAACTGGATCCGACGTTTCCTGACGCCAAGTCTATCAGCACATTGAAATTACAAAAACCTGATGGAAAATTTCCTAAATATGCGTTCAGCCAAAACTAAAATTCTTGATCGATTTCGTTCTCTTAATTTTTAATTCAACGTCTTCTTTTAAAACAATAAAAAGTATCAAGTTTCGTGACAAGTGTGCTAATTACAAGTTAATAGCAACAAGTGTGCTAATTAACAGTTAATAGCAAACGTAAATTCTAAACAGTTAGAATTGAAATTGGATGGCGTTTAACGTCCTACTTTCCTGTAGTATACTTTCCGCCTACTCTACATCGCATTCCAACTGCCAAGGGCTCTTCTACGCGATCCTCCTCCCATGGACACATCGGTGTGCACGAATAATAACCCTTGGTGATTGGAAATCTCGGAAGATTGTCCGAGCAAAATTCATATACCTGACATTGCACACATAACCATGGAAATAAATATGTGTTGATATTTCCTTTTGTTCCCTTGTTCCTTATCTTAAAGGTCAGTAACTCTTCAAAGACATCTCCAAACAAGATACATTTGGAGTTCAGTCTTCGTGGTAATATACTGGAAGAAGGGTTGGGCGATTTGTTTTTACAATTCCACCAAATAATTATTTTCTTTTTACAATTGAAGTATTCTGTAATTAGATAACAATCCCTGTCGAAATCCAGGGTATGGTACATGTCTATTCCATATTTGGAATTTAGCTGTTATCAGTCTTTTACGTAAATACCACAGACAAAAGAATATGTACCTATAAAAGAGAGAGCGGGGGTAGAATTCGCAAGAATTCACGCAGATCACCAGAACATCTAACAAGCCTGCTACTGTTCTTGAGAATGGAGGAGAGTTGTCATTACCAATTTCTTCAGATTGTTAGAAGAATAAAACTTAGAAAGAACTTGAACTGTAGTCTGTAGTTTTGATCACGGAAAGAAAAACACAACACTGAAGTCCAAGGAAACATCAGTAGTACCACAATCGCACAGCCGTTCCGAATTTAAGTAATTGTGTAAAAACTAATACACAAAAATGATTTTATATACCCCCTTCCCGGTGCTAGCACCATATCGGTCTATTCACCACTAGCGTTTGTTACCGACATCAACCGTTCATGACCACAACTGGAAACCAGGGGGCTGCTATAGTCGAACATCTGTTTAATTAAAAATTAAGAAATAATTATTATGACAATGAAAAATACTTGAATTTATCAGATGTAAAAGAGCGCCCGGCAATGGGCCAATTGAGAATCAATGAACAAAAGTTCCCAGGGATAGGAAGACATGTGATCAGTCTAAAAATACCTTCTTGGTCAATACCCCTCTCACAAATATTCGGAGGCAAAACTTACGCCATCATAATGAAAGCTTATAAATGCATATTATACGATATCGCAACCTTCGTATATTATGAAATGTTCAGAAACATACACGTATTATTAATTGTAAGGCTATTAGGTCCAATTATAATTTCACATACCTGTAGCATATGTCTGATGTGTTCTATGTCATTGTTGATGTATTTGCTATATTTGTATTGTTCACTTTACCACACTTGCGTATTAAAACAAAACCAATACTTTCGTTTCTATTTTTAAATGTCAGATTTGTCCTTTATGCAAGTCGTAAACTTTGCTCCACCAACAGACACTGATACCCAGTGAGTATGGCGCTTTACTTATGCATTAACTACAAAGTTCCTAATTTTCCAACCTTTTTAATGGCACAGGAGGAGGAACTGACAAAGACACATACGTAGTCATTCGTTTAGGGGCCAAAAACCGAGGCTCCGTGGATATTATTGGCAACAGGTATATATGGATGATTCTCTGACATAAGAGTAGGCCATACTGCCGGTTTTCGGGAAAAATGTATAAAATAGCACACCTCATAGAATACATCATAGCACACAAAATGTATAACATTATAGCACACATAGCACACAAAATATATAACATAGCACACAAAATGTATAAGATAGCACACATTATAGCACACACAATATATAACATAGCACACATCATATCACACAAAATGTATAACATAGCACACATCATATCACACAAAATGTATAACATAGCACACATCATAGCACACAAAATATATAACATAGGACACACCATAGCACACAAAATATATAACATAGCATACATCATAGCACACAAAATGTATAACATAACACACATCATAACACACAAAATATATAACATAGCACACATCATAGCACACAAAATGTATAACATAGCACACATCATATCACACAAAATGTATAACATAGCATAATGTATAACATCATGACTTATGTCAGCCTTCATTAGTCCATTTAGTGCAAAACATGAAGAGGTTAAACCCCATTTCATTTCAGCGCACGACTGTACGTGACAATTTGGAAGTCTGTCTAAAATGGTCCATGTTTTGTCACTACTCCCATTCGAATAAATAAATAAATAAATAAATAAATAAATAAAATAAATATCTATACCATGTCAGGTCCAAATGACCTAGTTTAGTCGAGTTGAATTTAAACCCATATTCTCTCACAATAGAAAGAGTAAAGGTGTTATGTTTTTAAGAAGTGTGTTGATAAATCAATGCGGTATATAAGGACAATGTTTAACATTGACAAGATGTTGATGAAGTTGATTTAGTTTGTTGTTTAAATGTTAATCCACGGTTTAAATAAATAATTCAAGCGGTAATAATCGAACTGTTGCCCGGTTCATCTAAACATCCTTATCTTTCTATTATTTGACCTGTTCTTTCACCTTTGTTGGGTAGCCACGGCAGTCCTGAAGTTAAGACGCTTTTTGAAGTTTGACCTTGTCTTATCCTGTGTACTTCGCACTGAATCAATCTCCCCATTTAACGGATTGCCCTACCTGCACTTGTGGACACCATTTTGAAGATGGTTACCATGGTTCGTGCTAAATGATAAGGTCACGTGATGTAAACAGGGCTAGCGCTAATCCCAACCATAACCCTAAGCCTGGACCTAGCCCCAATGGTTACTCTAATCGTAACCTACAATCTCGCTAACAATCACATGCCCTAGCCTTATTTACATCTGAGCGATCTTGACAAAAATTGAGCTGGCCTTAACATATAGATTTAGCCTTACATATTAATATGCATTCGGGTGTCCGTGAACATACTTTTGGGTTGCTTGAGCAGCAATTTCAAGATACCAGTGTTTTATTAAATACAAACAGTAACACCAGATTCTAAAAGTCTGCATGTCAACCAGTCCTGATAAGATCGTTCAATAACGGAACATGGAAAGTACAACCGGAAATGATATAATCCTGATGGTTTCGCGTGAAATATTCGTATGATAGGAGTTGAATAAGAAGATCTTATTGAAATAGTGTAATTTGACATTCTAACAGTTGGCAAGAGCAACAACTTGACCCAGGGATATCAAAAGGCTGAAACACGTCCAAAACTTTCTTGGCACGATCCTCCGCTGACCTGTCAGTTGTTGGCTAAATCTATTTGTTAAGACCAGCTCAGTTTTTGTCAAGGTCGCTGAGATGTAAGTAAGGTTAGGGCACGTGATTGTTGGCGAGATTGTCGGTTAGGGTAAGCATAGGGTTAGGTCCAGGGTTAGGGTTGGGATTAGCGCTAGCCCTGTTTACGTCTCGTGACCTATGAAGAAAAATTGAGCTGGCCTTATCACTTAGCATTAACCAGTTGTTGGTTTATAACTGCGGAGGTCAACGACCGATCTTATGGAAGACGTTTTAGTTTATAAAACACACGGAATCATTGGGCAATTAAGTTGTAGCAGTTTGTATTTTTGGGTCGAAATGAAATTAAATGGCATTTAACGTTCTACTTTCTGCCTCAACTGGGCTAATTAAGACGGCTAAATGCCATACAGTGTGGATGAAGGAACTTTTGCCCGGATATAGCGCTATGGCTATATTTATTTCGAATTCCAATTGTCAATGGTTCTTTTAGGTGCACACCAATGTATTGTCTGTGTCTTGTTTTTATTAATTCAAATGGGTACAACGAGTGACGTGTTTGTCGTGTATCAGTGTGATAAAATACCTCGCCTGAGAATATTGCCGAAGTTGTAAACGTCCCCTACCGACACATGTAAACTTTGAGAGTATTGCTGAACCAATACGTGTTCCCACACTGAAAATATTACCGAAGTAATACACGCCCCTTACGTTCAATACACTTTCTGGGAGTATTACTGAACCAGTACATGGCCCCCTACGGCCCATACACTTTCTGGGAATATGGCTCAACCTATACTTGTTCCCTACAAGGCCATACACACTCTGGGAGTATTGCGGAACCAATACGTGCCCACTACCGGTCCATACACACTCTGGGTGTATTGCGGAACCAATACGTGTCCACTACACACTCTGGGAGTATAGCTAAACCCGTATTTGCTCCCTACAAGGCCATGCACACTCTGGGAGCATTGCTGAACCAATACGTGTCCATACAAATTCCATACTGCGTGCATCTATAAGAGACTAATGCCTCGAATAAAATTCTGTGAATATATAATATAAATAGATGAAATGAATTCTATAAAAAAAAACCTCAAAGTTTAACTAACACACATTCCCCAAAACACAATTTTGAATGATGTTTAGGGTCACGATTCAGTCAAAAATAGACGAAATCCCACGAAATGCTACTGTAACACAATGGCCCTTCTACCGTCGGCCTTATAATAGATTGTTTTTTATATGAGTCTTCAGCCAAGACCTAAAATACGTTGAGGCCCTAGAATTGAGTTCCAAATTATAAGGCACAAGGTGGGCTACAAAGTGAAGTCATTCTTAACTTAAACACACATTATGCAAGAGCTAAATCTGCCTATTGCAGGTCTTTCTTTAGGCCTGAAATGTTATCTAAATTATTAATCAGACATTAATTAACCTATCTAGACCATAATCAACTCTGTGATGTTTATTGGATTAGGTTCCGATTTGCTGTTCGACTCCCATTCATAATTAAATCATGAAATGGATAATAGAGCCTATGTATTTTATCCTACCGACTTTAATAATGATGATCGAGGCTAGGCCGAAAATTCAATCGCTAAAATCTCGGTTCATAGTGGATCCATTTGACTGAATTTTCAGCAAATTCCCTTTACATTATCTATTTTTTAACTATAATAGTGAGAACTACCAGCTTTTCATCTATTCTCCCATAATGTATCTTTAATAGTAAGTGCAGACAGAGTCAAAGCTGTAAAACAGACCGACGACATTCTTGTGATCAAGAAAATATTAAATTATATTTCAATTTAAGCATAGCTTGAGTCACAAAGGCTTTATGTTACAAATGGTTTACAGAAACTAATTCAGGTATTTTCCACTTGTTTAAAGATATTTTGTCCGTCAATATGGGAAAACAGTCTGAATATTAACATCACAGATAATTCAAAGACAGACCTGAAACATGTCATATGCATGACATTATCACCTGAAAACCTTTCATTTGTGCAGAAAAATTATAAGTAAATCTCAGACAATAATATGATGATTTCCAAGACATCGTGTTAGCTTTTCTTTCGGGATAACAAAGGGATTGCAGGGTTTAGAAATAAGATTTTGCTGTTATGCCGAGAAAATAAAATTGGCTATAAAATTAAGCTGCTGAATTGTTTGATGGGAAATCAAACAGAAGGAGAAATATTTTTATTTTTTTAAAAGATTTTACAAAAATTCTTTAAACGACAGACTTATAATTGCGCCAATCTTTTTGTTTACAAGGGGTGGTAGCCAAGAATTAAACAAGAAAGAATAAATTAAAACAGGAATTCGGGGAATTAAAGTTATTTTTCTTAAAAAGAGAAAAATTACAGACCCTTTAAAGATGCATTAAGAGCCAAATCCTCCTGTTGCGGGTCTTTTTTCGGGCTTCAAATTGTTATGCAAATTGTTATGCAAATTGTTATGTAAATTGTTATGCAAAATATTGTATTATTGTAACCTTTGTTAACACCAAGCGCAATATCAACTCTCTGGTCCATCTGATTTTTAGTATAATAGAACACCACCGTTATTTAAAAGTTTAAAAATCGCTTAGTCTCGAATGCCAAGTACCGTTGCTACCATAATAAAAAATCTACGCTACCTGATGTCAAAACTTCAAAAACTTATAAACAGGGTGCATTTACGAGGCTAAAAATAGATAATGACATCATATTACACACAACACATTGCGCATGTGGCCATGTTTTTCGGACAACAATTCTGAGTATAAGCAGGCTACGGTACACAGAGATACCTTAAAAAATATTTAAAATTTTTATATTTTTAATTAACTATTGTTGAACTATTATAGCAAGAACAGTCAGCACTTGGTCTAAATCTTACATAATCCATGTTTAAGGTATCTTAACCTCTTTGATTCAGATTGTTGAACTACGCTGATCTGACGCGTTATTTTAATGTGGCATTCTTTTTGTTTCAAAAGATTAAACGGGTGTCGATTTGCTTACTTATTCTAGTTTCTTGACTTCTTGGGTTAATTTAACGTGTTATGTCAATAATTGAAGTAACACTCTCTATAAGATTGCATGTATGTTTCAAAATATTGCCCCGCACGGACAAGAAGGAAGGCTGCAAAATCCGGAGGAACTTTCCAAACCATCACTGTGATCGAACCTAGAATTGAACTCGGGACCTAATGTATGAGTCAGGGTAGTAATGCTAGCAATACTTTTAGTTATTTTTTAATGTTGAAACAAAATGTCTGACAAGACAGTGAGGGTAACAATGCGATTAAAACACAGAAATACGCTGAATAAATGTCCAGCTCACATATTCCTGGCTTGGCAAACAAGTGTGGTGTCTTGTAATTGTAAAAAAGGCCAACTTGAATCTTTGAAAGCATATAGGCACTCCTGGACTTCCTAGGAAACCACGTCCAAACAGCATGGTATCTGTCCGTTCAACAAGTAATCTGTTCGTATTTTATTAGACAAGCCAATATTATGTAAGTTATTTCCGCTACATCTGTAGATAATTTAGATAATGTAGTAAATAAACAATAGTGTTAATTCAAGGTGTGAGAACTCCAACAGATTCACACTGTTTAGTAAATTGTTTTGAATTCAAAGAAATGGTGGGAACACCGTTGGTTAGAGAACATACCAATCGTGGGCTTTCAAATATCTCTGGATTGTACCTTATGGAAAATCCAAACCTGAAGAAGGAAATGAAAATGAAATGGGCCTAGATCGAGCAGAAAAGTAAGATGTGTAATGAGGACGGGCATATGCCATACAATGTGCTATGAGAGAAACTTTTCCCAGCCTACCAAGAGATCTTTTACGTGCACGCCAATGTGAATTTTCAAAGGTTTTTCCATTTTAACACCAAGATGTGCCCGGCTGAACCGTGGGGTTTGGTCCCATTCGAACGACCAGATGACACTTTACTTGTCAGCTCTTCCAGTCTGCAAGAACTAGACCCCCTGTTTCACAAACATTCTCAGACTTAGGTTAAGAATTTACTCAAAATTGTTCGCCTTATTTTAACTAAGATATAACCCTTTATAAGACCTTTGTTGTTTTAATGTATCAAAAATCATCAATAAGAAACTATTTGCAAATTTTTGTATTTCAGAATCAAAGATATTTCCATGGACCTTATAATACATTATAAGGTCCATGATATTTCTTATAAACTTTGATTGAAAGTTGAGTAAATTCTTAACCGTGGACAGGACTCTATCAGTACGATCGGTACTAAATGTCGTTGATTCAGACTAATAAATCATAGAGATTGCCATATCCATGAGTCTTGTGGCCAGACTAGGGTCAACATGTCGTCAATTAATTGCTTCCTGCCCAAAAGAGTGACAATTAAAATAAAGAAAAACAGTTATCACCATACTAAGATAAAACTATACACAATTTGTTCACAACCACACCGGCGCAGTACATAGAAGATAGAAGATTACATAAGATGTTATACATCGGATGTGAATTATTCAGCAAGATCGCATTAAGAAAATAACCCTATTCACATATTTATTTATATCTTCCCTTCTCGAAATAACCCTAAATGTTGTACTTTGTATGACTCGTTGGGTCAGTAATATCTATAGTTGAGTTGGGCTTGGATCGAGCAGAAAAGTAAGATGTGTGACCCCATTTCATTTCATTTCAGCTCAGTTAGGCTCGGTGTCAGTAAAATCTGTAGTTCAGTGTGTCAATAATATCTATAGTTCAGTGTCCGTAATATCTATAGTTCAGTGTGTCAGTAATATCTATAAATCATTGTATCAGTAATATCTGTGTCAGTAATATCTATAGATCAGTGTGTCAGTAATATCTATAGATCATTGTGTCAGTAATATCTATAGATCAGTGTGTCAGTAATATCTATAGTGCAGTGTGTCAGTAATAGCTATAGTTCAGTGAGTCAGTGATATCGTTCAGCGAGTCAGTAATATCTATAGTTCAGTGAGTCAGTAATATCTATTTCAGTGTGGGATTAATATGTTAACACAAGTCTCAAAAAATCTTCACACCTCGCAATTACTCCATTTTTCTTTTTTCTATCTCAACTGTTGTGTTATATCTTTTTTTTACACTTGTATAATGGTAAGCTCTGAGATATAATTAATTGAAATGACCCACTTGAAGTATTTAGATATAAAGCCAACGATGAAAGTCAATAGACTGAGAGGGGAATTATTGAAACTTAGCCAACACTGTCGACACTCTCCAGAACCTTTTACTATCCAAGTCGCTGGTGAAACTGTTGACGGAAACAAACAACATGGCTACATGTACACAAGAGAAAAATAAACAAACAAATAAGGCGAAGTATAAAAACCGATTGCGGTTATATTTTAGCTATCAGTGCTCACCTTCATGGATAGAACTAAAGGAGTCTAGGTTTCACCGGGAGTCTGTTGTTATTGTGTTCACCAAATACTGTGTTCCTCGTCCTTTAGGACGACCTCACTTCATCTACTGGAAACCTTCAATAATCAATCTTCTGCAAAATTCCAATAACCGCACCTGCTCTCAAAAATAAAAAAAAGGAAAATAAACTTCTGTGAAATCCTGATATTGTAAAATTTTGTGAAAATGGATACTTTGAATATGCGTTGTATTGCCTTCCTGATGGCGTGCTCATGTCTACTTAAAGGTCAGCCAATTCTTTGTATTCTGGTGATGGATTTAATTTAATATTAATTGTGTATTTTTTGTGTTTATTCCGTGTATTTTTAATGGATATTTTATTATTTGGATAATACATAAAATATTCCAACAGGTAAATCATTGATATCAGCATATAAGTTAGTGTAACTTCGGGGGGGGGGGGGGGTGATGGCTGAATGGTTAGCACGTGCGCGCTGTATCATAAAGTCTGTTTCGAATCCCCGGTTGTACGTGACAAGGAGTAGGGTCGCCTGTCCAACCTCGTGGGTTTTCTCCGGGTCCTCCGGTTTCCTCCCACTGCTAAAGACCCCTACGCGCAAGCAAATTATGGAAATAAAATTGAACCACATGTTAGTCCCGAAATGACATAGTTTGTATCGAGTGGACATCAAACCCCATTTCTCTCTCTCTCTCTAGTGTAACTTCGGATCCATACATAATGCTGCCTTCACTCCGAATCAGTAATATCATTCGGATCATTACCAAATAATTTATAGGCGTTCGCAATGACAATATCCATCATTACTAGCGAGCACATCATAAAAATGTTCTTCAACACAATCATTAATGTCAGAATTAATTAATGCTAGGTTCCCACTGTCGTGCGATCAGTATGATATGAGTTTCCCCATTGAGTCCACGATCTGGTACGTTCGGATACGTTTCGATACTATCAATACGATTGCTACGACTGTCCTCAATATATGATACGACCTGATAGGATCACCACAATTACCACTCGATTGAAACCGCGATTACAATCGTAGCGCGAATCGTGATTATGGGACCCTTACATTACCACATCTACCATTAGTACGCGGCAGGGGTAAAGGGGTGTGAAAATGTTATCAGCTAATGCTAGGTCCCCACTATCACGATTCGCGCTGGGATTGAAATCGTTGTTTTAATCTATCTATCAAGTCTTATTATATATTGAAGTCAGTCGTAGCATTGGTGTTGATCGTATCGAAACGCAATCCTATCGTAACGCATCGCGCGACAGTGGAAACCCAGCATTAATCTCTAACTAATGCGGTCCGATACTGAATTAAAAGTAGAAAGGGTTGATATAATAAAATTGGTTTATTTTCAATTGGTAGTTCCTAATCACAAAACCTTAATACCCCAATATTATAATGGCGTGTAATTAAACATGTAAGCATCATTATAATCTAAAGTCTAAGACCACACTTTGACATTAATGCTTTTCCCTCATTTTTCCTCTCCGACAACCGTGATTCTATCAGAAAAAATTAATGACTGTGTCATCAATTACAGTCACTCCTTCTGTAAGATCACTATATGGAGTCTGGACCCTCTCAACTTCCGGAAGAGAGACATTTTTGCACATTTGAATGGTGATGTCTGAAGACAGAATCCCTTTTATGGACCAGTGGTCAACGGTATTTCCAAGACAGATCCGTTCCTCCGCAACAGGCTATTATGGCTGTGGATTAACGAATAGATACCTACTCCTCAACCAGAAATTATCCTGTTAATGCAATACGGTTTAGCGCCTTGTCGTTTTCATGGCAACGGCGATTTAAAGTAAACGGCCCCATCGAACCCCCAAGACGCTTTTCCTTGCTAGTACCAGGATCAACCCCAGGATTTACTAGTTAGTGAGTCGGCGCCGTACTCACCGAGCCACTGTAGCACCCCTAGAAATTATAACCGGTCCATTAAATCCCAACTAGAAACCAGAACTTGTGATTAGTAAATTAATTTTCACATCAACGGGTTACCCAAATAAATTCCACTTCGTTTTTAGCACAAATAATTTCTAACTTTAAGCAATAATAACTTATTTTATCGAATATATGTGAATGTGAGCCCATTTTATTGTAATGTTAGCGTCAGAACTTCTATTGAATCAGTTCTATTACGGAAGCACCAGTTTAAAATGAAAGCAATTTGAAACGATGTTAATTATATTCATATTCCACGGAATTAAAGTGGCAGATACAAAGCGTGTATTTTTAGTTTATGACTGTATCTTATTTTTCACAGCTTTATTATTTAATCTCATTTATTATTTAACATCTAATTAAGAAAACAATCCCCGAATATCAACAGTAGATAAATCTCCAGACTTGGATTTAATCAGATTAAAAAAAACCCAATCAAAATAGTTCGAACATTAATTTATTAAATGGGGCAAGTCTGCTCATAACATCTGCAGAGTATACTGAATGTTACTGAAATTTCGATTCATTATATTGTTTTAAATACTGTATCACAATATATATTTCGAATCTGTGCATAACCAGTTAAAACTGCATGTTTGAAATAAAAGAAGCATATTGGAAGATTTGACTTGATTTAAACAATAATCTATTCACGGGGTCCCAAGGGTATAAGTTGCGTTGACAATTAGCGTGTAGATAAATGGACGAACTTTAATCGACAATAGATTATTGAAAAACACAGTTCTAGGTAAAATACAGCATGCAAAACAAATCAGCACTTCCGGTTTTACGTTGGTAAAATAAAATTATTTGGTCCCAAGGTTTCGAATATGTCATTGAAATGCATTTGTTATTGGTAATTGGTGCGTCGGGACGATCTGTGAAATACTGAAAGGAAAGGTATATCTGAAGATTTCGTATATCTGATTAGATTATCTTTACAACAATCATCCTGAGAGGATTGACCAAGAAAATATACCCCTTCTGGTCTCAACAAATTTTAAAATGCATGCATTTATTAGAGGCTGATAATGTGAATACATTTCCACATACGTTTAGATGAATTACATGATACAAAACTTAATTTTCATTGAATTGGCCGGGGGGGGGGGGTGATTAACGCGTGCGCGTTATAACTTAAGGTCTGTCATTGAGTCAACTGGCGTGGTTTAGATTCCCAGGCTGTACGTGGCAAGGAGTAGGATCGCCTGTACAACCTTATGGGTTTCTCCGGGTCATCCGGTTTCCTCCCACTGCAAAAGAATCCTACGCGCAAGCTAATTATTGAAATAAAACTGAACCATATGTTAGTCCCGAAATGACCTAGTTTGTGTCGAGTGGACGTTACAACCCATTTCTCTCTATATATATTGAATTGGCCTGTAATTCTGCTATGTAAAACGGTGTAATAAATTTTAATCTACAAAAATTCTGAAAAACAGAATTTCCATTAGTTAGCAAAGGGCCACAATTCAGTAAAATAATTCTTAATGGAATTTCATGAAAGCGAATTTGATCTAAAACTCTGCAACTAACACAGAGTACAATTTTGTGGATACACAATTACTGAATTTAATGCTAAGCGATGTTTCGACGAGGATACTTTCGTCTTTATCAAGGAAATGATACAGGTATGTGAATTGTAGGCAAATATATACAACAACAAAAAATATACCCTGTGCTAATATGTTCAATTACTAAATGCCAATCAAAGAAGATTTCTGCAACTATTTACAGCAGTGCACTAAATTTAAAAAAAAATGCCAGATAAAAAAGGCACACAGACAAACAAGAAATAAGAAACGGTTGGTTTGAAGATAGCAGAAGTTTTGTGTTGACGATTGTGTCGACGAGACCTTTTAAGAAACACCATGCTTTTCCTTAAATTAAATGCAGAATACACGTTTACAAATAATCTGGAAATCTCAAAGATAATCTTTGTTAGGCTACTGCGACAAAAGTCTAGTCTGGATAATCAAAATCCTGCATTTGGTATAGACATATCATCCCAGACACGTCGTGTACACGCTTTGTGGCATAAAACCTGCGTGATGGAATCACGAATTACAGTGCCGAGATTCCGTGACGATGAATAATATTGCGTGATGGAATTACGACCTTTGACAGTATATAAACGAGGAAAACATAAGATCAAACACTACTTTTAATCCAGACGTTTTCGTATGAGACTTTTTAGTGCCGAATGCCTCTTGTTGGTAAATACAACAAAGTTAAAGATTTTTCTAAAGAAATTGTTGATAATAGTTTTAAGAATCTATTTGAAGTTTGTTCTAACCGACTTTAACAAACATCTAGTCGTACATACGTCAGCAGTGTAACAACGCTTGTTAACTCTACAACACAAATTAAAGATTTTGTTCGTCGAAAAATCAAATTATGTGGAATTTCTTTCATTCTTTCAAAGTTGGGAAAAGATCGATGTCGCAGCCTAATATTCTAACACTATTTATGGAATAACAATTACTGGTTTATTAACATGCAACGTTTCGACGATGATACTTTTAAAGACGAGAGTATCATCGTCGAAACGTTGCATGTTAATAAACCAGTAATTGTTATTCCATAAATAGTGTTAGTGTGTTACTGTTAGTGTGTTACTAAATGCCACATAAAGAAGCAGCCTAATATTATTACCCCCTGTTGCTTGTTGCTAAGTCATGGTATTCATCAATGACTTGATTTTCGGAGTACCGACCAAACTAATGATAACTGTGTGTTATGGCGGACATTCTGCACGGGCAGCGGCGATAACGCCAACTATATTTCGATTTCTAGCTATCGGATTACCTTACCATTTTAAGATCTGTAACGTTCTGTTAATGGCATATATATATATATATATATATATATATATATATATATATATATATATATATATATATATATATTTGTCGTCCCATCCCAAGGACTATGCACTTTTCTTTCTAGCAATAAAGAAAGGGGGGGGGGACAAGCTTCCCATGACCAGGAGTATTATAACTAAGCTTGAAAATCACGAGAACATTTTTCGGCCAACACCGAAATCTCTGCTATAATTACTTAGCCGCAGTTTGGATGTACACGTGCTTAATGTTAAAATACACTACCTTCTCTAGGATTAGCTTAAATTTATGTCACTCTCAATCCAGCCAGTTTTGGCTCATAATCATGATTAAGCATATTGTTGACAGAAATGAAATGAAATGGGGTTTAAAGTCCTACTGTTTTGCTCTGACTGGGCTAATGAAGACGGGCATACGTCCTACAATGTGCCTTGAGGGAAATTTTGCCGGGCAGCGGCACTATGGCCTACTCCTATATTAAATTCCAACTGCCAAGGGATTGTTTACGTGCACGCCAATGTATACACGGGACCTCGGTTTTACGTCTCACCCGAATGACTAGGCAGCTCTCGTCTCACCCGAATGACTAGGCAGCTCTCCTTGTCAGGCCCTCCATCCTGCACTACTTATTGTTGACAGAAATGTTCCCACGATCGTAATTAGTTCATCTATTGAACCAACAAAACCTAATTTTATCTAAAAGTACGATATTTCTAATAACACGTGGCAAAAGATCCTTATTGAATAATATGCGATATTTTTATTGTTCAGAAAATAGCAAATTTCCATCCATTGATCAATCCAAGCTTAAAATGTAGTCAAATTAATTATTTAACATTTCATAAAAAAAAAATCAAATCACCAAAGGTAGACTATCTCCCGATCAAATCGTCAAATCGCACCCCGAAGTGATTTTGCGATTTAATGTAATCACTTCGGAAATCGGTGTGGATAAATTCGTTGATTAGGGTAACCAATTTGAATTAGATGGACGTTAAAAATGAAAATCTGATTGAATGCAAATCACTTTGGCTAATCAGTGGTCAATAAAAACGCCTTTGATCCAGGTGATCACATGTGTTTTTTTTGGGGTGGGGGGTGGGGGGGTATGTCCAGCTACAAGAATTGTTTACAGCTAATCGGCACATTTAACGAACTCGTCAAAGTACTTTGAAATCGACTATTATACTGTCACATCTCGACTAAATTCAAATCGATTTGGCAAGTCGATAAAACTGCCTCCCTGGTCTGCAATAAAGATTACAGGTGGTGCTGGCTCTTGACCAAACCTGTCTGCAGTGGACACCGAATGTTGGCAACTATAATTCATTATTATTTAATCTTTGTAAATACTGAATTGAATTGTAGCATTGTAGACTAGATATTCCTTGAAACGATTTAGCTTTTATAATATTGTAAATGAAATGAAATGGGGTTTAACGTCCCACTGTTCTGCTCCGACTGGGCTAATGAAGACGGACATACGCCATACGCTGCGTTATGAGGGAAATTTTGCCCGGACAACAGTGCTAAGGCCTACTCTTATATCGAATTCCAACTGCCAAGGGATCGTTTACGTGCTCGCCAATGTGTACCCGGGACCTCGAACGACTAGACAGCTATTTTTATCAGGCCCTCCGTTCTGAACTTCTTGGCCAAAACCGGGTTCAAACCTGCGACCTCCAGGATAGCGAGCCAGCGTGTTACCCACCTTGTAATATTGTAGTGTGCAAGGGATTACCAATCCCTGAATAACGATGAGCGACTTTAAAGAAGCGCGACGTGCAAGGTGCTGCCATACAATGCAAAAGTTACATATTCATGACCCGTAATTCATAGAATGGGTATAGATGTTCATGACCCGTAATTCATAGAATGGGTATATATGTTCATGACCCGTAATTCATAGAATGGGTATAGATGTTCATGACCCGTAATTCATAGAATGGGTATATATGTTCATGACCCGCAATTCATAGAATGGGTATAGATGTTCATGACCCGTAATTCATAGAATGGGTATATATGTTCATGACCCGTAATTCATAGAATGGGTATAGATGTTCATGACCCGTAATTCATAGAATGGGTATAGATTAAAACGAAATGAAATTAGGATTAGCGCCGTATTTTGCAGCACTATCCGGGCTAATGAAGACGGGCATACGCCTACTTTCATTTTGAATTCCAATTGTCAAGGGGTCATTTACGTGCACGCCAAGGTGTGCATGGGAGCTAGGCTTTTTTGTCCTGTTGATAGACCACTCGGGCAAAGACAGAAGACCACCCGGACCAATGTTTTGTTTTATTAAATTGATAATTGTGCTTCTTTTACTACGTTTGTTTTCTTTCAGTTCAAATTCGGCATGATCAATCATTTCAATAACAGGGTTGTACTTATTAATAGTGGTTCATGCCCAACCCCCAGGGACATAGCCACGCCCAATTTTTCTGTGTATTGTCTACATGCTGGAATTCTGAATGGATGAGCTTTATTTATTCTTTATACCGTAAGGACAGCAACTATTGATTTTGGTGCATGCCCCGACCCCAGGGACAGTGCCACACCTACTTTTTTGTTAATATTTTGTCTGTAAATACACTTCAGGTTGCAATTATTAACAGATTTTGTTCAAATTTGTCATGATCGATCATTTCAATTAACACAAAAATTGGTAATGGCTCTGCCCCTGGGGGGTTCGACATGGACCAATATAAATAGGTACAACCCAGGGCCCTTATTCACGAAAACTTAAACTAAGATAAAATCGAAATTTTAAGAAATACTGCAACTTCATTGGATATATGCAAATTGATTTTACTGGTCAGCCAATCGAATTGCAGTATTTCTTAAAATTTCGATTTTTATCTTAGTTTAAGTTTTCGTGAATAAGGGCCCTGTTATTGTCTTGTCTACGAAGGTAAGACGAAGCGAAACGGTACTTGTCGGCCACCAACCGATCGGTTTGCCAAAGTGTTATGATTCTTTAACGAGCGACGCCCAAAATAATTTACTCTTACCAACAAGATTGACTGTCACCACCTTCAAATAACAAAATAACCTTCAACAAAAATAACAATTAAATACAATTAAAACTTAACACCCTTGATTAGAATGGCTATATATCTTTGATTCGGGTCAAACAGTAAAATGGTCTGTTAATTTTGTGTTGATTTGATTTGTGGGGTGACAATCTACCTTTGGTTCAAATTGTACGTTTATAGATAAAGCCAGGGTTGAGATATCACCAAATTAGTATTCCACTGTCGACACCCAGTCAATTTAACAATCCAACTTTCGCTTAATCGTTATTATGATCCCGTCGCTAATCATAATGACATATCAGATCAACAGGGGTGGATCCGGTGGGGGGGGGGGGAGGTCCAAACCCCACCCTGCCCACCTACATAAAAAATTGTAAAACAACACTTTATGAGAAAAGTGTAACGGTCGTGTGCTTTATCCTTTGCCATCAGTTGGTAACATGGTCTTGGCATTCAAAGCGCGAAGCAATGCAAAAAAACACTTTATGAGAAAAGTGTAATGGTCGGGGGCTTTATCCTTTGTCATCAGTTGGTGGGGTGGGATTGGCATTCAAAACGCGAAATAATGATATTGACATGTGTAATGTCACAATTAATGCTTTGCATCAATGAAATTGAATCACAATGTCATTAGATTCTCTCTTTATAAATCTCAGTGTAATTTATGTAATTTAGAGACGAAGATGGCATCATGCATTGTCAACTGTCAAATTTCCTTAACGTTACTAGGGGGGTTGGATGGCTGAATGGTTAGCGTGCGCGCGCTGTATCATAAAGTCTGTCATTGAGTCGACTGGCGTGGTTTCGATTCCCCGGTTGTACGTGACAAGGAGTAGGGTCGCCTGTCCAACCACGTGGATTTTCTCTGGGTCCTCCGGTTTTCTCCCACTGCTAAAGACCCTACGCGCAAGCGAATTATTGAAAAAAATTAAACCATATGCTAGTCCCGAAATGTCCTAATTTGTGTCGAGTGAACGTTAAACCCCATTTCTCTGTCTCTCTCTCTCACACACACACTAGTCTTTTTCTCTATTTGCACGAGGCGAACTTTATGCAATATCTCTTAAAGAAAATATAGGGAGCAAAATATGTAGACACGTATTACACTAGATTTAAACTTTTCTTGTGAAATTTTTTTTTTATTTTAAATTCAAATTTGCAGTAATGATTCATTTGGTCATATGGAAGAATGTCACTGAAATTAAAACGTTTTCGACTGCTAATTTTGGAGAACAAAATAAAGGGAATATTGGATTCTTCTCCCACATATGTTTTTAAACACATTTACTAGTTAGCACCTATTAGCACCAATCAACTTCTACTAGGTCTATGAGGGACGTCCTTACGATTCACTGTTTGCGCCACGGGGTATTTAGCAGTGGACGGGAAGCAGAGACAACCCAAGAGGTTAAGCTGGCTACCTCACTTCTGGTAATGCTAGGTTCTCACTATCACGATTCGCACTACGATTTCTGAAATCGTGGTTTTAATCGTGGAGTAATCGTGGTGATCCTATCAGGTCTTATCATATATTGTGGTCAGTCGCAGCAATCGTATCGAAACGTACCCGAACGTATCTGCACGTACCAGATCGTGGACTCAAAAGGGACAATCCTATCGTAACGCATCGCACGGCAGTGGGAACCTAACATAACATACAAGCGTGGTTTCGATTATCGGTGTAATAATAAGGCCTTATTTTTGTCACTATTTGAGATTTCCGTCCCTGACATACCTTACATCTGTTCGCTTTTCAAAGCCTGGATCATTTACATTTCCAAACACGTATTCCTGCCAGTAATGAAGTAGACCAGCCACCACGTATCTACCATATGTCGAAATTTCTAAATGTTTCGTTGGCAACCGATAGGTGGTATTATTTTTAAGATAGCATGTAGCATGCGAGTTCTAGAAAGTTCCGGGATACATCTGTGGAAGGTCAATAATTGCCCTTTCTGTCGAAATTCTGAAGTATCCTGGAACTTTCCGAAAGCCATGAAAAGGCAACGGAATGCATCAGGCGAGGGAACGAGTCCAGACATTTCGAACTATACGCCATTTCTGACTTATTAAGTAGTGGAGAGTCAGAATGATAAGATACTGTTTTGTTTTTTTTGGGTCAGAAATATCGGAATATCCGACTGTTTATTGACAGTTTTGTAAAGTTCTCATTTTAAAGCAGATTACATTTACATATAGGCCTACTAATTATTCACCTTTCTACGACTTGTCTGTTGGGAGTTGTGTCTAAAAAAAATACACCCCCCTCGCCACCTTAAAAATATCGGTAGGCGATCGGCCTGTTGTTTCGATTACAAAATTCAATTAAGGTGCAGATCGGATTGAGTACACGCCTAACCATGAAATGTTATTCTTTATACCCAGATGTGCTTAATTAATTAATAAGAACACCTTTTAACGTTAAAATTTATATAATTTGTTCATTGTTTTAATTATTTGCTAAAATGGGTTCTTGTCTCTTGGTTCATTAAAAAAAAAGAAAAATAGAAATAACTCAATAATCCTATAAATGATTTCATTAATGGAATATATCTGGAACAGCATTTAAATATAATTCATATATTATATATACTCAAATTACTAATTTTACAAGTGAAATGTTGCCTTAGATAACTTTTAAATGGGTATACATATTCACACGTCATAACTTGGGAGGGTATTCGTTTGTCATATAATGCCAATGACCTGACTTATACTTTTAATGTTAAAATGCCATTAGCTGAACGTAGCTAAGTCTAACTCAGTATCATCCAAAGTCTTTAACATTGCCAAAATGCTTTGGAGCGCCGTTTATAATGAAGCGACTCAAAAAAAATATTCCACAGGAGACTACTAACGGTGTAGACTAGAATAACCAGACGCCAAAGATCTAATTATAAAAACAGAAACGATTGAATGTAAATCGTTAATTTAGAATTTTAAGTTTTTAGGTCATCTGTCATTAGTTCGGTGGTTGCTGAAAACGCTAAACCTCATTTCGTTTGACTTCACGTTTCGAGGTTAAGATTATTGTTTAGTCCATAGTATTCTCTAATTATCGTTTCATCAGATTGTTTGATTGGGTACTAAAAAGTACTACTGATTGTTTGATTGCTTGATTGTGTACTAAAAATTAGTACGGATTCCTTGATCGAGTACTAATAATTAGTTCTGATCGTTGATTAATAGATTGAGTACTAAAAATTAGTGCCGATCGTTGATTACAAGAAAAAAAACCCATTATGTTCGCACTTACAAACCGGTCGCCACATCCCTCGTATGACCAATGCATCTTTTCCTACTACATATTTTAATACCCTTGTGATCGTCTAGTATCTTTACCTGTCGTCTTTGCTTCCACTTCACGTTGTGTATTTACTTCTTACTGTTTTCTCAGTTAGTTAAGACGTTTGTCTTACCAGGAATAACACTAACAGTTCGTTTTTACATTCTATATATCGTAGCTGAATACATAGATACAATCATAGTAGATTACAATACTAAAGTCATTCTCTCAAACCCTATCCAGCCAGACTCGATTTGCGAGTCTGCTGATAGAATTTGCTACATCTTTTCCCTTCTAGAATCAAACTGCTGTCTAGCGATTGCTCACAAATATGATAGTTTTATAGCTTTGGGTTTTGGAACTTCAATTATCTAATTAGTCAAATATGATGTAAATAATTTGGTTAATTAAGCCAAATGATGCAATCGTTATTTTCCGATCACGTGTTACACATGATATTCTCATTCCCACGGAACCAGCTAATGTTTACCAAATTATAACTCTTTTTATGTATCAAATATCAATAATTCATTTTAGTGCATGAGATCTGATTTCCCTTCAATACATGTATGTTAAGACAATAATTATTTCAAGATACCATATAATGCTATTATTAATTTAAAGATAAAAAATTCTAGCAATCTTGCTACACGCACTTACATTACTAAAACCACAAACAATCGCATTAAAAAATGTTCGGTGTTTAATTGCCGTCTACATCCGTTTAAATATCCACTTTCTTTGAGTTTACATGTCTAGAAAAAAGGCTCTAAATGTAGAAATAAAAAGACCGCGTTAAAAAATATTTTGTCACTAAGCTAATGTCAATTTTTTTAAAAAAATTCTAATGTATATAGGAGTTTTGTCCGCGATGCATAAATTTACTTCTTTGAGGATAAAAGTTTAGGCTAGTCAGAGTTTAATTGAGCAATGCCATTGACATAATAATAGAATTTGGAATGTTATTGCCCATTACTTTTTAAATATCCCATTATTATCTAAATATTGCATTACTTTTTAAATATTCCATTACGTTTTAAATGCCCCATTACTTATTACTTAAAACACTTCCCAAGAATAATGACATGTTCCATTACTCATTACTTATGACATGGCCCATTACTTATGACACTTACCATTACTTACGTCATGTCCCAATACTCATTACGTATTACTTATTACCTATAGCACTTCCCAAGAATTATGACATGTTCCATTACTCATTACTTATGACATGGCCCAGTACTTATGACACTCACCATCACTTATGTCATGTCCCAATAGTTATTAATTATAGCACTTCCCAAGAATTATGACATGTTCCATTACTCATTACTAAAACCATTTCCCATTACTTATGACATGGTCCATTACTTATATGCCACTACCAATTACTTATGACATGTCCCATTACTTATAACATGTCTCATTAATTATTATATGTTCCATTACTCACGCCATTACGCATTACTTATGTCATGTCCCATTAGGCATTACTTATGAGATGCCCCCCCCACTCATTACATGTCCACTTCACCATTACTTATTCGTGCCCTGTCATGGATTGGTCCACTACTCATTACTTACACCATGTCCCATTACTTACAGCAGTCCAACTACTCACTAATTATTACTAATTAATTATGACATGCCCCATTACAAGTCCCATTACTTCATTACCATTTCTCCAAACGAAATTTTAAAACATATCAGCCAATTAAATTCCCAATAGAAACAATTCCCCAACACATCTTCAACACGATTGCTAGGTCTGACCTCAATATATAGGATCACCACGATTACTCCACGATTAAAACCTCGAATTCAATCTCAGCGCGAATCGTGATAGTGTTAACCTGACATAAGAAGCATCTAGATTAGCACCATCAGGACAAACAGTTGTAACGAGTTTGCCATTGTGTAGTTAACATATTAGAATTAACGAACAAACCTGTGGTTACATAATTATGCAACTTAACGTCATGGAACATTTGACTGACCCCCCACCCCACCCCACCCCCACCTCCCCTTTCGTTTCCTGTGATATCTGTTCTAATGAAACTATATTCAACCCCCATTATCGCTTCAGTAACTGCTGCCCAGGCAAAATAATTCTCTCGTAGTACTCTATAGGGCATGTGTCCGTCAGTATGTGCAGTATTGTTGCAGAAAGATAGGACGTTAGACTCCATTTATTTAATTAGCTGTAAATGATGACAGGTGTCTTGCACGACAAGGTATGCTACAATACCTGATACTCTTTATCATTTGGGGAGTTCATATAGCTAATAAATTTGGTAATACATGTCTCTGTATTGTTTTCAGTAACTAATATAGTCTGGACATTGAAAGGTGTCAAAATAATGCATCTTTAAATTTAAAAAAAATATATATTTATAATATAATATACAAGAATACAATACCCAATTTGGACATTTTTCTGTGTTATCTCTGGGGCATGTATCTTTCAGTTGTTGAAAACTATATCTACAATATACCATACAGTAGTATACAATAACCCCATGGCGTTTTTCTGTTTTATCCCTGGGGCACACTGTTTTATCTCTGGGGCATGTACCTTTCATTTGTTGAAAAATATATCTATAATATACTTTATAGTATAAACAATAACCCCATGGCGTTTTTCTGTTTTATCCCTGGGGCACACTGTTTTATCTCTGGGGCATGTACCTTTCATTTGTTGAAAAATATATCTATAATATACTTTATAGTATAAACAATAACCCCATGGCAGTTTTACTGCATTCACTATATATTCATTATTTATTGATCTCGTTATTATTTGTCACTGTCGTTTTTCTGTCTGTTTGTTTTTGTCTGTGGGGTTAGTGGCCACACCAGGGCTGTCCGATTTTTACATTTAAGGCATATGTTCTGTTCGAGTCGAGCAGTGACATAAGCCGGATGGTTTCATACTACTTCCGGTTTCATTAATATAGTTCGGACGGCGAATCGATGGTCACGTTATAAATTTATCAATGATCAAATATTTTATCAATGTCTATAAGGGAATAAGCCCTGCCCTTTTGTACATTTCAGCAGCATAGCGCAATCTTTTGGTTATACATTTATGAGTTATATGATGCTGAACATTTCTGTGGCCAACCTTACAAAATGAATTTAAATGTAATGAAATGGACTTTAATGTCCTACTTTTCTGTCCTACCCAGGCTATTGAAGACGGGTAAACGCCATGCTGTCCACTATGGGGGAAATTTTGTCCAGAGAAGGGCGCTACAATCTTACACCCCCCTCCCCCTCAAAGTTTTATCAAAGAATATAATTACTGTTTAAACGGCATTTAGTAATTGAACAAATTAAAATAGATAAACACAACAGTTCTATGGATAACAATTGTTGTACTGCTACGTTTCTACAATGATTCTCGTGTTGTGAAAACATTGTAGAAACGTAGCTCCGATAAATACAATAATTGTTATGCTAGATCCCCACTATCACGATTCGCGCTACGATTCAAATCGCTGTTTTAATCGTAGAGTAATCGTGGTGATCCGATCAGGTCTTATCATATATTGAGGTCAGTTGTAACAATCGTGTTGATCGTATCAAAACGTATACTACACGAACGTAGCAGATCGTGGACTCAATAGCGACAATCCTATCGTAACGCATCACACGACAGTGGGAACCTAGCATTATCCATTGTAACTGTTGTGTTTATTTTAATAAAAACAAATGCTGTATGTATAGGTATATGTTCAATCAACTTATAATGTTGTTACACCTGTAGAATTAATAATACCTTTCGTTTCATTTCAGTGTCAGTGGTCTCAGCATTCGAATGTCCAACAGTCCGAAATCAACTATTAATCGCGGATCCTGATGACTGTCGAAAGTACTATCATTGTTTATCGGGTGGTCGAGTCTTCGTCAAATCCTGTCCCAAAGACTTGGTATTTGATCCTAAACAGAAAGTATGTGTGTGGGATTCAACTACTTCATGTTTAACAGCAACTCAGCAACGAGATGTAGAAAATTACGTTGACAACACGATCGATCACCTCCCTAAAACAGAAAACCAGAAACCTGTGGTACGAACTACAAAAAGGGTACCGAGAACGAGACGAACTACGACTAAACGACCCACTACGACTACTAGACGACCAACAACTACTACCACAAGACCGACCACAACCGAGGAGTCAGCTGACCTGCTCAGTTTTGATGAATCTATAAAGATCCACGAGAATGAGATGCTGAATGGTGGTGATTACCCGGATATGGCTTTCGATCTGAATGATTCGCTCGAGACTAATTCTACAGAAGAAAGTAACTCGACGTCTCTGGCATTCGACAATGAAGAAATACAGTCTGGTGATTCAGCAACTAAACAAATCTCTGGCCAGGAAGACGAAGCCTTAGACAACTACAGCAGCTTCCTTTTCTTCCCCAACAGTCGAATTGTAAAACGAGCTGCAGGTAACGCCTTTATATTTGACGTTTACAAACCCGGTTTTATGTCATTCCCAAACACTGCAGATATATGATAGCCTTG
Organism: Patella vulgata; assembly: GCF_932274485.2. Lineage (NCBI taxonomy): Eukaryota > Metazoa > Mollusca > Gastropoda > Patellidae > Patella > Patella vulgata. The sequence continues at coordinate 11,797,966 of NC_065885.2, forward strand.
TCTCTAATTCCAAATTTACAAAACTAGATCACCCAGGATAATGCAGACAGATGGCAGAAATTAAGCCCATGCAGTGGCGATATGGTCTGTTTTTATTTCGACTTCTGGCAGGTTTAAATGAATGAACTGGGGTTTAACGTCCGACTTATCTGCTCCAACCGGGTTAGTAAAAACAGTTGTCAGGTAAACGTGGCTCCCAAGAAGGATACGTTGTTAGAATTGATCTTGTCGAGAGGGGGGTTGGAATGGGAGTGTCATCTCCTATTTTCTATGAACTTGTTACCTAAGCCCTTCATAACAGAGTCTTGTCTTTCTGACGCATTTATTGGGTGTGTGTTTCTTTAGCTGTTTTCGGAGATGACAATGTTACACCTTTTTGAAAGTTTCGACAAACACCAGCTTTACTTATAAGATGGTCTTTTGTTTTCTATTTCCAAGTGTCCGAGCACCTATAGACTTTTGCCACCGTCTTTAACATTAACGAAAACACGATTTGGTTCAGATGCAGAATTTTAGCCCAGTTTTTATAATAAGTCAATTCCTATATGAAATTAAAATTCGTTTGTTTTCTATTTCCAGGTGTCCGACCAGCTACGTTCGCATACAAGATTGCCTGTCCTAATGCCTTCGCTTATGTTGTTGAACCCGATAACTGCGACACGTTTTACCATTGCAATAACTGGAAACCCTTTCTTAAAAGATGTCCACCCGGACTTCATTTTGACGCAACCAATCTCGTATGTAACTGGCCTCATAATGTAAACTGTTTTGATGGTAAACGAGCCAATACTTACTTCGCTTTTAATCAAATGCGGCTTCAGAAATTTAGAAAAGAACCAAAAATGGAAGGCAAGGAAACACCCGAGGGCGAACGATACAAAGCTAAACCATCGATTCACCGAAAACCTTTAGAAAAAGACAGCAAAATCAGTGCCAAACGAACAGCAAAGACAACCACTAAAATCTCCATAACAACGGAAAGATCAACCCCAAAGACAACTTTAAAAGATTTGACAACTACCACAGCACCCGAAGTTTCAACAGAAACCCTTGACCATACAGCGGAGAAAAAACCCGTTCGAATTTTTGTACAACGCAATTCACAGAAAAAGACAAGCCTTAAAGTCACCGAGAAGACCACTACACCAGCCACTACTGATGCACCAACAGCAAAGACAACACGAATGAACAGGTACAAGGGACACCGCAACAACAAACAAGATATGTTCCTCTTCAGTACCAACAACAGACACAAATCTACTCAAGATACCACATTCACTGAAGCTAGATCAAGTGTTCGTCCGACTTTAAGATCGAAAGTAAATCCACGATACACAATGCGTTATTCAAACATTTATGAAGATTCACCTAGGATGAACCCTTTCACCAGACCTAGCTTTGAAAAACTGGAAGCTCTTAGAAGCAAGAATATCCAGCTGAACAAATCAAAGCCATCTATAATCCTAGTCGATAACACGCCCACATTTGCAGATACTTATAAAACAACTGTTTCCAAAGACGCTAAGGATAAGTACGGAAAAGTTAACAATACTCAGAAATTCAGAACTTCATCTTTCAAGCCACAAACATCCCCAGCTGTAAGTTTCAGAACATCCACCCTCGATTATACAGCCACGTCACCCACTGAAGACAAAACAGCCACCAGCTTCAAGGCCTCCAGCATTAAGCCCGACTCCACAACAACCCCACCCGCTAAATCCACGTCCACTGAGAAGTCTACCACGGACTTCACGTCCACTGACACGCTGGCCACTCACGTTAAAGCTGTGCAATATGCTAATAAACCGATAAACATGACCAAAAATATGAAGATAGAACAGGCCCTATCTCACCTAGAACCATCCAAGCACATCCCCAATAGTGTAAAAACTAAGACTTCGACAACAGAATCAATTGAGGCCACTGACGTGTCAACCACTGAAGACAGTAAATCTGTGTCATTCTTTACATCTACTGATAAAACAACGACCGACAACTCCTCCGTAACTAATTCCACAAATCAAACATCAAATAGTTTCTTATCTACGTCTACTATCTCCACGGACTTTCTTGCGACTGATAATACCACGGATGCCACCAACGTAACTACTAATGCGACCGATTCCATTGAAATGATCAATGGAACGCTTTCAGAACTAAACACGACATTAGATAGTGGCAATGGTACATTGGACTTCAACGAAACTCTTTCGGTCAACGTTACCAGTTTTCGCGCCAATTTAGAGGATCTTATAGATACTTACCATGCTAACTTCGACAAGGTTGGTACCAGATCTGAGGATAAAGACGACGACAAGAAGCATTCTTTTGACGCTGGCACCAACGACACATATGAACATCAAACCGAGGATGACGTACCGGTATCGTTTACTGCCAGGACAAACACAGACAGAAGCGCCATGATGGTCCAGGGCGAGCAGGGTGTTAAAGAAGAAGTACAGATTGAGAAATTTATGATTAAAATGTTAAACAGTGCCTTCAATCCAAAGCAGAATGAACACGATGATAGCGATTTAACAGAAAACGACAATATGGTTGATGGCGATTTAAATGATACACCTACAGATACTGATCGCGGCTTTAAACAAAAGTCTGGGAAATGGGTTCTTTTCGGAAATGTTGATAAAAAAGAACCCAGAAAAAAGGACAAGTCAAACAAAACAAGCATTCGACTAACCAACACCGACACTGTAGAAGACACTAGTGATGGCGAGTCCGTCATTGAGGAAGATTTAATCGCAGCTAAAAATCAAGAAATGTTTATAGAAGATAATAATATCAATAGTATTGACAACGTAGAATCTTCGGGAGATGTGGACAACTTCCATAACAGCATCATGATTGATAATACAGACAGTGAAACTAAAATGGTTGAATATATTTCAACTGATGAAGAAAAACACGAAAATCTTCGCAACAGAAACTTCTTTGACGCTCCTCTACCAACTCTACCTAACAGTAACGGGACACAAGAAAATGATAATGATTCGAAAAACGCTGAACTGAACACAGTGGTTCAGGTTAATAAGAAACCCGACGTCGCTACGAAGACAAACGTCACCGAAACCGTGGTCATAACGATTAAAAAGGTCAACAAAGACCAAACAAACGATTCTACAAATCACACTTCAAAAGCTCCCAAACCAGAGTCCACGACAAAAACTGAAGTACAAACCTCTACTGATTCAGATTCTGGATCCACAGAAAACACCAAAACCTCCCCGGACGCTACTACAATGGGATCTACTTCTTCTCCTATCGTTGAATCTGAAAACAAAACTCTGAACTCTAGCAGTGAAGATGTTGTTTTAACAATTGAAGAGTCTGTAAATGGCACCGAGCTGATCATGAATGATGAGGCCCCAGTACCAGTCGCCCTGAAAATTGTTAAGATCGACAAATCCACAACAGAGGAGTCTCTTACAACCACAGGTTCGGCACAATCCGAATCAACAACAGAGTCTTCTGAGTCAACGACAGATGGTCTAGAGTCTTCAGTTTCAACAAAGGATTCTTCGGAAGCTACTACAGTGGTTCCCAGTGATGGAGGTACAAACGACACAGCCAAGACAGTGACTGTTAAAACTACGGCTAATGTAACTGCAGCAGCAGTAGCAAAGAATGCCACAGATACAATTCAATCTAAGGCTACAATGAGGTCGGTGAAGTCCGTCACGGGACGGGATGGCACAGTCAGCGAGGTCAAGTTGGTAGACGATAAAACAGTCTTTTCTGGTGATACACCAGAAGACGGCAAGAAGTCATTCATTTCCCTAAGTGATCTTATTAAGTGGTATCTTCGACACTGGAAGAATTATTCCCAGTGGAAAGGTAAAGTTGAGGAGGGTATACCCACCAAAGCGTCATAATAAAACCAACAAGAGTTTACATTATGATGTTAAAATGATTTTCTTCTCTTTTTAACTTTCAATTTAAGAAAACCACACGCCGGTTGTTTGAGTGCCATGCTTCTTTTGAATAAGTTGATCTATAAATATATATAAATACAAAGCACTAATTTGCTACTTTTACTTGAACGAAAAGGGGAGTTTGTATGTTTTGTGGTTTATTTTTAATATAAATACATTTGTATATCAATTTTGTCAACTTTTATGTACAAACAAAATATTAAAGCTTGTTCTTTTCTATTGATAAATAAAGTTATTTCCCCTGGACATAACTTTGGATGCTTTGGTCAAAATTCTTACATACAAACAGTAATTGTTAGACCGAAAATTTACGGAAGAGAACTTAATACTCTTTGCTGAAAAAGGCGGTGATAACTCTTGGTTTGTAGCCGTTATTAATATTTTAAGATTTTGTACATTATAAGGAGATGGGTTCGAAATTCTGTCCAATCTAATTAACATTTGACCTTGCTTTCGGGTCTTTTATTGATGTCTTGACATTTACTCTACAGTGAGATCTAACAACATCTTTGTGTTCGATTTGCCTGATCCGATCGTTCATTTAGCCACTGAACAGATACTTTGGCTTAGACTAGAATGGTTTTGGCCAGTCAGAGACAATTTGAAAGAGACTATGCCAAAGAAATCCTTAGATCGCCATGCCGTGTTGGTCAACCAAAATTTCAACCCGAAATGAAAGAAAGGTCTAATATTAATTGGATTGAAGTTTTATCTTTTTTTTTGAATAAAAAAACGAAATATTAAGGCTTTTATTTGATACCATTTTGTAATTTCTTACTCTATTTCTACTTAAGTGTAGTGCTTTTTGTTTTGTTGATTTGAAGGGAAATATTGTAATGGTTATATTTTATTTTTATTTGTCACGACAAACTGTAGATTTGTTTATTTTTATACCCTAATTAAGGCTTCTTAAGTTGTATTCCTTTTTTTCCACTCATTTAATTTTCTGAATAAATTAGAATGGATTATTCCAGATTTCCCCAGCAGTCTATTTTCGTACACACTACATTAGTCAGTGTGAAAAACGTTTCGATGGAAGATGCCCGAAAAGTTATATTAACTCTTTCTGGTTAGACAACTGCACCAGTTTCTCTTTCGTGGTCAGATTCTCTTGCTCAATTAATATCACCATATTCATATTCCTATCACACAATGTGTTTTATATAGTTGCAATTTTGTTGTCGATCCCTCTGATGATGTTTTGTCCATGGAAAAATGAAGAACTGGTTTTCAAAACGCGACAAACACCATTCCTTTTTTTTTTTTTTTATCAAAATCATTTCCTTGATTTAGGTCTAAAGGATATTGAATTGGTTGATATAATGTGTTATTTCGAGTAAAGGTGGGTTAGTCTCTGTATAATTAACATTTTGTTTGGAAAGAGTAATCGGACTTTGGTCCATATAATCGGTCATATCTTATTAACCCTGGCTTTATCTACGGGTGTAAGATTGTCTACTAAGACAGTTCGTCACCCCACAAAACAGATCATTCCATACTATCTGATGGATGTTTGTTTAGTGAATGGGCCGGGGGGGGGGGGAGCTCCAAAGCAAAGAGTTCTAGTCATTTTAAACTGTGATACATAATTTAATTAATACACCCTTTTTATTGTCGAAGAAAATCGAATGTTTTCCCCATAAACAAAGTAGGACATGGTGTTTATCGCGTTTTTTGAAAAGAGCCGATCCGATGCTTTTACTATATATTTGTTACAACACTGAATTTGCTTTCCCAATATTTATTTATTTTATTTTGTATCTTTAATCGTGTTTCTATCATATCATATAATAGTATAATATTGTCTTATTTTGTTAGGACTTGGCAACATGGGGTTTAGGGCTTATAACTACTTTAATAACAATATTTTTTTTTTACATTAAACATAAATATTTGTTTGGCTAAGAGATAGTTATAGATATGAGTATTCTGAGCAATGTTTTAAATGACGTTTTGGCTTTTAGTAACGCAGTAACAGTACAATCATCTGCGCTAAAATACAAACATAGAATATCAGACTGGACACAATAAAATGTGGTCCAAACAGTATTCATTATTGATCAATCAAGCTGATCTAACTTTCACATTTTATTTTGGTCGATTTCATGCCACCATGTTTGTATTCTCTTAGATTGTTAGTCGTTTATTTCTCCACGAACATCGAGGCCAAATATACGGTAACCACTGAAACGGATCTACATTTAATGCGAATGACATAATTTGTGTATTTTGGGTTTGTTTTTTTTTTTTTTTTGTTTTTTTTTTTTGAGGTGGGCCGGGGTATTATTATCGTCTGATGGTTGTCGCCATTTTATTTCACAACCCTATATGACGTCATACTATTAGAAACATAAGCTTCGATCAATGGGGGAGAGTTTTGTGTTTATTTCTCATGATCTATACCTATCTCTGCCATTTCAATAAAAGATCTTTACTCAAAGTACTGATGTTAATATCAAATTAAGTTACCGTGTGATGTTTTGAAGGAGACACAGGAATGAATTGATTTAAGAGCGAAAGTTTCAATACCAGATGAAACGAAAGATTCTTCCTTTATCTGGGAATGTAGAACAGGAGACGGTAGTTATACAGCAACTTGTTTAGAAAAAAAAAACTAAGGATGGATCATTGTAAAAATTGTGGGAGTATATTTGTGGTAGCTTAAACTAAAGTAGCTGGACAGAAATCGAATCTCGAACCACTTTTCCCCCGTTTAAGAAAAAATCTCGGCAGTATCCTAGCTAGGAATTTGTTAATGCGTGTGCTCTGGTTTGGATAATCCAAGCACAGAAAATGCGAGTTTGCTAAGTGGGGTTTGGGGCATGTTCCCTGGAGATGATTTCGAAATTTATGCGCCATTTAGTGCACTCTCGATCCTTTGTTAACTTAACTAGTGTATCCGGTTCAAAATTGATATGTAAGCATTGTAAATACAAAACAAAAGTACATTTGTAACCAATTTATGTGATTTCGAGGTTCGGACGATAATACAGGTGAATACTGTCTGACTCAAATTCAGCCCCAAAAATCAGATCTTCAGAGAAAGAAATCGAGATAATCGTTGTGACAAAACACTGATATTTCGTCTTTATACAGTAAAAAAGCAAAAAACATATGCGAAATAAAAGAAAAGGGGCATTAAAAAGAAATCCGAATATTTATGCATTTTCCACTCGATGTTTGATACTTAGAGCAATCTCAAAAGATGCGAAGGGGGCTGGGGAGATCCTTTTAAATTGTTTATTGATATTATTATTTTTTACTTTATGTAGCGCATTTTCATTGGCACCAAACAATGCTGGGAGGGAGAGCCCCCCACTTATAACCTTTTAAGAATCTGAGAATATAATGATGATTTTAATTATATCCGAAAGTGCGCCCAACTCCCACTAAATGATCATTATGCCCCTACTCCATCTTGTTTGTAAAATATTATATTAAAACAAATTAATCAAATTCAAATTCCCTTATACGTTGCTGAAGCAGGGTGTGACCCCGACAATTGCTTCCAGTCAATGGGTGTGAGACCACTTCCTTCATAAAAATAAAAACAAAAGAGAAAGTTGCCGATTTTTTTCGATTGTGATTTATGTAAATAAATACACCGTCAAAATGATTGTTCTACAATACAGACAGAAGAATCGAACCTGTTTCATCTGAGTATATTGAGCTAAATGTTTTGGTTAGCTTGTTAAGAATGCTATAAAGTTTAAACAGCAGCTGGTGTTTTGTATATAAATCTATTCCGTATTTTTGTAAAGATCTCTGAACAGACTTTCAGTTTGCTTCAACCTTATCATAATTAAATCCTATCTATTTGTAAATGTTATATAAAGCATATTATAATCTTGTATTCTTTAATTAGCTTCCTAGCTGCTCGCACAACCTACTTTATAAACAGCTTGTGTACTCCTATGATATTATAGTCAACGTGAACAGTAAACGCTTTGCTTTATAACTTTTTTTTCATTATATTGTTCAAAATGTTTTTTTGCTCCCCATTATTTGGTTTTATATTTGGTGTTTTTCAATTCGACCCGATTAAAGTGTTCACGACAAATGTGTGTTTATATTCTGTGCAGTCAGAAGCGGCCAAGTGAAGGGAGACAATGCAGCTTTGTCATGGGTTTAGGATTTTCGCGCCCACTTCAGTTTTTGTGCCCCCGTATACAGTGGCTTTAATATACTACAAATCGACCCTAGCCAAAAACTGAAAGACAGCTACACCCCCCTCCCTCCCTCTCAACGAAATAAATATTGGTTTTTTTTTTGCCTCCCCTACCCTATCAAGATGTATAGCAGTCACTGGGGTTAAGATGTTTGGCTGTCAAGGGGTTAATCAAGATGTTTGGCCGTCTCTGGATTAATCAAGATGTCAAGCTGCCACCAGGGTTAATTAAGATGTGTATCAGTCACAGGGGTTAATCAAAATCATGTAGTTGTCAAAGGGGTTAATCAGAAACATGTAGTTGTCTAGGGGTTAATCAAAAACATGGAGTTGTCATGGGGTTAATCAAAAAGGTGCAGTAGTCCAGGGGTTAATCAAAAACTCTTATCTTTGCCACAGGGTTAATCATGATGTTTAGCAGCCACAGGGTTAATCAAGCTAGGTAGCAGTCCCAGGGATTAATCAACATGTGGAGCAGTCATAGGAGTTAGGGGTTAATCCAGATGAGTAGCAGTCCCAGGGATTAATCAACATGTGGAGCAGTCATAGGAGTTAGGGGTTAATCTAGATGAGTAGCAGTCACGTCACAGAGCTTAACCATGATGTGTAGCAGTCACAGGGTCAATCAAGTTGTATAGCATGCACATGGGTTTAATCTAGATGTGTAACAGTCACAGAGGTTTAATCTAGTTAATAAAGCTGTATAGAAGTCACAGGGGTTAATCTAGATGAGTAGCAGTCACATGGGTTAATCATGTGTAGCAGTCACAGAGGTTAATCTTGACGTGTAGCAGTCACTGGGGTTAATCTAGATGTGTAGCAGTCACAGGGTTTAATCTTGACGTGTAGCAGCCATAGGGGTTAATCGTGACGTGTAGCAGTCACAGGGGTTAATCTAGATGTGTAGCAGTCACAGGGGTTAATAAACATGTATAGTAGTCACAGGGTTAATCACACAATCTGCAACTTCTCCTCGTTACACAATATTTTAAAATACAGAACACAGTTTTTAAATAAATTAAATTTATTATACATATATCTAACAGTTAAATCAATATTGAAATAAAACATCTTTATAAAAGTCTGTGCTGCACAAAATGTAAAAGATCACATCTCCCATCCCCGTTCCCACAGTACCTGTAACTTATTCTACAGTACCAGCGGTTGCCAGACAAGATACACCCACATTCTGCGAGAGGTGGATAGAGAGCGATTTTCATACAATCAGGGGTTATAACTCAGAAAGTTACGATCCAATATTTACCAATATTGAAAGGAACCAAGATCTGTGGATTATAAATATAATATGCATTTCAAGTTTCATAAAAATTAGATGAGAATTGTGACATCTAGAATGTCCACAAGCAAATACGTGATTTTTCGTACTATCAGGGGCCATAATCCACAAAGTTACGATCTGATACATGCCAATTTTGACAGGAACCAAGGTATTTGGGAGATAGACCTATATTTCAAGTTTCATCAAAACCGGATAAAAGTTGTGACCTGTAGAGTGTCCACAAACAAATTGTGGACGGACAAGGGCGACGACAATATAAGCCCACATGAAAATGTGGGCGTATAAATATAAAAATTATATGTATTTTAAAGTTTTGTTTTGTTGACCATATATGGTTTTTATTATCATCATGAGTTAAACATACTTTAAGTTGTTCATCAAACAAAGAAAATTGTGATCTTTCAAAATAAACACTTTAGATTTCATTTAAATTTCAAAGATTCACAAATACTTAAACTAAAATATTTTAAGAATTCTGCATTTACAGTGGTTAACAATTAAAATCCTAGCAATCTTAAAATATTCTGGTTTAAAATTTTGTGAACAAGACTCCAGAAGTGCTACTGACCCTGGTTTGTGGATGTATTTTCCTATACCACAGATTGCGAAATTAAATGATTACCAGTTAGCAATAAGAAATCATCCAGGGAAAAGAGATCTGAAGAAAGGATCACTGCAAGTGCAACTTACATTGTATTAAATGTGTCAAGTTGTAACATTCAAAATCAATATAAGATTATTAGACTAGGCTTATAGAAAATACATATATCAAAACATGAACATGACAACTTTTTTTTTTATTTCAAGTTCAGGCCAATCATATCGTAAATAAAAGGTGTCCCTAATAACATGTGCATGAATAAAATAAAATTATATCTTTTTACTTCACAAGATTCCGGCTAATTCTAAGGTTACAAGGTCTTTAGTAACATATGAATTGGCATGAATAAAATAAAACTGAATCAATTTTATTTCATGAAAGTTCTGGATAATACGTTTAAATGGTTCTACTTTTTACATAGCTTCAAAATTGTAATGATCGGGGAAAAGAGTTGTTTTAACAGAGTTTATCGAAGATGTCAAATACCTTGCCCTTTCTAATAGTGTGTCATATTATATGATGGGGCTCCTTTGTACATAAATGCATTTTTCTCAATTTTGTAAATTCATTAGAAATTGACAATAATGTGACTTTCGCAAAATAAACAAAGAAATCCAGAGTATTACCGGATATGAAATAGTGATTTTAGTTGTTCCAGATAATTATTGAACATTTTTAATTTTGTGATGGATAAATATCCATAAAACTGAATAATAACCCATATTGAGACTGAAAATATTGACAGGAACCCGAGAGTGATTATGCCTGAAATAGTCTGTGACAGTTGATTTAATCCCAGACTTGATATGGTTGATAATGATAAAAAATGATCCTTTTATTTCATGGAAGTTCCAGACAATCATAAAGTATAAGATGTGTTCATGAAGTTTGGACGGCAGAGTTTTATCACATAAATAAATAATAACAACAATATCACAGACAAGGATATATAACAGATAATATATATGTTGAATATAAATAGAATGTTATTCTATATAACATATATCTCAAGATGTGACAGAAATATCAACACTATAACATAATAAAGCGATAGATCTGGCTGGACTACTAACAAAAAAAAAAAAAAAAATTGGGGGGAATGTTATTCAATTAAAGTATCGATGTGTCATTTTTGTTTTACGCAAAACTATCAAATTGCTCAAATCCACACAAATATGTGCTCAGATTGATTATATAATTCTATATCCCCCTCTCCAGCTTTAATTCATTCAGATCTAAAAAAGGCCTTTCATTTCTGTTTGCCCACAACAAAATGACGGCGACTTATTACATGAAATGACATGAAATAAAATGGGGTTTAACATCCTACTGTTCTGCTCCAACTGGGCTAATGAAGATGGAACTTATTACATAGCGAGCAGAATAGATCAATAAAATTTCAATTCAACATAACTTTGTAAATACTGATCGGAATTGAACCATTCCTGTTAGCGATTCTTATTGTGGTTTGCGCGGCATTCCTATTTCTTAAAGCTAAAATTTCATATTTTTAAGTTATGTTTTTAAAATTTATTAAAATAAAGCTTTAAAATAGATGGTATCCATAAACCGTCCTACCTTGTTAAAGAATAATCCTATTAAACCTATAATTCCTATTGCCAGCTGAGAAATTGGCAAAAATATCATTTTCAACTTCAAATTCCAACGTTTGAAGGAAGCTAATGCATGGAGGCAATATGAAAACAAGGGAGGTAATTGTGTTATTATTTCCTGTGTCAATGATTTTTAAGGGTGGGAAATAATGCCCATGGTCGTATAATAGTGAGTTGACAACATATTGAGCAAAAGACATAGAAATAATTATGTTTTGACTTTCTTAGAAAATATGAATTTATAACTTTAACACGACACATCAAGACTTTAATTTCCTGTTCTTCTCGACACAAAAGTGACATAAAACCAACAATATTACAAAACAAAAATTGACTATTATTTTATCAAGAGTTACGCAAAAAAAAAACGTTTTTTACAACTTTGTGTTTTTACTCAAATTTCAAATATATCCTATCCCTCAAATATTTAAAAGCTTACAAACTAATTCCTCAGTGGTGCTAATTTATGCATTTTGAGAGAAAAAGTCTGCAGAGTTTAAAGAAGATAGTATATATTATTGACATCCATCTTTCTCTTTCTAATATTTTCCATCTGGTTGAGATCTTTGTTGACTGTTATTGGTTTTTCTTGGACTTGTTGTCCCTGTAAATCAAAATATAATAGGTTGTAGTGTGTACAAAGTTTCATAACGATATGTTGAAATGAAATGAAATAGGGTTTAATGTTCTACTCCGAACAGGGCTAATGAAGATGGGCATACGCCATACAGTGTGCTATGAGAGAAATTTTGCACGACAGCCTACTCTAACATCATATTCCAACCATCAAGGGATCTTTTACTTGCATGCCAATGTGTACACGGGACTTCGGTTTTTCGTCCCATCTGAATGACTAGACAGCTGTCCTTGTCAGGTCCTCCGCCCTGCATCACTGACAAGGGGGAACCACGCCGGAAAATCTAGATGAACTGTCTCGGCCAATGCAGGGATCAAACACCAGACCTCCAGGCTAGCGAGCCAGCGTCTTACTCACTTAGCAACCGTTACCCCATATTGATTGGAAGTTTCTCACATTTTAATGTGGCCGCATAAAAACAAAAATAACTTCAGATCAAATTATAACATTTAGAGAAACCTTGATAGTGATTAAGTAATATTTATTATAATTGACCTGATTTTCCTGCCGAACTTGGTCTGGGACCAGACTGACTGTATTGAGGTTGAGGTGTGGCACGTGGAATAGAACCTCGACTTATTGGACGTTTACCGCTACTGTCAGGGGTTCGAGGTATCAATGGTTTAGCTCCAAATGCACTTGCATATTCTTTTACACTAGAATTAAAAATAGAGTAAAAATAATAAATATATGCCTTCTTCAACAATTTAAATATAGATCTGTTTTAAAACTGGACACATCAAGTTGATAGCAGTATACTATCACTATCATCCCTATTCACTACAAAGTATAAAATCGCCACTGTTCACTACAACAAACATTATCATGAATATGTACTACACTGGATATTATCATCACCATTCACTACAAGTGACACTGTCATCGCTATGCCCTATAAGGGACACTGTCGTCACTAACCCTACAAGGGAAATTATCATCACTGAGACATTATCACTATTCATTTCAAGGGACATTATCATCACTATTCACTACAAGGGACACTGTCATCGCTATGCCCCCTACGGGACATTATCATTACTATTCACTACAAGAGTCTATGATATCAGGTCCACTATGAAATGAGGTTTAATGTATTGTACTAATGTTTGGGACTAATGTAAGGTTAATCTTATTTCAATGATAAATTGTGCAATACCAGGTAAGAATACTGCTCCGAAGAGCTCCATCTCACCCTGCTCTACTTCAAATTATTACAGTCAAGGGATCTTTACATTTACAACCAATTTCTACATGTAACCTTTTTTTTTGCTCATCGGTAAGACAAAACTCCCCTTCCTTGCTAGCTCTGCAGGTGCAATTTCTGAGAAAGTGAGAACTTGGCTTGAAAATCCTTATGATTCTTCTACAGGATTCAAGCATGGGATATTCTTATTGTGAGTATACAGTCCTAACCACACAACCACCTTTGCCCCCAACAAGGGTCAATATGAATGTTTAAGACAACATAGAAGTCCATATAGTAATTTGTTATTAAAATGAAGAAGATCAACATACTTAGCTTTAGGACCAAGTTTTTCCATGGCTTTAGTTGATGGTCTCATACTCCTTTCTAGAGCCTCCTTATTACTAGTTTCTGTATCTTCTATAATATGAAATACAATTAACACATTAGTCTTTCCGTAAACAACTATCAACATTCTGTGATACAAAAAACAATGAACACATTACCAACTATCATCTTCTATATAACTTCTGTAGATCCAAGGGGTTTGGGAAGCTGAATGGTCTAATGTGTTTGCTTTAGTCATTGAGTCAAGTTGCATGGTCTTGCTTGATCCCACAATTGTACATGTTTCTCCAGGTGATTCAGTTTCCTCCAACTGCTAAAGACCCCCTACACACAAGTGAACTATTTTGAATTAAAGGGTACCATATTTTATTCCCAAAATAACCTAGTTTGTTTAGCTCTATTTCTCTCTCTTTAGTTTGTATCGAATGAGGTAAAACCTCATCTCTCTCTCCTCCCCCCCTCACTTGTCACATATACACCAGGGATTGAAACAATGCCACATGACCCAATGTGAGACCTTCTGACCTAAAGCAAAGCATAAGACCACTTTTCCCCATAAAGAAAACCATTTCATTTATTTAATTTTAAATCAAACATAACACTTTTAAAGGACAAAATTACGAAAGTCAGTTCATTAGTTTCAACTTTAAACAAAAAAAGATTGAGCAACATTATTTTTCGACTTTCAAAAGGACAGGGGAAAATTGGATTCATCAACCAGTAAACACTAACCTGGCCATATTGGGATTAACAACTAACCTATTGTATATTTTTATTTCAATAATTTGTATGCCCTAGAGGGGGGGGGGGGGTCTCTTAGGAAATGAAATGAAATGAAATGGGGTTTAACGTCCTACTGTTCTGCTCTGAACTGGGCTAAATGAAGACGGGCATACGCCATACAGTGTGCTATGAGAGAAATTTTGCCTGGGCAGCGGCACTACGGCCTACTCTTATATTGAATTCCAACTGCCAAGGGATCTTTTGTGTGCACGGCAATGTGTACACAGGACCTCGTTTTTTTGTACCATTCGAACAACTAGACAGCTGTAATTGTCAGACCCTCCGTCCTACATCACTGACAAGGGGGAACCACACCTCAAGCTGTCAAGCAATCATCTTTACCCCCAAAATAAAACTAAATTTTTTTTACAATCTTGATAATTTCAACCTTATATCTGTGTGTCCTAGCTTACCCTATGCTACTGTTTCATAAGATGACAATTAATCAGAAATCATACAGTGTAATAGAATCATAACTTACTGGCATTACTTTCTTTTTCATTTGACCGACTTCCACTTCTAGTTGGTGGTCTGGCAAGAAGAGCATCCCCCTGTCCAGCTTGGGTCCCTCCTCCTACGATAGATTGACTTGAGATCCGACCATCAGCCTGAGAACTTGATCTAGAAATACAAGGAAAACAATGCCTGTATAACATAGACACAGCACAAAAACATATAGTGTTGCACAGAACAGAAGACAATAAAAATACAACACAAAAACATAGTTTTACACAGAACAGACAAGACAATAGAAAGAAATGAAATGGGTTTAACGTTCTACTGTTTTGCTCCGACTGAAATATTGAAAAGCGCAAGAACATACAAAGTAGACCTACTGTGAACTCAAACAATAGTTTAACACAGTAAAGGTCTATTGGGAGCGCAGTGAGTAGGACACAGAGAAGGCCTAAGGTGAACCCAACTGAAATACACAGTTTTACACAGAGTACAAGTGAAAAATACAGAGTTAAACACAGAAAAGGCTGACAGTGAATTCAACTCAAAAACTGAGTTCTATACAGAGCATAGTGACAAAAAAACAAAACAAACCCAAACAAACAAGAATTTAAAAGAGTACAGTACAGTGAAAGCGACAGAGATTTACACAGAGTAAAATACCAAAGATATAAATCTTACAAATCAAAACATTTCCTTTTTTAATTATATTTTTAAATAATAGTTTATTTCATTGAATTTTTTACATTGATTGTCTGTCACTCTCATATTATTCAACATGTTAATTTATTAACTGAGTGTGACATGGTTCTTGTCAGAACACAACACACAATTCAAACCTGGAATAATCTGGTTAACATTTGACAACCATGGCCCCTTGACAAACGTGAACCCTAATTTAAAGAACAATAAGAATATATTGTACCTGACGTTACCGAGACGAGATTCAGTCATCTTTCTCTGTCCTGGTGTAACAGGTCTTTGTAATAACTGATTCTGTTCTAATATCTGAAACAATAAAATTAACGAATCTGAACAAATGTGACTGACTTGATTTGCCAACTTGTCTGAATTTTAATTAAGACACTGAGAATGAGTTGGAATCTGGTTGAAATGTTCAGTTTCTTTGAATACCAAGATTTACACTCACATTCAATTTGTAAATAACAAAACATGATAGTTTTATCATAATTAATAGTCATGAAAGATGCTAACTTAATTCAAGAACCAGCAGTCAATCAATATTAAATAGAGAGAGAGAAATGGGGTTTAACATCCACTCGACACAAACTAGGTCATTTTGGGACTAACATATGGTTTAATTTTATTTCAATAATTTGCTTGTGCGTAGGGGTCTTTAGCCCTAGAAGGAAACCAGAGGACCCAGAAAAAACCCACGTGGTTGGACAGACTAATTAAATAAAACAGTACTGTAAGATTTTTATTAAACCACTAAATAGGATAGAAACATAATAAAATGTACTCTGAACTGGTAGATATAAATGGGATTTCACATTCTACTTTTCTGCACCAACAAATGGGCAAATGAAGATGTTCAGGCTTGAAATAGAATACAACCTAATCCGAATAAGTGGGTTGCTACATATTTGAGAAATATCAGCAGATCCATGTTGAATTCCTATATCTTCTCACCTTTTTCTTGTTTTTATCAGCGTTTGTGAGGTAAACTGCATTCAGAAGAGTTTCTCCAAAGAGTTCTCCAGGTTGAGGAGTTAAGGTCTCATCTTTATCTAAATCAGCTTCCAGTGTGTCCTGATCTTCCTGGAAAAAAAGGCAATAATTTTGTCTCTATTATGTTATGTCTAATAAGTATATCTAAGATACAACCATTCTACCAATCACTATTGTAATAAGTATATCTAAGATACAACCATTCTACCAATCACTATTGTAATAAGAATGGTGACAGTTTATAATATGTATATATATATATTGACTGTTATCAAATGTAAACA
The DNA here is from genome assembly GCF_932274485.2 of Patella vulgata. Classification (NCBI taxonomy): domain Eukaryota; kingdom Metazoa; phylum Mollusca; class Gastropoda; family Patellidae; genus Patella; species Patella vulgata. The sequence continues at coordinate 11,814,981 of NC_065885.2, forward strand.
ATTTGGAGAACAGAAGGCATTGTAAAATTTTAATCATACTTGATTTCAACCAGACTTCAAGTAGCACAGACTACTGACAAAGATGTAGTTTAGATTAATAAAACATGATTAGTTTGATTCTAACATTGGAATGCTTACCTCTCCATCTTCATCTTCACCATCATCGTCGCCATCTTCTTCTTCTGCTGCTTCATCTACAAAAGATAACTTACAATATATTTTTAAGACTTACTAAAGAGGTATTAAGAAAACAACCTAATAATTCTAATTAATTTTTTAATAATAATGTATTCAAAATAACCTGGACTCACTTGAATACTGAATATCAAGCCCTGAGTATGTCTAAGCAATGGTAATTTAGTTATTCATATGGATACATGTGCAATGTGAGGTAGGAGCATTTTGCCCTAACAGCATTGTTACTGTCTATTCTTTTTTTTTGACTTTCAAATGTCAAGGTTGAATAAACCAGCAAAAATGTGACATTTATCTTTAATTACGGACAAAAGGACCATAATTATTTAAAATAAGAAAGAAATACCATTGAGCCCAAAAATAACTTATTTTTAGAAAAACATTATCCTCTGAAAGGTGATTGGAGCATCTTTTATTCCAAAAAGCATTATAGTAATATTCTATGTGAATATAAACCTACTAGAATTAAGTTGTTTTATAATGAACTCGATCTGCCTGTTCATGTCTGGTTGGTCATCTTTGATAAAACATTTCAGTATCGCTTCCATATCCTATAAAATATATTAATCAAAGTTAACAAAAATAAACACTTTTACCTCAGATTATTTTGTTCTTTTATGAATTAAAGATGGTAATAGCCAAAGCATAAACTTTGTGTGAAAAATGAATCCTACAGGAAAAAGGTTTTGGGCTTTTGGATTATTTTATTTCAAATCAAAAGTATGTATAATACTAATGAATCATTTATTCCCAATTGACATCATTAAATCTTTAGAGATAATAAAAAAATTTAAAAAATAGATTCACCATTCTCTTCGCCTCTTCTCTGATGCTAGAAATAGCTAATATACTGTAAAGAGCTCCATTTACATATGGCCTGATCTATAAATATAATAGTGCAGCAAAAATGTGTTAGTTATATTGATTTTCAAATTATAACACAAGAACACACAATGGATACTCAAATTTTACAATCTATCTGTTGGTTATCTCTTATACATCTGGAAAGTCTTCTAAATCTTTGCAACTTTGTGAACAAAACAAAGTTAAATTTAAATAATCTATCAAAATAAATTTAGATATATATATATATATATATATCTTAATCAGAATGTAAAATGAACATACCTCTGTATTTTCATGTCCTAATAAATCACTTAAAACTTTTAATGTTTGATGGGAATTCTTGGAACATCTTATTTTACCTGTAACAAAAATAAATTATACCAAATGTATTAACAAGTCATATTAGTTTTGAAACAAGTTTTTTATGCATATGTAATCGTTTAATAAATAATTATATAATAAAATGGGGTCTACGGTCCTACTTTTCTGCTCAAACTGGGCTAACGAAGAAAACTTGCACCATGCAGTGTGCCATGAAGGAATGTTTGCGCAGACAGCGGCACTAGGGTCTACTCTTTTTTTCTTTCTGAATTCCAACTTTTAAGGGTTCTTTTATATGCACACCAATGTGTACATGGGACCTAGTTTTGATTCCCATCCGAATGACTATACCTTGTCCCTTGACTCTTCGTTTTACACCACTGATGAACTTTTCAGGCCAACATCAGGATCAAATACAGGAACTCTAGGTTAGTAAGCCCATGTCTTACTCACTGTCGTACTGCAGCTCACAAATAATATATGGTCACAATTTTTTTTTCTAATTCCTTAACAGACAGCTTTATTTGTGGAATTTACCAACACGAAAGGAGACACCACTGAAGTTTTATTTTTATACCTTCTCATTGAATTAAGACGTCCAGTGAATGAATGTTTTTTTTAAAAAAAGAGCCAGGTCTTTTTATATGTATCAAGAGACAAGAAATAAAATAAAATACGGTTCACTAAAGCATTAGCTATTTTGATAAATTGTGAATTTACCTGAGGTTCTGAGGCAGAGATTCATAAGGAGAGCGACAGAATATTCCAGGGTATAATCTGACAAATTATCATTATCTTCTAGAACACCCACTAACCACTCTATAACACCCTTTTCTATCATTGCGGTCTGTAACGCTCGTCTGTAATACAAAATAAACCATCATTATCTTCTAAAATACCCACTAACGACTCTATAACACACTTCGCTATCATTGTGGTCTGGAACACTCAGTTATAACATAAAAGAAACTATCATTATCTTCTAGAACAGCCACAAACCACTCTATAACACACTTTTCTATCATTGTGGACTGGAAACTCACTTATAATAATATATATATAGAGAGAAATGGGGTTTAATGTCCACTCGAAACAAACCAGGTCATTTCGGGACTAAGACATGGTTCAATTTTATTTCAATAATTCGCTTGTGCGTAGAGGTCTTTAGCAGTGGGGGGAAACCAAAGGATCTGGAGAAAACCCACGAGGTTGGACAGGCGAGCCTACTCCTTGTCATGTACAACCAGGGAATCGAAACCACCCCAGTTGACTGAATGACAGACCTTATGATACAATACACACAAGCTAACCATTCAGCCATCGCCCGACCCCACTTATAATATAAAAGAAACTATCCTTATCTTCTATTCTGTAACACTTGCCTATGGTATTATATAAAAGAAACTATCATTATCTTGTATAGAACACCCACTAACCATTCTAGAGACCTTTCTCTATCATTGCAAAACAAAATATTTATGACTACTTATTGTAAGCAGTAAATGCTCAGAACAAATCTAATTCAAGATATTGATGTAAAGAATTTTATCAATCTCACTCCAATCTATCAAAATCAACAAATAAAACTGTTTATCTCTACTTAGCCTTAGATGAAAATGCTCGAAATCATCCAGGACTTTCAATTCACAAAATAATGACAAATTACCTTAAACTTAGTTTCTGTAGAGCACCAAGTATCATCTCTCTTGTGACAGAATCTTTGTCTTCGGAATGTAGATTTGCCAATAACGCTGGTGTTAAATCAGGATTAGAGGAGAGATATGTTCTACCTGAAACAAGATTGATAACTTATCTATTATTGTAGGCCCATCTATTGTATTCTTGGTTCTAATTTTCATTGGTGTTCTCTCCCTTCTGGTTTATTCTTTGTGAGCTCCCGAGATCACCTCCATTTGAGAATTTTATTTTCTTTCAACTTCACACAAGGCAGCGAAGATTTATCATATTTTTTTTCAAAACCAGTTCTCAAATGTTAGAGTGGATGCACAATGCAGGGTAGATTATTATTAGCATATAGGATGCGTTCGAGAGATAGATATCAAAACAACGATGTCGGGCAAACAGCCATTTTCTGCCGAACTTGCCCCGAACCTCAAGCGTACACTAAAGGAACCAAAAAGCTATTAAGAGTTATCTCCAATTAACTACTTTGGAATATTATATAATTACTAGGACTATCTCATTTCGAACAGGAGGTGTTTTTCATCCCATCTACAGCACTTTATTTTGTCCTATCATAAGCCGGCATAAACAAAGCTAGATAAATCTTCAAAGGTCTTCTTGGTCAATGTAGGAATTAAAACCTGGGGCATTCAAGTAATTCAAGAACGAAATTTAAACTGTAATGGGTCCTTTTACAATGTACATGCCAATGTGTTCGTGAAATCTGTTCCACACTACTAACCTGGGAGGTACGAAGCTGAAACCCCCTAGTCAGTGAGCCAAGACCTGACCAACTGAACCACTAATATAAAGATGATCAAAGCAACTTACCGACACATAATGATGCAAAAGCATTATAAAGTCTGGCTGTTCCTTGTTTCACATCCTCTGATTTGGATGTTAACAGTTTCTTCATTGAATCCTGTAAATAATAAACATAAACTTTTATCAGGCGACCAAAGATGAATTGTTACGTTTTCTATTGGGCGACACAGTATTGAATCCAGTCAGTAATGAGAGAAAGAAATGGGGTTTAACGTGTAAGTACGGGTCTATAGCAGGATAATGGAGAACCCAGAGAAACATCACGGGCCCACAGGGTTTTGCAGGTAACCCAAATCCTTGTCAGGTACAAGTGATAGTTATGGTAAGATGCATCTTCTTTCAGGAAACCTATAGCTAACAAGTTCCTGATGTCTGAATAATAGATGTATCTTCATTCAGGAAACCTATAGCTAAGCTAACAAGTTTCTGATGTCTGGATAATGAGTTTACTACTGACTGTATTAGGACTAAAAGTCATGCTGATTCTATAAACAACAAAACGTTATTAGACTGAAGTTGAGAATTTACTTAATGTGTTAAATGTATCAATAAAAAAACAAAACTATCTGCATATTTTTGTGTTTCTGGATCAAAGATATTTCTCATAAACAGTGATTAAAAGTAAATTCTTAACTTAAGTCTGAGAATGCTTTGTAAAACTAGGGCTAGGACAATATCTATGACTAGGATGACTAATATACTTACTCTGTAAGGACCAGGATTAGCGCAACCCAGTATATCATTATTAATATACTGATTAATTATAGCATCACGTTTCTCTATGTGAGACTTTGTTAATCTCTGAAATAATAACACATGTAACATATGTAAGAAAGTGTTCTATAAATCACAAGATTCTCTGAAAATAGATTTTAAACAACATGTTTCAAAAAATATATATAAAAAATATATAAGAATGGTTCTATAAAACCCAGACACTTTGTTAATCTCTGAAAATAGATTTTAAACATGTATTTAATAACAATAAAAAAAAAGCAATCTATAAAAATCCACCACCTCTTGCTAATGTTATGACTCTAGTTGTGTGATTGTGATCACTGAATGGTAATGCCTTGACTTTACCAGAGGCCTATTATTTTTGTTTTACTGGAATTTACAGTTTAATTGTTTTTGTCTCTTGTCATTCAGGCTGACTTGGGCAAAGCTACAAATTATATTAGCATTTTTCAGTTGATAGGAATTAACCTACCCATCGTAAGGCTTGCAGTAATAAAGCTTGGTTCCTTGGTGTTCCTGTCATCAATTCATTTCTCACTTTTCGATAATCTAAGGTAGGAAATTGTTCAACTTCAACTGTTTTGGTAGCCCTGTAAATTTTATATGTAAAATTTCAAAGCTGACTAAAATAAAAGCACTTCAGTTTGGGAATTTGCCAAAACATCCTCAGTAGAGTCAACAGCAAGGAATTTATTGGCTCTGAGGCCAACTACATATAAACTAAATGACATCAAAATCTTATTGGGGGTGGAGTGGGGTCTAATATATTCTGCACCGTAGATCACTAGGCCTGTTATCTATGCTAGTTTTGGGTTCTATCCCAGGCTACTACATTCTAATAAATCTTGAAAACAACAAAGACAGACACACATAACTTATATTTAGAAATGAAATAAAATGAGGTTTCACTTCCTATTTTTCTGTACCTGTCAGGCTAATGAAGATGGGCAAACACCAGTGTGCTGTGGGGGGAAATTTGACCAGACAGTAGTGCTAAAGTCTACTATTATTTTCGAAACCCAAATGTTGAGACTTATTTTGTCTCTACACAGGATCCTGCTTTCTTGTCCCATCCAAATGACTAGGCAGTTTTCCTTTCTAGGCTCTCAATCCTGTACCACTGACAAGGGGGAAGCATGATTAAAATCCTGGGAACTCCTGGTTGGTAAGCCAGTGCACTAAAACACTGAGCCACTGACCAGGATCAAAACAAGTTACCAACTCATAGTGATAGAAACGCCAAGATTTAGAATTATAAAAGTCAGTTACCTTGTAGGAGCTACAGACGCTCTTAACGCTTCTCCTGCTGTACCTGGTCTTGTTAAATCTATTGAATTCCTCATGTGACCAGCAAACAATCGTGTACATAGCTGAGATAAGTATTCAGGTGTGATCTAAAACAAACAAATGAAATACCATATATATCTAAAATAAGAATCAATGAAACATTTTCTTCATTCCCATTTTAGTCGTTTTTAGACTGACATTTTAGTTTTTATTTCTTTGTGTGAAAAGTCAGGGGCAGAATTTTGCCTCGACATGGGTGTTTCTACCTAATCTTTTCCCAAATCCATATGCTAAAGGATCTTTTACATCGACTACTATTTGAACATGGGATCTCCATTTGTCGTCCCTTCTGGCCAACTAGACATACACTTTCGTCAGCTAGCAGTCGCACTCGCTGACAAGTGGGAACAAGGTAGGAAATATAAGAAAACTTCTTCTTGTGGCAATGGATTTATGCTGCACTTAATTATCCTGTAGTTTTTACAATATTTTCAGTAATAGATAGGATTCTTATTATGGGGGTCTCGAACAAAACACGGGCCGCTTTTACTTAAGACAACATTTATATAAATGCCCTGTGATATAAACACTTCACAAAAGCCTGGAAATACATGTACCTGGTTGACACCGTTCTTTTTTAGAAAATGTCATTTAAAAAAATATTGCGAGTAAAATTCCCAGAATGTATCAAGGAGAAAATGAACTAAGTATAGGTCATAGATCAGAATCGAACCTAGCATGGTAATCAAATGAAATGTCTTATTCTTCTTCGCTAACCTGACTAAAAAAACAAAGACGAGCATACGTCATGCAATGGGCATTGAGAGAAATTTTACAATGATAGACTTGCTATGTTGTACTCTTATTTCGATTTCTATGTTTCAGGAATTCTTGGGAATCTTTAAGAAGCTGCCAATGGTATACACAGGACTCCATTTGTTTTGTCCAAAAGATTTGTCTCACCAAGCCTTCTATCTTGCACTAATGACAAGGGAAAACCAGGCCAGAAAACCCCCAAGGACTTCCTCAGTCAACACTGGGATCGTTATCAAGGCCTCCCACCATAATGACCAAACCACTGAGGCCCCCTTAAAGAAATACACCCTCTGTCACAGATTGTGTCATATTCAGATTCTGACAAATACAATTTGTCCAGTATTTTTTCCTGAATTTTACTGATGTGTTAATACCTATCTGGCACAAACATCTTCAGAATTTAGATTCAGATTCCATACAGGTCTCTTGTCTTGGATATATAAATTAATTAATAATGTATACTTTATATTATTTTACATGATGTGACAATGCAATAGGTGTAGGTGTACAGTGCTGGCTTATGACACAGGGGCTTGTAGCTAATAATATCAACAGATTTATAATAGTAATAATACTCTATATAACAAAACATGCCCTGCTGAAGTGACATTTGGTAGATGTGAAATATACAAGACATTTCAAATTATATCGATCATCATTATGATTTTTTTTTTAAACTACCAGTGCAAAACATTAATCTTTACAAATATGATACACTCTAATTTTAAACTCCTGGTGAAAACATTTCTTTTATCAAATGTGATCTGAATTACAACCAACTCTTGGTAAAGAAGATACGAGACAGTCATTAATAAAATATAGAGAATTCAATTACAGGCCCCTGTGTCTTAAAATGCCTGTGTGCTGATGGTTGCTGTTTGTGCATGAAGGCATGGAGTATCTGTTTGTGCATGAAGGCATGGAGTATCTGTGCATGGTCTGTTTGTGCATGAAGGCATTGAGTATTTGTTTGTGCATGAAGACATGGAGTGTCTGTGTACAGTCTTGTTTCTAGCAGTAAATGTTTTGTAAAGAGTGAATATGACAACATACATTCCTGTTCAAAGCAGACTTATCCTCAACCAATAATTTTAGAATGCAATTTTAAGATTACTTTTAATTGTGTATGGTCTGAAAGTCATTATATGTCTTTCAATTTGTTATATTGTGCCTGCAGCCTGTACTGGATGTACTTTTTCTAACCTAGTACCCACATAGTTTGATTTATTCCAGTTAACCAAGCACTGATTTATATGCAGGAGGGTTTCACGAAAAAAAATGTTACATGACTGAAAGAATTGAGTGTGATAATGATGTTGAAAAAACATTCCCAACCTGTCAATGCAGGCAAAAATAAGTTCCAATTCATGATTTTTTGTATCGGGCTATTCAATTCAGAAGTTTGATGCTGGTTAACAAGTCATAACTTTTACTTCCTTATATATACTCAGCCCCATTTGTCGGGCTCAACAATATATGTTGTCATTTTTGTGGATTAAAAAGAAACTTAATCATTTTTAGGTGGCTAGGTATCAATGAAACCCAACATATACAGTCCCCGCCTTTATATCTGAAGTTATCAAGAACTATGCAAATAAAATCAAATATTATGTGGGCAAGTGAAAATATTTTATCGACCAATACAATATGATAAAAGTGTTGTGAAGATTTTGTCGACTAATGAAATTGAAAATAAAAAAAAGGCAAGAAGCTGAAATAAATAAAAAAACAGAATAGAGAGAAACTGAAAGTAGTGGTATATATATATACACGTTACAAAATAAACTTGAATTTAGTTCTTCTACTTACAACCTTAGAATTATTTATCTGAGAGAAAATAATGAAAATTTACATGAAATTGAAATCATAATAAATGAAGGATCCTTTTTTTTGTAATCCAACATTTTGGAAATAAATACAGGAATTTGAATATTTTTCTCTAATAAGATTTTTAATGACTCTACAATTACATCAACTGGTTATAACATGGCCCAAGATCTGTGTGGTTACACCAAAATCTTTAAACAGATCTGGCATCAACATCAGTGGTCTTTATCCACAGATCTCACTACTGTTAACTAGCAAATAATAACATCAGTGGTCTTTATCCACAGATCTCACTACTGTTAACTAGCAAATAATAACCAATCTGAGTCCTTCTCTTCTGCAGGTCATAGATCAATCCCATTAAAAGTATAGAAAATTGCCCTATCTAATTAATCCTTTACAAGTCTCTAAATGAACAATTATTGAATTTAGAAGCCATATACAATGTACAATAAAACTTACCGGTTTTCCTTGAACTGTTGATTCTAGAGCATCAACAAGATCAGCTGTTATACCAATTAGATTATGATAATCAGCCTGAAAAATATTCATTTTTAATTGTAGGTCATAGGGTCAGCAAACACGTCACAAATCATCCATTACCTAGAATAGTATGATCAATAGAAATTTTTTCACATTATGAGGCCCGATTAAATGGATCATCACAACAAGAAACTCTATATAGGAACCCGTTCTTCTTAATGAACAATCTCATCAAGAACTCTGTCATTGCTTTAAAAGGATTGAATACATTAAAGGAGCTAAATTGCTAATATTTCTAATCAGTTATGTTCGGCGAAATATGCTGGAAGTCTCAATCGAATGGCATTCTCTAGTGCCCGATTATTCTAGTTTACACCAATAGTATTCATTGTGCATGTCCTCCAGATAAGAATATGAGGTCACTATTTGACATGACTTCTGGAATATGCCTAGTCGCCTCGTTCTTCGAGTTCCTTGTTACAAATGGTGCTGAAACGCATTATGATACACAATTCATGTACCAATGGTAAAATGTTTATTTTGTCATAAATATTGGATATCAGAAGCACATCTTTTCCCGGTAAGATCACATGTTGATTTAAATTGACAAATAATTTGTATTTTCAATGTCGAAGACTTTGGATAATATTGAGTTAGACACTTAGCTACTTTAAGCTTAAAGAGATAATTGCAAAATTTACAATAGACTTATAATCAAAAAATTGGGAATTTCAATATAGTTCATCTTTATGACACAATGAAAATACTAGTACCAAACAAATACATAGCTGACCTGTACTTTACTGTGTCTCTTCATATAAGTTGCTGTTTTTTTATCAGCATCTGTTAACTGTTGTTGTAATAGATTTATATGCTGTTCAGCAACTGTAATATAATAACATTAACTATTTAATAACCTCATCTTTTCAGGAATTGATTCAGACATGATGAGGCCCTAGGGGAGATTATAAAGGCTCTATCTAGTAACCAAGAACAAGGCAACAAATGGCATTTTTAAAAGTATGGCAAATTAATTGAATACAAGGTGCATGAAATTTCAAGTTAGATATAGCATTGTATTACTTCTACCAGCAGGACTCTTATAGCTATTACAGACTGTAATGGTTTACACAAAATGTTAAATAAATGAAATTACTGCTCTGTTTTAAAGCTGCAATTTCATATTTTTAAGTTATATTTTTAAAATTTATTAAAATAAAGCCTTAAAATAGATGGTATCCATAAACCGTCCTACCTTGTTAAAGAATAATCCTATTAATCCTATAAGTCACTATTGCCAGCTGAGAAATTGGCAAAAATATCATTTTCAACTTCAAATTCCAACGTTTGAAGGTAGCTAATGCATGGAGGCAATAGGAAAACAAGGGAGGTAATTGTGTTATTATTTCCTGTGTCAATGATTTTTAAGGGTGGGAAATAATGCCCATGGTCGTATAATAGTGAGTTAATAACCTATTGAGCAAAAGACATAGAAATAATTATGTTTTGACTTTCTTAGAAAATATGAAATTATCGCTTTAAGGTTAAGGAAGTCATGGTAATAAGCCTTATCATCTGTTCAGCCATTGCTATATTAACAACTGTGTTGACGTAGCAACTGGACCCAGGGAAAGATAACTAATCAGAAACACTAGATGTTTAACAATGGGTAATCAGCTAAGAATGTTTGCAGAGAGAATGGGGTTTAATGTCCACTTAACACAAACTTGATCATTTTAGGACTAAAGAGAAATGCTTGCAACCACTACTTAAAAATTAATATGCATAAAGCTAAAGCTAATGTTTCTGCAAAAGTGCAAATTGCAGAAAAGGTTATTTCTGACCCAGATGTACCTTGGCTTCATTGTCAAATGAGTTTCTTGGAAACACCATTTATATGTGAGTTTGTGAAATCGTTTTCTCAGTAGATTGTACTGGTTTCATTACTCGTTTTAGAGAACATATCACTAACTCAACGGACTCTGACCCTAAAATAAACATGGAATAAATGCGATATAAATGTTTTTGATTAACTAACCTTTAATATCAGTCGTTCCTCCACCTCTCTTATAGAAAGTTAAGTTTCATAAACACACAGGTTAAAAGTTTCATTCAATCAAAACATCAAATTCGGGAAATATTTTCAAACATGCTTGTTAATTGTGTGTAATATAGAAGGGTCTTGATATAATTTGGTGTAGCTGCTGGAACCCACAATCAAGGGCATTGTCAATCTGTTTTTGTAACATATAAGGGATGTTCTCAAACATGGATGTAGTTGGTGAAGCCATACTCAAGCTTTATCGACATGCCCTTAAATTATGTGTAGAACTAAATGATTAGAAGCATCTCAAAAGATTAATTATTGGTGTTAATACCTTAGAATAATATTTGAAATATTTCTTAACTATGAAATGAAATGGGGTTTAACGTCTTACTGTTCTGTTCTGACTGGGCTAATGAAGACGGGCATACACCATACAGTGTGCTATGAGGGAAATTTTACCCAGAGAGCAGCGTTAAGGCCTACTCTTCTATCGAATTCCAACTGCCAAAGGATCTTTTATGTGCATGACAATGCGTACATGGGACCTTTGTTTTTTGTCCCATCCGAATGACTAGACAGCTGCCTCGTCAGGCCCTCCATCCTGCACCACTGATGAGGGGAAACCACGTCAAAAAATCATGATGAACTTTCTCGCCAAAGCAGGGATCAAACACGCGACCTCCATACTAGCGAGCCAATGTTTTACCCACTTAGGCACCGTGGCTCCTCTTAACTATGAACATTCTGCCAAAAAAGAATAAAGTTTTCAAAATTTCAAATCGTTGATTGCGGTTGATATTTTTATATAAAGATACATATAGATCAAAGAGCCTTGGTTGTGGTGTAGATTTTAAAGCCAGAGTTAGAAATTTATCTAATCTAACTTCCATATCTTGTGACCAGCTATCCTGTAAAAAGAAAAAACATAACAATTAGAATCTGTTTATACATTAAAAGAAAAGGGATGGAATTTAACGTCTCATCAACCCAATACTTCGATCAGTTGGTAACTACCATACATTTTCTTTTTCTATGGTCATATGTGCAATGATAGGAAGGGTGAATTTTGCCCAGTCAGCACCATTTCCACCCTTTCTTCGTCATAAGGGATATAACATGCATGAAAAGATGTACACTGATGGAGTCAGTTTTTTGTCCCATGCAATGATTCAAATAACTACTTAAAACTACATGTAGGTAAAAACATTTCAACAGCCCTGCAGGTGCTACATGTACACCTGACAGGCTTACAAACAAATCAGAAATTTTTTTTTGATTTTTTGAAAATAATATTTTATAAAAACTGAACAAATTTACAATTTAAAATAAATAATAAATCAATAAATTGATAACATACCAGAAATAATTCTTTATAAGATGGATGTGCTTTAGGATTAGGTACAAATGGCAAGGCGTAAAATGGCAGGAATTCTGTTGTTTGACTTAGAGTTGCTCCTCGATTCTCCAGATATTGTTTAAATTCTCCCATGCTTTGATCAACTTCCACCTAAAATACATGTACATTACAAAATTCTACTTTCGATTTATCTTAATATTATTGTTATTCTGTTAAAACAGTAGTTTATTATTATAAATGATGTCTGTAAGTAAACTCATAAACCAACTATTCATCTCTATCCTTAAATAAGATATCCTTATACACGTAACAAGCCAGATTTTTCAAATATGTCTCAAAACAGCCAGATTGTTCAAATATGCCTCAAAACAAGCCAGATTGTTCAAATATGTCGAAAAACAGCCAGATTATTCAAATATGCCTCAAATAAGCCAGATTGTTCAAATATGTCTCAATAGTCAAAATATATACTAAATGTAGACTTGTGTTATTTTGTAATTAAGAACATCTAATTAACAAGCCAACAGTGAGGCTGATGTCCCCCGCCGAAATTGCAAAATAAATAGATGACACATATTAATTAATCGCACATTTATTTTTTTCACTAAGTTTCATCACTCTCTATCAGATAGAATCAAGATTATCTTGTCCCAAACCATCGACAAATGAAATCGATTAGCTCTGCTTAGCTTCAGCTCGAAATGTTAATTATTGAACTCAGTCAAGACATTCACCTAATGAACATCTACATATACATCAAGTTTAAACATTCACCTAATAGACACCTATGCCAAGTTTGAACATTCTACCTCAATTAGAAGGAGAGTTATTGTGTTCCAAAGTTTCTACCAATCAAATTGCTTATCACTCTGCTTACCCTCAGCAAAAAATGTTCATTATCGAACTTAGTTAAGGTATTCATATAATAAATCTATACACCAAGTTTCATCAATCTCACTTAATTAGAACTAAAGTTATCGTGTCCCAAAGCATCAACCAATCAAATTGCTTATCTCTGCTTACCCTTAGCGGAAAATGCTCTTCTTCGAACACCATCAATTCATTGACCTAATCAACACATACACCAAGTTTGAACATTCTAGCTCAATTAGGAAGAGAGTTATCGTGCCCCAAAGTATCAACCAATCAAATTGCTTATCTCTGCTTACCCTAAGCGGAAAATGCTCATCTTCGAACTCCATCAAGGCATTGACCTAATAAACACATACACCAAGTTTGAACATTCTAGCTCAATTAAAAGTTATCGTGTCCCAAAGCATCAACCAATCAAATTGCTTATCTCTGCTTACCCTAAGCGGAAAATGCTCATCTTCGAACTCCATCAAGGCATTGACCTAATCAACACATACACCAAGTTTGAACATTCTAGCCCAATTAGGAAGAGAGTTATCGTGTCCCAAAGCATCAACCAATCAAATTGCTTATCTCTGCTTACCCTAAGCGGAAAATGCTCATCTTCGAACTCCATCAAGGCATTGACCTAATAAACACATACACCAAGTTTGAACATTCTAGCTCAATTAGGAAGAGAGTTATTGTGTCCCAAAAAGTGTGACGGACAGACAGACGGACAGACAGACAGACGGACGAACCCATTTTAATAGTCCCCTGCTTTCTTCGAAAGGCGGGGGACAAAAAAAAAACTACATGAAGACTGAGCTTTGTATGGTACAAAAATTGAAATATTACCACACCATACATACCAAGACAAGACACATAGCACAGATAGCGCACAAACATTGAAAGGAATCCTGGCCGTAAAGATCCTCTGAACTGTTGAGTCCCTGATATACAGTGATACAGGCTTTAGTTGAAATGAAAACACACTCACAACAAGGGAGTCATTTTGTTACAATAAACATCAAGGTTTCAATTAAAAGATAATTTTTCAAAAACATATAATTAAAATAAACTGACATACCTGAGACTTTTCCGCTTTAATTGGGTAAATAGCAAAAAATATATGTATATAAAATTCTAATTTCTGAGCCACTGAATCATCATTCCGGATTTCTTGTGGTAAATGTTCATTCCATAATTTAAAATATTCATCCCGCTGACCTTCACGATATGCTTTCAATAACTCATTCTATAATATAAATAGAAACGTAGAGCAAAGTTGAAAATACAAATGTAGAAATGAAATGGAGTTAAATGTCCTACTGTTCTGCTCTGAACTGGGCTAATCAAGATGGATATACACCATACAGTGTGCCATGATGGAAATTTTGCCTGGACAGAGGCACTATTGCCTACTCTTATATTGAATTCCAACTGTCAAGGGATCTTTTACGTGCACGTCAACCAATATGTACACAGGACAGCTGTTCTTGTCAGGCCCTCCGTCCTGGATCACTGACAAGGGGGAACCATGCCGGAAAATCTGGACGAACTTTCTCAGCCAATGCAGTGATCGAACACCCGACCTCCAGGCTAGCAAACCAGCGCCTGCCCACTTAGCCACCATGACCCCACAAATATAGAATACAATATGATAAAAACATGGCCTGATCCACTCTGGCCTGTCAATGATAAGATTCTGTATTACTAACCTGTATATCTAATGTTTTAGTATTTGACTGACTTCTACTTTCACTGATGGCAATAGGTTTCCCTTTCTCACTACATTCATCTTCAAAACTACCAATTGTCTTCTCAAATGAGTTGAAGGCTAAATACTTTGTAAAGAAACATCACAAAATATTTTTATCAGAGATACAAGAGAGGTGTATACCAGTAGGCTTATATCACTAATATCAGTGTGACTCAGGGTCTAAATCATGAAGCTGATATTTTCTATACTTATACTATAAATTTTAGGAGCAATTTGGTTATCATAATGATGAGCTTTTACCTCAACAGCAATTTCTACTCTACATTTATAAGCATTTTGCATAGCGAATGACACAAATTTTAGAAGTAGATTATACTGCTACACTATAATTAGTGTCCTGCGTACTTAATTGTTCCACTAATAGCCTAGCTGTGAAGTGAATAAATTAAATATTAAGATCTTAGCTAATTTAATCTGTGCCATTTAGGAATAAAAACTACATGTATGATATACATGTACATTATATAGTCCAATGCATAATTCTTTCTCTATTCACTGAGATGAAACTTTTTCTATGAATACAATTATATTGCTTGATTTGAAATTGTCAGAGATCTTGAATATGTTCAATCTGATTAAAACACAGATCCTATTTTGTTTCGTTTTACTTGTCTTTACTACACTAGTCACTAGGATCTGGAAGAGTTATCATTGATGTGTTCTGGATGATGCGAGGGATTAGCCAATGAAATGGTCTATTACAACAAGCTTTTGGTGTGAGGTGCACGATACTGTGGGTAATCCACCAGAAACATCAATGCTGATTGGTTAATCAATTGTCTGACGTCATAGGGTCAAAAGCCGCTTGTATGAACTCTGACGCGACCTACAATAACAACTGTTCAGATCTTCATGTAGTGTAGGCCATTGAAGGTATAAAAAAAAAAAACGAAACGAAATATAGATCTGTATTTTAATCAGATTGGAATAAGCTTACATGTATAGGTTTTATCAATTAAACTAAACCCTTCAAATTTTAAAAGTAAGTGCATGAGGACTGCAACACACACAAAAAACCCAACAAAGACAAGGCATACAATCCACAGACATTGCAAGCGTCAAACAACATGGGATAGATATAACATTTACCTCTTTAACAATTCCATTAAGTTCCCCTTCAAAGGCCACCACAGATAAATTACCAGACATTGTTAATAAAAATTAAGATCAGGTCTAAACTAAAACCTTGAAATAAAAAAAAATAACATTTTATTTATGTAATCTAAAATCTTTGTCATGAACAATTAAGTTGGTGTGTTCATCTGAAAGTGCTGTACAGTTTTGACAGCTTTGATTTGAATGATGTCAGGTAAGATTATATGTTTAAAGGACACTGTTGGTGTCAGCCAATATTAAATATGTGATAGAACTGGTTAAACACATTTCGAATATAATTTTAACAAAGAGATCTTTGCTACGGTAGATGACAGATGTGTAACGAAGATTTGAAGAAATGGGAAGTGGCGCAAGCAAAAGGAAAACACAAGTTTTCCTTATTCAGACTGATGTAGAGAGTGATAACAGATACAAGGTCAATTTCAGCTCACTGTTAATTTCTTTGAAGACAAAAAGTTGTTACATGTATATTAGACAGCGTCTTACCCACTTAGCCATGGTGATCCCCACCATGTAGATTACAAATAGCAATTCTGTGTGTGACTCTAAGAATGCGATCTTTATTCCTTTGCCATCAACAACAAAAATAATTTCAAACTTTTAGCCTATTCAGATTGAATTTCAGGCCTATTTTGCACATTTTAAGCCCATTTGTAATTCTCTTTATAGTGGGTGTGGTATTTCAGAGATATTTTAGTATGCCAGATGGATATACGTAGTAGCTCCGGCTTTTGAATTTAACATCTGATTATAAGTACTGGTCGGCATTGTGTCCGAGGTAGGGTCACTTACTCTTTCTAAAACACCTCATACCACTTCTAACGTTAAGAGTTCATAAACCTACCCAGTATTTATTTTACTTTACTTCTGTATATAAATACCTGGTTTGCAGTTGCCGAATACACAAGCGAATTTTAAATTTTGTTCAATTCTGACCAGAAGTAGGCTTACATGTAGGCTACACAAAAATCCACAGACATATTAATTATTCAATGAACTTTTATTGCACGGATGACAATTAATATGAATGCAGTATCTGATAATTTAAGATCGTCTAAGTACCGTTTTTAGAGTGCATACCAAATTGAGATTTGTGACCCATGTGGCAGTCACCGAAGTAGGCCTAATTGTAAAAGAATAATGATAAATAGAGCATAAATACAAACAAGGTACTCCAAGGAAGTATTTCTAATTTTCTTGCTTTCTCTTGTCTAGTGACAGTCTCATATATTATATATAACAACTTTTTGTCTTGAAAGAAATTATCAGTGAGCTGATCGAAAATTGACCGTATATCTGTTATCGCTCTGTACTTCAGTCAGGAAGGAAAACTTGTATGGTTTTTTGTTTGCGTCACTTCCCATTTCTTCAGATCATTGTTACAGTGATATTGAAAATTTGAAATTGAATCATATATTCTTAAGTTAAGTTTATTAATATTTAAATCAATTTCTACCACGCCCAACTACAATTAAAGGAAAATGTTGGTATCAGCCAATATTATATTGTAATTAACATATCTGATAGAACTGGTTATATAAACACATTCCAAATAATAATTTTAACACAGAGCGATGATTGCATTGCTACGTGTTGATGAATTGAATAATGAATATGATGATAAAAAAATAATAAAATAAAAATGACTGTTTTTGTTCAGTCAATTGTACAACGGAAGTACGGAAACAGTTTGATCGGCATCAAATATTTTATTGGAAATCTTTAAATGAGGCTGGCATATTTTCACAAAAATAATAGCCTAATATGAGATCTTTTATAAAACATTCAATTCATGGTCCACGGAAAAATAAAAACAACGCGGTTATCTCCCTTTACCTCTGGCGTCGTGGACAACCGATAATTTTATCATGAAAAGCTATCAAAATTACAGAAATTATTATGCATTTCCCTAAAGAAATGACTTCCATGAATGATGTATTCGAAGAATAAGCTGATAATCATTATAATGTGTCTAATTTCGGACATGAATACGTAAAACTGTAACGACATACCAAACCATTTTTTCCAGAACAGTGTACAGGAAGTAGTTATTTACTCCGCAGTAAATACTTTTGACAAGTCTGAACGAAAAAGAATGAATCAAAATATTTTATTTTTTAGCTTGATACCACTCTTGGCATAATTTGAATTCGAAATAAGATTAGGCCGTAGCATGGGCGGCGGATACCGAAATTTTGAAAAGAGAGAGTATGCCGATCGAAGCGAGGCAAAAATATATTTTGAACCTTTTTTACTTACCATTTTCCCCCAAAATGAACCCATGGCAAATGAATTAAAAGTGCAATTTGTTTGAGACATTCTTATTTCCGACAAAGAGATATAAGAAAGGCATAAGAAAAGAGAGAACCCCGAGCGGACCCAGCCAAATAAATTTATCATAGCGCTTCGAAACTTAATTAATACCTGATAAAATAACATAGGGCCTACTCTTTCTTTAGGCTACGTTGATTTTTGTGCCTTTTACAGATTTTATAACATTTTATATAATACAATATATTGACAAATCAGCAGTAAGTTAATTAGCAAAATCTTTGGGACCTTAATTTTCAGAGAAAACACCAATCGCAAAATGTAATATATATAAACAGTTTGTGCCATTTTTATTACCGTTTCGTACAATTTATTTCCGTTGCGCAGTTTTGATTTCTTACCGATAATTATGTGTAAGAAAGAACCGAGCCGAGGGATGCGAAACAATTTCTGTCAAAAAAGAAAAAAAAAGAAAAGAAAAAAAAAAGAGTTTATTATAATGATCGATCCACCCAGACCCGTTTTTGAATCGTAGCCTACTTAAAATCCCCCCCCCCTCCCAGATAAGTTGGTTAAGGGTAATATTACGATATTACGAGAACCCTAAATTAAGGATGAATAAATGAAGAATATGCCCTTGTAAGTTTATAGAGAATTGACAATTAAATTGGTGAGGTTAATATCGTAAACAGTGTCAATCCAGAGAACCGTTTTTAATGTTAATATAAAATGCCTATACAAAAAAAGGAAAGTTGATGGGGAGGGGGGGGGGCGGTGCGCACTCGCGCAGTATCCGCGCCTGCATAGCGCCGCTTTCCGGAAAAAATTGCCTTATAACGCACGCCCGTCTTCATAAGACCGTCTCTGCAGGAGAGTTAGAACAAACAACATTTCATTTATTTCGCACCTAAGCTAAAGTTTTTACACCAACTCCTTTAGTTTCATTTCGATTTGTAGTTAATTAAATACCAGGAAGCAAAATGAAATGAAATGGGGTTTAACGCCCTGCTGTTCTTCTCCGGCTGGGCTAATGAAGACGGGCATACGCCATACAGTGTGCTATAATGAGGGAAATTTTACCCGGGAATTCCAACTTCCAGGGGATCTTTTACGTGCACCCCAATGTGTACACGGTACCTCGGTTTTTCGTCCCATCCGAACGACTAGACAGCTGTTCTTGTCAGGCCCTCTGTCCTGCATCACTGACAATTAGGGGAAACCACGCTGGAAAATCTGGATGAACTTTCTCGGCCTATATACCAGGAAGCGCTTTGGCCAAATATAAAAAAATTGTAGTTTTCGGTTACTAGAAATAAGTGAACTGATACATTAATCTTTTAATATATACTGCATCGATGCTGGCAGTCTTTAGCCTTTGTAAACTTTGTGATCGTAAAGTGTTTATTATGTATTCCACTGCACTTCTAGCTTAATTACGGAGTAGGCCTAAAGATTCTGTAAAATAATGCTGATTCCGACTGTTAACAGTGTTGTCAGCAGAAAAGCGCACCAAGACCGATTTATAAAACCTGCGAAATGAGAAAAAAGGTTAGGATCGGCGATTTGGGCTTAAAAAAAATAGGGTAACCGTAAACACATGTAATTAATAATATGTTTTGGCCTTGGATATAGCGATCGATTGCTATAAGGTCCACGTTAACTGGGGACTGAAATACTTTCTAGTGATATATGTATTACAGATCTGTTAAACCAATTCTTTAATTTCCTCCTTCCTTACTAGACAAACTGATTGTAAATTCCCACAAAGGATGATGCACATGCTATGATCCCTATATCAATAAACATCTTTTATACGCCCACAACGTGGACGTTGCGGTTGAGCCTGTACACCCGTCAGTCCACAACTGCTTGCATTTGTCTGTACCCTTAAATTCCTGTATGAAATGTATTATGGGTCCGTGCTAATGCAAAGAGGAACACTACTGTCTTATTGCACGGAATTGACGACATGGAAAACACCCTCAATATTTTTAAAACTGTCCACTCGTTTTCCCAAATCACCAGACGGTTCAAGGGACAACTATAACGCAATCATTGTAATTATATTTTCACTTGATTGCTTGCTTATATTAAAAATGTAAATCCATTCCAGGGACAACTATAAAACACTCGCTGTAATTATGTTTCACTTGTGCATTGCTTGCTTATTTCTAAAATGTAAATACATGTACATGTATCTACATGTATATCTGACAGGGAGAGGGGTTTAATATAGGCTTAATATTGACCATGCTTTTTCCCCAATCCCTATTTAGATACAAATCTGAATAAAAATATTGCTTATAAAAAAAACCAAAAAAAAAACCTGTCGATTGTGGTGAAGATACGATATTTTTTTATAACAGATCTGTTAAACCAGTGGTTCTCAACTTTTTTTGCCAACGGCACACCTTGGAACACGTGTAAAAATAGCGGCACACCTGGCTAAATATTATATGAACAATATTTGAATTTTGCAAAACAAAAACATGGTAAGTCAGACGGCATACAACTGTCATAGACACATAAAACTAAATAAAGAAAAACACAGCTATGAACATACCAGTAGACACCAGTGAATACCCAATTAGGATCACGTGATTTTTTTGCATTTTCTTAGTGTGCCGTTAAAAATTTAGGAAGATCTCGCGGCACACTTGTGTGCCACGTCACACTGGTTGAGAATCACTGAAATAAAAAATATAAATATTGGGTTTTTGTGCTGCCATGGGATCTTGTTTCTCAAATAAAACCATGCATCTGGATCAAGATGTGGTTTTTAACAAGACAACGCAAAATAGAAGTTTAAAAAATAAGATAAGGGGGCAGGCCAAGATCAAAGCTCGGTTGGTGTAGATGTCTTACAAAGCCCCATACCTATATCTGAAAAAAGGTATAAAAGCTAGGCAACTATTGACAACACGAACCGCAACTCTACCTTCTCTATGGATAATGGAACAACGTCAAAACTTAAAGGTAACGGCAAGTTATTATGACGTCATAATAGTATATCATCATCTGAGCTGGAATCTTCATTGAACCCGCACGCTTTAAGAAGACTTTCTAGGAATTTATTTATCAGTAGGCCTATTTACTTTGTAAAAGTGGAAAAAGGGGTATGTATTACATAAGAATTGAAACTGAAATGAAATGAAATGGGGTTTAACGTCCTACTGTTCTGCTCCTATGCTGGGCTAATGAAGACGGGCATACGCCATACAGTGCGCTATGAGGGAAATTTTGCCCGGGCAGCGGCACTATCGCCTACTCTTATATCGAATTCCAACTGCCAAGGGATCTTTTACGTGCATTCCAATGTATACACGGGACCTCGGTTTTTCGTCTCATCCGAAGGACTAGACAGCTGTCCTTGTCAGGCCCTCCGTCCTGCAACACTGACAAGGGGGAACCACGCCGGAAAATCTGGATGAACTCTCTCGGCCAACGCAGGGATTGAACACCCGACCTCCAGGCTAGCGAGCCAGCATCTTACCCACTCCCCCGAGAATTGAAACTATTTAAATATATTTCTGATGAAAATTTTGTATCCATATTTAAATTGCTTATTAAGATTTAAACAGAGAACCCGATGGTTCAACGAGATGTGTAGACCTAGGCTATGTACATGTTTCACGAACTTTGAATTAATTCTATTTTCTTTTATTAGATAACTATTTAAAATGGATGACATGATTGACAACGATCTTCATACCTTCCTGAACAATTGGTTATGTAAGTAATATTCAAATATCGACACATTATTTCAACTAGACAGAGTTAGGGTTAGGGTCAATATTGCTACTGGTCATTTCAGATCATTCTTGCTCCCAGAAATTATGACCATTATGTCGGGAATATGGTAAAATATTGAAAACAATTATATCGATCATTGTATCATCTCATCAGTGTTCGCCTAGTCTTTGTAAGAATACGTGTCAAAGCGAAAAAAGCCCATTCCACCAACAGTTTTGGTGTCTTGGACCCTTCTTTTCCGTTTTGAAAAACCCTAATATCAACCCAGACAAAGAGACACACAAAATATATGTAATAAAAACAATGTACAGGTATAAAAGTGTATCCGCCATTTTATTTCATGGAAATCACGCTGTCCAATTTTCATATTTTTCAGCCAATTTGACGTTTGATGAGAGAACAAGTTTATTAATTGGAGCTTGTCAAATGAGAAAAAGATATTCTAAGATAGAAAATCATCCGTCTACAAATACAATAGCCTTAAATAGATTAATACAAAATCTCGGTTCACCAAGAGATTTAAACCAAGAACATGGTAAATATCCAACAGAACCTGTAGTAGTTGTTGTATCTACTGGCAACCCTGATTTAAGCAGTGACGAGGATGGTTATGTATTGTCTACTGATGGCAGTGATGCTGATGATGAACTATCTACTGATGATGAGCTATTGTTTAGTAGTGATGATGATGATGATGATCTTCCAAACAGACTTGAAGAACCCTTTAAAGGTACCGCTAATTATGATATGACTTTAAAATACCTGCTTGAGTTGGCTGAATTAGACTACTGTCTGAAATGTATAATATTCCCATATAAATAAAATAAATTGGCGGACCTATATTTTAGAATATATTGTGTTGAGAGCGCGAGGTCCGACTGTAATGTCTGAAATATATCATAGTATACTCCTATATGAATACAATCCGTATATATAGCTAAATTGCCGGACCTCTATTTTAGTCTTAGTATATATTTGGTTGAGAGCGCGCGGAGGGGGGGGGGGTCTAAGGCGTGTACTATAGATCGTAAGGTCTGTCATTGAGTGAGTAAGTAAGTAATTTGTTTTTTATAGTGTCACATACTGCATACAAGAATATATATATACATGTATTACCTAAAATAATAGCAGTCTCCAGCCCATATCGACTTACGATATGGCCGGGTTTCGATTCGGGTTTCCCCGACTGCTAATGAAATTTACATGCAAGCGAAATGTTGCAATGGGATTGAATCTTATTTTGGCAAGGCCTTGGTAAATATCAATTTAGTA
This sequence comes from Patella vulgata, assembly GCF_932274485.2. Taxonomy (NCBI): domain Eukaryota; kingdom Metazoa; phylum Mollusca; class Gastropoda; family Patellidae; genus Patella; species Patella vulgata. Next base: position 11,838,453 of record NC_065885.2, read on the forward strand.
CGGCCTCGATAAATGTCATTATTGAGATTGTTGGAAAATACCACTTTTGAAATTTAGTACGGTCTCGGTAAATGTCATTGATTTTTGGTAAATATCACTTTTGAGTGTTGGTAAATCCCTTTTATCCAAAGTTCGTAATTTCATACATGTTTTTTAGGGTGAATTCTTATCTTAATTCATGATGGGGAGTTAAGATATTAAATGTATAATTTATAAACTATTCTCTTACAGATAAATTATATTATTGTATTTACAGGTATCAATAATACTAATCCACGTTTTATACAGAAAGATATAGATGCTGTAACTACAGGTATAATATTGTCTTATTTTATTATACTTTATCTGAGGGGTTGGATGGCCGAATGGTTAGCATGTGCGTGCTGTATCATAAGGCCTGTCATTGAGTCAGCTGGCGTCGTTTCGAATCTCCGGTTGTACGTGACAAGTAGTAGGGTCGCCTGTCCAACCTCGTGGGTTTTCTCCGGGTCCTCCCACTACTAAAGACCCCTACGCGCAAGCGAATTATTGAAATAAAATTAAACCATATGTTAGTCCCGAAATGACCTAGTTTGTGTCGGGTTGACGTTAAACCCCATGTCTCTCTCTTCTTTATCTTATTTTACGATCACTATATTTTACGATCACTATATTTTACGATCACTATATTTTACGATATTTTACGATCACTATATTTTACGATCACTATATTTTACGATCGAATGAAATGAGGGTTTAACGTCATACCTTTCTACACTGACAGGGATAATGAAGACAGGCATACGCCATACAGTATGCTATGATGGAAACTTTTCCCCGACAGCGGCACTACGGCCTACTCTTATTTCGAATTCCAACTGCCAAGGGTTCTTTTATAGCACACCAATGTGTACACGAGACCTCGTTTTTTGTCCCATCCAAACGACTAGACACTGTTCATGTACCACTGAGAATGTAAAACCAGACTGGATAATCCAGGGGAACTTTCTCGGTCAACAACGGGATAGAACCCAGGACCTCCTGGCTACAGAGAGCCAGCACTTTGCTCAATGTGCTTTCAGCTAATTCTTTGACAATTTAACTACTTCTGTTTCCTGACATTTAAATGTTATATTTATTTATAGTTTTAGATTTAACCCCTACCTCACCAACAAAACCTAAAGAATCCAGATTACGACGATGGAGAAGGAAAGCGGCTAAAAACTTAAAGAAACTATTCACATGCTGTGTTCAAACAGATGACATGTATGTCTAAGAATTCAATAAAAACATTAAAATTTTGACGAAATTAAAGAATGATAATAATAATAAACAAAAAAGAAAAAAAAAAGAAAAAAAAAACAGAAAAAAAACCCCGAAAGGACAAACAAGTCTACAATTTGAAATCTATTTGTTATAACCGCCATATACATTATTTATGTAATATTTTTATAGAAAGTTTCATAACGATTATTAAGACACCTGTAGGCTACGGGGTTATAGAGACGCAATTTCAGGTAAAAGGACCGCAAAAAAAACCCCCAAATTCTTTATTATTATTTTAAAAATGGTATTTTTTATTTTTTATTACGGGATATACATTATTTATTGTTATACAGAATAACGTTTATAGCATTTTAAATAAAGTTTCATAGGGTTTAGTTTAGTATAGCTAATATTTCAAAGAAAAAAAACTAAAAACAAAAACAAAACAATATTATATTTATTATATGTTATTTATTTAATATTTTATATTACGCAATATACATTTTATTTATATACATAGTATTTTAAGCATAATGTCCAACATTAGCCTACTGTTTGAAGATGTAAACCCGATTTCTTTTTTTATGACGACAAAAATCTGTTTTTGTTATACATTTATTATACATTTGTTATATTATGTCATTTGTATTTATCAATATTTGATTTAATACATATTGATCTTCTTTTCATAAAAAATAAACAAAAAAATTATCAATCAATGATTTTATTTCTTTTTCATGTTTCTTTAAATGAAAGGGTTGGACCCTATATATACGGAGCAGGTTTGACCTGTAAAAAAAACCCCCAGGTTACCACGACGTAAGGTATGGAAGGATAACGTTGCCAATATTATTTCAATGTTCACTGTACAAACTGCATATGTCAGCAGTTCAAAATACGTATTTTAGTTTTACAATTTGCAATTTCAATTGCTCCACAATACCATTGTCACACTGTTAAAATACAGAATACACTTTTCAATAATACAAAATACAGTATGTTATTTTGCACATTACACTTATCCGTTCCGCATTTTGCATAATAGACAAATGCATAATAAAACTTCGCATATTAGATAACTGGAATTCGTATTAAGACAGGTATGTTTAGGCATACCCCCGTCATTTAATAGAGTTTCGTATCACCCAACTATAATCGTTTTTCTTTCCTCTTGTAGAGAGAGAGAAATGGGGTTTAACGTCCACTCGACACAAACTAGGTCAATTCGGGACTAACATATGGTATAATTTTATTTACATAATTCGCTTGCGCGTAGGGGTCTTTAGCAGTAGGAGGAAACCGAAGACCCGGAGAAAACCCACGAGGTTGGACAGGCGACCCTACTCCTTGCCACGTACAACCGGGGATTCGAAACCACGCCAGTCGACTCAATGACAGACTTTATGATACAGCGCGCGCACGCTAACCATTCAGCCATCCAACCCCCCTTTCCCCTTGTAAGTGATCCGGGAGGGCCAGACAAGGACAAATGTCTAATCGTTCGGATGGGACAAAAAAAAAAAGAAAAAAAAAGAGGTTCCGTGTAAAAATTAGCATGAGCGTAAAAGATCTCTTGGAAGTTGGAATTCGATACAAGAAGGCTGTATAAAGCGTCGCTGTCCGGGAAAATTTTCCCTCACACTGCCTGGCGTGTGCCCGTTTTCATTAGCCCAGAACAGTAGGATGTTAAACCCCATTTAATTTCATTGCATTCATCGTTTTCAGAAGGTCTGTAAATACCACCCACTTCTACTGACAAAGTCGATCGCGTAAATTATTAATTTCCGTCCTAGTCCGGACTTTTTTTCCGTATGCAAATGAGCTTCGTCGTAGATCTCATATAAGGTATATGTTCTAATATGCTAAGTTTTATTATGCATTTGTCTGTTATGCAAAATGCGGAACGGATAAGTGTAATGTGAAAAATAACTATTATACTGTATGTTGTATTATTGAAAAGTGTATTCTGTATTTTAACACTGTGACAATGGTATTATGGAGCAATTGAAATTGAAAATTGTAAAACTAAAATATGTATTTTGAACTACTGACATATACAGTTTGTACAGTGAACATTGAAATAATATTGGCAACGTTATCCTTCCATATATGGCATGCTTGGATGGTGGATATTGAGCTCTGCTTTTGTTTAGGGTGGATATTGAGATCAGTCATGCTTGAATTGTGAATATTGAGATCAGTCATACTTGCATGGTGGATATCGAGATCAGTCATGCTTGAATGGTGAATATTGAGATCAGCCATGCTTGCATGGTGGATATTGAGATCAGTCATGCTTGAATGGTGAATATTGAGCTCTGTAATACATGAACGTTGATTTTCAAGATCTGTAATGCTTCAGCGTTTATTATTGGGATCGATCATGCTTGAATGTTGATTATTGACGTCGGCTATGCATCGGTGATGACTATTTTTACAAATAATTTGTCACATTTCCCTCTAGCCCGATTGGTGCAGAGCCGTAGGACCCTAAACCCCATTTCATGTCATTTATTAATACTGTTAACAAAGTGTTTCCCATCCTCAATTATTTAATTTCTATCTTTTTTTTGTAGAGAGTTGTCGGTGAAATGAATCGTTTGGGTATGATGATAGATAGGTCATTTCGGGACTAACACATGGTTCAATTTTATTTCAATAATTTGCTTGCGCATAGGGGTCTTTAGTTAGCAGTGGGAGGAAACCCACGCCAGTCAGGTAAAACCGGGGAATCGAAATCACGCCAGTTGATTAAATGACAGACCTTATGATACAACGCGCACGCGCTAACCATCCGGCCATCCAACCCCTCAGAATCAACTAAGTCTTTCTTGCTCTCTCTGTATTTCCCTTTTGCATGGCCATTTTGTCTTGAAATTTTGATCTAAAATCGGGGAAAAGTGTTTGCATTTACATTTTCTGCAAGGTTTTGGTAAATATTCATGGTTTAGAGGCGGACGGAAAACAGAGCTAAAAGGTTGATTACGGTGATATGTATGTCGGATAGTTAAACGCTGTTGTATGCTAATACAAGTTTGTGTCACATGATTTCAGTAATCAGCATCGTACAATTTTTCCTGCCAAGATATGGCCAAGTTTGCGTTCAGTCCAACGACAATTTTGGAAAAAGTCTGCTCCGGGAAAAAATACTTCATTTTTTAATTTTCTAAAAAGTGAAGAAAACAGGGTACAGTACTGTAACAAAAGCGTAGCCCTCCGCACCCCACCACCAATATCATACACCCATGTCACCCGCTCTTCTGGTCTGTGAGTTGTTTTTGTATATTGAAGATTCCACGACAGTTGGACGTCTAAATGAGAGCAATTTTATAGCGCCACTGCTCGGACAAAGTTTCCTCATACCACACAGCAAGGTATAACCTATGCTCGTTTTCTTTAGTACCGCGAGAATAGACAAAAAAAAATTAAATATGACAGTGAACTCCATGGTGTCCCCTAATGCTGACAAAGAGTAGGCTGCATCGCCGCTGTCCAGGCAAAATCCCCCCCCCCCCCCCCTCATAGCAACCCACTGACTCAAATACCAGGAGATCCTGTGTTGAAAGTTTGAATTTCTCCCATACTGCATGGCGTACCTTCATTAGTCCGAATGGAGCAGATAATGAGGACGTTTGATTTCATTTCTAAAATATGGTTGGCGATGACAAACTGCAGTTTATATTAAAACACATTCTCACCTACAAAAATTGTACACCTTTAATATCAGGTGTAACGATCCGAAATAGGTGTTTTAATTTATAAATTATACCGGTAATGTCCTTACTACAAGCAAAAGTTATAAATGCGTCGGGAGACGCCGTGAGTAAGACTTTGGTACGGTTACCTGGAGATCCCGTGTTCGCTCAAACTGTTGGCCGAGAAAGTTCATCTGGATTTTGCGGCATTTTTCCCCCTTGTCAGTGGTGCAGGACGAAGGGCCTGGCAAGGGATAACGTATAGTCGTTCAGATGGTACCAAAAACCAGGGTCACGTGTACACCTTGGCGTGCACGTAAAAGATCTCTAGGCATATAAGAGTAGACCGTAGCGCCGCCTTTGTGGGCAATAATTTCCCTCATAGCGCACTGTATATGACGTAAACTCGTCAGCATTAGCCCATGCAGTAGGTGTACATTAAATTTCATTTCATTTATACATGCGTTACTAATTGTGTCTGTGTACCTGGATACCACCCAATTATAATATAGAAAAGTTCTAAAGGTTTCAAATCTAAGAATGAATGTATGTACATCTCCACATGAAGGGCTTTTAGTGTCCGGTGATGCATAGACCTACGTCAACAATAAAACTTAAAATCTCTCAAAATGTTCATTATGCGCGTAAAACTTTAATTTATTAGAATCAAGAATTTTGTATTTTCACCAGAACAGTCCAGGGTATCTGTTGTTTTCACGACGTAAAATTCTTTATCAGAATCTAGAGTTTTGTATTTTCACCAGGACAGTTCAGGGTATCTGTTGTTTTCACGCCGTAAAATTCTATATTAGAATCTAAAGTTTTGTATTTTCACGAGAATAGCCCAGGGTGTTGATTCCACGATGTATAATTCTGTATTATAATCTAGAGTTTGGTGTTTTCACCAGAATACTCCAGGGTATCCGATGTTTTCACAACGTATACTTCTATATTTTCTTTTTCACTAACGGCCCATTTCTGTATTTCTCCGCTACCCATTAACAAATAGATGGTAGCTCCAACAACATATATACCCGCTGTTATATAAAACACTATCTGCCACTCAGCCTGGGTTCCCTGAAAAAACAAACACACCATCTGCTACTCAGTCCGGGTTCGCTACAGTGCCCTTGAGTGGGAAAAAATGTGCTTGAGCGAGACCTTTTTCAACCCCCCCCCCTTTTCCAACACTAGTCATATCTAAATGATTCAGTTGCACTTTATATGTTCTGAGGAATCAAAATTCTTTTTAAAAGGAACAATAAAAAAATTCATGCATAATTGTCCATTTCAATTTTGAAATCAATGGGCCCCATAGATTCTTAGGGGCCCTGGGCGGCGCACCGGCGGCATCCCCCTCTCGTGAGACCGGGTTCCCTAAAACTACCTGGAAAAATACATAATGAACAATATAACGTCAAATGTATAACGAGTCACGTAGACGAGGCAGAACATAGTATTAATTTTACGTTGTCATGTATTAAATGTCATGGGTTTTAATCACGAGAAGGGGGCCATGATGGGTCAGTACATGTCGAAGTGTTGACTCAAAATGTTCCCTTTGTCAGGACAGCACGTTAAAGATCCCCTGTCCCGACAAAAGCTTTCACTCGCGGAAGCCAAATGGTAGAAAGTACTAAAACTGACAAATATTGTCGAACTGATCCTCACAGTTTAGTTACCTTACCGAAATAAATGAAATGAAATGAAATGGGATTTAACATCCTACTGTTCTGCTCCTACACTGGGCTAATGAAGACGGGCATACGCCATACAGTGTGCTACGAGGGAAATTTTGCCCGGGCAGCGGCATTATCGCCTACTCTTATATCGAATTCCAACTGCCAAGGGATCTTTTACGTGCATTCCAATGTATACACGGGACCTCGGGTTTTCGCCTCATCCGAAGGACTAGACAGCTGTCCTTGTCAGGCCCTCCGTTCTGCACCACTGACAAGGGGAAACCACGTCGGAAAATCCAGATGAACTTTCTCGGCCAATACTACTCACAGTTATGGTATAGAACTTAGAATACATGTCGGTGGTGTCGGGCGGAGGTTAGGGGGGGGGGGCAAAGGACAGCGTATAGTCGTTCGGACGAGAGGAAAACAGAGATCGCGTGCATGCAAAAGAACCCATAGACAGTTGAAATTCGGAATACGAGTAGACAGTAGCGCCGCTGTCCGGGCAACATTTCCCTCATGGCACACTGCATGACTTATGGTCGTCTTCATAAACCAATGTTTCAGCAGAACCGTAGGACGTTAAACCCCATTTCATTTCCCTTCATTTCATAAGCTTAAACACGACCATTAATTTGTAATAAACGTTATGAAAGTAAATCTTACGTGTGGTGTAATGGCGCCAACTGCTGTTGGTGCTATTATTCCTGGTATTGTTGCCAAGGTGTTAGAAATTCCGAAAATAATTCCAGCATATTGTGGCGCGACATCGTTAAAGTTCACCAGAAACCCCCCACCTTTTTGGAAACCTGACATGGTGACTCCCAATGTCAACAACGCCACGGCATACGTCGATTGATTACAACCCATAAATCCTGTTCCTATCATTAAACCTGCAGGGATTATTTCACCTGAAATAAACAATACAATATATCTCTTTTACGCGTAAAGTGTTAAATCTGCCTATTGTGGGCCTTTCTCTGGGCCTTAAATGGTAAACTATTAGACATTTATTAACTTGCTAAGACCATAATCAACTCTCGATGTTATCGTATACTCCAGATTTTTAATAGATTTCAATACGTTTTATGGTTGACGCGGTTAACGTATAAATGGTTAACGCGTGCGCATTGGGTCAGAGGGTCTGTCATTGTGTCGAGTGAAGCGGTTGTATGTGACAAGGAGTAGAGTCGCCTGTCCAATCTCGTGTTTTTTTTCCGGGTCCTCCGTTTCCTCCCACTGCCAAAGAACCCTACGCGCAAGCGAATTATTGAAATAACATTGAACCATATGTTAGTCCTGAAATGACCTAATTTGTATCGAGTGGACGTTGCCCCTCCCCCTCTCTCTCTGATACTGATAGTGAACTGGGCATACAGTCAATTTATTATGTAATAGTGCCATACCGAGGGTAGTGAACTGAGCATACAGTTAGTTCAGTATGGAATAGTGCCATACCAATACTCACAGTAGTATTATTATAAAAAAAACCAAATAATTATAACCTGTCGTGTTAAAAACTTTCCTGGTAACTGTCGGAGATAGTAGTTTTCTTTTCCTTACATAATCTGCCAAATTACTGGACAGAAGCATACACACCCATAAGCCTATATAAGGTAAAGCAGACAGACCGCCATTCTGTAACAAAATACGTTCTCAACTAAGAGGTTTAAACAACTTACAGTTTCTTGATGCATATTTTAATGAAATTGGGTATAACGGTCCATTTTATTCATCAACCGGGTTAATGAAGACGGGCTTGCACCATATAGCGTGTTAGGAGGGTCAGGTCTAAATATTATTTGGTGGTATGTGGTAGTATTTAGTTAGTATTCAGTGGTATTGGGTAGTATTGGATAGAATTGGGCGGTATTAGGTAGTATTGGGGGGTGGTATGTGGAAGTATTTAGTTCCTATTTGGTAGTATTGGGTAGTATTTGGTGGTATTAAGTTTTTTGGTAGTATTGTTGTATTTGGTGGTATTGGGTAGTATTTGGTGGTATTAGGTAGTATTTAGTTAATGTTTGGTATTATTGGGTAGTATTGGGTAGTATTGAGTAGTATTTGGTGGTATTAGGTAGTATTTAGTTAATGTTTGGTATTATTGGGTAGTATTTGGTGGTATTAGTTAATATTGGGTAGTATTCGGTAGTATTGGGTAATATTGGGTGTTATGGGGTAGGATTGAGTTGTATTGGGTAATATTGGGTGGTATTGGGTAGGATTGGGTTGTAGTGGGTGGTATTAGGTAATATTGGGTGGTATTGGATAGTATTCGGTGATATTGGGTAGTATTCGGTGGTATCGGGCAGTATTGGGTTGTAGTGGGTAGTATTGGGCTCTTTCTACTCTTCATTGACTTTTAACTTCCAAGGAGAGAGAGAGAAATGGGGTTTAACGTCCACTCAACACAAACTAGGTCATTTCGGGACTAACACATTGTTCAATTTTATTTCAATAATTCGCTTGCGCGTAGGGGTCTTTAGCAGTGGGAGGAAACCGGAGGACCCGGAGAAAACCCACGAGGTTGGATAGGCGACCCTACTCCTTGTCACGTACAACCAGGGATTCGAAACCACGCCATTTGACTCAATGACAGGCCTTATGAAACAGCACGCACGTGCTAACCATTCGGCCATCCAACCCCCTAACTGCCAAGGACTCTTTTACACGCATCCTAAAAAGACATACATTTGTTGGAGGAGCAGAAGACATAAATTAGTAGGGCGAAGCATAAGAACAAGGCACGAATCTTGAGAAAGAAAAGACACCATACAAGTCCTTGGAGGTATAAAGCGTTAATGCCCTGGTTATAAACCAAGCTCAACGATTTGGCGAATTTGTTTAAAGAATCTTCAAGAATTCATCGGGTCTGCAAGGATCGTTGGTTTGCACGTAAAAGAACCCTTGGAATTAGTAATAAGAGTAAGCCGTAACAGCAATTTCCATGCAATATCTCGCTCATAGCATACTGTATGGTGTAAGTCCGTCTTCATTAGCCCAGTTGGAACAGAATAGTATAGAACGTTAAACTCCATTTTATTTCATTTTTGGGGGATCACGGTGTTCGATCCATGCATTGGCCGAGAAAGTTCATCCAGATTTCCGGTGGATGGGACGAAAAACCGAGGTCCCGTGTACACATTGGCGTGCACATAAAAGATCCCTTGACAGTGGGAATTTGATATAAATGTAGGCCGTAGTGCCGCTGTCCGGGCAAACTTTCCCTCATAGCACACTGTATGGATAAGCCCGTCTTCATTAGCCCAGTCGGAGCACAACAGTAGGACATTAAACCCCATTTCATTTCAAGGAACGTGGCTTAAATTATATTGAGCCAGACTCGCGATATTGAAAGAGTGTATTACGTTTTTAATATTAAACTTGAGAACATCTTTCATGTAAGTTGGTATCATGGTTATGAAGACATCTGTTCCCCAGTTAGATAATGTATGGGCTAGGATGATTGCCCAGACAGCTTTACTCGTTAAGATAGATAACCACGGTATAGAACGCTTCATCTAAAATGAAAAAAAAAAAAAAATAGAAAAATTAAACAGTTGAATTCATAAAATCTTATACATACATTATACAAGAGCCACATCTGCCAATTGCAGGTCTTTCTTTGCGCCTTAAATGAGCTAAATCGCTAATATTTGGGACCCAGAAATGGACACAAGGTCGCAACGCATATTATATAATTTTACATTCAATCGCTTTTGTTTTACTGTAATTTCTAATCGAATGGCAATCTCTAGCGTCTGGTTATTCCAGTCTACACCGATAGTATTTATTGCGAATGATCTCTAGATAAGAATACGGCGTCACCGTTTGACAGGACTTATGGAATATGTCTAGCCTCGTTTTTCGAGTCCCTTGTTACAAATGGCACTGAAACGCATTATGGTACACGATTCGTGTACCAGTGGTAAAATGTTCATTTTTTCGTAAGTATTGGATATCAGAAGCCCACCATTTCCCGGTAAGATCACAACATCAATGTTGATTTTTAAGCTGACAAATAATTGTTTTCAATGTCGAAGACTTTGGATGATTTTGAGTTAGAGACTTAATCAACTATTTTCAATAGATTTAAATACGTTTTGTGGTTAATGCGGTTACCATAAAAATGGATAATCGAGGTTTATCATCGTAATATAGGTAGTATCGACAACCAATACTACACTGTTCTTCTACCGACATACGTTGCGATTCAAAGCAGATGAGTCAAACCACCAAACCACCCAGTGGCTCACTAAACCATGATGCCCCAGATTCGACTCCAAGTTTGGCCGAGAAATTTACCAACACGCTCTCGCCATGTCAGACGTGTAGAACTTGAGGCCTGGTAAAAACCAGCATATTATAGTGGTGCCGATGGGACAAAAATCATGACTCATCCGTGTAGTATTAGGGTGCACGTAAAAGAACCACTGTTATCTCAGTTGGAATTTAGATCAGATGACGCGCCCACATTATATATTATTCGAGTAACAGTATCCTGGGTGTGAGACTGGTAGCATGGCGTCGATCTCACCGCCCCTCCCCCCCCACTCGCTGATCCGATACTATTATTTATGATACTCGTAAATGTTCAACAATTACCTTAGAATTTGAGATTTTTCCTGATAAACAACTAGTGATGTATTTCTTCTCTTTTTCTGATATTCTGGGATGCTGTTCTGGTGAATCGTGTATTAAAATCATCCATGCTAGAAACCAGATGAAACCACACGCACCTGTTGGAACATCATTATAGCATTATAGTATAATAACCTCATCCGATGTACAAGGGGTCTTTTATTCTATCCGATTCGATGTACACGGGGTCTTTATTCTATTTCATAACCACATTCGATGTACACGGGGTCTTTATTCTATTCAATAACCACATTCGATGTACACGGGGTCTTGTTTGGCCCGATTCTAAAGATTCGAACATGAAAGACAGGATTTAATAACATCTTGAGCTCGATGTCGACGGATAGAAATAAACTATACTACAGACCAAACCATAAAGATGTCGCGCGATGGATCGATGGCTGTTGGAAATCAATAGAAAGTACTGTGAATTTTAATAATTGTTGGGCCAATATATATTTTTGGGTAGACGACTACTTTAATTTATATTGGTTATTGTGGGTTTTTTTTTGTCTTGGTTGTGTCTTTTATTCTTGGATGTTGTGTCCTGTATTCTGGAATATTGTGTCTTTTAGTCTTGGATATTGTGTCTTTTAGTCTTGGATATTGTGTCTTTTAGTCTCGGTTATTGTGTTTTTAATATATAAATACCTATTACGTAGAAGATACTCGGCCAACCACCATTAAAACCATATTGACACAATAAACCAGCTATAGGGAACGTTATCACATTACCAGCTTGTGCTCCTATAATATATAAATAGTTACCATAGCAACAACTTTCATACTGACGTATTGTCATAACAACAGGGTCAACCATATCATACACAAAGGTTATATCACACAATAAACCCACAATAATGATCTCGAGCAAGACATTGCGTAATATATTAAAACAACACTCGTGCTAACGTTCTCGTGCAGTATCAACATTTTACTTAACCTCTCACTCGCGACCATTAAACCACACATAGAACATTTGAAACCAAAATAAAGACCTAAAGACCTACAGTAGACGGGTTTAGATCTAAAGGCCCGGTCCCAGTGGCCAATGGACACAAAACGTATGCAAAAAGGACACAGCGGACGAGCAAACATTCGGGGGTGGCTCCATCCGTTTTCATCCGCTCCAGAAATGGACAAAATTGACGAAAATAAGCGAAAATAGAACGGAAAAAAACAAATGTGGGAAGTATGTAGCGGGGATGTTAAATGGATGTTCATCGGAAGCCTAGCGGATGAAAGCGGGTGGAAGTGGATGACAGCTCCGAAGGGGTTAGGCAAACCCCAGACATCCTTCAATATACCAGATACTATGGAAGACCAAATGGGACAATATTCATGATTCTTGTTTCTACATTCCAGTTTGAACATTTTAGACACGAACGCAACATTCTAAACTAATGATTCTTGTTTCTACATTCTTATGTCAACATTTCATGCACAAAATCAACATTTTAAACAAAAAATTGACTTTATGTTTCATTTTCGGCGTTTTATCGGTAACTTTTATATATCATTAAATATTAAAATTAAAAAATAATTTCTTAATTTTACACGACAAAGAAATCAATTCATTGGTTTCTGAAAGTATCTAAAAAATAAATCTGGAATTTGAACTCTTATGAAAATATTTTCTACGTTTCAAAAAGTCTTGAAGTTAAAATCTTGAAATGAACCTTCAAAAAAAGATAATAAACTCACCCGCCATAGCGAATGAGCAGAGTATGCTGACCTCCAACGGGGGTGTCCAGTGTGCTAGAACTGTTTGAACTGCTGGGAAGCCAACTCCCTGAAAATATACTATTTTCAAATTCCATATTGTCAAATGTCAGTTTCCTAGGAGCGATTTTAAAATGGCGGGACATGAATTAACGTACCTTCTATAATGCACATTTTTTATGTTTAGTTTAATGGTCGAAAGCGAGACATTAAGTAATATATTGATACTGTTGTTTCAATATATTACGCAATGTCTTTACTTCGAGACCATTAAACAACTTAAAATACAGACACTGTCCCGCAGGTGCTTTCCAATGAAATACGTCACGCGAGTCCAATATTTCATATAGTATCGATAATGTACGATTTTCAAGTTGTCCGTACATTATTGGAAATAATGGTACGTCAACATCAAAGGATGACGTCACATCTGTATTAAGAATTGCTAATACACTGCGTTGTCGAATCACATAGACGGAGTAACGTTTAATCTCATACAAAATCAAATGACCGAATTTCTGCTCAGCGTAGCGAGTCCAAACTTTTGATCCCTTTTTTACAGGGAGAGAGAGAAATGGAGTTTAACATCCACTCGATACAAACTAGGTCATTTCGGGACTAACATATGGTTTAATTTTATTTCAATAATTCGCTTGCGCGTAGGGGTCTTTAGCAGTGGGGGAAACCGGAGGACCCGGAGAAAACCCACGAGGTTGAACAGGCGACCCTACTCCTTGTCACGTACAATCGGGGATTCGAAACCACGCCAGTCGACTCAATGACAGACTTTATGATACAGCGCGCGCACGCTAACCATTCAGCCCCCCCCCCCCCGATCCCCCCCGATCCCTTTTTTACAACGGGAATATGATAGTTTTAACTAGTTGTTTTTATTGTTTTATCGAGAATTGGAGGACATTAGGTTTTCGGATGAATTTTTGTTTTATTTTGTCACTGGAATCGTTTATTCGAAGTATCTGATTCATCCCTGTAAGCAGTCATCAAAAGGGCTAACGAATGAGTCGAAGCACTTTGGGAATCAAATTGTTTTTATCTTCCTATATATACTGTTATGTAGGAACCCATGCAGTGTGCTATAAGAGGACATTGCCTTGACCCGATCCACACGATAACATCAAACTGAATTTATAAATATGGTTTGAATATGGATTGGTGACAGGTTAGTTGTTTTTAAATGTTGAATAACAAAACGCTAAAAGAATATTCACCAATCTGATTAAAATACAGATCTATATTTTGTTTCGTTTTTGTCTACTTTCGATGGCCAACACTACATGAAGATCTGACAAGTTGTACTCGGAGGTCGTGTCAGGGTCGTACGAGCTGCTTTTGACCCTATGCCGTCAGACATGGATTAATTTGTCAGCGTTGGCGTTTCTAGTGGGTTACCCACAGTTCCGTGCATGACACGACAAGAAGTCACCGTAACAGATTGTTTCATTGGCTTATCCCTCACTTCAAACAAAACGGCGGTAATATAACAACCCTTCCAGAAATCCTAGTGTAGTAAAGACAAGTAAAATAAAATTTTGAACTATAAAAACGAAACAAATTAAGGATGTGTGTTTTATTCAGATCGTATAGTTTATCAATGATATACCGACATATAATGGCTCTGATTATATCTACACAATATATCGTGATAATAACTTATCTAATCATCTTATCAACAATCTTTTTTTTCATTTCACACTAATATCTGATCGAATGACTCGTCCGTTTATCAAATGGTGGATAAAAAAACCCTAGAGGCCATATTTGTAGCAAAATAGCATTTTGGGCCATCATTCTACCCAATTAAACTGGTGGATCAGAATTTTATGGACTTTTCGTACCCAATCTGTTTCACAGAGGAATGCAAAAGCCTTCTTTTTACTCTGAGAAAACAAATAAACAAGTGAAATCATGAATGAAATGGGGTTTAACGTCCTACTGTTCTGATCCGACTGGGCATACGCCATACAGTGTGCTGTGGTGGAAATTTGTCCAGGCAGCGGCGCTACGGCCTACACGTATATCGAATTCCATCTGCCAAGGGATCTTTTAAGTACACGTACACGAGACCTCGATTTTTTGTCCCATCCCATCCGACTATACGTTATCCCTTGCCAGGCCCTTGGTCAGAGAGAGAGAGAGAGAGAGAGAGGGGGGGGGGGGAGAAAGAGAGGGGGGGGGGCTGTCAGTAGTGTAGGGGTGAGGGCCTTACAAGGGAAAACGTATAGTCGTTCGGATAGGATAAACAAATAAGGCACCGTGCACACATTGCCGTGCACATAAAAGAAACCTTAGTAGCTGGAATTCGAAATAAGAGTAGTCCGGTCAAAAACTAGGCGATTACGGGACTAACACATGGTTCAATTTTATTTCAATAATTTGTTTGTGCGTAGGGGTCTTTAGCAGTGGAAGGAAACCGGAGGACTCGCAAAAAATCACGAGGTTGGGAAAGCAACCCTACTTCTTGTCACGTACAACCAGGGAATCGAAACCACGCCAGTTGTCTCAATGACAGACCTTATGATACAATGCGCTAACCATTCGGCCACCCACCGCTAAGCTATTTATGCTATCAGTAAAACATTCACTTACCTGAGTAAGACCAATTATGATTCTTAAAGCCATTAAGTAGAAAAACCCCTGTTGAGCAGCCACCGGAATGAGAAGATTCGCTAAAATCCCCAACAACATGAACCAACCGAAAACCCGTTTCCCGCCAAATCTAGTGGACAGCCATCCTCCAGGAATCTGGGTAATTATATAGCCCCAGAAAAAGCCACTCAATATAAATCCTTGTTCTTCTTTTGACCAGACAAAAGGTCCATCTTCCTAAAATATAATACACAGACAAACTGTTCACTGGAAGTCCAACTTGTCAGTGGTGTAGGGCGGAAGGCCTGACAAGGGAAACGTATAGTCGTTCGGATGGGACAAACCAATGAAGCCCCGTGTACACATTGCCGTGCACATCCTTAGTAGGTGGAATTGGAAATAAGAGTAGGCCGTCCAAAATGTTTCCCATAGCACATACAGTGTACGAGTAGAGAGAGAGAGATGTTGGTCATTTCGGGACCAACATATGGTTCAATTGTATTTCAATAATTCGTTTGCGCGTAGGATTCTTTAGCTCTTTAGCAGTGGGAGGAAACCGGAGGACCCAGAGAAAACCCACGAAATTGAACAGGCGACCCTGCTCCAGGTCACGTATGATAAGGGAAATTGTACCCTAATGACATTAACCCTGACCACAGGCTACCCTTATTTTGATTTCTAACGGGATCTCATTCCTTCTGTCCCATCCGAAAGAAATAGATGCGTTTCCTTGCCAGGCCCTCTGTCTTGTAAAATTTCCCCCATAGAATACTGCATGGATATGCTCGTCTTTGTTAGCCCAGTCGGGGCAGAAAAATAGGCCGTTAACCCCTATTTTATTTCTCTGACTACAAGAATGAATTTACTGCAACTCTAGCCTACCGTATCTACGGTTGAGTTTTCCGAGTTCAATTGACCATCACAAGTCGACGAATCCTTGTTATTGGCTTTATCTGCTGTAATATTCACGTCCATCCTACCCACGGCGGTATGGTTGACCATACACACTATAGCTACACTCATATTCACACGTAGAGCATATAGTGTGATCAAACCAAAGCAGCACATTACAGACACACCC
This sequence comes from Patella vulgata, assembly GCF_932274485.2. Lineage (NCBI taxonomy): Eukaryota > Metazoa > Mollusca > Gastropoda > Patellidae > Patella > Patella vulgata. Next base: position 11,855,126 of record NC_065885.2, read on the forward strand.
AGTCGAACAGAACACCATATCTTCACGTTTTCTGAAACCAAGAAATTCTTATAGACAATCGAAATGCTGACAAAAAGTGGTATATCTAGTCCTTCGAATGGACGAAAAAACCGAGGTTCAGTCGTGTACACAATGGGATTCCCGTAAACGAACCCTTGACAGTTGCAATTCCGGGTAAAATAGTCGCTCGGGTGGGACGGAAACCCGACGTCCCGTGTACACATTGACGTGCGTGTAAAATAATTCTTGGCAGTTGGAATTCGATATAGGACGCTGTTTGGACAAAATGTCCCTATAGAACACGTATGGCGTATGCCCGTCTTCATTAGCCCAGTAGGACGTTAAACCCCATTCAATTGCGATGCATACAAGCTTCAATTGCCGACGGTGTTTAATGTTTCTGAAAATACATATCCCCGTCGTTCCATTGAGAACACATCCGATTTATTGCACTCAATATAATAAATATGACCAATTACTGATCCTGTACAATATTCCTGAGAATACACCTGTGTGTACCTTCATTGAAAACAAATCCGAGTTGTAGCACTAAATATAACAATAAATATACGATGGACCAGGAACTGATCATGTTTTTGGATGAAATTCAAAAATCTAATTCACCAGATTGATTCAGAATTGTTCAAAGAGCCTTTGGGCTTTTTTTGAAGAGCGCCACCTGACGAACAAGGACAAGAAAATGAGCAGTGGTTAGAGACCAGTTCCTGGTCCAAAAATGATAAATTCGATCAACCATCATATCTCCGTCTTCAGTATCCCGATCGTTAAATACCATTTCATTTCCTATATCTCAGCAAAACCCTGATTCAAGCGTCATCATTAATTAATACAACAAAATCACTCTACACACTCACCTTTAGCCATCGTTAAATATTAATACATCATAGGTCAGAGTTCACGGTATATTGTGATCTATATAGGTATCAAGCCGAGATGATCGTTTGGCCTCCAAAATTGAGGTAAAAAAAATATCGATATCGGACAGATAAAAAAAATATCGATATCGGACAGATTAACATCACCTTCGCCTTCCCTGACATTCATATAAACAAATGTTATTTTATAGATAAAGGTTTTGTTAAGATAAAGAAGGACGTTCTGAATTTTCCTAAGTTACGTGGGAGCCACGGCGGCCCAGGGAGTAAGACGTTGGGTCGCTAAACCTGGAGCCCCCATGTTCGATTCCGATGTTGGCCGAGAAGGTTCATCCGGATTTTCCGACGTGGTGTGCACGTAAAAGAGCCCGTGGAAGTTTAAATTCGATATAAGGGTAGATCGTAGCGCCGCTGTTTTGGGCAAAAATTCCCTCATAGCGCACTGCATTCCCTCTTCATTAGCCTAGTCGGAACAGAGACGTAGGACGTTAAACCCCATTTCAATTCATTTCATCTCCTTGCGCTACGTTAAGTTAGATTCCTTCAGCGTCCAATAGGAGACCGCGGGTTCAATTCCGACGTTGACCGAGAAAGGTCCTCGGGATTTGTCAGGTTGGTGTAAACAAGAAAAAGGCCCGTAGTCGTTCGGATGGGACACGAATATCCGCGGTCCACCTGTGTAGTCTACTAATTGAAGTCCATTACAGCATACTGCATGACGTATGTCCGTCTTCATTACCCCCGTTGGTGCAGACAAGAACGATGTCAAACCCCATTTCATTTTCAACCTTTAAATATACATTCTCTTTAAAGTGTTTACAGGGTAATTATTCCAGTCTGGAACATACTGGATTACCTGCAAAACATCCGCGGGGGTGGGGGGTACACAAGACAACAAAAAGTAAGGGTATCACACTCCAGTGAGTGCTTGGTTGAATGGCTAGCGATTGTGAGAACATTGAGACCCTTAAACGTACAACAGACTCTGTCATTAAACAGCGGGGAAAAGATCTTGGCAGAGGATAATCCAAGAATATACTTAGATATTTATGATAAATGGACAGCAAGTAACGACAAATACAAACTCGAATGGATTAAGTCACGTTACAAATCTGCTTAAATAGATTTTTGCGCCATCATTGGATAGTGCCTTTAAAACAGTGTAGTACAGAGAAAACAAAAGACACAAAACAGTACGGTACAGAGAAGACAAAAGAAACAAAACAGTGCGGTACAGAGAAGACAAAAAACCAACAAAAAACAGTACGGTACAGAGAAGACGAAGACAAAAGAAACAAACCAGTACGGTGCAGAGAAGACAAAGACAAAAGAAACATATATCGAAATATAGATTTGACTGATAGAGATAGAATGTGTCATGTGACATGGACCTAATTGAAAACAAATAACGTTGCCAATATTATTTCAATGTTCACGGTGCAAAATGCATACGTCAGCAGTTCAAAATACGTATTTTAGTTTTACAATGTGCAGTATCCATTGCTCCACAATACCATTGTCATAGTGTTAAAATACAGAATACACTTTTCAATAATACAAAATAAAGTTTTCTCAGCCAAATTAAAAACTTGACACTGATGAATTTCAACAAATTTTTTTTTCTGGCAAGTCAAATAAATTTTAAAGTGTTTCTAACGATAGTAAGTAGTAAGAAGCCTTTAATTTCATATAATTGTAAAGTCACGTGGATCACGTGACTTTTGAGCATATAAAGATGAAAAACCTGAAAAACACGTGCAAACAACAACTCGTGAGGTCAATCGATGCAAGTTTGCTTAAACTGAACACGCACACGTAACTTGAACTGGAAAAACAAATTAAAATTGTTATTTTCATCTGTTAGAAAATGCCGCGCCTTTCAAATGTAGAACGTCTACGTGCTATAGGTAGGCTCTATGCTGGTCAGTCTGTGGTCACTGTTGCAAGAGCCTTTAATTGTTCACGCCAGACAATAATTAATCTTAGAATGAGAGTGCTTCAAACTGGAACTATTGCCCAAGGGCGGTAGCGCCACGTGTGACATCACTCCAGGAAGATCAAACAATACGATTACGTCATCTTAGAAACAGATTTGTCACTGCAACCTCCACAAGTAGAGAGATGTTTGGTGGAAGGGTAACTGCACAAACTGTTCGAAATCGCTTGCAGGCTGCTGATTTTCGTGCTCTGAGGCCCTATAATGGACCAATATTGCCACCTCTTCATCGCCGTAACCGACTTGTGTGGGCCACAAGACACATAAGAATTACTCAAGGACAGTGGAATTCGGTTGTCTTTAGTGATGAATCTCGATTCACTTTGAGATTTGCCGATGGCAGGGTCCGAATGTACCGCAGACGAGGTGAACGTTACGCTCAAGTATGCGTCAGAGAAGTTGACCGATTTGGTGGCGGCAGCGTCATGGTTTGGGGTTCTTTTTGTGCACATGGACGTTCTCCTCTTGTTGTTGTTCAAGGGAACTTAAATGCTGTCCAGTACAGGGATCAGATTTTGCAACCTGTTCTTCTTCCGTTTATGCAGAGATATGGGCCTGGACTAACTTTTCAACAAGACAATGCTCGACCCCATACAGCAATTGCTACCCAGGATTTTTTAAGAAATGCCGGTGTCCAAGTCCTGGATTGGCCGTCGCTTAGCCCCGACCTTAATCCTATTGAACACATCTGGGACGAACTGGGTCGACGTGTTCGTCAGCAAGTGAATCCACCACTGACGTTGCAGAACCTTCAACATGCTCTTGCTGAGCAGTGGCGACGTCTTCCTCGGGAGGTGTTTACTAATGTTCTGAGATCCATGAGAAGACGTTGTGTGGCAGTACGAGACGCTAGAGGAGGCCACAACCGTTACTAAACACTTTATTTCGATTGTTCTCCAAGTCTGTGAATATCATTTTGGGGGGTACATCACGAACGTTATCAATGTCAAGGACTTTCGGCGAGACGTATTCTTGCTTTCTGTTGATGTCAAGGTCGTCTGTGCACAACATAACACTAAAATAGTTGCTTTAAACCAAATATTAAAAATCTAGTCCCAAAAATTCCGAGTGTCAAGTTTTTAATTTGGCTGAGTATATAATAGTTATTTTGCACATTACACTTCTCCATTCTGCATTTTGCATAATATACAAATGCATAATAGAACTAGCATATTATAAACCTTATATGGGATCTACGACGAAGGTCATTTGCATACGGAAAAAAGTCCGGACTAGGACGGAAAGTCCAGACTAGCACGGAAATTAAGAATTTATGTCATCAATCAACAAGGGAGAGGTACTCATATTTACAGATATTCGGAAAACAATGAATGAAATGAAATGAAATTTAACATCCTACTGTTCTGCTCCGACTGGGCTAATGGAAATGGAATGGAATGAAATATTGTTTAATGACACGTCAGCTCCAACCGGGCTATATTGCGCCTAATGAAAATGAGCATACGTCATGCAGTGGCCTACTCTTGTATCGAATTCTTCCCATCCGAACGATTAGACAGTTGCACTGACAAGAGCAATGGGGTTTAACGTCCACTCGACACAAACTAGGTCATTTCGGGACAGACATATGATTCAATTTTTTTTCCATAATTCGCTTGCGTGTAGGGGTCTTTAGCAGTGGGAGGAAACCGGAGGGCCCGGAGAAAACCCACAAGGTTGGATAGGCGACCCTACTCCTTGTCACGTACAACTACAACCGGGGATTCGAAACCACACCAGTTGACTCAATGACAGACTTTATGATACAGCGCGCACGTGCTAACCATTCAGCCATCCAACCCCCTTTGCACTGACAAAGTCGAGTGGTACGAATCTCTATTAAATGACAGGGTTTGGGCTATCTAAAAGTAAACATACCTGTCTTAATACGAATTCAAAATATCATGTTACCTATCACTAAAAACCACGTTGATTTCTCTTTTCAAATATTTAAATAATTTTGGGGCTCATTTATATTTTCATACTTTGAAAAAATGAAATATGGTATTTAACGCCCCCTACTTTTGTGTCATACGCCATACAATGTGCTACGAGGGAAATTTTTCCCGGGCAGCGGCACTATGACCTACTCTTATATCAAATTCCAACTGCCAACTGGGGGTATGAAGTAAAAATGTGGGGCTTATCGAAGGGTCGGATTTGCCGAACCAAGAACATGATTTCACAGAAGTCATGGTCATCAAGCGAATTCCTTATTGCATGCTAGTTTGCAATCTGTTTGACAGAGATCTTCTAATATCTCTGTAACAGATGACTGTTTCTACACGTGACGTCACATCACGCGGCGTCAATCATCAATAGCGCATGCATTGTTTACATAACACGTTACTGATTCGGGCTAAATGGTGAATTTTACTTATTTTAATACCCATTTACAGTAAATAGGAAATGATTTTTACCTACAAACAATTCAAACGTCTTTATTTATTTTTTAATAACTGAAAAAAATGTTTTAGAATTTAATTTGACGGAAGAAAAAAGTTAATATTTGGGACTCATTAAGTCGCATCGATGTCATCCTTATCAGTGATTGTAGCGGCCTAGCGAAAATTCACTGCTGATCAGAAATGAAATGAAATGAAATGGGGTTTAACGTCCTACTGTTCTGCTCCTAACCTGGGCTAATGAAGACGGGCATACGCCATAGGGTGTGCTATGAGGGGAAATTTTGCCCGGACAGCGGCACTACGGCCTACTCTTATATCGAATTCCAACCGCCAAGGGATCTTTTACGTGCACGCCAATGTGTACACGGGACCGGCGCTATTGCACTTTCGTACCTCTACCAGTTCCCGTGGTCGTAGGAACTTGAAATTTTCAGAGGATGTTCAGGGGGACTAGCAATGACCACACACCAAATTTCAGCCGAATTGATCAATAACTTTTTATTTTACCGACCTTTTAATTTCTAACGAGAGAGAGCTTCATCCGTTTGACGCCATTTGCTTTGTTTACTATTTAGACTCGAATAACAAGACACTAAGACGGAAACCGACTCGAATAACAAGACACTTAGACGGAAACCGACACACTGCACCAGCTGCCTAACACTGCAGTTCATAAAAATTAATATAATTTTCGTATACTTTAATTTTTGCGCGAAGCCACCATTTTCAATAAAATACTATTTGGTGTTGATCAGTGGATTGGCCGTTAGGTGTTAATATTGCCGTGACCTTGATTTTGACCTTGAGGCCAAACTTCCCACCCATATCGGGGCCTTTGCGTTTATGCTTGCCGTGGCCTTATTTCTAACTGTATTATCAAAGTTAATGTTCGAGGTTAAAGCAGAGACGACGTCCTCCAGAAAAGATAATTGGGTCAAAGTCGTAGGTCAAGGTCATCTTACAGAAAACTAAACTCAAACTTTTCAAAGTCAGTTTTGGGACATTTGACCTTGACTTACGACCTTGACCCCGTAACCATTTTCGAAGGCTATCAACTTGGCTTGAACCATCGACGTTTACTTTGATCCTGTCGCACACTGTTCGGTCAGAAAAGGGTCAAACGCAAAGGGCCCGTGTCCGAAAGGAAGTCAATGGGCGTGGTCAATGTGAAAGGTCGTGGTGACCTCCACTAGTCACCGTTAACCATCCGTAACCATGACTCTGACCTTGAGTCCAAACGTCCCATCCATATTGGGCCTTTGCGTTTATGCTTGCCGTGGCCTTATTTCTAACTGTATTATCAAAGTTAATGTTTGAGGTTAAAGCAGAGACGACGTCCTCCAGAAAAGATAATTGGGTCAAAGTCGTAGGTCAAGGTCATCTTACAGAAAATTAAACTCAAACTTTTCAAAGTCATTTTTGGGACATTTGACCTTGACTTACGACCTTGACCCCGTAACCATTTTCGAAGGCTATCAACTTGGCTTGAACCATCGACGTTTACCTTGATCCTGTCGCACACTGCTCGGTCAGAAAAGGGTCAAACGCAAAGGGCCCGTGTCCGAAAGGAAGTCAATGGGCGTGGTCAATGTGAAAGGTCGTGGTGACCTCCACTAGTCACCGTTAACCATCCGTAACCATGACTCTGACCTTGAGTCCAAACGTCCCATCCATATCGGGGCCTTTGCGTTTATGCTTGCCGTGGCCTTATTTCTAACTGTATTATCAAAGTTAATGTTTGAGGTTAAAGCAGAGACGACGTCCTCCAGAAAAGATAATTGGGTCAAAGTCGTAGGTCAAGGTCATCTTACAGAAAACTAAACTCAAACTTTTCAAAGTCAGTTTTGGGACATTTGACCTTGACTAATGGAGGTCACCACGACCTTTCACATTGACCACGCCCATTGACTTCCTTTCGGACACGGGCCCTTTGCGTTTGACCTTTTTCTGACCGAACAGTGTGCGACAGGATCAAAGTAAACGTCGATGGTTCAAGCCAAGTTGATAGCCTTCGAAAATGGTTACGGGGTCAAGGTCGTAAGTCAAGGTCAAATGTCCCAAAACTGACTTTGAAAAGTTTGAGTTTAGTTTTCTGTAAGATGACCTTGACCTACGACTTTGACCCAATTATCTTTTCTGGAGGACGTCGTCTCTGCTTTAACCTCAAACATTAACTTTGATAATACAGTTAGAAATAAGGCCACGGCAAGCATAAACGCAAAGGGCCCGAGATAGATGGGAAGTTTGGACTCAAGGTCGAAGTCAAGGTCATGGATGGTTACAGGTGACTAGTGGTGGTCACCACGACCTTTCACATTGACCACGCCCATTGACTTTCTTTCGGACACGGGCCCCTCTGCGTTTGACCGTTTTCTGACCGAGCTGTGTGCGACAGGACCAAGGTAAACGTCCATGATTCAAGCCAAGGTGATAGCCTTAAAAAATGGTTACGGGGTCAAGGTCGTAAGTCAAGGTCAAATGTCCCAAAACTGACTTTGAAAAGTTTGAGTTTAGTTTTCTGTAAGATGACCTTGACCTACGACTTTGACCCAATTATCTTTTCTGGGGGACGTCGTCTCTGCTTTAACCTCGAACATTAACTTTGATAATACAGTTAGAAATAAGGCCACGGCAAGCATAAACGAAAAGGGCCCGAGATAGATGGGAAGTTTGGACTCAAGGTCGAAGTCAAGGTCACTGATGGTTACAGGTGACTAGTGGAGGTCACCACGACCTTTCACATTGACCACGCCCATTGACTTCCTTTCGGACACGGGCCCTTTGCGTTTGACCGTTTTCTGACCGAACAGTGTGCGACAGGAACAAAGTAAACGTCGATGGTTCAAGGCAAGGTGATAGCCTTCGAAAATGGTTACGGGGTCAAGGTCGTAAGTCAAGGTCAAATGTCCCAAAACTGACTTTGAAAAGTTTGAGTTTAGTTTTCTGTAACATCATCTTGACCTACACCTTTGACCCAATTATATTTTCTGGAGGACGTCGTCTCTGCTTTCACCTCGAACATTAACTTTGATAATACAGTTATAAATAAGGCCACGGCAAGCATAAACGGAAAGGGCCCGAGATGGATGGGAAGTTTGGACTCAAGGTCAGAGTCAAGGTCACGGATGGTTAACGGTGACTAGTGGAGGTCACCGCGACCTTTCACATTGACCACGCCCATTAACTTCCTTTCGGACACGGGCCCTCTGCGTTTAACCGTTTTCTGACCGCGCAGTGTGCGGCAGGATCAAGGTAAACGTCCATGATTCAAGCCAAGGTTATAGCCTTAAAAAATGGTTACGGGGTCAAGGTCGTAAGTCAAGGTCAAATGTCCCAAAACTGACTTTGAAAAGTTTGAGTTTAATTTTCTGTAACATGACCTTGACCTACGACTTTGACCCAATTATCTTTTCTGGGGGACGTCGTCTCTGCTTTCACCTCGAACATTAACTTTGATAATACAGTTAGAAATAAGGCCACGGTAAGCATAAACGAAAAGGGCCCGAGATAGATGGGAAGTTTGGACTCAAGGTCGAAGTCAAGGTCACGGATGGTTACAGGTGACTAGTGGAGGTCACCACGACCGTTCACATTGACCACGCCCATTGACTTCCTTTCGGACACGGGCCCCTCTGCGTTTGACCGTTTTCTGACCGAGCAGTGTGCGACAGGACCAAGGTAAACGTCCATGATTCAAGCCAAGGTGATAGCCTTCAAAAATGGTTACGGGGTCAAGGTCGTAAGTCAAGGTCAAATGTCCCTAAAACGACTTTGAAAAGTTTGAGTTTAGTTTTCTGTAAGGTGACCTTGACCTACGACTTTGACCCAATTATCTTTTCTGAAGGACGTCGTCTCTGCTTTCACCTCGAACATTAACTTATACAATACAGAAAGAAATAAGGCCACGGCAAGCATAAACGCAAAGGCCCCGATATGGATGGGAAGTTTGGACTCCAGGTCAAAATCAAGGTCACGGCAATATTCACACCTAAAGGCCAATCCACTGATCAACACCAAATAGTATTTTATAGAAAATGGTGGCTTCGCGCAAAAATTAAAGTATACGAAAATTATATTAATTTTTATGAACTGCAGTGTTAGGCAGCTAGTGCAGTGTGTCTGTTTCCGTCTGAGTGTCTTGTTATTCGAGTCTAAATAGTAAACAAAGCAAATGGCGTCAAACGGATGAAGCTCTCTCTCGTTAGAAATTAAAAGGTCGGTAAAATAAAAAGTTATTGATCAATTCGGCTGAAATTTGGTGTGTGGTCATTGCTAGTCCCCCTGAACATCCTCTGAAAATTTCAAGTTCCTACGACCACGGGAACTGGTAGAGGTACGAAAGTGCAATAGCGCCCACGGGACCTCGGTGTTTCGTCCCATCCGAACGACTAGACAGCTTTGCTTGTCAGCCCCTCCGTCCTGCATCACTGACAAGGGAGAACCACGCCGGAAAATCTGGATGAACTTTCTCGGCCAATGCAGGGATCGAACACCCGTCCTCCAGGCTAGCGAGCTAGCGTCTTACCCACTTAGCCACGTGATCCCCCACTGCTGATCAGTGTGGCTCGTTTGATTCACCGTTATTGAGCAGAACAGTAGGACGTTAAACCCCATTTCATTTCATTTCATTTCACCGTTATTGCATGGTAAGCCGACTTATTGTATGGTGAGTTATTGTATGCCAGCTTGATCTCTGCCTATTGACCTTGTAGCACACTGATCAGCAGTGAATTTTCGCTAGGCCGCTACAATCACTGATAAGGATGACATCGATGCGACTTAATGAGCCAGAAATATTAACTTTTTTCCTGCGACAAATTAAATTCTAAAATATTTTTTTTATGTATTAGAAAAATAAATAAATGCGTTTGACGTATTAGTAGGTAAAAATTATTTCCTATTTAGTGCAAATGGGTATTAAAATGAGTAAAAGTTTCCATTCTGCCTGAACTAGAACGTCTTATGAAAACAATGCACGCGCCATTGAGCCAATGAGTGGCACCGCGTGATAAGAGACGTCACGTGTTAAAGGTAGTCAGTCATCTTTTACAGATTAGAAGACTTTCCAGGGATGTACCCAGAAAAATCATCATGCCGGGCGGTAATCTTCGGCAGAAATTTGTCGTTTTTTTCCGATCGATATGCGCAATTTCATGAATGACTCCCAGCTGTTAATTCATGACGGAGCCGTAGTATTTAGCGAAATTGCCGTAGAAAATAAATAAGAACTACGGTATCTTTAGCCGTGGTAATTTACTAAAGAATATGACGACGACAATTTGCCGATGTTAACATTGAAACCGCCGTTGTATACCTGCGTAGTCTACGGCATAATCGAAGATAGGAATTTATTGTTTTGTTTCTTTCCTGAGTTCTCGTGACTGCAAGTCATCTGACCTAATTCTACCGTAACGTCACGTTGCTTAGACTTGGAGGTGCACACGGCTTCGTCTGGTTTATTTAATCATTTAAAAAGTTCAAAACAATTTCCAGAAATAACGGCTGTGAATAATATACTGGAAAATATGACCAAATCAAATAATTAGGTCGGGAAAATATGTTATATAATATAATTTTTAGCGTAAATATAGACGGGACGTGAGAAAGGAATTCCAGGGGGCGTTACAGGTCCGCTGCACGAGGTTCATGATACTATGTCATGCATACGTGTGCAATCGTCTTTTGATAATCAAATTACGGCATTACGGATATTTTATAATCGGAAATCAATACCGCAACGGCGAAGTATTCATTTAAAACGCAAAATCTGGATGCACTTTCTCGGCCAATGCAGTATTATAAATGAAAACTTAACGCTGTGCTTATAGTTTATTTATTATTCATAATCTTTATCAATCAAATTTCTCAGTTTAAAACATGCTTTAGTGGCGAAAGTAAAATAAAAGTTTTGCTTTAGTGTACATAAAAACTGCCGTTGTGACGAAGGAATTACTGTCTCAATTTTTGACAAAAATGCCTTCGTTTCAATTTCACGAATTTTGACCCCTGTTGACGTTTTGTTATAAATCAACGTTTTATGAAATCTCCGGTAATTTATAATAATGGAAATTGATTTGCGTATTTTTCGTTGAGAGAATCCCTACTATAAATAAATGTTACAGAGCTTCACCAGGATGAAATATGAAAACCCAGTTTTATTTCTGAACATCTTTTTGGTCACCGTACAAAATGGCGCGCCCTGCCAGGGGGATTTTCCTTGTTTACTAGCCAAACTCTTCCAAATGAAAACATTATGATGAGTACACTTGATGGATAGATGACAGACATGCTCGTCTGAATCAGCAGATTGATATTTTAAAGACCATTTATTAATTATATTCCATTAAAAATATGAAGCAAAACGAGCATTATTTTAAGCATTTAGGCCTATGTTTTATTTTGAAATCAATTGTCTATACTTTCAATCTTCTGTTCTTTTTCTTTGCCCAATGTTCCACGGCTCTGTTGAATGGAAATTTATCGACGGGGGGGGCCTTCGATTACAAGGCGAAGAATGGCATCTAAAGATGATTCTGTCAGTCTATTGCGAAGACTGTTTTTATGATTTTCATCTGAGAAAAATCTCTTTCACAGTCTGCAGTGTGTGGATTATGGTTTTCATCTGAGAAAAATCTCTTTCACAGTCTGCAGTGTGTGGAGGGAGGACCTTAAAACACTTGGGTAAAAACGATACCGTGGGGAAAGTTCATGATAAATCGGGATCTGTACATAAAGCCTCAACAACCTCACTGGTAATCTTTGTGCCCAGGTGGTCTCGGGCGTAAAACTTAAATACCGACCATTCTGACACAGAGTGGACACAGCCAAATCTCTGACAAAGAAGCGCGTAATCATCAGAACCTTGATGGTAGTTTGGTTTAAAGATTGAAAACGATTCCATGACAGGACTGTCCACAAATCGGTCATTAATATTTTGTATAAGTGTTTCAAGAAATGGGACCTTCATGGATTTTTCAAGGGATGATTTTGGGGTTTCACCTGAACAAATCTCACTATCCTTTCTTAAAACATTTTGACTTCTGATGGTTATATCGGCCTTTCGCAGATTTTCGATGTAACCGTCAATTTGCTTTAGATAATCACCATCGGCAGTTTTTAACTTTTCCAACTCCTTAATCACCGTTTGTTTGACCCTTGTAACAGTTGGGAAATCAACGTCGGTAGCTTGAAATGATTTTGATAGAATATTAACAACAGGTAGGACATCACAAAGAAGAAGTAATGTGAAAATAAAGCGATAATTACTTAGGAATAATGCAAGACCAGCCGCCGTTGCGTTTCCCCGCTCCTCGGCCTCGCGTTCTAAGCTACATAATACACTGACTAATATTTTATGTAGGCGTTGAACACAGTTTCCCATGCTTAACCAACGAGTTGATGAAGGCTGCAATACTTTCAACTCGGATTCGTGGAGCATTTTCTGTACGGAAAGAAGACCTGCTGACCTAACGGCACTATTGTCATATAGAAGTCATATAATTGTCTAAGCATGTCTTAAAACTTTTTAAGGTAGGGATCAACATTTGCAGCCTGTTCCGAGGCAAGATTTAGTTTGTGTGCCGCGCAGTGACATCCAATCGCTTCACATTTTGGGGAATTGTCTGGTTGGGCATCTAGCTGTCGAGTTTGAATTTTCTTAACGACCCCATTGACTCGCCCAGTGATTACTGATGCCCCATCAGTGCCAAGTCCTCTTAGTTTGCTAATTTCCAAATCATTTTCAATAATATAATTGATCACATGGTTTGAAATAGTGGTGGCGTCAAGTGTTGTTCGAGTTTCGTGTGTGGGAAGACAGTCAATCATTTTCAAAAATCGAACTTGAACTAAACCATTATCCTGTATATAACGCGAACGTAGCGTCATCTGCTCTTTGAGAGAGCAGTCTGTCGTCTCATCAAACATTAAAGAAAAATGTGAACTTTTGCGAATATCATTTAAAATGTCTGATTCTATAATGCTTGACATGGTATATAGGATTTCTTGAATTGATTTCCTACTAGTATAACACGCGTTTCTACCGACCAATATATTCTCCTTCAAATTATCACCAAGATATCCTACAAAATCGAGTAGAGGCTCAAAATTAGTGGTATGGGCTATCCGTTGTCGGCACAAAAAATACAGACATGCAAATGTTTTGGTTAAATAATTTTTACATATTATTGGGACTATGGCAACACTTATATCGGATTGTTGTGAAACTTCTATACTGCACTTTAACGAATCTTGATGGGTAACATATACATGATTCATGGTCATTTATACTTTCTAATCTTATCCGTTTGTAACATGGAGTAATAATCCAGATATCCCGCCGACTGTCGGGGTGAGCATTATTAAAATCTTGGCAGAGTTGACAAAACATGCCGAGTCCGGGAGAAAATTTCAACCAGGACGGTTAAGTTTCCATTTGGGGTTAAACGAGAGAGCATGTTTTGACTTTATTTTTTTGGAAGATGTATCTTGTTCGTCTAGTAGACACTCCACGTCGGGCCGACTTCTACTACTAGTACTTGGCTGACAAGAAGCCTGGTCAGATGTGGTAGGCCTAATTAAGGAATCCGATTTTCGTTTGCCACTGGATCCATCATTATGATTGGTAGATTGCCAGTCACTATCAGCACCCACCGAATATGTTTCTTGGGGCTTATCCTTAGATTCCCGGCGAAAATAGTTCAAAAGGGACATGATAAAAATAATTAAAATAACAAAAATAATCGTCTGCTAGTGCTATTTTTAAACAATAACGGTGCCGTAGTCTAGTTTAACCAGTCATGATAGTTACGTCGTACTAATGTGACCAGTTAAAAGAGTCTAAATATCAGATAACTCTGCGCGTCAAATAAGATATCGAAAGTAATATGGACACAGATCACTAAAGATTCCCCATTGACTCCAATGTTAATTCTCGTATCTTAGACCGGCTCTAACTTTTTCCCAAATTTTCGTTGGGTAGAACGCTTTCTACCACAGATGGAGCAACATGTGGCAACCACTTGCCCAAAAGCACGTATGAGGTTCTTCATGAAAAACTTGAGATACACAAGCTGGAAGTAGAGACAAATAAACATGCAATTTCAGGCCCTACATTTCAACGTAACCAACCTCTCAACTCTTGTATCCTTCCGCATCAAAATTATGAATATTCACCAAAACCTGGCAGAAAATGTATTTTCAAACCCTTTTCCTCAATTCTACACCAAAAAGTCAACAAAAATTGCCATGCAAAAGGGGGAAAAAGGAAAAGGGAGAGGAAGACTAAAAATAGCTTTGGCCCTTGTTTCGTGGGTGACGGCGTAGGAATATTTGGTGATCTGTGTCCATATATTTTCTCGAAAACGTATATTTTAGATGTCTACTATGATACGAGGTCAGTTTGACGCGAGTCAAAATAATTTATTCAATTTATGAGGTTAAAGGCAACAAATAGAAACGCTTGTACCAATTTAGATTATCTTTATTTACAAGAAAATGAAGGTGGGCGGAAATCTGTTTCAAATTCAAGTCATTCAAGATATTTTTGCCGGGCGGACAATATTGGTGCTGGGCGGTGCCGCCCGGTAATTGTAATAGTAGGCACATCCCTGACTTTCGTAATCCACTGTGAAACAGATTGGCCTTGTAGATTGATCGCGTAAATAATTAATTTCCGTCATAGTCCGGACTTTTTTCCGTATGAAATGAGCTTCGTCGTTGATCCCATATTATAAGGTATAAATATGTTCTAATATCCGAAGTTCTATTATGCATTTGTCTATAATGCAGAATGGAGAAGTGTAATGTGCAAAATAACTACTATACTGTATTTTGTATTAATGAAAAATGTATTCTGTATTTTAACATTGTGACAATGGTATTGCGGAGCAATGGAAATTGCAAATTGTAAAACTAAAATACGTATTTTGAACTGCTGACATAATACAGTTTGTACAGTGAACTTTGAAATAATATTGGCAACGGTATCCTTCTATAGTAAGGGTGCACCGTGGCTAAGTGGGTACGACCCTTAAGTCTGTAGATTGGGTGTTCATCCAGATTTTCCGACGTGGTTCTTCCTTGTCAGTGATGCAGGATGGAGGGCCTAGTCGTTAGGATGGGACGGAAAACCAAGGTCACTTGTACCCATTAGCATGCACGTAAAAGATCCCTAGACAGTTGTAACTCGATATAAGAGTAGGTCGTAGTGCCGCTGTCTGGCAAAATTTCCCTCATAGCACACTGTATAGCGTATGCCTGTTTTCATTAGCACAGTTCGGGGCAAAACAGTAGGACGTTAAACCCCATTTCATTTCATTTCACTACGAAGTAAAAAAGAGGTAAATACCAGTAAAACCAATAAATTTTTAGCCTTGGTCACCCAGAACCTATATACTTCAAACCAATTCTATCAAATGTTTAAAATGTATGGTGGGTACTGGAATTGTCCCCCTCCCTTTCTTTGTAAAATATTCTTGATCAGTGTGTGTTTCGATAAGTTTTAATATTATTATCGTTTCCGGTCTATTTAGGTCAGTGCTAAATATAACATAAAAAAAAACCCCAAGCTGATCTAAAAATAGATTCCTGGTGATCAATTTGCTCCCATTAATTATGCAACAGTTTGGTATACATATCTCTTGTCACAGCCATGTGTATCAAACTGTATTAATTACTGTTAATTGGACCAATAATTACATACGTTCATCCCTTAAACCAAAATAAGACATAATTTATAAAACATATAGTTTATCACATCATTTAAGAAAAAAAAAACAACCAACAAATTATCAATAAAATAATAATAAAATGAATGAATGAAATTTTATGACACGTCAACAGAGACAGGGCTATATTGCGCCTTATTAAAATAACTGAATTGTTCCCATCCCTTTCTTTGTACCCGTAACTTTCAAAAGTAAAATATTCTTGATCAGTGTGTGTTTCCATAAGTTTGAATATTTCCGTTTCCGGGTTATTAAGGTCAGTGCTAAATATAGAATACAAAAAACCCAAGCTGATCTAAAAATAGATAATCAATTTGCTCCCATTAATCATATAACAGTTTGGTATACATATCTTTTGTCACAGCCATGTGTATCAAACTATAGATTAATTATCGTTAATTGGACCAATAATTACATACGTTCATCCCTTAAACCAAAATAAGACATAATTTATAAAACATATACCTTATTACATCATATAAAAAACTCCAACAAATTATCAATAAAATAATAATAAAATGAATGAATGAAAATTTATGATACTCAACAGAGACGGGGCTACATTGCGCCTTATTAAAATAACTAAAGGTGCAACTTGTAACCATATTGATCGACTAATCGCATCTATATCTTAGATCTCTATACATGATTTCTCAGGAAGCAGGGAATTTAACACAGGACACCACTGCTCTTTATTACTCAGTGACGTTTTGACTTCTCAAGTCTTCATGAAAAAAACGTCACTCATTTTGCTATCAGTTTAAATTACTAAATATCAATTAAACCATTTAAAATAGTTTCGTCCTTTTGTCCCTGTATCCGCCTGTCCGTCAGAGTTTTTGAAATAAAATAACTCTGCTGTTCTGAATTAGGGTTTATGAAAGATATAATAATATATGTAAAGTATTCACTGAACAGAGTAATATTGCAGATGTGGGGGTACTCAGAGGTTTGTAAAGTGTCCCAAAGGGTCCCAACATGCTAGGAACCACTGGCCTACACTACATTAAATTATAAAAAAACCCAACCAATTCTGCTTCTACTCTAAAACTATTATCAACAGATCTTTATTGATAATATGCTAGAATATTTATATTCATTTGGCAAAATAATTCTTACAAATCCTGTGGCTTATTTAGAGTGAAAAATACATCTTTTACATGCATGCCAATGTGTTCACAGGACCTCGATTTTTTGTCCCATCCGAACGACTAGACAGCTGTCCTTGCCAGGCCCTCCGTCCTGCATCACTGACAAGGGGGAACCACGCCGGAAAATCTGGATGAACTTTCTCTGTCAATGCAGGGATCGAACACCCGACCTCCAGGCTATCAAGCCAGCGTCTTACCCACTTAGCCACCGTGACCCCCCTCAGTAAAAGACATAGAGCTAATGATGAACATCTTTCATTCATTCAATTCATTAAGTCTACATGACTCATTAGATAACATATATACCCATTAAAGTTACAAGCAGTATTATACATGAAATGGGTGTGGGGTGTAAATAAATTGAGTTGAATTAACAGCCTAAATAGGACACAGAGATATTAAAATGAAAGAGAGAGAGAGAGAGAGAGAGAGAGATGGGGTTTAATGTCCACTCTACACAAACTAGGTCATTTCGGGACTAACATATGGTTTAATTTTTTATTTCAATAATTTGCTTGCGCGTAGGGGTCTTTAGCAGTGGGAGGAAACCGGAGGACCCAGAGAAAACCCACGAGGTTGGACAGGCGACCCTACTCCTTGTCACATACAACCGGGGATTCAAAACCACGCCAGTTGACTCAATGACAGGTCTTATGATACAGCGCGCACGTGCTAACCATTCGACCATCCAACCCCCCAATATTAAAATGACTGTTAGAAAACATGAGCATATATATATATATAAACATTCTAATAATATCAGGATTAGGACAAATTTAATTATTATTTAATAAAGGGTTCTTTTCCTATCGGCAGAAATGAGAAATATGGACAAGTTCTGTAGTTCATTTGTTGATGTTGTACTTAATAAATGAATTAATTTGAAATTCATTATCACAAAGACAAAATTTAAATTAAATTAAAATCATCTTCAATATCATTTAGGTAACATTGTGTGCAGTTTTTTTTTTCATTACCTAATGAACACAGTTAAAAGACATTCCTTCATAGACAGCTTTCCTATAAACATAACGCTAACGCTACAATATACGTCCACATTCCAATTCTGCTTTGATTGACAAGGTACTTTGTCAAGAAGGCTAGGCTTTTGGTTTGTTTAGCGTTGAGGGTCGTGCATCAACATCAATAGTTCCTGTCCTTAGAGTATAACTTATTAATAAATGTTCCTTAGGGTACAAAGAATAAGTATATAAAGTGTGGCTCTGCCCCTGGGGGTTGGGCATGTACCCCAAACGATAGGGATGTTCCTTAGGGTACAAAGAATGTGTATGCAAGATTATAAGTTAAGAAATGTGGCCTGTAGACGACAAACAAACAAATACTAGAAATGGGCGTGGCTCTGCCCCTGGGGGTCGGGCATGCACCAAAAACAATAGGGATCTTCCTTGGGGTATAAGGAATAAGTATACCAAGTTTGAAGAAAATCCAGTAAGAATTGCGCCCTGTAGGCGACACAAAGACACACGAAAAGAAAATGGGAAATGGGCGTGGCTCTGCCCCTGGGGGTTGGGCATGTACCCCAAACGATAGGGATGTTCCTTAGGGTACAAAGAATGTGTATGCAAGATTATAAGTTAAGAAATGTGGCCTGTAGACGACAAACAAACAAATACTAGAAATGGGCGTGGCTCTGCCCCTGGGGGTCGGGCATGCACCAAAAACAATAGGGATCTTCCTTGGGGTATAAGGAATAAGTATACCAAGTTTGAAGAAAATCCAGTAAGAATTGCGCCCTGTAGGCGACACAAAGACACACGAAAAGAAAATGGGCGTGGCTCTGCCCCTGGGGGTTGGGCATGCACCCCAAACGATAGGGATGTTCCTTAGGGTACAAAGAATGTGTATGCAAAGTTTCAAGATTATTAGTTAAGAAATGTGGCCTGTAGACGACAAACAAACAAATACTAGAAATGGGCGTGGCTCTGCCCCGGGGGGTCGGGCATGCACCAAAAACAATAGGGATCTTCCTTGGGGTATAAGGAATAAGTATACCAAGTTTGAAGAAAATCCATGAAGAATTGCGCCCTGTAGGCGAACCACAGACACACACACACACACACACACACACACACACACATACATACATACACACACACACACACACAGACAGGGGCGACGGCATAATACGTTCACATTATGAATGTGGACGTATAAAAACTCAAGGAATAAATATTTCCTAATTTTTCTTTTATATTGTCATTTCCTCTTATAGATGCATTATGTAAGAATTAGATCTGACCATTCTTAGTAATAGTTCAAAAATAGATAATGAAAAATTAATATATTGAAAATTTCAGTCAAAGTAGTTTATTTGGTGCAAAATTATAAGTGTTTAAAGTTGTGACAAAATGTAGATCGAAAAGATTGTTTATCATCATAGCAACGGTACTTGACATTGAGTCTCGATTATCTCTATTTTATAGTTAAGGGTCTTAAATGTCAGCGGTGTTCTAATTTACTTAAATTCGGAGCCATCCGATGGCCCAAGAAAGTAGATTATGGGCAGATTTAGCTCTTACATAATGCATCTTTAATTATTCTTAATCGGTCTCTTCTACATCTCCATTTGGTTTTGTATCAGTAGGTTGCAGACCAATTAGTTGAGCAATATTGTGAAAAGACACCGATCTTGGCTGAGAACTGAGTTGTCGCCATATACTGTGTAAGGAGTTGGAATTAACATTGTTATCACTCCCGCCTTCCTTATCACCAAGAACCCAATTTTCTATTACACCTAGAAATACATATTAAATGATAATACAATATGTAAACAACTTAATTTGGGGTGCTCTTATCTTAAAACAACTATTTTTAAGAGAGAGAGAGAGAGAGAGAGAGAGAGAGAGAGAGAGTTTAGCGTCCACTTGACCCAAACTATGTAATTTCAGGACTAATACATGGTTCGATTTTATTTCAATAATTCACTTGCACGTAGGGGTCTTTAGCAGTGGGAAGAAACCGGAGGACCCGGAGAAAACCCACAAGGTTGGATAGGCGACCCTGCTCCTTGTCACGTACAACCGGGGAATTGAAACCACGCCAGTTGACTCAATGATAGGCCTTATGATACTTTGAATGAGTTCAGCAAAATGTTTTGGTTTAAGTAATTTCGATAACATGATAAATCTAAGGTTAATTTTAATATCTTAAAATAAATAACATATATTTTCATGTTGAAGTGAAGATACCTCTTTCTGTAAGGTTTAATGGTTAGTTTATTTGGGCACAAGAAAAAAACTGTACAATACCTGTAGTTCCTAACCATGCACGAATACGTTCATTGCATACTTCAGGTGTTGCATCTTGTGTAGGTTGAGGAATAAGCTGGTTGTCCTGATTTTGATCGAATGAGGACAGTGACAAATTGCCAATATCTGATTGGTCAGATATGTTCATCACGTTTAGGGCATTGTCACCAAAACCTTCCTGGTCGTTTGAGATGGCTTGGTTATTGTTACTAAAAGATTTAGATGGTAGTTCAGGGCCCGGACCTGTTTTAACCAGCTGTTTAACTTCTGTATTTTCATATGAATCTCTATTCCACAGTTTATCTGATGTCATGTTCAGGTCATTCTGGGTTCCAGCCAGATCTTCCATAGGTTTACTGGACGACTGGTTCTTGGTACCAGGCGAATCACTGTCTACAATTTCATTGGTTGCCGTTGGCTGATTCTGCCCGGTACTGAAATAAAACAATGGGTATATTCTAATAACATAATTTATTTTAAAAATAATTTCATTGTTAAAGTGAAGAGTGAAACAAAGGAAAAATTGTATATTTCACATGTATATCATCAAAATAACCATTTTTTTTCCCTTTTTTAAAACAAAAATTCTTCAAAGATAATATACTTACCCACAGTAAGTGGTATTTGGTTTATCGATGTTCCAGTTTCCTCCTTCTCCTATCTGAATGTTTGAGCAGTTTATAAAGTGAATTGCACCATTAGGAGACTTATTGATATATTTCTTTCCATCTCTTCCAGTCCTATTAGTTTCATTGTTTACTGGTCTTAAAATGTGGTTGAAACCTTCCAGTCCAACACTAGGCACACCACTAGTGTACTCCATAAAATGTTCACCCATTCCAGTATCCTTAAGGATATCTATGGTATGTTGCAAATGATCCTTTGAGCTAGTTTTCACTGGAACAGCAAACTTTTTGACCTGGGTTTCATCTCCTCCCCCAGGAGCAGTTCTGTTAAGTGAATCGGGTGATCCTGCATCTATAGATAATTGACTTTGGGCACCATTCTGTGTTGCATCATTGTTAATCGAAGCCGCCACTGAACGATTCTCAGATGATAAATCAATACCAGATACTGTGCTATCGCTGGTTTGAGTCGAATTATTATTTACCACATCTTCGTGGTAGCTTTGTCCATTAGGAAGAGTGTCCTTATTTGCCACACCAGATATGCCATTTAACGATTCTGTCGAAGCATCTACTGTGGATAGCAATTCTCCGGATGCTTTAGATGTGTTTGGGTGTTGAAAATATGTCACTGGTTTCTGATCATAGACGTTTACTACAGGTGTATATCTTGCAAGGTGCTCCCGCTGCAGACGCAAGTGAAGATTGTATTCAAATAATTGCTTTAGCTCTTTCTTTGATCTATTTTCGTTGGACATATCAATACCTCGAATAGTTGAAAGACCAGGGGGTATTTTGTAATCTCTCATATCTGGTGATAAAGTGTGGAGAGGTCGAACACAGTATCTTCGATCTGAAATACCAGGGCAACCCTCTTCTCCATTCACTGCAAGTCGTGTTAAACCGATAGCCTCTTCTTTGACGAGTTGATTTGCCAGGCACCTAGGGAAATTTTTTGTAAGAACACAAAATATGTGGGTACAATATTGAACTACATCAGTTGCTGTTTCAGCAGCTTCAGCTTTAAAATTAGGAGCAGTATATAAGCACACTTTAATTTTCTGACCATTGTCCAGCTCGATAGCATTCATCATATTCATATATTTCTCTGCCAATTCAGAATCCTCATGGTCATTAAATACAAGGGCAGCATCAAAATGTTCAATTCGTTCGCGGTATCCAATAGCATCGATATCCAAGTCATTTGCCATTTCTGTTCTTTTTGATTAAGCTGTAAAAAAATATTTTATAAATAAATAATAAATCCAAAAATTTAAAGACAGTATAGCCCAATCGCCCAATTACCCGGGAAACATTCAGACATCTCTGGCCTGTCCAAAACACAACCCATCCCACTTCAGCTGTTTACGACGTCCTTGTCGTACAATTAACAGCGACCCTAGGGTGAATTAATTAGGCACCCGACAAAACTAAGAAGCAGATCAATGTTCATAAATGCTTTGATTTCCCCTTTAAGTCTAAATAGAAACTATTACTTACTTACCCCACTGTAAACAAACACCAACAGTTGATATATTGCCAATGGAATTAGTTTCACAACCCCAAAGAAGGTATCTCATGATTTTAAAAGGGACAATTTCTGCACAAAATGTCCATTTTTTAATAGTCTTCAACAAAACTTTAATGAAAATGATGAATGTTGGAATTTAATTATAGCACACACCTAACCCGGAAATATTATTGTATAACTATCTTTAAAAGTTTAAACTATGGAAGCCTAGACAGACCATAATAGAAAATATTCAGTTTTAAAGAACAGGGCCCTTATTCACGAAAACTTAAACTAAGTTACAACCGAAATACTGCAACTTCATTGGATATATGCAAATTGATTTTACTGGTCAGCCAATCGAATTGCAGTATTTCTTAAAATTTCGATTGTATCTTAGTTTCAGTTTTCGTGAATAAGGGCCCTGAAGTCCTAACATTTTTCAAAAACATTGAATATACATTGAACAATGATATAACAATATGACATAAATAATTATGGTCAGTTTATATTATATATAATTATGTTTATTTTTTTGTTATTAAAAATGAAAAAAAAATATACCAATAGACATCTTTATTTCATGGGCAGAAAGAAAATAGGAAATGAAATTTTAAAAAAACCTGACCGATAAAAAACAAACCAAACCAAACCAAAAAAAAAAAAAAACTTGGGTGGGCCCAGTCTATTATTCATTACAGAGAACAGTAAAACCAGTGTACACACAGTTTGTAGAACCATTTGTGTTGTGTAATTTATGCATTACAAACAATATGCTTGTTGACCCAGTTGTTTTGTGTATTGTATGCATTACTGAACATATGCTTGTTGGTCAATTTGTGTTGTGTGACTTATGCATTACAGAGAGAGAGAGATAGAGAGAAATGGGGTTTAACCTCCACTCGACACAAACTAGGTCATTTCGGGACTAACATATGGTTTAATTTTATTTCAATAATTCGCTTGCGCGTAGGGGTCTTTAGCAGTGGGAGGAAACTGGAGGACCCAGAAAAAACCCACGAGGTTGGATAGGCAACCCTACTCCTTGTCACGTACAACCGGGGAATTGAAACCACGCCAGTTGATTCAATGACAGACTTTATGATACAGCGCACTCAAGCTAACCATTCAGCCATCCAGTACACTTGTTGGTCAATACCAGTTGTGCAATTACAGACTACTCGCTTGTAGACCCATTTGTGTTGTATAACTGTTATGCATTACAGACTGTATGCTATTATTTTAGTACCCGATTTTCAGTGATATTTTTTGTCATATGTCTATTGTCACTCATAGTATAATGACTTACTCGGGTGGTAATTAATCTGTTTAAGTGACCTGGAATTAATAGGATTCCTCATCTCATGACCTTAAACACTGTGTATAATTTCAAGGGCCATAACTCTGGCAGTAATAAACAGAAATGGTTGAAAATTAAAAGGCATCCTTATCTCATGACCTTAAACACTTTAGACTCTAGAGCATCTACATGCAAGTATGGATGGCAGCCAGACAGGGGTGACGAAGACAATATGCGACCACATTTTATTTCATTTGAAGTTTGCATGGGATCCCAGTTTTTCATCCCATCTGATTGACTAGACACAGTTGACTCACAAGAGACTAATTAGGTGAGTCTAAAAGCTAGGTTGCCAAGCAATGGAACATACACCCACAGCAGCCAAGTTGTCGGTTTATGAAAGTATTTACAAGACACTAAAAACTTATTAGGACTAACAACCCATTAAGTAATTATCAGAAATCGTTAAAATTGTTTTGGCTTTTAGTTCTCCCATGCTGACTTTTAAAATGCAAAACATGTAATATGACAAATTTTTCCCGTGGAAATACACTTCTTTGTCTCATGACCTGTAACCATAGTGTATCAATTTAAAGTCAATCGGATATTAACTTTAGCCTCTACAGCAGTGGTTCTCAACCTTTTTTGCCAACGGCACACCTTGGAACACATGAAAAGATAGGTTGCCAGGCAACGAAACATACGCCCACAGGAGCTAAATTGTCCGAGCGGTCAACCCTTTTAAGGGTTGTCGCATATTTAGTCTTTTGTAGGTAATGGGGGCATTTACAAGACAATTTTATACAGATCATTTTATAATTTTCGTCCTTCGAGGATTCACAAGGTGCTACAAACTGAAATAAAAGCCTTTACTCTGGAAGTAATATACAAAAACCGTTGAAATTCGACAAAATTTCATTTTACTCATTTAAATAATGCATATAAATTTCATATAGATCGGATAAAACAAGGCCCATAACTCGAAAAGTAATTATTGGAAATTGCTGAAATTCAATAGGTTTCTTCGTTTCACTGATTTAAATGATGCAAATAAATTTCAGACAGATCGGATGATACCTTTCTTCATTCGTGAGTTCACAAGGTTCAACAAGGGTGATAACTCTAGAAGAAATTAACGGAAATTGCTCAATTTCAATAGGCTTCTTTGTTTCAATAATTAAAATGATGCATACAAATTTCATACAGATCAAATATTAACTTTTGTTGGTGGAGCGTTCACAAAGTGTAACAAAGGGAAACAAGGGTCATAACTCAAGAAGAAATTAACGGAAAATGCTGAAATTCTATAGGATTCTTTGTTTCACTAATTTAAATTATGCATATAAATTTCATATAGATCAGATGATAACTTTTGTCATTCGAACTTTCACAAGGTTCAATAAAGTGAAACAAGGGCCATAACTCTAGATGTAATTAATGGAAATTGCTCAAATTCAATAGGCTTCTTCCTTGCACATAAATTTCATACAGATGGTTTTCGTACCATTCTGTATGATTGACAATGGGTAACTGGGTGGGAAAATCCACAAGAAGTTGAACCCAAAGTAAAAACACCTCCATATACAATGTCCACTGTCATCCAATAATTTACTTGTACAATACTTTAATAAATGTTCTTCAACAAGAACATATCAGAACATGTTTTAAATGTATACGGCAAAATGTAAGGAAAGCAAGATCTGACCCATGACAGCAAAATGAGTCCCAAGTCGTAAGTCATTGTCTATGAATATGAATACAAATGTCTAAATTGGCTGAAAATATAAAAAAACAGCGGCTGCCAGGTAGGATATGCCCACATTTTGCAAGAGATTGTTAGAGAATAAGCTAAAAATAAACAGGATTTTTTGTACAATCAGGGGCAATAATCCAGAAAGTTATGGTCTGAAATGCCCAAATATCAAAAGGGACTGAGATCTTTGGGATATAAAGATATGTTTTAAGTTTCATCAAGATCGGATAAAAATTGTGACCTCTAAGGGGGTCCACAACCTTTGCAGCATACTTTTACACAATTTGCGTACAAAGTGCGGCCATTTTGTCCGGCAGTTTCATTCGATTTTCCCGAAATTCGAATTCAACCTTCATTATGGTGGAATGGTGATATATTTAAACGTTTTTTAAAATCGGAAAAAAAAATAAATTGTGACCTCTAGAGAATCCGCATGCTAAAAATGCGATTTTTCGAACAATCAGGAGCCATAATCCAAGAAGTTATGGTGTAACGGTGATATATTCGAATGTTTTTTTAAAGCGAATAAAAATTGTAACCTCTAGAGGGACCACAAGATAAAAACGTGATTGTTTGTACCTTCAAGGGCCATAATTCAGGAAGATAAAATCCGCTACGCGTGAATATCGAAAGGAACCAAGATCTTTGGGTTATAAACATGTATTTCAACTTTCATCAAAATCGGAACAAAATTGTGACCTCTAGAGGGTCCATAACCTTGATTTACCAGATGTTTACACTATTTGCGTATGAGGGGCAGCCATTTTGTCCAGCAGTTTGGGCCCGATTTTCACGAAATTCGACATCAATAAACATTGCGGTGTAACGGTGATATATTCGAACGTTTTTTTAAATCGAATAATAATTGTGACCTCTAGAGGGACCACAACCTAAAAACGTGATTTTTCGTACAACCAGAGGCCATAATTCAGGAAGTTAAAATTCGATATGCACGAATATTGAAAGGAACAAAGATCTTTGGGTTATAAACTTGCATTTCAAGTTTCATCAAAATCGGATCATATAGTGGCCTCTAGAGGGTCCACAACTTTGATACACAATATTTTGACACTATTTGCGAACGAGGGGCGACCATTTTGTCTGTCAGTTTCGGTATGATTTTTACGAAATTCAAACTCAACCACCCTTAGGGTGTAATGGTGATATATTCAAACGGTTTTGTAAAACAGATAAAAATTGTGACCTCTATGGGGTCCACAAGCTAAAAACGTGATCAGGGGCCATAATTCAGGAAGTTATGGTCGATATGTGCGAATATCGAAAGGAACCGAGATCTGTGGGTTATAAACATACATTTCAAGTTTACACCAAATCGGATAAAAATTGTGACCTCTACAGTGTTCACAAGCTAAAAACGTGATTTTTCGTACAATCAGGGGCTATAATCCATGAAGTTACAGTCCGATACATGCCAATATCGAAAGGGACAGAGATCTTTGGGTGATAAACCTATATTTCAAGTTTCATTGAAATCGAATAAAAATTGTGACCTGTAGAGTGTTCACAAACAATTGTGGACGGACGGGGGCGACGACAATATACGTTCACATGAAAATGGGGGCATATAAAAGTTAGTTTTCTTTTTTTTGACAAATCTTAACTTTTACCTTTCGTGTTATATCATTTTTTAAAAAAGGTATTTTAGCCTTTAACAGTTTTATTCATATCCTAAAAGACTTGAACTTCCGATTTATTTTGTTATCAAGGGTCACATGTCATGTAAGCAAATTTTCTGTAATGACTATATACAGACTTAAGTCAATATGTAATAAACAAACTCACTATTAACATAAAACTTATTAAAATTGAACTTATTGGCCACTCATACAAAATTATTTGTAATATAAACTTCCCTATTTCTTTTTTTTTTTTTTTCATTTCCGAGTAACAAGCTTAATTTTAATGCCAGCTTGAGATATACTAACCAAAATGACCCCGAAAAGAGCTTTGAAACGTTATAGCATATATATATCCTTACCTAAACATTTCACCATTTCAATATCAAAATGTGTATTTCACTTCATCATTTTGCTAGTCGGAGAGTTTTTGTTTACATATTTTTTTCCAAAAAAGATAGATATTTTTTTTTAATATAGATAGATAAAAGCTATAAATGTAAGGGATTTTATTACATTTTCTTATTAAATTCTTTAAAATTCTAATTTCATGTAAATTGATAGGCAAATTGTCCAGCCAATCAATTTCACAGGCGAATTATTGAAATAAAATTAAACCATATGTTAGTACCGAAAGGACCTAGTTTGTGTCGAGTTGACGTTAAACCCCATTTCTCTCTTCTTTATCTTAGTCCTACTTTTCTACACTGACAGGGATGATGAAGACGTGCATAAGCCATACTCTGCTCAATCTGAACGACAGACTCACCCTACCTGCAGAGAAGTGACTCTGACACAGTGAATAGCCATGATATCCATATGACGTTATCTAAACGTCACAGGTCATGAGGTCACATCAACAAACAAATGTAAACACCATCATTATGATCATTATCAACATTACAACCTTACATTGTAAACAATAGCCTTCTTGCAGCCTTTAGGACTGTATAATCCGTACGCAACGTCTTATCGCTTCTTCCAATGATTTTTCACAAAAATAACATCATCTACAACTCTAGATCTGACGCGGCATATTGGCACTATTTTGTGCTTCGGTCGTGTCTATTTCAGATATACACAATCAATTCTGTTAATGTTTTTAGCGTGGGGATTGACTAAAAGTTAATTTATTTCAGTTCTAAACAAAAATTTAAAACTTTAACGCAATTTTAAAAAAATAGCCAAATTCTGGCTGGGATTACTGAGCAAAATGGCCATTCACTATGTATACGTGCGAAAAAAAAAAAAGCCAGCTACCATTTAATTTTCGTATGTTAGTTACGTACGACACTGTGCTATGAGGGAAATTTTTCCCTGACAGCGGCACTATGGCCTACTCTTATTTCGAATTCCAACTGCCAAGGGTTCTTTTACATGCACACCAATGTACGTGTAAACGAGACCTCGCTTTTTCGTCCCATCCAAACGACTAGACACTGTTCATGTACCACTGAGAATGTAAAACCAGACAGGATAATCCAGGGGAACTTTCTCGGTCAACAACGGGATAGAACCCATGACCTTATGGCTATAGTGAGCCAGCACTTTGCTCACTGTGCTTTCAGCTAATTCTTTGACAATTTAACAACTTCTGTTTCCTGACATGAAAATTTAAATGTTATATTTATTAATAGTTTTAGATTTAACTCCTACCTCACCAACAAAACCTAAAGAATCCAGATTACGACGATGGAGAAGGAAAGCGGCTTAAAACTTAAAGAAACTCTTCACATGCTGTGTTCAAACAGATGACATCAAGTGTGTCTAAGAATTCAATAAAAACATTTAAATTTTGACGAAATTAAAGAACGATACCCCCCCCCCCCTCCAAAAAACAAAAGGACAAAAAAGTCTACAATTTGAAATCTATTTGTTATTACCGCCATATACATTATTTATGTAATATTTTTATATAAAGTTTCATAACGAATATTAAGACTCCTGTAGGCTACGGGGATATAGAGACGCAATTTCAGGGAAAAGGACTGCAACCCCCCCCCCCCCAAAACATTAAATGCATTGTTATTATATTTGTGATTCATTAATTATCTTAACCACAGCTGCCAGGCAGGATAAGCCCACATTTTCGAGAGATGGATAGAGAACAAGCTAAAAAGAAAGTGATTTTTCCTACAATCAAGGGCCATAATTCAAGAATTTACAATTTGATATGCGCAAATATCGCAAGGAACCAAGATCTTTGGATTATAAACATGCATTTCGAGTTTCATCAAAATTGGATTAAAATTGTGACCTCTACAGGGTCCACAACCTAGATATACCATATTTTTACACCTTTCGCGTACAAGTGGTGGCCATTTTGTCCGGCAGTTTTGGTTTGATTTTCAGGAAATTTGAACTCAACCTTCATTATGGTGTTACGGTGATATATTCAAACGATTTTTAAAATCAGATAATAACTGGGACCTTCGAAGGGACCACAAGCTAAAAAAGGCAATTTTTTCCGTATAATCAGGGGCCATATTTCAGGAAGTTACAATCCGATATGCGACAATATCGAAAGGAACCAAGATCTTTAGGTTATAAACATGCATTTTAAGTTTCATTAAAATCGGATTAAAATTGTAACCTCTACAGGGTCCACAACCTTGATATACCATATTTTTACACTATTCGCGTACAAGCGGCGGCCATTTTGTCCGGCAATTTTCAGGAAATTCAAACTCAACCTTCCTTACGGTGTAACAGTGATATAATCAAACGGTTATTTTAATCGGATAATAATTGTGACCCCCAGAGGGAACACAAGCTAAAAAAGGCGATTTTGTGTACAATCAGGGGCCATATTTCAGGAAGTTACTATCCGATATGCGCAAATATCGAAAGGAACCATGATCTTTAGGTTATAAACATGCTTTTCAAGTTTCATCAAAATCGAATTAAAATTGTGACCTATACAGGGTCCACAACCTTTATTTACCATAAAAGGCGATTTTGCGTACAATCAGAGGCCATAATTCAGGAAGTTACTATCAGATATTCACAAATATCGAAAGGAACCATGATCTTTAGGTTATAAACATGCATTTCAAGTTTCATCAAAATCGAATTAAAATTGTGAATTATACAGGGTCCACAACCTTTATTTACCATAAAAGGCGATTTTGCGTACAATCAGGGGCCATAATTCAGGAAGTTACTATCCGATATTCACAAATATTGAAAGGAACCATGATCTTTAGGTTATAAACATGCATAGGGATCTTTAGCAGTGGGAGGAAACTGGAGAAAACCCACGAGGTTAGACAGGCGACCCTACTCCTTGTCACGTACAACCAGGGCTTCGAAACCACGCCAGTTGACTCAATGACAGGCCTTATGATACAGCGCGCATATGCTACCCATTCGGCCATCCAACCCCCCGTAGGTCGAGTGTTCACCCAGATTTTCCAGCGTGGTTCTTCCTTGTCAGCAATGCAGGACGGAGGGCTTTGTTCAGATGGGACGAAAAACCGAGGTCCCGTGTACACATTAGCATGCATGTAAAAGATCCCTTGACAGTTGTAACTCAATATAAGAGTAGGTTGTAGTGCCGCTGTCTGGGCAAAATTTTCCTCATAGCACACTGTATGGCGTATGCCCGTTTTCATTAGTACAGTTCGGGGCAAACAGTAGGACGCTAAACCCCATTTCATTTCATTTCATTTCACCACGACGTAAAAACGAAGTAAATGCCAATAAAACCATCGAATAACACACTATTTATGGATAACAATTACTATAACCATATTATTTTCATTTTATTTATTTGTGTTATATGCTTGATAACGAATTGTGAAATCTTGTTGAAAAGTCGCAGTGAAATAAACCATAGTAATTGTTATCCATAGTGTGTTATTCGTTTATATTCCAATTACTAAATGCCATTCAAAGAATACCGGTAAAACCATTAAATTTTTAGTCTCGGTCACCCAAAACCTCCTAGTCTTCAACGTACAATATTTTTCTGGATGATAGAGACTAATAAATTGTCCCACCTTTTCAAACCAATTCTATCAGATGTATAAAATGTATGGTGGGTACTGGAATTGTCCCCCTCCCTTTCTTTGTAAAATATTCTTGATCAGTGTGTGTTTCGATAAGTTTTAATATTATTATCGTTTCCGGTCTATTTAGGTCAGTGCTAAATATGCAACAGTTTGGTATACATATCTCTTGTCACAGCCATGTGTATCAAACTGTATTAATTACTGTTAATTGGACCAATAATTACATACGTTCATCCCTTAAACCAAAATAAGACATAATTTATAAAACATATAGTTTATTACATCATATAAGAAAAAAAAAACCAACCAACAAATTATCAATAAAATAATAATAAAATGAATGAATAAAATTTTATAACACGTCAACAGAGACGGGGCTATATTGCGCCTTATTAAAATAACTAGGTGCAACTTGTAACCATATTGATCGACTAATCGCATCTATCTACTCAATATATATATACATGTACACAATTTCGGAGGAAGCAGGGCATTTAACATAGAACACCACTAAGTCTTTATAGTGAGCGACGTTTCAACTTCTCAAGTCTTCATCAAGCAAACGTCACTCATTCCAATATCAAGTTTAAATTACTAAATATCAATTAAACCATTTAAAATAGTTTCGTATTTTTGTCCCTGTATCCGCCTGTCTGTCACAGTTTTTGAAATAAAATAACTCTGCTGTTCTGAATTAGGGTTTATGAAAGATATAATAATATATGAAAAGTATTCACTGAACAGAGTAATATTGCAGATGTGGGGTGGGGGTACTCGGGGGTTTGTAAAATGTCCCAAAGGGTCCCAACATGCTGGGAACCACTGGCCTACACTACATTAAATTATAACCAGCGGCTGCTAGACAGGATACACCCACATTTTCCAAGAGATGGATAGAGAACAAGCTAAAAACAAATGCTATTTTTTGTACAATCAGGGGCAATAATGCAGAAAGTTATGGCCTGAAATGTGCAAATATCAAAAGGGACCGAGATCTTTGGGATATAAAGATATGTTTTAAGTTTCATCAAATCGGATAAAAATTGTGACCTCTAGAGGGTCACAACCTTTGTATTACACACTTCTACACAATTTGCGTACAAAGAGCGTCCATTTTATCGGGCAGTTTCATTTCAATTTTTCCGAAATTCGAATTCAACCTTCATTATGGTGGAATGGTGATGTATTTATACAGTTTTTAAAATCGGAAAAAATTGTGACCTCTAGAGAATCCGCAAGCTAAAAATGCGATTTTTTGAACAATCAGGGGCCATAATCCACAAAGTTAAGTTTGGGTATCCACATTTATCAAAAGAATCCAAGATGTTAGTGTGTAATAGTGATATATTTAAATCAGATAAAAAACGCGATTTTTCGTACAATCAGGGCCCATAATTCAGGAAGTTACGATACAATATGTACGAAAATGAAAAGGAACCAAGATATTTGGGTTATAAACATGCATTTCAAGTTTCATCAAAATCAGATGACAATTGTGACCTCCAGAGGGTCGACAACCCAGATACACAATATTTTGACACTATTTGCGAACGAGGGGCGGCTATTTTGTCTGGCAGTTTCGGTCCGATTTTTACGAAATTCGAACTCAACCATCCTTAGGGTGTAACAGTGATATATTCAACGGATAAAAATTGTGACCTCTATGGGGTCCACAAGCTAAAAACGTGATTTTTCGTACAATCAGGGGCCATAATTCAGGAAGTTATCGTCCGATAACAGGAACCGAGATCTTTGGGTTTAACATATATTTCAAGTTTAAACCAAATCGGATAAAAATTGCGACCTCTACAGTGTTCACAAGCTAAAAACGTGATTTTTCGTACAATCAGGGTCCATAATCCATGAAGTTACAGTTCGATACAGGCCAATGTAGGGTGATAAACCTATATTTCAAGTTTCATTGAAATCGGATAAAAATTGTGACCTGTAGACTGTTCACAAACAATTGTGGATGGACGGACAGGAGCGACGACAATATACGTCCACATGAAAATGTGGGTGTATAAAAATGAAAATCATCTTCAATATCGTTTAGGTCACATAGTGTGCAGTTTCTTTCATTACATAATGAACACACAGTAAAAGAGATTCCTTCATAGACAGCTTTCCTATAAAAACGCAAGGAATAAATATTTCCCAATTGTTCTTCTATATTGTCATTTCCTCTTATAGATAGATGCATTATGTAAAATTAGACCTGACCATTCTTACTATAATAGTTCAAAAATAGATAACGAAATGTTAATTTATGGAAAATTTCAGTCAAATTACAATTACTTTATTCGGTGCAAAATTATAAGTGTTTAAAGTTGTGTATCAAAGCGGTATCAAATGTACAATAGCAGTCCTCTAAATTCTTAACAGGAGGTGTTTATCGATATTGTAGCCCAAAAAATTTAACATTTTTCTTGGAATTCTTTTTTTCGCGATAGTTGACGGTCGTTTTTGGTTTTAATGACGTAAATACCAAGGAAAACAATTTTGACGTAGTGAAAATATCCGTGACGTAATAAATAACACTCATTTCCATTCTATTTGGTTCACTAAGCGACTGGTTAATTGTGTCTGTTTGGAAAGGGAGGTCACTCTGCAATAATTTTAAAGATCGAAACAGAAATTTTAAGTGTATTTCATGTACTTTTTAAATGATTTTGAACTCCAGCGCAGTGACTAGGTTTGAAATAAATTGCACATCATGTTTGATAAATGTCCATACACTTGTGTGACCGTGTAGATATATGCTGTGTAGCGTACGCGCGTGGTTACTATGCTTGTTTACATTGTCATTTCGACGCTGTGATTTTTTTTCTTCGCAAAAAACCCTGGCCTGTGTATGAAAATTAGTCTCTGTCCTATTCATATCAGTGTTAGCCCGACTTGTATATTTTTTAAAACATATCCCAATCAGTTATTTACGATCCATACAGAGTTCAATAAATTGTAGTATTTTTATTGACTTGTTGAAAATCTTCGATTTTGACCAGTCTGATTATGATAGAATGACCATAGCAACCATTATGGTCAGACCAGCCTTGAAATAAAATTTACCCATTATGTTTCAAATACACTCACTATCTTTGTTTTTTGTGTTTCAGGTGTGTGTTTCAATAGCCAATGGTTGAATTTCATTCTTGACGACATACAAGAAAAAATACATGAAGATTTCCTAGAATAAAGTTTTGAGGTGTAGAATTTTGGGCCACTGCAAACAGAGTCTAGCACCCAGAAAATATTCAATCGCAGTGAGTCGCCCAGGAAATTTGAGGACTGTTATACTCATTCGACGCCACTTTTCGACCAATCAAAATCCAAGAAATTTCCATTTTGGGCTACAATTATTCTTAATCGGTCTCTTCTACATCTCGATTTGTTTCTGTATCAGTAGGTTGCAGACCAATTAGTTGAGCAATATTATGAAAAGATACGGATCTTGGCTGAGAACGGAGTTGCTGCCAAATACTGTGTAAGGAGTTGGAATTAACATTATCATCAAGAACCAGATTTTCTATTACACCTAGAAATATATATATCAAGTGTATAATAAATATGTAAATTAAATTAAATTGGGTCAATATTATCTTGAAACATTCTATTGTCAAAGGAATGAGATTTGCATACCATGTGGCTTTTGTGCCTACCGACTATTAATAATTAAGAGGGAACACTGCCAATACGTTACACTAGGTATTGTGAAATTTGGTGGTATCAAATTGCTTAAAAGAATAAACCAATTTATTGGTTAGATATATAGATGACTTAAAATTCAATAAACCCTCCGATGGCTTTGAATGAGTTCAGCAAAAGCAAAAGCTCGTGCAAAATGTTTGATAAATTTGATAAAGCTAAGGTTAATTTTAATATCATAAAATAAATAACATATATTTCCTTTTTTAAGTGAAGATACCCCTTTCTAAAGTTCAACGGAAATGAAATGGGGTTTAACATCCTACTGTTTTGCTCCGAACTGGGCTAATGACGACAGGCATACACCATGCAGTGTGCTATGAGGGAAATTTTGCCCGGACAGCGGCACTACGGCCTACTCTTATATCGAATTCCAACTGTCAAGGATCTTTTACGTGCACGCCAATGTGTACACGGTACCTCGGTTTTCCATCCCATCCGAACGACTAGACAGCTGTCCTTGTCAGGCCCTCCGTCTTGCATCATTGACAAGGGGGAACCATGCCGGAAAATCTGGATGAACTTTCTCGGCCAATGCAGGGATCGAACACCCGACTTCCAGGCTAGCGAGGAAGCATCTACCCACTTAGCCACGTGATCCCCATAAAGTTCAATGGTTAGTTTATTTGGGAATCAGAAAACAAAATGTACAATACCTGTACTTCCTAAACATGCACGGATATGTTCATCGCATACTTCAGGTGTTGCATCTTGTGTAGGTTGAGGAATGAGCAGGTTGTCCAGATTTTGATTGAATGAGGACAGTGACAAATTGTCTACATCTGATTGGTCAAGTATGTTCATCACATTTAGGAAATTATCACCAAGACCTTCCTGGTTGCTCGAGACGGCTTGGTTATCGTTACTAAAAGATTTAGATGGTAGTTCAGGGCCCGGACCAGTTTCAACCAGCTGTTTAACCTCTGTATTTTCACATGAATCTCTATTCCACAGTTTATCTGATGTTATGTTCAGGTCATTCTGGGTTCCAGCCAGATCTTCCATAGGTTTACTGGACGACTGGTTCTTGGTACCAGGTGAAGTACCATAGCCCAATACAGATCCCATTTCATACTCAGAGTCGTCATCACTATCTTCCGAATCGCTGGTTACAATTTCATTGGTTGGTGTTGGCTGATTCTGCCCGGTACTGAAATAAAATAATGGGTATATTCTAATAACATACTTTATTTTAAAAATAATTTCATTTCTCTTTAAAAATTGTTAAAGTGAAGAGTAAAACAAAGGAAAAATTGTATATTTCACATGTATATCATCAAAATAACCATTTTTTCCCTTTTTTAAAACAAAAATTCTTCAATAATAATATACTTACCCACTGTAAACGGTATTTGGTTTATCGATGTTCCAGTTTCCTCTTTCTCCTATTTGAATATTTGAGCAGTTTATAAAGTGAATTGCACCATTAGGAGACTTATTGATATATTTTTTTGCATCTCTCCCAGTCCCATTAGTTTCATTGTTTACTGGTCTTGAAATGTGGTTGAAACCTTCCAGTCTAACACTAGGCAGACCACTAGTGTACTCCATAAAATGTTCACCCATTCCAGTATCCTTAAGGATATCTATGGTATGTTGTAAATGGTCGCTTGAGCTAGTTTTCACTGGAACAGAAAGCTTTTTGACCTGGGTTTCATCTCCTCCCCCAGGAGCAGTTCTGTTAAGTGAATCGGGTGATCCTGCATCTATAGATAATGGAGTTTGGGCACCATTCTGTGTTGCATCATTGTTAATCGAAGCAGCCACTGAACGATTCTCAGATGATAAATCAATATCATATACTGTGCTATCGCTAGTTTGAGTCGAATCATTATTTACCACATCATGGTGGTAGCTTTGTCCATTAGGAAGAGTGTCCTTATTTGCCACACCAGATATGCGATTTAACGATTCTGTCGAAACATCTACTGTGGATAGCAATTCTCCGGATGCTTTAGATGTGTTTGGGTGTTGAAAATATGTCACTGGTTTCTGATCATAGATGTTTACTACAGGTGTATATCTTGCAAGGTGCTCCCGCTGCAGACGCAAGTGAAGATTGTATTCAAATAATTGCTTTAGCTCTTTCTTTGATCTATTTTCGTTGGACATATCAATACCTCGAATAGTTGAAAGACCAGGGGGTATTTTGTAATCTCTCATATCTGGTGATAAAGTGTGGAGAGGTCGAACACAGTATCTTCGACCTGAAAGACCAGGGCAACCCTCTTCTCCATTCACTGCAAGTCGTGTTAAACCGATAGCCTCTTCTTTGATGAGTTGATTTGCCAGGCAACTAGGGAAATTTTTTGTAAGAACACAAAATATGTGGGTACAATATTGAACTACATCAGTTGCTGTTTCAGCAGCTTCAGCTTTAAAATTAGGAGCAGTATATAAGCACACTTTAATTTTCTGACCATTGTCCAGCTCGATAGCATTCATCATATTCATATATTTCTCTGCCAATTCAGAATCCTCATGGTCATTAAATACAAGGGCAGCATCAAAATGTTCAATTCGTTCGCGGAATCCAATAGCATCGATATCCAAGTCATTTGCCATTTCTGTTCTCATTGGTTAAGCTGTAAAAAAATATTTCATAAATAAATAATAAATCCAAAAATTTAAAGACAATATAGTCCAATCGCCCAATTATACCCGGGAAACATTCAGACATCTCTGGCCTGTCCAAAACACAACCCATCCCACTTCAGCTGTTTACGACGTCCTTGTCGTACAATTAACAGCGACCCTAGGGTGAATTAATTAGGCACCCGACAAAACTAAGAAGCAGATCAATATTCATAAATGCTTTGATTTCCCCTTTAAGTCTAAATAGAAACTATTACTTACTTACCACACTATAATTAAGAAACACCAATAGTCGATATATTGCCAATGGAATTAGTTTCACAACCCCAAAGAAGGTATATCTCACGATTTTAAAAGGGACAATTTCTGCACAAAATGTCCATTTTAATAATTTTCAACAAAACTGTAATGAAAATGCTAAATTTAATGTTGGGATTTCCACTATTTAATTATAGCACACACCTAACCCGGAAATACTATTGAATAACTAGCTTTAAAGTTCAAACTATGGAAGCCTTAACAGACCATAAAAGAAAATATTCAGTTTTAAAGAACTGAATTTTAACAGGACCTAGAAATTTTCTCATAATACATATAAATTTCATATAGATCAGATAAACCAAGGCCTATTACTCGAAAAAGTAATTATTGGAAATTGCTGAAATTCAATAGGTTTCTTTGTTTCACTAATTTAAATGGTGCATATAAATTTCACACAGATCGGTTGATACCTTTCTTCATTCGAGAGTTCACAAGGTTCAACAAAGTTAAACAAGGGTGATAACTCTTGAAGAAATGAACGGAAATGGTTGAAATTCAATAGGTTTCTTTGTTTCAATAATGTAAATGACAGACAGATGGATGGACAGATGATAACTTTTGTCATTCAAACGTTAACAAGGTTCAATAAAGTGAAACAAGGACCATAACTCTAGACGTAAATAATGGAAATTGCTCAAATTCAATAGGCTTCTTCGTTTCACTAACTTAAACGATGCACATAAATCTCATACAGATGGTTTTCGTACCATTCTGTATGATTGACAATGGGCAACCAGATGGGAAAATCCACAAGAAGTTGAACCCAAGGTAAAAACAACTCCATATACAATGCCCACTGTCATCCAATAATTCACTTGTACAATACTTTAATAAATTTTCTTCAACAAGAACATATCAGAACATGTTTTAAATGTATAAGGCAGAATGTAAGGAAAGCAAGATCTGACCCATGACAGCAAAATGAGTCCGAAGTCGCAAGTCATTGTCTATGAATATGAATACAAATGTCTAAATAGGCTGAAAATATAAAAAAAAATTCAGTTTTCATTTTTTGACAAATCTTACCTTTTATCTTTCGTGTTATATCATTTTTTTAAAAAAGGTATTTTAGCCTATAACATTTTTATTCATATCCTAAAAGACTTTAAAGGAGCTAAATCGCTAACATTTGGGACCTAGAAATTGACACAAGTGGGTCGGAACTCATATAATACTGTAATATGGATGTATATAAACTGATATACATTCAATGGTTTCCGTTTTTACTCTAATTTCAAATCAGTTATGTTCCGCGAAATAAGCCAGCAGTCTCAATCGAATGCAAAATTCTAGCGCCTGGTTATTCCAGTCTACATACGCCGTTTGGTTTGGTGCAATATGTTTAGCCTCGTTCCTCGAGTCTCTTGCTAGAACTGGGGCTGAAACGCATTATGGTACACGATTCGTGTACCAATGGTAAAATGTTTATTTTGTCTTAAATATTGGATATCAAAAGCCCATCTTTTTCCGGTAAGATCACAGCATCAATGTTGATTTAAATTGACAAATAATTTATGTTTTCAATGTTGAAGATTTTGGATGATATTGAATTAGAGACTTAGCTACTTTAACTTCCGATTTATTTTGTTATCAAGGGTCACATGTCATGTAATAAACTTTCTGTAATGACTAAAAACAGACTTAAGTCAACATGTAATAAACAAACTCACTATTAACATAAATTTATATTAAAACTGAACCTATTGGCTACTCATATAATTTTTTTTTTAATATTTCCCTTTTTCTTACGTTTTTCATTTCCAAGTAACAAGCTTAATTTTAATGCCAGTTTGAAATATACCATAAGAAGCTTAATTTTAATGCCAGCTTGAGATATACTAACCAAAATGACCCGGAAAAGAGCTTTATAATGTTATAGTATATATATATATATCCATATCTAAACATTTCACTTCATCATTTTGCTAGTCGGACTGTTTTTTGTTTACATATTTTAAAAAAACCAGCGGCTGCCAGGCAGAATACGCCCACATTTTCGAGAGATGGATAGAGAACAAGCTAAAAAGAAAGTGATTTTTCCTACAATCAACGGCCATAATTCAGGAAATTACAAGCTAAAAACGTGATTTTTTGTACAATCAGGGGCCATAATTCAGGAAGTTACAGTCCAATATGCGCAAATATCAAAAGGAACTGAAATCTTTGGGTTATAAACTTACATTTCAAGTTTCAACAAAATCGGATAAAAATTGTGACCTCTATAGGGTCCACAACCTTGATATACCATATTTTTAAGCTATTTGAGAAAGAGGGGCGGCCATTTTGTCTGTCAGTTTTGGGCCGATTTTCACGAAATTAGAACTCAGTCGTCCTTATGGTGTAACGGCGATATAATAATATGTTTTTTAAATCGGATAAAAATTATGACCTCTATAGGTCCACAAGCTAAAAACGTGATTTTTCGTACAATCACGGGCCATAATTCAGAAAGTTACGGTCCGATATGCGCGAATATCGAAAGGAACCGAGATCTTTGGGTTATAAACTTACATTTCAAGTTTCAATGAAATTCGAACTCAGTCGTCCTTATGGTGTAACGGTGATATAATAATACGTTTTTTTAAATCGGATAAAAATTATGACCTCTATAGGGGTCCACAAGCTAAAAACGCGATTTTTCGTACAATCAGGGGCCATAATTCAGGAAGTTACGGTCCGATATGCGCGAATATCGTAAGGAACCGAGATCTTTGGGTTGTAAACTTACATTTCAAGTTTCAACAAAATCGGATAAAAATTGTGACCTATATAGGGTCCACAACCTTGAAATACCCAATTTTTACGCTATTTGAGAACGAAGGGCAGCCATTTTGTCTGTCAATTTTGGGCCGATTTTCACGAAATTCAAACTCAGTTGTCCTTAGGGTGTAACGGTGATATAATAATACGTTTTTTTAAATCAGACAAAAGTTATGACCTCTATAGGTCCACAAGCTAAAAACACGATTTTTCGTACAATCACATGCCATAATTCAGGAAGTTACGGTCCGATATGCGCGAATATCGAAAGGAACCGAGATCTTTGGGTTATAAACTTACATTTCAAGTTTCAACAAAATCGGATAAAAATTGTGACCTCTATAGGGTCCACATCCTTGATATACCATATTTTTACGCTATTTGAGAACGAACGGCGGCCATTTTGTCTGTCAATTTTCACGAAATTCAAACTCAGTCGCCTTATGGTGTAACAGTGATATAATTATACGTTTTTTTAAATTTTGTAAAAAACGGTTGATCTCTATAGGGTCCACAAGCTAAAAACAATCAGGGGCCATAATTCAGGAAGTTACAGTCCGATATGCGCAAATATCGAAAGGAACCGAGATCTTTGGGTTATAAACTTACATTTCAAGTTTCAACAAAATCGGATAAAAATTGTGACCTCTATAGGGTCCACAACCTTGATATACCATATTTTTATGCTATTTGAGAACGAACGGCGGCCATTTTGTCTGTCAATTTTGGGCCGATTTTCACGAAATTCGAACTCACTCATCCTTATGGTGTAACAGTGATATAATAATACGTTTTTTTTATATCGGATAAAAATTTTGACCTCTATAGGGTCCACAAGCTAAAAACGTGATTTTTTGTACAATCAGGGGCCATAATTCAGGAAGTTACAGTCCGATATGCGCGAATATCGAAAGGAATCGAGATCTTTGGGTTATAAACTTACATTTCAAGTTTCAACATAGTCGGATAAAAATTGTGACCTCTATAGGGTCCACAAGCCAAAAACGTGATTTTTCGTACAAACAGGGGCCATAATCCATGAAGTTTCGATCCGATACATGCCAATATCGAAAGCAGCCGAGATCTTTTGGAGATACACCTATATTTCAATTTTCGTTAAAATCGGATAAGAATTGTGACCTGTAGAGTGTCCACAAACAAATTGTGGACGGACGGATGTCCGGACGGACAGGGGCGACGGCATAATACGTCCACATGAAAATGTGGGCGTATAAAAAATACAACTTTTAGCATTATCCCAATCTTTTTAATATATATATAGATAAAAGCTATAAATGTAAGGGATTTTATTACATTTTCTTATTAAATTCTTTAAAATTCTAATTTCATGTAAATTGATAGGCAAATTCTCCAGCCAATCGATTTCATGCCATCAGTCAAGACTAGTAAATATGACTAACAAGAGCCCTACTGGAATCCTTCATTAAAATATTCTGACCCCCAGGATATAAAGTCAATATACTACAAGTCTATGTTTCTCATCATGTCACAATACATTACAAGTATCATCAACTAAATAAACGAGCAAGGGGAGGGTCCTGGTGTGAGGTCTGGGGAGGATTATCCAAGCATTTTATAAAATCGGATGCTCCGAAACAAGATTTCTGCTCAGTTAGGTACATACATGTATATAGATTAGAGTGACGGCAATGCTTTACATATTTGCTTAACATATTTTTAGATGAATGTAGAAGAAAATATGCTCTGTGGACCCCATCCTCGAGACGTGCCTGCTAGCACATCTTTAATTAATATCAGTATCAGTCAAAATTCGCCAACCACTCTGGAAGACATAATGATATAAATTTGTTTCCTCCAGAAGCGCGAAACTGTTCACATTTTAAGTTTTCAAATCATAATAATATGTGACACATGACATCAAAATGGATCAGAAGTCGCAAGTCATTGTTTTACCATCAGAATAAAAATATGTTAAACAAATGTTTCAATACAATTTTAACAGCATAACGTGAAAGTCAAAGTTTACATTTTATAAATAAGGCAAAAAATATGTATTTGACATTTTTATTCAATTTGACTTCTAACTCAGTTTGTCGTCACTGGTTACATATATTGAATAACTTCATGAGACTAGAATTTACAACATTTAGTGTAGCACTATGAACTTCGCTATGGAAATTTTTATGGTTGAAATACTAATTTATGAATAAGGATACATTCTCAATTAAATGGTTCAAATTCCAAACAATGTTTTAGTATTTTGTCTACAATGTATGAGAACTTGTTCAACTGTAATATCTTGATATCTGGCTACTTCTTCTGCTACAACTATAGCAAATCCAGGTAATGATACTTTGTGTTCATCTTTATTTAACTAAAAATAATAAATAATTAATATAAATAATTTACCAACTGGCAGATTTATACCAACTGTTGACAATATTTACAGTCAAAACATAAATGGGGCGAGATAACTATGAACATTACAGTTGAATTGCACCCAATTATCTCCCTCCCTCTAATAACTAATAATTCTACGATGTGTAGAGTCATATGGAATCATATAATTTACTGCTAGTCATATAGTGGAATATAAATGAAATAAAATGGGGTTGAAAGTCCTACTGTTCTGCTCTGACTGGGTTAATGAAGTTGGGTATATGCCATACAGTGTGCTTTAAAGGAAATTTTGCCAGGACAGTTTGGCCACGACCTACTCTTATATTAAATTCTAACTGACAAGGGATCTTTTATGTGCACACTATTGTGTACATGGGACCTCAGTTTTTTTACCCATCCAAACATACATTGTCTCTTGCAAGACCCTCTCCTCTGTCCTGCACCACTGACAAGGGGGAACTATGTCGGAAAATCCTGATGAACTTCCTCGGCCAACTCAGGAATCAAACACTGGACCTCCAGGTTAGCGAGCCAACATATTTATATTTACTGAGCAAATGCAGCTCCTCTGAAGATTATGGTTAAAATATTCTTAATATAGACAGAATTCCTCCTAATGCGCTCAATAAATCCCACACTCTCAAGTTTTCAAAAATTCCACCTTGAACCTTGTATATCACTAACATCACATTCATGAAAATTATAAATATGACAATGAGGAATGTGTTCTAAATTTATAATCAGAAAATTCTGCAATTCAATGGGATTCTTTTTTATACACCATTGACCAATCTGAGAGAGAGGAAAAAGAAAGAGAGAGAGAGATTAATCTCCACTAACACAGTCGGATGCCATCCTGTGCTATATTATTAAATCCTTGTTTCAAAATGTATGTCAATGAGCATTGGTTTGCAGTCAAAACTAAGGACAAAATTTTATTACTTTTTGACCTTGCCAAAGAACTGAGTGCTCCGGTTAATTAAAGGAGCTAAATCGCTAACATTTGGGACCTAGAAATTGACACAAGTGGGTCGGAACTCATATAATACTGTAATATGAATGTATATAAACTGATATACATTCAATGGTTTCCGTTTTTACTCTAATTTCAAATCAGTTATGTTCCGAGAAATAAGCCAGCAGTCTCAATCGAATGCAAATTTCTAGCGCCCGGTTATTCCAGTCTACATACGCCGTTTGGTTTGGTGCAATATGTCTAGCCTCGTTCCTCGAGTCTCTTGCTAGAACGGGGGCTGAAACGCATTATGGTACACGATTCGTGTACCAATGGTAAAATGTTTATTTTGTCTTAAATATTGGATATCAGAAGCCCATCTTTTTCCGGTAAGATCACAGCATCAATGTTGATTTAAATTGACAAATAATTTGTGTTTTCAATGTTGAAGATTTTGGATGATATTGAGTTAGAGACTAAGCTACTTTAAACCGTGCTTCTAGATGATATTGAGTTAGAGACTTAGCTACTTTAAACATTCTTGAACATTTTGTATTTAATAAGACTATATTCTCTACTTACGTTTCTTGGGACAAAATATGGAGAGTCGGTTTCAAGGAGTAGACGGTTAAGTGGTATTTTTCGAGCTAAGTCATGACTAGCTGTAGCTGAGGAATATGTAACAACCGGAGTTATACCAAGGTATAAATTAGGAAACATTTCCAACCATCTTTTCGCTTGTTCATATGAACCAGTAAAACAATGACAGTGTATCTTGTAGTTTTTGGGTATTATCTGAAAA
The DNA here is from genome assembly GCF_932274485.2 of Patella vulgata. Classification (NCBI taxonomy): domain Eukaryota; kingdom Metazoa; phylum Mollusca; class Gastropoda; family Patellidae; genus Patella; species Patella vulgata. Next base: position 11,899,932 of record NC_065885.2, read on the forward strand.
CAAATATAATTTAATATTGCAGTTATTTAATTCAGAACACGCAGACATAAATATTATACTCAACGAAAACAAAATGAAATTAACGATTAAATTTTTGGCACCAACCAGGCTAATGAAGATCTACATACTCCATGCAGAGTGCTATGAGGGAAAGTTTGCCTGGACAGTGCTACAAACTATTCTTATTTTCAACTCTCAGGGGATCTTTAATGTATTGTCATTAATCGGTGAGCGATAGACACACAGAGTCCCGGATGAAAAAGAACTGGGCTCAAAAACAGAACTGCTAAACACCCAGAGGTTTGTGAAAAGCTTATTTCTTGTTTTAAATAATATAAAGATGGGGAACTGAAAGGTATGATGATTGAAATGACCGATGCATCATTTAGCGCTAAAGGTATCCCTTGAAAACTGTCAAAAGTTTAATCTCCAATATGAATATCAACTGATATCTGTATCTGATATTGCATTTGATAGGGCCCCTTTTACAGCAAAAAGAGTTCCGTGGGTAATTTTGACTTTGGCTTGAACTCTGCTGGTAGTCATCTTTTGGTTTATAGTCCTGCCAGTTTGTTGGGAAATATGAGATCATTCATACATTAGTCACTGTCTTTAAAAAAGAAGACTGGCTGGGAATTGTACCTTGATTGAAGTTTGAATATACCTCAGAAATGCACCAAATTGAACCTATTTCTCTAAATTTTTGGGGGGCTTTGAACAGTACTTGAAGAACCTACGCTTTTTTCTTAATTTAGCACCCCATCCCACTGACTTGTCCTATGGACTCCACATGGTCCTGTACATACCTCTTCCATAATTTTAAGACAATCATCTTCAGCATCTCTACAATGTATAACTAATGGTTTCTTCACCCCTAAACACAACTTTAGTTGTCTAGTAAACACTACCTTTTGTATTGCTTCAAATTTACCATGGCTGAAAAATATTACAATATTATAATGGTTGTTAAAGCAATGATCTTGAATATCTTTTTTGTGGAAATGGGGGGTGGGGTAGGGATACATGTATGTGTACTGGTTTGTTGGCTAGAGAACTTGATAAACAAGTCATGCAAATCCGGATTAGTAGACAGTGTACGCTACAAAGAAATATGAATTTTTTTAAAGTTGTAACCAAGTTTATGTCTACAGTAAGGTGAACAAGGTTTTTCTTTATGGAAATCATTATGAATATAAACACAACCCCCAAATAAGGTCATCAATGAGAATGAAACATTAAGCGGGGTAATTATTCAAATGTTTGAAAGATAGAGGCTGCTCTATCTCAATTAGAAGCAGAGTTACTGTGTTCCAAAAGGCGCAAGGTACCAATCTGATTAATATACAGATCTAAATTTTGTTTCATTTTTTACTTTCGATGGCCTCCACTACATGAAGATCTGATCGGTTGCAGTGGGAGGTCACGTCAGGGGTCATACAAGCCTATTTTTACCCTATGACATCAAGACATTTGATAAACAAATCAGCGTTAATAATGGGATACCCACAGTTCCGTGTACTGCGCACCAAGACTTTGCCGTAACAGTTTTCTTGGCTAATCCCTTACACCACCCAGAATATGCGTTATACAACAACTCTTCCACAGGGTTCCCGCGGCTTCGTCAACCATTTTTTCAAGGATATTCAAGGATAAATATACGTCAAATTCAAGGATTTTCAAGGACATTTTTTAGCCTAAAGTTACAATTTTTCATCTTAAAAATAACCAAAACATTACCAACTATCGTTATAATCTCATATTTAAAGGAATTGAAGACATTTGAAACAAAATTAAGGATCTCAACTGAAATTCATGGATATTTTCCTATTTCCGCGAAATTCAAGGATATTCAAGACCTTGAAAATGAAATTTTAAATTTAAGGATATTCAAGGATTTTCAAGGACCGCGGGAACCCTGTTCCAGATCCTAGTGTAGTAAAGATCAGTAAAATAAAATGAAATAAGGTCTGTGCTTTAATCAGATTATCTAACGGAATGTTTAAGAGAACCTGGTTTCATCCGATAGGTAGGGGAGAAATATGAAAATATTAAGCAACTGGACAACTTACTAACTGGAATAGTCAAGTCCTATTTCACCCACGGCAATTATTTTAGGATGATTAATAATATATTTGAGATTTTCCTCAGCGATAGGATCAAAAGAACTAGCATGTTTAGGATGACAGCCCATAGCCATCCATACATTTTCTTCCTCAGCAAATTCCATCCACAATCCAGCTGTATACAAAATATATAATAAATGTTAATTCACATTAGCTAAATCAAATTAAAATCACTTGGAATGAGGTAGTGATTAGCTAGAGCAGCCAATATTCTTAGAGAGAGAGAGAGAGATAGAGATAAAAATGGGGTTTAATGTCCACTTGACACAAACTAGGTCATTTAGGGATTAACATATAGTTCAATTTTATTTCAATAATTCACTTGTGCTTTGGGGTCTTTAGCAGTGAGAGGAAACTGGATGACCGGGAGAAAACACACAAGGTTGGACAGACGACCCTGACCCTACTCCTTGTCACGTACAACTGGGGAATCCCCACACTCTTAGGACTTGTTCACCATTGCATTACACTGTGCATATTAAAGCAAAGGAAAGGAATTGAGTTTAACATTGCGCAAACTCTGATTATTTTTTCTAGACTAACAGACAATTTTTCTTAAAGGACAATATGTGATAGAACTGGTTAAACAGATTCCAAATATAATTTTAACACACAGATCATTGCTACGGTAGATGCCTAACGAAGATTTGAAGAAAAGGTAAGTGTTGCAAAAAATGGAAAAGACAAGTTATCCTTATTATAACTGACGGAAGAAAAGAGCAATAACAGATACATGTTCTAATTTCAGCTCGATTATCATCCATTTATCCTGTTGTCTTAGTAAATATTGACCTGGTTATGAATCCTGATAACATTTGTATTGTAGTACCTGAACCGCAATACGTATTGTATCGTGGCTGCAGTCGTAATACCCAGCACTACCCGTCACGCTCTAAAATTCATTGTCTAAAAACTTTGAAATTTGGATGGATTGTTTGTCTTATCACCAGGCCCAGCGGAGTGGGGCTAAAGCCCCCCAAATATTTTGGCCGCAAGTACTCTTTTCTCCAGGTTATTGCGGCCCCTGGACACACGCCTATAAGGACCTAGGATGGAAGCCCACCCAATCAAGAATTGCTTCCGCCGGCCCTGCTTATCACTACTGAATAACCTGATATTTTGTAAATGTTCCAATGAACAATCCCTGCATGAACTCTCACCTGTAGAGTGTTCACAAGAAATGACAGGTGAGGACAAGATATGTTTACATTAAACAGGTGCGAAAAAAACAAACCCTTAAAGACGCTACAAATTTGCAAAAATGTCCAAATGACATTTTGTAGTAGTAAAATAAAATAAAATAAAAGGAAGGACTTACAATGTTTAAAACTCTTAGGGTTACAAAAAATAGAAATACAGCCTTCGAAATTCTGTGGAAAACTATCACTGTACTTTTCTTTGAAATCCTTGTAGCTGCCATTGTACTCTAGTCGCTCAAATAAAAAATCTAAATGGCAATGAGTATCAATGAAGGTAGATTTATAATATTGACATCTTTGATTCAATCTAAACTTCCAGTTTGCAGAAGTCAAGACACCAGTATTTGAACGTAATCTGTTATCGTACTGTAATCGAGATGAGTAACTGGAAGAGGAGTTGGATTCAGATGACCTTCTATCATGCTGCCCATAAAAAGAATTAACAAATGTTTTTGTATCAAAATTTTGCTGATAGCGGCCTTTGTCAGCTTGAAATGTTGGCTTTGCATACGGATCTGACTTACATTCGTACCTATTTGAACTAGTGGATAAACCATCTGCTGCTACTAAATTTCGTGACCAATTACGATTCAGAAGATTTGGTGATCTATCTCTTACATCTCCACCAGCACACTGATCAGAAGACCTCCTGGAATTGTTCTCCCAGCTTTGCCGTGAAGAGTTTGGATTAATATCATTAAACTGCCCAAACTTAGTGAATGATCTTGAATACGATTCTGAATCCTCTGAAAATCTTCTTTTATGTGGTGGTACATAACGACTATTGATAGATTGAATAACATTTTGCAAATCGGACTGACGGCAAGTCACAGGATTATTTTCCTTCTGGAACTGTTTATCTGACAGTGGTTCACAGATTCTTCGTTTACCTTTCTTCTCGACAAATCGATGATCGACCTGAGGTTTTGATTTACCTGACTGTTTACTTAGTTCTGGAAATTCTTCGTTGTAAGCAGACCCACATTCTGTGCTTTTGACCTTTCTATGAGGATCAAATTCTGTCACATCCCCATCACTATCAAGTACCTGTTTAACTTCTCTGATGAATTTCTGAGAATTGAACCCACCATCTTCATCATAACTGTCATCTTCGTCCGTTAAATCGTAGCTAACAATACTAGAATTCAAAGATCGAACTTCATTCATCTTTGTACTGTCTTGGTTCATATACATATCACCTGAAAATACACATAAAGAGAAAGAACATTAAATTCAAGAAATAAATATTTTAAGAAGCTTACTGCAGCCCAATTAGTCCTATCAATTAATATTGTTATGGGAATTACTACAGTGCATTAGTCCTACTAATAAATATGTTGTGGAAATTACTACAGTCCAATACCAATAAGAAATGAAATGAAATGGGGTTTAATGACCTACTTTTCTGCTCCGAACTGGGCTAATGAAGACGGGCTACACCATACGGTGTGCTATGAGGGAAATTCTGCCTGGACGGCGGCACTACAGCCTACTCTTATATTGAATTCCAACTGTCAAGGAATCTTTTACGTGCACACTAATGTATACACTGGAACTCGTTTTTTTTCGTTCCATCCCAATGACTAGATAGCTGCCCTTGTCAGGCCCTCCGTCATGCATTACTGACAAGCACACCGGAAAATCTGGATGAACTTTCTCGGGCAACACACCCGACCTCCAGGCTAGCCAGCCAGAGTCTATGCCACCGTGACCCTCTTACCAATAAGTATAGTACGGGCATTCCTGCAGTGCATTTAGTCTTACCAATAAGTATAGTACGGGCATTCCTGCAGTGCATTTAGTCTTACCAATAAGTATAGTAAGGGCATTCCTGCAGTGCTTTTAGTCTTACCAATAAATATGGTAGTAAAGTCTGCTGTGCATTTATCATGCTAAGGGAATTCCTGCAGTTTGTTCCTGCAGTTTGTCCATAACTATGGTATGGAAACCAGATCAGAGCCGTCATATCTTGGATGCTAAATCTATTCAGAGCACAATCTACTAAAATAATTTTCTCTCCTGTAGTAAATCATAGTCCCAGAATGCTCGAGATCCATTAATTCATAGGAGGTAAATTGGAATACCAGTCATTGTTGATTGTATTTTAGGAGAGCGAAAAAAGTTCCCCTTAATCAACAAAATGAAAATATTGCTCTCCCAGTTTTGTGTGCGCGCTGTATCACAAGGTCTGTCATTTTTGAGTCAACCGGCATGTTTCAATTTCCCGGTTGTACGTGACAAGGAATAGGGGTGCATGTCCAACCTCGTGGGTTTTCTCTGGGTTATCCAGTTTCCTCCCACTGCAAAAGACCCATACGCGCAAGTGAATTATTGAACTAAAATTGTACCATATGTTAGTCCCAAAATGACCTACCAATAGTTTTGTGACGAGTGGACACTAAACCAATTAATTACCACTCTTCGGTTGGTTGCGTTGTATTATTTATCAATATAGAAATTTCTATTTTATGAATATTGTTATTGAAGGCCAAGACCTACAATTTACGCATGTGGGGCGTTTTCTTATTTTTAATGATTTTGAAATAGTCAATGCGAATCTCTTTATGTAATATATCAGTACTACTTCTAGTTTTGTAATAATTTAATCGTGATCAGAACAAAAGGATTACCACTAGGGATGCTATTTCACCTGTATAATCCGAACATGTATTGCGCGATTTTCCAAATGCCTGACCAGGACTATAGCCAATCGGATATTTTTGATTAATATTCAAAATTCCAAAATATATTGACTGTTCCGAGTGTGTAACTACTACTCATCTGGATTAGCTTATTGTTGATAAAAGGCTTCATTGATTAGATAATCAAGTGATCAAAGTATTTATCAATCCAATAAGAGTGATCAACAAGTGATTGCCATGCAAAATACACCAAAATTTTGCAAGAGATGGACAGAGAACAAACTAAAAAAAAGAACTGATTTTTCGTACAATCAAGGGCCATAATTCAGGAAGTTACAATCTGATATGCGTGAATATTGAAAGGAACCGAGATCTTTGGGTTATTATCATGCATTTCAAGTTTCATCAAAATCGGATCAAAATTGTCGCCTCTAGAGGGTCCACAACCTTGATATACGGTACCATATATTTACACTATTTACGTGAGAGATGCGGCCATTTTGTTCAGCAGTTTTGGTCAGATTTGCACGAAATTCGAACTTAACCATCATTATGGTGTAACAGTGATATATTCAAATGGTTTTTTAAATCAGATAAAAAATTGTGACCTCTATAGTCACCACAAGCTAAAAACGTGACTTTTCGTACAATCAAGGGCCATAATTCAGGAAATAACGATCCGATATGCATGAATATGGAAAGGAACCACAATTTCTGGGAACAAAAACGTATTTCAAGTTTCATCAAAATCGGATCAAAATTGTGGCCTCTAGTGGGTCCACAACCGTGATATACCATAATTTTACACTGTTTGCGTACGAGAGACCGCCACTTTGTCCGGCAGTTTTGATCGAATTTTCACGAAATTCGAACTCAACCATCATTATGGTGTAACGGTCACATATTCAAACGGTTTTTCAAATCGGATAATTGTTAAATCTAGAGGGACCACAAGCTAAAAACACGCTTTATCATACACTCAAGGGCCATAATTCAGGAAGTTACGATCCAATATGCGCAAATATCGAAAGACGCCAAAATCTTTGGGTTATAACAAGCATTTCAAGTTTCATGAAAATCAGATGAAAATTGTGACAGAGTGTTCACAAGCTAAAAACGTGATTTTTCGTACAATCCGGGGCCATAATCCATGAAGATTCGAAAGGAACGGAGATCTTTTGTGGAGATAAACCTATATTTTAAGTTTCGTCAAAATCGGATAAGAATTGTGACCTGTAGAGTGTCCACAAACAAATTGTGGACGGACATATCTATATTCAGAGTTTCATCGCTCTTGACCAATTAGAACCATACTTATCGTGTTCCAAAGTCTCAATCAATCAAATTGATTATCTCTGCTTAGCCTTAGTGGAAAATGTGCATGATCAAATTCTCGACTCTAATAGACACCTAAACCAATTTTGAACATTCTATCTCAATTAGAAGGAGAGTTATTGTGTTTCAAAGTCTCAACCATTGAAATTTGTTAAGGTATTGATGTAATGGAACTATACACGAAGCGTCACCACTATCACTCAATTAGAAGCAAAGCTGTCGAGCTCTAAAGTCTTGACCAATCAAATTGCTTATCACTTTGCTTACCCTGAGCCGAAAATGTTCATTTTTAAACTTGGTCAAGGTATTGTGATAAGATGAAACTATACACCAAGTTTCAATTAGTTAGAACCAAAGTTATCGTGTCCCAAAGTATCAACCAATCAAATTACTTATCTCTGCTTACCCTAAGCAGAAAATGATCATCTTTGAACTTCATCTAGGCATTCACCTAATAAACACCAAGTTTGAGCATTCTAGCTCAATTAGAAGGAAAGTTATTGTGTCCCAACTGTGTGACGGACAGACTCATTTTAATAGTCCTCTACTTTATTCGAAAGGCAGGGGACAATAAAATAAAATTAAAAGCTTGTTTTTTTTTTTTTTGTTGTTGTTGTTGTTATACACTCATCGAATACACCCAATAATTGTTTCCATTGACAGCATGGCGTCAAATAGAATGTGAGTAACTTTACGATAACAAGAAATTCATTCAAATATTCTTTGAAAATGTTCAGTCTTTCACGCTATTTTCACACTCTCTTAAACAATTTATGCATATGAAAGAAACTTACAATTATTTCTGTAGTTTCTAGATGAATCGTAGCTGTCAAAATCTGGTAGTGTGAAACCCTGATGTTGAAATCTAGGTTGTCCAGTGTATGATTGTGATTTTGGTGGGGAACCATGATGTAAAAGTGATTCTGGTATCGGATATCTAGGTTGATAATGATAGGTGCTTGGTGGGCTGGATAAAAATTCTACTGTTCTACCAGAATCAGGTGATTGAGACAATGAGTAAAAGTTTGACTTATTATTTCTATTTCCTGTGCACCTAGCATCTAGAGATGTAGAAGAATTTCGACGAGTTTGTCTCCGTTTGTGTTTCTCCTTTTCACGACCAATGTCAGAAGAATGACTACGACAAGGTTTTGTTTTCTGTTCTGACAAAGAATTTTTTTTGTTAGTTGTTGCACCAACATGTAAAACTGGCACATCATGTTCTAAAGAAGCTTTATAGTAAAACCCAGTAGCGTCCGTTATTCGACTTACAGAATTTTTGACATAATGTAATAAGTTCTTGGCTTGTTCAATGTCACTAATTTCACTTAACGGAACAGTTATTAAAGAACACAAGTCCATCTCTGGTTTATCTTCTTTCCTGTCCAATTTATCATTTTCATGATCTTCAGATTTGATTTTTCTGGCGTCTTGTGTTTTATTTTCTGTTTCTTGTGGAATTATTTCTGGTTTTTTGTTTGGATGATTTTCACGTTCTTCTTTTGGAGGATTTTGTGCGAGAGACAGATCATATTCACAGGGATAATAAGGTGGACACATGTAATTGTAGGGATAAAAGGGCATCCAGTTACCTGGTGCTTGAAGATAAGGGTTGAACATCCTGGGGTCAAATACAGGTGGTTTTCCATGTTGATAGAAGTTATAATCACAATGTTCTGGTGCTGGACCATGTTTCCCATAAAAGCCAGAGTCTCTGCTGGGTTGCCTTGAGGGAGAATAATCTGATGAATGCTTATTCAATTCAGTTGACGAGCTACATGTAGACATAACTGCAGCTGTTCTCTCTGGACTATATTGTTTTCTCATTTTGTCTTTTGGTGAACGACTGTCTGATGACACACAATGTCTTTGCGAGCAATGTTCTATGTCATCAGAATCTGGTATTTTAAAAGTTTTGTGAGAAGTCTGAACAAATTTGTCAACATCATTATCTGACACTATACTACTATAATCTGATATGTCATCACTGATTACAATATTTGAAATGTCAATATTAGATGATAGCATCTTTGCATCCTTTCTTTTCAATGGTGAAGAGCATTTGGAAGGCTTTGATCTTGCTTTCACATGTGATGCATCATCAATAACTATTCTTTCTTTTTCATGTTTTCTCTCACTATGTATGGCCACTGATGATTCACTATTATAAGCACTAGATGACAAAGCAGCACTATCATGGACGCTGGAGGATAAACTAGCACTATTGACAATATTAGATACTTTGTAAGGTTTCTTGTCTTCACAGTATATCAGGCAGGAGTCACCAATTTTTTTATTCTCCTTTTGATGTACATGTAGGGAAGCTTTTTTGTTTTTGTTAATTTCATACTGTTCTGAAATATCATCGTTACGATTATCAAAATCATCAACTGTAATATAAGTTTCCATACAAGTATCGTTCTTTGGCCATACTTGAGAGTCGTCTTTAATTTTTGTGGAACTAATAGCGGGAACTTCCAGCAGTTCTGATGTCCAATCTTCAGAGTCAAATTTACTCCTGTTATTATGAATATTCCGTGGTTTGAATTTATTCCTTTGATAATCTTGCCTCTTATCTGAAATGCTATGTGATTTAGGTCGTCTAAATCCAAAACTTTCATCCAGTTTTTTTAATTTCTCGTCAATTGATTTGTCAGTTCGTATTGGAAGGAATTTTGAATCTTCCTTCTGATTTCTTGAACCTCTCTTTAGAGTTGAACTTTGAGGTGAAAAGGGTTTTGTTGGTGACACTTGAACAATATCAACTGTTGGTTGCTGTTCCTTGATAAACTGATTTTTTCGATAATCTTGACTAAATCTCGATTCAACGTTTCCATCCAGGACATGAGTGTTTTGTGTTTCGGTATTTGGATTTTCTGTTTCTTTTTTAGCTTCCAGTTGCAATTTACACCAATCTTCATCAAAATAAACAGACAGAGGATGAGGTTTAATTTTTCCGTCATCATCCGAGACTGAATAAGCTTTTCTACGGCAGGAAGTAGGTGGCTGGATTCCACCCCGAGCATGGATTGGTCTCAATTTGCGATTTTCTGGTGGCTCACATTCCTGCAAATATATAACACTGTCTGAATCAGTTGCTCCTTTTACATTATCATTTAAATTATCATCAGTTACTTCAATATTTATTAAACTTTGATCTGAATTATCATTTACATTTACAATTGGCTTAGATAAATTACAATTATCTGGTTCAAGTTCAGTAATCCGGTCATTTTCAGCCGGGACATTTCCATTTTTATCTGGAAATGGGTCAAAAGAGGAAGGTTGACCAAGATCTGCAATTATTTCTTTGGACCAATCCTCTGATGCAGAATTAGAACATGGAGTATTGTCTTTATTCGAGCATGTTTTTTTTTCTGTGAAACAAATAGAATTGTCGTTCATGGTGTGTTCGGTCTGTGATTTGTATTGTGATGGTGGAAAAAATTCTTGAGATCCTTCAGTATCCAATGTTTTTATGGCAACAGGGACATCAGCTTGTTTTGACAAATCATTTGGTGTAGAATGGCCATTTTTGGTGCATTCACTCTTTGACTGGTTCTGTGATGGTTGAAAAAACTTTTGAGATCCTTCAGTATCCAATGTTTTTATGGAATCAGGGAAATCTGCTTGTTTTGACAAATCACTTGGTGTAGAATTGTGGATACTATCTTGATTTAAAGATTGATGGTTTAAAGTTGTTGTAGTGGCATCACAATTTAAAACTGTTACAGAACCCAACTCATCCCTCTTTTTAGACCAATTCTCTTGTGAAGAATTTTGTGTTTTATCTTCATGTGAAGTGAAATTACTAGATTTACCCACAGACCTGACTTTGATGGATTGGGTGTCTTCATTTTGTAAACTTTCAGAAGGCCTCAACTCATCTGCTTTTTCAAACCAATCCTCAGGTGCTACATTTTTAATTTTATCTTGGTTTAAGTCTTTGAATCTCCCGGTATCATTATTTAGATTTATGTCTGATTCACTAACAGATCTGATCTTGATGGATTGAATATCTTCACAATTTAATGTTTTTAGGAAACCCGATTCGCCAGCTTTCTCAGACCAATTCTCTGGCGCAGAATTTTGAGTTTTATCTTGACTGGTGGTAAAGTCAGTAGTATCGCTATTTATGATTATGCCTGATTCACTCGCAGATCTGACCCTGATGGACTGGGAGTCTTCACAATTTAAAGTTTTTAGGGAACCTGATTCGCCAGCTTTTTCAGACCAATCATCTAGAGCAGAATTTTGAGCTTGACTGGTGGTGAAATTAGTAGCATCGCTATTTATGTTTATGTCAGATTCACTCACTGATCGGATCTTGATCGATTGTGTGTTAGCACAATTTAAAGCTTTCAATTTATCTTCATCTATTTTTTCAACAGATCCTTCTCCAGATGATAGAGCCAACATTTCTGTCTTATGAAATTCTGTTCTAATTGGATCTTTTCCAGGTACTGGTACTATTTCCATTAATTCTAAATTCCAGTTTTCACCTTCTGATTTGACTTTATTTTGTACCCATCTTGGGTAAGTAGTGTTTCTAGCATAAGTACTGTTACCTTTGAAGCTGCCTTTTCTGGTGTAAGTTTGTTTATCTTTCAAACTGCCTTCATGGAAACCACAACTCTTTCTATTAGAAATTCTAATGTCTTTCGAACATTCATTGCTATTATTACTGCTGGTAGACGACCTTCTGGGATAATTAGGGATCCTAGGTTTGGAATTTTCTATGTTACCGTGGATTGGTGATTTTGTCTTGACCTTATCTTTTGGATTACTATTATTCTTTGATACTTTGTTCTTAACTTTCACCTTTTGAGGATTTTTGGGTTTATCATGACTTGTGTCATTTGTCAATACGATTGGTAGATGTCCTCTTTTCTCAGTTGACTTAGATTCATGGGTAGATAACTCTTTGTTGAAGTTCTTTTTCTTTGGTACAGATATTGGTTTTAGATGTTTCGATTCTAATTGAGGATTAACATGTGGGTCGATCTGATCATTATGAACGATGGTCTTCAGAGTAACTTTTATCGTTGTACATTTTTCTTTTTCATCAATTTCAGTATTTTTATTCAACTGCGATATGATTGACCTTCGGGACGATTGTGAATTTTCAGATATAGTACTATTTAGTGTCTTTGATGTAGTGGGTGTTTGAGAAAGTGTAATTTCTTTGCTGTCAACAGTTTGGCCGTGATACAGTTCCGCAAAAGGATTAGACGAGGACTCAACACAATCGTTTATACATTCTTGATCTTTATTTGGGCTGTTCTCATTGGATTTCGACGGTGATGAAATACTACTAATAGTCCTGTTAGTTTTGTTGGCAGTAACGTCTTGTACAGACCTGGCAAAAATTCGAACAGTTCCTCCAACTGGACTTACCCTTTTATTTGATTTGGTTTCCATTATTGGTTTGTCTTTTACTATTCAAGGGGGGTAATTTCTGGACCTAGAAAATCAAAAAGAAATTTGAGTGAATAGTAAAGTAAATGTACGAGAAAAGGAAATCAATTTTTAAAATTCCGTCAAGGGTTCTTTTACACGCACACAGGACCTTGTTTTTCCTTCTTATCCAAACAAATAGACACTTGAGGCCAGAGAGAGAGAGAGATGGGGTTTAATGTTCACTTGACACAAACTAGTTCATGTCAGGACTGAACTGACATGAAATGGGGTTTAACGTCCTACTGTTCTGCTCCTATACTGGGCTAATGAAGACGGGCATATACGCCATACAGTGTGCTATGAGGGAAATTTGGCCCGGGCAGCGGCACTATCGCCTACTCTTAGTCTTATATGAAATTCCAACTGCCAAGGGATCTTTTACATGCATTCCACTCGGTTTTTCGTATCATCCGAAGGACTAGTCAGCTGTCCTTGTCAGGCCCTCTGTCCTGCATCACTGACAGTTTTTAGCAGAGAAAAACCACGAAGTTGAACAGGTAACCCTTGTCACGTACAAGCGGAAAATCGAAACCACGCCACTTGGCAGACCTTAAACCACTTTTAACGCTTTGAATTAAAAGAGATGATTAATAACTTGTTTCAGGTAGGATTATATGCTTAATTGCAGTCGGATGTGGCAGAAATGTTATAAATAACAATAATCAGTTATTGTTTTGAAGAAAAAATTGACAGTTTTGCTTATTGAAGTACTATCCGATTCGCATCATACTTTGCCAGATTGAACTATCTCTTTTACCTAGAGACACCCAGGACCAAGAGATCAGGTTTCTTATCTACATGTAAAGGCCCATAATCTTGTTAAAAGTCATTTACCGTCTCCACATTAATTAAAGGGGCTAAATCACTAACATTTGGAACCTAGAAATTGACCCTAATGGGTCGGGTCGCAAAGCATAATGTAATCTGATTGTAATTGTATATAAACTGATTTACATTCAAGTGTTTCCGTTATGTCCAGCCAAATACGGCATGAGTCTCAACCTAATGGCAATTTCTAGCGTCTGGTTATTCCAGTCTATTACGCATGCTCTCCAGATCAGATATGGTGTCACTGTTTGACAGGAGTTGTGGAATATGTCTAGCCTCGTTCTTTCTGTCACTTGCTACAAATGATGCTGAGACGCACTATGGTGCACGATTTGTGTACCAATGGTAAAATGTTTATTTTGTCTTAAATATTGGATATCAGAAGCCTACCTTTTCCCGGTAAGATCACATCAATACTGATTTAAACTGACAAATATTAAATTGGTGTTTTCAACATGTAAGACTTTGGATGATATTGAGTTAGAGACTTAATTACTTTAAACATGCATTATGCAAGAGCAAAATCTGCTTATTACATGTCTTTCTTTAGGCCTGAAATGTTATCTAAATTATCAATTAGACATTAATTAACTTATCCAGACCATAATAAACTCTCGATGTCAAGACTAGCCTTCGATGTTGGCTGGATTAGATTCCTATATGCCGCTAACGGCCACTGATAATTAAATCAGAAAAAGTGGATAATCGAGACTATGCTGTTTATATTAATGATTTTAGTAATGATGACTGAGACTGCAAAAATTTCACCGGCTTCTTTCTCGGCTCATAGTGGATCAATTTGACTGAAATTTTCAGCAAATTACCTTTACACTATCTAGTTTTTAACTATTATAGCGAGAACTGCCATCTCTTTATCTTATCTCCCATATGTATCTTTAAGCTACAAATTGTTCTTACTTTTAAATCATAAAAACCTTACTACGTTACCGGTACTTTCATTTGATTTAAATATTTTGGGCATATGTCATGGCTGTGCCAATGGACAAGTCCTGTCAATACAGGCCCCTATAGATATTAGATTAATTTAGATACGGTCTCCTAATAATTTGCAAGGATTCAATTTTAAGTATCTCTCTAGCACTAAATATGCCCCTCCAAATAATTCTCAGGGGTTTTTGTACAGAGTAATGGTTAAATTATTTATGTTGATGAATGGCCACACCTGGGCTACCGTACCCAGATCTTAAAAACCCTGCATTACATTTATTCAGTCATAGCCATGACTTATTATTTTGATGTTTTCTTTTTTTGGAACATTATAATTGGATTAAATTATCTTGTTTTCTTTTATGACATTTTCATTTTTGTTATTTAACTTTTCTTACAGTTTTACTGTTAGTCTAGGCCTACACTCTTTCTGATAAATTTGCAGCTGGTTTTAGCTCAGTTAATCCTCCCTGAGGAGCTTATGCGAAAGACAGTTCACTGTGGAAGAATATGATTTTTAAGGAAAATAAAGACTGTCTGATTAATTATAGGCTATATTAATTTCTGGTGACCGACTGGGGTTCGTTGTCGGTTCGAGATTTGACTCCGTCTCCAGTAGGGCCTACTCCAGAGACTTGTCATGCAGCGAGTTCGTTCATTTTCATATTCTGTTTATACATTGATTCTTTCAATAATGATGCGTGAAACCTCGAATTACTTGATTTTTGGAAATAATGAACACGCCATGGACACAACAATCAATAGTTTACTCTTTTCTTTTTACCTTACTTACCAGAGTCTAGAGAAAAGTTTAATCTTAACGCCAAGTCTGCAGCACGTGCTAGCCTCGAACTGGAATAGCAGGAATGAAATCGAAAGTTGCAACATTAGAGTTATCTCCTTTTGACAGTAGCGAAACCACACCCTCGTCGGCCCCATCCTGGCCCCTTCAAAAGTAAAGTAGGCTGGGCCAATGAAGATGGGCATACACCATACAGTGTGCTATGAGAGGAGTTTTGCCCGGACAGCTTCACTATGGCCTAGCCTACTCTTAGGCCCCTGCCAGGTGATCTTTTACGTGCACGCCAATGTATCATCATACACGGGACATTGGCTTTTCGTCACATCCCAACGACTAGAGAACTGTCTTTGTCAGCTGGCCTTCCTCCCAGCACCAAGTCGGAAAATCCCGATGAACTTTCTCGACCAATATACGGGGATCGAACACACGTCTTAGTTAAGTTCTGACACGTCTTAGTTTACACTCTTAGTCTTAGTCATGACCGTGGCTCCCACACCATTGCTAAAAACTTTTTAGACGCGAAAAATCTGCAATCTGCCAAATTCAATTCAATAGGCCAAGTCCTACTTTGATAAAAATTTCATAATTTTATTTTTTGATCTGAGTTGCTTTCCTTCATTGCACTAAAGAGCTTATATTTAGCTCAAGTCATTTGTCACTGTAATTTTATGAAAAAGATTCATTCGTAAATGCAATTTCATCGCGAATGTCGAATCATGGGTGGTACGGTAGCCAAGTCTAATAGGCTACTATATATACCCTTTTAAGAAAATACACCATCGAAAGTACTTTTTAATCAAAAAAAAAAAGAAAAAAAAAAAGCCAAAACAACATTTTGCCCCAAAATGTATTCAGTTCACTGATTCCACACGACCATCATTTGTCAAATAAGGTAATTATTATTCATTTATGGATTATCTTTTTCGAATACAAGCAATATACCACTCTTCTTGAAGTTTTTTATAATAACCTAGCTGAAAAGTGTACCAATTTTCTCCTATATGGTATCAATGCATGTATATCTGGTGTCATCAGAATGTAAGTATGTCGGCTTTCTGATGGTGGGTGTAACTGTGAGGGTTGTGATTCTGGGCGTGGATTCTTGGACTAGATTAGCTTAAAAGTGTACCACATGAAAATCGTACATCATGTACCGTACATCTTAAGGTATTACAAAAACACTCTGACAGACATTTCTAGTGGCGGGGTACCCCTGACAGAGCTATGTTATTGCCAGACATTTGCTAGTAAAGGAGTTATCTAATTTCCAGACCAAAGCTAGGCTAGATTAGCTGAAATCGGTACCACCTAAAGCAGCTTTGGAGTTGTTCAGTACCACAACAGGAATCATGAATGACCACTGCCAGATAGTTTGTGCGGTGGGTTACCCTAACAGACACACCCAAAATACCACGGCCCCCAACTAGGCTAGATTAACGGGTACTGTTCCCGTTTCCCAAAAAAATTAAAAATTGTGCCAGGGTGTTCCTGCGTTTACTAAACTGATCTCTGTTATCAAGAAGAGGTCCAAAAGATTTTGTCAATTAAATTACTACTGATTTGTCATTGTATTATATTTTATAAAATGTTATAAAATTTGAAAAGGCACAATCAACATAAAACGTAAAAGGCATATTTCTGTATATCAAGCTTCAAATAGCTAAAATGAATTTATTTGAATATTTCCGCTCGGGATTCTTTCTTTCTTATATCTCTTTGTCGGAAACAAGAATGTCACAAATTGTTTAAATGTAATATGTAACAAACTGCACTTTAAGTTAACTTGCAGTGGGTTTATTCTCAGAAAATCGTAAGAAAACGGTTTTAATTTTTGTTTGACTAGCTCCACTTGGCAACAATCACCGAGCACGTGGTTAGAGTTTTGGCCTACTATTCATAAATTTGAAATGGATAATTTAAAAAAAAACAAAAAAAATAAAATAAATGGGAGAAGATAGTAAGGTTAACCACTGACGACAGATAGTGAAAAGTTATGAATAACTTATGGATTTAGAGACTGTAGTAGGTGTATGTTGGAAGAGAAGAGGTGCCGTTTCTATGCTGGGGCAAACTTCCATAGTACAAGATAATAGCTGACTTATTATGAAATATAGTAACTTCACTACTGACTTCGCTTTTATAACGGCAAAATGTTTTAATTTCTTTTCCTGTCAGTTCTAATTCGCTCAAGAAGTTTTGTTTCATTTTATAAGAGGAATAACAAGAAAATAAAAAAAAATACATATCATATAATACCATATTTTGAAATATCTCAAAATCGAAAATTTGGTGTCCTTAAATCATTATTAATGAGCGTTCGTTTAAATATCAAAAACCCAACGGGATTTTAAAACGACTGTAACTTAGCGATGGCTCGACAGTTCTGTCTTAAAGGACCTAAGTCCGTAACTCAAAATCCTCCAAAATCTTCGACATCGAAAACACGAATTATTGGTCAATTTAAATCAACATTGATGATGTAAACTTACCGGGAAAAGATGAGCTTCTGATATCCGATATTTAAGATAAAATAATTTTTTTAACATTGGTACACGAATCGTGTACCATAATGCGCTTCAGCCCCAGTTGTATTGAGAGACTCGAGGGACGAGGCTAGACACATTGCACCAAATCAAATGGAGTTATGTAGACTAGAATAACTAGACGCTAGAAATTTGAACTCGATTGAGATTGCTGACTTATTTCGCCGAACATAACTGATTTGAAATTGGAGTAAAAACGGAAACCATTAAATGTAAATCAGTTTATATACATTCATATTACAGTATTATATGCGTTGCGACCCACTTTTGTGAATTTCTAGGTACCAAATGTTAGCGATTTAGCTCCTTTAACACCATCGACAGTCAAATTACCTCAAATCTAAAACTATCTTTTGACATACCACCAAAAAGTTACATAGTTGCAATTACTCCCCCCGACCACGCTTTCTTTCTATGGGAGAGATTCCCAAATCTCTCAGCCACTTCAAAGAGAGTTGTCTCCCTTATATCACAATTTCCCAGATTACATTTATAAAGGGCCTGGCGACGAAGCGAGATGAAATTTTTAAATAATTATCCATTAATTACAGAGGAGGGGTGGGACCAAATGGTTACGGCGTGCGCATTGTATCATAAAATCTGTCATTGAACCAACATGGCCGCATTTCTTTTGAAAGGGTTAGGGTTAGGGTTGGTATTCCACATGTAGACTCATTAATTAGCGGCTGCCATGTTGGACCCAACTTAGGTCCAATTTACCACTGGCCATAAGATTTCGTTAATGCATTGGTGTTGTACGGTGCTTTAATTACATGTTGAGAGCTATTTTCGTGGAGAGCGGTAATGACTTATGTGGTGCCTGCTCATTAGCCAGGAGGTTCCGGGTTATATTTCTGTGTTGGCCGAGAAAGTACCTCGAAATTTTCCAGTCTGGTTTCTCCTTGTCAATGGTGCAGGATGGTGGGCCTAGGAAGGAAAAGTGCCCGGTAGTCCAGGTGAGTGACGCGTAGACCCCCCCCCCCACTCCAAAAAAAAAAACGAGGCCCCAAGCCCCGAACGTTGGAAATCGAAATTTCATTGTCGGGGAAAATGTCTCTCAAAGCATACTGCATGGCTATACTCGTCTTCAAGTGTCCGGTTGGTGCAGGAAAGTAACACGTTAAACCAACCATTTCAAAGTTAGATCTTAAAATTAAGGCCAACTGCAGATTTTGTCAAAATTCACGAGATGTACGCAGTGCTAGCGCTAACCCTACCCATAGACCTTACCCTAGCCCTAACCCACAAACTCGCCAACAAGCACGTGTCCTTGTCCTGTTTACATCTCCTGACCTTGACGAAGTTTTTAGACTTTATCCCATTTCAATGATATCAAATATATCCAACACATGTAAATTACGAAACACCGGCAGGACCACGAATGTTTTTTGTTCTTCTTTACATTACTCACCTTTTCAGTATAATACAACGATTTGGTTTGCGTCAATTTAATAATAAAACAACTGTTAAATATAGAGTATAAATTACAAAAAAATAACAAAATATTTTGTAAAAATTACAAAAAATAACAAAATATTTTGTAAAAATATCAAAAAAGAATAAAGCTGTTTCAAAATGATACTATTATACCTTTTAAACAGGTCGTTGAAAGATAGCAAAGAAAAAGGCAGTGACCCTCAACAATGTGACAAGCCCAATCCAAGGTCATCATGTCTATTTCTACAGGCGATTGTTTTGGGTTGTATTCGTCATGCGGTTTTTAATTCATAAAAACGAAAATAGGAATGTTTTTTGGCTACTATTTTGATTTTGTCATTCAAAAATATATGGACAATACTTGGACTTTCAATTGCTATTTGACGGCTACTCTCGACATACATGAAATATCGCGGATGTATCTTTATACTAAATATACCAGAGAGTTAATTATGTAAAAACGAATCGGTATTTTACAAACGTCCACCTCCACCAGTCAGCAAAATAGTCCACTCTCCCACCTCCTTCCCATTCTGAAACCATAACCGCCTAAAAGGGGAGGATCAATAATATTACAGAACGAATCCACCGCGGTTGTTGAGACTGGTTGGTGTAAATCTTACAAAAGTCTCCATTTTAATAGATTAATTCGAATATTCTGTTTGCCTCGATAACCCGATCCATTAAGTTTGTACATCTTCCACACCAGGATGGGTCACTTTGGACTTCAATGGTCAATATAGTTTATATTGTTCAATAGCGTTACGTTACTCAATCATAATTGTTCAGATGTTGTTATTGGTCTATTCACAGTTGGTGACGTCATGTATAGTTCACTGTTTGTCACGACCTCGTTATAAGATGGCGGCAGATCGCACGTTGTATTTGAATTTGATGAGATGACTGATATTGAAATAGTTTCAGTGTCAGTTGAACTCCTGCGTTGGTAAGGCCAGATAAAATCTGAAACGAAGAGGATGTGTTTTAATAAAGGTGATTTGGGATTTAAAGTACCTAAGTCCGTAACTCAATATCATCCAAAATCTTCGACATAGAAAACACGAATTTTTTGGCAATTTAAATCAACATTGGTGTTGTGACCTTACCTGGAAAAGATGGGCTTCTGATATCCAATATTTAAGACAAACAAAAAAAAATTACCATAATTACCATAATGCGTTTCAGCGCAATTTGTAACAAGGTGCTCAAACAATGAGGTTAGACATATTCCACAAGTCATGTCAAACGGAGATGCCATATTCTTGTTTGGAGAGCATGCGCAATAAATACTATCGGTATTGACTAGAATAACCAGACGCTAGAAACTGACTTTGGGTTGAGACTACTGGCATATTACGCCGAACATAACTAATGACAATTCACAGTAAAACGGAAACGATTGAATGTAAAACAGTTTATATAAATTCATATTACATTATTATATATGTTGCGACCCATTTGTGTCAATTTCTAGGTCCAAAATATTACCGATTTAGCTCCTTTACCGTCTCATCAACGAAAATCTTACGTACGCAATAATTTAGATGGTTGTATCTGTGTGCCTAGAAAACCAATGACAGCCAATGTCAATATTTCTGTTAAATTGTGCAGCTTGATATGTTTCAAGACGATACTCTTTTACTGTAGCTTTAGCTTATAGGCTACAAGTTTCTTAATACGGTTTCCAAAACTATGCACATTTTACAAATAAAGACATCGATAATGGGACGAAAAACCCTGCAGGTACTGTGTGAGTACATATTGGCCTGCTGGTAAAATTGCGTCCATAGCACACTATATGGCGGTATATTAGATTCAAAATTCTAAATTTGTTAATGTGAAGTAAAAAAACAAAAACAAATACAATTCTCCAAATACTGCACTTGTCTTCAAATAAATCAACAAATGTTGTAAAGCCTATTTTGCATAGTATTTGCAAACTATATCACGTTCTGTGTTGTTTTTTAAAAACATAAATTGAGCACACAGTGGTGACACCAAACGACTTCATAATGACGGTTACTAGGTATAAGTGTAAAATTCTAAATTGTTCATGGTCAACATGTAAAGCGTCAATGAAAAATACATTTTTCGTCTTAAATAAGATGCAATAGAATTAAAATTAACGCTGAACAAATAGAGAAAATGGATATACATTGTCTTTTAATTTAGAATTTAGTTCTACAAAAATAAAAGTTAGAAATTAGACAAATTTAGAATTTTGAATCAAATATCCGCCATAGCACACTGTATGGCGTATGCCCGTCTTCATTAGTCCAGTCGGTGCAAAGCAACAGGACGTTAATCCCCATTTAATTTCATCATTAATATATAAATATGTGTCGAGGTAAAACTTACTCGTTGTACCAGCAGGTCCCGTGGCATTTAATTTGGCTTGCCTTGCACTATTAATCTTTCTTTTACAGCAAGAGTCGTACATGCAGTAACAAAATAGTATTACAAATAGCCCCAAACACGCATACAGGACGTATTCCCAGTCTTCTGTAGCCCTGTTGAAATAGAAAAACCACCATTTCTGATGTAAATATATAGGCTATATAAATGTTTATGCAAATCAAAACAAGAAAAGTGAAAATTGATATTTGGATAAATCAATCTGATTAAAAGACAGATCCTATTTCGTTTCGTGTTTTATAGTTCAACATTTCGTTTTATCTGCCTTCACTACACTAAGAAATGGAAGAGTTGTTATCATTGACGTGTTCTGGATGATGTGAGAGGTTAGCCAATGAAACGGTCTGTTACGACCGATTGGTTAATCAAATGTGTGACGTGTAGGCCACACTCGGCAAACCTCGGCAGATTCCGGTACCCTACCACACTGATCCGCAGTGAATATTCGCTTGGCCGCTACAATCACTGATAAGGATGACATCGATGCGACATAATGACTACAAAATATTAACTTTTTTCTTTCGACAAATTAAATTCTGAAACATTTTTTTCATTTATTAGAAAATAAATAAAGTTGTTTGAATTGTTTGTAGGTAAAAATCATTTCCTATTTAGTGTAAATGGGTATTAAAATAAGTAAAATTCACCATTTAGCCCGAATCCGTGACGTCTTATGTAAACAATGCACGCGCTATTGAGCCAATGATGGACGCCGCGTGATGTGACGTCACGTGTCGAAACAGTCATCTGTAACTGAGATATTAAAAAATCTCCGTGAAACAGATTGGTACCCTACATCTAATGCGTAGAATCTGTCGAGATTTGCCGAGTGGTGAAGGCCATCGAAAGTATAAAAAGAACGAAACGAAATATTGATCTGCATTTTAATCAGATTGCGGATTAATGTCCCCGTCAAGCGTATACAGTAAATTGTTACAAATTCATTTAATAATATCAGGATTTATATATAGAGAGATCCACTCGACACAAAAAGATCATTTCGGGACTAACATGGTTCAATTTCATTTCAACAAAGGGGTATTTTTAGCAGTGGGAGGAAACCGGAGGACCAGGAGAAAACCCACGAGAGGTTGGACAGACGACCCCACTGACTCAATTACAGACCTATTCATGCAACGCGCACGCGTTAACCATTCATTTTCATTTAGTCCTTTGTTAAGGGGCAGGATTTTGAAGATACATGTAATCCCTGTCTTCACAGGGAGCCCATGTTGTTTTGAAGAAACCGGGTGATGTGCACACTTTTAGTGTAAACATGTTCCTACCCCCACCCATGGGATTAAAGAGATATGGAAGCGTGTTGTAAAAACAATTAAAGGGTCATTAGGTAAGATTAGATAAAGAGCTGACAGTTCTCGCTATAATAGTTAAAACATAGATAATTAACTGAGAATATGCTGAAAATTTCAGTCAAATTACTTTACTCTGAACCTCGATATTAATGATTCAATTTTAGGCTAGCCTCGATTGCCATTACTGCCGTTATTATGATAATAAACAAAGTCTCGATTATCCATTTTTACCGTTATTTTATCCACAATAAAATGTATTTTATTCCACGAAATATCGAGAGTTGATTGTGGTCTTGGTAAGTTAATTAATGTCTAATTAATAATTTAGATAACATTTAAGACTTAAAGAAAGGCCTGCTATAGGCAGATTTAGCTCTTGTATGTTTAAGCAAAGCCGAGGATGATGACATAAACCTTGGCTCCAGTGAGGCCTCATAGATCTGGGATTGGTCCTTAAATTAAAAAGTGTTTATTTGTGGATGCAGGTATAGTCTTCTGGCGACACACGCCGGGGGATGCGGACAAAAGTAAAGGTCATATCACAATTCAGAACTTTTGAGCAATGATGGGCTCTCATTTTGTCTAGTAAAAGTATAAACATATAAACAATATCTTACTGTGGCGCCTCCTCTTCGTTAATTGGTTCAGCCTGTTTACTAAACATAATACCAGATGTGACTAGAAAAAAAGCAACAATATTAGTGCTATTTGTTAGTAAACCCCCTCAGAATTGCAAATAAAGGGGATATCATGTAGCGCATGCACTACAGGGTAAATTACTTGATTGAGAACAATTTCCACAGGTAAGTGACTAGAAAAAAAATGCTATTTGTAAGTAAATACCCTCAAAATTGCAAATAAAGAGGATATCATGTAACTCACTACAGGGTAAATGACATGACCGAGAACAATTTCCACCGGTAAGGAATGGAATGGGTTTAATACCTGAACAACACAAAACGTCGGCCATTTTGAGATTAACATGGTAATGTTCATTTCTATGGCTGCGGGTGCAATGTGATATGCCTGCGTGGGGGGAGGGGGGCGAAAAATGTGGCCTTCTCTTATCTCTGACCTCCCCATCCGTCATCCCATTCATTGGACCTGGCGTACGTAGTCCCGCAGGCGTCATCTCTGCCAAGTGAGAAGCAGGCTTCTCAGTTCCCGCCGTGATTCGAACCCGGGACATTATAGTCACGTGACTAGTGATCCATCCCTCGACTATGGAGCGGGTTTGAATCAATCACATCCTAATCGTGAATTTGACTTGGAAAATTTCCTAGGGTAGTTTTCGTCGGGGGCGGCCCACCAATCTCGGCTTTATGGGTGCCTTTCCGGGATGAGGCACCCCACCAATCATGCCGATCTGGGCGTCCCAATGATCAAATCGTGGGCGTCCAACCAGTCTGACTCGGCATTATGCATTATGTGCGGCCCGACAATCATATATTGTCATTATAAGACGCCCAACCAATGATGTCAGTATGAGCGCCCCTTTGGGCGCAATACGAAGCGAATGACCGACGTGCCCATATCAGTATGGGCGTCCCATAAAGTCGGGTGACATTAGTTGGGAGCCCGTGACGAGATTGGCGGGGCGCCTAACCAATGTCATAATGGTGGGACGCCTCATAATAAATCACACAATTAACACCACAACTTGATTGATGGGGCGCCCAAAACGAAGTGATCTGTGGGGTGCCTTATCCCAGAGGGGCGCCCATAATGACATGATTGGTGGGGCGCCTTATAATGACAGCATTTGATTGCCGGGCCGCTCATAATGCCGAGTGAGATTGGTTGGGCGACCCACTACCGAATACCGACGCCCGAAGAAATCTACCATAAGAAAGCCAACCGGAGATTGTAGAAAATTTTCCATGTCAAATTCACGATGGGGATGAGATTGCTTCAAGCCCGCACCAGGCATGATAATCTTCAAAATTCAAACAAGTCGCACTCTAACCCGATTCTGAACTTTTCGTTTTTCTCATAAATTATTATAGATACTATAAAGTCGTATTCCTTCCTTCAAATTTTTATAATGTTCACATCAAAACATCATAATAGTATCGCAAATTCAGCCTCAAAAATTGAAA
Organism: Patella vulgata; assembly: GCF_932274485.2. Taxonomy (NCBI): domain Eukaryota; kingdom Metazoa; phylum Mollusca; class Gastropoda; family Patellidae; genus Patella; species Patella vulgata. The sequence continues at coordinate 11,925,076 of NC_065885.2, forward strand.
TTTTCCGTCATTTTCATAGTTACACTCCTCAGGTGCAAACCCTATTTTGCAAAATTGTCTGGGAGAGAGCACCCTAGACCCTTCGCCGAACGGAGGTAGGTCTACGGTGCCGTTCGCCGTGGACCGTCAAGTAAAGGTACATCAGCGCCCCCAGAAGCCCCATCAGCGCCCCCAGAAGCCCCATCAGTGCCCCCAGAAGCCCGGAGATGGACACGAGCAACAATTACTGTAATAGTACATACCTGGATACAGAAAGTACAGTATCACAATCACAAAATTAGGATACATTCTCATCTATATAACGTTCCTTTAAAGTAGATATTGACAGACAAATTAAAATGTATATTTCAACGCACAATCAAAAAACATTTTTATGCAAGGTGACTCCACACGTTAAACACTACTACTGAACACCCCATTACGCTAAGGTTATAATTATACCTCACTGAAAGGTGGGCCATTTATAGACACATAATAATGGGAGGGACAAATAACAAAAAGGGTACAACAAAACCAAAGAAACGTTGTGTTAGTTGATTCGAGAAAATAATATCTGCTAGATACACGTGACACCGAACATACGATCAAATAGAGAGAGAGAGAGAGAGAGAGAGGGAGTTATTGTATTGCCCAGTGTTGTATGATTTCTGTTTATTCTCCTCGGTTAAATGGAAGTCATAGGGAGAGAGGGGGGGGGGGGTCAACGTTCACTCGACACAAACTAGGTCATTTCGGGACTAACACATGGTTCAATTTTATTTCAATAAATCGCTTGCGCGTAGGGGTCTTTAGCAGTGGGAGGAAACCGAAGGACCCGACGATCAAATAAACTCAAACTGACTTTTATCACTTAGTTAAGGAAACAAAACAAAAATATCAACGCTAGGTATTTACCTGTAAGATCCTGTACTAAAATTGAAAATGCAAACCTCGGACTTACCACTAAGCTATCCGTCGGTTGAATAATTCAAAACTGGACTTAAGCAACCTTCCGTTTAATAATTTAAACATTTAATTAAGAAAATAAAATGCCAAAATACCAGTGCTAGATAATCTCTCGGGATGGTTTCAATCGGATTTAAAACAGAGGCCCATCCAAAGATTGTATACAACACTTATAGGTGGCGCTAGCTTGACAACTATTGAGAAATTTTCAATTTCATTTGTGAACTGTCAATCCCTTTAGAGGTTCACGTTGAATCATGAATAATGGATAATGCACATTTGTAGCGTCAAATCCATTCAAAAGCATGCTCAAAACGCTTGTAGTTTTAAGGGTATTAAAAATCCCTTAAATGGCGGTCTCAGTGACTTTCACATAACTAAATCAAATGAAATGGGGTTTAACGTCCTACCTTTCTGCACCACCCTGCATGATAATTTGCCATGCAGTGAATTATGCGGGAATTTTTTTCTCGGACAGTGGCGTTCCCGCCAAGTCTTCGTTGAATGCCAACTGTCGCGGGTTTTTTACGTGCACGTGCAGTTTTTCGCGTCTTTCGACAGACTAGACACTGTCCCTGGCCAGTCCCCCCTCTTCCTTAAGCTAATCCAAAATGGTACATACATATTCATAGGCCAGACTGATAATCAGTCCAAAAGTAATAAAATATATACACCCACACAATGTTTTAAACAACTTGTTGCTATATTTAGGCTCGTCCCTGAATTTTAATTCAAACATAACAATAAACTGACAATATGACTTTGAACCGATTATTATAATTAATAAACTTTATATCAACAGTAGTTGTTAGGTAAACAAGTAGTATACATTCCCGGAATAGATATAATATATGTAATAATACACACAATATTAAAACGGTACAATAAAGCGTTCAATAATAAAGAGTGGCAGGTGCGTGAACCATTTTGCGTACACATGGTGCCTTAAATTCAAACCGAGGCTGCCTTTGACAACGCCCTGCATTTCTGCTTCACATTCAAATTACATCATATATACTTCATTATAAAAAAAATGAACATATTTACCAAATCTAAAATAAATTCAAACATTAAGACATACCTGAATTTAGCTATTGAATGTTGATAAAATTCCCTGTTAAATCGAGTAGGTATTTTGGTCTGGATTGTCTAATGCACCCAATCGATTAGAATAAGGTGGTTAATTCACTACGGACCTATATACATAGCAACGTGCACGAGAAAGCCTATCATATTTTAAAAATGCAGCCCCTTATACGGCATTATTGATCAGCTACCAACGCGGACGGAGTTTCGTAGAAACAGCACGTTTTTTTTTTATGAACCGAGCATAGTGTAACAAGGATATGTTTTAGTACCATGTCTGTTCATGTTGGGTGGTAGTGTGGTTGGTTTGTAGGGCTTAATATCCGCTTCCACTCAGGGTGATATCGCAGACAATCTGTTAATGTTCGTGCTGAATGCCGATGCTTGATTTGTTTGAGTTTGGAATTAGTGGATTAACTGGATTTATAGTTTGGGTTTTATGCTGATGTAATTTAGTAAAATATTTTAGACAGTGAATCTTATAATAATAATAAATGTCCATGACTGTAGCGCCTAAAATCCACAAAGATTGTGCTCGTAGCCCTTGACAAAACATATCTACAGAAAAGAGTCTTTAGTTTCCCATTATAACTTGTTTAAAACAAATGAGTTTTTAATGGATCTGGAATGAGGTTATGATTATTTCAGTGGTGGAAATATTTTAACTTTTATATACGTTGAGTATTTAAACATACATTACGTAAGAGCCAAATCAGTAGACCTGATATGTTATATAAACTATTAAATAGACATTTATTAACAAAACAAGACCATTATCAACTCTCGATGGAATCGGATACTCGAGATTTTAACTATATTAGAACGGTTCGCCATTTAAAAATTTTATTTAAAAATGGGAAAGCGAGGCTAAGTCTCGAATATACCAGTGCCCTGGTTACCACTATGCACACAATATCTTGTCAAAATTTCAATATTTTCATTTTACATTATCTATTTTTGAGCTATTATAATATATAGCAAGAATGGTCACCCCTTCAGCTAAATCGTACATAATGTATCTGTTTTAGGAAGAAAGGATAACGCCAAGGAATCGTCCATCCGTAATGCTTTCACTTGGTTATGTTCTAGTGTAGCTGGGATAAAACTTTAATATGCACACCAATAATATATGAGCAAGAAAGACAAGAAATAGAATGGAATATGTTGATAGGTGGAAGTCACGGTGGCTCAACGGGTATAGGGTGCTTGCTCAGTGGTGCAGGACAGTGTCTAGTCGTTCGGATGGAACGAACAAGAGAGGTTCCACCTACACGTTGGAGTGCACGTAAAAGACGATAACCCCAATTTCATTTGATTTTGATAAACTTACATAATTCTAAAAATAACTTAGCCCGGCTTACCTGTCAGACATTCCACTAAATTTTAAAAAGCAAACCCGGACCTACCGCTAAGCTACCCGTTAGTTGAATAATTCAAACGAAATGTGAAGGCTCTGAAGGGCCTTGTTTTTCCGCTTAACGAAACTCATATCAAATTTAACCATGCTTACCTGTAACATACTCCACTAAATTAAAAATGTAAACCCGGTCCTACCACCAAGCTATCCTTTAGTTGAATAATTCAAACGGAATTTTCTAAGGACTGTGAAGGGCCTTGTTATTTCCCTTAACGAAACTCATATCAAATTTAACCATGCTTACCTGTAACATACTCCACTAAATTAAAAATGTAAACCCGGTCCTACCACCAAGCTATCCTGTAGTTGAATAATTCAAACGGAATTTTCTAAGGACTGTGAAGGGCCTTGTTATTTCCCTTAACGAAACTCTTATCAAATTTAACCATGCTTACCTGTAAGATACTCCACTAAATTGAAAATGCAAACTTGGTCTTACCTTTAAGCTATTCTTCAGTTGAATAACTCAAACGTAATTTTCTAAGGACTGTGAAGGGCCTGTTTTCCCCCTTGATGATACTCATATTAAATTAAGTCCTTTGTGTGATTAGGTAATAGAATAGCCATATTGGGGAAGAGGAAGAAGAGGAGAGACACGCCCTTGGGACATTCTCATAAAATTACCTTTTTACAAATCCAGTCTTTTCATTGGTTGAAATATAAAACCCTTGTAGGCTACAGATTTTAGCTCCTGTCCAAAATAAGGGCTGCATTCTAAATATATTTTAGTTCAAGTTATGTTGAACAAGGCCCCTATTGTGGTCTTCCTCAAGGTGTGGTGTGATAGAATAGATCAATATAAATAAAACGGAGTCAACAGAACCCTTTCTACAAATTTTCCAGTATCTTGCTTTCATCCAGAGTCACTGAATTCGCTGGACGTTACCCCCCCCCCCTCTCTCTTTCGATTATTTAATAAATGTCTACCCGGACAAATTATGTCCAGTTAATAAAATAATTCTGGCGCCATACAGGTTGTTTGGTGCTGCCATTGAACAACAAACCATTACAACAAATAGTAGGCCATCAACCCATGTGTTTATTATATTATAATAGCGACCAACTCTTTATTTATATTTCATGTTTCGGAATATGCATGTGCATTACAAAATGAAATGAAATAAAATGGGGTTTAACGTCCTACTGTTTTGCTCCGAACTGGGCTAATGAAGACGGGCATACGCTATACAGTGTGCTATGAGGGAAATTTGCCCGGACAGCGGCACTACGGCCTACTCTTATATCGAATTCCAACTGTCAAGGGATCTTTTACGTGCACGCCAATGTGTACACGGGACCTCGGTTTTTCGTCTCATCCGAATGACTAGACAGCTGTCCTTGCCAGGCTCCCCGTCGTGATTCTGACAAGGGGGAACCACGCCGGAAAATCTGGGTGAACTTTCTCAGCCAATGCAGGGATCGAACACCCGACCTCCAGGCTAGCGAGCCAGCGTCTTACCCACTTAGCCACCGTGACCCCCATGTGCACTACAAACCAAACCTGATATGAAATGGGTTTTAACACATCACTTTTCAGTGACAACTGAACTAATGAACACAGACATACGCCAGGTTGAGCTTAACTATTTGTTAATTTTCGTCAAGGTCGCTGAGATGTAAATAAGGTTAGGGTACGTGATTGTTGGCGAGATTTTAGGTTAGCTTTTGGGTAAGCATTAAGGTTATGTCCATGGTTCGGGCTAGGGTTGGGATTAGCGCTTTGACTAAACCTGAATTTGGCCTTATCAAATAGATGTAACCCGCCATGCAGTGCGTAATGGGGTAAATAATGCTCTGACAGTGGCGCAACAGATTACTCTTAAATATTGGATATTAGGATCCTATAGTTTCACGGCAAGATAACAACATCACTGTTGATTGAAATTGATCAATATTGAATTCTAATTCATGTTTTTAATTTCGAATATTATGGAAAATATTGAGTTGGAGACTTAGCTCCTTTAATGGGCCGCAAATGATATACACTGGACCCCAGTTTGTCGAATTCTAGTCACCCACACTATACAATACAATGTGATTTAAATCAAGATAAATTTTAAAAAACCCCAACATAACTGTGCATTTTAAAGTAGTTCGAATGAAAAATCCCCAATTAGTAATTGCTTTTTATATGATCATAAGTGGTATGCCGCTCTTTAAAGATGCTTTATGTCAGAGATGAATATAGGACTTGTTTCTAGCTTCAAATGATCCAGGCCATAATCAACTCTCGATGCCATCGTTAGCCTGCAATCTTTAGTGGATTTGAATGCATTTTGTGATGGATAATTTAACGTAAAAATGGGTAATCGAGACATTGATTAATAATCAACTTTAATAATGATGACCGGGGCTAGCCGGAAATTGAATCGTTAATATCTCGGTTCAGAGTGACGCATTTTTTCTGTTTTCATTATCTATTGTTTTTTAACTATTATAGCTCTTTAATTATCTAATCTTACCTAATGCCCCTTATCTATTATAGCAAGAACGGACAGCTCTATCAAACTGATCAGCAGTATTTATACCTGCTTGGCCGCTATTATCACTCAGTTAATTATCTCTAAATATTAACTTATGTCTTCTGTAAATTAATTGCTAAGATTTCTATTTCGTGTAAATGGGTACATAAAATAATATACAGAAGGCGTAAAATGAGCTGAAAAAAAAAAAAAAAAAAAAATTCGCGTGTTACCGAGGCCGTACAATGTGACGTCACACGTAGACCTATAATGCGCGAGAACTTAAAGGTCAGTCATCTTCTACATTCTGTACACATATATCCATCTACTTCATACTTCGAGAATAGATCTCTGCCCTAAATGGCCGCCATATCTAAAAATTAGTATACTGTTTTGTAATGCGGTTCTACTCCGTTTCAGGGGGGTTGGATGGCTGAATGGTTAGCGTGCGCGCGCTGTATCATAAAGTCTGGCATTGAGTCGAATGGCGTGGTTTCGAATCCCCGGTTGTATGTGACAAGGAGTAGGGTCGCCTGTCCAACCTCGTGGGTTTTCTCCGGGTCCTCCGGTTTCCTCCCACTGCTAAAGACCCCTACGCGCAAGCGAATTATTGAAATAAAATTAAACCATATGTTAGTCCCGAAATGACCTAGTTTGTGTCGAGTGGACGTTAAACCCCATTTCTCTCTCTCTCTCTCTCTCTACTCCGTTTCACATCTGTCATACACACAAAAACTAAATAAACCTTTTCAATTTTATTAAATGGAAGTAGAATACATACTTAACAAAACAAGGCGAAGTATATTTAGTGATTTCGATTAAAATCGTCGATTTAGGACTTAAAATGTCGGTCAACTGGCTTAGTGTCTGTCCTTAAACGGCACTAACTAACTGTAGACATACAGCCTAAGTTTAGTATGTCATCTTCTACAGAGTTAAAAGAAGGCTTTCGCATTACCTCATTGAAACATAGTGTAGCTCTTTATCTAAATCTTACATAATGTATCTTTAAGTTTGTGAAATTGTCGAATTAAGGTTTAGCATATCCAATACGATATTTAAGTTATGTTCTCGGCTGCAGTTACCATGACCTCAACCCTATACCGATAAGTAGCCTGAACGGACAGGAAAATTACCTGTACCTGTCCCGTCTTTCATGCTACAGTGAATTGAAGGGTGACATTGACGTAAGAATATCCCACACGACCTTTATTTAAGATGACACAGCCGTGATTAAAGTATCGACCAGACAACACCTTACATGGTATTAAATGACATGTACTTGTCCTGGAAACGGTCATCAACCCCTATTAACAAACGAAGCTGATTGTCTGTATATCAATGTGTCGCAGACGACTTAATACGCGTGATACAGATCTGACCAATCTGATTGTATAGGAGACGACTTATTCACGTAATTCAGATTTTAGCGAAGACATGGTCCTGTTTCTGACAATTATATATATATATATATATATATATATATATATATAGAGAGAGAGAGAGAGAGAGAGAGAGAGAGAAATGGGTTTAACGTCCACTCGACACAAACTGGGCCATTTCGGGACTTACATATGGTTTAATTTTATTTCCATAATTCGCTTGCGCGTAGGGGTCCTTAGCTGTGGGTGGAAACCGGAGGAACCCGCAGAAAACCCACGAGGTAGAACAGGCGACCCTACTCCTTGATACAGCGCGCACGTGCTAACCATTCTGCCATCCAACCCCCTTAATTTTATATGATATGGCCCACACAAAGCAGGGAGCCACGGTGATTCGGTGAGTATGACACTAGCCTACTAACCAGGAGATCCGGTGTTTGCCAAGAAAGTTCCTCGGAATTTTTCTATGTTGCAGGATTGAGGGCCTGGCACGGAACAGCGTCTAGTCGTTCGGATAGGACGACAAAACATGTTGGTGTGCACGTGAAAAAAAATTGTTATAGTTTGGTTTCGATAACGAGTTTGTGGAAACTGTCCGGGAAAATGTCCCTCATAGAAAACTGCATCGGATATACCTATTTTCATTATCATAGCAAATACGGCCCGGAGCAAAGCCACGTGGTAAGGAAGGCGATCCTATTTCTCATCACGTACAAGCCCGAGTTGAAATCCACGCCACTTGACCCAATCATAGATCTTATGATCTAAAATTTATGCGTTTGGCCTCCGTTTTCCCTAACTCCCCAAATTCATTAACTCGAAATGAAATGAAATGGAGTTAAACGTCCTACTGTTCTGCTGGCCAATACGATATACAGTGTGCTATGGGGGAAATTTTCCCGGACAGCGGCGCTATGGCCTACTCCTATCGAATTCCAACTGCCAAAGGATCTTTTACGTGCATGCCAATGTGTACACGGGGCCTCGGTTTTTCTTCCCACCCGAACAACTAGACAGCTGTCCTTGTCAGATAATCCGTCCTGCACTCATAACCTCGAAAATCATGCAGATATTCATATAAACCCAATTCTCATATTACATACCCCACATAATATGAAACCCATTGGAGAAAGAATGCTAATCTTGTGACATCAGGTACTGCTATATAATGTTCTACGTTTTGACGTCATTTCCAATTGTCTGTAATGTAGGCCCCTACATGTAAGTAGTAAAAATATTACCGTGAAATTGTCCGTGAAGTCAGTAGTGAAAAATTTACCGGTAGAACACACTATTTCTCACACTAAGAGTACTTGTAGGCTATACCATTTTTTGTAGGTGTACCTTTTCTAAAAAGGTTAATTGTGAAGTTAACATTGACAAGGATGTGGATGGGTTATTAGGTACAGGGTCAACAATGATTTCTCATGCGTTTACGTTCATATTAAATATACATTATGCAAGAGCCAAATCTGGTCTTTTTTCTGACTTCAAATGTGATACAGATTATAAATTAATTATTAGACATTCGTTCACATGACAAGTCCATAATCAACACCCTGTACCATCGGATGGCTTTGAAAACCGTGCCATATAATTTTCTAAATAAACATTATTTTAGAGATTTAGATATAATGCAAAATGAATATATTGAAAATTTTATTCAAATTGCTTTATTCTGAGCCAAGTTATCGTTTTTTGTAGTTTGTGTGCATTGGTTGTTTATTATCGTAACCACGGTACTGGTATATTCGAGACTTAGCCTCGCCATCTTTAAATTAAATCATTAAACGGCCGAGCCGTTCTTATATACTTAAAATTGGAGCCATCCGAGAGAGGGGGGGAGGACGAGGTGGGGGGTGGTAAGGTGGGTGTTACATGATTGTAACAAGAACTTCAAAATATTTATCAATAGTATCAGTGTTCGAGTCTCCTCTCAATGGTTGCCTGTCGAACTCCCAGATTCAGTATAAAGTTCTGCCATTAGTATATCAATGTCAAAATGATCTTGATCCCTGAACTTTTGACAAACTATAAACCTAAACGTACTCTAAGGTCGCCTAACAAAAATATATTTACTGTTCCAAAAACAAAACTAAAACAATTTGGTGATAAAAGTTTGATTGCTGCTGCACCGCATCTCTGGAATCAGTTGCAAGTTAACATTAGGGAATCTCAAACTTTTACAATCTTTAAGTCACAACTAAAAACTCATTTGTTTAAGCTCTATTATCCAGATTAGAAACACATTGTTTTATGTGTGTTTTTATTGACGTGACGTATATGGATGGATTATTAAGAGTATTATAAATATACATTATTATTACTATAGAGTGAGCAAAGGGAGAGAGAGAGAGAGAGAGAGAGAGAGAGAGAGAGAGAGAGAGAGAGAGAGAGAGAGAGTTTAACGTTCAGTCGACACAAACTAGGTCATTTCGGGACTAACATTAGGTTCAATTTTATTTCAATAATTCGCTTGCACGTAGGGGTCTGTAGCAGTGGGAGGACCGGGAGAAAACACACGAGGCTGGACAGGTGATCCTCCTCCTTGTCACGTACAACCTGGGAAGCGAAACCACCCAAGTTGACTCAATGACAGACCTTATGATACAGCGCGCACACGCTATAATCCACTTCGCCCCACTGGGATGTGGATTGGTCAGGGGAGAGAGAAAGGGGGGGGGGGCAGGGAACAGTGAGGGAGAGAGAGAGAGAGAGAGAGAGAGTCTAAAAAGTACATCTTTGACAAAACATTACATCCTATTCATTTCTTTTAATTTATTTCTTAATTCATTCATGTGACCTGACACGAATACGACATTTCCATCATACCTTCTAGTATATCATGTTTGTTCACCTTTGAAGCTAACCAAAAAAATCATATATTAAATAAGAATACAATGATTTTATAAAATATTATTCAATTTGAAGAGGAAAGCATTCCCTTCGTCAGGAAACTAAAATAATATAAGTATGCACATAATAATTATGATCTATTCACGTTATTGTCCACTTCATGTATGTTACCCACAATTAATTGTTTTACGTATTTTTTGTAAACTTGCTGACACCATACTTCCTTTATTCATCTTTTTGATACGGGATAATCGAAACAAAGACTTCATTTTATTTTCATATAAGACCCTATTATAGGGGATCCCATTTAAAATTTTAACCACTTAACAAAAACCCTTAACAATCTACAACACGAAGACGAGACCATCCCTCGTGCGAAAAGCTTTATCAAATTCACAAATGTATACTTCCTTGTTTTTACTGAATAGAAAAGTGACGTTTTGCTTTCCTGTTCTACGCTACGTCAGTAAACCACAAATGCATCAAAGATGGTTTATTCATTCAAAGAAATACGGATATCAAACATAAAATACTATGAGTCTGGATGATCTAAATACGATAAAACATCGTTAATTAAGCTCATTAACTCCAGGTGAACTTGAAGCAGACGACGTTGTTGTTGTCCTTAGTAACGAATGTCATAAAAGTAATGATAACAGCTTGCTAATGTTTGAGAGAAACTGCGATATAGATATCTATAATGTTTATATAATATTTGATTATTAGAACTGAAGGTCAATCGTGTGTCATATATGATTGGGACATTGGATTTTATTGCTAATAGTTTGTATAGAAATGGAGCTCCAACTATCCTCTCACCTGTACGTTATACTCATTGGACTACTGTGCTTAATTACAGGTAGGCAGTTATATATCCTTTGAAATTTTTATTATGAAAATTTTAATCTGATTTCTCACCGATAAATTTTATTTCAAAAACAAAAAGGACGCCCCTGTTATAATATAGTCTTTATAATGGGCATTACTTAATTAATTATCTAAGAAAAGACACAGGTGCCCGAAGAATATGAATTATTTATATGACAAAGATTGTACATTACAAAATGCCGATAAGTCTGTAGTGTTTTTGCAAGTGAGAGAGAGATAGAGAGAGAGAGACAGAGAGAGAAAGAGAAAGAGAGAGAGAGAGAGAGGGAGAGTTTAACGTCCACTCGACACAAACTGGTTCTATTTTATTTCAATAATTCGCTTGCGCGTTGGGGTCTTTAGCAGTGGGGGAGGAAACCGGGGGACCCAGGGAAAACCCACGAGGTTGGACAGGCGACCCTACTCCTTGTCACGTACAACGGAGGGAATCGAAACTACGCCAGTTGACTCAATGACAGACCTTATTATTCAGCGCCCACGCGCTAACCATTCAGTCATCCAACCCACCTTTTTGTAAGTATTAACAAGAGTGGATTTAGGGACAAAGATACAATTACAAATTCCTGTCAGAATAGTGTAGATGGACATCACTATCGAAAGCGTCGTGACCAGGACGAAATTAGTTTGGTGTAATAAGAATGCAAAGGTGGAAGCCAAAAAGGAACCACGTTATTGAATAGCATCCGAAGCTACATCTTCCTAAACTTTTGACATCGTTTTTCATGGTTTTCGTTTGGCAAACAATGAAATGGTTAACCTACAAATATCGATGGGTGTCGAATGCAGCATATACTCACATTACCTACTTTATACTTATATAGCTAAAATGGATTTATTTTGATGTTGTATGGGCTTAACTTGCGATCAAGAATTAGTTTTTTAACAGGGGTGGCGACCATGTTTAGGGATCTGGAGCTGGGCTCTTTCCATTGACGTACCCCCGCCCACCAAAAGCGCGGTGAAGGTTATGTGTACATGCATAAAACAGAGTTGGTTTTATTTGACATTGACATTGTACATACTAATCGGTCACCTATGATTTAATCGGCTTTAATACAAACCAACAAAAACAAGATAAATTTAGTATTTTTGGCAATCCCCTGTATATCCATGATAAATATACGTATTTCCTAATTGAATCGGAAATGTCTATAATATTAATGTCAAATCATATGTCACTCGTACGTCATATAGATAAATCACCTTGGTTTTTGTTATCCCTTTTTTGTTTTTATTATATTTTTTATGTTATAAATAACGCAAATGTCTGTCGTAGCTTACAGATAGAAAAACACATCGTCGAACGCCTCTGTGAATGATCGTGTTCCAGTCCAGAGAGAGACCCCTCTAAAAATATCTTCTCATTGATATCTAAATATATTATGATTAACTGGGACTAATTTTAAAAAGAAATCTCTCCATTTGGAAGTAATATCAGATCACGCCATGTTATTTTTTTTGGCCTATGAATTATATTTCCCGTTAAACCACATTAAAGCGTTGTATTTACTGTTCTTTCCGCCTGTTAAATGAATTATTTTATTTATTTATGCTGGCGGTTCAGCCACGTGAATAAACATTCTTACAGTTTTTACTTTTGGGGTATATACCAGAAGCATGAAAACAAAAAACCCGACCCTTCCATTTGCCTTCCACATTTCACTTATAATATAATAATGTAAGAAAAAAAAGAAAAAAAAGACATCCGCAGGCAATTATTTTAGAAAACTCCCCAAATAAATGAAGCCGTCTTTAGCTCAATACTCCTTGAAATTTAACCGAAATCGGCTACACGGTGTGAAGCCAGTGTACGAACACGGCAACATACGTTTATCTTCAATAATATGTATCAGGGGCTATAACTCTAGAACTGATTTCTCGATAACGCACAAAAACAAAATGGGACATCTTTACCCCCATACTAACAATTCCTGAAAATGCGATGAACACCGACCAAGAATTAAACTTTGTAGAGTGAGTACGAATATGGTCATGTAAGTTTTTTTTATCGTCAGAGGCAATAACTCTTAAACTAATTGTCTGAAAGCGTTTCAAAAGCGTTAGGGTCATCTTTACACCAGTACTGACTATTCAGCAAATTTGATAGAAGTATACGAACGAAACTTTTTAGAATGTGTACAAATGAGTGTGGATGGACGGAAGTAAGAACGGACAGGAGCGACAACATTATACACGTGGGCGTATAAAATGTAAGACAAAACCCTATAATATAATGTATGCTGTCTACAATTAGCACCGCTTGAGAACAGACACTAACCTGGTTGACCGACATTAGAACCGCATTACAAAACAGAACACTAATGTTTGAATATGGCGGCAATACAGGTCAGAGATCTATTCCCGAAGTAGGTAGTTCTCTGCGTACAGAATGTAAATACTGGCTCCGAGAACACAAAGCAAATGAAATGAAATGAAATGGGGTTTAACGTCCTACTGTTCTGCTCCTAACCTGGGCTAATGAAGACGGGCATACGCCATACAGTGTGCTATGAGGGAAATTTTGCCCGGACAGCGGCACTACGGCCTACTCTTATATCGAATTCCAACTGCCAAGGGATATTTTAAGTGCACGCCAATGTGTACACGGGACCTCGGTTTTTCGTCCCATCCGAGTTCACAAAGCATTCTCAGATTTAAGTTAATAATTTACTCAACTTTCAATCACTGTTTATGAGAAATATCTTTGATCCAGCAACACAAAACTTTGCACATAGTTTCTTATTAATGTATTTGATACATTAAAACAACAAAAGTTTTATAAAGGGCTACATTTTGGTTAAAATAAGGCGAAAAATTTTGAGTAATTTCTTAACTTAAATCTCAGATAATTTTATTTAACGTCCGCTCCCACTGCGGTAATATCGCACTTGTGTACTCGGGTGAAATAGCTTTATTTAACGTCCGCTCCAACTGAGGTGATATCGCAGCTGTGTACTCGGGGCCAGGTGTTTTATAGGACAATGGTATTGTCTATTACTGTTTGTTTATATACCCTGTTATACAATATTAACAGCTATAGTCTATTATAATAATAGATGATTACATAACACACGATGATTTAATATGTTAATCAATAATTACATAATGATTATTTTATATTTATAGCTTAATAATCAATATCCACTCAGCAAGAGGTCGTTATGATCAATATCATGATGTATGGCGCGAGGGGGGGGGGGTGCTGACAAGGACAGCTGTTTAGTCGTTCGGATAGGACGAAAAATGAAGACCCGTGTACACATTGGCGTGTACGTAAAAGATCCATTGAGAGTTGGAATTCGATATAAGAGTAGGCCGTAGTGCCGCTGTCCGGGCAAAATTTTCCTGGCATATGCCCGTCTTCATTAGCCCAGTTCGAAGCAGAACAGTAGGGCGTTAAACCCTATTTCATGTCATTTCATTTCATATCGTTGATCAATAACCACTGAACAAATAGGTCGTTATGATCAATATCCACTGAACAATAGGTCGTTATGATCAATAATTCAGTTTATTGTCATCTGTGCTAAATATTTGTTATCTTCAACTTAAACAAAAAAGCGCAATGACCGATAATCTGTCTTTAAATACATTTTAATACCTATCAAATTCATCACGGGAGATTTTTCTTCTAATTCATAATCGCCTTAATGTGATTTAGTGAGCGCTGTTGATTATGTGGACTGTATATATGCAAAACACGGCTCTACTGCGCGTAAGAAAATTATTGAAATAAACAAACACATCATGTATTAAACTCATATCTCTATATCAAATAGATTTTTTATAACACTATTTATTCGATTAATATTTACATATTATAAAGATACAATATTTAATCATGGGATCTGAAAATAATATTTGATATTGAAATTTGAAAGAAGGTATCCTTCCTAAGGTGGCACAGTGGTTCAGTGACACCCTACAGTGCAACGGTGGCTCAGTGACACCCTGCAGTGCCACGATGGCTCAGTGACACCCTACAGTGCCACGGTGGCTCAGTGACCTCCTAAGGCACCGCGGTGGCTCATTGAGTAAGGCAAGAGCCTACTAACCCGTAGATCCAGGATTCGGTCCCATTATTGGCCGAGAATAGTTTCTCGGAATTTTCCAGCTGGTATGTCAATGGGTTAAGGTGCATGCTTTCGACCCAAAGGATGTACATAACACAGGGAGATGGGTCGCCGATCTCCACTCATGGGCTTTCTCTGGATCCCCCACTTCCCCCCACCACCACGCTGTTAAAGACTCCCGTGAACACCGATTTCGTTTTGTAATATTTACCACATTAGTCTACGGAAACGATCTAGTTTGTGCTGAGTGGACTCCACCAGTAATTTTGCTGGTAATGATAATACCAAGTAACAACAGCCACCATTGTTATTTTGGTAAAGAATATCGTACGTTATGTGACTCTCGTCTATTCAAGATGGATATTCAGGAAACATTTTAATTCTGTTTAATTTATCATATATATATTCCTTTCAGAGTCTACAGCAAAAAAATGTAAAAATTTTGAAGAAGACTGTCTTGATGTTGAGTAAGTAATTTATACCCTTTTTTGAGAGCCACGGTGGCTAAGTGGGTAAGACGCTGGCTCGCTAGCCTGGAGGTCGTGTTTTCGACGCCTACATTGGCCGATAAACTTCATCGGGATTTTCCGACGTAGTTCCCCCCTTGTCAGTTGTGCTGGACGAAGGGCCTGACAAGGACTGTATAGTCATTCGGATGAGACGAAAAACCGAGGTCCCGTGTATACATTGCCGGGCAGTAAAATATCCCTTGGCAGTTGGAATTCGTTACAAGAGTAGGCCATAGTGCCGCTGCCCGGGCAAAATTTCCCTCATAGCACACTACATAGCGTAGGCTATGTCCGTCTTCATTAGCCCAGTCGGAGCAAATAAGTTAAATTAGAGTTTTGCATTGCAAAACACGATTGTGTCCCTTTGACCACTGTCCTGCCTAGTGAACTATTCCACGACAATAGCCTAATAGCCGTTATTGTTGTTCGCACAAACTATAACCCATATGTAGCACCTCTAAAAAAGTAAACATACCCGGACCCTCGTACAAAATGGAATGTGTTTAATAGGTTATTGATGTCTGGGCCAATATGAGAAGTAATTAGGTGTACGTACTGGGAAATGAACAAACAAATATTTCGAAGACGTGGTCTAAATCTCTGTACTACTTTCGTTTTTGTTTTAAATAAAACACAAAATAAAATGAAATGGAATAGAGTTTAACCTGTTGTTAGACATCAACCCGGCTGATAGCGATGGGCATTGTGCTATGGGGGATAATTGGCCTGAGCAGTGGCGTTTTTACGAATATGGCAGAAACTGTGTGCATCCATTCTTTTCAAATTCTAGTATTCATACGCAACACCTTTATATACGTCTTTATATTTAAATCCCCGTGTTAAAGGTCAGTTCGAAATATACGGATTCAAGAAATTTGATTCTCCATTTTATTTTGTTTTCAGACCGTCACCGGAAGTGCTGGGTATAACTATAGTTCTGTGTGCCGGAGCTTTACTCTCCATTTTATGTCCTATTATATGCCTAATAAAACCATGTAATACAAAATGGAAGAGAATATTAAGTGAGAAATTAGGCTGGGATTTTCAAAGCCCGACTTCAAATTCGGAAATACGCATTAATCAAATAGAACGTAAGTTTTGTTTATATAGTCCTCGACCCTTCCGCCGTGTCCGTCTGTCGGTAACCCGCCTGTCGTCCACAATGTCTTGCGACCTCAATACATGCTACATTTATCACGATATAAAATTGATAATATGTTATTTACATTAGTGAGACGAATAAACGTATTGATTTCGGATACAAATTTGCGTGTTATTATCCTTGAATTTTGTGAACACTCTAATGAAGTTTATGGAATTTTAATAATTGTCGTTAATTACTTCTAGAATTATGGCCCGTGTTCACCTGTTAAATCTGTTGAACGCTATAGCGACACAATTGTGTGAAATTTGTGTGCATTGTTCAGAACAGACATAAAAAATTCCATCGAATTTCCACTAATTATTGTGCATTGTGTGCATTGTTCAGAACAGACATAAAAAATTCCATCGAATTTCCACTAATTATTTTCAGAGTTATGGGCCTTGATCTGACTCTAATTTTGTGAATGGTTTCAAAGTTAAAGTGATCACCCGATCTACTTTAAATTTATATTCCTCGATTCAATTAGTGTGATGAATAATAATGACAACGATTTCTGATAATTACTTATAGGGTTATGGCCCTTGAATTTAAAGATATTATACAGTACATGTATATTAAGTGTGGTTTAATGGTCGATGGCGAGACATTAAGTACTAATACACTGAAACAGCACGAGGGACGTCAGTCCCGGGCTGTTGTTTCAATATATTACGCAATGTTTTAAGCTCAAAACCATTAAATAACTTAAAATACAGGCACTCGCACGTCCTTTGCAATGAGATACGTCACCCGCGTCCAAAATTTCAACTAGTATAAATAATGTACGCTTTGCACATTGCCCGTACCATTATTTGAAATAATGAATGATACGCCAAAATCAAAGGATGATGCCATATTAGTATTTTAATATTACTTAAAGATTCACAGCGCGACAACCTTTATAGATGCCGGACGACTTAGCTGCTCCTGACGAATGTTTTATTGCCTTGCAATCTATCCTACTATATTCACATTACTCTTGTAAAAATAACCATCGTTGTGTTTTCTAGGAGGTGGAAATCGAGAAGGTTCAAGGCAAGCTGTAGAGACGACAGCAATATCTATTATAGATTTACCGCCATCTTACGATGAGGTCATCAAGAACTCCAATCTCTACAGTTTTCATAAAACAACAGTGGCCCAATCTGTGGACAACAATAGCCCTACAGCTTTACCATCATGATTGGAATCAGGAACGTTATTTACGTGTCTCTGTAGTAATTGGTGACAAAAATAAAAAACCTAAACATTTGTGGATTAAAATTACCGTGTTTTATAACGAAAAACGAAAACGTTTAGACAATTAAGTAATTTTACTACATAAAGGTTTTGTTTAATGTAATCCGAAGTATTAAAACAATTACGTCATCTGTCACACTTCCGGTTACATACTTAACCAATCGATTTTATTGGTTGATGAGATATCACTTATGGATCAATGATATATAATATATTACATGACTTGCAATACGAGTAAGCTATAAACTCAGCAGTATTGTTGAAAGTTGTTTAAATCAGGGTCACGGGTACGATCTAAAGGGACAAACATTTAGGGAGCTTATCTATTGGACACTTTGTCCTTTGTGACAAATTTGTATACCTACACAGTGACCCACAGGTTGGCTATAAACATTCCATTTTTAGATATATATGTATTGTAAAGTTTTATGTAAAGGAACACGATTTAATATTTTGACATGGCCAATTGTCCATCTATTTAAAAAAAATGAGCCCCTCTAAGGAAAACATTATCCATATGGATTTCCTTTATATAAGAACATCCAGCCCCATCAAACATAACCACCGTATAGAGCCCCGCTAAGGAAAACATTAT
The DNA here is from genome assembly GCF_932274485.2 of Patella vulgata. Classification (NCBI taxonomy): domain Eukaryota; kingdom Metazoa; phylum Mollusca; class Gastropoda; family Patellidae; genus Patella; species Patella vulgata. Next base: position 11,943,672 of record NC_065885.2, read on the forward strand.
CCAGATTTATTTCCTTTATATACGAACACCCAGTCCCACCAAACATAACCACCGTATATTTATTCCATTTATTGTTATTTTATAGTTTTTAGTTCATACACGTATTTCATTTTTTCATAACTTAATATTTATTTCCAGACAACTATACTCTTGTGACACTCGAGACTATGGTCTCGTTATGGGGCAAACAGAGGCGGATCCAGGAATTTTTACAGCAGGGGGTTTGCCAGGTCCCCTTTAAGGAAATTTGACAGTTGACAATGCATGATGCTATCACATCGTCTCCAAATTACGTAGGCATACATACACACTGAGCTTTTTAAAGAAAGAAATCCAACCCCCGTTTGACGTCAATTTTTATTTTAAATTAATAGGATTACATTGTGATTTAGCTTATATGATGCAAAGTATTAATTGTGATATCACACATAACTATATCATCATCTCGCGCTTTGAATGCCCATCCCATCCAACCATCTGATGATAAAGGATAAAGCTCTGGATCCGCCCCTGGCAAAGTTTAAATAAACGCTGGTCGTTTTATCTTGTTTACGTTATATTTATTAATTATATTTTTTTTGTATTATTATAACCACCGGCATTAACTCGGACATACTACTCCATTTTTATGTACATAAAATAATTTTTTAAACTGACATGTATAGTTGTGATTTCTGGAATGGAATTGGGTTTAACGTTTCTGCAACACAATGGTATTGGTTTTTTTTATCTCAGTGGGAATACCGAGGATTTTATGGCATACGAGAAAGAAAATGAAATAAAATAAAATGGGGTTTAACGCCCTACTTTTCTGCTCCGAACTGGTCTAATGAAAACGGGCATACGCCATACAGTGTGCTATGAGGGAAATTTTGGAGTTCCAGGTGTTAACGGGTGGCTGTGGATTTCCGGAATTGTTTTTAAACATGGCTTAGATTAGTATTAAAGTGGGGCGGGCAGCTCTTTTTCTTGTTGTTAAATACATAAAAACACAGTGTTTTGAAGAGTTAAATCAGTAATATTGGGCGTGTCTGGTACCCCACCAGACTCAGTTTATTTCTTAAAAAATGTTCACAATTTCACGTGGGTTGCTGCAGTCTGGAGTTACGCTCAAACACAAACGCTTAATATGGGAGAATCGATAACGAGTTGGCAGTTCTCACCATGATAGTTACAAACTAGATAATGTAAAAGCAATTTGCTGAAAATTTCATTCAAATTGATCCACTATGAACCGAGAACAAAGCGATTGAAATTTCCGCATAGCCTCGATCATCATTACTAAAGTTAGTACGATAAACAGCATAGTCTCGATTATCCACTTAATCGTTAAATTGTGAAGGAAAGTTATGCAGTAAATCGGCTCACAATCCACTAAAGATGGCAGGCTAGCGATGCCATCTAGAGTTGATTATGGTCTGGATAGGTTAATTAATATCTAATTAATAATTTAGAAAACATTTCAGGCCCAACGAAAGACCTGCAATAGACAGATTTAGCTCTTGCATAATGTATGTTTAAGGCCCGTTTTCCATGTACGCGTTTTCGTGGCCTTTCCATGCGCGTTTTCGTCGGCGAAAACGTAGATCTAATTGAAATATAATGGGACTGTTTCCATGTAACACGCGAAGAAACGCAACGAAAACGCGTACATGGAAAACGAGCTTACGTCATTGGTGGATATTCGAATGTGTGCGTATAGGGTATAAGGGTTAAAAGAAATAATTGACACCGAAAGCTAACAAAACGTTGTTAGAAATCAAGCTAATCTCTTCGGACAAAAACAAAATTCGGTTACGGGCAACAAGAGACTGGATACAATCTTGCTCTCAACCAAAGACAATTGTCAATGGCAGTTATTCAGAGCCCGTGTGTTAACGCTCTTAGACAGACTCTAGCCTTTTCCCAAATTTTCGTTGGGTAGAACGTTTTCTACCACAGATGGAGCAACATGTGGCAACCTCTTGCTCGAAAGCACATACGATGAGGTTCACCATGGAAAACTGGAGATACACAAACTGGAAGTAAAGACTAAAACACATGCCATTTTCCGTCCTACATTCCACCCTAACCAACCCCCCAACTCTCGTATCCTTCCGCCTGAAAATCATGAGTATTCGCCAAAACCTGGCAGAAAATGTATTTTCAAACTCTTTTCTTCGATTCTACCTCCACCAAAGAGTCAACAAAAATCGCCATGCAAATGGGGGAAAAGGGAAAGGGAGAGAAAGACTAAAAATAACTTTCGCCCTACATTCGCCCAAAGACGTAGGAATATTTGGCGAGCTGTGTCCAAATACTGCAATTTCAACATGTGTGCTAGTCTCCCTACTCTCATAAATAATAACAATTGGTTATCTACAATATTGCTATATTATGTCTAATTGTTATTTCGAATCCCTTTGAGTTAGACGCTGGTTCGCTAGCTGGGAGGTATCGAGTGCGGTTTCCCCTTGTCAGTAGTGCAGGACGGAAGGCCCGACAAGAAACAGTGTATGTAGCAAAAACCGTCTTCTTCTTTCTTGCCTATTTTGGATCTTAGGGTGCGTATTAAACTGACATAAATAAAAAATGTCTGGGGACGGAAAAATACCATCTTAACCACGTTATAACCGTTTGGATGCGTGTATTTCAGAAAGTGAAACGAAGTTAACTTAATTTGTTACCGTGTCTGCTTTATGTTGTTAAGAGGTTCTATTTTACAAGACTGTATTATTGATAGTGTTAAGACACAGTGTTATTAATAATAGATAAATTACGGGTAGATTTTATCGATTCTAACGGGACCCATCAATTAGATATACTAATCAAACTTGGCAATCTCATAGACTAAAGTGATAAAAGCATGTCATTACTACAGCCGAGAGATCTGTTACCCTCTCACACAGGCCCACACACACCGCCAACGGCAATGTCGACTCACATCATACCAATAATATGATCGATGGTTACCAATATGATGAAAAATGCGGTTATTATACGTTCGATGAAGATTATTACTTGAACAGCTTTCTCGTGATATTTGCTGAAAACAAAACCCCATCATCAATCATATTTGGTTGTTCATTTATTATACGTACTCCCAAATACACAATAAATTTCAGAAAGATCAGATCATATTCATACCTCGTTGACATTTATTCAAGGGATATAAAATAACTTGAGGTTACCAAGAGAGCTTTAGAAATTTACACATGGCTTTTTTCAGATAAGAGTTAATAAGTTGCCAGGCCATAAAACATTTGCCCACCAGCAGACCATTCGTCTAAGATGTCACCATTTGAATGTTTCAAAGTTTGCAGCACTATTTTAGTGATAACAGATATCAGTTTAGTAAATATATCATTTATTTACATCAGTAACAATTTATTAAACAGCTACATAAATACAGCAGGAACTAAACTACTCCAGGAAGATAAATTAAACATCAACACGGTACATTAATATAGTATTTAACGATTTCGCCCTTGTGCCTCGGCAGAGACTGAACTCGATGAGCCCATTTGCCAGTCTCTGCTCCTATCTTCTCCTCCTCGCTCGCCTGTCAAACTGTCAGCAAACTCCTGGTTATGTAGCGCCCGACAATAGAGAAAATAGATAAGAGTCATGACCATATCTGGAATTGCCTATTTATGACGTCATTGTATGATTAACTGACCAGTGCGTATTTCCTTTGAAGTCATGCGGAGCTTGTATACAGATTATATGTAGTTTGTAAATGACACATGGGATTAATTACATGTTTAATTAGATTATAGTCAGTTCGTGTCTAACAATCAAAAACCAGCTGGGGTCAATAATTGCTATGCGCCTAAATGATCGTTCAATTTGATGGAAGTTATAGAGCACTTTGTCACAAGTTATGTAAAGAATTTCTACCTAAAGACAGTTTGAACAAAACTATTGAAAGGGCTGACTTTTGCTTGAAGTGGTAGGACGCTGTAAAATATTAATTCACATGCATACTTCAGCTTTCGGAAGATATAAAAAGTCCCTACCGGAATCTCTATTCGCCCACGCCCCCTTTAATAAATCTATAAAGAGTCGAACACGGGGTTGACATTTTAAAACGCAAGTTCTACTAATTAAACACAGCGAGGTTTCTACTAGAATGACGACAACTATCTTCGAGGCAAACTAGAGTGGAACTTAAACGACATACAATAATAGATAGACATCCATAATGACAATATGTCCGCAAGAACATGATTCCAGCGGTGATAATGTTCTGGCGTCATTTTCTTTTTGAATAAACAAAATATTGTTTACATATAAAAAAAGAAATGACGCCAGCGGTGACAATGTTCTTTTCCATCAATTCTTCGCTCTTCAGTCTGTACATAAAAGTAGGCGATTAAACCAAATTTCCATCATCTTGAGGGAGCCGTGGTGGCTCGCTAACCTGACGGTCCCATGTTCAATCCCGGTGCTGAGCGTAAAAGTTCATCGGACTTTTCCAGCGTGGTTAACCCGTGGTGCAAGAAGTAGGACCTGGCAAGGTACAACGTATAGTCTTTCGGGTGGGACGGAAAACCGAGATCCCGTGCACATAAAAGACAGTTGGAATCCCCTATAGCATACTCTATGGCGTATGTCCGTCTTCATTAGCCCAGTTGGGGCAGTAGGAACAGTAGGATTTATTTCTTCAACTTGAAAAAACACTAACAACAGCAGCAGATATTACTTGCAAAAATTATTTAAAAACAAAATACTGTTTTTCAACTGGTTAAGCGAGTTTTAAATTCAGATTTAAATATACTCATAGATGTACAACTTCTTATCTCATACGGAAGTTTATCCCACAGTTTTAGAGCCATTACAGAAGTTAAAGGCAGGTTATTATTTTGGAATTAAGAATAACAACTCGTATCAATCCATGCCAGATGCAGAACTTTGTGAAATTTAAATTAGATTTAAAAAAAAAATCAACCATATTGAATGACATATCAATCACTCACTAGTGATTAGCCGAAGATAACAGATTCAATTTACAAGGATGTCAATACAATCATTTTAGCATTGATTTTGGATGACTGGTAGATTTGAGAACAATCACATTCTTGTTGTCATGATATTCTTAATGTAAATGTTTGTTCCCGAGAATTAGAATCGATGAATGTCTTATACGATATTGAGATCACAAACTCTAAAAACATCATTTGGAAAAATTAATATTTTACTCATCTTTCAAATCTTTTAGCATCAAACGAGAAATAACAAAAAAATGGGAAACATTGCCCTCTTCAAAAAATATTAATGGGATTGATACCGAATGCATTTGGATGTAGGTTCCTCTTCTAGAAAATGTTTTAAAAAGCATAATTCGTTTTTACAATCTTTTTTTGCAATTAAAATTGCGAGAAGCATTCATTCCATGTCTTCTTTTCAACAAATTCAAAAGTAATCGAATCAAACGCTTTTTGAATAAATCTCGTTGAATTTTCTTTTCTGGAAATAAATCAAAATCACCGAGCTCTGCCACACGTTTTCCTGTTTATTACGTTCCACGTAATTAAGCTGGAAGAGAAGTTATTTGAGCATTCTCCAAAGTATATAGAATTAGCGCTTCGCCAACGAAAGAACAATTTTTCTGAAAATAGATTCAATGAAAAACGGACATTGCCGATTACGCAAAATGATTTTAAAACCTATTTCCTGTTTGTCATTCAATGTTATTTTGACGGGAGAAGTATAAGGTAAGGGAGCAGTCATTGATTTTATAAGAAGTTTTGTAATCTGATTTGTCAGTATTGATATAGAGTTCATCCCACAACTTAGTCTCTGAAGATCTGTCTGAATGTGACGTGATTAGTTGGTTTAATCAAATCAGCACAAGGAGTTCTCAAGTCTTTGGGTTACAGATCTAATTGTGTCAGAAAAGAAGCTAGTTTGTTCGATACCAAAGTTGCACAATACTCTGTATGAGGAGACGAATAATAGTTATCAGTTAAGAATCATCAGATTATTGTGTTACGAAGCCATTGCTGGTTACTAAATTTTATGAATAAGTGTTCCAGTGCGGAGAACTTTGCTCTGACTGCGGCATTTCCGGTTTTTCTTTTTAGAATTAGAACTGAAATTGTTAAGATGTCGTAATGAAGATTACCAATGTTCACACGATGGGATGCTCGTGTTTCATTCCCTCAAAAATAAGCAACATGAAAGAGAGGGTAAAAGAGGGAGGGGGGGGGCGGTATTTGGAACGAAAAAACATTTGGTATAATTTTATTTTAATAATTCTCGGTCGCTTAAAGGTCTTAGTACCCAGCGAAACTAGGCGACTCTAGACCTTTGTTACGTTTAATCCAAGCCTCGCGCCGATAGCCTGGTTAGATAATGGGCCTAAAGTGTACAGTGAACAAGTGTGTCCCCCCCCCCCCCCAACCGGCACCCGACACCGTGTACATCTAGCAATATCTAGTTTAAACAGGCATTATGCAAGAGCTAAATCTGTCTATTGCAGACCTTTCTTTAGGCCTTAAATGTTATCTAAATTATTAATTAGACATTAATTAACTTATCCAAACCATAATCAATTCTCGATGCCATCGCTAGCCTGTGATATTTAGCGGATTGGAATACGGTATGCTGTTGATGATTTACCGTGAAAATGACAATCGAGGCTACTTGGATATTGTATCGCAGGTATCTAGGCACAAAGTGGAGTAATTTGATTAAAATTTACAGCATATTCTGTTTCCATTATATATTTTTTTTAACTATTATAGCGAGAACTATCAGCTGTTTATATAATCTTACCTAATGCCCATTTAATGCACGAGCATTTCCCTATTTTAAAATTTGTATAGTATCTAAATAAACTGAAGTGTTTGTGGATAATGTGATTCAGATAAATAATCAATCTGTCTTGGTCAACATAGCAGACGTATTAGACTGCTTCACCCAATGTGTATTAGTTGCTAGACGTCTGGGTATTATTTAAACATCAACATCTATACAAGTTCTTGATTAGTTGACCAAATCATGATGACTACGGCAGTGAACGAATCTTTACCACACGGTGGAAAACGTGTGAACTGACTCTCTCGATAGACGACAAATCCTCTCCCGTGTCCTGCAATACTTTAACGCAATGAAATGGGGCTTATAACATCTTACTGTTCTGCACGGAATGGGTTTATGAATATGGAGCTTAGCCAATGGACCTCGAAATTCTGCCAACTGTGTGATGTCATGTTGATGGGGCCTTATAAAATAAAAGGGTGAATACCATAGGCTAATGACGACTGGTCCAAGTCAGCAATAATGGCGCCCAATCTCTTGATTTACATCAATTTGTTTTCGATTATTTGATTATTAGTGATGGGAAAAGCTGATTGTTTTCAATGATTAAGCGAGAGAGATGGGGTTTAACGTCCACTCGACACACACTAGGTCATTTCGGGGCTAACACATGGTTCAATTTTATTTCAATAATTCGCTTGAGCGTGGGGGTCTTTAGCAGTGGGAGGAAACCAGAAGACCTGGCGAAAATCCACGAGGTTGGACAGGCGACCCTACTCCTTGTCACGTACAACTGGGGAATCGAAACCCTGCCAGTTGACTCAATGATAGACCGTATGATACAGCGCACGCGTGCTAACCATTCGGCCATCCAAATCCCTGGCTTGTTTAATAATTTAATGTTCGATGTAGGCTTATTTAAGTAAAGTTGCTCAGGGTGGTGGGATATTGCCAGAGTAGTGGGGAAAGTAGGTTGCAATAAAGTGGGGGTGGGGGGAGTGAGGGTAAGCGGAACATTCAAATTTTATTTTATTGGACGGTTCTTAAAATTGGTTCCACTGTAAATTATTGGGGGAGGAAGTGTCTATCCCCACTCAGCCCATCCCCAATCTGAATGTCTCGATGTCAACGGGTCTGGTTGTAATAACGCTCAATTCAATCGTTAAAAATATATTCCATTTGCGAGAGTTCTCTAATGTACCACTGTTTATTGTAACTGACAGACCAAAGATTGTTTCTGTATAGAAGGATAGATGGTGCATGTTATAGCACTATAATAAAATAACGGAGAAATTGTTAGAGACAAATGACAGAATGAATAACAAAAGTGATGTAAGAATTGTCAAGATCGATAGAACAAAAAAGTGGAATGTCTTTGTAATGTAATTGAAGACAAGAGAGGTCTTTGATTAGAGAATATTTATAACTGAAGAAGTTTGGCTTTTAAATAAATGAGGTTCATCTTGGAGATTGAAGAAAAATGAAACGTTGAATTAATTTGACCATTAGTCTTTAGAGACCGACATATAATGTTGCAAGCTGTCGTCGTTTAGATTAAAAAGAGGCGATTGGGACCCGAGTGCTCATTAATCTTAAACGCTGTATTTATGTTCACACGTTATTTTCAGTTCGTTACTTAAGAGATCATTTAGAAATGAATAAAGAATGGCGGAACAATTTTACTTAAAGGGATATTGCTAAGTTTGATGAATGAAATGGGTTTAAAGTGTGCTATGATGGAACGTTTGCTGTCGGCGACATTTCGACTTACTCTTTCTGGAATTCAAAGTGTCAAGGATTCTTTTACAAGTACACGGGTGGGTCACGATTTTTCGGACAAATGTAAAACAGATTGGAAAATTCCTTTGATACAATTTGATACAATTTGGACATTGATAGCTTACAGCGCCACTATTTCTGTTCTTGTCATTTTGCATCTTCAATAACAGCTAGCTCTATTGTACAATACCCCATTTTAATTGTAATAACATCTGCATTAGCCCAGTCCGAGCAGAAAGTAGGATGTTAAACCCCATTTCCTAGTATCTTAATTGTAATCCAATTTTTATAATGTACGCTAATGCTTATCGTCTAAAGAGAGAGAGAGGGAGAAAGGGGTTTAACGTCCACTCGACACAAACTAGGTCATTTCGGGACTAACATATGGTTCAATTTTATTTCTTTAGCAGTGAGAGGAAACCTGAGGACCCGGAGAAAAAACCAACAGGTTGGACTACCGCTAAAGAAGAAAAGCGATTTTGACTAGACGAACCAGGCGCTAAAGAATCCCATTCAGTTTGGACTGCTCATACATTTCACCGAACATAACTGATTAGAAATTACAATACAAAATTTAAAAAAGGAATGTAAGTCATTTTATATGCATTCATATCTACGTTTCAACCCATTCTGTCTATTTTAAGGTTCCAGAGAACAGGACTCTGTTTCTCGAAATCTTAACTAAAGATAAAATCCAAATTTTAGTAAATATTTTAATTTTGATTGGCTAAGCACTAAAATCAATCTAATATTATCCAATCAAATCACTAAAATTTGAATTTTATATCTTAGTTAAAATTTCGTGAAACGGGCCCCAGAGCCATAGGCCCTCTAATTGTATTGACGTCTATAATGTAAGACTAATGCATAACGCTTAAGAATATTATTTCTCTTAGATTAAGGTTATCTTTTGAACACACAAGTTTCTTTTAAAAGGCGATTTATAACATATGAGGAATAAAACAAATCAACGTTACTACTATCAAGTATCAAACATACTAGACTCATTTTATATCGTCTTGTCTACTGCTGTAATACTAGGAATATAAATATAGCCATTATGAATAATGACTTTAATCAGATTTTATTCAGTTCCGTTTTACCAAAGGTCAATAAAGGAAAACTGTTTTTTAAAATATGTTTCATTTTCTAATATAAGCAAAACAGCAAACAGGAAAAATAAATGAAAAAGAAAATGATTGTCAGTTAATTTTTCTCCACCAATTGGGATAATGAAGTCGGGCATACACCATGTAGTGTGTCATGGCGGACATTTTGCCCGGTAGCAGCAGTTCCCGCGTACTCTTAATCGAATTGATACTTAATGTGTACATACACTTCTACGCTGTCCTCGTGTTTTGGTCCCAGTATTTCTTGCAAGTTCCTCCGTCCTGCATCAATGGCAAGAGAAATCTAGTAGAACTTTCTCGGCAAACATCAGGATCGAACACTGCACTGCCTTCTTAGTTAGCCACCGTGGTTTCCAACATGAAAACCCTTCGAGATCAATAACATAATAAACGGTTTGATTTCTGTGATAATTGTACACAGGTATCAAGTTTCGGAGAAAATGAAGAACATTCGAAAGTAACATATTTAAAAAAGAAAGTGCTAAAGGAAAACAGAAATCCAACTCGACAGCTTTAACACGTCAAAAATCGTTTTCAAAATAATACGGCTAATATTCGACTGTATTATCGAATTTTGTAAATTACATTTAACATAAATATTCAGATTTTAAAAGATCGTAATGTCCTTTTTATTTTCAATAAATAATGGAGTTTATTTATATTGATTCACATAAACATTGAACAATGAATTCCAATCTAAAATGCCCTTTACAGCAATACCGATAACCTTTTACTGGAACAGAGTAATAGTATAGTTTAGGTATTGACGTCCTGTAATAAATGTTTTATAAAACTTTTTTAACCGCTTATTATGCAAGATCAATTGGATTGAAATAAATAGCCCAGTGACATTTAGTACATTAGTGATGGTTATAGATGATCATAGTCTGAACCCAACTGAACTTTACCGCTCAGGCTCTGAGATTCTCTTCGGCGGCGACCTTAGAGCATCGGTGGCTTCAAAATACAAGGGGTTGTTGATAGGGTCGCGAGTGTCTGCTGACTGACCAAAAATCATAATGGTACTGGCATTGGCGTGAGACTTATTATTCGAGTTGATAATGGTATTGGTATTGGCGTGAGCCTTATTATTACAGTTGATAACCGAAGCAAACGCGGTGGATTTAAACTCTGTTTTAAGGTCGGACCTCGTACGTATGCCTAGAATATGATAAATGAGTATGTTCTTACTTCTGTGATTAATTCGATGGAGATTTGAAAGGAATTAAATTCTATTTCCTAGGTCGGACCTCACGTGCCTAAACCGGATCGAGAATCGTGTTCTCACTGCATGAATAAAGCAGTGGAAATTCGAAAGAGGAAAACGGCGGATTACACCTCTTCCTCTTGAAATGAATGTTAGTTTGTACAGCTACACGATGGTGTTTCAAGGATATAAAAAGAGAAATGGGCAAAATGGTTTTATTGTGGTATTGTTGATGAATTCTATTATCGTTATATATTGATATTGAATGCAGTCTATTCTTAGAACACTGGCACAATTGATCACCATTTCTCATGCTTCATCAGTTTATATGACAATTCTATACGACCGGTTACAGACAGAATCCGGTTAAGCTGTATGGGGATATACACAATAACAGTGGTTGCACCATGTTATAAAGCAGTTCCACTATGTGGATATAGCTAAAGGCAATGGTTGCGCCCCAGGTTATAAAAGTATTCCATACGAGGAATTAAGCAATGGCATCATCAGTACGATTATGTTGTTTAGTGATATATACAATGCTTAATATTTCTAGAACACCTGATACCAATTCCCATTTGACGAGTTCGCATAGCTAATAAAGGTTGGACGGTTTGGTGACAGAATCTACTAGTAAATGACAGGGAGCCGCTGTGGGTAAGGGGCTGGCTCACAAACCAGGAGTTCCGGAGTTCGATCCCAGGGTTAGCTGGGAAAGGTCCCCTGGATCCTTCAGCGTGGTTTCCACATGTCAGTGGTGCAGGTCATGGGGGTCTGATCAGGATAGTGTCTGGTTGTTTGTTTGGACAAAACGCCGATGTCCTGTGTACACATTACACATTGATGTGTGCACGTAAAAGAACCCATGACAGTTGGAATTCAAAATCAGAGTAGGCCTTAGCGCCTCTGTTCGGGCAACATTTCCTTCATAACACACTTGATAAGCCCACTCGGTGCAGAAATTTAGGACGTTAAACCCCATTGCAAATCATGTTTTCTTGTCAGACACGAGTTATAGTATTAATGGCAATGTACAGACATGTAAAAACCCCAAAAACATGCAAAATTGTTTAGGTTTCCATGACAGAGCCAATAAGGTTGATGACATATATCGTTGATATTATTGAAAGCCAAATATATTATTTGTATAACTTATGAGCGTACACATATTGGCAAGGGTATAAGGTTGTCATGTCATTGCCAGGAACAAACGACTTCAAATTAATTTCAACTAATCGGACACTGCTGGATATATTTCCGATTCTTTTATATCATGATTATATCCCAAAGGAGTATATATCATAGTTACCAGGGGTTCTTGTCATGAAATATTTTATTGATGGTTGCAGACGACTTCAAATTACAGTACCGTCTGCTAGCTAGTCCATCTATTATTACTCTAAGGTTGACATGACGAATAACGGCTTGCTGTTTGCTGAATTAGCTCAAAATGACGATTTCCTGTTTGCTGAATAATGGGCTCAAATGAAATGCATTATATTTAATAATCTAATCTGTTGACCAGCCCTGTTACTGACATAAAATATAGCATTGATTAGAATTTACTTAGTATAACGGTCCTGTTATGTCACCTAGTAACCTTTCCAAAGGAGGAGGGAGAGAGAGAGAGAAATGGGGTTTAACGTCCACTCGCCACAAACTAGGTCATTTCGGGACTAACATTTGGTTTTAATTTTATTTCAATAATTCGCTTGCGCGTAGGGGTCTTTAGCAGTGGTAGAAAACCGGAGGACCCGGAGAAAACCCATGAGGTTGTACAGGCGACCCTACTCCTTGTCACGTACAACCGGGGATTCGAAACCACGCCAGTTGACTCAATGACAGGCTCTATGATACAGCGCGCACGTGCTAACCATTCGGCCATCCAACCCAGCCAAAGGAGGAGAACAGATTTCCTTTATTAAAATGTAGTAACTATACAATTCGATTTATTATGAAAATAAGACTAAAAATAGTGGAGTTTAGCAACAATATTAGTCTACAGTAAGTTAATTTCTATGCTGAGGTTCCCCCGAACCCGAAGTGCCCCCATCCCAACCCCCCTGTCGAGATAATGTTTTCGTCATTTGTCACGACATATAACAATTTGACGAAAACGCATGTAAAACAAAAAATAACAAACGAGTGGCTTTCGTGACCGGAAGTTCGTGACGTCTCCATTAGTATCTGAAGGGAAAGCTAAATGGTATGAATAAAATAAAAACCCTAATGAAACAGAAATTGTTTCGTTAATCGAATGTTAAGGAACTAAAAATCAATCAAAACCTTGTAATAAAATAGAAAGTTCTAAAGGTAATAAAATGTTTAAATACTGAGTTGCTTCCTATCAGAGGAAATGATTAGCATTTGTATAGAACGAGACAAAAGGGCTTTAAAGAGCTATTTTATATTGAGGCCATATAAGAATAATGTGTAGTTTCTGTCATGAATGTAGGTTTTGAATGTGAAAAGATATTCGGATTTATTTTACGAATCGTAATATTTTTTATTGAATTAAAAAATTGGCAACCAACTACAATCCACCAATTAAGAAAACTAAATATGTGAAATTTTAGGATATCTTTATTTCAAGTCAGCCCTCCTTTCAACTGTATCCCTGTATTGGCCGAGAAAGTTAATCGGGATTTTCCGGCGTGGTTTCCCCTTGTCAGTAGTGCAGGACGGAGGACCTGACAAGGACAGCTGTCTAGTTGTTGGGATGGGACGAAAAACCGAGGTCCTGTGTACACATTGGCGTGCACGTAAAAGATCCCCTGGCAGATGAAATTCGTGTAATCCGTAGCGCTGCCGCTGTCCAGGCAAAATTCCCCTCATAGCACACTGTATGGCGTATGCCCGTCTGCATTAGCCCAATCGGAGCAGAACAGTAGGACGTTAAACCCCATTTCATAGTGATTCACACCACACTTAATAAAAAGTAGGTTTGTCAAAAATGGTTAAAATTGACCAAATTTTTTTTAAAGTTCACGAACGTCAAGAAACATATGGTATCCAGGGTCTGTCTTAGGAGCTGAAGGGCTCAATTGGGACATTTTGGGCGGGTCCCAGGTTCACAGTCAAGGTTTGCTTTAGTGAAGTCATTTATTTAAAATGACCACCAATGGCTACATGTGATTAAAAGCACACGTGCGTATCATGGCAGGTTTACTTGAAAAGACTAGACCCTGGACCATATTACCCTTGTCTACGATATCCCCCATGGTGGAAGCGGACGTAAAACTCTAGGAACGTACGAACGAACAGATTACCCTAGTGCTTGGCCTCAATTTTGAACAATTGGCTTAAAGTTTATTGGGGGAGGGGGTGGGGGCTGGGTAATCGTCCAAATTATTATCTAAACATCGTTTTTTTCAGCCCTTACTTGAATTGAATTACGGAAACTATTTATTGACCTTCTGCGTGTTTTCAAGCTGTTTTTTTAGATTATACGTCTGTTGAAAAGATCTACATTGATAGTCTTTACAATAACTTATCTTCTCACGAAACAACATCGATACTCTTAACGTACGGTGGTCAATGCCCACAAAAAAGAAAATTTTATTAAGTGTCAGTTCAGTTAACTGTGTTGTTTTGATCTATATCATTATATACATGTGAGTGACACGGGGTTGTGATTTTGAATTAAATGACCATAGTAATTACATTAAAGACTGGGTGACCATGGCGGTGTAAACAAGTCATATCTACACATATATATAAGTTACACGTCGTGGCTTTATACATATATAATAAATATCATTTTCTGCGAAGGTCACAATACATATTTTGATTCTGGGAAGACCACAGGACAGAGGACTAAATGTTATTGACAACTTTCCCTGTTGAATAATTTTCCATTGAATTGGTTTGTATGACAAGTTACAATCTACCTACGGTATATCAAGTGATAATAATTTATCGTAATGGGTTTTTTAAGCCATGATCCTTTATAGGGATTATATATTTCCTTGTTATTAAAATACGTTCTTTCAGAGGCATTTAAAATTTCCATTGAAGTCTGATATTTTGGAGAGGCGTGACTGTTCAGATTTGCATATTTAACACTGTGAAAACATAAATTAACTGCGAGTTCTTTCATTGATTTAAACCGATCAGAAAGTAAAATATTAAACTAAAAATGGATTAAGGAATAGTTCCTCTGACAAATTTAGAAATCTGGATATATGTTGTGGATATACAGATATTGGCAGTTCTAGACATTGATAGCAGAATACCACACACCCTGTCAAAAGGAGCCAGGGTCTGAAGAAACCCACTAAAAGATATAGATACAGCAATCGAAAGAAAACTAGAAGAAAACGTCCCATTAGTTCACCTATCTGGAAGTGTTGAGAAGAGTAGAATTGAGTACAACTGACAAATCCTATATTGATCGATTGGATGGATATAGTGGACCCGCGTTAGGTTTGGACTACTTGGTACATACCACTACATACAGACGATACATTCAGATTGTTGCTCCAACCACCAAAGCAATAAGGATTAAAATCTAATGACGTATAACATTGATTTCATTCTGTTTATAAACGATATATATATATAATTTGTCGATAGATGAATTGAGTAGGGTTTAACTGAATGTTGTGAGATACACAGATACAACGATCATCAATACAAGAACAATAAGCACGTGTTTTAGGATGAGGATGCCGTATAGCTTAATGTTGTTGCTTCCCTTGTGTTCTTACGTCAATGCAGGTAAGTACATAACGGTCTTCTAAAAATGATAATTATCGTGCTGAGTGTGCAGCGTATATTATTATTACATAATGTCCTATTGTGTGTTATTTCAAATGTCTTGTGTTAGACAATCATGTTTTAACAGGACCGGAGAAGGGACTGTAGACCAGGGTCACCCGGGACATAGAGGGACGTCAGATATTAAACTTACATTATTTCCTTTGTGAATTAGCTATATTATCTATTTAAAAAGGGCTCAATTAATATATTGTATATATATATATATATATATAGTAAGCATACTACAACAGTAAGACACACTGTACTGTATGCAAGGGGTGGGGCTGTGGTCGGAGGGTGGGGGGAGGAGGTGGTAAAACACGTAACTGTTGGGGCCTCACGGTACCTGAAGCCTCAGGGGCCTACCAAGTCTTTAACAATAATGTGAGTATTGGTATTCCCACGTGTGATTTAGTTGATCGATCTCGAGATAACTTTGTCTTAATCTTCTTAAAAATCTAAAAAAATGTCGTGCACATGACGTGGTATGGTCAGTCTGCATCACTTTATATAACTTGTCTCTTGGTAGGTTCACGCAGATGACAGAGTTTCTTTTATTTGACAGGCTTTCTTTTATTTATCTTAACATTCGGTTAAATTTGGTATTCTATGAAATAAATTTTTTTTCGTTTTGAAAAACTTTCCAGTCATTCTAACGTTTTCGATTGTCTTTTTATATACACACTGCTCGTAAACTTTCTTTTTTGTTGTTGTTGAGCAGCAGTCTTGTATTGTCCTGTGTACATCTTCATTAAACGCGGTGTATTATGGTCGAATGGTTAGCAGGTGCGCGCTGTATCATAAGGTCTGTCGTTGAGTAAACTGGCGGGGTTTCTATTCCCCGGTTGTACGTGACAAGGAATACTCTCACCTGTCCAACCTCGTGGGATTTCTACGTGTCCTACGCGCAAGTGTATTATTGAAATAAAATTGAAACGTGTGTTAGTCATTTGTATCGAGTTGACGTTAAACGCAATTTCCCTCTCTCTCCCTTCCTTAAACTTTTGCCTGAGTTCAAGATTTCTAAACTATGAAGGGAAAGCAATAAATGTTACTTAAGATGCATCTAAAGCACATGGACGAATCGAAGCTTAAAATACACACAGCGTGTAAAGATAGATGCATCAGAATATTCGGGTTACAAGCGAAAATAAACCAGCTAATTCTGTTACGTGTCAAAAATTGTTTATCATTTGCAGAATCATGGAGGTCTGCAACTTATCTATTTTATTTCAAGACATGTAAAAGTTTGCTTATAATTCCATGCCTTCAGTTATAATAATTTTAAACGTCGTAAGTAAAGGCGGGTTGTCATTCTTGGCATAATTTAATGCAATCGGAACCATCGCAATAATTATATTTTCGTGACATATAAGCGACAGATTTGACAAGTTATGACATAATTGGTATTAAAGATGTCGCGCTAATATCACCACGGATTTTTTTGTTATAAGCAGTATTTTTATTCAGATTTGTATCTGAATAGGGGTTGGGGAAAAGGCATAGCCTAAAACTCCCCTCCCTGTCAGATATAGATACATGTATTAAATTTTAGAAATAAATAATCAATCTACAAGTGAAAGTATGATTACAGTGTGTTATAGTTGTCTCTGAAATGGATTTACATTTTAGAAATAAGCAAGCAATGTACACGTGAAAATATAATTACAGTGAGTGCGTAATAGTTGTCCCTAGTGATTTCGAAAAACGAGTGGACAGTTTTAAAGATATAGAGTGAGTTTTCCGTGTCGTTAGTTCCGTGCAATAAGACAGCAGTGTTTCAATGAATAGTAGGTAAATTATTTATTGTATTTAAACAACAAAAAGCAGAAATTAGTTCAACCGATATATTTGACACTACGTTCACGTTGTAGTTCAAAATATTGAACGATATCTTTTTATCTTCCTTTTCAACAATATATACAATCTGAAAATTAAATTCTACGTCATAATTGTGTTCAAAAGTAACGAATTAATTTTGTTCGTTTATCTTACTAAAGTTTAAGTTTTACCATATTTAAACTTTTATTTGGCAGGAGTGCAAAGGAAGGGGTTAAAATTAAATTCTACATCTAAATTGTGTTCATAAATGACGAATTAATTTTGCTCCTTTTCTACCATTACTAAAGTTTCAGTTTTATCATATTTAGGCTTTTATTTGGCACGATTGCAAAGGAAGGGGTCGCCGGCAAACCTGTTTATATACTCCTGATTAACACTTTCCATTATGAGATTCTCATGTAGCAAGCCCACGTGTTGCCCATGGTCGGGTTTGTCGAATTCGTCCATTCGTCTATTGGGGTTTTGAATACTGGTTATGTTCCAGTAGGTTCCAGATTTCCATTTTGAATATATCCATTCAAAATGTCTGCCGTTTAAAAGTTTATTCACGATTTGTAACCGTTACGCAGCTTTTATTTTGTCTCGGTATCGATGCTTTGAAATTATATCGGCTTACATCGATTTCAGGAGAATATAATCTATTGTTGATTTTATTCGTTCTAATCATGTTAATTGCGATACAGACCATGATTTGCAGTTCTTATTTGTCTATAATTTAAATAGACAATTGCATTTAAATATGCATATGTAAGATTTAGATAAAGAAAATGAATATATTGGAAATTCTGTCAAATTACTCGTTTCTGAGCTATCAGGATTTGAAGTTTTCTCAGTATAGTTTCAATTGTCAAGTACCGTTGTTGCGATAATAAACAAAGTCTCGATTATCCATATTTGAATTAAATTTGCTAAATGAGGATCGCTTTAGCTCTTACATAACGCATCTTTAAACCCCTTTCTGTTTTTCACATTTTTGCAATGATCGCGGAATGATGCCTTTAATGAACCACCAAAATCGTTTAGTATTTCAAAACATAAAATTCGTTTAGTATATGCACCCGTTTCAATATTATCACCGCCTAGAAGGGTACAATAATAACGAAATAAATTGGCTTATAAGGAGACAAACGGCACCCGGTTTTAACCTTTCGGTAAATTTATATGGACATAAAGGTCCACTTTTCAGAATATTCATAGCTCATGGTATGATGCGTATGTTTTAGGCTCGGTTCTATCTCGAATGTCCCTGGATTTAAAGTTTCTGTGTGCGTGGTGGACCTATGTTTCGCTAGGATTA
Source organism: Patella vulgata (assembly GCF_932274485.2). NCBI lineage: Eukaryota > Metazoa > Mollusca > Gastropoda > Patellidae > Patella > Patella vulgata. The sequence goes on from NC_065885.2 coordinate 11,962,432, forward strand.
GGGTTAGTATCTTGTAAACTGACTATAACAAAAGCCCCGTGTTCGCCTTTATGTCCCCATGATGGAGGTCATAAATTTACCGAACGGTAAAAACGAGTGGCCATTTACCTCCTTATAGGACGTTTTATTTCGTTATTAATATCCCCTTCTAGGCAGTGATAATACTATATGAATATTCTGTCTCATTTATTTCATATGTCCGTCATTTTGCTCATTAGCATTGCTCATGGTTATCTGAAACACACTTTTATATTAAATAAATATATAAATAGACTTGAGTTGTTTTTTTTTAGATATTTTAGAGAAATGATATGAAATGAAATGGGTTTTAACGCCCTACTGTTCTGCTCCCACAGGGCTAAGGAAGATGGGCATACAGTGAGCTATGAGGGAAATTTTGTTCGGACAGCGGCGCTACGGTCTACTCTTATTTCGAATTCCAACTGCCAAGGGTTATTTTACGCACCCACCAATGTTTGCATGGGATGTCGGGTTTTCGTCCCATCCGAAAGACTATACGTTGTCCCTTCTTCGCCCAACGCAGGGACCTTCAGGTTAGTGAACCAACGTCCCCGTCCCATTCACTATAATTTAGAGAGTCAATGCCAACAGAACAAAAGAAGATTTGTCTTTTTTGTGACGATAGTTTTTAGAAATAGCAGGCGGATTAAAATGTACTGGATTGTTTGATTTAAAAGAAGGGCCGCGGTGGCTCAGTATATAACACACTGACTCGATAACCAGGAGGTATCGAATTCGGTCCAGGTGTTGGCTGCGAAAGTTCCTCGGGATTTTGCAGTGTCAGTCGTGCACATTGGCGTGCACATGAAAAAAAAACCCCTTGACATTTGGAATTTGAAATGATAGTATGCCGTAGCGGCCCAGTTATTGTATATTCTAAAATGTGGTTTTAAAAAAAAACCAATCATCTATCTTTGAAATATAAATTGAGAGCCATTGCAATTCGCAAAATTTCCATTTTATATTTTAAAATGTGATATTAAAAAAATAATTGTTCTTTTTTGCGTGCCGACAGATTTTAGAAATGAGTCTTATTCAACTATACTTGATTTTTCGGTCTAGATACTTATCGGCCTTGTTCAATAATGTGTGGAATGTGATTTGACCAATAAGACAATTTTCGCATTTAATTCAAAGGCTAGCAGTCCGCTACACAATTTTCTCAACCGTGTATCCCGAGGTTACTTGAGTGAAAATCAGAATAAACGGATTAACTATAGTTAACCATATATCTGTATTCAAAATGGTTGTTGTTTTTTATCCTGTGGTGTGGTCAGCTGTAATTTGAACATACGTTTTATATAAAATTTAATATTAGTAAGTAAGTAAGTAAGTACGTTTATTGCATAAAAACGCCCACGGGGAGCAGCATACAATTACAATATGAAAGAAAAATTAGTTGACTTAAAGGATTATTAAAGGTCAGGTGGTGGTCATTCATATTATTAAAAGAGATTCTAATTAAATTGAAATAATAACTCTAGTGTCCAAATATACTATATGTGGGTTCAAGGTGAGTTATGTATCTGATCAATAACGATAATAACTCGAGTATCCAAATATACTATCTGTGGGTTCAAGGCTGGTTATGTAGCTGACCAATAACGATTCTTTTGAAATGACATATTTGTGGGTATCAATTCAGGGGCGCGAAGACATAAATAATAGGCGCCGTGGCACGAAACGAATAACTCATTATACGTTTATATTTTGTTTTAAAAATCAAAACCTAGGGATATTGGTAGAATAAAGTAGTAAGTTCAAGGCCATACAATTAAAACCCCTAATAAAATGAAATTTGACTTTCATCGTACAAGTGAACCAAAAGGTGAACAGTAAATTGTGCCCCTGGCGATATATGACCTACCCTTTTAATATTCTATATTTCAATTATTCAGCACACGATCCATTAGTTCAAAATGTCTTAACCCCTTCACTAATGATTATGTTGTTATGTTGTTGGTTATCCAAGAAGTCATCTTAATTTCACAGGTTTACACCTGGAATCCGCCCATTTCAGCTTGATTCGTTTGGCCTTTAAAATATATGCCATTTTATGAGGGTGGGTGAATAATTGGTTGTTTGATATTGGGGGAACAATTGCCCGAGTTTCCTGTTGATATAAGCCCCCCCCCCCCCCCCACACACACACACACACACACTCACACACTTTCCATTATTAGCTAAATTGCAATTATGACATTAAAGGAAATAATTGCGACATGATTTTATATAAGGCACAATTAGATAACAAGAATAACTAGAATATCTAGATTATACACAGAAGCCGGCACAAGGAAACTCGTGAGAGACTATTTTCAGGTTGGGAAGGTTGGGAATTCCCACACGTCGAGCTAGACACCAGATGAATTCCCAATAGATGAATTTTCGGTGTGGCAATGACCTCACCGACCGACCTCGCCTCCCAACTGACCTCACCTCCCAACTGACCTCACCTCCCAACCGACCCAGCCGAAATGAAAATAAATATCGAGAACGCCTGATTTAGACATTATTTAAAAGGGTTTGAGAATTTGCATACAGAATCCGTAGGAACATGCCACCATGAACTTCTACCTGTATATCTTAACCTGTCTAAGACTTTATTTTTCGCGATTTATTTCTAAAAAAAGACAGTCCTGTCACTTGTGAGGTTGCAATGAGTAATTGGACGGACGTTTTTCGCAGAGGCGTGCTGGGTGGTAGGCAGGGTAGACTGCCCCCATAAATTCAAAAACAAAAGAAACCTGAAATGTTTGATAACGCTCGAATTCAATGTACGCACCCGTACGATCGATCACTCCTCGCTGCTTGTTGGGCTTCACCATCAGTGGGACAGGGAACCAAGCAACGCCGCTGGTGATCGACTGAATGTAGCTAGTATTTCTCGGTTTCAGCTTCGATTTTAAAAAGATCGGCGTTTGCAACAATTTATGATCACAATTCTGCATTTAGCCCCGCATTCAAACAGTCAGGGAAGGACTGGATAGCTCTGGGCCCTCGGGACATCTGGTTTCATTGAGCCCCAATCGCGGGGAAGAATACGTGACGTGACGAGAAAACTAGCTTGGTTCACTATTGCCACACCTTTTACTCATAGATCGTTTTTCTCCTCAAAGATAAATTTTACCTATTTTGAAAATAGTATATTTCAAATTATTTTTTTCCAGTCGGGGCCGTCTGGCTGTCCGTGCGCATGTCCGCAACTAAAAACCAAACAGTTGAGTAGTAACTGTATACTTGTTTATTATTAGGACAACTTGCCCAGAACCAAAGCGCGTCGGAACGACGGGGCTGATATTTTGCGAGATTTTTTTATTTTATTTCGGGATGCAACTCCCAATCCATTTACACTGATGTCTTCCAGATTCGATTTCACAGCATTCAGAATCTTTGTTCTATTTATTTCGCTAATTAATTTTAGAAAATTAAAAAAAAATTCGGAAGTTGCAACACGGGGGACGGGAACGTTTTTACATGTTAGAATACTAAAGGTTAACACGAACCCTATTTTACACCGAGGCCACCAGTCACTTTTGATGCTTGTCTAGTTCTTGGTTGTTGCTAACTATGTTCATTCATGTTCAGATCTTCAGGACTTAAACATAATACCTTAACCAAATGTCAACATTTGGTATACCAGGGCTCAGATATACGTCAAATCGACTCTATCCTATGCTACAGAAACAAAAATTTCCTGGCGCTGGAACCCCACTTTATAAAGCCCCGAGTGTGATCTACCGACACTTCTTTGGAGGCCCCAGCACGCCTCTGGTTTTTTGGCTACGGACGTATTGGCTCCATCGACTAAGGCCAGAGAGGTGAAACGGTTGTTAACTGGCGCTAGTAGGAGATGGTTAGGGTTATTCACTTTGATAGTGGTGTAGTTTTTGATTCGACTCTTGAAAAACAAATCGGTGAAACATAGGGGGTGTAAGATTATTCTGACAGGAACATACGCACGATGGTAAAATAACCCAGTTTCATTCGGAACTGCATATTAGCCAGCCATTAAAAGTTTCAGTACACAAAAGTGTCGATAACAACCTGGTTTATGGTAATAATTTGCAAGCAAATGGACGATTAAAAACTAATTTATTTGCACATATATCCTCTATTCCAAGTTGTGCATGCTCTCTAATAGCTTCCACTCGTAACACTACGATGACTCTTAATGGCCTCCAATATTCCCAAATTAATACCATTAAACTGTGTTACGAGCGTACTTCTTGCATTTGAAATAAACGGTTTGTTTGACTTGTAAAAGAAGTTACTAGGATTGTCATAAGAAAGCGCATTATGGATTTTATTCCTTAAATGGCCCTACCCAACTCTTCTTTGAATTTCAACTATCAAGCGTTCTTTTACGTGCATGGCGGGTTGGGTTGGATCAGTCGCCCGTCCAACCTCGTGGGTTTTCTCCGGGCCCTTCGGTTTTCCCCCATTGCTAAAGACACCTATGCCCGAGCCAATTATTGGAATAAAACTGAACCATATGTTAGTCCCGAAAAGACCTAGTTTGTGTCGAATGGACGTTAAACCCCAGTTTTTACTCTCTTTCTTTTTACGTGCACGCCAACGAGTACACGGTTGCACCACTTGTACCACATACAAAATTAGAAAATACCAAAAAGTACCAGGGTCGAATTCGGGGCACCATGCTCAGTGAGAGACCGACAGTCCCCCCCCCCCACACACACCATGTCAAAAACATCGATATGGACCAGATATCAGTAGTAGGTGGAATTTCGAGTTTTTAAAATAAATTTATAGCTGATAAATTTGTGGTTGCCAAACCCAAGAAACTATCGCACAAACATCATCGCTCATCAATGTGTATATGAAAATATATGGTGCAAATAAATTGAGGCATCAATCGACAATGACTCTTATCGTTTTCTTAAAAATGGATGATTACGCTTTTCGAAACACTTGATACTTCTTTCCTTTGGGTCAGAGTAGAACAGTAGGACGTTAAATCCCATTTCGTTTCATTTCCTTTCCTTTGAGATATCCTGGAAGCTGTGTGCTTGTCGAATCCAGTGTACTGTCCCGCTTTGTAGGTATGCTACTCTTTAGAAACGCCAGACACTGCTGTCCCATGTAACGTTCTTTATTTTGGTATGTTGCTTAGGTGACGTTTATTACTGTTATTTTGTCATTACTATTTTACTGAGTTTTAGTTCTCTTTGATGTCTACGCTTTCATAATCTATTTCCAAACAAATTTGTTCAATTAAGCGAGCGCTACTCACACATGAGGTGTAAACGTGGCTTTAAGATGGAATAACGTATTGATTTCAGAAGTACTTGGTAATAACGCTGATAGATATTTCGCTTGATAGATCAGAAGACGGATGTCAATACGAGATATATACTAATTACATTTCTTTGGTCGCCATGATGGAAAATTCTCCTAATAGATGGGTGCATCTTGACCTTTCTCACTCACTGACCGACTCCGTAACTGATTACGTCCCGACTTTTTATGTCGTTTAAGATAGAAATTTGCAGGGGTATCTTGTTGGATATAATGGATGAGATTTGGAATGAGAAAATTAACTTTAATCCTTCGCTACACTGCGTACAGATGTTTTTCACAATTTCCAATTTCAGATAACGGCGGAAGTTCATCGTATAAATAATGCCAGTTAAAGACGATATTTTTTTTAGTATTGACTCAAGGACATGAAAGATGAACTTTATCAACTCGTCTAACCATTTCGTTATGTCCCAAATTCAATTTTTACAGAATGTCTCTCAATACAATGTATTGTCTTATGCTTTTCGTAGGCGGAGAGTGGGCGAGCGGCAAAGTCAAGGCCCACCCCGCAGCTCCATGGAAAGCCCGGTATCTCTTCGCACACTACTGCCTTTATTAAGTGCAACTGGTATTGTTAGTGGTAACCATATTATTAAGCTTTGCTGCGTTATGTTTTTAAGTAATGGCCAATATGCAGATACAAAAAGTAACCTTGACTTTCCAGATCTAAGTATATCAAGTATTAAGTCCTCTGTTAAAGATACCGAGTCACATTTCACATGTTTTGAATACAATAATTTAATGTCAGTGCAATTGTGTAATGTGAACAAATTGTAGTATTGATTAACAGAGAGAGAGAGAGAGAAATGGGGTTTAACGTCCACTCGACACAAACTAGGTCATTTCGGGACCAACACATGGTTCAATTTTTATTTCAATAATTCGCTTGCGCGTAGGGGTCTTTAGCAGTGGGAGGAAACCGGAGGACCCGGAGAAAACCCACGAGGTTGGACAGGTGACCCTACTCCTTGCCACGTACAACCGGGGATTGTATTGATCAACAATTACTTTCATAATACATCATAATAAAATTGACTATTTATATCTGCTTTTTGTTAACGAAAGCAAGCCATTAAACCCAATCTGATTAAAACACAGATCCTATTTCGTTTCGTTTTGTTATAGTTCAAAATTTCGTTTTACTTGTCTTTACTATTGATGTGATGGATTAGCCAATGAAACGGTCTGTTACGGCAAGTTTTTTGCGTGGGTAACCCATTAGAAACATCAACGTGGATTGGTTAATCAAATACCTAACGTCATAGGGTCAAAATCCGCTGGCATAACTTCTGACGCGACCTCCCGTTACAACTGATCAGATCTTCATGTAGTAGAGGCCATCGAAAGTATAAAAAAAACGAAACGAAATATAGATCTGTATTATAATCAGATTGCCATTAAACCCCATTTCATTTCTGTTGAAGGGAATCCAGTAGATCGACTCATTGAACACTACTATTCCTTGACCTTTTTTAATATGGGAGCTTTAATATTTCCTTGTTTATAGCTACTGGGAAACAGAGGTTATTATTGCTAGCACTCACGCAAAGTTAACCACGCTTCAGTTATCGTTAGTTATAATGTGTCCAATATCATTTTTATCGGTGAAAAATCAGAACGGTTTAGATTTCTCTTTATGAATCTTATAAGACACGCACAAATAAAATAGTTGGGATATATACAGTAATATGCAAGGAGAGGGGAAATGGCGGAGGAGGGAGATGGGGAGGGGTGTGGGCCTCGGGCATTCATTTCAAGGGAACGTCCTATTGGCCAATTCAAATAAAACGTTTATTTCATGTTTTAACATATTTAAAATGCCTTCTTTTCGCACATTCCTTATATAGTACATATTCCCGAAGCAATGGACCGGGAAAACCCTCTAAGTTCTAATCAAACATAAGCATTCTATTACAAATCCCAATTGCAAACATGACTAAAAGAAAACCTCTCTTAATTAATAGCAAAGCTAAGCCATACAAATATAGATACTGTCAACGCCTTCATTTAACACAAGTAAACCATAAAGGATGATTAAAACATTCATATCATCTCACGCATAACAAACCAGGCTCGCAGATAAGTCTATGTATTTTTCAAGAATGAAATTAATATAATTGTCTCCCGTTTCGAGTTCTCACTCTTGTACATTATAAAACAAATATTGCATATTGCACGTTTCTAACAACGGAACATAAAACGTGGATAGTAGCCTATGGCGACTTTTCCAAAGACCGTCTCTAAAAGGACCGTTGAAATAAAACCAGTATTAATACTTGCTGGGACATGGAGTCTAGTGATGGCTCGCTAGAGTAAGTGGGTAATACTGTTGATCATTTAGAAAGCTCGGATCACTTTCCAATGTAAGCGCATTTAATGCAATATACAAATGGCTGTCTAACGATACTATTTATTATTCTTTAACCTTTTAGACAATTTATTTTAATGTGATACACTAAAAGGTTATTGCATTGAACAAAATAAAGGTAGACTATAACTCTTAGAACATAGGCTATTATGTTAAAAGGAGCTGTTGATTTAATAGAGATAACGATGACGTTCCAATGTAAATTTGATGAGATTATTATTCTATCTAAAAGAGAAATCAATTTCGTTTTATGACAATACATCCATAGTTTTCATTTCTAGTAACTCACCGGAAAATTGAATACACCTCAAATGATCAGATTTTAATATCATGCTCACATTAAACTGTAGGACGCAAATGAGGTATTTGATAATGCCATTGTCAGCCCCTGGTGTACTTGTACCAATAGTAGGTGCATTGTCTTATAGAGAATGTAGATGGTGTTCTAATGCCGCTATATATATGATAATTTGATTGGTCGACGAGACTGGGTTTTATCTGCTCAACACTGATCTCGTTATAAAAACAGCTTAGTTTTATTAGATTCAAGGAGTTTGGATAGTCTGGTGGAATAATATTTGATTAAATAACAAAATGATACGACATCTACTTGTCACGAGAGCCACGATGGCTCAGTGAATAATGTGCGTGGTCACTAACCAGGAGATTCGGAGTTCGATCTCGGTGTTGATGGGTACAGGACAGGTCTCCAGGATTTCTCAGGATGGTTTCCCTGTGTCAGTGGTGTAGGACGGAGGGCCCGGTGTTCGGGTGGGAGAAAATACTGAGGTTCCTTGTACAGGTCAGCGTATACAACATAAAAGAACCCTTGCCTGTTGGGATTTGATGACCCCCCCCCCTCATCAATTGTCCTGTAAGTGTCGGAAAGTAGGACGTTAAACCCCATTTCATATCATATCTATTTGCCATCGTTAATAGGCCTATGTACGTCCACTATACATACCAGAATTACATATACCCGCATTGATAAACCGTTTAATAAAGTTTCAGAAATTAATGGATCGTTTGCAATTCACGAATGTTTTGTCGACTAATATGCACATAAAATGCAATGGTTTATGTAATATATTGGCTTTTGTAAGCTGTAATGAACAGAAATATATTAAACACGTGATCAACGTAACTATTTATCACTGAACCAAGTGACAGTTATTGGTTTTAGTTAAATTTATCGTTTAGAAATATCGGAATATTTTGTGAAAAAAACTAAAGTTATTCATGGGATGAATGTCTAAAATATAATTAACATCCCCGTGTGTAGCTGTATAAAACAGGCACAGGTTATATAATTTCTGGCTATTTAAACAAAACGTTATTGCAGTTGCTTCTGTTGAAGATACATTATGTAAGATTTAGATAAAGAGCTGGCCATGCTTGCTATAATCGTTCAAAAATAGATAATGTAAAATGAAAATATTGAAAATTTCATTCAAATTACGTCATTCTGAGCTAAGTTATCATCGTTTGTAGTTTTGACAAGATGTGTGCATTGTACCTGAGCACTGGTGTATTCGAGACTTAGCTTCGCTTTCCCATTTTTAAATTAAATTTTTAGATGGCGAACTGTTCTAATCTAGTTAAAATCACGAGTATCCGATGCCATCTATACTTGATTATTGTCTTTTGTTAATAAATGTCTAATTAATAGTTTATATAACATTTCAGGCCTAAAGAAACACCTGCAATAGACAGATTTAGCTCTTGCATAATGTATGTTTAATATTTGAACAACCGTAACGATATCATATTGGTGGTTCCTAGCATATACAAACGATAACACATTAAAATCACATGTATGTTAATTATACATTTATCATAGGTTCCACTGGATCAAGTCGTTCGGATGGGACAAAAATCGAGGTCCTATGTACATATTGGCGTATACGTAATAGAACCCTTGACAGTTGGAATTCGATATAAGAGTAGGCCGTAGCGCCGCTGTAAGGGCAAAATTCACGGACATTAAACCCAATTTCATTTCTCATGGACAATTTGTTTCATTATCCTTATTACGTATTACGTAAATATAGAGTTCTTTTTGGCTGTATCAGTATTATTTTCTTTCAAACGACAAGAGTTGTAGAAAAGTAGTTTCGATTAAAATACAGTAATTGCTTTCCACAGAACTGTTAATGTGTTCAATTTAGTCATTTCCAGCATCTTGGAATAATAGAAGTTGTTCAAATCAGTTCACAGATGATATCCCGCGTACAAACTGTGTGATTTGATTATATATTTGGGCTAATAAGGTATTCAAACTAATTTAACTATCAAAAGTTTGCTTCAAAACAGTTAATAGAAATATGTCGATCTACGTGCCTTTACGACTTATTGGAGATGATTTGTTGTACCTGTTGCTCACGTTCTACTTTTCAAGACAGTTGTATTCGGTGTCTTTGGTCTGTACGGTCTTGAGACTGGTGGGCAATAACTCTGTGGAACCGAATGTTGGAATCACGCGAAATGCGAACTTGGTCTGGCAATGCCAATTCTCATTCAAGCCGGCCAGTAACGTTTTTTTACATACAGCGCTATAGATTATCAGCCAAAGGCAATGACTCTGGAAACCGAATATCTTTTATCTGTCTTCTTGGAGACAGTCGATGTCAATGTGCGCGCTCGAACAACTGGAACAAATAGTTGCTGTCACATGAATGGTTTTAAATCGTGTTGCATTGGATATAAAAGTATTCGCCCAGTTTCAAGTCCTGTCTACTGGCCCCGTCAGATAGGGGTGGCGTCCTTACTGCGCTGCTGTGACCGTAACGCGACCAGAAAATGCACAAGGTCGCCGGCAAACGTTAACACAACGTGCGAAAATGTCCCAAAAAATTAAAAACTCATAGCTTTCCATAGCTGGTGTTTCCACCGCGCTTATGGCGATCTTAACGCGCTCTAAAACCATTTTCCGTCGCCGTAACAGCGAAGTAAGGACGCCACCCCGGTCTGACGGGTGTATACGCTAGGATGTACCTTTCTGATCGTACCGTAAACGTTAAAAATAACAAAGGAACTAGAAAAGATCTAAACATATCTTACTGAATATAACGATTCCTGTGAGTGATTGAAACTTAAATTAATTCAGACATTGGTAAGAATTTGTCTCGATCCTCTAGTCCCGAATGCCAGTCGATTAAGTAATATATTAAAAGAAAGTCTAGTTGAATAAGTATTGTTTGTATTATTTTCTTTCTGGTTGTGCCATGAACCGCTAAGGACAAAAAGTTGTTCGGAAAGAGTCCGACTCAGCAAACCAATGCACAGCATGATTATAAACCGCATCCCTCTGCTAAACATGATGAATATAGCAGTACCTCTGAATGATTGAAACTGAAGTTAATTCAGACATTGGTAATACATTTTTTCTCGATCCACTAGTCCCGAATACCAGTCGATTAAGTAATTCATTACAAGAAAGCCTAGATGAATAGGTATTGTGCATATCCTTAAACTATAGCTGATTGCTCAACGTCTAAATAACATCAATTGAATTATAACACGTCCCACGTAGCCGTTTATGAATAGTTTACAGCCGTAAGAGTTAATCAAGGTTTTCTATAACTCCTTTCTACCAGCTGTAAAAATGAATTTTCTTGGTTCAGTTCTAACATGTTGTATTTCTCGAGGGGAAAACCTCTTCTCTGCTCAAATATCAATCACCAAGTAAATTGAATTATGATATCTTGAATGTTGATTTGAAAGCCGACAGTAAATAGTGATTATCAATTTCAATACATAGTTGAAATCTGCCTTACAATATGCTCACTTCAACATTAAGAATTCGGGGTAAAATAAGAGAAAATTGACAAATTTCCCCTCTTCACAATGCTTCCAAATTTCTCTTGAATTTTAACCAATTAAAGATCCAAATCAGAAAACCATTCATCAAATTTCTTCACGTCATAATGCTTCCAAAGTTCTCTTGAATTTGAACGAATTAAAGATCTAAATATGAAAACCATTCATTAAAATTCTGCTTGATTCATATTGATTATCTGTCATTGATATGTCATCAGAATTATCCTTAAAATAATTAGAAGTGGCGATTCACGCCAATTAGTAGAACTAGGCTGTTCTAGGGTGATACCCAAGCCATTTCTATTCATGGATGGTCAGAAATTTGTCACGTTCAGACGTGCCGGAGATGATCTTGTTACAACAAATGTCTCTTAAACTTTTGATAAAATGTCTTATAATTAACGGAGTATGTCTAAAACTGACGCCATTACCAGACGTAATGCACCGCCAATGACAATCTACAGGCGAGTTTTTATTGATAATAATTTAAAGGCCACCTGATCATCACCAGACTTTCCTGATTAGCAAATCGTGTTTATAACATATAGAGTTTGTCTGTATTAACGTACAGATAATCTTGTAGACAACATTCTTGATTATTTTGATATATACGTGATAAAAGTATATACTTATATGTTCATCGATTGACAATATATACAGTTGACTTCAAGAATCTTGATTGATAGACACTCGTATTTATCTGAAAATTCTAGACATAGAAAAGGGAGATCTCTTAAGACACGAGCTAACATTGCCATAACAAGAGAATGTAGGGAAGATTGTGACAAATAAGATACCAGGATGGTGTATTAGGGTCATGTATGAGTGTAGGTAATAGGACAGCCAGACACAGGCTCATCGCTCTAAATACAGATTGATCTCCTATTTGATACTAATACACAATTTGTTCTTCTACAGGCGACGACATAACTATCACAATTCAAGTAATTGATCTTCTGTTTTAGTGGATCATTGTCGTTATCCAGGTGTTTGTTGTTTCATATTGTACTTCACAAACATCCTCATCTAGACAATATAGTGCTGACAACACAAATCAAAGAAAGGTCTTCTTCTGTTTCAGCAAGGTGCGCTCTAAGTAGTATTTAGTAGTATTTAGCTTACGACAGGGTAAGCTTTATTTTATTAAGAGTATTATCATGCATAAGACAAGATGCGTGCGGCCTAGTTAATTAAGAATAGGATCATGTATAAGGCAAGGTGCGTTTACTTTGGTTTATTTCTAGAACAACCGATGCCACTTCTCATTTTTTTTGGAAATTTTATATAGCTAACAAATATATTTGCATCTTTGTATTTACGGTAAAATTCAGGTATCATCACTAAACAGAATAATATTTGTATATTAAGAATCAGTGATTGCTATGATAACACTTTCTGTTCAGCACATAGTGCAATGGAGTCTAAAGAATAAGATAAATATATATTTCCTTTACCAGGTTAAAACATTAACTACTATTGATAAACATTTCTATGCCAGGCTGCTTTCAGAATTCTGACAAAAAAAGTCTTTCCTTTTAACATCCAAAGCCTTTCGGCAACACCAGTAAAACGTTGTTCTTGTCTTTAAAAATTCAAATAAATATTGACATTTGTTGAAATACACGAACATTCCATTCACCCATTTGTAAGCAAAAAAGAAAAAAAAGAAATTCCAATGTGTTCGATGATAATAACAAAGTAAAAGAGTAATTTGCGTGAATGTAACCCTAGAAACATGTCTTCTGTATTCTAGTATAATTGGTTTTAAACTCGATACAATCTTGTGTACTTGAACGTAATAACCACCTTACTCAATCCAACATTTACATGTGTAGCAATCATTCTTCTAAATGGAAGCCATGAAAAAGCTATCGTGTTAAAAGCATATTGTCTGGTAGAATTGCCATTTCGAAAATACAAAAAATAGTCGACCAATGCTAACAGGTTGTAAAAACTTATGTTAAACGTATTGGCTTCAAAATCAATATAAAAAGAAATGTAGTGGTCTAAGTCCTGTCTCTTAAAACATGGATTCTAAAGTAAGACACAATGTCTTCAAATAAAAACGTCAGCCATAAAAAAACAAACGTGTATCAATAAAACTGTTTTCCTGTAATCATCATTAAAACTATTTTATTGTTTTTTGTCTTTCGGTAGATATAATGGACGGAGGAGTCATTAATTTTAAATGGAGTTTTTCAAACGTTTATTACAAACGTTGGGGTAGTTTTTCAGTTTATAACTGAATCAGTAATAAAGTTAGTGACTGGCTACGAGACGAATCATCATTAATTATTCTTGGTTTTGTTTTGCCTTTCGTGTAGATATTCTGTGCGGAGGAGTCATTATCTGTAGATGGAATTAGTCAAATGGTTATTACAAACGTCGAAGTTAGTTTTTCAGTTTATAACTGGATCCCTAATAAAGTTATCGACTGGCTACGAAACTAAATATTTGGGCAAAAGACGCAATTGGATTAAAATAATTGTATCTAGAAATGAAAATAGGGTCTAGCGTCCTAGTGTCTCCTGCGAACAGTTTTAGTATGTTGCGAAGTCACCAATGATTAATTAGTGGCATGTTTGATATTTTGGAGCGCTCACATGTGTGAGTTCGGATATAATAGTATCGGGCCAGTTTCAAGGCCAGTCTGCGTTAGGTTTTACGATCTGGTTGTGCCCTAGACCGCCAAGCTCTAAAAGTTGTTCGGAAATAGGTCGACACACCAGACCGATGTACAACATGATTACAAACCGCATCCCACTGATAAACATAGCAACCAACCAACAAAGGGGCTAGAAAAGATCTAGGCACAGCAAACCAATATACAGCACGATTACAAACTGCATCCCATTGTTAAACTTACTGAATATAACGACACTTCTGATTGATTGAAACTTAAGTTAATTCAGACATTCGTAATAATTTGTCTCGATCTACTTGTCCCGAATACCAGTCGATTAAGTAATTTATTAACAAGAAAGTCTAGCTGAATAGGTATTGTACATGTCCTTAAACTATAGCTGATTGCTCAACGTCTAAATAACATCAATTGAATTATAACACGTCCCACGTAGCCGTTTATGAATAGTTTTCAGTCGTAAGAGTTAATCAAGGTTTTCTATAACTCATTTTTACCAGCTGTATAAATGAATTTTCTTGGTTCAGTTCTAACATGTTGTATTTCCCGAGAGGAAAGCCTCTTCTCTGCTCAAATATCCATCACCAAGTAAATTGAATTGTTATATTTCGGAAGTTGATCTGAAAACCGACAGTAAATAGTGATAATCAATTTCAATACATAGTTGAAATTTAACTAACAATATGCTCACTTCAACATTAAGAATTCGGAGTAAAATAAGAGAAAATTGACAAATTTCCTCTCTTCACAATGCTTCCAAATTTCTCTTGAATCTTAACCAATTAAAGATCTGAATCAGAAACCATTCATCAAATTTCGTCACGTCACAATGCTTCCAAATTTCTCTTGAATTTGAACGAATAAAAGATCTAAATATGAAAACCATTCATCAAAATTCTGCTTCCTTCATATTGATTATCTGTCATTGCTATGTCATCAGAATTATCCTTAAAATAATTTGAAGTGGCGATTCACGCCAATTAGTAGAACTAGGCTGTTCCGGGGTGATACCCCAGCCATTTCTATTCATGGCTGGTCAGAAATTTGTCACGTTCAGACGTGCCGGAGATGATCTTGTTACAACAAATGTCTCTTGAACGTTTGATAAAATGTCTTATAATTAACGGAGTATGTCTAAAACTGACGCCATTACCAGACGTAATGCCCCGCCAACGACAATCTACAGGCGAGTTTTTATTGACAATAATTTAAAGACCACCTGATCATCACCAGACTTTCCTGATTAGCAAATCGTGTTTATAACATATAGAGTTTGTCTGTATTAACGTACATATAATCTTGTAGACAACATTCTTGATTATTTTGATATATACGTGATAAAAGTATATACTTATATGTTCATCGATTGACAATATATACAGTTGACTTCAAGAATCTTGATTGGTAGACACTCGTATTTATCTGAAAATTCCAGACATAGAAAAAGGAGATCTCTTAAGACACGGGCTAACATTGCTATAACAAGAGAATGTAGGGAAGATTGTGACTAATAAGATACCGGGATGGTGTATTAGGGTCATGTATGAGTGTAGGTAATAGGACAGCCATACACAGGCTCATCGCCCGAAATACAGATTGATCACCTATTTGATACAAATACACAATTTGTTCTTCTACAGGCGACGACATAACTATCACAATTCAAGTAATTGATCTTCTGTTTTAGTAGATCATTCTCGTTATCCAGGTGTTTGTTGTTTCATATTTTACTTTACAAACATCCTCATCTAGAGCTAGACAATATAGTGTTGACAAATGTAGTTCAAATTCAAAGAAAGATCTCATTCTGTTTTAGCTTAACACAAAAAGAAATTTTGCCCCCAAATTTTCCTCTCGAGTGCCCTTTTTTTAAAAAAAAAACACGAAATTGACATTACGTCATAAGGGAGCTATGTCTAAACTGTAGCGCCACTTAGACTCAGTTAAATAGTATCTTGTCTAAGACAAGGTACGATCTAGTTAGTTATAAGTAGTATGATGTGTAAGGCATGGTCAAAGAATGGTCTTAGGCTGTTTTAGCACGGTACGCTCTAAGTAGTATTTATTAGTATTTAGCTAACGACAGGACACGACCTTGTTAATTAAGAACTGTATCATGCATAAGGCAAGGTACGTTTACTTTGGTTTATTTGTGAATTTCATATAGCTAACAAATATTCAGGTTTCATCACTAAACAGAATAATATTTGTATATTGAGAATCTGTGATTGCTATGATAACACTTTCTGTTCAACACATAGGGTAATGGAGTCTAAAGAATAAGATAAAAATACATTTCCTTTTCCAGGTTAAAACATTAACTACTATTGATAAATACTTTTATGCCAGGATGCTTTCAGAATTCTGACGAAAGAAATAGTACTTCCTTTTAACATCCAAAGCCTTTCGGCAACACCAATAAAAACGTTCTTCTTGTCTTTGAAAAATTCAAATAAATATCGACATTTGTTGACATACACGAACATTCCATTCACCCATTTGTAAGCAAGAAAGATAAAAAAAAGAAATTCCAATGTGTTCTATGATAATAACAAAGTAAAAGAGTAATTTACGTGAATGTAACCCTAGAAACTTGTCTTCTGTATTCTAGTATAATTGGTTTTAAACTCGATACAATCTTGTGTACTTGAACGTAATAACCGTCTTACTCAATCCAACATTTACAAGTGTAGCAATTATTCTTCTAAATGGAAGCCATGAAAAAAAAGCTATCGTGTTAAAAGCATATTGTCTGGT
This sequence comes from Patella vulgata, assembly GCF_932274485.2. Classification (NCBI taxonomy): domain Eukaryota; kingdom Metazoa; phylum Mollusca; class Gastropoda; family Patellidae; genus Patella; species Patella vulgata. Next base: position 11,979,360 of record NC_065885.2, read on the forward strand.
AGAATTGCCATTTCGAAAATACAAAAAATAGTCGACCACTGCTAACGGGTTGTAAAAACCTATGTTAAACGTAATGGCTTCAAAATCAATATAAAAAGAAATGTAGTGGTCTAAATCCTGTCTCTTAAAACATGGATTCTAAAGTAAGACACAATGTCTTCAAATAAAAACGTCAGTCATAATAAAACAAACGTGTATCAATAAAACTGTTTTCCTGTAATCATCATTAAAACTATTTTATTGTTTTCTGTCTTTCTGTAGATATAATGGACGGAGGAGCTTTTCAAATGTTTATTACAAACGTCGATGTAGTTTTTCAGTTTATAACTGAATCAGTAATAAAGTTAGTTAGTAACTGGCTACAGAACGAATCATCATTAATTATTCTTGGTTTTGTTTTGCCTTTCGTGTAGATATTCTGTGCGGAGGAGTCACTATCTGTAGATGGAATTTGTCAAATGGTTATTACATTCGTCGAAGTTAGTTTTTCAATTGATAACTGGATCCGTAATAAAGTTATCGACTGGCTACGAAACTAAATATTTGGGCAAAAGACGCAACTGGTTTAACATAATTGTATTTAGAAATGAAAATGGGGTCTAGCGTCCTAGATGTCTCCTGCGACTGGGCTAATGAAGACAGGAACAGTTTTAGTATGTTGCCAAGTCACCAAGGACTAATTATTAGCATGTTGATATTTTGAAGGCATGTGTGGGTTCGGATATAATAGTATCGGGCCAGTTTCAAGGCCAGTCTGCGTTAGGTGTTACGATCTGGTTGTGCCCTGGACCGCCAAGCTCTAAAAGTTGTTCGGAAAGAGGTCGACACACCAGACCGATGTACAATATGATTACAAACCCCATCGCACTGCTAAACATAGCGGTACCTCTGAGTGATTGAGTCAACCAACAAAGGGGCTAGAAAAGATCTAGGAACAGCAAACCAATATACAGCACGATTACAAACTGCATCCCATTGTTAAACATACTGAATATAACGACACTTCTGAATGATTGAAACTGAAGTTAATTCAGACATTCGTAATAATTTGTCTCGATCCACTAGTCCCGAATACCAGTCGATTAAGTAATTTATTACAAGAAAGTCTAGTTGAATAGGTATTGTACATATCCTTAAACTATAGCTGATTGCTCAACGTCTAAATAACATCAATTGAATTATAACACGTCCCACGTAGCCGTTTATGAATAGTTTTCAGCCGTAAGAGTTAATCAAGGTTTTCTATAACTCATTTTTACCAGCTGTATAAATGAATTTTCTTGCTTCAGTTCTAACATGTTGTATTTCCCGAGGGGAAAGCCACTTCTCTGCTCAAATATCAATCACCAAGTAAATTGAATTGTTATATCTCGGAAGTTGATCTGAAAACCGACAGTAAATAGTGATAATCAATTTAATACATAGTTGAAATCTAACTAACAATATGCTCACTTCAATATTAAGAATTCTGGGTAAAATAAGAGAAAATTGACAAATTTCCTCTCTTCACAATGTTTCCAAATTGCTCTTGAATTTTAACCAATTAAAGATCCAAATCAGAAACCATTCATAAAATTTCTTCACGTCACAATGCTTACAAATTTCTCTTGAATTTGAACGAATTAAAGATCTAAATATGAAAACCATTCATCAAAATTCTGCTTGCTTCATATTGATTATCTGTCATTGATATGTCATCAGAATTATCCTTAAAATAATTTGAAGTAGCGATTCACGCCAATTAGTAGAACTAGGCTTTTCCGGAGTGATACCCCAGCCATTTCTATTCATGGCTGGTCAGAAATTTGTCACGTTCAGACGTGCCAGAGATGATCTTGTTACAACAAATGTCTCTTAAACTTTTGATAAAATGTCTTATAATTAACGGAGTATGTCTAAAACTGACGTCATTACCAGACGTAATGCGCCGCCAACGACAATCTACAGGCGAGTTTTTATTGATAATAATTTAAAGACCACCTGATCATCACCAGACTTTCCTGATTAGCAAATCGTGTTTATAACATATAGAGTTTGTCTGTATTAACGTACATATAATCTTGTAGACAACATTCTTGATTATTTTGATATATACGTGATAAAAGTATATACTTATATGTTCATCGATTGACAATATATACCGTTGACTTCAAGAATCTTGATTGATAGACTCTTGTATTTATCTGAAAATTCCAGACATAGAAAAAGGAGATCTCTTAAAAAACGGGCTAACATTGCTATAACAAGAGAATGTAGGGAAGATTGTGACTAATAAGTTACCGGGATGGTGTATTAGGGTCATGTATGAGTGTAGGTAATAGGACAGCCATACACAGGCTCATCACTCTAAATACAGATTGATCACCTATTTGATACAAATACACAATTTGTTCTTCTACAGACGACGACATAACTATCACAATTCAAATAATTGATCTTCTGTTTTAGTGGATCATTGTCGTTATCCAGGTGTTTGTGGTTTCATATTGTACTTCACAAACATCCTCATCTAGACAATATAGTGCTGACAACACAAATCAAAGAAAGGTCTTCTTCTGTTTCAGCAAGGTGCGCTTTAAGTAGTATTTAGTAGTATTTAGCTTACGACAGGGTAAGCTTTATTTAATTAAGAGTAGGATCATGCATAAGACAAGATCATGTATAGGATCGTGTATAAGGCAAGGTGCGTTTACTTTGGTTTATTTCTAGAACAACCGATGCCACTTCTCATTTATTTGGGAATTTCATATAGCTAACAAATATATTTGTTCAGCATATCGTGCAATGGAGTCTAAAGAATAAGATAAAAACATATATTTCCTTTTCCAGGTTAAAACATTAACTACTATTGATAAATACTTCTATGCCAGGATGCTTTCAGAATTCTGACGAAAAAAGTCTTTCCTTTTAACATCCAAAGCCTTTCGGCAACATCAATAGTCAACCACTGCTAACACGTTGTAAAAACTTCTTGACTTTGAAAAATTCAAATAAATATCGACATTTGTTGAAATACACGAACATTCCATTCACCCATTTGTAAGCAAAAAAGATAAAAAAGAAATTCCAATGTGTTCGATGATAATAACAAAGTAAAAGAGTAATTGGAGTGAATGTAACCCTAGAAACTTGTCTTCTGTATTCTAGTATAATTGGTTTTAAACTCGATACAATCTTGTGTACTTGAACGTAATAACCACCTTACTCAATCCAACATTTTCAAGTGTAGCAATTATTCTTCTAAATGGAAGCCATGAAAACCTATCGTGTTAAAAGCATATTGTCTGGTAGAATTGCCATTTCGAAAATACAAAAAATAAATAGTCAACCACTGCTAACACGTTGTAAAAACTTCTTGACTTTGAAAAATTCAAATAAATATCGACATTTGTTGAAATACACGAACATTCCATTCACCCATTTGTAAGCGAAAAAGATTTAAAAAAAAGAAATTCCAATGTGTTCGATGATAATAACAAAGTAAAAGAGTAATTTGCGCGAATGTAACCCTAGAAACTTGTCTTCTGTATTCTAGTATAATTGGTTTTAAACGCGATACAATCTTGTGTACTTGAACGTAATAACCGCCTTACTCAATCCAACATTTACAATTGTAGAAATTATTCTTCTAAATGGAAGCCATGAAAAAAAAGCTATCGTGTTAAAAGCATATTGTCTGGTAGAATTGCCATTTCGAAAATACAAAAAATAGTCAACCACTGCTAACGGGTTGCAAAAATCTCTGTTAAACGTATTGGCTTCAAAATCAATATAAAAAGAAATGTAGTGGTCTAATTCCTGTCTCTTAAAACATGGATTCTAAAGTAAGACACAATGTCTTCAAATAAAAACGTCAGCCATAAAAAAACAAACGTGTATCAATAAAACTGTTTTCCTGTAATCATCATTAAAACTATTTTATTGTTTTTTGTCTTTCGGTAGATATAATGGACGGAGGAGTTTATTAATTTTAAATGGAGTTTTTCAAACGTTTATTACAAACGTCGGGGTAGTTTTTCAGTTTATAACTGAATCGGTAATAAAGTTAGTGACTGGCTACGAGACGAATCATCATTAATTATTCTTGGTTTTGTTTTGCCTTTCGTGTAGATATTCTGTGCGGAGGAGTCATTATCTGTAGATGGAATTAGTCAAATGGTTATTACAAACGTCGAAGTTAGTTTTTCAGTTTATAACTGGATCCCTAATAAAGTTATCGACTGGCTACGAAACTAAATATTTGGGCAAAAGACGCAATTGGATTAAAATAATTGTATCTAGAAATGAAAATAGGGTCTAGCGTCCTAGTTGTCTCCTGCGAACAGTTTTAGTATGTTGCCAAGTCACCAAGGATTAATTAGTGGCATTTTTGATATTTTGGAGCGCTCACATGTGTGATTTCGGATATAATAGTATCGGGCCAGTTTCAAGGCCAGTCTGCGTTAGGTTTTACGATCTGGTTGTGCCCTAGACCGCCAAGCTCTAAAAGTTGTTCGGAAATAGGTCGACACACCAGACCGATGTACAACATGATTACAAACCGCATCCCACTGCTAAACATAGCGTTACCTCTGAGTGATTGAGTCAACCAACAAAGGGGCTAGAAAAGATCTAGGCACAGCAAACCAATATACAGCACGATTACAAACTGCATCCCATTGTTAAACTTACTGAATATAACGACACTTCTGATTGATTGAAACTTAAGTTAATTCAGACATTCGTAATAATTTGTCTCGATCCACTTGTCCCGAATACCAGTCGATTAAGTAATTTATTAACAAGAAACTCTAGCTGAATAGGTATTGTACATGTCCTTAAACTATAGCTGATTGCTCAACGTCTTTGAATTATAACACGTCCCACGTAGCCGTTTATGAATAGTTTTCAGCCGTAAGAGTTAATCAAGGTTTTCTATAACTCGTTTTTACCAGCTGTATATCTCGGAAGTTGATCTGAAAACCTACAGTAAATAGTGATAATCAATTTAATACATAGTTGAAATTTAACTTAGAATATGCTCACTTCAACATTAAGAATTCGGGGTAAAATAGGAGAAAATTGAAAAATGTCCTCTCTTAACAGTGCTTCCAAATTTCTCTTGAATTTTAACCAATTAAAGATCCAAATCAGAAAACCATTCATCAAATTTCTTCACGTCACAATGCTTCCAAAGTTCTCTTGAATTTGAACGAATTAAAGATCTAAATATGAAAACCATTCATCAAAATTCTGCTTGCTTCATATTGATTATCTGTCATTGATATGTCATCAGAATTATCCTTAAAATAATTTGAAGTGGCGATTCACGCCAATTAGTAGAAATAGGCTGTTCTGGAGTGTTACCCCAGCCATTTCTATTCATGGCTGGTCAGAAATTTGTCACGTTCAGACGTGCCAGAGATGATCTTGTTACAACAAATGTCTCTTGAACGTTTGATAAAATGTCTTATAATTAACGGAGTATGTCTAAAACTGACGCCATTACCAGACGTAATGCCCCGCCAACGACAATCTACAGGCGAGTTTTTATTGACAATAATTGAAAGACCACCTGATCATCACCAGACTTTCCTGATTAGCAAATCGTGTTTATAACATACAGAGTTTGTCTGTATTAACGTACAGATAATCTTGTAGACAACATTCTTGATTATTTTGATATATACGTGATAAAAGTATATATTTATATGTTCATCGATTGACAATATATACCGTTGACTTCAAGAATCTTGATTGGTAGACACTCGTATTTATCTGAAAATTCCAGACATAGAAAAAGGAGATCTCTTAAGACACGGGCTAACATTGCTATAACAAGAGAATGTAGGGAAGATTGTGACTAATAAGATACCGGGATGGTGTATTAGGGTCATGTATGATTGTAGGTAATAGGACAGCCATACACAGGCTCATCGCCCGAAATACAGATTGATCACCTATTTGATACAAATACACAATTTGTTCTTCTACAGGCGACGACATAACTATCACAATTCAAGTAATTGATCTTCTGTTTTAGTGGATCATTCTCGTTATCCAGGTGTTTGTTGTTTCATATTTTACTTTACAAACATCCTCATCTAGAGCTAGACAATATAGTGTTGACAAATGTAGTTCAAATTCAAAGAAAGATCTCATTCTGTTTTAGCTTAACACAAAAAGAAATTTTGCCCCCAAATTTTCCTCTCGAGTGCCCTTTTTTTAAAAAAAAAACGAAATTGACATTACGTCATAAGGGAGCTATGTCTAAACTGTAGCGCCACTTAGACTCAGTTAAATAGTATCTTGTCTAAGACAAGGTACGATCTAGTTAGTTATAAGTAGTATGATGTGTAAGGCATGGTCAAAGAATGGTCTTAGGCTGTTTTTAGCACGGCACACTCTAAGTAGTATTTATTAGTATTTAGCTAACGACAGGGCACGACCTTGTTAATTAAGAACTGTATCATGCATAAGGGAAGGTACGTTTACTTTGGTTTATTTGTGAATTTCATATAGCTAACAAATATTCAGGTTTCATCACTAAACAGAATAATATTTGTATATTGAGAATCTGTGATTGCTATGATAACACTTTCTGTTCAACACATAGGGTAATGGAGTCTAAAGAATAAGATAAAAATATATTTCCTTTTCCAGGTTAAAACATTAACTACTATTGATAAATACTTCTATGCCAGGATGCTTTCAGAATTCTGACGAAAGAAATAGTACGTCCTTTTAACATCCAAAGCCTTTCGGCAACACCAATAAAAACGTTCTTCTTGTCTTTGAAAAATTCAAATAAATATCGACATTTGTTGAAATACACGAACATTCCATTCACCCATTTGTAAGCAAGAAAGATAAAAAAAAGAAATTCCAATGTGTTCTATGATAATAACAAAGTAAAAGAGTAATTTACGTGAATGTAACCCTAGAAACTTGTCTTCTGTATTCTAGTATAATTGGTTTTAAACTCGATACAATCTTGTGTACTTGAACGTAATAACCGTCTTACTCAATCCAACATTTACAAGTGTAGCAATTATTCTTCTAAATGGAAGCCATGAAAAAAAAGCTATCGTGTTAAAAGCATATTGTCTGGTAGAATTGCCATTTCGAAAATACAAAAAATAGTCGACCACTGCTAACGGGTCGTAAAAACCTATGTTAAACGTAATGGCTTCAAAATCAATATAAAAAGAAATGTAGTGGTCTAAATCCTGTCTCTTAAAACATGGATTCTAAAGTAAGACACAATGTCTTCAAATAAAAACGTCAGTCATAATAAAACAAACGTGTATCAATAAAACTGTTTTCCTGTAATCATCATTAAAACTATTTTATTGTTTTTTGTCTTTCTGTAGATATAATGGACGGAGGAGTCATTATTTTTAAATGGAGTTTTTCAAATGTTTATTACAAACGTCGATGTAGTTTTTCAGTTTATAACTGAATCAGTAATAAAGTTAGTTAGTAACTGGCTACAGAACGAATCATCATTAATTATTCTTGGTTTTGTTTTGCCTTTCGTGTAGATATTCTGTGCGGAGGAGTCATTATCTGTAGATGGAATTTGTCAAATGGTTATTACATTCGTCGAAGTTAGTTTTTCAATTTATAACTGGATCCGTAATAAAGTTATCGACTGGCTACGAAACTAAATATTTGGGCAAAAGACGCAACTGGATTAACATAATTGTATTTAGAAATGAAAATGGGGTCTAGCGTCCTAGATGTTTCCTGCGACTGGGCTAATGAAGACAGGAACAGTTTTAGTATGTTGCCAAGTCACCAAGGACTAATTATTAGCATGTTGATATTTTGAAGGCATGTGTGGGTTCAGATATAATAGTATCGGGCCAGTTTCAAGGCCAGTCTGCGTTAGGTTTTACGATCTGGTTGTGCCCTGGACCGCCAAGCTCTAAAAGTTGTTCGGAAAGAGGTCGACACACCAGACCGATGTACAACATGATTACAAACCGCATCGCACTGCTAAACATAGCGTTACCTCTGAGTGATTGAGTCAACCAACAAAGGGGCTAGAAAAGATCTAGGCACAGCAAACCAATATACAGCACGATTACAAACTGCATCCCATTGTTAAACATACTGAATATAACGACACTTCTGAATGATTGAAACTGAAGTTAATTCAGACATTCGTAATAATTTGTCTCGATCCACTAGTCCCGAATACCAGTCGATTAAGTAATTTATTACAAGAAAGTCTAGTTGAATAGGTATTGTACATATCCTTAAACTATAGCTGATTGCTCAACGTCTAAATAACATCAATTGAATTATAACACGTCCCACGTAGCCGTTTATGAATAGTTTTCAGCCGTAAGAGTTAATCAAGGTTTTCTATAACTCATTTTTACCAGCTGTATAAATGAATTTTCTTGCTTCAGTTCTAACATGTTGTATTTCCCGAGGGGAAAGCCACTTCTCTGCTCAAATATCAATCACCAAGTAAATTGAATTGTTATATCTCGGAAGTTGATCTGAAAACCGACAGTAAATAGTGATAATCAATTTCAATACATAGTTGAAATCTAACTAACAATATGCTCACTTCAATATTAAGAATTCTGGGTAAAATAAGAGAAAATTGACAAATTTCCTCTCTTCACAATGTTTCCAAATTTCTCTTGAATTTTAACCAATTAAAGATCCAAATCAGAAACCATTCATCAAATTTCTTCACGTCACAATGCTTCCAAAGTTCTCTTGAATTTGAACGAATTAAAGATCTAAATATGAAAACTATTCATCAAAATTCTGCTTGCTTCATATTGATTATCTGTCATTGATATGTCATCAGAATTATCCTTAAAATAATTTGAAGTGGCGATTCACGCCAATTAGTAGAACTAGGCTGTTCTGGAGTGTTACCCCAGCCATTTCTATTCCTGGATGTTCAGAAATTTGTCACGTTCAGACGTGCCGGAGATGATCTTGTTATAACAAATGTCTCTTGAACGTTTGATAAAATGTCTTATAATTAACGGAGTATGTCTAAAACTGACGCCATTACCAGACGTAATGCCCCGCCAACGACAATCTACAGGCGAGTTTTTATTGACAATAATTTAAAGACCACCTGATCATCACCAGACTTTCCTGATTAGCAAATCGTGTTTATAACATATAGAGTTTGTCTGTATTAACGTACATATAATCTTGTAGACAACATTCTTGATTATTTTGATACATACGTGATAAAAGTATATACTTATATGTTCATCGATTGACAATATATACCGTTGACTTCAAGAATCTTGATTGATAGACCCTCGTATTTATCTGAAAATTCCAGACATAGAAAAGGGAGATCTCTTAAGACACGGGCTAACATTGCTATAACAAGAGAATGTAGGGAAGATTGTGACTAATAAGATACCAGGATGGTGTATTAGGGTCATGTATGAGTGTAGGTAATAGGACAGCCAGACACAAGCTCATCACTCTAAATACAGATTGATCACCTATTAGATACAAGGGGGGTTGGATGGCGGAATGGTTAGCGTGCGCGCGCTGTATCCTAAAGTCTGTCATTGAGTCGACTGGCGTGGTTTCGAATCCCCGGTTGTACGTGACAAGGACTATGGTCGCCTGTCCAACCTCCGGGTCCTCCGGTTTCCTCCCACTGTTTCATATTGTACTTTACAAACATCCTCATCTAGAGCTAGACAATATAGTGTTGACAAATGTAGTTCAAATTCAAAGAAAGATCTCATTCTGTTTTAGCTTAACCAAAAAAGAAATTCTGCCCCAAAATTTTCCTCTCGAGTGCCTTTTTTTAAAAAAAAAAACGAAATTGAACATTACGTCATAAGGGAGCTATGTCTAAACTGTAGCGCCACTTAGACCTAGTTAAATGACAAGGTACGATCTAGGTAGTTATAAGTAGTATGATGTGTAAGGCATGGTCAAATAATGGTCGTATGCTGTTTTTAGCACGGTACGCTCTAAGTAGTATTTATTAGTATTTAGCTTACGACAGGGCACGACCTTGTTAATTAAGAACTGTATCATGCATAAGGCAAGGTGCGTTTACTTTGGTTTATTTGTGAATTTCATATAGCCAACAAATATATTTGTATCTTTGTATTTACGGCAAAATTCAGGTATCATCACTAAAAAGAATAATATTTGTATATTGAGAATCTGTGATTGCTATGATAACATTTTCTGTTCAGCATATCGTGCAATGGAGTCTAAAGAATAAGATAAAAACATATATTTCCTTTTCCAGGTTAAAACATTAACTACTATTGATAAATACTTCTATGCCAGGCTGCTTTCAGAATTCTGACGAAAAAAATAGTCCTTCCTTTTAACATCCAAAGCCTTTCGGCAACATCAATAAAAACGTTCTTCTTGTCTTTGAAAAATTCAAATAAATATCGACATTTGTTGAAATACACGAACATTCCATTCACCCATTTGTAAGCAAAAAGATAAAAAAAAGAAATTCCAATGTGTTCGATGATAATAACAAAGTAAAAGAGTAATTTGCGCGAATGTAACCCTAGAAACTTGTCTTCTGTATTCTAGTATAATTGGTTTTAAACCTGATACAATCTTGTGTACTTGAACGTAATAACAGCCTTACTCAATCCAACATTTACAAGTGTAGCAAATATTCTTCTAAATGGAAGTCATAAAAAAGCTATCGTGTTAAAAGCATATTGTCTGGTAGAATTGCCATTTCGAAAATACAAAAAATAAATAGTCAACCACTGCTAACGGGTTGTAAAAACCTATGTTAAACGTAATGGCTTCAAAATCAATATAAAAAGAAGTGTAGTGGTCTAAGTCCTGTCTCTTAAAACATGGATTCTAAAGTAAGACACAATGTCTTCAAATAAAATCGTCAGCCATAATAAAACAAACGTGTTTCTATAAAACTGTTTCCTTGTAATTATCATTAAATCTATTTGATTGTTTTTTGTCTTTTTGTAGATATTATGTGCGGAGAACTCATTATTTTTAAATGGAGTTTTTCAAATGTTTATTACAAACGTCAAAGGTAGCTTTTTAATTTATAGCTGAATCCCTAATAAAGTTATTGACTGGCTATGAAACTAAATATTTGGGCAACTGGATTAAAATAATTGTATTTAGGAATGAAAATGGGTGCTAACGTGTAGTACTATGGGTCGTCTGTCAGACATGGAATTGCCATTTCGAAAATACAAAGTGGGCCCACGACAAACCGGTCACCACATCCTACGTATGACCCACACACTCTTTTCTTACTACATATCCTGGAATAGCCCTTGATCGTCTAGTTTGTTTCTTTACTTCCTATTCTGACATTCCACGTCAGGGGATCACGGTGTCTAAGTGGGTAAACGCTGGCTCGCTAGTCTTGAAGTTGGGTGTTCGATCCCTGCATTGGCCGAGAAAGTTCATCCAGATTTTCTGGCGTGGTTTCCTCTTGTCAGTGATGCAAGATGGAGGGCCTGGCAACGACAGCTGTCTAGTTGTTCGGAAGGGACGAAAAACCGAGGTCCCCTGTACACATTGGCGTGCACGTAAAAGACTCCTTGGAATTCGATATAAAAGTAGGCCGTAGTGTCGCTGTCCGGGCAAAATTTCCCTCACAGCACACTGTATGGCGAATGCTCGTCTTCATTAGTCCAGTTCGGAGCAGAACAGTAGGACGTTAAATCCCATTTCATTTTATTTCATTTCATTCATTCATTCCACGTCAATGACAGCTTCACGTTGTGATTGAATATACTGCATCTTAAATAGTATGATTAACCGGAACAGCAAATACAAGAGTCTATTGACTACCGTTTGAAATTAAGCTGGATACATATGTTACAAGCATAGATTACAACACATTACTTAAAATTAACTTGTCTTTCTCTCCTCCCCAACTCCTGTGAAAGTCTAAACAACGTGGCTAGACTCAGGAACTCACTTCATCATATGGTCGTCTATAGAACACTAAGGAATCTTAATGATGTTTTCTAAAATCTATAGGATCTAAATCAGTCTTATAACATTCACAGTGTCCTTGAGACAGCTCTGTCAATTATTCAATTGGACAAATATTACGTAATTAATTATAATGATTGGTTACTAAAGCTAAATGATGCAATGGGAATTTTCCACCACGAGTGATCTGATGATATTTTTTTCACATAGAACCAGCCGTTTTTATAAATCTTTTTATGTGCCAACAAAATCACTCATTTATTTGAGTTGGTGAGATATGACTTCTCTATAATTTGGAACCAATCACTAGTTAAAGATGTAATATAACGCTAGTATTAATTTAAATAACAACATTCTACAATAGTCTTACATACTTCCTACCTGTCTGCTGCGACTGGGCTAATGAAGACAACAACACTTTTGGTATGTTGCCAAGTCACCAAGGATATAATAGTATGCGGTCAGATGCAAGGCCGGTCTGCGTTAGGTTTTAAGATCTGGTTGTCAACATGTTGTCAACCAACAAAGGGGCTAGAACATATCTAGACACAGCAAACCAATATACAGCACGATTACAAACTGCATCCCATTATTAAACTTACTGAATATAACGACACTTCTGATTGATTGAAACTTAAGTTAATTCAGACATTCGTAATAATTTGTCTTGATCCACTAGTCCCGAATACCAGTCGATTAAGTAATTTATTTACAAGAAAGTCTAGTTGAATAGGTATTGTACATATCCTTAAACTATAGCTGATTGCTCAACGTCTAAATAACATCAATTGAATTATAACACGTCCCACGTAGTCGTTTATGAATAGTTTTCAGCCGTAAGAGTTAATCAAGGTTTTCTATAACTCATTTTTACCAGCTGTATAAATGAATTTTCTTGCTTCAGTTCTAACATGTTGTATTTCCCGAGGGGAAAGCCACTTCTCTGCTCAAATATCAATCACTAAGTAAATTGAATTGTTATATCTCGGAAGTTGATCTGAAAACCGATAGTAAATAGTGGTAATCAATTTCAATACATAGTTGAAATTTAACTAACAATATGCTAACTTCAACATTAAGAATTCGGAGTAAAATAAGAGAAAATTGACAAATTTCCTCTCTTCACAATGTTTCCAAATTTCTCTTGAATTTTAACCAATTAAAGATCCAAATCAGAAACCATTCATCAAATTTCTTCACGTCACAATGCTTCCAAAGTTCTCTTAAATTTGAACGAATTAAAGATCTAAATATGAAAACCATTCATCAAAATTCTGTTTGATTCATATTGATTATCTGTCATTGATATGTCATCAGAATTATCCTTAAAATAATTTGAAGTGGCGATTCACGCCAATTAGTAGAACTAGGCTGTTCTAGGGTGATACCCCAGCCATTTCTATTCATGGCTGGTCAGAAATTTGTCACGTTCAGACGTGCCAGAGATGATCTTGTTACAACAAATGTCTCTTAAACTTTTGATAAAATGTCTTATAATTAACGGAGTATGTCTAAAACTGACGTCATTACCAGACGTAATGCGCCGCCAACGACAATCTACAGGCGAGTTTTTATTGATAATAATTTAAAGACCACCTGATCATCACCAGACTTTCCTGATTAGCAAATTGTGTTTATAACATATAGAGCTTGTCTGTATTAACGTATATATAATCTTGTAGACAACATTCTTGATTATTTTGATATATACGTGATAAAAGTATATACTTATATGTTCATCGATTGACAATATATACCGTTGACTTCAAGAATCTTGATTGATAGACTCTCGTATTTATCTGAAAATTCCAGACATAGAAAAAGGAGATCTCTTAAGATTCGGGCTAACATTGCTATAACAAGAGAATGTAGGGGGGATTGCGACTAATAAGATACCAGGATGGTGTATTAGGGTCATGTATGAGTGTAGGTAATAGGACAGCCAGACACAGGCTCATCGCTCTAAATACAGATTGATAACCTATTTGATACAAGTACACAATTTGTTCTTCTACAGGCGACGACATAAATATCTCAATTCAAGTAATTGATCTTCTCTTTTAGTGGATCATTCTCGTTATCCAGGTGTTTGTTGTTTCATATTGTATTTTATATACATCATCATCTAGAGCTAGACAATATAGTGCTGACAACACAAATCAAAGAAAGGTTTTCTTCTGTTTCAGCAAGGTACGCTCTAAGTAGTATTTAGGAGTATTTAGCTTACGACAGGGTACGCTCTAATATTACTTTGGTTTATTTCTAGAACAACCAGGTGGGCGGAATGGCCGAATGGTCAGCCCGTGCCGCTATATCATAAGGTCTGTCACTGAGTCAACTGGCGTGGTTTTGATTCCCCGTTGTACGTGACAAGGAGTAGGGTCGCGTGTCCAACCTCGTGTGTTTTCTCCGGGATCGCCGATTCCCCCCCCCACTGCTAAAGACACCTACGCGCAAGCGAATTATTGAAATAAAATATTGAACCACATGTTAGTCTCTCTATCTCTCTCTCATCACTAAACAGAATATAATATTTGTATATTGAGAATCTGCGATTGCTATGATAACACTTTCTGTTCAGCACATAGTGCAATGGAGTCTAAAGATTAAGAAAAAATATATTTCCTTTTTGAGGATAAAATATTAACTACTATTGATAAATACTTCTATGTCAGGATGCTTTCAGAAATCTGACGAAAAAAGTTTTTCCTTTCGGCCACACCAGTAAAAATAAATATCGACATTTGTTGATTCACCCATTTGTAAGCAAACACATAAAGAAAAGAAATTCCAATTTGTTCGATGATAATAACAAAGTAAAAGAGTAATTTGCGTGAATGTAACCCTAGAAACTTGTCTTCTGTATTCTAGTATAATTGGTTTTAAACTCGATACAATTTTGTGAACTTGAACGTAATAACCACCTTACTCAATCCAACATTTACAAGTGTAGCAATTATTCTTCTAAAAGGAAGCCATCGTGTTAAAAGCATATTGTCTGGTAGAATTGCCATTTCGAAAATACAAAAAATAGTCAACCACTGTTAACGGGTTGTAAAAATTTAATGTTAAACCTAATGGCTTCAAAATCAATATAAAAAGAAATGTAGTGGTCTAAGTCCTGTCTAAAGTAATACACAATGTCGTCAAATAAAAACGTCAGCCATAAACAAAGAATGGCGGAAAGCCAACGTCATCCCTCTTCCAAAACCAGGTAAAGAGAGAACAAAGGCAGAGTCCTATCGACCAATAAGCTTGACATCCACACTGTGCAAAACCTTGGAAACAATGGTTAACATACGACTACAGTTCTATCTGGAGAGCAACCGACTGATCGACGAAAATCAAAGCGGGTTCAGGAAAGGGCGTTCAACAACGGACCACTTGGTGAGACTACAGCAAGTCATGTCGCAGGCACTCCTCTCTGGGAACCTGTTATGTGTCGTGTTCGTAGATTTAACTAAGGCTTTCGATTTAGTCTGGCTAGACGGGCTGCTCTTCAAGTTAGGACGTATTGGTATAACGGGCATACTGTTTCGGTGGATCAAAAGCTTTCTGAGGGATAGACAGATACAGGTGAATGTAGGCAGATTCCTGAGTGCCGGGCAAACATTAGAAAATGGCACGCCTCAGGGGTCGGTTATCAGTCCCACTCTCTTCAATATCATGATCAACAACATACAGAAATCTTCCTACCTCGACGCCAAAACTGAGTTAGCTAAATTTGCTGATGACAGTACGATATGGAGGAAAGGGAGGAACTTCTGTGAACTACAAAAGAACATGCAGAAGGCCTTAGACAAATTCATGGCATGGGCAAACGATTGGGGATTCAAAGTCTCGGAGAAGAAAACAGTCGGCATGCTTGTAAGCAGGGATAGAGGGATAAACAGAATGACTCTGTGTATGAACGGGAAAACCATCGAGTTTAAAGACCAAACCAAGTTCCTTGGCGTAATCTTTGACCGAAGGCTGACCTGGAAACCGCACATCGACGAGACTGTAGATAGATGCACCAAAATGAGGAAACTTAAACTTAATGAGGAAAATAACGGGCAGCACATGGGGTGCCAATAGAGTTACATTAATGATGGTGTATCGTTCTCTAAACGCTCTGTATTAGACTACGGCTCTTTGGCCTTCGTGAACTGTGCGCCAAAACTCTTAAGTAAGCTTGACACCATTCAATACAAAGCTCTGTGTATTGCGACCGGCGTAGGGCTTGGGACTAGGAGAGAGGCATTACTACAGGAAGCCGGGGAGTTGCCCCTATCCCTAAGAAGAAAAGAACTAGCGACAAGGTATTGGGCCAAGATCTCGCAACTGGGCGAAAGATCCCCTACTTTTGTCAGTCTACAAAAGACAAGATATGTAAGAGATCCTAGAAAGAAAAGCTTCAGCCAGGGTATCAGGGAAACAATCAAGGAACTGCAACTGGGGGAGCTCGTGATAAATGAACACGACCCTCCAGCGATCGCCCCTTGGACGCTCCCTATACCGCCGGTTAATCTAGATCTACTACAGAAAACTGACAAGAAAAACAACCCCACTGCTGCACGTGCTTTCTCTCTAGAACACCTGGAAGACAAATGGCCGTCTGATGACTGGGACCATGTGTACACGGATGGCTCACGCAATCCTGAAAGGGGCACCAGCTCGTTTGGAATATACCTGCCAAACGGGAAACAGGGAATAAGCAGGAAACTGCTCAATAACTGCTCGGTGTACACTGCAGAGCTTGTGGCCATTCGTGGCGCTATATCATGGATTTCCCATCAAAAGACTAGTAAGTTCGTCATTCCAAGCGACTCTCTGAGCAGTCTGATTTCAATCCAAAATGACAACTCGGACTCAAGACCAGAAGTCATTTTGGAAATCAGGCAGCTGTACCAGAAGGTTATAGAGAAGGGAAGCAAAGTAGAACTCGTGTGGATTCCATCACATGTCAACATTAGAGGAAACGAGGAGGCAGATCGACTCGCTAATGAAGGTCTCAAGGACACAGCACCACTCCGCACCATAGACTACAGCACCACGGAAATCTACAGTATGGTCAAAAGACAGGTCAATTCAATCTGGGAATTAAATCTCGTTGAACTTGACACATACAGATTCCGGCTGGATGACAAGATCTACACAAAGACAACACTCAATCACCCTAGAAGAGATATTTGTAGACTTATATGGAAGCTAAGGGTGAAAGAGCGGCTGCGAGACTACAAACACCAAGTCATCATCTGTGAGTGCGGAGAAGAATGTACCACCAACCATGTTCTGGTAGACTGCGAGGTATACGAGGAGGAGAGAAGGGAACTAGTGAGAACAATGGAGACCAACAACATACCATTCAACACTAAGAACCTACTCTTCCCGAGACCAGATCTGAAACTGCAAATCCTCGAACAAATCCACGCCCTAATGGACACAGTTGGACTAAGTAGAATAGTGAAGTAAGAGGGGGTCACGGTTAGACGGGCCCGGCATCTAAACACTAAACTACATTGGGGATTTATACCAAACTGGCAGGATAGTGGAGTAAGGGGGAGTCACGATCAGACGGACTCGGCATCTAAACACTATTCCACCAAAAACAGACACCAAACCTACAGAGTGGGATAGTGGAGTAAGGGGAGGTCACGATAAGACGGGCCTGGCACCTAAACACAAACCCCACAAAGATGACATCTACCAAACTAGCAGGATAGTGGAGTAAGGGGGAGTTACGGTCAGACGAACTCGGCACCTAAACACTATTCCGCAAATAAAACTGATACCAAACCCAGAGAGTGGGATAGTGGAGTAAGGGGAGGCCACGATAAGACGGGCCTGGCACCTAAACACTAAAACGATGACATCTACCAATCCAGAAGCAGACGAGATCATCTACCAAACGATATGTTTTATATTAAATAAAGGGAAGAACTTCCCACTAAACCAAATCCATGGCCTAAGGCCAAATGGAAAGATTGCAAAATCATATTCTAAAAAACAGGAATCAGCTTCGGCTCTCCTATGTCTTGTCTGCGATATCACTTATGTGGAAGCAGACGTTAAACACCAAGAACGAACGATAAACAAATGTGTGTCAATAAAACTATTTTTCTGTAATCATCATTAAATCTATTTGTTTTGGGTTTTTTGCCTTTCCTGTAGATATCCTGTGCCGAGGAGTTTTTCAAATGTTTATTACAACTTGTGAAAGTAGGTTTTTTTAATTTATAGCTGAATCCGTAATAAAGTTTTTGACTGGCTACGAAGCTAAATATTTGAACAAAAAACGGGGCTTGATTAAAACCACCAAGGACTGATAAATGTCATTTGTGAACATTTCAGAAATTGTAAAGATAAAGTTTTTGGAACACAGTTTCACACCCAATGAAAGAGAAAAGCGGGACGTTACATCCTCCATGCCAGACAAAATGGCCTTTCACCTTGAAACAGACAATGGTGACACCATCTTGAATCTAGAGCGGATTGCAACTATCCCGATGTACACCTTCACGGAAAATGGATTAGAAAAAATGAACATAGCTTCGCGGGTAAGTAGCCACGTGTGTCAACGGCAAACGGGTATCGTTGGTAATTTACGTAAATAAAATGTGTCAACGGTCACCGTTAGCGTATATTGGGGAAATAAAATGCATTGAAGGTAGCCTATCTCATTCCAAAAACAGAAGTGATGCTGGTTATGTGAATACGGTGCTGGCTCACTGACCCCACAGTCCAGGGTTCGACCCCAGCTTGGTTGAGTTTCCGGTCTTATTGCTCTTTGTCGGATGGGACGAAATATCGAGGTCCCGGTGCACACACTGGCGTGCACGCAGATGAACTCTTAGAAGTTAGAATACCGAGAAGAATAGACAGAAACTCCTCTGTCCTGGCAAAATTTTCCGCAAATAGGGCACTGTTTTGCCTATTTCCGTATTCATTAGCCCCGGTGGTACGGAAAAGTAAGACGATAAACCGAGTGTCATTTCATTTCCATTTAGCTATAGGGAGCCACGGTGGCTAAGTGAGTGCGACGCTGTCTTGCTAGTCTGGAGATCGCTGGTTCGATCCCGGTGTTGGCCGAGAAAGATCCTCGGTTTCCACTTGTCAATGGTAGCTGTCTAGTCGTTCGGATGGACGAAAAACCGAGGTTCCGTGTACACATTGACGTGCTCGTAAAAGATTCCTTGGCAGTTGTAATTCGATATAAGAGTAGGTCGTAGCGCTGTTATCCGGGCAAAATTTCTCTCACAGCACACTGTATGGCGTAAGCCTGTATTGATTGGCCCAGTCGCAGCAGAACAGTAGGACGTTAAACCCCATTTCATTTTATTTTACAATTTAGCTATATGTATTTTTGTTTGCTCTGTTATTGAAATTCTGTGGGTTTTTTTTGATTAATTGTTTAGTGTGTTGCTGTGTATAAGGATGAATTAAGAAAATCAGTAATAAAAATCAGTCGACAACAAGACCATCTACACATGTTTCACTTGGTAAGTATTTTTTGTGTTTTGTAATATTTGTAATAAATTTCTCCCAGCTACATTAAGATTTTGTCCATTTTTTTCGCTAATATTTTAATAGGGCATCTTATACTCCCTTGGGATTGACGGGAATTTCTGATCGTCGCCAAAATATCTAGGTGCAGAAGCTAAATCCAGCGCCGCATATCAGTTTACATCAAGCGACCATCTGTTAACAGATTCTTGTACATTATCCCTGCACAAAACCGGGGCTCTATTAAAGGAGCCCAGTTTCTAATTCAGTAGCATCCACATTCTTCGACATTGCAAACTCAGAGAGAGAAATGGAGTTAAACGTTCACTCGACACAAACTAGGACATTTCGAGACTAACATATGGTTCAATTTTATTTCAATAATTCACTTGCGCGTGGGGGTCTTTAGCAGTGGGAGGAAACCGGAGGACGCGGAGAAAAACCCACGGGGTAGACAGGCGACCCTACACCTTGTCACGTACAACCGGGGAATCGAAACCACGCCAGTTGACTCAGTGACAGACCTTATGATACAACTCGCACGTGCTAAACATTCGGCCATCCAACCCCGGAGAACTGATTAGGCCTTCCCCCCCCCCCATTCCAAACACAACTTATTGTTCAATTTAAATCAACATTGATATTGTTATCTTACCGTGAACAGATTGGCTTCAGCTAACCAATATTCAGCACACAAAAATTAGCACACGAATCGCGTGTCAGAATGCTTTCAAGGGCCATTTGTAATGAAGCGACTCGATGAAAGAGGCTAAACATACCCCGCAGGAGAATAGACTGGAACAACCAGACGACAAAGATTGACATAACTGATGAGACGTTACAGTAAAAACAGAAACGTTGGAATGTAAATCAGTTTATATACATTGAACGCACATTATTGTATGCGTTGCGACCCATTTATGTCCATTTCTAGATGCCGAAGAATAGCGGCTTAGCTCCTTTAAGATCGTCAACCCAACTCAAAAAAAAAAAAAAAAAAAAAAATATACACATGCTGAAATTAAAATAGCCCTCTTTCTAGATTTTCTGATCACAAACTTCGAGACAATTTCTATAAATTAACGAATTAATACCGTAATTTATTCTCAGTATGTGTGACAATATATTATGTTTTATTTTTACATATAGTGCACCATGGCAAATCTGCAACTAGAAAAAGAAGATTGCGGTGGCCCAACCCTTCTGTGCGTGCCCTAACCGCGTACTTATTTTGTTTAGAGGGATTATCCCGATTTTAACAGAGTCTCGGAAAAAAAAGTCCGTGTACGTATGAAATTTAACCCCCAAAATATAGAGGAATGGTGTATTTACCTTGTCTCAAAATTTCAGCTCAAAACATTGAGTTGTTTGCATGTAAACGTCAAGCCTGCTTATAATCTGGACACATAACCCTTTTAAGATTTCGAGTCAATGTTATATTGCCATTACTTTAGCGGTCTATACAGTGCAAGACCCACGTGCTGTACTTGATAACGAAAGGTAAATTTCAACTACACGTTATTTTTAGAATACAGCTTGGTACACTGATCTCCATTTGCAGACGAAGACTGACTGATTCAGATTTTTTGAAAACGTATCACGTATATTGAGTTAGTTGCTCGGCCCTATAAGGTAGAGGTTTTTAAGGGTTTTTAACACAATATTAAGCAGTTTTATTCTCCAAAATATAATCGACATTAGCCCTTAATGTCTGACTGTACTGGGCGATAGTTTATACTTTGTATAGTTTCCTATTACAATATTACCACTATATGTTATAATTAAAGGAAGGTGAAATAGAAATAGACGATAAAATCCATCAGTTATCACCATACAATAGTTTAGAGAATGAGGATGGCATGGATGTTTTTCATGTTCTTCAAGAAAAGGAAGAAGAAATACCTGTAACAGATTACTTTAAAGGTAGGTCTAAAAAAACTCCTAAACTACACGAAGCTGATTACCAGAACCAAGGAGGTTCGGATCAAAGTATTTCTTCACGCTGACATGATTAGAATTTGTGAAAGCAGTCCAGCTTGATTAGTCTGACTTGGTGGCGCACGCGAACATACACTGCCATCCGTTATAAGATCATGATAGTTCACAAGAGACGTTAATTGAGAAATTATTGTGTCGCATTCATTTTCTACCCAAATGTTTGAATCAAAATCCTAATTTTTACAAGAAACGAATTTTCCGCCGTATCTGATTTCCCGTACGTCATGTTTATTGGTACCTACAGATACAAATCCAAGTGTAAACGGAGCCATATGGCCACAGATCACTAATTGTTTCCCCATTGACTTTAATGTTAATTCTCGTCTCTTAGACCGGCTCTAACTTTTTCCCAAATTTTCGTTGGGTAGAACGCTTTCTGCCACAGATGGAGCAACATGTGGCAAACTCTTGCCCAAAAGCATGTATGAGGTTCACCATGAAAAACTTGAGATACACAAGTTGGAAGTAGAGACAAGTAAACATGCAATTTCCGGCCCTACATTTCAACGTAACCAACCTCACAACTCTTGTATCCTTCCGCCTCAAAATCATGAATATTCACCAAAACCTGGCTGAAAATGTATTTTCAAACCCTTTTTTTCGATTCTACACCAAAAAGTCAACAAAAATCGCCATGCAAAAGGGGGAAAAAGGGAAAGGGAGAGAGAGTCTAAAAATAACTTTGGCCCTTGTTTACGGCGTAGAAATATTTGGTGAGCTGTGTCCATATAGAATGACAGGAGTTACACTAACAACAAATATCTATTTCAAAATCCCCTGCATTGCCATTTGTAGGGTGGCCCACGCACCTACAGAAATACAGTCCACCGCTGATAGTTCGAGACTACCACTGAAGCGTGCACATTCGCCGTGTCGAGGCCAACTTTCTGACAGTTTGATACTATAAATAGCCATGGCACGTGCAATTCTCTACAAATCTATCAACTATTACAGCCGTAAAAAAATTATTGTTGACGATTTTGAATAGCAGTGAAATTAAGCTTCTTGGTTATTACAGCAGATTTAGAAATTACGTTCGTTTCATTTTTTAAATCGCTTTATCATTAACTGTACCGTTAAGAGCGGCATCTTTTGGTTTAGTACAAATAATATCTCAGAAACACTCGGGTTAGACAGGAACATGATACTAGCAGTAGTTTCATTTTACTTTTACAAGCTTCTTAAAACAATTGTTGAGCTAGCTAACGTGCTCATTTCTAAATTCAATTTCTTGTTCTAGCTTTCTGTTATGTTTCGTAAAAAAGTAGTCTTGATTATCCCGACCTGTCAATCAGCCCTAGAATGGTCGATAGACTGGTTAAGCGAGACTAATTTCAAAACAAGGGCACGTAACCTATCTTTTACTCAAAAGTGTCTGGATGTTATGGACGACACATGGAACCAGTTTTCAGTCTATTATTTATAGATGATTAATGGTCATAGCTTATTAAGTACAACATGATCGTTTATTTAGTGACTATAATTGTGTGAAACTGATTTGAGGCTTGGCATATATATAAATATTGTGGCGAAATTGTCGAGATATATGGAGATATTTATTTATGGTGGGTCACCCTACCATTTGTATAGATAAGTTCTGGCAACGACACATATGGGAATTTGATCCCTTAGTACAGTGACATCTAGCGATGATGTAACTCGTGTGAGATGTCGCATGGTCCTAGACATAAAGACATGAAAAATTGATTGATAAATTAATAATGGGATGGATTTCAATAATTAACGCGGTCTGACTGTTATTTATGTCGGTGATAGTCGGTGAATTCCAACTGCTAAGGGGTCTTTTACGTGCACACCAATGTGTACACGGAACCTCGGTTTTTCGTCCCATCCGAACGACTAGACAGCTGTCTTTGTCAGGCCCTCCGTCCTGCATCACTGACAAGGGGAAACCACGCCGGAAAAGCTGGATGAACTTTCTCGGCCAATGCAGGGATCGAACACCCGACCTCCAGGCTAGCGAGCCAGCGTCTTACCCACTTAGCCACGTGATCCCCCGTATTTGGTGGACTTCGGGCGTTCTATGTTACCTTCTGTTGTATGTGAAGTAAACACAAACAAAAACAATTCTATAAATTCAGTTTCAAGTACAATTTATTTGTATGGTTACAGTTTACAGTGCTCTTTTTACTACAAGACCCTACTGTCTGACATCTGTTAGCCACCCCCACACCCCAACCCACACATTCACACACGATTTCCCGTTTAGGAAATAGACACATTCTGATAATTGTACTGTTATCTTTAGATTTCAGAAGAATAATAAAACACAAGGTATCTAAAGTTGATTCTAATAATTCACGTCCTAAACGATCATTAGAAGAACATATTTATACAGTAGAGTTATGTTATATAGCAGATCATCAAGATTATCAAAAGTACGTATAAACTATTTCATACATCTTAATAGTGTGTGTCAACTGCCGTTCCTGTCTCTAAATAATACGGAATATGTTGGTGTTCCACTTCTGGGATCAGAAAAAAGGACATGAAATGATTGAGTGGTATAGTAGGATGGGGAAGGAGATATGATATTGGTAGGTGTGACAGGGGTAGGGTATAATATTGGTAACGATGAAGGTATGATAGTGGACAAGGATATGATATTGATAGGTGTGGAAGAGGGTAGGGTATGATATTGGTATCGATGAAGGTATGATAGTGGACAAGGATAAAATCAGATAGATGAATATTTTTGCATACAGGCAGAGATCAGAACCATACCATTACATAAATGACATTAGTGCACCAGCCATATAAACGATGGGATAGGATATAATAGGGTTGTGATGCGATAGGGGATGTGATTTATGGTGTGACAGTGGGGAGAAGGTGTTGGGTTAGGAGGTGATAGGGGATAGACCGTGATAGGATAATGATGTGTCTGGGGATAAGCAGTGGTAGAGATACGATATGATGGGATGGTCGGGAGAAGGTATTGCGGTAGGGTGTGATAGGGGATAAGCAGTGGTTGAGATAAGATATGACAGGGACATGATAATGTGTTGAGGTAGGGTGTGATAGGGGTATGATGTGACAGAGGATAAGCAGTAGTTGAAATACGATATGATAGGGACATGATGTGATGATGTGACAGGTAGTAGAAATGTGATAAAGATTGGGTGTGATAGTGAATGGACGTGAAAACATCCTTCCTCTACAGTTTAAATTACTTCCTAACGTATTCCCCTGTAATAACTTTCTGTCTAAATCAAAACAATAAACATCACCAAATTGCGGTTTTTGTTTTCACGTGGAAGAAACAATAGAGCAGACTTTATTCCATTTTCCATAAATCGCCACTTTGCGGAATCAATAGATCCCAAATATCAAGGTAAAATTAAATGTAAACATTAATCTTTCACTTATTGTACCCAAATTCAATAGAATTCAATATATTTAATTTCACTACGTATGCCAAATATTATGTTGTCTGTTAGGTAGCTACAAATAACTACGACCCGTACATACTAAACTTAGGCTGTCTGTCTACAGTTAGCTCCGCTTGAGAACAGACACTAAGCTAGTTAACCGGCATTATTTTAAGTCCTAAATCGAAGATTTTAGTCGAAAACACAAAGTAAATTCGAGAACTTTGTTAAAGATTTATTCTGCTTCCATTTAATTCAATTGAAAAAGTTTATTTAGTCTTTGCGTGTATGACAGATGTGAAACTGATTAGAACCTAATTACAAAAAAGTATACTAATTTTTAGATATGGCGGCCATTTAGGGCAGTGATCTTTTTTCGAAGTATGAAGTAGATGGATTTCTGTGTGCAGAATGCGACCCGTATTCCCAGCATTTTAATAAACTTGCCAGTTTAAAATTAATGTCAGAATTATATTTTAGAGATTTTTTAAAATATTATGTATCGTCTTATTTTTCAGATTTTTATCATTTAATAATAACGATGTTGATAATACAACTTTAGATATTAATATTTATTATTCGTTTGTAACAGAACAGGTAAATATTACATTCAGTTCTCATCTTTACCTTCCTCTTAAAAGGCTACCTTTAGTGGATGTCCCTGCATTGGCCGAGAGAGTTCATCCAGATTTTCCGGCGTGGTTTCCCCTTGTCAGTGATGCAAGACGGAGGGTTTGACAAGGACAGCTGTCTAGTCGTTCGGGTGGGACGAAAAACCGAGGTACCGTGTACACATTGGCGTGCACGTAAAAGATCCCTTGGCAGTTGGAATTCGATATAAGAGTAGGCCGTAGCGCCGCTGCCCGGGCAAAATTTCCCTCATAGCACACTGTATGGCGTATGCCCGTCTTCATTAGCCCAGTTTAGGAGCAGAACAGTAAGATGTTAAACCCCATTTCATTTCATTTTTTAGTGGATGTGAAGCTATTATTCTCGTGTTACTGGCCGATCAAGGTGACCGAGACTAAACATATAACAATCGGCGTTGGTACTTCCGGTTTGTAGCCATTCAAAGGGTTGAGTTTAGCTACGATTTCAATACGATAATCCTAATCTATCACTTATTGTGTAAATATACACACGGTTTGGTAGAAGTGTTTAATACAAATGTAATAGCCAGATATCGCTCCCAATAGTCGTAATCTACTATACTAAATACAAACTATTTAGCTATTTTATTTTTAACACAGAAATAAATCGATCCCGGTGTTAGCCGAGAAAGTTAATCGGGGTTTTCCTTCGTGGTTTCCCCGTGTCAGTGGTGCAGAGCGGAGGGCCTGACAAGGACAGTTGTCTAGTCATTCGGATGGGACAAAAAACCGAGGTCTCGTGTACACATTGACATGCACCCTTTGATAGTTGGAATTCGATATAAAAGTAAGCCGTAGCGCCGCTGTCCAGTTGTGGGGACAGTTGTGTCCCCACCGGGATCTGCGCCTATGCCCCTCATAGCACACTGTATGGCGCATGCCCGTCTTCATTAGCCCCGTAATTGAGTTTTGTGTGAAAGGTTCTCTTAGTTTATTTTTATTTGCCACAAAATACTTGAAATTCATTCATATATGATATATATACTGGTGTCATTGGCAGGTGCAAAATATATTTCGTTAAGAAATGTCTAAGGGCAATAACTCTTAGTAGTTTCAGACGTTGAGCAGGTGGGTCTGTGATGCGGTATTCTTATTGGTGTTGTCTATTTTCAGACCCGTTGCGGAGATCATTTCCATAGGGAAAATTCATCTATAGGAACTCTGGGCAAGGGTTAGGGTTGGAGGTGTAAGTAACCGGTCTGAAAATAGACACTTCCATTCCTAATTTTTTTTTTTCGCAAAACATGATGAAATGGGGCATACGCCATGCAGGGTGCTACGAGGTTTATTTTAGGTTAATGCCAATGTATACACGGGACATCGTGTTTTCGTCCCACCCGACCGACTAGACACTGTACCTTGCCACTATCGACCGGGAAATCTCACTGGAAAACCCCACGGGATCGAAACAAGGACGTCCATGTTAGTGAGCCAGCTTCACATTTTATTAAGTTTCTGACTGAAAATAATCCAATATGATTTCTCCAGATACGAGACCACGGTTCTGAGCAGAACAGTAGGACGTTAAACCCCATTTCATTTCATTTCTTCAGATACGACTTAGATATGAAAGTATTTATGAACAAGACCCATCATTAGTAATAAATATTGTTATATCGGGATTAATTTTATTAAAGGTAAGTAAATTAATGAAATAAAAATGCTGAAAGAACGAATCAGTTGATATTAAAGCAATAATCTATATCAGAAGATAAGTGAAAGGGACGCAATGGCGAGCTTTACGTCATGGTTTTGAGTATTTGCGCGGCCTCGCAAATGGCAAAAAATCACACGGTTTCAATGCGGTTTTCAACATTATAATCATAATGCTTAACCAGTATCAATATATACACCGTGGGTCAGATATGCTACAAATCGACTCAAGCACGTTCCACACAGCCCACTATTATCAGGTGGCACTGAGAGGGACTGCCACCCCAGCCTCACCCCCCACATACATATAAATATTGTTTTATGGGGGCCCGGACGGGATATTGTTCCTCGTGCAAAATCATGGGTCACCACGCCTCTGATCCATATCACATGCGCGTGTCTCTATATAACCGTGACGTTGCTTGCCTTCTATAAATCTATACACACGTTTGTGATATCACGTGTTCTAGCAAGGTTAAACATACCCAGTTTCATACACCACACCCTTCACTAGCTTTTTATATATATATAACAGCAGTGATGTTTTGAAGCCGAAGCTAATGGCGGGAGTGACAAATACGAACACGCAACACGAAAATGTTAGCTATGCGACCCCCACCACAACAAGAGCATTGATTGGGCACTTATACCTAATTTATAGGTTCTGGAACGTGTGTAGTGAATCGTTTACTTTAAAATTTATGCGAGGTGCCTTGAACGAAACTTTGGTTGACAAAAAAGGTTTGGAGCCGTATGTAGTAACAGCATGGCACCAGGTTTACTCCTGATCGAATAACATCCGCTCAATGCTTGAATATGACATGTTATTCTGATATTGCAGGATAAGGCCAGCTCCAAATTTATGGATGACGAAGTTTATGACACGAATCAATTAGATTATAACAAAGGATTAGATGTAGCTGTTGAATGGTTATATATAAACGAAGATAAACTTCCTCCCAGCGATCACTATATGTTCTTTACAGCGTAAGTATCCTACTATCACATCCACTCTAATATAAAATATGGCGATTACAGGTTACAAAAATGTACGGATAATCTCTCCTAATATCCTTTCCGATTTGCGACTAGAAAGTCAATCACCACCGGTTGTGCGCATGTGTCAACTGTGTGTGACGTCTTTATAATAAGGTTACCGCCAGGAATTAGAAAAAAAATCTATTCTGAATGGGTAGTGGCTAATGATGACTTCCGTGTGCAGGCGCCTCTTCCCTTCAGTACGTATGCAATGGCGACACGGGAAGTTCTTTCAGGTGTGACATCCACAAAGTTTTCCCTGCCCGCATTCGAAACCTCTCGGCCATGCAACCTGTCATTTTCAGTACGATTTAAAAATCAGAGAGGCACTGTAATCAACTCATTCTCGAAAACGACTTACTAAATGGATCAAAGCAAATTTTTTGTGAAGAGTATATTGACACATTAGTGATTAATTCATCACAATTCCAAGAGGCACTTTAATCAACTCCTTCTAGAAAACGACTTACTAAATGGATAAAAGCAAATTTTTTGTGAAGAGTATATTGACACATTAGTGATTAATTCTCAGAAAAACCTGGCACAATCCATCGGCTGTGTTTGGTCTCGGTACGACATTATTAAGTTTCCTCTGAATTTCATCCCAAAGATGTTCAATCGGGATTAAGTTTGTACTAAGGGCTGGCCAGTGCGTAACGTTGTCACCGTTCTGCTGTAGAAAGTCCCGAGTAACTCTGGCGGTGTGGGCACGGGCGTTGTCATGCTGAAAAACGTTGGTTTGATGACGTGCGAAATGTGGTATGACGTGGGGTCTGAGAGCTTGGTCGATGTAGCGCACTGCTGTGATGCCGCCTCCTCTCCCTGGACCAATATTTTGGTTCAGGCCGATTCCACCCCAAACCATTATGCTTGGACCTCCCAATGAGTCTCGTTCCATGACACATTGGTCAGAATAACGCTGGCCACGTCGACTTTCTGTGGATGTGGCCATCAGTAAATTCCTACACCTCAAACTCATCCTCGAGACATAGACTAAAACATAACATTGGATTTTAAAATAACAAGGGGGACAACCCTTGAAATTTGAAGGTCAGCTTTACATATTTTTACAGAATTGATGATTGGTTGCTGATTGATAAACAAATTTGTAAATTATGCCAGAGCTTCGTATTATTTGTTATAATGTTTTTTTTCTTTATAGATATGATCTTTCAGATGCAGGACAATCAGACTCCCTCGGTAGGTTTCTAAATATTTTATTTATGCACGTCGCAAAATCTTCAATATTTTGAGGATAAGACGTTGTTTACGTACATATATGAAGTTAAATTGACTCGAAGATTCTGATTTGGATAAAATAAATATATCGATTTAATTCTACCTGTTGTGTTGATTTTCTTGGTGGCGTGCATCTGTCTGTGAGGCTTGCTCATGTTTCGAATCCCAACTGTCAAGGGTTGTTGTACGTGCATGCCAATGTATACACGTGACCTCTGTTTTTCGTCCTATCCGAACGACTAGACACTGTCCTTGCTAGGATCCTAAGTCCTGCATCACTGACAATGGAGGGACACCGTGTCGGAAATTCCCGAGGAACTCTCTCGAACAACACCGTAAGTCAACCGAGACCTCATGGATATCGAGTCAGCGTCTTCCTCACTGAGCCACCGCGTCTCCCGGTCCGCAAAGAGAGCAAATGTTGAGATCTACGCAAAACAAAAATCTTGAAAATTAATGAACAATCAGACGTCTGAAAAAGTGATTTATCATACTTATTTTGAGCCATCGCTAATGGAAATAACATTCCAGATCAACCTAATGTCGTGTGTCGACAAAGTATTTACAGCTTCGTAGGATAATATTATCTATTACATAACCTCTATACACGTGTTATCATCCATCATAAAATGCAATGAAATTCGGTTTAATGTCCTATCTTTCTGTCCCGACTTGACTAAGAGAGACGGTAATATGTCACACAGTGTGCCATGAGGGGGGTGTTACCCGGACAGCGGGCTACCGCCTACCCTTATATCGAATTCCAACTGTCAAGGTTTTTTAATTACGTGTACGGAACCTGACTTTTCCGAACAACTATACGTTGTCCCTTGCCAGGTCCTCCATCACGTCCTGCACCACCAACAAGGGGAATCACGCCGGAAAATCTTGATGAACACGGAACATCTAGGTTAGCTAGCCAACGTCTTACTCACTGAGCCATCGTGGCTCCCATGCACGTCACAAAAACAACTGCAGACGGGATTTAATATTTTGACAATATTTGTTATAGCGATATATATTGTATATTACAGGTTTAGCTAATTTTGGATGTATGTGTTATAGAGATGAGGAAGGGTATTATTTATCAGCGTCTATTATAGAAAATGCATTTGATGGCAACGTTGGTGCTACAGCGGCACATGAGTTAGGACACAGGTTGGTTTGTATGAAACAATTTGGATATATTAGAGGAACCAAAACGCTAAACCTAATATTAACCGTTCATACTCCTAACGTAACGGACAAAGTCGGTGTCCGCCAATATTACACTTGGGACAGAAGTTGCTAAACACATTCCAGATAGTTGTTATTGCTCTCTATTTCAGTCAACATGTTTTCCTTTTTTTTGCGTCACTTCCCAATTCGTCAACCCTTTGTGTCTGCAGTAGGGAGAGAGAGAGAGGGAAATGGGGGTTTAACGTCCAC
Organism: Patella vulgata; assembly: GCF_932274485.2. Classification (NCBI taxonomy): domain Eukaryota; kingdom Metazoa; phylum Mollusca; class Gastropoda; family Patellidae; genus Patella; species Patella vulgata. Next base: position 12,010,186 of record NC_065885.2, read on the forward strand.
TCGACACAAACTAGGTCATTTCAGGACTAACATATGGTTTAATTTTATTTCAATAATTCGCTTGCGCGTAGGGGTCTTTAGCAGTGGGAGGAAACCGGAGGACCCGGAGAAAACCCACGAGGTTGGACGGGCGACCCTACTCCTTGTCACGCACAACCGGGGATTCGAAACCACGCCAGTTGACTCAATGACAGGCCTTATGATACAGCACGCACCGATCTGCAGTAGGACAGATAACCTGTTACTAGACTGATTGTTCCATCCAACTCTTTTGTATCCTGTATAGTATTATATCGGGTATCAGGATTCGATGCATACTAAATCTTTACTAGCTTACGCTAGGTTCCCACTATTACGATTCGTGCTACAATTGAAATCGTGGTTTTAATCCTGGTGTAATCGTGGTGGTCCTGTCAGGTCTTATAATATATTAAGGTCTGTCTTGGCAATAGTCGATCGTATCGAAACGTAGCCGAAAGTATCTTCACGTACCAGATCGTGGACTCGACAGGGACAATGGTATCGTAACACATCGCACGACAGTGGGGACCTAGCATTATGAGGTATTGTTAATGCTAGGTTCACACTGTCTTACGATGCTTTACGATAGTATTGTCCCTATTGGAGATACGTTCGAATACGTTTCGATACGATCAAATCGATTGCTACGACTGACCACAATATATGATAAAACCTGATAGAATCATCACGATTACTCCAGGATTAAAACCACGATTTCAATTGTAGCGCGATTCGTGATAGTGGGAACCTAGAATAACAGACTTTCATCAAAATATTTTGCTTTTCAGCTTGGACGCCGATCATGATTCTGATGTTGGATGTAATGACAATGACCTGTATCTGATGTCGGCGAGATCCATACATCCCTGGAACGTGTCATATGCTTCTAGACCTTGGAAATTATCTCCTTGTTCTGTCCAATCAATCGGAACGTTTTTAAGAAAGTAAGAGATATTTTCATATAAAATAATACTCTGAATAAAGTTGTTTTATAAATAAACATAAATCACTAAATCGATTTGCTTTAACCGAATTTATAAGTCACGTTGTGTCTTAGCGACATTTGCACTGGTCGAAGCCAAATATATTTTGTGTGTATCTTTACAATATAATCATTCGCCGAAGAGCCGAGTCGTGACGGCTGAGAACCGATAGTGATAGTGTAGTTTGAACCAGAACAATTATATAGATACTAGTTTAGGCTATACCACCAACAATTTAACATTTTATAGCAGAAAGATAACATAGTAAAGGACGATGTTGGTGTCCATCAATATTGTATAGAACAGGTTAAACACATTTCAAACATAATTTTAACACACTTCTGTTCTATAACACGGATTTAAAGAATCAGGAAGTGACACAAAGAAACAAGAGTTATCCTTACTGGCTGAATTACAGAGCATAACATACTCTGAAATACCACGCATACGATAAAGACAATTACAAAGGGGCTTACAATGGGCTAATCTGGACTCAAACACAATCTGGGTAGGCTACAAGTTTTTAATTATTTAACGTTTGTAAAGATGGCAAAGGAATGAATATCGCGTCCATATAGTCACACGCAGAATTGCTATTTGTAATCTACATGTAGTAGCCTGTAGACTTATACTTTGTATAAATGGTTTCTCACTTGCCTCGTTCACCGTATTTCGATTTGTAATCCGTGTTGCAGAAGACAGTCGTAACGTTTAAGGAAAATGAATGAATAATAGAGTGTCTATAATGTATAGGGCTACCAGAATAAACTATATTAGTAGATACCTTTTCTCTCTTTCTGCTATCTCGTGACAACCCCCTTACAGTCTCATATAACAACGTTTCGTATTTAACGAAAATCGACTAGTGTATCTGTTGTCGCTCTCTATTTCAGCCAGTAAGGATTGTTTCAATCAGTTCCATCACATATGTAATATTTGTGGACACCATCACTGCCATTTAAGTGACACTTAAGGCTAGACAACAAAGATACTAACTTCGTGTACCATCAATTTTATAGCTTATGGTTTAGCGTCAACTTGACAAAACACTATGTTATTTAGGGACTAAAATACGGCACAGTTGTTCAATAATTCTCTTGTGCGTAGTGGTCTTTAGCAGTGGGCAGATCTTGAGAAACCTGGAGAAAACCATGCCTCTTGACTCAATGACATGTTACCTAAACACTCATATTAACTTCGTGGTTGCTGTTCTGTTGGGTTATCACTATTTTGCAATAAAACTAACGATATGCCAGTTCTAATACCCCCGTCAGACCGGGTTGGCGTCCTACAGCGACGGAAATGGAGTCAGAGTGCGCTAAGATTGCCATAAGAGTGGTAAAAGCGTGGTGGGAACGCCAGATATCGTGCTGTGGTCTCCATGGACGTCAAAGATCGCCGAGTCACGACGTTTGTTTTGAGCATGTTCAAAGCAAATGCCAAGGTTCTGCGATCTGATCTGGAAAGCTGTGAGAACGCATCTTTTATTCGAGTTTGTAATTTTTGGGGACATTTTCTCGCGTTTTGTTCACGTTTGCCGGCGATCTGGTATATTTTCTGGTCGCCGTACGGTCGCGGCAGCGGAGTAAGGACCCCGCCCCGGTCTGACAGGGGCATAAGGAAGAAAAGTAAAATCTGGGTTTATTTTGTGCCTGTAAAATGCATTTTTCAACGTATTTCTACCTACAGTGATAACATAAGCTGCCTGTTTAACACCCAGTTTAAAGAAGATGTAGTAACAACTTCCGGTCATATTGAAGGCCAATATTATACTATAGAAGATCAGTGTAAGATGGTATTTGGAGAAAACTCAACACTATGTCCGGTTAGTATATAATGCAATCAGAAGCATCGGTTCAACTAGGGGGGTTGGGACTGCCTAGTGGTCTAGAGTGCCGCGCTTCGACCTCTAGCTGACCGGTCTCCTCTGGCTTGCGGTTGGTTTTTCGATCCCTGGTGTAAGTGTATGTGGCTTGGAGATAAGGGCGCCTCTCACCCGGTGGGTTTACTCCGGGTACTCCGGTTTCCTCCCACTGGAAAGACCTCTGCGCGTGCGCTAAGATAATAAAAATACAAAGATAAGACTTGTCTGCGATATCACCTTTGGTGGAAGCGGACGTTAAACACTAAGAAGAACATCGGTTCAACTGTAGTCGTTTTAGAATAAATAAATCATTGTGATCACTACTGCACTTCCAAGTCCTTTTCAGATATATCAAAAATAAAATAAATACAGATATTCTAATAATGAATAAACCCTTCCAGAAGACAAATTAAAGCAGTGTTACATGATTTAAGGATCGGCAATCGTCACAGACCGTTCTTCTTCACTAGTGTTAATTATAAGCATGTCATGAACAGTGGGCTACCTCACAGAAACTTACTGACTGTCAATGGAATCATTATAAGGGGGGATGGGGTGGGGGTGACGTGTTGAGCATCATGGATTTATATTTTTCAAATGTAAAAAAGAACGCGTGGATTGAATGTGGTGTTAAGCGCTATTGGCACGCAAGCATATAGCGTGGATGAGATATGCTACAAATTGACCCTAGCATGTACCAAACAGCCCAAAAAAAACTTCCTATAGATATTGGGTTTGTGTTTTTGTGCCGCCATGAAATCTATTCCACATGCAAAATCAGCATCCACTTCGCCCCGGAGAATACCCCAGGACAGTCATTAGGATACAAGTAATAGGTAATGTCCTTTTATCTTATACGGGTTGTACGTGACATGGTTCGCCTGTCCAACCTCGTGAGTTTTCTCCTGGTCCTTCGGTTTCCTCCCACTGCTAAAGACCCCTACGCGCAAGCGAATTATTAAAATAAAATAGAACCATATGTTGGTCCCGAAGTTTGTGTCGAGTGGACGTTAAACCCCCCCCCTCTCTCTCTCTGGTCATTAAGAATACCTCAGGACAGTGATTAGGATACAAGTAATTAGTAATGTCTTATTAACATATACTATTGATGTATTTTAGTCTAAGTATGATGGTGATAGCTATGATGAGACATTTTGTTATATGTTATATTGTACCAGTGGTAACGATTGTGAACATATATTCCCGAGAGATTATACAACTTGTGATGATAATAAAGTAAGTGTTATAATAGTTTATGTTAGTATATACCCGGTGTTACACGGGTAGTTAGAGTCCTTCTATGCTTCCATATAGGAGTTACGGGAAACCGAAAGTAGTATGCAACCCTGAGACCGTAAAGGGGTAGTGGGTATGCCCGTATATTCTAAATTTTAGCATCGGGGCAAGCCTCGGGTAGCTGCAAACCCCAACCAGATAAACAAAAAGATAAACTGCAGGCCCAATTATATATATTTAGATTATTGTTTATATGCTGATATTATATCGTACTTTTGTACGAATTTCATACGGTAACGAATTTAATACGGTAACGAATTTAATATAGTCATATGTAGCTATGTAATCACTTGTAAGTTTAACACAATATTTCCCGCTTTAACTACCTAGAACGTAACTAATTGCTCTGTGTAATGGCTTCCTAATTAGCTAAGTATCTTAAGCTCTGTAATCATAACTCCGTCTTTACAGTCTTTGACCTTTTATATGTCTAACAGAATATGAATTCTTGTCTTATTTTTTTTATTCGTAAATGCTCACTCCCAGCTTTTTGTATCATATTATTGTTTACCTTGTTCTTGATAACGGCAAGAGAATACGTGTTGAAACGTTGTACTATTAAAGTTGCTTGTGATTGTCTTTGAGTCAAATGGCGTAGTTTCCTTTCCCCGCTTGCACGTGACAAGGAGTAGGGTCACCTGTCCAACCTCGTGGGTTTTCTCTGGGTCCTCCGGTTTCCTCCCACTGTTAAACACCCCTACGCGCAAGCGAATTATTGAAATAAAATTGAACCATGTGTTAGTCCCGAAGTGAACCACTTTGTGTCGAGAGGACGTTACCCCCCCCCCCTCTCTCTCTCTCTCGCTCTCTCTCTCTCCATAAAGTTGTGTTATTTCGATATTTTCCTATCACTAAATGCCTTACTATAGTCATGCTAAGATTTTATTTTTTTGCTGAAAATTTCGTTTATATTCCCGGTGTCAACTGACCCGAATAAATGTTGATCTAATGTACGAAACATGGGTATTGTTATCGCCTCCTGTGTTTTGGACAAGAAACGGTCAAGGCCATCAATACGGAAAATATGAAAACAATATGGCCTTTAAAAAACGCATTTAGAAACATCGCAGTTGTGACAGCTCATCACTGCTACACAGCTGCACTAATAGCTGATCCATTTGTAAAGCTCGGCGAACGATATATTTTTTTAATCCTATTTTCATCTCAATACCTTTAACGAATAATGAGCTTATGTGTTTTAGGTGATTTGGACAATAAACGGCCATGACTATCATTATGAATAATCTGATGGCCATCAAAACTCATTTAGTTGGGATAGTTCGCCACGGCACTAATGGCCAATGCATTTGTAAAGCTCGACGGAGGATTTTTTTGGTTAATCCTATGTTCATCCCAATACTTTCAACGAATAAAGCGTTTATGAGGTTTTGAATTGCCTCTTTAGACCTATAAATTCCCCTTTTCAAACGAATGTTAACTGTTATTGACCGATGACTAAATAACGTGTTATTTTTGTTGTAGTGGTGCTATAAAGGCGTCTGTGTAGCGAGTAAGTAAACGTTATATATTTAGCTTCAGCGCAATCTTATGGTCAATATCAAACGTAATCAACTTCAACCGAACACTTCAGACGGAAATTCCAACTAATGAATCGATCTGTTTCTTGAATTACATGTTTAGTGAAATGAAGAATTTTGGGATTATTGTCATAAAAACTTGTTCAAATTCATTAGGTAATTGATATGAGTTACTCGGGCTAGCACACGGCTCTCACAAGGAGTGTTGAAGATCAAATTTGGCTGTGTCGAGAAATCGTGAATAGAACGAAGAATCGATCCTCTCCGTACGATATAGAATGGGTCATATAATTTAGGATTGATAAATATCGTCTCAAAACATCGATAGGAATGAAAATAGATTAAAAATGTAACACTGTTTGCTTAAAGTGACGTCATCCTTGAAGTGTGTGGTGAGAAAGATAAGAATTAGTGTAAACATATAAAACAGCCATTTTCTTTTATAAATCTCAGCTACACTCTATATAGACATCTTGATGAAACAGACATATTTCATTCTTGGACTGTAGGTTGCCAGTTAACACATTCTCGATTTAGTAGTCCTTCGGATGGGACGGAAATCCGGGGTCCCATTTGAACGGAAAATAAATAAAATGAAATGGGGTTTAACGCCCCACTGTTCTGCTCCGACTAGACTAATGAAAAAGGGGCATACCCTATACAGTGTTCTATGATGGAAGTTTGGTGCCAACGACAATACGTCCCCAAGATTCCGTCACTACAGCAGACCTAATATTTTAAGCAATTTAGATTAAAGTGGCTACTGCGGCACTTCCAAAATCTGATGGAATTCAGGATTCTAAGAATTGGCATTGCCCCATGTACACTGTAGCTAATGAATTATATCCGAGAAATCTAATTTAAAGCTGCAAAAACAACGTTATGTTATTTAAATAAGTGTTAATTTTTATTTTATCTAGAATGTTACGATATTAATCCATCATTTGTCAAAAAATTTGCAGATCGACCTCTAATGCAATGCTGTTAATAATTCATGACCTATATATTTTTATTTTATAGAGAATATGACCAGATTAAAATTTTATAATATACCGTCCATTATCAACATATTAAATACTACAGATATAATAATACCAGAACTACAAGTTATAGATCATCATCATAATACTGTAGTCACATATCACCATGCATGGAAACCATTGTACGCCAGTCAGTACTTTAACTTTGATGAAAGCAGTGAGTATAACGTTTATTGAATTTTGAGAAAGGTCAGAAAACAATTAAGGCTGCTAATATATATGCTACACACGTGATAGATGTATCGTGGAAAAAATCGAATTCTACAAACGCCACACGACCTTGTCTCCTGAGAATTGTGTAGTGAAAAAAGTAAACTGGGTTGAACAAAGGCCGAGTTAAATCCCAATACCAAACTTCCCAAACCATTAAAGAGAGAGAGAGAGAGAGAGATGGGGTTTAACGTCCACTCGACACAAACTAGGTCATTTGGGGACTAACACATGGTTCAATTTTATTTCAATAATTTGCTTGTGCGTAGGGGTCTTTAGCAGTGGGAGGAAACCGGAGGACCCGGAGAAAACCCACGAGGTTGGACAGGCGACCCTACTCCTTGTCATGTACAACCAGGGAATCGGAACCACACCAGTTGACTCAATGACAAACCCAGCGCACACGTGCTAACCATTCGGCCATCTATCCCCCTGGATGGAATAAAAGATAGGTACTAGAATGTAATGCCATTGCAACCGGCAGATAGCAATTTTGACCGCAATTGTTACTGTCCTATTGTCCGTAGTTAGTGGACTCTCCACCGCATCTGAAAAAATAAACGATAGAGAGGTTCTCGAAAAGGACTATGAAACTGGTTAGTACAACACACTAACAACCAAAGCTATCAAAATGGCAGCGTTGAAACTTTTCTGTAGTCCAAAGTGTTATTGACAATTTCCATTAAATAACGACCATGCTTTCATTGGTGGACTCTCCAGAAAGGGAGACATCGCATATTTGGAAAGTAGTGGTGTTTTCGAAAGTCAAGGACATGACATCAATCACTGCTATCAGAAACCTGCCATTCAAGCTAATACCAACAGTCTCACCGCCCCTGTTCAGTATCGATCTAAAGCTTTACGTTCTGTGTCATTTGTAAGTAATTTCAGGTGTTGTTTAATGGTTTAATATATCTGATGTTTAACTGTTTCATATAAGTTGATATACACGTATTTCAGGTGGTAGGATATCTGATGTTTAATGGTTTAATATAAGTAAAGTTGATATATTTATTTCAGGTGGGAGGATATCGGAAGGTTTAATATAAGTAATGTTGATATAACTATTTCAGGCGGAAAGATATCTGTAGTTGAAGATGTACAGTTTAATATATGTAAAGTTGATATATGTATTTCAGATGGAAGGATTGTTGTTTAACGGTTTAATATAAGTAAAGTTGATCTAACTATTTCAGGTGGAAGGATATCTGTAGTTAAAGATGTACAGTTTAATATAAGTAGAGTTGATATATTTATAACAGCTACTGATGGACACACAACAACCAAACCTCAATCTTTTCCTATTTACATTCACCATGTATCAGAAACACCACAATTCTTAGAAAAACAGTTCCAACTTCTGGTAGACCAAACAACGGTAAGCGATCGCCCTAAAGTCTTTACTCAATGGACAATACCTGTCATTGTTTCTCCTTATTTCATGATAGTTATGTTTATTTATAAACATTCACCCACTTGGTCAGTCTTTTGCATGACGATATTGTGGTCTATATACAAGATTAGTGTGAATTTTCATACCCTGATAATGTCTGGTTCATAGTTATAATTTTGATGCGAGTAGAGGTACAAGGATGACATCGATGCGACTTAATGAGCCAGAAATAATAACTTTTTTCCTGCAACAAATTAAATTCTAAAACATTTTTTTTTATGTATTAGAAAAATAAATAAAGGCGTTTGACGTATTTGTAGGTAAAAATCATTTCCTATTTAGTGCAAATGGGTATTAAAATGAGTAAAAGTCTCCATTCTGCCGAACTACTAGAACGTCTTACGTATGATTAATGAGACGTCACGTGTTAAAGTTAGTCATCTTTTACAGAGATATTAGAAGACTTTCGTAATCCTCTATGAAACAGATTGGTAGAGGTGGGGATAAACAAAGACGTTCTTTACAACTATTGTTTCGTGTCACGTGTACAAGACAGTGTTCGCTTTACAACGTTTGTCTGCGCAACCTCAGGATTTTCCAGTGTTGTCTCCCCTTGTTAGTGGTGCAGGACGGAGGGTCATACATGGAGCAGTGTCCAGTTCCTATGAGACAACCGAGGTTCCATGTACACATTGGCCTGCACGTAAAAGAGCCCTGGACAGTTGGAATACCACGAAGAGTAGAAACGTCACAGCCCGGGCACCATTTCCCTCATGGCACATTGCATGACGTATGCCCGTCGTCATTAACCACACTTAATGGCATGTCAATTGTCTGCGCAATCCGGGATTGAGAGAACTTTATATATTATGACATAATAATTTACCGAACTTTGGTTCGCGAAGATAAACGGTTATTGAACGCGGGATGTTTGACCGCTCTTTGAAAACCACCAAGACTGCCAGAAACCCCCCCTCTCTTCTTCCCCCCCCCCTCCTCTTAAAGTTGTTATACCATAATTATTATATGTTGAGATCATTTGGGACTTCTGATTAAGGTCTTCGGAAACTTCCAGAAAAACAATTATAGACCTCGAAATTGCATGCATTTACATTGAAGTCACGAGGAGACGATTACTGGTCTGTGGCCACATAAAAGACGATTTTTATTTTACAAAAGTAGCAAACACAAGAATCGTTTATATTCCTCAGTCATTTCTCAATAAAGAATGATTAATTGACAAACCTTTGCATATGTTGTATCGAACAAAAGAAAGCTCAACTTGAGACATCATGCAAATATAATAATTGAGAGTATTGAGAATCAAAGACGTCATGTGGCATATACAAACAAAATGGATTCAGATTATTTCGATTATAAATTCAATCGCGAATGGAGATCTGGTCCAATTCCTTTTGTAGTAGATACAATGTAATAATAGCGCTTATCGCAGTCCAAACAATTCTGGACTGGGTCGTTAGAAGTCAACTAGCATAAAGAAAAAATATCCTTCTACCAGTGACGTCATTAAAATGGCCGCAAACTGTTGGAGAATCGTCATTGAACAATATAAAGAATCAATGCAATCCTAGGTGTGGGGTGAGGGGTATATTTAAAACCAAATAGCGCCCAATTATAGCCCCATTTATCAATGACGTAATAAATATGGTGGCAATATGTTAGAGAATCGCCGCTAAACAATACTATAAAGGATAATTGCAACCCCGGGGTAAATCTAAACCAAAATGGCGCCAAATTAGCTCATCATTCTGTTGATGACTAATCCATAACCGAATATGATAGAAGCAGAAACGGTTTTCTGTTTATAAATTATCAGAACAGTTCGATTAATCCAATTTACAGTAGTTATAGATAACAAATTTGACACCGAAAAGAAAACAGTTTATAAGAACTGGTGAAATTAGCTACACCAAAACATCTCGACTAATCCAATATATGACAACTTTGACAACACTGAATAGAAAACAGTTTGATAGAACTGGCGAAATTAGCTACATCAAAAAGCAATTATTTGTTTTTCTTTGGAAGACCTTCGAAGATGTCTGGGTAGAATTGGGTCATACTGTTCCTGTATAATAGAATTACACAATGATTAGTTTGATCTAATCATTGTACGGTCTTCAAAGGGATAAATATCTCGGAGGTAAATTTGGTTACCAGGAATGTCGGAACTGTTTATGGACATACTGCTATAAACCAAAACGACCAATTTTTGTTGGGTCAAAACGTCGACGAAACATTTTAGTCATAACGGCCAAACAATTTGGTCAAAACAGCCAAATAAAATTCATTATTATTAATTTTGTCAAATGAAATTTTATCAAACAATAACTGATGTTTTTGCAATATTAATATTTTTTGGTCGTTTTGACAAAATTATGGCCGTTCTGACCAAAGTGAATTTGGCCGTTATGGTTTATGACCACACCCCGTCTGAATTCCTGCACTATTCAAGATTTACCAGCTTAACATATTTTATTATTATTATTATTATTTTACAGGCGGACCCAGTAATAATACCTGAATTGAGAAAATATCTAGTGACCAGAGACCAGATGGAGGGAATCTCTTTTAAATTTTTACCGGCAAAATATACAAATCAATTCACCATACATAACGAAACGGGCGAAATCCGATTTAATGAGGGGGCAAAGGTTCGAGTTGATGAAGATATAGTATTAACTGTAGAAGTTAGCTACCACAATTTTTTAAAAGACACAGCTACCTTTAAAATAATATTCACTAAAGATACACCAGAAGATTGGAACGTGGTAAGAAAACAATAATAAATGGAATGAAATGGGGTTTAACGTCCTGCATTTCTGCACCAACCGGGCTAATGACGACGGGCATTGGCCAAACAGTGTGCTATGGGTGGAATTTTGCCCGGATAGCGGCGTTTCCGCCTACTCTTCGTCGAATTCCGCCCAAGGGTTCTTTACGTGCAAGCAAGGTGTACACGTGTTTTCGTGCTATCCAACCAACTAGATAATGCCCTTGTCATATCTTTCCTCCTGCACCAATGACACAGGGAAACCAGACAGGGAAATCCCCAGGAAAATAAATGGGGTTTATCGTCCTACTGTTCTACACCGACTGGGCTAATGAAGACGGGCATACGTCATACAGTGTGGTATGGCGGAAAGTTTGCCGGACAGCGGCATTACGGCCTACTCTTATTTCGAATTCCAACCGTCTTGTTTTCTTTTACGTACACGGAACCTCGATTTTCCGTCCCATCCGGACGACTATACGTTGTCCCTTGTCACCTCCGTCCTGCACCACGGAGAATCACGTCGGAAAAATCCCGATGAACTTTCTCCACCAACACATCTTACCGGGCTAAATCTATTTGTTAAGGCCAGCTCAATTTTTGTCAGGGTCACTGAGATGTAAATAAGGTTAGGGCACGTGATTATTGGCGAGATTGTGGGTTAGGTTTAGGGTTAGGATTGGGATTAGAGCTAGCCCTGTTTACATCTCGTGACCTATGAGCTTATCATTTAGCACTAACCGGGCCTACCGTCCCTTAATATGGCAGATAAATTTCTATGTTAATCAATGAATTTTGTTTTTCTTTCAGTTGAATCAAGTATGGTTTATACCAATTATATCTCTGTCTATTATAATTATACTCAGCTTGTTGGCTCTCATTTATCTCAGATGTGAAAAGCGTAAATATATTCGTGAAATACCCGGTAATAAGTAAGTACAGATTTATCTCCCTTATTACATCTTTACAAAAGACGGTTTACAACAAGTTATTTGCTGTAGCCAGGGTCGCCGTAAGCAGCGGGGGGGTCTAAGGGCAAATAGCTGCCCGGGGCTTCCACCCGCCCGTGCACAAATATTCCTAGATTAAGAAATGAAATGGGGTAATACAATTGAGTGTACTCCATTCAGTGTGCAAAATAAGGGAAATTTTGCCTCGACAGCGGCGTCTCCAACTGTCATGCGTTCTCTTACGTACACGCCAATGCGTAAACGGGTTCTCGGTTTTTCGTCCCAACCGACCGACCAGACTGAAAAAATCTCGAAGTCCTTCGAGATCCACGCAGGGACCTCCATTTTGTCAGCCAACGCCATTTTGCAGAATGTTGGGGTGTGTGTCTAATCGGGTTCTCTTCTCTTTATACCGGGCTGTGCCAGCAAGGGGGGTTGGATGGCCTTTAACGCGTGCGCCCGTTGTATCATAAGGTCTGTCATTGAGACAACTGGCGTGGTTTCAATTCCCCGGTTGTACGTGACAAGGAGTAGTGTCGTCTGTCTAACCTCGTGGGTTTTCTCCGGGTCCTTCGGTTTCCTCCCACTGCTAAAGACCCATACGCGCAAGCGAATTGTTGAATTAAAATTGAACCATATGTTAGTCCAGAAATGAGCTTGTTTGTGACGAGTGGACGTTAAACCCCATTTGTCTCTCTTTTTTATCATTTGTATGGATCGATGTATTTTTCAGGCATACAGCAAGAGATATTCAAGCTGCTGTTTAGACTCATTAACACAACAGTAATATCATTTCCCGAACTTAATACTTCGCAACCTTTAACGTTACAATTTCATATTTTAAGTTATATTTTTTAAAATGTATCAAAATAAAGCCCTAAAATAGATGGTATCTATAAACAGACTTACCTTGTTAAAGAATAATCCTATAATCCTATAATTCACTATTGCAAGTTGAGAAATTGGAAAAAAACATCATTTTCAACTTCAAATTCAAACGTTTGAAGATATCTATTCCATGGTGGGGAATAGGAAAACAAGGGAGGTAATTGTGTTATTAATTCCGGTGCGAAGATTTTTAAGTGTGAGAAAGATAACCTATGATCGTATAATTATGAGTTGACAACCTATTGAGGAGAAGACATAGAAATAATTATGTTTTGACTTTCTTAGAAAATATGAAATTGTAACTTTAAATAACCAGTGTAACTGTGTTCCTCGCGTTTACTCACCTAAAATGAACACTTTGCAAGTTTATTTTCTAAATTTCAAAATTTAAGATTTATTCTAACCTTATTAAGGTGAGACAAACATAAGAGTTTTATGGATAAACAATTACTGTATTTTAATCGGGGCTACGTTTCAACAATGATTCTATTGTCGTTCTTCAAGCTATTCAAACAGTTTATTAACATACTTGTAAGATTCCCGAGTTATGGATTTTCGTTTTTAAATCCACACAAAGTTTATTTTTAAAAAATATGTGCCTTAAATCTGCTGCTCAGTAGGACAATCAGTAAACAGATTTTATTTTTGAAGTAATTCCTACCTGTCTATCTGACTGACTGGGTTTATGTTGTGCCTTATTATTATGACATAGGACAATGAACGCGTTTGTATTTGTGTCATTTTTGAGTTACAATTATATAACTCATTCAATCTAATTAGAACTATACTAAAAATTCGTTTCGTTTAATTTTTCGGTTGTTCACCCTACTTCCTCTTAGTCTATACGTACATTTCTTTATAGGGTGCTTTAATTCCTTCAGTACTGCGCAGATTGTGATTGGTAGACTAAAAAGCAACCTACAAATCTGAACACCCCATATTACAATATAATGCGAAATCTTTTGAACGACAGATTGTCGAAGGTATCTTTAGATGCTAATAGAATGAATATCATACTAAACGGAACGAAAATAACATTTGATTTTAAGTAGACCATGTCACATCAATAAACATTGCAGATTAAAGATGCATTATGTAAGAGCTAAATCTTCCTATTGCAGGTCTAAATTTGGGCTTCAAATGTGATATAAACTATTTTTTAGACATGGATAAAAATGGATAACGATAAAACGGATAATCGAGACTTAATCTCGATTGTCATGTACCGTTGCTACAACAATAAACAATCTTCAAACAGCCATAACGTCGCTCAGAATAAAGTAATTTGAATGTTATTTAAATATATTCATTTTTCATTATCTATGTTTGAACTATTATTGCAAGAATGGCCAGCTGTTTATCTAAATCTTACATAATGTATCTTTAAGAAAATTATATCCCTTTTCCTAAAAAGCGAAGTGAAGTAGCCTATATGTATTTACTACCTGGGGTTAAATATTAAACATCTGCTTAAAAATAGTTCTTTTGTTCGTATTTATTTTGTTATAATCCTGATTTTATCTTAATATATAAAATAGTGAATACGTAATAAAATAAAACGAAGCGAAATTATATATCTGTTTATTTTAAGTAGATTAATTCCATTTGTTATAATCCTAACTTTATCTTACTATATAAAATAGGGAATACGAAATAAAATAAAACGAAGCGAAATTATATATCTGAATACATCTGATTATTTTAAGGAGATTAATTCCATTTATTCTGTGATTAACAAACCTTTATTATAATGCCCGTAATCATTTTAGTAGAAGTTGTTATTTATTTATATATTAAATGCTGTGGTAATTTAAATGCCGTGATAAACCAATTGAAGGTTTTGTATTTATCATAATATTGTACATATATAGTCTATTTTTAAAGGTTGTTTGTTGCTAATATTTTATTTTTATATAACTAAATCCGAATTAAAATACTATGATCAAGAGTTGTTTCCCTTGTTTTGTTTTGCATTTACCGACAATATCTTTCGTAAATTGAAACCTGAATGTCGGTACGGTCAACTAGTTGCCCTGATCCAGTCTGAGTTCAGTAGAAGCCAACGTAACGTTATGGTTTTATCATCGCGAACCATAGTTTAGTCACGCATCATGTCATTATTAGCGTCACCCAGTTCAATACCAAATCTAGCTTATAGACGGGTTTCCATGCCAGACACCCCCCCCCCCCAGGTCCCTTGGCAGTCGGAATTGCCGCTGTTCGGGCAAACTTTCCCTCAAAGCCACTGTAGCCCAGTCGGAGCAGAACAGTAAGAAGTTAAACCCCATTTTATTTCCTTTTCCATTAGCCACCACTCATTCCTGAAGTCGGTTAAACTTAGTTATGATAAAACATATTTATCTAATATAGAACAACATACATTTAACCAGGTACTGAAACCATTAAATAATACAATATGCCAGTACAGGAAGTGAAAGACAAACTTTCGTATAAATCTTAATACAAAACGAAATAATATTAATATGATTTTGAGTACGCACTTAAGATTCTTCTTGCAATTTTGAAATTAGTTTTCGAAATATTCCGTGGATTTTGAATTTCTCGCTCAGTATTTTATTAAATATTTACAAATATGGAAGACCGGGTTTATCAGGCATATGACCATCAACATATATATAGCTTCTAGGCTAAATCTATTTGTTAAGGCTAGCTCAATTTTTGACAAGGTTGCTGAGATAAGATTAGGGCACATGAATGTTGGCGGGATTGTAGGTTAGGATTAGGATAAGCACTGGGGCTAGGACCTGATTTAATTTAGGGTTAGGGTTCGGATTAGCGCTAGCCCAGTTTACATCTCGTGACGAGAAATAGAGCTGGCCTTATCATTTGGCACTAACCTTTTTCTTTAAAACAACACTTAAAATTCTAGAAATAATTTGAATAGAAAATGAATTTAATAATAGATTATGTATGTTTATAATAACATTGTTTATAATAATGACACATTGTTATGTCTACAATGGTTTTAACTATTGGAATCCATTTCCTTCTAATGTTGACTTTTACTACCCAATTTAAATATAGCGGAGACGTAAACTATCACAATTGGTATTACATTTCTACTGGAATTTAAATGAGGAACATGTAAACAGTCTAAGTATACAACTCTAGTTTTTTGCTCAGTGCTCAGACAGAAGGGGAAAGAAAATATAGGAGAACATGATTTTGGACCCCCCGGAAATAAACACATATCGAGTTGGAAGCCCCAAGGTTTGCACGGAACTGACCGTAACCTAACCCTGAATGCCCGATAAATTAATTTTCCGTAAAGAATTGACCACCTCCTTCTGATCTCCTCTCCAGCCTGCCCGATCACCTCCCCGACCTGCTTTATCTCTTCTCCACCCGTCCTGGCTACCTTGCCATCCTGCCCGACCTCCTTCCCAACCTGTCTGGTCTCCTCCCCGCCCGCACTGACACCTCGCCACCCTGTCTGACTCTCTCCCCAACCAGCCCTATCTCCTCGCGACCCGTCTTGACCACCTCGCTACTCTGCCCGACCACCTTCCCAACCTGCCTTATCTCCTCCCTAATCTGTCCGATTTCCTCCTCCCCGACCTGCCTTATCTCCTCTCCACCCGTCCTGGCTACCTAGCCATCCTCCCCAACCTATCTGGACTCCTCCCCGCCCGCCCTGACACCTCACCACCCTGTCTGACTATCTCCCCAACCTGCCCTATCTCCTCGCCACCCGTCTTGACCACCTCGCTACTCTGCCCGACCACCTTCACAACCTGCCTTATCTCCTCCCTAATCTGCCCGATCTCCTCCTCGTCACACTAACGTCCTTTCCACCCTATATGATCGCCTCCTCAAACTGCCCTGATCTCCTCCCCATCCCGCTCGATCTATTCCCCACGCGCCCTGATCCGAAATAAATGAAATTATCCCACAAGTTAAAAGAACGATAAAAAAAATTGGAGTAACTGTCAAAAACTCACAGATTATTTGTTCAAATTTCGCAAATGTTTTGGGTGTACCTCATCCAACCAACAACTGAAGTCCCCGACTTCCTCCAAAATATTACTTGTAAACAAATAGATCTCTCTTCGTTCTTTTTTCTTCATAAAATCGCCAAACTAAACGCTCCAGAAATTAGGGGTTCTGTCATGAAACAAAATGATGATTTTTAACATAGAAAGATAATTACTGACATTCAAATTATATCGTATTTGAATGTGAATACATTGAAATATATTTCCAAAATATACCCAAGTTCTATCTTTAAAACATTCTCTGTAAAATACAGAGCTTTTGGTGAATGCTTTATAGAACTTTGATATGTTGAAATGAATGAGAGTTATTCTACAGTATCTTAAAAGTCTGTATATTATGGATGCTCGGGGTTATCAGCTATCCAGTATCCGTCGACTTCTGAAGTCCACGTCGAAACAATCTCTCCAGTTACAAAATGAAATTGGCTTGAAATGTACCACTGTTCTGCTCCGACTTGGCTAATGACGAAGACATACGCCATACAGCAGCACTACGACCTACTCTTATATTAAATTCCAACTGTCAGAGGTTCTTTTACGTGCACGTAAATGTGCTCAGAGGACCTCTTCCTGTAATAGGGGTTCACAAAGTTTACAAATTGTCTTGTATATGTGTATACAAATTGTGCCTTCAGATAACTTTTTAAGCAACCATGTTACCCACGAGGCGAGGACGTCAGGGTGCCATAACCTTGCATGATTATAAAAACATCTGAGAAACATTTCAACTCAAGTTATATAAACCACGTGGTTAACAGTTTGTTATTCCATGCCGTATCCATCACCAACATAGAAAGTCGTCACATAAATTAACCCATTCTAACTTTTCAAGTCACCCTCCCCTTTTTATTGTATCTAATGGGAAGCCAGTGGGTTAAAATAACAAAACAGACTTTAAGATCTGAAAGATTTTAAAGAAATATAATTGTTATTGAAGAAAATACTATGGCTTCAGAAGGTGTAAGTTTTCTTGTTGAAAGATCAGTTTATCATTCTCATTTTTAAAAAAATCAAAAAAAATCAATGCGCCTTGGAGCCATTTGTCATTGCCTTGTTTCACCAAAGATAATATTCTTGGTCTTTAAATCAATATATGCCACTGTAGGCTAAATATTTATTGTTGGGGAAAGTTGATGTTAAACACACATAGTTCCGTGCATTGTCTCCCCTTTGATTAATACGAATTTCAATTTTACTAGCATTTTTTTAATATGTCTCATTCTAAAACTTACAGTATACTTGTATTATTCTAAATGTTCATATTAATCCAAGACGGACTACTAGAGTACGGAAAGACTGCAGTACATTTAGTTTGCTGACGATGTGAGAGCAGAGATGATATTCATTATTTAAGTAAATGTGTGGGAGAATTAATATACGACATTTATAAAATTTATCTGATAAAAGTTAAATATATAGTTTAATACTCTACTCTGTCAAGGATATATTTAAATTAAAAGATTTGTGGCCATTTAATAGACTTCGCACTGCCATCTTTTTTGTCTTAGAGAAACATAGTAATAATAACTCTGGTTTATTCGTTCACGCCTGCCCATTATTCGTGAAGTCTTTTTATACGGTGATGTTCATAATTACATAATTACGAAGGCATTTACATTTAAAAAAGAACCGATTTTGGAGATAAAGATGATCTGATTGTATTTCAAGGGTCTGTGATTTTTTGTTTGAAAGTAAAAAGAATGTGGCTATGTAGCAATCTACATACCAATGTCTGTTCACCGGAGGTGGATAATTCTGGTTGATTGAAAGTCATCTTCAATAAACAGAAACTATTGATTTAGATGTAAAAATAACGATTAAAGAGAACCGCTTGTAGACTGGTACGTTGTAATTGTAACCTCAACCAATAATCTTGTCCGGCACAAACAGGTGCGCTTGATTCCAGTAGATATATATTCTGATCGGCACGCTTTACATTGTATGTAAACAATCAAGTGGTACCTTGAAAAACATGTTAAATACCTTTAATACATATGTTTGCCAGTCTTTTCAATTTCTTGAATTGTTTAATCTGGGTTGTTAAACATTGATATGTTCCGCAATTTTAAACAGCCTTTATTGATAAATTCAACACATCTGTAACAGTGCCCTCCAACCCAACCAGTTCTATTCAATTAAAGACAAGACCTGACTTGTTAGAACATTCTCTAAATACCTTACACAAACACTGCTGTGTTTCTTCATTTCTCTTTTAAGGATTTTCTTAATGGTGGAGGCGCAATGTTCATTGGAATTTTCTATTAGAGATGTTGTTTATAAAACTCTCGCCATCACTGGATTGTGAATGGATAATGATGCTATAGCACGCCTAAAATATTATTCTTCCTCAGCGTTACATGACTTCATCTTTTTAAATGCTTTCTATATTATGACTGACTCGTGTCAATATTTTGAAATGTGAATACTATAGTATCCTTTGTGCGCTTTGTTTCTTTGACATAGTCACCCAGACATCAAATTCGTATGTCGTAAAGGCCAATTTCTAGGACATTAATTTGTAACAGGCATCATATCTAATTAAAATTAAAATTAAAACTAGCGATATACAGAATCTATAAATAGAAATATGCACGTATATATAGATACCTTACAAGAGAAAGTCATCGGATAAACCAGGGTTTTACAGCTACAGGATTTTCAGCGCGATGATTTGATGTCAGATTCATTTAAAATTAATCAATTCTTTTTTTTTAAAAAAAAACAACCTAATTTTATGTATTTTATCGTTCGGATAAAATAGATGATTTCCGGTTCGAAGTGATTTTTTTTCTTCAGTGAAAACAAATTTACACATTACGCCATTCGTGCGTTATATGATTTATATTTTATGTCAGTCTTAGAGTTTGTTATTGTATGTTTGCCAAATCTTTTCACCTCAATGTGATTAATATCAATATGTAGACATATCTTTTATATTGATCAAACTATACTGTCTGGAGTGAAGTACAAGCTAGAGTCTGGTTCAATAGAGACTACGATGGTTGACTTGACCGGTCGTGATGCACCGTGTTGATCTATTGATTTGATTAACACAAACCTATAAATCTGATGATCTACACCCATCTATAAGTCTGAACATTCAAACTGTCTCTATCTCACATGTTGATTTAATAAAATGAAAGTCTGCTGAAGAAGATTAATCAGACCAATCTTGAAATGTTTTTAGGCCCAGACTTTGTTGTGGGTTGCTGCAAGAACTATCAAATAATACAAAACAAGCTCGTGGCATTTATATGCACGCCTTTGAACAGCAGATTAAATTGTAATATGTTATTATTTCATAAATTCAACAGATGAATACATGGTTTCTAACAGGTGACATTTATATGAGTGGACCAATATCAAAATTGTGTTTTTGATCGTTTGTTTGGAAACCGGTTAGTTGTGATTAGCCATTTAATTATTGTCGGTCGAAACACAGATCATCAGTTTAGATATTATGGTTCTTAAATATCTAATTTAGTTATATTACATAACATAGTTTTTTTGCTGTTGTTGGATTCCGTTGTAATTAATCTGATGAGTGCATGGTAGGGCATGATCTTGGGGTCCTTGGGCTCAAGGGAGATCACTGCTTATTTATGGAAGGAGGCGAGGATGATATCGCAAAACACGTATTACCATGATTTAAAGGTGGAAGAATAACAGAGCTAAGAGGTTGGCTGTGGTGGATGGTTACATGTTTACTTCAAGTTTGGCTTGCGTCTGGATCACAACTATTACTTAAGTCCGGTTTACATCACGTGTTATATGGTCATTTGGTTTCCATTTCATAACAGTCGTGTATGGGCATGTCCACTTTAGACCACTGATTTCATTGGTGTATTCCCATATGACTGGCCTGTTTACATCCATAATCACCCGCCTCATGAATATATAGCAAAACATAGATAACAGGTATATTCAAATCAGTTCAACGAATCTAGAGGCACATAGGGAAGGGGAAGGGGAAGGGGGGGGGGGCGTGGCAGGGAATTATCTATAAATATGTTGACTAATATACTCATACAGATAAGAGGAAACTAACTGTGTTCTAGTTCAGTGTGGGTCACATATTGTTATAAACATAATCAACACTGTAAATATAATCAGTAGAATTTAATGTCCTACAATTCTACTCCAAACGGACTTATGACGACGGGCAAACGCCATACAGTGTGCTGTGAGGGAAAATGGATTTCAACTGTCAAGAGTCTGTTACGACGAGCACGCCAAGTTTTCCACGGTACCTCAATTTGTCGACCCATCCTAACGACGGGACCCTGTTCCTTGTCCGGCCCTAATCGACAAAGGTAGTGTTTGAGTATCATGTTATATATGGTCCACGTTTCGGATACACCCTACCTCAATTAGTTTAATGAGCCAACCCATGTTCTCGGGTATTATAAAGCTAATTACATAAAGTAATAAACGATATTACACGACTATATCATAATTATATTAACCACGAACATGCTATTCATCTGAAATATTTCACGAGAATAAAATCCAGCACGTACACCGAAATATAAAAAAACTGACCAATTAATTTGAAAACTTTGAAAACTATTTCCCTGAGGTTATTCTTCAATCGCCGAAAAATCTAACATGATAACCGCGTACAATTCTTTATGTCTGGTCGGTGTAAAACAATCAAGTAAATTACCTCTAATCATGCCATATATTTATATTTGGATTATAAAATGTGGGAAATGGATCCCCTGGAGCGAACAGAATATTTTCCCGCTCATTTGGGATTCGCATGCTGACGTCACGTCTTTCTCAAGATACGTTTTTAGCTTAATTATTACTGAAAATAGGTTAATGGCTTTAATAAAACTATTTCCTTTCGCTTTTGTTTTTGTTGAAGATTACACGCGCCATTTAGACAATAATTAAAGATACATTATGTAAGATTTAGGTAAAGAACTGGCCGTTCTTGCTATAATAGTTCTAAAATAGATACTGCTAAATAAATATCTATTGAAAATTTCATTCAATTTACTTTATTCTGAGCTAAGTGGTCACTGTTTGTAGTTTCGACAGGACAAGATGTGTGCATTGATTGTTTACTATCGTAATCACGTTGCTGGTTATTCGAGACTAAGCCTCGCTTCTCCATTCTTAAATTAAATCATTAAATGGTGGAACTCTTCTAATCTACTTAAAATCGAACCCATCCTATGGCATCGGGAGTTGGATATGGTATTGTCATGTTAATAAATGTCAGATTAATAATTTATGTAACATTTAAGGCCCAAAGAAAAACCTGATTTAGCTCTTGAATAATGCCTCTTTTAAGTTAAGGTGGTTTTAAGAACACCGGCGATCATTCAGCGGGCTTAACTATGTCGCCTGGACGCATATGTTGGGCAAACGAACCAGTGTAATGTTTATAAAATAAAAACAGCTCTCTACATGTCTTCAGGAAGATATTTGTTTAAAACTAACTCATATTGGCCGACTGAACCGGTTGACTTAAAACCACGGATTCGAGCTAGACATATGGAATAATTTATCTCCTGCTGGTGTATTCGCGTAACTAACAGCTTTCGATGAACTTTGACCCTGGGGTTTGGAATTGGGTTATGGTGTATTGTGGTGTCTATTTGTAATGAGTTTATTTACAAAGAGTCTATTTATAATGAGTTTGTTCACTGGGTGTCTCCTTCAAAGTCGTTGTCCAACATATAAATAGTTCAGACCGGAAGTCCTGCATATAGATGTACATGAGGCACGACCTGTTCCTTATTCCAAATTAATGCAAAAGGGAAATCGTGAAGATATCTTTGAAAATAAACAACAACAATATATAATATTATATAATAATCATATAGCTCATTTAATATCTATAAATATTTCATATTCAGAAAAAGACTGGCGTCGTAATACGGTTATTTATAGTTTGACATGTGCACTTGCAAACACGGATTTAAAACGCATTTATCTAAAAATGGAAATCGCGATGGTATTTTTTGACAAAACAACAACAACAACAACCAAATGCATAATATGATATTTATATTTATAATTATAAATATTCCGTATTAGGAAAAAGACTGGAGCCGTATTACATTTATTTCCCGTCTGACATGTTCACTTGAAAAAAAAAACTATTTATCGTAATAGTATTTTTGATGAATCATAAGAAACAACAACAACAACATTATTGACTATGTCACAATATTTATAAATATTCCATATTAAAAAAAGACTGGAGCTGTAATACATTTATTTCTGGTTTGACATGCGCACTTAAAAAAAACAAGCATTTAAAATATTTAAAACGTAAACACAGGAAGTTGTATTTATATTCATTCATTATGAAGATTAGATTTAACACAAACTACAAAACTATCTATCAATCAAAATTTGGTGCTAATATTATAGAAATATTAACCAAAGCTATCAGATGGAAGAAAAAAACAACAAACGCCCTTTGAAAAAAATAAAGGGAAATAATTTAATTATATAAAGACAGAATGATTTCACACGCTTTAAAGAGAAGCTTCATGTTAACTTATTATGTTTTTTGCAATTCTTTGATCTTTGGGTTATTTTCAAATTATTATCTCCTCACTAAAATGGGTGTGATGTTGAAAGCGCTAAAATATTGTAAGGGTTTCTGAAAAAGACATTAAATTAATTTTTGCCGTCGAAGAGTGATTCATGTTCTTGTTGAAAATAAATTATTTCAGTGAGATTGAAATAATGAGCATTTTAACCTGTTGACCAAGCTTCTCTATTCCATTTCTGTTAAGAATTTAAAGAGAAACTTTACTACTTTTCGTGCAACGACATTAATGAAAGAACCAATTTGAGGATATATTTTGATATGTAATACAATCTATTGGTGAGAGAGAGAGAGAGAGAGAGAGAGAGAGAGAGAGAGAGAGCGCACAAACTAGGTCATTTTGGGACTAACATATGGTTCAATTTTATTTCAATAATTCGCTTTCGCGTAGATTTCTTTAACTGTGGGTGGAAACTGAAGAAAACCAACGAAGTTGGGCAGGCTATCCTACCCCTTGTCAAGGGAATCGCAACCACGCCAGTTGACTGAATGACAGGGCTTATGATAGCGCCCACGCGCTAACCATTCCCCCCCCCCCCACACACACACACACGATCTATTGGAGTTAAGGGTGTTGACATGTTCTACAAATATGTATAAAACGTTTTCGAAGTTGACAAAATTGTCTAGACAACCAATTTAACTTGCATCGTACTTCACTTCCGGGTTCTGTTAGTCGCGATTTAATTGGTTGAAAAAGCAAAATGTAGTTTTATTTTCTCTTCCACAATTTCGATTTTAAATGTATTGAATGATTTGACAGTAAAGGGTATTGTAATCTATTTAAGCTATCACTTTTCCTCATTTCATTTCATTGAAAGTTCAACAGCAATGTCGTCTTTTAAAACGTTTAATTTTCCGATTTTACAGAAACTTAATATATGGTTCGTGCATGTGTAAATGTCTGTGGGTATCAACTAATACATTTTCGTGCCATTTTTGTTTTTACAAAATACAGCAAATTGATTATGTCGACCTATCCTGGGAATATCGACCGTATGTTCCGTTTACATATGAACCAACTGTTATTTCCATTAATGTGGGCGTATATTTTGTCGTCACTCAGGACCGTTCGTCCAGACCCTCTTCTATTCACACTACAGATTTAAATTTGTAACCGATTTTGATAAAATGTTTCCGAAGAGTATTGGGTTCAAGTTGTTTCATCGCGATTTTAGCAAACCATAACAATTCGCAGTGGAAGTAAGAACATAAAAGATGCTTAGGACCACACCTGATGCACATTCAATAAACAAGATGCCCAAAGAAACAAAAAAACAATACGGATTGCTCTTTTCCTTTTTACCTAACAAAGAAAGAACACATAATATCCGATGACCATCAACTTGACCAAAACGTACATTTGTTTAAGGTAAAACTATTCAGAAATCAAGATTACAGGCGATATATGTGTTCAATGGCCTCCAGACCGGTTTATAGTTATCTCAATTTTTCAAGCATTCAAATTTGAGACTTCGAACTTTTCAATAATGGAATTTTTTCGAGATTTAATCAAAGGGGACTAGTCCATGTTTATAATAAAGACACCAGAAAAAAACGACGTGACAGGGAGTAGGGTCGCCTGTCCAACCTCGTGTGTTTTCTCCGGGTCCTCCGGTTTCCTCCGATAGCTAAAGACCCCCTACGCGCAAGCGAATTATTGAAATAAAATTAAACCATATGTTAGTCCCGAAATGACCTAGTTTGTGTCGAGTGGACGTTAACACCCGATTACACGTGGTTTATGTTAACGGGACTATCCCGATTTGAACAGAGTCACAAAAATAAATGTCCGAGTATGTATGAAATTTAAACAACAAAATATAGAGAAATGGTCTATTTACCGTGTCTAAAAATTTCAGCTCAAAATATTGAGTCGTTTGGACGTGAACGTCAAAACTGCTTATCCGGACACGTAACCCTTTTAAGATTTCGGGCCAATTTTTTCGTTGGGTCACCTGATAATCGATTCCCGTCCCTTCAGAGGTCTTTACAGTGCATGACCGACGTGCTGTACTTGATAACGAAAGGTAATTTACACCTACACATTATTTTTATAAAATAAAAGATTGGTTTTATCCAGTCATCGCATAATACAGCTTGGGACACCGGTCTCCATTTCCAGATGAAGACTGACAGGTTTAAGTTGTTTAAAAATGTATCACATATATTGAGTTAGTTGCTTGACCCTAATAAAAAGGATTTTAACACAAAATTAAGCAGTTTTATTTTCTAAAATATTATCGCGATTGGCCCTTTAACACTTATGTTCAACCACAACTGGTGATAATTATTGAACTTCTTTTATTACAATAAATTCGGTTTATGTTTACTTTTTCTAGTCCATATCAGTTTGCCATCAAGGGCGGTCGGTGTGGTTCATTGTAGAGTCAAGTTTTACTTTCTATGTTGTTTTACTACATGCGTAAATATCGAATTTCAAAATGTCAGTATCCACTTTAACACCTACTGTTCGTCAATAATTCTATGAAGAACTTCAGACAATTGAAGGTTGAACACAGTAACAAATCTCTATAGTTACTTATTCTTGTAAGTTTGTGGGAGTGGGTGGCTCTTTGAGTAGCCTGTGGCATGTCGTTGGCTCAATAAAATGAAATGAAACGAAATGGGGTTTAACGTTCTTCTGTTTTGCTCCGACTGAGCTAATGAAGACGGGCATTCGCCATACAATGTTCTATGAGGGACATTTTTCCGGACAGCGGCGCTACGGCCTACTCTGAAAACGAATTCCATCTGCCAGGGGATCTTTTACGTGCACGCCAATGTGTACGCGCGACCTGTCAGTGTAATACAATATCATTTGGGATCTAAATTTCAATATTGTATTCTTAATTCATATTTTATTTGTAACTCAATTTTAGACATATATGAAGTGACAGATTAATTGTAAGATTTAATCTACATGTATATCAGGTGTAGGTTGTTGAAATAATATTATGTAAGATTTAATGGATTGTACAAACATGTAAACTCGGAGTGTCTATATGATATCAGATTCAGGCTTAACACGTATTGACACCTTTTGTCTTGAGCTAAGATGTGTGAATCTTAATAATTACTTTTCATTGTTCTGATTACGAATGGTATTAACTATGGCGTGTTTTAACCGATATAAAAAAGCCTAGTTTACAAGCAGGCAGGGCAGGGTACAAAGGAGGGACAAGAGAGGCCCGTAGAGGCTGAGAGGTCTCCCGGACCTCAAGAGAGGGTCTGCCCTCGACACCGGGCAGAGGGGTCCTGTGAGGCCGAGGAGAAGCAGCTATAGCTAGACGATACGATACCCAACCAAATGATGTTCATATGTACCTGTAAATATGTTAACCAGTATTAAAATATCTTTTTAATAAATAAGAGTTATGTATTCTATCACATCAGCTGTCCTTGTCAGGCCCTCCGTCCTGCACCACTGACAAGGAGAAACCACGAAAGAAAATCCCGATGAACTTTCTCGGCCAACACCGGGATCAAACACGCGAGCCAGCGCCTTACTCACTAGGCCACCGTGGCTCCCCCGTTGGATCTCTAACCAGGAGATCTGAGGTTCAATCGTCGTGTTGGCAGAGAAAGTTTCTGGGGATTATCCTGTCTGGTTTCCCCAGAGTTTGGGTCAGACAAACAAACCGAGGTCACATGTATACCATTGGCAGCACGTTAAAGATCCCCTGTAGGTTGTAAATCGAAATACGAGTAGGTCGTAGAGCCGCTGTTGGGTTCAAAATATCTTTCATGAAATTGTCCATGCCCTTCCTTATTAGACGGGTTGTACCGGAAAATAAGTTCATAAACCCAATTTAATGCCCCTAATGTATAAATATCACTATGGGTTGTAGCCCCTACATACACGCCCCACCCCAACTACCTAGGGACGGCCAGGTGGAGTGGTGGTTTGTACTGTAATAAAATATTTCGCAATCATAACAATATTATACCTTACAAATTATCAATCAACATTATTCAATATTCCATTACAATAATCTTTAAACATTTTAAGCATTTGAGTGAACTCAAATAGTCTGAATAGGCTACGGAAGTTAATTTTTTACGGTGCGTGTATTTGAATTTAATATATTGAGTTGAAATGAGTTAAACATCTAAGTGAGATTGCTATGATATATGAGATCATCATGACCCTGGTTATAGTCGTCGTGTATTATAATATAATTATTGATGAAGACAATATAATTACTGTAAAAACTGTTTTTCATTACATAATTACTGTAATTAATCTTCCAGCTGTTAAAGAGATCTGATTGGCCTAAATGTAAACCTAATCACTGTAATGGTTTTAGATATATTCATATAGCTATAACACGTTTGGATATTTGTATATTTAGTACATCATTGAATTAATTGATTTGGGAAAGACGTTTACAAGAACCTATTTATATACATAATATGTTCATAGCTATAACACGTTTGGATATTTGAATGTTAAGTATATAGTATTAAGTATATCTTTGAATTAATTGATTTAGAAATGTCGTTTATGAGAACCGAAATATTTTGAGATTAGTTTTCGAAATATTCCTTGAACTTTAAATTTCTCACTCATCAATTTAGTAAATATTTACAAAATTACAAGACCAGGTTTATCGGGTATATTACCATGGAATTTAAATAAGAAACATGTAAATAGTCTACGTATACGTATACAATTCTAGATTCTGTTCAGACTCAAGCAGACAGAAAATAATATATAGGAGAAAAAGATTTTTGACCCAAACGTTTCTATTTAGAGGCTGATTGAGAGAGGTGGTAAATCCCCACATATCCAGTTCGATACCCCAAGGTTTGCAATACCCCTAACCTAACCCTGTTTCTAACAGATTCTGTCTATCGCTAGTTTTATTTTTAATTTTAATTGGATATGATGCCTGTTACAAATTAATAACCTGGAAATTGACCTTCAAGACATATGAAATCAATATCTGGGTGACCATGTCAAAAAAACGAAGGAACACAAATATAATAGTATCATATTTTAAAATATTGACATGAGTCAATCATATAGAAAGCATTTAAAAAGATGAAGTCATGTAACGCTGAGGAAGAATAATATTTTAGACGTGCTATAACATCATTATCCATTCACAATCCAGTGATCGCGACGGTTTCATAAACAACATCTCTAATAGAAAATTCCAATGAACATTGCGCCTCCACCATTAAGAAAACCCTTAAAAGAGAAATGAAGAAACACAGCAGTGTTTGTGTGAGGTATTTAGAGAATGTTCTAACAAGTCAGGTCTTGTCTTTAATTGAATAGAACTGGTTGGGTTGAAGGGCACTGTTACAGATATGTTGAATTTATCAATAAAGGCTGTTTAAAATGGAGGAACATATCAATGTTTAACAATCCAGATTAAACAATTCAAGAAATTGAAAAGACTGGCAAACAGGTGTATTAAAGGTATTTAACATGTTTTTCAAGGTACCACTTGATTGTTTACATACAATGTAAAGCGTGCCGATCAGACTATATATCTACTGGAATCAAGCGCACCTGTTTGTGCCGGACAAGATTATTGGTTGAGGTTACAGTTACAACGTACCAGTCTACAAGCGGTTCTCTTTATCGTTATTTTTACATCTAACTCAATAATTTCTGTTTATTGGAGATGACTTTCAATCAACCAGAATTATCTAGCTCAGGTGAACAGACATTGGTATGCAGATTGCTAAATAGCCGCATTTTTTTTAACTCCCAAACAAAAACCAAGCATTTATGACACAATCAAATCATCTTTAAAGGCCTTAACCAATATCATAGAAGTTCGCCAATATATCGTAAAAGTCAAAAGCATTAGCATTTTAATGTAAATTCTAGTTACCAACATTCACAAACAAGGTTCCTGAAGAATGGGTAGACTTGAACGACTCAGTTAAGAAAACCTTCGTGAAGATTGGGCAGACTTGAACGAATAAGTAAAAAACTATACGTACTGTAGATGTACTGTAGTCCATTCGTACTCAAGTAGTCCGTCTGGAATTAATATCAACATTTAGAATAATACAATTTACTGTAAGTTTGAAAATGAGACTAAAAATACTAGTAAAATTGACATTCGTATTAATCAAAGGGGAGACAATGCACTAAACTATGTGTGTTTAACTTAACTTTCTCCAACAATAAATATTTAGCCTACAGTGGCATATATTGATTTAAAGACCAAGAATATTATCTTTGGTGAAACAAGGCAATGGCAAATGGCTCCAAGGCGCATTGATTTTTTTCTTTTTTAAAAAGAAATGAGAATGATAAACTGATCTTTCAACAAGAAAACTTACACCTTCTGAAGCCATAGTATTTTCTTCAATAACAAATATATTTCTTTAAAATCTTTCAGATCTTAAGGTCTGTTTTGTTATTTTAACCCACTGGCTTTCCATTAGACACAATAAAAAGGGGAGGGTGACTTTAAAAGTTAGAATGGGTTAATTTCTTTGACGACTTTCTATGTTGGTGATGAATACGGCATGGAATAACAAACTGTTAACCACGTGGTTTATATAACTTGAGTTGAAATGTTTCTCTGATGTTTTTATAATCAAAGTTATGGCATCCTGACGTCCTTGCCTCGTGGGTAACATGGTTGTAAAAAACGTTATCTGAAGGCATAATTTAGATACACAAATTCAAGAGAGAGGGGGGGGGGCGGGAGATTATATAAGCTTTAACGTCCAATCGACAGAAACTAGGTCATTTAGGGACTAAACAAAAGCCAGAATTTTATTTCAATAATTCGCTTGTACATAGCGGTCTCTGGTAGTGGAAGCGGTCTCGCGGGAAGCATAGAAAACTACAAGAGATGAGATTGGCGACCCTACCCCTTGTCGGGTGAAATGGAATGAATTGATCTTTAACATTCTACTGTTCTGCTCCGACTGGGCTAATGAAGACGGGAATACGCCATACAGTGTGCCCTGAAGGAAACTTTGCCCGGGAAGCGGCACTATGGCCTACTCTTATATCGAATTCCAACTGCTCAGGGATCTTTTAAGTGCACGTTAATGTATACACGGGACCTCGGTTTTCTGTCCAATCCCAATGACTAGACAGCTGTCCTTGAGAGGCCCTCCTTTCTGCAAAACTGACAAGGGTAAACCACGTCGGAAAATTCCGATGAACTTTCTCGGCCAATGCAGGGATCGAACACGCGACCTCCATGCTGGCCGTAGAAAATAACCTTAGACACACATAATGTTTAACATAATTAATGTAGAATAAATAAAACATATTAAAATATGTCGGCATGTCCCCATTTCTCGGGCACAAATAAAAAAATAAAAAATAAATAAAAGTTTACCCTGCTTACAAAAACGTCGCGATTCAAAATATACGACTTGTCTTGACATCGATCTGTAATGATGTAATTTGGTGGAAATTTGGAATGTCAACTTAATCCATTTCCAATAACTCTACATTTTTTAAAGTGAATATAGAATTTCATCTATGTAGAAATTCAATTATTAAAGATTGGTCAATTTTTAAAAAAAAAACCATTAACTTTATATATTTTATCATTTGAATAAAATATATGATTTTTTTCTCGAAATGATTCGTGCAATATATATGATTTATATTTTATGTCAGTCTTAGAGTATGTTATTGTATGTTTGCCAAATCTTCTCGACCCAATGTGATTAATATCAATATGTAGACATATCTTTCAAATTAATCAAATTATACTGTCTGGAGTGAAGTAACGAGCTAGAGTCTGGTTCAGTAGAGACTACGATGGTTGACAAGGCTGATCGTGATGCACCGTTATCATAAACCTGTAAATCTGATGATCTAAACCCATCTTTATATCATGTGTTGATTAAATAAAATGAAAGTCGGTGGAAGAATATTAATCAAAGAAATCTTTAAAAGTTTTTTCCCCCCAGATTTTGTTGTGGGTTGCTGAAAGAACTGTCAAATAATACAAAACAAGCTCGTGGCATTTATATGCACGCCTAGGCACCACACATTAAATTGTGATATGTTATCATTTCATAAACTTAACAGTTAAATGCATGGTTTCTAACAGGTGGCATTTATATGAATGAGCCAATACCAAAATTATGTATCTGATCGTTCCGTTCTTGTCTATCAAAATACAAGCCATCAGTTTAGTTATATGACATAACACAATCATATCTCTTTGCGGTCGGTATGGTGGCTGAAAGCGTCCATTTAGATCGGCGGGTTTCTAGATACAACGCGAGAGTCGCCGTTAAGTCAGCACGACGAAAAAGGCGCCGATCGGCGACTTTTTCGTCGTACTACCTTATCGGCGACCCGCTACTTTCACAACACGAGAGTCGCCGTTAAGCCACGCGCCGAAAAAGTCGCCGAAAAAATCGGCGCCTTTTTCGGCAACTTGCTTAGAGGCGACTCTCGTGTTGTGAAAGTCGCGGGTCGCCGATAAGGTAGTACGACGAAAAAGTCGCGGATCGGCGCCTTTTTCGTCGTGCTGGCTTAACGGCGACTCTCGCGTTGTATCTAGAAACACGCCGATCTAAATGGACGCTTTCAGCCACCATAGGTCGGTGTTCGTTGTAATTAATCTGATGGGTACATGGTTAGTACTAATTTTTTGTCATAGTCACGAGATGTAAACAGAGCTAGCGCTAATCCCAACCCTAGCCCTAACCAACAATCACGTGCCCTAACCTTATTTACATCTAGGCGACCTTGACAAAAATTGAACTGGCCTTAAAAAACTGGGCCCTGTTTCACGAAATTTTAACTAAAGATAAAATCCAAATTTTAGTAGATACTTCAATTTTGATTGGCTAAACACTAAAATCAATCTAATATTATCCAATCAAATTACTAAAATTTGGATTTTATCTTAGTTAAAATTTCGTGAAACAGGGCCCAGATTTAGCCATGGGTGCATGGTAGAGTATGATCTCTCAGTCCTTGGCCACAAGGAACATCACTGCTTATTTATGAAAGGAGGTGAAGACAATATCGCAAGGCAGAAGAACCACATAACTACGAGATTGGTTACGGTCATATGTACGGTGGATGGTTACACGTTTACTTTAATTTTGACCTAACAGCTTTCGATGAACTTTGGCACTTGGATTTGGAATTGGCTTATGGTGTATTGTGGTGTCTATTTGTAATGAGTTACAAAGAGTTTATGTATAAGGAGTTTGTTCACTGGGTGTCTCCTTCAAAGTCGCTATCCAACCTATAAATAGATCAAACTAGAAATGCTGCAGATAGATGTACTCGAAACTTATGTCAAATTAATCCAGAACGGAAATCGTGAAGATATTTCTAAATATAAACAACATTTATTATGTAATAATCATATAGTTCATTTAATATCGATAAATATTACATATTCAGAAAAAAAGACTGGCGCCGTAATACGGTTATTTCCCTTTTGACATGTGCACGTTAAATTAAGTATTTATCGTAATGGCATTTTTGGAAAATAATAAACAACAGCAACAACAACAACAGAATTCATTATATGACAATCGTATCTATAAATATTCCATTTTAAGTAGAGGAGAGAGGGAGAGAAATGGGGTTTAACGTCCACTCGACACAAACTAGGTCATTTCGGGACTAGCATATGGTTGAATTTTATTTCAACAATTCGCTTGCGCGTAGGGGTCTTTAGCAGTAGGAGGAAACCGGTGGACTCGGAGAAAACCTACGAGGCTGGACAGGCGACCCTACTCCTTGTCACGTACAACCCGGGAATCGAAATCACACCTTATGATACAACGCGCACGTGCTAACCATTCGGCCATTCAAACCCCCTTTAAGAAACGGACTGGCGCCGTAAGACAATTATTTCAAGTTTGACATGCGCACTTGAAAACGCGAATTTAAAAGGCATTTAATAATAAGAGGGAATCGTTATGGTATTTTTGATAACAACAACAACACATATTCATTATGTGGCAACCATACTTTTATTTAAAAATATTCCTTATTAGGAAAAAAGAATCGGAGTCGCAATACGTTTATTTCCCGTTTGACATGCGCACTTGAAATCAAGCATTTATCGTAATGGCATTTTTTGTAAATCATAAACAACAACAACAATTGTGACAATCAAACTTCTATTTATAAATATTCCATATTAAAAAACCACTGGGGCCGTTATGCGTTTATTTTTAGTTTCACATGCTCATTTAAAAAACAAGCATCTAAAATATTTAAAACGTAAACACAGGAAGTTGTATTTATATTCATTCATTATGAAGGTTAGATTTAACACAAACTACAAAACTATCTATCAATCAAAATTTGGTGCTAATAAGAAATATTAACCAAACCTATCAGATTGCAGAAAAACAACAAACGCCCTTTAAAACAAATAAAGGAGATATTTTAATTACATAAAGACAGAATCTTTTCACACGCTTTAAAGAGAAGCTTCATGTTGATTTATTTTATTATTTTTACATTTCTTTGATGGGTTAGGTTATATTCAAATTAGTATCTCTTCACTAAAATGGGTGCGATGTTATAAGTGATAAAATATTGAAAGAACTTCTGAAAAAGTCATTAAATTAATTTCACAGTCGAAGAGTGATTCAGTTTGTTGGATATATTATATTTCAGACAGATTGGAATAATGAGCAATTTCTGTAGACTTAAAAAGCGGTTTTAACTTGTTGACCAAGTTTCTCTGTTTAACTTATGTTGAGAATTTAAAGAGAATATCTATATCTCGTTTAAGGATATTACTGAAAATGATTTCTACTTACATCTGCTCAGTTGTTGCAGCTGCACTGGCTCGTTGGGTAAGCCCCTGGTTCAATAACCGGAGAAGGTACCGAGAAAGTTCCCTGGATATTTTCTGTGCGATTTCCCATTGCCAGTGGTGGATGGAGGAGGTTCTTGCAAGGAAAAACGTCTAGTAGTTCGGGGGACGAAAACCCGATGTCCAGTGGACGCGTTGGCGTGCACTCAAAAGAACCCTTAACAGTTTGAATTCGATGTCCGGGTCAAATTACACTCTTTTAAAACTACATGTTTTTATTAACCCTGACGATAACCCATATTAGATGTATATCTGCCATTAAAAAGTAATACCACTTTTTTAATTAAATATGTTCATACGGGACAGTTGTATCAATTGAATGAGAAATGTAATAATACCGGACTTCTTTGTTGTGTTTCCTTCGTGATCGTAAATATAATTACAGGTTAGGTCGTTTATACATCTTTTTTTATTATTATTAAAACCTCCCCGCATCAATGTTCCTCGTTCTCAATAACTTGTATATAACTTTTGATGGCTTCTCTGACACACCGGGTGAGCTCTAATGAATTTCGCTCAACACCCTCTTTTATAACCCTCTAATTTCTTTACGTCATGGACTGACCTTGGCGTTAATTTCCTTCCCAAATATGGAATAAACATCCCCATATCCCAAAGACCGGGAGGAGAAAATTTACCTTATTTGTTCTACCAAACACATGTCATAACAAAATAGTATTTGATGGATATTTTGACAATGGAAAGGACAAAACCAGCGTTTTTACCAAATTATCACTGTTTTTATATACAATTACGTCAGTCAATTTCATTTGAGTGTGTGAGACATGACTCTATACAAAGTGTGAATCTAATAATTAATTAAAGATACAATATACCATAGAAATGATATCAGATGTTCTAGAGAGAGAGAGAGAGAGAGAGAGAGAGAGAAATGGAGTTTAACGTCCACTCGACACAAACTAGGTCATTTCGGGACTAACATATGGTTCAATTTTATTTCCATAATTCACCCACAAAGTTGGACAGGCGACCCTACTCCTTGTCACGTACAACCGGGGATTCGAAACCCCGCCAGTTAACTCAATGACAGACTTTATGATACAGCACGCACGTGCTAACCATTCAGCCATCCAACCCCCCTTAGATGATCTAGAAAACTAAAGAATCTGATAATTTGATGTCAACAGTACATCTTGATTTCATACTTATTTATCAGGGTATTTTGATATGTAATATAATCTATTTGGATTTAAGGGTGTGATCTACAAATAGGTGACGTTGTATATAAAGTTTTCGAAGTTAACAATATTGTCTAGACCACCAATTTGGCCAGAATACACTTTGTCACCATAGACTCTCTTGTTAATTGTCGTCTCTTTGACCGACTAACGTTTTCCCAAATTTTCGTGGGGTGAACATTTTCTACCACAGATGGAGAAACAAGTGGTAACCGTTTGCTCAAAAGCATGTTTAGGGTTTACCATGGAAAACGTGAGATACACAAACTGGAAGTAGCATACAAAAAAACATGCCCCTGTCTGTTCTACATCTCAACGTAATCAACCATCAACCTCTTAACTCTCTCATCCTTCCGCCTCAAAATCATGAATATTTGCCCATATTCATTGCATGTAAAAACATAAAAGATGCTTAGGACGACCCCCTCCCCTCAACATTTAGACACACCCATCCCAACCCACACACCTAAACACTCATGTACAAAATGTTCTTTTCTGTTTTTTTGGTTTTACCAATTCAAAGAAAGAACGCATAATCTTTACAGGTATCAACTCGTCGCTGCTTTTCTCTTATGTAAGGTACATCTTTTCACGTGTATAAGGCACAACTTTTCACAACTGCCTTCAAAATAATATATATTTATCTGTATTTTTTAATTTTTTAACATAAGGCCCTTACTATTTGAACATTGGTAATTGTGCTTTAATCAAAGTAGTCTAGTCCATGTTTATGGTAAAGACACCAGAAATAAACGACGTTGTCCGATTACACGTGGTTTATATTAACACCAATGTTAAACCACAACTGGTGATAATTATTGAACTTCTTTTATTACAATAAATACGGATTATGTTTAGTTTTTATTCTAGTCCATATCAGTTTTCCATCAAGGGCGGTCGGTGTGGTTCATTTTAGGGTCAAGTTTTACTTTCGATATTGTTTTACTACATGCGTAAATATTGAATTTCAAAATATCAGTATCCACTTTAACACCTACTGTTCGTCAATAATTCTATGAAGAACTTCAGACAGTTAAAGGTTAAACACAGTAACAAATCTCTATAGTTCCTATACATGTAATATAGACCATAGGCCGAAGTTGAAAATTGTTACAAAGTGCCTCATGAAGTTGGTGAAGGGTATATCTCTATTTGATGATTAAATTTGACAAAGGGTGACCCTAAAAATCAAATGTTCGCGCGATAGAAATGGTGTGCTAATTAGTAATTAGCATTTAAAATTGCATTCTTTTGTTTAAGGTGGTCATAGCAAAGGCCATTTTTAGCCAGTCAGATTTCACTTTTGCCGTAAGCCCTTTACGCCAAGATGGCCACTCCCATGGCTAGCTGTGTTTGTCATTAGTATGGATACAATCACTTGGTTTGTATCCTAAGTGTTCTAGTATTATATCATAAATCAATTGCTAAATGCCTCTCAAGGATTACTTATTCCTGTAAGTTTGTGGGAGTGATCCGTGTGGCTCGGTGGATACGGTGCTGGCTGTCTATGACTAACAGGGAATTCCCTGGTTCGATAATGATGTTGGACTAGAAAGTTCCAGTGGGTTTTTTTTTGCCGCAAGGAAAAGCGTTTAGTCGTTCGGGTGATAATAAAATCACGTTCGATACGGTGCTGGCTGTCTATGAGTAACAGGGAATTCCCTGGTTCGATAATGATGTTGGACTAGAAAGTTCCAGTGGGTTTTTTTTTCCGCCAGGTTTGCCTTTGCCGCAAGGAAAAGCGTTTAGTCGTTCGGGTGATAATAAAATCACGTTCCTGTGTATACCATTGACAGTACGTTAAAGATCCCTGACAGTTGTATATCGAAATACGAGTAGGTCGTAGAGCTGTTGGGTCAAAATTTCCTTCATAGCATTTAATTTCCCTAATATATAAATGTAGCTATGGGTTGTAGCCCCTATCTACACGCCCTTGCCGCAACCATCTTGGGGCAGCCAGTTGGAATGTGGGTATTTACAATAAAAAAATTCTCAAACAAACCAAAATTATACAATACATCAATAAACTGAATTCTGTATTTTACTGTCCATCAAATCATTTTTTAAACATTTTAACAATTGATTTAACTTAAATAGATTGAATAGGCTACGGAAGAAATATCTTTTACTATATATGCACTGGAATTTAAAGGCCCCATAACACTTATTCGGAAGCAATTAGAACTAGCCGGAATGAATAATTCTCAAAATTCGCGCCACTTCGGGAGGGAATTTTAAATTGACCAAAAATCTTACAGCTTTGTCAGATTGCCGTTCGATTACTTAAAATGCGCTTCGAACCCGCCCGAATGATTCTTGTAGATTCTGGGTGTATTAGCTCTCGAATGCAGCTCGAATGTAGTTGGGACACGGTAGGGATATCTAGAATATTGTTAGAATGCGGTTCGATTGCTGCCCAAATACCAGCCGAAGTCTGGTTGAAAGGGTTCCTCGAGAACTGTAAGAAAACTCTCTCGAATGCAGTCAGACCGCTCCCCGAATGAGCGCCAATTCGAACGTCCAAGAAATCAAACAGAATGCAGCTCGAATACCTTGAATGTACTTCAATTGTACTTAGAATGTAATACGAACGGAATCCGGCAGCAATCGAGATGTATTCGAGGCGCATTCTGGCTCATTCGAGGGGCATTCGTGACATTCTGCAGGATTTGAATTGGTATGCCGTTTGAATTCTCCCTCGAATGCCATCAGAATGTTTCGATAGCTGTTGGAATGTCGTAAAAATATTTAGCAACTTGTAAAACGACACTTTATGAGAAAAGTGTAAGGGTCGTGTGCTTAATTATTCTTTATCATCAGATGTTGCGACGTGATTGGTATTCAAAGCGTGAAATAATTATACAGAAATGTGTGTAATCACAATTAATGCTTTGCATCAATGAAATTGAATCACAATGTGATCCTATTAATTCATTATCACAATTGACTTCAAACTGGGTGTTGAATTTCTCTCTTTAAAAAGCTTAATGTGTATGTGTGCTTACGTAATTTAGAGACGATGATAATAGGTACGGGGGGTTGGGTGGCTGAATGGTTAGCACGTGCGCGCTGTACCATAAAGTCTGTCATTGAGTCAACTGGCGTGGTTTCGAATGCCCGGTTGTACGTGGCAAGGAGTAGGTCGCCTGTCCAACCTCGTGGGTTTTCTCCGGGTCCTCCGGTTTCCTCCCACTGCTAAAGACCCCTACGCGCAAGCGAATTATTGAAATAAAATTAAACCATGTGTTAGTCCCGAAATGACCTAGTTTGTGTCGAGTGGACGTTAAACCCCATTTCTCTCTCTCTTTCCTTAACAGGTGCCTGACAAACACCCTCCTGCAAAAATTCCTGGATCCGCCACTGGAATACTTGGATTGAACTCAGAATGCACTTTGAATATCCTGGAATGTACAAAGAATTTTCTTTTCGACGACATTCCGACTCATTCCACCTCTAGTATGACAAGGGATAAACCACAGAGTTAAACATCTAAGCGAGATTGCTATGATATATGAGATCACCATGACCCTGGTTATATTGGTATAGTCGTGTATTATAATATAATTATTGATGAAGACAATACAATCACTGTAAAAACTGTTTTTCATTACCTAATTACTGTAATTAACTATCCAGCTGTTAAAGAGATCTGATTGGCCTAAATGTAAACCTAATCACTGTAATGGTTTTAGGTATATTCATATAGCTATAACACGTTTGGATATTTGTA
The DNA here is from genome assembly GCF_932274485.2 of Patella vulgata. Lineage (NCBI taxonomy): Eukaryota > Metazoa > Mollusca > Gastropoda > Patellidae > Patella > Patella vulgata. The sequence goes on from NC_065885.2 coordinate 12,049,487, forward strand.
TATTTAGAATATAACAAGTATATATATTATTGAATTAATTGATTTAGGAAGGACGTTTACGAGAAACTATATTTATACACATAAATATCTGCCCAGTTAAAAAAAAAACATCAACAACTTCTTTTTATTTCTTCATTCTGCTATACACCAATTCATAAACTAGCTGTCTGTCCTTAATGGTCGTATATTGATATCGAAAAATGGGGAATTAACTGATACGGAATTTTGACGTCGTCTTATTACCATCTTACTCCACACACACACACACCTTATATGTTTTATAATTCTTGTATGACCGTGTCTAAAGGTCCTTGGGTCCACATTGCCCTGTGGTCATTCCAAGTATACTGTTATTACTGGGTTTTTTAATTAATGTGTATGCATTGGTTATATTAGTAAAACGGAGTTGCCTTCTGTATTCACCGATTTCTAACGATCATTTTCTGAGTTATTGCCCTTGATCACTTTCTCAAATCTCGTGGTTGTTCAAGAGGTTAAAGTTAATTTTGGTATACAGTTGTGGAAGCCAGACTAATTTACTGATGGCTGCAATTATCATTCCAACCGTTATTGTCCTTGACTTCTCTTTCGAATCTTGTAAGTAATCGCCCGATCTTGTTGACAGTTATTTTGTTTAGAATAATTAGACGCGCGTGTCGGTGGAATCTTAACAAATTAGGATAATTAGTTATTGTTTACCAAAATCGTGGAATTTATCAGGACAGAGAAGTTAGCATATAATCTGATTAAAATGCGGATGCATTTATTCAGATTACTACGTCTATAAAATCCCAACAATTTACAGTAATTATCAGTAATCACTTCTTCTAGTTGACTGCATTCAGAGAAATAAACACCGAAGTAGACTGTTGTGAACTTTACATGAGGCATTATTTCGCCTTGATGTCCAAAAATGTAGTGGATTACCATAACATCGACATACTAAAGATGCGTTATGTAAGAACTACATTTGACTATTGCAGATCTTTCTTTTAATGTTATATGCCAACCTCGGGGATTTTCTCCGGGTCCTCCGGTTTCCTCCCACTGCTAAAGACCCCTACACGCAAGCGAATTATTGAAATAAAATTAAACCATATGTTAGTCCCGAAATGACCTAGTTTGTGTCGAGTGGACGTTAAACCCCATCTCCCTCTCCCTCCTCCTCCCCCCTCTCCCCCTAGTTTGTGTCGAGTGGACGTTAAACCCCATCTCCCCCTCCCTCCCCCTCCCCTCTCCCTCTCTCTCTCTCTCTCTTTCTTTCTCTCAATGTTATATGAATTATTAATAAGACATTTATTCACATGCCATGCCCATAATCATCTCGCTAGATCATCAGGTGGTTGCGATTTTGAACGGATTGAAACACTATCGCCCTTTAATAATTCAATTTAAAAATTGATAATCGAGACTTTTGTTTATTATGGTAACAATGGAATCGAGACTATGCTATTCTTCAAACAGTTATAACTTCGCTCAGAATGAAGTAATTTGACTGACATGTTCAATATATTCCTTTTTCATTATCGATGTTTGAACTATTATATCAATAACTGACAGCTCTGTATCTAAATTTTACATAATGGATCTTTAAAGGAATCTGGTAAAATAAAAACAAAACAAGCCCGAATCAGGAATAATGTAGGCTATCCTGGTTGATGATTTAAATGCACCAATCAAAAATTAAAGATCTGTTCAATTTTTTATATCGGCAACCTATATTTAAATCGTGTTCAGTAAAAATAAATTCACCAAAAACATCTGTAATCACAGCCATATAAATATGATTGGCTATAAATCGTCTATAATTGTTCCTTTAACATCAACTAACGGTGCATTAACATGAGGCATTTTATAAATATAGCAGAAAATACGGAGATAACAAGATGGCAATTGCTTCCAGTAGAATTTCATGGCTTTTTATAGTCCGAAAATAAAACTAATGCAACTTAATGACTTAATAGCACGACCACTTCTAACGGCATACCCTTTGTAAAGCTATATAAATTTAGAATTGGTATTTTGGGAATAACTTTCCTGTGTTCTAGTTGCAAGTAATAATCTGAAAACGAATATACGAGTGAAAGCAATGTGTAAACATCATTTTACGAGAAACAAAAAGGCGTCATTCCGTTTCAGCATGAGATATAAATAGTGCTTAGTATATGCGTTTTCCATTTGATAAATCCCAATGACACCAAACAAAAGAGATAAAGTTTTGTGAAGATCCTGACATGTGGTCTACTTCAAGGTTTTTATTCCAGTCAAAGATAGTTTGAACTAAACAAAGGTAAACAAGTTATTGTTCCATAACAGTTTGGCATTTAGGGATGTGATTAAGAACTTTTTGTAATAAAAGAGACAGGGAAAAAAGAAATCAAAAAATATCCTCAAACAACTTTTTTTTTTTACAACGATAAAATAGAATAAAAAGATATCTGAGAACTTTGGATATTTTTCTTTTACTGGAGTGAAAAAAAATATACAGAATTGATAGCAGTAATCCATCAACACAGTGGCTCTAACAACAATGGCCGACAACAGAATGTTCATTTACTAATGATGTTTTACATCAAAGACAACACCAGGAGATAAAGAGACAGGTAAGTAAGATATCTACATGTATACTAAACAACAAATAGATCTTAACACGTTGATGAAACACATAAATAACATGTAGGGTTAAGTTTACTTTAAAGCCGTACAGCCAGAATAAGATCTTAAACTCTTTCTTTGATCTGTAAACATGTTAGATTACACAATTCCGTTATTAAAGATGCGCAGAACAGTGGGACGTTAAAACCCATTTCATTTCATTCCATTTATTAAAGATGCATTATGTAAGAGCTAAATCTGCCCGTTGCTTGTCGTTTATCTGGTTTCAAATCTTACATAAACTATTATTTGAACACCCGCGAGATTTAATGATAAAATAACTAATCGGAACTCAGTCTCAATTTTCAAGTACTGTTGCTACGATAATAAACGACCTAGGCTAATAGGCTACATCTTAAAACAGACATAACCTCAGCCAGAATAAAGTAATTTGATAGAAATTTTTATTACATTCGGTTTTCATTATCTATTTTTGAATTATTATAGCTAGCAAGAACGATCAGCTCTTTATCTAATTTTACATAATGCACCTTTAAGTACAAGCGGACGCCACAGCACACAGTATTATTTCTTGTAGCACATAGCAGATCATGACCCACAATATAGGAATACAACGTTTGGGAAATATTCATGCTTATTTCATGGTTTGTCTCCCTTATTGTGAGTTAGTTTTAATTTTGAGTGAAGGGGATTGCACAGCGCCGGGTTTTGTTTATGCCCCCCTGTGCTTATTATTGGGGTGTGTTTGATTGAAGGGGATCTTGGTGAATCCAAACTGGGGTTCTGTTTAAATTTAGCTTCTGTTGCGGTTGTTAATTGCTACATTTGAAATCCGACACCGGATTCTTCACTGTGATGATTTAACATATTGGAATGAACCCCTAAACTGGATAATCTGCTCAAAATGACGTCATGCCTGTTCCTGGGATATTAGTGTATAGGCAATTCAGTCAAATCATGGCTAAATCTATTTGTTAAGGCCAGCTCAATTTTTGTCAAGGTCGCTGAGATGTAAATAAGGTTAGGACACGTGATTTTTGGCGAGATTGTAGGTTGGGGTTAGGGTAAGCATTGGGGCTAGGTCCAGGGTTAGGGTTAGGGTTGGGATTAGTGCTAACACTGTTTACATCTCGTAACCTATGACGAAAAATTGAACTGGCCTTATCATAGAACAAGATACTGGCTATATTTCTATGGTCTAATGAACGCCCAAAAAGAAAGGTATACCAACACCCGAAAGCGCGGAAATCCAAATTTTCCTCATGAAGTCCCGAAAGCAAGTTGGTAATGTTTTTGGCGTCAACATTTTATTAATCGCTAATAGATTTCAACGTTTCTTTTATCTAACCAATTGGTGCTAATCGGGAATTTAGATTGATACCCATTCCACTTTCAAATACCTAATTGTAATCCTGGTGCTTCTTTTGAATACATAAGAGGTTGACCAAAAGTACTAATCGAGAATCTCGATTGATACCCATTCTACTTTCAAATAGCACCTAATTCTAATGTAGTGTAACTTTGATCATTTAGACCAATGGAACCCCGAACGATTAATAATCGTTGCGATCGGGCAGACCAACGTGTCTTGGACCATCGGTCTGAACCAATACAATTATCATTTTTACTAGACTCTATGGTAGTCCATCTTTATTATATCCAATTTGTATTTGGGGAATTCCGATTGATCAACTAGCCAGACATCTAGGAATGCTAGCAGGTATGTTGTTTTAACAGATGCATGGGGGCAGATGTCCAAACAAAAAAAAAAACGATGTTGATACGTTTATCTACCAACTGTGAACGGATGTTTTTACATATTATAATATAATGTAAAGAACAGGTGTCCGAAGGCTACTCGCATGATAGTATATTCTGGAATGTTGTACTGCCCCCATCTGTGAATACCATTTCGGCAACACTACGGCACTGTGGAAGAACGAGCGACTACACTATCGGAGTAAGAAAACTCATTTTTTTTACCTTTGATTGACTTCAATGTTAAAAAAGGTCCTTAAAGGGCTAAATCTATTTGTTAAGGCCAGCTCAATTTTTGTCAAGGTCGCTGAGATATAAATAGGGCGAGGGCACGTGATTGTTAGCGAGATTTAGGTTAGGGTTAGAGTAAGCATTGGGGTTAGGTCCAGGGTTATTAGGGTTAGGGTTCGGATTAGCACTAGCCCTTTTTACATATCATGACCTATGAAGAAAAATCGAGCTGGCCTTATCGTTTAGCACTAACCCGGGCCCTGTTTCTCGAAATCTTAACTAAAGATAAAAATCAAATTTTAGTAGATGCTTCAATTTTGATTTGCTAAGCACTAAAATCAATTTAATATTATCCAATCAAATTACTAAAATTTGGATTTTATCTTAGTTAAAATTTCGTGAAACAGGCCCCAGGTATCTAAAGGCTACTCGCGGGATAGTAAATTCTGGAATATTGTACGGCCTCATTCTATGAATACTATTTCAGCCTCACGACGGCACAGTGGAAGGACGAGCGACGACATATTTGGAGTAAGACTACTAATTCTTTCACCATTGATTCACTGACACGTTAATTACATGGCGGGTCTCGGCCTATAACCCTTTTCTCAACATTACGTGTCACTGATTATCCCCATAATTATCTGATCTTAATTTTAAAGCGGGTAGACTGGCTCATTATAATTGATCAAACCGTTGCAGAAAAAATCAAAAGCCTTTCACCACTTCGAGACCAAAAAATAAAATAAATAGAAATGAGCATGAGCATGCGCAAAAAGAAAAGAAACACGGGAGAACGGGTTTATCTATAAATAACCATAAGGAACTTTCAAAATAATTAGTTAACGGAGTTATTTTCTGTCTACGTACATTTTAAAAATCCGAAGACCTATACCCTTGGTTTCCGAAATACTGCTTAAACATACATTATGCATGAGCTAAATCTGCCTATTGCAGGTGTTTCTTTAGGCCTGAAATGTTATCTAAATTATTAATAAGACATTAATTAACTTATCCAGACCATAATCAACTCTCGATGTCAACGCTATCCTGCGATATTTACTGGATTAGGATACCACTTGCTGCTCCACTTTCATTCTTGATTTAATCATAAAATGGATAATCGAGACTTGTGCTTTTTATCGTACCGACTCTAGTAATGATGATCTAGGCTGGGCCGAAAATTCAGTCGCTAAAATCTCGGATTAGAGTGGATCAATTTGACTGAAATTTTCAGCAAATTCCTTTTACATTATCTAGTTTTTAACTATTATAGTGAGAACTTTATATAATCTCCCATAATGTATCTTTAATATTAAAGAAATGGATTGATTTGTTTTCCTTTATCTCTTTCTCCAGTATTTAAAATAGACACAGAATGCCTCCAGCTGTATTCCGAACTATCGTTTCTCCCCCATTCTTTACCTGCTAATTATCACCATGTAAATAATTCGCTAGATTTATCTGAAATAAAAAAATTCCTGACACGTTATATATAGGATTCAGCAGTTAATAAAGCTGTTTTCTAAAGATAACTGATTATAAGCATACCCTTTGGCATGAGTGCATATCCCCCCTTTGCACATGAGAAACACCATACTGGAATAATTGTAGCCAGTCATGACATGGGTATATATAGCACACCAGCTTTACGTGTTACTGTTTTTTGTTTTTTGCAACATAAAATTATATACCTTCTTAATTCTGTTATTAATTTAATTCTTTTAAGTATTAATTAAAGGTGCATTATGCAAGAGTTGAATCTGCCTATATCAGCTCTTTTTCTACCAAATATTACAAAATAAATTATTATCAAAGTTAAAGCCCTAAAATAGATGGTATCTATAAACAGTCCTACCTTGTTAAACAATAATCATATTAATCCTATAATTCACTATTGCCAGTTGAGAAATTGGCAAAAATATCATTTCCAACTTCAAATTCAAACGTTTGAAGATAGCTATTTCATGGTGGGGGAATATGAAAACAAGGGAGGTAATTGTGTTATTCTTTCCTGTGTGAAGATTTTTAAGTGTGAGAAAGATAACCTATAATCGTATAATAGTGAGTTGACAACCTATTGAGCAAAAGACATAGAAATAATTATGTTTTGACTTTCTTAGAAAATATGAAATTGTAACTTTCTTGTCAAAACTTCAAACACTCATAACTTGAGAATAAAGTCATTTGACTAAAATTTTAGATATAATAATTTTTTATTATCTATTTTTCAACCATTACATGTGCAGCAATGGTTATCTAAATCGTACATAATGTATTTTTAATGAAAGTATAAGTGTTTGTGTGTCTTAAAGTGAGAGAAAGAGAGAAATGGGGTTTAACGTCCACTCGACACAAACTAGGTCATTTCGGGACTAACATATGGTTTTAATTTTATTTCAATAATTCTCTTGCGCATAGGGTTCTTTAGCAGTGGGAGGAAACCGGAGGACCTGGAGAAAACCCACGAGGGTGGACAGGCGACCCTACTCCTTGTCACGTACAACCGTGGATTCGAAACCACGCCAGTCGACTCAATGACAGACCTTATGATACAGCGCACGTCAGCCATCCAACCCCCCTGGGTCTTAAAGTAGCTAAGTCTCTAACACAGTATCATCCGAAGTCTTCGACATTGAATACATGAATTATTTGTCAGTTTAAATCAACATTGATGTTGTGATCTTTCCGGGAAAAATGGGCTTTTGATATCTAGTATTTAAGACAAAATAAACATTTTACCATTAGTACACGAATCGTGTACCATAATGCGTTTCAGCGCCATTTGTAACAGGGGACTCGAAGAATGGCGCTAGACATATTCCACAAGTCATGTCAAACGGTGACGATATATTCTTATATGGAGAGAATGCGCGATAAATACACTATCGATGCAGACTGAAATAACAAGACGCTAAAAATTGCCATTCGATTGTGACTTCGCCGAACATAACTGATTAGAAATAACAGTAAATCAGTTTATATACATTCATATTACATTATTATTTGCGTTAATCGATGCAGACAAGTATGACACTAAACCCCATTTCATTTCATTTCATTAGTATTATTATAGTGGGGGGACCGACAAGGACAGCTGTATGTATAGTCGTTCGGGTGGGACGAAAAACCGAGGTCCCATGTACACATTAGCGTGCACGTAAAACATGCATTGACAGATGGAATTCGTTATAAGAGTATGCCGTAGGCCTGCTATACGGGCAACAATTCCTTCATAGCACACTGTATGGCGTATGCCCGTCTTCATTAGCCCAATCTGCGCTGAATAGCAGGACGTTAAACCCCATTTCATTTCATTTCGTTATTATCATTATATACATTATTAAATAACAATAAAAATACAAATGTCGATCAACACCCCTGATAACTAAATTTATGTAGTTTGTAAGTTTAAATTTATATCATACAAGAACACTAGGGTCGACGCTTTATTATTTCAATGTGTGTGTAACATTACATTACTTTGTCAAGCTAGCTAGCAGTGTGAAGTTCCAAAAGAATATCACCGACTTAACTGAACCGATAGAAGATGAATTTACAGCGGAATTCTTACTGATGAACGCAGGTCGTACTTATTATGCCACTAGATTTATGTAAGAATTTTTGATGCATGTTGTAAGCATATGTTAACATATAGATATGATCGAGTTCCAAATATTCCCAGATGAATGATTACGTCATGAGCATAGAGATAGCAAGAATTGACTTAACTGCACTGCACTTAAAACCTATGAAATATGTACCATTTTTTTGTGAAAAGTTGGCATGGGTAATGAAAACATATCAAGAAAACCCAGCCATCAACATCCAGTGCCGTTGGGGCGCTGGCTGGCTAACCAGGAAGTCTCGGTATCCATGGACGGCCTGGCAAGAAACCGTGTCTAGTTGATCGGTTGAAACGAAAACCCGGGTAAGCATTGGCGTGCACGTAAACGAATTCGTGACAGTTGGATTTCGAAATAAGAGTAGGCCAGCACCCAGCCGGTGCAGCACGTTAATCGCTATTTCATTTCATTTAAACTAAAACATGATTTCGTCCGAGAAGTTTATAATTAGTAAATAGATTGATGTATGTATAAAGCTTCAAAAAGATTTCAATGGTTTATGGAGACAACGGTGGCTAAGTGGGTAAGACGCTGGATCGCTAGTCTGGAGAAAGGTTATCGGGATTTTCCGACTTGGTTTCTCCTTGTCAGTGGTGCAGGACGGAGGGCTTAACAAAGACAGCTCCCTAGTCGTTCGGATGGGACACAAAACCGAGGCCCCGTGTATACATTGGCGTGCACGTACTGGATCCTTTGGCAGTTAGAATTCGATATAAGAGTAGGTCATAGTGCCGCTACCCGGGGCAAAATTTTCCTCATAGCACACTGTATGGCGTATGCTAGCGAGTATATGAATATAGCATTTTTGTAACGACCGCTTTATTTTAACCGACATTTTTGTTTATACTACTGCTGCACAAACCCAGTACAATACATCTGTATAAAACAAAGAAAAACAAATAAATATGTTTAAGTATCAAGTTATCTTCTGGGTCAGACCTCCAACAGATCTGGCTTCGGCTGATTTACATACCAACTGTACCCGTTTAATGAAATGTTACAGGATGAATCTAAACCCACCACACGTGTAAAATTAATTAAAATTTAAAGTTTACTAAAAACACCTGTCACGTGTTTAATATCTTCTTCACAAAAGGATGGGGGTTGGATGGCCGAATGGTTAGCCCGTGCGCGTTGTATCATTAGGTCTGTCATTGAGTCAACTGTCGTGGTTTCGATTCCCCGGTTGTAAGTGACAAGGAGTAGGATCGCCTGTCCAACCTCGTGGATTTTTTCTGTTCCTCCGGTTTCCCCCCACTGCTAAAGACCCCTACGCGCAAGCGAATTATTGAAATAAAATTGTACCATGTGTTAGTCCTGAAATGACCTAGTTTGAGTATTGAACGTTAAACCCCATTTCCCTCTCTCATCAGTCATCACAAAAGGAAACTCTCGTTCAGTAAGGTTTTTATATCATGTCGTGTACGAAAACACCAGATCTCCCCATCACTATATGATTGCCATGTCATGTAGTGGCAGAAAACACCAGATCAAAAACAACTCACCATCACTATGGTTTCCATGTCCTGTATTGGTAGAAAACACCAGAACAAAAACAACTCACCATCACCATGGTTTCCATGTCCTGGGCCCTTATTCACGAAAACTTAAACTAAGATACAATCGAAATTGCAGTATTTCTTAAAATTTCGATTGTATCTTAGTTTAAGTTTTCGTGAATAAGGGCCTTGTATTGGTAGAAAACACCAGAACATACGGAAGCCCTTGAGGGACTTCAACAAGACAAGTTTTCATCACTATGGTTTCCGGGTCTTGTAGTGGTAGAAAACACCAGAACAAGGCAGCTGTATTGTAGGTTTTATTACAAATTGTTCCTGGTGAAATGTTGGCCAATATTAAAATATTCGATTCAAGGTACAGAAGTATTCACCACTCCAAGTTCTGTGGTTGTAGTAAATACCGCATCCAAAATAGAAAACTATATTTTAAGTTGTATTACCAACTTTAAATTGTTGGACTGGCAAATATCAAAAAAATGGTTATGTTAGGTTGCCACTATCATGATTCGGGCTACGATTGAAATTGGAGTTTTAATCCTGGAGCAATTGTGGTGATCCTATCAGGTCTTATCATATATTGGCGTCAGCCGTAGCAATCGTGTTGATCGTATCGAAACGTATCCGAACGTAATTGCACGTACCAGATCGTGGACTCAATAGGGACAATCCTAACGTAACGCATCGCATGACTGTGGGGACCTAGCGTTTCAGAGTACAGCAGATTTCACATCTTTGGAAATGAAATGAATTGAAATGGGGTTTAACGTCCTACTGTTCTGCTCCGAACTGGGCTAATGAAGACGGACATACCCGATACAATGTGCTATGAGGGACATTTTGCCCGGACAGCGGTACTACGGTCTACTCTTATATCGAATTCCAACTGTCAAGGGATCTTTTACGTGCACGCCAATGTGTACACGGGACCTCGATTTTTATAGTCTCATCCGAACGACTAGACAGCTGTTTTTGTCAGGCTCTTGCATCTTTGGTGGGCAATGATCCTGTTTAGAAGTAATAAAGTATTTTAGAACATGGTACTACATCTTGAATAACGTAAAATTGATAATCAATATTAAAAGATTGGTAATAAATAAATTCGATTCAAAGTGCAAATGATTTCACCTTCTTATTTGTAGGGACGTGTCTCCATTTAGAAATATTAGAATTACATGAAAGTATTTTTTAGAACACAAAACTACTACATCTTGAATTAAGTACTTTCTTACTCAATTCCAAATTCTGGTGTCATAAGGTTCAAGAGAACAAGAACATTACATATTGAAAGATTTAAATCTGAAATTCGACCGTTTTTATTAACAGACAGACAATCTCGGATTCACCTGACGGGTGTAGAACCAAAGACATGCAATTCGAGCTTTCTGTTACTATGGAGCCTCGGTGGCTAAGTGAGTAAGACGTTGGCTCGCTAGCCTGGAGGTCTTTGGTTCGATCCCGGTGTTGGCGTGGTTTCCTCTTCTCAGTGGTGCAGGATGGAGGGTTTGTCAAGGACAGCTGTCTCGTCGGTTGGATGGGACGGACAACCGAGGCCCCATGTAAACGATGCCTTGGCAGTTGAAATTCGATATAAAAATAGACCTTAGCGCCGCTGCCCGGGCACAATTTCCCCCATAAGGCACTGTATGTCGTAAACCCGTTTTCATTAGTCTAGCTCGGAGGAGAAAAGTAGGACGTTAAACTCCATTTTATTTCAAAACATAAATATTTTAAAACATACTCCATTTATTTACAAAATCTAAACCAACCACGAACACACGCCAAGACCTCTAGTTCAATTCCTTAGACATGGCATATTTCAAAAGCGAATAGGTGTAAAGATATCACTATCTACTTTTGTAGGTCTGAAACATTGTGTTTTACAAAATAGTACTTTAAAGTAGCTAAGTCTCTAACTCAATATCATCCAAAATCCTCGACATTGAAAACACGATTTATTTGTAAGTTTAAATCAACATTGATGTTGTGATCTTACCGGGAAAAGATGGCCTTCTGATATCCAATATTTAAGACAAAATAAACATTTTACAATTGGTACACGAATCGTGTACCATAATGCGTTTCAACGCTATTTGTAATAAGGGACTCGAAAAACGAGGCTAGGCATATTCCACAAGTCATGTCAAACGGTGGCGCTATATTCTTATCTGGAGAGCATGCCCAATAAATACTATCGGCGTAGACTGGAATAACCAGAAGCTAGAGATTGAAATTCGATTGAGAATACTGGCGTATGTCGCCGAACCTAACTGATTAGAAATTACAGTAAAAACAGAAACGATTGAATATAAATCAATTTATATACCATCATATTACATTAGTGTATGCGTTGCGACCCTTTTGTGTCAATTTCTAGGTCCCAAATATTAGCGACTTAGCCCCTTTAAGGGCTGATAAGAGAAAGAGAAAAAAAACGGGGTTTAACGTCCACTCGACACAAACTAGGTCATTTCGAGACTAACATATGGTTTAATTTTATTTCAATAATTCGCTTGCGCGTAGGGGTCTTTGGCAGTGGGAGGAAACCGGAGGACCCGGAGAAAACCCACGGGGTTGGAAAGGGCTGATAAATGAGTCGGGTAATGATAATGGTGATTATAGAAAATCTAATGTTATTATTACAGTGTAGCACACTACATGATCTGACAAATAAGGCGGGTAATAAAAATAGTGATTATCACATAACTAATTTTATTTTTATAGTGTAGCACATACTACATAGGCTGATAAATGATTATATGATTATCAAAAATTGTAGTTTTAGGGTGTATCACACACTAAATGGGCTGATATTTGAGTCGAATAATAAAAATATTGATTATATTTTTACAGTGTAGAACACACTACATGGAGTGATCAAAATGTTTAATATCAAAATTGTATTTTTACAGTGTAACTAACACACACTGCATAATCTGAAAAATAAGTCGGGTAACAAGAATGATGATTATCAAGAAATGGCTGTAGAAATTTACCATAATAATAGAAAAGACAAGAACATTGACGTAAATATATGGAATAATAATCTGTAAAAATTGCTATCTTGGATGAAGATCGTTAAAACAGGAACAGAGAACACACTAACACAGTCTTATCATAATAAATAAACATAGGTGGGATTAGGTTCATATCTACCCATGTTCTTATCATGTGTATGATCGCCTTTCCACTGTACCAGAGTCGCCTATTGCTGAAATGGGGTTTAAACGTCCTATTGTTCTGTACCGAATGGGATAATGAAGACGAGCGTACACCATACAGCGTGGTATGAGGGAAATTTTGCACGATCAGATGCCGTGCGACCTAACTCATATAGAATTCTAACTGCCAAGTGTTCTTTTATGAGCATGCAAACATGTACACGAGACCTCGGTTTTTCGTACCATCCGAAGAACTATAGGCCTACGTCGTCCCTTGCCAGGCCCTCCGTCCTGCACCACAGACAAGGGGACATCATGCATGAAGACCCTGATAAACTCTCTCGATCAAGGCAGGGATCGAACTGGTTTAGAATTGACTTTATAATGGTTTTTATATGATTTAGCAAACACCAAATTGTACATTATAGACCTCGAACGGCAGCTTTGGTGGGGGCACTGGGGCTGTTACCCTAGGCACCACATTCTTAGTGGGCGAAAAATTTAAAAAGAAAAATCGAACATTTTACACATTATTTCAACATAACGAGCAAATATACATCGCGGAACATTTTCCCCATGAAAACCGAAATCGGGTAAGGGGGCACGATACTCGCCTTGTCCATGGCGCTGGCAACCTTCACCACTTCAATAACAGTACAGAAAGGTCAACTTTAAGTTGCCAATTCCAGTAGAATAGCGTGTAAGTAGGTGGTAGTGAAGTTAGAAATTCAATCACTGCGAGCAGTTCAAAAGCAGGCATTTTAATGTTTCTTTGAAAAAGAAATCCACAGAAACATCAAATTCATCTTTTTACAAAGTAATGCCAATTTATTCTTAAACATGTTGACACCAGATCTAAGTACATCAATTATAACAGGATTGCCGGTGTCTCGTCCTATCGCTTAATAATTTTACACCAATCTAACATAATTTTATATTCTCTTATTATGAGCGCCCGCAGCGCTGAAATTGACAGTGTTGTTGTACTATGATGAAAAAACGAGATCCAAAGGTGCACTTATTGACGTGCACTTAACAAACTCTTAAGAGTAGGAATTCGATGAAAGTAGGTTAAAGCGAAGCGGCGCTGTCCGGGTCAGATTCTCCTCAGTAACTATATAATACGTGACGTAAGAATCATATAACCATATGTCAGTCTCAAAATAATACGATAATGGTGGAATATAATCTTTGAATGGCATTTAGTGATTGAAAATAATAACACAATATAACACAATATAACACAACACAGTTTTATACATAAAAATCACTATATTATATACACACGACGTATGTAACACAACACAGTTCTACCATTAACAATCACTATATTATATACACGACCAGTGCATGAAATCATGTCGAAACGTCGTGTGTATCATAGCGATTATTATCCATAGAACTGTGTTGTGTTATATACTTCGTGTGTATACAATATAGTGATTGTTATGTATAGAACTGTGTTGTGTTATATTATGTTATACATGTCGTGTGTATATACTGAGCGCCATGGAAAACGCATCACTTTTTGTTCCCAAATATTTTATTACTAGGTGGTTTTGTATGTATAATATTATGCAATACTATGAACTATTGTTTCACACAATGCTCCCAAACGCAAAAAATATCGGCCCGTGTGCAAAAATTTTTTTAAAAATTGCACGAGATGCTCATGAAAACCCCAATATTCACGTGCAGCATTGTGTGTGAGCCCTTTAAAAGCATGTTTTCAACTTAATGGGCAGTACATGAGCTGTGAAACGTCAATCTGTCGTAATTTGTTGTTGGACGTGTGAAGGAATCGAGCTAGAGATGCCGAGACTTACTGAAAATCAACGGAATGAAGCCATGGGAAAGTCCAGAGCTGGCATGTCTACACGTGCTATTACCAGACACTTCAATTGTCATCAGTCCACTATTGTAAGGTTGGTGGAACGTGTTCCGAGTTACTGGATCAACGTGACCGTCAACGTCCTGGTCCACAACGCGTTACAACGCAGGCTCAAGACCGCTACATCCGGGTCACTCATCTGCGTGACAGATTCCGCTCAGCGACTCGAACAGATGCAACAGTCGTCGGAAGACAAGGACCAGTAAGTACCAACACCCTAAGACGTCGTCTAAGAGAAGTAGGACTCCGTGCACGACGACCTTATGTTGGAGCTATCCTCAGGGATCATCACCGTCAGCGGCGTTTGATATGTGCTCAAGGACACCAGACATGGAGAAGAGTAGACTGGCAAAGTGTGCTCTTCGGTGATGAGAGTCGCTTCCACCTTTATCACGCTGATGGCCTTCAACGTGTGTGGAGATGTCTTGGGGAACGTCTTGCAGACTGCTGCGTCTTCGAAACGAATCGATGGGGTGGGGGAAGTGTAATGGTGTGGGGAGGCTTCACATTTCATCACCGGACCGTCCTACACATTTACAGGGGTCGCGTTAATGCTGTAGCCTACCGTGATGATGGCCCGTGGAGGACACACGCGCTACTGACATCTGTGTCGTACTTTTGGTTTTAACCCCTCTGACTTTGTACCCTTGATTACAGATTAAACATCCATAAGTGTACAAATGTGTTGTTATTGATGTGTTCCCATTTGAATATTGTTAAAAATAAGAAGCAAAATAAATAAGATATGTTTACAGGATCATTTTGTTATACGAAAAACTAAGTGATGCGTTTTCCATGGCGCTCAGTATATAATATAGTGCTTGTTATCCATAGAACTGTGTTGTGTTATATCGTGTTATGAAAATGGTGTAGTTTAACCGTTCATCTACAACATAATAGAGAGAGAGAGAGAGAAAGAGAGAGAGGGGGAGAGAGAGAGAGAGATGGGTGTAACGCCCACTCGACACAAACTAGGTCAATTCGGGAATAACACATGGTTCAGATTTATTTAATGCGCTTGCGCGTAGGGGCCTTTTGCAGTGGGAGAAAACTGGGGGACCCGGATAAAACCCACGAGGTTGAACAGATGGGGAATCGAAACCACACCACTTGATTAAATAACAGACCGTGTGATCCAACGCGCATGTGTCAACCATTCGACCCCCCCCCCCTTTATTTCATTATCTCGGTCGGTGTTGAAGAGTGGGCAGTTAAATCCTATTACATTTATTATTTATTGAGAGGTTAACATAGCTATCGCGTCATTTTCTAGTCTACATAAAATCAAAAGTAGTAGTATATTGATATCAAAAACAAAATCTGCCTTCGAATGTAAGCTTGATCATGCATGCCCAGGTTCAGAAATCTCTGAAAAAAACATGTCTGAAGCTTCAATCACTGCCTCATTTACTGATAAACTATCGATCGGGTTCCTTGAATTTAGTAAATCCTGAAGAACATTATTGTTCAAGACACACGATCCGCACCATGAAACTTACAACAAGCTTCGATTAGAAACGTCTCTTACTCCAAAGATTTCGCATTAAGAAATTGCTTGCACATGAATCCTATTTAAAAAAAACAGGCCGGCGTTGTTGTCATTATGCATTCTGTGTCACAGTAATGGTGGGCTTGATCATTATTCGATAAATTTATCGTCTTCCATGAAAGAGTGATGTTGGCAAGGATTTTGTAAAAAGAAAAATGATATTGGTGATGAGGAGTTTTGAATTTCAAGCGAGGTACTTTATTTTAGAGATGTTTATAATTTTTTTACAGAATGGAATTAATGTCAGCATGGTATTATTGAAAATAATTTTAAACTATTTAATCAATGCTTTGATGGAACATATAGATCAAGTTATCTACAATATCTGAAACTTCTCAAAATAAATAGCCTAGGTGCAAACAAGTGCTAACGGATTATATGAACCATAAATATATCATGAGGCCTTGCCATCTTGGAATTGTGACGTTATATCAGAACAAGTGGCATAGATGTAAACAAGTACGAACGTTCTATATGAACCGTATACAGACCATGACGTCATAACAACCACCAAAAACGAAGTCCGTCCATCGATAGATGGAAACATGTACAAACGTACTATATTATGAACCGTGTACAGACCATGGCGTCATAACAGCCATCTTGGAGTTGTATCAAAAACGAATCCCGTCCATCGATACGCAATTGTCAAGAATTCGAGTCTTATGCTTTTGTTGAAGAAGATCACCCCAAGAACAAGTGTATGGAACCAGCTAGATGCTGGTTCAAACATAAATAGTGGCCTATTTTTCATCTTGTTGCATCTGACATGTTAACCCGTCAGAGATAGAGAGAGATAGAGAGAGAGGGGGGGGGGGGTAAAACGTCCACTCGAAACAAGTTAGGTCATTTCGGGACTAACATATGGTTTAATTTTATTTCAATAATTCGCTTACGCGTAGTGGTCTTTAGAAGTGGTAGGAAACCGTAGTACCACGGAGAAACCCTACGAGTTTGGACAGGCGACCCTACTCCTTGTCACGTACAAGCTGGTAATCGATACCACGCCACTCGACTCAATGACAGATCTTATGATACAACGCGCACGTGTTACCCATTCGGCTATCCAACCCCCTTTGAGACAAACAAATGATTATTTGTATTTCTATCGTGATGTTTGTAATGTGAGGTTGGATAATTTGGTCGAGGCAGCTGCGTTTCCGCCTAATGATCTTCGATTACAAACTAACTGGGCGCCAAAATGTACACGAGTGGACCTCCGGTTTTCGTACCATCTGAACAACTAGACTAACATGGCCCTACATGATTTATCTAAAACAAATACGTATGAAACCGCATCAGAAATATTCAAAGACCCCCCCCCCCCCCGCGCGCCCTTAACTATAACAAAGTAATGAATATTTATGATAATTACTTAATTAATGTAAGGATTGGCCATGATGAATATCTATCATCTGAATACACAATACACACAAACATCCTTAAAGTGGGCGTACCACTCCAGTCTCTTTAACAATATTGAACAGGTGATCGCACCTTTTTAAATGTTTACTTTTCCTTTGTAAAATCAGAATATGATATGTACATAGACATTTGCACTGAACCAAACCTACACCCATGTTAAAAAATTCTATAGAAGACAGTCATTTTAATAAATGAGTTTAACGTCCTACTATTCCTTACCATGCAGTGTGCTATGAGGAACATTTTCCCTAATCTTTACCGAATTCCATTTGTTTTTCATCCCATCTTAACGACTAGACGCCTTTAATCTTCCTTGTCATACCTCGACCCGACACCAATGACGAGGAGAAACAACGCTGGAAAACAAGGCAATATCGAAAAGCGAGAAAGAGAGAGAGAGAGAGAGAGAGAGAGAGAGAGAGAGATGAAATGAAATGGGGTTTAACGTCCTTCTGTTTTGCTCCTAAACTGGGCTAATGAAGACGGGCATACGCCATACACTAGAGAGAGAGAGAGAGAGAGAGAGAGAGAGAGATGGGGTTTAACGTCCACTCGACAGAAACTAGGTCATTTCGGGACTAACACACGGTTCAATTTTAATTCAATAGTTCGCTTGCGCGTTGGGGTCTTTAGCAGTGGGAGGAAACCGGAGATCCCAGAGAAAACCCACGAAGATGGACAGGCCACCCTCCTCCTTGTCACGTACAACCGGGAAATCGAAACCTTGCTAGTTGACTCAATGGCAGACCATATCATACAGTGCGCACTTGCTAATGAGAAACACAACATGTTAAGTAGATGTATGGTCTATTTTTTATATGCGTTATTCTTTTTATAACATGATAAATAATTATTAATCGCTGTTTATCCGGCGTTACACTGGTACAGCCCTGTGACGTTTCCTTAGTAAAACTCCGAAACAGGAAGTGACAATGCAACGCCACCGGGCATATATATCACTCCCCTACTGGCTAAATCTTTTTGCTAAGGCCAGCTCAATTTTCGTCAAGGTCGCCCCCCTACCCCATATTGAAAAAAGATAGTAAAACTATTGCTGTCATGTGGTCGGTGCCAGAGGCTTGACTCGTTAACTGATGTTGTTCGGTTATAAAACATAAGGAACTTAGCCTTGACAACTGTAGACAAGGAGGACAGTAGACAAAGATAATATACTATACAGTATATAATCGCCTTATATAAACCTAATAAAACAAAAAAAAACTAAATGGAAAAATATGTAAATAAATAAAGCTAAGACTGATTTATTTTAATAATAAACAGTTTGCATTGTTAGAAAGCTTTCTGTTAGAGGTTTTCATGAAGACAATGAAAACGAGCGATCGCCACTTCAGGTATAGACCTATTTGAAGACTGCATTAGAAAGCAACGACTTGAATTGAATAAGGCGAAGGGTAATGATACTAATATTAACTGGGTTCATACGGGTATATCATTATAGCTGATAATAGCACAGAGAGAGAGAGAGAGCGAGAGAGAGAGAGAGAGAGAGAGAGAGACGGTACAAACTAGGTCATTTCAGGACTAACATGTGGTTCAATTTTATTTCAATAATTCGCTTGCGCGTAGTGGTCTTTAGCAGTGGGAGGAAACTGGAGAACCCGGCTGAAACCAACGAGGTTGGACAGGCGACCCTATACTCCTTGTCACGTACAACCGGGGAATCGAAACCAATGACATGCGCTAAACATTCGTCCATCCACCCCCCCACCCCCCAAAGCACATAGCAAGTTCCGAATAAATTGGATGAAAATGGTAGATTCCAATGTGTGTACTACATGTTCTTAGCGCTTTTACACATTCCAAGTTTGGTCAAAATCGGCGTATAATTTAAATTTAAACTCGTCCGTGATCTCATGAATAACGTAACATACCGAGTTGAATTAATATCAAATGAACAATTTGATATATATCCCTATAATAATATGTAGGCGTATAAAAGCAAGACAAGACGATTAAATCAATACTGGATTGTTATGAAATAAGTTCCTTGAGAAAACAGGAACCAAATTGATAAATAGTCGACTCGAGTCCCGTTTACAAGGAACAGCGTACACCGGCCACCGAGTCAATATTCATGTACACCAAATTGTATATAGTGGTCTTATTCCATATAAAATTTAGCTTAGAGCAGAGTCCCGTTTACAAGGTACCGAGTCAAGTCGTCCACAGAGTCAATAATATTCCTGCACGTCAGTATATGTATATAGTGGTCTGATTCCATATTACAAACTCTTTATATTTAACTGCTTCTCACTTTTCAAAATGTACGATATGTAGGATGGAAAGAGACCAACCCACTTGTGTTGACTACAAACAGCAGGTTATCTTCATCTTTCTGTGTTCCAATGTAAACTAGATGCACCCAGTTGTACGACGTATGTCTGTAAAAATTGTGAAGTTGTATATATAAATAACACATGTGAAGTCTATTGTTTTTACTTACGGAGGATATATAGCCCACAGCACATGGCGAGGTAAGTTCATATTAATATTACTAATGTATTATACATTTTGCTTGGTTTTAGTTTTATGAATTAGTATATGTATCTCCCTTTCTCACTTTTCGTAACAGTATTGGACATCAGGGATAAAGCTTCATATGTCTTAATGTTGTCCTGGTGGATGTCTTGATGTAGCGTATTATTTATTGTTTGTATGAACAACCATATCATAGAATACATGTATTTGTATGCTATATAATATATATTAAACGAGACAGAGAGAAATGTGGTTTAGCGTCCACTCGACACAATCTAGGTCATTTCGGGACTAACATGGTTCAATTTTATTTTAATAATTCGCTTGCGCGTAGGGGTCTTTAGCAATGGCAGGAAACCGGAGGACCCCGGAGAAACTCTACGAGTTTGGACAGGCGACTTACTTCTTGTCACGTACAAGCGTGTAATCGATACCACGCCACCTGATTCAATGACAGATCTTATGATACAGCGCGCACGTGAAATGTTTGTATGAAAACCCTATCAATTAATAAATGTATTTGTATTCTATGTAATGTATATTAGATTATATATATGATTCTGTCTAAATGTACGTGTATGCATTTTGTCTTTAATGGACGACTTGATGCAATAAACATCTTATCTTACAGTCTAGGCAAATAAAATCCAAGCCCTACGTATCGCCCCATTGAAGTAGCAGCTGTGTCCTGCACGGAACACGGTCTTCCCCATGTCGATTCTCATTTGAGAAGTTCACATATATAGCTATGGGACTGTTTGATTTTTTGGGTGGTAGGGTGCTGGGACAAGTTTATGGATACTCGAATTTCTCTATTGTTGCCCAACTATGCACCCAACACCGGTTTCGTCAGCCATACCGAGGAGCGACTTCAAGTGAGATTCTAGGTAGTATAGATTTGAATATTAGTCTGGAACTTTCTAAAAGTGTTCAGTGGAATGAATGGAAGTGTAGTTATGACAGCTATATCCAAATTTGCGGTGGCTGCCTGTGCGTGGCTAATATGTTTTGTGTTGTAGTTATACTCTTTACTTTTCCGCTGCGGATCAAATTCGGTAAACCACTACAGGACCGGGTTTAGACAAATTAACAAGTGAACTTTAATGAATATACTGCATTAGTTCGAAAACATGTGTTAGGTTTCATAGAAGGCGTCTGGTTTTGGTTTTTTTCTTAGTTTTATTTATACTGGTTGAATAAATGTCTTTCTATGTACTATGTATTAACGCCCCACCCACCCCATCCCACTCCCTACCCTCACCCCACCCCACCCCGTTACCACCATCCGTGCACACAACCGAACTTTGTTAATTGTTTAATGATAAAACTAATTTTTAAATTATAACATTCTTTTATAAAGGCGGGGTCCCCCCTCTCTAACAGGGAGCCTGAATTAAACTGCCCCTTATATGTCCAGTCCTGAACTTCTGTTCATTCGAAATACCTTGCTCATTTTGAATAGTTGACACCATGGCGAGAGAGAAAGGGGGTTTAACGCCCACTCGACATAAACTAGGTCATTTAGGGACTAACATAGGGGTCTTTAGCAGTAGGAGGAAACCGGAGACCCCGGAGAAAACCAACGAGGTTGGATAGGCGACCCTACTCCTTGTCACGTACAACCGGGAAATCGAAACTACGCCAGATGACTCAATGACAGACCTTATGCAACAGCGCACACGGGCTAACCATTCGGCTATCCAACCCCCTTGACATCATGGCATGAAATGCATTAAATGACATATTCCTGGTGCAATATCCTCCACAGTCCCGTGGCATTGTTTACTGTTATTATGACATCTCAAGATGTTTAACTATATATCTAAGTGAAAAGGTTGTACAAACATAACGTCGGTAGTTTATATATATTATTACAAGGCTCCCTGGTACAGGCTTGTGCCACCTACAAGACATATATCACAATACAAGGTTAAAAGCCAATAAAAGTGCAAGGGTGGCATTAAGGAATGTACCTTGACAAATATAACGAAATAACTCATATGTTATGAATACATGTTTAATTTCTGTAAAAAGACACGATGGTTTCAATATTCGTGGATATAGTATAGACACAGATATTTTGACTTTTTACTGGTTGTGCGAGACATCATAGTTCTTGATCTGGACTAACAGGTTGTAGTAGTAGTGTTGTAAAAATATCTCCAACCGCAACTTGACAGAATTAATTACTTCTTCCTTTGTCTCTTGATTTCCATTCACAGTAGATGTCCACTGATTAGGGTCCAAAACTACTTTCTTTACTTCTGTCCATGAGATACCAATGGCCGTACTTTTCAGCATACTAAACCTACACTGTCTGTCTACAATTAGCTTAACTTGAGAACAGACACTAAACTAGTTGACAGAAATGTTAAGTCCTAAATCGAAGATTTTAGTCAAAAACACTAAGAATATTTTGAGAAGTTTGAAACGTATATATTCTACTTCCATTTAATAAAATTGAAAAGATTTAATTAATGTTTTTGTGTTTAGCAGATGTGAACCGGAGTAGGACCACATTACAAAACAGTATACACTTATTGTTGGATATGGCAGCTATTTAGGGCACAGATCGATTATCGAAGTAGAATAGATAGTTATCTGTGTGCAGAATGACCTTTCAGATGATTTTTGACGTCTCCGCTTTCGCTTACCCCTTGGGTTTACCTCTAATGTATTGAATGCTGGCGGTCTGATTCATAGACACTTGAGTACTTTGATGGATTCTTTGACATTTTGCTTTTTAGTTTTGTACTTTCGACTCGCTAACCTGGGGTCCCGAGTTCGATCTCGGTGTTGGCCGAGGATTTTCCTCAAAGTTTTGCGGCTTGGTTTCCCCTTGTCAGTGGTGCAGGGCAAGGGCCTGACAAGGAACAGCTTCAAATCGTCGGATATGACGAAAAACTAATGTCCCGTATACACACTGGAGTGCTGGTAAAGGAAACATTGAAAGTTGGAATTAGAAATAAGCGCCGGACAGGGGGATCCCTGATCACGGTGGCTAAGTGGGTAAGACGCTGGCCTGGAGGTCGGGTGTTCGACCCCTGCATTGGCCGAGAAAGTTCATCCAGATTTTCCGACGTGGTTCCACTTTGTCGGAGATGCAGGACGGAGGGTCTGACGAGGACAGCTGTCTCGTCGTTCGGATGGGACGAAAACTCGAGGTCCCGTGTACACATAGGCGTGCACGTAAAAGATCTCTTGACAGTTGGAATTCGATATAAGAGTAGGCCGGAGCGCCGCTGTCCGGGCAAAATTTCCCTCACAGCACACTGTATGGTGTATACGCCTCTTTATTAGCCCAGTTCGGAGCAGAACAGTAGGACGTTAAACCCAATTTCATTTCATTTCATTTCAAGAGCCAGACAAACATTCCCTCATGGCACATTGCATGGGTATGTTCGTCTACATTAACCGAACAGTAGAACGTTACACCATATTCTATCATTCATTTATTTTCCACCCGATAATTTTGTAATTGCATGACATAACTAACGAGCTATAAGGACTACAAAATATAAACCTCGGTTTAGCTACAGAATGCGTTAAGCATAATATATACAACTTTCCTGTAAAAAGGACACTTTACTTCGGTTCAGCTACACAGTATGTTATATAAGCTATATATATTCAATTTTCCTGTAAAAAGGACATATTACTTCGGTTCAGTTACACAGTACGTTAAGCATAATACATGTATAGACAACTTTCCAGTAAAAAGGATATATTATATTTTTGAAGTGATAACATATGGTGTGGTCGACAGCCTTTCTATGTATTTGATATCGTACGTTAAAATAAAAACTATCAATATGAAACCTACATCTGTCAATACTGTATACGGATGTTCGCCCTCGTCATTTTAAAAGAATTTGAACCACATTTTAACATCTCCAATTATTTACTTTTTTTTAATAACAGAAAATGAAGATATTCGTGCGAGATAACACGTACTATCAATTTAGCTGTGTGTTAAATTTCTGCGTTGACATAACTACTTTAGTATCTGTGTATGTATTTACAAAATGTCCTTTAATAAATTTTGTCATTAATCAGAATAAGATTCAATGAACTAAAGGGGAAAGAGGGGTGGGCTGGGAGGGGGGGGGGGTGGAGATGGCCGAATGCTTAGCGTGTGTTCGTTCAATCATAAAGTCTGTCATTAAGTCAACTGGCGTGGTTTCGATTCCGCGGTTGTACGTGACAAGTAGTAGGGTCGCCTGTCCAACCTCGTAGGTTTTCTCTGTGTCCTTCGGTTTCCTCCGTCTGCTAAATATAATTGAACCATATCTTAGTCCCGAAATGACCTAGTTTGTGTCGAGTGGACGTTAAACCTCATCTCTCTCTCTCTCGCTCTCTCTCACCTCTCTCTCCCTATCTCTCTCTCTTGGCTGTTTATTTGGGAAAAAAGAACTTGACTTCAGAAAGAAGCACTAATCCCTGTCCTACCCGCATTATAGTAATACCTTTGGGAATACCTGTATAATAATTTAGTTAGCTTTCACGTCCGCTTCTACCAGCTAGCCGATTCCTGTCTTTTATAATTAATGAATATTTTTTGCAAAATCTGTTAATTAAAATATCACCTTTTACGTTCTATCTCATATAATTACTGGTATTGCATATTACCAACAACTTTCCTATTAAAGATGCATTAGTTATAATAATTAAAAAAAAATGATAAAAAAAGAAAATGCTGAAAGTTTGGTCTAGAAATAGGCATCAATTGTGTCTGCACCGTCTATGAGAATTGGCGATCGTTTGATTGACAGACGATAACTCCACCCACATATTCTCGATTATCAAGTAACATGCTCAATGGCTATAGTAGCCTCGCTTGGCAGGCCTTTCATCACCAGTTTCCGGTAGTGACATCAGCGACTAACGGTAAACGTTAGCTTGGTCCGCCAAGAGAGAGAGAGAGAAAGAGAAATGGGGTTTAACGTCCACTCGACACAAACTAGGTCATTTCCTGACCAACATATGGTTTAATTTTATTTCAATAATTCGCTGAGAGCGTATGGATCTTTAGCAGTGGGAGGAAACCGGAGGACCCGGAAAAAACCCACGAGGTTGGACAGGCGACCCTACTCCTTGTCACTTACAACCGGGGATTCGAAACCACGCCATTTGACTCAATGACAGGCCTTATGATGCAGCGCGCACGTACTAACCATTCGGCCATCCAACCCCCTTGGTCCGCCAAGAATAATGTATGTTTAACTGTTAAATGTACCAGCTAGCCGATTCTTGTCTTTTATATTTATTATTGAAAATATTTGTAAAATCCGTTAATTAAAATACCAACTGGTACGTTCTATCTCATATGCAATTACTGGTAATGCATATTACCTTTTACGTTCTATCTCATATGGAATTACTGGTACTGCATATTACCAACAACTTTCTTATTAAATGTTAAATGTACTTTACTTTTCTACATGAGTCACTAAAAGATATTTGAAAAACACCAGATGGGTTTTATATTTTGCTCATCATCTGCATCCACCCCATTAAACGTCTGGTAGAAATGATGCAGTACGATGTCGGTATATAAATAAGTTGAAAGACGTGTGTGGTATATGACAGTATAGGTATAAGGTAGATAAATTAAACATTAACATTTGATTATGTTATGTAATCTATTATAATCTAGATTTATTCCCAGATAATCAACATGCCAATCTGATTAAAATACAGATCTATATTTCGTTTCGTTTTTTTATACTCCGATGGCGTGACAAGTTGTACTCGAAAGTCGTGTCAGCGGTCGTACGAGCGGCTTTTGACCCTATGACATCAGATATTATTAAATCAATCAGCGTTGACGTTTTTAGTGGTCTACCTCACTTCATCCAGATCACGTCAATGATGACAACTCTTCCAGATCCTAGTGTAGTAAAGATAAGTATAACGAAACGAAATAGGATCTGTGTTTTAATCAGATTGTCAACATGTCAATAACTATCGGGTGTGCGGAGTCTGCGTAGTTTGCAATAGAAACTTCGAGTACGGGTACATCAACGCCCATGAGTACGCCGTCAACATAGCTTTGACGTAGTTACCGCAGCGGACGCGCACGACTTGCCCCTAGATCCATACATACACTCGATCTGACGTGTGCCTTTGTTGTTGTTTGTGGTATGTTGTGTCCGTTGTTTGTGGTATGTTGTGTCCGTAAGTTTGTCTTGTGTGGTGCGCCCCCCCCCCCCCCTCTCCTCACACTTACTATATTATTCTATTGCTAATGGGTTATATAGCGACTGAAACCTGTCCAATCTGTTCTTTACTAATCAAATACTAATCTCGATCAATCTGATACATATTGTCTTTAGATATTCAGTGTTGTTCAGACTGGTTAATCTTATCAGGGGCACGAGTTCTGCGATGCGGCTAGCAGTCATATGGTTATTGGACCTGCTTACATCAGACCTTATGCTGGCTTTAGCAGTAATAAGATTGGAAACTAGGTAGATTTTGGATGACTTGATGACAAGCACGTGTCCCGGGGGGGGGGGGGTATCCGTGCACTCCCTCCCCCCCCCCCCCTGCACATACACACACACTTGCTCGCGCAGAGCATATCTTTTTTTCTCCTATATTGCCACCGTTTTGATCTCACTACATTGTAGTCCTACCAGTATGCACCTAAATGAACAGATATATATTGTCTCAGAGCTTCTGTTTTTATAAAATTCTCGGGTAACCGCGCAAACCTCGCTTTGTCTCCCCCCCCCCCCGCCCCCGCGGACCCTCTCCTGCTCACGCCCCTGGAAGATATTTATTTATACTTCTATTTATTGGAGCGTGAAAAGGACAATTCAGACAGACCTTCCCGAAAATTAGAAAATAATGCCGCATATAAATTGTGAACGGACGATGGATGCAGATGACAACAAACAGTTTTTCTTCCAATAATTTATTCTATTTGTGAAACTTTTGATTTCGTTTACATAAATATGCCTACCTATATTTATATAGACAAACTCCCTTTTCAAACAATGTCTCTTCAAAAGCTTCAATCGTTAAAATAGACATAAGAACTGTTTTAACAACTGCTGTACTAATATTTTCACAAAATCTTCCAAATACAGATAGTAAACACTACAACAGATATTTATTTATTTCTATAATAAAAGTGCACGTGTATATTGTATATAGGTGTCCGCCCTATACATCTTTATATCTACATTATGTGGGCCTGTTATTTAAAGAATTATTCTAAGAGGGGAAAATACTATGTCTACACGAAGTAAATAATGAAAAAGAAGAAAAATAGATAGTCTAATGGATTTGAAACTAGTAAACAAACTGTCTATTTTTGAACATGCAATTTAAATTGTGGTCATTTAAATGATTTTTAGTCCATAAATGATATTCTATACCTTGTGACTGTCGTTTGTCTGTTTGTGTGTTCTGAGTTGGAGGCTACACTAGGGCTGCCTCAAGGTTGAACTTTGGGGTTACACGGTCAGGTTTGGTCAAAGGCCACGAGCAGTAAAAAGGGCTAGCGCTAGTCCTAACCCTAACCCTGAACCTAGCCCCAATGCTTACCCTAATCCTAACCTACAATTTCGCCAACAATCACGTTCCCTATTCTATTTACATCTCAGCGACCTTGAGGAAATTTGAGCCGGCCTTAGCAAATAGATTTAGCCAGTAGCTGATATATGCCCCGTGGCGTTGCATTCTCACTTCCTGTTTCGGAGTTACACTAAAGGAGCGTCACAGGGCTGTACCAGTGCAGCGCCGGATAAACAGCGATTAATAATTATTTATCATGTTATAAAAACAATAAATCATATGAAGATTGTAAAATAAAACGTACATGCATCTACTTAAATTGTCGTGTTTCTCATTACCAAATCCTTAACATATCACACACCAGGGACATGATCAGGGCCAGCTAAGGGTACGGGCTTTATAGACTAGAACACAGAGGTCTCCGCGAGCTGGTATAGGCCTCCATGGATTGATAAATAAGAATAAATGTCTATTTATTGCGCCAAAACCCCACAACAAAATGTGCTCGTTGCGCTTAACAAATATATGTACATAAACAGTCTTAAATGGAAAGTTATTTAATTAGTGAATGCTGAATTATCTATTTACAAAAGGGGTTTAATATTATATATATTTCTATAGTAAACAAAAAAGAAAAACACTGCACTGTATACCCGGGGCGGCTCGCGTGGATAACAAGGCATCATAGATTTATAACTCATAACTGTCTTTATGGGGGCCTCACAGCATATGTAGTCCTGGGCCCTGTTTCACGAAATCTTTACTAAAAATAAACTCCAAATTTTAGTAGATACTTCAATTTTGATTGGCTAAGCACTAAAATCAACCTAATATTATCCAATCAAATTACTAAAATTTGGATTTTATCTTAGTTAAAACTTCGCGAAACAGGCCCCAGAGGCCTACAAAAACCTTAATTTCGAGTCCAGACATAATAATTATTATTACGTCCCAGCACACACTTAAAAACCATAACGACATACATAACTCCAAGGATGCCCTCGACTAGATAGCCTCGAGCAATTTTAGTTTGGCCATTGTTTATTTTACTCTATGTACATTAGATATAAATGAAACATTAAGAGTGGCTTGTTGTTTACAACATGCGAGAATCTATTAATTCCGATACGTTTAGTGGCGGTAATTTGTAAATAAATTGGTTTTATCATTGATTTCGGTTCTTCTTATATTTAGTTTCACTTTGGCTGTAAATTTAGGCGCCAGTAGCTCTAAATAATATATCTTTATGTTTGTTAGTTTCCAACAAGATTTGCTATTGATTTTGGGGTTTAAAAACCTATTATTCAAATGAGTTATGTTTATATTGCTTTGATTGTGAAATACATACCAATACAACCATTTTATAGCATTTAATCATAGCGTCCTGGAAAGAATTAAAGCCAGAGTTTGAAATTAATTTTATTTAAATAACAATCTGATTAAAACACAGGGTCTATTTCGTTTCGTTTTTTATAGTTCAAAATTTCGTTTTACTTGTCTTTACAACATTAGGATCTGGAACTGTTGTTATATAAGCCGCGTTCTGGTTAATGTGAGGGATTAACCAATCAAACGGTCTGTTACGGCGAGTTCTTGGCGTGCGATGCACGAAGATGTGGGTAAACCACTAGAAACGTCACACTACAACAGGCAAGATCTTCATGTAGAGTAGGCCATCGAATATATATATATATATATATATATATATATATATCATAGTATAAAATATAAAAATAACACCGATTTGCTTCTACATGTTTCAATATATTTTCATCAGGAAGCCATTGATACTAATAACGTTGCAAGGTTACCCTCGTGACGTCACAATAGAGGTACATTACATTGCATGAATGAATGAATAAATGAATGAATAGTGATGAATGAATAAACAAATATAATATGTACATAACACACTATTCAGTTAGCTACTTATCAATAGGAGATCAATTAAGCTAAGGTCTAAATTTTTTAATGAAATATTCCTCTTTAACTGTTCTCAGTTTTGTGCAATCATTTAGGAGCTGGTAAAACGGGAATACTTCAAAACAATACATTCCACTTTGATGGTGACCACTACAAACAGATGAAAGGAACAGCTATGGGAACAAAAATGGCGCCAACATATGCAACTCTGGTACTAGCCTATTTAGAAGAACGACTATATGAAAAAGTTCAACTACAATTCGGAGACGCATTTATTAGCTATTTCATAAAAGCTTGGCGTCGGTATTTGGACGACTGTTTCATAATATGGACCCGTTCAAAAAATGACTTGGATATTTTCTTTAAAATATTAAATGATATGGATGTCAATATACAATTTACAATGGAAATGTCAAACACTAGATTAGCATTTCTGGACACGTTGGTTATCAAAAAAGGAGAAAAGATTGAAACTGATATCTTTTACAAACCTACTGACACCAAGCAGTATTTGATGTTCACGTCATGCCATCCAAGTCACACCAAACGGAGTTTAACGTATAATCTAGCCAGGCGAATCCGAACAATAGTATCTGACAACAACCAACAGAAAGTTCGATTCGAGGAGCTGCGAATATTCCTTCGAAACAGACAATATCCACTAAATCTAATAAACGATGGAATATCCAAAGCTTTAAAGCTAGAGAGACGCGATCTGCTAACGGTGAAGGAGAAAAACACTTCACAGCGAAAACCTATTGCATTCGTTTCGACCTTCAACCCTAAAAACCCGGATATTATGAATAAAATTAGACATAATTTACCAGTGCTAGAAAATGATGAACGGATGAAAGAAGTTCTTAAGTTAATAGAAATCATCAACAGCAAACGTCAAAGCAATAGTTTGAAAAACATTCTTACGAAGGCTAAATTCATGTCTGAATCATCACACCCAACAAAATATGAGGTGAAAAAATGCCAGCGTAGAAACTGTGGTACCTGCGAACACCTTATGGAAGGGCCATCAATCACCTTCAAAGGTCAAGGGACATTTAACGTGAATGCTAATTTAACATGTGCATCACGAAATGTGATCTATGCCATAACTTGCCCGGGTTGTACGGAGCAGTATATCGGTCAAACTGAATATTTGAGATCGCGAGTTGCTGTACACAAATCACAGATAAAAAATCCAGAATATCGCATGATATCCCTGAGCGAACATCTGGACATATGTGCACACAACTTTAATACAAAATTCCAAATATTCCCGTTTTACCAGCTCCTAAATGATTGCACAAAACAGAGAACAGTTAAAGAGGAATATTTCATTAAAAAATTTAGACCTTAGCTTAATTGATCTCCTATTGATAAGTAGCTAACTGAATAGTGTGTTATGTACATATTATATTTGTTTATTCATTCATCACTATTCATTCATTTATTCATTCATTCATGCAATGTAATGTACCTCTATTGTGACGTCACGAGGGTAACCTTGCAACGTTATTAGTATCAATGGCTTCCTGATGAAAATATATTGAAACATGTAGAAGCAAATCGGTGTTATTTTTATATTTTATACTATGATATATGATACTGTACATTAGAACAACAACTCACTACAGCTATATATATATATATATATATATATAAAACGAAACAAAATACAGATCTGTATTTTAATCAGATTATTTAAATAATTATTGTCTCAACAATTACATTGATTACTTTACTTTTCGAGGCTTTGTCCTTGATCTCTTCGTAGAAAACAATTACATAATTTTTTATATATCATTTGAAGCAGTGCGTCCCGGAAAGAAAAGTTCTAGTATTAAATAATTCTAGTTTTCACAATTCCTTTGATAACCTTTCGTGGAATATTGAGAACGGTTATCATTCTATCTGTTAAATTTGGCTTATTGATCTAAGAAAAAGAGAGAGAAAAATGGGGTTTAACGTTGACTCGACAAAAACTAGGTCATTTTGGGACTAACACATGGTTCAATTGTATTTCAATAATTCGCTTGCGCGTAGGGGTCTTTAGCAGTGGGAGGAAACCGGAGGACCCAGAGAAAACCCACGAGGTTGGACAGGCGACCCTACTCCTTGTCACGTACAACCGGGGAATCGAAATCCCGCCAGATGACTCAATGACAGGCCGTATGGTACAGCGCGCACGTGCTAACCATTTGCCCCCCCCCCCCCCCTTGGCTACCCGGGCAAAATTTCTCCCATACCCTCGTGGCTAAGTGGGTAAGACGCTGGCTCGCTAGCCTGGAGGTCTGGTGTTCGATCCCATCATTGGCCGAGAAAGTCCATCTAGATTTTTCGGCGTGCTTACCCCTTGTCAGTGATGCAGGACGGAAGTCCTGACAAAGACAGCTGTCTAGTCGTTCGGATGGGAAGAAAAACCAAAGTCCCGTGTACAAATTGGCTGCGGTGCACATAAAGAACCCTTGACAGTTAGAATCGATATAAGAGTAGGCCGTAGTGCCACTGTTCGGGCAAAATTTCCGTCACAGCACACTTTATGGCGTATGCCCGTCTTCATTAGCCAAGTTCGGGGCAGAACAGTAGGACGTTAAACTCCATTTCATTCCATTTCTGTTATTAATCGATTTTGTCCCATATTAATCACTGATCGACACTTTATATCTCTGCTGAATGATATAATGACAGTTAGAAACTAAGCTGTTATAGGGAAGACCAGATGATGAAGTGATTATAATTAACAACTTTATGTCTTAGAACATAAAACAGACATAATAAACCAGCGTATAATTTATTATTAATCATAAACTGTAACAGATGAGGTATTAACGATACAACTATTAAACCATATCATTGATCAACTTTTGTTGTATACGACAATGGCGATAATCATAGAAAAAATGTGGCCACCGTACATTCAAGTCTCTTTGACCGGCTCTAACGTTTTCCCAATGTTTCGCAGGTTTCTTTTTTGTGTAAACAATATTTTATGTCAAATGGATGAAAAGGGGTCGGGGACTGCAGGCATAACCTATATCACCCCTCTGCTCATATTATAAATAGATCTGCTATGTACGGAGTATGAAATAAGGGGGGAAATCATATAAAGAAAATAATTTATATACATTATTTATAACCAAGAAAAAGAAGATTAAAATCAAATATTGCAACGTCTGGTGACATAAAAATGGTTGGTTGGAGCCTGATTATCTATGCCAAATAGAAGATTTATTGTGTTTTTTCATGCATCTGAATACAATGGGCACCAGCGAAGAAAATGTTCAGAATCTTCTAGATCGAAGACCGAAGCTGCATTGTAAATCCTCGAAGATATGACGTGAAAATTTATGACCGTTTAGGTTGCTACAAGAAAGCCGCAATCTGCAATGTATGATCTGGTTGTTTCTTTTGCCTTGTAAGAATGAATTTGGAATAATAAGATCATTTAGTTTTAATTTTTGTTTTAAAGTAGTAAGATGCGGAGACATTCTTATATTGATATTAAGTTTGTTCCATTCTTTTGTTGAAGATGTTCCGGAAGAGTTCGAAAAAAGTGTTGTTCTGCGTAGATTTTCTGAAAGTTTTTCATTGTTTCTTAGATGATAAGTATTTTGTAGGCATAATATTAAAGTCTGTTAGGTGTGTGGGTGTCGTCTGCGTCTTTCTTGTAGCTTGGAGTTGAAGACCACAGACCACAGATGAAGCAACATGTATGGGGTACACTGTGGTCATCTTGGGATACACAAACTGGAAATAGCAATGTAACTGTCCGCTCTGGATTTCAAGATAACCAACGTTTTACCTCCGCCATCCTTCCGCCCAAAATCATGAATATTCACCAAAACCTGTCAGAAAATGTATATTCAAACGGTTAAAGTAGAAAGGGATTATAGACCCACGTGTTTTTGCCCAGGAAACATGATTGCCTTGATACGTGGATTAAAAACATGAAACAGACACAGAAAATGTCCTGGAGAGAACGATCAATGATTTTGAACTTGGATAGAGTTCTTCGAGGTACAGACGTAGAATAGTTATTAAGGGGAAGGGGTCAATAGTTTATCTACTATATTTACCCTATCATCATCATGGGGTTAAATGTATAGACGTACACACACCGTCTGCACAAACATGTAAACTGGGGTATTTCCTTCCAAGAAATTAGATAAAGAAAGTACAGATTGGTAGAAATGGCGCCTTCCGGTTAGTGTCCAGTCTCAACTAGATCAGTTCGACAATTTCAGCCCCTTTCAGTGAAGCCGGCGATTATATTTTATTACGTTTGGTATTTTGGGATGGATATCAAATGTGAAATAACGCCAACCCCCTTCTCAGCGCACACTGCATGATGTATGGATGTTTTCATTACCCCAATCGGTGCAGAAAAGTAAGACGTTAATGATTCCTTTCTATAATAGAAGTACTCTTTCTATCGGAATGTTTCAAGCCGTCAACTATGTATTATGTTATATACTACATGTCTAATATGAAGGTTAATTTGTAATTAATACAGTTATTATCGTTTCATAATAAGCTCTAATAGTTTACAAATATACTTGTACTTGATCGTTATTGTTTATTTGCTGCGCATTACGTATCACAAGAATATATTTCTTACTCCAATGCTATATGTTATAAAATAAATATATAACATCGGTATAAACGTCATGAAAAAAGAAATATCGCCCAGAATCATTAGTTGATTAATAATAATTGAATATATTTTTTTACTTGCATTCCAGATCATCACATAAAACATACATTATGCAAGCACTAAATCCGGCTATTTCAGGTCTTTCTTTAGGCCTGAAATGTTATCTAAATTATTAGACATTAATTAGCTTATTCAGACCATAATCAACTCTCGATGGCATCGCTAGCCTGCGATATTTACTGGATTCGGATCAAATTGCTGCCCAACTTTCATTGATGGTTTAATCATGATATGGATAATCGAGATTATGTTTTTATCTTTCCGACTTTAGTAAAAAAAAAAGTTGCAATCTAGCTACTGTAATCCTATAATAATTACAGTACTGTCAAAAATAATTTTTAAAAAAGCTGTAATCTAACTATTGTAATTTTATAGTAATTGCAGTACTGTTAAAACAAAAGGGTCTGATTATTTTTGTAATAAATTTTCTGTTGTTAAATTTATCACCTTTAATCGGTGAACCCAAAATATCTGTATTTTCGGGCCACCTATCAAAATGTGCCTTTGTGCCTTAATCCGGCACTTTGGGGAAGGAAGCATAAAGTTGCGTCGCATTTCTGAAACATCTTATACCACTTATTATTGGAGGAGATACAGTAGATGGTGACTGCTAGTAGGCTCAAGCGCAGACCCGGTTATGAACACGATGGTAGCTGTTTTGTACAGACTATCGTTATATTATGTTCGTCATATCCGCCGTGTGCGGGGCATGGTATGCGTATAGTTACTAGTACACATTGTTCTATTTCTCATTGAGGAGATAACATAGTTGGGGACTCTGCTGGTAGGCTCAAAACAATACCCAAACTATCGTTCACGGTGTCTATTAGTATAAAATAGTGATGGCTTAGTAATGGCATCAAGTATAGTGATGGCTTAGTGATGGGATCTAGTACAGCGATGATATGGTGATGTCCTAGTGATAACACACCTAGTGCAGTGATGGCTTAGTGATAACATCTGGTACAGCGATGGCTTAGTGATGTCATGGTGATAACACCTATTGCAGTGATGGTATAAATCTAGTACAGCGATGGCTTAGTGATGTCCTAGTGATAACAACTAGTGCAGTGATGGCTTAGTGATGACATCTAGTACAGCGATGGCTTAGTGATGGCATCCAGTACGGTGATAGCTTCTAGTACAGTGAGGTCTCTTAAGGATGAAAGTGATGTCTTTCATACAAGGAAGGTTATACTTATTCTTTTCTATTATTTAAAGAGTGCAAATCGCTAAAACAACTTAATATTTGGAGCTAAAACTTACATTTTTATATTTAATGTGATCAACTGGAAGTATACTCTATGTGAAATCTGGCACGGTATATGTCGATAATCATGGCCCGACCTTCGTTCAATTTGCAGACACCTCTGTGTGTTTGAAAAATCGGATTCCAATTAACATGCTTACAGGAAACCCAAAAGGAGAGACAGTAATTGAATTTTAAGCAGTCTTGATTTCAAAGCATACACTTAAATTCTGATTTTAGATTCAGGTTGTGTTGGCTGTTTAACAATGAATCAATAAATAATCTAGATATTAGGCCAGACCAATTTAATATTCAGGTCTTCCGAGTCTGGATAAAAATAATATGCCACTCGAGTCTCATTCAAAATATTTTATATATAATCTCAAGAGCTTTTTAGAACAACAGCGAAATATTTTTAGTTTTTAAATTATTATTTTTCGCCAAGAAATATTAAGATACAAAATTTTAATAGGCACCCCGACAATCTGATTAAAATACAGATCTATATTTCGTTTCGTTTTTTTTTTTACTTTCGATGATCTACGCTAGATGAAGATCTGACAAGTTGTACTCGAAGGTCGTGTCAGGGGTCGTACGAGCGGTTTTTGACCCTATGACGTTAGACATTGGTTAATTAATCAGCGTTGGCGTTTCTAGTGGTTTACCCACAGTTCCGTGCATGGCACGCCAAGAAGTCGTCGTAACAGACAGTTTCATTGGCTTATCCCTCACTTCAACCAAAACGCCGGTAATATACTATTCAAAAAAAGTAGGGGATATTTGATTTTGGGGGCATAATACTAAAATATGCAAATGACTACGAAAAAAGTCACTATAGAACCTAACAGAAGAAACATTTCCAGTTACATGTGACGCCCAAACGCACCAATAGCTACCGCACGGAATGCAGGTGATGCTTGGGATCATCATGGGGGTAGGAGGGTGTGGCGTCGTCGAAACGAGCGCTTCCAAGACGTTAACGTCATCAGACATGATCGATTTGGGGGTGGTTCTGTTATGGTGTGGGGAGGCATCACTGTTGCTGGAAGAACGGCTTTACATGTTGTTGCAGGGCGTGTTACAGGCCAGTACTACCGGGACAACATCTTGGCAGTCCATGTTGTGCCGTTCGCACGACGTCATGGCCGCCGTTTCATCTTCCAGGATGACAACGCAAGATGTCACAGGGCCAGGATCGTTACAGGTTACCTCCAACAACAGAACATCACCACATTACCTTGGCCAGCACTGAGTCCCGACCTCTCCCCCATCGAGCATGTCTGGGACATGCTTGGACAGAGGTTACGTCAACATCAACAACGTCCTGTCAATGTCCAAGAACTTGCTGCTGCGTTGCAACAGGAATGGGACAATCTGGACCCCGGGTATCATTTTACCCTTGTAATAGTCAGTCTGTGCCTTACTTAGTCTAACGATCATTTGGAATAAATCGATGAATGTGAACTTCATTTCATTTTGTCATTTGTTTCTTCGTCAGTTTCATTAGGTGACTTTAATAACACTTAAAAATCAAATATCCCCTACTTTTTTTGAATAGTATATAACAATCCTACCAGATCCTAGTGTAGTAAAGACAATTAAACGAAATTTTGAACTATAAAAAACGAAAGGCAATAGGATCTGTGTTTTAATCAGAATGGCATCCCGGAAGAACTAAAATTCAAATTGGCGAGGCCTTAATGGTGGACATGTTTTTAATTTATTAAACCAATTATCTTCACGTGAAATCTACTTGCTTTAAATGATATTTCATGTACATTTAATGATTTAACCAAATATCATATTTAGTTGCACCGTTAAATCTTTGTAAGGTCTGTTGAAACGCTTACAATTTAATAACTTCAAAGTTTTTATTTAATTAAGGATTCGAGTATATTGATTATGTTTGCGGAAATAAAGTTGGCTATATATAAACCATAGTGCACTGCATGATACATCATTTACACAGAATGCACCGAACTGGAAGATTTATAAATGCATGCACATTTAATGCCGGAAGTTTAAATTCGATATTCTAGAAGTTGGATATTGGCTGCATACACGGGTGGTTAACAGCAGTTTAAATCAAAAGATGGTTGACTAATTGTAATATACTCCAGACAATTTATCATTAAGAATCCATTATGTAACAGCTAAATCTGCCTATTGCAGTTCTTGATTTTTCATTTAAAGATGCGTTCTGTAAGAGCTACATATGCATATTGCATGTTTTTATCCTGACTTCGAATGTTAAACAAATTATTATTTAGACATTTATTAACATGGCAAACCCATAATCAACTCCTTAGGCCATGGGATGGCTCCGAGGTTAAGTCGATTAGAACAACGCTGGCATTTATGATTTTAACGATACAATAGATAATTTGTGATGCCTGGCAAGCTATTTTTCTTATTCGTGCTCATCCTACATAATGACAAGACTCCCAATTTTGTAAACATGTTGACTAACATCAGCCACTAAATTTACCTTCATCAAATAAATAACTAAAAATAATATTTTGATAGTGAAAATGCAATCCGATTAAAATACAGATCAACATTTCGTTTCGTTTTTTATACTTTCGATAACCTACACAACATGAAGATCTTACCAGTTGTTTTGGGAGGTTGCGTCAGAGGTCATACGAGCGGCTTTTGGCCCTATGACGTCAGAGATATGATTAACCAATCGGCATTGATGTTTCTAGTGGATGTTTCCGTGCACCTCACGCCAAAAGCTCGCCTAACAGACCGTTTCATTGGCTAATCCGTCACATCATCCAGAACACGTCAATGATAACAACTCTTCCAGATCCCAGTGTAGTAAAGACAAGTAAAACGAAATTTTAAACTATAAGAAACGAAACGAAATAGGATCTGTGTTTTCGTTTCATTGGCTAATCCGTCACATCATCCTGGACACGTCAATGATAACAACTCTTTCAGATCTCAGTGTAGTAAAGACAAGTAAAACGAAATTTTAAACTATAAGAAACGAAACGAAATATGATCTATGTTTTTGATGAGATTAGAGACAATGCCCCCTTAATATTACCAGTGAATTTTATTTCAGTGGATACACAATTCATAGTAAACAAACATGATAAAACGTCTGCTAAAATTATCTTATTTGATGAAGGTGTGGTCTTGAAATACAAACACAATTACAACAAATAAAAACACAAAATCAAAATGACCTAACGATAATTCGTAAGGGCAAATAAAATTATATTCAATACATTAGAAATACAAGAGAGAGAGAGAGAGAGAGAGAGGGAGGGAGAGAGGGAGAGAGAGGTAGAGAGAGAGGGAGAGAGAGAGGGAGAGGGAGAGAGAGGGAGAGAGAGAGAGAGGAGAGAGAGAGAGAGAGTTTAACGTCCACTCGACACAAACTTGGTCATTTCAAGACTAACCCATGGTTCAATTTTGGTAGTCTTTAGCAGTCAGAGGTTGAACCGGCGCCCTTACTCCTTGTCACGTACAACTGGGGAATCGAAACCACGCCAGTTGACTCAATGACAGACCTCGTGATACAGCGCGCACGTGCCATCCACCCCCTCCCGGCTAGTAATACAAGAAACAACTCGGGGGGGCTATTAAAAACATATACAGATAAACATATAAATACAACTGGCGTATTATAAACACACGAAATAGGTTAGACGACCTACCCCATAACTAACAATTTTCATACCAGACATTAATTATATACTGATGATCTTTAAAATGTCTCCCAATAATGATGGTGACGGTGGAGGAAGGACATGTAGTAAACCGTTGTTCCAATATAGGAAGAATAAAAAGCAGATTCAATAAGTCTGCGCTCTAGTTCTACACCACATGAACAATTAATACTGATGAAGATATAAAATGTGGAAACACTACTGATACAAACTTTAAGATATACATTTTAACTATTCGTTCAACACTTTAATCACACGGAGAGAGAGCGAGAGAGAGAGAGAGAGAGAGGGAGAGAGAGAGAGAGAGAGTTTAACGTCCACTCGACACAAACTAGGTCATTTCGGGACTAACATATGGTTTAATTTTATTTCAATAATTCGCTTGCGTGTAGGGGTCTTTAGCAGTGAGAGGAAACCGGAGGACCCAGAGAAAACCCACGAGGTTGGACAGGCGACCCTACTCCTTGTCACGTACAACCGGGGATTCGAAACCACGCCAGTTGACTCAATGACAGGCCGTATGATACAGCACGCACGTGCTAACCATTCGGCCATCCAACCCCCCTTTAACCACAAGGACGATGGTACTATATGAACCGGGAGCCAGGATGGCTAAGCGGGTAGGTTGCGGGCTCGTTGGTCTGGAGATCGCGTCTTCGATCCGTGCATTGACCAAGAAAATTCATCGCGATTTTCAGCCGTGGTTTCCTCTTGTCAGTAGTGCAGGGCAGATGGCCTTACAAGGACAGCTGTCTAGTTGTTAGGATGGGACGAAAAACCGAGGTCACGTGTATACATTGGAATGCACGTAAAAGATCCCTTGGCAGTTGGAATTCGATATAAGAGTAGGCCATTGTGCCACTGATCGGGAAAAATGTCCCTCATAGTACGCTGTATGACGTATGTCTGTCTTCATTGACCCCTTCGGAGCAGAACAGTAGGACGTTAAACCCCATTTCATTTCATTTACTATATGAAACAGAAATCGAGCATGGCGCAATTCTTCAAGGAACAAACATATCAAGTCTCGTGACGATCGTACAAGAATTGCCGAAGCCTAAGTCTTTTTTTATTTTTTTGAAGAGCGTGGCCTTTAAGAAGAAAACCAAAAATTTGAATAAAACCAGATCTTTAAGACGACCAACTTGCTAGGTGGCCTAATATATATACAACTGTTCTGATATATCATATAACTAAGGGCATAATGATCTTTCAAGAAATGCTACGGGAAGACAATTTGTTAAAGTGCATGTTTGAGAACGCTTGCACTATTATATGCGACAAATATTGGTTGAGCGTTCCCATCCCCGACAAATTAATTTGGGGAAAATACCTGCAATAGGATATGTCTGGACTTTTTATGTTTTAAGTACGCGTAAACTTTAATATATAAGTGAATTCTGTTTTTCTTGTTGAAATAATTATTTGCATAGTGTATAATTAAATTGTAACCTCGGCGAGTTCTGTTGAAACATTTGGCTACATATCAATAAAAATTATACATCCTTTGTTAAGTTACGAGAGAGAGAGAGAGAGAGAGAGAGAGGGCGTAAACGTTCTCTCGACACATGCTAGGTCATTTTAGGACTACTATATTGTTAGGCAGGCGACGCATTAGACCATTCAACAACCCGCCGCACACACCGCACACACCGCACAAACACCAGCATACAACCCCACACACACCCAAATTACCCGAGAAACAATGCAAACAGTAAGGTTAAACCACTTGCCTGATTGTCAGAATAAAGCCAAGATAATAAACAATATTATATCTAACAATTTCTGGAGAAATTAAAAGCCTTCGCTCGCCATTTGCATTTTTCTGGAAATATCTATTTTTCGGAGAGGGGGTCAACAAGTGACTCAACAAGTCAAAGAGATTTTGGAGAAATTAAAAGCTTTCGCTCGCCATTTGCATTTTTCTGGAAATATCTATTTTTCGGAGAGGGGGTCTACAAGTGACTCATCACGTCAAAGAGATTTTAAAATCAACAGGAGTGTTCGTAGTTTGGTTGTAAGTCTGCGCAGGTGTTTCACTAAATAAACATATTTATTTCCTGTCGGATGCAAACAAAAGATGTCCACTATCTGAATATCGCATCCTGTATCAGTTGCAACCGTAATTAGAAATGAAAACGAATTAGACTAATGATTCCAATGAATAGGGAAATGGTAGAACAACATGCGTAATATGAGGACTTTTGTTGGTGAAGTTATGTTAATATAGTAATATGTGACCAGTTAAGTTAGTGTTATGGCGTGTGCGTGAATGGTTGTCCAGCGGCTAAATCTATTTGTTAAGGCCAGCTCAATTTTTGTCAAGGTCGCTGTGATGTAAATAAGGTTAGGGCACGTGATTGTTGGCCAGATTGTAGGATAGGTTTAAGGATTTGGGGGAGAGGTTAAGTCTCTACATAAGCATTGACCTAGGATGATGAAAATTTAGTTTTATAAAAAAAATACGTACAATACATTATATTTATATACAA
This sequence comes from Patella vulgata, assembly GCF_932274485.2. Taxonomy (NCBI): domain Eukaryota; kingdom Metazoa; phylum Mollusca; class Gastropoda; family Patellidae; genus Patella; species Patella vulgata. Next base: position 12,091,339 of record NC_065885.2, read on the forward strand.
AGTTCATTTCGCTTGATGTTGGTGGCGCTGATGGTCTTTCTTGGGTGTCGCTTGTGGCATTCTGGCGTTTTTGTTTCTGAAGAAAAAAGAATAAATTTGAGGCTCTCGAGTGAGAGCCACATTAGTGTGTTTCCTACTAAGGATTGGCTATTCTAAAAATTAGTTTTTTCCACTATCCCGAGGCGGAAGGATAACAGAAATGTATGGCGCGTGGTTACATGTTTTTGATATACTACTTTCAGTTTGTGTATATACTTCCATAGCGAACCTCTTACATACTTTTGAACAAGACAAATGGTGTTATTTCTGTGGTAGAATACGTTCAACCAACGAAAATTGGTGAAACATTAGAGCAAAGCAAAAAGACTAGAATTACACTACAGTCAATGGGGAAATTCTGTTGATCTGCGGTCAATTAATACGCGTACATTTAAACAAACCAGCCACCAAGTAGAGTGACCTGTTGATCTTTAAACTGGGTATTTAGAGCAGTAGGTGCATCACACATTTGTAAATGAAATAAAAAGGGTACAAAAAGCAACTTATCATATGGCAAGTCACTGTATCATTTTCTGATATAATTGCCAAAGAAAACAGAGAAGATGTAAACTAGAAGTAACTTATGTTGACTTTAGCACATGGTGTTAATTATTGCACGTGATAAAAACAACACCTCTAGGTAATAAGATAATATATATACATAGTTATCAAGTCATCAGTAATATAGGTATCTATATATCTATATAGTATATTGTCTATACATATACTCTATCTATCATATATAGGTAGTCAATTATCACCTCCCTTATCGGTGGCGCAGAACGGGGTCGCTTCCGGTGTTGGCTGAGAAAGTTCCCCGGGATTTTCCGGCGCGGTTTCCCCTCCGCCGTAGTGTAGGGCGGAGCGTCTGGAAAGGACACTGTATAGTCGTTCTGATGAGACGAAAAACCGAGGGCCGGTATACATTGCGTGAATGTAAAAGAACCATTGACAGTTGGAATTCGAAATAAGAGTAGGCCGTAGCTGTTAGGGCAAAATGTCCTTCATAGCACACTGCATGGCCATTTTCATAACCTTAGTCGGTGCAGAATAGTAGGACGTTAAACCCTATTCCATTTCACACTGTATATGAGAGAGGGAGGGAGAGAGGGTGAGAGAGGGGAATTGGGTTTTAAAGTCCACTCGACACACAACTAGGTCATTTCGGGACTAACATATGGTTCAATTTTATTTCAATAAATGGCTTGCGCGTAGGGGTCTTTAGCAGTGGGAGGAAATTGGAGGACCCGGAGAAAACCCACGAGGTTGGACAAGCGACCCCACTCCTTGTCACGTGCAACCAGTGGAACCGAAAACACGCTAGTTGACTCAATGACAGACCTAATGATACAACACGCACGCGCTATCCATTCGGCCATCCAACCCCCCCACACTGTATCTATATGCCATCCATTATCATCTATTATCATCTTGATATACTCAAACCTACTTAACAGATCTTATATATATAAATTAACCAGTAGACTAGCCTATGTTACATATCAGGCTTTGGGTCATGGTTTTGAATTCTTGCCCACCCACCGATGTTGTTGTTGTTGTTGTTGTTGTTCTTAGTGTTTAACCTCCGCTTCCACCGTAGGTGATATCGTAGAGAAGTTGTCTTATTTTCATTTTTATAATCTGAGCGCATGCGCATAGGTCTTTCATGTGGGAGGAAACCGGAGTACCCGGAGTAAACCCACGAGATTGAGAAGGCACCCCTATCTCCAAGCAACATACGCTCACACCAGGGATCTAAAAACCAACCGCAAGCCACGGGTGACCGGTCAGCTAGAGGTCGAAGCGCGACACTCTAGACCACTAGGCCATCCCATCCCACCGATGTAAATATTAGGTTTTTGTGCCCGCACTTGCTCTTGTTCCTCGTGCAAACGTATCGGTCACCACTCCCCTCAATCTGAACGACAGACTTACCCTACCTGCTAACGTACGCACTCCCCTTTTTTTAAATACCAGGAAACAATAAATATAATAAGAAAAACTAAACGTCTTTTAAATGAGCATAAAATGTAAAGAAAATAAACTCGGCTAATTAACTTCACAAAACTTGTAACACGTCTACATGGTATTATAGAAAATGGTTGTTCAACTTGTTTAAAAACAGATAAAATCTAGTTGTTTTGGCAACGGTTTTTGTTCTGCTCTGTTTAATCGTATTTGGCTGTCACACCTCATCATTTAGTGCATCCGAAAAAAAAAAAAATACACGCATTTTTTATTCGCTTACATTGGAATGACAGTGAACGTATATTGCTGTTGTCCCTCTATTTCCGTCGATCGTCTACTAACTCTACAGACTTATCATTCGCTCTTTTTTTTTTTTTTTTAAAAGTGAAACAATTAACATTTTAAGTACTTCTAGAGTTATGGCCCTTATTCATGTGAACGATCTAGCTACCTAGCTGCCACGGTCGTATATTTCGTTGCGTGGGTTTCTAGCTATATCTTTTAGAATATTGAGAAAAGAACAGTTAACATCATATAGATCGATTAAATCCAGTAGTTTATTTTGACCCCCATGATATTGAAATAAAACTTTCCATATAAGTCTGTGGGATACAATGTACCAGCCGAGGTCAAAAGGGCGGTTCTTCGAAAACAAGAACATGGGGTACAAAGTACAGAATCTTAACAAGTTTACCTGGCTTGATATTTATTTTTAAAAAAATATATAATCCAGGAGGGGTCATAAATTAACTTAACCTACATCTGAAGTATCGTTTTCTCTTTAAATTCATTTAACTTGTTTCACTTCTATTTTCACTCAACCATAAATTCCCCGTCTTGTTCGTACATTTTACAAGTTTGGCGTCGGATCAAGAACAAACTTTATGAAAAAAAAATTGAATGGTTACGTCATTAACACGTAATGATAGAACCAATTAAAGGCTTCGTTAAATCTGTGGGTTGGGTTGAAAAATATCAGGTGTCGTGACCCCTAGATAACCAATAATATAACTTGATACATTTGGTTCTGACAGATTTCTGATAAATATTGATATGGCGGAAGCAATTGTCTATCTTCTGAAAACAAGAATTGTAACAAATGAATTATAACATATATCATAAAGACGAAAACATTTGGAAAGCAGGTGGTTGATTTCAACATGTATTACGTAGTATGTATTAGTAAATGACTGGGCTAATGAAGACCGACATACGCCATAGTTTGTGCTATCAGGGACATTTTGCCCGGACAGCGGCGCTACGGGCTACTCTTATATCTAATTTCAACTGCCAATGTTTCTTGTACGTGCACGAAAATGTGTACACAGCATTAATATATTTGCACCATTTTCAGAAAACGGGGGCAATTAATTTGTGTTCTTCCGTTATTCAACACTTTTTGAAACGCGTTAACGTTATTTCTATGAAATAGCGTTTAATATAGTAGCTTGGCATATTATATACTGTTCAGACACTTTATTTTTCAACTAGTTCAAAATCGCCGGGATTTATAAGACAGGGTCGTGTTGCGTTCACACGTGCTATAAGCCAAACCAGTTGAACTATTCTAACATCATCGGTCGGAGGTTAGAGTTAACTACCAATGGAGGCTGAGAGGGGGGGGGGAGGGCTTCTTATTCTTTATTGGGTTCTGGCACGCTTTCAATAAAACCGGCACTGCATTACACCGCCATTTTCCCAGGTATGTATCTGCGCATGTCCAAAACGAGCTGTTTTAAGCCAACCCGTTTAGACGGCCAGGATGAACCAGTTTGAAATAATAAGTCTTCTCAAAGACAGGTAGCGAGCTGGGTTTTTTTTAAACTGGTTGATTTGCACCACATTTGCGTTCAGGCGACAAAGATAAACTGGTTTAACGAACCCCGGAGTTTTTAAACCAGTCCAACTTAAAGATACATTGTGGGAGATTCGATAACGAGTTGGCAGCTCTCACTATAATAGTTAAAAACTAGATAACGTAAAGGCAATTTGCCAAAAATTTCATTCAAATTGATCCTCTATGAACCCAGAACTAAGCGAATGAAATTTCCGCCTAGCCTCGTTCATCATTACTTAAGTCAGTACGATAAACAGCATAGTCTCGATTATCCATTTAATCGTTAAATCGAGAAGGAAAGTTATACAGTAAATCGGCTCACAATCCACTTAAGATCGCAGGCTAGCGATGCCATCTAGAGTTGATTATGGTCTGGATAAGTTAATTAATGTCTAATTAATAATTTAGATAACATTTCAGGCCTAAAGAAAGACCTGCAAGAGACAGATTTAGCTCTTGCATAATGTATGTTTAAGCGCGCCCGTCTTCATTGGCCCAGTTCGGAGCAGAACAGTAGGACGTTAAACCCCATTTCATTTCATTTCATGTTTAAGCGCCTGAGCGGGCTATAAGTTATCACAGCCACGCGGGGAGACATTAATCGGGGTACATGGTTCATCCAGTGAGAAACATTTTTAATAGTTTCTTTTTGGTTTCTTAAAAAATGATAATAAAGATTTTAAAAAAAAACTTGTATTTATTTTGTTTCAAACAATTCGATTTTTAATTTCAATACATTTTTAAAAGATAAAAGATAAAAAAAAAAGCTTATATTTATTTTGTTTCAAACGATTCGATTTTTAATTTCAATACATTTTTGAAACTTACAAAAGCACATTTTTATTTTATTCAACAACCTTATTCAATATACTTTTAAATAATCAATATATATATATATATATATATAAACTGTCTACATCATTTGTAAATTAAAACAAATAGATTAACTCTTCATGAACTTTGTTATTTTTATAAAACAAAACAATAATTGTCATTCTCTTCATCTTTCTCTTTCATGTAGAAATTTCTAATCAATTAAAGGAAATGAAATGAAAATGGTATTTAACACACTGACACATCACATCGGTCAACTTGACACTAACATATCTTTTTTAATGCAATGCTTAAAATTATCATTTACCAGGCAGACAGTGTTTTAACGGATCTTTTATCGAATTCCTTCTCAATGAAGAATATCATAAGGTCTGCCATTGAGTCAACTGGCGTGGTTTCGATTCCCCGGAGTACAATCGTCTGTCTAACCTCGTGGGTTTTCTCCGGGTCCTCCGGTTTCCTCCCCCTGCTAAAGGCCCCTACGCGCAAGTGAATTATTGAAATAAAATTGAACCATATGTTAGTCCCAAAATGACCTAGTTTGTGTCGAGTGGACGTTAAACCCATTTCTCCCTCTCTCTCTCTCTCTCTCTCTCTCGCTACCCTGGAGGTTGTGCGTTCGATCCCGGTGTTCGCCAAGAAGGTTCATCTGGATTTTCCAGCGTGGTTTCCCATTGTCATTGAAGCAGGACGAAGGACCCGGCAAGGACCAACAATGAGGCAGTCGTTCGATGGGACGACAATCCGGACTCTTTTGTACTCATTGGCGTAAAAATAACCCCCCAAAAAATGACAGTTGGAATACAAAATGAGAGTACAAGATGGTCTGATACGAAGACAATAATAGCACTATAGTTGCAGTTCTTATGTGTGTGATTCGTTCAATGATTGTACTTGTTGGTGGCAAAAGTTTGTTTCAACCCAATTGATCTATCCTTTTCAGCCTTGGAACTGTTCAGCCAGCCTCGTACAAGGATTTCGCAAGAGCTTTTCATATAATTTGATTCAATCTATGATCGAATCGTTAATATTGTTATGTTTTGATAATTGATTGACATTATGAATTTGCTAATCTATTTCCTGGAGAAATCTATTAATTGTTTTGTAGTAGAAAATTGATGTACATATTGTCATCAAATTGTATACAAATAGATTGATTTGTAACTTCAAGAAAAAGAACTAGATTGAAAACAAGCGGCTGTCATTTTCTCATTCATCTGATTACCATAATGAACGAAAATTATTGTGATAATATATACGAAGGACGAACAATAAATCCATATTTTTCTTGTTTTTAGGCCATGCGACCAACACCCCAAGAAGCGAGTGGCTTTCAATTATTTTAAACATAAACGGATCAGACAGAAGTTACTAAAACTTACAAAAGAGTCCTCTCAAATACGACGGCCGAATGGTTAGCGCGTTCGCGCTGTATCATAAGATCTGTCATTGAGTCAACTACGTGGTTTTGATTCTCCCGTTGTAGGTGACAATTATACATGTAATTGTCGTAGGTAGTCAGCGAAACAAAGTCAATAGATGTAAATAGATATCTATAAACAGAGAGAATAAATGAAATGGGGTTTAACGTCCACTCGACACAAACTAGGTCATTTTGGAACTAACATACGGTTCAATTTTATGTCCTTAATTCTCTTGCGCATAGAGGTCTTTAGCAGTGGGAGGAAGCCGGAGGACCCGGAGAAAACCTACGAGGTTGGGCATGCGACCCTACTCCTTGTCACGAACAACCGGGGAATCGAAATCGGGGGCCCGGAGAAAACCCATGAGGTTGAACAGGCGACCCTACTCCTTGTCACGCACAATCGGGGAATCGAAACCACGCCAGTTGACTCAATGGTCCACAGTCTTAAAGGCCGGCCTTGTATGGAGGATCTTTGTTCTTGGTAGGTGTCTGTTAGCGTTTTTATATTTTCAATTTCTTTACTATACCAGTTCAAAGATTTTAACCAAATTTAATAGCACGTAACATCGGTGAAATGTAAAATGAAACTATTTGAACTATTTTTTTTTTTAAATCAATGGCATTTGTTATTGTCTGAAAACGTGCCTGTGTGTATGTGGGAACAAAATGAAATCAACCATTTACAGCCCCCCCCCCCCCCACACACACACACACACCACACACACCACACACTCCCTCTACCCTACCAATCTACCCCCACCCCTTATCAATCTTTACATCTATATATCAAACTATTTGATACACAAATATATTTCGTTTGATTTTTTTACAGATCAAATTTTCTTTTCATTTAACGTATAATACGCGATTGGTATTCCTAGTGCTAAAATAACGAATAATGCCCCAAAAGCTTTTCACAGGAGACGGCTTTGAAACCGTCTTTGAAACCGTTCATTCACTAATCCTATGATAAAAAGGGAGTGTGACTAGATAAAGAGGGAAGCAATAAAATATACTTAAAGAGATAACTATATCACAGATAAATATACTGTACTTACACTGATCGTCATAGACGTCATTAACGCCCCCTTTACTACTATCAAAACAAACACGTCTTGTCTTAAAGGTAGAGTACCTCCTCTACTTTCAAGATTACCAAGATTCAACTCACTCATAACACTTCACACTGCTAAATCTATTTGTTAAGGCCAGCTCAATTGTCGTCAATCAGTAAATAAGGTTAGGACACGTGATTGTTGGCGAGATTGTAGGTTAGGGTTAGGGTATGATTAGGGCTAGTTTCAGGGTTAGGATTAGGGTTATGATTATATCTAGCCTTATCAATTAGATCTAATCCACTTCACACGGTGGCAGGCACCTTGAAGCGGTCGATAACGTCAGTTGTTATAAATTTCATAAAAATGAAATGAAATGAAATGGGGTTTAACGTCCTACTGTTCTGCTCCTAAACTGGGCTAATGAAGACGGGTATAGGCCATACAGTGTGCAATAAGGGAAATTTTGCCCGTGCAGCGGCACTACGGCCTACTCTTATATCGAATTCCAACTGCCAAGGGATCTTTTACGTGCACGCCAATGTGTACACGGGACCTCGCTTTTCGTCCCATCCGAACGACTAGACAGCTGTCCTTGTCAGGCCCTCCGTCCTGCATCACTGACAAGGGGGAACCACAAAATTTCATAAAGGATACATAAATCTTGTATTATGGTTCATAAATCCCCCAAGTTTGAAATAACATCCCAAAATCCAAATCTCTATTGTAACTCGGTATTTAAATGAATTATGCTGAATTTCGATTGTACGTCAACACTGTAGAGCCCAACTTACTGGCAGTAAGTGAACAGTATAAACCCAGCTGACTGACATCACGTCAACAGTGTAGAATTCAACTTAAGTTTTTTTCAGTATATACCAACAGTGTAGAATCCAACATGAATCTTTCAGGTTCTCCTGTTCGATATATTAAATCATATACACGTGATAGAATGAAGGCAAGCCTGTCACACATAGGCGGGGATATGAAAGAAAGATGGGCACGTATAGCACACAAGATTATTTTTTTAATTTCTTTATTTGATGTGATATATTATATAAACACACAGGTATCATCCTAGATTTCTAACAATACTTACTGTTCAATGAATGACGGGACATCAATGTCTATTTATTGTTGAAGTTAGAATACCACCATAGTTGAATAAAGTGTGCTAAACCCTGCGTCTTACACTCATATTAAGATAATTAACCCATACAAGTCTATGATTCTGTTTTCGACGAAACGCCAACATATTTTGCTGAATAAGACGGCTTCTATTCTGTTTAACATTACCATTAAAGATACATTATTGTAAGATTCGATAAAGAGCTGACAGTTCTCACTATAATAGTTAAAAACTTGATAATTTAATGGGAATATGCTGAAAATTTGAGTCAAATTGCTTCACTCTAAACATAGAAACCCTTATTTTAAAAGTCACTGTAGCCTCGATTATCATTGTTACCGCTACCACGCTATTTTGGTGTTTAATCATCAATGGACGTTGAAAGGCAGATAGGATTCAAATCCAACGAAAATCGGACACATAAGATGGCATCGAGGGTTAATTATGATCTTTTCATGTTAATAAATGTCTAGACCTGAAATGTTATACAAACTATTAATTAGACCTGCAATAGGCAGATTTAGCTCTTACATAATGTATGTTTAATTAACAAACTGTTCAACAAAATATGAAATTACAAGGTTATCGATATGTATATATATATAAAAGTGTACTGTGATAATCGGGAATAAAATTTATGTGGAATGAAAAGAATAAAGTAGGGAAAATAGGTATATGACAAACAAGACTATCTGAATTGTCTGAAAGCACTAATATTGTGTGCGTGGTTCAAGTGTGGGGATGGAATGACGGACGACGGGCGGAATGACAGGTGAGGGCAGTTCGAAAAAGGGAATATTGCTTATGGCGAGACGAAAATACAATTAGAGGATTTACCAGGATATCAAATAAACGATTCCTTTATCGCGAATAAAATATGTGGAGAATAAAAATATTCACATTGGAATATTGTTGAAAAAATATTTGTATGACAAACCAGATTATCCACACTTCTGAGAAAAGCGATATTGTATGCGCGGATTAGTTTATTTAAAATATGTGGAGAATGAAAATATTCACAATGGAATATTGTTGAAAAAATATTTGTATGACAAACCAGATTATCCACACTTCTGAGAAAAGCGATATTGTATGCGCGGATTAGTTTATTTAACGCCCTGTCTATATTGTATATACGTAGACGCGGACTGATATGGTTTGTGAAATGATTATTTGAAAGTATAAACTATTTTTGCTGATAAAATATCTTACAAGGCAAATAAACGTCAGAACGCCTGAGATTATAAACTTCTAATCATAGTCTAACATATGAGTAGAGATTTCCTCAACGAGAACAAATGTGTTTTTGAGAAAGTACTTGACATTATCGTTTCGTAGACTCGATCCATCTAGAATAAATATTAAATTGTTAGGGTTTCCGTAGACTCGATCCATTCAGAATAAATATTAAATTGTTAACGTTTCCAAAGACTCAATTCATTAAGAATGAATATTGAATTGTCAGGGTTTCCGTAGACTCGATCTATTCAGAATAGATATTAAATTGTTAGGGTTTCCGTAGGCTCGATCTATTCAGAATAGATATTAAATTGTTAGGGTTTCCATAGATTCGATCCATTCAGAATAGATATAAAATGATTAGGGTTTCTATAGACTCGATCCATTCAGAATGCATATTAAATTGTAAGGGTTTCCGTAGACTCGATCTATTCAGAATAGATATAAAATCGCTAGAGTTTCTATAGACTCGATCTATTCAGAATAGATATAAAATGATTAGGGTTTTCATAGACTCGATCCATTCAGAATAAAAATTAAATTGTTAGAGTTGTTAGAGTTTCCGTAGACTCGATTTATTCGAAATAAATATATCACATAGAGTATCTATATAATTGGTTCAGTGATATTTAGTAATTGAACCGGAAATACACAGGCTTCTCTTGTTAACAAGAAATCATACGATATAGGAATGTGTGTTTTGGTTTATTTAACCTCCGCTTCCCCCGGGGAGATGTCGCAGACATGTACACCAGGAGAAATGATGGGACATTATATATAAGTAAACAACAATATCCACAAATTAGTCCATAGCGATTAATAACGTTGAGGGTGGCCTGAATTAATTAATGTCATTATAGGAATAGGGCCTTCGAGCATCGCATTATACGAAAGTGGGGCTGTTGCATATATATTTACTCTCAATTTTCGTATTTAATCTCTTAAAATAGACGAAAATGGGTATAAAGTGGAATGAGTGTTAAAAAAGATGATTAACATTCAATTTTTAAATTGTATTGTAATTTCCAATCAATTAGGTTCAGTGAAATATGTTAACAGTTCAAATTGAACGAAACTTGTTTTTGCCTACTTAGACCATTCTACGCGTTCTTTTTGGTTTGCTTTTTGGTTGGATGGGACGGAAAACCGAAGTCCCGTGTACACATTGGCGTGCACGTAAAAGATCCCTTGACGGTTGGAATTCGATATAAGAGTAGGCCGTAGTGCTGCTGCCAGGGCAAAATTTCCCTCATAGCACACTGTATGGCGTATGCCCGTCTTCATTAGCCCAGTTCGGAGCAGAACAGTGGGACGTTACACCCCATTTCATTTCATTTCAGCTTTTTTAAACTATGGGGGGTTGGATGGTGCGCGCTGTATCATAAGACATGTCATTGAGTCAGCTGGCGTGGTTTCAATTCCCCGGTTGTACGTGACAAGGAGTAGGGTCGCCTGTCCAACCTCGTGGATTTTCTCCGGGTCCTCCGCTTACCTCCCACTGCTAAAGACCCCTACGCGCAAGCGAGTTATGGAAATAAAATTGATCCATATGTTAGTCCCGAAATGACCTAGTTTGTGTCGAGTGGACATTAAACCCCATATCCCTCTCTCTCTCTCTCTCTCTCTCTTTAAACTATAAACTAGTCTTTGTTATAGATTGCATGATGAGCGACAATAAATCCAAAGTATTTAAAGCCTCCTTAATATACTTGAACTTCCTGTAATGTAACAACAACGCCTACAACACATTTCATGATGACAGATGCAGTTTGAAAAAGGCGTTTGTATAACGGTGCTTTATATTGAAACTTACAGATCCGCTGAATCATTTACTGACAGGACAAAACAATCCGACATCTGTACATAAAAGATGGCGGTTACTTGCTCAAATCAATAAAACATATCCTTACTTAGAAACGTGGGAAATATCTGGAAGAAGAAAGAAATTATTAATGAATTTTTTCTCTTGTCTTAATCGAGAAATTATTGACTGGCATCTCTCGAAATCTTACTAGGAAAGATATTAAGAGGCATTATTTTATATATAAAATGTTTTATGGTTATCGCTATACAATAAAAGGGGCTCCAGAAACAAGTGTCTAACTTGTAATAGATCGGCATGATATGGCTAACTTATATAAGTGTAATGATGTGGGGTTAACGTTTTACGTCTTTGAGTTAAAGAAGTGAAATGAAATGAAGTGTTGTCCAGTGTTCTACTTTTCAGAGTTTTAAAGCTGGACTCCGATTACAAAACTACAGAAATTATTATACCGATCGTTTAGGGCGTTACCTTTTTTTTTTATTTAATTATGTCTGTAGTTTTGTAATCTGAGTTCAGCTTTAAAGAAGTGAAATGAAATAAAATAGGGTTTAGTATATAAACAAGTGAATTGAAATAAGAAGGTTGTAAGATTAGATTAGCAACCGCAGTGGCTAAGTAAATATGACGCTGGCTCGCTAACCTGCAGGTCCCATTTTCGATCCCGGTGTTGGCCAAGTTCATCGGGATTTTTCCGGCCTGGTTTCCGATTGTCAGTGGTGCAGTTTGGAGGGCCTAACAAGGGCAGCTGTGTCTAGTCGTTCGGGTGGAACAAAAAATCGAGGTCCAGAATACACATTTGCTTGCTTGTATAAGAGTCCTCGGCAGTTGTAATTCGAAATGAGATCAATGCCACTGTCCGGTCCGAATGACCCGCATTGTACTCTGCATGGCGTATGTCCGTCTTCATTAGCCCAGACGTTGCAGAACAGTAGGACGCCAAACCCCATTTTATTTCACCTTTCTGAGCTAGATAAGTAAGAAGACTGTAACGATAATTTAAGTGGATATATCTATCACAGGAAGAGTAGTGATAGCGTTTGTGATAGTGTTTAAGCGTGAACGGCTCGCCCAAACTTCTAAGAAGCCAAACATTAAGTGAAGAATTGTCGGTGGTAGTAAAATAAAATGTGGTTGGTTGACTATGTATTAAAGGTAAGAAGTGTGCGTGTCAGGTGGTAGCTTGTATACATATAGACAGAAACACGTGTAGATATATATATACTTACTTACAGTGTATATAGCTTATATACTCATAGCACGGATACTGTTATTTAAAACTGGATATACCGTTACTTATTATATGTAGTTCTTTAAGGTAAGCTAGAAGTTTGTCTCTTTATTTTAGTTATTAATTATTTGGATTTAGTTGGTAAAACACAGGCTCTAAAACTTATATACTCATAGCACGGATACTGTTGTTTAAAACTGGATATACCGTTAGTTATGTGTAGTTCTTTAAGTCAAGCTAATTTTTGTTTTGTGTGTGTGTGTTTTATCTCTTTATTGAAAGTGTTAATATCACGGATTTAAGTTAAGCTAGTTCTTTTTGTCTGTTTTTTTATGTCTTTATTATAGTTGGTAATAACTTTGTAAACATTCCATAGTTTATCTTTCATCTCTTGGATTTTTAGACTTTCGGATGTAGTTTGAAAAAATCGTCTTATTTTGAAGGGTGTAGAACTTTTTCAACATTTTATACTGAATTTGAAAAGGTTTCATTTTTTATTTTCCCTATCTAAGACTTTTAAAGAGTGTAGTCAATTTTTTCTTTTATCAGTTCAAAACAATATACGTATATAAAGACCGAAACATAACAATTTTATTATATTTACAAGTTGTACTAACATAATACATTTAATATAAAAATATGCATATATTATATAGTCAGAAGTATGGCTGTTGTTTGAATAAATATTCAGCTAAATTCGGAAGATGCAGCTTTTTGGTTAATAAAAAATCCTAGGTTTGTTTTAAGAATGAAATGGAATTGAAGATCTCGTTGACACTTTACTTGGGTTATTTTGGAACTGTAATTTTTATTTATGTGGTTACGTGCGATAGGGGACGGAAGGTATGATAAAAAAAATATAGTCTAGCTGAACGGACGGTACGTTAAACTGTGTACACGTTGGCGTGCACGTGAAAGAATCCTCCCTGACATTTGAAATAGACAGAAACGCCGCATTCCGCGTACAATTTTTCTCATAACGGGTGTGTATATCCATCTTCATTAACTCAGTTGGGACGTAAAACCTCATTTCAATTGCACGTGCGATGTGAAATTTTGCAGGCCCCGAAGGACTAGACACTCTTTCCATGTCACAACCGCGGTCGCCACCCATAACAATGTGAACAAAAGTTGCTCAAATGATAAGTGGTATCCGTTAACAAAATAGGATAAGTATATTATCATAAATGTACAAGTCCTCTTAAATTACACTGGGGGTTGCAAGGCTTTATATGTGAAGCTCCGTCAGTGATAAGTTTCACTGTTCCTACTTTAATTACAGCCCTAGTGTTTGTCTTGTCTGTTTTGTCTGATTGTTTGTAATCTGATTCTGATTGATTTAAAAAGGCGAATATTCTTATGCTTGATTTTGTTTTGTAGTAAAGTCACGTCTGCAACTCTAGATCTCAATCCATGCTTTTGTGATTTATGTAAATGGCAATCCTTTTTTTTCTTATCTGAAAGTCAATCCCAGACATAAACGTCAAAATGTCATATCTAATATTCGGATTCGGTGCATATTATAAAGTGTAAGAAAGCTTGTATAGTTTATACGGAGCTATTTTTATTTACAGAACGATTCGGTTTTTTTCCATTGTAAATTTTCAATTCGTCTCAAACAACGCACTTCACTCATCAACTTATGGAGAGAGAGGGGGGGCGAGAGAGAGAGAGAGAGTGAGGGGCATAGAGGGAGAGAGGGGGAGGGCAAAATTAACTCCATACAAACTAGGTCATTTCGGGACTAACAGATAGTTCAATTTTATTTCAATAAATCGCTTGCGCGTATGGGTCTTTAGCTCATCAACTTAAGGGATGTGTGTTTATCGGCTAAATCTTTATGCTAGAGCTTGATCTTTTTGTGAAGTTGATTATATTAAGCCATGCTTTATTGAGTGCCAGTTGGTATTTTTCCATTGCCAATTTTCTATCGCCATTTTATTGGTGTGTGATTCTTAGTTGAATCGCTATGCTAGAACTTGCTCATTTTACGTGGACTTTCATGCTGGACTAGAATTGTCACATACACGTTTAGTTGAAATGGAATTCCATGGTAGTGTTAAATGGACATGGTGTAAGTTATGTGATCCCACTTTTTGGATAGGAATTTCGTTTAACTGTGGCCAATTCTTTGTTTACATTTCATTTATTGAAGAGCTTCCACCATTGTCATTCTTGGCTAGTAGCTGGCTGGGTCAATCTTGGTCAGTAGCTGTTTGAATCAATCAGGACCAGGTGGTACAAGAGCCAATCTGCTAGGCCCAATCTTGATCAGTTACTGCTAGCCCCAATATTGACCAGTTGCTGCTATGTCAAATCTTGACCAGTTGGTACTATGGCCATTCTGGACCAGTTGCTAGAACCTATCTTGACCAACTGCTAACGCCACTAATCTTGACCAGTTGCTACTAGTGCTAATCTTGACCAACTGCTAGTGCGCCACAAATCTTGAATTTTGTGGAATGTCCATGCTAGTGTTTTACTTGTTATTGCGTTTCGAAAGTCAGCCGTAGTTTTTCCCTTTTTTAGATCTCCCACAGATAGCTGGCTTATTAACCATGACACAATTGTATTCTGTCGTAATTGAACCAGAACGTAGAAAATAGAAACCGTGGTTAACGCTTGAAACAATTTCAAAACGAAAAGATTGTTCAAGATTTTTTTTTCATCATGTTTTATTGTCCTATTTTCTTATCATGAAATCGAGGTTGTGGAGTAAAATATGTAAATTGTTTTCTCAGTCTCTCATCCATGATATGAACTAGAAGTAACTACGGAGTAAGTTTTGAGAGAGAGAGAGAGAGAGAGAGAGAGAGACTGGCATGTGGTTCATTTTTATTTCAATAATTCATTTGAAGGTTTGGGTCTTTAGCAGTGGGAGAAAACTCACAATGTTGGACAGGCGACCCTACCATCCCCCGCCCCATCCGAGTAAGTTTTGAAGTTTACGGCATAACAAGCTGTATCTTAATAGATGCCCCCATTAAAACCCATTTCATTCCATTAATAGAAGTTCAAGCAGAATTCCCCGCCTGTCTCGCGTATTACAGTTCCCCAATGAAGAGTTTTAATGATAATTTAAGAACTACGGCTTTTGGCTAGATTTCGAAAGCAAGGCTATTCTCATTAATTTCTGTTTCACCACTTAATAACAGATTTGTGTTTGCTAGAATACGTCGGTCGTTGATAGACTAGCATTTGGTCGTTTCGTTTTCATTTAAGTGGTTACGTGTGCAGTACAATCAGACCGCGGCATTTCCCTTTACGTACACGCCAATGTGTACGTGGATGAATTTCGGCTTTTCGTCAGATCCGAAGGATTGGGTAAATTTTCCTTGAAACATCCCGTCGAAGGTTCTTGCTGTCCCACTCCTGGGTCCAAATCCGTGACAGAGGTCAGTGTATGTAATGTGTACCCTTATTACAATTTCCGTCGTGATTCCCCATTGTCAGTGATGCAGGACTGAGGGCCTGACAAGGACAGTTGTCTAGTCGTTCGGATGGGACGAAAAACAGAGGTTCCGTGTACACATTGCTGTGCACGTAAAAGATCCTTTGACAGTTGAAATTCAATATAAGAGTAGGACGTAGTGCCGCTGTCCGGGCAAAATTTCCCTCATAGCACAGTGTATGGCGTATGTCCGTCTTCATTAGCCCAGTTCGGAGCAGAACAGTAGGACGTTAAACCCCATTTCATTTCATTTCCTTATTACAACCCCTAAACCAAGACCATTAATATTTTAAAATCAATAATTCGAAAAAACTTGAAATGCAATTTGTTTTTCAAAACTTCGCGCGGACACAAAAATATCTGAGTCATGAATGAATGAATGAATGAATGACGAGGAAGAACAGGGTAGATAGGAAGGAAGGAAATACTAAGAAGGCGATACTTAACATAATGCATGTTTGTGCCAAGCCCATCTTTATATATGTACAACTATATTCAGGGTATATAATACACTGATTTATTTAAAATTAAAGATTTGGAATATATTTAAAGTTACAATTTCATATTTTCTAAGAAAGTCAAAACATAATTATTTCTATGTCTTTTGCTTAATAGGTTGTCAACTCACTATTATACGATCATAGGTCTCATTCTCACACCTAAAACTCATTTACACCGTTAATAATAACACAATTACCTCCCAATTACCTCCCTTGTTTTCTATTCTCCACCATGGAGTAGCTAACTTCAAACGTTTGAATTTGTCGATGAAAATGATATTTTTGCCAGTTTCTCAACTGGCAATAGTGAATTATAGGATTAATAGGATTATTCTTTAACAAGGTAGGACTGTTTATAGATACCATCTATTTTAAGGCTTTATTTTAATAAATATTAAAAATATAACTTAAAAATATGAAATTGCAACTTTAAGTACAGTAATAAACATTGTTGATATATATACTACAACCAGTTGACCTAATTAATTCGACCAAAACACCCAGCAATTATCACTAAAACAGATAGACTACCTTTGAACTTGATGTTGTCTGTCCAGGTAGCTTTTGGTTTTTAATGGCCCTACTATCTTAATCTAATGACCAGAACTGACCTATTGATAAACAGAGACACATCTTCATATTTATATTTTAATATCTAATATACAAAATAATACAACAAAATATTGTTACCAACGCTGACTCCTCAACCGGAAAGTGGTATCGAGCGTTTAACATGAGTGACCATGCCCCATCTCGTACACAACAGTCGAGCTATGTTTTGGGTCCGAATTGATACCACTTTCCATTTATGGAGTTCGCGTAGCCAATTATATACACAATTGTGTCCCATGTTTAGAAAGAAATGAAATGGGGTTTAACGTCCTACTGTTCTGCTCCGACTGGGCTATGTGGGGAAATTTCGCCCGGACAGCGGAACTACTCGCTTGCGCATAGGGGTCTTTAGCAGTGGGAGGAAACCGGAAGACCCGGAGAAAACCCACGAGGTTGGACAGGCGACCTTACTCCTTGTCACGTACAACCCGGGATTCGAAACCACGCCAGTCGACTCAATGACAGTCTTTATGATACAGCGCGCGCACGCTAACCATTCAGTCATCCAACCCCCCTCATTTTCTAGAACTACTGATAACACTTCTAATATAAGGAGTTTACGGAGCTTACAAACTTTTGTCACACGATTGTATTTTACGCTTAGAGAAAATTAGTCGAACAAGAAGATTAAAATTTTCTTTTACATTAGCATCCCAAATTGACTCATCTAAGTCCGGTTGGTTTTCGCTAGGTTTTACAATACCCAGTGAAGTTTACTTGACAGTTTGTTCAGGTTTATTTTCTAAAGTTTGTTTTAAAATGGCGTGAAATCTGAGTAGGATCTGTAACTAATTTACTTACTCTTAGTGACATTTTGGCGAGAAGCTGAGAGTTAGAGAAATGACTCATGTTTACCTAGACATACACAAATCACAAACTTTCTAGTAATTGCCTTTATACCGTTTGCTCCACTTTTAAAGACACTTCTAAAGAGAACAGATTCTTGTATTCAGTTTGTTTAGATTTTAATAAAGAAACTTTTGAAGTAAAGAAGTTATATATGTACTTTAACAGATAGAGTTAATTGACCATGAATTTTACGCATTCAGAAAGAAAGACATTTTCCTCATTCAAAGGAAAAGAAATTGTAGAACACTTTAACTTTAGCTTATGCAAACTATTAACTTAACTGAAACTCGATATGTAATTCTCTAATATTAATTACAATGTTAAAACATTCTGATTTCTTTAAACATACATTATGCAAGAGCTAAATCTGCCTATTGCAGGTCTTTCTTTGGAATGTTATCTAAGTTATTAATTCAACATTAATTAACTTATCAAGACCATAATCAACTCTCGATGGAATCGTTAGCCTGCGAAATTTAGTGGATTTGAATACGTTTTGTTATGGATTATTTAACGTAAAATTGGATAATCGAGACTTTGTATATTATCGTAGCAACGGTAGTAATGACGATCGAGACTAACCTAAAATTAAATCGCTAATATCTCGGTTCAGAGTGAAGCAATTTGACAGAAATTTTCAGCATATTCTCTTTTCATTATCTAGTTTTCAACTATTGATGCGAGAAATGTCAGCTCCTTATCTAATCTTACCAAATGCCCCTTTAAGCAATTAAATTCCCAGTTGGTGCTTTTAAAAGCCTTACTTACATATATTGAAACGACGCATTGCGCCATGCAAACTAAAATAGATGGTTATAGTTTCATAAATCAGAAGCATGAATTAAATGAAATAAAATGGGTTTTTAACGTCCAACTTTTCTGCACATGGGCATAAACCATGCAGTCTGCTATTAGAGATTTTTTACCCAGACTACGGTATCAAATTCCAATTGTTAGGGGTTCTTTTGCGTGCACGCCAACATGTACACAGGACCCAGTTTTTTTCCTCCCGCCCTCACGACTAGACTCCGTTCCTTGCCAGGCCCCGAAGTCCTACAGCAATTACACCGGATGATGTCATATCATTTATAAATGGTAGTTTGTGTCTTTATCAATTATACTAAGATTGGATGATTGATTAAAATGAAATTGAACCATATGTTAGTCCTGAAATGACCTAGATTGAATCAGTGGAGATTAAACCCCCTCTCTCTCTCTCTCTCTCTCTCTCTCTCTCTCAAGACGACCGTAATGAAGTGTTCCTTTAAACGTTGGTTATGTAATTGAGTAAGATGTTTATATGTTTTGTACCAGATACCAGATGCTAACATTGATGTATATCTAATGTAATTGTTATCACAGCCACTATATACAAAAACTTGAAATTTATATTGCATGGTGAAGATTGTGGATAATAAATGATCCTGTTTAAATTGTAGAAATAATCATAAATTTGGCTTCTAAGCCATGCACTGTAAAAACTAGGTATTGTTAGATTTGTATTATTTTGAAAAGGTTGCTCAAATTCGGGATCTGGAGCCTTATTCACGAAAACTTAAACATACATTATGCAAGAGCTATTGCAGGTCCTTCTTTATATAAATTATTAATTAGACATTAATTAACTTACTAAGACCATAATCAACCCTCGATGCCATCGTTAGCCTGTGATATTTTGTGGATTTGAATACGTTTTGTGATGGATGATTTAACGTGAAAATGGATAATCGAGATTTTGTTTATTATCGTAACAACGGTAGTAATAACGACTGAGGTTAGTCTAAAATTAAATCGTTAAAATCTCGGTTCAGAGTGAAGCCATTGGACTGAAATTTGCAGAATATTCTGTTGTCATTATCTATTTTTATCTATTATAGCGAGAACTGTCATCTCTTTATCTAATCTTAAGTAATGCCCCTTTAAGCTAAAATATTTTTATTGTTGCTTTTGGATCTTATTCCTCCAGCTACGGAAGGTCGTATACCTTACAATGATAATCAGATGGTTATATTTAATCTAAAAACGAAACAGAAACCAACAATTTCAAGTCGGCCCGCTCAGGGGAAAAAAACTTTTATAAAACAAATGAAATGAAATAGTGTTTAAATTTTTATATTTCTGCTCCAACTGGTTTCATTAAGACGGTAGAAAAAACAGTTCGAGCTGGCGTTTTATAACTGATTTATTTACAAACGACATATTATTCTAGAATGCCTCATCACTTGTTATATGTTGAAATCTCGTCTGTATCGTACAACTGCTTCTTGGCTGATCTCATTTTGCCTTCAGCTGACTATTTTGAATAACTGTATAGTACCACGGGATGAAATGAACCAAGCGGATACCGGGGCTACAGCCTGATCTTATTTCGAATTCCAACTGTCAAGGGATCGTTAACGTGCACGCCAACGTGTACACGGGACCTCTCTTTTTCGTCCCATCTGCACGACTGGACACTTTTCTTGTTCGGACCCTTTTTGCTGCACCAGAAACAAGGGGAAACTAAGAAAATCCCCGGGGAACTTTCTCTGAAAACATCGGGTCTCTCTATCAGTGAGCCAGTGCCTTACTCACTGAGCCACCGAGGTTCCCGGGGCGGGGGGTGGGGGTGGATGGCCGAATGGTTATCAGGTGCGCGCTGTACCATAAGGCCTGCCATTGAGTCAACTGGCGTGGTTTCGGATCCCCGGTTGCACGTGACAAGGAGTAAGGTCGCCTGTCCAACCTCGTGGGTTTTCTCCGGGTCCTCCGGTTTCCTCCAACTGCTAAAGACCCCTACGCGCAAACGAAGTATTTAAACAAAATTAAACCATGTTATTCCCGAAATGACATAGTTTGTGTCTGGTGGACGTCAAACCCTCTCTCTCTCTCTCTCTCTCTCTCTTTCTCTCTCTCGTCGGGGTTCCCAGGACGCGAGATTAGAAATATGATGGTTGCAAGAAATCGTGTCACATCATCCCTTATTTAATTGTCTAATATTTACTGTATCGTATCATATATCGTAAGAATGGTCTAGTCATTATTATAAGTAGTATTTTTACCTTGAAAGTATAATGTCACTTTTATCATTAATGCAATTGTTATGTTAAAAACGTCACGATAAAGGTCAAGGGTTAGGGTCAGTAAAATGTGAAGTAATGCGAATGAATTATTCATGTTGTTTAATGCAGAAGTGACCAATCGTGTTTTGTTTATTCGTCTATAATTAAACGATTGTTTGTGAAACATTAAACAAGAACATCTACCTTGACCTAATTACCTGAGCATTACCTGACATGTTCCGCATACCTATAATATATTCTGGCTGTTTCTGATCCAATCTTTCATAATTAGCAAGTAGTTAGAAAGTTAGAAACAGGTTTTACGTTTAATCGACACGATAAATAAACCTACAGCGCAACGAGAACTAAACCGACAGCGTCAACGATAAATAAACCGATAGTAGCAATGATAACGAAACCGACAGCGTCAACGATAAATAAACCGGTAGTAGCAATGAAACTAAACCGACAACGACTATTAATATCACTGGCTATACAGATGAAAGAAGGTGTGCGGGATGACCAATTACAGGATGTCGATGTTTTGTGTCTGTTTCAGTCCATACTTAATGAATTCTATCAACTCGGCAATTTTGTAAACGTTTCCGTCGCCGTTTGCCGCACTACAATGGTGTCCCGTTTAACAAGGCATACGTTAGGCTTACATTCGTGGAAGTTTGTTATACTCTATTGAACTTCTGAGTATGCTTCTTTATAAAAAAAAGTCCCTGTTTTAGCGTAATACCTGGCGCATAGTAACGCTTATTGTTAATGAAATTATCATACGTACCCGGCGCATAGTAAGCGTAATGTTAATGATATGAGCATACTTTCGTGACGAAATTCTCTTTGAGTTAAAAAGTAATTTACAACTTTAAGAATTCTCATCCTTCATGTTTTTCTTATGGAACAACTTGAGTTAATGTACAGTAGTTATAAACAGTCAAGTTGATTTATATTTGTTTACATGAAGGTTGGTAAGTTGATTAATTTTCCTGCCATGTTGTACAGAATCGCCGTGTATTCATCATCATCTGTATCATCTTATAAGGGTTTCGATTCCCCGATTGTACGTGGCAAGGAGTAGGATCGCCTGTCCAACCTCGTGGATTTTCCCCGGGTCCTCCGGTTTCTTCCCACTGCTAAAGACCCCTACGCGCAAGCGAATTATTAAAATAAAATTGAACCATATGTTAGTAGACATTAAACTGTGTTTAATGCTGTGTTTAATAAACTAATAAATTGTCACCACCATAAAACTGGTAGATTGATTAAAATCTACATTGGATCAAACTGTCAATCAATGATCAAAATCTGTCAGGTCAGCTGTTGTTCGTATTGTTTACAAATAAAAGGATGCATGAAATTATAGAAACAGGATGGAGTTAGAATACTTTGGTAAAAGAGTCGGTGAATTTTGTCCGGACAGAGGCGCGTCTGTCTATATACCCTTCTTTGAATTCCAACTGCTAAGGGCTGTTTTACTTACAGGTCAATGTGTACAAGGGTGTACTACCTCGGTTCTTGGTCCCATCCGAACGATCAGGGACACTTTCCTTTTCATTCGTATGACGCGACCCCCTGACAACTGGGCTATACAAAAACATGGCAGTTGGAATTCGATATAAGGAAAGGCCGTAGCCTTGCTGTCCTTTCAACATTTCCCTCATAGTACACTGTATGGCGTATGCCCGTCTTCATTATCCCAGTCGCAGCAGAACAGTAGGACGTTAACCCCCATTTCATTTCATATACAAAAACATAGTAAACACAAAACTATGGAAAGTGTAACTAAAGTCTTACATAACATTGGCAACACGTTAAAGATCCACTGACAGTAGGATTAGTGCAGAAAAGTTAGATGTTCAACCCCATTTCATTTAGTCTCAATCCAATAATTATGACTTAAGTCTGTTAAAGTAATACAATCAATCGTAAAATAAAATAAATATTTGATTAAAAAACACAAACTAATTACACATAAAATCGATCATTAAGATATATTTATATTTTATGAAGCAGATGACGTTGATGTTGATAAATATTGACACACAAACTGCTTGATTATTTTTTTGACTGTATGTTAATTGATCATAAGTCATTAAATATGTATTTTTAATGAATTTCATGTTTTATTACGCTGACAAGTTAATTAGTTACTTGTTCAATCACGAGTTGAATATTCCCTTTGCATTGTAAACTTCGACATGTGTGGGTGGGTTATAATACGTATGGTGATGTGTGATGTCATGTGCGGTATTGCGTGTGGTGGTGCCAGTGTGTGGCGGTGCGTGTGGTACGTGGTGGTCATATTGTGTGATAGTGTATATGGTGGTAGATGTGTGCGGTGGTACAGTGGTATGTGTGAGCTTGAGATGGTTCGCGTGGTGGTGATGCGAGAGTGCGGCGGTGCGTGTGGTACGTGGTGGTTATAGTGTGTGATAGTGTATGTGGTGGTAGAAGTGTGCGGTGGTACACCTATGCAGGTTGCGATATGATAAATAGTCATTGACATTTGACATGCCTTGAGAGTATGTTCACAGATGAAGAACTTATCGCCCCAACAGAACCCCTGAGCTGCACATGCGACACGCAATACCGCCATAAACGTGGGTACTGGGAGGGGTTCATTGTCAAATTTGACACTTCAAGGAATTTCAGCAATTTCTGTTTATTATGTCTAGAGTTATGGCCCTTGTTTCACTTCATTAAACCTTGTGAACGCTCTAACATCAAAAGTTATCTGCCGATATGTATGAAATTTGCATGCGTCATTAAAATTAGTAAAGGGGAGGATTCTATTGAATTTCAGCAATTGATGAAAGTTATCATCCGATATGTATGAAATATATATGCATCATTTAAATTTCTGAAACAGAGGTCTATTGAATTTCAGCAATTTCTGTCAATAATTTCTAGAGTTATGGAGGTTGTGAACCTTGTGAACGTTTGAATGACAAAAGTGATCATCTGATCTGTATGAAATTTAGATGCATTATTTAAATTAGTAAAACGAAAAAGCCTGTCAAATTTCAACAATTTCTGTAAATTACTTCCAGAGTTGAGACCCTTGTGAACCCTCAAATGGCAAAAATTATAATCTGATCTGTATGGAACTGTCTTGTAAAGGCCCCCAATTACCTACAAAGGTATAAATATGCGACAACCCTTGTCGACCGTCGGACGATTTAGCTGCTGTGAGCGTATGTTTCGTTGCCTGGCACCCTATCTTTATATATGTATCATGGACCGAACGACTAGGAAGATAGAAGGTACCATGTTTATATATCTATCGTGAAACTTGAGAAAGGAAGGTATTTGTAAATTGTCTATACTATTGGGTGTAAATATCAAAATAAAGAATAATAAACTAAACCTGTGTAGCGCGTGTTTTTATCACATATTTTTACATTCTCAAAGGATCAAATATAGGTTACTGTGCTTTCTCAATATATTGTTATATATTACATCGTAATACATATAGGTACTAACCCGGGATCGAACCCACGACTGACATAGATAGTAGGTCTCTACAGCACTAGCATTTAACCAATGATGTAGGCAGACATTTAAAACAATTTATACATGTTAATATACAAAGGTCCCTCTTGTCACGTGCAAAAAAATGAAATGAAATGAAATGGGGTTTAACGTCCTACTGTTCTGCTCCTATACTGAGCTAATGAAGATGGGCATACGCCATACAGTGTGCTATGAGGGAAATTTTGCCCGTATAGCGGCACTATCGCCTACTCTTATATCGAATTCCAACTGCCAGGGGATCTTTTACGTGCATTTCAATATATACACGGGACCTCGGTTTTTCGTCTCATCTGAAGGACTAAACAGCTGTCCTTGTCAGGCCCTCCGTCCTGCATCACTGACAAGGGGGAACCACGCCGGAAAATCTGGAAGTTGTCACGTGCAAACTAGGGATCGAACCCGCGACTTGATCTATGGTACAAGTAGTAGACAAATGGTGTACGGATGTTTCGGCCACGGGTGTTTATAACCCTAGCCCTAACAAGCACCAGTTAGTACCAAGTTAACCTCTTTCGCCTTAACCCCTGCAGCCGAAACATCCTTAGTCGAAATGTCTGTACATACGAGGGTTCAGTGAGTGGCCGAGACAGTTCCATGGGAATTTGCGATTTGGCTTCTCCTTGGCAGTGGAGTAGGACGGAGTGCCTGACAGGCAACAGTATCTAGTCATTTGGATGGGAAGAAAAACCGACGCCCCCTGAACACTTTGGCGTGCACGTAAAAGAACGCTTAATTGACATTTAGATTCGAAATAACAGTAGGTCGTAGCGCTGATCTCCGAGCAAAATTGCATTCATAGGACACTGTATGTATGCAAGTCTGCATTAGCCCACAGTCGGTGCAGACAAGTGGGACATTAAACTCTTAAACTCCATTGTGCGCTCTATCGTACGGTCTGTCATTGAGTCAGCTGGCGTGGTTTCGATTTCCCGGTTACGTGGCAAGGAGTAGGGTCGCCTGTCCAACCTCGTGGGTTTACTCCGGGTTCTCCGGTTTCCCCCCACTGCTAAAGACACCTACGCGCAATCGAATTAAATTGAAATAAAATTGAACCATATGTTAGTCCCGAAATTTCATAGTTTGTGTCGAGTGGACGTTAAATCCCCTCTCTCTCTCTCTCTCTCTCTCTCTCTCTCTCCCAAACTCTATTTAATATATGTCCATTCAGATGGTATTGCTACAGGGCCAGTTTGGTCTATTACCTTAATTCATTTCCACGGCTACCTCACGCCGTTAATAAAGATGATACTAAACAGGTTAGTATAACAAAAGCGATTTAGTAATCTAAGGTTACGAAACGTGGAATGTGGTATGACGTGCGACGTTTGACCCTCGTCGTCTCACTTTGTGAACTTTACGATAGAAGAAGAATGTCGAGTTCTTGTTCATGTTAAATTCCACTTAGTACAAAGTTATAACGTTTTCTTTTTTATCACTAACACTCAAAAAACAATTTCATCGGCACCGTAAACCATGTAAAAATTGACGTAAGAACAGTTATCTAGGGAAACAATCTGAGAAATGTATGTACAATAAATTGAGTATAACAAAGGGATGGTCGTATTCTGAGAAACAGATCACATATGCTGGCTTCCGCCACTTCACCTGTTACGTGTAGGGAGGGAGGGAGGGAGAGAGAGAGAGAGAGAGAGAGAGAGAGAGAGAGAGAGATGTGGTTTAACGTCCACTCGACACAAACTAGGTAATTTCGGTGCTAACACATGGTTCAATTTTATTTCAATAATTCGCTTGCGCCAAACCTTTGTGGGTGATTTCATTTTATCATTTAAAGTTCGCTTATTCTGAATTAGACAACCATTCTACAGAGAATGCAAAGAATTAACGCGGTAGTGTGTCGACGAGTTGTTGGGTTCCTACAAACAGCTTGACAATTGTCATTTTGTAAACAGTTAAACCACGATATGAAATGAAATGATCTTTAACGTCCTACTGTTCTGCTCCGACTGGGCTAATCAAGACTGGTATGGACCACACAGTCTGCTATGAGGGAAATTTTCCACTACGAATTCCAACTGACAATGGATCTTTTACGTGAACGTCAATGTGTACACGGGACCTCGGTTTTTCGCGGCCAATGCAGGGATTGAACACGCGAGCCAACGTCTTACCCGCCGAGCCACCGTGGCTCCATAAACCACGATATGGTCGATATTGTATAGTACTAAGATATTAGAACACCAACCAGGTTTTAATTATACTAATTCAACAACCGAGAAACATTAGAACACCAACCGGGTTTTAATTATACTAATTCAACAACCGAGAGATATTTATAATTAACTACAGTGCAACATGTGCGTGCTGTGTTCTTCAGATTCGTAATTTCTGAAATGATGTGAAATTCTGTTTTAATAGAATTAGAATAATAGAGTCCTGTATAATGTCCAATGATATATAGGAATGTCAGCCTGTAGGATTATCTTCTCCAGGGTCTGCAAATCCAATACTGTGTTCCACGCTTTTTTTTATTTTTAATAAAATACTGTCAAATTATATTTTAATGATATATTATGGGAGATTAGATAAAGAGCTGGCAGTTCTCACAATTATAATTAAAAATTAGATAATGTAAGGGGAATTTGCTGGAAATTTCAGTCAAATTGATCCACTCTGAATCGAGATTGATTTTAGCGAAAGGACCTGGTTTGTGACGACGGGACGTTAAACCAAAATCTGTGCCCACGGATGGATGGCCGAATGGTTAGCACGTGCGCGCTGTATCATAAGGTCTGTCATTGAGTCAACTGCCGTGGTTTTGATTCCACGGTTGTACGTGACAAGGAGTAGGGTCGCTGGCCTACCTCGTGGGTTTTCTCTGGTTCCTCCGGTTTCCTCCCACTGCTAAAGCCCCTACGCGCAAGCGAATTATTGGAATAAAACTGAACCATGTGTTAGTCCCGAAATGACCTAGTTTGTGTCGAGCGGACGTTAAACCCGATCTCTCCCCAAGGGTATATTTTTACATGTAGATTTTAACAACATTACGTACAATTATATATGATGATAATTGACCAGCTTCTATACTGACTAAATATTAGTATTATTAATTATTATAAAGAGTCATGAATAATATCCGGTATTATCTAGGAATGTCAGACTGGTGGGTTATCTATAAATCATAATCAACTATTAATAAATTAACCACAGGTTAACACATAGGTTATCATAGATTTAGATTCTGATAAATCGGTTAAAAAAGAGAGAGAGAGAGAGAGAGAGAGAGAGAGAGAGAGGGGAGGGAGGGAGAGAGGCAGAGAGAGTAATGTCCACTCGACACAGACTAGGTCATTTAGGAACTAACAATTGGTTCAATTTTATGTCAATAGTCATTTGAGAACCCCCCCCCCTACCAGTTGACTGAATGACAGACCATATGATCTAAAGCGCACACATTAGACTACCCCGCCCCAGCCAGATGGCCAAGTACATGGATTGTGATACCATGCTCATAGATAATAATAATGCTTTTCTCACATGAATTTGCGCGTACTTTTATTGATTGATTCACCGATTTTCCAGAATTTGAGATTAATGTAATGAATTTACATTGTTGTATAGAGTTTTGATTCGTAT
The DNA here is from genome assembly GCF_932274485.2 of Patella vulgata. Lineage (NCBI taxonomy): Eukaryota > Metazoa > Mollusca > Gastropoda > Patellidae > Patella > Patella vulgata. Next base: position 12,119,509 of record NC_065885.2, read on the forward strand.
ACCACTTGATAAAGATAATGTTATACTTTAAAATATGTCTCGTAGATTAGACTACTTATTACTATCAAATTTCATAGTTCATTAAGTGATTCATAAGTTTAATAGGAAGTTGTCTATTGCTTGGCTTAATGATGAAGGAGAAATGGGTTTGGAATATTAAAGGGCGTATGGATATATTATCTAAGAACACACATTACTGTGACATAAATGTGTATAAAGTGATTTATATTTAATTTTTAAATATTTTATATAAATGGAACGGCAGTCGTTGACGCCTGCTTAGTTCATTCTACACTTTTTTTAATTATTATTATATTAACGTTTGTGCATCAGCCTTTACTAATTACTGCTGCATTGGCTTGTGGGACATTTCTTTCTTTGTTCATTACAAATGGCGCATGAAAGCACAAAAATACACGAGTCTTAAATTTCAAACCAAGATAAACTACATCAATACCAACTGATCTGGACCAATATTGAATTTTAATTCGTGTTTTTAATATTAAGTTAGAGGTTCACCTCCTTTAAACTCTAAAAACTAACTATCAGGGACCAACAGCTTGGTGTTTTAGACAGGGATCAGACCACTTATATGACTTTTGTCCTTTTGTCATATCAGTAGGTTTCCAGTCTGTACTTTTCATAACTACCGATTGTTCTCAAGAGATGTACTTCTGTCGCTATTTTGACTTATACCCCAAAAATGTGTCGCTTCGTTCTGTCAACCTCTCATACGTTGCGACTGGCGACAAATTCGAACCCCGACAATTACGACTTGACGGAAAAGATGAAATCAAATGAGGTTTAACTGCGCCAACCTAAATAACGAACCACGAGTTAAACATTGCCCGGACAATGGTGTCACGGCCTACTATGACTTCGATTTCCAACTTTCAGAAGATCTTTTACGTGCTGCTAAGGATATACCTGGTTCCTCGGTTTACGTCCCATCCGAACGATTAGACGGTTTTTCCTTTCTAAGCCCTCCACCCTGCAACAATGACAAATCAAGACCGGGATCGAAAATCCCGAGAAACTTTCGCGGCCTAAAACCGAGATCGACTGCCCGGTTAGTGAGCCAACAACATATATTCACCGAGCCAATAATCCACCGAGCCATTCATCCACCGAACCACTGGGCCAATGAGTCACCTAACCACTAAGCAACCGAGGCACCCATGGAAAAGAAGCTTACTACGTATATAAATGACACATTTATGAGCGCTGTAAACAACTTTTTAGTTTTTCTCCAGCGTAATTAGAAATGAGCTAAGGGTAGAAAGATGTTTAATAGCACCACCTTTCATCACAGTAAACAAACATTAGCTAATTTAAAGAGGATTACAGGAGGTTTGAGACCACAATAAAACTAAATTACTAAGATAAAGATAGGCTCAATTTAATTTAAAAGTAAGACCTTTCTAAGATGTAGGCAAACTGTTACAAAAGCGGTGACTCCTATATAGACCTAACGTGACCAATAGAATAACTAGATTTCACAGGGCGGTTTCCATTTAACCAATTGAACAATACAACCACTGGGTATCCATTGATAGTCTTTTATATCAAGATCGTGAAACTTTTCACATACAGCCTTCAGCTTACCCAACGATAGCATGGTAAGCTTAATGTGTATCTTTAAATCTTTTAATTTATCGCATATACCACTTAAAGGGCCATATCAGTAACTTATAGTTTTAACAAATAAATCCACGTTCACAACATATAATGCATTAGAAACACACATGGAGAGTAATTATGATTTATACAGAACCCCTACCCCTCCCCATTAACAAAACTTGACGTAAGTCGTCTTTAATGTATTCCAGCAGTCAGTATTTCGTAATGCGTATTTAAACATACATTATGCAAGAGCTAAATCTGTCTATTGCAGGCCTTTATTGAGGCCTGAAATGTTATCTAAATTATTAATTAGACATTAATTAACCTATCCAGGCCATAATCAACTCTAGATGGCATCGCTAGCGTGCAATCTTTCGTGGATTATGTATGAGCTGATTTACTGTATAACTTTCCTTCACGATTTAACGATTAAATGGATAATCGAGACTATGCTGTTTATCGTACTGACTTTAGTAATGATGATCGAGGCTAGGCGGAAATTTCAATCGCTTTGTTCTCGGTTCATAGTGGATCAAATTGAATGAAATTTTCAGCAAATGTCCTTTACATTATCTAGTTTTTAACTATTATAGTGAGAACTGCCAACTCGTTATCGAATCTCCCATAATGTATCTTTAATTAGAACGGCACACAATTCTTTGTTTGTTGATTTTTACAAATTTAACGTCCAATACACTATATATGATATTATGGACAGGTTGAATTAATTCAGTTATTAAATTATGAATGAATAATAAAAATAGCTGGTGTGTGGGGTAAAAATATAAAAAAAACATGTATATCAAAATGTCACTTTAAAACACGGTATTAAAATTCGGCTGTCGTAATACATACGGTGGTTGAAGCGCACGTCTTGTCAAACCTTCAAAGGCTAATATCTTCGTTTGCAATAGAGTAATTTGAATGAATTTTCAAATTATTCATTTTACATTATTTATGTTCGAACTATTATAGCAAGAATGGCTAGCACTTTATCAAAATCTTACATAATGTATCTTTAATCGAAGTTGTTTAGACTTGCGGTATCGAAGTCATGCTCTAGCACACTAACCTGCACACAGTTTACGGTTTTATGTTTATTATTTATTCATTAAAACAGGATTAATATAAATCTCATGATAAATTGATGGTAATGGTGGACAAGATTACTGACGGACAAGTTGATCTGTTTCAGTATAGATAAATAAAACATTGTTAACAAAGGCAATTAACCTTTTGATGATTCGTGGATCTCCAAGCAATCTATGGCGTCTACCTTTCAGAACCATAGATCCTTAGTAGGTCCTTATGTAATTTAAAATATTCGTCAGTTTTTGAAGCTATATCTGTGGGAGTGGCAGAATATCCATTATACGGGTGGTGGCGTAGAATGTTTCTTGAAAGAAAGAGATTTGGAGTTGGAAAGGGGGTGGGGGAGGGTCATAACAAATGTTTTCAAAGACTGCTGTCGAAATTCGCGATTCCTGGATAAATAAATAACTGAAAAAGAGATTTTGTGGGCTGTCATTGTAAATATCAAAGTAAGCATCTGAATATGTACTTTCATCACATTTATATCGCAATCTTGGGAGTTATAGGTCTTTCAGAGCTGTTTCGTATTGTTGTATTCGTGACAATTGCTGCCATTAACCACTGGCTTTATAGTTTTATTGTTAGTACAAAACCTCCTTGTCAGGAGTAGGGTCGCCTGTCCAACCTCGTGGGTATTCTCCGGGTCTTCCGGTTTCCTTCCCCTGCTAAAGACCCCTACGCTCAATCGACATGACCTAGCTTGTGCCGAGTCGACGTTAAGGCGTGTGAGTTTTCTCTGGTGAACTGTTAAAAAAACTGAACCAATTGTTAGTCCCGAAATGACCTGGTCTGTGTCGAGTGGATTTTAACCCCCCCTCTCTCTCTATCCCTCTCTCTCCACAACCTCTCCAAATTCATGAAAACCTAGACCTTGTAGTATCAAGATCAAAACAATATTCAGATTTCCTGAATTCAAATTAATGTCAGCCATTATTAAATATCTCTATATAAAACTGTCATAAAATGCAAATAGAAAACAAACAAGTGATGTAAATGTGTATTTAAATTGCATGTTATTGAGATGAATCTAAGCTCATGGGGACTGATTAAGGGGCTAAAATACATAAAGTTCGTCAATGACAAGAAACAGATTCATAATTTTGTGATATATTCCGACTCATAATTCGCATGGAATCGTATAATCCTTTATTTGCTGTGCTCTTCAATTTGCATTTTATGTATAACTGTAAAAAGAAAATTCGACAATTGCTGGTAGTTAAATTTATTCCATAGACGTTCAAGTGATTTGCTATTCCTCCGGGGCCAGATAATGCATTTTATTATAATACTCTCGGGACCTGTCAAGCCTCTCGATTGTGTATTATGTTATACGACCACAATGGCATTTCCTTCTAGGGCATTTTTGCGGTGAATAGTCATTACGTTTGACAATTTATTGACAGAGGTCAAGGGTCGTTGGTATTTCTGTCAAAGAGTGTTTGTAAATATACTGCTCTTAACTTATTAAGGAGGTAAACCGCTTTGATTTAGGTCAAAATCAAGTTTTAAAATGGGTTGATCTGCTGTGTGATTGCGATTAGTAATGGGGCAGGCCCTATCTGATTTAGTTTTAGTTTCACTTTTGGCTAATAAAAAGTGCAGGAGCAACGATTGACCAGGGAATAAGGCGCTGGCTCGTTAACCTTGAGGTCCAGGATTCGATCCCGGTGTTGCCCTAGAAAGTAACCCATGATATTCCCACGTTGTTGCCCCGTGTCAGTGATGCAAGACAGAATTGAAATAAAATGAAATGGAGTTTAACGTCCTACTGTTCTGCCCCGACTGGACTAATGAAGACGGCCATACGTCATACAGTTTGCTATGAGGTACATTTTGCCCGGACAGCGGTGCTATGGCATATTCTTATGTCGAATTCCAACTGCCAGGGGATCTTTTACGTGCACGCCAATGTGTACTCGGGATCTCGGTTTTTTGTCCCTTCCGAACGACTAGACAGCTGCCCTTGTCAGAACCTCCGTCCTGCATCACTGACAAGGGGAAAACCACACCGGAAAATCCCGATGAACTTTCTCCGACAAAACACAGGGAGGGAACCCGCGACCTCCAGGCTAGCGAACCAGCGCCCTACCTACTTAGCTACCGTGGCTCCGGTAGACAGCGAACACCCAAGATCCCGTGTACACTTTGGTGTGCTTGTGACAAAACACAGGGAGGGAACCCACGTCCTCCAGGCTAGCGAACCAGCGTCCTACCTACTTAGCTACCGTGGCTCCGGTAGACAGCGAACACCCAAGATCCCGTGTACACTTTGGTGTGCTTGTGACAAAACACAGGGAGGGAACCCACGACCTCCAGGCTAGCGAACCAGCGTCCTACCTACTTAGCTATCGTGGCTCCGGTAGACAGCGAACACCCAAGATCCCGTGTACACTTCGGTGTGCTTGTGACAAAACCCTGAACATTTTGAATTTGAAATAAGAGCAGGTCCGGCCATGGCGTATGCCCGTGTGCATTAGTCCGGATGGAGCAGAAGAGGTCAATGAACTAAACGCTGTACATGTAGGTAAACGAGTACAACATACGTAAGAGGACAGCAGTATTAATTATACATAAACCCAGACTGCATTGTCCTAAAATAGACCCGCCGTATGTCGAATATTCTCAAATATTTATGAAACAATAAGACAAAAAATAATAACTCATCACGAAACAATAATAATTCGTCACGTCATTGCTATCATGGCAGGTGATGGGGAAACAAGATTTCATAGAACAAAAAAGATTATTATTTTTTACTTCTGGAATTAGTGTGTTATGTTGTTTTCATGATGGCTCATCTGCTGAACTGTATATGTCGCAAAAATTCATGTAAGATAACTAGGATCAAGCAAAATGAAATTTAAAAAAATATATTTTAAATGAATATTTATGTTGCTATTAAAATATAAAAAAATTATCTTTACAGCTGACAAATAAGTTCAAACAGATTTTTACATGTCTTGTGTCATGTTGTTTGAACTTGTGACGCACATATTGACATTTACATGTTTATACCTTAAAGATGCATTATTTAAGATTTAGATAAAGAGTTGGCCATTCTTCTTAAAATTGTTCAAAAATAGATAATAAAAAATGAATATATTGAAAATATCAGTCAAATTACTTTATGAGTGTTTGAAGTTTTGACAAGATAGTCTCGATTGTCAAGTATCAATGCTATGATAATAAACAAAGTCTCGAGTATCCATTTTATCATTAAATTTAATTATTAAATGACGAAGTTGTTCAATATCTAAGCCATCCGATGGCCTAGTGAATAAATGTCTAACTAATAATTTAATAACATTAGAAGCTAGAACAGAAAATGAATAGGCAGATGTAGCTCTTACATAATGCATCTTTAACGAGTGTTACTTGGGACGTCATATAGCACGGTGTAGATATAAATCATAAGCCGTAGTTATAAATCTCCACAATATGTGTTTAAATAACAGGTGATTACCTATCAAGGTAGGTAACTCAAAGCTTACTGGTAGGTAATACAAATAAAAAGAAATCTTTGATGGCCTAATGAATTACCAGCAATAAAAATAGTTACATAAGTTGATAAACTGGTCTTCTAGGTGCCATCAAACGATTTGATCATTGTAGTTGGCATGTCTCTGATCTTTAAATATAGTAGCACATTCTTTCGCCTTGGCCTTTAAAGGCCCCGTGGATGTTTAAAATATGACCAAGGACAATAACTCCGAAATAATTATTGGTTTGTTCATCTTATGAATATAAACAAAGTGTCTAGTACATTTTCACAATACCAAAACAAAAGATTAACTATGTTTCAACATTTTTGGTCGGGCGACTTAATTGTTGTTGGCGGATTTTTCGTTGGCTGATATAATCTCAATTTTTAATTATTTGCCCTGTATACTTGATAACGATAAGAGAATACTTTTCGAAACGTCGTGCTATATGTGTATAAACTAGTGATTGTTTTCCATATAAATTGTGTTGTGTTTTTAATGTGCTCAATCACTAAATGCCACTCAAGGATTATATGAAATTTATAATGCCTTTGATATAATTAAATTTTCTTTTCAAATTGAAATATTATGACGAATCTGTCATCCAGCCAAGGATCTATTTACGTATCGTATTGTATATGGTGGTATTCGTTTAGATTAAACGTTAAAATAAGAAACCATTGCTACATAATGTGTTTAAGTAAAGTTCATCTAGGAATTCCTATTTATTTAAAATGATTACCACAGCAGACTCTACACTGACTCCAAAACACAGAAACTAAATCGCTAACTGTCATGTCATCTGTCATGCCAACCTGCTGATTACAGCGTTTTTTCTGTGTGTTTTCTTCTTACTTTTAGGCTTGATATATTATTGCCAGATATTAGTCCATGTAAACCAGTTTTAAACATTTTACTGTTACTAAAATGTCAATTAGTAGCCCAAAACGTCTGTTTTAAAGTCCATTCACCTGATCTGATATGTGCGATTGTTGTTTGTGATGTCTGTATATTGTGTCTTGTCCGTAGGTTTGTCTTGTGCAATTGTTTGTGTGTGGTGCGGTCCCCCTGCACTTACTATATAACCTCGGTTTTTCGTCCCACCCGGACGACTAGACGCTGTTCATTGCCAAGCCCTGACAAGGAGAAGCGCCCTGACAAATGCCCAGAAACAAACTCAGCCAACACAGGGATTGAATCCGGAATATCCTGCTTACAAAACCAGCGCCTTACTCAATCGTCTTAAACCGAACTATAGCAAGATGCATTGCGAGAGCTAATTTTGCCTATTGTAGGTTTTTATTTTGGCTTCAAATGTTATATAAATTTTTTTTTAGACATTTATTTACATGACAAGCCTATAATCAACTATCTAGATTATCGTGTGGCACAGATGTAGAGAGAGAGAGAGAGAGAGAGAGAGAGAGAGAGAGATGGGGTTTAACGTCCACTCGACACAAACAAGGTCATTTCGGGACTAACATATCGTTCAATTTTATTTCAATAATTCGTTGCACGTAGGGGTCTTTAGCAGTGAGAGGAAACCGGGGGTCCAGGAGAAAACCCACGAGGTTGGACAGGCAACCCTACTCCTTGTCACGTACAACCGGGGAATCGAAACCACGCCAGTTGATTCAATGACAGATCCCATGATACAGCGCGCACGTGCTAACCATTCGGCCATCCAACCCCCCCTAATTTTCAAGAAATTCAACCACCGACTACAGTGTATAATGGAGTCATTATCAAATAAATTCACGTATTTTAGAAAGCTAGTTATATTATTGTGAATACCTCTTCTGTTGTTCGTGTTCTTGAGGACAATAGACAACATCGGTTTTATTTATCTATATACAGGTCAAGTGAGTGGAAGATGAGACAGCGACATTGTATTCATCCACTGTAAGATTCTTTCCTTTCTAACTCTCCTTTCAAATACCACAGTACAAAAGAATGTTCACGTTGTTTCTACGGGCAGGTTGTTTCGTATCGAGATAATTGTGCCAGTTTTCAGTTCGCTCATGTGAATAAATAGGGACGTTGGACTTTTCGCTCTTTTTATGGAACTACTTTTTTAAAAAAAGGAATTTGTGATCGTATTGCTTAATGACTTACTGATTGTCAATTTGGTGTTGTTTTAGTTTAAACAAAACTTTATTAATTTAAAAAGAATTGAACAACAGGCAAAGCGTATATAATATTGGATATTGTGACAAAATACAAGTTTTGTTCTTTATTTGTTCTCTGTGGTGTCCGTGTGGTTGTCTCTTCGGATTTAATTAATTGTCTCACAGAAACCGTTATTCACGATGAATAAATCTATATAAGGATATTAATTGATGTAAGTCTGCAGTTTAAAGGTAGGTTTTGGAATAGTGACAATGGACTTTTTAAACTTGCTTTAATAATCTCTTTCTCATTGAAATATCTAAAAACAGATAGACAAACAAAAGGAAACAAGTATTTAAGTAATTAAAAATGTGTGTGTTTTATTTTAATTTCCCAGGAGTTTAACATAATGAAGTCATCCATAGACTGGGCCAGACAGGCGCAATTAGGGAGTGTTCTAATTAATTAGCTATCTTTAATTAAACTGTTTGATGGCGACAAATAAAAAATGCTGCGTTGTTTAATCTCTGTGTTGCCTATACCTTCTACCTTTAAACATACCTTATGCAAGGCCTAAATCTGCCTGTTTCAGGTATTTCTTTAGGCCGCTTTAAATGTTATCTTATTTAAAAATTAACTTATCCAGACCATAATCAACTAACCCTCGATGTCATCGCTAGCCTGCGATATGAACTGGATTTGAATCCGATCTACTGCTCAACGCTCATTGATGATTAAATCAAAAAGTAGATAATCGAGACTATGTTTTTATCGTACCGACTTTAGTAATGATGATCGAGGCTAGGCCTAAAATTCAATCGCCAAATTCTCGGTTCAGAGTGGATCAATTTGACTGAAATTTTCAGCAAATTCCCTTTACATTATCTATATTTTAACTATAATAGTGAGAACTGCCAGCTCTTTATCTAATCTCCTATAATGTATCTTTAAGTTGTGATAATGTTGAACCAGAATAAGAATTCTAGTACCATTTCGGTATAAAACATTCTATTATATTTATATCTATGGAAATCTGATACAATAAGCCCTCTACCGATATCATCACAATCATTCATATTTCATACCAAGATGCTTGTCGTGTACGAGGAGGATGTGCTTGCTGTTAATGGAACATCTGATGCATTTTCTTATTTAATTTCTTGGATCGTATAATGAGAACAGTTAAATAGCTATTTATAATAAAGTGGGGTTGGATGGCCGAATGGTTAGCACGTGCGTGCTGTATCATAAGGTCTGTCATTGAGTCAACTGGCGTGATTTCGAATCCCCGGTCGTACGTGATAAGGAGTAGGTCGCCTGTCCAACCTCGTGGGTTTTCTCCGGGTGCACTGGTTTCCTGCTTAAGATCCCTACGCGCAAGCGAATCATTGAAATCAAATTTTGAACTATAAAAAGCGAAACGAAATAGGATCTGTGTTTTAATCAGATTGAACAATAGGCCTAGTCATCGGGTACTCCACATTCCATCGATGAATGAGAGAAATCAAATATTACCTTCAATAGAACTGGCCATCAAAACTTATACCATAAACCGTGATAAGACAAGAATTGGTAAATGCCAAATATTTGTGAATAGTCGACTCACGTGGAATCCAGGTACCTTATACACTACCATCACCCCTGGTAGACATATGGTACCACTGTTACTCATCATACTATAATCATACTTGTAATATATTTATAAACCACGATAAACAATATCGCTTTAAATGAGACGCAAACCTTTTAGTTGAGACTGAACTGCTTTACCTCCTGTATTAATATAAACTCATAGTTCTTCGATACCGTGGACTAGAGTTTTTAGTCTATGACCACAAGCATACGGGACTAATGGAGTATTTACTGGTTCGAATGCCTTTTTACTTTTCTTTTTACACGAATATCCACAGACATCTATTTAGCTTACATAAACATAAAGTGAATTTCACAGTTTTGTTGAAGGATATAGAAACTGATACCGTTAGTGAGATTATTGGCAATTTATATTATTTATATTTATATTGATACTTTTAGATTATTGATTATTTATATTTATATTGATACTAGTAGTGAGATTTTTGGTATTTATATTGGAATATTGATAATATAAGTGAAATTATTGGTGCCAATCTATGGCACCTACGTTTCACAGTAGGTAATACTGAAATGTACGGAATAATACCTATATCTTACCAATTGGGATAGTTTTGGCTTTGGTTGAGATTCAGGGGCGGGTTACACCAGTGGGCATATGTCTTAGAAGTCCATCATTCAAACAAAGATTCGCATCGTTCCCATTTCTAGTGATGTTTTGAAGGAGGCCAATACATATATAGACACCACATAATAATTACTCCATACCTTTAGACATATGGTATATTTCCCGTGGACCACAACATCGTCTGTTTATAATTAGTTAGACTTTTAGGGATGCTGTATGTTAATATTGTATTAATAAATTAATATATTACTTTAAAAAAAGAAAAAGGGAAGAAGAATAGAACTTTACTGATTTAAAACTTACACAGGGAGAGAGAGAGAGAGAGAGAGATAGAGAGAGAGAGAGAGAGAGAGAGGGAGAGGAGATAGAGAGAGAGGGGGGTTAACGTCCACTCGCTACAAACCAGATCATTTCGGGACTAACATATGGTTCAATTTTATTTCAATAATTCGCTTGCGCGTAGGGGTCTATAGCAGTGGAAGGAAACCGGATGACCCGGAGAAAACCCACGAGGTTGGACAGGCAACCATACTCCTTGTCACACCGGGGAATCGAAACCACGCCAGTTGACTCAATGACAGACCTTATGATAAAGCGCGCATGTGCTAACCATTCGGCCATCCAACCCCCCTAAAACTTACACGGTTACATGCATACATGAATAATAAACTGTATATAAAAACAATAAACATGATTACAATAAGTTAAATGATTGGTATTGTCTATATACGTACATTAAAATATTGTTTTGGATGAATAAGTTGTATTTACAAAAGCTCAACAATACAACTGTATACAAAAGATCCTAAGCATTTATAGGTACATGTTACAATAAGTTAAATTATTGGTATACAAAAGCTCTTCAGCTTTTTAATAGTTCTGCATTTTTATTCATCATCAATAATTGCATTGTTAAAATTCATGTAATTATGAAGACTATGGTCATGATATGGGTGGGTGTTATAAATTGTTCTGGCATGATACTGTCCTTCAAGATACTGTGGTGAATTAATCGCCACAAATCCTGGATCTGACAATCAGTATCGTATGAGACTTGTATGTTTAGCCGATCATGATAAACTATGATTTATAACACTTGTCAAAGATATGATTGAATCCTTTATCATCCAGACTTACTACCTAGGTTAATATGTGAAATTGGCTATCGCGAAACCTTATTGGATAACAAAAGTTTTAAATCTTTGTCTATACGTGTCAAAAATATTGTTATCTGTCTATATGAAAATATATACAAAGTCTAGGAATGAAAAAGAAAACTGTCTGGATTTGAGTTCCACACAATTCGATTTTTGTAATATAAAGGTCTTTACACAATCCAAGTTTCGGCAAAATCCAGCTATTCGAGGACTCTTCAAATGTCATCGATGATTACTGGAAATAACCATTTAACAACAAAATATTTAATACCATTTCCCGTAATTTCTTCGGTTATTTAATTACAAAAATTGTAAGTTTATGACCTTCTCAAGAAAGTCTGAATTTAATAATGGTCTAGAGTGTGTTGACAGCAGTCTGATTATGTTGACAACAAGAAACTTCTAAAACTTAGTTGAATAACCGTGCAGACCTGTGGGTAGGCCATATAAAAGTCCCATAAAAATCATCAACGACGGCTAAACAAATAAGAATATTCTTAAAGGAGCTAAATCGCTAATATTTGGGATCTACAAATTGACACAAATGGTTAGCAACGCATATAGTAATATAATATGAATGGGTATAAACGGATTTACATTCAATCGTTTCGGTTTTTACTCTGATTTCAAATCGGTTATGTTCGGCGAAATACGCCAGAAGTCTCAATCGAATGATAATCTCTAGCGTCTGGTTATTCCAGTCTACACCGATAGTATTTATTGCGCATGCTCTCCAGAGAAGAATATAACGTCGCCGTTTGACATGACTTGTGGAACATGTCTAGCCTCTTTCTTCCAGCCCGTTGTTACAATTGACGCTGAAACGCATTATGGTACACGATTCGCGTACCAATGGTTAAATGTTTATTTTGTCTTAATTATTGGATATCAGAAGCCCATCTTTTCCTGGTAAGATCACAACACCAATGTTGACTTTGGATGGTAGGGCCTATTGATTTAGAGACTTAGCTACTTTAATAGGGAGTGTAGACTACTGTCAGACTATCCGACTTCTAGGTAGATAAGAATTCGGGTGTGAAGGAAGGGTTAAAGCATTTGCTAGAATATTTGTCATATGACACGTGAAAGGTAGCTATGTTATGGGGGAGAAATATTGGCCAATCTGTTTGTATACAACCATACGTAAATACTTGGTTAAGTATATTAAGAGTACTTGGATCCTACCTTTACGACGCGTGTCTATCTGTATGTAATACGGGCAGTGCCCAGTAACTATTTTTATTACACTTGTGTGAATCAATGGAGAAACGTGAAATAATACTGTGATGACGAACTTGTGGTATTTATTATTCTTAGATAAATTTATTTGCGCTGAGAGTAGGTAAGTGATTTGTGGTTTAAGCGGTTTATTGTTCAGTTAAAGGTCTATATAATACAAGACATAATATGTTACATATTGATGTTAAACATTAATTGGTGTGGAGTAACGATTTAATAATAGATTATCGTTTTCTTATTTTCAAAGGATATTTTTTTTCAATGTAAGTAAGGAGCATCATTAGATATGTGTTTATAGAATTATAGAATTTTAATGATTCCAGTGGAATAATGTGTTATATAAAAGATTATCAATTCGATAATTTTAAAGGACATTAAGTTAAACATTGGCAAGGTATGTAGTTATAGTTAGAGATGCATAATGTAAGGTGAACAAATATAAACACCTTCTTTGAGCGGCGGGGGGTTGGATGGTTGAATGGTTGAATGGTTAGCGTGTGCGCGCTGTAACATAAAATCTGCCATTGAGTCAACTGGCGTGGTTTCGATTCCCCGATTGACGTGACAAGGAGTGGGGTCGCCTGTACAACCTCGTGGGTTTTCTCCGGGTCCTCCGGTTTCCTCCTACTGCTACAGACCCTACGCGCAAGCGAATTATTGAAATAAAATTAAACCATATGTTAGTCCCGAAATGACCTAGTTTGTGTCGAGTGGACGTTAAACCCCATCTCTCTCTCTCTCTCTCTCTCTCTCTCTCTCTCTCTCTCTCTCTCTCTTTGAGCGGCATTTAGCTATTGACACACGTAATAAACACACAAAAACATAATATGGAACACAATTACTATTTTAATTAAAGCGACGTTTCGTCGTGGGATCTGTATATTACTTTCATAATCATTTGCTTGAAAACGAGGTACAAGTGGAGTAATAGTTCTATTACAGATTCTGTCCTAATTAATTACTATTAAAAGATTTTTAAATTTAAAGTTAAGCTTGGGTACGGGTTATCCCGGTATCGTTCTATGGGGGCTATGTTTTTTTCTGTACAGCATTAGTTATGTGTTTATCTTCTAGAAGCTGTTTTCTATTGTTTTTTTGTCTGAAAAATATAAGTAGTATAGACCAAAATAATTACTTCGAGTGGAGTAATGGTTTTTATAATAGACTATTATTAAAAGATTTTTAAATTTGAAATTAAGTTTAGCTTGGGTACGGGTTGTCCCGGTATCGTTCTAGGGGGCTATGTGGTTTTTTTCTGTACAGCTTTAGTTGTGTTTATCTTCTAGAAGCTGTTTTTTATTGTCTGAAAATACAAGTAGTATAGACAAAAATAACTACTTTGAGTGGAGTAATGGTTTATAAAAGCCTCTCGATTCAATATTAAATAATTTAAAGGATGTTTTAATTTGAAATAACGTTAAGTTTAAGTAAGTTACATCATTAGTAATGTATATTTTCTATTTCTTGTTTAGTACAGCATTAAATTATGAAACCATTGACTCCATTATTTATCTCGGATAGATCACTTCAAGATGCATTATGTAAGAGTTATGAGAAAGCGCTGATCGTTCTTGCTATAATAGTTCTAAAAAGATAATGGAAAATGAACATATTGAAAATTTAATTCAAATAACTTTATTATAGGCGAAGTGATATAACTTTTTCAAGATGTTACGTAGAATATTTTGTTATCGTAGCAAAGGTAATTGACAACCGAGACTAATTTTCGATTATCCATTTTATCGTTAGAAATTTTAATTTGACGGATGTACAAATCCGTTGATTTTAGGCTTGCCATGTGAACAAATCTCTAAATATAAGATTTGAAGCCAACAAAAAGACATGCAATAGGCAAATGTAGCTCTTGCATAATGCATCTTTAAGCTAAGCATCTTGAAAACCGACTCAGTCGAAATAAAGTTCCAAGTATATCAGACAAAATATATTTTTGTTTTAATCCGTGCTTTTTCGCTTTCTCAAACAAAATTTCAAATATTATTTGTATTATCTATATTCTAACGTATATCTAAAATGTATTTTAATTTTAGCTATCTCATATTATATTATTTCTAGGAAATCGTATCTGTCTTTGCTGTATTAATATATTGTTTGTTGTGTTTATATTTTGTCGAACAGTTGAAAATTACACGTATTGTTTATTCGCCATCTTATAAATGCGTTTCATGTTGCAACTGACAAATTACACGCAGCCATCTTTAATCCTAAATTCGCCTTACAGATATGGAATGGGGGTTGGATGGCCGAATGGTTAACGCGTGCGCGTTGTATCATAAGGTCTGCCATTGAGTCAACTGGTGTGGTTTCGATTCCCCGGTTGTACGTGACAAAAGGTAGGGTCGCCTGTCCAATCTCGTGGCTGGACATTACTGAAATATAATTGAACCATATGTTAGTCCCGAAATGACCCAGTGTTTGTCGAGTGGACGTTAAACCACACCTCCCTCTCTCTCTCTCTCTCCTAAATTCGACTAAATTCGTCACTGAGTGAATAAATATGTCGGTCAAATTGCTTTGTGTCTGTTATCAAGCAAATTTATTTGTATCAAACAGCGTACGTTTCGTATGTTATAACAGTTCTTTTCGTTTGAGGACTTCACATAACCAGGAAATTGAAGTATTGAAAGCATTATATATTTGGAAATGCTGCAGTGATTTTAAATCTTCTTTATGTATTATTTCAGATAAATCAAGATGAGGTATAAAACAGATATTTTTGTTATTGTGTTATTATCGATGGTGGTGAATGGGAATGCTGCTGGTAAGTTGTTCTTTGTTAAATTACTTCGGGTGATGCTAATTGTGGGTCGATTAGAGAGGTTTGTGAATTTCTGACGGTAAATTACTTCGCGTGATGCTAATTGTGGGCCGGTTAGAGAGGTTTTGGAATTTCCGACGGTAAATTACTTCGCGTGATGCTAATTGTGGGCCGGTTAGAGAGGTTTGGGAATTTCTGACGGTAAATTACTTCGCGTGATGCTAGTTGTGGCCGGTTGGGGAGGTTCGGGTTTTCAAACGGTAAATTGGACCGAATTCGAGTCAACAATGGCTGCTTTATATAAATGAGTATTTAGGGGAATACTAACCCAAACCCTTTTAAGAGGGGTAAAAGATGAATTGGATCCAAGTTCAGTCTTCTAAAAAGGGTTAGAGTTAAGGTCGGTATTCCCCAAAAGCACTCATTTATGGGGAAAGGATTCAGCAATCATCGGAAATTTCCGAACCTCTCCAACCGGCCTACTATTAGCATCACCCACTTACACCAAATAATTGAATGAGAATTCAAATTTTCTATTGTTTTAAGCGAAATGAATTACGATCAATAATCTGCAAGAATGATTCTGTACATAAATTTGGAGCTGGGATGATTCCGGGTTCAATCCAGGTGTTGTCCGAGAAACGTCCTCTGAATTTTCCGCCGTGATTTTTAATTGCCGGTGGTGCATGGCGGAGGTTCTGGCAAGGACGTTTATCCCCCTTCATTTCATTTAAATTTAATTGTAAATTCCCTTATTGGTCCAAATTTTAGACTAAATTCACAACGGTGAGACCATAAAACTGATGGATTATCTTTTCACTCTTTTCATGTCAAGTATATACTTTTATAAAAAAGAGCCTTGGTGGTTCAGTGAGTAAGACGTTGGCTCGCTAAACTGGAGGTCTCGTGTTCGATCCCGGTGTATGTCCGTCTTCATTAACCCATTAGGTGCAGAAAAGTAGAACGTTAAATCCCATTTCATTTCATTTTATTTCACATTTAAAGAATAACATTTCTCTTCTCTTTTAGCTAAACTGCTGATAAAAGTTAGACCACAACCCGCGCGAATATATCAGTTAGCACCACCAGGTGTCGCTGTATTGACAGTAACAGGACTTGATGAAGTCACCGGTGAACAGATGAACGTTTTTCGTTTTTCTAGCAGCATAGACTCGAGTTATTTTCAAATTGATTCGGAGGGTGTGATGCGAACCAACAGGACCGTTGATAGACGTGTTGGCACGGTTTTTAATTTCTTCATCTTTGGTACTTTACAAGGAACAATCAAGTATAAGTACATCGAGGTTATTGTCTCAAAAGAGAATCTGTACCCACCAGTGTTTGAAAGAGAGTTCTACAAAGTATCCGCTTACAGATACCTGGACAACAAAGTCATCGTAAGGGTTGTGGCGCATGACGGGGATGCTGAAGATTACAATAAAGACTTTAAATATTTTATTCCCGATCCTCCAGCCTCTGATTTGTTTAAGATTAATGATTATGGGGAGATAAGTCTGGTTAAAGCTCCGCCAGACGATATGAAGTCGGTTTCGTTCCACGTATTCGCCATTAACGAAGGTTCTCCAGCTAGAACCCGCAACACTAACGTCACCGTCACCTTCAAAGATTTCCAACGTAAGTTCATAAAACATTCAGGGTGTGTTTGATTAAATGAAATCCGGATTCGTCATGGTGTGTTTAATTGAATGATAGAGAGAGAGAGAGAGGGATGGGGAGAAAACCCACGAGGGGAATGAAACCACGCCACTTGGCTCAATAACAGACCTTATGATGTAACGCGCACGCGTTAACCATTCGGCCACCTAACCCCCTTAATTGAATGAAATTGCATGTTTAATTGAATGAAATCCGTGTCATTCAAAGTGTGTTTAATTGAATGAAAACCGGATCATTCAAAGTGTGTTTGATTGAATGAAATTCGGATCATTCAGGGTTTGTTTGATTGAATCAATTCCATATCCGTTTTATACATCTCTCCAATTCACTACAAAATATTAACACAATAGATTGGGGGCCATGGTCGACAAGATGGACACTCTAAATTCAAATTGCTGAGTATAAATACATAATTCCCAATTCAGATACTGTCCTACCAGACATTTTGTAAATGACCCGTCAAATTTTGACGCTGAAAGACGACCATGATTAAAAAGACATTATACGCAGTCTGTGGGATGTTTGTCTTTAACTTTGCTTAATGTCGTTATCCTGACGTAATGGTAGCAAAATATGGATATGAGCACAAAGCTATGATGTACCCATTAAAAGGAAAATAGAAGTGACTTCAAAGTAGTCTCGTCTTTAAATCTACGTACTGTCAGTCATTTTGTTTAAAAATGGGAACTGTCACACATCAAAAAAGGACGCCGCATAGTTTTCCATAATCTCCTATATAATGACAGAATTACAAGTTTTTGATTGTGCAAGGTGTCAAAATAAATTTAGAGCTTGTGTAATTAGAAACTGTAACGTGTAGAGTGGCCATACCACCTGGATCTGTTCTCCACCCCCACCCTCTCTGTCTGACACACACGTATCTCACATGGCCGATGTTCCCCTTTTTAATTGATGCAAAGAAACAATTGTTCTTGCGGATTGGTTTTCTTATCATTGATATATCCAAATCGCCCCGGTCCCCATTCTCCCCCATTGGAAACTATTGGTTCTGCCATATGATTTCAGTGTTATTTTCACGTTCAAAACCCGTTATAACCAATAACCATAAACACAAATATAACAATGAAATGAAAGTAGGATTGTCGTCGGTTCGTTTGTTCATATGACTTAAAGTCCGCTTCCTCCGACAATTTTGATGTCTGTATTAATTTCTTCTTTTAAATTTACAGAAGCTGATATTTATTGTTTTATTACTGGTACTGATTATATAAAACTGTGCTGGAAGAATCCCATGGTAGGACGAAACATCTCCGGATTTATAGTTAAAATAACTGGACGGAGAAACCGATTGGATTTTGTACCTGCGAATATTAATACCACTGAGGTTTGTCATGTTCTAGAACAGACACAGGTGGGACATTATTACAGGTACAAGGTTAATATACAAGGCGCACCTGATAATGACCTGGAACTTGTGTTAAATATAACTGGCGTAGGTAAGTTGTTGACTTAACCTTCTTAATAATGTCATTGATTGGTTGCTATTGGATTTGGTAATTATCTTCATGTATATTTTTATGAAATATGTTTAAACATATATTATGCAAGAACTAAATCTGCCTATTGCGGGTGTTTGTGTAGACCTGAAATGTTATATAAACTATTAATTAGAAATTAATTAACGTATCCAGACCATAATCAACTCTCGATGGCATCGGATACTCGAGATTTTAACTAGATTAAAACGGTTCGCCATTTAAAAATTTAATTTAAAAATGGGAAAGCGAAGCTACGTCCCTATTATACCAGTGCTCTGGTTACCACTGTGCACACATCTTGTCAAAACTACAAACAATGACAACTTGACTGAGAATGAAGTAATTTGAATGAAAATTTCAATATTTTCTTTTTTTATCATCTATTTTTGAATTATTATAGCAAGAATGACTAACTCTTTATTAAACTCTTAACTAATGTATCTTTAAACACTATTTAAAAACATATTTATTTCAAAAATGTTTTTGAACTGTTTTGTTGTGAATGCGCTTAGATACACTCATGTGTAATGAAGCGCTATATAAATCGAACAATAATAATAATAAAAATAAAAAACCAATATTACTTAAAATTATGAAAATATTTGCTAAAAATCATCATATTTTAATGAAATCGATCAAAACACTAATATTACTTAAATTATGAAAACAAATGATTAGAAGATGAATATTATACAATAGATCAGATATAATGTTCAGAAAACTCTCTGTATGCCGAGTGAGAAAACGTAAATTAGTCTTTCGTTTCGGTAAAAGCGCTTACTAGTTTCATGGACGACATAACTTCTAAGGGAATTGATCCATTGTCGAATGATAATTAAAGAAATATACATAACCATGTTTCTAGGATCGGTATCCTACCATCTTATGAACCTATTGCTCCGGTCATCGAGCAAATCGCTTGGCAAGGTTAAAGATACATTATGGGAGATTAGATAAAGAGCTGTCAGTTCTCGCTATAATAGTTAAAAATTATATAATGTAAAGGTGATATGCTGAAGATTTCAGTCAAATTATTTCACTGTGAGCCAAAAACCCTCATTTTAAAAACATTGTAGATTCGATTGGCATTGTCACCGCTGTTGCAATAGGAAACAAATTCTCGATTATCCATTTTTGCGGTTAATCATCGATGGGAGTAGAACAGCAGATTGGATTCAAATCTAATGAAAATCGGACCCATAAGATGGCAGCGAGAGTTGATTATGGTCTTTTCATGTTAACAAATGCCTAATTAATAATTTATATAACATTTCAGACCCCCCAAAAAGACCCGCAATAGACAGATTTAGCTCTTGCATAATGCATGTTTAAGTGTTCTTGTCTATATACACATGAAAATTATACGCACTTCTCACTCATCCATGTTGTAAGTACACCTTTGATGAATAGATGTTTGATACATTCAACTTTAAATCCAGAGAAGTCGTGTCCGACTCTAATTTCCCACATTTATCTGAACGATTTTCCAAATACTTTCTAAGCATTGACCATTTTATCATTTCAGGTTTTACGTCAGAGTGCCTGACTAGTCAGTTTAATCCCTGTAATTATTTAAATCCTTGTAACCATCAAGGTGTGTGTATAGGTGCCAGTGATAATGCTTTACAATACACCTGTGAATGTCCCAAAGGTTGGCGGGGTAAAAATTGTTCCGAGGCAGACATTTGCATTCAGAACCCTTGCATGAACAATGGCCAGTGCTTGTTTCTTGGACATCAAGTATACAAGTGTATTTGTGATGAGAACTTTATTGGCAAGGATTGTCAACATTTTAATATCTGTACGATGTATCCATGTCAAAATGGGGGATGGTGCCGGAATGAAGACGATGGGAAGTTCTCTTGTGATTGTCCGGATTATTTCTCTGGTGAAAACTGTGAGGTACCAGATCCATGTCAACCATCTCCTTGTGGTGGACGGGGCTTATGTAGCAGAATCAGTAGTACTGAATTCATGTGTGACTGCAATATTGGTTATAGTGGTAAGAGATGTGATGAGATAAATAGGTGTTTGTTGGACTCCCCGTGCATGAACAGCGGAACTTGTCTCAGCACTAGCAACAATACCTTTACCTGTTCCTGTACACCTCAAACTACTGGTAGATACTGTGAACAGTTCAATCCTTGCTCCCAACAACCTTGTATGAATAACTCAACATGTAAAGCCATGGGTGATTCTAGATATCTCTGTGAGTGTCTTCCAGGTTATCACGGTGGAGAATGCCAGTACTATGACCCATGCCGTGTGAAGACTTGCAACAACGGAACGTGCACGTTAACGGGAATCGGGACCCTACATTGCATCTGCCAGGATGGATATTTTGGCGAAAGTTGCGAATTTCTGGATCCTTGTTACGGTATGCCCTGCGGTAATGGTGGAATGTGTCGGAACATTTCTTTAACAGAATATAAATGCGACTGCTTCCAGGAATGGTTCGGCGAGAAGTGTGAAAATCTAAAAAGTTGTACGTTAAACCTGTGTCGGAACAATGCCACGTGTTTGAATATTCCGCCGAGCTCTTACGAATGCATCTGTAAATCGGGTTACTATGGTGACCTGTGTGGTATGTATAATGCATGCTACGACCTGCCATGTAAAAATGGCGGCGAATGTGTAAACAACACCGAGGGCTACCTTTGTAAATGTCTTAACGGATATGGAGGACAGAATTGCGAATACAGAGACTTGTGCTCTGGGGATCCTTGCAATGAAGGCACCTGTATGACTGTATCAGACAACCAGTTCGCCTGCAACTGTTCTGCAGGTTATACCGGCGAACTGTGTGACGTCCGCGATTACTGTTACGAAAACCTGTGCAAGAACGGCGGAGAATGCATCTCTACAGAGAACGACTTCATCTGCGATTGTGTAAACGACCATTACGGCAAATTGTGTCATTATTTGAACTACTGTAAATCTGAACCGTGTAATAATGGCACGTGCCATCTGGAATACAAATCAGATGATGTTAATGATGGCGGACCGGAAGTAGAACATCAAGAAGGGTATACATGTACGTGTTTTGATGGTTATACTGGTAGTCGTTGTGAACATAGAGTTATGGATTGTTCTAATATCGTATGTTTAAATGGTGGTGATTGTGTTGACAGTATATGTTTATGTCCAGAAGGATATACGGGTAAGTTTGAACAGACCAGCTTCTGATTCGTTAATAGAATGAAATGATATTAAACTTTCTACTTTTATGCTCCTATACTGGGCTAATGAAGACTGGCATAAGCCATACAGTGTGCTATGAGGGGGAATTTTGCCCGAACAGCGGCAGTATCCTGCTCTTAAATCGAATTCCAACTGTCAAGGGTTATTTTACGTGCATGCCAATGTGCACACGGGACCTCGAATTTTCGTTCCATTTGAACGACTATACGGTGTACCTTGTCAGACCCCCAAGTCCTACACCACTGACAATGGCGACCTTATTCTGATTATACGTGACTCCCCATACAAAAGTTATGTCTGTCTACAATTCTCTCTACTTGAGACCAGGCACGGAGCTAGTTGACCGACATTTTACTTCATATATCGACGAATTTAGTCTAAGACACTAAATGTACCGGTACTTCTAGAATTTTGGAAAAATTTATTCCACTTTCATTTTCATATTTAATCATGTTGAAACCATTCAGAACGGATTAGAACAGCATAACAAAATAAGTTTTCAATATGGCGGTCATTCAGGACAGAGATCTGTTCTCAGACTAGATAGTTCTCCGTGTGCAGAATGGCGACTCCAAATGATGTGTTGACTATGAATGATATTTACAAATGGCCCTTCTTATTAACGCCCATAACCTTGTTTTCCATTCACAGACCATATTTAATGTATTTCACAGAAATAAAACTACCGACATTCCATCAAACTATTCCATTATTGTAGACTGCTTACTGATTTTGTCTTGAATAGGCCTCAATACGGGTCGATTATCAAGTCCTAAATCTTTAATAGCGAATAACCTCCACCGACAGGATGTTCGAGATTCATTGCAAAACGATATTAAAATATTAGTGTATACCATAGAATATCAACTTTAAACATGATACCCATGCAACAAGCATTTTCCTTCCAGAATTTGGCGTATAAATTCTCTACAAGTAGACTTTTTCTACCAGTCACATTTCGAAAAACTTTAATCTATTATTTCACATGACCGTGGCACAGTTAACTTGACCGATAATTTTTTCTAAAACCACTTTTTTTTCTGTTCAGTATTTACCAACTGTGATATTTTAGAATAAACTCCAAAGACAATATATCAGTGTTATGCCATTGTGTGTTTATGTGCATTCGATTGTTATGTTAGAGATATTTTTAAACCCTTGTCTTGCCATTAAAATTACACTAAAAGTGTTACTTATACAGAAATCAATATTGTTAAGAAAACATTCTGTTGAGATGTCGATAAGGCATGTTTTTTAATTAAACAAAGGACAGTTTTATTCATAACCGAGATATGTCTAGAAAAGTAAAATGCTCCTGGGTTAACTTTGATTGACAGTCATTGCTATGATTCCCCGATGTTAGTGGTGCAATGTCAATTCGTTCGGATGGGACGAAAAACCGAGGCCCCGTGTACACATTGACGTGCACGTAAAAGAACCCTTGACAATTGTAGAGTATTCTGTGCCGCCGCTGTCCGGTCACAAGTTCCCTCACTGCACACTGGATGGTAAATGTCCGTTGTCATTATCTCGGGTGATGCACAAATTAAGACCAGACCCGTCACATGGGGGGGGGGGGGCTGATGGGGCTGCTGGGGCATTTGCCCGGGCCCGACACTTTCTGGGGGATGGCAAATTATCTAAGTGCATACCAGAAATCCCCTTTGAATTTTTCTGAACTAGTCTCCTTGGGGGTGAAATAGCAAATCACCGACCTTCGTTTCCCCTAAAGCTGTGTACACCAGTTCATATTTCAACAAATAGAGAGGTTAGAATTACGATTTTTCCAAAATATACAGGATTTTTCGATCAAATGGAGGATTGAAGGGGAAATAAACATAAAAATAAAGTGTTAAAAGTATTTAAAAAAAGTTGTATTTTAAAATTTCTTTTATCCTAAAAAGTCAACTATACAGTAGCGTCACTGAAACTTTTGCCCAGGGGCGCCACATAGGCTTGCGAGAGCCCTGGTTTAGGCTTACCAACGCAGTGCAAAAGAAATGAGATTTGACTTCTTACTTTTCTTAATTATCGTCATACAGTGTGCTAAGAGGGGATTTTTTTCTCAAAGTCAACCCTGACAACATTTCTATCGCTAGTGGACATAAATTATATTACCACTAAACTAATCCCGAGAAAACTAGATTTTGATTTATATTTAGTAACTTGTATTTGATTGTATAGCTGAGATGTGAAGTTTATTTTTCCCTGGTCAGGTGAAGTATGTGAACATGTTGTATCACCGTGTGAACCCAGCCCGTGTCAGAATAACCAGTATTGTCAAGTATCGGGACATCGTTATGTATGTAAATGTGTAAATGGAGCTGCCAGCCCTGATTGTATTAAAGGTAAATAAAGTCATCTATACAATAAACTTTGGTGACATTTAACTTGTGTGTTGAAACGTAGGTGAATGTCCGTAAAGCCTAGCGTACACGGGCGATTTTCGTCGGCTATTTGTCAGAGAGAGAGAGGGGGGGGGGTTAACGTCCACTCGGCACAAACTAGGTCATTTCGTGACTAACACATGGTTCAATTTTATTTCAATAATTCGCTTGCGCGTAGGGGGTTTTAGTAGTGTACTGAAACCGGAGGACCCGGAGAAAACCCACGAGGTTGGACAGGCGACCCTACTTCTTGTCACGTACAAGAGGGAAATCGAAACCACTCCACTTGACTCAATGACAGACCTTATGATACAACACGCACGCATTAACGATTCGGCCACCCAACCCCCACGGCTATTTGTAAGTGACCATATTGCTAGAAACAATCGACCGTGTGCGGAACAGCTATAGACTTTAGTCGCCGACGACGAGTTGCCAAATATCAAATTGGCGAAAAAGGGGCCACAGAATCGCCTATTTTACTAGTCACATGATCACCGGATGGAAATCCTTAAATCGTAGTCCGAAAAACTACAATGTAGATAGAGCTGGACGTACAGGACTACTTGACCACCGCACCTCCTCTCCCACCCACAAATAATGTCTAGAAGTATCACGTAACCCCTTTTTGGACCAGGAATTGGTAGTTAACCGCTACTCATCTTGTATTTTTTCTCGTTCTTCTTCTTGGGGTGACGTTCTTCAAAAAGCCTAAGGCTCAATCAAATCAAGTCCGATCGACTTTGTTTTTGAACAAATCTGTATCGATTTGGTGAATTAGATTTTTGAATTTCATCCAACAGCATGGTCAGTTTCTGGTCCATAGTATGATCCAATCTGATTAAAACACAGATCCTATTTCGTTTCGTTTTTATAGTTCAAAATTTCGTTTTACTTGTCTTTACTACACTAGAATCTGGAAGGGTTGAAGAGTTCTTATCATTATCGAGTTCTGAATGATGTGAGCTATTAGCCAATGAAACGATCTGTTACGGCGAGTTTTATGCGTGTTTTGCACGGAACTGTGGGTAATCCACTAGTAACATCAATGCTGATTGGTTAATCAAATGTCTAATGTCATAGGGTCAAAAACCGCTCGTATGACCTCTAGCTGATGCGACCTATGGCTACAACCGGTCAGATCCTCATGTAGTGTAAGCCATCGAAATTTTTAAAAAACAAAACGAAATAATAGATCTGTACTTTAATCAGGTCGTAGTACGATCGCACTTGTTTTAACAATACAATCGTTGTGAAGACTTTAATCCTGTCTATTTGTAGGATGTACAGCAGAAACTACCATAGATAAAACTGGACAATATGATTGGCCAGATACACAGATTATAGATACCGCCGAATTACCTTGTCCATATGGTGCTAAAGATGGCGATAATGGCCAGGCTACTCGGGACTGTTTTAAACAAAATGGTAAAGCAATTTGGGATAAACCGAATACATCAATGTGTGCGGAGGTTAGTCTGGTATTACTTTTATCTGTGTTTTGATCGGCTATAAACACATCATCTATTCCTAGTACCAAACATGTCTGCTTTTTATAAAATACACCCATATTTTGTAGTTGTATAGTACTTTAGTCAATATGAATGACGCACAGCCTTTCCTGTTTGACACCCAGAACGCTCTGAAAAATTCGTTCAACTTTAATAAACGAATTAGTTTGTTTGTTAAAATAGATTAATCTGACCGAACCCTGGATTTTCCTTCGTATTTATATATATTATTGGTATAAAATGCGACAGAAATGTAAGCCATGGATCTTCGTTCTTATAAATGTGGTTTTTCTGTTTGTTCGTTTGTTCCCCCCAATACAGATACACTAGGGATTGCCCCGTGGCCGAGCCTAGGAGTGACATAGGCCTGGTGGCGCTCCACTGTCATTTCCGGTTTCGGAGTTATACGACTCCGGGTAAACAGCCAGTATTTATTTATATCTTGTCGAATTATTATTTACTATCCTAATCCAAACGAAGTTAGGGAGAGGTGTAGAAATGGACCAGGTTCGTCCCCGCGTTGTTTCCGAGGCATATCTCATAAACCTTTTAAGATATATACTAATGTCCAAAAGAAAGTATACACACTAAAAATATGACAAAATGTGATAAAACTACACTGAACATGTCTCGTGCGTCCAAACTCAATATTTCTAAGAAAATAAATAGCAAAACAAATTGACATCGTACCCAAATACCGCATACAATGGAAAAACGACTTTGTTTGAAGCAGGACGAAATGCACAGTGTATACTTTCTTTTGGACATTAGTACACACCAAAACCTATTATGGAAACACATTTGTCTTAATATTTAGTGAATGGGGACACGGCGATATTCACGACTGGATCTCCTTGTTTAATATACATTTAGGGAAGAGCGTAAAATTTCATCCTTGGTCCTTTTCTATACACGTAGTTATCACATATTATATATTATATCTAAAATATGTTTAATTTATTTAAGATGGGCATTGGAGATGTAAATCAGCATTTAGATTACCTAAAATCTTTGACCTCTGACCCGTCTAATATGGGTCCTGAGGATGTCACAAGAGTTGCTGATGAATTGGAGAAGATTTATCAATTTTCATTGGAGAGTAAATCGGTAAGTACTGGTAGTTAAATGTGGCCTTGACTAGACACACCCTATAATATAGGCTACCTGTAGTATACACCACACCCCCATTCAGCACAACGAAAATTCAGTCAATCGGAAACCAAAGTTGAGGGGGGGGGGGCTCCTTTGTCAAATCAAGTAAAACAATAATTTGCTCTAATGTTGGCAGACATAAGCACTGGAGTTGTTAGATCTATTTCAACTTCAAGTTTGGTCGAAGGTCACGAGATATAAACAGGGCTAGCGCTAATCCAAACCCTAACCCTGGACTTAGCCCTAATGCTTACCCTAACCTAAATATCGCCAACAATCACGTGCCCTAACGTTAAGAAATGGATCTAGTCCACTGAGGTTGGCCAATGGTAATCGTCAAGTTTCTAGTTTCATTTAGTAAATTTGTCCTCCCTTGTTCATAAATCAAATCTAACGTAATCTACCACAGAAGCAACTAAATTACTTGATTAATTTACTTCAAGGTCAAGTGAAATGTCATTAGGTCAAGGGTATTTAAAGTAGAATGTATTCGAATTCTAATGAAATATTTTTTTATGTTAGACAAAAAATCTGAAATATGTAATCAAATTTATTTTGAAAGAAGACATTTTGTTATGATTTTGTTTTCATTCTTATCATTAATACAAGATAACTATGTTAGGTGGAGACTGGATAACCAAAGCTAAATATCGCCATGTTTGTTTTTTCAGGTAGCCAACAATATGGTAACAGTCGTTAGTAATCTTGCTGACGTCAATATGTCTGTAATGGCGGAAAGTAATAGCAAAAGTCAAACAAGCGACAGGTAGGCCTACACATATTTTAATTTCTATAGTTAAACGTTTTAAATGTGAGGTTATGGGTTAAGTCTTTAATTGCGTCAATTTAAATTCAGTATAGGTCATCCAAAACCAGCCTTGGGTGCCTGACCGTCACCACAACCAAAATAAAACAAACAAAAAACACATAAGCTAATAGAAGTATGTTGCACAATAATTTATGAATTGGGAGTCTTTTTATATTAGAAGTTATGATTGTATTCATCATCCGTGGATGTCTCATTACACTCGCCCTGTACGTTCAGGAACCGCCCTATTGAATCTGTGTCGAAATAAAAGTTTCGACCCCTAGTCAATTTTACTGCTAAACGGTCGCGTGTCAGTCTCTGCGAACGCCTGTACAATGTAAAGGAACATTTTAGTGAAACAATGAGATCTCGCTAGAGCCAGTATGTGCGACACAACATGCTATTAAAAATACGTCCCTTCTGCTAAATGACTTGGCAGAAGCCATTGAAATCTAAATAGAGGATAACGCACAAATGTATGTAACTCGGCCATATAAGACGAAACGAAGTTCAGGTAAGCAGGTGAATCAAAATTGGAATTTTTGAAAAAAAAAATCGATTGTAATTGGGCTAGGCAAAGCAATAAATGGCTGAAGATTCTCAACTTTTCAAAGATTCCAATGAAACCTACGCTCAGAGCTGACCTACCGTGGATTACACTTGTAGAAAATAGGCACTGCAGAAATTGAACAGATTCGACCACATTTGGTCTCTAAAATCACATTATATCTATGGTATGGGTATGGTTAAACTTTTACCACTCCTGATGTGTATAATATGATAAATGAGTTATCTGTAAGATTGTCAAACCTCAAATAACGGTATCTCTATGGTATCTCCGTGGTATCTCCAGATGTAATAATTAAAAGTGGTGTGTTCATAACAACCCATTTTACTCTATGAATGAAATGTTTGCTTTCTGTATTAATTAACGTCTCTACAAATCATACTTAGAAAAGTACTTGAGGTAGTTTTACACAACAACAACTCTTGTCTACGATATCACCCATAATGGAAGTGGGCGTTAAACGATGGACAACAGCTAAACTTCATTAAGACACTTCGATAACTAAAGATGATTTGTGGGTGGGTTTGTGTCAGCATTTGTCGCCGATAAATCGCCAGTGAGTTCGTATCGACCGTTATCACTAGTAATATATCTTGGTTTTAAAGTTGCAGAACCCTATTTATTATTATCTCTCCTCTAGATCTACATTTAGTATCCGACCGGAATCAGTCGTTCAAGCCCCAAACCTGAAGCTCGCTGGAAAGAGAGGAAGGGAGAAATAGGGTTTAACGTCCACTCGACACAAACTAGGTCATTTCGGGACTAACATATGGTTCAATTTTATTTCAATAATTCGCTTGCGCGTAGGGATCGTTAGCAGTGGGGAGAAAACCCATTTGGTTGGACAGGCGATCATACTCTAACCTGGGAATTGAAACCACGCCAGTTGACTCAATGACAGACCTTACAGCACGCACTCGCTAACCATTCGGCCACCCACCCCCCACCCCCCCTCGATGGAAACCACGGTCGTCGACCTTGTTTGTGTAATCAATACAAGACCTATGAAAGTGTTATCTTGGCAGGATTAGTAAATTAGGATGTACCAAAACACTCTTCACATGTCGTGATTCTCATTAACATTCTGTTTTTAGTTATTGGTGTATCAACTTTCTTACACGTCTTCACCTTAATACATTTTACTGTCTTTTTATAATTACCAAACCATAAAATGAAAACCGATGTTCATTCATTAACTTTCATAACATACAAACAACATTACGCATCTTATATATAACATAACCCTTAGCATATCTAATTATATCATACATATATTTTTTTATGAATAGGTATTAACTTTCATAACCTGCAAACATCATTACTCAGTTAATGTTTAAAGTAGCTAAGTCTCTAACACAATATTATCCAAAGTCTTGAACATTAAAAACCCGAATTATTTGTCAATTTAAATCAACATTGATGTTGTGATCTTACCGGGAAAAGATGGGCTCTGCTGATATCCAATATTTAAGATAAAATAAACATTTTACCATTGGTAGACGAATCGTGATATCCTTCTAATATCCAATATTTAAGACAAAATAGACATTTTATAATTGGTACACGAATCGTGTATCATAATGCGTTTCTGGGCTATATGTATCAAGGGACACAAAGAACGAAGCTAGACATATTCCACAAGCCATGTGACCCCCATAGTCTTATCTGGAATAACCAGACGCTAGAGATTGCCATTCGATTCAGACTTCTGGCGTATTTCGCCGAACATAACTGATTTGAAATTAGGGTATAAACGGAAACGATTGAATTTACATCACTTTATTTACATTCATATTACATTATTATATGCGTTGCGACGCATTTGTGTCATTTTCTAGGTCACAAATATTAGCGATTTACCTCCTTTAAAAGAGCATATCTGGTTATATCATACATTTATGAATAGGTATTAACTTCCATAACCTGCAAACATCATTACTCAGCTAATAATTAGAATAACCCAGACCGTATCTAATTATATCATACGTATATTTTTCAGCAATAGGTATTACCTTTCATAACATGAATACAACATTAAACTTGCAGAAAAATAACAAAATTTGTATTCATTTATTTGTTCTTGAAAACGATAAGAGAATATTTGTTTTTCATATAAATTGTGGAGTTTTTTTGTTGTGCTAATTCTCAATCACCTAATGCCATTCCAGAAACACCATAACTCAGTTTAAAAAAATAACCCTCTACGTTTCTAATTATATAATACCTATTTTTTATGAATAGGTTTTATTTGGTTGCTGTTGACATTCTTAGTATATAAAACTGTTTTCCTCAAAATCTATATTCGATTTTACATTGAATCCTTATTTAATGATCTACTGAAAGATTTTAAAATGTTTTTAATAGATATTTAATTTGAGTGGCATCTTAATACAAGTTTATTTGATTCCATAACTCTATTTTTCAATTTCATTATATTATTTTCTTTTTTAAGACATCATTATATTTTTAACATTTTAATTAATGATTTCTAAAAATTTTTTTAAATAGATATTTATCTTTGGATAACAGCCTAAATAAATTTTGCTTGATTGCATTTATTAATTCTGTTTGAAACTTATAAATAATCTTTTTGGTGGCAAGCTTCAGAAAGAAATAAGATCGTCCGATTAAGATCTTCTGAATAAGAAATGCGATACAAACAGAACACAAAGGATATATATTGATCGTAATAATATAATGAGAACAGTCAATAGTTATTTATAATAAAGGGGGGGATGGCCGAATAGTTAACGCGTGCGCGTTGTATCACAAGGTCTGTCATTGAGTCACCTGGCGTGGCAAGGAGTAGGGGGTCGCCTGTCCAACGTCGTGGGTTTTCTCCAGGTTCTCCGGTTTCCTTCCACTGCAAGCGAATTATTGAAATAGAATTGAATCATATGCTAGTCCCGAAATGACCTAGTTTGTGTCGAGTGGACGTTACCCCCCCTCTCTTTCTCTCTCTCTCTCTCTCGCTCTCTCTCTCTCTCTCTCTGTTTATAATAAAACAAGTTAGTCAAGATTCTTGAATATTAAAGTTAATGTCGAGCAGTCACTGTATCTTTACAAGAGAAATAAATAGGTGACTATGTCAATGTGTTATCAGAGATCCGCCCTATAGAATTAATATTGATGCCAATTAACACTGTTGGCGTGAAGAAAATGTGTTATTTATATACCGGTTCCGCCCGAAAAAATACTCACAAATCTGTAATCACTAAACATATTATAGTTATATCGCTCATACGCCGCATACGGTGTCTTTGCTGACACAGTTCGTTTTTATTTGATGTGAAAAATGGCTGCCTAAACAATTTACACACAACCGGCTTTTAGGTCGTGGATTGTTTTTGGTCAGAATTAATTACCGGACGCAACCATTTTGATGCCATTTCCACTGATTTTGATACTTGTCTAATACAATACAATATATAGCCAATCTGATTAAAACACAGATCCTATTTCCTTTCGTTTATTGTAGTTCAAAATTTTGTTTTACTTGTCTCCACAACGCTAGAATCTGGAAGAGTTGTTATATAACAGGCGTTCTAGTTGATGTGAGGAATTAGCTAATGAAACGGTCTGTTACGGCGAGTTCTTGGCGCGCTCTGCACGGAAATGTGGGTAAACCCCTAGAAACATCAACGCTGATTGATTAATCAATATCTGGCGTCATAGGGTCAAAAGCCTCTCATATCATCCCTGACACGACCCCCGGTAGAACTGCTTAGATCTTCATGTACTGTAGGCAATCAAAAGTATATATAAAAAAAACGAAATATATATCTGTATTTTAGTCAGATTGGAGTATAGGCTAGTAAGGATATGCATTGACAGCCATCTGATTATGCAGACACCGTAAAGATCGTTTTGAAACCCTAATATCTAGTAACGTTTCCGGATTGTGAGAAGGACTGCAGACGTTTGGTAGAGTAATCTGAGTTTTCGCTTGCGTTTTCCCAAAAATTCTGGCTTTGCTTCCTTTCTGAGAATCCACATCTTACGATGTTCGGAGCATTCTGCAACCCTGAATGTACGAAATTGAAAAAGAAAAACAAATATCAACTTGAATGCATACCACGTTGCTTTACCCACAACGAGAACGTAACAGTGAAGATTTAAATTAACGGAGTCTTGTTTCAATTAATGCCATGCTCGCTTTAATGTCGTTATACAGTACCAATTAGTAAGAGGAAGGGGTGGATACAGATAGTTTATAAATATATTCTATAGAAGATACAAACAGTATTCAATACCAAAATAACATGCTATAAATTAAGGCGTATACTGTACATTAAAGAGATACCCGATCTTTTATGTTTGTGAAATCGCTTTATTTATACATGATTAAATACTACAGATAACTGTGTTTCATATTTGTGCAGTATAATATGGACTCAGCCCAGTAATCCTTACCCCCCCCCCCCATTGACTTCCTTGGCCTATAACATGTTTTTTGAACATTCTGTGATATCCACGTACATAGGACCCAACATTTCACATGGTTAAATACTACAGATAACTGTGTTTTATATTTCTAAAATATATGGTCTCATCCCAGTAATCCTTACCCCCATTGACTTCCTAGGCCTTTAACATTTTTTTTTTTAACATTCTCTGATCTTAATTCGTATAACCACGTACATAGGACCCAACATCTCACATGGTTAAATATTATAGATAACTATAATTATAGTTTCATATTTCTAAAGTATATGGTCTCATCCCAGGAATCCTTACCCCCATTGACTTTCTTGGCCCATACCATTTTTTTCAACATTCTGCTGATCTTAATCCGTATAACCACGTACATAGGACCCAACATGTCACAATCGCCAGATAAACATATTGAAGATTGTTGACTATGTCGATTTCTTGCTTTGCCCAGCCAAAGAAATCTATATATATATTGGCTCTGGCGTCATTTATGCGTACGTGATTTCCCTAATTAATGCCTGCTTACTTCCTGACCCTACCACCACAAAATCATGATTTTTACGAAAACTTGGCAGAAAATGGAAATTCAAACTCTCTTTTTCAATTCTAGATCAAACACTGAACAAAGCTTGTCGTGCATATGGAGGGCAGAAAGAGAGATTTTCTTTTGGGGAGTGATTTTACAGTCTTAGTCCATATCCTGTAAGATTATATCTGATAATGTTAGTTTAGGTTATTATACAGTTGAAGTTATATCCGATGGTGTTATATTTCAGGTTATTATCGATATTAGGAGATTATACAGTTGACGTTATATCCGATGATGTTATATTTCAGGTTATTATCGATATTAGGAGATTATACAGTTGACGTTATATCCGATGATGTTATATTTCAGGTTATTATCGATATTAGAGATTATATAGTTGACGTTATATCCGATGATGTTATATTTCAGGTTATTATCTATATTAGAAGATTACACAGTCGACGTTATATTAGATAATGTTATATTTCAGGTTATTGTCGATATTAGGAGATTATACAGCTGACGTTATGTCCGATGATGTTATATTTCAGGTTATTAACGATATTAGAAGATTATACAGCTGACGTTATATCAGATAATGTTATTAATCTATCAACATCTAATATAGATATAAGAGCATTAGACATTGTACCAGATAAAATAGGAAATACCAGTATACGTTATGAACCTCAACTTGGAAACAAAACTACAGAGGTAAGACTATTTTTAATTATTTAAATATGTTAATAAATTTTCCCCGATATATTGCTGTCTCATTAGAGATGGCCCAGGTGGCGTTGGTTGGCCTACTCCTGGCGTTTTCTCTGGGTGCTCTCACCACTAATGCCCCCCCCCCTCGCTCTCTCTCGATTCTAGAGCCCCGTTTGCACTTGACCGCGATAAGCGTGCCTTTCTCGGCACATAACCAGACCGCGGTAAATTTTCAAGAAATTAACCAGTTTACATTACTCTAAAATAACCGGTCTCGGAACCGCGTCGGGCATGCCAATCACCCAGATGAAAATAATTATGGCGGTTGATTTAGTTCTGTCACCAGATCTGTCAAAGTTCTTGGGAAAAAGGTCATGGTTCATTTGGCGCATGCTCAGTAATCCGTACTGAGAACCGTTCTTAGACCGGATAGCGTTTACACTACGAAAATTTAACTGTGCTGTGCCTGGCACCGTGCCGAGGCCACCTCGCTTCAGTGGACCAAATTGACACCGTACTCAGTACGCCACTCCTCTGTTTGACCCGTTTACATAACAAAATAAATAACCGTGCCGTGTCTCGTGCCGTGTCTGGTACCGTGCCTGGCACGCTTAAAATTTGTAATGTAAACGGGGTAGGGCTCAAGTATAGGGGCTAATACTCATAAAGGAGGACATTTTGAATGTGTAAATAAAACTTTATTCAAATTGAGTAAGGAAGCTTGTACAATAAAGTTACTATCGATGATTTTCATGGATGTCCTCCCAAAAAGACCTCAGATTTTATTGATTTTGGCAGGAATAACCTTTTCTTTAAAGTTTTCATCCACGTTTATCTCGTTATATATATCATAATTACTTGCATTAACCAACTTAATTTCTGTTTGTTGAGGTACCGCCAAGATATTTGACTAACATGATATACCTGTAAACCGCAACGAGTACAGAAAAAAGTAGGGCGGTCGATGTAAAATGGAAACAAAATATTTAGTGAATACATATTGAAGTCACGAATGCGATATTTAGTTATAATACAGATGCTTACATGTAGTATTTTGTTTTCTAATTTAGAGTAAAGGCTTATTTTAAAGATACATTATGTAAGATTTAGATAAAAAGCTAGCCATTCTTGCTATAATAGTTCGAAAATAGATAATGTAAAATGAATAATTTGAAAATGTCATTCAAAGTACTCTATTGCGAGCGAAGATGTTAGCGTTTCAAGGTTTGACAAGATGTGTGCAAAAATGCAACAACCGTACTGGTTGTTCGAAGCTAAGTTTCGCTCCTGGCTGAATTGTTCTAATCTATTTAATTTCGGAGAAATCCGATGCCATCGAGGGTTGTTTATGGCCTGGATAAGTTAATTAATGTCTAATTAATAATTTAGATAACATTTCAGGCCTAAAGAAAGACCTGCAATAGGCAGATTTAGGTCTTGCTTAATGTATGTTTAAACTAAACAATACTTGCTTATTTTCTTCAAGTTTCCTAGTTGGTTATTTTAGATTAATATCGAGCAATCTACTAATTTACCCCTTTAAAAATACGTCTACCTTTCATCAATGGCTTGACAGATTTGTCTAATATTTTGCGTCTTATTGGAAATGAATTGAAATAAAATGGGGTTTAAAGTCCTATTGTTCTACTCCGATTGGGCTAATGACAACGGGCATGCTTCATAAAGTGTGTTATGAGTGAAAATTTGCACGGACAGCCGTGATACGACCTATTCTTAAAACGAATTCCAACTGCCAAGGATTCTTTTACCTGCACCCTAATATGTACAATGGACCTCGGTTTTTCGTTCCATCCGAATGACTATACGTTGTCCCTTACCATGCCCTTAGTCTTGCACCACTGACAAGCGGGAGACACGCCGGTAAATCTCGATGAATTTTTCTTTCTTGCGGTGGGATCGGGGGGGGGGGGGGGGTTAATGCGTGCGATGTTGATCGTAAAGTCTGTCAGGTGGCGTTGTTTCGATTTCCTGCTTGCCGCGTGACAAGGAGTACGTGTCCAACCTCGTGAGTATCCTCCGGAACCTCCGGTATCCTCGCACTGCTAAAGACCCCTGCTCTCTCTCCCTCCCCCTCTCTCTCCCCCCCTCTCTCTCTCCCTCTCCCCCTCTCTCTCTCTCTCTCTCTCTCATTCAACCAGTTGATGCCGAAATATAGGACGTTAAAACCTATTTCATATTTCATTTTACTTTTAACAGACTAGTGAGATGTGTGAGGTTGTTTTTACAGTAGAACGATTAGTGCAGCCATGTAAAACTTTTCTTTGATAAAATGACACAAGTAAATCATTAACGCTAGACCTATTAGATTTATATAAAACATTAGTGAGAGATTAAAGGTTGTTCATGTTTACAGTTCCCAGACCTTATGTCCATTGAGCAAGTTTTAAACCACCTGAGTCATTCAAGTCACCAGACGTGCGCCCTTTTTATGTTCATGAACCTACTAACATTTACAAAGTGAAAAATGTCAATATATTCCGATTTTTAAAAACTTAGTCACTAAAGATGAAGAGGATCTTATTTTTCAAATTACCTACGGTTTTTTTTTAAATCCATGTTCACCGTATCGCCCTATTTAGCTATAAGGAATGGCGAGTGCCATACACAAAGCGGGTCATGCTTTCTCTTCAAATTCACTGCGATATCACCTCTCTTTGGCGAAGTTATCAGTTTCATATATATCGGAGACATCAAATTTACAATACAACGGCTCACGGGTGCTATTAGCTAAATTGCAAAAGAACTAGATAAATTAGCTAGGGCGGGGAGAGAGGGTGGTGCAGGGGGGGGGGGGGGGGGGTGCGGGGGTAAACAGTACATTTTGATGAGGCTGCATTGACAAAATGTTGGGTATTTTTTGTCGAGACAGAAGAAGGATACAGTACACCTAAACATGCTTTTGTTTTTCCATGAAACACGGATTGTTGTAACGTATGCTGTTGTGTTTTTTGTGGTAGGGTGGTGCGGGGGGGGGGGGGGTAAACAGTACATTTTGATGAGGTTGCATTGACAAATTGTTGGGTATTTTTTGTTGAGACAGAAGAAGGATACAGTACACCTAAACATGCTTTTGTTTTCCCATGAAAACACGGATTGTTGTAACGTATGCTGTTGTGTTTTTTACTGTAGGGATGGGAGGAGGGGGTGAGGTGGGGAGTGGGGACACAATCAATGGCCACCCGGGCAGCACAAAGTTAAATTACACCACTGAATTAAACTACATTCAGTATAAATATATTAAGTTAATTTTCAGCGTTAGAGGCGGCGTTTTTCAAACAAACACCCTCTTTTCTAGACCTCATCATTGTAACTGTCCCACGTTGGCCTTTAGATGTAAAGTTTATGGCCATCCACCCAATTACATTTACAGTACATTATCTATGTTAGTATTGGTCGACTGATGATCCATCAGCCAAATCTTTGATAAAACAAACGAGAATGATCTTCTGTCGACATTTGGTATAAATACCCGTAAAACATCGCCTACTGACGAAAGGTGTACTATGTCTGGTTGAGCGGGGGTATTAAGAAAAACGGCTCTGATAAAAGAGAAGTTTGAGTGATAAATGAATTCCGTTTATAAAGGTGAAATAGTGTTAAATGAGCAATTATAACAGCATGTATGTTTAATGCTGTAACAGACTACCTTTACAATTAACTTCTTTTTTTTCTGCGTGACATATCTCGGGCAGTTTAGAAATATTAGTTTAATTGAAAAGAACTGTCCATATGCCTACGGTACTAGTTGAATCTGGGAGGGACACACACAGAATCGAGGTTGTAATAATATGTATATTGTCACTCATAATATAATGAGTTACTCGGGTGGTATATTATTACTCATTGTTTAATGAGTTACTCGGGTGGTATATTATTACTCATTGTTTAATGAGTTACTTGAGTGGTAATTAATCTGTTAACGTGACCTCGGATCAACATCTGATTGCAAGACTTGCATGTTCCATTAACAAACACTAAACTTATATGAGTTGTTAATGAGTTTACCAAGCTTGAAGAAGCATAACAGAGGGTGTTCGAATTCTCTGTTTTGTCCGAATAACACCAGGCTATAGTGATTTAGCACAATATCCCAAATTCGACATCCACAGTCTTTTCGAAGGATACCCTCTCTGGTTTATACGCCCGAAATGACATAGTTTGTGTTGAGTGGAAGTTAACCCACATCTCTCTTTCTTATACGCCTCTGGCTATGCTAATATAGAAAGTTTAAGTTTTAATATATTTAACATTATAACTCGATAACGAGTGGATGTTAAACTCTCTCTCTCTCTCTCTCTCTCTCTCTCTCTCTCTCTCTCTCTCTTTTATACGCCTCTAACTATGCTAATGTAAAAATGTTAAGTTTTAATATATTAAATTTGTAAAGTTGATAACTCAATAACATAATGAATGTTTTAATAAGATAGAATAAAACATAATTATATTACATTAACGTAAAACACGTGTGAGACAAATGTTATCGTTCATATTCTTTTACTTTGGTAAGAAAAACAGTTCAGTAAAGTTTATAATTATTTTTTTTAATTACAAAACTTACAGAAAAAATCTATCTCCTTAATTTATATATTACTTTATAAAATCTAATTATGCATGTATAATGAAAATATCGTACGTAAAAAACTTACGTCATATATAAACTATACGACCAGAAAAACTATCAAAATTCATTTTTAATTTGGATACTTGAGTTGAAACGATCGCAAATTGCCATTTAAAAAAAAAAAATTCAATATACCCGACACCTCTTTCGGTTTGAATTTCCATATATGTTTTTGAAACGTGGTTTTTATGCAATAGTCTCTCGAAATCTTGGAATTTCTTTCCTGTGTTAGTATATATCATAAGTGGCGTTATTGGTCGTTAATATAGATCTTATTGGACGTTAACATAGATATTATTGGTCGTTAATACAGATCGTATTGGACGTTAGTATAGATCTTATTGGACGTTAATATATATCTTATTGGACGTT
Organism: Patella vulgata; assembly: GCF_932274485.2. Lineage (NCBI taxonomy): Eukaryota > Metazoa > Mollusca > Gastropoda > Patellidae > Patella > Patella vulgata. The sequence goes on from NC_065885.2 coordinate 12,158,699, forward strand.
AATATAGATCTTATTGGGCGTTAATATATATCTTATTGGGCGTTTAATATAGATCTTATTGGGCGTTAATAAAGATCTCATTGGACGTTAATATAGATCGTATTGGTCGTTAATAAAGATCTTATCGGACGTTAATATATATCTTATTGGGCGTTTTATATAGATCTTATTGGTCGTTAATATAGATCGTATCGGACAATAGTGTAGATCTTATTGGACATTAATATAGATCTTATTGGACGTTAATATAGATCTTATTGGGGGTTTAATATATATCTTATTTGGCGTTAATATATATCTTATTGGGCGTTAATATAGATCGTATTGGGCGTTAATATAGATCGTATTGGGCGTTAATATAGATCGTATTGGACGTTAATATAGATCTTACTGGACGTTAATACACATCCGTTTGGACGTTAATACACATCCGTTTGGACGTTAATATACATCCGTTTGGACGTTAACATGAATGATGTTGGGTGTTAGTATAAATCTGTTTGTACGTTAGTATAAATCTGTTTGTACGTTAGTATAAATCCTGGAAGTCTATTGTTGTTCACTCTAAATTTTTATTTCAGGTGATAATTATCGTTGAAGAATAAAACAAATGTGGAACTTATTTAATATTAATATGAAAATTTATTTTCGTGTTATTCTTTTTCAGAGGGGATTTTCTATATCCCTACCACCAGAAATATTTCAAAAGGGAGATCGTCAAATTGTAAGACTACAGTTCCTTGGTTTCCAGAAATCAACATTTTTCGTTCCAAAAGAAGAAAATGAATTGATTATGGATAACGCGTCGAGTCAGAGAGTAGTTACTGCCACTGTTAAAGGGAGAAAACTCCAAAATCTAAAACAGATGGTCTCTTTCAAAATGCCCAGCATTAAAGTAAGTACCGATGTTAAAGAACTGTAGCAAATAAATGATTACTTGAATCAAACAAATTATCCTATTGATAAAACGAAATGCTATTCCCCAAGCACTGCTCCTCTTGTATTCTTCTTTCTGGCAAGGACGATCGACATGAAACTGGACATACGTGTTCTTTAAACAATTGCTCATCGTTTAATGGTATTCGACTTTTGATATGACGTCAGAATTACAAGATGACGGGCATGGCGCCGTGCTCGACTCCGGGTCCATATAATACTTGTTTTGATAGATTTTCATATTAATTAAATGGATTTTATATTAAAAGAATTCTTCATCAGCTGAGGTAAAATATCTTATTTGTATTTCAGGCCAATGCTAACCACACGTGTGTTTATTGGGACACCGTTAGTAAGTAGTAGCTTATTTGTTTGTTTTCGCCTGTGTCCGTTGGAACGTCATCAATCGGTCTGACTGACATCCTTTATTACAATTATAACAATACTGCCGTAAATGAACATGACCTGGGATGGAAGTTCAGAGTAGTCTTATTCCAAATATATTGAGTTTTAATACGTTATGAAATAATTGGATTCCCTGGCAACCTTTCATCTTTGTATATGTTCCCTACATATATTTAATTTTAGATAGATTTTGTTGCAAAAGATCTAACATTGTGCCTTTCTAAATCCTTTAGAGGTTCAGTGCAAATATTTCTTTAAAATTTTGCTAGTGAAAGTAAAAATGACTCCCCATCGTCGAATATGGTACAACTCTTAATACTCTCTGTTTCGTCTATTTAAAGATAAAACTTGGTCATCAGAAGGAGTTATCACAGGGACCAGTGGTAATATGACAGAATGCTGGAGTTCACATTTAACAAGTTTTGCCATTTTATTGGTAAGTAGCGCCATTGTCTGGGCAAAATTTCTGTCTCTTGTAGTACAATGCACTTGCCCGTCCATACCACACATAACTGGGCGGCCAAAGAATACCATCAACAAATACTTTTGCAAAAATAGAGCTATATAAAATTGTAGTGAAGCTGGAAGAACACAATGAAAGCGCTTCTTGAATCTGAACAAAAAAGAACCATACTATACGAGTAAATTATGATCCCTTTAGGGAGTCACGGTGGCTCAGTGAAGAAGACGTTGGCTCGCTAACCAGGAGATCCGGTGTTCGATCCCGGTGTTAACCGAGAAAGCCCATCTGGATTTCCGGTCCCGGTGTTGGCCGAGAAAGTTGATAGGGATTTTCCGGCGTGGTTCTCCCTATCAGTGGTGCGGAACAGAGGGCCTGGCAATGAGCAACGTATAGTCGTTCGAATGGGACAGAACCCCAAGGTCCCGTTTACACATTGTCATGCACATAAAAGAACCCTTGGCAGTTAGAATTCGATATAAGAGTAGGCCGTAGCCCCGCTGTCCAGGCAAAATCTCCCTCATAGCACACTGCATGGCGTATTCCCGCCTTCATTATCCAAGTTGGACGTTTAACCTCATTTCATTTCATTTTCATACATGTCATGCTGTTTAATGTTTTGCAGGATCCGAGTCCAGAACATGCATTACCTGTTATACATGAAGAGATCCTGACGTATATAACATATATAGGATGTGCTATATCTATGGTGGGACTTATATTAACGATTCTGACATACACGCTCTTTAAGTAAGTAATCTATATAAATGAAACCAAAGTGTGTATGTGTATATGTATGTTCGCCCATCACGCTTCGTCATCGCGCTCTATCCCCACATATGTGGTATCAAATTAACTAGCATGACCCCGTGAATTTGGGCACCGGGCGAACTGGGCATGGGCGACGGGTGAATAACACTTCGTCGCCGCTTTTCACTCCCACATAATATGTGTTATCAAATTAATCAGCATGGTCCGTGAATGTTTTAGACCACCGAATTTAGGACCCTGGCGATTCTGCCCCAATGAATTAGGCCCCGGACGACTTTTTGCACCCGGCGGGGCCGGGTATCATGCTAGTTATTAAAATATTCTCTCTCTCTTTTCTCTCTCGCATATGGTACTATGGTTATCCACCATTATACTTCATATCATTATAAACAATGATGCGTCAATGATTTTAAGAAGTGTCTGGGTTTGGAGATGCAATACATTATATTACTTCCACTAAAGTCATATCGTGGATAAAGTTTGTTAGGACTTAATATAATAAAAATTTGAATTTTGTAATTTTTTCTTTACGTAACAGGTGTCTACACGGCGAGAAGTCTGGTAAAATATTACTCAATCTCTGTGTGGCCATGTTGTTGATGAATCTCGCATTCCTGTTCGGATCTCAAAGCTCTACGACTTATGGGGACGACATATGTACTGCTGTAGCTGTTATGTTACACCTCTTTCTATTGGCTACTTTAATGTGGATGTTGGTCGAGGCTGTTGAAATGTACCAAGCCTTGGTTACCGTGTTTAATAAATATGCTAGATTCTATATGATGAAACGATGTGTGGTTGGCTGGGGTAAGTACTTTTATAATCCTTAATGGCTGCCAACTTGAAAGTTTCAAATCAACATATTGTGGCATACGGAAATGATCGCTAGATTCGTTTGACAGAGTTACGTAACTCTTAAGAAATTTACTTCTTCAGTAGAATCAGGCTAACAACTATAAAGGCAATACGATCTATGTTCTACCGAGGAGCTCATTAATTTGCCTATGCATTTTATTACGTATTTTGTTGACATTTATTGTGAGGTGGGATTGTGGATTGGCCCCCCCCCCTTCCTCACCCATTCACAGCTTCTAGATCCGCTAGAGTGGAATGAGCGACTTGATAATCGTGATGATCATTTACCACTATAACTTTGGTTAAAACATAGCTTGGAATTTGCGGCCTTCTAAATTGTGAACGCCACGTGAAAACTGAATGTAACTTCTTCGAAAAAGTATCACATAGTTTCAAATAGTTACACAGGGCCAGTCTAAAGGATAACACTCCAAATTAACCAGTTTAATTTATTGAAATATATCTCGAATTTCCCCATTAACATTTTTCGAACTGATCGTTTCTAAATGATTTATCTCCCTTTGTTGTATTTCAGGTGTACCATTGTTGATCGTCATAATAACATTAAGCATAGACACTGGTCATTATAAACCATCCGCTGATTTGTAAGTTCACTACATTTTATTCTATAAAAGTACAATAAAATGTGTTGACTATCTGAGAAGTCGTATCAAGTCAATATCCGTTCACGACATACGAATCATGGCGCATGGTGGATAGTTTTAGACGATTTGAGAAACCAAACATTCCGGGTCAAGACGAAACCGTGTAGTCAAATGCCTATAGGCTATATAGGATATGATTGAGAAATGGAATGGGGTTTAGCGTCCCACTGTTTTGCTCCGACTGGATATAATTGAGGGGACATGGTGGTTCAATGAGTAAGACGATGTCTCAATATTATAACCAGGAGGTCCTGGGTTCGATCCCGATATTGGCCGTGAAAGAGCCTCAGGATTTTCCAGTTTGGGTTCCTCTTGTCAGTGGTGTAGGATGGAGGGCGGATACCGAGGACCCGTGACCACGTTAGCGTGCACGTAAAATAACCACTGACAGCTGCAATTAGATTGAGAGTATACGGAACACCGCTGGCAAAATTTCCCTCAAAGATCATACCCTTCTTTATTATACCGATTGGTGCAGAAAATTAGGATGTTAAACTCTATTTAATGTAAAGCTGTTATATTATATTCCGGGAGTCACGGTGGCTAAGTGGGTAAGACGCTGGCTCGCTAGCCTGGGGGTCGCGTGTTACCTCTCTGCATTAGCCGTGGAAGTTCATCGGATTTTCCGTCGTGGTTTCTAGTCGTTCAAATGTGACGAAAAACCGAGGTCTCGTGTATACATTGGCTTGCACATAAAAGATCCCCTGGCAGTTGGAATTCGATATAAGAGTAGGCGATAGTGCCCCCACCCGGGCAAAATTTCACTCATAGCACACTGTATGGCGTATGCCCGTCTTCATTAGCCCAGTATAGGAGCAGAACAATAGGACGTTAAACCCCATTTCATATCATGTGGTACTGAAATGTAGCCTACTATTACATATTTAATTTTTTTTTCTACTTTCAGTTGCTTCATATCTCAAGCTAGTCCCATAGCATACTATGCGTCTCTGGTAGGACCAGCCTGTGTCATATTGATAGTCAATACCCTGGTGTTTATATTGGTTGCTAGAGTCATTCTCAAACCGAGGTTTCAGCAACAGGAACGAGGCACCCACACCGTCACGCCGGCACAAATCCGTGGAGCCTTCACCGTCATGATTCTTCTCGGAATAACATGGGTGTTCGGTCCATTGGCCATACATGGTGCCAAGCTAGTGTTCAATTATCTGTTCTGTATCCTGAATTCTCTCCAGGGCTTTTTAATCTTTGTGTTTCGCTGTTTGTTCAATCCCGAGGCTCGACTTGCCTGGATACAGCTCATCAAAACGGGAACCCTTAAGCGACGTCGTGGTCCCGTCAAGTCCGTCTACTCCGAATCTTCGTCGAAAGTAGAGAGTAAGTCCCGATCAAACGGTCATTTAAATGGCCATTCTAAAAGTAACATAATACAAGCCAATGGCTGGCAAGGTAACAAACTGAACAATGACTGTGATGACAGTCCCTATCTTAACGGACATAATAGACGTAGTACTAAGTGTTTAAATATGGATTTTAATATGGAGAATAATATGCTCAGTGCTAAAGACAGTGTTAACACAGAGGAGGAATATATACCCGATAAGGAAATGACACAGAGGGATGAAGATAACACCCATCTGTAAGCTAGGCTTATATTAAATCTGCCTATAATCTAAATTTAAGACAATAAAACTATGTTTAAGGAGCTTGCCAAAAAGGATCCACAGAATTTTGAAACTCCTGGTGTAGGCCTGTAAAAACGTATCCGGTTTTCCAAAGAGTCAGCCGAATTTTGAAATTCTTGGGCACAGGCCTAGAAAAAGTACTCGTGTTTCCAATGTTAAAATGAGTTTTAAGACATTAAAAATGCTGTAAAGTAGCTTGCCAAAAAAATGTCTGCCGAATTTTATAACTTCTACTAAGCCTATCCAGTTTTCCAAAGTTAAAGTGAAAGGAAGTAATGAATTATGCTATGTGAAGACAACCAGGATTATGCCAGATATTCGATTGAATTAAGTTATAATAATCATTTATTTTATCAAGAATGTCTCTTCAAATATACCTTTTGAGATATTACTTTTCAAATTAAACCCGCTGTCCATGTAGTCGCTTTAATGCAAATGTAATGTGACCGTTTCAATGTAATCGGAGAAAAGGCGCACATGGAAAACGGTCCTTAGAAAACGGTCTCGAACATCAATTAACACAGAGTTCTTGGCAATCTAAATTTAATAGCGAAACACATGTTTTAGTTGCATAATATCAAAATATCTTCAAAACAATCTCATATTGCTCCAAATGTATGACGCCTACGTTTGTATATTATGTGTTCTTGTTGCCATGGTGTTCATATTCTACGATGTTTATAATATGTTTGTGAAATCCATATGTTAATTATATTTTGAATTATGGTATTTTTTTTATCATTAATCAGTTTTTCTCATCATTTAATTTATTGTCTGTATATGTTTGTATGTTCTAGTCATATCTGAGTTTTACAATTTATCAACATGTTGTACATTTAGCATACAGATTGTTGTACAATACCTTCTTAAAGATACATTATGGGAGATTCGATAACGAGTTCTCATTATAATAGTTAAAAACTAAATAATGTAAAGGCAATTTGCTGAAAATTTCATTTAAATTGATTCACTGTGAACCGAGAACTAAGCGATTCAAATTTCCGCCTAGCCTCGATCATCATTACTAAAGTCAGTACGATAAACAGCATAGTCTCGATTATCCATTTAATCATTAAATCGTGAAGGAAAGTAAGGCAATAAATCGGCTCACAATCCGCAGGCTAGCGATGCCATCTAGAGATGATTATGGTCTTGATAAGTTAATTAATGTCTAATTAATAATTTAGATAACAGATTTAGCTCTTGCTACTATTCAAATGAATAGTAGCTAAAAACTTCAGTTGTATTTTAATTAACCATATATTGCATTTTCCAGATATGTATTTATACAAATTTTTTATGGGGAACATTTGTTCCAATCTTCCAAAGATATGGCTGCAGTAATTGAGAGAAGCATTTATATAAGGTCACTAATGAAGGGGCGATAATTCTAATTACGAGTAGTTATTTTGTGTTCAGACCACATCAGATTAGGCAAAACTAATATCGTGGAATTATTATTTTTGTGCATAAGTTAATAATAGTTTACTTTAAATAACAGCATCTACAAATTTAGATACTGAAAGGGGTGGAGGCGATTGGTTGGATTATAATATTAAAACTTAATGAAAAGGGGATTAACGTCCTAAATTCCTGCCCCATCTGGGCTGATAAAGATGGACAGTGAGCTATGTTGAATGGGCAGCGTCGTTTCCGCCAAGTCTTATTGAATTCCAGTTGTCCATGATTCTTTTACATACAAGCTCACGGGTACATCGGTGGAACTCATGGTTTCATTCCATCCGAATGAATAAACGGCATTTCCTCGCCAGGCTCCCATTCCCACACTAGTGACAAGAGTAAACCCGACCGGAAAATCGTTCTAGGCCAACATCGGGATCGGGACCCGCTTGTTAGTGAGGCAGCGTCATACTCATTGAACAACAATGGCTCCATTTTACATTAAGATGTTCATAATATATATGTTATATAATGTTTTATTATACTGTAAAGCTATAGAAATGAAATGAAATGGGGTTTAACGTCTTACTGTTCTGCTCCGACTGGGCTAATGAAGACAGGCATACGCCATACAGTGTGCTATCAGGAAAATTTGGCCCGGACAGCGGCACTACGACCTACTCTTATTTCAAATTCCAACTGTCACGGGATATTTTGAGTGCACACGAGACCTCGGTTTTTCATCCCATCCGAACCACTATAACTTGTCCCTTGTCAGGCTCTCTGTCCTGCACCACTGACTAGGGGGGATCAAGTGAACTATCTCGGTCAGGAAACAAACACGGGACCTCCATGTTAGCGAGCCAACGTCTTACTCACTGACACACCGCGGCGCCGTTCTTACGGTAAACGTATATAGATCCATAACACTGTCATAATGTCTATATTTTATCATCTTATTATAGTTGTTGTTTTAATACTACGTCAAGAATTGTTGAAATGATTTATTGTCAATTTACATTTGTTTCTTCGTGAATATTCTTTGTTTCTTTATTTGTACATAATCTACAAACATAAATATATGTAAATAAACGATGTTTGTGCAACGAAGACCGCATTGATTTGTAATATAGATACTGAATCTATAAACCTCTCCAGGGGGCGGATCTAGGATCCTCAGCATTCCATGCAGAAATATCAGATCTCCATATTAACGTGGTGTAGTGACAATACGCGGGGTCTGGATGGATTTCTGCCGAAAATTTGAAAAAATTTGGAACGCTTTAGAAGCCATTCCCGACTGGACCCGCGCCTGCTGCCAGACCACCCTGTTGAATAAAACATTGAAGTAAGCCTGAATTTGTCATGTTTTTCGAGAATCGGGCGAAATTTCAGGAATATATAGAATCTTAACGATACATTAAGGGAGATTAGATAAAGAGCTGGTAGTTCTCACTATAATAGTTAAAAACCAGATAATGTAAAGGGGATTTGATGAAAATTTTAGTCAAATTGATCAACCCTGAACCGAGTATTTAGCGATTGAATTTTGTACCTAGCCTCGATCATCATTACTAAGTCGGTACGATAAAACACATAGTCTCGATTATCTATTTTTTGATTTAATCAGAAACAGCAAACTAGCGATGCCATCGAGAGTTGATTATGGTCTGGATAAGTTAATTAATGCCTAATTAATAATTAAGATAACATTTCAGGCCTAAAGAAAGGCCTGCAATGCCAATTGGCAGATTTAGCTCTTCCATAATGTATGTTTAATGGATACAGTTCGATGAAAGTAAATTATTCACTAACATTTTCCCTTATATCTAACAAATATCTCATATTTTTGATGCAAATTATAATTTTGGAACAACTTTTATTGGCCATCTGTACGAATACAAACTTTACCAGTCATGACTTTTATAGGGAACTTTAATGTCTGCGACACTCATGGTCCAAGTTAATTTGACCAGCGAACACTTTAGCTTCTGGTTGGAAGATAACATCGAGCTTCATTACAAGAAGACAAAAACGAATAAAACAATTCTTTGGAGAACTAACTAGTGACCAACGAATTCAGGACCTAGAAAGGGAGTGCGTGTATTTTATACAATTGTTGATACTACAATATCACAATTAAAATAAGATTTGATGGACAAAAGATGGTAATTGATCTGTTTAATGTTTTATATCCTGCGAATCTCTTGAAGCTTTCAGACGAAGAATTAGGCATGTGCTCATCTAAAATGTCTATTGTAACCGCTATTGTCAAGTCTCTCTTATATTATGCGGGATTAGTAGAATCAACAATAATATTATAAGAACTATATTCAAGAATCATATATCCATGTGTTGTGTGATATTCGTATAATGTCACCCAGTTGCAGCATTCAATTATACCTGCGTCAGCTAAAATAAACCGGAAGAGGGGCGGGGGGTGCAGGCATACAAACAGGCACCTGGTGAAATTTTATTTTTATTTCCATTGCGCGTATGAGTCTTTAGCGGTGTGTGTGTGTGTGTGGGGGGGGGGGGGGGTGTCCAGGAGAATACCCACGAGGTTGGACACGCGGACCTACTTCTTCTCAAATATTGTACAAGCTTAATTGTGATCGAAACAATGCCACTTGACTCAATGACAGACCTTATTATCTAAAGTGGACGCACTAGACCACTCGACCACCCGATTCCCTGAAGGTTCGTAGACTACAAGTGTACCATAATCCGGTAAGACAGAAGGGAATGAATGAATGAATGAATGAATACTCGCTCGGCATACAAAAATTCTCTCACAAACAAAATACACTTTGACTTTCAATTTACTCGACCAAACAACAGCATTCTATGGATTTATAACTTAAAACCTTTCTAAACAGAGGAAACGTCATACAAACATGTATCAAATGTCTGTGTGACGCTGTATTTAACTGGAGATCTAAGTCAGATTACGATTACAATCTTTGCATTGCAGGCAAGGAAACATAAACTAATTTAAACACGGAGAACAATTATTTTCTATGAGGCACATCCAACCCTTACATTTTTTTGCAGTGTATTAAATGTTAGAGATGCATCTCTTTAATGTGAACTTACAAATAAATACAAATAGTGTCTTTTTTATGTTGATAGATTTTTTTTATTCTTAAGCACAAATAAATACCAGTAATATCATTTTTTTTATTCTTAAGCACATATAAATCCTGCCATAAAAACACACATAAAAAAATAATAGAATTTTATTCCATTCCAACGCAAGATGGTGTATGTGAACCTGAAATTTACTTTAATTTATGGGGGGTTTTTATGGACGAATAGAAAATGATGGTTTAATGTGTCTGAAAATCTAAAAGCGGACCTGATTCGTATATACTACTCCTTTTGCACAGTTGCTCAAACTGGTTTGATGTGTGGCTAAATTTTCATTGGACATTATTAAACCTCTAAAGCTTCATAGGCCGAATGCTAGCCTAAGCACGCCCTTTACCAACAGTGCTAACAGTATTTTTTTTTCTCCAATCACGGGTGCCAAAAGATTTTTTACGATTCACATTTGCTATACCTTACCGTGTGTAATCTTTAGATTTTTATATGAATAACGATTCCTTTCTGTGTCCACTCCCTCTCCCAGATCTATTTCTACTGATGAGCAAAGCTTTCCTTCATAACGAATGCTACTATTACATACAGCATAGAAGACCGCATGTATCCTTGACGAACCCCGTCCCAGATTTTAAAACTCTCCAAATACCATAGAAATAAATACAGATACCATGTGTTAGTCTAAAAATAATCGATGGGATGTTCAAATCTCATTCCTACTGATGGCCAGAAATTTGCGTTATAACGTCTGTAACTAAATTTAAAAATGTTCCAGATAAAACGGAGCCACGGTTGCTAAGTGAGTATATCGTTGGCTCGCTAACCTGAAGGTCCCGTGTCCGATCCCTACATTGGCCAAAACAGTTCAGTGGTGCTTGACAGAGGGTCTGACAAGGGTCAACGTATAGTCTTTCGAATGTGACGAAAGATCGAGGTTCCGTGCACACATTTGCGTACACGTGAAAGATCCCTTGGCAGATGGAATTCAATATATGAGTAGGGCGTGAGAGGGCAAACTTCGCTCACAGCACACTGTATGGCGTATATCCGTCTTCATTAGTCCATTCAGAGCAGATCAGTTGGGGGTTAAACCCCATTTCATTTCATTCATTTCCATATAAAACATACAAATAAGATAAAGATACCATATTATTCGTGACTTCCTACGGGTGATCACAGGTTTTCTTGAAAACGACTGTTGCTATTACGTACATCATAGGAGACAACGTGTATCCCTGGCGAGCCCCGTGCTAGACTTTAAAACTCTCCATATAGTATAAAAACAAAATAACGATTCCATATGTTAATCTAATGATCGAGGGGATGTTAAACCTTATTCATTTCTTTTTATAATCATTTGGTAAGCATTTTAAAAATGGATTATTGTGATTTTTTAAATACATAAATACGTCGTTCATCTCCACAATACCATGTCCGTCGGTATAACTTGTCCAATACTTTTTTCAACCAAGCTTTAATAGGATTAACAATTTTTAGAAATTTTCGCAGTGGATGTATAAACATTTCGACCTGTCTACACCCAACTATAAGAATTACCTTATTGACTTTGCAGAATATGGAAACACAGAACTAAAATAACCTTTCACTTTATCCTTATTGGTGAAAATAACCCTTACGGACACAAATCCCTGTTTAAGTCGCAGATATCTACTTATGATAGATATTTTAAGACAGTGTTTTTACTTTTTATTATTTATTTTATTCCATACGTGGAATTACGCCTCCGTTTCCTTTACAAATATAGAAGAAAGGAATATGTCAAAAAAATAAATATGTCATAAAATAAAGACATACACTAATTTTCTGTACAATGTAGTATGTAAATATTATTTTTATTTACAAGAGGGCTATTTTTGCTTGGTTTCTAATTTTGGTGATAAATTAAAAGATGATGGTCTGTGTTTGTTTGTGGGGAATTTTGAAATAACTTCACGGCACACGGTAAATCCGGGTCAAGCGACAAGAATCAGGTGGTTGGGAGGATGTTTAATTAGCCAAGTTGGTGTTTGATTCTGGGACAAATTCTCCGACTTGCTAACAGTCAAGATGTATAAAATTAAACAGGTAGTGTATATTACTGATTCTTGCCATCCTTACTTATTGTAAATTTTCTCCATGGAAATAGAGTCTAGTTTAAGTATAATTCGATTGTATACATTGATCAAGGGAAAAAGTTGGAAAAGTTTCTATAGTAATTAATGAAGGAAATGTAAAATTTGTCCATGCAAGTAGAGTTAAATGTTAGTATATCTCGATTTTATGACATACGCAAGGGAAAATGTTCAAAAGTTTGTTTAATTAATGTATCAAGGGAATTTATCAATCTTGACCAATCAATTTTCATCCATGCAACTGACTCAAGTTTAAGCATTCAGTGATCAACGGAGAAAAAGTTGCCTAATTAATGTATCAAGGAAACAAAACTCGGCTAGTTTTATATTATCGTGGTTTCATAAAAAGATTGTTACGATCATTTGATTAATCAATCAAGTTTTCTCAACTCAAGTATAGACTTTAGTTTAGTACCTCGATTCGAGAAATGGTGAAAAGATTGTTAATTAATTTATCAAATAAATGAAACTCAGTTAGTTTACAGGAATTCTTCATTAAAAATAGCTTGATTAATCAATATGTGGATGAAAGGATATTCTAAAAAAGAGTGGGGTTTTTAATTGTGTGAAAGACTGTTTAGTTCAGGAGATCCTTTATCTACTAGTATAATGTTCTCCTTCCATATTCATCTTTAAGATTTTAACCGTGTTCCTGGTGCTTGTTTTAACAGCCGTTTCTGCTCAAAATGGACAAGAAAAGGAACTGGATGGTAGGTCAAACAGAGTTTTCTTTTGTCGTATAAATGCGATTTTTCAAAAAGTATAACGTTTGAAATTAAATTGGGAATTATATAAAGTATTATACACAAATTATCACTGACAATAGTCATACAAGAATTAAACATGTTTAAATTTAAATTTAAAAAGTACATTTACTGTTTTATAAAAATTATTTTACATATTTTTAAACAAAATAGAGATGCGTGCATATAAGAATTAAACATGCTTAATTTTACATGAAAAAAATTATATAATTATGCATTTAATGTTTTATATGAATTAAACATGTTTTATTTTACCTATAAAAAATTAGATATAGATGCAAATTTACTGCTTTTCTTTAACATTAATACCTAATGTAATAAAAATGGGAGAAATTTTAAATGTATATGAACCATTACAATGTTGTGACTTTAATGTCAATAATTTCAATTACATGTGTCGATTATTTAGAATGTAGTCGGGGTTTAAGAAGAGCGCACCCAACACAAGAAAATGGCTACCAAATATTCGTTAGATCAGGTGGACATTCACAGTGGTTAGACAGACAATGTTCACAATATCAAATATATGAACAGCGTGTTTGTGGGTGTTTAGAACCGGACAATTCACCAATAGAATTACCACAACCAAGGCAAGATAACAGTTTCCAGGCTGAGAATGGTAACCAGGAAGTTGCCGTTATCCCGGACGCCGATGGCAACTGTGCGTTCCACAGAAACAGTAACTATGATCCATCTAAATACGAACGATTTAGTGAAAACGGTTGGGTGGAGGAAGATTGTAACTGGCCATTTTATACCGGTTTAATCTGGGATCAGGAAAATTGCCGATGTGAATGGGGACCAAATCCATCTTTCCCTAAGCTTGTGGATAATGATGTTGGTAAGTTAAACTTTCAGATTTACTAAGGTTTGATAAATGATTCATCAAGAAAGGTCTTACCCTAAATATAAAATGATATCCAACAGACTCTTTTATTATTATTTATCATTATTATTATTCCGCATTTATACAACGCCACTTTAAAGCAGTACCGAACATAAACCTGCTTTGGGGAGGACAAGGGGGTTGGATGGCTGAATGGTTAGCACGTGTGCGCTGTATCATAAAGTCTGTCATTGACTCACATGGCGGGGTTTCGATTCTCCGGTTGTACGTGACAAGGGGGGTAGGTCGCCTGTCCAACCTCGTGGGTTTTCTCCGGGTCCTCCGGTTTCCTCTCACTGCTAAAGACCCCTACGCGCAAGCGAATTATATTAGTCCCGAAATGGCCTAGTTTGTGTCGAGTGGACCTTAAACCCCATCTCTCCCCCCCTCTCTCTCTCTCTCTCTCTCTCTCTGGGGAGGACAAAATCTGGGCAAATTAAAGATTATTTGAGGTAGAAGCATGTTTCTGATTAAATAGCCGCGTTTTCGATTTTTCGACCAGGTATTCGTCGCTACACCATGAACTGGTCGCTAACCGCTACTCATCTTGTTCTTGTTTTTCTTCTTGGGGTGACGCTCTTCGAAAAAGCCAAGGCTCCGTCAATACAAGTCCGATCCGTAAAAATTGTCATGCTTGTTTTTTTTAACAATTCTGTATCGAATTGGTGAATTAGATTTTTGAATTTCATCCAACAACATGGTCAGTTCCTGGTCCATGATACGATCGTACTTGTTTAACTACAAGTGCATGTAGGATGAATTAACATTTTACAACAGAAACACAACAGAAATGTGTTAGGCATGTGAACAGCTCAAGCGAGAAGAATAAATATATTATATCGAAAACATCTTCATCTGAACATCGTTTGAATATTCAGCATTTGTATGTTTAAAGATTCTCTAGAACTTAAATATAAAATGCATCACTACTACTAGTTAGTAGACGAGGGTTAACTTCCGCCTCCATCAAGAGTGATATCACAAATTCATTGACTGGAAAAGGTTATATTTCTTTTTTCTCTTTTTTTTCTGAAAAAAGTGTATACGTTTGCTTTGAAATGGGCTAAAGTTAACATAATTGTTTGAAGAATAAACGCTTTCATTGACATAAAGTGCCCCGTAGTCTTTGATGCAAACCGCTGATTGTGCCTTAATGGGCTGCTAAAACACGTTCTTTCATATTTGTTTACTATTGTTTTTGAACTCGGTTCTCTGTTCAACTTCAGTCAATAATTTACTGTTATTCTTGCCTTGAAACCCGTGTGTTAGTTTAAAACGAACAATAATGAAATTGTTCATATGCCTCGTAATCTCGACCGTAAATTTGCTTTTCTCAATCAAACAGTTTTAGATTTTGGTTAAAAAGATTTCGATTTTGTTAGATTAAGTAACAATGGGTGGGTAAGGTTCGCCTTACTAGGTACAACTCAGTAGATGCTATATAACCAAGAGCGGTTCAAAAGTCTAGAAAAAAGAAAATTTGGAATCAATTTCACCTAAATTGTATCTCAGATACTTACGAGTATATATCATACTCACAGATAGCTTGGAATTACCAAGTATGTTCAAAGACGAAACTTTGGTCGAATTTGACGTGTTTTGTTTTGACTTTTCTTGACAAAATCCTAAAAATAAATACCTACAACACAGACTACATACACATTATAGGTGAAAAACCTCGACATAGAAGCACCAACTTCTGAAAGTCATGCTTAAACTATTGTTTTATAGAGTTCGAAGTAGTGAATTACGAGTCAACGTTTTATATTCCTTCAGGAACGAGGAGAGTTTGATGGCCAACTGGTCTAACATGTGTGCTTTACATCACAATATCTATAATTGAGCCATGTGACGTGGTGTCAGTCCAACTCTGTGGGGTTTCTCTAGTCTCCCGGTTTCCTTTCACTGCTAAAGACCCCTACGCCCAATCGAATTCTTTAAATAAAATTGAACCCTATGTTAGTCCCAATATGAACTTGATTGTGTTGAGTGAACGCTAAACCTCATTTCTCTCTTATCTCCTAGAACGCCTGGTGACATCTTCTAAAGTTCTCCGAGTCCATACTCTTCTGGGTTTACATTAATATGTCAAGGTGTTTACTCCAAACTTTATGTGTTTTTATTTCAGTTTTTGTCCCAGCACCTTGTCTTCTCATGTTGAATATGACATTTGATGACGCCATTAAAGATGAAGGTAGAGATTTATGGTTGAAGAGAAACACTAAAGATTCGACCGACATTGTGTCAGATCCAGGAGCAATCGGGAGAGCAGGTCGATTCCAGGGAGATAACTCTAACATCGCAGTTCCATTCTTCAAAGGCAATTCATTCGGCACTCTGTTCAAAATGGCATTCCGTTTCAAGCTTTGTGATGACCAGCAAGAGTTCAAAATAGACAAAGCCTGTGATGGGGGTTCATCCACACCTTTTGTTTTCACGTTTACCGGTTGGGATAGTAAATTTACAGTTGCCATGGAGACTATGAATACTATTGGACCAATTGTAGAAGAATGCTTTGTTCCACAAGTAAGTCTCGCTCTTAATTTATCATTATTTTTTTATAGAAAATTCAGAATGCAGTGACATGAAATGAAATGGGGTTTAACGCCCTACTGTATAATGAAGACGGACAGTGTGCTATGAGGAAAATTTTGCCCGGGCAGCGGCACTATCGCCTACTCTTATATCGAATTCCAACTGCCAAGGGATCTTTTGCGTGCATGCCAATGTATACACGGGACCTCGGTTTTTCGTTTTATCCGGAGGACTAGACAAGGGGGAACCACGCCGGAAAATCTGGATGAACTTTCTCGGCCAATTCAAGGATCGAACAGGCTAGCGAGCCAGCGTCTTGCCCACTTAGCCACGTGATCCCCTCCGGCAAAAAGAACTACGAGGTCAAAATGTAAAGCATTCCACAGACCAGCGTGGTATTATAGTCGCGAGCACAAACGCGGAAGATCATCCATCCCTTTCCGGTATTATTAATAACGGTGACTGTCGAGAAAGTTCCAGGGTGCTTTCCCCCTGGCAAAGAGTAGGCGACAGCTGCGCTGGTCAAATTTCCCCTGATAGCACAATGCATGGGGTATGCTCGTCTTCATTAGCCCGGTTGACTGGGGAGAGTATAGATATGTTACCGATTTTGTTTCTTGTAATTTTGAATTGATATTTAGATAAATATTTACATAATATATTATATTTGAAATAAACATGCATATTATATTTCATATTTTAGACCAACAATGGTTGGAACAGTGTAGTCATGATTTATCAAGATAACTTTCTAGAAGTCATGATCAACGATTCACCCTGTATTTCATCAGAAAAATATTCAGGTAGGTCAAAACCATATCAGTGAGAAGATTTTTGTTGTTGGGCCATGAACTGGGCTCCAAGTGCTACTCATCCTGTTGATCTTTCTCTTGATCTTCTTCTTTGGGGCGACACTCTACGGAGAAAACCTAAACCCCGCCAATTGAAGTGTGATCGACCTGCCACTTGACATGTTTGTTCTTTGGAATATTTGGCATCGATTGAGGGACTTTCGATTTTGGATATGATATCACAATTCTAAGATGGCGGCGATGATTAGTACACACTTACTAGTGATAAGCACTGACGTATGATAAACAAACATTATTATGTAGCTCTGGGTTATTATTTTGACATGCTATCATCAGATACGAGAATTTATATATACTCTTCAAAAAATGAAGGGGATATTGAAATGCAAATACCTATGTAGGTTGTGATATGATAAATAGTCATGGACACTTGACATGCTTTGAGAGTATGTTCACAGATGAAGAACTTATCACCGCAACAGAACCACTGAGCTGCACATGCGACACGCAATAGCGCCATACACGTGGGAGGGGTTCATTGTCAAATTTGACACTTCAAGGAAGGGTTGATGAAAACTGACGCGTGCTGGTTTATCTATCCATGTTTGCTTTCCTATCGGTTCTTGCATAAGATTTACTGTTTAGCGTATCTTTGCTTTAGTGTGTTACGTTTAATTTGATCGGGAGACGCGTTCGTCGACGTCAACATCAACCGACAAGACTGCAAGAATTGGCCGTGGCACTGCAAGAGGAGTGGGCCTGATTTCCCCAAATCGTGATTGGGCGGTTGTTTAGGAGCATGCCACGACGAATTGCTGAATGTCTTAGGATTGGTGGAGCAATTACTCATTATTAAGACAAAAATTAAAAACGTCCATTTTCACTTTTGACGGTGTATCTCTTTGCGAGTGAAATGGGGCCGTCAGATAAGCCGCCCATATGAACTGTTTATGTTCATGTGTAGGCAATTGGCCTGTTATTAACATAAACTGGTTACCTCTAATAAAAACAGCAGTGCATTTCCGCAGTTTTTTATTGTTTCTAAATATCCCCAACTTTTTTTGAAGAGTATATATTCTGGCCGCGAATTCACAAAGCATTCTGTCTGAAGTTTAGTAGAATTTACTCAACTTTCATTGTTTTTGTGAAATATCTTTGATCCACAAACATAGTTTCTTCTTAATGTATTTGGTACATTAAAACAACAATCTATTTTAAAGGGCTATTTTTTAGTTAAAAGGGGGCAAAAAGTTTAAGAATGCTTTGTGAAATCGGGACCAGCTCTTAAAATGCGTAAATTAACGATGATCTCGGTACAGCGGAACAATTAATACACATTATTTATATAAAAATGTTATTTAAATTCAAATTTAGGTGAAGTGAAGACGTCTGAATGCCCTATTAATTTCCCCGGTGCAAATTTCTGTGGAATGATGGATGAGGTATTTGTTTTTCTATTTTTCGTGTGACAATTGTGGCCATGGGGTATATCATCATTCACGGGGTTGTCTGTTATTGGAAAGTACTCTGTTATAGAGTAACTTAGTATATACATCTCCCATTCTTGATTCCGCTTTAATTCCGTACATCTTATCAAGGCTAGATGTTGTAAACCTGGCTGTCGTTGCTTCAGGAACATGTAGTATATAGGACAGTCATATGTTTTGGGGTATAGGAAGGATTTGAATTTTGTCCAACAGATGGAACCAAAATTATTGTTTAGACTGGGCTTGGGTCTGGAATTTCCATCGTATTTCTTGATCAATCGAAGATGATCGTCTGGTTAAAAACCATGCATGGTGATCTTCTGTGTAGTCCAGATGACTCGGAAATCTGATTAATAACCATAGTAATCTATAGTGCAGTCCAGATGACTCGGACATTTTGTTAATAACCATAGTGACCTATAGTGCGAGCTAGATCACTCTGACAAAGTGACAATAAGAATCTGTGAAAACGTGATGTTCTTTAGTCCCTCGGCAATTTCCAAAATCTGATATGCAAGTTAGCTTGGCATATTATCACGAATAGAATGAATCTTTATTACGCAATAGTCAGGACAGCACATCCATAACAACACAGTTCTTATCCTAGATAACATCATGACGTTAATTATACGTAAAATGTACGTCAATGGGTCAGTAATACGGTTTACGGTAGTTTACAGTTTACCATCATTTTGCTCAGCTGCATAATGTTAATTTAACGTCAGAAAATGCGTCATTGCGTAATGATATACAGGCAGGCGTCCTGGAAGATGTAGATTGTTAATGGTAGAAACTAGAGCTACCAGTGGCGCTGGACACGACGTGATACAATACACTGGACTTTCGCCTTTTGATTGCGTTTGATTGGTCGGAGGAAAGAGCAGTTGGGTGCAAGAAAGGTCGATCTATATGTAATCACCAAAATAGGACAACCCTCTTTAACTTTCGGAGCCACGATTGCTCAGTGAGTATGGCACTGGCCCACTAACCTGGGGATTCTGGGTTCGATCCCGGTATGGGTCGAGAAAGTTCCTTGGAATTTACCAGCCTTATTTCCCTTACAAGAAAAAAAGTCTAGTCTTTCAGATGAGAAGAAAATCCGAGGGCCACCCATGTGCTCGCGAAAGATCCATTGACCCATGAAGAGTAGGCCGAAATAGCGCTGTCCGGGCAAAATCTCCCTTATAGCACACTTCAATGGCGGAAAAGTGGGACATTAAATCCATTTTATTTTATTTTGTATTTTCAGTTTTATATCACAAGAGGTTGTCGATATTAACCAAGAGGGGCAGGAATAGCCAATTAATTCGGTTTTACTCACATTGAGAAGAGAATTACATCTACTACTTAATTCATTATAAGACTTTAAAACTTGTATATTATTATTGTCATCTGTTAAATATTGCTCCTATTTTTAATATTTTTAGATTCGTTAATAAATATAAGAATGCTTTATGTATTCAAGTAGACCTTTAATGTTCTTCCTATCCTTAATTTCTTTTGAAATATCCTTTCAGTACATAAAGGTATTTTCAACATATAAATGGAAATATAATTTGTAAAATTATAATCTATATCAATACATGAAAAGCGGGACACGAATGTCTTGAATCGGATCAGACGGACTTTGTGTGTATATTGGCCACCGTTAT
The DNA here is from genome assembly GCF_932274485.2 of Patella vulgata. NCBI lineage: Eukaryota > Metazoa > Mollusca > Gastropoda > Patellidae > Patella > Patella vulgata. The sequence goes on from NC_065885.2 coordinate 12,179,208, forward strand.
TTGTGAGACCAACCTTTGTGTTATTTGTCGTCATGTTTCCCATTCTGAATATTAAAATTCTTGGCTCTCTGTCAGTTCCCACACTTGCTTCTTCTAGTCTTGCTGTACTTCCTCTGGCTATTTTATAATAGATATATTAAAGAAAGAAACGAAGCAATGGTAGACTGTTTTATTTGAACACATATTATACTCATCCACCAAACATGGAATAAACATTCTACTATTAGAGAGCTTTAGTTAAGGTATTTAAAGAGAACGTCTTCTAAAACATGGTTCTTCCGGGTAAATGGTATGCTGGTTAATTTATATAATCATAATCATATAGAAACTCTTTAAGGCCGTTTTTAATACCCCAAAATTTTAATAAAAGGAGATAGTTATTTGATAAAAGCGGTTTGGAAAACTTTTGTAAATTCTGATAAAAGAAAAAAATTTAAATACATTGATCTTAATTGAGCACTACGAAAGGTGTATTCAAGCTAAAGTTTCTCAATTGAAACCAAAATGCAGACCAAGCGATAAATAATTAATTGTAGGCCAACCCAAACTAAGAACAAGTACGATGGTACACAATTCGATGTACGTCAGTTGATGCGCAATTGGCCAAGGAACAGGCATGCCAAGTTCACGTCGCCTCAAAGAAGAAGAAGAAAAAGAAGAAGATGTGTAGCGCGTGGGGCCCAATTTCTGGTCAAGAAAAAAATAAAAGAATACAATACACAAGTTGAAACACTACCAAATACATAAATGTAATTAATTATCTACAATTTGCATTAGATGTAATTCTGTCCATCATACAGGAAATAAGATTAATATAGATTTTAACATGCCGCATCACATTCCAGTCATTGTCTGTGTTAGTCATGCTGTCTAAAAATACAGAAGTCTACTACTACAAAGTTTTGAATATTTATGGACTACTGTAGTTTTAGAGAAATGGCCATTCACATATTATTTATCGTAATGACCGTCTATATTCTAAACGCCCCTCTACGTTATTGGTTTATACTAATGCTGAGAAAGCGTCAATTTTGTTCTCAATCATATCTGGGGGTTCTGGAACGTTCTCTGGATGGGGTACCTCTTCTTCAAATCGTCGACAGTACCGAGAAATGGTTATCTACAAGTGATAAAAAGAAAAGATTTTAGTTTAAAATCAGATGTCAGATGCGTTTTGTTTAATGGATCCACTAATTAGTTCTTCTAATTTAATTGCATTATGTTGTTATATGGAACACTGTAGATGCCATTTCCGACAACTGTGGGTTCCGGCTCCCCTAAATTGAGTCTGAGCGGAAGGGAAGGGGCTGGACCCCATGTACTTATCGTCAGTGTAGGTAGTGTGATAAGTCCTTCTCCCCACCCTTCACTTACCAGTGAGTTTCTAATATAGAGATGGGCGCTACTAAAAATTAATTTATAGTAAAAATATTTTTCGTTTTGGAATCTAACTTTAGTAGAACTTACATCATCAAGATAACCAACATATCTTGATTCTTTCTCCAGTGGATCAGTTCCAATAGTCATAGGACAAGATGTCTTCTGCACAGGTCCTATAATATAAAAATAATCAGTTTCACTCAAAATCCTTTTAAAAACCATTAAATGTAGAATATTATCAATTTTTAATTAAATAATATCTGAAATTTAATAACAGGTGCCCACAATTATTATCTTACCTCTAAATTCTTCTGAAATGATACACGGTTGGCCATCAACACGAAGTAAGAGAGTTCCATCTTCATAGATAAGCGACACCTTATGCCATTGGTAGGGAAGCTAGAACAAACAAAATCATTTGAATAAGTTTAAAACACACTTTCAAGGGCAAACTGATCCGTGCTCTCTGTGAAAGATGAAATAAGGAAACATTGATGATGCGTCAATATTACACTTTTTATTCATTATCGATAAAATTCTGAAACTATTTTTTAAATTTAAAAATGTGTTTAATGTGACATTTCAGCTAGGACTAGTTACTCTTACTGATACAAACCAATCTATTTTTTTTAACATATTTGTACTCCATATCATTTCTTTTGAATCTGGATATTTCATAATATTGAAAGAAGGCTTAATTTGTTATTCACCCTTTCTTGAAAAAGATGCACAAAAGAGTACACACGCTGTTAAATTGTTGATTATAAACACAAAACACGCCGGGGTAAACACAAACTCCATCCGCCACTAGTCCATGTGGTGGGAAGAGTAGTAGCATGGTAACTTTTAAAAAATCAGGGGAGTTAGGGGTTCGGGCTGTATCATAAGATCGGTCATTGAGTCAGCTAGCGTTATTTCGATTCCCCGGTTGTACCTGGCAAGGAGTGAGTTGTCCAATCTCGCGAGTTTTCTCCGGGTCTTCCGGATTCCTCCCACTGGTAAAGACCAATTGAACCATATGTTAGTCCCGAAATGACCTAGTTTGTGCCGCGTGAACGTTAAACCCCATTTATCTCTCTCTTACAAAAATAATAATTCTATGGCTTTATTTATTGTGCTACCGGAATAAACTATAATTATAATCTAAGCATAGAATCCAAACTAGGTGCTGCTCAGGTTGCCTTTCTTATGAATAGTTAGTTACAAAATCTTATAATAGTCTCGTGTAAGCTTGTAGTGAATCGAAAATGATCTTGGTGACTGTTAACACTCTCGACTTCGGTCGGTAACAATAAATGACTTCCTTTTGTGGGCCATTTCCGGATCCACCATGGCAAAGATTGTTTTGGCATTTCAACCATTTCTGTCACTTGTGTGAAATTAATGGACACCAACAATGTCCGTAAATTGTGACAACATCATAGGACTGAAGAGGTTTAAAACAGTGTTATATTAAAACCAAAGGTAAATCAAAACTAACAACTTACAAGATCTCTTGTACAGACTATGGCCTTGCGAACATTGGCGGTTTCGAATGCCAACAAAAACGATTGATCTTCGGCCCGGAAACCAATGGCGATAGAGGGCGTGGTATAACCCAGTTCTGAGACGTTACATCCGTTTGACATGATGATTTGGTATTTATCTTTGGTATCAGACTTCTTCTCGGCTTTAAAGCTGAATTCAATTTGAAGGGAATCACTCATCTCATTTCCAGCAAAATACCATACTGTTAAAAAGGCGTCTTGTAAATAAGCGGCCCTGGTGCTCGTTTTGCCTTGTATCTGTCGTAAAGACAAAATGGCGCCCGGGTTCAGCTCAATAAATGACGACTTGGCATGGTCGATGAGCCCAGTTTCAAATGTGGCATTAAACATGGTGTCACAGGGTTGAGCTTCTGAAAAACAAAACACAGAATGTGATGGGATTTAAAGTCTAACTGTTTTCTGTAACAACGGGATAATGAAGATGGACATACGCCATGCAGTATGCTATGCGAGAAATATTGTTTGTCCGGCATTTTCCTTGCCTAGGTCCGGCACCTCCATCAACCGGGCTAATGAAGATTGGCATACGCCATACGATGTACTATAAGAGGAATTTCGCCCGGACAGCGGCGCTATACTATTGTTTCGATTTGCAATGTCAGGGGTATAGGTACTGTGACTCTAATAAAAAATAAGAGGCAGTGAATAATATTAAAGATCAATTAACATTCATTAAGATTATATTGGAAGTGGTAAAAAATATTTTCTGAAAGTTCAAATATTTCGTAAAATGTTTATATTCAACTGTGTGTATCTTAGTATCAAGTGAAAATCTTACCATCGCCATGAACGAAGTTTTCATTGGAATCAGGTCCCCAGATACATCGACACATCGTCTGGTGCCATATTAGCCCTGAAACTGCTAGATTACAGTCCCGCACAACCCATTTCCGGTTTACCATTTGTTCGTATTTACTGCTATTAAATGAATGGGGTCGATAATCCAGACATTTGTGGGGTAATTCCAGGGCATCCGATGCGTATTCACACCTGCACAACGTCTGGTTCCACACCAGACCTGTCTGACAGACCTGTTCATACCAACCTTTATTATAGTAAACTAAAAACTTGTTGGGATCAGTTTTGTGAGTCTGATGCGTTGCTGAACAATCTGAGAACGAAAACATTAACGGATATTAATCTCTGTACAATATTCTGATTTACATGATACTTATTTCTTTTAAGCTATACTGTAACCAAAAGGAATCGTATCCAGGACGAGTCGTAACCAGAGACTGTCGTTATATACCCTCTCGTAACCAGTTTAGATACATCCTACTCAACGTTCACAAGTCGACTCGTAACCAACATAAGAGTCCCAAATATGTTCATTTTTAGTTTATCAGAGCCTACAGAAGCAGTTCTACATTAAGGGACTACCATCCTGTGCCTTAGGCGAGGGTCCAGGGGTCGCCTAGGCCCCGGAAGCTCCTGGTGTTCTGGATCGCCAGCGACGCTTTCAAAGCGATTTCTGACTAATAAAATTACTCAGCAACAAAGTGAAGTTTTAATTCTTTTCTAAATCCCTTACCTTGAAAACACAATCGATGGTGGTTTCATGTGATGCTGAACTGGACAAATATATGCATAATAATTCCAAGGTTGTGGACACTCTAGAGGTCACAATGTTTATCCGATTTTGATGAAACTTATAATGTATATTTATAGCCCAAATATCTCATATGTATATTGCGTGTAATAACCCGGAGAAAGGAGCACTTACGATCAAATTATTGCGAGGCTAATTGAAATGCGCAATTGGAAATGATGCAATGTGCAACTTGGTACCACGTGTGCCATAAGTTGCCATCCTAGCTAAAAGTAACATTTTGATACTTACTGACAGCAAGTTTGGTAGGAATAGTTGGTTGAATTGTAGTCAGTTTGTTTATATTGTTTACTTCCGCTCTCATGTTCAGTGGTTTTGTCTGCTTTAGCTTTCTGTTGTCTTTTCCTTTATTTGTGGGAAGCGTTAAACACTGACAGATAAGACCCAAGAGGATCAGGCATCGTATTGACGCCATGTTGGTTGTAGAATTACGTTTTTATAGTCTGAAATGATTATCAACATAAGGTAAGGCAATAATAAAATTATGACGAACTCATGGGTTTTCTCCGGGACAGCCAGTTTCCTCCCAATGCTAAAGCCCCCTACTCGCAAGCGAATTATTGAAATAAAATTGAACCCTATTATATTAGTCCCGAAATGATCTAGTTTGTGTCGAGTGGACGTTAAACCCCATCTCTCTCTGTTTTTCAGTTTCTTTCTTTAATGTGTTTTCCAGATTTACCAAATAATGTAATGAAATCTTTTCATACCGTATAAATGAATGAAATATTGTTAATGGCACGTCAGCTCCAACCGGGCTATATTGCGCCAAAAATATACGTATGCTGGCAGTATAAAACAAAGGGATATCACCCTAGGCTGGAGCGGACGTTAAGGCCGAAGAACCAGCCGCCAACAAATCTCTGTATATAGTCATAGAGCAGGAGCCCAGGGGGTTAACCTAGCTGAAAAGTGTACCAATTTTCTCCTATGTGGTATCAATGTATGTATATCTGGTATCATCAGAATGTAAGTCTGCCGGGTTTCTGGTGGTGGGTGTGGTATTCCACGCCCAAAATGCCATGCCCCCAACTATTCTAGATTAGCTCAAAAGTGTACCACATGAAAATCGCACAGCAATGTACCGTACATCTTCGGGTATTACAAAAACACTCTGACAGACATTTCTAGTGGTGGGGTACCCCTGACAGAGCTATGGAATTGCGAGACATTTGTAGTGATGGAGTATCCCTGACAAGAGTTATCTAATTTCCAGACCAAAGCTAGGCTAGATTAGCTCAAAGCTGTACCACCTAAAACAGCTTTGGAGTTGTTCAGTACCACCACAGGAATCATGAGTGACCACTGCCAGACAGTTTGTGCTGTGGGTTGCCCCTAACAGACACGCCCAAAATAACACGACCCCCAACTAAGATAGATTAGTCGGCACTGTTCCTGTGGTCCAAAAAATTAAAAATTATGCCAGGATGCGTAGAATACTAATACCTAGCACATATGGAAAAGGCGATACACTGCGGTTGTAGGAACAATTTTATTTTTCAAAAACGCATTTTTAGCCCCATAAAATGTTTTTTGACCAAAAATCAATTTCTTGCAATCGCAGTTTATCGCCTCTTCCATACGTGCTAGGTATTAGTATCCTACGCAGCCTGGCTAAAAATCTATTTTTTTAGAACACGGGAACAGTGCCTGCGAAGCTAGCCTAGTTGGAGGCGTGGCATTTTGGGGCGTGTCTGTTAGGGGTAATCCACCGCACAAACTGTCTGGCAGTGACCATTCATGACTCCTGTGGTGGTACTGAACAACTCCAAAGCTGTTTTAGGTGGTACAGATTTCAACTAATCTAGCCTAGCGTTGGTCTAAATATTAGATAACTCTTGCCAGGGATACTCCACCACTACAAATGTCAGGCAATTACATAGCTCTGTCAGGGGTACCCCACCATTAGAAATGTCTGTCAGAGTGTTTTTGTAATACCTGAAGATGTACGGTACACTGCAGTAAGATTTTCGTGTGGTACACTTTTGAGCTAATCTAGCCTAGTTGGGGATTATGGCATTTAGGGCGTGGAATACCACACCCACCACCAGAAACCCGGCAGACTTACATTCTGATGATACCAGATATACATACATTGATACCATATAGGAGAAAATTGGTACACTATTCAGCTAGGTTGACCCCCTGGGCTCCCGGTCTATCAGTGTCTTACGCGCTGAGCCAGCGTGGCGCTATTGTATTAAAACAAAGCCTGTTATTTTTTATATATTATAAGAACGCTCTGTTATATTTCTGTGTATTATAAGAACGCTCTGTTATATTTTTGTGTATTATAAGAACGCTCTGTTATATTTTTGTATATTATAAGAACGCTCTGTTATATTTTTGTGTATGATAAGAGGAAACCTACGAGGTTGGACAGGCGACCCAACTCCTTGTCACTTACAACCGGAGAATCGAAACCACTCCAACTGACTCAATGACAGACCTTATGATACAGCACGCACGTGCTAACCATTCGCCTCCCCCCCCCCCACACACACACACCCTGTACTATAAGAAAGCTTTGTTATATTTTTGTGTATTATAAAGGAAGCTCTGTTACATATTTCCACCCGTTCAAGGTTCTGTAGGATTTACACGACCAGTGCAGACAAATACTGGAATCAATGACAACACAGATCACGTGTTTACATGACAATATTCCATTATCCTACAATTGTAACGTCACGTTTTTGCAGATTCTGTAAATTCGTCGAACAAACGCGATATTTGTATTAGATGAGTTAACACCATAGTGGATGACGACATGGTTGATTTCTTGTTTAAACTAAATTCTTAATGGGATGTGTAAACACGGATACGTTGAATCGGGTGAGAAAGTAAGACTTTTGAAGTGTAAAAATCATTTTAAAAGAAGTGACAGATCCCTTAGAAGTTGGAATCCTGACTAGACTAGATTAGAAATGAAATGAAATGGGGTTGGACGTCTTACTGTTCAGCACCGAATATGCTAATGAAGGACATACGCCATATAGTGTTTTATGGGGGAAACATTGCCCGGACAGAGGCACTACGGCCTACTGTTATATCGAATTCCAACTGTCGAGGGTTCTTTTACGTGCATGCCAATGTATATACGGTAAACACCGGTTTCGTCCCATCGAACGACTATACGTTGTCCATTGCCTCCGTCCTGCAACACTCATAATTGACAACAGAAAACAAAATTAATTTATAGCTTACTTAGTCGTTAACTTTATTATTAAATATCACTAATCGTTTACGAATCTTTAACTTTATTATTAAACATCATTTGTCGTTTACTTTATTATTAAACATCCTTAGTCATTTACTTTATTATTAAACATCCTTAGTCATTTACTTTATTATTAAACATCATTAGTCCTTTACTTTATTATTAAACATTATTGGTCGTTTACTTTATTATTAAACATTATTGGTCGTTTATTTTATCACTAAACATCATTGGTCGTTTACTTTATTAAACATCATTGGTCGTTTACTTTATTAAACTTCATTGGTCGTTTACTTTATTAAACTTCATTGGTCGTTTACTTTATTAAACATCATTGGTCGTTTACTTTATTAAACATCATTGGTCGTTTACTTTATTAAACATCATTGGTCGTTTACTTTGAGAAAGTAGTGAACTTTAAGGATCGATTAAATTAAATGGAATAAATTTTATATAAAAGGTTTTCAGACTATGAAGTCAAGCCCATTTTAATAGTCTCTAGTTTACGGCAAACGGCGCGGGACAATAACGTGTATTAGAAATGAAATGAAATGGCGATTTAACGTTCTACACATTTCGGAACATGGCCATTTTGGAAAATAACTCATGCAGATAGACCAGATATCTGAAAGTCCCCAAATATACACAATCAAAAGAGTTTTCAAACTGAACTATTCATAGCGGAATCCTCAAACACCGAGACCAAAGCGTCCATGATAATTTTGAAACTTTCATAATGCACAAATAATATATTCTTTAAAAAAAAAAAAAATAAAATAGTTCCACATTGAACAGACGAGTCTTTAAACTCGATTTGAATGATTCCACTGAAGAGGCAGATTTTACACTTAATGGTAAGGAATTCCATAGATTTGGAGCACTTAACTGGAAATATTTGTATCGAAAAGTTTGAAGGTTAAATATGTTCTTCAAAATTGAAACATTTTTTATTCATTTATTTCTATTTTTTACCTAATATATATACATGTACATGTCTTTAAGAAAAAAATTGTGCTCCCATAATTTAATTACAACATCATTTAATATTTTTCTAAATTGTGTGCCTTATGAAGCTTTCGTTGGCATTCAAACCATGACATATACATTTTGGATAAAATTGAAATCAATTTTTTTTTAAAAATGACAATGACAATAAAAAAATAAGACATCGATTAATTTGTTTCGTTTAGAGTAAAAATATCGAGAAATAAAAGTTTCAAGAAATCTCTCCTTACCTTTTTACCAAGAGGTCTTCATAAGTCACATATCATTGTTCCAACAAGTTGTGAGAGAATTATTGTCAAGGTTCTGGTTTTAAATACCGTTTATTTAACCTTCTCGTAAAACAAAGATTCGCTCGAGGAAATATAAACAAATAAATCTCACATGGAGAACTTTCCTTGAAATCTTTGTCAACAAAGCGACTGGTTAATCTAAGTCTAAACACCATCCGAAACCAATGAAATTGCCGTCGTTTTTAGGAATGTGATACATACACTTTGACATACATATTTTACCCATAAGAAAAATGTGTATCAACCACATATATACCTTTTAAATAAAGTTGAAATCAATTCTTACAAAAAAAAGTAGCATGCGATCAATGTAACTTGGACAAGCCGAATACGACATGGTCCTTTGAAATGAAATGAAATGAAATGAAATGAAATGGGGTTTAACGTCCTACTGTTCTGCTACGAACTGGGCTTATGAAGACGGGCATACGCCATATAGTGTGCTATAAGGGGAAATTTTGCCCGGACAGCGGCAGTACGGCCTACTCTTATATTGAATTCCAACTGTCTAAGGATCTTTTACGTTACTAGACAGCTGTCTTTGTCAAGCCCTCCGTCTTGCATCACTGACAAGTGGGAACTACTGGGAACCACGCCGGAAAATTTGGATGATCTTTCTCGGCCAATGCAGGGATCGAACACCCGACTTACCCACTTAGCCACCGTGACTCCCGATATGGTCCTTTGATTAATTTGTTATTAATGGAATGGGGTGCAGCTAATGGAAAATACAATCACATTTACCAATCAGACCGAAGTAGAATAATTAAATCTGTGCGGATGACAGTGATATCAGGAATGACGGGGGCTTTATTATGCCGATTTCGACTTGGTTTCCCCTTGTCACTGATGCAGGGCGGAGGCCTTACAAGGACAGCTGTCTAGTCGTTCGAATTGGACGAACAACCGAGGTTACGTGTACGCATTGGTGTGCACATAAAAGATCCTTGGCAGTTGGAATTCGATATAAGAGCCAAATCGGAGCAGAACAGTGGGACGTTAAAGCCCATTTCATTTCATCTTATTATGGAGATGTTATCTTAGATTAGCTGATATCTGCTGACGAGAAGTACAGTAGGCTAAATGACATTTTGTGGACGGCAATGATATCAGGACTGGCTTGGGCTTATTATTCAAAAATTAACTTAGATTAGTCGATATCTGTTGACGAGAAGAACAGTTGATTAAATAAATGCGCACGGATAGCATTGGTGGGCGGATTTATTTGCGAGGCTGTTATATTGAAGATTTGTTTCAAGTTTAATCACAGAGAGAGGGGAAATGGAGTTTAACGTCCACTTGACACAAACCAGGTCATTTCGGAACTAACATTTGGTTCCATTTTATTTCAATAATTCGCTTGCGCGTAGGGGTCTTTAGCAGTAGGTGGAAGCCAGAGGACCCGGAAAAAACCCACGAGGTTGGACAGGCGCCCCCTACTCCTTATCACGTACGATCACAAACAGTCAATTGTAAGAGCAGTTATTGCGTTTCAAATAATCAACCAGTCTATTACACAAAGCTGGTATATGTATAGTATCCGCAGATGGTATTAAAGTTACAATTTCATATTTTCTAAGAAAGTCAAAACATAATTATTTCTATGTCTTTTGCTCAAAAGGTTGTCAACTCACTATTATACGATCATAGGTTATCTTTCTCACACTTAAAAATCTTCACACCGGAAATAATAACACAATTACCTCCCAATTACCTCCCTTGTTTTCCTATTCCCCACCATGGAATAGCTATCTTCAAACGTTTGAATTTGAAGTTGAAAATAATATTTTTGCCAATTTCTAAACTGGCAAGAGTGAATTATAGGATTAATAAGATTATTCTTTAACTAAGCAGGACTGTTTATAGATATCATCTATTTTAGGGCTTTATTTTAATACATTTTAAAAAAATATAACTTAAAAATATGAAATTGTAACTTTAATGTTGCCTTAGACACTTTTATTAGGGATATAAGCCTGACTTTATTCGATTTCTTTGTCTTTAAGTATTTAAAGTTAATGCATTTCATGGAATCGGCCAAAGGAATTGCAGTAGGATAAATAAATAAGCATGATGTTCGAACATACGCGAGTGATTCTGATAAATAGAGAATCTCCTACTAGTCTTTTTTGATATCAGAAATGACGAGTGGGAGATTTTATTTATCACCAAATCCTTTCTTACATGCACAAAAAATAAATAAATATAGATTTCACTTTTACTGGACCTGATTACATTACGGCGTAGTGATACATCAATTTTTAATTTAAAAAAATGAAATGTTCTTTGAAAATATAAAAAAAAAGTGGTTCGTTTTTAATTGACCAACCAAATTCATGTAAAGCGATATCTCGCAGTAGATTATGAAATTTTTCACACAAGCGATATGTATCATTGGGCGATAATGAATAATATTTTAACTTTTTATACTATCAACAAACCAGATTGCACTACGAGTGACTGTGACAAAAAAGGTATATGCCCAGATGTCAATTTATTACATTTTAAAAAATTCGACCAATGAGATGGTCTTTGCTAGATTAAATATGAGTGGATGGCATTGATGTTTAAACTATGGTAATGAGGGTATATTCCAAAATGCAATGCATTCACTAGAAGTAAAAGTGTCGCCTTTCAAGAATCAACTAATCAGATACGCAGTAGGTCAATTAAATATGCATGACCCATGTAGTTTCATTCTTCTTCCAACAACGGTGTCGTTCAATTTACCTTATTGGTTATTTGGATTCACTTTGATATACTGACCAGAGCCCGGTTTACCTATAGACTTGGCGGGATGAAGCCTAGAGCCTCAAGATCTGGGGACCCTCTGCCCAATGTGTATAATATTTTTGCCCGGACAGCGGCACTATGGCCTACTCTTATATCGAATTCCAACTGCCAAGGGATCTTTTAAGTGCACGCCAATGTATACACGGGACCTCGGTTTATCGTCCCATCCGAACGACTAGACAACTGTCCTTGTCAGGCCCACTGTCTTGCACCTCTGACAAGGGGAAACCACGTCGGAAAATCCCGATGAACTTGCTCGGCCAATGCTAGCGAGCAACGCTATCACTACGTGCATGTATGTTGGGAGAAGGGGGTTCATTGTGGTCTTTTTCAGTGGTGTCTATTACTTGGTATGCAGATGTTCAATTTTGAACCAATACGATAATATTTCAAGACACTGTATGTTTCCATAAACATTCCAGCGGTGGCACGTGGCGACGTACAAGGTTATTTCTCCAAGAAAAACGAGCGCCATTGTAAAGACGTTTAATTCCTTAAGTTAACAGTCGTCTGGTTTTGAAAGCTGATGATATCCCATACGAAACACACACAAATAATGCCTATTATCGCTGATGTCGTTAACGGAAACTGAGAAATCCTAAGAGTTATAATTTTGGCAATATTTCTAAAAGATGCTCTTGTTATTTAAATGTTAAAAGTTACAGCTACGTAGTCACCTCGACTTTAGAAAATACCGCTGAAATATAATCTACACAATTTAATAACTTGGCGATTACCTCAAAGAAGCTAATCTTAAAAGTTCAAGTTTGTTGCCAATGTTACAATAAAAAAATATATATATTTGGCTTTTCACCACAATTCCTTTTAATTGGAACTCTGAACTTATTCAACTTATCCCCCCCCCCCCACACACACACACACACACCACACTAAATCACCACCACACCCTCCTTTGAAAGCCTTGTGTCAGGGTTGAGGTTTTCGAGGTTTCAATGCTAAACGTAGCCCTAACCACCTAACCATTGTTCGCTGTATAACCACAAAGTCCGTATCCGCTGTCGGCCAACAACGTGGTTTTCCCTGGCGGTGGTGAATAACGGAGAGCCTGACAAGAAACCGCGCCTAGTCGTTCGGATGTTACGCAAGACCGTTGACATACACGTAAGAGAGAGAGAGAGAGAGAGAGAGCGAGAGAGAGAGAGAGAGAGAGAGAGAGAGAGTTTAACGTCCACTCGACACAAACTAGGTCATTTCGGGACTAACATATGGTTTAATTTTATTTCAATAATTCGCTTGCGCGTAGGGGTCTTTAGCAGTGGGAGGAAACCGGAGGACCTGGAGAAAACCCACGAGGTTGGACAGGCGACCCTACTCCTTGTCACGTATACACGTAAAAGAAACCTTGACATTTGGAATTCGACTAAGAATAGACGGGAACGTATTTCGTCTTCATTAGCCTGGTTGGTGCGGAATAGTAGGATTTTAAACTCCATTTTGTTTCATTCTGTTCGCCGAGTCGTGTATAGGGTCGGATTAACTGTGTGGGGTCGGAACAAGTCATGGGGTTGGACCTGAATTAAGAAAAAACATTTTGAAAATCGATTCAATTTAGTGCAATCTGAGGTATATTCTAGGCGAGTAACACAAGTTAGAAATATTGAATATTTTTGTTTTTATTAGAACAAGTTTCAAACTTGAATCAATGTACGAGTCCCAACCAGTCCTTCAAAAGAGGGGGGTTGGGTGGCTGAATGGTAAGCACGTGCGCGCATAAAGTCTGTCATTGAGTCAACTGGCGTGGTTTCGAATCCCCGGTTGTACGTGGCAAGGAGTAGGGTCGCCTGTCCAACCTCGTGGGTTTTCTCCGGGTCCTCCGGTTTCCTCCCACTGCTAAAGACCCCTACGCGCAAGCGAATTATTCCAATAAAATTGAACCATATGTTAGTCCCGAAATGACCTAGTTTGTGTCGAGTGGACGTTAAACCCCATTTCTCTCTCTCTCTCCTTCAAAAGACAAACGGGGAGGGAGAATGGGGTTTAACGTCCACTCGACACAAACTAGATCATTCTGGGACGAACGCATGGCTCAATTTTATTTCAATAATTCCTTTGTGCTTAGGGGTCTTTAGCAGTGGGAGGAAACAGGAGGACCTGGAGAAAACCCACGAGGTTGGACAGGCGACCCTACTCCTTGTCACGTACAACGTACAACAGTCACTAATAATATGAGAAACCTTTATCAAGAAGTAGTCCAATTTGTCCAATTGCGCCACATAAACCCTAGATTTTGTCGTGTAGTTCGGGTTTCAGAGTGGACAGGGCCAAAGTATTTAGCCCATTTTCAGTGTATATACACAATTACATAATTGTTGTTTGTGTGCGATTGTTTGGAGAAAACGGTGAGTATTTCTCTTTGCACGTAGGTGTCCACTGTTAAATTCAACAATATCTCTGTCAACTTGGATCTACTTGTTTTCCTTTTGATTTGGTCAGCTGGACCACATAGATTATAAAAAGATTATCTGGTTTTACGAAAGAATAACATGGATTAGATTAAGGTACACGATAGAACAAAAAAAGATTTATGAAGTGAAAGATCGCTTTGTTCTCTCATCACCTCTGTTTCAATAGACGGAGAGAGAGAGAGAAATGGGGTTTAACGTCCACTCGACACAAACTAGGTCATTTCGGAACTAACACATGGTCCAGTTTTATTTCAATAATTCGCTTGCGCGTAGGGGTCTTTAGCAGTGGGGGAAACCGGAGGACCAGGAGAAAACCCACGAGATTGAACAGGCGACCCTACTCCACAGAGTAAAAATCACGTGTAACCCCGTGGTTTTTTTTTTCCGGGTCCTCCGGCATCCCCCCCCCCCCCCTGCTAAAGACCCCTACGCGCAAGCGAATTGCTGAAATAAAATTGAATCATGTGTTAGTCTCGAAAAAACCTACACGTAGTTTTTGTCGTGTGGACGTTAAACCTCATTTCTCTTACTCTTTAAAACCTGTTGACTATGTAAAGTTTCCACTGAATTAGAACCGATATTAGTTTCACCACATGCAGCAATGAAGATAAGCATATCAGTTTCGTGCACGATATCTGTCACTATGTGAGTGCTCTGAATTGGTGCTCGTCCATAACGTGTATACATTTTTTGTATACTGTGTACATTATGTTTTGTATTGACATATAATATGTACCCTGTATGTGCAGGGTTTTATACTGTCTGATTATGGGACTATTCTATTCTATTCTATTCGTGTACCAATGGTAAAATGTTTATTTTGTCTTAAATATTGGATATCAGAAGCTCATCTTTTCTCGGTAAGATCACAGCATCAATGTTGATTTAAACTGACAAATAATTGGTGTTTTCAATGTCGAAGACTTTGAATGATATTGATTTAGAGACTTATGGCTACTTTAGCTACTTTAATTGAACGCAAACCGGTCCAACAAACCGGTTTGCATTCCACTAGCTTTGATTGGAATAAAGGGAGATAACTCCAGTTTGAACGCATTTCTCCATTTTCAAAACAAAAAATGTGAATTATATGTTGTGATTCTTGAAAAAATGAGAATGCATCGCTTCATTAATGTCAAATTTGAGTATATTATCTTCATTTTTGTGTTATGTTTACTTAAGAATTTAGTGAATGCTGGTAAAGTTACTGTCAGCACGCTGAATCTATGGAATGTAATGTTTTCCTGGGATGTTCGGAAATTTAGGATTGCAGAAATGGTAAAGAACCAATTTTTAACCCTATAGAATGAGTCTAAAAAGCGACATATGGGCATGATTTATTGTAGCCTATTGCAATTTCTCAGGTGTTTGTTTAACTGTAGAATGATCTGTATAGGCGTATCCATATTCATCAAAGAGGGTCGGGTTGATCAAGAAGGATCCACCTTCAGCACTTCAGGATCTTTCATTAGGCCTGGTATTCCTCCTCTAATATTCCTATAGTCATAGATCTTCAGATGGCTAGGACGGAAATAATGAGGTCCACCGGTGTACATATTGGTGTACCGGTGTGTAAAAGAACTGATCATTGGAATTTGAAGAAGAGTGGGCGGAAACAGCACTGTGGACAAAATTCTCCCCTCACATTGCATAACACTAATTAATTGAACTGTTGATAAAACCCCATTCAATTTCATTCATCAGAGTTACATTTTTGATCTTTCATAATTGTAATAGGCTGATTCAGCCATTACCTTTCTACAATTTGTATAAAGCTATTTCTGCTTTTGAAATGATTTCCATTCCGTTTTTGGTTTCAAGCACTTACATGATGTGTTGCAACCTAAAATTAACCTACCACACATGATGTTATTTTAACAGATCAGAGATAGTCATTCAGATATTGCAGTATTTCAAGAAGCCAGATCTGATGTTGATGAAACGAGAGACCAGATAACAGAGCTACAGCATTTATTGCCAGAATTTCGATGGTCTATTTACAGAACAGCAAATACAGTAGAAAAATACAAACCTTATGGGCGTTTAAAGGGCTGGGAAAAAGAAGGTGGGCTAATAATCTATATCATTTAAGCTTATTATAATTATCTTGGCCTTTGAATATTACAAAATAGCATCACAGGTTATTATATGGAGATTCGCATGTCATCTTACGATTGGTTCGGAGGCAAAACTAAAAGCTTATTCTTGTCTGTGAAATATCGCCGAAGACATTGTTAACTGGTGGATTCGGGATTGAGACCAATTTTCTCAGACATGCTAATTTGTCCAGACTAAGATTTGTTGCAGTCGAAGCTGAAACAAAATAGACAGGAGTTACATATTGGGACATTTTAATAAATATACAGGCCTAATTATGATCAATGCAACCTCTGATCATTTGTAATTTTCATTTTTACAGGACTAGTTAATTAGTTCGTAAAAGAACTTTTATGGGAAGTTTCTTAAACAAATATCCTTTTTTGAGAAAGAAAATTCTTCCCTTGTGAATTAAATACTTTGTTTGGAGAAGTTAAATTCAATAAGATCTACAGCTATACAGTGCTATCAATAATTCGTAAAATTAGTCATGATAGAAACATCAGACTATTGACCAATCGTATTAAATCACAGATCATATTTCGTTTTTGGTTTTTTTTTATAGTTCAAAATTTCGTTTTACTTATCTTCACAACACTAGGATCTGAAAGAGTTGTTATATAACTAGGTGTTCTAGTTAATGTGAGGAATTATTAGCCAATGAAACGATCTGTTACGACGAGTTCTTGGCATGCACGGAACTGTGGGTAAACCCCTAGAAACATCAACGCTGATTGATTATTCAATGTCTGACCCTGACAAGACCTCCTAGTACAACTGGTCACATCTTCATGTAGTGTAGGCCATCGAAAGTATAAAAAAGTGAAATGAAATCAGATTATCTATTGACTATTTTTGTTTTTCAGGTTTAGGCATACTAAGTAAATATCCAATTATAGAAGTTACAGTTCAACATTTACCACGTACAGAGGGACCAGATACTAATAAAAGAATAGCATTACATGTTAAGATAAGTCTTGAGAGGAGAAAAATATTGAATATTATTGCTGTACATTTTTCCTATCATCGGCAACAGCAATGTGAAAATTCCATAGCTGTTTTAAATTTTATATACAGTGAGTTGAATAATTTAATTTATTGCTAGATCAGTAAAAGAATTGGAAATTTAAAAAAAATCTCAAGCTGGGAGTTTTATTTTCATCCATTAGTTTTGTCCTACTTTTAGATTCTATATACATGTACCGGTACTGTTAATAACAGTAGACTTATTCAGGAAAACCCTAATGCACCTAAAAGATCCCTTGGCAGTTGAAATTCGATATAAGGGTAGGCCATAGTGCGCTGCCCGGGCAAAATTTCTCTCATAACACACTGTAATATGTATTATGCCTGTCTTCATGATCAGTAGCCCAGTTGGAGTAGAACAGTAGGATGTTAAACCCCATTTCATTTCATTTGCTTTTATATTTTATTCTGTTAAATTGATTTGTTAAACCCAAATCTTCCAAAGTTTTATTAATCTCATCCTATTTGTTCCAGTGAAAAAACTTCAGAATGTTATTATTGTTGGAGATTTTAATACATACGAAGATTATCAGTACCCAGTACAAGTTTTTACGAGAAAAGATAACAGAGTGAAAAACGAATGTGATGAAGCAAAAATAGATTTACCAAAACTGTCCAGATTTCAAGATGTCTGGCAAAGTAAATCGAATAAAAAAGGTTTTACATTTAGCAACATGGTGAGTCCCATTTTTCATGTTTATCTTCTGTAAAAAAGCATCACATTAGACCAGATTTTGTTAATTTGAAGTGAGACAACTGACAACCATACTTAATTAGTGACACTGGCTCACTAACCCAGAGGTCATGGGTTCGATCCTAGTGTTGGCTAAGAAAGTTCCTTGGGATTTTTTAGCTTTGTTTCCCTATGTCAGTGGTTCCGTATCAAGGAGGGTGAGAGGGGGGGGGGGGTATCTGGCAAGGAACAAATAATGTGTTTAGATTGGACGAAAAAGTGAAATCCAATGGCATGCATATTAAAGATACATTATGTAAGATTTAGTTAAGGAACTGGCCATTCTTGTTATAATAGTTCAAAAATAGATAATGCAAAATGAATATATTGAAAATTTTATCCAAATTACTTTATTCTGAGTGAAGTTATCAATTTTTGTAGTTTTGACAAGATGTGTGTGTTGATTGTTTATTATCGTAACCACAGTACTGATTGTTCGAGTCTTAGCCTCGCTTCTCCATTTTTAAATTAAATCATTAATTGGCTGAACCGCTCTAATTTCCTTAAAATTGGAGCCATCTGATGACATCCATGTTGTCATGTTAGTAAATGTCTAATTAATAATTTCGATAACATTTACGGGCTAAAGAAAGACCTGCAATAGGCAGATTTAGCTCTTGCATAATTTATCTTTAAACAATCCTTGATAGATGGGATTTGATGAAAAATAGGTGGAAAGTTTAAAAACCACTGCCTAGGCAAAATTGGTCTCATAGAACACTGCATGGCTTATGCTCATCTTCATTAGCCCAGTTCATTTTCAATTAGACTTTGTAGAGCTAATAAAACCAATTTAATTTGATGTTATTTTTTGGGATGAAAAATATATGCTCTAAAAGAATGATTTCAACTTTTGTACTAAATTATTATTTCTGTTACCTAGTAAAGTAACTATATTCTCTTTTCTAGCCGTCACCAGGATATGAAAGTCGTCCCGATAGAATTTTAACATCTCATACATATCATATAGAAGAAACATGGTTGAGTGGAGATGGCAAGATTTACAAAGACCGTTACAACAATAGTATATTATATAACAGATTTAGAGTCTTATTAAAGAATACTTATGAGAATTATAGAGGAAAAACAGGATATTCTTGTGTTCACGACTGTGGCCCTAATGGTTCCTGTAGATGTGGTAATTGTGTAAAGGGAGATAACCGCGATTGTGATAGTTGTTTAGAATGTAATGGACCAATGTTTATATATTTTATTATATATTCCATGGTTTTATTGTTATGTATATTAATATTGTTGTATTCAGTTGTTAATATATTGATAATAGCAGCCAGATATAATCAAGACAATATTTATTCAATAATGGGTATAAAGTGCTGTTTATTTAATACAGAGCTTTATGACTATCAGTTAATACCCAAGCGGTACCGTAGATACAGTCAATGGAGAATATGTCAAGTTTTTAAAATTCCTCCAGTTTATTTAATGTTTATTTCTGTAATATTAGGTATATTTCTTGTATGGTTTGGTAGGAGGATGTTTGTATCTAGTTTAAATAATATATATTCTGTGATGAATGAAGAATATTTTCCTTCAGATCATTTAATGTTATCAACAAGACTTTTCCTCTCTTAAAATAAGGGGTATATATCTCAAACCCTTAAAATGAAAGTTCATTGCACTACAGGTGTATCAGGTAATATTGTTAAGTTCAGAGAGACACAAACCAGGTCATTTCAGGACCAACATATGGCACAAATTTATTTCAATAATTCACATGCAAGTAGGGGTCTTTAACAGTGGGAGAAAATTGGGGGACCCAGAGTAAACCCCTGATTTTGGACAAGTAACCCTACTCAGTCTTAAGAGTTCAATACGAACGAAACTAGTCTCTGCTAAATTGGGATAACTGGTCTAATCTCCCACATTTATCTACTCGAGTAATATTTTGATTTATAACTAGCCATTTTAAATTCATGTATATTGTTAATTTTTATTTTTTAATTTATAAATAAATTTGTTATTTGTGTATATTTGTTACAGATTATTAAATCAACTTCAAATAAATGTGAATCGGTTTATCTCGTCTGTTAATATAACATCTAGCTACCAAAATGCTGATTATCAATTTTACTAGGCGATGGCCCACTGTCCAGAAGTTTCTCCCAGTGCTGGTTGGTGGAGAAAGCTTCTCTGGATTTTCCAGTCTGAGTTAACCCTGACAATGGTCAATAAACTGATGTCGGATAGTGCTAAGATCCTCAAGTAAAAGGATGATTATCTGGATAGAATTTCTGAAACAAAAAATTAGTAGTGAGCTAACAGGAGCAAAGCCCAACAAGGAGAACATTATTCAGTACGCAGCACCAAAACTCTAATAGTAAGTGTCAGAGGACTGCACTACATGCAAACAAACCTGTGGACAAGACACAAACTACATCGACATTACAAACAATAAACAACAAATATCAATCAATTGATTAAATTTCGGATCTGATACTGGGAGGCTCTGATGATGATGATGATGCTGGAATCTGGATCACTAATCACTTACCAGTAGGTCCCGGGGGGGCGGGCCGAATGATTAACGTGGGCGTGTTGCATCATAAGGTCTGTCATGGAGTCAAGTGGCATGGTTTTGATTCCCCGCTTGTACATGACAAGGAGTTGGGTCGCCTGTCCAACCTCCTGTTTCCTCCCATTGCTAAAGACTCCTATCCAGAAGCGATTGATTGAAATAAAATTGAACCATCTGTTAGTCCCGAAATAACCTAGTTTGTGTCGGTGGAGATAAAACTCACTCTCTCTCTCTGGTTTGATCCTGGTGTTGGCTGAGATACAGCCTAGCAAGGAACAGTGTCTAGTTGTTCAGATTGGACAAAAAACTGAGGTTCTCTGTGTGGCCTATTCATGGACGTGCATTTAATAGACTATTTGACATATAGAATTAGAATTAAGAGTAGACCATAGTGTGGTTGTCTGGGCAAAATTTTTTCTGATAACAAACTGTACTTGTAGGGTGTATTCCTGTCCACATTAGGATGGTTAATTGGTGCAGAAAATATAAAATACAGAACTAACATAGACTTCAAATGAATTCACAACTATTTAAATCGACATTTATTTCAAACAGTTTTATTCACGAAAATATTCTACGAAATTCTTTATTAAAAAAAAACCTTTTTTTCGATTTTCTTTATTGTAATGTTGAGCTTCCATACATGTGGAGAAAGATAACATTAACCGGTTGTAAACAATCGGTTTAGCATTGCCTTTAATTGATTGGTCAGTTAAATTCATAGTGACTTCCGGTTGTAGACGATTATTTATTATTATTTGCAGTTTTCACGAATTTCTGAAGAAAAATGGATATTTTGATGGCAGAAATAGAGAGGAAGAGGCGGCAAATAACAGATAGCAATGTATTGGTAAATATTTTAATTCAGGATGGCCAAAAAGCCGACCTGAATCGTTAGACTTACATAGTCCCAATTCATGTGTAGCCAGCTAACTGATGATATGTTGATTGAAGTCGAAATCCAACCCCGATCGATGTTGACCTAGCTTTGAGTATTGTATCAGAGGTATTTATAATTAAGATGCCCAACTTATATGTTTCCAACGCATACATACCGATTATTTGAATGCTGACAACTCTATTTCTCATCAGTGACAATCTGTCAAGCAAAACATACATCAAACACTAAACGTATCACACAGAGATAGATAGAGTTTGATCAGCCTGTGAGTGTGTTTGTTTGTACTGTATGTTATACCTGACGAGTCTTTGACTTAAAGTAATAAAGAACTTGAACTTGTGTTATTCCCGATCACTGTAGTGTCATGGGGCTGGCAATGTTTATTTAGGAGTTAAAGTTTCTGTACAATAAGTTGTTTATACAAAGCTACATTGTAGATCAAAGGCTTACACCATCACTGTGATCTAAAACTGGCATTGGGAAATATACAACCTAAATATTTTGTTGGTGATAGATTGTCTTAAGAAAAATGATTTTTTTTACATTTTCAAGGCACCAGATAAAAAGTATTTTAAAAGAGGAGATTTAGCAGCTAAGCAAGCAGAAGATTATTGGAGAAAACATGGTCGACTTCAAGCTGACAGTGAGGTTTGTATAGAGTTGAATGGTTTAGGTTAAATAGTTTCATACCATTACCCTAACTGTTCTCAAAAAGTTTCATCGACTTTACAAAAAGGGAATATATTTTAAAATATTACTCTCTTTCGATATACAACCCCAAATACACACTACCGGTACAAGCTAAACTTATCCCACATTTACACATTCTAAACCATGTGTGTTGTGGTTCCCCTGGTAGTTCTTTCATTGGGAACCTATTCTTTATCAAGCTAGGTGGAAGTGTGTGGGGTTCATTCAGTTCCATGCTAATTCTGTTTAAACTGACGTGTAACATCAATGTATGCTTTAAACTTAATTCCAGAATACGAAAGAAAATGGTGAAAGTTCTACAAATGAAACAGATAATACTCAAGAAGAAAAACAAGCAATATTACCAAGAAAGGAGGTAAATGAAATGAAACAGGGTTTAACGTCCTACTGTTCTGCTCCACCATACAGTGTGCTATGAGTGAAATTTTGCCTGGGCAGCGGCACTATGGCCTACTCTTACATCGAATTCCAACTGCCAAAGAAATCTTTTACGTGCATGCCAATGTGTACACGGGACCTCAGTTTTTCGTCCCATCCGAACGACTCTACAGCTATCCTGGTCAGGCCCCCCGTCCTGTACGACTGACAAGGGAAAACCCTGACGGAAAATCTGTTGAACTTTCTCGGCCAATGCAGGGATCGAACACGCGACTTCCTGGCCAGTGAGCCAGCGTCTTACCCACTTAGCCACGTGGTTCCCCTAGAAGAAAAAAAAGTAAAGTAGGATTAATGGAATTTTAATGTTTCAATACTATGTGACTTCTATTATTGTCAGTAGTTTTAATGTTGATCACCTTTTATATAGATATCATACACAATTTTCAATTCAGTTAGAAATTGTTGTAAATATTATGTTTTAAAAATGATAATGTTTTTCTAGGTTATTCGTAAGTTACGAGAGAGAAATGAACCAATCAGACTTTTTGGAGAAGAAGATTTTGATTCTTATCAACGACTAAAAAAACTGGAAGTTCAAGAACCAGACATTAATAAGGTAAATAAAGTTGTTTGGTTAACTTTATAGGTAGCTGTCACCCTTCCGCAATGTGCCACAAGATAATTTTTTAAATAAAGTAAAGCATTTTTAAATCGTCACAACTTTAAAAATTGACATTTGTACATGATTTTTGTATTAAGACCATTCATGGCACATAAGGGAAATAAACATTTTGGTGATGGAATGCCTTAAAGTTCTGTCACTATTTAATATAACATTTATGTCACATTTCTGTATAAATTGTACATGTTAGTGCAGGAGGACCGCATCACACATAAATAAACAGAAACCCATAAGACAGAACCTTGGACAATACACAGACATTGCAAGCAATAAACAAAACAAAAAATATCAATCAAATAAATTTTGAAAGCCTTTGTAATCTTTTATTGCACAGTTTAATTAATCTGACACTGGTCGTTAAAGCAAATGAACCCCTTTATAGTTTTACATCTACAGACAAATACAAGGACATCAAAATCATTATCAAGTTGATGGATCTGGGTGTCTATCCATACAAAAAGATCTCCCGGATAACTAATTTCTTTGTTTTATAATTTTGATTAGGACCATGGATATGATAATGATTTTAAGACAGCTATGGATAAAGTAGATGAAGAATATTTGGTGGAGATTATGAAAGGTGAAGGAAGTTTACCATCTAATGATGTATCTGTTAAAGATGATGGTACTTCTAAAGATGATATTGACGTGAGTATCAGCAATTCATGTAGCATTTCTACCCACCTTTCAGAGAAAGCAGGGGACTATTACAGGGGAATTATGGGAGATTAGATAAAGAGCTGGCAGTTCTCACTATAATAGTTAAAACTAAGTGGATAAGAACAGTTCAGCCATATTTTGATTTAATTTAAAAATTAAGGCTAATATCGTCGCCTGCAATAGAGATATTTGAATGAAATTTTCAATATATTCATTTTGAATTATCTATTGTCGAACTATTATTGCAAGAATTGCTAGCTCTTTATCAAAATTTTACATAATGTAAAATATAAAATAAAAAGATACAAAAAAATATAAAATAAAAAGATACAAAAAGAGCCAAGGAGGCTGTGTTTACTCAATGCTATTACATTGAACAAAACAGTGAAGAACTACCGGTATTAAATTTGTAAAAATCAGGCAATATGCAAAGTCCAAAACAGAGAATTATAGATATTAATCGATAGTGTTTAAATAACTTTGATTTATTTAATTTAAACAGACTTTAAGAAGTGAAATTGGTAAAGGCGACCCTAAGAAAGATCAAGAAGTAATGTTAAGATTCTACAGGGTATGTATAAAACACAAATATGATTGGAAATTTATTCCTAGTATGTTAATTGAAATACGGGCAATTTGAAATGAAGTAAGCATTCAGGGGCGGATTGGGGCCGTGAACCGACCTGGACTCCCGTGTCTGAGCGGCCCCTTTTACTGACCGCGGAGCCCGGACGGGGGGTCCGGGGGCTCTCCCCCCTGAAAAATTTTGAAAAATGAACCCCAAATATGCGATTTGGTGGCATATCTGATTATAATCTCTGTCAAATAATATATCTCATAACTCGATTAATTTAGGCCAAAACCCCAACCTGCAAGTAATTTCCAACCATCAACCTGTGAAATTATCATATCGTCATATTATTAATTAACACATGTATCGTCAAGAGTCAAGAGAATTAGCGAATGAAACCATCTGTTACGGCGACTTCTTGACGTGTGGAACTGTGGGTAAACCACGAGAAACTTCAACACTGATTGATTAATCAATGTCTGATGTCATAGGGTCAAAAGCCGCTTGTACGACCCCTTACGCAACCTTCCAATACAACTGGTCAGATCTTCATGTAGTGTAGGTAGGCCATCAAAAGTATAAAAAAACAAACAAAATATAGATCTGTATTTTAATCAAATTGCTTTGAAAACTCTTTCAAATGGAGATTTCTTTTTCTCCTTTTCAGCTTATATTAAAATTATGGGGAGAACAATTAAACAAGAGAGAAGAAAGTTTAAAAAGAACAAACAAAGGAAAAATGCAGAGTGCTGTCCATACACAAACAGTTGCTTACTTGAAACCTTTATTTAGAAAATTAAAAAATGGAGTAAGTCTTACACAATTATATTCTAGATTGCCAAGATGTCAGTAAATAGCATATATTTCTAGTTCTACTATTCACGTTATTCATGATTGACCTTAGCATATAGGTCAAGGAATATACCCAGTTTCCCCCACACTGCCATATTATTCCTTCCTGTAGTTGAGTCAGCAGTTGTGTGGTCAAGTATCTAATGTGTGCGCTTAGATCATAAGGTCTGTAATTGAGTGGCATGGTTTCGGTCTCAAGCTTGTATGTGACAAGGAGTACTGTTACCTGTCCAACCTCGTGACTTTTCTCCAAGCCCTCCGATTCTTTCTCTCTTTCTTTCTCTCTTTCTCTCTCTCTTTCACAAGGAGTAGGGTCGCCTGTCCAACCTCGTGGGTTTTCTCCGGGTCCTCCGGTTTCCTCCCACTGCTAAAGACCCCTACGCGCAAGCGAATTATTGAAATAGAATTAAACCATATGTTAGTCCCGAAATGACCTAGTTTGTGTCGAGTGGACGTTAAACCCCATTTCTCTCTCTCTCGCTCTGTGGGTCTCTTGACTTACAGTATATGTCATTTTGAAGATCATAGCAAAACATAACGCAACAACTTGTGCTTAACATGAACATCTTACTGTTCTAAGTAAGTGTTGAAGAACTCTTAATTTATAATGCACCTTTATATTTTCTCAGTGTTTTACAAGTATTTTAAACTTTATGCAAAGATGGATAAAATAGATTTTACTAATGCAGTGAAATTATTGTAATTACATAATAGAAATTGTTCTGTTCATTGGTACATTGTGTAAATGAAATGCCACAGGCCTTTTGTATAGGATCTATTTTGGAATGGCATTTTAAGAGAAGTTTTGTCTTAGTAGAAATCGGCACTGGCCTTAAAAAATTACTCAGATTTGAATTTTTCTGGTGCACAGCTATATAACATTCCATATTCTAATGGAATGTAGATGATAAGTATTTTGTTTCAATGGTATTTAGTAATTGAACTGGATTATACAGGTCACAATTCTAAGGAATACAATTACTGCTTATTATCATGGTTGAGAGAAGCCTAGTTGAAACGTCGCTCAGTAATAAGCAGTAATTGTATTCCATAGAATTGTCACCTGTATATAGTAAGTATTGACAGGTATTTATAATTATTAATATTTTTCAGGTTGTAGATGAAGATATATTAGATAGTTTGGTGTTTATAACAGAACATGTGATGGATAAAGATTATATAAAGGTACTAATATATTTAATAAAAAAGATTATCATTTTACAATCTAATATACCTAATTGAAATGGGGAGCTTCGGTGGACAAGGTGGGTAAGTCGCTGGCTCGCTAGCCTGGAGGTCGCGTGTTCGATCCCTGCATTGGCCAAGAAAGTTCATCGTGATTTTCAGACGTGATTCACCCTTGCAAGTGGTGCAGGACGGAGAGCCTGACATGGACACCAATCTAGTCGTTCGGATGGGACAAAAAAAAAACAAGGTGTCGTGTATACATTGACACATAAAAGATCCCTTGGTAGTTGGAATTTGATAAAGACCATAGTGCCACTGCCCGGGCAAAATGTCCCTCATAGCACACTGTATGGCTTATGCCCATCTTCATTAGTCCAGTCAAAAGCAGAACAGTAAGATGTTAAACCCCATTTCATTTCATTTCCTAATTGAAATTTTGTTATAATTTTTCTCCTCAGGTAAGGCCAGCGTCGACCTACTCTCAAATAAAATATACTGAGTTTGATTTCATATTGGGGTGGTACTCACTCTTACTAGTCAGGGACTGTGTCCTCGGGGGCCGAAAAATAGAGTGTGCATAGTCATTTGGATGGGACAAAAAACTGAGCTCCACCTTTATCTCAATATTCCATTCGATTCAATGAGATGCTCTTTGTAATGATATTTAAACATACAGTATGCAAGAGCTAAATCTTCCTATTGCAGGTCTTTCTTTAGGCCTGAAATGTTATCTAAATTATTAATTAGACATTAATTAACTTATCCAGACCATAATCAACTCTTGATGTCATCGCTAGCCTGCAATGTTTATTGGATTAGGTTCCGATTTGTTGTTTGACTTCCATTCATAATTTAATCAGGAAATGGATAATCAAGACTATGTTTTTTATTGTACCGACTTTAGTAATGATGATCGAGGCTAGGTTGAAAATTCCCTTTACATTATCTACGTTTTTTTAACTATTATAGCGAAAACTGCCAGCTTTTTATCTAATCTCCCATAATGTATCTTTAATGTAATAATTTGTAATGGTATTATTAGTGACGGGACATTTAATATTATTTCAGGCTAATGATCGTTATTTAGAAATGGCTATAGGAAATGCACCATGGCCTATTGGTGTTACTATGGTTGGTATCCATGCACGTACAGGTAGAGAAAAGATTTCATCAAGATATGTGGCTCATGTTCTAAATGATGAAACACAAAGAAAATATATTCAGGTAGGATAATTGATATATTAAATTAATTATTAATTTATAACAGATTCTGGCAGGTAGCTTACCATTTCATTATTGCACTTTGCCAGAGATGACAGACCGAGGCTCTGGATTTCTTTGTGGCCTGAAAGAGTGTGGCAGCCACAGAAAGGACCTCAGTACTTTCCAGCCTAGTTTCACCCTGTCATGGGTGCAGGATGAAGGGCCTGACAAGATAAAGTGTCTCATAATTCGAGTTGGACGGAAAACTGGGGTTGAGAGTCCATGGCAGTTCGAATTCGAAGATGAGTATGTCGAAAGACAGTGTCCGGGCACAATTTCCCTCATAGCACACTGCATTGCTTATGTCTGTCTTTATTGGATTTGGTTGGTGCAGAAAAGCAAGACTTTAAAACCTCATTTCATTTCATATTTGAAAGAGAGTCGTGTTTCCTATCATCTCCTTTAGGTAGACAGGTAAAATGTTAATGTTTATCCATTGTTTGTAATATTGTAATTATTTCAGGCTATCAAGAGGTTGATGACTCAAGCACAGGAATTATTTCCTACAGATCCTTCTAAATGTTTTAATTATAAATCCTGAGAAAATTGTGGTGAATAGTCGATCTTATGATCAGAAGTAAACAATTAATTTGTCATATTATGGTGAACAGTTGATCTTATGGTCAGAAATAAACAGTTAATTTGTCATGTGCAATGGATTGAAAATCACATGGATGCGATTTGGTTCTTTTTGGATTTGTTGTGAACATAAGAAAGAGACATAAAATCCATTGAGTTTGTAGTAATCTCAAGAAAACGATCTGTGAGAATGTTTTCGTTCAGGAATGTCCTTTCAAGATTAATGGTGAAATATTGAAATATATGGTTATTTACTATATGGACAAAAAATTATATCTTAATAACTGGTCAGTTTAAGTTTACAAAGTATTTTTAATGTATGGTAAAAATTTCAATATTTCTGAGTTTGAGGATTCATCTGAATTTTTTCTCACTAATTATATTGGAATACAAGACTATATCAGGGGGCGTGGTGATCCATGATTTTGCAAGAGGAACATGAATCTGTCCTGCCCCCCCCCCCCAAATAAAACAAACAATAATTATATGTGTGTGCAGGGAGAGGGAGTGGGATAGCAGCCCTTCCTAGTGCCACTGAGTAATATTGGGCTGTGTGGAACATGCTAGAGTCGATGTTAAGCATTATGATTATGATTATAATTTTAAAAAAATTATTGAAACCACATGATTTTTTGACATTTGCGAGGGGGCGCAAAAACTCAAAACCATGACACAGAGCTCGTCATTGTGTCCCTCTCACTTAGCCCCTGATATGTATGCAATAGATATAAAGAAAGTGTGCTGCAGAATCGTAAATTATACATGTAATTAAATACTGAATTGGTATTGTTATATAAAGAATTACAATAATTGTTCTGATAATGATGTATATTTATATTTTGATTAACATGATTCATGTAATTTTTGTAAATAAAACTGAATATACTGAACTGTTTTTATGACACTTTGAATATTCATGAGTTAATTTGGTTTTACATGTTATTTTCACCAGTACTAAGTGATTTCTTTTGCATTTATTTTTTTATTTGGGTCTATTTATTTTTTGCCTTTGTGATTGGCATCAGTCAACAGAAGCCTCAGGAAACATAATCCTGTTTGAGTATCTACTATTAACTAATTTCTTACATTCAAACTACAGTTACAGCCAAAATGCCTCGCTTCAAAAATAATAAAAGCCAGTGTCAATCATTTGATTGTTTCATGACTGGAAAAATCAGAATGTAGGTAGAAAAGAGGTGGTGTGAAGAGTGGTTGTATTTTCTTTTTTAAAATTATCACATTTACAGAGAACTACTGGGAATTTGTTAAACCCAGGTTTCACTTGTCATGGGTGGTGAATAAACGAGTTCCACATAATTGTGTATTTAAAAAAAAAATGGCAGTTGGTGGGAAAAGTTCTTCAACCTCACTTTAGACTTTAGACACATGTCCATAGAAATAAAAATAATCTTATGAGCGTTGACACTTTAAAAAAAAGTAATGAATTGCCACTTCTGTCAGAGGTATTAACTGGATTTGTCTCCCTTTGAGCATATAAAATTTATTAAAACAGAGTAATCTCCCTTCTAAAGAAATTAACAATAAAATCTTCTGTCGTGAACGATCAACAATTTAATATTTAAAAACGAAAAGGAGCTGAATGCTTTGCTCTCTTCCCAGTCAAACAAACGAATATCCTATTCAAAGGTTGTTGTATTTATAGATATTGTTTTTACGACTGGATATTCCAAACGTTGTCACGTGATGTAAATAAATAATGGCGGCGTCTTCAGTTTGTATTTTTGAGTAGAGAAACTTAAAATGTATGTTGCTATCGGCTAACTGTTACTTACATATGCCTTTTATTAATTCTTATCATTTACCCAAACAACTAGTAACTATTTAAGAAATGTGCTTAGTTTAATAATTATATTTAGATTTTAATGACGGAAAATGTTCTAAAGTCATTTGCAGCGTGAGGTGCAAGTTGAAACTTGTCTTTCTTCAGTCAATGAATGATTGAATGAATCAATTCTTGTCCAAATGTCACTGTCAGTCATTGCAAGACATGCTTATTAAGAATAAGTGTCTTAATTAATCTATCCGTCAGTAAAGACTAGATTTGAGAAACAATATTTTATTATTGCATTATTATTAGCCCTTTTGAATATTCAATTGGTTAGACTTGCAGTAGACGTCCAGTAAGTAGTACTAGTAGTTAGACTTATGATGCTAGAACAAATTGTTATACAGATTCTATAATATCACTTGCTGTAAATATGAGATGATATACAACATAATGAACAAGCTTTTGTAGCAAATTCCTATAGTAGCCTACTGTATAATATAGTAAATAGGCAGGCTACTGGCAGACTGATAGTGATACTGTAAATTCACAGTTCCGAGTTCGTCTTCAAATTGCAGTCATATTCTTAAATTTTAATTTATTTCCACTATAGTTTCAGTGCACATGTTTGATTGAAGATGGCTGATAATATGAAACTTGAGTGTCGATCTCTGCTCCAGAAGTTAAAATTACAACAAAGAAACCTCAAAGAATTAATACCATCAGATGTTAATTGTGACAGTTCGGTTGTCAGTGATACATACAGTGAAAACTTTGACGCACGATCACCCGAATTAAAAGCTTCTTATGCTAGAAACAAGCTAAAAAGTTTTGTTCGTTCTCCCACCAATTCATTAAATTCATCTATTGATACGAATGCCACCCTGGACTCTTCTTGCAAACACAGTTTCAAACCTAAAGTCTATCTCCATGATACAAGTGTAGCAAAACCTAGACAGTATAGAAGAAGTCCACAGAGTGATGCACAACAAGATAAATATGCTAACGATAAGGATTATTTGAGTTCAAGGGATACTGGAAGACCAGGAGATATTTCAGCTAACTTTCTCCGAGATATAAACAACTATTTAGACAATTCTAGAGACATGACTGCAAGCACTCTCCAGAGTGATAAAATTGCAGATTTAGACGATTTCGAGAATATAGATCGTTTGTCTCAAGCCAGTGCTACGCCTCCACGGTGGTCGACAGAAAAATATTCCAGTTTACCATCAACCCCCAATACAGCACAACGCCGCAAAATAATTGATCGCAACATACCTGTCACTTCAAAATACGATGATTTTAAATTAAATACAGAATCCTCGAAATTAAATTTCAGTTATTCAAATGTAGATAATGATGAAGAGACAATGTTTAAATCAAGGGTTAATGTAGATGATGGCACCACTGATGATATTGATGAAACATTTTTAAAATCACGCCTTAATGCATCACCAGAAGACATTTTCTTACAGAAGAATAAGGACTTCAAATCAGAGAGAAGGGAGAGGGAAAGAGAAAGATTTGAAGACAGAGAAAGAAAAAGATTAGAAGAAAGACGTATGAAAGAATTAGAGAAAGCAAAAGAATTGTATAATAAACATCTAGAAGATTCAGGCAATGATAAGAAACATGTGTCTATAATTCGTGATGCTAGTAAACCTCGATCTATTTTAACATCGCCTTGCTCTAGAAATACTAGTAGTGGTAATAGAAGTAAGGTTAGTAAATCAACTAATTTAATCAATCAGCTCCTTATCTGCTTTATCGTAAATTTTAATTAGTGTTGGTGCAGGCCTTTGATCTTGTCGTTGTCAAGTATGGTTTCGATTATGTTGTTGTATTTTGTCTATATACATGTATGTTTGCCTCGTATCCATATTACTGTATTAGCTTGATAATGTTGAGAGAATGTTCTACAAAACGTCGCCTTAAAATACACTAGTACCGTAGCTGTTTTCCATAAGTATGCGCCATTTAAAGAATAATCAGATTAATTTATCCATACTGTCTGGGCATGTATGGTTTCTGATCAGCTCAAAGAAATCATTATTTTACAATTACCCAGTATTCAACATTAAAAGCCATTTTACAACACAATCGGGCATACTTCAGTTATTTGGAGGCTAACCTATGGTAATTTTCACTCCAATAGTTATGTGTGCAAAGCCAGGGGGTGAATTTTGCCGTGACAGCTGCATTTCTGCCTCTCCTTTAAATTTTAACTGTCATTTACATGTACACTGACCTGTACACAGGTAGACCTTGTTTTATTTTCCCTTCCAAACAACTAGACACACTTTGTCAGCCTCAAAGGCTTGAATAATTCTAAAGCCAGCATTTTTATTTAAAAAAACAAAACAAAGATCTTTATACAATTTTTTTTTAACCTACTGGTTGAAGTAATAATCATATTATTGCTTTCCAACATTACCATTTCTTAAATACAGTACACCAGCCCTAATACATTTGTTTTCAATTTCACTTCAGACTCCATCGAAAGTAAGTTTTCAGTCTTCCAATATATCTTCTGATACTCTACAAGATGATGTAGCTGTTACCTCTAGTAAAATGTTAGGATATGATTGGATAGCAGCTCTATTAGATAATGAGACTGGTTGTATGGATGAATCTGAGAGTTATTTTAATGATCTGAAAGAGTTCCGACGATCTAATAGAGATGAATGTAGTAATAATTTTTATATGAAGTAAGTTGTAAAATGTTTTAATAACATTAGTAATTGAACTGGAAATACATTGGACACAATTCTATGGAATACAATTACTTTTTGCAAATCGTGAATAATTTTATCAAAATTTTTGAGAAAACAAATACGTAACTACGAAAGTATTGTTTCAATGTCATTTAGTAATTGAAATTGAACTGGAAACACATAGGACACGATTCTATTGAATACGAGTACCTTTTGCCCCTAAACTGCGTTTAAACAATTATGATGACTAAAGAAGCTGGGGAGTTGAGTTGCCGAATGGTTAACGTGTGTGTTGCTCCATAAGGTCTGTTATTGAGTCCAGTGGCGTTGTTTTGTCCGATACCCCACTTGTACGTAGAGGTCTTTAGCAGTGAGAGGAAACCGAAGGACTCCGAGAAAACCCATGAGGCTGGACAGGTGACCCTTCTCCTTGTCACATACAACCAGGAAATTGAAACCTTGCCAGTTGACTCAATGATAAACCTTATCATGCAACGTGCACACACTAACCATTCGACCATCTCCCCCCATTTTAGAATTAGAAATGTTAAACTAGACATTGTTCACAAGACTCAGTTGACTAAAAACTAAATTAATGTGGCCCAAGAAAAGAATTTTAATATTTTATTTGTGTATTTCAGTAATCCGTTGACATTTGCTGAACCAAAAGAAGCATCTCCAGTTGTTAAAGCCTTAACACAGCCAAGTATTTTATATTTATTTTTCTGAAAACCAAATACTGTCTGTAACACAGCACAGCTACTATTTCATGTTACAAATTATTAATTACATGTAAAGCTTCGGACATGCTAGAAGAAAGATTAAATACAGAATCTTAAGACCAATAGTGTGCAGTTTGCAGCACTTCCAGAGTCTTCCAATCTGATTAAATTACAGATCTATATTTTTTTCCCTTTTTATTATACTTTCGATGGCCTGCACTACATGAAAATCTGACCAATTGTTTTGGGAGGTCGCGTCTGAGGTCATACGAGCGGCTTTTGACCCTATGACGTCAGACATTTGATTAACCAATCAGCATTGATGTTTCTAGTGGATTACCCAAAGCTCGCCATAACAGACCGTTTCATTGGCCAATCCCTTACATCATCCAGAACACGTCAATGATAACAACGCTTCCAGATCCTAGTGTAGTAAAGACAAGTTAAATGAAATTTTGAAGTATAAAAACGAAACGAAATAGGATCTGTGTTTTAATCAGATTAAGAATCTTCTAATCATTGTTGCAGATCAACATATCATTTAGAGTCTGTTAACCATTTTCTATCACAATGATAAATTTTATAATGGCAGCCTTGTCCATTATTTACTGTTTTCCTATAGACACTCTTGTTTTTAATACTCTGTGTTTTTTATTTCAGAAGTGAAACCTTATATAGTCAATGATCGTTTATTTACACAACCATTAAAGAAAAAACTTGTTGATGATTTAAATGATTCTGATCATGAAGATGCAACCCCAACACAGAATTCACCCAGATATGTTAGGTAGGGTTTTAGATGAAGTGAAATGGAGTTTAACGTCCTATTGTTCTGCTCCGATTGGGCTAATAAAGATGGGTATACGCCATACAGTGTGCTATGAGGGAAATTTTGAATGGGCAGCAGCATTGTGGCCCACTCTTACATCGAATTCCCACTGCCAAGGGATCTTTTACGTGCATGCCAATGTATACACGGTACCTCAGTTTTTCGTACAATCCGAATGACTAGACAGCTGTCTTTGTCAGGCCCTCCGTCCTGCACCACTGTCAAGGGGAAACCACGTCGGAAAATCCTGTTGAACTTTCTCAGTCAATGCAGGGATCGAACGCGCGACCTCCAGGCTAGCGAGCCAGCATCTTACCCACTTAGCACCGTCGCTCCCATGTAGGGTTTTAGCTTTCTGTTGATTTCAGAATAACTTGATCTGAATATGCAGGATAATGCCTAGAGTATTTGAAGATTGTTAAACCTGAACAATTAAACCATGACATGTAAAATATTGTAATGTAATAAGATTTTTATTTATGATTGATATTTAATGATTTCAGAGTAAGCATACCTCGATCTACGTTAGAGCAGCCATATAAAATGAAGCCTCATCGTCGAAACAGTTTTGATCCAACTGATTCCTGTTCATTAAGAGAAGTGTGTATTATATTTATGTCTATAATCTTTTAAACTATAAATTTATTTTTATTTACTCCTCTGCCCCGCTGGTATCTTTTTCTTGATCCAGTATCCATGCAGATGTATCAGCCTGACCAGCTTTAGTCACCTTGTCAAGGGAGTGTTGCCGTCCCTCTTATTTTATCCTCTTTTAAACTGTAGTTAATTCTACAGAACTTGATGCAAAAGTACTTTTATTCTATTTTTGGAAAACCAGGGCATTTGATGTTTGAAGGTTTGGATTAGGTAGATACTGTTTCAACAATGACAACCATTTTTAGCTGATTTTGCAATATTTTAAGTCGAAGGATCCAGAGAAATGGCAAAAAAAACCAAATATATCCAACAATTAATTTCTAATTAAAAGGATAATTAAGATGTATACAGCTGAGAAAAAGTATTTTCAAAGAAGGAATGACTTTGATTAGCACACCTCATAAAAATTTATGACCATACTTTATTATCCAATAAACACATAACTTTTATACCTGTTTCATTATAACAGACAGGTATCATACACTTAATGAAATAATATTACATATGAATTATTTTATATTAACAGCATTGTTTATTGGGATGGGAGAATTCTACATTATCAGCGTTACCTACAGCTTCTAGTGTGGATATTAATGAAGCTACTGATGGACTTAAACCAAAAATGACAACAGTAAGTAATAATGTTTGGTCAATAGTCTTAATTTTCTCTTCAAAGAAAGTGTTAGTTAACACCACTGATCAGGCTGATAGTTATTTGAGGAATGGTTAATCCCTGGTGAACTGGGGGGGGGGGGTTGGATGGCCAAATGGTTAGCATGTGCGTGCTGTATCATACAGTCTGTCATTGAGTCACCTGGCGTGGTTTTGATTCCCCGGTTGTGCGTGACAAGGCGTAGGGTTGCCTGTCCAACCTCATGGGTTTTCTCAGGGTCCTTCGGTTTCCTCCCACTGCTAAAGACCCCTATACGTAAACAAATTATTGAAATAAAATTGAACCATGTGTTAGTCCCGAAATGACCTAGTTTGTGTCAAGTTAAACTCCATTTCTCTCTCTCCCCCCTTGTGAATTACAATATGATGAAAGTTGAATCTGTAAAAGGAATATTATTTTACAATATTCGGTATCCTCTGCAGATGATATAAACCAGGGTGGCTAGTAGGTGGGTAAGACGTTGGCTCGCTAGCCTGGAGGTCGGGTATTTGATCCCTGCAGTGGCAGAGAAAGTTCATCCAGATTTTCCGGCAGAGTTCCCCCCTTGTCAGTGATGCAGGACGGGGGGTCTGACAAGGACAGCTGTCTAGTCGTTCGGATGGGAAAAAAATTGAGGTCCCGTGTACACCTTGACGTGCACGAAAAATATCCCTTGGCACTTGGAAGTCGATATAAGAATAGGCTGTAGCACAGCTGTCCGGGCAAAATTTCCCTCATAGCTCACTGTATGGCGTATGCCCATCTTCATTAGCCCATTTCGGATCAGAACAGTAGGATGTTAAACCCCATTTCATTTCATTTCGATATAAACCAATATGGGTTGAAAACTGATGGCATGCACATGAAAGGTCCCTTGGCAGTTGGAATTTGATGTAAGAGTAGGCCCTAGTGCTGCTGTCTGGGCAAAATTTCCCTGATTGCACACTGTATGGTGTATGCCCGTCTTCATTAGCTGAACATTAGAATGTTAAACCCCATTTCATTTCATTTCATTATTGATCTCTGGTATAATCTAGACTATTTATTACAGACATTAGCTGAAGCTGAACGTATTGCCAGCACTGGAACACAAATGTGGCCTTTCATAGCTCCCCCTGCACGTGTTGATCCATTACCTACATGGAGAAAGAATTATCAAGCATCAGTTATGAATTTATCTCATCCAACATCCATGACAGATTCTGTGATTCCAGGAGATTCGGAATCTTTAAGAAAATCCACTAATAGTCTGCTCAATTCTACATATTCCTTAATGTATGAAATGGAAAGATTGAAGAAAGAAAGAGAAAGTACGAAAGCTTGAAGTAGATTTATATCTTAAATCGAACAGTTTTAAAAACATGACACAGGGATGCTGTTTCGGCCATAGATGCCAGACAGAAAATACGAAATATTTGTAGTGGAAGTCTATGAAAGGGAAAGGAGGCTTATTGATCCTATTTCCAAAAGATTACTGCGATTGTTGATGAACCAATTCTGGCCTCTTGTTAACCCTAGCTAAAAATATCCAACAAGCAAAATTTCTAAACATCGTATCTACTATGACATGCATTTATCAATAGTCATCATAACATTTAAATCATTATTACCTCATTGATCATTGCAGTTAAATATTCATTAACTGATTTCTAAATTGGTGACAATCTAAAGCACAAAACACTATATAGCATATTCCCATGCTCATTAGCCTAGTTGGTGTAGAAAAGTAGGAAGTTAAACCCCATTTCATTTGATTTAATTTCTAAACGCACAGCGCACACCACAAAAATATTAATCAGTGTTTGTATCAGGAGAAAAGTCAGGGAAGATCTTTTGGGTCATATAATTTATTGCAGATCAATAATTGTTCGTTCATGATGTAAAGCCAACAACATATAAGCCAGGGTGTGCTCTACATAAGCCTCAAATGTGTTAATTTTCTCTTTATTTTTCAAAGTTCTGTTGGAATGTTATAGTTTTGGATACTAATATTTCTACTTATTCACAAACATTATTGAGTTTTATTTACAGTTGTAGTTGTTGAATTTTATTATAATATTAACTGCTGAAAATTATATTTTATACTTTTGGTAACCTTCAACCTCAGTATTTTTGTAAATATTTACTTGCACAATTTATATTTTTGACCAATTATCACTTTATATTTGAACAAAAGCTATTCATAAAAGACATTTAAGACATTCCTGAATGCAGTAACCAATGGCATAGTTAGGGGGAGAGCAAAGGGACTTTAAGGGAGACCATTTTCAAAATATATTTAACTCTTTTGTTCACTTGTTCTATGTATTTCAATTTAAAAAAAGAAAATATTTGATACATTGATTGCTTCCCTAATTTAAGAACCAAGAACCTTGTTACGACCATGACTGTAACATTTTCATAGACACAAAGAATTTAAGGCATCTCAAAATAATCCAGGTACTTTAATTATGTGTTTTTCTAAGCAACAAGTGTTTTTTATTTACCCCATATTATAAGTACCATTAGTCCACATTCAGAAATTGATTCTTAACATAATTCAGTGTTCAATTAATTTTATTTCAAGTAATTACAACTGTAATGCCAACATAATTAATATTATTTCAAGTTAATTACAGCTGTAATGCCAACATAATTCTGTGTTTAATTCATTTTATTATGTTTGTCATTAGTTAGAATTGAATGTTAATTACAGCTCTAATACCAATCAAATATTGTGAGGGTGTTATAAATGATTTAAATTATCAAATTAGAATTGGTTGTAAAAGTTGAATTTTATAAGCTATTGTTATCTGATATAAATTTTATTGCAAATTTAAAGTTATGTTTTTGTGTTGATGTATGTAACTTAGTAAATACTAGTACTGCAATACAACCTTGTGGGTTTTATCCAGGTCATCTGGTTTCCTCAAGCTGCCAAAGAATTATTGAAATAAAAGTGTGAAATGTTAGTCCCGAAATGACCTAGTTTGTGTCAAGTGGGTGTTAAACTCCATTTCCCTCCAGTGCTGCATGTAGGAGCAAATGATGCGCTAGGACTAAATGACAAAATCACAGGTTACACAAGTTTGATACTGAACAGACCTGGCATAATAATTCAAATACAGTAGCAGCATTTGGTTGCCATGGGAAACACTTGATATTTTCGAGCCACGCATTTTATAAAATATTCCATATTTTACCAGATTCAACTGTGTATGGTTTTAGTTGTGTACTGTATTACAGCCAATGAAAACACAGCTGCTCCAATCACACAAAACATTATAAACTTACTAAAGTTATGTGCATAACACAGCTGATGTCAGCCAGCAGGTAGGTAGCCTGTCCAATCTCGTGCACTGTCTAGCCCAGTTTAAAAAATTTGCATATGAAACTAGATTAGTCCCACTGATCTGCTTGGCAAATTACTAAATGTGGCCCCCACAAATGAGTCACTTGGAAGCATTACTCTCCCCTCGCCCCACACACAAGCCACTTACACAATTACAGCATTTTCCACCTGGGATGGTAATTGTTGCAGTATGTATTATTTTGGACTCTGGGGTTTGAAACAGGTTTAATTATTGTCAGCATATTTCAATTTAGTTTAACTAATGCAGTGGACACACTAGGGTTCGGCCGAATCAATCAGCATCGAAATTCGTCTAGTGTGTCCACTGTCATTCAGCCGAATAGAAATTCGGCCCAATGATTCGCCCGAATCAAACAAGTTTGATATATATGCCAAAGCATTTGCACGAATGTAGAATTCATTAGCCAATCCGCACTCATATCGAGAAATCACGTGATTGTTTGAAGACATGGTTGGCACCATGTTTCATTATGTGACACGAGTGGTGATGCCATCAACTGGTGAATCGGGCAAAGCATTCGCCTAGTGTGTCCACGCATTCGACCGAATAAAATTTGTCACCAATTGATTCGGCTAACTGACTAGGTATCTGGTTATTTTGAATTCGATGTTACATTTCAACAATTACACTTAATGTCTTGTAGAAAGAACTAATACCTCCTTTATATAATGACGTGTATTTAATCAGGGTTTTATTCAAATTTCTCACATGAGGCAGGTAAGGTCTCCTGATATTCAGTCATTTTTCACCGCCAGTTTGTCAAGACTGGCAAATTTCACTGAACATATATAGAGCCCCTCTATGAAGAAGTGAAATGAAATGAAATGGGGTTTAACGTCCTACTGTTCTGCTCCAAACTGGGCTAATGAAGACGGGCATACGCCATACAGTGTGCTATGAGGGAAATTTTGCCAGGACAGCGGCACTACGGCCTTCTCTTATATCGAATTCCAACTGTCAAGGGATCTTTAACGTGCACACCAGTGTGTACGTACACGGGACCTTGGTTTTTCATCCCATCCGAACAACTAGACAGCTGTGAAGAGACGAGAATTACCTGATAATTTTCTAATGATATCTTTAAGACCACATAGTTGGATACACGATTCATATTGTCACTAGTATCTTGTCAAAAATCATAAGATAACAATTCTAGTATTTTACAAAATTTAATACATGATTGATAAAACGCTTGAATGTTTTACTACATATCCAAAGACACAAATATGGTTGAAGTATATAAATATATAAAACAGTAATCTCTTGCAAACTACAATCATAATGAATTGAAAATTTCGCAATATTTGACATCCTAAAAAAAAAAGAAGCCAATTGCAAGCTGGAGATTTTCTACCTTTGAAACTTTGGTTTTGTTTTCTTAAAGCGGCTCTGATTTTAAGTAGATTAGAATGGTTTAATTTTAAAAATGGAGAAGTGAGGCTAAGACTCCAATAACCAGCACCATGGTTACAATAATAAACAATCAATGCACACATCTTGTCAAAATTACAAACAGTGATAACCTGCCTCAGAATAAAGTAATTTAAATAAACTTTTCAATATATTCTTTTAGAATTATCTATTTTTGAACTATTATTGCAAGATAGGTCAGCTCTTTATCCAAATCTTACATAATGTATCTTTAATTAAATGATAAATATAATCAATTTGAGTACATTTTAGCGTGAATTAAACCATGAAAACTAGGATATTGTCAATAAATGTATGATTATAATCAGCAGCTTTAATAATATTAAAATGTCCTTCATATACATTTTATGTGTCGACTTGTGTTTTATTTTTACATTTAAGCAAAATTATCAAGTCAAATTATTTAAGTATCAGCATATTTGATTTCTACATTTTAGCAAAATTTTGATTCTAATATTTGCATTTAAGCAGGGGGTGGACTGGGTAGCCTGGGCCCTCGAACCTATCGGTTTCCTTGGGCCTATATATATCATAGTGAAAATTATGTGACATGATGAAAGAACTAAAACTAGCTTGATTCAACTTTCCTGTACCCCACTCATAGATCAATGTTTCTTCTTCTCGGATTTAGGCCATTACATTTTTCAATGAATGTGAAGATGCATTTTGATTCTATCCGAATACTTCTGTCTGGGGAATAAATATTCTAACAAAGAATAAAACTCAAACTATTCAGATGTATTATCTGTAATAACAACCAGAGACATGTTATATACTATAACAATAAACTCTAAAATAAAAATACAACATTTACACAAATACATTCTATACAAAGATATTACATTTTATTTGTGGTAGTTGCAACTAAAAAAAAAAGGTCTAGAATTAAAAAAAGCACTATTTAAGAAATGTAACAATAATTAATTATATATACAAATAAAAACATTATAATATTATGTAATTATGTACATCCATGAAACTGATCAGTAAAAACGTAAAATGTTGATGTTTTAATGACAGGAGAGATACAATATCTACATCAGAGCTTTCGCCTAACCATATTGCCAGTTAGTCAATTTTTTTAACACATTTTGTTTACCTCAGATTAGTATGACAATTTGTAGCAGAGTTTTTAATCCATTTTGAAACGAGAAATGAATTGAAATAGGGTTTAACATCCTACTGTTCTAATGAAGATGGGCATACGCCATACAGTGGGCTATGGGGGAAGTTTTGCCCGGGGAGCGGCACTACAGCCTACTCTTATATCGAATTCCAACTGTCAGGGGATCTTTTACGTGCATCCGGTTTTGCGTGCCATCCGAACAACTAGACAGCTGTCCTTGTCAGGTCGTCTGTCCTGCATCACTGACAAGGGAAAACTATGTCGGAACATTTTGAAATGAAATGGCCAGAATTGGGTCAAATGAGTAGGAAATTATTATAAGCTTCCATTCCCTTTAATATACCCAGACTTCAACAAAAATAATTCTTGGTAATTTGTTATGAAGAATGTCGTCTTCCGAATAGGTTTATATACGTGACTACCACAAAAATAACGACAAATAGGTACACCTTTCTGAAAATTTTCCATATTTAATTTATGTACCAGCTTCAAGTTCACATCAGTAATATTTCTGAATAAATTACTGTCTTTGTTTATTCGATGAATAAAGCAAAACATTGATGATAATATCTATAGATCAATTATCTCAGTTTTTACACCAAAGATCTTTAAATTTAAGAGTATTTATTGTATTTTAAGATTAAATTTCTATTTTTATGACAAGTAAAATGACTGTCAGTAAAGTTCTCCAGCCAGTCAATTTCACTGCTAGTCAGTCAAGACTGGTTAATTTGACTGAAACGAGAGTCCTGCTCCCAACCTCTTGATTGACATTTAAAAATCTACAAAACTAGTATGAAATGATGCATGTACATAATGTTAAAAAAAAAATAGTGATTTGAAAAAAGAGTTTATAATTGCGTTCAATAATGATAAAGATCTTAATACTAAATTGTTTCATTTTGGGTAACGAAATCCTAACGCTACCACAGAATTCCTGATAGATGAATTTTCTGTATGGAAATGACCTTCCCAACTGGTCTGATCTCCAACCCAACTGGTATGATTTCCTGAATATGTAACACCGTTATAAATTAGAATCTATTGGACCGACTCAGTAATACATTCTCACACATTGATCTAAACCATGGGTCCACAATCTATTCAACCAGAGGACCAAACTCAGGAAGGCCAGGGAGCCACAACTCTAACAGAGCCGAAAAAAGGCTAAAATCACAAGGTAACAGTCATAATTTATTAATGAGACATGAAGAGGTAACCCGCAAGGATAGGCCTCGAGGGCCTTACGAGTCCTATATGTTGGGGGTCACGGTCTGAACACTAATAATTCAAATAGAATAATAAAAACAGGTCAAGTTATAATTAAAACGCTGATATGATTAAATCTAGAATAAACAATAATAAATATACAAATATTTACATCATAAACATACAGATCATTCAGATTTATAAATTTGTTCCGTGATCCGAAGATTCCGAGGTGCTGCGTAACGATAATCGTTTTGTAGGAACTAAACTACTTCGTTTAGGAATTGGAGGTGGAGTTAACTGAGTTTTATCAGAGTCTTGTGATTTTTTACTAGGAAAGGGTGGTATTTCTGGACGTGCTGAGCTATGAGATGATGGTATTCGAGGTGGGAGTGGAGGGTGATCGCCTGATCCATTTTCACTGCTGTTCACTTCTTTTAGAGTTGTTAATGTATTGCCTTGTATCTGACCGGTGTTCATGGAGGCCG
Source organism: Patella vulgata (assembly GCF_932274485.2). NCBI lineage: Eukaryota > Metazoa > Mollusca > Gastropoda > Patellidae > Patella > Patella vulgata. Next base: position 12,222,625 of record NC_065885.2, read on the forward strand.
ATCGCTGTAAATACACAGAGAAAACTTTTGAGATACAGGAAATATATGAGTGGTATATGGTTACAAAAATGAAATGGAGTTTAACGTCATGCTGTCTGCTCCGATTCGGCTAATAAAGACGGGCCTACTCCATACAGTGTGCTATGAGGGAAATTTTGCCTGGGCAGCGGCACTACCGAATACTCTTATATCAAATTCCAATTGTCAAGGGATCTATTACGTGCACGCCAATGTGTACATCTGAATGACTAGACAGCTGTCCTTGTCAGGCCCTCTGTCCTGCACCACTGACAAGGGGAAACCACGTCAGAAAATCCTGATGAACTTTCTCGAACAATGCAGGGAACGAACATATATGATTACAACAATAGGCGAAAAAAGTGTTAATATATGACATCATACACCATGTGACCGTATGTCACTATTTCCGAACTTAGTATAATAAAAGAGAGAGAGAGAGAAATGGGGTTTAACATCCACTCGAGACAATCTAGGTTATTTCGGGACTAATACATGGTTTAATTTTATGTCAATAATTCACTTGCGCATAGGGGTCTTTAGCAGTGGGAGGAAACCAGAGGACCCAGAGAAAACCCACGAGGTGGGACAGTTGACCCAACTCTTTGTCACGTACAAGTGGGGAATCGAAACCATGCCACCTGACTAGTATAATAAAGAGAATTTGCAAACACTGTAAAAAATTTTCCCTTGTCTTTAATTGACCAGCATAATACCACTACTGATACTAAGTGATATGTTAAGCGTTGTCGAACAATGAAGTCAGAATTTTAAATCTGCTTGTTCCTTTTATTCATTCAGTGGGTAAAATATAGATTGTCAGGACATGAAAAATTAAATCCACATCCATTGGCCCTCGCAGTCTCTAGAGTGTTCACAAGAAATCATGTAATATTCAAGAACATTACAAAGCAAGGATATATTAAATTTATTTACACCTCAATGATTTATTTCAAAATAAAATACTGAATTGGGTTATATCACGATTCGTGTTACGCTTAAAATATTGTTTTAATCGTGGAGTAATCGTGGTGATCCTATCAGGTCTTATCATATATTGTGGTCAGTCGTAGCAATCGTGTGGATCGTAGCGAAACGTATCTGCACGTACCAGATCGTGAACTCAATAGGGACTGAATGTCACTAGATAAGAGAAAACAAGAAAAATAGAAATAATCTGTACATTTCCTTGTTTTTATTCATTCTATACTTAATAAAATCATGGTAATGTACAGACTTTTTCAATTTTTTTTCTTTTTTTCTCATCTAGTGACAGTCAATTATTTTTTTGAATTGTCAGATATCCTCCCATAGTCTCATATAACAACTTTTGGTCTTCGAAGGAATTATTAGTGAGCAGAAATTCGCCCATGTATCTGTTATCACTCGTCACTTCAGTCAGCTATACATCACTTTCGTTTCTTGAGATCTCCATTAGTCATCTATCGTAGCAATGAACTCTGTGTTAAAATTATATTAGGAATGTGTTTAACCAGCTCTATCACATATGTGATAATGACTGACACCAATATTGTCCTTTAACACTATAGACATAATAATCATCAACAAATCATCATATAAAATGTAATGAAATCAACAACTATGTTTTGAACTAAATTCAAAGTGGTTGAGATATTCAAATTAATAAAGTTTTAAAAAATGACCTACCCGTTTAGTTTTACTAGGTATAGGTGGTCGTTCAGTTTCCACACCAACTGATAATGAATGTTGTAAAGTACGTCCATCTGAAATATTCATAACAATCTATATATTGAAAGGAGTTAAATCGCTAATATTTGGGACCTAGAAATTGATGGATCGCAACGCATGTAATAATGTAATATGAATGTATATAAACTGATTTACATTCGATCGTTTCCGTTTTTACTCTAATTTCAAATCAATTATGTTCCGCGATAGAAGTCTCAATCGAATAGCATCTTGTTATTCCACTCTACACCGATAGTATTTATTGCACATGCTCTCCAGATAAGGATATGGTGTCACAGTTTGAACTGACTTGTGTAATATATCTAGCCTCGTTCTTCCAGTGTGGTTTCTCCTTGTCGAGGGCCTGGCAAGGATAGTGTCTCGCTGTTTGGAAACTTTGGATGGTACAAAAACCTGAGGTCCTGTTTTTACTAGGATCATTGTTGCTAGAGAAGCCTAGTCGAAACACTGCTCAGTAATAAAGAGAGAAAAATGGGGCTTAACGTTCACTCAACACAAACTAGGTCATTTTGGGACAAACATTTGGTTCAGTGTTATTTCAATAATTTGCTTGCACATAAGTGTTTTTAGCAGTGGGAAGAAACTGGAGGACCCGGAGAAAACCCATCAGGTCGGACAAGCGATCCTACTTGGGCTTGAAACCATGACACTTGACTCAATGACAGACCTTATGATCTAAAGAGCACACGTTAAACCATTCTGCCACACAACCCAATTCATTGATAAACAGTTATTGTATTCTGTAGAAATGAAATGAAATGTGATTTAACTTCCTACTGTTCTGCTCGGACTGAGCTAATGAAGACGGGCATACGCCATGCTATGAGTGAAATTTTGCCAGGGCAGTGGCATTATGGCCAACTCTCACAGGATCTTTTACATGCACACCAATGTGTATACGGGACCTTGGTTTTTCGTCCCATCCAAACGACTAGACAGTTGTCCTTTGTCATGCTCTCCGTCCGGCACTACTGACAATGGGAAACAATGTCGGAAAATCCTGATGAACTTTCTCGGCGAATGCAGGGATCGAACACGCGACCTCCATGCTAGTGAGCCAGTGTCTTACCCACTAAGCCACGTATTCGGTAGAATTGTCACCTGTGTGTATTGATATATATATATACATACATGTAGACTCATACAATCATCTTACCTGATGTTGATAACCTTGGAGGGGGTGGGGGAGGTCGTACAGTAAGACTTGAATCTATAAATAATGGTTAGTATTAGAAGCAGGTGATAAAAGCTGTGTGTTTAAATAGCAAAATAATCTAAAACTAACTGGTTTATTACCCTTTACCATTTCATACAAATCCTTTATATTTACAAGGTTTCCCTTTACCGTTCATGCAAATAAATAACCTAATCCTTTAATAGTAACCTAAACCATTGACAGGTCCCTTCTAATACCATGACAGATTTTATGTTACAGTAACTAAAGACCCTGATCGTCAGTTGAGGGATGTTTAATGAAGTTTAATCCCATACAAAATTATGGATTAATATCAGGGTAAAAAAGAAAAAAAAAAGGGTTCAATTCTGCTTAGTATTTACTAAGAAATGAAAATTTATAATTTCTCTGCAGATGATATAAATGGGAAATGGTCAAAGCAAGCCAGTCCACCTAGAATCTTCACGAAAATTTTTGATGTGCCTCTTTCTAATCCAACTGAACCATGAGATTATCTGCTGTTGATAGTTTGATTTTGTTTTGTTAATTAAATGTTAAATAATGACTTTAGAGTATATTTTAGCATGTATCAAGCTGTGAACAATTAGGTATTTTCCATACATTGTAGATGACGATCAGTGGCTTTAAAACTCCCAACTAAAAGCTATGTTTGTTAGTTGCCTCTTAGGTTCGGTTCCCACTATCACGATTCACACTACGACTGAAATCATGGTTTTAATTGAGGTGTAATCGTGGGGATCCTATCAGATCTTATTGTATATTGAGGACAGTTGTTGCAATCGTGTTGACCATATCGAAACGTATTCGAATGTATCCTTACCGTAGTAGATCTTGGGCTCAATAGGGACTATCCTATCGTAATACATCGCACGACCATGGGAACCTCGCATAACCACTGTTTATGAATATATAATTTAATATACATGCAGATAATGGGACATTAATTTACCAGAATTTTTGCGGCGTGGTAAAGGTGGTGCAATATTTGATGTATCTGGTGTGGAGGTAAATCGCTTTAATTCTGGATTCTCGTGTGAAGGTCGTCCAAGGTCAAGGTTACCACTTGACACAGATTGTGACAGTCCTTAAAATGGTACATTTTTAATTAAATACAATATTAGAAAATAAATTTAGTTTTAATCTAAGTGAAAGTTACCGATTCGTGAAACCAGAAGTTTTGTGTATTCAAATTTTGTATTTAAAGATGCATTATGTAAGATTCCGAAAGGAGCTGGTCGTTCTTGCTATAACAGTTCAAAAATAGATAATGTAAAATGAGTATATTAAAAATTTCATACAAATAACTTTATTTTATTTGGAGTGAAGTTATGAGTGTTTGAAGGGTTGACAAGATGTAGCGTAGATTATTCATTATTGTAGTCTTGTTTATCCATTTTATCATTAAATTTTTAAATCCATTTAAATCTCAGCCATTCAATGTTCTAGAGAGTTGATTATAAGCTTGTTATGTGAATAAATGTCTGCATAATAGTTTTTATGACTTTTGAAGCCAAATTTAGCTCTTTCATAATGCATCTTTATTAACTACTGCTTTGTACATATTTGGTATGTAACTTAACTACCAGTTATATTAGACAAACTACAAAATTTGTGTCAAGTTATTTCCATTATTTCTCGACTGAAAGCATGTGACCGATTTCAGAGTGAAAGAAAATTGAACTTAGAAAGTGAAAAGTGGAATTAGAAAACTACTGCTAGTACAGGCAGAATAGGTCGAGGGAAGGCTATAGACTCCACAATGTATCCAAAGACATTCTATTTCCTTTGAAGCAAATTTTTGGTCAAAGAAGCTAAATTTCAGAGCTAAAATAAGACAATTTTGAACAATAATCCAATATATTACAGGTGAAACTATTATAATTGTGCATTGATAAATTCGGGCAAATTGTTTAGAGCCCTCCAAACATAGCCATATTCAGGGCTGGGGTAATGGGTAATGGAATGTAATCATGTTACTATTAACAAAAACAAGCCAACAGTGAGGCTGATGTCCCCCGCCGAAATTGCAAAATAAATAGATGACACATATTAATTAATCGCACATTTATTTTTTTCACTAAGTTTCATCACTCTCTATCAGATAGAATCAAGATTATCTTGTCCCAAACCATCGACAAATGAAATCGATTAGCTCTGCTTAGCTTCAGCTCGAAATGTTAATTATTGAACTCAGTCAAGACATTCACCTAATGAACATCTACATATACATCAAGTTTAAACATTCACCTAATAGACACCTATGCCAAGTTTGAACATTCTACCTCAATTAGAAGGAGAGTTATTGTGTTCCAAAGTTTCTACCAATCAAATTGCTTATCACTCTGCTTACCCTCAGCAAAAAATGTTCATTATCGAACTTAGTTAAGGTATTCATATAATAAATCTATACACCAAGTTTCATCAATCTCACTTAATTAGAACTAAAGTTATCGTGTCCCAAAGCATCAACCAATCAAATTGCTTATCTCTGCTTACCCTAAGCGGAAAATGCTCATCTTCGAACTCCATCAAGGCATTGACCTAATAAACACATACACCAAGTTTGAACATTCTAGCTCAATTAGGAAGAGAGTTATTGTGTCCCAAAAAGTGTGACGGACAGACAGACAGACAGACAGACAGACGGACGAACCCATTTTAATAGTCCCCTGCTTTCTTCGAAAGGCGGGGGACAAATAAAAATAATGGTAATGGAATGTAATCATATTACTATTAACAAAAAATAAAAATACTATAGAAATTATTGTTACCGTGTGCGTTTGGTGGATGTAGCGTAGGTTTTATATCTAAAGCAGGATCACTACTCGTTCGTGGTTGTAGTTTATTCATCAACTAAAATATACAAATAATAAAAATAAAACATCTAACTATCTCATATCCTTATTCCTTATACAAGGCCATACCCAAAAAAAATATTCTGGCTCTTAGAAATCCTTCTCAAAATGCAAATGTAGGAGGGAGGTTTTTATTTCAAATTAAATGGGGTTTAACGTCGTCTGTTCTGCTCCGACTGGGATAATGAAGATGGTGTTTATCTCAAAGCACTACAGTAATATATGATTATCCAGTATCATGTCTGTCTTTCAACAACATTTATCAGAGTTACTTCCTGACAATGGAGGAAATTAAACCGTGCGATAATTAATAAAACTGTTTTATTTTTTAAAATAAAAACAGATCATGTAGGAGTCTCTGAGAAACATAATCTGATTTTATGAGTATGGAGTTTTCCTAAAAGAATCTCCGGCATTGTTCCCCCTTGTCAGCAATGCAGGGCGGAGGGCCTGACAAGGACAGCTATCTAGTCTTTAAGATAGGACGAAAAAACAAGGTCCTGTGTACACATTGGCATGCCCCTTGACAGTTGGTATTCGATACAAGAGTAGGGCGTAGTGCCACTGCCCCGGCAAAATTTCCCTCTTAGTAAACTGTATGGTGTATGCCCGTCTACATTAGCCCAGTTCGGAGCAGAACAGTAGGTTGTTAATTAAACCCCATTTTATTTCCTAAAAGAATCATGAGATTCAACAAACCCTTCAATATACCAACAAAATGAAAATTTGATATTTTATGACATCATATACAAATATGGAAGATAATTTTCATAATAAAATAACATCATCATTATAATAAAATAATTTAATTTTAATCACAAACTAGTAAATATTATATCGAGGATATGATAATAATAAAAAAACACGAACTAGTAAAAATTATATATCTAGAGTCTCGACTAATGTTAAAATTAGAAAAAAAAAACAATTGGAGAGAGTCAAGAGACTATCCCTTTTAAAATTTATCTATGAGCAAGCACGCATCCTATATATAATCTATATATAATAAATAAAAACAATCAAATTGAATAATATTAGTCTGTATTGACAAATATTGTACTAACTGTACAATACAACATGTAAAAAATATCAAAATATAACATAAATATCCGAACCAAAGAAAGGTTTTTAGTTTATAACACAAACACATAGTGCAAGTAATCTCCCTTTATCACCCATCCTTTTATAAATACTTAACAACATGCTAGACTAAAACTTTAACACCACACCCAATCATAAGATACTTTTAAAAAATATTATTAGTTCAAAAATTATCTTTTTTTAAAAAATGTTACGAGTTTAAAGACCATTTTCAGAATGGTTCTCCTTTGTCAAGAGTTGAAGGCAGGCCCGTAACTAGCTCAGAGCAATGTATATCTATCGTTTTTATGGTGGAAACTTTTTCACGGGGGGGGGGACTTACCCCCCTGGTTGAAGGACAGAGTGCCTGGCAAGGGACAGTGTATAGTCATTCGGATGGGAAAAAAACTGAGATATTGTTTCACAGCAAGGAAAAGTGTCTAGTCATTCGGATGGAAGAAAAATCTAAAAATCTGATGCAGTTGGAAACATTGCTGTACAGATAAAGTTGTCCTGATAGCACAATGCACGGCGTATGCCAACCTTCATTTTTAACATGTTGGTGCAGATATGGAGGACATCTTTAGACATCAATCTTTTTGCAACTTTAAATATAACTATATTGGATAATAAATCGCACATATAAGTTTTAAAATTCAATATGGTTGACATGACATGTATAACAATCTATTCTCAGAATCCACACGAAAAATTAAAGCGACTTTGATTTCTGTGTTAATATGGCTAAAATCATGTTATACACTAAGTCTACTGAAATTTAAAACTGAAATGAAATTAATCCATTCAATCCCTGAGAAAAATACACCACCATTATATTACACAATTCAAAAGCACAAAACATTTGACCTCACGAGTGAACTCAATTAAAACACCAATTTGCATGAATATTGTGAAGCTTTGTAAGGTTTCTGTCTTTTCTTAATTACTCTGTTGATATGACTATTTTACCCAATCATTATAATGGTATAAATATAGACATGTCTCTATAAAAGGGGACTTGTCTGCGATATCACCTCCGTGGAAGCGGACGTAAAATACAACTAACTCGCACACATATAAAAGGAGAAAACCCTTAAACACCTCATACTCTGTTGATGTTCATTTGTACGTCACATGACTATTTTACCCAATCATTACAATGGTATAAATATTGACATGTATATATATAATATATCTCTATAAAAGGGGGAAACCCACCATGAATGAGTTTTGACATCACATTCTATTAATAGTATTTAAACAAAGAGAGAGAGAGAGAGAGAGAGGGGGGGTTTAAGGTCCACTGGAGCACACAAATTCGGTTATATGGTGCAATTTCATTTCAATAATTCGCTTGCACGTAAGGGTCCTTGGCAGTGGGAGGAAACCAGAGGAGCCGGAGAAAACCCAGAATTTGGACAGACGACCCTACTCCTTGTCACCATATTTAAACAAAGTAACTGGCCTAGAAAAAAGTAGGTAAGTAAATGTGTTAGTTATAATTAAAGCAAATGCTCCTACTTATAAAAAAATACAACACAAAACATAAACACTGATTACAACAAACAGGAAACATAAAAACTAAAGAAAAAGACATCAAGGTTTAGCAATAGACCTGTGTTATTGCAGATCCAGGGAATATAGCCGACTGTGGTCTGTTAGGGACTGGCGGGGGTGTAGCATGTGAAGCATTACAGATGTATATGCTATGAGTGCGACGTTTTTCTGGCATAGATGCGAAGATTGTTGAATCCTACAGTTAAAATATGAATTCAAGGTAACTGACATACATGTTTCATAAAGATAGAAAATTTGTTTTTCGGATTCCGAGGTTCCAAAAACTCGTTTTCTATTTCTGGCACTGATGCGGAGACTGTTGATTCCTACAGTTAAAATATGAATTCAAGGTTACAGACAGATCTTCTAGGATAGAAAGTTTGTTTTTCAGACACAGCTAGTCCAAAACTTTGTTTTTAATTTCATTTTCATTAATTTTGAAAATAATTTACTGAATAATTTCTCCAGGGTTAAAAATGACATACTTTTCATGAAATAACTTAATTAATTCCCTAGTAATATATAATGTATATAATTGGTATTAATAAATATTATTACATGATAGTAAACTATTATTATATAATTACTAGAGTTTATTAGATTGTAAGGATAATGATAGTAAAAATATTTAAGATGCATTATGTAAGATTTAGATAAAGAGCTGGCCGTTCTAGCTATAATAGTTCAAAAATAAATTTCATTCAAATCACTTTATTCTGCGCGAAATTATGGGTATTGGAAGACGTATTGTTGATTGTTCATTATCATGACAGCGGCACTGGAAAAACGAGACTAAGTCTCGGTTCTCCATTTTATCATTAAATTTTAAATCTCATGGGTGTTCTAATCCATTTAAATCTCTGCCATCCGAGGATCTAGAGAGTTGTTTATGGGCTTGCATTGTTAATAAATGTTTAAATAATAATTTTTATAACATTTGAAGCCAAAATGAAGCCCAGCAATAGCCGGATTTAGCTCGTACATAATGCCTCTTTAATATTCCTAAAAACATGTTTGTAAATTGTTTCAATAGCATTTAGTAATTAAACAAGAACACAATTCTATTATATATAATTACTGTTTATTACTGATTGACATTGTCACTCAGATTCTCTAGTCGGTATCAATCATTCATATATACAAAATAATAGGACATCATAGTCATTTAAAATACAGATGTGACATCCCCCTTTCATGTTGGCGTACCATTATTTCAAATAATCGTACATTATATATACTAGTGAAATATTGGACTCGCGTGACATATTTCACTGTAAAAGCATGTGCGGAGTGTCTGTATTTTAAGTCGTTTAATGGTCTTGAGCTTAAGACATTGTGCAATATATTACTTAATGTCTCGCTCTCGACCATTAAACTATTCGTAAACACCAATAACAACTTGGTTAGTGATGACAAATCATAGACATACAACTAATGGTCATCTTTAAAGATACATTTTGTAAGATTTAGATAAAGAGCTGGCCGTTGTTGCTATAATAGTTCAAAAATAGATAATTCAAAATGAATATATTGAAAATTTCATTTAAATTGCTTTATTCTGAGCCACGTTATCACTGTTTGTAGTTTTGACAAGATGTGTGCATTGATTGTTCATTCTCGTTACTACAGTACTGGTATATTCAAGACTTAAGACTCGCTCCTCCATTAAATAAAATCATTAAAAGGCAACACTGTTCTAATCTAGTTAAAATCTTGAGCATCCGATGGCATCAAGAGTTGATAATGGTCTTGTCATGTTAATAAATGTCTAATTAATAATTTATTGAACATTTAAGCCTAAAGAAAGACCTGCAATGGGCAGATTCAACTCTTACATAATGTATGTTTAACAAAGCTGCTGTTATTGTTGCTTACTTATATATTATATATATAATGTCTTATCGATTTTTTTTAGAATTGTGTTCTGTGTAATTTATGATAGAATTATGTTAAAACTGCTGATTGTCATTGTGGCAATTAATAATCCTTATCAAACTTCAATATTATGGAAGTTGAATCTCTAATAGTAATATCAGTCCAAAAATAGTTCATTTCCATTTAGTATTTACAAAGATATGATGCACAGAACATTTTTTATAATTGGGCATCCTCTGTATAATAAGACCTGCCCCCAAGTTCACAAAGCATTCTCAGACTTAAGTTAAGAATTTACTCAACTTTCAATCACTGTTTATGAGAAATATCTTTGATCCAGAAACACAAAACTTTGCACATAGTTTCTTATTGATGTATTTGATACATTAAAACAACAAAAGTTTTATAAAGGGCTATATTTTAGTTAAACTAAGGTGAACAGTTTTGAGTAAATTCTTAAATCTGAGAATGCTTTGTGAACTGGAGGCCAGGTAAAATCTTTTGAACTCGTCTTTTTAATCCTATTAAATAAGCCAGGAGATTAAGGTTGGGTAAAATTTTTCGACTTCGTCTTTTTAATCCTATTAAATCTAAGCCAGGAGATTATCTAGTGTTAAAACTTTTGGTTTGTTTTCTTAATCAAATGTTAAATAACCATGTGTATATTTTAGCGTAGATAAAGCAGTGTAAAATCAGATATTATCCAGAAAATGAAATTGATGATCAGCAACTTTGAAAATTTAAAGATTAATTACATTAAATTAATTAATTATAACTTGGCTACATAATGAAGGAATTATGTTAAAATTTTTACTTATATATTAAACTCATTTAAAGACTAGTGATTTTACTTACCGAGACGTCTGTAGGTTCGTTGTAGATATTTTCATCATCTTGTGACATGGCTGTATCGCCAGATATAACCGATGATCTATTACTAAAATAATAATAAAAATAATAATAATAATAATAATAATATAATAATAATAATAATAAATTCTGTGGGAAATTTTGCCCGGAGAGCAGAGCTACGGTCAAGGGTCTTTTACTTGTTCACCAATGTGTACACAGGACGTTGTTTTTTTCATCCCATCCATTTGTCCACACAGCTGTCCTTGTCAGGCCCTCCAACTTGCACCATGCTGGAAAATCCTGATACCCTTTCTCGGCCAACACCTTGAGCGGGCGAGTGTCTTAATTACTCGGTTAGACACTGTTGCTTCTCTGGTGAGTATGGTGTTCGCTCATTAACCAGGAAGACCATGCGGTATGGTTTGCTTCTGATTTTCTTGTCTGGATTCCCTATATCACAGCTGTGTAGGACAGGGTCAATGAAAGGTGTCTAGTTTTTCAAAAGGGAATAAAAAATGGTTCTGTGTATACTATTTTCAGTAAGTAAAGGATCCCTAACTAAGGACATAATGCTACACAATGTATCATGTATGCCTGTCTTCCCAGGACCAGTTAGTGCAAATAAATAAGAAACTAAATCCAATGTCTATACAGACATCTCATGAAATCCTAATTTCCAATTTTTAATAGTTTTAAATGTATTCTCAATATTAAATATCAATCTGTTTAAAACACAGATCCTATTTCATTTCGTTTTTTATAGTTCAAAATTTTGTTTTACTTGTCTTTACTACACTAGGATCTGGAAGACTTGTTATATTACCGGTGTTTAAGCGAGGGATTAGCCAATGAAATGGTCTGTTACGGCAAGTTCTTGGCGTGCGATGCACAGAACTGTGGGTAAACCACTATAAATGACAACACTGATTGATTAATCAATGTCTGCCGTCATAGGGTCAAAAGCCACTCATACGACCCCGACACTACCTTCCAGTACAACCTGTCAGATCTTCATGTAGTGTAGGCCATTGAAAAGTATAAAAAAAGAAACAAAATATAGATCTGTATTTTAATCAGAATGAATTAAATATATAATCTCAAAAAACATTTTAAATATGAAGATAACAAACTGACCTGCTGCTGGAATGCAATGACGTGGTGCTAGGGGTACTAGGACGAGGTGAACTCCTTAATAACTGACTGTGGATTAAACGACTTGGTCTTGGAGAACCCTAAAAATATTTTCATCTTTAAAATCAATCAAATAACTGACAAGTTTATGTTATTCATAAACAGATATTACAAATTAATTTATTATTTTCAGTTAAAGCAGGTGATAATCTACCAGTTAGGAACATAAAGAATCAAATCGAAACCACCTTATGATACAACGCGCACATTCGGCCATCCAACCCCTCGGTTAGGAATATAAAGAGGCCCATCAAAAGATTTACTTATCAAACTTACAGATGACATTTCTTGTTAATATCATTTTCAAAGACTGATGAATTGTTGTAAAATTTTCAATTCAACATATTTTTGTAAATATGGAACTGAATTGAATCTTGTTTGGACTGATATTACTTTTAGAGATTCAACTTTCACAATATCGTAGTTTGCAAGGAATTCGAAATCAGTCAATTGATGATCAGCATATTCCTGAAGCAATGGCCCGAGAAATCCCTCTCTGGCCATTGCTGGATTGGCTTCTGATACTTGAGCTTTTGACAGCAACATGACAGACCTTCTTTTAATCTGGATTCTTCCCTAAAACTTTGGACAGTGATTTAACGTATTAAAAATGGCGAAAGTATTGTTCATCTCCAAGCAGTATTGTTTACATTGTAGCCATTTTGATAGCCTCGTTTATCACACAATTAGTTTTTCTGCAATTTTCTGCTATGTACTGGTTAATTGGACGCAATAAATTTTGTGAGTCATGACGTAACGTTATGTAAACATATCTGGAGCTCTGTTTAAACCTGAATGATTTTGTTACGCCGTTAGCTATTGGTTTTTAATCGGACTATTGACCAGTCATAATTTGAACAGAAATTTGCCTTTATTACAGCAGTATTTGAGTGGGATTAGGTCTAATCAAACAAAACACTGTGAGGAGTATGATGATCAGTGGCTTTAATATTAAAATGATCGGTGGCTTTAACATTAGAATGATCATCAGCTAAAATGATAATGTAAGGTATGCTAATCCTTTAATCCTTTACTACACTGAACATATACAGACTGATAAATATCATAACTTGGTAATCATCTGTAAAAAAAATTCAAATTAAAGATCAACAAAAAAATCTAAATAAACACTTACAGCATCTGTGATACTTCTCTTCATATTAGCAAACATTTCTACCAGACTTTTATGTAATGGTTGTATTTCAGCAGATGCTAGTACACCATGTAAATTTAGAGCTTCTTGTAAAAGTTCAACCTTTAAAAACAATCATTAAACTTTTACACATCTAGAAAAGATAGATTGCCAGGCAACGAAACATACACCCACTGCAGCTAAATCGTCCGAGCGGTCAACAAGTGTTGTCGCATCTTTTGTAGGTAAGGGGGAGGGGGGGTTCATTTACAAGACAATTTCATACGGATCAGATTCTAATTTTCTCCCTTAACTCTGGAAGCAATATATAAAAATATTTGAAATTTGACAGCCTTTTTTGTTTTACTAATTTAAATAATGCATATAAATTTCATACAGATCAGATGATGAATTTTGTCATTCGAGCGTTCACAATGTTCAGCAAAGTAAAACAAGGGCCATAACCCAAGAAGCAATTGACGGAAATTGCTGAAATTCAAAAGACTTCTTCGTTTTACTAACTCAAATGATGCACATCAATTTCACCCAGATCAGATGACAATTGCTGCCGCTAGACCGTTCACAGGGCTAATCCAGGAAGTTACAAATCGAATAAGAATTGTGAACTAACTGTAGAGCGTCCAGGCAAACGGATGGATGGACAGGGGCGATGACAATATACGTCCACATGAAAATGTGGGTGTATAAGAAAAGACATATCATTTGATTTGTAGTTTGAACAGTTGGGATTTTGTTCATTTCAATTTCATGATTTTATTTTTGTGTTAGGAATTGTTGGTGATTGATTTAAAGCATTGTGTGATACACAAAACATGACTGTAAACGTAATGTCTACAATACCTGTCCTAAAAGTTCACCCCTCAATGCTTCTAAGTTATTAGCTTCTTCTGGATGTTGATCTGAAAATTCGTTGGTGAAGAAAGCCTGAAAATACACAAACATTAAAGGTTCGTTTTGTTCAATTTTTAGCCTCATCATCGCTTTTCATAATATGGTGTTCTGAATTGGGAAAAGATAGGTTGCCAGGCAATGAAATATGCCCACGGTAGAGAAGTTGCCCAAGCAATCCAAGCAAGTCAACATCTTTAAACTGTTAGTATATCACACCCTTGACGTCATGACAAGATTCTATGACATAATCAAGAGCAATAATTATAAGCAATTATCAAAAATTTTCTAATTGAAATCCATCCCAAAAATTAAGACAAAGAACATAATCTAAAGCAGAACAGGCGATGTCTTTCAAGTCAATAAGGGCACTAAGTCTGGTAGCTATTATCAGAAATCAACTCAAGTTTCTTCGTCTCATTTTTAATGTAAATTTCAAATATCAATTTCAAAAGAAACAAATGATAAATATAGACTGTAGAGAGTTCACAAGAATTTGTGGATGACGGACAGACTGACTGACCGATGGAATATAAGTCCAAAACGTCTAAATTTCAATGTGACTGGTGTAAATCTCACCTCCTGATATTTAGGAATTCCACCACTAACAGCAGCACTAACAATACCCTGTAATCTCATTGTTAAATTAGCTAGATGATAGTCTGGATGAATCTTACAACGATCAACCAAGAAGCGTAAATCTTGTGTAACTTGTTTGATACTTTCTATAGCCGTTTCTAGTGGTGAGACATGTACAACACTAACATCTATAACTTCATACCATCGTAAAATACCAGGTAATTTATAACTAGTTTTTAACATCGTTCTCTCTAAACACAATGTCTGAAAAATATATATATATATATCAAATAAGAAGTAGTATTCAGCGCGGAGAGAGAGAAAGAGAGAAAGGGGGGTTTAATGTCCACTTGACACAAACTAGGTCATTTTGGGACTAACATATGGTTCAATTTTATTTCAATAATTCGCAGTTGGAGGAAACTGGAGGACCTGGAGAAACCCATGAGGTTGGACAGACGACCCTACTCTTTGTCTCGAACAAAAGGGGAATCGAAACCACGCCAGTTGACTCAATAACAGACCTTATGATACAACGCACACGCACTAATCTCGGCCATCCAACCCCCCACCATCTCACAAAGGAATATCAGAGATATGATGAAGAGAAAATAATGCAATGTTTGGCATCATCTGCAGACAATATAAACAAGCAAGCGCCACCTATAGGTGTTGGGTAAAATACTTCGATGGACCTCTTTTTAATCCAATTGAATCAAAGGTCGTGGAAATAAACTAAATACATTAAATCTACTATAAAAGGACAGATATATGAATAACAAAGTAAAAATAAAACACCTAGACTTACTTTAAATTCGTTACTTTTGTCCATTTCTCCCTTGTGAAAGGGACGATCGAACTGGAATGTATCTATTTCATTTACGTTATAAAAGTTGGTCACTTCATATGGAATATCGAGACCACGGAACTCACTTCTTTGATCAGCTATTGGCTTTACATTGCATATTTGGATATCTGATTTTAGTTAAAGAAATGAATAATAATAAAATGAACTGACTGCACCAATGAAGATGGGCAGACACCAAGTTCCAACTGTTACAGGATCCCGAACATGCTGCTAATGGTATACACAGGCTAGAAGGAATTTTTCCATGGTTACATGAGAGGGTGTGTGTATGACTTTTTTGTTGTAGAATTTGAAAGACAAGGCATGCACAGAACACAGACCTCCCCTCCGAAACTGTGAACTCAGTTTACAATATCTTTGAACTCAAGATATTCCAGTCAATTACTAATTATAAATAGATAATTGTAATTGTATAAATATATTTAAAGGATACATTGAGCTTCCCCCTGTTTAATACTATCATCTGGTGGACTATTAGAACTGAGTATTGTAGCATTAGGAAATTCTGTTGTTAATTGTTGCATGATAGTCGCTAACTTTAAACATTCATCACCTCTATATACAAACGCTTTATTCTAAAATAAAACAAAAATATTTAAATTATTCTTTATATTTAATACCAAATATTATACAATTATTCCTTTTATCGAGCCACAGTTGTTTAGCAAGTATGAAACTGGTTAACCAAGCAGAGGTTCTGAGTTTGATTCCTAGTGTTAGCCATGAAGGTTTCTCAGAATTATCAAGCTTAAAGTTTCTACTTGCAGGACAGACAGTCTAGAAAGAGAGAGAGAGACAGAGAAATGGGGTTTAACGTCCACTCGACACAAACTAGGTCATTTCGGGGCTGACTTATGGTTTAATTTTATTTCAATAATTCGCTTGCGCGTAGGGGTCTTTAGCAGTGGGAGGAAACTGGAGGACCCGGAGAAAACCCACGAGGTTGGACAGGCGACCCTACTCCTTGTCAAATACAACCAGGGAATCGAAACCACGCCAGTCGACTCAATGACAGACTTTATGATACAGCGCGCGCACGCTAACCATTCAGCCATCCAACCCCCCACAGTCTAGAAATAAAGTTCCCTAATGGAATGAAACCCTAGGCTCCCATGTATACCATTAGCCTTTGTCAGGGCAAAATTCATCTGATGGCTCACTATATGGTGTTTCCCCGATTTCATTATCCCAGTTGTTGCACTAAAGTAAGACAACGAGCGCCCATTTCATTTTCCTATGTAAAATAATGTATGCAAATGGACTTTAGTGTCGGATGGATCCAAAGAAGGCAAAACCTATTTGTAACATACAAATGTGGGATCAAATTCGCAACTTGCATAGATGACAGACCTAATCATCTAAACTTGACAGAACCTGAAACCAAATAAATACAAATACTCACTCTGACAAAAGGAGGGAAACTTTTACCATAATAAGCCACCCTATAATAACATGGATCTTGTCGAACTGCAGCACCTTCCAATATCTGATCAAAAAATGTGGCTTGTTTTTGCTGAAAGAATCAAAGAATAGTTTATTAATTATACAATAGTTAAGAGTTTAATAAAGAGTTGGTCATTCTTGCTATTAATAATTCAAAAATAGATGATAGAAAAGAAAATATTGAAAATTTCAGTCAAATTACTTCATTTTGAGCAAAATTATCACTGTTGGTAGTTTTGACAAGATGTGTACATAGTGGTAACCACGGTTCTGGTATATTCAAGACTTTGCCTCGCTTTCAGATTTTTAAATTAAATTTTGAAATGGCGAACCGTTCTAATCTAGTTAAAATCTTGAGTTTCCGATGCCATTGAGAGTTGATTATGGTCTTGTTTTGTTAAACATGCATTATGCAAGAGCAAAATCTGATTATTGCAAGACTTAATTTAGGCTTCAGATGTTATAGAAATTATAAATTAGATCTTTATTTAAACAACAAGCCCAAAATCAACTCTGTAGACCCACGGATGGCTCGGTTACAGCTCGGATTTAAATAGGATTTCACTAATTGATTAAATCAGATAAGGGGTAACCTGATGAAAATACGTCAGTTAGATCGAGGCTAAATGATAGAGTGTACTTAGCGAGGCCGCTGTAGAGCGTTTCCCCATGCCATTGAAAACTTTACTTGATAATCGAGATATGTAGGTGGAGTTAACGCCTGTCAATCAAACGATCGGCCATGGTGAAGGCACATTTCAATACCATTTCTAGTCAAATATTACAACGATAATAACTATGTTCAGAATAAAGTAATTTGACTGAAATTTTCAATATATTCTTCTTTCATCATCTACTTTTGAACTGTTATAGCAAGAATGGCCAATTCTCTATAAAAATCTCCCATAATGTATCTTTAATAAATGTCTAATTAATAGTTTATTTAACATTTCAGGCCTAAAGAAAGACCTGCAATAAGCAGATTTAGCTCTTACATAATGTATCTTTAATGGCTACCATTTAACATAACGTTAAACGCTGTTAAAGTATTGAATTGATAAACTGAAGTTTGGCATTCATTAGGTTGAGTCAGTCCTTAATGTACGAATCAAATGAAGTTCACATTAAAACTAACATTAAAATTTTAAAATATTTGTTCTTAAATTGCAGCATATTATAGATTTAAATGTCATGATAAAAAGATAAATAATTTCTTTTTCACTCTGGGAGATTGATATGAACCAACAAGCAATGATAAATTTTGTTAGTTTTTCTATTCCTATGTTGAAGTTACAAGCAATGATAAATATTTTTTTTCGAATGGTGGCATTATTTTTAACTAACAAGTAATAGAATCTGTATAGGTAAAATTTAAGCTTAGTGACATTTCAATTTGTTATAATTTTAATGGATGGTAATTGTCCTGTCCACCCAACCCTATAATTATCTTAAACTAACAAGGTTATATATCTGTAATGTCAGTAACTATTACATGTATTGAGTAGATCTATTTAAAGCATGTGGCCTGCGCAATATGGGTAAATCTATTTAAAGCATGTGGTCTGCGCAATACAAAATATAACTGCATATAGTCGGTTTAAACAAAATTTATTGCAAATGTACTGTCCAATTTAAAGGCATAAACAAGCCAAGTGGGGTTATATTAATTTACTGACTTGTGGGTAGAGTGTATAATCTATGTACAATTTCAAGTAATATAGTTAATGCTAGGTTCCCACTGTCATGCGATGCATTAAGGTAGGATTATGCCTATCGAGTCCACGATCTGGTACGTGCATATACTTTTGGATACCTTTAGATACGATCAAAATCATTGCTACGACTGACCACGATATATGATAAGACCTGACAGGCTCACGATTACTCCACAATTAACACCATGATTTCAATCGTAGCGGGAATCGTGATAGTGGGAACCTAGAATTAGGTAGAGACCATGGGTTCCATTTCGGCCGTATATGCCGGTCATGACTGTGTGCTATGGAAAACGACCAAAACCAAGAGGCTGATGTCCCCCGCTGAAATTGAGAAATAAATAGATGACACATATTAATTAATCGCACATCTATTTTTTCAAACGTATCGAGCAATCAAACTGATTATCAACTATACACTAAGTTTCATCACTCTCTATCAGATAGAATCAAAGTTACCTTGTCCAAAAGCATCGACCAAGGAAATTGCTTATCTCTGCTTAGCTTTAGCTCGATATGTTAATCATTGAACTCAGTCAAGACGAACATCTACATCAAGTTTAAACATTCTACCCCAAGTTGTGGAATGTTCCAAAGTCATGACTAATCAAAATGCTTATTCCTCCTTTGCCTAAGCAGACAATTCTCATCATCGAACTTAGTCAATGTATTGATGTAATGAAAGTATACACCAAGTTTCATCACTCTCACTTACTTGGAACTAAAGTTATCGTGTCCCAAAGCATCAACCAATCAAATTGCTTATCTCTACTTACCCTAAGCAGAAAATGCTCATCTTCACACTCCATCAAGGCATTGACCTAATAAACACCTACACCAAGTTTGAACATTTTAGCTCAATTAGAAGGAGAGTTATTGTGTTCCAAAGTCTCTGCTTACCCTGAGCAGAAAATGCTCATTATCGAACTTAGTCAAAGTATTGATGTAATGAAACTATACACCAAGTTTGATCACTCTCACTTAATTAGAACTAAAGTTATCGTGTCCCAAAGCATCAACCAATCAAATTGCTTATCTCTGCTTACCCTAACTTCATCAAGGCATTGACCTAATAAACACCTACACCAAGTTTGAACATTCTAGGTCAATCAGAAGGAGAGTTATTGAGTCCCAAAAAGTGCGGACAGACAGACAGAGAGACGGACGGACAAACCCATTTTAATAATCCCCTGCTTTCTTCGAAATGCGGGGGACAATAAGTATGTTAATACTAAAAATAACAGTTTAGTTGAACCTGACAAGATGTAGGGTATTAATCAACTAGTATCTGACATTTTGAACTTTGTTCTGGAAATCATGTATTATAAGTAAAACAGACTGTGTCTGACAAAGCTTGATTTTGTGTCCAATTTGTCTATGTAAGGTGACTTATTTCCAGGATTGGACAGTACCATATTCTAATGCCTACATGAGCCTGTAATAAACAAAGACTTACCAATATACTACTGAGCTTTTTATAATCAAATATTTTGGTTTCATAAAATTGAGCTAACTCTTTACATAAGGGTATTCCATATTCCCAGGCCTAAAATTACAAAAATAAAATACATGTAATTTTATGTAATATGATAAACAAACAAGAAATATAAACACTATACCCTATGGAGAGAGAGAGAGAGAGAGAGAGGCTTTAACGTCCATTCGAAACAAACTAGGACATTTCGGGATTAACACACGGTCCATTTTTTTTTTTAATAATTTGCTTGCGCATATGGGTCTTTAGCAGTGGGAGGAAACCAGAGGACCAGGAGAAAACCCATGAGGTTGCATGAGCAGACGACTCTACTCCTTGTCACGTACAACCAGGGAATCGAAACATCATACCCTATAATTCAATGCAAATAAAAGTTAAAGTTACGTATGTAAATGCAAAGAAGTGAGATATAAATATCATGATTTTTGAACTAGCCACTTGTTCCATACACTTGGTAATTAATCATCGTCTTATTTAGACAACTGGAGCCACGGTGGCTAAGTGGGTAAGACACTGACCCGCTAGCCTGGAGGTTGCATGTTCGATCCCTGCATTGGCCGAGAAAGTTCATCAGGATTTTCCGGCGTGGTTTCTCCTTGTCAGTGGTGCAGGATGGAGGGCCTAACAAGAACAGCTGTCTAGTTGTTCGAATGGAACGAAAAACTGAGGTTCCGTGTACGCATTGGGGTGCACGTAAAAGATCCCCTAGCAGAGTAGGCATAGTGTCGCTGCTCGGGCAAAATTTCCCCCATAGCACACTGTATGGCATATGCCCGTCTTCATTAGCCAAGTCAGAGCAGAACAGTAGGATGTTAAATACCATTTCATTTCATTACATTAGGCAACACTCTTCTAAAACGCTCTTCCACCAATTCCAGTACAAGCAACATGAAATTTGGATAGAATTCAAGAGACGTATTTTGCTGGCCTATTTATCTCGTCTACAAATGATGTTGAATCTTGTGAAATGTTCAATTATTGCAAATACTAAACGGATTGGAACCAATTTTGGGCTGATATTCTTTTTATCAATCAAGTTGACGCAGTTCCTCGTAGTGGACAAAAGAGATTCAAAATCCGTCAAATGATAATCAGCGGCTTTAATTTATGGTTGGAGAATAATTGTGTACCAACCTTTCCCTTATCGAAACAATCAATAATCTCCAGGTACAAGCTTTCTTTCTTGTCCCTTTCTTTTTGACTAGGATAACGCGATCCTTTAGCTGTGAATTCTTCATTTTTCCAACCAAGGATTTGTTGAGCATATAACTGTAAAGTTAATCCGGCTTCGACATAATTATTTGCTGCCAGATGAAGTTCGTAGAGTTTTGTGATGTATCGAATATACATCTCTTCTCTATTGATGTTGTCTTTATAAAAATTCTGTAAAACAATTAAAGATACATTATGGGAGATAAGATAACAAGATGGCAGTTCTCGCTATAATAGTTAAAAACTAGATAGTGTAAAGGTAATTTGCTGAAAATTTCAGTCAAATTGATCCACTATGAGCCGAGAAAGAAGCAGGTGAAATTTTGGCATAGTCTCGGTCATCATTACTAAAATCATTATTATAAACAGCTTAGTCTTGATTATCCACTTTTATTGATTTAATTATCAACGGCCATTAGCGGCATATAGGAATCTAATCCAGCCAACATCGAAGGCTTGCCTTGACATCGAGAGTTTATTATGGTCTGGATAAGTTAATTAATGTCTAATTGATAATTTAGATAACATTTCAGGCCTAAAGAAAGACTTGTAATAAGCAGATTTTGCTCTTGCATAATGCATGTTTAATTAATACATTTTTTCAAACAGAGTTTTCTTCAATAAGCAAAGAAAATTAAAACTGTACATCAAGAACAGAGATAAGTTTGACAAAGCATAAAGTTACATAAAAGTAAGCTCAATAGTGTACAGTAAACAGTTTTGATTAAGTGCAAAAAAAGAAAAGTGATTTTTGGCAAGGCAGTACCTAATTAGTTGATGCCTTTCCACAAAGTTCAATAGAGTTGTTTTTTATATATTTTTCTAAATCTCTGTAGGTAAAATTACTAAATAACTAAAACAGAATGTTAGTTTTTATTTATCTTTTATCTCTGTAGGTATAACTATTACGCTACCACAAAATGTTGGTTTTTATTTATTTTTATCTGTGTACCAGTAGGTTTAACTACTACAGCACAATAAAATAAAGAGATATAACAGCCTACACCTGTAATACGGCCTATAAAACAGCAGGTTAGGTAACACTCTAACAGTCAAATTACATTGTAATTACTGGAGATAAAGAGGTTAAAAAAACAGGCGAAAAAAATGTCAAAGTTTAGAGTGGAGCCATTAGAGATATGTATAAAAAGACTAGACAGGTGTAGGACATGGGATACTACCATTGTTTTATCTATGGTACAACTATTTATCAGTGGTAATCATCCAGAAAACAGAAGTTGCAGATCTGCTACTGGTTTCCAGACAACAAAACAGACTGAAACAACAATCCTGCCAACAATCTGGGCCAATAATCTAACTTGATTACTTCACCTTCTGCTAAATGTAGCAGTTTCGTGAATCAGGTTTTTATGTATACTTTATTTATACAGATAGAGTTTACATTAAGGATAATAATTTGATTAAAACAGAATACCCTAACTTAAAGATACATTATGGGAGATTAGATAAAGAGCTGGCAGTTCTCACTATGACAGTTAAAAACTAGATAATGTAAAGGGAATATACATAAAATGCAAATGAATTTTAGGCCTAGCGTCGATCATTATTACTAAATTTGGTACGATAAAAAACATTGTCTCGATTATCCATTTTTTGATTCAAATCATCAATGAGCGTTGAGCAGCAGATCAGATTCTAATCCAGCAAATATTGTAGGCTAGCGATGACACCAAGAGTTGATTATAGTCTTGTTTTGTTAATAAATGTCTAATTAATAGTTTATATAATGTTTCAGGCCTAAAGAAAGACATGCAATAGGCAGATTTAGCTCTTGCATAATGTATGTTTAGGTAATTGTTTCACATCAAATCATTTATAAAACAAACTGGTAGAGCCTATGTCTTTCAAATTTCACCCAAATAAACATAGGCCATATTAAATAAATCTTTAATTAATTTCAAAGTTATTTCTAGCAAAATGTCAGATTAAGATTCATTTAGACTCGAGGATTTTAAAGAAACCCAAAGATTACAAGTGATGATCGAAATTTGGACATAACAAGGAAACACTGAGAAGGAAAGACTGTGTACTGTTTAAATTTTGTTATTATAAAAAGATATTTTGAATAAAGTTGTTGTTCTATTTGAGAATAATTTATCATCTGTCAGACTGTATGTATAAATAATTTACCTACATCAGAGAATTTAAAGTCCGCTGATCGTTATTGGCATTTTACGGAACAATATTAAATGCAGGGATAGTGCCCTTATTCCCAATGGATCACTCTCCAAAACACCAGTCAAAGGTTTAAAGTTTTAATTGTATTTGATCGGGAATACTATATACCGGAAAACACCGGAAAACAACCGGAAAACACCATTTTATACTGAATACCGTAAAACACCGGAAAAACACTAAATACCGGAAAACACACTAAATACCGGAAAATACCCCAAATAGGTAACCCAGAGACTGGCACCCTAAATAGGTAACCGGGAGCCTGGTCCTCTGTGTGCCTGGGTTAGGGTTAGGGTTAGGGTATGGGTTAGTTTCCGGTTTATAGTATAGCCCTTCTCCGGGTTACCTATATAGGGTGGTTTCCGGTATTTAGTGTGTTTTCCGGTATTTAGTGTTTTTCCGGTGTTTTTCGGTGTTTTCCAATGTTTTCCGGTATATGGTATAGCCCGTATTTGATTGTTATTTTAGTTGCATATTCTGTATATATTTGTCTACTATTCACATATCTGTATCATTTGCTTGATAGAGACAAGAGCATCCTTGTCGAAATGTCGCTTAGTATTAAACTCATTAATTGTGTATCCATAAATTAGTATCTTGGATTACATGTATATCAAATTGATTATTTACCAGTTAATTAAGAAAACAAAACCAAAATATCAACAGTAGACCTCTTGGTTTCAATTCATTCAGATTAAAAAGAAGCCCAACAAACGATTTTAACACCCACTGACATGTTTGTATTGTTTGTAGAGGATGTCAAGTGTTATAAAATTTTCGATTCATTACATCTTTGTGAATATCATATGGGAATGAATCATTTTTGTACTGATATTCAACTTTCGCAAAACAGTGAACTGTCACATCCGACCCCTGAATACTCCGGCACTCTGTGAAATCCAACATCATTTTCATGTCCCGATTTATTTCCTTATTATTTCAGACAAATCCGTACTCTGTATATTTCGAATTACGTCACATGATTTCCATTGAATCAACACTGTATAATCCGGCCTTCAATCGGTGGGTGTGAAGCCACAAAAGATTAACAAGCAATCACCAATCAATTATCGGTGAGATTAAAACTCGCTGACATAGGTCTTTGTTGATTACTTTGATAATTTTATAATCTCTTGTAAGACAGTTGTGACAAATACTCAAGAATGCCCACAAATTTTCCCATGAATTCACAGTTGTAAAAATATTCCTAGCACCGGTTAGAAACATTCGTTGCGCACGCTGATTGAACCTGAATACCTAAGTTTGTTCACACTACGGATCTCTCCGAATTGTGTGACGACGACCTGGACATAGAATGACAGATTATCAATGAACACGTGACAGCAAAGACAATTGTGCAATCAACTGAAGACGATGAAGAAGATAAATTAACGACAAATATAAAGGAAATAACGTTATGGGGATTCGAAGCTACATTATAATAATACTTCCGGTTTTCGAAGTTACAATAATACTTCCGGTTTTGAGAAAACTGAGTATTCCGACACTCTACGTAATCCGACATATTGTAACGATCCCGTACGATGTCGGATTTGACAGAGTCCACTGTATTGTAGTTTGCAAAGGAGTAAAAATCTCTCAAGTGACAATCAGCGACATTAAGTAGTCAATGTCTGTGGAAAATCAGAAGAAATTTATAGCAATTACTCACAAGAATGTTGAAGGTGCAATGCATCCTTTTATCTCTGTGTTCTTCTCCATCGATAACTTCTCTGAAAAAAAAATATGAAATCATTTTTTAAAAATTAAATGCAAAGGTAACAATAGGAAACTCCTTGAATGAAAGGTGACACAAGGTGTTCTACAACTTATTGTATCATTCAGCACTAAAAGCTTACATGTAAGTCGCCAGCATGTGTATATATCAAACCATAAACCAAACAAGAACAACAATTGGTATTGTTGCTGGTTGAGTCGTCATGTATAATAATGGCAACCTTTGGATTAAAAACTCTATAACCTAATTAATTAAATCAAATACTATTACTCTGACATTAAGATAACATTGATTTGAATTAATATTCAAATTGATAAGTGGCATCATTAATAGGCATACTATTCGAAGACTAAACAAAATAACCTCTTATGCATAATACTCTCCATATACACCCCAAAACGTAATAGATCCATAAATTACACAAACACTAACTGACAAATTATCATTATAAATCAGTCAAAATACTGGTAAAAATGTGTTAATATGTGTAATGAGTCATAAATTATGCTAATTATATAAATAACCAACTAATTACTAACAGTTTTACTAATTGCTGCGGGTATTGGTATATTAAAGGCAATAAGCTCATCATGCCCAGACGAAACTCATAAATATTACATTCTTTACAAATCATAACAAAAAATATACTAATAACCTATAGCTGTTAAATTCATCTTTTTTATCTCCAACATATGGTTTTAGATATATTGTTATCTATGGTAATGCCAGTTTTATTTGCGTGGGAAATCAACCATTCTAAAAGGGTTCATTAACCATAGCTATATTCACTTATCTTGAAAAAACATCTGATTTTCAAACTTGGCTGTGATTGTAAAAGAGAGAAAGAGAAATAGGGTTTAACATCCACTCAACACAAACTAGGTCATTTCGGGACTAACATATGGTTTAATTTTTATTTCAATAATTTGCTTGTGCGTAGGGGTCTTTAGCAGTGGGAGGAAACCGGAGGACACAGAAAAACCCACTGAGGTTGGACAGGCGACCCTACTTTTTGTCATGTACAACTGGGGAATCGAAACCATGCCTGTTGACTCAATGACAGACCTTATGATGTAGCACGCACACACTAGCCATTCAGCCATCCAACCCCCCTTTGCTGTGACTGTAAGTAAGGATAGATTTAACTTTGTTCTGGTTGGTTTTAATCACAATATCGCAATCAAGAAACTGCCTTACCCCCAGCTGATATTTTGACAATAGTCAGAGCAATAGGTGCTTAGTTTTATCCCAACCTTGCCAATATGTTGATGTAATATGAGTTAACAAGATTTGTGTATTTACATTCCTCATGTGCAGCTAAGATAATATTGTGATTTAAGTTATTAAATCCTGGGTATCAAACGGTAATCTAACAGACATGATGTCCTCAACAACCTCTCTTCTGGTACACTTTCTTGCTTAGAACAACTACATGTAACAAACATTGCTACATTATCAAATCAGCCGAGTGCTTCTGCTACTCTTGGTGGCATTGAAAGAAAAATATGGTTTAATGTCAACTCCAAAACAACTAACCTATTTGGGGTCTACTAAAGTTATGTTATTTTATCCTAGTCGCTAGAGTGGGTAAATCAGTCGAGAGCTGGATGGGGGCAAAGGACAGCAGTAGTCACCAAGCATATGTAATGGGATGCAGATTTTCCTCTAGACTTCAGATTTACATTTCTGCTCAAAAATTATGTTTGTTATTCCACTTAATTGCTTTTTTTCTTTCTTTGTTATGTAATTTAGCAAAATAGGCAAAAATTCTGACTACCCACGTGGGGCATCAAAAGTGTCTTCATGAGTAGAGCAACATTTTAAACCAGGACTCTTAATAAATGTCCTGCAATTGTTTGTGTACTCAATTTATCTCACGCTTCCATTAAACGAGCTTTTTTACAAAGAATATTGATATTTTTAATACTATCTCAACTTCATAATCAATATTTAAATGCCCCTGGTAATATTAAACATACAGAGCTAAATCTGCCGATTACAGGTCTTCCTTTAGGCCTGAAATGTTATCTAAATTATTAATTAGACTTTAATTAAGTTATCCAGATCATGATTAACTCTTGATGCCATCACTAGCCTGAGGTATTTAGCGGATTGGAATACGTTTTTTTAAAAATAATTAAATGGATATCAAGACTTTGTTTTTAATCGTAAAGACTTTAGTAATGATGATCAAGGCTAGCCTCAAATTTAACAGTTAATACCTTTGTTCAGAGTGGAGCAATTTGACTGAAATTTTCAGCATATTCTATTTGCGTTATCTATTTTTAAACTATAATAGCGAGAGAGAGAGAGAGAGAGAGAAATGGGGTTTAACGTGCACTCGACACAAACTAGGTCATTTCGGGATTAACATATGGTTCAATTTTATTTCAATAATTCGCTTGCGTGTAGGGGTCTTTAGCAGTGGGAGGAAACCGGAGGACCCGGAGAAAACCCACAAGGTTGGACAGGCGACCTTACTCCTTGTCACGTACAATCGGGGAATCGAAACCCCACCAGTTGAATCAATGACAGACTGTATGATACAGTGCGCGCGTGCTAACCATTCGGCCCTCCACCCCCCCCCCCCCATAATAGCAAAAACTGTCAACTCTGTATCTAAAGCAGTAGACACATTAGCCGAATCATTCGGCCGAATCAATCGGCACCGAATTTTATTCGGCCGAATGGGTGGACACACTAGCCGAATGCTTCACCCGCTTTAACCTGTCGATTGCATCACCTTTCACGTCACATGATTAAACACGTGACTTCTCGATATGAGTGGTGATTGGCTAATGAATTCTATATTCGGCCGAATGCGGACACACCAGGCGAATATATCAAACCTGTTTGATTCGGGCGAATCATTCGGCCGAATATAAATTCGGCCGAATGACAGTGGACACACTAGGTGAATTTCGACGCCGATTGATTCGGTTAGTGTGTCCACCGCTTAATCTCATATAATGCCCCTTTAAAGAGACGAGAGCTCTACTGTTCTTAAATATATACACCCAATTCCCTCTCCCCACTTCATTTAACTTTGACAAGATATTTTGAATATAACAGTAGGTTAATCAATGTGTCAATCTCTATTAACGTCATCTAAATCTATTATACAACCAACAAAGACAGGATTTATTGATGAGGTAATATATGGGAACAATTAAATGATTCTTATCCATGGTTGCTAATATGGTTAACTTAGAAAAGGATTGTCGCTGTAACTCCAATTAACCTCTTTTCTTTATATGATTACATATAATATATAAACAGCTGATAGGATTTGAAGTAATTTGATTTCGAAGACACATTTCTTTACTTTAACGGCACCTCAAGCCAGACTATTCCCATCTTTTTAAAGTAAAGCCATGTACGACTTTAATGTAGTACCATAGTGTTGCTATATGTAATTGAGCACATCTGAGTACAGAAAGAGCTTCATGAAAAGTGGGCTGTCTTGTACGAAAAAGTACAATTATTATTACTATATGGGTGCAAGATAGATAAAGATGGTGGTGTGAAACCAATAGAAACCAATGTAAACTTAAAATGGCCATAATTTAAATTAGAATTGATTGATTTTGATAATTTTAGGACTAAAATCCATGAGAATAAAGGTACTCTTGATTGTGTATGTTGTTAAACCATAAAGAAACTGGCATGAAGTATCAATGTACTATATAAATTGTGAATTATTATCTTGATTGTGTAAATGTACTATATAAATTGTGAATTATTATTATTTAACTTATAAGTACGGTCGCCTGTTCAACCCTGTAGGTTTTCATCAGGGTCCTCTGGTTTCCTCCCACTGTTAAAGACAACTACGCGCAAACGAATGATTGAAATAAAATTGAACTATACGCTAGTCCCAAAATGACCTAGTTTATGTTGAGTGGACGTTAAACCCCATTTCTCTCTCTCTCTCTCTTCAAGCTAATGAAAAGATTAATATAATCTGACTCTCCTATACTGTATGTATTTGTTACATTTTTTATCTACTGATTTAATCTGTCATCTTATTCTTGTTACAAAAAAACCTTAAAAGAAGACACAAAGAAATCTCTCCTGTGTCAATCCCTAATAATCATCAGATTTTATATGATTTAACAAATTAGACTACTTTCCTAATGTGTTGTCATTATTTATATCCCCTAATACACTGATTTAGACTCTACAAATCTTTGTAAAATTAGATAAGCGTGAATTTAAATCAAAGATTACTTAATGATTAGTCTTTATACAAACATTGAGAAAGAACTTCCTTTGGCACTTTTGAGACAGTGCCATAGGTGATGCCACAAAAATTTGATTTATGCAGAGAAAGATGGTTAGTTAAGTGTGGTGCTGTCTTTGGTAATTGAAGATGATATTGCTGTATGACCTTATGTTAAGTTTTTTAATCTACATGGAAGACAGCTGTTCCGAATGTCTTGAAAACTCAGAGTAGAAACCAACTTCCTGTTCTAAACGACAGTCAGATTTTAATCCAAGAATAAAATAATAAATTTTAACTGGCATATTACACGTGCCCACCTGGTATTCATTTCAGCAACATATTTCACGAGATAAACCGGAAAATTAACTTATCTTAGAAAACGCTAATATTGTTTTCCTTTTAAAAATGCCATGATCAGTTTGTACTTCAAATTTTCACAAGAACTCAAAGAGGATATCAAAGATGATCATAAACCACCAAGTGCTTGAACATGATAAATATATAAAATACATTCAACAAAGTATGATCTTCTTTGAGAAGCACTCAATGTTTTGATATTAAGATGAAGATTCTTAAAACTAGGAAACCAAAATAAACCCTTTATCAGCAATATATTTTCTAAACTTCCTACTTTTTGTATGAGTATAATATATTCTCTCTCTATGATAAAGCAAGAACAATCATTTCATATTCTTGAACTCAATATCTTTAATCTTTGTATTCTAAAATCTAAACAAAAATAAATTCAACAGATTTAAAAAACCTTCAAGAAGACCTTTTCATCAAATTAAGATATCTGAAATTTTGCTAAAAAAATCAGTTGAGCATCGAGGGTTCTTTTTTTTTATATAAATATTTTTATTCAAAGACTGGAACTAGGAATGGAGAACAGACATATGCCTATTTTGATTCCTCTCCTACTATTCAGTTTATTACATTAATTAACGAACACCTTGAATTAAACCTGTTGATAACATGTGATGGAGCTAGAACCTTCTGTAAATTGGGGATATTTTCACCAGTTGACTCCAATTATTGAAGTGAATGAGGCATGATATGAGATACCAATGGTCATTTGATGGACATACAGTCTGTTAAAATCAAAACAAAAGTAGAGTAGATTAGATGTATTGCACTTATTAATGGTTGATTCCCCAGATCAAGATCAGTTTATTCAGTCATGGTGGTCAGAGTTTCTTTTGATTTACTGTAAATCTCTACACTGCAGTCCAATGATAAATTAAGTTTGGTATGTTATTTGAGAATCATGTTTATGGAACTAATGATACCTGAGGATCTAGAAATTCATTAATTCTGCAGAGAGTGTTAATTACAAATCTCTTATATATCAAATCATTCCAATGATAAAATATGTTTGGAATGTTATTTGAGCATCATGTTTTGAAACTAATGATACCTGAGAATCAGCTAAATCTATTTGTTAAGGTCAGCTCAATTTGTCATGGTCGCTGAGATGTAAATAAGGTTAGGGCACGTGATTGTTGGCAAGATTGTAGATTAGGGTTAGCTAGGTCCTGGGTTCAGGTTAAGGTTGGGATTAGCGCTAGCCCAGTTTACATCTCGTGACCTATGACGAAAAATTAAGCTGGCCTTATCATTTAGCACTAACCCTGAGAATCAAGAAATTCGTTAATTCTGCAGAGAGTGTTAATTACAAATCTTTTATATATCAAATTATTCCTAATGATTAATTTTTGCAATTTTAAATCTCAGATTTGCCAGATATAATTTACAAAGCATATGACCATTTTTACCACTTTTTTAATCTATAAAAAATTATTCATTAATTCATTTCAAGGTAAGTTCTCCACCTGGTTTATTCACTGTCAAACAAGTCTATTAACATAACCAAAGCAAGATCTTATAATTGGTCAGTTTTAAAGGTGTTCCACACACATCACCTTCATAGTTCCCACAACATCCTCTCGTAAACGTTCAATTTGATTCCCATGCAAAATGTTTTCATTTTTTCAATTCAGTAAAAATTAAAACTATGATATATATCTCGATCTAAAGTCACTTAGAAAAAAACCCATTAACATCTGTGGCTTTTTCCATCCTCAAATTTTGAATTGAAAAATGTTATTTAGATATTTGTCATAGAAAAAATAAACTACGACTCTAGTAAATAAACAGAAGCATAATTTAGAAGTGTGAAGATTAACGTCCCTGATCATCATTTGATGGATTTTGAATCCCCCGTCAACTATAATATCATCTAAACGGAATATCAGACAAAATGAAATGGGGTTTGATGTCCTACTGTTCTGCTCCCTGCGGGCTAATGAAGATGGGCATATACCATACAGTGTACTAAGAGGAAAATTTTGCCCGGGCAGCAACACTATGGCCTACTTTTATATCAAATTCCAACTGCCAAGGATCTTTCAAGTGCATGCCAATGTATACATGTGACCTCGATTTTTTTGTCCCATCCGAACGACTAGACAGCTGTCCATGTTAGACCCTCCTTCCTGCACAATATCAGATGAAAAATGGTTCAATTCCATTCAGTATTCATAAAGATATGATAAATTCAAAATTTGTCAATATTTGGCATCCTCTGCTAATGGCATAAACAGAATATCATCAAAACAAGCCAGCGCCACCTACAATCTAAACTTAATCTTTTGACAAATATCCTTTGATGGATATCTATATAATTCGACTGAATCAAAGTCATTAGATAATCTAACGTTAATATTTCGATATGTGGAAATGAAATTTCATTGACTTAGTCTGCTTGCTATGCAATAAGCCAGTCACAATTTTGTTGTCCATGAGAATTTAATGTTTTAAATCCGACTGAATCCAAGTCTTGACATTATCTAACGTTAATATCTTGATTTTGTTTTCTTTAATTGAATGTTAATATCTCGATTCTGTTTTCTTAATTCAATGTTAAATACTCAATTGAGTACTTTTAGCATGGATTGAGCTGTGATAATTTGATATGGTCTGAACAATGCTGATTATCGGGTCGATTGAATCCAAGTCATGACATTATCTAGCGTTAATATCTAGATTTTGTTTTTTTAATTGAATGTTAATATCTCGACTTTGTTTTCAATGTTAAATACTCATTGAATACATTTTAGCGTGGATTGAGCTGTGACAATTTGATATTGTCTGAACAATGCTGATCAGCAACTCGAAGTAATTTCTGTATGTAATTACATTGTATGAGTAGATGTCAGCTATTATATATATTATTCTATTAACAATTTACTTTATTTTAAAGGTCAGTTTATCACTACATATAAACATACATAATATATAGCTAACAATCTCTTCCATATTCATCTCTAGTCTCAATAACAATATACTAACATTTTCAATTTAGTAAAAATCACCAAAACATTTTACATTTCAAAAATCACAATACCAGTAATCTATTGTTTCTGTTATATTTGCCATCTAATTAGAATTTCAATATCAATTTATAGTTTTTAGGAAATGAAATGAAATGAAATGGGGTTTAACATCCATCCTACTGTTCTGCTCTGACTGGGCTAATGAAGACGGGCATACACCAGTGTACTATGCGGAAAATTTTTCCCGGGCATTGGCACTTTGGCCTACTCTTATATCGAATTCCACCTGCCAGGGGATCTATAATGTGGACGCCAAGTCGCCAATCTATACTTTGGTCCTTGTCCTTGTGAGGCCCTCCGTCCTGCACCATTGACAAGGGGATACCACACCGGAAAATCCAAATGAACTTTCTCAGCCAATATAGGGACCGAACACGCGACCTCCAGGCTAGTGAGCCAGCATCTTAACCATTTAGCTACCATGGCTCCATAGTTTTTATGAGTAAAAACATAAAAAAAAAATGGTTGCATTCTTTGGAAAAAATATCTCCTGTTTTTTTTTTAACAAGCACCATTCTGACTTAGCTACTGTTACTCCCAGTGGTTGTAAAAAGGATCAGGTCAATACCCATATCAATCTAAACAAGATAATTCCTGAAAACTGCCAGTCACATACGCCCTTCAAAATTTTGTTAAAAAAAACAGATTTCACACGTCAGAGCGTTAAATTACTTGAACATATCATGTGTATATTCATGACAAGATCATATGTTATGAATGATCATCTGTTGACATGGTTTACATTAACTTATCAACAAACGAATCTTAATTTTTAGAAAAACTCAAATGACACATGGTTTAAAGTCCTACTTTTCTGCACCAACTGGGCTAATGAGAAACATGTTCCTGGACACCAGCGCTACGGCCTACTTTTATATCAAATTCCAACTGTTAAAGGGTTCTTTTATACTATACCTCAGTTTTCCGTGCCATCCGAAGGACTAGACACTGTCCTTGCCAGGTTTCAAATAACTATATGAAATTGTCAATGTAATATTTGTCAAACAATATGCAAACAATATAAGCAAATTCGCACCACCTAATCTATGTTGGGTAAAATCTTTCACAATTCATAAAAGGGCTATACTATATACCGGAAAACACCAAAGAAAAACGGAAAACAACCGGAAAACTACCGGAAAACAACATGTTATACTGAATACTGTAAAACACCGGAAAAACACTAAATACTGGAAAACACACTAAATACCGGAAAACACCCTAAATAGGTAACTCGAGTCTGGTCCTCTGGAAAACACCAGAAAAACCTAACCCTAAACCACCGCTGGTCCTCTGGAAAAATCTAACCCTAAACCCCACAAACAGAGGACCAGGCTCTGGGTTACCTATTTAGGGTGTTTTCCGGTATTTAGTGTGTTTTCCGGTATTTAGTGTTTTTCTGGTATTTTCCAGTATTCAGTATAACATGGTGTTTTCCGGTAGTTTTCCTGTGTTTTCCGGTAGTTTTCCTGTGTTTTCCGGTTGTTTTTCAGTGTTTTCCGGTATAAAGTATTGCCGTTCATAAACTGAGGAAATAAATTATAGATACCCCAAAATAGCTTCTCAAAATAAACCAGTGATTGTTCTCCAAATAGATGGACTTGGTGTTTTTAATGTGCTCCATTGCTAAATGCCATTCAAGTATTATGAAAGACAGAATCAGTTCATACAAATATAGTATTAATTTTGAAAATAACATAATGATGGTCTGGTCACTAATGCTTAAATTACAGAAAATGACGTCTTGAGGACAATATTATTTCTAAATTTAAGTTTTAAGTTTTTTCAAGAAATGGAAAAAAAAAAGGACTATAATAATTAGATATGAAATTACATATCCGCAATATTTATGGTTAAAATTACTGGGGTATGTAGAAATATAGAAGTGGTTTATCAGAACTCTTTACACAACAAAATCATATGTGCCACATGGTAGCTCTGAAACACATTGTCAATAAATCCTGCACAAATATTCACTACAAATTTTTTTCTCAAGCTCTAAAAGTTAAAAATTACATGGAATGATAACTGAATTTCGATAGTGTTATTCGTTATGGCAAAATGAATAATCCCTACCTACAAGAGACTTCACCCAAGCCTGGAAATATGGCACCAGTCACAGACAATGTCAGGCACAGATTCCGGCTTTGTCAGACACTAAACCTCTGATGCCTGTCATTTTGTCTGACACTGAATTGTCTTTTTTATTGATATTATTAATACATGTCCGGCACTAAGTTGCACTGATTTGTCTTTTTACTGATATTATTAATACCATGTCTGGCACTAAGTTGAAAATGTCAAGTACTATTTCATTAGTGCCAGAGGTACATCTAAAACCGTTATTTCCAGGCCTGTTCACAAGAGAGAGAGAGAGAAATGGGGTTTAACGTCCACTTGACACAAACTAGGTCATTTCGGGACAAACATATGGTTTAATTTTATTTCAATAATTCGCTTGTGCGTAGGGGTCTTTAGCAGTGGGAGGAAACTGGAGGATCCGGAGAAAACCCACGAGATTGGACAGGCGACCCTAGTCCTTGTCACGTGCCCTGTTCACAAGAAAACTGTGAACAGACAATGAATGGGTATAACCATAATATACATCCATATCAAAATAGCCATTAATAAACTTTTCTCCTATCTGTGTAGCATAAGACCAAGGTCTTCTTTATTGCCAACATTAAATTATCACCTCTAATAAACAAAATCCCCAAATTTTACATCCTCAATCACACCCAATTAACCCACCAAAATTCTTCTAATTAAGACATTTCCTTGTCAATTTACTCTGAGTACAGTGTATTAAAATTTTATAGGATTTTTGATGAACATCAGCGAATTAAAAACCCCAACTAAATTGACTTATTATCTCATAAATTAAATCATTAGTGAAAAGAGATGATGAGAAAAACGACTAACAAGACTAAATACTTTACTGTAATGATTCTAATAAAAACTCTAGTTTCCCCCAACAACAAATACTGGCAATATGGTTAACCCTTTAGACGCCTGAAACTATTGCTCTCTCTCTAGCAGCTCAAACTGCCAGTCATGTGAATAGCTGTGAATTATTTAAGATTAAATACTTTACTGTCATCATTCTAATAAAACTCTTAGTCCTCCAACAACAAATACTGGCAATATGGTCAAACCTTTAGCATCTGAAACTAGACAGCTCTGTCTAGCAGCACAAACTGCCAGTCATGTGAATAGCTGTGAATTATTTAAGACTAAATACTTTACTGTCATGATTATAATAAAAACTCTAGTCCCCACAAAAACAAATACTGGCAATATAGTTAACCCTTTAGCATCTAGCTAGACGGTCTGAAACAAGACAACTTTGTCTGCCAGTCATGTGAATAACTGTGAATTATTTAAGGACTATATACTAATTCTGTGACTCTAGCGATTTGAGACAATCTAATATTAAGTGCTAAGAGAACCACACACTAAACGGACAAAAACAAACCTGCAGACAAGACAAATTACACAGACACTGCATGAAATAAACAAATATCAAATCAAGTGAATGGATCTGGGGTCGGGGCCAGTCCTAAGTATCCACTGCACTGTACAGTGCCATATGTTTTAAAATGAACTACAAAACCCAATGTAGAACACTCAACAGATCACTTTTCTCTGTCTTTTCATAGAACTGTCAAAATCAACATTTATATGTACCAAATGGTAAAGGGTTAATAAAATCATTTCTTAGATGCTTGTTTTTTCTTTAAAATACATTTGAAGAGCCCCAGGG
Organism: Patella vulgata; assembly: GCF_932274485.2. Classification (NCBI taxonomy): domain Eukaryota; kingdom Metazoa; phylum Mollusca; class Gastropoda; family Patellidae; genus Patella; species Patella vulgata. The sequence goes on from NC_065885.2 coordinate 12,259,652, forward strand.
AAGATCGATATGAGTCACTTTTTCAACGTACCCCAGTTAATGGCGCCATCTGGAAGCAAATTGTATAAGCTTTCTGTGGAACAAACTATTTCAGGTAAAAACGATCTGAGTCACATCAAACCAAGGCCCTTCTGAAATGGCCTCCCGAACAAATACAAGTTCATCATACCCTTTATTTAACCTTAATTTGCCTGAAAAGTTGATGTCCGTTGTACTGGTAATTATGATTCGTATGAAACATCATTTTGAAGTTGTAATTAAACCCCCTCGTTGTTCTGTTCGCGTCAAACATTCTCGTCCAAAAGTCTGTTTTGCCTTTTATGCAAAAAGACAAAAATGTGACTTAGATCCTTCTTCCCCTGGACTCTTCATTTATATAAATCTATTTACAGTATAAATAATTGTGTGATCTTCTTTCCAACCACAAATTACTGTTTAACTGTTTATTACAATAACCAATATTGTAAAGAAATGATCTGACATTTATCACAACAAAATTTGAAACAACTACATTAAACTGTTATTTAGTAAACAAAATGTCTATAATTTGACAAAAAGTTGCCAATTTATTTTATTGAACAAAATGTCAGACTTGGCAATTCAACACAACAATCATCAATATAATGGTCAATCTTATTTTATCAGTACAAGTTCAATTAAATTTATAAAATTTAATAAAATTGTTATGAGAAGCCATTTGTATCCAAAAGAATCATTTCCCAATGTAATTTACTAAGAATACCAACTATTAGCTTCATTTTATTCACATCTTTTTAAAAATATCAGAGAATATTTCGTTTATTAGATAAAGTATGGTATAAAGGACAGAGGGAGAGAGTCATTTATATCCAAAAGAATCATTTTCCAATGTAAATTTCTAAAATTTAATAAAATTTCTATGACAAGCCATTTATATCCAAAAGAATCATTTCCCAATGTAAGAACACGAACTATTAGCTTCATTTTATTCACATCTCTTTTAAAGATACGAGAGAAGCCATTTTTATCCAAAGAGAGAGAGAAATGGGGTTTAATATCCACTTGACACAAACTAGGTCATTTTGGGACCAACATATGGTTCAATTTTATTTCAATAATTCGCTTGCGCGTAGGGGTCTTTAGCAGTGGGAGGAAATCGGAGGAATCGAAACCACGCCAGTTGACTCAACGACAGACCTTATGATACAGTGCGCACATGCTAATCATTCGGCCATCCAACCCCCCATTTATATCCAAAAGTATCACTTCCCAATGTAATTTACTAAAAACACAAACTATTAGCTTCAATTTAGTCACATCTCTTTTAAAAATATAAGAGCATATTTAGTTTATAACATAAAGTATGGTATTAAGGACAGAGGGAGAAGCCATTTGTATCCAAAAGAATCATTTCCTAATGTAATTTTCTAAGAAAACCAACTATTAGATTCATTTTATTCACCTCTTGTAAAAATATTTGAGCATCTTGAGTTTATTAGATAAAGTATGGTATAAAGGACAGAGGGAGGATCTATCAAGTATTAGAAATATTTTCCAGATGTTTTTATAATACAGGAAGGAGGCAAGAGATGGTAGATTAAAGAAAATCATGTTTCAAGTAGCCAGTGTTTCTAATCTGTATAAAAAACAAGATGGAAGTGGTGCAATTTACTGTCATTCGGCTCAACATCTATAAATGAAATACATTTTTGATATTTAATAAAATGACAGATAATCTGATATATTTTTTCACACAGAAATCAAAGTCACCAATTTTTCATAAATTTAATTAATGTTTTAAAGAACAAGAATAGAGTGGCTATAGGTCTCTTATTAGAATCACCACACACCGGTCAATTTTTGTGACAGGTGTTGGACACAGAGCAGAGTATGCTGACTTATTCCAGAACCTATGACACTACTTTTCATGTGGAATCCACAGTGACAAGAGACTAGAAAGCGTGGTCCAAGTCCGTGCTGAGGAAATATTTTCAACTTTCCCATTCCTACAAAAGATTGCTCTACCATTTTGTTTGTGTAATTATCGTACCTAATATAAATGAATTTGGTTGAATAATTATGAAATAACATAACATGACTCTAATCTTTTACTCATGCCATATTTCGATGCATGTTGTTGGAAAGTTCACATAGTAAACAATTTTGCAGGATGGGTTGTACCTGTTTCAGTATTTCTCGTCTGTGTTTATGCCTCAAGGGCCTAGTCCTCTTCCAGTGTGCAGAAGTGGTGTATATGTATAGAAGACATTCTGACAATGATATAAAACTGACTGATAGTGTGGCATGTATTTCCTGAAAATTCCTTTTATTCTCCAGAGTTTTGTAGCCATCACTACCGCAGTATGGTATACAGGTGGCGACGGTGTGCACATGTGCATGGCATATAAACAAATGTTCAACAATATGGTCTTAAAAGTCAAAGTGAATGAACTGCTGCTTGTTTCTTAATTCTGACCAAACAGTGGTAAATCTCTGATGATGGGTTTCACTTTATTGGCCTTCTCCAATATTAATGTCGGCCTAACAATGCTCACTTTACAGTGTAAGTAGTAATTACCACCGTCTGGTTACCCATGCAACTTAAGGAGAGCTAAAACTTTAAAAGAAATATACCATCGAGGTTCCAAACAAATCTTTTCATTTTCAGTTCAGCCTTTCACGGCCTATGTTTCTTTTTGGGATTTGGATGTTTTGAAATCAAAGAATTTTAATTCTGGTGGTATTGAAAGACAATTTGATCTGCATCATATCCGCCCTGTATGAGATGGCACAGGGCCTAAAATATTCTAAGGCTGGTGTTGGATGCATTCTTATTTTAATTTCATATCCAAAGAGCAAGTAATAATTCTTCAATCAGATTAAAATACAGATCTATTTTTCATTTCGTTTTTTAATACTTTCAATCGCCTCTACTACATAAAGATCTGATCGGTTGGAAGGTCGAATCAGGGTTTTTGTTCCTATGACCTTAGACATTTGTTTAACGAATCAGCGTTGATGTTTCTAGTGAGTTACCCACAGTTTTGTGTACCTCACGCCAAAAACTCGCCGTAACAGACCGTGTCATTGGCTAATCCCTCTAGGATACAGGTTATATATGACAATTCTTCCAGATCCTAGAGCTAGTAAAACAAAATTTTGAACTATAAAAAAAGTAACGAAATAGGATCTGTGTACTAATCAAGATAGTAATTCTTGATTCTCCATGCTCTACCAGAAAAAATAATCTTATTTAAAATATAAAAATAAAATATACATACCTATAGTCTAGTAATCTGTCCAGCAGATCTGTCACAGAGAACACAAACCTTTTACCATCTTCTTGTAATGACGGTTCCGTTTGAACTTTTTCTAACAATCTGGAAAAAAAAATGTTATTCCATCAGTAAAAACATTTCATGCATCAGATTCAAATGCTCAAATTCCCAGTTCAATCTTTTCTTTCTATTTTTCAAAGAATCACACATGAAATGAATGAAAATGTGAAGATGTCAAATATAATGGAGTTTTTGAAGTAACTTTATCTTCCGTTGAAAGAATCTTGTCATTGTCTCAGATTAAAATTCATCTTGTATGTTAAACAAGCTTCCATCATTTAAAGAATTTGAACTTTGAAATGAAGTTGATGAGCTGATGATAAGCTGCTAGCTGTGATGTAATAATACACAAGCTTAGTGTCAATAAACTACTGTAAATATATTAAAAGTATGGAGAGGGAGAGAGAGAAATGGGGTTTAACGTCCACTCGACACAAACTAGGTCATTTTGGGACTAACATATGGTTTAATTTTATTTCAATAATTCGCTTGCGCGTAAAGGTCTTTAGAGGTGGGAGGAAACTGGAGGACCCGTAGAAAACCCACGAGGTTGGACAGGTGACCCTACTCCTCTTCAGGTACAACGCGGGAATCAAAACCACGCCAGTTGACTCAATGACAGACTTTAAGATACAATAATCACAAGCTAACCATTTGGCAACTCCCCACTCCACCCTAAAAATATGGACTTGGATCTGTCCTCACAAAAACAATATTTATATGTGTGTGCAGGGGAGGGGGTGGGGTGGCACTCCCTTCCAATGCCACTGGGTAATATTAGGCTGTGTGGAACATGCTAGGGTTGATTTGTAGCATATCTGACCTACAGTATATGTTTGACACTGGTTAAGCATTATGATTATGATTATAATGTTGAAAATCACATTGAAACCGCACAATTTTTTTGCCATTTGCGAGAGGGTGCAAAAACTCAAGCGGGCACAAAAACTCTAAACGAGTAAATCTCGTCATTACGTCCCTCTCACTTAGCCCCTGTATGCAAGGCTGGCAAAGCAAATGATATTTATATAACATAAATAATTTCACTACAAAAATCAACAGAGGCTCATTAAAGTAAACAATGTTTCTATATGTTCTTAATTTTGAATTTATATGGCACATCTGACATCCCCAGGTACATGAAATATTCTAATGCTTACAATTTGAAAGGTTTACAGTAATCCATGACCTGGATTCACCATTGACCCCATAAGTACAGGGTCTATTAAATATAATTACATAATAGATACAATGTAACAAATCTTTGAGAGATGCCACATGTTATATCTTTCTATACAACATTATACACAAATTCCATCCTTTACAAATATAAACAACTTTCAGCCATATAGTTCAAGTTTGTTATTCTCCAAATCACATATATATATATTCCTCTGAGAATTTACTTTGTTTTCCTCATTTCTTCATTTCGTCAATAGTGTTTAATAATTGTCCACCTGATCTTCATTTTGACTTGCTACGCTTACATGTGCCCCCACCCCCACCCCCACAAAATGAATTTCGATCAAAAGGGTGTGTAATATTGTAAACATCTAAAGGTTTATAACCACAAAATATTTTCAATTTTATCAACAAATTTTCTCCAAGATTACCTTTTCAAAATAAAAAGTTTCGGTTTTAATTTGTCAGTCAGCATTTAGAAAAAGCTTCATCATTAATCATAAAGATGAGAATGATTTTCAAAAAATAAAAAAGACAATAGGAAAACCACTGTACACCACCTAACACGATGTTAAAACACATAATACAACCACTTCTATACCGGGGGTTCACAACCCGATACATGAATACATCTGTTGAACTAATTTAAACCATTCTCCTTATCCTACAAATTTAACATAATCTACATATCCTTACAAGAATTAACACATTTTTGACACTTTTTTTCAGTAATACATATGTATATATTGTAATCTAAGACAATCGGTGGTAGACACATGTTCATTCTGTCTTCACTTGTATTCACAGAAAACAACCAGTATATCCCAACTCTAAAATTGCATCAACCAAATGGAAAGCTCTGATACAGAACTACATGCTGCAAAAACAAATACCAAAGAAAGGAAATACAAAGGAGTTTAACATCCTACCATTCTGCTCCGACTGGGATAATGAAGACAGGCATATGCCATACATTGTGCTATGAGGGAAATTTTGCCCGGACAGTGGTGCTACGGACTACTTTTATATTAAATTCTAACTGCCAAGGGTTCTTTTACGTGCATGCCAATGTCTATACAGGACCTCTCACAGTGATTTTTAGATCAAACTTCATCGTTTCCCACTTTTAAAGTTTATCAACACCAAAGCATCATTTTGATATTTTTATCAAATGTTTCATGGCATAATGCATGATAAAACATTAATGTACTCAAAGAGATTATTTAACATTAAATAAAGAAAACCAAACCAAAATATCATTTTTTGGACTGATTCCAAAATCACTCAAATGACAATCTACAGCTTATAATATACCTTTCATAATTTAAAAAAACAAACAATCAAGCAGCAATGTTATGTTTTAAGGAAAATGAAACGACAGAGAAATGATAGCATTCCAGGAAAAGTTGGCACCATGTTATGATCCAATTCCAATAAAAGAAAAAATTCAACTACCTGAATTCCTGACCTCCCCCGTTTTCATTAGCCCAGTCGGAGCAGAACAGTAGGACGCCAAACCCCCAATTTCATGCCAAAAATTGACCGACTCGGAAAAGTTTGAAATTAAAGCCCCGGTTTACACAGCACTTAAATAGTTAAAATGATACCCTTTATTTCATTTCCCGCCACTTTCAATAAACACCATGTTCTAACCATTAGAACACAGTGCTTCTATTTCCCTATAGTAACAATATAACACATGTTTACAATAGAAAATGGAGGTATTATAGTTCATTCTACTATAAAAGATATTAGTATTAATGATATTTCACAGTATGTAATATCTAACATAACTTTACCTACAGGGATACCTATATAAACTGTACCCAATCAACTTATCAACATTCTTATATTGTTTCTTAAAATAATGTTTCACCAAAAACAACTTCCAGACTAATAGAGTCTTGTATTTGTTTACTACTTGGTGCAGTTTTACATAAACATCAATGTCAACAACCACCAGAAATAAAGTGAAATATTTTCAAGGGAAGCAGATTCTTTTGCTTAATGCTAGCTAGATGAGGTGTCATTTTCAAAGTACCTTTTCCACATACAGGAAATAATGAATGGACTGGGGTTTAATTTTTCGGTAACGCTAACTAAACGAAGTACCTTTTCCGCATACAGGAGAATGGGTGGACTTGGGTTTAATTTTTCGTTAATGCAATACTGTGGTCATTTTGATGTTAATTTTTATTTCTATGGTCATATGGGCAATGCTTGGTGGAAGAATTTTGCCTGGACAGTGGCACTTCAGTTCACTCTTCTTAGAATTACAATTATCAAGGGTCATTTTTGTCATTTTGATGTTAATTTTTATTTCTATGGTCATATGTGCAATGCTTGGTGGGAGAATTTTGCCTGGACAGTGGCACTTCAGTTCACTCTTCTTAGAATTACAATTAACAAGGGTCATTTTATTTGCACGGGTGAGTCTTTACTTTTTGTCCAATCCAAACAATTAGACACACTTTCCATATCAGTCTGGCTTCAAGAATCCAGAATGTTTTCTCTGCCAATGCCAGAATTCAAACCCGAAACATTTTAATAAAGAGTAGTCCCGTTCCTTGTTGCTCAACTACAATGCCACACCAGATGGGTTGTACTAGACAAAGCCTTAATGTCTGTGACAGGTGCCTTATTTCCAGAAATGATTATTACCACACCAGCAGATCTAAATGGGAGTCTACTCGATCACGTCGCATGGCTATATTATAATATTATTATACAGCATGAAGTTTCCATTAGTAATATGTCATATTTTTCTACGGGTTCGGAGGACGTGGTGTTAAAACAATGAAAACAATAACATCCTTCAGGTTAGTAGGGGGTCTTGGGATATCATAGTATAGTCCATTGACTTGACCAGACAGGATATCCCTTACTGATAAACAAACTAGTAAAACTATCGCGGATATAAATAAACCAAACTTAATGTCTGCTTAAAATTAGCAGCATTGTGGTTGGTCCCGTACTTAAATATGAATTTCTTTTGATTATAGACGGTCACATGAAGCCCTCCGCGGGTAACTTAGGCTACATCTGCTGTCATACTCAATGAATAGACCAAATTGCTCAAATTATTTGAAATTGTGCTCGAGAATATTATTAATAGATCATTATAGTCTGATAATGGAAATTAGGATGTCCGTACTTGTATGTTAGCCTTGTCTAACGACGTCAGTTTGAAATTATTTTTGGAGATAAAAAGACAGTCTGAAAGCCTGACGAAACATATAAAGTAACTAATTTTGCAAATGAACCATAAAAAAACAGAAACTTTCATGGTATCTTCTGGTATATTTTTTATAACAATCAGGTACTTGCTCACTAACCAGAAGATCCGGGGGTGGGAGAAATGTTGGGCGAGAAAATTCATCATGATTTTCCAGAGTCTAGTTTCCCCTTGTCAGTGATGAAACATGCAGGACTATTTCCGCTGAGCACTAATAATTCAGAAATGTTGCCGGTTGCAACACTCAAGCCCTAATAAGCTTCTGTTGTCAGTCGAAACACTTGGAACACAACCAAATTTAAGATTGAACTTTTTGTTCGGATAAAATCTTGTATTAAAAGCAAATTAATATCATACATGTACATGAACATATCTAGGAATATTCTTTGTGGAACACAAATATTTTACAAGTCTGCAAAAAAATACTGACTAGAACGGAAGGAATTAAAATTTTACAACTGAAGTCCATCCTCAAGAGAGAGGTAATAAAAAGTAACCAGCATTATAAATAGAACTGATTTTCATCATATGGAAGCCATTATGGATAACATGTCTTTAAGATTATTTACCAATAAGTAAACTGACATAAAATGCTCTCAACTTGTAAAGAAACTTAATGAGGGTAGATCATTATATAATTGTGTATTAATGATGAACATCCTTTAATCATATATAGATAAAGATGAGATAGAGAGATAAACAAATAATGAAAAAAAAGATGCCTAAGTTGAGAGAGGTTGAGAGACAGAGAGAGAGAGAGAGAGAGAGAGAGAGAGATTTTAACCTTAACTCCACACAAACTAGGTCATTTCGGGACTAACATATGGTTCAATTTTAATTCAATAATTCGCTTGTGCATAGGGGTCTTTATCAGTGGCAGGAAATCGGAGAAAACCCACGAGGTAGGACAGGTGACCCACTGGGGAATCAAAAGCACGCCAGTTGACTCAATGACGGACCATATGGTATAGCACGCACACGCTAACCATTCAGCCATTTAACGTCTCGCCTAAGTTTAGATTTGTCATCGATTCCATGATGTTCTGTAGTGTGTTTTTTTAATATGTAAGACAGTGTAATATAAGATGGCTTCCGAGGGGATTAATATGATATAGGTATGACTTAGTACCAAACCAAATACTTTAAATATAGGACAGTGAAGATTTGGATCTAAATGTCTCAGAAATCGGAAGTGGGTGGGGACTTGTGTCTCTCTTTTGTGGACAGAGGTGAGAAAGTTGTCCAGTAAATTAACTGGACCAGAAAGATAATCAAGACTGTTTATTATTGTACCAACGTTAGTAATGATGATCAAGGTTAGTCTAAAATTGGATCGCTAATATCTCTGTGAAGCAATGTGAAATTTTCAGCATATTCTGTTTTCATCATCTATTTAACTATTATAGTGAGAACTATCAGCTCTTTATCTAATCTTACCTAATGCCCATTTAATCAAAAGTTAAATAAACAATTTTAGCTGGGATTAAGAAGTGAGATACAAGACCACATCCAAAAAAACTCAAACCACAATCAGTGGCTTTCACACAATCACTACAAAATATCAAACATTCAAGCTGACTTTTGTCAGGTTTTAAAGAAATTGTGAAAAAGATCTCCCATTAAGCACTTAACACCTTAACAAAGACCACCAACATGTGTAATGGTATCATATTGAATAATGTTTGTGGTTAATATAGTTGAGATGTGTTGAAATATTTGTGGTTTGTGTAGGAATACTTGTTAATCACACTACTATTAATACAATTTTAAACAGTTCTCTAAATGACAAAGGTATACCATATGATATGGATTGAAAAAATTTGATAAGGAAAACAAAATTGTGATGAAAAGTAGTAATACAAAACTTTCCCTAAGTAAGAAAACATTACATTGAAGCTTTCTGAATGTAACATCATAGGTTGAATACATAAATCGAGACACTTATTTCCAGATTTATTTCCTAAATTTCTATAAATAACACAAAAAGTTGCTGGGTGGGAAAAGCATTTGCCTGACAGCAAAATGTAGTAGTTTCTCATGTAAGTGTTTGTTTTGTGTTAAAGGAATTGGTTCATTTACGAAAACCTATATTTTGCAGTTAGAGCACTGACAAAGAATGGTAAATGACCGACACACAAATTGATGGACAGAAGGGAGAGAGAGAGAGAGAGAGAGAGAGAGAGAGGGAGAGATTAACTCAACTGGACACAAACTATATGGTTCAATTTTATTTCAATAATTTGTTTGTACATAGGGGTCTTTAGCAGTGGGAGGAAATCGGAGAACCTGGAGAAAACCCATGAGGTTGCTCTTAGTCACGTACAACCAAAACCACGCCAGTTGACTCAGTGACAGACCTTATGATGCAAAGCGCACACGCTAATCATTCAACCATACACACCCCCCCCCCCCCACCGATGGACAGAAGAGTGCAAACAACATTCATGTTCTTCAACAAAACACCCCATAAACATTAAAAATGTTTTTTTTTAATTCTATTTTCATCTTCCTTTTTTATGTCAAAAGAAAAGCACAACGTTTGTGCTACGCTGTGGGTTGCTTGGTCTCATTGTTCCCAGCCAAAAACCTAAACACAGTAGCCAAATTAAACGATAAGCACAGTTTGTGCTACACTGTGGGTTGTCTGGTCTCATCTTCACCAGCCAAAAACTTAAACACAGCAGCCAAATTACATAAGATAAACAACTTTATCTAACTATGTAAGTGTCAATGACATGAACTGACAGATAGGTGATAACTTTACTTAGAAAAATGTAAACAGTTTAAAGACAGAGGGGGTGTGACCTGTTAATTTGATACTAATTATAAATATAAACATTGATAAGTGTTGACAGTCGGACAAACACCATGCCTATCAAATGTTGAGATGCACCCAAGTTACCTTAACTAATGGACTCAAACTTCATTAATACTTCATCTACTGGAGGCCACAAGGTCAAATGTATCAAAATTTACAAATCACCCATCCAAAGAACAATGCCATTAAGTCCCTGCAAAGTCTCAAAACCCTCCAGTTGAGTGGAACCAATAAAAAGATACAAATCACCTTGAAAGACACTCATGCAAATCTACCACTGCTCAAATACATGTTGCATTAACAACATTTACATACCATACAGGCCAAAGATTCTTGTACAATTTGAAGAATTTTTCAAAATAAATTTTGAGAATACAATGTCATTAATATGATAATAATTTAAAAAGCATTTTATGAACAGTCATGGTCACCCTGACACTAGACTCCACTAGAATGTTCCTGATTTGAATGCCAGCATGGGCCAAGAAATAACTTTAGGATTTCTCAAACCCGAAATGAAATGAAATGGGGTTTATTGTCCTACTGTTCTGCTCTAGCTGGGCTAATAAAGACCGGCATACGCCACACAGTGTGCTATGAGGGCTATTTTGCCCTGACAACGGCGCTACAGCCTACTATTATATCGAATTCCAACTGCCAAGGGATCTTTAACATACACACCAATGTGTACACAGGACATTGGTTTCTCATCCTATCAGAACAACCAAATGTTGTCCCTTACTAGGCCCTTAGTCCTGCACCAATGACAAGAAGGAACCCTGCCGGAAAATCCCGATGAACTTTCTCGGCCAATGCATGGAAACCTCCAAGGTAGCGAGCCAAGTCTTACCCACTGAACCACCCCAATTGTCAAGGGGTAGAGTCTGTAGTACTGACAGGGAAAGTGTTGTGTAGTTATTCTAATGGGACAAAAAACACCAGTCTCCTGCATACACACTGGAGTGCATTTAAAAGAATCCTTGCCAGATGGAATTTGATAAAGAGTTGGCATAAAATCTGCAGTCCAAGCAAACTTCTCCATCCTAGCAATGTATATGTGACCATAGCAAAATAAATACTACAACTTACTCCCAAAATGATCTAAGTATAGTATTGCACAGTATTCTATCATTAAAGGCAAAAAACTAAATTTATAATATTGCACCTCACAAATTAAAATCTTAAAATACATTTTTTCCTCGTGATCAATTTTTACAAAAAGAAAACAGAAGAACTCCTAATTTATATTGCTAAAATATTTTATTTTGATTTCCACAGAGTCCAATTCTCTTTGAAGAGCTTCCAGAGTACTTTCTTTCAATGTTCCTGGAAGTTTGGCCATTTCGTCAGAAAATTCGGGGAAACCTTTACAAAGAGACATGTTTTAAGAATGTTTAATCTCGTAATTTTTCATCATTACTAAAAGATTGGAGTTAATAATCAATAGAATTTGACGTAAAGCGGGTATTTTCTGGAAAAATGTCAATTTGTATTGCTTCAGGGGAGTTATTTACCTAATGAGGTGAATCAGATAGATGGTCAAATATTTGATGATGGAGAAACTTTTGTGCTCTTTTCAATAATTCGAAGAATATTTCCTTGAATCTTTCTGATATTAGATTTCTTTGACTAAAACCTATTTAACATTCATCTTTCGAGCCCTAGGTCCATTTTCGTTTAAAAACTCGACCGAGGTCAATTCATTTATCAAGTAGAGTAAAAGTAAAATTGTGGGTTTTAAATAGATCTCAATGAAAGAAGAACATATGTAACAGAGGTATAAACAAATCTGGATCTATAAAATCCAGACTGTCAGACATCATACAGTATAGTTCCTTCAGGTATCCAGCAATACATTCCTACATTCATTTCAAACATATTTCTTAAACAGGAACTTTTTATGGTCTGTCAGTTTTTGTTACATTTTACAATAAAATAAACATAAATGTTGGGAAAAAGAGAGAGAGCGAGAAATGGGGTTTAACGTCCACTCGACACAAACTAGGTCATTTCGGGACTAACATATGGTTCAATTTTATTTCCATGATTCACTTGCGCGTAGGGGTCTTTAGCAGTGGGAGGAAACCGGAGGACCCGGAGAAAACCCACGAAGTTGGACAGGCGACCCTTCTCCTTGTCAAGTACAACAGGGGATTCGAAACCACGCTAGTTGACTCAATGACAGACCTTATGATACAGCACGCACGTGCTAACCATTCAGCCATCCAACTCCCCCCCCCCCCATGTTGGGGAAAAAAAAAAAAAAACTATTACGCTAAACAAGTAACCACATCAAAAATGAATAAATACTAAGAGAGAATAACTTACTTATTATGGTTTGTCAGTTTTTGTAACATTTTACAATAAAATAAACATAAATGTCGAAAAAAAACCTATTTAACAAAAAAAGTAACCACATCACTGCATAATGTCTGAATTGCAAGCACAACCTTACAACAAACGCATAGATATGTTCAGTAAATTGATTTTTTATAATTTACTATCAACTGTAGTGTGTGTGTATTTGTTTTAATGGATTTTTCTGGTTGTCTGAAGTTTGATCAGACCGAGCCATTGACTTAAGTTCAAACTTTCAGACTAAGTGCTGTTACATACTACAGTAAAATAGAGACTCATCTGCATAACATAGGTGTTTTTTTTATATTTTACCTTTGGCATTTGACAAGGAAATAAAATCAACAATGCATCTGTTTGAAGAAGAACAAATTTGACGAGTTTGGATTTTGTTTGTCAGTTGTATTTGGTCTATAGAGTGTAATATAATGGTTAAAATTGTGTTTTCACCCATTCAACCCCTTCTTTAAAAATGCATTATGGCCACTCTTGCTATAATAGTTCAAAAATATATGATGAAAGATTAATATACATGTATTGAAAATTTCATTCTGGGCGAAGTTATGACTGTTTAAATATGTAGTGCTAGTCGTTTATTATCTTATTAACATTAAATCCATTTAAATCTCGGCCATATAATTTATATAAGATTTGGAGAAAAAAAAAAGATCTGCAGTAGGCAGATTTAGCTCTTATATATGAAGTTTTTGTCTTTTCACCAGAATGTTCTTTTAAGTGCATGCCAATGTGTACAAGGAGACCTTTTTGTCCCATCTGAAAGACTAGACAGCTGTCCTTGTCAGGCCATCCATATTGCATCACTGACAAGGGGGAACCACACCGGAAAATCTGGATGAACTTTCTCGGGCAATGCAGGGATCGAACACCCGACCTCCAGGCTAGCGAGGCAGCGTCTTACCCACTTAACCACGGTGACCCCCTTTAGGCACAGAGCAGGGGCGGATCCAGAAATTTTTGCAGGAGGGGGTTTATCAGATTCATGAAACAATGTATCTTTTAGGAGAGGGGGTGCGGAGGGTCGTGTGGACTCTCTCCCCCCAGCCTTTAAAATTTGTGAAAAATACATGGTCTCTATCGTCATTTTGGCGTATATCTGGGGTAACCAGAGGACAAAACACAGAAACTTGAATTTTACAAAAAACATACTAAATACGTGTATCATTTACGCTACGTTTTACTTTTACTGATATTCAATAAAATCAGTTCTGCATGATTTTGTCAGGAAACTTTAAGGAAGCAAAATAGAAAAACAAAAACCGACCATGGTTGTGTGAAACAGTTTTCCATAGAATCATGTCCTATGCAGTTTAAGTTCAATTACTAAATGCTACTAAAACGAATTTCTGAACAATGGCATTTCTGCCCAATTCAAAACTGTCACGGTTTCTCGAACATCCCTACCAATATTTACAAAAATAACAGAAGAGAATTTAGTAATCAACCTACTTGTCTTCGTCTATACTACTATCACTACTCCAATTACCGTAAGATGGGGAAGAAGATTTTTTTAACCACCAAACCATCTTAGTGGATCTCTCATCAAACAATCACATCGAAAACCAAAATAACATATAACTTTCCCTCTTAAATAATCCTTTAATCCTTCCTTAATCCACAGTAATCAAAACAAACTCTGTGTTATCTCTGGAAGTGATTCTGATAATCTTTGGTTCAAGATTATTACAAAGATCTCTTAAATAGATAAGGATTTTGGAAATCTAACAAATGGTATAAAATGACATCTATGTAAGATTTCTTATTCCAAAGTTGATACACATCCTTTTTGAGTCATGAAACAAGCAAAAGTTTTCCTGTAGGCTATACAAAGTTGATCACTTTGAAATAAAAGTTATTTTTAATGTTTATCTTTCATATTTTTTCCTTCTTAAGTCACAAAATATGAATCACTTCAAACACACATTTTTCGGAAAACATCCTTTGCCTCGAGAGTTAGCTTTTCATTATAGGAAGAAAAGTCATTAAAAGAAATCCTGTAGTGAACGAAAAAAATAATCTCACTAGATAAAAACTGTTTGAAAAGTATCCATGCTTTACAGTGTTCATATGACAACATGTGTTAGATATTGCCTGGGAATAGTGGTGGGCTATAGTTAATACTAGTGAACTATACCAGCTTCATACTGTGTTTAAAAGTCTGGTGGCTTCAAGAGAGCCTTTTATACACTCATTATAATGTGGTGTGTTTAAATGGAGTGAACAGTCCGATTTCCTGTTGGTTGGTATATGAACCGAATAGTAAAATACAATGAGACTAATTCTACTTATGCTAAATACAGATTTTTCTCTTTCATTAATCAACAGAATGTCTTTTTTTTATTTTAGAAATTTTGATTTTTCCTAATAAAAAATACCTTGAAAGATTATCTATAGATACAAATACAGAAAGACTACTGGTATATATTTCTATGTTTAGTACAGATTTATCATTTAATAATAATAATAATAAAATAATAATAATAATAATAATAATAATGCGTATTTATAATGCGCACATTCCATTTGTGTATGCTCATGGCACAATTGTCAGTTTTTCACATATACATATAATGGAAGAAGTTAGTATGATAAAGTAAATAGATACGTCTTTAATTGTGACTTGAAAGATTCCAAGCTCTTGGAATTCTTAATTCCTAAAGGAAGAGAGTTGGTACTATGTAGGAGAAAGCTATGTCCAAATGATTTATGTTTATAAGTAGGTACAGTTAAAAGATATTCATTCTGCGATCTGAGAATTCTTTATGGTTTGTAGTTCTTGTTTTTTCCATATTTGTCAATAATTTGTAGAAATTTGTATATTTCTAATAAAAAAGTTTTTAGATAGATTGTCAGACAGTCTGACCAATATAAAACACAAGAGAATATAATTTTTCAAGATTGATAGAGAATTTGAATGAAATCATCTCATCACAGTTCATTTTTAGAGAGTATGCAATTAGCTGTAATAACATTTCATATTATATTGCCAAAATTTATCTGAAAATATTTACTGTCGAGTGATCGAGATAATAGGCAGGGCCATTGGAAACTACAACGATACAACATAGTTCTTTGGATAGTATCAAAATGGAGGATGGCACTAAAAATATACTCGTCCGAGTTGATTAATTCAAATTTAGCTTCAGGTTCTCATTTACTTCCAATCTTCTCACAGTAAAAACTCTTTGAAATTAATATATTTCACAGCAAATTTAACTTTTTTTAGTCATTTTCTCAAAGAGATAACATCGCTTTAAATACAGGAATTTAAAGAGCATTTTTGCTACCTCATTTTAAAATTAAAATATATGTGACATTATAAGTCATGACCAGAGTATTCAGTTTTTGACACATTATGCTTACGGTACCTAGGATAAGCAGGATTAGCATTAGCAGGATTAGCAGTCTATTTGTTTATCAAAGAATCTGACAGTTTTCAGAATTATACCAATTGTTAAGTGTTAATACATACATTTATGAGTGAAACAAGAGTCCTGGTTAAAACTAAATCTTGTACTGTCAATTTCCAAATGACATGGCTCAAACAGTAAATAAAATAACTTTAAAGGAAGCAAGTCTCTAACTCAATATCATCCACAGTCTTCGACATTGCAAACACGACTTATTGGTCAATTTAAATCAACATTTATGTTGTTATCTTACAGTGAAAAGTTGGGATTCTGATATCCGATTTTTAAAGATACCTTCTTGCGTACAAACTGGGTGATTTGATGATATATTTGGACTAAAATCATATTCAAACTAATTAATCTATCAAAATTTTGCTTCAAATCCTTCTCAAAACATTGTATTTGCGAGGAAATACGCCAAGCTATAAAAAATCTGCCAATTAGTGACACCCTCTTTTTTTTTGTCTTGTGCACGGTCCATGGATGTTTTTCAAGGAACCCAGTGTTTTTCAAGGAATCTAATCTATACTTTCCATATATACCGAAATTGCCATACTTTTACTGGAAATAACTACCCGATAAATACTTTTGTGGGAAAGTATCTTTAAGACATGAAAATTTTAAAATTGGAAACAAATCATGTGCCAGAATGCTTTCGAGTGCCATTTGTAATGAAGTTTCTCTCCCACAGGAGAATACTATCAGTGTAGACTGGAATAACCAGACGCCAAAGACTGCCATTCAATTTTGACGCTTCGCATATTACACTGAACATAACTGATTAGAAATTAGAGTAAAAACAGAAACTATTGAATGTAAATCAGTTTATACACATTCATATTACATTATTATATGTGTCATTTATGTCCATTTATTAAGCTGAAACTATCTACAGCATTGCCCACCAACGCTTTATGTTTTATTAAATTGCGTTCAAAAGTTTCAAATGATTTAAAATCAGGAATAAATTATCAAAGAAAATGAAAGCCAGTGATGAGATTTTCATGTCTGTTTCAATAAGGCATAAAATGAGTATTTGTGGGTGTTTAAATGATATATGAGTAGTACACCTACTGAGATCTTGTCATATTGTCTGGGTGAAACTGTAATTAATAAATGATCATAACCAACCCCCTGTAGAACTAGTCAGTGATTTGATATATCTACAAAGGCCAAAACCATTTCGACTAACTATCCCATAATTCACACAACTTACTTTCATGGCAATAATCAATGTGATCGATTTCTCGATTTAAAAATATCCATTTCTCATGATCTTTATTTTAAAACTTAAATTTTGTTCAAATAAATACATACCCCACTAAATTAAAAAAAAAAAAAAATCTTTCAAATCCTTCTGGAAGATCCTGGAGCCACTGATAGACTTTTTATCTCTTTTTTTTTACACTGTACTCTGGAGTCAGACAAATTCTTTAGTAAATTGAAACTTCATTATTTCTTTTCAAGTGATGATCTTTTTTCATCTTTTACAATAGGAGATTTATTGAAAGCGGTGTTGTTTTACATAATACTAGACATAACCAACGATCAATCTTCTCTTCTGGTTTTCTAAATGTATAATTTATCTGTTAAAATATCAAATCTTTAAGACAGGTTTTAGCTATCTTGACTTATCAGAACTCAAACAGTCAAGCTACAATAAATCAATTTGATTTGATTTTTTTGTTTCTTTGTTTCATTGTTTCATGGGGGTTCCATGAAAGGACTGAGTAGCATTATAAGTCAGTAGAAACACAAAATTTCCCCTTTTAATTTATTAATTATTACATTATTCAAAATATAAGTAACATTTATAATTTTTAAATCAAATTATGTGCACATAGTTTATTTAAACCCCATTTATTCTTGGCCAAGAAAAATCATGCTATAGCAGGTCTGGATTTGTCCCAACCATTTTTGATAATATAAAGAAGTTGTACCCAGTGTTAGAACTTTTTGGGCCTGATTATATGTGAAACTCTTCACAGAAATGTTAGTTTAAGCTGGTTTAGGCCAAGATCATGGAAGAAATCTGGCTACAGTCACTACTACTGAAGCCATATGCATGTGTTACACTACAAATATTTTTTAGCCCACCCGTACTTGATCTTAGCCAGGCACCTCCTCTCTTTGGTTCAACTTGTCGTATACTAATAAAATTTTAACAGAGTATCATTTCCTTTTCATAGTGTAAATGGGTTTCTTATACAAGAAATTTGAACGGACAATCATAATATATATAAAAGAAGTGTTGCGGCCATTCTGGAGATTTCAAATCAGAAAACAATAACAAATATTCTAGAAATTTGTAAATTAGAAGAAAAAAAAAAGAAATATGGAACAAAGAAATTTGGAAATTAGAAGAAAAAAAAAATTCAAATTTTTTTTTTCTTTAATTAGAAATTAGCAAGAAGAAATTCGAAAATCCCAATCCAATAGTTGTTTGACTTCTGACTAACTTCTGTTTTGGTACAGCAGTCAATGAAATAAGATCTACTGGATGTGTTGTGAACAAGGTTAATTAGGCAGTCTCCCATCTCTAATTCCTGCCCAGCATGTGTGAATAAATGACCTAACAAATGATGGAAATGACCCCTACAATATGTGCTGATAAGTAGAAGATAGGACCAATCCATTAACACATTTTATTACTTTAATTACACTAACATACATGTCTACTTTACTAGTCTACTCATAGTCTACTCATCCTACTTAAATATAGAGCACAGGAATGCCTCATTATTATGTCTAATAATAAAGAAGCATATTATTAACATATATGGAGGATGGGGAGAAAGATGTGTGGAGGAGAGGGGGGGGGGGGGGAGAGAGAGATAACCAATGAATATAAAATCACCATTATTTATGTCTTTTTGATAAAAACAAAATCATAATTACAGAAGTAATAATTTGATGAAACTCATGCCTAAAATATTTTGACTCTCAACCAATGAAAATCCGTAATCCTTAAAATATTCTAGTTTAATTTTTGAGAAAAAGGCTCTAGAGCAATAACATATTAAACCAAACTGGGGGAAGAATAAATCAACCCAATAGAGGAATAACAATTCAACCAAACAGAGCAACATCAATTCAACCAAACAGCCATGACAACAATTCAACCAAATGGAGCAATACAAATTCAACCAACGAACAGAGCAACACCAATTCAACCAAACAGAGCCATGACAAAAATTCAACTAAATGTAACAATAACAATTCAAACAAAAAGAGCAATAACCATAACACCAAACAAAGCACAAACAATTCAACTAAACAAACCAAAACAATTCAACCAAATAGAGCAAGATAACTCAACCAAACAGAGCAGAACAAGAACAATTCAGAGGATGACACAATAAAACAAAATAAAAAAAAGTAGACCAACATGGTTACTATTTTTTTTTAATATGTACAAATTTTCAACAACTTGATACATATCAAAGTTATCTTAAGAAAAGAACAAAGAAATTGATGGGAAAATTTAGGATCTTTTCTTTTGACGAAGATGCTAGTGTAATATCTATTTATCTATTTGGTATATCACATCTTTAATCTTTCTCTGGGACAGAAACCATCTTGTCCTTGTTCATGTGAAACTAAAGTTGAAATTTCTTGAACCTTGACAATGTCTTGTGTGAACTCAAGTTTCTCAGTTTAAATTAAATGTACTACTACATCGGTACTTGAAATTGAAACATTAGATAGATTGACTTTCCAGATTGGTCAACAGCTGAAGATGTTCTCTACTGATCAACCAGATTATCTGGCTTGTCTGAAAAGACGAGGGGGTTTGGGTGGCCGAGTGGCTTAATGCATTAGATCATAAGATCTGTCATTTGGGTGACATGGTTTCGATTCCTCGCTTGTACATGACAAAGAGTAGGGACGCCTGTCCCACCTTGTGGGTTTTCTCTGGGTCCTCCAACAGCTAAAAAACCCTATACGCAAGCGAATTATTGAAATAAAATTGAACCATATGTTAGTTCTGAAATGACTAATAAGTTTTGTCTCTATCTCTCTCTTTCTGGACAAACCACCCAAATAGTCAACTGATTCATAAATATTACTGGTTGTTTATATTGCTTACATGTATATTGCTTATAAAGGCACTGGAAGACAATTCTAACACATTACTGGTAGACTAAATAGTAATTCATTTGTTTTTACTTTCAAACTAACTACAAATTAAACTGATGTCAACCATGAACAGAATTCAGACTTAAGAGTCAAATCTTCCTAAATCTTACAAAGTTAGTTGAATTGTTATTTGGTTTTGTTTGACAGAAGAACCTACAGGTAGTGGTCGCAAGATATTGTTTTTGTCGATTTGTGTTTGTTGATCTGTGTTCTCTGCTTAGAATAATATTTATGTTTCAATTAAAAAGAAAACGAATTAAAAAAAAATTCTTTAGTACATTAAAAGCAAGTTTTGTGTTCTTCTGAGAGTCAATACATTTCACAATATTTGAGTTTTACGATTTAATTAAATTGACCACAATATATTTATCAGGTCAGAATTGTTATTGTTTGCTGTTCAAGTTTTAAAACAGTGAGTCCCACCCACATGGAATGGTACCATGATGATAGTATGGCAATTCAATGAGCTTATTTAGAGAATAAACATCGTCTTAAATAATCAACATGAAAGTGAGAAAAACAAAACCATTATCTGTTAGAAGCACTAACTTAGAATATCAGAGAGGAAATGGGAAGTCTTTACTTTATAAACAATTCATTTAGAACTTTGTCTATCACATTAACTTGTGTTTATGTTCTAAATCTGGGCTATTTTCAGCTTTTTCTTTTAACTTAAGATTTTTGTGGACTTGTTTCATTAGTCTAATTTGATCATTTAGGATATTTAGTTACACGTAGATAACAGAATGTTATAATCAACTGTGGGTGTATTACATATAGTTCCGAGGGGTCATGGTGGCTAAGTGGGTAAGATGCTGGCTCGCTAGCCTGGAGGTCGGGTGTTCGATCCTTGCATTGGCCGAGAAAGCTCATCAAGATTTTCCAGCATGGTTCGATTCCCCCTTGTCAGTGATGCAGGATGGAGGGCCTGAGAAGGTCAGTTGTGTAGTCATTTGGATGGGACGAAAAAACCAAGGTCCTGTGTACACATTGGCGTGCACATAAAAGATCTCTTTACAGATGGAATTCGATATAAATGTAGGCCGTAGTGCCGCTGTCCGGGCAAAATTTCCCTCATAGCACACTGTCTTCATTACCCCAGTTCGGAGCAGAACGGTAGGACGTTAAACCCCATTTCATTTTAGTTCCTTCAATTATATATATATATTATGGATGTTTTTCGGTAAAAGGAGACAGTACAAACATGATTTCCCAATTATATTGGTCAGGTTGTTGCGGATCCAGGTATCCAAATTGTATTTATAATTGTGTCTACAGGTAAATTATTGTGAACTGTAACAAAGTTAAAACCATCAATTCATAAAATCCAACAGAAAATCAACAGGTATAAAATAATCCAGATATATACTGATTTCTATTTCCAGAGAATTCCTAAAATAACCAAAATTCCTGGAGTTATCAAAGAATCAAAAATGTTTTGCACATGTTAGTCATAAAGTGTGATGAGAGATGTGAGATATATTATAATGATGATATAAATACTGTAGATGTCAGAAGTTATTACTTATATTATACCTATAGATATATACTATATACCAGGTGTGAACATAGCACCTGTTCTACTTATATAGGTGGTAATAAATCTTATCAATTACTGATATTACCTGTATCAAACTATTTTATTCCCACCCTTTATATATAATTAAGATAATCAAATAAATTTGCAAATAACGGTTAGCAATTCTGCTCGAAGTGTTTCGTTTGATCAGCCCTGATCCAGAGAAGGCTTGATTTCTAATGCCATTGCAAGAGCTAAATCTGTCTATTGCAGGTCTTTCTTTAGGCCTGAAATGATATCTAATTTATTAATTAGACATTAATTAACTTATCCAGACCATAATCAACTCTAGATGGCATCGCTAGCCTGCGATCTTTGGTGGATTATGAGCCGATTTACTGCATAATTTTCCTTCAAGATTTAACGATTAAATGGATAATTGAGACTATGCTGTTTATCGTACTGACTTTGGTAATGATGATCGAGGCTAGGCGGAAATGTCAATCGTTTAGTTCTCGGTTCATAGTGGATCAATTTGAATGAAGTTTTCAGCAAATTCCCTTCATATTATCTAGTTTTTAACTATTATTGTGAGAACTGCCAACTCTTTATCGAATCTCCCATAATGTATCTTTAAGGAATATGCCCAGTAGCATGTCTCTGTTGTGTATAATGCCTAAAATAAACTACTTGTATTTTATTGCTCCATAATCAATTAAGATTAAATGGGGTTTGATGTCCTACTTTTCTGCACAAACCGGGCTAATGAAATTGGGCATAAGCAGGCAGTGTCCTATAAGCAAAATCTTCCACCTACTGTTCATCTGAGGAACTTTTCCAGGAAAGATCAGGATCGAACCAGGAACCTTGAGAGCAAGGAAGAAAAGCACTCAAAATTTTGTAAATGAAATGACCTGTTTTTGCTTGTTTTTAAAATAAGGAAGTGTATTGGTCTACTGTACTATTTTTACCTAAGAAAATTTTAAGAAATTCCAGCACTCCGGAAGTTCTGACATTCCATTTTAGTCCCACGGCACAGAATGTCAGTTTATATACCTGCAAGGTGGGGTGTATGTATAGTATCAACAGGTGATAAATCAGCTGCTATCATTTACCTATATATATTTATGTATACATACATACTGAATACCTGATCCCACCTGCATCACATAGCATTCTATTGTTTCAATATAAATATATACACGTATCTACAACATGCAAGACAAAGATAGGATGCCAGACAACAAAACAAAGCCCACAGCAGCTAAGTTGTCCTGGCAGTCAACAAGGTTTGTCGCATATTTTTTCTTTTGGCAGTTATGAATGCATTTACAACACAATCTGATTACGAGTAACGACCCATTAAGTAATTATTAGAAATCGTTAGAATTTGTTGCGATTGTCTGCCTCATGACCTTAAACTTTAAATGTCAGGTGCCCAACAATGCCTGAATTTGTGCCTGATAATGTCTGTGACAGGTGACTTATTTAAGGCTTTATCATGACCAGTATTTTTATTCTATGATTCGTCATCAAATAATTATATACTTCGGTTTATGTCCATGTTGACATGTACTGTTAATGAAATAAACGTCATACATACATATATCAATCATAATAATTACAAAAATGAACACCGCAAATTAACATTAAATTACCTTAAGGTATTTGACATTATGTGTCTACAGGTACTGGTCTCCATAATAAAAACATGCCCGATGACACTCTGACAGTCCTACACTGATTTACACCAATAAGTTTTATTAAAGAGAGAGAGAGAGAGAGAAATGGGGTTTAACGTCCACTCGACACAGACTAAGTCATTTCGGGACTAATATATGGTTTAATTTTATTTCAATAATTCGCTTGCGCATAGGGGTCTTTAGCAGTAGGAGGAAACTGGAGGACCCGGATAAAACCCACCGGGTTGGACAGGCGACCCTACTCTTTGTCACATACAACTGGGGATTCAAAACCACGCCAGTCGACTCAATGACGGACTGTATGATACAGCGCGCGCACGCTAACCATTCAGCCATCCAACTGCCCCGTTTTATTAAAGGAGGCGTACGAGATTCACGGGGTAATCTTGATGAGGTACCAGTCTCCATATTAAAAACATGCCTGATGAAACTCTGACATTCCTAGACCGATTTACACAAATAAGTTTTATTTAAGGAGGAGTCCCTGATTCACAGGGTAATCTTGATGAGACAAGTGGTTTTATGTATGCAAATTAAATGCCAAAATGTAAACAGAGCCTATTGGCCTTGTCTAAATGTTTCAGATCTAATGTTGAGATTTTGGAAATGATCATAACAAGTACGATAGTAATATGTGGACAAGGAACCAGACATAATGTCATCTTGAAATTGCCACAATATATAAAAAAATTGAAATCCTTTCGGGTGGGAGCCTGTCAAGGGAAAGAGTCGGATGAAAAAAATGAGGTACCATGTAAGCTATTGACAGCTTGTAAAAGATTTCCTGAAATACAATCTGATTAAAACACAGATCCTATTTCGTTTTTTTTATAGATCAAAATTTCGTTTTACTTATCTTCACAGCACTAGGATCTGGAAGAGTTGCTATATAACAGGTTTTCTAGTTGATGTGAGGAATTAGCCAATGAAGCGGTCTGTTAGATCGATTTCTTGGCATGCTCTGCACGGAACTGAGGGTAAACCCCTACAAATGTCAATACTGATCGATTTATCAATGCCTGACGTCAAAAGCCCCTGTTGCAACCTCCAAGTACAACTGGTCAGATCTTTATGTAGTGTAGCCAGGTCATCGAAAACATATAAAAAAACAAAACGAAATATAGATCTGTATTTTAATGAGATTGATTGAAATAGAGAATAGGGGCTGTGCCTCTTCTATGAAGGCAAAATTTCAATCATAGCCCACTGCATACTGGTTCATTAACCCAGCTGTTACAAAACAATAAGACTTTAAACCCCATTTCATTCCATTTACATGAAAAGTTACTTGTGACATTTTCATTAACGGATATGCTTTACATATAACTCATTACGTGTGTCATAATATCAATTTACTCTAATTTTCCTCATCAATCTTCTGATTTCACCACAGCCTTAGGCATACTTGTCAAAACATAAAAATTGGGTCTAATAATTTTAAAAAGATGACGATCTAATTCATTACTTCTAGAATTTCAGCACACACACGGCAAAGAATAACATGTCATTATGTTGTTTAAAGTAACACTACAGTGGCATGGTGCTTGTGATAAAGGCTGAAGTATCCTGTCAGATTTTTAAAAGGTTTTAATGTAAATACAGACACACTTCAAGGAGTATCAAACAGCTAAATTAAAACGACACATCAACTGTATGTCAAAGATAAGGTTTTAACTTAAAAGTCCCAAAATGTCAGAAACAAGAAAATCTGATTAAAATACAGATCTATTTTTTTTTTTTTTTTTTTTATACTTTCGATGGCCTACATGAAGAGCTGACCGGTTGTAGTAAAAAGTCGCTTTTGACCCTATGACGTTAGACATTGATTAATCAATCAGCGTTGACATTTTTAGTGATTTACCCACAGTTCCGTGCATTACACACCAAGAGGTCGCTGAAACAGATGGTTTCATTGGCTAATCCCTCACACCATCCAGAATGCAGGTTATATAACAACTCTTCCAGATCATTGTGTAGTACAGACGAAAAAAAATGAATTTTTGAACTATAAAAAAATGAAACGAAATAGGATCTGTGTTTTAATCAGATTGGAAATAAGATTTAATATTTAGTAGAACATCATACACAATCAAAATTAATTTTATCATAAAAACATTTGGTCTAATTATAGTTAGTTATTCAAATTGATCAGTTAAGTTTACATTGGTTTCTATAAATTTCGGAGGCTTGGGTGGCTGAATGGTTAGCACGCGCATGCTGTATCATAAGGTCTGTCAATGAGTCAACTGGCATGGTTTCGATTCCCCGGTTGTACATGACAAGGAGGAGGGTGGCCTGTCCAACTTCGTGGGTTTTCTCTAGGATCTCCGGTTTCCTTCCTCTGCTAAAGACCCCTACGCGCAAGCGAACTATTGAATTAAAATTGAACCGTGTGTTAGTCCCGAAATGACCTAGTTTGTGTCGAGTGGTCGTTAATCCCCATTCCTCGCTTTTCAATATTGTTTTGCACAAGGTTTTCCAGCGTTGTTTCTGGCGTGGTTTCGATTTCAAGGAGTAGAGTCGCCTGTCCAACCTCATTGGTTTTCTCCTGGTCCTCAAGTTTCCTCCCACTGCTAAAAGACCCCTGCGTGCAAGCGAATTATTAAAATAAGATTTAACAATGTGTTCGTCCCGAAATGACCTGGTTTGTGTCGAGTGGACGTTAAATCCCATTTCTCTCTCTGTCTATAAATTTCAAACGCCATCTTTTTCGTACAAGACAGTCGATTTTCTTCATGCAGATCTTTTCTTTGCGATAAAATAGTATATAGTTCGGGTTTGTTGTACCTTTAAGGCCTTGTTTATACATGTATGTCAATGAATCAATGTCCATTTTCTTTTGGTTAGAGTACAATCATATCAGTTTACTGGTATGTCAAAAGTCAGAAAATCAAAAACTCTGTCCATATTACTATGTTTTAAACTTCTACTATCAAAAATCTAATTGACTATTTAACATTTAATTAAGAAAAGAAAATATCAACTGTAAAAAAATCACTTAGCTTGAATTTAATTGGATTTAATATAGTTATATTTTCAATTCATATTATCTTTGTAAATATGGCTTGATATTTGGACTGATATACCTTTTAGAGGTTCAACTTTCACAATATTGTAGTGTACAAGGGATTGAAATTGCTTCAAATGGTGATACAGATTTCTCAAACATTAGATGTGTTCAAATCCAAACTCAAAACTCATTTGTTTGTTACTTATTATCAGGATTGTTGTTATCTTCCATGTCCTTAGAGCATGCAATATGGATGGAGTGAGCGGAATCATAAATCATCATCATCACTGCACTTTTAAATTGTTTATCAAAGTTTTATTACTGAATCCAACTTGATTAAAACACAGATCCTATATTTTATTTCGTTTTTTTATAGTTCGAAATTTTGTTTTACTTGTCTTTACTACACTAGGATCTGGAAAAGTTGTTATATAAGCCACATTCTGGTTAATGTGAGGCAGTGATGGAAGTGAGGGACTAGCCAATGAAACAGTCTGTTACGGTGAGTTCTTGCCGTGCGATGCATCAATTAATGCTGATCGATTAATCAATATCTCACGTCATAGGGTCAAAAGTCGCACGTACGACCCCTGACACGACCTTCCAGTACAACCGGTCAGATCTTCATGTAAGTGTAGGCCATAGAAAGTATAAAAAAAAAAAACGAAACGAAAAATAGATCTGCATTTTAATCAGATTGTACTGAATCAAAATAAAGTGTAAAATGATGTTGTAAACAAGATATAGCTATTTACATAAAATTCCTCCCCTCAATTAAATATTCAGTTTATCTATAATACTGGTGATAATCTTGTACATACATAAACAAACTATTATTATTATAGAATGTATTGTTATTAACACTGATAAAGATTAACTTATCACAGTTATCAAACACTTAAGATAAATATGGCACATTGTTTAAGATTATCTTTGGAGATAATATTACTATAGGTTAACGGGGGAAAAAAATCATCCCTTTTTTTATCAGAAGCTAAATATAATAAGCAGTAGAATACAAATGTGTGTCCAACATACAGAGAGAGAGAGAGAAATGGGGTTTAACGTCCACTCGACACAAACTAGGTCATTTCGGGACTAACATATGGTTCAATTTTATTTCAATAATTCGCTTGCGCATAGGGGTCTTTAGCAGTGGGAGGAAACTGGAGGACCCGGAGAAAACCCACAAGGTTGGACAGGCAACCGTACTCCTTGTCACGTACAACCGGGGATTCGAAACCACGCCAGTCGACTCAATGACAGACCTTATGATGCAGCGAGCAGACGCTAACCATTCAGTCATCAAACCCCCCAACGCTCCCCCCCACCCGTGTCCAACATACAATATGCTGTACAATCTTATTTCACAGTTATAGGGGTCTTTAACAGTGGGAGGAAACCAAATGACTCAGAGAAAACCCACAAGGTAAGACATGCGACCCTACTCCTTGTCAAACCACATCTTTTGACTCAACGACAGACCTTATGATCTCAAGTACATGCCAAAGACCATTCCTAACTTTGGGTAATGAAGAACAGCATATACCATGCAGTATGCCACAAAGGAACTGTTGCCTGGATAGTAACATTTCTGTCTACTCTTTCAGCTGTCAATTGTTTTTTATGTGTATCCTAACCAGTACACTTGAGGACCTTAGGTCTTTTTCAGTCCCATCTGAATGACAAGGCCCCTCATTGTCCATTTAAACCAAACTGTCTTTCAATTGAATGAAATTCAACTCATGTTATAATCAAACCAGGGCCATATGTAATACCTTTTAAGTGTTGGGTAAAAAATTTTGATGGGCCTCTTATTGTTAATCTGATTGAATCCAAACTGGGAGATTATCTTCCATTGAGATTTTGTTTATTTGAACATCAAATAATCAAACCAAGTACATTTTAGTGTGGTATGAGTCATTTAAAATAGGATATAGTCTGAAAAATATAAACAATGATCACAGTTTTAAAGAGAGAATAATTGTACTTACATAGTTTTAAACAGTTCTCTATATTCAGTATCACCTAGATTCGATGTTATTAATTCGTCTAGTCTTTCAATGATTTCACTTTCAACCTATAAAATACAATAAAATTTATTAAATTTAAAGAGCTTATAAATAACATATTTAGAAAACATTCATTTCTAAAATCATTTTAATATTTGTCAAAATCTTGTCAAGTGAAATGTAATAATGCTTTGTAGCTATTTGAAACTAACAAGATTATTATTTCAAGGGGAGAGAGAGAGAGAGAGAGAGAGAGAGAGAGAGAGAGAGAGAGAGAGAGAGAGAGATGGGGTTTAACGTCCACTCCACACAAACTAGGTTATTTTGGAACTAACACATTGGTTCAATTTTATTTCAATAATTCTCCTGTGTGTAGGTGTCTTTAGAAATAGGAGGAAACCATAGGACATGGAGAAAACCCACAAGGTTGGACTGTGAGACTACTCCTTGTCACGTACAACCAGGGAATTGAAACCACGCTAGTTGACTCAATAACAGATCTTACGATACAGCGCGCACATGCTAACCATTCGGCCATTCACACACACCCCCTCCTTCATAGCACATTGTTCTAAATAAATCCTGTCATAGTCTTTAATTTGTCATCTGGAGATGATAGCTTGTACAAAATGTAGTCATCTTGCATGACGTATGTCTACCTTTATTAGCCACGTAGAGGAAATTTGAAGCTAGAGATATCTATTTTTATATATATACCTGATTAAAGTTTCCGTTAAGTTTATGTTCACACTGCATCATGTCAAAGAAAATAGGTAGAGTAGTTTTACGTAATTCTTTTTCCGGTACTAACGTTACTTCTAGAAATGGACCAATCATTGACGGTATGAAGTGTTTTTTATGTTCTCCTGTAAACGAAATATTAGTATCTGAGTTAATCAATAATATTGATGAAAATGTTTAAAGTCTGTGAAGTTGAGTAGATTTTCAGGTTTATTCATACCAATTATCTTAGTATTCGTTATTCAATGTCAATTAAAAACATTGAATTAAAAAACTAATGGGATTTGTTGATTAGTTGTGTGTCTACTATGTGTGATATAAATAATGATATAAATTGTATTAAATAATATAATAATAAACTAATGGGAATTGTTGATCAGCTGTGTGTCTACTATGTGATATAAATAACGATATAAATTGTATTTGTTGTGTGTCTACTATGTGATATAAATAACGATATAAATTGTATTTGTTGTGTGTCTACTATGTGATATAAATAATAATATAAATTGTATTTGTTGTGTGTCTACTATGTGATATAAATAATGATATAAATTATATTTGTTGTGTGTCTACTATGTGATATAACTAATGATATAAATTATATTTGATGTGTGTCTACTATGTGATATAACTAATGATATAAATTATATTTGTTGTGTGTCTACTATGTGATATAAATAATGATATAAATTATATTTGTTGTGTGTCTGCTATGTGATATAACTAATGATATAAATTGTATTAAATAATATAATATCAACTACAAATAAACAGATAAATCAATATAATTATATAGGATATTTGACCAGTAAATGTGGCCATGTAATAATTTATGTTGTTTTATTGGTATAAATAAATGTTTATTACCTAAGGAATTCCATAAAGTCTGTATCTGAAAGCCAATAACAACTCTCATGTCTTGATACCTAAAAATATAGTCAAAAGTTCGAATCTTTAAATATATCCTGTTCTCAATGATGTTTTTCTGGCGTGGTTTCCCCTTGTCAGTGGTGCAGGAAGGAGCGTCTAGCAAGGACAGATGCCTAGTTGTTTGGATGGGACGAAAAATCGAGGTACCGTGTATATATTGACATGCATGTAAAATATCCCTTGGCAGTTGGAATTCGATATAAGAGTAGGCCTTAGCGCCACTGTACGGGCAAAATTTCCCTCATAGCACACTGTGTGGTGTATGCCCGTCTTCATTAGGCCAGTTGGAGCAGGCCAGTAGGATGTTAACCCCGTCTTATTTCATTTCAATGATGTTTTTAATAATTTTGAATGCAGGAAAACATGATCCACCAAATTTACTGCATCCTGAGAAGAACAAGATTCTATGAAATCAGCCTACTGATTTTTTGAAAAGGTGGACTTACTTTTCTCTGATGTTTTGCTGTTTGGCTTTTGAGAATTTTTCTAACTGTAGACTAGACTGGGTAATGAAGGCTACAGAAAGATCTAAGTAGTTGCTCCAAATCTGAAATTCATAAATAAACAAAGTTTTGGGATTCCAATTTAAAATTTTCTAGGCAATCAAGTTTGTAGGACCCTTACTTCGAAAGTTTTTAAATCAGATGAGTTTTTTTTTATGCATTTCATTAATACCAGAATTAATAGAAAAACTTTGCGATTATTTTTTTGTTTATTTCATTATCATTCTTTAAATATGTAAACCAAGATTTTAGTGAATTTTTGAATTCTATACTGACAAATTCAAATTATATAAAGTGACAACCTGATTAAAACACACATCCTATTTCGTTTCGTTTTTATAGTTCAAAATTTCATTTTACTTGTCTTCACAACACTAGGATCTGGAAGAGTTGTTATATAAGCCACGTTCTGGTTAATGTGAGAGATTAGCTAATGAAACGGTCTGTTACGGCAAGTTCTTGGCGTGCAATGCACGGAACTGTTGGTAAACCACTAGAAATGTCAACATTGGTTGATTAATCAATGTCTGACGTCATAGGATCAAAAGCCGCTTGTATCACCCCTAACGCGACCTCCCACTACAACCGGTCAGAACTTCATGTAGTGTAGGCCATCGAAAGTATAAAAAACGAAACGAAATATTGATCTGTATTGTAATCAGATTGATAAAAGTGAAAACTTACTGATTTATCAAACTGTTCTTTGGTAAGGAAACAGTCTGAAAGAGACTGTGCTAAATACTGAATAGCTGTCAAAATGGAACTGAAACAAAAAATAACCAATTAATTCTGTAGTAATAAATCTTTTTTTAATCATTCAGTTGTCCTATATGTGATAAAATTAAAAGAAATGGGTTTTAAAAGACATTCTGCCCGGAATGCGTGTTTTCAGTTGTCCCATAAGTGATATAATTAAATGAAATGGGTTTTAAGAGACATTCTGCCCGGACCCCATGTTCTCACAGCATGATTTTTGTGGACATCTCCACTTTATATATTTCATACATTACTTCTTTTAAATAGTGATTTAAAGTTATTTATCAACTCACTGATTGGTTGTCATTCTCATTGTTGTCCAATCAGGTGGGAAGACATCTTGCCTGATGAGGTCACGAAAAACCAAAAATATTCGAATCAAAAAGTCCTGAAAAGTAAAGCAAAGATAATATTTAAACATCAAGTTTGTATATAAATATTGTTAAAAGTTTAATGTTGTTCTTGTTCACATTGTTAAAACATGCATCAAGTTTGTGTTCAAAAATTGTTAAAAACTTAATGTTGTTCTCAATCAAATTAAAAACAAATGCAATGAAGTGGGGTTTAATGTCCTCCTGTTCTGTTCCAACTGGGCTAATGAAGATTGGCATACACCATGCAGTATGCTATGAGGGAAATTTAGCCCAGGCAGCGGCACTATGGCCTACTCTTATATCAAATTCCAAATGCCAAAGGATCTTTTACGTGCATGCCAATGTGTAGACGGGACATCAGTTTTTTTGTCCAATCCGAATGACTTAGACAGCTGTCCTTGTCAGGCCCTCCGTCCTGTACCACTGACAAGGGGTGACCAAGTCAGAAAATCATGACGAAAATTCAAAGGAAAATATTAATATTTAATTTCTGTGTACCTTGAGTGGTCTGCCTCTAGGATAGGCTGAAAGTAGAGACTCATAATGGCTATCTTCCATAATACGTAACATTTCTATTAAACAGGAAATCAACAAACCCTAAAAGTAAATTTTAAAAACTTATCAGTCAAAGCTGGAGACCTGAAAGTTATAAAGATGAGGGTAATAAAACAAATATTCATGATGACAAAAGAAGTTAATCCATTGTTTTTCTATCATGCATAAGCTTTACTTTTCTTAAAGTAGCTAAGAATTTCAATCAATATTATCCACAGTCTTTGACAGTGCAAACACAACTTATTGGTTAGTTCAAATCAACATTGATGTTGTTATCTTGTCGTGAAAAGATGGGCTTCTGGTATTCAATATTTAAGAAATAGTGAAAATTTTGATCTGGGCACACGAATTGCATGCCAGAATGCTTTCTAGTGCCATTTCTAATAAAGTGACTGGATGAATGAAGCTAAACATATCCAACTGGGGGGGGGGGGGAACTACCGGAGTAGACATAAATAACCAGACATCAAAGACTGCCATTTAATTTACACTCTTCACATATTTCACCGAACATAACTGATTAGAAAGTACAGTATATACAGAAACGATTGAATGTAAATCAGTTTTTATCACCCAATAATACATTCTACAGTAGATATCGCTTGTGTGATATATTTCATAATCTACTGCGATATCTCCTTTGGAGATATCGCTTTACATGAATTTGATTGGTCAGTTGAAAAGGAACTACTTTTTTTTATTTTCAAAGAACAGTTCATTTCTTATTAAAAGTAACTTTTTTTTTTATTAAAAATGAACTATTGTTATTTAATTGACCTTGATGGAAACACTAGGTCAATATAAAGAACTTTGCAATGGTTGAATTGCTATCAAAAAATGATGTATCACTATGCCGTAATGTTCAGTAAAAGTGAAATCTACAGCAAACAATTATATTTATCTATTTGATTTGGGTATGTAAGAAGGGATTGGGTGATAAATAAAATCTCCTACTCGTCTTTTTTGATATCAAAAAATATCAACACTCATTTATAAAGTAAAAAAAAACTCGGCAGAGCCTCTTTTTTTTGTTACTTTATCAACTTGTGTTGATATTTTTTGATATTAAAAAAGACTGGTAGGATAATCTCTATATATACATTTATATTACATTATTATATGTGTTGCATATAACGTATAGAGAATATGCTGAAAATTTCAGTCGAATTGCTCCACTCTAAACCAAGATATTAGCTTTTGAATTTTAGGCTAGCCTCGATCATCATTACTAAAATCGGTACGATAAAAATGCATTCCAATCCGCTAAATATCGCGGGCTAGCGATGACATCGAGAGTTGAATATGGTCTGGATAAGTTAATGTCTAATTAATAATTTAGATAACATTTCAGGCCTAAAGAAAGATCTGCAATAGGCAGATTTAGCTCTTGCATAATGTATGATTAAGCTTTACATCAAGTCCTACCTAATAAAACTTGTGTACCAATTTGAAACCAATGTTAATCCAGGGCCCATAATATTGCTACATGATTAGAAACTGTGACATTCTAGTCGAAAGACTGTAACCCCTCGACGATCTTATCTTTAATATTATTACTTACACCAAAATTAACTCTATGAGATACTTCCATATTTAATAACGATTCTATCAATACATCAAATACAGCCAATACAACCTGACCTATATCATTATGACCTTTTGATTTCTGAAATGTACAAATAAGAAATATGTACAAATATACTACCGGTAATAAGAATTATACAAATAAGAGATATACTGAGAGAGAGAGAAATGGGGCTTAACGTCCACTCGACACAAACTAGGTCATTTTGGGACTAACACATGGTTCAATTTTTATTTCAATAATTCGCTTGCGCGTAGGGGTCTTTAGCAGTGGGAGGAAACCGGAGAACCCGGAGAAAACCCACGAGGTTGGACAGGCGATCCTACTCCTAATCATGTACAACTGGGGATTCGAAACCTCGACAGTTGACTCAATGACAGACCGTATGATACAGCACGCTCGTGCTAACCATTCAGCCATCTAACCCCCCTAAGAAATATACTAATAAGAAATATATAACATATACAATGTATGCAAGAGTTGTAATCAGTATCAATGGGATTGAATGTCTCGTCAGAAATGAAATGGGGTTAAACATCCTACTGTTCTGCTCCGACTGGGCCAATGAAGATGGGCATACGTCATACAGTGTGCTACTCAGAACTATGGCCTACTCTTATATCAAATTCCAACTGCTAAGGAATCTTTTACGGCATGCCAATGTGTACAAGGGACCTTGGTTTTTTATTCCATTCGAACAACTACACAGTCCCTCCGTCCTGCACCACACTGGAAAATCACGATGAACTTTCTCGGCAAATGCAGGGATCGAACACGCAACCTCTGGGGTAGTGAGCCAGCATCTTACCCGCTTAGCCACCGTGGCTCCCCAAATGTCTGGTCAGCAAAATAAGAAATATATACTGGAATACATAACAACAGTATAATTAACTGTAATCAATGGCAATATATAGGATGATCGTCTAGTCAGAAAAATATAGACTTGTATATGAGGGAAATTTTGCCCGGGCAGTGGCACTATGGCCCACTCTTATTTCAAATTCCAACTACCAAGGAATACCTAACGACAGTGTAATTAACTATAACCAATGGCAATATATCCGATGATCATCTAGTCAGAAAAATATTTAATTAATCTATTATATTTATTGATGTTAAATGTATAGACTTGCCTGTTTAAAAGTAAAAAGTTTATCCAAAAGATCTCCTAACGTTTTGGCGGTGGAGGATAAAGCTGCTTTCTGGATGAGGCATTTTTTAATGTGAGCTAGACATAATGGCAGCAGTATGGTTCTTGATTCTGTAATGGTAAAGATATTTAAAATTTTATATATTAATGTCACTATTAATCATGGTGAATATAGTTGCTTGAAGGATTTGCCTTCAGTAAAATAATAAACCTGTTTTTTTTTTTTTATTCTAATTAGGTTTTAATTCTAGGCATGAAATACAAATGCATTCAGGCAATAATCTATACATGTGGGTCCTTATTCATGAAAACTTAAAACTAAAATATTTTTAAAATCCTGGCTTTTCATTGGATTAAAGCTAAAGATTTTAATCCTCAACCAATCAAAGAGCAGGATCCTTAAAATATTTTAGTTTAATTTTTCGTGAAATAGGAACCCGATTACCCAGGAGATTTATCAACCAATTGTATTAGTCCACTCGTAAACATAGTAGACCAATGAAAACAATCGCCCATAAGTGCTAGCTTGATTTAGCAATGGATAATGAGTTGACAATGCTTGTTGCTAGTGACTGAGGAATATAATGTTATTCAATACTTACCATCATCATCGAATAGATCTGAGTTGATTGTCTCTTTCATAAGAAGTGTTTTAGCTTCCACGATTTCTATATTAGAATCCCGAGCTATATGATTGACAAGATCAACCAGTAAACCAGTTAATTCATTTTTACTTATCACAGTTAGAAGTGGAATGTAGATTTTATGTAATTCACTCAATAATATCACCTAAGTAAATAAATATATATAAATTAATAAAATAATACGGAGGAAATAAAAACAAAATCTCCCATTTTATAATAATAATAATAATGATTCTTATATTGCGGTAATTAAGAGGGAGAGAGAAATGGGGTTTAACGTCCACTCGACACAAACTAGGTCATTTCAGGACTAACATTTGGTTTAATTTTATTTCATTAATTCGCTTGCGTGTAGGTGTCTACAGTACCCAGAGAAAACCCACGAGGTTGGACCCTACTCCTTCTCACGTAATAGCGGGGAATCGAAACCTATGCACTTTTTAATTTAAGAAGGTAATTAAAAATTACATCAACAATAATAATTACCTGTGCCTTTTTCAATTTATCATCTTTTGATTGTAGCACCGTACTAAATGTATGAAATATATTCCTGAATATCTTCGGATCAACACTATCAGAACCATAAGAACTGAAATAAAAATGAAAAGAAATTAAATGGGGTTTAACGTCCTACTGTTCTGCTGCAACTGGGTTAATAAAAACGGGCATATGCCATACAGTGTGCTATGAGGGAAAGTTGCCCGGCCAGTAGCGCTACGGCCTACTCTTATATCGAATTCCAACTGCCAAGGGATCTTTTATGTGCATGCCAATGTATACATTCAGTTTTTCGTCGCATCCAAACAACTAGACAGCTGTCCTTGTCAGGCCCTCCACCCTGCACCACTGACAAGGGGAAACCACACGGGAAATCCTGATAAACTTTCTTGGGCAACAGTGGGAGTGAACCAGCGATCTCTACGCTAGTGAGACAGTGTCTTACCTATCGTGGCTCCCAACTGAAATAATGCATGTCTAAGAAAACAAAAAAAAATGAGCGGTAGACAATCTCTCAGCAGGGATTTAATCAGATTAAAAACAAGGTTTGTCAAAAGATTTATCCAACAATTATTGGTGGTGATTGACTTGTTTATATCGTCTATAGATGCTGCCAAATGCTTTAGGTTATCATTTCTGTGTCAATGCTGAACAGAATTGATCCATTTTTGAACCAATATTCTATTCAAAGATTGAACAGAGACAGTATTGTAGTTTGCAAGCAGCTTTAATTGTCTACGATATCACCTTGGAGGAAGTGGACGTAAAACTCTAGTAACGAACAAACAATGGTATGAAAATAAAACTTAAGTGATACAAGTCTCAATATATATAATTACCGTTTAAACAATGAACATGAATTTACAGTAAACTGGAATATTGGTTTCAAAACCTGTATGGAAGAGAACAACATTGATAAGATTTAATATAGATGTTATACACCTGATGACTGTACTTCATCCCATCCAGCTGTGATTTTATGTAGTAATTAAGGTTATAGATTACTTCGTGCACAATTCACTACCAGAAGACTAAGAATGCATCCAAATGATCCAGCCAGTCAGTAAAAAAGAGAACGAGAACTCAGGTCCAATATACCCAGTGGATTAATCTCTAATGTCAGATTACAGAGAGAGAGAGAGAGAGAGAGAGAGAGAGAGAGAGAGAGAGAGAGAGAGAGAGAATTGGGTCTAAAGTCCACTCAACACAAACTAGGTCATTTCGGGATTAACATATGGTTCAATTTTATTTCAATAACTTACCTGCGGGTATGGGTCTTTAGCAGTGGCAGGAAACCAGAGGACCCAGGAGTAAACCCACAAGGTTAGACAGGCAACCCTACTCCTTGTCCTTTACCTAATGACAGACATTGTGATTTAACGCGCGCACTTTAAACTATTTGGTCACCCAACCCCCACTGCCAGATTACAATATTAATATCTATGTAAATAAAGTTCGAAGGAATGATATGTAAAACGCTGATTAAAAAATAGAGTGCATATCACAATTTTGAAAATGACATTATTTCATTTACCTGAAAGACTATTTCGACCGGAACATCAGTTCTAGGATCCGATAATTTAGCTGCCAATTGAACCTTCTCTTGAAGACAATACATCAAATCCCTGAAATACAGATCCACACAATATTATAATTAGCCATTATGTCTTTTAAAATTCCAGAGTTTCTGTTATTATATTCTTAGAAGTCCCTTGAGTTCCTGATATAAATAATCTTCCCAGAACCCCCTTGAGTTCCTGATATCATATTCCCAGAATCCCTCTAACCATACGTTTTTTCTATAACACTCTCAGGACCCCATCGGTTCTGCGGAAGTCAAAGCTTTGCATCATAACCCAATACAATTAAACATCTATGAATAATTCCAAGAATCACATCAAAATTATTCCATTTTGATGAAGACATAGTAAAAACATAGGAAAAATGATCACATTTGCCAGTATTTTGATGGATGAGACAGTGGGGGATGATCATATTTACCTGCATATTAATGGATGAGATGGGTGAATGATCATACCTGTGGATGAGAGATGGATCATATTTACTTTTATCTTGATGCATGAGATGGGGGAATGATCATATTTACCTGTATATCGACAAATGAGAAGAGTGGAATGATCAAATTTACCTGTGGATGAGAGATGGATCATACTTACCTGTATATTAATGGTTGAGCCAAGGGAATGATGCTATTTACCTGTATATTGAAGAATGGGAGGGGGAATGATCATATTTATGTGTATATTGATGGATGAGATGAGGGGAATGATTAAATTTACCTGTGGATTAACGGATGAGAAAAGTTTTCCGTTAAGTATGACTGAAGTACAAACTGAAATTTCTCAAAAATATTATCTTCAAGAATATGGAAAATATGCACCTGAAATAAAATAATAAAACTAATTAATGTCAAATTGAAGTGCCAATGACCATGGTTTATTCTAGATTCAATAATAAATAATGGATTTTTTTTTATGTTTAGTAAAATTTAGCAAAACAGTAAAAAATTAAAATACAAACCAAAGCATGGAAGACATCTAGAGCAAATGGAACCCGTTCACCATTTTTGGCACCAAACATACTGAATAGAGCATCTAAAATATCTTGAAGATACTGAAATAAAAGATCTTTGGAGATATAAATCTTACTCAACTTATTAATGGGACTCAGAGAGGTCTATTTAATAAAATAACATATAAACCCAACTGACAATCTAAATATCACTGTATTTTACATTCATTCACAAGTCATTTTATAAATGCAGTATGTCATGAGGGAAATTTTCCTTGGACAGAGGTGGTTCCCCATATTCATTTTTGCGATCATGCCAACAATCTAACATGTACACTGGACCTACGTTTTTTGTTCCATCCTAAAGATTAGATGCTGTTCCTTTAAAGTCCTCTGTTGTGCACCAATGGTAAAGGATAAACATACTGAGAAATGCTGAGGAACAACACAGAGATCAAAGAAGGGAGTTCCTGAACCAGTGTCTTACTCAGTCAGTTACTAGAGTGAGGGTGAGTGAGAAATGGGGTTTAAAGCCCACTTGACACATACTAGGTCATTTTGGGACTAACATATGGTTCAATTTTATTTCAATAATTTGCATTGCGAGTAGGGGTCTTTTTAGTAGTGGGAGGAACCCAGGGAACCCGGCGAAAACCCACTTGGTTGGACATGCGACCCTACTTCTAGTCACGTACTAGCAGGGAATCAAAACCATGCCACTTGTCTCAATGACAGACTTTATGGTTTCACACATTAACCCACTAGCCCTTCCTCATGAGTTACTTTACCTTGACTATTTCTTGTGATGGTATAAATATAACATTGCGTAAATTTTCTGATATTTTATCCTGGTTTATCATCCACTGTAAGATACTCACTAAACCAGCTGAAACAAAATGGAATAGAAATACTTTATCAACACCTTTACTTCTGAATTGATCGAGTTACAATCGAGTGACAGGTAATTCAGTCCCGACAACAGAGGTGGGGTGAGTAGGTTGAATTGTGACGTAATTGAACCCAAAAAGGAATATGTTATAGCTGTCATGATTGGTTGAAATGGGTTCTTATTCAGGCGGCGTATGTGCTGTAGCCCAAAATTTCCCTTTTTACTCGATTGTCACTATTTTGGGTAT
The DNA here is from genome assembly GCF_932274485.2 of Patella vulgata. NCBI lineage: Eukaryota > Metazoa > Mollusca > Gastropoda > Patellidae > Patella > Patella vulgata. Next base: position 12,299,778 of record NC_065885.2, read on the forward strand.
TGAGATAAAATCAGTTCTGGAACGTTCAATCGTGTATGCCCTAAGATTTGTATTTTATTATCATTTAACATCCACATTTCATAATTAAGATCAATGACACTGAAACGTTGATATCGTTGACTAAGTAACAAATATACGACACTAATAGATCAAAGTTGTCAGTTTATATAGATAATGTGTTAGTTAGTGAAAATTGTTGTGATCAGGCAGTAGTCATTAAGTAGGTGTTTTGTCACTAAGGCGTTAAAACTGTGACTATTGAATGATATACATCACTATTGTTCAGGTTTGTGTATTCAATAGTGATGGGTGTTATAAACAGTCACCCTTTTACACCAGTAGTGACATCTTTTACAGCTAGTTACACACCTGCTAATTAGTAACAATTGTATAATTTCTAACCACTTTCTATACATACTAAACATTTCTTTAGAACAGTGATTCTCAACACAGGTGTGCCGCAAGATCTTTCTAAGTGTGCCGCAAAATTTTAAACGGCACACTCAGAAAATGCAAAAAACCATGGGATCTCAATTGAGTATTCAATGGTGTCTACTGATAAGTTCATAGCTGTGTTTTTCTTTATTTAGTTTGAGTCATTCTATGTCTCTATGACTAGTCTCTGTTTACGGTTGTCTTCCGTCTGACTTACCAAGCATTTTTTTTTTTGCAAAATTCAGACATTTTTCATATATATATGTTGCCAGGTGTGTCGCTATTTTTTCATGTGTTCCATGGTGTGACGTTGGCAAAGAAAGGTTGAGAACCACTGGTTTAGAGTAATGACCACTTATATGATTTAATGACAAAAATTGTCATCACTAAAATGCCTAACTTTATTAGTCAATGGTATCAGCTTAGAAGTGTGATCTTGAATACTTATATCATTAATGTTTCTAGCCCCATTTCAACGATTATTAGAATGTTTATGTCTCCCTTTAAGCACGAAGCTCAGTCAAGGTCAACTGAGGTCCGCACTGTCACCTGCAGGCTACACTAAAAAATTTGTGGAAATATTTCATTATAATACTTTACTAAACACAAAAATATATATTTATTACATTTTTGTAATGCTAACCTGGAAGTGTTAAAAAAACGCCACAGACATGCATGTGCAAAAGAAAGAACATCAGAAACTTGACAAAATATTGTTATTTACAATTATACATGCTTTAAAGACATTAGTTCCACGTTATTTAATTCAAAGTAAAACAGTTCTCAATATTTCTATATTACCATACTGAATAATCATCTAGCTTTCTCTAATGTAGTCTTGATTAATGTTTTTCATAACAAGTGGTTCTGTTATATTCACTAAATAGCTTTGTTTATCAAGTATATAAAACATATGGCAGGTATAATTACAGTACATAACAGCGGTTGCCAGGCAAGATATGTCCACATTTTGCAAGAGATGGACAGAGAACAAGCTGAAAAGGCGATTTTTTGTACAATCAAGGGACATAATCCTGGAAGTTATGGTGTGACATGCGTCCAATATCTTTGGGATATAAACATATATTTTAAGTTTCATCAAAATCTGATACAAATTTTTCGTACAATCAGGGGCCATAATCCATAAAGTTACAGTCACATGATTCGCACATCCTTGATATATAAGAAAACCCAAAACAAAAATATCAACAAAAGACAAGCATAATTTACTTACTATTTTGCGTAAATTTTGTAGAACACAGTTTCGTTGAAACAGAACAAACTTCTTTTGAGTTTCGTTGAAAAGGTAAATTAATGCCAGCATCTCTATATTCTAAGAAATCATCTTGATAAGTTGGAAGCTTGTTATACCCTTTTATCTTTCTGGGATCATCACACTAGAACAAAAAGTATTGAAACTAATAATATTTTATGTTTATGAAGAGAAATTAAATATTGCGATATCTTATACATGATCAGTCATCCTTGAACTGTACTATACTATTATATTCCAAGGTTCCTTGAACTAACCAGCATTGGAAATGAAATAAAATGGGGTTTAACGTCCTACATTTCAGCAACAATAGAGTTAGAAAAAAAACCAAACACACGCCATGCAATGTGCTAGAAGAGACATTTCTCCTCACCCTATCCCGAACACTTAAAGCAGCAAGTCTAAACTTTTCTTTAGGCGCTGCATATAGCTGTGAAACTATTATATTCCAAGGTTCCTTTAACTTTAACCAGCTTTGAAAATGACATAAAATGGGATTTAACGTCCTACTTTTCAGCAACAATACAGCTAAACATACGATCATACGCCATGCAATGTGCTAGAAGGGACATTTTGCCTGGATAGCAGCATTTCCATCTAAGCTTCATCAAATTACAACTGTTGAGGGTTCTTTATGTGCATGCCAATGTGTTTTTTTGTCTCATCATATTGACTAGAGGCTGTTCCTTACCAGGTTCTCTATCCTGCACCTCTGACAAAGGTGAATAACCAGGATTGAACCTGGGACCTACTGGTTAATGAACCAGTAACATATTCATGGGGCCAACATGGCTCCCTAAACAGCCTTGATTACAGCAAAAGATAATAACGTTCCGATATATTGTCAATGTAAATTTTGGCATTCCCCTATATTACATGCCTATTCGAATAATGACTACACTTTTCGGCTCATAATTACCTTATATATACACAATTCATGACCACCATCTCTTAACATACGAGAATATTTATCTGTTACACGTAAGTAAGAAAAGCCTTGAAGTTTCTTTTCATTTTTATCACGAGCTGAAAAAGTAGATATAGGGAGTTATTATTGAAAATCAGTTAAATAAACAGTATTCCTTGTTTAACAATTGCAGCCTATAAAGTGCTAAGAAGACTTTTTATAAAGGAGCATAACTCTTGAGTTGATTGAAAAAATTTGAAAATTACTAAGTTTCTTTCTTTGTGCTAAACAACTTGTACAAATTTGAGAACTTGAATCAGATTATAATTGAAGAGTTTATTGACAGTAAGATCACATTAAAATGAGGGCATATAAAAATATCTTTTAAAAAATTGGGTAACCGACTAGTTTCAATGAAATACTTTTATTTTTTAAAGAATTATAAATTGAATTTTTTTTAACTGGAAACTTATATCATACTTGTACTTACTTGAGCAATGATAAAATTCAAATCTAATGTGAGCTCCAGTAAATTTTTCTATAGGTATAGCCAACTGAAGAAAAAAATAAATAATAATAATTCACCAAGAATAAGACAGATCATATCTTTAAAATAAATTTCTAAAATAGCATTAAACTGTTGACTCAAAATTAAGCTGGTTTAAAAAGCTTGAATCATGATTATCAAGTTGTGTTCACCTAGTGTGCTTAACAGTCTAGATTAATTTGTCTTAAATAATGTTCAATTCATGGTCAAAATGTTTCAAATTCTCTATTTCACAACATCCTTATTTTAATCTTCTGAATCATAAAATAAACAATGCTTTTTATTTGTTTTCGATATTTATTTTTTTAGCAGTTAATCGTCTATAATTTATTTTATTGTTGTTGTTTAATGTCATTTATAACACCAACTTGTAAGTACAATTATATTCTTCACTCTTGAAACATTCATGCCATAAAAAAAAGCACAAAAGGAGTCCTGAACATCCAGCACCCTTATATACCAAGAACAAAGTCAAATTTGTTTTCATGGAAACTCAACAATGATTAATTCTGAGAAATTTCTAATCAGGAAAAGGCAAAAACTATAGATTGATGTTTGTACAAAGTTTCATAAAAACATTTTGAATAGTTTATGAAATATGCTCCAGAAACAAAACCGGGATGCATGGATGGATAGAGCCCATTTCAATATTCCTTAACTTTATTCGGCGTAGGATAATCAAACATTATTTATTATGTTAAATTTATTTTAATTACGTAAAAATATGAAACTTACCCTTATTATATCATTCCATTTTGGGTTATTGTGGTGATAAAATACAGCTGATCTATAGACAGTTAAAGCAACTTCACCACAACCGCCGTCAATACAAGTCTATAATATATAACATATACATAAAAATACTGGGTTTCAAAGACTACATTGGTGACAAGACTATAATATATAACATACACATAAAAATACTGGACTTCAAAGTCTACATTGGTGACAATTTACTGCTGAAGAGTAAGTCAGATAAGAACTAATACATAGGGTGAGTTAAATTTACTCAACTTCCAATCACTGTTTTTTTTATGAGAAACATCTTTGATCCAGAAACACCAAAATTTGCACATAGTTTCTCATTGATGTATTTGATACAGTAAAACAACAAAAGTTTTATAAAGGGCTATATTTTAGTTAAAAGGCAAACAATTTTGAGTAAATTCTTAACTTCAAGGGGCATTATGGGAGATTAGATAAAGAGCTGACAGTTCTCGCTATAATAGTTAAAAAATAGACAACGTAAATAGAATATGCTGAAAATTTCAGTCAAATTGCTCCATTCTGAACCGATATATTAGCTTTTGAATTTTAGGCTAGTCTTGATCATTATTATTAAAGTCGGTACAATAAAAAACAATGTCTAAATTATATATATTTCATTTAATTATTTTTCAAAAAATGTATTCCAATCCGCTAAATATTGCAGGCTAGTCATGGCATCGAGAGTTGATTATGGTCTCGATAAGTTAATTAATGTCTAATTAATAATTTAGATAACATTTCAGGCCTAAAGAAAGACCTGCAATAGGCAGATTTAGCTCTTGCATAATGTATGTTTAAAAGTTCAAGTCTGAGAATGTTTTGTGAAACTGGGGCCTAGGCATTTTAAATCTGTGTCATCTGAAAAAGATAACTATATATGACCCATCATGTAGTGTTTTTCTCTTTAAAACAGGAGTTTAGACAATGAATTGAATTAATGGGGAATATAAATAATTTAAACTTACAGGAATTATATGACCACCTTCATCATAAACTGTTACATCAACTTCAACATTCTTCGCCGCTTTCTTACTTCCTCTTTCAAACTCAGCAGAACATATGGTTATATATAAGTCATTTCTTACTTCACCTGAAATAAGAAGAACACCCACAATCTGCACATAGAAAATAATATCTAAACTAATTAGTTTACATTTGTTTCAAAATATGAAAAGACCTCGGTCATCTAACAGACCCACAGTGGCAGAGTGATTCACTAACTGACCAGAAGGTACAGGGTTCGATTCAGGCGTGTGGACCCTTCAGCCTTGTCTCCCCTTGTCCGTTGGATGGAGGGCCTGGCGAAGAACAGTGTCTAATTGTTCGGATTGCACGTAAAAGAATTCTTGACAGTTGCAATTCGATGACGAGTAAAATGTGATGTTTGTGAAAAGTCATTTAGCCCACCAAAAAGATAAAAAAAAATTCAATTCATCATCAGATTTTTTGGGAAAGATTGTCAAAGAACCAGAATATATTTTTTATTGCGGCCCTATAAAACAAAATGACAGCCAAATAAATTGTTATTTACAATTTTTTAGTTTCAACAGAGATGTACATACCAGGATTTACAACGTCAGAAAAACCAAGTTTTTGAACTATAGCTATGTCCTTTGTAAAGAGAATTGGGTTCTCTCCCTTTACTGCTGTCAGATCACCATCAAACAACTGTAAAGTCACAGCTATACCTGGAAAATAAAATTGTTTATGGTAAAGTAACAATCCAAATTCTGGAATTGAACACTCACACTTCAGAACACTGAAGATCAGGCCCCAGGTTCACAAAGCATTCTCAGATTTAAGTTAAAAATTTACTCAACTATCAATCACTGTTTTTGAGAAAAATCTTTGATCCAGAAACACAAAACTTTGCAAGTAGTTTCTTATTGATATATTTGATACATAAAAACAAACAAAAGTTTTATAAGGGGCTATATAATTCTTAACTTAAGTCTGAGAATGCTTTGTGAAATCGGAGCCTGGTGAATACTTTACAGTGACAATGAGTCTACACAATCGGAGCCAGGTGAATACTTTACAGTGACAATGAGTCTACACAAGCCAGAACAATTTGTTGACATTAATCAACGTTCTATTATACTGATTGTCGAACTTGTATTTTAATTTAGAAATTCAAACTCTCGAACTTGTAATATAGCCATTGTTTATCTCCCTACAGCGTTAATTAGCTCCCAATTTTAACATTTTTTGCTTCTGCAAATTAAATTGTAAATAATTTTTTAAATCATTAAGAGAAAAAAAGGGGGGTGTTTGAAGTGTATCTGAATTAACAATATTTCCAATTTAATGTGAATGGGTTTATAAACTAGTACGCAGAGGCTTAAAATGAGTAAAGGGGCGTCAATTCGGCCCAGATCAACGAACATGTAATCGGTGCAATGTAATGTGATGTCACACATAAAACTAGTACAGAGGTTAAATAAAGAAGGCTTTCGCATTACCGCTGTGAAACTGTTTGTGATTGGACTCGGTTGGATTTTATAAATTAATAACTAAATTGCTACTGTAACTGTCTTGTATTGTAGATTTCAATTCTGGACAAAAATATCGGTTAATCGATATCTAGAGAGAATAATACATACCAGAATTTGCTTTATCTGCACTGGATCCTTTGGGAATGCTTTGTGCTTGACTCTGATATTTTTTAATGAGATTTTCATGAAGTTGACTAATTGATGATTCACTATCTGCACAACTAAAACAAATAAATTTATAAATAGAATATTGTACAGTAAAATTACATATGTCTCATATAAATCTATAATTACATGTCTCATATAATTCTATAATTACATATGTCACATAAACATCTATCATTACATATGTCTCTATACATCTATAATTATATGCCACATAAACATTTATCATTACATATGTCTCTATACATCTATAATTACATATGTCACATATAAATCTATAATTACATGTCTCATATATACACATCTATCATTACATATGCCACATAAACATTTATCATTACATATGTCTCATATACATCTATCAAACAGTAAAAATGCATATAAATCTAATATTAAATGTCTCATACAGGGATTATAGAGTGATAAATGCAGGTCCTCTAAAAATTGCTCTCCTGGTCAAGATTTAGGGGGACTGTTTAGAACACTCTCCTCTAAATGTTAAGGTGGATAGGAAAAAAAACAACCCCAAAAAACAGTAATATTTTATCATTTCTAATTAAAGAAATTTAAGAATTTGTAAAATTAACAAACATATTCAACACATTGTTGTCACTGCCGTAAAAATCTCCCAATAACAATTCGCCTTGCACACAAGTACGTTTGTCCACATTTGTCTTGTGTGAATCTATATGGTACTGATGCTATGAATGTTTACATTGCTGATGGATAGATATTTTGTGGTGAATAAGTTACATATTTGTCAGGAAATAATTAATGATTTTGTTGATATTAGAGCACACATTTAACTGCGCTCCTCATTTTGAAACAAGGAGTATGAAGGAGAGCATGTGTTAGACACTTTCTTCAAATGGGATGATCTAACAACTTTGCAGATCTTACCAGAATCTTTAAAACCGATGCAGGGCATCATAATTTATAAAAAGACAATTACAAATGCAAAGCCTGTAAACACATCACTCTCACACTTAGTAACTTGATACATGTCCTTACCATTGAACCCTGAACTGGAAATTTTTTTGATCAATTTGACCTTCTCTCGTTCTCAAAAATTCTTTTAAATAGAACACTGTAAGAAAATAATATTTTAATTTGAATAATGGTGGACAGAGAGAGAGGGAGATAGAGAGAGAGAGAGAGAGAGAGAGAGAGAGAGAGAGAGAGAGAGAGGTGTTAATGTCCACTTGACACAAACTAAGGGATTTCGGGACCAACACATGGTTTAATTTTATTTCAATAATTTGCTTGCGCGTAGGGGTCTTTTAGCAGTGGGAGAAAACCGAAGAACCCGGAGAAAACCCACGTGGTTGGACAAGTGAAACCATGCCAGCTGACTCAATGACAAACCTTATGATACAACGCACACACGCTAACCATTCGGCCATCTAACCCCTCCGAATAATGGTTGATAGTCTGATGTTGATAAACTGAGATGAGAATAAAAACATAATGTAAAATAATGATACCATATAAAAAACTAGAATACAGCCTGGAAAATGTCTGTGATGGATGGCTTATTATTACCAGGCTTGTACAAAGCCTAAATATCTGTCAATCAAACATTTTACTAAAAAGGTTTACCTGATCTTACCTATATGTACATTTATTTAAATGGGATTCAGTAACTAACTCAGAATAACACATGACACAATTATATGGAATACAAGTTACTTACTTATATATAGACTAATTCTAGACGGCATAATTATAAATTAATGGTACAGACCTACACCCGGAGGTGACTACCTCAGCCCCCTCATCCCACCCCTACTATACCACTGTATGCAAGTAGTATTTGGTATTAAAGAAATGATTTTATGAATCGTACTCAATTAAACTTGTAAAATAAATAATCAAAACCTACCTGAACCTCCCCAAGGCCTTCTGTATTTATATGCAGGTGTTTTTTTACTTGTATTATCTATTAACACTTTACCTAAAAAATATAAATATCATTAGTCAATAATTATCTTTATACAAAAATAACTGTATATTAATTACGATGTGGCCATTATTATTTATACAGGTGAGAAATACTAATATGTGACATTTTATTTTTGGAATTGATAGATTTCGGTTATTCCAATTTATAGATCTTTTCAATCTTAATGAACAAGAACCCAAGAAAATAAGAAAATAGTGCTTAAGGCTCTGTTAATTCAAGTACAATGGACAAAAGAATTGGTATTTCTGTTCCTTGGACCATTGCACAGGATGTGAAGTCACAATTTCAAGATGGCGGCAATGACATCATGCTTGGTTCTTGGTCCATATAGTAACATCGTACTTGTTAACATACATTTTTATTGATCAATTCTAAAACATGCCAACTAATATAATAATAAATAATTTCTTTTTACTTCAATTCACAAACATGCTTTAGTGTATTCGACTGATAATTATTGTATTAAGTCTACCTATAAAGATGCAACCAGGGCTCTCATTTCTGACATATGTGTCAGTCTTGTCTGACTGACAGAGACATTGACCAACTGGAGAACTTATCCATCGGTCAATTTAATTTCCTATAATGTTTATTTTCAAAATACTAAACCTTAAAATACAATATATACAGTTAAATTTATAGCTTGTATATATTCAAATATCAGGATAATGCTACAATTGCCATATTCTTAAAAAAACACTGACTGGCATACTGTTGAAATGAAAGCCCTGCTGCAGCAATTTAATTTCTAATATATTCAGTCAGTTTCCATATGAATAAAACAATATAAAACATTTCTCAGGACCTAATAATGATTAGAATATAGTATCTATAACCACATGCATATATAACAGACTAGAGATCCTTAACATTGTTCCATCATTAAATTCATTTTAACTTTTTTCTTCTGTATACTTATAGGTTAAGTCTCTAGTGGTTTTCACTCAGAATTTTAGAAATTCAAAATATTGTAATTTACAAGGGGTTAAAAATCCTGCAAATCATGATCAGATTTAGTGTTTTTCAATCCAAATATTCCTTTTAGAAATTCAAAATATTGTACCGTAATTTACAAGGGGTTAAAAATCCTGCAAATCATGATCAGATTTAGTGTTTTTCAATCCAAATATTCCTTTTAGAAATTCAAAATATTGTACCGTAATTTACAAGGGGTTAAAAATCCTGCAAATCATGATCAGATCTAGTGTTTTACAATCAGAATATTCCTTTTAGAAATTCAAAATATTGTAGTTTACAAGGGATTAAAAATCCTGCAAATCATGATCAGAAACATTAATGATTGATTTTGTGTGTTTTGAATCAGGAAATATGTCAACATTAAAGAGTAAACATCGATTGTGTAATCAACACCTGATTGTCCTATAGTAAACAGACTGACAACTAGATTTTTACAAGTCAATCAGTGCTTGACAGTAGCAAGAAACAGAGAGATCCAATATGTAGTATTCATAAAAAAAATATACACCTTTTATTTAAAGGAACTAAACCTCTAATTCTATATTTCCCATAATATTCAAAATTAAAAACATGAATTAGAATTCAATATTGGTTCATATCAATTAATATTGATGTTGCTATCTTGCCGTGAAAATATACGAAAATAATATCTAATATTTAAGACAAAATGAACATTTTAATATTTCTACATGAGTAGTGTCGACCATGGATTCGGACTCCATTTGTACTGAACAAAGAAAAATGTTTAGAATGGAATAAGCAGGCATAAACAACTGCCGTTCAATTTGGACAGTTCATGTATTTCACCAATCTGGTTAAAACACAGATCCTATTTCGTTTTGTTTTTATAGATCAAAATTTCGTTTTACATGTCTTTACTACACTTGGATCTGGAAGACTTGTTATTTAACTCGTGTTCTGCTTGAAATGAGGGGTCAGCCAATCAAATGGTCTGTCAAATCGAGTCTTTGACTTTTTTTGCCCGGAACTGTGGGTAATCAACTAGTAACATCAATGCTGATTGTTTAATCAAATGTCTGACGTCATAGGTCAAAAGTCGGTCTTTTGACCCCTGATGTGACCTATCGCTATAACTTGTTAGATCTTCATGTAGTGTAGGCCATCGAAAGTTTAAAAAAAACGAAGCGAAATATAGATCTGTATTTTAATCCGATTGGTATTTCACCGAACATAACTGATAGAAATTACAATCACTTTTTTAAAAAATTTAATTTAAATCACTTTATATATATTCATATTACATTAATATGTGCTTTTAGACAGATTTTCGTCTATTTTGAAAATGTAAGATACAAACCACATCAGAACTCGAAAGTAGAAAGAAATTAAGAGCTAAAACCATACACACCAAACAGATTCATAAAACATACAATACAAACCACAACTTGTGCATTACAATGTATATAAGCACAATGAATTATTGTTTAAATATAAGGAGGGGTACCGGTACATGGTTTTTGGTGTAGTATAGTATATGTTCACTTATTAAGACTGTGTTGGCTAGTGTAGATAATTTCAAGTGCATTGAAAGGACGTATGATGTATGATAGCATAAGGAGTTGGGGGGTTGCAAATCGTCTTATAAAAATGTTAGAACAAATAAAATGTTGAAACAGCAACAAATTTCTACTTTTTTTTTCCAGCTCAATGTATCTGTTAGATCTAAACTTGTACCTTTCATCTTATATGATCGACTAAAAATATCATTTTTAGGACTAATTTTGCTGTCAGAGGTCAGAGGTCAGATATCATAAAACAAAAAAGGGGAAGCTTGGTATCCTATAATTGGATATACATGGACAGGGGTTGATTGTGGTAATTGCAGGAAATATGTTAAGGAAAAATATCATACAATATATTCTAGTTAAAGTTATTTTAGATCAATTATTTTTTTTTATTTTGTATCTTTTAACATCATCTATCTGCGATTAATAGGTAAAATGAAAGTAGATCGAATATTGGTAAAAATTAGCAACAAAAACTTTTAGTATTACATAATATACATCACAGCAGATTAACTTTTATTTAACAGATTGCAGGGTTCTTACTGAATGAAACTGAACTGTTTCTTGAATGATATTCTTTTTTGAGATTTAGTTTTCGCAATATTGTGATTTGCAAGGGATGCAAAATCCCTATTCAAAATCCCTCAAATGATGATCCGCAATTTTAACTTAATATCAATATTATTAAAAGTTGTCCATAAATAACACCCTGCCATGATGATCAGCAATTTTAACTTAATATCAATATTATTAAAAGTTATCTGCAACAAACACCCTGCCATATCTACATGTAAAATAAACATTCTACTTTATTTTTTAAAAAACATTATTTAAGTACATGCATGATATCTTTAATTGTGTCTAAAAATTCATTACATGCATTACATTCTCTCTCAGCATACATTAATAATAATTTCCAGTGTATGTGATACTTAATAAAACATTCCATGACAAAAAAAAGCATATCCCTCTACCTTTTAAGGCCTGTTCACTAGATAGTAGTAATACGGCTCCTGTTTTAAATTAGAGATACGTCAAAATCATGTTGAATAAAAGCACATTGCACAAAATATTCTAATATAAAATAATAAAATACAAACCAACTGATATGGTTCCAGAATATACAGATTATACTAGATTTTATCAAAAGCTATTAGGGCCCTGTTTCACGAAATTTAAACTAAAATAAAATCCAAATTTTAGTAATTTGATTGGATAATATTAGATTGATTTTAGTGCTTAGCCAATCAAAATTAAAGTTGGATTTTATCTTTAGTTAAGATTTCGAGAAACAGGTCCCAGTAAAATCTTCAATTTCCCAAACACCTAAGCCACTCATGATGTGTTAATATATTTTGTGATTACTATAATAAAGCCAGATGATGTTAAGGCCAACTTAATTTGAATTTTAGTTCTTCAGGATTTTGACAAATACCATCTTCGCCAGCCAAGGGTTACGATTGAAGCGAATCGTATCGTAACCCTTGGCTAGCAAAGATGGACAATTACATGTAAGCTCAAAGATGATGTTGTTCAGGGTTTCTTAAATTTGAAATGCAAAGACATATTTTTTATATAATCCCGAAAAAATGAAATTGAAATTGGTGTGGTCTAACTCATTAGCATGAACTGTGTTCAGTGTTCTTGTTACAAGGTGATGAGTTGTTAATAGGGCACTAACTCTAGTATAATTATAATGGGCATTGCTCTAAATTTAGCTAATTTCCACTCAACATGATTATTTGAAATACTAATATTTTACAAGTAAAACAGAGCAGTGTTGGTCCAGCTTTAAGTAGGGGGTCAAGTGATGTAGGGGGCTGCGCTAGTTGACCTGTAAGAGCACTGTGTTAAACCCAATTGCATTCAAGTGAAGCAGGGGGCCATGTTGGTTCAGCTGTAAGAGCACTATGTTAATTCCCAATCAATTCAGGTGGTGCAAGAGATAAAGCCTAAGCATTAGCAATTTTTGTATATCATAATAAAAATATATATCGTCAATATATCTATTAGAGTTTATTAGAGACTATATAAATATAGCAATTAATATAGAGAAAACTGGTGGTGTAAACCTTTATAACTTACCTAATCTGTATATCTGAGCTACAAGATAAATATCTTTCTGTAAATCATCATCAGATAAATCCTGTAATCAAATAATCAATCATATTCAGTACTGGATTTAGACAAAGAGATGCCCTGGGCTATTTCACTGATGAGGCACCCGCCAATCCTCCTCAAGCATGAGTGTGAGCCGCCATCTTGGAACTTTGTGCAGCGACCTGGGTAAGGATACATCACAAGTTTTCCCAGAGATAAACGAATGGTAAACTTCTCTCTGGGAGCCGAGATTGATCAGAAAACAAAGTGATTGAGAGAGAAATGGCAGTTGACGTTTACTTGACACAAGATAGGTCATTTTTGGACTAACAGAGGATTCAATTTTATTTGAATAATTGCAAGTAGGGGGTCTCTCTTAGTGGTAAGAAAACCGAAGGATGAATAAACTCACGAGGTTGGACAGGTGACCCTACTCCTTGTGGTCTAGAAGCTGGGAATCAAAATCAAGCCATGGCCAAATGACAGACCTCATGATATAGAGCACACATTTAGATCATTAGACCTACATTAAAATCATAGTGTGCAATTCATGCACAATTGTCAAAAAAAACAAACAAGCATACCAAGTTACATGTTGAATAACCAACTATAACTAAAAAATATGATTAAAATTTTGTATGAGTTTTCTGAGACTGAAACTGAAAATAATCATATTTTTTAAACTTACCAGAAATAATCCAAAGTAATTATCAGATCTGGTCTGTGGAACTGGCCATCCATTTTTATTATATCGTAGTAAGAACTTCTCACTGTAAATATCAGATAAAGTCAATAATTGCATTGGGACCCATAGAAACCCTACATTCAAGCTGGGAATCAAAACCACGCCAGTTGACTTAATGGCAGACCTTATGATCTATAGTGCATGTTAGACCCTACCCCCAATCAATGTGAAAGACCCATGGCAGTTAAGGTTAACAAACTTAGTTTCAAACAGAAAAGCTACATGTAATAGTATGTTTACTGCATGTTAAAGGCTCAATACCACTCTTGTTGTAACTGAATAATATGTCCAAATCTTTATTCTGGTAAACAAATTGCACTATTTTACAATATTCCAATTAATGGATGATACAAATTTCATCTTAACACACCTAATTTAATAAAATTGGAAAAATTCAACTAAATCATTTGAAAAGCCTGACGTAAAGCTTTTCAAATGTGACTTGGATTTAAAAATATTTTTGAACCCTCTGGACAAGTAAAATAAGATTTAATGGATAATTCACACAACAGGTAGGATACTTAAACACCTAGTACTTAGAATAAGGCTTTTTTTTTTCTGGAGCTGTCAAGCCAGCAAGTGTTATTGCCCCTTTAATGCCCCAAGAAACTTAGTCAAAATGTCGCTTAGTAATAAACAGTAAAATCATATTCCATAGAATTTTGTCCTGTGTATATCCAGTTCAAGTACTAAATGCCATTGAAACATTTTAGGGTGTTTTTAAAGATGCATTATGTAAGAGTTAAATCTGTCTAATTTTTCTGGCTTATTTAGACATTTATTCACATGACAAAGCCATAATCATCCCTCTAGATGGATTAGATATTGAGTGGATTAGACAATGTTGGTCATATTTTCGTCAACTGTTAATATGAACATCTGCCAATTGAAGGACTGAAAATAAAGATTTTGTTTATTATAGTGGCAATGGTAGTCATTACGTCGCCCAGAATAAAGTAATTTGATCAAAAATTTTCAATATATTCCTTTTTTATTACTTATTTTTAAACTATTATAAAGAGTTGGCAGTTCTCACTATAATAGATAAAAACTAGATGATGTAAAGGGAATATGCTGAAAATTTCAAAATTACTGTAGCCTCAATTGTCATTGTTACCGCTGTCAAGATAATTAATAAAGTCCCGATTATCCGATTATGTTGAACACATAAGATAGCATCGAGAGTTGAGTATGGTCTTTTCATGTTAATAAATGTCTAATTAATGATTTAGATAACATTTCACTTCAGGCCTAAAGAAAGGCCTGAAATAGGCAGATTTACCTCTTGCATAATGCATGTTTAATATATCATAATTATACACATATTAATCCTATTACCTTATAAATTCATTATCACCAGAACAAAACAAAGACACATAAACTTCAGATTCATCACCAACATTACAAACAAAACTATCAACTTTAACCAGTAAATGGTGGATCGAAGACGATTTATTTTCTTTACTGTTTCTACTTCTTATCGTTTGTCTTCGTGGCTGGATAATTATAAAAGTTGAAATTTAAGCAATTTAGAGAGAGAGAGAGAGAGAGAGAGAGAGAGAGAGAGAGAGAGAGAGAGATGGGGTTTAACTTTCACTCAACACAACTAGGTCATTTCGGGACTAACACATGGTTCAATTTTATTTCAATAATTTGCTTGCGTGTAGGAGTCTTTAGCAGTGGGTGGAAACCGGAGGGTCTGGAGAAAACCCATGACGTTGGACAGGTGACCCTACTCCTTGTCACATGCAACCAGGGAATCGAAACCACACCAGTTGACTCAATGACAGACCTTATGATACAGCCGACACATGCTAACCATTCGGCCATCCAACTCCCCTTTAAGCAATCGACAAGAAATATTCATTTTAGGAGAATAGAGTCTACAGAGCTAGATAGGAAATTTCTTCTTACAGATGTAGCTACATTTACATTAACTTTATTTTAAAAATCTAAGGCAGAATTGTGAACAATGGAAATGAAATGAAATGGGGTTTAATGTCCTACTTTTCTGCACCAATCCGGCTTTTGAAGATGGGCATACACCACATAGTGAGCTATGACAGACATTTTTCCTTAACATCAGTGTTTCCGCTCACTCTTCAGTGAATTTCAAGGGTGTACAAGGGGCCATGGTACAACTAGACGCTGTTTCTTACCAGGTCCTCGGTCCTGCACACCTGACAAGGTGGAAACCAAAAATCTTGAAGAACTTTCTAGGCTAACACTTACTAACTGAGCCACAGTGGCTTCCGCGAACAATGGAATAGTATATATATATTACAAGAATAAAACAAATTGACATGTATGTGGCAACAACACTCAAATCCTTGATTCATGAAGATCTTTGACAGAATCAATAATAATCTGATAAACAAAGAGAGAGAGAGAGAGAGAGAGAGAGAGAGAGAGAGAGAGAGAGAGGGTTTAACATCCATTCTACATTTCGGGACTAATATATGATTCAACTCTATTTTAATAATTTGCTTATGCATAGGGGTCTTTAGCAGTGGCAGCAAACCGGCGAGCTCGGAGAAAACCCAATAGGTTGGAATTCTGTAAACAGGTTCACATGTATATATAATTTATCAAATATCCTTGTGAATACAGTAAATGTACATACCCAGGTACCTTGACTATTTTCTACACTTTTACAGTGTATTCTGTATAAATCAACAATACTATGGTTATCTGTTTCTAACTGTTCTCCATCTATTCTCGGTACCAGATCCATTCCAAGTTTCCTGAAAAAAACCCAACATAAATTAGAATGGCAGGCATACATGTACTGTATACTTTATTCAGATAGTTTTCTGAATTAGACTCATTTCCGCGAGGTTAAAACTCCAGATATTTCATTTCTGTATTAATGTCCCTTTATTGTAAACAATCAGTCTATTTGCCCAGTCTATTCCACTCCTTCCCCAAGTCTACTTACCCATTTCCAAGTCTATTCCACTCATTCCCAAAGTCTCATCACCCATTACCCCAGTCTATTCCACTCATTTGCCCAGTCTAATTACCCATTTCCCCAGTCTATTCCACTCATTTGCCCAGTCTACTTACCCATTTCCCCAGTCTATTCCACTCATTTCCCCAGTCTACTTACCCATTTCCCCAGTCAATTCCACTCATTTGCCCAGTCTACTTACCCATTTCCCCAGTTTATTCCACTCATTTGCCCAGTCTACTCACCCATTTCCCCAGTCTATTCCACTCATTTGCCCAGTCTACTCACCCATTCCCCCCAGTCTACTCACCCATTCTTCCCCTGTCTATTATCTTACCCATCACCCCCTTCTCCCCGTCTATTCTACTTGCCTATTTTCCCCCCTCGTCTATTCTACTCACCCATTTCCCACTCGTCTATTCTACTTGCCCACTTTCCCCCCTCGTCTACTCTACTCACCCATTTCACCCTCGTCTATTCTACTCACCCATTTCTCCCTCGTCTATTCTACTTGCCCATTTTTCCCCGTTGTCTACTCTACTCACCCATTTCCCCAATCTATTCTCATGATGATTTGATCTTTGACATCGTTTAACTGATCTTCTGTTATCCCATTGTGCACTAAATCTTTACGATAACCAATTAACTCGCGCATTACTTTCTCTATATTCTTGAACAAAGAATGACTTTTCTACAAAAGAGAGAGAGCAAGAGAAATAAATAAGATTTAACAACAATCCTAAGACAAACTTGGTTATTTTGGGACTAACATTTTTAATAATTGGCTTGGGTACCTGGGGTGGGAGGATGTAAGAGGATCCAGAGAAAACCCACAAAGTTAAATGAGTGATTTCAGCAAAATCAGTTCAATATAAACTTTTTATATCCATATCATGCAAAAACAGTTCCAGATAATTCAAACGAATGAGGGGACCCAGAGAAAGCCCATGAATCCTATATAGGTGATTGTTTTAAATTAGCTAAAAAGTTTTTCTACATGTATAAGCTTTACCTGATCATGTACAAACAGTTCAAAATAATTTTAAAAAATGTGAGGACCATGCAAAAATTGAAACAGGCCAATATTATTATTTGGTTTTATACTTTTGTTGGCCTATACAAGGGCATTCTTGTCAGTTTTTAATTAAAACAATCCTTACCACATAGAGTTTCTTCCATATTACCGCCCATTCTCTTAATACAAATGTAACTTCTTTAGTTATAGGGTCTTCTATAGGTATTATAGTTTCAAATCGACTGTAATAAAAAATTTACAATAAAAATAGACATTATGCATACATTTAGACCTCTACCATGGAAATTTCAACATATTGACCAATAAATTCTATTATTATTTCAGATAATTTTTATAGCAAAAAAAACCCCAACAATTTATTTTTTAATTTCATTTTTAAACTGGCTTAATGAAAATGGACATATGCCATATAGTGTGCTATGATGGAATTTTTGTCCTGACAACGGTGCTTTCACACTCTTTTCGTTGAATTCCAAGAGTTAAAGTTAATTTTAAACATACGACAAGACAATTCTTCTGCCCTGAACAACCTGGCCCCCGAGTTCACAAGGAATTCTCAGACTTAAAGGGGCATTAGGTAAGATTAGATAAAGAGCTGGCAGTTAAAAAATAGATGATGAAAAGAGAATATGCTGAAAATTTCAGTCTTATTGCTTCACTCTGTACCTAGATATTAGGGATTCAATTTTAGGCTAGCCTCGATCGTCATTACTACCTTTGTTACGATTATCCATTTTTACGGTTATCCACCACAAAACATATTCAAACCCACTAAACCTCACAGGCATCGATGGCATCAAGAGTTGATTATGGTCTTTGTAAGTTAATTAATGTCTAATTAATAACTTAGATAACATTTAAGGCCTAATGAAAGACCTGCAATATGCAGGTTTAGCTCTTGCATAATGTATTTACTTTACTTTCAATCACTGTTTATGAGAAGCATCTTTGATCCAGAAACAGAAAACTTTACACAGTTACTTATTGATGTATTTGATACATTAAAACAACAAAAGTTTTATAATGGGCTATATTTGAGTTAAAATAAGACAAACAAATTTGTGTAAAATCTTAACTTAGGTCTGAGAATGCTTTGTCAACTCGGAACCAGGCTGGACAACCCTGTCAATCATACTCTTGGCTAGTGTCATATTCAACATGCCACCATGGATCAGTCAAAAAATTAACATTTTTTGAGTACATTACAAAATAACATGTATTCAATAATGGTACATGTACAACATGATCAACTCACCCTATATTTTCAACCTTGCATGGTTTTTGCTGAATATAAGATGCTGGAAATATACCCTTAAAGAAATAATTTAAAATAATCTTTTTGTTAAAAGTTACATGGATAATACATAATGGATGAAGACCACTTTATATGATATAATACCATGACAACTTTGTTAATAAGGCAGTAATACATTCCTATAATACTAAGCCTTCAGAGAGCAGTCCACCAAGGCAAATATTTAGATATTCAATTTGTAGATAAGTTGTCATTTTCTATTTCTGCTCCAGAAAGCTAACTATAGATAGCTAAATAATAAGAAAAAATTTTCCAAGAGTTTTTAGATAAACACATCTCTCAGTTATGTGAATTCAAAATTTCAGAAATAGCCATTCAGTCAAGAGTACTGTACTTCTTAAAATATCTAAAAATGCATGAGAATAAAAATTGCCATGAAAGACTAAAATGTCTGTGTTTTGTCTAGTTGATGTCAATGTGTTTATCTATTTCTAGTTCATTTGGGTGTCACATACTAATATTATATTGCTTAATTGCCCAATATTATCAAGTAATATTTTTTTTTTTTTACCTTTTTTTCCTTGTTCTGTATGGCGTAACCTCTATACCATGTTGCTGTAATATAATAATCATAATAAACATAAAGTAACAATTTGACGAGGTTATAAAAACTCTTACATCAAAAGAGTAATCTGTTATCTTTCTTAAATGAACAGATGATAACAATCTAATTAAAATCATGTTTTGCAATTCTTTTTTCACCTTTTTTCATTTTATATTATATTCCATATTTCATATTTTACCAGACTCCATTTTATATAATATCTGACGAGTTTGATCTGTGTGCCATGTTCTTAGTTGTGTACCGTTAACAGTCAATAAAATCACACTACTCTGATCAAGTCACATAACATTGTCCACTGACCTAAGTACAAACTAACTAAAGTAATGTGCATAACACAGATGATTTCAAGCAACAGAACAACAAAACCGAAACATCTGACAAGTTTCATTTGTGTATTGTGCTTTTAGTTGTGTACCGTTAACAGTCAATGAAATCGCACAGCTCTGGTCAAGCTACAAGATATCGTCCACTATAACTAAAGTATAGTGTATACAATCGGAATCATATAAAAAGAATGAAATAAAGATATAACTTTAATTAATTAGATCAGGACAATCAGAGAGAGAAAGAGAGAAATGGGGTTTAACTTCCACTTGACACAAACTAGGTCATTTCCGGACTAACGTTTGGTTCAATTTTATGTCAATAATTCTCTTCGGCATTGGGGTCTTTAGCTGTGGGAGGAACCCAGAGGATCCGGAGAAAACCCACACGGTTGGATAGGTGACCCTACTCCTTGACATGTACAAGCCGGGGAATCGAAACCATGCCACTTGACTCAAGGGACAATCAGAGGAATACAGATAGCCATAACATAATTCAAACAGATTATTTGGGACTGACTTGTGATACATGTAATCTTGGGATCTGCAGCAGCATGAGGAACCCAGGAAGAACCTGGAAGATTAGGCAAGTACCCCACCTCTGTATCAATACTCGTTTTCTCTTCTCAAAGCCCATTTTTCAGTTTTCAACAAAACATTAAACATGCATTGTTCAAAAGCTAATTTGGGCCTGAAATGTTATCTAAATTATTAATTAGACGTTAATTAACTTATCCAGACCATAATCAACTCTTGATGCCATCACTAGCCTTGATATTTAGCGGACTGGAATACATTTTTTTAAAAATAATTAAATGTAAAAATGGATAATCAAGACTTTGCTATTTATCGTACTGACTTTAGTAATGATGATCAAGGCTAGACTAAATTCAAAAGCTAATATCTGTAGCAACTTAACTGAAATTTTCAGCATATTATATTTATGTTATCTATTTTTTCAACTATTACATCGAGAACTGTCAACTCGTTATGTAATCTCCCATAATGCTCCTTTAATAGCTATATATTAATAACAGTGAAGAACTAAAGATGAATTCTGTTTGGTGTTATTTTAAATCCTGATATTGTAACCTGATAAAACCGAGAAACAAATACGGTGACATATCAGTAGTTTTATTATTTCTCTACCATAAATAACAGAGTTGATTTTATCAATATGATTTTATTTTGTTTAACTAACAGATTAAACATACAATATGCAAGAGCTAAATCTGCTTATTGCAGGTCTTTCTTAATCATGAAATGGATAAGGTTTTTTATCGTACCGACTTTAGTAATGACAATCAAGGTTAGGCCGAAATTTCAATCGCTAAAATCTCGATTCAGGGTGGATCAATTTGACATAAATTTTCAGCAAATTCCCTTTACATTATCTAGTTTTTAACTATTATAGTGAGAACTGCCAGCTCTTTATCTAATCTCCCATAATGTATCTTTAATAAAAATGAGATGAAATGGGGATTAATGTCCTACTGTTCTGCTCCTAAACTGGGCTAATGAAGACGGGCATACATCATACAGTGTGCTATGAGGGAAATTTTGCCCAGGCAGCGGCGCTACGGCCTACTCTTATATCGAATTCCAACTGCCAAGGGATCTTTTACATGCACGCCAATATGTACATCATACTGCACGCAGCGACCCATCTACGTCATACTTCCCAGAATGTGACACTGCACTGATTACCCGCCATTTAAAACGTTCATGTGATCATTTTGGGGCGGGACAATATGTACATCATACTGCATACTTCCCAGAATGTGACACTGCACTGATTACCCGCCATTTAAAACGTTCATGTGATCATTTTGGGGCGGGACATATCGACTATACACCGTTTGTTTAGACAACAGAGTAAAAACAACGCAAGCACGTGTGTTTTATGTAAACACGCCATGTCGCTGACACTCGCATAAAAGCGATATATAATATGTGCTATGGGTAATATTGCAATAAATTCTTTACCATTGTAAACTGTCTTTAGAGTTTCAATCTGTTTATCTTTCAAAACAAGGTTAGATACTCCTAAATTTGTTTTCGCAAACAAAACCGCCTCTGTGATATTATGTTTCATGGGCGCCGCCATATTGAATAATTAGAGGACTATTTTGTGATTCGGCTTTGATTAGTTTGACATCTTTCATACACACAGCGGCTAAATAAACATATTTAATTTCATTCAATATGACAATAGAAGAAAAATAAATACTTTTAAAAATTTCTAAAAGCATACTCAGTGTTTTCGACTAAAATCGTCGATGTAGGAATTAAAATGTTGTTTAATTAGCTTAGGGCCTATTCTCAGCCGGAGCTAGCTGTAGATAGGCAGCCTAAGTTTGGGATGTATGTACATGTACATGGGACCTCGGTTTTTCGTCCCATCCAAATGACTAGACAGCTGTCCTTGTCAGGCCCTCCGTCCTGCATCACTGACTAGGGGAAACCACGCCGGTAAATCTGGATGAACTTTCTCGGCCAATGCAGGGATTGAACATCCGACCTCCAGGCTAGCGAGCCAGCGTCTTACACACTTAGCCACCGTGATCCCCACTTTAATAAGATGATATTGATTATTATACCTGTCAATAATTTTATCTCTTCTGTTTACAGAGTATGTGTTAACCAGGTAAAATTTATGACCAAATAAAGGGGCGTTATGTAAGATTAGATAAAGACCTGACAGTTCTCGCTATAATAGTTTAAACATAGATAATGAAAACAGAACATGCTGAGAATTTCAAGCAAACTGATATTAACGATTTAATTTAAAGCTAGCCTTGATCGTCATCAGTCATGTTGGCATGATAATAAACTAAGTCTCGATTACCCATTTTTACGTTAAATTATCCATCACAAAATGTATTCAAATCCACTAAATATTGCGGGTTTACGATGGCATGGAGTGTTGATTATTATCTTGTCATGTTAATAAATGTCTAATTAATAATTTATGCAACATTTAAGGCCTAAAGAATGACCAGCAATAGGCTGATTTACCTCTTGAATAATGTATGTTTAAGTGTCATTAAAGATTATTTTATGGTGAAACACATCACTGATTATTTATAGTACCAGGTAATATAAAATCAAAACATAGAAATGTCCCACTGGGTGTTGTCCCACAACATCTTTATTTCATTTGAAACACAGCACAGCAGTGAGAGAGAGAGAGAGAGAGAGAGAGAGAGCACGCCATAGTTCATGGTCCCACATGCAACTATAAAGAATGATTTACCAGAAGTTGTGGTAAGTGATCAGAACTGAGCAACAGGTTTAGTTCAGAATTTTAAAGTAATTCCGGATTGGAAAAAGGGAAATTAAATTTGGAACTTATCAATAAACTAAATTCGATGTGGTTTTTTTCTCGGTTTATTCACGTAAAAAAAACAAATTGGCAATAAATGTATTCTATGATTACATTTATAGGTTTTTGGAAAAAGGAGCTTATTCGCAGTTGTAAATTATGTTTTAAATGCCAAATTCACGATTTCCATCCCTAATCAAGTTTTAATTTGCTAGAGAGGGGAAATACATTAATAAGGGTGATTCACAATAAACTTAATCACTTATTTACACTAGTAAAGATGAGCAACTGAATTTTAACTCAAACTATGAATGAAGTTTTAGGGAAATAAATTAAAACTATGATTCACGATAAACTTTGACTACTTTAAGATCAGAAACACAATCTTATCTCAAATTATGAATGAAATGAAATGGGGTTTAACATCCTACTGTTCTGCTCCGAACGGGCTAATAAAGACGGGCATACGCCATACAGTGTGCTATGAAGGAAATTAGCTCGGACATCATAGCTACGGCCTACTTTTATATCTTTTACATGCACACCAATTTGTACATAGGGTCCAATTTCGACCAATTCGAATGACTACATGTTGTCCCTCGCCAGGCCCTCGGTCCAGCTCCACTGACAAGGAGGAACCATGCCGAAAAATCCTGATGAACTTTCTCTGTCAGCGCAGTGATCAAATACAGGACCTCCAGGTTAGCGAGCCAACGTCTTACACACTGGGGGATCAAGTGGGTAAGACGCTGGCTCGCTATCCTGGAGGTCGGGTGTTCGATCCCTGCATTGGCCAAGAAAGTTCATTGAGATTTTCCAGCGTGGTTCCCCCTTGTCAGTGATGCAGGACGGAGGACCTGACAAGGACAGCTGTCTAGTCCTTTGGATGATACGAAAAACCGAGGTCCCGTGTATACATTAGAATGCACGTAAAAGATCCCTTGGCAGTTGGAATTCGATATAAGAATAGGCGATAGTGCCGCTGCCCGGGCAAAATTTCCCTCATAGCACACTGTATGGGGTATGCCCGTCTTTATTAGCCCAGCTTAGGAGCAGAACAGTAGGACGTTAAACCCCATTCCATTTCAGTGGCTCCCGAAATATGAATGAAATAAACATCTTGCCTGTCTCATCACGTATACATATGGTAATAACTTTCATTTACATATATACATGTTACATATTTACCTTTTAGAAACCAGTTTAACCTGTATGCACTAGAGCACCAGGTCTGTTATAGAGTCAAGTGACGAGAATTCGATTCCCCGCCAATACATGACAAGGAGCAGGGTTGCCTTCCAACCACTTAGGCTTTCCCCAGGTCCTCTGGTTACCTTCCACTGCAACAAACTTGTATGTGCAAGCGAATTATTGAAATAAAATTGAACTATATGTTAATCGCAAAGTGACCTAGTTTGTTTTGACTGGAGTTTAAACCCCCTTTCTCTCTCTATCTTTTTTAGAAACCAACGAATCCAAAATATAATAATTTCAATGCAGATTCTCTACTCTTTCTCTGCTATTTTCATTCAGAGTCAGTTACTAAAAATGCCACTTAAACAATTTGATGCTTGGTAATTCTGTTGGAGTTGATTAGGTTAATAAACTGTTCAGATTGGTTAATAGATTGTCTTTAATTCAATCAATAAAACTAATACCATACTGATAAAAACATTGATTCATATTTTATTGATTGACATTACACCACAATCATCAAATAAATACCACACAAAATGTGTTTTACAAATTAATTTTCTTCCATTATCGAAATAATGTACAGAATAAAAGACAGCAATGTGATTAAATGATAACTTGATTTTGAAAAAAACATTGATTTTCTATTAAAATACATTCATTGCCTTTTATTTGAAGGTTTTTCTTTATAATTTTGTTAAGTGTTTTTATAATGATGCACAGTATTTCATGTTTAGAACTGATTGTATGTGTCATCAATATTTTTCTCTGGGAATAAATCAGCTAATAACATATGATTGTTTTTTTTGTACATGTAAGCAGGAAATGAAATAAAAGAGTTGAATTCATTCAACTTCATAGTAAAAACAATATTTCTTCCTCTTTCAGTTATAAAGACGCAGTTAAGCCTGACTATTGCAATTTTTTTTATTTTGGTTTCAAATGTTATATAAATTATTATTTAGACATTTATTCACATCACAAGCCTGTGATCAACTCTCTAAACCATCGAATGGCAGAGATTTAAACAGATTGAAATACAATCGCCATTTAATGATTTAATTTAAAAAAGGGGGAAACGAGGATGAGTCCACGATAAAAAGCAATCTGCACTACATGTACATCTTCCAAAACCCATAACTTTGTTCAGAATAAAGTAATTTGAATGAAATTACTTTGTTCAGAATAAAGTAATTTGAATGAAATTTTCAATATACAATTTTCATTTTCTATTCTTGAACTGCGAGAACGACAATCTTTAACAATAAAAGACAAGAAATAAAATATATCTTGAATTAATTGTAATAATAATAATATATTGCCTAATCTGATTTAGATTCACATGCATAACAAATGAATATCATTTTCCATTAAGGTCAGAAGTGGTATCATGTGTTCTGGGCTATCACTACTTACAGGTTTAACGTCCACTCGACACAAACTAGGTCATTTCAGGACTAACATATGGTTCAATTTTATTTCCATAATTCACTTGCGCGTAGGGGTCTTTAGCAGTGGGAGGAAACCAGAGGACCCGGAGAAAACCCACGAGGTTGGACAGGCGACCCTACTCCTTGCCACATACAACCGGGGAATCACAGTAGAAGAAAATGAAATTAAACTAAACGTGTGATTAAAATGGATGCTTTTATAACAATTATTGAAATTGTTTAAGGGGTGAAATCAAATCAGATCTAACAAGCCACTTAAATCAATGACAGATCTTGCGATTTCCCTGGCACGCATTAAACCACTAGACCGCCCAACCCTCTAATATTTTAAGGATACAGCCATTTCATTGGCTGAGAAATAAAATCTAAATACAGATTTTAGCTCTTAGACAAAGAAAGGGTAGAATTCTTAAAACTATTTTATTTTAAATTTTCATGATTAAGGCCCCTGCTTCTTATATCATTGTTGGGTTTGACCAAACATATAATTTGTTTTATCACCCAATAATACATTCTACAGTAGATATCGCTTGTGTGATAAATTTCATAGGAGATATCGCTTTACATGAATTTGATTGGTCAGTTGAAAAGGAACTACTTTTTTTTATTTTCAAAGAACAGTTCATTTTTTATAAAAAGTAACGTTTTTTTTTTATTAAACATGAACTATTGTTATTCAGTTGACCTTGATGGAAACACTGGGTCAATATAAAGGACTTTGCAATGGTTGAATTGCTGTCAAAAAATCATGTATCACTACGCCGTAATGTTCAGTAAAAGTGAAATCTACAGCAAAGAATTATATTTATCAATTTGTGCATGTAAGAAGGGATTGGGTGATAAATAAAATCTCCTACTCGTCTTTTTTGATATCAAAAGATATCAACACTCGTTGATAAAGTAAAAAAAAATCGGCAGAGCCTCGTTTTTTGTTACTTTATCAACTTGTGTTGATATATTTTGATATCAAAAAAGACTGGTAGGAGATTCTCTATATCTTATTTTTTTATAAACATAGATAATGGATATCAGTCCTGATTGTTGATATTCGATAGTACGATGTTAATCAAATAAAAGATAATTTTGATAAAAGGGGCGATCTTCTGATCAAACAAATGTAGACTAGGAAGTAGGAATAACACCTCTTGCACGATTCCGAAATATTATCTTGTTAAGATATATATGGCAGAGTGTAATAATGGAAACTTTAAAATCTTTCCCCCCCCCTGTTCAATACAAACAGAAAACAACAGGAAATGAAAGAAAAAGAACTAATTGAAATTTTACAACCTGATTTAAATGCTAACTTATAACACTGTATACACATGGCTAATTATGTCCCTTTAAGCTATGTAAGACATCATAATATAACAATTAGAAAATGACTTCATAATACGGTTACCATATAGACATTGTATACACACTGAGGAGCTCCACGGAGCGAAAACGTTTTGTGAAGATAATATACAATGAACGCCGAAATCGCCAGTTATAATTTAGTATATATAATTATCTTGTGATTTTAAAAATAACTTTTTTAATATATATATATATGTGTATATATATATATATTTATATAAGCATCTGTCACAAGTACCTCTCACGAATAATCACTTATAAAAAATAGAGATGTGCACCTATTTTGATAAAAGGGGTGATCTTCTGATCAAACAAATGTAGACTAGGAAGTAGTGAAATTATATGAGAGGTGAAATCAAATTGGTTATCATCTGAAAAGTACAAGGATTGTTGATGCAAGTTTCTGAACATTGCAAATATGTATGAAAATATGAATATCGATGACATCGTAACTTATAACAAGATTATAAAGTTCCCTAATATTATGAATTCCTTGAGATTTTTTTGTCTGGGACCCAGGGACTACAAATTACATCTGGGGAAAGAATTAGAAAGTGTAGGGTGGATTTTTAAACTGAACAGCTTCTACTCAATTTCAGACTTTATATCATTCAAGTTTGAATTCAGTTGTCAATTGAATAAAAGTCGAATAAGATCCGGGGAAGAGAGCGATTAATGTCTTCCAATATACCAGACATCTACACTGACATACCTGTGTGTACTCGACATGTACCGATATCATGATATCCCATAACTTAGCCAACTCAAGTCAAGAAAAGGTTACACTGTTTAAAGTAAATAACAAAAAATAACAAGTTATTTACAGCATGTAACTAACAGAAGATTTAAAGTGAACACATCCATTTGAATACTAGTATAAAAAAACAGATTCAATAACGTAAATAAAAAAAGATTGATTTTCTCCAACTATAGTTTGTCTATGTGTGGTTGTTCAGACATCCTGCATTGAGAGAGAGAGAGAGAGAGAGAGAGAGAGATTTTAACATCGACACAAACTAGATCAATCCGGACTAAAATGGTTCAATTCTATTTCAATAATTTGCTTGCACGTAGGGTCTAGTCCACACAAACTAGGTCATTTTGGGACTAACCCCCCCCCCCCTTAAGTCTAGGAGAATATCATAGGGATGAGACCATCTAAAAATTAACTGGTAACAATATTTTCTACATGTCAAGTCATGTGAAATGAGTAGGTTTACTACACACATTTTATTATATAAACAGTATTTCAATAATTCACTTGCACATATGTTTCTTTAGCAGTAGGAGGAAATTGGGAGCAGCTGGAAAAAAAACATGAGGTTGGACCTGTGATACCACTATTTGTCATATACCTGCCTGGAATCGAAACCACGGCACTTGAATCAATGGCAATACACCACTTGACCACCCAACCATATGACCATTTGTTATATTTCATTTGCAAAATGAGAATTTTTAAAAAAAAAAATGAGGGTTCTATTGCAAGAAATAATAGGGGTTTTTTTTACATACATGCCATGTATTCAAGAACATAAAAGAATTTTATCAACCAATATACAGGTAAGTCTACATATAATTTAGGACGCAAAATGTGATCACAACAACCACCTCTTTGTTACAAAGTCATGAAACAACCAACTCTTTGTTACAAAGTCATGAAACAACCAACTCTTTGTTACAAAGTCATGAAACAACCGACTCTTTGTTACAAAGTTATGAAACAACCAACTCTTTGTTACAAAGTTATGAAACAACCATCTCTTTGTTTTGTTTACGATATCACCTTTGATAGAAGCGTATGTTAAGCCCCAAAACGAACGAACCTCTTTTGTTAAAAAGTCATTGTTCCATTTTCCTGGTTGATTTATTTAATCTCACCTATTGCGTCAACTGTATTCAGGAAGTAAAGATTAAAGGAGCTAAATCGCTAATATTTGGGACCTAGAAATTGACCCAAATGGGTCGCAACGCATATAATAATGTAATCTGATTGTATATAAACTGATTTACATTCAATTGTTTCCGTTTTGACTCTAATTTCAAATCAGTTATGTCCAGCGAAATACGGCATGAGTCTCAACCCTATAGCAATTTCTAGTGACTGGTTATTCCAGTCTATTGAGCATGCTCTCCAGTTGAATATGTCTAGCCTTGTTCTGTCTTGTCACTTGTTGCAAATGACGCTAAAACGCACTATGGTACACAATTTGTGTACCAATGGTAAAATGTTTATTTTGTCTTAAATATTGGATATCCGAAGCCTGCCTTTTCCTGGTAAGATCACAACATCAATGTTGATTTGAATTGACAAATAATTCGTATTTTTTATGTGTAAGACTTTGGATGATAATGAGTTAGAGACTTAGCTACTTTAAACATACATTATGCAAGAGCTAAATCTGCCTATTGAAGGTCTTTCTTTAGGCCTGAAATGTCATATGAATTATTAATTAGACATTTATTAACACGAAAAGACCTTAATCAAATCTCGATGCTCTTTATCTAATCTTCATAATGCCCCTTTAAGCAGAATAGCACAACATAAATATAAACAATTATATATTAAAGATCAATGGCCTAATTCATGAAAGGGGTTTAACGCCAACTCGATACAAAATAGGTCATTTTGGGACTAGGGGTCTTTAGCAGTGGAAGGAAACCAGATGACCCAGAGAAAATCCACAAAGTTGGACTGGCGACCCTACTTCTTGTCATGTACAAGCAGGTAATCAAAACCATGCCACTTGACTCAATGACAGACCTTGTGATTTCACAGTCATGCATTAACCTGTTAAGTGCGTAGGTCGTTATATAACGTCCTGGACAACTGCCACTCACTGTGTGTAGGGCATAATATAATGCCTTGGAGGTATTTTCCCCAACCTATTCTTAGAACATAGTTTGTAACTTGGGTGAATCCCTTGGGAATTCCCCCACGATCGCAGCATGTGTAGGACGTTATATTACGTCCTGGACAACTGCCACTCACTGTGTGTAGGGCATAATATAACGCCTTGGAGGTATTTTCCCCAACCAATTCTATAGTACATAGTTCTTCATCACTTAATCAAATTAATTACACAATATGGGGTAGTTAACATTTTAAAAATGTCACGCTTAACGGGTTAAACCACTAGACCACCAAACCACCTAATATTTTAAAGCGGAAATTGCAAATTTTCAAGTTATATTTTTAAAATTTATTAAAATAAAGCCTGAAAATAGATGGTATCCATAAACAGTCCTACCTTGTTAAAGAATAATCCTATTAATCCTATAATTGACTATTGCCAGCTGAGAAATTGGCAAAAATATCATTTCCCTCTTCATTTTCAAACGTTTGAAAAAAACTACTCCATGGTGGAGAATAGAAAACAAGGGAGGTAATTGGGAGGTAATTGTGTTATTATTTCCTGTGTAAATGAGTTTTAAGTGTGAGAATGACACCTATGATCGTATAATTGTGAGTTGACAACCTATTGAGCAAAAGACATAGAAATAATTACGTTTTGACTTTCTTAGAAAATTTGAAATTCTCGCTTTAAGGATACAGCCATTTCATTGGTTGGGAGTTAAAGTTCTAGTACAGATTTTAGCTCTTAGCCAATGAAAGGGTAGAATTCTAAAAACTATTTTATTTTAAATTTTCATGAATAAGGCCCCTGCTTCTTATATCATTGGGGGGTATGACCAAACATATAATTCTTTATCTTATTTTTTTCAAACATAGATAAATGGATATCAGTCCTGATTGTTGATATTCGATAGTACGATGTTAATCAAATAAAAGATAATTTTGATAAAAGGGGTGATCTTCTGATCAAACAAATGTAGACTAGGAAGTAGAAACAATATCTCTGGCACGATTCCGAAATATTATCCTGTTAAGAGATATATATATATTTATATAAGCACGTGTCACAAGTACCTGTCACCTGAATAATCACTTTATGAAAGATAGAGAGGTGCACCTATTTGTGTTTATACAGAACACGATATGCTATATAACATAAAAAATATCTGTAGTTGAAGCCTATTAAAGGGAATGGAAGTTAATTGACCCTATTTCCTGTAGCTGATAAAATGACTTCTTGAGACCTATGTCTGACTTCCATTATTAACCTCAACTAAATATGTCCGAAGAGCAAAACTTTGTGTAAACTCTACAAGATTATAAAATAATGACCAAGTACTGATACATGTATCTAGGACAGGTGAATAACTAGAATAATCATAATTAACAAAACATTCATAAGTGGCCTAATGAATTTAAAGTACTGATACATATATCTAGTATAGGACAGGTGAATAACTAGAATGATAATCATAATTAACACCCAAATTGAACACCCAGTCGTTCATAAAAGTTAAAAGCTGTATTATATTATTCATATTAAAACTGAATGCCAGGTTAGCATAGATTAAAAAAATAAAGCAAAATGAATTAACGAATTATAAACTGTTGTTTGTAAATGTCTCTTTAATATACAAATATAGCTTTTATGTACATGTACTAGGAAGTTAAAATCTTTTCTCTTAAAAATTTGCCTAACCTGTCCTATTTCATATTCATCTACATGTATGTGCAGAATTTTATGTACATGTGTATGAAGACCCATTAAAAACACTATTATGGTCAAACCAGTGTTGTCAGTCTAAAGATTTGCATTTCATATGTATTTTAACATTCTTAAGAATTTCTAAAATTGAATGGTTTGTATTGCACATAAAAATGTCTTTTAGTTAACTAAGAATAGCCTGTGGTTATTACAAATTCATATATTTACACAGTGTAACTGTAGAATGAACACACAAAATACAACTGTTTTGGGGTTTTTTTTTGTATTTTGTATGCTTGATAACAACCAGTGAAATCTTGTCGAAATGTTGTGTGTATATAATATAGTGATTGTTATTGTTAATTGTGTTATTTTATGTTCAATTGCTAAATGTTATTCAAAGATTATGTTTAAACTCATTAGATGAACAATTTATTTCAAAGAAACAAATGTTTCTCTACTTCATTAGAAAATTATAATTTATTTTCACTGATATATCAAATTTTTGATAGATTTGAGAAACCCATAAGAATGATGAATTTTAACAATTTGATATGACACATGCGGGAGTACATAGACTATAGCTTCAGGCAGATATGTATGGCAAGTGAATACTTCTTTTATTTCAACACTAATATCCCATCATTGACACCTTTGATATATAAATAGTATGTGATATATCACACATACTTTACACTTACTGGTACATATATGATGTCTACTGTGTCTATATGTTATATAATAGTCCAGTACATATACATGATAAATAAATTGTATAATATTACACATTTTAAACATGCTTTATCAAAATTATCAAAGTCAACCAAGACACTATTGATTATACTCCATAATTTTCTTGCACGTAGGGGTCTTTAGCAATGGGAGGAAACCAGAGGACCCGGAGAAAACCCACGAGGTTGGACAGACAACCCTACTCCTTGTCACGTACAACCGGGGAATCGAAACCACGCCAGTTGACTCAATGATACAGCGCGCACATGCTAACCATTCAGCCATCCAACCCCCCCAATTTCACACATACATCATGAGATACACCGATGGTAATAATTGTATGGAATAATATAAAGCACTGTTTATTATTGACCAGGTTTCTCTAATCTTTTATCAAACAATAAATAAACTTGTATAATTTAACACATTTAAAACATGATTTATCAAAATGATCAAAGTCTAATACAACATTTTCACATGGATATCATGAAATGCCACAATAATCACAATGGAAGCATACATTCTAAATCTTAACAGTAAATGCTGGGCGAAGGCACTACACGCAAAGAAAACCGATAAGTGGAATTTAAAATCGCAATCAGAGACTATAACAAGTGCTCTATTTCACTATGGATTTCTTTCCTAGATTGTCCTGTATGGCCATTATGAAAGCTATAAAATAATATAATATCAATAAGTAGACTAATGTTTTAACCTATAAGCCAGACAGAGATTATGAATAGATTCATTATGTTTGGTGTGTCATGTAAAATGGTGTCAAGTTTTACCTGTCACAGTTAACGGCTACTGTAGTGGCAGTAAAACTGAATTTCTCTCTCATGACTAACTTTACACATAAATAAAGCATTTAAAAATAAGAAAAACAAATGTCATGGTTGTAAAATAAATAAAGATTACATTGCTGGAGGTTGGCTGACTGCGAGAAGTATACAGAAATGAAATCGGGTTTTAACATCTTATATTTCTGTTCCAACTGGGCTAATGAAGATGGGCATATGCCACAAAGTGTGCTATGAGATATATTTTGCACAGACTGTGTGGCAATATGGCCTACTCTGACATGTATTTCCAACCTGCACCACTGAGATGGGGGGAAACCAGGCTAGAAATTAAATAAAATGGGGTTTAACGTCATGCTGTTCCGCTCCGATTGGGCTAATGAAGCCAAGCATACGCTATATACAGTATGTTATGATGGAAATTTTGCCCGAGCAGCGGCACTACAGCCTACTCTTATACTGAATTCCAATTGCCAAGGGATCTTTTACGTGTCCACCAATGGGTACACAAGACCTCGGTTTCTTGTCTCATCCAAACCCGACTTGAAGATCTTGAGCAGTTTTCTCAGTGGGATCAAACTTCCTGGTTAGTGAGCCAGCGCCAGACTCACAGACCGACAGTACAACATTATGAATGAAGTAAGAGAGAAATGAGGTTTTACGTCCACTCGACACAAACTAGGTCATTTCGGGACTAACATATGGTCCAATTTTATTTCAATAGGGGATCACGTGGCTAAGTGGGTAAGACGCTGGCTCTCTAACCTGGAGGTCGGGTGTTCGATCCCTGCATTGACCGAGAAAGTTCATCCAGATTTTCCGGCATGGTCCCTCCTTGTCAGTGATGCAGGACCTGACAACCCATGAGGTTGGACAGACAACTCTACTCCTTGTCAAGTACAACTGGGGAATCAAACCGATGTCACTTGACTCAATGACAGACCTTATGATGTAGCATGCACGCCTAACCATTTGGCCATCCTCACACCCCCGGCACCCATTATGAATGAAGTAAGACGGGTGTTCTACAAACTGCCCATGGACACTGCCTACTGATATTAAACTTTTGTTAGTTATCTCAGTTTTATAAACTGTATATTACATGTACTCGCAAGTACATAATGTACGTAATGTAACAAGTGAATGCACAAACCTTCAAACTCTTTCCCTACATTTTGACCAAATTCTTCTAATATATGAACACAGGTACCAATCTGTAGAGGAAGGCCTGATTTTATATTACCATCGTAGTTATAGAAACCTGTAAAAACAACATTATTTTATATTACCATTGTAGTTAACTAGTTATAGAAACCTGTATAAACAACAATATTTTATATTACCATTGTAGTTATAGAAACCTGCAAAAACAACAATATTTTATATTACCATCATAGTACAAGTATATAAATACAACAATACATTATGTTATATTACCATAATTATCTTATGAGACTGATAAAATAAAGAGTACAACAAGTCCTTTGATGTAGAAGAGAACTCAAGAAAAACAGAGTTGACGAGTAAGTGGTGTTTATGAATCTGTTTTTCTTGAGCCCGGTGGATCCTTCACTTCTATGTTCTACTTTTTTTTTCCTGATCCTTTCCGCATCTATTGGTCCTCGAGAAAATAGCCTCTGTCTGCCACTCACAGTATCTGTATTAAATGCTGTCTTCATTAGCCCAGTCGGGGCAGAAAAGTAGGATGTTAAACCCCATTTCATTTCTGTATTAAATGTGCAGTGGGCAAGGGTTAAAGTTCAGGTACAGTACCGTGAGTACAACTGGTTAAAAATATAATTTTAAATTTAGAAAATATTTTAAGCTTTTTTTTCCGTTCCACATTGTTGGTTTATGTATAATTGTCACTTTAAGTAGATCTATTATAATCATCATATTTCCTTATGAGTAATAATAATAAGTATTCATAAATAATGTAGGAAACTGAGTTTGATAAATACAGATCTATATCAAGTTATTGTCTGCTTGGTATATTATAATTCAATTTTCATTATTAAATATTTGATTATCATGTCAAGGGGTTTAATTGAATAAAATGAGATGTCTGACACCGTCTTGTCAAATTTATATATTAATTATATTTTTCCTAATTACATGTACTACTATACTAGCTTTCTAATAGTGAGTGCAATAAGTACTTGACATAAATGTGAATGTGATTAAAGATCAAATCAGTTACTGAGTCAATCCAAAAGTGAAATGAAATGTAATGGGGTTTAACGTCCTTCTGTTCTGCTATGACTGAGCTTATGAAGATGTGTTTACGCCATACAGTGTGTTATGAGGGAAATTTTGCCTCGGCAGCAGTACAATGGCCTACTCTTATACTGAATTCCAACTGCCAAGGGATCTTTTACGTGCACGCCAATGTGTACACGGGACCTCATTTTTTCAATCTGATTAAAATACAGATCTATATTTCCTTTCGTTTTTTAAACTTTCGATGGCCTCTACTACATGTACATGAAGATCTGACCAGTTGTAGTGGGAGGTCGCATCAGGGGTCATTTGAGCGGCTTTTGACCCTATGACGTCAGACATTGATTAATCAATCAGTGTTGACATTTCTAGTGGTTTACCCACAGTTTCGTGCACAGCATGCCAAGAACTCACTGTGACAGACTGTTTCATTGGCTAATTCCTCACATCAAGCAGAACGTCTGCTATATAACAACTCTTCCAGATCCTAGTTTTGCAAAGACATGTAAAACAAAATTTTGAACCATAAAAAAGGAAATGAAATAGGATCTGTGTTTTAATCAGATGGTTGGTTTTTTTTTTGTCCAATCCAAATGACTTGACAGCTGTCCTTGTCAGGCCCTCTGTCCTGCACCACTGACAAAGGGGGAACCACGTCAGAAAATCCTGATGAACTTTCTTGGCCAATGCAGGGATCAAACACGCGACCTCCAGGCTAGCGAGCCAGCGTTTTACCCATTAAGCCACCATGACTCAAAAAAAAAAAAAAAAAAGTAAAAGTTGTCTATTATTATGGTCACAACAATTTGAATTTTTGTTCTTTATGAAAACATATTAAAAATATTGCTTCCTATTTCATTAGAAAAAAACTTAGGTCATTTAAATCTAAAAAGTTGTCTGCTTGGTTGATAGACTTGAACGCATTTAGTTCTATATTTTGAAATTTAAAAAAATAAAA
Organism: Patella vulgata; assembly: GCF_932274485.2. NCBI lineage: Eukaryota > Metazoa > Mollusca > Gastropoda > Patellidae > Patella > Patella vulgata. The sequence goes on from NC_065885.2 coordinate 12,336,470, forward strand.
AAACATCGTACATCGTTCAAGAAGCTATTTCTTTATTTATCAACAGCCTGAAGGACTAAAAATTAAATTTGTTTGGCCTAAGTGCAGCACTTTACAATCGTGTGATTAAAGGCCAAAAGTTAAAGTATTTTATTATTATAAGTCACAAAGTCAATCATCCATGGTAGAAAAGCACCTATTCATATCGTTATACATGTACAGTACATATATACATGTATGTCTGGTCAGTCACTTGAAACAATATGTACACTTGAGTGATTTCATGTTATTGTTTAATTTCAATCACTCTCCAGACAAAAATGAACACATTTACTCATACAAACAGAATCATTAACTACATACATGTATTTCAAAAGTGAGTACCAGTAGAATTATTTTGTTCAAATAACAATCAGCTTCAACAAAATCATTCAGTGTTATTAACTATAGAAATCCCTGAGTGACCACAATCTCCAATGCTATTATTATGAATTTTTAACAATATTCAATGTTATTAACTACATGTATGGAAATCCCTGATGACTTCGACTAAACTCCAATGTAATTATTATTTAATTTTTAACACCTGCAAGAATGATTACACAAACCCTTGTATCAGAAACTGGTGAATTGTTTTTAATGTACAGAATATTTGTAGAATATAACACTGTAACATGGTATGATTTAATCTTGTGTACTTGTTTAAAGCTGACTGATTAATTCTGATAATGAGTGTCCAATTCACAATTATTTAATTTCCTGACCACTGTTCAAAAATTAATCATTATACATCAATAATCAATTGGGTTATTTATTTTTTAACAGTGGTCAGGAAATTAAATACTTGTAAATTGGACACTCATTATCAAAATTGAATGGTCAGGTTTACTGGACACAAGTACAAATTGGATGATTTGGGGTGATTTTAAATGATTTTTACAAATTTCTAAGCAAAGATTTGATATTAAATGAATGTGAAAGAAATTAGTGCTAGATACACAAGATTAAATGATACCCAGGTTACAGTGTAACTAAACCACAATATACTACTCATACTCTCTCTTTAATTTTGATATATTCTTTTCACAAACAGGTGAGTGATCTGTTTTATTTCACATCCGCTTTCACCAAGGTGATATTGGCTGTACATATTTTATTATTACTGCCACATTCATTTTATCATCACAAAAAATATAAAACTTGGCTAAATCTGTATATAACCCAATGAAAAAAATTATATTAAAGAAATATACAACAATTGTCTCTTCTCACAAAAATATTGTCCTATTTTGTAAACCCGCCAAAAATCTAATAAAAGATCTATAGTAGTGGTGCCAATTCTTTATTGCTTTAACAAGATTTGAATAGTGTCTTTCATACAAGCGTATATTCATGTCCTATATTAAACTGATTTCTTCTATTTTTGTCATAGACACAGACCTGGAAATAAAGATTTTAGTGCCTCACATTTTGAATTTTGTGCCAGATATAGATATCAATAAATGTCTAGAATAAAAGAGAAATGAGCCTCAGACAAAATGACAGGTGTCAGAAGGATTGTGCCTGACAAAGTCTGAAATTGTACCTGTCAATGTCTGTGGCATGTGTCTTATTTCCAGGCTAGGATATGTACTGTTAAACAAAAATATACAACATTGTACTAAAGTTTAGGTTTCCTAATTTTTGACATTAAAGGATAATGTTCCTCTTCTTATTGATCATTGAAGTCACAAAACACTGTAATGGGGTTGCAGATGTATCATTTTATATCCATATTTGGCTTTATATCTGTAACGTATATGACATCACTTTCTAGGTGTCTTAATAATAATAATTTGACAGCCATATTTGATTTTGCAAACTTTTCAACTACAACATAATAAATGAAATAATACAATTAGAGTAACCATCTCCTTTAACAGCAAAATTTGTTGATCTGAAACCGAAAGTAACAGACATAAACATGTAAACAACACAAACTGTTCTCTGTTTTTATCATCCCTTTGAATAAACTTCCCTTTTCTATAAACAAACAAAATATGGTAAACACATTACAGTAAATGTCTCTTTCTTCACATTTAGAATGTGATGCTTAGATTTAGCCTGTATGTACATGTACATGTAAGTTTCTATGGTATATGTTCATTTGTATTTACTTTTAGATGAATTACACTGTACATGGATAAATGCATATTAGATACTGTTTAAATCATTAATAATCGAGTTAAAATTATATCTTTATTCTGTTCCTTCTTTACTTTTCTGATTTTATACACTATGCATAAGATCTAACACATATTCTGAATGGCGGCCCTTCAGATGGCCAACATTGGTTGTGTTATTAATCCTGAGACTTCAGTGTGTTGAGAGAGAGAGAGTGAGATAGAGAGAGAGAGAGGGGGGTTAATGTCCACTCAACACAAACTAGGTCATTTTGGGATTAACATTCAATTTTTATACAGGGAGATAGAGAGAGAGAGAGAGGGTTTAACGTCCACTCGACACAAACTAGGTCATTTTGGACAGGCAACCCTACTTCTTGTCACTTACAATCGGGGAATCAAAACCACGGCAGTTGGCTCAATGACAGACCTTATGATTGAGCGAGCACGCGCTAACGATTCGGCCATCCAACCCCCCAGTGTGTTTTTAAACAGATCCAAAATTAAAATACTGGAATCAAGAAATATAGAATGCCTGAAGAGCTTTTACCAGATTAGGAAATATAATTCATTAAAATTTTTAGAATGGAGTTTTACCGAATTAGGAAATCTATTATTAAATTTTTAAGAATGGAGTTTTGCCGGATTAGGAAATCTATTACTAAAACTTTCAAGAATGGAGATTACCAAACTTGGAAATACAATTTATCTAATTTTAAAGAATGGAGTTTTACCCGATTAGAAAACCTATTACATGTATTTAAATTTCAAGAATGGAGTTTATATCCTATCAAAATACAATGATTAGGAAATACAAATTATTTAGATTTTCAGAGGGTGATGTTTATTTAGACTTTTGTCTGTCTCAGCAAGTGATTTAAGTAAACAGAGTTAAGATTTGTTATAAGTAAACACCATGACTACCGGTAAATTTGTTAAAGTGTAGAAGTCAATAGAAAGTGTTATTCTACTGTTTAACGTCTGCTGAATGGACAAACTTGAGATTTCAGATGTCAATAAAATTAAATAATAGATGAAGGTTATATAAATATATCCATAGAGTTAACAGAATCTACCTATATATCTCTTGGATTCTCAATGATGAATTATTGATTACCAACTCAATATCACTCATATATTAGATAAAGAGATTATAGATAATGCACCTCATCTTTCGACCCTTTTCACCTTGAGATGTCCACTTGACACAAACTAGGTCATTTCGGGACAAACACATGGTTCAATTTTATTTCAATAATTCACTTTAGCAGTGGGAGGAAACCAGAGGACCCAGAGAAAATCCATGAGGTTAAACAAGCATCCCGACTCCTTGTCACATACAACTGGGGAATCGAAACCCTGCCAGTTGACTCAATGACAGACCTTATGATACAGCGCGCACGTGCTAACCATTCGGCCATCCAACCCCACACACCTTGAGATAATGGAGGATACTATATACATGTAGTTCTATCTGCTATAGCCTTCGTCAATCACAACAGCATTAAAGATATATTATGGGAGATTCGATAACGACTTGGCAGGTCTCACTATAATAATTAAAAACTAGATAACGTAAAGGCAATTTGCTGAAAATTTCTTTCAAATTGATCCACTATGAACTAAGGGAATGAAATTTCTGCCTAGCCTCGGTCATCATTACTAAAGTCAGTACGATAAACAGCATAGTCTCGATTATCCATTTAATCATTTAATCGAGAAGGAAAGTTATGCAGTAAATCGGCTCATAATCCACTTAAGATCGCAGGCTAGTGATGTCATTTAGAGTTGATTATGGTCTGGATAAGTTAATTAATGTCTAATTAATAATTTAGATAACATTTCAGGCCTAAAGAAAGACCTGCAATAGACAGATTTAGCTCTTGCATAATGTATGTTTAATTATGCAAAGATTATCTTTAAATCCAAAAACTGATTATTATACATGCATATTCAATTTAACCACACCCAACTACAATTAAACATATAATCCCATCTGACACAGTGGCAAATCATCTCTTTTAAATTGAAGCACTCAAGCAGTCATTAGGCAGACATTCATTTCATGTAGAGATTACTATTGTTACTATTTTTCACAACACCAAAAAAGGTTCAAAGAGTTAAACATTTGCATAGGCATAGGTGTAGTATTATAGTGTCGAAATACACTGCTAGCTTCTGTACATTCGTCTAAAATTACTGTTACATAATATGTATTATATTCCATGAACATAAAAACATACATCTTGCTGTGGGCTGCTGTCATATATTTATTATTTAACAAGAAAGCTAAGTAGATTAACTAGAGCTTAGAGAGTAGAATATCATGTATTATGCATAGATGTCATACACATTCACACATTGTATTTCATCATTCCATATTTTTAAATTTACCCAAAAATGAAAATAACATGGTTCTGTTCAATAATAATATTCATTGTGCTTGAAAATGACAAAAAAATCATTGTAGAAACATTGATCCAATAAAGCGGACCAGCAATAATAAAATGTAATGGATAGAAGTGTTTATTTTTTTAATAACATTCACAACTACATTTAATTAATAATGTCCCAACCTAGAATTATATCTAGAGATTAGATAGGCCTATACGTTTTATTTATGAGTGTGCTTTAATAAAATGAACCATTTCGTGCCATGCCAACTCTAGAGTCAAGCGTGGATGAACTTGAAATTTGAAACTATGAAGTGTCAATCACTCAGATCACTGTCAATGAAACTAAAATAAATGTTGACATTGAAAATAAACACTTACAAACGCCATATTTCACTACAGATGCTCTCCATGAAGGATTATCAGCCATTTGTAGAGGTTAAAATCTTACTTCCTCATATTAAAAATTCATAACCGTAAATAAAGTTGTATACCGCTTCTGTTAGCAGACCACACTTCCTTGGCTAATCTTTCCTAAAATAAACACGTTCTCGTATCTCGCCATTGTGTTATTGTCACGTGATTAACGGAGATCTACGAATGTAGTCGCGTTTGACATGCCTCATATCCGACTATATTTACGTAGTCATTGGACAATCAGGACTCTAACAGAGGTTAGTGCTAAATAATAAGGCCAACTCAATTTTTCGTCATAGGTCACGAGATGTAAACAGGGCTAGCGCTAATCTCAACCCTATTCCTAACCCCGGACCAAGCCCCAATGCTTACCCTAACCCGAACCTAGAATCTCGCCAACAATCACGTGCCCTAACCCTATTTACATCTGAACGACCTTGACAAAATTGAGCTGACCTTAATAAAAAGATTTAGCCCCCAACAGGTGCCCGTTAATTATTTCAACTTGATCAATATTTTCTACTTTGAACAGCAGATTAACTTATTAAAAAATATTTCAGATTTTAAAATGGTCTAAAGAAACATCAATAACACTTATTTTTATTATTTATTTATGTTTATTTACTGCCGAACAGCAAAATGGCAGCTTCCATGGCAGGTTCTGTAGTGTTATAATTTTTATTTTAACAAAAACATGACAGTCCACAGTGAAATGACTTAAGTAACAGGCATTACCCGAGTAGAGCGAAGCTGATTATTGTCAAATATAAACTTAAACCTTCATAATTAATTTTCTCAAGTGATACAAAAAATGTTTAATTAGTTAGTTTTTCCAAATTGATTTTTATTTATTAATTTAGATCTAATTCTAAATTGTATACATTAATTTTGTTATTAAAAAAAGAACAAAAAAGTGTGAGAATTATTTTCATTGACATCAAAAATATATGACGTCATTGATTAGACGCGTCATAGAAATAGTTCTATGAGGCGCGTAATCTCGCTTGGGTGAGATTTGGTAAGTTGAGATTTGGTAAGATGCATAATCTCGCTTAGGACAAGATTTGATAGAAGGGAGATAAGTCTGGTTATTAACATGCACATGGCCTGTTTGGCCTAGTGTAGGCCCTATACGGTTCCGGTCTGAATTGTTTTTAAACCAACAGTCTGTGACAGTTTCAGTTACGCTCCTGTGTTACTGGAAAAGAGCTTTGCTCAAGCACAGTGCTTCGCGCGATGCTTTAGAGATTCACTCTATATTAGTCCTTAACAGTGTCAGTCCGTATCATGTACTGACTTATCTAATAATTTTCTAAAACTCTTACCACTAAATTTTGTGTTGTCTCTGGGTGATTAAAATCCATTTCACATTGAAGGTTTTCCGAAACTAAATAAAAGTTATCACTTGTAATCATAAATTTGTTCATGAATTCGCCTAAGTAAATGTAAATAACGAGGTGATCATATCATGGACGAAACTAGTCTGTTGCCCCGTTGGGGTAATTCTGTCTGGACAGTGACTTTTCCGCCTACTCAACTTTTATTTCAAACTGGGAAGGGTTCTTTTACACGTAAACAGGTGACCCATCTGAACAACTACCCATAGGAACGGGTTATGGAAATAACTGCCCTAAACCAAAACAGCCCAAAAATTGGTCATAATGGCCAAAAATTTGGGTAACAACAGCTCAAAAATTTGGTCATAAGGGCAAAACATTATGGTTGTTATGACCTAAGGTCATTTTGACCACATCCCGTAGAAACCACTCCTGTCAAATGAAAACTGGACTTGAAAAGTCCTGAAGATTCTTACATGTATCAGCTTAAAATGTCATTTGAACCAGTGCCATTATAGTTAAGAGGCCAATGTCATTACTGATTCTTTCTTATAATTTATTTTTTTATGATCTGTATTTGTAGGTTCTTCAGAAAAACCAGTTCTGGAAGCATTACATCTAGAGGGTCTGAATGAACCTGTGTCATCTTTAGTACAAAATAATACTAGTATGATGGGTGATAGATGTGAACAGAATCCATGTTTATTGTGTGATGACGTCTCGGATAAAAAGGATGAGTTACTGGCACATCTTGTTATGAAACATAAATTTGTTATAGCTGATGTGAATTTAATCTCAAACTTTCAAAGGTATGACCATTATTATAATGTTTTATTAATTCATGAGGGATTGGATGGCCGAATTGTTAGCTCATGCACGCTGTATCATAAGGTCTGTCATTGAGTCATCTGACGTGGATTCGATTCCCCGGTTGTACGTGACAAGGAGTAGGGTCGCCTGTCCAACCTTGTGGGTTTTCTCTGGGTTGTCCGGTTTCCTCCCACTGCTAAAGACCCCTACGCGCAATCGAATTCTTAAAATAAAATTGAACCATATGTTAGTACCGAAATGACCTAGTTTGTGTCGAGTGGATGTTAAATCCCATCTCTCTCTCTCTCTCTCTCTCTCTCTCTCTCTCTCTCTCTGTACTGGGATGTTGTGCACAGTAAGAGTTGTGCTCATTTTTTAAATTCAAACAGTATTTTTCTATTTCTTTAACAAAGATGTAGATAGTATAGTAAGTGTTGTGTATGTGTCTATATGTCTCTATTTCTTTAGCACACATGTATTTATTGTAGATATATAAAGTACTGGAAGAAAAGACTAAAAGGACAACCAGTAACTGATTTTTGTTCTGTTATAGTAACAAATACTGATGTCAAAGATGAAGGTTTGTATATATGTCATTGATTGTATCATGATATCTTGTTTGTGCCCCAAAAGAAATCTTTTCTACCCAAATTGGTATGAAGAAAGCAATGATCTTTTCATAATCTGTAGAATGTGTGTGTGAAAAATGAAGTAAATCAACACAAAGGTTTAGAAAATATTAAACATACATTATGTAAGAGCTAAATCTGTCGATTGCGGGTCTTTCTTTAGGCCTGAAATGTTATCTAAATTATTATTTAGCCTTTAATTAAGTTATCCTGACCATAATCAACTCTCGATGTCCTCGCTAGCCTGTGATATTTATTGGATTAGAGTCGGATCTGCTGCTCTACGCTCATTCATGATTAAATCAAGAAATGGATAATCGAGACTATGTATTTTATCGTAGCGACTTTAGTAATGATGATCGAGGCTGGACCCAAAATTCAATCGCTAAATTCTCGGTTCAAAGTGGATCAATTTGACTGAAATTTTCAGCAAATTCCATTTACATTACCTAGTTTTTAACTATTATAGTGAGAACTGCAAGCTCTTTATAATGTATCTTTAAATGTTGTCCTTTATACGTTCCATATGTCTTTTTAATTTCAGATCCAAAAGAAGAATTTTATTTACTCTGTGATGTTCTTCCTGAAGATAAAGATCTTAGACAATTCTTACAGAAACAAAAATTGGTATGAAAGATTTTAGACTTCTTTTCCTTTTAGATTTATACACCATAACTTTACTTGTTTCACAAAACCTTACAGAAATTTGTTGAGTTTCTGGACTTTTTATGAAAGAAATTAGGCGGGTTTTAAAAGTTGATTTTCGATAATTTATTGTGGAATCTTTTTAAAATCCTTTTGTTTAATCTACAAAGAGATAAAGAGATTTATATCTGTTTTCATGTAGACAGAAAATAGTTTGTTGGAGTTATCTGCCTTGCATTAAAGTACTTGACGGGCATGTTTGGTTTATTTAGATCTTGACTCCTTTATTTACAGTCAAGAATTTAAGAGTGTTGATATTTTATATCTTGGATTTATAGTTTACAGTGATTAGAAATACTTCATGATTTGTTGTTTTTGTTTCAATGAAAGAAATAAATTCAACAATCCGATCCTGACTGGTGGGGTTGGATGGCCGAATGGTAAGTGCGTGTGCATTGTACCATAAGGTTTGTCATTGCCGTGGTTTCGATTCCTTGCTTGTACGTGACAAGGAGTAGGGTCGCCTGTCCAACCTTATGGGTTTTCTCCGGGTCCTACGGTTTCCTCACACTGCTAAAGACCCCTACGCACAAGCGAATTATTGAAATATATTAGTTTCAAAAGACTTTGTTTGTGTTGAGTGGACGTTAAACCCCATTTGTCTTTTTCTCTCTGATCGTGACTAATTTATAAAGAAGTTATATTTGATATTTATATGTAAAGGTATGATATATTACAGGAAGAAGTATTAGCTAGTCAACAGAAAGAAAGAGAAGATACAACATTCTCTAGACAATGTTTATTTTGTAAAGAACATTTTACTGGTAATAGGTAAGAAGAAAGAAGAAGATAATCTAAATAGATTCTGAAATAATGAAAGGGGCATTATGGGAGATCAGATAAAGAGCTGGCAGTTCTCACTATAATAGTTACAAACTAGATAATGTAAAGGGAATATGCTGAAAATTTCAGTCAAATTGCTCCACTCTGAACCAAAATATTAGCGATTGAATTTTAGGCCTATCCTTGTTCATCATTACTAAAGTCGGTACGTTTAAAAAAAACATAGTCTCGATTATCCATTTTGGATTTAATCAACAATGATCGTTAAGTAGCAGATCGGATTCAAATCCAGTGAAAATCCAACACATAAGATGGCATCGAGGGTTGATTAAGGTCTTTTCATGTTAATAAATGTCTTATTACTAATTTAGATAACATTTCACTCCTAAAGAAAGACCTGCAATAAGCAGATTTAACTCTTTCATAATGTATGTTTAACACAAACATACCTGTATAACATATCCCTCATATCCCTCATAGCCCAGTTGGTGTAGAAAAGTAGAATATTATATCCCATTTAATACCTGTCCTAAAATCCATTGCCACACATACCAGTGTCTGTACAATTTTTCCCAGTCCTTGAGATCTCATAACTAGAATTCTTCTGTCATTCAACAGTGAACATTGAAACATTTTGAATGGATTTGGCACTCTACAAATGAACATTATTATTATTGAATGTGCCTTAGAAGATAATTGCAGATGTTCCTTATAGAGTTTTTTATGTTTGTAATTAATACAAGAAAGAATACTGTTATTTGTTTTTGTTTTTGTAGAAGTGAGATGATAAACCACATGGCATCAGATCATTCTTTTAATGTAGGGTTACCTGATAATATAGGTAGGTACTATATCTATAGTTATCAGTACTTTTAACCCCATTGTGAAAGTTAGAGCATGTGTTTTAAAATGTGAAAACAGGTAATAGAAGCATAAAGTCAGACACTGATGTAAAGTAATTCTTTTATTTTAAAAAGTCTCAGATATTAAGTTAAAAAAATCGAAAATACTTTTGAAACAAATTTTCACTTTATTTTTTTTTTTAACTCTATTTTTTGCTTCTTGGAAAAGAATTTCTTCAATTTAATATGAATTTTGAATATGCAATTGATAACTGTTGAACAAAATAGCATTTTATGAATATTAAATGCAGGAGGACCACACCACACATAAGCAAAATGATGTTAAATTTGATTTCCTTTTTTAGAGTTCTCAGCTTGAAGACTAAAGGGAGATAATCGGTATCAGACTAATCATTTTTGCATTCTTCAATTTGTATTTCAGTTTATACTAATGAGTTTTTAGATGAATTGCAGTCTATGTTAGATAAGTAAGTACAGTTTTATTCTACTCTAGATTTTGCATTCCTCCTCCTCTTCCCAAATTATTCGTAGCATTAGAAACTCAGCTAGAATGGCACTGCATTGCACTGGTTCACTGACCAGGATGTTGCTGGTTAAATCCTGGCCTTGAATTGACAAAGCGATCCCAGACTTAAGTTGAGAATTTACTCAAATATAGCCCTTTATAAAACTTTTGTTGTTTTGATGTATTAAATAGATCGATAAGTAACTATGTGCAAAGTTTTGTGTTTCTGGATCAAAGATATTTTTCATAAACAATTATTGAAAGTTGAGTAAATTCTTAACTTAAGTCTGAGAATGGTTCCTCAGGATTTTCCATGCTGGTTTCCCCTTCTCAGTGTTGCAGGGCATTGGGCCTGGCAAGTAAAATCATCTAGTCGTTTGTATGGGATGGAAAACCAAGCTCTTGTGGGTACCATTGGTACCATGTTAAAGATACCCAAATAAAGAGTAGGCCCAAATATCACCTTGCATGGCTATGCCTGTATTCATTATCCCAGTTGATGCAGAAAAGTAAAAAGTTAAATCCCATTTCTTTCTTATTGAATATTGAAGTTTATATTGTGTTATATTATGTTTATTGTATATTGAAGTTTATATTGTGTTATATTATGTTTATTGTATATTGAAGTTTATATTGTGTTATATTATGTTTATTGTATATTGAAGTTTATATTGTGTTATATTATGTTTATTGTATATTGAAGTTTATATTGTGTTATATTATGTTTATTGTATATTGAAGTTTATATTGTGTTATATTATGTTTATTGAAGATTAAAGATGCAAAGATAAAGAGCTGGCCGTTTTACAAAATAGATAATGAAAACTAACTATAGTTAAAATTTCAATCAAATTACTTTATTCCGTGTGAAGTTATGAGTGTTTGAAGTTTTGACAAAATAGAGTGTAGATTGTTGATTATCATAACTATTTTCTTATTAAACTCTTCCCGTCTTCATTAGCCCAGTTCGGAGCCCAGTTTAATTGCTTACTATTTATTACAAATATCGAATCCTAATTAAATTCTCGGATTATCCACTACCCGCGTCTTTTTCCGTCATTTTCATCTCAGAAAGTGTTGTACGTCTAACTCTTCATAAAGTTTATCAACTTGTACATCAAGCGCTCAATGTTCGCGTGTGACCTTTGACATCACGCGTGCAGAAATTCCTAATCATCGAGGTGTTGATTAGGGGAACCCTTACATTTTTGTCCTGTATACGCTCCAGTATTTTTCTAGTAAGATAGGCTATCTCTACATTCCATATATACCAAAATTACCATATCTTTATTGGAAATAACCACCCGATAAATACTTTTCTGGGAACACATCTTTAAACTCTTAAATGACTGCAGTGTTCTAATCTACTTAAAATTGGAGCAATCTGATGACCCAGAGAGTTTATTATGAGCTTGTCATGTTAATAGAAGTTTAGGTAATATTATTATATTTTGTTTATTAATATTTAAAATGTTTATAATGTGATTTTTTTATTGTTTATTGAAGTTTAAAATGTTTATATTGTGAGAAGACATTTAAAGATAAGACATCACTGAAGGAACATATGAGAAAAAAACAACATCGTAAAATAAAGGCTAACAACAGAAAATATGATAAATATTATGTTATTAATTATCTGGTACGTAGATTGTTTTTTTTTCTTTTAAATTTAACAGGGTGAGGGGTGGCGGGTGAGTCATGTGGCGTAGTTTCGATCCCCTAATTGTCCTTGACAAAGAGTTGGGTCACCTCTCTAACCTCATTGATTTTCTTCGATTCCTACCACTTGTAAAGACCCCTACAGGTAAACAAGTTATTGAAATGAAATTTAACCATATGTTAGTCCCAAAATTATCTAATTTGTGTTGTCTGGTCATTCAACCCTGTTTCTATTTCTCCTTTTGGGAATTGGGTGGCCGAATGGTCTGTCATTGAGTCAAGTAGCATGGTTTTGATTCCCTGCTTGTACGTGACAAGGATTAGGGTCACCTGTCCAAACTCATGTGTTTTCTCCAGGTCCTCCAGTTTTCTCCCACTGCTAAAGACCCCAACGTGCAAGCGAATTAATGAAATGTTAGTCCCGAAATGGCCTAGTTTGTGTCGAGTGGACGTTAAACCCCATTTCTATCTCTCTCCTTTAAATGTAAGTTGTGTGCAACTCAAAGAATTCAGAGAATATGATATGAATAGAGTTTATGTTTCGACCTTCTTGAGACTAACATACAGTTATGTGTACTTGCGCATTGCTAGGGGGGGGGGGGGTTGGATGGCCGAATGGTTAGCACTTGCGTGCTGTATCATAAAGCCTGTCATTGAGTCAACTGGAGTGGTTTCGAATCCCTGGTTGTACGTGACAAGGAGTAGGGTCGCCTGTCCAACCTCGTGGGTTTTCTCTGGGTCCTCCGGTTTCCTCCCACTGCTAAAGACCCCTACGCACAACGAATTATTGAAATAAAAATTAAACCATATGTTAGTCCCGAAATGACCTAGTTTGTGTCGAGTGGACGTTGAACCCCATTTCTCTCTCACTCTCGCTAGGGAGGAGAATTTTATCAGAGAAAGCATTTCAAACAGTTAATTGTTCTAGCCACAACAGTTATTTGTCGATCAGCTTGAAATTTAAGCACATTATTCAGATTTGTTTAGGCTAGAGATTGTTAGCAATTTCTGTCAATTACTTCTAGAGTTATGCTCCTTTGTTAAATGTTGTGAAATCTTATGATTGTTCTAACAAAATTCATCAAATCATCTGCATTGAATTCAATTTATGTTCATTGTTCATTAAAGATACAAAAAATTCTGTTGAATTTGAACAATTCCTGTTAATTACTTCTATATTCAATTGATGAATTTTATGAATGTTTTGACAAAATTCATCAACTTATCTAAATATTCTTTGTTTAGATGATTGTGACGAATATGTTTACCAAATTAAACAAATTCTGATAATTACTTTACAGTTATTGCCCTTGATTAATATTGTTCTATCTTGTTATCAACTGCTTGGACGGCTTGACTTCTTTTTTGTTGTTGTATGCTTTGTTGCCTGACAACCTATACTTTGTTTAGATTATTGTGACGAATATGTTTACCAAATTAAACAAATTCTGATAATTACTTTACAGTTATTGCCCTTGATTAATATTGTTCTATCTTGTTATCAACTGCTTGGACAGCTTGACTTCTTTTTTGTTATTGTATGCTTTGTTGCCTGACAACCTATACTTTGTTTAGATTATTGTGACGAATATGTTTACCAAATTAAACAAATTCTGATAATTACTTTACTGTTATCACCCTTGATTAATAATGTTTTTACTGCTTGAACGACTTGACTTTTGTTTGTTTCCTGACAACCTACACTTTCCCAAAACTTGAATTTAAACTGACGTCTTTTATGCGGATGATTTTCAGGAATTGGGAAAGAATTGGGAAGAAATTCAATCAGAAGAAGATTATCATAATACAGATGATGATGTGGATGATGAAAATGAAAATGAAGAAGGGTGAGTTGTACCTTTAATATCTCTATTGAATTACTTGTAAACTACAATGTTGTGAAAGATGGATCTCTCTTATAGGAATATCAGTAAAAAAATGGTTAGATTCCATTCAGTGATGTGTGGAATTCACAATCGCCATTTAATAATTTAATTTATAAATGGATTTGTTTGTTATTGTAACAATGGTAACAATAAAAATCAATTTTGAAACTATTATAACGAGAACTGTTAACTCTCTCTAAATCTTACATAATGCATCTTTAATATATTGGTGTTGGTAACTATTCTTTATAATCATGTAATGCAACAGTAACAAATGTGTAGGGTTCTTGCGTTAAAAGGTGGGTTAACGCGGGCGCATTTTATCATAAGGTCTGTCTTTGAGTCATGCGGCATGGTTTCGATTCACCGCTTGTACAAGATAAGGAGTAGGGTCGTCTCTCTAACCTGGTGGGTTTTCTCCAGATCATCCGGTTTGCCCCCACTGCTAAATACCCCTACCCGGAAACGAATTATTTAAATAAAATTGAACCATGTGTTAGTCCCGAAGTGACCTAGTTTGTGTCTAGTAGATGTTAAACCCCATTTCTGTCTCTCTCTCTATCCAGCTGCCATGTGTTAATCTCCCTCTCTCTCCCCCCTCTCTCTCTCTCTCTCTCTCTCTCTCTCCCTCTCTCTCTCTATTTGGACTAGCTGCTATCTATAAATGATGATATTATGTTTATCACATAGTTTAATATAGAATATAATTTTATGTTTGTCACATAGTTTAATATAGAATATAATCTTATATTTATCACATAGTTTAAACAGGCATTATTTAAGAGCTAAATCTGCCTATTGCAGACCTTTCTTTAAATGTTATATAAATTATTAAATAGACATTTATTAACATGCCTCTGATTTTAAGTAGAGTGGATCGGTACAGCCATTTAATGATTTAATATAAAAATGGAGAAGCGAGGCTAAGACTCAAGTGACCAGTATGGTAGTTATGATCAATGCACACATCGTGACAAAACTACAACAATTGATATATTGGTCATAATAAAGTAATTTGGATGAAATTTTCAATATATTCATTTTGCATTTTCTATTTGTGAAATGGGGGGGTTGGATGGCCGAATGGTGAGCACGTGCACACTGTATAATAAGTCTGTCATTGAGTCAACGGGCATGGTTTTGGTGCCCTGGTTGTACGTGAGAAGGAGTAGGATCGCCTGTCCTACCTCGTGGGTTTTCTCTGGGTCCTCCGGTTTCCTCCCACTGCAAAAGACCTCTGTGCACAAGCAAACAAATTATTGAAACAAAATTAAACCATATCTTAGTCCTGAAATGACCTAGTTTGTGTCAAATTGGTGTTAAACCCAATCTCCCAAAATGACATAGAGTCGAATGGTTGATAAACCCCATTTTTTTCTCTCTCTCTCTCTCTCTCTCTCTCTCTCTCTTTATTTGTGAAATATTATATTCATACCTCAGGTCATTAGCATGCACATTATAAATGTTTCAGTAGCCACATGCAATATTTACATCAGTTTGATTAAAATACACATATCATTTACATTTTTAACACAATCTTTCTATTTTATACACAACGATAATAGGAATTACATGTATATGGAATGACCCTTGGACTTAGATGCTTGTTACAAAATATTAACAATTAATAATACAGACCACATACATGCAGAGTTTAGCACTGTCCATGAAAGTTTATGCTAATTAATGTTGACACGATATATTGTTGAATCATAGTATCACATTGCACAAATCTGTTTATTATTAAATGTTCTGTAATTTGACAGATTTCTGGTACAAAACAACTCACATTGCACTGAGAAACTTTCATACATCAGCCGTTGTTGTTTGTATTTTAGAGGAGAGCTGAAAAAAGCTCTCCTTATTCAACAAATTGAAAAAATCGCTCCCCTAATAAAGTTCTCCCAGTTTCGATAAGAAGAGTGATTAAGAAATTAAGGAGAGTGATCTGATATCAAGGAGAGTGATTTGTTGTGTGTATGGGAAATGTTTCTGAAGATCAATAACTGCATGTTAGAGGATCATTCCTGGATTCATAAATGATAATAAACCCTCCATGACTTTGTAAAGGAGAGCGATTTTCGAATTTTAAGGAGAGGGAGAAAACCTCCCCTCGATCAACATTCAGGTGAGCGGCAGGCGCTTGAGTGCGATCGCTCGCCTTAAAAAACAATGACTGATACTTTAACTGATTATTTAAGTTCTACGTAATTTGATAATAAAATCATTAATGATGTTGTAATTTTGAGATCAGAAACAATATTTGTCATAAACCATTCATAGAAATTTGCTGAAATTATATCTCTTGAATAATGTAGATGTCTAAAGCCATATATGTTTTGAAATGTATATTCTTTGGATATGCATCATAGTTTTCACTTGTAGATTAACTGAATTTTTAATTTCTCAGTCAAACATTTTCCATGGTTGTGTCTCTTTGTGTTCAATCTGACCTAAATGAGAGTCCTACTCTAAATCTACATTAGTCAAATGTTGGGTGGCCGTCTGGCCGAGTGGGGTAACACGTTTACCTTATATCATAAGATCTATCATTGTGTCAATGCCGGTGTTGGCCAAGAAAGTTCATCATGTCAGTAGTGCAGGACGGAGGATCTGATAAGGACAGCTGTCTAGTCGTTCGGATGGGATGAAAAACTGAGGTTCCGTGTACACATTGGCATGTACGTAAAATATCCTTTGGTAGTTGGAATTCGATATAAGAGTAGCCTGTAGCGCCACTGTCCAGGCAAAATTTCCCTCATAGCACACTGTCATCGTATGGTCGTCTTCATTAGTTGGATTCTGGGTGACAAGAAGTAGGGTTGCCTATCAAACTTTTTGGGTTTACCCTGGATCCTCTGCTTTCCTCCCAATGCTAAAGACCATGGGTGTGGATTTAGTGGAGGATGGGGGGGGGGACGTGTCCCCACCTTAGAATCGGAAGGGGGGGGGACGAATAGGTCTCTGTCCTCCCCATGATTTTGATCGCCAGGACATATTTTCAGGTTTATACATGATGGTGAGCTTGTTTCTACGTATCTTGGAACAAGAAATGCCATTTTTCAAGAGCCAGTTTTCGGCCAAATCTATTTCACATGTGCACTAAGCGTTCCTCAGTATAATCGCCTGAAGTGAGACAGATATTCCCTTCTGTCAAAGCTCTTCTTCGTCTCACACTTCTGAACCCTGCTAGTTCCTGCTCAGCTGAGCGCTCCTTCAGCACTCTGTCGTCAAGATATTCATAGAGAACAGTCCTGATCGTAGAATGAATGTCTTTGGACGATTCACTAACTTCATGAACAATTAATATTTGTGCAGCTTTGATGTAGGTAGTCAATTTTTCCATATTGTCATCATATTACCCCTAGTTACAGTCTTCATCGAAATAACACTGGTACAGTAAACTGTTCGTAATTATTTGTTTCATTTGGTAATGAAATGTTCCAAGTTCCAGAGTTTGTCCGTCCCCCCCAAATGTTATGACAAATCCACGCCCTTGCTAAAGACCCTTACACGCAAGCAAATGATATAACTGTATGTTAGTCTCAAATTGACATAGAGTCGAATGGTTGATAAACCCCATTTCTCTCTCTCTCTCTCTCTCTCTCTCTCTCTCTCTCTCTCTCTCTCTCTCATTCATTACTTGGATTACTAGGATTACTAGGATTACTTGGATTACTTGGATTACTATTATTTGCTTCAGGATGAACCTTATTGCTTTGACATTTATTGAAAGCCTTGAGTATTGGTTTAAAGAGATGAGTTCTGTAGACTTTGTTAAAGATGAGATATAGAAATGGATTAATGATTGGAGTTAGAAAGAGTAGTATAGTAGTAATGCTGTCTTCTAATCCCTCTATATGATCCTTCTTACTTGTATAATCCACCATCACTTTTATCTGAAGAGGAACAAAAAAAATATTTATTATTAATATTTATACTTTGATCTTTTTTACACAAATTCAATAGCTGCATTTACACTTGGAAGTGTTCCAAGCCACAAAAAAAATTCAAGAATTACACAGATTCCATTGCTGTATAATAATTGTTCTTGGAACCGTGCTTCAGTCATGGGGTCAAAGGAACAAACTTATTTCAATCTGGTTAAAACACAGATCCTATTTCGTTTCGTTTTTATAGTTCAAAATTTCGTTTTACTTGTCTTTACTACACTTGGATCTGGAAGACTTGTTATTTAACTCATGTTCTGCTTGAAATGTGGGGTCAGCCAATCAAATGCTCTGTTGAATCGAGTGTTTGACCTTTTTTGCCCGAAACTGTGGGTAATCCACTAGTAACATCAATGCTGATTGGTTAATCAAATGTCTGACGTCATAGGTCAAAAGTCGGTCTTTTGACCCCTGACGTGACCTATCGCTATAACTTGTCAGATCTTCATGTAGTGTAGGCCATCGAAAGTATAAAAAAATGAAACGAAATATAGATCTGTATTTGAATCAGATTGAAACTTAATGTTAACGCATGTGCCAAAATCCGTACTAAAAACCATTCCGAGACCTGATATTGTTTACACTACGAAAATGTAACTGCGTTTTGCTGAAAACGGTAGCAAGACGACGTCACTTCGGTGGTCCAGATTGTCACGGTTCTCAGTACAACAGCACTGTTGATGCAGAAGAGTAGAACGGTAAAGCTGATTTTATTTTGGGACAGAGAAGTGAGGTCCACATTTTGGCATGCACGTAAAAGCGCTATTGACAGTTGGTGCAGAAAAGTAGGAAATGAAATGAAATGAGATGAAATGGGGTTTAACGTCCTAGAAAAGTTAAATGCCAATTTATAAGCTCCTCACATAAAAGAGCCATTAACAGTTGGAATTTAATGAAAAGTAGATAGAAACGAGTCAACACTGTCCAGGCAAAATGTCCCACAATGCACACTTCATGACATATTCCCCGATGTCATTAACCCAATCTGATTAAAATACAAATCTATATTTCGTTTCGTTTCTTTTTACTTTCGATGGCCTACACAACATGAAGATCTGACAAGTTATAGCGATAGGTCACGTCAAGGGTCAAAAGACTGACTTATGACCCTATGACGTCAGACATTTGATTAACCAATCAGCATACCCACAGTTCCGTGAAAAACACGCCTAAAGCTCGCCGTAACAGACCGTTTCATTGGCTTATCCCTGACACCATTCAGAACACGAGTTAAATAACAACTCTTCGAGATCCAAGTGTAGTAAAGACAAGTAAAACAAAATTTTGTACTATAAAAAACGAAACGAAATAGGATCTGTATTTTAACCAGATTGTCATTAACCCAGTTGGTGCAGAAAAGTTAGGATGTTAAACCCCATTGCATTTCATTTAGTTTATGAGCTCTGATTGGTGCAAGGGGGTTGGATGGTCTAATGGTTAACGTCATTGTCATTGTGTCATGTGGAGTGATTGCGATTCCCGGGTTGTAAATGTCAAGGAGTAGACTCGTCTGTCCAACCTCAAGCGTTTTCTCTCCGGGTCCTCCGGTTTCCTCCCACTGCTAAATACCCTACGTGCAAGCGAAGTATTGAAATAAAATTGACCTAGTGGACATTAAATCCCATTTTTCTCTCTCTCTCTCTCTCTCTCTCTCTCTCTCTCTTTCGATTGGTGCAGAAAAGTAAAACATTAAACCCAATTTATTTCATTTCTTATGAATTATTAACATAAACTATCAAAGCATGGAATAAACAAACAACATGGTACTAGATTTTATCACGGTTCATTTCTTATGAATTATTAACATAAACTATCAAAGCATGGAATAAACAAACAACATGGTACTAGATTTTATCACGGTTCATTGACTTTCATGTCCTTTAGTGGTTTAATTTACATAAAATTCTCCTAAAAGCATACTAAAATCTTAATGGATATTGAAATTTCCATCATGCTATTATACTTTGATATGCCGATGTTCATTATCAAGTATCTCTAACGAACATTTATCCAATATATCAATAATGATAATAAAAGACTCTTCCTAAATAAATACTATATGTCAGATATACATGTACGTACATCCGGACAAAAGTATTATGAAAATAAATACACTATGTCCAATATACATATATGTTGATCCTGACAAAAATATTATAGAAATAAATCTAATATGTCGAATATGCATGTATCAAAACTATTTTAGAAATAAATCAGTTTTGTTTTATGGTTAAATAGATGCACATATTTTAGCTGTATATTGAAATGAAATACAACAATAAATTATTGATTTGGCGACATTTCAAAGAGAAGTCTATAGACATTTTCATTATTGAGGTATCAAAATAATTGGTAATTGTTATAGTTGATTGCCGTTTTCATTAGTCCAGTCAGAGCAGAACAGTAGGACATTAAATCCCATTTCATTTTATAGTTTATTACTCTATCCTGTTTGTAAATGTATCTAAAGGATAATAGTCATGAAAATCCATGTTAAACAATTGGAGGGTCTAGAACACAAGTAATCTAACTACCAACTGTTGGAGTGGGGTTGGATGTCTGATTGGTTAGCATGTGCGCGCTGTGTCATTGAGTCAACTGGTTTTGATTTCCCGGTTGTACGTGACAAGGAGTAGGGTCGCTAGTTGAACCTCATGGGTTATCTCCGGGTAATCCAGTTTCCTCCCACTGCTAAAGACCCCGACGCGCAAGCAAATTCTTGAAATAAAACTGAACCATGCATTAGTTCCGAAATGACCAAATTTGTGTTGAGTGGACGTTAAACCCCATTTCTCTCCCTCTCACCAACTGTTTGTTGTTGATCACTTGTGCTCTAGACCCTCCAATTAAATAATGAAATAATTAAATGACCTTGAAATATCGAGGCTCACAATATTGAGAAGGAAATGTCTGACTTCAAATAAAGTTGATCACCAATGGCGCGGAGCTCAGATCGCAGATTTCTCTCAGTGCACAGATCACTCTAGAAGCTATCCTCTCAGATTACAGGGAGCCACAGTGGGTTGGTGAGTATGCTGCTGCATCACTAATCAGAATGTGCAAGGTTCAATCCCAGTCATGGACAAGAAATTTCCTTGGGATTTGCCAGCCTGGATTCCCCTCGTCAGTTGTGGAGGACGGATGGCCTGTTAGGGAAAAGCATCTAGTTCAGTGGTTCGTGTGCCACAAGATCTTCCTAAGTGTGCCGCAAAGTTTTGAAAGGCACACTAAGAAAATGTGAAAAACCATGTGATTCCAACAGAGTATTCACTAGCTGTGTTTTTCTTTATTTAGTTTGAGTCATTCTATGTATCTATGACTAGTCTGTATTTGCGGTCGTATGCCATCTATAACTTGCCATGTTTTTATTTTGCAAAATTCAAATATTTTTCATATATATTTAGCCAGGAGTGCCGCTATTGTTTCATGTGTTCCAAGGCGTGCCATTGGCAAAAAAAGGTTGAGAACCACTGGTCTAGTCCTTGGAATACTGAGGTTCCATGTATAACATTGGCAGCATGTGAAAGATCCTCTGACCGTTGGAAATCGAAATTAGACTATGCTTAACATGGCTTACTGCTTAGAGACTATAGTTTTTAACAGATCTTTTCAAATTAGGTATGAAGCATTGGAGTCATGAGGGGACAAACCCTATCAACATTCAGCATGCCATGAATTATGACCGCTTATTGTGAACATTGTGAACAAGACCGAGGCCAAAGTTTTTAACTGATCTTTTTCAAATTTAGTGGGAAGCATTGAGGTCAAATCAATTTTGAGCTTTGAGCAACATTTTGTATTAGAGTTAGGCCCCCTATTTCAAAAAACCTTGTGAACGCAAGAGTTTTTAATTAGTGCTTTTCAAAGTTGGTGGGAAGCATTGGGGTCATAAGAGAATGAACTCTGTTGATTTTCATGGCTCCAAGAATTTCGGTTCCAGAGTTATTCCCCTTTGTCATAAACCTTGTGAACACGATAGAGATGAAATGAAATGAAATGGGGTTTAACAGCTTCCATCAGCCCAATTGATGCAGAACTGTCTGACATTATACCCGATTTCATTTCCTTTTAGACTACAGTTCATTACAAGTATTCATTGATATATTTCCTTACCGGTATAGGTAATCCTGTTTCGTACAAATTGTTCTCTAAATTAATATTTCGCCCACTCCCAGGAGAATATAAATTATAGATAACCAGTTATTCTATTTCAAAAGAGATAAAATTTCTAGTTAAATGAAAGATCAATTATTGATCAGAAGAGGCCTTTGATGTCTTATTACAGGTAGTCTTTTATTATTTTATGTACGATGATATTTGATGTGGTTATTCTTAAAAATATACATCATTATTTATCTTCAATAAAAACTATGATATTGGAGATTATAAGGTAATTCCATCAATAAGCTACATTACAAGATCTTTCTATTCTGCACTAAAGAGAATAAGTTTCTGTATTAAGCCATCTACTTTTTATACGTGACAAATGTCATTTCTATAACTCCAGAAAAGGTCAAATAATTTACAGAAATTGTTGAAAATCGATAGAATTTTTTGCTAACTAATGCAATAAACAATGAAAGTCTGTAGAGTGTTCACAAGAAATTGTGGATAGCATTTTTCATCTAATGCAATAAACATTTGAAGCCTGTAAAGGGTTCACAAGAAATGTGGGCGATGGATCGATGGACGAAGGCGATGGCAATATACAACCATATTTCAGTATGGTCGTATAAAATGGTCTTGCTCCTTCACCCGATGGAAGCGGACGTTAAATAAAGCTATTTCACACATTGCTGGTAGGGGGATTGGATGGCCGAATGGTTAGTGTGTGCGCGATGTATCATGAGGTCGGTCATTGAGTCAACTGCCGTGGTTTCAATTCCCTGGTTGTACGTGACATGGAATAGGGTTGCCTGTCCAACCTCGTGGGTTTTCTCAGGGTCCTCCAGTTTCCTCCCACTGCTAAAGATCCCTACTCGCAAGTGAATTATTGAAATAAAGTTGAACCATCTGTTAATCCCGAAATGACCTAGTTTGTGTCGAGTGGACATTAAACTCTCTCCCGCTCTCTCTCTTTCTCTCACTCTCTTTTACTGGTGTTACTGTAACAGATAAAAAATTCTACTTACACTGAATGGAAGGTTACAGACACAGTTAACCACCGTTATAACTTTTGTCAGGAGAGCAAACTTGTTCGCTTTCTGTTGAGCGGTAATTAAAGTACTGTTCATATTTCTTGCAAAAGTCTTTGCTCTTATTCTTAAAGCGAAAAAGATGGAGATATTGAAAACTACGATGATAATTTCAAGTAGTGCCATATAAATAGCGTTAAACAGGACTAACTTTGCATGAGTTGCATTTTTCTGCCCCCAAGCTGCCCAATCAAAGGCACAAAATTGATTATCTTGATAGAAGATGTATGGAGCACCAATGTTGACAAGGGGTAGAGCAACTAAAGTCGTGTTGATTAGAATGGAGATTACGACTAGTATTAAGAGTTTGCCCACTGTTAGTTTCGTATGATGATAAATCGGAAACACCACCATCAAAAATCTCTCAAAACTGATTAACGCCACCAGATTTAACGAAAGTCCAAAACTCATGAATCCAAATAATCCTAAAATTTCACACAACGGGTTGAGAGTGAATTGAGCACAGGTTAACGTGTTTGCTATTATTGACGTGAGAAGTGTTCCAGATGAAAAGATATCATTGGCTGCCAAAATCACCAGTAACCATAAGTTTCGACTTTTCATAGTTTTTAGCATATACAATAGATTGATGGTAGCCACTAAGTTGGATATTAAAGATAGAATTAATAAAAATGGTAGTTCTGCTTTATGAAATTTAGAACTGCATTCTGATGTATTTAGAGTATAGTTGTAGTTGGAAATAGCCATCTTTAATCTTGGTCTTCAATTCTCTGAATTTTCATGCTCTTTATGACTTTTCACTATTCATTTGGCTATAAATTTATGTAATTCCATTCTTATGTACCTTCTATAGAACAATCAACAACATTGTTTAATTAAGACTGGAATTAACTAATCAACAACATTGTTTCAGACTAAAATCAACAACATTCTTTAAAACTAGATCAACCAATCAACAGCATTCTTTCAGACTTGAACCTGAAAAACAATTTACAAATTATATATATAATAGTCTTTTTTTTAATCATCAGTTTTTCAATACAAAAATATAGTAACAAAAAAGCAAATTTTACAAACATTTTCGTAGACATTTAAAAAATAAAGGAAGGTCACATTAAATGGAATTGAGTACCAGTATTTGTTAGAAATCATGTGTCGTCTATTTGATTATTATTAGGGCTTTTTAAGAGTAATAAGACAGAAATTAGATAAAAGGGGTTTTAACTTCTACTTTGCTTCACCAATGTGCTATCATTGGATATTGCCCAAACAGAAGTATTTCCCCCTTCCAGTTTCACTCGGGTTCACTCTGGTTGTGGTTCTCGCATGTCAGTGGTGCAGGACAGAATGTATGATAAAGAAAACTCTCTAGTTGTTTGAATGGGACAAAAATCCAAAGTCCTGTGTTCACACTAGCATGCAGGGCACGTAAAAGAACCCTTGACAGTTGGAATTAAATGTAAGAGTAAGCCGTAGCGCTGCTGTACAGGTTAAATTTTCCTCATAGCACACTTCATGGCTTACGCCCGTCTTCATTAGCCCAGTCGGTGCAGAAAAGCAGGATGTTAAACCCCATTTCATTTTATGTTAATTCAAAGCTACAGAGGGACTGGTTTCCCCCTTGTTAGTGATGCAGAAAGGAGGGCCTGCAGTCCCGTGTACACATAGAGAGAGAGAGAGAAATGGGGTTTAAAGTCCACTCGACACAACTAGGTCATTTCGGGACTAACATATGTTTAATTTAATTTCAATAATTAGCTTGCGCATAGGGGTCTTTAGCAGTGGGAGGAAACCGGAGGACCCGGAGAAAACCCACGAGGTTGGACAGGCGACCCTACTCCTTGTCACGTACAACCGGGGATTCGAAACCACGCCAGTCGACTCAATGACAGACTTTATGATACAGCACGCGCACACTAACCATTCAGCCATCCAACACCCACCCACCCCCGGGTGTACACATTGGCGTGCACGTAAAAGATCCCTTGACAGTTGGAATTCGATATAAGAGTAGGCGATAGTGCCGCTGTCTGGGCAAAATTTCCCTCATAGCACACTGTATGGCGTCTGCCCATCTTCATTAGCCCAGTTCGGAGCAGAACAGTAGGACGTTAAACCTCATTTCATTTTATTTTAATTGAAAGCTACAGAGGGACTGTGATATTGTGAATGTTGAATCTCTTAAAGGAATATCCGTCTATTCAATGATATGATCATATTGGAATTTCACAACATACAGCGGATAATATAATCAAAATCCTTTGATGTACTCCTTTTTAATCAGAGTTGGTGCGGAAAATTGGAATATTAAGCCCCATTTTATTTCATTTCATTTACGGCTTTATCAAAAATGGTTTTTCTCGGGGTCCTCCGGTTTCTTTCCACTGCTAAATTGAAGCATAAGCATAATGACTTTATAAGCTCTCTATCCCTCCCTCTAGTAAATCTAGAGTAATTTTGTGAGAGTTTTGTACTGTTTACTTGACGCTGGCGTTCTGTCATCTTTTAAGATTTACTAACAATTGACGACATTCAATAAGTAGTAGGATAAATATACCATACGTTTTGTTTGCCGATTCTGATCAGGATATTAACACAAATTGAACATGACATATTTACACTAATGTTTTGTATCGTAAACAAGTCGTGATGTAGATTAATTAGTTCTAAATGATTCTATCTATAACAGACATCTTCTTTGGAGTCTTTTATCTCTAGAACATGCATTATGTAGGATTTAGATAAAGAGCTGAACTTTCTTGGTATAATACTTCAAAAATAGATAATATAAAATGAATATATTGAAAATTTCGGTCAAATAGTTCATTCAGAATGATGTTATGAGTGATTGAAGTTTTGACTAGATATACCATTGCTTATTATAAACAAAGTTTTGGTTGTCCATTTTAACCCACGTGCGTGCAGTATCATAAGGTTTGTTTTTAAGTCAACTGGCGTGGTTTTGATTACCCAGTGGTACCTGACAAGGAATAGGGTCGCCTGTCCAACCTCGTGGGTTTTCTCAGGGTTCTCCGGTTTCCTCCCACTGCTAAAGACACCTACGCGCAAGCGACTTTTTGAAATAAAATTAAACCATAATGTTAGTCCCTAAATTACCTAGTTTGTGTCGAGTGGACGTTTAACCCCATTTCTCTCTCTCTCTACTATGTACATGACAGGATAGAATATTAGCGTAGACCTGTTAAAATTTTGATTCATGCGAAGATGAGTTATTTCAACCAGTCATTATCATCATGATCAATTTATTTTGTTTGGCTTTGTATTACCTTGGGCTACCTATAAAATATTAAGTGTTAAATTTCTACCTGTACAATATTAAGTGTTAGATTAATGGCAATACATGTGTCCCAGTTAGACTTGGTTCCCAGTTTGACTCGGTACCATATTTAATTTTTATAACGCTCGGAATGAATTTAAGGGAGGGATATTGAAATGCACTTTGTGTTTTTACATTGTTTCTCTTTGTTCATCCTTCCATTCCGAAATCAATTTTCTGCTTTATGTAAAATCCATTTTCACTCAAGTCACGTAACGAACCAAGCAAAACCAGGTACAGAGTGAAACTGTAACACTGACAATATATTGTTAAACTATGTTTTTACTGACTAAGAACATTAAAATGAAGTTCAAGTTTGTTTTGATTTTTTACAACAGAGCTAATGCTGTGAACGTATTCAAGGTAGTAGTTCTTCTTGAAAGCTGCTAGAGAGCTTAAATTACTATACTTAAAATAAAACACAAAGTATTATGGAATACGGTTAATAAATTTAGTAGGATCCTCTTGTTATGAAGCACAATGAATGTAACAGAAGCAACTTTTTAACAATGATTCTCTTGTCAGTATCAGCTTATTTTACCTGGTTCAGGTGGGTCGTGAAATGAAATGAAATGGGGTTTAACGTCCTACTGTTCTGCTCCTATACTGGGCTAATGAAGACGGGCATATGCCATACAGTGTGCTATGAGGGAAATTTTGCCCGGGCAGCGGCACTATCGCCTACTCTTATATCGAATTCCAACTGCCAGGGGATCTTTTACGTGCATTCCAATATATACATGGGACCTCAGTTTTTCATCTCATCCGAAGGACTAGACAGCTGTTCTTGTCAGGCCTTCCGTTCTGCACCACTGACAAGGGGAAACCACGTTGGAAAATCCTGATGAACTTTCTCGGCCAATGCAGGGATCGAACACCCGACCTCCAGGCTAGCGAGCCAGCGTCTTAACCAACTAGCCACTGTGGCTCCCTCGGGTGGGTCGGAGGCGGCCGAATGATCTAACGCATTCCTTTTAGATCATAAGTTCTGCTATTGAATCAAGTGGGGTGTGGTTTTAATTCCATGTTTGTACGTGACATGGAACAATGTTGCTTGTCCAACCATGTGTGTTTTATCAGGGTCCTTCGGTTTTCTCTCGCTTCTGAAGACCCCTGCACGCAAGCGAATTATTGAAACAAAATTGTACCACATGTCAGTCCCAAAATAACCTAGTTTGTCTTGTGTGTAAGTAGTCCTCTCTCTTATGTGGAATTAAAATTACTTATGCAATAAGCCTGCCACCATTTTTGGTGCGGAAAAATTTAATGTTAGACCTGTTTTAAATCATTGGTGTTTTGATTTTAATTTCTTAATTAAAGGGAGACTGGATGGCCGAATGGTTAGCATGTGCACGCTGTATCATAAGGTCTGTCATTGAGTCAACTGGCGTGGTTTCGATTGCCCAGTTGTAAGTGACAAGGAGTAGGGTCGCCTGTCCAACCTCGTGGGTTTTCTCCAGATCATCGGGTTTGCTCCCAGCAAATTATTGAAATAAAATTGAAACATGTGTTTGTCCTGAACTGACCTAGTTTGTGTGGAGTGGAAATTAAACCCATCTATCTCTCTCTTTCTTTCTCTCTGGGGTTGGATGGCTGAATGGTTAGCGTGCGCGCGCTGTATCATAAAGTCTGTCATTGAGTCGACTGGCGTGGTTTCGAATCCCCTGTTGTATGTGGCAAGGAGTAGGGTCGCCTGTCCAACCTCGTGGGTTTTCTCCGGGGCCTCCGGTTTCCTCCCACTGCTAAAGACCCATACGTGCAAGCGAATTATGTAAATAAAATTAAACCATATGTTAGTCTTGAACTGACCTAGTTTGTGTGGAGTTGAAATTAAACCCTCCCTCTCTCTCTCTCTCTCTCTCTCTCTTTCTCTCTCTCTCTATCTCTAATAGTCACCTGTGATGGAGTGATTTATGTAGTTATATTAAACAATTACATGGTTCTTAGATTAGAAGTTAATTAAGAATAAAGTATGTGAAATTGATCGATGTATAACTATTGTTGCATTGAAACCTTCGACCTTGCTCAATTTATAATGTATTGTCCAACTCAATTTACTGGTCACCAAGCACAGGTTTTAATAGAAGTACAATTGAACAGCTAATTACACTACGGAAGACCAACAGAGTCAATTAACTGATAGAACAGTAATTTTTTCCATAATCACTACATAATTACGAGATACTCCCACACACAAACAATCACACATGCATGACTCATTCAAAAATCAAATGAAATGGGGTTTAACATCCTACTGTTCTACTCCGACTGAGCTAAAGAAGACGGGCATACGGCATAAAGAAAGCTATGAGGGAAATTTTGCCCGGACAGCGGCACTACAGCCTACAGTTATATCGAATTACAACTGTCAGGGATTTTTTACTTGCACAGAAATGTGTACACGGGACTTTGTTTTTTTTGTACCATCCGATGACTAGACAGCTGTAGTTGTCAGGCCCTCTGTCCAGCATCACTGACAGCGGGAACCACACCAGAAAATCTGGATGAATTTTCTCGGCCAATGCAGGGATCAGACACCCAACCTCCAGGCTAGCGATCCAGCGTCTTACCTACTTAGCCACCGTGATCCCGACTCATTCAAACTACAATATTGTTCAAATTTAATCTATAAAAGAAGTATTAGTCTAAAAATGGTTCAATTCCGTTCAATTGTAACGAAAATATTGAAAATAATGTTCGACATCCGCTGTAGAGGATATAAAACAAGCTAGGGGGGGGGGATGGATGGGCGAATGATTAGCACATGCACGCTGTATCATAAGGCCTGTTATTGAGTCAACTGGCCTGATTTCGATACCCCGGTTGTACGTGACAAGGAGTAGGGTCACCTGTCCAACCTCGTGGGTTTTCTCTGGGTCCTCCAGTTTCCTCCCACTGCTAAAGACCCCTATGCGCAAGCGAATTTTTGAAATAAAATTGAACCATATGTTAGTCCCGAAATGACCTAGTTTATGTCGAGTGGACGTTAAACCCCTTTTCTCTCTCTCTATGTAATAAGCCAGCACCATATCTGTAAGTGTTGAGGGGGGTTGGATGGCAGAATGGTTAGCGTGCACGCGCTGTATCATAAAGTCTGTCATTGAGTCGACTGGCGTGGTTTCGAATCCCCGGTTGTACGTGACAAGGAGTAGGGTCGTCTGTCCAACCTCGTGGGTTTTCTCCGGGTCCTCCGGTTTCCTCCCACTGCTAAAGACCCCTACGCGCAAGAGAATTATTGAAATAAAATAAAACCATATGTTAGTCCCGAAATGACCTAGTTTGTGTCGAGTGGACATTAAACCCCGTTTCTCTCTCTCTCTCTGTAAGTGTTGGGTAAAATCTGTTGATGGTCCATTCTTTATTTTGATGGAGTACAAGCCAGGAGATTATCTACCATTAATTTTTGGGTTTTGTTTTTTCAATCAAATGTTAAATAATCAATTTGAATAAATTTTAGCAATGGATTTCGATCATCATGATTAAGTTATTAATGAAAGTCGAACAGCAAATCGGAACCTAATCCAATAAACATCGCAAGCTAGCAATGTCATTGAGATTTGATTATGGTCTGGATAAGTTAATTAATGTCTAATTAGGCAAGGTTAGCTCTTGCATAATGTATGTTTAATATGACATTTGCAAATATAGAATAACATTTTAACCATATCATTTAAAAAGCTGTTATATATAGTGAGAATTATATTCAAAGTAAATGAAATAATAGGGGTTTATGTCCTACTGTTCTGCACTAAGCCATACGGTGTGCAATGAGGGAAATTTTGTCCAAACAGCGGGACTACGACTGTCAAGGGTCTTTTACATGGATATCAATGTTTACAGGAGACCTTGTTTTTTTTTTGTCCCATACTAACAACTATTCATTGTTCCTTGTCAGGGCCTACGTCCTGCACCACTAAAAAGTAGGAACCACACCAGAAAATTCAGATGAACTTTTTAAGCAAACAGCGGGACTTAACATGGTGGCTCCCTTATAGAAGGTTATAGAAGTGTGCGTTTTGAAAATAGTTGTTATATGATGGAGAATTACATAAAATACATAACTTAGAAGAAGATCTGTAAGGGATCTAAAGTTATGCAAAAATTAAATTTTGGGAGAATTCATCCATGCATTAGAAGCTTTTTGCTACTGGATAAAAAAACTTTATTTGAATCGATAATCATATAAGATAATCAATAACATAACATTTTGATAATTTTTATTTTTAATTTTAATATCTACTTTAATTGAATAATATATTATCATACTTATCTATGGTACAGGTAATAATGATAAAATTATATGATTAAACAATTTTAATAGAATTTGGTCATTTTCAATTTTTAAATCCACTTTAATTGACTATGTTTTCAAATAAATATGTATGTTATACTTACATTGACGATGTATCGCACAGGTAATGATGATGAAATGACATGTGGAGATGTAATGTATGATATATATTACACGCGGGCTAGTAAGATCAATCTCTACTTCATTGATCGATCTGCTATCATCTTGAATAACATTCTGCCACAACCCACGGACTCAACACTCTTTTATAACAGTTTTCATGTATTAATGTGACACTCACTTCTTTACAAATTAGTTTATTTAATGACTGTTAATTGAGACACCTGGTATACCTGTATATATTTATTGATCATTTCTATAAAAAAAAAACATTACTTAAATCAGCATTAGGTAAGATTAGATAAAGAGCAGACAGTTTTTGCTATAATAGTTAAAAAATATATAATGTAACAGGAATATGGTGAGAATTTTATTCAAATCACTCCATGAGCAGAAAAATACTAATTTCAAAAACACTGTAGCCTTGATTGTCATTGTTACCGTTGTTACGATAATAAACAAAGTCTCAATTATCCAATTTTACGGTTAATCATAAACGGCTGTTCAACTACGATTGGATTCAAAACTAATGAAAATCGGACCCATGAAATGATTATGGTCTTGTCACAGGGACCGTACAATATAAAAACATTTATATTTTCATAAAATTTCGTCATTTCTCATAAAATTATCATAAAATGGAAAAATATCGTAAAAAATATAAAATTTCACTATTTCTCATCAAATGAGACGAACAAATTTTCAAAATATAAAATCAACCATAAATCGCTACTCCCAATAATAAATTTCTGTACTAATAAATCCAGATGTGAATAAGTAAATCATCCAGGCATTTTATGACCCCTAGCATGCTGCTCTCTTTCATTTTCTGTTTGACAGTCAGTCAATGTTTTTTGGGTATATACATAGGGGAGGACTGAGGGGGGGATATGCCCGGGGCGACACTGCTAGTGGGGCAGCAAATTATCTAAGTGCGTACCAGAAATATTTAAGAGGGGACCCTTTGAATATTTTTGGACTAGCCTCCATGTAGGCCTATATAGCAAATCACCAGCCTTCGCTTCCCCTAAACCTGTGTAAACCAGTTCATATTTCAGCAAATAGAGAGGGTAGAATTATGATTTTTCCAAAATATATTATAGTGTGTTTCGATAAAATTGAGAGTTAAAGGGGAAATAAAGATAAAAATTTTATATATAAGTTGATTTAATAAATAGTTATGTAGATAAAGTGTTAAAAGTAGCTTACTAGGCATTTACAACACACTTAAAACTGATTACGAGTAACAACCCATGTGGCTTCTAGTTCTGCCCTATTTTAACATTTAGCATACAAAAAATTTAATATCATTTGCCATAATCATCGGAAATCGTTGAAAATTTAGCATACAAAAAATTTAATATCATTTGCCATAATCATCGGAAATTTGTTGAAAATCGATCGGCTTCTTAGCCTCTAGAGCGCCTACAAGAATTTTCACAGAGGGACCAAGGGCCATAGCTCTAAGGTCATGAGACGAAGGTTTTCAAAGATTTCTGATAATTACTGCTAAACACTGTGTATAAATTTAAAGTCAATCGGATATTAACCTTAGCCTCCAGAACATCCACAAGATTTTTTAGATTGTCAAGGGCCATAACTCTGGCAGTAATTATCAGAAATCATTGAAAATAAATAGACATAGGCTTCTTCGTCTCGTGATGACAATATACGACCACATTTCAATGTGGGCGTATAAAAGATTGTATTTTAAAATGTCTTTAATCATAGAAAGTCAACTGAGTGCAGGCACTGAACAAAGCAGTTACAGTATGCAGGGTGGGGGGGGCATCACTGAAACTTCTGCCCTTGGGCGCCACATAGGCTTGTGAAGGCCCTGTATGAACATAGGAGAAGGTGACTACGACCATCAATACGACGAGTGCTACTGGTGTTATACGTTTTTATCCATATAACAGTGGCTGAACACTACTTCATTCACCAGAGATAAGTTATTTACTGTCAGTGCAGTTCAATACAAAAATAAATCATAATATATCTGATAATGATAAAAACATTAACTGTGATAAAAACATTATCAAAATATCACAAAAATTTGTTAAAGCATCATAAAAATCATAAATTTACACTAGAAGCTTTCATAAAAATATAAAATTTTGACAAAAATCTGTGTACGGTCCGTGTTGTCACGTTAATAAATGTCTAATTAATAGTTTATCAATCTGATTAAAATACAGATCTATATTTCCTTTTTTTTTTCTTTTTTTTATACTTTCGATGGCCTCTACTACATGAAGATCTGCCCAGTTTTAACGGAAGGTCGCATCAGGGGTCATACAAGCTGCTTTTGACCCTATGACGTTAGATATTTGATTAACCAATCAGCGTTGATGTTTCTAGTGGGTTACCCATAGTTCCATGCAACTCACGGCAAAAACTCGCCATAACAGACCGTTTCATTGGTTAATCCCTCACATCAATAGGAACGTGGGTTATATAACAACTCTTCCAGATCCTAGTGTAGTAAAGACAAGTTAAACGAAATTTGAACTATAAAAACGAAATGAACTAGAACTGCGACGCAGTAATGACGGGTTTCACTGGTGCCACGTTACCCTTGAACTTATGTCACATTCGGTACCAATGAAACCGTTAAACAGATTTCAACGTAAGCATTGCACACGTGTTATGAAATGGACGCAGAATCAACCAAATCCAGCAATATCAATTCCATTTATACATTTGTTACCATGCGTTAGATATGTCTAAAATTTGATCCTGACAAAATTTATTACTAACTTACCACTAAGTTAGCTGACTATCTAATGGGAACTTAAAATGTGAAAAAAGTTTTAAAAAGTGATCCTGACAAAATTGGTTATTTCTCGACAAAGAAAGATGGTAGGAGCAATTTTTGGACATCTATATGATCGTATTGATCCAATCTATATCTCCATTGGAATCAAATATCATAATGTTAAAAGAATAATAAATATAACTCACTTAAAAAGATATTTGTTTTGAAGGCTAAAAATACATTTTTTGCCAAACGACATTACTTCCGGTGATAATGAAAATGTTAAATTAGTTCCATGAAATCATAAATGGCATCAGGCATTGCACATAAGCATTGCACACATCAAATAAAATGGACGCCGAATCAACCAAATCCAGCAAAACCACTTATTTTATACATTTGTTACATGTAAGTGTACAGTACTTCTGGTGATAATGAAAATGTTCAATTAGTTTTATGAAATCAGTAATGACATAAGGCATCACATGGTGAAAATTTTATGAAAATCAAATAATAATTGCCACTTTTATAGACCAAAAACCTTGAAAAGTGACTTGTAGAAAACCGTCTATTTCTGTGCAACCGTACAAGTTAGAAACCATTTTCTGGTATCTGTATGATCGTATGTGTTCAGTCTATTTGTTGATTGGAATCAAATATCATAATTTTAAAAACATTACAAATCAGACTCATTTGAATAAAATATCTGTTTTGAGGGCTAAAAATACAGTTTTTGCCCATATGACGCCATTTCCGGTGACAGTGAAAATGTAAAATTGGATCCGCCTAGTCAAAAATGGCATTAGGCATTATATGATGAAAATAAAAATAGAAAATCGGATTATATTTAATTTTTTTTACGGGCAAAATAACGTGAAAAGTGACTTATGCAAAATTGCCTATTTCTCGGCAACTGCTAATATTACAAACTAATTTTGACATAAATTGTCATCGTATGGATTAATGCTACAGGTTCGTGAAAGTTGTCAAGAAATATTTTAAAATACATGTATGAAAAATCTGAATGCATTGTAAATAGCTCATTTTTACACCTTTTTTCAGCTTTAAATCCAAATGATGCAAATGCAAAACCGAAATAAAAAAAAAAAAACAAAGAAAGACATATTTTGCATCTTTAGTATGCGCATTCATCTTGATCTATTAGATTTGCAAACATTAATATTTGCTTTTTAAAAGACCTTTCGAACCGTCAAAATTGAAGTTTTGGGCAAATTACGTCACTTCCGGTGCCGTCAGAAACTTTTATATGTAGAAGTAAGTTGAGAATTTGCACCAGGTGGGCTTTTCTTTTACACAAATCAGGCAATAAATAATTAACCCAGAACCCATACACTGAAATTAAAATGCGAAAAATCTTAAAAAGTGATCCTGACAAAATTGGTTATTTCTCGGCAAGGGAAAGTGTTAGAAACAATTTTGTGATATCAATATGATCGTATTGATTGATACTACTTGTCCATAGGAATCAAATATCATAATTTTACACCAATAATGAATATCGCTTACTTCAAACAATGACTTGTTTTAAAGGCTACAAATACAGTTTTTGACAAACTGACGGTACTTCCGGTGATAATGAAAATGCTAAATTACTTGTATGAAATCGTAAATGGCGTTAGGTATCACAAAGTGAATTTTTTATGAAAATCGAATAATAATTGCCGCTTTTATGGACCAAAAACTTTGAAAAGTGACCTGCTGAAAATCGCCTATTTCTCCGCAACTGAACAAGTTAGAAAACATGTTGTGATATCTATATGATCGTATGGGTTCATTCTATTAGTTGATTGGAATCAAATATCATAATTTTGAAAACATTACAAACCAGACTCGTTTGAATAAAATATGATTTGAAGGCTATAAATACATTTTTTGCCCAAATGGCGTCATTTCCGGTGACATTGAAAATGTTAAATTGGTTTGAACTAGTCTAAATTGACATTACGCATCAAATGGTGTCATTTTTATGAAAATCCAATAATAATTGGCTCTTTTACAGGCAAAATAGCATAAAAAGTGACTCATGCAAAATTGACCATTTCTCGGCAAATACTCATATTACAAACTAATTTTGACATAGATTTTCTTCGTATGGATTAATGCTACAAGTTTATGATAGTTGCGAAGAAATATTTTGAAATATGAAAAGCCTGAATGGGTTGTAAATAGCTCATTTTTTACACCTTTTTTCACCTTTAAATCGAAATGGCGCAAATACAAAACCAAAATTAAAAAAAGCGAGTCCGACATTTTGTGCACCTTTTGTAGGGGCATTTATCTTGATCTATCAGATTTGCAAAAATTAACATTTGCTAGTGAAAAGACGTTCCGACTCGACAAAATTGGAGTTTCTAGCAAAATTTCGTCACATCCGTTGCCGATAGAAAACTTTACCGGTAATAAAAAAATTGAGAATTTGCACCATGGAGCATATAAAATTTGTTTTATAAAAATCGGGCAATAAGTAATTAACCTTTAGATATATACAGGTATAACGGGTGTCTCAATTAACAGTCATTAAATTAATACTAAATATACATTAGATTTAGTAATTTTCTTAATTACCAGCCGTAATAATAAACTATGATATGATTTGACGTACACTTACCAACAAGGTAATATAAACGTCTAATTAAACCTTTCGTTCACAACAGATTAATTATTAAGTATCTAATATCCAGTCTAAGATTAGCAGGAATTATTGAAGTAAGAGATATCAGTTATCAGTGTATAAAATATAATTTTACTTTACGCATGTATATATTAAAGATGCATTATGTAAAATTTAAATATACAGTATGCAAGAGCTAAATCTGCCAATTGCAGGTCTTTCTTTAGGCCCGAAATTTTATCTATATTATTAATTAGACATTAAGTAACTTATCCAGACCATAATCAACTCTCAATGGCTTTTATAATCAGATTGCATTAGATTACATTCAAGCTTGGTTTTACGAATTCAGATGGCTCTCTTAAAATCTGAAAATACAAAATGATCAATTTACAACCTCCTATGAAGGTTATTACACATAGGATAAGGGATTGATTTTATGATTGTTGTTTTCTCCGTTAAGTGAGGTTGATAGTTCAGTGACTAACTATACAGTTCATGTAATAATACACTGCCTGGATCAAACAACACTTATTTAGCTATGTCTAATTCACAATCAGGGGACATACATAATGAAAAATGCTTACAAGTAGCAATATTCTTAATTAGTTATTAATAATAACGAAAAGGTTGTGTATCTAATAGCATATTAGATTAAAAGCCATGAATTTGTAATGAAATGCTAGAGGGAATATTGCTCTTGTTATACCAGTGATCAACTTGTTATTCGTTGTTATTGATATGTAAACTTGATTAGTCTCTTGATAGGTGTTAAGATTTAATCAGATCGATAAGCTGATATGATAAAGTAACAATAATTGTTGACTCAATACGAGCCGTGGTGGCTCAGTGAGTAAGATGTTGGCTTGCTAACCTGCAGGTCCTGTGTTTGATCCTGTGGTTGGCCAAGAAAGTTTATTGAGATTTTCCAACCTGGTTCCCCCTTGTCAATGGTTCAGTATAGAGGGTCTGACAAGGGACAACATATAGTTATTCCAATGGGACGAAAAGCCGAGGTCCCATGTCACATTGGGATGCATGTAAAAGATCCCTTGGCAGTTGGAATTCGATGTAAGACTAGGCCATAGTGCCGCTGTTTGGGCAAATTTTCCCTCATAGCACACGGTATTGCAGATGTCCGTCTTCATTAGCCCAGTCGCAACTGAACAGTAGGATGTTAAACCCCATTTCTTTCCTCCTCCTTGACTTTATATTCTTCTAAGGCCAAAATAAATAATAGTCGGATCCGATCAGTAGGATGTTAAACCCCATTCCTATGCTCTTCCTTGACTTTATTTTCTTTTAAGGCCAAAATAAATAATACCTGTATTACCCATCCGACCCTATTTGCTTTAGCCAAAGTCGCTGACCATAAAATTTTGTTTTCATTTCCCAGTCCCTGTAACTCGGTCTTGGTGTGAATTTCTCCAGACAAGTTCCAACCATGAAATTTCAGTATTATTTTCAGGAATTTTACTCAGTAATTAAACTAGAAATGCGAGGAAATAGATAATACAAACCCCACAGAAAAAAATAAATTAATAAAAACATATATTCCGACCGAACCTATTTTTTGTGGCCAAGTAATCATAATCACGGATTGTTTTTTTCTTGGTCTTATACTTGTCGTCCTAGTTCAATATGTACTTTTATTTCAGGATTAGTGAACAGTTATTGATCCCGATCATGTATTATTTTAAAAAATAACGACTGTTTCAGGACTTAATCCACACTAAACAAATGTGCCAGATGAAATAGGGTTTAACATCCTACTGTTTTGCTCCTATACTGGGCTAATGAAGATGGGCATACGCCAAACAGTGTGCTATGAGGGAAATTTTGCTTGGGCAGCGGCACTATGGCCTACTTGAATTCCAACTGCCAAGGGATCTTTTACGTGCATTCCAATGTATACATGAGACCTCAGTTTTTCATCTCATCCGAAGGACTAGACAGCTGTCTTTGTCAGGCCCTCTCCGTTCTGCACCACTGATACGGGAAACCACGTCAGAAAATCCCGATGAACTTTCTCGGCCAATGTAGGGATGGAACACCCGACCTCCAGGCTAGCGAGCCAGCGTCTTACCCACTTAGGCACGTGATCCCCTACAGACAGACAGACAGACAGACAGAGGGTTTAACTCCACACAAATTAGGTCATTTCGGGACTAACACTTGGTTCAACTTTATTTCAATAATTCATTTGCACGTAGGGGTCTTTAGCAGTGGGAGGAAACCAGAGGACCCGGAGAAAACCCACGAGGTTGGACAGGCGACCCCACTCCTTGTCACATACAACCGGTGAAATGGAAACCATGGCAGTTGACACAATGGCAGACCTTATGATACAACGCGCGGATGCTAACCATTCGGCCATCCAACCCCCCACAGGACATTGGTTTTCTGTCTTCCGGCATGGTTTCCCCATGTCAGAGATGCAGGACGGAGGGCCTGACAAGGACAGCTGTCTAGTCGTTCGGATGGGACGAAAACCCAAGGTCCCGTGTAAACATTGGCATGCACGTAAAAGACCCCCTGGCAGTTGGAAGTCGATATAAGAGTAGGCCGTAGCACCGCTGCCCGGGCAAAATTTCCCTCATAGCACACTGTATGGCGTATTCAAGTCTTCATTATCCCAGGTTAGGAGCAGAACAGTAGGACGTTAAACCCCATTTCATTTCATTTCATTTGGTTTTCTGACCCTGTTTCTGATGAAATTGATGTAGATATGTTTTAATCGTACATCTTTTCTTAGAGTTAACCCATGTCTGAATAATTGACATCTAGACAAATCATTGTTTTAGTCAAAGAGGTTTGCCTGAGAAATGAGATGTAGACTGAATTTGTCTGTTTTAAGCAAAAGAAACAAATTATAGAACTTTAACAAAATAATATTACTTAATGAAAAAAAACAAAAAATTAGAACATTTTAAGAAAAATATTAATGATTATTTCAAGAAAAAAATTAATGATTATTTTAGAAAAAAATTAATAATTATTTTAGGAAAAAAAAAATTATATTTGGAAAAACAATTAATGATTATTTAAAGAAAACATTAATGATTATTTTAAGAAAACATCCATGGAAGCTCAAATACAAACTAATTTTTTTGATTTTCTATTTTTAATTTATGAAATGAAATGGAGTTTATGTCCTACATCTCTGCTTCATTCAGGCTAATGAAGACAGGCATACATACACAGTGCAATGGGCTACAACATAAATTTTTGCCCAGACAGCAGTGTTACGGCCTACTCTTATATCATAGTTCAACTGCTAAGGGTTCTGTTACGTGCACCCCAGTGTATATACAGGACCCAGGTTTTCGTTCCATCTGAACATATCATATGGTCTGTCTTTGAGTCAACTGACGTACGGTTGTACGTGACAAGGGGTAGGGTCGCCTGTCCAACCTCGTGAGTTTTCTCCGGGTCCTCCGGTTTCTTCCCACTGCTAAAGACCCCTATGCGCAAGCAAATTATTGAAATAAAAAATTAAACCATATGTTAGTCCCGAAATGACCTAGTTTTTGTCGAGTGGATGTTAAACCCCATCTCTCTCTCTCTCTCTCTCTCTCTCTCCATCTGAACAACTTAACTATACATCGTCCCTTGCCAGACCTACAATCCTGAAACAGTGGAACCACACCAGAAAATCCTGATGCACTTTCCTTGGATCAAACACAGGTTTTCCAGATAAGCGAGTCAATGTCTTACTCACTGAGCCACTGCAGCTCTGTTTTTAATTTGTTTATTTGTAAACCTATTATAGAATTGAAAAAAAAAAAAAAAAAAAAAAAAATTAACATTAAGAATTTAGAAATAGCTACACTAATCTATAACAGGAAAATTAAGTTTACATACATTTATTATGGTCTTAAAAGGAAAAAGGAGTTTCATTAGCTATTATTATTATTAACTTTGTTAATTTGGATTTCTGATTATAGTTTTTCTTTAATCAGGTGGCCATAGACTATTTTATATTTCCTGTTATCTTGTAATTGGGCATATGGCCAGTATTCGATGACAATCTCCATTGTATTATTAAAGATTTATTATGTAAAAGCTAAATCTGCCTATTGCAAGTCTATTTTCTGGCTTCAAATATATATTCATATGACAAGCTCATAATTAACTCTCTTGATCATTGGATTGCCTTGATTTTGAATAGATTAAAACACAATCTCTATTTAATAATTTAATGTAAGAATGGATAATAGAGACTTTGTTTATTATTGTAACAATTTTCAGTATATTCATTTTTAATTATCTATTTTTGATCTATTGTAGCAAGAAATTTAATGTAAACATGGAGACTTTTTGTAACAATTTTCAATATATTTATTTTTAACTATCTATTTTTGAACTATTATAGCTAGAACTACATCTTACATAATGTACCTTTAAGAAAAGATTCTCTATTAATAGGTTACATTTTATATGAAATGTAGAATAAATCAATATTAGTTCCAGATGCAAATGCACTAAGAAATACTCCAAAGAATTTTATTTCTGAAGAACAACAGCTATAACATTGTTCTGTTGCTTGCCAAGAATACATAAAAATCTGATTTATTAAAATCTGATATCTAGTTTAATTGCTTAAAGGACGTATGGCATATTCAATTGAACCTTAAAATAGGCAAGAATTTGTTAAGAAGTACACATTAATTGCTTAAAGGACATATGGATCTATTCAATGGAACCTTCAAATAGACAAAAATGTGTCTAAAAGTACATATTAATGTTATAAGAATGTATATAAAGTGATTTGGTCACATTTTGTTTGTAGACAATTTTTATCCAATTTTGATGAAACTGGGAATATAGGTTTATACCTCAAAGATCTTGGTCCCTTTCGATATTGCCATACGTATTGGACGGTAACTTCATGGATTATTGCCCCTGATTGTCCAAAAAATTATATTTTTAGCTTGTGGACACTATAGGTCACAATTTTAATCTATTTTGAAGAAACTTAAAATTTATGTTTATATCTCAAAGATTTTGGTTGAAATTTGCGTATGTTTGACCGTAATATCCTAGATTATGGTCCTTGATTGTACATGGCAACCGCTTGTTAAAAATGTATTTAATATGTGAACAGTCCAAATTGAACTTGCTAAATATGTACTCAGATTGATTATTTAACATTTAATTAAGAAAACAAAATCCAAATACCAATACTAGATACGCTCCTGTCTTGGATTCAGTCAGATTTAAACTTCTCTTCAGGTTTCTCACTTGCCAATAAGATATGACGGTCAGTGCCGGATTAAGGCTCTGCTGGCCCTAAGGCACATTTTGATAGGTGGCCTGAAAATAGGGGTTCCCTAGTCATATCAGCTTGTTTTCGACAATGTTTCACTCGCTATGTTGATCTATGCATGTTTATAATTCTGTGAAATACATCTAATGTCAATTGCGAAATTAATGAAAATTTTTAAAATATATGAAATTACTTACAAGATTCTTTCCCACAACATATGTAAACAAACCTCACGTGTGTAAAGGGACGAAACATCATGTCAACCCTTTGCCAGAGTATGGAAAGCTTTTAAGGACAAACACGTAGATGAAGAAGGATGCAATTTATTTACATAAAAATAAAGGCAAGCATTTTTGTCACCACCTGATAATTATCAAAAAAGTTTTACTTTATTATTTTGTGGCCTGGATTTTTGACTGGCCGTAAGGCACGTGACTTATTTGCCTTATGGTTAATCCAGCACTGATGATGGTGTCACTCGAGCAGCATAGATCGATGAAATTTCCATTCCACATATCGTTAAACATAACCTGAGTGGTGCTTTCACCAATGGTAATCATTTTTGGACCAATATTTCCATTAGGAAGAGGAGAGGAAATGGGGTTTAACGTCCACTCGACACAAACTGGGTCATTTCGGGACTAACACATGGTTTAATTTTATTTCAATAATTTGCTTGCGCGTAGAGGTCTTTAGCAGTGGGAGGAAACCGGAGGACCCGGAGAAAACCCACGAGGTTGGACAATGACAGACTTTATGGTACAGCGCGCACGTGCTAACCATTCAGCCACCCAACCCCCCTTATTTCCATTAGAGATTAAAGTTTCACAATAATGTAGTTGCCATGGGATTCCAATAGCGCCATCTTAGAACTTCAAAATACTTGCAATATAAAAACCTGTATTTACCTTCTGAACCACATAGGATCATTGGTGGCTAAATCTACAGAGAGAGAAATGGGGTTTAACGTCCACTCGACACAAACTAGGTCATTTCGGGACTGTCATATGGTTTCATTTTATTTCAATAATTCGCTTGCGCGTAGGGGTCTTTAGCAGTGGGAGGAAACCGGAGGACCCGGAGAAAACCCATGAGGCTGGACAGATGACCCTACTCCTTGTCACGTACAACCGGGGATTCGAAACCACGCCAGTTGACTCAATGACAGGTCTTATGATACAGCACACACGTGCTAACCATTCGGCCATCCAACCCCACCTAAATCTACAGTTTAAGGGTGAAGGATTATAATTATACCATCTAGAAAAGGATCTGATTTTTTTTGTTAACCCCCAAAAGAAAATGTCTATACAATCATATCATTGATTGAGTTTCTCACATGGTTAAATGTGTAAACTATCGTTCACGGCTGTTTTATTTTTAGCTGATATCCTTCAAGAATCAGACCATCAAAGAGACTGTGATATTATACACCAAGATAACTTAAAAATGATATGATTTGTCTTTTAGATATTTATAACCTGATCTAGAGTAAAAAATAGATATGTAGATTTTTGCATGATAGAAATCATTATGATCCAAGAGAAAGGCAATCCTGTTCATCCTCCCAATCAAATTCGTAACGCTCTTCCCACAGTACTACAACACTGATAATATTCCTTGTTTATCTTTTGGGTACTAACTATTTTGACTCTTAAGTTTTCAAACTCTGTATTAAAGATACATTATGGGAGATTAGATAAAGAACTGGCAGTTCTCGCTATAATAGTTAAAAACTAGATAATGTAAAGGGAATTTGCTGACAATTTCAGTCAAATTGGTCCACTATGAACCGAGAATTAAGTGACTGAAATTTCGGCCTAGCCTTGATCATCGTTACTAAAGTCTGTACGATAAAAAACAAAGTCTCTATCATCCATTTCATGATTAAATCATGAGAATTCAGGGATTGAAATTTCGGCCTAGCCTCGATCGTCATTACTAAAGGTCTGTTCGATAAAAAACATAGTCTCGATCATCCATTTCATGATTAAATTATGAATGAAAGTCAAGTAGCAAATGGGATCATAATCCAGTAAATATTGCAGGCTAG
Organism: Patella vulgata; assembly: GCF_932274485.2. Classification (NCBI taxonomy): domain Eukaryota; kingdom Metazoa; phylum Mollusca; class Gastropoda; family Patellidae; genus Patella; species Patella vulgata. Next base: position 12,380,164 of record NC_065885.2, read on the forward strand.
CGATGCCATCGAGAGTTGATTATGGTCTGGATAAGTTAATTAATGTCTAATTAATAATTTAGATAACATTTCAGGCCTTAAGAAAGACCGGCAATTGGAAGATTTGGTTCTTGCATAATGTATGTTTAAAGAAACTGTGTGTAGGATACAGTAGTCCGTAGATAACTATAATATATTATTAATCTTTTAGAGGCATTTAGTAACTGGATAGAGCAATAAACTATATAACACATATATTTATGGAAGAACAATTACTGATTTATTTAGGCGACGTTTCGAAGAGTGCTCTCTCAACTTTATCAAGCTAATACAGTAATACAATGTTGTTGTTCTTAGTGTTTAATGTTCGCTTCCACCAAAGGTGATATCGCAGACAAGTCTTTTTTTTTTTTCCATTATCTTAGCGCATGCGCAGGGCCCCCACCCCCCCCACCCCCCCAGTAATACAAAAATGTGAGGCAAATATGTACAGAAAAATCTAAAACAACAAATCATGAAACCATACATGACAACAACAAGATCAAAGGAGGGGGATAATCATGTTTTTATTCAATGCAAGAAGGAGGTATTGATCATTTTATGAATTGATAATATAGCTAGCAAAATGTTTTGTTTTTTTATATTGTAGAGATTGGTATAACTGGAAAGAAGAGTCAGGAGCACAAGCTGTTTGTTTGTTTTGTGAATTTTCATCCAGTCATCCAGACAGGTTAAAAGCACACATGCAAGTAAGTGGGAGTATGCGAATCTTGAGCCAAACTGTGACTATAGCCCTGCGAAAACTTTTTTGTGTCTTTTTCTCTGCTCAGTAAATTGATGTTTTTGACATTTTCGTATATCTTGGTACATGTTTAGTTTTCTCAATTGACAAGTTCAATCATTGTTGTTCTTGCGTATTAATTTGATCATTCGTGGTGGTGGGGGGGGATGCGGAATATGGGTCTTAAGTGTGTGCTTTAGACCAATTTTGGTTTTATATTAAGATATCAAAGATACATTATGTAAGATTTAGATAAAGACCTAGCCATCTATAACAGTTTGAAAATAGATAATGTAAAATGAATAATTTGAAAATTTCATTCAAATTACTCTATTGTGAGCAAAGATATTAGCCTTTGAAGGTTTGACAAGACGTATGCAATAATTACAACCACCTTACTGGTTGTTCGAAGTTAAGTTTTAGCTAGGGTGACGACGGTCCCGCAAAATGTTTCAAAGTCCCGCGTCCCGAAAATCAGCCAAAATGTCCCGCAATTGCTCACATGGAACATTTCTATACAGTTATATGCATGCATCTAATCTTGCTATAGTCTATTTGAGTATTAATCTAATCAAAATACCGAAAGACCCACCACAAATTCCGTTAGGTCTTTTGGTACCAACATGTAGATGACCTTTCACTGTACATCATTCTGAAAATCCACTGAAATCCACCGGTGCGGTTCCCCCTTGTCACTGGTGCAGGACAGAGGGCCTTGGTCAACGTATACTCATTCGGATGAGACGAAAAAGAATCCTTGGCAGTTAGAATTTGATATAAGAGTAGGCCGGCGTAGCACTGGTCCCGGGCACAATTTTCCTCATAGGACACAATATGGCATATGCCTGTCTTCATTAGCCCAGTCTAGCGTTAAATCCCATTTCAATTACGTTTAACTCAAAGAAATATAATGTAATAAACATAAGAAATGGAAAATATTGACAAAAATCAACGAATATAATTTCTATAACACTGACACCCCACACTACAACCACTATTAGCAGCACAACCAACAACACCACGACCGTCACCATGCTCAAAGAAAATTAAATTAAATTTAATGAATATAATTAATTCACATATTATATTTTAAAAAATATTGTAAAGACCTGCACTACCAGTAGAAATCTCAGTTCTCAGACAGTACATCTTCTAAAATCTCCAAATATTAACTTACATCTTGGAAAACGTGCTTTGTCCTATGCTAGACCTTTTCTATGGAATAAACAACCAAAGTCAATTATTGTCAAAACAGTCCAGGGAGAGAGAGAAAAAGATAAATTGGATTTTACGCCCACTCGAAACAAACTATAATTCGCTTGCACATAAGGTCTTTAGCTTTGGGAGGAAACCAGTGGACGAGGTTAGATGGCGACCCCATTCCTTGTCACGTGCAAGCGGGAAATCGAAACCAAGTCACTTGACTCAACGACAGAACTTTTGATCTAAAATGCATGCGTTAACCAATGGGCCACCCCCCCCCCCCTCTTACCCAAATAATAATAAAATTAAATAAATACTAGTATTTGTTACATGGTGAATCACATAAACAAAAAAAACATTAGCTGACTACTGGGGCATTTGCCGTAACTGAGGACTATGTATTTCTATTTTATATAAAAAAAAACTACTGGAAGACAGCGGATGTATCAAATTGCTTCTTCCTTTATTTTGATATGTATACTTGGTTTAATGGAGTATCAATTACATGATTTAATTTTATTTCAATCATTCGCTTGCACGTACGGGTCTTTACCAGTGGGAGGAAACCAGAAGACCCGGAGAAAACCCACGAGGTTGGACAGGCAACCGCGACCCTACTCCTTGTCCCTTACAATTGAAACCACTCAATGACAGACCTTATGATACAGCTCACACGTGCTAACCATTCGGCCACCTACCCCCCCAGCATAATGCATCTTTAACCAGGCTTAACATCCTTTCTACTCAGTTATTATACAATCTCAATACGTTTCACATGATTAAACTTAAGCGATAAAATCTCAAAACGTTTCACTACCTTCGGCATGATTTGATTTTAGCGATAAACGATTAATAATTTATATATTTTGTTTGAAATGAAAGATGGGTATTTTTACATCTACAAAAGAAATTGTGTTCGTTTTTTTTTTAAATGCAAGATGATGCTGGCATACGAATAGAAAACACACTGATATGAATATTATATGGCTTGAATTTATATTGTTGCTATGTATACTATTCAAAAAAAGTAGGGGATATTTGATTTTGGGGGCATAATACTAAAATATGCAAATGACTACGAAAAAAGTCACTATAGAACCTAACAGAAGAAACATTTCCAGTTACATGTGATGCCCAAACGCACCAATAGCTACCGCATGGAATGCAGGTGATGCTTGGGATCATCATGGGGGTCCAACCCAAGATTTGCACGACTCTGACTTTGAATGTTACAGTCATTGTGGCATTGAATTCCAGGGTGGAAACATCAGTTTAATTGTTTTAGTGACCAGAAAACAAATTTTGATATGCGTCGGCTTACCCAAAATGAAAGGTTACGTGCCCTTGGCATGCTACGGATCGGCACAACACAGGCGGTAGTGGCGCGGACGATGAATGTTTCTCAGTCTGTCATAAGCAGGCTATGGTCCAGATACCGTGATACACAATCTGTACAGGACAGACCACGCTCAGGTCGACCAAGGGCGACAACTCAAGCCCAGGATCGATTTATCCGTACCTTGGCCTTGAGAAATCGTGTCATCACAGCAAATCAGATCAGCGCTCGTCTTCAAACAGAAGTTGTTATGTGTCTTTTAGTGAACTTGATATAACTAGAAACAAGGCACGTGTTAGTCACAAATTCACTGTTTACCAGACACAATCTCTCTCAATCTGATTAAAACACAGATCCTATTTCGTTTCATTTTTATAGTTCAAAATATCGTTTTACTTGTCTTTACTACGCTAGGATCTGGAAGAGTTGTTATCATTGACGTGTTCTGAATGAAGTGAGGAATTAGCCAATGAAACCGTCTGTTATGGCGAACTTTAGGCGTGTTTTGCATGAAACTGTGGGTAATCCACTAGTAACATCAATGCAGATTGGTTAATCAAATGTCTGACGTCATAGGGTCAAAAGCCTCTGACGTGACCTATCGCTACAACCGGTCAGATTTTCATGTAGTGTAGTCCATCGAAAGTATAAATAACAAAACGAAATATAGATCTGTATTTTGATCAGATTGAATCACTCTGGTCCATGTCAATTGGTCTGACACATATTTGTGTTTTGAATAATATTTTTAATACACAAAGTTTTAAATGTCAGGTAGTAGTTCATTAATGCCAGACATTTTGTCAGGTACAAGTCAAGTCATTATTTCCAGATCTGTAAATATCCCCCCTTTAAATGACATTTGGTCAAAAACAGGCTTCAAATAAAACTCTCATACTGTACAAAGAGAAAAGGGTTTAACATTCCCTATTGGACATTTTGTCAGGTACAACTATAATCATTATTTCCAGGTCTGCCGTAACGTCATTACCAGGTCAGGCCTGCCATAACGTCATTACGGGGTCAGGCCTGCTATAACATCATTATGTGGTCAGGCCTGCCATAACATCATTACGTGGTCAGGTCTGGGTCAGGCCTCCCGTAACATCATTACGTTGGGTCAGACTTGCTGTTAACATCATTACATTGCATGGGGGCTGTCATAACGCTATTACGTGGGGTAAGGCCTGCCGTAACATCATTACGTGGGAGTCAGACCTGCCTAACGTCATTACATTGAGTCAGGCTTGCCGTTACAATGCATCAGGGCTCAGACCTGCCTAAAATCATTACATGTTGTTAGGCCTACCCTAACATCATTACATGGGGTCAGGTCTGCCCTAACATCATTACATGGGGTCTGTACAATGATACTCCTGTAGACATATATCAACATTATATCACAGAAGATCGATCCCTGCATTGGCCAAGAAAGTTCATCACGATTTTCCGGTGTGTATCCCCTTGTCAATGGTGCAGAACGGAGATCCTGACAAGACCAGCTGTCAAGTCATTCTGATGGGACGAAAAACTGAGGACCCGTGTATACATTGCTGTGCACGTAAAAGATCCCCTGGCAGTTGGAATTCGATATAAGAGTAGGCGATAGTGCCGCTGCCTGGGAAAAATTTCCTTCATAGCACACTGTATGGCTTATGCCCATCTTCATTAGCAGAACAGTAGGATGTTAAACCCCATTTCATTTCATTTCTATTACAGAATTGACTAACGGCAGTCAGTTATTTATTTGAAAATGACAAAAACTCAAAGGGTTTCATGATTGCTATATTTTTTATTTAATTTTTCAGGAACTACATGATTTTGACCTTCATGAACTGAAGCTTAAATTGAATCTGAATTTTTACCAGAAAGTAAAATTAATTAACTACATAAGACGACAGGTAAACTTCAAATATTTATTCTTCTCTTTCTCAAGCAAAGAAACCAGGAGATTCACTAAGACAGTTCCTGAGGATTTTCTAGCATGGTTTCCCTTTGTCAGTGGTGCAGGATGGAGGGCCTTACAAGGACAATGGGACGAAAAAACCCAGGTCTTGTGTACACATTGGCATACAAGTGAAAGAACCCTTGACAGTTGGAATTTGAAATAAGAGTAGGCTGTAATGCCACTGTCCAGACAAAATGTCCAACATAGGACACTGCATAGCATATGCCTGTCTTCATTAGGCATGACGGTACAGATAAATAGGACATCAAACCCCATTTCATTTCTCAAACTGAGCCGGATTAAGATTTTGTAGGCTCCTGGGCTACAGGTACTGCCGGGTCACTAGTCTAGAAGAGTTACCTACCAGCCATCCCAGATATACAGTACAGTGTGGTAATATTCATAAATGAAATAACCTTTCAATTAATCATTGGAGGTCATTCAGATTGTAAGAAGCTCCAGGGCTGGCTGCAGCCCCTAAAACCTGTGCCTTAATCCAAGAAATAGTGGCTCAGTGACTATACTAACAGGAAATGATCCTTGGTTAGATTCTGGTGTTGGCCATAAAATTTCTTGATGATTTTCCAACCAGGTTTTCCCTTGACATGGAATAGTTTCTAGATGGGATGAAAAACCAAGATCTTGTGTATTATGTATGTTTTAGATCTGCTTAAAGTTGGAAATTGAATTAAGAGTAGGTCATAGCGCCTCGGTCCAAGTAAACTTTAGCTCATAGCACCACTGTGCAATGGTGTATGCCGGTCTTCATTAGCCCAGTCTTCATTAGCCTATTCAGTGCAAAAAAATAAGTCGATAAGTTCCATTTCCGCATGGAATAATTGCTGATTAAATTGGCTTTATTCTCAGGAAAACAACATTCCTGCAATAACGGATGTTATAAAAGCAGCATAAAGTATTAAAAGAGCCAATTTACCAGTCTGAGTGGTGGGGTTTTTTGTCTTATAATTCATAAGTATGAAGTTCTTTTTTTTTTTTTTTTTCTAAGTTTTTTTGTCTGTACTGGTAATTGAATATGTTATGAAGTTCTTTTTTTTTCTTTCTAACTTTTTTTGTCTGTACTAGTAATTGAATATGTGCATGGTAACCTTTCACCATCCTATACAAAAGATAGGTTGCCAGGCAATGAAACAACATAGTAGAACTTGACTTATCGAATAGCCGATTGGTTTTAATGGTGATTTCATCTTTATAACTTCTTGGAAAGTGCCAGCAATTTTGAAAAATGTGATGTGTAAAAACAGTTATTACAGTGTTTAAATGACAGGTTGATTAGACGACGATTTCCCTTTAGTAGACAGAGAGAGACTAACACATGCTTCAATTTTATATCAATAATTTGCTAGGTTGTAGGGTTTCTTTAGCAGTGGTAGAAAACCGGAGGACTCAGAGAAAACCAACCTTGTCAAGTGCATGTGGACAATCGAAACCATGCCACTTGCCTCAATGACAGACCTTAAGATCTAAAGCGCATGTTTAACCCTTTTTGCCACCCCCCAACCTCCTTTATTATGCAGTAGGGATCCAGAGTGCCTCAGTGAGTAAGGTGATGGCCCACTAACCAGGGTTTCCTAGGTTTGATCCCAATGTTGGCCGAGAAAGTTTGTAGTCGTTTGGACAAAAAAACATGTTTTCAATATATATCCAGTATATGTATACTCTTCAAAAAAAGTAGGGGATATTCAGAAACAATACAAAACTGCGGAAATGCACTGCTGTTTTTATTAGAGGTAACCAGTGTATGTTAATAACAGACCAATTGCCTACACATAAATATAAACAGTTCATATGGGCGGATTATCTGATGGCCCCATTTCACTCGCAAAGAGATACACCGTCAAAAGTGAAAATGGACGTTTTTGATTTTTGTCTTAATGAGTAATTGCTCCATCAATCCTCAGACATTCAGCAATTCGTCGTGGCATGCTCCTAATTAAACGTCCAATCACGATTTGGGGCAATCTGACCCACTCCTCCTGCAGTGCCACGGCTAATTTTTGCAGTGTTGTCGGTTGACTTTGACGTTGACAAACACATCTCACGCTAAACAGTATATCTTATGAAAGAACCGATAGGAAAGCAAACACGGATAGGATAAACCAGCAAGCAGCAGTTTTCATCAACCCTTCCTTGAAGTGTCAAATTTGTCAATGAACCCCTCCCACGTGTATGGCGCTATTGCGTGTCGCATGGGCAGCTCAGTGGTTCTGTTGGAGCGATAAGTTCTTCGTCTGTGACATACTCTCAAAGCATGTCAAGTGTCCATGACTATTTATCATATCACAACCTGCATAGGTATTTGCATTTCAATATCCCCTACCTTTTTTTAAGAGTATATCTTCAGGTATATCAATGTCTGTGTTATGTTATATATCTTCAGGTATATCAATGTTCGTGCTATATATTTCAGGTATATCAATGTTTGTGTTATGGTTGTCATGAAGAATTAGAGAATAAACAGACATTACTAGATCATATGCATACAACTGGTCATACATCTAAAATACCTCCAGTTAGTGTATGGGACCAACCTCAGTAAGTCAAAAACCAAATGAAATGGGGTTTAAAATCCTACTGTTCATCTCCGACTCGGTTAAGACAGCAACACACAGTGCAGGGTAATTTTCCTCGGAGAGCGGCGCTACGGACTAATCTTATTTTCGAATTTGCAACTGTCAAGAATTCTTTTATGTGCGTGGTCACCTGTCAATCATGCCCAGCCTTCATTAAGAACATGCTATCCTCCCGACTTAATGGATTTTGCCCACATAGTTTTCTTCATTAGACATTTGTCATCAATTTATAATGTTAACCAAAAGTCATTATCTGCGACAGTCTTACGATATTCAAAACATCATTTCTACAAATAAACGAGGCTTTTGAAATGAAATGGGGTTTAACGTCCTATTTTTCCGCACCAATCAGAATAATGAAGATAATGATATGCCATGATGTGGACTATGAGTGACATTTTGCCTGAACAGCAGCATGTCTGTCTACTTTTCCATCTAATTCCAACTGTTCACTCTTCTTATTTCTTACATGTGCACAGCAAGGTTTACATACGATCTCAGGATTTTTGCATGTAAAAGAATTCTCTGATGATGGAATTCTAAACAGGCCATAGCACCACTGTTCCGACAAATTTTCCTTATAGGACATGCCTGTCATCAATAGCCTGTCTTTATTAGCCCATTTGGTGCAGCAAAGTAGGATGTTAAACTCCATCTCATTTGAACTATAATCTGATAAGCATTTGGTGCTTGTCATGTTATTGGTTGTTCTATGTGTGATGCAGTCCACCAGAACGGGCTCCAAGATCTCCAAGCTTCTTGGTTTTTTCGTCCCATCCAAATGACTATACACTGTTCTTGCCAGGCTCTCTGTTCTGCACCACTTACAAGGAGGGACCCCGCCAGTAAATCCTGATGAACTTTCTCAGCCAACGTCGACGGGACCTCCAGGTTAACGAGCCAACATCCTACCCACTGAGCCAGCTTGGCTACTATATTAGTGAAGAGATTATGAGTGGCGGCTTGTATGGTTTAATGGGTGTGCTTTAGATCATACTGTCTGTCATTTAGTCATGTGACATAGTTTCGATCCCAAGCTTGTATGTGATAAGGGATAAGGTTGCTTACTCATCCTCTAGGTTCCTTCCAAAGAGTGGACATTAAACCCCATTTCTCTCTCTTTTTTAACCCAATGTACCTATTAACTACTTTATACTTGCAGTTTAGTGTTTTATGACCCTGATATAGAAACTTTAATCATAGTTGCTTTTGATCAGTTCAAGCACAGTTTATCCTTACAGCATGTTTATTTATTTATCTTCAATAATCAGGTTTCTAAACCTTCATGTATAAAATCAATATGATTGATTATTGTTTTTAAGGTATTATTGATTATTTGTTTATAGGTATTTATTTATTGATTATTTGTTTATAGATATTTTTTATTTTTTATAGGTATTTATTGATTTTTTTATAGGTATTATTGATTGTTTATAGGTATTATTGATTGTTTAGAGAGAGAGAAAGAGATGGGGTTTAACGTCCACTCGATACAAACTAGGTCATTTCAGAACTAACATATGGTTCAATTTTATTTCAATAATTCACTTGCGTGTAGGGGTCTTTAGCAGTGGGAGGAAACCAGAGGGCCAGAGAAAACCCACGAGGATTGACAGACAACCCAACTCCTTGTCACGTACAACCTGGAAATCGAAACCACACAAGTTACAGAGCTTTTGATACAGTGTGCACACGCTAACCATTCGGCCATCCAACCCCCTTCAATAATCAGGTTTCTAAACCTTTATGTATAAAATCAATATGATTGATTATTGTTTTTATAGGTATTATTTATTGATTGTTTATAGGTATTATTGATAGTGGGGATCACGTGGCTAAGTGGGTAAGACGCTGGCTCGCTAGCCTGGAGGTCGGGTGTTCGATCCCTGCATTGGCCAAGAAAGTTCATCCAGATTTTCCGGCGTGGTTCCCCCTTGTCAGTGATGCAGGACGGAGGGCCTGACAAGGACAGCTGTCTAGTCCTTCAGATGAGACGGAAAAAAACGAGGTCCCATTTATATATTGGAATGCACGTAAAAGATCCCCTGGCAGATGGAATTCGATATAAGAGTAGGCGATAGTGCTGCTGCCCGGGCAAAATTTCCCTCATAGCACACTGTATGGCGTATGCCCGTCTTCATACAGGAGCAGAACAGTAGGACTTAAAACCCATTTCATTTCATTTCATTTCATTATTGATAGTTTATAGGTATTTATTTATTGATTGTTTATAGATATTTTTGATTGTTTATAGATATTTTTGATTGTTTATAGGTATTTATTGATTGTTTATAGGTATTTATTGATAGTTTATAGGTATTGATTTATTGATTGTTTATAGATATTATTGATTGTTTATAGGTATTTATTGATTGTTTACAGGTATTTATTGATTGTTTATAGGTATTTATTTTTTATAGGTATTAATTGTTGATTGTTTAAAGTTATTTATTGATTGAGTATAGGTATTTATTGATTGTTTATAGATGTTATTGATTGTTTATAGGTATTATTGATTGTTTATTTTTAGGTATTATTTTCCCACATACGAGAATGATAATCTATTATGTCAGTTAGAGGATGATGAAGAGGGATTAGATGACGAAGATGCCACTGTTCCTATTATTGCTGAAGATTTACCGGTTACCCATACAACATCTATTGTTACTGATGAACTTAGGCAAGAGTTACTATGGTTGTGATTGATTGTTTCACCAACACTGCTGGTCGGGACTAGAGTTATCTCCCCTTTTACCAATTGGAAAGCTGATTGTGGTCATCTTATTAAACAGAGACAGAACAGTTTTGCAGTTTGAAATATTGTAATGGGGTGTTTGAAATGTAAATTATATGTACTGTGATATTATATGAATAAATTAAATGTTACATATAGAATTAAATGAGTAGTCCACATTATATTCATGAACGTGGCAGTCACGGGGGTGGGAAGAGGGAGAAAGAGAAACTCATATTTTCGTAACAAACTGAAATAGTTTTACTGAACAATCCTCTATTGTCAGTATTATTTTAGGGTTTATTAAATACACTTTATACGCCCCAGCTATTCCTTTTGTATAGGTCCATATTGAAATTTGGTTTTATATTTTGTCACATCTCTGTCCTTCCACAAACAATTGTTAACACTCTTGAGGCTAAAACTTACCTTCCGATTGGTTTTGAATTTGTACCCAGCGATGACAGTGTTTATTTCTTGGGATCAAGAAGAATCCTATTGATTCTAATTTTAAATGATTTGAAAAATCTTGTGGATGCTCTAGATCACTTTGAAAAACAAAATTTATCATGTGATTTGATTGTAATGATTATTTTTGTGGGACCTTTTTTTATTTTTACTTACAGAGTTATTGCCCATTATCAAGTCCTTCAAGTATTGTGCTTTGGAAGACTTAGCTGCTATGTCCATGTTTTGTTTCCTGATATCATATGTTCAACAGTCATTTTTGACTGGATCTTTTTTGGAAAAGGCGAGAGATGTGGTTTAAATCACTCAAAACAAACTTTGTCATTCTGTAACTAACATATTGTATAACTTATATTCAATAAGTTGTTTGCGCGGGTCTTTAGAATGGGGGAGGTAACTGCAGAACAATAGAAAACCTACGAAGTTGGACAGATGATCCTGGGAACTCATCATCAAATTCGAACTGTCGAGGGGTCTTTGACTGGTCAATGTATACAGTATACGCAACACCCTTTTTTTTATGTACCATCCTGACAAGTAGATTCTGTTTCTTGCCATACTCTCCATCCTACACCACCAATGAGGAGAAACCAAACTTGGAAACTAGAGTGGAATTTTCTCCGCCAGCACTGGAATCAAACCTGGGACTTACTGTCAGTGAACCACTGCCTTACTCAATGAGCAACCATGTTTTCTATAAAGTTAGCCTTGTGAACAACATGTACCTACTTCCAACACCTATTAGACCTGGGAGCCACGGTGGCTTGCTAACCTGGAGGTCCCATGTTCGATCCCTGCTGTGGCCAAGAAAGTTCATCAGTAATTTTCTGGTGTGGTTCCTCCTTGTTAGTGACGCAGGACGGAGGGACTGGCAAGGCACAACGTATAGTCATTCAGATTGGACTAAAAACCAAGGTCAAGTGTACACATTGTGTACATGTAAAAGAACTCTTGTCAGTTGGAATTCAAAATAAGACTAGGCCTTCTCTCAAAGCACACTTCATGGCAGATGCCCTTCATCATGAGCCCAGTAGGACGCTGAACCCCATTTTATTTCATATTACACTTCTCTCATGACGATAAAAATGTAATGTAGTTATTGAAGGGAGACAACTCCATGTATAATTTCAAGTACTTTGGTTATAGTCTGCATTTTAGGAGGGAGAAAACGGGGTTTGACATCCAATCAACATTAACTAGGTCATTTCAGGGCATTTAATGTCCACTCGACACAAACTGTCATTTTGCGACTAACGTATTGTTCAGGTTTATTTTGATAAGCTTGCACGTAGGTGTCTTTAATAGTGGGAGGGAACTGGAGAACCAGGAGAAAACCCATGAGATTCGACATTGACCCTACTCCAGGTCACACACAAGCGAAGAAACAAAACCATGCCACTTGACTCAATGACAGCCCTTATGATCTAAAATGCATGTATTAACCCATTCAGTCACTCCACCTCCTGTATGTATGGTAATACAAAACACCATACATCAACTGAAACAGTCATCTAATGTCCCAAATCCCTCCACAGACCAGTTTATGCTATAAGAATTAAAGGTCCACATCGAACGCTAATTGGAATACAATTCACAATAGATAATTCTAGATTCATGTGTAGTAAATATCTCCGGACAAAAATTTGATCACATTTTATTACTTTGAATTAACATTGAATAATGCATAGGAAAAAAAATCTGATCGAACAGTCTTCAAAAATCTCTTTGAATTCAAATTATGCGACCAGTAGTTATGAGATGAATGAAATGAATGAAATGGATTTAAACATCCTTTTTTTCTTCACCAACACAGGATCTTGGGTTTCTTATCCCATCTGAAGAACCAGAAGATGTTCCTAGCAAAGCCCTCCGCCACTCACAATGGGCAACCATACTGAAAAATACCCCAATACCAGGATCAAAAACTCCTTTTTAGAGGGTCAGTGAGCCTTAGACACTGAGCTATCTTGGCTCTGATATGCAATAAAGAGAGGGAGATGGGTTTAACGTCCAGTCCACTCAACACAAACTAGGTCATTTCGGGACTAACATATGGTTCAATTATATGTCAATAATCGCTTGCACGTAGGGGTCTTTAGCAGTGCGAGGAAACCGGAGAAAACCCACGAGGTTTGACAGATGACAATATGCAATTAAAGCTGAAAATGATTATTGTAATGATTTATTGATGATTTACCCCAGCAGATTTTTCTTTCTTTTATAGCACTTGTGTTTACATACATGTAAAATAATAAAACAATTATTGGTTATTTACATATACGTTCGTCTGTATGATAACCAAATTTTATTCTAGAATGTAAAAATTATTTTTTAATCACTGGGATATTTGTGGGGGACCAATGGATCATACTTGTATGTACAAAACAAGAAGAGTGGAAGATATTCTACTATTTACACTCAGAATGGTATCTGTCAAAACTAATAGAATGCTAGACAACAATATAATCATTTTAAAAATTACATCTAAAAAATCCATTGACAATTAAATAGATAACATGTTTATATATCTCTCTCACAAACTGGATGGCACATGTTAAATTATTAATACAGAAATTATGACACCCCTTCCTTCTATAACTATACACCAGGGATGCTGTTTCAAAATTTTGCTTGTCCGACATTTTTTAATCAGGGTTAATTTAATAATTAGTGTTGAACACTATAAAAGGGTTGATCACTCAATCAATCATTCCTGAAGAACAATCAAGATTAGAAATAGTTACGATTTCACCTTTGGTGGAAGTAGATGTAAAACGACAGGAGCGAATGAATGAATCATACATATTATCAAGGACAATCGAAATTAGAAATAGCTACATCCTTAGCACAGTCAATTTTTGGGGGAAATCGGAATATAACGCACCATATCTTGATGTTCTATTGAGCATATTCCTGGTCAGAGGTTTGCCGACTCACGTAGGTAGGACATTATCCTACATATACGGACAAAACAGCATCCATGCTTATTGCTATACACTATACAAAGTTCTCAGAGTTTCCAAATGACATTTATAATAGAAGAAAATATGATGAATGATACATGTACATGGTATTTGAAGCCGGGGAATTACATTTATATTTATAAAACTGATCTCAAACTAATGGCTTCACTTTTACAATGCAGACAGATTTAAATTGTCCCTATTGATCACAGTAACTAGCGCATTTTATACTTTAAGGATTCTGTCATTTCAGACAGTTCTCCTTTAAAGTCCAAGTCTATTTGGAAATCCAAATCTCTATTATTTTGTTGGTTTGGTTTCATAGAGAAGGTTCCATTGATCTCTTCGCCCTTTTTAATGGTTAAATCATTATCTCCTAGATAAAACACTGTCTGCTTCCAGTGAGTGTATGGTGCTTCAGGTGCTGTTGAAAATCCAGTCCTTTTGTGCGACTTAGTAAATTCAATATTGAAAAATGTGACAAGAGCATGTAAGTAATCACTTCTTCGACATTGGAGATGGAAAGGCGTGTTGAAAACCATATCCTCTACTTTGACGGTGTAGATATCAACTTCCTTCACGAGGCATGAATTGGTCACGACTTGCTTCGGGTCTACGACATCTACCAGGGGTTCGTTTATGGCAACTCCTCGAATAATACTCATGTCGAATCCATAGACGTTATCCCACCAGTTGATCTTCTCATCCTTATACTGACGATCTTCGATTCCGCAGACGTACAGCGTAGCTCTGTCTGGAAAGATTAAACCCCCAGGGGCCAACCACTTATCTCTTGCGTGAATAACGGTATTCAACATGGATTCGTAGAAAAGACAATAGCCCATCCACTCACTGATAATAATATCAACATGTTCGATACCATCGGGCAGAACAACTTCTTCAACTTTACCTTTTACGAGTGTTATGGTGTTCTCGAATTTGTTGTCAATTATTATTTTCTTAGCATAGTCTATAATACTTGAGCATTCAATTCCAATGACTTTCTTGGCTCCAGCTTTTGCAGCAAACATACTCAGAATGCCAGTGCCACAGCCAACATCTAAAACTATTTTATCTTTGAATAAATGTTTATTGTAATACATTGAGTTTCTGTACGTTAGTGTTCTTACTTCATCTTTCAACATCTCCTCATGGATTCCAAAATGTGCATAGGAATCAAAATAATAGTCCTTAGACGTCATATCATCGGGATTGTTTGCAGCCTCTGGTTTTTCAGGACTGGTGGTACTTGGTGTAGCTTCCATTTCGTCAGCCATTTTCAATTTTGAACTAGTTCTTTAATTCACAATGCCTTTTTCTGTTTTCACCGCTACTTCGCGCACATGTCGTCTTCAATCGGAACTTCCGAGCACGTGGTTTAACCCGCGCATGGTCAATGATCTCATTGTTTGGCGAATCAGATCTCTGAGCATGCGCAATTTGTTAGAACACGATCCAGTATTCCGAATGAATTTTAAAAAAAGTGACGACCTCAAAAGTTATTTTTGAATAATAATTTCCCAGAGACTACTGTAATCTTTATGTTTCTATTTTAATAAATGTTTTTATTGTTAATCAAATGTTATTTAGCAAATTTCAGTGTTTCAAAAGCTTTTTGTGTGCGCTCATGTTTCAATTCAAATCCACACAAAATTCTCTATAATATATTGCAATACGACTTTAAAACGACTATAAGCATGACATAACATATAGTTTTAAATGGAATACATATTTTAACTTGCAGTTGCTCAGTTAGGACATTTTCAACAGCTAAAATTTAATAAAAAGAAACAAAACATCAAGCGCATTTTATTTGCGTTTAACTTTATATTCGAGTACCGGTAATAAAAATACTAAAAACAAAAACAGTTGTTTATTATACTACTAGGTGTGTCCTAATTTGTATTTAGTGTTATTGTGTATTTTTATTGCAAATTCAATCTTGATTTTTCTAATTTGTGTCGAATTATTTCTTGGAGAAAGAACAACTTCTCTTTAACGCCACGCCTTAAAATGTTGTTATCTCCCTTGCACAGAGTGTGGTATTTTTTAATCTCGGCTTTTAAACTGTATTACGGTCGTTTCGTCTTACATCGGCAAAATAATTTTTGTTTTAAAAATATTATATTATGCTGTGTATTGTATATATATTGTTGCTTATTTTGAAAACGATATCATAGATATAAGGGTATTTATTTGATTTGGGAAAGAACCTTGTCCCTTCAATGATGGAATAATTATAGTTGGTATATGCCTACTGAACGTATAGCCTACACAGCGCCGGATTAGCACCCCCCCCCCCCTTCCAAAAAAAAAGAGAAAAATTCTCAGTTGCGCAAAAAAACGACGTATATGGTCGGCCCTAGGACTCCATCTGTTATTGGCAGCGATGGTACCCTCGACCCGTAGGATTATCAGTCTTGGACATTTGGCGCCCCTTCCTATTCAATCCATGGTGGCCCGTGTCTCGGTTGAAATCCGAGAAATCGGTGTTACCGATGATGCCTCGTCCTCGTCGTACTTTCGAAATCGTCCTCGTCGTACTTTCGAAAAGGTATCCGTGTTTTTTTTGTTTTGTTTTTTTTTTTTTTTTTTTGGGGGGGGGGGGGTCGACGTTTAGCCTCTAGACTATAATTATTTGATAATTTAGTGTGTATAAAATATATGTATTTACTGTATAGACTACATTACTTACGATATTGGATCAGGCTAGGATGAGGATTTTTGCGGGAATTGTAAACGTTATGATTCATTTATGCGAGTGTTTACTACTTGTTAGTTGTGTTTTACGTCCGCTTCCACCGAGGTGATATCGCAGACAAATGCGAGTGTTGCGGCCGGTTTGTTTTTATGTCTATCATAGATCAGCCTTCACGTAGTTGTTTGAGTAGGCGTGTCTCCTATCGGTAGTGATTCTCCTACCGGCGGGGATCGTGGCATAGAAGAAATGGCTTCGATTTAAGATGACTTGTAGTGGGGGTCGCGTCAGGGGTCATACGAGCGGTTTTTGACCCTATGACGTTAGACATTTGATTAACCAATCAGCGTTGGGGTTTTTTGGGTAGGATACCCACAGTTTCGTGCATCTCACGCTATGAACTGCTGCAACAGACCGTTTCATTGGCTAATCCTTCACATCAACCAAAACACAGGTTATATAACTATTCTTCCAGATCATGGCGTAGTAAAGACAAGTAAAACGAAATTTTAAACTAGAAAAAAACGAAATGAAATAGGATCTGTGTTTTAATCAGATTGGCCGACTTCAAATTAGGTTTGATTTATACTGATGTCCAAAAGAAAGTATACACACTAAAAGTATGACTAAGTTTTGTTTAGATTAAAAACATTTGATAAAGCATTACTGAGTTTGTCTCTTGCGTCCAAACTCAACATTTCTAAGCAAAATAAAAATGTGAAACAAATTGACATTCTACCCAAATACTGTATAGGCCTACCATGGAAAAACGACTTTGGTTGATGCAGCACAAAATGCACAGTGTATACTTTCTCTTAGACATTAGTATAGTTACATCCATGTGTGTGAAATAATACAGGCTAAGTTGTGGTTACTTGGGTTAGGTTAGGGTCTCAGCATGCTCAAAGCCCCATCATAGCTAATCCGGGCACATTTTTTTTGAATTGTCTGTATGTTTGTGTTTTCCTGAGTACGATTTCCTGTCCGCGTATTTGTTTTTGTATAAATTTTGTGTAGTGTAGTCCCCCTGCAACGAATATAATGTTTGTTACTGAGCGACGTTTCGTCAAGAAATCTCTATTTTTAATCTTTCCCCAACTTCTCTGACTTTGATGAAAAGGCCTATATTGTTTTGTTCCTGCTGTATTACTTTACTGTTTGCTAAGTATATTTGCCTATCGCGGGTCTTTCTTTAGGCCTTTAACGAGATTAGAAAAATTTAATGATTTAATTTAATAATGGAGAAGTGAGGCTAAGAGTCGAATGTATCACTACTGTTGTTACGATAATAAACATTCAATGTACACATCTTGTCAAAACTATAAACGGTGATAACTTGGCTCAGAAAAAATAATTTGAATAAAATTTTTAATATATGTGACACTATCCTGTGTCGCGGTACCAAAAAGGAATTATATGTGACAATATCCTGTGTCGCGGTACCAAAAAGGAATTATATGTGACACTATGGGGACAGATGAGCGTCTAGGACCTTGCTTGGACTTCACGTTGTTGGGTGAATTATCTCAATCATCAATTAATTGACTCTGGAACGCCGTATATGTTGTTACTAAGTTTATCTAACGAATACAGCAAACTACAACGGTTACATACACGAAACTACAATATCTATGATAGTTACTTTTCGAGTTATTAAAATCTCCACGGTCTGAGTTTAATACCCTTTCTAACTCAACCTAACGGCTTAAACGTGGCAAGAGCCACATACTTCTTGTTAGTTCTACATAAGGTTCGCGCCAGGATGATGTGTTCGCCCTAGCCTCTAAGCCGAGGAGGCTAAAGGTATGGTGATCCCCTGAGCACTGAATGATTGTCTGTGAGTTAGACTAAGATAGTAGCAGAGTAATGCAAGCTACTTCATTAACCTAATTTTTGTCACACATCATGTAGGTAAAGATTTCTATATTAAACAAAACACTTTTCTTTAACCTAAAATAAACCTATAGTGTTATATATATTCATTTTTCATTATCTATTTTTGAACTATTATAGCAAGAACAGACAGCTCTTTATCCAAATCTTACATAATGCATTTTTACCCGGTTGATGTGTTATTTAGAGTGCGATGTTAAACCCCATTTCATTTCATTTCTGGCTGTCAAGATAATTTGCCTTGGTAACGTCGCGCACTTTCAAATTATATAAGATCGTACCATATGGTTTTATTCACTGCATTAATACGTCTATCCCTAGTTGTTTTAAAATTAATTTGATTTATAATGTTGTATCCTTTATATCTAACCGCGCTAGAAATGACCACGCGGTATAATTTGATTAACTAGTACCCCCGTGTACTTTATTTATATCCCATAAACCTTTAAAAGGGTGTTCCCACCTGTACATGTTATATAAGCCATGTCTCTGTGTATGTTTGTAGTTGATTTAAGGGACAATTATATCCCCAATCCAATATCGAAGCCTTCTTCACAGACGGTCAGATCAAAGAGAATTACGCTAATGGGTTTTGGTCACGGACCATGAAATACATTTATAACTTATCATTTGATCAACTGAATAATCTTTTAGTTTGATATAGTATAAATCATGGCTGTTATTAACAGCTTGCAACTTTCACTAAAAGCAACTGACTTCTTCAACTGCGAAATTTTGAATTATTTTGCAGACTGAAATGCAATGAAATGGGGTTTAACTGCTGTGCACAGGACCTTGGGTTTTCAACCCATCCGGATGACTAGACAGTTGTCCTTGTCAGGACATTTGTCCTGCAATTTTGCAGGCTTCAATAGTGTAAAAGTTGAATCACTAACAGGAATATAGGTCCACAAATCTTTCATTTCTGTTCAGTATTTTAAAGTTATGCTAAATTGAAAATTTCCCAACATTCAGCATTTCCAGTAGATGATATGAACAAACCAGTGCCACCTGTAAGTGTTGGGTAAAACTTTTGATGGGCTTCTTTTTAATTCCATTGAATCCATGCAGGGAGATTGTTTAGTGTTGATATTTTGATTTCATGTTCCTAAATAAGCTTAAATGTTATATAATCAATTTGAGGACATTTTAGTGTGAAATAAACACAAAATTGTACAATGTCTGAAAAATTGAAATTATCAAATTGTAGCTAGAATCATGAAAATCCGAAGTTGTCCAGTCCCTTTATCCAAAGAAAAGAAAAAGCTAAGAAAGTAAGATAAGATAATTTATTGTATCAAATACAATTAAATTAAAAATACATAAAATGTTTTGGAATAAAATGAAAGAAGGTTGGAATAATAATAATAATAATATGAGAAGCCTTAAATTGGCAGCATACAAAATAGAGATAAAAAACATGGATAAAACTACAATAAACATACGCAACTACATAATAATGCACGCAAAAACATAGTGACTATAATAATAATTGTAACAAAAGAGGCGCCTACCAGAGGCAGCATTCAGAACATAAATGTAATAAAATACATCAAATGTAAAAAAAATGAAAAAAAAGACCACATTAAACATTAACAATTAGCCAAACAACAATATAAAATGAAAAACCGGGTACTGTAGGAATGCTGTTCATATAAATAACAGTTTGATTAATTGTTAGTTTTAAAAAGATTTTAATTAAGTAATTGTTGGACCTTTGAACACAATTGAATTAATATTATGCTTTAAAGAGACCAATGTTTTATTTTGAATATTATTTCTAGTTAGAAAAATAAGTTAATTATTTACATACTTCATACTTCATTTGTTGATGTATATCAATGTTTACTAGAGTTTCAAACTCTTATAGTCATTAGTAATATGAGTCATGTCCATAACTTTGAACACAGGCTACACGTTAAGCTATTGGACCCATTCATGTTGAAAAATATAAGATCATTTATAAAAAAAATCACTCCATTACATAGCAATTAGCAAATAACATACAGTATATAGGTCATGCATTTCCTATCTTCCTTTAAAAGATTTTCAATAAGGAAACTCTTACTATAGGTTCAGTACATGCCACAAAATTCAAATTTATAACAGGAAATTCATTGAAGTTCAGGAAACTGACATCCATGTAGCATAGATATAGGACTATTGACTTATTAAGTATTATGGATGATATTTAATTGTTTATATTCCTCATTCTAACAATGATATGTAGGCTATAGCTTAATCTTTTAGCACTTGGTATATGTAAATATTGAGTACCCATCCAATTCCACTGTTCCATAGACCACCTCAAACTGCCAGAGATTTGTGAATAGATCTCCATGTTGTAGGATCGTATATTAGTTCCTGGGGGTGCTGCATCTATTCACACGACTCAAGCGGTTTGGGTGTTCGAAGGAGCTCTAGTTATTGAAGGGTGAACGGTTAATGAAACGTTTTTATACAACAAACTGCATTCTTACATTAAAGTATTGTAGTAGAATTACACACATAAAAGTATGGAGAGGAGTTACACACATACATGTATTGTCGACATTTAAACTACAGGTAAAATAATTAATCAGTGATGGATACAGGATATTAGGTAAATGGGGGGGGGGGGGCGGGCAGAGGGGTTGTTTCTCCAAGAAAGTTTGGACCCAAATATAACATTCAATTTCTTATCAGCTACATCACCCTAGCCAACAACATGCACAAATTTACACGTTTCATTGAAACAGAATAATAAATGATTTCTATACAGTCACTTAGGGGGTTCAGGCCCCCTAGGAACCCTGCCTGGATCCACCACTGTTAATTATACCATACTGACAATCATAAACAACAATATTCAAATAGAACTACCATACTAATGACTTGGGTACGTTTAACTGGTAAAAACAAATTTAGAAACATTCAATATCATTCAATTA
This sequence comes from Patella vulgata, assembly GCF_932274485.2. Lineage (NCBI taxonomy): Eukaryota > Metazoa > Mollusca > Gastropoda > Patellidae > Patella > Patella vulgata. Next base: position 12,401,688 of record NC_065885.2, read on the forward strand.
AACAAATCTGATTCTTACTTGATTTACAACACTGACCAAATACTCACTTCAGATGCATTCTTTTGGCTTTTATATAACAACATACAAATTTTAAGTTTACAAAATAAAATATTTATATAAATTGTGACAACATTGTCTTCAGATTCCGGAAGTTGATATTAAGTACATTTACAGTATGAAATAAATAATATAGGCAAGCAATAAGACTAAATAGCATTAAATATATAATAATATTATAAATATTGTGCAGTGTAAACTACTCATAAAGAAAATATATCGGTGTGTTTGATTAATTCATGCGGTTTAATATAGGATGATAATATCTGACTAGACTGTCACATCTTGAGCCTTGCTGTCTCCATTTTGAACAGCTTTTTGTTGAGACATCTCTGCCTGCATCTTAGCCAGCATCTGCTGCATTCTCTGAATCTCAGCATCTTTATCTCTCAGTTCCTTCTCTCGATCACTATCTGTCTGAGTTAGAGTTCCTCTTGGTTTTTTAACAGGTTCACCCTTTTCAATCTTCTGAGCTCTATAATTCTCATAATGGATTTCTTGGGTTACTTCTTGCAGGTCCTGCATGTGAGTGATCAACATTGTTCTAAGTTTAATAAAATCACAATGTTCTGGATTCTCCACTTCCACAACTCCCCAAGGATACATTCGACCTCTGACCTTGCGACTTTTCACTTCAATAACTGTGTTGGCACCAATAACAGCAAAAGGAACAGCCGACCGCAACTGCTTGGACTGTTCTTTAAAATCTTCATCTTCATCAGATTCACAATCAGGAAGAGAATAGATGTTGATTCCACATTCATCTATTTGATCCAATATCTTTCTCTTTAAATTGAAGACTTCTTGTTTGGTCAGGGTGTCGGCTTTGGCAATAACCGGTACAATGTTGACTTTATGATGCACAGCTCGCATAAATGCGATGTCATGTGGTTTCAACCCATGTCCTGATGGATTAACGAAATAAAAACAGCAGTGAACTCGATTGTCAGTAATGTGACGTCTGTTGAGACCGCTCTCGTCATTTAAGAATCTTTCGAATTGATCGTCGATGTATTGTATAATGGGTATGAAACAATCTGCAGAGTTCAAAGAATCGCCAAAACCTGGAGTATCTACAACGGTTAATCTTAGTTTTACTCCACGTTCTTCTATCTCCACCGTTGAGGCATCAATTCGCACCGTCTGCTTAATTTTCTCGAGAGCTGAAGGAATCACTCGGTCTGGGTACAAATCTGTCAAAAATAGACTGTTTACTAGAGTCGATTTGCCTAAACCAGATTCTCCGACCACCATTAACGTAAACTCGAATCCTCTTTTCACAGATTTTCTGTGAACTTGATTTGGAAGATTAGCAAATCCGACATAACCCGGCTGTTCTGGATTCGTAAATTGCCTTTGTCTGGAGTCCGCCATCTTTTCCGACCGGAGATATCAGTGGAGTTACTCCCCTTTATGAATATGCGGCAGTGATTCATTTTAAGAGTGTCAAGTATTTAAGAGCGATGGGGTTGTAAATTCTTTTATTGTCAAATCAGTCAAGGGCGTGTGTAGTCTGTATTGTTTGTCACTGTCTTATCTGATGTTGTGATGAATTACAAATAACTGCGTAAGGAATAAATCAAACCAGCAAGGCAGCAAGCATTTTACTTTAGTTAGAAGATAGACACTTGGTCCACCTACTACTAAAGGAAAAATCAGACTGGCTAACAATTTTTTTTTTATTATTTATTTTTTTCATTTTCAGATAAATTTTCAATTGACAAATTGACAAAACTGTCTACTTGTTCAATAAATAAATTATAATTCTTATTATAACGTAACTTATTTTTTAAATTTAAAACATTAGCTTATACTTTGTCCTTTCCAATGCCAATGGCGTAATTTCCGATAATGACAATAATCAATTACATTTTTATTTCCCTGGTAAACTCTTCAGTGATAGGCCTAGAAACCATTACCACTACCCTTTCATCTATCGAAAACTATGTACCCTTAATGTTTCCAAGGAATCGGTGCCAAAAAGGTCGGGTCCAGGACAGGAAAGCAAAAGGAGCACAAAGAGTAAATTCGCTGTTATGATCCAGTTAGACCCGATTAAATGCGAGCTATGCATGGAGGTGTATATATTGACAATATATACACCTCTGTGGAGTTGTCTTACCCAAACACATCTTGGCCAAATTAAGCGGCTGTAGTATGATATAACACTTAGAAAGCTACCGTTCTACAGTACGTGTATAATGATGTCACGATTGCTTACCATGTAAACAATCTTTGATATACTTGTCTATTATGTTTTCTTATCATACTTATTGTCCTATCCTTTGATCATTTATTTGAAGGAGAGAATTTATTTAGTAAAGTAATTTCCGGAGTAAACTAGGATGAAAGAGATAAAGGTATTTCTCTGTAATAACATCTATAGATAAACGGTGTGAAGAAGGTTGGTTGGAGTAATACTATTATATAACAGCATGTGTCTAGAGCTAAACTGTGGATATAATACAGACCAAGTGTCACCGAGTACAAGTAAATCCTAATTAATTTACCCCCCCCCCCCTAAAAAAAAAAGAAAAAAAAAATCAAACGGAAATCGTACAATTGATGAAAAATGAACTTTGTAAAGTTTAGTAAATTTTGTTATCGGTTGTAAGCTGTATAATAACGCTACTTTATTATATTTTTTATTTGATTAAATCTTTTATTTTATTCTTTACAAATCAAATAAATATACACCTAGTCGATATACATATTACATCAATTAATTATATGGTATCTGGAATATACTCTATTGATTTTAAATAGTTTATTTACGAAACACATAAAAATACAGGGGAAATATAATATTATAATTAATATACATATATACAATCGGTAATATACATGTACAGCAATATCAAAAATTTATTATAAATAGGGGCGTTGGATGGCCGAATGGTTAGCACGTGCGCGCTGTATCATAAGGTCTGTCATTGAGTCAACTGGCGTAGAATCGATACCCCGGTTGTACGTGAAAAGGAGTAGGATCGTCTGTTCAACTTCGTAGGTTTTCACAAGGTCCTCCGGTTTCCACCCACTGCTAAAGACCCCTACGCGCAAGCGAATTATTGAAATAAAATTGAACTTGGTCTTAGTCCCGAAATGACCCAGTTTTTGTCGAGTGGACATTGAACACACTCTCTCTCTCTCTCTCTCTCTCTCTCTCTGATTACAAATAACATAATAAAATATATAATCAACAATGCAAAAAAAAGGTTTATCAAAGAGTCTCATTATTAAACAACTATATACAAACATAACAGAAGAAGAAAAATAATTGTTTTATTTATGTGTCACACACTGTACAATAACAATACAATTAAAAAATAAAATTGTATAATGTCCGGGCGTTAAGGCCTACGATACACAACAATCATGATAAATCGTTCAAATTTGAAGATAAAAAATAAATAAATAAAAATTTGAAAGGTAGTAACTATAACATTTTACTATTACATGCCCTATATATAAAATACTAGCAATCACGTAGTAAATCGTTAAATATATACTGGATTACTGCTACTCCTCACAGGTGGGGTTTAAAGTCCGCTTCCACATAATAAGATAATCATCATAGCGTGAATGGTTAATGTTAAAAGTTGAGTACTTCTCTCATTCAATAATTAAATTCCTATAGCTTGTCTGTTGTGATAGGAATGAGTAATATTTAGTTAAAAATGAACAAAACGTGTAAAATACAGAACTTATGCCAGACACTTGTTTTAAACCGCCATGGACAACTTGCTAGATCAACTTCATAAAGATTTGGTATGTTTCCTATAACTTAGTATTCCTTATTATACGATATTTCATAAAGTACATTTGCCCACGTTGTTGCAATTGAAAAACTACATGATAAATTTTCTAAATGAAATGGTATTTAGCGTTTTACTTTTACGCACTAAATGAAGTAATGAAGATGTTCACACACCTTGCAATGTGCTATTAGGGAAATTGTGGTCGAAAGGTTCTTTTATGTAGACGTGTGGACCGTGGTATTTTGTCACATCCTGACAGCTAGACACAAAATTAAAATGAAATGAAATGGGGTTTAACTTCCTACAGTTCTGCTCCGACTGGGCTAATGAAGAAGGATACGCCATGCAGTGTGCTATGAGAGAAACTTCGTCGGAGCAGCTGCACTAGGGCCTACTCTTATATCGCATCACAACTGCCAGGGGAGATCTTTTACGTCCACGTGGGACGTGCTAAAGGTAATGTTGATGCATTAACAAAATTCCTTCTAGATAGAACTTTAGGTATGCAGGTTAATTAGGGAAGTAAACAAAACATGAATGCAGTACCGCCAGGCTTAACGAAGTGCCAAACCCCCAGATATTTCTTACGGACCTTCTATAAATGTGATACAGCCCGATTAATCGTTCGTTCGTTCCTAGAGTTTTACGTCCACCTTAGGTGGAAGTATCCTAGAGTTTTACGTCCACCTTAGGTGGAAGTGGACGTAAAACTCTAGGAACGAACGAACGAACGATTAAATAATAATTTATGGTGAAGTGGGAGATGAACCTCCCCAAATAGCCTACAGTTATTATCTCCTAATTGAATTCGTTGAGAAATTATGTTAAATCAAAGACTGTTAAAAGATACGAAACGAATGTTATGATATCACGTATGTCCACGCATAGGATGTGCAAAGTTTCTCACTTGGCGGTGAATTTTTAAAACTCAACGACAAGTTACTTGTCATAGAGTTGTGAATTTGTTAGTAAAACTAACGGTAGTACAATTATCATTGAAAAGCCACAACAAGTCAATATTTACTTCCCTACTTCCGCATCTATAGAGAAAAAAATGTTAAAAATAAAAATGTTAATTACCATGTTCTAACAACGTGGTCACGTTTTTAAAACAACATCACGTACTATTTGTTGTTTTGTAGTGACCTTATAGTGACTTAGACTATAAGAAATAGAGAACCCACCCTTTCATTTATTTACAACTTAAAATAACTTGACACAGTGATCAGAAGCAGCGAGAGCCAATGATTTTCAAAACTGACAAAATTTGTGTAAATATATAGTATACAAATTATTTGAGATCGAATTGAAAGAGAATAAAGTCGCATCCCAAAGTCTGGCCAGAAAACAATATCAAATCGTCTTTTGTCGGTCTTGTTGCCAAAGGAGTATTTGTTGGCAAAAAGTATTGGATGCAAGCAGGTATAATCTGCAATGAGCCTGGAATATCATTCGGCCAACGCTGATTGGGCATACTCGAGAACCCCTCCACACATGAAATGAAATGGAATGGGGTTTAACGTCCTACTGTTCTGCTCCGACTGGGTTAATGAAGACGGGTATACGCCATACAGTGTGCTATGAGGGCAGCGGCACTATGGTCTACTCTTATATCGAATTCCTACTGCCAAGGGATCTTTTACGTACACGCCAATGTATACACGGGTCCTCGGTTTTTCGTCCCACTCGAACAACCATACAGCTGTCATTGCCAGGCCCTCCATCCTGCACCAATGACAAGGGAAAACTACGCCGGAAAATCCCGATGGACTTTCTCCGCCAATGAAAGAATCGAACACGCGAACCCACCACACATAAACAGACAAAAACCAATTAATAAGATAAACTTGTGCTAAAACATAGGTTTCTTTGAGATGGATTGGGAATTGTTCACAATACAGAAGTTTCTTCTACAGGCCCTACCCCCACCTCCACCCCACCCTAACATCTAACATCCTGAGGGCACTATAAGTTACTAATAGTTGAAAATCAACCTTACAAAATTTGGTAGGATATTCTAATAGGTTATGATCAGACAGGGGGATAATCAATAGTTTCTTACAATTTAGGTCTGGTGCAGACAATTTTTTTTCTACTGCTGGAGCACCTATGTTTTCATTTTCTGATAGTTTCAAAAATAGGGGACATACGAATCTTATTTAATTTTATTCATTTGTTTCGAATTCGTGATTGTATTCCGACTTCTGAAACCGTAAGTCCATTTATACAAAATTTTAGCCGCTTTATTTTTATTTTAAATAAAAGTATCCCAAATTCACTAATATATACTTTTAAATATTAAACAAACTTTGCCACACTATTTTGAAACTGTAAAGCCATAGAATTGGTGTAATAAAAATTAGGATTCATTGATACATAAACCGGGACAAGATTTTCATCAATTTCTTTATTTCACGCAAAACTGTCCTAAATTTACAGATATATTTGTTAAATATAAAATAAACTTTATCACTCTATTGTTGATGTAAGATTGTTTAATTAATGAACAAAACCTGAAAATTAAATCACTAATCATTATGATTAACACCCAACGGTTTGTCTGTCTGAGGATTTGTGTTTTTCAAGAGGGTAGACATCCCGACGACATCTCTTGAACGAAGAGAAGGTTTTGTTTATCTATCTAACGGTACAAAGGTGTCAAAAGTGAACCCTCCTTGATATGTAAGTAAAAACCAACGGTGGTATACTGACGTTTTGTGTATACAAAAGACTTTAGTACTATTTAAATCAATGTGTTTTTCACACGTAAAACCACTAAAACTTAACTCGGCTTTATGGATTCCTAACCAAGCTTAGTTAACACCTTTAATTAATTAATTAATGATTTGAAACCACATGTTTTTCTCACTTACATTGTTTTTATTGATATACTTATATTGACCTCTCGTTGCAAATATGCACCCTACTGGGTCAAGACGACCATCTTGATATATTTAAATTTCTGCGCGTGTTGATGAAGTGTCAGATGGCATTAAGAGTGCTGCAAGCCAGGGTTATCACTCGTTTCTGATAGATGTTTGTTACGTTTGCTCTGTACTAAAATTTGAAGTAATCAGTTGCACAAGTGTTATCAATGGGAATATAGATCTATATAAAATCGTCTGCTGAATAGGTAGGTAGAGTTATCGTTACTTACTTAAGGTCACATTTTATAAGAACACTCATTAATTGTTGATCAATTCTAAAAATGAAAGTAAGATTTAAACACTCGCAACAAAAAAAAAACAGGGATAAAATATGTCTTTAAAAAAAACCCAAAAAACATAAACAATGGATATAACTTCTTTATTATTTAAAATCGACGTTTCGTACACACATGCATGTATTGTTTTCAAGTTAACTAATAAAGTATTGAATATAACAGAAAAGCAGTTAAACCCATATAATGTACCACACATAATGAAGAAATTCTTTGTGTTGGCATTCAGTTGGAAATGTTAATTTTAAGTCTGATCAGTACAAAATGGTAAATATGGTATTGATAGGATAATAAATTTGGTAATACATTTGGAATGAAAGGAATCTCAAGTTGGCACCAACGAAAGATCTTAATTAAACAAGAATTTCATATTGATTTGCCTGGTTCCATCAACATTCAACACCAAAAACTTTTCTATTTTTAGAAGAGATTATAAAAGAAAATTACATGTTATATTCGAATGGAGTGTCACAATATTATTAAAAAAAAATTTATCATTATAAATTTAAACGTGGTTTATCGTTCCATTTTTAGTGATGACTATTCGACTGTCAGCATATTATGTAATCTTGTATTTTAAAGGGACACTTCGTCTAGAGACATTTCTTGACGATTTGACATGTGGAATAGTTGACAGTGCAGGACGAGTTAACAATCTGACGGGTTTTTTTACCACGCAACTTCAATACTTGAGAAATATACACTGTTTGAGGCCAACCATGTATGATTTCATTTAATCTTGAAGAGGTGTAATGGGACTGATTAAACGGGTTACCTTTCTCTTCTAATATATATATATATATATATACCCCCCCCCCCCAAAAAAAAAAATAGAAAATTAGATATTATCTCAACGAAATTCATACTTTGCATGTTATGTCGGAATCAAATATATAATGAACTAATAGAAAGCATCTTTTTATAGAAATAAAACCGGACTTTAAAATCTGACCCATTTATTCGAGTTATGTAGATCAGGTCAATAAATTAAATATGGTTATTGTATAAAAAATGTGATGAGAGGTTAATAGATACTGATATAAAATAACAAGTATGTCCATATAATCGATCAGACATATAGGTACGTCATTATATATATTCCAATTATGTGATTATAGAGTTTTTGTTTATTCATACAGCCAGAGGCAAAATACATATTATCATATACATATATTAAAACATCTACTATAGGGGTAAAATACATATTATCATATACTTACATTAATATATATCTACTATATAGGTAAAACATGTACCGTAACCTAAAGCTACAGACTATTGTGAAAGATTTAAATCAGTTCGTTCACATTTCAACAAATAGCGAGAGTAGAATTATGGTTTTTCCAAGATATAGTATAGGGTTTTGCGATCAAATGGAGAATTGAAGGGGAAATTAACAAAATTTTTACATATACATTGATTTAATAAATTGTTATTTAGATAAAGTGTTAAAAGTATAAAAAATTTCTTTAATCATAAAAAAACAACTGAGCACAGGCACTGAACAAAGCAGTTATAGTATGCAAACGGGGGGTCTTTTGAGGGCCCTGAGGGAAACCACGCTGAAAAATTCCAAGGAACTATCTCTCTCGGCCAACACCCGAATCGAAACCGAGGCCTCCTTGTACGTTCATTCCTTGAGTTTTACGTTCACTTCAACCGAGGATGGACTCCTTGTTAGCGAGCCAGTGCTATACTCACAGAGCCAGCGACTCCCAAATGTATTTATAATAATATGGCTAGACAAAGTAACTGTATATTGTAATAGTATAAGATAAGTCTATAATGATGCAGAAGAAGGGAGACCCAGTATGGGCTATTGTTAGTTAAATAGTAAAACCAGTTGGTTCACTTTCAAAATAAAAACATTCGTCAACATTAATCGTGAAGTTTTGTGTTGACAGAATGAAACCTTTGACGGTTCATTAAAGCACGCTTGCTCTCGGCTTTCTTAAACACACATGAATTAAAATTCTTTAACAGAGGGTGACCTTAAAACATTGTATTTAAATCTCTTATGTAAGCCTCCTAGAAACCATATAAAAAGTATGCCCCTTTGTTAGAACGCGTAAGCAATATACCTATTCACAATGACGGATATCTTTTTATCAAAGCACAACAAATATTTGTGGATTGCGATATCACCTCGGTGGAAAGGTACGTTAAAAAATAAAGATTTGTTTGCTAAGTGAACACCTCAAAAGAAAAGCAGTATCAGATGTTATAGAATGGGTATGCATACTCCACTCCGTACACGACATGCAACAATACTTATTGCTATACGCAAGACAGAATTCTGCTGTAGATTTACTGTTTATTATCGAGGAACGTGTCATTTCTTGTCTAGAGAATCCTAAAACTCTGTGAGTAATTAAAAGTAATTGAATTCCTGAGAATTTCCAGTTTAATTACTAAATGCCATTGGAAAAACTCTTAAAAGTCATTTTTTGTAAAATATCCGTAACTCTTAAACAACGCTTGCTAAATAGACTGTTTTAAATAACATAAGGTGACCAGATTGTATAATATACCACACCATATGGTGAAGGATATAATATACATACATATACTACACCATATCACCTGTAAAATGCTTTATTGAGTTTAAGCTTTCTACAAACTAAAATAAATATAGGAAAACCACATCCTGTTTTTGTCCCTTTCTCTGACTCAATGTTACATCCTTATTTATATACATCTTGTAAATCATTATTATTATTTTCATTTTGAGTGAAGCCTGATTTACAGGCCCGTGGGACTGTACAGTGCAGTGGACGCTTATACCTCTGTCCTGGGATCCATTCACTTGATTTGATATCTGTAGTTTATTTCCTGCAATGCCTATGTATAATAGTTTGTTTTGTCTGCAGGTTTGTTTTGCCGACTTTGTTTTGTATGTAGTGCGGTTCTTCTGCCCTTACTTATAGATAATTCAGACAATTGAAAATGAAATGACATCGGGTTTAACATTCTACTGCCATTCAGTGTGTTATGGAGGATATTGAATTCCAACTGCAAAGGGATCTTTTACGTATACGTCAATGTGTACATGGGACCTCGGTTTTTCGTCCCACCCAAACGACTATACTGCCACCACCCCGGCTCCAGATAATTCAGACGTAATTTTAGATCAATTATATTTTTTATTGTCATGAATGGCATTTTCCTTATGACACGAATTGAAGGCGTTAAGTTGAAAATTACCTAGAATTAAAATCCTATTTAGTACCTGAAACCCAAATCCGGTTTTAACATGATTTATTTCCACGGTACATCTACACATTACCTCGACCCCAATTATCTTCTACAAAGGCTAATGTTAATATTGACATTACTCAATAGAAGATGTGGATAAAATGTAACTGAAGCCTAGTTTTATTGTTGTATAAAAATATGTGATAATATTGTTAATTTCACACCTATAGTGTTCCCTATAGCATAACACAGTAACGGGAAGCTCGAGGTATTAAGGAATATAAAAAGGTCATAAATTATTCTCATTATTTACATTATACTCGTCTGTTATCAAATTAGATCTTGACAATTTAATTATCTCAATCTGCTTGGACAAGTCTTGGCCGGTTTTTTTAAACATCTATTATATATTTTGTAAATGGAATCTTGAAGGGATGGGACTTATTATTTGACACTCAAAAAATATTGACTCAGCGGAAAATAAGTATCAAAATATAAAACGGTGTAAGGCCAATTAGCTATTTCTTCCTGGCCATCATAACTTTTAAACGAGGACAGAGCATATATACCGTTCAGACGCTTATTTTTAAACCAGTTCAAAATCGCCGGTCATGTTGCGTAATGCGTTCACACGTACTATAAGCCAAACTAGTTTAACTATTCTGACCTCTTCGATCGGAGGTTAGAGTTAAGTACGCATGTGTAACTTCATATTCTTTATTCGGTTCTGGCAGCTTTCGATAACACTGGCATTGCATTACGCCGCCATTTTTCCAGGAATGTAACTTACTGGTACTGCGCCGGGGTTTTTAAAGCAAACCCGTTCTGGCGGACACATGGACCAGTTTAAAATAAAAAGCCTTCTCGAAGACAGGTTGAGAGCTGGGGTTTTTAAACTGGTTTATTTGCCCCACATTTGCGTTCAGACGACAAAGTTAAACTGGTTTAACGATCACCGGGTTTTTAAAACCAGTTCAACTTAAGCATCTGAACGGGCTCATAGACTTGACCAATTCTGTCCTATCTGAAACGTACATCATTTATAGACATAATTAATTGTGAAATTAATTTTTTAATCGGGTTCGACCCCGGTGTCTGTGATAGTGGCACAGAACGGGGGGTTTGGCAAGGAAAAGATCTAGTCCTTCGGATTGGACAAAACGGTGGTCCGCTCGTGTACTCGTTAACGTACACATTCAGGAGTTCTTGACAATTTGCATTCGATGACGAGTAGATGGAAACGCCACTGTACGTCTAAAGTTCACCCATAGTATGGAGTATCCTTGTCTTTAATAGCCCGGTTGGTGTAAAATTAACTTATGAATTCGCACCCCACTTTTTTCCAGGGCATAGACACAGTGAGGAGATAAATGATGAAGACTCGTGTTTTTAGTCGCAAAATAAGGAAACTACTATAGGATGGAAAGTGATTGATTTTGTTATCTATGAATCAGTCGGTGGGTTGATGTTATATAATATTATATATATCTATTGGGTGTGTTATATATTGTCTTAAAGATCAATAACCTGATATACGTTGATTAATAAGATCGATAACCGATGTATATAATTAGCAAGGTATGATAGTGACATGATATATACATGTCCAGGATTAAACCATGGCGACGTCTTGATTTCACCCGACGGCTAATTCCTACTGAGTTTAAACTTTAATACATGGAGATACAGACATGGTGTCATCGTATTTTGTAGATATCAATCATCACAAGGATATTTAAGATAGCCATCTTGCATTCCTTTTCACATTTTTTATCTCAAAATTTCGGAATTTTCAAATGAACTTTTAACATTCAGATGCAAATGGTCAGCATTTAAATAATATAAGACAATTCATTACGACTGAAGATGTCGCTCTATTTCAAACATTTAATTAAAGTGGTCTAAAATTAGAATCACCTGTTTTTAAAAACGGTTACTTTTTAGTGGTCAAATCGAATGCTGATTTTACAATATGATTGATATTCTAATATGCGATCAGCTGAACATTTGTAGACATTTTAAAGATATTTGTAGATACTGTTAATCTTTCAAATGTATTATTTTATACGATACGAAAAAAACCCAGGTCAAATTAAACTGGCTTAGTTGACATGGAATAAGCAAAATTTAAAAATAAAGTGAGTTCCAATACCTTAAACAAATTAAAACTATTCTAAATCGAATATATCTATGAGAACTTTCATATCATATCGTGGAGTTCACCTGAACTGTACACCCTGTAATGTACATTTACAATTTTGACATTTTAAGATCTTGAGCCTATATCTTAACATGTCTATTTTACATTATCATGGTAATCTCGGGTTTTTAGGTTTCCCTAAACTTACCATCAGATAAGAGATATATAAGTTGTCCGGGATTTTTTTTATGGAGGTGTCTTACCGATGGGGTCGAGGTCATAAATTTGTAATCATTTCAGTTTCGTATTTAATATACATAACTAATATAAGCACAGATTGCAGATTGGAAAATACCACACTTTTGCAATCGGGGGCCGCGGTGGCTCGGGGATTAAGATGTTGGCTTGCTAACCTGGAGGTCCCGCGTTCGATCCCGGTGTTGGCAGACTTGGTACCCTCTTGTCAGTGGTACAGGACGGAGGGCCTGGCAAGGAACAAAGTATAGTCATTCGGATGGTACGAAAAGCGGAGGTCCTGTGTGCACGATGGCGTGCACGTAGAAGAACCCTTGGCATTTAGAATTCGAAATAGTAGGCCGTAGTGCCGCTGCCCAGGCACAATTCCCCTCATAACACACTGTATGGCGTGTGCCCGTCTTCATTAGCCCAGTTGGTGTAGAACAGTAGAACGTTAAACCCTATTTCATTACATTTCTTTTGACTGCATATTTTTCAAAATACAGGTTCATTCCAGTTTCGTATTTAATATTACTAAATTGCAGCATGAGATGGTTTGAAATGTTTCTACGGCACCCAATTAGTTTTTATGCAAATATTGAATGTATGTCGTCACTTCCTGTTTTGTACTTAAATGTAAATACCACACTCGATAATTTCGTGTGACATTTTGACTGTGCATTCTTTTCCAAATACTAATCTGAAAAACAGCTTCTGTTCCGTTTGTTTTATAGATTTTTTTGATGTCTTTTGACACCCTCTTCCGATTTCAAGTAACCTTTGGTTTAAAGTGTGTGTACTTGACACATTGTTTTATATTTTGGTAAAGTTTAAGATATGTCATGCGCTGTGTTTATTGCTATATAGTAGTTGAAGTGTTTACTTACTGCTCATCTTTCATTCTCTTAACGGTCATTTTCACTTGTCACAGTTTGATAGCTGGGGCCTTATTAATTCCAGATGTTACCATACAGGAGAGTTGTCTAAAGATTCCAGTTATCCCATTCCCTGGAGTCTTTTCCCAGTGGTCAGCTACATTTGGCATTTTCCCATGTCTTTCTGATCTTGAAATGAGGTCGTATTTTGACGTTGCTGTCCGTCCGTAATTCGTCTACAATTTTTTTATTTTTGTCATCAGCCCTAGACTATTAATCCAATTGTATTTACAAATTCAGTATGTTGTTAAACGTAGTCAGGGCTTTTAAAAGTCCAGTGGTTTGTTCTCTTTGTAAAATCTTAGGAATGCTCTAGCTACAGTATCCGATCAGCTTGAATGTGAATTGTTGAGCCTATTGCAATGCAGAAGCCTATAGATCTCGTGATGGACTAATGTGCACGAATTATAGCCGGATTATTCTTTTTGCAAATAACCGATGCCACCTCTCACTTAATTTGGAAAGTTCATATAGTTTGCACATTTGTTGTTTCTACCTTATTAAGCCCTTGATCGCCGAGTTCCTGAACATTTCGCAACTTCAAAACTGGGTTTTGACGATTAAATTCAGTTTCAATTGTAATACAGGACTTAATTTGTTAAATATATACGTTGTTGGCTTACAATTTGTAAATATATATATACGTCATGAGCTTACATTTAAAAAAAAATATATGTTATGGGCTTACATTTTTTAAATATACCTTATGGGCTTACATTTTTTAAATATACGTTATGGGCTGATATTTTTTAAATATACGTTATGGGCTTACAATTTTTAAATATATACGTTATGGGCTTACATTTTTTAAATATATACGTTATGGGCTTACATTTTTTAAATATATACGTTATGGGCTTACATTTTTTAAATATATACGTTATGGGCTTACATTTGTGAAATATATGGGTTAAATTTGTAAAATATATACCTTATGGGCTTACATTTGCTCAAAATGTTTCTATTATTCTATATAGAATCTTTTACGGTTTGTAAATAGATCTTATCACAAAACGAGCTCGATTCAACACCAATACCGACAAACCATTCACTCATTATAATGGTAACTCGCCCAGATCTAATTACAGAACTCACGTCAAGAATAATATTTTTATAAACATGTATAAAGGGACCATGATTCTCTCGGTGTTTATGTTACGTGCTATCTGTTTATTTAATTTATCTAGCTACCAGTGGTCAGTAAGTCGAACTAATACGGCTAGATCTAATTCTTAAGGCCAGCTGAAGATTTCGTCAAGGTCGCTGAGATGTAAATAAGGTTAGGGCACGTGATTGTTGGCGAGATGGTAGGTTAGGGTTAGGGTGAGCGTTAGGGCTAGGTCCAAGGCAAGGGTTAGGGTTGGAATTAGCGCTAACCCTGTTTACATCTCGTGACCTTTGACCAAACATGAAGTTGGCCTTATCAAATAGATATAGCCGACTAATACCAAATACTGGCCAGTAGCTAAGTAACATCATAACTTGAACCGTGCACTATGACCTTTATGTAGGTATAACTCCAGTGTAGATATATATATATATACTGTTATTATTATATACAATACCACGACACTTGAGACGTTATCGGGATTTTCTTTAATGCTGTGATAATATTGGAGTAGACATCTGATAATTGCAGCTCTTTCTGTCTGGACTAGTTTTCTTTAACGGATCATGCGAGACATTGGAGTACAATAATCACAGAATACTTGTTTTAACAACGGAAAACCAACATTAGATATAATCATACCTGTAAGTAACACTGATTATTTTGATCTCATCATCTTTAATATAAGTAGTATATGGAATTTTTATTGGTTATCAGATTAAAATTTCGTTTCGTTTGTTTTGCTATTTTTTTTACAGTGAAAAAATAAACCGAAACGTAATTTACGTCTGACGCATGGTTAGTGCTAAATGATAAGGTCAGCTCAATTTTCGCCAAAAATCACGCACCCTAACCTTAATTGGGTCTCCCACCTTAATTACATCTAAATGACTTTGACAAAAATTGAGCTGGCCTGACGGATTGACAGATTTATCTAAAATGTGAAATCACAAAATTATATACTTAATGACTACTAAAATACATAATAATAAAAAATACATATTTTAATAACCACCGCTATCCACCTGTTGTTCATAAATAAATAATACAAGATGACATGCATCATGGATCTGCCATGTGATTTCCAACAATCATGACACTGAAATGCCTGGTAATTACAATCGACAAGTAAAGGTTGTACAAGTTCGCAAACTTTCCACCGCTTTTCTTTTGTATCTTTATAATCATTATGCACATGCGTAGATAACATTCCTCGTCGATTATAAAAGATGTTAGTCAATTAATTGATGATAAAATATAATCTTTATTATTATTATGCTCATTCGTCTCGGTGGGTATTTTAAAAAATGATGTCTTTGGTTGTTCTTATCGGTAAGCATCTGTCAATAAAACTAAGCCTTGTACACGCAGAGAAAGATTACCGTCCATTATTATTTGGTCCTTGAAAAAATTAATGTTCATGGTAGGATTTGTAAATTTAAAAGTGGTCAATCCGTCATTTAATACCCATGTGAAACGTTCGATTTATCACACTGGTCAATTGACCTTCACGGCCAAATAATAACCCGAGGTTAAGAATTCGTGATGTTTTTGGTAGAGATACAGAAGTCCCCTGATCCCGACTCTAACCAGCTGTTGGTACGCTTTAAGAATTTGATAATAGATTAAATACTCGGGGTCAGGGGTCAGCGGTGATTTCTTTGATCTTTGGTGCGAACTCTTCTTGTTTTATTCAATCAGTTGATAGACAACAACCAGGATCAGATCTTTAAATTTATTTTTGCTGTTAAATGACCACTATCTCTCCTTATTTTTAAACTCTCGAATATCATTCATTTTAACTCTCTAATTTCCGGAAATTAATTTTCCATATAAAAGGAAGCCGGTCTGGACATGGGAAGCATTTTAGTGGAACACAGGAGATCATGGCTAAATCTATTTGTTAAGATCGCTGAGGTGTAAATAGGGCTAGGACACGTGATTGTTGGTGAGATTGTAGGTTAGGGTTAGGGAAAGCATTGGGGTTAGGTCCAGGGTTAGGGTTAGGGTTGGGATTAGCGCTAGCCCTGTTTACATCTCGTGATATATGACGAAAAATTAAGCTGGCTTTATCATTTAACACTTACCGGAGATCATTAGACTTCTGAATTAGAAAATGTTAAAGACGCATTATGTATGATTTCGATAAAGAGCTGACATTTCTTGCTATAACAGTTCAACAAAAGATAACGAAAAATGAATATACCAGTCAAATTACTTTATTCTGGGCGAAGTTATGAGTGTTTGAAGTTTTGAGAATATAGTCTTGATTGTCAATTATCATTGCTACGGTAATAAACAAAGTCTCGATTATCCTTTTAGATGTGATGTTAAATTATTACATGGCGCGATTCAAATTCATTCCATATCACGACCACCAGATAATCTAGAGAGTTGATTGTGACTTGGGGTGCATCTTTAATATGTATCCCGATCGTTAAACATTGCTGCTAAATGTTAGGTAGCCCGACTGCTGGATCTTAGACTAAGGTCAGTCGTATTTTATGGCACCTACTAGTATTTATCGTTATATCTCGGATTGTGCTCCCAGTTTGTTCTATCTTGTGTGCTGTGTGGTCACCCTGCACTTAGCTCGTATATGACTCTAGTAGATTATTTATTTTTATTATCTCTTTAAGTATTATAGAAAATCTCACACCTACTAGTATTTATCGTTATATCTCTGTTTGTGCTCCCACCTTTTTTTTATCTTGTGCGCTGTGTGGTCATCCTGCATTTATCTCGTACATGTATATGACACATTATCTTTTTATTATCTTTTAAAGTGTATCATAGAAAATCCCACACATACTAGTATTTATCGTTATATCTCTGTTTGTGCTTCCAGTTTGTTTTATCTTGTGTGCTGTGTGGTCATCCTGCACTTATCTCGTATATGACACTAGTAGATTATTTCTTATTATCTTTTTAAGTGTTATCATAGAAAATCCCACATCATTAGTTAAATGGTAGATTTTTTTCTTTCATAGAAAAACAACTCGACATGCCTGGTACAGATTAGTTTGACCTTTCATACAAATCTCTACCTAGGCATCACTCAAGGTCAATATTCACGCCAGTGTCCACTTCAGATGACCCTTCAAACGATTAAAATACAAAACGACTAATGTATTTTTCTAATAAGAGGATAGAGACACCTGCTTCCGGTCAATTTAATCGGCCATTAATCACCGTGGGTTTTTCTAGATGACCAACAACAAAAACATTTTAATCAGCAAAAATGCTTTTATTAGTTTTAATCTTCAGGGTTTGATTCATCCGCTGTCACGGGATGGGTGAGGGAAAGTCTTAAACTAAACTTTTGATGGACTTTGTGAGGGCATAAAATGTGGATAAAGGGGATTTAGAGATAATGCCGTGATTTATAATTTGTACTTTTTGTAAATAACGACTTATTTCAAATAGGATGGTCCCAGTAACAAAAATCACAGAAAACTATAATCAATTTTTTTTGTGCTTGACAACTATAAGAGAAACAGTTCAGTTGTCGAACGAACCTGTGATTATTTTCCATCATCAATCTGATTAAATTTTGTTTTTTTCATACTCCCGATGGCCTTTGTAGTGAAATAAATCGAAATTTTGAACTATAAAAATATTAAACGAAAAAGGATCAGATTGATTTTCCAATAAAATTGTGTTTTGTGTTGTGTTTTTTCCAGATGACCATTCTGGTCCAGCAAAGCACAACACGCGTGTTTTCTCTATTAGTCTCTTTGAAGCGGAACTGAAAGAAACTTTATTAAATGCATTATTTTCTTTAATTTTAGCTTTCTTTGTATATAGGAATGCTCTGGATTTCAAAAGAATTTCCCTATTATTGGTCTCTTTGAGCCGGAATTGAAAAGAAGGGTTTATTAAATCGTATAAATTCTAGTCTATGCTTTCTCTGTGCATATGAGAATGCTCTTTTCTGTCTTCATTGTATTTTATTGGTCTGCTCCACGCATACAAAAAGAAAGTTATTGGCGATTCTGTTTACTGAATTGTTCTTCCTTCAAGTATTCGCCGTATGAGGAATTTCTCACACGTGCTTATTGTTATTGTATTATGTTTCTCATAAATGAACGTGGTGATATTCCTACTTGAAAGTTATTGACACGCTCCTCGTGAATAATCTATGCAGCACGCGACTATATTATAGGTTATGGTATATATTAATCGCACCTGTCTAGAACTGACCAATCATGAGTCACAGATCTATATAACGGTATTACTGTTCTGAGATTCACAATGGCTTATTCATTTAACAGAATTAAATTTGGTCTTCTATAAATATTTAGAAAGTTTCGGAAATGTTGGCTGCTTTATAAAGAGCCTAAAAAATTTCGTTCGCGGAGGAAAAATTTGTATTAGTAAACGGGAGTTGTTGACTTTTGGGGAAGGCCTTCTGGGACTATTTTTTTCATAAAGTTTGCCTTACACAAGGAGGGCGCGTTTGGTTACAATGAAGGTACTAGAGACAACACGAGGACAATGCCGTTCCTTCTTCAAAGTTCAAACGAACTCATTTATTTAGTTTTTCAATTGCTTTACCAACAAAATTCCAGACATGATGATAGAGGCACTTTATCTTGTTAAGGAGGCGCGTGTTGTTCGCGTGACCATAAACTGAAAGGGGTCTTCCAATGGGAGGGAATCCTGACCCCAAAACAATACCCTAACAAAAAGACACAATTGACCCCTGGGTCACCAACTGTCCCCGAAATTACACCTGCTGAAAATAACCCCGTATATCCAATGAGGATTGTCCTCTTAGAAACTCGATCTCGTAATGTTTCTAAAAGTTTGCTTAAGTACATAATCCTGATTCCTTTAAAGATTCTTATTACACTTTTACACAATAGATACCATAGCCATAGCTTTATTTTCTGTCTCTATTGAATGAAGGCAAGGAACAACTTAACAATGGCTGAATAGACAATTAGGACGAAGAGCATTTTTCTGAAATTGGTTTATCATGGATCCAATTATTAGGTTCATGATTATTTTGTAACCGTAACCGAGCTATGTATACAGATTTTGTTCTTTTGGCGTAGAATTTCATATGTAGCTGGGATGTTCGAAACCTTACCCCCACCCCCCTTTCACCGTAAAAAATCTAAAATGTTTACGTGCGATTGTTTATTTAAAAACTAGAGCTAGATACCAGTTCCCGTTCTATTACAGATGTTACAGACAGCAGCCTACAAGGTTTCAGTGGCATTTAGTAATTGAACTGGAACTACACAAGTCACAATTCTGTAAATTACAATTACTGCTTATTACTGAGCGATGTTTCGACTAGGCTTCTCTAGTCATTATCAAGCAATGATGAAATATAAAATGTGATGGGATAATATATACATGTAAAACAATACATGGTTAATAATGGCCAATTATTATGAAAATAAGAGTAGTGTTATGAAGTTTGAGATTCTAAAACTGCTCCAAGACGGGTAACTTTTATTTTACCGCGAAACACGTGCCTATACTTGATCTGCTTATTTGAAAACATCAACAATATATTTCTCTTACAGAAATAAATTGAACGCCTACAATGATTGGAATCCCGCAGGGTGAATGGTAATCTACTGAAATCGTGTACCAGGGGGTCCAAGGATCTCTTTGTTAATATTATGAGGTTTAGATCGCATGATAGATTTCGCGCCCTGTTCGGAGCCAAAAAAGATTTGTTTCTCTTAAAATAGTATACTATGTGAGAAATCCTTAGAGTTTTTACTTTAAAAAAAATCAATGGCCCGTACAGTTTTAACGCATTATGGATTAGATAATCTGGTAATTTGTATAAACCATTTCAACAATGTTTGGTTATAATCCTACAAGAACTAAGTGGTTGTATTATGAGAATAATCCCCCTTGGAGTCCTCGTCGCCATTTGCAAGTGGCTCACTCCAATAAGCTCGTAATTGTTCTTTAGAAATCTTTGATATGCGATGTACGTTTGTAATAATGAAATTGATTTTTCACGCATAGGTAAGAGGGATTATCAAATTCCTTACACATAACAAAAATAGTAACTCGTGTTGTCTGAACACATACGAAGTAAATCAATCCCGTCTTAAATCTGTTAATAAGGAACTTTGATATATTATTGTATTGTGTTTTGTAATTATTTTGCTCACAATACCAATGACTGACCAATGTGGCTCCCATAAATTATAACCATTCATCTTAAAATATTTGAAGATACGATTGATCTAGATATAACTATTACTAAGACTTATGAAGATATTAAACTAGGTTATTTTGTGGAATGAAACAGGGTCTAACCGCCTACATTTATGAACCAACCGAGCTACCAGGACTTGTATACGCCATGCAGTGTGCTATGAAGATATGGCAAATTGTACTCGAAGGTCGTGTCAGGGGTCGTACGAGCGGCGTTTGAATCTATGGCGTCAGACATTGATTAGTCAATCATCGTTGGCGTTTCTAGTGGTTTACCCACAGTTCCATGCATGGCACGCCAAAAGGTCGCCGTAACAGACTATTTCATTGGCTTGTCCCTCACTTCAACCAAAACGCCGGTAATATAACAACTCTTCCAGAATCGAAGTAGAAACTGTGTTCTGATCAGATTGCTATAGGGGAAAATGATCCAAACGACCAAGGGGTTCTTTTACGTGCATAAAAGACCGCGGGATTTTCGTCCCATCTGGACACTTCCTTGCCAGGTCCCCCGCTCTGCACCACTGACAAGGGGAACCTCACTGGAAACCCCCGGAGAACTCCTTGTTAGTGAACCAACGCCTACACACTGAGCCACCGTCACACACCCCTTTAATTTATATATTATTGGACCGACTATGCATTAGTTCTGTTTATTTTATGAAATACAAAACTCATTTATTTTGTATACACAAACATATACTGTCTGTAGATGTATATAAGTAAAAGATAAGTGGATAGATAGCCCCGAGGTTATATTCACGCTCGACCAAATAACTGAAAAAAAGACTTACAGTAACTACACAAGCTACATTAGCTCCGAGCTCTTGTGAAGAAATAATCCGGAAATACCCGAGGATATGTTTGATACGTTTTGAACCCTATCTTTAAATCTTTGTTCAGGTCAGGTAGGTTCAATATTAATCACTTGGTTTTAAGAAACTTATGTAGACCTACATTATATACCGTATTGTTAGGTTGATAACGACTTGAGCTAACTCGTACTGGTACATACATGTATCATAAGATCTAGGGTTTATACCCGTCAGGGTGGACATGTAAGAATAGAGACTGGGTTTGAATACAGTTAGTTGTATAGTTAATTTGGATCTAACAATGTACAGTTAATGTCATATTAGTGGATGTGTTCATCAGTTTGGTTCTACTTCATTTGGTATGTATCGTATATATTTTGTTTTTGGAATAGCAACGTTGTATAGCTCTTTGCCATTGTTAGAAACCTACCGTCTTTAGAACAGACGAATTTGCGAAGATATGGTTTACTATGCCTATGCTCTAATGATTTGAATTGACAAATAAATATTGATTTATTAAATTAGTTTATAATAACATATACATATCTTTATACCTATTATGATTTATCTATTTTGTTCTGGTCGCTTGTCGGATTCAAGCTTGGGAATCCAGTCTGCTTTCATCCTTTTAGTGGTGCAAAATGACAAGGAAATCCGTGTCGTTCGGATGGGATGAAAAACCTAGGCCCATTAAAGATCACCTGAGGGTTTGAAATCGAAATAAGAATAATTCATAGCGCCGCTGTCGGGCTTGGTGCAGAAGAGCAGGTTGTTAAACCACATTTCGTTTACTTTCTGTTATTTTGTCAAGTTAATAAAAGATGCATTTATAAACAGGAAAGAAATGAAAAGGAGGGAGCCATGAATCGTATCATTGTTCGTTTTTTTGTTCCCCTGTCCATCCTCCGGTTTCCACCCACTGCTAAAGACCACTATGCGCAAGCGAATTATTTGAACCATACGTTAGCCTCCAAATGACCTAGTCTGTGTCGAATGGACGTCCCCCGAAATGACCAAGTTTGTGTCGAGTGGTTGATAGAAGACCAGCCACCACGTTGCTATTGAAAGTTGGTGCGTAAGGAAAATAGTATTTTTTGATTAGCTTTTAATCGACAATCTCTCGTTTTTCCTCTTTGCTGAAATGTAAGATGTTAAACTACATTTCATTTCATTTCCTTACTAAATAATGTATGGGTATGAAACTAAAACACTTTTATTGGGATTTATAAAGAAAGTTTGATAAAGGCTTTCTACAAATTTTACTGACTTTACATCTAATCATGCAATAAATTTAGCATTAACGAATATATCTTCTCAATTTTATTATTAATACTTTCAAGTGTGTAAGGGACGACCTTTCTACTCACAATCTAGATAATCGTTTGAACAAAAGGATAGGATTTTGTTATTAGATCTAACCATACATGCATTAGGGGATATTTGGGGATTTGAACTTTGGTGACATGTAAACTGGCCTGTATTTAAAGTTATTAACATTCCGATAGACAATTATCACTTTAGTTTGAATCAGAGTATAAACAGTAAAGTGTCATATTGATGCTGATGGAATGTGAAGTTTTTATCGAGTGGACATAAATTGTGTTCTTATAGAAAGTATAAGTGTTTAGATTCATGGCTGTCGTGAGAACCGGTAACTGGTATGTAATGTAGGGTAGTATATTATTCACCTGATGTCAGACTTGTTTTTTTGTCATTATTTTAGAATGTATATAGATATACTTGTAGGTGTTATCTTTCACATGTGGATGTAGATATCGTAGTTTCACAGTGCGCATCCTTATTGAATGACTGTACTTCAAACTATTAAAATTATTAACCGAGGAATACAAAGACGAATTTGCCTGAGGGACGTCGGGTATATTTTCAAATAATGAATACACTGAAATGAATTTAAATGAAATGTCGTTTAACGTCTTTAACGGACATACGCCATGAAATGTGCTATAAGGGGTGATTTTGACCCGGGCAGCAGCGCTAGACACTACTCTCATTTCGATTTCCAACTGACAGTGGTATACAGGTGACCGAATGGCTGGACCCTCTTCTTTGCTAGACGCTCTGTCCTACACCCTTGGCAGACGCGCTACCCCGCTCCCTTGCCAGACGCGCTGCCCCGCACCCTTGCCAGACGCCCTGTCCTGCACCCTTGCCAGACGCTCTGTCCTACACCCTTGCCAGGCGCTCTGTCCTGCACCCTTGCCATGCGCGCTGCCCCGAACCCTTCCCAGACGCACTACCCTACGCCGTTGACAATGGGAAACCAGGCTGAATAATTCCAAGGAATTTTCTCTAACAGCACCGACATTAATCCTAGGCCACATTTACTAATATTCATTGGTATCTGTAATTCGGTACAATTCAGATTTCTAGAACCATATTGTTTCAGATTTTGACGATGGCACAATACTTCCTTTTTTTGTTGTCTAAAACAAGATTGCGTTCATTATTATATTAGTTTTTAACGAGAAAATGTTTTCAGAATTTCTAAGAATTGGGTTAATCGGGATAAATGATGTATCTTTTGGCAAACTAGTTCTAGTAAATGAGTTTTACAATAGTTGTCTCAGCTGGTTGAGCCAAATGTTCATTCTGACATGTTTCTTCTGACTACCAATGTTGATCTAGACCACCTCTTAATATCGCTGAAGATTCCCGAGTGTTGATATGTGGTCGAGGATAGAATCTTGGTAATCATTTCACCATGTTCCACTCGTCGTAAATCATTCTGCTACAAAGATTTGCTTCGTTACAATTTTATGATACATGTGTGGAACTCAGTTTTAATTTTATGATATATAAACCATATGGATTTTCCTGCATGGTTCTTCTTACCCGGGGAGCCACGGTGGCTAAGTGAGTCAGACGCTGGCTCGTTAACCGCGCGGTCACGGGTTGCATCCCGGTGATGGCCGAGGAAGTTCATCGGGATTTTCTGGCGTGGTATCCCTTTGTCAGTGGTTCAGGACGGAGGTCCTGGCAAGGACAGCTGTCTATATAGCCGTTCGGATGGTACAAAAACCGCGGTCCCGTGTACACATTGGCGTGCACGTAAAGCAGCCCTTGGCAGTTGGAATTCGATGTAAGAGTAGGCCATAGTGCCACTGTCGGGGTAAAATTTCCCTCGTAGCACACTGTATGCTGTATGCCCAGTCGGAGCAGATCAGTAGGGCGTTAAACCTCATTTCATTTCATTTCAAACAAGGCCTAGTCGTTCGGATGATACAGAGGTCCCATGTACAAGATCCTTGACACTTTTTTGATGTAAATATTATTCTACTGAATTTTAGGATTTGGAAACAGTTGCTGTCCGGTCAAAATTATTTCTATAGCACACTGTGTGGCGTATATTCATCTTCGTTATCCCGGTTATAGGTGCAGAAAAGTAGGACGTTAAACCCCATTTCATTCATTCATTCACTCAATCATTCATTCATAAAAATACCCTTAACCAATCTCTGTTGCTTCACCTTTCTGCTTTAATGTCGTTCATCGGTCTGAACAATTCAGTTATTACTCGTTATTTAAAATTTTCTGGTAAATTTGGCGCGAAATCGTACTCCATCTTGTCGACTAATCAACCCATCTATTTCTATTTCATGGTTGATGAGTTTGTTGTCTGAGTAAATTGTATATCCCATATATCTCCTGCTTTATAGCCGTGTATAATGTAAAACCATTTTGACATAATTAATACTTTTGTACTTAAAATGAAACACTTAATAAACAGACAGACATACAAGGGTGGTAACATCTTGAAGTTACTCGTGTTCCATACCCAATGATTTATAAATGTGAGTGATATTAAATTTCTCTTTGTATGGATATTTTCTTACGTACACAAAACCCTGATACTTCATGTTTATTTAATTATTATTTTTTTTTGGGGGGGGGGCGGGGGAAAAAAAAAATAATTAAATCTTAAAATTAAACGTGCAATAAATATCTCAATAAAGTTACAAACCTTTCTACTTTTGCAGGTATCAGACTTTGAAAATTAAAAAAAAAAAAGAAAAAAAAAGCGTTAAAATTAAATATTGCAATCCTTTTCTACATTTCCAACTTTTATATCTTCAAATTATTTTAACCCCTGCCTACACTAGACAAAGGTCAGATTGAAATAATATCTCAATAAAGTAACACCCTTTTCTACATTTCCAACTTTTATGTCTTCAAATTATTTTAACCCCTGCCTTCAGTGTATATAGATCTATAGCTTCGTTATTAAAACCAAATAGATTTTACACATGGTCTGTTACCATTATAGGTTTGATGAGGCGTAGATTCAAGATATATAAAAAAAATCAATTCATTTATATACCATGCACAAATTCCTCGGATACTTTATTTTTGTCAGTCACCATATGTCGCAGTAATAATTCCCTTAGCTCTATTTATCTTTCATTTGTCTGTCCGTGTCACTCAATTATTGCCTCGAAGATTAATATTTCCTTCAATTATGCAGATAGTATTTATTTATTTATCACCATTGAAACTTATTCTGCCCCAGGATTGATGGCTCCGGGCGAATCAATCATGCATATGCCTGGTTTCACTAATTACACATCTATCTGGTCACGTGGTCGAATATATTTCACGACAATAGATACACTTTATTTTTTTTTCATTATTTATGATCTCAATAGTGAAAAAAAAATCAAAGATAAACTTTAGTTGACTTTGTAATCCAGTCTTTCGGATAATGGTGATTAAATTTATTAGACAGTTGAAATTTAAGGTTTGGCACGACCATTTTAATTAAGAAGGTACACGATTTAAATAATGTATTCAGATAAGATTCATATTAAGTACATACATTGTCAATGGCTTATATTAATTCACGCATGTTGTACTGATTGTCTATTAATACATATACTTGAAAGGTTATGTCATGAAATCATATAACATTAATTACATGTTTTAAAAGGGGGAGATTAATACTTATCATAAGCCGTTACGTGTCGAGTGTATGTAGAAATCTTAATCTTCTTAAAATTCGGTCAAATCATCTAAAAACTGTCATTGCTTGATTCATACTAGAAAAGCTTGGTCCAAATGGCACTCAGTAATAGTGTTTCGTATTGATCATTGCTTGATAAAGACTAGAAAGTCTAATGATATAAAACACAAATTTATATGGAAAACAATCACTGAGTTTATTTCACACTACGTTTCAGTAGTGTGAAATAAACCCAGTGATTGTTTTCCATATAAATTTGTGTTTTAATATTATATTCAATTTTTAGAAAGTCTAGTAGAAATATCGCGCAGTAATAAGCAGTAATTGTATCGAGTGTATGTACAAATCTAATTCGTTCAATCATCTAAAAACTATCATTGCTTGATACAGGCTAGAAAAGCAAATCACTCAGTAATAGGGTTTTGTATTGGTCATTGCTTGAGAATCGACACATCGCTCAGTAATAAGCAGTAATTGTATTCCATAGAATTCTGACCTGTGTATAACAATTCAGAATATCGACAAATTTGTTTTTATCAGATCTGCAGCACCATTGGTTTGTTTCTATACCATGCAATCAAGCACCTGTATTGTTACTTATTGACGTCCCTCATATTTATCACCACAGCAAAACCATTAGAAACATGTATTCCACGGAGAACAATAACACACAAAACAATACAATTACCTCCAATATAGTTAAACTATAAGCAATCAATGACAGGTATGTAGATGTTAATAATTCATCAAGCTGATACACCATAGCGGGATTATACAAGGAGCGACATTGCAGCCTATTGTATTCTATCTATTATCAAACGATATCGTGATATATCACAGTCAATAAATCGATTTAGCTTCATGTATCTGTATGATTAATGAACATCAGTCATATCAGCCTGGACATGGTGGAACTAATGTATTGTTAAACCTGGTGAGGTGTTCACAGTTTTTACTGATTGAAATGGACATGTAGTTTGTAATTCATCAATTTTGAGGAACAAAAGTTGGAAAATTTTGTGTATAGATATACTAAAATGGACTCTACAATATCTAATCGTTTCATGTCTTTCTGATAAACGATTATGCAACTATGTGTTAGGAAGACGAGATTGTGTACCTCATGGTTATAAGTTGGACGATTTGAAGAGAAATTTTTAGACCCTGCGTATCGATGTATTAAAATGAAATCTACAATATTTATTAGTTTCAGAATGCCTTTTTGCTAAACATTTATGCAAATATTTGGAGTTTTGTACCTTATTGTTATAAATTGAAAAGTTTGACGAGTTAAGAACTTGGATATCGATATATTTAAATTAGACTAAAGAATATCAAATGTATCCATCCATTCTAATAAACTACATATGTATTTGGGAGTTCCGTACCTCATGGCTATAAGTTAGATAATTTGATGAATTTAGAACATGTTTATATCAACATTTGAAACTGGACACAAGAATATCAAATATCTCTTAATTCTGATCAACTGTTGTTCAAATACAAGTTTATCTACATATTTAGGACAAAGAGATTCGGGAGTTCAGGCTATAAGTTCATGGATACAAGTTAGATAATTCGATGAATTTAAAACATGTGTATATCAATATTTTAAACTGGGCACAAGAATATCAAATAAAAGTTTATCTACATATATTTTGTTAGGACCAAGAGTTTGGGAGTTCCGGCTATAAGTTCATTGCTATAAGTTGATGAATTTAGAACATGTGTATATCAATATTTTAATTTGGACAAAAGAATATCAAATATCTGTTCATCCTGATAAACTGTTGAGCAAATATTTGTTAGAACAAAGAGAATTTGGAGTTTTGTTCTCCATGGTTATATAGATCATTGTTAATACAAAGGTCAATGTTAAGCCAATTACACGTTCTTCAAGTATAACGACGTTGTTATGCCCACTTCAAAGTGTAGATCATACACGTGTAATGTGCTTGTTAATCTCAGTAAGTTCGTCATGTGAGACCATTAAACATAGGTGTTTATAATCAAGTCCAATAATATGACCATTCTGACTCATAAAATCTTATGAACTTTGGTAACATTATAGAAGATACAGCGGTAATGTTACAAGGGCTACACGTGAATTATACATCGTTAATGGTTCCAACCCTATTCATGATGTAACCCTAATTTGTCACTGTATATTCACTGCCTAATTAGGTTCTTGAACATGTCATTATTCGGTAACAGAAATCACCGAAATAGAATTCGTGCTTCTTGGTTACCAATGGTTTCAAAATAATTACCAGTCTTCATTAGCCCAGTCGGTGCAGAAAAAGTAGGACCTTAAACTCCATTTCATTTCCAAATAACTGATGTTGAGCCATATTCATGAACACATTTGAAAGAGTAATACTGAAAATATTATCTAAACAATCACTCTTAATTAGACGAATTCTAATCCTAAACCGAATATGACATGTTTATTGTTATGCTAATTAACAGCATTCTTTTCGAGAATTTCAATTTTTTTAGAACACAGTAAATTTGGAATTCTGCCCATAATTCGTTTATTACTTCTGACACGCGAGACAATAATCGTAAATTAACCAATTTGTTAATTATGTTTGATTTGTGTATCCGAATGAAATTAGTTTTGCAAGACACCATGCATAATTTAACCCCCATTTATTCTAACACTTTGGACAATTTGATGACAGATTTATGATCCGTGTTTTTAATTCATACTTTTATTCCTTTCAGGCTGATTTGAGAAATCTTAGCAGCGGATTGATTCAACAGATGTGGTCACTCCATGTGACGTATGAAGATTACGTCGCTGCAACGCAACATAAAGAAAACCAGATGGCCAATTTTTCATCAGAAGACATGGATGATTATCTTATCCCCGGAATTGGTCTCAGATTTGAATTGTTGGATAAGAACTCTACTGATTTAACCCGAGACATGATGGACGGGTTCAGTCGGTGTCCAACTCTACACCACCCGAGGGATGCTGAAGGAGGCGTTAGTGGAAATGGAGAAAATGATGGCCGACAAACTGATTCATTTAGCAGATTAAACTTTCAATGTCAAAAAGATAATGAGCCGGAATTAATTAACAGCATATCAATCTCCGACACATGTGAGCAAGGTAAAAATCATCAAGCAGGCCTTAATGACGCCACGGCCTGGTCAATAGATAGCGTAACAATAAAAAGCGGAAAACACAGAACAAACCGAATGAGCAAAAAGAACAAAGATCGAAAAACAACCGTTGAAGCCCCTAATTCATCTACACTGAACAGTCAAATTAGCCAAATCGCCAATCACAGCAGATCATCTCATTATGGCCAAGCTCCGCCCTCCCATCACCCCTACAGTTTCAACAGTAATAACTTAGCTACTACCGCAAGACGTCGAGGCAACAGTCCATATCGACTAAAACCCATCGCTTATAGCAAGTTACAGGACAAAGACACTGCTCGATGTGCCGACTCGTGCATCAAAAGTCCCACTGTAAACAAACAGATGGTCAATGTTAGCGGAGGAATTTCAACCAACAAACCCGCTCGTGCCGACAGATGGGAAGGGGATATAGATTCACGTGGTAGTTTGAAGCAGACGACAGTTGTGAACGGTCCTCGTCGCGACTGGATCGCTCATCATAAATTGAACAGGATGGATAAAAAGACAATGATGAAACGACAGTGTATGTATTTCCCTGTAGATGATTATGTCACTCTGTCACCGCTACCCGCGTCATTAATGAACAGTAATATGATTCGCGCCACAAATCAAGCAGACGACAAGCTAATGCGTGGTTTGACACATGAGGAGTTGAAGGAAAAACTACAACGATTTTCGACTGATTCATACGAAAAGCAGCTCTCGCCAGTGACAATATCTAGTGGATATGAAAGTGATTACTCCCCACCGTGGCCATCAGATATGGAGAAAGTATTTTCTAAAACATTGGAAACTTTAAACAATAAACAACTCGATGACAGTCACACTGATTATTTTTCTCAATCTGAAGCCGATCACAGACCCACAGAAGAACCAGAAAAATGTGCTTCGAGGCTTGAAAAACCTGCCCCACGGCCTTCTAATCAGCTGACAGCTAGCGGAGATGAACCGATTACTCTAGAGGAGTCATTTGATGGATATGATAATCTTGAACGGTCAAGGTCCGAGAGCACAGGAGTAGATAAATTAGTGTTTATTAATGAAAATCATCGATATAGTTTGGATATGGCTGATCGGGAAAGACACGTTATGGATACGGATAAGCAGAGACTAGAAAAAACTAAGATATATTTTTCAAAATATCTCTTAAATAACGAGAAACGTGGGTCGACAGCTAGCTTAGGACTTGGTCATGATAGTGTTAAAAATGTGAACATTAAGACGAGATCGAACTTTAGCTTAGATTTAGAGAGACATCGTGATGGGGTCGAGGAATCACGGGATTGTGAACAACAGAGTGATAGACTTTTCGTTGGAAATAACGGTGTTCGCAGGAGTAAGCGATACAGGTTAGACATTAGTCGTGATAGCTTGTGTAAACCAAAAACATCGCCTGTAAACATGACCACGGATAATAAATCTAATTCATCATGGTCTCAGTTGGCACCGTGTGATTTGTCCGTAAAATCTCCCTCGGGAGATGACGGTGAAGTTCCAGAGGTCAGGAATACGCCGAAAAGATCTCCGGCTTTAGGACTTGCGTCGAAAATGATGAGTCGTGTTCAATCTACAAACAACTGTAATATTCATAACAAATGTTCCCTGGAGGAAATAAAGACAAATCTTAGTCATGACTATAAGAAGTGCGTAGGAGATTCCCCAATTGATAATATGAAGCAAGTCATGCGGAACGTTCATAATCCTGGGTGTGTAAAATCGCCGAGAGGCAGGTATGACAGTGACTACGAACATATTTATGACGTTATCCCTGGAGATGAAAACGTTTTTAGTCCGCAAAGATATTATCAAATGTTGGCCACTAATCAGATCGTAAATCCGGTCGGTCCGAAAGATCTTCGACGTCCAAGACAAGTGTACAGGGAAGATCCACCAGCTCTTCCCGTGAGAAGTTACTTAAAGCCAAAGGGAGATAATCCAGATTCTGTGTCGTCTGCACGTGTTGAGTGTTCGTCTGTTGATGAATTGTACGCAAAAGTAAATATTAACAACAAACAAGTGAATAAAACAGACGGACTTTACACACCTCCAATTAAAACGCGACAAAAACTCTTTGATTCGTCCAATAAAGAGAACGTGTTTATTCCGACGATGAAAATTGGTCCATTTGGTGATTATGACTTTCCCGAAACCTATTGTCGCATCAGTTCAATGCAGGATCCCGAGGTGACAAAATGGTCGTATGGAGACATGTTGAATTTTATTGATGGAATACAACAACCCGAACCGAAACGTCGTGAAAATATTTACTGTTTATTGAGTAACCGACAGACGAGAGCAAAACTTTCTGAATCTCTGGAAATTGAAAATAAACTGGTGAACATGGGATTGTTGAGAAATAGCTGGTCGAGTGAAAATAGTCAAAGCAAAATCGATATTGAGGAAGATGAAAAACCGCCGAAACTTCCCCCGCGAGTTCCTTTAAATAACTTACAACCGATATATGTGTGACGTAATGGAACGGTTTTAAAGGAAGTGACAGTTTTGTCTAAACAGTCGTGTCCCAACCCATAAAAGACAAAATTCCAAAGTTACGTTGTGCAAATTTCGTACAAATACTTTTCGATGAAATACACTAACAATTGCTTAATTTGGCTAAGCACATTACGTAATGCGAAAATGTCGGATAATTCCATGTCATCTGACAGATTGAATCTTCACAGCTATCCCTTTAATCGCGTTTCAATAGAAAAGTTGATTGATTAGAAATGACACCATCATTTTTTAAAAGGGAGCTGGATAAAGAGACCATTGTTATCTTATATAACACCAGGGAACGCTGATAGACGGTAAAAATTCTCAATGAACTTTGTTCAAACTTTGATTGACTTAAAATGCCAACAATATTTGTATCACTTTGATAGAAAAATGTTCTGTGACATAATGGCAACGTGCTTGAGAATGAGTGTGTCGGATGACGTAGGCCTACTGGTGAGGTCATCATTTGATTGACACTTGACTTTTGTGATATTAGATTTCTTTATGAATTAGTTAATTTGCATAATCCCCAATTTTATTTATGTGTTAAGGAATTTCACACCCGGTGCTAGTGGATTATTTAATTAATGTTTTTTTGTCTGTGATATTATGTAACCTTTGACCTCTTGTGCTATATCGCCTTCCTCTATAGTCCTATGTTTTCAATAGTCTTCTTTTTATGGTAGTCATTTATTCATTCAATCTATTTGTTAGTGATACTGATATTTTTTCGTTTAATTTGTTATTTTTTTTTATATAATCATCAATTCCGATACCGCATTTTTCAGATCATGTGTAATTCTTCACGACTTCATCCATTCTCAATTGTAGATAATCTTCCGACTGGGATTCAATCGGGTTAAAGAGGGGCCAATCAAAAGATTTCGCCGGTTGCTTATATAGGTGACCCTGGCTTGCTTACACCGTGTGCCTAAGATGTCAAATTTTGCGAAATTTTCAATCCATTTAAATCTTACTAAATTAAACCATTTTTGGACTGACATTTCTTTTATAAGAGATTCAACTTTCAAAATACTTTCACACACAACCTTTTGACAAGATGTAGTTCACCTTCACTTTATTGTTATTTTAGACCTTCCCGTGTCCAAAATGTACTCCGATTCAATCCAGCGAATTTTATTTATATAATTACTTAACAAATTATTTCATGCATGTTGTTATCTTTTACTGCTTGACAACCCTCGTCATCATGCGCGTGTAATATCGTCATGGTGATGATGATTGACAGGTTGAAACTGAGTTCAATACTAATATATATATACATGTAATTAGTTATAGAAAATGTTTGTTATTTCCTCATCATTCATATTTCAATATTTATTGACCATTCATAATAATATAATAAATCCTTCAATAGTTAAAAATATTTGATTGTTGATTATTTATACATGCAAAGACAACCAGGTTAATGAAGACGGTTAAGTACAATGGTGTGTGCTATGTGGGACATTTTGTCAGGACAGTGGCGTTACCATCTACTCATTTTCAAATCCAACTACCAAGGCTTCTTTCACCTACACGCCAATAGAGCGGAAGCCCAGGGAAGAGGGGTGTCAACCTTACTGACTTATATTCTGATGATACTAGATATGCATGCATTGATATCATATAAGAGAAAATTGGTACGCTTTTAAGCTAGGTTGATCCCCAAGGGCTCATGCCATGACTTCACACGTTCTGACTGACAGGAGGGGAGGGGGGGCAGGCTGTAAAATCCCGAGAACTTGTCTTGACCAACATTAGATTCGAACCCGGGACAGCTAAGTTAGTGGGCCAGTGTCCTATTCACTGACGATAATATAATGCAAAGACTATCGCCGAAAAGTTTGGCTATATACGTATGAGAAAAAAACAACAACATTTTGGTATCAAATGGAATGGGGTTTAACATGTCCAACATGTAGGGTCTAAGTGCAACATGTAGGAGGAGAATTTTTCCCTGACAACAGCATTTCCACAGCTATTCCTAACAGGATTTTTCTTGGCAGTCACCAGCATTCGACCGTGGACATTCTAGTCTATTGCCCTTTCCATTTGACAACAACAGACGGAACTGTTCCGAGTACAAAAGCTTTCCGTTCTAGATACGGTTCCAATCTGGACCTTGGAACCGTTCTATAATACTAATGTACACCATCTTCCGTTAAACTTTATGCAAGATGCGTACTTAGAACCAATGTTGAGGTTTTTTATTCATCAGTTACGTTTTTGTTTGCTTCCTATTCTGCAACGACCGAGTTAAGGAAAACGGACATAAGTTATGCAGTGTAGCCTACTATTAATGGAATTCCATCTGTCAAGGGTTTTGTTTACAACGTGTTTTCGTCCAACCCGGACGACTAGATGACGTTCCCTGCCATGCAATTCCGTCCTGTACCACTGACAGTGGAAAAATGAAATCCTGGGAACACATGATTGTTGAACTAGTGCCTAAATCAATTAAACCCTGAACTCATCTCAAAGCATCCATTGACATTTTATGCAAATTCATCGCCGACACATTTCTCTGTCTGTTAGTTGCTAAATCTGCCTATTGCAGGCCTTTCTTAAGGCCTGAAATGTTACTATTAATATGACTTTTATTAACATGACAAGACCATAATCAACTCTCGATGTCATCGGTAATCTCCGATATTAAGTAAATTAGAACTGTCAGCTATATTTTGATTTAATCTAAAAGTGGCGAAGCGAGGCTAAGCTACGAACAGCCAGTGCGGTGGTTGCACACATCTTGTCAAACCTTCAAAATCTAATATATTTGCTCGCAATGGAGAAATTTGAATTAAATTTTCAATAAATTAATTTTGCATGATCTATTGTCGAACTTTTATAGTATCTTTTGAATCGATTTGTGCATGGAGAGAGAGAGAGAGAGAGAATGGGGTTTAACGTCCTCTCGACACAACCTTGGTCATTTCGGGACTTATATATGGTTCAATATGTTTTTTCAATAATTCGCTTGCGCGTTGGGTCTTTAGCAGTGGGTAGGAACCAGAGGATCAAAAGAAAACCCACGAGGTTGGACAGGCGACCCTACTCCATGTCACGTACAACCGGGGAATCGAAACCTCGCCAGTTGACTCATGGCAGATCATCATACATCGCGCAGGCGCTTACCATTCACTACACATTTTATTCTAAACTAATAAGCAGTGAATATTCGCTAGGCCGCTACAATTACTGAGAGGGATGACATCGGTGCCAGTTAATTAATTCACAATATATTAACTTTTTTCCTTCTGCAAATTAAATTCTAAAACATTGTTTTTAAGTATTAGAAAAATAAATAAACTATTTTCTATTTCATGTAAATGGGTATATAAAATAAAACGCGAAGGCGTAAAATGAGTAAAAGTCACAATTCTGTCCTGATCAGTTTACTTTACTACGTCTTATGTAAACAATGCACGCGCTATTGAAGCCAATGATTGACGTCACACATAGAATGCATAATAATATGAACTTCTAAAGATCAGTCATATTACACAGAGTTACAAGACGGCTTTCGCATTACCTCTATGATACAGATTGCCATTATTCCAATGTTAATCCAAGGGAAATAACTCCAATAAACAATACTGATAATATTATAATAACAGACAGTTTTATGGATAACATTCACTAGGTTTATTAACTGCAACGTTTCAATAAATTATTGAGATTTTAATAATATTTTACGCGTAATGAGTTGAAATTAAGTGTTTATCATTAATTTATTGTTGTTTTTTTAATATGAATTGTAGATTTCCATCTCTTCAAGGATTTGCTAATGATTTTGATGTAAAGGGAAATAACTCCAAATACAGCATTGGGATGCAGACCACAAATATGAAAAATATATTATGTTATTATATATTTCAAATAAAACACTATTTATGGATAAAATAACTGTAGTTTATTACACTGCGACGTTTTAACAATATCTCACAAGTTATTATCAAGCATACAACAACACAAATACATTTAAGTATTTTATTAAAAAGGTGATGTAGTCGTGAACCATAATTAATCAAATAAGTAAATGTATTTGTGTTGTTGTGTGCTTGATAACATCCTCGGTTACCCAGTGTACTCATTCCGTTCTACTCCACTATACCCTGGGTTAATCCATAGGGTTTCCACGGTTTCAAATTATCTACCCTGGCCTAGAATGTAGCTACAGTCTACGAACCAATCAGAAAACAGTTTACAAACCAATCGTTTCGTCTTCGTTTTTATAAGGGTAGATAACCATATTCATGTCCACTTACTGAATGATTTATGTAAATAATGTATATATTTATAATTTATTTATATTTAATTGTATTATCAAAATCTGTAGTATGTGTTGTTAATTTCAAATATGTATAACATCTATATGTTTGAATTTTTTTTATTATTATTACTATTCGTTCTTTGTCTGAAATATGTCATTCTGTTATGTTTATTATTATTGAACTTATACTTGGCAATTTGGTTTACAATAACTTGTTTACGATATCACATGGACATAAAATTCCGGGAACGAACGAACGATTCTAAATAAAACTAATGACCCTACAATATTATATGAACGTCTGGTCTTCATTAACATAATATATAATTGGTTGTTAATAATTACGCATTTTGAATAGGCCAACTCCTAACATTGTCCGATGAGATTTACTTACCTTTGCCAACTTCCTTTTCAAATAACAATTTATGGGATTGGTCAATAAAAATAGCACAATCATCAAGGGCGGATAACTTGAAAACGTGTCTCCCCCATAGATTAACCCAGGGTATAGTGGAGTAGAACGGAATGAGTACACTGGGTAACCGAGGATGGCTTGACAACGACTTGTGAAATCTTGTTGAAACGTCGCAGTTAAATAATCCATAGCAATTGTTATCCATAAATAGTCTTTTATTTGATAATGTTCCAATTACTAAATGCCATTCAAAGAATGAATTATTTCACATCTTCGATTTTTCAGATGCAAATAAAATAACAATTCGCGGTTCATTAGAAAAGATGGGGGCGCGAAGTCAGCAGGAACTACTGTTTGTTTAGTACATTTCATTGTCTTAACCGATGTAGTTGCCATTTCTTCTGGAATATTGTACCCTTGTCAGTTGACTCGGATGTCGTACACGAGGCCGGGTATGCTTATATCTCCTGTAAAACAGTACGCCACGTTTGTATCCTAAAGGAACATATTTAAAGCCACCAAGAATTGCTTAACAATAATGTTGCTTCAATTTTACATTCTTTGTCTCTACGTAACATGATCCACGGTGGCTCAGTGTGTAAGATGTTGGCTCACTAACCTGGAGGTCCCGTGTTCGATCCCTGCGTTGGCTGAGAATGTGCATCGTGATTTTCCGGTGTGATTCCCCCTTGTCAGGGATGTAGGACGGAGGGGTTGACAAGGAACAACGTGTAGTCGTTCGGCTGTGACGAAATAACGAGGTCCCGTGTACATATTGGCGTGCACGTAAAAGAACCCTTGACAGTTGGAATTCGAAATAAGGGTAGGCCATAGCACCGCTGTCCGGGCACACTGCATGGCATATGCCCGTCTTTACGAGCCCAGTATAGGAGCAGAGCAATAGGACGTTAAACCCCATTTCAGTTCAATTCGCTATGAAACATTGCCCCATTACTCTTTTCGGAAGACCTTGCACTACTTAGTGAGACAAGCCCTGATATGTCCGATGCCAAGTGTTATCCATCAAAACTATCCGGTTATTTTTTTCTGTTGCGTCGTTGTAAAGGACATTGATATTCATTTTATTATATATATGACGGGGTTGGGCGGTCGAACGGTTTCACGCGCGCCACCTTGTCAGTGGAAAAGGAAGGAGAATCTGGCGAAGGATAGCGCCCTGTCCTTCGATGTGTCAAACGAACAAAATGCCGCGTACTCGTTGGCGTGCTCGTAAACGAACCCTATACAGTTCGTATTCGAAATAAGAGTAGGGCGCATCTATCGGTCTTATTTATTTATAGATCCCGATGGATGAACCATTAATATATCGCGGTCTGATAACGTTGTCAATTAAATAATAGTTATCTCCCTTACACTGTAGCCATCTTCCTCCTTGATGTCATCCATTTAACGACCATTTGGCAACCTTGATACAATGCGAAATTAATAGAAGCAGCACTGAAAAACGTTCTCTATCAGTTTAGGTATACTACTTGCATAAATTATTTTTCTGTTGTAATATCCTATTGTTCTGCTCCGATTGGGCCAATGAAAACGGAGAGAGGGAGAGAGAGGGAGAGAGAGAGAGAGATGAGATGAGATGAAATGGGAAATGAAATGAAATGAAATGGGGTTTAACGTCCTACTGTTTTGCTCCTAACTGGGCTAATGAAGACGGGCATGAGGGAAATTTTGCCCGGACAGCGGCACTACGGCCTACTCTTATATCGAATTCCAACTGTCAAGGGATCTTTTACGTGCACGCCAATGTGTACACGGGACCTCGGTTTTTCGTCTCATCCGAATGACTAGACAGCTGTCCTTGTCAGGCCCCACGTCCTGCATCACTGACAAGGGGGAATCACGCCAGATGAAATGGGGTTTAACGTTCTACTGTTGTGCTCCTAAACTGGGCTAATGAAGACGGGAAAAGAGAGAGAGAGAGAAATGGGGTTTAACGTTCACTCGACACAAACTAGGTCATTTCGGGACTAACATATGGTTTATTTTTTTTATTTTAATAATTCGCTTGAGCGTATGGGTCTTTAGCAGTGGGAGGAAACCGGAGGACCCGGAGAAAACCCACGAGGTTTGACAGGCGACCCTACTCCTTGTCACGTACAACCGGGGAATCGAAACCCCGCCAGTTGACTCAATGACAGACCGTATGATACAGCGCGCGCGTGCTAACCATTCGACCCCCCCCCCCCCAATGAAAACGGACATTGTAATGTAATAATATAAATTAAAAGATCACCTGAAAGTGAAAGCCTACACGACGTGATGCGAATGGATTGAAATAAAATAAAATTTCTCTCATAGCAGACTGTATGGCGTATACCCGTCTTCATTATAGTGGGAGCAGAACAGTAGGATGTTAAACCCCATTTCAATTCATTTCATTGGAAACAAATTATTGGAATAACAATATACTCTATGTTAGTCCAGAAATGACCTGGTTAGTGTCGAGCGGACGCTAAACCCAAATGTCAAATCAAAAAACTAAATATACCTGATTGACCGTACTTGATAAAACCAAAACGCAAAAACATAACTAAATTGCTGATGGCTATACGTGCTGAATAAATTTTAGATAAAAGTCGCGAACATAAAATTTAATTTAAAATGAGACGTTTTGACAGGGCAAAGGGCAAACAAATAATATTTAAAAAAAAAAAAAAGGCGACGAGGCAGATTTAAATTGAAAAGACATTTAGAAAAATAAAAAATATGAAATAAAACGCAGTTTAATTCTAGTAACGCCCCTGGTAAAACCGGGAGTACGTGTATGAAATGAACCAGGCGAAAGTTAAAGTTGTAAAAAGGATGAGTTTAACGTACCCTTGGGCTTGAGGTAAATGAAGCATAGAAATAGATTTACTGTACCTGATGTCCTTCTATCACGTGACATGATCACGTTTTTTAATCATAAAAACACAGGAATAAATTAGAGCCGTAAAACATGTACATGTATATGGATTATTGTTCAACATCTGGTGTTTATTAATAGCATGCCCATGACACGAAACATTTAAGGTCTAAAGAAAGAACTGCAATAGGCAAATTAGCTCTTGAATAATGTATCTTTAATAATTAAATTGTGTGTGGGGAGGGGGTAAACTGGGGGGTCTGACTGCACAATCTTTAACTCCACCACAGTTTCTTGTTTCAAGCAATTTTCCGGAGAGGCAAAGGCAGATTATTTTCGTCCAAGAAATGAAATGAAATGAAATGAAATGGAGTTTAACGTCCTACTGTTCTGCTCCTAACCTGGGCTGATGAAGACGGGCATACGCCATACAGTGTGCTATGAGGGAAATTTTGCCCGGACAGCGGCACTACGGCCTACTCTTATATCGAATTCCAACTGCCAAGGGATCTTTTACGTGCACGCCAATGTGTACACGGGACCTCGGTTTTTCGTCCCATCCGAACGACTAGACAGCTTTCCTTGTCAGCCCCTCCGTCCTGCATCACTGACAAGGGAGAACCACTCCGGAAAATCTGGATGAACTTTCTCGGCCAATGCAGGGATCGAACACCCGACCTCCAGGCTAGCGAGCTAGCGTCTTACCCACTTAGCCACGTGATCCCCTTTCGTCCAAGAACTGGAGATCAAGCTTACCGGTCATCTGAAACATGGGCTGATTATATTGTGAACATCCCATAAAGACCCGGGAGCCATGGAGGCGATTTTACCAATTGTCACTGATGCAGGACGCAGGATCTGGCAAGGGACAGCATCTAGTCGTGTGTGTAGGACGAACGCCCAACGTCCTGTGTACACGTTGGTGTGAACGTAAAAGAAGCCTTGACAGTTGGAATTCGGAGTAAGCGTCTAGTCGTGTCCGCGAGACTAACAAGCAAGTTCCTGTGTACACGTAGGCGTGAACGTAAAAGAACCCTTGACAGTTAGAATTCGGAGTAAGAGTAGGACGTAGCCCACTGCCTTGTGTATGTCCGTGTTCATTGGCCTGGTTAGTGCAGTAAAGTGGGCAGCTAAACCCAATTTCATTTCATTCCCATAACGACACTCCTGTTACATTCATCTCTCTGAAATCATAAATTTTTGGATATGTGTAGAATATTCATATGAGATTTTGGTCGGTTAGGGTACCTTCCGCTTTACGATATTTTATTCTACTTTTGTATGGTATAGTAAGTAATATCTTAGTTCTTTAACGTCTGCTTCCACAACAGTGATAACGCAGATTGTATAATATCCCATGTAAGTAACAGTATTGACGTAAGACGAATCAACGCCCAAGGGGGGGAGTGGGGGGGGGTGGGGGGAGTGTTGATTCTCTAAGTTTACTTGATACCTATAGAGTAAAAATACATTAGTTAAGAGCTAAATCTACCTATTTGGATTTAAACAGTCGTCTATTTGATAATTAAATCAATAAATGGCTGATCAAGCTCAAGTTTACCGTTAACTGACAATCGATGGTACCGTAGCCATTGGGAATGTTACTTGATAACCGAGAATTCATGGGCGGAGTTGTCTGTCAATCAAAAGATCGGTAATTCTCGGAGACGGTGCGGAGACAGTTGATGCCTATTTCTAGTTTTATCTTCGAACAGTGATGACATCGCTTAGAATAAAGTAATTTTGACTGAAATTTTCAATATGTTCTTTTTTATAATCAATTTTTGAATTGTTATAGCAAGAATGGCCAACTCTTTATTAAACTCCCAACTAATGTATCTTTAAACATACATTGTGCAAGATCTAAATCTCCCTATTGCAGGTCTTTCTTTAGGCCGGAAATGTTACATAAACTATTAATTAGACATTATTTAACATATCCAGACCCATAATCAACTCCCAATGTCATCTTATATGTCGGATTTTCACTGGATTTGA
Source organism: Patella vulgata (assembly GCF_932274485.2). NCBI lineage: Eukaryota > Metazoa > Mollusca > Gastropoda > Patellidae > Patella > Patella vulgata. Next base: position 12,443,530 of record NC_065885.2, read on the forward strand.
ACCCGATCTGGATAACTGAGACTATTTCTTTTTATCGTACCGACTTTAGTAATGATAATCGAGGCTAGGCTTAAAATTAAAAAGCTTATATCTCGGTTAAGAGTGGAGTGTGTTGGGAGCAATTTGACTGAAATAATCAGCTTGTTCTATTTACGTTATCTACTTTTTTAACTATTATAGCGAGAACAGTCAACTCTTTATCTAATCTCTCATAATGCCTATTTAAGCAATAATGGCGTCAATAACTGTATTAAAATTAATGGCTAAGTGACAGGTTAGATCTGCTGAAACCGGTTAAATCTATTAGCTATAAGATCTCAATCAATATGACGTGGCACTGCTCACTACCACATTCTACAAGGTGTGTCCAAGAATTGGAGCAGAATGCGGTACGGGGTGGAGACAGCGTCAAGTTTTACGTGGGTTCTGGGGATTACCGCGAGAATTTGACAAGGAAAACATCTAGTCGTTTGGATGGGACGAGAAACCTTGGTACACTCGTCTATAAATGGACAGAAACGCCGCTGTCCAAGAAGAATTTCACTTCTCAAATGGCAGACTTGTATAGCACATCTCCGTCTTTATCAGCACCGTCGATACAGAACAGTATAAGACGGTAAACCTCATTTCATTTAAAAAGTGTAACGGAAACTGACAAGAACCCGGATCATGTTCAATATATATGGTTTTTAAAAATCCAGATCGCAAACCAAAATCTTATATTTTATGTATATGTAGAGACACACATCCACGTAACCCGACTGCCATAAGAATTTTTTTTATGATATGTCTGCTGACGTCAATAAGAAATTAGGCCTCCAGCTAGGATGATATTCAACATCTTCATGTAGCTTATTCCAAGGTTTATCATATCCGTAAGAAAGAAATATAGACATGTTAAACCAATTAATTACCCTAGATCGTGCTATGATATTTAAAATACCAAGTTACATTCCTCTTGAAGGTTATTTAATGTTCTCAACCATAATAGGCTCAAATCCGTTTTCGACAAAATGGCTGTAATTAACATTTCGTGTTTTATAATGACTTGCACAACTTTGTTTAAAGTTGGTTTAAAGATGGATTATGTAAGATTAAGATAGAGAACTGGCCATTCTTGCTATAATAGTTCAAAAATAGATAATGGAACATGAATATATTGAAAATTTCATTCAAATCACTTTGTTCTGACCGACATTATGGCTGTTGGAAGATGTAGCATAGATTATTTATTATCGTAGCAAAGGTATTGGACAAACCAGACTAAGTCTCCATTATCCATTCTATCGGTTCCAATCCATTTAAATATCTGTCATCCTATGATCTAGTCAGTTGATTGTGTGTTGCCATGTTAATAAATGTCTATATAATTTGATGCCAAAATAAAGACCTGCAATAGGCAGAGTTAGCTCTTGCATAATGTACACGATTAGCCAGCTACAGTAGTGTCTGGACAAACGTATCGCCGTAGTTTGTCATCCATTACACGTATTTAAAAGGCCGGGATGTCTAATATAAGTACGTAGGCTATAGGGCCTCACCCCGTTCAGTAACTATGGCTGTCATTTCCAAAAAACTTAATAAACACACAGACTCTATTCTAATGTGAAACTTTTAAACCAGGTAAACAAAGTATCTGTATGTAAAAGAATTGCTGACTGTTGCAAATTGAATGAGAGTACGCAAAAGATTAACGAAAGGTGTTCTTGACGAGATCTTACACCGATTGCCAGTCTAGACGTGGCAAGGTTTTGACAGACAGGGTTTGGACCGGATTTATTTAGACAGGACTTAGACATAGCAGGATTTACACATGGCAGGGTTTAAACATGACAGGATTGAGATATAGAAAGATTTAGACATGAACATGACAGGATTTAGACATGGCGGGGTTTAGACATGGCAGGATGGAGACATGAGCATGACAGGATTTAGACATGGCGGGGTTTAGACATGGCAGGATTTAGACATGGCGGGGCTTGGACATGGCAGGTTTTATACATAAACAAGGCAAGATTGGGACATGGCGGGGTTTAGACATGGACATGGCAGGATGTAGACATGGTAGGGCTTAGACATGACAGGGTTCATATCGTCAAGGTTTTAGCCAAGCAGGATTTAGACATGACAGGGATTTGATAGCTACGGCAGGGTTTTGAAAGGCAGACAGAGTTTCTAATATTAGAAACAATGTAGGTAAAATGAACAATATGAAAACAAATTAAAACAGTAACACACCCCAACTTTATAACACCGACAGTCTGCAAATGACCTCTGTGCACAAGCGGTGTCCTCCCACAGACAGTCTGCAAACAATCACTGTGCACAAATGCTTTCCAACGACTGACTGTCTGCAAATGACCCTTGCGCACAAACAGTTTCCTCCAACTGGCAGTCTGCAAATAACCCTTACGCACAAACAGTTTCCTCCAACTGGCATTCGCAAATGACCCTTGCGCCCAAACGGTTTCCTCCCACTGGCAATCTGCCAGGAAAGAGTAGCAGTAGCAGGACAGGCCAGTAGATCTGTGTAGCTGCAGGATCAAACGAAGAGCGGCGATTTTTAAATATATTTTAAGGTCTATCATTGAGTCCAAGTGACATGGTTTCGATTCCTCGCGTGTACGTGACAAGGAGCGGGGTCGCCTGTCAAACCTCGTGGGCGTTCACTGGGTCTCCTCACTTATAAAGTCACCTACGCGAAAGCGAATTATTGAAATAAAATTGAACCACACGCTAGTTCCGAAATGACTTAGTTTGTGTCGAGTGGACGTTAAATGCCACTTATTAGTGAAGGGAAATCTCTCTCTCTCTCTCCCCCCCTCTCTCTCTCTCTCTCCCTGTATTAAGTGAACGCAGCAAACCCGGATTGTTTCGGACATTGACATTATTAAAGATCAAAATACATGTTTTCTAATATATGATAAAACAGTATTCTGTTGATGTCAATAACACGTCAATCAGTTCAATGCTCTCTGTAAACATTTGTTAGATATGTCAGTCAACATAGGTTCACGCAGTGATCAGCCATTAAAGAATATATTGGGTTGTAAGATAATTCGTGATAAGCTGATTAAAGGTTAGGCTTATTAAGTGTTAAACATATGTGGTAATATCTCCCATTGTCATAGGGGAGCCGCAGTTGGTCAACGTGTAAGGCGTTGGGTCGTTAACCTAGCGCTTGCCTTACATTAGAGCTGCGTTGGCCGAGAAAGTTCATCGTTTTTTTGGGGCGTGGTTGCCCCTTGTCAGTGTTGTAGGGACAACGTATAGTCGTTTTTGGATGGGACGAAAAACCGAAGTCCCGTGTACACGTTGGCGTGCACGTAAAAGAACCCTTAATTAACCCAGTCGAAGCAGAACAGTGGGGCATTAAGCCTCATTTCATTTTATTTCATTTCCTTGGGTTCAGGTCTTAAACTCTAAAAGGGCGTGGTCACCACCGATTTTGCCAGAGGAACAAGATCTAGTGGTTGTACATTCTGATTATGATTAGAGCATTGCAAACCGCTTTGACACCACGTGATGGTTTCCGTTTGAGAGGGGGTGCGAACAAACATGACACAAAGCGCAACATTGCGTCCCTTCACCTTGGCCCTGCTGATAAATGCCACCAAGGGGGTCAGGTTAGTATAAGACAGGAAGTCCCGGGGTTCGATCTGGGTGTTGGCCGAGTAAGTTCGTATAGGGATTTTCCGGGGTTGTTTTCCGATTTCAGTGACGCAAGATGGCGAATTTTGCAAGGTACTTCGTCTAGTCGTTCGGGTGGGACGAAAATTCGAGGTCCCGTATACTTGTTGGCGTAGACGTAAAAGAACCCTTGACAGTTGGAATTCGAAATAAGCGTAGGCCGTATACCGCCCGTTCCAGGCTAAATTCACGCCATAGTACATTGTATGGCTAGCCGTCTTCATTAGCTGAGGTGCAAAAAAGTAGGACGTTAAACCCTATTTAATTTAATTTCATTTCCTATGTCGGTCTACCGTTTATGACCTGAAACGCAGCTTCCTCCCATCCGGCCAACTGACTCACTTTCTTTGTTTGACAAATTCGAATACTATAATTTGTTGGATGAAATTAAATATGTACAGTCGTTGATCTATCAGTATATACGTGTGTCAACTCATGGAAGTCTTCGCTTGTTTATCAAAGTCAAACATAATACGTAATATTCTGTCACTTATATGACTGCATTACCGTCATTATACCACATGACATCATATAGTATCCTTATTTACCCTATAAAAACTGTCACGTACAATCGGAACACTGTCGTTAATCACATAACATAATAAGTATGTTAAAGAGTGTCCTTATAACACTGTACGCCAACTAGTACACGAGTTGACTTCGTTTTTTATCCGATCCGAACGACTAGACCGGAAGATCGTTAGGAACTTTCTCGGCCAACTCTGGCAGCCCTTTGGTAGTGAGCTATCGTCATACTCATTGAGATGTTGTTGTTCCGTTATAGACAACCAAAACATCTTTAACACATTACATAACATAACATCCTCACCACATCACATAACACCATAATTATGTCAGAGTGTCCCTATAACACTGTAAAAACTCTTTTAGCAACCAGAAATAACCTCACCACATCACATATCACCATAGTTGTCGTAAAACTAGTAAAACTAAGACCGCTGTAAGAGAAATGAAATGAAATGAAATGAAATGGAGTTTAACGTCCTACTGTTCTGCTCCTAACCTGGGCTAATGAAGACGGGCATACGCCATACAGTGTGCTATGAGGGAAATTTTGCCCGGACAGCGGCACTACGGCCTACTCTTATATCGAATTCCAACTGTCAAGGGATCTTTTACGTGCACGCCAATGTGTACACGGGACCTCGGTTTTTCGTTCCATCTGAACGACTAGACAGCTTTCCTTGTCAGCCCCTCCATCCTGCATCACTGACAAGGGAGAACCACGCCGGAGCTGTAAGAGAAATTTCCGATGATATACTGATGGAATAATGTCAAGCACTACAACTTAATCATGTTAGTCGGCCAGTGACAATCAGTTGATGCTCAGAGGAGCACAGCAACAGCCAATTTCTGGATAAAATAAAAAAAATTTAATTTCCAAGCTGTCATTATCACTTTCAGAAATCACTCCCTCCTAGTCGGTCGGCGACTCATTATTCTCGATGATATCTTTCGTGTTTTCATCGACTGAGCAGTGACCTTGTCCCTGGCCGCCGAAAAACATGGTGATTTTGGGCGTAGTTTTGACCGCAATTTTCAGCATTTCAGCATTTTCTGTTCTCTCTTCTCCCATCCACACCTTTGATCTTGTGCCATATCAACGGCGAACCGGCCTACGTTGAAATGACTCGGCCTTCACGTAATGAATAAAACACAAATTCCAAGAGAAAATCTCAAAAATCTTTTTAAAATGAGAGCGAAACCGGATACCAGGCTAATGCAAGTCGAGCGAGTGACCAGTCACCCAGTTGGAGTGATGGATCACACTAAAGCTCATCTCGAGCGCTATGGTGTCAAAGATCGTTTGGCCCTTCTTTCCTCATAGTGAACGGCCGACATAAACGAGTGACGTTCCAGTGAATTTAATAATGTAAAACATCAAATTTAAAAAGATCGTCAAAAATTTTATGGGCCCAATTTGTTCTTGGGCCCTAGGCAGCTGCCTACACTGTCTATGGGGTAATCCGCCTCTGGTGTGTCCTTACTATGTCCGTATTAACCTCATGAAAAATCTCACACAAATGATTGAAATACGGTTCAACGTCCAACTTTTCTGAAACAACCGGGAAAGTTTGTTAGGAAAGGCTTTGTTTTCCAGTTGCTGTTCATCGAATTCCAACAGCTAATGTACGCCAACTAGTACACGAGTTGACTTCGTTTTTTATCCGATCCGAACGACTAGACCGGAAGATCGTTAGGAACTTTCTCGGCCAACTCTGGCAGCCCTTTGGTAGTGAGCTATCGTCATACTCATTTAGCTGGTGTTGTTCCGTTATAGACAACCAAAACATCTTTAACACATTACATAACATAACATTACAGTTATGTCCAAGATCCAACAATCCTGGAACAGTCATACTTTCTGTAAGTCTTCAACAAAACCATGATCACCAGTATCGGTAAAAATGCATTATGTAAGATTTAGATAAAGAGCTGGTCATTCGTGCTATAGTTCAAAAACAGATAATATATTATGAATATTTTGGAAAATTACTTTATTCTGAGCGACGTTGTGAGTGCTTGAAGTTTTGACAAGAATAATATGGGCTTGATTGTCATTGCTACGATAATAGACAAAGTCTCGATGTCTAAGCCACCCGATGACCGAGAGAGTTGATTGTGGGATTGTCGTGTGAATAGATCTATTCTTCAAAAAAAGTATAGGATATTGAAATACAAATACTAATGCAGGTTGTGATATGATAAATAGTCATGGACACTTGACATGTTTTGAGAGTATGTTCACAGATGAAGAACTTGTCGCCCGAACAGAACCACTGAGCTGCACATGCGACACCCAATAGCGCCATACACGTGGGAGGGTTGGTTCATTGTCAAATTTGACACTCCAAGGAAGGGTTGATGAAAACTGCCGCGCGCTGGTTTATCTATCCATCGGTTCTTGCACAAGTTGTACTGTTTAGCGTATCTTTGCTTTAGTGTGTTACGTTTAATTTGATCGGGAGACGTGTTCGTGGACGTCAACGTCAACCGACAACACTACAAGAAATGGCCGTGGCACTGCAAGAGGAGTGGGTCGGATTACCCCAAATCGTGATTGGCTCTTACATAAGGGAGCCACGGTGGCTAAGTGGGTAAGACGCTGACTCGCTAGCCTGGAGGTCGGTTTTCGATCCCTGCATTGGCCGGGAAAGTTCATCCAGATTTTCCGACGTGGTTCCCCCTTGTCAATGGTGCAGAACGGAGGGTCTGACAAGGACAGCTGTCTTGTCCTTCGGATGATACGAACATCCGAGGTCCCGTGTATACATTGGAATGCACGTAAAAGATCCCTTGGCAGTTGGAATTCGATATAAGAGTAAGCGATAGTGCCGCTGCTCGGGCAGCTGTATGGCGTATGCCCGTCTTCATTAGCCCAGTATAGGAGCAGAACAGTAGGACGTTAAACCCCATTTCATTTCATTTAAGCTCTTACATAATGCCCCTTTAATACAATTATTTTGTGCGAGATGACCAATTGACCAGACCTGTCAGTTGTCAGTAATTTTAGATAGGACAATAGACTTAAACAACCAGCCCCTGTGTAGACAATGTGTGAAATACATGCGTTATAAGCGACTGGATAATTAATATCACAGGTGTCTCCATTTATGTTTTGTTTTGATCATGTGATACGTGATTTATACTGACGTCATAATGGAGTAAGGATATGTCACCTTGATAATTTTCTTGAAATTGAATGAAAAGAGACGTTTATTGTGTTTTTATTTTCTAATTTACACGTCACTCAAATATCTTTCCTGTTATCTTTTTTAGAATCTAGGTCATGTGTAAACTAATAAATAGTGTAAAAGTTTGTGACATTTAAATGTACCGATAACGATTTATAAAAACCATGGCTGTTATCTTTTTTTTCCTATCCTTATATAGTAAACCTTATAAAATATATAGAAATAGATTTCACTAAAAATTAGAACACTTATATGGATGTACTACTTCAGAATTTTATTATCATGCTACGTTTCAACACAGTCATGTTTGTTAACTAATCATTATTTGATTGATAACGATACCTGTATGAGTGTTGAAACGTAGCATGATAATATACAGGTATCGTTATCAATCAAATAATGATTAGTTAACAAACATGTGTTAAAATGCAGCATGATAATAAAATTCAGAAGTAGTACATCCATGAGTGTTCTAATTTTTATCCTTATATAATGTTTTATCGTCTACATTTATCAATCTTCATATATTCACACTGTTATCTGTCTTAATTATTAATGCAGGACGGAGGGCCTGACAAGGACAGCTGTATAGTCGTTCGGATTGTACGGAAAATCGAGGTCCCGTGTACATATTTGCGTGCACGTAAAACATCCCTTGGTAATTGGAATTCGATATAAGTGTAGGCCGTAGCGCCGCTGTCCGGGAGAAATTTCCCTCATAGCACACTGCATGGCGTATGTCCGCCTTCATTAACCCAGTCGGAGCAAAACAGTAGAACGTTAAACCCCATTTCATTTCAATTCATTTGTCTCTATTTTTAAACGAGAAATATACAATTTAATTGTGTGTTTGTGTGTTTCATACGGTCTGTCATTGAGTCAACTAGCGTGGTTTCGATTCCCCGGTTGTACGTCACAAGAAGTAGGGTCGCCTGTCCAACCTCGTGGGTTTTCACCGGTTTCTCCGGTTTCCTCCCACTGCTAAAGACCCCTACGCGCAAGCGAATTATTGAAATAAAATTGAGCCACATGTTAGTCCCGAAATGACCTAATTTGTGTCGAGTGGACGTTAATCCCCATTTCTCTCCCTCTTGTTAAAATCAATAGCATGTTTCACTCCTAGAACACAATGGCTTTAAATCAACAGCATGTGTTAATATCCACAACAATTTAAGAGTATGTTTTATTTTTACAGTGTTAATGTTGTCAGTACAAAGTTTATTCATATCTTTAATCATCTACTTTATTTACGTTATCTATCGTTAATGTGGTCATCTGGTTGAAGTTACATGGTGTTTATCAGGTGTTGTTGCTCAGTTCTTGTTTATCGTTTGTATAAAAATACAGGAGCAAGGCTGGCTCATTAACCCACGGGGAGACGAATGGTTAACACGTACGTGTTGGATCAGAAGGTATGTCATTGAGTCAAGTGGCGTGGTTTCCTTTCTCCGCTTGTACGTGACAAGGAGTAGGGTCGCCTGTCCAACCTGATCAGAAGGTCTACCATTGAGTCAAGTTGCGTGGTTTCGATTCTCCGCTTGTACGTGACAAGGAGTAGGATCGCCTGTCCAGCTGCGTTGATTTCCCCCGGGTCCTCCGGTTTCCTCTCACTGCTAAAGACTCCTACGCGCATGTGAATTATTATTGAAATAAAATTGAACCATATTCATGTTAGTCCCGAAATGACTTAGTTTGTGTCGAGTGGACGTTAAACCCCATTTCTTTCCCTCTCTTTCATTTATATTTGTCGATTTTAATAACGTACAAATTTTATCGTTAAAATCTGTCATCATGAGATGGTTCATAAATTTATGACGTTTTTAATGTGAAATACATTAAATTTCCCATTTCTCCCCAATTGCTCGCAGACTAAAAATGCACATCACCGAAGTTTCCCACGCCGGTCAGCGCCACTTAAACATAACTAAATGTGACCCCCAGTAACTTGAATGATTAAAAATGTTAATTAACCATAATCACATTAAACATTGTCAATTTAAACAAGATCATTAAGCCCTCGCGCGTGCTTTGAATACGCGTGCTCGGAGCGCCAACTTCATCAATGCTATAATTCCGGCGACAGATGTCGTCGAGTCTGCTTTTTCCCGCTCGTGGATCTTTTGTTTTCTTTCTTCCAGTATCTCGCAGCTAACCGTGATTGACGTTATGAGGGCAGATAATTGAAAATTGAAAATTCCACTTTTATTATTTTAGAAAGCTTTCATCAATTATTCCTACCCCGTGGCCTATCTTAGTGAGAGCAATAATAGGTTGATTTAACTTGAGCTCGTCGATGCGGTGTTCCTTTCCCCTATTATCCCCCTGACACACGACCCCCCTTCCATTGTTGTATTGTTATCAATATTAATGTTAACCTCTTGTTATTATTTCTGGAGGTAAAATTTTTTAGATAACGTTTCATATTGATTTTAGGATAATCAAGCCACTTGAAACATACTAACTACCATATTAATGGCTGTCAATATTCTATTAGTCTATTAGGCGATCATGACTTGAAATGAAATGAAATGAAATGAGGTTTAACGTCCTCCTGTTCTGCTCTTAACCTGGGCTAATGAAGACGGGCATACGCCATACAATGTGCTATGAGGGAAAGTTTGCCCGGACAGCGGCGCTATGGCCTACTCTTGTATCGAATTCCAACTTCCAAGGGATCTTTTACTTGCACGCCAATGTGTACACGTTACCTCGGTTTTCGTCCCATCCGAACGACTAGACAGCCCTCGATCCTGCATCACTGACAAGGGGAAACCACGCCGGAAAATCTGGATGAACTTTCTCGGCAAATGCAGGGATCGAAGATCATGACTTGAAGATCCTGGTCTTCCAATAATCAAATGAAATGGGGATTGACGTCTGGTATCATCCGCGAGTCAACTGGCGTGGTGTCGAATCCCCGGTTGTACGTGACAAGGAGTAGGGTCCCCTGTCCAACCTCGTGGGTTTTCCCCGGGTCGTCCAGTTTCCTCCCACTACTAAAGACTTCTGCGTGCAAGCGAATTACTGAAATAAAATTAAACCATATGTTACTCCCGAAATGACCTAGTTTGTGTCGAGTGGACGTTAAACCGCCTCTCTCTCTCTCTCTCTCTCACACACACACACACACACACACATCGACCCCTTCATTCCTACATCCCGGAAAACTTGTAAAATGAAGCTGTAAACGCCCCAGAATAAGGAATACAAATAGCAACTTTTAAATCACGTCTACCTTGTATTATGTATGTACATGTAATATGAAGCTATAAACACTCTGAATATAGAAAACAATAAGTTACTTTGAAATTAAGTCTACCTTGACAAATGCAGTACATGTTTCATAGAACAAATAATTTGTTTCATAAAGGTTGTTATCTATATCTTATATCACCGCTCCAATATTTAATTACAGCTATACTTGACTGTTTAAATAACCATACTATATTAATTTTCTGTTCAAACAGCTTGATATAAATACATGCACATTTATAAAACGCTGACATATCGCTGACTGGTATAATAAACACCCGGTGTATAATATCATAACGTAGTATCTAAATACGAACGACGTTAAAACCCCATTTCATTTCGTAGTGTATTTAAAAATAGTATAAAACTTGCTGATGTATTGCTGACAAGTATCCGTAGGCAATATTCAGTAAATAAATTTACACACCTTGTTGAAATAATGATATAAATAAACCTGTCAATATATCGATGATTGTATTTTTCGCTGACATTAAAGGTACATATATAAATTACCTACATGTGATATAACATATGATAAATATATTGATTATTAAACATACATTATGGGAGATTAGATAAAGAGTTGGCAATGTAAATAATGTAAAGGGAATTTGATGAAAATTTCAGTCAAATTGATCAACCCTGAACCGAGTATTTAGCGATTGAATTTTGGGCCTAGCCTTGATCATCATTACTAAAGTCGGTACGATAAAAAAATATATAAAAAACATAGTCTCGATTATCTATTTTTTATTCAATCAGAAGCAGCAGACCGGGTTCTAATCCAGTAAATAACGCAGGCTATCGATGCCATCTAGAGTTGATTATGGTCTGGATAAGTTAATTAATGTCTAATTAATAATTTAGATAACATTTAGGGCCTAAAGAAAGACCTGCAATAGACAGATTTAGCTCTTGCATAATGTATGTGTAATATACACGTATTATTTTATATACTTATAGTTATTATTCAAATCGTCTCTTTATGGGAGTGGAGTGAGATGTCGAGTGGTCTAACTAGTGCGCTGTAAAACATATGGTCTATCAATGATTCAAATGGCGTGGTTGCGATCCCACACTTGTACGTGACAAGGCTTGGGTTCGCCTGCCTAACTTTGTGGGTTTCGCCGGGTCCTCCGGTTTCCTCCAAATGTTAAAGATCTTGAGTGGACGCTCTCTCTCTCTCTCTCTCTCTCCCTCCCTCCCTCTCTATACAAGTTGTAGTTTTTATATTTAAACCATACAGAGATGTTAGTAATGTTATAACATCAGTTTAAGGTTACACCTATATTTACATATACGTCATTAGTGATTTTAAGATTTTTGTTCACAGACTTTATATGTGTAACCAGCTGGCTAAAAATTGTTGTTTACGAGCTTTTATCTTGAATAATGATCTGCACGATACATTATTATATAACTCCCACACAAGAACACTTGAATTTATTGGAAAAAGACTAAAAATGTATACCATTATATTCTACAAAAGACTAAATATATACCAATATATTCTACAAAAGTTTAAACATCCATATTAAAAACTGAAAACTTATACAGTATTATTAACTCCCACGTGAATAGCTTGACTTTAATTGGGGGGTGGAGGGCTTTACTATATAGCAATTTATCACCCAATAACACATTCTACAGTAGATATCGTTTGTGTGATAAATTTCATAATCTACTGCGATATATAAAGGACTTTGCAATGGTTGAAATGCTGCAAAAAAATGATGTATCACTACGCCGTAATCTAATCAGGTTCAGTAAAACTGGAATCTATAGCAAAGAATTATATTTATTCATTTGTACATGTAAGAAAGGATTGGGTGATAAATAAAATCTCCTACTTGTCTTTTTTGATATAAAAAAAAAAATATCAACAATCAAGTGCCGTAACCCTATTTTCATCTCGTGAGCTATGACGAAATCTGCAATGGGCCTTAGCTTTAAACCCTAACCCACAATGTGTCCTGTTTTATTTCTCCATTTGCCGAATTTTCACTCGCCACATTTATATTCAGAGTGTGTCTGGTTCGCCGAAGACATCGCACCATTGTAGAATTCATTAGCTAATCACTGATGTTGCGAAAGTCACATGGTTTTATAAAGACAAAATGGCGACAATCACGGAAAATGTATTTTTTTAACATACCAGTGGCCAAAACAAAAACCTAAGGGCTGTTGCCAATCTTTGTTGAGGACTTTTAGCCTGTCTGAATCTTTAGTGTTGTGATTCGTTAAAATTGAAATCATCTGGTGACATTCGCATATAGGCTTCATAAAGTGCCAACGGGTCTATCTATGGCGGAACAATTGGTTGTCATCAAATCTAACAGTTTAAAGTAGCCAAGTCTCTAACTCAACATTATCCAAAGTGTTCGACTGTGAAACCACAAATGGGATCTATGTTTTAATCAGAATGGTGAAAACACGAATTATTTGTCAATTGGTGTTGTGATCTTACCGGGAAAAGATAATACTCCTCGCACTGTTTCGTTTGATTTGACCTAATCCCACTTAACAGTGCTGTAATGGAAGCAAATTTCTGTTCCAAATTATGACTGGTCAATAGTCCTATTAACAACCAATAGCTAACTGCGTAACAATTTCATTAGGCTTTAAATAGAGCTCCAAATTGGACCAAATATGTTTACATAACGTTACTTCATGATTCACGAAATTTACGCCCAATTAACCAGTGCATAGCAGAATATTTCAGGAAAACTAATTGCGTAACAAACGAGGCTATCAAAATGGATACAATGTAAACAATACTGTTTGGAGACGAACAGTACTTTCATCGTTTTTAATACCTTAAATCACTGTCCAGAGTTTCAGGGAAGATCCCAGATTAAACGAAGGGCTGTCATGTTGTTGTACTTGGGAGAGATTTGATTGAACGGGAAGAAAAGACACACTCCCTCAAAAGTTCAAGTCAATCCAGCAATGGCCAGAGAGGGATTCCTCGGGTCATGGCTTCAGGAATATGGGAAAAGATGGGCTTCTGATATCCAATTTGTAAGACAAAATAAACATTTTACTATTGATACACGATTCGTGTACCATAATGCGTTTCAGCGCCATTTATAAAATGGTACTCGAAGAACGAGGCTAGACATATTTCACAAGTCATGTCAAATAGGGACCTCATATTCATATCTGGAGAGCATGCACAATAATACTATCGGTGTAGACTGGAATAACCAGACGCTAGAGATTGCCATTCGACTGAGACTTCTGGCGTCGCCGAACATAACGGATTTGAAATTAGAGTAAAAACTGAAACAATTGAATGTAAATCAGTTTATATACATTCATATTACATTATTATATGCGCTGTGACCCATTTGTGTCAATTTCTGGGTGCAAAATATTAGCGATTTAACTCCTTTAAGTTTCGGTATCGGCAATGTTCTTGAATAATGGCTATTGTTTAACTATCGATACGGAAAAAACCCCATTATTTTGGTAGCAGATTAATTTAAGAACTAGACTTTTCAAACAATGCATTTGTATTTAATAACAGACAGCTTTATGGATAACATTCACTAGATTTATTAACTGTCTGCAACGTTTCAATATCTCATTGAAACCCTCAGTAAGTAATACAAATTACATTCCGAAAAATGAATTGTGCTGACAGACATGGCGTCTAACAACAGTTTATTTACTGCTTGTTGTACTCCCCACGAAAGCAATGTTCTGAGAAGGAGAGAGAGAGACAGAGAGAGAGAGAGACAGAGACAGAGACAGAGAAATGGGGTTTAACGTCCACTCGACATAAACTAGGTCATTTCGGAACTAACATATGGTTTAATTTTATTTCAATAATTCGCTTGCGCGTAGGGGTCTTTAGCAGTGGGAGGAAACCGGAGGACACGGAGAAAACCCACGAGGTTGGACAGGCGACCCTACTCTTTGTCACGTACAACCGGGGATTCGAAACCACGCCAGTTGACTCAATGACAGGCTTTATGATACAGCACGCACGTGCTAACCATTCGGCCACCCACCCCGCCGTTCTGAGAGGGATTTGAAGCAAATTTTTTATAGATTAATTAGTTTAAATATGTTTGTAGTCCAAATATACCATCAAATTACACAGTTTGTACGCGGGAAAGTATCTTTAAAGATGGGGGGGGGGGCACGTGGCTAACTGGGTAAGACGATGGCTCGCTAGCCTGGAGGTTGGGTGTTCGATCCCTGCATTGGCCGAGAAAGTTCATCCAGATTTTCCGGCGTGGTTCTCCCTTGTCAGTGATGCAGGACGGAGGGGCTGACAAGGAAAGCTGTCTAGTCATTCGGATGGGACGAAAAACCGAGGTCCCGTGTACACATTGGCGTGCACGTAAAAGATCCTTTGGCAGTTGGAATTCGATATAAGAGTAGGCCGTAGTGCCGCTGTCCGGGCAAACTTTCCCTCATAGCACACTGTATGGCGAATGCCCGTCTTCATTAGCCCAGTTCGGAGCAAAACAGTAGGACGTTAAACCCCATTTCATTTCATCTTTAAAGAAAATATGTATATATTAGTTGACAACTAATCTAAGAATTGGAGCATTCAAACGTTGTATTTAAGAAATGAGGAGCCTTGTAAAATTAAATAAGTTTCTAGATGGCTATAGAATATGTTTGAAAATCTGTACGTGGTTTGTTTTAATAAATTAATAACAATATTACTAATATAAATATTGTTGCTTTAGGAGAGGTCTATAGGTGGGTTGGCCAGATAACAAAACCGAGAAATTCTGATTAAATTTATTCTCTTATATAAAAATACGTGAAAGTTGATTATAACAACATCTGTGTCGATTATTGTGCAAATTCAGCTGGTTTTCAATCATTTTCATATATTATTATTATACCGATTTGAATATATTACGGACCTTATATACAGAGTCAACATCGTCTTAATAAGTTTTTAAGTCATAATCAATGGGAATTGCTGTGGTAGAGGGGTCTCTTAGTACAAACTATTGTTGGCGAATGAATACCTTATAATCAAGGGTTGGGCGATTTTAAAAATAATAAGTCATTTAATTTTGGTAATTATATATAAATTGTCAAATTAATTTTTATGGGGGTTGAAGGTCAGTCGAGTCTAGATTAAGAATCTATTTATTTTTCCGTGAAATATATTTGCATTAATTGATCTGGATTAGGATTCCGTTTTTCTCTAAAACGGCTGACCTCTTTGATGCTATTGCAGATTTACCTTTTTGTAGTTTATACAAAGGGCTGGCTGAAAAGTTCTAAGACCTGTACAAAGTCGATGATTTCCATTTATTTTTCTGCATAGTCCCCTTCTAAGTGTACACACTTTTCCAACGATCTTGCAAAGCCTGGATGCCTATATACGGCCTAGTCTTATATCGAATTCCAACTGCCAAGAGATCTTTTACACGGGACCACAGTTTTTGTCCCATCCTAACGACTAGACAGCTGTCATTGTCATATCGTTCGATATTCCACCTCTTAACTAAGATATACCTGTGATGGCTCCTTTAAACATTACTTATTATATAAATATTTATGTATTCAGGTTCCTATATACATTGACATTGGCCTTATTTCTCAGGTAAACAACTTAACAATGTCAAGTGGACATTAAACTAAAGGGTTCGAATAATTATTTTTAACCATATATAATGGAATAGTGTTTAACTTCAAAACAATACTTAGCTCATATTGCGACTAATATTGTGCTTGATAACGATTATTATATTATTATTATTTTGAGGTATTTCTATAGCGCACCTTTCACAAAGTGCTCAGATGCGCTTTACAATTCGATACAATTATAAAATGTACATAGACAATATGATAAAAACTAATTGGAATAATAAAAAACAATAAATTAGAATAATAAAAAAACAATAAATTAGAATAATAAAAAAAAATAAATTGGAATAACAAAAAACCCAATAAATTGGCATACTAATAGCGTAAAAAAAATAAAAATTAAGTTATAAAGTTATCAAGCATATATTGATAACGACTTGTGAAATCTTGTTGAAACGTCGGAGTGAAATAAACCATAGTAATTGTTATCCATAAATAGTGTGTTATTTGATTATGTTCCAATTACTAAATGCCATTTAAAGATTATAAAGTTAGTAGTAAAGTTCAATAAAATGCTTTAGTAAATAAAAAGGTTTTTAGATTAGATTTAAAAGAGTGAAGTGATTGTCAGCTTCTTACTGTTAATGGTAATTTATTCCATAGTTTAGGAGCTTTAATCATGATACGGGGATACGTATCGAAACGTCGTGCTTTCAGAATAAAAACCAGTGATTGTTTCCCATAAACATTGTGTTCCGTTAATGTGTTTCCCAATCGCTAAATGCCACTTAAAGATACAGTATGGCAGATTAGATAAAGAGCTGGCAGTTCTCACTATAATAGTTAAAAAATAGATAATGTAAAGGGAATTTGCTGAAAAATTTCAGTCAAATTGATCCACATTGAGCCGAGATTTTAGCGATTGAATTTTCGGCATAGCCTCGACCATCATTACTAAAGTCGATACGATAAAAACATAGTCTCGATTATTTATTTCATGATTAAATTATGAATGAAAGTTGTGCAGCAAATCGACTCATAATCTACTAAAGATCACAGGCTAGCGATGCCATCTAGAGTTGATTATGGTATGGATAAGTTAATTAATGTCTAATTAATAATTTAGATAACATTTCAGGCCTAAAGAAAGACCTGCAATAAGAAGATTTAGCTCTTGCATAATGTTTGTTTAAAGGTTATAACATATGGTTACTTTGACTTACAGCTACCACAGCCTCGTGCACTACCTTGTGCCCGAGTCCTCTGTTTGTCTTGCCACTCGAACAACTAGGCATGCTTTCCTTGTCATTCCGGGGGGTCAAGTGGTCTAACGCGTGCGTTTTAGATCACGAGGTCTGTCACTGAGTCAAGTAGCATGGTTTCGATCCCATGCTTGTACGTGACAAGGAGTGGGGATTATAATGGACACGTGAGGGGCGGGTATAAAACATCCCTGTGTTTCTGTACGGGCAGCACCGAGTAGATGGGTAATGCACATTCGTATGGCGCATTGCGATTATAATCCCTACAAAGAACTTTAACAAAATGGGTCTAAATCTCATTATCAACTAACGATTTATTGTCGATTTTTTTTTATATTTCGAGTAGGCCGGGAATAAACTAAGCTAATCCTATCAGCGATTCTCTCTATCCAATTTTCAATCTCATTTCTCATTCTGACAATAGCCTAAAGAAAAATGGAGAAAATACAGTTGAATTGATGTGAGATAAACATGTTTACGTTCTAGATCTATATAGCGCACATATACTCGGGTTGAAGGTGAGCTAATATGGTGCCTAGATAAATCCAGGGTCGAGCTCACCTTGATCTCTGTCAAGCTGATGAGAGCAGTAAATATTCGCTTGGCCGCTACTATTACAGATGAGAGGGATGACATCGGGGCGGGTTAATTAGCTCTTAATATTAACTTTTTTGTCTTCTGCAAATTAAATTTTAAAACAGATTTTTTAAAACTTAATCGGGCTGTGAAATCTAATATGAAAGCCATTAGTGGACATGGATTGGATGTTGGCTGAAGGGCAGCAGGCAAAGACTGCACAGTGTTGTCATTAGGGCAACGGGAATATGATGGCATTGAAGCGGGCATTTCCATGGGTATTTGAAGTTCAAAATTCAAGGGCACTTTGTCAGAAGGGAGGGCATTTTGTCAGACAGGAGGGCACGTTTTCAGAAATGAAGGCACTTTGTCAGAAGACAGGGCACTTTGTCAGAAGGGAAGGTTCTTTGTCAGAAGAGAGGGCACTTTGTCAGAGGGGAGGGCACTTTGTCAGAAGGGAAGGCACTTTGTCAGAAGGGAGGACACTTTGTTAGAAGGGAGGACACTTTGTTAGAAGGGAAGACACTTTGTCAGAAGGGAAGACACTTTGTCAGAAGGGAGGACACTTTGTTAGAAGGGAAGACACTTTGTCAGAAGGGAGGGCACTTTGTCAGAAATTAAAATATGTTAGTCTCAAAATGCATTCACATGAAACCGAAGCCGTTTTTTTATAATTATCCCCGCGTTTACAATTTATCTTTATTTTTATCCTTTATTTCCCCCTATCAGTGGTCCAGGACGAATTGAATGACAAGGAACAGCGCCTAGTCGCTCGGGTGGGACAAAAAATACCTCGTGTACATTTTGGAGTGAACGTAAAAGAACCACACTGCATGGCATATGCTCTTTTTTGTTTTATCTCGGTTGGAAGTTAAATCTCATTTCATTTCATTTGTACCCCTTTAAGCTGTTTGGTTATAAGTCAATTATTAATTTAATATAAAGAGTAAAACATTTCCAATTCAATTAGCACTAAAAATATAAATATTCATTGTCATACATCTGAAATCAATCGGATTTTTTTTGTGCGTGTTATTTGTACAACAATCTACTTTTCGTGATGTTATTATTATAGTCCTACCCCGATAAACATCACCAACAACAACAAAAGAATTGTTTTTTATGTTTTAAATGTCAACATGTTTAGAGAATCAATATATTCAATTATTAGAACTAAAATAATGGTTGTTCGCATGGCTGCTTATCATACAAACTAATTGATAATTATACACATTCGATGTTTTTATTGTTATGTGTTTGTCGATCATGGGTTGCTCTGGGAGAAGGGTTAGAGGTGTTACTGTTGATCAAGGGTAGCTCTGGAAGAAGGGTTAGAGGTGTCACTGTCGATCAAGGGTGGCTCCGACTGAAGAGTTAGAGTTGTTACTGTTGATCAATGGGTGGCTCCGACTGAAAGGTTTACGGTGTTACAGTCGATCATGGGTAGCTCTGGAAGAAGGGTTAGAAGTGTTACAGTCGATCATGGGTTGCTCAGACTGAAGGGTTAACGCTGTTACTGTCGATCAAGGGTTGCTCCGACTAAAGGGTTAACGCTGTTACTGTCGGTCAAGGGTTGCTCCGACGGAAGGGTTTATGGTATTACTATCGATCATGGGTAACTCTAGGAGAAGGGTTGGAGGTGTTCCTGTCGATCATGGGTTTCTCCTGGAGAATGGTTGGAGGTGCTACTGTTGATCATGGATAGATCTAGTAGGAGGTTTACAGGTGTCACTATTGATCACGGGTGGCTCCGGGAGAAGTGCTGGGGGAAGCTAGTTGGGGGTTAATCTCAAAATTACCACTCTGCCCGATATCCGGAATGAGACTTCTTAAGTTGTGGGTCACATCGGTTTACAGGGGGTGCGGAAAATTGGTGACAAAGTCGGGTTTGTGGACAAAATTGGCTCCAACGTCAATCATTAGAGTATATTGCCTCAAAAGAAGATAATGACAAGTTAAGAAAGTCAACTCACCCGGTTTATGGACATAACGTGTAGAAGGTAAACTCACCTGGTTTATGGACATAACGTGTAGAAGGTAAACTCACCTGGTTTATGGACATAACGTGTAGAAGTGCCGGTGGGTATGAAACAAAGTCCGTCCGGATGAAGACTGCTGACCTGAGTGCCAGGAATAAATGACTCGTGTACCTAAATCGGTCTGTATGAACTCTGTATCTAAAACTAGGTGACTTTACCTGGTAGTTAAAGTAACGATTGATCATAGCAACCAATGTTGTCCGCAAAAGTCAAATTAAATCGATTTTTTTTATCAATAGAGGGCATTCTTAAATACCGAAACCAGGAATCTTGACGGTTTTAAGTTACGGTTTTTATACATATCTCGGGTTATTTACTCAATAGATGAAAGTTATCCGCAAAAGTGCGATTAACTCGACTTTTAGCGATGTTGAGGTGAGTTATCTTGTTTTGGAACGATACTTGTGAACAGTATCTATTCAGGATATCGAGCACTGGATCCCATCGATTGGGCATAGTGATAATTTCGTCCTCGATTTTAAGATTAACCTCCCAGCTAGCTCCCTGACTAAAAGGGTGTTGGCGTGTTCACTTTCTAGTAAACCAACGACTGTAGTGTGTGTGGTACTGTTGTACACGAGAAAGGGTATGACGTGTTCACTTACTAGTAATTCACTGACTAATGTGTGTATTGTACACAAGACAGAGAGTATGGTTTGCCCATTTCTGGTAATCTAACGACTGTAGTGTGTGTCGTACACGAGAAAGAGTATGCTATACCCTTTCTGGTAATATGTTGCTTAACGTCCACGCGACACAAACTAGGTCATTTCGGGACTAACATATGGTTCAATTGTATTTCAATAATTTGCTTGCGCGTAGGGGTCTTTAGCAGTGGGTGGGGGGGCAGAGGATCCGGAGAAAACCCACGAGGTTGGGCAGGCGACTCATTGGTAGACCGGGGAATCGACACCACGCCAGTTGACTCATTGGCAGACCTTATGATACAAAGCGCACGCGCTAGCCAGCCCCCCCCCCCAGTTTGTGGTATAAGAAAGAATGAAATCTATAATGACAAAAAACAAAATAATGGTAAATGGGGCAACTGGTTAAGACGTTGGCTCGCTAGCCTGGAGGTCGGGTGTTCGATCCCTGCATTGGCCGAGAAAGTTCATCCAGATTTTCCGACGTGGTTTCCCCTTGTCAGTGGTGCAGAACGGAGGGCCTGACAAGGACAGCTGTTTGGTCTTTCGGATGAGACGAAAAACCGAGGTCCCGTGTATACATTAGAATGCACGTAAAAGATCCCTCATAGCACACTGTATGGCGTATGCCCGTCTTCATTAGCCCAGTATAGGAGCAGAACAGTAGGACGTTAAACCCCATTTCATTTCATTTACTACCTGTGAAATTTCTATTCTAGTCTGTATACTGTAACGGTTAATAGGGCAATTACCGGTGAGATTTCTATTCTAGTCTGTATATTGTAACGGTAAATGGGGCAACTACCTGTGAGGTTCTTCGAGTTCCTTGTTACAAATGGCGCTGGATTTAACCTGTCCACTCGACACAGACTGTTTCATATCGGGAGTAACATACGGTTCAATCTGAATGACGTATCAGTTATTTACCTATACTATTATCTGATTGTTATATTAATCCATTCTTGACATTACCTACATTTATCAGTCCAGGCATCACCTTAATAAACGTGATAGGTTAATTACAGATGTGTAATTACCAGATAATTGTACCTATCTAGAGTGACAATTAAAGATCTTTGCAATCTTCTGTCGATAATGTCATGTAAAATTTTAAACAATATTATTTTAAATTGAAATTATCGCTGTTAACTTAATTGGTGTACCAGCTGCTGCCCTACTTAATTTAAATATAAAGTTTATTTGGTCGCTTTTTACATATTTAAAATGCCCTCCTTTCTTACATCTCTGGATACTATGCCCTTAAGTTTATACTTAAAGTAGCTAAGTCTCTAACTCAATATCATCCAAAGTCTTCGACATTGAAAACACGAATGATTTGTCAATTTAAATCAACATTGATGTTGTGATCTTACCGGGAAAAGATGGGCTTCTGATATATAATATTTAAGAAAAAATAATAATGCGTTTCAGCGCCATTTGTAACAAGGGACTTGAAGAACGAGGCGAGACATATTCCAAAAGTCATGTCAAACGATGAAGCCATATTCTTATCTGTAGAGCATGCGCAATAAATACTATCGATGTAGACTGGCTGAACATACCTGATTAGAAATTACAGTAAAATCTGAAACCATTGAATGTAAATCAGTTTATATACATTCATATTACATTATTATATGCGTTGCAACCCATTTGTGTCAATTTCTAGGTCCCCAAATATTAGCGATCTGATTCCTTTAAATCAACGAGTTGACCCCGGGCTTCACAATGTCACTCGTACCCCACGTGAACCCCTTTTGGCTTTGACTTCGCGGAACCTCAAATGTTTTTTTTTTCTTTTTTTTTTAAACACTGAGAGAAGACTATAACCTGCCCGATTGTTTGATTGCTATCATTAATTAATTAATATCAACAACGAGCTTTGATCGGTTCAAGGATAAAGAGTGTTCCAGTGATAACAAAGAGTTCAACAATTCATTGACGTCAGTGAATCTGATATCGTCAACAACATTACTTTGATACCCTAATAGATTTTTAAATATAATTCAATTTGAATATTTCAATTAAAATGAAGTTTAAAAGGTGCGTGCGCGCTGTTCTGTTAGATCTTCTTTGTTGGTCTGAAAGTGTCCTTTGTGTAATGTCTGAACATGGTAGTTGTCTCACACATGATATCGTTTGAAGAGTCCAGGAGGAGAACGATCTAAGTCACATTTTTGTCGTTTCGCATTAAAGGCAAAACAGACTTTTGGACGAGAATGTTTGACGCAAACAGAACAACGAGTGGGTTTAATTACAACTTCAAAATGATGTTTAATACGAATCATAATTACCAATACAACTGACTTCAACTTTTCAGGCAAATTAAGGTTAAATAAAGGGTACGATGGACTTGTATTTGTCCGGGAGGCCATTTCAGAAGAGCCTTGGTTCGATGTGACTCAGATCGTTTTTACCTGAAATAGATTGTTCCACAGAAAGCTTATACAATTTGCTACCAAATGGAGCTAATCCCACTAAACACTGCTTTAATGGAAGCAAATTTCGGTTCCAAATTATGACTGGTCAGTAGTCCGATTAACAACCAATAGCTAAATGTGTAATTGGACCAAATATGTTTACATAACGTTACATCACGACTCAGGATTTCATTATGCCCAATTAACCAGTGCATAGCAGAGCATTGCAGAAAACTAATTGCGTGACAAACGAGGCTATCAACACGTATACAATGTAAACAATACTGTATGTAGACGAACACGACTTTCACCGTTTTTAATACCTCAAACCATTGTCCAAAGTTTTAGGAAAGACCCCAGATTAAACGAAGGGCTGTCATGTTGCTGTACTTGGGATAGATTTGATTGAACGGGAAGAAAAGACACACTCCCTCAAAAGCTCAATTTTCAGAAGCCAATCCAGCAATTGGCAGAGAGGAATTTCTCGGAATTTGGTCTATCCTGTTCTTCAATCCAATTTCAAATATTGTTTATAGAAAAAAATTGAATTCTGCAGCCCAGGTCGAGTCTATGGCAAAAACAACCCGATTAGTACAGGAATCGTGCGATAATTTTTATTTGTTAGCAGATGATGACTCGTATTCTAAAGGCGTCCATTATATTTTAAAACAAAACAAAAATTACGACTTGAAAACGTGACTTCTTCCACGTTGCAGAAACCAAACAAACAAAATGATTAACGAATATCCTTAAAGATTTTTAAAATAGCTAAAAATAATACATTAAATAGGATAAATAATTAAACTTTTAAAATTTAATTAATTCCGGCAAATAACGTGATTCGTGTACGGATTAAGACTGGCGCCTCTATATATAGCAATTCTATTGATATAACCATACGGTTCCATGGACAACAATAAAACACTCACTAATTAAAAATATACTTGTACATTGTGTGTTTCTTTTTGTAAATACATGTATCTATATCTGACAGGGATAGGGTATGCCTGCTCCCCAATCCTTATTCAGATACAAATCTGAATAAATGTCTAAATAATAATTTAAGTGGAGTGAGCACACTACACGACGACTTTGGCCATTACGAAAAAAAAAACCTGTCACGTGCTTCGTCATGTGACACCTCTAAATACATTTTAGTCGTCATCGCGTTGAATACATACATAATACATAGTACAACCTTGGTAGAGTGCTGCGCTTTTATAGTATTTCAAGTAACGATCTCAAATAGAAAACTGGCTACATGAGAATGAGCCCAGAAATATTCCTGAGTATCCTAAATATAATTAATCCCCTCATTACCAAACAAACAACCAAGATGGGCCAACCAATAAGCCCAGGAGATTGATTGACTGTCACCCTCCGTTTTCTCGCTACAGTTGCCGGAACAAAAACGCACATTCTGATTACCATCTATGAGTCCAAGGACTATATTATTATTGAGTATATTGCTATACAAACGGAACAATCCATTGGGCCTACCATGTATACGACAGCTCACACATTTAATAAATGCCAGATCATATCAAACATGTCGACAAAAAATTGCTAGCGATCAAGTGCGTACACTAGGCGAGTTTTGGATTTTTCATCGTCGGTGACCGAAATCGCCAATGTCGTCGCGCAGTGTGTGCCAGGTTTAATAAAATGCAACTGTGGCTCGAGCGACACAACCCCCCCCTTTAAGATTTTGATCAGATAATATTGATATGTTGATCAAACCACGAGGACATAGATCGTCCATGTCTTCTGGCTGTTTTAACCTATTTTCTTCTTTTGGAATATTCTGCAATTTCTCTTGTCGTGGTCCCACATTAGGTCAATTATTCTGAAGAGGTCATCCTTTATTACCCGTTTCTTGAAAGTTTTCATAGAAGCCATAACAAGATTTTCTAATCTGAAATAGAATTGTATTATGTGTAGCTGTCTACCCACGCATTATATCACCCGCCATTTCTATAGCGCACGTGTCACCAGGGTTACTATACGGATCGATCTGATTGATTGCTAGAAAAAGAGGTGAAACGGAAGTAACTATATAAATGTCGCTATAAATAACAAATTGAATTGGGGTGAGCTGGTACTCCACAAGTCTTGGGACAAGCTCTTTACGATTAAATTGGGGGTCAGTTGGTACGCTTTTAGTCTTGGGGCAAGCTCTCTCTGTACAATTAAATTGCGGGGAGCTGATACGCTTTTAGTCTTGGGGCAAGCTCTAAACGATTAAATTGGGGGTGAGTTGGTACGCTATTAGTCTTGGGGCAAGCTCTATACAATTAAATTCGGGTGAGCTGATACGCTATTAGTCTTGGGACAAGCTCTATACGATTGAATTGGGGGTGGGTTGGTACGCTATTAATCTTGGGACAAGCTCTATACGATTAAATTAAGGGGAGTTGGTACGCTATTAGTCTTGGGACAAGCTCTATACGATTGAATAGTGGGTGAGTTGGTGCGTTATTAGTCCTTGGACAAGCTCTGTACAGTTAAATTGGGGGTAATGCTATGTGGAGGGTAGTTCTCTGTTTCACCATGGATGGCATGGATTAAAATATATTGAAGCTAAAAACCACATGTAAGATAGGCCATGTTTTATTCAACCTCTCTAAGTACTAAAGATTCCACATATATGGGAGATAACTCTCAAAGACTCCAATAAATAACAAAGGGGAGAGAACTCTTCCATGAAAGGTGGCATTACAATATGACAGTAAGTTGGTACGCTATTAATCTTGGGACAAGCTCTATACGATTAAATTAAGGGTGAGTTGGTACGCTATTAATCTTGGGACAAGCTCTATACGATTGAATTGGTGGTGGGTTTTTACGCTATTAGTTTTTGGGCAAGCCCTGTACGATTAAATTGGGGTAAGTTGGTACGCTATTAATCTTGGGACAAACTCTATACGATTAAATTAGGGGTGAGTTGGTACGCTATTAGTCTTGGGGCAAGCTCTATACGATTAAATTGGGGATGAGCTGGTACGCTATTAGTCTTGGGGCAAGCTCTATACGATTAAATTGGGGGTGAGTTGGTACGCCATTGGTCTTGGGACAAGCTCTATACGATTGAAATGGGGGGTGAGTTGGTACGCTATTAGTCTTGGGACAAGCTCTATACGATTGAATTGGCGGATGAACTGATACGCTATTAGTCTTGGGACAAGCTCCATACGATAAAATTCGGAACTGGGCTTGTTTCTAAATTTTAGTCGACAGTGGGACAGAAAGTGGGTTATATCTGAACACTGACTTAATCTATACTTGAAAACTTTCCAACAAAGACAGACTGTCATTCCACGAAACCCGTCTTCATTAGCCCAGTCGGTGCAGAACAGAGAGGGATCTTGGGGATACTCGATTGAAGGCTCCGGAAATAAATTCTCTCAATTCCAAAAATAATCGGAGTACAACGCATGTGCCGACAGCATAAAAAAATATGTCAACCAATCATTACAGCTGAAACATATTTGTTATACTTAAAATACGTCACGATTCTACTCACACCACCTCAGCTGTTGGGACTGGCAGAACTGTGTCACGGTGGAATTCCGTATCACTTGATTATAATTCTTTCAATTCGGGACGTTCCGGACTGACAATCGAGCACCCCGAAAAGAGTTTAACATCCACGCGACACACATTAGGTCATTGAGAGAGAAAGCCATTGGTTTGGAAAAAATAGCATCAATTGCCTTTTCTGGTAACTGTCTGGTTGTTCGTGTATCTCCGGTTAGTTTCGTATTGTAGTAGACTAATTATCTATTCTATATTGAAACTGCCATTAAACAGCGCACTGTATGGTGTATGTATGCCCGTCTTCATCAGCCAAGCGGGAGCAGAACGATAAGACGTTAAACCCCATTTCATTTCATTTGTGTCATAAGATGAAGCTTTATATTGAATTATAACGGTTTCTTTTTAGTTAGTGCTGTATCATAAGGTCTGTCATTGAGTTAACTGGCGTAGTTTCGAGTCCCGGTTGTACGTGACAAGGAGTAGGGTCGCCTGTCCAATCTCGTGGGTTTTCTCCGGGTCCTCTGGTTTCCCCCCACTATTAAAGACCCCTACGCGCAAGCGAATTATTGAATAAAATTGAACCATGTGTTAGTCCCGAAATGACCTAGTTTGTGTCGAGTGGACGTTAACCCCCCCTCTACTAAAGACCCCTACGCGCAAGCGAATTATTGAAATAAAATTGAACCATGTGTTAGTCCCGAAATGACCTAGTTTGTGACGAGTGGACGTTAACACCCCCTCGCTCTCTCTTTAGTTAGAGTCCCCTTATTCCATCCTACGTCCTTACTACTTCAAACAATAGAGGGCCTCGTAACATAATATTCTATAGAATCGACCCATCACAGTACTAAGATAATCTGTAAATAAAACAGGTTTTAGGAAGGGCAGATTTAGTCGAGGATAGGTTAAAAGGTACAGATATATCATCTACTTCAGTTGCGTGAAGAGGTTCAGTGATGCCCGGAGCCAACCTGTAAATAGTATGCCCCCGATGACTGAAGTATAGGACCTGGTATTGAGATCAGTGAGAACAGGAGATATTTTAAAAGAGGCAAGTCTATAACTCAAGGGTATTCGATCCCTGCATTGGCCGAGAAAGTTCATCCAGTTGTTATCTTACCGTGAAATGACGTGCTTCTGATATCCAATATTTAAAACAAAACAAAAGGATAGGTTAAAAGGTATAGATATATCATCTACTTCAGTGGCGTGAAGAGGTTCAGTGATGCTCGGAGCCAACCTGTAAATAGGATGCCCCCCGATGACTGAAGTATAGGACCTGGTATTGAGATCAGTGAGAACAGGAGATATTTTAAAGGAGGCAAGTCTATAACTCAAGGGTATTCGATCCCTGCATTGGCCGAGAAAGTTCATCCAGTTGTTATCTTACCGTGAAATGACGTGCTTCTGATATCCAATATTTAAAACAAAATAAAATTTTAAAATTGGCACACGAATCGCGTGTCAGAATGCTTTCGACTGCCATTTGTAATGAAGCGACTCGATGAACGAGGCGAACCATATCCCGCAGGGGAATACTACCGGTATAGACTGGAATAACCAGACGTCAAAGACTGGCATTCAATTTCGACTCTTTGCGTATTTCGCCGAACATATCTGTTTAGAAAATACAGTAAAAACAGAAACGATTGAATGTAAATCAGTTTACATACATTCATATTACATTATTATATGCGTTGTTATCCATCTGTGTCTATTTGTAGTTGCCAAAGAATAGAGATTTAGCTCCTTTAAATAAATGTATGTCAAAACAGATGAATAAAAAACTATATTCGAATTAAATACATCTCTTTTAGTAATTACTATAGTGGGATACAGGTAAAAAGCCCTGAAGTGTAACGTGCTCTCCACACCTGTTTCTATTGGCATATAGCATTCACTATATTCATTCACCCCGAAATATCATGTATTATGTATATAGACGTTGAAATTACCTAATCAATCAAGCGCAAGAATAACCTAGGGGGTTCACCCACTTACTGATCGTAATACGTCATAACTATTATTTCTCGTTGAACTTTGACATATTTTTACGCCATTTCTTTCGCTGTGAAAAGTACTAAGTATACTGTAGCCCAGGGCATCTTATACTTCAAACCAGATCTATTTTTATCATTAATAACTATTTATATACAGGCGGGTGATCGTGATTCGGACACCATCTTAAATTCTCACGGCTTAAACCTTGCTAAAGTGCTCAATTTGATTATTTAACATTTAAAGGAGCTAAATCACTAATATTTTGGACCTAGAAATGGACACAAATGGGTCGCAACGCATATAATAATGTAATATGGATGTATATAAACTGATTTACATTCAATCGTTTCCCTTTATACTCTAATTTCAAATCAGTTATGTTCCGCGAAATACGCCAGGAGTCTCAATTGAATGGCAATGTCTAGGGTCTGGTTATTCCAATCTACCCCGATAGTATGCTCTCCAGATAAGATATGGTGTAACCGTTTGACATGACTTGTGGGATATGTCTAGCCTCGTTCTTCGAGTCCATTGTTACAAATGGCGCTGAAACGCATTGTGGTACACGATTCGTGTACCAATGACAAAATGTTTATTTTGTCTTAAATATTAGATATCAGAAGCCCATCTTTTACCGATAAGATCACAACATCAATATTGATTTAAATTGACAAATAATTCGTGTTTTCAACGTGTAAGATTTTGGATGATACGGAGTTAGAGACTTAGCTACTTTAAATAAAACGAACAAAACCAAAATATCAACGATAGGTACAATCTGATTAAAACACAGATCTTATTTCATTTCGTTTTTTATAGTTTAAAATTTCGTTTTACTTGTCTTTACTACACTAGGATCTGGAAGAGTTGTTATATTACCGGCGTTGGAGAGAAGGATTAGCCAATGAAACGGTCTGTTAGGGCGAGTTTTTGGCGTGCGATGCAGGGAACTGTGGGTGAACCACTAGAAACGTCAACGCTGATTGATTTATCAATGTCTAATGTTCCAGCACAACCGATCAGATCTTCATGTAGTGTAGGCCATCGAAAGTATAAAAAAACGAAACGAAATATATATATATAGAGAGAGAAATGGGGTTTAACGTCCACTCGACACAAACTAGGTCATTTCGGGACTAACATATGGTTTAATCTTATTTCAATAATTCGCTTGCGCATAGGGGTCTTTAGCAGTGGGGGGAAACCGGAGGACCCGGAGAAAACCCACGAGGTTGGACAGGCGACCCTACTCCTTGTCACGTACAACCAAGGATTCGAAACCACGCCACGAAATATAGATATGTGTTTTAATCAGATTGCGGTAGATAACATCCCAGTCGAGATTTCAACCTAATAAAAAAAGAGATCCATCAAAAGATATTGCCTAACACTTATAGGTGGCAGTGGTGACACTGCCTTTTCTATGTCGTCTTTAGAGGGATGCTGACTGCATTTACGTAATTTTCAGTTATCATAATGTTAGTAGAGAATGGAATTGAAACAGTTTTGGGCTGATATTTCTTTTAGAGATTAAATATTTACAATATTGTAGTTTACAAAAAATGACGACCATTGGCTTTAACTCATATTCTTACACTTGCGTTTCGGTAAGTGTGTGCCCATTTTTTAAAGGTTACACGCCCTTTATTACGATCTCCCAAGCAGAGTTGTCTTCCCTTGTATTTAGAATGCTGGATAGCGAGACTTGTGGGAGAATGCCTTTATTATTGAACATTGTTCGTCTTCCGTTGTCGAATCATACGAAATGATCACGAGATTGGTGATAAACTATAGATTATAAATTATTACCTATATGTTTTCAAAAGAAACAGAATTTTCACAATTCATTGTGCAGTCGTTTATTATTATTATTGTTCGGTTTATATAGCGCTTCATTACACATGAGTGTTTCTAAGCGCATTCACAACTTAACAGTTCAAATACATTTTTAAAATCAATATGTTTTTAAGTTAGTCTTAAAGCTCTGGATGGAAGAGGACTCTCGGGGAGTTTTTGGAAGATCATTCCACATTTTAGCTGCTCTGGCGGAGAAAGCATATTCACTAAAACGTTTATTATATTTAGGAATCCTCAAAATGTTACGATCATCTGAAAAACGAGGGTTGGTGTATAGAAATCAAAGAGTTCTTTTAAATACCGGTAACTAGGTGCAGTGTCAAAATAAACTGATTTAAACACATTCACAAGAGCTTTAAAATGAACCCTCGCTCGAACTGGAAACCAATGGAGTTTCTGTAACTTAGCTGATATATTTAGTCTTTGGTGTAATGCAGATTGAAGGATTATATGACGAGTTATTCCCCCTTCTTCATTTTAACCGTAAACCAATCAGCTATGTCCAGCTCCAGACAGTCGAGTCATACAGGCTATACTTAGGCCTATTGGAGAATCCAATAAGCCCAGACGCATCTTTTATCCAATTTCACCGACTACCATAGGCCTACCTTAAATTGTTTATTATAGTAGCAACGGTGCTTGACAATCGAGACTACATTTTCAAAAAATTTATAACTTCGCTCAGAATAAAGTAATTTGACATTTTCAATATATTCATTTTTCATTGACTAGTTTCAAACTATTATATATAGCAAGAACGGTCAGCTCTTTATCGAAATCTAATATGATGCAGGGGTCAAGGTTGCTGATAAGTGAGTAAGACGCTGGCTCGCTAGCCTGGGGGTCGGGTGTTCGATCCCTGCATTGGCCGAGAAGGTTCATCCAGATTTTCCGGCGTGATTCCCCCTTGTCAGTGATGCAGGACGGAGGGCCTGACAAGAACAGCTGTCTAGTCGTTCGGATGGGACGAAAAACCGAGGTCCCGTATACACATTGGCGTGCACGTGAAAGATCCCTTGACAGTTGGAATTCGATATAAGAGTAGGCTGTAGCGCCACTGTCCGAAAAAAATTTCCCTCATAGCACACTGTATGGCGTATGACCGTTTTCATTAGCCCAGTTCGGAGCAGAACAGTAGGACATTAAACCCCATTTCATTTCATTTCATTTTGCTCTGGCTCTATGCCAAGAGAATATTTACTGTTCATCAGATTGCCACGGACCCTATATTTGTAAATGATTTTAACCAATATCTATTACGATTCAGCTGATTTGCATTGGTTCTATTATTAAAATATTTAATGAACCATTCGTTCCTGGTTGGCCAATTATCACATTCAATTGGGTGCGATATCTATATGTGTAATACATATGTAGGACGCGTTAATACAAAGTAATTTCAAACTATGCCATTTCTGAAATGTCAAACATTTTTATTGTATTAATTGGGTGTACTACTCAAGTAGACATTTTAGGTGTATGCCCGTCTTCATTAGCCCAGATCAGAGCAGAACAGTAGGACGTTAAACCCCATTTCATTTCATTTCTTACATGATGCATATACCAGTGGGTGGACAGCCATTCAATAATATAGAGAATATGAATTGTCTAAACGTGTAATAAATAATCAATGCATATAATAAATATGAATTGTCTAATAATCAATGCATATAATCAATGCCAGTTTGCCTGCACTCGAAAAAAGTTCTCAACCAACGCAACTTATAATCAGATAAAAAAAAAAATGCCCCAAGAAATAGTGGTCTGTTTGAAATGAAATAATAAAGCCTTATCAAAACTCAATTGTTTCGTTGACGGCTTCGGGGAACAACCTGCCGCCATTAATAACTAATCATGGCTATATATTAGGAAATTAGATTGGTTTATTTGTACGAAACGAACAGAATAAAGGTATGATTCATATAAATAACTGGGGGTGTTATTATAAATGATTTTATCACGTATAGTGGTTATTTGAAGAAGATTAATTGGGTGTGGTTAAGCTCGGGTAACACAAATTAAACCTTTTCAACTATTATATTTAGTTTCTGAATAGTGTCTGCGGTCACTTTTGTGCTATGGACTGTATCAAACATGTCGTAAAATATTGATAACATCTTTGTTATTTATTTAAAATTGTTGAAACTTGATTTGATAATGTGTAGGTAGAATTTTACAGGTTAAAAGATAACCATAAACAAAAACACAATACAATACAGATCAGGGGTTCAATAGATTTCAAATTGTGATTTATGTATACATGGGGAATCATATCAGCTTCATGTCCACATTGCCAACACTCCATATCTGTGTTCACACAATACCGCTTTCCGTGAAAAGCAGTCGGGCCGCCAGTCAAACCTCGTGGGTTTTCTCCGGGTGCCCCGGTTTTCTCCCACTGCTCAAGACCCCTACGCGCAAGCGAATTATGGAAATAAATTTGAACCATATGTTAGCCCCGAAATGACCTAGTTTGTGTTGAGTGGACGTTAAAACTCTCTCTCTCTCTCTCTCTCTCTTTCTCTCTCTCTCTCTCTCTCTCTCTCTTTCTCTGATTGAGAGAGTCATATGGAGCAAATGGATTTAACGTGTCCACTCGACACAAACTGTTCCATATCGGCAGTAACATACGGTTCAATTTTATTTCAATAATTCGATAGCGCATAAGGTTCTTTAGTAGTGATGGGAAATCAGAGAACCCGGAAAAAACCCACGCCACTTGACTCAGTGAGAGACCTTACTATCTAAAGCGCACTCATTGGACCACTCGATCATCCAAATCATCCCTCGCCCCGACGTCACCCCTTTCAACTTTTAGTGGTAGTAACGACCAAGCGAATATTTAGCGGCGATCAGTTTCCCACGGACCCTAGTATTGGCAAGGGCCTCTCGGTAAATAATGTTAACATTACGATTCAGTTGATTTGCACAGGCTCGAGGAGTCACGGTGGCTAAGTGGGTAAGACGCTGGCTCGCTAGCCTGAAGTTCGGGTGTTCGGACCCTGCACAGGGCCGTAACTAGCTCAGAGCAACGAGGGGGGCGGGAAGTGTTCTCGGGGGTGCTGTAATATTGACGGACAATGTATATCTATTTTTTTTATGGTCGAAAATTTTTTCACAGGGGGGGGGGGGGGGGCTAACCCTGCATTGGCCGAGAAAGTTCATCCATTGAAGTGCCTGACACGCACAGCTGTCTAGTCGTTCGTATGGCGTGCGCGTAAAAGATCCCTTGACAGTTGGAATTTGATATAAGAGTAAGCCGTAGTGCCGCTGTCCGGGCAAAAATTCCCTCATAACAAACTGTATGGCGTATGACCGTCTTCATTATCCCAGTTCGGAGCAAAACAGTAGGACGTTAAACCCCATTTCATTTTGCGCTGGCTCTATGCCAAGCGAATATTTACTGTTGATCAAATTGCTACGGACCCTATATTGGCAAATTATTATTATTATTACATAATTTATATAGCGCAGATTCCACTATAAAGTGTTCGAATGCGCTTAACAATAATAGTATAAAATCATACAAAATGAAATAAAATCATATAAATAAAACTATAATGGATAAAATTATTCCAAAATAAATTGTTAATAAAAAAATAATTTTAAATGATTTTAACCTACGACGTATATCTATTACGATTCAGCTGATTTGCACTGGTTCTATTATTAAAATATTAAACTGTTTAAGAATGTTTATGAACCATTTATTCCTGGTTGGCTAATTATCACATTTAATTGGGTGCGATATCTATATATGTAATTTATAGGACGCGTTAATACAAAGTTATTTCAAACTATGCCATTTCTGAAATGGCACACATTTTTATCATATTATCTGAGTGTACTACATAAAGTGTGTTTTAATATGTTTTAGCTTGGTGTATTTTTTTTTTAATTTAGGACCCCTATATAACATTTTCTACAGGCCCTGCACCATCTCGATTCGGTCCTGACTTCCGGTCAATGACCAATCAAATACTTATGGTCAAAATAAAAATACGACAGCAAAGGGTACATGGATTAAAGATAAGAATAGATATTTTGCTTTTAAATTTTTCGGAACTATGCAAGTACAATAGAAATTATTCGATATAATAAGCTTTCCTAATCAGTGAGAGGTGATATCGTGAGTTCTGGATGAAGCATACCCTTGCTCGTACACGACACCAGCCTTCTAATATAGCTACACGGGGCGATAGTCTTAACCATCAACTGACATTTATAGAAGGTACGAGAGAGAGAGAGAGAGGGGGGGAGGGGGGGGAGAGAGAGAGAGAGAGAGAGAGTTTAACGTCCACTCGACACAAACTAGGTCATTTGTGAAAAGAGAGAGAGGGAGGGGGGGGGGGCGTGGGGTTTCTCCGGGTTCCCTGATTTCATGGTATCATCTAAACAGCATACACTTCCCCGGGGTTCGACAGGCGACTCTACTCCTTGTCACGTACAACCGGGGACTAGAAACCACGCCAGTTGACTCAATGACAGACCTTATGATACAGCACTAACTTAAAAGAAACCAGGATAATTCAATATAGACTTCATCTTATGACATAAATGAAATGAAATGGGGTTTAACGTCATATTGTTCTGTTACGGCTCGGCTAATGAAGACGGACATACGCCATAAAGTGTGCAATTATGGAAATTTTGCCCGGACAGCAACGACACGGCCTATTCTATTGAATTCCAATTGCCGAGGGATCTTTTACGAGCACGTCAATGTGTACACAGGATGGGAGGAAACCGGAGGACCCGGAGAAAACCCACGAGGTTGGACAGGCGACCCTACTCCTTGCCACGCACAACCGGGGAATCGAAACCACGCCCGTTGACTCAATTGCAGACCTTATGATACAGCGCGCAGTGCTAACCATTCAACCATCCAACCCCAACAAGCCCCACTGACTGACTGGCATATCATCTAAACAGTTGACATATTAATGTATCAATAAACAGCATGAACTGGTCAAAATAAACACCAATCAATAAATGTCATATTTTTACGGCACATTTAACACTTTAATACGTATTTCATTTATTTTGTCCAATCTCATAAAAATACAGATCTATATTATTTCGCTTCGTTGTTTTTAAAACTTTCGATGGCCTGTACACCTGGTGTAGTGTAGACAAGTAAATATTGAACTATAAAAGCGAAACGAAATAGGATCTGCGTTTTAATCAGAATGATTTTTCCGTGTTTAATGTCCCGCGTTATATACTCTTCCCCCGGTTTTAGATGACAAGGAGTAGGGTCGCATGTCCAACCACGTGGGTTTTCTCCGGGTCCTCCGGTTTACTCACACTGCTTAACCATATGTTAGTCCCGAAATGACCTAGTTTGTGTCGAGTGGACGTTAAACCCCATTTCTCTCTCTCTATATATATATATGTATATATATATACTCTTCAAAAAAAGTAGGGGATATTCAGAAACAATACAAAACTGCGGAAATGCACTGCTGTATGTTAATAACAGGCCAATTGCCTACACATGAACATAAACAGTTCATATGAGCGGCTTATCTGACGGCCCCATTTCACTCGCAAAGAGATACACCGTCAAAAGTGAAAAGGGACGTTTTTGACTTTTGTCTTAATAAGGAGTAATTGCTCCACCAATCCTCAGACATTCAGCAATTCGTCGTGGCATGCTCCTAATCAACCATACAATCACGACTTGGGGCAATCTGACCCACTCCTCTTGCAGTGCCACGGCCAATTCTTGCAGTGTTGTCGGTTGACGTTGACGCTGACGAACAAGTCTCCCGATCAAATTAAACGTAACACACTAAAGCAAAGATTCGCTAAACAGTAAATCGTATGCAAGAACCGATAGGAAAGCAAACATGGATAGGATAAACCAGCACGCGACAGTTTTCGTCAACCCTTCCTTGCAGTGTAAAATTTGACAATGAACCCCTCCTACGTGTATGGCGCTATTGCGTGTCGCACATGTGCAGCACAGTGGGTCTGTTGGGGCGATAAGTTCTTCATCTGTGAACATACTCCCAAAGCATGTCAAGTGTCCATGACTATTTATCATATCACAACCTGCATAGCTATTTGCATTTCAATATCCCCTACTTTTTTTGAATAATATATATATTTTAGCACAGAATTGTATATTATATCTATTTTAGAAACTCAAATATATATTTTAGCATCTCAGATATATTTTTTAGCATCTCAGATATATTTTTTAGCATTGCATTATATACATTTTAACGGGAGAGGGGGGGGGGTGTCTAATGATTTAACGCTTGAGTGGTTTCGATTTCCCGCTTTTGCGAGACAAGGTGTACATCGTGGGGTTTCTCCGGCTTCTTATGTTTCCTCCCAAGGCTAAAGATCCCTATACGAGCAAGCGAATTGTTAAAATAATATTGAAGCATATGTTTGTCGAGTGGTCGTTCAACCCCATTTCTCTGTCTATAAATTGTTTTTAAAATTTCACTTTCATTTGGAATATCTCAAGTATAATTGCTATTACCATCCCTGAAACGGATGGCAATTCCATTTCTTATTAACAGTTTGGTATTTTTGAAATTAAGGTTTTCGGAAATAACAATTGACCCAATATAATAAAAAGCAGGATGTTTCAGGGATGGTCCAGTTTGATTTCATTATCTGGAATAACTTTAACTACAAGATACACGTTAATAAGGAAACAATGAGAATTAATACTCCCTTAATTTGATAAAGGGCTTCCAGTTTACCATAAGTTAAACGAGGAAAGCATAAATATTTACAAGATCAGAAAATAATTGCTGGAGTGACACTGATCGCTGTAATTAATGTATCAATTCTTCACAATGGTCAATCACGATTCTCTGCGGGATAATAAATATATCTTTAGACATATGGGTGGGAGCCATGATGGCTCTGTGAGTTTGCAGCTTGGTTTCTAACGAGCAGGGTGGATTGAATGGCCGAATGGTTAGCGCGTGTGTGCTGTATCATAAGGTCTGCCATTGAGTCAACTGGCGTGGTCGCCTGTCCAAACTCGTGGGTTTTCTCTGGGTCCTCCGGTTGCCTCCCACTGCTAAAGAACCCCTACGCGCAAGCGAATTATTGAAATAAAAATGAACAATGTGTTAGTCCCGAAATTACCTAGTTTGTGTCGAATGGACGTTAACCCCCCCCCCCCTCTCTCTCTCTCTCGGCTTATTTAAACCCTATTTCATCTCATTTTGACATTTTGGTAGTGGATAAAGCGATTAATTTGGTGTATCGACAAATGACACCTTGGGCTCTGCTGTCGTATGTTTATGCCAAGGCAGTGTATTTATTTCATTATTCTCACAACAGATCTATTGGCGGCTGACATTCGATGAATGAACGTTCGGGCCGGTGTCGTAGCAATATGCTCCATTTTGACATATCCCCTATCTACAGAAAAATACCATGGCAAAATACTATTTTTTTATATTATTATTTTTTTTTATACCAAGTAATAGTCAATTCTACACGCTATTTTTTAAATCATTACTTTGTCGTTTGTGAATCAGCCATTTTTAATTACTTCTGAATTGTCTTCTTGTGTATGTTTTCTTTGTTCATTACAAATGGCGCTCGAAACCATTATGTCCATGCGTATACATTACGTCGTGTGCTGATTTTAAATTGTCCATTCTGTCTTAAATATTGGTTATTAGGATCCTATATTTTCACGATAAGATAACGGCATCAATATTGGTAGAAATGGACAACTATTAAATTATAATTCTTTTTTTATTATTTCGAATATAATGGATCAAATTTAAACCCCATTTCAGCTTATTTCAAAATGCCCAATGAGATAATCTCTGATAAAACCAAAAAATTTGATTATTTGTAGAAATGATGTTTTGAATATTGTAAATCTGTCGCAGATAATAGACTTCTGGTGAATTTAATATAAAGTGATGACAAGCGCGTAATGAAGAAAGCTGTGTCAGAAATATTAGAGTGGGCAAAATCCATAAAGTCGAGAGGATAGCTTGTTCTTAATGGCGGCTAAAAGTTCAAAGACTGGTCGATAGGCATGATTGACAGGTGACCACGCGCAGCGCGTTCTGTGGTAAACAACATAAAATGGCGATAATCTATACAGGTTTACAATATCTATACAATATATAACGCTTGGTATATTCAAACATGCTACTGTATGTGGTGGGTGTTCGATTGATTTACTGTCCGGCTGGCTTTAAGATTGATTTTTTTCTCCATTCTGTGATTATCAGCACGTTGAGGGTCGCGGTTAATGACCCTGGCATTCATTCTAATTTCTAGAGAAAGTCTCCTTGACACTTTTCCTCACCCGAACACATATATTCATTCAGAAGAGTTGTTCCCAACCTTTTTTTAACCCGTTGACCCCTTGGGAAATTAAACGCGTGCCACCACTTTTCACACAAATCTTTGATACACTCTAGCTCTAGCATGGACCATCTTATTCGTTCTATCGTTCGTTCTATCGTTTAAATCGATAATCAATGATCCCACAATCTGATAAATAAAGCTCGTATAATTTGATAAACAAAGATGGTATAATTTAATCAACCAGGGTCGTAAATAAAGATCGTAAGTTTAATAAACAAAGATAATTTAAGAAAGATCGTATAATTTCATAAACAAATATCGTATAATTTCATAAACAAAGATTGCCTAATTTGATAAAGTAAAGATCGTATAATTTTATAAACAAAGATCGTATAATCTGATAAACAAAGAGCGTATAATTTGATAAACAAAGATCACATAGTTTGATAAACAAAGATCGTAAATAAAGATAGTAAAGATCGTATAATTTGATAAACAAAGTTAATTCTATATAAACAACGATCGTATAATTTCATAAAAAAGGGGGTCGTATAATTTAATAAACAAAGAGCGTATAATTTCATAAACATGTATCTTATAATTTCATAAACAAAAGTCGCATAATTTGATATAAAAAAAAATCGCAAAATTTGATAAAAAAAAAAAAGATCATAAAATTTGATCAACAAATATCGTAGAATTTGATAAACAAATGAAATAAAATGGAGTTAAATGTCCTATATCTTTGCACCGACTTTGATAAACAAAGATCATATAATTTGATATTATTTAGGATAACAATGTTGAAGTTTGCTAGTTTGATGCAGGTTTGCCTCAGGGAAACCTTCTATGAAGTAGTTTTGGCTTCTATAATCTATTTATGATTACAGATAGAAATGAAATGTTTAACATCATATTTTCTAATGGAAGTCAGGTTACATGATGCGTGTCTCTACATACATAAAATGGCAGGTTGTCGCTAGGGAACTTGTTCATACAAAAAAAAATCAGAATAATTCGGCATACTCTCGGTTCTCATCAGTTTAATAAAATGAAACGAAAAGTAGGTTTGTCGGACAGCAGCGGTTCCATCCACTCATCATCGAACATCCAGGACCTGCATGACAAGGACAACTGTCTAGTCGTTCTGATGGGACGAAAAACCGAGGTCCCGTGTACACATTGGCGTGCACGTAAAAGATCCCTTAGCAGTTGGAATTCGATATAAGAGTAGACCATAGCGCGGCTGTCCAGACAAAATTTCCTTCATAGCACACTGCATGGCGTATGCTAGTCTTCATTAGCCCAGTCGGAGTAGAACAGTAGGATGTTAAACTCCATTTCATTTCATTTCATTTCCTCCTGGTTAGCGAGCCAGTACCATACTCACTAAGCTACTGTGGTCCCAATGACAGATAGTGATATCGACCATGATAATAGAGATATTTTATTCACTATAAATGAATGGAAGATCGGTGAACAGTCCAAATGCCATGGGTTCCATGTCGGTCGAATCTGAATTCTGATAGTGACAGAATATTTTTAGATGTGCGCCTATTCTTTAAAGCGGGACAATATAAGTAGGTACTTACATATACGCGATTGTTGTTTCAATTATGGGGTTTGAATGTTAGCGCGTGCGCGTGGTATCATAAGGTCTGTCGTTGGGTCAACTGGTGTGGTTTCGATTCCCGGATTGAACGTGACAAGGAGTAGGGTAGCCTGTCCAACCTCGTGGGCTTTCCACGGGTCGTCCGGTTTCCTCCCACTGCTAAGCGAATTATTGAAATAAAATTGAACCATATGTTAGTCCCGAAATGACCTTGTCTGTGTCGAGTGGAGGTTAAACCCCATTTCTCTCTCCTTCTCTTATTTATGTTAATTACATTTGATTGGTAGACAAATCCTTGGCACAAATACAATTAACGAAATTATTTTACTGTGGAAATAAACTGACATTGTTGGACTCGCAAACATGACATTCCAGATTTTTCCATTGGATGGTAAGGACAAAACAAGTAATTGAATTGAAATATAATGAAACGAAATGGAATGGGTCATTTCGAGACTAATATATGCTAATTCACAGTTCAGTGGTTACGTATGTGTTCTTTTCTTTGAATTCCAACTGTCAAGGGCTCTTGTACGTGCATGCCGATGTGTAGAAGAGCGCATGCTCCTTGTCAGCCCAACTGGACAATTCTCGACTTATGGATTGTGAGGACACAAAAAGTCGAAAATTAATTTCGATTGCAATGGGATGACCACTGACCAGACACATCTCAACTTGACGGATTTTTGTTCATTTTCATTGAAACTTCCGCTTCCCCAATGAAGTGATATCGCAGACAAAATCAGTTTATAACACCTTATACGCCATATTTGGCAGGCGCAACCCCTGTCCACCTGTATGGAGATCGCCAGTACTAACAGGTGACCAGGTGACCGTTATGGCATGGGGGTCTCTCGCTCTCTCTCTCTCTGTGTTTCAATTCTAATTAATTTTTAATTTCTGTGGATATTTCCTACTCCGGGAATTAACAAATACACATATAGACTTGTTAATACCTTTTTCGTACTTCCTTGTTACATACAACACATCTCCCAGCTTTCCTTAATCAATGACTGTTACCTTGGCTCCCATCGTGTTGCTATCGTTCCCAGTGGCGGGTTTTAAAACAGTTCTATAAACAGTTTATTGCCCCTAGAATAACCTATAAAATAATTATAGCCTCGAATACTTCGTAACGTAACTTGACATTTCCATCTTCGTTGTTCGATTCCCGAATTAACGATAAAAACAATCTTAAAGATGGCGGTGTGTGAGAGAAAAGAGGTTTAACATTCCCTCGAAACAAATCGGGTCACTTCGGGGGCAAACGGTGGCGTTGGTAGAGAGAGAAATAGGGTTAACGTCCACTCAGCACAAACCAGGTCACTTTGGGCAAAACATCTGGTACAATTGTTTTTCAATAATTCGCTTGCGCGTAGGGGTCTTCAGCAGATGGAGGAGACTAGAGGCATGCAATCCTACTCCGTGTCACGTACAAACTTGGGATCGAAACTTTGGGGTGATAACCGAGTGTGATGTAGGGTCCCATTTCATTTCATTTTAGGATGGGACGCGTTACTGTTTTTAAACATTCCACGAGTCGCTGTGTTTAAACATTCCACTGTGTTTAAACATTCCACGAGTCACTGTTTTTAAACATTCTACTGTGTTTAAACATTCCACGAGTCACCATGTTTTGTATGTTTACGTGGTTTCCAGCTATGTCTATCTTTAGTAAAAGTGATGCAACCAAT
Source organism: Patella vulgata (assembly GCF_932274485.2). Classification (NCBI taxonomy): domain Eukaryota; kingdom Metazoa; phylum Mollusca; class Gastropoda; family Patellidae; genus Patella; species Patella vulgata. The sequence continues at coordinate 12,485,702 of NC_065885.2, forward strand.
TTAACCATAATAATCTTATCAATACATGTATTCCAAATTTGGAATCTGTGTTGAAATCACATTTCCTGGCAATTTCTGTGCTTTTCTTGTTTGTGACAAATACTCATTAGCCGAGTTAGTAAGAATATTCGCGAAACTCCAGAAAAAGGTTAAACATTTTCCACTATCTCTTAAGACACTATAAATAGCTTTGTGTCACTTGTAAGAAAAAATGAAATTAACGTCCAAATTCGTCTGCACCAGCCTGACTAATGAAGACGGACTTGCGCCATAGTGTGATACGGGTGTCATTTTGCCCGGTCAGCGCCGCTCTTCATTAAGTTACATGGAGGCAAGACCTCGGTTTTTCGTTCCTTCCAGGTCCACTGTCTTGCATCATGGACAATGGCGTATGGTGGTATATTAGATTCAAAAATTTAAATGTCTTAATGTCGTTCTATCGTCTAATTTCTAACTTATATTCATGTAATTTCTAAATTAAGACAATGTAGGCTATAATCCAATTTCTTTATATGTTCAGCGAAAATTTTTTTAATTCTATTTCATCTTATTTCTATTATTAAGACGAAAAATGTCTACTGCCAGTCGCAGGTGATACTGCGACTCGAAAATTGCTCGCCTTTTCTTCAAGTTTTATTTAAAATAGCTTAAACATTGCTTTCTGTCTTGTGAGAAAGAACTATTAGAAATTTTAATGGTGATCCACTAATTTTCTATGTAGCGTGGGGGATCACGTGGCTAAGTGGGTAAGGCGCTGGCTCGCTAGCCTGGAGGTCGGGTGTTCGATCCCTGCATTGGCCGAGAAAGTTCATCCAGATTTTCCGGCGTGGTTCCCCCTTGTCAGTGATGCAGGACGGAGGGCCTGACAAGGACAGCTGTCTAGTCCTTCGGATGAGACGAAAAACCGAGGTCCCGTGTATATATTGGAATGCACGTAAAAGATCCCCTAGCAGTTGGAATTCGATATAAGAGTAGGCGATAGTGCCGCTGCCCGGGAAAAATTTCCCTCATAGCACACTGTATGGCGTATGCCCGTCTTCATTAGCCCATAATTCCTAATGAAACTACCATTATACAATCTGATTAAAACACAGATCCTATTTCTTTCCGTTTTTTAATACTTTCGATGGCCTACACTAAATGAAGATCTGACCAGTTGTTTTACAAAAATAAACAAAGTCTCGATTATCCATTTTTAAATTTAATTATGAAATGTTGCCCTTGTTTCACTCCATTAAAAATCGCGACCATCCGATGTTCTAGAGAGTTCATTATGTACTGGTCACGTGAATTAATGTCTAATTAATAATTTAAATAACATTTGGGGCCTAACGAAAGACATGCAATAGACAAATGTAGCTCTTACATAATGCATCTTTAAAAGAAATCCACTTATTTTTACATACTAGCCATTACCGTGTAGTTTGTGGATGGTCTCTAATTGGCCAGGTCAAAGTTATTTAATTTTGGTAAACAGTTTTAAACCGTCCATAATTTGGAAGATAAAAATATTCCATTATTCAAGGGAATATATTTTCCTATGATTCGTTTATTTTTCTTCTTTTCTACTAGAACATCAGAAACAAATCTTTTATGTCTAAATCTAAAGATCTATTTTAAAAGGAATACCGGTATGCATTTAGAAAAAGCCCGGAAACAAATCGAAAACTGTGATGATTGGCCCCCACACCCTTTAGCGGGCGTTACTTCCCGTACTAATGACGCGGTTTAACAGATTCCCATACGTGTTAAAAAAAATGGACGCGAAATAGCCATTTATTAAAATACATATTGAAGTGTGAAAACCTTACAAACTGACTAATGATAAATCGGCCATCTCTCGGCAATGGATAAAGTTGGAGATTATTTGGTAATAACGGGCTGATCGTATATTTGCATACAATTCGTTTATTTTTCGGCAAAGGACAAACTATTTGCTTTTTGATTTTAATTTTGTGTTAGTTAAAATTGTTCTGAGTAATATACTATTCCATTTAATTGCACATTCCGTTTTACGTTTTTAATTCATTCTAAACGAAATATATTCAAATATATTCATATTTAAAGAGTCTATTTAGCGTTAAATTCAGCGTTAATATATTTGTCAATAAAAGTTTAATGGTGGTGGATTAATGTTCAACAAATTAACATAAATAGTTGAGCCATTTATTTCCATAATAATAAATACACCTTTATTTGGTTGTTTTTCTTAGTATGCTTTCTTGAATTATAATAAAGGTACATTAGTAAGATTTAGATAAAGAGCTGGTCGTTATTGCTATAATAGTTTAAAAATAGATAATGCAAAATGAATATATTGAAAATTTGATTCAAATCACTTTATTCTGAGCAAAGTAATCACTGTATAGTTTTGACAAGATGTGTGCATTGATTGTTTATAATTGTAACCACTGTACTGGTGTATTCGAGACTTGGCTTCGCTTCTCCATTTTTAAATTAAATCATTATATGACCGAATCGTTCTAACCTACTTAGAGAGTTGAGAGTTGATTATAGTCTTGTCATGATAATAAATTTATATAACATTTAAGGCCTAAAGGAAGGCCTGCAATAGGAAGATTTAGCTCTTGAAGAATGTATCTTTAAGACTGAATCGCCATTTTAATCTGTGAGTTTTGGGTGAATATTCAAATTTTTGAGGTGAAAGTATCAGGTAGTGAACACACTAGAGTTACTATAGTCTGAATCCAGATAAGGCGGGGTTGGATGGTCGAATGGTTAGCATGTGCGCGCTGTATCATAAGGTATGTCATTGAGTCAACTGGCGTGGTACGTGACAAGGAGTATGGTCGCCTGTCCAACCTCGTGGGTTTTCTCCGGGTCATCCGGTTTCCTTCCACTGCTAAAGACCCCAACGCGCAAGCGAATTATTGAAATAAGATCGAACCATGTGTTAGTCCCGAAATGGCCTGGTTTGTGGTCGAGTGGACGTTAAACCTCTCTCTCTCTCCCTCCCCTCTCTCTCTCTCTGTCTCTCTCTGTTTACCGTGCAGTTTATCATGCAGTTTATCATGCATATACACATAACCATATGTTTTGTTTTGTTTTATGCAACAGGTGTTATTTTATTAGCTATCTAGCCTATTGAGGTCAAATAAATTTTAGATCTCTCTCTCTCTCTCTCTGAAGCCATATGGGAAGTTTCATATACATAGCTATTTATTTATAATACAAATAACACACACATGTTATACTACTGTTTACATGTTACTCATTATATATGCTGTTTTTGAAGCGTCACAAACAGATCGCAATATGTCAATAATTGGTAAAGAACAATTAACAATTTTCACCTGAGATATATAAGAATGAAGTCCGTCATTATGTTTACCTATAGTCAAGTCTATGTACCTGTATTAATCTACAAATCAAAATGTCAATTAGCACCTGTGGAAATTAGAGAAAAGGTAGCTGATTGATTATTAAGCCATTTTATCCCAGACAACTCGCTAATGGGATCTATATCACGGGCCTTTATATGGAGTAATACATTCCATGGTGATTCTGTAGACCTATAGAAAACCGAACAAAGGGCGATAATTGATCAATAATCTAATGACCAGAGAGGAGAAATGAACGTGGGAGTCCACTTCAAAGAGGAACACTGATTGATACTATAGACCTATTACAAGAAGAATAGATCTATAATATTGCCAATAGGTCCGTCAATTGCTATCTTTTTACATTGATGTGTATTTGACAAATAGGTTCAATAATGATTTTTGGCTTCCTGGCTACAGGTTTTGCCCGGTGTGGTGCACGAGACATATTATCCTTTTCGTAAAGCGTTCATTGAGAGGATTGAGAGGGGTGTTGCCTTCTCATAGATTCTTGTCGCTATAAACAGCTTAGATCACTGTGCTATTTTGTATTGTCATGTTCTGTTCCATTGTATAATTGGGCTGCGCTTTAAAGTATCATTACGAACATGTTCTATGCCTCTATTATCATCACAAACAAGTTCTATGTCTCTAGTATCATCACGTTCTAACATGTTCTATGCCTCTATTATCATCAAGAATATTGTCTGTGCCACAAGTATCATCACGTTCTAGCGTGTTCTATGCCTATGTATCTTGCAACTGCTTTTAATATACAAAGAACGTATATGAAATGCAAATTATACAAATATTCGATACTTCTTCTGTTATCGTATCGTAGTATATCATTGCCGTGGCAATACCCAGCACTAGTACGAATTACAGAATGTTTGATCCAATATCTATACAATTTGTTACTTACAATATTTGTTTTATTAGAACTTTGTGGTATTTCACCAAATATTATATAAGCCCAAGAACATCTATTATCTTGAGAATTACCTAACTTTGTATTCGGGTATCTTTGTAATATTTATTTTAACACTTTAGGAATAAACGCCGCCGGGTATAAAACCTCAGTATCACCTATTTTAGTTTATTTTCTCACCTAAGGGTTAATTAATTTAATTTATTTGTATATTTGTGTTCTATCTTGAGTTATTAGCGGTAATTAAATATTGATTTATCGCATCAAGGGGAATTTAATTGTCATTTTTGACGAGGGTATTTTATGATCAACGGCGTCCCCTTATGATGTTGACCCTGATGCCAGAAGATAACGGTCACCTGTTCAACACCTGCCAATTGGCGGATCTCCATACAGGTGGACAAGGGTTGCGGCTGCCAAATATGGCAGATAAGGTGTTATAAACTGATTTTGTCTGCGATATCACTTCATTGGGGAAGCGGACATTTCACAAACATAATAAATTGATGTCTAAAACAGTAATGTAGATTTGGTGGTGAAATTGAGATTTCCCATCCATGATGCTGTCATGGTCACTGATAATGAACAAAAACCCGTCAAGTCGAGATGTGTCTGGTCATACCAAATTTATTGCAATCGGAATTGATTTTCGGCTTTTTTTCCTCACAAATATGTCGAGAATTGTCAAGTTCGGCTGACAAGGAGCGCGTGCTCTGCTACACATCGGTGTGCACGTAAAAGAGTTGGAATTCGAAGAAAAGAACGCAGAAACGGCGCTGTCCGGGCAAAATTTGTTATTCACTCCGCATTGCATATGTAATCACCGAATTAGGAATTACCGTAATATATTAGTCTCGCTCTCGAAATGAAATGAAATGAAATGGGGTTTAACGTCCTACTGTTCTGCTCCTATGCTGGGCTAATGAAGACGGGGCTCTCGAAATGACCCATTCCATTTCAATTCAATTAATTGTTTTGTCCTTACCAACCAATGGAAAAATCTGGAACGTCATGTTTGCGAGTCCAAAAATGTGTCAGTTTATTACCACAGCAAAATAACTTTATTATTTCATTTATGCCAAGAATTTGTCTACCAATCAAATGCAATTAAATTAATTAAGAGTCAAGAGACATGTTTTTCTTATTTATTTATTTTTTTTTCTTATTTTTTTTTATTTAATTATTTTTTTTATTCTATGAAAGAAATAAAACCATACACCTTGTGATTAAAGAGAATATATTGAAACAAGGCAAAATTTATTGTCTACATTCTCTGGAAAAATATGTATTTCAAAGTTCGTACACGGAACTATAGCACGCAGGAAGTTAACAAAAAATATGTTAACATCAATCTGTTGTTTTTTATTTTTATTTCAGAACTATACAAAAAAAACCCGAAACAAATATAATTTTTATACACATTTAACGTTATGAGAGCACTGTTTGATGTAAAAGACTCTATCTCGCCTTTTGGTATCATAGAACGGCCTTGATATAGAAGACTCTTCTAGTTTTTTTGGCATCGTAGAACGACCTTGATACAAAGACTCTATCTAGCCTTTGGTATCATAGAACGGTCTTGATAAATAGAGAGAAAAGTGGGTTTAACGTCCACTCAACAAAACTAGGTCATTTCGGGACTAACACATGGCTTAATTTTGTTTCGATAATTCGCTTTCGGGGTCTTTAGCAGTGGGAGGAAATCGAAGGATCCAGAAAAAACCCACGAGGTTGGACAGGCGAGCCTACTCCTTGTCCTTGATCAGAACGGTCCTGATGTAGGAGACTCAAGCCTTTAGGTATGATCACACCAGGCTTCCCTTGGGTCAATTTGTTGTATTATTTAGCCATCAAGTTAAAACGTGTGTTTTAAAACAATGCTATCACACTGGAAGTAACGGATTATCAAATTGCTACTTCTGGGGTTCAAATAGCGGTCATCTGAACACCGCTTCTTTAACGATGACAGGTCGTTATTAAAACTTCTTAAATTACAAAATGATCGACGGAATTAATATCAATATAATAGTGAAGATTTAGTCAGAGATTAACCTGGCTAGTTTTTATGGTATCTTTTAAAATTGAACACCTTGCTGAGCCATATTTTAGTATCCGCCCTGTCTGTCATATAGAGCGCGGCCAAGCTTCATGCGTGCGGAGCAGATGAAAAGTTTTAATAACGCCGCGCATACAATTAAAAATTGACCAGTTCAGCATGACAGGCGTCGGTACGCCATACAAATATAATGTATATGTATTCCTAAATCTTTTGAACCAGACGCCATGTCATCTCGCTTCAACACATCGACTAACAAAGGCGCTTGTTGAGAAGGACAATTAGAAGTGGAAGGTCAAAATTACAGCTGATGGGGCCATTAAGTCCTCTGTTTGTCCAGCCATGCGACCAAATCCGACGCTTTGACACGTGGGGCTGCACTGGGAGAAATATGAGAAGTTGAACAATTTGGCCCGCGGTCATGAACTACTTACTTTAAGTGGTTACCTGTCCATCGACTATTCTATAGCGATGTGGCTGCAGTACGTTGAAACAATGGTTAAATTATAAGGTAGAACCCTCACCTACTTTAAATACAGGTATATACAGACAGGCTAATCAACTATAATCACCGGTACATATGCCGACTCAAGGTACGCGATCAGTCCGGAGGGATGGGGATACAACTGTTAATACCCCCCCCCTCCCCCAACACACATACACACACACACGCACACCATCACACACGCACCCACACCCTTCATATAAAGCCTGTGTTGATTATAACCAACGAGAAGTGTTTAACTATACATCTATCAAATGATCAACCTTTGTTTAGGCTGTGGTTTCGAATCCCCGGTTGTACGTGACAAGGAGTAGGGTCGCCTGTCCAACCTCATGGGTTTTCTCCGGGTCCTCCGGTTTCCTCCCACTGCTAAAGACCCATATGCGCAAGCGAATTATTGAAATAAAATTAAACCATATGTTAGTCCCGAAATGACCTAGTTTGTGTCGAGTGGACGTTAAACCGCATTTCTCTCTCTCGCGATAACATGGTACCAATAAGCCCGGAGGGATGGGGCTACAACTGTTAATACCCCTAACCCCCCGCCCAACACACACGCACGCACCCCCAACACTCCCTTCATATAAGCCCGTGTTGATTATAACCAACGAGAGGTGTTTAACTACATCTATCAAATGATCAACCTTTGTTGAAGCTGTTTTTATCATGTACAGGATAGAATACAACAGGATCACATCTTATATTAAAGGGGCATTATGTAAGATTTAAATACAGAGCTAGCCATTCTTGCTATAATATTTTAATTATAGATAATGCAAAATCAATATATTGAACATTCCATTCAAATTACTTTATTTCCAGCAAAGTTTTCAATAGTTGTACTTCTGATCAGATGTGTGCTGATCGTAACTACCGTACTGGTCACTCGTTTCTTAACCTCGCTTCTCCATTTTTAAATTAAATGCGCGAACTGTTCGAAGTTAATAAATGTCTAATTAATAATATTTATAACATTTAAGGCCCAAAGAAAGGCCTGCGATAAGCAGATCTGGTTATTGTATAACGCCTGTTTAAGTATAATTTACTAAGAGGATTTTACGTCTCGTAAACACACTACGTCCATCTTTTTGAGACCAATATATCATGCTTTTTGTCTATCATCACGTGTGCAAGGGTAGGGAGGGGCCTTTTCCAACAGTCAAGGGCTCTTTTGTATTCCGATGTGGTTTCCCCGTGTCAGTGGTGCAGGGCGGGGGGGGGGGGGCTGAGAAGGAGAGCGGTCTAGTCGTTCGGATGTGACGAGAAACCGAGGTCACGTGTATACATTGGCGTGCACGTAAAAGATTCCTTGGCATTTGGAATTCGATATAAGAGTAGGCAAAACTGCCCTCATAGCACACTGTATAGCCTCTGTCCGTCTTCATTAGTCCAATATAGGAGCAGAACAGTAGGACGTTAAACCCCATTTCATTTCTTTGTGTGTACACGAATAGATCAGGGTTTTTCGTCCAATCCGAAACACTAAGTGTAGGCGTTAGATCAGATTATCGGTCATTGAGTGAAGTGGCGGGGTTTCGATCACAAGTCTGTACACGGCAAATAGTAGGGGCGCCAGTCTAACCTCGTGGGTTTTCTCAGGATCCTCCGGTTTCCTCCCACCGCTAAAGATCCTTACGAGCAAGCGAATTAATGAAATAAAATGGTACCATAGTCACGAAATAAAATTGTACCATAAAATGAAATTGTACCATATTAGTCAAGAAATGAAATTGTACCATATTAGTCAAGAAATGAAATTGTACCATATTAGTCACGAAATCACTAAGTTTGTGTCGAGTAGACGTTGAGTCCTATTTATCGGTCTCTGTATACGAGAACTTAAGGCAAACGTGTTTCCATTGAAACGGAAACATTATTTAATCCGAGGAAATTCTAATCAGCAAAGGGCAGATAGAACTAAAATATTTGGTTGATTTGCGTACCAGATTTTCATCTTTATGAGTTTATGAGACATGCCTCGAAAAAAAAAAATGGATTGGACGGATGAACGAACAGACGAAGCCAATATCTTAAAGCCCTCCTTTAACTTGTTTTGGCGCGTGGTAAACAGAAACGTGTTAGAACTGGTTCATGGCATCTGTTTCATAAAAAAGCTTCTAAACCTGTTTTTTCTTCCCTTTAAAAACCCCCCCACCTAAATAAAAGAACTGTGCACAATGATTTATTATAGAATAAAACCCCATTTTGTTTTCTTGCTGAAGTAGGCACACTCCGATACAGTAGGTAATTTAGTACGATGGCAGATGGTCCTAATGTCGACTTGCATTGTAATAAACCTGCAAATCTCGCTTATTATTCGATATCTGACAAAAATTATCGCATGGCTGACTCCTTTCATTGACGTATTAACAGAAAATAAATTGGCTACATGGGCCCGTGACAATCGTCGTGTTACCTTTAATAGCAGCACACATAATCCCAGGGTTCGAAGTCGACGGTGGCACGCCAGGTGGAGCGATGTCTTCATTCTACGCAGCACGCGACCTTTAATTTCTATACAATCTATTTTAATGGCGCTCTTTAGCGGGATTATTTTTTGTAATTAGTAAAAAAGATTGAACATCATAACAATTCCAATGTACACATGTATTATTAACCATATCGTGTAAGAAAGAGAAGAGACATCACAATTGTAATTTTAACCATATCGTGTAAATGGTTTTACGTTTGATCTGTTGATAAGTTTTGTAAAACAACACGACTACTTTAAATAATAATTTTATTACCACTAGCAACGTCACGATATTTTTGTACAACCAGTCGTTTGGTGCATAATATTTTATTTTTATCCATTATGAAATTCAAAAATCGATGCCAAATTGTTCAAAGAACAAGTATGCCAATTTTCATGTCGATAGGACTTGAATTGATGGAGCCTTGGGCTTTTTCGAAGAGCGTCACCCCAAGAAGAACAAGAAGAATAAGTAGTGGTTAGCGACCAATACCTGGTCCAAAAATCAGATTAATTGGGCATAGTCTCGGTTGGAAATGGTTTGTCTAGTGTCTAGACAGCACTTCCATCCACTCTTCGTCAAACACGAATCCGGGACCTCCTGACAAGGACAGCTGTCAAGTAGTTCTGATGGGACGAAAAACCGAGGTTCCGTGTACACATTGGCGTGAACGTAAAAGATCCCTCGACAGTTGAAATTCGAAATAACAGCAGGCCGTAGTGCCGCTGTTCGGGCAAAATTTCCCTCATAGCACACTCTATGTCCATCTTCATTAGCCCAGTCGGTAAAGAACGGAAGAACGTTAAATCAATTTAATTTTTGTTTGGCCTTAGCTATAACAGAATGTAGTCAAAACATCTGAATATATTGATAAGTTTTCGATTAGTGATAAATGGCATGAAAATAATCGATTCGGGATTTCACGAACCTTAAACGGGTTGGTTAGATACCAGAATGACGTCCAACAGTCACATTATCTTTATGGCACGTGCAAGAAATTGGCCTTGGGTTCGGCTTTGGGCTAGCTAGCTTATTAAATAAAAGACTGGGTGGCGAATCCCTTCAATTTTTTGCAAATCTTAAAAAAAAAAAAAATTTGTTCACTAATTCCAAGGAATAAATTTTGCATAATTGTTACGATGTAAAATGGTGTTTTATCTTGGCATGTCTGTCAACGAAAGGCGTTTTCGGGGTTTTTGAAACAAGGTTATCTCCCTTGGGCTATCAAGCTTTTCAAGAAAAATGGCCAAAAAAGTTCATTTTAGTCATTATATTAGTAAACATGAGTATATTGATACTACTTGAAGTTTGTCAAAAGAGTTATATCATTCTCCTTAAGAATTCTAGATAATATTTTACCTGTGGACGTTTTTTTAATATAAACGCCAAAGGTAAAACAGTGTCTGTAGTCTTCATCGTTATCGCGAGCGAGCCTATTTTTAGAAGGGGTTTCCCAGCTACGATTCATCGTTACTATAATTAGAGAGCACGTCATTGGTGATTAAACACTAGCCCCAGCTGCTGATATCGCGCTTGAAATAAACATAACGTAAGCAAGATTTTAGGTCAATATTCTAATGTGTGTGTAGAAATCCTACTATACAAAATATCGGTTAATCGCGCGCGCGTTTACTGTATTGTATATTACTATTTGTTTACGTACAGTAAATATTTGGCCAAAAACATACTATACAGAATGAGTTCATTGGCTTAATAACACAATTAAAGGTTGATTTTTTTTACACCACAATAACTAGAGACATCGCAAATGTAATAAAAAGAAAAAATATAAAATGCAAAAGGGACAGCAGTGACACAATTTACATCATGTGTCCTTTATGGGAAGCATATCGGCCTTAAACTTAAAGCATATAGGCCTTAAAGCTAAATAATTAGAGTCCCGTTAAACTTTATTACAGTAGCCACGGGGAATTAACCCACTGCAGGGGGTAAAGTTAACTCCGACGGTTTTACAACTTAATGATGGCATGGGAAAATCAAAGAACTTTATGGCCTCGATTGTATCCACAAATATACCGTCATCATCAAATTAAATTCAGTTGTACATGGTTTAAAGTTCAAGGTTTAAACCAGGGCTGGATATTTAAATAGAGTATGGGGTATTTCATGTTTGCTACTTTCAATATGTTTAGCCTAAAGCTACTTTATTTTTTTAATTATAGATGGTACTTAACGCCCCCCCCCCCCCCGCCCTGGGTCCCTATCATTTAATAATTTGAATATGCAAAGCCTAAATTCAGTTCATAACATCAGTTTTTATTGTACATGCTTGTACTTGCCGAAGCCCCCCCCCCCTCCATCTTTTAATAAATTTCTGCGTTTTATTTTTGCCCTGGGTTCCCTTGTACGTGTTGTTATTTTTTCTCAGTTTTTTTATGTGGTGTAAGCTTATATAAACATGTCGGCATAGAAATACTCGGATCTTTATTGTAGTTTTATCCCCCTAAAGCTCTACTATGTATTAACACTCCAATTTCTATTAGAGTGTCAGGGAATTGGACCCTGCTATGTTTATTGATCGCTATGGGAAAGGCTTTTTATCTATATTAACCCCAGGATAGGTAAGATTAGGCAGATCTGTGCCCGTAATTATAACCATTGTGTGGGTAATTTTTGGTTAATCACTAAAACCATTGTATTTCTAAACTAATCGTCTCATTAGCTTTATCTGGCTTCTTTGGTTTTATCTTTCGATCTAGATCACAAGTTTTGACAGCTAAACTCAACCTTGACACGACATTTTGATTACGTTTACTATTTTCTCGAAATTTCGTATGTGGATATAGGCCCAATTAATTTTGATAAAGGGTAGAATTTTATATAAAGAAAAAAAAAACAGGCGTAGGCCTATTTAATCTATAGGCCTAATATTTTTATATAATTGTTCAAATAAATAAAGTTGGAAACACACAGTTTAAACTGTTTATTTTTCATGAGAAAAAATACTGGCGTAGGCCTATTTATAGTATAGGCTATATAGGCCTTACATTTTTATATGATTGATGGAATAAATAGATAATGTTGGGGTAGTCTATTCAACACGTAATTAATATATTTTGAACCACACATTTTAAACAGTTTGTAGGGGTTCATCAAACATAGCCTTCGGGTCCTCGATAGACTGTTGGACAATATGTTGTAATAAAACCGACATACGGACATAAGAAACAAAATAAGAATACGAAAACGGTGTTAAAAAAACAACCCAAAAGACATAAAAATTAAACGGGGTGGGGGGACAAAACTATCCATCGAAAGGATATGTGTTCTGCGTACTGAAAGGGGGTAACACTTGTACAATATGGGTGCATCCTGCCCAATCCTGGCCATTAATTAATATTATGGTTGGAAAATATTACACAGACAGAGACCTGGCCGAAGCCACTAAATATTTCATTTATCTGACGAAAACTCAAACCAATATCGTCTCGATCTTTCTCTCTGTTTCTTCCAATTACTAAGACTGATTAATAATTAAGCCCTGTTGTGAAATAGGCCTATTCTTACCGACTTGATAAACGGGTTGTTATTGTTCAATATAGCAAGTGTTTACACACCATGTTTATTTTTAGTAGTTTCCATATAAGGCAGTCCCACCTCTATTTCCGTGCACGCGATTGGCTGTTCTTTCCCATGTGATGTCAGACTCTGACGTCAGCAGAACCCCTTACAAATACACCGAACACAGACGCCATTCGAGCGGAGGTCGTAGCGTGAACAAAGAAGGAGAAATATTGCTGCCGTGGAGAAGGCGAAATTAAACCCAAACTGTGCGGGTTACCGTGTGAAAGTAGTAATATACTGTACCGAACAAGTTGTTTGAAAATACAGTGAGAATAGTGATAACTGGAAGGAGAATTCAGCGATCAAACTTTCGATTCGATTGTGTTTTGATAGAGAATCACGGATTTCAGGCGATCCCATTTTTCTCGCAGTGGTACGGCGTATCAACAATCTACAGGTGTAGACGAGCTACAAACACGGGTGAAATTAAAAGTTTAATGTGTACAAGTTAGCGAATATGAAGGACGAAATCAAAAGTGCCGCAGAATTCTTGTCAAGCCTTCTTAACTCAAGTAAGGTGTCGAAAGAAATTGTCCAAAAATTCCACAATATTTTGGTCCAGATTTTGTGCAGTAGGTATCAAAACCATTGGTTTCCCGAAAAGCCATTCAAAGGATCGGGCTACAGATGTATCAGAATTAATCATAAAATGGACCCTGTTTTGAAAGAAGCAGGACTTGCTAGTGGACTTCATGATTCCGTATTAAATACCCATCTACCCCAAGAACTCACTATGTGGATCGACCCGCGAGATGTGTCTTACAGAATTGGCGAAAATGGCAGTATCGGAGTGCTTCTCAGTGATTCCTTTAAATCTCAGGACTTACATTCTGAAACCCAGTCCAATGATCTCGATTCATCCAATTCCTCGTCCATGTATAGTAATAGTTGTAAAGATCAAATCATGAATGTGCCCCGAGATATGGGACTATCCTTGCCCTTGGCTGCATTTGTTTACAGCTAAAATCATTTCGCCATTTTTGATCATCTTGCCGAAGCATTCATCTGTACGGACCATACCCCGAATGCGGAACCTTCATTCGATTCATTTGACCACACCTTTTTGAGGAGTTGGAGCCAGTATTATAATTATTTTAAACTTTCATCGTACGAAGGCAATGTTAATTTTGTCGTAGTGCTAGTATGGTTGTGCAGGGTTTAGAATGCAATGGTGGATTTTTTTGAATGGTGTGCATGACTCATTGAGATTTCATTGTTCATGCAGAGTAATTAATATTAATTATGTGTAATGTTGTATCAATAATGTGTGTAAAATATTTGTGATTTATTTGTGATGTAGTATGAATGCAATTTTTTGAAGGGACAGGATTTGCTAAACCGGCAGGGATAACCTATCAAAAACGTGAAAGCCTTTTGTATTTGTTCACTGAACTTCAGCGTTCATTGTCTTTCATATTCCGTGTTCACGCAGCCTGATCTCTCATAAAAATCGACCAAAGTTCTGGGTGTAATTTTATTTGTAAAGTATCGTTTCTGTACAGTAGATTTAATTAATTAATATTTCATTAATGTATAAATGGCCATATACTGTACAGTAATGTTTTGCAGAAAAATTTGAAAAAAAGGAAGAAAAAATGGAATAAATCTCAAATATTTAATAATAATATTATAATAATAATATAACTGGATTGTGTTTTTATTTTAAAAAAATTACAATAGTTAGAAAATCGAGCAATATGGCATTTAGATCGGTGATATCTCATTTATAGGTGTTTTTCGGTTCGAAAAGGCTTGTAAATTTGAGAGAATCTAATGCCCATATTGCTCAGTTAAATGGTGATGTTAGAGGTGAAGTGAAAATCCCACGCGATTAACGGAATACCATATGGAATATGTTACATAGTGAAATGGAATGTATTTACGGTTATGTTAAAGCTATGTTTGTGAACGTATAATTTCTTGTATTTCATTAATCATTTTAATCATTAGGACTTTTTTTTTTAAATTCAAGCTACCTGTAGCTAAAACTATTTCATCTTTCGGTCCCGTTATTTAAAAATTTGTTTAATTAGTAAGATATTTATTAAATACGTTTACAAACCAAGCTGGAACATTAACAGACCGCGAGTTGAAAAGGATATCGAGAGAAACCACCCCGTTATGCCCGATCCCTTTTATGATAACGGATAGACATACCCCTATACAGGTATAACCATTTCCTTCATTTCCTATTTATATATATCGTTCATAGACCCAACTCAATGCATCATTTATATTAGATATAGCTTTTATGTGAGTCAATCCATTGTCATTTGTCGATATACCCCGATTTCATTTGCATGTGAATAGGGCATAATCTCCCTTATGGCGTTTCTGCACGGTGCAATTAGACCATCCCATTTGTATTTCAGTTACATGTGTAAATTCGGAGATAGAAAAAAACGTGACCTAGAAGTACTTGAAATTTATTTTTAGTCCTAGAACCTTGTGCATAGCGAATAGTCCAAACAGAAGCGATAGCCCTATACTTTGATATCTGATAGAAATCGACCATATGGAAAGCTGATTACTAGTATAATATATTGAAGGTGATCTCTATACCTAGATATTATACAATATATATCGACGTCAAGTTTACTGTTAATGATGTATGGATTAACTTTCGGTCACGGAAACATTTTCCCTTATTTACGGTTTTATCGACCTTTGCGAAAATGGCCGCTTTATGAACAATTATATAAAGAAATATATAAACTTCTATCAGGGGGAAAATGCTTCTAACAGCCATTATGACCAGATTCCAGATATAACGCTGAGCTATGACTCGCTGAAAGATTTTTTTTCTCACAAATGATTATTCACTAATTAAAGATATGCAGCATATTTATAATATATAATAACCAATTTGAACCTTAGCTTACAGAACGACATCGTCTGAGAAAAGAAATACGTCTCTTGGGGTCTTAATATTGTAATACTTACAACAATCAATAAATTCTGAGTTTATTCAACAATACTCTCATTTCTAAAATATTAATTCAGATATGCCCACATTGCAAACGTTCTAGTTTCTCCATTTAATTCATTCTATGGTGAACTTAAGAATTAACGGTACGCTGACTTCTCAAATGTCAAAGTAAAGTATTGAAACAGGCGTAAATTGCCTAATGGTGACGGCTAACCTTTGTTTCAACTTGTACCCTCTCTCAAGCTAGACAGATTAAAATGTGTTTGATCTTTTCGGACTGGTAACGTTAAACTTCTTAAAGTTTTTTTTTCTTTCACAGCTGAGTAGGCTGGCTACTACCTATTATACGCCTTGGGTTACATGTATTCAGTCTATGTCACAATAGAGTATGGCAGATGAAGAGACGTCCATGGTTAGGCGCATATAAATCATGAATAATAAATTGTATAAGTAACGGATCAAGGTACACAAAGAGATAAATGGGGTTTAACGTCCACTTAACACAAACCAGGTCAATGCGGGACTAACATAACAATGGTACAAATTTATTTCAGTAATTCGCGTGGTCTTTAGCAGTGGGTTAATCCAGAGAAACCATGGGGTCAGACAGGTGACTCTACTCCTTGTCGGGTCCAGAGAAAATATGTTACAATGACATGAATGATTGGTAAACAAAAGCTCTTAAGCATTTTACTACTTCTACATTTTAGTTCAACCATTAAGGGGGTAAGGAGGGGTATATACATGCGAGCAAGATCAGATAAAGATTTGTAAATGAAATATCCGGATCTGTAACATTCTTGTCACATGATACACTTAAAATACAATCTGTAGTACATGTTGGATTACACATTCAGTTTTCTGATTGCACGAAAACACACAACGACTGACTGGCGGTGTATGATGAAAAAAAGAGAAGAACAACTGCTGTTATGAAAAGATTTGAGACCAACTAGTTCTAAAAATTTATAATATATTTGGAATGACGCAGTTTTATTATGAATCAAACGCCTCTGGCAGAATTTATAAATTTACTTTTGATGAAAGTGAGATTTGGCCATCAACGACCCCTTCCCGCCATGTGTCATAAAAGTAGGCCCGTTGACAACAGAATGATATATAAGTTTGTTATAATATGATATATATCACGTGACATATTAACCCATATATAGGTGCCACAAACAAGATTGCAAATTAATAGCTGCGTCTAAAATAAGAGGCATTTAAATACGTCACAGCTGCATGTCAAGTCGTGCCATTTATATATTTATAATACACGCGAAGCATGATTTAATAATTAGGGTGATAAGTTCTACAAAATGTAATTAAACTACGATAAATAAAAACACACACGCACAAAATGTGTTATTGTTATCTATATTTTATTTGACCTCAATAGACTATATAAGTAGTGAAAAACAAAACCTGTTGCATAAAAGAAAACAAAACATATGGTTATATGCAAATTCATAATAAACTGCACAGTCAGTATAAACAGAGAGAGAGAGAGAGAGAGAGAGAGAGAGAGAGATGGTTTAACGTCCACTCGAAACAAACTATACGTCATTTCAGGACTAGCATATGGTTCCGTTTTATTTCAGTAATTCGCTTGCGCGTATATAGGGGTCTTTAGCTGTGGGAGGAAAACAGAGGATCCGGAGAAAACCCACGAGGTTGGACAGGCGACCCTATACTCCTTGTCATGTACAACCGGGGAATCGAAACCACGCCAGTTGATTCCATGCCAGACCTTATAATACAATGCACACGCGCTAACTATTCGGCCATGCTCCCACTCCCATCCACCCATAAACAAACAAACATACTGTTATAGGGACATAAGTAAAATGATTGGTACATGATACAAAACGTACTTAATCATTTTAACAGTTCTGCATTCTTCTTCATCAATATTTTTAATTGTCCACATCAGTGTATGTTAGTTCTTCATATAAAATCAGGCTAATTTTACAGGATGTAGAAAATAAAATTCATCTCCTGCCAACTGACATGTGTGGGCGATGTTAACAATGATGTATAAGGAAAACTATATAACTAATATTTGATCCATTTATCTTACAAATAACAACTTAGAACAGCGGCCATTTTGTGAATAAGCTACTATTCATGTAACTCACAATTAATGTAAACTAAAGCAATGTGCTATAACAACTAAGAACATCGGAATAGGAGAATTTATCCCTGGCAGTGACACTTGTTCTATTTCAGCTTTATGAGAGTCTTTCTGCTCACTATATTAGCTTAGATATAAAATAAAGCAATATCGTATAAAACCTAAAAAGAGCGTATATTTTCAGACAGTGGCATTTATTATTTCTATGGCTATATGTAAATTGGGGAATTTCTCCTTGCAGCGACACCTGCTTTATTCCAGCTTTCAGGGTAGGCTATTTATTTCACTAACGTACATTCCTTCTTGGGAAAGAGAAAAGAAAAATGCGCGATAAATTGATACTATGTTTTAATGTAAACATCTAGACTTATCAATATCCAGGCCTTGAAATAACGGTTTTAGATGTACCTGACAAAATATCAGACACTAATGAAATAGTACCTGACATTTTCAACTTAGTGCCGGACATGTATTAATAATATCAATAAAAAAGAAATACCAGTGCCGGACAAAATGACAGGCATCAGAGGTTTTGTGACTGACAAAGCCTGAATCTGTGCCTGACATTGTCTGTGACAGGTCACAGGTGCCTTATTTCCAGGCTTGTCTACATCTGATAGACTGTATCTTCACAAATATTGGTTGTCATGGCGATTTATTAATCATTAAATTACTCTTTTAATCAGACTATTTCATGTTTACGACAAAAAAACCCAACAAAATACGGATAGCCTACTTTATTTAAAACAAACGTCGTTGATAGGAGTCCATTTTATAAACGTACATGTATTTCAGTTTGATCATTAGGGGGGTTATGTTTAATAAAGAAATAGTTAACAAAAGTTGTGAGTATAGTAAATTATTTACGTTACAAACAATTTGTGTAGTTGAAATAGAATTCAATAACATTGATATTATAATAATGACTAATCGATTGATAATATGTCAAATAAAACTAACACAAAACAACAATGCACTGTGTATCAATTATATTCAATAATGGCTTCCTAACGACAATAGTATATGACTAAACCCTCGTGGGTATTGCATAATACCCCACATGTGCCCCACATGTGCGTTCAGACGCTTAAGTTAAACTGGTTTAACGATCCCCGGGTTTTTTAAACCAGTTCAACTTAAGCGTCTGAACGGGCTATAATATTCTTTTCTTTGTCCAAAATAGATTTTATTACGAAAAGATCTTTTAAAAATTTGTTTGACCTTGTTTTGAAAATTTAGACGCTCATAAAATTCCCACCCAAATCATACATTTGTACAGCCTACTTAAATTTGATTACGAAGGGCCAAAAATAGAACCGGGCATTCTGTTATATTTCACAACTGGGAATTTCTACTCGGCCGAATTTACAAACACGAATCAAACATAATCCTTCAATGTATTTGGACTTAATGTTTTATAGGCCTATACCCATACTATTATTATAATAGATAAAGAGACAAGTTGTAACAGGCTCGCCTTTAAGCAAACCCCCCTCTGGCAGCTGTTAATATACTTCAGTTGTCGTAACCGTCACGTATAAAGTACAACTCTCTACAGATCATGATAAACTTTTACTGTATATTATAATATATCGTATAGGTATATAATATAACTTTTAGTTCAACTCTATATCATGGCCTATAAATAATAGACATGGACAAATTATTATCATTTACATCAATCAGAATAATTTATATAAATATAAGATGAGGTGGGTGAAGTTTTAAAAAAAAGAGTAATGGAACTCATTTTGAAAGTGTTACTCCAATGATGAAGGTGGGGATGGGGGTGGGTGGCTTTTAGCTCGATGTTTTATACGTTAGAAATCGGTCAGTTTCTCATATTTCTTTTATGGGGGGAAATTAATTTTGTTTTACATTAGAGAACTGTTTGGAGGGAAATGGTGAGGGAAGGCCATTCCTCCACCCATAAACAATGTATATAACTGGAGAGTTTTGCCACAGCACTACAACAGAAAAATTCTTATAATTAACATGGAATTAGAATATTGTTTCAATATTAACAATACAAGTTCAGTCATAGAAACCCTTTACGATTTAAGCTAAAAGAAAATTAAAAAAAGCCTAAGGCCTCTCCATGATCAAACCAATCACACTCCCTTTTCTATACCATAAACTATATAGTTTATTGCGATCAATATATAGATCGTCCATTTTACTTTCCACATATCAGAATAAACCATGTTTCTGATCATGTCGTAAACACTATTCAAAACCAAATCAAGCTCTGAATTTCAATTCAGTTTTGGTCCTAATGGATTCTGCTTGTTCAACCAAGATGACAAGATTCTCGTGAAGTTTTATCTGTTCATCTTAAATCACATCTAATGCTTCATTCTGAGGTACACAATTTCATTCAATTACAATTTTATATTTTCACGCCCCCGTCCGCTGTTTGTGTAAGTACAATTTATACGATTGCAAAAATTATCAGACCTTTAGGCTATATGTTTATAATTGTATGGAACCCCTTTGGAACTAAATAGAAAGGGTTTTGGTTTAATACTTCAGGTTGATGTACATATTAAAGATGGATTGTTAATGTATTTTTTTAATCATACTACGCCAAATATTAAAAAAAAAAATTAGATCTAGGCTATATGCTTATAATCACGTGGAATCCTTTTGGAACTATAGAAAGTGCTTTGGTTTAATACCCCGAGTTGACGATGAAATATACATATCAGAGATATAATCTTTGAATGGCATTTAGCGATTGAACATAATATAACACAACACAGTTCTATGATTAACAATCACTATATTATATACACACGACGTTTCAACAAGAATTCACTGCTCGTTATCAAGCATACACATTACAATTACAGGGATAGTTTGTTCGTGTTTTTTTTTAAATCATACTACGCCAAATATTAAAAAAAAAATGAAATCGGATTATTATCATTAAAAACTTCCATTCTGGCTGAAACTATAAATATTTAAATCATATTGATATAAATGTATATGATTAACACACACGGTGAAAGTTGATAATCTTGCTATAGGCAAACAATGGTTTATACAAATGTAATTACCAATGTTATTTTGAGCTTATTTATGTAGAATTTGTGTTGTATTGCACCTGTGTATATAATCTGAACATATGGTATAATAATGTAATCTATCTCAGGTACAGGTAAAGGTAAGAATATGATAAATGCCAACTTCTGTATATGTAGCAAACATTAGGTATACTTCGCCATAACAGCCAGATGATAGCCGTGAGAACGTGTATCTTCTAGCGAAAACAGATCTAGTTAGTCAGATGCTCATCGCTGTTTTATAGAGAGGGTTATGGTTGTTGCGTGGTTTTTTTTTAGTTAAAGATAAATTGTGAGAGATTAGATAAAGAGCTGGCAGTTCTCACTATAATAGTTAAAAATAGATAATATAAAGGGAATTTCCTAAAGATTTCAGTCAAATTAATCCACTCTAAACCGAGAATTTAGCGATTGAATTTACGGTCTAGCCTCGATCATCATTACGAAAGTCGGTACGATAACAAACATAGTCTAGATTATCCATTTCATGATTAAATCATGAATGAAAGTAGAGCAGCAAATCGGATTCTAATCCAGTAAATATCGCAGACTAGCGATGACATCGAGACCTGATTATGGTCCGGATAAGTTAATTAATGTCTAATTAATAATTTAGATACCATTTCAAGCCTAAACTAAACCTGAAATAGGCAGATTTGACTCTTGAATAATGTATGTTTAAGCAGCGAAAAGAATTGATAAATAAGATATTGCAGATACAAAAGATGGGGCAGTTAGATAATGTAGATGGCAGTATGGTCTTTCAACAGGGTATAATTCGTGTTGGTCGAATTGTTCGATTTATAGTGCAACTTTTACATAGAATTCTCTTTTTCAGTATCACATCCCATCAGTACTGAGGGTAGGAGGGGGGGGGGGTGGATGGACGAATGGTTAGCACGTGCGCGCTGTATCAAAGGTCTGTCATTGAGTCAATTGGCGGGGTTTCGATCCCAGGGTTGTACATGACAATGAGTAGAGTCCCCTGCCCAACCTCGTGGGTTTTCTCCGGGTCCTCCGGTTTCCTCCGACTGTTAAAGACCCCTACGCGCAAGCGAATTATTGAAATAAAATTGAACCATGTGTTAGTCCCGAAATGACCTAGTTTGTGTCGAGTGGACGTTAAACCTCATTCCCCCCTCTCTCTCCCATCAATACTTTCAATGCAGGTAAAATATACAGGGTATATGGGGGCAAGTCTACGGTCTACAGTGCAACCTTACATATAATAGGCTATCCTCTGTTTTTCATCGATGGTAAAATACACTTTAATTAAAGGGACAATAAATACATCGGTATGAGAGATAATCAATATTATGTCCATTACGCATGCTTGGTGATTGGCGTGGTTGTAGTTATATGAGTAGGTATACAGGTATGTTCGTGGTATATAAAATCAATATTACCATGGTATATACAACAATAGAATATAATGATCATTAGAAGATGATTTATTTATCGAATGCGCACCTGTAACTGTAGGTAATGACTAATTATTAGTAATGCTTATTTGCAATATTCTATATCAGGCGCATGTCCAAGAGCATTTATGGAAATAACACACTTTTGGCTCACTCCACTGTATGAGCAGAAATATTGACTCAAAGCTTCTCCACCTTGGACCCCTCTCTGCTCAAATTCTTAGACACGCTCCTGCATATATATGCTTAAAATAGAATGGCGAACAGATGCATGCACTTTTAGTATAACCTATATACAATTTGCCCGCATTCTGTATATTCACATATTCATGTGCAGTATGCCATATTGTTTTTACAAAATACTCTTCAATATAGTGCGTGCACAAAGAAAAAAAAACATGATCACGGAAAATCGGGGTCCCGGGTGCACGTTGGCGTGCACGTAAACGACCCTCTGACAGTTGGAATTCGACGAAGAGTAGGCGGGAATGCTCCTGTCTGGGCAAAATATCACTGCATGGCGTATAACCGGGGCATAGACTTATTAGTGCAGAGCACGGACCCTATTTCATTTCATTTCATTTCACAATTTGGTATGATATGCATGAATATTATAAATTTGATATGTAAGGAAATTAGAATATTGTGCATGGAACATTAGTTAATAATTACACGAGTAGCATCTCGTATAGTCACGGTGATAAAATCGTATTTAACAATTTTATATTAAAATAAACCCTTATTGAAGCGAGATGATAAAAAATAAACAAAACAACATAGTTATGTCATGCATAATGTATATTTTAATTATATCTCTGATCATGTAATAAATATTGATCTAATCAAACCATCTAAACAGCATGAAAATGATAAGAGAATTGATCAAGCATCGTGTTATATGTGTAACATGATATTATATGTTTTTAGCTGTATAGAATGGTTTGTGACACTTTAATAAATAAATTATTATTGTTATTATGGAAAAAAAAAACAACAACCGGTGACTGTTTTCCATAAACCATGTTGTTGTCTTTTTTATTGCACTCAGTCGCTAAATGTCACTCACTGATTATCATCTAAAGTTACACAATTTTTATTTTTAGAAAACGGGCTTTTTGGAAGCTTCTTTGTTATGAGTTTTCTTTTCGCCCTTTAAATCTATGGCGAGTTTAAAATGGCGCAATGAAATTAACACTCTTTCTGGCAATTTTGTTTATTTCCCCAAATGTATTAATGTGTTTTCTGAGGTTACAGCCTGTACGTAACTTAATACGAGTTTCTTAAAAACTGGTGGGTTTTTTTTAATTTTTTTTTGTCAGACTAGAGACGTGGTATATTGAATATATACATATAGATGAAGGCTGGGGATATTTACAACTAGGTCAATCACATGTCGTGCCTTGATACATGTATACAACAAGATATGATCAATGTATGTATTGATATGTTAATTTATCTAGATATAACTGGATACGGGTTTTGGACCTGGATATATTGGTTTGTGACCCTTAAATCTCTTTCAATGATGCACTTTTAGATTAGTTTACATGTAAATGAGGACACAAACTGGGAATTCTTTTTTGCGATTTGACGACAGTGAAACATATATAACTCCACCGTGTCCCATATGTTTTAGTAAGAGAAACTTTGATCGATTGATCTTGCACAAAATGGTAATACATTAAACTCAATAAAATAATTCAATGATTTTTAAAAGAAAAAAACAATGAAACATAAAACGACCCATTAGAGATTATGCACTTTATGAAACTGAGAATTTAACCGGTTTTTAGTGCATCGTTTAACCTGTTTATCAGGAAATAAAACTCTGTATTATGTAAGTCGGTCGCAAAAATAGAATAATTTATCTTTACCGTGTTTGAATAGACTCATAAAGGAAATTAAGTGATATAATAAATATCCTGTTTGTGTTTAAATTTTTATACTGTGACCTCGGATGACCTTTCAAACACAGAGAGAGAGAGAGAGAAATGGGGTTTAACGTCCACTCGACATAAACTAGGTCATTTCGGGACTAACATAAATATGGTTCAATTTTATTTTATTAATTCGCTGGCGGGTAGGGGTCTTTAGCTGTGGTAGGACCAGGAGGACTCGGAGAAACGCCATGTACTATAGGGCGGGAGACCCTACTCTTTGTCACGTACAAGCGGGTAATCGAAAGCACGCCACTTGACTCAATGATAGACCTTGTGAGACCATTCGCCTCCCTCCCCTCTCGTTTAAAACAGAAAAGTAAAATACATACATACTGTTTCAGCAACCTAATTTCTTATTTACTTATCATTTCATTTATCTAAAAACAGCACTTAAAATTGTCATTTCATTAATCTAAAAACAGCACTTACAATTTGTCATTTCATTTATATCTAAAAAAACAGCAGTTAATCTTTGTTCTATAACCTTTTACATACATATAACTAATAATCCTCCAGACACATGTTTTATGTTTCAAATATTAAATCTTTAATTACTTAAAAAGCAAATAATAATACATGTTCCTGAAGCAACGACTTTGAGTTTTACAACACCTGGTTAAAGCTAGATCAAGCCTTCTATTGAAGATGATAATCGGATCCAGATGGAAAAGGAATGGTGTTTAATGTCATACTTCAGTCACTGAAAGACAGACACAGGGTCATTTTAATTTCTACGATTAGATATTTAATGTGGTTTATGAGAATTTTGACCATACACCGACGTTTCCGCCTTTACTTCTCCGATTTCCAGCTGTGTACGCCGATTTGTACACGAATTGACCTCGGTCGGTTTTTTTGTTTGTTTTTTTTTTTTTGTTTTTTTTTGGCTTTGATTTTTTTTCCTGTCGTGTTTGGTAATATCCAATGACAAGAGCGCTTTCCTTGTCAGCTTTGCAGGCGACACCAAGGTAAGGGAAAGCAATATGGATTCGAACCAGGGACCTGCTAGCGCCCCCCTCCCCCCCCACACACACTATCTATCTGATCCCCCCGGTGGCGTGGGGGTTGGATGGCTGAATGGTTAGCACGTGCGCACTGTATCATTAAGTCTGTCATTGAGTCAGCTGGCGTGGTTTCGATTCCCCGGTTGTACGTGACAAGAAGTAGGGTCGCCTGTCCAACCTCGTGGGTTTTCTCCGGGTCCTCCGGTTTAATTCCACTGCTAAAGACCCCTACGCGCAAGCGAATTATGGAAATAAAATTGAACCTTATGTTAGTCCCGAAATGACCTAGTTTGTGTCGACTGGACGTTAAACCCCATCTCTCTCTCTCTCTCTCTGTTGGCGTCGCCGCATTAAACCGCAGAACAATGGCTGTAAGCTATATAATCATTGACGGATGTCGTGTGCGCGGTGGTAAATGTTTACTTTCCAGATAATCTGATGCCCCTCATCTGAATGCTTCGGTAATACTAAACAGCTCTTGCCCTCTATTTTATATTATTATTGGTTCCACAGAAAGAACCCCCAGAAATTATATTATGATTTACTACAAAATCACAAGTATAAGGTTTTTTCTCCACGAACGGCGTTCAGTCATCGTATAACAATAACTTTAATTATTCGATAAAACCGGGTCAAATTTTAGACAATTTAGTTAAGCTATCAAAACTATATAAATATACTTCTACAATATAGCAGGTATTAAATACCAAAAAATAAATATATACGTCTTATTTCAGATTCTGGTCATAAGTAAATAACACTAATGTAAAGGCGAATACGGTGGAGTAATACGTCTAGAAAAATCTATGTCACAAGCTAGTGGAGTTGTTTATATTCTCCGGGCGTCAGCACGCGGTCTGTACAACGCTGTATAGTAGTATTGTAATAAGACATATTTACAGGATTAAACGCACAAGAAATATTTTAATAATTTTTTTAAAAAATAAGAAAAAAAGAAATAACAACATAGTGACATTTTATCGACATTTATGTGCAGAGTTTTGACACATGAATAAATATAAAATTATAAGACTATAAATTATTCATAACAGGAGCAAAAAAACACTCAACACATGGACATGTTTTGATATGATAATTATGCACATTTTTGCAGTGTATCCATAGTGATAAATAAACGCAATGTACAAGCTCATCATTAATTTCAGATCTTCTCGATACTTTCAGAACCTCGATGAATCCGTATACCGTTTACAAATCTGCCTGATGTAATAAATAAAAACAAAATATGTTCTAGATTGTGCTCCCGGTTTGACGTCATATTGTCATCACCCTTCTAGTATATACTATGTATGATTATTTGACCTATTTCATCTTCATATGTTTATGCTTTTAAAACTGTTTTCATTTGGGGTTTAAAGTGACTGATCCGCATTTGCATTTTTCGGATCATATATCATTTTTCACAGCTTAATCCTGATAACGTGCGTGCGCTGTATCATAAGGCCTGTCATTGAGTCAACTTGCGTGGTTTCAAATCCTCGGTTGTACGTGACAAGGAGTAGGGTTGCCTGTCCAACCTCGTGGGTTTTCTCCGGGTCCTCCGGTTTCCTCCCACTGCTAAAGACCCCGACGCGCAAGCGAATTATGTAAATAAAATTAAACCATATTTTAGTCCCGAAATGACCTAGTCTGTGTCGAGTGGACGTTAAACCTCATTTCTCTCTCTCTCTCTCTCTCTCTCTCTCTCTCATCCTGATATATTCAGATTGCTTATTATACATGTAATTAAAAAAAAAAAAATATATCAAACCAAAATATAAAAGGCTGATAATCTCCCAGTCTGGATTAGATTTGGATAGCCAAGTGGGCTAGAGTGTCGCGCTTCGAGCTATAACTGGCCGGACAACTCTGGCTTGTCGTCGTGGTTTCGATTCCTGATGTGAACGCATGTGGCTTGGAGATAGGAGGCGCCTTCTCAACCCCGTGGCTTCACTCCGGGTACTCCGGTTTCCTCCCGCAGGAAAGACCACCGCGCGTGCGCTAAGATATTAAAAATAGACTTGTCTGCGATATCACATCAAGAACAACAACCCGTTTGGATTCATTCGGTTTAAAAAGATGCACATCAAAATATTTTACATAATACTTACAAGTGATGCTGATTTTGTTTATATTGTCTGCCGAAATTGAATTATTTTTCAACTGATATTACTTTACTTTAAAGGGGTATTATGTAAGATTTAGATAAAGAGCTGGCAGTTCTCACTATAATAGATAATGAAAAGGGAATAGGCTACGTTGAAAACTTCAGTCAAATTTCTTCACTCTGAGTCAAGTTATTGGCGTTAGAAGAACAGAGTAGTCTCGATTGTCATTGGTACCGTTGTTAAGATAATAAACAAAGTCTTGATTATCCAATTTTAAATTACATCATTAAATGACTGAACTTATCCAGACCATAATCAACTCTCGATGTCATCGCTAGCCTGCGATATTTTCTGGAGTAGAATACTATCTGCTGCTTAACACTCATTGATAATTAAATAAAAAAAGGATAATCGAGACTATATTTTTTATCGTACCGACTTTAGTAATGATGATCGAGGCTAGACCCAAAATTCAATAGCTAAAATCTCGGTTCAGATTGGATCAATTTGACTAAAATTTTCAACAAATTGCCTTTACATTATCTAGTTTTTAACTATTATAGTGAGAACTGTCAGCTCTTTATCTAATCTCCAATAATGTATCTTTAATAAATCCCTCAAAAAGGTCGCCTGTCCAACCTCGTGGGTTTCCCCGGGTCCTCCGGTTTCCTCCCACTGCTAAAGACCCCTACGCGCAAGCGAATTATGTAAATAAAATTAAACCATATGTTAGTCCCGAAATGACCTAGTTTGTGTCGAGTGGACGTTAAACCCCATTTCTCTCTCTCTCCCTCAAATAGTGATCGGTAGCTTTAAAAACAACCGCACTTACAATGGGGTGGCTAAGTGAATGTAACATAATTACTTAATGTATTTGGCTTTAACGAATGGATCAGATATATTCCATCAATCGTTAGGATGTTTACGACAAATTCTAAACGAGAATGACTATGACAGCAGGTTGAGTAAGAACAGACTTAGCGCTACATGTTAAAGCCAATACTTCTAGAACGACTGAACGAGCAATATCTGACGACATCAATAATAATATCGACTAATGGCCGCCCGTGTATTAGATTGATTAGGCTACTATTTGTAAGTCTGATTTCATCCTCATTTCCATGTCAGTCCTTTATAACAACCAGATAAACGGGTTAAACCCGATTAAAGAGACATTGTGTCGAGAAAAAAAAATACTCTAACGTTAAAGCGCGTGAATCAATCTGTTAAAGATGCATTATGTAAGATTTAGATAAAGGGCTCCCCGTCGTTCCTATAATATTTCGAAAATAGATAATGAAAAATGAATATATTGAAAATTTCAATCAATTGACTATATTCTGAGCGAAGCTAAAACTGTTTGAAGTTTTAACAAGAAATAGCCATATCCCACAGTTCTTTTTCTGGATTGTCTAATCCCGTCTTCATTAGCCCAGTTTGGAGCAGAACAGTAGGACGTTAAACCCCATTTCATTTCATTTCGGATTGTCTAGTACCATTGAGGTGATACTAAGCGAAGTGTTAATATTGCCAACCCTCGAATCATCGGCTATATTTGAGTTTAACGCAGATATGGCGGACATTGTCCAATCCACTAAATAACTTAACCATTCGATAATATAGAAAGTTAATATATGTCTGAATACTCATTTATTTAACATTTGAAACCCAAAAACACCCGCCAGTAGGCAAGTTTAGCTTAATATATATGTCTAAATATTAATTTATCTAACATTTGAAACCGAAAAAATCGCCCGCCAGGAGGCAAGTTTAGCTCTCTCACATAAAGCCCCTTTAAGTTTAAGTACAATCAAATGACATTAGTAATCTTAAATCATAATCGTGTTATGTTGAAGTCTCCTTCCATTCCATGTCAGACAGTATTATTTACTCAAATTAAATAAAAAAATATTCTTATTTTTACAGTCTCCTAAAGTTTATATGCTTTAAAGCTGGTTCGTGATCCAAATATTGATTAGATACCTTTAAATGCGCACATTATCTACATTTGAATAATTTTTAATTTCAAACGCTTCCCGTCTGGTATCCCGTTGTTTGTGGAATGGCGTCCAGTTGATGGAATGTGAGGAAACAGCTATCTCCAGTGTACACTATTGGCTGATAGTTGGAAATCGGAATAGGTAATATTTCCAAAATAAAATTAACACACTTATATGGATATACTACTTCTGAATTTTATTAACATGCTACGTTTCAGTACCACATACAGGTATCGTTATCAAATTGGCTGATAGTTGGAAATCGGAATAGGTAATATTTCCAAAATAAAATTAACACACTTATATGGATATACTACTTCTGAATTTTATTAACATGCTACGTTTCAGTACCACATACAAGTATCGTTATCAAATTTGCTTGATAACGATACCTGTATGTGTACTGAAACGTAGCATGTTAATAAAATTCAGAAGTAGTATATCCATATAAGTGTGTTAATTTTAGTATAATTTATTGACTCAATGACTGGCCTTATGAATCGGCAATCAAACCCCCACCTCACACATACTTGTGGTTGCGCAGTAAAAAATAATGAACTCTGTCGTAGAGGTTAGGGTAAGGTTGCCACCATCCCAATCGACCATGGGTATGTATATACATGTTTACACACACAAATCAAGCAATTCTCAACACATCCGTTTTGAGCAAAATAAATGATAAATGACAAATTTTTATACATCCGCAACAGGATCACCAGTGACCCGTGTCTTTATGTAGATTGTCGCTTTAATCAGGTAAATTCTATAATACTCAAAAATAAAATGTGTCCTTACAAGCAAGACATCACGTGTTCGTTTACTAGAACATTCTAAAACAACGTGTCGATCTATATATGGACATACGAACATGATGAAAGTGTGCTATGAGGGAAATTTTGCTCGGGCAGCGGCACTACGGCCTACTCTTATATCGAATTCCAACTGTCAAGGGATCTTTTACGTGCACGCCAATGTGGACACGGGACCCCGATTTTTCGTCGCATCTGAACGATTAGACAGCTGTCCTTGTGTCACTGACACTGACAAGGGAGAACCACGCCGGATGAACTTTCTCGGCCAATGCAGGGATCGAACATCCGACCTCCAGACTAGCGATCCAGTGTCTTACCCACTTAGCCACTTAGCCATCGTGATCCCCGAAGTTCAAGGAAAGTTGATTATGCGGACATATTGAATTATAGATGTGTAATGGTCATTTTGTATTATTAATTGTTGATTATAAACTAATTAGATAGATATTAGTATACCCCTCATGAATTTATTAATGCTATTTATGGAACGATGAGAAATTAGATATAACGCCCCGGGCCCTTATTCACGAAAACTTAAACTAAGTTACAACCAAAATTTTAAGAAATACTGCAATTTCATTGGATTTATGCAAATTGATTTTATTGGTCAGCCAATCGAATTGCAGTATTTCTTAAAATTTCGATTGTATCTTAGTTTAAGTTTTCGTGAATAAGGGCCCTGCTTTTCTCTTTTCAGTGTTCTAGGGAGCCGCGAGAGGCCGCGGTGCCTCACTAATCAGGAGGTCCGGGGCTCGATCCCGGTGTTGGTCGAGAAAATCAACCGGGATTTTCCAGCGTGATTTCGGCTTGCCAGTGATTCAGGGACAAGGACAATACAAGAGTGGCATTAGCGCCGCTTTACGAGCAGAATTTACTTCATAGCACAATGTATGCTGTGTTGGGATGGCCTAGTGGTCTAGAGTATCGCGCTTCGAGTTCTAACTGGCCGGTCACCTCTGTCTTGCCGTCGTAGTTTCAATCCCTGGTGTGAACGTACGTGGCTTGGAAAGACTCCCGCGCATGCGCTAAGATCATAAAAATAAGAATTGTCTGCGATATCACCCTTGGTGGAAGCGGACGTTAAACACCAAGAACAACAACAACCCATTTCACTTTCATTTCATTTTCTACTTTTCTGCACCGACTGGGATTTTAAAGCCGAAATGCTTCCGTTGTTTTTGATCATTAGAAATGAAGGGAAATGAGATTTAGTGTTCTACTTTCCTGCACCAAGAATCAAAGTATACAGGGAATCACGATCATCTTTTTTTGAAAATTGGAGAATACAAGTGACAACGAGTAACAATTTGAGAGAGAGCGAGAAATTGGGTTTCACGTCCACTCGACACAAACTAGGTCTTTTCGGGACTAACATATGGTTCAATTTTATTTTAATAATTCGCTTGTGCGTAGAGGTCTTTAGCAGCGGGGGGGGGGGGAATCAGAAGACCCGGAGAAAACCCACGATGTTGGACGAGCGACCCTACTCCTTGTCATGTACAAGCTGGGAATCGAAACCAGGCCAGTTAACTCAATGACAGGCCCTATGATACAACGCGCGCGTGCTAACCATTCGGTCATCTGCGCACGTGCTAACCATCCGGTCATCCATCCCCCCCCCCCCCCTCGAGTAACAATTTGATAGTCTAAAAAAAAAATCTGATTAAACAAAAAGCAAGAAAGATATATGTTATCCAATTTGCAATTAACCGACATCAGGCATTGTGACGATCACAAATTGTGACTGTTCGGATATTACATTATTATTCTGTTTCCTCTGTTTTTATATTTGACGTAAAATAACGAGCAAGCCGAGATCTGCTCACTTTCAATTTGCTTTCTTTTATCTCGTGTTACTATAGTAATTACAGAAATTCAAGCCTCTAGCGATGTTCACAATGATCCTTTATTCCATTTAATCCGAATGCTTTTTCGTGTTTTTTTTTGTTTTTTGACGAATGGTATTTTCTAGATTCCGTTTTTCAGTTATTTTTTTCTTTTAGAACATTCCATATTTAACAAAATCCGAACGCAATCTTGAGTCATTTTATGATTAATTTTGATCCTTTCAAGAAATCTCCTGAGACAACTAGTAGAAATTGAAATCTGGCGACAAACACAATTGACATTCTAAAAATTCGCGAAATTGTATTAAAATGTCTTCGTCGGAAACGAATAATGGAATGGTTTTTATCTAAATTAATATTTTAGGACAACATTTGGGAATTACACTTAGTCAACTCGTCTCTTGTGTGTGTTGCTAAGGTTTTATAACAATGTCAAATTGTAACGGGATGTGAAGACCGTTGTCTTCTTGAAATGGAATTAATTGACATTCTTTGATGCATTTAAACTATTGAACTTCTTATAGTTCCAGGAATTTATTGCAGATATCAAATTTCTGTCACATTCTCAGAACATTAGAATATAAAAGAGTAACCCTGCTTCATGAGAGAAGTCAATCATTAAATGGAATATTCCTGCAACTGCCTGAAGGAAATTGGATTCTATTGATGACTTTTTTTTGTAAATCAAAGAATGAAATATTCAGTGTGGTTTAATCAAAAGCTTTCCGATGATACGGATCTCCGGAGATTTCAGCGGATATCCAGATTTTATCATGTGAGTGAGCGAAAACATATTTCTTGAAATAGATGTCATTTCGTAAGGAAGAATATAATATGTTGGTTATTGGAAACGTAAATTTTTGATAAAAATTTATTAAATTACCGCCTTTCGATTCGACTTGTGCCGAGAAGGTGCATAGATGACGCCTTGCTTTTAATTAGCTATTTAAAATCGAAAGCATCTGTGGTTTTTGTATTAAAGCAACGCGGTTAGCTAAGCCCATTGTGTTTTGTAAAAGAGATTCCATGGCCACTAGCCGCAAATGGAAAGATTCCAAAATCAGGAACAAGTTTCTATTTGTCTGCGATATCACTACCGTGAAAGCAGACGTTAAACATCAAGCGGATTGAAGAAGAAACGGTGTGAGTTCAACTGAACACCGGAATCAATAAAAGCAAACGCACACCACAAGAGAGAGAGAGATAGACAGAGAGAGAGAGAGAGGGTTTAACGTCCACTCGACGCAAACTAGGTCATTTCGGGACTAACATATGATTCAATTTTATTTCAATAATTCGCTTGCGCGTAGGGGTCTGTAGCAGTGAAAGGAAACCGGAGGACCCGGAGAAAACCCACGGGGTTGGACAGGCGCCCCTACTCCGTGTCACGTACAACCGGGGAATCGAAACCCCGCCAGTTGACTCAATGACAGACCTTATGATACAGCGCGCACCTGCTCTAACCATTCGGCCACCCAACCCCCAAGAGAGAAATAAAAACAATATCGTTGAGTATTGTAATAATCTCGTCTTCTTCTCAAGTCGATCATTACTCAGTTTCGACCGATTTAAAAATAAGTTATTCACATGCCACATTACTCATTTCCAATCCCTTTCACATGAATTTCGCCCTACAATATGTTTTTTTCTATTTCTTGTCAGATTAATTTGGTTTGAAGAACGTGGCTGTCATTATGCGCGCGATATTACATAATAAGGCGAATCCTTAGATACTTGTTCATAATTATCTAAGATATTCAGTGTGTGAGAAAAAATATCGAATGCATTAATTCTTCTCTCGTAATTCCAACTCCTTGCTGCTTTTCTCCCCGATTCCTCGTTCGTCTTGAAGATAAATTGCGTCATGTTTTTGACAAGTTCAACTAAATACCATTCGGTTCACCTCATGCAAATTCGATAAATCCCGATTGAATAATACCGGTCGTGAATCACGTTTCCCATTAAATACTAGTCCGATTATCTTGAGAGCAGCGTGAGTCATGTGCTTGATTATAGCTAACTGCCATGACATGACATGACATGACATCTGGTCACTGACATTATTGACACTTCCCGGAATATCAAAACATCCAATTTTAGGTGAGTAAACGTGACTTCTGACGAATAAGGTTTTTTCTGCATTGGCAGTTTTCAGAAAATTGATCGAAGAAGTCACTTCTGTAGTGGGACATGGTCGTAATTCAACATGGTCGTTTAATTAAGGGTGAGCATCGATAATCGGCGTACGGAGTTTCCCCATCCATGTAATTTGTGTAATGAAATAGACAACGTCATTAGAGGCTCGTTATGTATTCGAAAAGATAGAATTTGAATCAACTGGTTATCGTGGGGGGGGGGGGGGCGAATGGTTAGCGCGTGCGCGCTGTATCATAAGGTCTGTCATTGAGTCAACTTGCGGGGTTACGATTCCCGGTTGTACGTGACAAGGAGTAGGGTCGCCTGTCCAACCTCGTGGGTTTTCTCCGGGTCCTCCGCCCCCCCCCCCCGCATGCTTATCGGTATGGACCTTATTACTCTAGTACTGAATGTGTTTTACTACTTGTGCATTGGGTGTGTATTAATATAGTAATCTGTATATTCGATGTGTGTATTAGCATACTAACTTGTATATTCGATGTGTGTATTAGCATACTAACTTGTATATTTGATGTGTACAGTAACGTGTGTATTGAGTGTGTATTAGTGTAGTTACGTGTGTATTGAGAGTGGATTAGTGTAGTGACGTGTGTATTAGTATAGTAACATGTCTATTGGGTGTGTTTATTAGTATACTAACTTGTGTGTTAGCGAGTTTGTCTGCGATATCACTTCTGTGGAAGCGGACGTTAAAACTTAAGGTAGTAGTAGTAGTAGTGTTAGCGAGTCAACGTCTTACTCACTTAGCCACCGCGGGTCCAATACATCTCTGAACCACCGCGACAGATTGTAATAGTATCATCCATCAGAAGTTTGCAGGTTTATCTGATTTAATACAGAACATCTATAGAATAACATGTGGTCTACAATCTCAACTTGTGTTCAAAGCGTGGTGTTATTTTAGCAATTGGATTTCCGGGAATTTGTACCTGAACAACTGTTACAGATAGAACAAAGCTGTCACACGATTAAACATTCACCATAGTTACATGCCGTCCACTAATTAAACACATCACCTCCAAAACACTTTTATGATAATTACGTCATCAAAAGATGTGTCAGCTGGGATGTTGATGACGTAATACAGACGGCGTGTCAATCTGCCGGTCAATACGAGGTTTATATTACATGTTTATGCGTGGTTCGCGTGACACAAGGCGGGTGTTATTAGTGTTGGCTAGAGTTTTAATTACATATATACTAATTAATAAAGTTCACAGACGTGTTATTAGCTTGTGATTAGTAAATAATATCACAGACGTTAAACTTATTATACTACATTCGCTGCCATTTTGTGTGGGTTGCATACACGTGATAGAATAATGTACCAGCCTGCACCGGTACAAAAACGGTAAAGTCTAAAAATTAGAGCCAACTGCAGATTTCGTAAAGGTCGCGAGATGTAAACAGGTCTAGTGGATTAAGGTAAGGGTTAGGGCTAGGGTTAGGTTAGCGGTAGCCCTGTATACATCTCGTGACCTTTGATCAAATCTTCAACTGGCTTGAATGTTTAGACCTAACCGTACGTATACCGGATACCCGTCTCCATCGAGATCCAGGCTTCAGACTGGAGGAAGACTGCAGTAGTCGAGCGATAGGGAATCCCGTCGTCGACAGAGGAGAACCTTTTGGATTTTTCAAACCCGATCCTCATTTGTCAGGGGTGGCGCCTGCGGGGTTGACAAAGAATTATGTTTTGTTTTGTTTTCGGGTAGGGGCGAAAAACTGAGGCCCATTCGTGTAGACATTAGCGTGCATGTTAAAGAACCCTTACAAGGAATTCACAAAGGAATTCAAAACTCTTCCCCTCGAGGTCTCCTTTTTGCAACAGAGCCGAATATTCCAGCTCCTTACTCAATTCACTGATGAAGAATGTAAACTTTTTGTTTTGGTAAAGGTTTCGATATTTTCGGAAATGTGAATATCATACGACATACAGATCTCAAACATACGCGCACAAGTTTATATTCCATCTGAAGTATGTTGACATGTCAGAAGAGCTTCTGGTTGATTTGTTTATTGTCCATACCCCTTGTTTGTATTCGACGAGTTCATTATTTGAAGATTCAAAATGGATAACGGTAAATGTGGTTACCTCCTTTCTTTGTTCGTATAACGCGTGACGTAACACGTGACGTAATGTAGTATAACGTGTCGTAACATGAAATAACATAACGGTGTAACAGTTTACCGTTGTGAGAGGGGTCGAGAGGTTATAGGTCGTTTCTAGACCAAGAAGTTCAGTGTGTCACATGGACTTTCACGGTCGAATGATAACGAATCGGCAGGATCAAAGGATTTATCTACAGATATAGGCAAAGAAAAGTTAATAAACTTGTCATTAAGTCTCGTGGTATGGTTGAGTGACAAACATTACAATCTGTAATCAGCACAACGGGAGACAGGTTTCTATGGGATTCATAATTGCTACTATTGGACTCATAGACTAGCAATTATTTTCCCATTGACTTCAATGTTAAATGGCTGTAACATCACAGGCTGTAGCTTTTTTGCTCAACATTCCGTTGGTTCCAATCTTTATAGGCACAATGGGGACCACATTTGGCAATCTCCTCATCATAATTTTTTTGCTACGGGGATTTGAAGTTGACTGGGGTGAAAATCTCACTTCCGACACAATGATTGCTCTGCAGAAAGACACTACTTTACACCCCTTATCCCTCCACTGTAATATCATCAGTATTGCCCAAAACTGCTATGAAATTGCAAATTTGATCCCTTTTCTCCAATAGTAGACCAAAAAGTCAACGAAAAAATGCAGGAAGAGGGGAGAAAAAATATTAAGGAAAAAATTGTCTATTTATAACTCGCACTACAGTCTGAGTCCTATTGGGTTTTTAGTACCCGGTGTGTCAGCCATTACGTGAGTTTCTGGAACATCGATTTATCTCTGTATTAAATCCCCACGTCTGTCATTCAAACAGAAAGATATTTTATATTCATGAATTCAAGTGTTCCTCAGACGAACGAGTTGAAACACAATCCCTTCTCAAATGAAATTCAAATAGTATTTCCATTTATGCCAAGTCCCCCAAAAACTCCAAAAGATTACGATCATAGAACAGTGTACTATTGATATTAAATGATCCCTTTTGCATCGAATGAGTTGAAACACATCCAATCTCAAGTGGAATTCAAATAGTATCCCCATTTATGCCAAGCCCCCCCCCCCCCCCGGGAACATAGAAACCACGTGCTAATGAAATTTCTTTTTAGGTTTGAAGTGACTGTCTTTAGTAATAAATTACTTCAAAAATATTTTCTGAAAACCACTCACACTAAAATGTTGGTCGTTGGACATCCGGTGAATTAACATATCATATCTGCTATCAAATACTCAAAGTCCTTGTAAACACCCCAATCAGTTCAACATCACGAATACTTGTATAGCACAATAGATAAAAGAAAGGTGAGGTCGAATTGTGGCCAGTTGTTGCAGACGTCTAAAACTGTGTATGAAATATGTGGCAGTTGTCACAAAATGAGCAGCGACCACAAAATGTGCAGCGGTCACAAAATGTACTGAGTTCAAAACAGTTCACAAAATGTGCAGTGTTCATTAAAGTTCACAAATGTGCAGTGATCAACCTGAAGTGTACAGTTCATTAATGAAATGAAACTATCCAAAACCATGATAAATTGTATTCTTTTTTACTGGCATATTGATTGTTTTATTAATATATTTCGTAATGATAATCCAGTGTGATGCCCCATCGCCTAGTGTTTAACGTCCTACTGTTCTGCTCCGACTAGGCTAGACAGCTGTCCTTGTCAGGACCTCCGTCCTGCACCACTGAGAAGGGGAAACGACGTCGGAAAATCCCGATGAACTTTCTCCGCCAATGCAGGGATCAAACAGGCGACCTACAGACTAGCGAGCCAGCGTCCTACCCACTTAGCCACCGTGGCTCCCACAGAGTAATAAGCCCGAATTGCATTCCATAGATTTGTGTCTATTTCCAGTTCAATTTCTACTTGAAACTGAAACGTAATACATGTTGAATATAATTACGACCAGAACAAAGGATGCTCAAATTGTGCACTGATCAATTTTCCTTATTTGATACCCTGGCTTAAGGGACGTTTTTATAATACAAAATATATTGGGGACTCATCAACACAGCTTCAGTCGTTTAATCTTTATACGTCTAAATGGCATTTACGGGGTTAAATTTTGAAGGAATGTCGATTAAACGCCTAAATCTATTTGTTAAGGCCAGTTCAATTTTTGTCAAGGTCGCTGAGATGTAAACAAGGTTAGGGCACGTGATTGTTGGCGAGATTGTAGGTTAGGGTAAGGGTAAACATTGGGGCCAAATCCAGGGTTAGGAGGGTTGGGATTAGCGCTAGCCCTGTTTACATCTCGTAACCTATGACGAAAAATTGAGCTGGCCTTATTATTTAGTCTACCCGTCGATAAAACAGTGTAGTACTTGATTCTGTTTGATTCATCAGAAAGCTGCACCCTTTTGTCGGTCCTAACATACGTGTCACTATAAGCTAAACAATTTTGTGAATTAAAACAAGTAAACAAAGAAAGTTAAATTAGAACTAAACACTTCTAGTTAAAGTGTCTGCTACATCCTTTTAAAGTTTATTTATTTACTCAGGAGACTTAGAAATACTTAATAGAAGGTCGTTTATATACGTGACACTTCGCTCGTCAGCCATCTTTGTATCCTTCAGAAATGAACAGAACAAAGTCGTTAGATAATTAACACTGTATATTTATGGCGAATATGTTGCTATATTTGACATATATAAGAATAACAGACCTGTTTATATTTATGTTTATATATATATATATATAAGTAAATGTCTAAAGAGAATTTGATGTAAGTAATCAATTAGTTCTTTTAACTCACATTTCATCTTAATGTGAGAGCCTCGGCCAGAATGTTAACACATTCTGACGAGTGCAAGTATCTCAAAGATTTTAGATTCAAATACTTCCGTTGTCAGTCATTACAGAATTTATTTGCCCAATCGGATCTATATTGTAAAGCGTTAGACACATTTTTGCAGAAAATTTTAATTTGTATATATCCTTGTTTTTTTCCCATGATTTATATTTTAAATATTTGATATACAGAGAATATTGTTATTTAAACATACATTATGCAAGAGCTAAATCTGCCTATTGCAGGTCTTTCTTTAGGCTTGAAATGTGCTACTCGAAATTTTAACAAGATTAAGTTTAATTTAAAAATGGGAAAGCGAGGCTAAGTCTCGAATATACCGGTGCCCTGGTTACCCCAATGCACAAATCTTGTCAAAACTACAAACAGTGATAACTTGGCTCAGAATGAAGTACTGCAATTTGAATAAAATTTTCAATATTTTCGTTTTACATTATCTATTTTCGAGCTATTATAGCAAGAACGGTCAGCTCTTTATCTAAATCTTACATAATGTATCTTTAATTTTAATATGTTAACTGTGATATGTGTTTTTATGTATCTCGTAGATGTCACCATATGTTATTTAATTTTAATAATGTTAACTGTGATATGTGTTTTTATGTATCTCGTAGATGTCACCATATTGTATTTTAATTTTAATAATGTTAACTGTGATATGTGTTTTTATGTATCTCGTAGATGTCACCATATGTTATTTAATTTTAATAATGTTAACTGTGATATGTGTTTTTATGTATCTCGTAGATGTCACCATATGTTATTTAATTTTAATAATATTAACTGTGATATGTGTTTTTATGTATCTCGTAGATGTCACCATATTGTATTTTAATTTTAATAATGTTAACTGTGATATGTGTTTTTATGTATCTCGTAGATGTCACCATATGTTATTTAATTTTAATAATATTAACTGTGATATGTGTTTTTATGTATCTCGTAGATGTCACCATATGTTATTTAATTTTAATAATATTAACTGTGATTCGTGTATTTATTTATGTATATTAATATACTGTGATTTCGTATAATGTGTCTCGGAGATGTCACCATATGTTTGACTCAATATCGCCCGGTTGGCGCTGACGTGCCATCAAACCACATTTCAATTCTTTTGACGGGAGACACGGTGGTTCAGTGAGTAAGACGCTGGCTCACTAACCAGGATATCTAGGGTTCGATCCTCTGGATTTTCCGGTTCTATCAAGGACAGCGTCTAATTGTTCGGATGGGTAGAAACCGAGGTCCCATGTGTGCATATAAGAATCATTGAAAGTTGGATATTGTTCGAGCAAACTTTCCCACTGTATGACGTATGTACGTCTTCATTATCCCGGTTGGTGCAGATAAATAGGACGTTAAACCCCATTTTATTTCATTCATTCAGTTTTTTGACTAAGCGTTTCCATCCGTCATTTAAGATATCGATTTTTTTGTATAGTTAAGTAATATTGGTCTAGATCATGGTTAGACGTTTCGTGTATAATAAATCTCTTTTTAAATAAGATTATTAAGTGATTGTTTGTTACAATACGAGATCTATTTGGGCCATATCAAGTGGATGTTAAACCCCATCTCTCTCTCTCCCCCTCTCTCTCTCTCTCTCTCTCTCTCTCTCTCAGTGAGTTCCCGGTCGAAACATTTCCTCGGGATTCTGCAGCCTGGTATCGCGTCAGTGGTGGAAGGGTCTGGCAAGGTAAAAAAAAGGATCAAGTCGTTCAGATTGGACCAAAAAGTGAGATTCACCCGCAGCGTACTCCTAAAAGAATCATTGAAATTCTAAATTGCCCTTATATTATATAGGACACTGTGTATGCCCATCTGTCATTGTCCCTGTTTTGCAGAATAGTAAGACATTAAACCCCATTCCATTTCCTCGTGGGTAAAATCATAAATGTCGGATCCTTTGCTTGATAAAGACGAGAGAAGTTAAGTAACTTTTATTCCATATAACTCTCCAATCTGTTTCACAGAGAATTACGAGTCTCGTATAATATCTCTGTCATAGATGACTGCCTTAACACGTGCTGTCACAGCACGCGGTGTGAATCATTGGCTGAATGGCGCGTGCATTGTTTACATAAGACATAACTGCTTCGGAGAGAATGCTGCATTTTAGTCAATTTAATACCCATTTACACTAAATCGGAAATAATTTTTACCTACAAATACGTCTAACGCCTTTATTTATTTTTCCAATATATACAAAAAATGTTTTAGAATTTAATTTGTCGCAGGAAAAAAGTTAATATTTCTAGCTCATTAAGCCGCATCAATGTCATCCTTATCAGTGATTGTCGCGGCCAAGCAAATATTCACTGCGGATCAGTGTGATAACTCTCCTGTCAAAAGGCAAAACCTAGTAACTCACTTTTTTTTTTATCAAAATTGAGTTAGGACCAAATTTGTAGTTACTAGGGTATGGGCTTCCTGTTGTTGTACTAGATATTCCAATCTTTTG
Source organism: Patella vulgata (assembly GCF_932274485.2). Classification (NCBI taxonomy): domain Eukaryota; kingdom Metazoa; phylum Mollusca; class Gastropoda; family Patellidae; genus Patella; species Patella vulgata. Next base: position 12,527,412 of record NC_065885.2, read on the forward strand.
ATTTTGTAAGCAGTTACACCCATGACACAACCAGGCAACTTCCGTCATTTGCCTAGAATACCACAGCAAAACCTAGTAACTCAATAGTCAAATCAATGGATGAGCTGGGGTTTAATATTCATTTGCCTTTTGACAGGAGAACTGTGTCATGTATTATTCTGATAACGCGTTTATACTAAAAAGTAGAATGTTTCCCTTTAACCTTTCTGTTCTGACTTTCAAGACCAGTGATAAATGATATAAACACTAGCTTTAGGGTCAATACAACCCATCTCAATCCGCCCCGATTGGAACCCCGCGCTCTGAGATCGATATGAACAAGAGCCTGGAATTAATCACCTAGCATCACGTGGAATCCTTCAAAAGATAATTATATAATACCCACATGGGCGTGATAAAATATTGAGATAAAATATCCACTAAGACCTGTTTTCCTCAAGACGAAATACAATTTTAAAAGATGACTGAACTATTATTAAACCCACTCCTTTTATATTTTGTATAGTTGTGTGATTAGACCCAATTCAACTGTCTTGGAGTTATTTTCGCTTATTGGAAATCAATTTTCTATTGAATGTATATTTCTATATAGCTATGACGATATTAATGTCAACAGCCTTTATCTTACTTAGAATAACTTTTCAGGTTAAAAAAAAATAAACAAACTTTGTATAAAGACAATGACCTAGGTCTTCCAGCGTGATGTATGGCATGGACTGAAATGGGGTTTAAGGTAGCTAAATCTCTAACTCAATATCATCCAAAGTCTTCGACACCGAAGACACGAATTATTTGTCAATTTAAATCAACATTGATGTTGTGATCTTACAGGGAAAAGATGGGCTTCTGATATACACTATTTAAGACAAAAAAAAAACATTTTATCATTGGTGCAAGAATCGTGTACCATTATTCTTTTTAGCGCCATTTGTAACCAGGGACTCAAAAAACGTACGCCATATTCTTATTTGGAGAGCATGCGCAATAAATACTTTCAGTGTAGACTGGAATATTAGACGCTAGACATTGTCATTCGATTGAGACTTCTGGTGTTTTTTTGAAATTAGAGTAATGTAAATCAGTTTATATACATTCATATTACATTATTATATGCGTTGCGACCCATTTGGGTCAATTTCTAGGTCCCACATATTAGCGATTTAGCTCCTTTAATGAAGTATACGCCATGCAGTGTGCTACATGGGACATTTTTGCATAGCGAGCGTCGTTTCCGCTTATTCTTAATATAATTCCGTTAATGGTTCTTATAAATACGTGAAGGCAACGAATACACGGTTGAACCTCGATGGAAACCAGACTAAAAGATCTCGGAAGAACTTTCTCGGACAGCACCGGGATCGAACCTGGCACCGCCTGGTTAGCGAGGCAGCGCCACCGCGGTCCCCACCTTGTGTAAAGATGCTGAACAATGAGATCAAATAAAACGAAATGTTATAATAACATTCAACAATCGTTTACTTAAATAATTAAAACCATATCTCAACCATCTTCAGAAGTAGTTCTTTTAAAACTTTATTAAATAATTAATAAATGTCATACACTTTGAATGGATCAAATTGACAGTAGACTATAAATTGCTTTGGTTTTAAATTAAGAATCCTATAGTCTCAAAAATCTTTCATCTCTCTATAAAAATAACACCCATATCTGGGAACTTGAAAGCTTTTATATTTAATGATAGTATTTCCTTGTTATACAGTTTGAATAGTCATAAGGCCAGGGTAAAGAGAGTACGTTATTATAGTGAAGTGTTTGTTTATTGCCGAGGCTGAAACTTGAGATAATAGAATATTTAATACGTGCCCACTCATCTATGAGTAAAGGAAATACCTGTGGTATAAAGGGAAACTGCGCTTTATCGGGCATAACCAATTCTTTTATTTATCTGTACTATGAGTTTAAAGGGAAACTACGCTTTAACGGACATAACCAATTCTTTTATTTATCTGTACTATGAGGTTAAAATTCTTTTCACAGAATGACAAAAAACAAAATGTCCGCATCCGTCTGTATATAAAAATAAAAATACTCGTCCCGGACATGTGTGTCTTATAGACAGTATAGCATACAGTATTCTTACTAAATCTAAAACTATATAGTAAACTTGAAAGCAAGATAAACGCTCACTCGACACAAACTAGGTCATTTCGGGACTAACGTATGGCTCAATTTATTTCAGCCCGGAGAAAAACCGACTCTATGTCTTGTCACGAACAAGCGGGGGTGGGGGTTGGGGGTCGAGACCACGCCGCTTGACTCAATGACAGACGCGTGACCCCCCACCCCCCGCACACTCAATGTTTATATTGATGCGAGACCAAGAGATCTATTAACTTGGAATAGTTTCTGACTGCGCGGACGACTTAGCTGATGTGTGTTATGTTTCGTGGCCTGGCGACCTATTTTTCACAGTTACTAAAATGTGTATATCACTAACCGGATGGTCAAGTTCAAATTAATTGATAAATACAGCTGAGAGAAATTCTTTGTGTATATTCTAACGGATCTTCGATGATTCGAACGTTATCTCCGCGTTTTGTTATCCTGCAGGCTGAGGAAGCAGTGAACAGGAGATATGTACAAACACCCACACTCGTTGAAATGTTCGCCAAAACTTGCAGTACGGGGTCTAAATCTATTTGTTAAGGCTAGCTCAATTTTGTCAAGGTCGTTGAGATGTAAATAGGGTTAGGACACGTGATTGTTGGCGAGATTGTAGGTTAGGGTTAGGGTAAGCATTGGATCTAGGGTTAGGGTAAGCATTGGATCTAAGGTTAGGGTAAGGGTTGGGATTAGCGCTAGCCCTATTTATATCTCGTGAAATATGACGAAAAACTGAGCTGGCCTTATCATTTAGAACTAACTGGCAATATACAGTGTCTCTTCGTTCGAATGGGATGAAAAACTATGGTCCCGTGTACACATTGGCGTGCACGTAAAATTACCATTCACAGTTGGAATTCGAAATAAGAGTAGGCCGTAGCGCCGCTATCTGGGCAAAATTTCTTGCATAGCACACAACCCTGTTGGTGTAGAAAAATTGGACGTTGTCAAACACCATTCCATTCTGCTCGTGACACAGGAGACCATCACATAGAAACAATGGCGCATATTATAATGTAAACATGAAATGAAATGAAATGGAGTTTGACGTCCTACTGTTCTGCTCCTAACCTGGGCTAATGAAGACGGGCATAGGCCATACAGTGTGCTATGAGGGAAATTTTGCCCGGGCAGCGGCACTACGGCCTACTCTTATATCGAATTCCAACTGCCAAGGGATCTTTTACGTGCACGCCAATGTGTACACGGGACTTCGGTTTTTCGTACCATCCGAACGACTAGACAGCTTTCCTTAGTCATTCATTCATTGCCACCAAGACATTATGTCATTCATTCATTGCCACCATGGCAACCGGCTAAATCTATTTGTTAAGGCCAGCTCAGTTTTTGTCAAGGTCGTTAAGATGTAAATAAGGTTAGGTCACGTGATGCTGGCGAGATTGTAGGTTAAGGTTAGGGTAAGCATTGGGGCTAGGTTCAGGGCTAGGGTTTAACACTCGCTCTGTTTACACCTCGTGACCAATGGCGAAAAATTAATCTGGCCTAATCATTTAGCACTAACCTAATCAACTCCAGGTCCGTATCAAGTACACTTGGCCATTACAGAAAGACGCAGAACTCAAAAACAGATTTGATTTTATCTTTTTAGACTCGATGATGCAGAACCAAAAATGGTTTAGTTCCAGATACATGTAAATTACAGGAGTCTGTGTTACATGTGATGTGCCAGATTCTTCTCCATCTCCATTGTATATCGATAAATACAAAAGCTGTGAGCCACATCAGAAAATAAGATTCCTGAAATACCAATAAAGGTGGTGCCACTCGGTTTTATTTCTACAATAAACTATCTTTTTCTTCTTTATGTATTATCATTGAATATTGGCGATTTTGGTTGAATATTACTGTATTTGACTCCCGTCTTCAGTATCCCTGTCGGAGCATAACAGTAGGACATTAAACCCCATCTCATTTTGTTACTATATTTGATTATAAGAGCAGATTATTTGTCGGGGGCCTGTTTGTCACTCGGCAAACCTCAGTAGATTCTAGTACCCTACATCTAGAGTAACGGAATCTGCCGCGGTTTGCCGAGTGCCTGTTTGTGTGTGAAATAATTCTGTTTAATTCTGCTTAAACAATAACGTGATGTCGAGGTTTCCGAGAACTATCGTACTTATATACATTTGAGGACATATATTAAAATATGTACATGTATGTCAAGGTTTTTCTGGGTCTATTTTTAAACCACTGCATCGGAGTTGCATGTTTCCTGTGACGTGACTATCGACACTCTAGTTTAAAGCATCAACTTCCGTTGTAACCGGAACAGAATGGTGACAATACATAAAGTCTCTTGTTCGACGTCTGCACGTTAAAAACAATCCACCATTGTATGCCAAGTAAGATATATAAATATTCATATAAGTAATGTTTCCTTTGTTTGTCTCACATGGCCGAAAATAGTTTGAGTTATGTAAATGGGAGTGTTTATTTTCAGAAGGGGTGAGGGGGGTAATGGTTTAACGCGTTAGCGTGAAATCATAAGGTCTGTCATTGAGTCAATTGGCGTGGTTTCCAAACCCCCGCTTAAATATGACAAGGAGTAGGGTCGCTTGTTCAACCTCGTGGGTTTTCTCCTGGTTCTAGGGTTTCCTCCCACTGCTAACGACCACTACGCGCAAACGAATTATTGATATAAAATTGAATCATGTGTTAGTCCCGAAATGACTTGGTTTGTGTCGAGTGGACGTTAAGTATCCCTCAACCCATAGGTCACGGCAGGTTCAGGTTGAATTGTTCCCAGGTCAGATGTTACCTAGTGACAAAATTATCCGAAATTTCACAGCCGAGCCGATTATCAAAACGATGTGCCTTTTCAGAACATGTGCCTGTTCCCCAATCCCATTCAGATATCCTGAAAAAAAATATTGTTTTAAGATAAAAACAAAAAACAGCAGGTGCTTAAAACAAAAGAAAACAGTTCTACGGGTGGTCACGCGATGGTATCAGTATTCGATATTGTTCTCAACGGTGTTGCCTATTTTCTGGCCAGTTAGGGAGAAGATCAGGCCAGTTGAGAGAAGATCAGTCTGGTTGGGAAGGAGATCGAGTCGGTTGGTGAGGAGATCCGTAGGTTGGGGAGGAGATTCGTCCTGTTGGGGAGGAGATTCCAACGGCTGGGAAGGAGATCGGACCTGTTGGGGGGGGGGAGATCAGAACGGTTGGGTAGGAGATCCGTAGGTTGGGGAGGAGATTCGTACGGTTGAGAAGGAGATCGAGACGGTTGAGGAGGAGATCGGAATGGTTGGGGAGGAGATCAAGCAGGTTGGGGTTAGAGTTAGATATTTCGATGATGGGGAATTTTCGAAATGTCCTTGACCGACTCGAAAATAGATTCTCCCGTTGTCAACACCGTTATCAGTCCATACTACTAATCTCTCGTCACTAACGTACAGTGGTGGTACCATGTCGATCAGGGATATATTAATGACAGGGTGTTTATGAAACTGTTTAATTATCATTGTATCAATCATCATTATGATCTTATATTAAAGCTAACGATGATAGTAATATAGATAGATGTGTTATCATATCCTTTAATCAACAGTTTATTCTTATACTTGTATAAACACCTATAAATCATCGCCCGTAAAGACAAGAGATTTGCAGGAATTTAATGGAAGTGGTGTTTTATTCTCAGCTAGTCATCAATATAACCTCTGAATCACCTTGTATTGATCGTCGTGGGTAGAAAGGATGAACTGTTTATCATGTGTACCGACTAATAATATAGTAGTCATCGCGACCACCTACTTCTCGTCGTTACACACACACACGCACTGAGAGAGAGAGAGAGAGAGAGAGAGAGGGGGAGAGAGAGACTACCAACTTCCATATTTCATTTGCCCGAAGCTGCTTACCAGTGTTGGGAAATAAGCAGAATCGGGGAAACCCCATTTCAACACATTCAACCCGGTAGGGGAGTATCTGTGTATCTGATAAATGACGATGATTGATCCTGTTTGAACTGTTAAAGGTGTGATAGAAATCATTCTCACCAAACCATGTTTTATATATAAACATCCTCTCATCCACCTGTCAATAATAAAAACAAAAACCAAGATACATGTGGTCCAATATTTAGTGCGGATCATGTTATTTACTATCCATAACAACCAAAAGCTGCGTCGATGATTATCAAGGATTTTAAGATACATGTACACGGTTATGGTCATTCGTGTTTTCAATATCATGAACTACTTTGGAACTAACTTAAATCATATTCCTGAAGCAATGGCCCGAGAAACCCCTCTCTGGCCATTGCTGTATTGGCATCTGATATTTGAGATTGGAGGGAGTGTGTCTATTCCTCCCGTTCAATCAAATCTATCCCAAGTACAGCAACATGACAGCCCTTCGTTTAATCTGGATCTTCCCTACAACTTTGGACAGTGATTTAAGGTATTAAAAACGGTTAAAGTATGTTCGTCTCCAAACAGTATTGTTTAAATTGTTTTCGATTTGATAGCCTCGTTTGTCACGCAATTAGTTTTTCTGCAATATTCTGCTTTGTAATACTTGAGCTTTTGAGGGAGTGTGTCTATTCTTCCCGTTCAATCGAATCTATCCCAAGTACAGCAACATGACAGCCCTTCGTTTAATCTGGGGTCTTTCCTAAAACTTTGGACAGTGATTTAAGGTATTAAAAACGGTGAAAGTCGTGTTCGTCTACATACAGTATTGTTTACATTGTATCCGTGTAGATAGCCTCGTTTGTCACGCAATTATTTTTTTCTGCAATATTCTGCTATGCACTGGTTAATTGGGCATAATAAAATCGTGAGTCATGACGTAACATTATGTAAACATATTTGGTCCAATTTGGAGCTCTGTTTTAAGCGTAATGCTTTTGTAACGCAGTTAGCTATTAGTTGTTAATCGGACCATTGACCAGTCATAATTTGGAACAGAAATTTGCTTTCGTTAAAGCAGTGTTTAGTGGGATGAGGTATAATCAAACGAAACACTGCGAGGAGTATGATAGATACCAAACCCATAGAGTGGGATTGTGGAGTAAGGGGAGGTCACGATAAGACGGGCCTGGCACCTAAACACTAACCCCACTACGAAGACATCTACCAATCCAGAAGCAGAAGAAAACATCTACCAATCGATATGTTTTTTTTACTAAATAAAGGGAAGAACTTCCCACAAAACCCAATCCATAGCCTAAGGCCGACAATGGAAAGATTGCAAAATCATATTCTAAATACAGGAAGCAGCTTCGGCTCTTCTATTTCTTGTCTGCGATATCACTTATGTGGAAGCAGACGTAAAACACCAGGATACTACTAGGAGTATGATTGTATATAATCACTGCCAAGGTTCACACTGGCTTTCATTTTTTTCTGCCAAAATGGATGATCATTTTTGTATACAAAAATATTAATATGTTTTCAGACAAATGGAATATTTTATCTGCCAAACATAGCCTAAGGCCGACAATGGAAAGATTGCAAAATCATATTCTAAATACAGGAAGCAGCTTCGGCTCTCATATTTCTTGTCTGCGATATTACTTATGTGGAAGCAGACGTAAAACACCAGGATACTACTAGGAGTATGATTGTATATAATCACTGCCAATGTTCACACTGGCTTTCATTTTATTCTGCCAAAATGGATGATCATTTTTGTATACAAAAATATTAATATGTTTTCAGACAAATGGAATATTTTATCTGCCAAATATGTGTGATAAAAAAGACAACATGTAACAATTTTTTTTTCTCAGGTAGGCCTATTATAAAACAATTACCGATATAATTACTATACACAACAACTTAAAAACAAATCCGTCTTTACATAATATACTATTCAAAAAAAGTAGGGGATATTTGATTTTTAAGTGTTATTAAAGTCACCTAATGAAACTGACGAAGAAACAAATGACAAAATGAAATGAAGTTCACATTCATCGATTTATTCCAAATGATCGTTAGACTAAGTAAGGCACAGACTGGCCATTATAAGGGTAAAATGATACCCGGGGTCAAACAGCAAAGTTACCACAGCATCACAACCAAGTCAGTAACGGGTAAATCCTCCTCTGTTTGCCAAACAAGCATTGATCCGACGTGGCATACTCCTAATGAGACGTCTAAGGTCATTTTGGTCCAGATTGTCCCATTTCTGTTGCAACGCAGCAGCAAGTTCTTGGACATTGGCAGGACGTTGTTGACGTTGACGTAACCTCTGTCCAAGCATGTCCCAGACATGCTCGATGGGGGAGAGGTCGGGACTCAGTGCTGGCCAAGGTAATGTGGTGATGTTCTGTTGTTGGAGGTAACCTGTAACGATCCTGGCCCTGTGATATCTTGCGTTGTCATCCTGGAAGATGAAACGGCGGCCATGACGTCGTGCGAACGGCACAACATGGACTGCCAAGATGTTGTCCCGGTAGTACTGGCCTGTAACACGCCCTGCAACAACATGTAAAGCCGTTCTTCCAGCAACAGTGATGCCTCCCCACACCATAACAGAACCACCCCCAAATCGATCATGTCTGATGACGTTAACGTCTTGGAAGCGCTCGTTTCGACGACGCCACACCCTCCTACGTCTGTCCAAAAAATCAACAGTGAACCTTGATTCATCTGAAAACATCACATTGCTCCAGCGTCGATTATCCCAGTGTTGACGATCCCTACACCAACGACGTCTTGCCTGAATGTGATGATCTCTCAAACAAGGGATCACGCGAGGACGTCGGGCGCGAAGGTGACCCCTATGCAGTCGATTCCGAATCGTCTGGCCACTCACTCTCACACCAGTGTCTGTTTGAAGACGAGCGCTGATCTGATTTGCTGTGATGACACGATTTCTCAAGGCCAAGGTACGGATAAATCGATCCTGGGCTTGAGTTGTCGCCCTTGGTCGACCTGAGCGTGGTCTGTCCTGTACAGATTGTGTATCACGGTATCTGGACCATAGCCTGCTTATGACAGACTGAGAAACATTCATCGTCCGCACCACAACCGCCTGTGTTGTGCCGATCTGTAGCATGCCAAGGGCACGTAACCTTTCATTTTGGGTAAGCCGACGCATATCAAAATTTGTTTTCTGGTCACTAAAACAATTAAACTGATGTTTCCACCCTGGAATTCAATGCCACAATGACTGTAACATTCAAAGTCAGAGTCGTGCAAATCTTGGGTTGGACCCCCATGATGATCCCAAGCATCACCTGCATTCCATGCGGTAGCTATTGGTGCGTTTGGGCGTCACATGTAACTGGAAATGTTTCTTCTGTTAGGTTCTATAGAGACTTTTTTCGTAGTCATTTGCATATTTTAGTATTATGCCCCCAAAATCAAATATCCCCTACTTTTTTTGAATAGTATACATTAGCCCAGTTTTGAGATGATTTACTAAGATTAAATATTTTTTCTTGACTTCAGTCTATTTGCACAATGTATTGCACAATATATTTTCAGTATTTACACATTAAATCTCACTCAAGGTTAGTTATTTTTCTATAAATTTATGTTTTTGGTGTACAATAGAATGATATTAATTTCAGTTTTATTTGTAAGAAATTCTTACAATTATATTCGTCGTTCACTTCAGAGCATTTTGGCGGCGGTAATATGAAGCAAATGGCGAACCGTTTTCTCACTCGAGAATCGTCGCTCTTCGACTCGTCATTACGTTTCCGACCAATGGTGATAATATAATTTGATATAAAAATATCCGATCAGGAATGCTTCTATATTTTGCATGCCGTATGAAGCCACAGTAAACAGAATTCAACTATCGAAATATTTAATTCCCTTCGAAGAGAAATGTCGTCCATTTTGAATATTTCAATCTATTTTTTTTTATTCGACGAAACGAAACATCAAATTTATCACCGCGTGGATTAATCATTAGGAGTAAATAATGACTTGAGATAGGCTTTGCACCGTTGGCATTTATCAATCATTAGTCCAAGACAACTGATTACTCCTTGACATGTTCAGGATTATCAGCGAGTTGATTAATTTATGGTATGCTGCCACGTGATTGACACGTATTGTAAAGGTTAAAAATACATTATGTAAGATTTAGATAAAGAGCTAGTCATTCTTGCTATAATTGTTCGAAAATAGATAATGTAAAATGAATAATTTGAAAATTTCATTCAAATTACTCTATTGCGAGCGTAGATATTAGCCTTTGATTGTTTTACAAGACGTGTGCATTGTTCTGTATCTTGTTCTATCTTGTTGGACAGTCAGAGTTGGGTTGTATTGTTCTATGTCTTTTTTCTATCTTGTTGGACAGTTGGGCTCAATTGGGTTGTATTGTTCTATGTCTTGTCTAGCCTGGGTGTTCGATCCCTGCATTGGCCGAGAAAGTTCATCCAGATTTTAAAAATATAACTTACAAATATGAAATTGCAACTTTAATGAAACTAGGAAATATCACAAACCAAATTTTCATCATCCTAGGTCCGTGCTTATGTGGAGACTTAACCTCTCCCCCAAATTCTTAACCTAACCCTGGACCTAGTCCCAATGCTTACCCTAACCCTAACTTAAAATCTCGCTAACAATCACGTGCCCTAACCTTATTTACATCTCAGCGACCTTGATAAAAATTGAGCTGGCCTTAACAAATAGATTTAGCTATAGAAAACTGTGGTCGAAACGTCGCTCTGTAGTAAAAAGTAATTGTAAACTGAACACTCCTTCTAAATTGACCCCGAAATGCCCTAGTTTGTGTCAAGTGAACGTTAAACCCCATCTCTCTCTTTCTCTCTCTCTCTCTCTCTCTAGTCGTTCGGAATGGGACGAAAACCGAGGCAGCGTATGTACATTGGCGTGCACGTAAAAGATCCTTTGGCAGTTGGAATTCGATATAAGAGTAGGCGATAGTGCCGCTGCCCGGGCAAAATTTCCCTCATTGCACACTGTATGGCGTATGCCCGTCTTCATTAGCCCAGGTTAGGAGCAGAAAAGTAGGACGTTAAACTCCATTTCATTTCATTTTCTATGTCTTGTTGAACAGTTGGGCTCTATTTGTTATTAGATACATAATTTATCAAATAATTTGTAAAACGATTTGGTTAAACAACTGAATATCAACACATTACCTGCCATCAATCTTGTAACTTATAACCGACATTCAATAGCTTATCGAACAAACAGGAAAGTCAGCGAAGGACATTTTTGACGATTAAATATTTTAATATTTGATGGAACGGAAATTATTCATATTTCTAAATTATTTGAACGGTTGTCATAATTATATCCGCTTTCAAAATATCTGTAACCAGGCAAGATGGCCACCTTATTATAAATGACAAACAACCAATGTGTATCGGGATTTACATCCGCTTTCAACATAAAGTTTGTTGAAAATCTCGGTAAACAAGTAAGATGGCTGTAAAAAAAAACAACCAATGATAGTAGTTGTACTTATTTTATCAGCCATTTTACACTATCAAGATTATAAAAGAGATAACCTCATTGGATAGAGAGATTGGAGAAGGAATTTATGACAATCGTGTTGTTTATCTGAATTTGTAACAGCATGTTGTCCTATTTACACACCGTAGCCTTTAATCAGGCCTTTGTCACGATTTGAGAAATGAAGCCGTTCAAAATTGTGTACAGAATAAAGATTAAAATGCTCCTTATCTAACTAACACATGGGCAACATGCTCGTACTTCGTGCTGAAGATGAAATTGTCTAAATTCCTGACAATATCCATTCAGCAATCACATAATACACGTCTTTTCTAATGTTAATTATTTTTTTGATTGAGGTGAAAATAAATAATCGTGATTATGGAATATTGTTAAGAGCAGGAAACAAACGATCTCTCATGAACACTGTTCCTCCCATTTAATAACGAATTTCATTTTGGTTTTTTTAGTACCAGCCGGTGGTGTACGTTCCAAGGTGAGAGGCGGCGGCGAGAGAGAAGAGAGAGAAATGGGGTTTAACATCGACACAAACTAGGTCATTTCGAGACCAACACATGGATCAATTTTATTTCAATAATTCGATTGTGCGTAGGGGGTCTTTAGCAGTGGGAGGAAACTGGAGGACCTGGAGAAAACTCACGAGGTTTGACAGGCGACCTTACTCCTTGTCATGTACAACCAGGGATTCGAAACCTCGCCAGTTGACCCAATGACAGACCTTATGATACAGCGCGCACGTGCTAACCATTTGGCCATTCAACCCCCCTGCGTGCGGAGGGGAAAGGGTTGCAAAGTTTGGACAGATGTTCGGGTATTCATTGCAACTATGTCTATTCTACTGAACAATTTCTAAACTAATTTTCCGATCTGTAATAGTTTTACTAGGAACCACGCTGATATTATCACTATTCACGTCCTTCGAAATACCCAAGTAAAAAATTACTTTTCTAGTGCGCCAAGGCCATCTATTGACGTTTAGTACACCTCTTCTGTTTTTTTTAAGAAACTCAAACTTAGGTTTTATCTGTTGAAGGATATGGTGTTAATATCTAGATTATTAAATCTATGTCAACATAATTTTACGAGCAGCACTGGGTGGTATTATATAATACACGTTAAGTAGAGCTGGATTACATTATTTTCGTACTTCTGTCAATATGGTTACTTATGAATCGGTCTTGCTAATCACCGACAAGAATCGATCAAGAGTGGGATTTTTTTTTTTTTTTTTTTTTGTCAATTGCGCCCAAATTCTATCTACAATATTTTTAATTTGTATGAAATTATTTTAATTTTTGATATGATGTACAGAATAAGCCTATATATAACACACCATTCCATGTCGGCAACATTAACGTGGGGGTCCCGTGTTCGATCCCGGGGTTGGCCGAGAAAGGTGTATCGGGATTTTCCGTCCTAGCCACGATAACCATTACTAAAGTCGGTACGATAAAAAAACATAGTCTCGATTATCCATTTCATGGTTTAATAATGAGCAGCAAATCGGAACCTAATCCAGTAAATACCAGTTGATTATGGTCTGGATAAGTTAATTAATATCTTATTAATAATTTGCAATAGGCAGATTTAGCTCTTGCATAATGTGTGTTTAATTAACCTGTTTAAATCCAAAAAAATGTTGTAATGCAAGAACTGTATTATATAGCTTATAATTCTATTGTGAATCATATTAAAATTGTGGGGGGGGGGGGGCGAATCGTTAGCGCATACGCGTTGTATCAAAAGGTCTGTCATTGAGTCAACTGGCGTGGTTTCGATTCTCCGGTTGTACGTGACAAGGAGCAGGGTCGCCTGTCCAACCTCGTGGGCCTTCTTCGGGTCCTCTGGTTTCCTCCCACTGTTAAAGACCCCTACGCCCAAGCGAATTATTGAAATAAAATTGAACCATAAGATAGTCCCGAACTGATCTAGTTTGTATTGTTTGGACGTTAACCCCACCCCTCTTCCTCCCTCTCTCTCTCTCTCTCCCTCTCTCTCTCTCTCTTCTCTCGTGAATTATATATTTTACAATTACAATGATAATACTGCGCAATAATATTGCACAATATTCATGCGTGTTTATGATCAAAGCGCAGTCCAAAATTTCCCACAACCGTCGCGACATGAAAGCTTTTCATTAAGTGCATTTTTTGTATGCTTTGTAACAGGATGTCTCTTTATAAAAAAAAAATATCATTTAGTTATCTTTCCAGTCATGCGCAACTGCATATCTATTAAGTCAAACCTAATAAGCTGTTCAGAACATGGTCGTTGCAAATATCAAGAAACATTAAGGCATAATATGGCAGGCTTCAGGCCATAGCTCGTGATTTGATGAGTAATAATTAACTTCATAAAGATGAAAGTACTTTCGTTTTCCTTACTTATTAAGCTACAATATTCCTCGGACTTATCGACGACAAAATGAGCTGGATTATCGAACAACAATGTCCATCAATATGGCGCAGACGTTTTATTATCTCCGGTCATTTATTCAGCTCAGTATGTAGTACATAAATGACAATAATTACCGTCCTCTTTATCAAACGTTATTTCTTATTATTATTCCGACATTTAATTATCTTCTTCGGGAAACCACTCCATTATCGACCATAGCCTTGCTTGACCTTGACCTTTCTCACTAAAAGGCTGTCTTTGTAAGATAGCAATGTGAAGGTCGTTTATAACATGTTAACTTGATTTTCCTTATCAATAAAGTAATTTAGTAGCAGGGGAGGATAAAACATATTTTGCATGGCCTGTCGAACTCTTGACAAAGATGTGACTGGTCTAGGGTGGTTGGCAATTGGTCTATATGGTTTATAATTTCAACGATAAACCAGAATTTTTAAAATATTAAGCATTGTTGATAGGGCGTGAATAGAGGTCTTGTCACCAATTATATCCTGGTTTCGATGCTACAAAGATGGGGAATATCTACTTAGCTTCATGCCCTTTTCTGTAAACAAGAATGCCGCACCATGCGAAAATGACGAAGTTTATTGTAATGGGGGGGGGGGGGCGAGAACAGTAGGGATTTAAACCCTATTTCATTTCATTGTAATGGGGATTAGAACTAAACCCTTCCGATGTGCAAGTATATTGAATATAATCGATGCCAAGTCAGTCGGCAGGGAGATAAAGCGAAATGGGGTTTAACGTCCAGTCGACACAAACTGGGTCATTTCGGGACTAACATATGGTTCAATTTTATTTCAATAATTCGATTGCGCGTAGGGGTCTTTAGCTGTGGGGGGAAACCGGAGAAACCCCCGAGGTTGGACAGATGACCTTACTCACCGTCACGTGCAAGCGCGGAATCGAAACCACGCCACTTGACTCAGTGACAGACCTTATGATCTAACGCGCATGCATTAAACCATTCATCCACCCAACCCCCAGCCTTTGGGAGGAGAGGTCGTTTTGATTACAGGCCCATGTGGATACCATTTTTGTCATTGGCCAAATAATCCATTGCTAGTGTTAATAATTAACCAAAGAAGGGTTACATTGTGTAAATTTGCAACGTTTCTACAACAGAGATTTTAAACACTAACCCTAACCAAGAAGCTCATATTTAACCTCTATGGCAGAGCCAGATTAAGCTTGCACGTGACCCCTGACTGAAAATGTCTATGGCACTTGTATCAACAGTAAACATGGTGAATATAGATGTCAGTATGGTAGATAGATATATACATACAACAGAAGCAGTGACGCGATTTTTTTTATAGTACCAAAGTTTTTTTTTAGAACTAGATTGGGAGCCCCTGACTGCAAACCCCCTCCCCACCCCTCCGCCCTCCTTCAATCCAGGACTGTTCTATTGTTGAAGCCTATGATTCAAACGTCAGTCCACCCATTATATACGACAAACAACTGCAAAAATACCAAATCTGAATTTCTTAAAGGAAATAACCCAATATGCAGTTTCTACAAGGAAATATTAATTTTAAAAAAAACATTCTGGATTTTCCCACGTGATTATAATACCACGCTATGACAAATAATCACATTCAAGTAGTATGGCCTGATATTGCTGCTAAACATTTTAATATCTATTATACGTTTATAAGGAAGTTTTCCTCATTCTAAATACATTTAAAGCCCCATTTTCCTGCTTGAGGGAGTCTGCACATGTGTTTTCTAGGTCAGAAATAAAAAATTGAATAGTTATTTTGGAGCAACACATGAATGTCCTTACCACTAAGAAATGTACGTAAATTGTGTGTAAAATTATTGATGTATATATAAATCAAACAAATGGCTTCAAATAAAGTTGTAAATAATTTAGTAAACATGTTCGAACATGTCTAGAATAACGCCGTGGTGTCCATAGTGGACTGATTCCTGTCATGAATGATTTATTCCAGCGATAAACCAATTGTTCACAAGTAGTGAGAGGGGGGGGGAGAGAAATGGGGATTAACGTCCACTCGACACAAACTAGGTCAGTTCGGGACTAACACATGGTTCAATTTTATTTCAACTATTCGCTTGCGTGTAAGGGTCTTTAGTACTGGGAGGACCCGGAGAAAACCCACGAGGTTGGACAGGCTTTGCAAAGACAGCGAATTATTGAAATAAAATTGAACCATGTGTTAGTCCGGAAATGACCTAGTTTGTGTCGAGTGGACGTTAAACCCCATCTCTCTCTCTCTCTCTCTCTCTCTCTCTCGCCATGCTTTGTATAAAAAAAACTGCCTAGCCATTATAAGAAAAACAAAAATCCTAGTCATGCTGTATAAAGTGTAGAATAAACTGTCAAAAAATACAAACGAATCCAGGGTTTCATATGCAGCATTAAAGCCGAATATCAAGGGTAATTCGGTGGAAAATCTCGAGGAACTATCTCAGCCAACACCGGTTATCAAACCCGGAACTTAATCCTTGCTCGTGAGCCGACGTCATTATCACCGAGCCATCGTCGCTTCAGATTCATAATGTTAGTTTCAGAAAGACTTAGTCGACCATTTTCAGAAACAGATCCCAGACAATAAAGCCGGAAAGGATGCTTAGCTCTGTTTTCTATGGCAACGGGTACTCTTGATTCTTCTAGATAATCACACAAATTGTCTTGACATTTACCGGGTTCATTATGAATTGATTCTATCAGCTTTTACGACCACCCCCGTGGTCCCAATATTCAATTTGAAAGATTCAATCACGGAGAACAACCTTTCAATTGATGACGTCGACAGATAATGAGCCTTTAAAACGTCAACCAATCAATTTCCAAGGAGCCAGCTAACTAGTTTTGTACCTCCATTATGGTGACGTGTCACTCAATTAATAAAGCCTAGCTAATGAGCTTGTTTTTGTTCTGTAATGGTATTAGAATTGATATTTTTGTTGAAGGTTTAGTACTGATGGCTTAATTACATATACTTCCCTGTCTTAATTTGATCATCTATATTTATAAAAGGTGAAATGGTCATCGCTTGTCTATGTAAACAATTCTATATGTGTATAAGAATCGTATTGCTTCATTATTAATGACTTAATTAGTTATTTCCCTTTCCCCATCTGTGCTTATAAAAGGTGAAATGGTCAAAGCTGTCCGAGCAAAATTATCTCCTCTTATCATACTGCTTGGTGGAGATAAATAGGACGTTAAACCCAATTTCAGTTCATTTTCTATAATGGGGTCCTAGTAATCACCGCTAAGAACCAACAAATAAAATGAAATGAAATGAAATGGGTTTAACGTCCAACTGTTCTGCTCCTAAACTGGGCTAATGAAGACGGGAATACGCCATACAGTGTCCTATGAGGGAAATTTTGCCCGGGCAGCGGCGCGACGGCCTACTCTTATATCGAATTCCAACTGCCAAGGGATCTTTTTACGTGCATGCCAATATGTACAAGGGACCTCGGTTTTCCGTCCCATCCGAACGACTAGACAGCTGTCCTTGTCAGGCCTCCGTCCTGCATCACCGACAAGGGGAAACCACACCGGAAAATCTGGATGAACTTTCTCGGCCAATGCAGGGATCGAACACCCGACCTCCAGGCTAGCGAGCCAGCGTCTTACCCACTTAGCCACGTGATCCCCGGAGAACCAACAAGAGCGCTTTTATTTTGTTTTTTGACCCATCACAATCATAGGCGTACGGACTCGATAACTGTTAGGGGACAGAACTCGAAATGCCGGACAAAATTCGGGTTAGCCCTCTCCTCCATAAAAAACGGAGAAAATTTGGAAAATGTGACGACCGCAAACGCGTTTTCCTGCTATTCCAGTCCGTGAATACAGCAACTTCAAAGTAATCTAACAAGCCTAATTTTGGTGACCGACTCGAATTGCTGGACGAGAATCTTCACCGGGACTTTCCGGCGTGATTTCAGTGGTGCAGGACGGAGGGCCTAACAAGGACAGCTGTATAGTCGTTCGGATGGGACGAAAAACCGAGATCCCGTATATATATTGGCGTGCACGTAAAACATCCCTTGGCAGTTGGAATTCGATATAAGAGTAGGCCGTTGTGCCACTGTCCGGGCAAAATTTCACTCAGAGCCCACTGTATGGCATATGCCCATCTTCATTATCTCAACCGGAGCAGAACAGTAGGACGTTAAACCCCATTTCATTTCCACGCCTGCTTCTACAATCGTGATATCGCAGGCAAGATCTACGAGAAGCCGAAACTGTTCGAGAGAGTTAAACATACTCCTCTCCTTTCTATATAAATCACCTTCTATCTTTATTAAAACCCAGACTCACCAATCAACTCCCACTTTTCTTTTCACATCATGTATTATTCAATCACCAGACCCGTTATATGTTATTATACAAATGTCTAGAAAAACATATAATAAGCAATATATCTACCCCCCGTATAGCAAATCGTGAATAATTTAATCCAAATTGTCAAGTAAACAAGTACGTAACTACGTAGTATTGTTTCAATGTCATTTAGTAATTGAACTGGAAACACATAGGATATAATTCTGTAGAATACAATTACTTTATAACTGGATATACAGTTACTGTTTATTACTGTGAATACATAGGACACAATTCTAACCCTTAATAAATAAAATCAACTAGTTATAAGAATCCGTAGCTCTAATCAAGGGATAAGGGAAAAAAACTCATTTTTGGAAAATCCAATCCTTAGTAGGAAACACACTAATGTGGCTCTCACCCGAGAGAGAGAGAGAGAGAGAGGGAGAGAGGGTCTCAAATTTATTCTTTTTTCTTCAGAAACCAAAATACTGAAGGAAGACCGAAGGAAGACAGATCATCAGCGCCACAATTCTACAGAATACAAATACTTTATGAAGACTATAGAAAACCGTTAGTGCTAAATGACTAAATGATAAGGCCAGCTCAATTTTACGTCAAAATACAAGAATACCACAAACGACACCGAGGGAAGACCATCAGCGCCACCAACACCGAAACCAACAAATGTATATTTTTAAAGCGATAATTTCATATTTTCTATAAAAGTCAAAACATAATTATTTCTATGTCTTTTGCTCAATAGGTTGTCAACTCACTATTATACGATCGTAGGTATTATTCTCCCACTAAAAAATCCTTTGACCCCGGAAATAATAACACAATTACCCCCCCCCCCCCAGTGGAATAGCTATCTGCAAACGTTTGAATTTGAAATTGAAAATGATATTTTTGCCAATTTCTCAACTGGCAATAGTGAATTATAGGATTAATAGGATTATTCTTTAACAAGGTAGGACTGTTTATAGATACCATCTATTTTAAGGCTTTATTTTAATGAATTTTAAAATATAACTTAAAAATATGAAATTGCAACTTTAATTAAACTAGGAAATATCACAAACCAAATTTTCATCATCCTAGGTCCGTGCTTGTGTGGAGACTTAACCTCTCCCCCAAATTCTTAAACCTAACCCTGGACCTAGTCCCACTGCTTACCCTAACCCTAACTTAAAATCTCGCTAACAATCACGTGCCCTAACCTTATTTACATCTCAGCGACCTTGACAAAAATTGAGCTGGCCTTAACAAATAGATTTAGCTATAGAAAACTGTGGTCGAAACGTCGCTCTGTAGTAAAAAGTAATTGTAAACTGAACACTCCTTCTAAATTGACCCCGAAATGCCCTAGCTTGTGTCGAGTGAACGTTAAACCCCATCTCTCTCTTTCTCTCTCTCTCTCTCTCTAGTCGTTTGGAATTGGACGAAAACCGAGGCAATGTATGTACATTGGCGTGCACGTAAAAGATCCCTTGGCAGTTGGAATTCGATGTACGAGCGTAAAAGTAGGCCATAGAATTTCTCTCATAGAGTGCACGTAAAAGATCCCTTGGCAGTTGGAATTCGATATCAGAGTAGGCCATAGTGCTGCTACCCGGACAAAATTTTCATCATAGCACACTGTATGGCGTATATCCGTCTTCATTAGCCCAGTATAGGAGCAAAACTGTATACCATTTCATTTATGGAATTCGAAAACGAGTAGACACAATTCAGACTCAAAATGATCGCCGTTACAACCCTTCTATCTTTTCCTTGTGTATCTTAAATATATAGTTCTATCTACACCGATTATCAGCCCGATAAAAACCTATAAAAATGATCTATTAGATAAGACGATTGCGATAGAGCCTTAGTGAATACAATCCTCTGATACCCCATTTCCTCGTTAAGTTTATTTCTGGACCATTAACCATTATTGTTAGATCAGCAAGAGCTGTGATGTTTTCTTGTGTGGGAGAAATGATTTGAATAAGTTGCCGCAATAAGACTAAAGAGATCGAAACCATAAAAACACACTTAAGACTAAGAATTCGGATAACCATCTTAAAGGTCAATGGGGATTGATACAGTAAAGGGGTATTGGTATTGGTCAACAACAATATCGTGGGCGATAGGTCGCAGCTGGACGCAGATCAACAATTAGAATGCCTCCCTCTCTCTCTTTTTCTCTCACTCATAGAGGACGAATTATTTTGACTTATTGATGTAGGAAGACATAGGACACAATTCTCTAGAATACAGTTACTTTATGAAGACTATAGAAAACAATTAGTGTTAAATGACTAAATGATAAGGCCAGCTCAATTTTACGTCAAGATACCAGAATACCACAAGCGACACCGAAGGAACATAGGTCGCAGCTGGACGCAGATCAACAATTAGAATGCCCCCCCCCCTCTCTCTCTCTCTCTCTCTCTCTCTCTCTCTCATAGAGAACGAATTATGTTGACTTATTGATGTAGAATCGAAGACGAGTGAGTAAATTAGATTGACATTGTCTGTGAAGTTTTGGTGAATATTCATGATTTTTAGTCGCAAGGATAACAGAGTTAAGAGGTTGGTTACAGTAGATAATGGTTTACTAGTGTGTAACCAATCTGTTTCACAGAGGATTACAAAAGTCTTCTGATAACTCTTTAAAAGATGATTGCTTACAGGATATGACGTCACATCACGTCGCGGCGTCAATCATTGGCTCAATGGGGTGTACATTGTTTACATAAGCCGTTACTGGTCCGAGTAGAATGCATTCGGCAAACCTCGACAGATTCTACGCATCTAATCTCGGCTGTATGACGAATTCCGCCATATTGGAACTATTTTAATGGTCCCGGATGAAAAATGGCTGCGCCCATGGAGATTTCTGTGGAGAGTGTATTATATCAACAAACGTCAAGTTTGGCATTGGGTTTGGGGAATTACCAGGGAATTATATCAAACCAGCAGCCTTGAGACAATATCTCTGCTCGTTTAGTTATATACACTGACAAAAGACGCCATTTTGGGACTATTTTGTAAAAGCGGCACGTTTTCCTGTTAAAATAAACCGATAGCCGCATCGCAAATGTATGGGCGTAGGTACATATCAATTATTATCGTACAGCCGAGGTTAGATGTAGGGTACCGGAATCTGCCGAGGTTTGCCAAGTGGAGTAGAATGGTGCCATTTACTTATTTTACATACTCATTTACACTAAACAGGAAATATTGTTTACCTACATATACTTCAAACACCTTTATTTATTTTTCTAATGCTTAAAATAGATGTTCTAGAATTTAATTTGCAGAAGGAAAAAAGTTAATATTTGGGACTCATTAAGTCGCACCGATGTCATCCCTATCAGTGATTGTAAAAGCCGAGCGAATATTCACTGCTGATCAGTGGTGTGTAACTTCAAATCTATGTACCTCAACATTTCCAGATTAAAACCTAGTATAAACCTTGGAGCAAGACGTTGCCAGGTGATGTTCCTTACTTCTGTAGTAGAGGGAGTTCAGCTCAACGTAAATTGGGGGGGGGGGGATAGGGTTAGATCTATTTGATAAGGCCAACTTCAAGTTTGGTCAAAGGTCACGAGATGTAAACAGGGCTAGCGCTAATCCCAACCCTAACCCTTGATCTAGCCCCAAATGCTTACCTTAACACTAACCCACAATTTCGCCAACAATCATGTGCCCTAACCTTATTTACATCTCAGCGACCTTGACAAAAATTGAGTTGGCCTTAACAAATTGATTTAGCCGGAAAGTTAGAACCATGAAATAAACAAAAATTAACGTTTAAAGTTAGAACCAAGCGAGAGACAAGAATTAACATTTAAAGTCAATAGAGGCTGTATGCGGTTTGGAATACGTGAAAATTGGAAATAAGTTATATTAATTATTTGTATTCCTCTGTAAATTTCAACACGATTTTATTTAATTTGTATTTCATTAGATTCTTTATTTAAGTCTAATAACATGTTCGTCAAGAGTTCGATTCATTCATTTTTTAATCGCTATAATAATCATATTCAGTACACAAAGAAATGACTAATCTGTTTACCTATCAGTCTTTTAGAACAATTGGACGAACATTACATACATCAGATAAACTACTTTTAAAGTCCAAAACTGTTCAACTAGTCTCTTATGGTCAGCGCTCTTTTAGTTTTCCAGCACCTGTTATATGGCAGTCTGCCATTTAGTTTAAGATGTTGTACATCTCTATATTCTTTTAAAAAACAACTTAAAACACATTTATTCAATCAGGCTTTTAAGTGACTGCATACAACTGTTAACATGTCCATAATCTTGTTGTGTTTTTATGATTACAGTGTCACTGTATAAAGTGCCCCTGAACATGTCATAGGAAAGGGCGCACTATAAATATGCTGTAATAATAATAATTAATGACCGACGCCCCCCCCCCCATCGTCATTTCAACCTGAATGACGTCAGAAGGTTCATGACAGCCCCCCCCCCACACACACACGCACACGTTTTCAGCTATATTGTAATTCAAAAACGGGGGTCACGGTGGCTAAGTGGGTAAGACGCTGGCTCGCTAGGCTGGAGGTCGGGTGTTCGATCCCTGCATTTGCCGAGAAAGTTCATCCAGATTTTCCGGCGTGGTTCCCACTTGTTAGTGATACAGGACGGAGGGCCTGACACAGACAGCTGTTTAGTCGTTCGCATAGGACGAAAAACCGAGGTCCCGTACACGTAAAAGATCCCTCGACAGTTGGAATTCGACTGAAGACCGTAGTGCCGCTGTCCGGGCAAAATTTCCCTTATAGCACACTGTATGGTGTATGCCGGTCTTCATTAGCCCAGTTCGGAGCAGAACAGTAGGACGCTAAACCCCATTTCATTTCATACAAAAACAACAACTACGAATTCAAGGCTAAAACGTAGTTATTATGTTAATAAGCAGTGATATCCGTGGGTTGTTTCTGTATACAGTACTTTTAATGACGATTATTAACTCGTAATTAATGAAATAATTATACCGATCAGTGATAAACAATTATATCACTATTTATAAACAGAAATACATTGTTTATATCAGTAATTATTATTAAGTGTACTTCCTGCACTCGTTGTTTATCTGAAGAAATGGCCTCCGTAACTTGGCTAAAAAGGTTTCAGCTAAAAATATTGAAATAATAGCCAAAACACATTACAAAGGACTACGTAATAAAGCGTTCGCCTCTAATTTTCTTTAAGAGGCCTGATAAACGCGAAACAATAGTTTAAACCCATCAATAACATGTAAAATGATTTTACACGCTGGCTGGAACAAAGGACTTCGTGGGAAGTTGGTACCGCAACGCGTCCAAGTTATAGACAGGTTTAACCCGACAGGTCAACTGCAGATTTGGTCAAAAGTCACGAGATGGAAACAGGGCTAACCCTAACCCTAGCCCTAACCCTCCTCCACAATCACGTCAAAAACCACGCGCTCTAACCCGATCTACATCTCACGACCTCGTCGAAATCTGCAGTGGACCTTAAATTTTAGATTTTGCAGACGTTGGTATATCTTTGAAAACGTACCATGACCCGTAAGACTGCTTTGGCTTGGAATAAAAGGCACTCTATTCTTCTTCTTCCTGTCGGAGTTTTACGTCCACTTCCACCAAGGTTGGCATTCGTAGACAAGACTTCATTCAGATTTAACTATTTTTATTCACTGGAATATATATGGGATTTCTCCATTATATAAGTTGTGTAGAAAATGAGGATAAAACAAGATTTGACCAGCCAATATGGATGCCTTTTCAAAACGATTCTCCGTCACATCCAAATTAGAATTCTCACCATGCCAAAATATTTACGAACAGACAGCACTGTTACATGACCAATGATTAGAAAGTACCACTGTTTGTCGAGATTAATTCTGTCACTTTGAAAGACAGAAACAAGGTTATTCACTGTTCCAAAACCACATGTTTTTCTTTAGCCGAGGGTTCAAAGAAGCCCAATCAAGTACGGAGAGGTTCTTCCGATTCGACAAGACTTCAAGCGTCTTGATAATTAGAAGAAGATTTCTAGTGACGTGTATATCGTGTTCTCACCGAGAATGAACTTCTCCAAATCTCTCCATGCTGTCAGAATAATTTATATTTTTCTGGGAGAAAAAAAAGCATTTGATGTTTACATCGTTTAAACCTACTTCAGTTATTAATCTACACTGGGCATGATTGACGTTAATTACGAATTGTACCGAATGGGTTCCCTAGAACGGATATTTATTAACTACCGTTCAACAGAGAAAGAGAAAGTGCCTACGAAGTGTAAGATTTAGCTAAAGACCTGGTCGTTCTTGCTATAATATATCAAGGATAGATAAAGCAAAATGTTAAAAATTACATGCAAATTACTTTATTCAGAGCGAAGTTATCAATGGTTGTAGTTTTGACAAGATGTGTGCACTGATCATAACCACTGTACTGGCCATTCGAGTCTTAGCCTCGCTTCTCCATTTTTGAATTAAATCATTAAATGGCTGAACCGTTCTAATCTTGTCATGTTAATAAGTGTCTAATTAATTTTTTATATAACATTTAAGGCCCAAAGAAAGACTTGCAATAGGCAGATTAAGCTCTTACATAATGCCTGTTTAAAATAAAAGTAGAATTGGAACGCCTGTCGAGAATAACAACGGAGGTGTGCGAGGAGGGGGGGGGGGTCTTCAATACATATAAAAGGTAAACACAAAAGACTTTCGTTTGCACCCACCCTTTTGATAAATCCTGTATTCGCCCCTTGCTCGACATGCTTTGATTTGGAACACAATGAAATGACTATAGGTATTGTTGAAACTTCTTCGTTTCATGGCAATCGAACGAAACCAGAGTTTAAAACCTTGATTTACGTCCTAAAGACGTGGCTTGTAATTGTATAAAAAAATATTGATCCAAGATGGCGCTGTTTCTTCATCTTTAATTGAAATGTATTCCCGAAAGTTGTTTATAGGTTGAACGAAATTAAGTTATGTCACGACTTAAAGAGAATTTATTTAATCCTTTATCACGAATTAATACTAAGGCATTAAATAAACTTCACTAAATGATTTATCGCTATTTGTAGACTGTTGATTACCCCATTATGTCATTCTATTCCCATGGCGGTCAGCTGATAGCCTAATATATGCCGTAACCAATAGCAACAGGCTGGGTTATGTAATTAATGCTGACATTATATGGATAATTAAGCTTAATGATAAACCTTCATTCGTTTTTGGTTTGTTTTTCATTGTAATGCGTTCATTTTGTTGCATCGTTTGTCTGATAAGATGGCTGCCGGGAAACTATATTTAAATATGTAATGATAATAGTATGGGAGATGAAACAACGCTCCGAGATAAGTAGTAGAACAGTATGGCCAGGCAGGATAAGTAACCCTAAGTGGTGATTTAGAGGCTTAACAGGCGGGGATATTAGCCTTAATCTTTGACCGAAAGGTATCGTCTGTTGTTATCCTTGCTCTAAATATAATCCAAACAGACGTCAAAAGATGGGATTTTAATACTTTAGTTTATTTTAAGGCGCTACTGTAGTCATGTAGTTTAAAGAAATGGTTCTACTAATGTCGACAAGAACAGGCAAAAGCGGTTTCTGCCAATAGCGCCCAAAGAGAGAAAGAGAGAGAGAGAGAGAGAGAGATGGGCTTAAACGTCCACTCGACACAAACTAGGTCATTTCGGGACTAAAATATGGTTCAATTTTATTTCAATAATTCGCTTGCGCATAGGGGTCTTTAGCAGTGGGAGGAAACCGGAGGACCCGGAGAAAACCCACGAGGTTGGAATGAAGGAAAAGAAAAGATATATTATAGATATGAATCTTCTACACATCGTATCCAAAACATTAAAGAAACAATGATACTTTGCAACACAATAAAACGTAACTTTTCTAAACTAAAGATACATTCTCACGAGTGGTTATTTCCAATAAAAGTATGGCAAATTTGGTATATATGGAAAGTATAGACATCCAATCTTACTAGCAAAATACTGGATTACCCGAAAAATATCCATGGGACAAGCACTGGGCAAAAATGTCAGGGTATCACAAGATGGCAACCCGACGGCTTATTGTCTGCCAGCTTGACTTTGAGTCACTTTGAGGGCGGTTGTTATTGAATATAAAATACTAATTTTAACAGATCACGTGAAACACAGAGCTTTCTATAAAATTAGAATTTAATGGCTATTTTCTGGTACCTAAAAGTCTGATGTACTCGAGTATTTTTTTGCTCAATAAAGTAATACGGTCTCTTCTTTGTGACTAATACTAAATCTTGTGGCAACAGATTCGATTACAGTCGATAGTGTTACATGATGGTAAGGGTTCATTAATAGTTTAGTCATGATTCGGGCTTGTATTGGACTTTAGTTTCAGTAATCCCTGCACGCACAGACTAATTATACACGAACTCCATACTAGAATTCTGATTCACACATTTATAAAACAATATTTTTCACGTTTTAGTTAAATTATAGATTATATATCTTAAATTTATGAGTTAATAGATAGCAAAACGCAAACCCATGCGTCGATGTGGATATCAAATTATTAAAAATTTACGTTTGAGAGAATAACTAGTCACTAGTTGTTCCAAGATATAACTTAAAGTCATATGGGTATTAGTCTTTCAGTTCAGCTGGTCCTAGATTATGGAATGAACTTCCACAACAGATGAAGAATCAAGAGACTTTTAATCAATTTAAATCCACACTAAAAACTTTCCTGTTTCGACAGTGTTACCAGTAGAGGCATTACTAAAGCGTTTTGAGCATGTGTCAACATGGAGAAGACGCTATTATTATAACAATCCGGGGCCTTATTCATGAAGAATATGGTCTTTTCATTGGTTTCAGGTTAAAATCCTAATACAAATTTGAGCTCTTACTGTAGCCATATAAAGGCCATTTTGTATAACTACATGTATTTGGGTAGGAGATCAGGTCCGTTAGGGAGGAGCTCGGGCTGGTTGGTGAGATCAGGTCAGGTGGGTTGGGTAGCAGATCAGGTGGGTTGGTTGGGAAGGGGATCAGGTGGCAGGGTTGGAGATTAGGTCGGTTGGGAAGGGGATCAGGTCTCTTTGGGAGATCAGGACAGTTGGGAAGGAGACCAGGTCCCTTGGGGAGATCATGGCAGTTGAGGAGGCGATCCGATCCCTTGATGATGAGATGAGTTCGGTTGGGGAGGAGATCAGATCGCTTGGGAGGAGATCAGATCACTTGGGCAGGAGATCAGAACGCTTCTAGAGGTGATCAGGTCGCTTGGGGAGAAGATGAGGTTGTTTGCGGGGATCATGTCCATACGGAAAAGTCTTGGTTATACCCCCGTCAGACCAGAGTGGCGTCCTTACTTCGCTGCTACGGCGACGGAAAATGGTTTTAGAGCGCGATAAGATCGCCATAAGCGTGGTGGAAACGCCAGCTATCGTGCGGTGGTCACCATTGTCGCCAATGATCGCCGAATCACGGCGTTTGGTTTGAGTATGTTCAAAACAAACGCCAAGGTTCTGCGATCTGAACTGGAAAGCTATGAGAACACGACTTTTTTCTAGTTTTTAATTGTTTGGGACATTTTCGCGTGTTATGTTCACGTTTGCCGGCGACCTTGTGCATTTTCTGGTCGCCGTACGGTCGCAGCAGCGCAGTATGGGCGCCACCCCGGTCTGACGGGGGCATTAAGGATGATACTATAACAGTTGCATTTATTAGCAGGAAATGAATCTGTCATCAGTTTTCATATGATATTATCGTTAATTAACAGTCGGAGACTAATATATCATATACGTGGGTGATATTATGAATAATAGTTAATAACCAACACAGCTTCATAACAGAACAATAATTAACATCACAAACTGAGTAGGATGGTGTTTGTAGAGTTTGGTTTGTTTGTTAATTATACTTATCCACAATATTCTGTGACGGATGTTTGTCAGGTAACATCAGATTAACGTCGACGTAGTTGTGATGGGTTCACGTTACAAACAGTTATTTTAACCCATTAAATGTATATTTAAACACAACCGTTATATCCGCAGTATACAGGATGGGCTAGTATATTTTTAAAACAAGAATCCATATTGAAACTGAAAATCGGTCTTAATCTCTTGGAATAAGTGGATTTGGTTCGGATTTGGTTAATGAAATCACATTTGGAATCTGTCAATGGCCTTTCACTCATGGATTAATATTCCAATATATTATCAGCAATGTAATTTTTCTCAATATCAACCCACTCGAGAAATAAAATATACCAAAAGAAGAATGGAATGCTTTATCATACATCCATGAATTGCTCTGTATTCAAGATACTTCATGAATAAAGATATATGTGATTAGCCGATTACAATAGGTTACTATACGCACATCAATAATATTTAATACGTATAGTATAGAATATCAAAAGGACGTACGTAACTAACGTACGAAAATTAAATGGTAGCTGGCTTTTTTTTTCGCACGTATACAGTGAATGGCCATTTTGCTCAGTAATCCCAGCCAGAATTTGGCTATTTTTTTAAAATTGCGTTAAAGTTTTAAATTTTGTTTAGGACTGAAATAAATTAACTTTTAGTCAATACCCACGCTAAAAACATTAACAGAATTGATTGTGTATATCTGAAATAGACACGACCGAAGCACAAAATAGTGCCAATATGCCGACGTCAAATCTAGAGTTGTAGATGATGTTATTTTTGTGAAAAATCATTGGAAGAAGCGATAAGACGTTCTGTACGGATTATACAGTCCTAAAGGCTGCAAGAGGGCTATTGTTTACAATGTAACATTGTGTCTTGTAATGTTGATAATGATCAATATGATGGTGTTTACATTTGTTTGTTGATGTGACCTCATGACCTGTGACGTTTAGATAACGTCATGTGGATATCATGGCTATTCACTGTGTCAGAGTCACTTCTCTGCAGGTAGGGTGAGTCTGTCGTTCAGATTGATCAAAAGGACTGCTTTGTTACTTTCGCTTTCTAACTCTTTTTAAACAAGGGGACACAATGTCATTATCATGAACGTATGCATATCTTGCTTCATGCATATTTGAAACCAGATTGAATTTATAATAAAGTCATATTATTCTCTTAACCAACGAGAATCAGGACATAATCCGATTAATTAATTTATTGTGTCAGAGACAACGGTATTTAATCCTATAAACTTTTGTTCAGTAAACGACTGGATTTATTTCATCCAGTATGACAAGATGTTTCTCTTAGGTATCGTGCTACGCCCACGTATGGACAAAACACTACCAGGTCGGAACGGTTCCAAGACATGCACATTACTTCAGCCCTCCAGGTGATTGGATTATATTGATATTTGAAAAAAAAACCAATAATACGTTTTGATTAACTATTGTGTTCTATACTGACTGACTCAATGACACGAAACACACCAATATTCTAAAGATTACCACGAAACACGTCGTCGTCGATACAGATTGCTACGGGTAACGGGACACGTCGTTTTCTATAAAGATCACTACAAAACACATCGTTTTCTACAAAGACTACCACGAAGCACGTCGTTTTCTATAAAGATTGCCACGGAACAAACTGTTTTCTATACAGATTACCACGAAACACATCGTTTGTTGTTTCCCTAGAGATAACATAAAACTTAAAGCACAGTATTTGACCGCAAGAAATAAAACAAACGAAGGGCATGTACCCTATGCTTCACATTTATTGAAGATCGCCAAGAGTTATTTACAGAACGAAAGTATAAAGCCAAACAACACTATCGACCAATCCTATGACAGAAACATGCTTTTTCTTCTTTTAGGCAATGTCTTCCGTGTCGACAATCGTTATGTGCAGTTGATATATATTTAACAAAAAGTGAAACAAAAACAATGATGTCATTTTCAAAGACAAATTGTATGGCAATGTCTTCCGTGTCGAAAATCGTTATGTGCAGTTGTAATATTTAACAAAAAATCGCAACAAAAACTATGATGCCCTATTCAAAGACAAATTGTATGGTGTATGGGCTTATAGATCTATCATGATTACCGCTAAAAACCATTAATCCTAGACTGATATCTTTAAATTATTATAACCATGGGTTCACTGTCGTGATTTGGTATTAAATTGTATGTCGAGATGGTTTTTATATATTTAAAATAGTGGATTCATCAGTTTATAACGTGGCTGTCAATGTCAGAGTTTCTATATATTAAAAATAATTGGCAGGTTTATAATATGGCTGTCAATGCCAATGAGTTTAGTATTAAAATGTATGGCAAGTTGGTTTTTAGATATAGAATCTATCAATTCATCATCACATGACTGGATTGACAAGGATTATACAGAAGTAACAATGTGAAACTATTTCATCTTAGGATTAAAATTTGGCAGCCGTTCTCCAGTTGATGTTGATTGAATCTCACATCACGAACAAGATCGACAAATCACTTCTACCATACTTGTTTCCTTGCTGTATCCACGTTGTTTTGTTTATTTTGTGTACAATTGTCAAGCCAATGCTCACAAACAACAAAACATTGATTTAAATTGTCTGACATATAAACAATGGCGGCCAACTGGCATGGTTCCATTTCCGTGTAAATAATTTGACCTAGTAAAGCGAGGATATAAATCAATCGGGAACTTGAGAAAGAAGGGTATCTGTATTTATGACTGGCGTTGCACGGATAGAGGTCCTGCAACGCGTCCGTATAAGAGTTTCGGGGGATCACGTGGCTAAGTGGGTAAGACGCTAGCTCGCTAGCCTGGAGGTCGGGTGTTCGATCCCTGCATTGGCCGAGAAAGTTCATCCAGATTTTCCGGCGTGGTTCTCCCTTGTCAGTGATGCAGGACGGAGGGGCTGACAAGGAAAGCTGTCTAGTCGTCCGGATGGGACGAAAAACCGAGGTCCCGTGTACACATTGGCGTGCACGTAAAAGATCCCTTGACAGTTGGAATTCGATATAAGAGTAGGCCGTAGTGCCGCTGTCCGGGCAAAATTTCCCTCATAGCACACTGTATGGCGTATGCCCGTCTTCATTAGCCCAGGTTAGGAGCAGAACAGTAGTACGTTAAACTCCATTTCATTTCATTTCATTTTTATAAGAGTTTTGTGAAACTGGAAGTAGTATAACTCTTAAACCGAAAGTGTTGGTGCCAATCTGATTAAACATACATTATGCAAGAGTTAAATCTGCCTATTGCAGGTCTTTCTTTAGGCCTGAAATGTTATCTAAAGTATTAATTAGACATTAATTAACTGATCCAGGCTTTAATCAACTCTCGATGGCATCAGATTTCTCCGATATTAAATAGAGACTTAGCTTCGATCAACCAGTACGGTGGTTAAAATTATTGCACACGTCTGTCAATCCTTCAAAGGCTAATATCTTCGCTTGCAATAGAGTAATTTGAATGAAATTTTCAAATTATTCATTTTACATTATCTACTTTCGAACTATTATAGCAAGAATGGCTAGTTCTTTATCTAAATCTTACATAATGTATCTTTAAATTACAAATCTATATTACGTTTCGTTTTTTTATACTTTCGATGGCCTCTACTACATGAAGATCTGACCAGTTGTAGTGGGAGGTCACGTTAGGAGCGTACGAGCGGCTTTTGACCCTATGACGTCGGACATTGATTAATCAATCAGCGTTGACGTTTCTAGTGGTTTACCCACAGTTCCGTGCACAGCACGCCAAGAACTCACCGTAACAGACCTTTTCTTTGGCTAATTCCTCACATCAAGCAGAACGCTTGTTAATAACAACTCTCCCAGATCCTAGTGTTGTGGAGACAAGTAAAACGAAATTTTGAACTATAAAAAACGAAACGAAATAGGAGCTGTGTTCTAATCAGATTGATTGGTGCAACACTACCCGACCTATGTCCCTTCCCTACTTGAACTTCCCGTATACACCAGCCCTAGTGCAACCGACAACCCCGAACAGGCAGATAGACAAACGACTGCCACAAAGGAATGAAGAAGTTTGAACATAAAACATACAATCACATATCCTCCATTTTTATGTGGAGTAAGTAAGTATGTGAATATAGAAGAGTGGGGACACCATCTATTTCATTTCGTGATTATAATATGGTATATTTTGTATTCTGTTGCACGCAGATGTCTTTGGCAGTGGAAAAACACCCACGAGTTTAGACACACTACCCTATTTTTGCAGAGATGGCTGTCTTTGTGATCTAGGGCGTTTGAGTTAAAGCATTCAGCCATGTTTATTCTTTCGAGAAGAGAAATAAGATATACTTTACATCCAATACGCGATAAAGTATTTATCTATTTGATCTTGACTTTTACAAATAGAGGTGTTCGTTCTGAAGCAAACTTCACTGTCATTGTGAAAAGATCTGCATATAAATACATTGTGTATGACTATTATTATCATGGTTGGTGTAACATTGCTGAGTGTTCGTGGTTTCCAAGTCATTCATAAGTACCAATAACATTTAGCTACTGTCCCCACTAATTCGTAGTTTGGATACATTCTGATTTAAAGGAGCTAAATGGCTAATATTTCGGACTTAGCTAAGCATTGAATTTCCAAACGATACAGGCCATTTTTTAAAATATAATGTCATCATGTCGAGGTCCTGGTTTCAATTAACAACTTGTACGTGACAAGGATGAGGTTCACCTGTCCAACGTCGTGGGTTATCTCCGGGTCATCCGACTTCCTTCCACTGCTAAAGACCCGTGCGCACAAGCAAATTATTGAAATATAACTGAACCATGTTAGTCCCGAAGTGACTTATCTTGTGTTGAGTGGACTTAAATCCCCATTTCTCTCCATGTCGACCCCAGTGTCTTTCGTGACGAATTAGGACATGTCGCACCAGCACATAAACTTCTGAACTTTAACCTTTAAACTGCAATAAAGATGTCACAGAAGCTATTTCAAAAGTTTCAATCCTGTCAACTTAACATTACAACTAAGCTTGAGTCACTAAAGGGAACTGTAGATTATCGATTCACCTGTCAACAGTAACATTTTACTTCAAGGCAAGGCATCTTGACGTCGATTGGAAACCAGGTTATTGGCATTTAAAACGTTTGCACTTCCTAAAAACAACAGCAAGGCGGATTTAAATACATAGTGTTTTAAAGTGGAACAAGTTTGTCAATACTATGTTAACATTATTAGTATGTTTATACAGCTTGTATTTCGTTTTCTACTTTCTAAATTCGCGGCAGCCATGTTATTATTTGGACTATTTTCTTGCAAGTACACAAACATGTATACACTTCTTGGTACCCTCTATACCAACTTCAGGAAATGTTTTCTTAAATTACAAATATTATTTTTCACAAAACATACAAAATGATTGTCTATTTATCACAAACAGTTTCAGAACAATCGTCATTCTGGATCAGTCCTCGTGGACCTAGCAAACTATCCAAGAGGTCCTGTTGTTGATCGCCGAGAAAATTCGTCGAGATTGTCCAGTCTAATGTATAACTATCTTCATTATCCCGGTTGGTGCAGAAGAGGAGGACAATAAACTTAAAGGAGCTAAATCGCTAATATTTGGGACCTATAAATCGACACAAATGGGTCGCAACACTAGTAATGTAATATTATGAATGTATATAAACTGATTTATATACAATCGTTTCTGTTTTTACTGTGATTTCAAATCAGTTATGTTCGGCGAAATACGCCAGAAGTCACAATCGAATGGCAGTCTCTATAGCGTCTGGTTATTCCAGTCTACAACGATAGTATTTATTGCGCATGCTCTCCAGATAAAAATATGTCGTCATAGTTTGACATGACTTGTAAAATATGTCTAGGCACGTTCCTCGAGTCCATTCTTACAAATGGCGCTGAACCGGATTATGGTACACGATTCGTGTACCAATGGTAAAATATTTATTTTGTCTTAAGTAATGGATATTAGAAGCCCATCTTTTCCCAGTAAGATGACAACATCAGTGTTGATTTAAATTGACAAATAATTCGCATTTTCAATGTCGAAGACTTTGGGTGATATTGAGTTAGAGACTTTAAATTAATGTAATTTCATCTTCAGAGATGAATAATGGATGTAGCCATATATGTTGACATGTGTATCTATTTATGTACATGGGCCCTTTTATATACCTAAGGACGGCCAGCCCTCGATAAACTACTAGAAGGTTTTATTACTCAACAAATACCTTCTCGAAGTATAAAATCGTTTAATCAGTTAAATGGCTTTAATATTTTTTTGTGTGTGATTTTACAGATAATACGCGTGACTGTAGTTACGCTTCGTTTCGTTTTATTTCATTTTATAGTATTAAATCACTGGCCACCAATGTGGTCTCTAAATTTTAGCAAAATACAAATGTTATTCCTAGTAATAGTTTCGATTCCCAGCTTGTATGTGAGTATGATCGCCTGTGCAACATCCTGGGTTTTCTCCGAGTCTTCTGGTTTCCTCCCCTCTACTATATAAAGACCAGTATACGACCCAAGCTAATTATTGAAATAAATTGAACCACGTTAGTCTCGAAATGACCTAGTTTGTTCGAGTCGCCTTAAAACTTGATTTCTTTCTCGCCTCTTTGATCGCCTGTCCTACCTCGTTGGTTTACTTCGGATCCTCCATTTTCCTCCCATTACTGAAGACCCATATATGCGCTACGCGCAAGCTAATAAATGAAATAAAATTGAAACATGTTAGCCCCTAAATGACCTAGTTTGTTCGAGCCGCCGATAAACCCGGTTGCTCTTTCTCCCCTATGACAGTAGTGAACGCGGGAAATACATCTAGTTGTTTAAACGTGAACTGGCAATTGTTTCAAGACAATTTTGGCACAGTCAATTTCTCTTGCCCAAGAAGGCTGTGTTGGTAAATAATAAAGGACCATGACCCTTTCGAAGAGATACTGCGGTATCGGAGAGTCAGGATATATTTCTCTTCTGTAGATATGGCCTAAAATTTGTGCGCACATGCACAGTATCTCATGTGTGGCCTTGTTTCAGGAACAGTACATGCTGTCCAGGCCACTCAGTGTATCTTAGCTAACAAAGAATTAACCAAAGCATTCAACAAGTAACCTACATAAGGAAAGATTTAAATTTATTCAAACCTAATAAGGAAAGTTAAGTGAACCTACGACGAGATACAAACAAAAATGGGCGACGATGATTGATAACTTGCTGTTGGAAACACTATCGTATCCTGTTATGGTCGTTTCCTTGTTGGTGAGACGGGATGTGTGACGTAAATTAATGTTTCTATAAATAGAACCAGGAAAACCATTTTTGTATTTTATGAAAATAAAAAACAATGATATTAGGTTTAACATCTTACTCTCTGAACCAAAACGGCTAATGAAAACGGGCATGCGTCATGCAGTGTGCTACGAAGGAATTTTGTCAGGGCTTTTCCGAATATTCTTTAACCAATTCCAATTGTCAGTTCTTCACACGGTACCTCGATTTTGTCCCACTATTAAAACGTCTGGACTGGACCCTGTCCATTGCTAGGGCTTCCTGGTAGGGGGACACCATTCTTTCAGGTGTTCGTTTAATTGTAATTTATATAGATAAAATAATTGTGTATTCATTTGCCATAAAACCAATTTGTATTTGTCAGCTTTGCAACTAAGCTATGGATATGGGAATCGTCATCACGAATGAGATTTAGAACCTGTTCTATACGAAATATAATGGGATATCGGGTTCAATATTCATCATTGTGTTTCAGAATATTTCAACACGACGCTTGTGTGCAGGGTTCTTTAGTATGAGAGAATCGGAGGACCCGGAGAAAACCCAAGAGAGGTACAGGTGTGGCATTGAAGTCACACCACTTGACTCAATGACGATCATTCGACCACTTAATCCATCCTTCAGAATAGGGCCTTTAACAAAATGCTTTGTTTGCTCACATAAGTGGGAAATCTTACAAGGAACTGGCCATTGTTCGTAATTAGTCGTATTCACAATTATGAAACGTTACTGGACTTGTGTTTCATAAAGATCCACTGCAATCTGATTAAATACAGATCTATATTTCGTTTCGTTCTTTTATACTTTCGATGACCTACACTACATGAAGATCTGACCAGTTGTAGTGGGAGGTCGCGTCAGGGTCACACAAGCGGCTTTTGACCTATGACGTCAGACATTTGATTAACCAATCGGTGTTGATATTTCTAGTGGGTTACCCATAGTTCAGTGCACCTCACGCTAAAAACTCTTCCAGATCCTAGTGTAGTAAAGACTTGTAAACGAAATTTTGAACTATAAAAAACGAAACGAAATAGGGTCCGTGTTTTAATCAGATTGTAACCATTGTTACAGTAGCCATTATTATATAACACACTGTCTTAGATCCTCATCCAAATCAAACTATTTTTGATAAGGTCACAGAGTTTAAATTCTTGTGAATAAAATTGGGGGAAAATGGTATCAAATATGGTAGTTAAATGGTTGCTTCCGGTGATTATCAAAGACTGTTGATGACAGTTAAAAGATCAACTCCGGATATTCCTTATCTGGATGTTCGAAGCTAGAGACGCCCAGAGAGATATGGGGTTTTAACCTCCGCCCGACACAAACAGGGTTATTTCTGGACTCACATAATAATATGGTTAATTTTTTTTAATTTTAAATATATGATTGTGCGTAGGGGTGTTTAGCTTTGAAATGAAATGAAATGAAATGGGGTTTAACGTCCTACTGTTCTGCTCCTCAACTGGGCTAATGAAGACGGGGTTTAGCTTTGAAAGAAAACCAGAACACCCGGAGAAAAACAACGAGATTGGACAAGCTACCCTTCTCCTTGTCTGGTGCAAGCAGGAAATTGAAATTACTGCATTTGACTCAATGACAGATCTTATGACATAACGCGCATGCGCTAAACCATTCGGCCTCCATAACCCCCGTGAAGTTAAAATGACCTGGAACTGAGGGAACTATTGTGAAATAGAAATACCGAAATAAGATATATAATGTTGTGTTAGAGTGACAAGGAAAAGGTTATTTGTTAATAATAGCACTGGTCATAATTAATTCATTAGCCAGGAGGTAAATGTAGACGTATTGCGTCAATAGGTTACCATTATGTGTCGAAATTTACGTATTAAACCGCCATGTTTTTATCGAGGTGAACGACTGACATTAGCCATTTTTACACCTCGTTAAAAAAAATAGAATCTATTAAAATGATGAAAGTCAGCGTCGATGTAATAACCTTAAAGGGACTATCCCTTATTTGAACAGAGTCTCAAAAATAAAAGTCTGAGTATGTACGAAATTTAAACGCCAAAAAAACGAGGAATGGTGTATTGACCGTATCTCAAAATTTCAGATCAAAATATTGAGTCGTTTGGACGTGACCATCAAAACTGCTTATCCGGACACGTAACCCTTTTAAGATTTCGGGTCGTTGGGAGACCTGATAATCTATTGCCGTGCCGTTCATTGAGAGGTCTTTACAGTGAATGACCCAAATGCTGTACTTGATAATGAAAGGTAAATTTCACCTACACATTATTTTTATACAGAAAATGTCTGGTTTTATCTAGACACCGCATAATACAGCTTGGGACACCGGTCTCCATTTCCAGATGAAGACTGACGGGTTTCAGTTATTTGAAAACTTATCACAAATATTGAGTTAGTTGCTCGGCCCTTAGGTAGAGGATTTTCAGGGATTTTAAAACAAAATTAAACAGTTTTATTCTCCAAAAAATTATCGGGATTAGCCCTTTAAATGACATCAACAATAATTGAAATAATAACGATTCCCCAGATTATGAATGGATGTTTTTGAGAGAGAAAATTATTGATAATTCTCTCGCCAGCCCTCAGCATGTGAACGATAACAACAAAGGAAAAAATCCATGTCTATTTCATTACATTTGTTGTCAATCATACGTCATACATTCGCAAGACTTCATAAAAAAAACCTATTCTAATCAGGGGTTTCAATCCTGGTCGTGACAAATTACATTCGTGTTTCGAATGACTCAACTATAATCTTACAGTAACCTATAATTATCGTTTTTTTCCAGCGGCTATTATCCCGAGAACCAAAACAAGTTTTTGTGCCAAGAGAAAACAGGAATACATGAATGGTTTTCATCAAGCCACAATTTAAACTTCCGGTTAACCGAAATTAATACAAGCCAAATTCTCGAGGCCAGTTTTCTACACCTAAATACCGCCAAAGAAAAACATGGCGTGGCTTCTAATTGTAACACATGGCGAAAATTGAAATAATTAGGGAATTTTACGAAGAAAGTTAAATATTATGTTTAATGATGAAACTGGCTGTAATTTAATAAACAACTTTCTGAAAGTGATTATGTGTAACTAGGTTTGTTAACTATCTGAATTAAGACGTAAAAGATTTCTGGCAAAAGGTAGAATAACTGCCAGGAATGCTTTTTGGCAGAGAAAATCGGTGACAGATTACACAAACAGTTTGTAATCTCGTATTTAAGAATGATTTCCGGGGGAGAAACCGTAGTCATCATTTATTATTTCAATATAACAATTAGAATACAAACTTGTTTTTTCTATACTTACTTTTAGTTTCTATTTAGAACTAAAACAAAAAATATTTGAAATATATCTGTCGATCTGTATTACAATGTATGATAGTTTTCATACGTAGCAGTTGCGTTTCGTTTAATTTTTGTATGGTTTAGAATTTTTAAGATAAACGAAACTAATTTTAATGCACTTGTAACTTTAGTGTTGACCCTTGAAGCAAATAGCAGATTATGAGATGTCAGTTGCGTTTCGTTTAACTTTTGTATGATCTACTGCGATTTAGAATTCCTATAATAAATTAAACGAATTGTAATGTACTTTTAACTGTGGTTAGTGCTAAATGATAAGGCCAGCTCAATTTTCCGTCATGGGTCACGAGATGTAAACAGGGCTAGCGCTAATCCCAACCCTAACCCTAACCCTGGACATAGCCCCAATACTTACCTTAACCCTAACCTACAATTTCGCCAACAATCACGCGCCCTAACCTTATTTATATCTCAGCGACCTTGACAACAATTGAGCTGGCCGTAATAAATAGATTTAGCCTTTTAACAGTATTGGTGACCCTTGAGACATCCAACTGATTAAAATAAAAAAAAGTAGTTCGCGAATTATTATTTTATATCCCGTTTCCTTATCAATCAAATATCAGTACGTGAAATTAACCCGATTAACAAAGTAGGTTATCAATATGATAACATGCAGAATTCATGTACGTACATTAAAGAAACAATTCACAGTTTAAAGGCTCACATTTTATTTCAATAATTCGCTTGCGCGTAGGGGTCTTTAGCAGTGGGAGGAAACCGGAGGACCCGGAGAAAACCCACGAGGTTGGACAGGCGACCCTACTCCTTGTCACGTACAACCGGGGATTCGAAACCACGCCAGTTGACTCAATGATACTAACAAAATGTTCCCCAGTTCGATCCAGATTGTGACTTCGAAAGTTCTTCGTGGTTTTTCAGAATGGTTTTCTCTTATCAGTGGAAGGCCTGATGAAGAAAAACGTCTAGTCGTTCGGATGGGACAAAAAAACAGAGGTCTTGTGTACACGTTGGCGCTGACCTTTACAAATAGAATTAGATGAAGATTATTAGCGTATGCCTGTCCCAGTCCAGTTGGTGCAAAAAAGTAGAACGGTATTTTAGTCGAAGTGGGGCTTTAAAGTTAGCCACAAGTATAGACGACAGCCATGATTAATATTATTACATGACTACCAAGCCGTATGACATTGGGTCATGTGTTATCATCTTAATCAGTCACATTTTCACCAGCTGATTAAAATTTATTTTTTTTTATCTTTATCGGTTTTTGTGTATGGGTTTTCGTTCTGTGGTCTTATCAATAATAGTGCAGTATAACGGAAGGTTGAGTGGTTGTGATCAAGGTACAATATGACACAGGTAACACGAGTCACCTGTCAATCAATGATTATTTCTCGATATCTAGATTAATTGATCTACCTGTATTAGTAATGATAATGGCGAAAGTTATTTTTGAACAAACCCCAGCGAAAATGGTTACAGTAGGCGTATTTGGT
This sequence comes from Patella vulgata, assembly GCF_932274485.2. NCBI lineage: Eukaryota > Metazoa > Mollusca > Gastropoda > Patellidae > Patella > Patella vulgata. The sequence continues at coordinate 12,567,781 of NC_065885.2, forward strand.
GAGCGAAGGGGGGCTAACATTTTTTTTTTAAATCTTATAGGATCTCCTACCGCCATGACAGTTACTTTATAGCCCGTTCAGACGCTTATTTTTAAACCAGTTCATAATCGTTGGGGTTTTTAAGACAGCATCGTGTTGCGTTCACACGTACCATAAGCCAAACCAGTTTAACTATTATGACCTCTTCGGTCGGAGGTTAGAGTTAATTACGCATGGGTAGCTTCATATTCTTTATTCGGTTCTAGCACGCTTTCGATAACATTGGCACTGTCTGGCCCCGATATTTTCACAGGAATGTAACTTACTGCGTACTGCGCATGCTCAAAGCAAGCTGGAGCCGGGGTTTTTAAGCCAACCGATTCAGACGGCTAAGATGAACCAGTTTAAAATAAAAAGCCTTCTCGAAGACAGGTCGCGAGCTGGGGTTTTTAAACTGGTTTATTTGCCCCCACATTTGCGTTCAAACGCTTAAGTTAAACTGGTTTAACGATCCCGGGTTTTTTTAAACCAGTTCAACTTAAGCGTCTGAACGGGCTTCGTTCATGACACCAACCTCTGTATGAGGTAACATTGCGGTTGGGTGGTAGACCGATGTCTCTACCACAGAGGTTTCGACCACGGGGTTTTCTACCACAGAGGTTTTAAATAGAGAAGAAACAACTAGTATAAAGAAGACAGGATGTTAAACTGGTGCTAACTTCACTAACAGAAGCTAACCGGTTAGAGTTATAGTTAGATGCAGGCCCGTAACTAGGGGGGGGGGGGGGCAGGGCTATGAATAATTCGGGGGGGGGGGCAAAGCCCTCCCTATGAAAAGTTTCGCCCCCCCCCCCCCCGTGAAAAAACTGTCGACCATAAAAACAATAGATATACAGCACCCCCCGAGAACACTCCCCCCCCACCCCCTCGTTGCTCTGAGCTAGTTACGGCCCTGGTTCTTGAAACGTCTGGTTATCTCAGTCTACCTTTTTATCGCAGCGTAATGAAAATAATATTTTGATGTCTTCGGTGCAAGATAAATAGTTTTTACTTTTTTCCTCATAATTCTCAGTGGGGGTATTACCAACTAAAATATCTTCAAAACAAATTTCCCACTGGGCGACGAAAGGTGAAAATAACAAGTTTTTATCGTATTAGTATAGATTATGGTGTGCGGTGGTATATAAGATATGATAAAACAGCTATCTATACCTGTAGAAACAGTATGATTTACTAGTGTTATTAAACAGCTGGCTGATCATTATAGATAGTATTTATTACATCTATAGATAATAATATTCGCTTACTGATATCGGTACTTAAAGTACCACTATGGGCTCTACATTTTTATTATTATTTTTTTCCATTCTAAAACCAACCGCAATCGGACTAAAACACAGATCCTATTTCGTTTCGTTTTTTTATAGGTCAAAATTTCGTTTTACTTGTGTTCACAACACTAGGATCTGGAAGAGTTGTTATATACCAGACGTTCTAGTTGATGTGGGGAATTAGTCAATGACACGGTCTGTTACGGCAAGTTCTAATTGGCGTGATCTGCACGGAACTGTCGGTAAACCCCTAGAAACGTCAACGCTGGTTGATTAATCAATATCTGACGTCATAGGTCAAAAGCCGCTCGTATGACTCCTGGCGCGACTTCCCAGTGCAACTGGTCATATCTTTATGTAGTGTAGGCCATCGAAAGTATAAAAACGAAACGAAATATAGATCTGTATTTGATCAGATCGTGTATTCGCTTACTAAAAGTACCATTATAGGCTATACGTTATTCTTTTATTTTTTTCACTTTTAAAACCAACCGCGTACATGGAATGGAGTTAGGATTACTATATTATTGCCTTTTATAAACAGAAATGAAATGGGGTTTAGCGTCCTACTGTTCTACACCGCCTGGGCTAATGAAGACGAGTTTACTAAAGTCAGTACCATAAAAAAACAGTCTCGATTATCCATTTCTGGATTAATGCATCAATGCGCGTTGAGCAGCAAATCGGATTCAAATCCAGTGAAAATCCGACACATAAGACGGCATTGATAGTTTATTAAGGTCTTTTAATGTTAATAAATGTCTAATTAATAGTTTAGATAACATTTCAGGCCTAAAGAGAGGGAGAGAGAGAGAGAAATGGGGTTTAACGTCCACTCGACACAAACTAGGTCATTTCGGGACTACAGGCCTAAAGAAAGGCCTGCAATAGACAGATTTAGCTCTTACATAATGTATGTTTAAACTGTTAAAATTCTAAATTATTATATATTTTAAACACTTAGTATGTTTAAAGACTGCTTAATGACGATCAAATTTGCCGTCTTGTACCTGCAGACTCTGTGGCGCTTTAAAAACACAAACTGACCAACATCTAACAAGCTGGGTCCAGGAAAGGAATAGTTTAACGTCTTATCAAAACAATACTTCGGAAATTTTGCGACCAACATTCAGTTAATTTTATTTACTATAGTATGCAAGTATGCAATATTAGAGAGCACATTGTCAAGACAACGGCATTTCCACTTAATCTTCGAATTCTAACAGTCGTTGTTCGTCCTATTCCGAACAATTGGGCTCGGTAGCAAATTTGGTCGAACCCTTATTGATTAAAATGTGTGCTCTGTCAGATGGTGATTATTTAAAGATACATTATGGGGGATTAGATAAAAAGCTGGTAGTTCTCACTATAATAGTTATAAACTAAATAACGTAAAGGGAATATGTTAAAAATTTCAGTCAAATTGATTCACTCTGGACCGAGATTTTAGCGATTGAATTTTCGACCTAGTCTCGATCATTATACTAAAGTCGGTATGATAAAAAAACATAGTCTGGATTATCCATTTCATGATTAAATTATGAATGGAAGTGGAACAGGAAATCGGAACCTAATCCAATAAACGTCGCAGGCTAGCGATGATATTGAGAGTTGATTATGGTCTGGATAAGTTAATTAATGTCTAACTAATAATTTAGATAACATTTCAGGCCTACATAAAGACCTGCAATAGGCAGATTTAGCTCTTGCATATTTATGTATGTTTAACTTGAATTCCATCTTAAACATGCATTATGCAAGAGCTAAATCTGACTATTGCAGGTCTTTTTTTAGGCCTGAAATGTTTTAAAAATTATTAATTAGACATTAATTAACCTATCCAGACCATAATCAACTCTAGATGGCATCACTAGCCTGCGATCTTAAGTGGATTGTGAGCCGACTTACTGCATAACTTTCCTTCTCGATTAAACGATTAAATGGATAATCGAGACTATGTTGTTTATCGTACTGACTATAGTAATGATGACTGAGGCTAGGCAGAAATTTCATTCGCTTAGTTCTCGGTACATAGTGGATCAATTTGAATGAAATTTTCAGCAAATTGCCTTTACGTTATGTAGTTTTTAATTATTATAGTGAGAACTGCCAACTCGTTATCGAATCTCCCATAATGTATCTTTAAGCTACATGTACTTTACAAAACAAAAAGTAAACTGCCTCAGGACCTTTGCTGAAAGTGATGCTTCTCCCGTGATACCCATCACAAATGGATGTTTAAATTAAGTAAGTGGTTTTAATGCCAAGAAGAATCTGTGAAACTTATAATCCGCTCTCACCATTACCCGTTAATAGCGAGTTTCTCGCACAACTGACTCAGCGTACTTTAAATCGATTTCGGATTTCATTTTTTTTTGCAGAGAATTTTAAAATCTTTATAAAAAGAATTCTAAGAGGTGCTTAGCGTCTTTTCTTATTACATTGACATATTGAATTGAATCTGTTTGAAAGACCCCGAAAAAAAAATATCCCTTTAACTTGGGTATTGATGGAATTCTTCACACTATTGGCAGTTTGCTTGGCTTGATATCTCGGGAGCTAAAAGCTGTGACACACCAAATCGTGATTCACGCAGAACTGCGAGTATTTCTACTAATAACTAAAAAAATTCTATATATTTCACAGTTTGAACGGAGATTAGCCAGCTAAAAATGTGTAAATTTCTAGAAAGATTTATATTAAAGAGAATGCATAAAGAAATTTAGTCATATGGACACGATATTAACACGAGTCGATTACCGTGTGCTGCTGATTAGCTTTCTCCGTTTTCACCACAGATAAAAGCATGGGAATACATTTATTTTGTACTTTTAAACATAAAAATATACTTATGTCTTGTTTATTTAAATTATTTATGATGTAATAAATCTTTTATAAAGATAATAGTTGCATGTTTATTTCTTTACTTTTCGTGTGATTTTAAAGGTATAGCTAAATTATTTTCCTTTTTTTAAATTTTTTTTGTTTCTGTGCTATGATAATAGGGGAACCACGTTGGTTCAGTGAGTAAGGCATTGGCATACAGGTGTTGGCCAGGAAAGTTTCATCTTAATTGACAGTGGCTCAGGACTTCAGCACAGGGGGTCTGGCAAAGAACAGTGTCTAGTCGTTCGGATGGCACAAAAAGGAGTCCCGTGTACACGTTGGTGTGAACGTCAAAGAACCTTTGGCCGTTGCAATTCGACAAAGAGTAAGCAGAAAAGCCGCTGTCCGGACAAACTGCCCCCCCCCCTCCCATAATACACTGTATAACGTATGTCCGTTTTCATTAGACGGGATGGGGCAGACAAATATGGCGTTATACAAACCCCGGGATGTGCAGGGATCGAACACGGGACCTCCTGGTTAGTGAGACAACGTCATCTAGAAGAAGAAGAAGAAGAAGAAGAGGGCGGAGAAGAATAAAACTTTATTGAAAATTTAAAACTAACTTACAAGGTTATATGCATACATGCATAAGTGAATTAAAACTAACTTACAAGGTTATGTGCATACATGCCTACATGCATAATAAACTGTATATAAAACCAATAAACATGATTATATATAGGTACACGTTACAATAAGTTAAATAATTGGTATTGTCTATTACGTACATTAAAATATTGTTTGGATGAATAAGTTGTACTTACAAAAGCTGAACAGTATAACTGTATACAAAAGATCCTAAACACTGTTACAATAATACAAACTATTGGTATACAAAATATTCTAAGCATTTTAATAGTTATATATTTTTATTTACCATCAATATTCTGAGTCGTTAAAGCGATCGAATTCAGTTCTTTATATTAGATTGGTCTATGTCTACAAAGTAAAACATATTTTATTAAGGTTTATCCGGTTGATATAAGATGTCATAATACATCAAACCAACCCTTTTTTTAATTATTCTTTGTTCATTTTTCTTAAGGATATGCGTCATAAAGATGTAAAACACATATATTAAAACCTTAAATAGAAATTGTGATCTATGGCTTTCCTTTTACGCACGGGGCAAATAAAATTGTCTCAATGAAAGATTATATTGTACTACTTTTAGAAACGGGAGAAATTAATGGTTGTGTCGTCACAAAGTTGTTTAACATAGTACGCCATTTATCATTTAAACAAATTTTATCTCTACACTATATTCTCTATTCTGAACTCGTAAACTCTAGATTTAACCCTTTTTAAAAAAAAATATATATATATATATATTTTAATGAGAAGTGTTCTTTTGTTGTTTTGGTTTTTTTTGGGGTTTTTTTGCTTCAGATCGAAATTATATATAATTATATATAATATCCGTTACTGTTTGATAAATTCTATTCCGATCACCAAGGTTCTAAATATAGTGGATGTGTAGTTTGAGAAAACAGTTAGTTTTGTTTGATAAACAATAATTATCGACACTAGTTTGGACTATTCGTGGGCGATGGTGGGCGATTGTGGGCAAATCTTTTAATATGAAATATCAAAACGTTAAAGAATAGACTGAATTAAACGTCCAAAATGAAGTGGGTTTTACCATCTTACTTTTCTGCAATAATCGGTTAATGAAGCATGGCATACGTACGGAGTGGGGAGTGGTGGGGGGGGGGCTCTACTCTATTACGATTTCTAGCTGTCATGGGATCTGTCATGTTGCCAATAGTATGCACAAGATCTCTGTTCTTCGTATACCATCCGGAAAGCTACGCAGTTTTCCTTGCCACGACCCCCACCCTGCACCACTGACAAGAGGACAACACGCTGGAAAATCCCTGGGGGTTTTCTCGACCAACTCCTATGGGGGTTGGATGACCGAACGGTTAGCACGTGCGCTCTGTACCATAAGGTCTGTCATTGAGTCAACTGGCGTGGTTTCGAATGCCTGGTTGTACGTGACAAACCTCGTCGGTTTTCTCCAGGTCCTCCGGTTTTCTACCGTTGAAAAAGACCCCTACGCGCAAGCGAATTATTTAAATAAAATTGAACCGTATGTTAGCCCAAAAATGACTTAGTTATGCGTCCAGTGGACGTTTACCCCCCCCCCCCCCTCTCTCTCTCTCTCTCTCTCTCTCTCTCTCTCGACCAACTCCGTGACCCCCTGGTTATGGAGCCATGCAGTGCCGCACCCACCGAGCTACTTAGCTTTCCCCCAGCCCAAGAGACCAACTGTTTGTTAGTAGTTTATTGGTGGTACGTGGACCTTATAATAAAGGCCATGGTTTATTGTGTCAGTAAATCTATAATAGTTACAGTAAAAACATTTACGCTGACAAAACAAGTACATAACCTCCAGTTTTATATATACGCACATAAACGCCATGTGTATTATATACATATATAAATAGGCTACGTCTACGCTTTTTGACTGCACACCCATTCTTACAACGCCATTGACCTATATCAAACCATGTCATCGTGGACTAAATAGATCATCGTCGACAGACAGGTTTTCTTACGAAGTTCCATATGAGGTATTCGTAATACAAGCATTTATTCTAAATCCAATCTATATATACCAACGGATGTTTAATTTTAAACGTATTTAAATATGCATTATGTAAGAATTAAATTGCAGGTCTTTCTTTAGGGCGGAAATGTTATCTAAATTATTAAACAAACTTACCAAGGCCATACTCAACTCTCGGTGCCATCGGATGCCCGTGATATTTAGTGGATTCAAATACGTTTTCTGGTGGATGCGGTTACTGTAAAATGAATTATCTTAACGGTAGTAATGACGATCGAGGCTAGCCTATAATTCTATCGCTAATATCCAGAATCTAAGTGAAGTAATTTGACTGAAATTGTCAGCATATTCTCTTTTCATTATGTATTTTTTAACTATTATAGCGAGAACTGTCGGCTCTTTATCTAATCTTACCCAATGCCGCTTTAATATAATAATTTTAATAAAATATCCAAATAAATTATAGCGTTATTTTTATTTGATCTATCTATTGTCGAGAAGGTTCACGCCCGCTGTTGACAACCAGAATTCTTCAATATCTTATTGTGGCCACTGCTTTAGTTCTGTCCCATCCTCGATGATATATACATTTTATAGCATATTTGCTTTCTGCACTAGCTTTGTATTACGTTAAGACTGAATAACAAATTTACTGGCTAACGAAGATGTACGTTAAATTGACACACACAGTTGTGTTTGTATGTATAATTACCATGCCCATGTCGTCACACTTGGCAATTCTCCAATTTTGTTATTTGTTCATTCTTGATCAACTGAATACATGTCTTATAAAAAGTTGTTTTACACTTCAGAAAGAAAGAAATATTAGAGAGATAAAAGTATCTACGTATCCATGTTCCCTTAAAATGACAACACCTCTTTGGTTGACGTCTCAGTAAGATTGTAGACGAGGTTGAACAGTATATTATATTATTTTTATTTGAGAGGGACTAGGGAAAAATAAGGTTTCACGTCCACTCAACACAAACTAAGTCATTTCGGGACAAACATATGGTTCAATTTTATTTCAATAATTCGCTTGCGCGTAGGCGTCTTTAGCATTGGGGGGTAATCGGGGTACACGGAGAAAACCTATGAGGTTAGACAGGCGACCCTACTCCTTGTCACGTACAAGCGGGGAAACGAAACACGCCACTTGACTCAATGGCAGACCTTTTCACATTATGTGTGGTTTAATGGGCGAGAGCGAGACATTAAGCAATATATTGAAACAACGCGAGGGACGCCATTAAACAACTTAAAATACAGACACTCGCACGTACTCTGCAATGAAATACGTCACCCACGTCCAAAATTTCAACTAGTATAAATAATGGTATGCCAACATCAAATGATGACGTCACATTTGTATTTTAAATAGCATTATATTATTATACATACATATTCATAAATACCATTCTATTACATAAATAAAGACGAAATACAGTACTAGAGGAGTTACTTAAATGGTACACATCACAAAATAACTATAACATTAAGTAAAGGAGGAGGGACGGTGGGGGGGGGGGGGGTACTATCCCTTTTCACATTATACAACATTAGATACATGCACGTACAGTTTTATTTTCTAAATAAAGATGAACTATAACGCTAGAAAACGTATAAAAGAGATACATACATAGCACATAAAAGTGTTGTTATAAAAAAAAAACAAACAAAAAAACTAATATACGTACAATATGTTTATATATGAGTATCTAATGATGATGTTCTGGTTTTCTTTTCTTGATAATATATAATCACGTTGAAAATTACACACATAACACGCGACAACAAAATAACACATTATTACCAAATAACATGTCTATGTATTGTCTTTTTAAAAAATTTATATGTTCATTAGAAATAAATCAACTGCGTACACTGCGTAAAAAATTGAGTTTTTCAAATTTCATTTGTTCTAATATTTTGTTTCTCGGGGTAAAACATTTGTACACGTCGCGGCAATCAACCAGTGTTATATTGGGTAGGGATAGTAGGGGTAGGGTTAGGGGATAGGAGGGTGGGGGGGGTATACATTCATGGATAGAAACGGGCACTGGAGTGTTATGTGAAGGGTTTAATCCTTAAAGTTCCCCGCCGCTGGCATGGATCCAATATTCTGCTCAGTATAAAGTTTTCTCAATCTGATTAAAATACAGATCTATATTTCGTTTCGTTTTTTATACTTTCGATGGCCTAAACTACATGAACCAAAGACAAGTAAAACGAAATTTTTGAACTATTAATACGAAACGAAGTTTTCTTAAATCTGATTAATAAATATATAGCAATAAAAAAAAACAAATTATAATATTATCGTTCAGCATGTAATACTATGTGTTACAATTTAAAGATGTATAAAAGACTGGCCTTTATAACCAACAAGATAAATAACTCCAGTACTTAGCAATACCCACTAACTAATGTCATTTCTGACGTCATTAATGCTGTCGCTTTGAAATTCGGAAAAAGTTGACCTTTTGTTACGCAAACAATTCTTAACTTTAGTCGCTTAGAGACATAAATACGGGGTATATTTAATACGTAATTTGAGTGTAATTAAAGGGAGACTATTTCTTTGATAGATATATCAAACTACTATAATTATATACAATATTAGGTTGACTGAAGTTCAAAGTGGTATAATGGGGCTGACTTTAGAGACCTAGACGATGTACAAAAGAACTTTGTTATGACACCTAAATGAAGATAAATTATAAGTTAAAGCCATAATCAAGTCCGTTCATATAATTGGGGACACCTCATTTTCTCCACGTCTATTGGTAAGAATCTCTGGACATATTAATCACCGTCCTTCGACAATAGCGTTCATTTGTCAAAAGAGTCCCAAAGGACTCCGCTCTGTCTAAATTTCAGTTATCCATAATTTTGTCAATCTTTTTTTATGAAGTCATTATCTGTAGAATAAGGACATCTTTTTTGCAATACTTTCGATGATTAGTAGAACAGAATATTAATGCCTGATAATTTCCATTTTGGAATCTTAAATTGTTGTTTTACCATTGGGAAAATATTCTGTCCGTTGATCCAACCTCGTGGGTTTTCTCCGGGTCCTCCCACTACTAAAGACCTCTACGCGCAAGCGAATTATTGATATAAAATTGAACCATGTGTTAGTCCCGAAATGACCTAGTTTGTTTCGAGTGGACGTTAAACCCCCTTTATACAGATCCGACAACATTATGACATGCGCAATATAAAATTAAACACATTCCTATTAAATTCCACTTGCAACTTCCAAAGTATGACCAATTTCCATCCCCTATTTGTTGGCTTTATAGGTAGGTTGGATGGCCGAATGGTTAACGCGTGCGCATTGCATCATAAGGTCTGTCATTGAATCAAGTAGCGTGGTTTCGATTCCCCGCTTGTACGTGACAAGGCGTAGGGTCGCATGCCCAGCCCATATGTTAGTCCCGAAATGACCTAGTTTGTGTCGAGTGGAGGTTAAATCTCTCTCTCTCTGTTTGCTTTATAGTCAATAAAATTCTCAATAACGGAATTAGCTATCTTATTACATCAAATAATAGGCTATATATTGTCAGTGGTATATCCAGAAGAAAATAACGGAAAAGTTCCATTATAGTTTTGTTTGGTTTGATTCTATCCCCGCGCCAAGAATCTCAGTATTAATAAATTCAAGATGACAAGCACCCGTCTTGCAGATGAAATTGAATGGAAGGCGAGTGTTTAATCTAAATTCAGATTAGCATTGCCGTGATTCCCACGACCATTAAGCAGTCAACCTTATGCCTCCCACGACTGGTATCAATAATTAACCATGAAACGCCAACAGACATCTATATTCGTCTGGTTAATCAATACTTTCAAAATCAACAACCAGTCGCACAAGACAAAAAAACAAGAACCGTTACTTATTGCCATATGATAGGCGTACGAACCTGTTAGATTTTGAGGTGGGTGGGAGCGGTGAGACAGGCTCGAGTGTCCGAATTGTTTTATTTTGTCCGAATGTCGCCAGGCTACGATTAAGCAGAATAAACCAAAGGGTGACTTGCACAGTTTTTTCGAGGGATATGAATATTGATTATACAGTATCAATGAAGAGACTGTACCACCAACAATCCCCTCCTTCGCCCAGCACTCGACCGCTGGCTAAATCTATTTGTTAAGGCCAGCTCAATTTTTGTCAAGGTCGTTGAGATGTAAATAAGGTTGGGCACGTGACCGTTACCGCGATTGTAGGTTAGGGTTAGGGTAAGCATTGGGGTTAGGTCCAGGGTTAGGTTTAAGAATTTGGGGGAGAGGTTAAGTCCCCACATAAGCACTGACCTAGGATGATGAAAAATTAGTTCGTGATATTTCCTAGTTTTATTAAAAATACATACAATACATTAGATTTATATACAAAGGCGGTTTCACTGTTTATTGGTGTTGGTGGCGTTGATGGTCTTCCTTGGGTGGTGCTTCTGATATTCTGGTATTTTTGTTTCTGGTATTTTAGCACTAGCCATGTTTACATCACGTAACCTATGACGAAAAATTGAGCTGGCCTTATCATTTAGCACTTACCCACGACCGCTCTCTGCTTCGCCCGCACATCACTGCTTATTCAATAAATCGTTCACAGTCTATACCCCAACTGTAATAAACCAAATTGGATTGCCTTTTCAATTACATTTTATATTAGACGACCTTCGCGTCGTCGTTATTCTTTGATGATGGCAACAGAAATAATTCCATGGATTCTTTTGTTAATTCTTTATTCGTTTTCAGGACCGGCCTCCGTCGTTTGTGTCAAAACCCCCTAAAAAAACTACCGCCATACCGTCTCCTCAAATATATCACGATTTAATGTACCTCTGACTTGTTTGGGTTTTGTTTTCTGGGTTGATTCAAGTCATATTGAGTTTCTTCAGACATACTTAAGATTATTGGAAAACGAGCAAAATATAATGTTCCCTTCAGAACTTTGTTGTGAACGCATGGTAGATCTGCTATGAAAGCTAAAAGCCTATATGTTTGTAGCTTCGACGTGATCTTTGTATGTTAGCAGAGGGTGGTAACGACTTGACCCAATATTTACCTAAGATCTATATATTCCTTTCGAGAGTCACGTATTCAATACTTTAGGTACAATTACTCGTTGCCGGCCTTGGGAGATTCTGACATATATGCACACGTGACTATTGAAGTATATCTCCATTAGCTTATTATTTATCTGGCGAGAAGACGATGTTTACTGTGGCGTTACTTTATTCCAGCTCTCCAAAAGTTGGCAGTAAATCGTTTATAGTGGGTTTGTTTGTGCGTACCAGTTACATTAAAGCGTAAACACGTCTGTAAAAATATGAGTGGGCCTAAATGTAGCACTATTCATATTAATTAAATGTCCTCGCGTGAACTTCTATTGACGTCAGAACTCCAATGCGCTTGATCTGCCCAATCATTGGCTATTATTATTGTTATGGCATGTGACGTTGACGTCTGTCTTGCATAGAATAGTACTATCTTTCAGTACAAATTGTTAAGTGTTTCGAGACTGTCTACAAATCCGGATTCTTTTCTGATCATACAACTGCGATCAACATAGAGAATAGGGGATGATAGCTTGTTACTACTATACATGTATACAGAACTAAAGATGTCCCTAGAAATAATGCAAACCTTTCTTGGATGTTATTATGGTTGGTTTAACGTTCTACGTTTCTGCACCACCCGGAATAATGATAATGGGCATACCCCCCCGTGTATAAGGATTGAAATACTGCATGCTTCTAATCGAATTCCAACTGTCAGGGGTTATTTTACACGGGTGGACCTCTGTCTTTCGTCGCATCTGAACGACTATTTTTCTTGCCGGCCCCCATATACCACTGGCAAGGGGAAACTGAAAAATCCCGACGAACTTTCTCCCTTGAGAATTTAATATTGACCCCCCCCCTCCCCATGGAATTTATTGTGTTACCTTGGGAACTGAAAATGGACTGGTCTATTATGGTGTTACTATGGGAACTGACGATTGGTGTAAATTATGGTTGTCAATATGGGAACTAAAGACGGTCCTCAAAATTAGCTTATGGTGTTACTATGGGAACCAAAGGTGCCCTGCGAATGTAACCAATGTGTGTTGCTATGGGAATTTCCAAGGATCCACTGGGCCCTGCCATGTTTATCGTCTGACCCTCATCCCATGGTATCACTTAAAATAGCTAAGTCTTTAACTCAGTATCATCCACGGTCTTCGACATTGAAAATACGAATTATTTGTCAAATAAAATCAACATTGATGTTATGATCTTACCTGGAAAAGATGGGCTTCTGATATTCAATATTTAAGACAAAATAAACATTTTACCATTGATACACGAATCGTGCACCATAATGCGTTTCAGCGCCATTTGTAACAAGGGACTCGAAGACTGAGGCTAGACATATTCTACAAGTTATGTCAAACCGTGACGTCATATTCTTAACTGAAAAGCAGTTGCAATAAATACTACGGGTGTAGACTGGTATAACCAGACGCTCTGGCGTAGGGGTTGCCATTTGATTGAGACTTCTCTCGTATTTCGCCGAACATAACTGATTTGAAATTAAGAATAAAAACAGAGACTATTGAATGTAAATCAGTTTATATACAGTCATATTACATTATTATATGCGTTGCTACCCATTTGTGTCAATTTCTATGTTCCAAATATTAGCGATTTCGAGTTTTAGACGAATTACAGAAACCCACTTCTCAGAAAGGTGCGTTCTTTGTTGTGTGCAAATATATTGTAGGCCCCACATCTCACTTTACCAAGTGGTCACCAGTAAGTCATAAACAGATAAATATCGTTTAAAACAGCTTAAAATTATTATTACCTTATAACATTACCTTAAAATATCTATTCGTTTACACGGGGTCTCGGTATTTCGTGCCACCCGAAAGACAAACCGCTTTTCTTTGCAAGGCCATCCATCCTGCAGACAAGGAGTAAGTGGGCTGGGAAATCTCGAGGATTGCACCTGGCACCTCTTGGTTGGTTAGCATCGTTATCTCATTCAGTGGGTAATTTAAATTAGGGGGGGGGGGGATTTAGCATAGCTTGCGCTGAAGACTTGTTAGCAGCAACATTGCCATATTGTTATACATTTGGTTAGGTCCATTTCTAACTAATGTTTAAACCATACAGCACATAGGGTAGGTCACTAGTGGCTCAGTGAGTAAGACGTTGGTTGATTCGCTAACCTGGAGGTCCCCTGTTCGATCCCGGTGTTGTTCCCCCTTGTCAGTGATGGGGAACGGATGGCCTGGCAAGGGACAATGTATAGTCGTTGGGATGGGACGGAAAACCGAGGCCCTTTGTACACATTGGCGTGCACGAAAAAGAACCCTTGACAGTTGGGGTTTGAAATAAGAGTAGACCGTAGTGTCGTTGTCCGGGCAAAATGTCCCTCATGTATATGGCGCATGCCCGCCATCTTTACCCTAGTCGAAGCAGAGCAGTAGGATGTTAAACCCTTTTTCATTTCATTTCATTTCATTTCAAGTTACTAATAATACTGATAGAACATGTTTAAACTTTTAACTCGATAAATAAAATGTCAACGAACTCATTGCATTACATCACAGGAACGGATGCATCTAAAGTTCAATAACATTCTATGTTACAGTGTATTGTTCTAATTTAAACCTGTCTTACAAGAAAGAAACGTTATAGTTATAGTCGACCATTGAACCCACCCCGCTTGCATGGTTCTGTTGTACTTAGGTTTTATTACTGCCATAACTCCCAAAGATATATGGACATAATTATCCAGGATTTTCGCCAATTCCACACGAGAACTGTATCACGCAGACCTTTAGATATATTACAGATATAGGATACAGTATTGTAAAAGCCCCACCTTGTTAGTGAGACAACGTATAGTCGTTCCGATGGGACGAAAACCCGAGATCCCGGTCAAACATTGCCGTGCACTAAAAGATTCCTTGGCAATTGGAATTGAATATAAGAGTAGGTCGTGGCGCCGCCCCCGGGAAAATTTTCCTCATACCACACTGTATGGCGTATGCCCGTCTTCATTATCCCAGCCGGTGTAGAACGGTAGGACGTTAAACCCCATTTCATTTCATTTCTTCTACGAGTCTTTCACATAGAAATACTCAATTTTATTCAGTAATATATATCTGGTACAGCTCCTTTAATCAAATATTACATAGCTGTTATAATTTTCCTCAAAAGATGAATCTGAGGGCGTTGGGTGGCCGAATGGTTAGCGCGTGCGCGCTGCATCATAAGGTCTGTCATTGAGTCAACTGGCGTGGTTTCGATTCCCCGGTTGTGCGTGACAAGGAGTAAGGTCGCCTGTCCAACCTCGTGGGTTTCTCAGGTTCCTCTGGTTTCCTCCCACTGCTAAAAGACCCCTACGCGCAAGCGAATTATTGAACTTAAATTAAACCATGTTAGTCCCGAAATGACCTAGTTTGTGTCGAGTGGACGTTAACCCTAATGGCTGAGGAGTTCAAACGTATCTTGTGTGCGTTTTGTAATCGCAAAATTCTACTTTAAGAAAGCATTGAATTATTATGAACTTGTGTCAGATGTGGCGAACAAAGAAAAATCAAGTTGAAAAACAGTCGGTAAAGATTCTAAAATAGCCTTAGAACAGAGGTGAGGAAGAGCCGTATTTTCATATTGCAGCTATAGCGACGGAAAGGAACGGTCAGCGGACAGGCGTCCGATCAGCGAGCGTTCCCAAGGGAACTAATTTTCCTACAGCTCTGCAATGCGGAATTTTCTAAATTTTCCTAAAAGATAGAAGTATCTTATAATATTATTTTAGAACAATCTTGTAAGAGCGGATTCTTGGAAACCCATGGGATTTCTACATAAAGTTAATGGTTAATTCTGGAGTTCCGGAACTATATAGTTGTCATGGAGACAGGAAAGTGGAGTTTAACGTCTCGTCAACATAATACTTTGTCATTTTGAGACCAACATTTGATTATTGTTATTGTCATGTGTAAAAAGCTGGGGGGGGGGGGAACTCGGCCCGGACACTGGCGTTTCCTCCCATTTTTCATCGAATTCCAATTACTAAGGGCGTGACCGGATTAACCTTTAGGCTAATAAGGCTATATAGCCTTGGGTCCTTACAAATTTCGGCCCTCATATTTTCTAAAATTATTGTAGAAGACACCAGCACATCTTGAATAGTCTTAGATATCTGACACAACTCCATCGCCATCGCTCAAGCATAGAAAGTAATATTGTCAGAAGTTTTAATTATCACGATTTTATTCACAATTTTGCAAGCAGTAAGGCTAGAAAAAGCAAATTTGAGCTTCATACAGTAATACAGTAATATACGAAATGAAATGAAATGGGGTTTAATGTCCTACTGTTCTGCTCCGACTGGGCTAATGAAGACGAGCATACGCCATACGACAGTGTGCTATGAGGGAAATTTTGCCAGGGCAGCGGCACTGTGGCCTACTCTTGTATCGAATTCCAACTTCCATGCCAATGTATACACGGAACCTCAGTTTTTCGTCCCATCCGAACGACTAGACAGCTGTTCTTGTCAGACCCTCCGTTCTACACCACTGACAAGGGGAAACCACGTCGGAAAATCCCGATGAACTTTCTCGGCCAATGGAGGGATCAAACACGCGACCTCCAGGTTAGCGAGCCAGCGTCTTACCCACTTAGCCACCGTGACTCCCACAGTAATATACACATGTGTATTTATTATAATATGTATCCGTTATTTTAAATATTATAATCCGTTATTTCGTAGTATAATCATTATATTTGTGTTACTTTTTGTCGTTTTGTTTTCAAAATTAGGTGCTTCAGTAAGCAGCCTTAATCCGGACCTAGCTAAGGGTTATGTTACGTGTACAGGGGTAGGCCTGTTTTTTCGTCCAATCCGAGCGACTTGGCAACATTTTAACTGTCAGCCCAAAAGACGCTACCTCTGATTGAAAAATGGGAATCAGGCTTCACTTATCCTGAAATTCGTCTCTTGCCGTAGTTTGAACCTGGGAGTTTAGTAGCCTGTTGCGGAACCTTATCTTTGAGGTCACCCTTCTATATTTAACGATCACTTGACACTAACTATGTCATTTCGGGACTAACATATGGTTCAATTTTATTTCAATAATTCGTTTGCCCGTAGGGGTCTTTAACTGTGTTAGGAAACGGGGAGGGTGAGGGGGGGGGGAGATCCGGAGAAAACCCACGAGGTTGGAATTCTATAAAGTAACAAAAGGCAACATAATTAACAAAAACTGGATTCGAAAACAAACTTCAAGTGAACAAAGACAATGACTAATTAAAGTGGATTCTTATTTATAACTGTTTTAAAATAGATGTTGGTATTGTCACATCTGTTATTTAAGGTTACAGCTCATCCAGTTCTGTCTAAACTAAAAGAATTAGACGCAAACAATAAATTACACCTGTGGCTTGAAAAAAAAATATCATCAGACACAAACAGAGCAGTCACGATGCTTGAAACAGGTAAGCCATTTTCTATGTCTTCTTACAATATGGAAATATACAAACTCCTATATACAAATATACAAACTCATATATCAAAAAGATGTCGAATAAATTCTATCTGGGGATAAATAATAAAATGTATATTCATATTTTCAAATTTTCAACCGAAAAAAAAAACATAAAAAATAAAAAAAAAACATAAAAAAAATAAAATAAAATAAACCAACAAAATTCGTTCCAAAACAAAATAGAAAGGGATTGGGTAATACAAAATCAAGTCCCTGTTCGTGGGGTCCCTGTTATGTTGAAGAATGAAACTGCTTAATTTTGTGTTAAAAGCCCTTAAAATCCTCTACCTTAGGGCCGAGCAACTAACTCAATATACGAGACACGCTTTCAAACGACTTAAATCCGTCTGGAAATGGAGACCGGTGTCCCAAGCTGCATTATATGGCATCTGGATAAAACCAGACTTTTATTTTATAAAAATAACGTGCAGGTGAAATTTACATTGGTAATCAAGTACAGAGTGTGGGTCATGCACTGCATTGATCTCTAAAAGCACGGCAATAGATTATCAGGTCACCCAACGAAAAAATTGACCCGAAATCTTCCAAACGACTCAATATTTTGAGCTGAAATTTTGGGACAAGGTCAATACATCATTCCTCTATATTTTGGGGGTTAAATTTCAGACGTACACGGACTTTTATTTCCGAGATTCAGTTAAAATCGGGATGGTCCCTTTAAAACTGCATCCAAATAAGTTGCAACATGCTAGTGTTGGCAAGCACCTCCTCGACACCCCACCCTCTATTCAAAATAATTTAAAAGGGTTATGACTTTTGTGAACTTACCTAACGAGGTTCATTCCGTGTGTGAGTAATCAAGCCACTTAATTTAGAACTTATCTGAAGGGGTTCAATTCTGTATGTTCTGAGGAGGTGCACTTTACTGGTGTCTGACTGTAACTCGCATCCAACCTCGTGAGTTTTCTCCGAGTCCTCCGTTTTTCTCCCACTGCTAAAGAAACCTAGGCGCAAGCGAATTATTGAAATGAAATTGAACCATATGTTAGTCCCGAAATGACCTAGTTTGTGTCGAGTGGACGTTAAACCCATCTCTCTCTCTCTCTCTCTCTCTCCCTCTCTCTCTCTCTCTCTCTGTAACTCGTAAGCTATTAAGCAGGGGTTCCTAAAGAGTACAGGAACACGTAGTTAACTGATATGAAGTATTTAATATCCAGAATAAAAGTGATATCGTAATTCGGAATACGGTATGCGTATCTATGAAAAGGATTAAATAGATTTTATACCCAGTCAATACGCCATTTCTAACTGATATCCAAGGGATTAAGTATAGTTATAGTTTAGCTAATTGCTAATCCTGTGGAGTCTGGTCTGATCATGAAATGTAAACCAGTAAGTGACCACCATAGTTCTTTCAAAGTTAGTAATCAAATCGATTTTGATTTTTGTTATAGATTTATTCCCAGCCATTGTCGATGTAACTTTTATAGTTTAAACACAATTCGAATACCCTGTAGCATTAATTCCACGCGAGTAATAAACTCCCCATAAATTCCTAAAAAATAAAGTCGGTTTTCGACAAGAATTTAAAAGAGATGATGAAGCCCCATTGAGAAATCGATATGAAATTCCGGTGAATATCTACATTAATTTATTCTCCGAGGCAGAGCTAGACAGAAATAATTCTTTATATTGATGGTTCTGGTTTTGTAAAAACTAAATAACTTTGAAAAACAGATCGACCATACCATCACACCAAAATTACATTAGTCTTCATTCTATACGTGCGAACTAATCAGATAGAAAGGGATAGCATGGGTTAGGCTGCAATTAACACGAAACAACATTGACCACCGTCCATCATCGTCGACACGCAATGGCAGAAATAGACAGGTGTTAGTAAAGAAATCTTTCGTAAAGTTTCTGTTTTCTGGTTTGGGGTGATGTTTCTGAGAGTCACGTGTTCTGAAAGCGCTCTATTGAATATTCCTTATTTGAAAGCATCGATATATTGAAGAATAGTTTTGTCATGTTTTCTATCAAATATCACATTGCAAGGTAAGCATTCTTTGAGTTTTAATCATGGTTTTATTGATTATTAGATAATAAATGAACATGCTTTATCGCGGACAACGCCCAGTAGGCCTGCAGCTGGAATTATTGATGTGTCGATATTTAATTGGGTTATAAAGTGTATAGATGATACTGTTATTAATCATTTTACAAGAGTTTTATAAAGGTAGGTAACATCTCTTAATATTTAGGCCTACTAATTATTATTGGATATAGACCTAACTGTTCCATAGTTATTCCTGCGTGTATTTTCTCTGTGGAACAACTTGGAAATAGCCCAAAACCTCCAAGGTCACGTTAAGGTCATTTTAAGAATAATATAAGTCAGGTCTATTTTTATTGCGTTTAAACGATAAGTTAGGTCATGTAGGCTATCCTCATCCTGTACTGAACCCAATCTGTTTCACAGAGTATACCTAGCGAATATTCATTGCGGATCAGTGTGTATTGAACCGTGATTCCCATATAACTGCGAAGGATCCGTATATGATTTACATAAAAAAAACCCCAACAAACACAAAAAATAAATCAAATTTTACATGTCGATTTGATTTAAAGTTAAGATTTGTTTCGCAATAAGAACGCAATTAAAAGCAAGTTCCGTACGAATGTATAGCCCATCAAAATCACGTTATAACGCAGGGATTAAGAGTAGAATAAAGTTCGATTATCAATTCCATAATCCCGTTTTTTGCTGTTCGAATTTTGGATTAAGCTGAGTGTAGGCCCACTTCTGGACAACAAATTGACTTTTTTTTCTCCATTTCGGCCGAATTTCCACCCTTCCTCTTTCAGAAATGTATGTATCCACTTCTAAATGAAAGTTTTTTGTTTTTTGTTTTTTGCTTTTTTTAAAAATTAAGTATGAATAAGTAGGCCAAAAATATGGTGAAATCTAAAAATGGGAAATATATTAGGTCTAGATCTAATTTTAACTCTCTAAAGTTATCCGTTTAATTTTTTTATATGCCTCAGGCGTTTTTGATCAACATCCGTCAAACTTCGGCCTACTCATGCATTAATATACCGCTACACAATTCATAATTTTTTATATATTTTTTTTTCATTAAATAATTTAAAAAAGCAGTGTGTACAAGTATGCTGCATATTTATTCGCAGGTTATAGGTACACTAGCGGAGTGTTACCATTTCTCTTGCAAACCGTTCCTTGAAGCCGTGCTCTACTTTCAATTTACAGACCGGAGCTCTTCATTGTCGACAAAAGGAGGTGAGAATCTTCATTGTAATATGGCGCTGCCCATAGAAAGAAAAACTGAATGGCAATATCGAGGAGAAGGCAATTGTAGTCTTGCTGTAGCTAATCTAGAGGTACGTTATTGTGTCAAATGTTTCACTATGTCTTTGTCTACGTTTTTCCATTATTTATTTTTGATAAATCCATCTTAACACTAAAATAACTATTGTTTATTTCAAGTTGACCAAACCAATGGCATTAGACAGTGATTAAGACAATCATTAGTAATGCCCTTGCCAACCCGGGCCTTGCTGTCTTAATTTGTTGACATTTTGATTGACATTCAAATAAAAGTAATCTCTATTAGTAAGTGCAGGAGGACACCACACCACACATGAACAAATTTTCAAGAAAACCCCGCAGACAAGACATGCAGTATCTACAGACATTTCATTTTCAAACAATAAACAACAAATGTATGGTACCGTATCAAATAAAGTGAATGGATCCAGAAGCCAGCCGTTGGTGTCCACTGTGCTCTACAGTCCCGGGTCTATATGTTTATTTTGCATGAGACAGTGTATGCGTACACATTCTTGTAACACCACATAACACTTGTTACTATAAAAGGAGGGTTTACTATTTTTTCCTACAGAGACTGTTTGGGACAAATAAAAATCATTGATAAGACTTGATGGTCCATTCTATCACTTAATCGTGACACATGAAAAGTGAACTTAGATATTACGATGTCTTGGAATTTTGTAGGAATATTATTTGAATACCGTACGGAAATTAAATATGAAAAATAACGAGGTGCACCTATTTTTTTTATTACGTATGAATTTGAATATTTTGTTGACACATGATTCTTAATTGTGGTTTGAAAACGCCTGCTTAAATAACGATAAGAGTTATGTCCCTTTATTTTCGGGAAGAAATTGTCCGACAACTAAAATTTTGAAATCCCATCACTGTATAAAATGCCAGGACTTTAAACGGGATGTAGCTTCTCAATATTTTTTTTATACCAATGTACATTACTTAAATTCCAGGGTGCATTCCATGTTATTCAACTGCTGGAATCCTTTGATGGTTTTCAGTTACTGTCCCAAGAGGTGTTTTTACTAGACCCCAAATGGTATTGACAAGGGAATGTCCATAAGAACAATCTATTCAACCACAAAGCTTTATACATAACACAAGGTCACTGGATATGACTTTTTGTCCTTGACCCTTTCTTTCACACATTTATTCTGACAGAGAACAGATCAGGCAGAACACCAAGAAAAACAATTCTGTGGTATGCTAAGACCTAACATAATTTTCAGGCACCAGTGCACTGATAGGTCTATCTACACTGTACACCAACCCAAATTTTAATTCCACACCGAACATATTAAAACCTAACTACATGGGGGCGCGGGCGAATGGTTAATGCATAGGTTGGATCAGAGGGTATGTTATTGAGTCAAGGGGCGTGGTTTAGATTTCCTGCTTGTGCATGACAAGGAGTAGGGTCACCTGTCTAACCTTGTCCTCAGGTTTCCTCCCACTGCTAAAGACCCCTACACACATGTGGATTATTGAAATAAAATTTAACCATATGTTAGCTCCAAAATGTAGGTTTATGTAGAGTGGGCATTAAACCCCATTTCTCTATCTCTTTCCTAACTACATGGAAGGCACCACAAAAAGGATGTATTCTCAAACTTCGTGTTTTGATTTATTATTATTAATGCAGGACGGAGGGGCTGACAAGGAAAGCTGTCTAGTCGTTCGGATGGGACGAAAAACCGAGGTCCCGTGTACACATTGGCGTGCACGTAAAAGATCCCTTGGCAGTTGGAATTCGATATAAGAGTAGGCCGTAGTGCCGCTGTGCGGGCAAAATTTCCCTCATAGCACACTGTATGGCGTATGCCCGTCTTCATTAGCCCAGGTTAGGAGCAGAACAGTAGGACGTTAAACCCCATTTCATTTCATTTCATTCATTTCATTTATTATTATTATTTCAGGAACAACAAGTTTATAGATTTGTTAAACAATATTATACACAACAACTAGATGCTATAACAAAATCTCTTGATACACAACAGGTAAGCAAATTACTGGCTATATCTAAAATTATGGCCATTTCAAATTAATTATTTTCTGGACCTAAAAATTTGTGGGAATCTGCGAATGTTGGGGCAGACCATGGTCACCATGCAGTTTGATTTTGATTGGCAAAATACAATGTATAAAGATCTCATGATGAATCACCTTATATTACAATTTACATGAAATGGAGTGTCTTACTGTTCTGCACCTGTCAGGCTAAAGAAAACAGGTAGATGCCGTGCTTTTGTCCCATCAGAATTACTAGACACTTTTCCTTGCCATTCCCCTGTCCTGCATTGAAAGTTCATAGGGAACTTTTTGGCCAACACCTGGATCGAACCAGACCTCCTTGTTAGTGAGCCAGTGACCGACTAGAAAGTTTTGCATATGTCGAGTACATGACCAGAACTGTTACTACATCAATGATATTCAGAGGCCTTGTATTTCGTACCATCCGTACAACTAGACAGCTGTCCTCTTCAGGCCCTCTGTTCTGCATCACTGACAAGGGGGATCTTTCTCAGCCAATGCAGGGATCAAACACCCGACCTCCAGGTTCGCGAGCCATCGTCTTACCCACTTAGTCACCATGACCCCATGATATTGAAGCCATTGCGTATTATACATACATGGCTCTATACAACACATGTAATTGGTCTAGAATGTCAGTGTTATACTGAGGCCCAAGTGTAATGGGCCCTGGATGTCAGTATTATACAGAGGCACAAGTGTAATTGGCCTCGCAAGTGTAATTGACCCCGAACATCGGTTTTAAACTAAGGCCCAAGTTTAATTGGCCCGAATATCAGTTTTAAAGTAAGGCCCAAGTGTAATTGGGTCTAAAACATCAGTATTATACCGAGGCCCATGGTTAATTGGCCCCTAATGCCGAAAGTCAGTTTGATACTGAGACAAAGTATGTTAATAATTATATTGTATTTATATTACAGACAAATTTACCAACTGATATTATTGAAGATGAATTAAGAAAAGTTATAAACTATGTAGAGAATGTTATGCAACCCTTACTCTCGACACATTATGTTGAACCACCTGTAAGTATTTCACTACTAGTTGATAATATCCTGGATTAAAACTTTTCTCATTGTAAATACAGTCTTATCAAGTTCGTTGCTGGGGAGATTATTACCAGGAAAGTAGATAAATCATATTGTAAATTGTTAACTTAATTTCTTAGATACATTATTTATGGTATATGTAAAATGTTTTCTAAAATGATTAGAGTTGGTTATTTCATGGTTTGTGATATAATACCCTGTTTGTTATTTCATGATCTGTGTTATGATACTCTGTGTGTTATTTCATGGTTTGTGATATAATACCCTGTGTGTTATTTCATGGTCTGTGATATAATACCCTGTGTTATTTCATGGTATGTAATATGATATCCTGTGTGTTATTTCATGGTATGTGTTATGATACCCTGTGTGTTATTTCATGGTTTGTGATATGATACCCTGTGTGTTATTTCATGGTCTGTGTTATGATACCCTGTGTGTTATTTCATGGTCTGTGATATATTACCCTGTGTGTTATTTCATGGTATGTGCTATATTACCCTGTGTGTTATTTCATGGTATGTGTTATAATGCTCTGTGTGTTATTTCATGGTCAGTGATATAATGCTCTGTGTGTTATTTCATGGTCTAGGATATAATACCCTGTGTGTTATTTCATGGTTTGTGATATAATAAGCTGTGTGTTATTTCATGGTTTGTGATATAATACGCTGTGTGTTATTTCATGGTCAGTGATATAATGCTCTGTGTGTTATTTCATGGTATGTAATATGATATCCTGTGTGTTATTTCATGGTCTGTGATATTATACCCTGTGTTGAATTGGATATAGAGTGCAACTTATTTTATTATTTCCTAGCAACATTTCTGATGAAGAGTTCAAATTGTACAAAGTGTGTATTCTGCTGCTGGGATGGGCAGGATATAAATTCTATTGAATATTTATATAAATAATTCTGTACTGTTTGTTAAATATGTTTTGATATTTATTATTCAGGTTTTATGTGAGATTAAAAATGGTTTGACTAAAGAAGCTGAGGTGATGGTAAATGAATCAAGACCAGGTAAAGATGTTGTTTCAGTTTAAAAATAGGTTATTTTAGGCCTGGGAGATCAGCTGTTAAGACCCTTGGATGAGAATCAGTTTTGGTATTGAAATAGGTTGTTTTAGGTCTGGGTTTCAGATGGCAGCTGCAGTAAGATCAGCTGTTAGGACCCTGGGATGAGAATCAGCTTGGGTTTCGAAATTGGTTGTTATAGGTCTGGGTTTCAGCTTTTACGGGTGTGTCTGGTAAGTGCGGGGAGCTCAGCTGTTGGGATCCTGGAGGCCAGGGTTAAACTGTGGGGAGAGGGGCAGGGAGGCAATGTTGGACTTGTCAGGGTTAACCGCTGGGGTGGAAGATCCTTTGTCTGTTGAAATTTGAAATAAATGAAATGGGGTTTAACATCCTACTGTTCTGCTCTGACTGAGCTAATGAAGAGAGGCATATGCCATACAGTGTGTTTTGAGGGAAATTTGGCCTGGACAGTTACGCCAAGGTCTACTCTTATATCGAATTCCAACTGCCAAGGGATCTTTTACCTCAGTTTTTCATCCCATCAGAACGGCTAGACAGCTGTCCTTGTCAGGGGGGATCACGTGGCTAAGTGGGTGAGGCGCTGGCTCGCTAGCCTGGAAGTCGGGTGTTCGATCCCTGCATTGACCGAGAAAGTTCATCCAGATTTTTGACGTGGTTCCCCCTTGTCAGTGATGCAGGACGGAGGG
Organism: Patella vulgata; assembly: GCF_932274485.2. Classification (NCBI taxonomy): domain Eukaryota; kingdom Metazoa; phylum Mollusca; class Gastropoda; family Patellidae; genus Patella; species Patella vulgata. Next base: position 12,593,241 of record NC_065885.2, read on the forward strand.
CCTGACAAGGACAGCTGTCTAGTCCCTCGGATGAGACGAAAAACCGAGGTCCCGTGTATAAATTGGAATGCACGTAAAGATCCCTTGGCAGTTAGAATTCGATATAAGAGTAGGCGATAGTGCCGCGGCCCGGGCAAAATTCCCCTCAGAGCACACTGTATGGCATATGCCCGTCTTCATTAGCCCAGCATAGGAGCAGAACAGTAGGACGTTAAACCCCATTTCATTTCATTTGTCCTTGCCAGGCCCTTCGTCCGGCACCACTGACATGGAGAAACCATGCCGGAAAATCACGATGAACTTTCTCAGCCAACACCAGGAGCGAACCTGCAACCTCCAGACTAGCGAGTCGGCGCCTTACTCACTTAGCCACCTCTATCAATTAGGGAAGACGCATCATAAGAGAAATGAATTATTGGGTGTTTTGTTTTTCTTCAGTTCACAGAAGATGTAAATCACAAGATAACGTTGATACCCGAGCTCGAACAGCCCTTGTTTTACCTGATCTATGTTTTCTTCCTAATACCGGTCCTGTTTATACGTGTACCCAGTCTTTATCTAATGGTACAACTATTATAGATGATACAGCATGTGGACCCACTATTAGTATTGAACTTAAAGTATGTATATCTTACTACTGATCCATTATTTGTATTTTCGCTACAATATCAAATTTCTCTCGTCTAAATCCACGCTAAATATGTACTCAGATTGATTATTTAACATTTAAACATGCATTATGCAAGAGCTAAATCTGTCTATTGTAGTTCTTTCTTTAGGCCTGAAATGTTATCTAGATTATTAATTAGACATTAATTAACATAACAAGACCATAATCAACTCGCAATGCTATCTGATGGCTCCAATTTTAAGTAGATTAGAACAGTTCGGCCATTTAATGATTTAATTTAAATATGGAGAAGCGAGGCTAAGACTCAAATGACCAGTACGGTGGTTACGATTGATTTACTTATCTTGTCAAATTACAAACATTGATAACTTGGCTCAAAATAAAGTAATTTGAATGAAATTTTCAATATATGTGACTGGCCACAGATAAATGAGTCAGAATGCGCGCTAATCAATAATGAGATAAAGACAAAATAAGTGAAAATATTGATTTTGATCGAAATTGAGATTTTTACAAATATGAGTCTATAAATATACTATCTATCAGCACAAAAGATCAAAATAGCAATACAAGATTTTAGAACACCTTTACTTGAACGTTTTGTAAGAGTACTGTATTCTTAAATCTGTCCTATTTCTTAAAATTCTCAGCGAAATTAGTTATTTTTCTTTGCTCGCAGCGAGACAACCGGTCATTCCTCTTGGCATCGTTGTAAAGCAGAGAATCTCTAGTTTACAAATATGACCAAAATATTGCTGATGAATTTTTTTTGAACAGATACAATCGAGTTTTAAAACCCCTAAAAATGTAAACAAACTCCGCTTGTTGCTATGCTGTCTACACAGCTGGTTCACTGATTGGCCCAGACCACCGCACGCAAAATACGTGGCTGGCTCGAGCGATAATGTTTCGGGGTACCTACATTCAATTCAACTGTCACGAATCAATGATAAAGCCGTTGACAACTTATTATTTACTCCGAATAATTAATCCAAGCAGTGATTATTTGATATCTCATTTCATCTTTAAAAAAATGATTTATAGGCCTTGAAAGGAAATAAACAAAATGGACATTAATTTTCTTTTCAAAGAGAATTTTACTGATACCTGAATTCTGTTTTCTGTCGCTTCTTCATACGGCATGCAAAGTAAGGAATGCATATTGGATATTACTGTTTAAAATTCTTTTATCACCATGGGTCGAAAAATAGAGAGCGACCAACGTGCCGAAATGCGACGATTCATGAATGGGAAAACAGTCTGCCAATGTTTAATTACACCACTGCCAAAATGCACGAAAGTGAACTTAAGTATTTCTTGCCAATGAAACTGACATTTCTATAGGGACGCATATTTTGATACCATTACGGTAACTGAAAATAATAATAGACCTATCGTACATGCAAAATCTTATTTTAATTCATGTGTTAAAAATGCGTACAGCTGTGTCAGCTTTTTTGATGATTACCCAATCAACAACCTTAATCTCCTCACCACTAGCTTTCACTAAGGTGCTAATTAATTGATGAGATTAACTGTTAATCTCACCAAAGTTATAATATACAAAACATAGACTACTAATGTATAGATTGTTCTTCAGTATAACACTATCATATGAATATGCCGCATGTATTATGGATGTTTCGTTACGAAACAAGTGAATTTACCGCGATTTTCGTTTTCAGCACCCTTGAAATCCTAAATAAAAAAATATTAAATGACAAAATAGCAAATAAATGACGAAAATCGCCTTTAGCACCCCTGAAAACCATGGAAAGATATATTCAACGACAAAACAGCAAATAATGGCCTGGTTGCTGTGGGATTTTGTTTTGGAACATACCAAATCTTTGACTTGCTTTTGCTCAAAACTTACTTTTGTGAGCTGGACACAGCTCAGTCAAGTTTTGCCCGATTCAAACAAACTATACATCAAATTGAAGGAAATGAGTTGGAGAATGTGACAATAACAATAACTCAATTTTCAAAATTTCCTCATTGTGACTCATTATTCCATGGGGAGTCACATATTCATTTTGCATTATCTATTTTTGAAATATTATAGCGGTTGGATGGCCAAATGGTTAGCGCGTGCTCGCTGTATCATAAGGCCTGTCATTGAGTCATCTGGCGTGGTTTTGATTCATCGGTTGTACATGACAAGGGGTAAGGTTACCAATCCCACCTTGTGGGTTTTCTCCGCTCACAGACGGAACAGAACAGTAGGACATTAAACCCCATTTCATTTTATTTTCTGTATTCAAGTTAATTAAAAATAATATATTCTATATTAGTCCCCAAAATATTGAGCTTTTTACAATAAAAAGAAACTGAATTGCGATCTTAATACTTTAATCCACTAAGTCTCGGCTTAAAAAGATCACTTCTACTAATTAGCTTGCTTAAATACATTGAGCAGATGTTCACAAAGAATTTTATTAATACCAGTGTCATGCATGTTTAACTTAATACTGAAGTAATTAAGATATTTGTGAAAGGATAATTAAATATATATAATAGATTATATTCGTATTTTGTCAGTATTCGTGGGAATTTAAATATATTGAATTTAAATCTTTATATTTGGATTTCAAAATTCAAATTTGTCTTTACAAGATTAAATTCATACATGGAAGAAATGAAATGCCATACAGTTTTCTTAATTAAATATTAAAGGACAATATTGGTGTCAGTCATTATTACATATGTGATAGAACTGGTTAAATACATTCCAAATATAATTTTAACACAGAGATCATTGCTACGGGAGACCTGTTACAAGTACGTGAAGAAACGGGAAGTGACGCCAAACATGACAAACACGAGTTGTCCTTCTATGTAACAGACTGAAGTAACGAGCGGTAAGAGACAAACGATCGAATTTCATTTCACTGATAATTCCGTTGAAATTGAAAAGTTATTATATGGGACGGTGAGAGGGTATCTCACAATTCAAAAATATTGTCCTTTAAATAATCAATTTGAGTACATTGTCAGATATTGACCACAAACTGAAATATTGCAAACAATATTTAGGTAAATATATAGGGACATTATGGAAGATAAGATAAAGAGCTGGCAGTTCTAACTATAATAGTTAAAAACTAAATAATGTAAAGGAAATATGCTGAAAATTTCAGTCAAATTGCTCCACTCTGAACCAAGAAATTAGCGATTTAATTTTAAGCCTAGCCTCGATCATCATTCCTAAAGTCGGTACGATAAAAAAAAACATAGTCTTGATTATCCAGTTGAGCAGCAGATCAAATTCAAATCCAGTGAAAATCCGATACATAAGATGGCATCGAGAGTTGATTAAGGTATGTGCATGTTAATAAATATCCAATTAATAGTTTATATAACATTTCAGCCCTAAAGAAACACCTGCAATAGGTAGATTTAGCTCTTTCATAATGTATGTTTAAATATAAACTCGTTTTGTTATTTTTCAGCCTAAAAAAGGATTTTTACCTCAATCACAGTACATAGATAAAGCGTCGTTACGACATCAAGTATGTAAATATTGTATGCATCAACGTCTCAAGGTAAGTCATCAATATTTATTTTAACAATACACATACTCAAGAACGAAAGTTTTCGGTTTTTTGTTTTTATTCAAGATATTTCCGATCTAACTAACTAATTATCTGATTTATAGTTGAATATCCTCTGACTGAGTGTAAATCAAACATTTACATGCACTTGAAGCTACAAGCTTACATTCACTCCAGAATCATGCAAAAAGTAGAGCAATCCGATGTGTTAAAGATACCTTCCCGCATACAAACTGGGTGATTTTATGATATATTTGGACTAACAACATATTCAAACTAGTTAATCTATCAAAATTTTGATTCAAAACATTGTATTCGCAAGGGAATACCCCTGCTATAAAAAGTCATGTTTGTGTCATGTGATTTGGCTGACGCGGTACCTATAACGGATGCGAAGCCGAAGGAGAATTCGTTGCACATACACAACGATGTTGTCTTTAATCGCTGTCCTTTTATCATATATATCTAAGCCTAATTAAATTGTCTGATTATCCACTGCCCACATCTTTTTTCCTGGATTTTATCTCAGACACTGTTGTGCGCTTAAGCTCACTAACGCTGAGAGGTCAGATAATCTTCGCTTGCAACTTTTGATGTCACTCGAGCAGACATCCATAATCATCGGGTTGCACTGTATCCGCTCCATGGGTGTTTTTTCAGGGAATCCAGTATTTTTCTAGTAAGATTGGATGATTCTACTTTTGTGAGAAAGTAGCTTTAAAGGTCACGGTAAAAGCTTCAATTTATTTTTTTGAATAATGCAAGTTATTATGTCAACATACCTTTTCCATAAGTATAACACGAACCCGAATGTCAATATTACCTGCAACAGGTAAATTTCAACATTAGTTATTTCTGCCATTCTCCGTGAGTAGTCGTAACTTTCCGTCAATAAACAATCTGTGACGTCATTTTAGTCCTTCTGCTCATATTCTAGTCTATATTTCTATGAGCAGAAGGACTAAAATGACGTGATATACTTATGGAAAGGGTATGTTGACATAATTGCTTGCATTATTTAAAAAATTAATGAAGCTTTTCCGGAGACCTTTAAGAAATTGAGTAAAGTATTGTTAACCAGGTTATTTAGCTGTGTTTAACTGTAACATACAAAATATGTGGAAACAGACAATCAAGAGAGAAATTTGTAACAAAGGAGGCATTCAGAATACTCTTGACAGAATGTTCTGGCAAGTAAAGGGTTCCCTGGTTGTGTGGATGAGACAAAAAAACTTATAGAACACATAAAATAACCTTGGACACACAGCATGACCATAAAACAAATAATCGTATGTTTGTTTTAAATTGACTGAAATATTGAGGAGACATTAAATTATATTCTTTTCTGGGTAGGGGAGCAGGAAGGGGTCTAAGGTCTGTCATTAAAGGACAATATTGGTGTCAGTCATTATCACATATGTGATAGAGCTGGTTAAACACATTCCAAATATAATTTTAACACAGAGATCATTGCTACGATAGCTGAGTAATACAGGTTTCCTGAATCGGAAATGACGAACGCCAAAGGGAAACACAAGTAATCCCTCTATATAACTGACTGATGTGACAAGTGATAACAGATACACGGCCAAATTTCTGCTCACTAATAATTTCTTCGAAGACCAAAAGTTGTTATATGGGACTGTAAGAGGATACCTGACAATTCAATAAAGTAATTGAATGTCATTAGATAAGAGAACACGAGAAAAATAGAAATAGTCCGTACATTCTCTTGTTATATTCATTCTATACCTTATAAAAACATGGTAATGCACAGACTTTTTCTGTTTTTCTTTCCTGTTCTCTTGTGGCAGTCAATTCCTTTTTATGAATTGTCAGATATCCTCTCACAGTCTCACACAACAACTTTTGGTCTTGGAAGGAATTATTATTGAGCAGAAATTAGCTCATGTTTCTGTTATTACTCGTCACTTCTGTATTACTCAGCTATTGTAGCAATGATCTCTGTGATAAAATGATATTTGGAACGTGTTTAATTAGTTCTATCACATATGTGATAATGACTGACACCAATATTGTCCTTTAAGTCAAGTGACATGATTTCAATCCCAAGCTTTGTATGTGACAAGAAGTATGGTCACCTAACTAACCCTGTGGGTTTTCTCTTGTCCTTCAATTTCTTCGAACAGCTAAGGACCCCTATGGGCAACTGCAAGCACAAGTTATTAAAATAACATTGAACTATATATATATATATTAGTCTGGAAATGACCTAGTTTGTATCAAGTGAACTTTATATACAATTATAAATGTATTTGTGGACCGGTTCCCAGTAAATGTAGAACTCTATTTACAATCCTACATGTACTTATGGACCGGTTGCATGTTGTTTGATGATATTAACTAAGTTTATCTTTGATAAATAAGAAAGAAATTTGTGAAATGGTTGATCTTGGGTCAATATGTGTCCGGACTAATGGCTGATACTGACCACTAGAATAAACAGAGGTGGCCTATAGGTCTATGTATGAACACTAACACCCTACTGGGGATATTCACACCGGTATGATATCATGTGACATGCGTTAATTGTGAGGCCGATACATGACAATTCTTTTAGTCATGACCATTGGTTAATTAGTGTCTAAAATTTGTATATGTATGTGCCGTTTTCTCAGATATATCTATAATTATTTATTGACTGATCGTTATTTTGGACATTATCTTTTTTTCGAGGCTTAATCTACTTTAGAATATGCTGGCGTCGGAAACCATTGAATACACGACTTGTGTACTGATTATAAAATGTTCATTATGTCTTAAATATTGGATATTAGGATCCCATATATTCATGGCAAGATAATAACATCAATATTGATTGAAATGTACCAATATTGAATTCTAATTCGTGTTTTTAATTTTGAATATTATGGAAAATATGTGACCTGTTACGTTAAAATTAGTCAGAATCCACCCAATCTAATTTTGAGATAAAGACAAAATAAGCGAAAATAATGATTTTGATCGAAATTTAGATTTTCACAAAAATGAGTCTATAAATATAAAGATCAAAGTAGCAATAAAACATTTTAAAACACCTTTATTTGGATGTTTATAAGAGTACCGTATTCTACTGTTCTGGTGTTGCAGGTTTAGCTCCTTTAAGTGTTCCGTCTTCATTAGCCTGGTCAGAGCAGAACAGTAGGATGTTAAACCCCATTTCATTTCCTTTAAGTGTTATTTATAACATTATAATACTCTTAATTCTTTATTCCTTTTCTCTAGAGATGGGGGATAAAAAGATGATTTTATGAAAATCTCACTGTTTGTCCCTCAAATCCCTATCTAATGAGTGTGAAACTGTGAATGCTTTTAATAGTTTATCCTCTTATTAAAGCTTATGGAAATCACAGTTTTAAAATGATTTTTATAAGCCGGCAATTCACGTGGGAGTATACTGTCCTTCAGTTGATCTGCTATTCTTCTTAAGGCTTTTTGATAACTAGTCAAAGTTTTTTTTTAATTATTTTTTAAACTTCTGGGATTGTTCTGATAGTTCTTAGGATAAATGAAATCAAAATTTAGTTGGGCAATTAATTTTCATATAGTTATTGCCCCTGGCACCGAAACCTTACAAAATGCTTTCCAGGTCAGAGTTTTTCAGATTTTTTTTTCTCAAATTTATTAGGTTTGTCTAGTCCTAATAAGGTAAGACCCTATCAAATTCCTAAAATTTGGATTTTATCTTAGTTGAAATTTCGTGAAACCGGCCCCAGTTATTGCTCCTCTTGGTGGAACTTTGTAAAAACTCTTTTCTCCAAAATTTGCTGAGATTGGGCAAATAGTTCTAAGGAGCAGTGCTATCATGCAACAATTTGTCACAAACCACCTTATGTCACCAAAACCTTGAATATTATTGAGTTGTCAGGATTGTTAGCTATGCCTGTATTTAATGTTTAGGGCCATTTTGTGTCACTTTGTCCCCTGACCTAAAAAAACATGAATATAAGCCTTGATTGTTTATTACTATGTTATCAGGAGAAAACCCTAGAGAGAGGGAGAGAGAATGGGGTTTAACGTCCACTCGACACAAACTAGGTCATTTCGGGACTAACATATGGTTCAATTTTATTTCAATAATTTGCCTGAGCTTAGGGATCTTTAGCAGTGGGAGGACCTGGAGAAAACCCACGAGGTTGAACAGGCGATCCTACTCCTTGTCACATACAACCGGGGAATCAAAACCACTCCATTTGACTCAATGACAGCCCTTAACCTATTCGACCATCCAACCCCCTTATTTAACTTTTGAACTGGAAATTTGGCTGAAAAAAATATTGTAATTATTTGTAGAGAATTGTTTTGATTTAGCCTTGTGGAAAATTTTCAATATGGTAGCTGTTTATTGAACTTTGTTAATAATAACTAAGCTTATTATATTTAGAAAGTTATTGGAATTCAATACTTTTGTTCACAATCCCCTTAAAGAAAAAAAAATAAAATTGTGTCAAAATGGTTGTAAAAAAAAAAAATTAATTTGCTGTTGCCTTTACCTTAAGAGTATTTACCTTGAAGTTGGGCCAAAAGTTTATGTAAACAATGTGTAGGCATGAAGAGGGAATAAATATTGAATCTGGATGGATTTCAAAAAGAAACCTTCACTTTTCATACTGTTAGATACTCTTTTATATCAAGTCTTAACATTTTTTTCTTCTTCAAGAGAATTAACAGACATTGTGGTATTGGTGTGTTTTGCTTAGATAAACCAGTTGGATAAAGTAATCAAGGCTTTATTTGTTTATATCATTCTGCTGAGTGTTCCTTTTCATCTGTTGATTGTCTCATAAATACCTTCTTAAATTATATATCGACTGGGTTCCTCTTGCTTTTATTGTCTGAAATTTTATTTTCTTGCTAGCAAAGTGATATGATAAACGTTTGAACCCAATGCAGACATTGCCTTCTTTTTAAGTATACATATATAGCATTTATAAGTACACATGTCTGGATCAAACAAAAAACCAATAATAGCTTGCTATACTTGCTGACAGATATGTCATTTCGGGACTAACATATGGTTCAATTTTATTTCAATAATTCGCTTGTGGGTAGGGGTCTATAGCCGTGGGAGGTATTCAGAGGACTCGAAGAAAACCCACGAGGTTGGACAGGCGACCCCCTCCTTGTCACGTACAACCGGGGAATTGAAACCATGCCAGTTGGCTCAATGACAGACCTTGTGATACAATGTGCACGCGCTAACCATTTGGGCATCAAACCCCGCTGAAGTGTGTACAACTTGAAATTAAATGGGGGGGATAATGTCTTACCTTTCCCCACCAACCAAGTTAATAAAGACGGAAGATGGGCGTGTGTGCTTGACAGACAATTTGCTCTTACATCAGTGCTACCGCCTACTTTATTTTGATTTCAAACTGCCAGGGGATCTTTTAACATACTACCAGTGGTACACTGGGGACATTGGTTTTTTGTACCATCTGCACTACTGGGTTCTTTTCCATGCCAAGTTCTCCATACAGCACCACATACAAGGGAAAACCAGACCCAGAGTTCATGAAACATACTCCGACTGAAGTTAAGAATTTACTCAAAATTGTTCGCCTTATTTTAACTAGAAAATATAGCTCTTTATAAAACTTTTGTTGTTTTAATGTATCAAAGATATTTCTCATAAACAGTGATTAAGTCTGAGAATGCTTTGTGAACTTGGAGCCAGGCTGGAAATTCCTGAAAATGTTCTCAGCCAATAGTAGAATTACACCCGGAACCTTCTGATTAGTTTGCTAAGGTATAATGTACTCATCTTGTTACGATTAAATGCATCTCCAGCAAAACTAACAGCCAGTTTAGCCCAACTTTTAGGTGGCGTTGCTTCATTAGGTCTGTCATTGAGTCAACTGGTGTGGTTTCGATTTCCTGGTTGTAGGGTCGCCTGTACAACCTTGTGGGTTTACTCCAGGTGCTCCGGTTTCCTCCCAAGTCTAAAGACCCCTTTGCGCAAGCAAGTTATTGCAATAAAATTGAACCATATGTTAGTCTGGAAATGACCTAGTTTGTGTCGAGTGGACATTAAACCCCATCTCTCTCTCTCTCTCTCTCTCTCTCTCTCTCTTAACTTTGAAAGTGTGTACAGCTGAAAACAGCAAGTAAGACTTGAAAGCTTTACATGAAAGTTGGAATTGCAATAGTTGTTAGTCAGTCTACCATAGATTTTGAACACAATGGACGCTTCATCTCCTTCTGTTTACAACTCTTAAAATTACTCAGTTGGCTTTTGTTTTGTGAAGCTTGCATTTGATGTTACTTGAAAGGACTGTGAACAGTTTTTACATCTTTCTCCAAAGCTTTGATGGTTTTGTTCAGTAAATTTGCACGTTAACAATAGATGCAGAGGCCATGGAAAATGGGTCATTTTAGTTGCTGGGGGGCCTGTTTCTTTTCTCTTTTTTTTTTTCTCACAATTTAGGCATTGAGGAAAAACCCAAACAAAAAACTTTTTGTCATGTCTGTTTACAAAGTGTTCGTGTCTTAGATTGTGTTGGCAGTCCGACAATACCTTAGGAACGAGGAACAAACAGACGGGCTGTGATCACATGCGAGAAAAATATTTGCTTTCACTGTTAATAACAGAACTGTAGAAGTGAATCTGTGGTACTTTATTATTAAGATATCATCAAAAAGATGTCTAAAAATCCTCGCACATATCATCAAAAAGCACAATTATTTTTTCTGTTTGACAGAGCAACAAGGCCGTCAATTTGATGAATAGTAATTGTAGTACATGATGGAAATCAATGGAGACGCCATTTATTTGTACAGCAACGAAATGAACCTTGAGAATATCTCATATCGTTTGGTTATTTACCTATATACTAATAAAAAGGTTTGATGCAAGTGAAATTGACCAAAATGATCTAGTTTTTCTTTGATGCAAGTGAAATTGACCAAAATGATCTAGTTTTTCTTACTGGACATTAAACTCATTGCAAGAAAAAAAAATACAATCTACATTTCTATCTTAAAATCGGCATTTCTTCATTTATGTATGATATTATATTCTACATTTCTATATTAAAATCGTCATTTCTTCATTTATGTATGATATTACATTCTACATTTCTAAATTAAAATCATCATTTTATCATTTATGTATAATAATACATTCTACATTTCTATAATAAAATCATCATTTCTTCATTTATGTATAATATTACATTCTACATTTCTGTATTAAAATCATCATTTTTTCATTTATGTATATAATATTACAATCTACATTTCTGTATTAAAATTAATTGTCAGTGATTTGACATTAAGATTGTCAGTGATTTGACATTAAGATTGTCAGTGATATTTTCAAACCTTCATTTCTTCATTTATGTATAATATTACAATCTTCATTCTATATTAAAATCGTCAGTGATATATTAAAATTATCAGTGATATATTCTTTTCTTCATTTATGTATAATATTAAATCTTCATTCTATATTAAAATCGTCAGTGATATTTTCAAACATTCATTTATGTATTATGTTAAATTCTTCATTCTATATTCTATATTAAAATCATCAGTGATATATATATTCAAACCTTCATTTTTGTATAATGTTACAATCTTCACTTATATATGTAATATTAAATCAGGCCTGGAAATATTCTTTTTGATTGTGTCTGTCATATTTTAAGGCACTACTGACATTTTAAGACAAATCTGTTCCAGACATGATCACAAGCTCCATAGGGATTGTTCTTATCAATACCTTAATTTGTGCTTAATATTGTCTGTGACAGCTTTGCCTTATTTCTAGTCTTGAATTAAAACCTTCATTAATATATAATATTAAAACCTTCATAATATTAAAACCTTCATTAATATATAATATTAAAGCCTTCATTAATATATAATATTAAAACCTTCATTTATATATATATATATGGGAGGGTTGGATGGCCGAATGTATCATAAGGTCTGTTATTGAGTCATCTGGCAGGGTTTCAATTCCCCGGTTATACGTGACAAGGAGAAGGGTTGATGATGATGAATTAGTTGTATTTTACGTCCGCTTCCACCGAGGTGATATCGCAGGAGAAGAGTCACCTGTCCAACTTTTTGTTGGGTTTACTCCAGGTCCTCCGGTTTCCTCCCACTGCTAAAAAGCTTTATGCGTAAGCGAATTATCAAAATAAAATTGAACCATATGTTAGTCCCAAAATGACCTAGTTTGTTTTATGTGGACCCCTCTCTCTCTCTCTCTCTCTCTCTCTCTCTCTCTCATTTATGTATTATTAATACCCTCATTATTAGTTCTATATAGGTGTTTATGTGACTGATATTTGATGTTTTATTGAAGTTTGTGATTTATTGCTGGACTGTTGTATTCCATAAATATTAACTACATTATTAATAATCTCACTCATAAAAAAAACCCTGAGAGTATGCTTCAACAACAATCTTTTTTGACGCCTCATCGATTTTCTTGTTTATTTGTATGAGCTGCGAGCTCGGTCACAGTGACCATCACCTTTTGACCCAAGGTAACAGCTGTGTTGGCCTGCCAGGTCATAAGGACATTTGTTTACCAACAAAACACTTGGCGGTCTGACTTCTTAGTTTGTTCATTGAGCTCTTGAGTGATAAAATATAATGAGTTATAGCCGCCTGGATGGACAAATGTCCTTGAATAAAAAAAAGATAATCAGTGAATTTATACAGCGATAGTTTGACAAGTCATTAATGACAATAACAAAAAGTTGTATTCAATATTTTTTCAATCATATCTGAAGTTTTTATGAAGATCTTTGCCTGAGTTTTGAAAGTCATGAAAGTTTGTCTAAAAAACTGTTAAATTGATTAGTATTTGTTAGCTCTAGGCAAAACATGAAAACTTCTGTTTAAAACAAGGACAAATCATGAACAAACATGAGTGCATTACTATTTCATAATTTTTTTTTTTTTAAAACAATATTTTATTCAGAAATTGAAAGGAATTGACTTCTCTCCTAAATACAAAAATTAATATGGATATGTAAAAGAAATAAGTGAGTAAACAACAAAACAATACAATGAATACTTAATCAACAACATTTTGTATATACATATTTACACATTGGCTACCAGTTGTTCATGTTCGCATTTTGATTATTTTATAATGAATGAAGTTGATTGCTATGTCAACTTAATTTTTATTTCACTCTTAATTGGATATCTCCTCAGAAATGGATGCCTGGTGTTGTTGCTCCCCCCCCCCCCTCTCCTGGGGACGTTGCTCCTTCACCCCTCCCCTGGGGTCGTTGCTATCTAAGTGATGATAGCGACCAAGTCAATATTTACTGCCCATCAGTTTGACACTTTGGCTCCCTACTTTATATTTTAATCTTACTTTAATAAAAATAATATAAACAGATTTGGCAGTTCTTGAGCAGTTAATTAAAATCTAAATTAGATATTTCAAAATAGAATTTTATATAAAGATCAACTTTAAACTCAAGTACAGTTGTAGCGAACAAAGACCTTCTTGTTCTATTCTGGTACCATATAATCGTAATAGAAGAAGACTCAAGTTTTTCTTCTCTTTGAAATAGTTAATCTCTGTTAGAGTAATGATAGGGTATTAAAGGAAGGTTTTGTTGTCATATTTGAATAGCTGATTAGAAATTTAAAGGCGCAAATGTAATTCTTTGTTTGAAAGGGAGAAAGATTTGATCCGGGAAGATTGCTTTTGACCTTTATATAAAGAATTTTGCAGAAAATATTTCGAAGTAAGAAAAATTATCACTTAATTCTTAAATTGATTGCCCAGATCATTCTATTTATAAATTGTAATGTAGTTAGAGAATACAGTTGAGGTTTTTGGTCTAAGGGCAGACAACTCTTTGTGTAGAGAGAAATGAGGACTCAGCAAGATCTTTTATTGCAAAGCAAATACAGGTACACACTTTGTTTGAAAATTTTAGAATATGAAGAGAGAGAGAGAGAGAGAGAGAGAGAGGTCTAATGGTAAACCCATTAGGTTGAACAGGCGACCCTAATTGTCATGTACATGTACAAGCTGGGAATTGAAGCCACACAATGACGACCCTATAATCTAAAGCAAGCTCATAAGACTGTATTGCCACCCAACCCCAACAAACCTGAGGACAGTTGATACCACCTCAGCCGGTTTCTCTATTCCACATAGTTTTCGTGACATGATTTGGTATTCACATAATGTATTGTAAATCAAGCAAGATCTAAAGCTCATTCTAAGTTCGTGGTGAATAATGATATTAAATGAAATATCAAAAACATCAAAAAGCTATTTTTTTGTTTAATCTGAATTTAATAGAGCAGGTGAAAGGCTTTAGATTCTTTGATTTCATGCTTGACATGTGTTCATACAATCTAAACTAGCAAAAAAACTGTATTTTTTTAACAGATACCAATATTGAAATAGAGTTTATCCCTTATTGATAAGAGACTTATTTCAGATAGACCTTTGTAGTTGCTATTGTAAGACATCACAATGTGGGCTGGCAGTAAAATTAACCCTTTGTAGAGCTTAGGTGTCAGTCAATTTACATGGTGTAAGATTAGAATTTCAAAGAATTTTTATATATAAAAACACAAGATTGACATCATGCTAAAATGCTAAATGCCAACATGTCAAAAATTGTCTAGCTGGCAACATTTTGAGGTGAAATCCGTGATAACTCTTTTTACATTTAAATGTATTTTGTATTGTACACCTGTAGACCGCATCATCTGTTTGTCTGTCAGTTTTGGGGATGCTCTACATGGTGTTTACATGTATATTCATTAGATAAACATTGATTTTCACCAATTTCTGATAATTGCTCGCAGAGTTATGGTTCTTGATCACCTTGATTGAAGAATCTTCTGATTGACTAGAAATTAATACACAATGTTAATGTCTGTGGGACAAAGAAGCCTATTAATTTTCATTGATATCCAATATTTTATATGCTATGTTTGTTTAAGACCTATTTTATCGTACCACATTAAATTTGATGGACAATACATGCTGAGTGTAAAGTACACTGAATAACTACATTGCTACTTTAATATGCTGCCAATCATTGTGTTATTTCTTACACCTATTAATTTATATAGGTGGCATGCATGACAGTAAAACTGACAGATGTGGCTTTATTATATTCTATATAGTGACACTTGACATGTCGTTATTGCAAGCAGGCTTAAAGATTTGCCCGAAACTGCAAATTTTCTCCAAGATGAATGGTAACACTCCATCATTAAAATCTTAATGCTAAATCGAAAGAAATATTTAATAATACCCTGTATTTAAAAAACAAATAACTAACAGGGGAATATGCATGATTTACAAAAGGGAGGGGAGGGAGCACAAGAGAATTCATTTGATATTAAAACCTTTCACAAAATGATCTTTTAATACCGGTTGTTAAATTATGAAATTCTGAAACAGTATTAAACAGGCATTTTGCAGGAGTTAACTCTGCCTTTTGCAGGTCTTTCTTTTGGCCTTAAATGTTATATAAATTATTAATTAGACATTTATTAACATGACAAGACCTTAATGAACTTTCAACCATTTAATTTATGAATCATGGCTATGACTCGAATGACCAGTACAGTGGTTATACGATCAATGCACACATCTTGAAATGAAATGGGGTTTAACGTCCTACTGTACTGCTCCGAACTGGGATAATAAAGACGGCACACAACCTTTGATAACTTCCCACAGAGTAAAGTAATTTGAATGGAATTTTCATTTTGCATGATCTATTTTTGAAATATAACAAGAACGGCCAGCTCTTTATCTAAATCTTACATAATGCACTTTAATTTGGTTGATTGTAAAACTCACCTGATAAAAACAAGTTATATTGTGGGTTCAAACTTGCTGGTGGGGGTTTGGTGAAGTGATCAATGTCCATTGTCCCAACAGCTGAACACAAACGATACTGGTCATGCTGCTAAGCTAATTTTTATGTGCCGTAGCAATTTAAGTATTGCCTCGCCCTCGTCTTAATGAGGTGTGTGTGTGTGGGGTGGGGGAGGTGGCTGTGCGGCACGAATAGTGGCCATTAAGTAGATGTGTCCGATTGCACCCCCTCCTCCCTGTGCCCTATACTGATAACAAAACAAATATAACATGTTTAACGTCTTTGAACTGGAATCCATTATAGATTTGTTGGGAAAGAAAAATACATGGCATTAAGAACAGGAAGGTCACAGGAAGACCTCTAAACCTGATAGATTAAGTTGTTGACCTCTCAGGATCCTAAAATGAACAATGCCATTGATTGAATCGACCATGTATTGTGATATTATTATCATGGATTAAGACCACTAAGATAAAACTAAATATCTGGTTAACTGTACACAATCTCTGTATCATTGTTCATATAATCTATATATTGAACAGTTGATAAAACATGCAAGATTAATCTACACGCTTCATATCAGCTGTCTCCCGTACTATCTCTTCTAAACAAGAAACCAGAGGAATACCAAATATAACCAAATAAACACACATATGATGTTTGATATTTCGTCCTGCTGACGTTTCGTCCACAGAGGTTTTTATTAGTGCTGGGTATTGCCACTGCAGTCACGATACAATATGTATTGCGATTTAGATGCTACGATACGATTCATATCATGATTCATAACCAGGTCAATATTTACCAAGGAAATTAATCATATTGACGATATATCATGTCAGTGCTGGTTTTTATGAAGAGGAAGCCATGTTGGCTCGGTGTGGAAGACACTGACTCACTAACCAGGATGTTCAGGGATCGATCTCAGTGTTGGCTGAGAAAGTTCCTCAGGATTTTCCAGGCTGGTTTTCCCTTGTCAGTGGTGCAGGACACAGAGCTAGCAAGTTAAAGTGTCAGGTCATTTTGATTGGACAAAAAAACACTTTCACGTAAAAGAACCAGTTGGCACCAGTTTAACTTCTGTGACCATTTTATTTGGATTGTACATAGTATATATGTTTCGTACCTCCTGTCTGTATCAGTATTGTGCTTGATAACGACAAGAGAATCATTGTTGAAACGTAGCTTTAATAGAAATACAGTAATTGTTATCCATAGAATTGTTGTGTTTATTGAAAATACTCCTTGTGTGCTTCACCTACATGTACTTTTTGTTACACTCTTTGAAAGTGTTACTGCTGACAAAATAATTAAATAAATGAAATGAAATAGCCTTTATTATCTTACTTTTCTGCACCAACCAAGCTCATGAAGACCTAATCAAATAAGAGTGTGATATAACTCAATTTTATTTACTAACTGCATTGACTTTACTTGAGAGCTCATCTCTACTTCATCTTCTTCATTTGTATCAACTGTTAAACTCAGTTATATGTTATATGCTTGATAATGACTTGTGAAATAAACCATAGTAATTGTTATAAATAGTGTGTTATTTGTTAAACTCGGTCTTACAATTTCACAGATTTTTATTCTTGCAATTATTTTACTTTTTTTCACCCATCTTTTAAATTATTTTTTTTACAAGTGATGAAGCTTGGTGTATAGTTTCACTACATCAATACAGTGACTAAGTTCAATAAGGAGCGTTTTCTGTTTAGTCTAAGTACATGTAGATGTATTATAAGAGCCATTTTATTTTATTCACCAATTGATGTTGTTTCAGATTTCGTAAAATGTGCCATATTTCAGTCACAGATTTTCACCACTGTTCCTTTTTTTTTTACCCTATTGAATTAGCCCCTATTACCACCTTTATCACTTATTTAACCTCGGAAACATTGGTGGCCACAGCTGCTGTCCTTATCACCATAATGCGTAGAACCGACAACCATGTGACATGTAATTATTCAATCTCAGAATATCATTCTAAAGACTGCATTATCTTAAAACATTAATCATTCAAATTATCTGATAGAACTTTACTCCAAATTAAAATTCTTGGTGACCAAAGCTGCAGTTTACCGATTTTTTTTATCACCGAAACTCCTCGAACCAGCAAGAATATGACATGTAGTTACTCAATCTCAAAACAGAATTATGAGCAGAACAGTAGGACGTTAAACCCCATTTGATTTCATTTCAAAACAGAATTTTCAAGGCTGCATGTTCTTGAAATTAAAATTCTGTATGTACCTGTAGTTAAGATCTTGACAATTGGAAACATTAATCATTGAACTGTCTGACTGGTCGTCTGCTGGTGTTAGACTGCTGCCAGCACATCTACAACATAATGTAACATCCATGTGACACCTATTGTGAGAACTATCAGGATTCCCAATACAAATAAAGCCTGCTGATACAACCTTGTAGGATAACCTTTACAATTAAATTAGCCTTCGGTCAAATTATAGTTATGTTTACAAACAATCAGGTTGCTAAAGTAAGGTCTTTGTTAGAAGGGGTGCATGCCCCAAGACTATCTGCTAAATAAATAATGATAATTGCTTGTTAGAATACAGGCATTCACATTGTGAAACTGGAGGAGACAGTATTTTTAATGGCATAAATCCAGTACTAAAGGTGATTCAGAGTTCAGATTTGTATTTTTATTAAGCTTTAGCTGAAGTTCTAGTATAAGATTTTATTCTATAAACTTTCTATGTTGAACAGCATGGAAACATGAAAAAAGTAAATATAGTAAAAAAAATAAACAAGTATGAATAATTGAACTGTGCCGTTTCACTATAATTGATATAATGATAATAGGGGTCCCACTTTTCCTCCCACTGCTGAAGAAACCTAAGCACAAGTGAATTATTAAAATAAATTTGCACCATCTGTTTCTTTAGAAATGAGTAGACATCAGACTCTATTTCTCTCCCAACATGTATATAAATATGGATTTTGAACAATACATATCCAGACAATTAAGATTATATTATTAATATGTAATTTTTATATTGTAATTATAAAGTTATAAATTTAACTATAATGTACGTATTATAGAAATTGTATAAAAGCATTATCTTAATTTAGATCAAAATTAATATCGAGATTCTTCTTTGTGATAAGTTAATTTAAATGCTACTTGAAATTGATTATTCAAATGTAATTAAAACATAATCAAATGTAATTAAAACATAATCAAATGTAATTAAAACAACTATTTTTAACAGGGTCTCAGAAATAAAAGTCTGTGTACGTATGAAATTTAAACGCCAAAATGTAGATGAATGCTGTATTTACCTTGTCTGAAAAATTCAGCGCAAAAATATTGAGTGGTTTGTACTGAACTTCAAAATAGCTTACCCGGACACATAACCCTTTGAAGATTTCGGGTCAATTTTTTTGTTGGTTGATCTGATATTCTATTATTGTTCCTTTAGAGGTCAAAACTGTGAGTGAGTGGTGCATGTACTGTCCTTGATAACGAACAGAAAATTTCACCTACACGTTATTTTTAGAGATTAAAAGTCTGGTTTTATCCAGACACCATATAATACAGCTTGTGACACCGGTCTCCATTATGAAGACTGACAGGTTTAAGTTGTTGGAAAATGTATCACATATATGGAGTTAGTTGCTCAGCCCTAAGGTATAGGTTTTTAAGGACTTTTCATACAAAAAAGCAGTTTTATTCTCCTAAATATAATCAAGATTGGTCCTTTAATTCTAACAGGGATTATAAAATCCTACATGTTAGGACACTACAGGTTCTAGAGTGCCGTGCTTCGACCTCTAGCTGGCCAGTCACCTCTGGCTTGCGGCTGGTCCATAACAAAATGTATTCAAATCCACTAAATATCACAGGATAACGATGGCATCAAGAGTTGATTATGGTCTTGTCATAGATCTGCAAGAGAGAGAGAGAAATGGGGTTTAACGTCCACTCGACACAAACTAGGTCATTTCGGGACTAACATATGGTTTAATTTTATTTCAACAATTCACTTGCGCGTAGGGGTCTTTAGCAGTGGGAGGAAACCGGAGGACCCGGAGAAAACCCACGAGGTTGGACAGGTGACCCTACTCCTTGTCACATACAACCGGGGATTCAAAACCACGCCAGTCGACTCAATGACAGACTTTATGATACAGCGCGCGCACGCTAACCATTCAGCCATCCAACCCCACCCCTGGTGTGAGCGTATGTGGCTTGGATATAGGGCCGTCTTCTCAACCGCATGGGTTTACAACAAAGACCCCTGCAATATCACCTTTGGTGCAAGCGAATGTTAAACATCAACAACAACAACATCACTGCAGATCTATCTTATTCATAACAGGGATTATAGGATTCAATTTGATTTTTGTTTGGTTCTTATTTTTGGCATTCTAATCAGATCCTTTGTATATTGGTCCAATAATAAAACCATTTTGAGATACAATGAGTTTTATTAGTTACTGTGTAAAATAATGAGTTGTTATTAAAGACATTGTGTTTAGAGATTGTTGGGTTTGATGAGAAACAGACATGAATGATAGCTTATTAGAAGTTTATTAGCAGACATTGTGTAGAAATCAGAATACTGAGTCTGGTCATTTATTGGTACTGACCTTCCTGAAACAGCTGATACAAGGCCACACAAAATAATTCAGTAGAAATAACAATATTATTAGACAGTTTGTTTATCACATCTAGTTTTAAGTTAAAACTTGTATTTAGTCTGGAAGGATTTATGAATATAATTCAAATGAAGAAAACTATTTTAAAATCTCTAAATGCAGATTAAAAATTTACATGAACTTCTTGTATTTTTGATTAACATGGTGGTTCTCAAACTTTTTTGCCAAGGGCAAACCTTGGAACAGTGAACACATGAAAAAAAAATAGCGGCACAGCTAGCTAAATATATATGAAAAATATTTGAATTTTGCAAAAATAAAGTCATAGACGGTATACAACCGTAGACACAGACTAATCATAGACACATAGAACGACTCAAACCAAATAAAGTAAAACACAGCTATGAACGTATCAGTAGACACCAGTGAATACTAAATTGGGATCACATGATTTTTCGCATTTTCTTAGTATTATTAGTATGTCGTTCAAAATTTTGCGGCACACTTAGGAAGATCTCGCGGCACACTGGTTAAGAATCACTGGATTAAGACAATGGCAAAGGCAGGATTTTCCAGTAGGCGGCTGGGGAACTCCCCCAGCATCGATCAGAAAGCAGAAAAATTAGCTCATTAAAGCTGGATATAACTAGTTTCAAATGTAAAGCACCATACATTTCAAATTAATATTCTTTGTGGCACTAGATGAAAACCTTGCAAGTACCTACTGAAATGTTAAGATCTCACAGATTTGTAGGAACAAGGAAACAAGGAAACCATGAATTAAACAAGTGAGCCTTTTAATTTCCAAATAACCATAGCATTAAAGTGGGTTTAGACTTTGCCCAAAACTACTTTTATTAATGGCTATTTTATGCTGCTTGACCAGAGCTTTGGTCATTACAGATAATTATAACTTGCCTTTCTGAATGGTCAAGTGGTGAAACGGTCAGTTCAAGTGATAACTGGTGAATCTCAAAGGATATGACTGAAGACAGAGTGGTCAGTGAGATAGACAATAAAAGGAAGAATATTTTAGGAGACTTTTCTCAGTAATATTATACCTTAAAGCCTATTTTCATTACATTTTGGTTTATTTCCATTTCTGATCATAAAATGAAAGTATCAACAATTTCTTATTCTCGGCAATTCAGCCACATGTCTTGAGTACAGGCCTGCAAATAACAGATTTAGCTGAATGTGACAAAATGTCAGACACTACAACTGAACTAGTTCATATAGTATTATCTGATATTTTAAACTTTGTGTCAGACATGTATTAGAGGGGTATTAGGTAAGATTAGATAAAGAGTTGACTGTTCTCACTATAATAGTTAAAAAATAGAGGATAATGAAAACAGAATATGATGAAAATTTCAGTCAGATTGCCTCAATCATCATTACTACTAATAAACAAAGTCTTGATTATCTAATTTTATGTTAAATCATCCATAACAAAATGTATTCAAATCCACTAAATATCACAGGATAATGATGGCATCAAGAGTTGATTATGGTCTTGTCATAGACCTGGAAGAGAGAGAGAGAGAGAGAAATGGGGTTTAACGTCCACTCGACACAAACCAGGTCATTTCGGGACTAACACATGGTTTAATTTTATTTACATAATTCGCTTGCGCGTAGGGGTCTTTAGCAGTGGGAGGAAACCGGAGGACCCGGAGAAAACCCACGAGGTTGGACAGGCGACCCTACTCCTTGCCACGTACAACCGGGGATTCGAAACCACGCCAGTCGACTCAATGACAGACTTTATGATACAGTGCGCGCACGCTAACCATTCAGCCATCCAACCCCCCGACCTGCAAGAGGCAGATTTAGCTCTTGCATATTGCATGTTAATAATATCAACAATATGGTCAGTTCCTGGACCATAGTACGATCGTACTTGTTTAATTATAGAAAAGCACTGACTCGCTATCCTACTCTTTCATTCAGTTGAATTTCTTAGATATTGGATGATTCTAATTTTGATGTAAAACGTTCCCAAGGTTGCAGTCAGACATATTTGTAATTAGAGTATGTTTAGAACAGGTATTCCGAATCTGGTTTGGGCCATGCCTTAACACCTGAAAAAGGTATTATTTGAATGTCATTAGTTTTAAAATCATTGGTAAGCTTCATAAGCCGTAAGATGACAGCAGTTTCTGTTCACATGTAAAATAATATATATATTTTGTGTAAATGAGACAAAAAGGTATGATATATCTAAATATATATATTTTGTGTAAATCAAGACCAAGAGGTATGATAGATCTAAACCTCCCGTCAGACCGGAGTGATGTCCTTATTGCGTAGCTGAGATCATTTTCCGTTGCCGTATTAGTGCTGTAAGGATGCCACTCCGGTCTGACGGGGGTATAAGCGATAGTAATATATATATATATATTTTACATAAATCGAGACCAAGAGGTATGATATATCTAAAGGGATAGTAATATACATTTTTTATGTAAATCAAGACCAAAAGGTATATATCTAAGGAATAGTAATATAATTATATTTTTTTGTAAATCAAGACGAAACGGTATAATATATCTAAGAGATAGTAATATAATATATTGTGTAAATCAAGACCAAACGGTATAATATATCTAAGAGATAGTAATATAATATATTGTGTAAATCAAGACCAAACGGTATAATATATCTAAGAGATAGTAATATAATATATTGTGTAAATCAAGACGAAACGGTATAATATGTCTAAGAGATAGTAATATAATATATTGTGTAAATCAAGACCAAACAGTATAATATATCTAAGAGATAGTAATATAATATATTGTGTAAATCAAGACCAAAAGGTATAATATATCTAAGAGATAGTAATATAATATATTGTGTAAATCAAGACCAAAAGGTATAATATATCTAAGAGATAGTAATATAATATATTGTGTAAATCAAGACCAAAAGGTATAATATATCTAGGAGATAGTAATATAATATATTGTGTAAATCAAGACCAAAAGGTATAATATATCTAAGAGATAGTAATATAATATATTGTGTAAATCAAGACCAAAAGGTATAATATATCTAAGAGATAGTAATATAATATATTGTGTAAATCAAGACGAAACGGTATAATATATCTAAGAGATAGTAATATAATATATTGTGTAAATCAAGACCAAAAGGTATAATATATCTAAGAGATAGTAATATAATATATTGTGTAAATCATGACCAAAAGGTATAATATATCTAAGAGATAGTAATATAATATATTGTGTAAATCAAGACCAAAAGGTATAATATATCTAAGGAATAGTAATATATATATATTTTTTGTAAATCGAGACCAAAAGGTATGATATATCTAAGCCATCACTTGCCCCAAGTGTAAAGATTATCTTTTTATTTTCTATACAAATTAGTGGACGGTTTGATTTGATTGATGTAATTAATCAGGATGAAAGATGACAGAGATTAGTGTAGCAGAGGATGTAAGGTAGTGCGAGGTAATTCAACCAGTGACATTAGTCAGGGTGGATCACAGCTACAATAGTCAGGGTGGATTACAGTGTATCAAATTTAATGACAAATGATCATGAATAACTGGTTAGAACTTGTTGATGGTCATTAGAGTGACCTGTCCACTAATAGTACTAGAAAAGGGGTGACCTGATAAATGTACTTTTCTTGTAAATGTAAATATGTTCTACAATGAAAATGATTAAATTACTGGATCTCTAGATTGTACAGTATGGTTGGCCGAATGGATTAACATGTGCATGTTAGATCGTAAGGTCTGTCATTGAGTTGAGTGGCGTGGTTTCGATTCCCTGCTTGTACGTGACAAGAAGTAGTGTCGTCTATCCAACACCATAGGTTTTCTCCGGAAACTGCTGGCTGCGGAGATGCAGTGAATGTTTTAGGGGGGGAGGGAACACAGTCTGCAGTAGATATTTTAGAGCTATGGTCGGCAACTTTTTTTCTTCGGGGAGCAAAACATTTTTTTAGGGGGGGGGGCCCCCCCTTGTCCCCTCCCCCCTTGTCCCCTCCCCCGCCAGTTTAGGAGCAGAACAGTAGGACGTTAAACCCCATTTCATTTCATTTCCTTGCCCCCCCCCTCCCTGACTACGGGTCTGCCCCTACAGCTAATAATATAAAGACCCCTACACAAGCAAATTATTGAAATAAAATGTAACTATATGTTAGTCTTGAAATGACCTAGTTTCTGTCAAATTAATGTTAAACCCTTTACCCTCTCTTTGTACAGTATGAGAGTTTTATGTGAAGCCTGTTTTTGACCAAATGTCATTTAAAGGGGGGATATTTACAGATCTGGAAATAATGACTTGACTTGTACCTGACAAAATGTCTGGCATTAATGAACTACTACCTGACATTTAAAACTTTGTGCAGGTATAAAACAAAACATCCCAAAAAATATCTGTAAATTGACCCAAGTTTGGATACCAGGGCCCTGTTTCTCGAAATCTTAACTAAAAATAAAATCCAAATTTTATTAGATACTTCAATTTTGATTGGCTAAGCACTAAAATCAATCTAATATTATCCAATCAAACTACTAAAATTTGGATTTTATCTTAGTTAAAATTTCGTGAAAGAGGCCCCAGTGCTAAACCCACATATTTTAGGAGAAGATAAAAATAATACAAATTTTCAATTTATCATATCCTTATAAAATACTGAAGTGAATTCAACAATTTGTGGACTGATTTTCCTTTTAGAGACTATACTTTCACAATATCATAGTTTGCAAGGGATTCCTCGAACCCTCAAATCACGACCTGGCTCGGTGAGTAGGACGTTGGCTCCCTAACCTGGAGGTCCCGTGTTCGATCCCTGCATTGGCTGAGAAAGTTCATCAGGATTTTCTGGCGTGGTTCCCCCTCGTCAGGGACAACATATAGTCATTCGGACAGGACAAAGAACCAAGGTCCCATGTACACTTTGGTGTGCACGTAAAAGAACCCTGCCCGTTTTCATTAGCCCAGTAGAAGCAGAACAGTAGGACGTTAAACCCCATTTTATTTCTTTTCATTTCATTTCTTTAGGGCAGGCTACGTTCAGATGGTCAAAATAAACCAGCTTGGTAAAAAAAAAGCCTTCTTAAGCACGGGTAGCAAGCGAGCTGGGACTTTTAAACTTTTTATTTGCCAAACTTTTACATTCAGACAACAAATGTAAGCTATCAAGTTTAAAATTTCCAGTAGTTTCTAATCAGCCTTTAAACGAATATTAGTGTCAAAATAATTCTACAGTCCTGTCTGTTAGGATATTATCACAGACTGATGTATGAGAGATGTGTCCAAAAACAAAGCCATAAAAAATACATATCTGTCTTGTTTTTAATTTAAATAATGTTGACAACTCTTCCTCCAACTTGATGGATGGCAATTCAACATGGAAGCTTGATGAATGACAAAATACTTTATTATGGGTAAATTGCAGCTTCTAGTCATATTATAAATTACTGTACTTTTAGTTGTATCAGTGAATTAACTGTTCTGTCAAAATGTAAAAAAGAAAAACTTTCAAAGCGAAATGAAATTGCGAAGGAAATGTCTGTCGTTTTGAAAAATAAAAAACCCTGGATAAACAGCTTTCATTTTGAAATAGAAGATAAACAATGACTGTATTTTTCTCAGGATTATTGAGGAAATTTTAGCGTCTTAAACACAAAACAAAACATCCAGAAAAAATGGAAGTAAACTGACCGATGTTTGTAGAGAGACTAGCGCTAAACTTGATATTTTAAGAAAAGATAAAGAAACTCTCACTCCTAAATATGGATAAGATTAAAAAAGAATATTAAGAAATCCAAACATCCACTTGGGGTGTCAGGCCTGACCTCTGAACTTTAGGGGTCATAGTGTATAAAGGTTTCCCCTTAAATGATTTTAATAACAGTGCCTGGTGGGTTGAGGGCTTTAAGGGTCAATTTACTGTTAGCTTATCAAAGGGTTTTTATGACTTGAACTCTAGGTCATTCAATCTTTAGAAGTTTACATGGATTGTATGTGACTTGATAATAGAATCTTCACAGATTTACTGTTATTCCAAAACAAAGAAGTTTGTCTACATCTTCAAGTCTCTTTCTGACACTTTGATGTTATTGTTGTTTTCAGTCTGGAAGAGCAAATAAAACTGAAATGTAATCTATGTGAACTGCTTGCTGTTTAAAAGGACCCCTTGCTGAGTTATGGGACATGCTTGTCTAGTTTCACCCATTAAAAACCTTTAAAAAGGGGTGGTTTCAAAATGCTGACATGAGTGGGTAGCTTTAATACCCTTTGTGATGATTTCTGCCAATTCTGCAAAGAGAGAACCCTAGTTTATTTCGATTCTTGCAAACTAAAAATATTATCGAAAATGTTTATAAATTTATACATGTTCTTTATAAGGACAAAACCTCTTCATATAAAACATTATATTGATTTACATTGTCTTTGTTCAAGTTGGATTTTATGCATAGATTTTTTTATTGCGCTATATAAATATCTTGTTAGAGACACACATTTAGTGACCTGTTAAAGGTAATTTTAATAATGTCGATAAATCACAATAGACAATACAATGAAACCTGCCAACAAAACAGAACAAGCAGTGTGCACTTCCCTGCACCAGTCTGGTTAATAAAGATAGGCATAAGCCATTCTTCCCCACAAAAATATGCTACAGTCTACTCTTATTTCTTTTGCCAACTTTCAGGGGATCTTCCAACCTCGTGGGGGTCCTGCGGTTTCTTCCCACTTCTAAACGAATTATTGAAATAAAATTCAACCATGTGCTAGTCCCGAAATGACCTAGTTTGTGTCGAGTGGACGTTAAACCCCATCTCTCTTTCAGGGGATCTTTAACATGCTGTTAATAGTATATACAGGAAGGAAACCTGGAGAAACTCATGAGGTTGGACTGGCGACCCCACTCCTTGACAAGTGATCACATACAAGTTTGGGATGGATCTAAAGCACACTTGTTTGACAACTCAACCACTTCCCTCCCCACCCCGCCATCTCTCCACCCTTAAGTGTACATAGTGGTAAATTGGCTAGCTACATGAACACAACATAACATCACTCCTCTCATAAATGACCTAAGTGGTATGGGGTGTTCCTTAAAGCATAAAAAATGCATCTTATCTTCTCTGTGACACACATCCCTACGTATTGCTAATGTTAACAACAGACCCTCTGTACGTTGAAGACTAGGAGGTTCTGGGTGACTGAAACTGAAGTGGTATTGAGTGTTCCAAAATGCAAAACTACACATTTTACTTCTCTGTAACACTCCTCACAGCTTCTAGCTACAAGACCAAAAACAAGCCTTGAGTTAAAGATACATTAGATAAGATTTTAATAAAGAGTTGGCCATTCTTGATGTAATAGTTCAAAACTAGATGATAAAATATTGAAAATTTTAGTCAAACTAATTTATTCTGAACGAAATTATCACTGCACTATTAGAAGTTTCGACTAGAGAATTGCCGATCGTTTGACTGACAGACAATAACTCCATCCACATATTCTTGATTATCAAGTAACATTCTCAATGCCTACGGTACCCTCGATTGTCAGTCCTTTCATCGGCAGTCTCTGGTTGTGACGTCAGTGATTGACGGTAAATGTTAGCTTGGTCAGCCATTTAATGATTTAATCATTAAATGGACGACTGTTTAAATTTAAGTTGTATCCAAGCCATCCGAGGGTCTACAGAATTAATTTTGGGCTTGTTATATAAATAAAGGCCTAATTAATAATTTCTATAACATTTGAAGCCTATAAAAAGACTTGCAATAGGCAGATTTAGCTCTTATCTAATGTATCTTTAATGAAATTTGTTCAGTAATTTTAAACAACAATCAATTCAGTAAAAACCAGCTGAGTTAATGAAATTTGTTCAGTAATTTGCAATTCAGCTAGTGAACTGAAACCTTGAGTAGAGGTGTGAAATTGTGTACGGCAATTTATCAGTTTTATTTAGTCCTAATCACGTACAGATGTTACACGAACACCTTTATATTTATCAGGCGTAATTTCAGAGCTTGGAAAATTTCTGTTTGCCTCCGGGACCTCAGCTTCTACTGTTTACATTTTACAAGAGGTAAACAAAGAGAGTGAAGTGAAAGTTATTTTGAAATGGTCCCTGTGGGATCTGGAGGGACAGGTGGTACATCTTGTCTTTACACAGTTGCCCAGATTAACCAGTGGTAATAATGAGCTTACTACGCAATTTCCAACACGAAGCTACAGTAGTGGTTTTGCAGTTGTTAAGTGTTAAAATTAGTAATTTAAATATTCCCTGAAAAATATATTCTGTACTTTATATCTTTATCTGGATCCCGTGCCCAGCATTGTGGGTTATCTCTTGTACAGCTTCCTCTCACTGTTTTAGAGCCCCATGTACATAAAAATAAACCATATCTCAGTCTCAAAATAACCTAGGTGTAATCAGTGGTGATTAAATTCCATTTCTATCTATTCTGTCTTGCTAAATATCTAAATAGCACCTATATGCTTTTGGACCAAGATCTGGTCGCCAAGCACTACTCATCTTCCTCCTTGGACACTTGTGCATTGATTGACTCACTTCAATGAATCACAATTCCAAGATGACAGGGATAACATCGTGCTCGGTTCCTGATCTATAAATTAAGATTTGTACATACTGGTAGTCAATTTACAATTTTCACTTACCAAATAGCAATCATACACATATCGTATCAACCAGAACCCTTTTGTTATTTCTTTTATTTATATTGCTAGAAATTACAGATAATAAACTCAAGAGCTGATATTTCAAACAGTTCTAGTTCTATGATGTTTCAAACAAAACAGAAGACCATTCACATTTGTTTTTGTAAACATTTGTATAGTAACATAATATGCATAATTGATAGAGCACACAGCAAACATACACTGTATATTTAATCAGAGAGTAGAACATTATAATTACTGAAATACTCTACCTTTGTCAGCTGTGATATAAACATGTAATATAAACATGCCTACATCCAGGATAGGGATGAAGACTTGGCTAAATTATGTAATAAGGGCCCTGTTGCAATCTAATTATGTAATTAGGGCCCCGTTGCAATCTTTTTAAGTAATTAGGACCTGTCACCATGTAATTAGGGCTGGGTTGCAACCTTATTAGGTTATAAGGGCTTGTGGCAATATAATTATGTAATTAGGGCAGGTGGAAATATAATTAAAACTAGATAGAAATATTGTTTTGTGTTCTGTCGTCTTAATGCAATGGCACGCTGGCCTGTTGCCCAGGGATCCCTCGGGCCCCATGCTAATCTAATTTAAGTATGTTGTGACTTGCTGTCAATATATAAATACAGTATTTTTCTGTGTTGATTCATCTTTGCTGTACAACATGTGTTTTAATGTTTAATACATTGATTTTGTTGGTAGTACTAATAATATGAAAAATATATGTTTAATTTTATCAACCATTTACATTTATATTCCTGTGAGTGGGGGCCTTTAAAGCTGTTAAGATGGTCCTAGTGGACCCCTTTAGTGGTACTGCTGGGTATTGCCACCGCAGTCACGATATGATATGTATTGCGATTCAGGTGCTCCGATGCGATTAAATATTTACTGCCATGAAAACAACAGGATAAGTGAAAAAGTGATATTTTCAGTCCACATCACAATATTGATGTGGATCAAAATAAGGACCAAAACAATTTAAAGGTCACCGGAAAAGCATCAATTTTTTTTTAAATAATGCAAGTAATTATGTCAACATATCCTTTCCATAAGTATAACCCGAGCCCGAACGTCAATATTACCTGCAACAGGTAAATTTCAACATTAGTAATTTCCGCCGTTCTCCGTCGGTAGTCGGAACTTTCCATCAATAAGCAATCCGTGACGTCATTTTAGTCCTTCTGCACATAGAAATATAGACTAGAATATGAGCAGAAGGACTAAAATGACGTCACATTTACGGAAAGTTACGACTACCCACGGAGAATGGCGGAAATTGCTAACGTTGAAATTTACCTGTTGCAGGTAATATTGACATTCGGGTTCGTGTTATACTTATGGAAAGGATATGTTGACATAATTACCTGCTTTATTTAAAAAATTTATGAACCTTTTCCGGTGACCTTTAAGAGTGTTTGTGTACCTATAGATAATATGTGACATAGATAATTAAGGTTACTTACTGAAGCAACAAAAAAAATAATCGCGATGCATTGATTCATCATGTCGCGATTCAGTACTTGAATCGTGAGAAGATGAATCATGATACATCGATTCAATGATATATCATGCCAGCGCTATTTAATGGTAGGACTTTAGGTTAGATTGTGGCCCTGTCTACATTTCACAAAATCGTGCAATTTATTTCAGTGCAAGTGCATAATGCTTTCATAACAAACTTTGATTTTTATTTTCCAGGCTCGTGAAGGTCAATGGCCGAGACCAACAAACTACTGCCCCTTAGATCTTTTTTCTGGGTAAGTTAGAGCATTGAAGTTAGAATGTTCCATTTCAGATATAAGGGAAAGCAAGATCATTGTTTTGTGGCTGAGGAAGTTGAAGTAGTTCAGACATGTTATTAAAATTAAACATATGTTTCTGTGTAGGTTGAATCTGGAATACGATACATTGGAGAGGAAATATGGATCAATATTTAATTAAAATATATACTTCGTATTTTCTTTTATATACATGATACAGTAACTAATGCTTTACAGATTTAACAATAACATGCTGTTTATTATCAACAGTTAAACATTAGGGTAGGCAGTCGCGTACTGGGAAGGGGGGGGGGATGAAGAGGAGGTGATGACCTCAGGCATCCATGTCAAATCAAAGTTGCTTTATTGAATCCCAGGTTTGATGGCCGAATGGTAAGCATGTGCACGTTGTATCATTAGGTCTGTCATTGAGTCAGCTGGTGTGGTTGTAAGAGACACACATTTAGTGACCTGTTTAAAGTTAATTTTAATAATGTCGATAAATCATAATAGACAATACAATGAAACCTGCCAGCAAAACAGAACAAGCAGTGTGCATTTTTCTGCACCAGCCTTGTACGTGACAAGGAGTAGGGTCGCCTGTCCAACCTCGTAGGTTTTCTCCGGGTCCTCCAGTTTCCTCCCATAGCTAAAAGACTTTTACACACAAGCGAATTATTGAAATAAAATTCAACCATATGTTAGTCCCGAAATGACCTAGTTTGAGTTGAGTGGACGTTAAACTCCATTTCTCTCTCTCTGATTCTGTTGTTTATCGAGAAAATAGCGTGCAGGGAGAGGGGCAGAGGAGGCAACGTCTTTAGGGCATCCAACGAAAGGTGGTTCATTGAGTAAGGTGCTGGCTCGTTAACCAGGAGATCCCAGGTGTATCGATCCTGGTGTTGGTCCAGAAAGTTCCTCTGGATTTTTCAGCATGTTTTCCCCCTTTCTAGTTGTTTTGATGGGACAAAAAAACGTGGAAATTCCATGTTGAGTGTCCAGTGCCCTAACCACTTACCAGTAACAGGCATGGCCCCCATTAAAACAATGGGCTAATGGGAATATGGTGTCAACTTTTTCAGCCTTTTAGAAAATGATACATTTATAATAGAAGAAATTCTGGAGTTTGAACATTAATAAATTGATTCTTGAATAATGTTTGAAAAAATATGTCGGTGATATAAGTAAAGCTATGTCTCAAAATTTAGGATAGTAATTAAAGTTTACGGGTTGTAGTTGAGTACAGTAGTTGTAGGTCAGAACTTGACTGATTATTCAAGCATGATATTACTCTCAAGGTCTTCTTGTACCCTGTCTGTCAAATCCACTATGTTATTGTTTACCGCATAGAAAGCTCTGCTGACGTTTGATTGGTTGAAAACTGTACATTATTCGCACTTATATACTAAAAGCAGTTTGATTGGTTGAAATCTGGGTTGACTAGCACAAGTTGTTGTTTGTAGGGGAAGGTTAAACTTTACAGCTGATTTGTGTGTACCTACCACCTGCCTTTCTCTCCACCAATCAGAACAGGGGGTTGTCGTCTAAAAATAGTATTTGGGCTATGTTATTGAAATGTGTTGCTATGTGCACATAGGTTCAATCCAATATTAAAAGTAA
Source organism: Patella vulgata (assembly GCF_932274485.2). NCBI lineage: Eukaryota > Metazoa > Mollusca > Gastropoda > Patellidae > Patella > Patella vulgata. The sequence goes on from NC_065885.2 coordinate 12,626,001, forward strand.
AATTAAAATCTATTTTATCAGATTCGACTCTCTCTCTGTAGCCATGACAGATTTTTATTTACAAATCATGGACCACATTCATGACACAACTTAATAGAAATAAACATTTTGTGAACCTTTGCCAAAATACTGGTAAACAAAATTTAATTAGGTTGCTGGCCTTCATTAAGTTTTGATTATTTCTCCAAATGGCAAGGGGGGTTGGGTGGCTGAATGGTAGGCATGTGAGCGCTGTATTATAAAGGCTGTCATTGAGTCAACTGGCGTGGTTTCGAATCCCCGGTTGTACGTGACAAGGAGTAGGGTTGCCTGTCCAACCTCGTGGGTTTTCTCCGGGTCCTCCGGTTTTCTCCCACTGCTAAAGACCCCTACGCGCAAGCGAATTATTGCAATAAAAATTAAACCATATGTTAGTCCCGAAATGACCTAGTTTGTGTCGAGTGGACGTTAAACCCCATCTCTCTCTCTCTCTCTCTCTCTCTCTCTCCAAATGGCAAAGTACTGGTAAACAAAAGTTGAAGTTTATTAAACATAAATTATGCAAGAGCTAAATCTGCCTATTGCAGGTCTTTCTTTAGGCCTGAAATGTTATATAAACTATTAATTAAAAATTTGTCATTTATTAACATGACAAGACCATAATCAACTCTTGGTGCTATCTGATGGGTCCGATTAAACATGCATTATGCAAGAGCTAAATCTGTCTAATGCAGGTCTTTCTTTAGGCCTGAAAGTTTATATAAACTATTAATTAGACATTTATTAACATGACAAGACCATAATCAACTCTCAGTGCCATCTGATGGGTCTGATTTTTCATAGATTTGAATCTGATCTACCGCTCAACAGTCCCCCTATTGATGATTATGGATAATCAAGACTTTGTTTATTATCGTAACAACGGTAACAATGCCGATCGCTTCTACAATTTTATTAAAATGAGTATTTCTCCTCTCAGAGTGAAGTAATTTGATGAAAATGCTCAGAATATTCCCATTACTTTATATTTTTTTGAACTATTATAGCGAGAACTGTCAGCTCTAATCTTCCATAATGTCACTTTAAGTTTTGATTATTTCTTCAAATGGTTTGATTTTCATACAAATAAATGTTAAATCTAAAACCATTAATATTAACAGTTGACATGTAATAAATGTTAAATCTAAAACCATTAATATTAACAGTTGACAAGTAATAAATGTACAATGAAAGTCAAAAACTAATAAAGTTTTATTGAATTTTGAAAACCAATTTCAAATAAATTGCACAATAATTGAGTAAATTTAGAATTTATGTGTTATATGACTTAAAAAGCAGCCAAAAAATCTCTTTATTATGGGCTTGAAAAACTACATTTTATATAAATTGTTTTAATGGCATTTAGTAATGTATTCCATAGATTTGAGTCCTATGGTGATAAAATAAATGGATAAAAATTATGCAAACACAGATTATGAATGTAATTTATTTTTTAAAAGGATCCAATTTATTATAGGCCTGGACTAGTTTTAATATGACAGGGCATAAAGTGAAATATGGTGGCGACATAAATGATAAAAATAATGCAAACATTGTTTCTTTGCTGGTTTTTGCTGGTCCCTCCATCTTGCACCACTGACAAGGGGAAACCGCTCCAGAAAATGAAGAGGAACTTTTTCGGCAAACACCGGAAGAGATACGGAGCCCTCCTGGTTGGAGAGAGAGAGGGCTGCGTTTTACTCACTGAGTCACCGCGTCTCCTCACGACTTAAAACCCCTACTTGCAAGTGATTTAATGAAATGTTAGTCCCGAAATTACCTAGTTTGTACTGAGTAGATGTTAAACCCCATTTCTCTCTTTCAATTTTTATTCGTGGTGTGCACTGTGCAGTGACATCTGGGCCTGCCCCTTTGAAGTTATACCTCAGCAGACCTTGCTGCCATTAAGTTTTAAGAGCTCAGGGGGTGTGTTCCAAACTTCAATTTTTTTTTTCAAAATATAAATGTAAGTATGTTTTTGAAGATGATGCCAATTCGATTATTAAAAAAAAACTGGATTCACTTTACTTACAAATCTGCTTGATTAAAATTTCAAACATAAAAGAAATTCACAAAATTTGAATTTTGTTATTTCTGGCAGACGTACTAAAATGAATATGTTACATATTTAGATATTAACGATCAAATTTATGATCATTACAAATATTGACACATAAATTAAGCTTGATATAATGTTAAACTGGTTTTATAGTGACATGTCGAGGTTTGTCAAACAATAACGATGATATTATCATTAAATGTTGATCTTGGCATGTTTTGGTATTGTTCTGTTTGAAAAAGACAGGTTTGACATCAATTAATCAGAGCAATAAGTAAATAAATCCGTTAAATATTGAATTCCTGCCAAATAAACGAATATAGGATGTGTGTCAAAAGTTCTTAGAGTATCCAAGTGATTGTGATATGTTTAAAGTACAGTGAAGAAATAAAATTTATTTATTGGAATTGCGAAATAAAAGAATCACTCTGGTATCAAGTTAACGTCGGAAAAACTCATTCATTACACCGTTTATTAAAGTCATTTGAAGAATTGTGAAACCCTTGCGATCTGGACTGTGTGAAAGTTTATTCTCTAAAAGACGAAATAATAGAGAAATAGGGTTTAACGTTCACTCGACACAAGCTACGTCATTTCAGGACATCTACTCAGCATTTAGGTCTTTGGTTGTGGGAGGAAACCGAAGGACCCAGAGAAAACAGAAAGCAATTCTTAAGAATTTGTTAAGCAACCAGCTATGCTGTGCACATACAAATAATTTAAAAGCGATGGTTCATGGATGACCAATCCATGGTCACATGACAAGTGTGTAAGATGTTTGCTCGAAAGCCTGGAGGGCGCATGTTCGGTCCCTGCATTAGCCGAAAAAGTTTATCAGGATTTTCCAACGTGGTTTTTCCTTGTCAGTGGTGCAGGACGGAGGGCCTGATAAGGACAGCTGTCTAGTCGTTTGGATGGGACGAAAAACTGAGGCCCCGTGTACACATTGGCTTGCACGTAAAATATCCCTTGGCAGTTAGAATTTGATATAAGAGTAGGCCATAGTGCCGTTGCTCGGGCAAAATTTCCCTCATAGCACACTGTTTGGTGTATGCCCGTCTGCATTAGCCCAGTATAGGAGCAGAATAGTAGGACGTTAAACCCCATTTCATTTCATTTCATTGCTTTGGAAGAGATTGCAAGCTGCTGCATTGATTGATGTTGGATTTTAACTCAACAAGAAATTCTTGTTTGATATTTGGCAACTTGTCCCGGTGATAAAAGTTGATATTCATTGCCATCACAATGATGTGCACACAGATGTTTTTTTCCGGCGAAATGGCGTAAATTAAAAATCCAATCGATTTCTTACAGTTGCTAAAACCTGACACAATTATATGGAATGCAAGTTACTTTGATGTATATTTCTGTCAAGGTTTCAACGAGGGTTCTCTCTCTTTATCAAGTAAAGTTGCTGCTGTATTTACTATAGTCAACATGGATTGTCACATGGCAAGGAGTGTGATGACTGACATTTGTAATGGATGTTGGACAAATATTTAAACCATCATAGATCTGTCTCATGTAACGTCATATGTAGGAATAACGAGAGAAGCCATTCAAGTTTCAATTCTCCCCAGACTCGATAAACAATTTATAGAAATCTAACTTTTGTTGCCTAATTCTCCTGATTATGAATCTATATTTGAAAAATCATCATAAAATTTCTATATTTCGCGTAAGCAAATTATTGAAATAAAATGGAACCATTTAGTCCCAAAATGACCTGGTTTGTGTTGAGTGGATGTTAAAACCTCTCTCTCTCTCTCTCTCTCTCTCTCTCTCTCCCTCTCTCCCTCTCCATATTCAATAAAACCTGACATGTACCTATTATACTAATAAACTAGAATACATATTTACTGGTTTATTTATGTGTTAATATGTTTAATTACTAAATGCCAATCAAAGAAGTAGTAATTTTGGTTTGAATAGCTGTTATTTTAGAAAGAATCATCATTTCTGTTATGCTTCAGTTTACTGTATTCAATATTAATTATTTCTTTTGACCCTTTTTTTTCAGAAATAGACAAAGAATGAAACACGCATTACTTGGTTTAATTCACACTCCCCAAAATAACCTTAAAATATGTAAGGTGAGTTTTAGCTTCAAAACTTTAAAATAAAAAAAAGATTTACTTGAACTTTTATTAGAGCCTATTTCTGGGTGTGTTGGGCACTCTACAGAATTAGTGAATTTACGTTCAAGCCTGGATATCAGCCACCTGCCACAGACATTGGTAAGCAAAATTCAGACATTGTCAAGCACCAACCCTCTAATGCATATCATTTTGTCTGGAGCAGATTTGTCCTGACTAGATCTATTTGTTAAGGCCAATTTTCGTCAAGGTCGCTAAGATGTTAATAAGGTTAGGGCACATGATTGTTGGCGAGATTGCAGGTTAGGGTAAGCATTGGGACTAGGTCCAGGGTTAGGTTTGGGATTAGTTTACATCTCATGACCTCTAACGAAAAATTGAGCTGGCCTTATCATTTAGCACTATAGCACTAACCGATTTGTCCTTTTATATTGGTTTTTATCAATATTATTAACATGTCCTGCACAAATTATCTGTGCCTGACATTTTGTCGAGTTCAGCTAAAATCAATTTTTTTTTGCTGGCCTGAATATATCAGAATTTTCATACTCGCCACATAAATTGTACTTAAAGTAGCTAAGTATCTAGCTCAATACCATCCAAAGTCTTTGACATTTAAAATACAAACTATTTGTCAATTTAAATCAACATTGATGTTGTGATCTTACCGGGAAAAGATGGGCTTCTGATAGCAAATATTTAAGACAAAATAAACATTTTACGATTGGTACACGAATCATGGACCAGAATGCGTTTCAGTGCCATTTGTAACACGGGACTCGGAGAACGAGGTTAAACATATTCCACAAGTCATGTCAAACAGTGACGCCATTATTCTTATCTGGAGAGCATGCGCAATAAATACTATAGATGTAGACTGGAATAACCAGATGCTAGAGATTGCCATTTGATTGAGACTTCTGGCGTATTTAGTCGAACATAACTGATTTGAAATTAAGAGCAAAAACAGAAACGGTTGAATGTAAATCAGTTTATATACATTCATATTATATTATTATATGTGTTGCAACCAATTTGTGCCAATTTCTAGGTCCCAAATATTAGCCATTTAGCTCATTTAATGTTACCTGTGAACATCCCCTTCCACTTTTGAGTGACATGGTAGTAAATTTAACCAATCACAACAGATGCAAGTACCCACACCCACAAGGTTGAGAAGGCACCCATATCTGTAAGCCATATACAATCACACCAGGGATCGAACATCAAACTCAAGACCGCATCCCAGAGATGACTGGCCATTTAGAGCTCGAAGCGTGACACAAGGCATCCTGGATGACTCCCACCCTCGATTTACGTTACAATATTTTTATTTCAGAATGGTGTAGAAGTATATGGTGCTCATAAACAGAAAGATTTAAATTTACTATTAAAAGATTTTTTTACAGGAGATGCTAGAAACAAGTAAGTGTTTTTTTAATTTGATTCTGAGGAATTCACAAATTGTAAGTTTTAGTAAAAGTTGCAAAAGGTATATATACATAAGTAAGTGTTGAACCTAGAGTTTCTGTTTTAAAACTTTGCTCGTCAAACATTATTAGTTGTGGTTAACATAGGCCAGAATTACGCCTCCGAAAGTCACTGTCATTGTACAAATTAGATAAATTTGGGTGATTTTGAATGATTTTTACAAAATTTTAAAACAAGAATTTGATATTGAATGAATGTGAAAGGAATTAGTGCTAAATACACAAGATTAAATGAATCCCAGATTACAGTGAAACATGCACATGAAGTTATTAGACTTTTGTTAATTATAAAATAATAATAGCATGTTAAAATTTTTATGAACATTAAAGATATTATTTTATATATCAAGTATTTCTCATTTTAATATTGTGTTTACTTTGCTTACAGATATTTAAGCAGTTTCTTAGACCTGGTTATAGAAATATTATTGTCACCACGATCTAAGGGAGGCAACTCTATTGAAACCCTTTCATTCAATTCACAAGTTTGTTACAACTCCAAATATGTCCCTAAATCTCACTCTAAAGGTTAGTAGAATTAATATGGCTACATTGTAAAAAAATGAATGGAAAAAACACACGATTTAATTAACTATTTATTATTACAGGCCTAGAACTGTACAGCGTAATGGATGCTTACGGCTGGCCATCGGGTCCATTCATTTGGTTTGATATTTGTTGTTGGCAAAGTCTATGTAATTTGTGTCTTGTTTGCATCTAGTGGGGTCCCCCTGCAATTACTATTAGTATTTGAACTGCCAGAAACTACCTCCTTATCTAGAGCCGAATACTAGTTCTCTGACTCTGACAGTTTAAGGAGCAGTAACTTCAATCGGTTTTCAAAATGAGTTTCAAAATTCAATGTCGAGTCCAATACTAGTTCTGTGACTCTTAACCGTTTAGGAAGTAGTAAATTTAATCGGTTTTCAAAACTCAATATTTAGCCCAATACTGGTTATGTGACTCTGACAGTTTAAGGAACAGTTAATTCAATCGGTTTTCAAAATGAGTTTCGAAACTCAATGTCAAGTCCAATACTAGTTCTTTGACTTTTAACAGTTTATGCTCGGTTCTCACTGTCACAATTAGTGCAAGGATTGAAATCATGGTTTTAATCATGGAGTAATCATGATGATCCTATCAGGTCTTATCATACACAATTAGTGCAAGGATTGAAATCATGATTTTAATCATTGAGTAATCATGATGATCCTATCAGGTGTTATCATACACAATTAGTGCAAGGATTGAAATCATGGTTTTAATCATGGAGTAATCATGATGATCCTATCAGGTCTTATCATACACAATTAGTGCAAGGATTGAAATCATGATTTTAATCATGGAGTAATCATGATGATCCTATCAGGTGTTATCATACATGTATATTGATGTCAGTCGTAGCAAATCGTGTTGACAGTATCGAAATGTATCCAGGCGTATCTGCACATAATAGGGACAATCCTATCGTAATGCATCGCACGACAGCAGGAACATGGCATTAGGGAGCAGTCAATTAGGGTCATCACATTTATCATAGAACAGGGGTAGTCAATATTTACCTTACCTGTACCAGGTGCTAAAGGCTTAATAACTATTTGTTATATTACAGGTGATAGTTGGAAATTACCTATAGAATGTGTACTAGAGAAGATCTACAGTGTACAATCTCTAGATGAATTAGATATAGATGGTATATATCCTATATATCAACATTTACAAACACATCTTAACTCATATCCACAACACAGGTATATCATTCTACATTATTTAACTTGATTACAGGAGGCCCTATTTAGCTTGATTACAGGTGACCTATTTAACTTGATTACAGGAGGCCCTATTTAACTTGATTACAGGAGGGCCTATTTAACTTGATTACAGGAACCCTATTTAACTTGATTACAGGAACCCTATTTAACTTGAGGAACCCTATTTAACTTGATTACAGGAACCCTATTTAACTTGATTACAGAAGGCCCTGTTTAACTTCATTATGGAGGCCGCTATTTAACTTGATTACAGTAGACCCTGTTTCACTTGATTACAGGGGGCTTATTTAACTTGATTACAGGAGGTCCTATTTCACTGGGTTTTCAGGAGGCCCTATTTCACTTGATTACAAGAGGCCCTATTTCACTTGATTACAAGAGGCCCTTTATAACTTGATTATGAAGGCCCCTATTTAATTTGATTACAGGTGCCCTATCTAACTTGATTACAGGAGCCCTATTTAACTTCATTACAGGAGGCCATATTTCACTTGATTATGATGGTCCCTATTTAACTTGATTACATGTGCCCTATTCACAAATACGTACAGAGGCATTATGCAAGAGTTAAATCTGCCTATTGCCAGGTTTTTTATAAATCATTATTTAGGCAGTTATTCACATGCCAAGTTCATAGTCAACTCTCTGGACAATCAAATGGCTTAGATATTGAGTGGCATCAAGCTGAATTTTTCCAGTGATACATGACAGCTCAGACAATCAAGATATCATTTATTATCGTGGCGATGGTACTTGACCATTTAGAATATGAACTGTCGGGATAGATTCTATCTGCCAACAATCGGCAATTCTTTGCAATCTTCGCATTACAAAATGCATTGCATATCTTAATACAGACAATCTGATTGGTCATTCTGTTGGCATGATCTGTATTCCAAATGTCCCAAAAGTAATTAGTTTCAGTCACCCAGAACCTCCTAGTCTTCAACAAACGGTGTGTCTGGGATCGTTTTCAATATTTAACAAAAAGTTCCATTGCCCATGCGTAACTGGAAGGATTTTTTTTTATTTGGTTGATTATCCAGTATCTTTGCCCAAGTCAAGTAAGTGTTGCGCCCCTCCCCGCAATAGATCCCATAATTCTTGCATTATTAAAAACAAACATGAATCGTAACGACGAATGCAATGCAATCAAATGGATTTTCTGAAATGGAATGCTTAAATTAATTCATGGGTGTTGAAATCTTGTTTCAGGACTAGTTACCTCCCTTTGACTTTGAAATTTTAAATAAGATTTGGACTTACCACAGCTGTCAAAGCAAAATTTCCCTCACAGCACACTTCATGGGGTAGCCTATATGCCCATCTTCTTTAGCCCTGCCAGTGCAGTAAAATAAGAAGTTTTAACTTAAACATACATTATGCAAGAGCTAAATCTTCCAATTGAAAGTCTTTCTTTCGGCCTGAAATATTATCTAAATTATTAATTTGATATTAATTAACTTATCAGACCAATGTCATCACTAGCCTGCAATATTTACTGGATTATAATCAGATCTGCTGCTCAACGCTCATTCATGATTAAGTAAAAAAAATGGATAATTGAGACTATGTTTTTTATCGTACCGACTTTAGTAATGATGATTGAGGCTAGGCCCAAAATTCAATCGCTAAATTCTTGGTTCAGAGTGGATCAATTTGACTGAAATTTTCAGCAAATTCCCTTTACATTATCTAGTTTTTAACTATTATAGTGAGAACTGCCAGCCTTTAATCTAATCTCCCATAATGCATCCCATTTCTATTTCTGCTAAGTACTTGGTAAAGTTGTCAGAATTTTCGTATTTGTTCAGCGATAATATTGCAGTTATAAATGCCTACTTTTAAATGCAATAATTCTTTTCCCTAAATCTTTAAGGAGTAATTGGGGTTTGGATGGTCCATACAGTGAAGACTGGTTAACAAGATCTACTTTTACTGATAACTCTGAACATCTCCAATCAGCAGTTCTGAAGGTAAGGTTAATCTTATGCTAGACTGTATACTTGGGTATATTAGTAATACTTCTTTTTGTTTTAAAATATTGGTGTCAGTCATTATCACATATGTGATAAAACTGGTTAAACACGTTCCAAATAAAATTTTAATATAGAGATCATTGCTACGATAGATGCGTTAGGAAGATTTAAAGAAACAGGAAGTGACGAACTTGAAAGGAAAACACAAGTTATTCTTCTATATAACTGACTGAAGTGACAGGCAAATTTCTGCTCACTAATAATTCCTTTGAAGGCCAAAAGTTGTTATGTTAGACTGTGAGAGGATATCTGACAATTAAAAAAAGATAAGGGAAAACAAGAAAAATAGACATAGTCTGTACATTCCCGTGCTTTTATTCATTCTTTACTTAATAGAAACATGGTAATGCATGATCAAGATCTGATAAAAATCTGTTGTTAATTCCTAGTGGCTGCTTAGAAAAATATACAGATCATATGATATAATCATTCACATAATTTACAAATTGCTAATGTGAAAAGGCAGCACTTACACCTACTGCTTGACAATCAAATATGGAAACCTTGACCAGGATAATATCTAAGAAAAAAGACAAAAAACAATGAAGAAAGACAAAAACCAATGAAGAAAGACAAAAAACAATCGTCTAATAATATCAATAGACTAGAGGCCATTCTAGTCTTACTTGCCAATTCGGGTTTCAAAGTAACATAAAAGCATGGAGCACAATTTTCAATCAACTGATGCTGAACATTTTATGTGAGAGCATGTTTGTGAATTGACTTCATCCAAGGTACAAGTTGGTGGCATGTTATTGTTTTCTATAACTGGTACTAATGACAGGTATTTTGTCCAGAAAGGTGATCAATACAGTTGCAATTGCAATCTGTTTCACAGAGGTATTGCAAAAAGTATTCTTAAAGCTCTGTAAAAAATGACTGCTTTCAACATGCTTTCAACCTCGTGGGTTTTCTCCGGGTCCTCCGGTTTCCTCCCACTGCAAGCGAATTATTGAATTAAAATTGAACCATATGTTCGTCCCGAAATGTCCTGGTTTGTGTTAAATCCCATTTCTCTTTCTCCTAACCACACAACCACCATGGCCCATATTTTGCCATACATTAATGGATTTCTCAAAACTAGAAAAGCTACAGCAAAAAAAAGAAAAAAAAGAATAAATGTAACATCTTCCGATATTATTGGTTTATGTTTTTGTTAAATAGTTATAGTGTAATGAAAGGCAGCATTGATAATTATTTATTGATTTCTGTCATTTTTCAGGTGAAGAAATTTTTGATCTCTAAAACGGTACAAGATTGTTCAATAATGGTGGCATTACAACCTTTAGTTAAAAGGTACCTGAATTATTATCACTGCTTTCAAATATTTTAATTCTTTTTAAAGCAAATTTAAAGAAATGATGCATGAATTGCATTTTTCGGAAAATATCTTCCCACTTTATCCAGGCTGATATGTACTCATTTTGATCATTTAACATTTTATCAAGAAAACAGAATCAAAATACCAACACTACACTAGCTATTATCTCTATGCTTAGATTCAGTCGAATTAAAAACAGGTTCATCAATTTGGTTCACAGTAAATAAAGATTACGACGGACTTAAAACAATCAAGTGACCAGAACAGATCGATGGAAATTTCAATTCATCATATCTTTGTAAATACTGAATGGAATTAAACCAGTCTTGGACTGATATTGCTGTTAGAGATTCAACTTTCACATTATTGTAGTTTGCAAGGTATTCCTATAGCGCTAAAATCATGTTCTTTAAACGTGAGAAAATTAAATGCCAATTTTTATTGTCAGTATTTATAAATTTAATACAATTTTGTTTCAGACCAAGTGATATGAGCTCTGTGATAAATTTTGACGAACAATATTTCCGTTATTCCATCTCAATAATCGATCTAGATCCAAAACGATTTGATAAAATACCAACATATTATATAATGGAACAAGAAATGGAAAAGGCATATCAGGAAAACATGGACAAAGTTAAACTTCGAGATATCGGCAAGAAATGTGAAACTCTGTGATTTACATCAAGTTTTAATCTATTCGTCTTAACATATCTTTTTTTATATATACACCCTGGAAGATAAAATTTTCCATTTTCCATTTTCAATCCAAAGTTTGTAGCGTTTGTTGTATAAAAACCACAAGAACGGATAACCAAGAAAACATAAAAAAGGATATTTTAGACATAGTTCTATAAAGGATCTGTAGAATAGTTTAGGGTTTTCATGCTTAAAAAGTATGGTACCGTAGTGTGTTCGTTCTGGGCATAAAATGGGTCAGTAGAGAGAATTGTACTCTCGGCAAGTTGTACCACTATAACAGGGCATTTTACTCTTGTTCTCCCGATGTTACTTTAATAATAATTTGATATGAAGTTATTGTATGTAGGAAATTATTTTGAATGGCAACAGGTCACATTAAAAAGGTTTATACAATATTAATTATTTATCTATTACAGAATTAGATATATATCTTGCAAAAATTTCTGTCAAATTACTAAATACAAAGCCGGGAAAACCTCATTTTAATAACACTGTAGCCTCAATAGGCATTGTTACCGTTGTTACGATAATAAACAAAGTCTTGATTATCCATTATTACGGTTAATCATCAACGGCCATTGAATCGCAGATCGGATTCAAATCTGTGGGAAATCGGACCCATCAGATGGCATCGAGAGTCGATTATGGTCTTGTCATGTTAATAAATGTCTAATTAATAGTTTATATAACATTTAAGGTCTAAAGAAAGACCTGCAATAGGCAGATTAAGCTCTTGCATAATGCCTGTTTAATATATGTACTCTTTTATTATTCAGCGATGTTTTATAACTCGATTAAGTCTAGTGAAACGTCACTCAGTAATAAACAGTAATTTTGTTCCATAGTAGTTCAGTTACTAAATGCCATTGAAATAAGTGAATGTATTTGTTTCAGTGTATATTCTTTAAAATATGTGGATGCATTTATTAAAATATATCACATTCAGATCTAAATCCCATTTTATGTTATTAAAGATGGGTTCCCAGAAAAGTATTTATCAGGTGGTTATTTCCAATAAAAGTATGGTAATTTTGGTATATATGGAAAGTAGAGATATCCAATCTTACTAGAAAAATACTGGATTCCCCGAAAAACACTCATGGAGCATATACAGGACAAAAATGTAAGGGTTCGCCTAATCAACAGCCCGACCATTAGGAATTTCTGCATGCGTCACGGGCGAACATTGAGCGCTTAATGTACAAGTTGATAAACTTTATGAAGAGTTAGATGTACAACACTTTCTGAGATAAAATGACGGAAAAAGACGCGGGTAGTAGATAATCCAAGAATTTTATTAGGATTCGATATTTGTAATAAATAGTAAGCGATTAAAGACATCATCGTCTTCTGTATGCAATGAATTCTCCTCTGACTTCTAAGAGAGGTAAGTCACGTGACGTAAACATGACCTGGTTTGATCAAATTTTTATAGCAGGACATTCGTTCGCAATTACAATGTTTGAGAAGGATTTGAAGCAAAATTATGACAAATTAATTAGTTTGAATATGTTTTTAGTCCATATATACCATTAAATCACCCAGTTTGTACGTGGGAACCCATCTTTAAATATCACATTAATTAAAGAATAACAGACAGCTTTATGGATAACATTCACTTTGTTTATTAACTGCAACATTTCAATGAGGGTATAACTCACACCGTTATTAAGCAATCATACAGAAGGTTAAATACAAATGGGTTACGATAAAAATATATGTTAATTTATTACAAAGTTGTCTGTTATTATAATATATTGCTTTCACTAGATGCCCTTTAAAGATATTACTTTAAATCAAATATTTCCAATGTATATAGTTCAGTCATTGTAGATGCATTTATAAAAATATTCTAGATAAGACTTGCATATTATGTTATTATATATTATTATAGATCAAATATTACCATATTTTAGAAGTATTTGTGTGGAAATAACGTACTACTCCCTAGGCAACCTCAATTCGCTTGAGTCACAGAACTAAATAGTATGTGACACGTGACTCATACAGTTTGAGGCACTACAGCGAGCAGTAGTTTTGCATGGCCAAGTGTTAAAGGGTTATGATGATACAGAGAAAAACTAACCCAGTTGTACAAATTTTGGTTGAGTTATGAGTATTTTGGATATAAATCACTTTAAGGTACCACTCCCTAGGCAATCTCAAACCGCTTGAGTCATAGGACAAAGACAGTAATTTATTCTGGAATATTACTGATGTGAACTTCAAGCTGGTAAATATGGAAAATTTTCAAAGGGTGTATGAAATGGAGTAAGGAACTAAATGAAAACTACGAGTTTACGCTTGATTCTGAAAATAAACACGTAATTCACATTGTTTTCTGGATATTACTTTTGACACTATTTAAATCGCCCATTTTTACCTATTTAAATGTTTACCAAAAATTCCATCTGAATATTTTAATTTTTAGACAGATTTGGAGGATTCGCACAGATTGCATATATGAGAATCCTCTTAGTCTTAGACTCTCGCAAAAAATGACGAATTTCTAACCCAGTTTGAGGCACTGGAGGGAGTAGTAGTTTTGGGTGGCCAAGTGTTAAAGGGTTAATTATATCTCAACTGATACAAATTTTGGTTGAGTTTTGAGAGTGTCTGTTATAGAATGTTCAATATTTGATTTGTGTGTTGGTTTTTGTTAAAGATTGCATAGTTTGTGGTTATAGATGTTAGTTCATTGAATTAAAACTATCTGATCAAAATACAGATCTAACTTCTGTCTTTTTATGACAGAATGATATAAACTATTTATTATATTTAACTTCAGTTTTGTTTTTTTCTCTACTAGTCTATTCCAACCTCGTGGGTTTTCACCCACTTCCTCCGGTTTCCTCCCACTGCTAAAGACCCCTTCGCACATGCGAATTATTGAAATAAAACTGAACCATATGTTAGTCCCGAAATGACCTAGTTTGTGTCGAGTGGACGTTAAACCCCATTTCTTCTCTCTCTCTCTCTCTCTCTCTCTCTACTAGTCTATATATGGCTCTCATTATGCATAGCACACTTTGCCTAAACTTAACTAAACAGACCATTTCATTGGCTAATCTGTTATATCAAAGAGAACTCTTAATTTAAATAATCACTCCAGATCCTACTGTTGTATAGACTAAGAAAACAAAACTTGAAGTATTGAATTATTATTAAAAAACTAAACAAAAAAAGATCTGTGTTTTAATCTGATTATATTCTATTTATTAACGATAATATTTTACATAGATGACGATATTACTTCAATTAAAATTTGGTATACTCTTGGCAGTATACTTATAGTCACGGGTGAGCCAGGCTAACATGAGCAATGTCAAAATTTATAGCACTTATAGTCACGTGTCAGCTTGATTAACATCAGCAATGTCAAAATTTTAGATGTAAATCTAATATCCTGGATACATAGGTGTTTATGAAACTGGATATTAAATTGATTGGTTCCCCCAGTAACTCGAACCATTCGTAAATGTTTTAAGTAAAACTTGCAAGAACTATGACGTGCAGTGTGTTTACATGGTTTCTTAAAAAGTTGATGTCCTACTCTGAACCTGAATCAGGTTCCTCCTTATGATTAGCCAAACAATCTCAGCATGAAATAAGAAATCTCATTTTGATAGATGGAATAACTGACAGACTAGGATAATGACAATGTAATAACACATCATTTGTTCATTCATTCGTTTGCAGGGTTTAATGGCCACTTTCATCCAGAGAAACACATGGAATCTGGTCGTATAAAAATCCTTTAATGTAGAGAAAACACTTATCACTACGAACAAATAAGGCTGAATGTGGAGAAGTGCTGCCCTGGCTAAAATCCATCTTATATATCACCTGGAAAGATGTAGTGAAATAAGTATTTATTTATCTATGTAGAGTATTATTTATGAATTATTATGTACACTGTATCTTTTAATGTTTTTTTTTTACTGTGATGTATGTTGTTATAATATCTATATTTGCATCTAGTTGAACCCTGCTATGTATTTATAACCTAGTACAAAAGTTCGAATTGGTTTCAATATTCCTGTTACTGAAAGTTGAGATCAATCAGTTCACAATGAACTTAAAGCATGCAAATCTATCTATTGTCGGAATCACATCTAGGTTTGCAAATTTACCTGGGATCTGAAACTACAAACTCTATCTTTAATTACAAATTTACCTGGGGGTTGGATGGCCGATTGGTTAGCGTGTGCGCGCTGTATCATAAGGTCTGTCATTCAGTCAAGTGGCGTGGTTTTGATTCCCCGGTTGTATGTGACAAGGAGTAGGGTCGCATGTTCAATCTTGTGGGTTTTCTCCGGGTCCTCCGGTTTCCTCCCACTGCTAAAGACCACTACGCGCAAGCAAATCATTAAAATAAAAATTGAACCATATGTTAGTCCCGAAATGACCTAGTTTGTGTCTAGTAGACGTTAAACCCCATTTCTGTCTCTCTTTTTCTCAGGGGTAACTTTTTTGTTGGTACAGAAAGAAATATATTAAATACAATTTTTGATATATCTCTAAAAATCCATCTGAATTGTAGTGTTAAAGTACCAGGAAATTTGCAAATTGTGACCCATGTGATGTAAAAGTGATAATTAATGAATTAAATTAGTCTGACCTTACATTATGATGTAAATTTCAATTTCCAAGGATTGAATAATATTCCTTTAGTCTTAAAAAGGCAAAACTTCCACATGGATCTATTTTATTTATTTATTATAATTCTTAAACAGTTTGCTATTAAACTGTATATATATTTGTATATAAAATTCTTGCCTTTTCTCTAATATAGAAAAAAACGAACTTTTCACTTGAAAACATGAGACAATAGCAGTTCATTTCAAAATGTCATGTGATTCTCAAAATCCATATATATGTATATATATATTTATATGAAAAGTTAAAGATTACTACTCTTAGGTATTGGATACACAAAAATATAAAAGATTTTGAAAAAAGAACTACATTATTTGTTGATGGCCGAATGGTTAGCATGTGCGCGCTATATCATAAGGCCTGTCATTGAGTCAACTGGCATGGTTTCGAATCCCCAGGTTGTAGGTGACAAGGAGTGAGTGCCTGTCCAACCTCTTGGGTTTTCTCTGGGTCCTCCGCGCAAGTGAATTATTGAAATAAAATTAAACCATATATTTGTCCCGAAATTACCTCGTCTGTGTCGAGTGGATGTTGAACCCCATTTCCCTCTCTTCAGGTAAACAACATTATCTAAATAAGCGAAAGTGCTAGTAATCAACAAATAATGTAGTTATTTTTTCAAAAACTTTTATATTTTTGTGTATATATATATTTATATATTTGTATACATCTATTAGAATAAGATATTTTATGAGTCATAATTAAGGATCCTGTCCTACACATAATTGTCTCGCCTTTTGGAGAAATCAGGGGACTATTAAAATGGATTTTTTCATCCGTTCATCTGTCTGTTCATCGACACCTTTTAGAACACAATAATTCTGCTTCTAATTGAGGTAGAATTTTCAAATTTTGAGTATAGTTCATTAGTTGAATGTCTTGTCTGGGTTTAATGATGAGCATTTTCTGCTTAAGCTAAGCAGTTTGATTTGTCGATGTTTGAGGACTCTGCTTGTAAATTGTAATGGATTTGAGAGTGATAAAACTTGGTGTGTAGTTTAACAATACATCAATGACATGACAAATTTCGTTCATAAGCATTTTCTGCTTAGGTCAAGCAGAGTGATAAGCAATTTGATTGCTTGATGTAATCCTTTAGTGATATTTAGCGATCGAGCAAAATAAAAAAACACAATTTCTATGCAAAACAATCACTGATTTGTACAAAAGAGCAGGATAATCTTAGCATTTAGTAACTGGGTAGAGCAATAAACTATAACACATACATATGGAAAACAGCTACTCATTTATTTAGGCGAGGTTAAAAAGAGTATTTTCTCAAGGTTATCAAGCTAATAATACAGCAATACAAAATCATGAGGCAAATATATACAGAAAAATTATAACAAATCATGAAACCATACATGACAAAAACAGTCTTAGAGTTTTCTTTCACGCACAAATGATTGTTTTTCATATAAATTGTGTTGTGGTATTTTTTTGATTGCTTGATGCTTTATTAAAAGATACATGTGCACTGTACAGTTATGGGACATCAATCTCTCACTGTTAGCTTGTTTATTATAGCCTAGGGTTCTGACTTTGTTGTTGACTGTTTAAAATATTTGGCAGTTGCACAAATAGCACAACCAGTGTTTATTTTGAAAGTAAACTAGATGACTTGACTTGAATGAGAACAAGTGTTATGTAATATAGACAAATTTCCGCTTTTAAAATGTACATAATGTTTATTGTAAATATTTAAGCATTAATGTATATATATATACATGTATATATATGTATGTTTAATGTCTTTACAAATGTGCCAAAATGTGTTGTTTTTTTTGTGTGTGTTTTTTTTTTTTTTTTGTGAATATGTATTTATATTTGAAATTTATTTTAAATAATAAAACAAATGTTGTAAATAGATTAATTGATACATACTAGTCCATAGGTACTATATATGTATGAGGCAGGGTATAATTGATCTGTTTAGAAGACCTGATGTCACGTCTCACATAGGTAACCACTGGGAAATAATACATAGTCCATGGTTACCATGTATGAGGCAGGGTATGATGGATCTGTTTAGAACACCTGATGTCACGTCTCACATAGGTAACCACTGGGAAATAATACATGGTTACCATGTATGAGACAGTGTATGATTGATCTGTTTAGAACACCTGATGTCATGTCTCACATAGTTAACCGCTAGAAAATAATACTTACTAGTCCATAGGTACCATGTATGAACAGAGTATTTAGAACATCTGATGTCACATCTCAGATAGTTAACCGCTAGAAAATAATACATACTAGTCCATGGGTACCATGTATGAGACAGGGTATGATTGATCTGTTTAGAACACCTGATGTCACGTCTCACATAGTTAACAATTTCTGTTGTATTTTTATTTCGACCTTATTAACCCTTTGACCGTTGAACACCTGAATGTTTCACAGGCTCTCTATCGGGTTACTGGGACCAATATGTCAAATGTCTGGACATAAACAAGTGAAGATTGCGGCTTGAGAATCGAATACATAGGCACTGCAACTCTTCTTTCTTGGTTTATCTTCAATATTCCACCTTGTGGTGCTAGTTGTCTGTTTAGTCATAAACAAGTGAAGGTGAGGGCCTGAGAATTGATTGTTGTACTAGTTGTACCAACAGTTGTTGTCTGGACGTTCCACATCTGGACGTAAGCAAGGCAAAATTGTGACAGGAGAACCAGTGGCTCGTCTTCAAAGGGTTAATTTTGGTCAACATATTTTTTTTATAACTGTTTATTCTCATCAAAACAGTGTACATTGTATCAAAATTATAAAATCTAAAAACAAATTCATAAAAATTATCGTAATATTATGAATATAACCTCTATATATACATTATTTGATATTGGCTTTCTCTGTAATGTTGTGTTATAATATAGATTTAGATTTGATATCTCTGGCTTTCCATAGGGTTACTTCTTCTGCTTATCAAATCATACTGCCAGTGTATAGAATTATAGATAAAGCTTTAATGTAGATATTCATATATTACCTGAAAATTTATTTTGTAAATCTCTCTATATATAATTCACCTTCGTTTATGAATTTTTAATCAACATTTAAATGTTTTGTAGAATATGATTTTAACAAAAACAAAAATGTACGCAGGTGCTTTTATATCATAATTTATTGGTTAAACTCGTATATCATAGTAGATTGGTTAAATACAGAAATATATATTCAGTTATTATAATATTGTTTAAAGTGGTTGATTTTCATTTGTATTTGGAGGGGTTGGATGGCATGTGCGCGCTGTATCATTCATAAGGTCTGTCATTGAGTCAACTGGCGTGGTTTCGAATCCCCGGTTTTACGTGACAAGGAGTAGGGTTGCCTGTCCAACCTCGTAGGTTTTCACCGGGTCCTCCGGTTTCCTCCCACTGCTAAAGACCCCTACGCGCAAGCGAATTATTGAATTAAAATTAAACCATGTGTTGGTCCCGAAATGACCTACTTTGTGTCGATTAGATGTTAAATCCCATCTTTCTCGTTTGTATTTTTAGGACAATATTTAATTTTCTCAGGTCTTAATACAAGCCCGGTTGTACGTGACAAGGAGTAGGGTCGCCTGTTTAACCTCCTGGGTTTGCTCTGGGTCCTCCGGTTTCCTCCCACTGCTAAAGACCCCTACGCACAAGCGAATTATTGAAATAAAATTGAACCATGTGTTAGTCCCGAAATGACCTAGTTTGTGTCGAGTGGACGTTAAACCCCATTTCTCTCACTTTCTCTCTCTTAATACAAGCGAAAATGTTCTCAAATGTTCTCAAATTGATTATTTAACAATTACTTAAAAAATGAAATCAATATATCTCCCTGCTTGGATTCATTCAGATTAAACAGAAGCCCATCAACACTTATTTGTGGTGTTGGCTTGTTTATATTTTCGGCAGAGGGCGCTGAGTGTTTACAAATTTTCAATTTATCACATCTTTGTAAATAGTGAATGGAACTGAACCTTTTTTTGAACCGATATTTCTTTCAGAAATTATAGGTGTTTTTATCGACCAAAGTGATTTGCATTCAATCAAATTTTGATCTTTAACGTCCATCTAATCCAATTTGGTTACCCTAATTTTCAAATTTATTAACACCAATTTCCATAGCGATCACCACGGTGCGATTTGATGATTTGATTACGTGTTATTTTCAACTATGTCCGGCCACAAGAATTGTTTACAGCTGATCAGCGCATTTAACGAACTCGCTAAAGTACTTTGAAATCGACTATACTGTCACATGAAATCTCCACTAAATTCAAATCGATTTGGCAAGTCTAAAAAAAAGCCTTAAATGTTTACAATAGTTACAAAATCCCTCAAATGAAGATCAGTGGCTTCAATGTATAAATCCTGAAAGTATACATATACTCCTTGATTAATATACAAGGGTCCCGTTTCACAAAACATATTGATGGTTCTTAAAACAATTATATGTATGTAATAGGTGGTATTACACAGTAATATATTTCGGCATTAATTTCTTGTTTTACGAAAGAAGAGTTTTGGTATATTGAATTTACTGGTACATAACTTTATATACGTTTTGGGAAACAGGGACCCCAGCTATTATAAAGATATATCAAAATTTATACGTCTATTCTGACCACTTTCATGAAACTTCATACTATCTTGTCCATGTTAAATTTCGAAGACAATTTTCAATATTTTTTCATTTTGATAAATTCCAAAGTTATGAAAGCTGTGACTCTGACAAGGAATTTTTTTATTCTGAAAGAGAAATAGTTGTTGTTAGTTAGTTGTATTTTACGTCCGCTTCCACCGAGGTGATATCGCAGACAAAAAAGAGAAATAAATGGCAAAGAGTTTAAATAGTATATGTCACTTGAAGCAGAAATTTTTCATGCTTGATGGCCAAATCATTTCAAAACTACAATTGTAACCAATGATGTCCATAAACAAAATATTCTTAACTTTTTGTCTCCTACAATTTTGTTTTGTTGTTGAGTTAATATTTATTCTATAGTTCTTTGAAAATGTAATGTACATTGTCGATTGTAACCAATGATGTCCATAAACAAAATATTCTAAACGTTTTGTCTTATACAATTTTGTTTTGTTGTTGAGTTAAAAAAATTTCATGATTAATATATTTATTCAATACAGTTCCGTGAAAATGTAATAAATTGTCTATTTTAGTGGATAGATAGCTCCATGAAACAGATTGTCAATTTTAAATAATATTTTGAATTTTTACTACAATATGCCAAATATAAAACTTAGGAAATGGTGCTTATCATAATATATCATATCATATAAGTTGGATTTCTGCTTGGTTCATAAAAAAAAAACTGTTGTTTAAATTCCCCCAGTTTTGAAGAATTATCAATTTCACCAAGATATTAATATTACCTGATAAATTTAAAAAACCTATTTAAGACCTAAAAGTTTAAACCAAAATGTCAACTAAATTCGTTTCTGGTAAGATAAGGGGTCCTGAAGTTAAAGCTTCATTGGTTTCAGCGTAGATCGAGTCCTCAATGTGTGAAGAGGTTTGATAATTAAGAGTAATTCAGGTAGACCTGAGATTTGTTTGGGTTGGGTACAAGATCCAAAGTTTCATTGGACGACCAATAGATTCTTGTGTTACACGCCCGATATACATCTCTGAATGAACCAATTCGAATCTATTTTTCAAAATTTTCTGGGCCGTACTGTACCCTGTACTTTTTTTCTAAATTTAGCCCCCCCCACCCCCCGACTTATCCCAGCCCCCCTCCCCGACTTATCCCAGGCCCCCAAGGTTAATCTAACCCTATCTTTCCCAATTAAAACAGTTTATTTTTCTAAACTCATGATTTGAGCACATAGTCAATAACTTACACCTGGCACAATTATATGGAATATAAGTTACTTGTAGATTTATACACACCAATGGTTCATCCAAGTAATTTGTATTCCATACAGTTGTGTCAGGTGTTCCTCCGAATTAGTTATTAGTCTGTAACTTACATGATAAAATTTTGTGAAATATAAATACAAAATCTAAAAAGAGCCTTATTTTAAAAACAGAAATACATCTTATATTAACTTATAATTATTTGTCCTTTGTAATTAATAAATGGTTTGTTAAATCTTCAATCCTATTTTGTCTTCTTTTTGTTTGATATTATATTATGCGAATACTAAAGAAACGCCACTATTATTCTACATTGTAATGAAATGAAATGAAATGAAATGGAGTTTAACGTCCTACTGTTCTGCTCCTAACCTGGGCTAATGAAGACGGGCAAACGCCATACAGTGTGCTATGAGGGAAATTTTGCCCGGACAGCGGCACTACGGCCTACTCTTATATCGAATTCCAACTGCCAAGGGATCTTTTACGTGCACGCCAATGTGTACACGGGACCTCGGTTTTTCGTCCCATCCGAACGACTAGACAGCTTTCCTTGTCAGCCCCTCCGTCCTGCATCACTGACAAGAGAGAACCACGCCGGAAAATCTGGATGAACTTTCTCGGCCAATGTGTAATGAAATGAAATGGGGGTCTAATGTCCTACTTTTGTGTGCCATCCAACTTCTTAAGTTTTTTCTTGGTCCTCCAGTTTCATCCCACTGTTAAAATTGAACCATATGTTAGTCCCGAAATGACATAATTTGTGTCAAGTGGACATTGAACCCCATCTCTCGCTCTCTCTTTCTGTACGAACTGGCCTATTCATAACTGTTTTTGTATGTGCACACCAATGTGTACACAGGACATCGTAGACCCTAGCCAATGTGTACACGGGACATCGTAGACCCTAGCCAATGTGTACACGGGACATCATAGACCCTAGCCAATGTGTACACAGGACCTTGTAGACCCTTGCCAATGTGTACATGGGACCTCGTAGACCCTAGCCCTGATACTTGACTTGAAAAATCCTTTCTTTATTCTCGGTCACCTGGGTTATTCTAGCCAAGTCCTGCACCTACCACTGGCCCTTTGAATATGGATAGGTTTTAGAGTTTAATTTTCTTATGTTTTGCAACAGCATCAGACAATTCTTTCCAGAACATTTGATACCTCTTCTTATCTAATACCTTTTGATTCTCTTTTTCATCGGTCAGGTGGCTGAATGATCTAATATGTGTGCTTTAAATTGATAAGATCTGTCATTGAGTCATATCCCAGCTTGTACGTGACATGGAGTAGGGTCACCTGTCCAACCTCATTGGTTTTCTCCAGGTCCTCCAGTTTCGTCTCCCAGATAGATCCCTAAGTGCATGCCAATTATTGAAATAAAAAGTTGAACCATATATATGTTAGTCCTGAAATGACCCAGTTTGTGTCGAGTGGACATTAAATCTCTCTCTTTAATGTGCATGACAATGTGTATACTCAGGAACTTGGCTTGAAAATTTCTATCTTTATCCTCAGTCACCCTGGCTACTCTAGTCGAGATTACAGTACCCTTATTAAATTTCCCCTTTGGACCTCTTCATATTTTTGTGTTTGGTTAGTAGCTTTTGACTATCTTTGTTATTTGGATTCAGTGTTGGCGTGCTTGGCATTGTTTTTATTTGCCGGCTGCAGTGGCTCAGTGAGTAAGATGCTGGCTCGCTAGCCTGGAGGTCTCGGCTTCGTTCTCAGTGTTGGCTGAGAAAGTTCCTTGTGATTTTTCTGTTTCCCCTTGACAGTTGTGCAGGACGGGGGGGTCGGACAAGTACAACTGCCTAGTTGTTTAGATGGGACGAAAAACCAAGGTTCTGTGTAAACATTGGCATGCACATAGAAGAACCCTTGACAGTTGGAATTCGATATAGGAGTAGGAAGTAGCGCCACTGTCTGGGCAAAATTTCCCTCATAGGACACTGTATGGCATATGTGTGTCTTCATTAATCCAGTCACAGCAGAATAGTAGGAAGTTAAACCCCGTTTCATTTTTGGTTTTATTTCTGTCTTTCATTTTACAGTCTTCCTCCAGTGTTGATAGATAGGCAGGGTTGGGTGGCCGAGTGGGCTAACAAACACTTTAGGCCATAAGGTCTGTCGTTAAATCAAGTGATATATTTTTTTACTGAAATAAAGAAATATATATGTTAGCCTCAAAATGACCTAGTCTGTGTTAAGTCCTTATTAAGCCCATATCTCTCTATTCCCCCACCCACCCACCTATACACCTCCCGTGTTGAATAGATAATACTTGTAACATTATTTTGCAATATGAGTGGAGATTTGAAAGATTTTATTTGTATATACATTCTGGTATAAATTCTACACAATAAAAAGAGACATTGAAATATATATCCACAAAGAATTTTTTATTTAGGACAAGTTATTTTAAGTATTCTTTGTGGTCATTACAATAGTATATCTGTTCAAGGTTGTACAGTACATAGACAATCCCACACAATCATTAGTATTACAATCACAGTAGGCTACATAGTAAACTATAGAACTCCACCTTAATTGACATATTAAAGGTCTCTCTTGTGCATATTATTAAATATGAGAGAGAGAGAAATGAAATGAAATGAAATGGGGTTTAAGGTCCTACTGTTCTGCTCCTACTGGGCTAATGAAGATGGGCATAAGCCATACAGTGTGTTATGAGGGAAATTTTGCCCGGGCAGCGGCACTATTGCCTACTCTTATATCGAATTCCAACTGCCAAGGGATCTTTTACATGCATGCCAATGTGTACATAGGACCTTGGTTTTTCATCCCATCCGAATGACTAGACAGCTGTCCTTGTCAGGCCCTCTGCCCTGCACCGCTGACAAGGGGAAAACACAATATGTTTAGGACTAACATAGCACAATTTTATTTCAATAATTTGCTTGTGTGTAGGGGTCTTACGCATTATTCAAATTAGTTCAGTGAAGAAACCTATTGAGTTTCAACAAATTATTTTAATTACTTCTAGCCCTTGTTTTACTTAGGAGAATATAACAACTAAAAAAGTTATTAACTGATCTGTCTGTAATTGATATGCATTATTCAAATAAGTGAAGTGAAGAACAATTTCTGTTAATTATTTCTAGAGTTATGGTCTCTGTTTCACTTTGTAGAATATTGTGAATGCTATATCTGTAAGAAATTAACATCATCATTCAAAAGTGATCTTTCCTTTAATGTACAAACTGCCATGACACCACCGCCAAATATTGCAGGTGTTAACTCCGCCCATTGCTTGCATTATAAGGCAGTGTTACAAGGCTTTTTTTTTACTATTTATGCCATACATGTAAAGTGACTATTATCACCTGAGATGGAGTGCACATGCTATTTCTGGCTAGGCGGACATTTTAAGTTGGATAGGAGAGAAAATTCGGGTAGCAGGGTTTTTTCATCAAATCATGTGGTTAGGCTTCACCTTTATTTCAATGGGAATTGGTATGTTAAGCTATATGCAGTACAGTTTTGAATCAGTTTATGTGGAAATTGAGGGTACTATTGGCCAATGACATTTTTTCAGTCATTTGACATCAGTGGCACCATTTCTGAGATGAGTGTATGTTTCGTTGCCTGGCAACCTTTTTTGAAATATTTATATAACATTTCTCAAGGATATGGATATTTGTTTTGCTGCCATTATTACAATTAAAAAGAGTACAAATCCCCCAGTCCTATCATGCTTCACTTTAAATTTGATAAAAAAATTAACGGTACTGGATAACCCACACTAAAGGAGAACGAGTCACGCGCTTCTTCTTAACAATAAACATCAATTTTAAGTCATGGATTCATTGGCGACGAGAGCTGTCAAAGTTTGCTGTCTGAACCTCGGCATTTAATTTTGCTGTCATTTATTTCTGCAGTAACAATGGGTGAGTTCACTTTGAATAGTACCTTATTAGATCGATATAATCAAAGGAAATTAAAGTTTTCCTTGCATATTTTCTTGTCAATTAATCACGTGGTTGCCCGCGTCTGATCATAATAATAAGCTATTGCCATTATAAACAAAAATGTCCGGAATTCACCTCGCTAATCAGCTGTTTAAAATTCAAGGCATTGCCATCCCAGTTAAGACTGGTTTGTCATCGAATAATGTAAGGTAATTCGGCGACCCCATTTACCTATATAGACGGTCAAAATTAATTAAAACTGACAACGCAGGACATATATATGGCCTATTATATCTCGATTATCAAGTATGCAATTATACTGCGCTAACCCTCTGAGCAGTGAGTACCGTAGATTATGTAATCTCGTCTACGTCAAATTGACAGGTGTTTTATTTATTACTGCATCTGCATAAGCTGTCAGTTACCGCATAACAAAAGGGTGTCATTATATATGACACATTTTAAAAACTAATTAAGGTGGCAATGGGCAAATATTATAATTAAAATTATTTTATATGAACCATGAAGTGACATAAAAACTAATGCCAACATTAATATCCATTATTGTCATTGGAAATGACAACTTTGATTCTCAGGTGTCCAGTTCAAAATTTAGATAACAATCATTTAAATTTATAGAGGTTGAATGAAATTTACTCTGTGATTCACTGGTAGCCTATTGGCACTATTGCTTCAGTCATTGATACAGAGATAACATCAATACTGTGTATATATTTCAATTTGTAAGTAAAATTAATATTATTCTTTGATTTAAATTTAAACCTGTATATCAGTGGTTTTCAAGCTATTTGGCACCAAGGTAACTGGAGGTTTTTGGGAATGAACTAAATCTTTAATGATGTAATCTTTTAGTCAATTTTAGGGGTATTTATAGTTAGTGGATATAGCAATAAACTACAACACATATTTATGGAAAAACAACTACTAATTTATTTGGGCGAGGTTACAATTAAAGAGTATTTTCTCAAGGTTATCAAGCTAATAATACAGCAATACAAAATCGTGAGGAAAATTATTATGTAATCATCGTAATGTTTAAATACTGTAATAATTGATTCTGAACACTTTTACTGCTGGTGCTTTTATATGCCATTTAAAAGTTTTCAACAATGTTTCTACCGAAAACAAAATCTTCTTAGTCTGTATATATATATATATATATATATATTGCAATACCTGAATAAACTCAATACAGTCAGAAACAAATTTTAACATTTAGGGCTTAATTTTATGATATTTATTGGTGTCTAACTTGATTTTTTAAGAGCACTGCAACATGCTTAGTAGATACTCATACATAGTCACTCACAGCACACCAGCAAGAACCATTGCTATATAGTGCATCTGAATGAAACTATTTTTCATTACATTCATGGTATCTAATTTGCATTCTGTGCAGGGCAGAATATGTTCACCCTTTCAAGAACATGTGACAGAATGGTACACACTGATCAGCAGTGAATTTTCGCTAGGCCACTTCAATCACTGATAAGGATGACATCGATAACTTTTTTCCTGCGACAAATTAAATTCTAAAACATTTTTTTTATGTATGGGAAAAATTAATAAAGGCGTTTGACGTATTTGTAGGTAAAAATTATTTCCTATTTAGTGTAAATGGGTATTAAAATGACTAAAAGGCAGCATTCCGCCCGAAGCATTAACTTCTTATGTAAACAATGCACGCGCCATTCAGCCAATGATTGACCCCGCGTGCTGTGAGGGCACGTGTTAAGGCAGTCATCTTTGACAGAGATATTACTACTCGTAATTCTCTGTGAAACGGATTGAGAATGCTATTGGAATGTTTAGATTACTATGACCCGGTGCAGAGGTTTTAAAGTTTACATTCTAAAACACTATTTGTTTTTAAAACTCTATTTGTCTTTTTTGTTTTTCTGGCCTTTGAATTCATTTGCCTTTTAGGCTCAATGGTAATTTATCAGTCTTACATCATTACATAATAATATTAGTAATGATAAATAAAAGACTTTATCATATTCATAAATTGAACTAAACATTACATTATCTTTCATAAATTAGTACATTCATTTTATTAGTAATGATAAATAAAAAAAACATATTTTTTATGTATATAAACAATATTTTATTGCATTTGGAATTGGATTGGGGAACAGGCTAGGGCTAAGTTGTATGGAAGACCAAACAGCTCTTTAGTCAGTGTCCTTAATTCATAGCCCTTAATTGTCCCCGCCTTTCGAAGAAAGCAGGGGACTATTAAAATGGGTTCGTCCATCCGTCTGTCTGCCTTGATGGAGTTGGAAGATGGGCATTTTCTGCTTGGGGTAAGCAGAGATAAGCAATTTGATTGGTTGATGCTTTGGGACACGATAACTTTAGTTCTAATTAAGTGAGAGTGATAAAATTTTGTGTATAGTTTTATTACATCAATACCTTGACTAAGTTCGATAATGAGCATTTTCTGCTTAGGGTAAGCAGAGCGATAAGCAATTTGATTGGTCGAGACTTTGGAATACAATAATTCTCATTCTAATTTAGCTAGAATATTCACACTTGGCGTAGGTGTTTATTAGATGAATGCCTCGAATGAGTTGGGAGTTAGAAGATGAGAATTTTCTGCTTACGGTAAGCAGAGATAAACAATTTGATTGGTTGATGCTTTGGGACACGATAACTTTAGTTCTAATTAAGTGAGAGTGATGACACTTGGTGTATGGTTTTATCACCTCAATACCTTAACTAAGTTCCATAATAAGCATTATGAATTAAGAACAAAGAAGAAAGAACACTGAATAAAGAGCTGTTTGGTCTTCCATAAAGTTGACACCTCTGCAGAAAAAAAGACAAAGTTACATATGTGTTTTCAGATTCCAACAACACCCACCCCGGCCTATACAAAAGAACTTAAGTTGGTGGTGTAAAATGTCAATTTATTCTATTAAATTACTGAAACATGAATATTCCAATTGGCAACAATTAATAGTTACCCTTACTTCATGTTCCTTACTCAACAACAGTTGGGCTTAATTCAGACTAAGACACACATTTAAAACTTTATAAAATGTGAATATGTAAGGTATGTTAAATACTGTACCGATATATACAATCTCTATATACTTATTATAAATGTTATCTGATGATGACTAAGATAAAAATAGAGATAGTAATTGTTATGTGGTTTATATAATGTGAATGTATTCCGTATTTACATCCGATCTACCTTGTGTTTGCTGGTGGATAATTTATGACTTCACATTTTTCACATTAATGAATTGTTTTGGAGAAATCGTTTATACCGTATACCTATACCATTTATTACTTCACACCTTTTTGCATTAATAAATATTTTTCAGAGAAATTGTTTATGGTAACCAGGTAATAGATCTTTCTTTTCAAAGCAAACTATTGGCTTTGTGTTCATACACAATAATGACTTCACACTGATGGTTTATGAAAACAGAGATATATCCGGAAGTGAATTAAATCTAGACTAGCGGGGATTGGGTGGTCAAGTGGGTTGGTTTTCGATCTCAAGCATGTACATGACAAGAAGTTGGGTCGCCTACCCAGCCTAAAGACCCCTGTGCGGAGTGAGCTATTGAAATAAATCTGTAGTACAGATTCTGTACTATATGTTAGTCCCAATATGACCTCCCTCTCTCTCTCTCTCTCTCTCTCTCTCTCAACCATATCAAATACCTTTAAAATATCCTTTAAACAATTCACTGGACTTGTGTTTGTTGGGGAATGTTTACCTTGAATGACTTTGCACAATAATACAATAATATAACTTTTTTGGGGGAAAAGATTTATTCAGGAATACAATGTGAAAATCTTTTTTAATATAGACAGATACATTTAGGAATTTTACTACTGAGTGAAAGATTTATCCAGGTAAATCAGATTTAAATTAAATTCATCATAAATTCAACAAAAGGTAAATTATCACCTTGACAATGTAAAATCAACCACAACATCATCCTTTAAAGATGAATTATGTAAAACTTAGATAAAGAGCTGTCTGTTCTTGCTATAATAGTTCAAAAATATATAATGAAAAATATATCTTTTGAAATTTTCATTTAAATTACTTTATTCTGAGCAAAGTTAGGACTGTTTGAAGATAGAGCATAAATCGTTGATTATCGTAGCAACAGTACTTGAAAACCGTGCCTATTTTCTCTTTATGTGTCTATGTGTTGCCTACAGGCCGCACTTCTGAAACTTTTAATACATATTCCTTATACCCTAAGGATGGCCTCTTATTATTTTTGGTGCAAGCCCGACCCCCAGGGACAAATGAAATGGGGTTTAACATCCTACTGTTCTGCTCTGACTAGACTAATGAAGACAGGCATACACCATACAGTGTGCTATGAGGGGAATTTTGTCCAGGCAGCGACACTAAGCCTACTCTTATATCGAATTCCAACTGCCAAGGGATCTTTTACCTGCATGCCAATGTATAAACAGGACCTAATTTTTTTTGTCCCATTCGAATGACTAGACAATTGTCCTTGTCAGGCCCGATGTCCTGCACCACAAGGGGAAACCCCCTCAGAAAATCCTGAAGAACTTTCTCGGGCAAATCAGGGAAAGTATACACGACCTCCAGGGTAGCGTGCCATCGTCCCAGGGATGGAGACAGGTGCAATTTATGTGTGTGTGTGTGTCGCCTACAGGTCACAGTTCTTAACAGATCCTCTTGAAACTCTGCATTCTTTTTCTTTATACCCTCAGGATGATCCCTATTGTTTTTGGTGAAAGCCAAATCCCCAGGGGCAGTGCCACACCCCTTTTTTCTTTGTGTGTTGTCTACAGGCCACAATTCTTAATGGATGGTCTTGGAACTTGGCATATGTATTCTTTATAGCCTAAGGGACAGAGCCACGCCCACATTTTGTGTTGATCGTATACAGGCTGCAATTCTGAATGGATCATCTT
Source organism: Patella vulgata (assembly GCF_932274485.2). NCBI lineage: Eukaryota > Metazoa > Mollusca > Gastropoda > Patellidae > Patella > Patella vulgata. The sequence goes on from NC_065885.2 coordinate 12,656,901, forward strand.
GGAACTTGGCATATTTATTCCTTAGAGTCTAAGGGCGGCAACTATTGATTTTGGTGCATGTCCCGATCCCCAGGGGCAGAACCACGTACATTTTTTTATACGCCCACATTTTCATGTGGACGTATATTGTCAACCCACAGTCCGTCCGTCCACAATTGTTTTTGGACTCTTTACAGGTCACAATAATATTTATCCGATTTTGACGAAACTTTAAATATAGGTTTATCTCCAACAGATCTCGTCTGCTTTCGATATTGGCATGTGTCTGATCGAAACTTCGTGGATTATGGCCCCTGATTGTACGAAAAATCACAATTTTAGCTTGTGGACCCTATAAGGGTCACAATTTTGAACCGATTTTGATGAAACTTGACATGCATGTTTATAACCCAAAGATCTTGGTTCCTTTCGATATTTGTGTCCATCGGATCGTAACTTCCTGAATTATGGCCCCTGATTGTCCGAAAAATCGCCTTTTTTAGCTTGTGGTCCCTCTGGAGGTCACAATTATTATCTGATTTAAAAAAAACGTTTGATTATATCACCATTACACTGTAATGAAGGTTGAGTTCGAATTTCCCGAAAATCAAACCAAAACTGCCGGACAAAATTGCCGCCGCTTGTAAGCGAATAGTGTAGAAATATGGTATATTAAGGTTTATAACCGAAAGATCTTGGTTCCTTTAATATTTGTGCATATCGAATTGTAACTTCATGAATTATGGCCCTTGATTGTAGGAAAAATCACTTTCTTTTTAGCTTGTTCTCTATCCATCTCTCGAAAATGTGGGCGTATCCTGCCTGGCAGCCGCTGGTTGTGTTTAGCATCTGAAGGCCACAATTCTGAATGGATTATCTTGGAACTTGGTATACTTATTCCTTTTACCCTAAAGACGGCAACTATTGATTTCAGTTCATGATCTGACACCCTTTGGTAGTGCCACACCCATTTTTTGATAATATTTTGTCAGTAGATAATCTACAGGTTGCAATTATTAACATATTTGGATCCAATTCGGAACAATCCATCATAGGGTTGTAACTATTTGTATTGGTCCATGTCCAGCCTCCAGGGGCAGAGCCATGCCCAAATTCTGGAATTCTACAGGCTGGAATTCTAAATGGATCATCTTGGAACTTAGCATACCATATTTATTCCTTATACCGTAAGGATAGCAACTATTTATTTTGGTGCATGTCCCGATCCAATCTTTTGTTAATTTTTTTGTCAGTAAATACCCTACAGATTTTGTTAAAGTTCGGCAATCAATCATTTCAATAACAGGGTTGTACCTGTTTATATTGTTCCATATCCAATCCCCAGGGACAGAGCCACGCCCAATTTTTGTATTTATCATCTACAGACTACAATTCTGAATGGATCATCTTGGAACTTTGCATATTTATTCCTTAAACCGTAAATACAGCAACTATTTATTTTGGTGCATGCTAACCCCTTGGGGCAGTGTCATACCCACTTTTTTGTTAATATTTAGTCTGTAAATTTGGCCTTCTTTGCCTCTTGTCATATTACAGCCATTTCATATTTCATTCTCTTCATTTAAAAAAGTACCATATCAATCAAAGCAGGAATGTGGCCGTACATATATATTGCAGCGGTAGCGATGCTCTCGTTTAAATCTTGCAGCTGTTCAAATCCACTTAAATCTTGGCCATCCAATGGTTTAAAGAGTTGATTATATGCTTGTCATGTGAATAAATGCCTAAATAATAATTTATATAACATTTGAAGCCAACAGAAAGACCGGTAATAGGCAGATTTAGCTCTTACGTAATGCATCTTTAAGCAACTTACTGGAATGGTTACTTTACTGACTTTGCAAAACAATACAAACTAAAAAAATTTAGGGAAAAGTTTTATTTGAGAATATGATGTCATTTTCCTCAAAATATTTAGCAAGATGTAAAAAATTGTCCTTGACAATTAAAGACGGGAAAATTAATGGATTTTACTGTTGAGTGAAATATTAATCGTCTTATGTCATAACAGGTTTATGAATAATTTTATCAAAAAAAAAATAAAAAATCACCTTGACATCTTCAAAACATTTGTATGATTTATTATTTGACTTTATACGTTTAAGAAAACAAAACAATATTCATGGTATATTTATGTCTCGTGATGTTTGAGTAATATTATAGGTGATAAATTGTTGTTTTTTATAATGGAGCTGAACCTCTAACTCAATTATTTCCATAATATTTGAAAATAAAAACACAAATTAGAATTCAGTATTGGTCCATTTCAATCAGTATTGATGTTATTACCATGCTGTGAAATTATGAGATCCTGATATCCAATATTTAAGATATAATGAACATTTTAAAATCAATACACAAGTCGTGTATTCTTTGGTTTCGGGTGCCATTTGTAATGAACATAGCAAATCATATCCTACAAGACAATGTGGCAGTAATAAGTAAGATTGATTTACAAACGACAAAATAATAATTAAAAAAATCGTGTAGAATGGACTAAGCAGATGTAAACGACTGTCGTTCAGTTTTGACTGTTCAGTTATTTCACCGAACATAATTGATTAAAAATTACAATAATCTGACATTATAATGTACTCTTTGACCTATTATCGTTGATTTTTAGGTTCCAAAGAATAGGGGTTTGGATGGCCGAATGATAAGCATGTGCGTGCTGTATCATAAGGTCTGTCATTGAGTCAATTCCCGCGGTTTTGATTCCCCGGTTGTACATGACAACCTTGTGGGTTTTCTCCAGGTCCTCCGGTTTCCCCCACTGCTAAAGACTCCTACTCGTAGTCGAATATTGAAATAAAATTAAACTATAACACATACTTACGGAAGAACAATATGTGTTATAGTTTATTGCTCTATCCAGATACTAAATGCCTCTAAAAGATAATGAAATAAAATTGAACCATGTGTTAGTCCCGAAATGACCTAGTCTGTGTCGAGTGAAGGTTAAACCCCATTTCTCTCTTTCTCTTGGTACTTAGAAGTTTAATTCTTGTGACTTTTCAACGAGTACTCATTCAATATTGTGTATATATATCTTCGGAGTATTATGGTTGTCATTCTTTGCTTGATAAAGAGGAGAGAACCCTCGTCGAGACTACCGGTACATCAGAAATAAATATTTTTATGTGACTTGTATTCCATATAATTTATGTCACGTGTGAAATTTTTGAAGTTAAATATAAATTGTTTTTCAGTGATGAATAAAGCTACATGTATTCTGTGGTCCATGAGATAATCATGGTGAACAACAGGATGGAATCAAATCATGGTTTCTATGACAGCGGTTGTAGTTCACCAGTACCAGAAACCAGAGATAAAAACGGATTTGAAGTTTGGCCAAATGAGGAGAATTGGGTACACATACAAGCTGCTGAGTTGATACTACAGACTTTAAAACAGTCATATGTTGTGGAGGAATTAAAAGATGGATTGCTTCGTTTACAGAATCTACAAATATTTACTCATAGTATGTTGATATTTTTGTCATTATCTTTAATCATTCAGGTTCTTACAATCTTATTAAAACACAGATCCTATTTCGTTTCGTTTTTTTATAGTTCAATATTTCGTGTTACTTGTCTTTACGTACTGTACTAGGATCTGGAAGAATGTGATTTACCGTCTCGCTAGCAAATTCAGATAACTAATCTACTTTAGGGATTGGTTAAAGTCTCTAATTGTGAAAATTTAATCTCTAAAACAATCTGATAAAAACACAGAGGCCCTATTTCGTTTCGTTTTTTTATAGTTCAAAATTTCGTTTTACTTGTCTTTACTACACTAGGATCTGTAAGAGTTGTTATATAACCCGCATTCTGGTTGATGTGAGGGATTAGCCAGTGAAATAGTCTGTTTTAGTGATTTCTTGGAGTGCGATGCACTGAACTGTGGGTATCCTACTAGAAACATCGATGCAGATTGGTTAATCAAATGTCTGATGTCATAAGGTCAAAAGCCGTTCGTATGACCTCTGACGTGACCCCCCAATATAACTGGTCAGATCTTCATGTAGTAGAGGCCATCGGAAGTATAAAAAAAATGAAACAAAATATAGATCTGTATTTTATTCAGATTGAGGTGCTTATTTCCACTGAAAATTACGTTTAAAGCTGACTGATTAATTTTGATAATGAGTGTCCAATTTACAAGTATTTAATTTCCTGACCACTGTCCAAACATTAATCATTATACATCATTAATCTATTGGGTTGTTTATTTTTAACAGTGATTGAGAAATTAAACGCTTGTAAATTGGACACTCATTATCAAAATTGAATGGTCAGATTTAAACTGGACCGAAGTACGAATTAAACGATTTATGGTGATTTTAAACAGTTTTTACGAATTTTTAAACAAAGATTGGATATTAAACGAATGAGAAAGAAATTAGTGGTAGATACACAAGATTAAATGATACCTGGGTTACAGTGTATGTAAATGGTACATCTTTTTCTGTTTTCTATTTCCTTTTACAGCAGAGGTTCAGAAATATTTGGAGAATAATCAAGTACATCTATTGGTTTTATCTGTAATGAAACATTTATCGGCTTTTGATGATATACAATTAGTAAGTATGTCTTTACTAGACTACCTTTGTTTACCAGGTGAGTAGGGTCACCTGTCTAACCTGGTGGGTTTACTCCAGGTTCTCTGGTTTCCTCCCACTGCTAGAGACACCTATGCTCAAGCGAATTATTGAAATAGAATTGAACTGTATGTTAGTTCTGAGATGACCTGGTTTGTGTTGAGTGGACATTACCCCCTCCCCCCTCTCTCTCTCTCTCTCTCTCTCTCTCTCTCTTTTATGTTTATAAAGAATGTGGTATTACAGTTAAATTTATAGTTTATAATAATATATAAAAAATATGTGGTATTACTAAAAATGGTCTATTTTTTGGGAAAAATATCTTGCAAGTATACAGAATATGTCTGAAATTGACAGATTTTCAAATTTTGATGTAAACAAATTGTCTCTGGAAGTCCAAACTTGGCTATATTTAAATGACGTCTAAAAACCTTATTTTTTACCCAAACGTTTGACCTATAATTTAAATGCTTCACTTTCTATTTGTATATTGTAACTTGACTATTCCTTTGTATTCTTTTGTTTATTGGTATATAAATGTATGTTTTTTATGATCATATCTACATTGTAAAGCGCCACAGAGCAGTCAGACTGACTGAATGTTCAGCGGTATAGAAAACGATTATTATTATTTTTTATTATTTAAAAGTTCTGCTTTATAGAACAGTTAATTGTACAAGCTATTACCATATGAATAATATTGTATATTTTTTATTTTTCTTCCAAAATAATCAGATCGGTTTGCAGCTTCTGTGTTCCTTTATATCTCACAGTAGAATATTAGAAGATAGTATTAAAAACTCTGATACACATAGGTAAGTTCCTTTATATCTCACAGTAGAATATTAGAAGATAGTATTAAAAACTCTGACACGCATAGGTAAGTTCACAGAAGTATGTTATAAGATAGTATTAAAAACTCTGACCCACATATGTAAGTTCCTTTATATCTCACAGAAGAATATTAGAAGATAGTATTAAAAATTCAGACACACATAGGTAAGTTCCTTTATATCTCACAGAAGAATATTAGAAGATAGTATTAAAAATTCAGACACGCATAGGTAAGTTCCTTTATATCTCACAGTAGAATATTAGAAGATAGTATTAAAAACTCTGACTCACATAGGTAAGTTCCTTTATATCTCACAGTAGAATATTAGAAGATAGTATTAAAAATTCAGACACGCATAGGTAAGTTCCTTTATATCTCACAATAGTATGTTATAAGATAGTATTAAAAACTCTGACCCACATATGTAAGTTCCTTTATATCTCACAGAAGAATATTAGAAGATAGTATTAAAAATTCAGACACGCATAGGTAAGTTCCTTTATATCTCACAGAAGTATGTTATAAGATAGTATTAAAAATTCAGACACGCATAGGTAAGTTTGCCTTTGGAACTGAGAAAAAGGAAAACAAATGCAATGAAATTTGGTATAATGGCCTAGTTTTCTGCACTAACTAAGATAATGAAATCAGACATACACCATGCAATGAGAGATATTTTGTCCAGACAGTTTTATTTCTCGTTTTCCGCCTGCTTTTCAACATATTTCAACTGCCAAGGGTTCTTTTATGAAATGAAATGAAATGGGGTTTAACATCCTACTGTTCTGCTCCTAAACTGGGCTAATGAAGACAGGCATACGCCACACAGTGTGCTATGAGGGAAATTTTGCCTGGTTTTTCGTCAGGCCCTCCGTCCTGCATCACTGACAAGGGGAAACCACGCTGGAAAATCTGGATGAACTAGCGAGCCAGCGTCTTACGGTTCTTTTATGTGCATGCCAACCAGGGGCATGGTGACACATGATTTTGCATGAGGAACAAGATGCTGCCTGTCCCCCAAAGAAACAATATTTATATGTGTGTGCGGAGGAGCGGCTCCCAGAGCCACTGGGTAATATTGGTCTGTGTGGAACATGCTTGAATAGATTTGTGGCATATCTGACCCACAGTATATGTTTGACACTGGTTGAGCATTATGATTATAATGTTGAAAACCACATTGAAACCATATGATTGTTTGTCATTTGCGAGGGGGCGCAAAAACTCAGTGTTGCGCAAATACTCTCAACCATGCTGCAAAGCATCAAAGCATCCAACCAGGACAGCATACAATACATATACACAAAATACTTAATTAGCACACACACACATATCCAGCACTTTGGCATAATCAATTGAATGACAGAACAAGAAAGAAGAAAATATATTGATTATCACACACAGAGATTAAACAACAATTATTACAAGGAGAAAACCTATAACATTTAGTTAATGATACATTATGGGAGATTTGATGACGAGTTGGCAGTTTTCACTATAATAGTTAAAAACTAGCTAATGTAAAGGCAATTTGCTGAAAATTTCATTCAAATTGATCCACTATGAACCGAGAACTAAGCGATTGAAATTTTTGCCTAGCCTCGATCATCATTACTAGTCAGTACAATAAACAGCATCTTCTCGATTATCCATTTAATCGTTAAATTGTGATGGAAAGTTATGCAGTAAATTGGCTCATAATCCACTAAAGATCGCAGGCTAGAGATGCCATCTAGAGTTGATTATGGTCTGGATAGGTTCATTAATGTCTAATTAATAATTTATATAATTTTTACAGGCCTAAAGAAAGACCTGCAATAGACAGATTTAGCTCTTGCATAATGTATGTTTAATGTATATTTATTTGTATGATTTTAGTCATGTAATGGAAGTCTTACAGAATAATATATCAGATCCAGAAATTCATAAAGGAGGAATGAAAATATTTTCCTGTCTTCTGGAAGATGGTTTGTATTTGGAATGTTGAATAATTTCGTTTTTTATACGCCCACATTTTCATGTGGATGTATATTGTCCCCTTTCGTCTGTCCGTCCGTCCGTTCGTCCGTCCGTTCACGATTTGTTTGTGGACACTCTACGGGTCACAATTTTTATCTGATTTTGACAACACTTGAAATATAGGTGTATCTCGCAAAGATCTCGATTCCTTTCGAAATTGGCATGTATCGGACCATATCTTCATGAATTATGTCCCCTGATTGTACGAAAATCATGTTTTGAGCTTGTGGACACTCTAGAGGTCACAATTTTTATCCGATTTTGATGAAACTTGCAATGTATGTTTATTACCCAAAGATATCGGTTCCTGTCAATATTTGCACATATAGGAGTGTTACTTCCTGGATTATGGCCCCTGATTTGTCTTGCCTGGCAACCGCTGGTTTATACTTTTGATGGTCTACACTACACTTTCGATGGCCTGTACTGGAAGGTTGCGCCAGGGGTCGTACGAGCGGCTTTAGACCCTATGACGTCAGACATTGATTAATCAATCTACGTTGACGTTTCTAGTGGATTATCCACAGTTCTGTGCATGGTACGCCAAGAAGTCGCTATAACTGATGGTTTCATTGGCTAATCACTCACGCCATCCAGAAAGCCGGTTAAATAACAACTCTTCCAGATCCGAGTGTAGTACAGACAAATAAAACGAAATTTAGAACTATAAAAAACGAAACGAAATAGGATCTGTGTTTTAATGAGATTTCTTGGCATTGAATAAGAAAGATTTTAGGGTTTCTCAAAATTCAAAATAAACCCAGTTTTAATTTAAAAAATTGAATGTTGCTATTTATATTGTATTTGGTGCAGTATGACATTGACAATTGATGAACAAAAATATGTGGTCAAATTCCTTGCTCTTTCAAGTAAAAAAAAATGAAATGATAAAATTTGGTTCCTGTATGTTTTCAGATTATATAAAAATGCAGCTAAAGTCTGAAGGAAGATTATATGAAGTATTAGATATGGTTTTTAAAAGTATTGCTGTATTTAAGGATGATGAAGGAATTCAATTTTATGCCTTTGCATCTCTGGCACATTTACTAAGATTTGGTAAGAATTTAAGTAATTAAGAACATATGTTTCATTCTTTTATTTGAATAAATTAATATTGATCAATAATATACACATTATTCCCAATCTAACAAAGAATGAAGAACAACATCTTATTGTTGTCTAAGATTTAACACAGGAACAAGGTCACAAGAAAACTAATAACTGTGTGAATTAAATTTGATACAATAGAACCTTTTTTGGGAACTTTTTACAAAATGAACAATGCAGAGAAAACCGATAAATGTGAGAATTAAATTTGATACAATAAAACTTTTTTGGGAAACTTTTTAGAAAATGAACAATGCAGAGAAAAATGAAATGAAATGAAAAATGAAATGGGGGTTCAACATCATACTCTTCTCTCTTCTGCACCAACCGGGCTAATGAAGCCAGGGGTAGTTGGATGGCTGAATGTTTAGCGCGAGCACATTGCATCAAAAGGTCTGTCATTGTGTCAAGTGACAAGGAGTAGGGTTGCCTGTCCAACCTTGTGGGTTTCCTCAAACTGCTAAAGACCCCTACCTGCAAGTGAATTATTGAAAAAAAATTGAACCATATGTGGGTCCCAGAATGACAGTGTTTGTGTCAAATGACGTTAAACCCTCTCTCTCTCTCTCTCTCTCTCTCTTTCTCTCTCTCTCCTCCCCTTTTCATTATTTGCAACACTTCCTGACTCGACAAATCAGGAAGCGTTTAACCAATTCTATCATATATGTAGAATTTGTGGACAACAACATTGTCTTTTAATGATCTAGTAAATAATGTAACCCTTTTGCTACTGGTTACTATGGTTACTAGCTCACTGTGCCATTTCTTTACTCGACTATTCTAATAATAGAATGGGAAACGATAGTCGGGTCCTACGTAAAGTTGCTATAGTTTGTGGTGACTTAATTGGTGACCAAAACTCACATGATGAAATGGTCAAGCAATACCTCCAATTACAATTTCGTCTGATTACAATTACAACTCTTGACAATTCAAATTAAAAAAAAAGGTAGGAGTAAATGACTCTCTCTGGGCAAAATTCTTCTGCCTTGTGTTGGGCGAACAATGATACCTTTATCTTTAAATGACAAAAGTATTGGGTTGACAAGACATCTGATTATAATTACAGAAAAACAAGGTCCTGTGTATACATTGGCATGCACATACAAGATCCCTTGGCAGTTGAAATTCGATATAAGAGTAGGCCATAGTGCCGCCGCCTGGTCAAAATTGATGTATACCCATCTTCATTAGCCCAGTTGGAGCAGAACAGTAGGACATTAAACCCCATTTCATTTCATTTCTTTTAAAGCAATCAATTTTTTTTGTCTTACACAATGTTATTATTTTATTGAATAAAGATGATGAAACCAAGAAAGAAATGATGAAGAAATATTATCAACTAGTGATGGATTCTCTGTCTATTAATAGTTCTAAACCAGATATTGTAGAGAAGATATTAATTATCATAAACATACTAGCTCATAATGGTAAGTAAAATTTAGTTTGTTGTTTAAATCTTCTTCCTGTCTATCAAAAAGTGTCTAAGTTGTAATGTCATGATTTGCCCATTTTTTGGATATTATCAAGTTTCTCGCAGCATAATCCACTCTAATATGTACTTAGATTGATTATTTAACATTTAATTAAGAAAACAAAATCAGAATACAAACGATAGATAATCTCCAGTCTTGGATTCAGTGTGTGTGCTGTATCATACGGCCTGTCATTGAGTCAACTGGCGTGGTTTCGAATCCCCGGTTGTACGTGACAAGGAGTAGGGTCGCCTGTCCAACCTCGTGGGTTTTCTCCGGGTCCTCCGGTTTCCTCCCACTGTTAAAGACCCCTACGTGCAAGTAAATTATTGAAATAAAATTAAACCATATGTTAGTCCCGAAATGACCTAGTTTGTGTCGAGTTTAACCCCATTCCTCTCTCTCTCTCTCTCTCTCTCTCTCTCTCTCTCTTGGATTCAGTCAGATTAAGAAATTCATGTTTTTGGAAGTCATTATTAATGAGTACTTGTGACATTGTAATTTTTGCCTTTGAGCAGCCATTCCAGTGCTACAATAAGATGATAATGATTATTACCCTGTGGTCTTTCTGTGTTGAATGTCAATAATTGCAAACTGCTTCTAAATCATAAAGCATATTTTGTTTTTTTGAATTATCTCCCTTGACACACTAAAGGGGAGATAATTCTGAGAATATTTCCTAATTTAGTTTGAAATATTTTTACACAAGATTTCAATTTACAGAAGAATGCCATACAAAATTAGTGATTGAAAATGTCCATTTAAAGTTGATGCAGTTTGTAAAATCAGCAGTTGATGATATTGTAAAGTCCAGTCTGGAAATTTTGGTTCTTCTTTCGTCTTCAGGTAAGATTTTATAAAGCTTGTATGAATCTTTTACTGTCTTTAAGGTTAATGAACCTCTACCCAGAGCAAGGAGAGCCACACCCCCTTGACAGAAATGTGGCTATACATCTTTCTATGCAGTTTTTTTACGCCAACATTTTCATGTGGACGTATATTGTCATCAATCTGTGTCTGTCCACATTTTCTTTGTGAACACTCTACATCTAATAGTTTTTATCCGATTTTGATGAAACTTGAAATTAGGTTTATATCCCAAAGACCTGGGTTTATGTCGATTTTGGCAAGTATCTGAACGTAACAGTCAGGATTATGGTCCCTGATTGTGCGAAAAATTTCCTTTTTAGCTTGTTCTATGTCCATCTCTTGCAAAATGTTGGCGTATCTTCCATAGCAACCGCTGGCTTTATCTTGTTCTCTGTCCATCTCTTGCAAAATGTGGGTGTTTCTTGCATGGCAACCACTTGTTTTTATTTTTACAGAAACAGTTTGTAATGATGAAGTTCAGTCTGGTTTTATGATGGATATTCTGTTTCCAACACTGATTAGTCAACCAGAAGAAGCTGAGATACAGATGCTGGGTTTAGAAATATTCCAATTTACCGGTACTGTATATTATTGGGTCTTGTTCTAATATGAAATGAAATGGGGTTTAAGATCCTACAGTTCTACACTATCTGGGATAATAAAGACAGGCGTGTGCCATGCAGTGCGCCCATCGAGTTCGAACCGTTAATCACTATTTTACATGCACAGTAACACTGGTGAACCTCGGTTTTTTATCTCATCTGAACAACCAGATGCTTTCCTTGCCTGGCTTCTTCCTTTGATTGGCATAAACATCTCTGATTATGTGATACAATGTTATAGTTATATTTAACTTCTATCTAGTGGTGTTGAGACTTTGGAAGCCATGTCACACGCTCCTTATAGTGAACTGCATCAAGGCTCTACTTTAAAAACCTTGCCAGCTAGTAAATTTCATTATTTACTTTATTTCACATTTTCAAGACATTTATTTAAAAAAAAAAAAACATGGCAGTTTTAAGAGCTATCTCAATTTTAAAATCAATTTGAAGTGTCTTGTACACATAAATTTAGCTGTATTTGGTGTGTGATGTTCAAGAATGTACATTGATTGACAAAGTATGTTCTCCAATTTGTCAATTTCATGACCAATCGTCCAACCTCGTGTGATTTCTCCAGGTCCTCGTATTTCCTCCCACTGCTAAAGACACCTACACGCAAGCGAATCAATGATATAGAATTGAACCAGTTTGTGTCAAGTGGATGTTAAACCCCCCCTCTCTCTCTCTCTCTCTCTCTCTCTCTCTCTCTCTCATATGACCAATCAGTCAAGCTGGTAAATATGTCCAAAAGGTGATTCCTGAGGAACAAGTGCCTTAATTAAATCATTTTATTGATATTTTGTTAATGTTATTTCTAGCTTCTGAACTATTTAAAGACCTTGACACTGCCGATTTAGCATCTAATTGGACTCGTGTTATATACACCAGTATGTCACAACACTTAGATTCACCTCTGGTACAGGTTTGTAAGTTTTGTATTTTACTGTGACTGATAGTTTCATGCTATATGTAGACGGGGATATAATGATTTTACTGTGACTGATAGTTTCATGCTATATGTAGACCGGGATATAATGATTTTACTGTGACTAATAGTTTCATGCTATTTGTAGACATGGAAATTTAACTGTGAATGCTATATGCAGGTCTGAATACAGTTATATTATTTGTACCTACCAAAATGTCTGGCACTGATGATCCAGCCGGCACTGATGATCTAGTCAAACATGTATTAATAAAATCAATAAAAATGCAGAAAAATTACAAATCTGCGGCAGACAAATTGACAGGCAACAATCAGTTGTCGTGCATTACAAAGCCTGAATTGGTATCTGACAATGTCTGTGACTGGTGCCTTATTTCCAGGCTTGGCTATATGCTAGTTTGATGGACAGTTGGCAATAACTTCAAGAAGAAATCAACTTATGTTCTAAAATTGTTTTAGAAAGATGCCTTTGTAATACTACCAATACTTGATTTTGTATTTTCAGAAATCTTCTTGTATGGCTTTGAGTAAATTATTATGCTGTAAACCTGAAGCATATATGTGGATTGGGGAAAGCACAGATTTAAAACAGTGAGTACTAATTACCTTATCTTTATTTGATATTCTTCCTTGTTACTTCTATTCTAGTAAAGCCCTTTATTTGATATCAAGGTGGTTGTACGGGCAATAAAAGGAACAGGAAGAGTTTTAACATCTCCATGATACTTTGGTAATTCTGAGGTTAACATTCGAGAGGAGAATTTCTATTGAAAGAAACATCGCCGCTGACTCTTTATCAAATTTCAACTGTCGCAGGTTCTTTCACATGCGTACCATGGGTAGCCCTTAGTTTTTCATCTCATCCATATGACAAGGTACCAATTTATCCGCACTTAACTGCCTCTGCCTCCACAACTATCAATAAATTCTGGAGTAAACATAAACTTTTGAAGTGTTCTGAAACTAGATGCCACAGGTGTTATAACTGACTAATGTACATATTGTAAATGTACATATCATATATATAGTATTTATTATTGCTAAATATGTTTTGAATATTTTCAGATATCCCCTTCACTCATTGTGTCTAGGTACCTTGTTGATGTATTCTAAATTTGAAGAACTGTATGCAGCAGCCTGTGATTGTTTTTTCTACTTAGCTGCTGATAATGGTGGGTAACTTTTCATTCCACTCTAGAATATACTCAACTTGATTATTTAACATTGATTAAAATACAGATGTGACGCCATCCTTTGGTGTTGGCGTACCATTATTTCAAATTTATGATTACGGGCAATGTGCTAAGCGTACTTTATTTATACTAGTTGAAATTTTTGACCTGTGTGACGTATTTCATGGCAAAGCAAGTGCGAGTGTCTGTATTTTAAGTTGTTTAATGGTCTCGAGCTTACGACATTGTGTAATATATTGAAACAACAACTCAGGGCTAACGTCCCTCAGGTTGTTTTAGTATATTACTTAATGTCTCGCTCTTGACCATTAAACCACATTTAAGAAAACAAAAGCAAAATATCAACAGTAGATAATCTCCTAGCTTGGATTTAATCGGATTAAAAGAGAAAGAGAAATAGGGTTAACTGGACACAAACTAGGTCATTTCGGGACTAACATAAGGTTTAATTTTATTTCACTAATTTGCTTGTGCGTAGGGGTCTTTAGCAGTGGGAGGAGACCGGAGGCCTCAGAGAAAACCCACGAGGTTGGACAGGCGACCCTACTCCTTGTCACGTGGATCCAGGGAATAGAAACCACGCCAGGTTCCAACCCATCTGACTAAACTAAAAAAAGACCCTGTATACATGTGAGAGTTGGAATGAGTTAAAAGTAGATCAAAAAGTGCACTTATTGCACAATGCATGGTGTTTTCCCAGATGAAAACTAAGACATTGAACCCCATTTCATTTTCATTCTAAAGCAAGCTGTTGATCAACTGTTGTATACATGATAATGCATGTACATGTATTTGGTTTTCACTTTGATTATTTCAGATGCATTATGTAAAAATTTAATACAAAAGAATTCTCACTTTGCTATAATTGAGGGAATGAAGTTGCATTTATCCTCCCCAGTTGCTCTAGCATCATCCTGTCGTGCTCTAAGAGGCTTATGTATATTTCAGTAAGTAGCAGTAATTTTAAGTTTTATAAAGATAATCACTTAACTTTTTTGTACACAGCATGTTTTTTTGAATGGCAAAGCTTTATTAATTGATGAATGAATACCGGTATGTTAAAATGCATTGCATCATGGCATGAATTTCATACCTAATTTTAACAATGTTTTAATTCTTACTAATGAGATGTAGATGATACACCAGCCTTGTGATACGATGTGTATTTCAAAAGCAATACTCTTTATACAATACAATAATGAAATTAAATGGGGTTTAGCATCCTACTGTTCTGCTCCGACTGGGCTAATGAAGACGAGCATATGTCATGCAGTGTGCTATGAGAGAAATTTGCGGACAGTTTTTATCAAGTCTCGGGTGACATGAGCTAATATATTGCTGTCAAGTTTTAGCATAGGCCCAGCTAGCCAATAGGAACTGGTTTACAAGGCACATGCCCAGCTAGCCAATAGGAACTGGTTTACAAGGCACAGTCTGATATACTGTTTGTCCGTGCCACTGGAGACGTGAGCGGAGTTACTATTCAGACCAACCAGTTTCCTCAGTTTCTATCTATCTCTGATCATAGTCAACATTTGCTAGTAGTTTTTATGGGTTTAGATAGTTTTGTTGTGTTGTAGGCTATAGTAGTAATCCTAGTAATACTGATTATACTTATAAAATTTTTCCTTTGCGTCATGAAAGTCAACTTAATGTATCTGGTATTGTATCTTGGAAAAGTGTATTTCAATTATGCACTCACATGTTCATAGCCCAGTCAGAGCAGAACAGGACATTAAACCCCCATTTCATTTCATTTCATTTCTATACACAATGTATAGGTGTATCGTAACAGCCCTAATGATATGATATTTTTATATGTATCGATGACAACAAGTTGATTATATCAGATATTTTTGTACATAGCGATGACGACAGGTCGATAATATCAGATATTTTTGTACATAGCGATGACAACAGGTCAATTATATCAGATATTTTTGTATCTAGTGATGACAAAAAAGTGATTATATCAGATAATTTTGTATAGCATGATGACAACAGGTCGATAATATCAGATATTTTTGTATCTAGTGATGACGACAGGTTGATAATATCAGATATTTTTGTATATAGCAATAACAGCAAGTTGATTATATCAGATATTTTTGTATATAGTGATGATAACAAGTTGATTGTATCGGAATATGATGATGTATTACAAATATTGGTGACTATATTACGGCGGTATGGACAAGATATTGGAGTGTTAAGTGAAGTTGTAAGCACTATTACGTGTTTGGCTGATATTGGTGAGACATCATCCACATCTTTTTTATTACTAATAATTTAACTTGTTTATTAATGGCATCCATAAAGCTGCTGATTTTCATTCTAATATTTTGGACAATATCTAATGATTCACTCTTAATATGTATATAGATTTATTGTTTAACATTTAATTAAAAAAACAAAACCAAAGGGGGAGGGGGCACGGTAGCTAAGTGGGTAGGACGCTGGCTCGCTAGCCTGGAGGTCGGGTGTTCGATCCCTGCATTGGCCGGGAAAGTTCATCCAGATTTTCCGGCGTGGTTCCTCCTTGTCAGTGATGCAGGACGGGAGGGCCTGACAAGGGTGGCTGTTTATTCATTCGAATGGTACGAAAAACCGAGGTCCCGTGTACACATTGCCGAGAATGTACCAGGTCCCTTGACAGTTGGAATTCAATATAAGAGTAGGCCGCAATACCGCTGTCTGGGCAAAATTTCCCTCATAGCACACTGTATGGCGTATGCCCATTTTCATTAGCCCAGTTCGGAGCAGAACGGTAGGACGTTAGACTCTGTTTCCTTTCATTTCATTCCAAAGGGGGGTGAAGGGGTGGGGCATCAAAAGGTTTTACTCAATACTGAAGGGAATTGAATAACGCTTGTGCGAAAAAATTCTTTACAGAGATTCAATTTTACTGTATTTTATTTTACAAGGGATTTAAAACCCATCAAATGAATATCAGCAGCTTTAACCGATTTATTTATAGCCTTGAGAATGAATTTTGAATATTTATTATTGTTATGAAATGTATATGCATCTGTCAGATGGTCAGTATAAAGTTCCTATATAATGATATATTTTCATCTTTCATATTTACGCAAATTGCACGTGTATAATTATTGTTCTTAATGATTTTACACCATTAGCAGTACGTTAAAGATCCCCTGACAGTTAGAAATCAGAATAAGAGTAGGCTGTTGTGCCACTGTCAAGGCAAAATTACCCTCACAGAACATTGCATGGTGTCTGCTCTGTGCTGTTTGTGCAATAAAGTAAGATATTGAATAACAATAAACCCCATTTCATTTTGTCTGATTCCCAATCATCAGTCATATATATAGTTCGTCTTCATTAGCCCAGTCGGAGCAGAACAGTAGGTTGTTTAACCCCATTTCATTTCATTATATATATATATATATATATATATATATAAATAAATTGTAGGTCCATTCATGTATTAGGGGTGGTTGACTGACTGTATGGTTAACGCATGCTCATTGTATTAGAAGGTCTGTCATTGAGTCAACTGGCGTGGTTTTGATTCCCTGTTTGTATGTGACAAGGAGTAGGGTCACCTCTCCAACCTTGTGGGTTTTCTCTGGGTCCTCCTTTTTCCTACCACTGCTAAAGATGCCCTATGTGCAAGCGAATTATTGAAATAAAATTGAAAGATATGTTAGTCCCTAAACGACCTAGTTTGTGTCGGTGGTTAAACCCTCTCTCTCTCTCTCTCTCTCTCTCTCTCTCTCTCTCTCCATGGATGTATTAACCAGTAATATGTATGTTTCAGATGTAATAAGACATCAATGTATTGTAGAGAAGGTACATCTACATATATTAAGTATATTAGATAATTTCCCCGATGATAGGATTATACAGGAAGCTGGTATAGAGGCTATAGCTGTTCTAGGAGGAGCAGGTATTATCACCAATAAAATAAAACACAAAACATACATGGAATACAATCACTGAGTTTAATAGGAGCAAAGTATCAGTAATAATTATGGTGCCCTTTGTGCTTGATAACGACAAGATAATGATTGTGAAATATTCATGAAAGTTCTGTGTTTTGTGAATACAATTAATAAATTTAAAGGAGCTAAATTGCTATTCTTTGGTACCTAGAAATGGACACAAATGTAATATGTAATATGAATGTATATAAACTGATTTACATTCAATCGTTTCTGTTTTTACTGTAATTTCTAATCAGTTATGTTTGGTGAAATACATGAGTGCAAAATTGAATGGCAGTCTTTGACGTCTGGTTATTCCAGTCTACAACGGTAGCATTGTTCTCTGGGATATATATATCCCCATTCACCGAGTCACTTCATTGCAAATGGTGCTTGAAAGCATACTGGCGCGCAATTTGTGTGCCAATTTTAAGATTTTTTATTTTGTCTGAAATATTGGATATCAAAAGTTCATCTTTTCACGGTAAGATAACAACATCAATGTTGATATAAATTGACTAATAAGTCGTGTTTGCAATGTCGAAGACTGTGAATGATATTGAGTTAAAGAGTTGCCTCCTTTAATAGGAGCAACTTAAAGTTTCAGCAGTGTTGTTCTTACCGATATTACGCTCATAAGCACAAAAGAATTTAATTGGGGCAATGTTTCAGACAAGAGAATCATTGTTGAAACATTGCATAAATTTAAATTCAATTATTGTATTCCATAAACTTTTTGTTTTTCATTTAATGAGTCCAATTACCAAACTGAAACTTCTATAATATTATTAACATCATTATTGACATAGAAATATAGTGGTGGATATATATTGATAATATCAATAAAAAAGACAAATAGTGCCAGACAAAATATAGGCACCAGAGGTTTAGTGCCTGACAAAGCCTGAATCTGTGCCTGACATTATCTGTGACATCGGCCTTATTTCCAGGCATGTTAGCCATATGATGCTTTCACGACATAAAAACACCGAAATCAATGACTGTCTTGAGAGTCAGAATATTTTTTTGTGAGGCCTAATGGTAGATAATATAATTTTGCTTAAATTGGTTTTTTTTTAGCCAGTGGAGCTGAGGTGCTGAATTATTACAGAGCTGTTGAAAAAATCATCAGAGGATTGCTCAACTTTCAATACTATATTAGTAAGTTTTTGTTTTTTTTATAAAAAACAATTTTTTTTGTATGATTTTATGTATTAACCCTGGAAATGAGTAGCCATGGCTATCATTTCTTGATTATGAATGGAACTCTAAGAATTTTTTTTTCGCTACAGTATCATGTTTTTCACAATATACCTGATGCCGGGCTCCGGTTTCAAGAAATTAGAATTTCCCACTACTAAAGACCCCTACGTGGAAGTGTATTATTGAAATAAAAGTGAACCATGTGTTAGTCCCGAAATAACCTATTTTGTGTCGAGTGGACCCCCCTCTCTCTCTCTCTCTCTCTCTCCCCCCCCCAATGTTTCATCTAGTAAAGATAATGTAGGATTTTATGCCAACATTAAAAGATGACATTACATCTGTATTTTAATGTTACATATATTTACATTTTATATTTATTTAGACATACAGAAGAAAGGATTAATAGCTATACAGATTTTGGCTGATAATGATGTACTTAAATCACCAGATATGTGTACAGAATTAGCACAAGTTATACGCATGATAATGTTCACACATAAATCAGTCTCCAGTATACAGAGAGAGGTATGTAGAATGGAAACTTTACCTGATTTAAAAAAAAATACTCACCTACATCGACCAGGCAAAGATTGATACTGTTGGGTATGGTTTTGTTACCGAAATTGTGCCTGGACAGTGGGAGAGAAAAATGGTGTTTTTGCCGTCCAATCGACACAGTCTAGTTTATTTTGGGACTAACATATACTTCAATTTTATTTAAATAATTTGTTTATGCGCAGGGGTCTTTAGCAGTGGGAGGAAACCGGAGGACCCAGAGAAAACCCACAAGGCTAGACAGGTGACCCTACTCCTTGTCACGTACAACTGGGGAGTGCCTGGATAGTGAACCTGAGGACTACTCTTGTTTCAGTTTAAACTGTCAGTGTATCTTTAACTACTGTCAGATAGTATACATTTGTCTTGTTTGAACCAGAGACAAGGGGAAAGCAGGCTGGAAAATCAAGAGGAACTTTGTTGGACAACACATGTATCAAACCCTTGATCACCTGGTTAGGAATCACCTCCATACCCATCTAGCCATCATGGCTTCCATTTGTGTGGTTCAGGCGAGAAGGAAGATTTTAACTTCCACTCAAAAAAAACCCCAGATCATTATATTTCATTAATTTACTTTGCATGCAGACTTTTTGGCAATGGCAGGGAAACAGAAGCTTGAAGCAGCCAAAAGAATCATCAAGTGGCCCTACTCCTTATCACTTACCATCATGGGATAGAATTCTTGGCTTGCATAGATAACATGTGATCATCAACAATGCAATCCCTCATGGGCTAGCCATGCCCACTTACTGTTGGATTTGAGAACATTTATTAGAATATGAGATAGAAACAATAATCAATATAAATTTGTTTATGTTGTAGGCAGTGGTTTTGATGCAGATTTTAGCCGAGAAAGGTAGACCAATGAGTGAAGTACTGGTTAAACAAGACTGTCACGAAATACTCTTTCAGATATTAGAGAGATATGATGACGATAGAGGTAAACTTGACATTCATTTACCATTTGATAAAAGATGTCTGGAATCTTTACGATAGATTGCACCCATCATTCTGTACTCTCTCTCTCTCATTCTGTACTCTCTCTCTCTCATTCTGTACTCTCTCTCTCTCATTCTGTACTCTCTCTCTCTCATTCTGTACTCTCTATCTCTCATTCTGTACTCTCTCTCTCTCATTCTGTACTCTCTCTCTCATTCTGTACTCTCTCTCTCTCATTCTGTACTCTCTCTCTCATTCTGTACTTTTTTCCCTGGCATTTAATGTCAGACATCATCAATGCGATAAAATTTTCTTACATACAAATTAGGTGATGGTAATAATTTTATTTTACAGGGTTACATGATTTAGCCAGTGAATGTTTATATGTTATTGGTTGTGAACAGAATCTGAAATCGTCCATGTTATTAGCAGCATGTGCCAAGGGTTTCTTAGCGGTAAGTATATGTTGTGTGAACTTTATAGTTATGGGTTGAACAAAAAAATTGGAGAGGAGCCCTGGGAAATTTAAAAATTACAATTCAGTTATTTTATTTTTTTGTAGTTTAGTTGAGGCAAACCAAGAAATAATTAATGCTGCCGATCTCATTTGTGCATTTTCGGACCATGTCTAATTATTCATGGCTTAATCCACGGTAAAATGTACTCAAATTGATTAACATTTAATAAAGAATCTCCTGGCTTGAATTCAGTTGGATTAAAAAAAGATCCATTAACCACACCGGAAAATCCTGATGAACTTTCTCGGCCAACACCTGGATCGAACCTGGGACCTCCAGATTATTGAGCCAATGTCTTACTCACTAAGCCAACGCGGCTCACCGTCTGCTTATGAATATCTTTTAATTCTATTATATACATTGTATTGGAAAGATTCAGCGCTATCTAAAAACCCTCATCTATAAATAATCAGTAAATATAACAACCAACAGTGCCTTAGAAACTATTCTTCAGTATTAACACGCTTTATAGATAGCCTTATTATTACTTTGTTCTGCTACTTGTATAATGCAGTAGTTTTATTTTCTTTAATCCTTGACCACCGTATTCGTTTGTTTAATAAAATGTGTAGATACAGTTGAGGTTTATACATTTCTGTTGATAGGGTGTAGAATGTTTATTAGAAATTGGTTCGGATGTAAATATTGGGGAAGGACAAGAAACACCATTATATTTTGCGGTCAAGAATCAAGATGAGAATATGGTTAGATTATTATTAAAACATGAAGTAACAGATGTCCGAACGCCATTACGACATAGTTTAGATAAACAGTATCATTATATAACCAGTTTGTTATTACCGTATGTAGACCAGGATCATGATCTAAGGAAAGGTAAGTATTATAACCAGTTACAATCCTACAATTACTAATTAGGATATTTTTATGTGGAATTACTAATTAGGATATTTTTTGTATGGAATTACTAATTAAGATATTTTTTGTATGGAATTGCTAATTAGACTATGTTTTGCATGAAATTGGGCTATGATTTGAATGGAATTACTAATAAGGATATTTCTTTGTATGGAATTACTAATTAGGATATGTATTTTATGGAATTACTACATTCTATGATTGTATGGAATTACTAATTAGGTTATGATTTGTATGACATTACTAATTAGGTTATGATTTGTATGACATTACTAATTAGAGGAAATGTTTTGTATGAAATTTTTAAATAGAATATGTGTTGTATGGAATTATTAATTAGGATATGTTTTGTATATAATTACTAATTAGGCTATGTTTTGTATCAAATTGCTAATGTGGATATGATTTGTATGGAATTGCTCATTGGGATATGTTTATATGGAATTACTAATTTGGATATACTTTGTATCGTATGGAATTTCTAATTAGAATATGATTTGTATAGAATTACTAATTATGATAACAACAGATTAAAAAAAATTCTAATGAGTAATATTTCTTTGGAATCGCTAATTTGAGTACAATTTGTGTAGATGTACTATTGAATTGAAATTTCTAATTAAGTTATATTTATTAGGAATTACTAATTAGGGTAATAATTGCATGTTTTTTTTTTTCAGCTGGTACTGTTATATGGAATGATTTTGGATTGGGTAATTTAAGACCAGAGTGGTTTTTATCTACATTTGGTGGACAAAAAGAAACAAGACCTTCTCCAGGTTTGATAATCAAATCCATAAAACATACAGTAAGATTCTGATCTTTAAGCTTTGCTCCATCTAGCACCTCAAACTGTTCAAACTATTTAAAGGCAGTTTGAGGCAGTAGATTCGAGAGGTTTCAAAATTGAGCTACAATGCTCAATGTAAATAATATTCCTTTTCTCTAGTTTCTTCATAAGTAAGTACTTATTTGTAACAATTAAAAGCTTTTGAAATTTATATTTTCAAATGAAAAACACAATTTGCATATATTTTCTTTGTTTCAGGAGCAGGGAAGAATCTGTTTGCCAAAATCAAAAAAAGTGAACAAAAACGAACCAAACGCTTGAGCCATTCTCCTAGTGATTCCTATCTAGAGATAATGAGACATCAATGTTGGCGAGTTCGTAGGAATAATTGTGATTTTATTAAACATAAAGCTGAAATTGTCCGAAATATCAGAGGTAGGTTTCATTTTGTTCAAATACCTCTGGAGTGCTGTAGAATACCGATGAACAACAAAAATTAGTGAACTCTTCAAATGTGAAGTGGTATTGGTGGTTCGAGAAAGAATCTGCTGTCTTGTGTATGATACCTATCACTGCTAACAACTTCATGATGGAATAGTTTGAACTTTTCAATTTCGAAGGTACAGGATGTCGAGTGAGCCATGGCCGGGGTCCCCAAGATCAACTCGCAATTGAGTTCTTATTTAAAAACCTTTTATGGTCAAAAAACTATGTATTGTTGTCACCCACGTCTGTCCATCCATATTCTTTTATATCTTGCATGGAACTAAATTAATATGCAGTAAAAAGCCAATATATTTGCAACAATTTCCAATAATTCGAAACACCTAAGTTGTCATCTGATTACCAGTAAATGCTTTGTTTATATTAATGTTGGGTAAAAGCCACAAAATATTAGTCAATTCTGATAAATATCTCTTGGATTGTTGCCCTTGATTCATTTTTAATATCTTGTAATTAGTTATTTCTGATCAATATTTCTTGGATTGTTGCCCTTGATTCATTTTTAATATCCTGTAATTAGTTATTTCTGATAAATATTTCTTGAATTGTTGCCCTTGATTCATTTTTGATATCTTGTAATTGCTCCCAATTCCTACCATATCACATGATAGGACGACTTAGCTACTGTGGTTGTGTATGTTTCATTGACTGGCAACCTAACTTTGTTTTATATCAGAAGCTGAAGATCTCAAATCAAACACCAAAAGAGCAAAAAGCTTTCCAAAAAGATTTTATCGCCAAGGTGGTGATGAAACTAAGAAATCTTCCAGTCCTACAAGCGATTCTCCACCGAAAGATAAAATCGAACCTGCTTTCATCATTCCTATACCCGGTAATATTTAAACAATCTCTTTCATCATACAAACCCATGGTGGCTCAATGATTAAGTTCAATGACTAGCTCGCTAATCAGGAGATCATGGGGTCGCTATCAGTGTTGGCAAGAAACTTTTCCTGTGCTTTTTCAGGGTATTTCCTTTTGTGGGGGTGGGAGGGATTGGGGGTGCAGGACAAAAGGGTCTGGCATAGAACAGCATCTAGTTGTTCGGATGAGACAGAAAACCTATGTCCTGTACACGTTGCGATGCACGTAAAGAACTCTTGACAGTTGGAATCAAAATAAGAGTAGATCATAGCGCCGTTCTTCAGAAAACATTTTACCCAACACTTAAGATATTAAATGTGGTGCTTACTTGTTTTGGACTGATATTCCCTTTAGAGATTCAACTTTCAAAATATTGTAGTTTGCAAGGGATTCAACATCTCTCAAATGATGTTCAGGTACTTTAAAGACAAATAATAAGGTGTATATTTAAGGATCATTGCTTGATAATGGCGACCCCTAAAGAAACCCTACGCCCAAGCGAATGATTAAAATAAAAATTAACCATGTGTTAGTCCAGAAATGACCTAGTTTGTGTCGAGTGGACGTTAAACCCCATCTCTCTCTCTCACTCCATAGAGCTTGAAACGTTGAAGTTAATAAAGATAGTGAATGTTATCCATAAAGCTTGAGACATTGCAGTTAATAAAGATAATTAAAGATGCCCTTTAAAGATATTGTATAT
This sequence comes from Patella vulgata, assembly GCF_932274485.2. Taxonomy (NCBI): domain Eukaryota; kingdom Metazoa; phylum Mollusca; class Gastropoda; family Patellidae; genus Patella; species Patella vulgata. The sequence continues at coordinate 12,681,450 of NC_065885.2, forward strand.
TTAAGTGTATAAGAACAATCTTTGACAGACACTTATTAAAGCAAATAGTAGAAAACTAATTAGACATTTAATTTATGTAATAAATTAGAAATGAATTTTTGTTTTCGTATCCCTACAGATGATCCATTATTTGAGCATTCTGAAGATGAGTGGGAAGATTGGAAAAAGACAACTTTAACTGGGGCTAATATCCCTTTTAGTCCATCTGATCCCAGACGACAGAAAGGAAAAACAAAAAGGAAAGGAATGGTTGCACCTCCAGGTAAAAATGTGTTGTATAGAAGTTTAAATTCCTGACATTGTAATATAACATTTTTGAATTTCATGGAAATCTACATATTTGTATTAAATTTATAAATTGTTTATATTTTGGTCTTTAATACATAAACATGTAATGGTATAAAATGTTTATATTTTGGACTGGAGTAAAATACATATACAATTATCATCTTTTGAAATATTTATATTTTGGACTATAGTAAAAATATATACATTTTATACCATTACATGTACTGATATAAAAGCTTGTATTTTGAACTATAGTAAAATACATACACATGTACTGGTATATTTTTGACTATAGTAAATACATATACATATACAACATATATTTACATGTATAAAATATTTATGAAATATGGACTATATAGTAAATGCATATATAATTACTTGTATACAATGTTTATATAGTAAAATGGCAACGGAAATATACACAGATTGAAGATCCTACTTACACTGGACAAACCTCAAGACAAACCTTGGAACAATCCTCTATACGAGAATCTTCGGATCTTAGTTCTGAATCATCTGGTCTTTTTTCTATTGATTTTGTAAGTTATAATTTATAGATACTGTATTCATAAGCAGCAGTAAAGGGAAGCAGAAGTAAAGTACATGTATAAGTTTCATATTTGGTCATTGTAACGCAATTTTTATAAGCGGATGACGTTTATTGTCAATAGAGGCAACAGATGTGGTCTGAAGCATGGTATCGGTTTTCAGCATTCCACAACCTTACATGCCCCCTTTCTAAAAAAAACAAATGTGACGTAAATCATTGGGGTCATGAGAGGACAAACCTTGTGAATGTGATAGAGGCTACAGTTTTTAACAGATCTTATTCACATTTGTCGTGAAACATTAGGAAGAATCCTGTTGATCTACAGTGATCTGCAACCCTTTGGAGTTACACCCCTTTTATCAGCATGTATGTTGAAGGGAATGTATTTATAAATAATATTTATCATTGTAGAATGAAGACAGATCAAGATTTAGTGTTTGTGATACATGTACAGGTATAACTATTTATACTTAAAATATTCTTTATCACAGATTCTCATCTTGCAGGGGGTGGGGGGGGGTGGATGGCCGAATCTTTTAAGAGTCTATTAGACAGAAACACATTAATTTCGGGACTAACAGATGATTTAATTTTATTTCCATCTTTAAGCAGTTGGGAGGAAACCGGAGGACCCGAAGAAAAACCATGAGGTTGTACAGGCGATACTACTCCATGTCATGTACAAGCGGGTAATCAAAACCACAGACTCTATGACAGACACTATATTCTAAAGTACACCTTTAAAAGATTCAGGTAGGGTGGATGGCCGAATGGTTAGCATGTGCGCGCTGTATTATACGGTCTGTCATTGAGTCAACTGACGTGGTTTCGATTCCTCGGTTGTACATGACAAGGAGTAGGGTTGCCTGTCCAACCTCGTGGGTTTTCTCCGGGTCCTCCGGTTTCCTCCCACTTCTAAAGACCCCTACGCACAAGCTAATCATAGAAATAAAATTAAACCATATTTTAGTCCTGAAATGACCTAGTTTGTGTCAAGTGGACGTTAAACCCCATTTCTCTCTCTCTCAGTGTGCAGGACAGAGGGCCTGACAAAGAACCATGTATAGTCATTTGGATGGGACAAAATACGAGGTCCAGTGAATGCAATGACGTGCGCGTAAAAAAAGCAACCCTCGACAGTTGGAATTCCATTAAAGAGTAGACAATAATGCAGCTGCCTGGACAAAATTCCCTCATGTAAGGCATATGCCCATCTTCAATAGTATGGTCAGTGGGAAAATTAGGAAGATGATACCCCATTTCATTTTTTTCAGAAATGGAAACCAGTATTGACGATAATTTGGAACACGATTTTATGATAACACCAGAATTTACTATGAAATGTCTGGATGTGTCTTCTAATAAAATATCAACGTTTAGTCAACTAGTGGAACAAGGAGAAGAATTCTTAGAACATTTTAATCAGCTGCAGAGATTGATAGCTTCAAATAATACCATTTCACAGTTTCCAATGAAATTTAGCCAAGTAAGTATATTGAAACATTCTGAACAAAAAAAGGTTTTAGACTTTAGAACCATTTGAATATAGGACGTCCCAATTCTAACTTTAAGTTCATGATTTTGCAATCTGAGTAAAATACTATTTAGTTTTTTTTTTTTTATCCTTTTACCGGTTGTACTGGAAGGTCATGTCAGCAGTCGTGTGAGCGGTTTTTGACCCTATGACATCAGACATTGGTTAATCAATCAGTGTTGAAGTTTCTAGTGGTTTAAACACAGTTCCGTGCATCTCACGCCAAACACTCGCCGTAACAGACTGTTTCATTGTCTAATCCCTCACTTCATCCAGAACGCTGGTAATATAACAACCCTTCCAGATCCTAGTGTAGTAAAGACAAGTAAAATGAAATTTTGAACTATAAAAAACGAAACGAAATAGGATGTGTGTTTTAATCAGATTGATGATTTTGCTGTAAATTTGTAAGATTTTTCTGTCAGAAGTCTGTATAGCACTGAGCTTAGTTGGTGCAGTGTCCACGAAAAAATGAACGAAAGGCAATAGGCTTGCTGGCACAAATATGATGCAATAATCAATTGAATCTGTTTGTATCATAGAGCTGCGAACCGGCACATGTGCACTGAAGCACATTCATAAATCGACTCATTTTGAATCAGAATAGGGGGGTTGGGTGGCCGAATGATTAGAGCATGCTTGCTTTATCGTAAAGTGTATCATTGAGTCGACTGGCGTGATTTCGATTCCCTGGTTGTACGTGACAAGGAGTAGGGTCGCCTGTCCAACCTTGTGGGTTTTCTCTGGGTCCTCCGGTTTCCTCCCACTTCTAAAGACCCCTACGTTCAAGTGAATTATTGAAATAAAATTAAACCATATGTTAGTCCCAAAATGACCTAGTTTGTGTCGAATGGACATTAAACCCCTTTTCTCTCTCTCTCTGATTCAGAATAGTCATATATACTGCTGATGACATTTAAACTAATTCCCATATTGTAAAACAATATGATACTTTGAACAATCAGAGTAGCCGAAAATCAGTGAAAAACATGCACTGTAACCTGGGTATCATTTAATCTTGTGTATCTAACACTAATCAATTGGGTTGTTTATTTTTTAACAGTGCTCAAGAAATTAAGCGCTTGTAAATTGGACACTCATTATCAAAACTGAATTGTCTCCTTTAAACTGGACACAAGTACAAATAAGATGATTTGGGGTGATCTTAAATGATTTTTACGAATTTTTAAACAAAGAATGAATGTGAAAGAAATTAGTGCTAAATACACAAGATTAAATGATACCTGGGTTACAGTGATCGGTGATGCAATTAATTCCAACAGGGGTGTACTTATACATTAATCATTATGCAGATAATCAAATAGACAAATAAAACTTATTTTCTGAACTCAAGGTAAATGTAACAATCGGCAATATCTTCTATTCAAATATTTTGACCGTGTATATGAAATATAAGTTGTCCGAGTCCTTGATCACCTTTAGGTGTATTGTTATTATACATGTTGTATAAATATTTACGTGTAAGAATGCTTGTTATGATATTACCAATTTGTGCTGTGATATAGACATAAAGGAGTGACTGTACCTATTACAGTCTGTTGATTTTGTTGGGGTTATGAATAGAATATTGTATGTTATGTTATTTGATTTAAAGTTATAATGAGGGAAAACAACCATCTGGCTTGTTACTGGACTTATCTTAATTATTATGTGAGAGGTTTACAGGTACAGTCAATGACAGGTCGAGATTGGTGGCCCTATATGCCACCCCCTCCCCCCCTTAAATAATTCTATTATTGTTGTGTTTGTATGAAACCATCTGGCTTGTTACTGGACTTCCTAACATCTAAATTATTATGTGAGAGGTTTACAGGTCCAGGTTGGGCTCCTATAGGCCTGCCCCCCTCCCCCAGTTTAAATAATTCACTTATTATTGTGTTTGTATGAAACCATCTGGCTTGTAACTCTGGCCCACCCGCTTAAGTAATTTACTTATTTTTGGCGGGGTTGGATGCCCGAATGGTTAGCAAGTGTGCGCTGTATCATAAGGTCCGTCATTGAGTCAACTGGTGTGGTTTCGATTCCCCGGTTGAACGTTACAAGGAGTAGGGTCGCCTGTCCAAGCTTGTGTGTTATCTGCGGGTCCTCCGGTTTCCCTTTAATTCTATAGACCCCCTACGTGCAAGTGAATTTATTGAAATAAAATTGAACCATATGTTAGTCCCGAAATGACTTTGTGTCGAGTGGACGTTAAAACCCATTTCTCTCTCTTTCTCTCACTTATTGTATTTGTATGAAACTTTTAAATTTGAGCTATTTGTTGGGGTTGGTCCAGATATGAGCCACAAATGACAGAATGTTCCCCCAACCTGCCCCAGGGCCCCTCTAACTAAATTTTTCTATCCTTAAGATAGATATTTTGGAAAAATATGCAGTCATTTATAAAAAGGCATTTAATGTCCTACTTTTCTGCTCCAACTGGACTAATGAAGAGTGCTATGAGGGAGATTTCCCCCCGACAACTGGCAAGGCTTCTTTATGTGCACGCCAGTTTGTACACAGGTGCTCAGTATTTCGTCCGTCAGAATGACTAAATGGGATCTCCATATTAGCAAGCATTAAATGGGATCTCCATAATAGGGAGCCAGCGCAGCTCCTTTTTCCAGAGAATCAAAGTATGCTTTTTAAAGTGGGTTAGCCCAGTCTGGAAATGAAATGAGATGGGTTATAATGACCTGTTTTTCTGACAATGTGGATATTTCATGCGGTGTTCTTTGAGGGAAATTTACCCAGAGACAGTGGGATTTCTACCTTCTCGCCATCGAATTCCAACTGTTAAGGATTCTTTTAGATGCACTCCAATGTGAACACAGGAATTTGTTTTTCCGTACCATCCAAAAGATTTAATGCTGTTTCTTGCCTAAATCCTGCACCACTGACGAGGGAAATGAATGAAATGAAATGGTGATTAATGTTCTACCGTGTTCTGCTCCGACTGGGCTAATGAGGATGGGCATATGCGATACAGTGTGGGATAAGAGAGAATTTTTCCCTGACAGCGGCACTACGGCCTACACTTATATCGTATTCCAACTTCCGAGGGATCTTTTACGTGCATGGCAATGTGTACACAGGGCCTGTTCTTTTGTCATATCAGAACAACAAGACCCCTGTCCTTGTCCGGCCCTCCATCCTGCACCATTGACAAGGGGAAACCACGCTGGAAAATCCTGATGAACTTTCTTGGCCAAAACCAGGAGCGAACCTGCAACCTCCGGACTAGCGAGCCAGTGTCTTACTCACTTAGCCACCGTGGCTCCCTGACAAGAGGGACAGAACTCAAAAACTTGGGACCTTATTCACTGAACGGCTGTGGCTCCTAGGTCAGGCTGGTTCCTCGCTCCTTCAATAGATACAACACTCTCTTTAAAACATTGAATAAATACTTCAGAGAAAACAATTTTACTTACTGCATATATTAGATTATGTCAACAATTGAATAGTGATAATTAGTGATATAACATATACTTATTATATTCAGTAAATCCTTGGTATTGATATTTAGTTATAACATATATTTATTATATTCAGTTAATCCTTGGTATTGATAATTAGTTATATAACATATATTTATTATATTCAGTTAATCCTTGGTATTGAAAACATAATTATATGTGCAAAATTTAAAAGTGCCAGTATTATGAATTTTCAGCGAGTTTTACTACAGACACAAAAGTTTTGAAAAAGGAAATATTCTCACAAAGAACAGTCAGTATATCCTTTGAATTGATAGCTAAAAGTACAAGTGCAAGAATTGTTCAGTAATTTTAATTGAGAATAAATTGTTTATGTTATTATTGGCTTCATTATTATTTTACTTTCCGTTACCGCTGTTGATAACACTGTCAATAAATGGTCGCATCTTGCCTACATCTGTGTAGACACCTGCAGCACCAGCAGAGGCACAACCAGCTCCATAGGAGACAACACCATATTGTACATAGCGGCCATTGATAGGACAGAACAGTGGTCCACCAGAATCACCTTGACAAGTATCAGCACCTCCTATTACAGGTCGACCAGCACAGAGTTGGATATTTGGATTAGAGGGAACGGTACTGGAGAAATATTTGCTACATTCAAATCCATTATAAGTAGGAATAGTTGTTTCTTGAAGGATAGGAGAAGCTTGCCCACCAGAGGATGTAGTACCCCAACCGGCTATTGTACATTGTGTTCCAGATGGTAGGGCGACACCATCCCCATCATTAGCAAGACAAATTGGTTGAACACAGTTGTTGAATTGTAACGGTTGGGCTAGTTTGATAATTGCGATATCATTCTCTTGTTCACCGTTGGGAAGATCTCTGTAGTTGGGATGCTTGATAACAGCAGCAGCCTTAACCGTCTGATCATTAGTTTCGTAAGGATTGTTATAGTCATATTCCCCAGCATGAACACCAATAGTAGAGGCTGGATTCGTACCAACGCAATGAGCAGCTGTAACAATATGGTAGGCATCAATAATACTACCTCCGCACATGCCATTTCCCACCCTCAATCTTACCATCCATGGATATTCACATTTCTCTGTGTTTACTCCACCCACGATTCTCATCTGATTCATCTTCTCACTGAATTCTGCCATTCTAGTGGCAGGATTGGTGCTACTGATTCCACAGTTACTTTGATTAATTGGGTTAGAAAGGACTGATGGTACAGCTGGTGCGGTTGGACTAGAGTATATTGAAGGTACAGGTGTTGGTGCTGTATTCAATGGATTGGTAGAATAAGCACTACAGCATTGTTGATACAGTTGATTACTAAGTGCTGCGCTGCTGCAATAAGGAGCACTGGCTCGTAGTTTGTTGATGTAACTGCAGTAGAAAGCATTTGTTGTTGTACATACGGCGGTTCCTGCTCTAGTCTGGGTTTCCTCTACTACATCATCAGGTGTGTTAGACAAATGAGTCATGGCATTGTAGATATCATTAATGTTTCCATTTTCACCATTTTGATACATCCGATTTGCTATTATCGTTTGAACAATGTTATCAGGAGAGCGTCTTTGAGCTGCAAGGAGATGGACCTGTTGCCAAATTAGATTTTGTTCACTTGCAGCAACAAAAGGGAGCAATTGATTGTAAGCAGAAACAGTGACTGGATTCAGATAATGCCCAAAAGCTTTTTGAAATTTTTTATCTCTCTTTCTTCTTGTTCTACCAGCTATTTTGTTGCAGACAAAGTTATCATACATTCCAATTGGTAAGGTTCCCATATTATTTGCTGCTGCTTTATATGGGGATGGTGCTGGTAGTGGCGTTGGCATTGGAGTTGGTGGGGGGAGCGGTTGAGCGGTATATCTATATGGCTGCGGATATGGCTGTCGATATGGTTGCGGATATCCATATGGAGATGCATAAGGATTATATCTGTATGGTGTTCTCTGGAACTGGTACGGCTGATAACCAAACACAGCAAGAGCCGTTGGAATGGTCACAAGTAGAAACAATCCAACAAACATACTGACAATTACAAGATAAATGTTCACACTAAGTCTTAGATCTGATACAAGTTAAATACTGCCATATGGAGGCTACACACCTGGCTTTGAGTAATGATTTGTTCAAATAAATCACCCCTCATATACCTGACTACTGGATCAATACGTGACAAACTATGATTTTATATCTTGACAGTACACCATTGTTTCATTATTATAGAACCGTTATAATTTCATAGTAACATTTTACATATTCTGATAATACAAGGAGTGGCTTGTTTCTAATTTTAGTTTAGTCAGTTGTAAGACGATCCTAGATCAACAGAACTTGATCGTTTGTTTTTCGTGGTCAAATGAGCTACATTATAAACTGGAGTAATTCAAGTGCATGAATAAACGTATTGACTCCCATGCCATAACATAGATCAAACAATTGCATATAGAAATAATTGGTTAGGCTTGTAAGATCAGTACTGCAGCTAGGGCAGGGCAGTAGGGAAGCATGGGGTGGGCATCACTTTTCGGGGGTATGGAGGATCACTTTTGTGATACTGCATTGAAAAAAAATGGCCAATACAGTTTTATTTATCTATGAATAAACACCGCTTTTTGTTTAACAGTTTATTGTCCTTTTCATATGTGTGTGGGGATGAAGGGGGTAAAAACTCCAGGAAATCCCTGTGCTACGCCACTGTGTTACATGTTTGATAATTAAATTACCTATGTAACAATGGTTTTACACATTTATAAATCTTGTATTTTTTTAGCAATTAACAAACCTGACAACACTAGATTTAAAGAATAACCACCTGACAGCCTTTCCTGTTGAATTATCAGCTTGTCCCTGTCTGTCTACTGTAGATTTAACTAAAAATCAAGTAAGTGTTTATATATAAAATATCCTAGTCAACTCCAACATGCATACTAGCACATCAGTCTAAACAGTCAGCTGATTACCAACCCTGGTAGTAAACACTGATCCTCTAGGACACCAACTCTGGTAACCCCACTAATTTGTGAGTCTGGCAAACCTGACAAGTGCAGGAATAGTATAAATAGAAGCCCACAATTTGAGTCCAGTCCATCTGAAAAGTTCAATACGAACGAATCTAGTCACTGATACTCATTATAGCCCGGTCTTTGATCATAAACAATATTATCTTCTTGAAAGTGTTTATAAAACCACATCTTGTTATTACCTGTGTCTGTAATTCAATGGTCTTTTGTCTGTTGACAATAGTTAAAGAGCTCTGAAGGTCAGAGTTATTCAATGATCTTTTGTTCATTGACAATAGGTGAAAGGCTCTGAAGGTCAGAGTTATTCAATGATCTTTTGTTCATTGACAATAGGAGAAAGGCTCTGAAGGTCAGAGTTATTCAATGATCATTTGTTCATCGAAAATAGGTGAAGGGCTCTGAAGGTCAGAGTTATTTGTTCATTGACAATAGGTGAAGGGCTCTGAAGAGTTATTCAATGATATATTATGATTATTTGAATTTGAAGGACTTATACTTTTAAGACAATTTATGTTTATGCTTTGACTCTTTTAAGAGTCATAGCATAAACATAAATTATCTTAAATTTTAAAATTAATATACACAATACAGGATAGAGACCACAACTAAATTGTTCCAAAAACACCTGTTGTCAAATCTTTAAATTAAACAAATCTTTTGGAAAATAGAATGATGAAGTTGTTTGAAATGATTAATTATACTTCTTTTATTTTATTTTTTTAATAGATACAAGTTTTTGGCCTGAAGAAACCATTTGTGACCTTCAGTATCCGAGACCTGACCTTGATATCAAATGGATTGAAGGAATTCCCTAATTACTTATACAAGATTATGCCACATTTGGAAAAATTGAAATTATCAAAGTATGAAATTTTCATTGATTTCTTCAAGTGAGAGTAGAAATTATCCTCATTTTGTTTATTTGCCTTCTTAATAACAAAAATTGAAGAATGTTTCGACATTGACGTTCTGATTCTGAAGACTAAAATTCTAAAACAGTGGCTGACTAACCAGGATGTTTCTGGTTTGATCATAGTTGAAATAACTATGTGGCACTGTTGAGCCTTGGCCCACATCAGGGATGGGGGGGGGTGGGGGAGGCGTAAAAAAATCTCAGTTGCGCAAAAAGTAATGTGAGCAATGGTCAGACTGAGTACTCCATCTGCTAGTGGCTGTGATGAGGCCCTCTGAGGCACTCCATTGGATTTTCAAAGTCCTGGACATTGGGATCTCTTCAGACCATGGTTAGCCTGCAGCTGTGGGCTTGATCCCAGTGTTGGATAATGTTGCACAGGATATTTCAGATTTCTTATTGTGTGTGGTGCAGATTGTAGGGCAAGACTAAGAGAAGCATCTACTAGTAGTCATTTTAATACACAATGGGGTGCACATAAAATGTCAAACCCCATTTCATTTTTCTCTGCATTGTACATTTTGTAAAAAGTTTGCCAAAAAAGTTTTATTGTCTCAAATTTAATTCACACATTTATTGGTTTTCTCGTGACCTTGTTCCTGTGTTAAATCTTAGACAACAATAAGATGTTGTTCTTCATTCTTTGTTAGATAGGGAATAATGTGTATATTGTTTATCAGTATTAGCAGAAGAAAGGTCGTTGGCATCAGAAGCCCCATTTTTATGGTACGGCATATGAGAACACAGAGAATCTTAAAACAGGCATTTTTATCAGGGTTTTTAAATAATGAAAATTATCATGCCTGTTTTAAAGAAGGTGTCTTTAATTCTGAACCTTATAATAAAATTTATAGCCTTTGTTTTTTTCTACATGCAAGTTTCTACCTGTGTTTCAATTCTATTTTTATACTTGACTTGTTGTCTTGTTTAACTAGCTGTGATATGTATATATATGTATTAAAGTATACATATATATATAGATTGTATCAGTGCCTATTAGCAACTATGGGGAGCCATGGTGGCTAAGTGGGTAAGACGCTCGCTCACTAGCCTGGAGGTCGCGTGTTTGCTCCTGCATTGGCCATGAAAGTTCTACAGGATTTTCTGACGTGGTTTCCTCTTGTCATTGGTGCCTGACAAAGACAATTGTCTAGTCTTTCGGATGGGATGGAAAACCTAGGTCCTGTGTATACATTGATGTGCACATAAAAAATCTCTTGACAGTTGGAATTCGATATAAGAGTAGGCCATAGTGCAGCTGCCTGGGCAAAATTTCCCACATAGCACACTGTATGGCGTATGGCCATCTACATTGGCCCAGTCGGAGCAGAACAGTAGGACGTTAAACCCCCATTCCATTTCAATTCATTTCATTTACTAGCAACTTTAATTTTAGTTGGATTTCAGGTATACTATCAAATGAATTAGATAATTATTATTATTAATTAATATTACTTTTTCAGAAATAATCTAGATGGTGTACTAGATTCACCGCTACACCTGCCAGAGTTACGCAATCTAGATCTATCCCACAATTCCTTGAAAGTCATTGGAGATAAATTTTTCACGAATTGCATTAAACTGGAAACTTTCGCCATAGCAAACAATGGATTAGGTAGATAATTATTAATTTATATTAAATGTGTCCTCGGCAATTTGAATATTTTTTGTAGATAACCAGAGTTTTGACTACAATTTAATGTGGCCCAATAATGGTCATTCGTACCTTGTATGGGTTTGAAGAGCTGAGTTGTCAAATGCAAGACATGGCTTCAATCTTAGGGTTATATTTGACAAGAAGTGTCACCTTGTTTTTTCACCAGTTTTAGTGATTTCCTTCCACCTATAAAGGGTCTTGTGCACAAGCAAATTATTGAAATAAAGCTGTCATACTAATTGGATTCTGAAATGACCTGTGGGAATTACCCCCCCCCCCCCTCTCTGTCTCTGTCTCTCTCTCATTGTTTCTGTTACTTTGTGGACAGCTCACCCTAGGAAATACCTAAGCCCCTAGGCTGCCTATGTCCCTCATTACTTAGGTAATAAATTCAGTTACCAGAACTCCCCAAATTATATTTGACTCATATTGTCTGCTCAGTGTTATCACAGACATATGGAAACTGATGATAGTTAAACTGATGTGTGAATATTGTTATTGGGTAGTTGAATGGTGTGCGTTAGATCATAACATCTATCACTGAATCATGTGGCATGATTTCAATTCCTTGTTTGTATGTGACAAGGCGTAGGGTTTCCTCTTCAACCTCATGGGTTTTCTCCGTGTCCTCCCATTTCCTTCCACAGCTAAAGACACCTATGCGAACGCGAATTATTGAAATAAATTTCAGCGATATGTTTGTCCTGAAATGACCTAATTTTTGTCAAGTGGACATAAGATCACATTTCTGTTGCTGTCTTCCATAATAAGAATATCGATACTTTTCACATATTCATTGTTCTCTCATTTTCAGAAACTTTACCAAGTGAAGACATATCCAAATCTTTAGCCAGACTTTATCAACTTCGTCTCAACAAAAATAATCTTTATGGGAAGGAGCCGTTCTATGTTCCAAAATTTGTTTTAGAATTACCTAGGTTTGTTGAATATTTGTTCACATTAATTTTCATTTTTAAGAGAAGTATCTTTTGTTCATGATGAATTATTTTGAAACTAGAAGTAGTTTATTTCTCTGGAGAGAAAAGTGTGGTATAAAAGAAATTTTACTCGGAAAGTAGAATACTCTTCATAAAATTCCATCCGTACACAGGATCTTAATGTTTGATCCCCTAGCTAGACCATCCATCTTGCATCACTGAGAATGGGAAAACCATGCTGGATATTCCCAGGAATGTTTTCAGCCAACATCGGGAGCAAACCACTGTTGTTCCTCAAAATATTTAAACATATGATTAGATATCAAGTTGAAAAGTTAAATTCTAGGTGCTCCATTCTAGGTGCCCCATTCTAGACATAGATTATCAGATTAACATATATAGAAATCATCTCATGGAGTCAGCTGGTGACCAGTAATGTAAAGGGTAAATACCAAAGATCTGTAGGGAGCTACAGTGACTCAGTGAGTAGGGGTTGGCCTGCTAACCTGGATGTCCTGTGTTTAATCCCAGTGTTGGCTGAGAAAGTTTCATCTTGTCTGTCATACAGGATGAAGGATCTGGCAAGGGACAACGAATAGTTGATTGGATTGGATGGAAAACCGAGGTCCTGTGTACATATTGATATGCATGTAAAAGATCTCTTGGCGGTTGAAATGCGAATTAAGAGTAGGCAATAGCGCTGATGTTCCGGACAAAATTTACCACACTGCATTGTGTATGCCTGTCTTCATTAGCCCAGTCAGTGCAGCAAAGTAAGCCGTTAAACCCTATTTCATTTCATATAGAATGATTGATTCTACTATTTTTATTACAGCTTACGTTTAATAGAATTATGTGATAATGGTTTAACTGGTTTTCCTGCTCCCTCTGTTTGGAAGTCACCAATATTGAAAGAAGTTATATTTTCAAGAAATTTGATTAGCAAGGTAAATTATTCAAACTTAAACAAATATAAGTCACATCTTACTTTGATAAGTGTAGGATAAAGCATGAGGCTGAGGTTAGGCTTGGGAAAGAAAGGCTGAAGAAAATAACCAGCAAAAGTGTGCAATATCATTGAACATGTCCAGTTATTGCACGGTTAAGCGCTACCCATCTACTAGAGAGAAAACAGTCTGCTTATTCAACGAAAAGAACAAAGAAAGTTTTCCCGTCCATGTTACAATTCTATTTACAATATTGATAATCTGTACCAAATAGTTCCCCTTTGCTTTTACCAGGCCCACCTGCTGCCCTCTCCCCTTCCCTCCTCATAGCACACTGTCATCAGTAGCCCTGTTGGTGTAGAAAAGTAAGACGTTAAATCCCATTTTATCTCTTTTCCCCAATTCGCCCTCCCCCACCCTCTCTCTGCTGGTAATGTTTTATCTGATGTCACCGTCTTAAGATTCTATTGTTTCTTTTTTCAAATTAAAGTTGAATCTTGAAGGTGCTAAAGCTTGGAGTAAATTAGAAAAACTTCATATTTCACACAACAGATTATCAGAAGTGAGTAGAATTTATCTCTTATTTCTTTTGTACCAGAAAATCAAAAAGAATGTTTTCTAAAATTTTTTGCTTCTTCTGACTACACTGCTTCCTTGATAACTTAGAGAAAAGTGATGTATTTTTGATTGGGTTTTGTACCTCCTTTTCAAAGCTGACCACAACTAACGCTCCATAGACTGTCTCAAATTGCCAGAACTAATCACAGAATTAGTATATAGTTCTAAGGAGCATTAGATTCAGGCAGTTCAATTGTTAAACGGATAAATCTAATTGTACCTAATTTTTTTTTTTTCATTTATAAATTTACAGCTACCCCGAGAGATTGGTCAGTTGATATCTCTTCAGTCGTTTGATTTTAGTCATAATAAAACATTAACAACATTACCAGATGAATTAGGAAGATGCTCTAGATTATGGGAGGTAGGTTGCTTACTGACGAAATGGTAGTTCTGGTAGTATATTTATGATTTGATATATTTAATGTATATAAATATATGTTTAAATTTTGTTAAAAGATAAACTTGTTTATGATATTTTGACAGTAAACATGTACAATTATCCTTAATGTCGATATCAAATAACAGAGAAGTAACTGTATCTATACCTTGGTGGTTGGATGGCCAAAGGTCTGTCATTATGTCAAGTGGCGTGGTTGTGATTCCCTGCTTGTACATGACAAAGAATACGGTCGCCTGTCCAACCTCGTGGGTTTTCTCTGGGTCCTCCAGTTTTCTCCCACTGCTAAAGACCCCTATGTCCAAGAGAAATAGTAAAATAAAATTAAACCATATGTTAGTCCCGAAATGACCCAATTTGTGTCAATTAAATGTTAAACCCCATTTTTCTCTCTCTCTCTATCTATAACTTGTTGTTTTGTTGTTAATGTTTAAATCATACTGAGAGATGTCATTTAAACAACTGAGAAGTAAATAAATCTTTAAGCCTGTTGAATGTCGTACATTTTTTTTTTCACAGATGCCAACTGATGGCTGTAATATCGATCTAGCTGATAGCTTATTAAAGGGGAGAGTTCGAGATCTCATCATATATCTACATAATAGACTTAAAAAGGTTAATAATTTTGGAACTGTAAACATTTTTACATCAGGATAAGGCTTTAATGAGGGCTCTTGTTTCACTCATATATGCCAGTCTTGTCTGACTGACAGTGAAATTGGCCAATTGGAGAACTTACCTGTCAGTCAATTTACATGCCACAAAATTAGAAAAGTAAAAATATATAAAAATATTTTGGGATACTAAATATGTGATATTACTAAAAATTGTAATATATTTGAGAAAATGTCTTGCTAATCTGATCTCAACAAAATTTGTCAAACATAGACTGACAGACAAAATTTTGAGATCGTTGGTTCCTTGCTTAAGGCATAACGTTCGCTTCCACCTTGGGGGATATCGCAGACAAGTAATTTTGTGATGAAAGCCCTAGTTTAAAGTGCAGAGTGTTGCAGGCAGATGTCATTTGGCCTGAGTAAAGGTCCATTGACATTTCAAAGAGTTATGTGAATATGTAGCCTATAGTATTGATACTGTCATACTTCTATGCTTCCATCATTTTGCCTTGTGTAAGATGATAGATATAAATTATTCTGCAGGCTCAACGTTATTTTTGTATGAAACTTATGGTTGTTGGTTATGGTGGTAGAGGGAAGACAACTCTATTAAGAGCTTTATGTAAGAAATATAAAAAATCGGCAGAGGATCGACCAACAGTTGGAGTGATTGTTAATGATTGGAAGTAAGTAAACAAGACTGAACGAAAATTTATTTAAGTTACTGTGCGAGATGTGTGTTTTTCGGAAAATATTAAATTTATCACGGCTTTACAATCAATTAAATGTACCCATATTGATTATGTAATGTTTAATTAAGAACATAAAATTATAATATATATTAATGTTAGATAATTTGAGGGCTTTCATTTAATCTGATTAAAAACGAACCAACCAAAGGATTAATATATCGTTCAAATCACACTCAAGGTCTGTATATTTTTATTTATGAATCATGATATTGTAGTTATATATAAATAAACTACCCTGTCTTAAACCAGGCCTGTTTTTCCTTTAGATATGAAAGACATAAATTTGGGAAGAATTGTGCATACACCATCAGAACATGGGATTTTGCTGGTCAGGAAGACTTTTACAGCACACATCAGTGTTTTTTATCAAATAGAGCTGTGTATTTAGTAAGTATAATTTAATTAAAAGATATTTAAACTACTGCTAAAATTTTTAATATTTTTTTTATTTTGAAAGAAGATGTAAATCCAGTCTATATAATTGTTGCAGGACTCTCTTTTCCATGGCCTGAAGAGCTTACCTATCACTCAGTTGCTTGCCATAAAATTAGATTTTCAAACAATTTAACCTTCAACCATATAAATACACTTTTATTTATAGATTTTTCATCATGTACAATCCTTAAATATATATTAAGAGATTAAGATAATGCCAAAATATTGTACAACACTTAAAGATATATTAAAAAGTTGGGATAATGGCAAAATTTTGTCATGTTCTTTTAAAAAAAGTATCTTACTACAGTAATTTGAGTTAAACAACGTCAACAATGGACCGGATGTGAAACCTGGGTCTGTTTAATCTTGATTTTCTCCAAGTCACCTGACTGTTTATGTAAATGTGATCTGGACGGGTGGGGAAGGGTGGCGCAATGTAGAATATTCTGTTGCCATCACACTATTGGGGGTGGGTTGGGTTGGGGGGGGGGGTGTGTGTGGATGGCCAAATGATTAGCACGTGCGGGCTGTATCATAAGGTCTTGTCATTGAGTCAACTGGCGGGGGTTTCGATTCCCCGGTTGTACGTGACAAGGAGTAGGGTCGTCTGTCCAACCTCGTGGGTTTTCTCCGGGTCTTTCGGGTTTCATCCCACTGCTAAAGCCCCCTACGCACAAGCGATTTGTTGAAATAAAATTGAACCATATGTTAGTCCCGAATTGACTTAGTTTGTGTCGAGTATGTTAAACCTGTCTGTCTGTCTCTCACTCTCTCTCTCTCTCTCTCTCTCTCCCTCTCTATTGTATTTTTGTTATTTTAAGATTGTGTATGATGTAAGTCGAGGTGTAAGTGAAATAGATCGTCTACAACCATGGTTATCTAATATATTAGCCCGAGCACCAGCTTGTCCTGTCATTGTTGTAGGAACACACTATGATCGACTTAATCCTGGTAAATATAGTATTATTTAGTATAATCCTCTCATTACATGTGTTTTAACAGGTTTAAATCTTGTTTACCCAGGAGGTAAATTTTGCAGATTCAGGATTTTAAAATAATTTTGTTTCAATAGCAGGGGGCTACCATCCTAGGTCCTTAGGTCAAAATACTCTTGGGGGTCTAGATCGTCGGAGATGTTTTCTGAGCGATTTCTGATTAATAAAACTACTCAACAATGAGTGTTTTTAATAGAATAGTTACTTGCGTGCAATAACCTAGAGAAATGAGTACATGCGGCCTGCATTTACTACCAACTATTAATCTATTGTTTATTGGTATATATTATCATTGTTTTCTAGATGAATATGAAAAAGTACAAGAAATTGAACAGAAGTTGCATGTTTTAAGCAATAAACCAGGTAATAAAATAGTTTTAATTTTTGTTTACCGGTAGACTCATTTTAAAATTGTTTTCACTTCTAAATTTTAATTTGGTACTGGACACAATGGGAAGAACATTTGAGATTTTTGAAGTCTATCCTTTGCTTGTACAGTGTGGGTCCTGCACGGCTGAGTGTGTTTAATTGTTTGGAAGGTACGGAAACAGGTCCTTCCCAGTACGTTGGAAATCAAAGAAGAATAGGTAAAAACACTGCTGTTGACAAAATAATCATACCTCGCATTGCACCCGTAACTATAGAAATAAAAATTACCCTAGGCTTGTCTCAAAATAACCAAAGTATTGCCTCGGTGAAATATTTAAAACCCACACTATTCGATTACTATATACAAATTGTCCTAGTTGCCTGTAGTTATTAATATAATGATTAATATTTATGTCATATTACCTTGTGATATTATTACGTCCTATGGTTGACTGTAGTTATTGATATAATGCTATGGTTGAATGTAGTTATTAATACAATGCTATTGTTGACTGTAGTCATTAATAATATAATGCTATGGTTGACTGAGTTATTAATATAATGCTATGTTTCACTGCGTTACTAATATAATGATTAATGTTTACATCAGGCTACCCTGTGATATTATTACGTGCTATGGTTGACTGTTCGAAAGAAACACCAGAAATGGAAGAACTACGACGGAGAGTTAAAGATACTATTGATAAGTAAGTCTAGGAATTATTATTTTATATTCAAACATTTCAGTTTTGAAGTGTTCTAAACATTTAGGGGTTGCTAGTGAGGACATTGGAGATTCACAACTAGAATGTCTTAGGTGCGTAAATAATTTTTGCATTTGTCACACTGTAACCCTGGTATCATTTAATCTTGTGTATTTAGCACTAATTTATTTAATTTCAAATCTTTGTTTAAGAATTCGTAAAAATCATTTAAAATCAGTACTTGTGTCCAGTTTAAAGCTTTATATTGAATGAATGTAAAAGAAATTAGTGCTAAATACACAAATTAAATGATACCTGTGTTACAATATCAAGTGTAACACATGGCAAAGATATGTGTCTTGTAGTTTGGTTAATTTGAAAGAACTATAAGAACTATATCTTGTGTATACATCAGAATAAATACATGATGCACATGGATTAATTAATCAAATTTTTTTATGTGTTGAGCAATTGTAAAAATTTAGAAATCCGGGCCTCGGGAATGTGTTCTGTTCATTACAATACAAATTTCATTATGTTATTTATTTTACAGTTTTAAAGTCAAAGGAAAACCAGTTATGGGTCAGAAAGTTCCAGCTAGTTATGTGGTTTGTGCATGTTTTATTATTTTATTAATTATTTTTGCAAATACAGCCCATAATATATATTTAGAGTATAGGCATATTTCATTGTTGCTGATAATGAATCAGTTCATCATGATAGTGGTTTGTGAGTAAATAGTCAAGTAAATATTGTGTTTGATTTTAGTACACTCTATATCCTTGCAACTTATTGGCTGTGGTAGTCGAGTGATCAGTGTTGTGGTAGTCGAGTAGTCAGGGCTGTCATAGTCGAGTGATCAGGGCTGTGGTAGTCGAGTGATCAGGGCCATGGTAGTCGATTGGTCGGGGGCCGTTGTGGTTGGGGCTGTGGTAGTCGAGTGGAGCATTGTTTTGATGAAACATTAAACCCCATTCCATCTCACTTTACTTTCAAATTATCATTACTTTTATTTTAGAAACTTTCTGAGCTTCTATCAGAAGAAGCTAAAAATCCTGAGTCCAATCTGCCAGTACTACGTAGAAATCAACTATTGAAAATAGTACAAAATGCTGGACTTGATCTTGATGAAGAAGAACTTGATCAAGCTGTTTGGTTTTTACATGAAACTGGTGTTTTACTACATTATAATGAATCAGCCTTACAGCTACGAGATTTTTATTTCATCAATCCAGGATGGTTGTGTAGAATGATGGCTCAGGTTGTCACAGTTCCACAAATTAATCCATTTATAAGTCCACAAGGGGTAAGTCAATTTTGTTTTGCTTTCGTGATATAAACCAACAAAATAGATAGGAACAAATGATTAATTAAGAATTTCACACACTGATATAATTAATGTGCGAAATAATTTAACAGATATTTTAAACAATTCTTCACTTTCATCGTCAATAGATATTAGTACAACTTTTGAATGGTCACATAGGTAAAATATGTTTGTTTTTCTGTACACGGGAAACATTCACTACAAGTTAATGATGCATCTGGAATGATCCTCCAAGACACATTAGGGAAAATGGAACATTCACAGGTTATAACAGTTATTGTTGTCCCCCGCCTTTCGAAGAAAGCAGGGGACTATTAAAATGGGTTCGTCCGTCTGTCTGTCTGTCTGTCTGTCTGTCTGTCTGTCTGTCTGTCTGTCTGTCTGTCTGTCTGTCCGTCTGTCTGTCCATCTGTCTGTCCGTCTGTCTGTCCGTCACACTTTTTGGGACACAATAACTCTCTTCCTAATTGAGCTAGAATGTTCAAACTTGGTGTATGTGTTTATTAGGTCAATGCCTTGATGGAGTTCGAAGATGAGCATTTTCCGCTTAGGGTAAGCAGAGATAAGCAATTTGATTGGTTGATGCTTTGGGACACGATAACTCTCTTCCTAATTGGGCTAGAATGTTCAAACTTGGTGTATGTGTTTATGAGGTCAATGCCTTGATGGAGTTCGAAGATGAGCATTTTCCGCTTAGGGTAAGCAGAGATAAGCAATTTGATTGGTTGATACTTTGGGGCACGATAACTCTCTTCCTAATTGAGCTAGAATGTTCAAACTTGGTGTATGTGTTGATTAGGTCAATGCCTTGATGGAGTTCGAAGATGAGCATTTTCCGCTTAGGGTAAGCAGAGATAAGCAATTTGATTGGTTGATGCTTTGGGACACGATAACTTTAGTTCTAATTAAGTGAGATTGATGAAACTTGGTGTATAGTTTCATTACAGTAATACCTTGACTAAGTTTGATAATGAGCATTTTCTGCTCAGGGTAAGCAGAGCAATACGCAATTTGATTTTTATATGTGTCCTCTAATTATTTTCCTATTTCGGCGGGGGACATCAGCCTCACTGTTGGCTTGTTTTTTAAGGCAAGCGGTCGCACCTTAATGTTAACTGAGGGGAGATTTTTCTCCCTCCCCTTAAAATTGAAAATTGCTCTCCTTTACAAAGTGATCGGGGGTTTGTTATCATTTATGAAACCAGTAATAACCCCCTTATATGCAGTTGTTGATCTTCAGAACCATTTCCCATACACACAACTAATCACTCTCCTTAATTTCAGATCATTAACCTTAATCTCTAAATCACTCTTCTCATCGAAACTGAGAGAGCTTTTATTAGGGGAGTGATTTTTTCAAGGGGAGGTTTTTTCGGCTCTCCTCTAAAATACAAACAACAACGACTGTTATAAGACAATTTAAACTCAACGTTTTACCAAATAACTGTTCTAGAACACTATGAACTTGTTGTAAAGGGATTAGACATGATTTTTGGACATATTATATTTTATACAGATAATGAAGAAAGATTCTGCCAAGTGGTTGTTTACTGGTAAAACTGTTGGTGATGAAACACATTTTAAATTTCCACATCAACTTATACCCCAGTATCTACGTCTCTTAGAAAAGTTAGTTTACATTTGTTTAATAAATAAAAAAACAAAACAGTCCTTATAAGAAATTGTTAACCTAATGGTGCAAGCAATC
Organism: Patella vulgata; assembly: GCF_932274485.2. NCBI lineage: Eukaryota > Metazoa > Mollusca > Gastropoda > Patellidae > Patella > Patella vulgata. The sequence continues at coordinate 12,702,689 of NC_065885.2, forward strand.
TCTGCGGTGTAAGATGAGAACTGTATAAATATCGTTTTAATGATAATAATAATGGCGCAATTAAAAGAATACTGGATACTGCAGTCAGGAATTCTTTGATCAGTCCCATCCATAATAAATTCCATTCTGTTAGCTTTCTGGAGCATATCTCATAAACCTTTCAAGAAATGTTTATGAAACTTTGTACATTTATCAATCTTATGCCTTTTGCTAATTGGAGATTTCTCAAATACACTAATTTTTGTGCTTTTGTGGAAACAAATATGACTCAGTTGCTGGTATAAAAGTTTATAGAAGGATGATGACTAAGTCTTATTGTTTTATTAGGTTTGAGATAGCACTACCTCGTAACAATGATGAACTGATGATACCATGTCGACTTCCTGCAGAAAGACCAGTTCTAAAGATAAATGTACATGCTTTACCAAAAGATGGTAAGATTTACAAAATGTCCTTATCGATAATATTGATCTCCTGTTTAATATCTCAGGGGTTGGGTTATTGAGTGGTTCAGATTGTGCACTTTACTTTAGATCCCAAGGTTTGTAATTGAATTAGGAGTAGGGTCACCTGTCAAACCTCGTGGCCTGTCCAACCTCGTGGGTTTTCTCCGGGGCCTCCAGTTTCCTCCCACTTCTAAAGACCCCTACGCGCAAGTGAATTATTGGAATTGAACCATGTGTTAGTCCCCAAATGACCTAGTTTGTGTCGAGTGGACGTTCAAACCCATTTCTCTCTCTCACTCCAACCTCGTGGATTTTTTCCAAGTCCTCCGGTCTCCTCCCAATTCTAAAGAACCCTGTGAATTATTGAAATAAAGTAGTTGAATGTGTTAGTCCAAAATGACTTTGTTTGTTTTGAGTGGTAGGTAAACCCCATTTCTTTGCATGTTTGATATCTCAATGTTACTGTCAACAGTAGCATCAAACACGAATCCCAAAACATGAATGTATATTATGTGTAACAGTTCAGATACACAGTGAATATAACTCTTTATTTTTCAGATAAAATAAGTCGTATTTACGTAATGCCATCTGCACCTATTGGTTTCTGGTCCAGATTAATAACACGACTTGTTGTCTTTTCACATAGTTCTGTTGCAGAGGTATGTTGTTTATATCCTGCATAACTTCTTTTTCTTAAACAATATTTTATTCAGATTTGTATCTGAATAGGGATTGGGGAACAGGTATAGCCTATATTAGACCCCTCTCCCTATTAAGGACTTGATTGATCAACAGCTGTAGGGCACTGGTCTCTCGACATGAATGTCTCTGGTTTGAATTCCGGTGTGGGCTAAGAAGCACATTCAGGATTTTTCAAACCTGGATTTCACATATTTATATCTGGGTACCGTACTTATTTTTGCAGATATTACTACAGTTAAGTGTCGAACCTGTTGTGCAATATTGGAGAGAAGGAATTTTTGTAGCATGGCCTAAGGTAACAGCTTCTCGAATATTTAAAATTATTATTTACAATTATTGTAAGATATAAAATCATAGTTAGCATCTTTTAACAATGTGAGTATATGAGGAGTGGTATCAGGTGTTTTCATTCAACCCAGTCGATGTTGGCTGCTAGTGGAGCCATGGTGGCTAAGTGGGTAAGACACTGGCTCGATACCCTGGAGTTCACGGGCTTCGCTCCTGGTGTTGCCCGAGAAAGTTCATCACGATATTCCGGCGGGGTTCCCCCCTGTCGGTGTTGCAGGACATAAGGCCTGACAAAGACAGCTGTCTAGTCATTCGGATGGGACAAAAAACTGAGGTCCTGTGTACACATTGGCATGCACATAAAAGATCCATTGACAGTTGGAATTCAATGTAAGAGTAGGCCATAGCGGCGCTCTCCAAGCAAAATTTCCCTTATGGCACACTGTATGGCGTATGCACATCTTCATTAGCTCAATCGGAGCAGAACAGTAGGATGTTAAACCCCATTTCATTTCCATTTTCTTGAAAAGTTATTTGTACAGAACTGTTTTTTACCTTATGTATAAGGACCTTTATATATCTTTTACCATATTTGTTCATTTTCAGTATGCTTATTTTCTGGTTGATTCTGCTAAAGATAATGATGAAGAGTTACATATAACTGTACCTTCAACTACCTTTGGTTACAGGTAACTTAAACTTATAGTTATTTTGTTGATTCTGTGTTATTAAAGTTGTCTAGCTGATGTAATTATTTTACAGTTGTCTAGCTGATCTTACATTACAGTTGTCTAGCTGATCTAGTTATATTGTGGTTGTCTAGCTGATCTTATATTACAGTTGTCTAACTGATCTTATTATATTTTAGTTTATCTGATCTTATTATTTTACAGTTGTCTAGCTGATCTTATATTACTGTTGCCTAGCTTATCTTATTATATCACATTTGTCCAGCTGATCTTATATTACAGTTGTCTAGCTGATCTAGTTTTATCGCCGTTGTCTAGCTGATCTTATTATATTACAGTTGTCTGGCTGATCTTATTATATTACAGTTGTCTAGCTGACCTTATTATATTGTACAGTTGTCTAGCTGATCTTATTATATTGTACAGTTGTCTAGCTAACCTTATTATAGTACAGTTGTCTAGCTGATCTTATTATATTGCAGTTTTCTAGTTATATAGTTGATCATATTACAGATTACTGGGTTATCTTGTGGATCATGTTGATGCGTTAGTTGATGAATGGTATCCTGGTTTAACAGGTATTGATCCTGTATTAGGACGGGAATTATTACAGAAATTTGCTCAGTGCTATCGGTGCACAGGTAAATATACAAATTTTCTTCTAGACATGTTTGTTTCATCTCTGTATCTACTGTGTCCGACTTCATACACATTTTCTCCCAGAGACGTTTGATTCATCACACACAGTTTTGTTTGATTGTGGTTTTATAGGAGAACGATAGATCGGAGAAGGTCCTGCACATTTGTGGATTGTGTGTTAGGGTTATGATAAGGGTTATGCTTGTTCCAGGGTTAGGGCTAGGGTTAGCTCCAGTCCTGTTTACATCTGAAGATTTTGACAAAATCTGTAGGACTCCTAACCCTTACCCTAACCCTAACCCACAATCCACATATGACGTCATATGTGCTCAAATGTGCAGGACCGTCTCCAGTCTAGCAATCACTGGTTTTATATCATAAAACCTTTATCACAAACTATGTTATGATTGAAAATGGTCAAGATTTTCTCTGAACTTAAAGCCTCAGATCAGATCAATATAATGAAGCATTGAGAGTGTATAGCCTTACTATTTTAATCGTTTATAAATATTAGATGAACAACCTATGAGAATTTACTTTTGAGTTATTATTAAAATATACTTCCAAATTTTAACAAAGTCTATGTTTATTTTTCTAGAAAAACCAAAGAGATTTCTCGTATCTGAGATAATTATTCAGTCAGAAACTAGTGATGAAATTTACTGTCCAAAACACAAAGGAAACATTGAACTTGGCCATCTGGTAAGGAATTTTGATTACCCAACTTTTGTGGAATAAAATATTATTGTATATTGTTAAAAAGTTACGGAAAATGTTAGTAGTAGGTATACATTTTGTATTTATATGTAACAAAAACCTGATTTGTTGATTCAATTTGTTCTTCTATATTGAATTATATACTTATAAACGAACCAATATGTTTTTTAAATTAACATCCAAGGATCTGAACAGTTTTGAGATCCATTTAAGATTTATTTTAACTTTGTAGAATAAATGAACTGATATTTCAGGCTCCAGATGTCATGTTAACAGATTTAGAGAGTCATTTCCAGTTAGATATGAATGAATTTGAATTCAAGGACAGGTCTGTACACAGATTTAGGGTTTTAGGAAAATGTGTATGTTTGTGATGGTGGGGTGGGTTGATTGATCTAATGTGTGTGCTTTAGATCAGAAGTTCTATCATTGAATCAAGTGCCATGGTTTTGATTCCTAGCTTGTACCTGACAAGGAGTAGGCAGGGCTGCCTGTCTATTGTCTAACCTTGTGGCTTTTCTCCGGGTCCTTCGGTTTCATCCTACTGTTTATTGAAATAAACTGTAATTAACAGAATTTATATTACTATTAGACTAATTCACTGTTTGTTTGCAAATGCCCCACTGAACAAAATTGCCTGATCAATACCGATGACGTTAAGTGAAAATCACACCCTTTTGGTTCTATTTGAAAAAGGGATATTAGCGTATCTAGGTAGATATCACCCTTTAAACAGAAAGTACAGATCGTTCACATCCCGACATAATGAATACCATTTCGAATCAGAATAAGAAATGAGATTATAGGTTTTTTTTGTTGAATTATGACGTGGGAGACAGAGTTGAGAATTTTATACCTTTTGGGACATATTGATCAACTTTCAACCAATCCTAGTTTGTTTATATATTTTAGCCCAGAGAATTTACTAGGAGATGGTGGATTTGGTTGTGTCTTTAAAGCTGTTTATAAAAAACAGGTATTGTATAATAGGCTAGAACTTCATTTGGTAAAAGGGGGTGTTGGATGACCCAATGGTTAGCATGTGCATGTTGTATCTTAAGGTCTGTCATTGAATCAACTGACGTTTCGATTCCCCGGTTGTACGTGACAAGGAGTAGGGTCGTCTGTCGACCCTCGTGGGTTTTCTCCGGGTCCTTCGGTTTCCTCCCACTGCCAAAGACTCCTATGCGCAAATGAATTATTGAAATAAAATTAAACCATATGTTAGTCCTGAAATGACCAAGTTTGTGTTGAGTGGACATAAAACCCCATTTCTCTCTCTTTCTCTCATAAAACTAAAAGCCGAAACAGTGTCTTTTTAATACAATTGTTGTGAATCAGACATCCATACTTAAAAAACAGTAAACTATTTAAAATTAGTAACTTCATTTTAATATGTTATTGAGCTACCTGTTTGAAATATTTGATTCAAATTTAATGCAATGCTGTATAGCAGAGTTAGAGTGTGGTATGGGATTCTCTTAATTTAAAACATAATTATGGGATATCAGAGTGTTTATGTGAATATTTCTGTGTATAAAAACCAGTGGTTGTAAAGCATAAATTGTATTAATTACAGATTGTAGCAGCTAAAGTATTTAGTGCTGTTGGTGATGACCATCCACATAAAATGTTGAGACAAGAGGTAAACAACTTTCTTTATTGCTTCATTCTTCACTTCTTGGTGTGATATATTATGGTATTGGGGTATATAGATAACAAGATAAGCAGAAGGGTTAAGGATCAAACAGCCATTATTCATTTCACTCCATCCCAGAATTCCCTATAGGATCAAAGCCTTTTATTAATTAAGGGGGGTAACTCATTTTGACACAAAGAATTCAAGACAGTTTCAGACCACTATTTCTTTGTGAATAAGTTGGTTTAGTAATAGAGTATATGACAAAATTATAAAATTGTATAATGGATCACATTTATGACATCTGCTTATTGTTCTTTCTTGACTCCAGGTGAATATTTTACGAAGATTGAACCATCCTAATGTTTTATCATTAACCGCTGTTGGTCTTCGTCCAGCCAGATTAGTATTACTAGAATTTGCTCCTGTTGGTTCTCTTGGAAATGTGTTACGTAATAGACAGCCATTAAGTAGAATTTTACAACATAAAATAGCATCTCAGGTAAGGTTTTCATATTCTTGGTTATTTCTATATTTTGAAAATAGATTTTAAAACAGTGTGCATGTTTTCTGATTTACTACAGAGAGAAAGAAAGAAAGAAAGAAAGAGGTTTAACATCCACTCGACACAAACCAGGTCATTTTTGGACTAACATGGTTCAGTTTTATTTCAATAATTCGCTTGCACGTAGGGGTCCTTAGCAGGGTTACCCAGAGAAAATTGAACAGGCAACCCAGACCTCTATACTTACATTTAGGTGGCATTGGCCTTTGAGAGGGTTGGATGGCCGAATGGTTAGTGTGAATGGTTAGTGTGTGCGCGTTGCATCAATATAATATTTCACAAGAGATCCCTCAATACCTTAAATGATGATCAGAGTCTTCAATTAATATCAAATCATACCTTGATGTTGATAAATGAAGTATTTGTATTGTGATGTTGATGATTTTACGTAATGTTAATGAAAGATATTTATATTTATATATAGATATGTGAAGGGATGTGTTATCTACATAAACTAATGGTAGTATATAGAGACATGAAACCAGATAACGTACTTATATTTAGTCTTTCATCAAGTGCCAAGGTTTGTGATTCCTTTTGCAATATATACAAGTGAAATGTACAGCATTGTAAAGGTGCAATAACAGGGCAGTAGTTCAATTATTTGTTGTATCAGGAATCTGCTCACATGATGGAATAGTCTCTCAAGTTGAGTTTCAAAAAGATTTCCACACCTAACAACTTAATCTGATTGCTGTCAAATCCACACACCCTTACTGCAGTAGTCTTTATTGGGGTGATGGATGGCCTGTCATTGAGTCAACTGGCGTGGTTTCGATTCCCTGGTTGTACGTGACAAGGAGTAGGATCATCTGTCTAACCTCATGGGTTTTCTCCGGGTCATCCGTTTTCCTCCCACTGTTAAAGGCCCCAACACACAAGCGAATTATTGAAATAAAATTTACCATTTGTTAGTCCCGAGTGGACGTTAAACCCAATTTCTCCCTCTCTCAGTAGCCATTATTACATAACACACGGTCTTAGACCATCATCAAAGTTGAAGTTATTATAAACTAAAGTTTGGGAAATAAATATCATAGTTAAATTGTTCTTTCCAGTAACTTTTAATTACTGGTTGAAGATATTTAATGTTAGATAGTACTTATCTTCCGGATTTTGCCATATTTTTGTAATTTTTTTTTTAAAAAAAAGAGATGATAATTAAATATAAAGTTTATGATGTCAGTAGATCAAATCTAAATGTTATAAATAATTCATTTCAGATTAATGCTAAAATATCTGATTATGGAATATCCAGATTTTCGACATTATATGGTTTAACAGCACAAGAAGGTACACCTGCTTATAGAGCACCTGAAGTAATTAGAGGTGAAACATACTCATTTCAGGTATTATATCTCCTTAATTTAAGTAGCAACTCATATAAAACTACAAAATATTCATTTTATAAATATTTATTTTTCATGTGCAGGGTGGGGGGGGGGGGTGGATGGCAGAATGGTTAACGCGTGCTCACGTTGTATCACAAGGTCTGTCAATGAGTCAAGTGGCGAGATTTTGGTTGCAGGTGACAAGGAATACGGGCCGGTCACCAATCCACCCTCATGGATTTTCTCCTGGTCCTCCGGTTTCCTCCCACTGCTAAAGACCCCTATGCGCAAGTGAATTATTGAAATCAAATTGAACCGTATGTTAGTCTCGAAATGACCTAGTTTGTGTTGAGTGGACCTTAAGACCCATCTCTCTCTCTCTCTCTCTCTCTCTCTCTCTCTCTCTCTCAAATCTTTGTGTGAACTGTGGGTGTAATTGGGGATATTTGGTACTGTAAGACTGATACAGATATTTATCCATCTTGTATTTAAAAACAGTTTTTATTTTAATTTGCACTCGAAGATGAATGACATGTATCTACTTTCAATATTATTTCAACTAAATATCATCAAATATATTAAAATAATATTAGTATATTTATTTTAACAGGCTGATGTATTTTCGTTTGGTATAACTCTATATGTCATGGTAACAGGAGGTCAACATCCATATGATGAACTCGAGTTCCAGAGTGAGAAGGACAAAGCTTTTGCTGAAGTTAGTTAAATCATTGTATTTCTGTCCTCCACCTTTTAGAGACAGCAAGGGGCTTTTATTATGGGTTCGTCTGTCTGTCTGTCACACTTTTTGTAACACAATCATTCTTTTTCTAATTGGGGTAGAATGTTCAAACTGGGTGTATATATTCATTAAGTGAATGTCTTGACAGTTTGATTATGAACATTCTCTGCTTAGGTTAACCCTTTCAATGCTAGACGTAAATCCACTGCCTGTGCTAGACCCTTTTTTGAGGAAAAAAGGGAGGTTGGAACTGAATGCCAAGCAGTACTTATGGAAGCTTTTATGAAAAATCTTTTTGTCTGTTGGGATGGGCATGAGGTTGGGCTAAGAGGAAAAAATAGAATTTTGGAAATTTGCATAATAATGTAGTCACGTGACGTCATGGCGGCCATTTTGGATTCTCATTTCACACTAAAGCTAACACGAAAACGAATTTTTCTCCATGAAATACTTAAAAGATATTGGTTTTTTTACTGGATTTTGATAAAGATATATAAAATGAACAAAAATATCAATAGCAGCCATGAGCAATGCCGCCGCGAACACGCGCATCACGTCTCCCGCTGCCATGACCACGTGCGGATTGCAATACCTTGTTTTTACTTTCACTTTCACTTTCATCCCCAAGTCCCATATCATTATCAATATAGTCAGTCAATAGATCTACACGTTCGGGAATCAGGAATTACCTACGTATTTTACGATCCAGCAGGCCAGCATTATTATCAACATTAGAATTATTGTCAGAATCTACTGCAGACACAGGGCTATCGTGTTCACATTGGGCTTGTTCATCATGCACGGGAGACATAGCTAGCCATGGGCGGAACGTCGCGCAACAAATCACACACTTCATAATACCAATCACTGTCCTGACTACTATCATTATCAAGTAACTGGAAACGAATTATGTGTATCACCCGCCTCGAAATTGTCCACATGTTGGTCAGCAAGACGTCATTCACGACTTCATCGAGAGTGCATCCTCTACGTTGTCACAATGCACTCCGCCATTTTACGGTTTGCTGCTTTGAAACACGTGGAAATATGTTCTAGTGTATAGAAAATACAATAGATGGCACTTGCAGTTACGGTACTAATTTTAGCGAGGGCTTTACTGAGTACACGGTAATACCGGGTACGGGCATTTTACCGACATTTTATAATACCCGGTACTACCGGGTATACGCAGTGAAAGGGTTAAGCAAAGATAAGTGGTTTCATTGTCTTTGGCCCATGTCTTGGAGCACGATAACTTTGTTCTTTAAGAGTGATGTTTCATTACATCGATACCTTGACTAAATATGGTAATGAGCATTATCTGCTCAGCTTATGCAAAGCGATAAGTAATTCTGTTGTTTGATGCTAAGTAGTTAATAGGTGTCATATATTTATTTTGGGACGGAGTTGGGGAAGTCAACGTCATTGTTGACTTGTTTTCTCTAGCAAGTTATAAAGCGTTATTTATATTCCGTTCGAACTTAGAAGAGATCATATTTTAGTCTCTGTATTATAAAAGGAAAGAAAATTAAAAATGATTTAATATTTCACACATCTATTCTATTATTGATATCAATTAATTGACAAAATTGACCTTGCACACACACACAATCAATTTTATAACGTCAGTTTTCATTCTGATCGAAAACTTTGAGATAAAAGCACCTTTGTCGCTCGCAATAGTCGGATTTGAGCTGGTATCTACTTTGTAAGATTTCAAGATATAAAGTATGTTTTCTCTGAATTCAGAATCTGCCGATTCCACCGATTACTAAACGTGGAATTAAACCGTGGCCTGACATGCAGGAAGTAATTAATCAGTGTTTACAACAAGTACCAGATTATAGACCACAGGTATTATTCTACTCATACACTATTTTATAAAAATAGTATTATTTTATACAGACAGTATTTTATAAAGTAATATTAATTTATACAGACAGTATTTTATAAAATAATATTATAAACAGTAAAGTTATTTCATTCAGACAGTATTTTATAAAATAATATTATAAACAGTAAAGTTATTTTATAAAGTAATATTAAAAAGAGTAAAGTTATTTTATACAGACAGTATTTTATAAAGTAATATTAAAAAGAGTAAAGTTATTTTATACAGACAGTATTTTATAAAGTAATGTTATAAAGAGTAAAGTTATTTTGTACAGACAGTATTTTATAAAGTAATGTTATAAAGAGTAAAGTTATTTTGTACAGACAGTATTTTATAAAGTAATGTTATAAAGAGTAAAGTTATTTTATAACGTAAATATTATAGAGAGTAAAATTATTTCATACAGACAGTATTTTATAAAGTAAAATTATAAAGAGTAAAGTTATTTTGTACAGACAGTATTTTATAAAGAGTAAAGTTATTTTATAAAGTAATGTTATAAAGAGTAAAGTTATTTTATAAAGTAATGTAATAAAGAGTAAAGTTATTTTGTACAGACAGTATTTTATAAAGTAATGTTATAAAGAGTAAAGTTATTTTATAAAGTAATGTAATAAAGAGTAAAGTTATTTTGTACAGACAGTATTTTATAAAGTAATGTTATAAAGAGTAAAGTTATTTTATAAAGTAATGTAATAAAGAGTAAAGTTATTTTGTACAGACAGTATTTTATAAAGTAATGTTATAAAGAGTAAAGTTATTTTATAAAGTAATGTAATAAAGAGTAAAGTTATTTTGTACAGACAGTATTTTATAAAGTAATGTTATAAAGAGTAAAGTTATTTTATAAAGTAATGTAATAAAGAGTAAAGTTATTTTGTACAGACAGTATAAAATGAATGACTAAATGGAATGGGGTTCAACAGCCTACTTGTCTGAACCAACCTGTATGAAGATGGTCATACACCATGCAGTGTGCTTGGAGGGAAATTTTACCCAGACAGCAATTGTCCAGGACCTCACTGGAAAATCCTGCGGAACTCTCTTGACCAACACAGGGATCAAATCCAAATGAAATAGAAGACAGGCAGTGAGCTATAAGGGAGAGTTTGGCCAAACAGCAGCGTGACAGACTACTATATTTAAATTGCCAGCTAACAGGAGATCTGTAACTTGTGGTCAATGGCATACACATTCAAGAAGCTTTTTCTTACCAGTTGCCCCATCACTTGATTCCCAATACTTGTTTATATGTTATTTTATATTTCTAGTCAAAGGAAGTATGTAGAAAATTGCGATCAGCTGAGTTATATTGTTTGAGAGAATTTCGACCAATATCTGTGGGCACAACTGTAGAATGTATGGCATATCAGGTAAATTGGTCAAATAATAAGCTGAGATATTTAGCGATTTGAAATGTATTTAGAATTTTCTTTTTAACATTCTGCCAGTTTATTTTTAAACTATTTATTCTGTAATAAATGGGGGTTGGATGGTCTAGTGGTTTAACTAGTGTGAAAAACATAGGTCAGTCATTGAGTCAAGTGGCGTGGTTTCTGTTTCTCGTTTGTACATGACAAGGCGGAGGGTCGCCTGTCCAACCTAATAGGTTTTTCTCTGGGTCCTCCAGTTTCCTTGTTAAACAACATCTAGTCTGGGGTATCACCTATAGGGTAGACAAGGAAAGTACTGTGTAGTCATTCGGGTGGAACAAAAAAAATCAAAGTCCATTCATGTACACATTTGAATATGTGTAAAAAAACTCATGACATTTCGAATTCAATGATGAGTTGGTAGAAACCCCACAACCCAGGCCAAATTATCCTCCCTACCCTTTGCACATGACCTTAGAGATAAATAACATTATCTTAATCTCAAGTATGTGTTGATTCAAGGTTAAACTCTGTGCCTTTTAAATTATTAAAATTATTTTGCTTTGGCAACCAATGTGTTGAAGAGTAGGCATAAACTCCTCGGTCCGGGCAAAATTATTCATCAATCATTGGTTCATGTGACCATAGGAATTAATCAACTTATATTAGTCTTGAAATGACCAAAGTATTGTATTAATTGTTTTTTTTTTCTTAAACAAAATTTTATTCAGAAATTAAATAATTATTGGGGTTTTGCCGTTTCCATTGCCTTTAAATTATCGAATTTGTTTTACTTTGACAGCCAATAGATGAGGAAGAAACCAAACTATGGATAGCCAGTGGTGACAATGATTATATGCAATTTGGTTGGTTTAATTTATTAGATTATAGAGATGAATTTAAGGTAAATACGTTGAATAAATTATAACAAGTTTCCTGGAGACAACACTAAATTATAACCAGAGCTGTGTTTTTACATTGAATTTCTTGGTAGTTTTTCGGATGAGATGGAAAACTGTGGTCCTGTGTACACAATGGTGGGCACGTTAAAAATCCATTGGAATTTTATATAAAAGTATGCCGTAGCGCCGCTTTCCAGGCAAAATTTCCCTAATTGCCCAATCAGCAGAACAACCTCTTTTTACTTATTATCAAGTACAATACAATGAAATATAGTCAGAGAGAAATGGATCGTTGCGATTAGACTTACTTGAAAAGAATTTTGATACCACAAGCATTAATATTATTTTCTGTTTATGAGCGGGAATCATATGGAATAAAAAAATTGTTATCCTGAATTATTGCTGCATGACAGTGAACATAAGCAAATCCCGAACTATATAATGTACCGGGTAATACCTTTTTATCACTGAAACATTTTTTTTTTCTAACAAGAAATTGTACCGTAATTGAACCAGTGTTTTGAACTTTGGCATGTTCTGTTTATCAATATTTTTATGTGTTTTTTGACATAAAGGATATAACTTCAACTGTATTTCAAGTATTTCAAGGTTAATTTCCTTGACATTATAATTTTATGGTATGTAAATTGACTGAAAGGTTAACCACTCTGGTCTTTCGCCAGTCAGTTACACTGACAGGTTAACCACTCCGGTCTTTCAGTTACACTGTCAGTAAATGTGAGTAAAACAAGACTCCTGCCATGGACTATGATACTTGTAAAGTCTTGATCTCAGTGATACAGCTGGCGAAGATCAGGAAAAAAATCCTGGTAAATAATTCACGAACAACACTTGACAAGACTGTGTAGAGTATAATGGTTTATAATCCTTATAAGACATATAGAAATAGATTTCACTAAAAATAAACACACTTATATGGATATACTACTTCTGAATTTTATTAACATGCTACGTTTCAATACTCGTACAGGTATCGTTATCAAGCAAAAAGATTATTTACTTGATAACGATACCTGTATGAGTATTGAAACGTAGCATGTTAATAAAATTCAGAAGTAGTATATCCATATATAAGTGTGTTTATTTTTAATGGTTTAATACAGGATACGTTTCGGGCTACAGCCTTTTATCAATTGGTAGTCTGAAATGCATCTTTTATTAAACCATTATACTTTTATATTTATATATATTTTTTTAAGTATGTTTTTATGTTAACAGGGTGCCATGTTTTTATGTTAACAGGGTGCCATGTTTTTATGTTAACAGGGTGCCATGTTTCCGTATGGTAGAATATTATGTATGTTACCAGTTGATCCAGAACATATTTTACTTGGTACACAGATTGGCAAAATATTTGTATTTGATACAATAACAAGAGAGATAAGTAATTCTACAGAAGTTCTTTCAGATTCAGTTTTATCTCTACATCTTGTTAAAAGGTAGGTTTCACCAGTGGTATACGGGTTGGAGTGGCAGGGAGGGTCACAGTCTCGCCACCCTGCCACCCCACCCATTTAAATATTCCTGTGACCAACACACCAGTGGCATACAGACTGGAGTCATAGTTTCACCATCCTGCCACCCCACCCACTTAAATATTCCTGTGACCAACACACCAGTGGCATACAGACTGGAGTCATAGTTTCACCACCCTGCCACCCCACCCACTTAAATATTCGGGTGACCAAACTCACCAGTGGCTTACAGGGCCGCCTTCGGCTCGTCCAAATGTTCGACCATAGTTCAACTAGGTCTCGACCATGCACAACCCGAACTTGAAATGGTTAGACTATAGTCACGACCATGATTAACCCACCTTTCGAGGTCGGTTGAGGCTGGTCAAGTCAGATTAAAAATGGCGGCTCGCGACAAAACATGTGTTGTGTTGGAATTGTTATTTGAAGATAGAACGTATACTACCAATGTTGCTCCAGAACCTGAAAGTTATTTAACTTCATATAACATATTTAAGTAGATTCCATATTATATAAAGTGGATAATCATGTTTTTCCAATCAATTCGACCAAGACTGGTGTCAGACTGAAATTGTGAAAGTGACAGTATTATAGTAAAAATATTTCATCTATTTGTGAATTTTATTTGGAAAAACAGAAACACAAACAAACGATTTTGTTCATAAATACACCAGTTTGATATACATTGTAAATATAAATTATGTAAATAAACTCTGGATATTTTGTTGGTTTGTTCATTTTTTTTGTCTGGGGATAACTCGGTCACTAACTCAACTGTGAGTAGATTTCTTGAAATCGTCGTTATCATATTCTACCTCTGGTATAGCGTTTTCAGCATAGTCTTTGGCAAACGTTCCGAGAATTTATCTCCAAAGAATGATGTGGTCATATCAAAGTTCTCATTAAGCAAACTTGCGTTTTCATTGATTAAAAGGTTTTGTAGCTGTTCATTGAAGAGAACGGCGTCCATTTTGACGACTATGGTCGAACTAGCTTCCGTTCAGGTGTAGTGAACTATACTTTGCCGTTTAGTCGTGACCATACAAGCGCACCCGAAGGCTGCCCTGGCTGGAGTGGGAGGGAGGGTCATAGTCTCGTTTAACAAGTACCATTGCTATGATAATAAACAATCCATACTACATTTCGTTAAAACTTCAAACACTGGTAACTTCACTCAGAATAAAGTAATATGACTGATTTTTCGATATATTCATTTTGCATTATCTATTTTGGAACTGTTATAGCGAGAACTGACAGCTCTTTATCTAAATCTTACATAATATATCTTTAATGAATGTAATGATTTTCATATTGTTCAATTAAACAGTGAAATTCACATTTTTGTATAGTGGGCTAAATCCCCTAGATTATTGAATTCATTTTACTACTGAAATTGTGTTTTGGTCAGATGAAAATTGTGTTATAGGTCAGATGAAAATGATGTTATATTTGCTGGATTAGCCAATGGGAGATTAGCATTCTTTCCAGTATCAGAAATATTACAGGTACATTTTAAAGATACATTCTCACGAAAGATTTTATAGGGTAATTATTTATGATATAAGTATGGCAAATTGGGTATAAATGGAATGAAGAGACGCCCAGTCTTACTGGAAAAATACTGGATTGCCTGATAAACACCCATGAGGCAAGCACTGTGCAAAATTGTCAGGGTATCACTAACTGTCAACCCAGCGGCTTATTGTCTACCAGCTTGACTTAGGGTGCGCTTGTTGTTTCTTGATCGATTGGTTAGACGTTTTTTGGTAACATTAAGGGTTTAAGCATACAAAAGAGTCTGTAATTAAATGGCAGAAAAAGAAGCTGGCAGAAGATAATCCAAGAATTTACTTAGGCTTCAATATGTAATGCAAATGGACAGTGAGTAATACATTTTGAAAAATGGGCCTCTCTCAATCAAGTTATAACATGACAAAAATGGCTTCTAATAATAGATTTTTTATATCTTCGGGTATTTCCTCGTGAGTACATTGTTTTGAGAGGGATTTGAAGCAAAATATTGATAGATTAATCGGTTTGAATATGGTTTTAGTCCAAATACATCATCAAATCACCTGGTTTGTACATGGGAAGGCATTGTTAATCTTTTTTTTAAGGTGACTTTTTCCTATGTTTGTTGGTATTGATGTTTTACTCCATTAATGAGAGAAGGCGGCGCAGTAGTCTCGGCATTGCTCGGTGTGATGGACGAGAAAAGGGAAAGAACCCTTGACAGTTGGAATCCACAATAATCATATTTTATGTTTTTTTTCGTACAGGAACCAGACACACAGCCATTACCCCCGATGATTATTGGGAAAGGTTACGACCCTGTATGTTGTATCTTAAAGTATAAGAATAAAACAATTGCATCTTGTGGTTCACAGATTGTAATATTAGCTAGTAAGGGTATGGCTGTTGAAAAGATGTTTGATACCGATGAGGAAAGGTAAAGTCAAATTTGTTTCCATGGAAACACAAATAAATATTAAATCAAAAGAATTATAGTATTATGTTAGTGTCAAAATGATCTAAATAAGGTAAAGTCAAATTTGTTTCCATGGAAACACAAATAAATATTAAATCTAAAGAATTATAGTATTATGTTAGTGTCAAAATGATCTAAATAAGGTACAGCAAGACATTACATGCCCATTTCACTTGATTTAGTTAAAGGACAGTGGTCTGAATCCTTCATCCCCATCCATCATAAAAAGACCTACCAATCATTGTATCTTGATTCAAATAATTTGTTGTACCTTTTTTGGTCCATGATCTTACCATCTCTTCCCGAAACTTGGGTGTCTGAATGGACTAACGCATCTGCTTTAGATCATAAGGTCTGTAATGGAGTTGAGTGTCGTGTATACCCCACTCCTACGTGACCAGAAGTAGAATTTTCTCCCACTGCTCAAGACCCCTACGCACAAGCGAATTATTGAAATGAAATTGAACCATATGTTAGTTCTGATTTGACCTAGTTTATGTCAAATGGACTTAAACCTCATATCTCTCTCTCTCTCTCTCTCTCTCTCTCTCTCTCCATGCTTTGTGTGACTAGGTTATATTTCAATTTGAATCATTTCCATGTATTATGTTTTCAGTAAGAACAATTTTAGAAAACCTATTCTAACAATGACATTAGGGAAACATCTGTATATATCTAAACGACAGTGTAGTGTGGTGGAAGTCTGGGATATATCGAAAGGTAAACGTAGGGATCGTGGTGATTGTAATATACAGACTATTTTCAAGTAAGTTTAGTTTATAATCATGAACATTTTCTTCTCAAAGTAACGATACGCCAGTGGCATTTGTCACTAAAATATCATATAAAGATTTATGCTCAAAGTGAGGTCTAAAAATTCCAGAAAATGGCTTATGAATATAAACCTCTAAACAGCTAGGTTCCATCGAAGTTGTTTGAAGACACTGAGATTCAATATAAGAAAGGGCAATACATGTGCTGTGTTATAGTCAAATGATCTGCAAACTAAATGTTAGATTACTAAGAACTGGGAGCCTGATTGCATGGATCTAGTTGAACTTATGAATAATATATAAAAACCTTAGTGCTGACCATTCTGATATAACTGTTCATATAGAATTAACTATTTTCATTCTCCAAAATGTATAGATCTACGATATCCTTACCACAGTTTTAAGTTACTTTATGTTTTTAGTTGTGTTCAAGCTTGTTCGGGGGATTGGATGGCTGAATGGTAAGCGTATGCGCACTGTATCATAAAGTTTGTCATTGAGTCAACTGGCGTGGTTTCGATTCCGTGGTTGTATGTGACAAGGAGTAGGGTCGCCTGCCCAACCCCATGGATTTCTCCGGGTCCTCCAGTTTCCTCCCACTGCTAAAGACCCCTATGCGCAAGCAAATTATTGAAATAAAATTAAACCATATGTTAGTCCCAAAATGGCCTAGTTTGTCTCGTGTGGATGTTAAACCCCATTTCTCTCTCTCTCTCTAGCTTGTTCATATTCATGTTTTATGTTTTTATTTTTTTATCACAGCCTGCCCAAAAATGATTCAAGAATTACAGCGATGGTGCTTCAAGATAAAGTATTATGGATTGGTACAGGTGGTGGTCAGATAGTTATAGTTGACAGTTTGTTATTATCTCCCCTTGTTTCTACTGCACGTCACACAGCTTCTATTAGATGTCTCATGTGTATTAAATTACAAGGTAAATTTAAACATCAAATTTACCACTAGAAAACTTGGTCGAGAAGATTCTTCAAAAGATTCTTTCCCTTTGTCCGTGGTGCAGGACAGGGGGGACCTACCAAGGACAAGCATCTTATATTTGTGTGAGACGAATAAATAATAAGGACAAATGTATAACATTTTCAGTATGTTCAAGATTTCCTGACAGTTGGAGCTCGATAATAAGAGTGGACCCCGTTGCCCAGCTGTCAGTGCAAAATTTCCACCATAACACACTGCATAAATAAAATAAAGCAAAGTACGAACAATCCAAACCATGAGACAAAATTCAAAGTCCTAAAAAAATGGTATAGGCAAAATGGACTGTTCACCATATACAAAAAGCATGATGAACAGTGGTAACAGGTGTCTGGAAGAGTAAGCTTGCCCTTTCTAGCGCCACACCCACCATAGCTGCATCCAAACCATTAGACGAAATCTTGGTAGCCAACAGACTTTTCCGTCCTTTTTCACTATTCTGGTTTGTGCAGGAAAGTAGAATGTTACCCCCCATTTCATTTCAATTAGTGCCCATCATTTATTTATTTAGCTGGACAGTTTACAAGCCTGGTCTTTACTTCTCAGAGGTGGTGCTGCTGAGGCTGACAAGGAAAGTGTTTGTAGTCATTTGGTTGGGACAGAAAAGCAAGGTTAACCCATGTAAATTAACGAAGGGTAGGCAGATATCCTGCTTTCCAGGCAAAATTCTCTAAACTTGCATGACACAAATTAAAAAATTTTGTCTCAAAATGACTTTACTATTGAGTTGAGGAGACATTGAATCCCAGTTTCATTGTGTTAAAATATATGAGGCCTATTATAAGATTTTATTTTATCCAGCGGAGAATGATAAAGATTGTGTGATATTAAGTGGTGGATTAGGATTTCGTAACAGACCAGATTCAGATATTGATAAAGGTATGTCATATGAGGACGCTTCATAAATATACACTACAGACTTCCACATGTAATGGCCAGTGGGTGTAGGTTACGGTCTGTAGGCTAGAACAGTTCAGGGTTTGAACGAAAGTGGGTTTAGTGGTTTGGATGGGATGGAAAAAACAAAATAAAGTCTTTTAAACAAATAATATACAAGAGTAATACTCTTCATGTTGCATTGCACGTTTAGCCCGGAGGCACTGCTCGACAATATGAATTTGAAAATAACTTATAACTATCAGCATGAAATATTCAGAAATTGTTGAAATAGCCAAAATTAGCTAAGCATCATTTTGGAGAGAGAGGGAGAGGGAGAGAGAGAGAGAGAGAGTTTAACCCAGACAAACTAGTCATTTCTTTCAAACATTCCCTTGTGCATAGAGATCTTTAGCAGTGGTAGAAAACCGGTGGACCCTGAGAAAAACCACAAGGTTAGACAGGCAACCTTACTCCTTGTCAGACGGATGGTGCAAAGTGCACGCACTAACCATTCAGCCATCCAAACCCTCACAAATGCCAATGACACCTAAATCCAAGTATAAAGGTCATCACAGATCAATCAAATTTTAAAGCTTGGTGTTGAATCAGAAGGTCTGTCATTGAGTCAAGTGGCATGGTTTTGATACCTCGCTTGTACAAGGAGTAGGGTCACCTGTTAAATTTTCTCTGCGTAACACTGCTAAAGATCCCTACGTGCCAGCGAATTATTGAAATAAAATTGAACAATATGTTAGTGCCAAATGACCTGGTTTGTGTCCACACAAACTAAGTCATTTCGGACATATGGTTCAATTTTATTTCAATAATTCGCTTGTGCGTAGGGGTCTTTTAGCAGTGGGTGGAAACCGGGTGCAGGAGAGAGGTACATAGGGCCTGACATGCACATGAAAGTACCATGGACAGTAGAAATTCAAAATAACGGTAGACGGTAGCGGTGCCATGCCTGGGCAAAATTCTCCACGTAGAACACTTCATGGCGTATGCCCGTCTTCATTAGCCCGGTCGGTGATGAAAATGGTATTTTCTTTTAATCAGCTGATTTTTTATAAACTGCAGATAACCAGTATGGTTGTATAGCTGTATGGGATTCCATTCTACCACAAATGGTGAAAAATGATGATAAAAGTTTAACTCTCAGATTTCACAAAAGACGGAGATCTGTAAGCAGTTAAAATAATTGTTGGACCGTAAAATGTTTGGTAGTGATGTGATTCTGGATTTTATCAACAATTTCAATAACTATAATGTTTACATCTATGGTACTCAAAATAGAAGTTAAATTTACCAGCTCAAATTTGCAATTTGCTAGGACAAAAATGCAAGGTACTTAGAGGAGTGAGTTGTAGTGCCAATTTAATTTGGTACAAATGTACAACTCACTCCTTTTTCAGAAGTTTCCATGATTATCCACATCTGTAAATCTAAATTAAGAAATTTGCTGATATTCAAGGTTGCGTTAAGTAACTGGATAGAGAAATAAACTATACCACGTACTTATGGGAGAACAATTACTGATTTATTTGGGTTACGTTTTGAAGAGTATTTGCTCTACACATTTGTTAAGTACAATTTTGTTTATGTCCAGTAACTACAAGCTTTGTTTATGTACACTAACTACAGATTTTGTTCATGTCATGTAACTACAAGTTTTGTTCATGTCACATCACTACAAGCTATGTTCAATGTTCATGCCACATACTTACCAGCTATGTTCATACCAACTAAATACAAGCTGTGTTCATGCCAACTAACTACAAGCTGTGTTCATGCCAACTAACTACAAGCTGTGTTCATGCCAACTAACTACAAGCCATGTTCATGCCAACTAACTACAAGCTGTGTTCCTATGAATTGACTACAGGCTTAGTTAATGCCAATTAACTACAGACTTTGTTTATGCCAATTAACTAAAGAAAATTACAAACTTTGTTCATGTCAAATAATTACAAACTTTGTTCATGTACAGTAACTACAAGCTTTGTCCATGTACATTAACTAGAAACTGTGTTCCTATGAACAAACTACCAGTTCAGACTTTGTCCATGTCAAGCTACTACATCCTGTGTTCATGTCAAATAACTACAAACTTTGTTCACATCAAAAAACTACAAACTATATATGTTCATGTACAGTAACTGAAATGATGTGATCCCTCTGGTTATATCTATTTAGAGAGGACAATTTCTTGCAAAAAATAATATGTGCCAAAATTTTTTAAATATATGAAATTATAAATAAACAGGTAAATGAATTAATAAACCTATACATATAAACTTAGCCATCTTTGTGTTCTCATAAGTGTGTTCAGTCATCTTTATCATATTGTTTTATTTCACATTCATGTTGTTGGTTGCTGTCTATTTTTATGGTTTGGTAATCAGGGGAGAATCCAGAGGGGGGTTTGGGGGGTCCCCCCTCCCCCTGCTCAGCCACATAAATTTTTTTGTAAAACAACCTTTTTTTATGAGAAAAGTGTCATAATTGTGCTTTATCCTTTATGGTCAGATGGTGCGACAGGATGGGCACTCAAAGCGTGAGATAATGATATAGACATATGGGATATCACAATTAATGCTTTGCATCAATAAAATTGAATCACAATGTCATCATATTAATTCATAATAAAAATTGACATCAAACAGGATGTTGGATTTCTCTATTTAAAAAGCTCAATGTGTATGTATATACGCCAAAATGACGATAGAGACCATGTATTTCTCAAAAAATTTCAAGCCGAGGGGGGGGGGGGATACATTTTCTCAGGAACCTGGCAAACCCCCTCCTGCAAAAATTCCTGGATCCGCCCCTGGTAATATCCCAAAATAAAACAAAAGTAATCCATAGATACCATTCATTGTGTAAATCAGGATAAAATGTGTTTCTATTGAATATGTGTGTAAATTTTTGTATATTGAATATGTGTGTAAATTTTTGTATATTGATTGCATGTATAAAATTGTTTATATTATTATTGAACATGTGTATAAATTTTTTATATATTAAATATGTGTATAAAATGTTTGTATATGGATTGCATGTATAAAGTTGTTTATGTACTCTTCAAAAAAAGTAGGGGATATTGAAATGCAAATACCTATGCAGGTTGTGATATGATAAATAGTCATGGACACTTGACATGCTTTGAGAGTATGTTCACAGATGAAGAACTTATCGCCCCAACAGAACCACTGTGCTGCATGTGCAGCACGCAATAGCGCCATACACGTGGGAGGAGTTCATTGTCAAATTTGACATTTCAAGGAAGGGTTGATGAAAACTGCCACTTGCTGGTTTATCCTATCCATGTTTGCTTTCCTATCGGTTCTTGCATAAGATTTACTGTTTAGCGTATCTTTGCTTTAGTGTGTTACGTTTAGTTTGATCGGGAGATGTGTTCGTCGATGCCAACGTCAACCGACAACACTACAAGAATTGGCCTGGCACTACAAGAGGAGTGGGTCAGAATGCCCAAAATCGTGATTGGGCGGTTGATTAGGAGCATGCCACGACGAATTTCTGAATGTCTGAGGATTGGTGGAGCAATTACTCATTATTAAGACAAAAATCAAAAACGTCCATTTTCACTTTTGATAGTGTATCTCTTTGAGAGTGAAATGGGGCCGTCAAATAAGCCGCCCATATGAACTGTTTATGTTCATGTGTAGGCAATTGGCCTGTTATTAACATACACTGCTTACCTGTAATAAAAACAGCAGTGCATTTCCACAGTTTTGTATTGTTTCTGAATATCCCCTACTTTTTTTGAAGAGTATATTATAATTGAATATGTGTATAAAATTTATGTATATTTAATATATTTATGCAATTTGTGAATATTAAGTATGGTTTAATGGTAGAGAGCGAGACATTAAGTAATATATTGATACTAGCGCCTCGTGTTGTTTCAATATATTAGCTCGAGACCATTAAACAACTTAAAATACAGACACTATCCTGCACGTGCTTTTCAATGAAATATGTCACGTGAATCCAATATTTCATCTAGTACATGTACAGATAATACACGATTGGCAAGTTGCCCGTACTTTATTGGAAATAATGGTACGCCAACATCAAAGGACGACGTCACATCTGTATTTTAAATATACATGTAAAATTATGTATATTGATGTATAAAACTGGTATACATAAATGTTGTGTACATTGAATATAGTTATATAATTTATGTATATTAAATACATATCTAAAGTTTTTGTATTAATACAAAACTCAAAAATGTATGTGTACTAACTACATGTAAAATTTGTGTATATAAAACTCTATTTATCATATTTTTTGATGAGAATATCCGGTGAGAAAATAATCAAAATGTTAATATCTCTACCATAAATCTCTATTGTTAAATATTATTTTTTCTTCATATTTATGTTTTTATTTTACAACCCTGAAATACTGATTTTAATGTGTAGAACATACCAAATACTTCCATCACTTTTTTTAAAAGTCATTTGTGATAAAGTCATTTTATATACACCCCATGTATAATAATAAATGTATATTTATTAATGTAATTGCTTGTCTTAATTTTTTCATGTGAACTATTAACACTAGGAACATTCCTGCATGGTTTTACCTCTTGGATAAGAGACAGCCTTTCTCCATAGAAGAGACAAGATCAAACACAAGATCAATCAGTTGGCAATATCCCGTACCCTTGCACAAATACTATGTCAAATTTATTTCCATGGAAATACACAAATTATTTAGCTGAGAAATGTTTAATTAGCAACAAGCACATGTACTATAATAGGTTCATTCATAAGGATATCATCAATCGTTCATGAGACATCCCTCTGTAATAAAACCGACATGGAATGACGGAGCCCTCTTAAACATCCCTTCCCTTCACTTTGATCGGTACAGAAAAATAAAACTAGAAAGCTACATCTTTCTTCCACTTCTAAAGACTAAAAGAAAAACGGCCATAAGTCATTAGGGGTTTAACATCCTACTGATTTGCTCTGAATGAGCTAATAAAGCGGGGCATATGCCATACAGTGTGCTGTAAGGAAAATTTTGCCCAAACAGCGGTGCTACAGCCTACTTTTGTATCGAATTCCAACTGTCAAGGGTTCTTTTAGATGCACGCCAATTTGTACACAGGGCCTCGTTTTTTTGTCCCATCTCAACGACTATACATTGTCCCTTGATAGACCCTCTGTCATGCATCACTGACAAAGGGGAACCATACCAAAAAATCCCAATGAACTTTCTATGTCAACACTGGGATCAACATGGGAACTCCAGTTTAGCGGGCCAATTTCTTACTCACTGAGCCACTGCAGATGTGTTTTGCACATAAATGAAAATGACATATAACATGAAAAGCAAACCTGTATACAAACAAAAATTAAAAATAGTTTCAGGGCTTTTTTTTTAAAACAATATTTTTATTCAGGATACCTGAATGGGATTGGGAAACAGGCTTAGCCCATCATGTAAAATCCCCCACCCTAAGTTTCAGATTGCATGAGTTTTTAAATGAAGTTTCATATTAAAGTTATCACGGAATATTTTATCACAATTTTGCCAACTACATACAACCAATTTTGTTTTAGTTAAATTAACAGCTTTACAATGGACAGATTTTATATGATCAGTTAATCTCCCTTGCATCTTGAAAGCACTGGAGCATAATACACACGCAAATGGTCGCTCAGTAGAATGAGTTAATAGATGTCTTTTTAATTTTTCATGAGATATATAGGTCTTCTTACAAATGTCACAGACTAATGCTTGAGAATTGTCATCATGAGATAATATATGGTCCATTAAAGTTCTCTTTTGTTTGCATTCAAAGTTACATATGGTACAGTTAAACATTTCTCGATTATAATCATGAACAGTCTGAACATGTGATTTTAACAAACTGCTTGATTTAGTTGAAAATGAACAATCATTGCACTTGAAAGGTTTTTTGATTTTGTCTTCCAACAAACTATTAATTAAACCAGTTGAAATAATTATATCGGATGAATTATCTATCTCCCTTTCCACTTCATGCAATTGTTCTTTATTTGAAGTTTCAGGTGTAGCCCTAAAACTAACAGTTGGAGCCTTACAGATTGCATCACTTTTATTAATAGTCATTCCATTTTTGCATCTTTTTTTATGTCTGTTGAGAAGTTTTAAAGATGTTGATGAATATTCACAATTCAAGCAATTATATGGTTTTTCAATTTTATGAAATGCTTTCATATGATCTTTAACTTTTTTTTCACTTTTAAATCTCTGTTCACATTCTTGACAGGAAAATAAATTGTTTTTATTCAAGCTAGACTCTGTATTGGGTGGAAAGGAAATCTTTAAATGAACATTTTGTCCAATCAGTGTCGATGGACCAGTAATTGGATAAGTAGGTGGTGGTGCAGAGTAACAATCATCATCATCACATTCCAAATATAAATCGATTGGATTTTGTAATCCTGGTAAAGCTGAGGTATCTAGGTTTGAAATATCCCATTCCAAGAATTCCTGGGATTGATTCAATGTATCAGATGTATCTGTCAGCTGGTTGGTCAGGTTGTCATTGTAAATAAACGCCATTTCATCGATGACATTCTGTTGCACTACCGGTACTTCTGAAAAAGAAAAATCTAATCATTGTACGGTACGTTATGAGAATAACATAAGTAGCTAGAAATACGGTAGGTTGAAAAATGCAACCAATTGAACCATGTGTACCTTAGTTAAAATAGTGTGTTATAATAATAATAATAATTTTCTAGAGCACTGAACATTCAGTCAGTTTGACTGCTCTTGTGGTGCTTAATAAAGAATATAAACGTTTAGTAAAGTAAAGATCTTTTAAAACAAGTGTAATATGTTCAGCTACTGGCAGCCTTATTCTGAATTTTTTTGTAGTTGATCATGTACTTGTCTTGATGGTATTTTGGCAGAGAGTATAATAACGAGCAGTTATCAAGAGATTGGTAATTTTAGTGGTATTGAACGGTCGAATTTTTCCAATATTGTACAGATGAAAGTTTGCTTTTTTGCTGATGTTGGACACGTGTATGAGGGAAATTTAAGCCGGACTCGAATTCCAACTGCCAAGGGATCTTTTACGTGCACGCCAAGGACCTCGGTTTTTCGTCCCAATTAATTATTGCACTTGTAGTTGCAGCGTGAATGTCAAAATGACTAAATCCTAAAATCTGATTAGGCCTATCTTTCACCAGACCAAAAAACACGGAAATATATGTGCGTAATATTATATTTTTAGCGGGTAATTTAATACCCAGTTCAACAAATACACCCACCAACATAATGAAGATTTTTTTTTTTTTTAGCATAATGATAATGTCGCTTACGATATTGTTTGGTTTTGTTGTAGATATAAGGGACTCCGTAACTCCACATTATCCAGACGTTGTATATGTTTAAATCCCAATATACTTTAACGTCTGGATAACTATTTCTTATACCAGACAATTTTTCATCCGGGGTCTACAATCTAAACATGGCTACCGTCTGCAGGTTGGTATTTCAATAATAATTAAGAAAATTGAGTTGTATTCACCACAATTTGCCCCTTGCCAACATCGCCAAGACCTTGTAATCACTACAAAGTAATTGAAAATACACATTAGAAAAAAAATAGTCCTTGGAATTTTCTAGAATTTACAAATCCATTGCGTTTTCATTCCGCCATTTTTTGTGGTTTTCTCTTCCTGCGAAGATTACGCAGCAAAATTGCTTTTACATCATTCGCCCACAGACCATCTTGGCCTATGGTATTTGTATTAGTTATTTATTTTATATTCATTTTTTCATGTTTATTATAAAATCAACCTTATAAGTATTAATGAAGCGCTTTGGAACTACATTCGCATCAATCGAGTGTTGCATTCCCACGTGGGATTCAGCAATTCAGGAGACTGAGAATTGACTTTCTTCCCGTTTACAAATTTATTTTTCAGTAGGATTTTACTGAAGTTGTCGTTTTTTCAGGGGACTAGAAAATATTCCGGTTTGTTTTTCCAATATAATAAACATTTTGTAAAGAATTAGATAATTTGTTGACATACACTGTAATACAGAGCTGTTCAAGACTTTGGTGCCCACCCAGTCAAAATTAGTTGCATTATAAATGTTGAACCAGGGGCGTAAAATTTTTTTTGAATCCACTAGCCCAGGGCTAGTAGTCTACTGTCAGGCACTAGCCCAGCATTAATATCCACTAGTCCATAGTTCGACAAGGTACAAGATTTAATCTTCAATATTTGTGCATATGTTTTGTTGCCTGCCAACCTATCGTTTTTAATAAAGATCGTAGACTTGATTGCCAAATAATTAAGGATGCATACGGCTACTCAGTTAACCGGTCACGCTTCGGTTGCACTGGTGAAACGGTTAAAAAAAACCTACAAACCGATATTCGTTTTCATATCATATCTGACCTTCAAAACCAGGAATGGTAGCCACAACAATGTTTTCTTTCACTAAAGACCATATGTAAATACTTCATATAGCACATGTCATTTATAATATATCACAGTAAATTAACATCCTTTAATTCCCGCTCGAAGATTTGTATACGTTACGTTATTATTCAGTCTTAAGACCAACTAGAAATCAGCCAGATTTCTTCAAGTTTGGGAATGTGACCTCAAAGATTTGTTGAAGAGAATCCTGTCATCAACCTCTCAAAGACAATTAATTGTAGCCCAATTATTATCTATTCAGATGGTGTATTGTATAAGTGTCATATTACACTGCTCTATATTTAGAATGTAAAACTAAAGCTAGATGGGTTTGGAATCAGATTCTATGAAATTTGAATAAGAGAATAAGAAAAACTATAAAAGACAGAAATAAACAAATTTAATAACAATTAAATAAAATTTAAAAAAATTGATTCAAATATTACATAATGTAATAATAAGCTTATTAATTTGATGTAATATCTACAGCAGCTTGTCTAAGCCAGGGTATAAAATATCTTACATTATTTTACTCATATACTTTGATATTGACCAATTTGATGTTAACCAATTAAATGATTTACACGGAAATATTTATTTATGGCTAGGGATATGATATGATATATCTTTCTTATCTAAATAGATCCTGCTTATATATATATATATATATATATATATATATATATTTCCGTGTAAATTTCCACATCAAGAACTCGTAGTATTATTCTTACAATTTCTCGTAAAATAGGGGCCACAAGGCAAGAAGTTAGGCCCGATATACGCGAACATCAAACCGAGATCTTTGATACATAAACATATAATATTAAGTTTTTTTCAAAACCGGATACAAATCGTTAGAGGGGCCACAGCCTTCGATCAGATTATCACAAAATTCAAACCCAGGGTGTAACGGTGTATATTTAAACGGTTTTTAAAATCGGGTATAAACTGTAATTTTTGGTACACCCAGGGTCCATAATCTAGGAGGTTACGGACCGATATGTGCGAATATGGAAAGAAACAAAAATCCGTGGAATATAGACATATATTTTAAGTTTGATCAAAATCGAATAAAAAAATTGTGACTTCTACAGTGTCCACAACCTTGGTATTATATACTTTTATACTATTTGCGAACGAGGAGCGGGCAGTTTCAATCCGATTTTCATGAAATTCGAACTCAACCATCATAAGGGTGGAATGGTGATATGTTAGAACAGCTTTTAATATTGGATAAAATGCCAATATCGAAAGGAACTGCGTGTCCACAAATAAATTGTGGGCTGACAGGGGCGACTCAATACACGTCCACTTGAAAATATGGGCGTACAAAAATAGCTCAGCATGATAAAACTTGGTTTTTGGAAGACTAAACAACTGATATCAAATACTTTATATGAAATGAGATTTTTATTTTAGAAATTAAAATGTTAAGTTATTTGATACTCCCACTGGCCGGTTAATAGTTGTCAACGCTTATGTAATTTATATTAGGGCAATGCTACTCAAGACGGACATGTTGTTTAGATCAGCATACCAAGTAATTAAAATCAGTGAACCGGACCAAACCCAAACATCCAAAATTTAGCACTTTTTCCTAGAAAGTCCTAGCACTGTATTAGCACTTACTGTAAAGCACCAGATAGCCTCAACTGATTGACAAATTAATTGTTTTACCGTATTTATTTACCTGGTCACTCTATAATAAAGAGTCCCCAAATGAAACAAATCAGTTTAATGTGCTGATACAATATTAAAATAGACAGGATAGTAAAATTGTTTATATTATCACTCGAGTGCCATGCTGTGTGCCGATAGGGTCAAAGTTGATGACACACGGGTCACTGGAACCATTCATCATGGCCTGTGTGTAATGAACAGGCCTAGTAAATTGTTTGGAAATACCTGACATGCTAAATAATCAAAATTATCTTGTATTTAAACATACAAAGGTAAGCTTTCAAATATTTATGTCCGAACTAATCTAATATAAAGTATAAGTGAGTCTTTTGTTTTTAAATCAACCTGATTTTAACTGGTTTATACATGACCTTATACATGACCGGTCAAAGTGTGCAAGATGGAGAAATGAAATGTCAATTATGAATGAATAAAAGGGAATAGAAGGGGTACAGTAAATACTACAGAAAATCTATTCTTATGATTAAGTTTTCCTTGGGATATGAGGAATAAATGTGGGATATTTTATAGTTTATTTATCTATATCGTCACTAGTTTGAGTCACAAACCAATAAAAGGGCACTAGCCCAGGACTATTACGGCTAAATAGATTGGTAGCCCCGTGCGTCGGGCTAGTGGATTTTTACAACCCTGTGTTGAACTCACCGCAGCAAATGTTCACGGTCAAATGACAAGTTCTCAAGTGATGACAGGGCAGACATGCAACTAGCTACGAGAATGTAGCTAAAAACGTTAAGATATAATATACTGATGTGCTTGTTTTTACTCAATTTTAGCTACAATTGGGTGCCTTTAGTTTCATCTGGCAAAATTAATTTCTTTATTAATGCATGTAACATCTTAAAAATAAGTTAATTTTATACTGTAGAAATTATTAGACATACTCAGCCCAATCTACCGAAACAAAGTCTTTCATTTATCAGCAAATATTGACAAAGTAAATAAAGCGTTGTTTTTATCAAAATTGATATGGACATTCATAATTACGATACATGTATATTACTCCTGCGCAACTCGGATCAGGTTAGTACTTTGATTGGCTATTGTACACGAGGCCCCGCCTTTGTGTTAAAGATGTAAATTTAAAATGTCAGAGCAGAGACAGCCATCTATTATCACTTTTATTTAAAAAGAGGGGATTTTTACCCATGTCAGGTAGGATTTTCTGCTTAATTGTAGCTGTATGTGGCAGAAATGTTATAAATAACAGTCAATTGTTGTTTTGAAGAAAAAATTGTCAATTTTGCTTATTTGAAGCCCGATGTGATTAGCCTTGGGGGTTTTGCCACTTGAAACTGTATAGCACCATCTCTTATCTCGAAACACGGAGGGTTGCGAGATGAGGTTTCTTATCTACCACTGTTTTCTGTTTTCAAGTAGAAATGTTATTGCTAAAAATCAGTGTCGGTGTGAAAACTGTACAGCACACATGTATGTAGATGTAATACAATGTATCATAAATCCATTCAAGATACTTTCCCGCATACAAACTGTGTGATTTGTAGAAATATTTGGACTAAAAACATTCAAACTAATTAATCTGTCAAAAATATGCTTCAAATCCCTCTTAAAACTTTATATCTGCTGGGAGATACCTCGAGCTATAAATAAATTGTTGTTAGAAGCCATGTTTGTCACGTAACTTCATTGAGGGAGGGTCCATTTTGCAGAATGTATTTTTCATTACTTACTGTCCATTTACCATACATACTGAGGCCTAATTATTTTCTGTCAATTTCTTTTTCTGCCATTTAATTGCTGAGTCTTTTGTTCATTGACACCCCTAAATGTTCCCCAAACTGACTAATCATGTGATGAAGAAATAACAACCACTCCCTGAGTAAAGCTAGCACACAATAAGCTAGCAGACAAAACTCTGGTTGCCATTTAGTGATACTCTGACATTTTTGCCCAGTGCTTACTGTTTGTCCCCTTTGGTCTTTTTCGGGTAATCCTGTATTTTTCTAGTAAGATTGAGTAGCCTACTTTCCATATCAAATTTGCCATACTTTTATTGGAAATAACCACCAATAAATACTTTTGGGACAATGTATCTTTTAAAAAAAAGATTCTTAAATATTGAACAAAATACATGTATTCCAATACTTAAAGCTACGCTCCCATTTCCAATGGTTATTTCCAATAAAAGTATGGCAATTTTGGTATATGTGGAAAGTAGAAATATCCAATCTTACTAGAAAAATACTGAATTCCCTGAAAAACACTCATAGACTATAGAGCGCATACAGGACAAAAATGAACAGGTTTCCCTAATCGACAGCTTGACGATTAGGACTGTGTGCATGCGTGACATCAAAGGTTGCACGCAGAGATTGAGCGCTTGATGTACATGTTTATAAACTTTATGAAGAGTTAGACGTACAACACTTTCTGAGATAAAAATCAAGGAAAAAGACTCGGGCAGTGGATAATCCGAGAATTTTATTAGGCTTCGATATTTGTAATAGTCAATGATAATGGCAACATCGTCTTTTGTATGCAATGAATTATCCTCCGACATCGCACCCGCTGTGTCACGTGACACAAACATGACCTCTTTTGATCAAGTTTTTATAGCCAGGTTTTCCCTGACAATTGCAATGTTTTGAGAAGGATTTGAACCAAAAATATGATAAATTAATTAGTTTGAATATGTTTTTAGACCAAATATATCATCAAATCACCCAGTTTGTACCCGGGAATGTATCTTTAACAATCAATTAAGGTAACATTATATTGCAAAGTAATCTTTAAACTTGAGTCCAACAAAAAGGCATTTTGTGGTGCATATTTTCAAAGAGTGATACTGATAGTATTGAAAATGTCACAATACACGAATTGAAGAATAATAGAAACCAACTCTTTAAAGTTGGATGTAAAGTTAATGAAAGCAAGATTTCAATAACTTTAAACAAAGAATAATTTACTAGTGCTTGACACTTGCAATTGGTAAAACTTTGAAGATCAATTATTGGCATACATTACTCAAGCTGATAATTGATTGATACAATTGATGTTTGTCCTCCTCCCAATGTTAAACACTGTTATTTTCCAAGTCTATAAATGTGTAGGGCAAGTAAGGTCAATTTCTTCTTCATATCTAATTGCTCAAAAAACAAATCGTTTGGCAAGTAAAGCACTGTCTCTTTTCTTGAATAATTATTAGAGTCTTTATTCTAGATATGTTTATAAGAACTTGTTTTTGTTAAAATTGTATAACTATGACAGTTTCTGCATGTATTATTTTTACATGCCAGTTAAAATAGTCCATTCAATAAAGTTTGGGGTTTAATCCGGACTATGAGAGATCAAGGACGGATAGCTAATAATTTGAAATATAATCCTAAGACAACCTAGATGTAGACAGAAAATATCACAAGTTTGGGACAGTTCAGCCTGTATTATTTATAAATAGGATACCCAGCTTCACCAAGGGCTCAAATTCGACAGGGACCCATATTTGTGAGGGCCCAATTTGTTAGGGACCCAAATTTGATGTTCTAAAACATTGACGGGGCCTCATGCTGGTTAATTTGATACGACTATATGGGAGTGGAGAGCAGCGATGAAGTGTTATTTTTGCCCATGGCCCAGGCCCAGTTCGTCCAGGGCCTAAATTCGATGGCCTCCTACTTTTACAGGGTCATTCTGGTTAATTTGATACATCATATTTGGGGGTGGAGCATAGTCACGAAGCATGATGGGTGAACACGCATTATCACCATCACCACTTTCATTTTTTTTTTTTATCGCAAATTGTGACTTTGGTGATGGACAGCCGGAGTCCTAGAAGCATGCATGATACCACAGTGCACTTCAGATTCACCGCTTCGCAAATAGGCCAAGTATTACGAAAGGGGATTGACCAATCGTGCATCAACGAGGGGAGAAAAATAACTATAATATAAGGGATAAGAGTGGCTGTGAAGACCAGGTTATCCCGAGTGTCATTGACTACTAGTTTCATTTGTATTGAACTCTTCAGACGGATTGGACTCATGTGACGGGCGTTATTATTTATACTATTCTGAAACCCTGGTGGGAATTCCATGGCTACCACTTGGCACGGTTAGCGAGCTACTGACCCGGGTAAAAAATTTGCAAATCCCGGCTAGAGGGTAACCCCGCCAGTTAGTAACCATGGAAACCCCCACCAAGGTTTCGGAATAGTATAAATTAAAACGCCCGTCACGCGAGTCCAATCAGTCTGAAGAGTTCAATAAGAACGAAACTAATCACTGACACTCGGGATAACCAGTCTTCATAGCCACTCTTATCTCTTATATGATCTCACTCTCTGCTTACGTTCTCGTTATGGCTAATTTTATTGATCAAATCGGTCGGTCATGATTCCCCCTTTTTCCTCGGAATCAACCACTGTTTTGACGGAAGATATTCTTTCGGCTAAAAAATCTTTACTCTCCCAGTTACATGTATAAGATATACATAGAATCAAACCGGTCCAGAGCCGATCAGGTTGATAAGAAGTCGCTCATTCAACATTGATACATAACCGAAGGTGAACAGGCCTACCCGTCCAGTTAATACAACAGACAATCTCACCTCGGTCCACAAAAGAGAGACGCATACTAGTCGCCTCCTACTTCCTATTTCCAAGGCATTATATAAATAAATCATTTGGTACTAATTTGTACCTACATAATATTAAACCCCTGGGACGCCATGTTGAAATACACAGTATTTAACGTTTTAAAACCTAACTAAATTATGGAATCAACGACAAATCTAAACTTGGCCACCCCAAACATTTTTATTTTTGAGTAAAATAACTAGGTTTGCAAAGAATTTTAAGACAAAAGAAAGATTTATTAATATGGTACTCTTACAAAACGTCCAAATAAAGGTGTTTTAGAATGTTTGATTGCCATTTTGATCTTTTGGGTTGAGAGATAGTAGCATATATATATAGACTCATTTTTGTGAAAATCTAAATTTTGATCAAAATCAATATTTTCACTTGTTTTATCAGTAGCTCATTATTAGACTTTGTGCATTCCAACTCATTTTAGCAGATCAAGTGAATGGATCAAGGGACTTAGGCTAGCTGTAAGCATCCACTGTGCTTTACTATTCCATGCCTGTAGTGATACAGGCTTTACTCAAAATGAAAACAAACTAACCAATCTGATTAAAACACAGATCCTATTTCGTTTCGTTTTTATAGTTCAAAATTTCTTTTATTTGTCTGTACTACACTAGGATCTTGATGAGTTGTTATATAACCTGCTTTCTGAATGGTGTGAGGGATTAGCCAATGAAACCATCTGCTTCGGCGACTTCTTGGCGTGCACGGAACTGTGGGCAAACCACTAGAAACGTCAATGCTGATTGATTAATCAATGTCTGACGTCATAGTGTCAAAAGCCGCTCGTACGAAGTCCGACGCGACCTTCCACTACAACTAGTCAGATTTTCATGTAGTGTAGGCCATCAAAAGTATAGAAAACCGAAACGAAATATAGATCTGCATTTCGATCAGATTGCAAAACAATAAGGGAGGGAGACAATAAGATAAAGAGGGAATACATGTACATGAACCTCCTAAATGTTTCATACTAGTGTGAGTCTGGATAAACCAGAAAGCTATTTCAATAATTATGAATAATGTACATGGGGGGTTGTTGACGTGTTACCGGTACGTGTCAGATCCAGCAGTATCAAAATATTACGCTGTTAATTGTCAATTTTATCTCCATGGATATTAACCAGCACTATTAATTGTTAACAAATGATTTAAGTGTGATACCGGTACAGGATTTTAATTACTTTCAATTTATTTTGTGGGAAATGCTGACAAGGTTGTTATCCATGCCAAATAAATACTACAAGGGGTAAATGTTTAGCATACCCAGACTTGCTCATGAAACTAATTGTTTTTGAAGCAACCATGTGTTCAAAGAAGTTCACAAATAGTTTCTTATAATAGATTTAATTCTATTTATAGTTGTCATGATTGAAATAAATAAGACTCCAACATGAAGATTGACAGATCAAAGTTAAAGAAGTCTTCAACAGATGTGGTAAGATGTTTATTTATAATAATAACAAACTGATGATTTTCTTTCATTTATCTAGTTTATCTCAAACTTTTCTTTTCTTTGAATTTTTTTGTAATGATCTACTACAGCATTACATAATGTATGTGTACAAAACGCCTGTAATACATAATGTGCAATTTACTTTTTGTTAATTTTGTTTACTCAAAGTGACCTTTTTTTTTTTTGAAATGTAAAATATGGTTTATTTGTCTAATATTCAGTACTGTTGAACTTCTAAATGAAAATTTATAATATTATGCATTGACATATATATTTTTTTTTTTTAATTTATTTTTGTTTCTATGGTTTTTGATCAACATTTCATTACCTTTCATATTTTAGCCTGCTGACTGCAGAACATTGATTGAGAAATTAAAAACCTGTCAAGAGGATCAGCTATTGGCTGAAATTAGAAACGTGAAAACATGGACGTTCGGAAAGGTAAGTACTGAAATGTAGCAATATTGTTATTAATCTATGAAAACCAACCAGATTCAATCTTTGTAATCAAGACATTCATTATGAATGTTATCTATAAATTTTTTTGCATCTTACAAGCATTTGACTTGTCAAATAAGATGTTCGGAAAATCTAATTCTGAAATCAGTTGGCAACCAAAATAACTATTGTTTACATTTAGTAATATAATCAAGAGAGATAAACAACAATGGTCGTTATCCTTAAATATTGCCAGAATCAGAGCTTAAATGAGAGAGAAATGAGGTTTAACATCCTTTCTACATAAACTAGGTCGTTTTGGGACTAACATGGTTCAATTTTATTTCAATAATTCATTTGCGCATGGTTGTCTTCACCAGTGGGAGGAAATCATAGGACCCGGAGAAAAACCCATGAGATTGGACAGGCGACCCTACTCCTTGTCACCAGGGAACAAAATAACTATTATTGTCTCAAAATTTAATTGGCAATAAGTAAACCTTTCACAGATACTCCGAAAATGCGAACCTATCCTTTCTATACTACATTTTACAACATAATGTTCAATTCAGGAGTCAATCTGTTTTCGGTCATGCTTATCCAGACATAATAAATGCATGGAAATATTGATCATGCATCTGGAAAACGTGACTACTGTGCCGCATGTCTTCATTTTTCTCTCTATTCATGATTTTTACTGCTCTAAGTTTGACATTTTATGTAATTAGTCGGAAGCTGTAGGCATCAAATGGTGCAAATGTTATGAAAATAGAAGAAAATGTTATGAAAACAGTAGTGTTGATTGAACACAAGCTTCACAGTGTAAAACCCTTATAAGTATTACTGCTGCAAAACAAACGGTCAAATTTTTCTTCATTAAATATTTCTAACCGAATGTACCCGATATGGAAATGAAATGAAATGGGGTTTAACGTCCATATTGTTTTGCTCTGAACTGGGCTAATGAAGACGGGCATACGCCATACAGTGTGCTATGAGGGAAATTTTGCCCGGACAGCGGCACTACGACCTACTCTTATATCGAATTCCAACTGTCAAGGGATCTTTTACGTGCACGCCAATGGTTTTTCGTATCATCCGAATGGTAGACAGCTGTCCTTGTCAGGCCCTCCGTCCTGCATCACTGACAAGAGGGAACCACGCTGGAAAATCTCGATGAACTTTCTCGGCCAATGCAGGGATCGAACACCCGACCTCCAGGCTAGCGAGCCAGCGTCTTACCCACTTAGCCACCGTGACCCCACCTGATATGGAGAACCCTGTTCACTCTTATGCGAAATGCAAGTCTCTCATTTTACGCAAGCGCACTCGTAATGGTTATGTTTTGAGAATGAAACAATGTCGAAATATGTGAAATTTACAAGAGAATAGTGGATTTTATTAAACTTCTAGACGTTAAGGCTCGACTAAGAGAGCAATAGAGTGACAAATTCAGGCACGTCACCACGTTTTGGCCGTTTGAATTAAAAACTAAAGTCATGGCAAGGAATTTTGGAGTATTTCCTTGAACAGACAGTAAAAACAAATAATATTTCCAAAAGTAAGAATAACTGCCAAACTTTACCATAAATAGTAAATAACTGTTAGATTTAATTAACATTGAACATTCATGATATATTGTAGCTGCATCTCAAATAAACAAAACTGCTAATCAGCAAATCTGGTTAGCAAAATTCATTAAAACTGCTAATCATTTGTCCACAGTTAATTTTGTTTCCCTTCTTGTTTCATACAAGCAAGGAATCGGAAACCACAACACTTGACTCAATGACAGACCATATGATCTTATAGAATAGGAGAACTATGGTACAGATTCAAGTTTGTGAATAGTATGATGCATGATATAATTATTGAAATAGTGTTATTATTGTGCATGCCCAACTAGTTTACATGTATGTCTGTGTGGTATTAAAAATCAATACACAATGTGTGCTGTATTATATAGGCTTGTTGGACTAACAGTTGACTACATCTGTGTTATATCATTTTATGATATTGATTTCTTCATGGAGGTCTACTCAAGTTAAATGTGAGAATATTGAAATTCCTCAACACAAGTCTAATGAAGTTTAGATTCAAAACTGAAATCACAACTATTATCTTGATCCTTATGCATTAATATATATGTCTCTTACTTCATGATATTTGAAACTATAATTGTATAAACTTTCCATACAGTGAGCTGAGCTTTTCCAAAATTTACACCATGACAGAATTGCAGGAAAAACCTATATTTGTTTTGAAATTAGTGAACGCGAAATGATTAAATTGCATATTCAATTTATAAATGTTATTATTGGCTTATATCGGTTTTACAATTACTACAGTCTTGATTTTAGAAATTGAATATTTGAATGGTGTACTGTTTGTGTTTTATTGCAAATGATGTGACAGTGGTAAGAAGTAAAGCAGTTTACAATAAGAATAAGAGTAGTCCTGCCCGAATTCAAATTCATGAAATTATGTCTTCATATCTAGTGACAGCATGAATTAGCAAAAAAGTTAAAAATAAAGAAGTCCTGGGCGAATTCATTTTTATTATACGCCGATTACGCCCGCATGGAAATGTGGACGTATATTGCCGCCGTCCTGTCCGTCGGTTACGTCCGTCTGTCCGTCGACCACAATTTCTTGTGAACGCTGTAACGCCAAAAGTTACGATCCAATTGTTTTAAAATTGATATGTTGTTGACATTAGTGAGATGAAAAAGCCTACTTAATTTCTGTTTATTATGGCCCTTGTTTCACTTTGTTGGGCCTTATGAACGCTCTAATGCCAAAAGTTATCATCCGATCTTTGTGAAATTTAATCCCTGGTTGTACGTGACAAGGAGTAGGGTCGTCTTTCGAACCTCGTGGGTTTTCTCTGGGTCCTCCGGTTTCCTCCCACTGCTAAAGACCCCTACGCGCAAGCGAATTACTGAAACACAATTAAACCATATGTTAGTCCCGAAATGACGTCGAGTGGACGTTAAACCACATTTCTCCCCGAAATGACGTCGAGTGGACGTTAAACCACATTTCTCTCTCTCTCTCTCTTACAATAAAGAGGTTCTGGGCAAATTGAAGTTGATGTCTTCGTATGTAGTGACAGCTT
The DNA here is from genome assembly GCF_932274485.2 of Patella vulgata. Taxonomy (NCBI): domain Eukaryota; kingdom Metazoa; phylum Mollusca; class Gastropoda; family Patellidae; genus Patella; species Patella vulgata. The sequence continues at coordinate 12,741,030 of NC_065885.2, forward strand.
GAAGTAGCAAGAGGTTTACAATAAACTGGTCTTGAGATAATTGAGTTTATGAAATTATAGTTAAATGGTTGTTTTATTTTTTTAGTGTGAACTGTACCATTGGTCAGATGTATTAGATATCTTTGATGATGTACTCGAAAGAAGTTGTAGAAAGGAGGCGGATAAAAAATGGACACTTGCTTGTGATCTACAAGGCAACGAAAAGGTATCTAATTTTTGGATTAAATGTTTATTAACAGATGCAGTTTTCAATCTTAAAATCTTTGATCCATTATTTGAAGGATGGGTAATCCCTTGTAAATTACAATATTGTCAAAAGTTGAATCTTTCAAAGGAAAATCAGTCAAAAAATGGTTTCGGTTCAGTATTAACAAAGATGTTAAGAATTGAAAATTTGTCATTATTCACCATCTTCTGAAGATGACATTTACAAGTATAAGTTCTTTAAATGGCATTTAGTAACTGGATAGAGTAACAACAAAACACATACTTGTTGCTAAGTATGGTTTCGGTTATGTTGTTGTATTTTGTCTATATATATTTGCCTCATACCTGTTTTACTGTATTAGCTTGATAACATTGAGAGAATACTCTACGAAACGTCGCCTTAAATACACTAGTAGCTGTTTTCCATTAATATGTGTTTTGTTGTTACAAGTATAAGGTCACAATATGATGACATTACAAAAAAACATACACATAGTTGTTATTCATGATCAATGTTTAATTAAAGATACATTATGTAAGATTTAGATAAAGAACTAGACTTTCTTGCTTTAATAGTTCGAAAGTGGGTGATGTAAAATGAATAATTTTGAAAATTTCATTCAAATTACTCTATTGCAAGCAAAGATATTAGCCTTTGAAGGTTTGACAGACGTGTGCAATAATTTCAACCACCGTACTGGTTGATCGAAGCTAAGTCTTGGTCCTCCATATTTGATTAAATCAAAGTATCGCTGAACCATTCTAATCTATTTAATATCGGAGAAATCTGATGGCCATCGAGAGTTGATTAAGGCCTGGAACAGTTAATTAATGTCTAATTAATACTTTAGAAAATATTTCAGGCCTAAAGAAAGACCGGCAATAGGCAGATTTAGCTCTTGCATAATGCATGTTTAATTTACGAGAACAATATTTTATATTTGAAAGTGCATTGTATTTACTGCATCATGATTTTTGATCATGGTGAACATACTCAGTGCTAAATTAAACTGTGTCGCCCTACCAGGGGTTGGTTGTTGTATATTAAAACTGACCTGGGACTATTCACCACTACATTTCAACAATCTTGCCAAACTATATAAGTAACAGTTCAGATTTGAAAATTAATTTCTCTTTGTTCAAAATTTGAATATTTTATCAGGTAAATGCATTTTAAATATTTTGAATATGGTATTATTTAATTTCGGTTTGTGTATTTTTGTAATTTTTTTTTTAAAGCTGAAGAAATTGTTGCTGGATGTATTGAGATTTACAGCCTTATTGATAGAACACAGTTTTTCTCGTCATCTGTATAATTCCATGGAACATCTGACAACACTTCTGTCAGCATGTGATATGACTATAGTATTGGGAGTTCTAAATCTTCTCTATGTCTTCAGGTATGTTTATCTTTTATTTTTAAAGGAGCCACGGTGGCTAAGTGAGTAAGATGCTGGCTCACTAGCCAGGAGGTTGCGGGTACGCTCTCAGTGTTGGCCAAGAAAGTTCATCAGCGTGGTTTCTGGGCGTGTACGATTTTATAGAAGCTTAGATGTTGTTCTATGATGATCACTTATAGACAAGCATATATCAGATTGTCAGTGAAGTTAATATATTCTGAGAACTATTGAGAATTATTTTATGTACAAAAATAAGTTGTTTGTGAAAAAAGAACAAGCTATTGTTCTTGAACATATTTTAGATGTGCTTTATTTCGATCCATATTTTTTTCCGGCATGGTTCCCCCTTGTCAGTGGTGAAGGGTGGAGGGCTTGAAAAGAACAGCTGACGAGTCATTCAGATGGGACAAAAACCAAGGTCCTGTGTACACATTGGCGTACACGTAAACGATCCCTTGGCAGTAGTTGGAATTTGATATTCCCTTGTATTTAAGCTCTTCATTTATATGCTAAGATTAGTAATATATTCGAATGTCTTTGATACACAAAAAATATAAATGTTCGGATTTAATAAGTGGGCTTTGATTTTTATCTGAGAAATAATTAAGTTCTCTTATTTTAGCAAAAGATCAAATTTTATAACAAGGCTGTATCCTGAGAAGAAACAAGCTTTAGTTGTTCGTTTGACACATCTAGCAGAGGTAAGTTGACATGCTGGTCTTTATCCATTCTGCAATGCTCAACAACATTTTCTGGAATTCTTACTCCAGGGTGCTAGAACCATACAGGGTCTAGTCCCCACTCATCTTCTCTTCATCTGTTGTAGCCATTCAAGTATGATGTCAAAACTCACTAGAAACCAAAGGGTTGTTTTAAACAGAATTGAATTGGGGTAGGACAGGAGTTTTTAAAGGTGCCACTCTTGAACATCAATAGTTGAAAGTAATTAAAATAGCAGAACTTGAATCTGCATTATTTATCTTTGCCATGATATAACTGTTGTCATAGTGATCGTCTATAATGCTAAATAAAATGTGTCTCCCTACCAGGGGTTAGTTATTTTATATAATTACTGACCTGGGATATTTCAACACTACAGTTTAAATCCCATACTATCATTCTGATATTATCATTTCGCCTTATTATCCATTGAAATATATTTCTTCTGTATCTTACAGAGTTGGGGTGGTAAAGAAAATGGATTTGGTTTGGCTGAATGTTGTAAAAACATACCATTATCTGTAAGTATATTTTATTAACAGTTCATTTACTACTTTGAATGTATGGTGCATGCTAATATTTAAATTTTGGCATCCTTGAGTTCAGGTTAGATCTTTTGTTGGAGATGCATAGGCTATATCTCTCCATGACTTTATTGATTTTATCACTGAATATCTAACTTCTAATACCTGAAGCAATGCCCCAAGAAATCCCTTTCTGGCCATTGCTGGATCGACTTCTGATACTTGAGCTTTTGAGGGAGAATGTCTATTTACCCCGTTCAATTAAATCTCTCCTAAGTACAGAAGTACAGCAACATGACAGCCTTCGTTTAATCTGGGTTCTTCCTAAAACGTTGGACAGTGATTTATTAATTGGGCATAATAAATTTCGTGAGTCATGACATAACGTAATGTAAACAAAATTTGGAGCTCTGTTTAAACCCGACTGATATTGTTACGCAGTTAGGTATTGGTTGTTAATCGGACTATAGACCAGTCATAATTTGGAACATAAATTTGCGCTGAGTATAACAGTACTTGAGTGGGATTAGGTCTAATCAAACGATACGCTGCGAGGAGTATGATGTAGCTTGTAAGTAAGGCACATGTCACATACATTGTCAGGCACAAATTATAGGCTTTGTTGTGCACAATTCCTTGGGTGTCTTGCGTGCTGATTTTTTATTGATGTTTTTTATATGTCTGACACAAAGTTAAAAATGTCGGGTCGATCATCTATTCATTTTATTTTTAGAATTTTCCTGCTAGTGCAACAACTTTACATTTTGAATTTTATACGGAAAGTAAAGAAGAAAAGGAACGATCTGGTAAAAAGGTAAGTCTTGTTATTAACCAGTGTATCTTGAGCTGTCGCCTATCCAACCTCGTGGGTTTTCTCTGGGTCCTCCGGCTTCCTACCACTTCTAAAGATCCCTATGCGCTAATTATTGAAATAAAATTGGACAATATACTAGTCCCGAAATGACCTAGTTTGTGTCACGTGGACCATTTCTTTCTCTTGCCACCAATGAAGCGGTATTGTAACTAATCTCAAAAAATAATCTGGCAATGCGGCAGCAAGACTGTACAAGTTCTAGTAGAGTTGTATTTACACGACATGTTTTGAGCGGGAGCTCTTTATCAACTGTGGTATTGTAACTGATGTCAAATAGATTTTCAAGGATATGCTAAGAATTGATTTAGTCCTCAGAAAAGATTGTGCGTTAATATTGAAAATGAAATTATTTGTTTTATGCAAGCTTTGTTAAAGATACGTTGTGTAAGATTTAGATAGAGAGCTAGCCATTCTTGCTATAATAGTTCGAAAATAGATAATGTAAAATGAATAATTTGAAAATTTCATTCCAATTACTCTATTGCGAACGAAGATATTACCCTTAGAAGGTTTGACAAAACGTGTGCAATAATTTCAACTACCGTACTAGTTGTTCGAAGCTAAGTCTCATTCCTCCATTTTTTAGCTAAATCAAAATATGGCTGAACTGTTCTAATCTATTTAATATCGGAGATATCCGATGCCGTCAAGAGTTGATTATGGCCTGGATAAGTTAATGTCTTATTAATAGTTTAGAAAACATTTCAGGCCTAAAGAAAGACCTGCAATAGGCAGATTTAGCTCTTGCATAATGTATGTTTAAGTAAAAATGTTTTATTACAGAATGTAACTAATATTGTTCAACATATACACATGGATAATGTAGATGAATCAGAGAAACTACCATCAGAAATAATGGAGGAATTATTGGAATGTTTTAATATTCCTGCAAATAAACAGGTAATTAAACTGTGGTATCAGTATAGTAGAGGTTTTAACATGCAGCACTAACTAGCAGGGGTTCTGGATTTTCAGAGAAAGATTCTTTCAGATTTTCAATCTTGATGCCCCTTGTCAGTTTTGCAGGACAGAAAGCCTGACCAGGAAAAGTTATGGGTCATTCTTATGGGACTTTGTATAATTGCATTATTTATCTTCACTATGATATAACTGTTGTCATGGTGATCGTCTATAATGCTAAATAAAATGTGTCTCCCTACCAGGGGTTGGTTATTTTATATAATTACTGACCTGGGATATTTCAACACTACAATTATAGAACACTTCAATAGATAAATTTGGCAATTAAATGTCTAGTTCTTCGAATGGAATAAAAACCCAGAGATCCTATCTGTACCATTGGCAGCATGTTAAAGATCCCTTGACAGTTTATAATCGAAGTCAAAGTTGTAGCACTGCTGACAAGCCAAATTTTTCCCATAGCACACTTCATAGTGTAGACCTGTTCTCATTAGCGTTATTTGTGTGGAAAAGAAGAACTATGTCTTCATTGCATTTCATTTATGTTTATTTGAAATTGTAAGATAATAAAGTTTAATATGATATCATCTATGTTTATAATTTCAGACTTTGTTGTATACACATATACGTCTAGCTCACCTCTTTTCAAAATATGACGCTCGAGTACAGTGTGTCCAAGCTAGATTACAGGCCATTGCAATATTGGGTAAGGAACTTCATTTATAATTCTTGCGAGGCATTTAATAACTGGAGCCATGGTGGCTAAATGGGTAAGAAGCCGACTTCCTAGCATGAAGGTTGCGGGTTCGATCCCTGTGTTGGCCGTGAAAGTTCATCCAGATTTTCCGGCGTGGTTCTCCCTTGTCAGTGATGCAGGAAGGAGGGGCTGACAAGGAAAGCTGTCTAGTTGTTCGGATGGGACGAAAAAACCGAGGTCCCGTGTACACATTGGCGTGCACGTAAAAGATCCCTTGGCAGTTGGAATTCGATATAAGAGTAGGCCGTAGTGCCGTGTCCGGGCAAAATTTCCCTCATAGCACACTGTATGGCGTATGCCCGTCTTCATTAGCCCAGGTTAGGAGCAGAACAGTAGGACGTTAAACTCCATTTCATTTCATTTCATTTACTAACTGGATAGAGCAATAATGTTTCAAAGAGATATTTCCCAAAGTTTTCAAGCTCAGTACAGCAACCAATGTATAGAACAGTTATATATAACCAATCAGAATTTATCTTGTAAAGTATATAGCGTATATTAATTTGATATATTAATTTTAAGAAATTGAAACAAGATAAAAGTATATCGTCACATGAGTCATAAACCATTTGATAAGAACAGATATTTTCTTCTTTTTTTTTAGTGTATTCCAACTCGATACAAGAGAATTTAAATATTATATTATACCCTGGTTTAATAGAAGAACTAGTTGATATAGTTGAACTGAAAGAAGATGGGCTAGTGGTAAGTTATAGAATATTCCAGGATTTGGAAAAAAATTATAAACATTTTTTATATATATATTATAATCCATTGTGGCAGAAAAACAATTGGAAGCCAGTGTGAGGTCCTGGTCAGTATTGTTTTAGTGGAAATGAAAACTAAGCCATGGTGGCTCTGTGAGTAAGACGCTGGTCGCTAACCTGGAGTCCTTTGTTCAATCTCTGCGTTACCCCCTTACTGTAGGATGAAGGGCCTAGCATTGACAACATATAGGTGTTTGGATGGAACGTAAAACCAAAGCCCTTGTGCACATTGGCATGCCAGTAAAAACTCCCTTGGTAGTTTGAATTCATTATAAGAGTACATGCTGCGAAATGTTTTTAAAAAAAAAGCTGAAAAAGCTGCCTGTCGCTTTAGTAACTAACCGGTCACTCTCAATTATCAAAGATAAATCATGTCACACTATCAATAAGTACACAAACACTCTTAAATTGTTTAGGTCTTTACGTATATTGATCCATATGAATATCGTAATATGAAACTTTTTTATTTCTACGACATTGGAATGCTTTGACTCGGCGCCTGGAAGATTCATGTGATTCTATAATCTGTATCCATGTGAATTCGGCCAAGTATCATGGTACCAAACTTGCATGCTATATTGAATACTTTGCCGTTTACGTGTAGAATTCCGATTCTAAAATATCCGTAAAAAATTGTTCAACAAAACACGACTTCACACCCGTGCATGGCATCATATTACAAGATCACCTGTCGGTGACAAGTAGATAGGCGATCATTTTGAGCCATGGAGTTGGCTATAGCGCTGCTGCCTGGGCAAAATTTCTGTCATAGCACACTGTATGGCGTATGCCCGTCTTCATTAGCCCAATTGGACCAGAAAAGTAGGAAGTTAAACCCTATTTCATTTGTTTTATGAAAAAGGTTTTGGGATAAGATAATGAATGCAGAGAAGCCATGAGGTGTAAAAAAAAAAAAAAAAAAGACTTTATCAGATTGGGAAAGTTTAATTTTATGAGATTTATATTTTAATTCACAGGATATCAAGGCTGCTGCTTTGAGAACATTAACTTCAATCATTCACCTTGAAAGAAATCCAAAGTAAGTGCCTGTCTCTTCTAAAGCCAAGCAAAACAACTAAATATTATGGGTTTTTTTATCTAAAGGTTATTGTCTCTCCTTTATTTTTATTCATTACACTAATAACCAACTAGTGAATCAATTCATGTTTCCACCCAGGGGTTGTATGTAACAAAAAGTAGTGTTATCAGCATAGTCATGTGGGTTTTCTACAGGTCATTTAGCCCAGAGTTCACAAAGCATTTTCAGACTTTAGTTAAGAAATTACTCAAAATTATTCATCTTACTTTAACTGAAATATAGCCCTTTATAAACAATTTTGTTATTTTAATGTATCAAATACATCAGTAAGAAGCTATGTGCAAATTTTTGTGTTTCTGGATCAGATATTTCTCCTAATCAGTGATTGAAAGTTGATTAAATTCTTAAGTCTGAGAATGCTTTGTGAACTTGGGGTACAGTTTCTTCCCACTGCTAAAAATCTGGGGCCTGTTTCACGAAATTTTAACTAAGATAAAATCCAAATTTTAGTAATTTGATTGGATTATATTAGATTGATTTTAGTGCTTAGCCAATCAAAATTGAAGTATCTACTATAATTTGGATTTTATCTTTAGTTAAGATTTCGAGAAACAGAGCCCTAGGCATTAATTAGTTAGTGTTGGGTGGACATTAAACTCTTTTTCTCTGTATTTGTAATTAATGTTTTCCCTATGTAATTTGTTGAAGAGTTTTTGTGTATGTATTATTTTACAGATTAAACAGTATTATTGATGCGACAGGTGCCTCGTCATATCACGGCTTTCTTCCTGTATTAGTTCGTACCTGTATACAACATATGATAGGTAAGTTACAAATATCAACCAGTGATTCCCTTTCACCTTTTATATATCTGGACATTACTTTGATTCTGATTGGCTGAAAAATTGTTCTGTTATTAATTCATCCAATGTGATTCCCTATCATCTTTCATTTGAATAACTGAACATTTCTTTGATTCTGATTGGCTGAAAAAAAGTTCTATTATTAATTCATCCAATGTGATTCCCTCTCATCTTTCATTGAATGACTGGACATTTCTTTGATTCTGATTGGCTGAAAAAATGTTCTGTTATTAATTCATCCAATGTAATTCCCTCTCATCTTTCATTGAATTATTATAATTTATCTCAAAATGACCTAAAAAATGCCTCGGAATTCACATGCAACATCTATTCTTGATTGAGCTATCTGTAAATAATTCTAAGCATTATTTATCTTCGCCATGATATAACTGTTGTCATGGTGATCGTCTATAATCTAAATAAAATGTGTCTCCCTACCAGGGGTTGGTTTATTTATATAATTACTGACCTGGGATATTTCAACACTACAGAAAATGATAATCAGATCAAGCAACAGAGAACTTTAATTTTAAGAATGTTAATGAATCACCAGTGATGATATATAAAGATTTAATGGCAATAATGAATTTATGGATTGTTTGTATTACACAGTGGTGTTTGTGTAAACATGTAGAATGAATGAGCTTCCACTTAAAGTGAAAAGTGCAGACAACGTAAACATTTTAAAAAAGAAACTAAAAACTTATTGTTTTAATGAATCTTTCGTGATTCTCAAGTATGATATTTAAAATTTATTCCAATGTGACATTATTTAATTTTTTTTTTTTCCCCTGGCTATTATGAATATTGTAACAGCACATCAGAGTAGCTAATCTAGCTGCTCTATAAACGTCCATTATTATTATTATTATTTATTCATGTTAATGACGTCTTGTGACATGATCATTGGCGCCTCTGAGCCATTTGGTAGGAATTCCAGCTCTACAATAATTTTTATTACGTGTACTAATTACATGTTTATCATTTACAGATCGTGAACTTAGTCCATTTCCACAGCAGTATGCAACAGCTCTATTCTCTTTTCTATATCATCTTGCCAGTTATGAAAATGGTAAGTTGAATATACAGAACACAATTTAGTATACATGTGATCCAATAGTCAGTAGATATTATGAAACAATATTATGACTAACATATTTGTGTGGCTCAGTGACTGAGGGCGGAGCAAGGAAAAGAATCTAGTCTACAAGATCCTGTGTATGCCATCCTGACAGTGGAATTTTAAATAACCGTAGGCCTTGTAGCACACTATGATGCATGCACTTCTTCATTAACCTGATTGGTGCAGAAAAATAGGATGTTAAACCCTATTTCATTTACGGGGGGTTGGATGGCTGAATGGTTAGCGTGTGCGCGCTGTATCATAAAGTCTGTCATTGAGTTGACTGGCGTGGTTTCGAATCCCCGGTTGTACGTGGCAAGGAGTAGGGTCGCCTACGCGCAAGCGATTTATGTAAATAAAATTAAACCATATGTTAGTCCTGAAATGACCTAGTTTGTCGAGTGGACGTTAAACCCCATTTCTCTCTCTCTCTCTCTCTATTTCATTTACATATGTTCTAAGAAAGGACAAATCTGATTGGGTTGTAAAAAAAAAATATATATTTATATATATCACCAAGACTTATTACATATTCTTACAGTTCTGTTTGCATTATTTATCTTCGCCATGATATAACTGTTGTCATGGTGATCGTCTATGATGCTAAATAAAATGTGTCTCCCTACCAGGGGTTGGTTATTTATATAATTACTGACCTGGGATATTTCAACACTACACAAATTTATTTTAGAGATTTTATTAGATATTTTTTGCAATTTTTTCCTGTTGATCTTTTAATATTATTGAAAGAAAATCATACCTTGGGTAAGAGAAACTCTTATGTCACAAAGGGTTTTGTTTGTTATTTCCAGTATATTGTAGACATGATTAATATTGATTGTTAATATAATTATAAGGTGTTGAAGCATTGGTATCGTGTGGTATGATGGAAGCATTGTTAAAAGTTATAAACTGGTATGCTGAAGGACAGGATCATATAACAGTAAGTATACAAATGGGATGTTTTATTGTCTGCGATATCACCTGGGTGGAAGCGGACGTAAAATACAACTAACTACTACTACTGGGATGTTTTATTGACAAGAATATCACTGTACTGTAATATTATATATAGTATATATACAGTAATTGTATCCTTGGATTCGGTATTTATTAATTGGCTTATTTTCACTGTTGTCTTTGATAGATTTTGAAAGTAAATCAGAATTATTAGGTAGCTAACAGAAAGTTATTGTGCTTAAAATTAAAATCGAAGTTATAATGAGGAATGAATTGTGTCCTATAAATCTGTTTGAAAGATGTCTATATTCTTAAATACATGCTAACAGAAACTTTGATCCACCAAGCTTTTCAACTAGTATATTTATTTACATGGTTTATGGCTTCGCATTGTTTATCTTCACTATGATATAACTGTTGTCATGGTGATCGTCTATGATGCTAAATAAAATGTGTCTCTCTACCAGGGGTTGGTTGTTTTATATAACTGACCTGGTATACTTCAGCACTACAAAACAATCTTAATTTTAGAGATTTAATTTAAATATTATTGCATATTTGTTCCAGTACGTTTATTGTGGAGTACTGAGATGAAAATTCTATACAAATGCATGTGTTATTTTAATTCCAGTTTGTTACTCGAGCTGTTCGTGTGATAGATTTAATCACTAATTTAGATATGGCTGCCTTTCAAGCTCATGGTGGTTTACAGGCCTTTATTAACAGATTAGAGGTGAGCTTTATACATTAGTCAAGCAGTGAGGCACTCTCATTTAGTAGATGTTTTGGGGTTTTTTCACTGTCAGGATTGATGTTTGTGGGCCTGACAAGGAAAGTGCCTAGTTGTTCAGATCAAATAAAGAAAACGAGTCCATTCTAAGTGCATTGTTGAGAAATAAATTCTCTTTGCATTGAACATGTAACCATAGAAACGACCATATGTTCATCTCAAAATGTCCAGAATATTGTCGGATCGCCTGTCCAACCTTGTGGGTTTTCTCTGGGTCCTCCGGTTTCCTCCCTCTGCTAAAGACCCCTACGTGCAAGCAAATTATTAAAATAAAATTGAACCTTATGTTAGTCCCGAAATTACCTTTGTGTTGAGTGGATAAACCTCTCCCTCCCCCCTCCCTCTCTCTCTCTCCAGAATATTGTGTTAAGATTGTAAACCCAATTCCATTATTTTATACATTATTTGATATACCGTTAACAGTAAATGTTGATCATATATAGAGAGATAATATATCTGCATTGATTCATGCCATCTTTAGTCACTTTCTCACTTCCATTACTCCTAAATTAGTTCATATCCTTTAAACATTGATGGGTCTTATGATTGAAGCAGGATATTCCTTCTCTTATTGGGTTCAACTGTGAGGATCAGACTGTCACCTTATCCTCACATGATTACTATCATTAATTAAATAAATATTCTTTCATAGCATGAAGTTTCTATATGCCGTAAAGAACAACCATTTGTGATAAAACCAAGAAATCGTGAGTTGAGTCTAGATATGGTACCAGATTCTCCACCTACTTTAAGTTTGATGGAGACGGAGGGTAGTTCGAACGAGGCTACAGAGGGTAGTTCTAGTAAATCAACTGATGTTAATCAAGGTGCATCTACGTCATCAGGTGCAACTCATGCTACAGATCCAGAAAATTCAGGTGCAAAACCAGGTACGATAAAGAAAATTTATATATTTAAAAAAAGACCTTAAAACAAATGAAAATAAATTCTGATAATATTTTTCATTAATTTTACGAACAGGAAATATAATTTTAATTGGTTAACTTAATCAAATTGTGTTTTACTTAATCAAATTGTGTTTTATATTTTTAGGAATTCAGTGTTTCCCCCAGAGAGCAGCACTTTTAAAATCGATGTTAAATTTCCTTAAAAAGGCCATTCCAGATACAGCTTTTGCAGAGAGTATACGCCATTGTAAGTTATTGAAAGACAAATTTAAAACAATAGACTCTGATTTGTAAATATGATTTACCATATGTTTTAAAGCATACCCAAACTCCAGTAAATAAAATACAGTTTACTAGATGACCATGTGTGCTAAAGTAAAATAGAATTATTTTATCTGATAAATATTCTCACATATTTATCTTTAATGATTCTTGGACAAATGAAACTCTTCTTTTACTTCCAAGATAGTTTATCATCCATGTTATGTTGTTCAATCCATTTGTCTCTGTCAACACTGCATCTTATTCTTTCTCACAAATACTCCTCAAACCAGGCTAATTATACTGGTAACATGAAATAATTTAGTTATTAAAGGGTTGTAATAATTCTCTTGTTAAATTTGATGGGTCCTAATCTTTATAAAATATCGTAATAAGACAAGTATATACATCATCAGATTTAAAGGGCTGTCCAACCTCGTGGGTTTTCTCCGGGTCCTCCGGTTTCCTCCCATAGCTAAAGACCCCTACGCGCAAGCGAATTATGGAAATAAAATTGAACCATATGTTAGTCCCGAAATGACCTGGTTTGTGTCGAGTGGACGTTAAACCCCATTTCTCTCTCTCTCTCTCTAGATTTAAAGGGTAGTGGGTGGGGGCTGTGGTTGTGCAGGTAAAAGATCCCTGGCAAGTTGGAATTAAAGATAGAGCTGGTGAAAATGCGATCTGAGAAGAATGCTTGTATTGCATATGTAACCATTTTATTATATCAGACAGAATTTCATAATCACTAGATTTGAACTACATTCAAACAGCAATGTCCACACTCCCTGAAAGTATAAATGTGTATGAAAAAGATAAATTGACGAATTACTCATACAGGATAAATATTTGTGTTTAGTCACATGGTATGACTGTTTTTACCTCCCCTTTGAAGAGTGATAACGTATGTGATAATATTGTAGTATGTAAAAATATACATGCGATGCCGAAGGCTTTATAAGAAATAATGCATTGTATTTACTGCATCATGATTTTAGATCATGGTGAACATACTCAGTGCTAAATTAAAATGTGTCGCCCTACCAGGGGTTGGTTGTTGTATATTAAAACTGACCTGGGACTATTCACCACTACAATATAGATTTCCCCTATTTACACCTGTTAATTAGAAGATATTATCTACTTTAAAAAAAAAGCTAATGTACAGCAAAATATTTCTTCTATTTCAGTAATGGATGGCTCTCTTCCTAGGTCTCTCAAACATATAATTAGTAATGCAGAATATTATGGTCCATCCTTATTTCTCTTAGGTAGGTACAAAAATGGTTGTCACGGATCATCATTTACATTTCTTCAATGTCCTAGTTTTCGTGGCTTGATCCACAATAAAATATTCTCAAATTCTCGAAGGAATTTAAAATCCCTCTAATGATGATCACCAGCTATAACAGAAACTAAATATTGAGACTATTGATATATATTTAAATGTAATTATTGTTGTTTTTAGCCACAGATGTAGTGACTGTTTATGTCTTTCAAGAACCATCTTTATTGTCGTCTCTACAAGATAATGGTCTAACAGATGTTGTATTAAATGCACTGCTTATCAAAGATGTAAGTAATACAAACATATACTCTTCCCTTCTATATGGCTAGAAATATACAAATATAGGATAAATTCATTCTTGATCTTTGAATCATGTTGTCAAAATGTATCATTGATGTTTAGATACCAAATAGATATTCTTGAAATCTGTACACCAAACGTGAACCATTTCATTTAGCCATGTTGGGAAAAAAAAAAAAAAAAAAAAATTTCTGGTTCTCAGATACTGCCATGTCTCCAATATGTTCGGTTACGGGTTGTACGTAACAAGGAGTATGGTCGTCTAAAATAAATTTGAACCATGTGTTAGTCCAGAAATGACCTAGTTTGTGTCGAGTGGATGTTAAACCCCATCTCTCTCTCTCTCTCTCTCTCTCTCAATGAGAAAGAAATGGCTGAAATTAAGTAAGAGGTTCTCTATTCTTTGCTTCCGGCGTGGTTTCCCCTTGTCAGTGATGCAGGGCGGAGGGCCTGACAAGGATAGCTGTCTAGTCGTTCAGATGGGACGAAAAACCAAGGTCCCGTGTACATATTGGCGTGCACGTAAAAGATCCCTTGGCAGTTGGTATTCGATATAAGAGTAGGCCGTAGCGCCGCTGCCCGGGCAAAATTTCCCTCATAGCAGACTGTATGGCGTATGCCTGTCTTCATTAGCCCAGTTTAGGAGCAGAACAGTAGGACGTTAAACCCCATTTCATTTCATTTCATTTCTATTCTGTGCTAATGATATGTATTATACTTTATTTCAGGTTCCTGCCACAAGAGAAGTTCTGGCTTCCTTACCAAATATGTTTAGTGCTTTATGTTTGAATTCCCGTGGATTACAAGCGTTTGTTGACTGTGATCCGTTTGAACGTTTATTAAAAGTTCTCTTATCACCAGATTATTTACCAGCTATGAGACGACGTAGAAGTTCCGATCAATTTGGTTAGTATTTGTAATTTTCATCAACTTCATTTTTAAAAAAAATGGGAAAAATATCTCATTAAATATCATTTACAGAGGATGCTGAATATTGAAATTTTTTAAATCGTCATAATTTTGTAAATTGTAAACAGAACTGAACTATTTTTTGACTGGTATTTCTTTTAGATATACAAATTTTACAATATTGAAAGAGACCATTCCTCAGATGATAATTATACAACACAATTTATATGGAAAACATTCACTGTTTTGTACAGATATAGCACAATGTTTGAACAAGTGTCTCTTATCAATTTCAAGCACAAACTCAAGCAGCTTTAAAAGGAATAAAAAATAATGTGACTACGTTGACAATATTGTAGTTTGCTAGGTATTCCTCAAATGTTGTTCAGGGATTTCAAGTTATACGCGGGAATGGGTGGCTGAATGGTTAACACGTGTGGGTTGCATCGTCAGTCAAGTGGCGTGGTTTCGATTCCCCACTTGTACGTGACAAAGAGTAGTCGTCTGTCCAACCTCGTGGGTTTTCTTCAGGTCCTCCAGTTTCCTCACACAGCTAACGACCCTCACGCGCAAGCGAATTAATGAAATAAAATTGAACCATATGTTAGTCCCGAAATTACCTAGTTTGTTTCGTGGACATTAAACTATCTCTCTCTCTCTCTCAAATAAGAGATAATTGTGATTGTATTTTTAGGTGATACAGCCAGTAATCTAGGTAATGCTATGGATGAATTAATGAGACACCAACCAACATTACGTACCCATGCCACTAAAGCTATTATTAAGGTAAATACTATGTAACAATACTATGCACAATATAACTATGAGGGCTTTTTTGATATATAACGAATGGTATTATTATTATTACTCAAATGTTGACTGTAAATTACATTCTTCTCTGCTTATGATAGTCCATTTTCCAACAAAATCTAATTTTTCTTGTCTTTATCCATGGTACATACCATATTCTCCAATTAATTAAGAAAATAGGACCAAAATCCTAACGATGGATAATCTCTGAGCTTAGATTCATTGGGAAATAAAGCATACCCAAACTCCGGTAAATAAAATACAATTTACTAGATGACCATGTGTGCTAAAGTAAAATAGAATTATTTTATCTGATAAATATTCTTTATGTATTTATCTTCTAATGATTCTTGGACAGATTAAATTTTACGACAAATGTTTTGAAAATGAAATGTAATATGCTTTAATTTCCTACGTTCTATGAGGCATTCCAACTGCCAAGAGTTTTTTTTTTATGCCATCTTGAACGACTAGTCTTGGTGCCTTGTCAAGCCCTCCTGTCTGTACCTCTGTCAAGGGGATTCAATTCTGAGAAACTTTCTGATCATTACTGGGAACCGCTTGGCTAATAAACCTGCTCCTTATTCACTCAGGCAACACGTCTCCGCGATTTCAGTAATTATAAAAATGAAGATAGTGTAGTCCTCTTTACTTGTGTTGAGTGGACACAACACCATCTTCATACTTATGCCCGTTCTCTTGACTGAAATCTAATATGCTTGTCCAACCTCTTCACCATCCAAGCAAATGTTTGCGATTCCCCAAATCTGTATCCTGACTATAAAAGTCTTACCGTTATTGACTTGGTTGTTTTTTTATTATTCAGTTGTTAGAAAAGGTTTGCGAGATGGGTCAAGATTCGAAGTATATTTGTCAGAAACAACAAGCTAAAGTAGAAGCTAACATCAGTTTATCGGTGAGATCACCTCAACCTGCTGATGGTGGTTCATCAGATGAAGAAGAGGAAGAAGAAGAATTAGCTAGTCAAGCTAGTCAAACAGCTGCACCTAAACCTAATGATACACTGCTACTAGAATCTATGCAGTATGTATTATTTACTATATAGTTTACATCAATAAATAGTTGTGAAGCAAAGTGTCCGATAATGGTTATGCCTTAACTATCTATCCTAAAATTCTATTCCAATGCCACATTACTTTTCTTCAGTATGAAATATTTGATCAATTTGATTATAACATAATGTCTTGTATATTTTGAATATTATGTTGGAACGAGAAATTATTTCTTTTTTTTATATCAATATTTTAGAGCAACAGAAACTCAAGAAAAGCAAGCCATTCCATTGATGGATTATGTACTCAATGTGGTAGGTAGAAATTAATCTCATTCTATAAACACCTGAGGCAGTGCAGGGTATGCTTACTTTCTGTGTAACACCCAATACCACTCCTCATTTAATGTCATTGATGCTGGTCAATCAATTTTCTGACCATATCAGATTTGTCACCTCTGAACCATTTTCGATCCGATATCCCCTTTTAGAGATTCAGCTTTCACAATATTGTAGTTTGCAACAGATTCAAAATCCCTTGTGAAAAAGAGTTAGTCTAGCTCAGAGGTTCTCGATCTTTTTTTTGCAAATGGCACACTTTGGAATACATGAAAAAATGGGGCACACCTGGCTAAATATATATGAAAAATATTTGAATTTTTCAAAATAAAAACATTGCAAGTCAGTCGACAGAGACTAGTCATAGACATAGAATGACTCAAACTAAATAAAGAAAAACACAGCTATATGAACTTGGCAGTGAATACTCAATTGGTATCACATGTTTTTTTGCATTTTCTTAATGTGTCGTTCAATATTTTACGGCACACTCATTGAGAATCACTGGTCTAGCTACTTATTCTTGTACAATTTGATTTTAAAGTAAATAATTCACCATTTGTCTTGAGTTATTAACCAAGTATACTATGATGATTTATACTAATTAAGGGGAGGCAAGGGTCGACAAATGTCAATTTTGACTCAAATTATCGATTTTTTATATTTGCATATTTGTGATGTTCATTCATTTTTATTTCACTTGTAATTAAAGAAAATACATATAATGTGGTTTATGATAGAAAAAATGCACTTTTGAACACTCTTGCAATTCAAATTTTGCTGTTTTACCTCTTTATGTCTTAATTTCTCTAAAAGTAAAATATCAACAGTCGACAACCTTACAAAAAATCGTTCTTGAAAGTTTACAACAGATATGTCTGAAACTTACACACATACTTAAGTAATGTTAGTTCCATGCAAATAAGGATTTTCAGTACTCTAAATGAATTTTTAGTGTAGTAAATTGGCATTTGAAATCTCTCATTGAAAACATTTTTCATAATTTTTGTTTTGTTGACATAGAATGACATGTAAGGACACAATAACAATACTATATTGATAATTGCACAGAGAAATGTCCTAGGAACATTTTAAAAAAAGTTCCAGGCTTCTACCTTTGATACTTTCAGAGAACGATTTTTTTTAAGCAGTAAAAATGATTTTTTTTGTTTCCATGGTAACCAGTAAAGCAGATTCCCCCAAAACTGCCTATTAGCCTATTTTGTTGATTGTGAACAATTCCTGAAAATTTCAAGTTGATAGCATTATTAGAAGCCAGTTATTTTAAAATTCATATTTGTCGAGCAGTTCCTCCCCTTAAAGCATACCCAAACTCCAGTAAATAAAATACAGTTTACTAGATGACCATGTATGCTAAAGTAAAATAGAATTATTTTATCTGATAAATATTCTCATGTATTTATCTTCTAATGATTCTTGGACATGTTATCAAATAAAAGTTATGGTTGACAAATTTAAATTAAAAGGACAGAGAGAGACACAATGGATTTATTGTTTCTAAAAATAACCTATATTTATTTTAGATGAGGTTTGTGGAAGCTATTCTGAGTAACAATTCAACAGATGATCATTGTCGAGAATTTGTCAGTCATTCAGGATTAATACCATTGTTAAAAGTTTTAGGATTACCTAACTTGCCGATAGATTATCCTGCTTCACCTGCTTGTCAAGCCGTGGCGACAGTATGTAAGGCTATATTGGTAAGTTTAATATATTTGTCATCTCAGGTTCATTGCCAGAGTTGGCAGGGATAGTTTCTTGGGATTGTCTGGCAAAAATCTGTTATAACTGCTGTGCATGGCACATGCCCGTCTTCATTATTCTGTTTGGTTCAGAAAAGTAGGATATTTAGCCCCTATTCATTAATCTTCAATGATGGTCATCCTGCCAAATCATAGAATAGTAATTTATTGTTTAACATAGAGTTGTTTCTTTCATTGTTTGGATTTGAGAAGGAAGGTGTCATTTGATTTTCGTCATAGAATATCGAATAAGTGCATTATTTATCTTCGCCATGATATAACTGTTGTCATGGTGATCGTCTATAATGCTAAATAAAATGTGTCTCTCTACCGGGGGTTGGTTATTTTATATAACTGACCTGGTATACTTCAACACGACAGTTACAGAAAACTTGGTTACAATCAATGCACACATCAATTCAAAACTAAAGCTATTTGCAATATATTCATTTTGCACTATCTATTTTTGAAATATTTTTGTCAGAACGGCCAGCTCTTTATCTAAATCTTACTAAATGTCCCTTTAAGGACTGGATATTAGTCCTCTTACTTGAACAGTGTGAAGTGTTCTAGAGTTTGGTTGTTTCTGGCGTTTTCTAAAATGAGATGCAAAACTCAGTGTATTCTAACGGGTTAATGCCTGATGTATTTAATTATTTTTCAATGAATGAATTTTTCAGACCTTATCAAGAGAGCCTCAAGTACTACGACAAGGACTTTTACAACTAAATGAAGTACTAACTAGTCTCGAACCTTTACATAAACATCTAGAATCACCAGGAGGTTCAGTATTATTGAGAGAATTAGCTGGTGTTAGTTGTTCTGTTGATCCAACTCTATCACCCCAGGCAACACCATTATTACATGCCTTGTCAGCTGCTCATGCTTATATCATGATGTTTGTACATGTTTGTCGACTTGGTCAGGTTAGTTTATGCCCTTGTTTTTATACTGCCACATTAAAATGTGAGAAACTTCCAATCAATAGAAACCAATTATAGAAGGCTTGATGGGATCACTCTTGACGAGTCAGAATGATGTATTTGATATCAGATAAGTTGAGACACTATAATATCAAAAAATGTTTTTTTGATGAAAGAATGTTGTTTTTGTCTATCATTATGTTCTATTATTGTCTCACTCAATTCCCCGCTTCTACGTGACAAGGAGTAGAGTCGCCTGTCCAACCTTTTGGGTTTTCTCCCACTGCTAAAGACCCATACGCGCAAGTGAATTATTGAAATAAAATTGAACCATATATGCTAGTCCCGAAATGACCTAGTTTCTCTCTCTCTCTCTCTCTCTCTCTCTCTCTCTCTCTCTCTCTCTTTATTGTCTCACATTGAAGTGTGGATGAATACTATTGTCACCCCCACTGGTCTCTGTCCATGGTTTGCTTCCATTGATCAGAATACAAATACAACAACCTTTATGGACTGCTCAACGACTTACATGCAGTAGGTGTATGTTTTTTTGTCTGGCAACTTCCTTTATTTTTTTAGGCTTGATTGCATTAATTAAGCATGTGGAAAATAAGGCATACCCAAACTCCAGTAAATAAAATACAGTTTACTAGATGACCATGTATGCTAAAGTAAAATAGAATTATTTTATCTGATAAATATTCTTATGTATTTATCTTCTAATGATTCTTGGACATAAAGTGCCTATGATATGGAGTTAATTTATCAGGTTTGATCTGACAAAGATTTAAATTCCATTCATTTGTAATTTACAGATGATTAGGTGTAAGAAATTTAAAATCTTTATTGAGAGCCTTGACTGAAAACACTTAACATTTCCACATGATGATTACTGACAACAAAACTTACAGATTTAATGCAAATATGATGAATATCTACTCAAGACTTAAACATTTTATAGAAATGATATTTTATGTTATTTCTGTACTTTCAGAATGATATACGAACTATATCAGTGAGTCACTGGGGATCAGAGTTAGGATTAAAAGTATTAGCAGGACTGAGTCAGTTGTATACATCCCTAGTGTGGGAAAGTACCGTACTCCTAGCATTGTGTAGTGAAGATATTTTACCTCAAGGCTGTGAATTTGGTAGAGCTGATATGGAAAAAATTCTTCCAAAAGATATGAAATTAGATAAAGACTGTAAAGAAGACGAAAGTCTGAGTAGAAGTGTGGGAGAGACCGGAAGTAATGGTGTTAGTGCTGCCATGGAATCATTAACAACATCAGAAAATCCAGAAACACCCATGGAAGTGTCGGAACCAAGCTCTTCTGATAAAGATCCTAAAAAATCGAAACTTTCTCCATTGTTACAAGCGCAGATTAAACAGTTAAAACCACTGTTGTCTGTGTCCTCACGATTAGGACGGTCTTTAGCCGAGTTGTTTGGTTTACTAGTGAAATTATGTGTGGGTATGCCGTTGAGACATCGGAGGTCTCATCAACCTCCTCCTACACCTACAACCCCAACACCTGCAGCTCAAGCTGTAGCTAAAGCTTTAACTAAGCTTCTAGCTAATGGTTTGTCTTGGTCTCCACCTTCTTATGCTCCTGTGCCAAAACTACGGTAAGATTTTATATTGAATCATTTTCCGATTAAATTTTAGAGCAATCAAAAAATCCAACTAAATGTTTGAAGGTAAATATTGTCAATATCTCTATTAAAGGACAATATCACTTGTCACTTCAGTCAGTTATATAGAAGGATAACTCATGTTTTCCTGTTGCTTTCTTGAAATATTGATTTTGTATCTTTCGTACCTGTTTAACCGGTTCTATCAATGTGATAATGACTGGCACCAACATTGTCCTTTAATAGTTAGTGGAATGTATTATGTATTGCATGAATTTTTTACTGAAGGATATAGTTTATCAACTTTCATTCATGATACTAATTATGCTTTGTGTATATTTCAGTTTAACGTTTCTAGTATGTTCTGTGGGTTTTACGTCACCTATGTTATTTGATGAGAAGAAACAGCCTTATCACTTGATGTTACAAAGATTTGTATCGTCTGGTGGACAGAATTCACTTTTTCAGTAAGTTTTCCATTAATATAATTCCTTCACAATGACATTTGAAGATTAAAAAACACACCAACATTCTTCAAGTTCAAGGGTAATTCTGTACTCCTAATTCCACTGAACACTGCACGGCTAGGCAAGTGTAAAATAATCAATCCAGATTAACCAGAGCTCCAAATATTTTAACATAAAAGTGCATGACAATAGTGGCTACATTACATCACAACCCTGAAATTCATTATGAGGGATTAACCAGAGAGCAAACTGAATAGAATTCAATGACTTCCAACAATGGAACTTTGGAGTGAAAAATATTTACTTTTTGCTGACAAGTTGGAGGGAATGCTCATTTGTGGGGGTACTTTTAGTTGATAAGCTAAAGGGGGAATGCGCAAAGGGTAGAAAAGATATTTTTGGATGACAGACTCAAGCTTAAGTTTCACAGGGTGGACAAAATATAGTTTTAGTTGACAAGCCCACAGAATGGAAAAGATGAGGTTTGAGCTGACTCAAATTATGATTTTGTGAACTCAACAACACAATCCCTTGATAAAGGACATAATTCAAAGAAGCTTTCCTTGAATTGCATTAACAAGCTTAAGCATGAAAGCAGAATGAAAAACTGTGTGTAAAGTTAGTCTTAAATTAAAATGGTAAAAATGTGTTGAGAAGTTATTTCTATTCAAATGTATTTATTTTGTAGAGCTTTTTCGTGGGCCTTATCAATGGATGGTAAAGTACCTCTTTCAGATGGTATAGAACATCCTGAACTACCAGGTATTCATCTTTATTCTTCTGATTATCCAACATCTTGTTTGTAATTATCTATCCAGAAGATCTGATCATTCTTTTATTTTTATTATCAAATAACCTTTCATAATTCTTACAAGGGGATAATGTAGTCAAGTGATTTTATTTCGGGTCCTCCAGTTTCTTTCCACGGCCAAAGACTCCTAATTTGGGGAAAATTATTGGACACTATATTAGTCCCAAAATGACATAGTATGTGTGTAGAGAGGAGGTTAAACTCCATTCTTACAAATCATGAACAAATTGTATCGTACTGGTTAATATTATCGTGGAGCCACAGCCACGGTGGGTAAGACGCTGACTTGCTAGCCTGGTGGTTGTGTGTTTGATCCCTGCATTGGCCGAGAAGGTTAATCAGGATTTTCCGGCATGGTTTCCGCTTGCCAGTGGTGCAGGACGGAGGGCCTGACAAGGACAGTTGTCTAGTTGTTAGAATGGCACAAAAAACCAAGGTCCCTTGTACACATTGGCGTGCATGTGAAAGATCCCAATATAAGAGTGGGCTGTATCGCTGTATGCCCATCTTCATTAGCCCAGTCAGAGTAGGACGTTTAACCCCATTTCAATTCATAATATTAATGTGACAATTTCATTGATTAATATCCTTTTTGTTTATTTTTAGATGGATCTGGGGAGTTTTTAGATGCATGGTTGATGCTAGTAGAGAAGATGGTTAATCCAAAAGCTATTTTAGAATCTATTCATACCTTACCTTTAAAATCTAGTCAACCCGGTTTTACGTCTTTCAGTCCCGTATTATATCTTATCTCTACTCAGAAGGTGAGCAAAAAATCATTTTACTCCATAATAAACAGGGAAAGCTTCACAGATCTGTCGGTGCTGTGGTGACACAGTGAGTAATATGTTGGCTCTGTAATGTGCTGGCTTGCTAACCTGGAGGTCTTTGGTTTGCTTCTTATGTTGGCTGAGAGAGTTTCTCAGGATATCATGGCAAGGAACCTAGTCGTTTAGATGGGCCAACCAGTCAATTCAAAATAAGGGGTCATAACGCCGCTGTCCTGGCAAAATTTTCCCAATTACCACACTGCATGGCATATGCCCTCCTTCATTAGCCCAGTTGGGGGGTTGGATGGCCGAAGGGTTAGCATGTGACCATTGTATCATAAGATCTGTCAAAGAGTCACCTGGCGTGGTTTCGATTCCCTGGATGTACGCGACAATGAGTATTGTCGTCTGTCCAACCTTGTGGTTTAAACCACATTTCATTTATTTGAATGATGTATAACTCAAATTGTTAAATATTTCTTCAATCATAACTTGATAATAAAACTAAATATATTCATACAATTTATTTTATTTATTTATAGGCTGCGTTTAATGCTGTGATGAATTTATGGGGTAAAAAACCTTTAAAGATCTATGGTAGTCGAATGTCTGAATCAATTTTAGCCATTTTGTGTCATATCATCAAAGGGGAAACAATTATAAAGGTAAGTTTCTAAACTCGTGTACACAATAATAATGGAACTTAATTTGGATGAAAGGATTTTTTGTTGGGGTTAAAATCGTGTCAGAATCATGTGAAAATATGATGTATGTGAAATGGGTGTTCAATTTTCACCCAGGTACATTATCCATTGACAGAATTGCAATTGAATGACACAGTTCTGCAAGGCCCCAAACTGATGTAGTTTGAACAAAATCTTCAGAAAGCCTAGACGTAATCAGACGTTTAAACTATACTTATTCCTTGATAGTATTATATTCCTTTGGCACTTACCTTGTTCCCAGTTTATCAGGATTTTCTGGCGTGGTTTACCCTTGTCAGTGGTGCTGGTCGGATGGCCCGACAAGGACAGCTGTCTAGTCGTTCGGATGGGATGAGAAACCAAGGTCCTCTGTACACATTGGCGTGTACGGAAAAGATTCCCTGGCAGTTGGAGTTCGATGTAAGAGTAGGCCGTAGTGCCACTGCCCAGGCAAAACTTCCCTCATAACACACTGTATGGAGTATGCCTGTCTTCATTAGCCCAGTATAGGAGTATGCGTTAAAAAACCCATTATATTTCATGTCTTGTTCCCTGGAATCACAAAGGGAGGACTATGGCCTTTGTCCATGAGAAAGGATAGTTTGTGTGTGTGAAATAGATTTAACATCCGCTTCCACCACACTGATATCACGGACAAAAAATGTAGTTTAAAGTAAGATATGATTTATATTACAGGAGAGTTTAGCTAAAGAGAAAGAAGAGAAACCTGAAACAAGTACAGGAGGTTTAACTACTGCTGCACCAGCTTCAACTCTAGCACCACCTAGTTTAAACAGTCGACGTTTAATACCAGACTCAGATCTCTGTACACCTACTAATATACAACAAGTAAGCTTATCAATTACTGTTTATTTCTAGTATTCATTAATGTTTATAGTTTTCCTCTTGTCAGAAGGGGATTGGATGGCCGAATGGTTAGCATGTGCGTGCTGTATCATTAGGCCTGTCATTGAGTCAACTGGCGTGGTTTTGAATCCCCGGTTGTACGTGACAAGGAGTAGGATCGCCTGTCCAACCTCGTGGGGTTTCTCCAGGTCCTCCGGTTTCCTCCCACTGCTAAAGACACCTACGTGCAAGCAAATTATTGAAATAAGATTAAACCATATATTAGTCCCGAAATGACCTAGTTTATGTCGAGTGGATGTTAAACTCCATTTCTCTCTCTCTTGTCAGTGATGCAAGACAAGACCTGGCTAGGAACAGTTCTCTACATTCTGATCGGATAAAAAACAACTGAGACAATATGTTAAAGATTCCTGGACAGCTGAAAGCTGTAGTGTATTATCCCATTTGTGAGGAAAAGTTAAACCCCATCTCATTTCATATCCTAAGTGCTTACACAAATACTGAAATCTTGGTATTCATAGGTTATTGAAGGTTATTCAAGCCAAATAAAACTATTGAATTTGATCAGTTTTGTTGTCTCCTTTATGAAATATTTAATAAAATAAATCAATTCCATTTACTTACATTCAATAATAAGTAAACAAATACAAGATGTTAACTGAAAAAAAAGTGTATAGTTTGTCAAGCGGAAGATATCTGCGTAAAGTTTGCTTTGTTGAGGATCAGTAGATACTAGAAGCATGAGGAAAAGAAAGTAAAACATATAAGTGAGGTATCCACTGAACTAAAAAAACCCAACAGATTCTGTGTTGATTAGTAGTTTTTAATAGTACAATTTTTCGATCTCAGTTGACCATCAGATACATACATTATACAAAATTCATGGGATTTATGCGTTTTTGTGTTTTAGTTAATGGATATGGGTTTTACTCGAGAACATTGTACGGAAGCTTTGATGCATTCAGTTAGTCTAGAACAAGCTACAGAATATATTTTAACGCATCCACATCCAGCCACTGCTCCTGTAGGAGGAGGGGTAAGCTTACTTAATCATATACTTGCAAATTCTGTCCATTCCTTGCTGACACTCTGGAAGCTAAATTTATTATCCGATCGACTTTAGTGTCAATATTTATGAGGTAAACAGATGGGTTGGATGGCCGAATAGTTAGCACGCGTGCGCTGTATCATACGGTCTGTCATTGAGTCGCCTATGCAACCTCGTCGGTTTTCACCGGTCCTCCGGTTTCCTCCCACAGCTAAAGACCCCTACACGCAAGCGAATTATTTAAATAAAATTGAACCATGTGTTAGTCCCGAAATGAGGTAAACAGTTTGTAGTTGATCTGGCAAAGTGCATCTTTCCCAAAAAGCGCACCAAGATGAATAACGCTTGGTCCTAGAATCCTATTGATTTTAACCAAGTTTTGATTATTACTTAGATATTGCCTTTGAACAAGCGAAAGAATCATCAATGCAAAGATGCTAAAATTATCATCCAAGTGCAACAATCTATATGGACTGCTTGGATGAGCTAGATGCTATGCTATGAATATGTTTCGTCAACAGGCAACCGGTCTTTACTTTTAATGTGTATTTAAGACTGTGATCCTGGTCCAACAGCCTTTATAGACTGCTTGGATTAGTTAGCTGGTATGAGAGTATGTTTCGTTGCCTGGCAACTCATGTTTTAACTTGTATTTGTTTCAATTTTAGACGGCAACTAACGTTGCAACATCATCTGTTCCAAGTACCGGAGGGGGTTTATTAGATGAAGAAGACCAGATGATGAGGGCTATAGCAATGTCACTAGGTGAAGATGTAGTCATGTCAACTGATAAGGTAGGTACTTTTAATTATTTTTGGTGAGTCTGGTTCTGGGCTCGATCCCATTTTTGGTTGAGAAAGTTACCAGGATTCTCCAGCCAAGCTTCCAGTTGTCAGTGGTGCAGAACTAGAGCCTAGAAAGTAATAGCGTCCAGTCGTTGGGATGGTACCAAAAAAAAACAACTCCAAGACAACCCTTAAAAGATAGCCGGATTGTTGGAAGTAAGCGTAGGTAGTATCTTCCCTGTCAAGACAAAATTTTCGTTCTTTACTTGGCTGATGCAGAGTATAGGATGTTAAAACCCCCATTTCATGGCATTTGTTTTACATTTTTCTAGTATTTATATTGTGGTTCTATGATGAAGTTAATGAAAGACAAGCATATATCTGAAATTATTCTGTTGATATTCATGACTGAGAACCTATATGTATTATTATTGATAATATGATACAAGAATGATTCAATACATTTGTTAGGGGCAGATGGGACGAAAAATCGAGGTCCTGTGTGCACATAAAAAAACCTGTGGCATTTGAAATTCGATATAAGATGACCTTTGTGTAGCTGTTCGGGCACAATTTCCCTCATAGCATTCTGCATGGCGTATGCCCGTCTTTATTAAGACCCAGTCATTGCAGAAAAGTAGGACGTTAAACCCCATTTCATTTCTATAATTTGCGAAATTCTGGGGGGACCCGGAGAAAACACAGGTTACTCCTTGTCACGTTCATGTATGGGATCTCAATTATGACACTTGACTCAATTTCCGTGTTAGACCACTCGTCCATCCAATCCCCTGATGTTATAAAAAGTGATAAATCATCCAGTTAATTCCCTCTCCAGTTTTGAATGTTGTTCCAATAAGCTAAAGAATTGTAGATTGTTATCATGGAAAAAATATGTAGAGGATTATGAATTGTATTTGATACGATGACAAACCTTATGATATAATTTTCTGGTATGATTTTCCCTTGTCAGTAGTGTGGAATAGAGAGGGCCTGTCTAGTTCGGATGGTACGAAAAACCAAGGTCCCGTGTAAACATTTGCGTGCACATAAAAGAACCCTTGTCAGTTGGAATTTCCCTCATGGCACACTGGATGGCGTAAACGCATCTTAATTAACTCAGTTGAAGGAGAACGTTAACCACATTTCATTTCATTTCATTTCTTATGATATAAAGCGCTGGCATTAGACCATTTGATTATCAAACCTAAATGAAATTGTAATTATTGAATTTTGATTTAAAGATTATAAATTATTGTATTTTATAGAAGGATGAAGAAAGTGATAAGAAAATAGAAGATGGAGGTGAATCTGAGAAACAAGAAGATGAAGATCCGTTAGATAAATCAGTTTTAGATACCTTTACAGATAGTATTTTACCAGGTAATTATATCATTCATCACTTCTCACTGCGCTAATCAGATAGTATTTTACCAGGTACATTAATTATCATACTAACACTATTTATGGAATAACAATTACTGGTTTATTTCCACGATGGTACTCGCGCTACTCTTGGCTTTATCAAATGTTAATAAACCAGTAGTTGTTATTCCATAAGTAGTGTTTGTGTGTTACTGTTCAGTTACTAAATGACACTTAAAGAAGTAAATTAATTATATTATTCATCACTGAACCATCTACATTGCGCTGATCAGTCTATTTGCTATACATCCACGTAATGAACAGGGGAAAAAACATTTTGTGTTTGTTGATTAGGAGTGAGCATTGAATGTAGCAAAAAAAGTTATTGAGAATTGAATGACTGGGACAACAATAGATCATTCTGTTTTGTCACTGTCATCTATTTTTTGTTTGCAGCCATGTTGCTAAAATGAAAGTCTGATAGTTCTGAGTGCCCTCTTAGAATTTTTTTTTTTTTTTTTTTCTCTAAAATATAGAAAGCCATGGAAGGGGTAGACACTGGACTTACACCCATAAAGGACCTTTAATTTGACATCATTGATATTGTCCTGCTTAATAATAACATTGGAGTTTAAAAAATCAGATTTATATCTTAACCTTGACGTGAATACAAGTGAAATGTTTCTGTTTACTATGTATAATGTATATTACAGGTTGTATGTCATTGTTAGATACTCTACCAGAAACGGTATATAGAGTTTGTGATCTATTAGTAGTTGTTACACAGAGAAATGGCGATCAATGGAGAAACAACATGCTCAAATCTTTAGTTCAAGAGGTAATTTGAAGTGTAGTTGGTTGGCCGAGGGCTCTTAAACCTGAGTTTTAGATCAAAAAGTTTATCTTTTGTTTCCATCTGAATCTTGTTTTTGAATAGGAGTAGGTGTAGCACTACCTGTTACCAAAGCTTACATCTGAAGTGTGACATCATCCTTAGCTGCACATCTTTGTTCTGGCCTTGGATCGTCTAGGTTTGACATGCGGGGATACTGTTGGAACTCTTTACTCTTGGACTTCACGTTAATTTCTTAAATATTTAGCCTAGTTGATGTAGAAAAGTAGGTCATTAAGCCCCATTTCACTTTATTTAAATTGAGTAGTAAACTTAGGAGTTTATAAAGTTAGAAGTTTTATTTTTTGATCATGTTAGATATTATATATGATTCTGTGAATGTATCATAGGGTCAGAAGCCGCTCATATGACCTGACGCGACCTCCCAAAACAACTGGTCAGATCTTCATGTAGTGTAGGCCATCGAAAGTATAAAATACAAAACAAAATATAGATCTGTATTTTAATTGGTGAATGTATGTTATTTATAATTACAGGTGAATGAATTAGGAGATAATTTATCACGACATATGGGAGTAGATGAGAGTAACACTGATAATACAGATAAATCAACATCAAACGCTGCTAAATTTGCTACTAGATTACATTTACTTACTTTGTTGTTTGAGGTAAGAATTTCTTTAAAAGATCCTTTCCATAACCGTTGTTAGCCGTGGTGAGTTAGTAAGGCTCGGACTCACCAACAAACAGAAGGTCCAAGTATTCTTTCCCAATGTTTGGCGAGAAAATGGATAATTTACCCTGCTTTGACAATGACATCAGTAACAAAATCAGTGGTTAACTTTTTTGTGTTTTAAATTGGGTTTTGACCAAAGATGTTAATTTGTTAACTGGTTCTAATAGGAGCTGAGTAGTAATTATGCTCAAATGTCGGTCTAAAATTATTTTGAATTGACGTAATTCAGAATCTTTTGACACAGAATGGACTCCTGTCACAGCTCTGTCAGTCGTGAAGACAAATGTAGTGTGAATAAAATAGGGACGTAATCAAGTCCGGTGGTTATTTTATTACAGGAGATGATGATGCCAAGTGCTAAAGCTATAGAAGAGGCGAAGTTGATAGATTTATTGATACAAGTTTTACATTCAGGACAAGAATATCTAACCAATAGTAAAGATCCACCAACTCCAAAGTAAGTTCTTTATTAACACATCTGATAATTTGATTGAAGATATTGTTATATTCGTATCTTGGGGTGTTAGTTACATGTTGGTGAAACAGAAAAACAACCATTCTCCAACAACCATTACTCAAAAAAGGCAAAAGAACTACAACATAAGGGAGACAACTTAAATATAAGGTTTTCAGACCACATTGCTATAGAATATATGACAATATTGTGGGGATCGGGAAGATGTTGGCCATATCATTTATACTCTTGTAGCTGTTGGATAATAAAATGTTTTTGGAGAAACTAGACATAATCCATCAAAGGCTGTTGTGTACATCTGTGGACTACATTGTCTTCTGATTTGATCAATTGTTCAATTGTAGATAAAAACTTCTGTTTGACTAAAAATTAAGGTATTTCTGTTTATCTTGAAATACTGTGTATTTTCACTATAGTATAATATGTTTATTTTAGATGGATGGCACCTCTGCTGCTATTATTAGATTTATTCCAGAAAGTATCTGTGACATCATTACGTAAATCAAAAGCTGCAGAATTAACAGTAAGTTAAATTTATAGTTAATTTTACTAGTAGAAAAAGAAGAAATGATTCATTTGAATGCTTTTGGAAGCATTTTGAGACATTGAAAATTATTATATCTGAAATTTGTGTATTTATTTTCTTTTTTGTTCCACATTCATTTGCAAGGTTTCATATTGACTCCTCAAAGAAAAGAATGTTAATGTTCAATATTGCATCATAAGATCTATCATTGAGTCCAGTGGTGTGTTTTTCTCCGGGTCCTTCGCTTTCCTCCCATTACTCAAGACCCCTCCGCGCATGGGAATTGATGAAATAAAATTGAACCATTGGTTAGTCCTGAAATGACCTAGTTTGTGTTGAGCGGACATTAAACCCCATCTCTCTCTCTATCTCTCTCTCTCTCTCTCTCTGGCATTGTATAATTGCATTATTTATCTTCACTATGATACAACTGTTGTCATGGTGATCGTCTATAATGCTAAATAAAATGTGTCTCCCTACCAGAGGTTGGTTATTTATATAATTACTGACCTGGGATATTTCAGCACTACAGAAAATTTATCAATGTTTAATGTTTGCTTCCCCAGTTGTGATATATCATAGCCAATGTTTGAAGAAGATCTAATAGTAATATGGGTTTTGTTTTATAATAGAGTGGCAGTCATAGTTGGAAATGGTTTGATGATGGTAGTGGTAGATGGTGTAAATATAGTCAGAGTAATAATAAAACTATAGATGATGCCTATCAAAATGGTGATATCAATATAAGGTCAGTATCATACTTAATTTAAAGCAGCTATATGTGCATGCCAGCCAGCTTGGTTTGCCGTCATTATCAACTTCTAATCCTACTAATTTTTATACTCCCACAATTCTACTCAAACAATTATAACCATTTCTACAAGAAAATTTCTTACTAGTCTTAAAACTAATAAAGTAGTTGTTTTGGTCTAATTTATTACAGGGGGGGGGGGGGGGTGTTCGATAGCCGAATGGTTTGCATGTGCGCGCTGTATCATAAGGTCTGTCATTGAGTCAACTGGCGGGGTTTCGAATCCCTGGTTGTACGTGACAAGGAATAGGGTCGTCTGTCCAACCTCGTGGGTTTTCTCTGGGTCATCTGGTTTCCTCCCACTGCTAAAGACCCCTACACGCAAGCAAATTATTGAAATAAAATTAAACCATGTGTTAGTCCCGAAATGACCTAGTTTGTGTCGAGTGAACGATAAACCCCATTTCTCTCTCTCTAATTTATTACAGGTCACAATCTTTCTTGATACATTTTCCGAATAAGTTTTGGACCTTAACTCCGCTTGTTTTTGGTTTCCTCAGTGGATATATAAGTCTCGCTTTCATTAGACAATCAAAACAAATTCTAATGTTTTCTGATAATTACTTTATGGGCTATTACTGACAAAAGAATAAATTTGCGATAACACTTGTTGACTGCTGTGGGTGTATATTTTGTTGCTTGGCAACCTATCTTTGTTGAATATAGTTATTACTAATTTAGAACTTCTGATTTGGGATTTGATGATAATATTTGGACTAAAAACATATTCCAACTAATTTATCCATCAAAACATTTTGATTCAGAAAAGACTGCCCCATGCAGCGAGAATCTATTTTTATAATTGTTTTCATGGGACTTGATAGAGGGGGAATTCATTAACAGCTTGTATTTGTTAGTCGCTGTCCATAAACATCAAAGTGTAAGTAAATTCCCTCTGCCAACTTCTTTTTCTGCCGTTTACTTTTTTCTGACTTATTGTGCATGTATTTTGTTGTATGAGATTGTGCTTGTGATGAATGTATTGTTTCAAGGTTTTGATTCGAGAGATGAACTCTTCCTACTTGGTGTATGTGATGGAATATTGTATTATTGCATTATTTATCTTCACTATGATATAACTGTTGTCATAGTGATCGTCTATAATGCTAAATAAAATGTGTCTCCCTACCAGGGGTTGGTTATTTTATATAACTGGCCTGGGACACTTCAACACTACAAAAGCTAACCGATGTTATTTGAACAAAACAGTTACTATAGGAGTAAAGAGCAAAAAGTAGAGACAATATTTTGTGTTGACACTTTTAAGAATATTTGATGATTGTCTATTTATAGATTTCAAGCTGGTAGAAGAAGATATACTGTTCAGTTTGGTTCTATGGTTCAGGTAATATATTCTTTGTTCATTTTTCTGTGTCATTATTATACCAATTGATGCCTAATAAAGTGGGCTGTAGCGCCACTGTCTTCGCAAAATTCCCCTCGTAGCGTATGCCTGTCTTCAATTGCTTAGTTGAAGTAGAACAGTAGGACGTTAAACCCCATTTCATTTTCTGTTAAAAGTCTTTTATAAATCTTTTCACTGTACATTTACAGATTAATGAAGAAACTGGTAACAGACGACCTATTATGTTATCATTACCATCACCTGATGAAAAACAAAATAAAACAAAAGATGACGCTAAAGACAACAATAAAACTGACAAAGGTTTGTGTACGATTTTATTACAGCTTATATGTAGTTCTATGATGATGACTAATAGACAAGCATATATCAGATTTGTCAGTGAAGTTAATAAACTCTGAGAACTATTCAAAAACAATTCTATGTACAAAGATACGTTTTATTTCGCTCCATGTTGTTTCCCCTTGTCAGTGATGTAGGGTGGAGGGCTTGACAAGGACAGCTGTCTAGTTGTTCAGATGGGACAAAAATAAACAAGGTCCTGTGTACACATTGCCGTGCACGTAAAAGATCTGTTGGCAGTTTGAATTTGATATAAAAGTAGGCCATAACGTCGGTTTCCGGGCAAACACACTGTATGGTGTATGTCCCTCTTCAATTGTGGCTAAGTGGGTAAGACGCTGGCTCGCTAGTCTGGAGGTCGGGTGTTCGATCCCTGCATTGGCCGAGAAAGTTCATTCAGATTTTCCGGCGTGGTTTCCCCTTGTCAATGATGCAGGATGGAGGGCCTGACTAGAACAGCTGTCTGGTTGTTCGGATGTGACGAAAAACCGAGGTCCTGTGTACACATTGGCGTGCACGCAAAAGATCCCTTGGCAGTTGGAATTCGCCCGGGCAAAATTTCTCTCATAGCACACTGTATGGCGTATGCCCGTCTTCTTTAGCCCAGCAGAACAGTAGGACGTTAAACCCCATTTCATTTCATTTCATTTCCCTCTTCCATAAGCCCAGTCAGTGCAGAACAGTAGGATGTTAAACCTCATTTTATTTCACTTCATTTCGATCCGTATTGGAGCCAGAGCGGTTCAGTAAGTCGCTGGCTGACTAACCTGCACATAAAAAGAACCCATAACAGTTGGGATTTGCTGAAGAGTAGGCAGAAATGAAGCTGTCATGGCAAAATTTCCCTAATAGTATGTGGGGTTTGATGGCCGAATGGTTAACGTGTACGTGTTGCATCATAAGATCTGTCATTGAGTCAAGTGGCGTGGTTTCGATTCCCCGCTTGTACGCGCAAGCAAATTATTGAAATAAAATTGAACTATATGTTATTCCTGAAATGAACTAGTTCAAGTAGAGGTTAAACCCCATTCCTCTCTCTCTCTCTCTCTCTCTCTCTCTCCTCCCCCCTTCATTGTACACTGTCTTCATTAGCCAGGTTGATGCAGAAAGGTTGCATCTTTCCATCCATATTGTTCAAGGTCACTGAATTTATTATTGTCCCCCGCCTTTCGAAGAAAGTAGGGGACTATTAAAATGGGTTCGTCCGTCTGTCTGTCTGTCTGTCTGTCTGTCTGTCTGTCTGTCTGTCTGTCTGTCTGTCTGTCTGTCTGTCTGTCTGTCTGTCTGTCTGTCTGTCTGTCTGTCTGTCTGTCTGTCTGTCCGTCCGTCCGTTCGTCTGTCTGTCTGTCCGTCACACTTTTTGGGACACAATAACTCTCTTCCTAATTGAGCTAGAATGTTCAAACTTGGTGTATGTGTTTATTAGGTCAATGCCTTGATGGAGTTCGAAGATGAGCATTTTCCGCTTAGGGTAAGCAGAGATAAGCAATTTGATTGGTTGATGCTTTGGGACACGATAACTCTCTTCCTAATTGGGCTAGAATGTTCAAACTTGGTGTATGTGTTGATTAGGTCAATGCCTTGATGGAGTTCGAAGATGAGCATTTTCCGCTTAGGGTAAGCAGAGATAAGCAATTTGATTGGTTGATGCTTTGGGACACGATAACTTTTAATTGAGCTAGAATGTTCAAACTTGGTGTATGTGTTTATTAGGTCAATGCCTTGATGGAGTTCGAAGATGAGCATTTTCCGCTTAGGGTAAGCAGAGATAAGCAATTTGATTGGTTGATACTTTGGGGCACGATAACTCTCTTCCTAATTGAGCTAGAATGTTCAAACTTGGTGTATGTGTTGATTAGGTCAATGCCTTGATGGAGTTCGAAGATGAGCATTTTCCGCTTAGGGTAAGCAGAGATAAGCAATTTGATTGGTTGATGCTTTGGGACACGATAACTTTGGTTCTAATTAAGTGAGATTGATGAAACTTGGTGTATAGTTTCATTACAGTAATACCTTGACTAAGTTTGATAATGAGCATTTTCTGCTCAGGGTAAGCAGAGCGATACGCAATTTGATTGGTCGAGACTTTGGAAAACAATAACTCTCCTACTTTGATTGTTAGACTATAAGTAAAGATATACTGTTTGATTGTTCAATACTTTGTAAAAGATAATTTGTGATAAATTTATATGTGTCCTCTAATTATTTTCCTATTTCGGCGGGGGACATCAGCCTCACTGTTGGCTTGTTTATTCCAATTTTATATTTGTGATATTTTATAGATGAAGGTAAAACAGAGGTAAAGATGGAGACTGAAGTTAGTGAAGAGAAACCTAGTACAAGTACAGCTAATGATAAGAAAAT
This sequence comes from Patella vulgata, assembly GCF_932274485.2. NCBI lineage: Eukaryota > Metazoa > Mollusca > Gastropoda > Patellidae > Patella > Patella vulgata. The sequence goes on from NC_065885.2 coordinate 12,776,410, forward strand.
AGTTGGTGGTCTCAGTGATGATCTTATAATTACTGTTATAAGGTAAATAATCATAGAAACATTCCATGGACATTCTTAATGTCAATGATCCTGATTGTGCATTTTTGGGGGATAATATTTAATTTTTCACAATTTAATCCACACAATAAAGAATTTAAACGTTTAACTAAGAAAAAGAAAACCAAATTGTCAATGGTAGATTATCGCCCAGCTTAGATTCAATTGATTAAAATGATGCCATTTAAAAAAAAGACTTTGTAAAAGCTGTCGACAGTCATTTGTAATTTTTGGTCAATGTCTAAGTTTTCATGACTTTATCCATACTAAATTATACTCTGATTATTCATCTTTTAAATAAGACAATAAAACCAAAATATCACGTGTAGATAATCTGTGGACAATAAATAAAGCATACCCAAACTCCAGTAAATAAAATACAGTTTACTAGATGACCATGTATGCTAAAGTAAAATAGAATTTTTTTGTCTGGTGAATATTTCAATATATTTATCTTATATTGATTCTTGGACAGATAGGATTAGGTAGAGGTTCAACAGAGCTGGTGCTGACTTCGTTTATATAGTCTGTAGAGTATGCTGAATGTTTTGAAATTTACCATTTAGAGATTCAACTTTGCAATCGATTCAAAATCTCTTGAATTATGTTCAGCAGCTTTAAATACATGAATATAAATATAATCAAAGATGTTTGTATGTATGTTCACCCATCACGCTTCGTCGCCATGATCCACCCCCAAATATCTGGTATCAAATTAACCATCAGGACCCTTGGACTGTTTTACTGCAATTGTTATAAATATAGCACAGAAAGTTCATATTTAGTAGTAGTTAAATTAATAGGTAAATAAACCAAATGGTTGTAAATGACAGATCCGAACTTATTCATGAAAACATAAAATATTTTAAGAATGTAGTGTTTTCATTGGTTGTGGGTTAAATTCCTACAAAATATTTTGGCTCTTAGCCAATGAATGGCTGTATTTTTAAAATATTTGAGTTTACAGTTTTGTAACTAAGGTCCTAGATAACAGAACACGAGACGGTTAATGAATAAAATGATTCATTTGTTTGCTATACAGTATCTGTTGTAGAAAACCCACATCATTTTCAGTTGGTAAATTGACCAGTCAAAGCTCAAACTATTGTTCACTGTATGAAATAAAAGTAATGGCTAGTTTGATTCAAACCAAGGCACATTTGGCTCAGACTATTGATCACTGTACAAAATAAAAGGAATTTCATTAAGTTGATAATTTTGTTTTATGATGAAAAATGATAGACAAGCATATATCAGAATATATTATGTAGATATCTTGATCTGAGAACTACAGGTATTTATTGTAAATAATGCAATATTTATATTATTAACATGTAATATTTATGTTAAGCACAACTCAATTTATATGGAAAACAATCACTGGTTTATACACATAAAGAACGATGTTTTAACAAGTATTCTCTTATCATTTTCAAGCACAAGTGGTGAAAACGATAAGAGAAAACTTGTTGAAACGTCGCGCTATATGTGTGATTGTTTCCAATATAAAGCACAAGTGGTGAAAACGATAAGAGAATACTTGTTGAAACGTCGTGCTATATGTGTGATTGTTTCCCATATAAATTGTCGTGGTTTTTTTTTTTAATGTGCTCAATCACTAAATGCCATATTTTATTTGTAGATCTGTTGTATCTCTAATCAGTGTACCAGTTGATCCTGATACCCTCCACGCATCATTACGTCTCACTCTACGATTAACACGAGAACATAAATATGCTGTAATATTTGCTGAACTAGGTGGTCCGAAATTATTATTAAACCTGACCCAGGAATCAGCCTTTCAGGGTTTTATATCACTTGTTACACTATTGTTCCGCCATATTTTAGAAGAACCAACATCATTGAAATACTGTATGGAAAAGGTAGGATTTTATGTTTTCTTCAGCTTACTGTAACGAAATGGGGGGGGGGGGTAGATGGCCGAATGGATAAGGTTTGATATTGAGTCAAAGGGTGTGACAAGGAGTAGGGTTACCTGTCCAGCTTTGTGGTTTTTCTGAGGGTCCTGTGGTTTCCTCTCACTGCTAAAGAATGCTGTGCGCAAGCGAGTAATTTAAATAAAATTGAACCATATGTTAGTCCCGATATGACCTGGTTTGTGTCGATTAGACTTTGACCCCCATTTCGCTCTCTGTAAGGAAATGAAAAGATGAATGTATAAGAAGTAACTCAAATAGTGTCATCTTTTTTGTATTGATTTTGTGGTAATTGTTTTTTTCCGCTAAAGCTAAACTATCAGTGTAGATAATCTGTGGGCAATAAATAAAGCATACCCAAACTCAAGTAAATAAAACACAGTTTACTAGATGACCATGTATGCTAAAGTAAAATAGAATTATTTTATCTGATAAATATTCTTATGTATTTATCTTTAAGGATTCTTGGACAGATTAAAAAGAGGTCCATTAATAGGTGGCATCGGTTTATTTATATTATCTGCAGAGAATGTCAAATTTTTCAAAATTCCTCTATTCCTATTATATATATTTTGTTAATAATTACTATGATTAATTTCCAGGTTATGCGATGTGCATGTGCTGGTATAGGATCTAGTGTTAGTGGTGTAACTCAAGGTAGTATCGGATCTAAAGAAATGCATTATGTATTACGAGTGTTAGGACCAGCAGCCTGTAGAAATGAGAATTGTTTTGTTGAAGTAGCTCGTAATACCTTACAGATAGCTCTACCACCACCTGCTAAAATAGTTAGAGGTAAATATACCTTGCCTTATATGTCGATTTATTCTCTCGAACAATCCTGAATTTGAATTCTCTCAATTCCTGGAGTCAAAAGAAAAATTTGGGATCACAAATAATGTGCCGGGAGGTTGGATGGCCAAATGGTTGTATCGTAAGGTCTGTCGCTGAGTTAACTGGCGTGGTTTCGATTCCCTGGTTGTACGTGACAAGGAGTAGGGTCGCCTGTCCAACCTCGCTTGTTTTGTCCGGGTCCTCCGATTTCTTCCCACTGCTAAAGACCCCTACGCGCAAGCGAATTATTGAAATAAAATTGAACCATATGTTAGTCTCGAAATAACCAGATGAATATAATATCTCGTCCAATCTCTGTATAGATGAATGGTTGATTCTGTCACACCACACCTGATCGGGACTGGCATAATTATGACCGTCGATTCTGTGTCATACGATAGATAGCAACTCTGCCCATTCTAAAATTGAAATTTTAGACCCACCCCCACCCCCTTAGTCACATAACAAGTTTTGTTGAACCAGCCTCACAGTTGTGAACATTGCATCCATACCTTGTTCTGATAAAACTAATGTCTGAATTAAAAACTACCTTGAAACCTCAAAGAAACATTTGAATTAAATAGTTCTATGATGATGACTAATAGACAAGCATATATCAGATTGTCAGTGAAGTTAATATATTCTGAGAACTATTGTATAACTTAAACAAGTTCACTGAAACATTGCTATCAGGGGACACTGAATGGTTAAAGCTGCACGTTAAATTAGAATGTCTTATCATTGAGTCAAGTGGCGTGGTTTCGATTCCGCCGCTTTTAAGTGACAAGGCGTAGAGTCACTTGTCCAACCTCTTGGGTTTTCTCCGGGTCCTCCAGTTTCCTCCCACTGCTAAAGACCCCTATGCGCGGGTGAATTGTTGAAATAAAATTAAGGCATACTTTAGGCTGAAAATGACCTAGGTTGTATCGATTGGACTTTAAACCCATTTTCTCTTTAACCTGGTTATTGCAGAAAAGTAGGATGTTAAACCCCATTTCATTTATTTTCATGCAATATCAAGATAATGTTCCAATTGTCAGAGTATTGATTTTGTTATCATTAAATGTATATTTTAGATGAAGATGAAGTTAGATATACTGGACCTAATGCACCTCAGATATTAAAATGTTCACCATCAAAACAAGTAGCTGTGTTAGTGAGTCAAACTACCAAAGATGTTGTATATGATCTACTTAATGCTCTTGCTGTTAAATATGCATGGAACCAAGAAGATTCAAGTAGGTTTCATTTTAAAAGTATTGATATTACATAGTTATTTTAACCCATCAGAGATTTCCATTGTTTTTCTAGATATACAATCTCTAAGAATCTTTGTTTTGTTCTAGAAGCCACAGTGGCTAAGTGGATAGGATGCTGGCTTGCTAGCCGAGAAAGTTCATCAGGATTTTCTGGCGTGGTTTCCCCTTGTCAGTGGGGCTGGACGGGTGGCTGACAAGGACAGCTTTCTAGTTGTTCAGATGGGATGAAAAACCGAGGTCTGGTGTACACATTGGAGTGCAAGTAAAAGATCCCTTGACAGTTGGAATTCGATATAAGAGTAGCCCTTAGTGCCACTGTCCGGGCAAAATTTCCCTCGTAGCAAACTATGGTGTATGCCCGTCTTCATTAGCCCAGTTCGGAGCAGAACAGTAGGACATAAAACCCCATTTCATTTCATATGCAATATCGTAAGACCAAAACCAGCAAATGTTGATAGTCACTTTCCATATGAGTCAGTTTTTCTTCTTCTTTGTTAACAGCTACTGCTAGTTGTGAAGTTAGACCAGCTCAAACATTAGCTGAGGCTATACAAGATGTAGTTAATGAACTCAATGATCAGAGACAGGTAATTATAATATCATCTTAACAAGTTTATATTCTCCTAATCCAATCTGATTAAAACACAGATTCTGTTTAGTTTCCTTTTTTATAGTTCTGGAATAGTTGTTATATTACTGGCGTTCTGGTTGATGTGAGGGATTAGCCAATGAAACGGCGAGTTATTGGCATGCGATGCACGGACATGTGGGTAAACCACTAGAAACGTCAACACTGATTAATCAATGTGACGTCATAGGGTCAAAAGCTGCTCGTACGACCACTGACACAACCATCCAGTACAACTGGTCAGATCTTCATGTAGTGTAGGCCATCGAAAGTATAAAAAAACGGAACGAAATTATAGATCTGAATTTTAATCAGATTGATCTTAATCTTTCCATATCGTTATGGCATCTACCAATGGTGGAGACGCGGGACTTAAATTATCAATCCAATATTGAAAATTGTCATTTGTGTTTTTTGGACAGGATCTAAAGTTTTCATGATTTAATCCACGCTAAAATTGAATATTTGATTAAGAAACTGAAATATCACCTGTAGATAATCTGTGGACAATAAATAAAGCATACCCAAACTCCAGTAAATATAACACAGTTTACTAGATGACCATGTATGCTAAAGTAAAATAGAATTATTTTATCTGATAAATATTCTTATGTATTTATCTTCTAATGATTCTTGGACAGATAGGATTAGATAGAGAGCTCTATTTGTAAATACGGTACAGAATTGAATCAATTCAACTTTCACAATATTGTATTTGCCAAGGTATTCATGATCCCACAAATGACAATCAGCAGCTTTTAAAAAGGTGTTAGTTAAAATCTAAGATCAAAATATCACCTAATGGAGCAAAGTGTATTTTTGATAAACCATTATTTTGTATTTATTTAGATCAATAATTAATATTTTATTTATACTATCAGATTGATGGTACTACTGGCGAAGATGACACAACTAAAGAACAAAAAGAAGCAAAAACTGCTGAAGATGCTCGGAAGAAGCGTCCACTTTTACCTAAATCATCTATTTTACGCCTGTTGTCAGAGTTTATTAAGTCTTACGGCAATTGTTCTCAACTTATAACACAATATAACTACCATGTTGGTCAAACAGAATTAGTTTTGGAGGTAGGATTGTTTTATTGTAATAATAAAATTGATAAAACCTGAAAAAAATCAATCTTAGATGCAATAAAATGCGAGTTACTTCCCTTCGCCCACTCGATTGATTGATTAAAAAAAACCACACAAGTATCAAGAGCAGATAATTTGAATTTGTGAAAAAACCCTGTGAACAGACCCAGGGCTTGGTGGAGTAGAACCAGGGTGGCTTTTTAAACATAAGAATAACTGTCTTGATTAGCCTAGTTGGAGAATAAAAGTAGCTGATTAAACCCTTTTTCGTTCATTCACTCTGTCTTTCACCACTTGACTTCAATTTTTATGCCTATCTTTCACCACTCTATCTTTCACCACTTGACTTCAATATTTTTATCTACTTATAGGATTGTTCGGTACTTGCATTCATTCTGGATCAGTTACTGCCACAGTGTCAACAGACAGGAGATAAAGATTGTCCAGCCTTATCGCGTGTATTTATAGCTAGCTTGGCTTCCTGCAATCATAGTCCTGAGGCACAAAACTCCCTGGTGTCCGAGATAAAGTCAGCTTTACAACGAGCATTGTGTCTTCCTGAAAGCTCAGAAAAACATTCGCGACTTCAAGCTTTGACTGCAATTATTAGCACTATGATTGAATCCTGTCCAAGTCCCGGAAATATTCCAAATCAAGTATTTAAAGGACAGCAAGCCATTATGAACAATATGGTGAAAATATTAATAAAACGTGGACTTGTTTCTGATCTAGCTCGAGTTCCCCATTGTTTGGATCTGTCCAGTCCTTATATGGCTAATACTATTAACTCTGCTCTGAAACCGTTAGAGACGCTATCAAGAAGTGTAAATCAGTCTATGCAGAACAACCTGGTCAAACCTAAAAACAATGCAAGTACATTAGCAGTGGGTTCAACACAGACAACAGATGAAAGCACGGCTAACATGGGTGTACAAACAGTGCCATCAGGTAAGATTAGTAAATATTTATCAATGGTGGACCAGGGATACTTTATAAACGAGGGGGATAGAGAAATGGGGCTTAACATTCACTCAACACAAACCAGGTCATTTTGGGACTAACATGTACAAAGGTTCTGGAGCCTTTAATTGATTACAGACTTGTGAATAAATGTCTAAATTATAGTTTGTATAACTTTTAAAACCAAAATAAAGACCTGCAATTACTAAGATTTAGCTCTTACACAATGTGTCTTTATTAACAATATTACCACTTGTAGTGTTAAGAGTAATTTGGAGCCACAGTGGCTAAGTGGTAAGACTGGAGGTTGCGTGTTCGATCCCTGCGTTGGTCGAGAAAGTTCATCGCGATTTTCCGACACGGTTTCCCCTTGTCAGTGGTGCAGGACGAAGGGCCTAACAAGGACAACTGTCAGTCATTCGCATGAGATGGAAAAGCGTGGTCCTGTGTATACATTGGCTGTTGGAATTTGATATAGCGCATGAGATGGAAAAGTGAGGTCCTGTGTATACATTGGCTGTTGGAATTTGATATAAAAGTGGCCCAAAGTGCCACTGCCCAGGCGAAATTTCTCTTATGGCACACTGTATAGTGTATGTCTGTCTCATTAGCCCAGTCGGAACAGTAGGACGTTAAACCCCATTTCATTACCATATAAGTAATTTTTTTATACAAATGTTTTGTAGAAATAACAACAGCTGTAGCATCACAAACAGCATCAACAGAAGATAGTGTAGCTATAGAAGATGTAACAGAAGATCCACTAGCACAAGAAGATCTGGAAGAAACAGATATACATAATACAGTTGAACCAGAATTAGATAGTTTAACTCAGGTAATTATTGAGAGAAAAAGTTAATTATTCATTAAGGTTTCTGATTGTCTTTTGAGGAATTTTGTATCTCTTGTAATATTGTGCAAGTTGAATATCTGAAAGGAATGCCAGTCTTCCATTTGGATGGGAGGAAAAAAACGAGGTCCCATGTACACATTGGTGTGCACGTAAAAGAATAGTAGACAGTTGGGATTCAAATTAAGAGTAGGCCATAGTGCCACTGTCCAGGCAAATTCCTCTCATGGCACAATGTCTGGCCATCTTCATTAGCCCAGTCAAAATGTTTGTTGTCTGTTGGTGGATATGAGCTACCGCCTGGAGAAAAACTACTGAATACTGTATTATATGGTAGGAGGTAGAATCTATTTTCTCGGGGAGGAAATCAGGAATGATAGAACATAAAAGTGAAGCATGCCGTAGATTCTGTCTTCATAGATGTATAATCGCACAATATTTCAGCAGAACTTTATCAGGTACATAACAAGTCAGAAATTAACCCAATATAACTTTATCTCTATCTCTTTACAGGCTGAAGCTGAATTAGAACAAGTACTTGATGAAATATTACGATCAGGTAATGAAGCAGAGGATGAAGTCATCGAAGAAATCTCCATGATTACAGGTTAGTCATAGATTCAAAGTTTTATTTTATTTCTTTTCGAAATTGGATTGGGTAACAGACAATATGTACAATAATTAATTTGATTTATGTACACACAGAACTTACAGCAAAAACATATACATATGCAAAATATAAAAACTAAACGTGCATGCATATATACAGTTCCGTAACTTTATATTACTATATCTTTTTTTATAATAATTTACGGATGTGCATTATTTATCTTCGCTATGATATAACTGTTATGGTGATCGTCTATAATGCTAAATAAAATGTGTCTCCCTACCAGGGGTTGGTTATTTTATATAATTACTGACCTGGGATATTTCAGCACAACAAGTAAATATTTTTCACGTCTTTAACATTTGTGGGTCACCTGCTAAACCTTGTGGGATTTCTCTAGGTCTACCGGATCCCTACCTCTGTTCAAAACCACTACACAAAATAAAATTCCCTTGGCAGTTGGAGTTTGATATAAGAGTAGGCCATAGTGCCACTGCCAGGGCAAAATTTCCCTCATAGCACACTGCCTGTCTTCATTAACCCAGTATAGGAGCAGAACATTAAGACGTTAAACCCCATTTCACTTCAAAATAAAATTATTGAGATAAAGATGTCTCAGTGAACTTTACCTGTCGCATTTCACCCTTGCCCATAGAATTGAAAATAATCATAATGTTAGTATTTAACGTGACAGGGTATTTCAAACCTTATTACACAGAACTTGTTTGTCACAAATTGACCAAAGTTTAGCGGGACATCCAGACCTGTTAAAATGTCTTTACTTTAAGCCTACCCAACTTCATGGGTTTTCTCCAGGTACTCCAGTTTCCTTCCACTACTCTAGACAAGTGAATTATCGAAATAAAAGTATACCATATGTTAGTCCCGAAATGTTCTAGTTTGTGTCAGGTGTACTCTGAGCTCTCTTTTGCTTTGGTTTAAGTACGTTTTATATTGTTATAGATGATGAACCACCTGCAGCAGCACAGACTGAAGAGAATCCTGATGTGATGATAAATGTAGAGATTATGACGGAAGACGATGAATTAGAAGATCATCATGATTCACAGATGGTAACACAAGATATATCAGATGGTGAAGATGAAACTATAGAACACGAGCGAGGTTAGTCAGTATTACACATAGTTAATAATCAACTCCCACAGTCAGTATAACTCATAGAGTAGACACAGTTGACAGTCAACTCCCACAGTCAGTATTACTCATAGACTCAGTTGACAGTCAACTCCCAGAATACTTGATTAATTCCTGGTGTTAAGTCCAGTAGTTAAACCAGTATACAGTTTAAAATCGACCCTAACGGTCATTGTTACACACAGAATAGACTCAGTTAAAAATCAGCTCTGATTATTTCCTGGCATTGTGCCATGATATAAAGATATAGAACAGCCTATTGTCGTATGTACGCTACAGATTCATTTTGATTATAATGGGGTAGGTATGTGATTATGCGGCTAGCTCACTAACAAGACCAGATAGGAAGTGTTGTGCTTGTTTCCAGCTAGCAGCATGAGAAAGTTCCTCAGGATTTTCCAGCATGATTTACCCTTGTCAGTGGTGTAAGACGGAGGGTCTGACAAGGACTGTTGTCTAGTAGTCCCCTGTAAACATTGTCGTGCACATAAAACTTGATGTAAGAGTAGGCAAAATTTCCCTCATAGCACACTGTATGGCATATTATGCCTGTCTTCATTAGCCCCGACCGAGAAGAACAGTAGGGTGATAAACCTCATTTCATTTTCATATATTAAGTTGCATTTGGTCATTTGGTGAAGTATAAAGATTGTTGTATATTAGGATTTGTTCAGAGGCAGTTTCTAGTTTGAAAATATGCTTGATCATTTCTTTGTTTACATTTGTGATTGATGCTCAGTTGTTAATTTATATATCAGAAATCTTGGCTATGTTAGATGATGACCGATCCAGTCAGTATACAGGTAGTTAAAAGTATTCTAAACACAAACTTATCTTTTATAAATATATAGTCAATACATTTTATATTCATTTACTTTTACTGGAAGGAAATATTTTGAACCGTATCGTTGTGATCTGAAAACTCGTTAAGTTATACTTGTAAACATTTGAAAAAGTTGCTAGAATTGTGATGACAACATTCATATTTTGGATGCTAAGATTTAAGGTTTCTAAATTGGTAGAGATATGATGGTTATGAAAAGTAAATAGATAAGAATTATTTGGCGGAATGAATTTTATTTTTGTTTTATTTCTGTAGATATATCATCTGATGAGAATACTAGTATTCATTCAGGTATTATTGTTATATTGATTGTGTATGATGGTGTAGGGTTGTTATAGCTATATTTCAACTGCCACCCCAACTGCCACCCCACCCCTCTTTCGTTATGATATAGGAACTTGTCAACAAATATCTACACTAGGGCTGCAACGATAAACTGTGAGACGGCATATCGCGGTATAAATGCCACGGTTCGGATCATGGTACTTAAAATTCTGTACCGCATGGTTCAGTAAATACGGTACAGATTGTCTGTTTTCTTCTGATACTCGACTTTTCATACAGAATTATCTCACCCTGTAGTTCATGAGACAAGGAGGAAAGATGGCTTTCAACATTGAAACATTTGCCTCCAGTGAAACACGAATATGGGAACATTTTGGATTAAAAATGCCAGATGGAAAACCCATGGCTAATAACTTGACGTGTCGCCGATAAATATCATCTACTTGTTTTTATTTTTTAAGTAAATTTTGAAAGCAAAAATACTGTGATGCGTATCGTGAGGTCCATACTGTGATCCGTGTTGTATCGTGAGGTTAGCATATCGTAGCAGTCCTAATTTTACAGGTATTTGTATCTGGATTGGTTTGTATCTTTCCTTGATATTTGTAATTGGAGATGATGTGGAATTTACAAGTCTGTCTTTTGATCACCTCAACCCATCCTCCTTCTTCAATCCCGACTCTGTTAAAATATTGAACCATGTGTCAATAAATATCTACAGGTTTGTCTATCTGGATCGGTCTTTCCCTTGCTTTCTTTATAATGATGTGGAAATATTATACATATATAAACATTATTTTAATAAACAATTTACATTGGATAAATACATTGGAAATATTTCAATTTTGTACAGTGCATGATTCTTGCTATGTACTAAGTAATAAATTTTACCTGTGTGTTGTACAATGGAATATTAATTTTACCTGTGTGTTGTACAATGGATTATTAATTTTACCTGGATTCTGGGGTCAGATCAAAGAGAGGAAATAGATGGTTGTTATTCTTAGGTTTTTACTATAGTGACTATTTCTTAATGATTTGTAAGATTTGAATTACTTGCGTAATTGATTCAGAATTAGATATCTTTACTTTTGATTTGAAGTTTTGAGTGAATATTTTAATAATTTTTAATGAAATGTTTTAAGATATGTCAGTTGGTGAGGAATCTAGGGGGTCTACAGGTAAGAGACAAGAGATAAATACAAATCTTATAAGTTGTCAGTTTGAGTTGATAGGTATGAATTCTCTGTTGAAAAATAGTATTTGTCATTGGGTTTTTTATATATCCATATTTAATGTTGACTTATCCCCTGTATCCGGCTGCCCATCCACAATTTCTTGTCAACACTCCAAATTTGCATCGATTATATATTTGGTCGGAGTTGACTTTGTATTTACTTTCATACTTTTGAAATCTTGTGAATGCAATATAGGAAAGAGTTTTAAAACTCTATGGGATTGTTTATTAGAGTATAAAAAATATCAAAACTTATTGTAATTTTTGTGGAGTTTGATTTCCAGTCGTATTTTGACTTGTGAAATCGATACAGACTAAAGTTCTCTGTGAAATTTTAAGAACTCAGTGAGGTTGTTCATTTAGTCTTGGGCGAGGTTGGATGGCCAAATGGTTAGCCTGTGCGTGTTGTATGATAAGGTCTGTCATTGAGTCAACTGGCATGGTTTTGATTCCCCGGTTGTACGTGACAAGGAATAAGGGCGCCTGTTTAACCTCGTTTTTTTCCGGTCCTTCGGTTTCCCCCCACTGCTAAAGACCCCTACGCACAAGCGAATTGTTGAAAAAAAATTAAACCATATGTTAGTCCTTGAAAGACCTAGTTTGTGTCTAGTGGAGGTTAAACCCCACTTGTTAAGATAAAGATTTATACAATGCTCTTGCCAGTATACAAAATATTTTGTATTTCCAGATATACATGAAGAGGACCACTCTAGTGCTTCTGATGATGATGATAATGATGACGATGATGATCGTGATAATGATGACGATGATGAACACGACCATGATGATGATGATGAAGATGAAGAAGAGGAGGATGATGAGGTAAATTCTATTTTAAAAATAGAAAAAGTATATTTACACACTGTCGTCATTTAATCACCAACATATATATATATATATATATCTTCTTTGATTGGCATTTAGTAATTGAACATATTAACACAAGGTACAATTTTTATACGCCCACATTTTCATGTGGACGTATTATGCCGTCGCCCTTGTCCGGCCGTCCGTCCACAATTGTTTGTGGACACTCTACAGGTCACAATTCTTATCCGATTTTGACGAAACTTGAAATATAGGTTTATCTCCAAAAGATCTTGGCTGCTTTCGATATTGGCATGTATCGGATCGAAATTTCATGGATTATGGCCACTGTTTGTACGAAAAATCACTATTTTAGCTTGTGGACACTATAGGGGTCACAATTTTTATCCGATTTTATTGTCCCCCGCCTTTCGAAGAAAGCAGGGGACTATTAAAATGGGTTCGTCCGTCTGTCTGTCCGTCTGTCTGTCCGTCTGTCTGTCTGTCTGTCCGTCCGTCTGTCTGTCCGTCACACTTTTTGGGACACAATAACTCTCTTCCTAATTGAGCTAGAATGTTCAAACTTGGTGTATGTGTTTATTAGGTCAATGCCTTGATGGAGTTCGAAGATGAGCATTTTCCGCTTAGGGTAAGCAGAGATAAGCAATTTGATTGGTTGATGCTTTGGGACACGATAACTCTCTTCCTAATTGGGCTAGAATGTTCAAACTTGGTGTATGTGTTGATTAGGTCAATGCCTTGATGGAGTTCGAAGATGAGCATTTTCCGCTTAGGGTAAGCAGAGATAAGCAATTTGATTGGTTGATGCTTTGGGACACGATAACTTTAGTTCTAATTAAGTGAGATTGATGAAACTTGGTGTATAGTCCATTACAGTAATACCTTGACTAAGTTTGATAATGAGCATTTTCTGCTCAGGGTAAGCAGAGCGATACGCAATTTGATTGGTCGAGACTTTGGAAAACAATAACTCTCCTACTTTGATTGTTAGACTATAAGTAAAGATATACTGTTTGATTGTTCAATACTTTGTAAAAGATAATTTGTGATAAATTTATATGTGTCCTCTAATTATTTTCCTATTTCGGCGGGGGACATCAGCCTCACTGTTGGCTTGTTGAAACTTAAAATGTAAGTTGATAACCCAAAGATCTCGGTTCCTATCGATATTCGCGTATATCGGACCGTAACTTCCTGAATTATGGCCCCTGATTGTACAAAAAATAACGTTTTTAGCTTGTGGACCCTATAGAGGTCATAATTTTTATCCGATTTAAAAAACCGTATTAATATATCACCATTATACCCTGAGGATGAATGAGTTCGAATTTCATGAAAATCGGCCCAAAATTGACAGACAAAATGGCCGCCGTTCGTTCTCAATTAGCGTAAAAATATGGTATATCCGATTTTGTTGAAACTTGAAATGTAAGTTTATAATCCAAAGATCTCGGTTCCTTTCGATATTCGTGCATATCGGACCATAACTTCCTGAATTATGGCCCCTGATTGTACGAAAAATCGCGTTTTTAGCTTGTGGACCCTATAGAGGTCATAATTTTTATCCGATTTAAAATACCGTATTAATATATCACCATTATAGAGGTCACAATTTTTATCCGATTTTGTTGAAACTTGAAATGTAAGTTTATAACCCAAAAATCTCGGTTTCTTTTGATATTCGCCCATATCGGACCGTAACTTCCTGAATTATGGCCCCTGATTGTACGAAAAATCGCGTTTTTAGCTTGTGGACCCTATAGAGGTCATAATTTTTATCCGATTTAAAAAACCGTATTAATATATCACCATTATACCCTGAGGATGAATGAGTTCGAATTTCATGAAAATCGGCCCAAAATTGACAGACAAAATGGCCGCCATTCGTTCTCAATTAGAGTAAAAATATGGTATATCAAGGTTGTGGACCCTATAGAGGTCACAATTTTTATCCGATTTTGTTGAAATTTTAAATGTAAGTTTATAATCCAAAGATCTCGGTTCCTTTCGATATTCGTGCATATCGGACCATAACTTCCTGAATTATGTCCCCTGATTGTACGAAAAATCGCTTTCTTTTTAGCTTGTTCTCTATCCATCTCTCAAAAATGTGGGCGTATCCTGCCTGGCAGCCGCTGGTATATATCGTCTGTGATTTGACCACACTGTGAACTGCATAAAAATGGAGCCGGTTACCTTTTAGATTTAAAAATTTAGGTCCACAGAAAGATCCATTTTGGGTTTCACTGACAACAGTTAATCCAAAATAGAAATTAGAATTAGTGAACCAATTGACTTCTGCTTAATATTTTGAAATGGGAATGGTACAAATTGTACACAGTATCTGGACCTAAAAGATTTACAATATTTAGAATGATTATAGATTTGAATAATATATTATAATTATAGGGTTCTGATATGGAAGCCGATGATGATGATTATCAAGATGTAGAGAATTCTGTAGCACCAGGTTTAGATGATGATTTCTTGATTCATATGGATGACATGTTTCCTTCAGGTACTCACTTCATTATATTGTCATGTTTCATCTATGGGTGGTCGAGTGGTGTAACACATTGGATCATAAGATCTGTCAAGTAGCGTGGCCTGCCCAGCCTTGTGGATTGTCTACTGGATCTCTGGTTTCCTCTATCTACTAAAATCTACTACGTGCAAACGAATTATTAAAATGAAATTGAACCATATGTTAGTCCTGAAATGACCCATTTCTGTTGAATGGACATTGAACCCCATTTTCTCTTTCATCTGTGAAAAAATTTCTACTGTATGTATTTATTATGGATTAAATAAAAAAAAAATGCTCAAAGCAAGTTTGATTCGACCGTTGGCTTTCTTCAGTTGCTTTTGATTTCTCATAACTTAATCTATGGCCAACAAATTATGTTTTATTATAGTAATAACTAATGGTAAATGCATGTATCATTTTAACACATTCTTCAATTTTGTAATTTTCATTTAATTAGGTAATGGAAATGGAAATCAACATATTATCTTTAATGATAATACACAGTTACGTACGTACCAGTTACCATCTCTAATGCATGATGCTGATAATGGTAATGAGGCTGCAGGTTAGTTCACTATTTTTAATCAGTTTATTTCTGAATATAGATATTGAGAAACCTGCAAAGCCTATGTAATATCACTTTCTGAATGGTTATTGGAAGACATGCAAAGCACGAGTAAAATCACTTAATATGTATTGGGAAGCCATGCTAAGCCTAAGTAAAACCACTATGCATTCAGAATTATTATTCCATTATGGATTAAACAATCTGAAAATATAATCTTTACTTTTATACTAAATTAAAAATCTTTAAAATATTGCAATTAGAAATATTAAAAAACTGTAATTTGTAAAATTTTCAATTTAAAGAATGTGAGGGAATTGAAAAAATCTGTCCTTCTAATCGCTCACAAGGGCGTTTTCTTTTTTTTCCTTTTCACAATTGCGCATAACAAAAAATGACCGACAAGTAAGGATATGTAATAGATATGCATATTCCTCTTATGAAATCATTTATATTTTGGATATGATGTGTAGAGTATGCATATCGATAACATATCCCTGTTTTTCAGTGACTTTTTTGTAATACTTTGGACGCTATTGACCAAAATACACTCGTCTGTGATTAGTAGGACCTGAAAAAAGTATCCAATTTGTTGTTGAAGGATAAATAATAATAATAATAATAAGTCTATTTATATCGTGCTGATTCCACATATAGTCGTGCTCATAGCGCTTGTTTACAATTATTTTATTGCAGTTCCATCTTTACCACCAGCACCAGGTAATGTTCCATCAGCTCATCCTCTGTTAATTCGAAACGCGGACGCTGCTAGTATGATGAGTGTGGCTAGAGTACATCGGGGTAATAGACAGAGAGGATCGTACAGATTTAACGCTAATACACAGACGTTACACGTTAATCTACCATCTGGTACTACACGACAACCCAATCCTCCGGTTATATTACAAAGGTTTGTAAAACATTTCTTCTTGGTCACTGTCATTTCTTGTAGGGTGTAACAATGGTTTGGTTAGTATAGCTAACCAGGAAGTCAGAGGTTCAATCCTGTTGTAGACAGAGAGTGAGTGCCTCATGATTTACCAGTCTGGTAGGAGGGTGGGTTGGCAACAAAAAGTATCTAGTTCTTTGGATGGTATGAACAAAATTAGAAGTCGTGAATACTATTGTCTGGAAATAAAGAGTAGACTGAAAAGCCGCTGACCAAACCAAATTTTCCCCAAAGTCCATTGAATTATGTCTGTCTACAATAACCTGGCTGTTACAGAAACGTTAGACATTCAACCCCATTACATGATTTCACATTTACGGTGTTAGAAGGCTGTCTAGGTGGTGGCTAATAAATCTAATGAGACATATATAAATAGGTGCCTTGTTAAAGATACTATGACATGTTATAATTAAAAGAGTAAGCTGCTAGATTGCTGTATAAGTAAACTTGTTTGATTTTATTTCACTTCATCAGATGATTGAAGTGTCACACTGTTACTCTTTAGAATGTGTAAACTTTGCATGTGTAAACTATATTTTCATAAACACAGGATATAATTTCACCAGTTTATTTGAGCTATTATCAATTAGAATTGGTAGACTTGTCAGTCTTTACTTGTATCCTCAAGCTGATTACAATACAGATCTATATTTCATTTTGTTGTTTTATACTTCCGATGGCCTACACTACATGAAGATCTGACCGGTTGTATTAGAAGGTCGCGTGAGAGGTCGTATGGGCGGCCTTTGACCCTATGATGTCAGACAATGATTAATCAATCAGCGTTGACATTTCTAGTGGTTTACCCACAGTTCTGTGCATCACTTGCAGTGACAGACCGTTTCATTGGCTAATCCCTCACTTTAACCAGGATGCCAGTAATATAACAACTCTTCCAGATCCTAGTGTAGTAAAAACATGTAAATTGAAAAATGAAATAAGATCTGTATTTTAATCAGATTGTTGTATCCTAAATTCAGAATATAATTTGACCCAATTTATTTATGTAGGTTATTGGGTCCAACAACAGCTGCTGATATTTTACAACTAACTAATACATTAACTACTCAATCTAGTGGACCAACACATACTAGAGTTGTATTAGCAAATGATGATAGATGTATTATATCAAGACCAGAAGAAGATATCTTTGATGAACTCTTCCAGGTAAAGATCTTAGTAATATTATTAAGTGTTTGTCTGTCAAATCCTGTGAATATGAGTGGAGTGAACCGACCCCTCACCTTCACCTTCCTGATGTCTGCGGTGGCTAAGACTCTGACATGCTAGTCTAGAGGTCACGTGTTCAATTCCTGCATTGGTCGCAAAAGTTCGTTGGGATTACTTCCAGAGTTGAGACCCTTGTTTCAATTTGTAGAAAGTTCTTCCAGGTTTTCCGGCGTGGTTTCCCCTTGTCAGTGATGCAGGATGGAGGGCCTGACACGGCCAGCTGTCTATTCGTTTGGACAGGACGAAAAACCGAGGTCTAGTGTAGAAATCCGCGTGCACGTAAAAGATCCCTTGTCATTTGGAATTCGATATAAGAGTAGGCCATAGTGCCACTGCCCGGGCAAAATTTCCCTCGTAGCACACTGTATGGCGTATGGCAGTCTTCATTAGCCAATTATAGGAGCAGAACAGTAGGACGTTAAATATGATTTCATTTGATTTCCTGATTTCTGCATGGTTTTCTCATGGACTGGCACTTAGTTTATAAAAAAACCTCAAAACCAGTTTTAAAACATACTATGGTAATCTACAAACCTATTTAATCTTATAAACTTCCACATGGCAAATACAACGTCTGAAATCTGTAATTCCTGAATTGGTTGCCCATAAAAATATCATTTGTTTGCGGTATAAAGTGACGAGATAAAGGATGAGCATTTTTAAACTGTTAGAATTTCTTAATTAAAATGCATGGTTAACTATTTGTATGGTTAAGAGCTGATAAATGATGACAAATTATATTTCGTCATATCACTTCCGGTCATAAATGAGAGTGTAGCACGTGCCGCAGATTGTCATT
Organism: Patella vulgata; assembly: GCF_932274485.2. Lineage (NCBI taxonomy): Eukaryota > Metazoa > Mollusca > Gastropoda > Patellidae > Patella > Patella vulgata. The sequence continues at coordinate 12,795,055 of NC_065885.2, forward strand.
GTAGCGTTTACACTTGAACGAAGAAGACGTGGTCTTCTATTTGCCGCACTAAGTCTTTTCTCAGTTGTTCAAGGCTTTATACTAAGTCATTTATTTGTTTTTTGTCTGCCGCATTGATTTTCTTTCTTGAAAGAAATAAATATTTTTTCTTTTACGACTATCGTAAACTTGCACGAGTCGCGGACTCGTTTGTGGCAAGATGGCGGACGACAAACAGAAAAAGAACTTGAGAAGCTCGTCGGTTGGTAAAGTTGATTTGGGATGGGAAGATTTAAACCCAGCCTTATTAGAGGATAGTACCGATGTTTATACGGAATTTTCTACCCAAAAATCTAAGGAGAAATGTGATAAAACTCCGGTAATGGCGAGTCAGCTGACGAAGTCAAAAATCGCCTCGACTTTAGCTTCACCTTTACCGTCAACTTCTGGTTCTAAACTGCACGCTGGTCAGAGAAGCAGTAAAAAATCTTCAAGAGATTCATCGACTCATTCGACCGGCAATACTGAAATAATAAAAATTCTGAAAGACATTCAGGAAAAACAAGGAGAACAAGCCGCCAGACTTGTTACCTTAGAAAATCAATCATATTATGATGAAGAAGAATATGATGAGCAATATGAACTTGAAACTGACGAGGAATCTTATATTGATCCTAGCCAAAACCATCCTGGCCATAAACGGAAATTAGGTCCGTCACCCTCAAAGGATGATTATGGTGGTGATACCGAGAATAGGTTTTCATTAATGTCAAAACGTTTCAAACCGTCTGACTCTGTCGTTGACAAAAATGTTGATGTAGTACTGGCTAATAATGTAAATGAACTTTTCAAAAATGGTATGAGTGAGGACCAGTACAATGCTCTAACTAAGGATGAAGTTACAGCCCGTCCGAAAAATTGTGATGGTTTGGTACTGGTAAAAACAAACCAATTAGTATGGGACATTATGACACCAGAATCGAGGAGTTCTGATCGGAAAATGCAGGCCATTGAAAGTTCGGTTATCAAGTCTGCCATCATATTGAGTAAAGCAGTAGATTCTCTTGCAGATCTAGCCGATACTTCTAACTTGCCGAGTACAGCCATACCAGATATTATAGATAAACTGAACGACAGTTTAGCCCTTTTGGGTCACTCAAACCGTCAAATCAACCTTACTAGAAGGGACTTCATAAAGGCTGATCTACGCCCAGAATTTTCGCACTTGTGTGCACAGTCACAGCCTTTCACCACTTTTTTATTTGGAGATGATGTGCCTAAGTTAGCCAAAGAAATAGCCGACTGCAGTCGCATTGGCCAGAAATTACAGAACTATCCCCAAAGAAGTTCATTTTCAAGAGGTAGACCCTGGAGAGGTAGATCTAGAGGGCGATATGGAAGAGGCAGAGGTCGTGCCATGTATCCACAAGCACAAGCTAATGTCAAGTACTCTACAAAAAACTACAGGCGGGGCAGTATGCCCCAGAATCTGAGAAGCAAAAGTCAATAGACTCAACTAATAAGGTGAGTTTCTCGGCAGGGCGCTTGAAATATTTTTCCTCGGCATGGAAGGAAATAACTTCTGACCCTCATGTTCTAGATATAGTAAAACACTGTCACATTGAATTTATAGATGGGATCTCTCCAAATCAACATAACTTTAAATTTGAACCTAAATTTAACACTCGAGAGAGTGAAGCTATTGAATCAGAAATTTCTAATATGGTCAAAACTAAGGTTCTTATTGAGGTAACCCCTCAGTCAAATCAATTTCTTTCGCCAATTTTTGTAAGGCCTAAGAAAGATGGAGAGTTTCGCATGATTTTGAACTTAAAGAAACTCAATGAGTTTGTACCTTATCGCCATTTTAAAATGGATACATTCGAATCTACCCTTAACTTGGTCTCAAAAGATTGTTTTATGAGCACGATTGACATCCGACACGCATACTATTCTGTCAGTATAGCTGAGGAAGATCAGAGATATTTTCGTTTCCTATGGGGGGGGAAAATATTTCAGTATACATGCTTGCCAAATGGTTATTCTCTGGCGCCCCTACTATTTACTAAGCTTATGAAACCAGTTTATTCGTCGCTTAGAAACGCAGGCATTCTGTGCTCAGGATATATTGACGATAGTCTTTTGTTAGCAGAATCTGAAAATGAATGTAACCACAGTGTACAGACCACTGTTAATTTGGTAGAAAAGTTAGGTTTTATGGTTCATCCAAACAAGAGTGTTTTTCAACCATCAAAACAAGTTACGTTTCTAGGTAATGTGATTGATTCTAGTAGTATGACTGTTTTTCTTCCAGAGAACAAGAAAGCTTACATTGCAGATGAGTGTTTAAGAATTTCAAAGAAAGTTAAAGTTACTATTCGTGATTTGGCTCATGTTATTGGTCTTATCATATCAAGTTTTTCGGCCGTAGAATACGGGCCATTATTTTATCGAATTTTGGAGTCGAGTAAGGTACAGGCTCTAAGGGAAAAGCAAGGTAACTTTGATAATTTTGTTCTTATCACACATGATATGCAGTCTGAACTTGCTTGGTGGTATACAAATATACATAGTCAGATACGCCATATCTCGCATGGAAATCCAAATATCACAATAACAACAGACTCTTCCCTCCAAGGATGGGGAGCTGTTTTGGAATCTGTTGCTAAAACAGGGGGACAATGGACATGTTCAGAGAAACAGAATCATATCAATTATCTAGAAATGTTGGCTGTTTTATTTGCCCTAAAATCGTTTAAAACTCATTTGCAGCCGTTTATGCATGTGAAGATCTTGTGTGATAACACAACAGCAGTCAGCTATATCAACAATATGGGTGGCATGAAGTCTGCATCTTGTAACTTGGCAGCTAGGAAAATATGGTTTTGGTGTATAGACCATAATTTGTGGATTTCTGCCTCTCATATTGCAGGAAAATCAAACACTGATGCTGATCTCTGCTCAAGGGTTTTCAATGACCGCACTGAATGGAAATTGAAGCCATCAATATTTCAATCTATATGTCAAAAATTTGGCACTCCAACAATTGATCTCTTTGCTTCAAGGCTCAATAAACAAGTGTCTTGTTTTGCATCTTGGAGTCCAGACCCAGAATCTTTATTCGTGGATTCATTTACAGTTGATTGGAATCAATTTGAGTGTGTATATATTTTTCCTCCTTTCAGCCTATTGGGACGCTGTATCAAGAAGATACGAGAGGACAAAGCTACAGGCATAGTTATTGCCCCTCTATGGCCAACCCAAGTTTGGTTTGTCCATCTAATGGAACTACTTATTCATCCACCTCTACTGATTCCGAAAATGAAAGACTTGCTGACATTGACACACAAATAGAATCAGAGCCATCCTCTTCGACGAAAGTTGGTATTGATCGCTTGCCATGTCTCCGGAAATCATATAAAGAACAAGGTCTTTCTGAACAGTCTACAAGAATTCTCCTGGCTTCCTGGAAAACTGGGACTAAAAAACAATATTCCGTGTTCATTAAGAGATGGATACAATACTGTGGTAAAAAGAAGATTAGTATCATTCAATCATCTATAGCAGATGTTACAAGTTTTCTCACAGAACTTTTTGAAACTGGGTTAAGTTATAGCTCCCTAAACACAGCAAGGTCCGCATTATCAGCGATGGGAATCATTATTCAAGGACATTCTGTTGGAACTCATCCAGTTATATCAAAATTTATGAGGGGTGTGTTTAATTTGAGACCCTCGAAACCGCGACATATGGTGACATGGGATGTAGGTAAAGTTTTGCTTTACTTGAAGAAGCTTTCGCCAGTGAAGGACTTGAGTTTGAAAGACTTAACTCTGAAACTTACAATGCTAATTGCACTGACAAATGTGTTACGAGTACATGCTATTCATCTTTTATCTATAAAGAATATGGTTAAAACTAAATGTGAATTTTCTTTTGAACTCAGTGGTTTACAAAAACAGAGCAGACCATGTGCTAGTGTTAAATGTGTGTCAATGAAAGCTTACCCTCCAGATAGGAGGTTGTGTGTATATACTGCCATGAAAGAATATTTACAAAGAACAGTAGATATTCGTAAAAACGAGTTTTCATTATTTTTGAGCTTTATTAAACCCCATAAAAAAGTGTCCCGGGACACAGTGTCTAGATGGATTAAAACTGTGATGGAACGTTCTGATATAGACACCAATGTTTATGGTTCACATACAGTGAGGTCAGCCGTATGTTCTAAGGCTCATAAAAACTCTGTTCCTATTCAGGATATTCTGCATGCTGGTGGCTGGAGCAATGCAGGAACTTTTTTCAAATTTTATAAGAAGGATATAATATCTACTGCAAATTCTAGATTTGTGGATACAGTACTCAAAGAATAAACTAAAATTGCCAATCTTATTGTTTCTTTGTTACTATATGTATGTAATATGCCAAATATAAAGATTTCACCAGCTTTGAAGTCTCATTTATGACCGGAAGTGATATGACGAAATATAATTTGAAAAATTGACGAGACTTACCTTGGTACAGTTGAAGTCAATTTTAAATTATGTGAGTCATAGGACTCACTGTAGGGATTAAATGCCTCCCGCCCATCCCTACAATTTTGCCAGCTTGTGTAAGCTGTGCACATACAAGTTTATTTCATGATAAAATGGAATCCGAATCTACTATAAATAAAAAAAAAAAAAAAAAAAAAAATTTGTTCAATCTTATATATTTTTGTTACTTTAAAGACTGACAATCTGCGGCACGTGCTACACTCTCATTTAATCCCTACAGTGAGTCCTATGACTCACATAATTTAAAATTGACTTCAACTGTACCAAGGTAAGTCTCGTCAATTTTTCAAATTATTGCATGAAATCCATGTATGGTATATTAAAGTCATTTTGTTTGTAGGATCCATATCCTGAAAGTGGAGCAGCTGGTACAGGGGTTTTATCGTGTATACCCTCTACGTTGACAAGATGGACGGAAGAAACTAAAGTTTTAGATGCTGATAGTGTTCACGATTGTGTTAATGGTAAGATTCGTTATTATTCACCAAATTAAATGTCTAAGGCGTTCCGTATTCTTCATAGAGGTCACAATTTTCATCTGTTTCATTGAAACGCATTTAATATGCGCGCATATCAGATCATAATTTCCTCATTATGGCCCCTGATTGTACGGAAAATCGTGTTTTTAGCTTGAGGTTCTTCTAGAGGTCACAACTTTTATCCTAAAAAATACAAAAAAGTTCTATTACACTTACACCATAATGTTGGTTGAGTTCCAATTTCGTGCAAGTCGGACCAAAACTGCCCACAAAATTGCCGCCACTTGTACTCAAATAGTATAATACCAAGATTGTGGACACTCTAGAGGTCACAATTTTTATTTGATTTTGATGAATCGTGAAAGGGATGTTTATGAGCCAAAGATCTTGGTTCCTTTCACACATATCAGACCATAACTTCCTGGATTATCACCCCTGATTGTACGAAAAATCACTGCTTTTATTATTATTATTATTATTATGTGGGCGTATCTTACCTGGCAACTGCTGGTTATACTTAACAAGGAGTTAAAAAAAAAAAAAACCTAAAGTCTGATGGTTGGGTCCGTGTTCTCTCCATTTAGCCCTCATAGCACCGCTGTGTATGGCATATGACTGTCTTCCTTAGCACATTCGATGCAGAAAAGACGTTAAATCACATGTATCTTTCGTGTTAAAACCTATAAATAATTTACATTGATGTTAGATTTTTGTGTGTCTATGTTATATTTGTATGCGTTTGATTTATATTTGTAGTATTGAAGCCTGGTATTATAGACAACCTGGTCAAACATAGAGATGATGAACTATCTGAAAGAAGAGAAGTAAGACATAAAACTGCAGAAGAGGAAGCTGCTAAAAAAGAGAAAGAAAAACAGGAAAAACAAAATGATGTAAATGCACCTGCATCTGAGGTATGATCATTTACATGTGAAGCCATTTATTGATGTGAGAAATATTTGAAGAATATATAAACTATATCCTAACAGCTGTATATTTGCTGAGTGTGGTCCTGGTTGACTAACTAGGTGCCGTACACATGGCCAGGCGATAACTGATCGGATGGGGTGAAAAACCAAATTTCTGTGTATGTAATTTGCAGCATGTTAAAGATACCCTGTCAGTTGTAATTCAAAATATATCTTGTTATATTTTCCATATAGCACAACCTGTAAATCTTCATTAGTCCTGTCCGTGCAGAAAATTAAGAAATGAAATGAAATGGGGTTTAACATCCTACTGTTCTGCTGCTATACTGGGATAACGAAGAGGGGCATACACCATGTAGTGTGCTATGAGGGAAATTTTGCCCGGACAGCGGCACTATGGCCTACTCTTATATCAAATTCCAACTGCCAAGGGATCTTTTACGTGCACCCCAGTGTAGGCTATACACAGGACCTCTGTTTTTCGTCATCCGAATGACTAGACAGAAAATGAAGACATTGAACCCCACTCCTAATTGATATGTTTTTATTATTTACAGGCTAGTAGTACTATTATTAGTAGAGGTGAAACAAGTGGTAGTACTGTAGATATAGGTGGTGGTGTATCAACAGTAGCTGGTGTAACACATCCACCATCAATAACATCAACACCAAGACCACCAGTATCAGCTGTTGATAATACTGGTACACAGATCAGTAAGTAGTTTGGCAAATGCCTCAAGTTTGAATGTTGATACAGGTTGAGAATAAACTGATTATCAGGGGTCCTGCCATGAATTAATTTATTTAGGTTCAAAATATATGGGTGTGAGATGATATCTGGGTCAATTTGTACATGCTTGGTTGTCTGAATTTCTTGTATTGACTCGATTGAACTTTGCAGAATTGAATTCTCTCACTCTTTAGAAAAGTGTTAATTGAGAGAGAATTTTGGACCACAAGGTATGCACAAATTGAATATATTATCTCTGCCTATCGCCATAGCTGAAACGTTAGTTTTAATCAAGACAGCTTAATGCTACAACTGTTTTCAGAATTGGCCGAATTGTGACCCCACTGCAATTTCACTGTTAAGAATGTTATAAATCTGTATAATACCAATGACTGTTGTTTATTTGTAGGTGTAAGTGAAGCTGTAGCAGCAGTAGAAAGATTAGCATCAGTTGTTGTGGAAGAAGTTTTAGCATCACCAATACCAACAACAACTGTAACAATGTCTGTTCAAACCCCAGCTTTATCTAGTATAACTGGTACCTTTACAACACCAGTTACTACTACTACTACCACAGTTTCTAGTGACACAACACAATCAACAGTACCTAGAACAATAGATAACTTTGTTACACCATTAATGTTGCAAGGTCCTCCTGTTATTATGCCAGCAGCTCCTAGAAGGTAACATATGTTTTCTTTAGTTTTGCACATTTCAGTTATTTATGTAGTAAGTATAGTATATTTATGTACTAAATATAGTATATATAATTGTTATAATACTAGAACACTTAGTATAAGTTTCAACTAGATCTCACAAGTCGTTTTTGTGCAAATACCTAATATACAAAATGATTGTGTCGTTACTAAGTATTCCATTATTATATAGTATATTTATGGATGAGGAACTTGGCACCAAGCGCTACTCATTTTATTTTTGTTCAGCCAATTGAAGTATGATTTTCAATAAACTTGGCATACTTGTTCCTTTGGCAATTGCGCATAGATTTACTGACTTGAATTTTTATGTCATAATCCAAGATGGCGGTAATAAACCATGCTTGGTTCCTAGTCCATAGTATGTGTGTACATGTGATTAATCAATATATATTTGTGAACTAAACAATATATATTTGTGAACTTCCCTTTATTAATCTCGATTAGTGCTCACACGTTTGTTTGAATAGTTTTTAAGTGCTGTACGATGAACCAAATCATTGGAAAGAAAAAAAAAAGTATTAAATGAATTGATTAGAACATGACATAGCATTGGATAGCTTTATCTGTTTGAGATGAGTATGATGTTATATTATCTGTTTGAGATGATTGTTAAATGAGTATGATGTTATATTAGTAGAAATGAAGCACCAACTGGAAATCAAACCAATTTAGCTTATCTGTTGTCATTTGATGATGATGCACCGCCAAATTCACATGCTGAAGACTCTTTACTGGGAGATAACTCTGCTTCTCCTGCATTGGGTAAGGATATTAAATCTAAAATTACCAGTACAATTTGACTCTTGCAAAAAAAAAAGGGGGGGGGGTGTGGATGAGAAAGCGATAGTTATTTCATCTCTTCTGTACATCAGGTTAAAAACTTTCTGAAACAAGTTACTGGGTAACAATGTTGCATGCACGTAAAAAGAAAAGGTGACAGTATTAAATCGACGAAAATAGTTTTGGAAACACAGCTGTCTGCAGGGATGCGTATTGAGGCCCCTGACAAGCCCTGGTCAATATTTATGGGAACCCTTTTGTTGACTGGTTTATTATTGTAGATTAAGGATCACTGCTACATGGTTTCTTTTGATAACAATCATACTGTGTTTAGTGTTTATAATTATATATTGTTGGGGGGGAGGGGGGTGATGGCCGAATGGTCAGCGCAAGCACGTTGTACCATAAGGTCTGTCCTTCAGTCAACTGGCGTGGTTTCGAGTCCTCAGTTGTACGTGACGAGGAGTAGTGTCACCTGTCCAACCTCATGGGTTGTCAGATTTCCTCTTGTTTATAAATATATATCTATCTCTTGTTTTTTTCTTTTACAGCTAGTAGTACAGCGGCAGCATCTAGTTCTTCATCTACTGAACAACTTGGGTAAGTTATCTATATTTGAATTACATATTGATATTAATCTTCATTAATGAAACCCTGGACATATATTTGATATAATTTATGTATATTAAAAATGTAATCATCAGGTTTGTTTATCAAAATAAGGAAAAAGATGACCTAATAAGGATATAGGTAATGGACTCTTAGATTTAAAGATGGGTTCCCGCGTACAAACTGGGTGATTAAATGGTATATATGGAATAAAAATTTGTCATAACTTTGCTTCAATTCCTTCTCAAACATTGTAATTGCGAAGGAATGTCCTGCTATAAAAATTCGATCAAACCAGGTCATGTTTACGTCACGTGACTTACCTCTCTTGGAAGTCAGAGGAGAATTCATTGCATACATAAGACGATGTTGTCTTTTATCGCTTACTATTGATTACAAATATCGAATCCTAATTAAATTCTCGGATTATCCACTACCCGTATCTTTTTCCGTCATTTTTATCTCAAAGTGTTGTACGTCTAACTCTTCATAAAGTTTATCAACTTGTACATCAAGCGCTCAATGTTCTCGTGTGACCTTTGACATCACGCGTGCAGAAATTCCTAATCGTCGATTACGGGAAACCTTACATTTTTTTCCTGTATACGCTTCATGAGTGTTTTTCGGGGAATCCAGTATTTTTCTAGTAAAATTGGATATCTCTACTTTTCATATATACCAAAATTACCCTACTTTTATTGGAAATAACCACCCGATAAATACTTTTCTGGGAACCCATCTTTAAAGGTCTGATGCACTGTATTAATGGATTGTAAACAATTATCAAAATAATTGTCTGGATTAATTTGATTTATGGGACGATGGTCGTCCAGTGGTAAATTATGGTTTTGATAATTTCAGTTTGACATCTATAACTGGTACAGCAGGTAGACCAATACCTTCATCTACTATTCATTCTACTACAAACATTCCTAGTTCTGGTACATCTAGCTCTGATCCTAATCTTCCTGATGGAGTTGATCCATCTTTCCTAGCAGCCCTACCTGAAAATATCCGTCAAGAAGTCATAGCTGAACAACTACGCCTGCAGAGAATACAACAAAGGGCACAACAGCAAGCCCAAGCTGCTGAAAGTACTGGTACCATGGAGGTTAATCCTGAGTTTTTAGCTGCTTTACCTCCTGCTATACAAGAAGAGGCAAGTTTTAACTCAATCTAGTTCCTTGATGTTTCTTAAATTGTCTGTTAGAATATTTAATTGTTGCAGTCGATTGGTAAATAATTATTTGTGATTTGTTTGGAATTTGCAGTTGATTGTCTTTGAAATAAGTTCTTGTGGCACAATTTGTTGTTTAATTGTGAATCATTCAGACTTAGACTTTTACTTCATGCTGATTATAAAGTATCTTTATGGCCTCAGGATTTCCATTCTGGTTGACCCATGTTGACTGGTTCATGAAAGACAGCTAGTCATTCGGATGTTGCAAAACAGACATCATATGTACCATCGGCAGCATATTAAAGATCCCCTAATAGACTGTAATTGAAATAGAGAGTAGGCCACATCTGCTGACTCTGCAAAACTTCCCTCATAGCACACTAGACAGTAATTGAAATAGAGAGTAGGCCACAGAGCTGCTGACTCTGCAAATCTTCCCACATAGCACACTACATGGCATATCGTCGTCTACATTAGTGCAGTTGGTGCAGAAAAGTTCAATCTTACAGCCCATTTCATTTCCCTTATTTAGTTGAACTTCATGCTGAATATGTTGTAATATTCTGTTTATTCAATTCTTCAGGTTTTGGCACAACAGAGGGCTGAACAAGCTCGAGCAGCAGCTCAAACACAATCTCAAACTAATCCAGATACACCCATTGACCCAGCAGGATTCTTCGCTACTTTACCTTCTCAATTACGACAACAAGTTCTATCTGACATGGATGAAAGTATGATAGCTGTATTACCAACTGATTTGGCTGCGGAGGCACAAGAACTGAGAAGAGAATTGGAAGACCGACATCGTAGATTGATGCAAGAGAGATTATTCGCGCAAGCGGGTGCTGCTTCGTTGTCTGCTATATTACGACATACAGGTTTAGAAATAATTATCTCTAGGGTTGCAATGATTCCTATGGTCTTGATTCCTTACATATTGAAATATTTTGATCGTTTATTATAATAAATGATAATTGATTTTGTTAAAACTCAATGCTGCTAATCGTCATTTGTTTTGTTCAGATAATATCTGATTTTTTCAAAGCTTAATCTACTTAAAATGCACTCAAATTGATTATTTAACTTTTAATTGAAGCAACAATATTCATCTTATCAAAACTACAAACAGTAATAACTTGGCTCAGAATAAAGCAATTTATATGAAATTTTCAATATATTCATTTTGCATTATTTATTTTTGAACTAAGTTCTTAATCTAATTCTTAAATAATGTATCTTGACAACAAAAGCAAGATAATGTCGCGGCTTGGATTAGATCACATTAAAAAAGACCCATCAAATGATTTCACCTAACACTTATAGGTGGCACCAGCTTGTTTATATATCGTATCTAGAAGAAGCCGAACATTGCTGAACAGAATAGAACCAGCTTTCACAATGTAATTTTCAAGTATTCAGAATCCCCCAAATGACGATCAGCAGGTTTACTTCACGAAATTATTGAAGTTGACAGTGAAAGCTTTGGCTAATTTGACATCTATGCCATGAAATGATTTAAAAGAGAACTAACATAATTTATTATTTTTTTTTATCTTTCTTTAAGATATGGCTATTGGCGAATCTTGATTGTTGGTTACATCATTGCAACCCAATTTAAGGTGGCCCTGTGTATAATTTGTAATCCCTATTTCTGTTTAAAAATGGTATTGAGTAATATTTAAAATTTGTAATTTTATAGTTGCTTGCCCTTCTCTTTTATGCCCAGATGTTATAATCGACTAAATTAAAACACTTTATTCAATTCTCTCACAAATTGAGCTTGATTTAGTTAATTTATGTTTATACAAGAAAAAGCTTATTGAATACTTCTGTTTATTTCAGGATTAGCTGGACGTTTAGGAACTAGATATGCTATTAGAGCTGCACCTAGAGGTGGTAATCAGTGGGCCTGGGGATCAGGAAGGATGTCTCAACAAAACAGCGCCAATGCCAACAATATGAAAGTGAAGGGACGACATCTTTTGGATCACGAGTCACTGACTTGTTTATTAGTTTTGTTGTTTTTGGATGAACCCAAGTTGAACACCAATAGATTACATCGTGTTTTAAGAAACTTGTGCTATCATGGACCAACTAGAGCGTGGGTTATACGGGCGCTTCTCTCTATCTTACAGAAAACTAGTGATTGTAAGATGGATAATGATGAAAAAGGTAAAACACCGGAAAAAAATAAACTGAAAAAATTATCAGCCATGCAAACTGACTCTCCTTCCGTCAGTCGGAGTGAAAGGAATCAAATTTCATGGTTGAACATAAGTCAGGAGGCTGCTCTCGGTTGTCGAGCAAACGTCTTTCAGATTCAACGAACTGGTAAAAAACACACCAATTCTTCTAATGCTTTTGTTTCTATACATTCTCAAGCTGCACCGGTTGTTTGTCGTCATGTGTTAGATACTCTCATATCTCTTGCTAAAATATTCCCAGGACAGTTCCTGCCATCTTCAAGTGCTAATAATTCGCGATTGAAAGACCTACAGAAATGTGATGAGGAAAAAGACTCTGAATCTAAATCCAAACAAAGTGGATCAAGTGGTAGTGGTGGGGCTGTTAGTCCCAGATTGTCACGATCGGAAAAAGGTGATAAATCCGACAGCAAGTCTGAGACTGATTTTTGGGACTTATTGGTGCGTCTTGATAGTGCTTGTGGTAAACGGGGTAAAGGTATGCCAAGAACTCATTCGAACTCGTGTTCTGAAGTAGAGGTGCTTAGTACAAGTTATAACACATCTCCTATTGGTCAGCTGATGGCTTTCCTATCTCATTCTGTGATACGTCGTAGTCAATTATTGACGGATCGATTGCTACGTCTCTTAGGTTTAGTGTCCATAGGTCTTCCAGAATCTGCTCGTAATAGGTCTAGTGGAGTCATCTCCATGACGACTGTCTCTAATTCAGCAACTGCCATGGCAACCACTCCAGCTATTGTAACAAGAACTGGTCCAGCTGTATCTGCTCCCCTACCTACTGAGATAAAAACAGGTGAGATTTAAACAAAAGTTGTTTCTATCATAGAAGTTTTGCGTTATATTTCAAAGAAGGTAAAGCTCTATCTCAATATTATCCTGATTCTTCGACAATACAAACGCAAATTATTGGTCTATTCCAAACAATACTGATATCTTTCTGTGAAAATATGGGCTCCATACATTATTTAAGACATATTACACAATTTTAAAACTCTGTGTAAGCAAACTGTGAAACCATACTTATGAAGTAGACTGTATTAACCAAGCGCAAGCGACTGCCATTCAATCTGGACAGCTCACATATTTTTCGACAAACAAAACTGATCAGAAATTACAATAAAAGTTTTAAAAAATGAATTAGCTCCTTTAATATGGCTAATTAATAAACTGCCATTTTGACAATATGTTATTAATAAATGTAGAAATTGGTGAAAGTAGTAAAGATACAGAAATAAAAGAAGATGATGATGTACCAATATTAGAAACAGAATTACAATTAGCTGTCCAGGTAATATTCATACCCTTAAACCGGTCTCTAGATCAACATTGAATGAAATAGGTGTTAACATCTTGCTTTTCTGCAATAACTGACACTGTAAACCAGGTATCATTTAATCTTGTGTATTCAGCACTAATTTCTTTCACATTCATTTAATATCAAATCTCTGTTTAAAAATCACAGAATTTGTGCTTGTGTCCAGTTTAAAGCTGACAAATTAATTTTGATAATGTCCAATTTACAAGTATTTAATTTCCTGACCACTAATCATTATTCATCAATAATCAATTGGGTTGTTTATTTTGGAACAGTGATTTACGCTTGTAAATTGGACACTCATTATCAAAATTGAATGTTCAGCTTTGAATTGTGTACAAATTTGATGATTTTTGGTGATTTAAATAAAGATTTGATCTTAAACGAATGCAAAAGAAATTAATGCTAAATACACAAGATTAAATGATACCCAAGTTACAGTGCGGGAATAATCCATACTGTGTGCTATGAGTAAATTTTAGTCGGACAGCTGATTATACCCTACTGTTTTGTTCGATTTCCAAATGTCATAGGATTGTAGTACTTTCAGTGCTATATACTGGACCTTGCTTTTTGCGTGCCATCCAAACAATTTGTTTCTTTTTCTTGCCCTGTCTTCTCTACTGCACCACCAGACCTGGTTTTTAGCGTGCCAGCCAAACAATTTGTTTCTATTTTTTGCCCGGTCCTACATCCTGCATCACTGACAGGGGAGAAACCAGGCTTGAAATCCTTTTTTAAAAAAAAAAACAAAAAAACCCCAGAATCTCCCTGTTCCATTATCAGCCACGGGGATTACTTTGATGTACAAAATTTGGCTTATTATTTCTACTTGATTTCCTTTTTTGGCTAATGTTTTACGGTAGATAAGGTTGTCGGAAAAGAATAATTTGGCAGCATCAACCCAAAGACTATTACATGGCAAAACTTGATGTGTTTTTGTCCATAGATATGATTAATATTTGTCAATTATTACTTCATTGCCATGTTTTTATTACAGGTTTTAACATCCAAGTCCTGTTCTGAAGAAGGTTTAGAAGATGCTACGAACCTGTTATTACAGTTGTCATGGGCAACACCAGCAACACGTAACTCTGTTTTACAGTTATTATTACAAGGTGCTAGGGAGCTGGGTATGACAGTCAGTACACATATCTGGTAAGTTCATTTAAAGATACATTATGGGAGATTAGATAAAGAGCTGACAGTTCTCACTATAATAGTTAGAAACTAGATGATGTAAAGGCAATTTGCTGAACATTTCAGTCAAATTGATCCACTATGAACCAAGATTTTAGCGATTGAATTTTCGGCCTAGCCTCGATCATCATTACTAAAGTCTGTACGATAAAAGACATAGTCTCGATTATCCATTTCATGATTAAATTATGAATGGAAGTCAAACAGGAAAACGGAACCTAATCCAATAACCATCGCAGGCTACTAATGCCGTTGAGAGTTGATTATGGTCTTGATTAATTAATATCTAATTATTACGTATGTCAAATGCTAAATGCCGCTCAAAGAAGACATTTCATGTTTATTGAAAAGGCTACAGAGAATATTGTTTTATTGTAAAATATTGTATTGGTTGCAGGAGTTTATTATCTGAGTTACAACATATGAACAGTAAATTAAAAGATGAAGGAGCAGATGAAGATAGAGATGCTGAACCATTGTCTAGTCAACCTGCTAAAGGTGTTCTTGTTGATAGGTAAGTAATACATGTTTCAATCTATACACAGGACTTTATCGACCACTGATTAGCCAAAGGGATTTGCATTCAATCTAATTTTCATCTTAAATGTCCATCTAATTCAAATTGATTACCCATATCAATGAATTTATTGACAGATTTCCGAAGCGATTACCACACATCGCCAAATTATCTCTATGTGAGATTTGATCCAGGTGATCACGTGGGGTTTTTTTTTTGGTTTTTTTTTTTTTATGTCCAGCTACAAGAATTGTTTACAGCTAATCGGAACATTTAACGAACTCGCCAAAGTAATTTGAAATCAACTATACTGTCACATGACATCTCCACTAAATTCAAATCGATTTTGGCGAGTCGATAAAAAAAGCCCCAAGTAGTCTTTATTACTGCTCAACGTTTTGTCTAGACTTATTTAGTCTTATATCTTGATAAAGACTTCGAGAAGTCTAGTTAAAATATCACTCAGTAATAAACTGTAATCATATTTCATCAAATTGTACCATGTGTGTTTTCTGTTTAATTACTAAATGATTTTGGATTATTTAAGCTTCTGTTAATTAAGCAATACACATATGTATGTTCTGAAAGAAACTCAGAGCAGTAGGAACAGAATAGCCTAAAATCTAATGAGTGAAGTTTAGTATGATTTTCTTTCTTTTTTTTTTTCCTAGATTTGCACCCAGTAACAATATCATAGTGGCTGCACCAGCTAAATTTAAGACTGGGCGAGAATTACAACTTCCGTCCATGTCACAGTTAACCAGTAAAGTATCCAGTCAGCAGTTCTTTCTACGTGTATTAAAGGTTATAATACAACTTAGAGAAGCTGCTCGAATAGCTGCTAAGAATGCTCAAAAACAAGGTATGTTTAATAGTTCTGATTTATATCAACCACAGCCTCCTTACTGATAATGGTTATACATTATTTTTGTAGCAATGAACACCACCACCTGAACAAAATGTAACCATTTTTCGTCCCATCTTTTAATAGAATTTTTATACGCCCACATTTTCATGTAGACATATATTGTTGTTGCCGCTGTCCATCCATCTCTCTGTCCACAATTTGTTTGTTGACACCCTACAGGCCA
This sequence comes from Patella vulgata, assembly GCF_932274485.2. NCBI lineage: Eukaryota > Metazoa > Mollusca > Gastropoda > Patellidae > Patella > Patella vulgata. Next base: position 12,811,346 of record NC_065885.2, read on the forward strand.
CAATTCTTATCCGATTTTGACTAAACTTGAAATATAGGCTTATCTCCAAAAGATCTTAGTTCCTTTCAATATTCCCATATATTGGATCGAAACTTTATGGATTATGGCCCCTGATGGTACGAAAAATCATGTTTTTAACTTGGGGACACTCTAGAGGTCAGTTTTCATCTGATTTTGATGAAACTTCAAATGTATGATTATAATCTAAAGATCTTGGTTCCTTGCGATATTTGCAAATATCGGACTGTAACATCATGGATTGTACGAAAAACATGGTTTTTTTGCTTGTGGATCCTCTAGATGTCAGAATTTTTATCCGATTGTAAAAAACGTTTAAATGTATCACCATTACACTGGAATGACGCTTCAGTGTGAATTTTGATGAAACTTAAAACTTACCTTTATATACCAAACATCTCAGTCAATTTCGATATTCACACATTTCATACCATAACTTCCTGGATTTTTTTTTTTTTTTTTTTTTAAACTTGTTCTCTATGCATCGCTTGCAAAACGTGGGTGTATCTTGCCTAGCAACTGCTGGATTCTATCGCCTCCATATTGTTTCTCTGTATAAAATATGATTGGTTTTTGACATACAGCTACAAGTTGTGATGGCAGATGAACAAATATAAATTTTGTACACACATCAACCTATTTAGTGGTTGTGAATTTTGCTAAATAGACATTTCTGAGATTTAATAGTGATTATTGTGTTCCCATAGAAAAAGTATTGACTTGGTTTTTGGTATACAAGAGTGTAATTTTGTTTGATTTAACAAGCATTTACTGGTTGTTTATTTCAAGGTACGCGTGATAGATTAAGTATGGCTGAAGCTATGGCTGCATTAGAAGCTCAGGATGATAGTGGCATGGAAGCGTTTGGTTTACCATCAACCAGTCAATCAGCTAGTATATCAACTAATTCATCGAGTACCGATACTACTCCTTCTACTACAGCTACACAGTCAGTAGAACAAAATACAGAAACACCCATGGATGTTGATCAAGCAGGTAGGAAATAGACTTTTACACTTCTTGCATATATTATTAATACTTTGTTGGATGGCCAAATGGTTAGCATGTGCATGGTATATCATAAGGTCTGTCATTGAGTCAATGGGCATGGTTTCGATTTCTAGGTTGTACGTGACAAAGAGTAGGGCTGCCTGTCAACCCTGTGGGTTTCCTCCCACTGCTGAAGACACAAGCGAATTATTGAAATAAAATTGAACCATGTGTTAGTCCCAAAATGACCTATTAATTGTATGTAAAACTGTGTTTTATTTTATTTTTTTTAGGACCATCGCAAGATAAGAGTAAAGAGAAGAAAGTAGAAGAGAAGAGCTGTGTATTACCACGTCTAAGTGAACAGTTACAACTAGAAGATTTGTGGCATATGTTGGGAGATTGTTTAACAGAATTAGCTAAAACACCAGATCAACATGCAGTATTAATACTACAACCTGCTGTAGAAGCTTTCTTTATTGTTCATGCTGGTAAAATATCTCTTATATTCTGTCATGTACTGTTTGTAAAATGGGCAGAAAGTGTCCTCATGGTCTGTGAGAATCTTTGCCATGGTAAAATCAGTTGTGACCAGAAAAGAATTGGCATGCACATAAAAAAAAAAAAACTTTGCAATTTGAAATTAAAATAAGAGTAGGCCTAACCTCATAGCACACTGCATTGCATATGCCTGTCTTCATTATCTCAATTGGTGAAGAAAATTTGGGCAGGCTGTGTCCTCATGGTTTGTTAGAATCTTTGCTATGGTAAAATCAGTTGTGACCAGAAAGAATTGGCATGCACATAAAAAAAACCTTTAGCAGTTGAAATTAAAATAAGAGTAGGCCTAAGCACTGCTGTCTGGACAAAATTTATCTCATAGCACACAGTATTGCATATGCCCGTCTTTATTATCCAAGTTGGTGCAGAAAATTTTGAAGTTAAACCTGATTTTGTTTCATTTCTCTTATGCATCACTGAATCACAAGGTAACAGTTAATTAGAGTCAGGATATTTCTGTGATGTTTACGTTCTTTGTATTAAACTTTCAGGTGAAAAAGATTTGAAACCTACAGATACTAATGCACCTAAACGAGAGGATCAAATGGCTCATCTTAATCTAGAGATGGCACCACCATCACCTTCTCCTGGTCTTCCTGCAGAGGAAACACTTCTACTCTCCCGTGAAAATTCTGTTGCTTCAGTTTCGTCTATTATTCATCTACCTCCTGATACACAGAAATTCCTTAAATTTGCAGGTAATAAAATATGCCCCAAAGAATTCTTATTATTTGCCTGTTTCCCAACCTGGAGCCAAAGGGATCCGGGATACTGTAATATTGCTCACAGGAAAGAAAGGGGCCATGAAAAAATGATAGCCCAAGTAAAATTCGTTATGGCCTTGTTATTTGATCATTGAATTTCAGTAGTCTACATATATAGGAGTCCTATCATCTTGCTATGAGTTGATGTATTGCGTCATTGATCAGTTGGATTGTTCAGATTAAGATGGCCTAGGTTAGGATTTATGTGAAAAGTGGTGGCACGTGGCCAAAGTCCTAATTCCCCCTATGTAGAAAATCTGACTGAAAAATATTTCAAGGTGTCCATGATTGGTAGATTTTTGTGAAAATAAGAGAATATTATATTATGTTTACTATTTTCTATAAGTCTGTTTCATAAAATGTTTTATTCTAGAAACACACCGAACAGTTTTAAATCAGATATTACGACAATCAACAACACCATTAGCTGAAGGACCTTTCTCTGTACTGGTAGATCATACTAGAATTCTTGATTTTGATGTAAAACGAAGATATTTCCGACAGGAACTAGAACAACATGATGAGGGTTTAAGACGTGAAGATTTACCAGTCCACGTGAGAAGAGAACACGTGTTCGAAGATTCGTTCCGGGAATTATTCCGTCGTACACCAGAAGAATGGAAACAACGATTCTATATTGTCTTTGAAGGTAATTTATTGTTTAGTAAAACCGAGGAACATGCTTTCTCTAAGGTTAAAATGGCTAACATGCACTGAAGTTGGGGCTGAAAAAATATAGCCGTTTTACCAGACTAAATGTCAAACACTTGTGAAGTTGTACATGATATTTATTTAACTTTGTGTCGGAAATATGTTAAGCATAAACACTGATGAAAACCAATATGAACCAGGCAAAGAGATTGTAATTGACAGTCTTCATCGGTACAACCTACCTGTTATCACTGGCCTGATAAAGGTAGAAAGTGCTATCCACCTCTGCTGTATGACGAATTGGAACTACTTTTAAGTTCCCTGCTTAAAAATGGTGGCGCCTGTAGAGAGTGTTTTATGTCAAGAAACTGTATATTGTATATGTATTTTCAAATTCATCCAGTTTTCTTTAAACAAAGGACAACTTTGTAGTGAAAACTCTACAGTCTTCCTCCCACTGCTAAAAACCCCTACGCGCAAGTGAATTATTGAAATAAAATTGAACCATATATTAGTGCCTAAAGGTCCTGGTTTGTGTCAGGTGGATGTTAAACCCCATTTCTCACTCTCGGTCCCCATATAGTATTATTGTACTTGTTATACCTTATGTAACTTCCAGTGTGTGTAAACTATTATATTACAATTAAACATGTTTATTTCAGGTGAAGAAGGCCAGGATGCAGGTGGTTTATTAAGAGAATGGTACCTGATTATCTCGAGAGAAATATTTAATCCTAATTATGCTTTATTCCGTACATCACCTGGTGACCGAGTTACCTATACTATCAACCCGTCATCACACTGTAACTCGAATCATCTCAGCTATTTTAAATTTGTTGGACGTATTATAGCTAAAGCTGTGTATGATAATAAACTATTAGAATGTTATTTTACCAGGTCATTCTATAAACATTTATTAGGATTAGCTGTCAAGTAAGTTCAATTACAATTTATTTTCAATACTAATGTAACCATTAAGGAAATTGCTAACTTACTTTGACAGATCTAAAAAGAGGGTGTAACTGAAAATCAGATGATATAATTAAATAACTTTATATAAAAGATGTTACAGGAAATAATTATCCATTCAATCTGTTATTAGTCGTTAGTAAAACACTTAAAATGTAACAACAAAACAAGTCACTTCCTAGAAACTTTCTCTTGTAACAGTGTTTGCCAGGAGCATTCGTTTTTACTTTTGCTAGTTAGGAATTTCTTGGTTTTGATAATTTTAATGTTTTCAATTAATTGACCCAGTTTTTCTTCCACAAAAATGTTGATGGAATTTTCTTAGTATTTAGTTTATGATGACTACTGGATTAGTTCTGTTCTTGAACCACTTGATATATTTTTGCCTAGTTATGTCATCTTTACAGTCATTTTTTTCCTTGATTATTAATTGTAATTGTGTATTTGTAGATATACAGATATGGAGAGTGAAGATTATTCGTTTTATCAAGGTTTAGTTTTCTTGATAGACAATAGTGTTCATGATCTTGGATATGAGTTAACATTTAATACTGAGGTAAGAATTAATTTAAATATATTGGGGACCATGTGGGTAAGGCGCTGGCTCGCTAGCCTGGAGGTCGGGTGTTCGATCCCTGCATTGGCCGAGAAAGTTCATCCAGATTTTCCGGCGTGGTTCCCCCTTGTCAGTGATGCAGGATGGAGGGCCTGAAAAGGACAGCTGTCTAGTCCTTCGGATGAGACGGAAAACCGAGGTCCCATGTATACATTGGAATGCATGTAAAAGATCCCTTGGCAGTTGGAATTCGATATAAGAGTAGGCAATAGTGCCGCTGCCCGGGCAAAATTTCCCTCATAGCACACTGTATGGCGTATGCCCGTCTTCATTAGCCCAGGTTAGGAGCAGAACAGTAGGACGTTAAACCACATTCCATTCCATTCCTTTAAATATATCACGCTTTTGTTGGACTTGCCTTTCCATCATGACTGGCTCTACTGGCAAGTTTCTTCAGAAACATTTGTCTACCATTTTTGAAACTTTTCAAACATGGTTTCCTCTTGTCATTTAGATGGGTGAAAAAAAAGCCAATGGCCTGTGTACACCTTGGCATGCATGTAAAAGAACCCTTTACGATGGAATTAAATTGTTCGGTCAAAAATTCCCTCTTTATTAGCCGTAAAGTAAAGTAGGCTTACACCCCATGTCTTCCATTCTAAACAAATACAAACATCTTAATAAAATAATAATGGATTTGTATAGCGCCTCGTATCCTAAAGTTTGCTCACTAGCGCTGAGTTAGTCTGTCACATTTATGACTGTTTCTCATCATTAATACTGAATAGGTGTGTTTTTAGCAAGGATTTGAATGTACACAATGATTTTGCATCCTTCATATGTGATGGTAGCCTGTTCCACAGTTTAGGAGCAGCAACAGAAAAGCTGCAGTCTCCACATTTCACGTAATTTGATCTCGGAATTTCCAATTGAATTTTGTTTGAATTTATGTATTTTTATGTTATTTCGTTTGAATTTTAGATTCAGGAATTTGGTGTGACAGAATCTCGTGATTTAAAACCAAATGGTAGAAATATTCCTGTAACAGATGAAAACAAGAGAGAATATGTGAAACTAGTCTGTCAGATGAGAATGACTGCTGATATCAGAAAACAACTAAATGCTTTCTTAGAAGGATTTTATGATATTATACCCAAGAAACTAGTATCTATATTTACCGAACAAGAGATTGAGTTATTGATATCTGGTCTACCTACTATTGATATAGATGATCTAAAATCTAATTCAGAATATCATAAATATCAGGCAACATCACTACAGGTAAAATTGATTGATTTTTAACCTTTTAACACCTGGGGAGTAGGATGGCGGAATGGTTAGCGTATGTGCACAGTATAATAAGGTCTGTAATTGAGTTAACTGGCGTGGTTTTGATTCCCCGGTTAAACGTGACAAGGAGTAGGGTCGTCTGTCCAACCTTCTTGGTTTTCTGCGGTTTCCTCCCCTATGCGCTAGCGAATTATTGAAATATTGTTAGTCTCAAGTCTCTCTACATTTAACACCTGGTGTTTCTCCGTTTGTACCTGACAAGGAGTAGGGTCGCCTGTTCAACGTCATAGATTTTCTCCAGTTTCTCTAACTTCCTCCATCTGCTAAAGACCCCTACACACAAGCTAATTATTGAAATAAAATTGAACCATATGGTAGTCCCAAAATTACCTAGTTTGTTTTAAGTGTGTGTGTTAAACCCCATTATTCTCTCTAAATATCTTGTAGATGATTTTTCTCTCTGCTTTTATGTAAATATTGACTAACCCAGATTCCAGAAAAATGATAGAAAAGTGAACTTTGTTGACATTCAGTTTTCCCAAATTACTCCTTACTAGACTGCCCGAGTCACAGAACTATTACATGGTCCTAAAATAGTTCACAGCTATTCATGCGACTCCTGTGGGTTGAGGCTCTAAATAGAACAGTAATTTCTGACGGTTCAAGTGCTAAGGTCTGTCATTGAGTCAAGTGGCATGATTTCGATTCCCTTCTTTTAAGTGACACGTAGTAGTGTCGCCTGTCCAACCTTGTAGGTTTAATCCAGGTGCTTTGGTTTCCTCCCACTGCTAAAGACCCCCACCCCCAACGCGCAAGCGAACCATATGTTAATCGAATTTGTGGTAAGGTACATTTAAAAGTTGGATTTCTGTCCTCCTCCACTTCAAAGCGTATTTTAATTTTATTCACCGAGGCTTGTACATGTCTTTGTCTCCGAAGTAGAAATGTTAAACATGTGAAATGTTATTACTTTCTCTGTGTAATCTGGCAAACGATTAAAGTTGCTGGTTTGGTAAGATATTTAAAGCTCTGTTGTTCAAAATGCCATGTTACAAATTCCCTTAATTGATATTTTTTCAGATTCAGTGGTTCTGGAGAGCATTAAGGTCTTTCGATCAAGCTGAGCGTGCCAACTTTTTACAATTTGTCACTGGAACATCAAAAGTTCCACTACAGGGTTTTGCTTTCTTGGAAGGTATGAATGGAATCCAGAAATTCCAGATCCATCGAGATGATAGATCTACAGATAGATTACCAACAGCACATACATGGTTAGTATTGTAGGGTATACGATCAATAGAACTGGATAACAAAGATGCAACTTGATCATCTACAACTGGTGGCATTGATTTTTGAGCGAACAGGGAATTTATATCTTGACTAGAATGTCCCAAGTTGTTCAAATCTTTTGGAATTTTTTTTAAGCCTGGCCCTCACTTGAAGACAGAGGCCCATACATTAAAGAACCTTTTTTACTTGTAAATCGAAAAATGTATTTGTCTAAAAGTTTAGTGTTGACTAGACATTTATACCCTGTTTCAATCACCATCAATACTTCTTCCAGCGTGGTTGGGTGGACTAATGTGTTTGCCATAAATCACAAGGTCTGTCATTAAGTCATCTGGCTTGGTTTCACTTTCCAGCTTGTACACGCCAAAGACTAGGGTCCATCTGTCCAACCTCGTGGGTTTTCTCAGGGTTCTCCCGTTTCCTCCCTCTGCTAAAGACCTCTGTGCACCAATATGATTAAAACACAGATTCTATTTCGTTCCGTTTCTTATAGTTCAAAATTCTGTTTTACTTGTCTTTACTACACTAGGATCTGGAAGATTTGTTATATAACCCGTGTTTTGGCTTATTACGGTGAGTTTTGGGCTTGAGGTGCACGGAACTTTGGGTAAACCGCCAGAAACATCAACGCTGATTGATTAATCAATGTCTGACATCATAGGGTCAAAAGCCGCTCGCGTGACGCCTGACACAACCTCCCACTACAACTGGACAGATCTTCATGTAGTAGAGGCCATCGAAAGTATATATATATATATATATATATAAAAAAATGAAATATATGTATTTTAATCAGATTTCCTACATTCAAGCAAATTATTGAAATAAAATTAAATGGACTTTAAACCCCATCTCTCTCTCTATCTCACTTCTTTCAACACTCTGCTTACCTTCACAATGTACTGTATTCATAATAGTTGTATATTATAAAATGCTATTTTTTTCTTTCTTACAGTTTTAATCAGTTGGATCTACCAGCCTATGAAACCTATGATAAATTACGTCATATGTTGTTATTAGCTGTTATGGAATGTTCAGAAGGATTCGGTCTTGCCTAAAAACTAAAACAGCAAAAAAAAAAAAAAATGTGATATGATTACTCAAAAAACATTTATGTACTCGATAGCCATTATTTATTTATTTTTAGTGCTTATTTACAAATGTCGATGAAATTCTTCAACATTGGAAGAGTTGAATTCATTTAATTTTCTTATAAAGAAAACAAACTGATGTTAGGAAACTATATACTGAACATAAGATAAATGTATGAACAATATGATAGTGTTTAATGAGCTAGTGTTTTTATATAAATCTATTACAGCGCCTAATTTCGTATTTACTGCTGCTTTGCTTTCATACTTTATATATATGAATATGCACTTGAAATGCTATGAATGCTTTAAGTCAAGAGTTGCCCAAAAGAAACTGGATTTTTTTCTTTTTTAAAAAGCAGTTGTTGAACATGCCAGACTTGTCATAAGACAACTTCCCAGATATCCTGAATAAAAATATTGTTTTAAAAAAAGAAAGATAACTTCCGGATAAGTCTAATTTAGTCCTAATAACAAAAAGTAAACATTGGACCTTGTAAATTGATCAGATTATGAGATTATAAGGATTCACATAAATATTAAGTTTGGTTTCGTAATAATCTTCATTTGAATATATTTAGAATTATTATTGACAATACACAAAGTGTGAACATTGGCTGGGGACTACCCTGACTTCATCAAAATATCCATTAATAGTTTACATTCGAAATAGATGCTTATTAAACCTTGTTAAAAATATCCATGGGTTTCACAGTCGGATCACACAGATGATGAACTATCATTAAATTGATTGAACCTCCACTTTTAAACAAAAGCATGTAAAGTTGAATGTAAATATTTTGATGTCTTGCCCAGATGATCTTGGTGAGAGTTTGTTGTGTTGGTGTTTTTGTAAATATTAAAGAGTGATTCTGTAGTTCTATTTGACTTAGAATTTGTGTTATTTTTGTTTAATTAAAAGATTTGTTTGCAATATTTGTTAATATTTATTTATAAGATAGCAATTTGAACATCAATAGTCATCTAAAAGTTGATATATTATCACCCCGATATAATAAAAAAATATCACTAAATCCCATCTTATATTAAATATCCTACAATAAAGGATGTCAAATTGTGAATTTGATACTTTATTGGTTATTAAAGATGCATTATGTAAGTTAAAGAGCTAGATAGATAATGAAAAATGAGTATATTAAAAATTTCAAATAACTTTATTCTGAGCAAAGTTATAAATGGTTGAAGTTGTGACAAGAAATAGCGTAAACCGTCAAGTACCATTGCTAGGATAATAAACAAAGTCTCTATTTTAAAGTTTAATCCACTCAATATCTCGGCCATCCGATATTGTAGAGAGTTGATTATAGGCTTGTCATGTGAATAAATGTCTAAATGATAATTTAAATATCATTTTAAGCCCGAAAAAAGACATGCAATAGGCATAGACTCTATCTGGGAGGTTCTGGGTGACCGAGACTACAATAGAAAGATTTAGCTCTTGCATAATACATCCTTAACAGTTGTACATCAACTCAATATAATAGGAAAACGTCACTAAATCCATCACAAAGAGTTAATATCCTAAGATGTAGGATAACAGATGTGAATTTGAAACTTGTTATTATTTTGTTGGTTTTTTTTCTCTTTGAGTTTTGGGTTGCATTATGTATAATATTTCGAGATTTTGTTGTTAAAGTAAGGGTCTCTATTTATAAATATATTTGTTGTAAATATATGTAAATGTAATTAATACAAGATTCTTGTCAATTTGCTTAATAGATTTTTTTTTTGTTGTTTGCCCTACTTGTGTTTGTGAAAAGGACAAATAAAGATTGTACAAAGTCACCAAATTATAGATATATATTGCTATATGTACAGTTTTCTCTGCCAACTTATTCTACAAAGTATTATATATACTAGAAGATGGTATTTAAAGATTTATAATGATTCAAGAAACTGTTTAACACATTGTATGTACATTTCTCTGATGTTTAATAAAGTTCTCATAATTCTACAACAAATTTTTCTTTTCTTTAATGGTGTGAGCCACCATGGTGGCTATGTGGGTGAAATGCTGGCTTGCTAGCCTGGAGGTTGCATGTTCGATCCCTGCATTGGCCGAGAAAGTTCATAAGGATTTTCAGGCATGGTTGTCCCCCTTGTCAGTGGTGCAGAACGGATGGCCTGACAAGGACAGCTGTCTAGTCTTCTAGTGGATTGGACAAAAAAAACGAGGTCCCGTGTATACATTGACGTGCACGTAAAATATCCCTTGGCAGTTGGAATTTGATATAAGAGTAGGCCATAGTGCCCCTGCCCGGGAAAAATTTCTCTCCGAGCACACTGTATGGCATTTGCCCGTCTTCACTAGCCCAGCCGAAGCAGAACAGTAGGACTTGAACCCCATTTCATTTCAATTTCTTCAATGATGTGGTCTTACTGTTTTCTACAATATCGGTATGTACTGTTGTATGCATTGTTTATATAACGTAAACCACAGTGGCTCAGTGAAACCAGATCCTGGATTTTATCCCAGTGTTGGCCAAGAAAGTTGAAATTTGAAGTGCAGGTGGAAATGCTGTTGACCGACTAAAATTTCCTTCATAGCACACTTCATTTTCCCAGTTGGTGCAAAACATGTACGATTGTACCATGTTGAATGAAATTCAAAAATTTAATTCACTAGTTGTTCAAGGAACAAGTATGCCAATTTTCATGTTGATCCGACTTGAATTGACGAAGCCTTAGGTGTTTTAGAAGAGCGTCACCCCATGAACAAGAAGACGAGTTCCCTGTTCGCGACCATTTCCTGGTCCAAAAAGTAGGCCGGTATTCCCAATTATATTTCTGATTATATAAGTAAGAAATATGCTCCTATTCAGTATAGGGTTAATGTTTAATTATCAGCCAATAATACATCTACAGTAGATATCGCTTGTGTGATAAATTTCATAATCTACTGCGATATCTGATATCGCTTTACATGAATTTGATTGGCCAGTTAAAAAAGAACTACTTTTTTGTATTTTCAAAGAACAGACATTTTTATACGCCCTCATTTTCATGTGGACGTATATTGTCGTCGCCCCTGTCCGTCCGTCCGTCCGTCCACAATTGTTTGTGAACAGTCTACAGGTCACAATTTTTATCCTATTTCAATGAAACTTGAAATATAGGGTTAACACCCTAAAATCTCGGTTCCTTTCGATATTGGCATGTGTTGGACCATAACTTCATGGATTGTGGTCCCTGATTGCACGAAAAATCACGTTTTTAGCTTGTGAACACTGTAGAGGTCACAATTTTTATCCGATTTGGTTTAAACTTGAAATGTATGCTTATAACCCAAAGATCTCTGTTCCTTTCGACATTCGCGCATATCCGACCGTAACTTCTTGAACTATGGCCCCTGATTGTACGAAAAATCGCGTTTTTAGCTTGTGGATCCTATAGAGGTCATAATTTTTATCCGATTTAAAAAAAAACGTATTATTATATCACCGTTACACCCTAAGGACGACTGAGTTCGAATTTCGTGAAAATCGGGCCAAAACTGACAGACAAAAATGGCCGCCGTTTGTTCTCACATAGCGTAAAAATATGATATATCAAGGTTGTGGACCCTATAATGGTCACAATTTTTATCCGATTTTGTTGACGGCTGAGTTCGAATTTCGTTAAAATCTGGCCAAAACTGACAGACAAAATGGCCGCCGTTCGTTTTCAAATAGCGTAAAAATATGGTATATCAAGGTTGTGGGCCCTATAGAGGTCACAATTTTTATCCGATTTTGTTAAAACTTGAAATATAAGTTTATATCCCAAAGATCTCGGTTCTTTTCGATATTCGCGCATATCGGACCGTAACTTCCTGAATTATGGCCCTTGATTGTACGAAAAATCGCGTTTTTAGCTTGTGGACCCTATAGAGGTCATAATTTTTATCCGATTTAAAAAAAACGTATTATTATATCACCGTTACACCCTAAGGACGACTGAGTTCGAATTTCGTGAAAATCGGGCCAAAACTGACAGACAAAATGGCCGCCGTTTGTTCTCAAATAGCGTAAAAATATGGTATATCAAGGTTGTGGACCCTATAGAGGTCACAATTTTTATCCGATTTTGTTGACGGCTGAGTTCGAATTTTGTTAAAATCGGGCCAAAACTGACAGACAAAATGGCCGCCGTTCGTTCTCAAATAGCGTAAAATTATGGTATATCAAGGTTGTGGACCCTATAGAGGTCACAATTTTTAGTAACTCCTTTTTTTTTTTTTTATTAAAAATGAATTATTTTTATTTAATTGACTGATGGAAACAGCGTGTCAATTTAAAGGATTTTGCAATGGTTGAATTGCTGTCAAAAAATAATGTATCACTTCTCCATAATGTAATCAGGTTCAGTAAAAGTGAAGTCTATAGCAAAGAATTATATTTATTTATTTGTGCACGTAAGAAAGAATTGGGTGATAAATAAAATCTCCTACTCGTCTTTTTTGATATCAAAAAATACTCGTAGGAGATTCTCTATACACCTACATTTCATGTAGGCCTATGAGATGTAGTACCATGGGTTGGCTGTCAGACGTGGAAAGCGACCATACACTCAAATCCGGTCGCCACGTGCTTGATCATAGTATTGTCTCATCCTCGGTTTCCCCAGTTGTCTCATCCCGTTCTACTCCACTATACCCAAGGTTAATCCATAGGGTTTCTACGACTTCAAATTATCTGCCCTGGTCTAGATTGTAGCTAGAGTCTAAGAACCAATCAGAAAACAGTTTACAAACCAATCGTTTCGCCTTCGATTTTTTTTAAGGGTAGATAACCATATTCATGTCCATTTACTCAATGATTTATGTAAATAATGTATATATTTCTAATTTATTTATATTTAATTGTATTATCAAAATCTGTTGTATGTATTGTTGATTTCAAATATGTATAACATCTATATGTTTGACTTCTGTTATTATTATTACTATTCGTTCTTTGTCTGAAATATGTCATTCTGTTATGTTTATTATTATTGAACTTATACTTGGCAATTTGATTCACACTAACTGTCTACGATATCACTTGGACCTAAAATTCCGGGAACGAACGAACAATTCTCAATAAAACTAATGATCCTACATTATTATATGAACGTCTGGTCTTGTTTAACATAATATATACATGTAATTGGTTGCTAATAATTACGCGTATAGAATAGGCCAACTCGTATGAGAGTTACTTCCCTTTGCCAATTTCCTTTTTTAATAACAATTTATGGGATTGGTCGATTAAAATAGTGCAGTCATCAAGGGCGGATAACTTGAAAACGTGTCCACCCCATAGATTAACCCAGGGGTTAGTGGAGTAGAACGGAATGAAACCCCTGGGGATACCGAGGAAGAGTATTGTCTCTGGTTTAATTGATCTATTTATCGCTTTCTTGGTTAGGATCCTTTAAATGTTTCTTTAGCATCTCACGTTGTGTATATCATTTTATCTCCACCGTTAAGAGGTTTCTTTAAACGACACTTGCAACCCACGTTATCAGTCCCAACATATAGTATGATTAACAAACAAGATAACAGGAACAAAAGTACGGTTTCTATAGTTTTATATCATGCGGGATACATATTATACAAGCATATATTAAAAATAAAGTCATTCTCTCTATCTTTCAATCACACCAAACTCGCTAGTACAAGTTGGCTGATAGAACCTGCTACATCCCCTCTAGATTAACATGGTGATCTCCAATCGCACACTTCCCAAGTGTTTTTATCTGCCTTGACTTTTGCTATCTATTTTTAATTGGTCAAATATTAAGTAATTAATTATGGTGATTAGTTACTAAGCCTAATGTCCACAGGACTAAGCTCAATATGGAATGGAATATTTCACACATGAGTGTAATAAACAATGGAATTTATCCTTGGCCTTAGACCCCAGTGTCCTGTTATTGTCACAATATTTCATAAACAATTTAATTTGCGTTTTAAAATAAACTCATACCATAATATACTAACAACGGAGAAGACAAATAAAACATGTATTTATCAAATTATAAATCATACCCCCTGGTACACTTATATTCGCCTAATGAAATTTCGCATAAATTACCCCCCAAAATAGTATTACAGATAAGAGTATAGTATAATGTGAAGTTTATGAGCGAGACATTAAATAGCCAAGTCTCTAACTGAATATTATCCAAAGTCTTCGACATTGAAAACACGAATTATTTGTCAATTTAAATCAACATTGATGTGGTGATATTACCGGGAAAAGATGGGCTTCTGATATTCAATATTTAAGACAAAATAAACATTTTACCATTGGTACACGAATCATGTACGTTTACAGCATCAGAAATTCTTTTTGAATTTGAGATTTGGCAGATTTTGGGTATCGCATTCTTGGGGACCCACAGTTGACATCTTCTCGTGGGCTGTCCTTTGAACAGACCAAGGAGGAAATGCTTATCGAGTCAGATCGCATCAATTTTGTCTGCATATATGTGTGGAGTAATTGCAACTCGTTGTAAAGGAAAAACGTTCTTTTGGGGCTATGACCAAGCTCAAAAACAGTTCCCCAAAGAGACACTGTTTATGTCAATGATGTGAAGAATCATGTCGACTTTCAACTACTTTTGACAAGTATAGAACCTACAGTTAATTAAGCAGAATAATCGCCTGGACATTTTTTTGCTGTGAAGTAAAGGGGAGAGAGAGAGAGAAATGAGGTTTAACGTCCACTTGACACAAAGTAACACATGGTTCAATTTTATTTCAATAATTCGCTTGCGCGCAGGGGTCTTTAGCAGTGGGAGCAAACCGGAGGACCCGGAGAAAACCCATGAGGTTGGACAGGCGATCCTACTCCTTGTCACGTACAACCGGGGATTCGAAACCCCGCCGGTTGACTCAATGACAGACCCTATGATACAGCGCAGCGCGTACGTGCTAACCATTCGGCCATCCACCCCCCGGAAGTAAAAGAAAATCGGGGCGAAGGAAGCGTAAGACGACTTTGGCGCCTGCGCAGGTAGACTGAAATCACTAATGCAATTTGTAAACCAAGGTACGTAATGCATATCACATACGAATAGAGTCTTATTTGGCCATTATTTTCTTTTACCACATTGAAAGGTGAATCTCATTATTCAAATAGCGATTAACATTCCAACTAATCATTGTCAATGTTTGTTTATGTATGCACATGCGCTGGATTTAAAAGATAAGGCTATACAAATTATTATTTGCGTCACAACAAAGGACGTTGCAAGTAAATGGTAGGCTACATTTGATGTGTAAAGAGTTATGATTCCAGGCAAAGAAATAAACGCCAATCAGTAGCTTTGTCCCAATTTAATGCCACGAGGAAGGAATTGTGGAGGGATGGGGTGGGCGAGGGGTGTGCGCAGCTAAGGCTTATAATCAAGTTATTTATCATCTAAATTCAGGCTGGTTGGGGAAATCATCAAATAGACATAACGGTAAAGACAAAATCCTAGTTCTTCTTCAATTTATTTAGTGCACACATTCAAATCTATTCTACAATTTGAACTTAAATTCTATAAACTAACTCCATAACGTTGCAAAATCTAAAAGACGCTTACTAATTTGACATACATTATGTTCTCTCCCAAACACTGGATTCCCTTTTCTTCGAAATGTCAAAACGCACATCGCTGGATTAGCGACTAACCAGAGCCCTAGACATGTTTATTTAAAAATACAACAGTGTCAATAGCGACTATCATATAAAAAACAAAACAATAATGACAATCGCAATTTAATTGCGTTCTTACGCGTGATACAGAAAGATGAAATCCAAACGAAGCACACTATTATAGTTGTCTGTAGAAATCAACAAGCTAATGAAGCACTATGGCGTTGTACAGCAGAGTAGAGTTGTATAAATCAAACGTAATACAATGGGGAACCATCTTCATTAGCAGTCTTGATCTCGCTCTAACTCCGCATATCTTAACAAGCCCATCACGTAATACCCCGCATATTTCGGCACCAATTTCGATTGGGTAATGACCCAGCTTGAGAGCCTATCAGATTCCTTGATCATCGCGAATACCAAGTCTCCCACTTTCCAGCTAAAATGTCTTCCTGTGATAATCGAGTTGCCAAGTTCAAGATTCGTTCAATGTCAAGGTTTCCGTGGAGGTCGCCATGTTTAATTTGAGTGTGTTTGTGTCACAACCTGAATTGATGCTACTGTTCACGTGTCTGCAGTAAAGGGAGATAACCTAGCTATAAGTTCGAGAATTGCAAAGTATGTAGCAACGTCTAGATTTTGTAAAACTGGCGGCCGTTGCTTCAGGAACATGATGGGGAACAAAACCTTCACAGTACCGGCACTAACGTCTAATCTTGGTTTATACTTCATACACATTACTTCTAACCATTTTCTGAGCCTCGGGATCCCGATAACTTTCAGCTAACATAGACAAGGATCCGTTGTGAGCTTTTGTAGCGAATTTAGCTCGGTATCTATCGCTAAAATTTGAAATATCAACAATTAAGTCCACCTCATCGTTTTTATCTAACGAATGTGTAGAAGAAGTCAGCATGGGTTCTAATACGTCATTATTATTATCAGCAGGATCTCGGGATTGGTCATTGGCGTCCACGAATTCTTCCTTATTTGGATCAACGGCCATGGAATATCTTGAATGAAGTTCTCGATATCGTATTGGCACTATGTCAGATACTGGCCACGATTGCTGGAATTTTCTTAAAGCGGCGTTAAACTCAGCTTGGAACTGAACACTGTTCGCATTAAAGTTGGGATCTGTCCCTTTATTAGCGAAAACATGGCGAAACACAATGGGCATCAATCCACCGGCAACGGTTGCCAACATTTGATTTGTGGAAGAAATATTGTATACGTCACCAAAAGCCATGATAACAACGATGAAAAACGCAAGAAACACAAGTATCTTGAAAAACTCCACAAAAGTACGAAAAACGTTCCTGTACAGTGGTCCTGGGCAACCATGATATTTCATCTCAATAGCTTCGAAGAAGAATTTTTCTGAAAAATAAGGCGTGTCTTCTTGATCGAGAAAGACCAGGAATCCAGAGGTCTGCCACTTGATGATTCCATCCCTTACCATAAGATAAATATCAGGTTTTGAATTATCGTCGCACTCCACACGAAACACGGTATTCTCCTGGCACGTGGCATCAGCTTGCGCTGTATCTGTAATTTTATCCTTTTCATGCTCTAAGATGTGACTGGTAATAACTTTGTAAAAGTTAAGATATTTCTTATACAGTTTCCCAAAAGTATCTCGGACGTAAAAGGTTAATAAGAATATAACAGAAATATATCGAACAGTCACGCCAGCATTAATAATAATTCCTATTAATGTGTACACGCCAACTTCCACGAAAAACGATATACATTCCATGGCCAGTAGCGTCAAAGACCAAAAAGATACAATAACAACAATGATAGCAAAGAATTGCACGAAAATATCCAACTTAGAAAGCCCATCCTTCTTCCGAAAACTCTCTTCTCGGCCGAGCTTGTTTAATTTTAGTTTTTCGTTCATTGGTTGAGATTTGGCTTTCATGATCTTGAACCTCATAGTGAAGGATTCTGGACAAAGAAAGATGAATAGCTGTATCAGTAGTCGTAACGTTAGGTTGATTGTCGGGATGAAGTAGAAGATGAACACTACGCTAAATAGAGGAGAGAGGATAATCCAAAAAGGCACCACCAGTATGAACCCAAGAATCCCTAAAGTATCAAAAGGAACTAAAGCCAAGTTCATCGCCCAGCTACAAACTCCTAGTTTCGATTTCTCTTTCATATCCCTTAAGCAGTCTCTTAAAACCATTTTAAATTTTTCTTGCACAGCTTCGCTTACCACTCCATAAACCATGGAATCTAGTGCTAAGACAATGTAACAGATCAAAAAGATTCCATGAAAGGGTGTCAAGTGAAGGGTAAAACTTCCTTCAAACGGCGGTTTTAATCCCTTGCTGTTGGCCACTTCCCGTTTATACGTTATATCATCATGTTCAAAATTGGTGTAGATCACGATTCGCAAGATCCATGGCACGGCCAATAAAACTATTTGAATTAATTTCATGAAAGTTCTGAGACATTTATGCCAAGGTACCATTCCAAATCCAGGATTAAGGTTACCGCATATACTTTTATCACAGCACGGTTTAAGAGTTTCGGTGAACCTTATTTTACAGCGACAGAAATTGTTATATAAATAGCGGAAAACACCAACCGGCACGCAATTTTCACGTATCAGACGATGCTGGCTAACAGAGAGTCGGAAATCATTCAATTCCACTTCGTAAATTTTGTCCAAATTCATAGTATTTAGCATTGTCTTAAAGTATTCCATGCCTTGAACTCTACCCAGTTTGACATTTTTATTTGGACTTTCGTATGATTCGGGAAATCTGGTGGCGACAACTTTAAGTTTTTTCTTCTCTTGTACGTGGTAGTGATACTCAGCCGCTGTGAATTTTTTGCGGTATAATTTCCCTGGAACTAACAGAGGACTGTAGAGGATTATCAAAACTTTTATAACAATTGTGAATATCATGAGGATATTCATCCAAACTCCTCGTACAATATCCTTACATATTAATACCCCATCTGGATCATAATGGCAGCAGTTATACACAAAAGCAGCATTACCATTATCATCGCGAACATACATGTTGCAGACGTGCTCCGCAGTTCCGAGAGCCTTGGTTGGCTTGGGTTGTGTTCGGTCGATTTCTTTGAAATCATACAGAAGCGTTTCTCTTATTAGAGCCGTTGCATCCTGTACCGATAAAGCACCAATGCAACCGTCTGGTTCGTCATACATAGCCACTTCCATTCTCTCAACTCCTATCCTCATAGCACCAATAGACAACACCTCATAGTTTTCATTCAGCATCAACAGACTTCGAGCTTGACTATTCATCGTCCTTACCCAGTGACTCCACTTAAAATTCGAGCCACCTTTTCTGTTAAGCATTTCGTCATAGTAACTCTCGAATTTAATATCGTATTCGATCATTTTAACACCAGTCTCCAGTAATCTAACAACCTCATCCCGAACACTTACATCCACTGGACGAATTGCACAGTCGAGGACGTATGGCGAAGTTGGGGCTGAATCGTTGGTATTTAGGCTAGTACTAGTTGCTGACGAAGCACAGGTAACAAGCCACCCACACAATATGTGTAGGATAATCCTTTGGTGCATTTTAAATCCTGTATTGATCTTCGAGAATAAAACTGGGCCGCTGTGTCTTAAATCACCAGCAACTCCAAACGTACCTTAGCAAGACTAAATACATTAACGTCACTCGGTCAATTGTTCAATATAAAAGCCTTGCAAATATAGCATACAATACACTATGTATGTAACGCACACCTTATACACGACGCCGTAAACCAGTCTTTATATTTTTTCAATTAATTATAAGCTATACGACTCGTTAGATAATCGTATTCAGTATCAAGCTATGAGTTTTTATTACCAACAAGCTTTGAATCGTTGAATGGGCACGGTTTTAAAATGTTACTCAATATCCCGGTATCGCTATTACTCATCAGATTTTTTATTTTAGTTTTTGTTTCCTTGTGCCTTTTAGAATAATTTCTAGAAAATATATATTACCCACAGGTATAACTTTGGTTCAAGTACCGTTTGGTCTACATTTCGATTTAAAATCAGTTATTGAGAGCTAACTTTGATCACTATTTAAACATTCATACAAATCCAGGTAACCACTTCTATAGACTGTACACAGGTAGATCTTACCGCTAATGCATTATAAAACTTGATCATAAAACAAATCACAATATATGGCCTTACACCTTTCTGGCTGGCTGCTCGTCTTAAAGGTATACTTTTAAGGAGCGTTCTATTTGAATCGGTTAAGATGGAAGAGGGCGTTACGCTCTAGAGCTACTCGTTCTGCTCCGCTAAAGCCCAGGGTGCAAATATATAGAATTATCAAATGATAGCTTCTTTATCTCTGGTAAATCTCTTTTTGAGACATGAAAAGGCTTCTACAAATTTATATTGAATTTTTCTGTCGCACCAGTCATCCCTATTTGGTCACAACATCGCACCAGAGTTCATGTAGTCTGGAT
Source organism: Patella vulgata (assembly GCF_932274485.2). NCBI lineage: Eukaryota > Metazoa > Mollusca > Gastropoda > Patellidae > Patella > Patella vulgata. The sequence goes on from NC_065885.2 coordinate 12,831,624, forward strand.
TCGGATTAGCTGAATTCCGTTAAGCAACTTGGGCGAAGAGGTCGAAAAATTATGTTTACATTTTAAACAAATGTAAATAAGCACAATTAAGCAAGCAACATAATTATCTGCCTAAATTGACTTAAAGGGACAATATCACTCTTGCTGGCTTGACAGCTCAAGAAAATAAATAATAGTCTTATTCTAAGTATTAGATGTTTAATTGTCCTACCTGTTGTGTAAATTATCCATTAAATCCTATTTTACTTGTCCAGAGGGTTCGAAAATATTTTAAAATCCAAGTCAAAGTTGAAAAGGTTTACGTTAGGCTTTTCAAATCATTTAGTTGAATTTTTCCAATTTTTTAAATTAGGTGTGTTAAGATAAAATTTGTATCATCAATTAATTGGCATATTGTAAACTAGTACAATTTGTTGACCAGAATAAAGATTGGGGCATATTATTCAGTTACAACAAGAGTGGTATTGAGCCTTTAAATCAAACGAACCCAGAATACCAACGAACCCAGAATACCCAGAATTTGGTTAAAGTCCATGCCACCGTGCCCCCCCCCCCCATTTCAGACAAAGTCGAAAGTGTAAAAAATTGGACGATAAATGACGGAAGGGGCCTATGAAATAAATATTTTGTAATCGCCTTTTAAAACGAATTGGTTATTTGTATAGTTAAAAACGCTTTACAATTTTTAATGTTGCCCTGCCGGTTTGTACAAAAGGAAAATGGGCCCACGCGATACTAAGTGATAATACATGTTGATCGACTCCTTTTATAGATGTCCCTTTAACCACTAGACCTTTATATATAATGCTAACTAGGTCGGTAGAACAGTAAAAGTTAAAATGTATAGTGTCGCTGCTGGATGCACAATTCAGTATGATTAATCTTTGTGACGGTGGGTGGATACAAGCCATTAAAATGAACCACAAAACATCAACCAATTTGATTTATTTGATAACGAAACATAAAACCCTAAAACTGTGTCCAACATTAAATTGAATGTTTTATTCAAGTTTTACGATGTTCATTGAAGCTCTCTACAAAACACCTTAAATCTAAACAATGAAGTACGATATTGTAGTCTCTATTACCTACAAGTTTAATTATAAGGTCGTTAAACAATGAAGTACGATGTAGTCTCTGTTACCTATAAGTTTAATTATAAGGTAGTTAACTTAATAATATTGTTTCTTAGAAGTTTGTCAGGCTTCACATTAGTATAGGTGTCCCCAACTCGCGATTCCCGGGGCCCATCCGTGCTTTATTATTGTTACCTTATAATTTCTGCCCTTTTAAGGTTGTGACCCTCGGGCCCTCGTTGAAATAAACCTTGTGGCCCTGTTACGGAAAAGGTTGATAACAGTATCAAAATTTCTTGGATGGTTAAAACTCGGCGTGTTTTAATGTGCATTATATGAATGTAAAACTATTGTTGCAAGGGCCTTTCAATGCACATAAAACGAAGCTAATGAAATGAAAACTTCATCGAACCGTCTAGTCTCATTGGCGACGTATTCTATAATCTATAAAAGTATCTGCCGAACAGCTATTCGTCGATTAAAATATTCTCCAGGAAATCAGTCGTTTTTAAATCCCACGTTACACATAAAGACGAGACAGGACATATTTACTTTTCTATAAAATCAAAACCACCTACTTCTCGATTATTCGAGTTACTCAGAATACAGTTAACAATATCTATTGTATTTATTAATATATCCGTTCTATGTTCAGTTCTTTGCAGACATAGCCGATATTAATTTTTCCTGGCTAGGTGTTATTATCACAGTGTGACACACTTTGTTGACACAGCATGCATATTGTGAACTATGCATATCAACTACAGTATTATAAAGAAATCCACTGGGGCTTGACTTGTTTTCAAATAAGTACTATTATCAACCTTTATTCGTACTTTATATCGCTACAATATTGGTATGGCGTCCGAACAGAAACCGAACCAGGTAGATCTGCAAATACCTGCATTATAGAATTGGAAAGCAACCAACTGGACAAAGTGTGATTAGATTATTATAGGAGCAGAGTATTTTTTTTATATACTTTCCTAAATCAACATACCCCCCCCCCCCACACACACACGAAAAAAACACCTACAATAATTATAAGCAAAATCGACGCTTTACAAATTAAACGATTAATGGGAATTTTTAAAGCTAATTGCAAGAAAATGGAAAACCTCCACTATGTATGTCAAAAGACAGATTTCCACCCGATTGGAGTTATACAAGGATGAGTGTTGAGGCCAACTCTCTTTAACTTTTATATTAATGACCTTCAACAATATGTTTGTTGTTTGCAGCCAACATTTGGTGTACTATGGTTGTTCAGGGTGAACAATTTAGTTTGGATCAATGGGATGTTGTCAACCATAACCAAAAAATATATTAAAGATACATTATGGAAGGAGGACAGAAATCCAAAATTTAAAGATACATACTGGGAAATTAGACAAAGAGCTGGCAGTTCTCGCTATAATAGTTAAAAATTAGATAATGTAAAGGAAATTTGCTGAAAATTTCAGTCAAATTGATTCGCTCTGAACCGAGAATTTAGCGATTGAATTTTGGGCCTAGCCTTGATCATCATTACTAAAGTCGGTACGATAAAATACATAGTCTCGATTATCCATTTTCTTGATTTAATCCTGAATGGAGTTGAGCACCAGATCGGATCCTAATCCAGTAAATATTACAGGCTAGCGATGACATTGAGAGAGTTGATTATGGTCTGGATAAGTTAATGAATGTCTAATTAATAATATTGCAGGCTTAAAGAAAGACCTGCAATAGGCAGATTTAGCTCTTGCATAATGTATGTTTAATGTAGCAACATTAATATATATCGTCAAAGACTGTCAACTCTAACACTAACAGGCTAAAGAAGCTAGGATTACAACTAGTGTGTAATCAGTGGTTATAATCCTTACTTTTAATAATTATCAAATTAAATAAAATTACTATATTTTCAATATCTTTAAAATGGTGTTGCTATTTGAAGTTTGAATTGTTGTTTGTTTTGTGTTTGAATCAAACAAGCCTAAGAAAATATAACATAAACGTTATAGCCTCATGTTCAAAGCTGGTGTAGACCCAGATTTGCAGGATCCACGGCAAGGCCAATAAAGATATTAGAATTATCACCGTGAAGGTTCTGGGGCATTTATGCCTAGGCACCATTCCAAAAGATGTGGCTATGTGTTGGTTTTATTTGAATATTAGACATCGCCGAATGTTAAGAAAATACTTATGGCAAGAATCTAATATTGACATCAATTGGGAAATATCAGTGGTTCTACTATCACTCCTGTATACTAGGACTTTTGGAGTTACTTCCCTTTTAGTATATCAGTTAATATTCATGTTACATTACAAGTTGTAAGGTTGTGTATTTACACGTTCAAGGCGCGGTGTAACTCCAGTACGCCCACGTAATTAATAGAATTGTGTCGAGCTTGTTGGCCTGTTTTTCTCTTACAAAAACCAAAAGGTTATTGTATGCTTTAATACACTGCCTTGACGCAGTCAAACTTTATCCATTTTTCTCCCTACTCTATGATCATACGGGTTCTTGTAGTAAAAAATCGAGCCGGTAAAATCTCGACAGGACTTTGGTCAGACAACCGTGACATGTGGTTATGGCTTTTGGAGTTACCCCCTCCCCCCCCCCCCACACACACACATTCCTCCTATCCCCTACCATGAGAACGACTAAACGATATCCCTTATCAGGCCCACCATACTGCACTATCGACAAGGTGGAGCCACTCTGTAGGTTACTTGATATGCCTTGTTTCAAAGAGCAACACTTTAATTTGGAGTGGGAATGATCCTGATAAAACAATGTTTTTATTGTAAATTTAATAAAGAACATATTACATTAATGTGAGTCTTTTTTTTTCCATTTTGCAGTGCCTTGATAATCGAGGAAATGTCAAATGCTCAAACACCTATAACTTCGTTCAGAATAAAGTAATTCTATTGAAATTTTCAATATATCTATTCATTTATCATTATCTATTTTAGAACTATAAACATTATCTATTTTAGAACTATAAGCATTATCTATTTAGAACTATAAGCATTATCTATTTTAGAACGATTAACGTTATCTATTTTATTTATAATTCGTATAGCAAGAACGGTCAACTCTTTTATCTAAAGCTTAGTTTTCTTTAGATATCTCTAGGATGTGGTTTATAACTTATATTTGATATATATTAGTTCCTGTCCATTTTTCAATACCTTGATCACGCTAAATTTCTTGCAACATCGACATTGATCCAGCAGAAGCATTTGCAACAAATTTCGCGCGGTATCTCTCGCTAAAGGTTGATGCATCTACAACTAAATCCACCTCGTTCTCGTTTGTCTCTATTGAATTATGGGTAGACGAAGTCATCAACATCCGTTCTGTTACGTCATTATTATTATCAGCATCTCGGGAGTGACCATTAACATCTGCAAATTCTTCCTTATTTAGGTCTGCGGACATGGAATTTCTTGAAGGAAGTTCTCGAGATTTTATGGGCACTATGTCATACACTGGCCACGATTGCTGGAATTTTCTTAAAGTGGCATTAAACTCAGCTTGAAACTGAACACTGTTCGCATTAAAGTTGGGATCTGACCCTTTATTAGCGAAAACATGGCGAAACACAATGGGCATCAATCCACCGGCAACGGTTGCCAACATTTGATTTGTCGAGGAAATATTATATACATCACCAAAGGCCATTACTACAATAATAAAAAACAACAAAAAACAAATTAGTTTGAAAAGCTCCAAAAAGGTACCAAAATTAGTTCTATACAGTGGCCCAGGGCATCCATGATATTTCATCTCAATAGCATCGAAGAAGAATTTTTCAGAGAAATAAGGCGTGTCTTCTTGATCCAGAAAGACCAGGAACCCAGAGGTCTGCCACTTGATGATTCCATCTCTTACCGTAAGATAAATATCAGATTTTGTATTATTCTCGCACTCCACACGAAACACAGTATTCTTCTGGTACATGGCATCAGCTTGCGCTGTATCTGTAATTTTATCCTTTTCGTGCTCTAAGATGTGACTGGTAATAACTTTGTGAAAGTTAAGATATTTCTTATAGACTTTACCAAAACAATCACGAACGTATAAAACTAGCAAGAATATAACAAAAATATATCGAACAGTCACGTCAGCATTAATAATAATTCCTATTAATGTGTATACGCCAACTTCCACGAAAAACGATATACATTCCATGGCCAGAAATGTTAAAGACCAAAATGATACGATAACACCTAAAATCACAACGAACTGTAGAAAAAGGTCCTTCTTAAACAAATTCCCCTTCTGCCGAAAATCCGCTTGTTTGAAGATCTTGCATCTAATAGTGAAGGACTCTGGACAAAGACAGATGAACAGCTGTATCAGTAGTCGTAACGTTAGGTTGATTGTTGGGATGAAGTAGAAGATGAACACCACGCTAAATAGAGGGGAGAGGATAATCCAAAAAGGCACCACCAGTATGAACCCAAGAATCCCTAAAGTATCGAAAGGAACTAAAGCCAAGTTCATCGCCCAGTTACAAACTCCTAGTTTCGATTTCTCTTTCATATCTCTGAAACAGTCTCTTAAAACCATTTTAAATTTTTCTTGAAAGGCTTTCGTCAAAGCCCCATAAACCAGAGAATCTAGGGCTAAGACAATGTAACAGATCAAAAAGATTCCATGAAGGGGTGACAAGTGAAGGGTAAAATTTCTTCCAAACGGTGTTTTTAATCCTCTGCTGTTGGCTACTTCCCTTCTCAGGTTTATATCATCATGCTCAAAGCTGGTGTAGATCACGATTCGCAAGATCCACGGCACGGCCAATAAAACTATTTGAATTAATTTCATGAAAGTTCTGAGACATTTATGCCAAGGTAGTTTTCCAAATCCAGGATTAAGGTTACCGCATATACTTTTATCACAGCACGGTTTAAGAGTTTCGGTGAACCTTATTTTACAGCGACAGAAATTGTTATATAAATAGCGGAAAACACCAACCGGCACGCAATTTTCACGTATCAGACGATGCTGGCTAACAGAGAGTCGGAAATCATTCAATTCCACTTCGTAAATTTTGTCCAAGTTCATAGTATTTAGCACTGTCTTAAAGTATTCCATGCCTTGAACTCTACCCAGTTTGACATTTTTATTTGGACTTTCGTATGATTCGGGAAATCTGGTGGCGACAACTTTAATTTTTTTCTTTTCTTGCTTTTTCGTGTGGTAGTGATACTCAGTCGCTGTGAATTTCTTAAGATATAATTTTTCTGGAATCAACAGAGGACTGAACAAAAGTATCAAAATTTTAATAAAGACTATAAATATAACCAAAACATTTATCCAAACTCCTCGTACACTATCCTTACATATTAATACTCCACCAGGACCATAATGACAGCAGTTATACACAAAGGCAGCATAACCATTATCATCGCGAACATACATGTTGCAGACGTATTCCTCTGTTTCAATGGTTGGTGTTGGCTTAGTTCGATCGACTTCTTTGAAATCATATAAAAGTGTTTCTCGTATGAGAGATGTCGTTTCGTGTACTGATAATGCACCAATGCAACCGTCTGGTTCATCATACATAACAACTGTCATTGCCTCTACCCCTATCCGCATAGCATCAAGAGACAACAGTTCATAATTTTCATCCAGCATCAACAGACTTCTAGCTTGACTGTTCATTATCCGTACCCAATGATTCAACCTAAAACTCATGCCACCTTTCGTATGAAGCATTCTGTCGGGGTAATTCTTGAATTTAAGATCGTATTCGATCATTTTAAAATCAGTCTTCAGTAATCTAACAACCTTATCCCGAACATTTACATCCACTGGACGAATCGTGCAGTTGATTGTCTCTGAGATGATGCTTGATCTGTGGAATTAAGACCAACAGCAGTGTTTGATGAAATCAGTGCAACGAACCACCCCAATAACATTTGCACAAGAATCCTTCGGTACATTTTCGGTCGTGTAACGTATCCAAATAGTGTAATGACAGGAAATAGGATTAGTCAATTGTACATTTAGTACACTGAAAAAAAACTTGTGTTGTTTTGCATTGCATTAACACAAACTTGTGTTCTTTTTAATGCATTAACACAAATCTTGTGTTTTTTCCATATAATTAACACAAGTAATGTGTACCGTCAACAAATATTTTTTTTTTAAATTTGAACTCCATACAAAGTCTTAATCCGGGGGCCCACAAGTAAGAGAAAGGTATTTTTTACTCAGACAATATAGCCAGACAGACTTGAATGCTAATTGGTGTTAAGATGTCTGTAGTTAAAATAAAGTTGGGCCCAATAAACTGGTAGATCAAAGGCCTGTTGAGCGCTCATGCCCGGTGTGATTTTAACAATTTACTCCAAATGCGTTGACAAGAAAATAAGTAAAACTGTTATTGAATGTGATTGGTTGATAAAATCAACGTACTATAGGCTACATTTTGTCTGCGATATCATCTCGGTGGAAGCGGACATTAAATGAAGTGATTTCACACAATTAATTTAACATTTAACAACGTGCTGAAATGATTTTGGAGCAGTGATATGTTTGACAAATGTAAGCTAATGGTCACATAGAATACAAGACCGCAGGTTTGTGAATATTTATATAAAAAAAATAATACCATGTATGTAATTTAGCATCGATATTGTTTCTCTGTATAATATTAGTATTTCGTTTCCTTAAAAAAAACTCCCAACAATTTAAACCGGAAGTTCATGTTTATAATATGGCGCGGTCAGGAAAAAAATTTCGGCATGTTATTATCAAATCTGTTCAAATTTTCTGAAATCATGCTTAATTAACATTAGTTGTTCGGCGCTACGATGTTGTTCAAATACATACATTACAGAATCACATTATGATTAAAGCAGAAACGGCTCGACTTGAACCAGCAGGTAAGAATCTGTTTTGAAATTACATCTTGGGAGGTTGGATTGGCGTTGGAGACCCGATTGGCGGCCATTTTGATTCTTGTTTCATGATTTTTTTATATTATAACGATTTTGCCAAGAGTAGACATAAACGCGGGCACAGACTAGAAAAAAATCTTTTTACACTTTTGTGTTAGTTGAATTGTAATCTAATTTATGTTTAAAAAAACAACCTTAAATCTAATAAGCAGACGGAAGATATGGACGAACAACAAGAAGAAGTTATGGAGGTCCCAACAACTGAACCTATGGAAGTAGAAGAATCGTTTACAGCCGAAACCCGATACGGTGTGCCAGTTCCGGTCATGGAGTCCTCCATCTCAGACGATGCCGACGTTAGTGTCTTCTGCGACGAAGAACCCGTAGTGGTGTATACGCAGGTAGAAGCTGGTACCTCCCGTGGCAAGTCCAATTTGTTTGACAACCAAGGGTTTAGTTATAGTTAAAATATCCAAGCCAAGTTGTCCTAATCTGGAGGTAGTTCGTGTAACCAATACATTATAATAGGAAGCAATATATATATATATATATAGTCCATAATAGCAAATATAATAAAGTATAATTGCTACTCGTCTTATTGGCTACGTATTTGTTCTTTATGTCACATAATAAAAGTCTCTGCACAAAGCCTTTTAATAGATTAAAATAATCTCCAGGATTGGTCGGTTAAACCTACTCTAAAGGAGCTAAGTCTCTAACTCAATAATTTCCATAATGTTCAAAATTAAAAACACGAATTAGTATTCAATATTGTTCGATATTCCTAACACAATTGTCATTTTATAATTACTACACGTGTCGTGTACCCTATGGTTTCGGGTGCCATTTTGTAATGAACAAATAAAAACATATCCTACAACACAATGTGGAAGTAATTAGTAATGACTGATTCTCAAACGACAAAATAATAATTTAAAAAAACGTATAGAATGCACTAAGCAGGCGTAAACGACTGCCGTTCAATTCAAACTGTTCACGCATTTCATCGAGCATGATTGAGTAGAAATTACAATATTGTTTTTAAAAATTGAATATAAATCACTTTACAGACATTCATATTACATTAATATGTGCTTATCGAACCACTTTGGTCTATTTCAAGGTTTCCAAAAAAGAAAAAGAAAAAAAACCTGAGCCATACACCCTTTAAGCATAAAGAACGAAGCAAGGTAGGTTCACTTTTTTGGAGAATCAGAACGCCTCTTCACTTCTCGTTTATTGGAACTACATAGAATACAGTTAACAATATCTATTGCAGTTATTAATATATGTTCAATTCTGTGAATACATAATCGATATTAATTTTTCCGGGCCCGGTATTATTATCACAGTCGTCAATTGAATCTTGGCTTATTTTCAACAACGTACTATTATACCCTTTATTTTATGTCACAACAAGATATGCTATAGTTTGTTTTATAGCCAGAGCAACACATATGGCGTCATTTCATAAATAAGGTGACCCAGGTGGATTTCCAAATACCTGTTTTATAAAATAGGAATTTACTTTACTAAACATATGTGAAGTGCAATATGTGATCAGATTATGTGAACAATTTATTACATCTGAAATAAAATTACCCAAACCACCAAAAAAACATACAGAACAATAAACACCCCATAACACGCTTTACAATCTATGCTTTACAATCTACGCTTTACGCTTTACAAAATCTCGAGATTAATGGGGAATTGTAAAGCTAATCGTTTACATGTATACATATAGAAAACCTCTCCATGTCAAAATTTAGATTTCCACCCGATAGGAGTTATACAAGGATGAGTGCTGAGACCGGATCTCTTTAACTTTTATATTAATGACCTTCAACAATAAGTTTGTTGTTTGCAGTTAGTAATGATTTGGATTTTTTTTACAGGTCTTTTTTCGGGAGGGGAAAGGTGGGGGGGGGGGGGCAACTGTGAAGCCCGTTTCCATGCGCGCGTTTTCGCCAGTTACATAAAAAAGGTCCCGTAGCACTTGCATAAGATCGAATTTTTTGCCGGGCACGAAGACTCGTACATGGGAAACAGACCTTATATAAATTATTAATTTGGCGTTTATTTATAAATCATTAATTAGGCATTTGTTTACACGACAAACCCACAATGAACTCTTTAAACGCTCGGATGAACGTTATATTGAATTGATTAAAACATCATCAATATTTCATAATCTAACGTTAACATGGATAAACGAGACTTTATTATGTTTAGCAATTGTACTTGATAATCGGGGGGGGGGGGTGTTGGATGGCCGAACTACGCGCAGGCGAATTATTGAAATAAAACATTAAACCATATGTTAGTCCCGAAATGACCTAGTTTGTGTCGAGTGGAAGTTAAACCCAATCTCTCTCTCTCTCTCTCTCTCTCTCTCTCTCTCTCTCTCTCTCTCTCTTGATAATCGAAAACATGTCAAATGCTCAAACACTTATAACTTCGCGGAGACTAAAGTAATTCTCCTGAAATTGTCAAGATATGTTTTCTTTAATCAATATCTATTTTAAGAGAGATACCAAAACAGTGGGACCTTATGCCTCCGTAAAGTCTTAAAGGGACAATAACACTCTTGCTGGCTTGAAAGCTCCAGAAAATAAATAATATCTCTATCTAAGTACTAGATGTTTAAGTGTCCTACCTGTTGTGTAAATTATCCATTACATCCTATTTTACTTGTCCAGAGGGTTCGATAATATTTTTAAATCGAAGTTTCATTTGAAAAGGTTTACGTTAGACGTTTCAAACCATTATGTTGAATTTTTCAAAATTTTTAAATAAGGTGTGTTAAGATGAAATTTATATCATCAATTAATTGAAATATTCTAAAATAGTACAATTTGTTGACCAGAATAAAGATTGGGATATATTATTCAGTTACAACAAGAGTGGTATTGAGCCTTTAACACTAAAGATAAATTTCGCATATGAGGAAAATGTCCGAAACATGGCAATCTAAACAACAAATTATCGCTTTAGTTTTATCCTATCCGTCTCAAAATCTGAGCTTGCAATATACTGTGTCTTATAAGAGCAGAAAAGGGTTGATTACTTATAGTGGTTATAATCCCTTCTTTTTATAATAAGGAATTTTATCTTGGCGTTGCCATTTGGAGTTTGTACTGTTGTTTGTTTTAACTTTGGGTTAGAGTCAAGCATACATTTTCCCCTAATCTATGATCATACGGGTTCTTATAGTAAACAATCGAGCAGGTAAAATCTCGACAAGAGTTTGGTCAGACAACTGTGAAATGTGGCTAGGGCTTTGGTAGTTACTTCCCTTTAGTATATTACTTCTATTGAATTTCAACGATTACTGCACGCCAATGTGTAGACGGGTTCTCTGTTTTTCGTACAATCTGAGTGTCTAGACGATGTCCTTTATCAGCCCCAACACCCGCCCCTCCGTCCTACCCTACTTACAAGGTGGAACCACGCTAAAAAAACCGGATGAACTTTCTCAGTCAACATGAGGACTGAACACGAGGTTAATGAGCCGGAGCTCTACCCCCTCCATCCCCGCCCCGCCTTCATCCCCTACCATCCGAACGACTAACCGATGTTCCTTATCAGGCCCAACGTAATGCATTACATGTTTACTTGTTATCCGTTGATTCCAAGAGCAACACTTTAATTTGGAGTGGGAATGATCCTGACAAAACAAAAGTTTTTATTCTAAATTGAATATAGAACAGACTATATACTTTTATATTACATTAATGTGAATCGTCTAATTGGTGTTGTGTGTCCTTTTCTTTCATTTTGCATTGACTTGTTTTGTTTTCTTTAGATATCCCCAGGATGTGGTTTATAACTTATATTTTATATATATTAGTTCCTGTCCATTTTTCAGTGCCTTGATCTCGCTAAATTTCTTGCAACATAGACATAGATCCAGCAGAAGCATTTGCAACGAATTTTGCTCGGTATCTCTCGCTAAAGTTTGATACATCTACAATCAAATCTACCTCGTTCTCGTTTGTCTCTATTGAATTATGGGTAGACGAAGTCATCAACATCCGTTCTGTTACGTCATTATTATTATCAGCATCTCGGGAGTGACCATTAACATCTGCAAATTCTTCCTTATTTAGGTCTGTGGCCATGGAATATCTTGAAGGAAGTTCTCGATATTTTATTGGCACTATGTCATACACTGGCCACGATTGCTGGAATTTTCTTAAAGCGGCATTAAACTCAGCTTGGAACTGAACACTGTCCGTATTCAAGGTTGGGTCTGTGCCCTTTCCAGCGAAAACATGGCGAAATATAACAGGCATTAATCCACCGGCAACGGTTGCCAACATTTGATTTGTCGAGGAAATATTATATACATCACCAAAGGTCATTACCACAATGATAAAAAACGACAAAAACAAAATTAGTTTGAAAAACTCCAAAAAGGTACCAAAAATAGTTTTATATAGTGGCCCAGGGCATCCATGGTATTTCATCTCAATAGCATCGAAGAAGAATTTTTCAGAGAAATAAGGCGTGTCTTCTTGATCCAAAAAGACAAGGAACCCAGAGGTCTGCCACTTGATGATTCCATCTCTTACCATAAGATAAATATCAGGTTTTGAATTATCGTCGCACTCAACACGAAACACGGTATTTTCCTGGCATATGGCATCAGTTTTTGCGATGTTTATTATTTTTTCCATTTCTTGATTTAAAATATGATTGGTAATAACTTTGTAAAAGCTAAGATATTTCTTATAGACTTTACCAAAACAATCACGAACGTATAAAAGTAGCAAGAATATAACAGAAATATATCGAACAGTCACGTCAGCATTAATAATAATTCCTATTAATGTGTACACGCCAACTTCCACGAAAAACGATATACATTCCATGGCCAGAAATGTCAAAGACCAAAATGATATGATAACACCTAAAATCACAACGAACTGAAGAAAAAGGTCGGTCTTAGACAAATTCCCCTTCTGCCGAAAATCCTCTTGTTCGCTAAGCTTGTTTAACCGTAGTTTTTCTTTCATTGGTTCATATCTGGCTTTGAAGATCTTGCATCTAATAGTGAAGGACTCTGGACAAAGAAAGATGAATAGCTGTATCAGTAGTCGTAACGTTAGGTTGATTGTTGGGATGAAGTAGAAGATGAACACCACGCTAATTAGAGGAGAGAGGATAATCCAAAAAGGCACCACCAGTATGAACCCAATAATCCCGAAAGTATCGAAAGGAACTAAAGCCAAGTTCATCGCCCAGCTACAAACTCCTAGTTTTGATTTCCCTTTCATATCCCTGAAACAGTCTCTTAATACCATTTTAAATTTTTCTTGAAAGGCTTTCGTCAAAGCCCCATAAACCAGGGAATCTAAGGCTAGGACAATGTAACAGATCAAAAAGATTCCATGAAAGGGTGTCAAGTGAAGGGTAAAACTTCTTTCAAACGGTGTTTTTAATCCCATGCTGTTGGCTACTCCCCTTCTCTGGGTTATATCATCATGCTCAAAGCTGGTGTAGATCACGATTCGCAAGATCCACGGCACGGCCAATAATACTATTTGAATTAATTTCATGAAAGTTCTGAGACATTTATGCCAAGGCACCATTCCAAATCCAGGATTAAGGTTACCGCATATACTTTTATTACAGCACGGTTTAAGAGTTTCGGTGAACCTTATTTTACAGCGACAGAAATTGTTATATAAATAGCGGAAAACACCAACCGGAACGCAATTTTCACGCAACAAACGATGTTGGCTAACAGAGAGTCGGATATCATTCAATTCCACTTCGTATATTTTGTTCAGTTTCATAGTATTTAGCATTGTGTTGAAAAAGTCCATGCTTTGGATTCTATCTAATTTGACAACTTTATTAGCACAATTGAAAGATTCTGGAAATCTAGTGGCGACAACTCTAATTGTTTTCTTTTCTTGGTCTTTCGGGTGGTAGTGATACTCAGTCGCTGTGAATTTCATAAGATATAATTTTTCTGGAATCAACAGAGGACTGAACAAAAGTATCAAAATTTTAATAAAGACTATAAATATAACCAAAACATTCATCCAATCCCCTCGTACAATATCCTTACATATTAATACTCCATCAGGATCATAGTGACAGCAGTTATACACAAAGGCAGCATAACCATTATCATCGCGAACATACATGTTGCAGACGTGTTCCTCTGTTTCGAGGGTTGGTGTTGGCTTAGTTCGATCGACTTCTCTGAAATCATATAAAAGCGTTTCTCGTATGAGAGATGTCGTTTCGTGTACTGATAATGCACCAATACAGCCACCTGGTTCGTCAAACATATCCACTTCCATTGCCTCTACCCCTATCCACATAGCACCAAGAGACAACAGTTCATAATTTCCATCCAGCATCAACAGACTTCTAGCTTGACTTTTCATCGTCCTTACCCAATGACTCAGCCTAAAACTCATAGCACTTTTTGTATTAAGCATTATGTCGGGGTAATCCTCGAATTTAAGATCGTATTCGATCATTTTAACACCAGTCTCTAGTAATCTAACAACCTTATCCCGAACACTTACATCCACTGGATGAATGGTACAGTTGATTGTCTCTGATGATGCTTGATCCGTGGAATTAAGACCAACAGCAATGTTTGATGAAACCAATGCAACGAACCACCCCAATAACATTTGCACCACAATCTTGCGGTACATTTTCGGTCGTGTAACGTATCCAAATAGTGTAATGACAGGAAATAGGATTAGTCAATTGTACATTTAGTAGTTAAAATATCCAAGCCAAACCTTCCTAATGTGGACGTAGTTCATGTAACCCATACATCATAACCCGAAACAAGTGTCAACTGCAAATCCACAGTTTATAAAGCAACTCACATAAAGGAGATTGCCGTTAGTCTTAAAGGTGCACATTTTAACTAAGGTCGATTTCAATCTGTGAAAATGGTGAATCATGGCTAATATACGCAATACCAAATACTTTTTACGGATCCATGCCCAAAATACACACACACACACACACACACACACACACACACACAAAAAAAACCCCTTATTTGAACAATGGTCAACATTCATTCTTTAAATGCGTATTCGAGACTACTCAAGGATCAATGTTTAAATTTTTCGAATCTTTTCACAGTTGTACCTTTGCCAGCTACGCGTTTGATCTGAAGTAGGCCTCTTGAATATTTGCATATTAAACCCTGGAGCGCATTGCAATTCAATATGATTAATATGGTTGTTATCCATGGATTACGAAAGCCCATTACTGTATAATTATTGGGGCATAAAAACGATCCCCCCCCCCCCCGCATTACATATTATATTTTAAAAAATGTATCAATTTCCTAGAACATCCGGTACCACTTATCAGTCAACATGCCAGGGAGTACTGATCCAAACAACTAAAATTTAATATGATCTCCCATAACTGCATTTCACTTTCTCGCTAGAGCATTGCATTTATTTAATTGCTATTTATTATTATCTAGCAGGTGGTGCAAAACCAAAATTAAAATATAAAAAAGTGAATTCTACGTGGCAGTAATAGTCTTTCGTAGTAGACAGCGGCCATTGAAATAAATCATAAATTATAAATCTACTCATCACTTTAAACAAACAAACCATAAACGTTTCGGGTATTATATATCCTGACATTTTTTAAAATGATTTACGATTTTCAATAAAGAGGAGTGTGGGTGGGGTAGTGTGTGTGCGAGAGAGAGAGAGAGAGAGAGAGAGAGAGATGGTGTTTAACGAGCACTTAACATAAACTACGTCATTTCGGGACTAACATATAGTTTAATACAGTACCAAATAATGATTATCTACAATACAAAGTAATTAGTATTTACAATACAAAGTAATTAGTATTTACAATACAAAGTAGTAAATATTTACAATTGAAAAGTACATCTAAAATTTGTTAGCTTTTGTGAAGTCTTTACCGGAGAGCAATAGAAGGCCTCAAATCAATATTTATACCTTTTAGTTTAAAAGTATTATCGTCATTTTTATACATATCGTACACTATAGATTGTCGAAACAATTTAAAAAGCAGTATCTTGCGTTTATAAACGATTTTCACTTTGATTCACAGAAAAAGTTTAAGCGGAACACTATCGGTTGCATATTTTCAGGTGTTAACATCATGAGGCGGGTATCATCGTAGGTACCAAGAGCAGGAACACAACCAATCCTAAAATAAAACATATTTAAAATACAGATGTGACGTCACCCTTTGATGTTGGCGTACCATTATTTCAAATAATGGTACGGGCCACTTGCCAAGCGTACATTATTTACACTAGTTGAACTTTTGGACCCGCGTGACGTATTTCATTACCAAAGCACGTGCGAGTGTCTGTAGTCTGTAATTTGCCTCAATGAGCAACCTTTTGGTTGGAATTCCAGCGCTATATAAGATTATTATTTTTATTATTATTAAACAATTATATTATCCATTTCTGTAGCATTACATGATGTCCTATTTAAACATGCATTATGCAAGAGCTAAATCTGCCTATTGCAGGTCTTTCTTTAGGCCTGAAATGTTATCTAAAGTATTAATTAGACATTAATTAACTGATCCAGGCCATAATCAACTCTCGATGGCATCAGATTTCTCCGATATTAAATAGATTAGAATGGTTCAGCGATACTTCGATTTACTCAAATATGGAGGACCGAGACTTAGCTTCGATCAACCAGTACGGTGGTTGAAATTATTGCACACGTCTGTCAAACCTTCAAAGGCTCGCAATAGAGTAATTTGAATGGAATTTTCAAATTATTCATTTTATACCATCTACTTTCGAACTATTATAGCAAGAGTGGCTAGTTCTTTATCTAAATCTTACATAATGTATCTTTAATAAAACTTATTAACGAATTTGAAACCAATATGGTCGAGGCCATAATATTGTTACGAGCGTTCTTTTTAAGCTTCATAGAATTTTCTTAATGAAAAAGTCGAACCGTCGCAGATTCTTTTGATTTTATTCATTCATTATTTAGAATCAAAATATAAAACATCAGCTGTGAGGTTATGACGGTAACTGTCTGTCAACGTTTATAAACAAATCACTTTATTCTTTGGATTTCACATTATAACCTATCCTTCTCATTTCACAATCAATGAAGCGAAAACTGACCAATCAAAGTAGCTATAATGGAAACCAGTGATTACGTTTCTAGTGTAAGGAAAGATTTGTAATATAAGAATCTTCAATGAAAAAAAATGGAATTAAACAGTTAGAAGGTTTAATGGATCCATGTGATTTAAAGCGTCGACACATGGATCCAAAATTTTCACAGTCTACAACAGAATACAATACAGAACAGCTGTATTCATCCGCAAAAAAAAATAGTACCTAAAATTCATGTACATTATGTAGGTTTAAACGTCAAATGAGGTCAAATGAATAGAGACGTCTTTAATATATACTAAATATTCGTATCATCCCAAATCGACAATAAAACAGTGAGAAAAAGTAATGGCAATCTAATTAACATAAAATTTACGACATAATGGATTCTTCAATGTTTTGATGGTGATCATGAAGAAAATAGGCCTACATCTGTTCTCAGGAATCCGATAAGATTTTCAAAAAAAAGATCCGTAGAATTATAGATTGTTATTCCACAAAGTCGAAAGGTATGTTAGATTTTTCATTCAGTCAAGTTAGAGCGAGTTTATTATCGTACTTTGAGCTCCAAACCCGATAGAAATAAAGGCGGAAGTGGCCATAATAGTTTTAGAGATCACTACGTGATGGCGCTCCTGCGTCGCGACAAACGGGGCCGATTTGTCTAGCCAACAATGTTACGTTATACACTAGCCAATCATCTTACCTGTTAAATAAATCCCAAATAAACTGGACGTAAAGGATGCAAGGTAACACATGTTGGCGTCTGAATAACGACCATTTGTTAATAGAAGCTTTGCTCGTCTATTGGTCAGCCAGGCTACCATACCAAATACGGGATTGAAGATACAAGCAACAAAGGCTAATATTTTGTAATCCGGTGGTCGCAGTCTTACTTGTATCTGAAATTGGAAATGGTTATCAATCGTTTAGGAACAGAACAGTTAATACATTTTTTTATTGCTTTTTGAGAATTTCAACATCGAGTCTTTACCCGAAACGCAAGCAAACAACATAAAATGGACTTTACTGCACCACTGGGCTAATAAAGACGGCGCAACGAAACGAAAAAAAAAATGGTTTGGCTCTTTCTGTAGGCTTTTTAATGACTTTTTAAGAGGCTGGCAGCTGGGAGCGAGTCAGTACAGTAAAATTTCACAGACATTGCAAGAATTTTAAACAACAAATATCAAATGATGTCAAGGGATCCGGGCACTCGGCAAACCTCGGCAGATTCCGTTACTCTACATCTAGCCTCGGCTGTATGACGGTAAGAGATATGTACCTACGCCTATACAATTGCGATGCGGCACCGGTTTACTTATGAGGAAAACTTGCCGCTTTTAAAAAGAAGTTATCAAAATTGCGTCTTTCGAAGCGTGTGTAGAATTTTCAGTGCAAAGTTGCCCTTGTTTGAAGAATAAACATGACAGAAAACAGCTCCAGAGTTTGAAATATTTGTATGATAAAACATTCCTCAAAGGCGTCGTCATGGGCAGCGCCGTTGGTTATTTGAAAGTAGTTCCAGTGGCAGACTTCGTCATACAGCCGAGGCTAGATTTAGGGTACTGGAATCTGCTGAGGGTTGCGGAATGGGGATCCAGGGACCAGTCGAAAGCGTCAACTGTGGTGTATAGCCCCTGTCCTATAATGATACAGACACAAGCTAAAACGTCACGCGACCGGTCTATAGTGATACAGACTTTACTTACAAGGAAAAAGAAAACAAAACAAAGCACCACAAGCTAAAACGTCATGCGACCGGTCTTGACGTCATGAGTTAGAACGTCAATTTTGTTTTTAAACAATAATAATGGCAATAATCCGGTTAAAAGTTTGAAAAACGCTAAAACTAAAAATTAATAAAGTGTAGGTAGCTTATACTAATTACGAATAAATGTATTTTATAGAAAAAAAAGATCTACATCGTATTTGATAGAACAAAATTCCACCTGTCCATTGTCATCTGATTGAGAGTCATCATCTTCGTTAATTAACATTTCCATCAATGTATCACCCATTGTGTCTGTCAAACTATGCTATCTGCTGCAAATGGTATTCCAAATAATAAAATGTCTACTTGTGGTATCGTCTATGAGAGCTTGGAGGGCTTTCCGGCTTCAGCCTAGCTCTAACTGTCTGGCTTGTAACCGAATTCACTAACTCAATAAAGAACTGGTTTCATAGTACGGTCATTAGAAACTGAATTTATTGCTCGGTCATGTAAATGCACCCCGAAAATTATATTAAATACCAATCCGAATTCACTAACTAAATGTGGAATCCTGTAAACTCTGTTAGAATAGGAAGCAACCTGGTTCTTCAATTCAATTCGATCTACCTGGCACAAACCTGACAAATTCACTGCTATAACCTATTTTCAATTTAATTTATTCAACATATTGTCAAACGAAACTTCCCGGAACCAACCCGACAAATATCGGCTTAATTCTTTTTACGCAATTACAGTTTTCGTTTCTTCAGTGATGTCGCTTTGATCGGTATGAAGTATTCATTGTAAACTCGGTTCAACCGCTTTCTGTTTGCAGCTAAGTATCCCTTGTAAAATCCGGTCAACCACTTTTATCCGTATGAAACGAAGTATCTCTTGTAAAATCCGGCAACCGCTTTTATCTGTATGAAGTATCCCTTGTAAAATCCGAAAATCCGTTCAACGCTTCTGTTTGCAATGGAGTACCCCTTGTAAAATCCGTTTAACCGCTTTTAACTGTATGAAGTATCCCCAGTAAAATCCGTTCAACAAAATACAAACCAATATGAACACGTCCACTGTTTTAGTTGCTATAATATTTTCATCTCTAGTACTTATAGTTTATTAGGCTCGTATGCACCTGGTTGGGTCACGTTAGTTGTGCACCCAATTTGCTGTTTGACTCAAAATATGATATATAATATTACATTTATTTACACTGTTATGATAGAAGATAGAAAAAACAATTGTAAAACGCTTGATGGAAGATACAAACACCCATTGTATAACATTTACAATCGTATCATCCTAATCTCCTCAAATATCACATTATATTATACATATAAATATAAATATATATATACTTGGATTTTATTACGCCATTAGGTTAAAATGACATTTTATTGGGAATAAAATATTATTGGTTGTGTGTATCGACTGTCAGGAGAGAGAGAGAGAGAGAGAGAGAGAGAGAGAGAGAGAGATGAAATGAAATGGGGTTTAACGTCCTACTGTTCTGCTCCTAAACTGGGCTAATGAAGACGGTCATACGCCATACAGTGTGCTATGAGGGGAATTTTGCCCCGGCAGCGGCACTACGGCCTACTCTTATATCGAATTCCAACTGCCAAGTAATCTTTTACGTGCACGCCAATGTGTACACGGGGGGTCTTTAGCAGTGGGAGAAAACTGTTGAAACCAGAGAAAACCCACGAAACTGGACAAGCGAGCCCACCCCTTGTCACTCACGTACAAGCGGAAAATCGAAACCACGCAACTTGACTCAATGACAGACCTTATAATTTCACGCGCACGCGTTAAATCACTAAACCATCCATTGGCGGGTCTAAACTTGATTGTTGTCTTTAGATCAGTTTATGGTCATTAACTCGGTTGCGACCAATTAAAACGAGATTATTTTGTATGGGCTTAGCACGCCCGCCTTCACCAACCCCTTGCCTGGAATGATCCATTAACAAATCTCATAAAGAGTCTATTTGTAATTATGGAAAATGGCACACAGACAGACACAAGTATTTCCATAACAACAAAACACATGCTTATGGAAAACAGCTGTTTAGAATGGAATGATCAAACGTGTTTTAACTGATGTTAAAGTAGCTAAGTCTCTTATTCAGTATCATCCAAAGTCTTTTACTTTGAAAACACAAATTTTTGTCAATTCAAATCAACATTGATGTTGTGATCTTACCGGGAAAATATGGGCTTCTGATATCCAATATTTAAGACAAAATAGACATTTTACCATTGGTACACGAATCTTGTACCATAATGTGTTTTAGCACCATTTGTAACAAGGGACTTGAAGTGCAAGGCTAGACATATTCCACAAGTCATGCCAAACGGTGACAAGCCATAATCTTATCTGGAGAGCATGCGCAGTAAATACTAACGGTGTAGACTGGCAAAACCAGACGCTAGAGATTGCCATTCGATTGAGACATCTGGCGCATTTCGCCGAACATAACTGATTAGAAATTACAGTAAAACAGAAACAATTGAATGCAAATCAGTTTATATATATTCATATTACATTATTATATGCGTTGCGACCCATTTGTGTCAATTTCTAGGTCCCATATATTAGCGATTTAGCTAATACAACTGATCTATGGTCAGAAATTTGGACTGCTGAACTACATGGCTATAATATATTAGTTTTAAAAATTCTAAATTTGATTACCCCCCGTCTCTCTCTCTCTCTCTCTCTCTCTCTCTCTCTCTCAGGCACACCCATACCCTCACTCCCGCACACCCCCACACACACTACCGTCTTCTTCCTGTTTCAAGATGCCATCATGGTAGCCCGTATTACTAGTTCTGATATATACTACGAGTATTGATTGCCGTACATTATGACGTTTAGAAACTTACAAGATACCGTGTACTTTTCTCTCACGGGGACTTAGTGTCCGTCTCATACAGACAGATGAACTTCTAGTAAAATGACGAAAGTTCTTTGGTTTTCGCTAACTTTATTTCTGATCTGGTTTGCTGACTGCAACGACATTAACTGGTATAGAGTGCAAAGCATGGATAATAAAATGACTTATCCGAATACAGAACTTGAAACAATCAATTGTCATAAAATTAAATGCGCAAAAAAATGTTTCGAAAATTTGAACTGTATGTCGTTTTTCTATGATATCAACACGAAGATGTGCTATCTACACAGATACGTTTATAACGTTACGTCTCCGACTCAGATCTCAAGCACGACTTATTACGTTTCTCCATCAAGAGGTAAGTTAATTTTTTTAGTCAACTGTAAAATTATTTTATTAAAGAAAACTATATTATGTATATGGATGTCAGTCAGAAGTTATTCCGGTATATAATATATAATGCACGGGTAGCAGAGAGTCAGACCCAGTTAGTAACACGCTGACCCGCTGACAAAGGGGCGTGGGGGGCTAGAGTTCGCTCCCGGTGTTACTGGTCGATATGCAGTTTTGATTTTGCTCTAGAATTTTTATCTCTATCTTGAATATTTATTGAACTGTGTGTTATACTAACCCTGATTTTTTTCTTCTTATTATAGAACGGTAGGCTATATTATTTTCGGTAAATATTTAGAACACGTCACTATTACAGTCTTTCCCTGATGAGGTACACTGTTAGAAATTTATGTAATATTACAGTAGTACAAGTAGTTTTTGTACCTTAATTATCGGTATATTCTCCACAATATAGTAGTTTTACCATGTCTGGCGTATTTTTACGGAGTTTCGTGTATGTTTACAGAGTTTCGTGTCTTCTTTTTAGAATAGACAGTGATGAAATCAAAGACACATTCAAAATTAGTAAAAATACATTTTTACATATATAATATTTCCAAAATGAACTGAAAATAAACAAGCAAGCATGTAATTTTACAGATCTTACATTTATTTACAATATTTTGTAAATTTACTTTTAGGTTAGAAATATAAATAAAATTACAGCAGTTCTCACTATAAGAGTTAAAAAGTAGATAATGGAAATGAAATATGCTGAAAATTTCTGTCAAATTGATCCACTCTGAACCGAGATATTAAAGACTGAATGTTAGGACTAGCCTCGATCATCATTACTAAAGTCAGTACGATAAAAAAATATAGTCTTGATTATCCATTTTTGAATTCAATCATTAATGAGCGTTGAGCCACAGATCGGACTCAAATCCAGTGAAAATCCAAAACATAAAATGGCATCGAGAGTTGATTATTGTCTTTTCATGTTATAAATGTCTAATTAATAATTTAGATAACATTTCAGGCCTAAAGAAAGACCTGCAATAGACAGATTTAGCTCTTGCATAATGTATGTTTAACTTATTGGTAGTTATCGCATTCGGTAAATTCATTGTCTCTTAGCATGCATTTTAGAGATTTTACGTTTGTTCACATTATTTTGTAAACTTTCAGGTGAGAAATATAAGTAAATTTACAGCAATTAAATTATTTGTTTTTACCATAAAATGTTCGGAATGTTTACCCAAATGATGTATATTTACCATGTTTCATTCTTTTTTACAATAAAGTTTGATGAAACCAAAGGCACATTAAACCCCGGTAAAAATACATGCGTAATATTTCAATATTGAACTGAAAATAGAAAAGCCAGCAGGTAATTTTACAGATTTACGTTTATTCGCATTATTTTGTAAATTTACTTATTGGTAAATTTACTGTCTCTTATTTTATTTTATCATAGCAACGAACCATTCCTAATAATTATCTTCTCATAGTATTCATTCTATTTTATTAACCATAATATGGACAATCACATTTTGTGAAATTTGGTATATTGCATGTTATATATATCTAATTTCCTTTATTTATACGATCTACAACGTGTATTAGTATTCATCGTACGTTAATCAGATTGTAAGTATGTTCATAAACGTATAAAAATATGTTTTGACTCTTTGGCAATAAGTTGAATTATCTCGTAATCAAGCTCACTTGAAGACGGTTAATTACACCGATAGGCCAGTGTTAGCTGGAGTGTCTCTAGAGCAGAGTTTCAATGCAATAGACAATACCGCCAGCTTACATCTGAGAGCCTGGAACCGCCGCGATCATTCAGCGGCGGTTTCGACTTATGTTACCTAATGGCTCACAGGAGTAGTCTTACGTTTACAGTACGCAAGAACAAGCCGAGTGTTAAATGCCTCTTACTCAATTGAGGTTTTATTTCTCTTACGGTGAAATTGTTGTTTAACTAAAAAAGGGTGGGGGGGGTTTGTAAAACGGAAGTTAAAATCATTGTGGTTTTTTTTAACATTTGTCTGTAATTTTTCATTTACTGCTTTTAAATTTACATTTACTGTGTTGCTGTGAATTTACAGTCCAAAGTTAAAAAACAAACTCATGTTATTTTCCATTTACTGTTTTTAGGTAAATTTACTCACAAAGTCAAATTACAGAAACCCTGTAATATTACAGCTGAATGTTTATTACAGGAATTTACAGGAAACTTTTGCTGCTAATAATTTTCATGTAAATTTACCAGATTTTTTCTAACAGTGTAAGACTAAGACACTTTGCTGTAGTCGTGTCTTATCCAAACACGAAACATGTCTGTATTATTAAGCCACTAATCTATCACTATAATTCCGATCCAAGAATATCATCTTTGCTGTGCATTGGGTGGTATGTAATACAATTTACATATAGTTCAAAATATAGCAAGAGATATGTACGACTGTGTGTTGTCTACATTGTTTTACAGATGATATACGAGCCGAGCTGTATGCACGATCACTCCTTTTCAAGTTTGTAACTTTAATGCAAAGTTATAATGTTGTTCAACATTTTCGATTTTTCTCATTCTAGAATTATTGAACTCTAGTGTTTTCTCATTCTAGAATTACTGATTTTTTTCTCATTCTAGAATTACTGATTTTGTTTTAATAATGCTATAATTATTGAACTGTTTGTTTTAATAATGCTATAATTATTGAACTGTTTGTTTTCTCATTCTATAATTATTGAATTGTAGTTTTCCTCATTCTATAATTACTGATTCCTTTCTCATCCTAGAATTGCTGAACTGTAGTTTTTTCTCATTCTAGAATTATTGATTGTTTGAACTGTGTGTTTTTTCAATTGAACGGCATGCCCTTTTCTTTATTTATGACTATTTCATCGATTGCTCTGTTTATTATTCTTTCAGTATGTCCGAATACCTACACATTGGAATCGGGTTTCTGTTTTCGGGTTTATTGGATCGAAAAAAACTTTTACGATGCTAGAAACTTTTGTCAGGCGGATGGTGGAGACCTGGTTAGTTTTGATAGTCAAGAAAAGACTGATATCATCATACAATATCTCATCCCAAGTGAGTGTTGCTTACTCCTATTTTGAACAATAAAAAAGTAAGAAAAGTAAACGATTAACAAACAACAATTTATATACATTACAAGTATTGTATTTTGTTTTGAAAGAACGAATTCGGCTAAACCGCGTATCCATGGATAACCAAATGGTGTGCGTATTGTCTCAGTATTCGTGGTAGTGGTTATTTTCGCATTTTTACTGCAAAATCAAAATGATGTCTGTTCATTTTGTAGGCCAAGTTTAAACTATTTTAAGTGCTTGGTAGCATTACCCTTTGATCAGATATCGTGAAAGGACAGAGAAAATCGATTTGAAAAAGGGTGACAAATAACGAAAACGGGTGCCGAATTTTCTCGCTCCCTCGACCCTTTCGCAAATGACCCTCTCCCCCTTCAAATAAATTCTTACTAGGTCTAATGGGCTTTCTTAAAATTACGAAGAGGACATCACCATCACAAATTTAAATTTTATTATGAACAGTTCATAGTTCGTGTTTTAATTATGGATAGTTTATAGTTTGTGTTTTAATTATGGATAGTTTACAATTTATGTTTTATTATTGGCAGGTTACAGTTTGTATTTTAATTATGGATAGTTTCTAGTTTGTGTTTTAATTATGGATAGTTTATAATTTATGTTTTAATTATCGATAGTTTCCAGTTTATGTTTTAATTATGGATAGTTTTTAATTTGTGTTTTATTATTGGCAGGTTACAGCTTGTATTTTAATTATGGATAATTTATAGTTTCATGGATAGTTTACAATTTATGTTTTGATTAAGGATAGTTTACAGTTATGGTGGTTTATCTATTGAATGATCATAGGATATGTGCATGTATAGGTTGCGATCTGAATTTTGAAATTATCAATTGAATCATAAGTATTCATTAATTAATGATAGATTATCTTTTCATTATTAATGGTTGATTTTTTTTATTGTTAATGATCGATATTTTTATTATTAATGATCTATTTTTTTTTTATTATAATTGGTCGATTTTTTTCAATTTTTTTCAGCTGAAAGATATGTGTTTGGTATGTTTAACATACAAAGTGATAAAAGTTTTGATCTGGTAGATGGAAGAACAAGTGCCGATTTCACGTTTAGGTACTGGAAACCGAATCGTCCGGATGGTCCATTTAATATACCATTATGTGGAAGTTTCAATCACAATTCAAATGGCTACTACTGGACAGATAGTGACTGTAATTTTGAACGCAATATCATTTGTGAAGTAAAATAGAATATTTCATAGAATCATATTGCCGTTCAATGCTCAGTTGAGGTAAAAAAAAAATAAAATAAAAATATTGTTGTTTTTACTGTCACGATTTCGTGCAATGATTTCTTTTACCAGTATAAATGAACTGCATTGCTAAAAATGCACGATAATACATGCATATAAACATAAACATTAAAAGTTTGTTAACATATTAAGTTATAAAATTAATTATCAAAAATAAATTCAATAAACCCCATTTTTTTCATTCATTCATTCATTTATCTTTGTTAACTTTTGACGAAAAATTCTTACCTCATCTAGAACTAATGGGATCATAATAAATGTTAAAGATTTGCCAAATACAGTTGGCAAGAGGCCCATTACATCCGATTTTTGAACAATGTAGTCGAGTTCGATAATCAACTGCTGTTCACGTTTGAGCGTAAAATAAATATCCATCATCCGCAACATGCAGTCTACGATTGCTTCGGACATTTTTTCCCCAAGCTAAAGTCATTAGCATATAGCTATGGTCATGAAGGCCATATATGGAAAGTGACGTATGATCACGTGAGATGGAATGCGCATACTGTTTCTGACATAGCGGACATTTTAACTTCAGTAGTCAAGAAATTTCGCGTAGCAGTTGGGTTTCATCAAATCATCTAATTATGCGGTAAGACTTCACCTTTATTAATGGGAATTGGTTTATTATATGTTAAGCTATGTGCAGTACAGTTCTGGGTCAGTTTATGTGTAAATTAAGGGAGCTATAGGCCAGTAAGGTAGGACGAGTCACTACTGTGGCTGGAGTAAGGCGGAATACATCAGTAGTGGGACCATTTCTATGTATGGCGTATGTCCGTCTTCATTAGCCCAGTCGGACCAGAACAGAAGCACGTTAAACCCCATTTCATTTCAATTTCATTTCATCTTCGAAGATTGTCCTTTTACAAAAACAGAATGCTAGTAGGATTTATCTTTGCTTCTGTTAGGTTCCTAAAACCTTCTTTGACTTAGTGCGCTTGCTATATTTCTATAATATTTGGTATGAAGTAGTCTCCATAATCAACCGCTTTCAAATAAACGGTAGTTTTTGGTATGAAATAGTCTCGATAACCTAGGCCCGTAGCCTAGAATTTGCACATAAAATGACCGGTTGGGGCGCTGAATTGTCATTCCCCATTGCCCTATATTATATGGATACTTTAAAATAAATATGACTTATTAAATACAATCTGCCATGATAAATACTCTTCAAAAAAGTAGGGGATATTGAAATGCAAATACCCATGCCAGTTGTGATATGATAAATAGTCATGGACACTTGACATGCTTTGAGAGCATGTTCACAGATGAAGAACTTATCGCCCCAACATGACCACTGAGCTGTCCGTGCGACACGTAATAACGCCATACACGTGTGTGTGTGTGTGTGGGGGGGGGGGGGGCATTGTAAATTTTGACACTTCAAGGAGGGGTTGATGCAAACTGCCGTGTGCTGGTTTATCCTATCCATGTTTGCTTTTCTATCGGTTTTTGCATAAGATTTACTGTTTAGCATATCTTTGCTTTGGTGTGTTACGTTCAATTTGCAATGAGACGTCTTCAACATGATGAACGTCTACGTGCTATTGGCATGCTTCAAATGGGTTCTACACAGCGAGCAGTAGCCAACATGCTTAATGTGTCACAGTCTGTGATCAGCAGACTGTGGAACCGGTACCAACAAACACACAATGTTGATGATAGACCTCGTTCAGGTCGTCCTACACAAGCCCAGGATCGATATATTCGTACACAGGTCCTGCGAAATCAAGGACAAACGGCCAATCAGTTTTCTGTGAACTTGTACCAAGTTACAGGAGTTCGAGTTACACCCCAAACGATTAGAAATCAGCTAAACGAAGCCCGTTTGCATGCGCGGCGACCGCGTGTTGTGCCCCCATTAACTCGCCAACACATGGCAAACAGGCGTCAATGGTGTAGGCAGCGTAGAAATTGGGGTAATCGTCGATGGGCGCGTTTAATGTTCTCAGATGAGTCCAGATTTACTCTTTATTTCACCGATATGCGCGCTCGCGTTTGGAGGCGTGTAAATGAGCGTTATGCTAACGTTAACATTAGACAGCATGGCAGATTCGGGCGTGGGTCTGTTATGGTGTGGGGAGGAATCACTATGACTGGCAGAATGGACTTGCATATTGTTCAAGGAAGGGTCACTGGTGTATACTACCGTGTATCACATCCTGGCACCGATAGTTCTGCCCTTTGCTCAACGTGCAGGTCGACGTTACATCTTTCAAGATGATAATGTCCGTGCCCACCGCGCTCGTGTCGTGAATGACTACCTCCAGCGTCACCATATTGTCCATATGCCTTGGCCAGCCATGAGGCCTGACCTTTCCCCTATAGAGCATGTCTGGGACATGATCGGCAGACGTGTTCGTCGACGTCAATGTCAATCGACAACACTACAAGAATGGGTCCTGGCATTGCAAGAGGAGTGGGTCAGATTGTCCCAAATCGTGATTAGACGGTTGATTAGGAGGATGCCACGACGAATTGCTGAATGTCTGAGGATTGGTGGAGCAATTACTCATCATTTAGACAAAAATCAAAAACTTCCATTTTCACTTTTGACAGTGTATCTCTTTGCGAGTGTAATGGGTCCGTCATTATCAAGACAAAAATCAAAAACGTCCATTTTCACTTTTGACAGTGTATCTTTTTGCGAGTAAAATTGGGCCGTCCGATAAGCCGCCCATATGAACTGTTTATGTTCATGTGTAGGCAATTGGCCTGTTATTAACATACACTGATTACCTCTAATAAAAACAGCAGTGCATTTCCGCAGATTTGTATTGTTTCTGAATATCCCCTACTTTTTTGAAGAGTATATATGAATAGGGTGGCATTAATTATCCACGGAAAAACTCGAACCCAAAAATAATCTGACAATAAAAGAATGTCCCCGGCGTTTTTCTCATTAACTGAAGATCTTTGATATAAATTTCTTCGCTTGAACACAATGTTGTTTTCTTACTTTGTTCTCACTCGATCATTTCCTTAAGGCTCTGAATCTTATTTCTTCAGGATCTAACATCGTCATAATATGAATCAATAAATCATTAATATTGACCGTGAAACATTAGATATACATCAATATCCACAATCAACTAGGTGCCCAATCGTTGGATATTAGTCTTAGTGGCGTCAGGGAGCGAGCTAGACGTATCCTGTAAAAATGACGAACGTCTTGCTGTATTTACAAATTGTATTTGTTATTTTGTTTGTTGACTGTAACGACATAAACTGGTATAGATTAACAAGCATGGATAATAAAATGACTTATCCGAATACAGCATTTGAAACAATCAATTCTTATAAAATTAAATGCGCAAAAACATGTTTCGAAAATTTGAACTGTATGTCGTTTTTCTATGATATCAACACGAAGATGTGCTATCTACATAGAAACGTTTATAACGTTACGTCTCCGACTCAGATCTCAAACACTACTTATTACGTTTCTCCGTCTAGAGGTAAGTTAATTTAATTCTAACTTTTAAAATGTCAGTGATAGCATTAACAGCCGCTACCGTTTAAAACTTGCCTGGCGACTCCGGTGGTGATTATAGCCCTAGAGCGCTCTATCTATGTTGTTGTCTTAGATTGGCAAGCGGAATATTTCCCATCACGTATGAGAAATGCACACACATTGATGACGTCACACGCAAAATCGATACGAATATGCGATACGGACCAGGAATTTACGCATGCCAAAACCTATCAGATTTCAATAGTATTAAGGTCGGCTCTGGTGGTGGTTGCCCTACAGACCTATGCAATATTTGTTAATTCTTGATTCCTCTATCTAATTTAATTTACTAGAATGTGGCCCTTGATTTTACGTAAATTATGTAAAAGCTATGTTCAGTTCTGAGTATTTGTTGCGTTTCAAAACCTTGTGAACGCCACTTTTTAACAGATTGATTTTTCAAATTTGGTGTGAAGCATTGTGGTTAAATGAGGACTAACCCAGCGATATTCGGCGTTCCGCGACATTCCTTTCTGGGGTTACCTCTCTTACTTATTTTCACAAAATCGGACAAAATAATATTTTTGCATATTTTTAGACCAGAACTCTAAAATCAGAATGATAAAAATGAACAAGTTGTTAAGAAAATCTGCTAGAAATGGATTTATTTGAAAAAATCAAATGATCTTATTTAAAAAACAACGGCAATTTTCCATCTTATTGCACTAGCAGCCTCAATTTGTTGTGAGCCATTGGGGTCAAGTGAGGACGAACTCTATATATCGATATTCTGCGTTCCATACCCTTCCGTTCGGGCCCAAGCAACATACCGCCACAGGCCCAACAGACCAACGATTTCAAAAATACTAAAGCATTATGTCATACCTACTCACATTGTAAGCTTACTGCAGAATTCCAAATGATGTATTAACTGGCAACGCGATGCACGACATGGATCTATAATGGTATTGCATCGTGGATTGGTTAATGAAAACACCGATAGAAGTTGCCCTAGAAATCTAATGGACGGTTAAACTTGAATATTTCACTCTTAACTCAAACTCAACAAAGCCTGTTCGGGTTGAAGAGCCTGCAAGATGCTACCAAGGTTACTGGAAAGCACGGGGAAAACGGAGTTAGCATCCCAATTATACATTGTGGGGAAAGAAAAACATTATAAAGAGCGCAGGTTCTATTGGATTTGGAATTGCTTGCGCAGCCCACTTTCAAGTACTGCACTTTATGCAATAGCGTAGAACCCAAAGGCAACGTCCAATGAGGATATGTTGAAGAAAAGTGGACCCCTGATTAACAATTAACTTGTTAGCGAAACCCCAGTGATCTTATTTATTTTATGAATCACTCATCATATCGAGAATAATTATGCACTTTTCTATATTGTTTGTAGAATGCCCCCAGACCTATACCTGGGAATCTGGAGTCTGTTTTCGGATTTATGACATAGAAAGAAACTTTACCGATGCTAGAGCTGTTTGTCAAGGAGATGGCGGAGACTTGATTATCTTTGACAGTCAAGAAAAGACAGATTTCGTAATATCTTATCTTAATCCAGGTAACTAATACATGAAGTCAGTTTATTTATTTATATATAAAAAAAAAATTAAATAAATAAAAAAAAACCAAATAAAATAAAAATAAAATATATTTAAAAAAATAGAATAATAAGATAAACAAAAAAAAAAAAAAAGAAGAAAAAAAGAAATAATATAAATAATCAAAGACAAAGATAACGAAAAAGATGAAATAAAGTAAATTAAAAATAAAAAAATAAACAAAAATACATGAGTATTTACGAGTCCAAGTGTTTCTTATCACTTAAATGTTTGTTTTTCTAAAGGTCAACACCAACACCCGAGAAACTTGGTTTGAAGAAAGAGAAAACATTTCCATGTTCATTGTGTAAAAATATGTGATTCACCAGAAGAAGCGTTAACAAGGAGGCAAAGCAATCGTCGGTTTTTCAAGTATACTCAAATGGTAGTTGGCTTAACCCCACCTTAACTCAAAACAATCGTCGGTTAATCGTATATTCAAATGGTAGTTGGCTTAACACCCCACCTTAACTCAAAACAATCGTCGGTTATTCAAGTATTTAAGTGGTAGTTGGTGTAAAACAATCGTCGGTTAATCGTATATTCAAATGGTAGTTGGCTTAACCCCACCTTAACTCAAAGCAATCGTCGGTTACTCGTGTATTCAAATGGTAGTTGGCTTAACACCCCACCTTAACTCAAAACAATCGTCGGTTATTCAAGTATTTAAGTGGTAGTTGGTGTAACCCCACCTCAACTGAAAATTATTTAAAGTTGCAATTTCATATTTTTAATTTATATTTTTAAAATTTATTAAAATAAAGCATTAAACTAGATGGTATTCTATAAACAGTCCTACCTTGTTAAAGAATAATCCTATTAATCCTATAATTCACTATTGCCAGTTGAGAAAATCAAACGTTTGAAGATAGCTATTCCAGGGGGGGGGGGGGGTAGAAAAACAAGGGAGGTAATTGTGTTATTATTTCCGTGGTCAAAGGATTTTTAAGTGGGAGAATAATACCTATGATCGTATAATAGTGAGTTGCAACCTATTGAGCAAAAGACATAGAAATAATTATGTTTTGACTTTCTTAAAAAATATGAAATTATCGCTTTAAGTGGTAGTTGGCGTAACCCCCCCCCCCTTAATCCAAAACAGTCGTCGGTTACTCAAGTATTTATTTATGTATTGTATTATTGAAAGTTTCTATTTTTCCATATTTTGCAGGTGACAGATATTTTTTTGGTATTTTTAACATCAAAATTGATAAAAGTTTTGATGTGGTTGATGGCCGAACCAGCGATGATTTCACTTTTAGGTTTTGGAAACCAGGTCGCCCAGACGGACCATTTGATGTGCAACTATGTGGAAGTTTAAATCACAACTCGGGTGGTTTCTATTGGTCGGACAATGATTGTAGATCTCTACGCAACTTTATTTGTGAAATAAACTAGGATACTAATAAGGCTAGGTTCCCACTGCCGTGAGATACGTTATGTTAGGATTGACCACGATTTGGTACGTCCAGATACGTTCGGATACGAACAACACGATCGCTACGACCGACCTTAATATATGATAAAACCTGATAGGATCAGCACGATTACTCACGATTACAGCGACGCTTTCAATCGTAGCACGAAACGTGACAGTGGGAACCTAGAATTAGAGTGATACTGATATATTCAAATCGTAGCCTTTAATCAAGAAGTAGGCAATATAAAACACAAATTATTGATGTCTGTAATGTTAAAGATACATTATAGGAGATTATGTAAAGACCTTGCAGTTCTCACTATAATAGTTAAACACTAGATAATACAAAGGGAATTTGCTGAAAATTTCAGTCAAATTGATCCACACTGTTCCGAGAATTTACCGATTGAAATTTCGGCCTAGCCTCGATCATCATTACTAAACTCGGTACGATAAAAAACATAATCTCGATTATCCATTTCATGAATTAATCATGAATGAAAGTTGAGCAGCAAATCGGATCCTAATCCAGTTGAGAGTTGATTATGGTCTGGATAAGTTGATTAATATCTAATTAATAATTTAGATAACATTCCAGGCCTAAAGAAAGGCATGCAATAGGCAGATTTAGCTCTTGTGTATAATGCATGTTTAATATTTTAGAATATAGTAGCAACATTACATTATTATTATTACTGTTTTATGTACATATATTTTATGTTTTTTCTGTATATATAAAGCGAGGATTATCGATATCCGTGTCACTGGACACTATCTCGACCGATCCAGTGCAACCAGTATGTCTGAAACATTTGAATACGTCACGATTCTACCCAAACAGATTGGATTCGACCCACACCACATCTGAATCTGGAGTAGCAGGACAGTGACATACAATTGCAGTTCTGTCAATGCCTCTCGAGACCCCCCCCCCCCCTCTTTGTATCCTTGGATAAGACAATCTCGCTTTTATTTTTTTTTGTTTGGGTGAAGTTCTAGGCCACACTTCCCCCGGGGGAGGCTAGGGTATCTGGGATAAGAACATGAATATGTTCTGTAGTCTAATACCGGGGCTGCGAAATGTATATAGTCTAGGGAGAGAGGGGGTTTTAACGTCCACTCGACACAAACTAGGTCATTTCAGGACTAACACTCATTAATCAAGATATATATCATTATGGTAATAATTTTGTAGAGTAGGGGCGGATCCAGACCCCACCGTACAAACACCACCCTACTCAGCTACATAGCTACATAAAAAAGAATTGTAAAACACTTTATGAGAAAATTGTAACGGTCGTGTGCTTTATTCTTTATTATCAGATGGTGGGATGGGATGGGCATTCAAAGCGTGAAATAATGATATAGACATGCGTGACAATTAATGCTTTGCATCAATGAAATTGAATCACAATCTGATCATATTAATTCATTATAAAAATTGACATCAAACGAGGTGTTGGATTTCTCTTCTTAAAAAGCTCAATGTGTATGTATGCCTACGTAATTAAGAGACGATGATGGCATTATGCATTGTCAACTGTCAAATTTGCTGAACAATAGCCTGGCACACCTCCTCCTGCAAAAATTCCTGGATCCGCCCCTGTAGAGATGTTATTTTCTATTGAGATCTATGTGTATACTATTTATAGGGTATTGACTATTTTCATGTACTTTTGTCAGTCAATAAAATTAACTTCTAATTTCAACCACTGTGTTCATTTTTATACGTCCCCTATACGAACCCAATCGATTTTCAGCGTTTTGCGACCTTCCTTTTTCCAGAGTTTCTCTCCCCTTTTCCGAAAACCTTGTACACGCGATAGTGGCTATAACTTTTAACGGATTCTTTGCAAAACAATAGGGTCATCAGCATTTCCCGACCCTTTTTTTCCAGAGTCACATCCCCTTTGTCGAAAACCTTATTAACGCCCTGCAGGCTACAGTTTTAGCAGCATTAGGACTGAGTAGATTAACGCTGTTGATTGTCAATTATGGTGTGATGCATTGGGACCTGAGAGGATGAATCCTATTGATTTTCATCATTCTGAGATATGTCCCCGGAAAAGCTTCTCCAAGCCATAAAAATGAAATGAAATGAGGTTTGACATCCAATTTTTCTTCTTTCTTCTCCGACTGGGTCAATGAAGATGGGCGTTGTTGTTGTTCTTGGTGTTTAACGTCCGCTTCCATCGAAGGTGATATCACAGACAAGTTGTCTTTCCTGTGGGAGGAAGCCGGAGTACCTGGAGTAAACCCACGAGGTTGAGAAGGCGTCCCTATCTCCAAGCCACATACACTCACACCGGGGATCGAAACCACAATGGCAAGCCAGAGGTGACCGGCCAGCTAGATGTCGAAGCGCGACACTCTAGACCACTAGGCCACCAGATTCCCCCCTAAAAGACGAGCGTACGCCATACAGAGTGTTATGAGGGAAATGTTGCCCGGCCTACTCTTTTCTGGAATTCCAAATGTCAAGGGTTATTTACATGCATGCCAATGTGTAGGCTACACGGGCCTATGGGTTTTCGTCTCATCTGAACGTATGAACGACTATACGTTATCCCTTTCCGATTTAGTAATTTAGAAAGTTCTCTTTTGATGTGAGATTTTCTTTAAAAAAAGAATGGCCCTTTCATGTAAATTAATAGTAACACACAAACGATGAATGATATTAGTTATTTCTGTATTTACACACTGTTTACATGTAAAATGCCATTATTAGGACGCATAAAAAAGTTTTAAACAAGAACAGGAATGTAAATAATTGAAAGCCTTGTAGTAAATATAAAATATTTGCTTAAAATAATTAAAGATACATTATGGAAGATTAGATAAAGAGTTGGCTGTTCTCGCTATAATAGTTAAAAACTAGATAATGTAAAGGGGCTATGCAAGACATTCCAGTCAAATGGCTTCTCTCTAAGCCAAGGAAATCTTATTTTTAAATCACTGTAGCCTCGATTGTCATTGTTACCGCTGTGACGATAATTAACATAGTCTCGATTATCGATATTTGTGTTCAATCATCAAGGAGCGTTGAACAGCAGATCGGATTTAAATCCCATGGACATCGGAAATATAAGATGGCATCGCGAGTTGACTATGGTTTGGATAAGTTAATAAATATCTAATTAATAGTTTCTGACCTAAAGAAAGGCCTGCAATAAGAAGATTTAGCTCTAACATAATGTATGTTTAAATATTGAATATAATGCTGTTGATCATCTAAAACAATGAACACGCGATATATCATAATTAGTAGATTTACACACCTGGCATTAAACTCTGCAGGATTAACTATATATCAATTATTCAATACACGTCAATACTAAAATATATTATGTTAAAATAGAACCATTATTCGATATCTCTTACTATCAGATAGAAAACCCTCAATAGTGCGTCACATTATTAATGTAACAATTATTCAATACATTATATATAATGATTATTCGATATATCTTAACTATCAAATTATCAGATATCAATACTTTATTAGTTATACGCATTATTCGATATCTCTTTGCTATTAAAATATCAGATATGCGTCGATACCGCGTCACATTATTAATAGAACAATTATTCAATACATTATTGAATATAACGATTATTCGATATTCATTACATTAGATATCCCTCACATCACTAATATAACAATTATTCGATACAAGGCTGTACCGCGCCACATTATAAAAATATAACAATTATTCAATACGCGTCCATACTGCATCACATTATTACAATATAACAACTATTCGATACCTGGCTGTACCGCGTCACATCATAAAAATATAACAATTATTCAATACTGCATCACATTATTAAAATAGAACAATTATTAAATACGCGTCAATACCGCGTCACATTATAAAAATAAAACAATTATTCAATAAATGGCTGTACCGGGTCATATTATACAAATATAACAATTATTCGATAACTGGCTGTACCGGGTCACATTATACAAATATAACAATTATTATAAAAATATAACAATTATTATAAAAATATAACAATTATTATAAAAATATAACAATTATTATACAAATATAACAATTATTATAAAAATATAACAATTATTATAAAAATATAACAATTATTCAGTACTAATCTAGTTATTAAAATATAACAATTATTTGATTCCTGGTGGCCCGTCTTCATTAGCCCAGGTTAGGAGCAGAACAGTAGGACGTTAAACTACATTTCATTTCATTTCATTTGATTCCTGGTGGTAATGTATCACAATATTAAATATATAACAAACAAATGACCCGGTATCGCAATTATATCGTTGTTGGTGATACTGTATCACATTTTTCAATATATAACAAATATGATCCCTGGGGATAAGATATCACATTATTAAATTATACCATTTTTATGATCACAAATATATGATTCCATGTGATACTGTATCACATTATTAAATCATACCATTATATTATGTTCCCTGTGACACTGCATCACAATTATATCTCCATGGTCATACTGTATTACATTGTTAAGTCATACCATTTATATGATACCTGGTGATAAGGCATCACATTATTAAATATATAACAATTATATGACCAATGTGATACTGCGTCACAAATAAATGATTAATGGTGAAACTGCATCATATTGTTGAAATATAACACTTACATGATCCCATGTGATACTGCATCACAATGTTAAAATATAACAAGTATCCAATATATAACGATACCTCGTCTTACTATTCAAATAAAACAATTATCCGTGATCCCTCATAACATTTTTACAACAAAATGTTTAATAATATGTCGAACGAAAGAGCTGCAGGGTTGTGCGCAAGAAAACAAAAATATAACTCATAGTCTTTGGATTTCTGTGGAGCAATTATTCAAGAAAGCACGTATTGGCATGTTTCGCAATATACAATATAGGAACATCATACAATAATGAGAATAATTCACATCCAACAGCAAACTGAAGATGCGAAAGATTCTTTCACCACAGTGAAACATGGCATCTTTTATATCGTTGCAAAGTTTTCAATTAATCGTATCTGTGTAAATACTGAACGGAACGGAACAATCCCATTCAGATTATCATTTTTCACAATACTGTAGCTTGCAAATGGATTCACAAAAACCTATCGGTTCCGGTTGCTGCTCTATTGAGTGCTATGATGTGTTTTCTGATATTTGTCCATTAGTAAGTATCACCGAGATAGGTTGGATATGCTGCACAGAGCTGATTTGCGACTCCTCGGGTGATATAGTGTCATCCAAATTCAATAGCACTGAATTAGATTTTGTAGCATTAGCTTGCAGTGAATCAGTTTGTGGATGCTTGGGTGGCGATGAGTCAGTTTGTTGATGATTGGATTGCAATGATTCCGTTTGTGGATGATTGGAAGGCGATGAGTCAGTTTGTGGATGATTGGATTACAATGAGTCAGTTTGTGTATGGTTGGGTTACGATGAGTCAGTTTGTGGATTACTGGATTGGAATGAATCAGTTTGTGTATGATTGGGTTGTAATGAGCAAGTTTGTGGATTATTGGGTTGCAATGAGCCAGTGTCTGGATGACTGGAATGCAAGGAGTCGGTTTCTGGATGATTGGATTGCGATGAGTCAGTTTGTGTATCACTGAGTTGCAATGAGTCAGTCTGTGGATGACTGGGTTGCGTTACGTCAGTCTGCGAATCACCGGGTTGTAATGAGTTAGTTTGTGTATCACCCTGAGCTGAGTCAGCTTCTGGACCATTCGTGGGCGTCGCGGCGTCTCGCTGAAATTCATTTGAAAATGTAATATCCGTGTCTAATTCGTTATCAGACCGGTTAACACTGTAAAATACTTTAATATCCGATGTTATATTATACATTTCTTTGTTTTTCATCACCTCCTCGTAACTAGGCAGATTTATCATAAAGACACTATTCGAAATTCCTTCTTCTGTTTCACGGGATGGGTAAGGCCACCGAAGAACTAAAATATAAACAAAATTCGTGTACAGTAGCTATAGCTAAATCTCGTGTGGTTTTGTCTTGTCAGAGTTGTAGGATGCGGGCCGAGGAAGGGTGTCTAGTCGTTTGGATGGGACCAAAACCCGGGGTTACGTTAACAACGAGTAAGCGGAGATGCCGCTGTCCGGGAAAAATATCCCTCATAGAACAGAGTAGCCCGGTTGGTGCAGAAAAGTAGGACGTAAATTTCCTTTAATGTAATGACAGATAATACAACCGAAAAGAAAAGAAAACTACGTGTAAGAGATATGCCAGGGCCATCTAGCGGTCATCGTTTTAATAATCGCTGACTTATACCCTCTACGCCATGTGGAGCTGAAAAGGTGGGTGTTAATAGAGGATCGGATGGGAAGCAACCCGATGGTCCCGGTGGCGTTAATTGATCCCTTGGTAGTTTAAATTCCTAGAAAAGTAGACAGACCCCCACCCCCCTCTTGCATTACACACATTATCATTGGCTAATTCCTCACATCAAGCAGAACACTTGTTATATAACAACTCTTCCAGATCCTAGTGTTGTGAAGACAAGTAAAACAAAATTGTGAACTACAAGAAACGAAACGAAATAGGATCTGTGTTTTAATCAGATTGATTCTGTACAGTCTAGTCACTTATAGTTTGTATATTATTGTAAGTTTATCATTCTACTTACCATCAACATAACTATTACCGTCATCATCTACTAATTCCTTTCCACGACACTTATTGATAGATCTCTTGATTCTTCTAACGAACTTGGATTTCTTACATATTAAATACATGTAGATACTGAATGGTATCACAGACAGAAACACCGCCACTGTTATATAGGCTCCCATTAAAAATTGAGTACCAAGATCCCTGCAAAATAAAATATTAGCTCCAATATAAACAAGTACCAGCGGGACTAGGGATCAGGAACTATGTATGACGTTATCGCAGCCATCTTGGAATTATGACGTCATATCAAAAATCGAAGTTCAGCAATCAATTCAAGGAACACGCATGCCAAGTTTCATGTCGATCGTACATGAATCGTTGGAATCTTATAACATTTTTGTTTGTCGAATAATATTCCCAGGAATAATAAGAATATGAGTTATAACGGTTGGGGTCCAGTTCTTGGTGCAAAAATACACACGACTCGTTAAAGGAACAGACCCAAACTCCATAGGGTATCGTTTGACAGTTCAAGTAAAATGTAAATCAAACGCCAAAATGTGAACGGGGCTGCTTAACTCATTCAGAAATTTAGGTGCCCATTTGTATGAGTGACTTGATAATCGCGACAATCAATAGCCACTTGTCCGGACTCTTATTTTGACTGGAATTCGGAGACTTCCCGTGGCATAACTTCTTGCTGCACTCATGTATTTCTGATGATGTTTAGTTATTAAAATCTGAAATTGATCTTAAACAAATCTCAATGGGAAACCAGTTACTGGAGTTTGCAAAAAGTGTTGGCCGTTATTGTAATCTAGCACATGAAGGCCTTTGTATACTCGCTTGAGGTCGCGTGTACGATCCCTGCATTGACCGAGGAAGTTCATCGGGATTTTCCGACGTGGTTTCCGCTTGTCAGTGTGCAGGACAGAGGTCACGTGTATACACGTAAAAGATCCCTTGGCAGTTGGAATTCGATATAAGAGTAGACCATAGCACCGCCTCCCGGGCAAAATGTCCCTCATCGCACACTGTATGGCGTATGTCCGTCTTCATTATCCCAGTCGGAGCAGAACAGTAGGACCCCATTTCATTTCATCTACTGGCTTGAAAACAGAGGATCTGGTGGTTGTAAAGAAGGACTATAAGGAGCGCTGATAATACTTACCTGACTAAACTATCGGAAAAGATATACACTATTTCTTAAGGTGAATGAAACATTTCAAATGGATAAATTTATATTAATTGCTGCGAGTTATAAGATAGGGCCTACCTTAGAAACGTAACACGAAACATAACAATACATTTAGCGTGGATATCACCCAAAGCATAATCGGTAATAGATTAGTACATTAGTTAAAAGCTTTGGATTGTATAAGCGAGATATGACATTATTATGGAAGTTCGTTGTTATACTTGTGAGGTAATTTACGATTAAGCAGATTATACCGTTTAAAGTCAATTAATGCGTTCCGTATACTTAATCCATATTGAAATGAAACCGGGTTAATGAAGACGGGCATGCGCGATTCAGTGTACTCTGAGGGGCGTCATGAAGGACATATTGTCCGGACAGCGGCGCTACGGTGTACTCTTATTTCAAATTCAAGCTGTCAATGGTTCTTCTATAACACATGCTACAATTATATGGAATACAAGTTACTTGAAGGGTTTATTTCAGCGACGTTTCGACGAGGGTTCTCTGTATTAAGCAAAGAATGACACAATGAAGATATACATACAAAATATGAAACAGAGACAACTTGTATTCCATATAATTGTGTTATATGTTATTCTCATCCAGTTACTAATTATAAATGAAATGAAATGAATTGAAATTGGGATTAACGTCCTACTGTTTTGCTCCGAACTGGGCTAATGAAGACGGGCATACGCCATACAGTGTGCTATGAGGGAAATTTTGCCCGGACAGCGGACTACGGCCTACTCTTATATCGAATTCAAACTCTCAAGGGATATTTTACGTGCACGCCAATATGTACACGGGACCTCTGTTTTTCGTCCCATCCGAACGACTACATCCAGTTACTAAATGCTGCTTAAACAATTTAATGGATCTTTTACTTAAACGCCAACGCATCTCGGATTTTCGCCCACGCGAACTACTGGACGATGTTCCACGGCAGTCTCTTCCACCCCATCCTGTACCATTGAAAAGATTCCGGAAAATCCTAGGAACGAATCCTGGACTTCCTTCTAAGCGAACTACGGTCCTACTCACTGAGCCACCGTGGCTCCCTGGTCCATATTAATAGATAAGACATTCGGGTAGAGGGGTGTGTAACAATATTATGACCGACCTAATATTGATATCAAATTCATAAACAAGTTTTATCAGAAAGACATCATGTAATTCAACGGAAATAGATAATATTTTAAAATGACTCACATCATGGTTAGTGCTAAATGATAAGGCCACGAGATGTAAACAGGACTGGCGCTAATCCGAACCCTAATCCTAACCCTGGACATATCGCCAATGCTTACCATACCATAACTAACCTACAATCTCGCCAGCATCACGTGCCCTAACCTTATTTACATCTCGGCGACCTTGACAAAAAATGAGCTAGCCTTAACAAATAGATTTAGCCCCACATCATATCTGTTTATGTTTTAAAACTGATATCGTAATTGCGTTTTGGATTAACTTTGGTGGACATTTACCAGATACATTACGTCAGGCTTTCATGTCCATATTTGGCTAATTCTTACGTCTTTGCGCGTAATTAACCAATCAAATAATTAATAAATTTCTCACCCCAGAAATCAGGGTTATAAATTATTGTAATGTAAACTGAT
Source organism: Patella vulgata (assembly GCF_932274485.2). Lineage (NCBI taxonomy): Eukaryota > Metazoa > Mollusca > Gastropoda > Patellidae > Patella > Patella vulgata. The sequence goes on from NC_065885.2 coordinate 12,874,063, forward strand.
CGAACAGAAACCCATAAAACATCCTTAAAGATGCATTATGTAAGATGTAGATAAAGAGCTGATAGTTCTCGCTCTAATAGTTAACAAGCCGTTGCCATGCAAGATAAGCTCACATTTTGCAAGAGATGGATACAGAACAAGCTAAAAAGTCGATTTATCTACATGCGTCAATATCGAAAGGAGCCGAGATGTTTGGAACATAAACATATTTAAGTTTCTTTAAAATCGGATAAAACTTGTGCCCACTTGGGTTCGTACAACCAGGTACCATAATTCAGGAAGTTACGATCAGATATGTGCTAATATCGAAAGGAACCGGGATCTTTAGTATATAAACATATATATTTATAGTTTCATCAAAATCGGATAGAAATTATGAATAAATGTCTAATTAATGATTTGCATAAGATTTGAATCCAAGCGAAAGATCTGCATAATGCATCTTTAACTCTTACATACCGCATCTTTAAGTAACGATTTATGTATAAATATTTACTCACATTTCGTTTAATCCGTTTCCGGTTGATCAATAAGCGAACCACTATTTGTTTTATTACTGTTCGTAAATACAGAAGAAGACGAATTTACTTGGTACTGTCCTGAAACATAATTAAACTGGAATTTAAACACTCTCTGAAAATGAAATAAAAGCTAAACCTCAATGATGGGAGTTTATAGTAACCTTTTGACCTATAAATGTTGTGACTTCCTGTGCCAAAGAAATAATCCGATAATTAGAGCAATGTTCTAAAAAAAAACGAACAGTTAAAATAGCTTGCCAAGAAAGGAAGAATACGCCCACAAACGGCTCTGTTTTCCAGTGTGCTAATGTCTATGGCATGTACTGTAAATTGATTATCACTATCTAACTGTTAAAACTTGTCAGGTACCGGATGCAGAGGATGAGTATGTAATATCCCTCCGACATAACCCCGGAAACACTTTGAAAGAATGGGAAGTATCTCTGATGAACATCATGCAACTAAGAACTTAAGTACGGTAATGTAAGTTTATCAGCAATTGGGAGCCACGGTGGCTAGTTGGTTAAGACGCTGGCTCGCTAGCCTGGAGGTCGGGTGTTCGATCCCTGCATTGGCCGAGAAAGTTCATCCAGATTTTCCGGCGTGGTCCCCCCTTGTCAGTGATGCAGGACGGAGGGCCTGACAAGGACAGCTGTCTAATCCTTCGGATGAGACGAAAAACCGAGGACCCGTGTATACATTGGAATGCACGTAAAAGATCCCTTGGCAGTTGGAATTCGTTATAAGAGTAGGCGATAGTGCCGCTGTCCGGGCAAAATTTCCCTCATAGCAGACTGTATGGCGTATGCCCGTCTTCATTAGCCCAGTATAGGAGCAAAACAGTAGGACGTCAAACCCCATTTCATTTCATTTCTTATATCGAATTCCAACTGTCAAGGGATCTTTTACGTGCATTCCAATGTAAACACAGGACCTCGGTTTTTCGTCTCATCCGAAGGACTACTGTAACATAAGCTTTAAATTACATTCTGATTAAAACACAGGTCCTATTTGTTTCGTTTTTTTTAGTTCAAAATTTTGTTTTACTTATTTTTACTACACAAGGATCTGGAAGAATTGTTATATAAGCTGGGTTCTGGTTAATGTGAGGGATTAGCCAATGGAACTGTCTGTTGCAGTGAGTTCTTGGCGTGCGATGGGTATCCTACTATAGAAACATCAACGGTGATTCGTTAATCAAATGTCTGTTGTCATAGGGTCAAAAGCCACTCGTATGACCCCTAACGCAACCTCCCACTACAACTGGTCATATCTTCATGTAGCAGAGACCATTGAAAGTATATAAAACGAAACGAAATATAGATCTGTATTTTAATCAGACTGCACGATAGCTAGAAATTTACAATCCGAATATTGAGATTACCGAATGAACAGCCTTTTTCTATTAGAAAACAAACAATCTCTGCACACAGACGATGGACGCACGTTCCGAAAACAAGGAAACTCTTTCATTAAGATGTATACCAAAAATAAAGTCACATTTATTCCCATGGAAAAATATATAATTTCTAATTAGCAAGTGGCAAAACTAATATAATAGGTTGAAGTGTGTACAAGGTTGCATAAAGATATCTTGACTGGTTTGTGAGATACGACCCGGAAAGACGGACAGGCGGAGATCATTTCATCCCCCCCCCCACTCACCCCGCAAAAACTAAACCTCATATGATCCACAGTAAATATTAAATACGTTTTGTATTTAGTAACGTGTAGATTACGGTCAGTGCTAAATGATAAGGCCGGCTCAATGTTTCGTCATAGGTCACGGGATTTAAACAGGACTAGCGCTAATCCAAACCCTAACCCTGGACCTAGCCCCTATGCTTACCCTAACCCTAACACTAACCTACAATCTCGCCAACAATCACATGCCCTAAACTGGTTTACATCTCGGCGACCCTAACAAAAATTTGAGCTGACCTTTACAAATAAATTTAGCCGTAGATTACCTGTTATAACGCCACTATTCTACGTGCAATTCGTAATACACACGTCATCGTGACGTGACGTGGCTGCAGACACGTTTATGTACATGTATATTGTGTACCTTGATAGCAAGTTGAACATCTGCTAGTAAGATATCTGTAACAACACCACCCCTATATATATACTGCCTTTCAAGTGGGTATTGGGTAATATCAAGTTTAAAGAAGGTTTTCTTTATTTTAGATATAAAAGTTTAACCTGTAGTAAGTAAATGAAATGAAATGAAATGAAATGAAATGGGGTTTAACGTCTTACTGTTCTTCTCCTATACTGGGCTAATGAAGACAGGCATATGCCATACAGTGTGCTATGAGGGAAATTTTTGCCCGGGCAGCGGCAATATCGCCTACTCTTATATCGAATTCCAACTGCCAAGGGATCTTTTAGTGCATTCCAATGTATACACAGGACCTCGGTTTTTCTTCTCATCCGAAGGACTAGACAGCTGTCCTTGTCAGGCCCTCCGTCCTGCAACACTGACAAGGGGGACCACGCCGGAAAATCTGGATGAACTTTCTCGGCCAATGAAGGGATCGAACATCCGACCTCCAGGCTAGCGAGCCAGCGTCTTACCCACTTAGCCACGTGATCCCCCTGTAGTAAGTTGCATGAAAATAAATCTAAAAATGTAATTCTTAAGTCGCTTATCGAAATATATAACAAATAACTTTCTAAACAGTTTTTCGGATATTTCTAAATTTAAACCAATAAATGTTTGCGTTGCAAATTTAAACGCATATGCGCGCAATTTGGGACAGGTACTCTAAATTTTAAATAAGGAAGTCTATTTCTATGTCCTTGGTACCTCCCCGTTTTAGAAAGACAAGTAATACAGATGAAAAATGTTGATAACTAATGTAAACTTCAAATGGACACAAGTTTAGTTAGCTGTAATAGTATAAGAGTGTGGTCTTTAAGAAATCAATGTAACATGGCCCAGCCTCATGTTAGATCAAATCAACTAATGTAAACTTCAAATGGATATATGCTTAGTTAGATGTTATGGTATAAGAGTCCTTGTGATTAAGTGTGGTCTTATAATTTACAGTTGACTTTATCTCTCTAAGAAATCAATGTAACTAATGTAAGCTTCAAATGGCACAGCCTTAAGTTACATGCGATATTATAAAAGTCCTTTTAATTAAGTGTGGTCATAGAATTTATGTTTAACTTTATTCTACTATATCTAGTCCCTTTAAGATAGGTGTATAGCCCATGTATATCAAGTGTAAACCGGTATACATATTTCTCCGTCTACATCATTCTATATAATAACATAGATTCGAACATGTCCACCACAACATGAGTACGTGTTTTATCAGTGAACAATTAATAGTAATTTATGTCTTTATGAGAGGGAGAGAGAGATAGAGAGAGAGATCCGTCTTTGCTTCTTTAAAGATAGAATGGGTGGGGGGACGAAGACCCTACTATTTGTCTATAGACTGGAGTTATAGACTACCACAATTAAAACACGTACAATTGAAACTCAGACTACCACAATTAAAATACAAACTACCACAATTAAAACTCAGACTACTACAATTAAAACACAAACTACCACAATTAAAACTCAGACTACCACAGTTAAAACTCAGCATGGGCGCAGATCCCGGTGGGGACACCGGGACGCGTCCCCACCAATATTTTTAGTGGTGGGGACATGACATACTGTGTCCACACCACTTATTTCCGATGTTTTTCTTACTGTTTATTTTTTGATATTGAAATCATTCCAGAGCTTTTATTATACAACTGGTACTATGTGAATCATTAAAATAGCTATGGGAACAATATAAACAGCTAGATTTAACATTTAAAAAAAGCGAAAAGTTATTATTTCAATGTGGTTGCCATTTTTGAATTTTAACGTGGGAAAATTCCCCTTTTGCCATCGGATTTTTAAATCATCAATGAATAATACAGTAAAATGTTACATTTATTTCAATTGGGATTGAATATTGATATGTTTAGCTGTGTGTGTGGCTTGTTTTTAGTTTATATACATTAAAAGATTTGTATAGGCCTGTACATTTGTGTATCCAATTGAATACACATTTTGCTCAAAGACTATACGTAGTCTTCGAACACTACTGCGGGAATGGAGGCGGAGCTGGAATCTCAGTAGTGTAAATATTTCTAGTTCTTGTAGTGTACATGAGAGAATAAATCGTGAACGGTGGCTTGAAGATTTGTCTTTAGATTAGATTTCTTATCATTTGCTGCCTCAGGGATAAGAATTGTTTGCCAGAAAATGATGCTGAAAATACCCACAGAGTGCGTTTTAGAGCGTCAAGTTTTCAAAATATTTCGGGTGAGGACCCCCCGAACCCACCTCTTTACCAATAGTCGCCCGCGCATGGATTGTCCCCACCACTATTTTTGGGCGATCTGCGCCCCTGAAACTCAGACTACCACAATTAAAACAGAAGCTACCACAATTAAAACTCAGACTAACACAGTTAAAACTCAAACTACCACAATTAAACAAAAACTACTACAATTAAAACTCAGACTAACACAGTTAAAACTCAAACTACCACAATTAAACAAAAACTACTACAATTAAAACTCAGACTACCACAATTAAAACAAAAACTACCACAATTAAAATACAAACTACAATAATTAAAACTAGGCTGTCGCAATTCAAACTGGGCAACCGCAATCAGGTTACAAAAGCTGTGAGCAAGTTAAAACCAGTTTAGTCGGGTCAAACCCGCTATCTGATGTAACAACCAACAATAAGAAAGACAAGGGCTGAATATGGTCTACTTCTGCTAGCAAATCAAACAGTTGATCACTGGTACGTAACGAAATCTGGATTGGGAACTGGTCATGTGTCATTGACCTAAACAATATCAGTGGTTACAGTCAGTGGGTTACAGTTATTTGGTACACACAGTTAATACGTTTGATCAACCGGTCGGTCGAAAGATTGGATATAACTAACTGAACTGATAAATGAACCCTTTAATAGCCTACTTTACATTTTAAGTCATATTCAATACGGTAAGGACTCATGACAGACCCTATGATATAAAGTATACGTGTTAGATCCCCCCCCCCTCTTACCCGGATGGCGAGAGAGAGAGAGAGGGGGGGGGGATGGGGTTAAACGTCCACTCGACACAAACTAGGTCATTTCAGGACTAACATATGGTTTAATTTTATTTCAATAATTCGCTTGCGCGTGGGGGTCTTTAGCAGTGGGAGGAAACCGGAGGACCCGGAGACAACCCACGAGGTTGGATACCCGGATGGCTATAAAGCAGTAAAGATGAATCAGGGTTGGCTGATTATCAAAGAATTTTCAAGACACCGTCTCACCGCTGGTCCTGCAATGGGCCGTTTTGTAAAAGTGAGAATCAGCGGTAACAAATATACACTGGAATTATCCTTTAAAGGCTCAATACCACTCTTGTTGTAACTGAATAATGTGAATTGGAAAAATTCAACTAAATGATTTGAAAAGCCTGACGTAAAGCTTTTCAAATGTGACTTGGATTTAAAAATATTTTTGAACCCTCTGGACAAGTAAAATAGGATTTAGTGGATAATTTACACAACAGATAGGACACTAACACATTTAGTACTTAGAATAAGGTTATTTTTTAATTTCTGGAGCTGTCAAGCCAGCAAGAGTGTTATTGTCCCTTTAAACTGTTTGATCACGATATTGGCTGCGAAAGTTCCTCGGGGATTTTTCAGCGGGATTCCCCCTTCTCAGTGGTGGAGGTCGCAGGGTCTGGCAAGGAAAAACGTATAGTCCTTCAGATAGTAAGAAAAATCGTGGTCCTGTGTATGACCTGCACGTAAAAGAACCCTTACCATTCTTCGAACCATTCAGATTCGAAACAAGGGTGGGCCATGGTGTCTCTGTCCACCATAGCCCCGGTTGGCTCTGAAAGGTAGGACGTTAAATCTCATGTATGTAGTTTAGTGCGTTAAAAGTACACCATCATTATTATTATTATTATATACCCGATTTGCTGAAACTAGGCCATGTCACTTGGTAATTACATAGTTTAGCAAATATTTATGACCTGCAATTGGGGTGTAATTCAATGTCGAATGTGATTACACGTTCGTCTATTGCGTGGTCAAAAATAAATAGGCCATTTTAAACTGTTTTGTTACGAGCACGTATGTAGGTAACACTATTCTACATGGGTGGTTTCATAATGTCTGTCATTTTGTCAACTGCACATGGTTTCAATTCCCCGGTTGTACGTGACACGGAGTTGGGTCGCCTGTCCGACCTCGTGGGTTTTCTCCGGGTCCTCCGGTTTCCTCCCACAGCCAAAGACCCCTATGCGCAAGCGAATTATTGAAATAAAATTAAACCATATGTTAGTCCCGAAAAGACCTAGTTTGTGCCGAGTGGACGTTAAACCCCATTTCTCTCTCAATTTAAACCTCGAAAAATAATTTCACCATCCCCCAAACATTAGTGGTTGTTAACTTATTTTTGCTCAGTATACAATGCCTTTGTAACCCTAACCCTAACCCCCACCCCAACCCTTACCCTAACCCTAACCCTAACCCGGCAATGTACACATTGACTGGTATATTTCAGGCATTGTACACATTGCTTGATTGTAGACATTGACTGTCACGTATACATGTTACGTACTATTATGTTTGTTAGAGAGCCTGATAATCATCTAGCTATTTCATAGTTACCAAATATAGTAAAACTGGCAAAGTCACCTGGTCACAGATGATAAAGCGGTTTTAAAAGAACTAACTAAATAATAAAAACCAGCTGATGAAATATTTTAAAACAAATTTTGAAGCATATAAATTAGGCCGACACCATTGTTTATTAGCAATGTTAAGTCAACATGGACTGTTCATATTGATATACTCTTTCAACCCCCCATCAATTATTTAACATGTTTACATAATCAGTAGGCTATAGGCTACATGTAAAATAATTATGGTTGTTAAAGCCGTGCATATATCAGATAATTTGGAAATTTTTACACGACTTAACCCAGGCTAAATGTATTCAAATTGATTTTTCAACATTTAATTAGGACAACAACAAAACTCAGTATCCCGGTTTGAATTCAGTACATTATTAAACATACATTATGCAAGAGCTAAATCTGTCTATTGCAGGTCTTTCTTTAGGCCTGAAATGTTATCTAAATTATTAATTACACATTAATTAACTTATCCAGACCATAATCAACTCTCGATGGCATGGCTAGCCTGCGATGTTTATTGGATTACGTTCCGATTTGCTGTTCGACTTTCATTTATAATTAAATCAAAAACTGGATAATCGAGACTATGATTTTTATCCTACCGACTTTAGTAATGATGTTCGAGACTAGCCCCAATATTCAATCGCTAAAATCTCGGTACAGCAAATTCCCAATGCATTATCTAGTTTTTAACTGTTACAGTGAAAACTGCCAGCTCTTTATCCAATCTCCCATAATGTATCTTTAATTAAGACAACAAAACTCCCGGTTTGAATTGAAGACATTAATAAATAAAATACCGACTAGGATATCTACTAACACATCTGTGGAAACAAAATACAAAATAAAAGATAGACTGACTAAATATTGAGAAACCTATATTCACCTTTAAGGCTCTGGAATCCCTTCTCTATGAAGTCAGTTGATATAAAAACCTATATAAGTATTGAATTACACGTATAACGCCCCGTTAATCTTCACAACATTAAACATACAGGTCACATCCGCACATACTTAGAATATTTTCATTAGAATCGTATTTGAAATTTTCCACTGAAGAAAGTCTTGAAATCTTTGTTTGGTATAATAAATATCAGTTTCTATTATTGTCATATAGCTATTTATAAATGTCAATACCTTTAAGTTTCTCTTTTCATTGAAATATGACCGAATTGTCCACTGATGAAAGTCGCCAAAAACTGAAACCATCGGTTAGTATAATAAATGACAGTTTCTAGTATTATTACAGCTATTAATAATTGTTAATAACTTTAAAGATCACTTGTTATTGAAATATGAAGTGGGCTGTAAATGAGGTTACATTGATACCTATTGTACTGAAACCATGGGAATTAACAGGTATTAATAATATTAGTGAATACATTTATAGAAATAAGTTTGGCCTATTAACACGTATTATATATTCTGTTTATTTGTTTATTACAAACCTATAGAAGGGCGAATCCATCAAACTTCTCATACACATTTATAGACAGTATCAGCTGGACTCAGACTACTAATTCTCTACCCCACTGACTTCATTGTTAAAGCTATGACATTTCTTGACCTACAACATTTCTTTTTTAACAATATATCATTACATTCTAGGGGCCCTAAACTAGGTAATTTCGGGACTAATATGGTTTAATTTTATTTCAATAATTCGCTTGCGTGTAGCGCCTTAAGCAGTGGTAGGAAACCGGAGGAGTCGGGGAAAACTCACGAGGTTGGACAGGCAACCCTACTCCTTGTCACGTACAACCGGGGAATAGAAACCACGCCAGCTGACTCAATAACAGACCTTATGAAACCACCCATGAAGAATAGTGTTACCTACATACGTGCTCGTAACAAAACAGTCTATTTATTGGGACCACGCAACGGGGAATCGAAACCACGCCAGTTGACTCAATGATAGACCTAATGATACAACGCTAACCATTCGGCCATGAATACATTATATTCATTTTTAAAAAAAACCAAAAAAAAAAAACAACACAAAACTGAGTCTATTTAATGGAAAGAGTGAGGCATCTATTTCTTTGACAGGTTAGTGAGTAGGCTGATCCTTACGACTGTACATAAGTCGAAAAGTAATCATGGGCGAAGAACACTATAATATAAATTCCATCAAAACTTATTCTCCGCGATATCACTTCGGTGAAGCGGATGTCACATAATTCTTGTGTAACCATGGGTGGTTGTTCAAAGTTTCCCAAACTGTGATATGAGAAATATCATCATGTTTAATTTGTCCTTTTATCAAACCGCAACTTCCGCTTATTATCTCAAGTCACGTGCGCGGTGTCAATAATCTTTTAGTTGCTATTAGCAACTGGAGAGTAATAAATTTGAACACATACTTATTGACAACAGGTACTAATTTATATAGTATTCTCTCGGCGTTATCAAGCTACGATAACTTTGAGAAAATGCTCTCCGAAACGTCGCCAGACTTTTGATTGGCTAAGCACTAAAATCAATCTAATATTATCCAGTCAAATTACTAAAATTTGGAATTTATCTTAGTTAAAATTTCGTGAAACAGGCCCCTGATTAATAAGCAGAGAGAGAGAGAGAGAGAGAGAGAGAGAGAGAGAGAGAAAGAGTTTAACGTCCATTCCACACAAACTTGATCATTTCGGGACTAACATATGATCTTTTGGTGCTCAGAATAAGTTCTTCATTTTAGTTCTTTCTATAACGTTTGACTACGTTATACTATCACACTTTAGGGGATGTAAGAGAGTAATGCGCGTGCGTGTAGGGGTCTTAGGCCGTTGGTGGAACCCAGAAGACTGCAGGGAGGAACTTCCTTTGCGCTTCTTCATTCGCCTGGTTGATGCAGAACAGTTGGACGTTCGCAACCCCATTTCATTTTTCCCGGTCACGGTGGCTAAGTGGGTAAGACGCTGGCTCGCTAGCCTGGAGGTCGGGCGTTCGATTCCTGCATTGGCCGAGAAAGTTCATCCAGATTTCCGGCTTCGTATCCCCTTGTCAGTGATGCAGCACGAAGGGCCTGACAAGGACAACTGTCTAGTCGTTTGGATGGGACAAAAAAACGAGGTCCCGTGTACACATTGGCGTGCACGTATAGATCCCTTGACAGTTGAAATTCGATATAAGAGTAGGCCGTAGCGCATAGCACACTGTATGCCCAGTTCGGAGCAAAACAGTAGGACGTTAAACCACATTTCATTTCATTTCATTTCGATTGCACGCGCGTGTATATAAGGGAAGTAACCCTTATATTTCATTAGGATGCAGACCACCATTAATTTCACCACCATTGACTAAATGATAATTTTGGCCTCTTTGCCCTGATCCAACTTTTTCCAAAATTTTCGTTGGGCTCAACGCTTTCCACCAAAGTCTGTATGAGGGTTGGCGACTGACATTTATAGATACATAACAAACTTGAAGTAGCGTACTATACACGTGTAATTGTCGGTCGTACATATCACCTATCACCTCCCACCGCCAAAACATGAATATTTACTGACTACGGATGACACCGTTATGGATTGTGAATGGCACCGTTACTGATTATGGATGACACTGTTACTGATTATGGATTACACTGTTACTGATTATTAATAGTATCGGTACAGATTATAAATGCCATCGTTACTAATCATGGATGGCACCGTTTAAGATTATGGATTAATCATTATGGATTATGCACCGTTACTAATTATGGATGGCACCGTTACAAATTATTGATTGCACCATTTAAGAATGCACCGTGACAGTTTATGAATGGATGGTATTACAGATTATGGATAGCACGGTTACTGTTTATTGATGGCGTTGTTACAGATTGTGTATGGCACCATTACTGTTTATGGATGGCACCGTTGCTGATTATGGACGACATCGCTAGAGATTATAGATTATATTATGATTATATTGCATTTTGTCATATCTTTGTAAATACTGAACGGGATTTTGGACTATTAGTTCTTTTAGAGATTCAACTCTCCCCATATCGTGATTCAAAATCATCAAAATAGCGATCAGCGGTTTAAAGGTATTGTTGATGAAATAAAGGAATGTATTTCAAAGAGGTTGGACAATTTAAACTTTACAGTTTAAGATTGAGCCAAACAATATTACTGTGTTATAATTGGGTATTATAAAGTTGCTTCGTCAGTAAGAATCTAGATCATAAATGTATTCCTAATTAAGTATTATAAAGCTGTTTCGTCAATAAGAGGCAAGATCATAAATGTTTAACGAGACCATTGTAAACAGAACAGTACCAATTGTAATTAACTTTTTAATTATCTCCGAAAATAGTGTTTGTCTGAAATCATTATATCTTGTTTAGAATATATATTAATTAGTAACAAACAAAATGTAAACAAAGGGTTGCATTAAAGTGCGTGTGGCTCTATTTTTTTCTTTTTTTTATGAACTTTGAAATAGACGAAAATGATTCTAAAAGTACATGTTAATGTAATATGAACGTTGTAAAATGATTTGTATTCAATTTCTAATCAATTATGTTCGGTGAAATACGTGAACAGTTCAAATTAAACGACAATTGTTTCCGCTCGCTAAATCCATTTTACACCCTTTTTTATTATTATTATGTCGTTTGTGAATCAGACTTTACTAATTACTTTCACATTGTCTTTTAGGGTATGTTTTTCGGTGCTCATTACAAAATGGCACCCAAAACCATAGAATACACGACTCGTGTACTGATTATAAAATGTTAATTGTGTCTTAAATATTGGATATTAGGATTATATAGTTTCACGGCAAGATAAGAACATCAGGATGGGGTTAAAGGTTAACTCGACACAAACTAGGTCATTTAAGGACTAACACATGGTTTAATTTTGTTATTTCAGTAATTCGCTTGCTCGAAGGGGTCTTTAGCAGTAGGTGGAAATCGGGGGACCCGCGGAGAAAACCCATGAGGCTGAACAGGCGACCCTTCTACTTGTCACGTGCGAGCCGGGAATCGAAACCACTCCACTTGCCCCAATGACAGACCGCCTGATCCGATGCGCACGCATTAACTATTCGCCACCCCGCCCCTTCAGGTTAGCGACCCAGCGCCTTACGCACTGAGCTACCGGGTTCGACACCTGTATATGGGTCAATGTCATTGTGAACTGTTCTTTAAAGCTTTAAGTCTTATTAAAACTTTATAATTTTATTGTCTTTATAGAAGAAAATTAATCTGATATAATCCTTCATTGCTTAACCTGATTATAGTATTATGTATGGTCACAGTGTTAACGTGATATATACAGACGAAAAAACTCGACTAAAAATGGTCTTAGACGTGGATAATCCTAATAACCGAATTCTTGACACGTTGGCTATTTTAGTGTTTTCTTTTACGTCGCGTATTTATATCAATAATAGAAGACTTTACTTTCAACGTCTGCATTCGCCTAAGTAGCATACTGATTTCTCCCTGAAGGGAAGAGGGTGGCCGAATGGTTTAACGCATGCGCTTGGATGACAAGGTATGTCATGGAGTCAAGTGGCGTGGTTTCGATTCCCCGCCTGCACGTGGCAAGGATTCGGGTTTTCTCCGGGTACTCCGGTTTCCTCCCACTATTAAACTGCTAAAGATCTTAACGCGCAAACGAATTGTCGAAAGGAAAATTGAAACATATGTGTCGAGAGGACGTTACCCCCCACCCCCTCTCTCTCTCTTTCAAGCGGAGGAGTAAGGTGGACTTAGGAAACGTTATAGGTAAATTATCGAGTATTATGAATTGAACGAATCTAATAAAGGTGTTTCGCGACAAGGTTAATCTTATTATCACGATCAGTAACAACACAATGTTAGTCAATAATGAATACATCACGTGTACCCAATATCCTGAATCTTATTAAAACGACAACATAATGTTTATCAATAAAGAACACATCACGTTTACCCATACAAAATACAATATCCTGGTTGATATATAACCGCTGACCTGAATTTAAAGACGCTGAACCTTTAACTCAATCTATTTGAAATTAAAAACACGAATAAGAATTCAATATCTTGTCGTGCAAATATGAGATCCTAATATCAACTATTTCAGACAGAATCGACCGAACATAATTGATTAGAAATTACAATATTATTATTGTTTTCAAAAATTGAATATCCATCCCTTTATTCTTAGTTCCCGCTATCATGATTCGTACAATGATTGAAATCGTGGTTTAAATCGTGGAATAAGCGTGGTGATCCTGTCACGGCTTATCATAATATATTGTGGTCAGTCGTAGAAATCGTATTCATCGTATCGAAACGTATCCGAACGTATCTGTACGTACCAAAGAATAGAGTCATATGCCCTTTAACGTCCATTTAACACAAACTTGGTTTTTATCGGAACTAAACATATAGTACATCTTAATTTCAACAATTCGCTTACGTGTCTCTTGCTGTGGAACGAAAACCGAAAGACTCATAGAAAACCAACAAGACTAGACAGGCTTGAGATCTAAACCACTTGACTTATTGACAAACCTAATGAACCATAGCGCACGCGTTAGACAACTCGCCGCCTCCCCCTTTTTAAAGGAGCTAAATCGCTAATATTTGGAACCTAGAAAATTGACAGAAATGGGTCACAACGCATATAATAATGTAATATGAATGTATATAAATTATAATATAAATTGATTTACATTCAATCGGTTCCGTTTTTACTCTAATTTCAAATCAGTTATGTTCGGCGAGAAGTCAGTCTCAGTCGAATGGCAATCTCTAGCGTCTAGTTATTCCAGTCTACATTGGTAGTATTTATTGCACATGCTCTCCGGATAAGAATATGACGTCACCGTTTGACATGACTTGTAGAATGTGTATAACCTCATTCTTAGAGCCCCTGGTTACAAATGGCGCTGAAACGCATACACAATACACAATTCATGTACCAATGGTAAAATGGTTATTTTGTCTTAAATATTCGATATAAAGCAGACCATCTTTTCCCCATCAATGTTGTTATAAATTGACAAATAATTCCAAAGACTGTGGATGATGTTGAGTTAAAGACTTAACTACTTTAACAAGAGTCTCCAACAAATAAATGTATAGGCCCTATCAATGTTTTGAGCTTCATCTTTATATTAAATCAAAATAATATCAAATAGGCATGGCCTAAAACATCTTTTGTTGTTGGAAATCAAGACAAAACTACAATAACACGCAAAAGTGACCTCCCTTGTCGACGGATTTACGAAATCCGCAATACTGATCAATATGCTAAAAATATAATTTCAACTAACCCTAAGTTACGAATTTGCAATTCGCTACTAGAAATCGATATTAAACCGTCAGTGATCAATATTTTACAAACTTCACTGAATAACATAACAGAAAATATCAGACAGAGCGAGCGAGAGAGAGAGAGAGAGAGAGAGAGAGAGAGAGAGAGAGTTTAACGTCCACTCGACACAAATCAGGTCATTTCGGGACTAACACATGGTTCAATTTTATTTCAATAATTCGCTTGCGCGTAGGGGTCTATAGCAGTGGGTGAAAACCGGAAGACACGGAGGAAACCCACGATTTTGCACCGCACAACTGGGGAATCGAAACCACGCCAATTGACTCAATGACAAACCTTATGATACAGCGCGCACGTGCTAATCATTCGGCCATCCAACCCCTAAAGAAAATATAGAAAATATATAATAAATAAATAAATGAACTCACGACAGGAAGATGATAAATAAAGTTCCTCAGTTCTCAGAGTTTCTCAACTTGTTGTATAACATATGTGCCTTTAGATGCCGTATTGCCATCAGTGACGTCATAACAACGTTAAGGATATTATGTCCTTATCTGTGTACAGTACTTCCCGGTTTAAAACCACAATCTTTATCCACTTATCACAACTTTTAAATACTGCTTAGATAATTTGTGACATTTTAACATACATATTCCTGGTTTATCGTCTTAATATGAGGATAAAGGCTATCATGCATCATATATTAATAAAAGGGAAGAAATGTCGCGAAAACTTTAACCTCGTTCATATCATACGTGTTGTAAAAATCACATCAGAACGCCTTATTTGTGTGCATAACGTCACCAATTCATGTGTAGTAACAGGTGTCGGTATTAATTAATACAAACAGGTACAAATTAAGCAGTCCATATGAATATAAAGTTACCACGATAAAAGATCTCTGACCCTGTTTTATAAAAACACTTATTTATAACTGTCCTGTATACTGCCATACCATGAGACAGCGTTTTGACATGCTCTGTTTGGCGCTATCTCTCTTTGTTGGCCATATTGTAAGGGGTTTGAAGTAAATATTCAATTATATAACCGGTATATAGGACATGTCATGGGCTCGAAATTCACATTCAATATATGTCAGTATACAGGAAAAGAAGTAAGTTTTAAAATCCTGCGCACCCACTGGATTTTTGAAGAAGGACATACATACGCCATGCAGTGTGCCATTAGAGGAGTGGGCTGTTTCCTGATAGTGACTGCTTTTATTTCGATTCTTGCAACTGCCGAGGGATCTTTAACCAGGTTGAAGCGCCTAAAAATATATATCTTACCACATCCTGTTTCTCTAAATAAAACATTCCTTTAAAATTAATCATTCATTATTGAAGAATATCTCAGATACCACATATTAAATATCATCTAGTCTCACTCATATACACTTATTCTACTCACTACCTTTGCTTTTTCTTTTCTAGAGTATGGCTAATGGTTATAGTCATTCAAATATACAGTTTGTTACTATTCAAGTCTGTATAACAAGTATTTCAATAGGCCGGGCTTCCTTCTAGTTTGTTTGTACAGGGGGAGTAAAACCGTCAGTTTTTATTGTAGACATCCGGCTTCTTTCCCGCTAAAGTTTTTTTTGAAATAGTACACGTGTTTAAAGGTGCATTTCTATGAGATCTAAGCCGTGTCTCGTCGTCGTGTAAAAAAAACAAGACTACTTTCGATTTCCTCTGTAAATGGTTTATAGTTTGTGTTGGTGATTGACAGCATGTTAAATTTCCACAGTACAAAAACAGTCAAGACCAGGTTTCGATATCATTATTGTTCGAGAAAGATCTTCCGGATTTTCCAAGCATGGTTTTCCCTTGTCACGGAAGGGATGGGACAAAACACCTAGCTCCCGTGCATAAATTGACAAACCGTTACAGAACACCTGACAGTTGAAAATAAATATATTAGTTGGCCGTAGCACCGTTGTCCGGACAAACGTTTCGCCGTTTCAAAATGCACGAAGTAGCCGTCTTCTATAGAAAGATTCAGATTCGTCCCGAGAACGAGAACGAGAAGGGCGTGAAGTCGTCTCGTTCTCGAAAGACGTGACGACTTTCACGCTTCAGAAAAATCCGCATTTTTGACAACACGCTATGTTCAGTTCATCGTGAATAGAGCAAAAAGTGGACTGTTTGAAAGTGTCGGTTTGTTCTATCATTTTGCTTTTATTCGACCAGTCAAACAGTGTCTAACAAAGGCTGGTATATTTGAAAGAGTTGTGTTTCGGTATAATTATGATAAAGATTGTCGAAAATAGAATTAAATTCAAGGAATTCACTTACGACTACAGAGGGTCCGAGACATTTTCACGCACGAGGTCGTCTGAGGCCGGGGGTTGGATGGTCGAATGGTTAGCACGTGCGCGCTGTATCATAAGGCCTGTCATTGAGTCAACTGGCGTGGTTTCGAATCCCCGGTTGTACGTGACCACTGCTAAAGAACTCTACGAGCAAGCGAATTATTGAAATAAAATTAAACCATATGTTCGTCCCGAAATGACCTAGTCTGTGTCGAGTGGACGTTAAACCCCATCTCTCTCTCTCTCTCTCTCTCTCTCGTCTCTACGGCCGTGGGGGAAAACCCCGAGAACTGATGACGTAGCATGCAAAAAGGGAATCACCTCGTTCTCGTTCTCGATCTCGGAGTGCATCTGAGCCTTTCTATTATTACGATTGATGTATTCCCTTTCATTACATGAGTCAGTCTCCACTATACGACAAACCATAGTCAGGTTCGGAATGTGAACGTCGTGTGCTTTGTGTTACGAGTCTGATGTTTACCTAAATATGCTACATTTCCAAAAGCTCGCTATTTTCATTTGACAAGCAGTGGGTCAATAACCCAATGAAAATAACCGGCCCTGCCATGAACCCTATATCGATGTTGTCTAATTACAGCGGGTGCTGACTTTTGACCATATTCCGAGGATCCCGAATTTTGACAGATTGTCAATTCATCATATCTTAGTAAATACCGAATGGAATTGGGCCATTTTTCAAAGTATATTTCTTTAATAGTAAGTGCAGGGGGACTGCACCACACAAAATTGACACAAAAACAAATACACGGACAAGACATCATACTCAGAAAAACACAGACAAACAATTTTTAAAAAAGTGAATGGATCCGGGGGCTAGCCGTAAGCGTCCACTGTACTTTCCAGGGTCTGTAGTGACACAGACTTCACTTTCATATTCTTCAATCCTTCAAATGGCATTAAGAGACTTTTAAATAAAATTTAAATGGTGTTCACAGACTTAAAAATAAAATTTAAATGGTGTTCACAGACTTTAAAATAGAATGTAAATAACTTTCACAAACCTTAGAATAG
The DNA here is from genome assembly GCF_932274485.2 of Patella vulgata. Classification (NCBI taxonomy): domain Eukaryota; kingdom Metazoa; phylum Mollusca; class Gastropoda; family Patellidae; genus Patella; species Patella vulgata. Next base: position 12,891,914 of record NC_065885.2, read on the forward strand.
AATTTAAATGAGTCCTGACGCTGCATAAATCTGTTCTATTTAGAACTGCGTATTTAGAACTTGTTTACAAATAGTGGCCTTAAACGAAGGTCCTTACTTTTTCTAGATCTTTCAAAAAAAAAAAAATTGAAAAAAAAAAATAATAATTAACATACGATGAATTATGATTTATAAATTTGCATAAAATCTCGGATTTCAATTTTATCAAAAAAGAAAAAAAAAAAAAAAAATAATTAACATACGGTGAATTATGATTTATAAATTTGCATAAAATCTCGGATTTCAATTTTATCCCGAAAAATATATTTCGATTGGCCGATATCTTAAAAACTTGAACATAGAAAATTCAGCAGATTTAATCAACTTTAAAAGTTATAATGACACTTTTTGAGGTGAAATCCACAAAAACATAAACCTGCTGTTATTTATACTTTTATTTATGGAAGCTATCAGGATTGTTCTTGGTTTTAATGTATTTCTTTATATAGGCGCCAGGGTCACCATGGTGGCCAAGTGGGTAAGACGCTGGTTCGCTAGTCTGGAGGTCGGGTTTTTGATCCCTGCAATAGCCGAGGAAGTTCATCCAGATTTTCCAGCGTGGTTCCCCCTGTCAGGGATGCAGGACAGAGGGCGTGCAAGTAAAAGATCCATTGACAGTTGGAATTCGATATAAGAGTAGACCGTAGTGCCGCTCCCCAGGCAAAATTTCCCTCATAGCACACTGTATGGTGTATGCCCGTGTGTTCGAAACAGAACAGTAGGACTTTAAATCCCATTTCATTTCATTTTTATCGGCGCCAGTTTCCCGCAGTTTATTGAATGGGGGGGGGGGGGGTTATAGCGACGCAATTCATTTCAAGCATATAAATTACATATGTATTCTGAACTTTTCACCTCCGCTCATTCAACATGCTTATCGTCGTATTACATACAGGTGTCCTTGGCGGTTGTGATTTTTATAAAACGCTTAAATAACAAGAGAAAGAAATTAATGGGACAACGCGCTTGAATAAAACAGGGAGTACGTGACATCAAATTACTCTTACCGTAATCAAAAATACACTTTTAACAACATAAGGCCAAACCCCTAGGGTCTTGATAAATAGCTATTTGAGTCTCATCTTTTATTTAAATTTTAAACTTAAAATTAAAAGGGGATGGGGTATCATAAGGTCTGTCATTGAGTCAAGTGGCGTGGTTTCGATTTCCCGCATGTACGTAGGGTTGTCTGTCCAACCTCGTGGGTTTTCTCTGGGTCCTCCGGTTTTCTCCCACAGGTATTTACCTGAAAACAAAAAAGTTTAAATTAGTGTGGTCTAAGTCCAATCGGAGATATTGCCACTGAAAGGTATCTCATTTGTATCCATTATTATTGAAGCGATAATCATGTTGTCTCTTTAAAGACATTAAGTCTCTTATCTGCTCTGCTTCAACTCGGGTAAATATTGGTGTTTTTTTATTATTATTATTCTGAAATACGCATATAGCACCATTATCTCTTATATTTAAGTATTGCGAATTATGCGTTTGAAATTTGCGTTCTGTTGCTATCTTTGTAGCCATCAACTAATAACATTTATGTAAATGGCGTTCGTTGTCCTGATGTATATGTATGAAATATTAAATCATGAATGAATGTTATTATTTGATGTCCACAGATATAACAAAAGAACGCAAATTTCAAACACATATTTCTATACTTAAATATATCAGATTCGCCGGTTCTAGCACAGCTCAGATCATACCAAAAGAATGTATCAATCAGAGTAACAGTTTTACCAAGGAGAACTTATTGACTTTTTTCACAGATGTGTTTTTGAATCCTAAAGAAGTTTTATTACAATATAAGTGTCACTTGACGTGATAATAAGACAGTTAAAACAGCAGGGAACGTTTTATCAACACCTCCACAGTTGGTGGTATCGCACCTCAGTTATGCTGCTAGGCTTACAAGTATATACAAATTAATTCAAGAAAAGGTGAATTATGGTCACGTTTTTTTTTATTGACCAGAAAGTTTTCAGTATGAATAATTTTATACCTTTTCTTATATAGACCGATACATTAAAGTAGCCAAGTCTCTAACTCAATATCATCCAAAGTCTTCTACATTAAAAACACGAATTATTTGTCAATTCACATCAACGTTGATGTTGTGATCTTACCGAGAAAAAGATGGGCTTCTATCTAATATTTAAAACAAACTAAACATTTTACCATTCGTGTACCATAATGCGTTTCAGCGCCATTTGTAACAAGGGATTCGAAGAAAGGGGCTAGTTATATTTCAAAAGTCGTATTCTTATCTGGAGAGCGTGCGAAATAAATACTATCGGTGTAGACTTGAAAAACCAGACGCTAGAGATTGTCATTCGATTGAGACTTCCAACGTATTTCGCCGAACATAACTGATTTGAAATTAAAGTAAAAACAGAAACGACTGAATGTAAATCAGTTTATATACATTCATATTACATTATTATATCCGATGCTACCCATTTGTGTCAATTTCTAGGTCCCAAATATTAGCGATTTAACTCCTTTAAATACAATCCATGACCCAATTAACGTTTTAGCAGTTAACATCATTATACCCCAAAATACGGCGCAAGAATGTTTCAGGGGGTTCTAGAAAGAGCTAGAATGTCCTGCCTTGTGCCTGATACCCATCATTATTTATGCCTATATAAATCTATGCTTGAAAGGCAACGATACGACTTTTGGGAAGATATAGGGAGCTGAGCTTGGGCGGTGAGGAATACAACGATAACAACCTGTTTTAAACGATATGTGATTTTATTCTATTATGTAATCAGTTGCGGATTTACCTATTGGCTTGACAAGCTGAAACCTACTTCCTCGATATCTAGGGGTGGTGGTGGGCGGTATTGGGGGTAGTGCTAAATGATAAGGCTAGCTAAATGTTTCATCAGAGGTCACGAAATGTAAAAGGGCTAGCGCTAATCCCAACACTAATCCTAACCCTGGACAGAGCCCCAATGCTTACCTTAACCCTAACCTACAATCTCGCCAACAATCACGTGCCCTAACCTTATTTACATCTCAGCGACCATGACAAAAATTGAGCTGGCCTTAACAAATAGATTTAGCCTATTTAGTGGGGTCTCCGGCTAAGGTCTGTAAAACTTTTTAACACTGTCTTAAACATGCTTCATTATCCCCAGCTTTGCGCAACTATGTTTAAAACACACTTTCATCTTCCCTTAGTCGTGGGTGGGGGGATTGAAGGGGGGGAGGGGCTAAATGTTATATGTTTTTATTTAATATTAATCTGTATTTTAGAAATACATAGTAATATATCTCACTGTGGTCGGGCGATGTCCTTTAAATTAGATTTTTTACTGAATAATGTTATATAAGCCTGTGGTACTTTAATAAACACTTCTTCTGTGTAAATATGTTATCATTCAGGGTGCCGTATACAAGAACCAATATCACGAGTAAGTGATACACGTGTTGTATTGAAACTTAAACATAATAATATAGTTCATTATTGATAACACAAAGATTTCCAATATTCGCACATGAAAAGGCAATAATATGTTGAAAATTTCAGTCAAATTACTTCACTTTGAGTTTAGTTATCGGCGATACAATAACACTTCAATATTGATTGTCATTGCTACCGATTATCAATGTTTACGGTCATTTCATCAACTGCAAAACGTATTCAAGTCTACTAAATATCGGAGCAAACCTATGGCACCGAGAGTTGGTTATGATCTTGTCATGTTAATAAATGTCTAATTAATAATTTATATAACATTTAAGGCCTAAAGAAAGACAATTCAGATTTAGCTCTTACATAAAGTATGTATAATCAAATGTTAAACAATCAATTTAAGAAAGTTTAGTGAGGATTAAATGAAATGAAATGAAATGGGGTTTAACGTCCTACTGCTTTGCCCCGAACTGGGCTAATGAAGACGGGCATACGCCATACAGTGTGATATGAGGGAAATTTTGCCCGGACAGCGGCACTACGGCCTACTCTTATATCGAATTCCAACTGCCAAGGGATCTTTAACGTGCACGCCAATGTGTACACGGGACCTCGGTTTTTCGTCCCATCCGAACGACTAGATAGCTTTCCTTGTCAGCCCCTCCGTCCTGCATCACTGACAAGGGAGAACCACCCGGAAAATCTAGATGAACTTTCTCGGCCAATGCAGGGATCGAACACCCGACCTCCAGGCTATTAAGTACTACAAGTAATGAGAAATTATGGCGATAATTTGGTTCCTATGGTAACGGAACCTTTGTTCTGTCGATTTTTGTCATACTTAACCGAGCAATAACCACGACAAAGAAGATGAATTATGTTAAATATATATTTTTTTTTATAATATAAAATCTAGTTTTCTTGGATGTGAAAATTTATAACAGTTTTTGTTTAATTGACATTTTTTCATCAATGTGTTGTCGTGCGAGTGGTATCATAAATAAATTGATCAATTGTATAATTTTAGTAGAAGAATCTCGGTCTGTAACAATTAAATTCTCTTCTATCAGACGTCATGTGACTTTATCTAGATGTGCTAATTGGTGTAGAACAAGTACCATTGTCCAATGACATTCGTCAAAATTTAACAAGGTACCCACGCTACCCCTTCCAAATATATGTTCAGATATGACATATTTTTGCCAATGTGTTGTCGTGTGTGTGGTACCATAAATAAATGTAACAATTTGTATAATTTTTGTAGAGGTATTTCAACCACCGGCTATTAGATGTTCTTCTATCAGACGCCATGTGACTTCATCTGGATGTGTTAATTGGCCAGGAACAAGTACCATTGTCCAATGACATTCGCACTGAGTTGGCCTGAATGGTAAATGGAGGAAGACCTCATACCACTCTATAGCCATCTTTTATTTTAAAATAAGGAATTTTTACTCAAGTATACTTTTTCTAGGATTACATAAATCATGCATCGAGCATATCATATCAAAAATCGAAGTCCGTCGTCAATCGATGCACCAATGTCTAAGAAATGAAATGAAATTTTGCCTGGAGCAGAACAGTAGGACGTTAAACCCCATTTCATTTCATTTCAGTTCCTTTACAGTTTGGCGGGTTGTATGGTCTAATGGTTTAACGTGGTCTGGTTTCAATTTCCCGTTTGTACGTGACAAGGAGCAAGGAGTGGTCGTCCTTCTAACCTAGTGGGTTTTCTTTCGGGCCTCCGGTTTTCTCCCACTGCTAAAGACACCTACTCCCAAGCTAAAAATGACGTAGTTTCAGTTGAGTGGAACATCTCTCTCTCTCTCTCTCTCTCTCTTCTCTCTCTCTCTCTCTCTCTCTCTCTCTCTCGCCTTTAGAGTTTTCAGCGGGCAATTACTTAAGCTCATATCAATAAAATAGATATCGTTAAATATTTAAAACACGTTTCTTGGTGTGCTTACACAAAATTAATCAAACATACATGAAATTGTTTTTCTAGGTTTAACATTAGGTGCAAGTCAATGACATTTTATTTATTGACGCGGCCTAATATTTTCTTTTTTTCGTTTATGCAAAAGTAACTGCGATCGATATCAAAAGAAATTGATTTGTCAGTTGTTATCTACTGTTTTCTCGTAAAGACACTGGTCGCCATTTGAGAGATTATGAATCCCTTGCCAACTGAAATGAAATGGGGTTTTACGTCCTGTTGGGCTAATGACGACGGACATACGCCATACAGAGCGTGCTATGAGGGGCATTTTGCCCGGACAGGCCGACTCTAATCGAATTCCAAATTCCAAGGGATCTTGTACGTGCACGTCAATGGGTACACGGGACCTCCGAGAGAGAGAGAGAGAGAGAGAGAGAGAGAGAGAGAGAGGTGGGTTTTAACGTCCACTCGACACAAACTAGGTCATTTTGGGACTAAAATATGGTTCAATTTCATTTTAATATTTCGCTTGCACGTAGGGGTCTTCAGCTGCGGGCGGAATCCGGCGGACCCGGAGAAAGCCCAGGAGGATGGACACGCGCACGTGTTAAATTTGAAAAGAATCGACATCCTCTGCTGACGATATGAACAACCTAGTGCCACTAACAAACGTCTGATAAAATCTTTTGATGGGTCCCTTTTTAATTCGAGACAGTTTAAATACATTTTAGCTTGCAAATAAAATGAAATGGGGCATAAAGATGCAGTATGTACGATTTAGATAAAGGGCTAGTCGTCCTTGCTATAACAATTCCATAATAGATAATGTTAAATGAATATATTGAAAATTTCATAGAAATTACTTTTTTTCTGAACGATGTTATCACTGTTTGAAGTTTTGACAAGATGTGACATAGACTGTTTATAATCGTAGCAACGGTAGTTGTTAATTGAGACTCAGACATTTTAATTAATTTTTTAATTTCAATCCGTGTAACTCTGCCCCATACGATGGTCTAGAGGGTTGATTATAGGCTTGTCATGTGAATAAATGTCTAAATAATAGTTTATATAGGCCTAACATTTGAAGCCAAAATAAAGATATGCAAAAGGCAGATTTAGCTCTTACATAATGCATCTTTAACTCAAGTCTCACATTTCTGCATCAACCGAGCCAATGAAGACAGAAGTACACCACGTAATGTGCTCTAAGAGAAACTTCTACCGGAAAACGGTGTTTCCCCCGCGTCACGGTGGCCTTCTTAACAAAATGACAGTATCCATGAGTTTGTTAAATTATTGTTATCTATTATTCTATTTGAAGTGTATTTTGTGTTGTCAATATTGTCGATAAGCAGACAAATATTTACACAATGTTGAGCCTCTGGCGTGTTTTGTTTTAAACTATCGGGTACCAGCTCGATACCCGGCTTCGCCCGGGGCCCAAAATCTGCTTACTCGTCATCTTCCTTTCTTGTACGCTTTCTCGATAGCTTACATCATCCGTTATTATTATTAAACTTAAACATGCATTATGCAAGAGCTAAATCTGCCTATTTCAGGTCTTTCTTTAGGCCTGAAATGTTATCTAAATTATTAATTAGACATTAATTAACCTATCCAGGCCATAATCAACTCTAGATGGCAGCGCTAGCCTGCGATCTTTAGTGGATTGTAAGCAGATTTACTGCATAACTTTCCTTCTCTATTAAACGATTAAATGGATAATCAAGACTATGCTGTTTATTGTACTGACTTTAGTAATGATGACCGAGGCTTAAGGGAATTTCAGTCGCTAATTAGTTCTCGGTTCATAGTGGATCAGTTTGAATGAAATTTTCACCAAATTGCCTTTACATTATCTAGTTTTTAACTATTATAGCGAGAACTGCCAACTCGTTACCCAATCTCCCATAATGTATCTTTAATTAGCATAATAAACAGAGTTACCTCCCGTTAACCGTTAATTGTAGTAAAACAGTCCAACATTGAATTTTGGCTGTGCTAAACTAATAAGTGATCTTGACCTTAATAAATCATGGCCTAAAATATTCACGGGGCCATGCTGGTTAATTTGATACGACACATGTGGGGTGGGGCCCGGCAACGAAACGTGATGGGCGAACATACATAGACACACATACATATAATATCCACATTTTGATTTTATTTACATGTATATAGATTTACCGTACTAAGTCTATTTAAAGATTTTTTCTTTCGATGCACTTTTCGTAAAGAATAATAAAGGTATGTAAATACTAACTACTCGCATCTCACAATACTTTGAGAATTTGATCGATCTACGTCTTTCGTTTCACAGACTGGACCGAGAAAATAGAAAGCAGTAAGTATGCATGGGATAATATGATTCACACAATTCGTTGTTTCAATCCTTGAATTTCTACAAGTCATAGAATATGGTCACCTGTTTAACCTCCAGGCATTAGTAGTAGTTTTTCAGGACACAAACATTGTATTAGTGGCAAACTAAAAGCTTTATGATAATGAATGTTTTTTATGACTATTGTTTTTTTTATATATTTTGTTGAAGATTTAAAGATATTCAAACGTTTTAACTTAATTCATTTGAAAAGTGAAACTGGAAAATGTATTACCGAGGAACGTTTCGACTAATATGCTCAATGAATTAACAAGCAATGCCAAACGTCATTCAGTAACAAACATTGTCTTTAAAACGTCTTTCACTTATCTTCCACACATTTCTGGCCAATGTATTTCTAGTTCAATTATTAAATGACATTGGGGGTGGCCGAATGGTTAGCACGTGCGCGCTGTATGATAAGGCCTGTCATTGAGTCAACTGGCGTGGTTTCGATTCCCCGATGTATGTGACAAGGACTAGCGTCGCCTGTCCAACCTAGTGGGTTTTCTCAAGGGTCCTCCGGTTTCCTCGCACCGCTAAAGACCCCTACGCACAAGCGAATTATTGAAATGAAATTGAACCATATGTTAGTCCCGGAATAACCTAGTTTGTGGCAAGTGGACTGTAATCTCTCTCTCTCCCTCCCTCTCTCCCTCTCTCTCTCTCTCTCTCTAATTAAATGATATTAAACGATATTAATGGATTATTGCCTTTACATGGTGATAATTATAAGCTATCGGTGTGATGTAAATGATTAAACTACAGCCAGAGATTAATAAACACGTTAGTGTTATAATACAATAGGGCGTACAACCAAACACCCATTAAGAATTATTTATATCATTTACCTCTTAGTCAAAACGATCGATTAATATTTGTTATTCAATAAGAAACCAGTTTTTATCATATCAGTATAGAATCACATTCAGGTGAATTTTAACGAATTTTAACAATCAGCAAGGAGTAGGGTCGTCTGTTCAACCTCGTGGGTTTTCTCCGGGTCCTCCGGTTTCCTCCCACTGCTAAAGACCCCTACGCGCAACCGAATTATTGAAATAAAGTTGAACCATATGTTAGTCCCGAAATGACCTACTTTGTGTCGAGTGGACGTTAAAGCCTATTTCTCTGTCTCTCTTTAACAATTAGCTGATTCAGTAGAAATGAAATGAAATGAAATGAAATGAAATGGGGTTTAACGTCCTACTGTTCTGCTCCTAAGCTGGGCTAATGAAGACGGGCATACGCCATACAGTGTGCTATGAGGGAAATTTTGCCCGGGCAGCGGCACTATCGCCTACTCTTATATCGAATTCCAACTGCCAAGGGATCTTTTACGTGCATTCCAATGTATACACGGGACCTCGGTTTTTCGTCTCACCCGAAGGACTAGACAGCTGTCCTTGTCAGGCCCTCCGTCCTGCATCACTGACAAGGGAGAACCACGCCGGAAAATCTGGATGAACTTTCTCGGCCAATGCAGGGATCGAACACCCGACCTCCAGGCTAGCGAGCCAGCGTCTTACCCACTTAGCCACGTGGTCCCCTGATTCAGTAGAGACATGAGCGTGTATCATGTATAAGAAATGAGGTCATTACCTATATAGTTAAATGGATTATTGCCTATAATTATCAGTTATGGGTGTGATGAAGGTGATTAGAGTACAGTCAGAGACTAATGAACATATGAATGTTAAAATACAATAGATTCTCTGTTCTTATTTCCGGAACAAACATTAATTATTGCTAATTAAAATAACCATTTCTTGTTCCATCTACCCGATCAAAATTTATTACTTTAAGTAGGTGCAAGATTAAAAAATAAAAAATAAAACGGGATTCAAGATGAAAAATAATTACATGTAAAATGTTTACAGTACTTATTATATCATCCAATAGTCCTTAAAGTGTCTTCTAACAAACTCATTAGTAGTGTGTATGTGTGTTTGGGGTGGGTGAATGGTCTATAAGGCGTACGCCTTAGATCAAGTGGCGTGGTTTCGATCCCCAACTTGTACGTGACAAGGAGTGGGGTCAGATAGTACAGCTTTCGCGACATTTTGTTTTTAAAATTTGATATTTTTGCATTTTTCATAACACTTTACCCCTCCAAATATATGTTCAGATATGCCATTTTTTCGTCAATGTGTTGTCGTGTGTGTGGTACCATAAAAAAATGTAACAAGTTGTATAATTTTAGTAGAGGTATTTCAACCACCAGCTATTAGATTCTCTTCTATTAGACGTCATGTGACTTCATATGCGTGTGTTAATTGGCCAGGAACAAGTACCATTGTCCAGTGACATTTGTCAGAGTATAAGTATGCCGCCCCCGTCCCTCCCCCACCCAAACAGCACGTCTCCACGTCACAAGTACCTATATTCTCCTGAAATATGTTGAATATGGACATGTGTTGTAACCCCACTAATTTAAATATTCAACATATTAGCGAATGCTCGAAGTATTAACAACTATTCAATGCATTAAAGAATATTCAGTGTATTAATGTATTAATGAATGTTTAATGTAGTAATGAATATTTAATGTATTAATGAATATAAATTTAATGTATTAATGAATATTTATATTTAATGCATTAATGAATGTTTAATGTATTAATGAATATTTAATGTATGAATGAATATAAATTTAATATATTAATGAATATTTACATTTAATGTATTAATGAATATTTAATATATTAATGAATATTCAATGTTCTAATAAATAGTCGTATTATTAACAACTATTCAATGCATTAATGAATATTAATGAATATTCAATGTATTAATGAATATCCATTGTATTAATGAATATCCAATGTATTAATGAATGTCCAATGCATTAATAAATATTAAATGAGTATTCAATGTATTTAATTAATATTCAATGTGTTAATAAATATTTAATGTTTTAATAGAAATTCAAAATGCTACCCTGCTCGCCATTTTACATATTTTCAAACTTTATTTGATGCAGTATGATTAACCCGAGTTTCACATCACTGAATTAACACATTCTATTAACAGGAGACAAAAGCGTGTATCGTCTTTTAGAGACCAATTAAAATCAATAAGAAATGAAGTTATTACCTAGTTAATTGGATTATTACCTATATACTATGATAATTATGAGTTATGAGTGTGATGAAGATGATTAAAGTCATGACAGAGACTAATAAACATATAAGTGTTAAGATACAATAGATTCCCTGTTCTTATTACCGGAACAAACATTAATTATTAATAATTAAAATAACCATTTCTAGTTCCATATCCCGATAAAAATCTATTACTGTAAGTAGGTGCAAGATTAAAAAATTAAGGATAAAAAATTATTCAAGATGAAAAAATAATTACATGTAAAATGTATTAATGGATATTTGGTGTATTAATGAATATTCACTGTGTTAATAAATATTCACTGTGTTAATGAATATTCACTGTGTTAATGAATATTCACTGTGTTAATGGATATTCACTGTGTTAATGAATATTCACTGGGTTAATGAATATTCAATGTGTTAATGAATATTCGATGCGTTAATAGATATTCGATATGCTACCATTCTCGCCATTTTACAGATTTTAATTTTCATTTGATGCAGTATGATTAACACAAGTTTCACATAATTACCAGATTCTATTAACAGGATACATGAGCGTGTATCATTTATAAGAAATGAGGTTATTACCTATATAGTTAATGGATTATTACCTATAATTATCAGTTAGGGATGATTAAAGTCATGACAGAGACTAATAAATATATAAGTGTTATAATACAATAGATTCCCTGTTCTTATTACCGGAACAAACAATTATTGATCATTAAAAAGGAATTAAAACATGCATTCTTTGTTAACATATTTACAACTGAGCTGTTGTGGAATAAATTTCTATCACATTTTTTACATTGGATTATAATTATTTCCCATTTGTAAGATCTGGTTTATTTCAAAATTTTGTTTAAATAACTAAATAATTCACTGGACTTTCTGTTTGGCTGTACTTCTCACATAATATTATATTTATTCACATTTAACACCCCGCTCTCACCCGACCCAAAACAGCCAAAAGAGAAAAAAAAACACCGTAGAAATATTCTAGTTTTATTTATATTTATAATATATTATATGAAATAAACTGCACTGAACTGAAATAAATTCAGATGTTCAAATTTGACATTTTTTCATCAATGTGTTGTCGTGTGAGTGGTACCATAAATAAATTGATCAATTGTATAATTTTAGTAGAAGAATCTCGGTCTGTAACTATTAAATTCTCCTCTATCAGACGTCATGTGACTTTATCTAGATGTGCTAATTGGTGTAGAACAAGTACCATTGTCCAATGACATTCGTCAAAATGTAACAAGGTACACATCGCAACATCCCTGAATATTGAAATATGAACAGTTATAAAAGTAAAAATTCCGAAAAAGTATATTTCTGTTGAAATGATATACAATATTTAAAAATGTTATTCATTTTAAGAGAGAGAGAGAGAGAGAGAGCGAGCGAGAGAGAGAGCGTAGGGGTCTTTAGCACTGGGAGGAAACCGAAGGACCCGGATAAAACCCACGAGGTTGGACAGACGACCCTACTCCTTGTCATGTACAACCGGGGCATTGAAACCATGCCAGTTGTCTCAATAACAGACCGTATGATATTACTGGCTTTCTGTGTCATGAAGGATGATTAAATTCAACGGTTTACTACACCATTCATATGAAGACGGGCAAATACCATGCAGGGTGCTTTGAGGGGAATTTTTCCCGGAAAGTGGCTTGAACTTATTTTGAACACGGAACCCCATGGTTAGTGCGCCAGCATCATTCCCATCAAGATACCGTTGCTTGCTTCCTGATTAAATTAAAGACAGGAACTAATAAACATACAAGTGTTAAAATACAATAGTCTATTGTTTTACACTTGATACAACCATCTATTATTAATTATATCTGGTCCTTTTATATCCATGTAGTTTAATTTGATGAAAGAAAAGGGAAGAATTATGAATCTGAGTCCTAAAAACATGTACATGTATGCTGTGCGACAAATATACATGAACAATTAATAAAAAACAAATTCCAGCTATTCCAATTTTCAGAATTATTTGTTATATCAACGACTTTATTAATACAGAGACCCCCCCCCCCCCTCCGATTTAACGACAAGAAATGAGCTTGGTATTCTACAAGGGTAGACCTTTAATCCTAATTTATTAAGATAAAACTTCAATAGTGTCAAAAACTCAAGGATAAATTGGAAAGGAAAAGAAAGGTAAATGACATTCTGGAAGCATACCAGTTTCAGACCACCAAAAAATCTTCCATTTGTATTTATAGTCTTCCTCTCCGTACCCCGCCACCCTTTTTTCTTCGCTTAGCAATATTTGCTGATATTTTCGTATAAAAGCAAAGAAAATGGCTCGAAATGAAATTTCGTGTGAATAGTTATGATTCTGAGAAAGAAGGGTAACCTTATGGCGGAGTTAAGAGGTCGATTACGATGAAACGTTGACCGGATAATTACACCTGTACTAGTATGCTACTTCGAATGTGTGCAACTCAAATTTCCATAGTCAACCTCATAGATTCGTTTAAGCATTGGAGTTCAACCCTTCGAAAAAAAGGCAAGAATTAAAATGAAAGTCAATGAAAAAAAATCTCTGGTGGAATTCACAATGTGAATGTGATAATAAACCAATAAATATTCGTACGCGCAGAAAGGAATTGAATTGGTCAATTAATTCAACTGAAGAACCAAATTTAGTATCTTGTTTAATGGTCAATTAGAGGCAATAAAGGGTCATTTCTGGATATCGGTGTGATGGAGATGATTAAAGCTGTAATACAAAATCATAAACATATAAGTGTTAAAATACAATGGACTCTTTGTTTTTTCATTGAATCCTTGAACAAACATGCAATACGTTTTATATATTTTAATGGTATTTGATTAATTTAATCTTTAAAGTGGAATCCCAACATCGACGACCTTTTAAAAACTAATAAGATAACACAATGTAATGAGCGACTCCTCAATTTTATGTTATTTATTAGGAAGGTTGGGTGGCCGAATGGTTAGCGCGTGCGTGCTGTATCATAGGGTCTGTCATTGAGTCAACTAGCGTGTTATCATAATATTGACAGTCTTTAAAACGAATAAAATAATATTACAAAAAAAATAATGTATCTAATGAAAATAATGTAATATTTATGAATTATATTTACACTAAAAATCAGAGATTTAAATCAATTTTAAACTTTCATATTATATAACTATCCTTTAAGGGGTAAGGCTACCCGATAAATGTTTTCTGAAATTGTAAAGCTATGGAATTGAAAATGGCACAAGTAATTGGGAAATGTAATAAACAAGGGAAAACTAACATTAAAAAAAAGAAAAAATTAGTTGTTGCCAGGGTATGAAAAAGTATGAAAAAAGTAGGTACACCATATCTCTGATAATTATAAAGATCAATGTCTCATTTTCGGACTGCTTATTCTTTAATGATAACCCTAAAACCAGACAGAGGGTTTTTCTCTATAATTTTTAAAGTTTCTTGGAAAATGATGTTTAAAATATTTGCCTCACTACAATATTTTGTCTTTGGAGAAATATTTTGATAACTTTTGAAATATTAATGATAATTCAAATTGCTTTCTGCCTGATTCTGTGGTAGATATTAGTTTATATATCCTGCAAATTTGGTAAAGATATCTTAATTAGTTACGGAGATATAGCGTACCTACGTTTTTCATACTTTTTTCACCAAAAATGAGTTACCCTGGCAACAATTTTTTTAATGTTAATTTCCCTTTGTTTATTACAATTTCTAACTACTTGTACTATTTTCAATTCAATAGCTTAACATTTCAGAATAAAAATTTTCGGAAAGGCTCCCCCCCTTATACGCTCATATTATTATATAGTGATAAGAAAATAATAATCACTGACACCTGGCCTATATATAATGAGATTTATATATGAAACTTATCCATACTTACTCATAAAATCTCAATTCTGGGAAATAAACCGCTTTCTTTTTATCTTAAAGATTACCATTTATAAACCTCGATGTACTATAAATTACTTAAGAAACTAACCTGGAAACGAACCGAGACGAGGAATATATGAGGAATAACAATATTTGGTATCTATAATAATATTAGAAAACAGTCTTATTTTAAAGATATTAGATATCCAGATCGGATGGGAAAATATTTTGCACCTGATCTTAATAGAATAAAACATTTTAAACATCTACTCAAATCGGTGAACAAATCATGTATTAAGAACAATATGTAACATCTAGATACGTTCTAAGACGGTATTCGCCCGTATGGAAATAATATATTATATTTTGCACGTATTTTGGGGGTGGGGGTGGGGCGTCAGCATTAAACTTGATACAATTCCAAGATGGCGGCGATGGTGACACGCTCGATTCATCCTTTATAGTACGCTCGTGCCTGTTTTATTTTATTTTATTTTTTTAAACCTATTGCGAATAAACGCTATCATATGGTCGGTCAATTTGTATTTGAATGGTAACAAACTTCACACCCGTAACCATAAAAAGACTAAATTATAACATGTATTACTTTTAAACATTAATTAAATCAATGGAAGGATCGAGTTTATTACCTGGTTAAATGACTGATTAGGTTTATCAAGGAGTCGTTTCAAGCATTCGCCGAGTTGGAGATGATTATAGGCAAATCATATACTAATAAACGTAGAAGTGTTATAATACAATGGATTCCCTGTTCTATACACGTCCAATAAACGATTATATACCTTTTATGTATTCTTTAATACACTTCAAAGTTTAATGAATTATTTATTCGTTTATTGATAACAGAAATCGTTTTAAAGCCTCAATTTCTAATGCTTTAAATTGTACTCAAAATATCCCAATGTATTTCATAAAATATTACTTATTTTGTGTGTACAAAACACTATAAAAATGCAGTTGGGTTTATTTTGAATAGTTATTTTTCTCAATGAAATTTGATTAATAAAGTTATTATCTACAACTAATTTTTATTAATGAAGCTATTTTTCACAACGAACTTTTAACAAAACAAGATGTTATTCAAAATTTCGTTAAAAGAATAAAGCATAAGCCCGGTTGACAAGGAAAGGGTCACTGGGTTTTTTTTTCGGTTGCGACGAAACAACTGAGCTCTACCCGTGTACACAAGGCGTGCACTTAAAGGATCCCTCGATAGTAAAATACCCCTGTCGCATTGCACAAGTAACCATAGAAATAAAAATAAAAATAGCATGTTTCTCTCAAAATGTCCAAAGTATCGTTTCACGGAGACATTAAACCCTACCCCATTACATAAAACATTACAGATGTTGGCTGGGAGGATCACCAAAGTATCTGCTGATAAACCAATGAATAAATAAAATGGGGTTTAGCGTCTTGCTTTTTTACGTAGTAATTATATATTTATTTAATAAACAATTAAATAAGAGGCAATTTGAAGAAACTAAAAGTAAAGACTTAATTCATCGTAATGACTTTAAAGTAATTCTGAAATCAAGATATTCATCGTAATGATTTTAAAGTAATTCTGAAATCAAAATAATATTCTAAAATATAAGTATAAAGACATTATTATAGGTGATAAAATAACCGCAAATATAACTGAAGATTAATATTTTAGAGATAAAAAAAAATAAATTTAGTTATGAATGCCCTGATTGTTTCTTGGGGTCATAAATCTATTAAAACGCGTGTCTTCAATAATTCTCCAACCCTGAATGTTTGAATTCCCGCCGATTTCCGTTCTGGCCGTTGAACCAATCTTCTCAGCACGTGCCGTCTCCACCCGTCTGATTGGTTGAAACATGGTTCCTAGTAATTGGTGTTAATTGAAGGAGGCAAATTTAAACCCAACTGAGATTCTTCGAAGCATCAATTGAGTTTGGTTATTGCTGCATCTGCACTGGTTTCTGCTTTGCATTATCCTTGGATATATTAACCTGTTTATGTAAGCAATTTCTGAAAATAATTTTTTTTTTCAATATGAGTGACGAAAGCAGCATTAGTTTTTGCGAAGAAACAGACATTGCTAAGAAAAACGGGAATCCTACTGGATCCGATGAAAGTTGTGTTATGTCAAGCCCTGATCAAGACCACAGTTTCGGAAGGAATTACAAAAACGAAATGGCACCGGGAAAGATTCGTGGACGCAGAGGAAAAGCAAAAAAGATTTTGAGCCCAGAAGATTTAGATTCCAAAAGATTGTTAGCCAATTCTCAGGAAAGAGACAGAATGGACAAATTAAACAGTGCTTTAGAAACCCTTCGAGCTCATTTACCAGAATCCAGCATGCTCCATAACAGACGTCTCTCAAAGATTAAAACGCTGACAGTAGCCAGGAACTATATTGCATCTTTAAGTGAGATGATATATCAACACGATGCAGCACTGGGATTTGTCCCAAGAACATCATCCTGCCTTTATGAGCCACAAGAAGACGTCCATAACTACTACACACCTAATGGTAAAGAACCTGACGTAGATTCCCGAATTCCTGGCTATCACACGTACAATGTATTAAGAGAACAGTGTTATTCAGAATCTCCAATTTATCAGCCGTTTATGTATCAGAATTCTGGACAGGTGACCCCAAGTTTAAAAGACATGTACCAGTACCAAAGTCCCGAGCAGCTAGGGTACTACCCACATTCACTTGCTGGTGCTGTTCGTAGTGACATCATGGCTCGACCTATCAACGCGATGACCTCATTAGATTTTTATTCCTCCACACCCTTAAGTTCAAGGACCAACCCTTACAGCAGGAGATAAGGTACATATTTATTTTTTATTTATTTCAAGGGGGGGGGGGTGGATGGCCGAATGGTTAGCGCGTGTGCGTGGCATCATAACGTCTGTCATTAAGTCAACTGGCGTGGTTTCGATTATCCGGTTGTCCGTGAAGACGAGTAGCAATCACGGTATCTGCACTGTAACCACAATGATTTTTAGCTTAGCGGCACGAATTGTTGTAATTAAAACCCCAACACAAGATACTTCACTTATATAAATAAAAAAGAAGTCTTTGTTCGGCATTAAAGTGCAACAAAATGTCATTGTCATGGATACAATTATATACAAAGCTAGTCTTTTTACGAAACCCTTCCAATAGAGTTTACATTATTAGTTACTTGATGACTATGCGATGATTTATGACTTTATGTTCTACCAGAATGCACTATCTTATACATTTAGCGAAAAACAAAAATATTTATAGTACAATAAACTTTATAAATTGTTTCTTGTTCCAAATGTCTAAAAGTTTTATTTATGACCTTAATAACATGACCTTGCACAATGGAAGAACTCATTTCAAACAATGTACATTGGTCTATTCTGTAGAGAGCTCGGCTTCATTATCCCGCGGGTTGGTGTAAAGAGCTACCCTTTCAAAGTTATGTTTTGTAGTTTTTAATGTACGATTTGGAACACAATATTGACGATTTAATACGGATTCATTACAAAAAAAAATATCTATAAATTTTTTGATACTTGTACAATATTGATAATTTAATTCGTATTCAATACAAAAATATCTATAAAGTTTTTGTGATGCTTGTACAATATTGATAATTAATAACGTATTCAATACAAAAATATCTATAAAGTTTTCGATAATTTAAAATACGTATTCAGCATGAAAATATCTATAAAGTTTTTGATAATATAATACGTGTTCAGCACAAAAATATCTGTAACGTTTTTATTTGTTTTTCAGATTTTGTGACGTGTTATAATTTGATCAAAGGGTATTTTTTTTTAGTGCTTAACGTGATGTTTCTGGAAATGGGAAATTGATGACGTTTCTGTGCTGTATGTATCGTTCTGCAGTTTAAACTCAGGGAATTAAAGATCGTCGTCATCATGTGGAACTTGTTAAACGGTATCTACAGACAAATCATATTCGGACCGGGAACAAGTCCCCAAGCGCTACTCAACTTGTTGTTGCGCAAGGTTCTTCGAAAAACGACCGCAGCTCCGCCAATTCAAGTATGGGATTTGGCATGCGTGTACCTTGGACAATTGCGCATCGACTGACAGACTTCAATTCTTGATATGACATCACAATTCCAAGGCGGCTGCCATGACGTCAATCTCGGTTCCTGGTCA
This sequence comes from Patella vulgata, assembly GCF_932274485.2. Classification (NCBI taxonomy): domain Eukaryota; kingdom Metazoa; phylum Mollusca; class Gastropoda; family Patellidae; genus Patella; species Patella vulgata. Next base: position 12,910,868 of record NC_065885.2, read on the forward strand.
ATATAGATCTTTCCTATATGTTATCAAAACAAATGTGACGCAGTGGATGAAAGAGGAATATGGCACAGAACAGTGAGCGAACTAACCAACAATTTTTCACTGTTTATGTATTTAGGACTACTTTGTACGCACATCAACCAATTATAGTACTCGTACCTTTTGAAATTTCTCGGATTTAATAATTTTTTTTTTCGAAGGGAGCAAATTTGACATAGTTTTTTGGTATACTTTGGCACTTGTTATTATGACTGATTTTTCTTGTTATGTTTAAGTTGTTAACGAATTTATAGCTGTTATGTTTTTGTTATGTTTTCTCGATCATTTTGTATATTTTTGTGAACATGGTGGAATTGTATCATGGCTTTAAGGCTGGGGTATGTGCAAAATGTATATAGCTTATTAACACGTGTATTGCTTTAAGAAAGAGACTATTAATTGTACTGGATGTAGATTATTTGTGACTTAATACCAGGTGTGTATATGAGTGTACAGTTTGTTTTGTTTTTGTACCTATATTAATACTAGTGCATTCTTTGACTATTGCATGACAGATTTCATTAAAGAAGTTGAAAGTTTTATTTTGGTTGTGCGTTTTATTTCTAGTCTAGTCAGTCTGATTAAAAAACAGATCTATATTTCGTTTCGTTTATTTTTATACTTTCGATGACCTACAGTACATGAAGAGCTGACTATTTGTACTGGAAGGTCGCGTCAGGGGTCGTACATGACGTCAGACATTGATTAATCAATCAGCGTTGACGTTTCTAGTGGTGTATCCACAGTTCCGTGCATCGCACGCCAAGAACTCGCCGTAACAGACCGTTTCATTGGCTAATTCCTCGTTTCAACCAGAACGCCTGTAATATAACAACTCTTCCAGATCCTATAAAAAACGAAACGAAATAGGATCTGTGTTTTAGAGAGTAGATTAGTTATCTGAATTTGTTAACGGGACGAAGTGAAGTCAGGTAGATCTTCATGTTTTGTGCTGAATAATTGAAATGAACTGAAATGGGGTTTAACGTCCTACTGTTCTGCTCCGAACTGGGCTAATGAAGACACGCATACGCCATACAGTGTGGTATGAGGGAAATTTTGCCTGGACAGCGGCACCACGGCCTACTCTTATATCGAAATCCAACTGTCAAGGGATCTTTTACGTGCACGCCAATGTGCAGACGGGACCTCCGTTTACGTCCCATCCGAACAAATAGACAGCTGTCTTTGTCATGGCCATCCGTCCTGCACCACTGACAGGGGGAAACAATGTCGGAAAATCCTGATGAACTTTCTCGGCCAATGCAGAGATAGAACACCCGACCTCCAGGCTAGCAAGCCAGCGTCTTACCCACCTAGCCTCTGTGACCCCCCCCCCCCACCTTTGCTGAATCACTGTCTTGTCAAATGATTTCTGAACAATGATATTCAATAATTGTTCTCTTCCAATCTGAAACAAGACGATTATCGTTTGTATATAGGGACACAACCATAACCGTTAATTCTGAAATGACCCGGAGGCGTCGAGTGGCAGCTAAACCACCCAGTGTAAGTTTTAAAAAGTGGCGCATTGCAATTTTTGCAATGTTTTGCAAGAAGAAACTGCTAAAACAAATCATGTTCAACATTGTTAATTAATCTGTAACATCACCAACGAAACAGTCGGGCAACAAAACATGTTTTTTTTCACCATGGTTTAATCTACAATATCCCCAACGAAACAGCCAGATAGAAAATGGTTTAATGATTTAATCAACAATATCCCAACGAAACACCAGGTAGAAAATTGTTCTTTTACCACGATTTAATCTACAATATCCCCAACGAAACAGTCAGATAGAAAATTGCTCTTTTACCATGATTTAATCTACAATATCCCCAACGAAACAGTCTGTTAGAAAATTGTTCTTTTTACCATGATTTAATCTACAATATCCCCAACGAAACAGTCTGGTAGAAAATTGTTCTTTTTACCATGATTTAATCTACAATATCCCCAACGAAACAGTCTGGTAGAAAATTGTTCTTTCTCCCGTGATTTAATCTAAATATTTGATTCTGTGGGTAAGGTATCTCCGGCATTGATACTTCGTTTAATTCTTCCATCTAAAAAGAAACAAAACAGAAATGAAATAGGGTTAAACGTCCTACTGTTCTGCTTTGGCTGGACTAATGAAGACGGGCATACGCTATGAGGACAATTTTGCCCGGACAGCGACGCTAAGCCAAGGCTTATATCGAATTCCAACCGCCAAGGGATATTTTACGTGCACACCAATGTGTACACGGGGTCTCGGTTTGTCGTCCCATACGAACGACTAGACAGAGAATCGTATTATCCTTATAATTGACCTAACAAATGAATATTTTCTCTAATTTAAAAACATTAATTTAATATACATATTCCACGACTGGTATTACAAATCGTAGCTTGGTCTGGCCTTAACTCCCCCATATTCGACGTATCCTCAAATGTGACCAGTTCTTCTTTCCATAGTACATTAGAAACAATAGAATGGAATGGGGGTTAATGTCTCTTTAACACAAAGTTTTTGAGATAAACATATCGCTTTTTTTTTTAATTTTCTACGGTTACGTGTGCAATGCCAGGTAGAGGAATTTTGACTGGAAAGCACCGAGACAACCTACTCTTCTCCGATTTTCAGCTGTGTCAATATATACATAGGCGGACACTGATTATTTTGTCTCGGGTGATTCAATGCCATGGTCGATAGACTACCACGGTACCCATCTTGCAAAAATTAGGTTGTCATCGGAAAATCCCGTTAAACTTAATGCAGGGATCAAACACCCGACCTCCAGGTTCTGTGAAATATGACACCCGTTGCGCATTCTGGGTGAACAATAAACGTCATACACTCGTTGCGCATTCTGGGTGAACAATAAACGTCATAAACCATATTGCAATGAATATTCACTGGTATGTCACTAATATAACTATTTCAGGAACCACCTGCGAGTACATAGAGGTGACTAATATATATACCACCTTGATACAATTACTTGCCTCGCTCTTGGTCAATTTCCAACCGGAACTGGCCGCCATGTTGTTATTTAATTGTTCTAAATTTTTGACACCAATTATAACAGATGCCACAACATCTCTCTGTATCAACCACCGCAACGCCACCTGGGCCATACTCTTACCTGTAAACCAATACACAGAAAATCAGCACACGAAATTGTTAGTTATGTGAACGCCCCATATGACATATGAGTATACACTACCGCGGGCACAAGGCCCATCACTAATGTTCAGCGATTAGCTATCTTTTATTACACACTCTAATAATTACAGAGACATATTTCAAGGACCGAGAAAGTGTTGTCTAGTCGACACAAACTAGGTCATTTCAGGATTAACATATGGTTCAATTTTATTTCAATAATTAGCTTGCGCGTAGGGGCCTTTAGCAGTGGGAGAATACCGGAGGACCCGGAGAAAACCCACGAGGTTGGACAGGCGACCCTACTTCTTGCCACGTACAACCGGTGAATCGAAACCACGCCAGACCTTATGATACACGTGCTAACCATTCGGCCATCCCCCCTCTCGCCCCCCCCCCCCCCCGCAACCTGGATAGAGAGATGACAGTCGGTCCAAGCTTCAGTAAATATGCAAGGGAACGGATCAGTAAATATGCTTCATGAATTAGATCGGTAAATATGCTTCATAAAATGGATCGGTAGTTATGCTTAATGAATCGGAACGGTAAATATGCTTCATGAATTGGATCGGTAGCTATGCTTAGTGAATCGGGTCGGTAAATATGCTTAATGAATCGGGTCGGTAAATATGCTTCATGAATTGGATCGGTAAATATGCTTCATGAATTGGATCGGTAAAAATGCTTCATGAATTGGATCGGTAAAAATGCTTCATGAATTGGATCGGTAAAAATGCTTCATGAATCGGATAGGTAAATATGCTTAATGAATCGGGTGGGTAAATATGTTTAAGGTACCCTTTGAACTGGCTATTTTCTCTAATGTTGCTAATATCGACCACACTCTCTGATCTTCATCAGTTTTAATCCATGATGGCCGCGAAACTGTTCCCCGCTTTTCATTTTCCGCCACCCATCCTAATCTACCATCTTGTAAATCAGGCTTCTCTCCACGTTTATATTTACCAGAAAGGGTACCTCTAGTAAAAAAAATAATTCATAAGCTTAAATGAAATGAAATGGGGTTTAACGCCCCACTGTTCTGCTTGGAACTGGGCTAATGAAGACGGGCATACGCCATACAGTGTGCTATGAGGGAAATTTTGCCCGGACAGCGGCACTACGGCCTTATCTTATATAAAATTCCAACTGTCAAGGGATCTTTTACGTCAAATTGTACACGGTATCTCGGTTTATCGTCCCATCCGAACGACTAGACAGCTGTTCTTGTCAGGCTTTCCGCCGTGCATCACTGGCAAGAGGGAAACACGCCGGAAAATCTGGATGAACTTTCTCGGCCAATGCAGGGATCGAACACCCGATCTTCAGGCTAGCGAGCCAGCGTCTTACCCACTTAGCCCCCGTGACCAGCATAAGCTTAAATTTAACAGAGAGGGTAACACCAGCAACGTAAATATTTACTAGAAAGGACACCACTTGTAAAGATTAAGCTATAAGTTTATATTTACAAGAGAAGATAACCCTTAGTAAACAAACAATTGATTAATTTATATTTACAAAAGAGAGTGTACCATTAGTAAAGTTTATTAATTTTTAGAGATGGTACCACTGGTAAACAAATAGTCTATAAGTTTATATTTACAAGAGAGAATGCAACTAGTAAACAAACAATTGATAAGCTTACATTTACAAGAGAGGATACTACTAGTAAAGTTAATATTTACAAGAGAGGATACTACTAGTAAAGTTAATATTTACAAGAGAGGATTTACTACTGGCAAAGTTAATATTTACAAGCGAGGATATTACTAGTAAAGTTTATATTTACAAGAGAGGATACTACTAGTGAAGTTTAGATTTACAAGAGAGGATACTACTAGTAAAGTTAATATTTACAAGAGAGGATACTACTAGTAAAGTTAATATTTACAAGAGAGGATACTACCAGTAAAGTTTATATTTACAAGAGAGGATACTACCAGTAAAGTTTATATTTACAAGAGAGGATACTACTAGTAAAGTTTATATTTACAAGAGAGGATACTACTAGTAAAGTTAATATTTACAAGAGAGGATTTACTACTGGCAAAGTTAATATTTACAAGAGAGGATATTACTAGTAAAGTTTATATTTACAAGAGAGGATACTACTAGTAAAGTTAATATTTACAAGAGAGGATACTACTAGTAAAGTTAATATTTACAAGAGAGGATACTACTAGTAAAGTTAATATTTACAAGAGAGGATACTACTACTAAAGTTTAGATTTACAAGAGAGGATACTACCAGTAGAGTTAATATTTACAAGAGAGGATACTACTAGTAAAGTTAATATTTACAAGAGAGGATACTACTAGTAAAGTTAATATTTACAAGAGAGGATACTACTAGTAAAGTTAATATTTACAAGAGAGGATACTACCAGTAAAGTTAATATTTACAAGAGAGGATACTACTAGTAAAGTTTATGTTTACAAAGAAGGTGCCACAAGTAAAGATTAATCCGTAAGTTTAACATCCCTAGCGATAATGAAAACGAAATGGGGTTTAATATCTAACTTTTCAGCACCAAATTTGGAACAAAGGTTACAACGGCACCGAGATGTCATACGGTAAAACAAACCGACAATTGAACTCCAATGTTTTTGTGACCCAGTTGTTAATCTACACTGCCTAGTCACATGTTGTAAACAATTTCATTGATTGGGAAGGCGATGTACTTTTCATTTTTATGGTTTCAGCGTATATATAGATAGCATTAATAATTCTCTTTGCTCGCATTGTAGTAAATATTTATTCCCATAAGTTTGAGTACAAGGAGTATGAATTTACCCGTTTCAAGATAACCTTCGATGACTTTAAGAAATGTTTCACAGTGACACAAGAATAGGAATTTAATAGAACTAGTTAAAACTACATTTTTCTACATCTAAATGATCTAATACCGAAATGAAATGAAATGGGGTTTAACGTCCTACTGTTCTGTACCGACTGGGCTAATGAAGACGTCCATACCCCATACAGTGTGCTCCGAGAAGAAATTTGGCCCGGCCTGCTGCTCTTATATCAAATTACAACTGCCAAAGGATCTTTTACGTGCACGCCAGTGTGTCACGTGACCTGATTTAATACCGGTTTACTAAACTTTCTCAAGTATTTGGCACACTAGTCGCTACAGGACTACTGCCAGGATTATTGTCAATAACAAGGTAGTCCGGGTTAGATCCCGCTATCGGTTTTTCAGTGTGGTTGCCCCTTGTCAGTGGAAACGTTGTCTAGTCGTTCGGATGCAACGAAAAAAACGCCGCTTTGTGTTCAGATTGACGTGCGTGTCAAATTTACCCTTGGAATTCGATGAAGAGTTCCGGGATAGGCTCAATGGTATTTGCCTGTCTTCATTAGTTGCCCTTTGTAAGCGGTGCAGGACGAGGGGTGGAAGAGGGGGCTGACAAGTACAGCGGTCTAGAAGTTCGAGTGGAACGAAAAACTGAGGTCCCGTGTACACACGTGTACACGTTAAAGATACTTGCCAGTTGGAATTTGATATAAGAGTAGGCAGTAGAGCTGCTGTCCGGGCAAAAATTCACTCGTAGCACACTGTATGACGTATGCCCTTCTTCAGTAGCCCATTCCAAGTAAAACAGTAGGATGTTAAATCACATTTCATTTCTAACTTTATTTGCCCTGTTGATTTAAGAGAGAGAGAGAGAGAGAGAGAGGGAGAGAGAGAGAGAGATGGGTTTAATGTCCACTCGACACAAACTAAGTCATTTTGGGACTAACATATGGTTATTTTTCAATAATTCGCTTGCGCGTAGGGGTCTTTAGGATCCGCAGAAAACCACGAGTTTAGGCAGCCGACCCTACTTCTTGTCATATTCAAACTCGGTTGATTAAGAGCGCTAAGATGTTTCATTTCATTCGGATTGCCGAAATGCCGGACTGATTACACCAGATTCATATCGTAAATCACCATCTCAGTTCAAATCCCAGCCAATCCAAACCCAGTGTGTTCTGGTTTCAAAATTTGATTTCCTACCAAATTTTAAAGAAACCGAATTTCCTACTCACCCTTTTAAAGGACTCCACGGTAAAACACCAATACCATTCAATTTACACACATTAAAAGACTCGAATTCATCCGTGCGTGAAGCAAGGCTGTAATGTTGCTGAAACGACAACAGTATTATTAAATGCAACACAACTGTAATGTGAACTTTCGAACAAATGGTGTGCGTCCTGTTTTAATGTCTACGTGTGGTTATAAGGTTATTAATTTATAAAGACGATCAACGTTCAGACATAAACATACTGTATTATGGTCATCTAGAATCTTATTTGAGTCTTATACAAGACAAGCTTTCACGTTTTACGGGCATCTACAAACTTATTTGAGTCTTAAAAGCATTCACGTTATATGGTCATCGACAATCTTATTTGAGTCTTAAAAACTTTCACATTTTATTTTCATCTATAAACTTTCACATTTTATGGTCATCTACAAACTTATCGAATATTACAAACTTCAGTTTTGTTCAAATATTACTTTTGAAAAAACATCCAGTTCTTTAAATAACGTTTGTTTACAGTTAGTTACATACAAAACCGAGAGATAACCAATGACTATCATTCAATGTTTCAATTTATCGTTGCTTACTTATCGTTGGAATTTCTAGATTAAAGGAGCTAAATAGCTAATATTTAGGACCTAGAAATTGACTCAAATCAATGGGTCGCAACGCATATAATAATGTAATATGAATGTATATAAACTGATTTACATTCAATCGTTTCTGTTTTTACTGTAATTTCTAATCAGTTATGTTCGTCGAAATACGCCAAAAGTCTCGATCGAATGGTAACCTCTAGCGTCTGGTTATTCTAGTCTATTACGTATGCGCTTCCGATAAGAATATGGCGTCACCGTTTGAGAATATGTCTAGCCTCGTTCTTCGAGTCCCTTGTTACAAATGACGCTGAAATGCATTATGGTACACGATTCGTGAGCAATGGTAAATGTCAGAAGCCGACATTTTCTCGGTAAGATCACACCCTCAGTGTTAATTCAAATTGACAAATAATTCGTGTTTTTAATGTCGAAGACTTTGGGTGATTTTGGGTTAGAGACTTAGCTACTTTAATATAGATATTCAACATGAAAAGGGGCTGATTAATCATGAGAAATTGTTCTGGCTTGGACAGACCTATTGCCGCTTTAATGACGACAAATTATGTATTGTTATGTATTGTTTAACTACGTGTTTTTGCATTGGTCATTTTAGCACCACTATCTTCCAGTCCCAAAGTACTTGAATAAAGATGTTTGACAAACACTAGTTTAGCCTTGGGGACAAGAATCAGTAGGCTTAGTAGATATTCCGATAGTGGATGAACTCGCCTGTGATGTAATAAATGGATTACGACCAACCCACCTGTGATGTAATAAATGGATTAAGATCAACTCACCTGTAGCGTAATAAATGGATTAAGATCAAGTTCTCTGTTTAAATCAACTATTTGTTGTAACTGCCATCCTGCAACGTTACTACAACCAGCATGACGTATTTTACCACAACGTATTAAATCATTGAACGTCAACAGAGTTTCTCGTATCGGTGTGGTATAATCCCAACTATGCATCTGAAACAATTTAAAAGAGCAGTAGCTAGGTGGACAATATTTCTCAACCATTTTAAAGAGTCTAAATAAAAATTCGGCCCAAGCGTTTGCTTTCTCGCTTTTGTAAAAACAGATCAAGTTAGTGGCCAGGTCTGGTTCAAGGGAGGAAACTGGCTTTTTGAAACAAACTGTTTTCTTATCCACGTTGGTTGAGAATTGTTAATATATCTTCTGAAGCATGGAAATGGAGGTCGTAGTGTTTGACGTCCGCATTTACTGTACCGACCGGGGTAATAAAACAGGCATATACACCTGTGTCCGTTTCCCCAACCCATCATCCAATTCCAACCACGAAGGCTTCTTTTAAAGGCACGCCAATATGTGCACAGGACTTCGGTTCTTTCTTCCCACCCGAATGACTAGACGTCGTTCCTTGCCAGGCCTTCCATCCTGCAAGACTGACAAGGGAAAGCCATGCTGGAAAACCCTGAAGAGCTTTCTCAGCTAACATCGGGAATCCGGTTCAACCCGATATCTTCTGTTTGTAGGTCATCGTGGCGCTATTGAAGCACACTAAACGATGTCAGTTGTACCAAAGGAAAAGGGGTGGCATATCTTGCCCAGTGCATGATACCGACCATGAATAGTTATTCGGTGATAATTTTGACATATATTTGGCTAGTATATAAGTGACAGAAATACATATTTCTAACCTGATATAGGTCGACATAATCTGTATTTAATCTTTCTAAACTTTTCTCTATACTTTCAACAATATGACGTCGTGTCAAACTCTGGCTGTTGATATTAGATTTGTCAGTCCACACAAACACTTTTGTGGCTAGGATATATTTATCTCGCTGTTGTCTGGGGGAAAACATAATATATTATTAATGCTAATATTTAGGGAGGGTGGATGATAGTCAAATGGTTAGCACGTGCGCGCTGTATCATAAGGTCAATTATTGAGTCAGCTGGCGTGGTTTTGATTCCCCGGTTGTACGTGACAAGGAGTAGGGTCCTCCCCATGCTAAAGACTCCTACGCGCAAGCGAATTATTGAAATAAAATTAAACCATGTTAGTCCCGAAATGACTAGTTTGTGTCGAATGGACGTTAAACCCCATCTCTCTCTCTCTCTCTCTCTCTCTCTCTCTCTCTCTCTCTCTCTCTCTCATATTTAGTTATAGGTAACTGGAGCTCGACGACCAATGGAACATAGATGACACAATTATATGGAATGCAAGTTCCTTGAACAGCATGTTACTGGAGCAGGGACCATGTGTTTTTCAACATCTAGTCTGAAATTGTTGAACTTATAGGTACGTTATCCCCCTTTACCGTGACACGTGCAATAGCGTTGTCGAATCAGAGGTCGTGACACAAACACACTTAACTCAAACATGACGACTTCCACGGAAACCATGACACTGAATGAACCTTGAACTTTGCAACTCGATTATCAAAGGAAGATATTTTAGCTGAAAAGCGTGAGACTTGGTATTTGCGATGAAGATGCTTGAACAGCAGTGTTTCCGTCTGTTCTTCATCGAATTTTAACTGTCAAGGGTTCATTAACATGGGGCCCCGTTTTTGTCCCATCCGAACGAATAGACGTTGATCCATGTCCTGCCCTCCTACACTATTTTCATGGGAAAGCAACGCCGATAACACCCAAGGAAGTTCACCGGTTCTGAACCCCAGAAACGCTCTGGTTAGCGAGCCAGTACTTTACTCATTGGTAAATGATAGATCGAAATTTCAACGCCAGAGGTTTAGTCCCTTGGCGCACACACAAGTTTTACCATATGCCTCTTCTATTAGTAAGTGCAGGAGAACCGCACTACACACAAAACAAAATCTACAAGATAAACCTGCGGACAAGACAGAATATAGACATTGCAAAAAATAAACAAATATTAAATCAAGTGAATGGATCATGAGGCCTGTCATTGAGTCAACTGGCTTGATTTCGAATCCCCGGTTGTACGTGACAAGGAGTAGGGTCGCCTGTCCAACCTCGTTGGTTTTCTCCGGGTCCTCCGGTTTCCTCCCACTGCTAAAGACTTCTACGCGCAAGCGAATTGTTGAAATAAAATTAAACCATATGTTAGTCCCGACATGACCTAGTTTGTGTCGAGTGGACGTTAAACCCTCTCTCTCTCTCTCTCTCTCTCTCTCTCTCGCTCTCTCTGTACACCGTATACAGTCCCGGGCCTGTAATGGTGCAGGCTTAAATCAAATTTTAAAAAAAACCCCAACGATTTACAATAAAGATGTAACAGAATAATGCGACCGATCTTGACAGTGGTCGTCTCTTATGGATGTGTATTTTAAACAGAAAACTGAAACTTACTTTTTCAACCAGTTACCAACAACCGATTCGGACCCACCATTATAGTAACAGTCAGCTGTATCTATAAAATTACCTCCCCATTCTACATAACGATCTAATATCTGATGTGATAATTCTTCATTACAACCTGGTAAATCATCCTGTACAATATTAACATTTAAAATTACCCATTAAATAGTATTAAAATACAGATGTGGCGTTATCCTTTGATGTTGGCGTACTGTTATTTCAAATATGGGTACGTCAATGTGCCAAGCGTACATTATTTATACTGGTTGAAATTTTGGACCCGTATGACGTATTTCATTGCAAAGCACGTGCGAGTGTCTGTATTTTAAGTTGTTTAATAGTCTCGAGCTTAAGACATTGCGTAATATATTATAACAACACTTAGGACTAACGTCCCTCGTGTTGTTCCAATATATTACTTAATGCCTTGCTCTCGACCATTAAACCACACATAACAATGAACCAGTAACGACACCCTTGAATATTATTAACAACTGGCGCCGAAAATAGTATTAACAATTGGCGCAGAAAATATTATCAAAAATTGACACAGAAAATATTAATAACAAATGACTTAAATATTATTAACAATTAACTGATATACTATAAAACTCTAACGGATTGTTATCTTGCTAAACGCCTTCATTTAATATAACGGTAAGCTAACAAGGCTCTCAGCAACAGACTATCTCTCTGTTAACGAGTCGTTAAAAGTTAACAGAGCTTTGAACAACCGGTCCCTGGGCTTTAAGGTGTAGGAATGAATCGGTGCATCATTAATACAGTAAATATTCCGAGAGACGATAGAAAGGTACTTTCAATAAAAATGGACTTACCGCGCCCGGTCCTTGGCCAAATGTCATCGTACCGAGACACAGGTTTGAAATCTGAAGTCCTGTTCTTCCTAGATAATTGTAGTCCACTTTCAACTCCGCCATTTTGATGACATATGTTACTTCTTACACTGTCACAGCTTACAGTAACGCCTCTATACAAGATATGAATTGGGTTTAACGTCCTACTTTTCTGCTCCAACCGGGATAATTAAAATGGACATAAGACACGTGGTGTGATATGAGGGTCATTTAGTCGGAAACACGGCCTACTCTTTTTTCGAATTTCAACTGTCAAGGGTTCTTTACGTGCACTCCGATGTTTACACGGGACTTCGGGTTTTTTTTACCCATTCGAACGCGTAGGCGCTGTTTCTTGCCAGGCCAGCCGTCCTGCAATACATTAGAAGAACAAGAGGAACATCTCGGTCAACACCGGGATCGAACCTAGGACTGCTTGTGAAATAGCTTTATTTAACGTCCGCTTCCACCCATGTGATATCGCCGAACCGAGTATCACCACGACTCCCTTTTATATACGTGTATGTAGTCTTATGTTACAGTTATCGTATAAAAGTCAATGTTCATTCAGATTTGTCGATTTCATATAAAACAAGTGAAGTTTGGTCCGTCCATATGGGTTAAATGCTCTAATACAAGAAATGATAAGAGACGTGGCCGACATTTTTTTAGTTAATATATAGTATTAAAGAAAACAAGTACAAGAGCACCAGGCTCGGCTTTAAAAATCTAAACCTGCCCCTTTAAACACTACAAAAAGATGGACTGTGTTGACATCAAAAACGACAATTTTAATCCTAAAATATGAGGTGCATGAGAAATACAAGTTAGAACTTACAAATGGTGGAGTGGCCAACTTGTCTATAACTTGCTGTTATCAATATATAATACTGTTTATTACGTTATCTATACAAACATTGACCTAAATAACATAGGTAGACAATAGACAATCTACTGCAGATAGAAATAAAATAAAATAGGGTTTAACGTCCTACTGTACTGATCCGAACTGGGCTAATGAAGACGGGCATACGCCATACATTGTGCTATGAGGTAATGTTTGCCCGGACAGCGGCACTACGGCCTACTCTTATATTGAATTCCAACTGTCAAGGGATCTTTTACGTGCACGCCAATGTGTACCCGGAACCTCGGTTTTTCGTCCCATTCGAAAGACTAGCCAGCTGTCCTTGTCAGGCCCCCCGTCCTACTTTAGATAGACTTGTAAAGCCTAGCTCACAACCCACCGTACTACCGGGGAAATTTTAGTAAACCCCGTGCGTGAGACTTACGCGTTACTTCCGTGTGTTTGACACCGTAGAAGATCGCAGACTGGCCGTAGAGACTTTGGGTCCTGCACATATAAAATTTTCACCTGGTTTCTTGCGGCTGGTCTGCGAGCTACCAAACCCTACGACTCGTGTATGGCAAAATACATACGGAAGGTTGTAAGCTAGACTTTACTAAGGAATGTGACCACACTGGTTACCTCTTAAATATCGAACTGATTTTAAGATTTTATTATTTACTTTTAAATGTTTAAATAATATAGCTCCTGTTAACATCTCAGATCTTTTAGAACTTTATACACCTGATCGAACATTATGTACTACTTTTACAAGCCCAAAACTGTTCAATTAGTCGCTCATAGTCAACGGTCATTTACTGTTCAAGCACCTGTTTAATGGAATAAACTACCTATTATTTTATGATCTTTGTAAAACTGTTTATAATTTCAAGACAAAATTGTAAACACATTTATCTTTAAGAGATTTTTGGTTTTCTTGGTATGAACATAAAAGATCCCCTTGCAGTTGGAATTCGATATAAGAGTAGGCCATAGTGCCGCTGCCCGGGCAAAAATTACCCTCATAGCACACTGAATGGCGTATGTCAGTCTTCATTAGCCCAGTCGGAGCACAGTAGGACGTTAACCCATTTCATATCATTTATCGTCCAGTTGGTAGTACAAAAGTTTTCGTTTATTTATTGTACCCGTTTAGGCCCACACCCAGCACATTGTTAGCTTGCATATTGGTAGAATATTTTACTATACCGTAGTAATTTTCGATGGCAGACGACAGCCAACGTCTGCAGGAGACCGGAAGTAGTGTGCTTAGAATGGGGAGTGGCTATTTTTAGGTCGGTTACAGAAACCGGAAATTCCTACAAACTGATGTAGACACCACAACATGTCGGTAACCTTATCCCTTACCTAGAATTCCCGATGGACGAAGTATCCGTATGGAAATGTCCTCCGCAATCAACCTGAAAATGAACAACACCGTAAAGATTGAAAGTTTACTACTACTCTTCGTTTAGGGGATCACGTGGCTAGTAAGACGCTAGCTCGCTAGCCTGGAGGTCGGTTCGATCCCTGCATTGGCCGAGAAAGTTCATTCAGATTTTCCGGCGTGGTTCTCCCTTGTCAGTGATGCAGGACGGAGCGGCTGACAAGGAAAGCCGTCTAGTCGTTCGGATGGGACGAAAAACCGAGGTCCGGTGTACACATTGGCGTGCACGTAAAAGATCCCTTGGCAGTTGGAATTCGATATAAGAGTAGGCCGTAGTGCCGCTGTCCGGGCAAAATTTCCCTCATAGCACACTGTATGGCGTATGTCCGTCTTCATTAGCCCAGGTTAGGAGCAGAACAGTAGGACGTTAAACTCCATTTCATTTCATTTCACTCTTCGCTTAACAAACCAACCAGCTGCTTCTTTCATAAGAATATAATTTATGTACCCTATGTTTATGTTTATTTTATGATTTTATTTTATTTTCAGCTGCCTATACCCTAACAACGGCAGACGTGGCAACCCATGCCTTGAATTCATTTTATGTTTTGGCTAACCTGATGATAACGGCTGTGCCTGTTCGCTTGTACCATTTCATTCATCCAACCATATTCAGAGTTATATACATCATATTTACTGTAATTTATCAATTTGCTGGAAGATAAAATGGCCGAGATTAACCCTACATTTATTCTGTCATTGATTGGAGCAAACCTGAAACTGCTGCCTTATATGGAGTTCTTGCTGCTTTAGTGCTGACACCTCTATGTCACGTAGTAGTGTTCCTTATTTATCTCACTCAAACAGCCATTTTTAATGCATGTTTAAAAAGAAGAAGATGCTGATTTAGAACTTGAAGAAAAAAAACCCCAAAAAACTTATTAAATAAATGAACGTGACATTACAAATTGGTTGTAAATATTTTATTTGAACTTTTACATGTAGATTTGTTTTTAAAAAATTAATATAAATCACTTTATATACACTCTTATTACATTAATATGTAATGAATTGTCAGATATCCTTTCACAGTCTCACACAACAACTTTTGGTCTTCGAAGGAAGTATTAATGAGCAGAAATTCGCCCATTTATTTGTTGTCACTCGTCACTTCAGTCAGTTATATAGAGCGATAACTCGTGTTTTCCTTTTGCATTCGTCACTTCCGATTGTTGAAGCATTGATTACGCATCTATCATAGCAATGATCTCTGGGATAAATAATATTTGAAACATGTTTAACCAGTTCTATCACATATGTGATAATCACTGGCACCAATACGCAATATTGGCCTGTAACATTGAAGTCAATGGGCGAATAATTGCTAGTCTGAGACCATAATTTAAATGGAGTTATATCCCTTTAAACTTTGGCGTCAATAAATATTTATCTCTATCATCTATGTAATAGGGCGTACCAGTTCAACCGCAGATAACAAATGATGATGATAACTGATAAACAGACTAATATAATCTATTATCTATTACAATAACATTACAATATCATATCTAATATGGTGGTTAAATTTTAAATCTATATAGCTTATTATGTAAGTATGATCATTCATCTTCTTCCTGCTTTATAAAACATGGAAACGCTTTCAATTATTTCGTTATTTTCTGATCGGTGAATAAATAGACATCGGTTCATTAGTCCTAAATATTATGACCTACAAAACTACAGTGAAAATCACCTCTGTCATCAATTTGTTGCTGTGAGGGTGATATTTCTTCGGATCACATTTCCTTCCTACCTGTCCACTCAGACCAGTTTCTTCCAACCATTTAATCTCTCGTCGTAGTGCTTGGCTAGAACAAAGACAGTTACCTGGTCCAATAAACAAAGTTTCTTTAGCCAAAATATTTACAGCATCAATTAATGATGGTATCATTTTATCGGGCCGAATTGAACGCGACCCATGTTACATTGGGGATGCTCGATTCACAGTCCAGAACGTCCCGAATTGACAGAATTGCAATCGAGTAACGCGGATTTCAGTTCTGTCACAGTTCTGTCAGTACCGACAACGGAGGTGGTGTGAGTAGAATCGTGACGTAATTAAAATGTATCGGCTGCATGGTTGGTTGAGATATTTACTGATTCAGTCGACGCATGCGTTGTAGCCCGAAATCCACCTTTTCACTCGATTGTCACTCTTTTTGGGATTGAGAGAATTCAGTTCCGGAACGTTCAATCGAGTGCCCCCACTGTGTTCTAATCTGTACAACAATACGTCACGAATAAACAAAACAAACAAAGGATGTAAAAAGCTCGTGCTGGATGTGTAGAAGGAAGTTTGAATCAAAGAATTGATATTAAAGTTTGTAAACTACCTGACGAATTACTTGAAGACAACGGCGTGAGTTACAATATGATATACAAACGTTTTATCAGCAATTGAAAATATTCCCACATTGTAGTCAGTCGGTAATATTATCATTTGAAGCCCCACCGCCATCTCTAGCCAGACCCCAGGTGACAGTTTTGGTCACGTTCGTGTTAGACGTGTAGTGATTATTTAGATGTAATCGAACACCCCTATCTTCAACCCAAAGAGGCGTAGAATATATTTATATCTAAAACATCAATGTGTATTAGCCAATATAATTAGTGTGTATGCGCGTGTGTGTGTGTGTGTGTGGGGGGGGGGGGGCGAGTGAATGCTACCCCCCCTACCCTCTCTGATCTCTGAGTATTCAGAAAATATATTGCATGTATTATTGAAAGAGTAATATTAGAATTGTACACAGGTGAATCAAACCTTTTGTAGAATACACAATATGATTTTAATCCTATCCCAAAAGAAAGCTTTGGTTTCGGTTGTGTCTGATTTGTTTCTTTATGGAAATAATCTAAAACCATTTTACGTTCCTTTATAAGAAACTGATCTATGGAAACACCATCGGAGCGCATATCATCAGGATTATGGTATTTTCTTACTTAACTTTCCAGCAGATCTAATGAGATATGGATGACGAGGATACTGGATCTAAATCTTCTAGTCCAGTTCCAGAAGATGGGGAAGCGTCACCTTTGTTTGAGAAGAAGAAAATATCATATCGTAGTTTGGATATTAGAGATCCAGAAACAGGTAGAGAAACACTTTATTAATCGGAGTCCGTGTCGAGTCTCAGCTAAAAGCTAAATCCAATCAAGATCTATATTTTTGTTGTTAAAAAAGTGAAATTATCGCTGTTAACTCTGATGTGCAAGCTGTCCTACTTAATCTGAATAAAAACTTTATTTAATCCGTTTTTAACATAACGTCTTCATTTTTGACATTTATGAGTATAGGCCCTATATTACTTGAGTTTAATATTATGATGCATCTAAAACGAAACCCTGTTTATAGACGTTAAGTTTCCCTTAACTTCCACGGACATGGATTCCAAACTTGAAGTTGACCTGATCAAACCGTTTGCCAGGTTATTTATGAGTTGAAGAAATCCGTCGCAAAATAGGAAGAGATTCCATCCCTTTTCACCGCGATTTCACGTACATTCGTGACATGGAACTCCTGATTGCAGAATATATGTGTGAATTATTTCTTTGTAGTGCCAACCTCGTGGGTTTTCTCGGGTCCTCCGGTTTCCTCCTACTGCTAAAGACTCCTACGCGCAAGCGAATTATTTAAATAAAATTAAACCATATGTTAGTCCCGAAATGACCTAGTTTGTGTCGAGTGGACGTTAAACCCCATTTCTCTCTCTCTCTCTTTGATTTTCTCCTTTTGTAGTTTCAGTAGCATCCACGACTTTGACCTTACCTGAATTCAGACCAACACCCGATGAAGTTTTATTTCGAATGAAATATGGTCATCTTAATAAAGGGTATGCATATTTCCCTGATGAATTATATTGTATTCTTTAATAACGCCGGGCAGGTAAGAGGGTTTAACATGGGTTTGCTGGTTAACAATCCATATTCAGAAATCCATTCCTCCATAGACTATAGAATACGACATAAAACAACACAATACAGGACATATATAATACACAACATAATATAAAATACACAATAAACTACACAATACAGTATACACAATACAATACACACTATACAATGCAATACACAATAAAGTATATACTACACAATCAACTTAACAATACACAATCTATACCAATATTTGTGACTGTCGCCTGTCTGTATGTTTGTTCAGGGTTCACGGCTACTATAGGTCTGTTCCGAGTCTGAAATTTGGTGTATACGATACGGGTAGCTCGGGGTAACAGGCCAGTTGGCGTTGGCCAACCAGCAGCGCCGGATTATCCGCTAGTAAACTATAAAGTACACAATAAACAATAATGCACAAAAAAACTATACAGTACACAATATACAATAAAATATAATGCAATATAATACACAATAAACTATACAATACACAACAAACTATACACTACACAATAAACTATACTATACAAGGCACAATAAATTATACAAAAACTATACAATACGTCTACACAACACAATATAATACACTTTACAATATAAATGAAATGAAATGAAATGGGGTTTAACGTCCTACTGTTCTGCCCCTAACCTGGGCTAATGAAGACGGGCATACGCCATACAGTGTGCTATGAGGGAAATTTTGCCCGGACAGCGGCGCTACGGCCTACTCTTATATCGAATTCCAACTGCCAAGGGATCTTTTACGTGCACGCCAATGTGTACACGGGACCTGGGTTTTTCGTCCCATCCGAACGACCAGACAGCTGTCCTTGTCAGGCCCTCCATCCTGCATCACTGTCAAGGGAAAACCACGCCCTAAAATCTGGATGAACTTTCTCGGCCAATGCAGGGATCGAACACCCGACCTCCAGGCTAGCGAGCCAGCGTCTTACCCACTTAGCCACGTGATCCCCAATTACATTGAACATGTCTAGTTATTGCATAGTTAAGCTAAAACAATCTGCTTATTCAACATAAGGACAAAGGAAGATTTCCTATCCATGTTACAATACACTTTACAATATAATACAGAATGCAACATACTACACGATACAATACAAAGTGTGTGGCTTAATGAGAACCATATTATTGTAATTTATCACGCCTATCAAGGGAATTTGTTTGTTCAGTTGTTTCCGTTTTTCAGAGTCGATTGGATAGATTATATAGAGAATACGGCCGGCCCCGAAGAAACAAAATGGTCGCTACAGCTGAAGATAAGAGATCATTTAAGAGACCAACCTTTATCTATGGCAGAAAAAATGATACTTCAAAAGTAATGTATCCGTACTTTCATTTATAAAATTTTCAAAAAAAACCCCGTAAAGATAAGCACAATTTTAAAAATAGGGAAGTGTGCCATATTATTTGCTAAATATGAAACTCTCACGCATTTGGGCTTCCCTAAAGAGTGGAGCTTTCAAAACACTTGATGTTTGGTATCTAGTGTTATAAGGGATCAGAAGCGGTGCAAATCTGAACTATAATCACGTATAGCACTATGAGGAGGAGGTTTCGACCAATCACTGATCGAATAATTGTCATCACACTCGTGTCCATGTCGCAGGAAAAATGATTTACGGATTTACAACCTTCTTAAATAAAAACTGATATCTGTTGAAATTTGGCATAGCTCAACCTACCTTGTTGAGAACTTAATAGGTCCTTGTCTGTTGTTAAATCCTATTCAGTTTATCGAATAAATCGTTTAAATTAAATACTGTTATCAATAATTATTTTTCATAAAGGGAGATAACTCTTTGTAAATGATACCGTTAATGGATTTCCAAAATCCCGTATGTTTGTTCCCTTGTCCTTTATGTTTTCGGCATTTGTGTTTAAATCAAAATTTAACCTATACCATATTCCTTACCATGGATGAAGACATCGGAGCTTTCATCAATATTTAATTTTATGTCAACTTCAGAAATATTAGTATTTTCACCAGGCCCGTATTCCAGGAACTCTCGGATTTGTATTCGAGGTGGTATGGGCTTTCCAAAAATGTATAGTTTGTTTAGGTACGAGGGGAAAAAATGAGGAAAACGGAGCGGAATTGTGTGTCTAAGCAAGCTAGACATTTTGGTTGCAGGCCTATCAAGCAATATTGACTGAACAGATTTCATTGGGCAGGTCAAGTTGACCTTTGACAACATGGCAGTCGGTATCGGGTGATGATCCTTAATACAACAGGTCCCAGCCTGTAGCGGAGCACGTATCTATAAAAATGTATTGGAGAACAAAGTCTTTAAACACGGTTTCCTTTTAGCTGTCTCCTAGAATAGATAAGTCTTTGGGTCATAAGATAAACCCTTAAAAAAGACAACGAAGCTATTGTCAAATTATTGATTTGTATCTCTTTGTTACAGATAGGGGGGGTTGGATGGCTGAATGGTTAGCGTGCGCGCGCTGTATCATAAAGTCTGTCATTGAGTCGACTGGCGCGGTTTCGAATCCCCGGTTGTACGTGACAAGGAGTAGGGTCGCCTGTCCAACCTCATGGGTTTTCTCCGGGTCCTCCGGTTTCCTCCCACTGCTAAAGACCCCTATGCGCAAGCGAATTATTGAAATAAAATTAAACCATATGTTAGTCCCGAAATGACCTAGTTTGTGTCGAGTGGACGTTAAACCCCATTTCTCTCTCTCTCTCTCTCTCTTTGTTATAGATATCTCCAGCAACAAGAAGTTTTGAAAGTCGTGACCACCAAACAGAAAAGAACAGAACATCACGTAATTTACAGTTTCTGCCTATTATATATATTCATTTTTTTTTTAGAAAAAGAATGATAATCGAATTATTAAATTACTGTCCAATGACTTTCAGAATATCGTTTCAGTGTAAGAAATCTGTTTAGTGTTTTATTGCTTCTAAATTTTTGATCTTCAGGAGAGAAGTCGATATAAATATCAATCTGGTTTTGGATTGTGGGAGAATAATATTACACATATTGCTGGTAAATATAATGTATGGTTCTCCAAACTGATTACGAAACGAAATAAAATAAAATGAAATAAGGGTTACGGTCCTACTTTTCTACATCAACTGGGCTAATGGAGACGCACATACGCTATTTATTGTGCTAGGGAGTGAAAATTTGCCCGGACACCGGCGCTACGGCCTACTGAGATTTCGAATTCCATCTGTACAAAGAATGTCAGTTTTTCGTCTAATCCAAACAGCTAGATACTGTTTCTATCTAAGCTCTTCGTCCTGCACAACCTACAAAAGGAAACAACGACAGAAAATCCAAAGAAACATTCTATTAAAGGAGCTTAAATCTCGAACAGAATATTTTTCATGGCATTAGAAATTAAAAATACGAATTGAAATTCGTTTTACTCCGTGTCTTCCGGTTTCCTCCAACTGTAAAGACCTCTCAGCGAAAGCGAATTATTGAAATAAAATTGAACCATATGTTAGTCCCGAAATGACATAGTTTGTGTCGAATGGACGTTAAACCCCACCCCGAAATAACCCAATTTTGTGTCTAGCGGTAGCTAAACCCCATCAAGTCACACAGTTTATACGCGGGAAGACATCTTTGATAAAAACATAATTTCAGGTTATTTTGGCAGTAACGTGGTGTCATTTTTTTAATTTTCTACGATTTTTGTTTGTACGCGGGAAGACATCTTTGATAAAAACATTATAATTTCAGGTTATTTTGGCAGTAACGTGGTGTCATTTTTTATTTTTCTACGATTTTTGTTCTATTTAAACTGTTTTATTGGTATAATTATGTTTGGTTTTGTTTCAATACCACAGGTAAGTACAGCAAACTGTTTTCTTCTATTTACCCCACCAGATGCACTCATCGCGGCGAATAATATTTGGCATGATGAGTAAACGAAACTAGCTTGATTCGCCTTTCCCGCACCCCACTCATAGATCGGTTTTAAATCATTATATTATTCAGTGGATTCATTTTGAAAAAAATATGCATCAAAAAATGTTCAATCGAGACCGAAAAGCCCCTGGACCTTCTCGGTCCTCGGGCAACGTCCGACTGTCCGAGGCCCACGTCCGCGCCTGTACTCCAGATAGCCAAACATAAAATACAACAAATTTAAAGATGTTGGCTAATCAAGGATATTACTAATCACCAACAAATACTGACAAGAGGGCTAGATCTAAATATTAAGGCCACCTCCAGATTTCATGAAGGTCGCCGAGATGTAAATAGGGTTAGGGAATGTGATTGTTGACTAGATAAAAGGTTAGGGCCAGGTCTTGGGTTAGGGTTAGGGAACGTGATTGTTGACTAGATAATGGGTTACAATAAGGGTTAGGGCTAGGTCTTGGGTTAGGGTTAGGGTTAGTGCTAGTCCTGTTTACATCTTGTGACCTTTGGAAAACCTGGAGGTGGTCTTACAAATAGATCTAATCTTTACAAGAGAGTTTTTTGTCAATCCCAAAGTATTGCAAAAGGTGACCGTTATAGATATGCATATTGTACAAATCATGTCAATAATTTAAATGATTTTATAAAAAAAATTGAGATCAAGGTTAGCGAAAGACGACTTGATTCCTCAAATGTCATAAATTATCAGTGATGTTGTTTTGTTTTGTTTTTTGTATGTCCCATTTTTTTAATTATATGAAATGTGATTCCAGATTCTACCAAATGATTCTGATATTCCTTCGGCTATTACTGGATATTTTGTAAGTATAGAGTATAGGTGTATCTTTAGAAATCGTGTGAAGGCCTTGCTTTAAAGTTTATCAGTACAAAACTTGGTGTTACAACAAACCTGACCAGCATTCATCTACTAGTACTTGGTCGACCCATTATTCATTAATAGGTTGCTTATCTGAGCAAATAGACAAAATATGTATTCAGAAGGTTTTTTTTTATCAAGCCCTGTGGCGTGGCCCATATTATAGCGGTGCCAACCCACTGGCCATTGCTCACTGACGTTTATGAATACTCTCTCCAAAATTATCACGTCTTGTAAAAGTGGAACTGATTTCTTGGGTATTTTTGATGTCGTAAACAGAAGCATCACTTAATTAAATTTTCGTAGTGTATTTTATTTGTATTTTCAGGGAGTAATATCTACCAGCGTCCTTTTCTATGGAGCGTATAATAACAATGATTGGGGTTACTATGAGCGACCAATGGCTTATTTATTGACCTGGATTTCTGTCAACATTATATCTTTTATGGTGATAGTAGCCAGGTTGGTTTTTTATCTAAGATTTTAAAAGGAAATGGAGTTTAACGTCCTACTTCATTGCTCCATCCGGGTTATTGAACACGGGCATACGCCATGCAGGGTGCTTTGGGTAAAATTGTGCCCCGACAACTGCGGTACAAATTACAACTGTCAGTGGTGTACACGGGACACCGGTTTTCGTACCATCTGTATCTTTGGTAACACGCCACAGTTACATTAATAATATAAAACAAGAATTACCCTTTAAACAAACTTGAACAAAACCAATTCCAATGCCCGGAAATGAGTATTCGCAACTTTCCCGATAGGGGGTTCCTAACACCTGGAGAAATGTGACGGAAGAGTATACCCCCCCCCCCCTCCACCTACCCACCCACATACCTTTTCCTCCTCCTCCTCAATCCGACTGATACCTTTTTACAAAACGAGTACTTGTTCTGGTCGCAGGGTGCCCTCTGCTGATGACCTTGATTTGTTTGTCTTATCTTGTCTTACATTAATCGAGGACGACACAAATGATAAGAGTACGGACTACATGTTGATTGTGTAAAGTACGATTTATCCAGAATTCAGACAAAAAGCGGGACCATTGTAATTCAGAAGCATGTTTTCATCTCTCTTTACCCTTTTTCTCTTCTGTTCTGGAATTGGTTACACTGAAGCTCAAAATAATTCAGGTATTTATAGAATATTCTTCCTGTTATTTTTTTTTTGTTCGTTATAACTAAAATGTGTGTTTCTATGAAACAAATAAAATGATAGTTCACACACCTTTATATTTCTCCTTGTTGGTGGACTTATAATAGGATTGGTGCTCGGATAGATCCTGTCTGTTGTGTTTCGTCTCTTCATTCACGTTTATCTCAAAGTTCAATCTTTCAGAGAAAAGTGAAATGAATGCGGATTTTACTTTGCAGCACCAAACCGGGTAATGAAGACGGGCAAATACCATTCAATGAGCTATAAAAGGAATTTTGCCGAGACAGCGGCGCTACGAAATACTTTTTTTTCGATTTTCAATTGTTTTGGGATCTTTAACGTGGTGCCAATGGTATAAATGGGACACCCCATTCTCCTTGCCAGACCCCCTGTCCTGCACCATGGATATGCTGAAACCAGACTGGAAAATCCCGGGAAACCCTGTTTAGAGTGCCGACGCCATACTCACCAAGCAAATGTTTTAGAGACCCCCCATCTTTAATAGAGGGCTCGATCATCGCGAATAGCAAGTCTCGCACTTTCCAGCTAAAGTGTAGACATGTGATATTCGAGTAGTAATGTTCAAGGTTCGTTCAATGTCAAAGTTTGAGTGTGTTTGTGTCACAACCTCTGTTTGGGCGCTACTGTTCACGTGTCTATGGTAAAGGGGGATAACGTAGCTATAAGTTCGGGAATTGCAAGGCAGTGTAGCAACGTCTAGGTATTGTAAGACTCGCGGTCGTTGCTTCAGAAGCATGAGCGCCTGTGCCATACACACTGAGCCATTGTTTTAGAGACATAAACATACCTAACCATTATAGACTATGCATTAGTATACCACCATAGCATTCATTGTTTCTAGTATTCTATTCTAGTTCCAGGGGTTTCATTTGTTTGGCATTGTTCAAGTGTGATTCGTGATGTAGATACTCTTTTGATGATAGTGAAATATATTTATTCACAGGGGGTGTGTTATGGAGAAACAATGATTTTCCGGTAGATGATCCACTGAAGAATTTCCATCCACTCAAACATGGTTCTTTCAATTACGGTTCTTTGACAGTTTCCAAAGATCCTGCGGGTGGAAACGAAAACGTCATCAGGGTATTTTACCAGAATGGAACCTATTCTAATCCAGCGATCCACAATGCAAGGGGAGCACAATTTTACAGTTTGCCGACAGCGTCAAAAACTGCCATGACCGTATCCTACCAAGTGTATTTCAGTCCTGGTTTCGACTTTGTAATGGGAGGGAAGTTACCCGGCTTATTTGGTGGAGATGAAGCTGATTGTTCTGGTGGGCGTCATTCAACCACCTGTTTCTCTGCTCGACTTATGTGGAGGGAGAAAGGAGATGGAGAGATCTATGTGTACATGCCAGACCAGGCTGCGGGATTCTGCGAAAGAAAAGACGTAATTTGTTTCCCACTTAAAGGTAATTCGCTTGGCCGAGGAAGTTTTCGATTCAAAACAGGTGTTTGGACCAGAATAACTGAACATCTTCAGCTGAATACTGTTGGGAAGAGTGATGGACTTGCTAAGCTTTTTGTGGATGGAAATCTGGTTTATAGTGGACAGAACTTAATATGGAGAGTTAGCGATAATGTTAGAATTAATGGTCTCTTCTTTTCGACATTTTTTGGTGGTGGAAGTCCTCCGTGGGCCTCTAGAATGGACTGTTACTCATATTTCAAAGATTTTATTATATCGGAGGGTGCTGAAGTACCAGTCATTGGATGATGATAGATCATAATAAATCACGACACGACTGTTCAATAATTATGATCACACCAAATAAAATAAATTGTTGTTGTTTTTTAAATATAAAGCCGAGTCTACTAAAATGTAGAAATTGTATGACTGTGGTCGTACCAAAGCGAGAAAGACTATCCAAAATGATGACCGAATGTCTTTTTATGTTTTTATGCAGAGTATGCATACTCACCATTGTAAGCACTATGGAGCAACACTTTTAGAAAACGGAAGCGAGAGTTCGTAAGTGGCGCCTGCGCTGCTGGCAAGGAAACCGTGTTTTGTCGTAGACATTGCCGTGCACGTAAAAGAAGTCTTGGTAGCTGGAATTCGAAGACGACAGGTGGAAAGTACCCGTCGCATTACAAGCGTAACCAAACAAATAATAATTACCATGTCTCAAACTGACATAAAGAGACTCTAAACCCAATTCCGTCCCATTCCGTTTAGAATTTTGGAGTCAAAGCTACTTTTTTCGAAGGTAACCTCTGGATAATAATAATGACCACCAGTAGAGTCACTAGCCAAACTTTAAAAACATAAATGAAAACATCAAGCAACATTGGTGCATGTGTATTCTATCTAGAATTCACATCTCCTTTAGTTCCAGCGTCCAGGACCCGAGTTCACAAGGCATTCTCATACTTAAATTAACTCAAATTATAGCCCTTTATAAAACTTTTGTTGGTTTAATAAGAAACTATGTGCAAATTGTTGTATTTGTGGGTCAACCACATTTTTCATAAACAGTGATTGAAAGTTGAGTTAAACCTTAAGTCTTAGAATGCTGTTGCACGGGACTAGAAATCGACGGTTTTGTCCTTTTGCTCCTGGAACTGAATGATCGCGTGAAAAAGATTGACTGATCTGGTGAACAATCCCAATCCCGTTTCGAGATTAATTTTCATCAATAATTTGCATGCAGGAGAAATTACCATAGGATAAATTAAGTGTAACGCCTTACTGTTCATCTGATAATTTAAATCAATGATGACCCATTCTTCAAGAGTTTTTTTTTTATTCAAAAGCACAAATTATAAGGTTGGTGCTAAATGATAAGGCCTGCTCAATTTTTCATCACGAGATATAAACAGGGCGAGCGCTAATCCCAACCCCAACCCTAACTCTGACCCTTGACCTAGCTCTAATGCTTACTTTAACCCCAACCTACAATCTCACCAACAATCACGTGCCCTTACCTTATTTACATCTCAGTGAACTTGACAACAATTGAGTTTGCCTTAGCAAATAGATTTAGCCCAAATTATAATATATAGGACTCATTACTATCCTCGTCTTGATTTTATTCCACTCTCGACCTTTAAACTGCAGGCACTTCAGTACAGCTGTTCCCACAGCGTTATATTTTCGCCAGAGATTGATAAGATTATCATCTATTTTTTTTTTAAATAAACCCATTAGTCAGATTATTCCCTCAAGGGGTCCTTTTGTTTTTTTGTTATTTTTTTTGTGGCAGATTTTTATTAAAATGTCTATTTGTTGTATCTTGGTTAGCATGTATCTTGGTTACCGAAGAAGTAAAATGGAGGATCAAGGAGACGAGTTCCGGTTTGCGTGGAGAGCTCTGTCGTCTTGGGATTATACTTTAACTGATAAAAGTGGAGTATCAGTTAGAATGGCGGCTATCAGGACCGATTTTAAAGTAGGCAATAAAACAAAATAAGGAAAATGTATTCTATAAAACCTTAAAGGATCAATGTCATGTCATGAAATGATAATCATATTCCTGGCAAATGAAATGGGGTTTAACGTCCTAGTTTTCTGCTCTAACCGGGACAATGAAGACGAGCACACGTCAGGCAATGTGTTATAGGGGACATGTTGCCCGTACAGTGGCGTTTCTGCCTATTCTTCGTTGAGCTCTTATGCGTACAAACCAACTTGTACATGGGAACTCGTGTTTTTGAGCTGGGCGTTTTTCCTTACAATCTCAGCCCCACATCAATGGTAAGTCAAAACGGCGGTGAAAATTCTCGAAGTACTCTGGACCCGATTAATGAGTCAGCGCCATATTCAATGAGCCACCGTGCCTTCCTCCCCCCCCCCCTCCCCACCTAAAATAATATTCTCAATCACGCCCGGAACTTTTTATGTTCATTTCTACTGTCGTCTATATGCTAACATTATAAGACATGAACTGTGTACATATACCTTGCATTCTATCATCAAAATTTTGATACCCTCTGAACAGATTTATGGCTACGCCATTCTAAGGCACCAAATTTATGGTCAAAAAAATCAATTGAGCTGTGATGCTCTAGGGTCATATTCCAGGAATGCCATTTTTAAAAATATTTATGTCGTGTTTCCAGGAAATGGTGAGAGAGGAAAAGGCTAACGAAACCAGGAATAGACAGGAAATGTAAGTCAAGCTATGAAACTTACACCATTACCCTTTGCTCCCATTCGTAGACATCAGTGAAAAATGTGGGTGGTTTTACACACTTTTGAACCAGCAGCTGGTTCCAAACGACTGGTAATCTTCTTCGTCTTAGGACTACGTTCTTCAAAAATAGCCCAATGATCCACCAATTCCAGGGCAATCGCGATGAAACCTGACATGCGTTTTGGTTTTGGTTAGACAATTGTGCATCGACTGACAGACTTTGATAGGACAATTGCAAGATGGCGACAATGACGCGAAGTTCGGTTCCTGGTTCATCCCGTATTTGCGGTTGTTTGTTTTATAATAGTGCTTAGTTATGGATTAGATCTATTTGATAAGGCCAACTTCAAGTTTGGCCAAAGTTCACGAGATGTAAACAGGGCTAGCGCTAATCCCAACCCTGACCCTAGCCTACCCAACAATCTTGCCAACAATCACGTGCCCTAACTTTATTTACATCTCAACGACCTTGACCAAAATTGAGCTGGCCTTAACAAATAGATTTAGCCCTAGTTATGTCTTCTGCTGCGGTAGTTCACAACTACTGAACAACTATTCGGAATGAGTAGCTATTTCCACAATAAAATGTTTATTGGTACTGGTTATATCAGAGACTTAATTGTAAATGGAAGGTTCTATATGTGTTGTATATTGTAGGATCTATATTACACGAGTAGTAGCCAATCTTCTGGTTATTATATGTTCTATAAATGTGTTGTATATTGTAGGATCTATATTACACGAGTAGTAGCCAATCTTTTGGTTATTATATGTTCTATAAATATGTTATAGGTTATGAATCTATATTACACGAGTAGTGGCCAATCTTCTGGTTATTATATGTTCTATAAATATGTTGTATATTGTAGGTTATGGATCTATATTACACGAGTAGTGGCCAATCTTCTGGTTATTATTATACTAGGTGGTAGTGGCTATGTAATATATATAGTAGCTGATACAACTTTAACACCAGAAGAAGTACCAGATTTTCTACAAGATCTTTTCTCTAAATATCAGGTAACACTGGACTTCGTCATCGTGGACTATTGCAATTATACGATTAAATGTTAGAAAGAAAGCGGAAGTAAGTTTGTTTGTTTGTTAATTTTACTTTCATTTTCTTATGACTTTTTCCACGTTCAGTTATTCGGTATCTACTGACGAAGACATCCCACAAAAGAAATTAAAATGAAATCTAATGAAAACGGCAATTGTATTACTGATCATGATTAAAGATGGGGTGCCATTTTACTAATTGAAAACTTATATTAAAGTATAATTATTATTATTTATATTATTATTTTAGCTTCCGGTTGCTGTGTCAGGTTTAAAGGTCGTTGTTCCTCCTATGTTACATTTTGTGTGTAAACTAGAACGATGGCATCCAAGAATAGAAATTAAGTTGAATATCATCAGGTAAACCCAAACCCTCAACCAAACTGGTCTGATTGTATACTCTGATAGTCTAAACAAACTGGATTTATCTGGGTACCCCGGTTTCCTCCCACTGCTAAAGACATATATGTGCAAGCGAATTATTGAAATAAAATAGAACCATGTTAGTCCCGATGGTTCTTTTATTTGTACGACAATGACTACACGAGTGAACTGCGGTTTTTGGTACCATCCGAACTACTAGACGGTATTCCGGGTAAAACCATGCTGCAAAAACTAAACAAAATGGATAAATGGAAAGGGGTGGGAAGGAGCGCCAATATATATTCCACGAGAAATGTTTTATTTCAAATATTAAAAGAAAAAATAACGTTTTACAGGACTGCACTCTTCTACCTTGCCAGCTTAGTTGTATTTGTGACGTCATTGTATGATGTCAGCAGTAAATGTGTCAGTGAAGATCAAAATGGTACTTTTACACATGTAAGTATATATTTTATAGAAAAACTGGTTCAATTTCCAATACGTCCATTAACAGTAGCTTTGCGATATATTAGCTACGTGTGCAATGTATATTTGACCTGAAATATTAACCCGAAAATATATTCAGAATAATATAACCAGGCGCGTAAATTGGAATGTGGTAAGCCTTAGACGATAGGCCTAACAAGTAAGATGGGCCCAGGGTGAGGAGGTACTAGAAATGACGTCTTGAAAATTGAAATTGGTTATCTTCCGTAGCGGAAGTGGCTGTAAAGCATTTAATATAGAAAATACATAACGTGATTGGCACGTGCGACAGGCGTGCATGATTTGAATAATATTTAATGTGTAAATAATATATCAGTATGGCAGTTGTATATACAATTTTTACGAATGTACAAGCGGCAGTAATTTTCCAATTTTATCACGAAAAAGATAGTTGAGCGACATTATTTTACACAATGAACAAACATTGATAAAGCTTTCACAAAACCATTTAAATACTAAGTCAATGTTATCAGCTAGAATCTTCTTTTACATTTTTTTTTTAGCGGAACCTAAGTAATTTTTGTTGCTGGGAGAATGAAGTTGGTGAAGAGATATTTAAAGTTGTTATATTAGATTTGGTTGTTGTTATATTAGTGGGATTGGTACTAGATGTTCTAACAGCCATTATTGTTCAGTGTCAAATCTGGAATAAGGTAATACATATTTTTACTTCAATGAAAGAAATGAAATGGGGTTTAATGGTCAACCTTTCTGTTTTTCCTTCTATAAACGGAAAATACCTTACAGTTTTGTTTAGGCGCCAAAAAAGATTTGATTTTATAATGATTTTGTAAAGATGTTTTGCGTTTAAATTGATTTCATTGCGAAGTTCAAAATTGATTAGATTACGATGTTTTAATACCGTTGGAGTCAATATTGATTTTTATTTTTACAAACGTTTGTGTTTCGGCAATTTTCAATTTAAAAAGGTAACTATTTGCAGATGGACTTCTCTAGACTCCTTTGATTTGAATATTTTATAAGGTCTGATTCTTTAAAATATTATATGCTGGTTTTAAAGGATTTATTTTCAAATATCTACTTTCAGTTTGGCTACAGAGATTTTGATGTAACGTCGAATGTTTTGGATCTGATATACAGCCAATCGTTGATATGGCTTGGTCTCTACTTCTCGCCATTTCTGGCTTTTATTCAAGTTATTAAGCTGGTTATAACATTCTATGTTCGGTATATAATTGCTAGATATTGTAATACACCACCAACTAAAGTTTTTAAAGCTTCCCGATCTGGAACATTCTACATGTTTATATTGTTGATTAATTTGTTTGTTGCTTTGTTTCCTATGACGTATTCTGTTGTTGTGTAAGTATGGAAATTTAATTATTAAATGAGAGTTATATAAACAGCCTGAAGCTTCATAAATAACATATGTCTGATTACTATCTGAGAGAGAGAGATAAATGTAATTTTATATCAATAATTGACTTGCACACAGGGATATTTAGAAATGGGAGTATTGTGGATTAAAATAGATGCTAATCAGTAATTGCTATTAAGAGGTATGATACCCAGTGGCGGCGCCAGCCGTCGGTGATTGGAGGGGCAAAGCTGGGGCTAAGTCCAAGGTTAAGGGGGCAAAGGCACGAGCTTCAACTAGGGGTAGGGGGCCTATCCAAGAAAATTTTGAAAAGCAGTCTGGCAGTATTTCAGGCACTGATCGATGAGGTAAAGTGTCAAACGAACGGACTTGCGAATCACGACGAAACCCACTCAAGAGCGTCAAAGTAGGGAGTCCTCCCCCAGAAAGTTTTGAAAAATAGACTGTCGGAAATGCTGTCTTACAGTATTCTGTCAGGCACCGATCGTCGAGATAAATAGATCTGACCAGATACCGTCCGTCGCCTGATCACTAGTTTATCCGACTAGAGAACAGAATGTCAAACGAACGGAATTGCGAACTTCAACGAATACCCCTTGTGAACGCCAAAGTAGCGAGTCCATTGGGGAACTCGCCAACAAAATGTTGAAAAATAGACTGTCGGAAATGCTCTACAACATGCAAGTTTATGACTGAGTGGGGATGTGGGAATTACCGTAGAAGGTATTGATTACCGAAACATATCACAAATTCCTATTTTTTTATTTTCTAAAATAACCTGTTTTTTTAAATCTCACTCGCCCCCAAATACTGTTTGAAAAAAATAAACGCATTTCTGTTATAGATTATCGCCATCGTTTGATTGTGGTCCTTTCCGACTGGAAAACCATGTCTATGAAGTGATTACGACACGCATTGGCAACCTTCCTGTGTGGTTACAAGATGGTTTGAATTACGTCAGCACGTCAACTGTTATTATACCATTACTTATATTGTTACTGTGAGTATTACCATTACTTATATTGTTACTGTATTATATCATTACTTATAGTGTTACTCTGAGTATTATACCATTACTTATATTGTTACTGTGAGTATTATACCATTAATCATATTGTTACTGTGAGTATT
Organism: Patella vulgata; assembly: GCF_932274485.2. NCBI lineage: Eukaryota > Metazoa > Mollusca > Gastropoda > Patellidae > Patella > Patella vulgata. The sequence goes on from NC_065885.2 coordinate 12,943,532, forward strand.
GTACCATTAATTATATTGTTACTGTGAGTATTATACCATTAGTTATATTGTTACCGTGAGTAGTATACTATTAATTATATTGTTACTGTGGGTATTATACTATTAATTATATTGTTACTGTAAGTAGTATACTATTAATTATATTATTACTGTGGGTATTATACCGTTACTTATACTGTTACTGTGAGTATTGTACCATTACTTATATTGTTACTTTGAGTATTATTCCATTAATTATATTGTTACTGTGAGTATTATACCATTACTTATATACTATTCAAAAAAAGTAGGGGATATTTGATTTTTAAGTGTTATTAAAGTCACCTAATGAAACTGACGAAGAAACAAATGACAAAATGAAATGAAGTTCACATTCATCGATTTATTCCAAATGATCGTTAGACTAAGTAAGGCACAGACTGACCATTATAAGGGTAAAATGATACCCGGGCTCAAACAGCAAAGTTACCACAGCATCACAACCAAGTCAGTAACGGGTAAATCCTCCTCTGTTTGCCAAACAAGCATTGATCCGACGTGGCATACTCCTAATGAGACGTCTAAGGTCATTTTGGTCCAGATTGTCCCATTCCTGTTGCAACGCAGCAGCAAGTTCTTGGACATTGGCAGGACGTTGTTGACGTTGACATGCTCGATGGGGGAGAGGTCGGGACTCAGTGCTGGCCAAGGTAATGTGGTGATGTTCTGTTGTTGGAGGTAACCTGTAACGATCCTTGCCATGTGACATCTTGCGTTGACATCCTGGAAGATGAAACGGCGGCCATGACGTCGAGCGAACGGCACAACATGGACTGCCAAGATGTTGTCCCGGTAGTACTGGCCTGTAACACGCCCTGCAACAACATGTAAAGCCGTTCTTCCAGCAACAGTGATGCCTCCCCACACCATAACAGAACCACCCCCAAATCGATCATGTCTGATGACGTTAACGTCTTGGAAGCGCTCGTTTCGATGACGCCACACCCTCCTACGTCTGTCCAAAAAATCAACAGTGAACCTTGACTCATCTGAAAACATCACATTGCTCCAGCGTCGATTATCCCAGTGTTGACGATCCCTACACCAACGACGTCTTGCCTGAATGTGATGATCTCTCAAACAAGGGATCACGCGAGGACGTCGGGCGCGAAGGTGACCCCTATGCAGTCGATTCCGAATCGTCTGGCCACTCACTCTCACACCAGTGTCTGTTTGAAGACGAGCGCTGATTTGATTTGCTGTGATGACACGATTTCTCAAGGCCAAGGTACGGATAAATCGATCCTGGGCTTGAGTTGTCGCCCTTGGTCGACCTGAGCGTGGTCTGTCCTGTACAGATTGTGTATCACGGTATCTGGACCATAGCCTGCTTATGACAGACTGAGAAACATTCATCGTCCGCGCCACAACCGCCTGTGTTGTGCCGATCTGTAGCATGCCAAGGGCACGTAACCTTTCATTTTGGGTAAGCCGACGCATGTCAAAATTTGTTTTCTGGTCACTAAAACAATTAAACTGATGTTTCCACCCTGGAATTCAAAGCCACAATGACTGTAACATTCAAAGTCAGAGTCGTGCAAATCTTGGGTTGGACCCCCATGATGATCCCAAGCATCACATGCATTCCATGCGGTAGCTATTGGTGCGTTTGGGCGTCACATGTAACTGGAAATGTTTCTTCTGTTAGGTTCTATAGTGACTTTTTTCGTAGTCATTTGCATATTTTAGTATTATGCCCCCAAAATCAAATATCCCCTACTTTTTTTGAATAGTATATTGTTACTGTTACTGTGAGTATTATACCATTAATCATATTGTTACTGTGAGTATTATACCATTAATTATATTGTTACTGTGAGTATTATCCCATTCTTTATATTGTTATAATAATTATAATAATTAAAGATAAGATTAAAGTACTGTGCTGGGATGCAAATACACAAATTGAACATAATGCCAGTCATTAATTATTGTGTGAATTATTATTGAATTCTAAGATATAAACAATTGATCGTGAACTGTTATATCAGTCTAAGAAATTCAAAAGTAATAGCGCCGCATACGGTCCATGGTATATTGGCTTTATTGATAGAATCTCAAGATGCGTTTGAATCGGAATACGATCAATCAGAGTTTCGGGAAGCTATTGCCCATGTTGTTTTGGAAATCTAACTTTAATGCCTTGCGTCTTGTTATTATTCAAACTACTCCTTGTTTGCCTGCTACCATCTTCGAAACCTTCAACCAAGTGTATCAATCCAAAATGTGGGCTAGCATTCAGTCAATTGAACAATAATGCTCATGAATCTGTTTTATTTTCAGCTTAGCAGCTCTATATTATAGAATTAAGGCGTCCTTATATCAAAATCTGATAATTGAACTCAGAAATCAACTTAAATTTGTAAGTCTTTTACAATGATCACTGATTGTTCAGGAATATTTATTTTAATTTATCACAGCCTTGCTTCAAAGTTAAAACCACTCATATTGTAATCATATTAGCTCCTGTGATACTCGTCCAACCGTAACTTCCGGTAGATGATATCCGCTTTCATACCACTTAATTAAGGCTGATCGTAATAAATCTATGGCACATTAATATTGACTGCAGTTCAATCTAAAAAATTTCAACTCCAAAGCTTTGTCTGAAAGTAATTGGTGGGTTTTCTTAAAGAAGTGTTACTTGTTTAGGGAACTTAGCTATTTGTCCAGAAGAATCTGTTTGGGAGTTTTTTGCACTTACTCGTATATCCATGCTCCTGATCTTTTGGTGAAGACTAGTTCTGTATACAGTTTTTTATATGAATAGCATATTTTTGATATCCTCGTTCCAGCATTAAACACGCAACAGTAATTGTATAAATAACGGTTCATTTTGGAATAACGGAACTGTAAGGGCGAGGCAGGCCGCCGTAGTGACGCATTCCAACTACATTTATATATTATAAAGAAAAAAAGCCTACTCCCTGTCATGTACAAGCTGGGGGTCGAAATCATGCACGTTACGCGTTAGATCCCCCCACTCCACCCCCCCCCCCCAAAAAAAAAGGAATCTAACAAAAACTGACTGTAAACAGAGATTATTTTATCTAATTTGACCCAATTCGTTATAATGGTTCTTCTCGCGCCATTACCAGTTATCAAAGAAAGTTTTCCAGTAATTAATTAAATGTCCTTTTTTGGAAATAAATGTTCAATGTTGTTTTTTTTTTTAGGAAAGACGAGTCGAGAAAAGGAAAGTATTTAGAAAAGCGAAAGTATCTCAAGGTAAGTTTGTTCACGACGTTTCATCATTCTCAATATAAAATATATATCGTAAGTTACGGATGTTTCATTTATTTCAGTTGTAATTGTACCTTCATAATATGGATTAATCATTTTAAGTCTTTTTTAATTCTCAGGAATATCGTCTGCTTCTGGCTTGGACAGAATAGGAACAGGTGGAGGTGGGATGTGAACAGGTATCAACAGAAACATCTACTACTATGTCTAATTCAATTAATTCTTTAAAGGACTCAAAAAGAAAGACAATGTTCTCCCCAATTATTTCTTTATCTAAAAGGGCCAAAAAAGAAGGCCGATCGTGTCCCAAATTACAAATTAATTCATTTGTACGATATATTTTCAAGAGAATTCCAGATAAGAAAACCTTGAATCACAACTAGCCCAAAATTATCAACTGAGTATTTTAATTTGTGGGTTGTATTAAATATACAAGAAACAGCCATGTGCGAACTCCTTAAATGAGGAATGTCACTGGGTGTTACATGTAACTATATGTACTAGTGTGATGATTGGCTGTAGAGGAACTATTCATATATGACAATCCTTTAGAGTTGTTTATAATACATACTTATGGAAACTAGTTACTAACGGGGCGGCGTTTCAAAGAGTTTTCTCACAATTTCGGGTGTTACATGTAAAACCTATGTACTACTGTAATGACTGAATGCAGAATAACACATACTTATGGAAAACAGTTATTTCTATATTTTAGGATGACATTCCCTCAACGTTATCAAGCTAATAGAGTAATACAAAATGTACATAACAACTATAACAACAGATATGAAACTATGAAATATAATATAGCCCCTTTTTGTTCCTTCCATTCTTCCACCTCTATAATATCTATGCGTTTTTTACAAATGAATTCATATATTAGTTTAAAGTAACATCAAAGGAAATGAAATGAAATGAAATGAAATGGGGTTTAACGTCCTACTGTTCTGCTCCGGCTGGGATAATGAAGACGGGCATACGCCATACAGGGAAGTTTTGCGCGGGCAGCGGCACCATGGCCTACTCTTATATCGAATTTCAACTGCTAAGGGATCCTTTACGTGCAGGCCAATGTATACACGGGACCTCGGTTTTTCGTCCCATCTGAACGACTAGATAGCCGTCCTTGTCAGGCCCTCCCTCCTGCACCATTGATTAGAGGAAAAGGGCGTCAGAAAATCCGGGTGAACTATCTGGGCCGATGCAGGAGTCGAAAAAGGTCAACGGGATTTTCCGACAGGAATGGTATCCATAATGGACAACTAATACAGGATTTACGCTAAAATAGACAAAACATGCATCTATAGTTTACCAATTCAACTCTTGGGAATAATGTTCATTAATTTATAACTGAAACAATGAAAAAAAACCATCAGAAAATAAACAGCCTGTAGCAGAACGAAACAAACATCGTTTAATGTATTTGTATTGATTATGTATATCTGTGTAAATCTGACTGAATATTTAATAAATCCCAAACCATTACACGGTGTTATAATAAATATACCTGGTGGAATTGGTTCGTAAAATAACCGTATGCTGTTCTTGCAGGAACGTGTATTTAATACGTTAAGTACAGTAATTAAAGATAATCACTTGCATTAAATAAGTAGACGTCTTGTTTCTGCAGTTAAAAGGTTGCTTCGTGGCTTATATTTACCTTGTCTTGTCTTTGGCTGCTTCTTTGATAATGTAATGAAATGAAATGAAATGAAATGGGGTTTAACGTCCTGCTGTTCTGCTCCTAAACTGGGCTAATGAAGACGGGCATACGCCATACAGTGTGCTGTGAGGGAAATTTTGCCCGGGCAGCGGAACTACGGCCTACTCTTATATCGAATTCCAACTTCCAACTGCACGCCAATGTGTACACGGGACCTCGGTTTTTCGTCCCATCCGAACAACTAGACAGCTGTCCTTGTCAGGCCCTCCATCCTGCATCACTGACAAGGGGGAAACCACGCTGGAAAATCTGGATGAACTTTCTCGGCCAATGTAGGGATCGAACACACGACCTTCAGGCTAGCGAGCCAGCGTCTTACCCACTTACTGACTTAGCCACATGATCCTTCATTGATAATTTATTGCTCTGTAAATGAAATGAAGCTTATTTCCTGATCAACCGTAGCTCCTATTATAATACATAAAACACGTTCTTCTAATTATCTGTATTTCAGCCATATCATTTTACATCATATATTTAATACGCGTATAGAAAATTCTATCGAGGTTACCTAGTAACCAGGCGATGAAAACGTAAACAGTAAATGAGATCGATGAAGAGTTTCAGAAAGACTTGAATCGACTCTCCAGAAACGATAATTGCATGATAACGATAAATATTATCACAGAAAGGTTCTCGAATGGGAATATTATTTACAGCGAAGAATGGATGAGTGACTGTCGGCTCGACAGAAGTGTCATAAATATCACCTGTTTAATTCTTGAAAAGGTAAATTTATTCTGTATCATTTGAGTATTATATTACAGTTTTATGTGTAGTATTCCTGAATGAGGAATTATTGTGGCTCGGTGAACGGTGAGTGGGGGTGGGGTCGAAAGGTTTAATGCGTGCACGTTAGATCACAATAGAAACTTTTGGCAAGCGTAGATTTCTGGTCCGTATCACGTATCCGTATCGATTATGCTTGTGACGTCATCAATGTATGTGTTTTCTCATACGTGATACGGCACACGGATACGGCAGCACATATCGAACAGCTTTCATACGAAAAAGGTCCGTATAACATCGTTATCTTTTTACCGCCTTGTTTGCTACTTTTAGACGCTGAAATGTTGTGGTATAGCGTGTTTATGAATCTATGTGTATCCTAGAACACAAAGGTGAATATTTGATGTGATTTTAACCATGATAAAGACTGGAATTTAATCATTATATTTGATGAGCTTTTATGGGAATTTTCATATTTTTCCAGTCTGTCTGTCTGCATGCTGGTTGATCTACGTGCTAAATTTAGGGAGGTGGGACCTTGCAAATCTCTAAATGATGTGATTCTATGGTAAATGACATTAGTGAAACCAAAAAATGTTGTCGAGTCGAAATCGAATATTTCTAATAATATTCGACATTAAATGTTTTTTTAATAGCTCAGCGACTGTCGAGCGACTTTACTCCCTCTAGGAATTTGTAGGCTAGGCACTTGACTAGTACTGATGGTGATCTTGGTAGATAACTGCCATCATGCTGTAATAGAACTAAGCTCAACCCATCTACTCATACGTACGCGGCGGGAAAATCTGCCAAAACTCTAAAACTACACTGACGCAACGTATCACGTGACGATACGGATACGTGATACGGATGGGAAAAAATCCGCTTGCCAAAAGTCTCTAATGTCTGTCATCGAGTCGAGTGGACGTTAGCCCTGTGAATAAATGTCTAAATAATAGTTTATATAACATTTGAAGCCAAAATAAAGACCTGTAATAGGCGGATTTAGCTTTAACATTCCTTGGTGTAACTTTAAAGGCGCTAAATCGCTAATATTTTGGACCTAGAAATGGACACAAATGCGTCGCAACGCATATAATAATGTAATATGAATGTATATAAATTGATTTACATTCAATCGTTTCTAATTTTACTATAATTTCTAATCAGTTATGTTCGGCGAAATACGTCAGAAGTCTCAATCGAATGACAATATCTAGCGTCTGACTGTTCCAGTCTACACAGATAGTATTTATTGCGCCTGCTCTCCAGATAAGAATATGCCGTCACCGTTTGACATGACTTGTAAAATATGTCTAGCCTCGTCCTTCGAGACCCTTGTTACAAATGGCGCTGAATGTACCTATGGCAAAATGTCCCTTGGTACAAATGACGCTGAAACGCATTATGGTACACGGATTCGTGTACCAATGGTAAAATGTTTATTTTGTCTTAAATATTGGATATCAGACGCCCATCTTTTCCCGGTAAGATCTCAACATCAATGTATATTTAAATTGACAAATGATCCTTGTTTTCAATGTCGAAGACTTTGGACGGTATTATTGAGTTACACTTAGCTATACTTCAATCTGAGATGGGACATGAGTCTTGGTCATTATTGTTTTGGCTTGTAAATTTGTAGATTTCGTGCTATAAGGAATTCACAACTCTTTTAAATTCTCGGTTGTACGTCACAAGGAGTAGAGTGGCCTCTCCATCCTCTTGGGTTTTCTCCGGGTCCTCCGTTTCCCTCTCACTGTCAAAGACCCCTACGCGCAGGCTAATTATTGAAATAAAATTAAACCATACGTTAGTCCCGAAATGACATAGTTTGTGTTCGAGTGGACGTTACCCCCCCCCCCTCTCCCCCTCTCTCTCTCTCTCTCTGAGATGGGACTGGAGCTTTGATTATATATTTTTGTTTAATCTGAAGAGTTATTGCTTTAAGATTGAGTAATCTTGAGATGGGACAGGTGTCTTGGTCAATATAGTTTTGATAAATCTGAAGATTTCAGGCTTTGAGTAGTTAATCATGTTTGATAACTGATCACTGATTAGTTATCGGGATGGGGATAAATTAACACACAAAATGGCTTTTAAAGTATCGAAAAACATCTAATGGAAAAATAAATCTAGCCATAAAAAACTGGTATCCATTAGAATCCAACCGAAATTACACACCTGAAATCCTTATACTCACCGTTATACTTTAGAATTCACGTGTAATCCATATATCTGCGAAAAATCAATGTTTACAATCAGAAGTCATTTTTTCTGGCCAGCTGTCGATGTGACTGTGAGAAGGAATCAGTTTTAACCTAATATCCACGCAATGAATCGACCACTGCAACACCAGAAAACGAAGAAAAAACAGTCAGTGCATCTTTTGTTTATAAATTGGACGCTATTATTGAAAGGATAGTTTATAACGGTATATATGTATTTATACGTAGCTGAAGTCAGAGTACTATCTTCACCGCATCGATTACAGATCGCAATTCAACTTTCGCTAAAAATTCATTTGCAAAGCAGGTGATCTTAACTGACTAAATACTATATTTATCTGCATTTCCTATCCAACATGGGGGATCACGTGGCTAAGTGGAGGTCGGGTGTTCGATCCCTGCATTGGCCGAGAAAGTTCATCCAGATTTTCCGGGGTGGTTCCCCCTTGTCAGCAAAATTTCCCTCAGCACACTGTATGGCGTATGCCCGTCTTCATTAGCCCAGCATAGGAGCAGAACAGTAGGACGTTAAACCCCATTTCATTTCATTTTATTTCTATCCGACATAATAATTGCGTGCAAATCATGGCTAAAGTGTCCTGTTCTATGGTGGCTGTTAGCGGTCATTCTGCATTCTCGACTTGTGAAGGCGAGAAGTCGCACGACATTGTATTTTGTCGACTTGTCGCCTTCACAACCCGACAAAATAACTCGAGAACTGTATAGCCTTCATTTTGTCGACTTGTCGGTTCATTTCTGTCGACTTGTTGCCTTCGTCTTATCCCCCACCCGACAAGTCGACAAGTCGATAAAATACAGTTAATTCTACTAGTCGACGAGCTTCCTGCCCCCAGAACACGAGATTAATTTTCCCCGACTTCTCCCCCGCGACTTCTGGCTTTCTAGCCTTTGAATATCCTCCTGGGGGGGTTGGATGGCCGAATGGTTAGCACGTGCGCGCTGTATCATAAGCCCTGTCATTGAGTCAACTGGCGTGGTTTCGAATCCCCGGTTGTACGTGATAAGGAGTAGGGTCGCTTGTCCAACCTCGTGGGTTTTCTCCGGGTCCTACGGTTTCCTCCCACTGCTAAAGACCCCTATGCGCAATCGAATTCTTGAAATATAATTAAAACCAAATGTTAGTCTAGAATATACCTAGTTTGTGTCGAGTGGGCGTTAAACCCCATTTCTCTCTTTCTTTCTCGCCGCATAAGTTCAATGATTTCCAGCCACAGCACCATTTACCCACACAAATCTGCTGAAATCCACCATAATCTACTTATATACCAACTCAAATCACATTAATTATTTTCATATGTCGTTATTTGAACGTTCCTGGTGACAATATGTTATTTATTTCACTAGAAACTATAGTTTTTATAGACAAAAAATAGACTATTTGGGGGACAGACAACGATTATTTAAACTACTTCATGTATCAAATCAAGCAATCTACTTCTCTGCACCAGTGAAGACGGCCATACGCTATGCGGGATGCTAGGCCTATTAGGGCAATTTTTCCCGGGCAGGAACGTTAGGCTAACTCTTATTTCAAATTCTAACTGTCAAGGGTTCCATTGCGTGCAGGTGCACACGAGATATCGTGTTTTCTTTCTTACTACCCGAAAGCCTTGTCCGTTGCATCCACCCACCCCCACACGCGTCTCACACTGCTGAAAAGTTGGTATGACGCTGGAAAACTCCGAGCTAATTTCTCAGCAAATGGCGGAACGAAAACAAAGTTTGGGGACAGACCACTACTTTTTCTGAACCAATGGAGACGGACATAGTCTATGCAGTGTGCTCTGCCCAGAAACCGTCGCTACGGCCTACTCTAATTTCAAATTCCAACTGACAAGGGTTTTATTATATGTAAACGTGTATACTAGACCTCGGCTTTTCGTTACTTCAGAAAGACTAGACACAAAACACTGTTCCTTTCCAGTCCCAACGCCCGCGTCCTGCACCAATGACAAGGTTAAACCGCGCTGGAAAATCCCGATGTAATATCTACGTCAATTTAAGGACCCGATTAAGAAGTTGAAATTGGGGCGTGGCAACTAAAAAAATTGTATCAGAAGTTACAATTTAAGTTCTTGAAAAGATGTCTGTAGGCACTTTCCTATGAGACGAAATGAGCTGAATTAAAATGGAGTTTAACGTTCCACTGTTCTGCTGCTATGAATCAATCATAAGGTCATTGAGTCAACTGGCGTGGTTTCGATTCCCCGGTTGGAAGGGTCGCCTGTCCAACCCCGTGGGCTTCCCCTCACTGTTAAAGACCTCTACGCACAAACAAATTATCGAAATAGGAGTAGAGTCGCCTGTCCAACATCGTGGGTTTCTTCCCACCACTGTTAAAGACATCTAAGCGCAAGCTAATTATTGAAATGAAATTGAACCATATGTTGGTCCTGAAATGACCTAGTTTGTGTCGAGTCGACGTTAAACCTCATCTCTCTCTCTCTCTCTCTCTCTCTCTCTCTCTCTCTCACGGATAACAAGAGAGCTGAAAGTCGGATGTGTGAATGTTGCCGCTCATTACTTCAATCATCGGGATTTTCCTGAGTGGTTCCCTGGTGTCAGTGGTGCAGGACGAAGGACTTGGCAATGGGCACCATATAGTCGTTCGGGTGGGGCAAAACAACCGAGCTCCTGTGTACACATGGGCGTGTACGCAAAAGAACCACTGGCAGTTTGAATTCGATATAAGAGTAGATTGTAGGGCCGCTGTCTGGGCAAAATTTACCTTATCGCACATTGTATGTCGTATGCCCGTCTTCATTAGCGCAGTCGGAGCAGAACAGTAGGACGTTAAACTGATCACCTGTATATTATACTTGTTGTAGACTTTACGGCTCAGCAAAGATTTTTACTTTAAAACCACTCAACGTCCTTTGAATTACAAATCTCAACTACAACTGGTATATATTATTTATACACCAGTACGAGTAGGCTACACTTCATGGCTTTCCTTCGTATTGAAATAACAGGCGCCAGAGGGGGATCAAGGGGATCCGGGCTCTCCCCTGCTCGCGCGGAGCATTTTTTTCTCCTTCATTCATGGAAATGATCTGAAAAAAACTAATGTGTGAAGCTTTGGCGGCGTTTTGGCCACTCTGATCATATTTTATATGTATGCACCTAAATGAGCAGAAATATTGTCTCGGAGCTTCTGATTTTATCAAATTCGCGGGTAATCCACCTTGGAGCCCCCCCCCCACTCCCACCGCCTTGAGAAAGGTTAACACTATATACATGTATATCGATCATTGCAAAAAAAGCAACGATGATCGATACAAGATTATCTTGACAAGGAAATCTTTGCTTTTGACTTGACGTTGAAAAGCTGCGTATCGACAGTTTTATGGCTAGTAATGGATCAATGTGTTCAGTTCTTCCACAATGGTTTGTTATTCAGCGAGACTTTTCAAAAATCCTATAATCATCAGGAAACATAAGGGTTATGTACCTTACCTTCATAAACAGAGAGAGAGAGAGAGAGAGAGAGAAATGGTGTTTAACGTCCACTCGGCACAAACTATGTCATTTCGGGAATAATACACGGTTCAATTTTATTTCAATAATACGCATGCACGTATGGGACTTTAGCAGTGGGAGGAAATAGGAAGGCCCACTATTTCCAAACGGATCCATATGAATCATTCAGAGAACGTAAATAGGCTGTTCTGTCACATTTTGGACTTTGATTTGCATACTTAAACGATGTCATATTGTTGTGGTTTTTTTTTTCTTTTCAGAGATCCAGTCTATACTGGGACTTCGCCTTTAATTGGCATGGGACAGTTAAGAATCTGTTTATACAGATTTGTAGCAAATTAGATTAAATTATTGATACAATTATTCTTTTTATGGATATACATTAACCGGTGGTTCTTTAGAAGCTAATGCTAACCTGAATATTGCTTGGGATTTACGGAATTCGGAATAAAACGTATTTTAAAAATGGCAGAAAGGTTTACAGTGAATGTAAGTGGACGTAAATTCGAAATAAGTCGAAATTTGCTTGAGAAATATCCCGAAAGTACGTTAACAAAAATGTGTTTCGCTACGGGTGAAAATGAAGAAATTTTCTTGGAAAGACCTTTATCAGCTTTTGAAGCCATCTTGGAATTTTACCAAACTGGTGATCTCCACATCCCAGAATCCAGGTGCTATAGCGGTTTTACTGAAGAAATTAAATTCTGGGGATTTTGTGAGTCGGATATTTCGACATGCTGTCAAAGAAAACTGGCATCTTTTCGTTCTGGACAGAGAGATTTAAACGAATATGACAAATATGAAATGACTTATACTAATTATTCAATAAGGGGGTCGTCCTGCTGTGGTTTTATATCGGGAAAATGGAGATCTATCACCTGGAACCTGTTAGATAACTGTAGTTATAATATATTCGCCAAGGTAAGCTGGCTGAATGCAAACTTAAATATTGATCATCTTCAGTGAGATAAGTCATCCATATTGTCTTTAATCCTAACGATTTGTTTTATATGTGATTTATCATTTTATTGACTGCTGACGACACAATTCAGCTTGTTTAAAACAATATAATACCTAGAAAATTCAGTTTAAAGGCCTCTGCTTTTCTACACTACTGCATACAGTGGAATTTAGCACCGTACAGCGGCGCCAAGGCCTACTCTTATTTCGAGTCCTCCACCACTACAAGGAAATGTCCCCTGCTCTGTTCTGTTCTGTTATAGAAAGGGTGACTGTCTATTTATTAATTTTATACCCGTTCTCTCATGATTCGTCCGTCTTCATTAGCCCAGGTTAGGAGCAGAACAGTAGGACGTTAAACTCCATTTCATTTCATTTCATTTCATTTCTCATGATTCGTAAGCCGAGAAGCTGAATAAAATGGCTTTGAACGTATCAAGCAGGCAAGCGGCTAAACGGGAGTTTTTAGTTTTCTTACAGCCCACAGGATCACCTCAACTATTATCTAAAAGTACGTGGGGTCGGCTGAATGTTAGCGCGTGCTAAGGTCTGTCATTGAGTCAACTGCCGTGGTTTCGATTCCCCGGTTGTACGTGACAAGGAGTAGGGTCGCATGCTCAACCTCTTGGGTTTTTCTCCGGGTCCTTCGGTTTCCTCGCACTGCTAAAGATACCTACGCACAAGCGAATTATTGAAATAAAAATTAACCATATGTTAGTCCTGAAATGACCTAGTTTGTGTAGAGTGGACGTTAAACCCTATGTCTCTCTCTCTTTCATCGAAAAGTAGATCTATGAAACTTTAAATATCGATTTAGTCATGTTTATATTATATATTCTTTGTTTCTATTTTTCTATATTTAAGGTGTTATACGTGATCTCCATCTTGGTAGTTCTGACGTCAACAATCACTACAGTCTTACTGACGCATGTCATATTTGACGAACACCTGAGCCCGGAAGGATGGAAATTATACTTCGGTGATACCTACGAAGATCACAAACATATTGTGGACTTCATAATTCAGCTACACAACGGTGGCACCCGAAACTATTCTGCTTTTAACATCACGAAAGAAGAACTGGATGAATTTCCCACCGAGTTTCGAGTTAAAAACATACCATTAACACTGACTAGATACTGTTGTACGGCGTTCTTTACAGTTGAATTAATTCTTCGACTAGTTTTCTGTCCGAGTTTAAAGTTGTTTTTCAAGTTCGCATTGAATATAATAGATGTTTTAGCGGTTATCGTGGCCTATGTGGACATTTGCCTTAATCAGATATCGCAAAAAGAAGAATACTCATCTAATTATTTTGATTTTATTCAGCTATTACAGGTCCTTCGAGTTTTACGACTTTTTCGTTTGACCAGAAATATTACAGGAGCCCGCGTTCTAGTTTTTGCCGTCAAAAACTCGGTGAAAGAATTGTTTTTCATGTTTATTTTACTAAGCATCAATGCTGTTCTTTTCGCCACTTTAGTTTATTGTTTCGATGATAATTTTGGCAATCTTTCCTACGCGATATGGTGGGCTTTCATTACCATGACAACCGTGGGCTATGGTGACGTGGTACCTAACAGCACAGGTGGGCGTGTAGTGGGAGTGGTTTGTGCATCTACGGGAATTGTTCTGATAGCCTTAACCATACCCCTATTTGTTAATAATTTTCTGGCCATTTATACATTTGCACAATCTAAAGAGCTCGTGGAGAAAGATAAAATGAAGATTCACCCAAAGGACTACAGATCTACAGAAAAAGAAAATGGCTAAGTCTTCGAACGGGTTATTTCTCCAATGATGTCGAAAGCAATTTTCTTTGCCTTAAGAAATTAAATAAAAGATGTTCTACGTAATCGTTGACATAATGTTGCATTAAGATGCTGAAGGGGTGGGGGTCGCTAATTAGATCTTTAAAAAAATCTTTGAGTTTATTGAAATAGGGGGATCACGGTGGCTAAGTGGGTAAGACGCTGGCTCGCTAGCCTGGAGGTCGGGTGTTCGATCCCTGCATTGGCCGAGAAAGTTCATCCAGATTTTCCGGCGTGGTTTCCCCTTGTCAGTGATGCAGGACGGAGGGCCCGTGTACACATTGACGTGCACGTAAAAGATCCCTTGGCAGTTGGAATTCGATATAAGAGTAGGTCGTAGCGCCGCTGCCCGGGCAAAATTCCCCTCATAGCACACTGTATGGCGTATGCCCGTCTTCATTAGCCCAGTTTAGGAGCAGAACAGTAGGACGTTAAACCCCATTTCATTTCATTTGATTTCATTTATTGAAATAGGAATTTGTCTTATTAGTAGCTACCATATCCCTTCAGTATATCTATTCTATGTGTATGTGTCTGTCTGCTCAGGGTTTGTGGCTACACTAGGGCTGTCCCGGGACTTAAATTTGGTGTATAGGGGTAGCTAGGACCGGTGGAGTAACAAATGCTAGGTAGCGTTGGCCTGCCACTTCCGGTTTCGGAGTTATACTACTTTCAACCTGTGTTTGATATTGTTATTTGTAAAATGTATAAGGATACGGTTTGATGTCTACTTTGGACTTCACTGGTTTTCAGAAAATGTTACTAGCGGTGTCATTAGTTGAATTTATTTTTGATTCTTGTGTAGACTGTAGTACAGAAGTCCCCGTCTGGGCCACGATTCTTGATATCATGTTTGGACCAATCAACATCGTCTATCCTTGTCATTGAGAAGATATACCTTTCTCTATTTCGCTTAACGGGACAATCCCGATTTTAACAGAGTCCCAGAAATAAAAGTCCGTGTACGTATAAAATTTAAGCGACAAAAGGTATGGTGTATTTACCTTGTCTCAAAATTTCAACTCAAAATATTGAGTAGTTTAGAGGTGAACGTCAAAACCGCTTTTCCGGACACTTAACCCTTTTAAGATTTCGGGTCAATTTTTTCGTTGGGTGCCCTGGTGATTTATTGCCGTTCCATTAGAGGTCTATACAGTACATGGCCCACACTTCACCTAAAAGTCTGGTTTTATCCAGACACCGTATAATATAGTTTGGAACACCGGTCTCCATTTCCAGATAAAGACTGTCGAGTTTAAGCTGGTTGAAAATGTATCACGTATGTTGAGTTAGTTGCTCGGCCCTAATTAGAGGATTTTAAGGGCTTTTAACACAAAATTCTGTTTTATTGTCCAAAATATAATCTAGATTGGCCCTTTAAAGATTCAATGTCAAAATACGGGCCTTAATACGAAATTGCAGATATCGTATTACATATCCGTAGAAAGCACATACATTGCACATTTCAAATATGTAGATAATTAACTGGCACATATATATTTACTTACCTTGAAAAACGATCAAAGTTGGATAGTACTGAATTCTATCAAGTGAATAACGGGGATGGGGGTATTCAATGTCAAAACAGTGGTCTTAATACTAAATTCTAGATATGATGTTACATATCAGTAGAAAGCACATCCATTGTACTTTTTAAATATGTTAAAAAAATTCTTTCACATTTATATCTACAGCCCTTGAAAAAAAAATCAAAGTCGGGTAGCACAAAACTCTATAAAATGACGGGGGAAGGGGTATTAAAAATACGGGTTTTAACGTCCGCTTCCTCCGAAGGCGATATCGCAGACAAGTCGTATTTTTCATTTTTTTTATCTTAGCGCATGCGCAGGGGTATTTCCTGTTGGAGGAAACCGGAAACCCGCGAGGTTGAGAAGGCGCCCCTATCTCCAAGCCACATACGCTCACACCAGGGATCGGAACCACAGCCGCAAGCCAGAGGTGATCGGCCACCTAGAGGTCGAAGCGCGCACTCAGGAGGACTGACCATCCCAACCCCCCTACTACACAAGGATCTGGAAGAGTTGGTATATAACCCGCGTTCTGGCTGGTGTGAGGGATTAGCCAATGAAGCGGTCTGTTGCAGTGAGTTCTTGGCGTTCGATGCACGGAACTGTGGGTATCCTACCAGAAACATCAACGTTGGTTGGTTAATCAAATGTCCGACGTCATAGGTCAAATGCCGCTCGTATGACCGCCCACTACATCGAAAGTATTAAAGAAAAAGGAAAAAAAAAAAGAAACAGAATATACATTGGTATTTTAATCATATTGTTTAAATATGTAAATAATTTTGTGGCACTTTCATATTTACTTATCTTACAAAACGATCAAAGTTGGATGGATTTAAACTCCATTAAATTACATTTATATTTACAGACCTTGAAAAAAAAATGATCAAAGTCGGATAGTACGAAACTCCATTAAATGACATGGTCATCTAGCGAATTCTTTAGTGACGGCTACCTTGATTCGCAGTTAGTGAAGGGTGTGTGCTAAATGATAAGGCCGGTTCAATTTTTCGTCATAGTTCTAACCCCAACCCTAACCCTAGGTTTCTATAGCTCTTTGAATCTACTTGTTATTTTCTGGCGCATTCATGATTACATACTTTAGAAGGGATAAAAGCATTTTTATTTTGAGCAAAGAAATGGATTACTAAAAATAGACTACTTTCAATTCATTTCAATTATCGAAGGCTCGTGGTCATCCACAAGGAGTAGGGTCGCCTGTGGTTTACTTCCACTGCTAAAAAACCCTACGCGCAAACGAATTGTTGAACCCCATCTCGTCACACCACCCCCGTTGTCCATACTACTCGCAGTGTTTCGTTTGATTAGACCTAATTCCAGCCAAACACTGCTGTAATGAAAGCAAATTTCTGTGTCTCAAATTATGACTGGTCAATAGTCCGATTAACAACCAATACCTAATTGCGTAACAATATCATTCGGGTTTAAAGTTAAACAGAGCTCCAGATATGTTTACATAACTTTACGAAAGTTTACGTCATGACTCACAAAATTTATTACGACCAATTAACCATAGCAGAATGTTACAGAAAAACTAACTGCGTGACAAACGAGTCTATCAAAACGGCTACAGTGTAAATAATACTGTTTGGAAGGGAACAATACTTTGGCCGTTTTGAATACCGGTACCTTAAATCACTGTCCAAAGTTTTAGGGAAGACCCTAGATTAAACGAAGGGCTGTCAAGTTGCTACATACTTAGGAGAGATCTGATTGAACGGGAAGAATAGACACATCCCCCAAAACCTCAAGTATCAGAAGTCAATCCAGCAATGGTTAGAGAGGGGTTTCTTGAGCCATTGCTTCAGGGATATACTGTTGTCGGGACTGACAGAACTATGACAGAACTGAATTGGAACGTTCCGGGTGGCAAGTGACTAGCCCCTTAGTGAGGTTAGGGCTAAATCATTAGGCCTGCTAAAAATTTTTTCGTCATAGGTCACGACTCACGAGATGTAACCACTCAACTTTAAGCAGGGCTGGCGCTAATCCCAACCCTAAACCTAACCCTGGACATACCCTTATGAAAAAGTCCTATAGAAAAAGTACACGTTTCTATAGAAGTTTGTGGAATTCTATAGAATGCTATAGAATGCTGCAGGAAAACGAAATCATTCTGTATTTCAAAAACATGTACTATAGTTTTGTGTAGGATTGGTAGATGAATATTTTCCAAGTGTAATTTCCTATAGAATTCTATAGAATACTGTAAGAAACTATTGGAAAAAAAATAAACCTACAGATTCATTGGTGCTGCAATAGTTTTCTGTGGAACTAACTTGTATCCTCGAGTCAGTTGAGTAATCCTTCAGTTTTCTATAGCCTTTGTGCTAAAACCTATAGTTTGCTATATAACTAACTTGTATTCTCATGTCAGCTGTGATTCCTATAGATTTGGTGGTAAAAACTATAGTTTTGTATAGAACTAACTTATTGTCTCAAGTCAGTAGTATATTCCTATAGTTGTCTATGACATTCTGTTGAAAACTAAGAATTTATATGTATACTGTACTTAAACCATTTTAACAAATAGCCTACTATAGTTTCCTACATAATATTGTAGAAACAATGTTCTATACTACAGATTTCATAAATTGGCGATGTCATTTATTCATACTATAGTTTACAATAGAATTTAGTGATTCACTTGTGTGAATAATGTAAACTTTTCCAACATAATTTTCCTGGATGCAGTTTTCCTTAATTTATTGTGATACCAAATGACAAACTAAAATAAGCTTACCACGAAAAATAAAATATAAAGTATAAAATTGTGTATATAATATGAATGAAATAGTGATACATGTTGACACTCAAAGGAATTCCCCACCCCAACCTCCAAAAAATGCCAGTAAATGTAGATGTTCACAACAGAAATATCAGATAATAAATTTTTTTTCAGAAGTCAATGAAATAAAGACACAGTTTATTTAGATTTTAATGACTATAGCAGATTCTGTACTCAGATTCTGTCAACCGTGAATACCTGTCGACAAATTATAATTAACAGCCAATGTACTCTCTTGAAATCTGTTTGGCCATTGGCTGAATTTAAAATTCAAAAATTCAGTGTATAACAACTTTAGTATTAACAAGAAACTGAAGAGAACGGTGGTGTTTTTTCACAGAGTCGATTAAAGATAGAAAGATAAGTATACTTTATTACTTTCTTAACAATAATATTAAATTACTTTAATTAGATAAGATTTTTGTGATTTTGTTATTTATTTAACTTTATTACCTATTCTTTTCCCTATATTTCAGTTTTACCAAGAAAAGAATTTTTCATGGTTCCGGCTGGTGAATCATCAACAGAATTCAGATTAATCCATGAGAAAAAATGAGCTTATCAATTTAGAAGAATCCATGAGAGAAAAATAAGCTTATCAATTTAGAAGAAATCATGGGCCAACTATATTTATTCCCAAAATAAGATTTAATAAAAAAAAAGTCTATAGAATTCTATAGTACCCATTCCTACAGAAAACTATAGTGGCCCAATTTCCAAACTACAGAATACTACAGTATTCAATCCTGTACATAACTGTAGAATTTCCTACAGAAATTGCAATAAAAAACCTATAGAATACTATATTATTTTCCTATAGAAATTTTGCCATAAATCTGTAGGAAAAACTATATAGGATGTGCGCTACAGAAAATGTAGAATATTTGGGGCCGTTATTTCCTACAGGCCCCCAAAATTCTGTAGAATACTATAGAATTTTATCCTATAGAACACGGGACACGCCCCCCAAAAAACTCTATAGATTTTCTAATGAATTCTACACTGCTATTCTGTAGGATTTTTGCTAAGGGTAGCCCCAATGCTTCTCCCAACTCTAACGTACAATTTCGACAACAATCAAGTACCCTTACCATTTACATCTCAATGACCTTGACAAAAATTGAGCTGGCCATAGCCCTTAACAAATAGATTTAGCACCGTTGGTGACGGTTGGGTTAGTGAGGGCGAGGTTGATATCGGCCTGAAGACTAAAGGGAGATCACTCAGTTTTAAAGTCTAAGGACTGGACAATTTATTCCAGTTCAAAATTATCAATTTTACAATATTTCATTATCCCAAAATTTATCTGAAAGTACTATATAAATCATTTGTGAATGTTTCTGATATTTAATATCAAATTTTCATAAATATGGTTTTCATTTATACGGTCCAAAGTAATTGGTCCAGTCCATCGTCTTCTAAAATCTCGTATCGCGATATTTCACGTGATATCCGCCGCTTATTTTCTTCGATCTTTTAGTCTCATTCTTCAAGTAGTAAACACATTAACAAATGACTTGATGTGCGAGACTTCTTCCACATGTGTTCAGCCATTTACATCAGAAAATATTAGTTAGATAACGTCGGAAAATGGATCCAAAGAAACTCGGAGATATGGTCGGACGAATGAAGGGCGGAGGGAAGGGTTTAGGGACAGGAATTGGATTGTTGGCAGCTGCGGGGGGTTTGGTCTATGGCATCAGTCAATCGTTTTACACGGGTAAGAAAGTGAGGCTGGCTTACCAATTTCTCGCTCTTTGACCTCAATCAACACATCTCTTCAAAACTAAACGCATCATTTTGAAAGTTAAATATTAATTGATTCACAAACTTTAATTGTTGTTGTGAAGGAAGTTTTTGTAATCAAACGCTAGCAATGACATACGTCTGCCACATCAATGTCGATCAAAGTCGAAAAAGAAATTTAAATGTTTTCAGAGACTGACGACACACTCTCTCTATAAAGTCAAGGTCAGCCCAATGCAATCTTAATTAAAGTTCTCCAAATAAAGAATAAATTAAGAAGTGATGGAATTGTAATCAATAAAATCAAAATTGAGTTGTCAAAGTTTTGCCTGCCCCACTAACAGAATCAGATGTGGTGTAAGTAGATCATGAGCAATCACGAAACAAAACAACAGAAACTTTTTTGTTCCGATACTAGTGATAGTGGAATATTTGGTTGAGTATCTCCAAAGTGAAATACATGTACTGTACTGTAGTTATTTATGTGGAAGCCACTGTAACTCACTATCTGCATGGTGTAGGTCCATCTTCATTAGCCCTGTTGGTGCAGAAACCAAGTAGGACGTTAAACCATTGCATATAAATTCAGGGATTTACATTTCCCTTTAATCCCATACATGCACAGACCTCACCTCTGCTACTGACATGGGAACAAACAACAAAGCTTGAAAAATGGTCCTAATAAGGGGATGTAATTTTGTATGTTGATATATTTCAGTTGATGGTGGTCACAGAGCTATTATATTCAGTAGAATTGGTGGAGTAAAAGATGATATATATGTTGAAGGTCTACATTTTAGGTAAATATAACCATCGAAAGTAAGAGGGATGGTGGTATCAAATACCTGAATGGTATAGTAACTTCCAATATTTATTCGGACAGTTAAAATCCTGACACTGAAAAGTCATTATTAGACAGGATTTTAACTTTAATTCCAAAAACAATATCACTGTTAAGAGGTCATGTAAAACCATGCTATGCCACTGGAGACTTATTAACTGGTTGTCTTCTCTAGTTTCTAAATTAAAAATGGTAGTTATTTATGGAGGTAAAACATTGGTCTGTCGAATGTTTTGTTTTGAGAAATGATTGGCTTTTTAGAAAATTGGCAAAGAACAAATGGTTATCGTTGAGCTGAGAAAATGTGTAATAATTATCCTGTAGTAAGCCTCTTGTTTTCCTCCTTACTAAACTTAGGCTGTCCATCTACAATTACCTCCACTTGAGAACAGACACTAAGCTAGTTGACCAACATTTTAAGTCCTAAATCGTGGATTGTAGTCAAAAACACTTAAGTATACTTCAAGAATTTTGAGAATTAGGCCTGTTTATTTTGCTTCCATTTAATGGAATTGAAAAGGTTTATTTAGTCTTGGTGTATATGACAGATGTGAACATTATTAAACAATATACTTATTTTTGGGTATGGCAAAATACAGTAGATAGTTCTCGGTGTGCTGAATGGTTAGCCGGCCGAATGGTTAGCATGTGTGCACTGTATCATAAGGTCTGTCATTGAGTTAACTGGCATGGTTTCGATTCCCCAGTTGTGAGTAGGGTCACTTGGGTTTTCTCTGGGTCCTCAGGTTTCCTCCCGCCCCTACACACAAGCGAATTATTGAAATAAAATTGAACCATGTGTTAGGCCTGAAATGACCCAGTTTGTGTCGAGTGGACATTAAACCCCATTTCTCTCTCTCAATTATATCTCTTGTGTACATGAATGAAATTGGGGCACAGACTGTGCTTATGATGTTAAAAATTTACATATATCTAATGCAGTACGAGTGTTAATTTATGCATGTATATTTTACAGGATACCCTGGTTTGAATATCCTATAATTTACGATATCCGTGCTAAACCACGTAGAATAACATCACCCACTGGTAGTAAAGGTAAGGTCAAGTTAACTATAGATAAAACTTCTCTAAAATTACAATAAACATTTCTAATCTATATGGTAACTCTGCTTGTCTGTAATTTATTAGGCCCCTATGAAACACTGGGCCGAGCATCAAGAGTTGATTATGGTCTGGATAAGTTAATTAATGTCTAATTAATAATTTAGATAACATTTCTGGCCGGAAGAAAGACCGGCAATAGGCAAATTTAGCTCTTGTATAATGTATGTTTAATTGGAGTAGGGTTAAGTGATCAAGTGATAATTATGAAATTAAATGGCGATTGACGTCCTACTACTGTTCTACGCCTACTTGGCTATTGAAGATGGTTATACGCCATGCAATATGCTATGAAGGAAATTTTGCCCAGACAGTGGCCTTTTCTTATTTCGAATTCCAACTGTCAATGATTCTTTTATGTGTTGACAGGACCTCACTTTTTCGTCCTGCCCGAACGACCACCCGTCCCTACATCACTGATATGGGGGAAGCACACCGAAATAAAATGATAATTTATGTTGTTAAAATAATACAGATATTCAGTGTATGATGCGTACTCTTCTTACCTCAGTTGATGCAGATAAGTAGGATGTTAAATCTCATTTCATTCCTATATTATAATTGGAGTACGATCGTCTTTTGGTTGATTTTGTTTTATAGATTTACAGATGGTCAATATATCTCTTCGTGTTTTATCTCGACCAGAAGCCAAAAATTTACCAACTATTTACAGAAATTTAGGTACAGATTATGATGAGAGAGTTTTGCCTTCCATTTGTAATGAGGTTAGTTTTTAATCAATTTTCAATGTTTGTACATATACAAGGGTGGTTGGGTGGTTAAAGGGTTAATGCATATGCGTTGGATCATAAGGCATGGTTTCGATTAACTGCTTGTATGTGACAAGGAGTAGGATCGCCTATTCAACCTCGTGGGTTTTATCTGGTTTCCTCCCACTGCTAAATACCCCTACTCAAATTATTGAAATAAAATTAAACCATATCTTAGTCCCGAAAAAATCCAGTTTGTACATGTACAATGGGTTGCTGATTGGTTTCGTAAGGTCTGTTACTCGTAACTCTTTCACTGCCAAGATCGTAAATGTATGATCTAAATTTATTAGTCGTAATCGTACATGTACAACCCAATTTCACAAACTAATCTTGTGAGTTATTTGGGTAGAAACAATCTGGGTCATATTATATATACAAGTGGAGAGGCATCGGGAGGGACACTCATGTCTATTGCAAAATATAGCAAAATACCCCTTTGAGCAGGAGACTGTTTCAACATCTACCATACGGTCCAGAGGTATTTTTGACTTTTACATCATCTGAGGAGACTACAGAAGGGAAGAAGATAGGGATTTGTTCAATAAAATTCTTTCATTTCACGTTTTACGGAAGTTTGAAAAAACATCTATAAATCTGGTCGATTTCAAAGCATCTGGTTGTCTGCTTAGCCTCACAGGATTTTCTATGGATTCTCACATGCCATCTCGCTTATGAAGAGCCCTACATGCAAATGAATTATTGAAAAAATTATGCAATATGCTATAAGCAAATTGAATCATAGTGGCTCAGTACGGTTCTGTTTTAGCATGTCTCAGATTCAATCCTGGTAATTTCACCTTGAACTGAGTGAAATTTTATCGTATAATTTTAGGTATTTTCGTATAATTTTAGGTATTAAAAAGTGTTGTAGCTAAGTTTAACGCATCTCAGTTGATTACGCAGAGACAGCAGGTCAGTTTAATGATCCGTAGAGACTTGTTACAGAGGGCCAGGGATTTCAATTTAATATTGGATGATGTTTCTATAACTGAACTCAGTTTTGGTCGGGAATATACAGCAGCTGTAGAATCAAAACAGGTAAACCTTGTTTCATCAAAACGTTCAATCCGTCGGCACACTGTCATTTTGGCCTGGAAATTACTATATTTGTTGTACCTGAAAAAATGTTTTTGTGATGGGACATCTATTGAAGATACCACTAAAGACACTAAAAAAAAGGACAAAATAGTGCCAGAGTTAATGATGGGCACCAAAGGGATTTCATTGCCTCATTCCAGGTAGTCTGTCATTATTGAGGTTGCAGGTTCGTTTCCGATGTTGGCCTAGAAAGTTCATCTTAATTTTCCAAGGCGGTTTCCCCTTGTCAGTGGTGCAGGACGGATATAAGAGTAGGCCGTAGTGTGGCTGTGTGTGCAAAACTTCCCTCGTAGCTCACCGTATGCCATATGCCCATCTTCATTAGCCCAATCGGAGCATGACAGTGGGACGTTGTACATGTAGGATACCTTCATGTATTACAGTCTACAAGTACTGCTATTTCACAGTATTTGAAAGTAATGAATTATCTTTATGTCGATTTTCTTTAGGATTTAACAGCTCACTAAATACATGATTGCAACAATTTGATTGCTTTGTTGCAATTAATTCACATTGATGTAATGTTTGCATTATAATTGAGCTTTTCTATTAAGTTCACCATAGATAACCAGTTTTAGCTCATACTGCAGTGTTGACTTTTCTTGCCGTTTGAGTAGTTCACATGGCTAACAAATGTTTGTTGTACTTTAGCTGGGCTGTAGTAGCCTTCAGCTTTTGAATTCCGGGTTCAAACCATAGTTCTCTAGAAATAGTGATGTGTTGTGCACAAGGCAGTATATGCTCACTAGTTTGTGTTTATAAATCTATATTATATTAATATTTTACACCACCAGGTAGCCCAACAAGAAGCTCAGAAAGCTCAGTTTTATGTAGAAAAAGCTAGAATGGACAGACAACAGAAGATAGTACAAGCTGAAGGAGAGGCTGAAGCTGTCCGACTTATATCCTTTAATTAGATTTATTGTGTAAAGATGTCCAGGTGTGAAGGAACATTCCACATATTTTCTCGTTAATAATAGGGGATCATGCACTTTGTAGGGGGGGTTAATGTCTGCTTGGTCCAAAAAATCTTTTGTTTCTGAACTTACTTCCTACTTGAATTTCAATTGCTTGTAAATAGAGCCCATGTAATTGAAAGCACTATCTCTTTAAGTTGTTTTCTGGTTTGCTATAACATGAGGTCCCGGACTTTTGTCTGTTTCATATGAGAAAGTTCCTTGTGATTTCCCAATCCGCTTTCCATTCATCAGTGATGCCGGACCATGAACCTGGCAAGGAAAAATTGAAAGGACGAAAAAAGAGGTAAACCAGTGTACACAGTAGCATGCGCGTAAAAGTACATTTGACAGTGGGAATTAGCTCATGGTGGTTGGATAGCCGAATGGTTAGAATGGTTAGCGTGTGAATGTTGAATCTTAAAGTCTGTCAATGAGTCGTCTGTCCAACCTCGTGGATTTTCTCCCTCAGCTAAAGACCCCTACGCGCAAGCGAATTATTGAAATAAAATTAAACCATATGTTAGTCCTGAAATGACCTGGTTTGTGTTGAGTGGGTGTTAAATCCTCTCTCCCTCTCTCTCTCTCTCTCTCTTGCCATTCTGTGTTAATACAGTTGTTAATACAGGAGATATTTAGACCCCCAATAACAGTGTATCTTGTTATTCAGAAAGATACGTTGATAAGATATGATTATATATATAAGGAAGTATTAAATTTTGTCAGATGATGAGAACGTGCATTATTGAGCTGATTGTTAAGGTCTATAAACCAGAGTTATTATATTGTCTGTAATCTTGGTAAATAAACTCAGTCTGTTTATTTGCTGTAAGGCCGGACATAGAATTAAAGCCAGTTCTTCTCACACATGGATAATTAAAAGATAAATTATTCTTGTTCCGAAATGGCACATAAAGTAGTGGGGTTTGGGAAGGGTGTTTCATCGTGGGAAGGGAATTATAGGGGATGCATTGTTCACCTGAACGACAGCTAATGAAAATAATTTTAGTAATCTGATGGCAAAATATTACTTCATCATAAATATTTTTGTGATTTAAAATTTGCATTGATTTATTGTTTCTTGACTTCACCTGTACATTGGTCAAGCTTTAAGTATGAATCCAGGTTACCTGAAATTAAGAAAGATTCGAGCTGCACAAAATGTTTCTAGAACAGTAAGTAGAACAACCAAGCTTCTTAATTCATATGTTGGGGGTGGGGGGGTGTTGGTCGGTCGTATGGTTTAACATGTGTACATTAGATCATCAAATCTGTCATGGAGTTAAGTGACAAGCTTCCAAATCCCTGCTTGTATCTGACAAGGAGTAGGGTCGCCTGTCCAATCTCATGGGTTTTCTCTGAGGTCTCTAGTTTTCTTCCACAGCTAAATGTTAATAAACAGACAGTTTTATGGATAACATTCACTAGGTTTATTAACTGCAACGTTTCAATATCTCATTGAAACCCTCAGTAAGTAATACAAATTACATTCCGAAAAATGAATTGTGCTGACAGACATGGCGTCTAACAACAGTTTATTTACTGCTTGTTGTACTCCCCACGAAAGCAATGTTCTGAGAAGGAGAGAGAGACAGAGACAAAGACAGAGAGAGAGACAGAGAAATGGGGTTTAACGTTTCAATGAGGTTACTCTCAATGATAAATCAAACATGTGACAGACGTTTATATACAAGTGGATAACAATAAATTAATAAGCAAGTTTACATACAAGTGGATAACAATAAATTAATAAGCAAGTTTACATACAAGTGGATAACAATAAATTAATAAGCAGTTTGAATTATATATCGCTTTCACTAAATGCCTTTTCAAAGATAGCTAAATGTTAGTCTCAAAATTATGACCTAGTTTGTACCAAGTGGATGTAAAACCCAGTTTATCTCTCTCTGGTTTATTCATTTGTCAAGGGTGGTACCTGGTGCTGATTTAGAAAAGTGCACCTAGTCGTTTTGATTGCATAAATAAATAAATTGATGTCCAATCTGTATACACATTTGTGTGTCCAGAAAAAGATCTTTTAAAATTGAAGAAAAGTATGTGGAAACACTGCCAGCCGCGTAAAATTCTCTTGCCTTAGTTTGCATGCGTAATTACTGTATGTCACATGATCACCAATGTATTGTGTTGATGCACAGTTGGAATGCAAATAAAAGTATGCAGAAATTACGCTATCGGTTCAAAAAATTCTTCACCTCCACTATAATCAAAGAAATAATAACTTTCAATTAATCAAAAAAAAAAAACTAATTTCAGTGGGGACGGGATGTTGATTTTATTTATTTTCACTGTAATGATTGTATAAATAAATTTTATTTTTATTTTATTTTTTTTTTTTTATAGGTTGCCCAGTCACAGAATCGTGTTTACTTGAATGCCCTTAATCTAATGTTAAATGTTACAAGTGACGACTTTGATGCCGCCGCTGATAACCTATCAAAGAAACGTCGTTGATTGAATTAGAACAATTTGTGTGTATATCATTAATCGTGTGATTGTTTATACATATGACTGATTATGTATGTGGATTGTCATTTATATATAGAAAGAGGAACAGCGTTTATATGTGAATAGTTTATACTAGTGCTCATGAATACATCATACATATAGAAATAGGCTTATTTTTAGTTTTAACTTTCTTATTTTTCGGGATTCTTTATGATTTGTTGGGGCCTTAACATGTCTGGCACATTTAATGTTGTACAGGGGATTTGAACTTTCGTCAATAAAAATACTGTGCCTGGCGAAGCACGAATTTGAGTCGTACATTGTGAGATATAGTAGGCTGAATTTCCAGGCTTGAAATTGACTCTCGGCCCTGTGAGTATTTATCAGTTGGAGTAATTTAAATAAAGGACTTAATGATCAAGAACAGGATTTCTATTACATTTACATGGTACACCAATTTAAAGCATCCAGCAAACCAGAAAGGGATACAAGAATAATCCTGATGAAGGAAGTCAGATGAAAATATCAATATTTATAAAATAACCTGATTTGTCATAATGAATGTTATCATATAGATCTATTAAAACATGATACAGTGAATGGTTGTCTTTATTATTTTTATCAGTGTTGTAATACTGTATATATACTATAGGGGATATTTTAGTTCTATGAAAGGTGCTCTGGTTAATATATTGAAGTGGTTAGACAAATGGGTGACGAGAACTGGGCTAATATTAGGTATCTTGCATTATTCTACAAATTTCTTAGACCAACTCACTGACAGTTCTACCGCCATCAGTTTCTGGAAGTGTGTTACTGTTGTCCAGCCATCGGGTGCACAGATTAGACTAATTATATACAATAAAGCTGATGTAAGAAGGTGCCCAATTGAAACACTTACCCATAAATGGCAATTGACCCACCCCAATAGCCGACATAGCCAAGCGTTTTATATAAATTTAAGAGCGCAAGTAAATTTGCTTCAGGCGTTCAGTGTTCCTAGGAGGACATCATTCAGCTTTCCTAGAGAGACGTGTAGCTGCCTCAGCTTAGCGGGGAGGATAAAGACATCATCTGGTATTCTTGGGACATTTCCACAGCCTCCTCGGCTTAGAGGCTGAGATACAGACATCATTCGGTGATCGGGGGTGAGGTGGGGGCGTCTCAGCTTAGAGGCCGAGATACAGACATCATTTGGTGGTCCTGGGAGGACACCATACAGCGTTCTTAGAGGGACGTATCACCACCTCAGCTTAGAGGCCTTGATACATACATCATGTAGGGTTCTTAGGGAGACATATACCTTTAGAGGCCGAGAAGATTATCATGCAGACTAAGAAGGGATAGGGAACTTCTATTAAGCTTGTATTTAATGGATGTTATAAAGATATATAAATATAGTTATAACAACACAGCATTCCAGAGATACTGACCATGGAAGTTTTATACACAACGTGGAAGTCCTAACGAAACACGGGATTGTGTCAGTGTTTGACTGTTCAAAATAATCATAGGTTCTTTTAAACATGCATTAAGTAAGAGCTAAATCTGCCTACATTGTTTATATTTTAAGTTTCATCAAAATCGGATAACAATTGCGACTTCTAGAGGGTCCACAACCTCGGTTTGACATACTATTTGCATACAAGCAGCCGCCATTTTGTCAGGCAGTTTTGGTCTGATTTTCACGAAATTGGAACTGAACCGTGATTAGGGTGTAACGGTGATAAATTTAAACGTTTTTTAAAATTGGATAAAAATTGTGACCTCTGGTCCAGTGGTACACAAGCTAAAAACGTGATTTTTCGTACAATCAGGGGCTTTAATCAAGTTACAGTCCGATATGCACAAATATCAAAAGGAACCACGATCTTTGGATTATAAACATACATTTCAAGTTTCATCAAAAATCGGATAAAATTTGTGACTTCTAGTACGTCTACAACCTTGGCATTACATACTTTTCCACTATTTGCGTTCAAGGAGCAGCCATTTTGTCCAGTACTTTCGATCAGATTTTTTATGAAATTCAAACTCAACCTTCATTGATGCGCAACGGTGATATATTTAAAAGTTTTTTAAAATTAAACACAAATTGGGACTTCTAGTAGGTCCACAAGCTAAAAATGCGATTTTTTGAACAATCAGGGGCCATAATCCGGGAAGTTACATTTGGATATGCGCGATGTTTGTGATATAAACATAAATTTAAAGTATCATCAAAAATCAGATAAAAATTGTGGCATCTAAAGGGTCCACAACCTTGATACATGTATACCATATTTTTACACTATTTGCATACAAGGGGCGGTCATTTTGTCCGGCAGCTTTGGTCTGATTTTCACGAAATTCAAACTCAACCATCATCAATGTGTAACGGTGATATATTCACTCGATTTATTAAATCAGATAAAAATTTTGACCTCTAGAGGGACCACAAGCTAAAAATGTGATTTTTCGTACAATCAAGGGCCATAATTCAGGAAGTTTCGCTCCGATATGCGCGAATATATCAAAACGAACCAGGGTCTTTGGTTTATAAACATGTATTTCAAGTTTCATCAAAATTAGATCAAAATTGTGACATCTAGAGGGTCCACAACCTTGATAATGTTTAGATGAAAATGTGGGCGTATAAAAATATGCTACAACTCTTGTTGACTGCCCCGTGGGTGTATGTTTCATTGCCTGGCAACCTATCTTAATGGTATTTAAATCACTGTCGATATGATTTTTCATTCAAGTTCACAAAAACAAACAATTACAAAGACTAATGCTCACTGCCAAAATGAAATGGGTTTTAACATGAGACTAACATATGGTATTTTTATTACCATGGCTACAAGCATTTTGCCGGACAGTAGTTTTTCCATCTGTTCTTAATTGAATTCCAAATGCCACAAGACAGTTGTTTTTTGTGATTGCCAGACTTCCATTGTTGCCAACCGAGAACATGTGGCTTCTTGGTACACGTCCAGATCCTAATCTGGGACAATTTGGTTAAAAGACCAGAATTCTGCTGTTAGACCATGGTAATTCTTCTGTCAACATGAAAACATAAGTGAATGGGGGAGTTTGTATGTTGTCTCACAACTGACAAATAAATCTAGAGAAAATATTAAACAAAAATCTATTTATTATTAAATACATTATTAACAAAAACTTGATACAAGGTATAATGACACACCTTTCTTTAAAATCTATGTCCTTTCGCTTATCTGGGCCCTCAAGATGAATTGTCCAATACAAACGTACATGTACAACCAAAAATTGTCTGCGATGAATACTCTTCAAACGACAAGTGGTGACATATTTTAGAAATGATGGCATACTCTGCTGCAAGCATGACACCC
This sequence comes from Patella vulgata, assembly GCF_932274485.2. Classification (NCBI taxonomy): domain Eukaryota; kingdom Metazoa; phylum Mollusca; class Gastropoda; family Patellidae; genus Patella; species Patella vulgata. The sequence goes on from NC_065885.2 coordinate 12,974,459, forward strand.
TTCACTTACCTGTATATACTTTGTACCTAAAGTTTACTTGATCAAACCAGAATGCAATCAGGTTTACTGTCTCAACCCAATCATTTGGAGACAATATTAATTTGTATGGTAAATGCAGTGTGAGGTACATATAGGTGAATTATGCCCGGATAGTATTTCTGCCTACTTACATTTGATTTCCAAATGGTGCAGGTTCTTCTGTGTGGATGCCACTGCATACACAGGTGAACCTTTGTCTTTTGTAACATCTGAACGGCTTCAAAAACCCTGAAGATTCTTCTTAGCCCACCCTGGGATTCGAACCTAGGACATTTCAGTATCATTCCCTGCCCAGCACCCTCTCCAAATCAAAACTGAAACTAATGGGCATATTTGTCTGTTCTAGTTTTTAGCATTAGGCCAATTTATAAATTCTTGATGACAGAGAATTTTATGCTACATGTAAATTTAAGTAGTTCTACTCAGCCAAGAGACTAAAATATAAGCCATCAGTATAAAATTATATCTAACATCAATGCTGGTTACATTCACACATGATCAATAGCCTCAATATGTATTAATGGACACAAGATATCAAAATTTTGGCATACTCTCTTCCAAATTTATCAAAACCGTGAAGCTTTCATATCATTTAATCTGATTTTGTTTTTGAGTAAACATAGCTCGTATTGATGATTCCATTTTGATCACATATACATGTACATAAAATCTACCATTCCCCCTAAACTCTAAATTATTTACAAACACAAACAGATAAATGATGAAATCAACAAAATCAAAGACAATAAATGGGAATTTTCATGAAATACTCATTATAAATAATCAGTCCACTATTTGTGTAATAATATGATCCATCCAAATGTGCCATGTCAATCATGAAAAAAACAATTTCTACAACAGAAATACATGTAATAAATCCGTAGTTTAGCACATATCAATCAGGTGTTTAAAGTCAATGAAATGTTAATGTCTATGTTAATGACTGACTTGCACAAAACTTGCAAAGAAGCCAAGCATTTAACATGAACTGATGAATTTGTCACAGCTGAAAAAGTTTTTGTTATACTGTTCTGATTTGATTGTCTATATCTTGACTGTAAAAGTAACAGGTTTCGTAGAAACTTGTGTTCCAATTTTAAACAGAGCTTTATGAATCAAAGGTACTTCAACTACAGATGATGTCATTGCTGAAGGTTTGGGAAATTTCAGTGAATCGGGGATCGAGATAGAGGATGATTCGTCTTCATGAGCCACCTGTTGGATTCTGGCAGCCAATGGTGTAACCAGTTTAACCTGCATTGGTAAACCATCTAACTCTCTGTTGTGATATTTTGTAGCAGCTTTTTGGGCGTCTTCTTTCTTCACATAAACAACTTCTCCTATTCCTGGGCGACTAATCTTCGCTCTCTTTAACGCTCCTATTGCACCAAATAATTCAATCAGGTCATCTTGAGACACAACTGGGTCCAGATTTGTGACGGTAATTTTGTAACCTTGTAGCGGACTTAATAATTGATCTACAGGTTCTTCTTCCTCTGTCAACATCACTGGAGCTTCGTACACATCTGGTTGTTCTTGCTTTATCGTGACAGGTCGATACACACTCTTCGTTTTTGCTTTCATTAGCTGTGGGGAAGATGCTGTTTCTGTGGGTGATGCTTTGCGCTTGGCAACAGTTAAAGCATCACGTCTCATTGAAGTTATGACTGGGATGGTATTTTTGGGAGATGTGGAAACAGGAGGAGGCATTCTAAGTCTTTCGATGGCAGCCTTGCCAGCAGCACTTTGTATCGCATCTGCTGTTTTGTAAGTTTTTATTAGATTAGCACGTTTAGGTGGAGAAGGAGAAGTAGCATCATTTGAAGACCATTGAATCGGAGATCTGGTTCTTTTCACAGGCTGTGTATCTTGTATTAACGACGCTCTCTTCGTAATAGTCAACTTATTTTTACCATCGAACTTGACTTCTTTATTCGGAACAGATCGAGTAATCTGAATTGAGTTACCAAAAACCTCTACATGAGATCCACCATTGGCAAATTCATTCTTCAATGTTTTTGTTATTCCACCTTTTCCACCAATCTGAATCCCTTGCTGAGGATTATTCACATTCTTTTTCACGTTTCCAAGACCTGTAATTGTTACTTTTGGTCCTGTTGGTGCCGTTACTTTTGGTCCTGTTAGTGCCGGCTGACCAGTATTTGGTTGTGTCTTTGTTTTGATTCTAGATCTTGCATCAAATATTCCTTTCTGTTTCTGCGCTGTGATAATTTTTTGACGGGCATCACTGTTGCCATTCGTGTTTGTTGCACCAGTCTTTGTGTTGCTGGATAACTTCTGCCGTGCATCGAAAATATTCTTATTTCCCAAACCTGTGACTGTCACTGCATGCATTGGCTTGGATAGTTTGGCTCTGGCTGGTTTCTGCGAGTTCTGAAAAGACTGAATAGCAAAATTCTTCTTTTGAACACCACCAAAATTTGTGTGCATCCTGTTTTGGGCTCCATTTCTACCAACAGTAAAATTTTTCTTTGTCGTTAATCCAGATTTGTTGGGAAATGTTTTCTGTCTAATCTGTGTAGGTTTATTCACGTAATTATTTTGAAATTGTACTTTGAAATTCTTTTTTCCCATATAATCGTCTAAAGATAAATCCGCCATGTTGCACGATTGACCAAAGTGCCACCTGGGATGTGTTCGATTGCGGATTGGTCTTCAACCGAATTTTTTTAGTGTACAAATTGAGCATGCGCAAAACTAATGATTTGTTTTTGGTTGTGTTTGAAATCGCATCAATTTATACTGAATAATAAATAGAATAAATATGATTGTAGACCTAGAGAATTTTTTCTTAAATTTATTTCAGTGAATGGAAACAATCTCCATAATACGATTTTTATAGCCGGAAGTAATTCCTATCTATAAAATAATTTTTAGCAGCTGGGTGGTCGCGACTAATTCAAGAAAAGGGGAGGTAATTCATAAATTGTTTTCATTAGTTTCAAGATGGCCGACTAGGAATGTCAGTGAAACATGTTCTATCATAACAACATTCAACTTTACCCTCTTGAAAAAGAAAAATTACGCTGTATATGTGACTAAATTTCATTAGGAAACAGCTTAAGGATCGATTCAGGTGGTATGGTTCTTTGATTAATATGTAACAGGCATTGCCTGAGTAGAGCGAAGCTGATTAATATGTAACAGGCATTGCCTGAGTAGAGCGAAGCTGGTTATTGTCAAATATAAAACCTTCATAATTAATTTTCTCAAGTGATACAAAAAATGTTAAATAATTTAGTTTTTCCAAATTGATTTTCATTTAGATCTAAATTGTATACATTAATTTTGTTTTTTAAAAAAGAACAAAAAAGTGTGAGAATTATTTTCATTGACGTCAAAATTATATGACATCATTGATTAGACGCGTCATAGAAATAGTTCTATGAGGCGTGTAATCTCGCTTGGGCGAGATTTGGTAAGTTGACATGTGCGTTGCCTGTTTTGCCCAATGTATCCGGTTCCGATCTGAATTTTTTTTTAATCAACAGTCTGTGGGTGACAATTTCAGTTACGCTCCTGTGTTACCGGAAAAGAGCTTTGCTAAAGCACCGCGCTTTGCGCGATGCTTTAGAGCTTTGCTCTATACTACAAGGCTAGCAGAGCCCAGGTCTTCCCTGACCCCACCTCCTCTAAACCTTAACCTGATAGATGTTATGTGGCTAGAAACTAGGCTACTGATAACTTGGTCTTTGAAGCCACGGGGGTGGATTTAAGGCCTTTCTTAAGCAAGTTTTGTAAGCATTTGATTGGTTTACCCACGAAATTTCAAATTTTGGCGTAACCAGAAAAATGGTTGCAGGTTTATGCTCTGCGTAACCATTTTTTTTGGTTATGTCAGATGACTATTGCGTAACCAATTGGTTACATAAAATGGTTGCGCTGTTTTCATGTTTTATCCAGATTTAAATGGTGCTATTATTCATTTCCACTTGCAGTGAATGTATTTTTTAAAGAAATAACTTGACTAATTTATATTCTTTTATATATAATATTATATTTTGAGGTTAAGTGTTTATGACTTAAATCCCACTGTGTCCCCATTTAAAAAACAAAACGTTAGAAAAACAATATTCCACTTCACAAAATCCCTATACATTTTAATAATGAGGGGAATCGGTTCTAAAAAACACTAAAGGATTTTCGTTTTTGTATCATATCAGGAATGATAGCTACCACATTGTTTTCGGTCACTGAAGACTACATGCGTACTTCATAATTACACTTGTCACTTGCAATCATTCATCCAAGCACGTAGCATGAGATAGCCTCACTCATAGGTAGCGACTGATTGATTTATAAACCTCGGCACTCTATACACAAAGTCTCAAAAGGAAACAGAATAGTTTGATGTCATGAAATAATATTAAAATAGACAGGGCAGTAAAATCGTTTACATTATCGCTCGAGCAATGCCGGGGAGGGGGTCAAAGTTGACGACATACATACGGGTCATTGGTACTACAGCATGGCTATAGTGAAAATTGAAAGGAACATGTGTAGTAAATTCTTTGGAAATATAGCCGACATGTTAAAAAGTCAAACTCATTTCTCATTTAGTGTTTGAAAATCCAAAGGTACGCTTTCAAATATTTATGGCATAACTAATCATTTAAAGAATTAGGGGTGAGGGGCATTTTTAAATCTACCTGCTTGCAACTGGTCAATAGCCTACGTGGTGTCAAAATATGTGATCTGTCAAAGTACCGGTAAGATGGAGAAATGAAATGCCAAGAATGAATGAATGGAGTTTATGCTATAATACAAATAATTTAGACCTGTGTCACAAGTCATCCTGTATAAAAATTAATCAAATATGAATACATCTGTTAATGAAATTTGTTAACGTAACCGATATTTCAATTTGCGTAACCAAGAAATCGGTCGCATGTTTTTGAGGTGGCTCGACCGCACGTAACCGATTGGTATCGTTCGCGTGAATTTCGTGGCTTGAGTTCTGTGCATCAAATGGCAATAACTTGCCACAACAGACCGTTTCATTGGCTAATCCCTCCCTTCAATCAGAACGCCAGTAATAAACGAAAAGAAATATCTATGTTTTAATCAGATTGTTTTTTTGTTGTTTTTTTTCCAGGAATATTATTTCTGTGAGTACCAGTAATTTAATTTAGAATCCACAATGTCCGAGACTGAAAAATTAGAACGGTTCACACCCCAGCATCCATTACCAGAGGAGATTAAGAAAATGTCGCGTGATGAAACAGTCTGCCATTTTTGTGGTGTCAGTTACCTCATTCATAATGAAATAAAAAAGCTGGAAGAACGATTGAAAGCTACTGAGAAGGAGTTGGAACATTATAAAGGTTCGATGGAAAGAGAGAAAGAATTAAAGATAGAATTAGAGGAATTAAAATCCGCTAAATCTGAATTAGAACAAACCCTAAAGTATAAAGAATCAGAGTAAGTATTCAGACTTATTTGATATTAATGAAAGAGAAATATATATAAATAAATAAGAAATACAACACTGAAAAATGATTTATACTATTGATAAAGTTGGTGTTGTTGAAATGCTCCCTTGCAAGGAATTATATAAAAACAGTGAACAAATATGGAGCAACAGATGGACCAGTTCTCAGGTACTGTATGAAAAATTATATTAAAAGCCTTTCTAGAGATTTCCTTCCTATTACTTAGATGAAAGTACAGACTTGTAACAAGTCAAATCTTGGGCTTATGAAAAGGTAGTAAAATGAAACAAAAGGGAGGGAGAAGTGTGGTTTAACTTCCAATTGACACAAACTAGGTCATTTCGAGACTAATATATGGTTCAATTTTATTTCAATAATTCGCTTGCGTGTAGGAATCTTTAGCAGTGTTAGGAAACTGGAGGACCTGGAGAAAACCCACTACTAGGTTGGACAGGCGACCCTACTCCTTGTCACACAACCAGGGATTCGAAACCACGCCAGTTGACTGAATGACAGACCTTATGATACAACACGCACACGCTAACCATTCGGCTATCCCGATGCATAGGCCTATTTGAGTCCAAGCATGAGAATATGAGCCAAAATGTGTACCATGATTTGCTAGTTAATAGTTTGAGAATATTTATTGAATCTAGGCCTACAAGTTATACAGATCTAAGATTATTTGATATAGGTTACACTTATAGCCTACAAATCTAATATTATTTCAGAATTTCTTCATTTGATGTGAATTTAAAATGTGAGAAAGATTTAACAGAACAGTTGAATAAACAGAATACTGAAATAAAGACATTACTTAATAACAGTAAAAATCAGTGGTAAAATACTTATTGTTATTATTACATGGCATGGGGTTTCAAGTCTTGTCAACACAATACTTTTGTTATTTTGGGACTAACCCTAATAATTTAATTTCTATGGTGACAGAATGAAAACGAGAAAATTTTGTCCAGCATTGGTGTGTCCACGTATATAATCCGTCCTCGAAATCCAACTGCTTTTACGGGCATGCAAATTTTTTGTCCCATCCGAATGACTAGGCAGTTACTATTAAGTGTTATAAAGAGGTTTTAACCCAAATAGGAGAAAATAATTTATGATGAACACTTATTTAATGATCTTAGACCCCCCTCCCCCCTCAAAAATAAAGATTTCATGTTTTTATTTTCGTTATATGGTTAATGAATATAATCTCTGTTATTTTAGTGCTAAATATGAAGATGTATTAAAACAGATGCCAGCCATTTTGAATGAAATAAAACAACACAAATCAGATATTGAAGAGGTTCGGAAGTTTTTATTACAGCGAGAGAAACAGACAAAAGATGAACTGAAGAAACTACTGACTGATATAACCAGTCGGATTACAGAACAACAGAATGGTACGTAATTATATCAATTCATACAAGATAATATTACAACACATAGAACAGATGCAGCTGCCCTGGCAAAATGATCCTCTAGATTGCCTTTCAATGTTATTAAAATAAGTGCTGAGTAGGCATTGAACATTTGATCCCGTTGTTCCTTTGGACTTTTCCAACATGGTTTCTATTTGTCAGTGGAGCTTGATAGGGCATGGCAGGAAAAAGCATCTAGTTGTTTGAATGGGACAAAAAATCGAGGTCCCGTGTATATGCCATTGGCAGAACATTCAAGATCCCCTGACAAAATAAAAACAGGCTGTAGCATCTCCTCCATAGCACACTGATTTAGCTGCTTGGTTGGGAAAAGTAATCCAGAGAGAGAGAGAGAGAGAGAGAGAGAGGGGGAGAGAGAGAGAGAGAGAGAGAGAGAGAGAGAGAGAGAGCCCATGAGGTTGGAGGACCTGGAGAAAACCCATGAGGTTAGACAGGCGACTCTACTCCTTGTCACGTACAAGTGTGGAATCGAAACCATGCCACTTGACTCAATGACAGACCTTACCATCCAACCCACACACATTAACCATTTGGCAACCCAACTCCCCTTATTTCATTTATAGGTGTTTAGGTTGAATACAGTATTTTAGTTCAACAATGTAACATACTTTAATCATGGAAAATGGCTGACATACCTTCACATTGATCCATCTTATTGAGAAACAGTTTTGGTATGGATTTCTTAACTCTAACATTTTTAATTTCAGATAACGAAAGTTTAAGATCTAAGCTACAATGCGTGGAGATGGAGAAGATGATGATGTCACAATCCACAGCTTCTTTGACAAGTCGACTGAAATCGCAGGAAACAGATGTAGAGAGATTAAAATCGTTACAGACAGAATATGAGATACTCACAACACGTCTGACAGATTTACAACATGCTCATAATAGTATGCTTTATATTTGTTGTTTATTCATTTGATGGGTGCTTGGGTGGCCGATTGGTCTGACACAGTGGTTCCGGGGGTGGGGGTGGGGTGGATGTCTAAATGGTTAGCGTGCGCGCGCTGTATCATAGAGTCTGTCATTGAGTCGACTGGCGTGGTTTCAAATCCCCGGTTGTACGTGACAAGGAGTAGGGTCGCCTGTCCAACCTCAAGGGTTTTCTCCGGGTCCTCCGGTTTCCTCCCACTGCTAAAGACCCCTATGCGCAAGCGAATTATTGAAATAAAATTAAACCATATGTTAGTCCCGAAATGACCTAGTTTGTGTCGAGTAGACGTTAAACTCCATTTCTCTCTCTCTCTCCGGGGGTGGGGATGAGAAGACCAAAGGGGTAGATGACGAAAAATTGGTATTTGGGGAAGGGTGTGTTCGAAAATGAAAAAAGAGTGATAAGGGGAAACAAGGTTGTGATAGCATAGATCGATTACTGAGCTAAGGGCATTTGAATAATGGCAGCCACGTCAAAATTTTAATGGGCCATATCTCAAGCTAGAATTTGAAATACCAGCTTTTACATGTAAAATAAGAATATAAACCAAATTTCAGCAAAATCAAAGGAGTTTATTAGATTGAGTGATTTGACTTCCAATGACCCATATATCGGATGATGTGAATGAATCCGGGGTGCTAGCCGTAAACATCCACTGCGCCGTACACAACAATTAAAGTTAAATTTATCACTTTTATATGTTAAAACAATTAAGACTAGATTCATAAATTACAATAACGATCAAACTTGACATATTTTTTAAAATGATAGTCGTGTATCTGTATAAGGCTGACCTTAAAAATATCTTTGTTTCACCAAACCCGACCCACAATCAAGGAGAAGGGTCGGTAGGTCGGTTTTTTTTTCAGATTTTTTTTTAAAGTCAGAGAAATCAATACAGAAAACTTATTAGCTGTATACTACAGATTCATTAATTTTGTTTAATGAATTTGGGGTCTGACGTAAAAAGTAACGAACTGAAAGTTTTTATTAAACTTAAGAGCTAATTTGACAGCTTAATAATTTTCCGGGTGGAAACATTCGTCTTCTTTATTGGCAAACAAATCAATGACATCGGGATTTTTCGTGATGCCCGACTCGCATACGATTAGCCACGAACTTGAAGTGTGAAACTCCTTCAACACGTTTTTAACGATAGTGCGCGTTGTGCTTTCATTTTTCTCGAAAACGGATATTGAAAATATCGTCGTCATGTTTAAAACTACGCACCACAGACATAGAGGCAGAATTATTTCGTGGGAATGGACGTGTATTCGTCTGCAACCATTTTGTTGAGAAGCGACACCTATGACGCTTTCGTCTTGATCAACCAGTTTCAATAATGAATCAAACCATAGCCATAGTATAGGGAAATAACTCTCATGATATATTTCAGGTTGACACACAAAATAAAATAAAAAGATCGTGGAAAAGTGCAATAAAATAATTTAAGTCGGGGGTGGTTTTAGTTAGTCGGTCGCGTTAGGCGAAACAAAGATATTTTTAAGGTCAGCCTAATATTGTTTATTTGTTTCAGAGTTAGAAGAGGAAATGTCAAGTTTGTCCGCACAGAATCGTACAATATCACTTGAATGTCAACAATATAAAGATCAGATCAAGTAAGATTCACACCTTCTTGCTTGATGACATGTTATTACGCTTTATTGTAGCTTTGATTGACAAGTGAAGTCAAGGTGGCTCAGTGACGAAAGTGGGAGTTGACACATTAACCAGGACGTACCAGGTTTGATCCTGATGCTGGCTAATCAATTTGCTCAGTATTTTAAAGCCTGATTACCTCTTGTCAAGGGTGCAAGGCGGAGGGTCTGGTGGCAAGGAACAGTGTCTAGTCATACTCGATGCGATGAACGTGTACACATTGGATTGTAAATAAGATAAGTCTTGGCTGCTGGAATTCGGCAAGAGTAGGTTGAAACGCTAATTTCCAGGCAAAATTGCCCTCATAGCACATAACATACCTGTCTTCATTATCCCGATTGGTGCAGAAAAATAGGACGTTAAACCACATTTCATTTGATTGACAAGTAACAAAATCACCTGACCTGATTAGCTCATTAAATAATGATAATTGACACAATTTCAGTCAGATTAACAAAATACTGTATGGGAGCTTGTGACTGTTTTGTGATATTGACAAATTACTTGTTTTATTCAGTGCATGTTTGTAAGCTATTATGGAATATAATTTGGCCAAACTAATAGAATTTTTTTTTTTTTTTTTTGTAGGGTGGGGGGGTGGAACTTGATAAATAAATAGCCACACAAAGACTTGTTAAAGATATTTCAAAACTGAAAGATGATAGGTACTGAAAAGTGTTGAATAGCTGGTAAAGTTGTTGGGTTTTTTTCAAATTTTTAATCTTTTTACTAATTTATGTGACCTTAATATTTTTTTAGGAGTAAATCAGAAGAAAGGAATAATTTAATTCAACAGCAAAAACATAAAGAACAACAAACACAAGATACCATTAATAGGTAAAAATATATACTGGTGTACTGTATGTACTTTCACTGATCTCATTAAATTCAAATACATCTACCCCTTTAATGTAAAGAGTCAGACTTTTAAAATAGTATATAATTTTCACTTTTCAGATACATGTAAAAATGACACGCCTTTTATGTGGGAGTTAGACTTTTATTCTATAATTAAGCACATCTCATTTTACAAAGGCTAGCTTGTATGAATAAGATAGCAGAATTATTATTACTGTAGTTTAAGGCATATAAAGATGGCGGTATGAAATCAATATAAATGAATGTAACTTTAAATGTCGGTAGCTTTAGTAAGAATTCCCATCTTCATTAACCCTGTCAGAGCAGAACAGTAGGACGTTAAACCCCATTTCAATTTGCTGTAGCTTTAGTCAGAATTCCTATCTTTATTAGCCCAGTTGGAGCAGAACAGTGCGTAGGACGTTAAACCCAATTTGATGTCATTTAGTAATAATTGATTGATTTGAATAACTTATACCAGAATTTTAAAATAAAAGTACTTTTGTGTACTGCCTCAAACTCTACATATTTTTAACCTTTTATTCTGGTATAATGGGGCACTAAGTGGGGTACCTATATATATATATATACACTTATATATTTTACAGATGGAAGATATTTTACATATAGGAAATGGTTTTGTAAAAAAATATGTACTGAATTTGTTAATAATTTAACCCATGAATTTTTTATTTCCTTAAATATTTCAGACTACAAAGTGAGTTAAAAGAGAAGGAGACTGGTTTATGTAAAGTTCATGATGAATTAAAGAAATTAGAAAGTAAATATCATGAACAGCAGAGGAAGGAGGCGGAGATGTCAGAAAAATCAGCTTTTTCTATAAGTAAGCAAGATGATGTTGAAATATTAAAAGTAGCGATATTGTTATTAAAATCTGTGAACATCATTGAAGGGATTGAGGAATCCCTTGCAAAGTTCAATATTCTGAAAATTGAATCACTATAAAAAGGAATATCAGTTTAAAAGTACTGTTAGGAATGTCTAATTTGACGCTTGAGTGAAATTTTGACCAGACAATGACGTTTCCACCTACTCTTCATCAATTCCAATTGTCAAGGGTTCTTTTACATGCACATGGGGCCTCAATTTTTTGTCCCATCCAAATGACAAGTCACTGTTCCTTGATCCGACTGTTGAAAAATGAAAGACAAGACAGTTACTATTTTCAATGTAAGTGTACAAATAATATAACATTATTTAAAGACTCTTCTATACTTTTTAATATAAATAATATTTGATTATTTGTAGATGAAACACAACAACTACGTGATCAATTAACTCGAGTTAAGAAAGACTCAGATGCATTGAAAGCCGAGAGGTATAATATTTTTTTGTATATACTTAATTTATTCATGTTCAAACGAGGCACATAGAATCTTATATGAAACATAGAGAGTGAGAGAGAAATGGGTTTTAACGTCCACTCGACACAAACTAGGTCATTTTGGGACTAACATATGGTTCAATTTTATTTCAATAATTTGTTTGCGCGTAGGGGTCTTTAGCAGTGTGAGGAAACCGGAGAACCCAGAGAAAACTCACGAGGATGGACAGGGAATCGAAACCACGCCAGTTGACACAATGTTCGGCCATGCCCCCCTCCCCACATGAACATAGAACTTAATATATAGATTCCAATTCAGTTGTATACAGCATTAGTAATTTAGAGTTGCTGAATTTGAATCCCCTGCAAACTACAATATTGTGAAATTTGAATCTCTAAATAGAATATCCATCGAAAAAAAATGGTTGAATACCATTCAGTATTTATTAAAGTGTTGGGTAAAACACTTGAATCCAAGCCGGGACATTTTTTTCTTAATTAAATGTTAAATAATCTATATGAGTACATTTTAATATGGATGAAGCTGTGAGAAATTAGATATCATCCCATAAATGCATTGTCGGGATCAGCGACTTTAAATAATTTGAGACAAAGTACCGAAAATTCCACTACGAGGAGACTTGCAGAAGAAACATGATTGTAAGTCTATGGGTTATGTTTACGCTCAAGCTTCACAGTTAAATCCATGTATTGTATATAATATACTTTGATTGGTTTAAAAAATGTATTTATTTCAGAGAATTAATGATTTCTGCTCATCAGAATCGTATTGAAGATTTACGTGAAAGTTTTAAAAAGAAAATGGCAGAAATGGACAAGTGGCCAGAAAAAGTAAATATGATTGTTTTGATTTGTTCTTTAGCAGTTTTAGGGTTGAAATAGAGAAATTAGGGTTACTGTCTCCCAAACTCAAACTAGGTTTTTTAGTAACAATGTTATTTCATTAATTTTATCGGGTGTAGGGTTTTTTTAGTAATGGGAGGCAACCCTCTCCTGACCTGATTGTGACAGACACCTGTCCCAATTTCAAACAGAGGAGACAATAGGTAACCCTATCCTTGTCACATACATTCCTGAGATTGAAGCCATTCCACTTGAATCAATAACCATTTAGATCTAATTATTAAGGCCTCCTGCAGATTTTGTCTAGGTCACAAGATGTAAACAAGGTTAGCACCAACCCTAACCCTTACCCTAAACACAATCCTCAACAATAATCACATACCCTAACCTTGTTTACATCTCGTGACCTTGACAAAATCTGCAGGTGGCCTTAATATTTAGATCTGATCATCAGTAACCTCAATTACAGACATTATGATCTAAACGGCACCTCTGTTCCAATTTCAAACAGAGGATAAAATGGTTTGTATAATATACATATGTATTTACAGCTGGATGCCGCCATCAAACAGGAGAAAATAAAACATGAACACGATCTGAAAATGTTAGAAGATAAACTTAAAGAAAACTTTGTTATGGTGAGTCTGCATTTTATACAATGGTTAAAAAAAAAAATTTGTTTGTATGATATAGATGCAGTATACTCGCAGAACACATGCCTTTTGATTGACCAATAATTTAACGATAGTAGTACTCATTGATAGATTATTGTTTGCTAGATCACTGGATCGAAAGTATTCTAAGGGGAATAATAATAATGGGTAAACATGACATGACACTAGGGATGTTCGATTGACCATTGAGTTCTATCGAACCCCAAAATAGTGACAATGGGGTGAAAATAAGAATTGGGAGGCTAGAACGCATGCATCGACCGCATGAGAAAATATCTCAACCAACCATAACAGCTGAAACATATTCGTTGTGTTTAATTACATCACGATTCTATTCACACCACCTCAGTTTTCGGGACTAACAGAACTGTGATAGGACTAAATTCTGTGTCACACGATTGTAATTCTGTCAATTCAAAACATTCTGGACTGACAATTGAGCATCCCCACTATATTACTTAATTATAATGCTCCTGATGGGCTTGGCTGACTAGATCAGTGTATAGTGAAACACTTTTACTTCAAACTGCACCATAATGTCCTTCTGGTGCATTATTTTTATTATTACTGTTAGAAAAAATATAGTGTTATTATTATTATTACAGTTAGGAAAGAGATATCATCATTATTATATTCAGAAAAAGATATTATCATTATTTATAATTGGGAGCCACGGTGGCTAAGTTAGTAAGATGCTGGCTTGCTAGCCTGGATGTCGCGGGTTCGCTCCCAGTGTTAGCCAAGAAGTTTGAGATTTTCCGGCGTGGTCTCCCCTTGAAAGTGGTGCAGGACGGAGCACCTGACAAAGACAGCTGTCTAGTCATTTTGATGGGACAAAAAACCGAGGTTCCATGTACACATTGGCATGCACATAAAAGATCCCTTGACAGTGTATGCCCATCTTCATTAGCCCAGTCGGAGCAGAATGGTAGGACGTTAAACCTTCATTTCATTTTATTTAGTTAGAACAAAGTTATTATTATTATTTACAGGAATTACAGATAGAGAAGGAGAAATATAAAGAATTAATGTCTAAATATCAGACTGTTAGTAAAGACAAAGAAATCAGGGTATGTTAATATTGTAGATGTTAATTATAAACATCATCTGACATCCTCGAATAATCATTTGTTTATGACAAATACCGGGTACATCTTTATGGTGAAAACATGAATGAAATTTTGAGTTTAGTTTGGGTTAGAGCAAAAGAAAACTTTACACGATTCGTTGTGTGATTAATTAAAGAGACCAACAGTCAATTCTGTAAATAAGGCATCTCTCACAGACGTTGTCAAGCGCAAAATCAGACTTGGTCTGCCATAACTTGTCATTTCGTCGGCACAGATTTGTATGTTTGTTGTGTACGAAGCTACAGTGGCTCAGGGGTGTGGCGCTGGCCAGGAGATCCAAGTTTCGATCCCGGTGTTGGTTGAGACAGTTCCCTGGTTGGTTGCAGGCAGAGAGCCTGGCAAGGACAGCTGTCTAGTCGTTCGAATGGCACAGAAAACCGAGGTCCTGTGTACACATTGGCGTGTACGTAAAAGAACCCATGACAGGTGGAATCCTAAATAAGAGTAGGCCGTATGGCGCCGCTGTCTGAGCAAAATTTCCCTGATAACACACTGTTTGGTGTATGCCAGTCTTCATTAGCCCAGTCATTTCCTTTCTATTTGTAGAGTTTTAAATAATATTTATATCTGGCGCAATGTCAGGTAATAATTCAGTAGTTCTTGACATTTTGCCAGGTACAACAGGTATAAGTGACAAGTAAATAAAGTGATTATATATTTCAGTTAAAGGGAGAATTAAGCGAGATTGAGAATAAATATTCTACTGAAATATCGCAACTGAAAAAGCAAATTATAGATGTCAGACGAGCATCTACGGACAGAGAAGACGAATTAAAACGTGAAATAACCAGTTTAAAAGATATTATACGAGATTTGGAAAACAGATTAGGTAAACTTTCTTTGTTTATTCTTTCTTATCATTTAACCCTTGACCTCTGGCCCTGACCTAGCCTACACGATACATACTTATTAAAAATCTACTGGCATTCCACAAAATTTACATCATCGGACCAAGATCTCTGGTGACATCATGGACCGAATTGAAAACGCAAATTAATGGGAAATGAAATGGGCTTTAACGTCCTACTGTTTTGCTCTGATTGGGCTAATGAAAACGGGCATGTGCTATGAGTCAAATTTTGCCCAGACAGCGGCGCTACTCTTGTATCGATTTCCAACTGCCAAGAGATCTTTTACATGCACGCCAATGTGTACATCCAAATGACTAGACAGCTGTCCTTGTCAGTTCCTCCGTCCTGCACCACTGACAAGGGGAAACCACGTCGGAAAAACCTGATGAGCTTGCAACCTCCAGACTAGCAAGCCAGTGTCTTACTCACTTCTCCCCAAATTAATAGGAGTTCTTGTGACATCGACCAAATTATAACCAGTCAAATTAATAGGAGTTCTAGTGACATCGACCAAATTATAACCAGTCAAATTAATAGGAGTTCTTGTGAGATCTACCAAATTTTAACCAGTCAAATTAATAGTTCTTGTGTAGGCCAATAGGCAAAATTTCCCTGCATGGCGTATGGTTGGTGCAGAAACAAGACATTAAACTTCATTTCATTTCATTTCTATACCTAGTATAATAAATAGAAATTAAAGATAGTTATTTTTCGTTATTTTTTTCTATGTAGGCAAACTTAACGCTGATTTGGGTGATTCTAAAAATATAGCTGAGTTAAAAACTCAACTACGACACACTAAATCTGAACTAGAGGATACAATCACTGATATGAACAAGATGGCAGAAAACTTGAAAAACTCCAAACAAGAGGTTTGTCAAAGATACTTTTATACCCCAGGCCTGTTCTTTTTGAATAATCTGTGAGGGATAGGGATTGGGAATATATTTCAGTAATTTTTGAGAAAGAAAATGGCAAAAATAGAGTGTGGGTTCAGGACCATTGAAATGGACTTCATGCATCTGTCATGGTTTTGATTGTGGAGCATATCTTTTAAAAAAAAAAAATTTCGGGTGGGGGGGGGGGGGGTGTTGATGGCCCAAAGGTTAACACGTGCGCGTTGTATCATAAGGTCTGTCATTGAGTCAACTGGCATGGTTTCGATTGCTCGGTTGTACGTGACAAGGAGTAGGGTTGTCTGTCCAACATCGGGGGGGGGGGGGTTGAGGGGGGATTTCGCTGGGTCCTCCCACTGCTAAAGACTCCTACACACAAGCGAATTATTGAAATGAAATTGAATCATATGTCGGCCCCGAAATGACCAGGTTTTGTCAAGTGGACGTTAAACCCCATTTCTCTCTCTCATAAACTTTTCAAGAAATCTTTGTGAAACTTTGTATGTATATCAACCTATACTATTCAAAAAAAGTAGGGGATATTTGATTTTTAAGTGTTATTAAAGTCACCTAATGAAACTGACGAAGAAACAAATGACAAAATGAAATGAAGTTCACATTCATCGATTTATTCCAAATGATCGTTAGACTAAGTAAAGCACAGACTGACCATTATAAGGGTAAAATGATACCCGGGGTCAAACAGCAAAGTTACCACAGCATCACAACCAAGTCAGTAACGGGTAAATCCTCCTCTGTTTGCCAAACAAGCATTGATCCGACGTGGCATACTCCTAATGGGACGTCTAAGGTCATTTTGGTCCAGATTGTCCCATTCCTGTTGCAACGCAGCAGCAAGTTCTTGGACATTGGCAGGACGTTGTTGACGTTGACGTAACCTCTGTCCAAGCATGTCCCAGACATGCTCGATGGGGAAGAGGTCGGGACTCAGTGCTGGCCAAGGTAATGTGGTGATGTTCTGTTGTTGGAGGTAACCTGTAACGATCCTGGCCCTGTGACATCTTGCGTTGTCATCCTGGAAGATGAAACGGCGGCCATGACGTCGTGCGAACGGCACAACATGGACTGCCAAGATGTTGTCCCGGTAGTACTGGCCTGTAACACGCCCTGCAACAACATGTAAAGCCGTTCTTCCAGCAACAGTGATGCCTCCCCACACCATAACAGAACCACCCCCAAATCGATCATGTCTGATGACGTTAACGTCTTGGAAGCACTCATTTCGACGACGCCACACCCTCCTACGTCTGTCCAAAAAATCAAAAGTGAACCTTGACTCATCTGAAAACATCACATTGCTCCAGCGTCGATTATCCCAGTGTTGACGATCCCTACACCAACGACGTCTTGCCTGAATGTGATGATCTCTCAAACAAGGGATCACGCGAGGACGTCGGGCGCGAAGGTGACCCCTATGCAGTCGATTCCGAATCGTCTGGCCACTCACTCTCACACCAGTGTCTGTTTGAAGACGAGCGCTGATCTGATTTGCTGTGATGACACGATTTCTCAAGGCCAAGGTACGGATAAATCGATCCTGGGCTTGAGTTGTCGCCCTTGGTCGACCTGAGCGTGGTCTGTCCTGTACAGATTGTGTATCACGGTATCTGGACCATAGCCTGCTTATGACAGACTGAGAAACATTCATCGTCCGCGCCACAACCGCCTGTGTTGTGCCGATCTGTAGCATGCCAAGGGCACGTAACCTTTCATTTTGGGTAAGCCGACGCATATCAAAATTTGTTTTCTGGTCACTAAAACAATTAAACTGATGTTTCCACCCTGGAATTCAATGCCACAATGACTGTAACATTCAAAGTCAGAGTCGTGCAAATCTTGGGTTGGACCCCCATGATGATCCCAAGCATCACCTGCATTCCATGCGGTAGCTATTGGTGTGTTTGGGCGTCACATGTAACTGGAAATGTTTCTTCTGTTAGGTTCTATAGTGACTTTTTTCGTAGTCATTTGCATATTTTAGTATTATGCCCCCAAAATCAAATATCCCTACTTTTTTTGAATAGTATATTATAGTTGTAATCAATTTTGTGTTTCCATGGAAACAAATTTGACTTAGATTTTGGTAGCTATTATTAATCCCAAGCCTTATGTCATAAATTGTTCAAGATATAGCTATGAAACTTCGGTCGGTGATTGCCAATGATAAGGAGATTGTATATCCCTATGCAGTTGTACTTTCCAAAACACGTCCCATAACGTGGGATGTTGATAACTGGGTCATTTTTTGTTATTACAGATTCAGTTTTTACAAGATACTGTTCGTAAAGAATGTGAAGAAAGATTTGAATTAACCGAGGCTTTAAGTGACGCCAGGCAGGAATTGTTACAATTAAAAAAGCCTGCAGGTATAAACATATATATAACATCAACATTATTTGGAATGTTTTCCCAGCGAGTCTCCGCTGGCGGACAATGATAGGGGGTCCATTGAACAAATTGGTAATGCAAGTAAAAGATCTGTTGAAGAAAGACTGAAATGCCACTGTCTAGGCAAATTCTCTCCCCCCCACCCCCACCCTTGCATTGTTCATGTAACGATAGAAATAAAATAAATTAGAATGTTACTATGTAAAGGACACATGAGCACATTTATGTGGGAATTGTGAGCTATAGAAATGTGTAATAAGAAGTGACTTAAACAGGCATTATGCAAGAACTAAACCTTCCTATTGCAGGCCTTTCTTTGGGCCTTAAACATTTAATAACATGACAAGACCATAATCAACTGTTAATGCCATTGGATGGCTCTGACCAGTAAGGTGGTTACGATCAATGCAAACATCTTATCAAAACTACAACTATTGATAACTTCTCTCAAAATAAAATAATTTGAATGAAATCTTCATTATATTCATGTTGTATTATCTCTTTTTGAAATAGTATAGCAAGAACAGCCAGCTCTTTATCTAAATCATATATAATGCCCCTCGTGATGACCAGATATTATACTCCCATTCCATTCCGTTTCTCTCCCATGAATAATTCGTTTTGTCATGTACTGCTTTAATCAGAACCAGTTCCATTTTGATAAATAAATGTATTCTTTAACCCATGAGAAATTTATTCTAAAAGTTAAACTATGAAACTAAGAAATAAGAATAAGAAAATGCATGGGCAAATACTCAAATAACACACTATTTATGGATAACAATTACTAAGGTTTATTTAATAGGTATCCATAGATTATGTGTTATTTCTCCGTATTCTTTGTGAAATGACTCCAGGGCCTTGCATATTTTGATTTATTGTTTCTTTTTCCAGGTGGTTATTCAGCTGCAGGTCGAAGGTCATCTTTATCAACTCCACCAAAACGAGGCAGCATATCGAGTGTTACTTCGCATTCAGATATACAGATCACAGAACATATAAAAACATCACCCGACGAATCAAATAAAGACATATCATCCAGTAATCTTAACTTAGGCTATAAAGGTGACGTTGCAAAACCTTCGGGAAAATTGCAAGGTGGTAGCGTAGCTCAAAATAGACGTAGAATAGCCAATATTTTGGGTAAAAAGTCTTGATGTGGAATATTGTTGATCTGAGAACATTTCAAACTAGTGCTCTATGTCTTCATAACTTTCATATTGATCTGAATTGTCATAAATCATTAAAAAAAACAAAACATGGCAACAAATTGAGAGTGGTGTATCAGGAAAGACTTCTTAATCATACTGAATAGTGGTGTATCTTAATCATACTTAAAATACAGATGTACGTCACCCTTTGATGTTGGCGTACCATTATTCAAATAATCGTACAGGCAACTTGCCAATCGTACATTATTTATACTAGTGAAATATTGGACTCGTGTGACGTATTTTTTTGTAAAAGCACGTGCCGAGTGTCTGTATTTTATGTCGTTTAATGGTCTCAAGCTTATGACATTGCGTAATATATTGTAAAAAAAACTACGGCCCTCTTGTTGTTTCAATATATTACTTAATGTCTTGCTCTCGACCATTAAACAATACTGAATAGTGGTGTATCTTAATCATACTGAAGTGGTGTATCTTAATCATACTGAAGTGGTGTATCTTAATCATACTAAGTAGAATCACTCAGGTTTTACGTAAAGGATAATAATGTCATAGGTTTATGCCAGGTTCCAGCTTGTCAGGGGTAATGACTGATCCCTTCACAGTTGAAACTCGAAATAGTTGGTGGAGATACTGTCTGAACAAAGTTCTCCTCCTATACATTGTGCCACAGACAATTAGTTTCCTTGTTAGTCTCATATCGAGTTAGATGACGGAAGTGTACCCACATTAGACTCTCTACGTTTGTTTACTCTCAAGCAATGTACAGATACCTTTATACTTAGAAGAGGGGGGTTTTGGTGGTCGCATGGTCTTTAGATCATAAGGTCTGTCATAGAGCCAAGTGGCGTGGTTTTGATCCCAAGCTTGTACATGGCAAGGATTATGGTCGCCTGTCCATCTCATGGGTACTCCCACTGCTAATGACCCCTACGAGCAAGCAAATTATTGAAATACAATTATACCATGTTAGTCCTGAAATAACCTAGAGTATGTTGAGTGGACATTAAAACCCATTTCTCTCTCTATACGCACAGGAGTAACCTCCCTGAGAGATGTTTAATAGTTTAGTATTATTAGAATGTGCCTTTGTTTAAAACTTGTCAAAATACAAGTATTAAAGTATAGATTTATACTAGTATAATTAAAATAAAACAGTGTCTTTATTCAAGCCAAACAGCATTCTTAATCATTTATATAACATTATACCATTGTTTATTTGTACAGATATTAAATAAATATAACAACAATTGATGGTTGTGTGAACTCCCCATGTGAATTAACTGGTATTGGGTGTTCTACTCTTGATCAGACTGCTTCTACAGCAAATGATTAGACCATATAAAAGTCAACACAGTGTGAGGTTTATTTATATCTGATGAACTTAGTTTGTATAAGGAAAAAAAGGGTGAGAGCCACAGAGCATGTCCCATTAAGACATGTGACAGGTTGCATGAAAATCTCACACAAGGGCGGAGCTTTGTGAGTGGAAAATTGTTGGAAGCCACAGCATGTCCCATTAATGCATGTGACAAGTTGTATTAGGTGTTTTAGATAAGCATATCCTATGATTCAAACACAACACTAATCTTCAGAGATTTGTAAAATGTCCCAGGGGATTCATGAGTGGAAAAATGTTGAGATAACCACACTAGAACATGTCCTTTTAACACATGTGACAGGTTGTATGAAGTGTTCCAGATAAGCATATTCTATGTATACACAACACTAATTTAAAGTTCTCACATAAGGGGAGAGGGGGGTCTTGTTTTTAGTGATTTGAAAATTTTGTCCAAGGGGTTCACGAGTGAAAAAACTTTGATAGCCACTGCCACTAGAGCATGTCCCATTAAGGCGTGTGACAGTTTGCAAGAAGTGTTTCAGATATACACTACACTCCTTCGTCGCAAGGTGTTCGAGAGTGGAAAAAATGTTGAGATCCACTGTACTAGAGCATGTCCCATTAATGCATGTGACAGGTTGTATGAAGTGTTCCAGATAAGCATATCCTACAATTTGTACACGACATTAAGTTGTGAAGTTCTCACATTTTGGGGTTCGTCTTTAGAGATTTATAAAATGTCCCAGGAAGTTCAAGAGCCACTACACTAGAGCATGTCCCATTAATGTATGCAACAGGTTGTATATGTTCCAGATATCCTACAGTTTATACACACAACATTATTTCAAAATTTAAACTTATATCAGTGTTTTTATATTCTATGGTAATCAGGTGTTGTCCATCTCAGGGTCAAGATCTACCTCCTCTACTGTCATCACCTCGTCTACCGTTGTTGATTTCTTCTTAGATTTATCTGAAGCAGTTTTCTTTTTTCCTTTATTTACTGTTTTTGATGGATTCTCTTCCTGAATTGAATTTAGATGTTCCAGCTAAAAATTAAATAAAACTTTGTCTCAAATATATATAATCACTTTAGGTTAAAGCGTCAGATCATTTGCATTTTTTAGATAAATATTAAATTTTCAAGATTTTATCCATGCTAAAATGTATTTGAATTGATAATTTAACATTAAATTAAGAAAACCAAACCACAGAGCAGTCACAAGCAATACTTGACTACGACAAAACATGTTGATCAGTCAGGAAGACCAGTCTAAAAATATAACCTTGTGGGTTTTCTCCGGGTCCTCGGGTTTCCTCCCACTACTAAAGAAATACGCACAAGCAAATTATTAAAATAAAATTGAACCATATGTTAGTCCCAAAATGACCTGGTTTGTAACGAGTGGATGTTAAACCCCATTTCCCTCTCTCTCACTAAAAATATCTTAGTTTAAAATATTTTACCAGTTTAGGAGTTTTTCTGACAAGTAATTTGACATCATCAGTATTTATAGTTGTTCTCTTTCCATGTCTGGAAAATAAAAAAAAATAAGCTATGATATCTTTTATAATGTTCAATAAATGATACAGTACAAACTGTCTAATAAAAAACAGAATTTTTTTTAAAAAAAAGAATGCAAGTGGCATAGAAAATGACAACAAAACTGCTATGGTAGATATGCAAATAGTATTAGATATGTCAGATTAAATATGTAAGTCCCGAAATGAAATGTAATGTAACATCCTACTTTTCTGCATGAACCCGGGTACTGCTCCATGCAGTATGCTATGAGGGAAATTTGGCCTGGACAATGGGTCTAGTGACTAGTCTTTGTCAAATTCTTAAGCTATGGGCAGACGAGTGTATTTTTTGGCCTGATTGTGGTGATCTTTTACAGTCGATCACGAACGGGGTAAGTAAATTATGTTGATCACTTGAATTGTGACGTCAAGCAGGCAAGGCCTTTCTGACCAAAGAATCACCAGTTTTTCTTCTTTCGTCAGATTCCACTCTTCAGCAGTGAAGGCAGCCCTTTCGAGATCGTGATATCATTGATGCCTCTGATTGGCTTATGAAAATGGTTTGTTCGACAAATACACTGGACACGGGCAGGCAAGCGAATATGCCGGTGAATCGATCGTTGGCGTAATTTATTTGGCCGAATACATATCATGCACACAGGTGATTTTTTCGAGCGATTTTAAAATATCGTCACGATCGGGCAAAAAAATACGCTCGTCTTCTCTAGGTATTACTACCAAAGGTTCTTGTTCATGTATGGGCATGCCAGTGGGTACGCAGGCACTGATTTTCCGTCCCATTCGAACAACTTTACAATGTTTCTTGCCAGGCCATCTGCCCTGTACCAATGACAAAGGAGGAACCATGCTGAAAAATCCTGATGAACGGTCTCGACTAATACCTAGATCCAACCCAGGACCTCAATTGCTTACTGAGTCACCCTATGTAAATCCTATCTAGCATACATGTATAGTCCTAGATCTGTCAGATTAAATATGGAAGCCTTACTTAGCAAACAGTTCGAGATCTGCAGCAAAATGTTCAAACTGTTTACATGTTGTCTCTGCAATGGCTGCTGCTACTTGTTTATTTATTTTGATTTCCATATTGACCTCAGCTTCTTTACACAACTGTAAAACAGTATAATAGACAGATGCCTTCATTCTCTGGAAAAATAAAATAGCATAGACTATAACAATAAAATTATCTTATCTCTTCAGGATTAAACTTTATAGGGCTACAAACCTGAATCAGTGGATTCATAGGATATGACAATTCCTTTGCATTTTTCAAATATATTTATACATTTATTCTCTATTACTAATAAATTTACCTATGTATGTTTTAAGGTGAAATTTTGGGGGGTTGGATGGCCGAATGGTTAGCACATGCACGCTGTATTGATCATAAGGTCTGTCAATGAGTCAACTGGCGTGGTTGTGGTTTCGATTCCCCGGTTGTAGTGACAAGGAGTAGGGTCGCCTGTCCAACCTTGTGGGGTTTCTCTGGGTCCTCCGGTTTCCTCACACTGCTAGTGCTAAAGACCCCTAAAGGCAAACGAATTATTTAAATAAAATTGAACCATGTGTTAGTCCCGAAATGAAATAGTTTATGTCGAGTGGACGTTAAGCGCCATTTCTCTCTCTCTCTCTCTCTCTCTCGTTAATGTGAAATTATTTCAAATGAGAATCTCTATGTTCCGGAGCAAGACAAATTCGCCATCCATTGTTAGTTAGTGTTACAGACGAACAACTGCATATATATCTACCACCCTACCCAGATTCACCTGTTTATAAGCTAAGTCTTCATATTCCTCTTCAATATTCGTATTAATTGTCGAGGAAGCCATTAATAACATCCACGGGGACCTGTTACCTAATCAAGTGATCGTTCTGTTTTGATTATGCAGTGATCTACTTTTACTTTATAAAATTAAAATTCCCGCCATTTCGAATATGAATTTTACGAGACGAAATCCTATACAGACATTAAAAATTGCGACATAATCAATTAACAGTAGTAATAATTAACTATGAAATGGTTTAGATATATGCTCTTAACGCATACATTTCAATAAATTTTACTTTTTATGAGTTTTCATAATTTTCGGCTCTGTAAATATTATTTATGTTTTTTTTACTTTGTCTCGATTCTCAAGACGGTAGATTTTATTATACATTTTGCACCTGTGATAATCGAGACTTTAAACATCTCGCGACAATTTCCGCGATTGTGTTTCATCATGGCTTCCAGACAACGTGAGGTTATGTAAAAAGTAAAGAATTTTTCGAATGTAAGACATCATACGTTAGCGTTAGAACTTTTATTCTAATATTTATTCAGGTAATAATCGTAGGGTTTGGTATAATAAAGTTTTAAGTTAGGTACTTCACTGAAATGAGTTTTACATGGCTTGCATTTCTCTGAAATGGCAAGGTCAAAAAAATCGGGTAATCCAGAAGCGTAGAAAAAAATTATTATAAACCCTATACAATAATTGAAATATTAGGTCTCGGTCCCCTATTTCATAGCATAGTACAATACAATTGCAAATCAAAATGTATAGCCTACAAGTATTTTCTGTAAGTATGGAAGGTTCAGACTGGACTGGTTGTCAGATTGAGCTAACGGAAATCATGACATGAGTCATCTCATGGGAGCCATCATATCCCATGTCGTGGAATTGTGGAACATTTTGTCAAGCAATCATGAAAAGATGTCACATGTAAATAGAATAAAGATTTGTAAGAGCTCTATCCTTTTTGATGACACAAAAAGATGTGGCCTCAGTAGGCCCTATGTCATATGTCACTATGACCATGTGTATGTTTAAGATCCATGAGGAAGAGCAAATCCAGAGTAGTCTCCCTCAATATTAGTATTTTACTTTTAGTCTCTAAATGATAAAATATTATGTTGACTTCACCTTTCAGACGAAATTGACCAGTTCTCTTTACATGGTTTCTTTCATTTTTATTCTACTTCTAGTCACTAAGTCAGGGTTAGCCAATAGTCACCAATTTTTTTTTCTTTCAGTTACGTTAATAAGAGAATATAAATGTCTGTAGTCATAGTAACGAGTAGTTAGAAAATGTCTGGAGTATTGAACCGACAACTTACAATGGATGATTCTCAGAGGGGTCAAGGCGATGCTGGAGGTCGTCAACTTGGTAATGGACACAGCCAAGGGTCAGCGCTACAATTCTTTGGTCAAGCAAAGAAAAGAATCAACGATATTTTTAAAGAAATTGGAGAATACATTGTGGAAACAGATAAATTTGTTGATGGTAAAACAAAAAATAATTATTATTTTGTTTATGAACATAAGACAGATGTAGAAATAAATGTGCCATTAAACAAATCAGATTTTTGAGTAGAATTTCCCTGTTTTTATGTAGGCTTCGGGTATTTGAAAAACATAAAGTCGATAATTTTAGATTTGTTTTTTTTTCTCCAAGCATGGGTATTAGACACCTGTCGCAGACTTTATCAAGTACAAAGCCCCTGTGCATCATTTGCATTTTCCATGCAAAAATGGATTCAGATTAATTATGTAACATTTAATTAAGAAAACAAAATCATATATAAAGTATATTTATTGTATTTTAGATGTGGTGTTATCAGGTCAGGATATTATTAGCCAGGAATGTTGTCGTGTTGTCAAGGGTTTCAGTCAGAGGGTTAATGGTATCATGGAAATATTGGCTCGAGATAGAATGAAAGTAGCCTTTTTTGGCAGGTAAAGTAGTTTATTGTTAAAATATATGGCTTGACATAGAAATTGTGTCTGCATACAGCTATATAAAAATATAGGCTCAGTTAGTATGATGCTTGCTCACTAAACCCTGTTATTTTTTTTGTGGGATTTTCTAAAAATTTCCGTTACCATATAAGTGTCAAATTTGGAACACTTCCAAAAATTGACAAGTAAAGGCGTCAGATTTGATTTAACTGAATTGATTTCTGCGTAAATCTGTTGTAATCAGTAATTTATGTATGTTTTATCTATGATTATTTCCAGGACGTCAAATGGTAAAAGTACTGTTATTAATGCCATGTTACGTGACAAGATCATGCCCAGTGGAATCGGTCATACAACTCACTGTTTTATACAAGTTGAAGGAACTGATTCCTCTGAGGGCTTTCTACTCACAGAAGGGTCTGATCAACCTCAGAGCATAGGGGTAAGTCGTTATGATGGAACAGAGATGCTCACACTTTTGTTATTTGTAAATTGTTACACTCAAGTCCATACCAAATTTGCTTCATAGCACACTGTGCATGATATATGCCTGTCTTCATTCGGCTGGTTGATGCAGCAAATTAGTGACAGTTGGAATTCGATATAAGAGTAGGCTGAAGCGCCACTGTCGGAGCAAAATTTCCCTCATATGCCCGCCTTCTTTAGCCCGGTCGGAGCAGAACAGTAGAATGTTCAACCCCATTTCATTTCACTGCAGCAAAGTAGGATGTTATGCTTTAATATTCAAATAAATGCGATGACATAGATGTCAATTTATGAACCGACAAATTCCAGTTGCCCTGGCGATTGAGGCATTTTTATGTTGTCCTCACTGCCGACTCTTTTCAATACCAATTGACAGCATTTATGATAATTATTAGGAGTATTTAACAAGAGGATCTGCATTCATATTTGGGCTATTCAAATAGTTCTCCAATCCCATTCAGACATCCTGAATAAAAATATTGTATGGAAAAAAAAATATTTGGATTGCTATTGCTTTGAGAAATTCTACTTTCACAATATTGCATTTTGCAAGAGGTTAAAAATTCTTCAAATGACGGTCAGTGGCTAGACATAGTATTTAATAATTGGTGTTCTTTTTTTACAGTCTATAAAACAGTTGGCTCATAATTTGAGTTCTGTAAAATTAGAAGAAAATTCCTTGGTTCGTATATTATGGCCAAAGAGTAAATGTCGTTTATTAAAAGAAGATGTAGTATTTGTTGATAGGTTTGTATGATTTGTAGACACTTGTAGATATGATTATTGATGTTTAAGGTCACTGCAGTCCCTGAGATATAAAAATAAGTGTACTGGGCTTTGGTATAACATGATGGAGATGTGTTCAATTCTAAACAGCTAGCTTATCACAAATTTATAATTGTAACAAATGTTTTAGCAGATACTTTAATTTTGATGTTAAGAATAGGATTTGAATCCCTCTAATGCTTCTTTTTCTCTATCTGTAAATTCCTAAGATATCATATACAATCTTCCAACTGAATCTGGAAAAGTTACAGAATTCGAATCTTGTATTGTTTACATTGTAGCATAATTAATACAGTTTTGCTTGTTACTGCATCCTATTCACTTATATTCTCTTAATAGTCTTACTTAAATGATAAATTGTAAACACTAATGTTCTCCTGAATAAAATACTGTTTAAACGAATTAATACAATTTTCGAACTGGATCATGAAAAGTTATAGAATCTGACACCTGACATTTGTTTAATTATCACATTATTAATTTTGTTGATTTCAGTCCTGGTATTGATGTAACACAAGAATTAGATTCATGGATAGATAAATATTGTCTTGATGCTGATGTTTTTGTGTTGGTTGGAAATGCTGAATCAACCTTAATGCAAACAGTAAGTATATCTATTAGTATACACAATTGTCTGCTGTATTGTATAAAGAAAGATATACAGAATCTAGAGAGAGAGAAAACAATGGGTTTTAACTTCCACTTAACACAAACTAGGTTATTTCAGCTATTTGTTTGCTTGTAGGTTTGTTTTAGCAAAGGGAGGAAAATGGAGAACCTGAAGAAAACCCACTAGGTTTGAAAGGCTACAGGTTGTCATGTAGAAGCTTAGGATCGAAACCATGCCACTTGACTCAATTACAGACCTTATGATCTGAAGTCCATGCATTACACAGCTCAACCAGCCACAATGTCAGCAAGCCCCCCTCTTAAACTGAAGGGGGTTGGGGGTTGGATGGCCGAATGGTTAGCATATGCACGCTTTATCATAAGGTCTGTCATTGAGTCCACTGTTGTGGTTTCGATTCCCTGGTTGTACATGACAAGGAGTAGGGTCGCCTGTCCAACCTCGTGGGTTTTCTCTGGGTCCTGCGGTTTCCTCCCACTTCTAAAGACCCCTACGCGAAACGAATTATTGAAATAGAATTGAACCAAATGTTAGTCCCAATATGATCTTGTTTGTGTCAGGTGGATGTTAAACCCCATTTCTCTCTCTCTCTCCCTTAAACTAAAAAAACGATAACTTTATGCCCTCAATTTGTAAAATAGTATAACACATATTTTGTTTATTTTCAGGAGAAAAATTTCTTCCACAAAGTTAGTGAACGTCTGTCCAAGCCGAATATTTTTATTCTCCAAAATCGTTGGGATGTTTCTGTGTTAGAGGAAGATGCTGATGATGTAAGATATTTTTCAGCCAATCAAATGCACTGTATTATTTTTATGGAAAATAAATTACAAAATATTGCCAGAAATTGATCTAAGCAACATATTTTGTAGGGCACCCAAGATATGCAAAAAATAGTTTTCAACATCCCCATCAACCAACAGGTTTCAATTTAACCCCCCAAAAAACCTCCAAAAGTAACCTTTTTCTCCATCAGGTGTTTTTAAATAGAGCAGTCCTAATGCAATAGGCATAAATATTTCGTTATATATCTATTTATTTATTCGATTGTGTGTTTATTGTCCCATGCGGAATAATGTTGGGAGTGATATATAAATGAACTCGGTCTGTCTAGGTTTTGTTGCCAGAACATAAACTGTCTAAATTAACCTATATGTACAATCATCAACTTGTACACATTTCTTTGATTTAATTAATGTACACATCTTGTCAAACCTCCAAAGGCTAATATCTTCACTTGCAATAGAGTAATTGGAATGAAATTTTCAATATATTCATTTTACATTATCAATTTTCGAACTATTATAGCAAGAGCGACCAACTCTTTATCTACATCTTACATATTGTATCTTTAATAATCAATTTAAGTACAATGAAGCCGTGAAAAATTGAAATGGCGGACTGCCACTTTCACAATTTAGACTTGAAACGTTGATGATTGAGTGGTGTTGTTTATTTATTTTCTAGGTTCGTAAACAACACAGTGATCGTAATCTACAGTTTCTAATAGATGAGTTGAAAGTTGTGGACAAAAAGGAAGCAGAAGACAGATTATATTTTATATCGGCACGAGAAGCTCTTGTTTCACGATTACATGAAGATAAAGGCACACCAACACCCAGTAAGTGTATAGAAAATTCTTTTGGGCATATATAATGTTTTTACTTGTGGTAGTATTAAAGATTATCTTGGCTTGGCCAAAAATAACCTCAGATGTTTTAACCTTAGTTCTCATTTCTCAGGTGTGGAAACTGCAGAGTTGACAAGAAATTGTTTCTAGTTGTTCAGATTGGACAAAAAACTAAATGTCCATCCATGTGCATTTGGAACTTGAAGAAGAGACACAAATTGTCATCCTTGCATTGCAGACGTAACTATAAAAGTGAAAATAACCCTATGTTAGTCTTAAAATGACCAAATTGTTGTGTTGACAAAACTTTAAACCCCGTTCCAATTCCAATTATTTTATGATGCCAGCCTCGTGTGTTTTCTCCGGGTCCTTCAGTTTCGTCTCACTGCTAAATAAAGCCCCCTACGCTACGCGCAAGCGAATTATTGAAATAAAATTGAACCATATGTTAGTCCCAAAATGACCTATTTTGTTTCGAGTGGATGTTATACCCCATTTCTCCCTCTCTCTATTTCATGATGCTATCTCTTCATAAGCTCAAGACTTGGCTTGTTACAAGCCTGAGTGATTTGAATAAATATATAAATAAGAAGTCTGTATATTTTGCCATTGTGTTTTTATAGCTGGTAGTTTACAAGAAGGTTTTCATATGAGAATGTTTGAATTTGCGAATTTCGAGAGAAAATTTGAGGTGAGTTAAATTAAAGCTATAATTTAGTAATATCTCAAGTTCTGATTTTGCTGGTTAACTATTCACTGTGTTAGATAATCTACTATTATACTTGGAATATTTGGTGTCATGTACAAGGCAGGGTACGCTACTTCTCAAAGTGTTTGTTGATATCCTTGCATTTGTTAGCTCTAAGTAGTGACAGGTTTCATGCACCAGCCAAAGGGTGACCACCTGTTCCGCATTTCATGGCACAATCCTGCATTGCGCTGGACAGTCCCATCGCAATCTCATGCTTACAGCGTTCGGGACAAGCAGCTCCGCCACACACAGAGCCACAGAAAATAATATAGTTTTAGAGCAACATATATTTTTTTAAATGTCCTGCAATGTGATCAAGCAAAGGTGGTCACCCTATAACCAGCCATGATGCAACTTTTTATTTAGTGATGAGTATTTACCATTTCTAATCACCTTGGGGTGGGGGGGAGGGTGGCCGAATGGTTAGCAAGTGCGCTGTATCATAAGGACTGTCATTGTGTCAACAGGCGTAGTTTCGAATCCCCGGTTGTACGTGACAAGGAGTACCCCTACGCGCAAGCGAATTATTGAAATAAAAAATTAAAAACCATGACCTAGTTTGTGTCGCATGGACTTTAAACCCCATTTCTCTCTCTCTAAACACCTGATACCACTTGTGCAATGCAGTGTATACTTATCATATCTAGAACATCTGATAGTTACTATCTCTTAATTATTTGAGAAGTTTTGGGACTGTGTTAAGACAAATATTTACTGGTGTATTATACGTGTAATGCACATGTAGGCTACAATAATCACATTGACCATATATGGCATTCTAGCAGTAAGAGATTAGATTAATATTTTTTAATTTGAATCAGCAAAAAGCATGCCATGGCTTTTTGCCCTTATTAATTTGATTATATGTACCTTTGTTTTGAAGGAATGTATATCAAAATCGGCGGTACAGACAAAATTTGAACAACATACAGCTCGGGGTAAAAATATAACATCTGAGGTTCGTGGTGTCATGGAAAACACGTACATAAGAAGTCTAGAACTTACGTAAGTTTCATATTTTACTTGTATTTATATTTACAATAGATAAACAGTTAATATCAGGAATCTTGTCATATAACTTTAACTCTTAAGCTATGCACCCTTTAAACATGTACTAATTATCTGATATGTTTCTATTTTTAGTGAAGAACAACTGAGTGTAAGAAGAGGAAAGAATGATGAATTAGATTATTTAGGGAAACAATTAAAACTGTTGACACAGGAAGTGAAAGATAAAATTAGATCAATGGTTGAAGATGTTGAGAGAAAGGTAAGAGGGTCATGTGATAGCCTTCTCAACACAGTGCTGCACAGTGGGGGGGTTTAATGGCCGAATGGTTAGTGTGTGAATGCTGTATCAAAAGGTCTGTCATTGAGTCAACTATACTCAATTTTATACAGCAAGTCAGTATTTGGTTGGGTGGTTATCTATACGCTAAAAATTTGTTTGTGGCGTGTCCTGTATATTATGACCTTTAATTCCAGGTTGCCAGTGCATTAAATGATGAAATACGTCGTCTTTCGCTTCTTGTAGAAGATTTCGATCGACCATTCCATCCAGATAATTTATTATTAAACGTCTATAAAAAGGTCAGTAGGACACAATTTATTATCGTAATATTGTCAAAATGTATTTTATTTAAAGCATAGAATTGGAATATTTGACTTTCAGTGCCAACAGATATTCTTCTTGATTTATCAACTGTGGTAGTCGAGCTATAGGGCACCAATTCCTGTCATGGATGCTGACTCACGAATCTGGAGGTCGGGTGTGCGATCCCTGCATTGGCCGAGATAGTTCATACAGATTTTCCTGTGTGGTTCCCCCTTGTCAGTGATGCAGGACAGGAGGGCCTGACAAGGACAGCTGTCTAGTTGTTTGGATAGGATGAAAAACCGAGGTCCCGTGTACACATTGGCATGCATGTAAAAGATCCCTTGACAGTTGGAAATCGATATAAGAGTGGCGGTAGTGCCGCTGTCGGGGCAAAATTTCCTTCATAGCACACTGTATGACATTTCATTGTCATGGGGAGAGAAGAACCGCAGCATAGTTCTGTTCCCTGACATGATGATTAACACTGAGATGTATATGAATTAATCCAGATTAAAGTGAAGGAAACCGGACCTGTCGACCGTTGAACACAATATCTGTTACATTTCTATTGGTTTTGTTTGTAAATTCAGAAACGAAATGGGGTTTAACATAGGTCTTCTCTGCACTAACCGAGCTAATAAAGATAGGTATAAAGTATGCTGTTAGTGATATACACATTACCTTGATTTTTTCATCTTGTCCGAACTATTAGACACTTTTCCTTGCTAAATTCTCTGTCCTGCACAATTGATGATGGGAAAATCAGACTGAAAAATTCTGAGGAACTTACTCAGCCAACACCAGAATCCACACATAATTGGACAATTAATAGCCAAATCCTTTTACCATTAACCCAGATTAACGCGTATATGTGTCAAAGCGAAAGTAGACAATTATGGTTTAGACTGATGTAAAGGTTAGCTTTTACCCAATTAGTAAGATGAATATCCCTGGAAATTATTTGTATTTGTCAAAAATTCAGGCATTAGTAGCTGACATTTTGTATTTTATGTCAGACATACATTAATAATATTAACCTTTGAACCTTGAAAATATTGTGGGTGCCGCATACCCTATCCTGACTTTACAGCGTGATTTTGCAAAAATGACGTCATTTTAATTGGAAATTAATATATGTGTAATTATAATTGTGTGATATTGGAGCAAAGATATTTAAACAGAAAATGCGCTACAGCGTCAAAGTCGGTTTTGCGGCATTTCAGCCTCTAAGAGTTAAAAATAGAGAGATGGTGCCTGATAAAACATGAATTTGTGTCGGATAATGTCTGTGACACGTGCCTTATTTCTAGACTTGAAGATGTTAAATGAAACAAAATTGATTCAATCTATTTTTGACCGTTTGTTTGAATTTGAATTTATGTGTCAATGTTTATAAGGAACTACATGTGTATGTGGAGCAGTGTCTGTGTCAGAATCTAGGAGGTAGATGCACTGGAAATATAACAAAAAAACTTGATTGTGCTGAATTCTTCATGGCTGGTGAGGTTATCTTCCCCTTTACCTGTTAAAACACCAGCATGAAATACATGTATATATATATATATACCAGCAGTAGCCATCTTGTCTTCCTCTTTTTACATGTTTTTATGTGGTGTTTTGTTTATAAACCTTTACATCAAATCACATCATGTAGGACAAGAAATTTACAAATTTACAAAGATGTTATGGCCGACTTGTCTTTTCAGTATTTGTTGTAAAAAAGCTTCTGATCATCTGTTTGAGAGTTCGAATCCCATTCAAATTACACTGTTCTGTGAAAGTTAAATGTCTAAAATGAATATCAATCCAAAAATAATTTAATATCATTAAGTAATTGCAAAGATACTTTGTGGTAAATGGAAAATTTTGCAACATTCGGCAACCTTTGAAGACGGTGTAAAATTCTTTTGATAGGCCTCTTATTAATCTGATTGAATAAAAACCGGGAGATCATCTATTCTTGATATTTTGGTTTTCTTAATTAGATGTCAAATAATCAATTTGAATACATTTAAGCATCGAAATGCATTATGTAAGAGCTAAATCTGCCTATTGCAGGTCTTTTTATGACATCAAATAACATGTATATTAAACTTTAAAAATTTATTAACATTACAAACAGATAATCAACTCTCTCATCCATCGGATGGCTCTGTTTTTAAGTAGATTAGAACAATAAAATAGGGAATCAAGACTTAGTCTCGTTTGTCAAGTACTATTTTTACGGTAATAAACAATCTATGTTACACTGTGATAAAACTTCAAACACTCATAACTTCCCACAGAATAAAGTAATTTGACTGAAATTCTCAATTTTTAAACTATTATAGCAAGAACGAGTAGCTCTGTATCTAAATCTCACATAATGCATCTTTAGGTCGTGAAAAATTGTAAATAAAAAGGGTGATCAACAACTTAAATCAAGATCTGATGATGATAAAACCTCTGAGACAACCTCCGAAATCCTAATGGTCATTTAATTATGCTGATTAATTAGGACTAGAGTTAACGGTAGCCTAAAAAAGATTATGTCTCACTACCGGTAATGAGAAAATTACGTTGAAGTTTAAGAAATTCTTAGAGTAAAACTAAATATTGTCATAGATAGTGCTGGGTATTTTGACTAGTCACAATATGATACGTATCACAACACAGCTGTCACGATACAGTTTGAACCATGACACATAATCAGGTTAAAAATTGGACACACAATTTGGATACTTGATTATTCTGTTGACATAATCTGTTGACATAATCTGTTGACATAATCAGGTTACAAATAGAACACCCAACTTGGATACTCGATTATTATGTTGACATCATTATCTGTGAAAGTTTTTCGAATTGTGTCAACTACTGTGAGTCGTACTTTGCGATTCGATACAGTGTATTGCGGAAAGATAAAATCATGATCGATTTCAAAATATATCATGTCAGCACTTGTCATTCAACGATTGGCTAACTACATTGTACTTGTTCAGAATTAGCACCATTCATCGTTTTGTTCAATTTGTAACTTTTTTTTCCAATATTTTTTTCTTTTTTTAAGCTTTTTGTGTGTTTGGTTTTTGTATAGCATGTGAGCTATGAAACTTTCCATTACTTAATTGAAAGGGGATCATGGTGGGTAAGACGCTAGCTCACTATCCTGGAGGTCGGGTGTTCGATGCCTGCATTGGCTAAGAAAGTTCATCCAGATTTTCCAGCGTGGTTCCCCTTTGTCAGTGATGCCTAAAAAGGACAGCTGTCTAGTCGTTCGGATGTGACAAAAAAAAAATGAGGTCCCGTGTACACATTGGAGTGCACGTAAAAGATCCCTTGACAGTTGGAATTCGATATAAGAGTAGGCCGTAGTGCCGCTTTCTGGGCAAAATTTCCCTCATAGCACACTGTATGGCGTATGCCCGTCTTCATTAGCCCAGTTCAGGGCAGAACAGTAGGACGTTAAACCCCATTTCATTTCATTTGCACTTAATTGAAGAATTACTCAGATTTGTAACTCACCTCGGTATTCGATTGAAAGTTCTGAGATTGAATTCTCTCAAACCCTCATAAAGCAAAATGGGGTTTAAAGTCTTACGTTCCTGGGCTAACGAAGTTAATGATGACTGGTGCGCGCCAACCCTTCATTGAATTCCAACTGTAAAGGTTTGTCTTTACCTGTCCTTGGAGGGACCTTTGTTTTTCATCCCATCCCATCCAAACAACTTTATTGAAATTTGAGTAAAACAGGAGTTAAAAAATGGAAAGTTCTATAGCTCATGGATCCATGGGGCTTTTTTTGGTGTATTTATTTTTTATTAATGCACTGCTTGCTTCGTTCTATTTTCTTGGTGTTTAGGAAATGCATGCCCATGTAGAACAGACTTTGGGTCGGAATCTCCAGCTTCGATGTTCTACGGTTTTGTTACAAGGTATAACAGATACACAAAATCAGATGACAGGTAAACATCTTTCTCACATCTCGAGTTTTAATAGTAAGGGCAGGATGACCACAACACAGATAAACAGATTATACACAAGAAAAAACCTGCTTTATCTTCCTGAAAGTAAAATTCAAATCTGGCTAATTCTATGGTAATAGAATCAGCCATCTATATAAATGGGCATTGGCCCATAAATAGGGTAGGAAATAAACTAACTAATATCTCAAATGTTCTGTATTATATAAACTTAATATGTTGAGAAATTAAAAACTAAGAATTGGTATGGGTCACATCATCTTTCTCTTACGGTATATCACCTTTAACATTAACTTATTAATATATTTCATAGATGCTTACGTTAAAATAAATGGTATTAGTCACACAATTTTACTGTTAAATTATCCAAAATCATTAATCGAATATTATTTAAATATTTGATTGAGAATTAGTATTGATCACATCATCTTTCTCTTACGGTATATCACCTTTAACATTAACTTATTAATATATTTCATAGTTGCTTACGTTAACATAAATGGTATTGGTCACATGATTTTACTTGCACATTATTCAAAGTCATTATTCGAATAGTATTTAAATATTTGATTCAATTTAATTGGTAAATACTTGCAAGGTTTTCAGGCTTTTTCTTCTTTTTAGATTTCTATAAATTGTGAATCTTTTAAATCAAAATCTTTTTTTTTTGATATCTCATTATGTATTGAATTTAGTGTTATAGCATTGATTACATCTAAATATTTTGTGTAGGAAACAAAAACAATTATTATATACCATTAGTTTAAATCGACAATGAAATGAGTTAGAATGACCATGAAAAGTTCAAATGATTAAATGCAAAGGAACGGATCAATTTAAAATAGCTCAAACGTACTTGACCGATTGGTAAAGGTAGCAATATGTGTAGGCAATATATATTTAAGTTTTTAAGAAATTGTAATATGTACTTGAAGTCTGTAATATGATTGTTGTGGGATATATACATGTTTGTGTTGTGTGAGGTTCAGTCAGACCCATTGAAATTACTGGGAGTACTCAATTGGCAGGCCGGAATTATTTGAATTTATGCGATTGCAATTGATTTGCTAGGAATTCAGTCTACTCACATTTTGACCAATCAAAAACATGTGATGTGAACAGAATTGTGATGTAATCAAGCGTTTCAGCTATGGTTATTGGTCGAAATAGTATTATATTCGGTTGGGAAACGCCTAGTCGCACAAAAATTATTGTTTTTACTTGGATCAGCTCATTTAGAAGGATTGAGAGAAAATTCATTTCTGGAATTTACAGTTGAGTATCTCCAATAATTTACGCATGGATGGGGAGGGGAATAATTCCTTTGACGTTATTATATGAATTATAAATTTAGATTGCATTGTAATTGTTTATATATTATAACATATTTAAAATAATTTGATAAGAAATCAGATTAATAATTCACATGAAAATTTTTGAAAAATTTCACTAAAATGTTTTTGAAAGTTATCACAATTTATTTTTTGAAAAATATTGTTGAATTATTTTTAGATTGTTAAGTGAAAAAAGAGGAATATGTTGTATTTAAGAGATATTCACATAAATGTCTGTAACATAAACTTTATACAGCCATCCAATCAAATGCCCTTGTTTATTATTATACACTACTTTACTAGACAGCAGTGAATACTTGTAGTATTTTTTCATACATGTGGAAATGCTTTACGATTTAGTCTTCTCACTTTGGATTGTAAATAGCAACTTTTACTCCAAAACTACAAATTGTGTTATCTATATTGATCATTGTATTTATATTCATTTCTTTCAAGCCATACACAAGGAGTAGGGTCGCCTGTCCAACCTCGTGGGTTTTCTCAGGGTCCTCTGGTTTGCTCCCACTGCTAAAGACCCCGTACGCGCCAGTGAATTATTGAAATAAAATTGTACCATATGTAAGTCCCGAAATGACCTGGTTTGTGTCGAGTGGACGTTTAACCCTATTTCTCTCTCTTTCAAGCCATACTTGATCTATTTTTGAGTTTGTTTTTCTGACTTATTCCTTTTTTTGTAGTATGGACAAATTTAAATACAAAATTCGACAAATAACGATCATATTATTTATACTTTAAGAATACATGTATGAAAGGTAATTGTGATTTTAATCCATGCAGACTACAGTAAATAAATAAGCATTTTTTGTGGTTTTAGTGTCAAACATTATACTGATATGATTTATCTCCCCTTATTTTCCAGAACGATTATCAGCATTATTACCAAACGAAACTCGACAGCATCTTTTTAATCAAATACCTAAACGGGACTTTGAAATTGCCTACCGTTTAGACTGTAGAAATCTCTGTGCTGAATTCCGTGAAGATATAGAATTCCGTTTTTCATTTGGACCAGCTGCCTTGATGCAGAAATTGATGGGATCGAAAAGTGCTAGATCAGCTTTGTTAGGGGCCACCAGTTCAGTAAGTTTTATATTCTTTTAAATGGGGGGGTTGGATGGCTGAATGGTTAGCGTGCGCACGCTGTATCATAAAGTCTGTCATTGAGTCGACTGGCGTGGTTTCGAATCCCCGGTTGTACGTGGAAAGGAGTAGGATCGCCTGTCCAACCTCGTGGGTTTTCCCCGGGGCCTCCGGTTTCCTTCCACTGCTAAAGACCCCTAAGCGCAAGCGAATTATGTTAATAAATTTAAACCATATGTTAGTCCCGAAATGACCAAGTTTGTGTCGAGTGGACGTTAAACCCCATTTCTCTCTCTCTCTCTCTTTTAAATGGGTTGACTGTTGTAGTTCCCTGCCCATTGGAGACTGCAGGGGATTATTGAAATCCGTTCTTGTTTAGGTTTCACTAATAATGTAAGCTGTGTATAGTTTTAAATAGGTTGACTATTGCAAAGAGGTAATGAAGGTGATCAGGGCTCGGTTGTCCAAAGCATATGGAAATGTCTTCTTTGATTGGCATTTAGTAATTGAACATATTAGCACAAGGTACAATTTTATGGATACAGACAATTACTGAGGATGCTCTTGTCTTTATCAAGCGAATGATACAGATATGTGAATAGTAGACAAATATATACAGAATATTGCAAAATGTTGGGTAATTTATTCAAAATAATGTTAGGGGAATATGAGCATTATATTGATATCATGTCCTTGGCTGATTATTGGTTTCATATTCAGTAGACCAACTGAAAAGATTGATAAGTTGATACATAAAATCAGCTATAATTCGATAAATTCTGGGTTAAAAACATAGTAACATGTCTGACACTCCAGGAGGAAAGTTTCCACTGTCCATATATGGGTAGGTGGTTCTCGACGTCATGAGGCATAAGGACCAATCATCAAAATTATGTAATATTTGTTCATTGAATTAATAGACAGAGTTATTTCAAGGCCATTGTCCATGTTAAAAGACTGATTTAGATTCTATCGAGTTAAACACGCATTGGGTTCTTTAGAGAGCAGATACCATGTAGTTTCGTTTGGAGAGACCGTTGATGTTCAAGAGACACCATCTGGATTGAGTAGACCCCAGTGATTTGTGTTAGAGCCATATGATGTTACCCGGGTAGTCAGTAAACTCGATCTGCTAGTTAGGGGGTGGAGAGAAAGACATGTTAATTTTGAGTATTGGGCTGACCTTAAAAATATCTTTGTTTCACCAAACCCGACCCACAATCGAGGAGAAGGGTCGGTAGGTCGGTTTTTTTTTCAGATTTTTTTTTTTAAGTCAGAGAAATCAATACAGAAAACTTATTAGCTGTATACTACAGATTCATTAATTTTGTTTAATGAATTTTGGGTCTGACGTAAAAAGTAACGAACTTAAAGTTTTTATTAAACTTAAGGGCTAATTTGACAGCTTGATAATTTTCCCGGTGGAAACATTCGTCTTTATTGGCAAACAAATCAATGACATCGCGATTTTTCGTGATGCACGACTCGCACACGATTTGCCACGAACTTGAAGTGTGAAACTCCTTCAACACGTTTTTAACGATCGTGCGGGTTGTGCCTTCATTTTTCTTGAAAACGGATATTAAAAATATCGTCGTCATGTTTAAAACGACGCCCCACAGACATAGAGGCAGAATCATTTCGTGGTAATGGACGTGCTTTCGTCTGCAATCATTTTATTGAGAAGCGACACCTATGTCGCTTTCATCTTGATCAACCAGTTTCAATAATGAATCAAACCATAGCCATAGTAAAAGGAAATATATCTCGTGATATATTTCAGGTTGACACAAAAAATAAAATAAAAAGATCGTGGAAAAGTGCAATAAAATAATTTAAGTCGGGGGTGGTTTTAGTCAGTCGGTCGCGTTAGGCAAAACAAAGATATTTTTAAGGTCAGCCTTGTAATGTAACCTATGTATCCAGTGCTTGACATAAAAATGTAGAAATGAACTGTTGCATTGTTGTTCCTTGTAGACAATCTTCTTAGTTGGTGATGAAACATAAAACATGTGTTTATATCCCAAAGATCTTGGTTCTCATCCGATATTCGCGAAGATCAGACCGTAACCTCCTGGATTATGGCCCCTGTTTGACCGAAAAATTATTTTGTGAAAATCGGACTGAAACTGGGGGACAAAATGGCTGCTCCCTGTACGCAAATAGTATTAAACTTAAATGAAACTTTGACAAAACTTAAACAGTCATTGTTTTTTAAGGCGAGCAATCACTCTCGAGCACCTGCCGCGCACCTGAATGTCGACCGAGGGGAGGCTTTTATTATCCCTCCCCTTAAAATTGAAAATCGCTCTCCTTTACAAGTCATGGGGGGGGGGGGGGTATTATCATTTATGAAACCAGGAATGACCCCCCTTACATGCAGTTATTGATCTTCATACACACAAGTAATCACTCTCCTTAATAATCGATTATTTCAATTTGTCGATTAAGGGAAGTTTTTCTCGGCTCCCCTCTAAAATACAAATAACAATGACTGCTTAAAATGTGTTTATATCCCAAAGAGCTCAGGGGCTTTGGATATTCGATCATATCAGACCATAACTTCCTGGATTATGGCCCCTGATTGTACAACTGTTGCACCATAATGAAGGTTGCGTTCAAATTTCGGGAAAATGGGCGCTCCTTGTACGCAAATTATGTCAAAGTATGTAATACTAAGGTTGTGGAATCTCTAGAGGTCAAAACTTTTGTCCTATTTTGATGAAATTTAAAACATATGTTTGTATCCCAAAGATCTAAATCCCTTTCGATATTCGCACATTTCAGACCATAAATTCCTGGATTATGGATCCTGATTTTGTGATTAATTGCGGTGTTATTTTTTAGATTGTTCTCTATCCATCTCTTGCAAAATGTGATCTTGTCTTGCCTGGCAACTGCTGGTCAATGATTAAATCAACATTGTGTTGACAAGATGTTATATTATATTTTAGATTAGTCAACCACCTGCTAACAGAGCGGCTGGTGATGCTCCTGGTTTTACTGAACATGATAACGAAGTTCTTGCCTCCATCTTGTCTACTTTTGCTTCACTGACTTCAAGGTCGTCGTTAGGGACAGTTGCTGTAGCAGGAGTGGTATCTTGATTTGAATTTTTTTGAAAACATAGATTTATAACATTTATTATTTTATATCCCTGAATATGTACAAGTACATGTAGATTAGTTTAGTCGTAAAGTTTTTAGAATTGCAGATTTCTCAGTCTTGAAAAGAATTGACTTCTTGGATTTGAACTGTATGTGACTCATAGATGGTAGTGGGCAGAGAAGAACCATAGGATTTTTTAAGCCATGTTCTCACTTGTCAGCTGTGGCATCTGCAGGGCTGACAAGTAAAGTTTTGCATAGTCGTTCGGATGGGACAAAAACCAGAGGTCTCCAATATGCATGTTAATGAGCACGTAAAAGAAACCTAGGCAGTTGGCAGTTACCATTATGTTAATCTCAGCACTGTAATCCGGGTATTATTTAATCTTGTGTATTTATCACTAAATCTCATACAACATGACTGCTGCAGTATTTTGTTAACGAGAAATTAAACTCCATTTCATTGTATTACTCATTAGCTTATGCCACTTCATAATGGCTATGAAAGTTATGATTTTGATTTTTTTTTTTGTTATTTTTGTTGGGGGGGGGGGGTGGATGGCTGAATGGTTAGCGTGTGCACTCTGTATTATAAAGTCTGTCATTTAGTCAACTGGCGTGGTTTCGATTCCCCGGTTGTACGTGACAAGGAGTG
The DNA here is from genome assembly GCF_932274485.2 of Patella vulgata. Classification (NCBI taxonomy): domain Eukaryota; kingdom Metazoa; phylum Mollusca; class Gastropoda; family Patellidae; genus Patella; species Patella vulgata. The sequence continues at coordinate 13,016,834 of NC_065885.2, forward strand.
GGGTCACCTGTCCAACCTCGTGGGTTTTCTCCGGGTCCTCCGGTTTCCTCCCACTGCTAAAAATCCCTACGCGCAAGCGAATGATGGAAATGAAATTGAACCATGTGTTTGTCCCGAAATGACCTAGTTTGTGTCGAGTGGACGTTAAACCCCATTTTTCTCTCTCTCATCCTTATTTTGGTTTTATTTTATTTCACCCCGAATGTCTATATTATGTATTTCTATATTATAGTTGGCTAAAGCTGCTGGTTGGCGTGTTATCGCTGTTACTGGTGCCTTATATGGTCTCTTATATTTATATGAGAGATTAACCTGGACAACCAAGGCTAAAGAAAGAGCATTTAAACAACAATATGTGGAATATGCCAGCAGTAAATTACGACTTATTGTAGATTTAACAAGCTCTAATTGCAGTCATCAAGTACAACAGTAAGTTGAATTCTCTATAGGTGTAACTTTTAAAACATAATTTAGTTATTAAGCACCTGAAATCAGACAACCATTTGCTACTCAGTGGAACTGTTACATTACATTCTATCTGTTGTTCACACTGTTAAATTAGTCCTTCCATCTGTCCGTTTGCACTGTTTAATGTGTCCTTCCATGTATCGCTTTGCACTGTTAAATGTGTCCTTCCATCTGTCCCTTCACACTGTTAAATGTGTCCTTCCATATGTCCCGTCACACTGTTAAATGTGTCCTTCCATCTGTCCCTTTGCACTGTTAAATGTGTCCTTCAGACTCCTTCCATCTGTCCCTTTGCACTGTTAAATGTGCCTTCCACATGTCCCTTCACACTGTTACATGTGTCCTTCCATCTATCCCTTTGCACTGTTAAATGTGTCCTTCAGACTCCTTCCATCTGTCCCTCCTCACTGTTTAATGTGTCCTTCCATCTTCATTAGATTTATGTTAATTTCATTAGAATTTTATGTTATTTTCATGGGGATAACTTTAGCTAAGTAGGTTAGACACTGGCTCGCTAGCCTGGAGGTCAGGTGTTCGATCCCTGCATTGGCCGAGAAAGTTCATCCAGATTTTCTGGTGTGGTTCCCCCTTGTCAGTGATACAGAACGAAGGGCCTAACAAGGACAACTGTCAAGTCATTTGGATGGGACGAAAAACCGAGGTCCCGTGTACACATTGGCGTACATGTAAAAGATCCCTTGACAGTTGGAATTCGATATAAGAATAGGCCGTAGTGCCGCTGTCCGGGCAAAATTTTCCTCATAGCACACTGTATGGCATATGCCCGTCTTCATTAGCCCGGTTCGGAGCAGAACAGTAGGACGTTAAACCCCATTTCATTTCATTTCATTTGTTATTTTCATTAAATTTATATGTTATTTTCATTAAATTTATATGTTATTTTCAGAGAATTAAGTTCAACGTTTGCACGATTATGTCATCAAGCTGATATTTCTAAAAATCAACTAAAAGAAGAAATAAAAATGTTAGATTTAGTTATAGAAAAACTGAAAGAAACGACAAATAAAGCTAAAACTTTAAGGTAAATTTTGTATATTAGTGGGTAAAGAGTTGTACATGTTTTGTTGTAGTCTGGGAATATTTGAAATTCAGTGTTGCGAGTGACAAGGAGTAGGATAGCCTGTCAAAATCATTGGTCTTCCACAAGCTACTAAAGAACCCTAAAGATATTCTTTTTGTTGTCACTGAGGAGTGAAAAGGTCATATTCAGGTTTTGGTAAGTTGTTCAGGAGAGTCAAAAAAGTGAATTTTGTAGAATGTTCCAAATACAACCTTATGACTCCCCACCGGCAATATGTAAAGCGATTCGCTAGTGTGGTTACTCATTTGGCGCCGATCGAATCGGACGAACGATACAACTGTATGATTTAGCTAATGTGTCCACCACTTTAGTGTTAGCCCCTATATGGCCATTTTGTTTTATTCTCTCATGATTTACAGGTGCCCCCTTGGTGAGCTTAGTGTTGCCCTTGTCAGTGGAGCCCGATGGAGGACCTTGCAAAGTATAGTGTCAAGTCAATCAAATGGGATGAAAAACAGGTGCCTTGTGCCTATTGGCATGTACGTAAAAGAAGCCTTTCAATTCAAAGAAGTGTAGGTGTAAACCCATCATTATTAGCTCGATTGGCGCAGAATAGTTTGACGTGAAACTTCATTTCATAAAATATAAAAATGTTATTGTGTATTTCAGGAATAAAGCTGATTGGTTAGACACAGAGTTAAATAGTTTTACCAGTTCGTATCTCACAGATTCAACATGATATAACTGAAATCTATAAATATTTAACTTGAAGGCGAACATAGTTACATCTCTATGTGGTTATAAGGACTATAGTTGAACTAAAATATATCCAGATTAACGCTGGGGTATAATCAGGTGTGGAAATAATATCTGTGTGCCTGGCAATGTCTGTGACAGGTGCCTCGTTTCCAGACTTGAGAATATTGGTAAATATGTGAGATCGGAATCTGCTAGAAGAGAAATGATCAATGTAGTTCTCAGTAAACAAACAATGGAAAAGATTAGAATCGGAAGTATTTTTGTTTGAAACAACCTTCAGCAATAATCAAGTATAGTTGTGGTGAGATTTCAATGAACTTGGATACACGATTTTGACCAGAAGTCCCACCCGTGGATAAATTATTGAAGTAATGATCTGTAAATATTAGTTGCTTTAGCAGACGTGTTCTTTATTGACTTCGGAGGTTTTGTTTAAAAAAAGGACCACACATGGCTTTACGTAAGTTGCAGGAAGTAAGCTTATTTTTTGTGCAGTTTTGAGGTCTATAATTAATTTATTAATGAATTGTAGTGCTTAAAACTTGAAGAGTATCAATCTAAAATTTCCATGTTTAGAAACTTTCTCCCAAATGTTTTTAATCCCACGACGAAAACAAAACAAAATACACCCTGTATGTCCTTTTTTACATCAGGGGCATATCTCATATACCGTTCAAGATATTTTTATGAAACTTTGTATACACATCCATCTATAAAGCATTTGTGTCTTCGACTAACAAGAACTTTCTCTAATTGATTCTTTTCCTGTTTCCATGGTAACAAATTTGACTTTTCTTGGGGTGAAATGTCTCTTGAGAGATGATAGGCCGATACTCTTTGATTTTACTGAAATATATATTTGTGTATTGTATAACTAGGGGTAACATGTAGAATCCTTGCTTTATATAGACTGTTTCACATTTGTGTAAATTATTCAAAATATCTGACCATTGAGATGTTTCACTTAAGAACGTTCTTGCCTTTTTTTCTATTTTCTGTTTTTAAAAAATGTAAAGAGTTAATGAATGAGTGTATTTTTACAATCATTTAACTTTACATCCATGTAGCTATGACATCAAGGATCAATTCGACATATTGGAGTCTGAGATTATTACCGGTAGTGACGTCACATTGACACCATGTGACAAGGCAAGCCAAAAACTAACATCATCTCTTAAGTACCATATTATAACAACTCTTCAAATAATTGAATTTAAGCGAGAATTGTATATTTTCTAAGAAAGTTGGATTTAAAAAGGAAATGATACATTTGACTATTTCTTAACTGACACAAGTGAATTATAGGATTTAGGATTATTCCTTAACATGGTAGGATTGTGTGTATAGATGTCATGTATTTAAAAAGTTTATTCTAAACATATGACTTAAAAAAAAAAATGCAATTCTCGCTTTAAGTTACATAACAAAAATTCATTTTATTATTGACTTTTTTCTTTTATTTTTAGTTGTGATGTAATGAAATTATTTTATAGAATATAATTAAGATGAAATGGTTTATTAGATTATTGATATATTAGTCTTTGTTGTTTTCTTTGTTTTGTTGTATATTATCTGGGTGCTATTTGTTTATTGTTTGTTTATGGATCCATCTAATTGAAATTGTGCCAACATCTGTTTTATACTTTCCATTGTTTACTTTACTTCATTTTGGTCTAAAAATACTTATTGATATGGAATATTCAGTAATGCACAGATTGTGATTGGTCAACTCCAGTTTAACCTACCAATAGAAGCCCGTGATACAGAAAATCCTCAAAATGGTTTGACTAACAAGATATTGTAGTACAAGACAACTAGTAATCTATTATTGTAAGCAGTGAGTATTTGTAGTACAGATACAATACTACTAGTAATCTATTTTTGAAACGGTGAGTAATTGTAGTACAATACTACTAGTAATATATTATTGAAGCGGTGAATACTACTAGTGATCTATTATTGAAGCACTGAGTAATTGTAGTACAATACTACTAGTGATCTGTTATTGAAGCAGTGAATAATTGTAGTACAATACTACTAGTGATCTGTTATTGAAGCAGTGAATAATTGTTGCACTAATGAAATAATTATTGTTGTTATTATCTTTACCGTATTGTTATTATTATGGATTGTGTTCTATGACCGCATGTTGATGTTGGCACGTTCTTGAATTGTTTGAGGTCCCTAGTCATTACCATTACTGAAGGTCTGAGCTAAAACAATTATATTTTCTTTCTCTGGCCATGGATATTAATTAATTAAAGATATATTAAAATAAAATATGGAATGTTAATTAAAGTTATTAGTCTACTGTCTGGAAGTGTTAATATGCACGAGTGATTGGTATTTTTATAATATACATGCATGTAGAATATGGCCTGTTCAATTCAAGCACTTGTTGTATGCCCTTGGCCCTTATAAACTTTTTAATACTCCACATTTACATGTGAACGTATATTGTGACGGCTCTGTCAGGCTGGATGTCTAAAATTTGTTTATATCCGAAAGATCTCGGTTCCTTTCAATATTGGCATGTGTCGGACTATAACTTCATGGATTATTGCCCCTGATTGTACGAAAAATCATTTGTTTTTTTGTTTTTTTTAGCACTGTCCATCTCTTGCAAATGTGGGCATATCTTGCATGGCAACCACTTGTAAAACAGGGTTATGCTAACTATATATGTACATATTTGTTTTCCTGTGAGTAGCAATGTTAGATTGTTGTTTTGTCAGTTTGTCATATTTTATCATCTATTCATGTATCTGTTGTAACATAGAACAGCACAGTACTCCTAGATGTACAACAGACTTAAACCAATAGAGACCTATATAAATAAAACAATATTCCTGGATGTAACAGTTATTACTAGGCTAGTATGAGATTCCTTGAAAACAACAAAAATATTTTACAGAATTCATATGGTTAAAGTTAAAAAGTAGCGATGGTTTCTCCGATTTATATCAAATTTGTATAAAATGTAATTTTAACATGCCCAGTGTACCTGTCTTGTGAAATAAGTCAATTTTTCTATTGTTACTAACCATACTTAACCTCAACATGGAATTTACTGTGTATTTTGGTGCTGTGGGAGGGATTGATGTACATGTGAGCTAAGCCATTTCCCCTTCCAGAACTGTTTTCTTTAAATAAAGATATTGTTGTAGAAATGAAATCTCATACCAGCCCGTTCCATTGGGATATACATGTAATGTACTGTTAAATGAAGAATAAAATTAACTAAAATTGAAAGTTTAGATGGAATTTTTAAAAAAAAATGCCTATACATTATTGCTTTTCATATTATTAGATTCTTTTAATATTTCTAACTGCCTTCACTAACTTAAGATAATAAGAGGATTAACATACATTTAATCTCATAATCATCGTAATTTATGATATATAATGATATATATATGTATAAATGTGTTTAATACATGTAAATATTATAAAGCCTGATATTAAATTATGCAACAAATTTAGAATAAAAAAACTTGACTGTTTTTCTGAGTCTGAGTCAATTTATTATATAACCTTGGTTTAAACTTGGCGAGCCATGGTGGCTCAGTGGGTAGGTCACTGGCTCATTAGCTCGGAGAACCCAGGTTTAATCCTGTTGTTGACCAAGGAAGTTCCTCTGGATTTTACTGTCTGTATACACAGGATCTCGGTTTTTCGTATCATCCGAAGGACTAGACAGCTGTCCTTGTCAGGCCCTCCGTTCTGAACCGAATCGTGAATATGTTGTAGTTTGTTAATCTGAAAGTCTGGTAAACCTACTTTGTGGTAATCTAGTTCAGTTTAGATGAATGCATAAATGAGTTTTTATGTATTTTCATAATTGAGATAGCGTTGCATGTTTCCAATTTGAATTAGATGAATGAAGGCTGTGGAGCAAATACATTGTATGTGATCTTTAATCGAAAGGTTCGGGCGTAATATAACACTAATATCTCGAGCTTTATATATGGTTTCTCAAATTATTTCTCCATCAACATTAACCAACGTATAATCAATTGTACATAATTGTTACTTGGTTCCAATTACTAACAGTTTGGTTTTATTTGGATTAAATTTAAGAAATGTTTTGCATCCAAGCAAGAATACCTGTAAGACAAAGTTCTATATATTGGGAGTGTACGTCAAATGTAATAGAATATAAAGTTGGATGTTGTCTGCAAACAATGCATACTTAAGACCACAACATTCAGCAATCTTGTTGATAGGCTTCGTGAAGATAATAAAAAGTACAGGTCCGAATACAGAACCTTGTGGTACCCACCAAATCATCTCTAATCCCGAGAGCTTGGATGCGATTTGTTAGGACTCAAAACAGTTAAAAACAGAACCACCCAAGCCAATTTCATACCATAATGAGTCAAGTAGGTCTGCGATATCGATCGTATCAAATGCGATTTGAAGATCCAGGAGTATCGAGATAACACATGTATGTTGATCTATAGCCCCGTAGATATCATTGGTGATTTTGAATAAAGCCGTTTGTAGGCGGATTGTAATGGATTTTGGTGGTTTTTGGAATCAATATGATCTTTTAACTGACGTAGAAGACATTTCTCCAGTAGTTTTTAAATGTAGTTTTTACTGACTAAATGTAATTCGACACAATATCTGGATCCAAGTTTGATTTCTTTAACAATGGCTTGACAATGACTTTTGCTATTTCTTCGGCCAAGTGAAAAGATGAAAGAAATCGGTAAATAATTTCAGATATAATTGGTACAAATAGATCGAGGTCACGCGTTTGATCACATGTTTCAGAAGAGCTTTCTGATACGACGAATTTAACTTGCGTTTGAGTCAGATTGGGGAGTGATGACCACAATTGAGTTGGATACTATATATGTGATTTACGTCAACTCAGCCTTTGTCACAAATACTAATATGTATTCAATACAACGCCCATTTATATATTGTTAGACGAATTTGTTTAAAGTCCTATCAGTAAATAATGTATAAGTATTTGTATCGACATTTATTAGTATTTATGATATACCATACAATGGGTATTCAAGTAAAGGTCGTATTATTGCACTCTCTGGGTTGTCGCTTTTATTGTTAATAACTATAGGCCTAGCTATTATACTTCAACAGACGGGGGTGATCTAACTAAGGGAGTAGGAGCTTCGTGTTACTGATTCTAATGATTTCGTTCGTCTACAGATGACTTCTATGGCTTCTTTCGGACATATTTTCACCCCCCAAAAAAGAAAAAAATGAACTATACCAATGCTTTGAGAGACTTCTGAACAAAAAATCAAAATACGTTACATGTTCTATGTTGTAAAATATTATATCGAAATTGATCAGAATATATTGTTTTGTATTTAACTGGCCTTTATGTTATGTTTGTACAGTTTTTTTGTTCACTTTCCAACCTCTCAATGCGTTAGACTTGGCCTCTCAATGATAGGGTGGTTTTTTTCGGAAACACATGTCGCCTGTATCAATCTAGGTGGACGCGGATATGGACCCCATGTTAGTCGTAGCATAGACGTCAGTATATTTATGGCGTTTATAGATTTAATCTGTTCTTTGTGTAATTTCGTTTGTACGTCAGTATATTTAAAAAGGTTAAATCCAATATGATTGTTTTAATCCTCTATCACAAACACCCATAAACCAGTTCCCTACAATCGTTGTAGTAACAAAATGAGTAACCCCACCCCCGACCAACACAATTTAGCTCTAAAACATTATCGTTTCTATTTCACAACCAATAACCAATAGTTTGATACACGCTAATTGCAACCATCCTTTAATGTATAACAGCGCCAAATGTGGCACTTTATGATGATAAATAGTATTCTTAATTTTGGAACCTGGTTGGGTATAAATCATGGAAATATTAGGCGAAAGCAAAAAAATACCTTCGCAGCGTCGCCAAATGTCATCATATCATCAAAACCTCTTTCTCCCGTCCATTTCAAGAACTACACCAGTACCAGTAATGGTGTTGAAAAAGCTTTCGAATGAAAACAAAAAAATTATGTGTTAATCAGAGCTTCCACTCCCTCCAGTTACACCCCCTGCTCGAACAAATTGGGCATAAACACTTTCTCTATACTGTAACAATTAAAACACTATAAAAGTTGTCAATATTTTGTTTGTTACTAAGGTCCCCTGTTTGTAATTTTGTATTGAATATATCCATGAGATTATTTAGTGTCCATTTTGTTAAATATACCGATTAGTAAACAGCCCGCGTTGATCTGTAAGTTTCTCGTCATCCTCAGCATTCTGACATCATGGACCCCTTGAATCGAGATCCAAATGATATCAATGATCACTTGAAGGTATGTATATTATAATTCCGTTTCCCCTGTCCCTCTTAATTAGCCCAGTAGGATGTTAAACCCCATTTCATTTTATTTCATTTCCCTCCTATCCGTCCTTTGCCCGGTTTGGGCAAAACAATTTTTTTCGGACGATCATCAAATTTTTCGGACAGTGGCCAAATGATGAAAAACATAGTGGATATAGATGGAAAAAGGTATGAACATGTATGTGAAAATTATTCCATACTGAAAAATTAAGTGAGGTTCTGATTTTGATTCTGGGTGTCTAGTTCTCAAACTGCAGTTCCAGAAAATTCGCTCCGCTAGGCGCAATTTGCCATTGATTTTCGAGATTTTACTACGGTTATTTTATGTAAGTCATGTAGGTTCATTTTTCGGGCGCTTTCGTCGTATTTTTCAGGCAAAAATGATACCCCGCCCCCGCCAATCAAAATTGACCCGTACGCACATGCAGTCCCGCCGTCATGAAATTAGACTCTGGACTAGAAATATGCAAGCCCGGTCATCACTCGTTAGAAGTGGGTTTTACATAATTGACAAGAAAAGTGTGCCATGTCATTGATAATTCTTCAGATGGTACGAAAAAACGTGGTCCGCACGTGAATACACTGATTGAAATGCACGTTAAAGAACCCTTAAGAATAGTATATGGAAACCCCGGACTGAGAGTCTGCGACGTATCCATATAAATTCCTTTATGTTAGTCCCAAACTAACCGAAATACGGTCTTGAGACATTATAGCCCATTCTGCCCAATTCGTTGGTTCAGTTAGAGATAAACTTCAAACTTTACTTGTAGGTTCAATTTGAAGATGTTTTGGCCGAACCTGATGGCGCAAGAAGTTTTGAATGCTGTTGGAATTGTTCCAGATTATGCTTCAATTGCAGTAAAGGCTGTTGCTATAAATTCCTCACGCTGATCTGTGCTCTGCCTTTCGCGTTATGTTGGGGTTGTTCGTTCGCCATGATCACATTCCAACACGTATGGCATTTCACTCCCCTTCTGAGAGCCTGGATGATAAACCTTGGTTGTATGCAGAAGTGTTTTGGAACCCTGGTCAACTGTTGTTTGGCACCTATCTGTGAAGCGTGTGGTTTAATGTTTAGTACGATCCACGTCAGACAAATAAACGACAGTAACATTAAATCGTGAACCTTGGACTAAATCAGAATCAACCAATAACTAACACTTTCACCATCTTCCGCCTTTACAAATGTGCCAAGTTTCTGATTTATATCTTTTTCGTAGAATATGAAGATGTCTCGAATAAATTTTTCTTCAATTTATTTGAATAACAATATAGTAAAAACCTGATTATATACTATGTTCGAAAGCCAATAATATCACAATGTCTACATATCGCTAAAAACAAAATGCCACTCGCTGGAACTTGATAATAATCTTTAAGTGGCATTTAGTGATTGGGGAACACAATAACAGAACACAATTTTTATGGGAAACATTCGCTGGTTTTACTAAATGTCATTGTGCTTGATAACGATAAGAGGATATGTTTCCCATAAAAATTGTGTTCTGTTAACTTATGATAATGTCTATATACTTTTTATTCATTCCAGTTATCTCTGTATCGTCCTTGTTGAAATAATGACGCTTCAACACGAGCCGATGTTTCATTTTACGATCTTGTTTTTTTTATCAAAGAATAATGTCTATCTGTAAAATATAATAAAAAATTAAATAATATGACATGTGTTAAACCGTTGGTCTATCATTCTAACAGGTGGTTTTGTCGGTTGGCGCTAGCCTGGAGGTCGGGTGTTCGATCCCTGCATTGGCCGAGAAAGTTCATCCAGTTTTTCCGGCGTGGTTTCCCCTTGTCAGTGATGCAGAACGGAGGGCCTGACAAGGACAGCTGCCTAGTCGTTCGGATGGGACGAAAAACCGAGGTCCCGTGTACATATTGGCGTGCACGTAAAAGATCCCTTGGCAGTTGGAATTCGATATAAGAGTAGGCCGTAGCACCGCTGCCCGGGCAAAATTTCCCTCATAGCACACTGTAGGGGTAGGCCCGCCTTCATTAGCCCAGTTCGGAGCAAAACAGTAGGACGTTAAACCCCATTTCATTTCATTTCATTTCCATGACAGTTCGAATTCGAAGAGAAGTAGACGGAAATACCGCTACACGGCCAAAATCATCATTATGTTCATGCCACACAGGGGCGCCGGAACCCGGGTACTAGGGTATACAAATGGTACCGTGCCCTTTTCTGGGGTATACATGTATACCCATGCCCTAATGATGAAAGTATTCAACCTTTTTACTAGTCTATTCATTTGTGAATAATCAGGCTTTTATCTCTTTTATTATCATGTATTTTAAAGGGTTTTATGATGGAATTTGGAATGCTAGAGGAGCTCTAAACAGCGCTCTCGGAATTGACAAATTTCAAAACTTTCTAGAGGCCAGGGGGAAAGATCGTCCCTCGGACCCCCCCCCCCCCTATCTTTTGGTACCCTGGCCTTGGCGCCGTTCCAGCGCCCCTGATGCCACACGTTACAATATAAACGTAACTGTGTTTGTCTAAAACAATAGCACCCCATACCATTCAAAATGACATCACATCCCACTCAAATGGCGTGTCAAATTTATCCCAGAGGTAACCCACCTTTCTGTAGTTATTAAATATCGACTAAGTGAAAGTATAACATCAGCGAAATGGTCCTCCTAAGATAAACTTCATTTAAAGATAAATTATGGGAGATTAGATAAAGAGCTGGCAGTTCTCACTATAATAGTTAAAAGCTAGATAATGTAAAGGGAGTGTACTGAAAATTTCAGTCAAGTTGATCCACTCTGAACCGAGATTTTAGCGATGGAATTACTAAAGTCGGCAAAATAAAAAAAACATAGTCTCGATTATCCAATTTTTGATTTAATTATCAATGAGCGTTAAGCAGCAGATAGGATTCTAATCCAGAAAATATCGCAGGCTAGCGATGACATCGAGAGTTGATTATGGTCTGGATAAGTTAATTAATGTCTAATAATTAATAATTTAGATACCATTTCAGGTCTAAAGAAAGACGTGCAATAGACAGATTTAGCTCTTGCATAATGTATATTTAACATTATAAACAAATATAGGTGGTTTTGGATAGGATGGGCACCCATTTGTACTTAGTCGATAATTAGAGCACAATCATTACCAAGCGCAGTTGACGCCCAAATGGGTCGGGAATAGCTAGTGTTGTCGTGAGTCGAATAAGAACAACTAAAACACTAGGTTGTCTTGAAGAAGGAACAAAGAAAGAGTATCTATTGTATTAGATAAATGGGGATTAGATGGCGATGCTTGTCACCAATAAATAAATAGTTGTTTGGGTTTAAAGTACGAGTACCAACAGGGAATTGTATAGTTGGAGTGTGCTTGATAGAACAATATCCGAATCTAAATTCCCCACTTTTCTGCACCATCCGGGCTAATGGTGACATATAGTATGCCATGAGCAGAGCGCTAGGTAGATCGGAGACGGTCTGGTACATATGACGACCTATGTGGATTGTGAGTTAGGGACAGGGTTGCCGATTTCGTCAAGGTCTCGAGACGTAAATAGGGCTACAGCTAACACTAACTCCAGAACAAGCTCTAAATCTTACCTTAACCCGTAACCACTTAGCCACCGTGACCGGAAAGAATTTAAGCCGAGAATTGTACGATCAAATCACAATATTTTCATATTCTTCCGTCATTGTTCCCACAATTCATAACAATAAACTGGTTATATATCTTCATTAATTGGATATTTTTTATGTTAGACCTCACTCGCACTTTAACAGACGTAATTTATATTCTGTTGACATGTGACACGGTGTGAATACAGTCTTAAATTCACTGTGACATTAGGCGTATCTGTGTTTAGTTTTTGTTGTAAATTGTTGTTTTATTTTTGTTATAGGTCATTCATTGTTTTTAAATCAAGTATTTTAATACTGTGGAATATAGATAGAATGCAATTAAAACGCTGACATTATTTATATAGGTTTTATGTGGGATTGTATGGAAGGGTATTCAATGTCCAAATACGGGTCATACGACGAAATTCCAGATATCATTTTATCAGTGAAAAGCACGTTCACAGATCTCTCTTTAAGTACACGTATATTCATTATTTGTTGAGCACAATGATTTTTTTTTGAATGGATTAAAGTTAATTAGCCTGTACTAAAATTTAGAGAGAGAGCGTGGGGCGGTGCCGAGGGTTTAAAATGTCAGAAATACGGGTTTTAATACGAAATTCCAGTTATCGTGTTATACATCACTGGAAAGTATGTTTCTATGTCTCTTTGAACCTATCATCAATTATTTCCTGGCACATTCATTATTACGTACTTTAGAGAAAGAAAAATCTTCGTTGTTTTGTCGAAAGAAATGTGTCTGTGTCCGACAGTAACCTAATTACTAAATATAGACTATACTTTCATTTTATGTTATTTGTCGACGAGTTGGATTGGCTATACCATTCACATGATTTTATTGCAGACACGGTCGTCCAGCGAATTTCTTATAGTGTGCCATGTTGATTGCCTCAATATCGTGTGGTAAATATCTTATAGAATGCTGGTTTATAGTGTGCGAGGTTGAGCTCGGCCTCGTTTCCGTATATGTGAAGTCACGTGATATCCCACATTTGCATATCAAACTTAGTGCTCTGTGTAAGATGCTATGTAGAGAGCGTGAAGGACAAATGAGATGCGTCAGAGCTCAAATGTAAAATGTAATGAAGGAAATGTAAAATGTAGACACGTCATAAACAGCATTTTCCATTAAACATTTGACACATTGCATTTGACGTCGTACATTTAACTTTGCCCTTCGAGGTATTTTGACTTTATCATTATCGGTATTAAGACTTTGTACATTGTACTTTTTACACGTCATCAAATGTAAAAGACATTTTAGCAGAGCATTTAATATTGGCAGCGATACTCTTGCATAGGATTGAACCACAGACGACTTGTTAGATACGATGTGAATGACAAAGGAAGGAAATGAAATGAAATGAAATGAAATGGGGATTAACGCCCTACTGTTCTGCTCTGAACTGGGATAATGAAGAACAAGCATACGCCATACAGTGTGCTATGAGGGAAATTTTGCTCCGCCTGCGGCGCAACGGCCTACTCCAATGTGAACACGGGACCTCGCTTTTACTTTCCACCCGAACGACTAGACAGCTATTCCTGTTAGCTCAACCACCCTCGTCCTACACCACTGACAGGGGGAATCTGCCGGAAAATCCCGATGAACTTTCTCGGCCAACACCGGAATCGAAGCCAGCGTCTTACCCACTTAGCCACCGTGGTTCCCGGCATAGGAGGGAGATCCCCAGAACAGCAGTAGGGAAATCCCTAAGACACCAATACATCCCGAAGCAATGATTATGACCTTTGTAAATTTGATTCACACATTTACTCTGTTATTTGAGTTTCCACTTTCTATTATTTAGTCTCGGTCACTCAGAACCTCCTAGTCTTCAACTTAATATTTGTAGAGTATTTGTCTGAATGATAGAGACTAGCTAGTCTTCAATTGAGACCGAAATAGTGTAAAGGCCCTTCTCGACCCGCACAGGAATTTGAACCAAATAACATTACCTTCAGTAACCATGTGACTGACCCAGCAAATTTATAGAAATTCTTACATTGTCATTCTCAGTCTTAACGTAAACTTGATGTGAATTTAAAATGATATGCTGGTGTCCTAGTCTTAACAAAAACAAACAGACAAAACATGAAAATTAAACCACAGCAAAGAACGGTAGGGATTTGTTTGTCGTATTAGAATATTTGATCTAAGCCTCTCTTATCTGATTCCCCCATGTTCCAAACTAAAAAAATACAAAATAAAAAAAAAATAGCATTAACAAAAACAAACATGCAAAACATGAAAATTGAACCAAAGAAAAAAAAGATTTTTTTTCCGTATTAGAATATTTAATCTAAGCCCCTTGTCTGCTTGCCCTCTGTTCCAAAACAACAACAACAAAAAAGACCACCCCCAAAAGCAAAGAACAAAACCCACATCCAGCCCTCCTAAGTGGAATGACCTTTGAGGAAGGGTAAAACAGGTGCGTTATGTAAAGCACGTGTCGAGTTTATCAAAGACTTGACTTTATCTTTCGTCACCTTTATTTACTTTTTACCTACATGTATTGTTGTCATTACGATTGTTACATACATAATAAATAATACACCTGGCTTAATTAGATTTACCTGTTCACGTCGCGACAACTCTATTTAATCGCACACTGAAACCAGACTACAAAATCAGGACGGTTCATTATAAGTTGTACACACATTACTAGTATATACTTAAAGATGCACTATGTAAGATATGTGACAAAGTGATTTATACTTTTCATCAAACTGAACGACCATTTAGGTGCATACAACTTTATGAACTCTGCTAGATTTGATAATATATGATATTGACGTTTCACCTCTGTATAAACTTCTGTTAAGACACGGGCTGCCTACGATCTTATTAAACATCTAATTAATTCAATATGTTCTTTACGAGCTACACATGATCTGTGTATAACACTCGGCATAACTTTAAAGAGAATGTAGTAGTGGTCAGTGTCTCATACTATGACCTGACAATGACTTCCAAGGAAATATGCAGTGTAATTACAGACACCATAATTTGAAATGAAATGAAATGAAATGGGGTTTAATGTCCTACTGTTCTGCTCATATACTGGGCTAATGAAGACGGGCATACGCCATACAGTGTGCTATATCGAATTCCAACTGCCAAGGGATCTTTTACGTGCATTCCAATGAATACACGGGACCTCGGTTTTTCGTCTCATCCGAAGGACTAGACAGCTGTCCTTGTCAGGCCCTCCGTCCTGCATCACTGACAAGGGGGAACCACGCCGGAAAATCTGGATGAACTTTCTCGGCAAATGAAGGGATCGAACACCCGACCTCCAGACTAGCGAGCCAGTGTCTTACCCACTTAGCCACGTGATCCCCACCATAATTTGATAAATAAACAATACCATATATGATGATCACCTATGTCTATCTTCCCTAATTGTTGAACGCTATATAAGCAGGAGTTTACTGACAGTAAGTAAGACTTGGAATAGACCTCCTCCCGAATTATGTCTATTTCATGTTCTTTATAAAGATCTTATCAATTATGCTGATCTTCTGTTATCTGCAGTGTTACAGATATTGAGAACGAACTAGCCGTTCTTGATATAATAGTTTAAAAATAATAGTCAAATTACTTTATTCTGTGGGAAGTTATGAGTGTTTGAAGTTTTATCACAGTGTAACATAGATTGTTTATTATCGTAGAAACAGCACTTGACAAACGAGAATAAGTCTTGATTACCTATTTTATTGTTCTAATCTACTTGAAATCAAGAGAGTTGATTATGATCTTGTAATGTTAAAGAATATTTAAATTTCAATTTACATGTTATTTGATGCCCTAAAATTATTACCAATTACTTGAAAGCTATTTAGGCTGGTGAGTGTGTGAGAGACGCGATGGCTCAGCGAGTAAGACGCTGGCTCGCTAACCCCGGAGGTCTCAACCGAAAAAGTTTCTCTGTATTTTCCGGCGAGGTTCCCCTTGTCAGTGGCGTAGGACGGAGGGTCTGACAAGGAACAGTGTCTAGTCGGTCGGGTAGGACGTAAAATTGAGATCCCGTTTACGCATTATCGTGCAAGACTAAAATAACCCTTGACAGCTGGAACTTCGAAATGAAGTATAGGCCGTAGTGCACTGTATGGCGCATGCCCAATCTGATTAAAATACAGATCTATATTTCGTTTTGTTTTTCTATACTGTCGATGGCCTCTACTACATGAAGATCTGACAGGTTGTAGTGGAAGGTTGCGTCAGAGACACTGATTTCTGTATATAGATCAGTGTTAGAGTCATACTAGAGGCTTTTGATTGATCTATGACGTCAGTCATTTTATTAACCAGTCATCGTTGATATTTCTAGTGGGTTACCCACAGTTCCGTGTACCCCACGCCAAAAACTCGCCGTAACAGACCGTTTCATTGGTTAACCCATCACATCACCCAGAACGCGGGTTATTTAACAACTCTTCCAGATCTTAGTGTAGTAAAGACAAGTAAAACGAAATTTTGAACAATAAAAATACGAAACGAAATAGGATCTGTGTTTTAATCAGATTGGCATACTAACCCAGTCAGTGCAGAAAATTAGGACTGTAAACCCCATTTCATTTCATTTCCGGTTAAGAAATACTATCATCTTTATTTCTTTTCTCCTTTTTACAAAACTTTAAATCTGTTCAATGTTACAGGACAGACAGCGCATGCACTAGATCTACGATGTGTTTTTTAAAAGTTCAAGGTAACAATCTAGAATTAGGGTGTATGGTTAGACTGTTTAAATACAAGATAAAGTAAATGTCGAGAGGTGTTCGTACATTTCTTCGTTTATATCAACAATCCTATTTATCATGGCGCACTTGATACATGTCCCCCCCCCCCCTATAGAAATATTTAGATTAAAGATACATTATGTAAGATTTAGATAAAGAACTAGCCATTCTTGCTATAATAGTTCGAAAGTAGATGGTTTAAAATGAATAATTTGAAAGTTCCATTCAATTTACTCTATTGCAAGCTAAGATATTAGCCTTTGAAGGTTTGACAGACGTGTGCAATAATTTCAACCACCGTACTGGTTGATCGAAGCTTAGTCTCGGTCCTCCATATTTGATAAAATCAAAGTATCGCTGAACCATTCTAATCTATTTAATATCGGAGAAATCTGATGCCGTCGAGAGTTGATTAAGGCCGGGATCAGTTAATTAATGTCTAATTAATACTTTAGAAAACATTTCAGGCCTAAAGAAAGACCTGCAATAGGCAGATTTAGCTCTTGCATAATGCATGTTTAAACCGATAACAAAATACGTCTAAATTATACTCTGAACAAAAATAAGGTATGTAATCGATAACGTTCGTCTTCTCATGATTCCAGTGATTCTCCCCATATTTGAAAAGGATCTGTTTAATATACCCTTCAAAAAATGAAACGCATAGTGACATTTCGTCGTCGGTATACCCTCGCTTTACAATCGCCTCCATGCAACAGGAACCGCCACTCGTCGCTGAACCAAACTGTTCTCCAGCGTTGTTGTGGCTATACCCTGTGTGTCTGAACCCATTGAGTCGGATTTGACGGTGTCGGTCTATTTCAAAACAACATCTCTAAACGGACGTCTGGCTCGTAATACGGTTTCACGTAGGCGTCTATGGACTGTCTTGTCTGAGATCCTACGCCGTCCAGGAATTGCTGCTGCAGTAGAGGTCGCTGTTGTGAACCGTTTCCACAAATAACGTAACCGGATGTGGCGATCCAGGGCAAGTGGGGTCAATCTTGGTTGGCCTGAGCTTGGGCGGTCACGTGTTGATCTTATCGCTGTCGGTACCTATCCGAAATGCGAGAAATGGTACTCTGGGAAACATTCAGCAGCCTCGCTACATCTGTCTGGGATTCATTCACCTGCTTGTAACCAACCGATAATGTTGTTACGTTGGTCTTCGTTCAGATGCAGCATCACTTGGCACGCTCAGTGTTTACATGGGCAACTGATGTTGGAACCGAGAACCCCGGGATTTTAAAGGCTTTATATTTGGGTTTCATGCACAAAGTTTGCGATGTTGTTAAACTTAGGTGTCTTGGTGCAATCAAGCGAAAACAAATTTTGACAAAAGTATGACCAGTCATAATTAGTGACCCTACATTTAAAACCAATCGTGAATTTCTTTTATCGTTACATAGTGATATTAAAAACAAGTAAGATTTATGGAAATAAAAAATGTGAAAAATGGGCTGTGCGTTTCTTTTTTTGAAGAGTACATGTATATTATAGTCTCTATCGCGTTTACAAGGGTGAACATTGAATGGTGATAATCGATGGGGTTAGTCCAAATTTGAAAAAGATTTGTTAAAAGCTATAGCCTCTATCGCGTTCACGAGGTTTTCGGAAGAGGGGGAATAGTTCTGGACCATTCTCTCATGACCACACTGCTTCAAACCAAATATGAAAACAGTAAGGTGTTAAACCCCATTTCATTTCATTTCATTTCCAAATTTGAAAAAGCTACTTCAAAAGCTGAGTCTCTACTGACAGACCTGAGTCAAGGCGCCTTCTCGTGCCACCACCGACAAGCTGAAACCACGCTTGAAAATTCTCTTGGAACTTTCTCGGTTAGGTGCTTCTTTAAATAAAATAAATAAAATATATATACAAACAAGGTAGTTTATAAAGCAAATAATATTTTTATCGAGGATTTCCTTACTGCAATAATGGTGTGTTTAAGAGCAAAACATATATTTATATTCTTTCGTGAAATATAACATGGTGATGTTAGAATTTAAGTTTCTTTACATATTCACACGTAAAGGTTGATCGGAGAGGAAAAATATCTTTCAATTTTTAATTGATTATAATCGTCTGAATAAAACTTTACACCAAGAAGTTACCGCTAGAAACAGTTTTACGTTCTTTTTAAACAGAAATAATTTTGAAATCAAAACATTTACCTTTACCGCCATTATGGCTCAGCGAGTAAGACGTTGGCTTGCTAAACTGGAGGTCCCGTGTCAGTGAGACAGGACAGAGGGCTTGGCAAGGCATAGTCGTTCGGATGGGACACAAAACCAAGGTTGCATGTACACATTGGCGTGGATGTAAAAGAACCATTGTCAGTGAGGCAGGACAGAGGGCTTGGTAAGGGACAACGTATAATCGTTCGAATGGGGCACAAAACCAAGGTCCCATGTACACATTGGCGTGGGCGTAAAAGAACCATTGTCAGTTGAAATATGATATAAGAGTAGACCGCAGTGCCGCTGTCCGGGCAAAATTGCCCTTTTAGCACACTGTATGGCGTCTGCCCGTCTTCTTTAGCCCAGTCGGAGCAGAACAGTAGGAAGTTAAACCCCATTTCATTTCATTTCACATTTCCTACACCCTGACAAGGGCAAATAACTCGAAAATCACGAAGAACGTGATTGAATCTGAGACCCACAGATCCACCGGGGCTGATAATCGTTACAGAAGAGCATAAAAACAAATATAATTTCTCTTTCAGGTATCAAGGCCCTACTCGCAATAAGAATCGTTCCCCTAATCCTAATTTGGTTTTAACTAAACTTCATTTCAACACTCCACCAGCATAATTAGTCAAAACAATTTTATCTGAATGACGCACGGATTGGAAGTTTAATATTATCAATATTTAATACCTAAGTGTAAACACCCATTTAATAAAACATCAACCACCCGCAAACACACCAGTCTTTTTATTATTTAAAAATTGTTCAAACCGTGTAGGCCACTTATTATACGATGTTAAACCGACTAGAACTGGTGTGCGTGCCGGGGATGATGCCTATTGTTCATATCAATGCACTCCTTTGAGAAACTGCCAGAAAAAAAATCCTAAATAAATAGTAGAAAAGCCATAATGTACAATATAAAGGGTAAATGGAAATGACTAATAACCTATGTTTTGTTTGCTGAAATATATTACCACAGGCTGAAATCTGGGAGCTATATGTGAACAACTACCTACTCAAAAACCGGAAAACAAACATTGTAAATGGTACAACTTAAACACGTTCAATGTTGCAGAGGTTATAGAAATATGAAAAGTCTACAAATCGTACCGAGTACGTTACGATTAGGAATAAAAGCTATCCGTTCGTCTGGGAATATTTGTGGTTTTATTGAAGGGGATTGACGAATGAATAAGTTTATCTAATAACGTTTAAATGAAACATCTTTATGTATAACTGGGGTTAAGAAGCGTGGAGTTAATAGTCTATAAAGGAGTAGCTACTATATCCAACACGTTTCTTCGGTTTAATTAAAATCTGGAAAAAAAGACATAATAATGAAGGCGTTTCCCTCATTTCTCTTGAGAAAAGTATTACCCATAAAACCGTTTCAAAACGAAATTACGGTTGAGATGAGTGATACTGAAAATGGTGCTGAGGTACCTTGCATATGCCTCGGTGCTAATTAAGTAAGGTTATCTTTTTGTGCCAAGTTGGTTTGGCTTTGCTGTGTTGGTTTGACCGTCCCTTGGTGCTGTGTTCGTTTGGCTGTCCCTTGGATGCTGTGTGCGTTTGGCTGCCCCTTGAGTGCTCTGTTAGTTTGGTTGTCTCTTGGTTGCTATGTTAGTGTAGTTGTCCCTTGGATGCTGTGTGCGTTTGGCTGCCCATTGATGCAGTGCTAGTTTGGTTGTCCTTTGGGTGCTGTGCGAGTTTGGTTGTTCCTCGGTGTTGCCTTAGTTTGGCTATGTCTAGGCGCTAAGTTAGCTTTACTATGGCTTGGTGCTGTCCTTAGTTGACTGTTCCTCCCGCCCTTGGTACTATATTAGCTTGGCTGTCCCTTGGTTTTGTGTTAGTTTGGCTGCCCCTTGGTGCTGTGTTTTAGTTTGACTGTTCCTCCCGCCCTTGGTACTATGTTAGTTTGGCTTTCCTTGGTGCTGTGTTATTCTGACTGTTCATTGGTGCTGTGTTAGTTCGGCTATTCCTTGGCGCTGTGTCAGTTTTGCTATGCCCTGGTGCTAAGTTAGATTAGATATTCCTTTGGACTGGGTTTGTTTGGCTATCCCTTGCTGCTGTCTTAGCTTGGCTATGACTTGGTGCTAAGTTGGTTTACCTGTTGCTAAGTTAGTTTGGCTATGCCCTGGTACTATGTTAGTTTGGCTATTACCTTGTGCTAAGTGAGATTGACTATGCTCTAGTCCTAAGTAAATTTGAGTATATATTTGCAAGAACGTTTGACTTCTCCATAGTGTTAAGTAAGCTATATTGAATCTCGATGTTAAGTATTACAGAACCCCATCAAGTTTTAGAAAATCCCTGAAATTGTAAAAGATAAAGATATGGGTGAAATATATCATCCATTAGTAACATGCGAACATTTTAATGACAATTTTAAAGTTTGAAGCAATCCAAGTTCAGAAGAAACACCAATGCATAAAACATCTTATGAGCAAAAATTCCTTAAAATTAAGAATTGCCCATAAAATGAAGGAAATGAAATCAAATGAAATGGGGTTTAACGTCCTACTGTTCTGCTCCTAGCCTGGGCTAATGAAGACGGGTATACGCCATACAGTGTGCTATGAGGGAAATTTTGCCCGGGCAGCGGCGCTACGGCCTACTCATATATCGAATTCCAACTGCCAAGGGATCTTTTACGTGCACGCCAATGAGTACACGGGACCTCGGTTTTTCGTCCCATCCGAACGACTAAACAGCTGTCCTTGTCAGGCCCTCCGTCCTGCATCACTGACAAGGAGAAACCACGCCGGAAAATCGGTATTAACTTTCTCGGCCAATGCAGGGATCGAACACCCGACCTCCAGGCTAGCGAGCCAACATCTTACCCACTTAGCCACGAATTGCCCATAATAACAGAAGTAGATGGATCTCTATATGCAGAATGGTACCACGGCTCAACAGAATAAAAAAGATGTAGATCTATAAGACAAGAGTCATAACATTAAAAATCCACAACGCCCTGACAAACTTGCCATTTATCGTTGTTATTATATCAAGGTGACCGGATAAGCCAGATCAATATTTATTATTTTATTCATCCTTCTTGTAAAGGAAAATGTTTAAACAGTTAGAGGTATGGTTGTACTGACGATGTCTGAAGTTGAAAAATAAAATAATATAGTTTGTCATCATATAACCCACAACAACTCAACACGGAAAATATCTGACCAGCAAGGAAATGAAATAATGGGGTTTAACGTCCTATTTTTATGTAGCAATCGGGATGGATTTTACAATTTTATTTCAATAATTCACCTGTAAGCAAGGATCTTTAGCGGTGGGTGGGGGCGGAAAAACCCATGATGATGTTCGGCAGGCGACCCTACTCCCTGTCACGTACCAGGCCTCCGGGGGCGGGGATAATTAAGACGGACAAACGCCATGCAGTTTTGCAACAGTCGTGGTTTCTTTTACGTGCACGTCAATGTAAATGGGGCGTAGCTATGATTTTTATAACATCCGACACTCTTCAATAGCCCAGTCGGAGCAGGGCAGTAGGGCATTAAACCGTATTTCATTTATAACACCCAGACGACTGGTCGAAACCCATGAATCACTCCGGTACCCAATCTCGATTCCAGAGACAAGTTTACCCTTTGTTTATCTCTGGGAAAACTGGCTAAATGAGTAAGACGCTAGCTCGCTAGCCTGGAGGTCGCGGGTTCGATCTCGGTGTTGGCCGAGAAATTTCATCCTGTCAGTGGTGTCGGATGGAGGCCCGACAAAGACAGCTCTTTAGTCGTCCCGGTGTGAGAAAACACCAAATCCCGCGTACACATAGGCGTGCATGTAAAAGATCCCTTAGCAGTTGAAATTCGATTTAAGAACAGGCTGTAGTGCAGCGGTCCGGGCAAAATTGTCCTCATGGCACACTGTGTGGTGTATGCCCGTCTTCATTAGCTCAGTAGGAGCAGAACAGTAGGACGTTAAACTCCATTTCGTTTCATTTCAGTAGGGCTACAAGATGCCTTTTGTTCCTCTATACTCACACATGCGTTGAAAGGTTTTAAGTTTCCTTCAATTAAAACCCAACCTCTCACGATTATTTTAATTTTCTCTCGAATTTAACCTTGTTCAATGGTTTTTTTCTCTTGTTCACAATCTACACCCAATTTCATCCGAATCCTAAAATAAACGAGACCCACCATTTCTTTACCCAATAAGTAGTTTTTTTGTTGATTTATATAATTCTCACGTCTGGACAATGAATTAATTATCTGCGGGAGTATCTACAGGCGGACATGACGTATTACATCTTCAAACAATAGAGGGCGTTACATCAGTGCTCAATATAAAAACTTGGATCAGTGACGTTTTATTTAAAGAAGGGAAACGAAACGAAGACATTTAGTTTCACGAAACAGAGCTCGCACAAGGCGGGAATCTACAAATCGTAACATTATGTGGAGTATAGCTTGTATTTTGCTGTTATGCTCTGTTTTAGCCGTGCAGGGAGCTACTAACACACGGTTCCAGTTTTTGCCAAATCCTACAGATTGTACCAAGTTTTCTATCCAACTGATGACGTTTAAATGGGATGTATCATGCGGACCAGGAAAGGTTTTCTCCAAACAAATCAGTAACTGTGTTTTAGAAAATGGCCCTTATGATGATTGTTCAAACAAACAACAAAATCAACCATCAATTACCAGTAAGTTATTATTCAATTCTGAGATGTTATCTTATAATTTAAGTTAAATTCTGAACTGTAAATCCGAGTCTACAGTATTATTTGTTAACCGTAAACCTAAACCGTAAACTTAACTCTACGGTAATTTTTGGTGAATTATAAACATGACCCTTCAATAATTTTGAAGTTAATTTGGAACCGTTAACCGAACTCACCAGTTAATTTTAAGTTAAATGGTGTTTGAACTGTAAACCTGAAAATCGGGCTCGCAAGTAACTATATATTTTTAAAATTAATTGGGCTAAGCTGTGAAAAACATGGCGACGTCTTTATAAATCCATCTCCTTTTAAATTTGTTCTAGCAATCTTGTTAATCTATGCCAGGCCCATGTCTGCTATCTCCCACACACGTTCACAACATATTAATTAAGTCTTTCAGAACAATGCAAATGACTACTGACTGATTGGCACATTTACAATTCTGAATTTTTCCAGACAAAATTTTATAATTTCCAGCTCTACGGTAGTATATAATGTGATTGGATTTAATGGATTTTAGATTTTATGATTCCAATTCACACTTTCTATATGTTATGTCTTAAGTCGATTTTGACAAAAACGTTTGAAATGTTTGAAAATATAAAAAAAAACATTACCAAATGGTTCGTTAAAATTGCATGATATACACATATAAACTGTTCTGACACCAAAAGAGCTGATCAAGATGGGCGTGGTTATTTGGAAAATTTTGCCCAGACAGCGACGGTAATTCGAATTCCAACTGACAAGAGCTCTTTATGTGCGCGCCAACGTGTACTGGGAACCTCGGGTATTCTTCCCACCCGAACGAATGGACATTGGCAAGAGGAGACCAAGCTGGAATATCCAGAGTTACTTTCTCGGTCAGAACCCCGATCCTCCTGGTAGTGGTTAGTGAGCCGATGACTTAATCACTGAGTCTCCGTGTCTAACCTCGGGTTTTCTTCCCACCCGAACGAATGGATACTGTCAAGAGGAGACCAAGCTTTCTCGGTCAACACCGGGATCGAACCCCGATCATCCTCGTCAGTGAGCCGATGCCTTAATCACTCACTCTCAATGGCTAACGCAATACATTTTAGTCAGGGGATTTGATAGGATTTATCTTACACATCAGATATAGATAATGTGATTTAGTGATGTAATTATATATGATATATGCATTAACATACAACCTTAAACTATTGTGGGAAACGTGGGGTTGAGTGGCGGTGGTGCTGGTGTTGATTGGATGGGTGGCGAAGGGTGGCGGAGCGTAATGTAGTTGTACATGTTTAAAGAAGATAGACAGTCGAGCGTGGCGAAATAGGAAATATTGATAATAAATGCGTATTATGATCAAGTTTTGTTGTAGTACAATATCAAGAGCACAGTTTCATTCTTGATACGTGACAAGAAGTAGGGTCGCCTGTCCAACCTCGTGGGTTTTCTCCGGATCCTCCGGTTTCCTCCCACTGCTAAATACCCTACGCGCAAGTGAATTATTGAAATAAAATTGAACCATATGTTAGTCCCAAAATGACCTAGTTTGTGTCGAGTGGACGTTAAACCCCATTTCTCTCTCTCCCATTCTTGATGTAAGACGCCGACTCACGTGTTCGATCCCTGCATTGGCCGAGAAAGTTCATCGGGATTTTCTGACGCGGTTTCACCTTTTCAGTGGGGCAGGACGGAGGGCCTAACAATGTTTGCTGTCTAGTCATTCGGATGAGACGTAAAACTGAGGTCCCGGGTATACATTGGCGTGCACGTTAAAGATCCCTTGACAGTTGGAATTCGATATAAGAGTGGGCAATAGTGATGCTGCCCGAGCAAAATTTCTCTCGTAGCACACTGTATGGTGTATACCCGCCCGTCTTCATTACCCCAATCGGAGCAGAGCAGCCGGACGTTAAACCCAATTTCATTTCATTCTTGATGAAATGTGCGAAATGTCGAATTGAGTAGCCCAAAGATAAAGTCGGCCGTCTAGTTAAACCTGGTCTGATAATAGCACAATACTTGTTACAAGTGTCTATATTATTTTTAAACTTATAAATTCTTAAAATAATTCTATGTTACTTCTACATCATGCAATTTCTTTTTAATGTCTTAAATGTATTACTAAATCCACCCAGAAAATAAACACTATTTTAAACAATATAACATTGATGGGTGTAGGTAATCTGTCCTATTTCCCCGACAAACTAAACTATTCAAATATTGACGTAACTATTCAACTTTTTATTTATATTGATAGGAAACTCTCTCAGACTGTATAATTAAAGAAATTCGTCTCCTTTTTGTAGAACTTCCATTGTAACAAGTACTTTGTGATGAATTTCAGGAATTTTAACTACCCATTAAAAAACATGATAAAGCGTATCTTATTGTCAATCATCTGAAATTCAATTTGAATAATATTGTTGATGGGCTCATCTTTAACGCGAAGAATACCGGATGTCAATCAAATTAAAATATAGATCTATATTTCGTTTCGTTTTTTATACTTTCGATGGCCTACAATGGCTAACCCTTCATTTCAAGCAGAACACGAGTTAAATAACAACGCTTCCAGATCCAAGTGTTGTAAAGACAAGTAAAATCGAAATTTTGAACTATAAAAACGAAACGAAATTGGATCTGTGTTTTAATCAGATTGACCGGATGTCGTCGTAAGGGAAGTTTACAGTGTGATATTGATGTTTAGGTTTTTAGGGCTTTCCTCCACTACAAACTGTGGGGTGGGGTGGGGGAATCTAATGTTCTCGCGTTAGATCATATGTTCTGTCATTGAGTCAACTGGCGTGGTTCCGATCTCAAGCGTGTGTTTGAGAAGGAGTAGCGTCGCATGCCTAACCTCGTTGTTTGTCTTAGGTGTCCTCCCCAAAATATCATACGCGCAGGTGCTTCCGTCCCTATTTTGACCGCGGGGCATATCTCATACATCATTCAAAATATCGTTATGAAGCTTTGTACATAGTTGATAAAATGAAATGAAATGAAATAAAACGCGGTTTAACGTCATACTGTTCTGCTCCGACTGGGTTAATGAAGACGGGCATACGCCATACAGTTTGCTACGAGGGAAATTTTTCCCGCACAGCGGCGCTACGACCTACTCTTATATCGAATCCCAACTGCCAAGGGATCATTTACGTGTATGCCTATGTTTACACGGGACCTCGGGTTTTCTTCTCATCCGAATGACTAGGCAGCTGTCCTTTTAAGACCCTCCGTCTGGTACCACTGACAAAAGAAAACCACGCCAGAAAATACCAATGAACTTTCTCGACCAACACCGGGATGGAACTAGAGACCCCCAGGCTAGCACACCAGCGTCTTACTCAATTAGCCACCGTGGCTCCCCCAGTTGATATACGACACTGAAGGTTGCGATTGACGGAATAATGCGGTGTAATTATCTCGGTTGTCCAGTCGGCGCAGAATAGTAAGACGTTACACCCCATTTCATTTCATTTACCTCGGTTCGTCGGTTGTTCATATAACTATACTAGTAAGGAATATAGTTCGACCTCCACCCTCTAAACAATTATCTCTAGTCGATGTGGCGAGTGTAGAAACATCTGAGTAAATATACCCGGGTATTATCACCATAGTGATGACATCATGTTAAGAGTTTTACCTGTGTACATATATACATCTACTACATATATCTGAACAGTCCACTACATATATTATATTAAAACTCTATTCTCTTCAAATTATTTTGCTACATTTTTGTTTACTGACTTAGATCTAACGTCATAATTACACCAAAATTCATAATTACCTAACAAACCTATGTGTCCCCCCCAGATCAAAAATTTCAGTGACGCCCCTCCCACCCCTAACATAATAAAATAATACCCTCGCCAAACTTTTCATATTTACA
The DNA here is from genome assembly GCF_932274485.2 of Patella vulgata. NCBI lineage: Eukaryota > Metazoa > Mollusca > Gastropoda > Patellidae > Patella > Patella vulgata. The sequence goes on from NC_065885.2 coordinate 13,044,575, forward strand.
AACGGCATGCTAAAAGCTACACGATTTAAAAAAAACAAACTAAGAAACAAATCTCTATTGGGTGTGGATATTTACATCTCAGCGACCTTGACGAAAAGTGAGTTGGCCTTAACAAATAGATCTAGCCATCGGGTGTGCGCGTCCACCGGTGTGAGTGGGGTTACCTCCTCTTGCCCATGCTTGAAAACGTCGGTGATAATATTTTACATGATTTTGAAAGAGTCACTAAAATGAAAATTATCGTTTTCCGTTAAATACAGTAGAGCCTCCTTGTGTTTAAACAATCACAATAAATTAAGACATTAAGGTAATTCCCATCATCTCTGGATCGTCACGTTGATCAGCATGTAAACAGACGGTCAAACTTTACCTCAGTTGCAAAGATACGTCACTGTTTCCTCCTTGTCACAGCTGCCGCCATCACACTTATCGTGTTTTCACACTTTCCAATCAAAATCAACACCCAATTGACAAGGCGTCAATTTAAACAAATATTTGACACCCTTACACTATTAGTCTCGCACACCCAGAACCTTCCTAGTCTTTGTTTGTAGAATATTTGTCTGAATGATAGAGACTATCATAATATATCTTTGAGGAACGTTCAGCGAAAATAGATCAAATAACTTAATAAAAAGTAAATATCAAAGAAAGCAGCTTAACCCTTTGAATACCGATTTACCACAGAGATACAACATTTTCCCCAACGGTTAAAACATATTTCATGTCGGGCATTTAAAATTACCCAACTCAAGCCAGTCTTTTAAATGCTGAAGTACAGCACGACAATCCCGTCTTCATAATCCCAGTCGGAGCAAAACAGTAGGCTGTTAAACCCCATTTCATTTCAATTCATTTATAACATGACAAAGAGCGACGATGGCTGGTTCGCTGGCCAATAGGTTCCCGGTTCGATCCCGGTGTTGGCCGAGCAAGTTCCTGGAGAATTACTACACTTGCCCCCACCCCCTTCCAAATGATGTAGACGGAAAGAGACTGCCGAGGACGGACCTAACTGAGGTCTCGTCTACACGTTGGCATGCACATGTAATGATAGTAGGCAAAATCATCGCCCCGTTAGTCCGTTTAGCGTAAACAAAAGGACATTAAACCCCATTGCATTTCAGTTTTCTGCCATTTTGGGAAAATAAAACTATTACTTGTATTATGTATATTTATATTATGTATAATTATTGTTTTGTATATTTCAGTAAGAGCATACGAAGATGTTTTTAGTTATTGTGCCCAGTGTCCAACATGCTTGTACCCGGATGCCAATAACTGCGCCGGTTTCTACAATTGTTCAAAAGTCAATACGGACGAATCTGGTAATTTGGGACAGTTCCAAGACGAATGTATTTATCCAGCTCTGTTTGATGCTGATAATCTGAAATGTGAAAATGATTACACAAAGGTTGAAGGCAACTGTAATGGAAGACCTGTACTACTCAATCCCTGTAAGTTCATTTTAACCGTAAAGACGCATTATGTAAGATTTAAATAGATATATGCCCATTCTTGCCGATAAAGTTCAAAAATCGATAATGAAAAATGGTTATATTGGTTTATTCTGATCGATGTTATGAGTGTTTGAAGTTTTGACAAGACGTAACGTAGATAGTCTAGTATCTCAAGTACCCATGCTACGATAATAAATATAATGTATGGTTTAATGGTCGAGAGCGAGATATTAAGTAATATATTGATACTGCACAGGGCGTTAGCCGAGTGTTGTTTCAATATATTACGCAATATCTTTAGCTCGAGACCGTTAAACAACTTAAAATACAGACACTATCCTGCAAGTGCTTTCCAATGAAATACGGCACGCGAGTCCAATATTTCATCTAGTATAGATAATATACGATTGGCAAGTTGCCCGTACATTATTGGAAATAATGGTACGCCAACATCAAAGGATGACGCCACATCTGTATTTTAACAATTATTAAATGGCGTTCAATATTTAAGAACGTCATTTCTTAGCGATTGTCAGTTGCACTGGTTTAACTTGCGCTGAAAGACTGTTATCTCTCAGTGCTTGTTACTGTTAGCTGCAACACCGTTATTTCTCAGCCATTACACAATTTCTATCAGTTACACTATAATCTTCAAAGACCGTTATATATTAGTACACTGGCACATAGTGAATGTAAAATTACGTACACGTAAAACCTTATTATAAAATGTGCAACCTCACATTAGTAAGTGATGTTGTTCCCGATTCAGATTAAGACCGGAAGTAGTGGGCTTTCCTTATTAAACGTGGCTTTATCAATATTATTTTCTTGTTTTTAGGTGACCAGCGAAGAAATCAGTGTGCACGAGCTCATTGCCGACCCTGTAATGTCAGATATCCCAACTGTGCTGGAAAGAGTAACGGATTCCAGGAATGGGAAGGGCGATCCTTTACTCCATACTTTGCTCGATGCCAAGATGGCCGAACCCTGGAAGCTGGTACCTGCGCACGCTCTAGAAGTGGTTCCCCAAGAATCTTCTCTCCTTCTCAAAAAGAATGTGTCGATGTCGACGCTAAAACCTTCTTCAACAATTAAATATTGTTTAATATAGAAGAAAAACACAAAATCACAAATATGTAAATATTTATTGACTGTTGCTTGCCACACAATTTTTTTTTATATAATTTTATTTGTTTATTTCTAATTAATATATGTTTTTTAATAGAGTGTATTTTTTTTCATTTTTTTAAATGTTCTCACTCCGTCCTTGGAATTATATTCTTCATGGAATCATGAATTAGAAAACCGTTCTATAAAATTCATAACTAAGTGTTTAAGCACAAAATTGAGGGAATAGTTTATTCTTTTGGTTAAAGGGAAATACTTCGCTCTGGAATAATAAGGAATTTGGATGGGGTAAACCTTTTAACATTTTTGTTTGTTCTCCAAACTGGATATTTTAATATTGGTTTGATCATGGGACAAATAATCCTATGTATTGCATTAAAGGGGGATAACCAATCACATTTATTGACAACTTTACTGTATATAGATATTTAGTAATAAAATGATTGTCTCACCAAAAAGCTATTTTTTTGTTGACTACACTATAGCTAGAAACTGTTACAATTACATTGGGGGGGTTGGATGGCTGAATGGTTAGCGTGCGCGCGCTGTATCATAAAGTCTGTCATTGAGTCAACTGGCGTTGTTCCGAATCCCCGGTTGTACGTGGCAAGGAGTAGGGTCGCCTGTCCAACCTCGTGGGTTTTCTCCGGGTCCTCCGGTTTCCTCCCACTGCTAAAGACCCCTACGCGCAAGCGAATTATTGAAATAAAATTAAACCATATGTTAGTCCCGAAATGACCTAGTTTGTGTCGAGCATACATAGTTATATGGTGTAGGTAGGAAGGTCTGACACGAGAGAGAGAGAGAGAGAGAGAGAGAGAGTTTAACGTCCACTCATTTCGGAACTAACACATGATTCAAAATAGAAAGAGAGAGGTGGGGTTTAACGTCCACTCGACACAAACTAGTTCAATTTTATTTCAATAATTCGATTGCGCGTAGGGGTCTGTAGCGGTAGGAGGAAACCGGAGGACCCGGAGAAAACCCACGAGGTTGGACAGGCGACCCTACACCTGGCCACGTACAACCGGGGAATCGAAACCACGTCAGTTGACTCAATGACAGACCTTATGCTAACCATTGGGCCACGCAATCCCCGTCCTGGCATGAACATAGTTATTCGTTCGAATTGTACGAATAGCCTATCTTCAGTGTACACGTTGGCGGGTACTAAACATTGTGCATGATATTCTCCATTATTCCGGTAGGTGCAAACAAGTAGGACGCTAAACCCCATTACATTCATCGTTGTGCAGCGGCAATGAAACCAGTTTCAAATATTAAGGTATCAATGCGTCGTATTTGTATCACACTGCCATTAATCACCAAGGACCCACAAATAAACACTAGTCTGTTATTACTTACATTGTTAAAATAATTACTGTGATAAAATACTCCCCACACTCCAATTACTTACAGTGTTTAAATAATCACCACCCTCCCATTACTTACAGTGATAAAATAATCATCACCCTCCCATTACTTACCGTGATAAAATAAATCCCCACTCTCCCATTACTTACCGCGATAAAATATTCGCCACACTCCCATTTCTTACCGTGATAAAATAATCACCACCCTCCCATTACTTACAGTTTTAAAATAATCACCACACTCCCATTACTTACCGTGATAAAGTAATCACCACACTCCCATTACATACCGTGATAAAATAATCCCCACCCTCCCATTACTTACCGTGATAAAATAATCACCACACCCCCATTTCTTACCGTGATAAAATAATCACCAACCTCCCATTACTTACAGTGTTAAAATAATCACCACACTCCCATTACTTACCGTGATAAAATAATCACCACACTGCCATTACATACCGTGATAAAACAATCACCACACTTCCATTACATACCGTGATAAAATAAACACCACACTGCCATTACTTACCGTGAAAAAATAATCCCCACCCTCCCATTACTTACCGTGATAAAATAATCCCCACCCTCCCATTACTTACCGTGATAAAATATTCCCCACCCTCCCATTACTTACCGTGATAAAATAATCACCACACTGCCATTACTTACCGTGATAAAATAATGCCCACCCTTCCATTACTTACCGTGATAAAATAATCACCACACTCCCATTACTTACCTTGTTAAAATAAACACCATCCTCCCATAACTTACAGTGATAAAATAATCACCACCCTCCCATTACTTACAGTGCTAAAATAGTCACCACACTGCCATTACTTACAGTGTTAAAATAAATCCCACACTCCCAAAACTTACCGTGATAAAATAATCCCCACACTGCCATTACTTACAGTGTCAAAATAATGATCACATTCACATTACTTACCGTGTTAAAATAATCACCACCCTCCCATTACTATGCACATTCCCCATCCTCTATAGGCCACGCATGGGTTAAAATCGGTTTAAGTTTCCTTCAATATGTCTGCGATATTGAAAGCGGACGTAAAATACTACTAACTCACACACACATTTAATTTAAGCCCATCCTTTTTGTCTTTTCCCTGTAGTTTAAACTAATCCAGTGTTCACAATCAACACCGAATTTTCATCCGAATCTCAAATTAAATACGAACTACTTTCTTTACTAATGATTAGTTTCTTGTTTAATTATACAGTTCTCACGTCACGCCGATGAGTTAATTACCTACTGGTGGGCGTGGCGTGTTACGTCTTCAAATACATTCCTGCTCAATATAAAACACTTGGATTGGAGACGTGTTATTTAAAGAAGTGAAATGAAGCGAAGACATTTAAATTTCACAAAGGAAGACACCTAGCACAAGGCAGTCATCTACAGATCGTAACATTATGAGGAGTATAGCTTGTATTTTGATGTTATGCTATGTTTTAACCGTACAGGGATCTACTAACACACGGTTCCAGTTTATGCCAGATCCCACAGATTGTACGAAGTTTTCTATTCACGTGTTAAAGTTTAAATGGGAAGTATCATGGCCCCTATGATGTTTGTTCAAACAAACAACAATATCAGCGATCAATTACCAGCACGTTATAACTCAATTCTGAGAATTTATGGAGCGGAAATCATGACACAATCCTAATTTTTAAAGATACATTATGTAATGCCTAGCTTTTACGTGGGTTACGAATGCCACGAATTGTTTCGAATCCAAATTTTTTCCGATTCGTAGATAAATCGCAGACGGTTGTTGAGGTTCGTGGATGATTCTTATTTGTTTCTTGTTAAAAACTTTCGTTGTCGGTCTACCAATTTTGGAATGTGTAGATGTATCATCCGTAACAGATTCCTATACGATGCCTTGACAATCGTGGTCATTTGTGGCACCCTTAAATCAACTATGAGTTGGCCCAGAAAGGTCTCCAGGATATTCCATCGTTGTTTCCAATTGTCAGTGGTGCAGAACGGAGGCCTGGGCAAAGGCCGTGTCTAGTCGTTCGGGTGGGACGAAATTCCGCGATCCCGTGTACACATTTTTGTGTGCGTAAACCGCATTTCATTAAAATCATAACCCCAATGCAAGTAATTATTTTGTTAAAATAAAACAGAATTGCCTCCCTTTATATGTAATCACTTATTATAGCGATATTAGTTATTTCGAATTTATAATCCAGACCGTATTGCAGATTTTGAATCCCGAATTCCAAATTTGTCAGAGGTGTAAGAAGAAGGACCTGGCAAGGAACAACGCCTAGTCGTTTGGATGGGATACCGTGCAAGAACAATTGGCATTTAGAATTCGAGGAGGCACAAACGCCGCTCCCAATCAAAGCCCCCCTTACAGAACACTGCATTTCATTTCGATGTGAAATGTCCAGAGGGCTGGCCGAATAGTCTAAGGCGTACGCGAAGATCATGCAGTCTGCCATTTAGTCAAGTGGTACAGTTTCGATTCATCGCTTGTACATGACAAGGAGTAGGGTCGCCTGCCCAAACTCGTCGTTTTTTTCCGGACCCCTCGGTTTCTTTCCACAGATCTCTACGCTCAAGTAAACTGTTAGTCCCGAAATGACCTAGTTTGTCTCTCTTAGATGTCTAGTACCGCAAGTACAAGCTCGGGATCGAAACCACGTGACAGATCATGTGACGTGAAGGGCCTCACGCGCTAGACCATTACGCCACCTAACCCACATATATTATTTGGTATAATAACCGATTATTACAAGAAATATAATGAACATGAAAGAAGTAAAATAATTAGAACATACCAATTCAACATTCCATTCTCCAAGATCATCATAAAAATACACAGGTACTTGAAGGAATTACATTGTCTTACATTATCTGGTCTAGCAGACCACAATAGGTACAAGTTATATCACGCGACGTCAAAAATTTTGTTTTGACTCAGTGAATACATTTCTTCCTCTATAATCTCACAATACTCATTACATGTAACACTCTCCTTCCGTTTTATTACAGAAAATACTCTATTTAGTTCTTATTAAAATTGACCAATAAGTCGTGTTTGCTATGTCGAAGACTGGGTGATATTGAGTCTGAGACTTGCCTCCTTTAAAAAGGCATATAGTAGAATTTTAAAATTTTATCAAACAGAAAGGGTATTACATAATCAGAGCAAAATATATTATTTATTAGATTGTAATTCAAGCTTACAAAGCTCATAGTACCAAATTATACACATAATTCTCACTACAAACCAATCTGTTTTAAATACAGATCTATATTTCGTTTTGTTTTTATATACTCTCGATGACCTACACTCCATGAAGATCTGACAAGTTGTACTCGAAGGCCGTGTCAGGGGTCGTACGAGTGGCTTTTGACCTATGATGTCAGAGATTGATTAATCAATCAGCGTTGGCGTTTCTAGTGGTTTACCCACAGTTCCGTGCATGGCACGCCAAGAAGTCGTCGTAACAGACCGTTTCATTGGCTTATCCCTCACTTCAACCAAAACGCCGGTAATATAACAACTCTTCCTCATCCTAGTGTAGTAAAGACAAGTAAAACGAAATTTTGAACTACAAAAAACAAAACGAAATAGGATATGTGTTCTAATCAGATTGACTACAAACAGACATTAATGCAGAATTAAACTTGGCCATCTTTATGTGTTGAGTCCTCAGAAATATTAGCAGATAGATAATTATATTGTTTTGCTGTTATGCATTCCTTATCCTGCAATTCATATAAGATGTTGTTTATTAAATTTGCGGTGTCTTTAAAGATGGGTTGGTCTAATTTAGTGTAATGTATAGGATTACTTAATTGTTTTTCTGCCTCTGAGATATAGTCTGCGCGATTCATTATGACACAACACGAGCCTTTGTCGCTTTTCTTAATTATTATGTTTTTGTCCTTTTTAAGGGTGTTTAATGCCGTTTTAGTTGCTCGGTTGAGATTTGGTTTTTGTGACTGTGGTTGAATGGATGATATTTCTATATTCATTTCGTCGAACGTTTTTAGGATGGCTGGTGATAATGACCTTTTAGGTGGTTTCCATGTGGATTTTGCTGTGAATAATTTTTTACCTCTGCCGGGTTTGTTCCTAAAAAAATATGTCAACGAAAGTGTTCTTTGGAAGCGATCGGTTGCCTGGGTGATGGGGTCTATGGATGTTATTGTGGGGTTGGGATGAATTTAAGGCCTTTATCAAGAATGTTCATTTCTAGGGGGTTGAGAAGTCTGTCGCTCGAATTGACAACTGTCTGTCCTAAAGACGGCTTCTCATTCCTTTTCCCTAATCCTAGTTTAAATTCCTCATCCAGCAGTTGATGATCTCTCTGGCCGTGTCTGGGCTCCAGTGGATTGCGTCGTTACCTTTCAGTTCTATTTTGCCCTTGAAGGTTGGTAATGTGGTTGCGTTTGGTGAAGGTGCAGTGGAGATCAGTTGGTTGTAGCTGGTGATGTTTTGGTAGGCGATCGGATTTTCTTGTCGGAGTCGGGAAGAAGTGGGGATCTGTGTGGCGAAGAGCTTGGTTGTTGGGAAAGCTGCTCTGGTCACCTTGAGTAGATCTAGCATCTGCTCGTGTATCCTTGGTCCACTTTCCTCCCTGTTGTTGAGCCCGACGTGTATCACTAATTCCTCTGGTGCAGGACCCATGTAGTTCTGGAGTATCTCCCAGTCCCCGACGAAGGATGCAATCCTAGCCAGGTTAGAGGATCCAATAACCAGGGTCTTTGCCATGACGGGTGGTAGGAACCATAAATCCTTCTCGTCTTTACCTTTGTAGCTGTGAGGTCTCTTTAGGGATAGGTTGAGTGATCGCCTACATCTGGTGGAAGATCTGGTGGCGATTCTAGGGTTAGGAATGATGGGCGATCTAGGGGACAGACAGTCGACAAGCGCGTTTAGTGGCGATATAGATCCCGAGGAAGTAGGTGAGCCTGACACAGCCCGGGGCGAACTGGTTGATCTAGCTGCACGCTTCGAGGGAGTGTTAATGCAAGTGCCTTCTCCAGGGGATAATTTTCTCTTGTTAGGTGTGTATCGTTTTGGTGTGTCCCGGAGAAGGTTGTGCGTAATGTGCATGGGTGATGGGGGAGGGGGCGTGACAGTTTTAGAGACCGTGGACAGTAGGCGGTGGAACTCTGTCTTCACACTATTCTGAAGTCGCTTGCCGTAGGACTTCTTGGCCCATGCATCTTTGGTAAAGTGACGTGACTTCAAGTACTCCAGTTCCTCCGCTAGCATGGCTCGGTAGTGTGTCGACAGGGATGAGGCGACGTCCTTGGCCCATTTCAAGTTCAATGTCTCAATGGTAGTGGCTATGGTAGGCGTCTTCACGAACGTATTCAGGTGTTGGATCTTCCAAGTGAAACTTCTGGTTGGTGTTCCATTCTCCTGACTCTCCATAATGGTCAAGTGGTGGAGGCATTGGAGGACCCGAAAGAAGGCTTTCACGACACCTGCATTTTCTGGGGGTGGTTGGCGCTGGTTTGGTTGTCGTTTTGGTTGGCGCTGGTTTGGTTGTCGACTTGGTTGGTTTGGTAGTCGACTTGGTTGGTGCTGATTTGGTTGTCGACTTGGTTGGTGTTGGAAGCGGAATCCGGGTGGTGGTTGGTGGAATCCTGGTGGTGATCGGTTGAAGCCTGGTGGTGGTCGGTTGAAGCCTGGTGGTGGTTGGTGGAAGCCTGGTGGTGGTTGGTGGAAGCCTGGTGGTGGTTGGAATCTGCTTCGTAGCTGTTTTCCGGTTTTAAATACTGTACAAAATACACTATATATAAAACAACCTTGTTAACATAAAACTATTCTCAAATCTAAAACTTCAACCTCTTAGTTTCCTATAGAGAACATCCGCACAAACTCACAAATAAAAAAATCAAACTTTTCCGTGTACATATATATATATATAAGGTTGAGAATTGTTTTGATGTTATAAAGACATCGCAGCAATAAAATAAAAATATTCCAAAGTCTTCAAGTTGCTTCGCTAAAACCTAGCTCACAGCCTGCGGTACACGCATTGGTCGTAAAGTTTGGTAGCTCGCAGACCAGCCGCAAGAAATCGGGTGAAAATTTTGTTTGTGCGGGACCAGTTTGCGATCTACTACGGCGCGTAGACTGGCCGAAGTAGCACGTACGACAGGTTGTGAGGGCTAAATCCATTTGTTAAGGCCAGCTCAATTTTTGTCAAGGTCGTTGAGATGTAAATAAGGTTAGGGCACGTGATTAATGGCGATATTGTAGGTTAGGGTTAGTTTAAGCATTGGGGCTAAGTCCGGGGTTAGGCACATGGTTGGGATTAGCGCTACCCCTGTTTACATCTCGTGACCTATGACGAAAACTTGAGCTGGCCTTATCATTTAGCACTAACCGGTTGTGAGCTAAGCTTTCGTCATGTGCAGAACCGTACGTGTTTAATACATCATCTGAATACAGAACCTTTTTTATAGCAAATGTATGCATCGTGCATAAAACACATCTTTCTACTGTTTAAAATAAATAACTTATTTTATTTACTTTAAAATATTAGACAACTGACCTCAGTATTTAAACAAAAAATGAGCTTGCTATTAGAATGACCTATCCAATTTTCCTTCTACTGTCTAATTAACGGAGTTAAAACGTGAATTACAGTCTTTTAACCAAATGTTGAATTTATCTCTAGACATGCAAAATATGTAACTTGAATTAATTTACATTTCCTACGAAACTATGACGGAAGTATGGAAATATTTGCAGCATATGATTTCATGTATATAAAGGCAGGTATTTTATTCGGTCATCACAATTCAGTATTTATCACCATCGAGATTAATTAAAGCAATGTATATCTTCCGATGGATATGTCTTCAGCTTCTAATCTGTAAGTTCTATTTCTTCAGATTATCAGATTTTCAGACATGGAATTATTAACACATATAGTTTTGATTACTGGATGGAGCTACGGTAGCTAAGTGACTAAGAAGCCAGCTCGCTTGCCTGGAGGTCGCGAGTTAGATCTCGGTGTTGGCTTAGAAAGTTAATCGGGATTTTCCTGCGTGCTCCCCCCCCCCCCTTGTCAGTGGTGCAGGACGCTGTCTAGTCGTTCGGGTGGTATGGAAGGCCGAGGTCCCGTGTATACATCCGCGTGCAAGTAAAAGATCCCTTGACAGTTGGAATTCGATATAAGAGTAGGCCGTAGCGCCGCTGTCCGGCAAAATTTCCATCATAGCACACCGCATGGCGTATGCCCGTCTTCATTAGCCCCGTCGGAGCAGAACAGTAGTACCTGAAATCGCATTTCAGTTCCTAAATCCTGAACACATTTTAAAGGCTCGATGCGTAATTTGCAAATTTCAAATTTCTCACGATATAATCCACTTTATGTACTTCGATTGTTGTTTTGATATTTAATGAAGAAAACAAAATACAAACGCTAGATAATGTCTCGACTGGGATTCAATCGGATTTAAACTATGCCCATCGCATTTCTTTTCTATCAATGGACCTAAATTACAAGATGGTGGTGTCTTGTTATAGCGAGCAGCATTGATCGTTGAAAGTGCAATTTATCATGATCCGTTTTCGTGTCTGATAATCCAATTAGAAATTAATTGTTCACAATTTTGTAGTTTGCAATGACGCATCTAGACTTTAAAGGAACTAAGTCCAATTAAACTGAACTGATATTTTGTAATTGAATTGGAAATGCACAAGACACAATTTTATGGAATACAATTACTGTCTATTACCGACCGACGTTTCGGTTCTCTTGCTGTAGTTTTATTCGTATCAAACACTGTATTTCATTGAATTATGTTTTATGTATGGACGGATATTGTGTGTTATAGAAATTCTCAATATCGTTAAAGATACATTATGGGAGATAAGATAAAGAGCTGGTAGTTCTCACTATAATAGTTAAAAACAAGATAATGTAAAGGCAATTTGCTGAAAATTTCAGTTATATTGATTCACTATGAACCGAGAATTAAGCGATTACAATTTCGGCCTAGTCTGTACGATAAAAAATAGTCTCGATCATCCATTTCATGAATAAGTCATGAATGGAAGTCGAGCAGCAAATGGGATCATAATCCAGTAAATATTATCGCAGGCTAGCGATGCCTTCGAGAGTTGATTATGGCCTGCATAAGTTAATTAATGTCTAATTAATAATTTAGATAACATTTCAGGCCTAAAGAAAGACTTGCAATTGGCAGATTTAGCTCTTGCATAATGTATGTTTAATTACGGTTTCAGTTTTATTTTAATCAGTTGCCCGTTGAACACAAAATCCGTTATATCTCAACGTTGGCTCTCTATTTGGATTTAACAATATTTTTGGGTCCTACTAATCACTGACATGTTGACTATCATTCCCTAGTATTTGTTTTCATCGTCTTCTTTCTTCCAGCATCCACGGTTTATACTGCAGTTATACGAAAAAGGGTTGTGAATCCAGACACAAGTGAAGAGGCTGAAGAGGTCGGAATCCACCATAGATTTCAGAAAAGCAATGTCGGCACTGATAGCTACGAGTATGGGGACATAGAGGAGTTTCGTCGAGACGTTGTACATCGAGACGCAAGCGAAGACAATGAAGACGGAAGCAGCCACCGGAGATTCCAGAGACGCAACGTGGGCAGTGCTAGCCACGAGGACGGGAGCAGAGATGGTTTTCGTCGACCTGTTCACGTGGGCAGGTTGGCACATGGTGATACTGCAGTTACACGAAGTGAAGAGATTGGAGAACTGAGAAGTAACCAGCGATATCGGAGACGCAACGTGGGAAGTAATAGCCATGAACACGGGGGCAGAGGCAGTGATGGCCACGAACGAGAACACAGAAACGAGCGTGGCAGTCACGAATTGAATGCCGGGTACAACGTGGGAGGTAATAGCCATGAACACAGGGGCAGAGGCAGTGGTAGCCACGAACGAGTACATAGAAACGATCGTGACAGTCACGAAATGAATGTCGGGTACATCGAGGACCTTCGTTTAGCTAATAAAAGCTCACAAAATATTAAGAGATCTCTACATATCACTGAAAATGGGAGAACAACAGAATATGATACTAGCCATGAAGCAAATGGCACCAGCATCGGCGAAACATTAGTTGCTGAGCATATCCATGGAATGCAAGACACAGAAACTGCAATTTTATTGCGACATGTCGCTACAGTGAATACCACTTCTTTAGACATTGGAAGCCATTCCTTGACAGACGACAGAATGGTTGAATTTGATGAAGATCGACTTCTCAACACTACAAGTGGCATCAACGAGCGCCAAACAGATAATAGTCCAAAGCAGATAACTAAAAGACAAAAACGGCGTGTGAACAGTAAATTAGTACGGAGACACACACGTTTGAATATTTCTCGGACTTCGAATAATGCAAGCAGAAAGAAAGGTAAAGGTGTTTCCACAAATCAGGAAACTGACACAGATCTAGGAAGCATAGACCGATTTGATGACAGTGAAGATATGTCTAGACAAAATGTCACCGGTAGAGCTACCGATGGAATGGCTAGTGAAATATTAGCTCATACAAACCACCATAGGCGTCAAAACCATTTCCCAAATATTGCTCCGCGGAGGAGAAATATTCGTCGCAACAGCAGAACCGTACATAGAAATCAAAATATAAGAAATATCAGACGGAGACGGATTGAAAACAAAAGAAGAAAGGGAAATGAGACAAATTTAGAGGATACATCTGAAATCAGTATAACTAATTACCAAACGATTGAAAATGGTACTGTCGGGGTTAACATAACGCAAAACCAGTCAAATGGAACTGGTGCAACTAATGGCGGGATGAATGGGGATGACCCTGCCGTGGTCAATATCAATAACAACCAGAATAGTGGAAGTGGTACTATCGGGATCCACACATCTATGAACCAGACAAGTGGAGATAGTGCTGTCACGAACAATACAACTATTAACAACACAAATGGAAATGGTACTGTCGGGGGCAATACAGCTTTAAACCAGACAAATATACACCGGAAAAATGTGATCGGTACTGCCAGGGTCAATACAAATATAAACCGGACACATGGAATTGGTATGAAGACTAAAGTAAATAAAAGAAAACGAAGATTTGCAGAAGTTAAAAAACACAGAACACGAAGTAAACGACACGGAAAGGGAAATCGACGGATCAGGCAACTTCATGATGACAGCCACTTTCATTACAATGGCGGCTACAAGCGAAGCGGTATCATTGGACAGTTTGGAGTGGAACCCTTCTCTGAGGATCTAACTAAATTACGACGTGCCAAACGTGGATATTATAATGATTACCAGGGGAGTGATTATGGTAATTATGGAGATGAATACGGTAACTATGGGGCTGATTATGATAACAATGGGGGAGATAATGGAGGTTATAGTATGGGAATGGATCAAAACTACGGAGGTAACTATGGTAATGACTACAGCAACTATGGTAATGACTACAGCAACTATGGTAATGACTACAGCAACTATGATAATAACTATGGAGGTGATTATGATAATTATGAAGGCGATTATGGTAATTATGAAGGCGATTATGATAAATATGAAGGCGATTATGGTAACTATAATGGAGATTATGGTAACTATGAAGGCGATTATGGAGGTTACGACATCGGAATGGAGGAAGACTACGGGAGTAACTATGGTAATAACTACAGAGATGATTATGGCAATTATGATAGTGACTATGGAGGATATTATGGTAACCATGAAAGCGATTATGGTAACTATGAGGAAGATTATGGTAACTATGAAGACAATTATGGGGGTTACAGTATGGGAATGAGCGACAATTACGAGGGTAATTATGGTAATGACTACGAAGGTGATTATATTGCATACGCAAGTGATTATAGTAACTATGGAGGAGATTATGATAACTATGAAGGCGATTATGACAATGGTAACTATGGTGGTGATTATGGAGATAATTATGATGACTATGAAAATGACTATGATAACTATGGAGGTGACAATGGTAACTATGGTGGTGATTACGGGGGTTATAGTATGGGTATGATGGGAAACTACGGAAATGATTATGGTAACTATGGCGCTGAACATGAATATGGTAACTATGGCGGCGGTGGCAATGACTATGATAATTATGGCGGTGATTACAATATGGGAATGGAAGGAAACTATGGGAGTGATTATGGTAACTATGAAAATGCTTATGGCGGTTATGGTATGGTTATGGAAGATGAAGGTGACTATGATAACTATGAAAATGCTTATGATAATGATTATGATAACTATGAAAATAATTATGATAACTATGAAAATGATTATGATATGGGAATGGGGGGAAACTATGGAAGCAATGCTGGTAACTATGACAACTATGGCGGTGATTACAATATGGGAATGGGAGGAAACTACGGAAATGATTATGGTAATTATAAAGATGAAAATGACTATGATAACTATGGCGGTGATTACAATATGGGAATGGGAGGAAACTACGGAAATGATTATGGTAATTATAAAGATGAAAATGACTATGATAACTATGAAAGTGACTATGATAACTATGGTGGTGATTATGGTAATTATGAAAATGACTATGAAAATTATGGTGGTGAGTATGGTAACTATGGAAGTGATTATGGTAACTATGGCAGTGACAATGACTATAATAACTATGGCGGTGATTATAATATGGAAATGGAGGGAAACTATGGAAGTGATTATGGTAACTATGGCGATGATTACAATAACTATGAAAATGACGATGATAAATATGGTGGTGATTATGGTGACTACGAAGATGACAATGGTAACTATGGTGGTGATTATGGGGGTTATAGTATGAACATGGAAGGAAACTATGGAAGAGATTATGGTAACGATGGCGGTGATTATAATGATTATGGTAACTATGGCGGTGATTACAATACGGGAATGGAAGGAAACTATGAAAGTGATTATGGTAACTATGAAAGTGATTATGATAACTATGGGGGTGATGATGATAACTATGAAAGCGATTACGATAACTATCGCGGTGATTATGGCAACTATGAAAATGATTATGGTGGTTATAGTATGAACATGGAAGGGAACTATGGACGAGATTATGGTAACGATGACGGTGATTATAATGATTATGGTAACTATGGCGGTGATTACAATACTGGAATGGAAGGAAACTATGAAAGTGATTATGGTAACTATGAAAGTGATTATGGTAACTATGAAAGTGATTATGATAACTATGGGGGTGATGATGATAACTATGAAAGCGATTACGATAACTATCGCGGTGGTTATGGCAACTATGAAAATGATTATGGTGGTTATAGCATGTATATGGAGGAAGACTATGGAAGCGATTATGGTTACCATGGTAACTATGAAGCTGACTATGGTAACTATGAAAATGATTATGATAACTATGGAAATGATTATTATAACTATGAAAATGATTATGATAACTACGGTAATGATTATGGTAACTATAGAGATGACAACAACTATGATAACTATGGCGGTGACAATGGCAATGGTGATTACGAAACTTATAGTATGGATGAAAACTATGAAGGGGATTATAATAACTATGACAATGAATATAATAACTATGACAATGAATATGATAACTATGACGGTAATTATGGTGGATATAGTATGGAAATGGCGGGAAACTACAAAAGAGATCATGGTAACTACGGTAACTATGGAGGTGATAATGAGAACTATGAAGGTGACTATAACTATGGCGATGAAAATGACTACGATAACTATAGAGGTGATTATGGTGGTCATAGTATGGCTATGGAAGAAGACTATACAAGCGATTATGGCCACTATGGTAATAATGAAGGCGAATATAATAACTATGAAGGTGACAACGATAACTATGAAGGTGACAACGATAACTATGAAAATGACTACGAGGATGACTACGAAACTGAATATGGTAACTATGCCGGTAACAATGACAACTATGATTACGATGGAGGTGATTATGAAAACTATGACGCGGAGTATGATTCATACACAGGGGATTATGACCAATATGGCAATGACTATGGAGGTAATTACGATAACTATGAAAGCTGGCATGACAATCATAAAGGAGGACGTAGTATAGGAATGAATGAATACAGCAATAACTATCAGGATGATTATGGTAACTATGATAACTACGGGAGTGATTATGATAACTATGGTAATACCTATGACAACGAAGACGATTACGGTTATGACTATGATGGAGGTGGTCATTACGGGAATGGTTATGGCGCTCATAGTAGTGCTGAAGATAGGTATGATGGAGGCTATGGTGGTGACTATGGTAATAATTACGACAACGAAGACGATTACGGTTATGACTATGATGATAATTACGGAGGGGGTCATTACGGGAACGGTTATGGCGCTCATAGTAGTGCTGAAGATAGGTATGATGCTGACTATGATGGTGGATATGAATATGAAGGCGGTTATGGTGGAGGACATTCTGGTGGATATGGAGCAAACAATGGTGAAGGTCGCGGGGGTGGTGACTGGGGTCACGAAAATTCATATGGAGGTGGCGGTTACAATAGCGGAGGAAACGGGGGTCACAGTGGAGGAGGGGACTACGAGGGCAGCTATGGAGGTGGTGGTTACAATGGCGGAGGCAACGGGGGTCACAGTGGTGGAGTGGGCCACGAGGGCAGCTATGGAGGTGGTGGTTACAATGGCGGAGGCAACGGGGGTCACAGTGGTGGAGGGGGCCACGAGGGCAGCTATGGAGGTGGCGGTTACAGTGGTGGAGGCAACGGGCGTCACAGTGGTGGAGGGGGCTATGAGGGCAGCTATGGAGGTGGCGGTTACAATGGCGGAGACACCGGGGGTAATAGTGGTGGAGGGGGCTACGAGGGCAGTTATGGAGGGGGAGGTTACAATGGCGGAGGCAACGGGGGTCATAGTGGTGGAGGGGGCTACGGAGGTGGGGATTGGAATCACGAAAGTTCTTATGGAGGTGGTGGTTACAACGGGGGTCATAGTGGTGGAGGGGGCTACGGGGGCAGCTATGGGGGTGGCGGTGGATATGGGGGTAGCTCTGGTAGCGGCACTGGCTATGGAAATGTGTACTTTGGTGGAATAGATGTACATGGTGGTGGATACGGAACAAGCAAGGAACAAGGAGGTGGATATGGCGGAATGATGGGTGGATATAACAGTATGCCAGGAGGCTTTGGTGGAATGCCATTAAATTTTGGAAGGATGCCCATGGGTTTTGGTGGAATGCCAATGAGTGGAATGCCAATAGGTGGTATGCCAATTGGTGTTATGCCAGTAGGTGGTATGCCAATGGGCGGTATGCCAATAGGTGGTATGCCAATGGGTGGTATGCCAATGAGTGGTATGCCAATGGGTGGTATGCCAATGGGTAGAATGCCAGTTGTTGGTATGCCGATGGGTAAAATGCCTATAAATGCAATGCCAATGGGACAGCAAGCTGGAATACCATCTTATACATGCACTAGTCCGTTATCATATCAGAATTGTTTCGGAAGTGGAACGAACGCAGTATACAGTAGTAACTATGTCGGCCAGTCATGTCCAACATACAACAATCCGACTACGTCATCTAGTAATACAGTGGCACCAACTCCAATATACAATACGGTGTACCAACCTCAAAGCACTCCGAGCCCAAATGTAGATCCATCTACCAACCCTGCTCCAGTAATAAGCATCTATCCAATCTATATCTCTGGACCAACAAATCCGGCATATCCAGTCTATGATAGCATATTACCTGTGGATCCATTTCTACCAATAGCAACGGATCAAAGCCCATTTTTGGAAGATTCAAACACAGTTCTTACCAATAACCAAATACATCAATTATATCCAATTTTTCCTGTAGACGGAAACACACCTTTCGCGGACACAGGCTCACCTTTCGCGGACACAGGCCATGTCCTCTCTTCTGATACAGGAAATACACATTCATCTAATACTGGACCAGTGTATGCACGAAATATGAATGCTGATTATACCAGAAACAAAACGCTACCAAGCCCAAATCATAACTATCCGACAGATACTGGTATTGTGTCCTTTCCCGGGGTTCAAACCGCTGCACCACCAGTAGTCAGCCGAGACCAAAAGAGTTCACATAATCCCAGTACCAAACATAACAAGAAAACAACAGTGTCACACGGTAGTGTTGCTAAGTTGGGCAGGGGACCTAAAAGTAGCAATATTGACGCTCATAAGTTTAAAGATAAACAGTCGTTACGTCGTGGCAAGAGTGCCATTGCGAAATTATAGTGCACTGTTCGAAATTTATTCAAACCGGTGAAAAATGTAAATAACTCACTCATTTATGGATAGTTGCAGGTAGATGTTCAAGAATACGACTGATCGCCTGATACTGTTTCCTCATTACAGATATATTGTAAAACGGGTGTTAGAGGACATATCTTTGATGACAAAAAACATTAAATCTGAATATACTAAATGTCATGTTCGATAGTTTTTTTCTTTTTAGATCTTAGTTATTGTACATGTAGTATTTAATTGCAACTAGAAGATGCGAGCTTTGCGTATGTATCATTCAGAAGGGTTTTGTGTATTTGCATGCCGGGCGAAGTTATCAAAACGCTTGGGGAAGTCTTGTCCATATGGATGAAAATCGATCTTTTGGGAATTGGGAGCAACACTATCCCTAACCGCATTGAATAGACCAGCCCATTACCCTCCATCTCATTAGCATGTTCTGAATACATGGCCAGGCGGGACATTAAGAATACCAGCAGGGGCGGATCGGGGCGTGGCGTGTAATACAACACTTTTTATGAGTAAAGTGTCACGGTCGTGTGCTTTGTCCTTTATCATCAGCTGGTGGGATGGAATGGGCATTCAAAGCGCGAGATAATGATTTAGACATAATTATGTGATATAACAATTAATGCTTTGCATCAATGGAATTGAATCACAATGTGATCCTATTAATTCATAATAAATATTGACGTCAAACGGGGTGTTGAATTTCTCTCTTTAATATGCTCAGTGTGTATGTATGCCTACGTAATTTGGAGACTATGATGGCATCATGCATTGTCAACTGTTACATTTCCTTAACATGAACCTGGCAAACCCCCTCCTACAAAAATTCCTAGATCCGCCTCCTGACCAGGGCTGTGACATGCGCCATTGTTTACTCTTTTATAGTTATAGAAAATAGAAGTTGCCGAGGCTGCTAATAAAGGTAACCACACGATTAATGAACAAAAGTGCATATTCAAGTCAGTTTCTTCCAGTTTGTCCGCAGTATTGAGCATTTAAACTACCAACTCTGACAGACTGTCCTTGCTCTGTGTTGCAATTGAATACTAGTAAACATTTTGATGCATCCTCATCTTATTTGATTTGGGGATGTAGCTGGAGCATTCGTTAAACCTAATGTCCTAACCTCATTAGTTCATTTATGCAGCATATCACGTTTTTCTACAACGTGACATATAGACATTTTCTACCCAGGAATAAATGTAGCGTCTACTGATAAAACTGAGCGTATAGCAGCTCTAAAACGTGATCGTTTGTACATCGTCCAGTAAGTATTTCTGCTTCTTCTATTGGTGTTTAACGTCCACTTCAACTGAGGGTGATATCGCAGACAAATTGTCTTATTTTTATTATCTTAGCGCACGTGCAGCGGTCTTTCCATATCTCCAAGCCACATAAGCTCATACCAGGGATCGAAACCACAACCGGAAACAAGAGGTGACCGGACAAAGTGTATTGTTGAATTATAAGCTTATATGGTTTAAACTTACAGTACCAAAATCACAGGCCTTAAAGTCTTTAATTGTCATTTGGGGGATTTTTAATCCCTTACAAAATTGTGAAAGGAATACCAATTCGAAAATGTTCAGTATTTAGAAAGATGGTGAGTCAATAATTTGTAAGCATTCGGCTGGTCTGCAGATGATATAGACCGGAAATGGTTAAATCAACCTAGACTCTTGTGATATTCCCCTTTTAACGTGTTTGTGGCTAAAATGGTAGATTATCGATATCGTTGAACAATGATATTTTTATTTTGTTTTCTTAATCAAATGTTAAATAAATAATTTAATTACATTTAAGCGTGGACTAAGCATTGGAAATTTAACTACTGTCCGAAAATGCACACACGACTTTAAGTCTTTTTTTTTTATCGAAAATGATGGTTTAAAATATTTGATAAAAAAATATGTACACATTGAACGGTTCCTTTAAAAAGCGTATATGACGTAGAATATCCGTCGCTTAAAAGACAGACAACGAGTTCAAAGAGGTCCTGACATTTATTTAAATATCGATATGCACGTTTTAGTCAACTGCTATCAATGTGCGTGTGTTTAACCCCATCTGTTGTTAGATATCAACATATCACTTCCTCGTTCTTTATGGGTTAAATATTCTCCTAACATGTACCACTGAGTTTAAATGGCTAATGAAACAATTATCGCCTTACTTTTGTATTGGTGTGTGTGTGAAATAGCTTTATTTAACGTCCGCTTCCACCGAAGTGATATCGCAGACAATTGTATTGGTGACAATAGATCTGCTTTTGTACCGTGTACCACTGAGTTTACATGGCTGATGAAACCATTACCGCCTTACTTTTGTATTGGTGACAATAGATAATACCTTTGAACAATCATTTAATTCACCCTCTGACTAACATCGGCTTTATTCCCCTTTCAGAATAACACCCTTTGATCTGTACGCCATTTAAACAGAAATTAATAAGTAAATTTTGCCATTCCTTGTTAATCATTCATGTTAAAAACACCGGAGCTTATTAAACACTATGTTTCAGATTCTTCCGCAGATATTCCTGATTCTAATAGGTAAGTGTTCTATCTCAGACCATTTTCATACGCCCACATTTTCAGGTGGACGTATTATGCAGTCGCCCCTGTCCGTCCTAAATTTATTTGTGGGCACTCTACAGGTCAAATTTTGATCCGATTTTGACGAAACTTAAAATATAGGTCCATCATGGTTCCTGTCGATATTGGCATGTATCGGACCGTAACTTCATTGATTATGGCCCCTTTAGCTTGTGGGCTTGTGGGCACGCTAGAGTCACAATTTTCAATAGATTTTTTTATTCAAATCAAAAGATCCCTTTGTTCATTTTGGAAACATTGTTCACGTGTAGAATGTAGGGGATATCGCACGAACAGCGGAGATTCCATCTACCATCGACACCAAACTGCCAAGTGTCTAGCACATTGACGATTATAAAAAGTTAAAATTTGGAGTTAAAAAGGTTAAATATTTCATTGCTCTTCTGAGCTGTACATTTTTTAACACTTCACCAGAAAGAAACATGAACTCCAGGGCCGGATTAAAAGTCGCGGGACCCGTATAGTATAATACGTCATAATTGTAAAGTAGGTATTTCTGCCTTAAATATTTATTAATGACATATGACCCAATTCGATATCCTAATTAATAACCCTTACTGAGGGCGAGAATTGGCTGAAATCGCTTACCTTCAACGCCCAGTAGTTCATGAACGTTGATGACAGTATAGTAGTATTATATACTATTCAAAAAAAGTAGGGGATATTTGATTTTTAAGTGTTATTAAAGTCACCTAATGAAACTGACGAAGAAACAAATGACAAAATGAAATGAAGTTCACATTCATCGATTTATTCCAAATGATCGTTAGACTAAGTAAGGCACAGACTGACCATTATAAGGGTAAAATGATATTATTTTATCTCAGAGATCACTTATAAAAACATGGTAATGCACGGACTTTTTCTATTTTTCTTTCATGTTCACTTATCTAGTGACAGTCAATTTTTTTTATGAATTGTCAGATATCCCTTCACAGTCTCACACAACAACTTTTGGTATCGAAGGAATTATTAGTGAGCAGAAATTCGCCCATGTATTTGTTATCACCCGTCACTTCAGTCAGTTATATAGAGGGATAACTCGTGTTTTCCTTTTGCGTTCGTCACTTCCGATTGCTGAAATATTGATTACGCATCTATCGTAGCAATGATCACTGTGATAAAATAATATTTGGAATGTGTTTAACCAGTTCTATCACATATGTGATAATGACTGGCACCAAAATTGACCTTTAATTCAGGTGGATGTAATGAAACGGAATAGCGGTATAGAGTTTAACGTCTCGTTGGAACAATACATTGGTTATTCTGAGACTACAATATGCTTAAACTTTCCCGGCAGCTGCTTTTCTGTCTACCCATCTTTGAGTTCCGGGAGCCACGGTGGCTAGGTGAGTAATACGCTGGCTCGCATGTTGGCCAAGGTGGCTAGTCTTGAGGTCGCCGATTCGCTCCCGGTGTTGGCCGTGATTTTCCGACGTGGTTTCCCCTTGTCGGTGGTGCAGGACCTGACAAGAACAGCTGTCTAGTCGTTCGGATGGGACGAAGAACCCAAGTCACGTGTACACATTAGAGTGCATATAAAAGATCCCCTGTCAGTTGGAATTCGATACTAGAGTAGACCGTAATGCCGCTGTCCGGGCAAAATGTCCCTCATAGCACACTGTATGACGTATGTCCGTCTTCATTAGCAGAACAATAGGACGTTAAACCCGATTTCATTTCATTCTTCAAGTTCCTAGTGCCAGGAGTTCTCTGTACATGTACCCAAATCGTACACGGGTGGACGTGTTTTGGGTTATATCTGAACTACCACACAACATTTGTCTTGTCAAACCCTTCTGCGTGGGTAGTGGTATTGTGTGGGTCGTGCATGACGTCTGGGCAAGTCTTGCCAAACCAGTCAGCGTGAGCATGGTGTTACTTGGGCCGTGGACGACGTTACGACCACCGACATTCGGTCATTGGGTTTTTTTTCTAACCAAGCTCTATCCCGACCAGGTAGCCATCATTAGCACAAGATAGTGTCTATTTAACCTCTGTGGCCTTAATCTCTTGTCTTTGTCTGCGAAATCACATCAGTGGAAACAGACGTTAAGTAAAGCTATTTCACACACACAGAGAGTTTATCATGAAGATATAATATACTATTCAAAAAAAGTAGGGGATATTTGATTTTTAAGTGTTATTAAAGTCACCTAATGAAACTGACGAAGAAACAAATGACAAAATGAAATGAAGTTCACATTCATCGATTTATTCCAAATGATCGTTAGACTAAGTAAGGCACAGACTGACCATTATAAGGGTAAAATGATACCCGGGGTCAAACAGCAAAGTTACCACAGCATCACAACCAAGTCAGTAACGGGTAAATCCTCCTCTGTTTGCCAAACAAGCATTGATCCGACGTGGCATACTCCTAATGAGACGTCTAAGGTCATTTTGGTCCAGATTGTCCCATTTCTGTTGCAACGCAGCAGCAAGTTCTTGGACATTGGCAGGATTTTGTTGACGTTGACGTAACCTCTGTCCAAGCATGTCCCAGACATGCTCGATGGGGGAGAGGTCGGGACTCAGTGCTGGCCAAGGTAATGTGGTGATGTTCTGTTGTTGGAGGTAACCTGTAACGATCCTGGCCCTGTGACATCTTGCGTTGTCATCCTGGAAGATGAAACGGCGGCCATGACGTCGTGCGAACGGCACAACATGGACTGCCAAGATGTTGTCCCGGTAGTACTGGCCTGTAACACGCCCTGCAACAACATGTAAAGCCGTTCTTCCAGCAACAGTGATGCCTCCCCACACCATAACAGAACCACCCCCAAATCGATCATGTCTGATGACGTTAACGTCTTGGAAGCGCTCGTTTCGACGACGCCACACCCTCCTACGTCTGTCCAAAAAATCAACAGTGAACCTTGACTCATCTGAAAACATCACATTGCTCCAGCGTCGATTATCCCAGTGTTGACGATCCCTAGACCAACGACGTCTTGCCTGAATGTGATGATCTCTCAAACAAGGGATCACGCGAGGACGTCGGGCGCTAAGGTGACCCCTATGCAGTCGATTCCGAATCGTCTGGCCACTCACTCTCACACCAGTGTCTGTTTGAAGACGAGCGCTGATCTGATTTGCTGTGATGACACGATTTCTCAAGGCCAAGGTACGGATAAATCGATCCTGGGCTTGAGTTGTCGCCCTTGGTCGACCTGAGCGTGGTCTGTCCTGTACAGATTGTGTATCACGGTATCTGGACCATAGCCTGATTATCACAGACTGAGAAACATTCATCGTCCGCGCCACAACCGCCTGTGTTGTGCCGATCTGTAGCATGCCAAGGGCACGTAACCTTTCATTTTGGGTAAGCCGACGCATATCAAAATTTGTTTTCTGGTCACTAAAACAATTAAACTGATGTTTCCACCCTGGAATTCAATGCCACAATGACTGTAACATTCAAAGTCAGAGTCGTGCAAATCTTGGGTTGGACCCCCGTGATGATCCCAAGCATCACCTGCATTCCATGCGGTAGCTATTGGTGCGTTTGGGCGTCACATGTAACTGGAAATGTTTCTTCTGTTAGGTTCTATAGTGACTTTTTTCGTAGTCATTTGCATTTTTTAGTATTATGCCCCCAAAATCAAATATCCCCTACTTTTTTGAATAGTATAATACATGTAGTGCAGAATCACCGAATCGGGATGGCCAGCTTGCAGGCATTTAGGGAAATGCAGGGCCCGTGACATGTGCTACTAGATTACGCCAGTCTGATACATGTAACTGCCAGCAGTTTACTACAGAACTTTTCCCATTACTTCCAACACGACAAAACACAATGCAACCCTTTATTTGGACCAAACTCACGGAACTCATTCTTGTTAGACGATAGATTTAAATCTTTATATCATGACTTTTTCTGCATATGTGCCATGCTCCTGACCCTGAAGGTTTATTTTCTATTTTTCAGCCAGCTGTCTTATTAGAGCTGAAGAAGCAGTAAAACGAGTAAAACGGTCGAGTGGTGGCCGTAGTGGAGGCAGGGGGTATATAGTAGATTATGGCAGTAGGCACCAGCAGGGATACGGTGGAGGGAGTAGCGGCCAGGGATATAATGGTGGCGGAATGTACGCTGGTGGAAACCAAGGGGGTTATGGAGGAGGTAGTAGCAGTGGCTATGGTGGTGGCACCATTATGACCGGATATCCTACTGGGTATGGTAGCAGTATGTCTGGGTATAGTGGCATGATGGGCGGTTACGGTGCTATGGTGCCTATGTATAGTGGATATGGCACCAGTGGTTATGGTGGAATGATGGGCGGATATGGCACTGGAGGTTATGGTGGAATGATGGGTGGATATGGCACTGGAGGTTATGGTGGTGGAATGATGGGTGGATATGGTACTGGAGGTTATGGTGGAATGATGGGTGGATATGGCACTGGAGGGTATGGTGGAATGATGGGTGGATATGGCACTGGAGGGTATGGTGGAATGATGGGTGGATATGGCACTGGAGGGTATGGCGGGGGTTATGGGGGTGGGAGCAGCAGTTCAATGGTTGGTTAGATTGTTTAGTGTAAACACTAGAATTTCATCGTTCAGTATCCAGAATACATTGATATATTACGAAAGTTCGAGATTGAATTAAAGGACTGCGGACTATCGTGCCAAGGACTCACCTGTAGCTTTGAGCAAAAATGAAATAAAAGCTTTACATTTATACCCTATTTATGTTTCTTTTAATTGAAATTATGACACAATCGTCTCTTTGTTTTATATTGATATAAACGTCATTGTGCTTAGCCGAGGTCCCTTGTACTCATTGGCGTGCACGTAAAATATCCCTTGACAGTTGGAATTCGATATAAAAGTACGCAGCTGCCCGGGCAAAATTTTCCTCATAGCACACTGTATGGCGTATACCCGTCTTCATTAGCCCAAGAGCGGTGGGAGTGTGTGTGTGTGTGGTGGGGGAGGGGGGCGTGAAAAATGTTGTCTTGCTAACCTCGTCGGTTTTATCTATACAACACCGTTTCCTATCATTTGTAAAGATCACTTCAGCCAGATTCGTTATTGGATCACATACTGAGAACATAAGGCAACTGTTAACTAGTTCGGCCATGTTGTCAATACCCCCTGTTTTAGTTTTATCCGCACTTTAGTCCGCTTCATCTTGATCAGAAAATATATATCTTTACAGGGCATATTCCGTTATGACAGGTTGTAATGGAACACACTTTGTGATCAATCGAATACACTGAATGAAAAAGTAGAATTAGTTTTAGTTATCGGACATAATCTTAACATCATTAAGCCTGCATCCCAAGTATCTTATCATCCAGGATGTAAGCTATGTTGAAGTATATTTGATATTGCAGTGAGCAAGACGTTGGCTCGCTAACCCGGATGTCCGGTGTTCGATCCCTGCGTCGACCGTGAAAGTTGATCGGGATCGTCCTGCGTGGTTTACCCTTGTCAGTGTTGCAGGACAGAGGGCCTGGCAAGGGATTGAAAACCGAGATCCCGTGTAGACATTGGTGTGCACGTAAAATACCCCTTGACAGTTGAAATTTGATATCAGAGAAGGCCGTAGTGCCGCTGTCCGGGCATAATTTCCCTCATCGCACACTGGCGGGTATGCCCGTCTTTATTATCCCAGTTGGAACAGAACAGTACGTCGTTCAACCCTCTTTCATTTGGAAGACTATCACGACTAGACTGATTACCTGTTCCACAATTCTTAATTTCTCAAAATAGGTCCTCTAAACGTTCGGTGTTAACACTTTCAATTCGTAGAAATCACCCGGTCCGTTGGAAATGTTTAAGATATTTATGTTGAGAAATAACCACACTAGACCAGAGACGTTCTATCCAAGTTCCGTTTCGAATACCACAGCATGTTTGGTTTACATGTGCACATATCTTTAACATGTATCTTGAATTAAATTGGGTTTGAACGGTGCTATCTATCATCATCGGGCTTTTGTAAAACTTAATATCCAACACTTAGGTAGTTCTGTTAATTATGGCTGTGGTGGAAATTTGGAGAAAAGTTAGACCCGGATAAAGAGCAAAGTCAATGGGAAAATATCTGGTGGTCTCTCGCATCCGCCAAAGAGTATATCAGGAATCTCAAATACAGATTTCAGATGTGCACACAGAAAGTAGAGTATTTCGGAATAGGTAAAAGGTTAAAAGGTTATGTTATGTATCCAAGCAGCCACCCCGCGGGTTTTACCATTTGATAATCCAGGCTGGTATTCACGGCTCTATATAAGGTAAAACAAGTGTCGTGATGTAACACGGGGCTGATTGTGTATCATGACATAACATGAAGCCATGGTGTGTCATGATAAAACATGGGGCTGAAGGTGTGCTATGTTATAACAAGGGCCTGGCGATGTGTCATGATAAAATACGGGGCTGATGGTGTCTCATGACATAACAAGGGGCTGATGGCGTGTCATGATATAACGCGGGAGCTATGGTGTCATGATATAACACAGATCTGAGGACATGTCACTGATATAACATGGGACTGATGGTGCGTCATGATATAACAAGGGGCTGTTGATGATATAACGCGGAGCTGATAACGTGTCATGAACTTATCGGATAGTGTGGCATGATATAACGCGGGGCTGTTGGTGTGCCATGATATAACGCGGAGCTGATAGTGTGTCATGAATATTACGTGGGCCGATGATGCCTCATGACGTGTCTAATGCCGATTAATGTTCAATCACAATAAGTTCAAATACAATTAACAGTCACCCCTAAACAAGGAATATGGAATACACCACAACCCAAACTCAAACATTTAGAAATCCATGAATTTATTCACAAATATGCGTTTATATATAAGTACTTGGCATACGACAAGCGAAATATTTGACAGTAAGAGTGCGTATACTTAACAGAGTGGTATAAATTAGAGCAACACACACATTACTACATTGTTGAATTAATTACATTAAAGAAATCTAATTGTCTATAATAATATCAAAGGTATTATCTGAAAGACATGAAATTATTGCCAGTATTATTCAAATGGCAAAATGCCGAAGAGGTGGTGATCAATCTAAATGTTAATCAAAATTCGGTCGCTTATTGCTAGCACCAAAAACAAAATTTGATTGAAAAAATTTGATAGAAACAATCTTAAACATGAAATTTGAGAGTTTTTAAATGATAAATGATGTAGAGCGAACTAGACAGTGTCAATTAATCATTAATGTTGTTAAAACATTTTAAAAAATGGCAATTAATTATCAACAAAAATATTGCAGTTATTGCTAAGAGATATGATAATACTATGAACTATAGAAAATTGTATATTCATGATGTTATAAGATACACATGTATTTGTATATATTTTAATTAATGATATTATAATATAAAAAAGAATAGGTAAACCAACAGAAACATGGTTGATGATATACACGAATTAAAGCGAATAAATATATAATACTTTTACAATCGGGAGAGATTTAACGCACTTATGTATTTAACGTTGTTTATTATGAAGAACTAAAGTATAATTTCACATCTCGCAAGAGGCATTCAAACAATATCCTGTGCCCTTCGGGTTGACGATTTACCCTGCCTACATTTAACTATATTGTGCAGAAACGTTATGACGATTTATAGGCGCCTTGGAATCGGTATTATCTGCCTGTTTACCGGATAGTCAGAATTATCGAATGGTGAGTACGGTAGTTCATGCAATAGGCAGGGTGTGCTTAATTTAGCTAGAGCAGGTTATGATCATAGAGCTAAATATTGATTTAACTACATCCGTATGTTAAATCTCTCTCAATAAACCGGATCCTACGTCCATGTAATATTTAACCCGCTAGGCGTGACAACTATTATCGTCAACTTTGGGTGCTGCGCCACTCAGTATCTAAGAAGCCTACAGTTCAACAATAAAAAAGCTTGCTACTAAAAAGCTATAATTATTTACTTTATACACACTAAAAGAACCGTATATACATAACATATAATGTACCAAATATAGTACTCAAAAATAAATAATAATCTGGCCAAACAAAAAGACAACACACAGTTATAATAAACATTACACATTATACAAAAACACAATTAACATTAGATTTACATCAGCCAATCTTTGCTGGGTTCGAATCATGTCGTATGTACCGTAATTACAAATTCCCTTCACGAAAATACCACTCGAATCACGTGACATGTCATATGTTTTACTGGTGAAGTAGGAAATATGACTTTGTGATTTGGGGCGTTATTTTTAATTTGGAACCTCGTAATTACAGAAAACGCACGATTCGAACCCCGCTTTAAACAATTTCTTGTTGGAAGTTCATAGCACAATTGATATTTAAAATTGTACCTGCACAATAAAGCGAGTTGAGTGCAAACATGATTTTAAACACTGATTAATCAGAAAATTCCAGCGAGAAAATCGGACATAGAAGTAAGCACATTTCACAATGATAAATTTAGAACCTATTTCGTTCCAGTTTCTTGAATTTTAAACGATGACTTTAACCACAAAAGCGAAACGAAATATAGTCTGAATTTGACTCATCCCTATCATATGTCTCATTCCTATCATATGTCTCATTTGATTCATGTTTCTGAAGACAAAAGGTCAAAATTTAAACCTTTTGGTTTTCATGGAAAAAAAATGTAAAAGTTATAATTAAGCTTCCATAATTAAGTTATAGTTTCTTGTAATCACCCAAGTATCCATATTTTAGTCCAATATTCTACAATAAAATACACTGAATTTACGTATGTTCAATGACATAATCGTAGATGAAACATAATTTGATCCACAGTCTTAATCAATGATCAAGGCAAATAAAATTTCTGTACACTCAGTAGTGTACTTTCGCGAAAACAAAAATCTCTTAACGATTTATTTGCAGTTGTCTCCCTTGAACTGATATAACCATTTCAATATTTAAATCAATATATTCTTTAAGGCTGCATCAAGAGTAACTGGGGAATATCTTAAAAACAAAGACAAACTTGTAATAAATGTGGTTATCCCCCTTACTAATCTCGTATAAGTTGGCACCCATATCAAATGATTGATTGTGGTTACGTAGAACAAGTAACTATATAAATTCCAATATGGTTTGAAAGTGTTAGTCACTTAGTTACGACAAACCTCATATCAATCTAAGCTCCATTCTCGACCAACTGGTTGAGTATTGGTACATTAATACAACCGGTCTTAGTATTGGTTGTGCGGATCGAAATATCGGGCATAAATGTTAAATAGTAATGAAATATTTTGACATTTTGTACCGTATGCCATTATCATACAGCTAAATCTAAAAGTCGTTGATAATTTTAACAAAAATGGCTAATGTATTCTTACTTGATATAGCATTGCTATAATATAAAGATATAGCGATTTCCTCTCCTGAAGTTCGGCTAGACAATTTTATTTACCGCCATTACAATTCGTAGCGAAAACGTAGATTTGTTAACTGGGTAATGAAAGAATATTTTTTAAATTAATGAGGAATGCATGTTTAATAGATCACGTTCAACATTCATTATGCGAATTGTAAAATACTATATTATCAACTAACCTATAACCATAGCGACACAAATACACAAATATACGTTAACATACAAGATACATTAATTACGTCACTTCCGCCATTACCGCCATCATTTATCTCCTTTCCACCGTCTCCAGACACTTCACCCGGTTTCGTTGCTTCAACTGCATAAAAAACAAAGGCTTTGTGATTATTTGAATAAAAATATACAGAACGTAAATGATATGAAATGGAGGTTAATACCCTACTTTTCTGCTCCGACTGGGATAATGACGGACATACACCATGCAGTGTGCTATGAAGATACGTTTGAATATTCCGCCGCGCTCTGCCCTACGATTATTTTGCTTTCTAACCGTCACGGAACCTAGGTTTTCTTTTTATATCATCATAACGACTGGAAACTATTCTTTGCCAGACCCCCCTTCCTGCACCACTGACAAGGGTAAAATCATGGTGGTAAATCCCCGGGGTACTTTCTTGACCAACACTGTCATCAAACCCTGGACCTGCTTGTTTTAGTGAGCCCCTGAAGAAAGAAGATAAGGAGTGGGAGGACCTAGGTCATTGGCTATAAATCTGTCACTTATCATTAACTAGCTAATTGTAAAATAACTACGAATATTACCTCGCTAACTATAAATAGTAACTATTGTTCACCAATTTCGTAAAATAAGCGCGCATATTCACTATTAACACTAAATACAATCTGATTAAAACACAGATCCTATTTCGTTTCGTTTTTTATAGTTCAAAATTTCGTTTTACTTGTCCCTGCTACACTAGGATCTGGAAGAGGTGTTATATAACCCGCGTTCTGGTTAACTTGATGGATTAGCCAATGAAACGGTATGTTGCAGCGAGTTCTTGGCGTACGATGCACGGAACTGTGGGTATCCTACTAGAAACATCAACGCTGATTGGTTAATCAAATGTCTGGCGTCATAGGGCCAAAAGCCGCTCGTATGACTCCTGACGTGACCCCACTACAACTGGTCAGATCTTCATCGAATGTATAAAAAAGAGAAACGAAATATAGACCTGTGTTTTAATCAGATTGGCAATAAAGTAGTAAATGTTAAGCATTGATATCGTAAAATAACGTCGAATATTCGCCGTAACTGTGAATAGTAACTATTGTGTGTTAATGTTGCAAAATAACGGCGAATATTCCACTGGTTGTAATGTTAGCTTGCTAGTCGAAATGGCGACTACAAATACAGACAGTGCCACCTGGTGATTACAGGTATTGCTGTTGTTTCTATTAATAGATATATAACCAGTTGATTAAACATATAATATTTATTTTGATTGAGGGTGTGGGGGTAACGATGAGATATATAGATCTGACTAAGGTTTAACCACCCAACTAGACAGGTGCCCAATAACAAAGTTTTGAAAGTGTTTAGTTTCAATAGAGTACTACATAACTGGGCATGCGTAACTGTTCTGGATTACCTACGTTGGGAACTGTAGATCATTGCAAATCGGGACGTACATACATGTTTTATATTTTTGTGAAAATATACACAACCCTTAGCCCGACCCTAATATTGTTCAATTTAGAATTTAGGACCAAATCTAGTCCGAGAATTCAGATCCTATTAAAGTATTTCGTTTCGTTTTTTTATAGTTCAAAATTTCGATTTACTTGTCTTTACTGCACTAGGATCTGGAAGAGTTTTTATATTACCGAAGGGTTGGCTGAAGTGAGGGATAAGCCAATGAAACGGTATGTTACGGCGACTTCTTGGCTTGCCATGCACGGAACTTTGGGTAAACCACTAGGAACGTCAACGCTGACGTCATAGGGTCAAAACCGCCCGTAAGACCCCTGACACGACCTATCAGTACAACTTGTCAGATCTTCTGTAGTGTAAGCCATCGAAAGTATAAAAAAAGAAACGAAATATAGATCTTTATGTCAATCTGACGTCAACTACTACCGCTTGGGCGTCTGCAAGGTATTGCGAACGATATGACGACATCGATGACGAGAGAGAGAGAGAGAGAGAGAGAGTAAGTTCAAGTTTATTTCAATAATTCGCTTGTGTGTAGGGGTCTTTAGCAGCGGGAGGAAACCGGAGGCTACCCTACTCGTTGTCACTTACAACCGGGGAATCGAAACCCCGCCAGTTGACTCAATGACAGACCGTATGACTCAGCGCGCACGTGTTAACCATTCGGCCATCCGGCCCCCCGGTGACGACAATATACGACAACATATACCTGTTGGTGTATACAATAAATATCATCTTACCTATTGGTGTATTCTTATCTATTGGTTTCACTTCAGGTTCACTTTCTTCTTCTGGTTCGACATATCGGATGCAATCTGTGTATTCTGGGTAGTTAGCAGGACACATCATAGGAGCTGTTGATTCGTCTAAACCTATACAATATAAATATAACACTGTCAGATCATTGGTGATAGCCCATGATCAATTCGCGGGTTACTTCCCCCGATTTCAATACCCACACACAGAGATTAATATTGTTCAGGATAGTTCTCCAAACCAAATAATTTAAAGGACAATATTGGTGCCAGTCATTATCACATATGTGATAAAATTGGTTAAACACGTTCCAAATATTATTTTATCTCAGAGATCACTTATAAAAACATGGTAATGCACGGACTTTTTCTATATTTCTTTCATGTTCACCCATCTAGTGACAGTCAATTTTTTTTATGAATTGTCAGATATCCTTTCACAGTCTCACACAACAACTTTTGGTCTTCGAAGGAATTATTAGTGAGCAGAAATTCGCCCATGTATTTGTTATCACCCGTCACTTCAGTCAGTTATATAGAGGGATAACTCGTGTTTTCCTTTTGCGTTCGTCACTTCCGATTGCTGAAATATTGATTACGCATCTATCGTAGCAATGATCACTGTGATAAAATAATATTTGGAATGTGTTTAACCAGTTCTATCACATATGTGATAATGACTGGCACCAAAATTGACCTTTAATTCAGGTGGATGTAATGAAACGGAATAGCGGTATAGAGTTTAACGTCTCGTTGGAACAATACATTGGTTATTCTGAGACTACAATATGCTTAAACTTTCCCGGCAGCTGCGTTTCTGTCTACCCATCTTTGAGTTCCGGGAGCCACGGTGGCTAGGTGAGTAATACGTTGGCTCGCATGTTGGCCAAGGTGGCTAGTCTTCAGGTCGCCGATTCGCTCCCGGTGTTGGCCGTGATTTTCCGACGTGGTTTCCCCTTGTCGGTGGTGCAGGACCTGACAAGAACAGCTGTCTAGTCGTTCGGATGGGACGAAGAACCCAGGTCACGTGTACACATTAGAGTGCACATAAAAGATCCCCTGTCAGTTGGAATTCGATACAAGAGTAGACCGTAATGCCGCTGTCCGGGCAAAATGTCCCTCATAGCACACTGTATGACGTATGCCCGTCTTCATTAGCCAAGTCGGAGCAGAACAATAGGACGTTAAACCCGATTTCATTTCATTCTTCAAGTTCCTAGTGCCAGGAGTTCTCTGTACATGTACCCAAATCGTACACGGGTGGACGTGTTTTTGTGTTATATCTGAACTACCACACAACATTTGTCTTGTCAAACCCTTCTGCGTGGGTTGTGGTATTGTGTGGGTCCTGCATGACGTCTGGGCAAGTCTTGCCAAACCAGTCAGCGTGAGCATGGTGTTACTAGGGCCGTGGACGACGTTACGACCACCGACGTTCGGTCATTGGTTTTTTTTTTCTAACCAAGCTCTATCCCGACCAGGTAGCCCTCATTAGCACAACATAGTGTCTATTTAACCTCTGTAGCCTTAATCTCTTGTCTTTGTCTGCGAAATCACATCAGTGGAAACAGACGTTAAGTAAAGCTATTTCACACACACAGAGAGTTTATCATGAAGATATAATATAAATCATAGGGTTTATCATGAAGATAAATAAATCATAGTGTGCATCATGGCGATATATAAATCATAGGGTTTATCATGACGATATATACATCATAGGGTTTATCATGGAGATATATAATATAAATCATAGTGTGTATCATGGCGATATATAAATCATAGGGTTTATCATGACGATATATACATCATAGGGTTTATCATGGAGATATAGAATATAAATCATAGGGTTTATTGTGGAGATATATAAATCACAGAGTTTCTTATGGAGTTATATAAATCATAGGGTATATCATGGAGATATATAAATCATAGGGTATATCGTTGAGATATATAAATCATAGGGTTTATCGTGGAGATATATAAATCATAGGGTTTATCGTGGAGATAAATAAATCAGAGGCTTCGCCATGAATAAATATATATCAGAGGGTATATCATAGAGATATATAAATAAGAGGGTTTACAAACCTTGTGGATAGTTAATATCATGTTCACATAAAATTGAAATTTCTTCTAAATACTGTTCGCTAGGTACGTCTTCCTTATAGATAGGAGTAAGTTCCGTACTTAGAAAGACGACAAAATCCTGTCCAGTAGTAAGTTCAGTGGAATGGCACAGCCCTGGAACAAAACCTGAAAAATAAAAAATATCATGATTACGATTCAGTTCATCTAACTGTAAGTGACGGGTATCATGCACTAGGAACGATTAATTGAATTTCACATAGCTGACTGAGTTCTCTCCAACGTTTGTATCTCTCATAAACCATACGTTGCGAACAGTAGTACATCGATACGGCACAGACACTTAAAAACGTCAAGCGGAAAAAATCTATAAGACCGTAAAATCAGACGAGCTCCCACTAGGTAACACCCCGGTCCACAAGACAAAGTCCGACGTAAGAGCCCAGATGTGCCCGAACCAGCTGACCACCATATCCCACCACACCCACGACTCTACAAGACAACACCCATCTCCTAAAGAAAACCTCCCGAAGAGCAGTCCAGATGTGCCTAGCATTTTGATACACTAGATTTACGCTTCGTTCTAATATATTTTGCAGGTTGCATGTTTTCTAAGTGTTGCCTCTGAATATCTGAGTACATGAAAGAAATAAGAACAATAATTCTAGTGGAAACCCTCACTGTTGAAACTCTTGTTTTTACAAGCGTGGCATAAAAAACAAATTCATAAAAACAATCATTCAATTATTAAAGGGTAATGTTTTTCATTCGTCACGTTTACTACAAAAATGTTTTAATTATCCAGTGAATGGACAGCAGTTAACTACTGCTTAGAGTCATTAGGCAAACACCGAGTTTATTCAGATTCATCATGAATTGCAAAGAAGATCTTTAAAACCTCCGATCAAACTAATTTCGCTCGCAGCTTCTTCAATCATGTAATCAATTTAATTTTGACGAATACTGCTCGAAAATAAAGAATATTCGCGGTAAATCTCCTTTATCTAATGTAGCAGAAGTCGGCATTAAATTGATCGACCAATGATGCAGCCAATATTGCAGCTTCTATGACTCAATATGCTGACTCAGGGTTATACAAATCATGTTTTAGTACAGCAATCTGTCATCTCTGCTTTGAATCAATCGAAATGCAAAGGCGTTTAGCGTCCCATCGTTCTGCGCCACATACGCCGTGCAGAGTAATATGAGGGAAATTGTGCCCGGACAGGGCGTTACCGCCTGTTCTTCATCGAATTCTAACTGAAAAGGGGTCGTTTACATGTCCGCAAACGTGAACACTGGTTCTCGGTTTTTCATGCCACCAAAACAAGGGCTAACCACGCTGGAAGCTGCTTATTAAGCCAGTGTCTTTCAGATTGAGCCACTGTGGGCCGATATGAATAATGCATAGACTCGACAGTATTTAGAAGATCGAGACGACTGGTGTTTTGCTGTGGGAATTTCTGAGATGCTATATTTTACTACTAGATCGAATTTAAATGTTGAAACAAGCAATTGTGGACGCTGGACCGACGGACGGACGGGGTCGACGACAATATATGGTTATATTTCAATATGGGCGTATAAAAATCACCATCCATATTGGTTGGCAAAAAAAAAAGAAAACGAAAAGATTGAGCAAGCTTTTTTCCATTTTGCTAATTTAGATATTGCTATAATAATTTATTTCAATACATCTGATTGGGTTCCACCGTGTCACAAATACAGTTAATGAGCCCACATGTTCTGGAATATTCCAGCCAATTTCCTAATTACATAACAAATCCAACTTTGGCACGGGAAGAGTTTTCCGTAGGAGTTGACATGAATGTTACATATGTTACATTCATTACCAATAACCTTGTTTCTAGAACACCATGACATTAATGAACAAAAAAACCTTAATTATATCAACCAATATTAATAAAACTACTGGCACCAAATTCAACAGCCTAGAGAGTTAATTATCGTCTCCAGCCATATGCATCACCATAAAATACGTATCTGATAAATCAGATCAAATCGATCATCAAGAATATTGAATATTCAAATCAGATGACAAATAGTAGGCTCAAACAAATCGGTACTCAATGTACCCTAATTTACTCGGTATTTCGATTGAATTTTCAAATGTATTGATAGTGTTTCTGTCTCTCCCCACCAACGTCCCACGCAGATGGAAGCAAGTACCCAATCAATAATCTGACCACATCAGACAAGCCATACACGATAGATGTAATCAAACATTTTATAGATTGCTTGCTTCTCATATTTCAACAAAATAATCATTTCTAGTTCGTGGTTCTTCTTGGTTACGTAGTTCAGAGATCATTCAAATCAGAAAAAATCCATACCCAGTTACGAGCCACGATGGCGGAGTGAATATAACGTTCACGTAACACAACCAATGACAGTGGGAATTCGATGAATAGTACGCTGCAACACAAATGGAATGAAATAAATGGGGTTTAACGTTCTACTGTTCTGCTCCGAACTGAGTTAATGAAGACGGGCATACGCCATACAGTGTGCTATGAGGGAAATTTTGCCCGGACAGCGGCACTACGGCCTACTCTTATATCGAATTCCAACTGTCAAGGGATCTTTACGTGCACGCCAATGTGTACACGGGACCTCGATTGTTCGTCCCATCCGAACGACTAGACAGCTGTTCTTGTCATGCACGCTGCAACACAACATGGAACACATTACATCGTGTATACCCATCTTCACGAGGATGGTTGGTGGAGAGAGAGAGAGAGATAGAGAAATGGTGTTTAACGCCCACTAAACACAAACTAGGTCATTTCGGGACTAACATAGGGTTTAATTTTATTTCAATAATTCGCTTGCGCGTAGGGGTCTTTAGCAGTGGGAGGAAACCGGAGGACCCGGTGAAAACCCACGAGGTTGGACAGGCGACCCTACTCCTTGTCACATACAACCGGGGATTCGAAACCAGGTGGGTGGAGACAAATGGAAGCCCAGTTCATTTATAATACCGAGTTATTGTGTAACCCTTTCTGAAGAACATGTACATGTACAAGAATTTACTGCTAAATAAAAGTTAATACCCACCAGGAAGCACGAGTGATATTATTATCTTACTTTTTTTAAAAATTGGCAAGCGATGTTTTCTCTGAAAATACTTGCATATCTTGTATATGATAGGTAATAAAATAAAAGTACTGTTTTATGTTAAGCTAGATAAAACTGAATAAAAAACCCGATACAAGAATATTATTATAAACGAACACACGATTTAACGGGTCGTTGTAACAGATATGATAGTGAGCAGGCCCGTAGCTAGTGTGGGGGGGGGGGGGGAGGTGCAAGCGGACAGCCCAACCAATGTTGGTCGTTGGATTCGTATAGCGTCCAATGAAAAGGGACTGCAGACATGATGCTAATCAATGTAGGTTATGACTTTGTTGGAAGTACCAATAAATATGGTTAATTTTATCGGCCATTTTTATTTTGGGTTGTATAGGTTTCAGGGGTTCTGCTTTGTCCGGGGGCCAATAATGCTGTTACGAAGACTATGACTCTGAACGACCCAACGCCCCATTCGACTCTCGTACCAGAAACTCTTTGGTTACAAATTTTACTGAGCCAAATACCACAATCCTCGCTATAGGTGTTGTGTTTTACGTTAATATAATTAGACAACTGTACTAGTAATATTGAATTAATATAATCTAGCTATTGGGAATATTACTATTTTCAATACATTCTTATCTAGTTAAAATACAGATCTATATTTCGTTTCGTTTCGTATATTTTCGATGGCCTACACTACTAGTGTATTTAAGTCAAGTGAAACGAAATTTTGAACTATAAAAACGAAACGAAATAGGATCTGTATTTTAATGAGATTGAATACATTCTTATCTAGTACTCCATTCATACAAACTGTTTTTAAAAAAACAATATAGAACATAGCAGATGGGGGAAACCCATATTAATAGGCAAGAAACTCTGCAAGCCTGGAATCGAAACTACGCGTTTGCCCTTTGTTCAATGCCCGTTTTGTTGTTGATTACCACTTAACGACTTTATTTGAAACCACACACGTATTTATTAATTCGTTTCTTTAAGACATTTTTTTTCATCAGCGATTAAACATAAATAAAATAGTTTATCCTATTTTTATCTTAGACGAGTAAAGAGATAGACAAATAATATAATATATTTACATGACCAGGAAGCAGAAGATACGTTCTAGACCATCTTATCATAGAAAGCATTTAAAATAAATTAAATAAAAACACGCTAGTTTCTTTATCTCTATACCTATAAAGATCTTAAATAATAACATATATATTTGCACTAAACGTCATAGTAAAACTACGCTAAAAAAACACGCGCGTGCACAAGACACATTTTTAACATTCTTGAGTAGAAACCAAACGGATTGAATTACATGTACTTATTAAAACAGTTATTCCAGCAGCGTAACGTCTGCTCGTAATAGAAGATGGTGGCACGGTATTCCAGAGTTAGGATATTTTTTTTTTGTTATATGGGATTCGGACGAAATTCTGTAATAAACATGCTTCTACACAGCATCTCACAAAAATTAAATTATTGACACGGTAATTATTCCCTAAGGTCAGCGTATCGAGTGGGTGTGAAAAATTTAAAAAAATTCTCGGTGAAATATTTGATTTTAGAGTATGTACTGGATAAAGAACTCAATTAAAAGAAATATTAAAGTAAATCGATCATAAAGAGGGCAAATTGGCTATTGGGCTTGCCAATAACTATGATAAAAAAGTGAGTTCATTGTGTTATGAAATCTGTCGGAACCCCTCGGCACCGTCACTGTAATGGAGAGGGGCACATGTCAATGGTGTAATCTTTCAGAGGCATTTAGTAACTGGATAGAGCAATACACAAAAACACATACTTGTGGAAAAACACCTACTTAATTTATTGGGCGACGTTTCGAAGAGTATTCTCTCAACGTTATCAAGCTATCAATCAATGGTGTACATGTTCTACACTGGATTGCCGTGTTACACTATGTATTTTTAAACATTTACGTCGGATGGGTGATGTGCACCGTATCCTTTGGCGCCGTCACTGTAATTGAGATGGATCCACTACCGTGTTACTCTGTATTCTATCTATATATATATTTGTGACTGTCGTTTGTCTGTCTGTCTGTCTGTCTGTTCGGGGTTGGCGGCTACACTAGGTCTGCCCCGAGTCTGAAATTTGGGGTATAGGGGTAGCTCGGACCGGGGAGTAACATAGGCTAGGTGGCGTTAGTCTACCACTTCCGGTTTCGGAGTTATGACCCCCGAGCGAAGCCAGTCTGTTCGGGGTTGGCGGCTACACTAGGTCTGCCCCGAGTCTGAAATTTGGGGTATAGGGGTAGCTCGGACCGGGAGTAACATAGACCAGGTGGCGTTAGTCTACCACTTCCGGTTTCGGAGTTATGACTCCCGAGCGAAGCCGGGTATCTGTCTGTCTGTCTGTTCGGGGTTGGCGGCTACACTAGGTCTGCCCCGAGTCTGAAATTTGGGGTATAGGGGTAGCTCGGACCGGGGAGTAACATAAGCCAGGTGGCGTTAGTCTACCACTTCCGGTTTCGGAGTTATGACACCCGAGCAAAGCCGGGTATCCTGCTAGTTATACATTTTTTACATTGGATTTGGAGGGACGGTGTACATGTACCTCTAACTATGCAGTTCTACGCTCGATCGACGTGGAACTCTATATTTAAACATATTTCATATCATACGTGTAGGCTGCATGGCACACTCTCCACCCTCTGGCGCCGCCATTGTAATACCGGGTATTTCTACATTGGACTGATGTATTTAAATGTATTTCACCAGATGTGTAATAAATAAAACTGTATGTAATTCTAGACATGATATATTGTAACAACATGATAATCGTGTCTATGTTTATCATTATTATCATCACTAACTAATCGTAAATAGTTAAACTAACATCTTTCATCAGATGTCAGTTTTTAAAGTGAAAATAACACACCATCTTATCACTCAGATCATCGTATACAATTTGAACCAGCAAATACATTTCCGTACACCGTATACCATTTGAACTTTATGTCGTACACCGTATAGAATTTGAAACATATAAGACATTTTCGTACACCGTATACCAATTGAAAATTATGCCGTACACCGGATACCATTTGAAACTTATGTCGTGCACCGTATAGAATTTGGAACACATAAAATATTTTCGTACTCCGTATAGAATTTGAAACATATAAACCATTTTCGTACACCGTATATAATTTGAAACATATAAAACATTTCCGTACATCGTATAGAATTTGAAACTTATGTCGTACACCGTATAGAATTTGAAACACAAAATACATTTTCGTACTCTATAGAATTTGAAACACATAAAACAATGTCGCACACCGGATAGAATTTGAAACATATGAAACAAATACACCCACGCCCGACATTATAGTGGCAAAACGTCTATGAAAGATCGAATAACTTATCCTCATTAATCAGTATATGCATTGAGACATTCGCGGTTTAAATTAAGCTCCAGAGCAGTGGTTCTCAACCTTGTTTTTTCCAATGGCACACATTTGAACACAAAAAAGCGGCACACCTGGCTATATATATATATATATATGAAACATACCACCGTAGACACAGACTAGATATAGACGCATAGAATGACTCAAACTATGAACTTTATTGCAGTGTTTCGAATTCCATCAGTAAAATGGCTGGCTTCTTAAGTGAGAAATTTTATTAGTATGCCGTCCAAAATTTCACGGCACACATTTGGAAGATCTCGCGGCAATACCCAATGTGTATCTCTCTATAAGGCCACTTATTTTATGATCAGTAGCTGAATACCGCGTTTTATCAGTGAAATAAAAGTGTTATTCCACTGGCTAGCAGTAGTCCATGTTGTTTTTGCCTAAAATGATTGTAAAATCATAAAATAAATAGAACATTTGTCGTTTTGTCGTGAATAACATATTTTATTTCATCTCTAAGCAAGAAAACATTTATATTTTCACTCATGCTACGCATTCGTGAAAATATCAGTTTTCTTGCTTCTCGATGAAATAAAATATGTTATTCACTCTAAAACGACAAATATCCTCTATTTATTGTGAATGGACGTTGTTCTGGTAGCCAACTGATTTTTAAGAATTTGAGTTTTCGAACATTGTATTTGAGACTTAAGTGTGGAGGCTTGTACAATTCATTAAATTTGTTGAGTTTTATTAGTTAATAACAGCATTGCTACTTTAATATAAATTGCTGACGTCAAGAATCAACGTAGACAGAGCAAATGAAGCAGTTTATAATATCTGACCTTATATAATGGCGAAATGAAGAATTAGACAGATGTAAAGAAGCGATACCCACGTCACTCCCAAAACAGACTTGTGGGTGTGATTATTTATAATATATAACTCTTCTGGTTAACATTAATGTTGTATTTTAGAACTATTTAACTGGATCTGTCTAGATAATTCAACGAAAGGGTTGTTGCAGGAATTGTCTGCCTTCATATCCATCAACTGTATACATTTTAAAGTGCTACTACAAATCAATTTTATACATTTGCAGGAATGTTCCACGGGTGTTGTTAACGTAAACTGTTTAAATTTAAAGTGATGTTTTACAGCTATTACCAATGATCTGTAGTTAAGCTACCGGAAATTACACAATGGGTATTAAAAGGGTGTAATCGTGTAAACAAGTAAGTCTGGCTATTCCGTCCTCCTCCCTTTATTCCAGACAAATGTATATATTAATTCATCCGGCTTTCATCACTTAAAGATCGCACTTATTTGCTAACCGCGCCACTAATATTAAGTTAATTCCCCTCTTTTGGTTACCCAAGAATACATTACCCAATTCACACACATTTGTATATGGTGCGTTGCTGATCAGAATGACGTTAAACCCCATTCATTTCGTGTTATAGAATCGAAGAAAGGGGTTTGAATTTACATTTTCTGCTAGATTTTGATGAATATTAATAATGCAAAGTGTTAAATCCCTGAAAATTTCATTTCTAATTTATATTTTCAGTGCATGTAAAAACATCGACAGTTATATATCACTTGCTATTCTTGAGCAAATTTATTAATTGACTTTCTTCAAGGACATGGTATTTTTAGTTTTAAAAGATTGGAAGATAATAAAACTAAAGCACGTGCCTTACAAACAGTGCCAAAATTTGTGATATCATCTATCCATGTTTTTTTGTTGTTTGCCATCTAATCACGATAAACATATCTCATATCAGATAGTCATATACAGGTGTTAACCCTCTCGTGAAGCAAAAATTTCGTAACCCTTCCCTATGTCCATTTAGGGTAGTATCCATGCCTAGAAAACAAGCTACTCCCACGGCATCAATAACT
Organism: Patella vulgata; assembly: GCF_932274485.2. Lineage (NCBI taxonomy): Eukaryota > Metazoa > Mollusca > Gastropoda > Patellidae > Patella > Patella vulgata. The sequence continues at coordinate 13,088,759 of NC_065885.2, forward strand.
CAAACAAGCACAAGGGGTGTGACACAGTCCCGTAGATATACATTGTCCGTCAATTTTACAGCACCCCTGAAAACACTTCCCGCCCCCTCGTTGCTCAGAGCTAGTTACGACCCTGATGAAACAATATATACTTTAATACAGCTATCAGATTGGACTATTTAATACAGAAATCAGAATGAGTTATGAGTGTGAGGTGCATGCATATCCTGCCACGTGCTATAAACAACCAATTTTGCTAATTCATCTGTCAAACGTTACTTTAAAATCATCTGACTAATCAGTGAAATGAAACTCATGGATAGATTGAAAGTCCATGGGGTCCGCGCGGAAATCAACGCAGAATGGGTGATTTAAAGAGTTTTTCATGAAACAGAATAACCGTTAAGTGGATTGCTGAAACACAAATAACAGCGATAATCCCTGGTATGCAGTGATTATAAAAATGATGATGTATTTTCCGGACATACAATCTTCATTCATTCAACAAAAGTTGTTTTTGCCAGAAGGAAACAAACAAACAATTCTCAAGGTTATAAGTAAACAATGGATGTATTATGAAGATGTATATACAGACATATAACAAGATATGTAAAGTGGCATCAGGTGTTCCCCAGAAAGTTGGCATAGAGAGGATAGAATAAATAATATCTAATGGGCACCACACCTGTGATCTAATTCTAACTCCATAAGAAGGACAGCGTGGGGGATGGGTGTGGGGTTAAATCCAGTGATTCTCATCCAGTGTGCCGCGAGATCTTCCTGAGTGTGCCACGAAATTTTGAACGACACACTAAGATTATGCGAAAAACCACATGATCCCAATTGAGTATTCACTGGTGTTTTATATTGATAAGTCCATAGCTGTGTTTTCTTTATTTAGTTTGAGTCATTCTATTCTATGTGTCTATGACTAGTCTCTGTCTACGGTTTTATGCCGTCTGACTTATAATGTTTTTATTTTGAAAAATTCAAATATTTTTCATATATATTTAGCCAGGTGTGCCGCTATTTTTTCATATGTACCAAAGTGTGCCGTTGGCAAAAAAAGGCTGAGAACCACTGTGTTAATCTATTAAACGTTACCATATGCATATAGTAATCGGCGCACCCTTCTCTATACACGACGCTTTTCAATTAAAATAGTTATTGCAAATAGAGATGCCTTCGCCAGCTCGAAGAAGCAATTGTGAAACTATATTATAATGAGGTTATCACACAGATCAGCAGTGAATTTTCGCTAGGCCTCAACAATCACTGATAAGGATGACATCGATGCGACTTAATGAGTCCCAAATATTAACTTTTTTCTTCCGTCAAATTAAATTCTAAAACTTTTTTTTCATTTATTAGAAAAATAAATAAAGACGTTTGAATTATTTGTAGGTAAAAATCATTTCCTATTTAGTGTAAATTGGTATTAAAATAAGTAAAATTCACCATTTAGCCCCAATCAGTAACGTCTTATGTAAACAATGCACGCGCTATTGAGCCAATGATTGACGCCGCATGATGTGACGTCACGTGTCGAAACCATCATCTGTTACAGAGATATTAGAAGATCTCTGTGAAACAGATTGTGAGGTTATGTGCTGTGTTCGACACTTTATCTGCTCTTGTGGTTGTTGCTTGTAGACTCTACTTAGTTTACACTGATATCCTGGAAATCTACAGGAAGTAATCACGCGCAATAAATAACTAGTTAATATAGATAAAAAACACGTGCGTACAGACTGGTATGCATTCTATTCAACATACTTAGATCATTTTTAAGCATATATGTTTTATTTTGTACTAGCGGTTGACCCAGCGGAGTACGGCTATAGCCATGAACCGGTATTAGCATCACTCCGAAACCGTAAGTGGTAGTCCATCGCCACCAGACGACAGTTACTTCCCGGTCCGAACTACTCCTGTACACCACATTGTAGCCTCGGGAGAGTCCTAGTGTAGCTGCCAACCCTGAGCAGACAGACAAACCAAGGACAAATATTAGTAAAGATGGTTGAGCGACGCAAATATGGTTCAGTGAGTAAGACGCTGGCTAACCGGGACCTTCCAGTGGTATAGGGAGGAGGGCCTGGCAAAGAACTCTTTGCTCTTGGAATTCAACTAAGGGTAGATGGACAAGCCGCTGTCCGGGCACCGTTTTTTCTCATATCACACTGCATTAGCTCTATAGGGTATACAATGTACAAAATACATATATTCAAGATGGCGATAATAATTGCAAATAGGAACTCGCTTTATTATGTAGAATAATGTTTCTTTTCTCCCTAGACCTACTATTCTGGATGGGGGGGGGGGGTGATACCAAACAGAATTGGGGCCACGATGGCTAAGTGGGTAAGACGCTGGCTCGCTAGCCTGGAGGTTGGGTGTTCGATCTGTGCATTGGCCGGGAAAGCTCATTCAGATTTTCCGGCGTGGTTCCCCCTTGTCAGTGATGCAGGACGGAGGGCCTGGCAAGGACAGCTGTCTCTTCGTTCGGACGGGACGAAAAACCGAGGTCCCGTGTACACATTGGCGTGCACCTAAAGGATTTCCCTCATAGCACACTGTATGGCGTATGCTCGTCTTTATTAGGCCTGTCCGTGCAGGATGTTACACCAACTTACACCCCATTTCATTTTATTTCACCTACTATTCTGTTATTTTCATTGATTATGCGTTTGGTGGAATGGTTACAACTTTAATATTCTGCTTAACGATATACAGTCAGAATACTAGACGTTAGATAAACAGGTTAAAGACGCAGATGTTTAGATTACACCACGAAGAGTGTCAGGATGTCAACCTTATTATCACATCAGGGGAGATAATGCGGATTAATCTACTGCTGGCTGCACGCATCACCAGTGGTGTGGTCTTATTTCAGATCATGCAATAATCCGATTAGAGATCACGCATAACTTATCTTATTGGGAATTGATTTAAATGGGTTTGAGATTCTGATACAGGGATTGAGATTGGAAATCACAGATATTTACATCATTAATGGTTTTGCAGGTCAATTATTGATCCAATTTCAAATAATTTAGGAAAAAAGAGGGCGAAACACCTCTACATTTAACGATAAATCTACTTAAATCTTGCGGTTGAGTTCTTTTGAAGTTATATGCAGGGTGTCCATCACGTTTTGTAGCAATAATTTAATTCAACCAGTGCATTCATCGCCGTACGTCCAAAGGTGCAATTAAAATAAAACGTGAGGGGTCGGGCGTGAGAAAATTACGAATCCCGAGGAAAAGGAGTTTGGGCTATAGATAACCCTAACCCTAACCCAGAATTCTACTAGCGAGGGTAAAGGAGTTTGGGTTAGGTCCAGTGGGGAAAATTGCGATTCGCGAAGGAAAAGGAGTTTGGGTTAAGGTTAGATAACCCTAATTCTAATCCAGAAATCCTAATAGATAATTTTTCCTTATGGAAATGACCTTTCTAAGAGACCCGATCTCCTCCTCAATACACCCAACCGGTCTATAAATAGATGACACTAAAATGAACAGATACACCACTCCTATAAGTCTACGATAAAATTGATGTCATGATTAAGTTCAAAAAGTAATACATTTAGATTTATAAAGTCACCTTCAGAATTCCCCAAAGCACGAACTACAAGAGAAAATGGGCGTACACGACAATATAATTACTTCCAGGAGATGTTATTCATATCTGAAGTTCTGCAACCGAAATTGATGTTACAGGGCGGATATTCTTTAAAAACCATCAAATATAGAAATGACATTTGTTTATTATCTATGATATTTATAAACACCCTTTATTTGTGCACATACTTATAGTGAAATTAACCACGGAATTATAGCGATAATCACGATATATTTTTAGAGGTATTCACCACATATTTATAATGATATCAACCACATATTTATAGTGGGATTAGCCACATATTTATAGTGATATCAACCACATATTTATAGTAATATCTACCACATATTTATAGTGATATTCACCACATATTTTTATTGATATTCACCACATATTTGTAATGATATTAACCACATCTTTATAGTGATATTCACCACATATTTATAGCGATACTAACCACATATGTAAAGCGATATTAAGCACATATTTATAGCGATATTAACCACATATTTATAGTGATATTCACCACATGTTTATAGTGGATTTATATATAACCACATATTTGTAGCGATATTAAGCACATATTTATAGCGATATTAACCACATATTTATAGTGATATTCACCACATGTTTATAGTGGATTTATATATAACCACATATTTGTAGTGATATTAAACGCAATTTATACTGTAGTTATAAATATTATAGGCGGTGATTTCTACCCCCTCCCATTCGGAACTTGCCTCTCATTTATCTTTGGAAACAATTGTTTGCGATATTATCCTCTATGGATGCGGACGTTAATCCTTAGCTGCTACTACTACTACTGCAGTGTTATTTTTATGATTATTCATTGGAACGTGATTTTTATGTAATTGTACATGTCAGCCGATAGTTTATTTTTCGTCATAGTTATGTTTGTACATACAAAACCAATTAGCATTTTAATGTATAATTACAACTTTTAAAAAAATGTTTGCTGCATTTTTTTTTCATGGTTTATTTGACACAAGAATGTCATGTACTATAGCAGCATCTGGCTTTCATTTTAAATGAATTCCTCTGCTTATGTCCCGACAAAAAACGAATGCGTTTTTATTCATCTTCACTGACGTATTAATGGTTCACATTTTTCTTAGATATCCTCGGAAATGTTTCTGAGAATTTGTATCGTCATATAGATGGGGTGCGGAATCTAGCGAGTGCGCTATAGATCGTAGGGTCTGTCACTGAGTCAGGTGTTGCGCTTTCGATCCCCTGCTTATACGTGACTTTTTTTTATATTTTAGCTTCGAGTGGAGTACCAGGCGAAAACCATACTCATTGGTGGAACCTTCGATTTGTAAAGATAACCGCCTTTATGATTCGATGTCGACTCGATACAAAAATCGTAAGCTACACTATGATTTCTTAGTGAAAATGAGTAGATACATCAGGATTTCCAGGGTGAATATGCCCGGGGAACGAATACCTGTACGGCAAGGGAAAACTACACCCCAATTTCAGAGAACAGGGCTTTGGCATAGAAGATAAATCTAGGCAATGTGTTACATTTATGTAACAAACGAGGAAACTATTCCTTGGAACATGTTAATAGCTTAACTAACAGTCTCGATCTGCTTTTTAACTTTTAAAAGGGTATTGTATAAATTATTATCTAACAGACAGAATCTTATATAAACTGAGGAACACTAGAAATGAATTAAATTCTATTTCTCTCACAGGAAATTCCTGAACTAGGCGAGTTTCTTATAAACATCTTCAACGTGAAGTAGTCAAGTAGCCGGCCTGGGGGGGATTCCTGCCTCTTGATAGGTTGATCTTAAACACTGTCTGCCTGCATGTATTTTTATATTTAAAACATGTGTAGACAGTAAACTTGTGACATAAGACATTGAAATAAAATCTGACTAGATATATCTAAGTTCAAGATATTTGTTAAAGAACAATGGTGTGAATCTGTGAACTACTCTTATCGTTCATCTGGTTTCGTAACATTTTCATGCTCAAATGATATAACTAATGTCTGTTAGGCGAACAGCAGTGCAATAAATACGTGTTGTTAAATATTTTTCTGGTGCACGAAACTGTGGATCCTTTCCTTAAACAGGCTTTCACACATCGCAAATGTCACAAATATATAGTATGTTAATGCAAAGACTTGTCATTACGTATTTAAGCACACTCGAGTGTTTATTGTTAAAACAAATTCACGAAGAATGGTATGACTTGTACGAAAAAGATACTATAATTACTATTTTATAGTCATAACTTAAGTTAGAATTGATCGAGCTAAATAATATTTGGACCAGAATTTATTTATAAAAATTACAAGTGTACACTATATGAACCGGGGACCGATCATGACGTCATCTCCGCCATGTTGGAATTGTGACGTGGTATAAAAATCGAATATGTCAATGCATTCACACTTGTCGACGGGCTTTTCTTGAAGAGCGTCACCCTATTAACAAGAACAACAACAAGTTCATGGAACAGGTTTCTGGTTCACAAACACCTTTAATTTTTTCGAAACGGCTATTCTCATATGTTCAGACTTTGGTCTTTCCAAAATACAATAGCTCATCTCATTTGTCTGGCCAATAAACCTAAACTATCAAGATATATTGATTGTACTTTTGTATTTGAGCAAGTTGGAATTTTGCTAGTGGTCTCCTTTCACCGAGCTCACGCTCAAATAGCCTCGTCTTTTAACCATGGATACCAGTAACGTTCTCCCTGACTATTTTGTTGGCTTTTCCCCCCATTTTCATAACATGCATTTACATGTACTTCACATTCCTGAAAAGTCATGGGAATCACTTTGCCAGATATTGAAATATTAGCTTCAGATCATTAATTTCAATAATTCTCTAGTTCCCGTGTGTGTTGGTAATCGTCTATGATGTGATTAGATCTGTTTTTATTCTATTGATCCCGTGTCGTGTTTTATTATTCTAGTTGTATGTTTTTATCTTAATCGAGTTAGTAAAATCATAGTCCATCCATTCAGCTAACCATATACACTACAATCATATCAACCAATATATGTTTTCTCTCAAGTATTCAGTGTATTCTTTTATTAGCTGTTTCTAGCGGCCCCAAAAAACAGTTGTTTTTGTGTTATTGTATCGATGTGCATGATTGTATACTAATCAAGTTAGTAGAAACATCCATTCCACATGGATAGATGATATATACAGTACATATACGTACTGGAATATTTATCTAATTATACGGTATATACTCTCTCCGGTAGACGGACGTTTCGGCCAATAGATATTTCGGCCTAGGGCGTTTCGGCCAATTTTACAAAAATGTTACCACGTTCAGAAATTTGCAGATTCCGATGTTTGGTGCATGGACGATAACTACGCAATGGCACCCTGTATTCTTATGCAGTTTTAAGTCATCCAGGGTCGCCCCATTACTGTACGTACTTTTACAAAGAAAGTCTCAGAAACGTCCTTGTTCTAAAAAATAAAGTGGTCGAAAAGTCCTACGACGAATTTCCCGGGTCGAAACTGGCCGAAACGTCCTACATTCACTCTCTCCGATGGTTTCAACCCAGGCTAATGAAGACGGTGTCCCAAAATAACTTAATTCTTTTATTTTATTATTTTCCTCCCTGCTCCCCCAATCCCCCGCATCCCGTTAGAATGCATTTAAGCGGTTTTCAATATTTACATCCCAACCTTCAACCCCCACTGTTTACGCTCTCGTCGAATTCTATGTTGGAACCATAATAACAAGATGTATATAATATTGCTTGCTTGCCGTATAAAAACATGTCCGTACATAGACGAATTACATCGATACATTATTACATGGTATGTGTGTCATGGCGATTATCTCGGTTTAAAATGTCACAATCATTATTCTACCGGTTATTGATCCAATATATCTAGCTGTTTTATTTCTACTAGTAATAAATATTACACAGGCTACATCCAACTTCATAAATAAACTACAAGTGATATACGGTGTTCTTGAAACAGTAAGAATATCCTGCATTTTATTACTTTGCTATCTTCTAATTGGATGGCCGAGTGGTTAGAACGTGCGCCCTGCGCTGTTTCATACGGTCTGTCATTCAGTCAACTGGCGGGGTTTCGATTCCCCGGTTGTACGTGACAATGAGTAGGGTCGCCTGTCCAACCTCGTGGTTTTCTCCGGGTCCTCCGGTTTCCTCCCACTGCTAAAGACCCCTACGTGCAAGCGAATTATTGGAATAAAATTGAACCATGTGTTAGTCCTGAAATGACCTAGTTTGTGTCGAGTGGACGTTAAACCCCATCTCTCTCTCTCTCTCTCTCTCTCTCTCTCTCTCTCTCTCTCTCTCCTAATACAATACGAAACACCGTAAATTAGGTAATATTCAAGTGATACATGATATTCTAGAACGAGCTGGTACATACTGCCACCAACCGCCACTTTGATCGTTATATGGCAGTCTAGAAAGCATAGCCCACATAAACCAACTCTACGTGTTCGAAAGTACCACATGAAGCATGAACCGATCCTGACGTCACCACAACTATCTTGAAATTGTGGGGTCATATTACAAATCAGTGCGGAATTGTCACCCCCCCCCCCCCAAAAAAAAAATGGAATTAAATTGGGCTAATCAAAACGGCATGGGAAGTGTCAGGTCGATGGTATTGGATCTGAAGAGCGTCGCTCCTAGAACAAGAACAGGAAGGTTGATTGCACAGAGTATGGAAACAGATCCTGGTTCAAAAGTACTTAGAACGTAGCCCTCTCATTGGCTAATATCTAAAATCTGTACTAGGAAGTAGCGTCATTCAATCCAACATTTGGACTATCATTTTTCAAGACAATCAGTACATCAAGTATTCCATATCAGCAATATTTGTAAGTGTGAGATAAGAATAAAGGTTGTCTGCATTAATTATTCAACTGATTAACAAAATTACCATTTATCTCATCCCATTAAACAATCCTATTACACTAATTGTTATTGTTGAAATTGTTGATACCAACAAATATAAACATCACCATAATCTGGTTGCACAAAGCACACGTGTGACTTATGCCCACGTTAATCCGACATTTTAGACAACTCTATTGAACTTGAGTGTTGACGCATTCTGAAACGGATATCATGTATATACATGTAGATTCCATGGGGAATAATGGTTTATCTATTTGAACGTGAGATTGGAACTTGAATACTTACGCTTTCTGAAACGGACACCATGTATATGTATATTTAGATTCCACAAGGAATAACACATTTTATCAGTTTCAACGCGAGATTAGAATTTTTGATGAATAAATTGAAATGGAGTTTAACGTTTGAGCACCGCCAACCTAATGAAGACGGGCGTATGCCATTTTTTCAGCCAATAGGGAAATTTTGAACAGGCAGCGGCGTTTCCGTCTGCTCTTAATCGAATTCCAACTGGCAATGGTTCTTTTACGTGCACGTCCGTGTATACATATTGGACCTCGATTGTATATTTCATCCGAAGGACTAGACATAAGATCTTGCCAAGCATCCCCCCCCGCAACACTGACAAGGGGAACCAAGGCTTGACATTCACGAAGAACTCTCACGACCAACGCCGAGATGGAACCCAGGAACTGCTGGTTAGCGAACTAGTGACTTACGCATCACAAAAAGAACTATATGGTATTTGGGACTATAGTAGAGCAATTTTAACTCAAACACTACAGCTATCTTGGGTCCGTATTTTTAATTCGGCCAGGTTTAGAATTAAGACTGTACCTATACCCTATTAATGGAATCCAGACTCTTGTCTATATAGAAAATCCTAATTCGTCATAATATATATAATTGTACAATCCATATTACAGGAATTATACTCAAACTATACAATATTAAGTAGATAATTATGGATGAACAATATTGACACGATGACCAATCGATAAAACAAAAACATATCATAGCAACAACTGTTCTAATTCGACGAATCATTAAACAGTCAGTCCCAGTAGTGGGTTGAATAATGTAGATAATGTCAGGATATAATTTATTGACCTTGTCTGAAGTTTTCAAATTGAGCCGTTAGGAAATGACCATTGGATTACGTAACTCGTTGGGATGGTCTAGAGTATCGCGCTTCAAGCTGTAGCTGGTCGGTCACCACTGGCTTGCGGTCAAGGTTTCGACCCCTGGTATGAGCGTATTTGGCTTAAAGACAGGGGTGCCATCTCAACCTCGTGGGTTTACTCCGGGTACTTCGGTTTCCTTTAACCTCTTCACTGTACGAGCAATACACTGTTGTCTAGATTCTTGTCTCGAGTCACGTAATATATATCTAACAAATTAGTGAGTTATTCAAATGTTTATATTATAAGGGAAACGGGATTATACAACATAGTTTAATTAGTTGTTATATAGTATTATTATGTTACCTGCAAAACGATATTAGAAGTGTGTTTAATTAGTTATTATATAGTACTATTATACTTACTGTAAAACCAGACTACACGTGTGTTTAATGAGTTTTTATATAGTATTATTATATTGACTGTAAAACGAGACTATTAGCGTGTTTAATGAGTTATTATTTAGTATTATTATATTACCCGTAAAACGTGACTACAAGTGTGTTTAGTTATCTGTTAAACTCCATACATGATCAATACCTAACCGAGATTTTATTGAACAATATGCTGTCTTTGTCACAGCTTAATCCTACTCAGAAACACTTTCTTAGTACATGAGTTTGCGTATATACATCTCTGAAAGCGGACTAAATGAAGATACCGACATAAATATAATAATATCAGGTGTTCTAGAATAAATCAGAATAAAACGAATTCAGCCAGTGATAAAAGTGTACCGATATCCCTTGCAACAGATGGAAACGGGGCATTTCTGTATTCCATATCACTGAGGTCTCTTTTCGAATATTCAAAAATTCATGCTGGCGAGTATGTCATATCTAGAAGGCACGAAGGTTTTAATTATGACCTGAGGCCCCATGCTGCTGCGTGTACGAAACCTGTCACTGCTTATAGGTAACTAAGGCGTGTTTCTTGTACTGCGGATTTAACGTCTGTTTCCACTCTGGGTGATATCGCAGTTATCTCAAAGCCACAATCATTCGCACCAGGAATCGAACAAACGGCAGCCAGACGCGACTGGCCAGTTCGAGCTTGAATCGAGACCCGTTAGACTGTCCTTGCTGGCTGCTTCTATGTGTTCTGTGTTGATGAAGTTGGTTCTTACTTACACTTGGGATTTCATATCCTATGACACTGATAGAAATGCAGAAAGTGTGTATCACTGGCGAGTGTTGGACTATCATGATAATTTGTTAAAAGCTGTAATCATTAATTAGCGGTCTGACTGATTAACACATCGAGTCTGTTCACAGCACGCCATTAACCCATCGGGTCAACACGATAAGGTCATCCGGGGTCACGATCTGCTTAGATCAAAATGACAGACAAGTCAGTTGCTGGAATCTTGTGTAATGCTGTTCGCGTGATTTATGGCCAATTAGCCATACAACAACAGACATGGGACCGTTATTCTCTGCCAAAGTCCCTTCACGAAACCTTTCTAGAAATTGGCCGACTAAAATTGTATTAGATATAAAAAAAGATCGTCCAAATAAAACTGTATCGAAACTGTAGGCCACGTGTTGAAACGGAATATAACATTGCTCCAAATAAAATATTTATAGCTAGATTAAATTCTGGTATGCAATGCATCAAAATTCTAGTGAGGGTCATTGAAAACTAAATGAAAGTTTGGTCTTTTAATATAATGGAGAAAAGGCATGTTTTCGTGGGAAACTGGGTGGTCGAAATCACTCCCAGATTTATTCAAGTGCAAAGCATTGTTTTATATGAAAAATGTAATACTATATAATAGATTTCCACTTAAAAACCGCGAAACTCTGATAACCAACGATACACTAACTTAAACCAAATGGTACAGCTATTTAAATGGTTTAAAACACGATAGGGGGTGGTTCCGAGACGAAATTACATGTACACAGTACTTTCATGTGTTCGTTGTCCGCATCGGAGGTCTATGACATATTGTCTTATAGTTTTATAAACCCTTTCACGCCTTATAACCGAGAGTCGTATACCCGCATACATCGTTTAAACTATACCAGAATGTGTTGACGAGTATGGTCTGAAAGTCACATTTTTACCAGAAAGGTCAATGGCTTCTGTTAAGATATTTCTGATAAATTTGAGAAACGCCCATATGCACAACAACACATATAACTAATTGATGTTTATATTGAAATGACACTTAGATCATATGAAGCATATCTATAGTCTTCTGGTGTTCAAATGCTAGATAAACCATCCGACATTAGTTCCTTGGCGAAAGTGTGAAGGGTGACAAGGAATACCTGTTAATTAATAATTCTGCTTCCCGCTTTTTGCAAAGTTATATTCCTATACTCAAATACAATTAGCATCATTAAACGTGATCATTTTATTCCGTACAACTATTAAATACACTGCATTGCTTGTGTCTCCTTATAATGCAATTCAATAAAATTTTGTTAAGTATGCCAATACCATGACTACCGTAAGTAAAATGCCAAAAGGAGAAACTTGTGTTGGGCATTTACAATAAGAATGAATGAAACGGTTCCATTTATCAGCTGAAATAAGATACAATGGTTTATTGACATAATGTCTATTTATTATATTTATATCAATGAATGAAACCAACGCCCTGGTTTTCTAACTGATAATTTGGCACAAAACGCGTGAATTGTGCTATATGTAGAATAAATAACGTGCCATCTAGTTCGGCCTCGACATTATTTTCATACACTATTATACTAGCTAGGTTAGTTGGCGTTGCAGGAGTGAAAAATACGTCTTAAAGTTTATGAAATTATTTAATTCAGCCCTTCCGTTGCCTTTTGCGCCCAAACAAACAAACTACACACTCTTCGTTTTCAAAGTCAAGAAATTGAATCGTTTAAAGTAAAGATGTAGAGCAACAATTTGTTCAGTGGATATAAAACAATGCAAACACAAGTCACCTTTATAGGGGAACAAATACAAAATGGCGGGAGGCTAAATCTACAACTAACATAAACAAAGACAAAAATCTCGGCTCCATGTTACACAAATTGACTCAATCCAAAATGTTCTTTTTTTTTAATTTTAAAAGTTTAAAAACATCAACAGGACTTGACAGGTTACCGTTAATCATTAAAAGTTCACCTTGCATGCACGTGCAGTGTGTTATTCGACCCGGGCTGACGTCAGGGACAAATCGAAATATTCGTCACCTCAAGTGTGAAAATGTCACGCAAAAACAACGTTAATTGAACGTAGGTTTGTTTGCTGGGCTAACAATGTCAAATGTATTGTGTATTCGTCGTTTAACTAAACACGTAAAAACAAGTTTCGCATGTTAGTATCGTTGTTTTTCCACGATGTCAGAAAAATGTTGGAAATTCTATGTTTGTTGACAGACCTGGACTCGTGTTTACAGGTTGTGATTTTTATTGTGTTTTTGTCTGATGTCAGACCGGGTCAAGGTTCATTACAACAGGTGTTCGGAAATAGAGTTATTCACCCACCATTTCTCCTTCACAAAATAAGAACAAACCGATGCGGGTCAGGCATTTGATGCATTCAGTATTACGTTATTGCAGGGAATATTTGTTCAGATGGTACAAAAACCCGAGGCCCCGTGTACAGCGAAGAGTGGCGGACATCCCGCTGTCCGGGCAATATACCACCCTTCTATAAAGCCCATTGGGCTGCCCAAGCTTCCAGTAATTTGCCTAATACTTATTTACGACCCTTAAACACTATCTGATCCTCTTCAGTTGTCACGAACACATTTGTTATACTTGTCTGATACATTAATACCATTTCCTCGTTTCGTTTATTTTCACCTGTACAGGTGAGTGTAACTATCATGTACTAATGGATTGTAAAAACAATTCCCACAGATAACATTAATGTACTACATGTATCCCTAATGTATTATTGTTGTCAACTGACCTTTCGTCAAATTCATAACATACCTGTAAACAACTAAGGTCATATTTTAAAAGGTCAAACAAAAACATAACGATCGTGACATAAAATATAGTACATGTATTCGTTAAGAACGATCAGTTAGTGGTGCATGTACGATATTTTAATTCGTGTATAGAATGCTAGAGTTTCCTTGTTAACAACGAAACGTGTTTATAATGTGTATCCGAATTCCAAAAAAAACATTACAAGAAACACCAAAACAAAAAAATAAAATGAACAATCAAAATATTCCCAATCGAACAAGAAACTAGATTTAAGTTTTTAAACAGATGCAATTGTTGATTAATTTCGCTTCCATGCGTCATTGAATGACAAACGTTTAGAAACATTTTTAAAACATTAAACAACACACCATAATACTAGAATGAGAGATGTGGGCGAGCACACGTTTTAAACCCCGTCTAGATATATAAATGCAAATAAATCATTGAGTATTACAAGTAGGAGAAATATGCCAAAAGGAATTTAACTATAATAGTTCCGGTTAGTAACAATCGCCAAAAATAACCGACTTCCGGTATAGATTAATGGAAATTGTGGGATTCTAGGAACGCTGTTGGCCTGATAACCTTTACTAGGGTGATTTTAGTTCAGAGGATTGAGATATTCATGATTAATAGATTTGTACGGAATGAAATAGATGACATGAACTCACGCTAGATGACTTTATAACCTTTATATGGTATTAGTTACGTACTACCGATCAGGGATGACTAGCTATAGAGATAACTTATGTGAAATAAAGTGAAATGGGGTTTCAGGTCCTACTTATCTGCATGAAACGAGCTAAAATCAGATGAGTGTTTGGTTGTATCATTACATCCATCAAAAGAGAGAGAGAGAGAGAGAGAGAGAGAGGGAGAGAGAGAGAATTGGGGTTTAACGTCCACTCGACACAAACTAGGTCATTTCGAGACCAACACATGGTTCAATCTTGTTTCAATAATTCGTTTGCGCACATGGGTCTTTAGCAGTGGGAGGAAACCGGAGGACCCGGAGAAAACCCACGAGGTTGGACAAGCGACCCGGGCCTACTCCTTGTCACGTACAACTGGGGAATCGAAACGCCGCCAGTTGGCTCCATGCCAGACCTTATGATGCAGCACACACGTGCTAACCATTCGCCCCTCCCACCCCCCACATCCATCAAGGACAGCATACATAATAGTTTACAATGAAGACGGGCATATGAGGCGGGTTGGGGTCCAGACAAGGGAAACCACGCTGTATAATCCCTAGGAACGTTCTCGGTCATCGCTGTTCTCACACCCGTTCGCTATGTAAGACATGGGGTAGTATTTTGCACCTCTTGATAGATATATAGTTGAAGGTTATCTATGGATGTCTTTATGTGGTTATATGAGAAATACACGAAGGGTGCTTAAATAAAGTGTAAAGCATATTTCAAAGCCCCATAAGTAAAGGAACCACAGTGATACACCGCTAGCTCACAAGTCAGCAGATCTAGTGTTCGATCAAGAAAGTACCTTGTGATGTTCCAGTCTGGTTTTCCGTTGTCAATGGTGCAAGGAGGGTGTAGCAGGGAATTTTGAGATCATATCGACCGAACAGTCACTGACTCCGTAAATAACTTTTGACATGTGGATGTTTTAAATTATGAATTTTATATCGGGTGTGCGAAACAATTTTTTTTGATGTGTGCGACATCTTGGAATGAATGCTAAAATATCGATACATGATACATGCTTGACGAACTGGAAGATATTTTTATCTATATTTGTAATCAAATATCGTGAATTTTGAAACTTTTATCAACGAAATTATAACTTACGGTACCATTAGTTTAGTTAACTATCTGTACTGATTATATAGAGTACTTACCTGAAAAAGAAACAAAATTTATTAAAGATATGAAATAGATAAAATAAAACAAAAAGCATTAAATACGACCCAAAATTATAATGAGAAATGCCAAGGTGGTACTCTATTACTCGGAGTCGAAGTGACTCAGGGACGAAGACGCTGTCTCGCTAGTCGTGAGGTTCCGGGTTCGATTCCGGTGTTACCGTTGACCGAGGACGTCACTCGAGATTTTCCGGCGTGGTTTCTCCTTGTCAGTGACGGTCGAAGGCCTGGCAAGGAACAGCGAGTAGTCGATCGGATTGGACAAGAAACTGGCGTCCCGCGAACACATAAATGTAGGCGCGCACGTAACATTCCTTCATAGCACATTGCATGGCGAATGCCCGTTTTTATTAGCGCAGAAGGAGCAGATCAGAATGTTAAGAACCCCATTTCATTTCTAAATTATTCCTTTACAATTAACCAAAATGCTAAATGTAACTGTTGCGGTCTTGGCAAACTGTGGCCATACTGTACATTTAGCTTTCTGATACTATGACAGACAGAGCCGATGTTTTAAACCACGCCCACCATAGACTGAACAGAAAATATGGGTGTCAATGAAAAGAAGCGAAACAAATTAATTATCAGTAATGTACATCTTCTTCTTCTGTTATTACTGTTCGCACTTATAAGTAATCAGGCGTGACCTCGACTGACCTAGTATTTGGCAAAATACTTTCTCTATATTTACAGCTGTTAAAGTGTGTTGGTAGCCCGTGCTGAGTTTTATTGCCTCAAGAATCATTGCAAATGAGTTAAACAGGCATGGCATGCTTTTTCTTAAATTATTAGTGAATCATTAGTTCTCTGCCAAATTGTGGAACTTTCTTGTAGTCAAGGTTAATTATCCCATTTCAAAATACACAGTACGGACTAGACGTTTAAAGCCGTTTGTTCGTCATTTGGGGGATTTTGAGTCCTTGTTGTGAAAACCGAATCTCTAAAAGAATACATGTTCAAAAAATATGGCCAATAAAGATATGACGAATCACACACATTCGATATTCCTCCATAATAGATAATAAATGGTTTAATTCCGTTCAGTTTTTTCAAAGATACGAGACGATATACCAAGCAAATGTCATCTATAAATGTTAGATAAAATATTTTCATGGGCCGCTTTTTAATCTGTTTGAATCCAAGCCCTGTGGTTATCTACCGCTGACATTTGGTTTTCTTAAATAATCAATTTGAATACATTTGAACGTGGATTCAGTCTATAATATTCAGGTATCACCCGATAAATCACAATGATGACCAGCGGCTTTAAGGTGGCTTCTTGTGGGTTCATTTAATTACCAATATGATGACAGATATTTTCTGTGCAATCTTATGTTAATAATAAATTTTGAGGCATTAAATGATGGTATTATTACTACGCCAACGGACACATTTGGCACATTGTCAAAGATGTCCTGCAGGAGTCAGAGTATTCATCCTGGCCACCTGTCTGTTACCAAAATGCCAATGAGTGTCATGTCCTGTGGCTGACAGCACCGAGTTAAATTTTGGCATATTTGTATTACTAAATTAATTGGTTTATAAAAGGCTTTACAGCATTAACCTAGTTTGTATACTTGTTTCACTATACAATAATTTAATGTCTTTAACACAGAGTTCTGTTGATTTTTATAATTGGCTTCCGTTACAACTATCGCAGTGTTACAACTATCGTATTGCAGTGGTAGCTTTAGGAAAATAAAAACTATCGCAGCGTAAAGGAAAATTACAATTGTCGTAATGCAGTGGTAACGTAATGGAAAATGAAAACTATCTAGCGTAAAAGATAACGCATATATTACAACTGTCGTAATGCAGCGGTAACGTAAAGGAAAATGGAACAATTCTTAACAAAAACCTATATCATCAAGTTGCAAATTGTCCTCGACCATTACCAGATAGACGTGGTCATCTGTAATTATCTGTTGTGAGATAGAGACGATGTCCATCTGGATAAGTAATGGCTATTTTCCAATCTAGACGAATAATGGCTGTTTTGAAGAGTATAATAAGGGCATCCTGTGTACCGTAATGATGTGATTTAGACCAAACGCTACAACCCCTATTATTACTGGCCTTTGTTCTATGGTAAATCATCACATTCTGATGATATTGAATAGCAATTAGATCTAACAACAATCACGACAGGAACATGTCAATCAGTGCTGAAGCCGGAAACCCAACCATGTTTAATCGAACACCGGTATTTATGACCACGTGGTCCATAAAACCCGAGTAACATGTCGCTCTAATCATCACAGTTAGGGTCATTAAGCCAACCCAAGCGGTCAACCCAAGACCTCTAACTACGCCAATGACCCCAAGATTTACGACTGCGATACCACCCTAGGTGGAAGCGGGCGTTAAGCCCCATGACCCCAAGATTTACGACAAACAGAAATCGTTTGTTCGACCCGATCGATAATTGAGAATGCTAGTGCAATAAGGTGGACAAATGCCATTTCTCACAATCTGCCAAAAATTGTATTTTTCCATATTTTTAGACCAGAACACTAAATGTGACATCTACTGTGATAAACATGATAAACTGATGAAATGAAATGAAAAGAAATTGGGTTTAACGTCCTACTGTTCTGCTCCGAACTGGGCTAATGAAGACGGGCATACGCCATACAGTGAGCTATTAGGGAAATTTTGCCCGGACAGCGGCACTACGGCCTAATCTTATATCGAATTCCAACTGCCAAGGGATCTTTTACGTGCACGCCAATATGTACACGGGACCTCGGTTTTCGTCCCATCAGAACGACTAGACAGCTGTCCTTGTCAGGCCTTCGGTCCTGCATCACTGACAAGGGGGAACCACGTCGGAAAATGATAAAAATGAACTAGTTGTTAAGGAAATCTGCTAAAAATGGATTTATTTGAAAAAATCAAATGATCTATTAAAAGACAACGGCACTTGTCCACCTTATTACACTAACATCCTCATTAGTAGTTATCTTGTAAAGCTATGAAGATAATGTTATAGGTTATAATATATAAATATTGCCATCAGGGCAATTTATACGGTAATGAAACAGATTGAAAATAATTTAAGGATTCCTAGATATTTTGGATAATGAAAACCACATTGTAACAGTTTATAAAATGTAACGTTTAGTGTGAACAGTATTTATCAAATATTTTCGGATTCCCAAAGTTGGGCCAATTGAAGTTGTTGTTAACGTCCGCTCAATACAAACTGTGTCATTTCTAATATTTTAATAATTAACTGATGGTGGGTTGGCGGATCCAGTCAAAATCACGAGGGTAGGCAGCCAAACCCGCTACAAGTCTTTTATTGGAACGATGAAATTGACTCAAGGACAGAACTAAAGGCCAACAACGTACACGTCAAACCACTGGGCCATCGATTGAACCTTTAATGGAGATAGAATATTCAACAGAAGTAATAAAGGAATCCATGAAACAATAGAACATGGTTGCGTACAAATACATTATGATTGGTTATTGATACCAACCGTAAACTCATCAGGATAGTCCTAATAAAAGCAATTAAAAGATCTCAGTAATATCCATTATTTATTCACTAGCTTGCCCGGATAACCATGTAGTTATTCGCGGGATAAATTACTTTAAACATAATCGAATTAGTTTTTTTTTTACAATGGTTGATTTCGCGTCGCTCAAAACAATATCTGGTCACGAGAGAGGGTGATAAAGATTTAATTATCTTGGAGTTTTAATCAGCAATTAATGTTGCTGGTATCACAGACATAACTCTCTGTGTCGCTATCTGTCACAATGGACTTTCATAAACATTTATTGTAATGGCTTAAATTTACTGATTATAATCCGATAAAGTTCCGCCTGCATTGAATAAAGTTTATTAAACTCGCCTTGTCGAGAATTCTAATGTCAGCGAATTTCATGGTGGTATTAGATAAGAACAGCGAAAGACTAGCTTACTACATGAATGGGAAGTGATGTGGGGTGTCTAGATAAAGTTACCATAACCTGTCACATGTACAACACTCGTGTGCTGGCGAATTTACAAAATAAATTATGTTGATCCCACAATCAAGGATTGACACTGTTTAAAGTTTGGAACATAAAATGAGGTTTAAAGGTTTACTTTTCAGCGCCCAAGAAACAACATGCGGTGTGCTATGTGGAGAAGCCACGGTACCGCATTTCAATGGATCTTTAACGTTATATTAATGATATACCCGGTGCATCGGATTTTCGTCCCACCGACCTACTAACGCTTTTCCTCGCCAGACCTCCCCCACCCCTCTCCCACGTCCTGTACCACTGACAACAAAAAGCTTTCTAATGTTCTAAATGGAACTATCTAGGCCAACTCAGAACTCGAATATTAGATTTCGTGGTTAGTGAGCCAGCACCATAATCACCGCGGTTCCTTTAAAGTTTAGGACGTTTGTGTTAAGTGTACTTATATGCTGATAATAAACATTGTCTATCAAATTTAGTCGATGTGAAAGACCGGGACAATTATCTTGTTTTATGACGATAACGCTATAAATGTCTGATATCCTAATGTCAAGGACGCGCGTGCTTGTTAACGAATCAATAATAGCCAATAGAAACAACACTATCTATATCGCTGACTCTTCTGCAACACGTTTTACTACCCTCGTGGGATAACATTTGGAAAATTGTCTAAGAGTTGAAATAATTACATTAATTTACTCGCTAATACGTGCTTTTGTACTTTGATTATTTGGCATCGGTCCGAACTCTGTGTTTTCCGCGACGTAAATCGATGCCGGTTCTTGTATATATACTATAATTATTAAGTATAGACTCAGTCGTGTTGCAATAGGCTTTGTTTGAACTTGGTACCAGGGGCTTAACTTAAAATATATGGAGGATGCAGCCTTTCAATGGCTATGGTACCCAAACACAAGATTCTAACTCTCATCTAATAAAAAGTTTTAAAATAATTCATTTTTAAGGGGTTTTTTGTGAATAAAGCCCCGGAATTGACACATATAACTGTGTAAATGAATTGGTGGTCGATTCAGAAATGTCTTGGTTTGAGTACAAAATAAAAGTGTCGATTTCATTAAATTTAATCAGTTGTTTTCTTTTGCTAAGTGGGTATCTGTCTACATCAAATCTTTTAGCGAAACGCAGGGAAGTGTGACAGTTTTCTTTAAGGGACATTCATACGAATTAGCATTAACAGGGAAGAATCCTAAGTATGAGTATAAGTAGCTGGGTCTTACAGATGCATGTGCACGCATGATTTTTTTATTCTTGTTTTCTACATACATGTACTTGATCTATATTCTATAAATACAAGCACGTGTTGGCGTGTGGTGTTTGTGCCAATAATTGCAGAAGTTCTACATTCTCAGCTGTGCAGATATTGTGATCGAAATGATCTGAGAGAGAGAGAGAGAGAGAGAGAGAGAGAGTACTGTTAAGTAAGTGACCACAGTTACAATGATTTGTCATAAAGTTTCATTATTGGATTAAGGAAATTTTAAATGACATTACTAGATTACTGGTGATAAGTGCATATCATCACTTCATTCTGTTTGCTATTCAATCTGATATTCATTCATTCTAATCAGTATCGACAGCTTGTGGTGTAAACTGATCGATAATCGATATTATTCGTTCACTAAGTAAATATAAAATCAATCTAACATTCTCTCCCACGGAACAAGTTTATCGTCTGACAGGCAAATTGTATTAAACGAGATATTAATAGGCAGGCTTTTAGATAAAGAAGTCCACCAATATATTCAAAATTATTACGTTATAAATACAAGTCGATATAAATAAAAATCTTTGCAATAAACTTGCCGTAAAAAATACGTTTCCGGTTAACAACATTCTGAATTAGATTATTTAGTTTAATAGCCAGTAATTTCTATAAATGGATGCATGGCTGCTCAGTTTAGTATCCAGTAATTCAGACAAACAGACACATGGCTGTATTCAGTTTAACAATTAGTAATTCAGATAAATAGATACACGACTGTATTTAGTTTAATATTCAGTAATTCAAATATATAGATACACGTTTGTAACTCATGTAATTCAGATAAACATATGCGTGACTGTATTCAGTTTAATATTGGGTAATTCAGATAAAACAGATATATACCTATATTCAGTTCAATAGCATGTAATTACTGTAAACAGATACGGGACTGTATTCACTTTAATATTGGGTAATTCAGACAAACAGCCATATGTTTGTATTCCGTGTAACAAAAATGAAACTTTCAGAACTATCAGGATTAAAGCCACTGATCATCATTTGGGTGATTTTTGTAATCACTTACAAAATACAAGAGTTCAAATCTGTTTCAATTCCATTTGGAAATGAAGTGAAATGAAATGGGATTTAACGTCCCACTGTTCTGCTCCGACTGGGCTAGTGAAGACGGGCATATGCTATACAGTGTGCTACGAGGGAAACTTTGCCCGGACAGCGGCGCTATGGCCTACTCTTATATCGAATTCATCTGCCAAGGGATATTTTACGTGCATGTCAATGTGTACGCGGGGCCTCGGTGTTTTTCCCATCCGAACGACTAGGTAGCTGTCCTTGCCAGACCCTCTGTCCTGCACCACACTGACAAGGGGAAACGACGTCTGAAAATTCCAACGAACTTTCTCGGCCAACATCGGGATCGGACCCGCGACCTCCAGGCTAATGAGCCAGCGTCTTATTCACTCAGCCGCCGTGGCTCCAATTCACTTTGGTATCACCTTTATGAATTTAAAATTTCGCAACATTTGCCATTCTCTGCAAACAATATAAACAAGCCAGCGGGCACCTACTTTGTAAAATCTTTATAATCCGATTGCATCCAATTCGGGAGATTATCTACCGTTCATAGTTTGGTTTTCTTTTCTTAATTAAATGTTAAATAATCAATTTAAACACATTTCAGCGTGGAAACAGTCGTGAAAAATATTCTATATTATCCGTAAAATATAAATGATTTAAGTTCATTTCAAAACAATAAAAGTGTCAATCAAACTGTCCATCTTTTTAATATACTAAAAGGTGAATCTCATTTAAAGTGGTTAAAGTTCCATTATTTTTATTATAACCAGGACCAGTAACGTGGACAATCGGATGGCGAGTTATCCGAGTATCAGCTTACTGACTGGAGATTTCACAAGCAGCTAAAATACAAAAAAAAAATCAATCTTCATGACGTGTCCACGAATAATGGATACTGTTATTTTCATCGTCTGGTACTTCACAGGTCTTCGTTTCTCGCGATTGAATCAAATAAAATGTATTTAATTAAATCTTTATTGATAGGATGGGAGAACAGCCAATAACCCGTGTCCTTATTGGTATTGTGTATAAAATAATTTTAAAATTGCTATATATATACGAGTTTAGTTTTAGTTAGAAATGCGATGTCAACTAATTTATTCTGTTGTTAAAATTACGTAGAAATGTAAATTAGTTTTGTGGGAAAATATCAACGTCACCGGGTATATGACGTCTTTTATTAGTATCTCGTGTATCGCTTATTGTGCATAATATACAGTCATAGAACAAACTGACATGTTATAATCCATGCCTGATACTTTCTTTACGAAAACCCACGCCTGATCATTTCTAGACAAAAACTCATGCCGTATCATTTCTATACTAAAATCCACGCCCGATCATTTCCAGACTAAAACTCATGCCATGTCATTTCTATACTAAAACCCATGCCGTATCATTCCCAGGCTAAAGCTCATACCGTATGATATCTAGTCTAAAGGGCCCGAGAGATTAATGATGATGATCATGAACTGTATTCCACAGACACATATTTCCCATACAGAAAATCTTACAAAAACTGAACGGTTTTGTTAAACAAGAGAGGTTTGTTTTAATGAAGTTAGTCTCAAGAGAGGATGATGTGACCAGTCTGAGATGATGTACACGAGTATTGGGGTTGAGAGATTTGACGAAAACAGACACCGTGAAGAACGTTTTAATGGCCGAGACTATCTTTTCCTCCACAGTTGACGAAAACAGATATCATCCACCGTGAAGAACGACTTAATGGCCGAGACTATCTTTACCTCCACAGTTCATGATGAACTATTTATTATGGAATGCTGTATGATTGTAAGGAATGGACGAGGATATTAACAGAAAATTGGTCTGGGGATACAAAAACAAAATGCCTGACAGGCTAAGATTCCCCGTGGTGATATTATGTACGACTGCTGATGAAAAGCCATACACTGTTGGACTAGAAATTATGACGTCATTTTAAATTTGTTTGCATTACTGAAATTTGATAAAGGAAATTCAACATCTTCTTTTCTGCGCCCACTGGTCTAATGAAGACTGGTATACGCCATACAGTGTGCTATGAGATAACCTTTACCCAGACAGACGCCCCCACCCTCTACCCTTCATCGTATTCGGACAGCCAAGGCATCTATACGTACAGGCCAACGTGTACCCCAGTTTGCGTCAACACCGGGGTCGTACTCGGGTCGTCCTGGTCCGTGAGCCAGCGCCAAACTCGCCGAGCCTTCATGGCTTCCCTGAAATGTGGGGATCTCTGTTTAATCAACCATTTTCGTTGCGGGAATTGTTTCTGTGTTAACGCATGAGTTGAACGGATTCTGTATTTGCAGTGCTGGTTAAGATTGATTGTGCGCGTTTTTATTTCGACATTTTTAGACTGTCGAGACATGAATTAGATTAATAACCGTTGTTCTGGAAACAAAAATTACCAGGAATTTATTTTCAGTATTTGAAAATGGAATTTCTGTAAATTACAGGAAAAACAGATACGGATAAAATTTTCCTGGTAATTTTTGTATCCGGGACTGTAAACGTTTGCTCCCGATTTATTTTGTCACAGTGTAGGCGTAGACGACCAGATACATCAAGGCTTTAGAGTCCCGGGGAGCACTTATTATTTGAATTAGAAATAACCCGATAAGGGTGTAAACATCTAGTTTCTTTATTGTAGTCTTTTAGCTGGATAATCTAACAATAGAATACAATATCCTATGTTTGTTATTCGTGATACATGGCTATATATTGATCGTGGTTAGACATTAATTCCTTGATAAATGACAGCCCTGGGGTCAACTGAGACTGTATCATCTATACCAGCATGACTACCGTTGTGATATATGATTGTTATTGAAACAATAAAAGATCATTAACCTCGGGTTCTTCATCAACTAAAACGCTAAAATGGACACTAAAGGTGTTTGCTCAAATTGTTATTCTGAACAATTCACTACTTCCTGTATAATGGGATTTAGTTATGGTAGTTTACGGTCTACTCTACTGTCAAGGCTTCTATTGAGTACATGTTCAGTGCTCCTTCTGCAACACTTTCTCAGGCAAGGCCGGTATCGAATCCGAGGCCCCCTGATTAGCGATCCAGCGCCGTACTCACTTAAATCACCACGGCTCCCCTCTATTAACAGGGATCACCAAATGATATATTTTCGATAAATTACATTAATATTAAATTAACACCAGAAAGCAATTCATTTGCATGTTTTTTTTAAAGCGATCAATCCTTTAAATTTTTATGAAGTAACACGTGCATCTGTAATATATCAGTGAAGGAACACCAGAGACCTCTATACACACAGCATGTCGACTGGTGCTTTAAATAGAAAGGGGTATTACATTACTACATGTATATAACATGGTGATAATCAAAATCATTACACGGCATTTACTACGCCCCGGGTCGGACCAGAATTACTCCGCCTTTGGCATTCTTGGCACGAGTGTAGTATTAGAAAGTAGGCCGTCTGGCTTTGGTGATATGGATTCAAATAAACAGAAGTAGATACAGAGGGAGGGGGTAAACTGGGTCGAATAACCATTGGACAAAACTAGGTCATTTCGGGACTAACAGATTCTATATTTAAAATGTAGCTTAAGTCTGCAGTGCTCCTTTCGGAATTACAACGAGGTGGGGGGGGGGTAACTGGAGATCCTACTATTGGGACATCCAACACGCGCATGCATTGCAGAGAGACAGCAGATTCACAGCACAGCATTGTAAACTTCGTCATTCCCCGTTCTACCTTTCAAAACAAAAATATATACATTCAGTGGGATATACATAGTAACATACATTGCATTCAAAATAAAAACTATGGAACACGGGAATGAGTTAAGAGCAAATAGTTATCATGACCATAAAACAAAATTACTTTCTTCTAAAATTGACATATACTCTCGTCGCCAGAAGTTATCTTTTAAAACAACTTAATCAAATCGTGTAGTACATCAAATAACCGAGTACAGTTAATTAAAGAATTAAAATCAATATAGTTTTAAAAAATAAGTAATTAGCTAATTAAAAAATCTACCTAACTCGACATGGATGTGATATTTTATAAACTTCAAACATGACAACCCGTTAGATCAAACCGATAAACATCATGAACATTTTAATTCGATTGCATTGCTGCATCTCCCTGATGAAATTAATCACCGTCTCATTTTTCTTCAATTCTGGTATCAGTTTGATATTTGGGTGTGTGTTTATTGAATATATGGATAAGAACGTGATTTGTAATTTGGGAATCACTCCACCTTATAAGCTTACAACACAACATTTCAGCAATAATGA
Source organism: Patella vulgata (assembly GCF_932274485.2). Lineage (NCBI taxonomy): Eukaryota > Metazoa > Mollusca > Gastropoda > Patellidae > Patella > Patella vulgata. The sequence continues at coordinate 13,114,849 of NC_065885.2, forward strand.
AAAAGTCTTCAAATCAATAAGAAGTGATGTTAGTTGTTCCAGAAAAGAAAGCATGCCCTTCCGTTCTGTCCAGATACCAGCTGTTGTGATTTAAGATGAAATATCTCTAACTATTGTTCCATCGAGTCAACATCTTAGCAAAGCTGAATCAGATGATCACAAAAAAAGCCAATACAAGGTTTCGGTTACAAATTTATGAAATCATGAGCGCCTCTAGTGTCAGTTGACTTATATCGTTGACATTTCCAACCAGAGAACTAATCAGTGATATTATTGTTTGAGAAAACCACACACCCAGCATTAGCAGTGTCGTGAGGCCACTTATTGCCACGACCAGAACTGGATATTAATGTATTTTATTCTAGGACTGGCTTCTTTCAACCGTCATTTTAATCTGATTACTCCTTTGCGTTTCGTCTCACAAACGACATGTTTGTTATAATAATACCATGATGTCATATAATTGGAATTAAGGTGGCGGTCTAGCCTAGTTAATGTGCAGGTATGGCCAGTTTTGTTCACGCATTCCTCAAATTTGAAGTTAAACGTTTTAAAGCAGCTATACGTACAAGTGCCATAAAATTGAGATAGAAAAATGAATAAAACAAAACGCGCATTTTAGTAAACTGCCATCAATGTAATCTAGAATAAACTATTGTCTAGAATAAACTATTTTCTTATATATAACAGAACGTTTTGAGGTTGTAACTCAGAATATGGACAATACACGGGATAAATGAAACACGAAATACTGGATAAACAAAACAGGAATATAGACTAATAAACGATAGACGGCACAATGAAGTATTTATTTTTTTTACCTTGGGAAGATAAAAATTTGAACGTGGGGTATTATGTGAAAAGATATGTATAGGTCACTTGAGGGGTTAACGTTGAATGAAGACAGTCAGGCAATTAGATAATTAGATGTGAGGTCATTTCTTTACAATGTTGACATATAAGAAACTAAATACCCAGTTATCTAAAATATATTTTCCATCACTTTTTGCTCAGCAGAGTTTTTTACTTTTACTACTCACAGGAACTAATTGTAAAGAAACGATTTGTAGAGTTCTTGTGGAGTTCTGATGAATCTGCCTTTGATCTTCGACTTGTCAAGGTTAACTCGCCTTGCAAAGTTTATTAGCAGAACGATACTTATCTATACTGCTTTGTATTTCGTCGCGGTTTGGCTTGGTACCCTATTTGGCTTGGTACGTTATATTTATAATTACAAAAATTAATTTTAGCATTTGAATGCAAAATGGTAGAAATAGAAAATGCATAATAAAACATAACACACACATATTTATATATATATAAATATGAACTGCAACAACAAATCAAATATTTTAATTAATAATAAAGTTATATTGCAGATTGTTCCATAAAGATAATAGAAATTAAAGTTGTTCACAGTCAATTCCAGGTTATTATAAAATAAGTTTCATATAAAAACAGGGAACCAAATATATGTATAACTGATGTTTTTCACTCAAGCCCCATGTACAACGAACCGAACCAACCCGAGTGCCGAGTCAAACCACGACACAGATGCTACACATGTATGTATGTTTGTAGTTAACGTGAATTAAAGGTATTCACAAATATTATATGTAGTAATTTTCTATAAATACAGTGTTAATAACCAGAAACAGAAGAACCTTTGATCCCCTACTTCTTCACGTTGGCTGATTTCATTAACAAATTATGAGAAAAATGTATAGTTTAGACTATTTACTCAAGAGTTCGGCAGTGAGGCGTATACACTGTATATAGGCAACACTATGGTGTTATTTGGTACAAACACTATATTATTTTTACTACATGCCATGTACAGAGGGTTTAATAATTCGTCGACATTTTACCATGATAATATTGATACCAACATGCGTCGAATGAATTAAGTATGCTTAACTTTTCTGTGTCATTTGCAATTTTCGAAAAATATCAAATTTTCCACGGCACAATCCACGCTTACATGTACCCATCGTCCTGCACCATGGACATGGGGAAACCATGCTGAATATCTGGAAGAACTTTCTTCTCGATCGAACCCCGAACCTCTTGATTAGTGTGTCGGGGCTTTCCTTACACGCTGAGTCACTTTCTCGATCGGACCCAGGACTACCAGAATAGCGGGGGATCACGTGGCTAAGTGGGTAAGACGCTGGCTCGCTAGCCTGGAGGTCGGGTGTTCGATCCCTGCATGGCCGAGAAAGTTCATCCAGATTTTCCGGCGTGGTTTCCCCTTGTCAGTGATGCAGGACGGGGGGTCTGACAAGGACAGCTGTCTAGTCGTTCGGATGTGACGAAAAACCGAGGTCCCGTGTACATATTGGCGTGCACGTAAAAGATCCCTTGGCAATTGGAATTCGATATAAGAGTAGGCCGTAGCCCGAGCAAAATTTCCCTCATAGCACACTGTATGACGTATGCCCGTCTTCATTAGCCCAGTTTAGAAGCAGAACAGTAGGACGTTAAACCCCATTTCATTTCATTTCATTTCACCAGAATAGCGAGCCAGCACCTTACACAATGAGCCACCGTGGTGAGTCACTGTGGCTCCATATACAATACAATAGCAGAACAATAAAATAAGTACATTAAGAGTCTGTCTGTATCCACCACCTAATTAATACGGTGCTATAAACTCTACAATGTCCATCAGGTCAGTTCAGGTTAAAGTGGCTGAAATATCAACTGTCAATTTTAAGGACTCAACTCTGACCTTTCATTGATGACTTATTGGCCAGGGGTCAAATGATAACGACTTTACCACTACACCTGGAAGTGTTCTATGGGGGGTGTATGGGGGATATATACGCCTAATGATGGTCAATATAACGGCCAATAAAATTAGTAAAGCATATTTTCAAACCGTGAAATATCGTCTTCGCTTCCACAAAATGACAGATTAATGAAGTGTGAGCAACATCATGAGGGCCTTTAAAAACTAATAAAATATTAAGTGGTCGCTTTTCTTTGAAGAAACTAAATATTTTGAATGTCACTTCTACAGCCACTGCATTTTTCATTTTGCTAATAATATATATATTTTTCACATTCTGATGATATTTGCAATCGAGATGCCCAGCTTGTAGCTATATGATTCTTATAAATCTATAGTGGACAATTTGAATTTTTTAAAATGTTCATGCGTTTGGTTTTGTTTTTAATGTTATTCTGTTAAAACTATTTTTTTAGTGAAACATGGAATGGGATTTAAAATTTCGTCAACACTCTAATTCCGTTATTTTGTGAGTAACAAGTGGTAATTGATTTCTATGGTCAGGTGTGCAATACACAGAGGATTGACAAAGGATATTTTACGTGCACAACCAATTTGTATAAGAGACATCCATTTCAGTGATGTTTTATATTTTGAATAATAGAAACCCGCAGAATACGACAAATTCATATCGGTTTCCAAAGTTGTAGAATTATTATTTCTACCAAAGTCGTTGTAAAATGTTTGCTGAAATTTTAAATACATTCAAACCGTCATGTTCTGGGTATTTTTATAATGTATTATATAATGTATTAACGCCGAAAAGGTCCTTAATATATACAGCTAATAAAATAGGGGCTAACAATTAGCCTTGCAGCAAACCGCGTTTAATGGTGCCAGATCAATTAGCCGATCGTTGGCTAAACACGTGTTTTCACTAACAGTAAATCATTTGACAAACTATTTCAAACATCGGCTCTACTTAGTGATAATATTAGATCTTCATGTGTGGCCAGTGTTTGTTATCTTTGGTCAGTTTGCTCCATTTAATTTGTTTGGATAAAAGTTCAATTAAAGACGATTTGTCAGCACGTGGTTTATATCTGTTATTTATCCCCCTTTGTTACTTACGATGACGTAATAAGTTAATAGATCACAGTTCAGCTATTACATAGGCGGGAATTATTAGGTCATGCCATTGGTATGACGTACAGACGTTAGATGACAGACGGTTAATAATTGGCTTTTGTTGACAGTTAAGTCCCCTTGAATACGTAAGATCACCTGACCCACTGTTACCCCTGTTTGACTGATTAATTATGATTATTACGAGAATTATTACGGTTTATATAATTTACATTAGATGCGATACTGATAAAGATTTATTTACAAACACTATCCCATTAGTTAGCTATTATTTCATATCGACGCCTGTTTGCCACTTCTTGAGGTAAGGAATGATACTAGGGTTGTTCGGTCTGGTTTAGACATTAGAAATGACCGCGGGGTTTCGGTGTGGAATAGACAAAACTATCCTTTTACTATTATGTACCCGTGACAAATAGAAATATCCATTTTTTTGTCACATACTATTCTAACTTAATCTTTGAGAGGCATTTAGCGATCAGTAAGCACATTAACAGAACACAGTTTTTATGGGATACAATCACTAGTTTTATTCTAAAAGCACGGGGTTTCGACAAGTATCCTCTTATCGTTATCAAGTACAATGACATTTGAGGGGTTGTAGACGTTTTCATACATGTTGCCAGGCAACGAAACACGCAAGCGTATAAATAATATATCCTTTCTATTAACAATTCTGCACAAAAAGTGAAGAACTCGAATGGACCAATTAAATATAATTTAATTCGATGCTCGCTGTCCGCCCCCTTCTTACATCTGTATTGTTTGTTATGCAGATTACGAATCGCTTTATCTCGAACCACGACAGATGTCTTCTAGCAATTCATTGCAATTTAAACATGCGATTACCTCAGTGACATAGTCATAGAAATATCTGACATGTCAATACGTAACGTTAGCTCACACTTAGCTGTCACCTTTTGTATTATATATACGATGTCAAATACACGCTTTATCGTTTCAAAAGATTAAATAACAAGAGGCACATATTTACATACATTTAGTTAGTCGATGACGTAATATCCTATTGTTTAAATGTCGCGGTGGGTGTTTCAATTTTGTTTTATGGTTTAAAAAAGTTTCCGCTCGACTGCTCCACTGAAGATGTCAAACACGCCTTCCATCTTCGTAATATAATGTCGGATGAGTATTATCAATATACATATTTCATCCCGAGTTCCGTGCATTTTATACTGTACTGTAATTAATCGACAATGTGACAATGCCATCCATCTGTGGTACGTGCGTATGTCATGTCAATGGGTTTATAACAACTAACACAAATTATTAAGCCTGTCGTGAGCTAATTCGGACCCAGTCTCATGCAAGAATTCAAATTATTTCGCATCGCTAAACAGATCGATAGTTTCAGAAGCGTGATTTACTGAATTTTTTGACAAATAAATGATATCAAAGGCATAATGAAATACCATCTTTGAATAAGGAATGAAACAATTATCCTTGAAAAGGACTTGAAAAGGAAATAAAATGATTGCATTGAAAGGAATAAATGAATTCCCTTAAATAAGGAACACACATACCCTGTAATAAGAGACTTTGACTGGAATCACTTATATATAATGTTCCCTCAGTTGTTAAAATAGACCCGACGAACCAGAAAGCATAACTTCTTAGTTCTAGTTTTGATGTATGTGTTTTGAAGACACGGTGATAAACCCTGGCTAAAGAACTCGCGCATAAAAAGATCGTATTCACATAAACAAATTGAATGGGTGGATTTGGCATACAAACATGTTTGTCCCAATGCAGACCTTCATTATCAGAGATATTATTAAAAGCAATATGTATTATTGATACGCTTAAGCAGAATCGGCATGTCAGTACTTATAATTCCTTAGAGATGGTATAGCGAGATACAACGAAATGGTTCAATGAAAACATAATATTTGGACAAAAAACAAATATTTCTCTTTTAAACAACTAAGACAACAGACGGAAGAAAAACAGAGTTCATGTTTCAAGTCCTTGGGGGGAATTATATAGCGAAACAACTAGGGCCGTGAGTTCACAGTCAATGATAAGTTTCTATATCAAGGAAAGCTGATACGGAAATGCCGATCGCATGAGCGCTGCGAAAACCAAATTTAAAAACAATACAACAATCGACAAAATTCTATCTGGCTGATATCGGTACGCCTAGGTTGCAATAAGTTTATAGATTCAAGTTTTTATCATAAAATGTATGTACGCGCTTAGGTGTTTCGTTTGGTAAAACCCAATTCCTTCGGGGTCAATACTTTCATTGATTTCAATCAGTTTCTATTTCTTTGAATGAACGGATAGTTTCAGTCACAAAATGTCTAATTGTAGCAAACGAAAGACAAGACACCATTGAGTGAAACAGCACACCTTTTATTCCCACACAGGTAAACATACCCTATACCCTATTTTATAGGAAGAGCGAATTCACACGAATGATTTATGCCGAAATATTTGAGGGGGTGGAGACAGCGGTCTTACTCCTGTGCTTTAGAAGATCATCAGGGTTGTCACTTGATTTTGATCCTTGCATTGGCCGAAAACGTTCATCCCGATTTTCCGGCGTGGTTTTCCCCTTGTCATTGATGCAGGACGGAGGGCCTGACAAGGACAGCTGTCTAGTCGTTCGGATGGGACAAAAAACCGAGGTCTCGTGTACACATTGGCGTGCACGTAAAAGATCCCTTGACAGTTAGAATTCGATATAAGAGTAGGCCGCTGTCCGGGCAAAATTTCCCTCATAGTACACTGTATGGCGTATGCCCGTCTTCATTAGGGCAGAATAGTAGGACGTTAAACCCCATTTCATTTCATTTCATTTGTCACTTGATTCGATTCACCTACCCAATCTCGCAAGCGAATTATTGAAATAAATGTACAATAATATACCCCGCCTCCCTCCTCCTGCACACGGCATAAGTATGGTTTAATAAAGAATGGTTTAAACTATGGTTTAATATAGAATGAACAGTATGACCATTTATTTAAACAAACGATTGACAGACACGTATTCTATCTAGCCGAGTTCCTGGTAATTTCGAATATGATATTCTTGATAGGTGTATGCAGACGGGACGTGTAGATGCTCAAAGATCTGAAACAGACGAGCAAATGCCAGCATCCGACCAGATATTGTATTCAAACATGACATTAACACGTGTAGACATACAAAGCATTGGACAAAAGACTTCAAACACACCACAGCAGATGCATGTACTTTCTAAATAACATCAACAACTTCAAAATACAGAAGTAAGAAAATGTTTGGATGGTTGAATGGTTTTTCTGGCTTAACGTCCGCTTCCATCGGGAGATATATCGCAGACAATACAAGGTTAATAAACGTCATCCTTACAAAAAGTGTAGGCACAACGACTGCAAACATACTAATGCAGATATGTGTACCTATCTTATAATATTAATTATAGCTTTGGGACATAAAAGCACGATCGGATTAAAACACAGATCCTATTTCGTTTCGTTTTTTTTTATTATAGATCAAAATTTCGTTTTACTTGTTTTCACAACACTAGGAGTTGTTATATAACAGGTGTTCTAGTTGATGTGAGGAATTAGCCAATGAAGCGGTCTGTTACGGCGAATTCTTGGCGTGCTCTGCACGGAACTGTGCGTAAACCCATAGAAACATCAACGATGATTGATTAATCAATGTCTGAAGTCATCGGGTCAAAAGCCGCTAGTATGACCCCTGACGGGACCTCCCAGAACAACTGATCAGATCTTCATGTAGTGTTGGCTATCGAAAGTATTAAAAAAAAACGAAACGAAATATAGATCTGTATTTTAATCAGATTGATAAAAGCACGAAGAGATTTAGAAACGCCATCCTTATATAACTGTACTGACATTATTAGTAGTGTCGGAACACAGAAGCACGAAAAGGCTTAGAAAAGCCATCTCTTACAAATCTGTACAAATAAAACTATCTACCATCTAGTTAAGATTATTGTTAGTGTGCACGAGTCTAACAACATCTCCCGTACTAAACCAACATAACTATATCCAGTACATGAACGTTGATATCCTTGTTTAATTCTGTGTAACGATATTAAGTGTCCTGACATTTAGGATTGTCATTAATCGATCCATACCTACTCTTGTGTTAACAATGGTTATATCGGACATACGTTTCCGTTTTATTCTCAGCTATGTCTTTATACGAATATCTATTGGCTAATGTTGAATCTCCATGTATATCTATTCCAGTTCAAAAATATATAGTGATATATATGTTATAACTTTGTTTCCTGGGGTCTGGGTAAATGTCTTATATAAGAATTTGTCTAGAAAGTATAGTGTGCATAATTAAACATGCATTATGCTGGAGCTAAATCTGCCTATTGTAGGTCTTTCTTTGGGTCTTATATTTTATATATACTATTAATTTATTAACATGATCAAGGTCCGCTCTTAAGTATACGGTTCAGTGGTTTAGCTATATTGTGATTTAATTTAACAATGGAGAAGCGAGGCTTAGCTTCGAACAACCGATACGGCGGTTGCAATTAATGCACACATCTTGTCAAACCTTCAAAGGCTAATATGTTAGCTTGCAATAGAGTAATTTGAATGAAATTTTCAAATTATTCATTATGCACTTTTAAACGTTCCCAGACTTTGCTTACAGAACCAGTCTGTGAATTTTCTTTTAAAAATACGTGTATAGGAAACCATTGATTAATATTTTCGAACTATTATAGCATGAATGAATAGCTCTTTATTTAAATACTAAATACATAGTTTAATGAAAACACAATACATAGTGTAATGAAAGCACAGTGCATAATATCACGAAAATATTAATCAATGGTTTCCTATACACGTATTTTTAAAAGAAAATTCACAGACTGGTTCTGTAAGCAGAGTCTGGGAACGTTTAAAAGTGCAAGATGTTAGTGAAGGTATCGATGTACCGGGGTGTAGATCAACTAGATAAGACTATAAACTGTTTGATACATGTGTCAATGTTTATAATCCCTGCTGAGTTCTTTCACTCAAATATTCCTGGTATTTTACGCTAAAATACATATTACACGGATTTACACGATAAGTTTAAAGATGGTGACATACTCTGTAATATAAACCCAGCAGATTACATTGCTGAACTCCAATTGCAATTTATCGTTGTGCACAATACGTAATGTGTTTCTAGAACCCGAGATTCGCTCTGTCGTCTATATAGTTCAAACAGCTATCTGATGTATTGAATTTTATATGAGTAAAACTACGTTATAAGATGAATCAAAATATGAAACCAAATGTTAAGACATATTTTTTTTTACAGAAAAGACTATTACTCAGATCAGTTTAGTGTCTTTATATGTAAACAGAAATGAAGTGGGATTTAAGGTCCTACTTTTGTCACCACACCAACTGGTGGGAATACTCCATGCAGTGTGCTATTGGTGAAAACTTGTCCGGACATTGGCGCTAACCTTATTTCGAATTCCAACACTGTCAAGGTGCATGTCAACGTGTACGCGGGACTATATCATATCCCCTGTCAGGTCCTTCCATGCTGGAAAATCCCGGGGTACTATTGCGGGCAACGCCGAATCTTCTAGTCAGTGAGCAAGCACCTTAATCGCCGAGTTATCATTGCTTTCGCCTCTAATATATATTACGCCACATAATCGTACTGTCCACATTACAAATTTATTTACATGTACATGTAGCACATTTTATTCACCACAATGCTTCTTACAAATTTTAAAAAAAAACTAAGAGTGCTTTGGAACATTCAATTTTGAATCTGAGGATAGTAATATAGTGTAATATACAAAATGATGTTTCTTAGTTGACGTTTGAGATACAATCTTCAAGTATAGAAAAACATGGAATTTGTGAGAATATTTGAGAAAAAATTACTTTAGAAGTGGGATTGGCATCAATTGGCACTCTTTGTAAGTAGTGATTTTGAAGTGGTTTTCTGATTAAACATTGACGAAAAACAGCAAACACCAAGATTCTACTGAAAGTAAGATATTACGTACGATATGTGAAGTTGGTCTCACCATTCAACACAGCTAAGAGATTTCTGGACGAACATGGTGCATCGTTACGCGATTAATTATCGCTTGGCGATGACTATTTAGTAGTTGGTGAACCCCGAGAAAACAATTCCAAGTTTAGGCAATCGACCGTTTAGTCCTAACGACTGTGTGACATTTCGATCACATACATGTATATTTGAAACTATCGTAACAGTATTCGCACCAGTTCAGTTAGCGCCTAATATACGTACATGTAGCTGAAAAAGTTTGTGTCTGAAATGTCGGTCCACGACACCACTCTAACTTACGTTGAACATGCCTGCGATTGGCAGCACTACACTACAATTTAGACCATGAGACCTTTAAATGTTAACCCAGGGAGAAATAATACATTTTAACCTGGATATTTTTAAGTAACACCTGAGGTAGGGTGTATTCGTTAGGAGAAAAGACAACGAGGATAGCCAATCATTGACATGTTTGGGGCTAGAATCCGGCCGATGTCTTGCATAGATAACCGACCTTCTGACCAACATTCCACCCCCACACGTTTATGAGCAATAGAGAAGGAAATGAATAAGAAATTGATATACTAGTAAGAATTGTTATTATTCCGTGAATGACTAGTTTCCGTTTAATACTCTCTGACTATAGTAAACTAAACTGTACTTAATACCGCCCTCAGGATGTATTAATACATAACAGGTGCGCGCACTGGAACTATTTTCTTGTAAAAACAAACAATTGAGACAATTGGTGAAGATTGGGTGGAAATTGGCCGAATTGTAAACACCACCTCTAGAGTCATAACATATCAAATCCCACATGGGCAATACTGAAACGAGTTCCTCGCTCACGTCTGGTGGATAGTGAACAGATGGAATAAGTCGAAACAATATTAGTGCAAAAATGTCGAATTAATCCTTACAAATTTCAGGGGAGCCACCGTGGCTCAGTGGAGCAGCGTGGGAACAGTTAATTAGGTCGCTAGTCCCCGTTTTATTTGTATTTATTTCAAATATTAAGATCTAAGTATCACTTCAGCTATATCCGCACTTTGTGGTTTAGGAGTAGAAAGGACGGAAAGAAAAACTTAGGCCGACCCGTGTACTTTTTATGAATGTTCTAATTCGGCGACTAGTTGAGTAAGCCCATCGTCAGTATCTCAGTAGGAGCAGAAAGTGTGATGTTAAACCTCGTTTCATTTCATTTTGGTAGAATGAAATCGTTGAAGGTCTCAATATCGTTTTATTGATTGAAATTGATTCCGATCAATTGAACTTGAATTTCTCAAATTCCAGAAAATATTGTATAGCTCTCGGGCGAGTTAATCGAATTAGATGGTACATCTAAAAAATGAATGAACGTGGGCACTGTTTTTTGTATCCAGTTTTCGGCATAGATTAATCTTATTGCATGAACTATTTAGTTTGAAATATGTTTATAATTTGTGTGTGCATAATGTCAACAATTGTGTCTGATATTTATATAATGTAAGTAAAACGTTTATTAATGCCGCATTATCTTCCTGCTGAAGTGGTGAATTATTTTACCTACAGTCTTTGTCAAATCTTTATAAACCTGAGAAAGGTTAGTCGTAACCCACGCATAGTCTTTTCAGAAGACATAATCCCAAGTAAGAAACACACTAATTATAACAAAACTTCAGTTGATTTACCTGAAACAACAAGTCTGCAAGCGACACCCAAAGAAGACCCACAGTTTCAATGTCATCGAAACCACCTAGACCCGTTCACAGTATAAACATTTAATGTATGATATATTGTTTACTGTCAGTGCAAAGGTTCACCCATAACACGCTGTATGTCGTATCCCCGTCTCCGTTAATCAGGTTGGTGCAGACGATTAGTACGTTAAACCCAGTTTCATTTCAATTGTGGTATATTGTATCATCGTTACAGTTCTAAAATGGAAGAGAGACTGGGTGATCGTAGTCATACCTTTAAGTCTTTAATTCCATTGGCTAACACTTAAGACTCACGATTATCAAATCTCTTTTGACCATGAGGAGGGCACTTGAGGATATATGACTCTTATACGGCTTATCTACTGCAGTGTATTCATGGGTTACACCTGTAAATTTAGAGGGGCAAGAGATACCGTCTCATCTGCACACCTGCAACGTTACTAAGATAAACAGGTTAATACAATTCTGATATAACAAGATTTTCCAAACGAAAGAACTTGAGATTTAAGTTTCTTACCCTTGCGTGTCAATCAATGGTAACTAAAACCAAGATGTAATTGAACGAAGCTCTCGTAAATAAGTAAGGTAATTTATCATCAACGCTGAGTAGTTCCTCTTGGTCTTTTGTATGCAATTATAATATTTATTATTAGTTTTGTCAATTGCCGACAGTCAATCTTGTCTTGTTGATCAGTTATATGTTGAGCAGAAGAATTATCAAGCTCGGTTCACACTGCGGGATTGAATGGAAGCTGTGCCTGGTCATTTATAGGAGACAAAAAGACAGCCGTTTACACGAAAAGATCCCATGTTAGACGAATAGGATGAAACGCCAGAGACAAATTTTCCACTCGCTTTGCACTGATAGTCATAGAAATTAAAATATATAATAACATCAAAACTGTGTTGAAGAGATGTTATAGCTTATTCCATTTCCCTGTCAATGGTGCAAGACGGAGAGTCTGGCAATTAACAGCAACTTGTCGATTGCGTGGTACAAACAAAATCCCGACGTCTCGCGTATATGTTGGCATGCGCGTTAAAGAACCTTGATAGATGGAATTCGAAATTTGAAATAAATGAAATGGAGTTTAACGTCCTACTTTTCTTCTCCTAATTGGGCTAATGAAGACGGGGAATTCGAAATAAGAGTCGGTTGCAGTGCCGCTATCCCTCATAGCACACTGCTTTGGGTATACATGTCTGTTGGTGCAGACAATAAATATGTTAAACCCTATTTCATTTCATTTGTAATCTATGACACGTCCAAGTTTGTTCTCATAATGTGAATAGTTTGACACCTGTATCATGGATGTATTTTATTTGGGTTTTGAAGATTGGGTAAAACTTCTTGTTATTAACTTTGTCGACACTTCACACAGAATGTGTTTGAACAAACTTAATAGTTTTTGTTTTGTTGTAAGAAAGATGTTGACAGCCTACTGTTGACAATATGGTGTGCCTTTTTCTGACGTAATAATTTACACAAGGTTTCTTCAAATTCAATGGTTAACAGACATTCACACGGATGTGAAATACAAAATAATTTTGAGTTTTCTCGGTTTTAGTCGTAACTGGGTTCAGATATGGAATCGGTTCAGATATATCGGTTCAGATATGGAATCCGGTCAGATATGGCATCGGTTCAGTTATGGAATCGGTTCAGTTATCCACTGCCCTTGTATAAAAACAAAAATTCAGCTTCCGTCAATTTACAGCTCTATCCGATTAAAGCTTTTTACAGCTCTATCCGATTAAAGCTTTTCGGTTCAATTTTCGTTTTCTTGAATTTTTCTTTCATATTTTGTATATTTCTGGATTGACAACCTTTATCACAGTGGCGTGTTCTTAATTAACAACTGTTCTGATCATATATTAGCTCTTATATGTAGTGTAGAGAACAAGATCCATAACCTGATTAGTGTTGTGTGCGATAATCCATTTGCTTTGTGTGCCATATGAGTATGTCTAAGTAATTTGACCATGTAGGTAACTGACGTCTATAAAACGAACCATTAAAATATCAATTTTGATATTAACTATTTGAATATCACAAACGACCACATTTCTCAAATACAGCGTTTGAATACTAATTCAGATAGTAACTAAAACAGAGTTGTTTACCGTGAATGACGTCAGAGAAAGATAAAAGAGTTCATCAATGGAGTCTACTTAAGTGCCAGGCCTTAAACCATTAAAATTGTTAAGCAAATACAATATGACTATTCAACAATTACTGACGACAAATTATTCTAGTTTGTATCGACTTATGACCTCTTGAAGTCGATTGGGGATACGCAGAAGGTCGCAAGACTTTCGATCCCTTCGACACAGAATCATCGCAGAGGGTAATGAATACTGGAGAAATAGACGAAATAAACATTCAAAGCATCTCTGCGCTATGAAACTCAACTCTAAGAACATTGCAAGAAACATTCCGATCAACTGATACATGAGGATAAAAGAAAACATTGATCTATAATAAGCTTGGGGTCTTGTATTAGCTGGGTGTGTTATGATATTAAACCAGTAGTTGTTGTATTATATAGCTGAAGGGTGGATGTGTTTGTATTTTGGTTGTTTTATCAGTTTATCAGCAGAATTACCTTCTATCACTGGTAGTGGTATCACATTCCATACATTACAGATCTTTTGTCTTCAGTACCTTAACCTTTATATCACACCAAATAATAAGTAACCCAGACCATTCTACGATTCTGGCAATTAGAACTAAAAGATGATGCAGGAGAGCTACACATCCAACCGCAGACAAAACAAACGGTATAGAAACACAGACACATGAAACGTGTGAAAGCCTAATTAGTACTACGGTTCTAGCAGTTACTGCTATTCTCCAAATATCTCTTCTCCAAATATCTCATCGTCAGGTTCTAGCAATTATTGCTATTCTCAAAAATATCGCATCGTCCGGTACTAGAATTCAATGTTGTTCTCAAAATATCACATCTTGCGGTTCTAGAAAGTAATGTTGTTCTCAAAATATCACACCGTGCGGTTCTAGTAATTATTATTGTTCTCAAAATATCACATCGTGCGGTGGTAGTAATTATTTATTTATTTTTTTTTACAAATATCGCATCGTGCGGTTCTAGCAATTACTGCTGCTAACAATAGAGTGTATCTAGTAATTAATGTTGTTTTCAAAATATCGTACGGTTATAATACTTATTACTGACTTATCATAGGTTTTCTCTCATCTCCTTAGAAAACATTTTACAATCATCAGGAGTTATCAGTAAGAAATGACTGTTTCTATGGGAGTATATCAAAATACAGGTACAAACCTGACGTTTTATATCTCACTACTCTATCACAGGTACACATATACTGATAATACTTTCATCTATTACCAAAAACCCAGATTGTTGATCCAAGATGGAGAAAAGTCGAGTGTACATTAATATGTGAACTTCCACAAAACTCCTCCCTTCTATAATGTTTGTAGAATTAAGTTTAAAAATCTCTTTGTGTCGGTTGTATGTGTTCTCTACTATTGGATACAATTATTTTGAATACCTTGTAAACTACAGTACTGGCCAAATTAATAGCAATTTTTTTTAAAAAACGTTGCATAATTAACTCACTAAAATTGAAGTATGAATAAAATCATACGCCGTGAATATATTGAACTGAATATTCTTACACATAACCATATTGACATCTACTTCACATTGCATGGTTGGTCGCCGCAAAGTCGTGTATAGATAAAGTTGCGACAACTGTGAAGCCAGGAATTTCATATGACGTCATGCAAATATGACTTTAAGTGTACAAAGACGCCATCTTGGGTCCCAAGTAACTCTACCAACTTATTATCTATTTATATGCCCTATTATATTTTTGGATGTCATAGATTTCAGCGAATAAGTGTATATATTATACATAAAACATACATTTTTTAAACGAAAAGTATAGCTGAACATACTATTATTAGTATTATACAACAAGAAGCGCACATTATTGTTATATAGCCTTATTCTATAAGAAAAATTAAAATAAAAGATACACTAGATAAAAGTGCTATTAAACATATTTAACTTGCATTCGCTTTTAAAGGAGCTAAATCGCTAATATTTGGGACCTAGAAATTGTCACAAATGGGTCGCACTAACAGCGACATTTGTTTCGGGCATATTTGTTTCATCTGTGACTCGTCTGGTGTCATGTGAATGCAACAACAGCCTGGTTGATTAATTTGTTGATTGGAGTTCAGATGTCTTCATTAAAATGGACCACTTTCAGGTTGCCGTATTCACGGCCTGGCAAGACCGGCGTGAAATTTCTAGAAATTTTCTAGGGGAGACAGGCCCCAACAAATCCCCCGACGGTGCGTTTCATGACTTCGGCACTCGACGGTGACCTTGAAGAGAAGTCGAAAACCATTTAAAAGACATAGTAAAAGTCATATCTTACGAGATTATCACTGGTCTTGTCGGAAAATGCTATTTTAAATTTGACAGTTATTTTGAAAGAAATGCCCGGCGCCATACATGTGAAAAATACATTTTTTGATTTTGATCAAATTCGGTTTTCGGCACATTTCGCCTCTATGACCAGTTTGTGTTTGAAAAATTTAAATAGAAATTATTTATTCCCCCACCATTAAAACATACTAATTACGAAATATCGTTCTCAGAAACTTCATGGTTTCTTTTGCAATTTGTTTGGGGTAAGACGTTATCACACCCCGCCTTTGTATACATAATACCAATTTGTCTTACCACACAAATTTAACAGATACAAATGCATGTTATTCCACAAGTAGACAGACGGGGCCTCCTTTGAAGAGACTCAGTGAAGGGAACGCGGTTGGTTTAGAGTTTGTCTGACCTCTTTGAATATGTGCGTCTCATCTCAAATGAAAACAATCATGTTGCTCTCATGCTGTTCTCAACCAGAATCAAACATATATCGTACCTGAGATTTGTTAGCATGTTCCACACAACCCAACATTTATCGCCACCGCCATTAAGGGTATATATCGTTGTTTCTAACGCTTATTGGGAATAAAAACTTATGTACAAAAACATTCTAAAGAGTGAAAACTGACATATTTCAAGCTTTACTGTATTTAAAGAAATTATTTAAATCAGCCGGCTGAAACCCCGTCTCCGCTATTTGTTCAATCATTCTTTAGGTATAGTGCCAGTTTCCACCGAAAATGACATCGCAAACAAGTGTTCAATCTATAAAAGCATACAATCCTACAAAATGTTTCTTTAGTCAAGTGAAACAATAAATTCATAACTATGCCAGGTAAATTCGTGGTAACAAGTCTGAATAGGCTAATCGGACAATTGAGCAAGTTCACCTTGATGTTGACAAATACGCAGGGACGGATCCAGGAATTTTTGCAGGGGGGGGGGGGGGTTGCCAGGTTCCTGAGACAATGTATGTCCCCCCCGCTCCCGCATGGTCTGTATCGTCATTTTGG
Source organism: Patella vulgata (assembly GCF_932274485.2). Classification (NCBI taxonomy): domain Eukaryota; kingdom Metazoa; phylum Mollusca; class Gastropoda; family Patellidae; genus Patella; species Patella vulgata. The sequence goes on from NC_065885.2 coordinate 13,131,903, forward strand.
CGTATATACATACACATTGAGCTTTTTAAACAGTGCAATTCAACACCTCGTTTGACGTCAATTTTTATTATGAATTAATACAATGGGTCAATTCAAGTCCCGGGATACGCCTGTGTTAAGGTTGTGTTAACTGACTGATGTGAAGAATAATTCCGAAGGAATTATTAGTGAGCAGAAATTCGCCCGTATATCCGTTATCATTCGTCACATCAGTCAGTTATATAGAGAGGCGACTCGTGTTTTCCTTTGGCGTTCGTCACTTCCGATTCAGAAAAACTGTATTACTCAGCTATCGTAGCAATGATCTCTGAGATAAAATTATATTTGGAATGTGTTTAACCAGCTACACTGATCTAACTCTGGTGTTAGACACTACACCACCTTAACCCAGGACTTGAATTGACCCAATGACATTGTGATTCAATTTCATGGATGCAAAGCATTAATTGTGATATCACATAATGTCTATATCATTATCTGTCCCACATCTGACGATAAAGGATAAAGCACACGACCCAGAAACTTTTCTCATAAAAAGTGTTGGTTGATTTACAAAAAAAAATATGTAGATGAGCAAGGGGGGGGGGTCGACCCCACCCCCCTCTGGATCCGCCCCTGATAAGTAAGACGATATGATCATCAACTAAAAAGATACGTAATGTGATTCGGCTGCAATGTGATATATGCAGTATTGATAATTAAAATCTCTATTCAAGTTAAACCAACTGTATCTGTATCTTTATTTAAGTCTTACGTCGAGCTGAATACATTTTATGATTTATTGTCAGTAAAACATCTATTGGGGGTTAACAGTGTGTAACTGAAAACTAAAATTGGATCTTATTATTGCCAATGATATAGTGTACCTTGAATTTTTTATCACGAAGTCTATCGCATCCAGATATTTAAAGCGTGTTTACAATATATTCAATTTTTGTTATTTCAGGATGGATATATCGTAAAATTCATCTTCATTTGACGAACTTCACCCAAACTACAGTGTAAACACGGTTTGGAGACTGTATCTGGACTACAGGGTTCATCGAACTACAGTGTACATCATGCTTTAGAGACACTATCTAATATCCAACAGGAAAAATGACGATTAATTTAATATCCGCCAATTTGTGTTGCTGCTATTTTGTATTTTCAAAATTTATCTTCAAATTCAGAGACATCGAAAACTATATACATTACATAGCAAAAGTCATATCTTACGTATCTTAAGAGATGCCCTTTTATTATAACAAATTTATGGGTTTAATTCGGCAGCCATTTTAAAAGAAATGCCCGGCACCACATGAAAAATACATTTCTTTAATTGATGTTTGTCGAATTCGATTTCTGCACATTTCGCGTACATAACCACGATATAATGGCCGAACATTACGTACATCAGATAAACTACTTTTAAAGCCCAAAACTGTTCAACTAGTCTCTTATGGTCAGCGCTCTTTTAGTTACCAAGCACCTGTTTCATGGGATAATCTACCGTTTAGTTTAAGATGTTGTACATCTCTATATTCTTTTAAAAAAACAACTTAAATCACGCACGCCAAGAACTCGATGCAGCAGACCTTTTCATTGGCTAATCCCTCACATCAACCAGAACTAGGGTTATATAACAACTCTTCCAGATCCTAGTGTAGTAAAGACAAGCAAAACGAAATTTTGAACTATAAAAAACGAAACGAAATAGGACCTGTGATTTTGATTTCCTGATTAATTTTTCAATAATCAATTCGGGTACATTTTAGAATGGATTATTCGTGGAAAATTATATAAATTTGTCTGAAAGATACAAATGACGTCCAGCAACTATAAGGGTAGGAAAAATAACAGGAACGTGCGTAGACAATCGAGCAAGGTAAAACGAATTTCATCTGTCAATATTTTAACATTAAGCTATCACTGTCCTCAATCATCTGTTAAAGTGGGGGGGGGGGGGTGGATGGCTGAATGGTTAGCATGCGCGCACTGTATCATAAAGTCTGTCATTGAGTCGACTGGCGTGGTTTCGAATCCCCGGTTGTACGTGGCAAGGAGTAGGGTCGCCTGTTCGAAACCACGCAAGTCGACTCAATGACATACTTTATGATACAGCGCGCGCACGCTAACCATTCAGCCCCCCCCCCCCAACCACTTAGAATATTAACACAATCAAAGTAAAAGTGTGTAATTAGGCACACCCGACTTTGTAAAAGAAAACTTTTCAGAAACAGATAAATCTATCAGTATCGAGCAAAATGATGACTAACCCCCCCTTCACCCCCCCCCCCCACACACACACACACCCACCATTTGATTGTACAGTTACCCTTTCAAACAATTGGGCGAATCAAGATGAACATACTACATGCAGTGTTCTATAGGTGCAATGCCCGGACTACAAAGGGTTTTTATACGTACACGCTAACGTCTGCGATATCACCTCGGTGGAAGCGCACAAACACGTGAAAGTGTACAAGGTTCCCCAGTTTATTTGTCCCATCCAAAGGCTAAACGCTGTTCCTTGCCAGGTCCTCTGTCCTACACCACTGACAAAGGGGGAACCACACCTGAAAATCCCCGATGAACTTTTTCGGCCAACGCTTTGATCGAACACGGGACCTCCAGGTTAGTGAGCGAACGTCTTACAAACTTAGCCTCCGTGGCTCCTGATGCCCTTTTAAATGCCGACTACTGGTTTAAGACCTGTTTCTCCATGCAGACATGTTTGTTGCAGTATACATGTATACGTATGTTTTAGTAGACATAAGAAGAACATTAAAACGTGTTGTGTACAATCAGGATATAGGTATGTGTTTAATATACAGGTTTTGAATAAGGTAGAAATATGTAGGCGAGAAGCAGGTAATCTCTTGTCAGTACCGGTACATGTAAAACATGATAAATGATGAAACGATAGAGAAAGGTAAAAAACATGGAAATAACAGATGTTAATAATAATCCTCACACCTTAAAAACACATCTTATCTTATACTGCTATAAAATATAAACCATCCCAACTAGACGAATTACACTTTCATAATAAGTATATAATAAGTTTACAGGAAAGGATGATAATGAAGATGAAGATGCTGACGGATATGTTGATGTTGACGACGACGACGATGACGGTGGAGATGTTGATGATGTTGTTGATGATGATGTTGATGATGATGATGATGATGGAGATGGAGATGTTCATGATTTTTGATTATGGCTATAGTGATGATGGCAGTATGGAAGATGAAGATTATTAAATAACTGATAACCCAATATAGTCAATTAACATCGTGTAGTAATATATAACAATGGATAGTGTTTAACGTCCCACTTTTCTGCACCGACTGGGCTAATGAAGACGGACCAGGGCCATGCAGTGTGCTATGGGGTAAATGTAGCCTGGACAGCAATTGAATTCCAACGGCACGCTAAGCAAATGCAAATGGCATTCAGCTCTACGTACAATTTCCACATTAGAAATTTCTGAAAACTATCAGTAAACCTCACCTTGTTATACTGAAGTTAATTTCAGTTACATTTGTACGTACAATTTCTACATTAAATATGTCAGTAAACCTAACCTTGTTATACTGAAGTTAATTTCAGTTACATTTCTACATTAAATATGTCAGTAAACCTCACCTTGTTATACTGAAGTTAATTTCAGTTACATTTGTAGAATACATAACTGATTCCTTATGATCCACGGACTAAAATAGACCAGGAATTCGCTGAATCTTTTAACAGATTTATCATCCCTTTAGTTAGAGAACAAAGTATGAAAAGCACAAGAAAACACATTCATAAAACTCATCTAAACTATGTTATCTCTAAAGACTATTACAGTGAAAGAACAAAAAATGGAACCAGATAACATTATCACACTTTCACATTATTCCACAGTTGAATATTTAATACAAGAGAATGGAAATAGAGAGAGATAGAGAAAAAGGGTTCAACGTCCACTCGATACAAACTAGGTCATTTCGGGACTAACATATGGTTCAATTTCATTTCAATAATTCGCTTGCGCGTATTGGTCTTTAGCAGTGGGAGGAAACAGGAGGACCCGGAGAAAACCCACGAGATTGGACATGCGACCCTACTCGCGAAAAACCGGGGATTCGAAACCATGTCAGTCGACTCAATGACAGACCTTATGATACAATGCGCACGCGCTAACAATTCGGCCACCCAACCCCCCTCAGAATGAAAAGACAAGACAACATATTCATAAATCTCATCTATGGTACATGTAGGCCTACATTTATTAAAATAACATGAACTATAACCAGTGAAGACCATATACGTTTATTACACTTACAATGTTGAATATTGTGATACCATCAAACAATGTGATATCACTGCTCAGCCTAATAATCGCACTTAACCAAAGCATTCACGCGGTGAAAAACTACAAATTTGATAATTGTAGCTCAATTACATGTACATGTAAGAGCTAGGGTCCCAAAGTCAAAAGTGTACCAGGCAGACAGACCTACCTATTTTAGAAGTACCCTGCTTTCTTCGAAAGGAAGTAGACAAATAAGAAGCATTACCAATCTTACATTCTTGAATAGTTGATAATCTGGGAGCATGTCAGCGCATCAATACTGCACCAATTCAGCTGAACGTGAGTATTTACCATTATAAGGTATGTATTTGCCTTAAAACAAAACATTAAAGGTAACGGTGGATACCATGACCGCCAAATTATGTCTATTTGAGTATTTACCTTTTAAAAAAAAGCATTAACGACATCTTGACGTTTGTTTATTACGTGTACTCAACCCAACACTTGATTTATTGCTCGAGAAAATGGATTGCTAATAGCTTTAAAAAAAATACTCTCTATAATCAAATACAGACTAGCCTAGAGAAACATGGTTAGTATATTGAAATAATTATCATACCGAATCTTATATACCAGGGTAGAACTATTCTACCTATGATGCTATGATAATTAATAAGTCGTTTTCTGTTGATTAGTTTTCCTCAGTAGATATACATATACGAACTTTTCAAGCAATGCCGATTAACGGAATCTTGTCGTATACATTGACAAAACTATAATTGTACCTATGATAATAAATAGTGCCCTTAATATTGAAGTCGGAGACGTTTATGGCTATAGAGATTTTTTAGTTCTAATGCAAAGTCAGTTCATATTAGCACTAGCTAGATCCCACTGACACCACTTAGCTCCTATTAGCACCAGTCAGCTCTTCATAGCACCAGTTAGCTCCTAATTGACCTCTGCGGCCTAAATGTCAGTGCCGAAAACGTCAAGTGACCGACAGTCGAAACGTCTGTGCTCAAATGGCGTGTGACTAAAACGTCTACTCACACTTGGTATAAGCCCACTAACAAGCCATCATATTAAAGTGCAGGCTAACTTTCACTTTCTAAAATAAGGAAGGTAACGCCTTCTATAACAATCATACTATGCCATCTTTACTTATAGTTTCTATAAATAAATAAATAGACACTTTGACAGAATCCACAGAAGTACACTACACTGCTTTTATATGACTAAAGAAAGAGAATAATTGTCTTATTATTTCAGGACGAAATGAATGATTTAATAGAAGAAACATTGATTACTTAATCTGGTAGAGAAACAAGGCTGTTTTTGTCTATAATATTATTATAAAGATATCTTTGTTTAAGTTCATTATGTAGATTAACTACATGTACAATATTTATCGGGTTTTTGGGCCTTTTTTTGACTCGAGCAGAGATAACACATTCTTTACATGTTTTCTGTTTAGTACTCAAACGTCTATACAGCAGAAAAACTTGGCACATATAATTATTGCGATTGTTGCATGCATATGCAAATATGGCATATATATAGCGACTTTCGATTTTAATAAAACGTGGTTCCGAGTGCTGTATGAGGAGTATGATATATCCAAAAATTTAATATTATGGTTTGTAATGCGTTTCTACTCCGTTCCACATCTGGCATATACACCGAGACTAAATAAACTTTATCAATTTTATTAAAGATGGGTTCCCGCGTACAAACTGGGTGATTTAATGGTATATATGGACCAAAAACATATTCAAACTAATTAATTTGTCATAATTATGCTTCAAATCCTTCTCAAACATTGTAATTGCGAAGGAATGCCCTGCTATTAAAATTCGATCAATCCAGGTCATGTTTACGTCACGTCTTGGGAGTCAGGAGAATTCATTGCATACATAGGACGATGTTGTCTTTAATCGCTTACTATTTATTACAAATATCGAATCCTAATTAAATTCTCGGATTATCCACTACCCGAGTCTTTTTCTGCCATTTTTATCTCAGAAAGTATTGTACGTCTAACTCTTCATAAAGTTTATCAACTTGTACATCAAGCGCTCAATGTTCGCTTGTGACCTTTGACATCACGCGTGCAGAAGTTCCTAATCGTCGGGCTGTTGATTAGGGGAATCCTTACATTTTTGTCCTGTATACGCTCCATGAATGTTTTTCGGGGAATCCAGTATTTTTCTAGTAAGATTGGATATCTCTACTTTCCATATATACCAAAATTGCCATACTTTTATTGGAAATAACCACCCGATAAATACTTTTCTGGGAACCCATCTTTAAATGGAAGCCGAATAAATACTCAACACATTTCTCAAAGTATGCTTATTTTTTTCCACTAAAAAAATTTTCGAGTTAGGACTTAAAATGTCGGACAACTAGCTTAGTGTCTCTTCTGAAGCGGAACTAACTGTAGACAAACAGCGTATGTCTAGTATGGATGGAAGGTCTGTCAAGGCTTTTCCTGGGGATTGAGCTTTTGAATAGTAACTCAACATTAACCCAGAATGATAAACGGTTTTTTGGCTAATAAAACTTAATGTGACCGCTTCTTTTCTTCTCTGTATAAAACATTCCAACTATGTGAATAAAATTGATATTGACGTGAGATGAACAAAAGAATCGACGAACAAGTTATACATAACTGAACTAACTCACGAGTACGTGATGCGTCAAGAATCTAGAATGTTCGATCGGGTATTTTACGGGGAAGACATGGTGCGTAAACCGTACACCAGACTGTCATCAATCAATAAAAAAACGTTCATGATTAAAACATTCTATATCACTGGCATTTAAGTGGTTAATAGAACTTGAATTAAATCTCGGGGTTTTATGTATAATTCAAATCGTGAAATTATTACGAAATATGTAGAACAGACTTATGTCATTTAGCATGATCAGAGAAATCAGTTCAGTTGAAGTAAAATTTAGTACCATCATATCCATAAAGACGAAATACGCAAATTGTACCTTAGTTTCAAGAGAGGAAATGAAGTGGGGTTTAACGTCCGGTTTTACTGCAACAACTTGGGTAATTATAGTAATTTTGCCAGGACAGCGCCGTGTTCAACTACTGATTGATCATCGTATTTTAGAACAATCACTGTTACGCTGCGCACAAAGGCCGTGCAAACCATAAATAGTTTGGTTCTCAGATAGTCCCTACTGACGCATCACTTTAATTAGGTCGTATAACAAGGAATTTGTTTCAAATACAAATTATTTTAAAATAATTTCAAGTTCGCACTTAGTATTTTGACGGAAATATAATTTGCCTTTTTTTGTGCGCATACTTAGAGGGAACATTGCTTGGATGTATCATTAATTGATTCATGTGCTTAGAATGTTTTGTTTAAATAATAATAAGCCGATATTATTAACTTCACAGTCATGCGGTTTCCCCAATGGTTGAATTCCGTGAAGACTGTATTTTTTAAACGATAAATGTTGGGATTCAAATTCAATATGGGGTTAATTGCGTCCCTTTACTCTTGAATGATTTCAAAGAATTATGTATCTTCTTTCTCCGAAGAACTCATAAAAAGACAATTGAAAATTATCGATTTTCTGATACAGTTAGCTGAATTAGAATGTGCATTCCATTCTGTTTTTTATATAGACGTAACGCTAATGACTAATTTAAACGCTTCCATGTAAAATTTAACGATCGGATTACTGTTCTGATGTGATAAAAATGTGATGTTTGTATTTTTTTATCGTCATTATTTCCACTTATTTTATTAGTTTTATAACGATATCACAAGTGATAAAACCATGGAATATATTAAGCTGGGTCCCTAGTTTAAGGGCGCCGTGTTATTTACTGAGTGACATGGGGTTTAATGCCCACTTCCGGGTAGTGTGGCATAAGGGGAAACTGTACCTGGGCCATGTCTTGTCCGCCTAATCTTTATCGAATTACTCATGTTAAAGATTCATTTACATTTACACAGTCATCGGTATGTGACCCCCGTACCCCACCGGCAGCATGGACAAGGGGTTGAGGAATGACCTCGGGTTTTCGTACCGTCCGAACAACGAGACGCTTGTCCACGCTAGGCCTTTGGTTCTGCACCACTTACTAACATAACAGGTAATCGATCTGGCAAATCCTAAGGGACTTTACCTACCAGAATCAGTACTACCTCAACGCGACTCAATGCGTGTGGGACACTGAAGAGTCACCGTGGCCTAATACCATGATATGTTATTGTTGCTGTTGTTTATTAAAGATTTAACGTCCAATACATTAAATATGTCGTAAGAAGGGAGTGTGGGTCATCTTCTCCCTTTGTCATAATAAAAACATGTTATAAATGAGTTGTGGTATTAAACCTTCTCACGAGTATTAGTCAACTAATTACCAACAATCTCTTAATTACCATTATCACAGCTAGGAGCTGCTTAATTAGTGTTATACTCCAACTCGTCAATATGCCACCCCATGCTTACTTTTTTTGTTACTTTATACAGTAGAACACTTGATACTCAACACCTCAACTGACTAGCGTGACATTTTAAATTAAATCATTAAATTGCCAAACCGTTCTAATCTACTTAAAATCGGAACCATCCGATGGCATCGAGAGTTGATTATGGTCCTGTCATGTTAATAAATGTCTAATTAATACTTTATATAACATTTAAGGCCTACAGAAAGACCAGAAAAGGGCAAATTTAGCTCTTGAATAATGCCTAATCTTTAATGAAAGTCCAACACAAATAATCACTGAAGTGAACAATTACTTCTAGTTGATTATTATAATGCATGTTTGGTTAAAGATACATTATGTAAGATTTAGATAAAGAACTAACCATTCTTGCTATAATAGTTCGAAAGTAGATGATGTAAAATGAATAATTTGAAAATTTCATTCAAATTACTCTATTGCAAGCAAAGATATTAGCCTTTGAAGGTTTGACAGACGTGTGCAATAATTTCAACCACCGTACTGGTTGATCGAAGCTATGTCTCGGTTCTCCATATTTGATTAAATCAAAGTATCGCTGAACCATTCTAATCTATTTAATATCGGAGACATCTGATGCCATCGAGAGTTGATTAAGGCCTGGATCAGTTAATTAATGTCTAATTAATACTTTAGAAAACATTTCAGGCCTAAAGAAAGACCTGCAATAGGCAGATTTAGCGCTTGCATAAAGCATGTTTAAACGGTTAAGTATTTCTAACACCGCAATCATTATAGATGAGTAAGAGGGTGTAGATATATCTAATGATGATCATCATCAAGTAATAAGTTTACTAAGTTATTGCCACATCCTGGAGCGTGGGTGTTAAATTTATAAAAAAAAAAAATACATTCCATAATGATGATGAGGCGAAAAAGAAATCAGAAAAACTATTATGTTTCTATGACATCACTGCATGGCAAACACGTAATATTAATGAACCCATAAAGAAGTATGAATTACTATAAAGGTCTGGATAAATATACTGTTTGGTCTATGTTATGTTGCACAAAATGTCTTGCAAGGACGCTTACCAACCATTGCAAAGAACAATAAATCATTTGTTTTTGTGTATCATAAGTAATTATACAAATGAACAAAAGTTTAGTGGCCACATGGAATGTTCATTGTACTATTCGAATATTCAACGCCATTATTTGAATAACATTCGAATATACGATTCAATGGAAATCGAGAGAGAGAGAGTGAGAGAGAGACATATCCGTTAATATCCCCGCGCGTGTGGTATTTATGACGACATTGAAGCGAATATAAATTATTTTTTAAAAATTTGAAATATTCAGTTTCAGAAATATTTCTAGTACAGGGCAAGGGTTGTACCAAGACTATACTACACCACAACACAAAGAACAGACAAAACTACATCTAAAAAAGACCTGGGGCCATTTTAAGTATTAATAGAGGTCGCTACTTGTCTCGTCAACTGATGTCATTTATTAGCCTATAAGACTAGAAGCTTGTTGTTGATGTTTGAACATCTGCCAATAGACACGTGCCATCTATTGTCAGCTATACAATCGCCACTCAGCTATTCACCTCAGATTTCCTTTTTTTGTTTACTTGTATTATACATTATTTGATTCAATTAACGTTAAGATATTCACTTCACAACTTGTTTTTCTGCTTATGTTCTTTATGATATATTTGATACAATTCAATCCAAGCTCTTCACCTCAGATTCCCTTTTCTATGTTTCTATGCTCTTTTATGATAGTTTTGATACAATTGACGTTTCATTCACAAGTTTTTTTTAATATTTATTATGCTCTTTATGCTAGATTTAATACACATCAAGCCAAGCTATTCAAACCACGATGTCTCTAGGCTAAAATAGAATATATGATCATTTCGTGTAATATTTTATCTCCTTTCCGCTGATCTTTGAATTGGTCATTCAGTTATTCTTTTCACTTCAAATGCCCTTCATTTCTATTATATGATTTGTGACTGACGCTAAACTATTCATCTAAAACTTTATTTATCTTCGCTAATATCCTGTTTCTGTTTTTGGTGACATTCAAGTTGTCTAACAAGTACGCTTTAGCTTGTTATTTTATGGTATATATCAACAGTTATATCATCGACAGTTATTATGTATAGTATATATTATATTAATCAGTCTGGTTATGACATATATTTTATAAAATATATTATATATTTACGAGTATATATCATATCAACCAATCTGGACATGGCAGTTATTATTTATATATCATATTAACTGTACATGGCAGTTATTATTCTATATATCATATTACCCAGACTGGACATGACAGTTATTATTTTGTAGTATAAATTACATCAACTTGACTGGACATGACAGTTACTATTGTATAGTATACATGTATATTATATCAACTAGACTGGACATGACAGTTATTATATATCATACCCGCTAGACTGGACATGGCAGTTATTATATCATACCAACTAGACTGGAAATGACAGGACTTCATTATTTTATAGTTTATTTTATATCAACTTGAAAGGAAATGACAATTATTATTTTATAGTATATATTATATCAACCAGACTGGTCAGCTGGGTATATTTTTATCGATTTCAGTAAACTGACATGTTGCAACCTTTGTCCAAAAACGCATTATGATAAATATTATACATTCAATTAGCCTTAATTGATTTTCCTGTAGCGTAATGTGTGCAAATTAGTTATGAATAGATTTCTTTGTGCTGTTTTATGGAAGCCATTTCATCCTTCTGTGATCGATTAATAGAAAGTTTTCTATTCTTAAAGATGTCGACATTTGGTTCGATTAATTTCCTGTATTTTTCAATAAAATGACCAGTTGGAGACACGTGTCACATTCAATGACTGTCATTCATAACAGAGTAATTAACATCAAACGTCCTTTAAAATGCACTTCATCGAAAGTGAAGTAAATCGGTTCCGTGTTTTTGTATCAAGTATCATGAAAACAAATTATACAAGGATGTGATGGGATCAGCCAAAATGCTAACAGAGTAATTAACATCAAACGTCCTTTAAAATGCATAATCTTTAAGTGGCATTTAGCGATTGGAAAACACATTAATAGAACACAATTTTTATGGGAAACAATCACTGGTTTATTCTAAAAGCACGACGTTTCGACAAGTATCCTCTTATCGTTATCAATGCACTTCATCGAAAGTGAAGTAAATCGGTTCCGTGTTTTTGTATCAAGTATCATGAAAACAAATTATACAAGGATGTGATGGGATCAGCCAAAATGCTAATAATCTATATTAAAGGGACAATAACACTCTTGCTGGCTTTACAGCTCCAGAATATAAAAAAAATAGCCTTATTCTAAGTACTAGATGTGTTAGTGTCTTACCTGTTGTGTAAATTATCCATTAAATCCTATTTTACTTGTCCAGAGGGTTCAAAAATATTTTAAAATCCAAGTCACATTTGAAAAGCTTTACGCCAGGCTTTTCAAATCATTTAGTTGAATTTTTCCAATGTTTTTAAATTAGGTGTGTTAAGATGAAATTCGTATCATCAATTAAACATACATTATGCAAGAGCTAAATCTGCCTATTTCAGGTCTTTCTTTAGGCCTGAAATGTTATCTAAATTATTAATTAGACATTAATTAACCTATCCAGGCCATAATCAACTTTAGATGGCAGCGCTAGCCTGCGATCTTTAGTGGATTGTAAGCCGATTTACTGCATAACTTTCCAACGCGATTAAACGATTAAATGGGTAATCGAGACTATGCTGTTTTTCGTGCTGACTTTAGTAATAATGACCGAGGCTTATGTGAATTTCAATCGCTTAGTTCTCGGTTCATAGTGGATCAATTTGAATGAGATTTTCACCAAATTGCTTTTACATTATCTAGTTTTTAACTATTATAGTGAGAACTGTCAACTCGTTACCGAATCTCCCATAATGTATCTTTAATTGGAATATTGTAAAATAGTGCAATTTGTTGACCAGAATAAAGATTGGGACATATTATTCAGTTACAACAAGAGTGGTATTGAGACTTTAAACTATGGCAGAGGTAATGTCAATAAAATGAAATGAGGTTTAAAGTCCTGTTTTGCATCATCCACACCAATGCAGATGCGGGGGGGGGGGGGGTAAGTTGAACCATGTTCGCAAATAACGACTGATGTTCGTTCGAAATTCAATTTGCGTTCTGTTAGCCCCCCCCCCCCCCCACACACACACACTCTAAAGCCTAACTGCACTAATGTCCAAGAAAAGGAAATCTGATTTAATACGTCAAAATGTCGAGAAAATGTGAAATAAATATTATATAAATTCATTTATCTTACACAGTTGAGAGATGATTGAAGAGCCAGTGGTGAAAAAAATCAATTCTTATTTGGGTCATATAAAACATCAAAGGATATTTCAGCGTTCTTACCGCCATTCTATAGAGACGATCATTGAATGACCAGTTAGTCAGAGAAAGGTCTGAATGAAGGCCTGTAGTACAGATGTTACAATTCACCACTACAGATTATTCGCCGTTATATGATCTCTGAATGGTCCATAATCAAATGTATGAATGGGTCCTAGTCAATGGAAACTACTATCCTTTATTCAACCCAAATTGACTTCGACGAAACTAGTTTTGTTGCTTAATATTATGGACATCCATTTTGTTTCAGACCATGAACAGATTATACCATACACGGAATTCCCACTTTACAACCTCCCATATACGAACGAACCGTTTTAAGCCATATTGCTAGTTATACTATTTAATAGACCGGAATCAATATCGCAACCTGTGCACACAGTCATTCATTTGCACTATATGTCAAACTCACGATACCGATATTCATACTTCTGAACAGAAACCATCAAACAAAGCTGATACTAGCCAGTATTCAAAACACAAAGTCCAGTGGAAACGAGAAATGAAATGACTTCCCTGCACCAACGGGATAATGAAGAAAAGCATGCGCCGTATAGTGTGCTATGGGGGAAATGTTGTCCGGCCAGAGGCGTTTCCGACTAATTTCTCCAACTGTAAAGAGAGTTTTTACGTGCATACCAAGAAGTACACGTCCCTGCACCAGCGGGATAATGAAGACAGACACACGCCGTACAGTGCTATGTTGTCCGGCCAGAGGCGTTTTCGACTAATCTTCTCCAACTGTCAAGAGATCTTATATATGTGCATGCCAACAAGTACACGGACTGGCCGCCTAGACGCCTTTCCTTGTCAGGCTACCGTAGCGGCAAGTCCAATCAACAAAATATATGCATGTAACCTTTATATAGCCCAAAAACATGGCTATTAAAAATAACCAACGACCTGTTTACTCATATCGATTCCAATTCAGAAGAAATTCTTGTCGCTGTACTAAAGACGATCTGTTGTATCCAACATGTTTGAAATCACCGCCCGAACGTGACAGCTGTCCGATACTACAACATGGCGTGTTTATTCTGTAACCCTACAATACAGTCACCCTCTGTCAATCCTATACTCAATCTCTGTCTGACCCTCGGGGGACCAAATTATAAAAAAACACACACAAAGACTCGGCGTTAAGGACAAGACATATCTTTATAATTGGTGAAATCGGGTGAATAATGGCAAAAAGATAAATCACATCCCTTAAGTCAATCATAGCCCGAATTCAACCAGAATGAGTCTGCAATACAGACATGTCCGTTATTTTAAATAACCGAATTAATTATTAAAGACACTGGTTGTCATTTGCACTTTTTCGGACAAATCGAATTAATTTTTCACGACTTAATTCACACTAGTTTAAAATGCAATTGAATTCATTATTTAACATTTAATTAAAAAAAACCAAAATCGAAATATCAGCAGTCGATATCCTCCTGGTTTGGATTCAGTCGAATAATAAAAAAGGAGGCCCATCAAACTGTATGTGGCGCTGGCTTTTTTGGACCATATCCAGTTTTTGTATCGTTTGCAATGGATATCGAATATAGACAGATATTTAATTCTTCATATCGTTGTAAATACTGAACGGACTTCGACCGCGTTGGCTGATATTCCTTTTAGAGGCTCGATTTTCATGATCTTACAAATGACGATCCGGTTCTTTAACAAGAAACACAAACACCGAAGAAAACCCCATCTACATGTATGTAAGAATCTGATCTGCTTGGATTAAATTCACCACGAGTTTAAGCGGGGATTATAACAAATTAGTTCCAGTGAAACACAAGTAATCTTTTTTCTTTGTACAGATGGGACAGTTCTTCTAAAGGAATTAAGTTTAGCCCTGAAAGGGGTGGAGTCGATGACAGATATCGCCTTGTTCTCGGTGACAAAAGTTATATTGCTCTGTCCCCCGGGGGATCCATGTTTTAAAAAACAACAAAGGCGTGTGGAGTTTGAGACAAAAGAGTCGAACCATCCCAGTGATTATTCCCCGTAAATTGATTATGATAAATGAGCCAGATGACCTTTGTTGTTTTTATAATGATACTATTTTTAATGATTACAGGAAATTAACCACTGGTTTTGAAACCATAATAGAATTCAGATTAATCTCTTTTTTTCAGACTATGTTTTCTTGAATTAAATAATGTCGTTTAATAACCAATTTCAGTCGGCATATTAAGGGTTAATACATTATGGAGTTTGGACATGTGGGAATCAGACACTGGTGATACTTATAGTGGGTAGAGTAGAAAGTAACCTCGGGGCAAATGGACACATTCAAAATCACTTGATAAATCAAACCAGCTGTTAATGAATGAGAAGAGGCAACTGTTCGGTGCACTAACCCCTTGCCGTTTACTAAATAAACGACTGATTTGGCGATTTATGTTTAATTTCTTGTAACTGGAGATATGGTGATCAAGTCATTCAAGCAACGGCGACATCCGATCGGGTTAAATCCAGACACCTTAAATGACAAAAAGCGACATATCGCATAGTATACAAACTGAACAAACAACGGTGTCAAATGGCATATGGTTGATCTCTAGACACTTAGGATAAATCTGCGACATACTAAATGGCTAATCCATAATATAAGATCGCTGTGTAGACACATTAATTCATAGATGAGAATCAAAATGGCAGAACGATTGGGATATGAAATCCGTTCAAACAACGGTGCCAGCTTTTACAAGCTTGCTAATGTTAGTCGGTCCCCTAGACACCTAAATTGGTGTAGATAATCAAAATGACGAAACGATTAGAATATGAAATCCGTTCAAACAACGGTACCAACTATTACAACCTTGCTGATGTTAGTCGGCCCTGTAAACAAATAAATTCGTGTAGAAAATCAAAATGACGAAACGAGTAGGATATGAAATCCGTTCAAACAACCGTGCCAATTAACAGAACCCTGTTCATTTTTGTCCGTCCTGAACGGTGAGTTTAGCTCTTATCTGATGTATCGGCGTAAACAATGGCGTCACTTGAAGGACAACTGGCTAATTATTATCGTTTAAGATAAGATTGCCACCTATTTGAATATCCTTTAGTTTACTTGTTGATACGTATACCCAAATTATCACACCTCTTATCAAGAAGTAACTAACTTATTTCACACACTACAGGATAATATGTGACCTAAACGACATTTGGGAGACTAAATACTTCTACAGGTAATTTAACAAAAGAAAATAGTATTAATAAAATTGGGCGAATTCTAAACCGATTCACTACTTTAAAATGATCTCGTTCGGCTAAGATTGATGACCACAGTTTTGAATAGTGTTATTTCATTTGCATACACCCCCCCCCCCCCCCCGTCGCCTATTTTATGTTTTATGAAATGAAATAGTGTTTAGCGTCCTACTGTTCTTTTCCGACTGGGCTAATGAAGACGGCTCCCATTTTATGAACAAATTGATTTTTGTTTGATGTTAGTCTCAACTATTAACTGTCTTTTACAGTACTGACATCAATATAAGGACCCTCGATGCAGCATAGATTCATATTACAAGATGGCTTGTAAAATCCGATCTACAGATAATAACTTGACATGAATAATAAAATATACGTCTTCGATTTTCTACTGATATATAATTCATCAAGTATAATCTGTCTTTTATGACAGTATTATTATACTCGAAGACTGATAACTACCGGAACAATAAACGATGACACAGTTCTTAAAGCTTCACATCTGTCGTTTAAAATAATCGAAATCCGAGTGACAAGATGTAATCAAACTTAAACTCTATGACCCTTGACGTTAGAGAAATGTCAACTTGTTCCATAATAACGTACTATAAACGAGATTTTTTTTGTAAATAAATGAACAGTGGTATCAGGTGTTCTAGATTGAAAAAGCATAATCTGACTCGTGTACGTGGCAACAGTGTTGACCATGACCTAAGCATCTAATCTTGGGGAAAATGATCGCTTAGCAGAATACACACGAGAAAGTGAACTTCATACCAAATACAAATAGAAAGTGACATAAAGTGTTCTAGAGAGTGTGGTCATAATTCATCAGTTGATACAACTACAATTCGTTTCCAATCACTGTAAGAGTTGCACTTCTTTATTGAAATGAAATAAAATGGGGTTTAACGTCCTATTATTCTGCTCCGACTGGGCTTAAGAAGACGGACATACATGTACGCCATACAGTGTGCTATGGGGGACATTTTTCCCGGGCAGTGGCACTATGGCCTCCTCTTATATCGAATTCCAACTGTTAAGGGATCTTTTACGTGCATGTCAATGTATACACGGGGCCTTGGTTTTTCGTCCCATCCGAAGGACTAGATAACTGCCCTTGCACACTTTTTTAATGAATGAATTGATACAAATTCAACCCAACCTTTTCTTATTGATGAAATCTTTCTTTACAAGAAATACTCTGACCCAAATCTTTAATGCACCGTGCACATGGTGTACAGGCGGATTATAAACACAGTATCACATATCTTAACTTCTATTTAAATCTACCCACGTTCAACATACTTTTGTTACGCATCTTTCATATCAATCTAAACACAAAAGAGAAAAATGCTGCAAAATGTCATGTCTAAAAAGGCACGTGTTTATGAACGCAGAACACTCGGTACAAAATACTAGTACACCGGATGATGACATCACGACCTTTCCACGTGCAGAAGAGTCGAGACCTTAGGGGTCAGCCTCCCCCTTCTTTCAGTCAGTCTGCCAAAATGTGCCTTCGTCAAATAAAACATGTTTTTCTAAGCAAGCTGCCTTCTGTTCAATATGCGAATTGTTTGTCTGTTTCAGCTCAACAATATAATATTCCCATGATGAACCGCCGATTCCAAACCAACGCCCAGATAAAATTATCCCTATTATTCACAATTCGGCCAATTACCGCCTCAACACTACAAAGATGAAGCGATGTGGAAGGAATCGTCCCTAGTTTCGAGGTGAGTCATAGGGCAACTGTGGTTATTCCATCATAATACCACGAGAATATTGATGACGAATAGCATTATTGAGTCTAAAACAGTAAATCAACAGACGAAACTATGCCAAGATTTCAATTACATTTATCAATCATCAGTCTAGGTCAACAATTGGCGAATTACCATTTCCTTTCCTTTTGTTTAGATTATGAACTATAAATGGTCCAATGTCAAAACCTATTTTCCTTAATTAAGAATTCCCTTCTGACCCAATATTGTTCTATAAGCAATGTGCCAAAGTAAATAAAATGAAATGCTGCTTGACGTCCTATATTTATGTCCCAACTAGGCTAACGAAGACGGCTTTTTGCGTCTAAGACACCCGATGTTCCCAGTCGGTCCCCTGACCTGGTCCTAACCTGATCTGACGCTGTTTCAGTAATCGGTCGACAGCTTATTCATGGTGGTACAGTCGTTGGCATAGCGATTTGGCTGATCTGAACCCATAATTGAATTGATACACTTACTTAAAGGAGCTAAATCGCTAGCATTTGGGACCTAGAAATTGAGAAAAGTGGGTCGCAACGCATATAATACTGTAATATGAATGTATATAAACTGATTTACATTAAATTGTTTCCGTTTTTACTCCAATTCCAAATCAGTTATGTTCGGCGAAATGAGCCAGCAGTCTCAAGCGAGTGCAAATTTCTAGCGTCTGGTTATTTCAGTCTACATACGCCGTTTCATTTGGTGCAATGTGTCTAGCCTCGTTCCTCGAGTATCTTGATAAAACTGGGTCTGAAGCGCATTATGGTACACGATTCGTGTACCAATGGTAAAATGTTTATTTTGTCTTAAATATTGGATATCAAAAGCCCATCATAAGATCATAACATGAATGTTGATTTAATTTGACAAATAAATCGTGTTTTCAATGTTGAAGATTTTGGATGATACTGAGTTAGAGACTTAGCTACTTTAATCTTCAGTAATGTTTTCCAAGATGAAATGAAATGAAATGGGGATTAACGTCCTAATTGGCTAATGAAGACGAGTGTTTCTCTAGAACCATTTTGGTAAATGTAGTTTCGCATGTTCTTACAGATCGGTGCGAACTATATGATGTATACTCAAGTAGAACAGGATAACCAATCCAGAAACAGAGATTAAATTAGGCGGCGAATTGTTTTCCAAGCAGATCATTAGCTACAAGTTACAAGAACTTAACTAACAACGTGGATTTGTTTGTTTTCGAGACATGGAAGATCGGGGGAAGATGTACTGCATCTAGATCTTGCGTGAGTAGGTTTGTTCCAAAAAGATCACAACTGTCCATAAAGCGGGATAATAATAAATAAATATATGCCATACACACAATGAATTTGACATTTCAATACATGGATGTGACATTTCAATACATGGATGTGACATTTCAATACATTAAGAGGCCACTCCCGTTAAGTTATGTCCGAGATTTGAGTAAAGAATTTTCGTTCGGCGCAAGATTCAGCGACGGCCAAATTTACCGCTTCCAATGCATCCAAGCGTAATATTTAATTTATGTCGGCACAACAAGCAACGAGATTTTATTAAGAGGCCACTCCCGTTAAGCGGTCATTTGTGAAAATTCCCTTGGGTGGCTGCTTAATGCAGATTCTACTGTACATGGATGTGACATTTCATTCAATATACTATTAATGTGACATTTCAATCTTAATATTGTAATGTTTTATGTAGAAAGCTGTGTGTGCATTACGTGTTTTATAGTCCTACTGCCAGCCACCGAAGTCATTCCATTAATTGAAGCCGCATTTACTCCGTGAATAAGGCACTGGCTCGTTAGCCAGAAAGCCCCGATTTCGATCCCGGTGTTTCCGGCGTTATTTACCCTAGTCGGTGATGCAGGATAGAGGGTCGGGCAAGGAACGGTGCCTAATCGTTCGGATCGAATAAAAAAAACAAGTTCCGTGTAGACAGTGGCAGTCGAAATTGGAAATAAGAGTAGGACGGAGCACTGCTGTCCGGGCAAAATGTCCCCAAGAGGAAAACCAAAACTTTCTCTGGAACAGAAAAGAAGTCCAATATGATGCATAGTTAAACATTCGATTTAGGTGTGCGCATGTCTTACCAGGTACTGAAATGGTTCAATATAAGATTGTGTTTTCTCGACCAATTTGGACACGTGACCGTTTGGCACAAAATCGGTATTTGGTCCGACTGGTCCGAATTCCCCTGTGCACGACAACTTCACTAGTGACATATAACGACACAGACAAAAATTGCAAAATTATTTGCGAAAATCGTAAAGTCGTTCATCGAAACCAGCACTATGACACTTATCCTCGAGAATGTCGCTAAAAACTTTGTGATGTATCTGATGTGTTTGTCGGAGGACCGAGTGATGATGTACCTAATCTATGTGACACTATGTACTTCAGAGCGCACCACGGAAGCACGGTGGCTAAGTGGATAAGACGCTGGATCTCTAGCGTGTTCGATCCCTGCATTGGCCGAGAAATTTCATCGGGATTTTTCGACGTGGTTTCCCCTTGTCAGTGGAGCAGGACGAAGGGCCTGACAAGGACAGCTGTCTAGTCATGCGGATGGTACAAAAACCCGAGGTCCCGTGTATACATTGGCGTGCACGTAAAAGATCCCTTGGCAGTTGGAATTCGATATTTGAGTAATCCATAGCTGCTGCCCGGGGAAAAATTCCCTCATAGCACACTGTATGGCGTATGCCCGTCTTTATTAGCCCAGTTTAGGGGCAGAACAGTAGGGCGTTAAACCTCATTCATTCATTCATCCATTCATTCAGAGCTCATCCTTATACACATTGAATACGCAATATGATCAAATGTAACGTCCGATTTATGTGCGCGTAATCTTGTATTTCCTTAATGAACTTGAACCCGCCAATACACGTGAAGGTTTAAAACGCAACAAGATGTTTGGCATTGGGTTCGTAGCTGTGTTATAATAATAGATTATAGGTAACAGCTCTGAGAGAAGTTTCAAAATGTTAACCGAAAATCATAAAAAACGTAGTATTATCTACTCGACCGTTAATACCAATAGCGATCGAATATGTCCAGACATTCTATAGACATAATTACAAATCAATACCAGAGAGGGAAAATGGCATTTTATGTTCACCGCCAAGATATTATAAAGGGCGACATTCTCGATTTTAAAAACACTCGAATAAAATCAATAAAATATCGAAGGCACAAATAAAAAACACGTACAAGTCAGTCAGTGCTCTTAGCGCGGAGAATAAACATTGAACAGTCAATACACTGTGAAAGTTTAAAACCCGCTTTAAACCACTAAAATAAACATATAATATAAAGTAGTTTTAAAACAATATATTAAGTAACTTACCGGCATCACTGATATTAATACGTGGTGGTAACACGTTCCCTTTAAATGTGCAATATACCATCATTTCTGCTACATAAACCGAATCGTACATCGGCTTCGGTTCGGGGTAATGCGCGGTAATTTTTCCATACACAACATATTCCGAATGAAAAAAACGTTCTTCCAAAGCAGCCGGTTTTTTCCCAGGAATTGGTGAACATCCACTAGAAAATTGCACAAATGCTAAGAAAAAACATATAACACTAAATAAGGCCATTTGAGATGAGATGGGAGCCATATTAGACCACGAGGTGTTTAGCTAGTCAGTGATAGAACTGTACAGCCTGAACGAAAGTTTCTTCTCTCAACGCTATATTACAGTGATCACACTGCACACACAATCAACCTGACTTCACTTGCTGGATGATAGCAGGAGCTCTGACTGGTTTATCCAGACGCACAGCAGGAGCTATTGTTGATTACGCCACTCGCGGCGTAGACTTGTTTGAACCAGACACCCAATCTTCGATCGACTGTCAAAGAAGCAGACGATTCTGCACGCAGCGTGCGTTGTCATTCGGAACGACACGAGCGTGACCCCAATGAAGCGTTGCGTACCGTTACTGGTGGTTTTGTCATTCTAAAATGGTTTATTTTTAAACCAAAGACTTAAACACAAACATACAGTCCTAGGTCCATCTAGAAATCAGCCAGATTTCTTCAAGTTTAGGAATGTGACCTCAAAGATAATAGAGATCTGTTGAAGAGAATCTTGTCATCAACTTCTCAAAGATAATAAATTGTCGCCCAATTATTATCTATTTAGATGGTGCAGTGTTTAAGTGTCATATTACACTGCTCTATATTTAGAACGTACAAGCTTCATGTAGATGGGTTTGAGATTTTCAATTCAAATTGAACTAAAATAAGGAAATAATAGAAAATAATCAAATTGGAAGTAGAAATAAACAAATTTAATAACAAATTAATATAATGAAAATAAAATTGATTCAAATATTACATAAAGTAATAATAAGATATAATTAGATGTAATATCTAATGCATCTTATTTTAGCCAGGTTATACAAATATCAGGTTCTATGAGACTTTCAATTCAAATTGAAATTGAGTAGAGAAATCAATCAAATTAAATATAGAAATAAACAAATATAATAACAATTTAGTATAATAATAAAAAAAATGGATTCAAATATTACACAAAGTAATAATAATAAGCTTATATAATGAGATGTAATACATGTATGTACAGCACCTTGTCTAAGCCAGGCTATAAAATATCTTACACTATTTTACTCATATACTTTGATATTGACCAATTTGATGTTAACCAATTAAATGATTTTGGATTTTTTTCCTGGGGAGAATACTATTCATAAGTAAAACAAGCGTTGTTGAGCACATTATCCTTGTATAACTCTTGCCAGTGGCACTTTACATTCACCTATGAATATTTATTTCCATAGAAAGGGCTCAATGTCGAAATATTTACGGCCTATTGAGCCATCGTACATGTATATTATATGTGAACACAGGGTACAAATTTACAAACTTATCAATTATTATTTAAGAAAATTGGATCCAAAAATATCTTATGTTGGTTCATAGATATGAACATTTAATGATTTTTTAAATAGAGGGAGAGGTTACCAAAAACATATTTAATATACAGCGTTGCCATGCAAGAGACGCCAACATTTTGCAAGAGATGGACAGAGAACAAGCTTTAAAAAAATGTTTTTCGTACAATCAGGTATCATAATGCAGGCAGACACGGTCCGAAGTATCGACTGGATTCAAGAACTTTGGGATATAAACATATAAGCGGACAAGATAAAAACGTGATTTCTCGTACAATCGGGGGGGGGGGGGCATAAGACAGGAAATTAGGTCTGATATGCGCGAATATCAAAAGGAACAGAGATATTTGTCGGTAATGAAACATTTATAATACACTAAAATCTGATTACGGTAACAACTCATTAAGTAATTATCAGAAATCATTAGAATTTGTTTGGCCCATGCTGACGTTTACTACACAAAACATTTAATATCATATATTTAGCTGTTTAAGTTATCAAATAGCATTAAAAATCAACATAATTGTTCGTCTCAAGACCTTAAACTATGTGTATCACTCTAAAGTCAATCGAAATAATCATGATATAGGCGTTAACACGGTGTATAAATATAAAATCAATCAGCTGATAACTATCTGGCAGTAATTATCGGAATTCATTGAAAATCAATAGGCTTCTTCGTCTGATGACCTTAAAGACTATGTATATACTTAAAGTCAATCGGATATTTACTTTAGCCCCTAGCGCGTCCACCAAGGGCGTGGATTTGTCATAACTTTTTTGGGGGGACGAACCATGGAACCTTTCATTACCAAATCAAAATAATAATTACGAACAGTTTACCAGTGTTATCTCGATGAAAGCTGTAACTAGGGGTAATATGATGACGATATGGTAAAATTGACTACCTACAATTAAGGAGGAAGATATCGTGAAGATGAATTACTGTAGCGAGACCCAAGGCAGTGGTTAGATAGCCTTCAGAATGGGACATTCATGTGGATATAAACCTGAAAATCTGTCCTGGTGATCAAAATCATGGGGGGGGGGGGGGGGGCAGAGACCCATTCGCCCCCCCCCCCCTTCCGATTCTAATGGGGGGCCCGTCCTCCCCACTCCTCCCTAATCCCTCCACAAGATTTATCAAAGTCATAAAGGGCCATATATGTAACTCTGGCAGTAATTATCGGAATTCGGTGAAAATCAGTAGGCTTCTTCGTCTCATGACCTTAAACATGGATATAATTTAAAGTCAATCGTATATTAACTTTACCTCTAAAGGGTTCACAACCTTGTGTTACATACTTTTACGCTATATTTCAAGTTTCGTCAATATCGGATGAAAATTGTGACCTTTAGAGTGTCCTCAAAAAATTGTGCACAGACAGGTGCGACTCAATATACAAAAATTAGGATCGGAGGAATATGAGCACTTATATTAAAATAACAGCTCTTGTCTAGTATCGGTGTTCTTCCTGAAATAAAAAAAAACATGTTATGTATCAAGTTGTTTAGAAAATTGGTTTTAGTGCAGTCTCAATAGTAATAATATAATTGGCATTTTACTTTGCATCATGCTACTGTTTTCGTAGCAAGCAAACTGCAAATAATGCTTGCAGTACAAGAAGATATAAAATTGGGATAAATTGCTTACCTTGGAGTAGAAGTTTGTGGTCTTGTCTTCCGACGCCTTCCTTTTTGGGGGGTTTCATTTGGTTTGCGCTTAGAGGTTGTAGATAAGGATGTTGCAGACGAGGTTGTTGCAGATGTGGTTGTTATTGTTTGAGATAATGATTGTACCTTCTTTTTGTGTCGTCCAATTTTGTCTAAAAGTTCGAACATGGGACCTCCAGGTTAGCGAGCCAGTGTTTACCTCACTGAGCCATCATGACTCCCGAAATAAAGTTAAAACATTTTACATACAATAAATAAAGAGACTTGCCTTTAAATCAAAACAGAGTTCTAATATTGCAGTTATTAATTCAAGTGACGATTAGATGTTCGTTCGTCATTTGTTCCTGAGGTTTTACGTCCACTTCCACCAAGGATGATATTCTAGACAAGACGATTTAGACTAATACTACTACCTGGTGCTTTAACGTCTGCTTCCACAGAAGTGATGTCACAGAAGATTTGTCCGCGAATATAAAGGCTGGAATTTCCAGCCTACTTATTTTCTAATAATTTGATTAGTGGATGTGTAATCATTTTTCTAAACACCATTGGAAAACTAGAGGTTTATCCATTGATTGGTTAAAAACCAATCTTGACTAACTTAAATCCTTCAAGTGTCATATTGAGTAATTTGTATATAATTAGTGTTAAGCTGTTAATAAAAATGTTATATATAAAAAGAGCTTTTTATTTTAGAAATTAAAATGTTGTCATTTGATACTCACAATGGCAGGTTTATAGCTATCAACACTTATCTAACTGAACTATTTATATCAGGCCAATAATGCCACTCAAGTTGGACATGTTGTTTAGATTAGCATTCCAGGCAATTAAAAATCAGTGAACCGGGCCAAACCCAAACATCCAAAATTTAGCTCTTTTTTCTAGATGGTCCTAGGGGTGCATAAACGAGCTGGCAACTGGCAAGCTGAACGAGGATTACCGAATTGTACTTTTATGGTTAAAAATCGATCCTTTGCGTCTGGTTCGCTTTGTACCTGAATAAGGGCAGTTTTTAACACAAAGAAAAATTTGAAATATATAGCGTAGGGTAGGCAGCTGTCAAACATTATATAATATGCTTTTATATAAATTAAAACCGAGGTTTACCACAAGAGAAAAGAATTACCACGTCTCAATAATTACGTAAATCATAAGGCGGTGACGTTTGATGCGCGGACAAATCTAGAAAATACCCATTTATCGCTTTATTAAATCAACTTAGAAAATTAGTTTGATGTTTTGTTTCATAATTTCCTTATAGATATGGTTTCAACCATTTAAACCGAATAAATATGGTTTAACATAATCGAACCGAATACATATGGCTTCAATCAAGCGAACCGAATAAATATGGTTTCAGCCAATCGAACCGAAAACATATCGTTTGTGTTCAATCATTCAAAACGAAAATATATCGATTCAACCAATGGAACCGAATAAATATTATAGTTTCGACCAATCAAACCGAACAAATATGGTCTCCTCAACCATCCAAACCGGTATTGCTTAATATCTGACCCCAGTGTTTGATTATCACATAGCTCAAAGTAATTGATCTACAACAAATGGATATGTTGTAAAATGTTGGTCCATATTTATCTTGATTTAAACGATTGCGATCCGTTTATCAAATATCGGCCATTTCTGTTTGTGTATTGAGGATTTTTATTTACAGAAAGACTTTCAGTACAAATATTAAGACTGCCATGCTCCATTGCACATTGCATAACATAGCATTTACAAACGAATATATTTGATATTAAGCTAATGGATGTCGAATAGTGTACACGGCTTGCCTTTACAAATATGTTACAGAGTGAAATAAATGAAATGAAATGGGGTTTAACGTCCTAGTGGGTTAATTAAGATGGGCATACGCCATACAGCGTGCTCCCAAGAAAATTTCGCCCAACTGTCAATGGATCTTTTACGCGCACGCCACTGTGTACGCCGTCCCATCCGAACGACTATACTTTGTCCCTTGCCAGGCCCTCTGTTCTGCCCCACTAACAAGGGAAACCACGCCGGAAAATTCCGATGAACGTTCTCGGCCACTGCAATGATCGAACACGGGACCTTCAGTTTAGCGGGCCAACATCCTATCCCCGCTCCCACAAAGTGAAATGAAATGAAATGGGGTTTAACGTCCTACTGTTCTGCTCCTATACTGGGCTAATGAAGACGGCCATACGCCATACATATCGCCTACTCTTATATCGAATTCCAACTGACAAGGGATCTTTTACGTGCATTCTAATGTATACACGGGACCTCGGTTTTTCGTCTCATCCGAAGGACTAGACAGCTGTCCTTGTCAGGCCCTCCGTTCTGCACCACTGACAAGGGGAACCACGTCGGAAAATCAGGATGAACTTTCTCGGCCAATGCAGGGATCGAACACCCGACCTCCAGGCTAGTGAGCCAGCGTCTTAACCACCCAGCCACCGTGGCTCCCTCCGCTCCCACAAACATAAAGACTGCCATGTTCCATTACATAACGGGGTGGGGGTGGGGTAGCCGAATTGTTAACGTGTGCGCGCTGCATCATAAGGTCTATCATTGAGTCAAGTGGCGTGGTTTCGATTCCCCGCTTGTACATGGCAAGGAGTAGGTCCGGTCGCCTGTCCAACCTCGTGGGACTTCTCCGGACCCTCCGGTTTCATCCCACGGCTAAAGACTCCAACGCACAAGCGCATTATTGAAATAAAATTGAACCATATGTTAGTCCGGAAATTACCTAGTGTGTATCGGGAGTAGACGTTAACCCCCCCCCCCTCTCTCTCTCTCTCTCTCTCTCGCTTCCAACTAGGGGGATTTCACAAACTAACTAGTAACATAGAAACTGGTAATCTACTAATCAGATACTAGATGCATATACAGTTTAGATTGTATATATCACTGATGTATATTGATTTGCAAATAAATTCGTGAAAAAAATAAATCTAACATGTTGTGTCTCTGATGTTAGAAATGTGCAGGTGATTCACGCCCCGGTCTGTTAAAATCAACACCATTTTAATTCAGACTTTTGTTCATCGTTCTGATTGAACGATTCTCTGGTTTATGTAAAGATAAACGCTGTAAATATTTAATCATATTATGGCCACGGCTTTTGAAATGAAATCTTTAATGTTTGGTTTAAATTCAGAGCAGTAATCCTTAATTAGAATCGGTGCAATAGGCCGGGTGATGCCAAAACAGAGGATTTATTGATGTACATTTACATTTTTTGTCTGAGAATGGTTTCATATTTGAAAGGTGGTCAACTGGTAATTAAAGGATATATTTGATACCCTTTCTTTAATATATTATATATACTCTTCACAAAAAGTAGGGGATGTTCAGATACAATACAAAACTGCGGAATTGCACTGCTGTTTTTATTAGAAGAAACCAGTGTATGTTAATAACAGGCCAATTGTCTACACATGAACATAAACAGTTTATATGGGCGGCTTATCTGACGGCCTCATTCCACTCGCAAAGAGATACACCGTCAAAAGTGAAAATGGACGTTTTTGATTTTTGTCTTAATAATGAGTAATTGCTCCACCAATCCTCAGACATTCAGCAATTCGTCGTGGCATGCTTCTAATCAACCGTCCAATCACGATTTGGGGCAATCTGACCCACTCCTCTTGCAGTGCCACGGCCAATTCTTGCAGTGTTGTCGGTTGACGTTGAAGTCGACGAATACGTCTCCCGATCAAATTAAACGTAACACACTAAAGCAAAGATACGCTAAACAGTAAATCTTATGCAAGAACCGATAGGAAAGCAAACATAGATAGATAAACCAGCACGCGGCAGTTTTCATCAATCCTTCCTTCAAATGTCAAATTTGACAATGAACCCCTCCCACGTGTATGGCGCGATTGCGTGTCGCATGTGCAGCTCAGTGGTTCTGTTGTGGCGATAAGTTCTTCGTCTGTGAACGTACTCCCAAAGCATGTCAAGTGTCCATGACTATTTTTCATATCACAACCTGCATAGGTATTTGCATTTCAATATCCCCTACCTTTTTTGAAGAGTATATATTAAAGAAAAGGTATCAAATGTTTCGAAACGAGAAGTGATATTGAATGTTCAAGGCGGAAACTAATGTTTAAATATGCTTCTGGTTTAGATCTATTATTAGCATAGCCATTTCTTCAGATTGAAAGAAAGTATATTTCGGCGCCCGTCCTATACAATAGGTTGCCAAGCAATGAAACATTATAACCAAGGCCTTAAACATCCGATTTTGAAGATCGGGTCTATATCGTGCATGAGATTGGATCTGGAGTAGCTTCCCCTGGTAATAGATACAATTGCTTTGATTTGATTGTGATAAAGATTGTTAATACGTTTGCACTTGGTGGCCTGTTATCATGAATATTGATATAACATGTTTTATCAAGTGAGTTGTAATTATCATTCTCACCACACTCGTTATTAATCAGAGAGTAATAATTAATGCATATCGTGGGGTATTGTTTTATGAACAGATCACTGCGTGTAGCTTGGTGAGAATGGTTCAGTGCTTCTCTTAGTCTAAATTCGCCATCTTCATTGAACTTCGTCGGTTTGCAACAAGTGAATCAGAATTTTTTAGGCATTCATTTTTTTGTTTTCATTTCAAAAACTTTCAATACATAATCTTCAAAACAAAAACATATCTAGATATTTCGGGGTCCGCCGAACCAACTACAAACATTGATAACTTGGCTCATAATAAAATAATTTGAATGAAAAATTTTCAATATTTTTCAGTATCTATTTTTGAGCTATTATAGCAAGAGCGGTCAAGGCCCTTATTCACGAAAACTTAAACTAAGTTACAACCGAAATTTTAAGAAATACTGCAACTTCATTGGATACATACAAATTGATTTTACTGGTCAGCCAATCGAATTGCAGTATTTCTTAAAATTTCGATTGTATCTTAGTTTAAGTTTTCGTGAATAAGGGCCCCGTTCTTTATCTCAATCTTACATAACGCTTTTTTAATTCTTTATATTTCCACACCTCCATCAAAACGTTAAACCCGTTTCATTCCAATCATGAAAAGATATAATGAAATGAAATGGGGTTAATGTTAACGTCCTACTGTTCTGATCCGACTGGGCTAATGAAGACGGAAATACGCAATGCAGTGCGCTATGAGGGAAATTTTGCCCGGACAGCGGCACTACAGCCTACTCTTATATCGAATTCCAACTGTCAAGGGATCTTTTACGTGCACGCCAATATGTACACGGGACCTCCGAATGACTAGACAGTTGTCCTTGTCAGGCCCCCCGTCCTGCATCACTGACAAGGGGGAACCACGCCGGAAAGAAAAGATATAATATTATCCTATTGAAACATGTAAATAATATTGAGTAGTTGGCATGTGATGAATATATTCTAACTATGAAGTCAAATGTCAGATGTATTGTAGAATATATTTATTCAAATCAAGGTGACGAGGTTAATAACGATAACTCTAATTATACCAATATCATTTATGATATCTCATTTCAGTCACGGTCGCTCGGGACATATAGCACTGGCTCATTAACAAGGCGGTCCCGGTTGTCCGAGAAATTGTCCAGTTTTCCCTTGTGGACGGGGGGGGGGGGGGTGCTTGGCAAAAGATTGTATCCTCCGGATGTGACGAAAATCCAACAGTGTTCTATTTTATCAGTGTCGGATTCCCTTATATACTTTGCAGACTGAAATCCAGGGCCTCAAGATCTAGATATATAAAATAATGTCGATGAATATCACACCCATGTTGAGTTGTGGCTTTTTTTAATTCCTTTTTAAAAAAAAAATGGCGATTTGATAATGACTATAGCAACCATTGTGAGACCATCATGGAAAAAAAATTACTCACGAATCACGTTGGACTTAATAATATATTTGCGTTACCTTCATTGTCATCTGGATAATGGGAATTACGGGGTATATGTTATTTTTAATTGGCCCAGCATGGTGCGTAACATGAATACTTTGAACTGCCGATAAAATCATACGAGCATTTACCCATGGTGTTCGTGTCAGACTGTTGCATAACAAATGGCAGAGAAA
This sequence comes from Patella vulgata, assembly GCF_932274485.2. NCBI lineage: Eukaryota > Metazoa > Mollusca > Gastropoda > Patellidae > Patella > Patella vulgata. The sequence goes on from NC_065885.2 coordinate 13,162,720, forward strand.
TAAGAGATATATTGGCTAGATTATTTCTATGTAGAGTTTGATAATTAATTTGGGTTTTTATTAAATATGAACGCAAAACACATGCGTCGGTCTGTTACCAAAATGAAACCGAAAGTTCGAGCCGTCAGGCCGCATGAACGAACACAAAGAACGAATGACATTTTATCTCCGAATTTAAATAATACTTTTGAAAAAAATATAGATAAAATAGATATATATCTTAATCGTGTGAATTTAAAATATGGTTTAGCAGTCTTTTATCTCCGAACTAAAAAAATAATTAAAAAGAAAAACCGGTATTAGATTGCACATATTTCGTTGTAGTATTTTAATTGAAGGTAATATATTTGAATATTTTTACCTGGAAACTACAACCACCTGTTTACATGACACATAGTAAAATTATATAATACAATATTGTAATTTAAAGTAGCAAAGTCTCTAACTCAATATTATCCAAAATCTTCGACATTGAAAACACGATTTATTTGTCGGTTTAAATCAACATTGATGTTGTGATCTTACCGGGAAAAGATGGCCTTCAGATATCCAAAATTTAAGACAAAATAAACATTTTACAATTGGTACACGAATCGTGTACCATAATGCGTTTCAGCGCTATTTGTAATAATGGACTCGAAAAACGAGGCTAGGCATTCTTATCTGGAGAGCATGCCCAATAAATACTATCGGCGTAGACTTGAATAACCAGACGCTAGAGATTGAAACTCGATTGAGAATACTGGCGTATTTCGCCGAACCTAACTGATTAGAAATTACATTAAAAACAGAAACGATTGAATGTAAATAAATTTATATACATTCATGGTATTGTATGCGTTGCGACCCATTTGTGTCAATTTCTAGGTCCCAAATATTAGCGACTTAGCTCCTTTAAATGAGAGAACAGACAACAGTTGAATATCATTGGCTTCATGAAACTCACTGTTTGAAGATCTCGGAAGGGGGGGGGGGGTGATGACCGAATGGTTAGCGCGTGCGCGTTGTATCTTAAGGTCTGTCATTGAGTCAGCTGGCGTGGTTTCGATTCCCCGGTTGTACGGGACAAGGAGTAGGGTCACCTGTCCAACCTCGTGGGTTTTCTCCGGGTCCTTCGATTTCCTCTCACTGCTAAAGACCCCTACGCGCATGTGACTGTTGTGTTAAGGCACAGGATAACTACCAGAAGATGCGGGGTTCGATCCTGGAGTTGGTAGGGACTTTCCAGCGTGTTTCTATTGTTAATGATGCAAGATGGAGGATCTGGCACGAAACACCGTCTAGTAGTTAGGACGGGACAAAAATCACTTTGACATGTGCGTGAAAAACCTTGACAGTTCGAATTCAGTTGCTGTCCGGTCACAATTTCCGCACACTGTATGGCGTAAGCCCGTCTTCATTAGCCCAGTTGGTGCAGAAAGGTAGGACGTTAAACCCCATTTTAATCATTCATTCATATGCTTATTATGTACTGTGTTGTATATAATATATGATAGGTTCATTATGTACTGCATAATAGGTTTATTATTTACTGCATTGTATATTATTATGTACTGTATGATAGGTTTATTATTCACTGTATTGTATATTATTATGTACTGTATGATAGGTATATTATTCACTGTTTGTATATGATGTATGATAAGCATATTATTTACTGTATTGTATATTATTGTGTACGATAGGCATATTATGTACTGTATTGTATATTATGTATTTTACCACGTTACTTACAAAAATGTCAAATCTAAACTGGCATTTTTGTTTTGTAATTAAACATATATTATAAGATATTGAGGAAAACGATGTAGCTCGTATACCTGAATGCGATTGTGAACCCACAATTGTATATGATGTGGCAAACATCGCTTATTCGATCTCCCATCTTTCCTTCACGCCCGCTTCCACCAAGGTGATATATTGTGACCAAATGAAGATCTGCTAATATAGTTCACTAATAATACCAACTAGTGACTAACTGACTGACTCTATACCAATTGTTGTAATTGTAAATGTCAACCACAGTACCGAGCGGATGTTCTCACAGTTACTATTATTTATATAGAAAATCAGCCCGTATTTACATTAATATATTACTACTCCGGACAAATAGAGATGATATACGGCGCTGATTCATCAACCGTTCGGGGTGGGGAATGGCGAGAACATCATCAAGGCATCTTCTTTGATTGGCATTTAGTAGTTGAACATATAAACACAGGGTACAATTTTAATTGTGTATCCATTAAATTGCTTGTGTTATCATCAAGGTATTGGTAAGTTTTAAAGGAGGTAAATCGCTATTCTTTGGCACCTGGAAATGGAAACAAATGGCTCGCAACGCATATAATAATGTAATATGAATGTATATAAACTGATTTACATTCAATCATTTCTGTTTTTACTGTATTTTCTAATTAGTTATGTTCGACGAAATAAGCGAATAGTCCAAATTGAATGGCGGTCTTGTGCGTCTGTTTATTCCAGTCTACACCTAGTATTCCCTTGTGGGGCATGTTTAGCATCGCCCATCTTGTCGCTTCATTATAAATGGCACTCGAAAGCATTCTGCCACGCGATCCGTGTGCCAAATATAAAATATTTGAATATCACGGTAAGATAACATCAATGTTGATTTAAATTAACCAATAAGTCATGTTTGCAATGTCGAAGACTGTGGATGATATTGCGTTAAAGACTTGCCTCCTTTAAGGTAGGGAAGTTAAATGAATTGTTTATCTTTCTGCACAAACTGGGCGAATGACGACGAACATGTTTCCCGCTATGAGGAATATTTGGCCCTGACAGCTGCGCTACGGGTCAACCGTATCTTGATGACCGACTGTCAGGGGATCTTTACCGAGTTCTGCATGACATACACGGGACTTTCTCCATCCCATAACAACCATTAGAGGCTTGTCCGTGCAAGGTCTCCATCCTCTATCACTGGCATGGGGAAACCACAAACTTAGAATGTAGTGTGTGTTTCAATATTAACAATTCGTTAAAAAAACCCCACGCAATTTCAAGATTAACAACGGACTCGAAACTAGACAGGCTTCTTCTTAGTTCATCCCTCTCTTCATGTCTATACATTCGTGGATCTGGCATCTTTTCCAGTTAAGCTAACCCATCTTTATATAAAACTAGCAGGATACCCGGCTTCGCCCAATTCGACGACCTAAAACATTCCCGGGGTTGTGCTGATTAATTTGATACCACATATGTAGGGGTGGAGCGCGGTGACGAAGCGTGATTCGCTCGGGGCCCAGGCCCAATTCGATGGCCTAAAACATTAGGGGTCGTGCTAGTTAATTTGATGCCACCTGTATATATGTGGGGGTGGATCTCGGCAACGAAGCGTGATGGGCGAAAACACACACACCCTCACCCGCACATATACACACACATCTTTGATTTTATTTATAGATTGGTACTCAGGTTTGCTTGAGTACTTGATTAGGGAGACACGGGTCCTCGGTAAGGCGCTGGTGGACTAACCAGGAGGTCCCGGACTCGATCCCGGTGTTGGCCGAGACAGCTCCTTGATACTTATCAGAATTTAGTCGATCGTTTTGGGTAAAAAAGTGACTGAAAGATGGAGAAGGTATTCAACGAAAAGTAGATCGAAAGGTCGCTGTTCTGGGGAGAATTCCCCCCCCCCCCCCACATGACGTGTGCCTAATTTCGTTAGCACCAATAGTGCAGAAAAATAGGGCAACAGTACTTTTCTTTTCAGTGCTTGATAAGATTGGAATTACAATCTGTACATTGTAGTTGGCATGTGATCCATCCGACATGGTGCACTTTTAAAATGTTCTGCGTCTGTTAAATTATGTAATAAATTATATTATCATTTTTAAACAAAAGCCATTGTTTATGTTCTGTCGATCCACATGAAACATACAAGTTGCCCATCATTCCTGAATGTTTACAGACGTGGTGGTATTTGACATCGATAACCTCGTTGAAGATAGAATATTTTATACACCCTGAAATATAATATTATTTAATACATACGACGGCTATATTCTATTGTTCAGATGTATCTATTGTTAATTCCAAGGAAGGCATCACACGAATTTACTATGGTTTGGGATATTTAGGTTGGGCGGTGGCTCACATGTAATATATACACTTTGTTGTAGCGGGATAACGTTTAATGAAATCTAGGTATATTCCCCGGAAACTGAATCAATTTGTAAGCGTGTACGAACTATAAAAAAAGTAACTAGAGAGCGAAAAATGAAATGAAATGGGGTTTGACGTCCTACTGTTCTGCTCCGAAATGGGCTAATGAAGACGGGCATACGCCATACAGTGTGCTATGAGGGAAATTTTGCCCGGACAGCTCCGCTACAGGCTTCCAACTGCCAAGGGATCTTTTGCGTGCACGCCAATGTGTACACGGGACCTAGGTTTTTCTTCCCATCCGAACGACTAGACAGCAGTCCATGTCAGGCCAACCGTCCTGCATCACTGACAAGGGGGAACCACGCCGGAAAATAGGCTAGTGAGCCAGCGTCTTACAAACTTAGCCACCGTGGCCCCAACAAGAGAGAGAGAGAGAGAGAGAGAGAGAGAGAGAGAGAGTTTAAAGTCCCTTTGACACAAATTAGGTCATTCCGGGACTACCATGGTTCAATTTTATTTTAATAATTCGCTTGCGCGTAGGGATCTTTAGCAGTGGGAGGAAACCGGAAGACCCGGAGAAAACCCACGAGGTTGGACAGGCGACCCTACTCCTTAGGCTTGTTCATTAGCCCACTCGAAGCTGAACAGTAGGCTAAATCCCATTTTCATTTCATTTCATAACGGGAATGGCAAAATGTGGAGCAAAAGATTACATTAATCCGGGCTGTTATAGTATGTCAGATCGCATGACTAATAATCAGAATAACCATTTAACCCAATCAAAGAACACGTCACTTTAAGATGAAAGTTATTTTTATTAAATACATATTAATTTAAATAATATTTATATAATTAGAATAGTTCATATTTCATCCGGCCATGATAAACTATGCTCCATAAATTTATCCACCTGATACACCAAACAGTCATATAATAAACACCACACGTCAAAATATGGACGATAAATCTACAACATAATATTATTTCATTTGTCATCATTTATAATGCTGTTGCTCGTTGAGTATGTCGCTTATTTACTGACCAGAATGTCCCTTGTGGGCGTGGTTCCCCGCGTCAATTATGCAGGACAAGGTATAGGCTTAAGGATGGGACGAAAAACAGAGGTCCCGTGTACACATTGGCGTGCACGTTAAAGATTCCTTGGCAGTTGAAATTGTTATAGTATTTCAAACCTCAAGACAAATAACCGAGAAAGTTCATCGGTATTTTTCGTCGTGCCCCCTCCCCCCTTTGTCAGTGGTGCAGAACCGAGGGCCTAACAAGGGACAACGTATAGTCGTTCGGATGGAACGAGTACACATTGGCGTGCACGTTGAAGATCGCTCGGCAGTTGAAATTCGATATAAGCGCGCACACTTTATGGCGTATGCCCGACTGTATTAGCCCGGTTGGTGCGGATAAGTAAGATGTTAAACTTCATTGCATCTCCCAATCTGGTTAAAACACAGATCCTATTTCGTTTCGTTTTTATAGTTCAAAATTTCGTTTTACTTGGCTTTACTACACTTGGATCTCGAAGAGTTGTTATTTAACTCGTGTTCTGAATGGTGTCAGGGATAAGCCAATGAAACGGTCTGTTACGGCGAGCTTTAGGCGTGTTTTTCACGGAACTGTGGGTAATCCCTTAGAAACATCAATGCTGATTGGTTAATCAAATGTCTGACGTCATAGGGTCATAAGTCGGTCTTTTGACCCCTGACGTGACCTATCGCTATAACTTGTCAGATCTTCATGTAGTGTAGGCCATCGAAAGTATAAAAAAACGAAACGAAATATAGATCTGTATTTTAATTAGATTGTTGCATCTCCATTTTATATCTAAATAGCTAATGTTTTATTAATCTCAATTAGCTGATGGAGTTAAATTATCAGATTAAAAATATCACATAAATCATTGTAACTCCTGGGCAGCAATAGCTACTAGTCAGTTGGTATGTTGACTCCTTTCTGACAAAAGGACTTCAAGAGAGAGAGATAGATGGGATGGGTTTAACGTCCACCCGACACAAACTAGGTCAATTCGGGACTAACATATGGTTCAATTTTATTTCAATAATTCGCTTGCGCGTAGGGGTCTTTAGCAGTAGGAGGAAACCGGAGGACCCTGAGCTTGACCTAGTTTGTGTAAGACAGGCGACCCTACTCCTTGTCACGTACAACTGTTGACTCAATGACAGACCTAATGATACAGCGCGCGCGTGCTTACCATTCGGCCATCCAACCACGCAAAATGACTTCAAAGAAATTATGTCAAATTGAAAATCATTTTGGATCAAAAGAAATTCAATTGACAGGTGGTGATAAAATTAGTGCAATCAGGAGAATGTTGTGTTTGTGTGTGTTTTATGGTCTTTGTCATCGATGGAGTGAGTCACGACTTCACTAAACTAACATAAATCATTCAGTCGATATTTTTAGGTGATCAATCAGAGTTATGGTATTGTTAATGATCATTGTATATTTTGCATTTTTATCCGTTTAAATTTGACAATTTTGTTATGCTTCAGTCATAATGATGTTTTTTTTTTTTTATTATTTGACCTCATTTAAACATACATTATGCAAGAGCTAAATCTGTCTATTGCAGGTCTGTCTTTAGGCCTGAAATGTTATCTAAATTATTAATTAGACATTAATTAACCTATCCAGACCATAATCAACTATCGATGGCATCGCTAGCCTGCGAGCTTTAGTGGATTATGGTCCGATTTACTGCATAACTTTCCTTCACGATTTAATAATTTAATGGATAATCGAGACTATGCTGTTTATCGTACTGACTTTAGTAATGATGATCGAGGCTAGGCGGAAATCGCTTAATTCTGGGTTCATAGTGGATCAATTTGAATGAAATTTTCAGCAAATTCCCTTTACATTATCTAGTTTGTAACTATTATAGTTAATGTATCTTTAAGTTGTATAATTAATACTAAACGAAATGAATTGAAGTGGGGGTTTAATGCGAAATGAAATGGTGTTCATGAAGACGGTGGTGTTTAATGCCCTACTGTTGTCCTGCATAACACCAAGTCAATGTAGACGAACATATGCCATGTATTGTGATATGCGGTAAATTTTTATAAAACAATACTAATTAAAATGAGGTTTAACGTCCTTGTGTTATGCATAAAACCGAGCTTACCGGAGGAAAGTCGTTAACTCAACATCATCCACAGTCTTCCACATTGCAAACACGAATTATTGGTCAATTTAAATCAGCATTGATGTTGTTATCTTGTCGTTAAAGGATGGGCTTCTGACATCCAATATTTTCAAAATGGTACACGAATCGCGTGTCACAATGCTTTGAGTGCCATTTGTAATGAAACGACTCGATGGAACGAGGCTAAACATATCTCGACAATAACTGATTAGAAATTACAAGACGAACAGAAACGATTGAATGTAAATCAGTTTATATACATTGCGACCCTTATCTGTCCATTTCTAGTTGCCAAAGAATAATGATAAAGCTCCTTTAAGGCGGGCATACGTCATGCAGCGTGTTGCCCGGACAACAGTGTTTCTTCTACGTGTACAACAATGTGTAGCCGGAACCTTATTTTCTTACCACCCAAACAAGTAGGCGTGGTTCCGTACCAAAGCCTATTTCGGCACTGACTAGGGAAACTACGTAACAAGTATTTCATTTTACCTATCGACATGACATTCTAGATTTAATGTCGACAAAAGTAACTCCCATATTATTTCATTTCAACAAAAGCATGAGAAAAATACGAGCGAATAAAAGGGAGATAAATCTTATTTTTGTTAGGTTAAGCAGAGTTGTCTCCCATTGAATGTTTATATTTAAACGATACTTCTATTTGAAACTACAGGGTTTATTTAATTGGTGAATTATAACAGGTTCGTATCAATGTCTCAATTAAATTCACTTAGACTACTGGCACATTACGCCTTGGAAATGAAATGAAACGAGGTTTAACGTCCTACTTTTCTGCACAAACCGGACTAGGCCTTAGGGAAGCCCTAAGCTTCAGTGTGCTAGAAGCGACAGTTTCCCTGGACATCGGCGTTTCCGCTTCCTCTGCTTAGAATTTCAACTTAAAATGGTTCGTTTTACGTGCACGCAAACGTATACACTGGACTGTGGTGTTTCGTGCCATCAGACGGGCTTTGGTATTGTGTCTAATACTGTGTCAGGTAGACTGAAATGATCAATTTCATGATTCAGGATAATCATTTCAGCCCACGCCAAATCTTGACATTTATTTACAATTCGGAATAAAACCTTATGATCTGTATATAGACAATTGGTATTTGCTTTATATAAACAATTCGTATTTATCACATTTAGATAACTGATATTTACATGTTTTATAACACATGTATTTAGAAATAGTTCTAGTCTATTGGACAAGGGGGTGGGGGTATTGGTGGATGGCCGAATGGTTAGCACGTGCGCGCTGTATCATAAGGTCTGTCATTGAGTTAACTGTACGCGACAAGGGTCGCCTAGCCAACCTCGTGGGGTTTCTCAGGTTTTTCTCCCACTGCTAAACGTGCAAGCGAATTATTGAAATAAAATTGAATCATATATGTTAGTTCCGAAATAACCTAGCTCGTGTCAAGTGGACGATAAACCCAATCTCTCTCTCTCTCTCTCTCTCTCTCTCTCTCTCTCTCTCTCTCTCTCTATTGGACAATTATTATTGCTTGTATTATACGTTTGATATTTAACTTTTTTCTAAATTCGTATTTACCGTAACAAGAAAACTAGTTTTAACTTCAAGAGAGAGAAAATGGATATTTATTTTGTATTAAGACAATATATTGGATTTAGATAATTAATAATTTGCTGTATCTGATCAATTGGTTTAACCCTTATTTCAATCTGATTAAAACACAGATCCTATTTCGTTTCGTTTTTATAGTTCAAAATTCCGTTTTACTTGTCTTTACTACAATAGGATCTGGAAGAGTTGTTATATAATAGGCAGTCTTATTGATGTGAGGAATTAGCCAATGAAATGGTCTGTTACGGTTACTTGTTAGCGTTCTCTGCGCGGAACTGTGTGTAAACCCCTAGAAACCTCAAGGCTGATGGATTAATCAATGTCTGACGTCATAGGGTCAAACGCAGCTTGTTTGACCTCTGACGTGAACTCCCACTATAACTTGCCAGATCTTCATGTAGTAAAGGCCATCGAAAGTATATATATATATATATATATATATATAAAAACGAAACGAAATATAGATCTGTATTTTAATCAGATGGACCTGTATTTAGACAATTTGTATTGAATCCATAGATTAGTATATATTTAGACAACTGGTATTTCACACATGAAGTGATACTTGTCTGTGCATTCTCGATCTTTAAATCCGTTGACGGCGTTTACCATACAGTGTTGTATGCCACCATAGTTATCTGGTGAACCCCATCCCCATCCTGAAGAATTGACAGTTTCGCCGTTTAACCAGTTCCATGTTCCTTCTGACCTGACGTCAGTCGATCCCAACCAATGTAACACTTCTGAAATGAAATGAAGTACGGTTTAACATCCTACTTTTGTCCACCAAGCAGTATCATATGCGGGTCTTTTTGCCTGGACAGCGGCGTTTCTCACTGTCTAATTCCAACTGCCAATGTTTTTTCTTCACGTCCACACCACTGACAAGGGATATACTAACTAAGTCACCGCGGCCCCACATTTTATTATAATATTAATACAAAAGAACGTGAAGTATTCCAAATTGCACATTGAGGATAAACAGTTTCTTAGGGTGCAGCATCCAAGAAGTAGAAAGCCAACGAGTGCCCTGTTCATGAGCTCTAACAGAAGTATTGTCCATATCTAAATCATGGTAAATGAAACTTCAAAGGCTCACTATACTAATGACATTTTTAGAAGCAGCTATATGATAACTGTCCTGATAATACAAACATATCTGCTCCACAGAATATCTTATGGACCCTATTCCTCTAACAGAGTAAGGCACAAGGGCACAAATTTAAGTAGGTCTGTAATTGTTCATGGCAACTTCATTAAATTTGGGAAAAAATAAAGGTAACCAGGTCTTGCCCAAACCGTGGGTCTTAGCCTGAAGTGACGGGCTAATTTCTGCTCACTAATGATTCCTTCGAAGACCAAAAGTTGTTTTATGAGACTATGGGCGCATATCTGACAATTCCCAAAAATAAATGAATGTCATTAGAAAAATAGAATGAATAAAAACAAGGGCTTGTATGGATTATTTCTAATTTATTTCTCGTTTTCCCTTATCTAGTGACATTTAATTACTTTTTTGAATTATCAGATATCCCCTCAAAGCGTCAGATAACTTTAATCTTCGAAGGAATTATTAGTGAGCAGAAATTGGACAATGTATGTGTTATCACTCGCCACGTCAGTCAGTTATATAGAAGGATAACTGGTGTTTTCCTTCTGCGTTCGTCACTTCTCTTTTTTAATATTTTCATAACGCACCTATCGTAGCAATGGTCTATGTGTTAAAATTATATTGGGAACGTGTTTAACCAGCTCTATCACAAATGTGATAATGACTGGCACCAATATTGACCTTTAATGATACGGGTCAGCTATACAATGACATGTGTCATATGATTCCATATTAATGACGGCATACAATCTTCTGTTCGTCTTTGATTGTATAGAAGACTCAGTTCTCCTACTGTTTCGTAAGATATGGAATATGTTTTGTTCCAGAAACCAACAACTGTTTCTTGATGTTTAAATCATTTACAAAACTTATCGTCGAGGCCTCAATGTTTCTGGGATTCTGCATGGCAACAATTGCACCCAGACTGTGTTCAGAAGCCAATCGTCTAATTATAGAAACATGTGTTGTTGACGTGCCATTAGATAACTGCTTACCACAACGTCACCTTTGTAAAAACACGACGGGCTATTGGTAGCCTGAAAGGCGTAGTTTTGAACTCCATCCGCGCTAAACCCCAGTAACTGTTTGTGAGCGGGATACACGGGCATATACAGATCTAGAGACCCACCCTCGTTTAAAGCCTGAATTATGGAAGAAGTGTGTAAATGCCCCTGACCGCGTGATATTTGTCCCATGGTGAACATTCCTAATAAGCTTCCACTTCTTCTAAATTAGGGAGGCCACGGTGGCTAAGTGGGTAAGACGCTAGCTCGCTAGCCTGGAGGTCAAGTGTTCGATCCCTACACTGGCAGAGAAAATACATCCAGATTTCCGGCGTGGTTCCCCCTTGTCAGTGATGAAGGGCCTGACAAGGACAGCTATCTAGTCGTTCGGATGGGACGAAAACCGAGGCCCCGTGTACACATTGGCGTGCACGTAAAAGATCCCTTAACAATTGGAATTCGGTATAAGAGTAGGTCGTAGTGCCACTGTTCAGGCAAAATTGCCCTCATAGCACACTGTATGGCGTATGCCCGTCTTCATTAGCCCAGTTCGTAGCAAAACAGTAATAGGACGTTAAACCCTATTTCATTTTATTTCTTATAAATTAGAGGAACTTTGGTTCAATCCTGTAATTGAGCGTGCCTTAACCACAGAGGCGGTTGATTGACAAACCTTAAACGAAGTCCTTCCTGGACGACATCCAGAACCCGCTAATTGACCGGCGGGACGATTTACCCAATGGTCTGCCGGTATTCTGTGATGGATAATGGCCGAAGACTGTCCATTATGTAAATAGAAAGAACAACTGAGGGGCGTTAGCCCCGAAGTTTTTCTTTGTATTTACATAATGGACAGTCTGAGGCTATTATCAAACTTAAAACATAGCACCATAGAGATACAAATAATGGATAGTTTTATAAAACAACAAGCCATAAAAATAATGGATATATTCTTAAAACAACATGCACATGCTCATGAATGCACTTGACAAAAAACTCTAATCATACAAAGCAAGCATACACGGACAGTCCAAAATATTCTACATGGAGACAACATGTTTACAACACAGTCGAAAACAAATGTTAATAATGAGAATATATTATGTGATAAGCATTTGGATACTGATTACATTGGTAATGTACTCGATATGGAAGATAATAGCCGTAAAAATTGTGATGTTCTTGATGTGGGGGGTACTAGCCCCCAATTTTGATTTAAAATTTAATATATACTCTGATATAAGTGACAGGACACAGGATCAAAAGCACAAACCAATTCACGAAATTCAAACTCAACTGTCATTATGGTGTAACGGTGATATATTTGAACGGTTTTTTTATAATCGGATAAAAATTGTGACCTGCATAGGTTCCACAGGTTCAACCCGGGCCCATAATCCAGGAAGTTACGGTCCGATGCACCAATATCGCAAGGAATCGATATCTTTGGATTATAAACACACATGTTCAGTTTCACCAAAATGGGCTAATAATTGTGACCTCTAGTCTGTACAGTCAGGGGCCGTAATACACGGTCCCATACAAGCCAATATCGAAAGGAACCGAGATCTTTGGGATATATACCTATATTTCAAGTTATGAACTGTAGAGTGTCCACAAAGAAGATGTGAAAATGTGGGCGTATAAAAAAGTATCATCGATCTAGTGCCGAACGTACTATTACACGGATAAGTGACATATAACGGACGGATTTAAGTGGAATTCTTTATGTAGACAAACACGTGAAATCAACATTCGGTCATGTGACATTTCGGTAACTATGAGGTTTTAAAGTAATTTCATGTTCTGTAAATTAATTTGTTCAGAGAATAAATTATCCCAAAATACATTTTTCAGATATGTGTCTATTATTGGTATTTTCTTAAACAATCGTCTATTATTTATAAAACTGTCCATTATTTATTGAAAATAATGGACAGTTTTATAAATAAAAAGCGTACATTCTCCTATATAATGGTTAAAAACATCAAAGGGTGACGTCATATCTATGTTTTAAATATAACTATGATAGAGAGTCTTCTATCTTCACCTGTAAATACCGTTATTTTTATGTGTCATGTCCCAATGGATACACATATCGATATATCTAGTTTTAATTTTAATTATTGATTATCCTAACTGAATGCCCCCCCTTTTATCCTCACAAAATCATATAAATATTAAATACAGTTTTAAGATCGATCCAACTGCGCGATGTCCACGAGGAACAATAAAGTAAAGTCCACAAGGTCTCGTTAAGAAAACAGAAAGAACTCCGCTAAACATTTCTTTTCACTATCAGGAACATTGGTAACGTGCCTTCACTAAATAAGGCTAAATTTATTGATTATTTGGTCTCCATCTACCCTGAACTATAAAAATGAAATAAACGGCTAATATGAGGGCAGGCATATTCCATTTAGTGTGCTATCAGGGCAAATTTACTCGGACAGTGGCGTTTCCACATACTCTTCTGCGAATTCCAACTCCCGTGAGAGTTAGAACCGCGATAAAATCCGGGAATCTCCTGTTTGACGTGGCCGCGTCATACCACTCATCGATTCACCATGGCTCGGTACAGTCACTCGTGTCTTTATCTAGCACTTATTGTGTTTAAACAAAAGTTTAAAATAAGCAAATTGTTAATAATTTATGTTAGTAGCTGATGGATTTATTGTAGCTGTTATGCTTGAAAGATATCACGATTACTTAGTTCACAATGGAAACGGGTATCAATACATTAAGCCATTATGACATACAGTGTGTAGGAGATGCATTATGCTGTGTAACAATCGGTTGCCATGCGAGATACTTTTGTACAATCAGGGTCCAGAATCCAGGATGTTACGGCCCGACATGCGTTAATATCGAAAAGAACCGCGATCGTTCGGATATATTGTAAGTTTCGTAAAAAAAGGATAAAAATTGTGATCTCTAGGGGGTCCACAACCTTGGTATTACATGCTTATTATACTATTTGCGTAAAGGGTAGCGGTCATTTTGTCAGGGAGTCTTTGGGTTATAAACATAAGTTCCATCAAAATCGATTCAAAATTGTGACCTCTAGAGTGTGCATAAGCTAAAAACGTGGTTTCTCTTACACTCAGGGTCCATATTTCATTACGTTACTGTAATATCGAAAGGAACGGAGATTCGGTCGGGTATCAACCTATATTTCAAGTTTCGTCAAAATCCCATAAAAATTGTGACCTGTATAGAGTCCACAAACAAAATGTGAACGGACACGCGGACCCACAGACGAACAGGGGCTACAGCATAATACGCCCGCATGCAAACGTGAGCGTTTAAGAACAATGAAAACTGTCAAACCCGTACAAAACAAAAAAGAATACCAACAGCATCAGTGATTTAACTCCAACATATAAAAATCTCTCCCAAAAAGATGAGATTCCGCTATAGTAGTAGGCTCGGTAGAATAGGATAATGCTTTGAATAGGGTCTACCGAAATCAGTTTACATCGTTGATTGATGAGGAGAATAGCATCTTAAAGTACAAATCCCGAATAAATGTAGATACATTTTGTGTAGGCGATTTTTATACGCACACATTTTCATGTGGGCGTATTATGCCACCGCCCCTGGCCGTCCGTCCACAATCTGTTTGTGGACACTCTACAGGTCACAATTTTTATCCGATTTTGATGAAACTTGAAATATAGGTCTATCTCCCAAAGTTCTCTGTTCCTTTCGATATTGGCATGTATCGGATCATTCGCATGTATCGGCATGTATCTTGGTTCCTTTCGATATTCGCGTATATCGGATCATACCTTTCTGAACTATGGGCCCTGATTGTACGAAAAATCTCATTTTTAGCTTGTGGATTCTCTATAAGTCACATTTTTTTCCGATTTTAAAAACCATTTAAATATATCACTATTCCACCATAATGAAGGTTGAATATGGCCGCTCTTTGTACTCAAACTGTGTAAAAGTATGTAATACGAAGGGTTGTGCCGCGCTGTGGACCCTCTAGCGGTCACAATTTTTATCCGGTTCCTTTCGATATTGGCATGTATCGGATCATTCGCATGTATCGGCATGTATCTTGGTTCCTTTCGATATTCGCGTATATCGGATCATACCTTTCTGAACTACGGGCCCTGATTGTACGAAAAATCTCATTTTTAGCTTGTGGATTCTCTATAAGTCACATTTTTTTCCGATTTTAAAAACCATTTAAATATATCACTATTCCACCATAATGAAGGTTGAATATGGCCGCTCTTTGTACTCAAACTGTGTAAAAGTATGTAATACGAAGGGTTGTGCCGCGCTGTGGACCCTCTAGTGGTCACAATTTTTATCCGATTTTGATGAAACTTAAAACATATCTTTATATACCAAAGATCTCAGTCCCTTTTGATATTTGCGCATTTCAGACCATAGCTTCCTGGATTATGGCCCCTGATTGTACAGAAAATCACTTTTGTTTTTAGCTTGTTCTCTATCCATTTCTTGCAAGATGTGGGCAAGATGTTGCCTAACAACAGCTGGTTATTTAATCTACAGAACGGTTTCTAGAACACCTGACAAAACTTCGCATATATGGAAGATGCAACGAGATTTCCCAAGCCAGTTTCGGGAGTATTGTCTGTTTGGTTGGTAAGGAAAGCCATACCTAGTGCTTCGGATGGGAGACTCAGGTCTTGTATAAGTTGGCGCGCAGCAAACTGATGATTGGAATCGTTGAAGATTATGACATTGCATAGGCGACTATAGAAAATAAAAAAAAGGACGTTGGCTCCAAAATTCCCGATGTATTGTGTTGACGGAGTTCAGATAGCTTGTAATTTTTGTTATACTTGTATTTAAAAATAAAGTAGGATTGTAACTGAATCTTCTAAGGTGCTATAAGCTAAACCACCCGTAAAAATTTCAAAACTAAATCCTCTAAGGTGCTAACCCACTTTTGTAACAAAGGGAATGACTTTGAAAGTTGTTATTAAATAATGAACAGTGGCTGTCCTTTAAATAGGATAGACAAAAAATGTAAATTTAAGGTCACCATAATTGGAACCTTTAATGATTATATTGTTGAAATTTAATCCTTTGCTGTGTAAATGTTGTCTCCTGTTTTAATATAAATGCCTATTTTCGAAGACATTGAGAACGATCACTCTGGTAAAATATATATAGCTGATTTGGGTATAGCTGTACATAATTATACAAATAACTAGAATTCCTAGAGCGTTAAAACAGTATCCACACCAGACAAACCTAGACGAACAAGGCCAAAACAAAGATATGTAACAAGGTGTAAATGCTATATAGAGAATCTCCTACCAGTCTTTTTTGATATAAAAAAATATCAAGACATGTTGATAAAGTAATAAAAAACGAGGCTCTGCCGAGTTTTTTTTTTTTACTTTATCAACGAGTGTTGATATTTTTTTTATATCAAAAAAGACGAGTAGGAGATTTTATTTATCACCCAATCCCTTCTTACATGCACAAATAGATAAATATCATTCTTTGCTGTAGATTTCACTTTTACTGAACATTACGGCGTAGTGATACATCATTTTTTGACAGCAATTCAACCATTGCAAAGTCCTTCGTATTGCCCTAGTGTTTTCATCAAGGTCAATTGAATAACCATAGTACATGTTTAATTTAAAAAAGTTACTTGTAATAAGAAATGAACTGTTCTTTGAAAATAAAAAAAAGTAGTTACTTTTCATCTGACCAATCAAATAATTCTCCTAAGGAGATATTGCAGTAGATTATGAAATATATCACACAAGCGATATCTACTGTAGAATGTATTATTGGGTGATAAAATATTTTATAAAGCGGTTGCAATGCAAGATAAACCCAAGTCTGCTTGGGCTGACCTAATAATGTATAACGTTTCTAGAAGTTAGCCGTTCTGACAAAAGAGCACTGAGCGGGTTGCGAGCTACCTGAAGACGTTCTATTTGTTCATTAGACTTAATTTGTAATCATAACTGTTTTAACTTTTATGTCGTGATTTACTTAACTATATAAAAGCATGTTTTAAAAAAACCACATCGTGTTCCGAGTTTTAGTACAAAACACAACGTGAAGTGATATTGAAGTAATATTAAAGTCCTTAGTGAAGTCCATATTGAGTTCACATTAAGAGCTGTAACAGGTAAGGTGCCGCGATGGCTCAGTGAATAAGACGTTAACTCGTTATCCTGGAGGTTCCGAGACCAAGAAAATTCATTTTGATTTTCCGGAGTGGTTCCCTCACTGCCAGTGATCCATGACAGATGGCCTGTTAAGGAAGGAACAACGTATAGTCGTTAGGGTGGGACGAAAACCCGAGGTCCCGTTTACACATTGGCGTGCACGTATATGGAATTCGATAGAATGGTGTATGCCCTTGTTGATTAGCCCAGTGTTCTGCTCCTATGCTGGGCTAATGAAGACGGGCATACGCCATACAGTGTGCTATGAGGGAAATTTTGCTCGGGCAGTGGCACTATCGCCTACTCTTATATCGAGTTCCAACTGCCAAGGGTTCTTTTACGCATCCCGATGTATACACGGGACCTCGGTTTTTCGTCTCATCCGAAGGATTAGACAGCTGTCCTTGTCAAGTCCCCCGTCCTGCATCACTGACAAGGGGGAACCACGCCGGAAAATCTGGATGAACTGTCTCGGCCAATGCAGGGATCGAACAACCGACCTCCAGGCTATAGCGAGCCAGCTTCTTACCCACCGTGATCCCCGTAACATGAAAGAATTGAAAGTACACCCCTTGACGGTTCACTGCCGAGACATAGAGTTTGTGGCAGGATTTGGTCGCCGTTACCATGAATTGGCTAATAATTATGGTACGACGGGGACCAGTGCATTATTGATAGACTATATAGCAAAGAAGCATGGGAGTGCTCATCGAAAATCAATATGATTCTCCAGTTAACTGAGGTAAACAGTGGATCATAATTAAACAAGGTTTTGTCTAAATCATTGGTTCGTTATTTAAATATGATAGATAATAAAAGATACATTATGTAAATTTTATATAAAAAGCTAGCCATTCTTGCTATAATAGTTCGAAAATAGATAATGTAAAAATGAATAATTTGAAAATGTCCTTCAAATTACTCTATTGCGAGCCAAGATATTAGACTTCGAAGGTTTGACAAGACGTGTGCAATAATTTCAACCACTGGACTGGTTGTTCGAAGCTAAGTCTCGCTCCTCCATTCTTAAATTAAATAAAGATATGTCTGAACCTTTCTAATCTATTTAATATCGAAAAAATCTGATGCCATCGACAGTTGATTATGGCCTGGATCAGTTAATTAATGTCTCATTAATAATTTAGAAAACATTTCAAGCCTAAAGAAAGACCTGCAATGGGCAGATTTAGCTCTTGCATAATGTATGTTTGATATTAAAAATTGCAGTTATCGGTTAATAATTGCAGTCTATAATTTCGGCTAACAAGATTTCATGACATAAGAGCATAGTTTTTGGAGATGTTTATCGAAAAATGTTGAAAATCAATAGGACTCGTAATTTGGATTATTGGTAGTCTCGATTGTGTTAAAAAAACCAACATAAACAAAAGGCAGGTGATGGCATATACGACCACATTAAGATGTGGGCGTATACACATAATCCTTACCAGTGAGATGTCTTATGGCGATCTCTACTTTCTGTTTAGTATTCCCTAAATAGAGATGTCCATTGTCCATGCTACATTGTTTCATGGCATCTGTCCACCCCAGCTCCACCGCATAGTACCTGTAACAGCATTTAGCTTCGACGTTGTCAATGTAGGCTAGGTCTGATGGACATATTTCTGGAAAAGAATTGAAATTATTTGTATTTAATTTCTATTTTTTTACCTGGATTATGAGATAACACCCTTATATATATTATGTCAGAATTTTCATGATACTTTTTCGAGACATTTTAAGTGCACTGATGAACAAAAGAGGTCGTCGTTGTTGTACCTTCGGTGTTCGTTAACTAGTCAAGTATAAAAGGTAATTTAAAGGAGCTAAATGGCAATCTCTAGCGCCTGGTTATTCCAGTCTACACCGATAGTATTTATTGCGCATGCTCTCTACATAAGAAAATGGCGTCACCGTTTGACATGACTTGTTGAATATGCCTAGCTTCGTTTTTTGAGTCCCTTGTTACAAATGGTGTTGAAACGCATTATGGTACACGATTCGTTTACCAATGGTAAAATGTTTATTTTGTCTTAAATATTGGATATCAGAAGCCCACCTTTTCCGGTAAGATCACAACATCAATGTTTATTTAAATTGGCAAATAATTCGTGTTTTGAATGTCGAAGATTTTGGATGATATTGACTTAGCTACTTTAAAGAGTGCTGTTGCTATATTTCAGTACTTCAGTATAACGCGTATTCATTGACAAGAACTTTTTTACACTATTCCCTTGGGAGATCTATAGCATGCAAATACAATGAACAACGGTTTTGCAACCAAGTATTACTATTTTTTTTTTAAAAGAAAATATTTATATTGAAATAAATATCAATCAATAGATAGACATAAATAAATTATCAAATAACTTCAACCTCGAAAATTTTTGAATAAAGTCGAAAATATTATGAAACGCGTGCTTGTCACTAAGAACTAGATATCAACCCCTTGCCTAAGGGCAAATAGGTTGCTATCTGACTTACATATCGTCACAAATTATTACCATTTTTGCAATATCAACCGTTTACCCTATGCCCGCGAAATTCAAAGCATACAGCTAATTACAAAGAATTTCTGTCGCATTAGTCCAAAAATTGAATTGTATGTTTTCGGTGGTGACTAAATCTTGCAAATATGGAAATGAACGCACTTCTGATGAATTCGATACTTGGATCAATCTTCTACACAGGCGCCTGTAACGTGAAAATATTTCAAAAATAATATTAAGCTATGACTAAGTATAATGTCTAAAGTCTGTTACGTCCATGTTCGTAAGCGAGAATATCAAATAACTGGCCTGATTCCGATTTCTAACTCAGGGGCAAATAACTCGTCTGAAACCGATTCTCTTTCAGTATATATAATAATACCAAGGCGAGAAACGGGTTGGATTTAAATAATTGGGATCAAAGTTGACTATATAGATTCCATCAGCCAGTAGCAATCACTAATTTTCGCTAGGTAGACAATCGAGTCTACGTGGACTCTTTAAAATTATCCACGTGACCCTAACGCCATTGTAGACACGATTGTCTACCTAGCGAAAATTAAAACGTAACAGACTTTAGACATATACTTAGTCACAGTTTGATGTTATTTTTGAAAAATTTTCCACGTTACAGGCGCCTGTGATCTTCTACCGTACCTTGAAGCTGAAATAGGCAAAATCTCATATTTCAGAGGCGTGTGGCCATTTTGAATCCAATTGACGGGCGCAATTGAGCTCAAAATCGGACTATATGACAAGTGGTACATTTTAGTCAAAAAGTGAACGATTTTTAATCTAAGGGACTTCACTATATGCCAAAGCAATTAATGTCTAGGCTATTTTTAGATTTCATTTGTTTTGTGGCTCTTATTTATAAATAAACGTTTTATTTCATAATGATACTTTATTTAACAAACGTCGCGGGTTTTTGTATCATTGAGTTTTCCTCAATGAACACCCACCTCCCTTATTCGAAAGCTGGCTCAGGTGCGTTTTCAACAGGCACATGGTAACAATTAACAGTATTTGAGAGTTGTCAATTTATTCGTTTATGTGCAATGAACCGTAAAAGTCTTGCAGCCCTTTTTCCTAATATTTTACAACTTTGCTAATGACATCAGTGCAGTTTTCAGGTTTAAAGTCATTAAAACCACTTGTTCACATTGTAAAGGGCTTAAATCTGGAAATTCAATCTCTGTAGGCTTGGGTGCCATAGGATTTGAACAGGAAGCTCAGGTGAGCTGAGTAATTAAGATGCTGGCTCGGTAGTCTGGAGCTCGCGGGTTCGCTCTCTGCATTGACCGAGAAAGTTCCTCGGAATTTTCCGACGTGGTTTCCCCTTGTCAGTGGTGCAGGACTGAGTGCCTGACAAGGACAGCGGTCTAATCGATCTGACGGGACGAAAAATCGAGGCCCCGTGTACATATTGGGGTGCACATAAAAAATCCTGTGGCAGTTCGAATTTGATATAAGAGTAGGCCGTAGCACCGCTTTCAGGGCAACATTTCTCTCATAACACAATGTATAGCGTACGTGCCCGTCTTCATTAACCCAGTCAGAGCAGAAAAGTAGTACGTTAAACACCATTTTATTTCATTTGAGTATAACTCCGAAACTGGTAGCGAACCTTTATTCCTCGGTCCAGCTGCACATAAACTCTAAATTGCAGCCCGGGTGTATTCACCAACCCCAAATAGACACACGACAGTCAAATATATAGAGAGATATAGCTAGAAGTTATAAGTAGTTTTACTTACTTTGGTAAGCCCAATAATATACCATATTTGGCTCTTCAGCACCTATACCCCCAGACCAGATTAAGACATTGTAAAGATAGCATTGTAAAGTCTGGAGATTAATACCAAATGACTGACATCCCGTGTCTGTTGTACATTTCTCCCCACATTCTCGAATAGAACCAACAGTTGGTGCCGATGTCCAATCTTCATATAAAATACCCTCAAATATAGTCTTCTTATAAACTTGTCCTGAACAAGTACCCGTTACGTCATCAATGAACAAAATTAAAACACTCATTGTAATCCACATGTTGTCTTTGAAATGAATCATGTTTAAGACATGATATGACACACAGCAACTTGAAAACTAATGGGTTGTTAAGCTCCCGTCACACCACACTAGTTCTCACTATGTTCTGGAAAATGTATGGGCTCAAACTGTGTCTGAACGCCGTAGCAACTGTTTACGATCTGTTTAATGGGCCCGATCAAACTGCCTTGGGCGGGAAGGGTGCTCTAGAACTTAAAAAATTTCTCCCCCCCCCTCCCCCTGCAATTAGACCGAGTGACAACGTTCTTAAAAGGAGATGGGCGTACTATGAACGAAATTGCCGTACTTCGATCCTACTATATAGTGTTACAACGTAACGTGACCGAGCATCAATTAGCGGGAATTCTGCTGAAATTCATCATCTACTGAGACAGGGTGTGGAGATTTACAGGGTCTGATCAGCAACTTGGGTCTGATCTTGCTGGCCTTCAGAGGAGCTAGAGCTTGGGGATTTTCGGGTAGTACTTGTTGCTGCTTTCTCACGGGCAGTCCTGACAGTTTTGCATACATGATGAAACACAGGAGGCAACTCTAGTACTAAATATTTGAATGTCTTGATCTGCACAGTTTGAAGCGTTGAACGGGAATAAGAAATGGCAAGAACACGCTGAGTTTTTATAGCCCTCGAGCCAATACGGCATTACACACGCAGTTGCGGACGTATTGGGAACGAGGTAGAACTAATTACCAACTGACCACGGACGGGCTTGGACTGCTTAGAAATGGCAAATTTACCAGCTCTGAACTTGATATTAACTGACTGTACGAGGTACAGACGATGTATTAAAGAGAGAGAGAAATGGGGTTTAACGTCTACTCGACACAAACTAGGTCATCTAGGGACTAACATATGGTTTTAATTTTTTATTTCAATAACTCGCTTGCGCGTAGGGGTCTTTAGCAGTGGGAGGAAACCGGATGGACGTATTAGGAACTGTTTATGAACGAACTAGGATCGTATTATATATATTATTTACACATTCTACACCGACCGCAACCCGTTTTACGATTTTCTAGGACGGGTGGGGCGGGTTTCCGAACTTGTTTGGTGTGATGTGAACTTTATTGTTATCTACACCGTTTGGCTGATGGATGTCTACATTTTTTATATCAGCGATACCTGAGTCGTCTTTAAAAAAATTGCCTCTCTTTGTTTGATCAAGGCTTCATTGATTTTTAACAATGCCGCAAAGAATATATAATCATATGTTCTCTGTAAGAAAGTGACAATGTTCGAAATTCCATTGTATTATTTATTTTTCATTATTTGCGTTTTCATTTTTTAATTTGCAATATATATACACTAGGTGTTATAGGTATACTTATTGCAAAATGTAAAATGACAACGCAGAGTATTATCCCACCTAAAAACACCTAAGGCATAATTATTGCAAATTGTATTTATCCCCTGTTACAATTCATAGTTGCAGGTTTATGCAAATATTAGGAAACATGCGGGATTTGGAAAAAAAAGGGCTAACCCTTCTTGCTATAATAGTTTAAAAATGATGAAAAATGAATTCATTTTGAAAATTTCAAATAGTTTTATTCTGAGCGAAGTTATGTATGGCTACTTTTATCGGGTTTCAGGCACAGAACGAAATTAAATGTGTATTACTTTTAATCCAAACAAGACTTTTAATATATGAGAATAAGAATTCGATTGGTAGGCCCTTTATGGGCTTGGCATGTGAATAAGTGTCAAAATAATAATTTATGTAACATTTAAAGCCAGAATAAACAGTATGTGAAAGGGAAATTAAATTTCACAAAGTATAATACACCTTAAAAATTATACCCAAAGACATCTCTTTACATAATAACCCGAGTATGGTTTGCTTTATTATATATTAATACTTTCTCAGTGTCTACATTAGAAACCAAACAGTGTGGGGCGGGCACGTAAGACGTTACATCCCATTTTTGTCGTATTCGGCAATCAATGCCGCACTGACCCAATTCGGTATGAACAGTATCAATCGGTTTGCGGGTATCATATTGCATAATAATCTGTCATGGGCTTATTATTGTACCTACTAATCTGGTATGGGGGTATCATATTGTATATTAACCAGACTTGGGCTTATTATTCTACCTACTAATCTGGTATGGAGGTATCATATTGTATAATAACCTGGTATGGGCTTATTATTCTTCCTACCAATCTGGTATGGGGGTATCATATTGTATATTAACCAGGCTTGGGCTTATTATTCTACCTACTAATCTGGTATGGAGGTATCATATTGTATAATAACCTGGTATGGGCTTATTATTCTTCCTACCAATCTGGTATGGGGTATTATATTGCATAATAACCTGTCATGGGCTTATTATTATTGGTATTAGGTTATTATGGGTTTATTTCTATTTAATAATCCAATATACTACATAATAGCCAGGTTAAATCTTTTCTTTATCGTTAGTAAATTTACAGCCGAAAATGTATCCAATATTTGTTATTGTTTTGACGGTTTACATTCGAGATTCCGCTGCACCCTTGTTCACGCTAATAAACTTTCCGTATCGCTCACATAAAACATGGTATAACACTGGTTTGATGGCGTGTTTAATGTCAACTACATTATAACCTAATGGGTGTATGATACCTTATGACAACAGTGATGAAAACTTCGTTACTGAAAACAACGGAACAGATCAATCATTCTCGGTATCCCCAGTGGTATCGTTCACTTCTACTCTACTTACCCCTGGGTTCATTCACGGGATATCCACGAATTCAAATTATCTGCCTTTGATGATTTCATTGGCACGTAGGTTGAGTCTACGAACCAATCAAACTACCACGTACCCACAAACGCCTGCAATCCGTCCCGGCCCAGCTAATGAAATGAGAATTAATTAGTTATATTTTTCACCTATTCGATTAACATTATCTTCATACAGTCTATATACATCATGCGTTGTTTTTTTGTTTTGTCTTTAAATATTTTGACAGAGTTTGCAACAACATTTTGGCGATCTTAGTTGCAATAAAATGCGAGTTACTTCCCTTTGTTTTGTATTAACTGAATCTTCTTTTTTGATTGATCGATAAAAAAGCACAATTATGAAGGGCGAATAATTTGACTATATGTCTAACCGCGAATGGGCCCGGTGTTTAGTGGAGTAGAAGGGAACGATACCACTGGGCATATACTAGTATATTAAGTTTCTCTCTGTGTGTGACACATTAGAATCCAAACATCATGGTGCAGACAACTTAGAATGAACCGAGTCTACAGATCAACTGGACACAGAACGTAGGGTGAAAGTCTTTTTAGTCTTTTTCTCCCTTTCCCTTTTTGACCCTTTTGCATGGCGATTTTTTGTTGACTTTTTGGTGACGAATCAAAGAAAGGGGTTTGAAAATACAATTTCTGCCAGGTTTTGGTGAATATTCATGATTTTGAGGCGGAAGGATACAAGAGTTGAGAGGTTGGTTAGGTTGAAATGTAGGACCGAAAATTGCATTTTTCTTGTCTCTACTTCCAGCTTGTGTATCTCAAGTTTTCCATGGTGAACCTCATACGTGCTTTTGGGCAAGAGGTTGCCACATGTTGCTCCATCTGTGGTAGAAAGCGTTCTACCCAATGAAAATTTGGGGAAAAGTTAGAGCCGGTCTAAGAGACGAGAATTAACATTAAAATCAATGGGAAAATCGTTAGTGATCTGTGGCCATAGGAACGTCTCACTTTTACTCAACGAGGCAACCACTTTGTCTTTTTAGCTGTAGTATCGGAACCATGGTACTAAAATAGAAACTGGAATTTATTTCAACAACATAGAACCCACTTCATAAATACAAACTACATGTAAATAGAAACAGTATAACATATTTACATTTTAGCGCCGGTTAGTGTTAAAATTAAAACGTTCTTTAAGTAGAACATATAAACCGTGAGCGGTTAAAAGGAAGAGTTGTCTCCCATAGCATATGCATCACAAATCAGCCAACTGAAATATTGCACGCTGAATTTAAGGACAATATTGGTGTCAGTCATTATCACATAAATACAAACTACATGTATATAGAAACAGTATAACATATTTACATTAAAACGTTCTTTATGTAGAACATACAAACCGTGAGCGGTTAAAGGGAAGAGTTGTCTCCCATGGCATGTGCATCACAAATCCGCCAACTGAAATATTGCACGCTGGCTTAACCGAGTCCAATAGAGCACGTGTTACAATTTGTTGTGTTGTAAGGGCTTTTCCGGCGTCACATGGCGATATAACTCGAATATTCCCGAAAATGCCATTGTTTTACGGTGAACGAGATTTCAACCAGACGTGCCGCGGAATTCATGCTCAAAACACTAACGCTATGAACACTATATATTATGTTCCACCGTTTGTTCAAGCCCCTGGACAGAGAGGATGACAGTGGCCATCCTCGGTTACCCAGTCAGTGTACTCATTCCATTCTACTCCACTAAACCCTGGGTTAATCTATGAGGGGGGGGGCACGTTTTCAAGTTATCCACCCTTGATGATTGCGATATTTTTTATCGACCAATCCCATAAATTGTTTTTTGAACAGGAAGTTGGCAAAGGGAAGTAATTCTCATCGGACAATGTTAGGGGTTGGCCTATTCTAAATGCGTAATTATTAACAACCAATTATGTATTATGTTAATGAAGACCGGACGTTCATATAATAATGTAGGGCAATTAGTTTTATTTAGAATCGTTCGTTCGTTCCAGGAATTTTATGTCCACGTGATATCGTAGACAAGTTCTTGAGAATCAAATTGTCAAGTATAAGTTCAATAATAATAAACATAACAGAATGACATATTTCAGACAAAGAACGAATAGTAATAATAATAACAAAAGTCAAACATATAGATGTTATACATATTTGAAATCAACAACACATACTACAGATTTTGATAATACAATTAAATATAAATAAATTAGAAATATATACATTATTTACATAAATCATTCAGTAAATGGACATGAATATGGTTATCTACCCTTATAAAAACGAAGGCGAAAGGATTGTTTTGTAAACTGTTTTCTGATTGGTTCGTAGACTGTAGCTACATTCTAGGCCAGGGCAGATAATTTGAAATCGTTGAAACCCTATGGATTAACCCAGGGTATAGTGGAGTAGAACGGAATGAGTACACTGGGTAACCGAGGATGGGCAGTGGCCGGTCGTCATGGATGAAAAGGTTGAAATATTTGGTATCTAGATCCGTAATGCCGACATCCCAAAATAATTTTTTTTTTATATCGGAGACATTTCATTTAATTATCTTTGAAGCTTTATGAGATACATTTGGTATCATAAGGTCTGTCATTGAGTGGTAGATTTTTAGATTTACAAACAGCTTGTAAATTTACAGTGAGTGAAAAAATAACTTCGGTGTAAATTTGCATTGTTCTTGTAAATAGAAAGTGACGTAAATTTACATTCACTCTAAATTTACACTGTAGTTGTAATTTTACCTCAAAGTTGTCTTACACTCACTGTAACTGCCGTAGATTTATATCTGTATTACATCAGAATAGTGAGCCGAATGTCCGTATTTGAGAGAGTTGGTACGCAAGTCTATGCGTTTGCTCAAAGTTGGAGTATTCATTGTTTAATTTAGAATTAATTACTGTTCTACTTTATATCTAATTAATATTACTTTGTTACATATATATACCTTAAGGGTAATTTGTAATAGGTTATCCTATTTCATGAAGTATGAATTAGGTCATTTATTATTAATTTAAGCTGATTTGGTAAGCTCTAGCATATTAAGGATTACTCCAGCGCAGATCGTTTTTCCCGGGCTAAAATGGAGGAGCCATAAAATATTTGTGCGTGATAAAAGTTAGAGTTTTCACGGTGACATTATTAAATATAACTGTTTTAACTAGTTTGCATGTGGTAAACAATCTGGGCCTGATGATGCTGTATACAGAGCTATGGATGCCACTTAGCATTTAGTGTTTATGCCGGCCGACTAACGGTACAAGATATTTCTTCGGTCCGGTGACGTCAATATGTTTCTGTTGGACTCATAATTCAATTATGATTATGTGACTATATCAGCGGTAAACGTATCTTATTTTAGACCCCGAGTATTGGTTGCAGTTACTTCGTTCTAGCAGTTACATACGTTTGTTATTATTTTTGACGTCTGCATAATTTATGATGTGATGGTTGATTCACAGATCTGCATGTTATAGAACTCTAAGTATTTAAGTAATACCTATTCGGTAGTGACTAGTATTTGAGCATTTAAGATGAAGGTTACATAAGCTTTAAGTGTTTGAGTTTTTAAGACGAACATGATACGCACACTGATCCGCAGTGAATATTTGCTTGGCCGCGACAATCACTGATAAGGATGACATTGATGCGGCTTAATGAGCTAGAAATATTAACTTTTTTCCTGCGACAAATTAAATTCTAAAACATTTTTTGTATATATTGGAAAAATAAACAAAGGCGTTTGACGTATTTGTAGTTAAAAATTATTTCCGATTTAGTGTAAATGGGTATTAAAATGACTAAAATGCAGCATTCTCTCCGAAGCAGTTATGTCTTATGTAAACAATGCACGCGCCATTCAGCCAATGATTCACACCGCGTGCTGTGACAGCACGTGTTAAGGTAGTCATCTATGACAGAGATATTATACGAAACTCGTAATTCTCTGTGAAACAGATTGCATGATATGATGTAAACTTTGTATCCAGTTTAAACAGTTAGTTTTAATAAACTTGTCAGCAGTAATAAAACCGGACTTATCAAGTTATTTATCCTGATAATAATGTGATATGTAAATTCTAACCGCCCACACATAGACCTCCCTCCTCCATTCCGATTTTGTGCCACAAAAGAGGTGTCGGCAGTTATACTCACTGTAAATTTACACTGTGGTTGTAAATTTACCTCAAAGTTATTTTACACTCACTGTAAATTTACGTTTTGTTTGTAAATTTAAATTTACTATTTAGGGGTACATTTACAAGTCAGTGTTAAAATACAGTGATTTTACTGGCAACTTTCTGCCAGTCATTTTGCGGTAAAAATATAGGCTTTTTTATCGACTTGCCAAATCGATTTGAATTTAGTGGAGATGTCATGTGACAGTATAGTCGATTTCAAAGTACTTTGGCGAGTTCGTTAAATGCTCCGATTTGCTGTAAACAATGGTTGTGGCTGGACACAGTTGAAAAAACACGTGACCACCCGATCAAATCGTCAAATCGCACCCTGAAGTGATTTGGCGATTTGATGTAATCGCTTCGGAAATCGGTGTCGATAAATTTGTTGATTAGGGTAACCAATTTGAATTAGATGGACGTTAAAGATGAAAATTTGATTGAATGCAAATCACTTTGGCTAATCAGTGGTCGATAAAAACGTCTTATAATTTGAAGTGTATATTTACTTTAAATATACTAAACAGGTTGACATGCAAATATGAAAGTAATGTTTGATGTGCTATACTGGGAGCTGAGCTACAAAATTCACGCCCCATGGGTCTTTATATTGCCATTAATCCCTGTGTCCATGCCATGGTTTTAAAAACTTAGATTTTAGATTGCTGGACCTTGGTCCTGGTGTCAATGAAGTTATCATATACAATACTGGTCGTCTGGTAGAGAGAGAGAGAGAGAGAGAGAGAGAGAGGGGATTAATGTCCAGTCGACACAAATTAGGTTATTTCGGGACTATCATAAGGTTCAATTTAAATTCAATAATTCGATTGCACGTAGGGATCTTTAGCAGTGTATGGAGGGGGGAGGCGGAGGACCTAGGGTAAACGGCCGACCATATTTCTTGTCACGTACAAATGGTGGATCGAAACCATGCCACTAGAGTCGATGTCAGATCCTACCACGTGCTTGCAAAGTCGCAGTTTTCACCCTCCATACACACACATAATAATACACTATATAGAGACACGAGTTGTTTAAAGATGGGTTCCCAGAAAAGTATTTATCAGGTGGTTATTTCCAAAAAAAGTATGGTAATTTTGGTATATATGGAAAGAAGAGATATCCAATCTTACTAGAAAAATACTGGATTCCCCGAAAAACACTCATGGAGCGTATACAGAACAAAAATGTAAGGGTTTTCCCCTAATCGACAGCCCGACGATTGGGAATTTCTGCACGCGTGATGTCAAAGGTCACACGCGAACATTGAGCGCTTGATGTACAAGTTGATAAACTTTATGAAGAGTTAGACGTACAACACTTTCTGAGATAAAAATGACGGAAAAAGACGCGGGTAGTGGATAATCCGAGAATTTAATTAGGATTCGATATTTGTAATAAATAGTAAGCGATTAAAGACAACATCGTGTTATGTATGCAATGAATTCTCCTCTGACTTCCAAGAGAGGTAAGTCACGTGACGTAAACATGACCTGGTTTGATCAAATTTGTATAGCAGTACATTCCTTCGCAATTACAATGTTTGAAAAGGATTTGAAGCAAAATTATGACAAATTAATTAGTTTGAATAATAGGTTTTTAGTCCATATATACCATTAAATCACCCAGTTTGTACGCGGTAACCCATCTTTAATTGGGTTCATTAGCTAAATTGTTCTAATAATGAGTATGCATGGCAGAACAATGAGTATGCATGGCATTCTATGCAACGCTAATTCGCAAAGGATTGACAACTTATTAGACGAATTCCAATCCTTCATGCGGCACTATCGGACGGATGTGTATTTAGTATTTAGTCGCTAATTGGCTGTCTGTAAATTATTTAAGAAACTGGATGTCTTCGGTAGATTCTAATCATAACTTTATGCAAACATATCTTTCTGTCTTATCCGCCGTAAGATAAGATTTTATTGTATCCATAAGATCAGCATACAAATTATACAGCAAATATTACAGCTCTACGCTTACCTTGTTTAGAACTGAGTAGACCACAGGGTCAGTCATTGAGTCAAGTGGCGCGATTTCGATCCAACACCTCGTGGAATTTCTCCGCCCCCCCCCCCCGCCGACCCCTTCCATCCTCCCAACCCCACAGCAGCTTAGAAACCCCCTATACGCAAGAGAATTATTGAAATACAATCATATGCAAAATGACCTAGTTTGTGTCGAGAGAGTGTGTGGGTGGGCGTACGCCTCTCTCTCCCCCTCTCCCTCTCTGAATAACCTTTCTTAATAGATAAATAATAAAACATTAATTACAAACAATTCAAGCCAATTAATTTATTTAACAATCACTTGGTTAATTTTTCTTGTCCTGAACGACACATTCTTTATGCTTGCAAGCTTATGTGAACCTGAACATTAAAAGCATTTTTCCTGGCCAATTTCTTCCTAAATTTAGATATAAAAGTTAACTGGTAAACATATTGTTGTTACCGAAACACCCCTTCAATTAAAAACAATCACTGGCAAAGGGGAACCACGCCGGAAAACCTGGATGAACTTTCTCGGCAAATGCAGGGATCGAACACCCGACCTCCAGGCTAGCGAGCCAGCATCTTACCCGCTTAGCCACCGTGACCCCCTTATAAGTGGACTATATAGATGAAAAATAATGAAGCCTTAAAAGGTCTATCAATGTTCAAGTTCTAAAGAGATGTACAATTACACGTTTCTTGTAAATTGTACACAAATTCTGTATTCAAACATGGTTGAATAGTATAATGGTGTGATAATCTGCTATCGTTAATATAATTAATGATTCTTAAATTAACCACTTTAAGGTCAACTTCCTAGTAAGTCGTTAACCTGTCGCCACTTTTCAAGCCGTCATTGGTAACGACGTTAATCCCATCTATTGTTTTTGTTGATTTATTATATTGTTTAATCTTTTATGCATTGTTCATCTATCGACATGTCAGTTTTAATTACATTTACTTTTATCTTTTCATCTGATTTTCCTTAAATATTACAAAATATGTACATATTACAAAATTTGTACATTGAAGGCAGTCACTAGTTAGGATCCCTTACTAAGTGCAGTAACTGGCCTGTCAGTACTGTATGACGATATATGTATATTTATGTTCCGGTATATTAAAGAATTGAAGAATCATTCGAAGTCTGTTATATCCGAAGAGAGAATTTACACCTCTAAAATAGTAGAATTATACATAAGAACAGTTAAGTACAACATATATGTACTTTTGACCAACATAGTTGTATCAATACAGTAAATTTATAGTACAAAAACATGCAGTGGTATTTTTTCAGCGTTATGTTAAAACCCCAATATAACTTGTCAGATCTTCGTGTAGTGTAGGCCATCGAAAGTAAAAACGAAACGAAATATAGATCTGTATTTTAATCAGATTTATCTGTATTTAGACAATTTGTATTTAATCCATAGATTAGTATATATTTAGACAACTGGTATTTCACACATGAAGTGAAACTTGTCAGTGCATTCTCCATCGAAAAATCCGTTGGCATTGTTTGCCATACAGTGATCTGTGTCACGATAGTTATCTGGTGAACCCCTTCCCCATCCTGAAGAATTGACAGTTTCACCGTTTAACCAGTTCCATGTTCCTTCTGAGCTGACGTCAGTCGATCCCAACCAATGAGGAGCATATCCCACTTCTGAAATGAAATGAAATGAAATGAAGTACGGTTTAACATCCTACTTTTGTCCACCAAGCAGTATCATATGCGGTCCTTTTTGCATGGACAGAGGCGTTTCTCACTGTCTAATTCCAATTGCCAATGGGATTTTCCACACCACTGACAAGGGAAAATCCCGGAAACTTCTTCGGCCAACACGCACTGGAACCAGGCACACAACGGTTAATGAACCAGCGCCTTACTAACTAACTAATATTATAATATTAATACAAAAGTACATGAAGCATTGATTCACCAGAAGCCTGGAAGTTCAAAATATGACAAAGTGCTTCATAACGTTTATCAAACATAGATTATCTTCTATACAGTTACGTGGTAACATTAATGCAATGCACCCCACGTGTTATTATTGACACTGTAAGGACTCTTGTAAGGATACACAGAATACTATAGATATTGGTCCCGTTTTATAAAAGACTTTGATAGCCTTAAAGGACAGTATTGGTGTCAGTCATTATCGTATGAGACTGTGGGAGGATATCTGACAATTAAAAAAAAAACCTCTAGTTGAAGCTCATGGCTTTGTCCCCTTAACCTTGGACTTTGCCCCAGCTTTGCCCCTCCAACCACTGATGTCCAAATTAAGATGTGAGCGTATTTAAATAATCCTTACCAGGAAGATATCTTATGGCGATCTCTACTTTCTGTTTAGTATCCCCTAAATAGAGATGTCCATTGTCCATGCTACATTGTTTCATGGCATCTGTCCACCCCAGCCCCACCGCATAGTACCTGTAACAGCATTTAGCTTGGACGTTGTCAATGTAGGCCTGGTCAGTTGGACATGTTTCTGGAAAAGAATTGAAATTATTTGTATTTAATTTCTATTTGTTTACCTGGATTATGAGATAACACCCTTTATCATATATTATGTCAAAATTTTCATGGTACTTTTTAGAGACATTTTCAGTGTCTGATGAACAAAAGAGGTCGTTGTTGTTGTACCTTCGGTGTTCGTTTCACATACACCGTCCTGGCGCACAGTGGTGCTGGGCCTGTGTGCATGCTGAATAAGAACAATATTGGTGTCAGTCATTATCAGATATGTAATAAGTATAGGATATTAACCGATCCGAGGGAGAGAAGGTTTATATCCGACATATACAAAGTCATAGTTTTAATCACCCCTAAATTAAATAGTCTCTCACATTCAAAGTCAACAATGATTGGATAATTGTAGGGAGCTCCGTTAAGCGAAAATTTTCCCTACAGAAACTTGCACTCGACACAGCGAATGTGCACGCTTCAATGGCTTATCTCCACTCGAAGTGATTTCTGGCTAATCACGCAGTACGATAATATTCAGCGCTTTAGTCTATGAGTTTATAAATGGCTATCGCAAATGCAATTCTCTACACATCTATCAACTATTACAGTCGTTAAAAAATCTATTGTTGACGATTCTGAATAGCAGTAATATTTAGCTTCTTGGTTATGATAAATTGCTTTATTATTAAGTGTACCGTTCGGGACTAACATATGGTTCAATTCTATTTCAATAATTCGCTGCAGCAGTAGGAGGAACCGGAGGACCCGGAGAAAACCCACGAGGTTGGACATGCGACCCTACTGCTTGTCACGTACAAGCGGGGAATCGAAACCACACTACTTAACTAAAAAACAGGCGCGTTCATTAATCGCACACGCGTTAACTATTCGCGCCTCCCCCTCCAGTTGTTAAGACCCAACATACATATTTAAATGTATCTATAATTTTAATGTCAGAATTGTTGTTACTAAAATCTAATTTTAGGGTGACCCACGCACCTACAGAAATACAGTCAACCGCTGATAGTTCGAGACTACCACTGAAGCGTGCACATTCGCCGTGTCGAGGCCAACTTTCTGACAGTATGATACTATAAATAGCCATGGCACGTGCAATTCTCTACAAATCTATCAACTATTACAGCCGTAAAAAAATTATTGTTGACGATTTTGAATAGCAGTAAAATTAAGCTTCTTGGTCATTACAGCAGATTTAGAAATTACGTTCGTTTCATTTTTTAAATCGCTTTATCATTAACTGTACCGTTAAGAGCGGCATCTTTTGGTTTAGTACAAATAATATCTTAGACAGGAACATGATACTAGCAGTAGTTTCATTTTACTTTTACAAGCTTCTTAAAACAATTGTTGAGCTAGCTAACGTGCTCATTTCTAAATTCAATTTCTTGTTCTAGCTTTATGTTATGTTTCGTAAAAAAGTAGTCTTGATTATCCCGACCTGTCAATCAGCCCTAGAATGGTCGATAGACTGGTTAAGCGAGACTAATTTCAAAACAAGGGCATGTAACCTATCTTTTACTCAAAAGTGTCTGGATGTTATGGACGACACATGGAACCAGTTTTCAGTCTATTATTTATAGATGATTATTGGTCATAGCTTATTAAGTACAACATGATCGTTTATTTAGTGACTATAATTGTGTGAAACTGATTTGAGGCTTGGCATATATATAAATATTGTGGCGAAATTGTCGAGATATATGGAGATATTTATTTATGGTGGGTCACCCTACTAATTTTAATTTTGCTGTACTAAACCACTTCCAACCCTGTTGTTGCAATGTAGTTAAATAGTTAACTAGTCAAGTATAAAAGGTAATTAAAAGACTGCTGTTGCTGTATTTAATTACGTATTCATTGACAAGATTTATTTTACACTATGCCCTTGGGAGATCTATAGCATGCAAATACAACGAACAACGGTTTCGCAACCAAGTATTACAATTTTTTTTTAAAGATACATTCCCGCGTACAAACTGGGTGATTTAATGGTATATATGGACTAAAAACATATTCAAACTAATTAATTTGTCATAATTTTGCTTCAAATCCTTCTCAAACATTGTAATTGCCAAGGAACGCCCTGCTATAAAAATTCGATCAAACAAGGTCATGTTTACGTAACTGCATACATAAGACGATGTTGTCTTTAATCGCTTACTATTTATTACAAATATCGAATCCTAATTAAATTCTCGGATTATCCACTACCCGCGTCTTTTTCCGTCATTTTTATCTCAGAAAGTGTTGTACGTCTAACTCTTCATAAAGTTTATCAGCTTGTACATCAAGCGCTCAATGTTCGCGTGTGACCTTTGACATCACGCGTGCAGAAATTCCTAATCGTCGGGCTGTCGATTAGGGGAACCCTTACATTTTTGTCCTGTATACGCTCCATGAGTGTTTTTCGGGGAAATACGTTTCTATCTGACTTACACATCGACACAAATTATTACCATTTTTGCAATATCAACCGTTTACCCTTCTGCACGTGAAATTCAAAGCATACAGCTAATTACAAAGAATTTATGTCGAAGTAGCCCAAAAATTGAATTCTATGTTTTCGGTAACTAAATCTTGCAAATATGGAAATGAAAGCACTTCTGATGAATTCGATACTTGGACCAATCTTCTACACAGGCGCCTGTAACGTGGAAATAT
The DNA here is from genome assembly GCF_932274485.2 of Patella vulgata. Lineage (NCBI taxonomy): Eukaryota > Metazoa > Mollusca > Gastropoda > Patellidae > Patella > Patella vulgata. The sequence continues at coordinate 13,198,537 of NC_065885.2, forward strand.
TTAAAAAATAACATTAAGCTATGACCAAGTACAATGTCTAAAGTCTGTTACGTCCATGTTCGTAAGCTAGATTATCAAATAACTGGTCTGATTCTGATTTCTAACTCTGGGGCAAATAGCTCGTCTGAAACCGATTCTCTTTCAGTAGATATAATAATACCAAGGTGAGAAACGGGGTGGATTAAAATAATTCGGGTCAAAGTTCGCAACTCAAGATTCCGTCAATCAGTGGCTATCACTAATTTTCGCTAGGTAGCAATCGAGTCTACGTAACCCTAAACGTCACGGTTGACTCGATTGTCTACCTAGCGAAAATTAAAACGTAACAGACTTAAGACATAATGCTTAGTCATAGTTTGATGTTATTTTTGAAAAATGTTCCACGTTACTGGCGCCTGTGATCTCCTACCGTACCTGAAGCTGAAATAGGCAAAATCCCATATTTCACAGGCGTGCGGCCATTTTGAATGCAATTGACGGGCGCAATTGAGCTCAAAATCGGACTATATGACAAGTGGTACATTTTTGTCAAAAAGTGAACGATTTGTAATCTAAGCGATTTCACTATAATGCCTACTGTCTGTTCCAGGCGACACTACGACTCGAAAATTGCTTACTATTTCTTCAATTTTTATTTTAAATGGTTAAAACTTAACGACCTATAAGTTCGATAAAATCCTTTATTCTCTTGTAAATTTCACATTTTTCGACACTAATCAACTTCTCAAAACATAAACATTATCACTGCGCTTGCGTAAGTTGGGTCACTCGTATATCATGTAGGGGTATAAGGTATTCCACAAATCGGGTGCATTCGGTTAATAATGCTTAGCGCGGGAGGATTCGCAGGTTTGTTTTGCGGCAGTGCGAGTGTATGTGTGCGTGATTGTGTGCGTATGTGTGTGTGTTTAGGTTTATCGGTATTTAATATTCCTTAGAGATATTCATAGTTCTGCATGTCTCCTAAAATATTCCTCACAGAACACTTATTTTCAGCATTAGATGGCATGGTAACCTTTCTGATAAAGTGTAAATATTGTACGATATCTTATAATTTTATGAACTTAAATAGTTTTGATTACCGGTATCTATTTTTTTATTTATATTCGCGTTCCACAGGCACACAAGATTTGTTTCAGATATTTTCGTAGATTAGATAAAAAAAAAAACGAATCGCAGAAAATATAATTCCTTGAATAATGGATCATCCTTTCATCACATGCATTTGCAAGTGCAAGATGAAGTGTGTATATAAGAAGGTGGATACTGGGTAAGTGATTATTGTTATTTACAATTTCAAGATGAAGATTACGCGAGATGTGAACCAATGTATCAATCGTTTATTTACTTATTTTGAGAAACAGATTAAAATGAATTTTATAAAAGTTCCAAAAAAGAGATTGCTTACGCATTGAATATACCCTTAAAATCCGTGTACGGGGCTTTGAAAAATGAATCATCTACAACGCAGGAAAATAAAAAAAAGCAAGGTCAACAAATGTTCAACAAAATTAGATAATTTTGACCTGATGACAATAAGAGAGACCATCCATAAACTACACGCCAATGGCCAGTATGTAAGTGCAGTTCATTTAAATATGTTTCATCATTGCTCTTCGACTTTTACATATATGCCATGTTCTGCATTACATAACCTTGATGTAATAATTGTCTACATAATAGTCTATATAATTGAAGGTTTCATTACACATTTTACAACGCCACTTGAGAGAGAAAGATGAACAACTTTCAAAAACAACTCTTTATCGGGCAATCAATGAAATGGGATTCAAGTACTACAGAAATCACGGTAAAAGATACGCGAAAGAAACTGTTGATATTGTTGCTGCCCGAAATAGCTATTTAAGAAACCTATGCAAGTATAGGCAAGTTTTCCATACGTTCACACGTTTTTAATAATTATTTTATGAAAATATTAGATTAGTCTGTCGAACAAAATTGTATAACTCAATTACTTATTCAAAAGTTGGATATTTTTAGGAGTGAAGGCTATGAAATTATATACCTGGATGAAACATGGTAAATGCTAACCAAGCCATCCATGGAACATGGACAGAAAACAGGAAAGGTAATGACTTTTTTAATTGCTTTCTTATTACGTATACTTATGCAAGTTTATATTTTTAATGTAGTATCTATGGATAGACATATTTTAATCATATGTTATTATATTTATAGGGTCATTGGGCATAACTCTCCCAAACTGCAATAGATTCATTTCTTCTGGTAAGGGATCAAGACTGGTCATCTTAGATGCTGGTTCGGTTGATCGGGGTTACCAGTAAGGCACTGCGAGTTAAACCCAATAGAGATAATTCAAGGTAATACTTAACACTGCAATTTGGACGGCAGTCAAGTTGACGGTATTGAAAGATAATAAATCTTGTCTTATCTGTGATGTTAAAAAGGGTTAAAACATTCATTTATGGAAGACTTTACTACATCTTATAACATTTTAAAGTTTATCCACATTAAATCAAAAATATTTTCATTTTAGCACAAGAAAAGGCCTATGTCGCCCGAAAAAATACCACTTTCAAAATCAAAGACGTTAAGCGTCTGTTCCTGGAGGCCAAGGCTAGTGTGACAACTACAGACTGGGCTAAGGCATGTCAACACGTCATAGACAAGGTGGAGGATCGGTTTTAGGAAGCGGGAAGATTGAATGAGGAAGTACCACCAGCCGTATTTTCGTTCGGGAGTGACAGCGAGTTTGGGTGTGAGAGTGAAGATTTGGGCGAGAATGACAGTGGAGAGAGTGATAGTGAAAAGGTTACTGAGAATATGGATGGCGGTGGTGTTGCGAATGAAGTTTCGAGTGATGATGATAAAAATGTGTGTAGTGTATGTGATTGTGAGTACCCACCGGGAAGTGGGTCGGATGCGATTGTGGATTGGGTGGGCTGTGATTTGTGTGAAAGGTGGATGCATGTGAAATGTACAGGGAAAGAGATTGATGTAAGTGCAAGTGTGGTGAAGTGTGTAGATTGTTTGCGTAAATTGTATGATAGATAGCGTGAATGTAGGCCAGACAACTTCTATAATTTATATTGTATATAGTTGGAGCATTTTCTGTGAGTTTGTGTAAATAAATGATTTTGTATAAAACAATTTATTTTCCGTTTTCTTGTTTAACAGGTAGACTGGCAGAAATTTAATTTAGTTCACGACGAATCAATATGAATAAATTAAATGTAAAAAAACCACCCGTGGTCTGAACACAAAAACGGAATTACGTGCCCTTGATCTATCAGGAGTTGACCTTGTGTGGCTACTACCCCGTTGCGTTTTCTATCATATTATCGATTGGTTAGGGGCATTTCACAAAATAAAAAAAAACTAAATCAAACAAGAAATAGAGTAGGCTATCTATAAAAATATCTTAGCAGCGCCCCCTTTTCAATTGGATTAAAACTTTTAAAAAAGAAAAAAAAACAAACAAGAAAATAGTATTAAAAGTCGTACAAAGCCAAATAAAAGCGACAGTTATATATCTATTATCCCAAAGCTAGATACTTCCAAATTTCCATGACGTGTCACTACAATATTAGGTCACACTTTGTATGTAGTTTATATCAATTTCCGAAAGCCACCAGACTGGGGCCGCCAATTTAATATCTAAGGCAGTGGAGCAAACAAGTGTGGTCTGAAACCAAATAGCAAATTCATATATTACCTCCCGTAAATAGCTCATTAAAGCAAGTTATATTCTACTGGGTCGAAACAACTATTTAAACATGCAAGTAGGACGAAACGACCCAAAGTCAAATCCACACCCCTGTTCGATTTGGTTTATTCCAGATAACTAGGTCAAGCATGGCTGTCTTCAATACCGCGAAGTAAATAAACAACGATTTTTCAAGACAGAAATGTTATATAGCTTGATCTGAAATTAGTTAACGTGCGGTAGAAAGTAAAGGGATGACAATTCCAGATAGGTCGTTAAGTTTTAACAATTTTAATTAAAAATTGAAGAAATAGCAAGCAATTTTCGAGTCGTAGTGTCGCCTGGAACAGACAGTATGCTATTTTTAGATTTCATTTGTTTTGGTAGGGTCGCCTGTCCAACTTCGTTGGGTTTCTCCGGGTCCTCCGGTTTCCTCCCACTGCTAAAGACCCCTACGCGCAATCGAATTATGAAAATAAAATTGAACCATATGTTAGTCCCGAAATGACCTAGTTTGTGTCGAGTGGACGTTAAACCCCATTTCTCTCTCTCTCATTTGTTTTGTGGCTCGGATTTATAAATAAACACTTTATTTCATTATGATACTTTATTTAACAAACTTCATGGGTTTTTGTATCACTCCGAATCAGCGGAAGAATCTAAGAGACTGCCGATGTGGTCTAAAAATTGAGTTTTCTTCAATGAACACCCACCTCCCTTATTCGGAAGCTGACTCACGTACGTTTTCAACAGGCATATGGTAACAATAAACAGTATTTGAGAGTTGTCAATTTATTCGTTTATGTGCAATGAACCGTAAAAGTCCTGCAGCTCTTTTTCCTAATATTTTACAACTTTGCTAATGACATCAGTGTAGTTTTTAGGTTTAAAGTTATTAAAACCACAGTGCCTGCAAAGCTAGCCTAGTTGGGGGCGTGGCATTTTGGGGCGTGTCTGTTAGGGGTAACCCACCGCATAATCTGGCAGTGGTCATTTATGACTCCTGTGGAGGTACTGAACAACTCCAAAGCTGTTTTAGGTGGTACAGATTTCAGCTAATCTAGCCTAGCTTTGGTCTAAATATTAGATAACTCTTGTCAAGGATACTCCACCACTACAAATGTCTGGCAATTACATAGCTCTGTCAGGGGTAACCCACCACTAGAAATGTCTGGGAATTACATAGCTCTGTCAGGGGTACAGCACCACTAGAAATGTCTGTCAGAGTGTTTTTGTAATACCTGAAGATGTACGGTACACTGCAGTAAGATTTTCGTGTGGTACACTTTTGAGCTAATCTAGCCTAGTTGGGGATCATGGCATTTAGGGCGTGGAATACCACACCCACCACCAGAAACACGGCAGACTTACATTCTGATGATACCAGATATACATATACTATTCAAAAAAAGTAGGGGATATTTGATTTTGGGGGCATAATACTAAAATATGCAAATGACTACGAAAAAAGTCACTATAGAACCTAACAGAAGAAACATTTCCAGTTACATGTGACGCCCAAACGCACCAATAGCTACCGCATGGAATGCAGGTGATGCTTGGGATCATCATGGGGGTCCAACCCAAGATTTGCACGACTCTGACTTTGAATGTTACAGTCATTGTGGCATTGAATGCCAGGGTGGAAACATCAGTTTAATTGTTTTAGTGACCAGAAAACAAATTTTGATATGCGTCGGCTTACCCAAAATGAAAGGTTACGTGCCCTTGGCATGCTACAGATCGGCACAACACAGGCGGTTGTGGCGCGGACGATGAATGTTTCTCAGTCTGTCATAAGCAGGCTATGGTCCAGATACCGTGATACACAATCTGTAGAGGACAGACCACGCTCAGGTCGACCACGCTCAGGTCGATTTATCCGTACCTTGGCCTTGAGAAATCGTGTCATCACAGCAAATCAGATCAGCGCTCGTCTTCAAACAGACACTGGTGTGAGAGTGAGTGGCCAGACGATTTGGAATCGACTGCATAGGGGTCACCTTCGCGCCCGACGTCCTCGCGTGATCCCTTGTTTGAGAGATCATCACATTCAGGCAAGACGTCGTTGGTGTAGGGATCGTCAACACTGGGATAATCGACGCTGGAGCAATGTGATGTTTTCAGATGAGTCAAGGTTCACTGTTGATTTTTTGGACAGACGTAGGAGGGTGTGGCGTCATCGAAACGAGCGCTTCCAAGACGTTAACGTCATCAGACATGATCGATTTGGGGGTGGTTCTGTTATGGGGTGGGGAGGCACCACTGTTGCTGGAAGAACGGCTTTACATGTTGTTGCAGGGCGTGTTACAGGCCAGTACTATCGGGACAACATCTTGGCAGTCCATGTTGTGCCGTTCGCACGACGTCATGGCCGCCGTTTCATCTTCCAGGATGACAACGCAAGATGTCACAGGGCCAGGATCGTTACAGGTTACCTCCAACAACAGAACATCACCACATTACCTTGGCCAGCACTGAGTCCCGACCTCTCCCTCATCGAGCATGTCTGGGACATGCTTGGACAGAGGTTACGTCAACGTCAACAACGTCCTGCCAATGTCCAAGAACTTGCTGCTGCGTTGCAACAGGAATGGGACAATCTGGACCAAAATGACCTTAGACGTCTCATTAGGAGTATGCCACGTCGGATCAATGCTTGTTTGGCAAACAGAGGAGGATTTACCCGTTACTGACTTGGTTGTGATGCTGTGGTAACTTTGCTGTTTGACCCCGGGTATCATTTTACCCTTATAATGGTCAGTCTGTGCCTTACTTAGTCTAACGATCATTTGGAATAAATCGATGAATGTGAACTTCATTTCATTTTGTCATTTGTTTCTTCGTCAGTTTCATTAGGTGACTTTAATAACACTTAAAATTGAAATATCCCCTACTTTTTTTGAATAGTATACATTGATACTATATAGGAGAAAATTGGTACACTTTTCAGCTAGGTTAACCCCCTGGGATCCCGGTCTACGCCGCTTTCCGGGCAACATTTCCCGCATAGAACAATATATAGCGTACATGCCCGTCTTCATTAACCCAGTCGGAGCAGAACAGTAGGACGTTAAACCCCATTTAATTTCATTTCAATATAACTCCGAAACTGGTAGCGAACCTTTATTCCTCGGTCCAGCTGCACATAAAATCTAAATTGCAGCCCGGGTGTATTCACCAACCCCAATTAGACACACGACAGTCAAATATATAGAGAGATATAGCTAGAAGTTATAAGTAGTTTTACTTACTCTGGTAAGCCCAATAATACACCATATTTGGCTCTTCAGCACCTAGACCCCCAGACCAGATTAAAATATTGTAAAGATAGCATTGTAAAGTACGGAGATTAATACCAAATGACTGACATTCCGTATCTGTTGTACATTTCTCCCCACATTCTCGAATAGAACCAACAGTTGGTGCCGATGTCCAATCTTTAAATAAAATACCCTCAAATATAGTCTTCTTATAAACTTGACCTGAACAGGTACCCGTTACGTCATCAATGAACAAAATGAAAACACTCATTGTAATCCACATGTTGTCTTTGAAATGAATCATGTTTGAGACATGATATGACACACAGCAACTGGAAAACTAATGGGTTGTTAAGCTCCTATCATACCACACTAGTTCTCATTTTGTGATGGGGACTTTATTGTTATGTACACCGTGCCTTGTTGATGTCTACATTATTGATATAAAATTACCTCTCTTTGTTTAATCAAGGTTTCATTGATTTTTAACGATGTCGCAAAGAATATATAATCATAAGTACTGTCCATTTTTCATTATCTGCGTTGTCAGTTTTCAATTTGAAATAATTATGCACTAGGTGTCATAGGCATACTTATTGCAAATTGAAAAATTACAACACAGAGTATTTATCCCACCTAAAAAACACCTAATGCATAATTATTGCAAATTGTATTTATCCCATGTTACATTTCATAGTTGCAGGTTTATGCAGATGTTATGGAAACATTCGAGATTTAGAAAAAAAAATGGCTGGTCCTTCTAGCTATAATAGTTCAAAGATAATGAAAAATGTATATATTTTGAAAATTTTAAATAGATTTATTCTGAGCGAAGTTATGCATGGTTAGTTTTATCGGGTTTCAGGCACAGAACGAAATTAAATGTGTATTACTTTATATAGATGAGAATAAAACTCAATAGGTTTAGGCCCTTTTATGGGCTTGCGATGTGAATAAGTGTCAAAATAATAATTTATATAACATTTGAGGCCAGAATAAACGGCATGAAAAAGGCAAATTAAATTTCACAAAATATATCTTAAAATTTACATAATAACCCGTGTATGATTTGTTTTATTATTATATCAATATATTAATAGTTTCCCCAGTGTCTACATTAGAAATTAAACAGGGGGGGGGGGGGGGTCACGTAAGACGTTACACCCCATGACCCAACTCGGTATCAACAGTATCAACCGTCGTGCGGGTATCATATTGCATAATAACATGTCATGGGCTTATTATTCTATCTACTAATTTGGTATGGGATCATATTGTATAATAAACTGGTATGGGCTTATTATTCTACCTACTAATCTGGTATGCAGGTATCATATTGGTATGCGCTTATTACGAATTTGGTATGGGGTGTCATATTGGATAATAACCTTATATGGGCGTATTATTGTACCTACTAATCTGGTATGGGGTATCATATTGCATAATATCCTGGTATGGGCGTATTATTGTACTTACTAATCTGGTATGGGGTATCATATTGCATAATATCCTGGTATGGGCGTATTATTGTACCTACTAATCTGGTATGCGGATATTATATTGGTATGAGCTTATTATTCTACATACTAATTTGGTATTGGGTATCATATTGGATAATAACCTGGTTTGAGCTTATTATTCTACCTACTAATTTGGTATGGGGTATCATATTGCATAATATCCTGGTATGTGCGTATTATTGTACCTAATAATCTGGTATGGGGTATCATATTGCATAATATCCTGGTATGGGCGTATTATTGTACCTAATAATCTGGTATGGGATATCATATTGCATAATATCCTGGTATGGGCGTATTATTGTACCTACTAATCTGGTATGGTGTATCATATTGCATAATAACCCTGTATTAGGTTATTATGAGTTTATTTCTATTTAATAATCCAATATACTACATAATAACCGGGTTAAATCTTTTCTTTATCGTTAGTAAATTTACAGCCGAAAATGTACCCAATATTTGTTATTGTTTTGACGGTTTACATCCGAGATTCGGCTGCATCCATGTTCAAGCTGAGAAAAGGTTTAAAACCCCGTGAAAAAATCCTCCGTATCTCTTTCGTAAAACGTGGTATAACTCTGGTTTGATGGCCTAATGGATGTATGGTACCTAATGACTACAGTAATGAAAACAACGGAACAGATCAATCATCCTCGGGATCCCCAGTGTATCGTTCCGTTCTACTCCACTGACCCCTTGATCCATGATATGCCTTTGATGACTTCATTGGCACCTAGGTTGAGTCTACGAACCAATCAAACTACCATGTACCCAAAGACGCCTGAAATCCGGCCCAGCCCAGCTAATGAAAAGAGAATAAATTAGTTCTATTTTTCACCTATTCGATTAACATTATCTCCATACAGTCTATATACATTGTTATTAATCATATGTTGTTTTTGTTTTTTGATTTATCCTAAAATATTTTGACAGAGTTCGCAACAACATTTTGGTATTCTTAGTTGCAATAAAATGCGAGTTATTGCCCTTTGTTTTGTATTAATTGAATCTTCTTTTTTGATTGATCAATAAAAAAGCACAATTATGAAGGGCGAATAATTTGACTATATGTCTAACCGCAATTGGGAAAAGGGTTTAGTGCAGTAGAAGGGAACGATACCACTGGGCATATACTAGTATATTAAGTTTCTCTCTGTGTGTGACACATTAGAATCCAAACATAATGGTGCAGACAACTCAGAATGAACCGAGTCTACAGATCAACTGGACACAGTATGTGGGGCGAAAGTTATTTTTAGTCTTTCTCTCCCTTACCCTTTTTCCCCCTTTTGCATGGCGATTCTTGTTGACTTTTTGGTGTAGAATCGAAGAAAATGGTTTGAAAATACATTTTCTGCCAGGTCTTGGTGAATATTCATGATTTTGAGGTGGAAGGATACAAGAGTTGAGAGGTTGGTTAGGATGAAATGTACTTCCAGCTTGTGTATCCCAATTTTTCAGTGGTGAACCTCGTACGTGCTTTTGGGCAAGAGGTTGCAACATGTTGCTCCATCTGTGGTAGAAAGCGTTCTACTCAACGACAATTTGGGATAAAGTTAGAGCCGGTCTAAGAGACGAGAATTAACAGTAAAGTCAATGGTGAAATCATTAGTGATCTGTGGCCAAATAAATCTTATTTTCGTTAATATGGTCTCAGACTAGCAATTATTTGCCCATTGACTTCAATGTTAAATGACTGTAACATCACAGGCTGTAGCTTTTTGCTCAACATTCCGTTGGTTCCAATCTTTATAGGCACAATGGAGACAACATTTGGCAATCTCCTCATAATTTTGTAGGGGGTTGACCATTTAGATTTTTTGCTACGCGGATTTGAAGTTGACTGGGGTGAAAATCTCACTTCCGACACAATGATTGCTCTGCAGAAAGACACTTTACACCCCCTATCCCTCCGCTGTAATATCATCAGTATTACCCAAAACTGCAATGAAATTGCAAATTTGATCCTTTTTCTCAAATTCTAGACCAAAAAGTCAACCCAAAAATGCAGGAAGAGGGGAGAAAAAAATTAAGGGAAAAATTGTCTATTTATAATTAATAGTTTTAGGAGGCTGACCCATCATGAAATAAAGGGAAATAATTACTAGTCTTAGGAGGCTGACCACAGTAATTGGATTTTGTGCTTGAATTGTAACCGAGCATTTTATTTGACACAAACAAATAGTTACATATAAGATTTCAAGGATTTCTAAGACTTTTTGTTTATGGCCAAACATGTAATCCTATGACATTTCTTCCAAATGAGTCCACACCCCAAAATGGACATGTAGATGTGTTTTTGCAGCTTAATCTTTTACATTTTGGATGTAAATCTATTATTTGTGGTGATCTTTTAAAATGTGGCACTTACAGGGCAATAAAATATTAATTTATAGCCTTTTCATACCCCTTTTATGCTATGTCAGAACTCCCTTTTTTCCATCTCATTTTGTCAGGACATTGATGTAAAGATTAAAACAACTTGCTTCCACAAAATATTTACACTATGTAATTTCAAGGATACCTCTGATTGTTAAAGTATTTTAAAAACTGAAATATTCCCATTTTTTAAAAAAAAATAGTGCTTTGCGATCCTTTTATTAGAGTGTCTGGTTGTCACCTAAATACAGCACTTATTTTACATTTATCAATCCATATTTTAATTAAAAAAATTCATATTTCTTATAACTAACTGTGTTTATATGTATGTATCTAAGCCAGGGGTAGAAGAACATGGCTTTTAGCCATATTCCATCAACAGTATTACTTATGTGGACACAAGTGGGATTTGTTACCACACCAACATTTTTAGAAGGTGGGCTTACAGGTTTCACTTTAGTTCCTTACAGTTACCTTCAATGCAACAAATTTGCAGCTCGTCTTCCTGTATACCGGCCAAGGTTTCTAGAAATAAATGCCTTTCATCCCAGACTTTCCCAGATGTGACTTGGTTGAAACTCTTTAAATCTTTTCGCAGAACTCACATTTTGACAAAATTAAGAAAGAATCTTCAATTCGAGAACAAAAGGCCCATGGACCTGAGCTGCAATCCGGTATACAAAACAGTACATAACTTTATAGGGTCACTATTTCTGCAGTAATTATTTTTTTTTTGATTCTGTATTATAATAATGTTGCAAAAATAAATGTGAAGCTATAAAGAAAAGAATTTTGATGATATATGAACTTATAAAACCATATAGGAGGCAGACCACCATTAAATTTCAAAGTAGTTCGTCTATTTATAGCAATTCTCTCTCTCTCTCTCTCTCTTTTCTCCGCTTTTGCATGCCCATTTTTGTTGATTATTTGGTCTAGAATGGACGATGAGGGTTTGGTAAATATTCATGATTTTGAGGCGGAAGGATAACGGGGTTATTAGGTTGGCTACGGCGATATGTACGGCAACTAGTTACATGTTTTTAGTATGCTTCTTCAAGTTTGTGTATCTCAAAATTTGGGTGGTCAACCTCATACAAATTTTGGTGCAAAGACATAACCATTTGTTCCTCTGTCTGTAGTGAAAAGCATTCAGCCCAACGAAAATTTGGGGAAAAGTTGGAGGTGGGCAAAGAGGCCAGAATTAACATTGAAGCCGAAGGGGAAATTAATGGTATCAGAGTTGTCTCCGATTGAATGTTTATGTTTAAGGATACTTCTTATATATGAAACTACAGGGTTTATTTAATAATCTTGGTGAATTATAAGAGGTTTGTATCAATGTCCCAGATAAATTCACACCTACTACTGAAACATTACGAGGTTTAACGTTTCCCTGGACGTCGGCGTTTCCGCAATCCGCTGCTTAGAATTGGCACGCAAATGTCTACAAGGGACTGTGGTGTTTTGTACCAGGGAAGGGCTGTACTGGGTTGTGTCTAGGACTGTGTCAGGTAGATTGAAGTGGTCAATTTCATGACTTGGATATCACTTCAGCCCGCGCCAAATCTTGACATTTATTTACAATTCGGAATAAAATCTTATGATCTTTATATAGACAATTGGTATTTGCTTTTTATAAACAATTCGTACTCACCACATCTAGATAATTGGTATTTACACGTTTTATAACACATGTATTTAGAAATAGTTCTAGTCTATTGGACAAGAGGGGGGGGGGGCGGATGGCCGAATGCTAAGCACGTGTGCGCTGTATCATAAGGTCTGTCATTGAGTCATTTGGCGTGATTTCGATTCCCCGATTGTACGTGACAAGGAGTAGGGTCGCCTGTACAACCTCGGGGGTTTTCTCCAGGTTCTCTCGTTTCCTACCACTGCTAAAGACCCCAACGTGCAAGCGAATTATCGAAATAAAATTGAACCATATGTTAGGCCCGTAATGACCTAGCTTGTGTCGAGTGGACGTTAATCCTCTCTCTCTCCCTCTCTCTCTCTTTTTGGACAATTATTATAGGTTGTATTATACGATTGATATTTAACTTTTTCTAAAATGGTATTTACCGTAACAAGAAAACTAGATTTAACTTCATGTAGAAAATGGATATTTATTTTATATTTAGACAATATATTGGATTTAGACAATTAATAATTTGCTGTATCTGATCAATTGGTTTAACCCTTATTTCAATCTGATTAAAACACAGATCCTATTTCGTTTCGTTTTTATAGTTCAAAATTATGTACTTGTCTTTACTACACTAGGATCTGGAAGAGTTGTTATATAATAGGCGTTCTTATTGATGTGAGGAATTAGCCAATGAAACGTTCTGTTACGGAGACTTCTTAGCGTACTCTGCGCGGAACTGTGGGTAAACCCCTAGAAACAAAACGCTGATTGATTAATCAATGTCTGACGTCATGGGGTCAAAAGCCTCTCGTGTGACCCCTGACGTGAACTCCCACTATAACTTGTCAAATCTTCATGTAGTAGAGGTCATCGAAAGTACAAATGAAACGAAATATAGATCTGTATTTTAATCCTATTGACCTGGGCCCTTATTCACGAAAACTTAAACTAAGATACAATCGAAATTTTAAGAAATACTGCAATTCGATTGGCTGACCAGTAAAATCAATTTGCATATATCCAATTTGCATATTAGTCAGCCAATCGAATTCCAGTATTTCTTAAAATTTCGATTGTATTTTAGTTTAAGTTTTCGTGAATAAGGGCCCTGTATTTAGACAATTTGTATTGAATCCATAGATTAGTATATATTTAGACAACTGGTATTTCACACATGAAGTGATACTTGTCTGTGCATTCTCGATCTTTAAATCCGTTGACGGCGTTTACCATACAGTGTTGTATGCCACCATAGTTATCTGGTGAACCCCATCCCCATCCTGAAGAATTGACAGTTTCACCGTTTAACCAGTTCCATGTTCCTTCTGACCTGACGTCAGTCGATCCCAACCAATGAACAGTATATAACACTTCTGAAATGAAATGAAATGAAGTACGGTTTAACATCCCACTTTTGTCAACCAAGCAGTATCATATGCGGGTCCTTTTGGCATGGACAGAGGCGTTTCTCACTGTCTTATTCCAATTGCCAATGGTTCTTTTACGTCCACACCACTGACAAGGGAATATCCCGAGAAACTTTGTCGGCCAACACCGACTGGAACCAGGCACACATCGGTTAATGAACCAGCGCCTTACTACCTAAGTCACCGCGGCTCCACATTTTATTAATACAGAAGCGGTCTGTAAACATAATCTTTATATGAATTCCAAATTGCACAACGAGGAAAAGCAACGAGGGTCCAACATCCCAAGAAGTAGAAAGCCAACGAGTGCCCTGTTTATGTGCACAGAAGATCTCATGGATCCCACCCCTATAAGAGAGTAAGGAACAAGGGCACAAATTTAAGTAGGTCTGTAATTGTTCAAGGCAACTTCATTACACTTGGGAATAAATAAAAGTAATCAGGTCTTGCCCAAACCGCGGGTCTTAGTCAAAACACTTGCCAGGAGCTCTAGCCAGTGTATAATATGATCGCAAATTGATTAAATTATAGGAGACAATAAACCTCTGTGTATGAGGTACCCAGCCCAGGTTACAATCATACACCTGAATAGCCACCTGTGATGGATAACCTTCAGAGTGAAGCCCTGAAAGAAACTGCCTTACTGAATCCACCATTGTCGATGGTGACGAACATACATGGGTTGACACCTATAGAATACATAGAACTGATTAGGTGAGGCCTCCATTAGCAGTGCAGGGAAACCGGGAGACCAGGAGAAAACCCCACGATCCTGGACAGGTGACTCCTTGTCAGGTACAAGCGGAGATCGAAAGTACGTCACTTGACTCAATGGTACACCTTAGGGTTTCACGCACACGCGTTAAAACACTAGATCACCCAATTACCCAACATCCATTGGGCCAGCAGACTAAACAGAATGGGTCGCATATGAAGTCTCGCATATGTGATAGAACTGGTTAAACACGTTCCAAATATATTTGCTACGATAAATGGGTTATGAAGATTTCACGAAAGGGAAGTGACGAACGAACGCAAAAGGAAAACGCGAGTTATCCTTCTAAATAACTGACTGAAGTGACGAGTAAAAACAGATACACGGGCGAATTTCTGCCTACTAATAATTCCTTCGAAGACCAAACGTTGTTATATGAGACTGTGGGAGGATATCTGACAATTTAAAAAAAAATAATAGAATGCCATTAATGATACGGGTCAGCTATACAATGACATGTGTCATATGATTCCATATTAATGACGACATACAATCTTCTGTTCGTCTTTGATTGTATAGAAGACTCAGTTCTCCTACTGTTTCGTCAGATATGGAATATGTTTTATTCCAGCAACCAACAACTGTTTCCTGATGTTTATATCATTTACAAAGCTAATTGTCTGTTAAACACATGGTAATGCACGGACATTTTCTATTTTTCTTTCATGTTCTCTTATCCAGTGACAGCCAATTCTTTTTATGAATTTTCAGATATCCTTTCACAGTCTCACACAACAACTCTTGGCCTTCGAAGGAATTATTAGTAAGCAGAAATTCACCCATGCATCTGTTATCACTCGTCACTCCAGTCAGTTATATAGCGGGATAACTCGTGTTTTCCATATTCGTTCGTCACTTCCGATTGTTGAAACCTGCATTAAACATCTATCTTAGCAATGATCTCTGTGTTAAAATTATAGTTGGAACGTGTTTAACCAGTTCTATCACATATGTGATAATGACTGACACCAATATTGTCCTTTAAGTCATTATGACATACAGTTCGTAGATGCATTATGTTGTTCAACATGCGAGTGTCAAGCGACATACGCACAAATTGTGCAAGAGATAGACAATGAACAAGCTAAAAATGCGACTTTTTGTACAATACGGGTCATTTTGTCACAGGGCCTTTGGCTTATAAACATAAGTTTCATCAAAATCGGTTCAAAATTGTGACCTCTAGAGTGTTCACAAGCTAAAAAAAGTGATTTTTCGTACAATCAGGGGCCATATTCCATTATGTTACGGTCCGATAAATGATAATATCGACAGGACTGGAGATATGTTGGGTATCAACCTATTTCAAGGTTCGTCAAAATCCGAAAAAAATTATGACCTGTATAGAGTCCACAAACAAAATGTGAACGGACACGTGGACCAACGGATGAACAGGGGCTGCGGCATAATACGTCCAAATGCAAACGTGGGCGTTTAAAAAAAAATTAAAACTGTCACAACCGTACAAAAAAGAATGTCAACGGCATCAATGATTTAACTCCAACTTATAAAAATCTCCCAGTTGGAATTCGTTGAAGATTATGACATTGCATAGGTGACTATAGAAAAAACCCAAGCACCTGGCCCCAAAATGTCCGATGTATTGTGTTGACGGAGTTCAGATAGCTTGCAATTTTTGTTATACCTGTATTTAAAACCAGCGGCTGCCAGGCAGGATCCCCCTTTTGCAAGAAATTGATAGAGAACAAGTTAACTCAACCATGTAACGGTGATATATTCAAACGTTTTTTTTTAAATGGATAAAAAATGTGAGCTCTACAGGGACCACAAGCTAAAAAAGCGATTTTTCGTACAATCGAGGGCAATAATTCAGCCAACATTACAGTTTAATGATGATATATTCAAACGATTTTTTTTTAAATCGGATAAAAATTGTTAGCTCTATTGCGACCACGAGCTAAAAACGCGATTTTGCGTACAATCAAGGGCCATAATTCAGAAAGTTACGATCCGATATGCGCAATTATCGACAGGATCCAAGATCGTTGGGTTATAAACATGCATTTCGAGTTTCATTAAAATCGGATTAAAACTATGACCTCTACAGGGTCCACAACCTTGATATACCATATTTTTTACACTATTCGCGTACAAGCAGCGGCCATTTTGTCCGGAAGTTTTTGTAGTATTTTCACAAAATTCGATGTCAACCTTCATTACGGTGTAACGGTGATATAATCAAAAGGTTTTTAAAATCAAATAATAATTGTGACCTCCAGTGGGACCACATGCTAACAAAGGCGATTTTTCGTATAATCTGGGGACATAATTCAGGAAGGTACGATCCGATATGCGCAAATATCGACAGGATTCAAGATCTTTGGGTAATAAACATACATATCAAGTTTCAACAAAATAGGATATGCGCAAATATCGACAGGATTCAAGATCTTTGGGTTATAAACATGCATTTCAAGTTTCATCAAAATAGGATTAAAATTGTTACCTCTAGAGGGTCCACAAACTTCATATACCATATTTTTACACTATTCGCGTACACTATTGTCCGGCAATTTTGGTAGGATTTTCAGAAAATTCGAACTCAACCTTCATTACGGTGTAACGGTGATATAATCAAAAGGTGTTTTATATTGGATAATAATTGCGATCTCCAGCAGGACCACAAGCTAAAAAAGGCGATTTTTCAAACAATCAGGGGCCATTATTCAGGACGTTACGATCCGATATGCGCAAATATCGACATGAACCAAGAACTTTGGGTTATATTCAAGTTACATCAAAATCCTTTTAAAATTATGACCTCTATAGGGTCCACAAGCTAAAAACGTGATTTTCGTATAATCAGGGGCCATAATCCATGAAGTTTCGATCCGATACATGCCAATATCGAACGCAACCGAGATCGTTTGGAGATAAAATTATATTTCAAGTTTCGTCAAAATCGGATAAGAATTGTGACCTGTAGAGTGTCCACAAACAATTGTGGACGGCCGGACCTCCGGACGTCCGGACGGACAGGGGCGACGACAATATACGTCCACATGAAAGTGTGGGCGTATAAAAATAGAATCATAACTGAACCCTCTAAGGCAATATAAGCTAAACCACTCGTAAAATTTTCAAAACTAATATTATCGTAACTATCCTCTAAGGTGCTAACCCACTTTTGTAACAAAGAGAATGACTTTGAAAGTTATTATTAAATAAAGAACAGTGGCTGTCCTTTCAATAGGATAGAGAGAAATGAGGTTTAACGTCCACTGGACACAAACTAAGTCATTTCGGGACTAATTTTATTTCAATAATTCGTTTGCGCGTACGGGTCTTTAACAATGGGGGGGGGGGACCGGAGGACCCTGAGAAAACCCACGAGGTTGGCAGGCAACCCTACTCCTTGGCACGTTATACAGCGCTCAAGTGCTAACCATTCGGCCATCCAACCCCCCTCAATAGGATAGACAAAAAATATAAATTCAAGGTCACCATAATTGGAACTCGTACGGATTATATCGTTGAAATTTAATCCTTTGCTGTGTAAATGTTGTCTCCTGTTTTAACATAAATGCCTATTTTCGAAGAAATTGAGACCAATCACTCTGGTAAAATATATATAGCTGATTTGGGTATAGCTGTACATAATTATACAAATAACTAGAATTCCGAGAGAGTTAAAACAGTATCAACACCAGACAAACCTGGACGAACAGTGCCAAAACAAAGATGTGTAACATTGTAACATGCTTAAGGGTGAATCTTGTGTTTTGATTGGTCAATTAGACACTGTCGATTGGACAATACCACCCCTCTGTTTTAGTAATTTCTTTTAAAATGCTAAAATAGCATGTTAAAATGTCCATAAACACTTCTGGTTTCGCATTTAGAGGGGTATTATTGTCCAATAGACATGTCCTGAGATTTTACATTAGAACCCGCGACACTAACGCGTCTTGAGCCCACATAAAGAGCTGTAACAGGAAAGGTGACGCGGTAGCTCAGTGAATAAGACGTTAACTCGCTATCCTGGAGGTTCCGGGACCAAGAAAGTTCATCTTGATTTTCCAGCGAGGTTCCCCCACTGCCAGTGATACATGGCAGATGGTCTGTCGAGGGACTTAACGTATAGTCGTTGGATTTGGACGAAAAAACCGAGGTCACGTGTGCACATTGGCGTGCACGTAGGGATATGGACCTTCGCAGTTGAAATTAGATAGTTTGGTGTATACACTTCTTGATTAGCCCAGTCGGGACAGAACAGCAGGACGTTAAACCCCATTTCATTTTAACATGAAAGTACACACCTGGACGGTTCACTGCCCGGGCAGCGGCACTATCGCTTACTCTTATATCGAATTCCAACTGCCAAGGGATCTTTTACGTGCATTCCAATGTAAACACGGGACCTCGGTTTTTCGTTTCATCCGAAGGACTAGACAGCTGTCCTTGTCAGGCCCTCCGTTCTGCACCACTGGCAAGGGGAAACCACGTTGGGAAAATCAATAGGATTCTGGCGTTAACTGAGATAAACAGTGGATCATTATGTTACAAATATTTATTTATTAAAGAGGCAACCATGCAAGGTTTTGTCTAAAATGATTGAAACTGAAAACAGTTCGTTATCTAAATATGATAGATAATTAAAAATAGATTTAAGAATTAACGGCTAATAATTGCAGCCTATAAATTCGGCTAACAAGATTTCATGACATAAGAGCATGGCTTTAGGAGGTGATTATCGCAAAATGTTGAAAATCAATAGGATTCCTATTATTAGTAGTCTCTATTGTGTTACAAAAAAACACAAACAAAAGGCAGTTGGTGGCATATACGACCATATTAAGATGTGGGCGTATACACATAATCCTTACCAGTAAGATGTTTTTTCGCGATCTCTACTTTCTGTTTAGTATTCCCTAAATAGAGGTGTCCATTGTCCATGCTACATTGTTTCATGGCATCTGTCCACCCCAGCTCCACCGCATAGTACCTGTAACAGCATTTAGCTTGGACGTTGTCAATGTAGGCCTGGTCAGTTGGACATGTTTCTGGAAAAGAATTGAAATTAGTTGTATTTAATTTCTATTTTTTTGACCTGGATTATGAGATAACACCCTTTATTATATATTATGTCAGAATTTTCATGATACTTTTTGGAGACATTTTAAGTGTCTTCTTGAACAAAGGAAATCGTCGTTGTTGTACCCTCGGTGTTCGTTTCACATACACCAACCTGACCCACAGTGTACTGAAGAAGACAAGAGATCGTCGTTGTTGTACCCTCGGTGTTCGTTTCACATACACCAACCTGACCCACAGTGTACTGAAGAACACAAGAGATCGTCGTTGTTGTACCCTCGGTGTTCGTTTCACATACACCGTCCTGACCCACACAGCTGGACCTGTGTTTCACGCTGAATAACTTAAAGGACAATATTGGTGTCAATCATTATCAGATCTGTGATAAGTATGGGATATTAACCTACCTGAGGTTGATATCGCCAAATAACGAAAATTACCGAACTAACCACGTGAATACATTGTTTATACCCTACAACTTTGTCGCCATTTTGGAGTTAATATAGGTTCGATATAGTCCACCATATTTTTCTATCGATATCTCAGTGTATTACATTCCAGAATCCGAAACAAGTGCAGTACATTATACTCTGATTTATATCATGTAAATTTAGTTTCAAATGCTTTTTGTTCATGTGGTTACGTTAATGAAAATGCAGACATTATTTGTTTCATTGTGCAAGATTTTAGTATAACACTGAAACTGGCAGCAAACCGATATTCCTCGATCCAGCTGCACATACACTCTAAATTGCAGTCCGAGTGCATCCACCAACCCCAAATGGAGAGATATAGCTAGAAGTTATAAGTAGTTTTACTTACTCTGGTAAGCCCAATAATACACCATATTTGGCTCTTCAGCTCCTAGACCCCCAGACCAGATTAAAACATTGTAAAGATAGCATTGTAAAGTACGGAGATTAATACCAAATGACTGACATTCCGTATCTATTGTACATTTCTCCCCACATTCTCGAATAGAACCAACAGTTGGTGCCGATGTCCAATCTTTATATAAAATACCCTCAAATATAGTCTTCTTATAAGCTTGTCCTGAACAGATACCCGTTACGTCATCAATGAACAAAATTAAAACACTCATTGTAATCCACATGTTGTCTTTGAAATGAATCATGTTTAAGACATGATATGACACACAGCAACTGGAAAACGAATGGGTTGTTAAGCTCCCATCACACCAAACTAGTTCTAGGAGATGGACGTCCTACGAACGGAATTGCCTACTAGGGAATGTTACAACGTGACATGGCCGAGCAGAAATTAATGGGAATTCTGCAGAGGCAGAGTGTGGAGATCTAAGGGGTTCAGGGATAGGCTCGGGAAGATCAGCAACTTGGGCCTGATCTTGCTGGCCTTCAGTGGAGCTAGAGCTTGTGGATTGTCTTCTTGCTGCATGTCCAACGGGCAGTCCTGACAGTCTTTTTTGTTTTGTTTTTTTTTGTTTTTTTAGGGGGGGGGGGAGTTGCAGGCATGATGAAACACAGGACGTATTAAGAACTGTTTATGAACGAACTAGGATCGTATTATATATATTATTTACATTCTACCCCGACCACAACCCGTTTTACGGTTATCTAGGACGGGGTGGGGCTTTTTGGAGAACTTGTTTAGTGTGATGGGAACTTTATTGCTATCTACACCATGTCTGGTGGATGTCTACATAATTGATATCGGCGATACCTCAGTAGTCTTTAAAAAAAAATACCTCTCTTTGTTTGATCAAGGCTTCAATGATTTGTAACAATGTTGCAAAGATATGTATGTATGTTTATGCTTATTGAATTTGGATGTATTCAGTGGCGCTTTACATGAACAATATATATACTAAGCAGCAAAACAAAACGTCAGGTTAGTATGTCACTATGAATAGACGCATTGCACAAAACTTACCAAATGTTTTTATTGTATATTTTTGACCACATCTCCAAGTTTACCTGAGCAATAAGACTCCTTCCGAAACACAGAATTGAACGCAGGAAATGTTCTCAAAAACGCAACGAGACTTCTGAGATGGTAATGTGTTCTCCATGATTTCCATGCTGCACGTGCTGTTCACCGGGACCAGCCCTATCAAATGCCCCCCCCCCCATACCTGGTTGAATCATTCACACTACAATGTCAGCAGCATGCCACGACTCACGACAGCTTGGAAGACTTGGAAGACTTGACGCTGGCCACATCGCCCAAGCCGTTGCCAATCACTTCCAGGTCAATGTTCGGACCATCTACAGGCTTCAGCAACGCTTTCGGGCCACCAACATCACAGATGATCGCCCCCGAACTGGTAGACCAATGGTTACCACAAGGCGACAAGACCGCCATGTTGTGCGACAGCACGTGCAGGATCCCTTCCCACAGGCATCCGAGACAGCACGTCAGCCAGTGGGAACACACGGAAGACCCATCAGTACCGATACAGTGCGACGACGTCTCACCAAAGAGAACATCCATTGCCGTAGACCTTACCGTGGACCGATCATCACCCCTCGCCATCGACGTCTACAGTGTGTCCAACAACACCAGAACTGGCGACACAGGCAATGGAGAACTGTTCTGTTCACAGGTGAGAGTCGGTATTGCGTATCAACGGCAGATGGCAGGACCAGAATATGGCGTCGACGTGGCCAGCGTTATTCTGACCAATGTGTCATGGAACGAGAATCATAGGGAAGTCCAAGCATAATGGTTTGGGGTGGAATCGGCTTGAACCAGAGAGTGGGTCCTGTGGAGTTCCAAAATATTGGCCCATGGAGAGGAGGCGGCATCACAGCAGTGAGCTACATCGATCAAGCTCTCAGACCCCACGTCTTACCACATTTCGCACGTTATGGAAACAGCGTTTTGGAAACAACGCCCGTGATCACACCATCAGAGTTACTCGAAACTTTCTACAGCAGAATGGTGTCAACGTTACGCACTGGCCAACCCTTAGTCCGAACTTAAACCCGATTGAACGTCCTACCGAGACCAAACACAGCCGATGGATTGCGCCAGGCTTTTCTGAGAGTGTGGTTCCAGGTGTCATATGGTCCCAACAAGATTTTGTAAGAAAGGTAAGTTAGTATTAAAAATCAACAGGGGGTTCTCTTGGAATAAAGTGTGCTATAACGAAATAAATAAATGCTATAACGAAATAAGTAAATAATATTGACCCCGAAGATATAGTACTTTGAATGCAACATACTTACTTTTCCTGTGAGGGAAGGCGAGGTGGCTTTCCCTTTCTTATTTTATTTAATATATCATTTTTGTGTATGTGTAAGGGGGTAGTGAGTTTTTTTTTAATCTTTCCTTGCAAATTTTTTTGGGGGGTGCGGGGGTTGTGTGTTTTGTCATGTTTTGGGGGGTTTTTTGTTAACGATATAGTGTAACGTTATCTACTGTTTATATTAATATAGGCTAATATTGTACAACAGATTCCAGACCAAGATGCTTCTGCCTTTTAATGTAGTAAATATCGAAGGCGATTATGGCTTGAAATGATGTCATAGAATACAATACGGTTAATAAGTGCATGCTACAGGGTTCTAACACAATTTCCTAACCAAAGCGGAGTTACTCTGAATTCTGGATAATTGCTTCTTTATAATTGTTATTATAATGACATTGTGTCACTTTCGAGGACTTTTACTTGCTGGAATCTTGAGAAAATCTTCCAATACCTCCCCGACCATAAAAAAAACTAATAACATAACAAAAGTGCATCACAGCTAAATATCAAGTGAATGATTTTGCCTGCTTGATTGCAAAATGTAACATTATGAACTACATGTAGTTGCATTGGACCTGCATTCCAGCAATTACTATCAATATTTGTACTTTGGCACAAATACGTCACACTAAATTCTCGGTATGGTAGTCTTTGTCAGATTGCGCACACCAAGGCCTCTGATTCCATAGGAAGCGTAGACAAGGTAGTACTGGGTAGCAGAGACTACAAAGCAAATGGATATACATATGTTCATCGAAAATAAATAGGTTAAACAATTCATACACCTTTCAAAAAATTTCCAGCGTGATTTCCCCTTGTCAGTGATGCAGGATGGAGGGCCTGATAGGGACAGCTGTCTAGTCGTTCGGATGGTACGAAAAACCGAGGTCCCGTGTACACATTGGCGTGCAAGTAAAAGATCCCTTGGCAGTTGGAATTCGATATAAGAATAGACCGTAGCGCCGCTGCCCGGGCAAAATTTCCCTCATAGCACACTGTATGGCGTATGCCTGTCTTCATTAGCCCAGGTTAGGAGCAGAACAGTAGGACGTTAAACCCCATTTCATTTCATTTCCTTTCAAAAAAGAACGGATCCTAAATAGATTTCTTTTGAAAAGGACCTTGACACTGGAAGTGATTATCAAAATTCTTTGACAATCAACAGGGTATCTGTCGTACACTTCTCCCCAAATTGTCGTATAGAACCAATGTTAATGCCGATGCCCAGTCTGTATATAATATAACGCCAAGTATAGTCTTGTTATAATCTTGTCCTGAACAAATACCCGTTTCATCATCTGTGAACCAAATTAAAACACTTAATATAACACAGGCGTTGTGTTTGAGATGAAGCAGCTTTAAGACAGGATATGACCACCCAGAAAACTTACTAATAGAATAGTGCGTTGTGATTTACACTTGTTCCCCGGAGGATTCTACATCATTGAAGGATAGTTCTACCTGGGTTGTCTTCAAAATTACCTCTAATTGTTTTATCAAAGCTTCATGAAATATTTAATGATATTTAAGTGGGTTGAGCTTTGTAAGAAAATAAAACAGTTAATGCCGATGCCCAGAAAACTTACTAACAGAATAGTGCGTTGTGATTTACACCTGTTCCCCGGAGGATTCTACATCATTGAAAGGCAGTTCTACCCCAGTTGTCTTAAAAATTACCTCAAGAAATATAATAACATTTAAGTGTGTTGAGCTTTGTAAGAAAATAAAACTGTTTGAAGTTATATTGTCTTAAAATCCCTAAGTGATTTTAAACGGGGCTTGGGACATTATTCTCAATGGTATAGCTATTATAATATGAATAATTTAATAGGCTGTATTTGTCTTATTCTGAACCATAGAAAGTCAGAACCTTAGAGAGACTCGATCAAATGATAAAGATTATCCACATCAATTAAACATACTGTGACAGACGAAACAATATTTGTTTCCGTATAGTACAGATGGTTACACCATAAGCCAACTGAGCTAAATACAGAAATACAATTTACTCAGAAATCTCGACCTCTTGAAGGTTTTTTAAATTTGGCTTATACGTTTAATACTATGGATTGTTTCCTTCGTATATAAAATGCATCAATCTAAACGCGCATTGTCGATTATCTTGAGTGTTCTTTTAATTTGGAATATTGATGATGTTAAAGGTACCTGTCCAGGACAAGTTTATAAGAAAACTATGTTTGAAGGTAAATTAAATGAAGGCTGGGCATCGTCAATAACTGTTGGTTCTATTCGAGAATGTGGGGAGAAATGTATGATAGATACTGAATGTCAGTCATTTGGATACAATAGAAAAAGTTTAAATTGTTATCTTTATGATTTTTTAATCTGGTCTGGAAGCCGCGGGACTACCGATTTAAATATGGTGTATTACTGGGCGTTTCAAAGTAAGTATACAGCAGATCAATGTTGTTTTAGTGGGTTAAACATTAATAGATAATGTATTAAAACAGAAGTGATGACTTTCTCATTTTTTTGTGGATTTACAATTCATAAATTTGCAACCTATGAACTGACCTTAATATCCCCATCGGACACTGTATCTAAAAGGGCACGTTAACATTTATGAATTGTAAATCCGTAAAAAAATGAGAAAGTTTTAACACATTATCCATATACTTAAAGATACATTATGGGAGATTAGATAAAGTGCTGGCAGTTCTCACTATAATAGTTAAAATCTAGATAATGGAAAGGGAATTTGCTGAAAATTTCAGTCAAATTGATCCATTCTGAACCGAGATTTTAGCGAACGAATTTTCGGCCTAGCCTCGATCATCATTATTAAAGTCGGTACGATAAAAAAAAACATAGTCTCAATTATCCATTTTATGATTAAATTAAATCATGAATGGAAGTCGAACAGCAAATCGGAACCTAATCCAATAAACATCGCAGGATAGCGATGACATCGAGAGTTAATTACGGTCTGGGTAAGTTAAATAATGTCTAATTAATAATAAATTCCGATTGTATATATATATATCTAACATTTCAGCAGTCTGTTTAAACATACATTATGCTAGAGATAAATTTACCTATTGCAGGTCTGTCTTTACACCTGAAATGTTATCTAAATTATTAATTAGACTTTAATTAACTTATCCAGACCATAAGCAACCCTCGATTTCATCGCTAGGCTGCGATGTTTATTGGATTAGGTTCCGATTTGCTGTTCGACTTCCATTCATGATTTAATCATGAAATGGATAATCGAGACTATGTTTTTATCGTAACGACATTAGTAATGATGGTCGAGGCTAGGCCAAAAATTCAAACACTAAAATCTCGGTTCAGAGTGGATCAATTTGACTGGAATTTTCAGTAAATTCCCTTTACATTATCTAGTTGTTAACTATTATATAGCTCCGTATCTAATCTCCCATGATGTATCTTTAAAATACAGATCTATATTTCGTTTCGTTTTTTATACTTTCGCTGGCCTACACTACATGAAGATCTGACCAGTTGTACTGTTAGGTCGTACGAGCGGATTTTGACCTTTTGACGTCAACCATTGATTAATCAATCAGCGTTGACGTTTCTAGTGGTTTACCCACAGTTCCGTGTATGTCACGCAAATATCTCGCTGTAACAGACCTTTTCATTGGCTAATCCCTCCATCACTTCAACCAGAACTCAGGTAATATAACAACTCTTCCTATTGTAGTAAAGACAAGTAAAACGAAATTTTGAACTATAAAAAAACGAAACAAAATTGACATTTCAGTTTTTACTTTAAATGTTTATATGATAGTTGATATTTGTTTTTATATTCATATATTTTTTTTGATTGTGATATAATTTAGCCTGTCTCATTTTTCACCATATGTTTGGAGCAATATATCCCGTAGTTGGAGATGATTGACATAAAAACCCATTTCATTCATTTGCGATCGTAGTGCGCTCTTCCTTCCGTTCACATTTGTTTGTGGACACTCTGCATGTTACAATTTTAATCCGATTTTGACGAAACAATCTCAGTTCCTTTTGATTTTGGCATGTTTCCGACCGTAACTTCGTGGATTATGGACCCTCTAGGGGTCACAATTTTGATGAAACTTAAAATGTATGTTTATATCCCAAAGATCTCGGTTCAATTCAATATTCACGCGCATATCGGAACGTAACTTCCTGAATTATGATCCCCTACTTGTTGAAAAAAAATCGCGTTTCAATACATCATCGTTGCAACCTAATGACGGTTGAGTTCGAATTTCTTGAAAATCGGACCGAAACTTCCCGACAAAATGACCACTCTTTGTACGTAAATAGCGTAAACCTATGTAATACCAAGGTTGTGGACCCTGTAGAGGTCATATTTTTTATTAGATTTTGATGAAACTTTACATATATGTTTATAGCCCAAAGATCTCGGTTCTTGTCTATATTAGCGTATATCGGACGGTAACTTCCTGGATTATGACCCCTGATTGTATGTAAAATCGCGTTTTAAGCTTGTGGACCCTCTAGAAGTCATAATTTTTATCCGATATAAGAACACGTTTAAATATATCACCGTTACACCATAATGACAGTTAAGTTCGATTTCGTGAAAATCGGACCGAAACTGCCCAACAAAATGGCCGCTTTTGACGAATATATGTTTATATTCCAATGATATCTGTTCCTTTCGATATTCGCGCATATCGGACCGTAACGTCCTGCATTATGGCCCCTGATTGTACGAAAAATCAACTTTTAAAAGCTTGTTCTCTGTCCGTCTCTTGCAAAATGCGGGCGTATTTTGCATGACAACCGCTTGTAAAAACATTTCGACGGGTTTTAGGAAACAATTAATCACGTTAAAATAGAATTTCGCTGAATTGGTCCGTTAATTAAATTTAAGATTGGTATCCGATCACACAGAGTCCCACTTTTGTTTTCAGCTCCCCGATACCTCCATGTTCCTGAAGCAACGACTGCGAGTTTTACAACATCTGGCCGTTGCTTGTTTACTTCACAATTCCCGATCTTATAGCTATGTTATCTACAGACAAGTGAGCAGTAGCGTCCAATCAGAGGTTGTGACATCGCGACCTCCACGGAAACCTTGACATTGAATGAACCTTGAACTTTGCAACTCGATTATCACAGATAGACATTTTAGCATGAAAGTGCAAGACTTGGTATTCTCGACGATAGAGGAATCTGATAGGCTCGCAAGTTGAGCTTGTTCCTAATCGAAATTAGTGCCAAAATATGCAGGGTATTAGGTGAAGGCCTTGAAAAGATGTTAAAGCGAGATCAAGCCTTCTACTGAAGATGCGATACCTCAGAGTAATATATAAAGACTTAACGAGTAAAAGTGCATAGTTGACATGTAGTTAATTACAAAGAATTGCTAGCGCGATGGCCCAAAAATTGAACTGTGTATTTTTGGTAACTGAAATTGTAAATGTGGTAGTGAAAGTACTTAGGATAGTCAGTGGGCGCTAATCATCAATTTCGATGCATGTGATCAGAGGCGGCCATATTGAATCTAGAATTGCGGCCGCAAATGTGGTCAGGCCGCATATGCACTCTTATTCAAAAGATGGTACCAAAAACTACCTGCATTTCAATGTTCATGCTTTTGTTAAAAGGTGAACAATCTTTCAGCTAAGCGCACTGACAGTTGGTTCCCCCTTTCATAACCAAAAACTACCTGCATTTCAATGTTCATGCTTTTGTTAAAAGGTAAACAATCTTTCAGCTAAGCGCACTGACAGTTGGTTCCCCCTTTCATAACAAAAAAATATCTGCATTTCAATGTTCATGCTTTTGTTAAAAGGTAAACAATCTTTCAGCTAAGCGCACTGACAGTTGGTTCCCCCTTTCATAACCATTTTATCGACATTATAAATTGTATGTTTGGGAGTATGGTGGAAATAATGTCAATAAAAATTAAATGTTTATCATCTGTTCGTAACCATATAACACAATCTCCTGGTATTGTCTAGGGATCTCTTGAACTTAGTGTTTCTCCCAATCAATGTCGTTTGTGCTTATTTTACGTGACTATGTTTATATTCGGAATATTTCTTATATTTTAGAAACGTGTCCAGTATCAAAGGGCTACAGTCTGTATGAAACTGGAACTGCGCGTTTTTGCAGTATAATAATTAGCGAAAGTAAAACATGGGCGGACGCTATGGCAAGATGTTATGAGGACGGTGGTCATCTACTGATGCCTAATACACAGGATAAGATAACTCTTGCCGTGAAACTTATCTTTCGAAATCGTAAGTTGATACTGCAGGTAGCCTAATTGCAATAGTCTTTCAAAAGTATGTCCGTCGAAATATTCGAAATGATATTAATGCCCTACACTTTGACCGGGATAATGATTAGACGCTTACTTCTTGCAGTGTGCTACGAGGGACACATTGCCCATGCAGTGGCGTTAACAGTTACCCTTCAACGCATTCCAACTATAGGGGCACTTTTACGTACGCTCTATTACGAATGAGGAACTTTTTCGGTCAAGGCCCGGCCCGGCATTGAACCCCGAACCACCTTTTTAGTGTACCGATACCATACTCATCAGCCAACGCTAAATACTTGACCAGTCCTGCTACACGTCGGAGAGTGTCTTTTTGCATATCTGGTAGATTGGCATAGGTCTAAGAAAGTATTTTAACATGCCCATGGCTTTATCGTTGAACGTACAATTACCCCGCAAAACAACCGACGAAAATCAACTGTTGACCCTGGCCAAAGCGGTCTATCATTTTAAGTCATACATAAGTAGTCAGATGCCGTCAAACCAAATGGCGGGTGACGGGGGGGGGGCACGGTGGCTATGTGGGTAAGACGCTGGCTCGCTA
Source organism: Patella vulgata (assembly GCF_932274485.2). Lineage (NCBI taxonomy): Eukaryota > Metazoa > Mollusca > Gastropoda > Patellidae > Patella > Patella vulgata. Next base: position 13,228,354 of record NC_065885.2, read on the forward strand.
GCCTGGAGATTGGGTGTTCGATCCTTGCAGTGGCCGAGAAAGTTCATCCAGATTTTCCGGGTTCCCCCTTGTCAGTGAGGGCCTAACAAGGACAGCTGTCTAGTCGTTCGGGTGGGACGAAAAACCGAGGTCCCGTGTACACATTGGCGTACATGTAAAAGATCCCTTGACAGTTGGAATTCGATATAAGAGTAGGCCGTAGTGCCGCTGTACGGGCAAAATTTCCATCATAGCATACTGTATGGCGTATGCCCGTCTTCATTAGACCAGTCGGAGCAGAACAGTAGGACGTTAAACCGCATTTTATTTCATTTCTCTAAATGGAGGACTTGACTTTTAAAACGAAGACAACCACACAAACGGATTTCAGAATCGGTTTACTTACATGACTTTTGAGCGAGCCAATACCAGCGTGGACGTTTATTATGCAGATCGAACATTCAGTTGGTCAAGCAGGAACATCCGTTCAATATAGTAGCACCATTTCCAGTCAGTTTTTAAAAACCATTACTTGTATTAATGCGAAGGATTGTAGAATATTCTCTCAGATTTTAAAAATGTAAAGGATTTTAGAATATTTCTAATATATTAAAAATGTAAAAGATTCTAAATTTTTTGATATCATTTTTTCAGTTGGTGACCAGATTGTTCATCTTGGGGCGACTGATATCAATGAAGAAGGGGTGTGGAACTGGTTAAATGGTGAACCAATTGTTAATGATCTAATTAAAACAAATAACGCCAATGGAATGCAACATTGTTTAGTCTACCATGATAAAGATTGGCTGGATGACGTGTCATGTACAACTGAAACGCCATTTCTTTGTGAAATTCCTGTTGCCTAGAATATAAGTAAAACAAAATCAAGTGCCATCGATCCTGACATTAATATTAAATCACTAATGGTGTCAATACATAGTTTGGTCGTTGGAACATTCACATCGTAAAGCTCTGTATAATATTTAGATATATATGATTTAAGTTGATTTCAAAGTTTACATTTAAGTCTTATCTGTATTTCTTATTTATTGCATTTGTGTATTTAATTTCTGCAGCATATTTTGTAAAGCGCACGTGAGCACTCTTAGTCCTGGAAATTGTGCTCTATAAAAAATGTATAATAATAAATAGGACTTGTAAAGTCCAAGTACGCATCTTTAATCTAGATTTTAGAAGTCTGGATGTACTTGTGTTCATTAGTATTAATAGTATGCTATAAATTTATGTTAGGTTAATCAAGTCTACTAGAGCTTTAGTGTTGCCTAGCAACTTCACTTCTGCAGGGTGTTGGTGGCAGGTGACAATAAAGTTTGATGGAGAGTGGGCTAGATATTAATTTTTTTACCGTTTGACGGTCTGTTTTGTTAGTGATATGTGATTGTGGATTGCTAGAATTGTGAATATTTCTCCGCGAAATAATTGTGAACATTTGTAATCATCTTTTGTGACTGAGTTTATAATATATTTGTAAACTTCTTCTTTGACTTTTTATTCTGGATAATAATGTGGTGAAACAGCTCGTGCCTGGGAATTCCTCTCTCACCCCCCGGCAGGAACAGTACAGACAGTGCATTGACTGACGCGTATGAAAAACTGTCATCCCACTCTGCCGTCTCCTACATGAGTAAAAAATTACTAGTTTATTGACATCTGGATTAATACGTGTCAATAATGTGAAAACTTTCGTGAACTGTGAAACTTAATTGAAAGTGAAACTGTCTAAGTCAATATGTCTGAAGCGGGTGAAAACCCCACCGACGAAGTGAATAATGACAACGTGTGTGCAAGTTCAGGGGAACAAACTAGCCCAAGTGGGGCCGGTGACCCTCAGGCTCAACAAAGTGACCCTCAGGCTGAAAAAAATGATGATTTGCCAACTGTCAATCCTGAGGACAGTGCCTCGAACGTTTCGAAAAAATCGCGAAAATCAACAACAGAGACTGCTTCAAACATGAGAATTCTAAATAGGCAAAAGGAAATCGAATTAAGAAGTCAATTAGAAGCTCACATTGAAACCAGCAGAATTGAAGAAGAAAAACGCAGACTTAGCCGTATACAAACGGAAATAAATTTACGTGCTAAGCTTCGAGCCGCCAATGAAATAGAGGGTATGTTTGTAAAATATGCAGCTACTTCGGAAAGTGAGGTGACTTTTAAACGGTCTCAAATAAAAGAGCCTTTACATATGAACAGGACTCAGAAGAGATCAAACGTATCTAGTGATAGCCTTGTGAAACCCGAAAACCATGTGGCATGTGACCCAGAGGAAATCCATGAAACAAGTGCCATGGAGTGTATTTCTTCCAATCTAAATCCGGGTGCAGAAAATTTCGTCCCAAAAACTACAGAACAATCAAATTCAGCACAGGATTTGGTAAGAGTGTTCCAACAGCTCGTTGAGCACCAAAAGGATCAAGTCTTGCCGGATCAAGAAATTGAACCGTTTTCCGGAACGGACGTGCTTCTTTATCAGACATTCATAAATAATTTTGAAGTTGTAATTGAAAATAATACAGAAGATCCCTCGAGAAGATTGCAGTTTTTGCTCAAATATACAGTAGGAGAAGCATATGATTTAATTCAGTTTACACCATTAATCAAAGACCCGGCAGATGCCTATGCTGAGGCAAGACGTTTATTGCAACGAGATTTTGGAAACCCTCAACTGGTTGCATCATCTTTTATTTCCAAAGCTAAAACTTTTGAAAAAATTAAAAATGGTGACAAACTAGCGCTAACAGTGACATGAATACCATGGACGGGAATGACTTCATAAAAATGCTTTGCAGTAAACTGCCATCTGGAATGCAGCAAAAATGGATCGCCCAAAATGGAAAAATACGTGAAAATGAAAATAGAAGTGCGAATCTAACAGACTTTGAAGCGGTTTAGGCTATCAACAGTCTCCAAGATCTACTCAATAGTCAAGTAGTACAAGAACCAATACTACACAGAGAAAGGCCTTTACGACTCAAGTAAAACCTGTGAGTGACAGTGACCCACCAAAGGAAAATTTGGCAGCCAACCCACCGTGTTTATATTGTGGTCAAGATACTAGACACTGTTTACTTGACTGTAGGAGGTTCTCATATCTTTCTTGTGAAGCTAAATCTGACGCCGTAAGAAAAATAGGCCTGTGCTATGGGTGCCTTAACCCAGGCCACATGAAAGACACATGTAAAAATAAACAATGGGTACACTGTAAGTCTTGCACTAGATCCCACATGACGGTCATGCATGATCCGTCAAAAGATAAACCGAGTGATACAAATTCTAAAGCAAAGACATCATCTTGCGCAATGACGAACTCTGTGCTCGACAAAAACGGTGAACGTGAACGTGATCCTTTAATGGCGATTTTGCCAGTTAAACTTAAAGTTCCGGCTAGTGGATATAGTATCAATACGTATCTTTTCGTGGACAATGGATTTAGTTCTGTATTTGTAACTGATGAGCTCAGTGATGCTCTGTGTATGAGAAATAAAATTGTCAATTTATCCGTGAAGACTGTAAATGACGAGAAAACCGTGAAATCAGGTCATATCACTGATCCCATTCATATAAGCAATTTAAAGGGAGAAAACCCATGTGAAATTAATTCAGCTTTCATAAGGGAGACAATGCCTGTTACTTTGGAAGATGCACCGACCCAAAGTGACCTTGCAAAATGGAAGCATTTACGTGACATTAAATTGCCTAAATTGTCTGGCATTTGTATTCCAAGCGTGTCCATCATGATTGGAATGGGTGTTCCATCAGCAACAAAACCTCTAGAAATAATAAAAGGTGAAATCGGTGAACCCTATGCAATTCGGTCGCCATTAGGACATTTATTTTATGGATTACCTGGAAAACTTGCATCTGTTAATCGGACGTCAGTTAATTTTTGCCAAATTTTCAGCAATCTTGAAAAACAAGTCAAAAAGTACTTTAACTTAGAATTCAGTGAAAGACTGTGTGATGAGAAACCGTGTATGTCTAAAGAAGACAAAACGTTTATGGAAATCGTGGAAAAAACAACCGTTTTTGAAAATGGTCATTATAAAATGGATATACCCTTTCGTGATCCAACAAAGACGGTGCCAAATAATAAAGTTCAGGCGGAACTATTTGCATTTCGATTACGCAAGAGATTATCTGCTGACAAAAAACTATGTGAACAATATGTGTAAGATGCAAATTATCACTTATTATCTTTTTATATATTTCTTTAATATTAATTTCGTTCCACAATATTTTGGTCTAAGAATGCATAAATTTTGATCAACTTTAAGCGAGAAGGTAGTCTAGATTATTTAGGCCTGTCATTGTTTTAGTTGACTTAATTTGCGCCTGGATGTAGAAGACTGTTATTTAATTGACAACTTGTTCGCTTAAGCAAGCGTGGTCTTCAGCACCAGTTTTGTAACGCTTGGAGGGCATAAAACACGGTAAGATGAATTACCGCAGCATATTAACTTATAGTTTAATCTAATCCATAAGTTTTGTAATGTGTTATAGTCATATATTGTTATTATTCGATGATATTGACAGTCGACATGCATGACTGATTTATCACATGGTTGTGCAGGTCCCAGAAAATTCCAGGCACTCATGCTATTTTATGTTTCTTTATTAAGATAGTTTATTGATAATTATTGTCAGGTGCTTGATTGGTTTATTTATCCTTTTCAGTCAATCACCACCACCACCTCTACTCTAATCACCATCACATCACCACCACCGTCATCATTATTTATTAATATGTAGCCTATGTCTCTAGTCTTGAAAGATCTTTGATCAACCGTATAAGATTTTGAGATGTATTAAACCTGTTACCAAATTAAACAATATCCTAAGAGTTTTGGTGCATTGTTGTTTGTGCCCTACAATATGTGAGTTTCATGGACAAGCTAGAGATTAACAAAGAAATGACGGACGTGTGTGGTACTTACCACATCACCCTGTGATCAATCCTAAAAAAAACCAGACAAAGTTCGGGTGGTTTTTAATTGCCCAGTGGAATATAAAGGTGTTTCATTAAACAATCTCATTTATCCTGGACCAAATTTAATGAATGGACTCCTAGGTGTTATTTTACGTTGGAGACAATGTTCAGTGGCTATTATGGCTGATATTGAAACTTACTTTTATAGAACTCGTGTATCAGCAAAGGACACTGATATGCTACGATTTATATGGTGGCCACGTGGCGACTTAAATGAAAAACCAGTCGAGTATCGTATGCTGGTACATATCTTTGGTTGTGTAAGTTCGCCTAGCTGCTGTAATTATGCTCTTAAACGTGTAGCTAGTGACAACATCAACTCCATAAGTGACTCCGTGGCTCAATCTATAGAGCAAGACTACTACATGGACGATCTTGTGAAATCGGTAGAAACTGAAGAAGAAGCCATTGAGCTTGCCCGGGAAATGTGTGACATTTTGAAATCATGTGGATTCAATTTAACTAAGTGGATATCAAATAGCAGGAACTTTCTTAAAACTGTGTCTCAAGCCGAATTAGTAGAATCATCTAAAACTTTAAATTTTGACATCGACGAGTTACCTACTCAGAGAGCATATACTGTAACCCCAATGAAGACGATAACAGTTAGTCTCGTGTACAGTAGGCTTTAATACAACTAATATACAGGTAGGTGTCATGTCATTCCAAAAACCAGCCGACAGTAAAAGACTGTAAATACAGAAATTGCAATCATAAATCTCAGTTTAAAACAGAACGAAATATAATCGAATAATTAAAGAAGAAATACAACTATTCACTATTATTTACTAAAGTGTAGACATTCACCGAAAAATATGCCCCAAACAAGTCACCATACTTCTAAAATTTGACAGCTGAACCCAGACTAACAAAGTATTTTCTCTATTTCAAACAAGACTTATATTGAATAAGATATACAGAAAACATATTAAATGGCTTAATTATGGCAGTATATACTACAAAAAGATATTTTAAAGGCTTACATTTTAATTTATCCAGGGTGAATTAGCATCTTTGAAAAACAAAATTATACAACTGACTCTATCACTAAAGAGCTTACATGCAAGGGACATAACTCTGTGAACTCACTAGGTGAACAGAACACTCCCCCCATGATACCCACAGGATATCATAAACCAAAATCCAGCATATACACAAAAACTAAACTGGAACAAAATGTGTTTACATACTTTGTATACATGCAAACGATGAAACTAAACATATTTTATGAAATATTAGAACACAAAAAGATTCAAGTACTATTTAAAGCAATATGTCAAATCTATAGACCAAAATAACAGTGTATGAAATTATGAAAAACTTTGAACCGAACACATAAGGTTTGTCTATTACACTGGAATTAGTAAAACCAACTCATGAATAGGTCTGGTATATAAAGTTATCTTTCCGTTCTTAGTTACAGTCCTAACTTCAACAGTTCGAATTTTTCCATCAGCACTAGGAAAGATTTGATTTATAACACCAAGCGGCCAACTATTGCGCGAAATCTGTTTATCTCGTAGAAGCACGACATCGGACGGTTTGAAGTCTCTTTGATCATCTGTCCACTTTCGACGTTCTTGAAGCATCTGCAGGAATTCATTCCGCCACCGCTTCCAAAACATATCTGCGAGTAGTTGAACTCGCTTCCACTGCGCTCTGTATAAGTCCCGGACATCTGAAGGGATGACAACATTACAAACAGCATCACTCTTCTGTGTGAGTAAAAGTGAAGGGCTGAGAGGGAATGGGTGTTCTGGATCTGAACTCACTGGTACCAGAGGTCTTGAGTTTATGATCGCCGTAACCTCAGCCAAGAAGGTAGAAAGCACTTCATGTGTGAGTATACCTCTAGATGTGTCTAGCAGGAGCGAGTCCAGGATTCTTCGTGTTATTCCTATAATTCTCTCCCACACTCCTCCCATATGAGAGGCATGAGGTGGATTAAATATCCATTTTGCACTAGAGACCAGTAAGAACCCTTTAATTTCAGCACTTTCAATATTGATACCAATCTTTTCTGTCGAACCAACAAAGTTTGTTCCACGGTCAGACCTGAAGAGTTGTACTTTTCCTCTGATTGAAATAAACCTACGAAGCGCGTTTAAGAAAGACGAGGTACTCATTTCTTCAATAACTTCTATATGGGCTGCTCTAGAAGAGAGACAAGTGAACAAAACTGCCCACCTTTTACTATTGGCCTGGCCTCCTCGAGTTTTACGAACCATGACATGCCATGGACCAAAGCAGTCTACACCAACCGAAGTAAAAGGAGGACCAGGAGTTAGTCTATCAGAAGGAAGTTCCGACATTTTTTGCATTCCTAATTTTCCTCTAACCTTTTTACAGGTGACACAGTCATGAACTACCGACGAAACTAATCTCTTGCCGCCTATGATCCAATAACCAGCTTCCCGTATAGCTCCTTCTGTTATGTGGCGTCCCTGGTGATTAACCTTTTCATGAAAATGACGTACAATAAGAAGAGCTAAGTGGTGTTTCCCAGGTATGAGAACAGGATTCTTGAGTTTGACAGGGATGTCCGCATTCTGTAACCTGCCACCTACACAGAGAACTCCATCGTCCCTAAGAATTGGAGACAGAGAAATCAGAGGACTGTCACGTTTAAGTGGGTTTTGATTTTTCAGGCATTTGATTTCTCTATCATAGATATCATATTGGACCACTTTAATCAAGAATGTTTCAGCTCGTTTGTACGATTCAATGTTCTTGTATTCTGAGCACTTATGCCAACCATAACAAGGTTCTTCCTTTTGTAGTGAAAAGCTGACAGCCACGTGTCTGAGGAACGCAACTGTTCTTATAAGGTTTGATAATCTTGAGAATCGTGTTATCCTAGAAACAAAGGGCGAAGCGTCCAATACTTCAAGTTCCGACTTAACAACAAAAACATCTGGACGAATTTCTCGGTCCTGATCTGGTTTAATTAGATCAAAGTCTTGAGAAACTTCAACATCTTTTGAGAAGATATGTTGTGGTCCTTTAAGCCAAGAGCTGTCTCCAAGTAGTGCTGGGGATAGATATCGTGTCCCATGGTCAGCAGGATTCTCATAAGTGGGTATGTAATGCCACTGTCCAGGTTTTGAAAAGTTCAGAATTCTCTGGACTCGATTGGTAACATAGACATAAAACCTTCTGGTCTGATTGCTAAGATAGCCTAGGACTACTCTGCTGTCTGTGAAATATGATACTGCTTCAGGCGAGAGTGACAGTTCTTGAGTCACGATTTCCGCCACTTCTATGGCTAACACAGATGCACACAGTTCAAGGCGCGGTATAGTATGTCCCTGCTTGGGAGCTACCTTAGATTTTCCGAAGACGAATCCAACATTAAGGTTGCCTTTAGTGTCCTCCGTCCGTATGAAAGCCACTGCTGCTATTGCATTCTCCGATGCGTCACAGTACACAAACAGCTCTGATTTGACAACTTCCTGATTAGGTGTTTTGTGATACGCTCTGGGTATCTTAACAATATCAAGATCTTTTAGACTCTTCTCCCACAAGTCCCACTCAAATTTAAAGTGTTCTGGCAGGGGTTTATCCCAATCTGTGGTAGTTGCCATCATGTTTCGAAGTAAAACACGTCCTTTAATAGTGACTGGTGCTGCAAATCCCAGCGGGTCGTACAAGCTATTAATAGTTGATAACACCCCACGACGCGTGTACGGTCGTGATTTAGAATCTAAGTGGAATGTAAATGAGTCTTCACGTAAGTCCCATTGTATACCAAGACTTCGCTGGAGAGGGATATCTTCAAGCTCCATATCTAATTTCACGATATCTTTCGCGATGTCTTCAACATCAAAACCTTTTAGGACCTCTTTCTTGTTTGAAGTAATTTTATGGAGTCTAACATGTCCATTCTCTTTAAGAACCTGCTGTGTCCTCTTAACCAAGTCAATGGCAGAGTTTGTGTCATCACAAGATGTTAGTCCATCGTCGACATAAAAGTTTTTGACAATAAACTCTTTGACGTCATCATCAGCATCTATAACAATTCTTCGAAGACCGAAGTTGGCGACTGCTGGTGAGGGCTTATTTCCGAAAACATGTTTACACATTCGGTATTCAATGAGAGGTTCACTGAGACGATTGTTCTTGTACCAAAAGAATCTTAGAAAATTCCTGTGATCTTCTCTAACGCCAAAACAGTAAAACATCTGTTCAATGTCACAGCTGATCGCTACAGTTCCTTGTCTAAATCTAAGCAAAACACCCACAAGGCTGTTGGTGAGATCTGGGCCTTTAAGAAGCACTTCATTTAAAGAGACACCATCGTAGACCGCAGACGAGTCAAACACTCCTCGAATTTTATCCCTTTTTTTAGGATGGTATACTCCAAAGAGGGGCAAATACCAACACTCTTCTCCAGGATTCAAGGGAGGTGCTATCTCGGCATGACCATCTTCAATTATGCCCTTCATAAATTTAAAAAAGTGTTCCTTCTTCAAGTCATTTTTCTCCAAGGAATTATGAAGTATCTGTGCTCTCTTCCAAGCCTGCTGTCTATTGTTAGGTAGTCGTTGTCGTGAGGATTTAAATGGAAGAGGTGCAGTCCATTTACAATGAGGGTCTGGTTTAAATTCCGCCTCCATCAGATGAAGAAACTGAGAATCTTCGATAGACCTGCCTGGTCTCTCACTGTCTAGATTCCGCTCGAAAATGTCTTGCGAGTCCAATAAAGGATTGTCTCTTTGGCCTACTTTAACATTAAACTGATACGGACAAGGTGGTAACAATGAAGGTCTTCCATTGCTGTGTAAATGGGTCTTGAACGTAGACACGACGGCTTCAGGACGATGTGCTCCACCTAGGCATGTTTCCCCTATCACTACCCATCCAAGATTCAGCCTTTGAGCGTAGGGAGAACCCTTACTTCCGATTCTTTGTTCGTGAACATGATGAACTTCGACGATGTCTCTCCCTAGTAATAGCAAAATATCACAATCTGGATCCAATGGATGGATATCTCTGGCAATGTCACTTAAATGCGGGTGATAATGCGCAACATCAGGTGTGGGTATTTCATCTTTATCCTGAGGAATTTGACTACATTCAGTCAGCACAGGTAAATCAAGTATTACTGTTCGGTCCAAGCTTTGAATCACAAACCCATTAGCACGTCGCCCAGAAGTTTGTGTGACTCCTGCACATGATGTCAACGAATACTGCACTTCAGGAAATGTACAGATATCAGTAAATCTGTCTAAGAGTTCCGGTTTTACAAGTGATTTATTACTTTGATCATCGATCAAAGCGTAAACCTTCAGTCTTGTATCTAGACACTTGCTATGCCATATCCAGACAGGCACGATTTTGGAACACGATTTACTTTTAAAACTATTTCCACATATTTGAGCACAAGCTGAAGTGACCGACTGCTTAAGATCAGTTAGCTCTTTATCTTGATTCCCATGAGATTTACTTGGGTCATATCTAAAGTGTACATGCATGGCTGTGCTGTGTTTATTACTACCACAATCGTCACATTTGACTATATTCTTGCAATCGCTCCATGAATGTCCAGGTAAACAGCATCGGAAGCACAAATTACGGTCTTGTAAAAATCTCCTTCTAACGTCTATAGGTTTAGACTTAAACCGTTTACATTTTAAGAGCGAATGGTTTGTGTTGTGAACCGGACATATTTCTGTGACACCATTGTTTATCACTGGAACAGCACTGTCTTTCACGTCCGATGTGGTTTTTCGAGAATGAATGTTTGGCTTTGAATCTTTAAAACGTGTAATGTTATTATCATAAGTGAAACTAGGATTGTTGCGTATACAGCTCTGTTGTCTTATAAAGTCGCAAAAACAGGTAAAAGGGGGATAAGTCACATTATAAGTCCCCATATACTTAGACGCAGTCGCTGTCCATTTTTCCTGTAGACTATATGGTAACTTACTAACTACGGGACTGACACCAGTTGATGAGTCAAAGTAAGCTAACACAGAACTATACCTGGTATCACTTTTAACTGCTTCTATTTCGGTTAAAATATCAGCAAGCTCATACAATTTCTGAGTGTCCTTAGAGGAAAGTTTTGGAAAGTTTGTGAGCCTTTTCTTCAATGACGACTCAATCACATCAGGGGAGCCGAATCGTTCATCAAGTCTTTTCCAAATTTCACGAACACCTTTGCTAGGGGCATTGAAATAAGCTGACCGTAAAGCGATGACCTGCTGTTTCGATGTTGCACCAGTCCACTTTGTAAGAAGATCCATTTCCTCTAAAGGGGTCACTGAGAGTTCTTTCATTTTATCTTTAAAGCTGCATTTCCATGACTGATAGTTTTCTGGGGAGTCATTGAAAGTTGTGAGACTTGCGAATAATAAATCCTTTTTCAGAAGTAGTTTTGTTATTTCCGATGCAAAGAACGTGTCTGTGTTTGCATTAATTTGTGGACTAAAAGGCGATGCACTTGGATTCAATGTAACTCTTTCCGCAACATGTACATCTTGTCGAGATACAGGGGAACTACCAGTAGGTCTTTTTTGTGACTGTATGGTTTCCACATAATTTTTAGTACGCGTCAATTTATTTTCTGAAGGCAGCGAAATGAGCGAGCTTCTTGATCGCCGTGATGATCCATACGCATCTAGAGCATCCGCCTCAGCCACCGCTACGGCGGCATCCTTCTCTGCAGCTATGACATCTAATTTAGTTTCTATGACAGCCTTTTGTTGTTTTAGTTTAGCTTCCTTTTCCATAAACGATAAGCGAGCCTTAGCTGCTTCAGCCTTAGCGCGAGCATTTGCTGCTTTACTCTGTATACTACCAGTACCACCATACGAAGAATTGGGTGACATTTCTGAAACTGAAGCGAGCATGGTATTGAGCTTGTATAACGTTAACTCAACTAATTGCTTTTGTTGCTGGTACTCATCTAAGTGTTCATTTTTAAGTCCAAGGCTTTCTTCCGTTCGTGTCCTTTCAAGAAAATCAATAAACGAGTTAGATAGCTGAGTGTATACAGTAAACTGCTGCTCTAAAATGCTGATAGACGTATGTGCATTTGTTTCGGTTTTCTCACTTTTCGAAACAGAATTCGTTAATTGTAGTATTTCAGCCCAACACTTTCCGAGCGTGCTAAGTTTGTGAAGAACAGACTGTGTAAACTCCTCCTGAGCCTTGGGAGTTAGTTTCCTAAGTCTTTTTCTATCACCTGTGAACTGAAACTCGGGATCAACATCAAAAGGATCTTGCTCTTCATCACTGGACATCATAATTCTTTTACTATACTGTAACCCCAATGAAGACGATAACAGTTAGTCTCGTGTACAGTAGGCTTTAATACAACTAATATACAGGTAGGTGTCATGTCATTCCAAAAACCAGCCGACAGTAAAAGACTGTAAATACAGAAATTGCAATCATAAATCTCAGTTTAAAACAGAACGAAATATAATCGAATAATTAAAGAAGAAATACAACCATTCACTATTATTTACTAAAGTGTAGACATTCACCGAAAAATATGCCCCAAACAAGTCACCATACTTCTAAAATTTGACAGCTGAACCCAGACTAACAAAGTATTTTCTCTATTTCAAACAAGACTTATATTGAATAAGATATACAGAAAACATATTAAATGGCTTAATTATGGCAGTATATACTACAAAAAGATATTTTAAAGGCTTACATTTTAATTTATCCAGGGTGAATTAGCATCTTTGAAAAACAAAATTATACAACTGACTCTATCACTAAAGAGCTTACATGCAAGGGACATAACTCTGTGAACTCACTAGGTGAACAGAACAGAGCATGGGGTGTGAAATGGTGCGCAGAAACGGACAAAATTAAATTTAAAGTGAGTAAAATAAACACTAAGTCTACACGTAGAAACATTCTGTCAGTAATGAGCTCGATCTATGATCCAATAGGTTTTGCCTCACCTTTTGTACTCCGTTGCAAAATAATTCTACAAAACTTGTGTCGTCTTAAACTGTCATGGGATGAAACTATTCCTGAGGACTATGATAGCCAATGGAAATCGTGGCTCAGTGATTTACCCAATCTAGAACACTTTGCAATTGACAGGTGTCTAAAACCAAAATCATTTGGAGCTCCTGCGAAAATACAATTGCATCATTTTGCAGATGCTTCCGCTGAAGCTTATGCTAGTGTTTCTTATGCGAGATTTGTGAATGAGCAAGGTGACATACATGTATCCTTTCTGCTTGGACGCTCACGAGTGGCGCCTATACGATCTCATACTATTGTGAAACTTGAGCTGTCTGCAGCTACCTCCTTAGTGAGAATCAACCATATGTTAACCCATGAACTTTCCATTCCAGTGGATGAAGTGTATTTCTGGACTGACAGCCAGACCGTGTTAAAATATATTGCCAATGAAACCAGTCGCCATCAAGTATTCGTATCTAATCGTCTTGCCGTCATTAGAGACGGTTCTGATCTCGATCAGTGGCGTTACGTTCCGTCAAAGCTTAATCCTGCAGATCATGCATCGCGAGGATTATCAGCTGATAGTTTGGATTCTGTGAACTGGATATCAGACCCAAAATTTTTAATGTGTTCCTCTGACTCATGGCCTGTTAATTCTTGCGAATACAATGTGCATGAAAATATGTGTAATGATAAAGATATCTTTGTGAATTCTATTAAGATATCTCAATTAGCTAAAAATATCATTGATCGCTTAATGTCTCATTATTCAGAGTATAGTCGATTATTACGTGGTGTATCGTGGTTAATGCGCCTGAAGAGTATTCTTAAATGTAAAATACAAAATCGTGATATCCCCCAAAGTTTGTGTTGTAAATCCTTATCAAATGAGGAAGTGTTAATTGCAGAGCGTGCTTTGCTTTGCTATGTGCAAAAATGTGAATTCGTGGAAGAATTTGAATCCTTGGAAAGCCAGTCTTCTAATGTCAAAATGAAAAGTTCTTTGGCCAATTTAAATCCAACGATTGTGAATAATCTAATCTGTGTTGGTGGAAGATTGCAAAATGCATCTATTCCAGATACTGCTAAAAATCAAATAATATTGCCTAAAGGTCATATTGTGTCTCAATTAATCGTAAAAGAATGTCATAAAAAAGTCGGTCATCAGGGCAGAAATCACACACTTGCTCAGATCCGTCAAAAATACTGGATAATCCAGTCTGGTGTTTTAGTTAAGAATGTGTTACGTAATTGTGTTGTGTGTAAAAGGCTAAATTCACGTGTCGGTCAACAGCAAATGGCTGATTTACCTACATGTAGGGTTCAATCAGACCAAAAGGCTTTTTCGTGCACCGGTATTGATTTCTTTGGTCCTTATGAAATCAAAATAGGTCGTTCATTAAAGAAACGATATTGTGTAGTGTTTACATGTTTTAGCTCTCGGGCTATACATATAGAAGTAGCCGAATCTTTAGACACTAGTTCTTGTGTAGCGGCGATTCGAAGGTTTATGGCTCGTCGTGGTGTACCCAAAGACTTTTATTCTGACAATGGCTCTAACTTTGTTAGTGCAAATAAACAGATGTCAAAAAGCGTTAAAGAGTTGGATCAAGAAACTTTTCGCAATCTGGGTATTCGATTTGAGTTTAACTGGAACCTTAACCCACCGACAGCGTCACACCATGGCGGTGTATGGGAAAGGATGATCAGAACAATAAGAAAAGTGCTTCAAGCAATTCTTAGTGAACAATTTCTAAAATCTAGCCAAAACGAAGAACAATTACGGACACTTATGTGTGAGGTCGGGTCTATCATAAATTCTAGGCCATTAACTCGGGTATCAGAAGACCCAAAGGACTTAAGTGTAATAACCCCGAACTCTCTGTTATTATTAGAACCGGTCGTGTCTTATCCTCCTGGATTATTTTGTAGTCGTGACATTTACGCCAAACGACGCTGGCGGCAAATGCAATATTTAGCAGACTTATTCTGGAAGAGGTGGACTATAGAATACCTTCCGTTACTTCAGCAACGTCAGAAATGGTTGCAACCAAAACGTAACTTTCAAGTCGGTGATGTTGCTTTAATCGTGGACGATAATAGTCCAAGATGCTCATGGCCCTTGGGGTTAATTCTCGAGACTTATCCTAACAAGAACGGCCTTGTAAGGAGCGTGAAATTGAGAACCCAGTTTAGCACTTTGATCCGTCCTATCGCCAAGTTGTGCTTATTATTGGAAGGAGTAGAGGCTTAGAAGTTGCACGAATAAACTTTTGTGAAAAACATTGTGAACTGTGTATACACACTCCGTGAACCTATGAACTAACTTCGTGAACTTACTAGCATTTAGTAATGTGAAAATTCCTTATCCATATTGTTATAATCACAATGTATTAGAACAGTGATGTGTGAACTATGTTTTAGGACTTCGCCTGTGAATTGTTTTGTTTGCTTGTTTATTTACGTTCATTTTTTGGTTTAGAACTAACTTGTGTATATTAATTTGGACATTTTTTGTTTTGTATCTTATCTCTTGTGTTCCGATAAGATAGGGGCCGGGATGTAATGTCCAAGTACTCATCTTTAATCTAGATTTTAGAAGTCTGGATGTACTTGTCTTCATTAGTATTAATAGTATGCTATAAATTTATGTTAGGTTAATCAAGTCTACTAGAGCTTTAGTGTTGCCTAGCAACTTCACTTCTGCAGGGTGTTGGTGGCAGGTGACAATAAAGTTTGATGGAGAGTGGGCTAGATATTAATTTTTTACCGTTTGACGGTCTGTTTTGTTAGTGATATGTGATTGTGGATTGCTAGAATTGTGAATATTTCTCCGTGAAATAATTGTGAACATTTGTAATCATCTTTTGTGACTGAGTTTATAATATATTTGTAAACTTCTTCTTTGACTTTTTATTCTGGATAATAATGTGGTGAAACAGCTCGTGCCTGGGAATTCCTCTCTCACCCCCCGGCAGGAACAGTACAGACAGTGCATTGACTGACGCGTATGAAAAACTGTCATCCCACTCTGCCGTCTCCTACAGGACTTACCCCCTGCGTCTCTTGTTAGTATAATAAAATATTAATGGATTTCTTATACGCTCACATTGCTATGTAGGCGAATTATATCGTCACCTTGTCCGCCTGTGAACAATTTGCATGTGCACGCGATATAAACTACAGTTTTCCACGGGTTCCTTTCAAATTTGGTGTGAAGCATTGTGGTCCTGAGAGGATAAACCCTAGTAGTATAGGTCGGAAGCATTGGGTTCATAAGAGGATGAAATTACCCCCCCCCCCCCAGGGACCCTTCTCTCAGAAACAATCGCCAGTAATGAATAATAAATATACTTCTTATTTTAAAGTGGCCAAGGAAGCACAAGCCTTTCTAACCTCGTTATCGAAACACTATGCATAGTATATACTAAACAGCAAAAAAAAAACGTCGGTACGATTTTAAAATTAGAGAGGCACTTTAATCAAATCATTCTAGAAAACGACTTACTAAATGGATCAAAGCAATTTTTTGTGAACAGTATGTTGACACATTCGTGATTAATTCATCACAATTCCAGGGCATTACGGGAAGGTTTAGAGTCTGTACACAGTCTGTACATCCGTATTTGGTGTGTCCACCGCGAGTGTCAATAAAAGAATCGCAGCGTCTGTACATGGAGCGGCCAGACGATTGATGATTGATGAACGCCATGGGCACCTGTATAGCCTGGCGCAATCCATCGGCTGTGTGTTTGGGAAGGAGCCTAGCTTATTGCCCAGGTAAAGTTGGAGATGTGGTCACAAATATACACTAAAAACATTTGGCAAGTTCTATGCAATGCGTTTATTCAGAGTAACATACCAACCTGATGTTTCTTTTGCTGCTTAGTATATATCTAACTTCACGATCTGATTAAACATACATTATGCAAGAGCTAAATCTGCCTGTTGCAGGTCTTTCCTTAGGCCTGAAATGTTATCTAAATTATTAATTAGACATTAATTAACTTATCCAGACCATAATCAACTCTCTATGTCATCGCTAGCCTGCGATGTTTATTGGTTTAGGTTCCGATTTGCTGTTTGACTTCGATTCATGATTTAATCATGAAATGGATAATCGAGACTATGTTTTTATCGTACCAACATTAGTAATGATGATCGAAGCTAGGCCCAAAATTCAATCGCTAAATTCTCGGTTCAGAGTGGATCAATTCGACTGAAATTTTCAGCAAATTCCTTTTACATTATCTATTTTTTTAGCTATTATAGCGAGAACTGTCAGCTCTTTATCTAATCTCCCATAATGCATCTTTAAAGAGATTTTGGATACAATAGACTATCAGCCTACGCCTATAGTAAGAAAACAAGCATGAGGGACAATATTAGTAATAATTGTATATAGTATTCCTTTTATACCTCTAGCTATTTGTGTACTTTGTTTTGTTTTTAGTTTCTTTGTGTTTCTTTTTGCTCTACTAAATGAATACAGTATAGCTTTCAATAATCAATCAATGTTTTTGTATAATTATTGTTTTGAAATTTTAATGAGATTATAAGATATGATGTTACACACTGTGAATGTAATGTGAACAATGCAATATGTCGTTTTAGTGATTTCCAAAGAAGGACTAGAAAAAAAAGGAAGAAACAATCGCCAAACCTTGTTCCCCGAGAAATTGTCATGGGTGGAGGTAGAGTGTGCCCAACTATTGCTATTTCAATTAGCCACTGAGAATGAAAAAAAAAACGAATTTTATTTTCCCGATTCCCGTGTTTCAGAAGATAACAATCTAATCTAATATTAAACATGTATCACAACGGTTATCGTAAGTAAAGCCAATTGGGACGATCCCATGTGCAATGCTGAGGAAAGAAATGTGCCCGAACAATGACATTACAACTGTCAAGAGTACAAGGACAAAGGTTTCACGGCTTCAATTCTTTTTGGTTTGGTAAGTAAGCTATAAACATTTAGAAATACATATATCAACGTTTGGGACATTGATCGCGGTGGTATTGTCATATAAAACGTTAATAATTTAATATCAAATAGTTTCGGTCGAATACTAAACAATGTCCACTTGAATTAAACATAATGCGACAGATAAACCATCAGTATAGAATCCCAGTACAGCATCTGAAGGCGACAAACCAAAGGATGTTATCTTATAAAGAACTTATCCAGAGATATAGTTAATTATCACGTACATTTATTTGATTGCGGATTGTAGTCTTCGTTATATAAAATGCATCAATTTAAACAGGATTTGTCGATTATCTTGGCTGCTGTTTTAATGTTGTCTATTGAAGACGTAAAGGGTGCCTGTTCAGGACAAGATTTTAAGAAAACTATGTTTGAAGGTAAATTATATGAAGGCTGGTCATCGTCAATAAATGTTCGTTCTATTCGAGAATGTGGGAAGAAATGTACGATAGATACTGAATGTCAGTCATTTGGTATCAATACAGCTAGCTTAAATTGTTATCTTTATGATTTTCTAATCTGGTCTGGAAGCCGAGGGACTACCGATTTAAATATGGTGTATTACTGGGCGTTTCAAAGTAAGTATAAACTCTTAATAACATCAATGTTGTTTTAAAGAAGGGGGATTGGATGGCTGAATGGTTAGCACGTGCCCGCTGTATCCTAAGGTCTGTCATTGAGTCAACTGGCGCGGTTTCGATTCACCGGTTGTACGTGACAAGGAGTAGGGTCGCCTGTCCAACCTCGTGGGTTATCTCCGGGTCCTCCGGTTTCCTTCCGCTGCCAAAGACCCATACGCGTAAGCGAATTATTGAAATAAAATTAAACCATATGTTAGTCCCGAAATGACCTAGTTTTTGTTGAGTGGACGATAAATCCTCTCTACTCGTATTTTGATATTGGCGAATAACGAAAACAACTAGCCCGTTTTCGATATTCAAACTTAAATCTCAAAAATTTGATTACATGAATTTTTTAAAACGAAGTAAATAAGGATACCTGAGCAGTGGATTCACATAGAAACTGCTCTTTCTCCTTGTTTTTTTTTATATATATTGGCGAATGTCGAAAAACGAGCTAGTCCTACTCGTCTTTTAATATTCAAACTTGAATCTCAAAAAAGAATGTCTCCAAAACAAATCTGGTTAAATACGTTTTCTAAAACGAACTAAAGATATAAATGAGGATGTCTGAGCATTGGATTCACATAAAAACTGCTCTTTCTACTTGTTTTTTTTTATATTGGCGAATGCTACTCGTTTTTCGATATTCAGGCTTGAATCATGTATATCTACAGAATGTCTCCAAAACACATTTGATTAAATCAGTTTTCTAAAACGAACTAAATATATCCTAAAAGAGGATGCCTGGGCAGTGGATTCACATAAAAACTTTTGATATTGGCGAATCTCGAAAAACAAGCTACTTCGATATTCAGACTTGAATCACAAAGTTACAGATTTTAATTATGTACATCAACAGAATGTCTCTAAACACATTTGATTAAATCAGTTTTCTAAAACGAACGAAAGATATCATAAATGAGAATGCTTGAACAGTGGATTCACATAAAAAATGCCCTTTCTCCTTGTCTTTTGGGTTGCACGTGACAAGGAGTAGGGTCGCCTGTCCAACCTTGTTGGTTTTTCTCTGGGTCCTCCGGTTTCCTCCCACTGCTAAAGACTCCTACGGCCCAAGCGAATTATTAAAATAAAATTAAAAACCATTATGTTAGTCCCGAAATGACCTAGTTTGTGTCGAGTGGACGTTCAACCCCATTTCTCTCTCCCCACCCCCTTGTTTTTTAAATTGGCGAATGTCGAAAAACGAGTAGCTTGTTTTTCGATATTCAAACTTGAATCTCAAAAAAGCCTATTTGATGGATGTATATCTATAGAATGTCTCATAAACACATTTGATTAAACCTGTTTTCTAAAACGAACTAAAGATATCATCAATGAGGATGCCTGAGCAGTGGATTAACATAAAAAAATGCTCTTTCTCCCTGTGTGTTTTGATACCTTCGATATTCATCCATCAGATCTGCTTTTTCGAGATTCAAGTTTTAGAAAACTGATTTAATCAAATGTGTTCTGGAGACATTCTGTAGATATACATCCATTAAATCTGCTTTTACGAGATTCACACTACACGTTATTGTGGGGTGTGGTTGCAATTAAATCACAGATTTAACAATGACACTCTATAAGTAGCACATTCGGAAAAAAGAATGAGACAAATATTTTAAACGGGGCACTTATATGATTTTCCCTTTTTTTTTAAGAAATGCCATCGAATAAATAATAAGCATTGAGATTAAATTAATCTTATTTCAGTGATAGTTTAAGCCCGAACTAAAATCATTCTGGTAGAAACGTTATTCTCTATTATAATGTTGTGCTATTTGTATCTCATTCTCATGAATATCTGAGCATTTATACATACAATAAAACGTATATTGATTATTTAGAAGTTATATATTCCGGTGAGATGAATTCTATCGTGGATTTGATATTCGATATTGACAGAATGGTGTATTGCTTTACGACAAATGCATGAACTTCGATTTCCCAATCGTGAATTTTTCATTTATTTGCTGGAATTTACATTTAGGCCAGATAACAGAGAGTAAGCGTTTCACAATTGAATCACTAGGTAAGAGCGTGCTCATTTTACGCATGCTTATGTCCAGCGGATTATTTTAGCATGTACATTTCTTAGACTGTGAGCTACCTATGTGGCCCTCGTTTCACCCAAACTTTGACCCACGGAAATAGAAAGAACCAAGATTTCTATTGTCGAAGCTGTCGATCAATTTACCAGGTGATGTTTAAACAAGGGTGAAGCTAAAGCCTAGATCACAACCCTCCCTGGATGAAGCTAAAGCCTAGACCACAACCCGCCGTGGGTGAAGCTAAAGCCTAGCTCATAACCCGCCGTACGTGTTGTTGCACGCACGGGTCGTTGCAGGGTTTGGTAGCTCGAAGACCAGCCGCAAGAAACCGGGTGAAAATTTTGTATGTGCAGGACCAACAGTTTCTACGGCCAGTCTGCGATCTTCTACGGTATCGAACACACGGAAGCGACGTAGTAGCACGTACGGCGGGTTGTGGACTAGGCTTAAAGAAGCTAAATCGGTAATATTTGAAACCTAGAAAATGACACAAATGGGTCGCAACGCATATAATAATGTAATATGAATGTATAGAGACTGATTCACATTCAACCGTTTCCGTTTTTACTCTAATTTTAAATCAGTTATGTTCGGCGAAATACGCCAGAAGTCTCAATCGTATGACCATCTCTGGCGTCTGGTTATTTCAGTCTACACCGATAGTATCTAATCCGCATGCTCTCCAGATAAGAATATGACGTCACTATTTGACATGACATGTAGAATATGTCTAGCCTCGGTCGTCAAGTCCCTTTTTACAAATGGCGCTTAAACGCGTTATGACACACGATTCGTGTACCAATAGTAACATGTTTATTTTGTAAAAAATCAGAAGCCCATCTTGTCTCGGTAAGATCACAACATTAATGTTGATTTAAATTGAAAAATAATTCGTGTTTTCAATGTCGAAGACTTTGGGTGATATTGAGTTGGAGACTTAGCTACTTTAACACAGGGCGTGTGCTAATTAAAGGGATATTTTGGTGTTGAGAATATATAAATGTAATTCATACCACAATCCTAGTATCAGAGATTAATTTATCTGGAGTGCCGATGTTATTATTTTAAATTTTTGCAATATTCGTCACTGGATTTCTTTTGTCTACCGTGTTTGGAATTTTTTTTATATTTTAGAAACGTGTCCAGTATCAAAGGGCTACAGTCTTAACCGAAATGGAGCTGCCTTGCTCTGTACGAAAATAATTAGCTCAAGTGCAACATGGGCGGATGCCATGGCAAGATGTTATGAGGACGGTGGTCATCTGCTGATTCCTAACTCACCAGATAAGGTAGCCATTGCCCAAAGACTCATTCTTCAGAACAGTAAGTTGACAGAATAGCTACCATATTTTAAATTTTAAAAATGTACGTCCGTCTAAATATTTAACATATAGCCACGTAAAGCACGGAATACGCCCAAGCAGCAGCTTTGTCTGGAAAATATGTTGTAGCCTCGGTCACGTCTACAGGCGTGAAAGGGGGTATAACTCTGAAAAAGAAGGGCATCCTACCCTGAATATCATACGGGTTCGACTTTAAATGACAGCAATGCTTCAGACAACATTTGATAAACCAAATTAAATGTGTTAAAAAATTTAACAATATTGATATGTTTTGACGAAATGAAAAATGGGATCCCCATCGTGTTATAATAGAAGTTTCCAGAACGTTTTAGGAAAATCCAACAAAGGTCGACAAAAAGGAAAGGCTGGTAACAAATATACAATATACGACCACATTAAAACTTGGGTTTATACAAATGTAACGACGGGGCCTATGAAAACCGTTTATGTCTGGACTTCGCGGGGCCTTCCACAAATACCTCAAGGACCTGCAACCAATTCAGCCTGCTTCATGTCGGGGACGGGTTTTATATGCCAGGCTCACATCGCTAAAAATACGGCTACTTCAACGATTAGTTGGGCTATTGGAGAGTAATAACCTGAAAGGAGAGAGAGATAGAGAGAGAGAGAGGGGGAGAGAGAGAGAGAGAAGAATGAGATATGTTTCCGAGATGATAACCTTTAAATGTCAAAGGAAATAATTGCCAACATTGGGCACAGACTTTAGATTATTTTTAGTATTTTAGGGGGTCACGATTGCTTAGTGGGTAAGACGCTGGCTGGCTAGCCTTGGGGTCGGGTGTTCGATCCCTGCATTGACCGAGAAAGTTCATCCTGCTTTTCCGGCGTGGTTCCCCCTTGTTAGTAATCCAGGACACAGGGCCCGACAATAACAGCTGTTTAAGCGTTCGGAGGGGATGAAAACCCGAGGTCCCGTGCACACATTGGCGTGCACGTCAAAGATCCTTTGACAGTTGGAATTCGATATAAGAGTAGGCCGTAGTGCACTGTATGGCGTATGCCCGTCTTCATTAACCAGTTCGGAGCAGAACAGTAGGACGTTAAACCCCATTTCATTTCATTTAGTATATTAATAGAGGAAAGATTCTAGATAATGTCCTAATATTTTTTTCAGTTGGTGACCAGTTTGTTTATCTTGGAGCAACTGATATCAATGAAGAAGGGGTTTGGAACTGGTTAAATGGTGCATCAATTGTTAATAATAGAATTACAGCAGATAACAACAATGGAATACAACATTGTTTGGGTTATAATGGTGATTGGTGGGATGACAAATCATGTGCATATAAACTACGCTTTCTTTGTGAAATTCCTCTAAACTAAAACAGGAATAAAAGTACAAAGTACAATCGATTAAATATATGTTCAGTTCCTACTGAAATATCGCTTGAGAGTTTAATGGTTGTACCAGTATATAATTCGATTTAATAATGAAATTAAATGAAATGGGGTTTAACGTCCTACTGTTCTGCTCCAACTAGGCTAATGAAAACAGCGATCTAATAATAGTTAGCCCACTTTACTATTAAATCGACCGTTTACACACTTCGATTCAAATTGTAATCTTTGTGGTTAAGTGGATTATTGTAAATAAACGATATACATGTAGTATATTATTTATCAATAAATGTTTGTATTCCAACCTTAATCCCGAAATGACCTAGTTTGTGTCGAGTGGACGTTAAACCCAATTTCTCTCTTCGGTACACCTTTTCGGTAGCAAATTATATCAATTCAAATAAATCGAACTTATAATTCCAGAAACCTCACAACAATGGGCACATAATGTCAATAGATGAATTTATAATTTAATTTTCTGACAAAACGTCTTTTTAAAAAAAAATGGATTTATAAAGTTAATTCGCAAACTTCCATTTCGTTTACCTGCCCCCAAAAATGTGGATTTATAATTTACATTATTATATAGTAGGGATGCAGTGGATTACAAATACACGTATATAAATTTACATCATGATCCATTTACTAGACTTCGCAGAATGTCATGTATATTCAAATGGTCCATTGTTGTCCGATTTGTTTTACAAATGAAATGAAATGAAATGGGGTTTAACGTCCTACTCCTATACTTGGCTAATGCAGACGGGCATATGCCATACAGCGGCACTATCGCCTACTCTTATATCGAATTCCAACTGCCAGGGAATCTTTTTCGTGCATTCCAATATATACACGGGACCTCGGTTTTTCGTCCCATCTAAAGGACTAGACAGCTGTCCTTCTCAGGCCCTCCGTTCTGCACCACTGACAAGGGGAAACCACGTCGGAAAATCAGGATGAACTTTCTCGGCCAATGCAGGGATCGAACACCCGACCTCCTGGCTAGAGAGCCAGCGTCTTAACCATCTAGCCACCATGGCTCCCGATATGTTTTGCAACAAACCCGTTCATTTAGCGTTTGTCAAAGTAACCTCATTTGACAAAAAAGTGTTATAACCCCTTAAAGCCTATATTAATTATTAAACGAGTTAGTTTGTAAGAATATTATTTTTAACCTCATTCAACAAATAGCATGAAGATATATGATTACGCAGATATAAAAAATAGTTTCCATCCTGGTCCTGTGCCACAAAATAGTACCTAACCTGATCCATTGTCGATAAACAGGCAATTTCGAATGATTCTTCTTTAAAAGTTTTCACACTCAAATACTGTCCATATTATTTCAACCTGTGGCATACATGTATGGCGGATAATATTATTTAACAATTTATTTTAAAGAATATCCATCACCAAAAGTCCTTTTCTGATATTCTCGTATTAAATAAACAAATTGGACGGATGTTTTGGACATATTTTAAAAATACCCCATAAATGTCCTTGTGGGTAAGTATCCTTCAGTTTGTGTTACGAGTTAACGTAAGACAGAATAAATGAGCATGATTTATTAGCCATTTTAATATCATTAATCAAAGTAATTGTTGAATATGCACATTGAAATTGCAAATGTATTCTCTAATACGCACGTTGTTTATCTCGCAATAAAGTTATTTTGGTTGCCAATTACACTTTCGAACGTCATATTTGAGAAATGGGAGTTTGTGTGATTCAAACCCAGCATGAAAAGACTATACTTGTTATTCACATAGATGAATGGTTGTATTAGTAAGACCATTGACGACAGTTAAAGCTTAAAACCCGTAATAGCTGCAGCGCAGGTCTAGTTCTTATAAAACAACTATTTCTCGCCATAATGTACGCAGCTATATCTGTATTCTTAGGAATCTAACATTGATGAAAATGGTTCAGAAAACACGTATTAATGTAATCTGAGTGTATATAAACTTAATTATATTTCTTTTTATAAAGTTTTATTGTAATTTCTAATCAGTTTTGTTCGTTGAAATACTTGAGCTGTCCAAATTTAATGGCAGTCGCTCGCGCCTGGTCAGTAATGTCTTCATCGGAAGTACGGTTTAACAATTCAGTTACGCACTAGTCACGGTCACCTAGAATCTCCTAGTCCTAAACATACGGAGGGTCTGGGTTTGCCAACATTTGATAAAAAGTTCCATTGCCCATGCGTAACCGGGACTTGGTTGTTTATGTGATTGATGATCCAGTAAATTTGGCCAAGTCAAGTAAGAGTTGCGCCCCTTCGCGAAATAAATCCCTTAATTCATGTATTATAAACAAACATGAATCGTGCCGACGAATAAAGAATAATTTTAAAAAAAACCATAGATATGGTCCATGAAGATAGAAATTTTACAATTAAAAAAAGACCTAAGAGTGCAGGATATTGAACTGGCAATGCAAATTTTCTGAAATGGCAATTCTTCAATTCATTCCATGGGTGTCGACATCGTGTTTTAGGGCTATAGTTACCTCCCTCTATAATGTAAAAGACCGGTTAATCTAGCCAATGAATTATTATTCTCTAATGTTCATATGTCATCCAGGCTTATATTTGTCTACATGATAGACATTAGTTACGCACTGGCATTTCGCCTCGTTCATCAAGGCACCCCATTACACATCCTGGTTTTAAAATTGTTTACCGCGTCTTAAATAGTTCATAACAGAAGCCGATATTTTCACGGTAAGATAATACATCACTATTGATGGAATGAACCAATAATTCGTGTTTGTAATTTTGAAGACTCCGAATATTTAGTTAAAGCTCTACACCCTTTATATTAAGAATTGTTTGCTTGTTGTCGTGACGGGTTGCGATTTTTTTTTACCGAAATAGGTTAATAAGATTCTATCAAAGAAATATCAAATAGATTTAGTCATGCATTATATATCATGGGTTTTTAAGTAAATCATTTGAAAATGACACACTTGATTGAATTGACTAAAGAAATCCAATGTATTCAAATCAATGTTTTACGATTGTTAATGGGTATGACTTTCATCGTTTCGAATCACCGGTTGTACGTGACAAAGAGTAGGGTCGCCTATCCAACCTCGTGGGTTTTCTCCGGGTCCTCCGGTTTCCTCCCACTGCTAAAGACACCTACGCGCAAGCTTTCATCGTAACACATTTCAAATATTAATACTTCATTTATAAATCATGCAAGGGGTCATTAAATATCCAATGCCAAAGACAGCCTTTCGACTATAGTTATGAATACGATGTAATTTAGATTCACTAGCCCAGTTCGGAACAAAAAAGTAGGACGTTAAACCCCATTTCATTTCATTTCCACAGGGAGCCACAGTGGGTAGGACGTTGGCTCGCTAACCTGGAGGTCCCGTGTTCGATCCCTGCGTTGGCCGAGAACGTTCATCCCGATTTTCCGATGTGGTTGCCCTTGTCAGTGGTGTAGGATAGAGGGTCATGCAAGGGACGAACAATCGAGGTTAGAATGGCAGTAAGAATTCGATATAAGATTAAGCCGTAGTATGCCCGTCGTCATTAGCCCTGTCGGAGCAAAACAGTAGGAAGTTAAAACACCCATTTCATTTCTGCAGGAAACAGACTAATTTAAAAATTTTATTTGCTCTTCTCAAAGGGCTCTAGTTTCAACTAATTAAGTTTTGGAAATTTAACAAAATATCGCACACAAGAATTGTGTAGTTTATGTGTTGATCATTTATACCCCGAAGAAGTAACAATTACATTGGGTTGGAACTTTAACAAAATATCGCACACAAAGAACTGAGAGGTTTATGTGTTGATCATTAGCCCGAAGAAGTGATTAGTTTGGCCAAAGGAGAAACAATTAAGATTGTAACATCGAACAGCTGGTTCAGAAAGGTACATGGCACCGATGAAACCTATGTAATTATTGAACAACAATTATTACAATATCGAAATAATCAACATTCGGGAATCATATTTACCACGGAAAGCAAAAGATACATCCAATTAAAGATACACTGCCGAACCATTGGGGCATTGATTGGAATAGTGTTGTGATATATAATGATAATAATTTAATAGGCTGGGTGTTCAGTTATTTTCAGCATATCAATCAGACTCTGAATAAAATATAAACTGCAATGCAGCTGTGGTGGCTTCCACCGGTTACATTAACTTTAAACGATATCAATGCCCGTATCCATAAGATTTGTTAACATTTATCACCTTCACAAACTGGACAGAAACAAAAACACAGTTTAAAGTCCACTCGGGTTTGGCTGTAGAAGGAAACCGGAGTTCGCGCACGAGGTTGGACAGCCGATCACACTCCTTGTCACGTACAAGCTGGGAATCGAAACCTCGCCACTTGACTCAATGATAGAAATTATACATAAGTTTATTTAGTTTGTTACTCTGTACTTAAATATTAAAAAAAGAGGTTGCATTACTTCCCACAACCAATATTTTGTGCCTCATGTATATTAATGTCATTTACAATGTCTGAATGGACCAACCTATATTTCAGATAATAATTTGAATTTGAAAGCAACAAAATTTCGAAAACAAAATAAACTGTAGTTATAAAATTATAATGATTGTTCCCTGGAAGTGGCTATCCGAAAATGTAAAAGATTCATGCCTAGATCCCACTGGGGAAAACTCATCGGCGATGTGGAAATAAACAAATTTTCTCCCGATGGCTCCCGATGTTTTGGCCCCCAAAAACGGAGTAGTCCCGTGCGAAATGGCACCGTTGAACATTCACCGGTGCTTCGGCTATGGTCGAACAATTGTCGTGAATCATCGTCGATGGCTTCCAACAATCGCGTATCGGCTTCACTTGTGCCTTAGTCCCACTGGTAATTTTTGTTTTGCCTCGGCGATGTACCACCGTTGAAAATTGATGAGCCTCGGAAGGCGTCAAGAAAAGATTCCCGGGTTTCCTGGGTAGGCTTTGGGAGCATCGTGAGCCATGTGAAACTCTCGAGAGAACTGCAATAAATTTCAATGCTTGCATTGAATTTTTACCACAGTGTTCCCGACGTATTATCGGCTAAACTGGCCGGAGACCCCCCCCCCCCCCGCGGAGGTTTCCAAATCCACGGGGAACCTCTTGTATAATCTTTAAGTATTATTTGTCGGCTGGGAATTTGCTTTATACACCAACCACCACCAACTTTTCCATCATCAAAGCTCAAATCGTTCTATAATAAACAGGAAAAAAAAGAATAATATGATATAGTGTTCACAATTGAAAACGTGTGAAACCCTAATTGATCAGCATATACTTCCTCTGCAGGTAACTAGAACTGAAGACAACTGAACTGAATACAGGCAAATAATCCTAATAGGCACTTATCGAGCCAATTTACTTTAGTATAAAATGCACCAATTTAAACGTGATTTGTCGATTACCTTGAGTGTTTTTTTAAATTTGGTATATTGATGGCGTAACGGGTACTTGTCCAGGACAAGTTTATAAGAAAACTATGTTTGAAGGTAAATTATATGAAGGCTGGGCATCGTCAATAACTGTTGGTTCTATTCGAGAATGTGGGGAGAAATGTACGATAGATACTGAATGTCAGTCATTTGGCATAAATACAGCTACCTTAAATTGTTATCTTTATGATTTTCTAATCTGGTCTGGAAGCCGAGGTACTACCGATTTAAATATGGTGTATTACTGGGCTTATCAAAGTAAGTATACTTTAATCAAATAACTTTAAAATATCAATCAGTTATACCTTATTGGGCTTCCACCTGCTTTCAACTGATAAAATGTGTATTTGATAATTGTAATAGACCAAAAGCAGTGACGGGAAGGAGGGGGGGGGGTATCCATTTTATTGGACATCCTATCAAAGAGTGAAATTAAATAACGTTTTTTTTTTAAATCTGAATTTATCCCTTTTAACTTCGTTTTTTTTTCTCTACTGTTTTGACATATTTAACAGAAAGAAATCGCCAGATAAGATTTCTTTAAAATCAACAGTATTTTACTGGATTTATTGCTATTCTAAGATGATGTAAACACTGGTGTGAATTGGAAATTATATTCTGTTGGATTCTTATTTTATTATGTTATTATTTCGTTGATTTCGAGGAATGTTTTCAAGGGGCATATGAGTACCAATTGTGCACCTTTGCCTGCTGATGTATTTTATTTTGAAATGAAGATACACCATTTTATACAAAATCAAATACGACCTCCAAATCAAATTATATTGTATACCTTATAATCTGTTCTGATAATGATGTATGGTTTAATGGTCGAGAGCGAGACATTAAAGATACATTCCCGCGTACAAACTTTGTGATTTGATAATATATTTGGACTAAAAACATATTCAAAGTAACCAATCTATCAGACATTTGCTTCAATTCCCTCTCAAAACTTTGTATTCGCCGGGGATACCTATAGCTATCGGTAAGCTGTTGTTAGACGCAATGTCTGTTAACTTAGTTTGATTGTGGGAGGGTCCATTTTTCAGAATGTATTTATCATTACTTATTGTACATTTACCATACATTTTGAGTCCTAAGTAAATTCTTAATTATTTCTGTCAACGTCTTTTTCCACCGTTTAATTGCAGAGTCTTTTGTACGTTGACACCCCTCAATGTTCCCCAAACCGTCTAACTATTTGATCAATAAAAAAACAACCGCACCCTAGCTCACTTAAGCTGGCACACAATAAGCTGGCAGATAACAGTCGGGTTGCCAGTTAGTGATACCCTGATAAATTTGCCCAGTGCTTGCCCCATGGGCGTTTTTCGGGTAATCCAGTATTTTTCTAGTAAGATTGGGTGTCTATACTGTCCATATATACCAGATTTGACATACTTTTGTTGGAAATAACCACCCGATAAATACTTTTCTTGGAAAGTATCTTTAAGTAATATATAGATACTGCACGAGGCGTTAGCCGAGTGTTGTTTCAATATATTACGTAATGGCTTTAGCTCGAGACCATTAAACAACTTAAAATACAAACACTTTTCAATGAAATACGTCACGCGAGTCCAATATGTCATCTAGTATAGATAATGCACGATTGGCAAGTTGCCCGTACATTATTAGAAATAATGGTACGCCAACATCAAAGGATGACGTCACATCTGTATTTTAAATTGGGAAAATTAATACAAGGATGGATCTTGTCGCTCCCAAATTAAGCATCTAGAAAATAATCCTATCCAAGGTAGTACCCATTTGGATGAACTTAGGTCGAGAAGATTTCAGATTTTTCGGTCTTTATAAAGTAAACTCTAAGAATAGTGGTTTAATAGAATGTACAGAAATGGGTTTTATTAAAAACAAGATACGTACTATATAAATCGGAATGCTACATGTATATGTTCTATTATCAAGAATTGTTCTTAATTGTCCCCCGGTTTTCGAAGAAACCAAGGAACTGATAAAATGGACCTGTCCGTCCGTCCATCAATCCGTCCGTCCGTCCGTCTGTCTGTCCGTCACACTTTTTGGGACACAATAACTCTAATTGAGCTAGAATATTCAAGCTTGGTGTAGTTGTTTATTAGGTCAATGCCTTGATGGAGTTCGAAGATGAGCATTTTCTTCTTAGGGTAGCAGAGATAAGCAATTTGATTGGTTGATTGCTTTTGGACACAATAACCTTGGTTTTAATTTAGTGAGAGCGATGAAACCTTGGTGTATAGTTTCATCATATCAATTACCTTAACACTATGTTTCATAATGAGCATTATCGGTTCTGGGTAAGCAGAGAGATAAGTAATTTGATTGGTTGAGAGTTTGGAGCTCGACAACTTTGATTCTAATGGGGTGATAATGGTGAAACTGTGTGTATAGTTTCATTACACCATTACCTTTAACAAAATTAGACAACTTTGATTCTAACTGATGGAGAGTGGTGAAACTTAGTGTATAGTTGATAATCAGTTTGATTGCACAATGTTTTTGAAAAAGATAAATGTGCAATTAATTACTTTGTGTCATCTATTTATGTCGAGATTTCGACGGGGGAAACAGCCTGGCTGTTATCTTGTTTATTTAATATTTTCCCTTGTTTCGGTATCTGTACTTTGACGTAACGTCATTTTGTTTTATAATATTTTAATGTCGCCTGAATAGGCTAGAGAGAACTAAAAACATTAGCACAAGAAATCTGTGTTTGATATATTCCTTTGATATATTCCCCTGTGAGTAGTTCAAAGCGTTTATTGATTATTTGAATGTTATATATTCTAATCAAGAATACTACAAAAAGTGACATATCGTATTCCTACATGGATTTGCATTCCGGATTTGGCGAAAGACTTTGTCATTTTTCAGTCACATACTTTTGTCTCCAGCTTTACTTAGCGAGAGTTTCCCAACTTAAACGATACGTTACAGCATGCTCAATTTACACGGATTGTGTCCAACTGCACCACTGTCTTGTCTATTTGGTTGTTAATTATCAATACAGTTCAATACAGGTCCACCTGTTCTTGATTTCTGTTATAAATATATATCTTATCGGTGCGCCCGAAGTTTATCAGCATGTGGTTGCACAGATGGGTGTAAGCTTACACTTCCTATAACTCCAGATACCACTATCCTTGTATCAGAGGATCGCCTGACCAACCTCGTGGGTTTTCTCCGGGTCCTCCAATTTTCTCCCACTACTAAAGATCCCTACGCGCAAGCGAATTATTGAAATAAAATTAAACCATGCGTTGGTCCCGAAATGGCCTAATGGACGTTAAACCCCATTTCTCTCTCTTTCTCCCTTGTAGCAGATAGTGTTCGACCGGCATAGACCATTTGAGTAATAGATTTCACCATGTTTGCCCATTGGATTTTCGTTAGTCACCGGATAATAATTTTACATGACTATGTTTATATTCGGAATATTTCTTATATTTTAGAAACGTGTCCAGTATCAAAGGGCTACAGTCTCTATGAAAGTGAAACTGAAAGGTTTTGTGGTATAATACTAAGTTCACGTAAAACATGGGCGGATGCTATGGCAAGATGTTATATCGACGGCGGCCATCTACTCACGACTAACACCCAAGAGAAGATAACTCTCGCCCAAAAACTTCTCCTGCAATATCGTAAGTTCATACTAAGTTCGTTTAGATATTTAAAGGAGCTAAAGCGCTTACATTTGGGACCTAGAAATGGACACAAATGGGTCGCAACGCATATAATAATTTAATATGAATGTATATAAACGGATTTACATTCAATCTTTTCCGTTTTCATTCAAATTTCAAATCAGTTATGTTCTGCGAAACACGCCAGAAGTCTCAATCGAATGGCAATCTCTAGCGTCTAGTTATTCCAGTCTACACCATTAGTATTTATTGCACATGCTCTCCAGATAAGTATATGACGCCACCGTTTGACATGACTTGTGGAATATGTCTAGCCTCGTTCTTTGAGTCTCTTGTTACAAATGGCGCTGAAACGCATTGAGGTACACGAGTCGTGTACCAATGGTAAAATGTTTATTTTGTCTTAAATATTGGATATTAGACCCCCATCTTTTCCCGTTAAGATCACAACATCTAATTTCAAATCAGTTATGTTCTGCGAAACACGCCAGAAGTCTCAATCGAATGGCAATCTCTAGCGTCTAGTTATTCCAGTCTACACCGTTAGTATTTATTGCACATGCTCTCTAGATAAGTATATGACGTCACCGTTTGACATGACTTGTGGAATATGTCTAGCCTCGTTCTTTGAGTCTCTTGTTACAAATGGCGCTGAAACGCATTGAGGTACACGAGTCGTGTACCAATGGTAAAATGTTTATTTTGTCTTAAATATTGGATATTAGACCCCCATCTTTTCCCGTTAAGATCACAACATCTAATTTCAAATCAGTTATGTTCTGCGAAACACGCCAGAAGTCTCAATCGAATGGCAATCTCTAGCATCTAGTTATTCCAGTCTACACCGTTAGTATTTATTGCACATGCTCTCCAGATAAGTATATGACGTCACCGTTTGACATGACTTGTGGAATATGTCTAGCCTCGTTCTTTGAGTCTCTTGTTACAAATGGCGCTGAAACGCATTGAGGTACACGAGTCGTGTACCAATGGTAAAATGTTTATTTTGTCTTAAATATTGGATATTAGACCCCCATCTTTTCCCGTTAAGATCACAACATCTAATTTCAAATCAGTTATGTTCTGCGAAACACGCCAGAAGTCTCAATCGAATGGCAATCTCTAGCGTCTAGTTATTCCAGTCTACACCGTTAGTATTTATTGCACATGCTCTCCAGATAAGTATATGACGTCACCGTTTGACATGACTTGTGGAATATGTCTAGCCTCGTTCTTTGAGTCTCTTGTTACAAATGGCGCTGAAACGCATTGAGGTACACGAGTCGTGTACCAATGGTAAAATGTTTATTTTGTCTTAAATATTGGATATTAGACCCCCATCTTTTCCCGTTAAGATCACAACATCAATGTTGATTTAAATTGACAAATAATTCGTGTTTTCAATGTCATAGACTTTGGATGATATCGTAAGAAAGTCTAACCTTATACTATTCCTGAAATCACCTAGTTTGTGAAATGAAATGAAATGATCTTCAATGTCCTACTCCGACTGGGCTAATGAAGACGGGCATACGCCATGCAGTGTGCTATGGGGGGAAATT
Source organism: Patella vulgata (assembly GCF_932274485.2). NCBI lineage: Eukaryota > Metazoa > Mollusca > Gastropoda > Patellidae > Patella > Patella vulgata. The sequence goes on from NC_065885.2 coordinate 13,262,282, forward strand.
TTGCCCGGGAAAAAGCACTATGGCCTACTCTTATATCGAATTCCAACTGCCAAAGAATCTTTTACGTGCATGCCAATTTGTACATGGGACCTCGGTTGTTCGTCCAATCCGAACGACTAGACAGGTTTCCTGCACAACTGACAAGGGGAAACCGCGCCGGAAAATCCCGATGAACTTTCTCGGCCAACACCGGGAGCGAACTCGCGATCTCCAGACTAGCGAGCCACTGTCTTATTCACCTGGCCACCGTGGCCCCCACCTAGTTTGTTTCGAGTGGACGTATTATGTATATTATTTCTAATATTTTACTAGTGTAAGGATTCTGGATTATTTTCTAATATTTTAATAGTGTATAAGGATTCGAGATTATTTTCCAATGTTTAATGGTGCAAGGGTTTTAGATTATTTTCGAAAATATTAATAAAAATGATAAAAAGATATTTTTTAATATGTTATTAAAATACTAGATTATTTTCTAATATTTCAAGTGTAAGGATTCTATATCATTTTCTAATATTTTAATAATGTAAAGGATTTAAAGATATTTCCCTTTTTTAACATGGTAAGGATTCTACATTAGTATCGAATATTTTCAAATACTGTAACAAAATACTAGATTATTTTCTAATATTTTACAAGTGTAAGCATTCTAGATTATTTTATACCATTTTTTCAGTTGGTGAACAGTTTATTTATCTTGGAGCAACTGACATCAATGAAGAAGGGGTGTGGAACTGGTTAAATGGTGAACCAATTGTTAATGATCAAATTATAACAAATAACGCCAATGGAATACAACATTGTTTAGTCTGTAATGCGAGCAGGTTTGATGACAGGAAATGCACAGCTAAAAATGCATTTATTTGTCCTAAAACTAATATTTAAGCACTGTTCCCATTAAAATATCAGTAGATAATTCCCTAACTTTGTAATTAATACACCTGAATTTAAGCGCTGTTCCCATTAAATTATCAGTAACTTTGTAATTAATACACCTGAATTTAAGCACTGTTTCCATTAAATTATCAGTAACTTTGTAATTAATAAACCTGAATTTGAGCACTGTTCCCATTAAAGTATCAGTAAATTTGTAATTAATACAACTGAATTCTTTAGAGCGCTTTTAATGTTTCTTACTACTACATTTCACCGATATGGTTACTTATATAGGTATTTTATATTTCATTTACATTTATATTTCATGTGGCATATAGCAGATCATGACCCATACTAGTATTATATAAAGTTTGGGACATATTCCCCCTTATTGTTAGTTAGTTTTCGTTTTTGAGTTAAGTCTGTATCACTACAGGCCCGGGATTGTACAAGGTAGTGGGCGCTTACGTCTAGCCCCCGGATCCATTCACTTGATCTGATATGTACGCTTGTTTGTGATTTATGCGTATTGTGTTATGTCACTGGTTTTAACATGTAATTGTTTGTGTGTGGTGCAGTACCCCTGCATTTAATAATATAGCTCCATTCACATGGATATCATTGTTTTGATATACCACTGGATAGTTTGATCGTTGGAACAATCGTATAATAAAGCCCTATTCATCAATGCACCCCGTCTTCAAATAAAATATAAATTCAGAGAGAGAGAGAGAGAGAGGGAGAGAGAGAGAGAGAGAGGGGGAGGGAGAGAGAGAGAGAGAGAGGGAGAGAGAGAGAGAGAGGGGGAGAGAGAGAGCGAGAGAGCGAGAGAGAGAGAGAGAGAGAGAGAGAGAGAGGGTTTAACGTGTCCACTCGACACAAACTAGGTCATTTCGGGACTAACATAGGGTTTAATTTTATTTCAATAATTCGCTTGCGCGTAGGGGTCTTTAGCATGGGGGGGGGGGGGCGGAGGACCCAGAAAAAAAACCACGAGGTTGGACAGGCGACCCTACTCCTTGTCACGTACAACCGGTGTATCGAAACCACGCCAGTTGTCTCAATGACAGACCTAATGATACAATGCGCACGCGCTAACAAATCGCTCCCCACCCCCAATGTTAATTCAATGAGAGATTGATACCTAATTTCACATAGTTGACGTTAGTGAGAATCGAGTTTTACATTCAACAAAAGTTTTTCTACTCTAGCAACGGGAACTTATTACTTTATTATTATATCTATTGTGTAACCTATTCTCATGTTTATGTCGATTAAAAATTTCTACTTATATTTTTGTTCTTACGTTTAAGCTTTTGTAATTTACTATACAGAAACCTTTGTTAAAGTTTGCTTTTACTTAATCCTGAAACATAAAATTACCCTCATGTTCCTGAAGCAACGACTGCGAGTTTTACAACATCTGGGCGTTGCTAGATTACTTCACAATTCCTGAACTTATAGCTACGTTATCTACAGACACGTTAACAGTAGCGTCCAATCAGATGTTGTGACATCGCGACCTCCACATAGACATTTTAGCTTGAAAGCGCGAGACTTTGTATTCGCGACAATCGAAATTAGCGCCGAAATATGCAGGATATTAGTTAAAACGAGATCAAGCCTTCTATTGAAGATGGTATACCCTGGTCTGTTGTTGTCTAACAACGAATATTTTCAAAGGTTTGCAATCAGGAACCATCGTCAAAATCCCTAGTCAACGACGCAAAAATAGGGTATTCGACAATAAATTCCTGCACCTCAAGGCCTTCAATAGACTACCCTTCGTCACGCCTCCAAATAAAACGATGTGTAACACCATGCTGTCACACCTATTCTGGTCATCGGTGTCAAATATATATCGTTTAATGGTCGAGAGCGAGACATTAAGTAATATATTGTAACAACATGAGGGCCGTGAGGCAATGTCTTAAGCTCAAGACCATTAAACAACTTAAAATACAGACACTTGCACGTGCTTTGCAATGAAATACGTCACCCGGAGTTCAATATTTTACCAAGTTACGCTTGGCACATTGCCCGTACGATTATTTGAAATAATGGTACTCCAACATCAAAGGATGACGTCACATCTGAATTTTAAAGGGATATAATATTACGATGTCAAATATTATGTGACACAGCACGAAATGGGATATTATTCCGACCCTTTGTCAATCGTGGAATTTAATTTTCTGACTTCACTTCACGTTGTGTACTTTTGTGTAGATAAAATTCCTGAACACTGTTTTGTTCTAAAATCCTTGTTATATAATAACTACAGGTATGATATTACGAAATCCATTATACGTTATAAACGTATCCAGACCTACTTCTGTAACACTACATGGTCTTTGTAGGACTTCCACCTGGTGTCACATACTATTGCAGGCTGACAAATGTTACCTGCTAAGGATCTACATGTTGTCTAAATTAAACCAAATTGCACAATGTCTAATAAAGAGAGTGAAAGCATGACTCATAGACGTACTATCAACCATCCTGTCCTACTTTGGATACACATTAGGAAAATGTGACTAGTTTCATAAGAATGGGGTCAAGAGGGAGGGGGGGGGGCGGACGACCCAAGACCATATTTTGTTCATCTGACATTCTGACGCCATGGGCCTTTACCGTTGACATGTAAACAATAGCGTTGTTCAATAAGAGGTCGTGGCACAAAGACACTCAAATCAGACATGGCGACCTCCACAGAAACCTTGACATGAACGAACCTTAAACTTTACAACTCGATTATCACAGGTAGACATTTTAGCTGTTAGTTTTGGTATTCATGATGATATTTCCTATCGGAGAATCTAAGAGGTCCTCGGCTGGATATAGGCTTTGCCGAGTGTTGCGGTCCTCTAGCACTTACTATTTGAAATCAGGCTTCATTGGATTGGTGCAAATGGGAATCGTCACAATCTGATCAAAACACAGAGCCTATATCGTTTCATTTTTTATAGTTCAAAATTTCGTTTTAATTGCCTTTACTACACTAGGATCTGGAAGAGTTGTTATCATTGACGTGTTCTGGATGATGTGAGGGATTAGACAATGAAACGGTCTGTTACGGCGAGCTTTTGGCGTGAGGTACACGGAACTGTGGATAATCCACTAGAAACATCAGTGCTGATTGGTTAATCAAATGTCTGACGTCAAAGGGTGAAAAGCCGCTCTTATGACCTCAGACGCGACCCCCCAAAACAACTGGTCAGATCTCCATGTAGTGTAGGCCATCGAAAGTGTAAAAAAAGAAAAGAAATAAAGGTCTGTATTTGAATCAGATTGGAATGGCCGTTAACGTAACTACAGTTTAGAATAAATTGTCAGAGACTTCTATTAAAACAAAACAAGACACAGAAAACAAGTGTAACAATACAATGTTGTTTAATGGAGTTCAAAAGAAATTAATGATTATATTAACCACAACCTTCGACCAAGAAAATAATAACAATCTACATTGAACCATTCGGTCAAATCCATCCCGTTAAGCTTTATAGAGCCGTAACGAAGACAGTAAACATGTTTCATGCTGCATATTAATTAAATCAAGGAGTGCTAGACTTTACAATGTTACTGTTTTTTTACTTCTACTATTCGGATTTTGTTCTAAATATTTTTACACCAAAACTCCTGACATCACTGCTTTTAACAATACGTGTGACACTTGAACATGTGGGTTATTGTTAATAAATAAAGCAGCTTGCTATATTTTGATTTATTACACAATATAAGTGATATTAAAAGATGTGCTTCTTTAAATAAATTTACATGAAAATCTCTGACCTACTACTTTACTGTGTGATACCTAGCAGTGTCGTCATGAATGGAACAGTCGATTATTGTAAATAAACAAAACAACGTGGTATATTTTGATTTATCACACAATGTAATTGATATTGCGTATGTCATGCTCAGCGATATTTTGATTGGTTTCTTTGATTGCGACGTGTGTTTTGTTTTTGATTGATAATAATTGAAGGCCTAATCGAATATGATGTAAGCCATAGGGGGAGAGATACCAAGGTGTGATCAAACCCTGTCACGCTTAGTAACTTTATACTTATTGTACTTTATTACAACCCTAAATAGTTATATATTAAAATATTCTGCAAAACTGAAAATATAAAGCGAAACTTTAACTTTCTTCTTATTTTCCATCTCGAATTTTCTCAAACGCTCGTGCCACTTGTAATACTGTTGTTTCATCAAAATGGCGCCCCACGATCATCATACCAATCGGAAGTCCTTCAATATTTCCCGCGTTTATAGAGAGCGCGGGGTGACCAGTTGAATCGGCTGCTGCTGTATTAGTTACCATCGATAGTGCTGTGTCAAAGAATTCTGAAATAGAAATATCATCATCATCATCATCATAACAAGCCATCAGCGAGACTGGTGTCACAAGTCCCAAAATAAACCGGTCAGATGGCGTATGTTACTTAATTTCACATTTATATATTTTAAAAACATCGAGCAATCAAACTGCATACGAGTGTATCTATACTTAGAATCAAAGGTATTGTGTCACAACGCATCTACAAATCAAACTGATTATCCTTAGCGGTAAAGGTTAATCATTGAACGCAGTCAAAACATTCACCTATCGAACACTTATGCCAAGTTGGAACTTTCTAGCTCAGTTAAAGGGACAATAACACTCTTGCTGGCTTGACAGCTCCAGAAAATAAAGAAATACCCTTATGCTAAGTACTAGATGTGTTAGTGTCCTACCTGTTGTGTAAATTATCCATTAAATCCCATTTTACTTGTTCAAAGGGTTCAAAAATATTTTTAAATCCAAGTCACATTTGAAAAGCTTTACGTCAGGCTTTTCAAATCATTTAGTTGAATTTTTCCAATTTTTTAAATTAGGTGTGTTAAGATGAAATTTGTATCATCAATTAATTGGAATATTGTTAAATAGTACAATTTGTTGACCAGAATAAAGATTAGAACATATTATTCAGTTACAACAAGAGTGGTATTGAGCCTTTAAAAGTAATTGTATTCCAATGTCCTGACCAATAATTTCGCTTATCGATACTAGGCCTAAGTAGAAACCTTTCAGCATTGGACTTAGTGAAGGCACCGATATAAAACTATAGTCTCACCCAATTAGAATCAAAGTTATCGTGTTCCAAATATAGGCACATCCTAATTAGCACACTAAATAAATCTCTAGATACTTACCAGAAGTTGAGCAATCGGCTTGTGGAAGTTTTGATGCCTTATATGGTAAAGTTGGTAGAATTAAGACATCATATTCCTGTAGAACTTTATCATAGGCTTGGGTTAATACCGTGGTCAGGTTCTGGCCTTTCGCATAAAATTTGTTACCATAATTTCTGTTCATATATTCTCCAACCAAACACAGCATTTTAACAACTTTGGAATTATCATACGGTCGAGTTGTCCGTCCACGGAAATATGCTTCCTGTAGCGACGTTGCGTAATACCCTTTCCATTGGTAGCCGTTTCCTGCAATTAAACAATTACTTATATGTCCCAATTTTCAAAATCACGAATGCAACCAATTTGAAAGTTATTTTAAGGTTCGGCATAAATGTTGCAGTTTAAATACATCATAGCATTGTACGTAATTAAACCTGTATTGCAAATGGTTAAATATGTTACGTAAAGAATTCAGGTTATCTAAACCATGTCGCCTTAGAAACACGCTTCGTTTAAGTATTTTTGTCTTACTCATGTTTCTTGCTCATACTGATTTACAGTTGCATAGCATATTGTATTTAATACTGTCGACAAAATAAGAGGTAAAATTAACTGTCGTTGCCTTGCATTTAGAATCAAACGGCTGGATACCTATCTAAATTGTCATGTTGGGATTTCCTAAGTTCGATCAGTATTGAATATAGAAGGTAACTTCCTTTTAGGTTATTTGGATTAAACCACAGATTACGGTGTATCATTGGGATTTCACGCCTACCTTACTTTCTTACTTCTCTGCAGAGGATCAAAATATAAAATTCATACGTGCATCTAGATCCTCATACATCATGAGTAAACAGATTTATAGAAGGAATGTGTGGAGAAACTATGAAAGCATTTCTCGCGGTCATCAAATAACCTACCAAACCATGTCTCGGGGTCATAATGGGCCCTATTAAGGCACGTCCCGAGGGTCTTAAATGACCATATTGAAGAATGTCCAAAGGTCATAATGAAACCTATGAAAGTATATGCCGCGTAGGTTATAGTGAAAGATATCGGATAGATGGATGATCTATCCTCGTATCCAAGCTTGAGTCAGAAATCTCTTGGTGGTTTCCATTAGTACTCGAGATTTTAATATGTCTGATGTGCTGGATATAGAGTGGTAGTCAAGGGGTATAGGAAACTAAACACTCGAATAGCGTCCAACTGGATTAAAAATAATATCGGTAAGTCTTCAAACGAAAAAAAAATGAAATGGGGTTTAATGTCCTACTGTTCTGCTCCGACTGGGCTATGAAGACGGGCATACGCCATACAGTATGCTATGATCGTGAATTTTTGCCCGAGCAACGGCGCTACGGCCTATTCTTATATGGAATTCCAACTGCCACGCGGTCTTTTACGTGTACTCCAATGTGTGCACGGGACCTATGATTTTCGTTTCATCCGAACGACCAGACAGCTGTACTTGTCAACCCCTCTGCTCTGCACCACTGACAAGGGAAACCCACGCCGGAAAATCCCGAAGGACGTTCTCGGGTATCACCGGGATCGAACATGCGACCTCCAGACTAGCGGGCCAGCGTCTTACTCACTTAGCCAAGTCTTCAAACCCACACGATTCTAGTTATTTGGGTAAGATGAAAATCCCCAGTGGACCCGGGTACAAGAATCGCAGAATAATAGAAGGAAGTCGTGGAATAATAGAAGGGAATGCTTTGTAGGAGTGGCCGTAGAAACAAAAACCGTGTACGTGTTAGTATCTAAATCACCCCAGTATTCATTAAAGAGACTATAAACCTTATTACACCCGCGTCTTAAACAATACAAGACACATCAAACAGTGCGCAAAAATTACTAACCATTTCCAAGGATCATGTTATTATATGCTCCCTGCATGCATACTCCTGTCCAAATAGCGGATGCTGAAACAAATCAAACCAAGGAAGTCTTAATTTACATTTAGGAGATGTTTGGTTATATCAGTGAAAATTAACAATGTTTATAACTGGTATGTGCCTTAATAGGAACCATTATGATCCCGAGACATGCTTTGATAGGTTTTTTTATGAGATATTTGGTTATATCAGTGAACATTAGCAATGGTTATAACTCTTCAGTCCTGTTAGAAGATGTCGATAGATGCTAGAGAACTTGGCATTGATGGATAATCCAGCTCTATTATCAAGATGATGCAGTTACTTTACGGATATACCCTCTCTCTAAAGGATACATTTCACTTCCAGAATATGTCTAAATGTAGATTTCGTGCATGAGTCAGTTTAATGAATACACATGTTGTACATTTAAATATGTGACGTATTGAGATCAAAAGAACTTACAATCCAAATGCATCGGTACCGAAACCTTTTCAACTTTAGCTCCAGCCTTTGTTAATGTCTGGGCAGCCTGTTCTACCAATTGAGCGACGTCTTGTTCCGTACAAAGTGAGAAACCTTCTTGTAGCAGTCCAATCTTTTTCCCGCTGATACCTTTATCTAACTACACAATAAATGAATGAAATGGAGGTTAACGCCCCACTTTGCTGCAAACTACAGATATCAATTTGTCTAAATATTTTCAGTATCAGTTGTCATTTTCAGCATAATGTATTATATATGTAATTAGTTTCTTTCTAAGCTTAATGGGTGGGGTGGGGGTTGGATGGCCGAATGGTTAGCACATGCGCGCTGTATCATAAGGCCTGTCATTGAGTCAACTGGCGTGGTTTCGAACCCCCGTCTGTACGTGACAAGGATTAGGGTCGCCTGTCCACTGATAAAGACCCCTACGCGCAAGCGAATTATTGAAAAAAATTAAACCATGTTAGTCCCGAAATGACATAGTTTGTGTCGAGTGGACGTTAACCCCCCCCCCCTCTCCCTCTCTACCTCTCTCTCTCTCTATCTGTCTCTCTCTTTCTCTCAGCTTAATGCAAATATCTACGTGGCAGGGGAGACAAACATTAACTTACTAAAGTGGTATATGGTTCAACTTTTAAATCACGTGGTTGTCGTGGATCTCGTCCTTCATCGTAACCAGCGAGAACCTGAAACCAAATAATATATGCAATTACAGATACACCGTGGCCGTAATAGTAATTGGTGTAATGTTTTTATTTGTATTCTAGCACTTAACGAATTCCAATGCCTAGACATCTTTTACTTGTTTTTCATATTGTCATTTATTTTGCCTCAGACAAAATCAACTGGTTGATTTTTTTTTAATTTACCATTAAATACCATTCTTGCAGTTTCTAACCTCATATAATCCAAATCAACATTTTATATGAATACAGTGAATATTTTAAAGCAAACCATATGAATAAATAAACATTTATCTTTTCTAAAGAGTTAAGCAGATGATCTTCATAAACGAAATTAGTCAAGGTACTGATATTACGAAATTATACACCACGTTTTTTCATTGTTACTCAAGTAGACTCAGCGTTACCGTGTTACAAAGCATCGGTAAATCAAACTGCTTATATCTGTTCAGCCTTAACCGAGAAACCAAGTCAAGACGGTCAACCAATGAACATCTACACCAAGTTTTAACATATTACAGAATTATTGTCTTCCAAAATGTTTGAGCGACAATCAGACAGTACCACGAGTCAGTGTTAATAGTCCGACGCTTTCGCCATAAGGCAGTGACAATAAATAAAACCCACCTCTAAGAGAAGAGCACAATCGTGAACATTGGCTGCCATTGGTCCGAGATGATCAACTGTAAGTTCTATAGGCATGGCACCAGTATATGGTACAAGACCCCAGGTTGGTTTTATTCCTACTATACCTGACCATGATGCTGGTATTCTGATGGAACCACCTTGATCACCTCCAATAGCCAGATCTACCACCTTGCCAGCCACCTTAAAATTATAAATAAATCATGTTTAAAAACTATTTCTGGTCACTAAATATATAATGGTGACAATATTTACATTGTTTTAAAAAATCCTATCCCGTTAACATTAAATACAGCTATTTTATTTTATCAGTTCACTTGTAGGCAAGGGTATTTAAAAATGGGCGGAAGGCGGAAAACGTTGAGAAAATTCATCCTGTTAGGCTATCGACCATCTCCTTTGTCACGTACCCTGGAAATTGTATTGACGAATCGACGGACGTGGACTACATCACAAAAAGGCATGACTATGTGTGTATATATATGTGGGGTGGGGGGGATTTACCAGATAATTTCATACAAGGCAGATTATAACTTTCGTCATTTGAGGGTTCACAAGGGCCTTAAATCTGGAGAAGTAGTTCACAGAAATTGTTGCAATTCGACAGGTTGTTTCGTTGGACTAATTTAAATAATGCATATCAATTCCATACAGATCTTATGATAACCTTTGTCGATCGAGCGTTCAGCAAAGTAAAACAAGGACCATAACTCTACTAGTAATTGACAGAAATTGCTGAAATTCAAAAGGATTCTTTGTTTCACTAATTCATACATATCGAACGATAGCTATTGGCGTTCGAGCGTTCACGAGGTTCAACAAAAGGAAACAAAGACCACTATAGACATAATTAACGGAAATTGCTGAAATTCAATTGGCTTCTTCGTTTCACTAATCTAATTGATGCATAGAGCTCGGATGTTTACTTTTGTCATTAGAGCGTTCACAAAGTTCAACAAAGTGATACAAGGGCCACAACTCTAGACGTTATTAACAGAAATTGCTCAAATTCAATAGGATGGTGAATATAATGACGGTCTATTATCAATTTCAAAACGATGGACTGTTGAATCGTCTAAATTATTAACGGCAGATCGACGGTCATAATAAATACATCAAGTAAAACTGACCAGGGCTGCGCTGCCTGAACTAGATCCACCAACAGTTCTGGTCTCATCAACCGGATTCCTCACTGGCCCGCTAGAACAGGTACTACTACATCCACTGAAGCACTGGTCCTCACACGCTGTTTTACCCAGAATTCTTCCCCCTAGACATCACATTATATTATACATATTACATACAATGGCATTACATATTATATTAAATGTATTAGATATCATATTGAACACATCATATTAAATACACCAGATATCATATTCAGTGTATCAGATACCATATTAAATATATGAGATATCATATTAAATATATCAGATATTTTAAATATATCAGATATTTTAAATATATCAGATATTAAATATGTCATATTAAATATATCATATAAAATGTATCAGATATCATACTAAACTTATCAGTCACATACTAAATGTGTCAGATACATACGAAATTAAATGTATCAGATATCATATTAAAATGTAATGTATCAGATACATTAAAAGGAATTTATCAGATATTATATTAACTACAAAGAATATTAAATATACCATATACAATGTAATATGAATCAGATATCATGTAAAATGAATAAGATATCATGTAAAATGAATCATGTAAAAATGAATCAGATAAATGCTAGGTATCAGATATCAAATTCAATAAATCACATATATTCGAATGTTTATTATGTCACATTCATTGTAGCATAGTAGATATCACAATTTATTTAATGTAACAAACAAACACGGTCGTCCAGTGACCAGTTCACAAGGTCCAAGACGTTTGTTATAAAATGTTGTAATAAAGTAAGTCTTACCAGCGTCTAGGACTCTAGTGACGACTGTAGCATCAAATTCTGGTACATAACCTTCCAATATTTTACTACCATTCATCATAGGTACTCCTGCTACGGCAATGTTGTCTTTAATACCCACAGTTTTACCTGCCAATTTACCTGTAGACGCACCTTTGATATCACATTTCCAACTCCTGATAATATATCAATGTGGAAAATGAAATGAAATGAAATGGGGTTTAACGTCCTACTGTTCTGCTCCTAAACTGGGCTAATGAAGACGGACATACACCATACAGTGTGCTTTGAGGGAAATTTTGCCCGGCCTACTCTTATATCCAATTCCAACTGCCAAGGGATCTTTTACGTGCACGCCAATATGTAGGTCATACGTCTTTTTAGTAACTAAAAACTAACCGTTGCAGATTTTGGTATAAAATCACGGTTTTGTTTTAATTTAATACCGTCAAATACCAAAAGTGACCAATTTACGAGAAATCAATGTCGAATTTTAATTATTTTATAAGACAAATCCTATATAGTCATTGTTTTGTTTGTATTTAATATTCAAATTTCTTTTCAAATCTGTTTTCAATAAAACATTTTTTGTGAAGGTCAACTATAATATGGAGTATGAAAGCTTATAACAGTGTTGCAGCTTCCAGGAATCAATTTATTATATTAATGATCGACAATTTACAATAATATGGGATATGAAAGCTTACAACCGTGTCGAAGTTTCCAGGAATCAATTTATTATATTAATGACCGACAATTTACTATTAATTATATTACCATGCATTATATGGGTTGTCATTTTCTGCTGGTCTGTAACCTGGAACTCTTGGATATTTAACCGGAAGTGCGGGTTCTGGAAGTTCTGATAAACGTTGGAAGGAAGTTGCTGTATTTTTAAATTGAGCTAAAATTTAAAATATTTTGTATATCAAGCACTGTTCCTCTCTTACTCGACACTTAAACCGATTACTTTGAAATTCCGAGGTATGGGAGCGAAAGGGTGACGATGAAATGCTGTGGAATGAGACCACTTTTAGAAGTGTCAATGAAATGAGCACCTCGGTGAAATTTTTATAACACTTGAAAAGACGTGTTGTTGGAATTGGTTCTAAAGTGTGGTAGCAATGAACACTTCAGAAAAGGAGGGGAAATGGCGTTTAACTTCCACTCGACACAAACGTGCTCCTTCCGGGACTAACATATGGTTCAATATTATTTATATTATTCACTTGCGCGTAGGGGGTCTTTAGCAGTGGGAGGAAACCGGAGGGCTCGAAGAAAACACACGAGGCTGGACAGGCGACCCTACTTCTTGTCACGTACAACCCGTGAATCGAACCCACGCCAGTTGACTCAATGACAAAACGTACGATACAGCGCGCACGCGCTAACCATTCGGCCATCCAACCCCCACACTTCAGAGGAAGTGAACATTTGGTAAGGGGTGCTTGTGTGTTAATATCTACTCTGCACAAATCAGGTTATTTCGGAACTAGCATACACTAGGGAAATAAAGCTCTCATGTAATTTATATAACTAGTGTCTTCAATAGTATATGTAACTACTATATTATGATTTTACGGTATACATCAATATCAATTTAGTCCCAAAATGACCTAGTTTGTGTCGAGTGGACGTTAAACCCCATTTCTCTCTCTCATCAATATCAAAATCAACCAAATGAAATGAAATAACAGATGGTGAATATTTTATTACAACAAGCAGTCTAAAAATACATAAACTTGTCTTCTTGCGATAAAGCTAACCAATCAATATTACCTGGCAACCGTCATTACATTAATACTAATGAAGCCGAAGACAATTCACATTATGTATAATAAATGAATGATAAAACATGTATATTATGTCGATAAATGTCACACCATTTGAATACGCTTATGATCGAGGAAATGACAACTGGAAAGTAAGATAAGAATGTGAGAGAGGGAGAAATGAAATGAGGTTTAACGCCCTACTTTCCAGCACCATCCGGGATATTATAGAGAGGGAGAAATGGGGTTTAACGTCCACTCGACACAAACTAGGTCATTTCGGGATAACATATGGTTCAATTTTATTTCCATAATTCGCTTACGCGAAGGGGTCTTTAGCAGTGGGGGGAAACCGGAGGACCCGGAGAAAACCCACGAGGTTGGACAGGCGATCCTACTCCTTATCACGTACAACCGGGGATTCGAAACCACGCCAGTTGACTCTACGACAGACTTTATGATACAGCGCGCACGTGCTAACCATTCAGCCATCCAACCCCCCTTCAATATAAGGCTAGATCTCGCCTTAACTGCGTAGTAGATGTTGTAAAACTCGTGGTCGTTGCTTCAGGAACATGGAATTCCCGTAGTGCAGGACGGAGAGCCTGGCAAGTACGGATAGTACGAAAATCTGAAATCCCGTGTAAGCCGTATAGTCGCTGCTCGGGCAATATTTCCTTCATAAGACGTTAAACCACATTGCATTGCATATATACACATGCACATAAAATATGCACACGAATTGTATTATGATTGCGCTAGATTATCAAAACAAATATTTGTAACATAATCAATCAAGTCTACCTGTTATAGCCTGTATTTCTTCTGTTGTACATTTTAAATTTAATTCTTCTGATAATTTCTGTAAATCATCTTCGGTAGGTGGACAAACAGCTGGTGATTTATAGAAACCTACAAGTATACATAGAAATCTTTAATAAATTTATATAAACCTATAAGTATGCATATACAACTAATAAATTATTAGTGCACTATCATTGGGGCTTGTTGGGATGACAAGCTAAAATTGTTTACAATATCATGCCATACTCTCTACATACTTGATCACGGATTCTCTTTATTAACCTATCCGCGCGGTGTACCTGAACTTCAGAAACCTGGTTTTCCAATATTACTACCTATGGGCATTTAACACCAACGAAGAAGATCTTCAAGTACAATAGCTTGATAATAAGAAGCCGTTTTTTAAATCCCCACATGCGTTCAACAAAATCGAATACACCTGTATATCTGAACTAAATGATGTTTCCGAATAGCGCTAAATCACATAATAGATCACTTTTCCAATTTACCAGAGAAAATGTTTGGAGTGTTCTATTTAAAGAAATGATTCAAACACAAAATCACATATGTCACGTCCTATTATTTTGACCCCGTATGTTCTTATCTTATGACCTGGGCATTAGAGGCTATAATATGCCCTTTAATACTAACTTCAAGTAGTTTGGATTACCTGTGTCAACTTCAACCGGGCACTTTTATTACACACGAGATATGATTAACCAGATCCATAATTATATAGAGCGAGTCAGACCAACTACGGCCACGGTCGCCATTTTGTGACCCAAGTTACCCAGTGACAACGAACAGATTGATAGTTCTACCTAAGATATAGTGGTTAAGGGGCAGTAACTGTGTAAGAATATGTAATGGTATGGCCACAGATCACTAAATATTTGCCCATTGACTTTAATGTTAATTCTCGTCTCTTAGACCGGCTCTAATTTTCGTTGGGTAGAACGCTTTCTACCACAGATGGAGCAACATGTGGCAACCTCTTGCCCAAAAGCACGTATGGGGTTCACTTGAGATACACAAGCTGGAAGTAGAGACAAGAAAACATACAATTTTGGACCCTATATTTTAACCTAACCAACCTCTCAACTCTTGTATCCTTCCGCTTCAAAATCATGAATATTCACCAAAACCTGGTAGAAAATGTATTTTCAAACCTTTTTCTTCGATTCTACACCAAAAAGTCAACAAAAATCGCCATGCAAAAGGGGGAAAAGGGAAAGGGAGAGAAAGACTAAAAATAACTTTCGACCTACATTCGTGGGTGACGGCGTAGAAATATTTGGTGAGCTGTGTCCGTATAGCTCTAAGATTAGATATTTTGTTACTCGATCACAAGTAAGACAACTAGTTGTTGGTTCAACAGTATCTATATATGATACATGTGGGTATGTGGTTGACATATGATATATCTAAGATAGATTGCTATTTTACTACATACTACTGTTTCATTTGTCTTTGAAGCAAATTTTAAAATTTATAATATAAATGTTGTGTTGTACACTTGAGCGACATGAAAGGTTGTCTTTGTCTCATGAATAACATTACTACCTGCGACGCGTTATTTTCAGATATATGTTTGCAATAGTAACCGAATACTAATAAGCCCATTTATATCCCATGCGTGTAAATTTTGCATTAACCCTGAATTAATTACACCACAGAGTATAAATTTCAGTGTAATCGTCACACTTTAAGATTATGTTATCAATTATTACAGTCGCACCCACATTTTTGTTGACCTGAACACTGTCCACATATTAATCCAAAGTCTGTATACGGTTGATCTTTGATATTTTGAGATACACAAATTTGAGGTAGCCTAGTACCGTAACCAACCTTAAATCTGTCAGATAATATCAATTCTAACCAGGAACTACATTCGAACCGAGATAGAGAAATTAATTGGTGGTCTGCATCCAATGGTAGTACTATATGTATGACACGTCATATGAGATTCCCTACAATTTTATTAATCTCTTTAACCCACTAAAATCGATCGTCAAGGCAGTGGCTCTATATGTGTTTTTTGACTTTTGATAAGAGATCTTAATCAAATTTGGTGGCAACTACATGTAACTGAAACCCTATGCATGTAGATATACATGTACTATACTGTTCATGTGGATGTATTACTTGTGCGTTCATGTATGTGTTGTCTATGTAATATGCATTATTAAATGTATATGACTATGTCTAAATGTATATGTATGCATTCTGTCCATAATGGACGTTTTGATGCAATAAACATCTTATCTAATCTAATCTAGACTATTAATATTTCTTATTTTGTTACCAGGAATGTGGTAATTTGTGTTAAGACTTTGGTGTTGGGTCGACGAAAGTGGGTTTATTTTTGGTGAATAATTAATGATTTTAATGCAGAAGGATAACATATATTGACGCATATATTAACTCAAGATTTTCATGGTGAACCTTATACATGCTTTTAAGTAAGACGTCGCCAAGAGCAGATTTAGTTCTTGCATATTGCATATGCGTATATACCAAAATCACTTTCGTCGACTCTACATCAAAGCTTCTATAGATTTTAAAACATTTGCAGAATGCTATAGTATTTCTCTAGATATAAAACCTCCAACATGTAGGTAATGCTACAGTATTTGTTCTGTATTTGGGGCTAATATTTACTACAAGTCACTCCCACCCCCGCGCCCCAGCTCCGCCCTAAAGAAACAACATTGAAACAAATCAAAGTCTGTAGACTACGACTGTATTTCAGTATTTCATTCTGTAGAAAATGGGATGCGCCCCCCCCCCCCCAATACCCTATCGAAAACTACACTGGTATTCAATAGGACGTTTTGCTTTGGGTAAATATTACCCGGGCCATGCATGTGTTAGTATTACTGTATTACTATGTATTGTTTAATGGTCGAGAGCGAGACATTAAGTAATATATTGTAACAACATGAGGGCCGTAGGTATGGTGGCTGATAGTGGCCATGTTAAATCTCGCCCTTGGCGCAATCATACGACACTTAACTCTGTCGTATCATCGTGTTATTTTTATCCTAACGTCGAGATGTCGACTTATTGGCATAGTCTCTTTCTACAAGTCACAAAAATACAGCTGTACTCATTACACTCATTACATCAGATTAGATACAATAAGACTCGTCAAAAGAGATAACAGGAAAGTGTTGATTAATTATTCGTTTTCTCAAAATAATGAAACATTTTGCGCCCAAAATTGAATTATTGGTATTATATTCAAAAAATCTAGAATTATAATAGCAGGACAAAAGTGAGTCAGCTATGTTAATTCCTTGAATAAGAAGTGGTGTCGGTAGGTATCGAACAAGCATGCATTGCCTCGTGTACGACACCCACCGATACTTAAAGATTACTGAAGCGATAGTTTAGAAACGATTTTAGAAGATTTCCAATTTATTTTATTAGAGTGGGAAGGGGATTATATAAAACCTCAAATCAGATCACAGAAAATCACTGCATTGGTGTAGCACGCCATCCCAATAAGTGCAGGGGAGGTTTTTTATGAGGTGAAGAAAGCGATTTGCAGCTGTTATTGACCTTATCGCGTATTCATCCGTTTGGCATCACTAATGGGATCGGGGCCTAGATGATTAAAAATAGGCCCAGTATTGCCTTCAGCTATGAACACACTCCGAAAGTCCCCTACGCACCCCCCCCCCCTCTTATTTTGTTTAACAAATAATTTCGGAATCAATAAAATGGCAGGTCCCTATCAATGATGTTTGATACGACTGGAAATTAATGTGTCTAAAATTGATTAAACAACATAGGGTAGTAAATATTACATTTCGAATCCGTATCAATGATACATTTACTCAAAATGTTCCTTCTAATGGATCACCATTTAACTTGAAAACAAGGGAAGCAGCCGATCGAAGAAAAAAAGATTTTAAAAAAACAAGTTTCAATATGACAGTCGTGGTTCGGTCATGCATTTACATCCGTGGGTGTCATCCTTTCTTTGAAAGTAATGATTGTGCCAAATTTGAACAAAGTCCATCTAGATTCGCGGCCTGTAGGTAAAGTGTTGACAGATAAAACGAAAAAAAAAAACAGACCTATAAAAATATATTTTCTAAAACTATTTTAATTTTGAAATTATATTATTTTCACATTTGCCAAGCGTTTTAGCGAATAGTTATAGAACGGGCCTTGTCGATTAAGACTATAGCGCATGTGCAATGTGCAGTTTTAAACTTCCGAGACGACAAGTCGACAAGTCGATGATACGACAGTTTCGCTTTTTGTCGTGCCGTCGTATCATCGACTTGTTGTGGCGATAAGTCGATGATACGACGACACGACAAAATTGGGTCGATGACACGACAAAATCACGCGATCTTACGACAGTTTGTTCTGTCGTAAGATCGCGTGATTTTGTCGTAAGATCGTGTGATTTTGTCGTGTCGTCGTATCATCGACTTACAGTGGCGATAAGTCGATGATACGACGGCACGACAAAATCACACGATCTTACGATAAAATCGGGCGATCTTACGACAGAACAAACTGTCGTAAGATCGTCTGATTTTGTCGTATCATCGACCTTATTTTGTCGTGATGATACGACAGTACGACAAAACACTAAACTGTCGTATCATCGACTTTTTGACTTGTCGTCTCGGAAGTTTAAAACTGCACATGCGCTATAGTCTTTATCTACAAGACCCTTCTATAAATAAAAAAACAAAACTGACACAGTTATATGGGACAACAATCACTGTTTTATTATACACAAGCACAACGTTTCGATAAGTATTCTCTTATTGTTATCATTGTGCTTGATAACGATAAGAGTATATTTATCGAAACGTTGTGCTTGTTTGTAATAAAACAGTGATTGTTGTCCAATATAACTGTGTCAGTTTTGTTATGTTTCCAATTGCTAAATGCCACTAAAGGATTATATTACCTTCTATAAATATTCGCTAAAACACTTAGCACATGTGAAAACAATATAATTTCAAAATTAAAAGAGTTTAAGAAAATATATTTTTATAGGTCTGGGGTTTTGGGGGTTTTTTGGGGTTTTTTTTTTTTACATTTGATCTGTCAACACTCTACCTACAGGCCGCGAATCTAGATGGAATTTGTTCAAATTTGGCACAATCATTACTTTCAAAGAAAGGGTTGCACTCTCGGAGGTAAATGCATGACCGAAGCACTACTGTCACATTGAAACCTGTTTTTTTTTTTAAATCTGTTTTCTTCGATCGACTGTTTCCCTTGTTTCAAGTTAAATGATGATCTATTGCAAAAAACGTATTGAGTAAATCTACGCTATCACTAATACGGATTCAATATGTAATATTTCTCATTACTACCTATGTTGTTTAATCAATGTTATACATGTTATTTTTCAGTCGTATCAAACATCATTAATATCATTTTATTAATTCTGAAATTATTTGTAAAACAAAATAAGAGACGTGGGGAGGGGGGCGTATGAGGCTTTCATAGTGTGTAATCATCTAGGCCTCGATTTAATTGTTTTTGGTGCTTGATATTTTGCGGGGGAGTCGCAGTGTAATAATATTTCTCATGTTTAATCAATTTTTGACATATTATATTCCAGTTGTATCAAACATCATTGATACCATTTTATTGATTCTGGAATTATTTGTAAAACTAAATAAGAGACGTGGAGTGGGGGGGGGGGGTATGAGGCTTTTATAATGTATTCATAGTTGAAGATATTACTGGGCCTATTTTTACTCATCTAGGCCCCAATCCCATCAGTGATGTCAAACGGATGCAAGCCTATATGCGATAAAGTCAATAACGGCTGCGAATCGTTTTCTCCACCTCATAAAAAAACTCCTGCATCTATTTGGGTGACGTGGGGGGGGGGGGGGGTATGAGGCTTTTAGAGTGTGTTCATAGTTGAAGATATTACTGGGCCTATTTTTACCCATCTAGGCCTCAATCCCATTAGTGATGTCAAATGAGAGAGAGAGAGAGAGAGAGAGAGAGAGAGAGAGAGGGGGGTTTAACGTCCACTCGACACAAATTAGGTCATTTCGGGACTAACATATGGTTTAATTTTATTTCAATAAATCGTTTGCGCGTAGGGGTCTTTAGCAGTGGGAGGAAACCGGAGGACCCGGAGAAAACCCACGAGTTTTGACAGGCGACGCTACACCTTGTCACGTACAACCGGGGATTCAAAACCACGCCAGTTGACTCAATGACAGGCTGCGAATCGTTTTCTCCACCTCATTCAAAAAAACTCCTGCAACTATTGGGGTGACGTGCTGCACTATGATAATGCTGTGATTTTAAAGAATGTGACCCGATTTGGTTTTTTTACAATCCCCTTCCCACCCTGTCTTCTGAAATCATTTTTAAACTATCGCTCCAGTCATCTATAAATATTGGTGGGTGTCGTACACATGGCAATGAATGCTTACTTGTTCGATACCTCCCGACACCACTTTTTCTTCAAGGAATTAACTTAGCTAACTCACTTTGGTCCTGCTATTGTAATTCTAGATTTTTTAAATATAATACCAAATATAATTCACTTGTGGACACAAAATGTTTCATTATTTTGAGAAAACAAATAATTAATCAACATTTTCCTACTATCTCTTTTATATTTATCAAATCTACTACTTAGGCCTATATATATGATGTAATGAGTACAGCTGTATTTTTGTGACTTGTAGAAAGAGACTAGGACAATAAGTCGACATCTCGACGTTACGATAAAAATAACACGATGATACGACAGAATAAAGTGTCGTATGATTGCGTCAATACTGTCGTGATGTCGTGCTGTCGCGTTATGAAAAGGGCGAGATTTAACATGGCCACTATCAGCCACCATACGTAGGCCCGAATGTTTTTACAATATATTACGCAATGTCGGAAGCTCGAGACCATTAAACATCTTAAAATACTGACACTCCGCACGAGCTTTTACGTCACACTAGTCCAATATCTCACTGGTAGGGTAACCCACCATAAATAAATATCTCCAAATATCTCGACAATTACGCCACAATATTTATATATATACCAAGCCTCAAATCAGTTTCACACAATTATAGTCACTAAATAAACGATCATGTTGTACTTAATAAGCTATGACCATTAATCATGTAGAAATAATAGACTGAAAACTGGTTCCAAGTGTCGTCCATAACATCCAGTCACTTTTGAGTAAAAAATAGGTTACGTGCCCTTGTTTTGAAATTAGTCTCGCTTAACCAGTCTATCGATCATTCTACGTCTGATTGACAGGTCGGGATAATCAAGACTACTTTTTTACGAAACATAACAGAAAGCTAGAACAAGAAATTGAATATAGAAATAAGCACTTTAGACAACTCAACAATTGTTTTAAGAAACTTGTAAAAGTAAAATGAAACATACTGCTAGTATCACGTTCCTGTCTAACCCGAGTGTTTCAGAGATATTATTTGTACTAAACCAAAAGATGCCGCTCTTAACGGTACAGTTAATGATAAAGCAATTTAAAAAATAAAACAAACGTAATTTCTAAAGCTGCTGTAATAACCAAGAAGCTAAATTTTACTGCTATTCAAAATCGTCAACAATAGATTTTTTACGGCTGTAATAGTTGATATATTTGTAGAGAATTGCACGTGCATGGCTATTTATCGACTCAAAGAGAGTGCGGGGTAGTCAGAAATCAGTTCGAGACACGCAACTGAAGCGTGCACATTTAGCCGTGTCGAGACCCACTTTTTGTAGAGTACGCGGGTCATCCTATCACTGGTATGAATAAAGTACTATTGGCAAGTTGCCCGTACGATTATTTGAAATAATGGTACGCCAACATCAAAGGGTGACGTCACATCTGTATTTTAATGAATGTATACTGTTGCGGTTTATTTCTCCAACAGTGACACAGCCTTATTTATGGAGGACATAAACTGATCATAAAATCCCAACTTATCTTCGTTAGAGTATATCAAATGGCGATAATTTATCTAGGGTCGTATATATGGTGTTGTTTTATATAAACACAGTTACATATATGCATTCTCTCGTGTTATCGATTTAGCAAAGATACATACCCTGTCCCGAGGCCATCGTTGGTATAGTTGTACTGTTGTCCGTTCTTTAGTTAGTCGGTCTTCGCTGTGGAGTCCTGAATAACGTTTGCATCTATAACTATAACAGTACACAGTACTTGAGCGTGCAGAATAAAGCCGTTTGAGGTCAAGGACGTTAAAGGTACCATACGGGTCACACGATATATATATATATATATATATATATATTGATACTATATATTACTAGTCTAAAGCTCGTTGCGTGTCAACTTCACATTTATATCGATCCGAATTAAGTTCATTTGCATGCAACATTAATGCCGGAAAAAAAATGTCACAGTTGAATTGTAAGTGTAGAGTTTCAACATTCACAACCGTATCGCTATTTTGCAGTAAATCAATCACGTCTTGCCTAGTTTTCAACACAGGCTTGGCTTTTGCTCTAAACATATTATTTTGACACTCTAGCTCACTGAATTTTTAAAAAGAACCTATCTAATTCGCTTTAATTTTTCGTTTTCTTTCAATGTTCTATTTTTGGCTGATACAAATCGACCCAAGCCGGATGTTTTGAATAGGCTATATATTATTATAAACAGGCTAAATATATCCATTTACTGTAAATAGTATAGTTTATTTATTGCATAACAAATTTCAATAAATATATTAACAGACTAACGATGTGAGGAATTGCTATAAAACTTTATCTAAATATGGCATCATTATAAAATATAATTATGTAACCAAGGGTCATCCAAACATATGAGTTATCTAAATTAAAGAAGTTTCGTAAGAGGCTTAACTTATTGATAAGTCTTATCAATGAAGGTCTATATGTATAGATTAAAGAAGGGGCGTGGCACTTTACTCAGTCGTTTTAATGAAGACAAAATTCCTTTGAGGATTTACAGGGTTTCACTTGTATCTTTCTTAAAGGTTAAGGTGGTTTACGAAAGGTATCTGTCGACTGAATAACCTACTCTATTCAGGCTTGCTCATGTGTCACTGTGCTATTCGGACTTCAATATAGAGTAGGCTGGCCAGTATGACAAGTTTGTTTGCATTGAATGTTCAAATAATTTTGGTATTGATAAGATCACATTTCCCAGAAGCGACCTACCTGAGTTCACAAAGTATGAAATTTTTTGTATTGTAGAAGTTTTTAGTATTGGGACAGTGAATTTCAGTAGTTGTTATCCGTCACACTTCCCACAAGCGACCTACTGTCTGAACATGAACAAACTATTTAACTTTGGTTATTATAAACTTATCTGTGTGTTTGAAATCAACTCCGGTTAAATAAAATCCATTGCACAATTAAATATCCCAAAGGCAACGAATAAAAAAGTTCTCTCTTGAAAAATTGAACTCCCACAAACTTTTGACATTGTAATTGTCTTCACTACAATAGAAAATGCTCTCGGATTAAGATCCGAATTTATCATTATTTGTCAATGTTGTATAAACTTGCAATATTTCTATTTAAAGGGAACATCGCGGATTTTAACAGAGTCTTTGAAACAAAAGTGTACGTATGAAATTTAAGCGCCAAATTTTAAAGGAATAGTGTTATTGCCTTGTCTCAAAATTTCAGTTGATGTCGACATCAAAGTCGCTTTTAAGGGTTGATTCAATTTGTTTTCGTTAGGTGACCTAATATTCTATTGCCGTTCCTTTAAAGATTTATACAATGTATGACCCACGTGCTGTACTTCATAACGAAAGGTACATTTCACCTACACGTTATTCTTTATATAATAAAAGTCTGCTTTTATCCAGACACCATATAATACTGCTTGGGACACCGGTCTCCATTTCCAGATGAAGATTGACGGGTTTAAGTTGTTTGAAAACGTATCAAGCATATTAAGTTAGTTGCTCGTCCCAAAGGTAGGTCATTTTTAGGGCTTTTAACGCAAAATTAAGCAGTTTTATTCACGAAAATATAATCAAGATTGGCCCTTTAAATAAGACCCCAGACCTAGGCCGTTCACATAGAAGATGAAAATGTAATTATCATTTTTAATAAAGTTGTTCGCATCGCCCCGTATTACATGTCATTATATAAACATAAATTGTGTCTATTTCATGTTTCAGTGGAATTTCATTAGCCGTTTAGATACTGCTTTTGCAATTTTTATACATACAACTGAGTGCTAATTACATAAAATTTCATGAGATATATTAAATATTATATCATTTATTATATAAAAATATGAACAATATATTTGTAATTATCAAGCTTCAAAGACCTAAACTTGGTTTTGAACTTGGCTGTTTTTCATTTTTTTCATTTCTTATACCTCTTTGTTGGTAATATTGTGTGAACATATGAAACGGCAACAAAGAATGTAACAAACTATTTTAAAGCAATGAATGTCATTCTAGTTGACTTTGCCTTGTGTTTTTTCTCTACATAAACGCTTGAAAGTGTCACCAAATATGCTGAAGCCAACCCCACCCCTTTTGAAAACTCATGTATCCACCCTTGTGAAAAGGACCGTAGCCAATTTTGGCGGGGGTGAAAATTCAGTAACAAACAAGAAAGGCCGCGGGCTTTTTTCTGTACATTATATCAAGGTTGTAAACTCTCGATTATTGCTTCAGGAACATGCATCCTCGAAAATTTCTTGCACTTTGTTTTGTTTTGTTTTTTTTTTTGGGGGGGGGGGGCTGGCGTAAATCGAAAATATATATAATTATAGATAGACAGCGTAATTTGAGAATGCGCGAAGAGTGTGTGTGAATTATGGAGAAAGGGGAATGCATGGGGTTGAAAATAAATAAAGGGAGCTTAGTGGGCAAGATCCTGACTCGCTAACCAGGAGATTTATCTGGATTATCCTGTCTGGTTGGTTACCCTTTGTCAGTGGTGCAGAACGTAAGGTGCGAAAAATCCATTACAGTCGGAATTCGAAATAAGAATAATCCGTAGTGCTGCTGTCCTTGATAAAATACTCTGATGGCAAACTGTATTAGCCCGTTAAACTCCATTTCATTTCAAAATAAATGTCGTTTCATGCTTATTTAGTTCACAACTGCATAACTGAATGCATCATAATGGCATATCCATGGACGTAATCCTTTCTTCAACTACCCCGCTGAGATGACAAATATTTGGGGTGACTTTGTCAAAGATTAAGTACAAGTCGACGTTCCAGAATATCACATTTTATGGTATACTCGAACAATGATTAACTCAATGATTAGGCTAATCAAGTTTATATAAATCTTAGTTTAAAATTTAGTCCGCTTTCCAGAAAATGACTGGTCAGAAAATCAGAGATTAAATCTATGATTAGCACTAATCTACCTTCGAAAATATGGGCCTAAGCGTCTACAGACAGTAGGCGTGCCCTGTTCACACTGTGTCTCCCTTGCTCGATTGTTTAATTTTAGTCCTTCCTTAAACTTATAACTTTACGAATTCAATATTTATATATTATTCTTTTCGTATCGTTTATTAAGACGCATGGACGCGTCTTTTCTAAAACAGAGGAAATTATAATGGTGTGATAATCTGTCAATCGCTAACATAATCAATGTTTCTTAAATCAACCGCTTTAAGATTAACTATCACCACTTTTCAAGCCGTCATTGGGTAACGACGTTAATCCCATCTATTGTTTTTGTTGATTTATTATATCGTTTAAAGGGACAATAACACTCTTGCTGGCTTGAAAGCTCCAGAAAATAAATAATATCTCTATCTAAGTACTAGATGTTTAAGTGTCCTACCTGTTGTGTAAATTATCCATTACATCCTATTTTACTTGTCCAGAGGGTTCGAAAATAATTTTAAATCTAAGTTTCATTTGAAAAGGTTTACGTTAGACCTTTTAAACCATTATGTTGAATTTTTCAAAATTTTTAAATAAGGTGTGTTAAGATGAAATTTGTATCATCAATTAATTGAAATATTCTAAAATAGGACAATTTGTTGACCAGAATAAAGATTGGGACATATTATTCAGTTACAACAAGAGTGGTATTGAGCCTTTAATCTTTTATGCATTGTTCATCTATCGACATATCAGTTTTAATTACAATATTTACCTTTATCCTATTATCTGATTTTCCTTAAATATAACAAAATTTGTACATTGAAGGCAGTCACTAGTTAGGATACCTTACTAAGTTCAGTAACTGGCCTGTCAGTACTGTATGACGGTATATGTATATTTATGTTCCGGTATATTAAAGAATTGAAGAATCATTCGAAGTCTGTTATATCCGAAGAGAGAATTTACAGCTCTAAAGTACTGTATTCCATTAGATTTTTTGCTACAGTGTTTTTGGTCTGTGGTACAATGACATTGGATCTATTCAACTGATCTTTCATCCAGGTCTTTTCTTATGTTCAAAATACCCCCACATTTTGCTAGAGATCTAGAGGGTCAACAACCTTGGTATTAGCGTACGAGGAGCGGTCATTTTGTCGGGCAGCTTTGATCCGATTTTCTCGAAATTCAAACTTAGCCGTCACTAGGGTTTAACTGTGATTTTAACTGTTTTTAAAAATCGAATAACAGTTGTGACATGTAGGATCGAGAGACCACCATCTAAATCGCGATTGTTCGTACCATCATTAGTCATAATCCAGGAAGTTACAGTCTGATGTGCGCGAATATCGAAGGGACCGAGAACTTTGGGATAGACACATATATTTTAAGTTGCATCAAAATCGTATAGGATTCCAAATAATGGGATGTGTGACAGTGGTATCGTTCCGTTCTCCACTAACCTCTGGTTCCATCAACGGAGGAGACACGTAATCAAATTATCCGCCCTTGATAATTCTGCTATTTTTATCGACTAATCGAGTGGGTGAAGGGAAGTAACTCGCATTTTATTGAAACTAAGATTATTGTGCTGAACGTAAACAATGAAGCTAAGACTAATGTGTAAACTGTTTTTTGATTTGTTCGAAGAATCAAGCTACGATCAAGGGCAGATAATTTGAATTCCCAAAAGCCCGTGGATTGACCCAGAGGTTAGTGGAGTAGAATGGAACGATACCACTGGGAATCATACTGTCATGAGCATCAGATCTCAGGATGCAACACTAAACAAGAACTAGACACTATCCTGGCCCTTTTTTATACGTGGCCTTAGCTTCTGGCTTCACTTCACGTGTTCTGTTCAGTAGATAAAACTGTTGAACACTGTTTTGTTCTAAACTCCTTGTTAACACATAAATACAGGAAAACTATAACAATTATGAAATTACAAAATCTATTACAAGTTATTATCTGTAGGGTGCGGTTTCGATACTGCGCTTGTACCTGACTACCAATAGACTAAGGGATAAGTCGCCTGACTAACTTCGTGGGTTTTCTCCGGGTCTCCCGGTTTCCCCTCACTGCTACCCGAGGCTATATTTTGATCACCGACATTCTAACGGCATTGACCGAATATGTTTTGCAGGGTTATTAATTAGCCTAAATATATCCCCAATTGAAAAAGAATACCTTCACGAAGTGTCTGTATCCAGCAAATACACTATTATATCTATGTCTACTCCTGATAACTAAGTAGAATATATTATTTATAACCTATAGACGTTATACCCAAATACACGTTCATTACAACCCCTGAAATCACTACTTTAACACTACGTGTTACACCCGTGTCGTTATAAAACGCGCTTGGTATATTTTGATTTATCAATCAATACAGGTGATATTTCATATTAAACTATGTTTTTAACTAAAAGTCCGTGTACGTATGTAATATAGAGGACTGGTGTATTTACCTTGTCTCAAAATTTCAGCCCAAAATATTGAGTCGTTTGGACGTGAACGTCAAAACTGCTTACCCGGACACGTTACCCTTTTAAGATTTCGGGTCATTTGTTTTGGTTGGGTGACCTGATAATCTATTGCCGTTCTTTTAGAGGTCTATACGGTGCATGGCCCACATGCTGTACTTGATAACGAAAGGTAAATTTCACATACACCTTATTTTTATAACATAAAAGTCTGGTTTTATCCAGACACAGCATAATACAGCTTGGGACACCGGTCTCCATTTCCAGATGAAGACTGACAGGTTTAAGTTGTTTGACAATGTGTCACATATATGGAGTTAGTTGTTCGGCCCTTATGTGCACGATTTTAAGCAATTTTAACACAAAATTAAGCAGTTTTATTCTCCAAACTATAATCGAGATTGGCCCTTAAAGTAATTGTTTTCATGTCCAATTGTTGGTCTACTCGAATATGATGCAATAGATACCCCTTTTTGACACCCATGCTTATAGTAATGTTATGCTAATTATATTTTATTATACCCCTAAAATAGTTATATCTTTCAATATTCTGAAAAACGGAAAATATAAAACTAAACTAAATCTTCGCCGTCCTTCTCATTTTCCATCTCGAATTTTCTCAAACGCCCGTGCCACTTGTAAAACTGTTGTTTCATCAAAATGACGTCCCATGATCATCATACCAACCGGAAGTCCTTCAATATTTCCCGCGTTTATAGAGAGTGCGGGATGACCAGTTGAGTCGGCTGCTGCTGTATTAATAAGCATCGTTGATGCTGTCTCAATGTAATCTGGAATAGAAACAACATCTTCATCGTTCATCATCATCGTTATCATCATCCTCATAACAACAAGACAACAGCGTGGCTGCTGTCTGTCCCGCTCCACGCCCAATTAGAATCAAAGTCATCGTGTTCCAAAGCCCCAATCAGTCAAATTGCCTCTATGCACATCCAAGCTATCACAATAAAGAAATCTCTACTTACCAGTCGTTGAGCAATCAGCTTGTAGAAGTTTTGTTGCCTTATATGGTAAAGTTGGTAGAATTAAGACATCATATTCTTGTAGAACTTTATCATAGGCTTGGGTTAATACCGTTGTCAGGTTCTGGCCTTTCGCATAAAATTTATTACCATAATTTCTGTTCATATATTCTCCAGTCAAACACAGCCTTTTAACAGCTTTAGAATTATCATACGGTCGAGTTCTGTGCCCCCGGAAAAATGCTTCCTGTAGCGACGTTGCGTAATACCCTTTCCATTGGTAGCCGTTTCCTGCAATTAAAAAATTACTTATATGTCATAATTTTGAAAATCACGAATGCAACCGCTGAAATCATGTTACGGGTCAATTGTTTTCAGTCACTGATTCAAAAGTTATTTTAATGCTCAACGTAAACGTTGCAGTCGGAATATCCCATTTCATTTTCGCCATTAAAATCTCAAACCCAGAACTAGGTATTCGACTAGTATCCAGTGTGGGTTGAAAATAATATTCGTGATCAGCACTAGCTGTATGGGTGGTGTGGCAATCTCCAGTGGGCCCTGTTACAAGAATCTTGAATCTTGCGAGATGGAAATCGTAGAATGCGCAGCAATGCCTTGCACATGGTGGTGGTAGATACTCTAAGTTAGTATCCGAATGATCTGAGTATTCGGAACTTCCTACTGTTTTGCTCCGAACTGGGCTAATGAAGACGGGCATACGCCATGCAGTGTGCTTTGAGGGAAATTTTTCCCGGACAGCGGCACTACGGCCTACTCTTATATCGAATTCCAACTGTCAAGGGATCTTTAACGTGCACGCCAATGTGTACACGGGACCTCGCTTTTTCGTCCCTTCCGAAGGACTAGACAGCTGTCCTTGTCAGGCCCTCCGTCCTGCATCACTGACAAGGGGGAACCACACCGGAAAATCTGGATGAACTTTCTCGCTGAGTATTCGGTAAAGAGATTTTATTCCCATTACACCAGTGACTGGAACAATACAAGACAGTTTAAATACAGCTCAACGCTTACAGATTACTAACCATTTCCAAGGATCATGTTATTGTATGCCCCCTGCATGGCCACTCCTGTCCAAATGGCCAATGCTGAAACATATCAAACAAGGTATTTAAAGATACATTATGTAAGATTTAAATGAAGAGCTAACCATTCCTGCTATAATAGTTCGAAAATTGATAATGCAAAATTAATATTTTGAATATTCCAATCAAATCGAAGCTAAGCCTCACTTCTTCAGTTTTTAATTAAATCACAATATGGCTGAACCGTTCTAATCTACATAATATTCCAGATACCCGATGACATCGACAGTTGATTATGATCTTGTCATGTTAATTAATGTTTAATTAATAGTTAATATAACATTTCAGGCCTAAAGAAAGACCCACAATAGGCAGATTTAGCTTTGAATAATGTATGTGGAATTACTAATTTACTTTGATGAGATGTTTGAGATATCAGTCAACAAAAGCAATGGCCATAACTCTAAATTTCTGGTGATAAGAAAGGTATGGATAGATGTTAGTGAAGTTAGCATATAACATGGATGGATAAATAAAATAAGGTTTAAAGGGATTGTCCCGATTTGAACAGAGTCTCAAAAATAAAAGTCTGAATACGTATGAAATTTAAGCGCCAAAATATAGAGGAATGGTGTATTTACCTTGCCTCAAAATTTCAGCTCAAAATATAGAGTCGTTTGGGCGTGAACGCCAAAACTGCTTATCCGGACACGTAACCCTTTTAAGATTTCGGGTAAATTTTTTCGTTGGATGGCCTGATAATCGATTCCCGTTCCGTCAAAGGTCTATACAATGAATGGCCCATGTGCTGCACTTGATAACGAAAGGTAAATTCCACCTACACATTATTTTTATAAAATAAAAGTCTGGTTACATCCAGACACCGCATAATACAGCTTGGGGCACCGGTCTCCATTTCCAGATGAAGACTGACGGGTTTAATTTGTTGGAAAACGTATCTCATATGTTGAGTTAGTTGCTCGGACCTAAGGTAGAGAATTTTAAGGGATTTTAACACAAAATTAAGCAGTTTTATTCTCCAAAATATTATCGGGATTGGCCCTTTAAGTTCCTGCTTTTTTGCACCGACTGAGCTATAATCTCACCCACATGAGGCAGTTTCTATCCTCACAAGATACATATTAAGAGCAAGGTGTTTTACAATTAGCATAGGGGGGTTGGATGGCTGAATGGTTAGCGTGCGCGCGCTGTATCATAAAGTCTGTCATTGAGTCGACTGGCGTGGTTTCGAATCCCCGGTTGTACGTGGCAAGGAGTAGGGTCGCCTGTCCAACCTCGTGGGTTTTCTCCGGGGCCTCCGGTTTCCTCCCACTGCTAAAGACCCCTACGCGCAAGCGAATTATGTAAATAAAATTAGTCCCGAAATGACCTGGTTTGTGTCGAGTGGACGTTAAACCCCATTTCTCTCTCTCTCATATATGTTGCGCTTAAAGTGTCTTTCGTGCATCATGAGGCAGTTTAATGATTACACGTGTTATACATATTAAAACAAAAGATTTTACAATCTAAATGTGTGACGTGTTATGATCAAGAGAACTTACAATCTAAATGCATCGGTACCGAAACCTTTTCAACTTTAGCTCCAGCCTTTGCTAATGTCAGGGCAGCCTGTTCTACCATTTCAGCGACATCTTGTTCCGTACAATTGGAGAAACCTTCTTGTAGCAGTCCAATCTTTTTCCCGCTGATACCTTTATCTAACTACAATACAATGAATGAATAAAGGAGGAAGGGAGGAAGACGGGAATGAATAAAGGAGTGAATGAAGGAATTAATGAGGTTTAACGTCCTAACGTCTGCAAACTACAGTCTCAAACCAAAAAGTTCCAGTGTATACCATTTTTAGCATATAAATGTATTATGTATGTAATTAGTTTCTTTATATGCTTAAATATAAATATATTACAGGCCGTGGGGGGGGGGGGTCTAGAGCAAAGCGAGACAAGGTGGCTAAGAGGGTAAGACGCTGGCTCGCTAGCCTAGAGGTCACGGGCTCGATCCCGGTGTGTGCCGAAAAAGTTCTTCGGGATCGAGCCAGTGTGCTTTCGCCTTGTCAGTGGTGCAGAATGGAGGGCCTGACAAGGACAGCTGTCGGATTGGACGGGAAAAGCAGGTCTCATGCAAACATTGGCGTACACGTAAAAGATCCCTTGGCAATTGAAATTCGATATGAGTGTATGACGCAGCGCCGCTGTTCTGGCAAAATTTCCCTTATTGCACACTGTATAGCGTAAGCCCGTCTTATATCATTACCCCAAAGGGATATTGGGTAGTCTTCTCCCATCATAAACTTACTAAAGTGGTATATGGTTCACTTTTCAAATCACGTGGTTGCCTTGGATCTCGTCCTTCATCGTAACCAGCGAGAACCTGAAAACAAATTAATATACATATACATTGAGGCAGGTCTTTTTTAGGGGAGGGAGGGGGGGGGGGTATACTGCAACAACTGATTTCCAATGTCTAGATGTAATTTAAGTGCATTTTGTATTTATATGTTCACTTATAAAATAAACAACGCCTAATTCTCATCGTGTCATCCATGTATTAACATGCCATTTATTTTGCATCAGACCAAACCCACTGGTTGCCTTTTGTTCTTTTTTTTAAAATACCATTAGTGCATTTTATAACTTTGGTAAATAAACTCACCTCTAAGAGAAGAGCACAATCGTGAACATTGGCTGCCATTGGTCCTAAATGATCAACAGTAAGTTCTATAGGCATGGCACCAGTATATGGTACAAGACCCCAGGTTGGTTTTATTCCTACTATACCTGACCATGATGCTGGTATTCTGATGGAACCACCTTGATCACCTCCAATAGCCATATCTACCACCTTACCAGCCACCTTACAATTATAAATAAAACATGTTTAACAACTATTTTTGGGCATTAAAATATATTAAGGTGACAATATTTACATTGTTTTAAAAAATCCTATCCCGGTAACATCAAATACAAATGATGTTCACACAACAGCAAACTACATGCAATATATTATTTCAACCGTTCACTTGAAGGGACAAAGTGGAGAAAGGTAAGAAAATTCATCAGGTAAGGCTATTGACCCCCACCCCCCTCTCCACTGACCCCTAGGATCGAATGACAGATTGAATACCGTACACATGCATCACAAAGGATTCTTTCTTTCAATAGAATAAACAACCAGTCCAAAGTTCGGATCGTTACCAAAGCTCGCAAGTTTTCTCAGCAAAAGGGAATAAATCTGGAGACCATTCTAGAGGCAGATCACCATTAATTTCCCATTGACTTCAATGTTAATTCTTGTCTCTGAGCCCGGCTCCAACCTTTCTTGAAATTTTCGGTGGGCTGGACGCTTTTCACTATCGACAGATTTTGTATGAGGTTGACAATGAAATTTTGAGAAATACAAATTTGAAGTGGCATACTAAAACGTCATTATACTCAGTACATATCACAACAGATGACGGACATAAAAAGTACATAGGGAGAACTGACTAGAGCAGCGCTGCCTGAACTAGATCCACCAACAGTTCTGGTTTCATCAACCGGATTTCTCACTGGTCCGCTAGAACAGGTACTGCTACATCCACTATAGCATAGGTCCTCACACGCCGTTTTACCCAGAATTCTTCCTCCTAGAAAACACATTGTAATGAAGGCGAGGTATCAGCTATCATATTAAATACAACGTATCATATTAAATACAAGATATCCGATATTATATTAAATACAATTAAAGTATCCGATATCATATCAAATACAAGGTATATGATATTATATTAAATACAGGGTATCAGCTATCATATTAAATACAAGGTATCAAATATCATATTTAAATACAAGGTATCGGATATAACATTAAACACAATGTATAACATATCATATTAAATGCGAGGTATCATATTTGATAATGTATCCGCTATCAAATCAAACGAATCAGCTATCAAATTCGATAAATCTGATATCAAATAAAAATAAATCAGCTATTGAATTCAATAAATCAGATATTGAATTCAATAAATCAGATATCGAATACAATATATCAGATAACAATTTCAATCAATCAGACAACAAATTAAATGAATCAGATATCAAATGAAGTGAATCAGATATCATATTCGATTGTAACACTAATAGTACAGAACAGTATCGTACATACAGGATTTGTTTACACCGGGAACCAGAACAACTGGAACAACAGGAACATAAACACTAATATACACAGGGTACATTGCTACTTTAAGACACCAGGAACATAAATTATAACATCAACACGGTACATCACTATATTATGCGCTCGTCTCTGCTCCTCTAAACATGTCTCTAAAACATGGCCTTATATACCTTTAAACAGGTGCGAAAATGGATACTGGCACCTTATAAGGAACTGGGACTACCCACAAGTGTGACAAAGTGATCGATAACTTTCATCAAATTGAACGATCATTTAGATGCTTAGAACTTTATGACCTCAGCTGGTTTTTGATAATATATGATATTGACGTTTCAACTCTGTATAAACTTCTGTTAAGGCACGAACTGGCTATGATCTAATTAAACATGTAATTAATCTCATATATCATTTACAAACTATATGTGATCTGTGTACAAGCTCCACGTGACTTTAAAGGAATGTACACTGGTCAGTAAGCATACCATGACGTGATAAAGAGACAATTGCATGTATGATCATGAGTCTTATTTATTCTCCGGCGCTATATAATCAGGAGTTTACTGACAGTTAGACAGACAGAGCGGGGAAGAGAAGAGAGGCTTGGACGAGTGCATGGACTCACCCGAGTTCAGTCGCTGCCATGGCAGAGGCACTGAATGGTGGATTTAATATTGTTATATGTGTTCCTGTTGTAGTCTATTTCCCGATGCATTTCACGTTTCATCAAAATCAGATGAAAATTGTGACCTCCAGAGGGTCCACAACCCTGATACACAATATTTTGACACTATTTTGCGAACGAGGGGTGGCCATGTTGTCCGCCAGTTTCGGTCCGATTTTTACGAAATTCGAACGCGACCATCCTTAGGATGTAACGGTGATATATTCAAAAGGTGTTTTAAATCGGATAAAAATTATGACCATAATTCAGGAAGTTATGGTCCGATGTGCGCGCATATCGAAAGGAACCGAGATCTGTGGGTTATAAACATACATTTCAAGTTTAAACCAAATCGGATGAAAATTGTGACCTCTACAGTGTTCACAAGCTAAAAACGTCATTTTTCGTACAATCAGGGGTCATAATCCATGAAGCTACATGAGATCGTAGGGTGATAAACCTATATGTCAAGTTTCATTAAAATCGGATAAAAATTGTGACCTGTAAAGTGATTACAAACAATTGTGGCCGGACGGACGGACAGGGGCGACGACAATATACGTCCACATGAAAATGTGGGCGTATAAAAACGTACACGGTGTTTCAATAATATCACTTCTCAATTTACAGAAATTCACGAGATCCAGGACGTTTATTCTACGACTTTGTAATAGAGTAACTCTTACCAGCATCTAGGACTCTAGTGACGACTGTAGCATCAAATTCTGGTACATAACCTTCCAATATTTTACTACCATTCATCATAGGTACCCCTGCTACGGCAATGTTGTCTTTAATACCCACAGTTTTACCTGCTAATCTACCTGTAGCGGCACCTTTGATATCACATTTCCAACTCCTGTTAAAAGACCGCCATGTTATGATAATACAGTGTGCTTTGATGGAAATTTTGCCCGGACATCGGTGCTACTCTAATCCCAACTGTGAAAGGTTCTTTTACGTCCATGCCCATGTGCAAACGGGATATTGGGGGTTTTTTTCGTTCCATACGAATTACTGACATCTGACCTTGTCAGGCCTTCCTCTTCCACTATCGAAAAGGTGCAATCGCGCTGGAAAATCCCGGCCAAATTTCTCGACCAACACCGGGAACCAGAGAACTGAACTCCGGGCTTGGGAGCCGGCGCTGCTCCCAACAATTAAGGTATTTGAGGTATTGAAGGTATTTTAGTATTTCAGTGGTATAGGGAGTAGATGGGTGTGGGTGTAGGTCATATGTCTTCTTAGTAACTGACAACTAACCAACAGGGTCCCTTTTACGCCTAACCATTGTCGATTTGAGTATAAAATCCCCGTTTTGTTTTCAAATGAGGTTTCAACGCTTTAGTGAGTGTTAACTTTGAGGAATAAAACTTATTAAAGCATTTACAAAACGATTTATTATATTAATGACCAACAATGTACTATTAATTATATTACCATGCATTATATGGGTTGTCATTTTCTGCTGGTCTGTAACCTGGAACTCTTGGATATTTAACCGGAAGTGCGGGTTCTGGAAGTTCTGACAAACGTTGATAGGAAGTTGCTGTACTTTTAAATTGCGCTAAAATTTAAAATATATCGTATTTCAAGCACTATTCCTTCTTACTCGAGAAACAGAAAGGGGGGTGGGGGTGTTTAACGTCCAGCATCAATCAGGATAATAAAGACGGCGTGGTTTAACCTGGTATAAAACAGAGAGAATTTGTAAGGTACAGTATCTAGTAGTTCTGATACGATCAACCGAGGTCCCGTGTGCACATTAGCGTGCTTCTACAGGAACCATTTATGTTGCAACAAGGGTAGGCTGTAGGGCCGCTGTCCAGTCAATACTTCACTGACTGGACGTTAAACCCCATTTCATTTCATATATACACATGCACAGAGCAAAATACACAAGAATGTCAATTATTTAAGATTTTAATTATGATTTCGCAAGATTATCAAAAGAAATATTTGGAACATAAACATGTCTACCTGTTATAGCTTGTATTTCTTCTGTTGTACATTTTAAATTTAATTCTTCTGATAATTTCTGTAAATCATCTTCGGTAGGTGGACAAACAGCTGGTGATTTATATAAACCTACAAGTATACATAGAAAACATTAATAAATTTATATAAACCTACGAGTATACACAGAAAACTTTAATAAATCTATATAAACCTACCAGTATACACAGAAAACTTTAATAAATTTATATAAACCTACCAGTATACACAGGTTACCCTATGTGGCCATTGTGTAACCCAATATATAAGCGTAATAGATCAGCTTCAGAAGAGATAGTGGTTCACCGGCAGTAACTGTTTAAGAATCTGTAATGGCATACAGGACACATTTCACCAAATATTCCTACACCGTCACGCCGTCACGCAGCCACGCCGTCACCAATGAAGGGCGAAAGTTATTTTTAGTCTTTCTCTCCCTTACCCTTTTCCCGCTTTTGCATGGCGATTCATAGAAAGGGGTTTGAAAATACATTTTCTGTCAGGTTTTGGCGAATATTAATGATTTTGAGGCGGAATGATAGGAGAGTTGAGAGTTTGAGTAGGTTGAAATGTAGTGTGAAAAATTGCATGTTCAGTGGTCTTTAAATCCAGTTTGTGTATCGCAAGTTTTCCATGGTGAACCTCATACGTGCTTTTGAGCAAGAAGTTACCACATGTTGCTCCATCTGTGGTAGAAAGCGTTCTCAAAGAAAATTTGGGAAAAAGTTAGAACCGTTCTAAGAGACGAGAAATAACATTAAAGTCAATGTGTAAATCCGGACATTTTTCCGTATGCAAATGAGCTTCCTCATAGATCCCATAAAAGGTATATGTTCTAATATGCTAAGTTCTTGTCTGCGATATCACCTCGGTGGAAGCGGACGTAAAATACAACTAACTAAGATATGCTTAGTTCTATTATGCATTCGTCTATTATGCAAAATGCAGAATGGAGAAGTGTAATGTGCAAAATAACTGTCGTACTGTGTTTTGTATTATTGAAAAGTATATTATGTATTTTAACACTGTGACATTGATATTGTGGAGCAATGGGGATTTCAAATTGTAAAACTCAAATACATATTTTGAACTGTTGTCATGCATTTTGCACCGTGAACATTGAAATAATATTGGCAACGTTATCCTTCCATAGATCACAAGTGAGACAAGTAGTTGTTGATTCGACAGTATCTATATATGATATATATGGGTCTGTTGTTGACATATGATATATCTAACGATTATAAGATATACTGCACTTTTTGTACATATACCCATCTGTTTCATTTGTGCTTGAAGTATATTTGAAATTTTTAAAATATATGTGTTGTGTTGTACACTCGAACGACATGAACGGTTGTCTTTGTCTCATGATAAATATCACTACCTGCGATTAGTTATTTTCAGAAACAAAAAAAATGTTTTCAATAGTAACCGAATACTAAGCACATTTATATCTCATGAGTGTAGATTTAGCATTAACCCTAAATATGGTTTACTTTTCTATGAATTACTCCAGAGAGCCTAACTTTCAGTGTAATCCTTACACTTTAAGATTTTGTTATTAATTAATACACTCGAGCCGGCGTAAAAATGTATTGATGACGTCCACATAAACATAAGTAGGTCGTTTTGAGACCAAAAGACGGTTAAAATGTCGTTCAAAATGAGATCAGATCACCACTGATTCTGTTCTGGTCTCTCAGCCCGGATCCTATAATTGTGTTGGCCTGAGCCCTCCCCACATCTTACTTAAAAGTCTATATGTAAATCTTGATCATTGAATTTTTGAGATACACAAATGTACAGTAGCATAGTACCGTAACCCACATTTAGCTCTGTTATCCACAAATATGCACCAGAACCTGGCATGACATTCGAACCGAGATGAGGACCTTAATTGGTGGTCTGAATGCAACGTTAATATCACTTATTTGGTTATCAAGAATATGGTAATTTGAGTTGAGGTTTTAATGTAAAATCGACAGATTCATGATTTTAGGGCGCAAGAATAACAGGATTAAGAAATTGGTTACGTTAAAATTTAGGATGTATATTTACAGAGAGAAAAGTGAAGT
This sequence comes from Patella vulgata, assembly GCF_932274485.2. Lineage (NCBI taxonomy): Eukaryota > Metazoa > Mollusca > Gastropoda > Patellidae > Patella > Patella vulgata. Next base: position 13,301,311 of record NC_065885.2, read on the forward strand.
AGTTTATCAATGTAAATGAAATCAAAAGTCAACTATGCGTTATCCCAATTTGTTTTTATATACAAGTCTATAGTAACCATTCCTTCAGAAACAAGAAGTGAACCAGGTGCTAAAGTATAGAATATTATAGTTAACCTTTATAACTGTAGAATTTCCTACAGAAAGCTCTATTAAAATCTACAGAATAATGTAGATATTTTAAAATGGTATATTATTTGCGCTGTGTAATGTTTGAAGCCTGTACAAGCCACCTAATACTACATTATTTCATCCTACAGAACAGGGGATACTGCCGCAAAAAAAAAAAAAAACAAAAAAAAAAAAAAAACGTTTTTGTGACGGTCCTAAAAATGATCATTGATATTACTGTTGACTGTACATACCTGCGGTTTTAATTCACTACCGTTGGTAGTAGTTATGAATACCCGTGTTTATGACGGACCCACACTGTTTATAAAATCCCGATTTACCTAACCCTAACCCCAACCCTTTATCAGATGGCGTTACTTCATCTCGAGTCTTATATATGACGTTGTTTTATACAAAAACGGTAACGCATGCATTATTTTTAGCAGAAAGATACATACCCTGTCCCGAGGCCATCGTTGATTTGGTTGTAATGTAGTTCATTGGTTAGTCAGCGTTATCTGTTGAAGCCTAAATAATATATGCATCTGTTACTAACTGTGCAGCGTGAATATATTATTGTTTTTTAGCGTGTCAAATAAACCTTATAGAGATCAAGGACGGTCAACATTAACTTTAAGATGCATTATGTATGATTTAGATAAAGAGCTGACATCTTTTGCGCTATAATAGTTTTTAAAAAAAAATCATATGACAATGTTTGTCAAATTACTTCATTCTGAGCGAAGTTATACATGTTTGGAGAATAGTGGAGTCTCGATTGCCATTGCTACCGTTGTTACGATTGTAAACAAAGTCTCGAATATCCATTTTTTAATTAAATCATTAAACGACGATCTAGTTTAAATCCATTAAAAATCTCGAGCATCCGAAAGTAGGTTATGGTCTTATAATGTTAATAAATGTCTTAGTAATGATTTGTAATTTAAGGCCAAAAGAAAGACCTGCAATAGGCAGATTTAGCTCTAAAATAATGCATCTATAAGGGTCAATAAAAATGGGCCTGAGAAATTATAGTCTTAAGCTTTTATAACGATCCGAATTCATTTGTATACAACAATAATATGAAGAAATTGCCGCCATCATTTTTAACGGTGAAATCGTGTTGTAGAACGGAACAAACCACTAGGGATACCGAGGATGCAGGGTCAAAGGAAGCTGGGTCATAGGTAAATTAAACATGTTTCGTTAGATGTTCAACTTAATTGATAAGTTTTATCAGAGTCTATCTATTGGTTAAGGAAGGGAGCGTGGCACATTAATCAATCGTTTTAATGAATACAGGGTTTCACTTTTATCTTTCTTCAAGGTTGGGGTGGTTTACACAAGGTATCTGTGGACTGGATACCTGCTCTATTCAGGCTTCCTCATACGGCACGGAAAGTTCAAGAGATTTTAGTATTGATAAGATCACGGTTACGCCAAACGACAATATGTACTATCTCAGTCAAGTGGCGGGGTGCCATGTGGGTGGAAACTTTTGTTTGTTGGTAAGGGTGATGTAGCTGCTGAAATTGAATTTACATTCGGGTCCAGATTTGCCCCACTAATCACCATCGACACCCACCGGGTCTCCTCCCCTAACAAATAGTCGGTTTGCTGTGTAGATAAATGCGCCAACAAACTATCAATTTCTTAATCGAAACCCCAAAAATATTTCATAAGATACAAAAACATACATTTCTGCTCTCAAGCATATTGCACACAGAAATTAGATTTTGTTGCATCTCTTAACATACAATTATGCAATACCCTATCGTTAAATCTTTATCTAATCTAAACCGAAATCTTTTTAATAATGTTCGAATGTTTTAGTCAAATATGTTTCTTAAAATATACAGACCTTGGATATGATGCCGCAGAAATATGACTGGTTGTTCTAATATTGTAAGGATTTTAGATTATGTTCTAATAATTTAGAAAGCTCTAGGAGCAGGCAAATTATGGAAATGAAACTGAACTATATAACTGTCCCGATAAAGATTCCAGTTTCTAATAGTGTAAGGATTCTAGATTATCTTCTTATATTTTAATATCGTAAGGATTCTAAATAATCTCCTGATATTTCAATAGGAGAAGGATTCTAGAACATTTCTTGACCTAGGTTACGTTCTTCAGTAAGGATTCTGGATTAATAGTGTAAGGATTCTAGATTATGTTTAAATATTTAAATAATGTAATGATTCTACAAGATATTATGCAATGGTGTTTTGCACAATAAATGTTCCACGAGATTTTTTCAAACATTTGATAGAGTATTTACGGACTGTGGTACCACGACATTGGATCTATTGACCTGATCTTCCATCCAGGTCTTTTCTTATGTTTATTTCTTTCCTCTTATGTTAAAAAATGAAAACACAGACGCAGAAAGTAGTATTTGTCATATTTAATGATTTTCAATGTCCTACATAACATATTACACATAATATACAAAAAAGAGAATTGATGGCAAAAATGTACATCTTGTAGTCTAATCAATCGGATTTTTTTTTCTTTTTGAAATACTTCTTACATGTTCCTTACATTCATGTCAAGTTAAACATTCCTTTTTATTTTTGTCCTTAGACAGTGTATGTGACACTGTGTCCAATTCGGAGCAGAACATTAAGACGTTAAACCCTATTTCATTTCATTTCATATGACACTGTGATACCGAATCACATGGCCTTCCAAAGTCTATATTTTGCCAAGACTCCACATATGCGTGACACTATGCTGTCACATCTATTCTGGTCATCGGCGTCAAATCTAAGACTGTAACACTACGATGTCATCTTCGTGTGACACGGCACTAAAGAGACGAGTGTGACGTTGCCTGTTCCTTTGTCAAACGTGGACATAGCATCTGACTTCACATTTCGTTGTGCACGTGTATGTAGATAAAACTATTGAACACTGTATTATTTTAAAATCCTTGTCAATATGCTAAATACACAGAAACTATAACAGTTATAGCCTGTAAGGCGAGGTTTCGATACCCCGCTTGTACGTGAGTAAGGTCGCCTATCAAACTTTGTTGGTTTTCTCCCGGTCCTCCGGTTTCCACCCACTGCCTAAGACCCCCTACGCAAGCGAATTATTCAAATAAAATTGAACCATATGTTAGTCCCGATATAGCATAGTTTGTTTCGAGTTTACGTTAAACCCCATTTCTCTCAAAATATATAATCTGCAGTCTGAGTTTGATGGGCCTAGAATCCAGGCCTACTTCTGAAACAGTAGTGGTCTTTGTAGGAATTCAGCTCAAAGGGTGGGGTAGAATGACTACCCGGGGCCATTACGGCACTGAGTGAATAATTATATTTTCCAAGGGACCTTTATATAATTGGCCTAAATCTATATCAAATTCAAACAGAATCCCCACACACAGCAATTACCCTATTCTATGTCTACCTTGATAGACTAAGCATAACATACACTAAATAAACTATAAACATAACATAGACTAAATAAACTATAAACAGTCAATAGAGTTATACGTAATTTTATCTTCATCAAAACCTCTGAAGTCACTACTTTAACAATAGGTGTTACACCTGTTTCATCGGTAATATGACAGTCGATCATTGTAAATAAAAAAACGAGCTTGGTATATTCTGATTTATGAATCAATACAGGTGATGTTGACTTTTTCATATTAAACTATGGTTTTAAAAAATTTCTTTGATTTCCAATTGTGTTTGCGTAATATACTTGTAGGCCTACTGGAATATGATGTAATAGATACCCCTTGTGGAAACCCGTGCTTATAGTAACTTTATCCTAATTATACTTTATTATACCCCTAAAATAGTTATATCTTTCAATATTCTGAAAAACGGAAAATATAAAACTAAATCTTCAACGTCCTTCTTATTCGCCATCTCGAATTTTCTCAAACGCTCGTGCGACTTGTAATACTGTTGTTTCATCAAAATGACGTCCCCAGATCATCATACCAACCGGAAGTCCTCCAATATTTCCCGCGTTTATAGTGAGTGCGGGATGACCGGTGTGGTCAGCTGCCGCTGTATTAATAAGCATCGATTGTGATGTCTCAATGCATTCTGAAATAGAAACATCATCATCATCATCATCATAATAATACTAACAAGCCAACAGTGAGGCTTTTATCCCCGCCGGGGGGTTGGATGACTATTGCGTATAGTCTGATCCCACTAAGCACTTACCATAAGTTGAGCAATCAGCTTGTAGAAGTTTTGTTGCCTTGTATGGTAAAGTTGGTAGAATTAAGACATCATATTCCTGTAGAACTTTATCATAGGCTTGGGTTAATACCGTTGTCAGGTTCTGGCCTTTCGCATAAAATTTATTACCATAATTTCTGTTCATATATTCTCCAACCAAACACAGCATTTTAACAACTTTAGAATTATCATACGGTCGAGTCGTCCGTCCGCGGAAAAATGCTTCCTGTAGCGACGTTGCGTAATAACCTTTCCATTGGTAGCCGTTTCCTGCAATTAAACAATTCCTGTTCATATATTCCCCAGTCAAACACATCATTTTAACAACTTTAGTATTATCATACAGCCAAGTTCACCGTCCCCGGAAAAATGCTCCCTGAGGCGACGTTGCGTAATAACCCTTCTATTCGTAGCCGTTTCCTGCTATTTAACAATTCCTTATATGTTATGATTTTGAAAATCACGAATGCAACCGGTGAAATCATGTCACAGGTCATTTTTGCTCAGTCACTAATTTGAAAGTTATTTTAATATTCGATAAAAAAAAACGTTGCAGTCTGACTGTCTCATTGCACTTTTCGCAATTAAAACCTCGAAAAAAATATTCGAGAGCCTTCAAACCGATCTGTAGTTGTTTGGGTAGAGTAGGCTTTGTTACAAGAATCTTGCCAGTTGGAAGTCGTAGAAGAGTAAGCGGAAATGATTTGCACATGGTGGTCATAGATACTCTAAGTTAGTATCCGAATGATCTGGGGCCTGTTTCACGAAATTTTAACTAAGATAAAATCCAAATTTTAGTAGTAATTTGATTGGATAATATTAGGTAGATTTTAGTGCTTAGCCAATCAAAATTGAAGTATCTACTAAAATTTGGATTTTATATTTAGTTAAGATTTCGAGAAACAGGGCCCTGAGTATTCGGTGAAGAGATTTTATTCCCAAAACACCAATGCCTGGGACAATAGAAGACGTTTTGAATACAGCTTAATGTTTACAGATTACTAACCATTTCCCAGGGGATCACGGTGGCTAAGTGGGTAAGACGCTGGCTCGCTAGCCTGGAGGTCGGGTGTTCGATCCCTGCATTGGCCGAGAAAGTTCGTCCAGATTTTCCGACGTGGTTCCCCCTTGTCAGTGATGCAGGACGGAAGGCCTAGCAAGGACAGCTGTCTAGTCGTTCGGATGAGACGAAAAACCGAGGTCCCCTGTACATATTGGCGTGCACATAAAAGATCCCTTGTCAGCTGGAATTCGATATAATCGTAGGCCGTAGTGCCGCTGTCCGGAAACAATTTCCCTCATAGCACACTGTATATGCCCGTCTTCATTAACCCAGTTCGGAACAGAACAGTAGGACGTTAAACACAATTTCATATCATTTTATTTCACTAACCATTTCCAACGATCATGTTATTGTATGATCCCTGTATGGCTACTCCTGTCGAAATGGCGAATGCTGAAACAAATCAAATACAGTATTTATATAGGAATTACTAATTTACCTAATTTATGAGATGTTGGTGGAATATTTGATATATCCTTCAACATTATCAATGGCCACAACTCTTACGTTCTGTTGATTAAAAATAGGGGGTTGGATGGCCGAGTGGTTATCGCGTGCGCTCTGTATCATAAGGTCTGTCATTGAGTCAACTGGCGGGGTTTCGATTCTCCAGTTGTACGTGACAGGGAGTAGGGTCGCCTGTTCAACCTCGTGGGTTTTCTCCGGGTCCTCCGGTTTCCCCCCCACTGCTAAAGACCCTACGCGCAAGCGAATTATTGAAATAAAATTGAACAATATGTTAGTCCCGAAATAACTTAGTTTTTGTCGAGTGGCCGTTAAACCCCATTTCTCTCTCTCTCTTTTCTCTCTGATTAAAAATATGTGGATACATGCCAGATAACTTAGAATATAATATCCATTGATAATCCCGCTCTAGTAGAAATATGATGCGGATTGCTTTGCTCCATATATATTTCACTTCCAGAATATGTCTAAATGTAGATTTCGTGCATGAGGCAGTTTAATGATTACACATGTTGTGCATTTACATGAGTGACGTATTGAGATCAAAAGAACTTACAATCCAAATGCATCGGTACCGAAACCTTTTCAACTTTAGCTCCAGCCTTTGTTAATGTCAGGGCAGCCTGCTCTACCAATTGAGCGACGTCTTGTTCTGCACAATTGGAGAAACCTTCTTGTAGCAGTCCAATCTTTTTCCCATTGATACCTTTATCTAACTACACAATGAATAAATGAACGAATGAATGGATGGGGTTAATGTTCTAATGATTGCAAACTCCAGTCTAAAAATTTCCAGCGTACTTTATTATTTCAGCTTAATGTAGTATAAACGTAATTAGTTTCTTTATAGGTTTAAATATATGGCAGGGAAGTTTCTTTCTATAGAGAAAATGTCGGGAGGAAAAGTCGTAAAGGATATGAGGTAGTCTTCCTCCATCATGAACTTACTAAATTGGTATATGGTTCAACTTTTAAATCACGTGGTTGCCTTGGATCTCGACCTTTATCGTAACCAGCGAGAACCTGTCAATATATTAATATATATAGTTACAGATACACCTAGGCCGTAATAGTAATTGGAGTAATGTTGGGTTGTTTTATATGAGGCTAGAGCTGATTTCCAATGCCTAGATGTAATTTAAGTGCATTTGTATATTTATATGTTTACTTATAAACTAAACTATAAAATTGTTCTCATTGTGTCATCGATGTAATAACCAATCTAATTAAAACACAGATCCTATTTCGTTTCGTTTTTTACAGTTCAGAATTTCGTTTATTTGTCTTTACTGCACTAGGATCTGGAAGAGTTGTTATATTACAGGCGTTCTGGTTAAGTGAGGAATTAGCCAATGAAACGGTCTGTTACGGCGAGCTCTTGGCGTGTGATGCACGGGACTATGGGTAAACCACGCTGATTGGTTAATCAATGTCTGATGTCATAGGACTAAAGCCCTGCGACCGTCCAGTACATCCGGCCAGATCTTTATGTAGTGTAGGCCATCGAAAGTATAAAACACGAACCGAAATATAGATCAGGGCCCTGTTTCTCGAAATCTTAACTAAAGATAAAATCTAAATTTTAGTACATAATTCAATTTTGATTGGCTAAGCACTAAAATCAACCTAATATTATCCAATCAAATTACTAAAATTTGGATTTTATCTTAGTTAAAACTTTGTGAAACAGGCCCCTGTATTTAAATCGGATTGTGTATTAAAATGCCATCTATTTTTGCATCAGACAAAATCCACTGGTTGCGGGGTTTTTTTATTGAATTGTAAATACCGTTAGTGCACTTAATAATCTCAGTAAATAAAACCCACCTCTAAGAGAAGAGCACAATCGTGAACATTAGCTGCCATTGGTCCGAGATGATCAACTGTAAGTTCTATAGGCATGGCACCAGTATATGGTACAAGACCCCAGGTTGGTTTTATTCCTACTATACCTGACCATGATGCTGGTATTCTGATGGAACCAGCCTGATCACCTCCAATAGCCATATCTACCACCTTACCAGCAACCTGACCATTACAGTGTAAAAAATGTGAATATTTCATGGTGACAATATTTATATTGTTTTAAAATAATCCTATCCCGGGAACATATTTTGCAAATAACATTGACGCAACCCAAATCATTTCGGGACTAACTCATGTTATATTTTATTTTAACAGTTCGCTTACAAGCAACGGCATTAAGAATGGGCGGAATGTGGACATAGTTAAGAAAACCGTGATGTTAGGCTATCGCCACTCTTCTGTGTCACATTACCGGGAAATTTGAATGGCGGGTCGAAGTTTTTGATCAACATCAATAAGATTCTTCCGTTCAATAGCATAAACAACGAATATAAAGTTCGGGACATAACCCCAGCTAACAAGATTTCCTAACAAAGGGGAATAAATCTGGAGACCATTATGGAGGCAGGCCACCATTAATTTCCCCATTATTGACTTCAATGTTAATTCTGGTCTCTGGGCCTGTCTCAAACTTTTCCCCAAAAGTTTCGATGAACTTAACGCTGTCACTACCAATGACATTTTGTGATACACAAACCTAAACTAGCTTAGTTTAGCATGTAACTATCCATCGTACATATCACCGTTGCAATCTTTTAACTCTGTTATCCTTCCGCCTCTAAATCATGAATATTTCCCAAATCCTGGCAGAAATTGTAATTGAAAACCCTGTTTTCATTCTAGATAACAAAATCAACAACAATGACCAAGCAAAAGGTGGGAATAGGCAGAGAGAGAGAGAATAGCTATAAAGGTGCGAACTACTAGCAAATCGTACCGAAGTGGTGAAATTTAATTGTGGTCTGCATCCTAAATCAAACTTTTATTGACAATAACTGTCAATTTAGAAATGCTTTATGAAATATTGTATCTTCCATTGTGCTAGCATGAAATGTTAAGGACAGATCGACGGTCATAATAAATACATAAAACAAAATTGACCAGGGCTGCGCTGCCTGAACTAGATCCACCAACAGTTCTGGTCTCATCAACCGGATTCCTCACTGGTCCGCTAGAACAAGTACTGCTACATCCACTGAAGCACAGGTCCTCACATGCTGTTTTGCCCAGAATTCTTCCTCCTAGAAAACACAGTGTAATGAATGCGAGGTATCAGCGATCATATTAAATACAAGGTATCATATTAAATACAAGATATCCGATATCAAATTAAATACAGGGTTTCAGCTATCATATGAAATACACGGTATCAGATCTCACATTAATTAATAATTACCAGATATTATTATCAGATACAATATTAAATACAATGTATCAGATACAATATTAAATACAAGGTATCAGATATGTTAAATACAAGATATCATAATAAATACAAGATATCAGATATCATATTAAATACAAGGTATCAAATATCAAAATGAATACAAGATATCATAATAAATACAAGATATTATAATAAATACAAGATATCCGATATCATATTAAATACAATTAAAGTATCCGATAGCATATCAAGTACAGGGTATCTGATATCATATTAAATACAGGGTATCAGCTATCATATGAAATACACGGTATCAAATATCATATTAATTACAAGATATCCGATAACAAATTAAATACAAGGTATCAGATATGATAAGTGCAGCGTATACGATATCATATTAAATGCAAGGTATCATATTTGCTAATGTATCAGCTATCAAATTTAATAAATGAGATATCAAATTTAATAAATCAGATATCACATTAAATGAATCACATATATTATTCGGATGTATATTATACCAGAGTCAATGCAACATAATCTTAGATATCACAATTTATTTAGTGCAGAGACTTTGATAATACATCAAACAAACGCGGTCTTCCAGTGACCACTTTACTTCTCAATAAACGGTAGTTTACCAATCTGATTAAAACACAGATCCTATTTCGTTTCGTTATTTTATAGTTCAAAATTTCGTTTTACTTGTCTTTACTACACTAGGATCTGGAAGAGTTGTTATATTACCGGCGTTTTTGTTGAAGTGATGTATAAGCCAATGAAATAGTCTGTTACGGCGAATTCTTGGCGTGCCATGCACGGAACTGTTGGTAAACCACTAGAACCGCCAACGTTGATTGATTAATCAATGTCTGACGTCAAAGGGTCAAAAGCCGTTCGTACGACCCCTGACACGACCTTCGAGTACAACTTGTCAGATCTTGATCATGTAGTGTAGGCCATCGAAAGTATAAAAACAAGAAACGAAATATAGATCTGTATTGTAATCAGTTTGGTAGTTTACCAGATCCAAGACGTTTGTTATATGATTTGTGTGTTTAAGTAATTCTTACCAGCATCTAAGACTCTAGTGACGACTGTAGCATCAAATTCTGGAACATAACCTTCCAATATTTTACTACCATTCATCATAGGTACTCCCGCTACGGCAATGTTGTCTTTAATACCCACAGTTTTACCTGCCAATTTACCTGTAGAGGCACCGTTGATATCACATTTCCAACTCCTGATAAAATATCAATATGAACTTAAATGAATTGGGGTTTAACGTCCTACTTTTCTGCACCGACTGGGCTAATGAATACGGACATAAACCATACCGTGCTCTATGGACTGCGGAGCTACGACCTGTTTTTATTTCGAATTCTAACTGTCAAGGATCCTTTTAAGTGGGCGCTGAGTTAAAGGGTCGGTTGGGGTAGGGGGGGGGGACATAAATCTATATATTCACCGTTTCTGAGCTTCTAGGAATTAAATAATTATATTAATGAAGGTTGATTTACTATTAAATATATATTACCATGCATTATATGGGTTGTCATTTTCTGCTGGTCTGTAACCTGGAACTCTTGGATATTTAACAGGAAGTGAGGGTTCTGGAAGTTCTGACAACCGTTGATAGGAAGTTGCTGTATTTTTGAATTGTGCTAAAATTTAAAATAGTTTGTATTTCAAGCACTATTCATTCTTACTCCCCACTTAAACCAATTATCTTGAAATTTCGGGGTCGGAGAGCGAAAGAGTGATATCTTTTATATGTAATGTATCTGGTGTACTATCATAAGAGCGTGCTTTTGATAGTAACAATACAACATTTTTCTTAACGTTTTATACGGAAGCGGAATACATGTTACAAGCATAGACTACACAAAATAACATGTCTTTCAGTCTACCTGAATCCAATTAAACTCGCAGAGCGAGGTTGCTGATGGAATCCTCACATTATGGCTCTCCAAAGAATCAATGGGGTCTGACTATACGAGCCCTGGTTTTGCTCTTTGCTCTTTTATATGCCAATGTTTATGCGATCAATTATATGAATGGTTACTTACGCCTTATGTCGTCAAGAATCACCCAAATAATTATGGACATTGGTCTTGAAAGAATATATTTGGTAATTGTACACCACTAATGTTTTAAAACAATAAACAAATTAGCCTTGACTCGACTAGACCTCATATTCTGTTATTCTCCCAATATTGAAACAAATTAATTGCGTTTCAAATAAACACATACCAAACGTTATTATTCATATATACTGTTAAAAAAAAGTAGGGGATATTCAGAAACAATACAAAACTGCGGAAATGCATTGCTGTTTTTATTAGAGGTAACCAGTGTATGTTAATAACAGGCCAATTGCCTACACGTGAACATAAACAGTTCATGTGGGCGGCTTATCTGACGGCCCCATTTCACTCACAAAGAGATACATCGTCCAAAGTGAAAATGGACGGTTTTGATTTTTGTTTTAATAATGAGTAATTGCTCCACCAGTCCTCAGACATTCAGCAATTCGTCGTGGCATGCTCCTAATCAACCGTCCAATCACGATTTGAGGCAATGTGACCCCCCACTCTTCTTGAAGTGCCACGGCCAGTTCTTGCAGTGTTGTCGGTTGACGTTGACGTCGACGAACACGTCTCCCGATCAAATTAAACGTAACACACTAAAGCAAAGATACGCTAAACAGTACATCGTATGCAAGAACCATGAGGAAAGCAAACATGGATAGATAAACCAGCACGCGGCAGTTTTCATCAACCCTTCCTTGGAGTGTCAAATTTGACAATGAACCCCTCCCACGTGTATGGCGCTATTGCGTGTCGTAAATGCAGCTCAGTGGTTCTGTTGGGGCAATAAGTTCTTCATCTGTGAACATACTTTCAAAGCATGTCAAATGTCCATGACTATTTATCATATCGCAACCTGCATAGGTATTTCCATTTCAATATCCCCTACTTTTTTTAAGAGTATATATATAGCATAAACAGTAGCGCCGTTGTCCAGGCAAAACTTCCACCACAGGACGTTAAAGTCCATTTCATTTCATAAATGAGCAGACAACATACACATGAACGTCAAGTCTTTAAGATTATGTTATGACTGCGTTAGATTATTGAGACAATATTTGTAACAAAGATAACCAAGTCTACCTGTTATAGCCTGTATTTCTTCTGTTGTACATTTTAAATTTAATTCTTCTGATAATTTCTGTAAATCATCTTCGGTAGGTGGACAAACAGCTGGTGATTTATATAAACCTACAAGTATACACAGGCAACATTAATAAATTTATATAAACCTAATATATAGAAAACTTTAATAAATTTATATAAAACTCCAAGTATACATAGACAATTTTAATGCATTTATATAAACCTACGGGTATACATAGACAATTTTAATCAACTATTAGCTATATAGTGCACAGTTACGGGTACTTGTTCGGAGGGAAAACAAAACCTCATTTCCTCCCCCCCCCCCCGCCATATCGACAAACAAGAAGTAAGAGCAAGTTTTATGTGAATCCACTGCTCAGGCATCCTCATTTATGATTTATTTAGTTCGTTTTAGATAAAAAGTATCTCGTTTTTCGTTATTCGCCAATATCGAAAAACAAGTAGGAGGCGCAGTTTTTATTAGTTATTAGAAAACCGATTCAATGAAAAGTGTTTTGGAGACATTTTGTGAATCCACTGCATCTTTATACATGATTTTATCTGGGGTTGTTGGGGGTTTTTTTTGTTTATTTATTTATTTATTTATTTATTTGGGGGGGGGGGGGGGGTGATTTTTTGATTTAATGAAATGTGTTTCTCAGTTATTCTCTATACTTTCCTGAAATCTGTCTTTTTGACAGAAACACGAGTAGGTAGTTTTTTGTTACTCGCCAATATCGAAAAACGAGCGACCTGTTTTTCGTTATTCGACAGTTACATAATCTGTAAGATTATTAGGTCAACATTACAAATAAAATGGGGTTTAACCTCCTACTGTTCTGCTTTGACTGGGCTAATGAAGACGGGCGTACGCCATACAGTGTGCTACGAGGGAAAGTTTGCCCAGACAGCGGCACTACGGCTTACTCTTATATCGAATTCCAACTGTCAAGGGATCTTTTACGTGCACGCCAATGTGTACACGGGACCTCGGTTTTCCGTCCCATCCGAACGACTAGGCAGCTGTCCTTGTCCGGAACCCCATCCTGCACCACTGACAAGGGGACACCACGCCGAAATTACCGATTAACTTTCTTGGCCAACACCGGGATCGAAATCGCGACCTCCAGACTAGCGAGCCAGAGCCTTACTCACTTTGCCAGCGTGGCTCCCTCAACATTACAACAACACAAATATAAAATACTGGTTTTCAGTGACAACAAACGGTATGAGAGCTCTGCATAATGGTGCTTCAGTGTAAAAATCTATAATATGCAACTGCACTAAGATTAGACGAAAAAGTCATCGTGTAACTCAATCACACTTGCGACATCAATTAAGACGGTTGTCTAGTCTCTCTATATATATACATTATATATCTTACGATTATAAGACAGCGTGCACTTTTATACAAAATGAAATGAAATGAAATGGGGTTTAACGTCCTACTTTTCTGCATACACCATACAATATTCTATGGGGGGAATTTTGCCCGGACAACGCGCTACGGCTTACTCTTATATCGAATTCCATCTGCCAGGGGATATTTTACGTGCACGTCAATTGTGTACACCGGACCTCGGTTATTTGTCCCATCCGAAAGACTATACGATGCCCCTTGCCAGGCCCTCTGTCCTGCACCACTGACAAGCAGGAAACCACGCCGAAATTCCCCATGAGCTGACTTTTATACAACCCCTTATTTCTTATCTCCTTGAAATTTGATAATACATGTGTTGTGTTGTACACTGGGGCGACATGAAAGGTTATCTTGTAATACAATAGTCTTTGCGACCATATTGTTTCTTTAACTAATTATTAGATTCACACTTTCTATAGAGTTAAATTTCACGTACGCACATGAATTTGAGTGATGTATTTACATATAAAAACAGTGATATTTTGGTAAAGTCCTTACCATTGTCTGTTTATGACATATGTTTGGTAGACCAAATACGCTAATGTTCTCCTCCCTGTCTTTGGGGTATGGGTATGTTTATTCCATATTTGGGAGTTGGGCGAAATCTATCAGAGCTCACCAAGACTTTCCGAGCAGCCATCAAAAGCTATATACAAGTTATTGAAGAACGATGAATATTGGTTCAAATTGTTTTAATAATAAAGTTGTATCAACAAACTAACCTGTAGTTATATTTACGATCACAAAGGAAACACAGTCAACAAAGAAGTGCGGTATTACTACAATCTTTGTCTCATGTATAACATCACTACCTGCGATGTGTTATTTTCAGAAAGTAAATGTTTCCAATAATAAACGAATACTAATCTCATTTATATCTCATGGGTGTAAATTTAGTATTAACCCTGTGTATGGTTTGAATGTCAATGAATTACACCCCAGACTGTAAATTTGAGCGAAATCGTCACACTTTAAGATTTTGTTATGAATTATAACACTCGAGCCGGCGTGGAAAATTTATTAGAAAAAGTTTTGCAAAGCCGATTTTTTTGCGTTTTGCCAAATAAAGAACTTCTAAAGCTCTACACCACGATCAACAACAACATTAATAATATTCCTTATTTGGTTATCAGGAACGTTAATTATAGTTATTAAACAGCCAGCTTGTAGGTAATGCTACAGCGTTTGGGCTGTATTTGTGGCCCCACACCACCACCTCAAAAACAACACCCAAACCAAACGAAGTGTGTAGACTACGACAGTGTTTCATATTATATGAAATGGGTTATGTCATTCAAAACGCTCTATTTAGGACAACTACACTGGTATTGTATAGGGTGTTTTGCTACGAATCAATATCCTGATATTCGGGTATTGAATGTGTCTTCATTCCAGTGGCTTTTTTATCATGGTTATAACTTATCATAAAATCCCGATTTATCTTTGTCAGACTAATTTTGGTGTTTTATTTAAACAAATCTACATATGCAGTCTCTGTTGTGTTATGGATTGAGCAAAGATACATACCCTGTCCAGTGGCCATCATTGATTTGGTTGTACTGTTGTTCTTTAGTTAGTCAACCTTTACTGTGGAATAATAAAACAGCGTCCGTCTGTATCCGTAGCTATAACGCCTTGTCAGCGTTATCACCCAAGGTGGAAGAAGACGTAAAGTTTTAAGCAAGCTTACACCAACAACAACTATAACGGTACACAGTGAACATATTATTGTACTTTGGCGTGCAGAATAAAGCTGTCAGAAGTCAAGGACGTTTACCGTTAACTAAACTTAACTGCCATGGACCTGAGAGTGCATAATGTAAAGCAATGGTTCCCAATCTGTTGTTGGTTGTGACAACGTGTATCCATTTGCTAAGTAATTGGTAGTAGTTATGACTTTGGGATGTAGCTCAGTATACTATTAGTTCAGAATATTTCACGTTATCACAGCATTTTCTGAGTGATCTAAAAATAATGTAGCAGTTCCAAATAAACTATACACGCTGATGAAGGTTCAAACGTTTATTAAAGACTGGCACATTAAGAATATTGACCGTATGTCTTCTGTCGTATATAAAGCAAACCTTAACATCAGTTCCGAAGTTTACTTGAAACTAAATTAAACATGATAAGGGGATTATAGATAAATCTACAAAGATTAACTCTTTGAATAAGAGATGGTCTCAAGACCATTTAAACATCATAATAGGTTAAGCTAACATCTCGTGGGTAATATTTAATAAATGGTGTACCATAAATGACATACGTATACTATATTATGTAAATTAATGTAACATGGCTGTGGTCAGATTCTAAGATATCGATGACGATGAGAGAGACTTGCTACTGGCATGTTAAATTTAAAACATTTATTTTGAACAACAAAAATAACTATACTATATCAGTTGCGACCCCATTCAGGATACCAACATCTGATCGCGACCCCTCGAAGAACGAATCCGATATACAAGTAGGTAGTAGTGAAAATCCCCCCCCTCCCCCCGACAACCCCTTACCCCCACCCCACCCCCATCCCCACCTCACCTGTTTCACTTTCGTGGACGTAAGAGAGAGAGAGAGAGAGAGAGGGGAGAGAGAGAGAGAGAGAGAGAGAGAAAGAGAGAGAGGTTTAACTCCGCAAAAACTATGTCATATCGGGACTAACATATAGTTCAATTTTATTTTAATAATTCGCTTGCGCGTAGGGGTCTTTAGCAGTGGAAGGAAACCAGAGGACCCGGAGAGAACCCACGAGGTTGAACAGGCGACCCTACTCCTTGTCACGTACAGCCGGGGAATCAAAACTACACCAGTTGACTCAATGACATACCTTATGATACAGTGCGCACGTGCTTACTATTGCCCCCCCCCCCCCACATCCCGGGAGTGACAGAAATCACAAATCTTTTGGCCATACACATGGATAGGGTAATAGTTGATGAATTCACACTAACTGTTGGTCATGAATATTCATAAATGTGATGTAATAACAGCTGACTAGTATTATTAAGATATTGAAGGCGATGTTGTTGACAATCCCTTTTTACAACGGCGTGCCCTGAATGAGTTAATTGCGTATGTACTAGTAATCCTTGAAAATATTATTTTCAAATCAAAGTATGTATGTAGTAAACGTATACTACAGCATCAATTATTACAAAAAACCCTTTATATACATGGGGGGGGGGGGGGGTTTGATGGCCGAATGTACGTTGTACGTGACAAGGAGTAGGGTCGCCTGTCCAACCTCGTGGGTTTTCTCCGAGTCCTCCGGCTTCCTCCCACTGCTAAAGACCCCTACGCGCAAGCGCATTATTGAAATAAAATTAAACCATATGTTTGTCCCGAAATGACCTAGTTTGTGTCGAGTGGACGTTAAACCCCATTTCTCTCTCTCTCTCCCTCTCTTTATATACAGGGGTCATATCACACCTTTTCCATATAAACTGCGCTGGCTTCCAATAATTCTTACAATTGAATAAAAATGTATTTAAAAAAAACATTGCACCTGCTTATCTTAGTAATCTTTTAGTTTTTTTAACATCATTGTATGATACCTGTGGCATTCTTCCTATTACGACTGTCCGTTATGCAATGTTTATTGGTCGACTACGAGTTTATATTTACTTATTAAACATAATATTGTCCAGGTATGAAGTAATTTCAATTTGATTTTAAAATAATATACCCATTATATTTAAGTGTTTATATTATAGACCTCTTATGTATTGAAGTTACATCACGAAACTTTAGCTAAGTTTCCCCAAAATTTACCTTAAGAGATTAAGAATACTGTTCATATACACTGAAGTTATTATAAAGAATATTTAACTAATTATAATATTCTATATTATCTTATAATGTATAAACACGAGCGGAACAAATTAAACTCGACATATATAACACTTTATCTTGTTTGAAAATAATCTTAGTCATTCCATCAGCGGATAAACTTTATTTCACCACATTAGAATCCCGACCCCTGATCTCAGAGGAAGCATTGTTTAAAAATGGCCCCTAATTCTAAACCTGGTTTACCAAAGCTAGTTATAAACGGTAAGTGTTATTATATTTTTTATAATTTAATGTGGAATTTTAATTATTGCCTTACAATAGTCATGATAATCATGATAAACTTCATGATAAATTAATTAAAATATGTCGCCATGGCACCGCTATTTGATTGGAAAAGCAATAAGGAGAAAATGAAGTGGATAGCAGGGCGCTCTTTTTATACTGTAGATCTTATATGGCGAATAGTCAAAAAAGCTGAAAAAATGTAACTTAAATTATTCTGACGCATCAGGTGTAGAAAACTGATCTGCTTTTTTGACATTATGGGAAAAGTAAGAAACGGAGCTTTGAATTATAAAGCCCATGATTTAACTAGATTAGCGTTTAATTCATAGACCTTTATTGGTTTGGTTAATTCATCCGATCGGATATATAAATTCAATTTTAGGAAAAAATGAAATCCCCGTGGGAGAAGATGCCGAAGATTCAGCAGTTCCATCAGAACAGGTTAATGCTGTGGATAAGTCTAAAACTGAAGACCCACCACCAACACCACAACCAAAATTACCCACCTTTAAAGAGAAATTATTTTCTTGGCGTTGGCGGATATCTATGATTTTGAGTCTGGGTAATTTTGCCACGATGAATATGCGAGGTGCCATGGCAATGGCTATTGTATGCATGGCTGGTGCTGGCGGCGAAAAAAACACCAGTTCACTCCCGACAAGCAGCAATATGACACCATACTGGAATGAGACCAGACCTCAAGGAAACGTAAGTAAATTTAAAACAATTTAAATTGTAAGTACTGGCGGCGAAAAAAAAACACCAGTTCTCTCCTCACAAGCAGCAATAGGACACCAAACTGGAATCTGACCAGACTTCGAGGGAACGTAAGTAAATTAAAACAATTTAAACAAACTGGGAACGTAAGTAGATTTAAAAGATTTATAAAAACAAACCATAGCCGATTCTGTGTTGGGAAAATTCCTATTGTATCATTTGGCTTAGTAACCAATCATTATAATTATTACGTCATATTTATTGACCAATTAGATAATTGAAAGCCGATACCTAAAGGTAGAAAACGTGTAGCACCATGGGTCTTCTATCAGACGTGGAGAGCGGGCCATTGTTTCCGATCGCCACATCCTACGTATGACCCATGCATCTTTTCTTACTACATATTTTAGTAGCCTTGTGGTCGTCTTGTATTTTCACCTGTCGTCTTTGCTTCCCCTTCACGTTGTGTATTTACTTCTTACTGTTTTCTTAAGACGTTTGTCTTCTCAGTAGTTATAACGATGCAACAGTTCGTTTTTACATTTTATATATCATAGTCGGATACATGGATACAATGGATACAAGCATAGTATAGATTACAGTAATAAAGTCATTCTCAAACACCAGCCAGCCAGACAGCTGCAGCTGGACCGAGTCTGTTGATAGAAATTGCTACATCTTTTCTCTACTGGAATCAAACTGCTGTCTAGGAACTTAGATGGTAATCTCTCCGGAATCAAATGAAATCTGGCTTAAAAGTTTGCCATGATTTCTTTTATAGACCCTATGAACAACACGCACAAAACTAGTGTATTCATGACCCTGAACCTGTGCAATTACTGATATGACTGGTCCCTTAAACCAAATGATGCAATAGGTAAATTTCCAATCACATGTATTTTGTTGACACATAGAACCACCTATGTTTTGGCTCTATAACTCTTTTTATGTGTCAACCCGTCACTTATATTTTTAGTGCCCCTTTAGCACAATTGGTCAAAGACATTACCATCATTAATTATAAGAGCAAAAATTCTAGCAATATTAATACAAACGATCAGAGCACCGGCCGTTCGACAGAGGAGACATATATTGAGAGATAGATACCTCTGAGGTTCAAGTGACACCATCTGGGTTGAGTAGACTCCATTGATTCGTAGGAGAGTCATATGATGTAGTGTGTTCCGTCAGTAGTCTCGATTTGCAAATTAGGGTGTGGAGAGAAGGACATGTTAATTTTAAGTATTGTAATGTAACTTAAGCATATAACCTATGTATCCATTTCTTGATATAAAATGTAGAAACGAACTGATGCATTGTTACTTCTGGTAGATAAACGTCTTAACGGCTGAAATAAAAATAGATACACAACGCGAGTCCTAACAGTAATCTGTTATGGATCTTGTTGGTGAAATACCCATATCTGTAGATTAATGTAAACCATATTGACTGACATGAGTAATTTCCTTTCAATAAGCAACAACAGGACATTATATGTGAATGAGAGCAATAATCAAGGAAACTAAAGTACATTTGATAAACAAGTTAAAGTTATATATGGACCTAGTAATTCTCCCCCATTGATGTCAATGTTAAATTTCAAGATATTTCTTTGGCCTATCACATGCTTATAAACATTCAGATGATCTTAATCGTTATAAACACAATAATATAGCTCTTATCTCTCATCTGACAAAAAGATCCCCGTCAAAAGAATCTTTAGGTTATGATTTAATTCATTTTTGATTACCGCTATAAAATATTCACCAAAACTACAAAAATTGCCGTGTCAGAGAGAAACTGCATTACTAGTCCGAATCATGAGGTATTAGAATTATCTCACTTTTAACGCGGTTTTCAGCAATCGCCACTGACGGGTGTCGATGTGATAGAAAGATATGCATACCCTATCAAGAACATATTTTAACAGCTAACTTCCTGTGAGTGGGTGACGAAATTAAATGGCTTTTAGCACATCACCCGTCTTGCAGACCTCGTTCGTTTGTCATATCCAGAGGATAATGAAGAATCAGATAGTGTATATTGTGTATGTACTATGTGATATTTGGTTATAATTTTAGGTGATTGAGCAGCTTGTAGCTCATCTGTTTTCGACTGTCTTATCTGGAGGAGCAGCAGATAATGTATATTCTGTATATGTTATATTTTGTTATAATTTTAGTTGAATGAATATGAGTTTGACTGGGATAGATCTATACGGGGTACTATACTCTCTGCTACCATGTACTGTGGATTTTTTGCACCATTCCTCGGCGGACTATTATCCCAGAAATTTGGTGCAAGATTAGTTGTGGGTATTGCGATGATGGCAGCCGGTATCTCGTGTCTGTTGATACCAGAGATGACAAGATTGCATGTCTATGCATTGGTTACTCTTAGGTTCTTCCTGGGAGTTTTTACGGTTAGTTTGTTTTTTTTTTTTTTTTTGTGACATTTCCGGATTAATCCATGTTTATTAGTCAGGCATCTCAGAGATGGATATTTGAGATGGATGTGGAAGTTCCGGGAAAAGAGCCAATTTTCCGCAGATGCTACCTATTACCTTTTGCTACAGCTCCCCGTTATTGATAGGCACCATTTCTCTAAATATATGTTCGCTGTAATAGTAGGCAGAGAGAGAAAAATGGAGTTTATCGTCCACTCGACACAAACTAGGCCATTTCCGGACTAACATATGGTTCTTTTTTATTTCAATAATTCGCTTGTGCATAGGGATCTTTAGCAGTGGGAGGAAACCGGAAGACCCGGAGAAAGCCCACGAGATTGGACAAGCGACCCTACTCCTTGTCACGTACAACCGGGGAATCGAAACCCTGCCAGTTGACTCAATGACAGACCTTGTGATACAACGCGCATTTTATTATTTAATTAATTCGCTTGTGCATAGGGGCCTTTAGCAGTGGGAGGAAACCGGAGGATAGGCGACCCTACTCCTTGTCACGTACAACCGGAGAATCAAAACCACGCCAGTTGACTCAATGACAGATCTTGTGATACAACGCGCACGAGCTAACTATTCGGCCATCCAACCTCCAGACCACTTAGGATCGCAAGAATTTTACCAAATATCTGAAAACTCAAGAGTAACAAATGAAAGGTGTGTTATTTATGAATAAAACAATTTATACAATATTCTAGGTTAGTAATATTGCAGCTTTCCAAGATATCTGGTCTCAGTGGGCTCCACAGTTAGAACGAGTTACTCTCGTGTCATTCAGTATATCGGGTAAGCATAACTATAGTCTCGAGCACCCCAGGCATAATTGTTTTCACTTCAACTACAACGCATTTGGGTCTGGACAAAATGGAGATCGTGCATTGTTGCTGGTTGTCCAAGTGCGCATATAGGTCACACCCTGATGTGAAATGTTGTCTCAGTCAACTGTTAACATAGTCTATTATCATTTGAAAAATTGCATTTCCATTGTTCTTAATTTTTTGTTCATATTAGTGAAAACAATGAAATCAGAAAAAGCTAAAAACAGTGCAATATTTGACAAGGGATTTAATGACTCATAATTTCAACAAGTTCAGATTCATAATCTGATCAAGTTCAGACTCATAATCTCAACAAGTTCAGACAGTTCCTTGAAATGGTGAACAACCAAACTAAGAAACACACTCCGCTACTAGGGGACAGGCAGTGACTGTCGGAAAAATAACCCTCTAGTGGCATTTAGCTATTGGAAAGACTACAAAACTAACACAGTTATAGTGGACAACAATTACTGGTTTATTATACACAAGAGAGAGAGAGAGAGAGAAATGGGGTTTAACGCCCACTCGAAACAAACTAGGTCATTTCGGGACTAACACATGGTTTCAATTTTATTTCAATCATTAGCTTGCGCGTAGGGGTCTTTAGCAGTGGGAGGAAACCGGAGGACCCGGAGAAAACCCACGAGGTTGGACAGGCGACCCTACTCCTTGTCACGTACAACCGGGGAATCGAAACCCCGCCAGTTGACTCAATGACAGACCGTATGATACAGCGCGCGCGTGCTAACCATTCGGCCACCCAACCCCCCTATTATACACAAGAACGTTTCAATAAGTATCCTCTTGTTATGAAATCTCCATACGCTCAAAGACACAGAATTTTGGCAATGACATCCAATAGACCATTGATAGTAACTGATTTACCTAAACCGTAATTAGATGTGTTTAATTAAAGATACATTATGGGTTAATTCGATAACGAGTTGGCAGTTCTGACTATAATAGTTAAAAACTAGATAATGTAAAGGCAATTTGCTGAGAATTTCATTCAAATTGATCCACTATGAACCGAAGACCAAGCGTTTGAAATTTCCGCCTAGCCTATATCCTCATTACTAAAGTCAGTATGATAAACAGCATAGTCTCGATTATCCATTTAATCGTTAAATCGTGAAGGAAAGTTATGCAGTAAATCGGATCATAATCCACTTTAAGATCGCAGGCTAGCGATGCCATTTAGAGTTGATTATGGTCTGGATAGGTTAATTAATATCTAATTAATAATTTAGATAACATTTCAGGCCTAAAGAAAGACCTGGAATAGACAGATTTATGTCTTGCATAATGTATGTTTAATTAATTAATACCCGAACTTTAACTTGTCGTCCTTTTTATTTACAGGAGTAAATTTCGCCAACATGTTCTCGTCATTGGTCTCTGGTTTTCTCTGTACAATACCGTATGATAATGGTTGGCCGTTTGTATTTTATTTATTTGGTAAGTGAAGTACACTTAAATTATTTATAATTACATTTGATGACCCATTAATATCATCTCCCAAATTTTCTTAGGCTTCTTTATCAAACAATTGGGTATATTTAACTCCACAACCATATTGTTATTAACTGATACAGGATTTGCATGAGTTAAGAGTAGAACATATTTTTCTACAAATTTATTGATTCTTACAAACTTCCAACTTTCTCAAATACAAAGTTTAAAAACTATAATTCTTAAACTATTTGGCATAGAAGAAATAACTTTGGTTTACAGTAAGTGCTGTTATAGAGGGATAAACAAAATGCCATTATTCCTAAAGTATTGCAAGTACAGGAGCTTAAACTATTAGAAATTCAAAATTAAAGATTATGAAAGATTGAATAAAGAGTTGGAAGTTCTCACTGTAATAGATGAAGTAAAGGGGTATGCGGAAAATTCCCGTCAAATTGTTTTACTCTAAGCCGAGAAAACATTATTTTAAATTCACTGTAGCCGAGATTGTCATTGTTGCCACTGTCACGATAACTAACAAAGTCTCCATTATCCACATTATCCACATCAACGGACGTTAAACAGCAGATCGAATTCAAATCCAATGAAAATCGAACACATGAGATGGCATCGAGAGTTGATTATGTTTTTTATGTTGATAAAAGTCTAATTATTAATTTAAGTAACATTTTAGGCCTAAGAAAGACCTGCAATTGGTAGATTTACCTCTTGCATAATGTATGTTTAATATCCATGTTCGACGTTTTGTATGATAGAAGAGATAAATGATGAGGAATAATAGTAATTACCTCTTTAATCAACTTTGAATCCCCGGGTGTACGTGACGAGGAGTAGGGTCGCCTGTTCAACCTCGTGGGTTTTCTCCGGGTCCTCCGGTTTCCTCACACTGCTAAAGACCCTTACGCGCAAGCGAATTGTTGAAATAAAATTAAAAACCAAATGTTAGTCCCGAAATGACCTATTTTGTGTCGAGTGGACGTTAAACCCCATCTCTCTCTCTCTCTCTCTCTCTCTCTCTCTCTCTCTCTCTCTTTAATAGGCTTTAAAGTATATATTGGTATATTACAGGTGGCACGACCGTATTGTGGAGTATTCTATGGATGGTGTTTGTATATAACACACCGGAAGAACATCCATTTATATCAGAGGCTGAGAAGCAATATATCAAAGAGAATAGAACCGGTATGGGCAATAAGAAGGTAAAACGATTGCTCCATCACGGTAAAGTTAGCATAATTAAAAGATAATGTTCAATGCTATTCGTTAACTTGTGCACAGATCTCGGCTCAGTGACAACATCGTCCACAGATTTTGACTTAGTATTGTCCATTTAGTCCACAAATTTCGACTTATTATTTATTTATTTATTATTCTAAGAAACAGATACATTCATGGCAAAAATACAAAATGGTTGAATTATGATATGTCATGAATAATCTGTTTCTTAAGGAAAACCCATGAAAACAGCACAAATTACACAATGTACACTGTAACAGCATTTTGTCTATTTAGTTCATGTAGTCCACAATATCGTCCATTTAGCACACAGATCTTGACCCAATCGGACTTTATTCGCTTGTGTATCTTGTCCAATTTCAAAGACCACTTAACATCGCGATTTAGCTTATTTAATACGAAATGCCACGGTATGTTGTTGTTTTATAGGACAATCGGAGGAAAGAAGAGGAATAAACATCAATCTGATTAAAACACAGATCCTATTTCGTTCCGTTTTTTTATAGTTCAGAATTTCGATTTACTTGTCTTTACTATACTAGGACTTGGAAGAGTTTTTATATAACTCGCGTTCTGGATGATGTGAAGGATTAGCCAATGAAACGGTCTGTTACGGCGAGTTCTTGGCGTGAGGTACACGGAACTGTGGTTAATCAATAGGTCAAAAGCCACTCGTATGACCTCTGACGCGACCTTCCACTGCAACCGATCAGATCTCCATGTAGTGTAGGTCATCGAAAGTATAAAAAACGAAACGAAATATATATATGTATTTTAATCAGATTGAATAAACATTGGTTATTGTGTCATTATCTTTTTTTGTATTTACAGAAAGTAAGTCCACCATGGTGTAAACTTCTCACATCTCGAGCAGTATGGGCGTTTGTGTTTGTTCAGACCTGTAACATGTGGTGTGCTGTCACGTTATTTCTGTATTTACCAGTGTATCTTAACAGTATCCTGGGATTCCCCATTGACGTGGTAGGTTATTTCTATATTTACCAGTGAATCTTGACAGTATCCTGAGTTTATCTATTGGCGTGGTAGGTTATTTCTGGATTTACCAGTGTATCTTGACAGTATCCTGGGATTCGCTATTGACGTGGTAGGTTATTTATATATTTACCAGTGAATCTTAATAGTATCCTGAGTTTATCTATTGGCGTGGTAGGTTATTTCTGTATTTACCAGTGAATGTATCTTTACAGTATCCTGGGTTTATCTTGACGTGGTAGGTTGTTTCTTTATTTACCAGTGTATGTTAACAGTATCCTGGGTTTATCTATTGGTGTGGTAGGTTATTTCTATATTGACTCCTGTATCTTAATAGTACCCTGGGTTTATCTATTGACGTGGTAGGTTATTTGTATATTTACCAGTGTATGTTAACAGTATCCCGAGTTTATCTATTGACGTCGTACTTTATTTCTATAGACCGAGTTCCTGTCCTTCATATTGATACTAACGGATTCTACAACTACAACTTCCATGGCCGACATGACGATTTCAGATAACGAAATGTTTGTTAAGCAAGAAAAGTCAGTGTGACATAGTAGGGTTAGGCGAGTTTATAAGCTGTTGTGCGAATTAATGGACTATAATCCGACAGTAAGTTTAGAAACTGACAATATTCCATTTCAGGGTGTTACATAGCTTTGATTGTAAATTGACCATGGTTTTAACATTGTCTTGTAAAACAAATCACCATATAGAATAGGAATGGAAATATTTTGTTGTTTGTCTATTTATTCCAGACTGGCCTGTTATTATCAATACCTTTTATGTGTAGATTTTTTGGATCCTTATTTTGGGGATATATATCAGATCTGCTTCTCAGGAAGACCAAGTTAGGTGTAACTAAAATCAGAAAAATTATCCAGACTATTGGTAAGTAAAATTGTCAAATAAAATCATGCTATGTATTTAAAAACAGTAATCTTTTGAAAAAATATTGGTAATTAGAATTTAGGTAGTTTAAAGCGATAGGTGTATTTATTAATTCTATTTAAAATATGGTAAAATAAAGTCTTAAAACACATGAAAACTCTACAGTCCTACATTTTATTGTTAAATAAAAAAAACATTAATTATATAATTCACTATTCTCAGTTGAAAAATTGAATAATAAATCATTTTCAATTTGAAAC
This sequence comes from Patella vulgata, assembly GCF_932274485.2. NCBI lineage: Eukaryota > Metazoa > Mollusca > Gastropoda > Patellidae > Patella > Patella vulgata. The sequence goes on from NC_065885.2 coordinate 13,327,966, forward strand.
GCAAACATTGTGGTTTGAAATTTGTTTTTTTTTTCGGGGGGGGGGGGGGGGGGGAAAGAATTGAAAACAAGGGAGGTAATTTGCGATTATGATATTATTAGAACAATATCAGAATGAATCCTATGATTGTATAATAGTGAATTGACAAGCTGTTATGAAATAAAATACAGAAATGATCGTGTTTTGACTTTCTTAGATAATATGCAACTATTTCTTTAAAAGACCATTGTGCGAGAGTAACAGGCCAGTTTAATATCGCTACAGTTTGTTTTAGTCAGTTCAAACGATAATCTTTGAATATTTTAAATGTTTAAATTAATGGCTTTTCCAGACACAAAAGGTGAACAGTACGTGCTCGTAATTCACTCACCAGTAAGCACTCTTGAATTACTAAAGAACTATCTACAAAGACAAAACTACTCTCAAGCATTCTACTCTTGCCTTGCAAATACATTTTCCTAATGCAAACAAATCAAAGCTACACATGTAATGGAATGGGGTTACGACAAACTCTTATTTTGATTTCTAACAATCACAGGACACTTTTCCTTGATAGACCCTGCACCACTGACAAGGTGAAACACGAGGAACTTTCACAGTAAACATTGGTTAGAAACGTAAGACGTCAAATCGGGTTCCTATGTGTATATGTAATACCCCCGTCAGACCGGGGCGGCGTCCTTACTTCGCTGCTATGGCGACGGAAAATGGTTTTAGAGCGCTTTAAGATTGCCATAAGGGTGGTGGAAACGCCAGCTATCGTGCTGTGGTCACCATTGTCACCAATGATCGCCGAGTCACGGCGTTTGTTTTGAGCATGTTCAAAACAAACGCCAAGGTTCTGCGATCTGAACTGGAAAGCTATGAGAACACGACCTTTTTTGAAGATTTTAATTTTTGGGGACATTTTTGAGCGTTGTGTTCACGTTTGTCGGCGACCTTGTGCATTTTCTGGTCACCGTACGGTCGCAGCAGCGCAGTAAGGACGCGACCCCGGTCTGGCGGGGGCATTAATGAGCATGAGGTGAATTATCAGACTTATGAAGATACTAACATGATTCTTTACGAAGCGTCTTTCTATTTAATATTCTGTATTTTTTATAGGTTTTACAACCAGTGCGACGACAGCAGGCTTACTAACATTTATACCAGAAGACTATCGAACGGTCGCCATTGCTGTAATTGCTATCCTGATGTTCTTCCAATCGGCATCAATGGCGTCATCCGCTATAATCCCTCTAGACATCGCACCAAGGTTAGCTTTAAGTTATATAATGATCTGTGTTGATCTCCCGTCATGACTCCATTACCGCCATCCAATATTCTCATACGGGCGGGCGTTATACTGGAATAGGTAGGGAGACTTCGTGGTGGCGCCACAGTGACGAAACTTAACACCTACGCAACATTTACGGCAGATGACGCAACCATAGCATCACTCTGGTGCCAACCCAGTTTCGCCGCAAGGGGTTTTAGACGGTCGGTTGCGGCAAAGAGTAAGGCAAACATACCCCAAGTACTCCGGCAGCTGATGCGTCATATCTCACAACACTGTGTTACTTATAGAAATAGAAATCTTTATATATTTCAATGGCGTAAGTATTTGCGTCACCTTTACGATAACGCGGATTTTGGCAAAACCTTCAAAAACGACACAGCTTTTGCGACACCCCTGTGTCACCCAACTACGGACCCATGCCTTTCGCCACCTTGGTCTCACACAGCGCACATTTACATACGCAAATATTTAAGCTAGAGCATATGTCGAAAAGTGAGGCACTCCTTTGAGCCAGACTATATTGAATCAAATGTTCTACTGGCAGGTCTCTGAAAGTCTGACAAGTCTAGAAACGGGGTTGCTGTCAAATTAAAAACAAAACCACGGATTTTGTCTAATATTTTCATATGGAATTACCTTAAGGCTCTTATTCTCTTAAAGATATATATATTTTTGATATTGCCTTCATCAGTGCCGCTCACTACACTCTGACTGAATCAAGTCTAGAGTCGTGTCCTATATTGTCTCGGTATCCCCAGTGGTATCATTACCTTCTACTCCACTAACCAACAGGTCCATTCACAGGGGAGACACGTATTCAAAGTACCCGCTGTGTATAATTGTCTAACTTTGTCGAAAAATCAAAAACTTCGATAAGTAGAAATACAGTGAGGGAAGTAACTCGCATCTTGTTCCAACAATCTGATTAGCTGTTATACACTTTGCTTTGTTTTATGACATCTTTTTTTTTGGTGTGTATGTCAAGGGTGTGATATAAAATGTCTTGCAAACATTCTCATAACCGGGTGTCGCTATTTTGTTGAAAACGTAAATAATAACGCTAAGACTGGTTTGTAAACTGCTGTTTGATTGGTTCGTAGCATCCATCTACGCGGCCAATGGAATCATCAAGGGCAGATAATTTGAATTCGTGAATGAACCCAGGGGTTAGTGAAGTCGAACGGAATGACACCCCCTGGGTTTACCGAAGATGAAATTATCCATAATTTAAACTCCACCGTTTAATATAAGCAGTTTCTTAAATCTAGTTGTTTTGTTGTTTTTTGTGTTAAAGGTATGCTGGTATTATAACTGGTGGCTTCGTTGTGATGGGGTCTGTTCTGGGTATATTAGCGCCAATGGTAACATCCATGTTAATCTATGGTGTAAGTATTATATAAATCCTGAAACAGCTGTGAATAAATAATATAGTTGCCTACCTTATATAATCTGCCTACGTCAGTTTATGACAACAAATACATTCGTACATTGTTATGTACCGCGTGTAGATGCAATTTATAGACATCCAAAAACAGTGAAGAAATGGTCTCCAAGGGCTAAACCGTGAAGACAGTTTTCTTCCGTCATTATACTTCGCTGCTCTGAGGTAGACCTGCTTTTCCCTCACGACTGTGTTTACCTGTTGAAGTTCAAATGACTGCATATTTTAGATTAAAGTAGCTAAGTCTCTAACACAATATCGTCCAAAGTTTTCGACATTGAAAACACAAATTATTTGTCACTTTAAATCAACATTGATGTTGTGATCTTACCGGGAAAGGGTGAGCTTCTGATATCCAATATTTAAGACAAAATAAACATTTTACCATTGGTACACGATAATGCGTTTCAGCGTCATTTGTAACAAGGGACTCGAAGAACGAGGCTTAACATAATCCACAAGTCATGTCTAACTGTGACGGCATATTCTTATCTGGGGAGCATGCACAATAGATACTATCGATGTAGATTGGAATAACCAGGCGCTAGAGGTTGCCATTCCATTGAGACTTATAGCGTATTTCGCCGAACATAACTGATTTGAAGTTAGAGTAAAAAGGGAAACGATTGAATGTAAATCAGTTTATATACATTCATATTACATTATTTTATGCGTTGCGACCCATTTGTGTCAATGTCTAGGTCCAAGATATTAGCGACTTAGCTCCTTTAAACCATAGAAACAGACACTGCATATATTTTTATTCGTGTAGCAATAGTAAAATGATTATTTTGTCTTATATATTGGATATTAGAAAGCCCATCTTTTCCCGGTAAGATCACCACATTTATGTTGATTTAAATTGACAAATAATTCGTGTTTTCAATGTCGAAGACTTTGGATGATATTAAGTTAGAGACTTAGCTACTTCAAGGTAAATATTGAGGGAAAGAAACGCACGGGAATTCAAGTTCCTATCAACATTATCCTTTTGTTATTTTAAGACCAACATATGGTTATTGATGTTACTATGTAACTTACAGGGTACGCGAGAAGTAGAATGGAGAATTGTGTTTTTTATTCTGGCTGGTTTCTACACTACTGGTATGCTGACATTCAATATAATGGGTAGTGCTGAATTACAAAGTTGGGCAGATGAAAAGTCAAATCAAGAAATTGGCGACGAAGACGTGGAGGATAAAGATGTTAATGGTGATGGTTTGGATAATATGGCTTTTGAAATAGGTATAACATGTCTTATATCGCCACACCTATAGTATGAAAATGCAAATAAACTTTATTCGTGTCATCCGAACGATTAGACGCTGTCCCGTGTCATTCCCACGATCCTGCACACTGACAAGGGGAAAACCACTCCATATATTTTTCGAACTTCACCGGAAACCATCCGAGACCTAGCTCCTGGTTAACGAGATAGTATCTTCATCGATAATCAGTGTATAAACGGGATCTCATTCAAACGTACAGACGCTGTTCCGTGCCATTCCGTATTATCTTGCACCACTGATAAGACGGGAATCACCTGGAAGAATCCCCAGACCTCGTGAGTAAAGAGGCAGCCTCTTCATCAATATTCACTTGATACTTAAGATGTAGACGGATCAGATTAAACTAAATCAATTTTGCGAAATGACAAGAAATTTTTTAGTTGTTGGTTCTGAGAAGGAAGATTTTTTTCTCTTCTTTAGACCTTAGCTGATTACCTGTGACTTGAAATTTGTAAATCTCACATTTTTCACTCTCATATGCAAGCTTTGGAACAAGACATTGCCAGATGGTACTAAGTCTTAACTAGAGCGAGTTACAACGAAACGAACATTTTGGGAAAAATTAGAGCCCAGCAAAGAGACCAGAATTAACGATGAAGTCAATGGCAGAATCATGTTTTGGTCGAACCTAATTACCCTTTGTTTTATGATATAATATATATTTTTTATTTTAATATAGATATACCGTCATCTGATGGGATGAGGAAAGACAAAGGAGAATCAAATGGATCAGTAAGGCGTATAAGAACGATTAGTACGACTACGGGTTGTAGCAGTGGTCCGAGAACAGCCGAAGTCTCTGTTGCCATTGTTCAGCCTTCAGTATTTGGAACTCCACAGATGGTGATGAAGTTTAAACAACCCATACAAACACCCAAGTCACCACAGTCAGCTGTAGACAAATCGCCCTTCTTCACACAGCCAATGGTAAATATAAATATACATCGATGAAATAAGGAAATTAAATGAAATGGAGTTTCACGTCGTGCACTTCTGCACACGCATTCAATAAAGCTGGGAATGGAGTCATCTGTGGGGGATATGTTGCACTACTGGTAGGATGGCTCTTATATCCATTTCCATCTGGGTTTAGTTGTCCCTCCGTAAGACTTGTGCATTTCTTTTACCTGTCCTCCGTCCTGCACCACTGACAAGGCAAGTCCAGACTAGCAAATCCCCCGTGGGTCATTCTTGGCCACACCAACCTAGCCATCGTAGCTCCCTTGCTTATGCTAGGTTCGAAGTATCACGATTCGAAGTGCTACGATTGAAGTCGTGGTTTTAATCGTGGAGTAATGGAATAATAGTGGTGATCCTATCGGGTCTTATCATATATTGAGACCAGTCGTAGCAATCGTGATGATCGTATCGAAACGTGAGACCAGTCGTATCAATCGTGATGATCGTATCGAAACTTATCCCACCGTAGCAGATCGTGGACTCAATAAAGACAATCGTATCGTAACGCATCGCACGAGAATGGGAATCTGACATGAAACATGTTCCCTCGGAGTTAATAATGTCACTCTTTAAAACCCCAGATTGATTTTTTAAATCTAAACAATACCTCATCAATATATATATAACTACTTATGTCGTCTGTGCCCTGGAACTTATTCCACTTCGTTTAATTAATTATTTATTTTCAGGTTCATGCTAATGCTTCACCCAACTGCGAGAAACGAGCAAACGGTCTAGATATAACGTCATCAGTTATACCGCTAGATACAGATAAGAGGCCTATGGATTACAACCAATCACAGATTAATACTGACCATGTACCCGATGAAACTTATAAGACACACCTTTAGTCTTTTTATTTTAATCAATTTTTATGCATATTTTATAGTATTTATTTCTTGATAAAATTATAAAACAAAACATTGTTCATTTGGAGTTTGTATTTATTGATGGTGTTTTGTCATTCCAATGGACCAAGATGGCTAAGTGAGTAAGACCCTGGCTCGCTAGCCAGGTGGTCGCGGGTTCGATCCTGGCGTTGGCCAAGAAAGTTTATCGGGATTTTCCGGAGTGGTTACCCCTTGTCCGTGGTGCAGGACGGAGAGCTTGACAAGGACAGCTGTCTAGTCGTTCTGATGGTACGAAAAACCGTAGCCCCGTGTACACATTGGCGTGCACCTAAAAGATCCTTTGGCAGTTGGAATTAGATAAAAGGGTAGGCTATAGCGCCGAGGTCCTGGCAAAAATTCCCTCATAGCACATTGCATGGCATATGCTCGTATAGCCCAGTCGGAGCAGAACAGTAGGACGTTAAACCCCATTTCTGATGACACTAGTATGTCTAAGGCCAAGTGTTATATAATAATGGTTACCCTAGCAACGATGTAGAGGTTTTGATGATGGTATTGACATAAATTTACAATTTGACTTGGAACGGGGCCCAGCAAAGGTACAATTAACAAGTTACTGATTATATACCTTGTTGCGTCATAATGTCCCAAGAGTTGAAAAATTGATAATTATCATATACATATATTGCCAATGATATTCGCTTCAATTTAATCCAGGTGCTAAAACAAAAGTAGAATGTAGTAGATAATGTATGAATCTCTGTGGGGGTAAAGAGTATATATTTGGTTGTCCTTATTAAATCAAAACATAGAAATATACGTCTACAATCAAAATTAAACCATAGAGGTATATACACCTTCACGAATTAAACAGATATTTAGCCATGTTGTTCGACATCAATGGCGACACGTGATAGTTGACGTCACATATTTAGAAACTCGTTTATTGCGTCGTGTTGATAGCCCACCTTTTTTAATTCGACATCCAGTAAGCCTCTTATATATAGTTATTCTATCCGATGTTTCCTTAAAAATCTATATTTCAAATAATTGCCTTCCTTGATAATTGTCAAGTAAAAAAAGAAAATTTCTTAGCGCATCGACCAATATGAACAACCATCGAATATCAGATTGATTATTTGATCGAAAGACATTGATACAATTTTCAGAAGGATTTAATCGATCTAAGTATTTCATTATAGTGTTCTTCCTATATTTTACTTGTATAATATATATATTTTGTAGTTGAGGAGTGACTTGCTAAAATTCTCACTTTAAAATGCCATTGCATTTCAAATGATTTTGAACTTATCCTGATATTACATGTATATATGTCTTTGTAGCTTAGGAGGGACTTATGGAAGATTAGTTTTTTTGCAAACTAAATAAGTTACCTCGTTAAATAAAGTTTTTATTACTATTGTTATTATTATTATTATTATTATTATTATGACATCAATACTGCCTTCGATTGCTGGAATATCGTTTAAATAGGAATTCGCTAAATATCTTATATTCTTCCTTCTTTCTGTCGCACTATGTCGATCTTATTTGGGCGGATGCACTGGCTACCTATGTAATAATTCCGAATTGCTTCGAATCGACGCACTACGCACTAAAATAAAAGAAATTCGATGTCGTACTGAACTTTTATCTAAATCATTTATCCCATCCAGTATATGAGAGTGGAATAAACTCAGTACCTCTGCAATACGAAGCCAACGGCCAACGTGTCCAACCAATGTCGCTTGGTTTTATGGGAGCCTAGCCAATCATGTCGTTATATATGAGATGTTCCCCAAATTGTAAGGCGCCTCATAATGAATCACACAATTAACATCACAACTTGATTGATGGGACGCTTAAAACGGCGTGATCTGTGGGGTGTCTTAATATCGCAAATTCAGCCTCAAAATTGACATTTTCCGGCGTTTTCATAGTTCCCCCCTTCAGGTGCAAACCCTATTTTCCAAAATATTCTTGGGGGAGAGCACCCTAGACCGTCACGTGTAGGTACATTGGCGCCCCCAGAAGCCCCATCGGCGCCCCCCAGAAGCCCTTGCACCCAACATTTTTGTGCTAGCTACGGGCCTGGAATATGGACCGAAACCAATGACTTTAAGAATACACACAGTCGGGTCCTTGGCAGGTTATTTGATGCTTTTTCTCAGATTTATCAAAAATTAAAACGAAAGAATTGACTCCAGCTCACAGTGTGGTACATGCAAATATCTTCTACAAACGTACATGTTTTGAAATAAAAAAAGCGGACAAAAATAAAGAACGACTCACTATAATTATTCCAACATAACTGATTCAATTTTATGTAACCATGTGACAAACAATATGTTGTTGAGTGACAGAATACTTGACGATGTACGGACTCGATAAAGAAAAACAAATTGCAAAACATTTCAATGAGTATAACTCCCTACCCACCGTTCCTATAATATTGAGACACATGAACTGTCCAGATTAATGGGGGAAAATGTGTAAACATACATTATGCAAGATCTAAATCTGCCTATTGCAGGTCTTTCTTCAGGCCTGAAATGTTATCTAAATTATTAATTAGACATTAATTAACTGATCCAGCCCATAATCAACTCTCGATGCCATCGCTAGCCTGCGATATTTAGCGGATTGGAATACATTTTATGAAGGATGATTAAACGTAAAAATGGATAATCGAGACTTTGTCTTTATCGCACCGACTTTAGTAATGATGATCGAGGCTTGCCTAAAATTCAAAAGTTAATGTCTCGGTTCAGAGTACAGCAATTTGACTGAAATTTTCAGCATATTCTATTTACGTTATCTATTTTTTAAAGATACATTATGGGAGATTCGATAACGAGTTGGCAGTTCTCACTATAATAATTAAAAACTACATAACGTAAAGACAATTTGCTGAAAATTTCATTCAAATTGATCCACTATGAACCGAGAACTAAACGAATGAAATTTCTGCCTAGCCTCGGTCATCATTACTAAAGTCAGTACGATAAACAGCATAGTCTCGATTATCCATTTAATCGTTTAATCGAGAAGGAAAGTTATGCAGTAAATCGGCTCACAATCCACTTAAAATCGCAGGCTAGCGATGCCATGTAGAGTTGATTATGGTCTGGATAAGTTAATTAATGTCTAATTAATAATTTAGATAACATTTCAGGCCTAAAGAAAGACCCGCAATAGACGGGTTTAGCTCTTGCATAATGTATGTTTAACTATTGTAGCGAGAACTGTCAATTCTTTAGCTAATCTCCTATAATGATCCGTATGGCTTGTTTTATTAATGTAAAGGTACCGCAGAACATATGAAATAGACCAGTCATAGTCTTGGGTTATCTCCTTGCATGTTAAAGCACAACTAAAGACTTAATTACATAAACATAGCAGAAATAGGAACTTCGTCATATTTCCAGTTAGAATGTGCGATTTACAAGAGGGTTGCTCCGGATTTTACCACAGCCACATAAAGAAGATAATACTATTTTTAAACGTTAAAAGGGTGCTTACATTTAATCAAGTGCAGCCTGTAGCGGCGTGAGATTCAAACTAATATCAGAAAAAACGTCGACAGTACGCCCCACCCCACCCCTTTCAAACGAAACTAATATTAAACATTTTTATCTAAACCCCTTTGTAACATGGCGTGGGAAGTTAGGATTTAGGTTCTCGCGAGGCGTTCCTACGGTGATTTTTGTATCTTTTGGTGCTTATCTTATCGCGTACTGATGTCTGATTTACCTTCGTGTCACCGGGTTATACGGCCGTTTATACAGAAAGTTTATAATTATTCATTCATGAATTAATAGTGTAAGGATTTTCACAAATGAAGTCGATATTTTCTGTACACTTAAGGTCGTTTAACTTCATGTTGCCCCACAATTCGATACAGTCCTCCAAACCTTCGTAATTATTATCAGGTTGACCTGGTTCCCAATTGTTGACAACTACAGGACTCCCATCTAACCATATTATCTCTCCATCTACATCCAGATCACTTGCACCAATCCAGTAGTTCCAAGCTAAAATATACACCGAGATACTTTTATTATGTCATTACCAACAGATAAATAGTGGGGAGAGTAATACTGAAGGACAATACGCGCCAACCGAAATAATGAAGACGGGCATACAGTGTGCTATAATAGACACTTTATTCGGACAGCGGCATTTAACGTGCATGCAAACGTGTACACGGGACATTGTTAATTTCGACACACAAGATAAACAAATGGCCATTTTTAAGTTAATGGAACAAATAGAAAGGATTAGCAGTATTGGTGAAATCATTATTGGGTTATCGGTAGTACCTAGAAATCTCCACAAAAACGATTCACCCAGCACTCATCCGTCATCCTTAGTTGGGTTATGTTAAAATTATTAGTGTTTCTTCTCTGATTCTGGTTCAGTTTCCATCCCGTTTTTGCCCGCGTGTATTCCTGTCGAATATACAGCCTGATCTCTGTCTTGTCTTCGCCATAGAACACACGCTAAGTGAGGGGAACTTTTATTTAGTTTATATTTAATTGCATAGCTGTGTAGATTGACTAGATGCACAACGTTGAAGTCCTGATTGGCTAAGTGTCACCGATAGTGTCACACCTGTTTATTGAAAGCCGAGACACCCGGCAGTGTCACATTGTTCTTTTTGACGGTCGCGACCAGGATAGTGTTACATCTCTGTCTACTCTTTTTCGAACTCCAATTCCCAAGGGTTATTTTACGTGCATGTCCACGTGTACACGGGACATCATTAATTTCGACACACATGATAAGCAAATGGGGTCGATTTACTAAAACCATAGCCATTTTTAAGTTAATGGAAACATATAGAAAGGATTAGCAGTATTGGTAAAATCATTATTGGGTTATCGATGGTACCCAAAAATCTCCACAAAAATGATTCACCCAGCACTCATCCGTCATCGTTAGTTGGGTTAAAGATACATTATGGGATGTTAGATAAAGAGCTGGCAGTTCTCGCTATAATAGTTAAAAACTAGATAATGTAAAGGCAATTTGCTGAACATTTCAGTCAAATTGATACACTCTGAACCGAGATTTTGGCGATTTAATTTTGGGTCTGGCCTCGATCAACATTACTAAAGTCGGTAGGATAAAAAACATAGTCTCGATGCGTTAAGCAGCAGATAGGATTCTAATCCAGAAAATATCACAGGCTAGCGTTGGCATCGAGAGTTGATTATGATCTGGATAAGTTAATGTCTAATTAATAATTTAGATAACATTTCAGACCTAAACAAAGACCTGCAATAGGCAGATTTAGTTCTTGAATAATGTATGTTTAAGTTAAAATTATTAGTGTTTCTTCTCTGGTTCTGGCTCGGCCTGAAATGAAATGAAATGGGGTTTAACGTCCTACTGTTCTGCTCCTAACCTAGGCTAATGAAGACGGGCATACCGGGCAGCAGCCCTACGGCCTACTCTTATATCGAATTCCAATTGCCAGGGATCTTTTACGTGCACGTCAATGTATACACGGGACCTCGGTTTTTCGTACCATCCGAACGACTAGACAGCTGTCCTTGTCAGGCCCTCCATCCTGCATCACTGACAAGGGGAAACCACGCCGGAAAATCTGGATGAACTTTCTCGGCCAATGCAGGGATCGAACACTCGACCTCCAGGCTAGCGAGCTAGGGTTAGCCACCTGGCTCGGCCTGATCTTTGTCTTGTCTCCGTCTGACAATGGCAGCACGTTTTAGATCTGAATCTTACCGAATTAGGATTAGGACGTCATGGCATTCTGCATGGCGTATGCCCCCTCGTCAAAAGACGTAAAGATTGAAAGCGGGCGCGTTACATGACGAAGGTCCACATCTTTAAATTAAATAAGCTAATCAAAAATAAAAACATAAATAATTGTAATTTTTAAGAGAAGGTATTTTTCATAAAAACTTATTTTTATCTTTGCGTTAATTGATTATACAATGACTAAAAATATTTTGATAAGAACAAATTATCCAATTCCATAACAAATCATTAGTGATAAGGGAAAGTTCTTGTGTTGAAGAAAGGGAGGGTTGGTATTTATTTTAAATGTATTTAGATAGATAACACGCCGAGTAAGATCATCATACATATTATTTTTAAAAAAAAGGAAACCATAGCGAGTAAATCCGCCTACACAGCCATAGACAGAAGCTTTTCTGAATACAAAACTTGGATATTGACCAAATATGATAAGGATCCTTCATGCTTTCAAAGAATCTCATCTCAGTCTTCTCCGGGTAATTAATATCTCTGGAACATAAATCTCTAGAATGCTCAGAATACAAAATAAGCAAGGTAGACCCAAACAATGCTTTAAACCATCATTCCGGTTGATAAAAACATAGGGCTCCTACTCTCTTATCATCTAATGCTTCAGACCACGTCGATAGGGTTTGTTCTCTCGGGACCCGAATGTTGCACACCCGTTTGAAATCTTTTAAAAAGTGTTGTCTGTATTGCTTTCATAAGGCTTCATAAAAAGTGCCTATAAATCCAGATGAAAATCGAAAGAGTTCATATTCTCATGACCCCGTTGATTCACACAACCCGTGAAACATAATTCGGTATAAGCTCTAACCTCTATAGAGTTGGTAAGGCTTGTCAGAAAGGTAGGGAGGGTCACGGAAAGGCCTACAATATTGCTTGTCTTCTCATGACAGCAAATCTTCACGGCAAAATTTTGTTTGAAACATTTCTAAAAGATTGTAGTCTCAGTAGCGTTTACTAGGTTTTCGATATAGAGTTCAATCACTCCTGATCTTAGTACTTCACACCACAAGGTTTACGGAAAAGTTCGAAACGGAAGGTAGCGGAATGCTGAAAATCGTTAAAGTCTTAGGTCTTCCAGTGACAAGTTGCTATGTATTGAGAAAAATGCTAATCTCGTCAGTTTCGGCGAGAAGGCTTTTGAGGTGGCTGCCCCAAAAAATCTGGAATAAACTTCCTTATTCCATTCGGTCATGTACTTCTCTGTCATCATTTAAGATTTCTCTTAAAATCCACTTGTTTAATAGGGCTTTTAATTAATCATCTCTGTGATACGTGATCATTATATCTGTAATTCTATACATTACTTCCTTTTAATCAATTTTTATATATATTATTCGATTTTAATGTTCTAATCCTATATTTGTTTTGTCATTTTTTTTTATTATTTTTTTATCGTATTATGTTTTTGTAAAGCGTCCTTGGGCACTTTTGTGGAAATGGCGCTATATAATCGCTTATAAATAATAATAATAATAATAGTAGTAGTAATAATAATAATGTTTTCGGAGAACGTTTGGAGCGGAAAGTCGCAGAAAGGTGCTGCAGATCGACAATAGGATTCTTCTCACCCTGACTCCAATGTTTCACACGGCATGTTACGTTAAAAACTGAATCATTCCTCATTGCAAAAATAAAGGGGTCATGTGAGGGGACGGGGTTATACTTCAGACACGATTTAAATTTGAATAAATAAAAAATATTAAAAACAGTAACCCCTATCGCGTTAACGAGCCAATTGTGGCAGGAAGGACACACCGACAGAGGGGACAACATGGTACGCCCGCAATAAAATTGAGCTTAAAAAAACTGAAAACGACGTAGTCAATAAGAAATTATTATCTTGTGTTAAATAAAACTACACACTTATTTGCCAATAATAGAGACTTTTGGCAAGCGTAAATTTCTGGTCCGTATCGCGTATCCGTATGGATTTTGCGTGTGACGTCATCAATGTGTGTGCATTTCTCATACGTGATACGTCACACGGATACGGCAGCACGTATCGAACAGCTTTCATACGGAAAAGGTCCGTATAACATTAGAGACTTTTGGCAAGCGTAAATTCCTGGCCCGTATCGCGTATCCGTATAGATTTCGCGTGCGACGTCATCAATGTGTGTGTATTTCTCATACGTGATACGGCACCTTGATACGACAGCACGTATCGATGAGCTTTCATACGGAAAAGGTCCGTACCATGTTCGATGGTAAAGGGGTACAAACTTTCTGAAATGATACATTAGTGAAACCAGAAATTGCTGTCGAATCGAAGTCGAAGATTTTTAATAAGATTCGACATTACATATTTTTTAATAGCCCAGCGACTGTCGAACGACTTCTTCTCTCCCTCCGGGTAATTGTAGGCCAGGCACTTCACTAGTACTGGTGGTGATGCTGTGATAGAACTAAGCTTAATTCAGCGACGCATAAGTACGCGACGCCAAAATCTGCCCAAACTCTAAAACTACATTGGCGCAACGTATCACGTATACGATACGGATACGTGATACGGATGGGAAAATTCCACTTGCCAAAAGTCTCTATTGTCGTGTCCTTTTACCGTCTTTTTACTACTTTTAGACGCTGAATTGTTGTATCGTAGCGTTTTAATGAATCTTTGTGTATTCCAGAACACGAAGGTGTATATTTGATGTGATTTTAACCACGATGGTTGATCTGGTGCTAAATTTAGGGAACGGAACCTTGTAATTCTATAAATGATTTTATTTTGTGGTAAAGGGGTATAAACTTTCTGAAATGATACATTAGTGAAACCAAATTTTCCAGTCGAGTCGAAATCGAAGATTTTTTAATAAGATTCGACATTATTTTTTTTTAATAGTCCAGCGACTGTCGGGCGACTTTATTTCCTCCGGGAAATTGTCGCCTCTAATGTACTGATGGTGATCTTGGTAGATATCTGCCATCATGCTGTAATAGAACTAAGCTCAGCTGATCGACGCACACGTACGCGACGCGAAAATCTGCCAAAACTCTAAAACTACATTGACGCAACGTATCACGTATACGATACGGATACGTGATACGGATGGGGAAATTCCGCTTGCCAAAAGTCTCTAATATGAGGAGGGTCAAGCATAGATACAGGCGGGTATAGCAGCTACCAAACCAAATGACCAAAGATCTCGAGTACTGTGAATTCGGCCATGTCTTGCTCTAACAATTGTTTATCCCGAGCTATCAGTTAAAGCCCCGGGAACATTTTGCAGCTTGAACGCATTGCTTTTAAATTTTCTGAAAATATATATTGCCCATTGCAACTCATATTTGGAAAACTGCTTAAGTAACCAAATATTCAACCTTCTACGGCCGAAAAAATTTTGACACCGTCGGTTCTCCGTGAATTAGTTTACGAGACGTTGACTTAAATGGAAGAAAAAATTCTGACCTGGCAGTGCCTCTAGAAATGGTCTTATTAGGTCGAATTTATCAGGTTTCAGGATCAATAGTTGTCCGCCATCTTGTTCACATTTTGTTTTAGCCGACCACCAATCAGTTTTATCGGCGTAGGCTTTCAGACAAAATTGTCCTCCAAGGTAGGGTGTGTATCCAGGCATATCTGTGCACTGTACTGTAAATAAGAAAATCGACTTGAGAGTATAAAGTATATCCTCCTGGCTAGAATCATTAACAAGGGGGATTCACCAAATATAAATGAAATGGGGCATAACGTCTTACTATTTTTTTTTGTACCGACAAGGCTAATAAAGGCGGACATAGGCCATACAGAAATTTTGCCTACTCATAAATCGAATTGCAAGAGTCAGAACGTCTTTAGCGTGAACGCCAGGTCGGCAGGCTTGGTCAGAAACAGAGTTTAGTCGACCGGAAGTTTCGAAAACCCGAGGTTTTGCGTACACGACAGTTAGATCACAAAATAAGTGTTGGACCGTAGCAAAATGCCCATCATAACACATTATGGCGTATGCCGTCTTCATTAGAACGAAGGCGCCTGAAAGGTAGGACGTTAAACCCCATTTCATTTCATTTTATTTCCGCGCCAGATCTGAAATTAATTAAAAATGCATTATGCAAGAGCTAAATCTGCCTATTGCAGAAGGTCTTTCTTTAGACCTTAAATATTATTTAAATTATTAATAAGACAGTTATTAACATGACAAGATCATAATCAACTCTCGATGCCATCTGATGGATACGATTTAAACAGATTAATGGAAAAGGGATAGTCAAGACCTTGTTTATTATCGTAACAACGGTAACAATGACAATCGAGGCTACAGAGTTTTTGAAATTCGTTGGGGTTTTTTCGCTCAGCGTGAAGTAATTTGATTAAATTTTCAGTTCATTACGTTATCTATTTTATAACTACCATAGAGAGGACTGTCATCTATTTAGCTAAGCTAAATACTTTAATACTTTAATGTATGTACAAATTAACCATATAGCTAGGGCATATTTTAATAAAATAACCTATTTATAGCTGTAAAGTTCCTTAGAAATTAAAATTCAAATTATGTACTAACCTTTGTATTGGTGATTCACGTGTGCAGATGAGATGCTGATATTACCGATCCCCGAAGTGGACATGTGTAAAATATAACACGCATTATTTTCATAGTGAAATAATCTACATCCAGGATACGACGAACATGTCATTCCACATCTACAGAGAGACACATCAGTAAGCAACACCGCGTATTCCATGGTAACCATATTGTTAAACTGTTTGATGTAAAAAGAAGTATTTTTTGAGTGAATCTTAGAAATAAACGCAGCTATAAGTAATACTAGATAATATACCAGAAATGTTCTGGCCATCTTGCTATGTTCAAATGAGTTCGCAAAATGATGAACTTCTCATCTAGTAAGTAACAAACAAAATAATAATAGAATATTGGTCTTCGGTCTTGGGGTCTATTGTCCGTGGTATTGGTCGTATTGTGTTGATTTTATATTGGATTACTACATCACTACCGTAATGGGGAGAGTCTATTTTCAGGTCGGTATAGGAGTCTAGAAATTCCCACACGCGGGGTTGCAAAACATGAGGGGTTAGGTTTAAGAATTTGGGGGAGAGGTTAAGTCTCCACATAATCATTGACGCGGGGACCTAGGATGATGAAAATTTAGTTGGTGATATTTCCTGTTTTATTTACAAAGTTGATTTCTCTGTTTTTTGGTGTTGGTGGCGCTGATGGTCTTCCTTGGGGCATTCAAAGCGCGAGATAATGATTTAGACATAATATTTGATGTAACAATTAATGTTTTGCATCAGTATAATTGAATCACAATGTGGTCGTATTAATTCATAATAAAAACTAACATCAAACGGGGTGTTTGATTTTTCTGTTTAAAAAGGGGTGGGGTGTCTCATTGTCTCGTAACCTGGCAAACCCCTTCTTTCAAAAATTCCTGGACCCGCCCCTGATTGCAGGTATATCCAATTCAATTATTATTGTCAAAAATTAATGGAAATATAATTAAGTTACAGATTTAGTTATCTAAACAAATGTCCTGTCGGTAGCTAGTATAGACAAACATTGAAGAATTATTGATTGCAAAGACATTGATACAGTATCAGGGGCGGATCCAGGAATTTTTGCAGGAGGGGGTTTGCCAGGTTCTTGAGACAATGTATCCCCCCCCCCCATACCGCATACGTCATTTTGGCGTATATACATACACACTGAGCTTTTTAAACAGAGAAATTTAACATCTCGTTTGACCTCAATTTTTATTATGAATTAATGTAATGACATTCTCATAAAAAGTTTTGATTTACAAAAAAATTTATGTAGCTGAGCAGGGGGGGGGGGGGTTGACCCCCCAAAACCCCCCTCTGGATCCGCCCCTGAGTATACATGTATATCTTCTGACATTTGTATTAAACGTGCGCCAAAAGTACACGTAAATGTAGATGATTGTTTCATCATTAATAATACATATACTGTATTCGTAAAATAGTACAGATAACTTTCATATATTGTAAGATATTTACTTCAATTTATTCCAGAAGCAAAAGAAAAATCAGAATGAAGTAGATAATTGATAGCCTTTTCTGTACACTTAAGGAGTAGAGATTAAATTTGATCTTTTCTCGTATTGATACCATTGGAAATAGTGATTAATAACAGTGCGAACAGAGAGAGAGAGGGACATGGGGTTTAACATCTACTCGACACAAACCAGGTCATTTGAACAGCAGATCGGATTCAAATCCAATGAAAATCGGACACATAATAAAGAGAGAAAGAAATGGGGTTTAACGCCACTCGACACAAACTACGTCATTTCGGGACTAACATATGGTTCAATTTTATTTCAATAATTAGCTTGCGCGTAGGGGTCTTTAGCAGTGGGAGGAAACCGGAGGACCCGGAGAAAACCCACGAGGTTGGACAGGCGACCCCACTCCTTGTCATGTACAACCGGGGAATCGAAACCCCGCCAGCTGACTCAATGACAGACCGTATGATACAGCGCAGCGCGCACGTGCTAACCATTCGGCCATCCAACCCCCCACAGTGCGAATAAGGCTTGCGTTGTTGGGTTTGTTCTTTCTGGTATTGGGGTGAAAAGGGCTTAAAGATTTTTTCTCGCATATTGATACAAGCAAAGCCCGTGGGCCTAAGGGGCCCAGGCCCAGGGCCTCGCTGTTTTTGGTGCCCCGCGGTCCATGGCAAAAGAAGAAAAAATTCAAATTCCAGACGAAAGTTTCACGGTAATCGATCTAGCGGCGCGAGGGCGTAGACTGAACTATCCCTCGAGCTCCTCTGTGAAGTTCCACGCGCTGGTCGGCCTAGGCTTCTAGACTTGTATGCCATTGGGAACTGACTAGATTTCGTATGAGATCAGATATTTTGTAATTATTCTTGTATTACAGACCGTTTAATTGTGTGTTACGCATGCGTGCCATTCAAAAGGGGTCCCGCGATGGTAGTCAGGCCCAGGGCCCCGCTCCGGTTAAGCTGGGCTTTGGATACAAGTGTAAATAGGGCTTAAAAGCTGTTTTATCTCGTATTGATAATGTCAGGAATAGGGCCTATACTTCATCTTATCGCGTATTCGTACCAGTAACAATAAGGCGTAAACGTTATACTTTTCTCGTAATGATACTAGTGGGAATAGTTCTTTTAAGAATAGTGATATTATCTCGTGGCCATTTACATTATGACCATCCGGTTGTGTGGTTGTTTATATATGAAGAATATAATCTTTATAATGAATTGATAGTGCAAGGATTTTCACAAATAAAGGTGATATTTTCTGTACACTTAAGATCGTTTATCTTCATGCTGCCCCACAATTCGATACAGTCCTCCAAACCCTCGTGATTATTATCAGGTTGATTTGGTGCCCAATAGTTGACAACTACAGGACTCCCATCTAACCATATTATCTCTCCATCTACATTTAGATCACTTGCACCAATCCAGTAGTTCCAAGCTAAAATATACATCGAGATACTTTTATTATGTCATTTCCAACAGATAAAATATAATCGGAGGCTGTTGGCATATACAAGTCTAAGAGAGAGAGAGAGAGAGAGAGGGGGTTTAACGTCCACTCGACACAACTAGGCTTTTAATTTTATTTCAATAATTCGTTTGCGCGTAGGGGTCTTTAGCAGTGGAAGGAAACCGGGGGACCCGGAGAAAACCCACGAAGGTAGAACATACGACCCTACTTCTTATCACGTACAACCGGGGAATCGAAACCACGCCCGTTGACTCAATGACAGACCTAATGATACAGCGCGCACGTGCTAACCATTCGGACAACCAACCCGCCTATAAGTCTAATAAGTCTAGTAATATGATAACAGTCTGACCTAAAAATTCTCAGGATACATGTTTATCTAAAACATGATTACATTGGCTATAATCAACCATTCAATTAATTACAATTAATGAATACAAGGTATCAGGGGATATAAAAGACCAGCACTTTTTAACTAACTGTTTATTATATGGAAAGAACCACACGAACATTTTTATTTGTAAATATTCCACTGATCCATCTATGTGTTTTTAGTGCGAGAACTTCGCTTTTCTACATTAAACAGCGGATTCTTTTTCCCACAGGTTTTTTTTTCAATCTGCTGCGATGGCATCAAACAGGTAGACCAACTGTTTTAACTTGTTTTCATTATGACAAAGTGAGAAGTTAACCCACCTTCTCTTCTCACGACAGCGATTTTAAAACTGTGCTTTAAAGTGACTCTTAGATATACAAGAACTTTTTTAGTGTTTATACCCATCTTTTATATATTTCTCATTCATATGTGAATAAGTTAATTAAATCAACCTGTCCATAATATCATGCCTTGTGTATTGGACGTTAAATTTGTAATAAACAACAACAACATAGTCCCGGTGGAGCTAGACCCATGTAGTTCTTAAAAAGACATGATGTAAAGATATTCTGAAAGCCATATTTTAGTACGCGGGCAAAACAAAAAATGTGTAGCAATAATACCTCCGTCAGACCGCGCTGGCGTCCTTACTGCGCTGCTGCGACCTTACGGTGACCCGAAAATGTACAAGGTCACTGGCAAATGTGAACACAGCGCTAGAAAATGCCCCCAAAAATTACAAACTTGAAAAAAGTCGCGTTTTTACCGCGATATGTGCGATTATCCCGCGTTCTAAATGCGCGCCCGTCACGACCTCTGCCCGCTTATGGCGTTTCTGTTGAGATCTATTGGCGATCATCGGCGAACCTGTGGCGCTCTTACCACGCTCATGAGTTCTTGCCACACGTCTTCTACGTGTATCCCAAAAGCGCGTTTCTACCACGTGATCACAGCGACTATATAAGCTGGTCAGATTTTTTTGAAATTTCAAGATGACGACATACACACTGATGTATGAACTTTGAATCGCCTGTTTTTATGGCAAGTCGCACATGAAAAGCATGGCCGCCATAGGAGCGGAATACAAGCTTGGTAACCGCGCCATGGTCGTATTGAGAACTCCATACGATACTGATCTAACAGTGCTTTGAAAAGAATGGTAAATTGGATACAGGAGGATAGTTTTTGAATATTTCCTTATCCATCGAAGGCTTCTTAAGTAGGGGTTTAACCAATGCATGTTTAAAAATTTCGGGAAAGACGCCCGATTGAATGCTTTTATTAATTATCAAAGTTATTGTAGGAAGAAGCACGTTTGCAAGTTGAATCACTAAGGTTACCCCCCACCCCATACACGATAGGGGCTACAGTTTAAACGGATTTGTTTCAATTTTATTTTGAATCATTAGGGTTTTGAGAGGACAAACCCGATCGATATGCATCGTTCCGCAACCCTCCCTTCCGTAGTTACACCGCATGTAGAAGCTTTAGTTTGAGAACGCGAAAGACACTACACCTTTAACGGGATTTTTTCATGGTTTATCAAATTATCAGATCCCCATGTTTTCCTTTCAGATAAGCTATTGTATATGGCTATCGTTTGATCAATAGCTACTCTGTGGGCGTATTTCTACGCTTTGCGCGGCTATTCTTATTATTTATTTGGCCCGAATTAGGAGATAATAAGTCATAATTATGAGTTACTTTCTCCTAATTAGGACTTAATTTCTGGTAATGAGGACTTAATATCTCCTAATTAAGACTATGGGGAATATTTGATTATATATTTGGCCCTAATACGCTTCCGGTGCTCGTGTAGCTGTAAGAGTTCAACAAATAACAGAGTTCAAAATGTACAAATATGAATTATACTATTTTTATCAAAAAGAGCGATAGAACATATTCATGCTCTCTGATCCCAATGCGTCACATCGAATTTTAAAATCCGTCTGAAAAACATAGGTTGTATCAGACGTTTCCCTTAATGGAAGTTAAGATAATACTCTACTAACCTGGCAGTGCCTCTAGAAATGGTCTTATTAGATCGAATTTATCAGGTTTCAGGATCAACAGTTCTCCACCATCTTGTTCACATTTTGTTTTAGCCGACCACCAATCAGTTTTATCGGCGTAGGCTTTCAGACAAAATTGTCCGCCAAGGTAGGGTGTGTACCCAGGCATATCTGTGCATTGTACTGTAAATAAGAAAATCGACTTCGAATTACATTTTAAAACTAGCAGATAATTACATTTAAAACCTGCCGATAATGCAATTAATTCATGCGGGCATATTAAAACTGCTAATAGATATTTCGGACAATACCTAATTCTTCACGGTTTAATACATTAAGATTAAAGCTGAACTCCGATTACAAAACTACAGAAATAATTAAATAAAAAAAAAAGGTAACGCCCTAAACGATTTAGATTAAAAAGAGGGCTATCAAAAGATTTATATCGTCTGCAGGGGTTGCCGAACTTTTGCGAAATTTTAATTTTGGAGAAATAATGAACGGAATTGAACCTGTTTGGACTGATTTTCATTTTATAGATTCAACGTTCACAATATATGAGTTTGCAAGGGATTCAAAATGCCTCAAGTAACGAATAGTTATCTAAGTGATGGTAATTACAGAAATTAAGATACAAAAGAGAGAGTTAAATAAGTACAAACCTTTGTATTGTAGATTCACGTATACATATTTGACGTCGACAGTGCCAATCCCTGTACTACTGCACATGGGTAAAATATAACACGTATTATTTTCATAGTGAAATAATTTACATCCTGGAAATGACATACATGCCATTCCGCATCTGCCCCGGGAAATATCGGTAAGCAAGTCCGCGTATTCCATGGTAATCGTATCGTCGAACTGTTTAATACCAAAAAATATATCTTTTGAGCTATTAATGTACATAAATACAGCTAGCAATATTAGATATATTAGAAATGTTCTGGCCATTTTGATGGATTAAAATAGTTCGCAAAAAGACGACGCTTATATAATGAGTAATATTATTGGTTGGTTCGTTCATCCAGTCATGTGGCTTAAGGTGCACTTACACTGAGGAACATTATTGGTCGTGACGTCTTGTTTTTAAAATGGATTACTATGGATTTAGGCTACTATCCAGTAAAATGGTGATTTATAGCCGTGTGGGAACAGAACAGTAGGAACTTAAAATCCATTTCATTTCAATTCATTTCAATTCTATCCTTGACCCAGAAATCCCATCTGATGAATTTTCCGTATAGAAAATAATCTCTCCAACCGTCCTCATCTCGTTCACGACTGACCTTATCTGGCCAAATCTATTTGTTAAGGCCAGCTCAATTTTCGTCAAGGTCGCTGAGATGTAAATTAGGTTATACCCCCGTCAGACCGGGTGGCGTCATTACTGCGCTGCTACGACGACGGAAAATGGTCTCTGAGCGCGTCAAGATCGCCATAAGCGTGGTAAAAACATGGTGGAAACGCCAGATATCGTGCTGTGGTCACGACGTATGTTTTGAATTATTGAGGAGTGGGGGCGCCGATGTACCTACACCTGATGGTCCACGGCGAACGGTATCGTGGATATGCCTACACTTGACGATCCACGGCGAATGGTACCGTGGATATGCCCCCAGATAAATTTGGAAAATATATAGGGTTTGCACCTGAAAATGACGGAAAATTTCAATTTTGAGGCAGAATTTGCGATACTGGCATATTATGATATTTTGATATGAACATTATAAAAATTTATGAGAAAAACGAAAGTTCGGAATCGGGTTAGAGTGCGACCTCTTTGAATTTTGAAGATTATCCCTCACTCGACATCACGGGCGCCCCGCCAATTATATTATGGACGCCCATGATCTCGGCATTATGGGCGCCCCTCCAGGATGAGGCACCCCCAAAATCATGTCGTGGGTCCCCAACCAATCTTACTCGCATTATGCATTATGTACGGCCCGCCAATCATATAGTGTCATTATAAGGCGCCCCAGCAATCATGTCATTATGGACGCCCCTCCGGGATAAGGCGCCCCAGCAATCATGTCATTTTGGACGCCCCTCCGGGATAAGGCACCCCACAGATAAGCCGTTTTGGTTGTGGTGTTAATCGTGTGAGTTAATCGTATGGGGGCGCCTCATATATAACGATATGATTGGCGAGGCACCCATAAAACCAAATGATATTGCTTGGACGCCCCACCAATCTCGTCGTGGGCGCCCAACCAGTATCACTTGGCTTTATGTGACGCCCATACTGATATGGGTAGGCGCTTTGGTCGTTGGCTTCATATTGCGTCCAATGGGCAAAGAACGCCTTCGGCGCCCATCAGGGACGCAAAATTTTTCCAGGAAGGTTGGGGCAGCAGCCCCCTTGCCCCCCCCCCGCTACCTACGGGCCTATGGATTCAAAGCATATCTCTTTCGTAAGCACGATATACATATATTGATGAACTATAGATTGACAGAACAAATATGGCCAAATTGATAATACCCAATATTATTTTATTTCATGAGCATCATAAGTCAATAAAACTATTGTTTCTTTATTAATAATACACTTTTACTACATGTTTTAAAAAAATATTATTAATTGATCTTCTTAAATTCGTAATATTCCACGTGACAATTTCGTTATACTATTTGTTTGATGTAGAATAAAAAAAATTAACAGACTCTTCTTGTTTGTTTAAAGGTACGATCTACACAAAAATCCAGTATAGTTATCATACCAACTTTCAGTATAGTTGTCTTATAAAATCCACCATACCAACCTCCAGATTAGTCTAGTACAAAAAACACCCACCTGACTTCCTGTATAGTTGTTTAATAAAAACACAAGACTAACTTCCAGGATGGTAGTCTAATTTAAACCACCATACTAACTTCCTGTATAGTTGTCTAATAAAGAACATCCTACAACACTAACTTTCAATACAGTCTAAACAAAAAACAATTATTTGCTTCCATTGTCTGGTACAAATACAATAGTCCAGAATAATTGTCTGGTAAAAGCCATCAATACTAACTCCCTTATAGTTGGCTGGTAAAACCATCAATACTAACTCCCTTATAGTTAGCTGGTAAAAAAAACCCATCTATTCTAACTCCCTTATAGTTGGCTGGTAAAAAACATCAATGCTAACTCCTTTATAGTTGGCTGGTAAAAAACATCAATACTAACTCCCTTATAGTTGGCTGGTAAAAAACATCAATAATAAGTCCCTTATAGTTGGCTGGTAAAAACATCAATACTAACTCCCTTATAATTGTCTGATAAAAAAAAACATCTATACTAACTCCCTTATAGTTGGCTGGTAAAAAACATCAATACTAACTTCCTTATAGTTGGCTAGTAAAAACTATCGATACTAACTCTCTTATAGATGTCTGGTAAAACCCATAGTTGTCTGCTAAAAACAACCAATACTAACTTTCTGGTGAAAAACACCAATACCTATTTCCTTATAGTTGTCTTGTAAAAACCATCAATAACATTTTTCAATGTAGATATCTTGTGAAAACCATGAATATTATTTTTCAATGTAGATATCTTGTAAAACCATCAAAAATATTTTTCTGTGTAGATGTCTTGCGTAGACGTCTTGTAAAAACCGTCAATATTATTTTTCAGTGTAGATGTCTTGTAAAAACCATCAATATTATTTGTCAATGTAGATATTTTGTAAAAAACATCAATATTTTTCAGTGTATAGATGTCTGGTAAAAACATCGGTAAGTGTTTCTGGGTGTGGCCGTATAGGATTTTTAACCAAATTATTGATTCGAAAATCGAATACTTTATTTCTCCATTTAGCGGTGGGCTTCTGTCTACTTTATCAGTACAGTAGTTTATTGTATTAGGCTTGTTCTAACTTTTCGTTTTTAGCTCTGGGTCATTCTATGTTAAGTGGGTCAATTTTCAAAAAGTTGGGAAATCGACCCTTTCGAAAAAAACTGGAAAATCTTGACCAATCGATTACTGGGTTATGATCAAGCTAAAATTTGGAATATCAGCTTTTTCAGCCCGAATAAGCAAAATCGGGCGGTTTGACTATTGGGTGGTAATTGACATGGAATGACTCAAAACACAGATTTTGAACAAGTCGAAAAAATATCGAGATGGCATGGGGCAAGAATGGTTTTAACATATATTAGAGCTATTAGTACAAACTATAATTCCGTCAATTTTCAGATTTTTAAAGTGCTGATCTACAGGGTTCTGTGTTTGAAACCATATTCGAGTCCAGTTTTCTGGAAATCTAGTGAAGACTCATGCGTTTTCATGTGTTTTTTACGTAGTATACCGGGAATCTCTCCTCCCATTGCTAAAGACCCCTATGCGCAAGCGGATTATTGAAATAAAAATGCACCATGTGTTAGTCCCGAAATGACCTAGTTTGTGTCGAGTGGACGTTAAACCCAAATGCCTGTATCTCAGTCAATTTTCAAGCTATAGACCACAAATCTTGCACAATTTCTAGTTTTTCCAGATTTTTTCAAGTGGGTCGGTTTCCCACCCGTGGCCAACTTGACATGGAACGACCCCTTTTTAAATAGCTGGGATTAGTATATGTGGAAGCCGCAGTGGTTCAAAATTAAGGCGTTGGTGATTTGTCGATGTGCTTCCCCCTTGTCAGTGGCGGAGGGCCTGACAAGACACAACGTTATGTCGTTAGGATGGGACGAAAAACCGAGGCCCTGTGTACACATACACGTAAATGAAAAGTAGACAGTCTGAATTCGAAATAAGAGTAGTCAGTAAAGCCGCTGTGCGGGCACAATAAAATTGCCCTCAAAGTAAACTGAATGGAGTATGCCCTATTCATTAGCACAGTCGGTACAGAACAGTACCCTAGCCCCGTGACTCTCCCTTATAGGTGTTTCATGAAACCAAAAGTAGAATAACTCCGAAACACCACCAGGCCCATGTCACTCCCGTTCGTTCATTCGTTCGCTTAACGTCTGCTTCCACTGTCACTCCCCTGCTTGCACTGCCCTATTTCCCAACATTTCAGCCTCTGGACAGCCACAGTGCAGCCGACCACACAGAAAAGGCGAACCAAAAAACAGACAAACAACTGTTACAGATACATATTAGATAGAATTGAATGTCAATGTGGGGATGATCTAGAATCGTCATAATAATATGAGACTCCAATCAAGCGAACATGTTTTGCAGTTTAAAGGAGCTAAATCGCTAATATTTGGGGCCTAGAAATTGGCACAAATGGGTCGCAACGCATACAATAATGTATATAAACTGATTTACATTCAATCGTTTCTGTTTTTACTGTAATTTCTAATCAGTTATGTTCGGCGAAATACGCCAGAAGCCTCAATCCAATGGCAATCTCTAGCGTCTAGTTATTCTAGTCTGCACCGTTAGTTTTTATTACCCATGCTCTCCAGATAAGAATATGACGTCGCCGTTTGATATGACTTGTGGAATATGTCTAACCTTGTTACAAATGGCGCTGAAACGCATTATGGGACACGATTTATGTACCAATGGTAAAATATAAATTTTGATTTAAATATTGGATATCAGAAGCCCATCTTTTCCCGGTAAGTTCACAACATCAATGTTGATTTAAATTGACTAGTAATTCATATTTTTTCAATGTCGAAAACTTTGTTGATACTGAGTTAGAGACTTGACTACTTTAAGTGCGCGTGGAACGTCGATCTATAAAATACTTAACAAGTTTTTTTGTTGGTTATTGGTACTTTTAATAAATACAGAAAAAAAGTAAACCATAAAAAATCCACACACATTAATTGATGTAACATTGATTAATTGTTAAATAATATTTGAAAAATTGTTTAAATAAAAAAATCAATCTGACAGCATAAATATTTAAATATATTTCAGATAACTGAAGGGTGCATTCGGCAAACCTCGACAGATTCTACGCATCTAATCTCGGCTGTGTGACCATTTCCGCCATATTTGAACTATTTTAAAGGTTCCGAATGAGATTTCTGTGGAGAGTGTATTATATCAACAAACGTCACGTTTGGCATAGGGTTTGGGGAATTACCAGGGAATTTTATCAAACCAGCAGCCTTGAGACAATATCTCTGCTCATTTAGGTATATACACTCTACAAAAGACGCAATTTGGGACTTTTTTGTAAAAGCGACACGTTTTCCTGTTTAAAGTAAACCGGTAGCCGCATCGCAAATGTATGGGCGTAGGCACATATCACTTACTGTCATACAGCCGAGATTAGATGTAGGGTACCGGAATCTGTCGAGATTTGCCGAGTGCTGAAGGGTGTTCAAAGAACAATCGGTAGCGATCTTATATAATTTATAATCTAATGACGCACGCCCCGTGATGTGACGTCACCTGAAGAAGGCATACTTGAACTTATGAAGGTCAGCCATCTAATACAGAGCTATAAGAAGGCTTTCACAATACCTCTGTGAAAAAGATTGGATTCGCTTGTGACCGGAATCAGCTATTCAAGACAAAGGGGTTGTTCATTAGGGGTTACTCGATTGGACGTTCCGGTATTGAATTCTCCCCATCCCAAAAATATTGGCAATCTAGTGAAAAGGGGGATTTCGAGCTACAACACATGTGTGATCTGCATAAGGAAATATCGCAACCAATCATGACATCTGAAACATATTTTTTGTGTTTATTTACGTCACGATTCTACTGTGTCAGGACTGAATTCCGCTTCACTCGACTGCAATTCTGTAAATTCGGGACGTTCTGGACTGGCAATCGAGCACCCCACCCCACCCCCTAGAGTTTGCAGTCGATTGGATTCAAAATACTGATATAAGAACACTTCAAGCGAAATGATCACTTTAGACTTCCTAAAAGTGAAGTGTTTAAAAAAAAAGCTCCACCGAAGTATTTCTTTTATCAACACTTCTAAAAGATGGAATGTTTTTGCAGCATTTTATCGATACTTCTGAAATACCCTGCATATAGCTGGTTATTTCAATGACACTTCTAGAAGTTTGTTAGTCTCAAAATGACCAAAGTATTGTTTAACGCGAAGTTAAATTCCATTCCTTTTCCTTCGGATTAGTCGGTTCCTTTTCCTCGTAATTCTGCACATAGAGAACTATCTAAGGCCAACTTCAGATTTGGTGAAAGGTCCCGAGATGAAAACTGGGCTAGCAATAACCCTAACCCTAGACCAAGCTTTAACTCTTACACTAACCCTAACCCACAACAGCTTTAGGATCCCGACACAATTCGGGAAAGTTTTTAGCAATTCCAAACAGCTCAATAATTTGTCCTAAAACAAGCTAAAATAGACTTTGGTTATATTTTGAATTTTGACTATGGTGGCGCTGGCAAATTTACCAGGAGGTTCCGGGTCACTCGACAAACCTCGGAGATTCCGTTATGTAGGGTACTGAATTCTGCTGAGGTTTGCCGAGTGGTTCCGGGTTCGATGTGAAGGATGTGCCTTAAATTAGCATCTAATCGGGTGCAATTAGCGGACGTCATCCTTTGGAAGATGGGACGTTTCCTTTAAAAAGTACATTATGGTGAAATTTGCAAACATTAAGTATTGGATTTTTTAATTGAGTTATTGTCAATAATGGACATGGATTAATAAATACAGAAAAAAAGTAAACCATAAAAATTCCACACACATTAATTGATGTAACATTGATTAATTGTTAATTAATATTTGAAAAATGTTTAAATAAAAAAAATCAGTCTGACATCATAAATATTTAAATATATTTCAGATAACTGAAGGGTGTTCAAAGAACAATCGGTAGCGATCTTATATCATTTATAATCCAATGACGCACGCCCCGTGATGTGACGTCACCTGAAGAAGGCATACTTGAACTTATGAAGGTCAGTCATCTAATACAGAGTAAGAAGGCTTTCACAATACCTCTGTGAAAAAGATTGGATTCGTTTGTGACCGGAATCACCTATTCAAGACAAAGGGGTTGTTCATTAGGGGATACTCGATTGAACGTTCCGGAATTGAATTCTCGCAATCCCAAAAATATTCACAATCTAGTGAAAAAGGGGATTTCGAGCTACAAAGGAAATATCTCAACCAATCATGACACCTGAAACATATTTGTTGTGTTTATTTACGTCACGATTCTACTCACACCAGCTCAGTCGTCGGGGTTGACAGTACTGTGTCAGGACTGAATTCCGCTTCACTCGACTGCAATTCTGTAAATTCGGGACGTTCTGGACTGGCAATCGAGCACCCCCACCCCACCCCCTCGAGTTTGCAGTGTAGAATCTTCGGTGCAAAGTTGTACTTGTTTGAAAGAAAATCTGATAAACTTGAAAGAAAAACAGCTTCAGACTTTGAAATATTTGTATGATAAAACATTCTTCAAAGGCGTCGTCATGGGCAACGCCGTTGGTAATCCGGGAACTTGAAAGTAGTTCCAATGGCGGACTTCGCCATACAGCCGAGGCCAGATGTAGGGTACTGGAATTTGCTGAGGTTTTCCGAGTGGTTCCGGGTTCGATGTGGAGGACGTGCCTTAAATTAGCGGACGTCATCCTTTGGAAGATGGAACGTTTCCTTTAAAAAGTACATTATAGTGAAATTCGCAAACATTAGGTATTGGATTTTTTAACTGAGTTATTGTCAATAACGGACAAGGATTAAAGACAGTGTTATCAATATGTTTGACAAGTTTTCAAGGTTCATTACTTAATACTTTGTATTGATCATCATTATTAATTTTCCTTAAGAAATATTTACAAGACAATTGATTAATTAATGGAACAAATAGGTTATGTATACTTATACATCACGTTTTTTATAAACTAGATTAGTGCATATTAAAATGACATGGTTATCCGGGGAAGGTGGGGGAGGGGGGGGCTAGAACATTTTATTTACATTTAGAACAAGCAATATAAAACTAATACTACCCGCTTCGGTGGTCATGTCCGGTTCAAATGACCTTTTGTATTTCTTTGTTTCTTTTAGGCGACAATAATATTATATTAAAGCTGCATTCTGCACACAGACTACTGGTTAGGTTAAAAATTAAAGCCAGCTGCAGATTTGGTCAAAAGCCTTGCCCTAATCCATAATCTTGCCAACAATCACGTGCCCTAGCCACGTGCCCTAACCTTGATGAAATCTGCAGTTGGCACTAATTTTTAGACTTTACCCGCTACTACTATCATTCACCCAACCTCGGTGGACTCCGGTACCCTACGTCTAACCTCAGCTGTATGACTGTAAGTGATATGTAGCTACATCCATACAATTGTGATGCGGCTACCGGTTACTAGAAATAAAAAATTGCCGCTTATAGAAAGACCTACTCAAAATGGCATCGTTCGAAGAGTGTGTAAAGTTTTCATTGCAAAGTTGTCCTTTGTAAAGCAGTGTAAGTATTTACTATCGGAAGTACATAACAAACAATGTACAGTTTCTTGAGATAAAATAGTCTTCACGGGTGTCTTCCTGGGCGCCGCCATTTTTAATCCGAATGAACTACTATCTGTTCTCAAGCGGAGCTAATTGTAGACGGACAGCGTAAGTTTCGTATGTTAAAGCTGGGCTAAGACTTTTGAAATATATGTGCGGTGTGCCATACAAACAATATTTAAAAACAAAACGGAGGGATTACATGCATATGGACTGGACGGTAGAAGTTAAGGGCCATATATATTCGACCTCATTAACATGTTGGCGTAAAAATTGCTTTTAGATTCAATATGAACAACGTTTAAAGGTTACTGAAACATATCTCAACCGACAACTTTATTTCTTTCTTACTAGATATTGCCCGCCAAATGTCAACAACATGTTATGCCCCAAAATGACTTTACAATAGACGTTAAATATTTGGAAATCGTCTGGCGTTATGTGTTCTCAGTATGACGTAGTCAATAGGGTTGCCTTGAAATGGGTCACATATAAATTATCGATTTTGTTGAATTTTATGTTGATCAAATCTGTTGTTCAAAATAATACGTCCATACGTCCATAGATAAAGCGATAGTTCTACATCGATTCTGTGTTTCCACACAATAAGCAAAAGGTAAAGGTCTTGCCCTTAATCTTTTAAAACAAAAATGTAATCGCCTTCGCTTTAATGAAATATCACATCAAATTCTCCAAATTCGGTTATATCGCTACTCTTCTCTGTTCCTGTCTGTATTTTTCCTGTAGCTTTACAATTTATTTGGCCAAAGAAATAAACTTAATCAATTATATATTACATGTAAAACATAGCCATGAACCTCGATTCGCCTACTTTGAAAATCTAAGCAATCACCTACCTTTGGGGCTTTTATATCTATTGTCCTCAGTAGCATTGCAGTTTCTAATTGAGTCGTATATATATTAGGAAATGCATTGGTACACAATATACAATAAATACTAAGTGAATAAAAATCGAAATAATTTGTTTATGACAATCACCAGTTTGAGTACGATTTAGCATAATTTTACATATAAATATATGTTCTATAATTTTAGAATTTTAAAACTTGATAGAAAGGGGGTGTTCACAGATGAAATTATTTTGAAATGAACATATCTGGTCGTTGGTCTTTAAGCTTATCCACATCTCTACACAATCCTCGGTTCCATCGATTGGGTCATCTGGTTGATTGTCATACCAGATGTCGATTGCAAAAGGTGATCCATCTACCCACATCACCGAACCTTCTTCATCTAAATCACTAGCCCCAAGCCAGTATTTCCAACCTGAAAACAACATTGATGTAATAATAAAATTATTATATAAAACCTACGAAACATTATTACATAAAACCATCATTATTATTTTATATAATATCATAAAAATCTATTGTTGTTGAAAGAGCCTTCAAAATGGGGTATAATGTCCTACTGTTCCGTACCAACTGGGATAATGTAAACGATTGGGCTTATAAAGACTGGTATAATTATACAGGATGCTATGAGGAAATTTTGTCCTGACAGCGATTGAATTACAACTGTCAGGGGCTCTTTTAAGAGCACGCCAACACCTACATGGGGCCTCGGTTTTTTGTCCAATCCGAACGAGGAGGGTTGGATGACCGAATGGTTAGCGCGTGCGCGCTGTATCATAAGGTCTGTCATTGAGTCAACTGGCGTGGTGTTGATTGTACGTGACAAGGAGTAGGGTCGCCTGTCCAACCTCGTGAGTTTTCTCCGGGTCCTCCGGTTTCTTCCCACTGCTAAAGACCTCTACGCGCAAGAAAAGTATTGAACTAAAATTGAACCAAATGTTAGTCCCGAATTGACCTAGTTTGTGTCGAGTGGACGTTAAACCCCATTTCTCTCTCTCTCCAATCCGAACGACTAGACGCTATTTCTTGCCAGGACATACGTCATACACGCATCGTTCATCTAACCTGTAAGATT
The DNA here is from genome assembly GCF_932274485.2 of Patella vulgata. NCBI lineage: Eukaryota > Metazoa > Mollusca > Gastropoda > Patellidae > Patella > Patella vulgata. Next base: position 13,360,779 of record NC_065885.2, read on the forward strand.
CGAAAGAAAATCTTCTAGAAAAGAGAATTTCTCCGTTGTTAAGGTCAGTAGTTGTCCACCATCTTGTTCACAAATCGTCTTGGCTGACAACCAATCCGTTGCGTTTTCGTTGTAGATTTTCAAACAAAACAGTCCATCAAAGTACGATGCATATCCAGATAGATGATTGCATTGTTCTGCAAATATAAATACACGGGTACAGGAACATAGAACACCTGACAATATTCCTCATATGAGAAATTCACATTGTTAAAACATCTAAAGACACGCTTCTTTAAGGAAACTGCGTTCTGGGTAAGAGATCCAGTCAATTGACTAGATAATCAAAGTTTATCAAAAGATTTAGATGGACGGAGTGCGGTAAAGAAAAAAAAAACCCGCAAAAACAAGCCCGAGAAAGTCACGAAAAGAAATGTTTGTATATTGTTTATAAGACTGAATATTTTGACTGCGGAAGTCAATAATGGTCAATCAAATAAAAAAAACCAAAGTATTCTGATTTTCTCGTAATTACGACATAATTTTATTGTTATTACGACATAATTCTCTGGTAGTTACTACGTAATTATTTGGTAATTACGACATACTTACATGTATCTTGTAATTACGCCATAATCACGACATATCAAAATTTATCCGCTCACATGTTCATGTAGACGTATTATGTCGTCGCCCCTGTTTATCTCTTCGCCCGTGTGTCCGTTCACATTTGATTTGCGACATATTTTGTAATTACGACACAATTATCTTGTTATTACGACATAATCAAAACATTTTTATCCGCCCACATTTTCATGTGGACGTATTATGTCGTCGTCCATATTTATCAGTTCGTCCGTGTGTCCGTTCACATTTGTTTGTGTTCCCCCTAAGGGGCACAAAACTTGAAATATAGATTTATATCCCATTGGTATATATCGGACCGTAACTCCATAGGTTATTGCCCCTGATTGTACGAAAAAAAAAATCACAATATTAGCTTTTTGGATCTCTAGAGGTTACAATTGTTATTCGATTTTGATGAAACGTAAAATATATAGTTATCTAACGGTCTTGGTTCCGTTCGATATTTGCGCTTATAAGACTTACTGTAATTTTCTGGATTATTGCACCTGATTGTACGAAAAATCGCGTTTGGGCTTGTGGACTCTCTAGAGGATTAATTTTGAATTCCGTGAAAATTGGAAATGCCGCCCCCCCCACCCTCACCTCCCAGTTTACGCAAATAGTGGACAAGCATGTAATACGTATACCAATGTTATGGACCGTCGGTTTAGATGGAAATCGACATATGCGTTAGGAGTCAAAAAGTCGTTGATGAGTTCGATTTTGGAGCGCATCAGCATTCCGTTATACCCCGCGCCCTTTACGCAAAATGTGAAATATGTACAGAGTTTTACATGAAACTTAAAATGTGTGTTAAAAATCAAAAGATCTTAGATGTATTTGGTGCGCATCAGACCTCACCTTTCGGAGTTATGCCCAATGCATTTTACGGTAAATGTGAAATATGTACAAAGTTTTCCAAATACCTTGTGAATGCGATAGAGGCTTCAGTTTTTTAACACATTTATTTGATGTGAAGCATTTGAACAATGAGAGGACGAACATTACAAGTAAATCATATTTGGTACCTTGTGTTCCGAATGACTAGACAAGCGTTCCTTGCAAGCCCTGAGTGTGAACCAGACTTGAAAAATCCACTAGTGGGATTCGAACCCTGAATATTCTAGACGAGGCATATGCACTCTTCTCCACCAGGAAAATAAACTGGGGGGCTTGCAGGGTGAAAATATTAAATCTTAGCCATATAGATTAAATGGAATGGGGGTTAAAGGTCAACCTTTCTGAACCATCGGGGCTAATAAAGACATGTGGTATAGGCCATGCAATGTGCTATGAGGAACTTGTGCCCCGGCAGCGGCGTTTTCGCCCTCGATCTGCCGATTTCCAACTGTCAACGTGTACACTAATAGAAAATGTCCGAGTTGACGTAATTGTAATAATGGTATACAAACCTTTCAGATGTTGATCGACGTGAAAAGATGATATATTGATGGAAGTCAGTCCACTATTCGCCATATTTAAAATATAACAAGCATGGTCATCATAGTAAAACAATCTACATCCGGGATACCAGGCACATTTCATGCCACATTCTCCCAATGAGACACCATCGAATAATAAGGAGTATTCTTTGGTTATCATATGATCTAAACTTATTCTTGTGAAGATGGTGTCTGTTGAGTTGGACACACAGCTCGATGTAATTAACATCACTAGATAGATAACATATCTCATCGCCATCGCACCTGTTCCCTTTATGTCGTCACCTCCGTTTTCGTGTGTTTCGTGTGAGTGTCTTTTTAATGGTTGATCTATTATGTGATGAGGTCCTGTTTGAGAAGTCTAAGCTGTTGGAGTGAAGCCAGACAGATGAAACTGAATAACAAAAGATGGGAATAGCTTTTTTTGTAGACCTATCGGTGACTAAGCGTGATTATGGTTCGAAGAAATCATTAGTGTTTTGTAAATATAGGTACCATTTACTCATTAATAATGTACGTAGATCAACAATTTACCAGACACCAGACACGGTTACCTGAAAAAAAAACGGCTTACAAAAAATTAAATCAATTTTTGATTAAACGTGCTGTTCCTCATATCACCTGCATGCCGCTGTTGATATAGAAGATTGATATGGAAGATGTTTATGTTGATATAGAAGATGCTGTTTATTTTCATTGAAGATGTTGCTTGTGTTGATGTGGAAGATGTTGTTTCTGTTGATGTGGAAGATGTTCTTTCTGTTGATATAGAAGATGTTGAAGCTGTGGATATGACATACGGTGTTTCTGTTGATATAAAGGATGCTGTTGATATTGAAGATGTTGTTTCTGTTGATATGTTGTTTCTGTTGATACTTAAGATGTTGTGTCTGTTGATATAGAAGATGCTGTTGGTGTAAAAGATGTTGTTGGTATAGAAGGTGGTGTTTTCGTTGCTATAGAAGAAGGTGTTGGGATAGAAGATGCTGATATAGAAAATGGTATTTCTGTTGATATAAAAGACGATGAAGATGGTATTTCTGTTGATATAGAAAATGGCGTCTCTGTTGATATGAAAGATGATGGTGTTTCTGTTGATATAGAATAGACGTCATTTTGAATTTTGGAAGCACTCTTTGTCTCTTTGTCCGGTTCCAACTTTTTCCCAAATTTTTGTTGTACTGAATGCTTTTCACTACAGTCAGAGATTCACAAATGGTCATGTCTGTGTCCCAAATTTTGTATGAGGTTGACCACCCAAAGAATTTTGATATACACAAAATTGTAGTAGCATACAAGCAGATAAACTGCAAATTGGTTTCATTGAAAGTAAGTTTGGGGAACTATAATGAATCGTGTAAGCCCACCTCCTAAAATGTCACTGTGGTAATAATATCGAAGGGAATGTGGCTAACGGCCATGTTCTAGTATCCCTAGCTTATACACATATATAAACACATGTACTTGTAACTGTAAGATATTTTTAATGTAGAGTAGGTAGTTTAAATCCCTTTTTTTAAATATTTGGGAAACCCATGCATCAAAATTTAAATAAAAAGTGTTCTTTAAAGTTATTTGTTACATTCATTGCTTTTGTTATTATATTTGTAATATTAAAGATACATTATGGGAGATTAGATAAGGAGGTGGCAGTTCTCGCTATAAAAGTTAAAAACTAGATAATATAAAGGGAATGTGCTGAAAATTTTAATCAAAGTGCTTCGAAATCATTGTAGCCTCAGTTGTCATTGTTACCACTGTCACGATAATTAACAAAGTCTCGATTATCCATTTTTTTGCGGTTTATCATCAACGCCCGACGGGCGTTGAACAGCAGATCGGATTCAAATCCAATGTAAATCGGACACATAAAAAAGAGAGAAAGAAATCGGGTTTAACGCCACTCGGGGGGTATTGTACCGACTTTAGTAATGATGATCGAGGCTAGCCTAAAATTCGAAAGCTAATATCTCGGTTTAGAGTGGAGCAATGTGACTGAATTTTGCAGTATTGACATTATCTATTTTTTTTAACTATTACAGCAAGAACTGTCAACATTTTATCTAATCTCCCATAATTCCCCTTTAAGCAAATTCTTTTCATGTTTTCTATGAATTTTAATATATTTATAGGCGGTCATGTTTGGACATACCACCATCTTGGACGTTTTTGTTATTTTTGTGCAAAGATTCTGGGATTATTGTTGATTGTTATATGAAGCTATGGAATCATAACAGCCATTACAAAACACGCACATGTTATAAATTATCTCCGTGACAATAATTGGGGCCTAGCGAATTTGCTGATGTGTGTGAAAACATTTCGAAAGCTGTCAAATCCAAATTGCTATCATACATTTTCAGAAAACAGACATATGAATCTATTTTAAAAATTTGATAGCGGGACTTTGGCGGTCTGGGTCGGAATCATTTGTGAATTTTATTTCGGTGATCACTCGCTTCTTTCGGTGCATATCGATTTGTTCCATAATCGACCCAGGACAAAATTTATTATAGTGTCTGGATGATCGCGTTGGATAATTCTTAGAATTGATTGGTTAATCTACAGCGGGAAATTCGTACATCAAAACAAATGTCATGTGATTGCTGATGAACAAAATGGCGGACAATGAATTAGATTGGGATCATGCTGCTGATTTTGGTGAAAGAGATCCGCTATTGGAGAGAAACAAAGCTGGGAGAGATATGTCCTATAGGTAAGTAATCGAAGTTTATTTCTGGACAGTTCCGAATGCCTTAAGATGTATTTTTCTGAATGCATTTCCGACAAAATTGTCGACAAAGCATACATGTACATTCGTCATTCGATAAACTATAATAAAGTCATAATAAAGTTCCCGGACGGATATTATAGTTTTATACAATAATTGAGTGATTCATTCAATAGTGTGTATCGTAATATGTAACAGGCCTTGCCTGAGTAGAGCGAAGCTGATGTGATTGTTGTCAAATAAAACCTTCATAATAAAGTTTCCCCAACTGAAAAAAGAACAAAAAGGTGTGAGGATTTTCATTGACGTCAAAATTATCTGACGTCATTTATTCGACGCGTCATAGAAATATTTCTTAGAGACCCAAAATCTCGCTTGGGCGAGATTTGGTAAGTTGACATGCGCTGACATGCGCATTGACAGACATGCGCATTGCCTGTTTTCCCCAGTGTATCCGGTTCCTGTCTGAATTTTTTTTTAATCAACAGTCTGTGGGTGACATTTTCAATTACGCTCCTGTGTTACCGGAAAAGAGCTTTGCTCAAGCACCGCACTTCGCGCGATGCTTTAGAGCTTCGCTCTATATTAATTGTGGTATGATAGGCCTTTCCCATATAGAATTCTGATCAATTTTCAAAGCGTTTTTCGTTGGCTTTTTGGCTGCAAATTACACAGATTGTCTTGAATTTATATTCTGTTGTTATAAGAGATTGTCATGTAGCTGCCTCAGCAAAATTCTCTTCCCATCTGATAACTGAAGAGAAACATATTTTTGTCTCAAAATGCACAAGTACTGCAATGACAAAATGTTAAACACATCAATTTCATTTCTTTCTTGACCTTGTCAGTTGAGGTGTTGGAATATCATGCTTGGGGTTGCAAGTTTGATCTCAAAAAGGGAACCCTGTCACAAATAAGTTGGTTGAATGTATTTCTTGTAGCTTTAATAACTTATCATTAAAAGTCTAAAAATTGCCCCTGTCAGCTCATTACAGACATAACCTTGACCTAGATTTATTTAATCAAGATAAAATTTCGACATGCATATGTAATGTAATAAATATTAAAAGCTATCATAAAAAAAGCTATCTCCCGGACATGATAAATGTTGTGCATTTAATGCAACCTGCTGCATCCTTTATCCTTTTAACATGTCATGTTATCAATGACATGGACTGAATTGTCTAACTCAATCCCTTGCCTTTTTATGGCTATTTTGAGGGCTAGTACTAGTGGTAGTCTATGGAGGTGCCTGTCATTTTGTCTGGCAGTGATTTATCCAATTTTTAGGTTTTTGTTGAAATTATTTAATACATGTCCTGCAAGATAAAAAATGTCAGATAGAATTTCGATAGTGTCTAACATTTTGATGAGTACCAGTACAACAAAAATCGTTAATTCCAGGACTGATTTTTGGAAACCTTGCAAATGTTCTTTGCCATTTCTGTTAATTTTTATGTCAGTTCCAGAAACATGTAAGCTTACTAGGAAGGTATCAAAAGGTTCAGTCGATGTTTAATTCAAAGTTGAGTTAAAAATCAAATCCACCCAGATCCCACATTATTTCAACTCGTATCACAATTTGTAACGATATTTGAGGGTCTTTCCCCCCCCTCCCCCAAATCTCAGTTTCCCAAAAAGCAAGGTCGGACCAAGTACTCCATCTGCTAGTAGCAATGATGGGGTCCTCTGAGGTCCTCAGACCTCCATTGGATTTTTAAAGTCCTTGACATTGGTACCCCTTCACTCCATGGTGGGTCCATGTTGCGGTTGACATTTGATAATTCAGTGTAAATCCGGCGATGCCGCATCATACTTCAACTGGTATCTGTGATTCCTTTTTTGTTTATTTTTGTTGGTTTCTGGTTTTCTTCTTACATGTACATTATTTTTGTGATAAACTGCATTGATCCATTTGACATATTTTCTTTGAAGCTGGTGTTCAGATTTTGTTTATGAAGAGGTGTTCCTTTAATTCCAAATTTATTTATGGGACCAGGGTTATTGTTTATTAAACCGGGTTGTGTAACTTTATCTTGATTAAATAAATCTAAGGTCAAGGTTATGTCTGTAATGAGCTGACAGGGTCAATTTTTAGACTTTTAATGATAAGTTATTAAAGCTACAATAAATACATTCTGTCAACATATATGTGACAGGATTTTCTGTTTAGAATCAAACTTGCAACCCCAAGCATGAAATTCCTACACCTCAACTGGCTAGATCAAGACAGAAATGGAATTGATGTGTTTAACATTTTGTCATCGCAGTATGTTGTGTATTTTGAGACAAACATATGTTTTTGTTCAACTATCATATGGTAAGAGAATTTTGCCGAGGCAGCTACATGACCACCTACTTTTCATCAAAACCCAATTGTCAAAAGTTCTTTTATTTCTACACTATGTTTACAAGTTGGAGTCGTGTTGATAATTCAAAGTTTCTCCTTGGTTCATGTCTGAATTCAATGGTTCAATATGCACTGAAGAGACCCACCCCCACCCGGTACCTTACTACCATCGTCTACTGTTAGTATTCAGTCTTGGTCTGTTTCAGTCAATGTTGATCTTGATATATTGCCATAAAAATATAGTATCCTAATATCCAATATTTAAGAGAGAGAGAGAGAAATAGGGTTTAATGTCCACTCCACACAAACTAGGTCATTTCGGGACTAACATATGGTTTTTAATTTTTATTTCAATAATTCGCTTGCACGTAGGGGTCTTTAGCAGTGGGAGGAAACCCAAGGACCCGGAAAAAACCCATGAGGTTGGAGAGGCGACCCTACTCCTTGTCACATACAACTAAGGATTCGAAACCACGCCAGTTGACTCAATGACAGGCCTTATGATACAGCGCGTACGTGCTAACCATTCGGCCATCCCCCCCCCCCCAATATTTAAGACACACAGAACAGTTTATAATCAGTACACAAATTGTGTATTCTATTGTTTCAGGGGCCATTTGTAATGAACAAATCAAAACATATTAGTAATGGCTAATTCACAACCGACAAAATAATGATCAAAAAACGTGTAGAATGTACTAATCAGGCAAAAACGACTGTTGTTCAATTTGGACTGTTCGCGTACATGATTATCGAAAATAATTGATTAGAAATTACAATATTTTTAAAGAACTGAATATAAAATGAAAGACAGTATCCGGGGCTAACGCAATCATATGTCATTTTTAGTCTTTTTTTTAAAGTGGAGAGAACTATTTATGTTAGGGGAAAGATCTGAAGGCCGTGGTAACTTCTGGAACTTTCCGGAAGCTGTCACAAAAAATTGTAATATACCATTTTGAAGGCATCAATGTGTTCCTTATTCCTACCAAGTTTCAACTTGATACCACAAATATTAATGGAGATACGCCATCTTGAAATTCGTATAAAATGCTGATGAAAATTTTCGCAAATCTTTCATGCTAAAACTAATCGAGCAAACTTTTGAATTTCGAAAAACCTCAGTCGGAGCCTGTATGGGATTCGTCCAAAGAATCCCAAAATAAAAAACCGGACGAAGATCTGTTGACAAATAACCGAGATATGGACAATCTGAGATTATTTTTTGTCCCATCCATAAAACACTTCCTGTTTGTCAAAATTGACACAATTTATATTTAATAAATAGTTCCACGGAGGCCAATACTATCAACGATGGCAGAACGTTTGCACCATGCACAGTTTTGGTTGCAACTCTGACTAAAATCCGTAAAACAATACATATATGTTTTGTACGAATGTATATATACCTGTAGGCCTGTTTATTACAGATCCAATTATAACAGGCCTTTTATTTGTGTTTGACAGATCTGGTGGTGTTAATTTATCCTATGAAGAAGCTGTGGAGTTGTTGACTGTTTTAGACACAAGTAGATTCAAATTACAACAATATATTTCTAATGCTGATGTAAGTAGACCTACATGTATATACTAGGTGTCATTGTGAGGCAGAATGATTTACCAAATACAACCTGTGGCTTAGTGAGTAAGACGTTAGTTCGCTGACCTGGAGATCCCGTGTTGGCCGAGAAGTTTCATCAGGATTTTCTGGGGTAGTTCCTCCTTGTCGGTGGTGCAGGACAAAGGGCCTGGCAAGGGACAACGTATAGTTGTTCAGATGGGATGAAAAAAACAGGGTTCCTTATACATATTGGCGTGCACTTAAAAGACCCATTGACAATTGGAATTCAATACAAGAGTAGGTCGTATTGCTGTTGTCCGAGCAAAATTTCACTCATGGCATACTGTATGGCGTATGCCTGTCTTCATTAGCCAAGTCAGAGCAGAACAGTAGGACGTTAAACCCCATTTCATTTTACAAAATACTGTTGGAAAGGGGAAAATATTTTGACAAAAAGTTATAGTCACTTCTGTGTCAAAATCTGTATTTGAAGAAAATGGGACATACAAAATCAAGCATTTTTTTTATCCCTTTTTTTGAGCGTAACAGCTTGCTAGTCCTCTCAATGGATGTCACCACTAGATATGGCCATTTTATGTTGATATTAATTTCTGCTAATTTCACATGAGCATCTTGATCTCTCTAAGGCCTGTTTTCCATGTACACGTTTCTGCAGCTTTTCACCGGCTAATGCAAATCTAATGATACCATTTCCATGTACCGGTGAAAACGCGTTATGGAAAACAGGCTTAAGACAAATATTGTAATAGTAATTGTATCATCTCTTTCGTATAAGCCAGTCCATTTTTCATGACAGTTTGTAATATTCAATAATTTTGAGGATGGTCTGTGTTTGTTTTTTATGAATTAGTAACCATATTCAGGGGGGTTGGATGGCCGAATGGTTAGCGTGTGTGGCTGTATCATAAGGTCTGTCATTGAGTCAACTGGCATGGTTTCGATTCCCTGGTTGTACGTGGCAAGGAATAGGATCTTCTGTCAGTGTCAAACCTCATGGGTTTTCTCTGAGTCCTCCGGTTTCCTCCCATTGCTAAAGACCCCTACGAGCAGGCGAATTATTGACATAAAATTGAACCATATGTTAGTCCTGAAACAACCTAGTTTGTGTCGAGTGGACGTTAAACCCCATTTCTCTCTCTCTCCCCAGTAACCATATTACTGATTCAAGAAAGATTCTGCTTTGTTATTTTAGGAGGGGGGTTTGGTGGTCTAGTTATTTAACGGCAAGTGGTGTGGCTTCGATTCCCAGCTTAAACATTACAAGGAGTAGTCCTTCGGATAATACGAAAAACCGAGGTCCCGTGTATACATTGGAATGCACGTAAAAGACCCCTTGGCAGTTGGAATTTGATATAAGAGTAGGCGATAGTGCCGCTGCCCGGTCAAAATTTCCCTCATAGCACACTGTATGGCGTATGCCCGTCTTCATTAGCCCAGTATAGGAGCAGAACAGTAGGACATTAAACCCCATTTCATTTCTCTGTTATTTTAGGAAACAAGTGTAGTTGAAACAGTGGTCATACCTGTACCAGGACGTTGGTTGAGAATCAGAAAAAATGTTTTACCTAGGATCGCCAGAAATATCGTTTTTATAACCATCATTCTTCAGGTAGGTTAATATCGGAGCCAGGGTGGTTCAGTGAGTAAGGCTTGGCCCACTCAACATGAGGATTTTGTTTTTGATCCTAGACCTGCAGCCAGAATTTCTAGAAACTAAACAAACTATACATTTTTGAAAAACTTACAACGCCAGGAACAAAAATCCGAGAGTTCCAAGGAAAATGTTTGCAATAACTCGATTTAGGGCCTGATAAAATTTGTCATAATCATCAAGTAAATGCAATATTTATACTAGCAATTCTGAAGTTGACATAGAATTAAACATTGTCGAAAACACCAGATGCCTTCATCCTCGACAAAGAATAGGGTATTGGTTAAATTTTGATTTTAAACAAAAATACCCAAAGCTTAAATGCTGAAGCTGAACATGATTCGTGAAAAGTTTTGAAAATGATGCATAAAAGAGATTATTAGTAAACATATGGAATGATATAAGTACTGTATTATGGTGAAGCTTGCTACTCATATTTGAGTCGTTTACTACAAAAAACTTACATAGAGCAATTGAAACAGCATTATCTTATTGAAAATGATAGAATATACTTAAACTACTATTATCAGTATGTCCAAATTGCTCCTCAATGCGGCTGATTGACATTTGAAGGAATTTTAAAACTACAACATTGTGAAAGATTTATCTCTTTGAAAGAATATCAAATCGAAAATGGTTCAATTTCATTCAGTATGTACAAAGATATAGTATGAATTTAAAATTTCACAACATTTGGAATATTCTCTTGCGCTGACATAAACAAGTCTACGCCACTTATAAGGGTTGCATAAAATGTTTTGCTGTGCCTCTTTTTTTATCCTTTTGAATTCAAGCCAGGAGATAATCGGCCGTTGATGTATTGTCCCAAAATTGCAAATGATGACATGAAATTGGGTTTTGACATTCTAGTTTTCTGCACCAAAAAGACTAATGAAGATGACCAAACACCGTGCAGTGTGCAATGAGCGAAAATCTGACCAGAAAGCTGCATTTCCACCATGTTCCTGAAGCAACGACTGAGAGTTTTACAACATCTACAAATTGCTAGATTACTTTTCAATTCCTGAACTTATAGCTACGTTATCTGCAGGCACGTGAACGGTAGCATCCAATCAGAGGTTGTGACATAGCGACCTCCATAGAAACCTTGACATTGATTGACCGTACTTTGATATTTTAGCTTGAAAGCACGAGACTTGGTATTCACGATGATCGAGGAATCTGATAGGCTCACAAGTTGGGTGAATACCCAATCAACATTAGTGCCGAAATATGTAGTGTATTACGTGAAGGCCTTGATAGGATATACGAAGTTAGATCAAGCCTTCTATTGAAGATGTGTTCCTACCTACTCTTTATTGATTGTATACCAACTTTTAATGATCTTCTACATGCTCTCTAAATTGCTAGAAAATACTGGAGAAGTTTCGCGGCCAACATCAGGATCTAACAGTGGCTCACAGCAAATGATTCTGTGTAGATCGTCTTGTCTGCAGTTTGTCTTATCAGTTTGTTTTTGTGTGTAGTAGGGTTTCCCTGCACTTACTAGTAAAGGTTATGAGAAGCAAGAACCTGCATCAGATTTACTCAAATAGATTGAGTAAATTAAACATCTAATACAATATTTACATCTGATAAAATCCTAATAATACCATTACATAATCAATGATTGTAAATACACATTATATATTCTACTTGTTTTATTTCTACAGGCTGTAAATTTATTAATTTTGTCTTTGATTGATATCTGGCCAAGAAAAGATTCAGAAGATGTCATAGTTACAGTAAGTTATAATATTTATTTGAAGATTTTGTTAATATTGAATATGAAGAGCATGTTTTTGTTTTCAAATTAACAAAACTCTCGCGACCTAATGCCCCCCTCAGACTGGGGTGGTGTCCCTACTGCGCTGCTGCGACCGTACAGCAAGGAGAAAATACACATGATCGCCAGCAAACGTGAACACAACGCAAGAAAATGTCCCCAAAAATTACAAACTTGAAAAAGTCACGTTCTCACAGCTTCCCAGATCAGATCGCAGAACCTTGGCGTTTGGTTTTAACATGCTCAACAAAAACTATGCGATTATTGACGACCATGGAGACCACAGAACGATATCTGGCGTTTCCACCACGCTTTTACCACGATCTTGACGTGCTCTGACACCATTTTCCGTAACCGTAGCAGCGCAGTAACGACGCCACCCTGGTCTGACGGGGGTATAACAATACAGTAGAGAATAAAATTGTCATGAATTGGGTCGATACAAAGTTTGTCTGGTATCCAGTTTGGCTCGGTCTCTATGTGCATGGAAGGGTGGTAGATCAACAACAGTTACCACTTTAGTAACATATATTATGAGTATTGGGTCTATTGAATATTAAGAGTTTTGGATCTATTACCATGGAATACTGTATTGAATAATAAAGATTTCTGGATCTATTATTATGGAATACTGTATTGAATATGAGGAGTATTGTGTCTATTGAGTACTGTATTGAATATTAAGAGTATTGTGTCTATTGAGTACTGTATTGAATATTGTGTATGCCAATGAGGTTTATGTCACTTATTTTGTGATCAAACCTTGTAATGTACTGTGCCAAACTAAAATATAAGTACTTTTATGACTAACTGCTGGTAGAATCACCCATGTATTATTATAGCAATAGTTCATTTTGTTAAATCCCGAACACAGATTGAGGAATAGACCGGACCTGTTAAATATATCTTAAATATATTATGCGAGAGCTAAATCTGCCTATTGCAGGTCTTTCTTTAGGCCTGAAATCTTATCTAGATTATTAATTAGACATTAATTAACTTATCCAGACCATAATCAACTCATAATGGCATCGGATTTCTCCGATATTAATTAGATTAGAACGGTTCAGCCATAAAATGGAAGAGCGAGACTTAGCACACGTCTTGTCAAACCTTCAAAGGCTAATATCTTCGCTCGCAATAGAGTAATTTGAATGAAATTTTCAAATTATTCATTTTACATTATCTATTTTTGATCTATTATAGCAAGAATGGCTAGTTCTTTATCTAAATCTTACATAATGTATCTTTAACTAAATGATAAATGTAAACATAATTACTGAAGCATCAACTCTGGTTAAACAGAATTGCTCCAGTCCACTTCTACTATGCTCCGGTCCCAAACGACTATATCAAGAGACCAGCTACACAATCTCTCTTACGCCTGAAGAGTTTGCATAAGAACGAAACTAGTAGCTTCGTGAGAGAAATCTGAGACGGTGACCAAACACTTACAGATTTCCAATTAAACATACATTATGCAGGAGCTAAATCTGCCTTTTGCAGGTCTTTCTTTAGGCCTGAAATGTTATCTAAATTATTAATTAGACATTAATTAACATATCAATACCATAATCAACTCTCGATGCCAGCGTTAGCCTGCGATATTTAGTGGATTTGAATACATTTTGTTGGAGATAATTTAAAGTAAAAATGGATAATATGGACTTTGTTTATTATCGTGCCAACGTTGGTAATGATCGAGGCTAGCCTTAAACTAATTCGCTAATATCTCGATTCAGAGTGGAGCAATGACTATATAGCGAGAACTGTCAGCTCTCTATCTAATCTTACCTAATGCCCCTTTAACTAAATAATATTATTTGTTTGTTTATTTTAGAGTGCTGTGACTATGATTGTTGTCCAGTTATTAAACTTGATTGCCTTGGTTTATACAAGTGGTATGTGGTGCTATATTTTACTTCATAACATCAACCATTGAAGCGAACTGGATATATTTTACAATATTGATTTTCATTGTCACCTTAATTTAGATGAATCCTAGCCAATTTGTGCATGGGGCCTTTGCTTTATTGACATGAATAATTTTTTGGACATGCCTAATTTGTATCTTTTCAGGAAAATATTTATGATAATATGTAATAATTGAAATTATATTTAATATTTTATTAGTTGAATTGGCAGGGCAGTTGTTTAAACGAACAGTTAGTAATATACTACTAGCACAGTGTTACCTAGCAACCATTCTGTTATTTACTGGTATATATATATTGACATACAGACTCAAGGTTTGTAAATATTTATTTTTGTTCCCCGCCTTTCGAAGAAAGCAGGGGACTATTAAAATGGGTTCGTCCGTCTGTCTGTCTGTCTGTCTGTCTGTCTGTCTGTCTGTCCGTCTGTCTGTCCGTCACACTTTTTGGGACACAATAACTCTCTTCCTAATTGAGCTAGAATGTTCAAACTTGGTGTATGTGTTTATTAGGTCAATGCCTTGATGGAGTTCGAAGATGAGCATTTTCCGCTTAGGGTAAGCAGAGATAAGCAATTTGATTGGTTGATGCTTTGGGACACGATAACTCTCTTCCTAATTGGGCTAGAATGTTCAAACTTGGTGTATGTGTTGATTAGGTCAATGCCTTGATGGAGTTCGAAGATGAGCATTTTCCGCTTAGGGTAAGCAGAGATAAGCAATTTGATTGGTTGATGCTTTGGGACACGATAACTTTTAATTGAGCTAGAATGTTCAAACTTGGTGTATGTGTTTATTAGGTCAATGCCTTGATGGAGTTCGAAGATGAGCATTTTGTGCTTAGGTTAAGCAGAGATAAGCAATTTGATTGGTCGAGACTTTAGTTGAGTTAGAATGTTCACACTTGGCATAGGTGGCTATTAGGTGAATGCCTTGATGGAGTGTGAAGATGAGAATTTTTTGCTTAGAGTAAGCAGGGATAAGCAATTTGATTGGTTGATGCTTTGGGACACGATAACTTTAGTTCTAATTAAGTGAGAGTGAGGACACTTGGTGTATAGCTTTATTATATCATTACCTTGACTAAGTTTGATAATGAGTATTTTCTGCTGTCATGTCATGGCTGAGTTCAATTATTAACATTGGTCGATGCTTTGGGACAAGATAACTTTGATTCTATCTGATAGAGAGTGCTGAAACTTAGTGTATAATTTGATTGCTCGATACTTTTGAAAAAAATAAATGTGCGATTAATTAATGTGTCATCTATTTATTTTGGGATTTCGGCGGGGGACATCAGCCTCACTGTTGGCTTGTTCTTTTTCGTCTGTGTTTGATTTAATTTAATTTTTGTCAATCAATTTGTTAAAATTAAAGAAAGACCTTATTGCAATAATTGGCGGAGAAAGCCTACAAAGTTAGTCAAGTGACCCTACTCCTTGTCTCGCACAAACTTGAAAATGATTGAACCTGTCGGCAAAATTGTCAGCTTAAATTAATTTGATTGTTAATTTGCTCTTTTGAAGTAGAAATCTGTCTACATTTAAAATTTTGGGCCCACAGATACATGTAGATACTGTGTTAATTCAACATAGAGGGTGGGCTGGGAGCAGAGGTCGCAGTCACGTAATAATCCATGTTTTTCACACATTTTTTTTTCAAAATAAATGCAAAATTTCGTTCATAATCCTTAAGTTCATGGCAGTAAGCCTTCTATACGTAGCTATTCTGAGACCCCCTATTTTGCTGCACTGGAAGCAATAAAGCGCATTTCATACAAGACTTTGGATTGGCTAGAACACAATAAAGTGTTTAGATTCAGCCAATCAAATATTGGCTTTCATAGCAATAGTTTGCTCTTTACTTCCTGTCGAAGTAATCTCGATAATACGGAACTCCCGGTGTTGGCTGAGAAAATTTATCAGGATTTTCCAGCATGGTTCCCCCATGTCAGTGGTTCAGGACAGAGGGAATTTTAAGGGAAAATGTATAGTCTTTCGGATGGGACGAAAAGAAAGAGGTCCTGTGTATATAAAAGAACCCTTGTCATTTGGAATTTGATATAAGGATAGGTTGTAGTTCCACTGTCCAGGTAAAATTTTCCTCGTAGCACACTGCACTGTAACCAGGGTATCATTTAATCTTGTGTATTTACCACTAATTTCTTTCACATTCTTTCAATATCAAATCTTTGTTTGAAAATTCATAAAAATTATTTGTACTTGTGTCCAGTTTAAAGCTGACCAATTAATTTTGATAATGAGTGTCCAAGTTACAAGCATTTGATTTCCTGACCACTGTTCAAATTTTAATCATTATACATGAATAATAAATTAAGTTGTTTATTTTTGTTACAGTGATCGAGAAATTAAGCGCTTATCTTGAATGATGTGGAAGAAATTAGTGTTAAATACACAAGATTAAATAATACCCGGGTTACAGTGCTGTATGGCCTTGTACATTAGCCCAGTCAATTGTGAACAGCAGGACATCACACTGTAACCCAGGTATCATTTAATCTTGTGTATCTAGCACCAATTTCTTTCACATTGGTTTAATATCAAATCTTTGTTTAAAAATTCGTAAAAATCGTTTAAAATCACCAAAAATCATCTAATTTGTATTTGTGTCCAGTTTAAAGCTGACTGATTAATTTTGATAATAAACAAGATTAAATGATACATGGGTTACAGTGTCATACACCATTTCATTTAATTTCCTTTAAAGCTAATTGTATTATTTTTCATTTTATCAGCCTGTATCATGGAAGTTTATACAGCAAGATTTAAACAGCAGTCCGGACTTGGTTATCGTACTGTACATCAAACTTTTCTTTTTCTCCGTTTCCACGGCAACACTTTCTGGTAAGTTGAATTTAAAGAGACAGCAACATATTTACAGATATTTGCCGGTTGTAGATAATGATTTTCAATTTATGGATAGCCTACAGTTACACCAAATTCTTCCAATGTGATTTATTGCCACTAAATATTACAATCCTTAGTAGTTTTCATGGCTGAGGTTTAAGTGGTTGTCATTGCTAAGGTTTAAATGGTTTTCATTGCTGTGATATATGGTGGTTTTCAATGGTCGGTGAGCCAGGGCCACACCCACCAAGCCACCATGGCTCCTCCAATGCTAATATATATATTTGACCTCCTGTCACTATTGACTAATCAAAAGACAGACTGTATGCATCACATATCTGTTCCATGTTGAATTTTTTTCCATTCCAGGAACGGCCAATGTCTTACCAGCTGAGTGGTATAATTATATTTTTACTTCATTTCAAGTAAGATGTCTTCCAATATTGTAAAAGTTTAATTTTTAAATGGAATGTCAGTCCAAAAATACCACAGTTTGTAAATGGTATAATCAGCATAAGGTCAAAAGCAAGTGCCCAATATGTAATCATTGCTGAAGTCCTGTAATGGGCCTATTAATCTGGGGGCACGGTGGCTAAGTGGGTAAGACGCTGGCTCACTAGCCTGGAGGTCGGGTGTTCAATCCCTGCATTGGCTGAGAAAGTTAATCCAGATTTTACGGCGTGGTTCCCCTTGTCAGTGATGCAGAATGGGACGAAAAACTGAGGTCCTGTGTACACATTGGCGTGCACGTAAAAGATCCCTTGACAGTTGGAATTCGATATAAGAGTAGACCGTAGTGCCGCTGTCCGGGAAAATTTCCCTCATAGCACACTGTATGGCATATGCCTGTCTTTATTAGCCTAGTTCGGGGGCAGAATAGTAGGACGTTAAACCCCATGTCATTTCGGGGGGTTGGATGGCCGAATGGTTAGCACGTGCGTGCTGTATCATAAAGCCTGTCATTGAATCAACTGGCGTGGTTTCGAATCCCCGGTTGTACGTGACAAGGAGTAGGGTCGCCTGTCCAACCTCGTGGGTTTTCTCCAGGTCCTCCAGTTTCCTCCCACTGCTAAAGACCCCTACGCACATGTAAATTATTGAAATAAAATTAAACCATATGTTAGTCTCGAAATGACCTAGTTTGTGTCGAGTGGACGTTAAACCCCATTTCTCTCTCTCTCCATGTCATTTCCTATTAATCTGACTGAATAAAAGCTGGGAGATTATCTACTTTTGATATTTTGACTTTGTTATCTTAATTAAATGTTAAATAGTCAATTTGAGTAAATTTTAGTGTCAATCATGATATTTTCCAAAACAGGCAAATGGCATACTTTATTTTCAATTCTTTTATTTTTATACGTCCACATTCATAATGTGAACGTATTATGCCGTCGCCCCTGTCTGTGTGTGTGTGTGTGTGTATGTATGTATGTGTGTGTGTGTGTGTGTGTGTGTGTGTGTGTGTGTGTGTGTCTGTGGTTCGCCTACAGGGCGCAATTCTTCATGGATTTTCTTCAAACTTGGTATACTTATTCCTTATACCCCAAGGAAGATCCCTATTGTTTTTGGTGCATGCCCGACCCCCCGGGGCAGAGCCACGCCCATTTCTAGTATTTGTTTGTTTGTCGTCTACAGGCCACATTTCTTAACTAATAATCTTGAAACTTTGCATACACATTCTTTGTACCCTAAGGAACATCCCTATCGTTTGGGGTGCATGCCCAACCCCCAGGGGCAGAGCCACGCCCATTTTCTTTTCGTGTGTCTTTGTGTCGCCTACAGGGCGCAATTCTTACTGGATTTTCTTCAAACTTGGTATACTTATTCCTTATACCCCAAGGAAGATCCCTATTGTTTTTGGTGCATGCCCGACCCCCAGGGGCAGAGCCACGCCCATTTCTAGTATTTGTTTGTTTGTCGTCTACAGGCCACATTTCTTAACTTATAATCTTGCATACACATTCTTTGTACCCTAAGGAACATCCCTATCGTTTGGGGTACATGCCCAACCCCCAGGGGCAGAGCCACGCCCATTTCCCATTTTCTTTTCGTGTGTCTTTGTGTCGCCTACAGGGCGCAATTCTTACTGGATTTTCTTCAAACTTGGTATACTTATTCCTTATACCCCAAGGAAGATCCCTATTGTTTTTGGTGCATGCCCGACCCCCAGGGGCAGAGCCACGCCCATTTCTAGTATTTGTTTGTTTGTCGTCTACAGGCCACATTTCTTAACTTATAATCTTGCATACACATTCTTTGTACCCTAAGGAACATCCCTATCGTTTGGGGTACATGCCCAACCCCCAGGGGCAGAGCCACACTTTATATACTTATTCTTTGTACCCTAAGGAACATTCCTATCATTTGGAACATCCTTATCATTTGGAGTAGGCCCTACATGCCCAACCCCCAGGGGCAGAGCCATGCCAATTTTCTTTTTGTGTGTCGCCTACAGGCCACAATTCTAAATCGATCATCTTGAAACTTAAAATACATATTCCTTATACCCTGAGGTTGGTCCCTTTTCTTTTGGGTGCATGCCCGATTTTGGGGAGATAACTCCATTTAACAATGTCAAACTCCATTTAACAATGTCAAACTGATGTGATATGCTTTAAATAGTTGTCACCCATGTAACATTCGGGTTTTTGTGAGTGGTTTCTGAGAGCCTTTGTTCAACTTATTTTTCAGAACGCTTTGTAAGTGTTAGAAGTATTTATACCGGTTATTTGTTGACGTTTCAAACCACCGTTTTCTCCCCCTTTCCTCCCACTGCTAAAGACCTTTTGGTACTGCAATGACAATGTCTCTCTCTCTCTCTCTCTCTCTCTCACACTAAATAAATTATAAATTCATGTAACTGCAAGTACATGTGCGTTTTCAGGATGTACATTTTTAAAAAGTCTTATGTTTGGGTGTCATTCGTTATTATAATTTAGTACCAAATTTATTATTAATAATTTGTCTTTTAAGAATATTAAGTACTTTTGTCAGATTGGGATTTAATTTCAGACTTCGGTTTCACTTGGTTCGGAGGAGATAACTCCGTCTAACAATGTCAAACTGGCGTGATATGCTTTAAAGAGTTGTCTCCCATGTAAAATTCGGCGTGATATGCTTTAAAGAGTTGTCTCCCATGTAAAATTCGGGTTTTTGTGAGTGTTTTCTGATAGCCTTTGTTAAACTTATTTTTCAGAACGCTTTGTAACCAGAGAAAATTAATAAGTGTTAGAAGCATTTATGCCGGTTATTTGTTGACGTTTCAGAACGCTTTGTAACCAGAGAAAATTAATAAAAGTGTTACAAGCATTTATACCGGTTATTTGTTTGGGTGTCATTCGTCATTAAAATTTAGTCCCAAATTTATTATTAATAATTGATTAATAATAAAAATAGCAAACCCCAACGGACAGTAGAAATTGAAAAGTTTAGACTAGATCAAATTACCACAGTTTACAGTATTTTGAGAAATGCAAATGCATTTGACATGTGTAGACTCCAACTATTTTTTCATGACTTTGGCAAGGTTAAGTCTATTCATTTCGTTTCGGCGAAACGTCCGGTACCCGATACTTCTAATTTTAAGCGGAATACAAAACGTGCGTGAAACCAAGGAATCTCAGTCATCAAATGACACTTTCCTTATTGTACATCATTCGCAGTTTGCACTTTTCGGCAGATCATCTGAGGTAAGAATCGATGTGTCCCAAGTACTTTATTTTCAAATCTTTCACTACTGTCAATCTTTTAAAGGACTGGGAGTGAGATTCAGACAGACAGGCGTGCGTGATATATCTATCGTCATCCGGATCGGTTAGACCGTGGTTAGCGTTATGTTATTTCATTATCTTCATTTTAAAAAGTACTATATCAATCAAAGCTGGAATGTGGACGTATATTGCAGCGTTAACGATGCTCTCGTTAAATTTTGTTTTAATCTGCTTTTACTCATGTTCTAATCTGGCCGATGTGTGTACTCTTTCTAGTAGGAACACTTGATATCACTTTTAATGTATTTGAGGAGTTCACACAGCTGACAGATTTTCAATGTTCTTTTGTTTCAGATGTTGTTGAGTTTTGTTTACTTCACATCAATCTTAGGCCAGTCGATCTCACGATCATCGACACCTACACGGACTCCACCACAAAAAGACAAAAAGCCACTGAATTATGGTTCTACTACTACTAATCATGTCTATAATAACCATCATGGTAAGTGCAGGCCTTCTAACAAAATAAAAAGACAAAAAGTCACTTAATTATGGTTCTACTAATACTAATCATGTATATAATAACCATCATGGTAAGTACAAGCCTAGTAATAAAATAAAATATACTAATAATAAATGAAAAAGCTAACATCAGTTTTTTTAAGTATTTTGTTTGTTTGCAGTTAGAAAGATATTTTTTCCACCTATTATCATAATTTTTAGCTTTATCCCAATGTTTTTAAGTATTTTTACACATAAAAACTATAAATATAACTATTTTGTGCATTAAGTTTAAATTTTTGATATTGACTAACAGGTAAGCACATAAGTTCTCCTGTCCTTTCACTGCCTGTTAGACAAGACTAGCAACTATGGCTCACTCTCTCTCTCTATTTCTCTCTCTAAAACAAAGGATGACTAGTTGCACTGCATATCAGCATGTCAAGCGCAATGAATTTATACCCTCTAACATCCTTTATACAAAGTTTTCTTTTCTTTTTTTTTTTTAAAAAAAGAAGATAGCTTGGACTAATAAAAACCGAAATTGCCGAATAAATATAACCTGTTATTTTTTTTTTTTTTTTTTTTTTTTTAAGAAGAAACCAGTATAGCTGATTCATCTATAGAGAACAGTGTAAATATAATAGACGATGACATTACGCAAAATCACAGCACAACCAGGGTTACTTTGAACTAAATCGATCAACACTTCAAAAGCAGAATAGTTTTTATCTTCAGCAATGCCCCTTGGCTGGCAAATACCGAAACTACAGTATTTAAAGAGGGTGCTCCAGGGATATGTTATTTTGTTCATATATTTCATATATGTGTTAACCTGAATAAATCGTGGGGAATTCCTTTTGGATCACTAGGTTTAGGTGTTCAGACTTTTAGTTGAGTGGTTTTTATGTTTTTAAGAGTTCATTTGGTCAGCTATCTATTTGGAGTTGAGTAGTTCATCTGTCTTAAGTGTTGAGTTCCTCATGTGTCTTTTGAGCTGGAGTCTCTCATTTTGAGCAATTCATGTGACTTTAGAGTTTTATTTCTAGAGTTTGTCTTTCATTGTAGAGTATTTATCTTACATCGTGTTCATCTGTCTTTAGAGTTGAGTAATTCATCTGTCTTTAGAGTTGAGTAGTTCATCTGTCTATAGAGTTAAGTAGTTCATCTGTCTTATAGTTGAGTAGTTCATCTGTCTTTAAGAGTTGAGTAGGTCATCTGTCTTATAGTTGAGTAGGTCATCTGTCTTATAGTTGAGTAGTTCATCTGGCTTTATAGTTAAGAAGTTCATCTTTAGATTTGAGTGGGTCATCTGTCTTTAGGATTGAGTAGGTCACCTTTACACAGTTGAGTAGGTCATCTGCCTTAGGAATTGGATTTCTTCTATCTGTATGTTGGTTATTTCATCTATGTAGATCTAGCTTGATTATTGTTTTAAAAGTGGTATTCTTTAGTATCAAAGTTTATTAGTATTATTATAGTATTATTATTATTATTATTTAATTAATAATTATTTGTTTTGGCAAGTTTCATAATTGTTAAATGCTCAAATATAAATAGTGTCTGTGTTCAGTGATGATGATATTGTATACTAATATTTTATTTCAACTTCACCTGATGTGACCTTCATGTATATATATTTTGAGCTCTTTTCCAAAATTATGCAGGGGCGGATTCAGAGGGAGGGTTATGCTCAGCAAATTAAAATCTTTTTTGTAAAACAATGCTTTTATTAGAAAAGTGTCACTATCGCGTGCTTTATCCTTTATCATCAGATGTGATGGGCATTCAAAGCGTGAGATAATGATATAGACATAATAAAAATGGAAGACAAGTGGGCTGTTGGATTTCTCTCTTTAAAAAGTTTGGTGTATATGTATGCTTACATAATTTGGAAACGACAATGGCATCGTGCTTTGTCAATTATAAAATTTCTTTAACAGGACCCTGGCAAAACCCCTCCTACAAAAATCCCTGGATCCTCCCCTGATAATATATTAATTTTTGATCTCTTTATAAAAAAAAAAAAAAAAAAAAAAACAGTAATTCGTAGATCTGTATATAAATGTTTTTATAAAAATAATTCATTTTATTTTTCTAAAAGATACTGTTTTATTATTTGAGGTTTCAAGGAATTAATAAAAAGATCACAATAAAGTGTGAATGTAAATGGCTCTTAATACAAATTTGAAAAGAAATTATGGTTTATAAACACATGCTTTTTGCCAATGTAAATCCTGAATCCATACTTTTATTAAGTCTTATGTTGTAGACAAGGAGTAATTTCACAGCAATTTTCACAAAGCTCTTCTCCATTTATTATTATTTGAATATTTACTTGTCTTATATATTTTCATTGTAATTAGATTTTACTATTGTATTTATTATCTTAAATACCTCATTAAAAAATGTCATGAAATGTAACATGTGCATTTATACTCACTGACATCAGTGTGTCGATCTAAATGGCAATTACAATTTGACAATGAATGATGGTTTATAATCCAATGCTCTGTGCCATGCAAGTCAGAAGAGACTTAAATAAATTCTGAATTCAAATATTTATCAAGTCTTTTTTGTATACAAGCAGTTACCAAACACTAGAATTTGCATCAAAGGTCTTCTCCGTTTATTATATGAATATTTAATTGTCTTAGTTTGCATATGAATTAGCTTTTATTATGGAGCCATGCTGGCTTAGAAACGTCTTTCCTTTGATTCCAGTGTTGGCCCAGAAAGTTACTCGGGATTTTTCAGTGTGATTTACCCTTGTTAGAGGAACAGCATCTAGTCAATCGATGGGGACAAAAACATGAGGTCCCATGCACATAAAAGACTCCTTAGCACTTAGAATTCGACAAAGAGGAAGCAGAAACACTGATGTCCTGGCAAAATGTTCCTCATATCACACTGCATGCTGTATACCCGTCTTCATTAGCGTTACGCCAGATTTTATTGTGTTTCCTTATTTTTTTATCTTAAATAGATACAATGAACAAAAAATCACTAAGCTATATAAGTGATGTCCTTTACTACTACTATTATTTAAAATTATATATTAATGAAATAAAACCACACATATTGTCTTCATAACTTTGTATAAATTGTATATTTTTAAGTAAAGTATATTTTATATAATTTTAAATCAATACATGTACATGTAACAATTTATCTCTTAATACCAATCCTTGTATATGGAATAGAAAATACATTTATGGTATATTTACTTTCTTGCTTTGCTAATTTATATATCTGTCATGGAATAAATAAATTATACCACATTGTTTAGAATATTGCAGCTTATATTTTTATATACAAAGTTTCATGTACTGTGTATTTTTAAATTATATCTTGAATACCTTCTATACCATGTATTTTTTTTAAATTAGTTTATATTAGAGGGATAACAATACAATACTGATCATAAATAGAAACAATATGGTTATAATATTCGTCCTGAAACACATTAAGTTTGGACTGGGGGATTTAGACTACAGGATATTTTTTTCTTCTTTTTTTTTTGATCTATTGTTTATTCATGTGACAGTTGGTAATAATGACAGGTGCATTTCATCTTTTTCGCAATTGACTGTATTGCAGTAGAGAAGTGAACAGATCAAATTCAATCGTTTATCGCCAATTTCCCTTCAAAAAAAGTCTCTTTTCGAATTTATTTAATTGTCTATAGTCTTGGTATCCTGAGAGACATTAATATTCTGGGGCAAGTTGCACTGCAATTTTATATAAATAAAATTTACACGGAACAGTGCTTATTTTTGTTTACTGCTGGCAGTTATTGATATTAATTTTTGTGTATTGTTGATCTGGGTCATGTTATACACTTGTCTGGAAAACAATATCATGTCGAACATTTGTGCAATTTAATTGCTACACAAAAGTTGTTTGTTGGCGGCACAAAACTGATATTGTTCCTGGCTGTTTTGAAAATTAAAATGGACATTTTTAAAATGTAAAGATAATTTTTAAAATTTAAAAAATTTATAGTATTATTTGAATATTTTTATTGATTAATATTGTTATTGTTGATTATTTTAAATAAAACTGATTCCTGGTGCTCTGCTGTAGAGAATTGTTAAATAAAATTATATCTTTAACCTCTTTGTCTTTTATAATGTACAATTAAAGTTTCATTGACTCTTATAGTAAGGTGTAAGTGACAGCCTCCATATGGAGGAAGACACCACCCTTAGATTTCGGGGGGGGGGGGGGGGATGGCCGAATGGTTAGCATGCGCACGCTGTATCATAAAGCCTGTCATTGAGTCAACTGGCGTGGTTTCGAATCCCCGGTTGTACGTGACAAGGAGTAGGGTCGCCTGTCCAACCTTGTGGGTTTTCTCCGGGTCCTCCGGTTTCCTCCCATTGCTAAAGACCCCTACGCGCAAGCGAATAGTTGAAAAAAAATTTAACCATATGTTAGTCCCGAAATGACCTAGTTTGTGTCGAGTAGACGTTAAACCCCATTAATCTCTCTCTCTCTCTCTTAGATTTCGCCATCTCTGCACCTACGATTTGTATTTTGTCTATATACAGCTCCCCATTTGGGTGGCCATTTTTGTTGATTTTTGGGTCAAGAATTGAAGAATATGGTTTGAATTAAAATTTTCTTTCAGGTTTTGGTGAATGTTCATGGTTGAGAGACGCAAAGATAACAGAGTTAAGAGTTTGGTTACTATTATATGTACAGCAGATGGTTACATGTTTTTAGTATAAGCTACTTCAAGTTTGTCCATCTCTAAATTTCAGTGGTCAACCCATGGACCTTCATAAGGTCCATGGTCATGCAACCTCATACAAACTTTAGAGCAAAGACATGGCAATTAAATTTTTGCTCTATCCGTAGAGGGAAAATCATTCAGCCCAACAAAATTTTTAAAAAAGTTGGAGCCAACCATGCAGAATTAACACTGAAGTCAACAGGGAATTAATGGTGGTCTGCATCCACATATTGTGGCCTACATATGACATGTATAATGCTCCTGTCAGTGACAGCCTGTGTTATTTCTAACTTCCTACAAATTCAATTTGGGTCTGGTCAAGTGTGACTACTGCTGAAATTGCAGATTTTCTCTCGTGTATCAGAAGCAAAAATTTAATATAACTCCACGTACTGTTTAATAACCCGTTTATCGAACCGAACATATTGTTGTGGTAAGTTTTTGCACATGTATCTAGACCTAATGCAAGAAACAATTTATATTCAATAACAGCTTGACAAACTGTTTGAGATCAAGTGTATTTCGATGAAATTACTGGGTAATCGAGGGATGTATTGTCAGTTGTATATTTACATCATTGTCAATGAATTTCTGAGACAGATGTTAAAATGTTTAATAATTGTCATCTCCAACACTTCGGTACGATTTAATAATGCTGTTGCACTGATACGTTCAGATATTACGTTATTTCTGACTGACAATACAAGGTTATATAATAGGCCAACACGTGCTGTAGCAATGTTATGTAAAAATATGGCGGGAAATTGCTCCACAGGGTCACGATCTGATGGTTTCGGTGTAGTGGACAGATGGGTATATATAGGCCCTCTAAAATGCACCTAATAAAGCCAAAATATCCGAAAAAGTTTTAGAAAAATACATCGATCATTTAACCCCATATTGTATGGTTTCCGTCCATCTTGCACCAGTTCTATTAATAGCATTAGGTGACTGACAGTGGGGAAACATAATTGTTTCTTTGCTATATTGTATAAATAAATATATACAGGTATTTTAAAACACAGTGTTTTGAAGTCACATACAGGAATTTATGTGTGCTAACCAATAAATTGCATATACATGTACGTCACATGTATTCTTTTGATTTTCAGATGCCGCCAGCGCTGAAAAGAATAAAATCAAACAATAAATTACAAAATGACACAAAAAATAGAGAGAAAGTGGAGAGACAGAAAAAAACAACCAATAAAGTAGCAGTTGCAAAAATTTCTAAAACAAGAGGGAAGAATAAATTGAAAAATAATGAAATTATTGATGATCATTCTGGAAGAACAAAATCCAATTCACACTTATCTAGAATGGATGATGAAAATGTGACAAATTCGAAAAAAGAACCCAAATTTGTTGCTCAGTCAAAAGAACCTACAAAGTCAAAGTCGGCCAAAGTTCAGAGAACTTCCAAAAATGCAAACGCAAAAACAGATGTCAAGCCAAACAACAAAGTTCCTCAAACTGAAGACAGAAATCTAAGGTTGGTTACTGGAATTAACTCAAATAAATCTACAGTTCAAACCGCATCAAATAGATCACCAAGAATTAAAGCTAAAAACAGTGAAATAAAGCCATCGAAATCTTCTGTAACTTCTTCAAAAGTTAAAAACAAAAAATCTCATGAAAAGAAAACTAAAATTGTTGTTAATTTAACAAAAGGGGAAAGACAGAGCAATGACAGTTTGATAGTAAAATCAGAGGATTCGGCTAATTCAGATGATATCTCTTTTATGAGTGACTCA
Source organism: Patella vulgata (assembly GCF_932274485.2). Classification (NCBI taxonomy): domain Eukaryota; kingdom Metazoa; phylum Mollusca; class Gastropoda; family Patellidae; genus Patella; species Patella vulgata. Next base: position 13,388,433 of record NC_065885.2, read on the forward strand.
GACTCCGATGATTCTGATTCTGAAGATGTAAGAAATACCCCAAAAGTTCAAAATAAAAATAGTGCTAAAGCTGTGAAACGAAAGAGTTCTGATGAAAATGATAACTCACCGCACAGTAAACATCCAAAGTTGACTTCCATCTCAAATTCTTTTGTCAAATTGGAAAAGATTCCAGCTAAATCGAACAGGAAAGAAATCAAGAAATCTTCTAAGTCTTCCAATACATCTGAAAAATCGGAAAGTCAAGTTTCAAAGAAGAGGAAAAAAGATTCATGTGAAACAAACGCTGACACCATGGTCTCCCAAAGTCCTAAAGTTAAAAAAGAATCTCGGTCAAAATCTACAAAAACTATAAAAAAGAAAGAAATGAAGAAAAAGTTAAAAACGGAAAGTGGTAAAAAAGAAAATTTTAAAATTGAGAAACTACCTCAGCCAGGTTTTGATGAATCTGATGTTACCTCTGTTTTATTGCGAATGGAAGGACAATCACAAACAACAACTACAGTAACCGGGACAGATAACTCTTCTCTAGACAGCAGTGATAGTGATGAAGAATCAAATTGGGAAGAAGTGGCAGGTACTATATATATTTTTTACTTTATATTTATTGATCTGCCTTGTTCCTAGTCTGTCTTCAACCTCGTGGGTTTTCTCCGGGTCCTCCGGTTTCCTCCCACGTTGAAAGACCTCTACACGCAAGCGAATTATTGAAATGAAATAACCATATGTTAGTCCCAAAATGACCTAGTTTGTGTCAAGTGGATGTTAAACCCCATTTATCTCTCTCTCGCAGTCTGTCATATAATAATAAATATGGTGCATTTTCAATCCCATGTAGATATGAACATGATCATTGTCTCTAACCTTGTGTGTTTTATCTGGGTTCTCCTGTTGCCTCATACAGCTGTACAGCCCCCTGCGAGCAAACTGTTCATTTCATTTCAGTCCTTTCTAGATATTATTTTATATTGAATTATTTATTTTAGATCACCACAGTCCAGTTAAATCTCAGATTCCTGCTAATCCTGTCGAGATCACTCTTGATGTACCAGACATCCTTAAAAAGAAAAAGTGAGACTTATTAGGAATTAAATATTTTTCTGTCCCTTAATTAAATGACCTGTCTCCTGTCATTTTAGGAAATCCCTAAATAGTGCAGATTTCATTGAAAAAGTGACTTCATTGAAATTTTTCTCTAATTCAGCCCTTCTTGCCCTACCATGGGAAAGGTTTGTGTAACTAGAAGTTAGAAATCATATGAGATGAAAGTGGTTTTAACGTCCTACTTTTCTGCACCGTCTGGTATAATGAAGACAGGCATACGCGATACAGTGTGCTATGAGGGGAATTTTGTCCAGGCAGCCTCACTACGCCCTAGAATTTATTACGAATTCCAACTGTCAAGTGTTCTTGTATGTGCATGTCAATGTGTACACTGAACCTTGGTTTTTTTGTAGCCTCCGAACTACTAGACACTGTCCTTGCCAGGCCAGAACTTTCTCGGTCAACATCGACAACAAACCCGCGATCACATAATTAGCAAGCAAGTGTCTTACTAACTAGAAGTCAGAATGGTAGAAATTGGTACTCTTGAGTTAGAGGGGGGGTTGGGTGGCAGAATGGTTAATATGTGCACGTTGCTTAATAAAGTCTGTCATTGAGTCAAGTGGTGTGGTTTTGATTCCCTGCTTGTATGTGACAAGAAATAGGGTCGCCTGACCAACCTTGTGGGTTTTCTCCAGGTCCTCTGCTTTCCTTCTACTGCTAAAGATTTCTACGTGCAAGCAAATTACTGGTATTGAAATAAAATTGAACCATATGTTAGTCCTAAAATGACCTATTTATGGCTAACGATAACAGTGTAAGCATGATTTGTATTTACATTATTGATATCTTTCAATAAATATGTTTTTTATCATAGACGTAAGAAGTTTGATTGGAAGGCATGGGTACAGAGAAAGATACGACGATTCCAGAAAGATGTTCGTATTAGTGTACATAAGGTAAGATAATATATCCAGTTCTTTCAAAAACAAAAACCTGACAAGCCTCAAAATTGAAATATATTTGTTCCAAAAAGCAAAATATACCTCCTCCAATAAGTGAACTTTACCTGTCAGTGGTGTTTCCACATGCTCTTCTTTGATAAACATTTAATTACCAAGGCAGCTAGCTTTAACTAACGTCACCCACCAATTTTCACACAGGACCTTTGTTTGTCATTCGATCCAAATGGCCAGACACACTTTTATTATCATCCTCTCAGACATGACTCCTAGCAAGTTGAAAATGGGCTTGAATAAAACTAGAGATTCTTCTTGGCCCCATATCCTAACCACACAAATTATAAATGTTTGATGGGAGTTTTTAAGTTTCAGTTCAATAGGAATTACAACTGCTGCCACCCCATGTATGTAAAATATATAAAAAAAAATTTAAATATCTAGTGGAAGTTTTTTGGTTTCCGTTCAAAAGGAGTTTCCCATATATATTTATTCCCAGGTGGAGCTGCTGTGTTTATTGTCCCATGGAATGCAACAGAATGCAATCTGTAACAACTCGAGTCTGATTGGTCAGGCATTATCTCTTGCTCCGGTGAATATAAGTAAAGGTAATATAATGTCGCAGGATGTTAATGGATTAAAACGATTGGTTAAATGGTTTAAAGGTTTGATTGGCTACGATTCAACAGCTACAGATGAAGGATCAGGATTGGTGAGTTTTTGTTTGTATAGACTGTAATACAATGTGTTATGAACCACGGATAGGAAAACAACTTAATGGCATAACATTAGTGTCATTGAAGTGGATCACGTGATGTCACTTGAATTAAGATTAATTTTTATATGCCGTCATTGTCATCACACTCGTCTGTCTCTCTGGTTACCAGAGTTATCCAGAGGAACTTTCTCAGTCAACACCAGGATTAAACCCTTGACCATGTGGTTAGCGTGCCAGAGCCTTACTCACTTAGCCACTGCGTCTCCTAGTTTTTTAAAAAAAAACATTGATTTAGTTATCAACAATGTTAATAAGATTTATTTTGTATATATTTGTAGGTACAGTGTTCAGTGCTAGAAGCTGGTTTTAACTCAAAACAAACAACTAGTGAAAAACAACTGATCTTGGTAAGTAAGCCTACTTATACCTGTCTGTATTAAAAACTTACAATTTATGATTAAAAAATTATTTAACACTTATACAGGAATTATCATTTTCAAGAAAATAGAAATCTGAAAAATGCACCAAAGTGTTTCAAATTTGATTTGATTTGAATTGAATATTCAGATATTTGTAATAGTAATAAGAGCTCTAGGATTTTATATTTTTTAGATATCTTATTTTTCAGCTATGTGTAATAGTAAGAGCTCTAGGATTTTCAGCTATTTGTAATAGTAATAAGAGCTATAGAATTTTCATGTTTTTCAGCTAATTATAATAGTAATAAGATCTCTAGGACTTTTATATTTTTCAGATATTTATTATACTAATGAGAGCTATAGGATTTGATGTCAGACTTGTCCTATCATTTCAACCTCTACCAATCAAAGAAAACGTGAAATCCCCCACAAAGGTTTGTACAAATAAATATAGCTTCCTCAACTTTTAAAGATCATTTTAGGGAGGAAGTGTATATAAAAAGATCAAAAATCTGTGAAAGATCAAAAATCTGTGAAAGATCAAAAATCTGTGAAAGATCAAAAATCTGTGAAAGAATGATGTTGGTATACATAAAAAAAAATATGCCAAGAATGATGTTGGTATACATAAAAAAAAATATGCCAATCAGGAAAAAGAAAATCTACTGGGTGAATAAGAAAAGATCCAGTTTAATTAAATATATATCCACATAGAATCAATCATGTATCCTTGGATGGGATAGTAATATCATGTATACTTGGGTGGGATAGTGGTATCATATATACTGGGATGGAATAGTAGTAACATATATACTGGGATGGGATAGTAGTATCATGTATAATGGGATGGGATGGTGGTATCATGTATACTGGGGTGGGATTGTGGTATCATGTATACTTGGATGGGATAGTAGTATCATGTATATTGAGATGGGATAGTAGTATCATGTATATTGAGATGGGATAGTAGTATCATGTATATTGAGATGTGATGGTGGTATCATGTTTACTGGGATGGGATTGTGGTATCATGTATACTGGAATGGGATAATAGTATCATGTATCCTGAGATGAGATGGTGGTATCATGTATAATGGGATGGGATAGTATCATGTATAATGGGATGGGATAGTGGTATCATGTATGCTGGGATGGATGGGAATGGAATAGGGGTATCAACTGTGTTGCCATTCTTCTATTAAAAGACTTTTTATTATTTTCAGAAAAATAAACCGTCAATGTCTAAGCTAAAGAAAAAAACCCCAGAAAAACAAAGAACACAAAATAAGCTTCACCCAGAAAAATCAAAACCAAAAAATAATTCAGTAAAAACTAAGGAAGCAAAAACAAACCCAAAACTTAAAACTAAAAACCTGCGGAAAAGACGAAGTGCTTCTAAAGTTTTAAAACAAAGTGATGTTGATTCAGATTCTGGCTCAGATGATTTTGTACCTAGCAGTGACAATGAGAGTAATTATTCCGATGAAGAAAGCTGTGGTAAACAACGCAAAAACTCAGGAAAATCAACAAATGCAAAAAGGAAATCAACTTCTACTCGAAATAAAGAAGACACAAGCAGTATTGAAAGTTCGTGGTAAGTATGTGTAATTTAGTCTTGATAAATAAACATGATATTCTTAAGGACAGCAGCGTTTCTGCTTACTCCTCTTAGCCTTATCATTCCCACCACCAAGGGTTCTTGTACGGGCATGCCAGTGTGTACACAGACTTTGGCACCCCTCAAAACTTAGAGCCCAGCTTGATGAATCCTGAATCTCTGACCATTAAGTTGAGAGGCCATTTTCCTACCGCTTGATCACCATGGCTCCCTTATTGCTAGATATCGTAATCTAAGTGGGTAAGATGCTGGCTCACTAGCCTGGAGGTCGGGTGTTCAATCCCTGCATTGGTCGAGAAAGTTCATCCAGATTTTCCGGCGTGGTTCTCCCTTGTCAATGATGCAGGACGGAGGGCCTGACAAGGACAGCTGTCTAGTCGTTCGGATGGGATGAAAAACCAAAGACCTGTGTACACACGTAAAAGATCCCTTGACAGTTGGAATTCGATATAAGAGTAGGCTGTAGTGCCGCTGTCCGGGCAAAATTTCCCTCGTAGCACACTGTATGGCGTATGCCCATCTTCATTAGCTGAGTTCGGAGCAGAACAGTAGGACATTAAACCCCATTTCATTTCATTTCATTTCAGATATTGTAATTGTTTTTTTGATCACCTGATACTACCTCGTGCATCTATTTCAAACTACATGTATTTATATTTTAAAATGGAACAATATTTCATGCGAATGATTACCGCATTTAAATTAAATTCTGATTTTAAATTAAAGTGATTTCGAAGAAGAGACAATAGAATATCGAAGTCCAACAGCAGATAGAATTAAACGGCCGATAAAGAAAAATCGCAAGATTTTGTCCAGTGATTCCAATGATTCGACAGACATCAAAACACCTGAAATTACAGGTAAAATTTATAAGGTTACTTTTAATGTCCATAGTAGCAGGTTAGTTGTCCATAGTTACAGGTTAGTTGTCCTTGCCCTTGCCCATAGTTACAGGTAAGTTGTCCATGGTTACTAGGTGTCTATAGTTGTTGTTTAATATGTTTATGATTACTGTTTAATATGTCCATAGTTACAGGTTATATAGTTATCGTAGTTACAAGCTAGCAATCCATAGTTACTGTTTAGCATGTCCATAGTTACAGGTTAGTTGTCCATAGTTACAGGTTATATAGTTATCGTAGTTACAGGCTAGTAATCCATAGTTACTGTTAAGTATGTCCAGGTTAGATGTGTATAGTTACAGGTTAGATATCCACAGTTAGTGGTTATTATTATTATTATTACAGCATATGTATAGTGTGCCCTTTCATATAACATGTTCAGGGGCACTTTACAAAGTGACAATGTAATCATAAATAAACAACAAGATTATGGACATGTTAACGATTGTATACAGAGTCAGTTAAAAGCCTCATTAAATAAATGTGTTTTACGTTGTTTTTTAAAAGAAAGTAGAGATGTACAACATCTTAAACTAAATAGTAGATTATTCCATAAAACAGGTGCTTTATAACTAAAAGAGCGCTGACCATAAGAGACTAGTTGAACAGTTTTGGGCTTTAAAAGTAGTTTATCTGATGTACGTAATGTTCGGCCAGGTTAGATGGCTATGGTTATTGTTTAATAAGCCCATAGTTACAGATTAGCTGCCCATAGTTACTGTTTAATATGTCCATAGTTACTGTTTAGCATGTTCATAGTTACAGTTTAACGTTCCAAAGCTAAAGGTCAGATATCCATAGTAACAATTTAACTTTCCATAGTTACAGGTTAGATGTCTATGGTTAATGTTACTGTTAAAGATACATGTCTATATATTAATTGAGTAAATATTTATATCTAATGTGAAATTCTTCTAAATATATTTTAGGGACAGATTTATGGGCCGAAGTTTATTTACCAGAAGAAAAACAGTGGATATGTAAGTACACATACTTTTACACTTTCATTGAGATTTGTGTACCTTGAATAAATTATATATACCAGGTATTCCAGACACCCATCTCTCCTCAGAAATAAAAGCAATATTATCCCCCCCCCCCCCCTGCCACTTTGCACAATAATCTATTGTCTGATCGAATAACATACAATATTAAGTGTTATTTGTATTTCAGGTATTGATTGTATCAGTGAAGTTATAAATAAACCTTATGAAATAGAAGCAACAGCCACACCCCCTCTACACTATTGTCTAGCTTACAGTAATGGTAGGTTTTAGAAATAACGGCCCCACCCCCTCCACACACATGTCTGGCTTATAGTAATGGTAGGTATTACAAGTAACAGCCTCCCCCCCCCCATCTCTACACTACTGTCTAGCTTACAGTAATGGTAGGTATTACAATTAACGGCCCCACCCCCTCTACACTCATATCTGGCTTATAGTAATGGTAGGTATTACAAGTAACAGCCTCCCCCCCCCCATCTCTACACTACTGTCTAGCTTACAGTAATGGTAGGTATTACAATTAACGGCCCCACCCCCTCTACACTCATGTCTGGCTTATAGTAGTGGTAGGTATTACAAATAACAGCTTCACCCCCACCTCTACACTACTGTCTGGCTTACAGTAATGGTAGGTATTACAAGTATCTGACAAACGCATGTCCGACGAGCAAAATTTGAAACTGCATCCCTGGTCACACCTCTGTCCTCCGTTTCAAAATGATAAATTTTTCTTATCAAATTTTAACTTAAAGAGCATTTAGAAAATAATACCTGTTGTCTATGTAATTTTAGATGGAAGTGTTAAAGATGTGACCGCTCGCTATGCTTCAAACTGGATGTCACAGACACGTAAATTACGAGTTGATTCTGATTGGTGGAGAGAAACACTGGCCGTGTATCGAAGTCAAGAAGAACATAATCAACAAGATGACGAAAATATAAAAGGTAGAATAGATGCCTATTTTTAATGAGGGGGGAATTTTCCCTATTCTCTGTCATATTTAGTATGGTTGGGCCCTGGCTCCCTGCTGTAGACCCTCAAAAGAAATTATTAGGTGACAAATCAAGTACTCACAACCACTTATTCCTATAACCTCTTGTTGAATTGAGTGGTGAAATGTGTGCACTTTAGATCAGAAGGTTTGTCATTGAGTTTCGATCTAAAGCTTGTATGTCACATGGAGTAGGGGCATCTGCCTAACGTTGTGGGTTTTCTTGGGGTTCTCCGGTTTCCTCCTATTGCTAAAGACATCTAGGCACACGCGAATTATTGAAATAAAATTGTTTATCCTGAAAATGATATTTCCATTTATATCTCTCTGTTCCCCAACTCCCAAAACAGGGGGCAACTTTCATCTTTTAAGACTTATCTATTACCTGTTTGAATTTGAATATGATGAAGCTATATTAGTTGGTGTGATAATATTTTACCTGTTCCTCCCACATTTGTGGTGGGGTGAAGGTGGCAAAGTGGGTAAGATGCTGGCTCGCTAGCCTGGAGGTCGGGTGTTCGATCCCAGCATTTGCCGAGAAAGTTCATCCAGATTTTCTGGCGTGGTTCCCCCTTGTCAGTGATGCAGGACGGAGGGCCTGACAAGGTCCTGTGTACACATTGCCGTGCACATAAAAGATCCCTTGGCAGTTGGAATTTGATATAAGAGAAGGCCGTAGTACCACTGTCTGGGCAAAATTTCCCTCATAGCACACTGTATTGCGTATGCCCGTTTTCATTAGCCCAGTTCGGAGCAGAACAGTAGGACATTAAAGCCCATTTCATTTCATTTCTCATTTGTGGCAGATCTTCAAGTTTAGGAACCAGCATTAACTTCTTGAATTTTGTTTCATAAATGAAAATTTTAATTGTTAATTAACAATGAGTAAAATGACGGTATAAATAAAATTAATGATATGATGTTTTAGATCAGTTAGTCAACAGACCTTTACCAACCAGTATCTCACAGTTTAAAAACCATCCATTGTAAGTAACAAACTCTTATACCTTCAAATTATCATCAAATTATTATTCATCAGTAATTTAGTAACACGTGTCTGGCATATTAATCCCTAGACCCCCTGATACCACTTCTAAGTTGTTTATGAAGTTCATACAGATAACACTTTCTGTTGTACCTTTGTATTTTAATTTAAATTATTAAATACATCATATATTTATATAATTTTAGACATCTTCTACAGCTACATCTATAAATATAATTTTAGATATCTTCTACCGTGACATTTATATAACTTTAGATATGATGCATAGTGCCATTTATTTATATGATTTTAGATATGCTACAGCGTCATATATTTATATAATTTTAGATAAGATGCATAGTGCCATTTATTTATATAATCTTAGATATGATGCACAGTGCTTAGATATCTACTACAGTGACATTTATTTATATAATTTTAGATATGTTCTACAGCGCCATCTATTAAAGTTTGAAGCTATTTATCCACATGATGCTGCTCCTTGTGGCTTTGTCCGTAAAGAACCAGTTTACCCCCGGGAATGTGTGTATGTGGTAAGAATATATTTATTATAATTGTACTAGTTACTTTTAACAGTTCGTTTCCCCTCATGGGTTTTCTCCGGGTCCTCTGGTTCCTCTCACTTGCTAAAGACCCATATGACCTAGTTTGTGTTGAGTGAACATTAGACTCCATTTCTCTCTCTCACTTCTAACAGTTGTAGGTGATAGATTGTGCTGCGATGCAGCTGGGTGGATGTCCAAGTGATCTGTCATCATCACAAATATAACAATTTCGACCCAAGTGAAGAGCAAATTATGGAAATAATAATACGATACATTAATCCTCAAATGACCTAATTTTTGTCTCTCCCTTGTCACAAGTTCGACTTCACATTTTTAAGTGACAAGCAATCAAGTCACCACTGTGCACAAGTAAATTATGGAAATGAAAATATGATATATTAATCCTGAAATAACCTATAGTTTTTGTCTCTCCCTGTGCTGTACGTGTAGCAGTTTCGTGATGAGTCTTCAATTGGAAATGACAGATGCAGACATTATCCAACTGGATGCTAAGTGGGATCGACAGTATTAATACACAATACAACTACAAATTGTACAATATGTTAATTTGTTTGTTTCAGCTGCATTCTCGAGAAAATTGGAGAAAGGAAGGCAGATCTGTTATGGTAAGATCCAGTTCTATCAATTCAATCATAACACCCTAAAACATGACTTTCCCTTCAAAATCAAAATTTGTCACGCATTCTGGGACTTTTTTTATTTACTTTGAATTAGCAAGATATGAATTATACAAATAATAGGTTGTATTTACTTTAAATGAGCAAGGTTGACTACAAATAATAGGTCGTATTTACTTTGAATGAGCAAGATATTGATTATGCAAATTGTTAGCCTTTATTGTAATCATAATCATAATATTTATGGTAAATTACCTTCTATAATTATGTATTTGTGCATGCGCAGTGTTCAGGGCGGGAAGAGATACTTCTGCCTAGAGGGTTTTGGGAAGAGAACATGGCATCAGGCTCTCTGTATTATTATTAGTTTACTAATAAGTGATTTAAGTGTCATTTAAGTGTCAACACAAATAATAGGTAAATTTTTAGCCTTGTTGCCAGAGCTCACCATATCTTCCTAATGGTTATTAATATATTTGGTTTTTATTTAGATTGGTGAAGAACCATACAAAATGGTGAAATCTAGACCTAAATGGGTAAGTATACAAGTTAATATTGGTCTTCAGAATTTGCTTAATGATTTCCATTTTATAACCCTGATTGATACATGGGACACAAAATTTACATTGATGTTCTGGAATCACTTGCTGTATATATATTTTTCATGCAATATTGATTTTAGCTCATCTTGCCAATTATATCCTATATATCAAGTATCTCAGGATTCTCCAGTGGTTTAGGACGGTGGACCTTGCAGGGTACAGAGTCTAGTTGTTTGGATGGGATGAAAAACCAGTTTCTGTCTACATGTTGATCAGCATGAAAAAGAACCCTTGACAGCTGGAATTCAAACTAAATGTAGGCCGTAGTGTCGCTGTCCTGGCAAAATTTTATATTATAGCACTGTCTTCATTAGTCCAGTCGGCGGAGAAAAGTACTAGGACATGGTGGCTAAAAGTAAACAAACTTTCTTAAGCGTACACTTCACTTTTCCATTCTCCACTCGGGTGTAGTCATTATACAACATATATACCATTGTTTTATCATCTGAAGTTGAGGACATGACCCAAGCCATATTTCCAAATAAAAAACAATCGAATCGAATCAGTATCTTGTGATTCAATGCATCAATTCAACAATATATCGTGCAGCACTACTGCTCTTCTCTTCAACCATAATAAATATCATGCCTTAAATAATTAATTGAATATTTTTTATGGTGACGTTTAATTTTATTTCCAGAATAAACCCAAGGAAAATCCAGATGCATTGGATTTGGAGTTGTTTGGCGAATGGCAGACAGAGATCTATATTCCACCACCAGTAGTTGATGTAAGGCCTATTTTCATTGGATAACTAATAAACAATTCAGGCAAACAAAGTCTAATTTGAAAGACATTTTAAAGATAAACAAGCATTGTTTGTGTTAATATGGTTTCATCTTGGCTGTTTGAGTAAAGGGGGTTTGGATGGCTGAATGGTTAGCATGTGCGCTCTGTATCATAAAATTTGTCATTGAGTCAACTGGCGGAGTTTCGATTCCCCAGTTGTACGTGACAAGGAGTAGGGTCGCCTGTCCAACCTATTGGGTTTTTTCTGGGCCCTCTGGTTTCCTCCCACTGCTAAAGAACCCTACGCACAAGTGAATTATTGAAATAAAATTGAACCATATGTTAGTCCCGAAATGACCTAGTTTGTGTCTAGTGGACGTTAAACCCCATATCACTATCTCTCTCTATTTGAGTAAGACATCTTCATTAGCAAAAAAATTAGACGCCCAACCCCCATTTCATTTCATTAATTTGAGTAAGGATAGTTCTTGTGATGTGCAATTCAGTTTGTGATTTTACTTGATTGTTTTATAATTTCAGGGAAAGATACCGAGAAATGAGTATGGTAATGTTGAGCTCTTTAAACCATGGATGTTACCTGCTGGTACAGTTCATATAAAAGGTAAGCAAGCTATAAAGTTCTTTCTTTCTGATGGGGTTAATATACTATTCAAAAAAAGTAGGGGATATTTGATTTTTAAGTGTTATTAAAGTCACCTAATGAAACTGACGAAGAAACAAATGACAAAATGAAATGAAGTTCACATTCATCGATTTTTTCCAAATGATCATTAGACTAAGTAAGGCACAGACTGACCATTATAAGGGTAAAATGATACCCGGGGTCAAACAGCAAAGTTACCACAGCATCACAACCAAGTCAGTAACGGGTAAATCCTCCTCTGTTTGCCAAACAAGCATTGATCCGACGTGGCATACTCCTAATGAGACGTCTAAGGTCATTTTGGTCCAGATTGTCCCATTCCTGTTGCAACGCAGCAGCAAGTTCTTGGACATTGGCGGACGTTGTTGACGTTGACGTAACCTCTGTCCAAGCATGTCCCCGACATGCTCGATGGGGGAGAGGTCGGGACTCAGTGTTGGCCAAGGTAATGTGGTGATGTTCTGTTGTTGGAGGTAACCTGTAACGATCCTGGCCCTGTGACATCTTGCGTTGTCATCCTGGAAGATGAAACGGCGTCCATGACGTCGTGCGAACGGCACAACATGGACTGCCAAGATGTTGTCCCGGTAGTACTGGCCTGTAACACGCCCTGCAACAACATGTAAAGCCGTTCTTCCAGCAACAGTGATGCCTCCCCACACCATAACAGAACCACCCCCAAATCGATCATGTCTGATGACGTTAACGTCTTGGAAGCGCTCGTTTCGACGACGCCACACCCTCCTACGTCTGTCCAAAAAATCAACAGTGAACCTTGACTCATCTGAAAACATCACATTGCTCCAGCGTCGATTATCCCAGTGTTGACGATCCCTACACCAACGACGTCTTGCCTGAATGTGATGATCTCTCAAACAAGGGATCACGCGAGGACGTCGGGCGCGAAGGTGACCCCTATGCAGTCGATTCCGAATCGTCTGGCCACTCACTCTCACACCAGTGTCTGTTTGAAGACGAGCGCTGATCTGATTTGCTGTGACGACACGATTTCTCAAGGCCAAGGTACCGATAAATCGATCCTGGGCTTGAGTTGTCGCCCTTGGTCGACCTGAGCGTGGTCTGTCCTGTACAGATTGTGTATCACGGTATCTGGACCATAGCCTGCTTATGACAGACTGAGAAACATTCATCGTCCGCGCCACAACCGCCTGTGTTGTGCCGATCTGTAGCATGCCAAGGGCACGTAACCTTTCATTTTGGGTAAGCCGACGCATATCAAAATTTGTTTTCTGGTCACTAAAACAATTAAACTGATGTTTCCACCCTGGAATTCAATGCCACAATGACTGTAACATTCAAAGTCAGAGTCGTGCAAATCTTGGGTTGGACCCCCATGATGATCCCAAGCATCACCTGCATTCCATGCGGTAGCTATTGGTGCGTTTGGGCGTCACATGTAACTGGAAATGTTTCTTCTGTTAGGTTCTATAGTGACTTTTTTCGTAGTCATTTGCATATTTTAGTATTATGCCCCCAAAATCAAATATCCCCTACTTTTTTTGAATAGTATATATTTAGACCGACCTAGCAACATCAATTTAATACTTAAAAATGCTTGTTGATGTAAGTATTGCACCAAAGGTCCTTGATATTAGGAAGAATATATACTACCAAGCCAAGACATGAATAGCAGGAATTTCAGCAATTCTCGTTTCTTGTGTGTTGAGAGCTTAAAACATAATTTTTCTGTGGAAGATTTGAAATTAAGTGGGCTTTCAACATCAGCATCATTATTCTTCGCACAAACAACTATGTACTTTGAGAATATATTTCAGTGTTTAAAGAAATAAGCTTATTAACTCCCTGTTCTATATTATACATACATAATAATATGTTTGTTGTTACATTGTGATTGTGGAATTTTATGTTGCTCCCTGTGGGTGATTTAGGCAATATATCTTTTCTGATCCCAAATGTATACATTTGATATCTGTACTTTTGTTGAGGTGCAAAAGTTATCTATAATCTATATTGAATGTTGTGAAGAGAAAAGTCAGAATATTCATAGTAACTTTTAATATGATATTTTTATTTACAGTAACAGCATTAAATAGAATAGCCAAAAAGTTAGGTGTTGATTGCGTTGCTGCTATGACAGGCTGGGATTATCATGGTGGATTTTCACATGCTCTGTAAGTGGTTGTAACTTCAAATCCTAATTTATAAAGTTTAATTTGTCCTGATCATTATATGACTTTCAAATGTGGAATCTGTTGTAAAACTAATCAAAATCTAATTTGAATCAGATTGACTAAATATTCTAAACAACAGTTAATAGTAAACGTATATTCTTTTGTTCCTGATCCTAATCATGCATTTTTCAGGCAATGTTTTATTTGTCATGGCTGAATCCATGCTGAAGTGTACTCAAATTTTAAGTCATAAAAACAAAGAAATTGTATAATTGTAAACCTTTGTTATTGTTTTCTCCAGGGGTTTAGTTTGACATTTAAATGAATATCTTATATTTGAATTGTAGCCTAGAAGGATGGATAGTATGTGAGGAACATTCTGAAGCTTTAATGGCTGCCTGGGAAGAAGATCAGCTTATACAACAAGAAAAAGAAGCAGAAGTAAGTACACATGTAACCTACACATATTAACCCTTTATGACATGGTGACAGGTTCATCACATTTCACAAACAAGCAAAGTAAACAGGAGGTCACCAAGACCGTAAGCGAATTTTAATTATATGAGGCACGGTCACCAAACACTAATTAAGATTTCTGTAGATCTTGCTCACTGGGTACAGTTCTATTATTAGAATGGGTATAATAGAAATAAAGATACATTATGGGAGATTAGATAAAGAGCTGGCAGTTCTCATTATAATAGTTAAAAACTAGATAAAGTAAAGGGAATTTGCTGAAAATTTCAGTCAAATTGATCCACTCTGAACTGAGAATTTAGCAATTCAATTTTTCGGCCTAATCTCGATCATCATTACTAAAGTCGGTATGATAAAAAAACATAGTCTTGATTATCCATTTCATTATTTATCATGAATGAAAGTTGAGCAGCAAATTGGATCCTAATCCAGTAAATATCGCAGGCTAGCGAGGACATCGAGAGGTGATTATGGTCTGGATAAGTTAATTAATGTCTAATAAATAATTTAGATAACTTTTCAGGCATAAAGACAGATTTAGCTCTTGCATAATGTATATTTAATCACCTGTGAGTATGGGGCTGGCTCACAAATCCGGAATTTCTTCAGGATTTTCCAGCCTGGTTTCCCTTGTCAGTGATGCAGGACAGAGGGCCTTAAAAGGAAAAGCATCTAGTTGTCCGGATGGTACCGAAATCAAACGTCCTGTGTAGACCACTGGGAGCATGTTAAAGATTTCTTGACAGTTGCAAATCAAAGTAAGAACATGCTGAAATGCCACTGTGTAAATATCTCTAAATAGTCATTCCATTATGTATGGCTGTCCTCAATATCCCGGTTGTCATGGCTTAGTTATGGGCTAATAGATTGAAATATATATTTATATTTGCAGAAAAGAGAGAAGAGGGTTGTAGGTAACTGGAAGTTATTAATCAGAGGCTTGTTGATCAAAGATAAATTAAAACGTAAATTTGATCTACAGGTAAGTCAAAAAATCTTACAGTCTCACCCAAAACCACTTCTCAATTGAGGAGTTCACTTCTCGGTAGATAACAAATTTTTCTTGTGCTTAGATCTGTAAATAAGAAACTCTATGTAGTACCTATGCACAAAAGATCCCGTATTGGTCAAAGGACGGAAGCCACGGCCTTGGCCGAGAAAGTTCATCGGGATTTTCTGGTGTGGTTTCTCCTTGTCGGTGGTGCATGACGGAGGGTCTGACAAGGACAGCTGTCTAGTCGTTCGGATGGGACGAAAAACGGGGGTCCCGTGTACACATTGGCAAGCACGTAAAAAAAAAACTTGGCAGTTGGAATTCGATATAAGAGTAGGCCATAGTGCCGATGCCCAGGCAAAATTTCCCTCATAGCACACTGTATGGCGTATGCCTGTCTTCATAAGCCGGGAATCACATGGCTAAGTGGGTAAGACGCTAGCTCGCTAGCCTGGAGGTCGGGTGTTCGATCCCTGCATTGGCCGAGAAAGTTCATCCAGATTTTCCGACGTGGTTCTCCCTTGTCAGTGATGCAGGACGGAGGGCCTGACAAGGAAAGCTGTCTAGTCGTTCGGATGGGACGAAAAACCGAGGTCCCGTGTGCACATTGGCGTGCACGTAAAAGATCCCTTGGCAGTTGGAATTCGATATAAGAGTAGGCCGTAGTGCCGCTGTCCGGCCAAAATTTCCCTCATAGCACACTGTATGGCGTATGCCCGTCTTCATTTGCCCAGGTTAGGAGCAGAACAGTAGGACGTTAAACCCCATTTCATTTCTTCATAAGCCCAGTCAGAGCAGAACAGTAGGACATTTAACTTCATTTCATTTGGTCAAAGGACTTTTTCCTGCTCCGTCCCAACAGATTGGAATGATCTGCCACAGGAAATAAGGAATTGTCCATATTTTGTGTTTAGATCCAGATTTTAACATTTTTAGTTTAAGAAAGCATTTATTTGTGATAGTTTTTGGACTGTGCCTTGAAAATGATCATGCATGGATATTGCACAATACCTGTATTTAAAAAGATGGATTATTATTACAGTCCTTCGTGTTTATAAAATTGTGCGGGAGCCATAAAAAGCTCCTGATACCTTGAATATATGCAGTTTAAAAGTAAACAAAAACTGAAAGTAGTTTATTAATCTCAAAATTTAGGAGAGCGATTTAGCTAATTTGCAGGAGTCTTTAATGACTCCTTCGAAGGAAAGCCGACGTGCGTCGAGAGGAGCAGAAGCGAAAGCTCCCCTTAAACGTGAAGGACTGTTATTATCATAAGGGCACATCATTTGCCGGGTTATCGCCATATAATAATAATTTTTCAGTCTAATGATTAATTCCTATGATTGGTAGAAATGTCTATATTAATTTCGATTTCTTTTTTTTTTCCCCCTCTACCAGGAAGCAGTTGTGAAGGAGAAACAAGAAGTACCTGTTCGTAAAAATAAGAAAACAAAAAAAGAGGAAGAACCAGCTAATGATGTGGCTTTATCGTGGCCACGGAGACAGATGAAACCAGATGATGCAACAACCAGTAAACATTTTATTGTCGAAACTATGTAATTATTTTGTTTGCTGATTTATAATTATTTCCATCAGCTGCATAGCATTTACTTTGCTAGCTAATTTGTAATTGCCAGTACTTCATTAGCTGAATTAATAATAAGAGATTTATATGGCGCAAGATTACACTAAAGTTTGTAATGTGCTTTCATTTAACTAAGACTATGAAAGAACTAATTGTTGAATAGGTATGTTTTCAACTCGCGTTTGAATTGGTCAACAGATTTAACCATTCGTAATTACCTTGGGAAGAATTGTCAGTACTTAATAAGCTGAATTATAATTACTTTGCTTACTAATTTGTAATTGCCAGTACTTCATTAGCTAATTTGAAATGAATTACTTTGGCAGCTAATTTGTAATTGCCAGTACTTTATTAGTTGAATTGTAATTGCGAGTACTTCATTAGTCGAACTTAATTACTTTGTTAGCTTTTTTGTAATTACTTTGAGGCTAGCTCTCCTGGATATTTTAGAATTATGTCTACACCAGACTTGGAAAAGATGATATGTTGCTTAGCTTCATCTGCATCTTGTTGTTACTGGTATATTTTGTCAACCTAAAATTAAGATTGCTTTCAACATTTTTCTGCTTTTGAGAAAATTGGGTTTAAAAGTTTGAAATTCTCTAGAACAATTTATTAATAATGTAATTAAACAAATGGTGCTCTTAATAGATATTTGTATATTTAGAATTTGATGTACATATGAATATTAGATTTTTATTGTTTCATGATTAATGTGCTGTACTGGTATGTCCAGGATTTATGCATCACTATTAAAAGGACAGTGGTTTTATCTTCCAGCATCTCCACATAAAAAAAGTACATTAATTAATCATTGTCATCCCAGGTTAGAAATCTTCCATGAACAAAGGCCTTCAGCAATCAACAATAATGTGGGAAAACGTCATGCTTTTAGAATAAACTAGTGATTGTATCCCATAAAAACTGTGTTCTGTTAATGGATTTTATATGTTAGATTATTTGCCCGAGCTCCACAACCACCCCTCTCAGTTGGTTTAATATTAAACCTCTATTACTATTTCTTTCATTTTTTTTATTTTCATGTGTATTCTGCATTGTACTATGCAATTTGTAGACTAATATCAGGGATACCATTATTGATTCATTATAGAAATGTAGATGTAAAGCTATTTTCTAAATGCAATTAAATCACCAAACCAGACATTAAGCGAATGGCAAGGGATTAAATCAATGGAGCTAACTGTAGACAGGCAGTCTAAGTTTAGTATGCCTGAAGCTGCTGATCATCAATTGCATTTTTCAGACAATTAGTTTTCACTGCTTAATCATTCATCTAGGAAATGACAGGGTTGTGAATATATTGAACAAAATTCTAAATGCTCAAGTTATTTTATTGACATTGTTAAAAAAAATCATTCAATTTATATCTCATTGTTTATACACACAGCATTTATCCATTAATAAATATTCTATCACACTGTTATAACTTGTTGAGTTTGTTGTTTTTTTAAATTAACTCCTAAACTATTCAGAACATAAAGAAACAGATTTCCACTTGAAAACCCCCAAAGCTGAAGTAAATATGCCTTTTATAACACATGTACATGTAATGCACGATTGGTGGAAATAAACACATGTGCAATTACTGCAATAACAGATACTTCCACCTCTTAATCATACTCTTTTTCACCTTTGCATTTTGTATGCTTCCCTCAAAAGGCATTTCAATGCAATCAAATTGTATTCTATTCTACACTAACATGATTAAATGACATATTTAACTGGTCACCTTCACAAATCCATTTGACATATGAACATGTATCCAGGTTTATAATGCAGACTGTTTTAAATAATGTTTGATCAATGGTCACACCCCAATGAAATTAATCACATGTATACACGTTATGTTTGGTTTGTTTCAGGGGCCTTCAGAATTCTTTCCTTTTCTTTAGCCACCAAATCATCCATGTCCTGTTAAATAAATTGAAAAGCTTCTTTAAAAATACATCATTATGTACATTTATCTGAGAAACCATTAGAAAGCATGCAGGCATGACTTCCTTCAATCTCCATATTGCTCTCTAAATATGCTATAGAAAACCTATAACTCCAGTCCTCACTTACAATAGATGCACAATTCACAACAAAATACAACACCAGGTATATAGAGATATAACTACTCCTCTGTTATTTAACAATATATACAGTTGTATACAGATAACTGTACACTCCATTCATTGTTTTGCTCAGGGCTATTCCATTTTAATATACCTACATGTTGGGTTGGAATTAAGTACATTGTACTGTACATGTATTTGTAGAGTGGGTTTGGTATGAAATTTGTAATTGTGTCTCAGAATTACCTGTAGTGGTTTATAATAAAGGTGAACGGCCTGAGATCCAAGAAACATTGAAAATAAAGCTGCAGCCGAGAAGCTAAAATAACGAGTTAAACTAACACCAGCTGGCATTCTTGTATTTTATAGTAATCTTAAGAATTTAAATCTTATGCTTGACTGATTTCTGTTGTTCAGCTATTTCCCCTTCAGCTAATTCCCTTGCTTTTCTTCTTTTATAAACTTTATCTGAAAGCATAAACGATATTATAAAAACACTTAAGATTTCAAGGTGGGATGTTTCAATCTTTCATCAAATTTACTACAATAATTATGAAGTCTCTCTGATCACGTTTTTTTCTCAGACTCAAATCGATTATATGTTTGAGCACCAAAGCCTAAAAAACCTGATTACATAACCTTAAATCAACTGATAGCCCATATTCATTACATACAATAAAATTTGAATGACTCGAGAAATCTACGGGTCGACTTACCACAATATTAAGATGTTTTAGGCAACTTAATGTCAATAGAACAGGCTACATGTCTACTTTCATTTTAAATATATTGTAACATCAGTTTTGATAAAAACAAAGTTTTCGGTGTGGATTTCCGAGAAAAATCGACCAATCAATAATAATAACATGTAATAATTATAACCTGTATTAAAATACTAACAGAAATTTGTTTCCCCAACTCTCCAATTTACCATACTAAATTCAAGGGCAGCCCCAAGAACGAAGAATCCTGGCAAAAAACGATAAACTCCTAAAGCTTTTCCTGGCCACTTTTCAACAATATATAAAATAGTTTTACTAAAGACCATTCTTTAGATGTCAACTATAAATTTCTGTCTTCAGATACCCATACTACACGCAATCAACGGGGCGAGAACCCGTTAAATAACATTACGTAACTCTCCAACGGTTTTCTTCATGCTTCACAGGGCGCAGACATCTTGTTTGTTAATCCGCATGCGCGATATTCCTAACTCGTCAGTAAATGTTGTTTGATTGGTTAAGAGGCCAACTTTCTGACCAATGAAATCCATGGAGAGAATATTTGGGTTGCAAACAAAGCTGAATGCAAGGTGCTTTATGCCGAAGAAAATCTGTGAAAAAATAACGGTGTGTAAGTGAGTATTGTTCTAATTTTAATCCGTTAATAGATACTTATACCTTCTTGTGCTTTCAACAATCGCTTGATGAAGTCAATAACTTCATTGATGGGGATGCGATCAAGAAACAAAAGTCAGCAATTGAAGTATTGACTAGGCTATCTTGAGTCATTCTTTTATGTTACGGTATGTCAAAACACAATTCCCAAAACCCAGCCACACGTCTCCAGACTGTTTATATTTAACTTCGGGAAATGTTGACTCGAGATTAAGGATACCTACACTCTATATATTTTTTTTTCATTAAAAACTCATAATTTAGACGAGAAGAAGACATTTTCAGTTCTTTGAATATTAGAATATAAGATTTTTTTTACTCACTGGCCCTGATCACCTTATTTTCAATTGATTTAAATGTCTTTCTCTTAATTTTCAACCACCAAATTGGCTTACTTCACAGCATCGTAAGCCAACCTGGAAAACGAAGGTCTAGCGTTCAATCTTCTTGTTGGACAACTGGTTGTCTGTGGGTTTTCCAGCATGGTTTCCCCTTGTTAGTGTTCTTGGATGGAGGGCCTGGAAGGGAACATTGTCTAGTCATTCAAATAGACAAAAAAACATGGTACAATGTATTGGCGTGTATGTGTAAAAGAACCCTTACATAGTTGTAATTCGAAATAGAAGCTTATTTGCTATTGTACCATAGTCCTAATCTTTAAATGCGCATAATTCAGATCAGTATTGGCGGTGCAGTGACTAAACCAGTTGCTTGCTGATACTGGAGGTATCGTGTTCAAACCCTGTGTTGACCAATAAAGTTCATCAGGATTTTCCGTCTTGATTTCTCCTTGTCAATTGTACAAGACCAATGGCCTGGCATGGCAACATGTAGTCGTCAGATGGGACGAAAACCTGAGGTCCGGCATACACATCGGCATGTATGTAAAAGAACCGATAGTTGAAATTTGATAAAAGAGTAGGCTGTAGTGCAAAATTTGCCTCATAGCACACTGTATGGAATATGCCTGTCTTCATTAGCCCAAATAATATTGGTCCATTATGTTATTTGATGATAGTATGTAATAAACATTTGATTGTGTAAGCTTATGGTCTGAATTCTTCATTATTAAATTTTAATCTGGTATGTTGGGGTTTTAGATGTTGTCTTTTTCAAAACCAGACAAAATTTCATTTTTGAAAAAAAAAGGTTTTGTTGTGTCTCAGTCAAAACACCATTGATCCCCATTAGAGACAGAATTTAAAATTAGCTCATAACAGTTTTCAGTACCGATAATCCTTGTATACATGACAATATGTTTATTTGTAATTGTAGGTTTCAACAGTTTGGTAAAAGATGGCTGCTCCAGCAGCGATACCGGTATCGCTATATCAGGATTCTATATCACAGAGGTATGAACAGTTGGCACCTGAAATATTTTTCTCATGTGTAATCCAGTCTAGTGGACATTGTACCAAGACTGACTGAAAAATTTAAATGAGTTATTCTCTGAAAATTACCCTTTCGTGGCTCTTATTTCAATTAAAATTGCTTATACATTTGATAAAAATAATTTCCATATTGAAAAGACATTACGTGTGATATAAAACTGGTGGGTACAAGACAGGGCCCTTCAGAGGAAAAAAATGTGCTGGGGCGAGAACTTTTTTGCCCCCACCCCTCCCTCCCTCCTTTCCAACACTAAGTCATATCTAGATGATTCACTAGCAGATTGTGATAAAGCAAAAACATTTGTACATACTTATATAAGCTTCAAAGGAACAATAAAAAATTCATGCATAATTGCCCATATCAATTTTGAACTTAGATATTCATGGGCCCAATAGACTCATATTGGCCCTTGGGCGGCACACCAGCTGCACCCCCCTCTCGTAAGACCTGGTACAAGATTATCTCTTAACCCTCATTAAATTTGGAGCTGATAACTGGATAGTTTCTGTAGTGGAAATTGAATGCCAGCTTGATGTGCGGATTGGTATTCTGATAACAGAATTGCGTCTGGTCCTGTACAATGTAGTGTGAGATGATCCCGTGCAGGGGCTTCATGTAATGAATTTTCAAGGTTAATATTGAATTGGGACAATTGTTTTTTTTATTTCAGCTTAAATGCGGTTATAGAAGAAAGAACTCCCCAGATGCCAGTATTTAATCAAGCTACGTCAAAAACAACACCTAAAAAACCTCGAGCCAAACGCAAGCCAAAAGTAAAACAAGAGCCTGGTATAAAAAGAGAACCTACAGACTGGTAAATATCTTGAAATCATTTTAATTTGACTATTTTAAGAAGTGATATTGTCTGGGAAGTAAACAAGATTTTTCGTGCAAAGAAAATTATTTCTCTCCTTTATTATTTAGTCACATGGGAGCCACGGTGGCTAAGTGGGTAAGAAGCTGACTCGCTAGTCTGCATTGGTAGGGTGGCCCATGTGCTCTACAGAAATAAAGTCCACCGCTGATAGTTCGAGACTACCACTGAAGCGTACACATTCGCCGTGCCGAGACCAACTTTCTGACAATATGATACTATAAATAGCCATGGCACGTGCAATTCTCTACAAATCTATCAACTATTACAGCCGTAAAAAATTTATTGTTGACGATTTTGAATAGCAGTGAAATTAAGCTTCTTGGTTATTACAGCAGATTTAGAAATTACGTTCGTTTCATTTTTTAAATCGCTTTATCATTAACTGTACCGTTAAGAGCGGCATCTTTTGGTTTAGTACAAATAATATCTCTGAATCACTCGGATTAGACAGGAACATGATACTTGCAGTAGTTTCATTTTACTTTTACAAGGTTCTTAAAACGATTGTTGAGCTACCTAACGTGCTTATTTCTAAATTCAATTTCTTGTTCTAGCTTTCTGTTATGTTTCGTAAAAAAGTAGTCTTGATTATCCCGACCTGTCAATCAGACGTAGAATGGTCGATAGACTGGTTAAGCGAGACTAATTTCAAAACAAGGGCACGTAACCTATCTTTTACTCAAAAGTGTCTGGATGTAATGGACGACACTTGGAACCAGTTTTCAGTCTATTATTTATAGATGATTAATGGTCATAGCTTATTAAGTACAACATGATCGTTTATTTAGTGACTATAATTGTGTGAAACTGATTTGAGGCTTGGCATATATATAAATATTGTGGCGTAATTGTCGAGATATAAGGAGATATATGGAGATATTTATTTATGGTGGGTCACCCTAGCATTGGCCGAGAAAGTTCATCAGACTTTTTCGGGGTGGTTTCCCCTTGTCTGTGGTGCAGGACGGAGGGCCTGACAAGGACAGCTGTCTAGTCGAGGACCTGTGTATACATTTGTGTGCATGTAAAAGATCCTTTGGCAGTTGGAATTTGATATAATAGTAGGCCATAGTGCTGCTGCTCGGGCAAAATTTCCCTCATAGCACACTGTATGGCATATGATCCTGGTGTAGTACAGACAAATAAAACAAAATTTTGAACTGTAAAAAAAAAAAAAAACGAAAAAGGATCTGTGTTTTAAATCAGATTGTTATTTCTGGACATTTTGCCTGATATCTGTTATAACTAAAATCCTTAATTCCAGGCAGTAATAAGAATTAAAAAAATGTTGCTTTGGTCCATGGTCACTTCTTTTGAAATTGTCAATAACAAACCCCCTAAAAGTATTGGACTGATTTATTTCCTGATATTTTCAGGTCAGCGTTTGATGTCAATACAGAAAGTATGGTACAATTACCAGAAGGCTGCGAAGTTCCGATTAAAAAACTGAAACAAGAGAAGATAACTGATCATTTACCAAAAGTTAAGAAGAAACATGACAGATTTCACGGGATGCCTGAAGAAGAAGTGGCCAAAAGATTGTTACCAGATCATCTAGCAGAGAATCTTGATATTGTTATTGTGAGTGTTACACATATAAAATAATATTAGTTAATTCATTCTAAATCTCAAACTATTTTCTGCTTCCCCATGTCAGTTGTGGAGGATGGAAGGGACTGACAAGGAATTGTTCATTCTTTCAAACTCTCTCAAACATGTTTTCTAGTACTTCCCTTTTTTTGCTTCCCCTTGTAAGTGGTGGAGGATAGAGTGACTGACAAGTAATATTTCATTCATTCAGACTCTCTCAAAACATGTTTTTTGCTTCCCCTTGTAAGTGGTGGAGGAGAAAGTGACTGACAAGGAATATTTCATTCATTCAGACTCTCTCAAAACATGTTTTTTGCTTCCCCTTGTAAGTGGTGGAGGATAGAGTGACTGACAAGTAATATTTCATTCATTCAGACTCTCTCAAAACATGTTTTCTGCTTCCCCTTGTAAGTGGTGGAGGATAGAGGGTCATAGTTAATTTTTTCAAACTCTCTTAAACATATCTTCTGTTTGTGATGTACATGTAGATATAAGTGTGATTTAAAGGTTGAGAGTAAGACAATAAGTACAGTAAAATATTGATGCTGCTCAAAGACCTTAAAATAGAGTACACAAACGTACATTTCATTGAACTCATCACATCACTCTCCATATTGTATAAATAAAGCCCATACTGTTATTTGAAAAAAATTGTATGCCAAGATAGAAGGATGACATTACGTCTCTATTTTAAGCTGTATTAAAGGCTCAATACCACTCTTGTTGTAACTGAATAATATGTCCCAATCTTTATTCTGGTCAACAAATTGTACTATTTTAGAATATTTCAATTAATTGATGATACAAATTTCATCTTAACACACCTTATTTAAAATTTTTGAAAAATTCAACATAATGGTTTGAAACGTCTAATGTAAACCTTTTCAAATGAAACTTCAATTTAAAAATATTTTCGAACCCTCTGGACAAGTAAAATTGGATGTAATGGATAATTCACATAACAGGTAGGACACTTAAACATCTAGTACTTAGATAGAGATATTATTTATTTTCTGGAGCTTTCAAGCCAGCAAGAGTGTTATTGTCCCTTTAAAGCATCTAGGGCCACAATAATTCCTGTTATTGCATAAGATTTTGAAAAACCAGAACACAATGGATAGTCAGACATAATTTTTGAATTGTTTGTCTGTCTTTAAGCAGTCAAATTACTGGGAAAGTTTTTGAACACGTCCCCTTAAGCACAATTCACACTCAAACTTACTCATGATATTTGATTTCAGTTGAATGAAAAAACATATGTTTGCATTTGTGAGGTCAATTAAACATATTGTTAATAATGTTGAACATTTTCTTCTCCAGGTGGGGATTAATCCAGGGTTATTTGCTGCGTATGTGGGACATCATTACGCTGGTCCTGGTAATCATTTCTGTAAGTAGACACTTGATTATTCTCTATGACCAAGTCTGGACATAAGCAATCTGATTATAATACAGACCTACATTTCGTTTCTTTTTTTTATACTTTCGATGGCCTACACTACATGAAGATATGACAGGTTGTAGCGATAGGTCGCGTCATAGGTCACACGAGCGGCTTTTGACCCTATGATGTCAGACATTTGATTAACCAATCAGCGTTGATGTTACTAGTGGATTACCCACAGTTCTGTGCAAAACGCGCCTATAGCTCGCCGTTACAGACCGTTTCATTGCCTAAGCCCTCACACCATTCAGAACATGTCAATGATAACAATTCTTTCAGATCCTAGTGTAGTAAAGACAAGTAAAACGGAATTTTGAACTATAAAAACAAAACAAAATAGGATCTGTGTTTTGATCAGGTTGGGACATAAGGCACCTGTCACAGACAATGTCAGACTAAAATTATCATAAACATTTATATTATAATACATGTATATATACTAATGTCCAAAAGAAAGTATACACACTAAAATTATGACTAAGTTTTGTTTAGATTAAAAACATTTGATAAAACATTACTAAGTTTGTCTCTTGCGTCCAAACTCAACATTTCTTAGCAAAATAAAAAAGCGAAACAGATTGACCTAGTACAATGGAAAACGACTTTGGTTGATGCAGCACGAAATGTATAGTGTATACTTTCTTTTGGACATTAGTATACATTGTGTGATATTTGTATCTGACAACGTCTGTAACAAGTGTCTGATGTCCAGGTTTGTGTATATGTCTTGTGTTCATTTGTACTTGAAAAAGTCTGTGACAGGTTCCTTATGTCCAGACTTCTCTATGACTGACATTATTCGGCCTTTATTTCAAATTCTTACTTATTTTTTTGTGTTCAATAAATATTCAATTTATAATAATTATGTGTATTTCTTGAAAATGAAAAAACAGCTAAATTTTGACAAAATAAAAACAAGAAAACATAAACCGCCCTCACGCATCAAATTTCTTAAAACGATTTTATGGCTAAATGCTTTCCTTTTAAATCCAACTGTATATAAGCCAGAAGATTATATCCTATTAATATTTTCTTAATTAAATTCTAAATAATCAATGAGTACATATTGGCATGGATCAAGCTGTGAAAAATTTGAAATGTTATCTGAAAAATGTGATTGACGATCAGAGGTTTTAGACATAATTTTTTGCAATCAATTAGTGACTTGATCTACCTTGCAGGAACATATTAATTAAACGGGGTTTCTATTAACAGGGAAATGTCTGTATTTATCTGGTCTGATACCTGAACCAATGAACGCCTATGAAGATTTTAAATTATTAGAACATGGTATTGGATTTACCAACATGTGCGCTCGAACAACGAGAGGAAGTGCTGATCTCAAAACGTAAGTTTTATATCATATGCCAGCAAATCTTTTCGAAAACTTCGCCTGTCCAACCTCGTGGGTTTTCTCCGGGTCCTCCGGTTTCCTCCCACTGCTAAAGACCCCTACGCGCAAGCGAATTATGTTAATAAAATTAAACCATATGTTAGTCCCGAAATGACCTAGTTTGTGTCGAGTGGACGTTAAACCCCATTTCTCTCTCTCTCTATTTTCGAAAACTACACTGTAGTCAGAGTTTGAAATTTTTCGCTTTGGTCTATTTTTTTTTGGTGTGGACTGATGGTTACTCGATGGGTAAGATGCTGACTGACTAACCAGGAAGTCTTGGGTGGAATTCCGGTGTTGGCCGAAAATTTCCCGGCAGGTTTCCCCGTTATAATGGTGCAGTGTGGAAGGTCTCACAAAGAAAAAGTGTTCAGTTGTTTGGATGGAATGGAATTGATGTTCCATGAATAGCATTAGCAGTGTGCTTATCTTCATTAGCCCGGTTGATACAGAAACACAAAACAATTATCCTAATTAAAGCGGCATTATGTCAAATTAGATAAAGAGCTAACAGTTCTCACTATAATGTTTAAAAAATAAATAATGTAAAAGGAATATGCTGAAAATTTCAGTTAAATTAATTTGAGACGGGAAATTCTGATTTCAATAACACTGTAGCCTTGATTGTCATTGGTACCTTTGTTATGATAATAAACAAAGTCTCGATTATCAATTTTTACGATTAATCATCAACTGTCGTTGAACCGTAGATCCGATTCAAATTGAGAGTTGATTATGGTCTTGTCATTTTAATAAAAGTCTAATTAATAGTTTATATAACATCTAAGGCTTAAAGAAGGACCTGCAATAGGCAGATTTAACTCTTGCATAACGTATGTTTAAGATGGATGCCTGATATTAGTTGTGAATTTTAATCACTTGTTTTTCCAGGAAGGAAATTAAAGAGGGTGGAGCTATACTGAAAGAAAAACTGTTAAAATATAAACCTAAAATAGCAGCATTTAATGGAAAAGGTTTGTTATTTATCATTTTTTGAGGGAAGTGATGGTGAGAGGGGTGTTGTTGTTTATATCATAGAATGGAACTTAGTCATTGCAAAATTAAGAATACAAATACATACGGTGAATAATCCCTCAACATTGATGTAAGCATATATTTTCATTCAGACTTGCTGAGAGACTACACAAAAATTGTCTTCAGTTGGGATATGATTTGGAGGTAGTATTCATTCACTGTTCTGCCATTTTGATTGGAATATTGATATTTTATTGCAGGTATTTATGAAGTGTTTGTCGGCCATAAAAAATTTAGTATTGGAAAACAACCTGAAAAGTTAGAAGGCACAGATACTGTAAGTGTGGTGTTCTTCATTTCTAAACCTTGAAATTAAATCAAAATTATCATTTTTATCCTGAGATTTATTGATTGGAACTTAAAATTTAGTACTATTTTTAGCTGTTTTACATCATATCTAATGAATAACATACGTTTGATGGCATAATCCACGCTAAAAGGTACTCGGATTGATTATATATTATTTAATTAAGAAAACAATATTGTAGTTTGCAAGCAATGGTCTTGATAACTTTTCGAACTTGATTAACAGAATTTGACAGACATTACAACAAAGATCACTATTGTCAATCGAAAATTCCCTGCCAACGCATAATATATGGGGCGCTTAAACTTTGCTTTTAGCAGTAATAGGTATTAGATACTAGATGATCTGGACTAAACTAGCAAAGAAATGTCGAAAAAGCTGTCAACAACTTTTTACAGTTAAAAAAGGGACATAAATCTATAATTAGCATTTGTGTGAATCAAGTTAGCTACTTTGTAGCAAATTGATTAGCGTTACTTTGTAGCATATTGATTAGCAACGGGCAAGATTTGATTTGCAAAGTGTGATGCAAATCCAGTTATCGAGACTCCTGTTTGCAAGGGATTAAAAATCCCTCAAATGACAATCAGTGCCTCTTATTATCAAATGAATTTGTAAACTTTCATGAAGTAAAATGAAGAAATTTTCTACTAATATAATCTGGTCGTGAGTCTCCAGTAGTGATTTGATTATTTTGACATCTATGTTTGTAGGTTGTTTATGTGATGCCTTCATCCAGTGCAAGATGTGCTCAACTACCTCGGGCTGTGGATAAAGTTCCATTTTATGCAGCTCTGAAAAAATTACGAGATCATCTGAAAGGCGATATCAAGGAATTAGATGAATCGGAAGTTGTGTTTCCTAAATTAGAACTGAAAGTTAAGAAAGAGGAACCTACTGATGAAGGCTACAATGCTGCGCTACAAGGAACTTCTGTGAAATTGGAAAATGGGGAACAATCAAAACCTAAACCAAAGAAAAAGCGAAATCGTAAATCGGCTGAAGCAACCGTCACATCCGGGGAAGTAGCTAAACCATACTCAGGGGAAGTAAATCATCCTTATTCAGGAGAGGTTACTCAACCATACTCAGGAGCAATACCTCCACATTATCCTGGACCAATAACATGTCAAAGTGGACCAACGGTTCCATACATTAAACAGGAGAGACCATTTCAATCTCAGGACTATGGAGGTGCTAATTATGCAAATAACTTTCCATATACAACTAACGGCATGACACTGCCATCTACTTTGACGTCACAATATGCAATGTCACAAGCTATGTCCCAGGCTCCATATCCGTTTCCTCCATTCCGTCCTCCAATCACACAATCCAACTTAATGTTTAATCCACACCCTTCCCAAATACCAGACTACACACAGCATCAGATGGCTCACATGTCTAATAATGGCTTCCAACCAAACTGGAATCAGTTTCAGCCACTTCCTTACCCTTATCCACTACCAAAAAACAATGCAACCAATCAAATAACAGAACCCAGCAACCAGGTTCCAACATCTAGTCAATCGAGGGATTCCCGCACCAGCCCTGATAACATGCTTACATCTAGTTCTAGTCAATCTGAAAACAGAAATACAAGCCCTGTAAACTTGGTCACCATGGCAACCAGTCAATCTATGAACAATTACTCAAATCACATTAACTTAGTCTCCATGGCAACCAGTCAATCTATGCACACAGACACAGATCCCATTAACTTGGTCTCTATGGCAACTCGTCAATCAACGAACTCTAATGCCACTTATCCCACGATAAAAAGTGAACCAATAGATGACGGCTATAAAGAATGTCACCTGACACAGCTTTGATTGGTTAAATGATTAAAATATTGATTGATAGTGTTGATGTTTACATGCAGTAAACAGAATCTTTTAATCCATTAAAAGGAAACTTTAGTTTTGGAGAGTGAAACTTGATTAACAGAGCTCTTAAATGATAGTGCATTGAATCCTGAAAACATACACTTTCAAGGAAGAGTAGAATAGCAGATCTCGGGACAATTTATGTAGAGCTGACATTTTGCCATGTTTGGTGCTAAGAACTACACTTTAAAACCAAAGACTGAGAGAAATCCTGTATAAAATTACATGTACGTGTAGTCTTATGAGCTGAACATTTGATAATTTCCTGATAAATATCAATGCCAAAAAAATAGAGAAAGGTTCTAAATGTAAATCTAAAATTGTTTGCAAATGCAGGCCTGGAAATAATGATTCTAGTTGTAGGTCTACCTGACAAATTGTAAGGCACTATTGAACTAGTATGCCTTATTTCAAGGCTAGAGCAAAAATCATCTACAGATTTTTAATTATTTAAGAATAGAATTTTATTTGATTTGTCAAACAGGAAATGAATGTGGCTGTATATCTCTAGAAATGTAGATATTTATGTATGAATTGTATGTTTGTTTGTGAATGTGTTAGTGGATAAATAAGTGTATGTTTGTTTGTTGGGTATAATTTAAATCATGCTTACATTCTACATTTCATCTGTCATTGATCATCAGGACAACTTTCAATAATTAGAAATGTTATAAGTAAAGAAATATGATTTCATAAAACACTAAACATTATAGAATACAATTACTGAATTTAATAGTAATGTTATAACAATGATTCACTTGTTAAAAATCATTTTGATTATCCATTTTCAAAGGCTTGGTAACGAAAAATTCAGTAATTCTATCGCATAAAATGATGAGGTTTTTTTGTAATGTGGCCAATTACTATAATACGGCTTAAACAATTTAACATCTTTCAAAATTATTTATCAATCAAAAGACACCTGTTATCATGTGTGGTCTTTATGACCTACATGTATAAGGGTGTGCAGTGTGTTTTTTCAGTGTGATTATTGTTGGATTACAATGTAGAATGTTTATAAGTTAAAGAGTAGTATATTATAAAGATGATATAATTTTAAATATTATTTATAGATTGTCTTTATTAGATTTGTTAGTTAATCATATTTAGTTGTTTTTATTTTATCCTTACATTCATTATTATCTTCTATCTCTTTTTTTTTTTTCTAAGTGCTGACTGAATGATGTTTATGGACCAGGAACTGGGCCTCTAGTGCTACTAATTACATTGTTGTTTTTTGGGGCAGTGCTCTTTGAAAAAAAGTATAAAGCACAAATTCATGTAGGGTCTACATGCTTATTTCTTGGATGATTGTGCATCTCTTGACAGACTTTCATTTTTGATTTGACATCAAAATTCCAAAATTGCTGCAATGATGACATGCTCGGTTTCTGGTCCATAGTATGTACATGTACATTGTATATTCAAAAGAATCTCTATTTACGTAATTTTCGATTTGAAAATCTAATAGGAAAATAAATTACCTTGGCTAATACAACCATGTTGGATAATAATGTAAGCCTAATGTGAACAAAATCATCTAGAACACTATGTAACTCCATGGTATGACTTACAGGAAAATTTTAATACCTTAGGGATGACTTAATTTTCCAAGAATTCCTCTGAAAATTAAAGTCCAATTTTTCAAACCCTTTACACCGAAACATTGGTTATTTATATTTTTCACATGGTAAATTCTATTTTATTCATACGCATAGAATATTTGCAAGAAATTAACTGGAAAATATTAAAGCGGAAATTGCAAATTTTTAAGTTATATTTTTAAAATTTATTAAAATAAAGCCTGAAAATAGATGGTATCCATAAACAGCCCTACCTTGTTAAAGAATAATCCTATTAATCCTATAATTCACTATTGCCATCTGAGAAATTGGCAAAAATATCATTTTCCTCTTCATTTTCAAACGTTTGAAAAAAGCTACTCCATGGTGGAGAATAGAAAACAAGGGAGGTAATTGGGAGGTAATTGTGTTATTATTTCCTGTGTAAATGAATTTTAAGTGTGAGAATGACACCTATGATCGTATAATTGTGAGTTGACAACCTATTGAGCAAAAGACATAGAAATAATTATGTTTTGACTTTCTTAGAAAATTTGCAGTTTCCGCTTTAATCTTCAGCCGTCTTTGATTTATATACAGAACCCATACAAATCTCATCTGAGTCATTCTTCGCTGAATACATTACTTTTAGACAAGTAAAATCACTGATCAGTGCAATATGTATATTTTTAAATAAATGTAGTCTCATAATGAATGTATGCACAACATTAAAATTTTAACTCAGGGTTTTGATAAATTTATATCAATTTTACCAAATGATTATTCTTTTTAGTATGTATTTACAATTTATACATTTAGTGCTGTTTGAGTTCTGTAAATGAGTGTGCTATAATTCAAATATTTATTTATTATTTTACACATATCGCTAAAAACAATCTGATTAAAACACAGATCCTATTTCATTTCGCTTTTTATAGTTCAAAATTTCGTTATACTTGTCTTCATAACACTAGGATCTGGAAGAGTCGTTATATAACCAACGTTCTGAGGGATTAGCCAATGAAACAGTCTGTTACGACAAGTTCTTGGCTTGCGATGCAGGGAACTGTGGGTAAACCACCAGCAACGTCATCACCGATTGATTAATCAATGACTTCTTAGGGTTAAAAGCCACTCGTATGACCCTGATGTGAGATTCCACTACAACCGATCAGATCTTCATGTAGTGTAGGCCATCGAAAGTATAAAAAAAAAACGAAAAGAAATAATAGATCTGTATTTTAATCAGATTGCGCTGTAACACAGCTGTTTTTTCAAACAAATAATTCTCTGATAAAGAGTCACTCTTAGGGCTGTTGTATGTATGATACAGAATGTTGGTTTATTTATTGTCTGTGAATAAATTATAATTTTGTCAATTTTTTTTTTTTAAAAATCATACTTTTATTGTATATACATCTCCATATTATTTTTTTTTAAATACAATTTTACTAAAACAAGAAAAACTTTTGTGTTTTTATCTTATTCATTTTTACTGATACATTGTATTTTTCCACTATTGTCGAGAAATATAAATAAGAAGTTAGCTTTCAAGACTTCCCCCTTGTTATTCTACATTTAGAAGTGCAAACCAAATATCTGTCAAGATAGCTAGGTAGGGTACCCATAGATAAAAGGTGAAATATCTGGAAAAACCCTTCCCTTAATGAGGTGTACAACACAATCACAGGTTTAGGACTGGATTGGATTGGGGTTAAATGCTTCTTTAACATAATACTTCTATCATTTTGAGACAGAAATAAGTTCAATCTATGGTTACACACAGGTGATCAACTAGACACACATGATTCATGTAAGCCAGGCTTGAACTAGTCCAGTGTCCAGACTGTTTGACTACTTTGGTCCTCCTAGTCTGTTACAAAACTGGTAAATTGAGAAAAGTGATATATGGGAAAATCCTTAAAGTTGCCCATGCTTTAAAATTACACGAAACTCTTTACAATTTAATTTCATTAAATGGAATAGGTAGAAATAATGGGTTTGTAACATAGTTTTTATCCAAATGGATTTGCCTCCCTTGATAAATGTGCATCGCTTGATGATCAAGCCCCGATTTACACAGCGACTATTTATATACTTGTTCAGTGATAGAATGCCTAAACATATCTTAAGATATAAATATTGTTTTCATTACAATCCTGTCTTATTTGATAATGTCCAAACAATCGTAAGAAATCAAATATAATTTCCTGCAAGAGTTAAGTCCCTTGAATGGAACTGAACCTTTATAAATAAATACCGATGGCGGTGTCTACCTACACCTTTGTTTTCTATAATTGTTTAACCCAAATACCCTCACATGTTCCCATTCCCAAAATAGTTTATATCGAATAATGTAAGCAAAAATCAATACTAATATAAAAGTTATAACTGTTAAAAAAACGCTTTATGTAATTCGGTTAATAGGTCATAATGACCTAATACTACAACAAGTATGGCTGCCGTACTTCATGCGGATAACGTTATTTTACAATCAACGTTAGAAATCAACCACAAACCGCATTTAGTGACTTTAACTCACAGTCAACTAATCACTGAAGGTGTCTCACAAGTATCCACGTCTCACGGCCGAAATTATGAACCATTTATCAGTAAGTAAAACTGTATTCTAATGTTTGTACATTGTACTTCTTTGTTGTTGCAACACTGACAGCTGATCGTAAACATAGTATAAATATGTGATGAAATCAGATGATAGAATATTGTATGGTAAAGCTACATATTTAATAACCGCTCTCCCAATATAGCATTATGATAAAACTATAAATAATAAAATAAGGTTAATTAAATTCATATTCACAGTAACTTAATCTAATCACAGGTGCAATTTAAAATTATGGGGTCTGTAGGTGTTGGCCCCATTAATACAAATATTATTATTGCACAAGAAGGGGATTAAAGTAAAATGTCTGCCCCCTCCAGACTTCCATCGTTTTGAAATTGTTTGATTAAAGATGGATTTCAAAATAAATGAAATGAATGTTTAAAGATACATAATGGGAGATTAGATAAGAGCTGGCAGTTTTCACTATAATAGTTAAAAACTAGATAATGTAAAGGGACTTTGCTGAAAATTTCAGTCAAATTGATCCAATCTGAACCGAGATTTTAGCGATTGAATTTTCGGCCTAGGCTTGAAATGAAATGAAATGAAATGAAATGGGGTTTAACATCCTACTGTTCTGCTCCTATGCTGGGCTAATGTAGACGGGCATACGCCATACAGTGTGCTATGAGGGAAATTTTGCCCGGGCAGCGGCACTATCGCCTACTCTTATACCGAATTCTAACATGCCAAGGGATCTTTTACGTGCATTCTAATGTATACACGTGACCTCGGTTTTTCATATCATCCGAAGGACTAGACAGCTGTCCTTGTCAGGTCCTCCATCCTGCATCACTGACAAGGGGGAACCACGCCAGAAAATCTGGATGAACTTTCTCGGCCAATGCAGGGATCGAACACCTGACCTCCAGGCTAGCGAGCCTAGGCTTGATCATCATTACTAAAGTCTGTACGATAAAAAACTTAGTCTCAATTATCCATTTCCTTATTAGATCATGAATGGAAGTCGAACAGCAAATCGGAACCTAATCCAATAAACATCACAGACTAGAGATGACATCGAGAGTTGATTATAGTCTGGATAAGTTATTTAATGTCTATTTAATAATTTAGATAAAATTTCAGACCTAAAGAAAGACCTGCAATTTAGGCAGATTTAGCTCTTGCATAATCAATGTTTAAAGTCATATATTTCTGTACTAGCCGGTCTAATGAAGGTGTTCATGTGCCATTCAGATTGCTATAACGGACAATACACCATGCATATTGCTATAAGGGACATTATGCCCTACTCATATTTTGATTCCCATCTGTCAGGCGATCTTTAACATGCTGCCAATTTAATGGTCTACACAAGAATTGTTTTTTTATCCCATCTTAATAACTGAACACTTATCATTGCCAGAACCCCTGTCTTGCAATGACAAGGGGAATGCAGGTGGAAAAATTCTGAGGAACTTGCTGTTCCAAAACCCGGATCAAACCCAGCACCAATCTTGTTTCATAGAGGTAACTCGACTGTACAATATGACTGATTTTTAAGTCCACATGCAGTATAGGTCTACTTGCGACGTCACATCATTTTATGCCTCTGTCTATTTTATTTTATGTACGGTAACCATGTACACTAAATAGGAAATATTTTTCCAGCCTTTTTTTTTTTTTTCTTAACGATTTAAAAAAATATTTAGAATTTAATTTGCAGAAGAAATAAAGTTAATATTGAGAGCTAATTAACGCACCCCGATGTCATCTCTCTCAGTGATAGTAGCGGCCAAGTGAATATCTACTGCTGATCAGTTTGACTCCGGACACAGGATACCGAGCTACTGTGGTTTCATTAGATCTATGTAATATTGTTGTAAACATCTTTTACAGGAGAGAGTAGCGATGTTTTAGAGTTGACAGAAGTACTTGGTGTACGTTTAGAAAATAACTCATCATGTGCAACAGAAGGGGCCAGAGTAAAAGACCCATCCAAGGGTTATATGGTGATGGAGATGATGCCATTACAGGTTAGTGGTCTCTAGAATGGTCGTATGACAGTGAGAAAGAAAATGTTTAAGATTTAAATCTTGCTTTTGGATGCTTAAAATTCTAAAATACGGTGACAAAGTGATGTATACCTGAAGATGACGTTTAAATTGTGTTCGTTATTTATTTATATTAAATAAACTGTGGGTGGGAAAGGAATGTGACAAAGTGATGTATACCTGAAGATGACGTTTAAACTCTCTATAACTTCTGTTAAGGCACTTCTTATTAAACATCTAGTTTATTCAATATGATCTTTACAAGCTACACGTGATCCGTGTATAACACTAGACAGAACTTCAAAGAAAATGTATTAGTGGTCAGTGCCTTGACCTGACAATGACTTCCAAAGAAATATGCAGTGTAATTACAAACACCATAATTTGATAATAAACAATACCATATATGGTTATCACTCCTGTCCATCTTCTCTAATTGTTAGACGCTATATAAGCAGGCGTTTACTGACAGCAAGTCAGACTTGGAATAGAGCTTCTCCCGATTTATGTCTATTTTATGTTCTCAATAAATGTTTTATACATTATGCTGATTTTCTGTTATCTGTAAGATAGTGTTACAATACTCCACTTTACAATATTTACAATCTTCTCTGTAACCAGGGTATCGTTTAATCAGCGTTAATTTCTTTCACATTTATTCAATATCAAATCTTTGTTTAAAATTTCGTAAAAATCGTTTCAAATCACCAAAAATCATCTAATTTGTACTTGTGTCCAGTTTAAAGCTGACTATTCAGTTTTGATAATGAGGGTCAAATTTAAGCGTTTAATTTTTTGATCACTGTTAAAAAATAAACAACCAGATTGATTATTGATGTATAATGGTTAATTTTTGAACAGTGTGAAGTCAGTTTTAAACTAGACAAAAGCACAAATTAGATGATTTGGGGTGATTTTAAATGATTTTTGCCAATTTTTAAACAGAGATTTGATATTAAACAAATGTGAAAGAAATTAGTGCAAGACACACAATATTATATGATACCCTGGTAGTGATACTTTTTGGTAAATTTCAGGGTATTAATGACCACATTTTGTCAAAAGGCCTTTGGTTGATTTTGTAAGATATACCTGAGACATCTGCTCTGTACAAATTGCAGATTGTTGCTTATTAAAAAGAAGTCTCATTTAAAGGGGCATTATGTAAGATTTAGATAAAGAGCCAGATGTTCTCTCTCAATAATCTTTCAAAAATTTAATTCAAATTACTTTATTTTGAGTGAAGTTATCAATGGGTGTAGTTTTGACACAATGTGTGCATTGATCTTAACCACCGTATTAGACATTAGAGTCTTGACCTTGCTTCTCCAGTTTTAAATTAAATCATTAAATGGTCGAACCATTCTAATCTACTTGAAATAGGAGCCACCCGATGGCATCGAGAGTTGTTTATGGTCTTGTCATGTTAATAAATGTCTAATTAATAATTTATATAACATTTAAGGCCTAAAGAAAGACCTGCAATAGACAGAATTAGCTCTTAAATAATGCCTGTTTAATTTTGGGGGGTTACAGTGGCTAAGTGGGTAAGACGCTGGCTCACTAGCCTGGAGGTCGGGTGTTCGATCTCTGCATCGGTCGAGAAAGTTAATCCAGATTTTCCAGTGTGGTTCCCCCTTGTCAGTAATGCAGGACAGGAGGGCCTGACAAAAACAGCTATCTAGTCGTTCGGATGGCACAAAAAAATGTGGTCCCGTGTACACATTGACCTGCACGTAAAAGTTCCCTTGACAATTGGAATTCGTAGTGCCGCTGTCTGGGCAAAATTTAACTCATAGCTAACTGTATGGCGTATGCCCATCTTCATTAGCCCAGTTCGGAGCAAACAGTAGGACGTTTAACCCCATTTCATTTCATTTCCTGTTTAATTTCACTATCGTCAAAGAGTAGGTGAAGTTCAACACCAAGATTGAACCCAGAGAACATCCTGGTTAGTGCTGCACCAATAAAGAGCAATTCCATTATTTATTTTGAAATTGAGCTCTATTCTTGTTTTTGATAATAATAATAATAATAATAATGATGATGTATATTTCAGATGAATATATTTACAATATATTATTTAACTAAAGTCAATAAACACAGGTGGCGCTACAAGGATATATCAATAATCTGTAAGGATCAATCAACCTGTCAACTCTGGGTGGACAGTATACGCAGAATTCTTGCCAATATGGGTCAGTTTTAATTTATCATCAGATACATATATGTTTTAATAGTCACTCTCTAATTGATAAGTGTCCAAAATATAATGATAGATTTCATTGTATTTTATGTGTTGATTTGTTTTGTGGCTGACTAGCCATGAGGTCCTGCCGTCCTGGCTCCGATCCTGGTGTTGGCCAAGAAAATTCCTCAAGACTTTTAAGTATGGTTTTACCTTGTCCGAATATCGGTCCATTTTGTATTTAGAATTAAATAGAATGATATGATAAATTGTAAATTTAGCAATACATTCAGGGCGGATCCAGGAGTTTTTGCAGGAGGGGGTTTGCCAGGTTCCCGAGACAATGTATCTCTCCCCCCCCCCCCTCCTGCATGGTCTCTATCGTCATTTTGTTGTATACACATACACATTGAGCTTTTTAAACAGAGAAATTCAACACCTCGTTTGACGTCAATTTTTATTATGAATTAATAGGATAACATTGTGATTCAATTTCATGGATGCAAAGCATTAATTGTGATATCACATATTAAATGTCTATATCATTATCTCGTGCTTTGAGTGCCCATCCTGTCGCACCATCTGACGATAAAGGATGACACTTTTCTCATAAAAAAGGTTGTTTTCAAAAAAATTTTATGTGGCTGAGTATAGGGGGGGGGGGACCCCCCAAAACCCCCCTCTGGATCCGCCCCTGGTACTGCATCCTCTAAGGCCATAATCTGATTGAATTCAAGCCGGAGTATTATCTGCTATTTAAATTTAGAGTACATTTTAGCGTGGATTAGGCTGAGAAAAATTAGACCTTGTCCGAAAAATGCGAATAACGATCAGCGCATAATTAAAAGTGAAATATTTAAGAATGGAAATAATATTATTTAACCTTTTGTGTATTTCAGATCAAGAGAGACCAAAACGTTTACTTGTTTTTATAAATCCTATTGGTGGTAAAAAACGTGCCAACAAGATTTACAGTGAAAAGGTTGCCCCAATCTTTGATATAGCCGGCATTTATACAGAAGTTATAGGTATTGATCTTTTGTCTAAGTTTTTTTATGTCCAGTGTATGTACTGTCGGAATGAAATTCATATTGGCCGCTGAGAACGTAGGAAGCCGAAATAAGGGTACGGGGTCTTTTTAACTAAAGATGGGATGGTTCGCAATAAATAAAATGAAAGGACATTGTGATATTGAAATTCGAATTGATATTTTGCATTTTTAATGTAATTAAATCAAAGGGGTAAGTTGATTGAAATAATATCATCGAACGATGAATTTTCTATCGTTGCATCCTTTTATTTGATTCTTTTTAATTTCTTGTTTTCGTGAGTAAAATCACCTAGTAATTGTTATCTGTATCTATGTGTTATGTTAATATTAATTTCATTGTATTGGGGGAGTTAATGCTTTTAAAAGGCATTATGCAAGAGCTAAATCTGCCTATTGCAGGTCTTTCTTTAGGTCTGAAATGTTATATAAATTATTAATTAGATGCTGTTACCATAAAAATGGATAATCAAGACTTTGTTTATTATCGTAACAACAGTAGTGATGACAATTGAGACTAGATGATAATTGTATCGCCAATATCAAGGCTCAGAGTCAAATAAATTGACTGAAATTTTCTGCATATTCGCTTTTCATTATCTATTTTTTAACTATTATAGTGAGAACTGTCATATCTTACCTAATGTTGCTTTAAGTTAGTCTATAACAAAAGAGAGTAAATTACTTTGATCAATATAGTAGGTTTGTTTTGTAATTTTGAGTACTACCTTCAAAATGTAAACAAGACATAAGTCTAATGATGCCTCATTTATTTTCAAATAGATATATCTTGTTAACTAAATTCTTTTAAAGATGTATGTAAGATTTAGATAAAGAGCTGGCTGTTCTTGCTATAATAGTTCAAAAATAGATAATGAAAAATGAATAAATTGAAAATTTCATTCAAATTCCCCTTTTCTAAAGATATAGCATAGATCGATTATTATGGTAGCAATGGTACTTGACAAGTGAG
Source organism: Patella vulgata (assembly GCF_932274485.2). NCBI lineage: Eukaryota > Metazoa > Mollusca > Gastropoda > Patellidae > Patella > Patella vulgata. The sequence continues at coordinate 13,429,275 of NC_065885.2, forward strand.
AATTAAATTTTTAAATCTCGCGGATGTTTAAATCCATTTAAATCTCAATCATCCAATGTTCTAGAGAGCTGATTATAGGCTTGTTATGTTAATAAATGTCTAAATAATATTTATATAACATTTGAAACCAACAGAAAGAATTAAACAGATTTAGCTCTTACATAATACATCTTTAATAGCCTGTCACAGACTGTCATTTTAATGGTGAGAATTTATTCTATGTCTAGTTATCTGCTCACCCTTGTTTAACTAGTCCTTGATCCTATGTATTTCAGTCACTAAAAGACAGTATCATGCTAGAGATGTTTTATTAGATCATGATCTCAGTAAATTTGATGGGTAAGTTATTTATAGCATCATTTAATGTCAAGGGTTGATTTTAGGTCTGCTTTCTTTTTTTATAAACAATATTTTTATTCAGATTTGTATCAAACTAGGGATAGAGGAACAGGCATAGCCTATATTAAATCCCTGTTCCTATCTTTAGAATCTATTAAAAAAAATATTTGGCAATACAGTCAGTAAAATGACAGAGAAAACTGTTTTTCTAGGTACTACTACTTTAGAATCTGTAGGTATTATGTGTAAATATAGATAGAATAGCATGGTCACAGCAGGGTGTGAGGCGATGTTTGCCTGGGTGACTTCTTTGCGGGCGGCACTTTGAAAAAAATTTGATTTTTCTATAAAATCACTGGTTAACAGTTGAAATATGTTTGAATTGTATTGTGTTGTGTTTTTCACTTGGAGGTGGGGTTGGTAAATTCAAGGATAATCCATCCCGGGTGGCACAAACTTATGGCTGAGTGGTCGTATATTGCCATTGCCTCCGTCCATCCACAATTTCTTGTCAACGCTTTAATGACAAAAATTATCATCCGTTCTGTATTGAATTTAAATGTATTTTTGAGATTAGTAAAACGAGGACGCCTATTGAATTTCAGCAATTTCCATTGATTACTTCCAGAGTTATGACCCTTGTTTTACTTTGATGAACCTTGTGAAAATTTGATCTGTATGAAACTGATATCAGTGTTTTGTAGATGCTCCTATAAATATGTGACAACCCTTGTTGACTGCTCAGATGGTTTAGCTGTTGGGGGCGTATGTTACGTTGCCTGATAACCTTTCTTTTTATTTTAGTGTTATATCAGTGGGTGGTGATGGGACATTCTCTGAAATATTGAATGGTCTGCTGGACAGATCAATGAGGGATGCTGGTATAGCTCAAACACCGCTCAGTGATCCTGTTAGTCCCAGACTTCCAGTTGGTATTATTCCTGCAGGTTAGTCTTTATTAACCAGTTACAATGTGTGACAGCCAGTAGGCCTAATTATTCCTTTAGTATCTGTTTTTAATCTGTATGTTTCATTGTGCCGTACAGTCCTCGGGCCTGCTATGATACAGGCTTCACTCAAAATAAAAAAAAAATAGACAGGAAGTGAAATGAAATGGGTTTAACGTCATACTGTTCTGCTCGCTTAGACACACTTTCCATGTCAGACCAACAGACAATTCTATTGGATGTTTTTTAATTTAATTTCAGGTTCAACAGATAGTATAGTTTATACAACAGAAGGGATCAATGACCCTGTTACCTGTGCTGTTAATATTGTATTAGGTCAGTAACAAATAATAAAAACAAATAACATTAAATATAGCAAAATTTGTTTCCCAAAAATTCTTCTTTTTATCTAAGCTATCCTATTTATGTAATTGTATATAATAAACTTAATAGACATTAATGTTTCTCTTAAATCACAACATTTTTTATATCCAGTTGGAACATTTGGGTAGGCCAACACGTTCCTTGAACCTGTAACCCCTACCTGGCCGCGCAGTGGGGTGAGTCTTGCTTGTTGACTCTGTAAAGGCCTGGGTTTGGGCTCTATTCCTTCATTTTAGATGATGTTTAGCAGCATCGCCATCAGTTCTGTAGAGAGAGACAAGATACTTTTTAAACTTTTATTTAACCGGAAACGAAGAGCGATGCTCTCCTTAGTCTCGATTTACAAAACTCTAATTATAAACTAACCGCAGCGCTCGGCTGGAGCAGGAATGCGTGACTTTCTCGGTCAGTGTATGTCTGTTGTTAAACTTTGAATATAAAATATTAAACACATGTAAATAGTCAATATTACCAATCGTAATAAAACTCGTAGGTAGGATTGTCTCTGAACCATAATATGTTTTTTTGTATGGCCTTATATTGTTAGTGTGTGTATATCTCATTGTTTGGCAAATTTCTATTTTTTTTTTTGTAATTGCAGGTAATACCTTAGGATTAGATGTCTCGGCTGTACATCAAAGGGGTGAATTTCTTAAATATAGTGTTTCTTTCCTTGGTTATGGTTACTATGGTGATTTGGTTGCCGATAGTGAAAGGTTACGATGGATGGGACCAAAACGCTACAACTGGTGTGGTATGTTGTTTTGTGATTTATCTTGCCTATTTGTAATTTTGAATAAGCCCACAATTAGACGTTAACCTCTCTCTGTTTTTCATCTCGCTTTGTGCATACATCAACTTAACATAATAGTTGTGCTTTTTCTAATTGGAGATTTATCGAATTTAATCATTGTTGTGTTTCCATGGAAACAAATTTGACTTAGTTTTCGGTTATACAGGGATTGAGTCTTGTTGTTTATCTTGGAATCTAAGCAGAAGGGCTGTATATGAGAAGCAGACTATCCTTTCAAAATATTTTAAATTTTCAAAAAAAATGAATTTGTGCATTTTTGTCCGAACACATGAAGTAGACAACAAGCAGATAACTTTTAGTTTTGGTTACTTTCAGGTTTCAAGAAATTTCTTTCAAAAAATTCTTATGAAGGTGAAGTCTCGTTTATTGCTTCGACAGATCCTTCACATCACCCAAGAGATGGAGTTCGATGTCTAAAAGGGTAAGCCAGACTTTGTTTCTCAGATAAAAACAATAGATGTTTATGTACTTCATCAGGGGTTGGATATTGATTTTAAACGATTTCTGATAATTACTGTCATAGTTATGACCCTTGATCACTCAAAAAAATTTTGTGAAGGGAATGGCTAAATTCACTGTGCAAAAATATTGGTTCATGAAAAATACTTGGTTTTTAGTATCAACACATCCAAACCTTAACCAAGTTCAGTCATGAGAACTTTCTGCTTATGCTATATATAGATAAGCAGGTTCATTGCTTGATGCTTTACCAAAAGATAAACATGCAATATATATATATGTGTCATCTATTTATGTTGGTATTGTGGCGGGGGACATCAGCCTCACTGTGTTAGCTCTAAAAAAATAACTAGAAACCTATCAGATTTTAATTAATTCTGTTGCCCGTGATCAGATTAATTTATAGTTTTTATGTGTTAATACACTTCAAAATTGAAGTGAAAGTCCAGGTCTAGTTATTTTAGGTACTGAATGTTGAATTCTGACTGTTGATTTATTATACAGGTGTCGAGTATGTAAAAAAGCTGGTGAAAGTAAAAGTAAACCTGGAGAAAAATCTACGATGTTAAAGACAAGTATGTAAAACAATTGTTATTTTTTTAATTTTATTCTCTACTCCGTCCCGCCGTCACCACGCAGATGTACCAGCCTGTCCAGCTATAATTACTCTCTAAGGGAGTGTTGCCGTACCCTTTCCTGTTTCCATGTTATTATTTCTCTAATGGTCACCAATGCAAAATCCAGTCATAATTGTCACTATTGTCAATCCTGATGAAGTTGATCGTCTAGAAAACTTACATGTCAGTCAAATTACATGCTTTGAAAGTTAGAATTTCAAGGAATTTAATCTTAAAACACAATAAATACAGATGAATTTATAGTTTTTATGTGTAAAAATATGTACAAATATATTCTAAAAATTTAGATTAATGTTAAAAAGATATCTTTCTAATCTAAGGTACACAAAATATGCAACCTATTTACTGACTGACAAAATTAATTTGGGAAGGCCCTGTACCGATCCTGCAAAGTTAATTGAAGTAATTGCTTCTCTAGTAACTTCCTTCCCTTTCTGTGAAACCTCAATACAAACCTTGATGGATTAATGATTTTTGTGTCAAATTGTAATTGGTTAACAACTTTTTCAAAAACCAATCAAAGGTAGCATAACAATGAAATCAGGATTAACCCAAACTATATAATGTGAAAATGTAGACAAGACAATCGCCCGAAACTAGAATATGTCATGATGCAAAATCTCGACATTTTCAGAAGATTTTTTCTTTTTTTTTTTTTTAAATTAAGAGAACAGTTGTAATGAAGAATTTTTGATGTGAAAAAACAAAATTTGATTTTACCAGGATGCATTCACTTCAAAAGCCTGTTTCATGAATGAATATCCAGAAGAAGCATTTGTTCCATATTGAAGACTCAGTTATACTGGATGACCAAGTCCACTTTATTTGTATATCAATAGTCAATTAAATCAATTATTTATTGATTTTTATTTCTTACAGAAAATGAAAATTGGCAGAAAGTTTGTGGGCGATTTATTTGTATTAATTCTCACACAATGAGTTGTCGATGTGCCTTGAGTCCAGAAGGCGCCTCCCCATCATCTCATATAGGTGACGGCTGCGCTGATCTGATTCTTATATCCAACTGTTCACGAGTTAATTACTTCCGTCATTTGTACAGGTCGGCCGACAGAACATCTGACCAGGTAGAGTTTAGATATTGCTTGGTATATAATATTAATGATGTGGAGCTGCGGGGGGTTGGATGTCGAATGGTTAGCACGTGTGTGCTGTATCATAAGGCCTGTCATTGAGTCAACTGGCGTGGTTTCGAATCCCCAGTTGTACGTGACAAGGAGTAGGGTCGCCTGTCCAACCTCATGGGTTTTCTTCGGGTCCTCCTGTTTCCTCCCACAGCTAAAGACCCCTACGTGCATGCGAATTATTGAAATAAAATTAAACCATATGTTAGTCCCGAAATGACCTAGTTTGTGTAGAGTGGACTTAAACCCCATTTCTCTCTCTCTCTCTCTCTCTCTCTCTCTCTCTCTATGTGGAGCTGCCGTAATCCTGAGGTCAGGACATTTGCCGTTTGACTAAAAATTCCCCTGGGTTCAAATATCAGCATGGTACTTGTTAGAGGGGCAAGGATTTGCTTAGTTACATAATAACACCAGTCTGCACCAGGGGCAAGGTGACCCATCATTTTGTAGAGAAAACAAATCCCATCCGGGCTCCCAAAAATATTTATATGTGTGTGTGGGGGGGAGGAGGTGGGGTGGCAGTCCCTCCCAGTGCTACCTAGTAATGTTGGGCTGTGTGGAACATGCTAGTGTCGATTTGTAGCATATCTCACCAACGGTGTATGTTTGACACTGGTTGAGCATTTTGATTATGATTATAATGTTGAAAAACGCATTGAAACCCCATGATTTTTTGCCATATGCGAGGGGGTGCAAAATTTCAAGGGGGCCGCAAAAACTCAAAATAATGACACAGGCTTGTCATGGCGTCCCTCTCACTTATCCCATGGTCTGCACATAGTGCAAATGTTTTACTTTAGCAATATATGTGAATGATTTGGCTTTTAATAAATAGTAGCTTCTTATTTAGGTTTTGTTTTCTCAATTATTTTTTTCAGTTTGATTTTAATTTTATACAAGTTTTCCGAGTAAAAGAATTTAAATTTGAGCCAATATCCAAGGAGGATACTGCTGATGACAAAACCATGACAAGAAATAAAGAAGGCCGATCTCAACTACGATCTCCAACTATTAAAAATAGTGTCTGGAACTGTGATGGAGAAATACTGGATCATCCAAGTCTACATGTCAAGTAAGTTTTGGAATTCCACAATGTTAGTCCCAGAATGACCCAGTATTACGCTATAAACCCCAGAATGCCTCGTTCGGCATTTTTGTCCAAGCGTGGCAAAAACGTGTTAAAACTTTTGCCACAGTTTTGCCACGTTGTAACGTGGTAAAAATAAAATGTCACGTTTGTATGGAGTTCCAAAACGTTTTTTTTTTTAAATTGCCATGTTTTTGGGTTTAGGCATTGTAAAGCAGTTTACTAAAATGTCATTTCTGCTCACAATATCTTTATGAAACTGTGTACACATTAAACTATTATAGAGGGAGAGAAATGGGGTTTAACGTCCACTCAACACAAACTAGGTCATTTCGGGACTAACACAGGGTCTTTAGCAGTGGGAGGAAACCGGAGGACCCAGAGAAAACCCATGAGGTTGGACAGGCGACCCTAATACTTGTCATGTACAACCAGGGATTCGAAACCTTGCCTGTTGTTGACTCAATGACAGACCTTATGATACAGCGTGCCTGTGCTAACCATTCAGCCATCCAACCCCACAACTATTATAGAAGTTGTTCCGATTGCTAATTGCAAATTTACCCAGTTGAATAGTTTTTGTGTTTCTCTAGAAGTAAATGTGATTTTAGTTTTTGTGCCAGGGTTCAGGTTATTGATTATGGAGTCATATTGTTTCCTGTGTATGTTAATTAAAATACATGTACTATGATTTTTTCAGAGTACATTGTCAGCTTATTAAGTTATTTGGGGGTGGTATTGAAGATTCTGGTAAAGAGGATGTTATTCAATGCCCTCCGTGCTGTTCTCGCAGTGGTAGATGAAATATTTCAAGTTAAAGAACATGGATGTTCCGTCGAACGAGAATTTAAGCAATGTGATTTATGTTTTGACAGCATCAATATCATCCTCAAGATCATCACATATAGAAACTTGATCAAACCCGATGCTGTCAATAATGTGACACAAGCTTTTTGACTTTTATCAAATGAATGCATTATCTGTGTTGACTTAGCTGATATCATGAAATAATATTCCGGTCTGGTTTGATATGAAGCAAGGTTGTGAAACGTCTATTTAAAAATTTATTGTGATACTTAAAATTTATATCAAACCTTAGTGTAGAGTTATGATAATAGGACTGACCTCCAGAATAAATATATCGAATCAAGAATTATTATAATACATGTACATAAGTGCTGTCTTCAGAATAATTGTATCGAATCAGAGATGATTATAATACATGAACGCTAGTGCTGGCCTCCAGAATAATTCCTTCAAATCAAGCATCATTATAATACATGTGCGCTAGTGCTGGACTCAAGGATAATTCCTTCAAATCAAGCATCATTATAAAACATGTACGCTAGTGCTGGACTTCCCAATAACAGTTATAGGAAGCATCAATTTGCAGAACAAAGAAAAGGATAAAGTCAGAAAAACACAGTTAGTGCTCTAATAGACAATGGGACAGAACTGCACAACAAGGCACATGGAACAAACTATAATAGAAGACAGCAACTTTCTAAACACATTTTCTAGTGCTATTTACCGGGTGTACCGTAAGTTTGTATTCCAGGGCTCTTGTTATAATCACATTTGTCGGTCTTGACTGATTGGCAGTGAAATTGACCAAATGTCTGTCAGGCAATTTGCATACAATAAGGTTAAATATTTCAAAGAATTTGCTCTTAAATCACAATAAATACAGTTGATTTTGTATGTGGAAAAAAATGTAATAATGTTGAATATTATCAAATTCTTTGTAATAGAAAAAATATCTTGCTAATCCCAGGTAAATAAAATTTAACCGGGTGGCTAAATTTTAATGTAAACACCCAGGTGTATACCTGGAATTTATTATAAATTATTAATTGTAAGTTAAACTTTATAATCAGCGTTGAAGTACTTGTAAATTTGACAGATCTTCAGACCAATGATCTTTCAAAATCAAATTAATGTTGTAAATTACATGTTGAGTGACACTTTAATAGCAACAATCACTGCATGTTTATGCTTTTGTTTCTGGGTGCATCTGTATTTGTGTGGTATAGAATACTAAGAACAAGAAAACTTTTGTCATATTAATTCCCTGTATGATGAATTCAGGTGCAGCATTCCCCACATTCACTAAAGTTAAACTTTATTAAAATAGAAATCAAGTTAAAATATGTTGAGACGACAACTGACAATAAACACTGTACCAGTTTTAATTATCAAACATGAACAGTTGTAAAAAAAAATGAGAAAATGAAGAAATAACTAAAATAAAAATGGGTTCTAATAGTCCAAAGTTTTCTTGCTTAACAGTAGCTGTTTTAAAATTATTTACAACCTATTCTGTACTAGGGCTCACATTTCAGTCTTATTTACCTGTCTTGACTGACTGGCAGTGACTAGAGTTAATCATCTCCAGTGGTCTTATTCCGCTACACTCCACTATACCCTGGGTTCATCCATTCAAATTATCTGCCCTTGACATTGTGCTATTTTTATGGACCAATACACTCGATAGCATAACAACTTGCCACTGCCTGTTTTGATTGACATAAAACATCATTTCCATTAAAAAGATGTTTTAGGAGATCTTTTTGTGTGCATGTCACTTCTTTTATATTAAATTTCTTGCAAACTTTCAAGCCGCCATATATTACTCTGAATGTAAACAATGAGGCCAAGACTGGTTTGTAAACTGTTTTATGATTGGTTTAAAGAAACAAGCTACAATCAAGGGCAGATAATGTGAATATCCCATGCATGAACTCAGGATATAGTAGAACGGAATGAGACCACTGGGGATACCGAGGATGGGAGTTAATTTACGTGCCATAATATTAGAATTTCAAAGAATTTATAACATTTGAGTTCAATCAATAGAGTTTTTTTATTTGTAAAAACACTTACAAATATATATAAAACAATTAGGATAATGATATAAATTGTCTTATTCTTTAGAAAATATATCATGCTAATCCGCGGAGAACAAAATTTGTCAAAAACTGTCTGACTGACTGGTAAAATTTTGAAGTGATAGCCCTATGTCTATAGAAAGATTATAACAGGACCAATCAGCTGTATAGATATTTTTATTGTATTTTTTATAAAGTTTTATTTGTGTATTTTATTTCTTAGTAGGACGTTAAACCCCATTTCATTTCATTTCATTTTATATCTAATCAAGTTTTCTACACTCAGAATATTTAATTAGGGCTAGAATATGCACAGGTCTTATTTGTGCTCAAATTTTCTATATTTTGTTTTAAAAATTGTCATTTTTCGGACAATGTCTAATTTTTTCGTTTCACAGCTTTATTCATGGTATGCAAATTAATTAAGAAAGTCAAATCAAAATATCAATGGTGGATAATTTCAATCGAATTAAAGAGAGGCCTATCAAAATATTTTCCCCAAAACCCATTGGTTGGGCTGCCTTGTTTATATCACCTGAAGAGAATGCTAAATGTTAGGAAATTTTTATAAAATATCTTTGTAACTAATGAATGAAATTTAACCATTTTTGAAAGATAACTTTTTAGAGATTCAACTTTCACAAAGAATTCAAAATTTTCATTTCAAATGACAATCAACAGCTATAAATTATAATATTTGGGTAATACTAATCAGTTTCTATATAATATTTGATAAGAAATAGAGTATACAAAGGCATTATTATTTTAGAAATAAGCTCAGAGTTTCTTTTACTTATAAAACAAAGTTTATCCCATTAATTGTGTAAAATTTTGGTAATAACTAAATGTACCAAAATAATTAAGTAGATCTAATATAGTGCTCTGGGGCTTTGTTTACTAATACTTACCTAAAATATTTTAAGAATGCAGTCTTTTCATTGGCTAAGAACTGCAATTTGTATTATAATTTTAAGTCTCAGCCAATGATATTGCATAATCCTTAAAATATTTTGGTTTTCGTGATTTCATGAGGTAAACATTTGGTTCAGGGAATTTTTAAATTATTATTGCCTCCATTATTTGTTTTATTTTTTTGTCTTGTGCTTTTTTGGTTTCATTTGTTGATAATGGAATTGTTTTATAAGATTTGCAACCCTTTAACTTTGATATTTTAAGCTCTTTTTAGCTCTTCAGTTTTGTATTTGTTTCTAGCACTGTACATGTGATTCGAGATGTAGTTGTTGTAGACAGTATGTGTACAAATTACAGATTTTAAATTCATTATAAATTATCTTTAAGATCATCTTGTTCTATTATGAATTAATTTTCTCTTGACTGCAGTTGTCTATAATATAAAGAATTCTTCCATTTTTAATGCTGTGTAGATTAAATGTGAATGTTCAGCTATGTTTACATCTTACCTTATTGATTTAAAGTTGGCATATTTCTATACTTTATTGTAAATGTGAATGTTTAGCTAGGCTTTTTACATATTATTCGATTTAAGTTTTTGTATTTCTATACTACTTTAAGAATATTTTGACGTGTGATAAATTTCCTTGATCATTTACTGAATACTGAAGGATGTCTTAAAACATTTATACCAAAAGAAATTTTTTTTTTTTTAAAAATCTAGATGACTGCTGGATCTTTATATCAGTCATATTGAACTTAGTGCAAACTTAGTGCAAGACATAAAAGTATAGGTCAAAAGGTCAAATTTAAACTTCAGTTACTGGTACTCTTATTTATTATAATAATATTGATAATAACTTTATTTGAGATGGGTAGAGGATTAGGCTGCAAAAATCCATTCTTCCATCCTGCCCATCAGTCTATTTGCCATTTAAAGAAACATTATTCAAGAGCTAAATCTTGCCTATTGCGGGTCTTTCTTTAGGGGTTAAATTTTAAATAAATGTTTAATTAGACATTTATTAACAAAACAAGACCATAATCAACTCTCGATGTCATCGGATTTCTCCGATTTTAAGTAGATTAGAATGGTTGGGCGATTTAATGATTTAATTTAAAAGTGGGAAAGCGAGGCAATGTCTCGAATATACCAGTACCGTGTTAAGATAATAAACTATCAATGCACATATCTTGTCAAAACTACAGGTGATAATTTGGCTCAGAATAAAGTAATATGTATGAAATTTTTCAATATATTTATTTTGCATTATCTATTTTTGAACAATTATAGCAAGAACAGCCAGCTCTTTATCTAAATCTTACATAATGTATCTTTAATATATACATTTTACAGGTGAGGACTTTTGTTAGTGTTTTTCCTGTCTGGCTTCCGTCTTAGAAAATTATATTCCTCAATTTGAAATTCATGAATTTGGTGTGTACAATTGTCGCCCAAATATATAAGCATGTGTTATAGTTTATTGCTCTATCCAGTTACTAAATCCTGCTCAAAGATTATAACAAATTGTTATTTTGTACCATATAAAACTAAAAACACATTCGTAACTTAAGTAGGCAACTTATAGCCGTTAATAGGTATAGGACCAAGTATTTTCCTGTTAAATTTTCTTCTTAGAGAGTACTGGGTGGCAAAATGGTCTTACGAGTGCACTTTAATTAGATCCTAAGTCTGCCCTTGAGTCAAGTGGCGTGGTTTCCAACCCCCACTTGTACGTTACAAGGAGTAGGTTTCCCTGCCAAACCACATAGATTTTCTCAAGGTCTCCAGGTTCCTCACACAGCTAAAGACCCCTCTGCGCAAGGAAATTATTGAAATAAAATAGTACCATGTGCAAAGTCCGAAATGACCTAGGTTGTGTCATTTTATTACAGGGTACATCACAGAGGCTACCTTGACTACATTGGCTTATTCGGTTTTACTACAGAAATTGCGATAAAAATTCACTTATAGCACCAGTCAGAGGGTTCTTAACAAACTGCTTTATCTGTCACACCTATCATGGAGTGAATTGCCAATCAGCGCAGCAGGGCAATTAAGGCGACTTTTCCGCAGTTGTTACATATCTCAAACTAGTGCACTGGAATCTCCACTAAAATATCCTTATCTGCATCCGGTGTGGGTAAAGGGTCAAAATATTTCAAGTCTGGTTTCTACATACCACAAGGAACTGTTGCCTAGTAGTTTGGATGGAACAAAAAAAAAAGCTGTATCCACCTTTTGAACCCTTGACAGTCAGTGGAAATGCACATCATTGCAAAATTTCCCCTCATTAACATTGCACATGAGAGATGCTGTGAATAAAATCAAGTGTATGTATGTCTTTCCTTCATGTCAATGTACGATAATCTTGTCGACCAGTGCAAACACTGTTCAAGCTTATGTTATGTTAGTGCCAATGTACGATAATCTTGTTGACTAGTGCAGATAATGTTTGTTCAGGCTCATGTTGTAGGCCCATAACCTTGACAGTGTGTAGATGAAAATATCGATAATAGAAGAATGCATGGATAATGTCAAACATTTAGCGTAGGCCTATGCAGGATTTTCAAAAGTTGACAGTTTTAAGACAATATTTTTAAATTACATGTACCTGTATTGATATTTGAAAGGACAATTCTGGCCCCTCCTCTCTGTCTCTCTCTCTAGCCCGGTATTTAATTGATTAGTAAGAAGTAGTAAGTAAGAACCCAATGTCGTGTCCATGGATGGAACCCATTACACCCACCTCACCCCTGCCTCCTGAAAATACCACTGTATTACTTTTGATTTCTTTATAGTTTCTTTGAATTTATTGAATTATTACAAAAGAATAATTTGTGTAATTTTACATACTTTCTTTATATTGTATGTAATGTAAATATATAAGGTAATAAACGTCATACATTAAGGTAATAAAATAGTTTGTGTTGTGTTTGTACAATCTGTTTCACAGGGGTATTGCAAAAGCTAGGGTTAGGCTTAGGTAGTATAAGATGACTGACCTTTAGATGTTCAAGTATTCCTTCTACATGTGACATTAAACATCACAAAGCCTCGATCACTGGCTATATGGCTCTTGACGTTATGGTAATCTGGTCCAAGCCATGGAGTTGTATATATGGTTCCCTTTATTCATTTCATATACCCATTTACACTAAATGGGAAATATTTTTTAACCAGATATACTTCAAACACCTTTATCTATTTTTCTAATACTTGAAAAAAATGTTCTAGAATTTAATTTGAAGAAGGAACTAAGTTAATATTGCGAGCTAATTAACAAGCACCAAGACATCCCTCTCAGTGATTGCAGTGGTCTAGCGAATATTCACTGCTGATCAGTGTGGATGCACTAGTGTAACTCCTTTTCTAACTTTTGACCCCAAATAATCTCTTGAATTATTTCTAAAGAATTGAAGAGCTGTTAATCTTGAATAATATCAGGTGAAAAAAAAGAACAACATTTTATGAAAATTAGAAAACACTTTAAATCTTACTTTTGACATCAGTGTTAACCCCTAGGGGAATAGAGGCACAGTCCTATTGGAGCCAATGTTAATAAATAGAAAAAATTCCATTAGAGTAGATTAGGCAAACACTAGTGTGACATCTATCGTAGCTCGCTAATGAGCTCTGTGAGTTGAATGTATTTTTTTAGAAGCATAGATAAAGAGCTGACAGTTTTCGCTATAAAAGTTAAAACATAGATAATAAAAAGGGAATATGTTGAAAATTTCAGTCAAATAATTTCACTCTGAGCCAAGTTATCGCTGATACAATTACAGCGAAAGACTCGATTCTCATTGCCACCTTTGTTACAATAATAAACAAAGTCTTGATTATTCATTATTAAGTTAAATCATCAACCGCAAATCATATTTTTCTGACGTGGTTTCCCCTTGTCAGTTCAGTGGTGCAGGACAGCTGTCTGGTCATTTGGATGATACGAAAAACCGAGGTCCTGTGTATACATTGGCGTGCATGTAAAAGATCCCTTGGCAGTTGGAATTCAATATAAGAGTAGGTCATAGTGCCACTGCCCGGGCAAAATTTCCCTCATAGCACACTATGACGTATGCCTGTCTCCATTTGCCCAGTCGGAGCAGAACATTTCATTTCATTTCATTGCAAATCGTATTTAAATCTACCTAAATCGGAGCCATTTGGTGGCAGCGAGAGTTGATTATGGTCTTGACAAGTTAATTAACAGTTAACAGACATAAACAACCCTTCCCGATCATTTATTTGAGATTTACAACCTGTTGAACACAGGTACCCTCCTGTAATCATGGAAAGTTCTAAAACTGAGCATCGTGCGGTTATCAAGTTTCTCACGAAGGAAGGGGTGAATGAGACCGAAATACATAAACGTATGACCAATGTGTATGGGAAGGAAGCCCCCCCCCCCCCCCCAATATTCTACTGCTGCAAAATGGTCAGCTGAGTGTAAGCAGGGTCGCAGCTCCTTGGACGATGACCCACGGCCAGGAAGGCCTGTTGAAGCCATTACAGATGATATGGTTGCATGGGTCCAGGGCTTAATCATGTCTGATCGTAGAATAAAGGTGGATGAGATATCTTCAGAGGGTGACATTTCTCATGGAAGTGTTTACACCATAATTTATGAGCACTTGCACATGTCCAAGGTGTGTGCAAGATGGGTGCCACGAATCTTAAATACACAAGATCGACACCAGAGGGTTGAATCCAGTCGTGAGCTTTTGGACATCTACAATGCTGATCCCGATAAGAGGCAGAGCATGTTGACTGCTGGAGTTATGCTTCTTCATGACAATGCTCCACTGCACAAAAGTCGTATTGCACAGGCTGCATTTCAACAATGTGGCTTTGAACAACTTAACTACCCCCACCCACCCCCACCCCCCTACAGTCCAGATCTGGTCCCAAGCGACTTCTATCTTTTTTGCAATTTGAAATCACACTTGTGTGGTACAAGATTTGGCAATGCTGATGATCTCAAGGCAGCTACGTATGAGGGGTGGCTGAGGGCCCAGTCAGAAGACTTCTACCGCATTGGCATAGACAGTCTCACAGACAAATGGGCAAAGTGCATCGAGGTTCAGGGAGATTATATTGAAAAATAAAATCAATATCACAACCATTGGCTTCTGTTTTATATCCACTTCTATGAAATGAAATGAAATGAAATGAAATGGGGTTTAACGACCCCCTGTTCTGCTCCTAAACTGGGCTAATGAAGACGGGCATACGCCATACAGTGTGCTATGAGGGAAATTTTGCCCGGGCAGCGGCGCTACAGCCTACTCTTATATCGAATTCCAACTGCCAAGGGATCTTTTACGTGCACGCCAATATGTACACGGGACCTCGGTTATTCGTCCCATCCGAACGACTAGACAGCTGTCCTTGTCAGGCCCTCCATCCTGCATCACTGACAAGGGGAAACCACGCCGGAAAATCTGGATGAACTTTCTCGGCCAATGCAGGGATCAAACACCCGGCCTCCAGGCTAGCGAGCTAGCGTCTTACCCACTTAGCCACGTGATCCCCCCACTTCTATGAACTTATTGACTTCCCCGTATTTATTGCGCATGCTCTCCAGATAAGAATATAACGTCACTGTTCGACATGACTTGTGGAATATGTCTAGCCTTGTTTTTCGAGTTCCTTGTTACAAATGGTGCTGAAACGCATTATGGTACCCGATTCGTGTACCAATGGTAAACTTTTTTTTTTGTCTTAAGTATTGCGTGGATATCTGAAGCCCATCGTTTCCGGTAAGATCACAGCATCAATTTTGATTTAAATTGACAAATAATTCGTGTTTTCAATGTCGAAGACTTAGGATGATATTGAGGTAGAGACTTAGCTACTTTAAGTATATATGTATAACCCAACTGTATACATTCTAGTTCTTAAATTTCCCGCTTAAAGCGTGAACACACGTGATACATATACTAAAACGAAAATAGGATTATTAGAAATATGGAAGCCATGATAATTTTAGATAAGATCTGGTAAGATTTTTAAAGCCACATTTTAATGAGCTAATATTTAGGAAATGGAAGCTTGGCATTGGATCGGACTCATAAATGCAATCTCTTCATCGTTACAATTATCCGGTCCACTAGGATACGTATTAAAATAGAACCTGTCTAGAGATTGCTATATATTATACATGTACATTTATGTGTATATGCCATGTTTATGGGTTTAGAACGATTACAAGTTTACTAGTAATAAGCACAGTCATTAAAACGTGCTTTAAACCCGGAGGAGGGAGGGTGGGGGAATGTGATCGTCCAAGAAATGCTATGGGACATTTTCAAAATTGTGGCCAGTCGACGTTCGGTGCCTATTTCTATCTGAATATCGGAAGATGGTGTGTGTAAAGGACGGGGGAGCAAAACTGATATGGGGGAACGTCTCGAACAAGGTTGGAACCACGGTATTAATACAACTGAGATCAGGGCTGCTTAGAGTTTATTTTATATGCCGGAGCCCCCCCCCCCTTATTTATGCCCCCACCCGATCGAAGTACCGATTGCACCCCATCTAGCTCCTTGGGGGGGGGGGGTCATGGACCCCGGAGCGATGCACTTCTATCCCCCTCTCCTTGGGCCTGTCAGAATTTATAAAACAGTCTCTTCCACATAAGCAATAAGCCCATCCTAATTCTTTATATAACTTATGTATTTAGCATGTAGATCACAACATAGCCTACAATGTATAGCCCACAATATACCACTTCAGTCGCTTATACTGATACATCGTTATTGTATTAGGTTATTTAATAAGTATACTATTCAAAAAAAGTAGGGGATATTTGATTTTTAAGTGTTATTAAAGTCACCTAATGAAACTGACGAAGAAACAAATGACAAAATGAAATGAAGTTCACATTCATCGATTTATTCCAAATGATCGTTAGACTAAGTAAGGCACAGACTGACCATTATAAGGGTAAAATGATACCCGGGGTCAAACAGCAAAGTTACCACAGCATCACAACCAAGTCAGTAACGGGTAAATCCTCCTCTGTTTGCCAAACAAGCATTGATCCGACGTGGCATACTCCTAATGAGACGTCTAAGGTCATTTTGGTCCAGATTGTCCCATTCCTGTTGCAACGCAGCAGCAAGTTCTTGGACATTGGCAGGACATTGTTGACGTTGACGTAACCTCTGTCCAAGCATGTCCCAGACATGCTCGATGGGGGAGAGGTCGGGACTCAGTGCTGGCCAAGGTAATGTGGTGATGTTCTGTTGTTGGAGGTAACCTGTAACGATCCTGGCCCTGTGACATCTTGCGTTGTCATCCTGGAAGATGAAACGGCGGCCATGACGTCGTGCGAACGGCACAACATGGACTGCCAAGATGTTGTCCCGGTAGTACTGGCCTGTAACACGCCCTGCAACAACATGTAAAGCCGTTCTTCCAGCAACAGTGATGCCTCCCCACACCATAACAGAACCACCCCCAAATCGATCATGTCTGATGACGTTAACGTCTTGGAAGCGCTCGTTTCGACGACGCCACACCCTCCTACGTCTGTCCAAAAAATCAACAGTGAACCTTGACTCATCTGAAAACATCACATTGCTCCAGCGTCGATTATCCCAGTGTTGACGATCCCTACACCAACGACGTCTTGCCTGAATGTGATGATCTCTCAAACAAGGGATCACGCGAGGACGTCGGGCGCGAAGGTGACCCCTATGCAGTCGATTCCGAATCGTCTGGCCACTCACTCTCACACCAGTGTCTGTTTGAAGACGAGCGTTGATCTGATTTGCTGTGATGACACGATTTCTCAAGGCCAAGGTACGGATAAATCGATCCTGGGCTTGAGTTGTCGCCCTTGGTCGACCTGAGCGTGGTCTGTCCTGTACAGATTGTGTATCACGGTATCTGGACCATAGCCTGCTTATGACAGACTGAGAAACATTCATCGTCCGCGCCACAACCGCCTGTGTTGTGCCGATCTGTAGCATGCCAAGGGCACGTAACCTTTCATTTTGGGTAAGCCGACGCATATCAAAATTTGTTTTCTGGTCCCTAAAACAATTAAACTGATGTTTCCACCCTGGAATTCAATGCCACAATGACTGTAACATTCAAAGTCAGAGTCGTGCAAATCTTGGGTTGGACCCCCATGATGATCCCAAGCATCACCTGCATTCCATGCGGTAGCTATTGGTGCGTTTGGGCGTCACATGTAACTGGAAATGTTTCTTCTGTTAGGTTCTATAGTGACTTTTTTCGTAGTCATTTGCATATTTTAGTATTATGCCCCCAAAATCAAATATCCCCTACTTTTTTTGAATAGTATATATTGCGCTCTATTACACAACGCACAAGTGTAGGGCATCTAAGTTTATATAGCATGGGCTAATCTTCAGGGGTGTTTTTATTGCGCTTATTAAAGTTTTGAATCTTATTCTATATTATTATATGTAATATGTGCTATATTGCACGTGGCTACGCGAAAACATCTAAATGTAAAATAAATGATTAGTCGAGCGCCTGGAGGCAACAACATTTCTAACAGGGTTTAATTTTTTAAATACAGCTCGAATATCCAATATATCATTTAAACTTTCAAATGTCTTTTAAAATAGCACTGTTTATTTTCGTATAAGAAAACCCAATCTAATTTAAAATTTTAGTTCGTAAATTTGGAATGTGTATTATGGAGTTATTTTTCCGATCATATTTTGATTTTTAATGTTTGTGATGGCGTTACTGGACACACGATTTGCGACTTTTTTAAATTATGAAATCATATGACAAGATTGCTCATCAGGGCACAGTGAATTTTCAGATTGTCGATTTCGAAGGGGTTTCGTATTTCTGACTTTAAAACCCATACATTTTGTTTTAAACAATCACTACGTGGGTTTGTTGACAATGCTCGTCTTCATTAGCCCAGTATAGGAGCGTAACAGTAAGACGTTAAACCCCATTTTATTAGTTGGCAATAATTATAAACCAAATATGAATGACTTTGCTCCTTGTGGGCGTTTCACTGGCCTAGCTTGGTTTCATGTGCGATTTATGTTATTCTCTATAAGTTATAACAGATTCTGTTGTAGATTTGACAAACTGTTCTATTCTATATTTCAGAAAGTGAAATCATGGAAGATGATCAAGAATTTGAAGATCTGAAAAAAAGACTTGAACCCTTTCCAAATTATTTTCAACTTGAACTGCAGAAGGTCAGTCGCAACACGTGGAAAAACGTAAAACAAAAATTAGAAGCAGAAGAGGAAGAGGCTCATACATGCCAGTCAGATATGGAAATACATAGGGATAAAAACCTGAAGGCGTGCGTTTATTATGAATTGGGTGATTGTGAAACGGCTGACAGGTTAATTGGAGAAGTTCTGAAAAGCTCTAGAAACACAAACGTCAATGCCAGTGCAATGATGGCTTTGATTCAATATAAAAATGGAATGTTTGCCGAAAGTGATAATATAATGGGACAGTTAGAGACACTAAAAGACAGTGGGGATACTTTCCTTATTGATGAAGCTTTCGCTGAAATGGCGTATGGATACTCACGAATCGACGCAAAGTATTACACCAAAGCTGTAGATTATTTTGAAGATGTAATCTGCAAAAGACAATCAACTCAACATAAGGACTTTGTTTTTATATGGAAATTTGGTTTGGCTTTAACATTAAGACGATGTAATCATTTGGATCTTAGAACACTCCATCCTGATATAATTCCTGACAAAACGTCTAAAAGAGCTGATGACCTTTTGATTGATATAATAGACAATTGTAGAAACGATGTTTATATTGCTAGGGCCTGCATTGAACGGGCGAATTTATGTTCGAATTTCGTTGATTCGCGTACACACATTGATAAACAGTTAGTTGAAAGTTTAATAAAAGAAGGAGTGAACAAAGCACCAAATGACCATGTTATACTGGCCAAAGCTGGCAGACTTATGAGACACATATACAAATTTCGCGAAGCAGAAGAATATTTACGTAAATCTGTTCATATACGTGAAACATCGCTAGCTCTACATCAGTTAGGTTTGCTTTTAAAGGGGAAATTGAAAGCACGACAGAAGCGGGAAAAAAATAATAGCCGAGGGAGGGGTCGAGGAACTGGTCGAGGGTCATGGAAGTCATGGTCTCGCACAAACTCCCTTGTGGAATATAACAGAACTAACTATAATAGCACGTGTGTTCCTCAGTTCATGTTACCTACTTCACCAATTTCACGACCACCACCACGCCAAACCCAAAGAAATAAATCTGTTAAACCCATAAGGCTATTTTCATGTATGTCAACCTCTAATGAAACTAGCCCTCAACACAATCCTGGGCTCAAAGATGGGTCAAAATCAGACCCACATTTGAAAATTCTTCCCTTTGGTAGCTTAGCAAAAGAATCCATGTCAGATAGGCAGTCAATGCCTAAGAGAGGAGGGTTTACTTTGGAAGATGAAAACGACAAAGGTTCGTCAAAACCGGTACTGGTAAACACGTCAGACAATCCGATACCGGAAAGCAAAAACATGAAATCCACAGTGTATAAGGATGACAAACTTAATTCCCACCCGATAATGGAGATTTGTCCTGAGTTAGCTAGTCTATCACTGGAACCAAAGAAAGCACAGGATATTATTTCATATCATCAAGTATTGGACAACTCGGGACCAAGCAATGTGACACACGTATCCACAGACATACAACCAACAGTGGATAGAACACAATCAGATGTATTGAATCTACAAACATATGCTGGGCCAACAGCTGTTGATGAATCACACAAAGAGTCCTTAACAGTAAAATGTGTTATCGATACCAAATGTGATATTGAAGAAGATTCAGAAATGACCGATATTTTTGAACATCCTTACTCACAGGAAATTCGTTTAGGTTCAACACCGCATCATAAATATCCAGAGAGTAAGTACCGAGCAAATAACCAAGTCCCTGAAAAAGGTGCATATATCTTTCCTGCAGATGCTTTGTGTAAAGGGGACGAAAACGAATACAAAGATATCAAAAGTTCCTCCTCTTTAATTACCCCATTTAATACTGAGACAGTTGATAGCACTACTGAGACAGTTGATAGCACTACTGAGACAGTTGATAACACTACTGAGACAGTTGATAGCACCACTGAGACAGTTGATAGCACTACTGAGACAGTTGATAGCACTACTAAGACAGTTGATACCCCATTTAATACTGAGACAGTTGATAGCACTACTGGGACAGTTGATAGCACTACTGAGACAGTTGATATAACTACTGAGACAGGTGATATAACTACTGAGACAATTGATAGCACTACTGAGATAGTTGATAGCACTACTAAATTTCAAGAAAAGGATGTTCAAGATATTGAAGTTACTGTAATTAAAGAAGTCATTTTTAATTATAGCGATGATACTATAAACAAAGTTACGGAAGTTAAATCGAACCAAGGAAAAGACTTGAGTGACGCAAATAAAGCTGCGGATACTGCAAATCGAGACAAGGACTTTGACGTGGATCATGAAAACAAGACTTTAACGAAGGCTAAATCAATGCAAATGGATTTCAAGGAAAAATATCCGGGCATAGTCAGTTCACTGTCGCCAGATGCCAAGCCGTTTGTACCTTCCACAAAACTATCCGTAGCTTGTGACACACAAATTAGGTATTTGCGGGCCCATAGTTCACCTATCCTAGAATATGGATCGTCAATGGGATTATTTAGTAGAATACTCAAATCTCCGGGACATGATCAAGTGGCCATTTATGATAAAAATAGCAAGTATCAGTTAGAGGAATGCCTCACAATGTTTCAAAAATCTTATGATATTAGTCAAGGTCGTAATAGGAACGCCGCATACGATATGGGCCTAACGTATTTGCAAATGACTCCGCCCCAATATGAAAAAGCCCGAGAAGCGTTCAGAAAAACATTCGATTGCAATTCTCCTTTAAGTCGGTATAGAGGATTTGAACAATCCGGTATATGTTTGGTTCACATGAGTCAAGAATCGGATAGCAAGCGAAATGACCATGAAAAGGATGCTTTCGAAATGTTTAAACGGGCCATACGATGCTGGGGATTGTGTCAGAAGGCTACGCCAATATTCCATAACCCAAATCAACATCTACACTCCCTGAAGTCAATTAGACAACTTATTTTGGGGGAAGAAGGACGGTCGAGAACTAAGAAGGTTAAAGAAGTAGCTGATCTACACTACTGTGTACGAGAATATGGCGAATCATTAGGGCTGTATAAAGAACTGAAAGTCAAACTTGAACGTTCCAATGATGCTAAAGATTTGGATATAACTAAAGGTATAATAAAAAATAATGTAAAACTTGGAAACTTTAGTGATGTTCTGGATTTGATTCTGATTTTAGTCAATAGTCGAGAAGGATTTGAAAGTAAAGCTTTCATCCTGGAAGTGTTGCTGGAGATAATTAAATCGGCTATCAACAATGAAAATACCAATGTGATTAAATCAGTTTTCGACATTTATCGTCGTTTGAAAGAATATGACGGAGACGATGACGATATAGTAGTCATTTACGACGAAGAGACTGTTGGGGGTCAGATCTTTGGTTGGCTGCAAAAACTTTCTGGGCTGAAGATAACCAAAAATGACGACAACGTTCCAATAAATCATCTTAGAAAACTTGGACAGATTGAAATCATCTCTAATAGTGAAGCTGTTATTTTTATCATAGCTGAGCAAGAGAAGGAGACCGACTACCGTGAGTACCTTGTAGGTTCAGCACTGGAGGCAATACAGAATAAGAAACGTTTGTCAAAAATTGTTCCAATTACAGTCAACAACTGTAGCTTACCATCGTCACTGTGGGCCTTCAAACGATTGCCATAT
This sequence comes from Patella vulgata, assembly GCF_932274485.2. NCBI lineage: Eukaryota > Metazoa > Mollusca > Gastropoda > Patellidae > Patella > Patella vulgata. Next base: position 13,451,743 of record NC_065885.2, read on the forward strand.
CCTCGAAATAATCTAGATACAGACATACATGTAGCATCTTGGCTGTGTTCTTTCTGTGACATTTTGTTGTCTTCTTAATAAAAAGATCAAATGTTCAGAGGCAATAGCTTAGAAATAAGTCGCACATTTTTTTCTATTAAGTAACTTGATTTGCTGTGGTTTCCAGTATTTTTAAGTAGCCAAAATTAAAGTGAGAGTTGTGGATATTTTTGTATTTTGGATATAAAGAGAAGCTGGTATTCTGCTGATTGACTATCTTAAAAAAGGTAAGACTATCAATGGAAGATGTCATGCCGATCTACTGAGACAGTTGCTTGAAGCTATCAAACCTAAGCGACTGGGAATGCTCACCAAAGACGTACTGTTACACCAGGACAATGCTCCTATTCATTATTCGGTGATTTCCATGTCAGCGATCCATGATTGTTGCTTCGAATAATTTTGCACCACTGTGACCAAGTGCTCTATAACAATTATTTAGGTGCATCATAGAACTTATTGACACCCAGCTCGTTTTGATACTATAAGATATTGTTATTCATCTATAAGAACGTAATTAAATAATGAATCAATTCCACATGTATGGACAATTTAGATATGACCTGTATACATCTTTACCAGTCAGCGAAATTAAGGTAACTTGTAAACTCCATATATAGTCATGATCTGGTGTGCGTAGAACCAGTTGTAAGTTATATAACCATAAGTTTGCTGACAATTAGACAGAGGAGAGAGAGACGAGCGGATAGGAGCAGGGGAGAGCGGAGACCGGTGCATGGACTCACCCGAGTTCAGCCGCTGCCATGACAGAGAGCCGGAATGGTTTTTATCTTAAACTATTCATGTACTGTGTTGATATTATTGTTTATGTTCCTGGGCCCGGTTGCTAGAAAATTCTTAAAGTAAGCACAAAGTCATGCTTCACTTTTTCTTACGTAAGAAACTTATAAAAATGCCGTCCCTAGAAAATTCTCAAGACCATTCTTACGAAAGCACAAGTCGAGTATAAGTCTAAGCACATTGTGACTGGCAAAGTTGACCATAAACTGAGACTACGATGCTCTTTAACGTCATAAAAACAACTTTGGTATGCGAATTATGTTTTAAATTTGTCGTCTGCTTCATTGACGTCATATATATATATATATATATATATATATATATATATATATATGGTTCATTTCGATGCATTTGACCACGCTGATCCGCAGTGAATATTTGCTTAGCCGCGACAATCACTGATAAGGATGACATTGATGCGGCTTAATGAGCTAGAAATATTAACTTTTTTCCTGCGACAAATTAAATTCTAAAACATTTTTGTATATATTGGAAAGATAAATAAAGGCGTTTGACGTATTTGTAGTTAAAAATTATTTCCGATTTAGTGTAAATGGGTATTAAAATGACTAAAATGCAGCATTCTCTCCGAAGCAGTTATGTCTTATGTAAACAATGCACGCGCCATTCAGCCAATGATTCACACCGCGTGCTGTGACAGCACGTGTTAAGGCAGTCATCTATGACAGAGATATTATACGAGACTCGTAATTCTCTGTGAAACAGATTGGCATTTGACATGTTCCCTATTCACATATAAAATGTGCCACAAGATAAAAATAAACCGCAGACACATACAAACTAACTGAATAATTGTGAGAGCGCCGTGCCTGCGATGTTAAACTAGCCTGTGTGTTTGTAGCCTATTGTTTACTAATTGGCAAATAAATAAAATGGTTTCAGGGTAGGCCTAGAAGCGTATTTTTCTATAGCATTCTTAATTTGAAATTTCTTCTGGAGAAGGATTTTCTCTGTCTTGTAATTGTCTCTTTGGTATCAAAAGGTGTCGGAAATACCGTCGAATAACTCTACGGTCAGCCATCTTTTTGAAGCACAACCAGATTTAAGGTTGGTAAGCAAGCCGTATACCTTGCTTGGGACTTGTGCTTAGATTGACTATGTTTAAGAACGAAGTTGTGCTTAAGTTTTTTCTTGGAACGCATAATAACGTTCTCGTGCTTACAATGAAGTTTAAAATCTAAGCACAAGAACGTTCTTAAGAATTTTCTGGGAACACAAAATAAGGCAAGTTTACTTAAATGCAAAGTCTACTTAAATCTAAGCACAAGAACGTGCTTAAGAATTTTCTAGGAATCGGGCCCAGATGTAGTTTAGCACCTGTTTAATTTATGTTCCTGTTTAATTTATGTAGCTGTTTTATTTTTATGTTACTGATATGTAAATAAATCATTATCTGTTATCACCATAATAGTGTTACCCCATCTTATTTATGTGATATTTTACAACTTAAATGTCCATCTAGACAAATATATATACCTTAAATCACGACGGAGTGAACGCTCTTTCCTTTGGAGACTTCATTTTTATGGAATAAACATACACTTTTTATGGAATACGCTTCCACTTTTTATGGAATACGCTTCCAATTTTTATCGAATACGCTTCCATTTTTTGGCGAATACGCTTCCACTTTTTGGCGAATACGCTTCCACTTTTTATGAAATAAGCTCCCACTTTTTATTAGACAAAGTGACACTTTATCTCATTTTAAATCGCTTGCAAAACCCAATTGTTTTTATCTAATTTTAATGACTTTTTTTTACTGAATAAACTCCCACTTTTTATGGAATGTTGCCTCCCAGTCCGTCGGTCCAGACTACAGTTATGGACGGATTCTTTTCAAATTTGGTGTGAAGCCTCGTTGTCATGAAAGGACGAGTCCTATCGATATTGAACGATATCTCCCAATTCTTTTCAAATTTTGTGTGAAGTATTGTCACGAGAGGACGTAACATGTCGATATTCAATGTTCAACGAATTTCTAATGCAGGGTTATCCTCCTTTTGCCGAAAACCTTGCGACCTCGATGGAGGCTATAGTTTTTACCGGATTTTTACAAATTTGATAGGAAGGATTGGGGTTATGAATGGGTGAACACTAGCTATATTCAACGTTCTGCGTCTTTCCATTCCGGAGATATCCCCCGTTTGTCAAAAACCTTGTGATGGAGATAGATCCTTTAGTTTTTATGGAATTTATTTAAAATTTCATGTTTAGAATTGGGGCCATGAGAGGATGAACTCTATCATATTCAGTGTTCTACGACTTTTTGTTCTGGAATTATCCCCCTTTGCCATAAACCTTTTGAACGCCATACCGGCTATAGCCTGGACAACCTGCTCTAAATGACGTCAGGCTGGTTCCTACGTCACCGAGCTATTCTTAGACATTAAAGAAAAGCTTAACAAATTTTCTAGCTTACTCATTTTAACGCTGAACGCCATCATTAGGGATACCCGTCTATTTTTAGTAACACAACGTCAAAACATGGCTGCCCACTACCTGTCTCTATATGCAAGTCAGAAAAGGAGTGACATAGGAGCGAGTCTGACGTATTAGAGCAGGATATCCAGTCTATACCGGCTATAGTTACCGATATTGTCGTCGCCCCCGTCCATCCGTCTAAAGTTAATATCCGATTGACTTGAAATTTATATACAGTGCTTAAGGTCATGAGACGAAAAAGTCGATATTCAATGCAAGAGTTATGACCCTTGATCACTTTGGAAAAAACCTTGTGGACGCTCTAGCAACTAAAGTTAATATCCGATTGACTTTAGATTTATACAAAGTGTTTAAGGTCATGGGACCAGGACGCCTATTGATTTTCAACGATTCCGATAATTACTGCCAGAGTTATGACCCTTGATCACTAAACATTAGCATGGGCCAAACAAATTCTAACGATTTTCTGATAATTAATGAGCTGTTTCTCTTAATCAGTTTTTAGTGTATGATAAATTTTTCGTTACCGACAAAAGTAAAAATATGCAACAACATTTATTGACTGCTCGGACGATTTAGATGCCGGGGACGTACGTTTCGTTGCCTGGCAACCTACCTTCAAAGATACATTCCCACAAAAGTATTTATCGGGTGGTTATTGCCCCCCAAAAATGTGTCAGTTTTGGTATATATGGAAAGTAGAGACACTCAATACTGAATTCCCTGAAAAACAACCATGGAGGGGACACAGAACAAAAATAAGAGTGTCCCAGTAATTGACAGCCCGACGATTAGGGCTGTCTACTCGAATGACGTCAAAGTTCAAAGGTTGCACGCGTAGATTGTCTTACCTCTTTGCTTTAGTGAGCACTTAAATTAACATAGGCCTATATGTTGATGAACATGATTATGAGAGACTTAAACATACAACGGATTCTGACACTAAACTGCGGAAAATGAAGTGGGCGAGGAAAAAACCCAGATTAATTTACTGAGGCTTCGATATTTATGGTAAATGGACGGCGATTAAAGGCAAAATTGTCTTTTATATGCAATGAATATTGACCCCGGGCGAATCACCCTTCCTAGCCGCTCTGTGTGGTATCAAAGTAACCAGCATGACCCCGTGAATGTTTTAGGCTATCGACTTTGTGACCCGATGATTTTGAGGCGGAAGGATACAAGAGTTGACAGGTTGTTTAGGTTGAAATGTAAGGCCGAAAATTGCATGTTTACTTCTCTTTACTTCCAGCTTGTGTAGGCCTATCTCAAGTTTTTCATGGTGAACCTACATGCTTTTGGGCAAGAGTTTGCCACATGTTGCTCCATCTGTGGTAGAAAGCGTTCTGTCCAACGAAAATTTTGGGAAAAGTTAGAGCCGGTCTAAGAGACGAGAATTAACATTTTAATCATTAGTGATCTGTGGTCATACCATTGCGAATCAGTGGTACCGCGCTTACTCGGGTCTCCACGAGTGCGTTCGGGTTACCGATGACGTCATTAAAACGGCTTACACGCGCCAGGCCGAAGTAACCTGCCCCAATGACGTCTATAACGTCATTGAACTGCCCCAAGCAAAGCCCTGTATATAGGGAAAGTTACGACAACTCATTTCCAGGCGCCATTTTGGGTCCCAATTATGACGCCATAAAAGCTATGACGTCATGGCTTCATACAGGTTTACATACCAAAATTTGTTTTTTTCTTGTAGTATTAGGCGTTGAGGAATAACGTTTTACCCTAAACAAAATGCAAAAGAAACCAATGCAGTTTCGTTCCGTGATAAATATAGGCTTATCACACAAAATCATACTCAAAATCGGGGAACTTTCTGAGAGCGATATCTCGTAATCAGTGTGTTTTACTATTTACTGGTGGGATTATAAATGATTTCATTTTAAAATTACCCAAACACAGAGTGGTTATGCAAGCGAAATGTGCCGAAGAATCGAATTTGATAAACATCAATTTAAAAAAAGTATTTTTATATGGTGCCGGGTGTTTCTTTCATAATGGCCGCCAAATTTGGTAATATTATTATTATTATTATTATTATTACAGCATATTTATATCGCGCCCTTTCATAAAACATGTTCAGGGGCACTTTACAAAGTGACAATATAATCATAAATAAACAACAAGATTATGGACATCTTAACGATTGTATACAAAGTCAGTTAAAAGCCCCATTAAATAAATGTGTTTTAAGTTGTTTTTTAAAAGGATATAAGGTCCATGATCTCATATATCGTGGTTATGTACGCGAAATGAGCGGAAATCGAATTTGACAAACATCAATTAAAGAAATGTATTCTTCATGTGGTGCCGGGCATTTCTTTTAAAATGGCTGCCGAATTTGGCAATATAAGGCCATTTAACAAAATACCCATAAATTTGGTATAATAAAAAAGCATCTCATACAGTGGCGGCACCAGGGGGGGGGGGGGCATTAATCTGGTCTGCCCTCTGTTTGCCCCCCCCCACCCCCAATAATTTTAGAAAATAAAAAAAGTATTTGTGATACCTTTCGGTAATCAATACCTTCTACGGAGAATAAATCCCACATCCCCACTCAGTCATAAACTTGCATGTTGTAGAGCATTTCCGACAGTCTATTTTTCAAAATTTTCTTGGCGAGGTCCCCAATGGACTCGCTACTTTGGCGCTCACAAGGGGAATTCGTTGAGGTTCGCAAGTCCGTTCGTTTGACATTTTGTTCTCTAGTCGGATAAACTAGTGATCAGGTGACGGATGGTATCTGGTCAGATCTATTTATGTCGACGATAGGTGCCTGGGAATACTGTAAAACAGCATTTCCTGGAGTCTATTTTTCAAAATTTTCTGGGGAAGGACTCCCTACTTTGACGCTCGTTAGTGGGCTTCGTCTTTATTCGCAAGTCCGTTCGTTTGACACTTTACCTCATCGATCAGTGCCTGAAATACTGCCAGGCTGCATTTCCGGCAACCTGTTTTTCAAAATTTTCTGGGGGAGGCCCCCTACCCCTAGTTGAAGCTCGTGCCTTTGCCCCCTTAACCTTGGACTTTGCAACAGCTTTGCCCCTCCAATCAACAAACAAAATGGCGTCAAAATCGGATAAATTTATCTCTTATAGAAGCTAAACTACGGTAAAATAAAAAAGTTATTGGCCGATTCGGCTGAAATTTCGTGTGAGGTCATGGCTAGTCCCCGTGATGCTGTTTAGAAACAAGCAGCAAAAAAAAGAGAAAGAGAATAAAATAATAGGTCTGGTTAATTTGTTTAAGGGGATCGGATCATATCTTAACATTTTCCCCATTTTCTTGCAAATGTAAGCTGATGAAGATATTCTCCCAAATGCATGACAACCCAGACCAAGGACTACTCCGCCCAAGACCACTCAGACCAATAGATAAGTCCACTCAGTCAAAGACAGAAGACCACTATGGTTAAGACTGTGTCATCATTATTGAGGTGAAATACAATGTGCAGTACTCATACCCAACAAGTTGTTATGGAGAGAGAGAAATGGAGTTTAACGTCCACTCGACACAAACTAGGTCATTTTGGGACTTACATATGGTTTAATTTTTTTATTTCAATAATTCGCTTGCGCGTAGGGGTCTTTAGCAGTGGGAGGAAAGGGGAGGACCCAGAGAAAATCCACGAGGTTGGACAGGCGACCCTACTCCTTGTCACGTACAACCGGGGATTCGAAACCACGCTTGTTGACTCAATGACAGACTTTATGATACAGTGCGCACGTGCTAACAATTCGGCCTTCCAACCCCAATGTTATGGAGAAAATAAGAACCGAAATAGATGAGTTGGTACAAGTGCACTTACTTTTTTTGAAAAAAATATGTATGAAGAATTATTTCTGCCTTTGCATCACCAGTCAAAAAGGGGGCATTCCTCCCAGGTTGCCTGACTGTAGCTGTGGAATGTTAAACCCCTCTTGTTAAACTCTATTGAACAAATGACAGGGTTAGGGTGACCAGAGATCAAGCACCAAACAAAATTTTCAATGTGAATGTAAATCAAGCTGCATTACACTTTTACAGATAGATCAATAATAGATGTACTTGTTACAAGTGAAAACTTTCTTGTATGGTTTTGTGTATATTGTTCGAATATAAAAGTGACAGCCAAACATATGCTGACAGTGACATTGATTTTAATAGTGATGATGATATTGATGAAATTATGTGAGTAGGCCTACACCTGTATACATGTATTTTTGTCAGTGGTTTTTTAATATTACATATTTTAAATATGTTTTACTTGAATGTACTGTACATGTCAATAAATTTTCATATATTTTGTCACTTTATGCTTACTATATGTTTTTATTTTACTTTTTTATTCTAATTCATTTCCGACGGTTTCCCCTTGTCAGTGGTGCAGGCGGAGAGCTGACAAGGCACAAGGACAGCAGTTTAGTCGAGGTCCTGTGTATACATTGGTGTGCACGTAAAAAAATCCCTTGGCAGTTGTAATTTGATATAAACATAGGCCATAGTGCTGTGCCCAGGCAAAATTTGCTTTATAGCACACTGTATGGCGTATATGCCCATCTTCATTAGACCATTTCATTTCGAATTCATTTTACTAGAACTTAGGTAATTACTGTTTGTTTTTCTCTTATATGTACTTTTATTTACTGGTTGGTATATATCTTTCAATTTTGTACAGTGTATATGGGCACAAGACCTGATCTCTGTGTAAATACATGTATTCTGTGAATATAAGAACCTGAACAGCACATTAGAAACCGTTCTCCAGTATTAATACACTTTAAAAAATGATGATGTTATTATTATTATTATATACATTTTTCATTAATACTAGTGGTGTATGGTATTGTTGTGTACGAGGAAATTTATATAATTGCATTTGTTAATTTTTTTTAATTTCTTTCTTTAAATAAATGTAATCTTATACTCTCTTACAGGGGGTTGGGTAGCGGAATGTTTATTTAGAAAATTTTAACTTGGTTAGTGAATCTTTTGTTTTAAAGCTATTTAAATCGTCTGCTCCTAAATCTTGTTCATTAGATCCCGTTCCGACTTCTGTTCTTAAGGACTGTCTAGATGACGTTATTCCAGTTTTTACCAATATTATTAATTCTTGTATATCATCCGCTACTATTCCCAACGTTTTCAAGCGAGCTTATGTTACCCCTTTAATTAAAAAGTCTACACTGGATCCTAATGTTTTTAAAAATTACAGGCCAGTCTCTAACTTAAGTTTTATTTCTAAAATATTGGAGAAATGTATTGCTTCTCAGATAAAGGCCCATCTAGATGATAACTGTTTGTATGAACCATTTCAAAGTGCTTATAAACAATTTCACAGTACCGAAACAGGTTTAACCCGGGTTTCAAATGATATTTTAATGGAAATTGATAATAGAAAATGTACATTTTTAATTTTATAGATTTATCTGCTGCTTTCGACACGGTGGACCCTTCCATTCTTCTACGTAGACTTCAATTTAAATTCGGTATTTGTGGCTCTGCAAAAAATCTTTTAGAGAGCTATCTTGTGGGTAGAAAACAGTGTATTGTTAATTGCAAATCGTCGTCTGAATCTGTTTTGTCATCTGGGGTTCCCCAAGGTTCTGTTCTTGGTCCGATTTTATTTACCCTCTATACGTCACCATTAGGAGATATTGTCAGAAAATATGGTCTCAGCTTTCATTTGTATGCCGATGATACTCAATTATATATTTCATTTACACCTAATTGTCCATCTTCTTTCAATTTATCAAACTTGCAACTTGAGAACTGTATTAGTGAAATTAGAAAATGGATGTCAAAGAACTTTCTAAAATTGAATGATGATAAAACCGAATATTTGTTATTAGGCTCAAGGCATCAATTAAGTAAATCTGCACAAGATAACCCCCCTGTTGTAATTGGTAATTGTGATATATTTTCATCTTATTCTGCTCGTAATATTGGCGCTATCTTTGATAGTTTTATGCTGATGGGAGCTCAAGTAAATAATATTTGTAAATTGTGCTATTTTAATATTAGAAACATAGGTAAAATACGTAAATGTGTAACTGTAGAGGCCACTAAGTCACTTGTTAATTCTCTGGTCACTTCTCGATTAGATAACTTTAATTCACTTTTAGTTGGTTTACCTTTAAAGCTTATAGATAAATTACAAAAAGTACAGAATACTGCGGCTAGACTTGTTACTTTAACTAAGAAATGTGACCACATAACTCCTGTTTTATATAATTTACACTGGTAACTGTTAAATATCGAATTGATTTTAAGATTTTATTACTTACTTTTAAATGTTTAAATAATTTAGCTCCTGTTTACCTCTCAGATCTTTTAGAACTTTATACACCTGGCCGAACATTACGTACATCAGATAAACTACTTTTAAAGCCCAAAACTGTCAACTAGTCTCTTATGGTCAGCCTCTTTTAGTTATCAAGCACCTGTTTTATGGAATAATCTACTATTTAGTTTAAGATGTTGTACATGACATCTCTATATTCTTTTAAAAAACAACTTAAAACACATTTATTTAATCAGGCTTTTAACTGACTCTGTATACAATCGTTAACATGCCCATAATCTTGTTGTTTATGTGTGATTTACATTGTCACTTTGTAAAGTGCCCCTGAACATGTTATATGAAAGGGTGCACTATAAATATGCTGTAATAATAATAATAATAATAATGGGTTGGTAGAGTTACTTGGGACCCAAGATGGCGTCTTTGTACAATTGACGTCATATTTGCATGACGTCATATGAAATTCCTGGCTTCACAGTTGTCGCAACTTTATCTATACACGGCTTTGGCCCCAAGGAGCCGGTTACTTTGGGAAGTATCCCATAATTCAATTATTCAACATGGCAGCAAATAAATTTTTTGATCGAAGTTATATTTGAAGATTAAATTTAGGCGACGGAAGAATTATTGTTGACACTTTGCTCCGATTAAAAATACCATATTTCCATTCCACAGTAGTGTTGTGTTTATTTTAATGATTCTACAACTTGGTGCAACGTTTCCAGGAGTTAGAAAAGGTCACCCAGTGTCCTTTCAGTTGCCCAAAGGCACATTCTATCGCAGAACTGAGCTGCGCATGTCTAAGTGTACTCGAGGATCTTGGTCGAGTAAGCCCGAAGCAAGTAATCGAACGCGATACAGGTGACCTTCACCCGGGATGTCAACAAACATGTCTGCCTCCATCATCGGTGAATGAGTTATCTCAATATCTGATTGTTTTCTGCATAAACGTATTAGCTTTTTAAAGAAAGTATACGGGAGTCTGTTTGATATATAGTAAGAATCTGGTATAGAAGATAAAATTTCAAGACACGTCCTACTTTTCTGCTCCGACTGGGCTAATTATTCTAATGAAGTCGGAAATTGATAACCTATCTTCTAAGTTGTGTTCTTCTAGTTCAGCTGTATGTGTGAACGTAAGTTCTCGTTACACTCGCCCAGTACGTTCAGGGGAACCGGCCTATTGACTCTTTGTCAAAAAAATTTCAGTTCCAGTAAATCTTACTGGGGAACTTTTTACTGCTAGTGCTAAACGGTTGCGTGTCAGTCCGTTTGAACACTAGAAATTGTAGAAATAGAAATGTTTCCACTACTGATGTCTTCCGCCTTACACCAGCCACAGTAGTGGCTCGTCCTACAGAGTTCCCTTGCGCAAGTTTTTTAGTCAAATGACTACAAAAAGGTTACTGGCCTACAGCTCCCTTAATTTACACATAAACTGACCCAAAACCGTACTGCACATAGCTTAACATATAATAAATCACTTCCCATTGAAATAAAGGTGAAGCCTTAATTACCGCATAATTATTTGATTTGAAGAAACCCAACTGCTACGCGAAATTTCAACTGGCCAGTGTCTTCACTATTTGTCATAGAATTACTTATTCCAATACAAACTGTAATGATATGTGCTGACAATTGTGCGTTTGAACCTATTTGAACTTGCGTAAGGAGTCTTAGACTGTATCAATTGTAACGTTAAACACACAGTTTAACGTTACAAGTATGGTAACTATTTGAACACCTGTACAATGTAAAAGAATATTTTATTTTAGTTTATTGAGAAAATAAGACCTGGCTTACCACGCTATAGATGTGCGACACAACATGCTGTTTTAAAAATACGTCCCATTCTGCTAAACAGCTTGGCAGAAACCATTGAAATCTGCACAATACTAGATCTTTGTATGATCTGAGAAATATCTTTCTCTAGGGTTAGGGTTCAGGTTAGGTTTATAAATTACATGTCAAACGTACAAATTGAAGCTGTAACAGTGTTGGATTGTGGCTAAAACTATTCTGAAGGGTTAGGGTTAGAATTGTGGGTATAAACACGGAAAGAATCAAAGATATTTCTCAGATCGGGAAGATCTAGTATCGTGCTTGAAATCTAAATATAGGGTAACGCACAAATTTACGTATATCGGCCATATCAGGTGAATCAAAATTGGAATTTGTGAAAAAATTTGACTGTAATTGGGCTAGGCAAAACAATAAATGACTGAAGATTCTCAATTTTGCAAACATTCCAATTGTTTCCCCCCTGCTTACCTAAATTTTGTTTTGTCATAAATGGCCAAGTTACATAAATTTATGTGTTACCGGTACCCTATATTTAGATTTCACATACTGACTGGAGAGGGAGGTAAGCAAGGTCTTATTTGCTCACTAAAATGTTCCTTTACATTGTAGGCCTACATAATTTCACGTGGCAAGTGTAATGAAACCTACGTTCAAAGCTGAACTAGTGTTCTTAAAACATGTATCAGTATAGTAGCTAGGTTGAAAAGAGTTGCTTTGTTTACAAATTTGAAAGATCAAAAGATGAAACGTCTATAGTCATGCATTCCAGTGATCTTAATCAAGTTAATGACCGACAAAGATTAGGCTAACAAAAAAAGTTTAGGCCTACCCTTCTTAAAATGGCTCTTTTATTCATTAAAAAACAGAATCTGTCCGCTACTGAGAGTATTAAATGTAGGCTACCTGCCTGATCTGTGTTTATATAATTGTAGTGCTAAAAAATGTTTAGTGGACAGATTCTAAAATCAATCCATTTTTTATATGGCCACAATGAAATATATTTATGTAAGCTTATTTATTACTGCTAGTGTTATTGTTATGAGTCTTTTAAACAATGTAGAATTGTTTAAAAGTCATCATCTGATCTACTTAAAATTATAAAGCCTGTATTGTTTTGATTATTGCAATGAATAACAATCACAACACTTTCTGATAATTACTCTGAGAGTTATTGTCCTTATTATGTCTTAGAATTTTGTCAACTCACCTTGTATGATACAGTTAGCTTATGCTTTTCATTTAGGCTACTTCAAAATTCAAAGTCAACAGATTTTATGGATCTCCTGGATTCCTTAGTTACAGTATAGTCGAAATATGTTTTGTTGCCTGGCAACCTATCTTTATGGATACTTTAGGCATTATGTTGAAATGGAATTGAATATATAATTATTATATTTTTTTTTAAAAAACGTTCTTGATATTTGTAGTTCCTGAGTATGTAAGAAAACTTGTGATTTGTCATCCATGTAATGTAGACAGTAGTCATGGCAGTACTAATGGGTTTTGGGTACACATAAATTTAAATGCTTCAATGGTTAATTGACTTAACATTAACTTTAACTTTAGCCAAATGAGTTAAAATTATTAACATGATTCTGATATCACTTTCAGATGTGTAGGAGTTGGTAATAATGGCAGTTTAGTTGTGATGTGACCATTATATAAATATAGTATGAGCTTCCATCTGATAACCCATGCTGTATGTGCAGCTGTTATTGCTACATTAATACGTAAATACCTCTACATCAGTTACCAATATGAAGAATTAGAAATATTATATGAATCATGTACAAACCACATTGAAGGTAAACAACCTGGTTTTAAGAGCCATGGCACAGAATCGAATCAATTTCATAATAAATACCTGGAAGAAGAAACAATGGAAGTCAGATTAGGATTAGGAGATAATCTGAACAAATTTGATAATACAAAAGAAATGGAGTATTTTGATAATCTTATGACTAGTGGTAGTGATGATTATTTGACTGATGAATTGGTCAATGATTATACAGGAACACAATTTACTCCAAGGTCTGAAGAAAAGGTTTTGATTTCTGAATCAACATCAAAATATATTTTACCAAGCACCTCACACACCAATCAACAGCACCCAGAAGCTATTGTTAATCCATCAGAGGTACAAGAAAAGCAACCTATAAGTGAAAGTAAAGTGACACCCACCCCATATACTTCTGTTTGGTGCCATGGAGCCAGTACCAAAGACAGAATCTGCCATTTCCACAATCTGTGCTATCATACAAAACACAAGGATTTTATTTTCTTTCAAGATAAAAATAGTTTTCACGAAAATCTTCCCCTCGAAAATAACTTTATGAATATATTAGACATGTCTTCAGTTGCGAACCATAATTTACATTACTTTTCACTGACTACTTTACCCAGTCATGCAATAAATAATTTTACAATCAAGTGGATAAAGCCTATTAGTTTAATATTTAATCGTTTTAAACTTGATAATGTTATGCATGTTATACACGATGATATATTACCACTTCATCATACACTTAAACAAATCTCATTTAATACTAATAATTCTACAAACTTTATAACGACTAGTGATTCAAATCTTCATCAAAAGTTTGATATTCAGCTTGTTGCAATGGATGGATTAGAAGAAGACGAAGATTCTTTATTGATGTATAATATATTTTCAAATCATAATCTGCTAACACGAGAAGCGATTCAACAAATGAGTGAAATGGTCTGTTTTAATGATGCTTATGTTGGAATTTCAAAATTAACAACTTGGTACCAATATGGATTTCATGAACCACAAGGACCTTTAGATACATCTGTGACTGGATTTCATATTCATCAATCTATTAACTACATTCTAGCCAATATAAACAGTGACTGTCCACTCTGTAACATTGGTCAGTATTTAGTGCTAATATCTAGGAAAAACAATCGACTCATCATAAATGAAATGGATCTAAGTGTAGCAGTAGCTCAGAAAATAGGATTGCGAGTTATGTCAGTTAGCTTAGAAACTCATTCTCTTGAAGAGATTGTGAATATTGTTCATCATTCTAAGGGTATTATAGGAATGCACGGTTCATTATTAGTGACAGCTGCATTTCTGCTACCGGGTAGTATTTTAATGGAGTTGTTTCCCTTTGCGATCAATCCATCGCACTACACACCATATAAGACATTAGCAGAGTTGCCTAACATGGGAATAGTCTATAAATCTTGGGTTAATACACATATTAATAATACTCAGATGCATCCTGATTGGTCACCAGCATTAGGAGGAATACAGCATTTAGAAAACCAACAAGAAATCATGGATCAAAAAGAAGTTCCCAAACATTTATGCTGTGATGATCCTTCTTGGTTGTTTCATATTTATCAAGACACTATAGTTCACATACCAGAAATCATACAATTAATTCAATCAGCACTTTTAAAATCTGAATCAAAATCATATACCGGTAACAGGAACCAGTTAGTACCAGGTACAGTTTCTAACATTAAGTGCACTATTCGAGAACATAAAGCATCAATAAGTTGGAACATACCATGGAATATACAGTATTTAGTTCAGGAATCTTTGTCATATGATTTATGGTTTTATCATGTCAAATCTAATACAACATCATCTTATATTTTACCAAATATAACTAGTCATTCCATAAATTCCATTATAAAAAATGATGATTATTTAGTTTGGATGAGATGTAAGCTGAATGATGTTTTAGGTGTGTTTAGTGAATCTGTGAAGTGTGGTATTCAGAGTAATTAGTGCTTAAATAGTTGATATTATTCATATAAGGAATGAAATTTATTGATATGAACAGAACTGTTGAACAATTGTGACATGCAAACATGACAGGTAGTATTTGATTGTAATTATGCATTTATTTCACTGCAAACTCCAGATATTTATAATGATATATGATAATAAAAATAGGTTATAATTCAGTGACGAGGAACTGGTCAGATTATTTTTCTCACCAGATTGTTGCAGCCAGACAAAGGGTGCAGGACGGTGGGCCTAATAAGGTCAGCTGTCTAGTCAATCGGATGGCACGGAAAAACCGAGGACCCGTGCATACATTGGCATGCACGTAAAAGATCCCTTGGCAGTTGGAATTTGATGTAAGTGTAGGCCATAGGTGCCGCTGCCCTGGCTAAATTTCCCTCATAGCACCCTGCATGGTGTATGACCAGCTTCATTAGCCCAATCGAAACAGAGCAGTAGGATGTTAAACCCCATTTTATTTCATTTCAGACAGACAAAGACAGACTAAACTGTCTGCAACAAATAGTCTAATTCTTGGTGTGGGCAAAACTATTCTAACGTAAATGGCTTATTGTGAACTACAATTCATCAGAATTGCAACCTGTGCTATATCATTTTTATACACCCACATTGAAATGTGGTCGTATATTGTTGTCACCCCCGTCCAGCGTCCACAATTTTTCAACATGATCAAGGGCCATAACTCTGGCAGTAATTATCGGAAATCGGTAAAAATCACTAGGCTTCTTCGTCTCATGACCTTAAACACTGTGTATAAATTCAAAGTCAATCGGATATTAACTTTAACCTCTAGAGCGGCCACAAGATTTTTCAAAGTGATCAGAGGCCATAACTCTGTCGGTAATTATCGTAAATCAATAGGTTTCTTCGTCTCATGACCTTAAACACTGTGTATAAATTTTAAGTCAATCAGATATTAACTTTAGCCTCTAGAGCGTCCACAAGCAATTTATACACATTGTTTAAGGTCATGGGATGAGGAATCCTATTGATTTTCACTGATTTCCGATAATTACTGCCAGAGTTATGGCCCTTGATTTCCAATAATTACTGCTAGAGCTATGGCCCTTGATCATTCTGAAAAATCTTGAGAACACTCTAGAGGCTAAAGGTAATATCTGATTGATTTTATGTTTATACACAGTGTTTAAGGTCATTAGACGAAGAGGCCTATTGATTTTCAACGATTTATGATAATTACTGCCAGAGTTATGGCCCTTGATCACTTTGAAAAATCTTGTGGATGCTCTAGAGACTAAAGTTAATATCCGATTGACCTTAAATTTATTAAGGTCATCAGACGAAGAAACCTATTGGTTTTCAACGATTTCCGATAATTACTGCCAGAGTTATGGCCCTTGATCACTTTGAGAAATCTTGTGGATGCTTTAGAGACCATAGTTATTATCTGATTGATTTTATATTTATACACCGTGTTTACGCCTATTTATTATCGTTTCGATTGACTTAAGATTGATACACAGAATTTAAGGTCTTGAGATGAACAAGTATATTGATTTTCAATGATTTTTGGTAACTTGAACAGCTAAATCCATGGTATTAAATGTTTTGTATACTAAACGTTAGCATGGGTCAAACAAATTCTAAGGATTTTCTGATAATTACTTAATGACTTGTTACTCTTAATCAGATTTTAGTGTATTATAAATGTTTCATTACCAACAAAAGTAAAAATATGCAACACTCATGTTGACTGATCAGACGATTTAGCTGCTGTGAGCGTATGTTTCGTTGCCGGGCAACCTATCTGCAGTAGTAACCTGTATACAACATTTCAAGAAAGTAATAGGCTTTTATGCAATGCAAGAGCTTATTCATTGACAAAATACAAAGTAAAATTAAACTATTTATTAAAGGGCAATATTGGTATCAGCCGTTATCACATATGTGATGGAATTGGTTAAACACGTTCCAAAAATAATTTTAACACAGGGATCATTGCTACGATATATGCGTAACAAAGAGTTGGAGAAACGGGAGTGAGGAAAGCAAAAGGAAAACACAAGTTATCCTTCTATATGACTGACTGGAGTAACCAGCGATAATAGATACACGGGCGAATTTCTGAGAGACTTGGGTCATTTTTGACAAACAGGAAGTGTTTTATGGATGTGACAAAAAATAATCTTAGACTGTTACTGTTAGACTGCCCATATCTCGGTTATTTATCAACGGATCTTTGGTTTTTCATTTTTATACGCTGAGATTTTCATGTGGACGTATTATGCCGTCACCCCTGTACGTCAGTCCACAATTTGTTTGTGGACACTACAGACCACAATTTTTATCCTATTTTGACGAAACTTGAAAGATAGGTCTATCTCCAAAAAATCTCGGTTTTACTGTGTAAACAGAAGGGAACTCTTGGCTGTAGTACATTTCGTAAAATATTTCAAGCCGTATTTGTATGGAAGAAAATTTGAGATAAGGACTGACCACGGAGCACTATGGTTGCTGATTATTCTGGCGTTAGTCTTTCTGAGCCAGCTGCTTGGTTGGCTACTCCAACACCTCTACAGTAGTGAACCCTCAACGGAACTAACGGATAGAGCCGGTGTGATAGTTTGAGTTGACTCCTGGTGTGTGTTTTCTCCTGGGCACTTGCGCATGTCCGAAACTGATGTTTGCCTTAACAACGAAACTATCTACTTCCTGCATTGCGAGTTGGTTCCTGACCACTGGTCAGTACAGGAAAAAATATATCATGTACTTGATTAGAGTTTTGTCATTAATAAAATACTTGTTGACGTGATTAGCTGTTGTTTTAGTGATCAGTAGTTACACGATCAACGGATCTAAGTTGATTGGCTTGAAATTGATACTTCGTTCGTGATTTGTTGCCGTTGGTTTTTTTTAGTGGTTAGTCGTTCTACACACGTACGATCAGTGGAAACCATACAAATTGATGATTGGCTTGAAATTATCAATTTCGTGGCTTCATTTAACACAAATATAAAAGTATGGAATTTCTTATTCCGATTTCTTTAACATAAATATAGATTTATTACACCATCCCATACGTACATTCAAACATGCATGTAGACAGCCCAAATACAAGAGAGAATGTTCGCATTGTGGAC
The DNA here is from genome assembly GCF_932274485.2 of Patella vulgata. Lineage (NCBI taxonomy): Eukaryota > Metazoa > Mollusca > Gastropoda > Patellidae > Patella > Patella vulgata. The sequence continues at coordinate 13,470,038 of NC_065885.2, forward strand.
GGGTATATATACTAAATAATAATAATAAAGATCGTCAATTTGCATCCTCTTTTAGTGGTAATATTGTAAATATAAAATAGTCTATAATATATTGATTTGACCGTAAGAACATCTTAGGAGAAATCCTATCACGAGGAGTCAATGCACACCGCGTCTGTAACGGTGTGGGGTGACTCCTACAACTGCGCATGCGCCAAACGGTAATCACACACCAAGGACCATTTGAAACTGCCACACCGGGCCCACTCTACAACAGTAATCCGCTCTATCAAGAGATCCAGTTCACTACAATACATTGTCCATCATTTTAACAGAACCCCTGAGAACACTTCCCGCCCCCTCATTCACATTGCTCTGGTCTACTTACGGCCCTGTGTCAAATATGAAAAAGATCTATATGTCTGACTTTTGTTATTGTCCCCCGCCTTTCGAAGAAAGCGCCCGCCTCTCTCTCTGTCTGTCCGCCCGTCGCACTCTTTGGGAAACAATAACTCTCCTTCTAAACTTGGTGTAGGTGTTTATTAGGTCGATGCCTTGATGGAGTTCGAATTAAGTGAGAGTGATGAAACTTGGTGCATGGTTTCATCACATCAATACCTTGACTAAGTTCGATAAAGAAATTTTCTGCAGAGGGTAAACAGAATGATAAGCAATTTGATTGGTCGAGACTTTGAAACAACTGGTATTTAATTGATAAGTAAGACCCCACATCGTAGCATAAACTGTTCGAAGCCATGGAGATGTAAATATGGTACCCTTAATTACTCATTTTATATACCCATTACATTAAATAGGAAATATTTTTTTATCTAGATATACTTCAAACACCTATATCTATTTTTCTAATACTTAAAAATAAATGTTCTAGAATTAAATTTGCAGAAGGAACAAAGTTAATATTGCGAGCTAATTAATCCGCACCGATGTCATTCCTCTCAAGGAGCCAAGTGAATATTCACTGCTGACACTGAGAAGTAGTAAAGGTGGGATTCGTACGTTTACAGTACAAATTTCTCGCTTTTTAGTAAGTTTGTACCAATATCGGTAAAATTCTAATTATCGCAACAAATCTAATACGAAGAGGCTAAACTCTGTAGGTACAGTGTGTTAATTAACAGGTGTGAGAAATTGACTGAAAGGGGATATAATTATCGCTAGGGGTGATAATCTTGGCGACGGTGCGTTTTCTGTACTGGTGTGTTAATTAGCGAACGGGTTAAAAACGACCGACACGGTGTGTATTCTTTGTTTGGTGAGTTTTCCCGAAAGCATGTTATAACTGCAGCAAAGGTGATTTATCAAGGACCAGCAGGCTTTATCTGACGCGTAGGTGTTAAATCTAATTTACCGTGCGATTTTTTGTTCGACCGTGTGTTTTACGCAGATCGGTCTTTGTTAAGTGTAGGTCTTTATACATGGATTTATACGTGGGATAGGTACGTATATCCTTTCTTATACGTATTTCATTTCTTGATGAATACTACGTGTTTTGTACTTCGTACCATAGTCGGACTGCAGTTATTTATATATTTGATCTTTTTTGTGGGTTTAATTTGTTTACAAATTATCGTGCGTACCACTATATAAATGCTTGTATCTTAAAATTGATCACACGCAGTACCGTCATTTCCTGATATCATAACCAACCCCAATTTGATTATCCGATATATTCTAATCGCCATTGTTATCAGATTAACCAATCTGTTTTCGAAGCAGATATTATATTGTAATCATATTTTCATACAAAACAGCTTTTCGCCAATTTACATGACGTCTTCCCGATATATTCGCATTAGGGTATGTTTGGTTCCCTTCTTTCAACAGCTTAGATGACCCCTCTTGGACAATTAGTCAGATGACCCTTCTTGGACAATTAGTCAAACGTAAAGAAATCTAACTCTCGGTCCCGCATCCGTTTCATGTATAAATCGAAAGCACGGACTAGGCACGGCTCCATGTGTCGCCTAGCTTGTTCTATTCTAAAAGCATGCAATCGCCTTTGGAAATCACTTTGGTGTCTTTTTTTTTATTTCGGTTGCTTTATTTGAAACGATTTTCATAATAAGCCGTAGTAATTTTTAATTTTTTTTTTACTGCCAATTCTGCTTAATTGTGTGCGCTTCGAAATCTAAAAACTTGACGTAAAACAAATCATGGATACGGGTTTAGAATAGGGTTATAGCATGATCTATTTGTTAAAGGCCTGTTAATACAGTATGAACAATATGGAATATTAAATATGTGTCCGTATATCAAAAATAAATCACATAAAACAGATGAATAATACAACATAGATTTGAAACAGAAAGTCTTCAAGTATATGCGTAAATATGTTTCCCTTTTGTCTAAATCCCATTCATAACGTTTGATCTCCTTTTGCAGAGCAATTAAGACTTGTTATTTTAAATGATACCGAGAAATCACTTAAAGCTGTTACAATCAGAGAAAATATTATAAACATAAAGGGGGCGTGGGGCATTAACAATGTGATAACTCATAAAAAAAAATAATGATGCACACCAAAGTTTTTGCATAAAGAGATGGTTTGTCATGTATATTTCAGTAAATTTCACTATATTTGTTATGTATTCTATTCACATCGACACGTTAAATTGCCTGAAAGAATTAGGCCTCTACCTTTATAGGAATATGTTTATATAATTAGGCAATAATAATTTATTGCTGCAGTTACCCATTTCGACATATTCACTATATTTTAAAGTCATAGTTTTAAACCTATATAGCTTCATTTTCAATATTTCTGGCTATTTATTATTCTATATTGAGTTCCACGTTATGAATTTTTATACGCCCACATTTTCATGTGGACGTATATTGTCGTCGCCCCTGTCCGTCCGGACGTCCGTCTGTCCACAATTTGTTTGTGGACTCTCTACAAGTCACAATTCTTGTCCAATTTTGACGAAACTTGAAATATAGCTTTATCCCAAAAAAATCTTGGCTGCTTTCGATATTGGCATGTATCGGATCGAAACTTCATGGATTATGGCCCCTGTTTGTACGAAAAATCACGTTTTTAGCTTGTGGACCCTATAGAGGTCACAATTTTTATCCGATTTTGTTGAAACTTGAAATGTAAGTTTGTAACCCAAAGATCTCAGTTCCTTTCGATATTCCCGCATATTGGACCCTATAGAAGTCATAATTTTTATCTGATTTAAAAAACCCTATTATTATATCACCGTTACACCCTAAAGACGACTGAGGTCGAATTTCGTGAAAATCGACCCAAAATTGACAGACAAAATGGCCGCCGTTCGTTCTCAAATAGCGTAAAAATATGGTATATCAAGGTTGTGGACCCTATAGAGGTCACAATTTTTATACGATTTTGTTGAAACTTGAAATATAAGTTTATAACCCAAAGATCTCGGTTCCTTTCGATATTCGCGCATATCGGACTGTAACTTCCTGAATTATGGCCCCTGATTGTACAAAAAATCGCGTTTTTAGCTTGTGTACCCTGTAGAAGTCATAATTTTTATCCAATTTAAAAACCCGTACTATTATATCACCGTTACACCCTAAGGACGACCGAGTTTGAATTTCGTGTAAATCGGCCCAAAATTGACAGACAAAATGGCTGCCGTTCGTTCTCAAATAGCGTAAAAATATGGTATATCAAGGTTGTGGACCCTAAAGAGGTCACAATTTTTATCCGATTTTGTTGAAACTTGAAATGTAAGTTTATAAAACAAAGATCTTGGATCCTTTCGATATTTGCATATATCGGCCCATAACTTCCTGAGTTATGGCCCCTGATTGTACGAAAAATCTCATTTTTAGCTTGTGGACCCTGTAGAGGTCATAATTTTTATCCGATATAAAAAAACGTATTATTATATCACCGTTACACCCTAGGGTCGACTGAGTTCGAATTTCGTGAAAATTGGCCCAAAATTGACAGACAAAATGGCCGTCGTTCGTTCTCAAATAGCGTAAAAATATGGTATATCAAGGTTGTGGACCCTATAGAGGTCACAATTTTGATCCGATTTTGATGAAACTTGAAATACATATTTATAACCCAAAGATCTTGGTTCCTTTCGATATTCGCACATATTGGATCATAACTTCCTGAATTATGGCCCTTGATTGTACGAAAAAATCACTTCTTTTTTTGAGCTTGTTCTCTGTCCATCTCTTGCAAAATGTGGGCATATCTTGCATGGCAACCGCTTGTTTAATCAGCGGCTGCCAGGCAGGATACGCCCACATTTTCGAGAGATGGATAGAGAACAAGCTAACAAGAAAGTGATTTTTCCTACAATCAAGGGCCATAATTCAGGAAATTACAATTCGATATGCGTGAATATCGAAAGGAACCGAGATCTTTGGGTTATAAACTTACATTTCAAGTTTCAACAAAATCGGATAAAAATTGTGACCTCTTTAGGGTCCACAACCTTGATATACCATATTTTTACGCTATTTGAGAAAGAACGGCAGCCATTTTGTCTGTCAATTTTGGGCCGATTTTCACGAAATTCAAACTCAGTCGTCCTTAGGGTGAAACGGTGATATAATAGAACGTTTTTTTAAATCGGATAAAAATTATGACCTCTATAGGGTCCACAAGCTAAAAACGTGATTTTTCGTACAATCAGGGGCCATAATTTAGGAAGTTACTGTCCGATATGCGCAAATATCGAAAGGAACTGAGATCTTTGGGTTATAAACTTACATTTCAAGTTTCAACAAAATCGGATAAAAATTGTGACCCCTATAGGGTCCACAACCTTGATATACCATATTCTTACGCTATTTGGGAACGAACGGCTGCCATTTTGTCTGTCAATTTTGGGCCGATTTTCACGAAATTCGAACTCAGTCATCCTTAGGGTGTAACGGTGATATAATAGAACGTTTTTTTAAATCGGATAAAAATTATGACTTCTATAGGGTCCACAAGCTAAAAACGTGATTTTTCGTACAATCAGGGGCCATAATTCAGGAAGTTACTGTCCGATATGCGCAAATAGCGAAAGGAACTGAGATCTTTGGGTTATAAACTTACATTTCAAGTTTAAACAAAATCGGATAAAAATTGTGACCTCTATAGGGTCCACAAGCTAAAAACGTGATTTTTCGTACAAACAGGGGCCATAATCCATGAAGTTTCGATCCGATACATGCCAATATCAAAAGCAGCCGAGATCTTTTGGGAATAAACCTATATTTCAAGTTTCGTCGAAATCGGATAAGAATTGTGACCTGTAGAGAGTCCACAAACAATTTTGGACGGACGGACTGGGGCAAAGGCATAATACGTCCACATGAAAATGTGGGCGTATAAAAAGAAACTATTTCAGATCAACAGTAATTTCTAATACACCTTTGATGTAATTAAAATATCTATAGCTTATGTACATAATCCATTGAGGCGTTTGTGTCGCTGACAAATTACAGTTTTTAAATAAAATAGGATACACAACACATCGTTATTAACTTACAGAGTCATGACGAATTTTAAATTTTATTAAACCAAAGTCATCATATAACAAGACAGTGAATGTATTTGGAATATTATTGTCCTGTTCTGAAATCTATAAATTTACCTTTGGTTTATAATACACATTATACAGTTACAATGGAATTGAGTGTCCATTTATTGCCCCTAATAAAGTCTGGCAGCAGTTATATAACATCTAGGTCAACGTTGTTACAAGTTGGTGATCAGCGAAGCGTATAGTTCGTCCTTTTTCTTTTTATTGCTATTAATAAGTATTAAGCAAGAAGTTTAAGCAAGTTCCTGTTTTTTCAGGTTTTTGGCCACAGATCACTAAACATTTGCTCATTGACTTTAATGTTAATTCTCATCTCTTAGACCGGCTCTAACTTTTTCCCAAATTTTCGTTGGGTAGAACGCTTTCTACCACAGATGGAGCAACATGTGGCAACCGCTTGTCCAAAAGCACGTATGAGGTTCACCATGAAAAACTTGAGATACACAAGCTGGAAGTAGAGACAAGAAAACATGCAATTTTGGACCCTACGTTTCAACTTAACCAACCTCTCAACTCTTGTATCCTTCCGCCTTAAAATCATGAATATTCACCAAAACCTGGTAGAAAATGTATTTTCAAACCCTTTTCTTCGATTCTACACCAAAAAGTCAACAAAAATCGCCATGCAAAAGGGGGGAAAAGGGAAAGGGAAAGAAAGACTATAAATAACTTTCGCCCTACATTCGTGGGTGACGGCGTAGAAATATTTGCTGAGCTGTGTCCTATTTAGGGGTAAAACTTCAGGTATCACAAAAAGTCTTTTTTATATGCTTCCCATATGTTCTGGTAACATACTGGTGAAAGGAAATCAAAATCAAAGAATAACTGCAAAAATGATGGCCCTTTAAGTATACATGCCGCTTTATGTACAGTAGTGCATCTCAGGTCCATGGGCCTTTTGTGCTAAAATTTAAAAATCTTTCTTATTAAAGGCAGTATTTGAGTTCTGTGAAAAAATTAGACAAGTTACAAACAAATTACACAAAAAACACTCATGAGCTGGATTTTTTTTTCAAAAATATAATTTTTTACTGCCATGTCATGAAAAATGTACAAAATTTACATGTAGCATCTTTCAAAAAAAAACAATTATTTTCCACTTTTTAGATAGCCAGACCGAAAAGGGATATATTTTTAGAAACCCTGGCCAATATACAAACAGAAAAATCACAAATCAGCTGCATTGATTGTAATATTAGAGATCTATACTTAAACATGTATCGCCACCCCCTAAATATGTCACTGACTGAATGAATCTAATCTTTGGTTGCAGAAGTAACATCATCAAAGCAATCTGTCTAATAGCTATGTTTTACCATCCCTGGCTACCATATGTACATATAAACTAATATATGTGCAATAAATATGAATTATGGTTAAAAATAGGCCTTGATGAAAGAAAAAATTGCCATATTTGGTCTATGACCACCCCTCTCTAACAAAAGGGTCACAGAATACACAATTTTCACAAATTTGGGAAAATTTCAATGTTTTCAACATCTCAAGGCTCAGAGGCACCATACAACTCTCTATTGCAATTCTTGTGCTGAAGCAAGATGTCTGGACCTTTACATCAATTGCGTGAAAAAATGAAGTCCAAAAAGTAATTATGACAGAGTTGACAAGATGAAGGAGGCCTGAAAAGGAGCAATATTAACATTTAACTGTTCTATAAGTAACATAAATGCAACAATCACCACAAATCCTAGACTTTGATAAGAAAATATTGAACATTAAGCTGACATTTACACATCTACACCAGTTTTATATTAGGGTGTGGTCTCATTGGCCTGACATGTCTCTGGGTTCTAAGTTTGACTTTAAACAAAAAGGCTTAGAAATCTTTGAAATGTACAAAATAGCTATTTATTAGTGAAAAACAACATTCCTAGCTGTAATTCAACCACAAATTCCAATTACTATCATTTAATTGTCAGCACGGGTGCAATTAAATCTCTCAAAACACATTAATAAAAAAGGGTGGGGTGGGGCATTTATAACCTCTCCTAAGGAAATGGTGGAGTTAAAAATGGCTAGAAAGATTAGAATATTGCTTTCTAGTGAAGGAAATGCAAGAATTTAATGTTACAAAAAAGAAAAAAATGCTTGTTCTGGGTAAAACAGTAGCAAAATTGAGCCAACCCCTGTTTTGAACATTTTGTACAAACCCATCTGCTGTACATTATTAACTCAGTTTTACAAATTTTCAATTTTCTGTAGGAAAGCTGGGGCTATTTCTAAACCTGATAAACTTGTAGATCCCATTTAAGTTATATTAGCAATGAAAATCAGGGCATTTTAGACATTTTGACTCATTTGAGTAGTCATGAAAGGATTAATTTCTACATTGAAATTGGGGGAATCCAAAGATTTTCTGTGAATATTCCTGATTTTTAGACAAAATTTGGTGAAATTACAATACTGTTCACTGTATCTGTGTTTTCTGAGGTTGAATAAGCCAAAATTGGGCATTAAAATATTTTTCTTACTATATTAGAAATTAAATAAAAACTGAAAATTGAGAAATTTGCAGTAAAATCACAATTTTTCTCCAAATTTTGATTTTTTTTTTTTTTTTAAATTTAACTTTTTTTAGTTTTTCAGTACTCAAAATATTTTATTCATATTTTCTGAGAGTTTAATCTTCATATTTTCAAAACTAAGGCATATCAGTCTCAGCCTGTCACACATATAGACAGGCCACAGATCACTAAACATTTGCTCATTGACTTTAATGTTAATTCTCGTCTCTTAGACCGGCTCTAACTTTTTCCCAAATTTTCGTTGGGTAGAACGCTTTTTACCACAGATGGAGCAACATGTGGCAACCTCTTGCCCAAAAGCACGTATGAGGTTCACCATAAAAAACTTGAGATACACAAGCTGGAAGTAGAGACAAGAAAACATGCAATTTTGGACCCCACATTTCAACCTAACCAACCTCTCAACTCATGTATCTTTCCGCCTCAAAGTCATGAATATTCACCAAAACCTGGTAGAAAATGTATTTTCAAACCCTTTTCTTCGATTCTACACCAAAAAGTCAAAAAGGGGGGAAAGGGAGAGGAAGACTGGGTGACGGCGTATAAATATTTGCTGAGCTGTGTCCTTTTGTCCGCCCAATCTGTTTCACAGAGAATTACGAGTCTCGTATAATACCTCTGTCATAGATGACTGCCTTAACACGTGCTGTCACAGCACGCGGTGTGAATCATTGGCTGAATGACGCGTGCATTGGTTCATATAACTGCTTCGGAGAGAATGCTGCATTTTAGTCATTTTAATACCCATTTACACTAAATAGGAAATAATTTTTACCTACAAATACGTCAAACGCCTTTATTTATTTTTCCAATATATACAAAAAATGTTTTAGAATTTAATTTGTCGCAGGAAAAAAGTTAATATTTCTAGCTCATTAAGCCGCATCAATGTCATCCTTATCAGTAATTGTCGCGGCCAAGCAAATATTCACTGCGGATCAGTGTGTTGTCCGCCCTGTATTAAAATAAGCCAGAGTTGTTTCCCTTGATCAGTAAACAGAGGGCGCATATTTATGTTAGACAACATGGCTTCGGTAACAGCAGAAAAAGTTCAGGAGGTTAGAGATGTCACTAGAATAGAAAGAATCGGTGCACATTCCCATATACGTGGACTTGGGTTAGATGATGCATTGGAGGCTCGTGCGATATCCCAGGGTATGGTTGGACAGGCGGCTGCTAGGCGAGCTGCAGGTGTTATATTAGAAATGATTAAGGAGGGTAAAATTGCTGGTCGAGCAATTCTCATTGCTGGCCAACCTGGTACAGGAAAGACAGCCATTGCAATGGGCATGGCTCAGGCTTTAGGAGCTGATACACCATTCACCAGTATGGCTGGCAGTGAAATATTTTCTTTGGAAATGAGTAAAACAGAAGCATTAACACAAGCTTTCCGTAAATCTATTGGTGTCAGAATAAAAGAAGAAACTGAGATTATTGAGGGTGAAGTTGTTGAAATTCAGATAGACAGACCAGCAACAGGAACTGGTGCAAAAGTAGGAAAATTGACATTAAAAACAACAGAAATGGAAACTATATATGATTTGGGCCAGAAAATGATTGAATCATTGACAAAAGAGAAAGTTCAAGCTGGAGATATCATTACCATTGATAAAGCATCTGGTAAAATTACCAAATTAGGAAGATCATTTACACGAGCAAGAGATTATGATGCTATGGGACCACAGACAAAGTTTGTACAGTGTCCAGAAGGTGAATTACAGAAGAGAAAAGAAGTTGTACATACTGTGACATTACATGAAATAGATGTTATTAACAGTAGAACACAAGGCTTTCTAGCTCTATTCTCAGGCGATACTGGTGAAATAAAATCAGAGGTTAGAGAACAAATTAATGCTAAAGTAGCAGAATGGAGAGAAGAAGGAAAAGCAGAAATTGTTCCTGGAGTATTATTTATTGATGAAGTACACATGTTGGATATAGAATGTTTTTCCTTCCTAAACAGAGCTTTAGAAAGTGATATGGCACCCATTTTAATTATGGCCACCAATAGAGGAATCACTAAAATTCGAGGTACACAGTATACTAGCCCCCATGGTGTGCCGATAGATTTGCTTGACAGATTATTAATTATTTCCACTTCTCCTTATGCAGAAAAAGAAATTAAACAAATTTTAAAAATAAGATGTGAAGAAGAAGATGTAGAAATGAGTGACGATGCGTTGACTGTTTTAACACGTATTGGTATGGAAACATCTTTACGTTATGGTATACAGCTGATTACCACAGCTAACCTTGTATGTCGAAAACGCAAGGGTACAGAAGTTGAAGTCGATGATATAAAGCGAGTCTATAGTTTATTCCTTGATGAATCTAGATCAACACAGTTTCTAAAAGAATATCAAGAAGAGTACATGTTCAATGAAGTTGGGGAACCAGACACCATGGAAACCAGCTGAAATAGAGCCCATCTGCAACATCACAATTTGCTTTGAAATAAAACCAATGAACATTTCACACTATTATATCACAGAAAGACAATTATATTATCGTGTCAGTCAACATCATTTATCTTGCAAGTTCTGTTCGGTTTAATGTTAGAGGAAGTTAAACATGGCAATTGTATGAGAAATGAATAAAAATTCATTTTATTAAAAAAAAAAAATAGTTCGTGCTCTGGTGTCAGTTTGGTGATTATAATTAGAAATGTAAATTCTTACTATGTGAATTGGAAATTCCTTTTAATAATTTAACAAATTCAAAAAGAAGAACAACCAAACAAAAAATAATAAAGATTTTTTTTGGGGGGGGTGGGGGGGAATATGCTATAGCAAAATATCATAGTCCTATGATTTAGCATTAGTCCACGTACGCCGTGATAATGTCGGCATAGTAGCACAAGCATTTCTCCTTTTCAATGTCATCGCGTATTTCTTGGCCTTATATTTATTTGAATAATTTGAATAACAACTTGATAATTTTTTCCCGTCTTCGCCCTGCCCAGTTTTAAATTCCACCCATTGACTATGTTTCTTTTAAAACCCCATAAAATTCCACAAACTATCATTATTGGAGCAAATATGCGTGTAGCAGCGAATGTCTTGGCTAATACCAGTTGCCAATTCGATGAAAAATAAAGCACACAATTCATACGTTACGATTTAATTAAAACATTTAATTATGAACACATATAAACATCAATATGTGACAACAAATAATGGTATTGCTTATACTATTTATCTTGTCTAGTTCATTTTTTTGTTTGAACATTTTTCTCATTACAACATAATATAATGACTTGGACAGTTTTTTCGTTTCAGATGCTAGCTGAAATTTCCTATGAGAAAAAAAATGAAATGAATATAATATATACATATTATGTTAATAGAATAAGTTTTATTTAAATGAGATGCTCGAAAAGGGAACCACACATTTATCCATTGCAATAAAATCAAAATTGAATATACCTCAGTATTCACCCACATTACAAAATTGTCCTTTTTGTACGCCCACATTGAAATGTGGTCCTATATTGTCGTTGTTCCGGCGTCCACAATTGCTTGTGGACGCTCTAGAGGCTAAAGTTAATATCTGATTGACTTTAAATTTATATACAGTGTTTAAGGCCATGAGACGAAGAAGCCTATTGATTTTCAGCGATTTCCGATAATTACTGCCAGAGTTATGGCCCTTGATCACTTCAAAAAATCTTGTGGACGCTCTAGAGACCAAAGTTAATATCCGATTGACTTTAAATTTATACACGGTATTTAAGGTCATGAGACGAAGAATCCTATTCATTTTCAGCGATTTCCGATAATTACTGCCAGAGTTATGGCCCTTGATCACTTCAATACCCGATTGACTTTACATTTATACACAGTATTTAAGGACATGGGACGAAGAAGCCTATTGATTTTCAGCGATTTCCGATAATTACTGCCAGAGTTATGGCCCTTGATCACTTCAAAAAATCTTGTGGACACTCTAGAGGCCAAAGTTAATATCCGATTGATTTTTATATGCCCACATTGAAATGTGGACATATATTGCCGTCGCCCCCGTCCGTCTGTCGGTCCGTCCGTCCATCGTCCACAATTTCTTGTGAACGCTCTAACGCCAAAAGTTATCATCCAATTGTTTTAAAATTAATATATGTTGTTTACATTAGTGAGATGAAGAAGCCTATTTAATTTCAATAATTTCTGTTTATTATGTCTAGAGTTATGGCCCTTGTTTCACTTTATTGAACCTTGTGAACGCTCTAACGCCAAAAGTTATCTTCCGATCTTTCTGAAATTTATATGCATTATTTAGATTACTGAAACGAAGAAGCCTATTGAATGTCAGCAATTTCCGTTTATTACGTCTAGAGTTAAGGCCCTTGTTTCACTTTATTGATCCTTGTGAATGCTCTAACGTCAAAAGTTATCATCCGATCTTTCTGAAATTTATTTGCATTATTTAGATTACTGAAACGAAGAAGCCTATTGAATTTCAGCAATTTCCGTTAATTACGTCTAGAGTTATGGTCCTTGTTTCACTTTATTGATCCTTGTGAACGCTCTAACGTCAAAAGTTATCATTCGATCTTTCTGAAAATTATATGCATTATTTAAATTAGTGAGACGAAAAAGCCTATTGAATTTCAGCAATTTCCGTTAATTACGTCTTAGAGTTATGGCCCTTGTTTCACTTTATTGAACCTTGTGAACGCTCCATCACCAAAAGTTATCACCGAATCTTTGTGAAATGTATATGCATTATTTAGATTATTGAAACGAAAAAGCCTATTGAATTTCAGCAATTTCCGTTTATTACGCCTAGAGTTATGGCTCTTGTTTCACTTTATTGATCCTTGTGAACGCTCTAACGCCAAAAGTTATCACCCAATCTTTGTGAAATTTATATGCATGATTTAAATTAGTGAAACGAAAAAGCCTATTGAATTTCAGCAATTTACAATAATTAATTCTAGAGTTATTGCCCTTGTTTCATTTTGTTAAACCTTGTTAATGCTCGATTGATGAAAGTTATCATCCGATATGTATGAAATTTATATGCATTATTTAAATTAGTAAAACGAAAAAGCCTGTCAAATTTCAACAATTTCTGTAGATTACTTCCAGAGTTGAGACCCTTGTTTCAGTTTGTAGAACCTTGTAAACCCTCAAAACAACAAAATTTATAATCTGATTTGTATGGAATTGTCTTGTAAAGACCCCCAATTACCTACAAAGGAATAAATATTCGACAACCCTTGTCGACAGCTCAGACGATTTAGCTGCTGTGGGCGTATGTTTTGTTGCCTGGCAACCTATCTTAAATTTATACACAGTGTTTAAGGTCATGAGACGAAGAAGCCTATTGATTTTCAGCGATTTCCAATAATTACTGCCAGAGTTATGGCCCTTGATCACTTCAAAAAATCTTTTGGATGCTCTAGAGGCGAAAGTTAATATCCGATTGACTTTAAATTTATACACAGTGTTTAAGGTCATGAGACGAAGAAGCCTATTCATTTTCAGCGATTTCTGATAATTACTGCCAGAGTTATGGCTCTTGATCACTTCAAAAAAATCTTGTGGACTCTCTAGAGGCCAAAGTTAATATCCTATTGACTTTAAATTTATACACAGTGTTTAAGGTCATGAGACGAAGAATCCTATTCATTTTCAGCGATTTCTGATAATTACTGCCAGAGTTATGGCTCTTGATCACTTCAAAAAAATCTTGTGGACTCTCTAGAGTCTAAAGTTAATATCCGATTGACTTTAAATTTATACACAGTGTTTAAGGTCATGAGACGAAGAAGTCTATTTATTTTCAGTGATTTTCAATAATTACTGCCAGAGTTATGGCCCTTGATCACTTCAAAAAACCTTGTGGATGCTTTGAATTTATAAACAGTGTTTGAGGTCACGAGGCAAAGAATCCTATTGATTTTCAAAAATTTCTGATAATTACTGCCAAAGTTATGGCCCTTGATCATTCTGAAAAATCTTGAGAACACTCTAGAGGCTAAAGGTAATATCTGATTGATTTTATGTTTATACACAGTATTTAAGGTCATTAGACGAAGAGGCCTATTGATTTTCAACGATTTCTGATAATTACTGCCAGTGTTATGGCCCTTGAAAAATCTTGTGGACGCTCTAGATAGTGTGGTATAACATGTCATCCCGTAGGATTTGTATGCCAAAATTGATTTATTTGTTGTTTTGGGTTGGTCTTGGACCAAGCTATCCAAAAATGTTGGGGTTCAAATTTTCCGACCCCTTGACCCCCCCTGGGAGAGGCATTTTTGAAATCGGGACCCCTATGAACGAGGACATGGCTATCTCCGCCAATAATGGTTGGATTTTCATGATCTGAAGTTCATTATCGTGTTTTTTCATCATGCCGATCCCATCTATGGTACACCTAAAGCGATTGGAAGTAGTTTTCATTGACTTCCGGTGGGGAATACCAATTTCCGGTGTCAAACGCGGATTGATTTCAGCCAATAATCTTTGGATTTTCATGATCTGAAGTTTATTCTGGTTTTTATTTTATCAGTCTGACACCATCTATGATACACTTGAAGCGAATGGAAGTAGTTTCCATTGACTTCCTGTGGTAAATACCAATTTCCAGTGTCAAACTCGGATTTATTTCAGCCAATAATCTTTGGATTTTCAGTATCTGAAGTTCATTCTGGGTGGTTTTTTTCATCATGCCGCCCGCTTATTGGCCATGCTTATTGACCATTATTGGCCATGTTCTCGTTCAGAGGGGTCCCGATTTCAAAAATGCCCCCCCCCCCCCAGAGGGCTCAAGGGGTCAGAAAATTGAACCCCAACATTTTTGGATAGCTTGGTCCCTAATCAACCCAAAACAACAAAAAAATCTGTTTTAACATACAAATCCTACGGGAGCTGTTTTGATGACATAACATACCACACTAAGAGGCCAAAGTTAATATCCGATTGACTTCAGATTGATACACAGAGTTTAAGATCTTGAGACGAACAAGTATGTTGATTTTCAAAGAATTTTTATGACTTGGAAGAGCTAAATCCATGATACAGTATTAAAAGTTTTGTATACAAAACGTTAGCATGGGGCAGAACTTTATAAAAACCAAACAAATTCTAATGGTTTTCTGAGTTGTTGCTCTTAATCAGATTTTAGTGTATTATAAATGTTTCATTACCGAAAAAAGTAAAAATATGCGACAACTCTTGTTGACTGCCCGGACGATTTAGCTGCTGTTGGGGTATGGTTCGTTGCCTGGCAACCTATCTTTGTTGTACTTATTGAAACAGCTCGCCTCTCAACATCAAAGAGCACAGCTAACTGTGTCTGCCTCTCAACATCAAAGAACAGTTCCGTGTGAAAAGTGTGCACGAACCGACACAGAACCTGTGGTTTCAAAGGACTGTGGAGTAAACAGGGGGCAACTGTAAAAAAAAATGCAAACAGCAACTGGGGGGTGGGGTGGGTCTGTCAGCCGAAAAAAAGTGCATGAAAAAGTGCATTTCCGCGTAAGAAAATTGGGTGGTCTAACGGAGTTCTGCAAGAAAAAAAGCATTTCCGGGTAAGAAAATTGGGTGGTCTAAGAGTTCTGCAAGAAAAAAAGCATTTCCGGGTAAGAAAATTGGGTAGTCTAACAGAGTTCTGAAAGAAAAAAAGCATTTCCGGGTAAGAAAATTGGGTGGTCTAATGGGTCCCTGCAAGAAAATTGCATGAAACGGGATACGAAGTGTTTCAGTTCCTATCAATAACAACTCCATCAAAATAGAATCGTATTTCCGTTTTAACCGAGGTGTGTCGAATTAGTGGTCGAATCCAAGCGAAGATAAATTCAATTTTAAAATGCTTGATGAGTCTTGGGTCGCTGGTAAATAAATTATGAAAGAAAATGCTATTCGAATATTTCAAATAAAATATTTTTAACGTCTGAAGATTTTTAAAAAGATGAGTAAATTAGCCTTAGTGTGGCCTTTTTGACCGGTAGTGCCAGTCGTGAATGAATTAGTTACGGCCTGTTAACCGAGACTACACAGGGATAACTCTTGGCAACAACCGGCGAGAATGACAATTACCCCTAAGTACCACTAGAATTTCCAGTCAACAAACTCGGTCGATGGTTGGGCTAAAATTTGGGAATAGTTTGTTTGACTGAAATAAAAAACGCACTAACTCAAATATGATTACATCGTTTTTTGTCTATTTTGATTATTTTCCCCCAAGTTCAAATCTGACAGTTGAAGTCACAACTTTATTGAGATTTTCCTTCCAATAGCAATCCCCTAAACAACGTGTTGACCTCTCTTTGCGAGTAAGGTCGTCATCTAGGGTTAAGGGTCAACGACTGACGTCATCAACTGAAAACAATGGCCGTACTAATATAAACAACTTGAATTAAGTCTGTGTCCGATGCATAAAATTGATGACAGCATAGTATCTAGTCGCTTCGGAATAAAAACAACCGTGTGGAGGGATTTATAGAGGAGTAGGCTACATGTTGTTATCTTAGTTACTGCCACCACTGCTTAATAAAGTCAAGCTTTACGTTTTTCCTCGTCATATTGAGCGACTGGATTATTCGACTGAATTATCTGCTTGATTTTTTTTTCGACCGGATTATTTGACTGTTTTTTCGGCTATCCCCGGCCCTAAATACCTATTTATCAGACTACTTTTGCCCCATTAATTGAACTTGAAACTATTTTGCAGGGGAGGGAGGTGCAAGCTCCCGGCTCTTTTACAGCTATGGCTATGGGTATGACTGAACTACTCGGTATTATCTTAGTTCACTGCAATTCCTGCTTATTATTATTGAACGGCTGTTTTTAACTTCTCATCATATAACTGTCAAAAGCACATTTTGTCAACTTGATCTGGTATGAAGACCCAACTTGATCTGGGATGTGGATTTATCGACAGTGATATTCGTCTAGTTTTATTGACTGAGATATTCGACTTGTTTTATTGACTGTGATATTCGACTGGTTTTATCATGGTATTATAAGGTCCATGGTTTTATCGACTGAGGTATTTGACTTATTTTATCGACTGAGATATTCGACTTATTTTATCGGACTGGTTTTATCGACTGAATTATTTGACTCGTTTTATTGACTGAGATATTTGACTGGCTTTATCGTCTGGATGAGGCCACAATAAAATAGTTTTATTGACTGGGATATTTGACTTTTTTCGACAATAAAATCAGTCAAATAATTCAGTTGACAGAACCAGTCGAATAATTCAGCCAACAAAACCAGTCAAATAATCCAGTTGAAAAAAACCAGTCAAATAATCTAGTCAACAAAACCAGTTGAATAATCCTGGCGAAAAAACAGTCAAATATCCCAGTCGATAAAACCAGTCGCTCAATATTAAGTATCGGTGGCAGTGAGCTAAGGTAATATAGAATAGCCCAATCATGGTCGTAGCCAGGGGCTTCACCCCCCGCCCCTCCCAACTACTTTAAAGTCAGATTTTTCGGGCAAAAGTCTTATGATCTAGGTATTTAGTTGATACATGTACTAAACGGAGAGTAATGTTTTTGGCCCGTCATCTAAGTGAATAGAATCCTACATAGGCCTGTAGTCAGGGGCTGGGGGTATTGGACGAGTCAGGTTTTTTTTTGTGACCTCGTCAAGTCGAATATTTCAGTGTATATTTCAGTCGAAAAAAAGCAGTCGCTTGACTTGATGGTGGAGGACCATACTTTATGAATCACTAATTGGAGTGAACTAAGATAACAATAAGTAGCCTGGAGCCACGGTGGCTAAGTGAGTAAGACACTGGCTCGCTAGCCTGGAGGTTTGTTCCTGGTATTGGCCGAAAAAGTTCCTCAGGATTTTCCGGGTGGTTTCCCCCTGTCAGTGGGGCAGTCGTTTGGATGGGATGAAAAACCAAGGTCCCATGTACACATTGGCATGCATGTAAAAGATCCCCTGTATGGCATATGCCTGACTTTATTAGCTCAGTCGGTGCACAACAGTAGGACGTTAAAGCCCATTTTATTTCATTGAGTAGCCCTTTCATGCTCATAACACGGTTCCACTTTCAGGGAATGTATCTGGTCGAGTGTGTTCTCTAAGTATCGGAAATGAATACAGATTTTTCGAATAGATCTTCAACACTTTATTTCAAGAGCAAATAAATAACAGCAACAAGTAAACAACTTATATCTTCCTATAAATTGGTCCTCCAACTGGTACATAGGTTCCCTCAGCTGGTCTCTCCAACTATAATTCATCTTACATACATTTTTCTTTTTATATAAATTAGTTACTATGAAAGTATTGACATAAACATATAATTATTGAAGGATTAAGTCATTTAAACTATAGTAAAAGAAACTTAACAGACCACCCACTTTAGTTATTTAAATCGACTGACAAATTAATTGCTGTCTGCTTCTAATGACTAACCAAGTGAACCAAGATCAATAAGTAGCCTGGAACAACAGTGGCTAAGTGAGTAAGGCGCTGGTTCGCTAGCCTGGAGGTCGCGGGTTCGTTCTCGGTATTGGCGGAGACAGTTCCTCAGGATTTTATCCAGGTGGTTTCCCCTTGTCCGTAGGGCAGGACGGAGGGTGTGACAAAAACTACAGCTGTCTAGTCTTTCGGGTGGCATGAAAAACCAAGGTCCCATGTACACATTGGCGTGCATGTAAAATATCCCTTGGCAGTTGGAATTCAATATATAAGAGTAGGCTGTAGCGCTACTGTCGGGGCAAAATTTCCCTTGTAGCACACTGTATGGCATATGCCCATCTTCATTAGCCTAGTCGGTGCACAACAGAAGGATGTTAAACCCCATTTCACTTCATTATGTAGCGGGAGTGATTAAGTGGGTAAGACGCCGGCTCGCTAGTCTGGAGGTTACATGTAGGTGTTCGATCCCTGCATTGCCCGAAAGAGTTCATCCAGATTGTCCGGTGTGATTCCCCTTTGTCAGTGATGCAGGACAGAGGGCCTGACAAGGTTAGCTGTGTAGTCATTCGGATGGGATGACAAAACGAGGTCCTGTGTACACATTGGAATAAACGTAAAAGATTCCTTGACAGGTGGAATTCGATATAAGAGTAGGCTGTAGTGCACTATCCAGACAAAATTTCCCTCATGGCACACTGTATGGCGTATGTCCGTCTTCATTAGCCCAACAGTAGGACGTTAAACTCCATTTCATTTCATATTATTAAGTAGCCCTTTCATGCTCATAACATAGTTCGACTTTCAGGGAGTGTGGAGTGTGTTCTCTAAGTATTGGAAATGACTACAGATTCTTTGAATAGATCTTCAACACTTTATTTCAGGAGCAAATAAATAACAGCAACAAGTAAACAACTTATAACTTATAACTTCCTATAAATCAGTCCTGCAACTAAGTTGGTCTCTCCAACTACTGTATAATTCATCCTACATACACTTGTCTTTTTATATAAATTAGTTACTATGAAAGTGTTGAAATAAGCATATAATTATTGAAGGATTAAGTCTTAAGCCATTTAAAACAATAGTTAAAGAAACTGAAGAGATCAAACACTCTAGTTGCCAGCCTGTCATAATTTATATGGAGTGACAAATTAATTGTTGTCTGCTTCTAATGACTAACCAAGCATTAATGAATGTTAAAATATAGATTTGAAATTAAAAATAGAATTAAACAATAATAAAATAACATATGACCTATACATTAGTCATGTGTATCCACCTTAAAATTATTTCAAACAAAAACATGACCCCATGTTTTAATCATTAATACAATCAAAATCCTTATTTTTCCATTATTCAAAATAACATAATCTATAATTATTTTCACGATAATAATTTCTATTCCTGTACAAAGGATTCCTGTTGTAAGGCCTAACATGTCTAAATCTGTGATCTTGAGTCTTGACGGCTGGTGCATTTGGCACTAAAACTTGAAACATCTCGCATGGCTGCAACCTTTATCATGGCAATTGGCAGGATGACACCATTAACACAAGGTTATTAAAAAAAGATACATCGTTAGTATCCAGAACATTTTGAACACCCGCATCCTTTTTACTGGAGGTCACAGAAACCTGTACTTTTTGGGCACCCTTTGCAAAAAATTCCAGCTGTCGCTGTCTATCCCTTTGTATTTGGACAAAAAAACGATATTTCTTTTCCGGACTAGGTAATTAATTTTCTGAGAAGTCCCTTTTAAAGCCCATTTAAACCCCTGTTTGAGACTCCAAGACACTGATATTTGATCAAGATTTCTTATTGCTGCTACTGCTGCTGAAGGAAGAATAAAGTTGATATCCATGCCTTCTTCTTCAATATATTATGTACAATTTGACTAGCAGGGAATGTAGCTCTTCGACGTGTGTTCTGTTAGGATCAGAAATGAATACAGATTCTTGGACTGGATCTTCAACACTTTATTTCAGGAGCAAATAGTGCCTACATAACAGCAACAATTAAACAACTTATAACTTCCTATAAATCGGATCCCCAATTACATGTAGTATATAGGTTTCCTAGGTATCTCCAAGTAATGATTCATCTTACATAAATCTGACATTTTAACGTGGCCTCGTCCAGACGATAAAATCCCACACATATCTCAGTCGATAAAATCAGTCAAATACTTCAGTCGATGAAACCAGTCGGAAAAACAGCTCAATGTTCGTTGCCATAGCTGTAGGAGCCGAGGGCTTGGGCGGGGTTTGGTCCTCACCCGTCGCAGGAGATAATTGTACTTAAGTAGATACTAATATATTGTCGGCCCCCACCTCGAAAAGAATAGTCCCTATATATGACCATAGAAACGGGGTGTTGGTGGAATGGGAGGGGCCCTGTGCGTGGGAGCGAAAATACTAGTATCTAAAGTACATGTATCACTTAAGACTTGAAACTAGTTGGGAAGCCCCCCGGCCCCTTCCCAATGCCCCCGGATCCTTCAGTTATGGCTACGAGCATGATTTGCTAATGAAGACGGGCCTACGCCATACACTGTGCTATGAGGGAAATTTTGCCCGGACAGCGGCACTACGGCCTACTCTTATATCGAATTCCATCTGTCAAGGGATCTTTTACGTCCACGCCAATGTATACACGGGACCTCGGTTTTTCGTCCCATCCGAAAGACTAGACAGCTGTCCTTGTCCGCCTCGAAAAGAATAGAGTCCCTATATATGATATGAACGTAGAAAGGGGATGCGATGGGGCCGGGGTGTGTGTGAGGTATTTGACATTTTCATGTGGCCTCGTCCAGTCGATAAAATCAGTCAGTTAGTTCAGTCGAATAATCCAGTCGAATAGTTCAGTCGAATAAACAAGTCGCTCAATATTAAGCAGCGGTGGCAGCGGGCTAAGATAATTAGTAGCAAATCATGCTCGTAGCCATAGCTGAAGGAGCCGGGGGCATGGGGTAGGGACCGGGGGGCTTCCCAACTAGTTTCAAGAAATGAAAAGAAATGAAATGGGGTTTTAACGTCCTACTGTTCTGCTTGGAACTGGGCTTATGAAGACGGGCATACGCCATACACTATGCGATTAGGGAAATTTTGCCCGGACAGCGGCACTACGGCATACTCTTATATCGAATTCCATCTGTCAAGGGATCTTTTACGTCCACGCCAATGTATACACGGGACCTCGGTTTTTCGTCCCACCCGAAAGACTAGACAGCTGTCCTTGTCCGCCTCGAAAAGAATAGAGTCCCTGTATATGATATGAACGAAGAAAGGGGATGGGGTGGGGCGGGGGGGGGGGGGTATTTGACATTTTCATGTGGCCTCATCCAGTCGATAAAATCAGTCAGTTAGTTCAGTCGAATAATCCAGTCGAATAAACCAGTCGAATAATTCAGTCGAAAAGTTCAGTCGAATAGTTCAGTCGAATAATTCAGTCGAATAGTTCAGTCGAATAAACAAGTCGCTCAATATTAAGCAGCGGTGGCAGCGGGCTAAGATAATATAGTAGCAAATCATGCTCGTAGACATAGCTGAAGGAGCCGAGGCATGGGGTAGGGACCGGGGGGCTTCCCAACTAGTTTCAAGAAATGAAAAGAAATGAAATGGGGTTTTAACGTCCTACTGTTCTGCTTGGAACTGGGCTTATGAAGACGGGCATACGCCATACACTATGCGATTAGGGAAATTTTGCCCGGACAGCGGCACTACGGCATACTCTTATATCGAATTCCATCTGTCAAGGTATCTTTTACGTCCACGCCAATGTATACACGGGACCTCGGTTTTTCGTCCCATCCGAAAGACTAGACAGCTGTCCTTGTCCGCCTCGAAAAGAATAGAGTCCCTATATATGATATGAACGAAGAAAGGGGGGTGGGCGGGGGGGGGGGGGGTGAGGTATTTGACATTTTCATGTGGCCTCGTCCAGTCGATAAAATCAGTCAGTTAGTTCAGTCGAATAATCCAGTCGAATAAACCAGTCGAATACTTCAGTCGAATAATTCAGTCGAATAAACAAGTCGCTCAATATTAAGCAGCGGTGGCAGCGGGCTAAGATAATTAGTAGCAAGTCATGCTCGTAGCCATAGCTGAAGGAGCCGAGGGCATGGGGTAGGGACCGGGGGGCTTCCCAACCGGTTTCAAGAAATGAAAAGAAATGAAATGGGGTTTTAACGTCCTACTGTTCTGCTTGGAACTGGGCTAATGAAGACGGGCATACGCCATACACTTTTCTATGAGGGAAATTTTGCCCGGACAGCGGCACTACCGGAATTCGATATAAGAGTATGCCGTAGTGCCGCTGTCCGGGCAAAATTTCCCTAATCGCATAGTGTATGGCGTATGCCCGTCTTCATAAGCCCAGTTCCTATGCCGTAGTGCCGCTGTCCGGGCAAAATTTCCCTAATCGCATAGTGTATGGCGTATGCCCGTCTTCATAAGCCCAGTTCCAAGCAGAACAGTAGGACGTTAAAACCCCCATTTCATTTCTTTTCATTTCTTGAAACTAGTTGGGAAGCCCCCCCGGTCCCTACCCCCATGCCTCGGCTCCTTCAGCTATGTCTACGAGCATGATTTGCTACTATATTATCTTAGCCCGCTGCCACCGCTGCTTAATATTGAGCGACTTGTTTATTCGACTGAATTATTCGACTGAAGTATTCGACTGAACTTTTCGACTGAATTATTCGACTGGTTTATTCGACTGGATTATTCGACTGAACTAACTGACTGATTTTATCGACTGGACGAGGCCACATGAAAATGTCAAATACAGACCCCCCTCGCCCCACCCCATCCCCTTTCTTCGTTCATATCATATATAGGGATTCTCTTC
Source organism: Patella vulgata (assembly GCF_932274485.2). NCBI lineage: Eukaryota > Metazoa > Mollusca > Gastropoda > Patellidae > Patella > Patella vulgata. Next base: position 13,493,351 of record NC_065885.2, read on the forward strand.
TTTTCGAGGCGGACAAGGACAGCTGTCTAGTCGTTCGGATGGGATGAAAAACCGAGGTCCCGTGTACACATTCGCGTGGACGTAAAAGATCCTTTGACAGATGGAATTCGATATAAGAGTAGGCCGTAGTGCCGCTGTCCGGGCAAAATTTCCCTCATAGAAAAGTGTATGGCGTATGCCCGTCTTCATTAGCCCAGTTCCAAGCAGAACAGTAGGACGTTAAAACCCCATTTCATTTCTTTTCATTTCTTGAAACCGGTTGGGAAGCCCCCCGGTCCCTACCCCATGCCCTCGGCTCCTTCAGCTATGGCTACGAGCATGACTTGCTACTAATTATCTTAGCCCGCTGCCACCGCTGCTTAATATTGAGCGACTTGTTTATTCGACTGAATTATTCGACTGGAGTATTCGACTGAAGTATTCGACTGGTTTATTCGACTGGATTATTCGACTGAACTAACTGACTGATTTTATCGACTGGACGAGGCCACATGAAAATGTCAAATACCTCACCCCCCCCGCCCCACCCCCTTTCTTCGTTCATATCATATATAGGGACTCTATTCTTTTCGAGGCGGACAAGGACAGCTGTCTAGTCTTTCGGATGGGACGAAAAACCGAGGTCCCGTGTATACATTGGCGTGGACGTAAAAGATACCTTGACAGATGGAATTCGATATAAGAGTATGCCGTAGTGCCGCTGTCCGGGCAAAATTTCCCTAATCGCATAGTGTATGGCGTATGCCCGTCTTCATAAGCCCAGTTCCAAGCAGAACAGTAGGACGTTAAAACCCCATTTCATTTCTTTTCATTTCTTGAAACTAGTTGGGAAGCCCCCCGGTCCCTACCCCATGCCTCGGCTCCTTCAGCTATGTCTACGAGCATGATTTGCTACTATATTATCTTAGCCCGCTGCCACCGCTGCTTAATATTGAGCGACTTGTTTATTCGACTGAACTATTCGACTGAATTATTCGACTGAACTATTCGACTGAACTTTTCGACTGAATTATTCGACTGGTTTATTCGACTGGATTATTCGACTGAACTAACTGACTGATTTTATCGACTGGATGAGGCCACATGAAAATGTCAAATACCCCCCCCCCCCGCCCCACCCCATCCCCTTTCTTCGTTCATATCATATACAGGGACTCTATTCTTTTCGAGGCGGACAAGGACAGCTGTCTAGTCTTTCGGATGGGACGAAAAACCGAGGTCCCGTGTATACATTGGCGTGGACGTAAAAGATCCCTTGACAGATGGAATTCGATATAAGAGTATGCCGTAGTGCCGCTGTCCGGGCAAAATTTCCCTCATCGCACAGTGTATGGCGTATGCCCGTCTTCATTAGCCCAGTTCCAAGCAGAACAGTAGGACGTTAAAACCCCATTTCATTTCTTGAAACTAGTTGGGAAGCCCCCCAGTCCCTACCCCATGCCCCCGGCTCCTTCAGCCATGGCTACGAGCATGATTTGCAACTAATTATCTTAGCCCGCTGCCACCGCTGCTTAATATTGAGCGACTTGTTTATTCGACTGAACTATTCGACTGAAGTATTCGACCGAACTTTTTGACTAGTTTATTCGACTGGATTATTCGACTGAACTAACTGACTGATTTTATCGACTGGATGAGGCCACATGAAAATGTCAAATACCACATCCCGACACGCCCCCCCCCCCCGCCGCCCCACCCCACCCCCTTTCTTCGTTCATATCATATATAGGGACTCTATTCTTTTCGAGGCGGACAAGGACAGCTGTCTAGTCTTTCGGGTGGGACGAAAAACCGAGGTCCCGTGTATACATTGGCGTGGACGTAAAAGATCCCTTGACAGATGGAATTCGATATAAGAGTATGCCGTAGTGCCGCTGTCCGGGCAAAATTTCCCTAATCGCATAGTGTATGGCGTATGCCCGTCTTCATAAGCCCAGTTCCAAGCAGAACAGTAGGACGTTAAAACCCCATTTCATTTCTTTTCATTTCTTGAAACTAGTTGGGAAGCCCCCCGGTCCCTACCCCATGCCCCCGGCTCCTTCAGCTATGGCTACGAGCATGATTTGCTACTAATTATCTTAGCCCGCTGCCACCGCTGCTTAATATTGAGCGACTTGTTTATTCGACTGAACTATTCGACTGAATTATTCGACTGGATTATTCGACTGAACTAACTGACTGATTTTATCGACTGGACGAGGCCACATGAAAATGTCAAATACCTCACACACACCCCGGCCCCATCGCATCCCCTTTCTACGTTCATATCATATATAGGGACTCTATTCTTTTCGAGGCGGACAAGGACAGCTGTCTAGTCTTTCGGATGGGACGAAAAACCGAGGTCCCGTGTATACATTGGCGTGGACGTAAAAGATCCCTTGACAGATGGAATTCGATATAAGAGTAGGCCGTAGTGCCGCTGTCCGGGCAAAATTTCCCTCATAGCACAGTGTATGGCGTAGGCCCGTCTTCATTAGCAAATCATGCTCGTAGCCATAACTGAAGGATCCGGGGGCATTGGGAAGGGGCCGGGGGGCTTCCCAACTAGTTTCAAGTCTTAAGTGATACATGTACTTTAGATACTAGTATTTTCGCTCCCACGCACAGGGCCCCTCCCATTCCACCAACACCCCGTTTCTATGGTCATATATAGGGACTATTCTTTTCGAGGTGGGGGCCGACAATATATTAGTATCTACTTAAGTACAATTATCTCCTGCGACGGGTGAGGACCAAACCCCGCCCAAGCCCTCGGCTCCTACAGCTATGGCAACGAACATTGAGCTGTTTTTCCGACTGGTTTCATCGACTGAAGTATTTGACTGATTTTATCGACTGAGATATGTGTGGGATTTTATCGTCTGGACGAGGCCACGTTAAAATGTCAGATTTATGTAAGATGAATCATTACTTGGAGATACCTAGGAAACCTATATACTACATGTAATTGGGGATCCGATTTATAGGAAGTTATAAGTTGTTTAATTGTTGCTGTTATGTAGGCACTATTTGCTCCTGAAATAAAGTGTTGAAGATCCAGTCCAAGAATCTGTATTCATTTCTGATCCTAACAGAACACACGTCGAAGAGCTACATTCCCTGCTAGTCAAATTGTACATAATATATTGAAGAAGAAGGCATGGATATCAACTTTATTCTTCCTTCAGCAGCAGTAGCAGCAATAAGAAATCTTGATCAAATATCAGTGTCTTGGAGTCTCAAACAGGGGTTTAAATGGGCTTTAAAAGGGACTTCTCAGAAAATTAATTACCCAGTCCGGAAAAGAAATATCGTTTTTTTGTCCAAATACAAAGGGATAGACAGCGACAGCTGGAATTTTTTGCAAAGGGTGCCCAAAAAGTACAGGTTTCTGTGACCTCCAGTAAAAAGGATGCGGGTGTTCAAAATGTTCTGGATACTAACGATGTATCTTTTTTTAATAACCTTGTGTTAATGGTGTCATCCTGCCAATTGCCATGATAAAGGTTGCAGCCATGCGAGATGTTTCAAGTTTTAGTGCCAAATGCACCAGCCGTCAAGACTCAAGATCACAGATTTAGACATGTTAGGCCTTACAACAGGAATCCTTTGTACAGGAATAGAAATTATTATCGTGAAAATAATTATAGATTATGTTATTTTGAATAATGGAAAAATAAGGATTTTGATTGTATTAATGATTAAAACATGGGGTCATGTTTTTGTTTGAAATAATTTTAAGGTGGATACACATGACTAATGTATAGGTCATATGTTATTTTATTATTGTTTAATTCTATTTTTAATTTCAAATCTATATTTTAACATTCATTAATGCTTGGTTAGTCATTAGAAGCAGACAACAATTAATTTGTCACTCCATATAAATTATGACAGGCTGGCAACTAGAGTGTTTGATCTCTTCAGTTTCTTTAACTATTGTTTTAAATGGCTTAAGACTTAATCCTTCAATAATTATATGCTTATTTCAACACTTTCATAGTAACTAATTTATATAAAAAGACAAGTGTATGTAGGATGAATTATACAGTAGTTGGAGAGACCAACTTAGTTGCAGGACTGATTTATAGGAAGTTATAAGTTATAAGTTGTTTACTTGTTGCTGTTATTTATTTGCTCCTGAAATAAAGTGTTGAAGATCTATTCAAAGAATCTGTAGTCATTTCCAATACTTAGAGAACACACTCCACGCGATACATTCCCTGAAAGTCGAACTATGTTATGAGCATGAAAGGGCTACTTAATAATATGAAATGAAATGGAGTTTAACGTCCTACTGTTGGGCTAATGAAGACGGACATACGCCATACAGTGTGCCATGAGGGAAATTTTGTCTGGACAGTGCACTACAGCCTACTCTTATATCGAATTCCACCTGTCAAGGAATCTTTTACGTTTATTCCAATGTGTACACAGGACCTCGTTTTGTCATCCCATCCGAATGACTACACAGCTAACCTTGTCAGGCCCTCTGTCCTGCATCACTGACAAAGGGGAATCACACCGGACAATCTGGATGAACTCTTTCGGGCAATGCAGGGATCGAACACCTACATGTAACCTCCAGACTAGCGAGCCGGCGTCTTACCCACTTAATCACTCCCGCTACATAATGAAGTGAAATGGGGTTTAACATCCTTCTGTTGTGCACCGACTAGGCTAATGAAGATGGGCATATGCCATACAGTGTGCTACAAGGGAAATTTTGCCCCGACAGTAGCGCTACAGCCTACTCTTATATATTGAATTCCAACTGCCAAGGGATATTTTACATGCACGCCAATGTGTACATGGGACCTTGGTTTTTCATGCCACCCGAAAGACTAGACAGCTGTAGTTTTTGTCACACCCTCCGTCCTGCCCTACGGACAAGGGGAAACCACCTGGATAAAATCCTGAGGAACTGTCTCCGCCAATACCGAGAACGAACCCGCGACCTCCAGGCTAGCGAACCAGCGCCTTACTCACTTAGCCACTGTTGTTCCAGGCTACTTATTGATCTTGGTTCACTTGGTTAGTCATTAGAAGCAGACAGCAATTAATTTGTCAGTCGATTTAAATAACTAAAGTGGGTGGTCTGTTAAGTTTCTTTTACTATAGTTTAAATGACTTAATCCTTCAATAATTATATGTTTATGTCAATACTTTCATAGTAACTAATTTATATAAAAAGAAAAATGTATGTAAGATGAATTATAGTTGGAGAGACCAGCTGAGGGAACCTATGTACCAGTTGGAGGACCAATTTATAGGAAGATATAAGTTGTTTACTTGTTGCTGTTATTTATTTGCTCTTGAAATAAAGTGTTGAAGATCTATTCGAAAAATCTGTATTCATTTCCGATACTTAGAGAACACACTCGACCAGATACATTCCCTGAAAGTGGAACCGTGTTATGAGCATGAAAGGGCTACTCAATGAAATAAAATGGGCTTTAACGTCCTACTGTTGTGCACCGACTGAGCTAATAAAGTCAGGCATATGCCATACAGGGGATCTTTTACATGCATGCCAATGTGTACATGGGACCTTGGTTTTTCATCCCATCCAAACGACTGCCCCACTGACAGGGGGAAACCACCCGGAAAATCCTGAGGAACTTTTTCGGCCAATACCAGGAACAAACCTCCAGGCTAGCGAGCCAGTGTCTTACTCACTTAGCCACCGTGGCTCCAGGCTACTTATTGTTATCTTAGTTCACTCCAATTAGTGATTCATAAAGTATGGTCCTCCACCATCAAGTCAAGCGACTGCTTTTTTTCGACTGAAATATACACTGAAATATTCGACTTGACGAGGTCACAAAAAAAAACCTGACTCGTCCAATACCCCCAGCCCCTGACTACAGGCCTATGTAGGATTCTATTGACTTAGATGACGGGCCAAAAATGCCCCCCCCCCCCAGAGGGCTCAAGGGGTCAGAAAATTGAACCCCAACATTTTTGGATAGCTTGGTCCCTAATCAACCCAAAACAACAAAAAAATCTGTTTTAACATACAAATCCTACGGGAGCTGTTTTGATGACATAACATACCACACTAAGAGGCCAAAGTTAATATCCGATTGACTTCAGATTGATACACAGAGTTTAAGATCTTGAGACGAACAAGTATGTTGATTTTCAAAGAATTTTTATGACTTGGAAGAGCTAAATCCATGATACAGTATTAAAAGTTTTGTATACAAAACGTTAGCATGGGGCAGAACTTTATAAAAACCAAACAAATTCTAATGGTTTTCTGAGTTGTTGCTCTTAATCAGATTTTAGTGTATTATAAATGTTTCATTACCGAAAAAAGTAAAAATATGCGACAACTCTTGTTGACTGCCCGGACGATTTAGCTGCTGTTGGGGTATGGTTCGTTGCCTGGCAACCTATCTTTGTTGTACTTATTGAAACAGCTCGCCTCTCAACCTCAAGGTACCTACTTTACCAAATTCAAGACCACCACCACGCCAAACTCAAGGAATTAATTCTGTTAAACCAAAAATTCTATATTCAGATATTTTAACCTCTAATGAAACTAACCTTCAACAGAATCCTGGGCTCAAAGATGAACCAAAATCAGACCCACATTCGAAAAGTGCTCCCTTTGGCAGCTTAACAAAAAAAGCCCTATTAGATAGCCAGTCGATACCTAAGAAGGGAGAGTTAACTTTGGAGAATGAAAACGACAAAGGTTCGTTTAAACCGGTACTGGGAAATTCGTCAGACAATCCGATATCGGAAACCAATAACAAAAAGTCTGCAGTGCATAAGGATGACAAACTTAATTCCCAACCGATAATGGAGATTTGTCCTGAGTTAGCTAGTCTGTCACTGGAGCCAAAGAAAGCAAAGGACACTATTTCACATGATCAAAAATTGGACAACTCGTTACGACGTACGGCACCGAGCAAATCGCCAATGGGGTTATTCAGTAAAATACTCAAATCTCCAGCACTTGATAACGTGGCCATTTATAATAAAAATGACACGAATCGGTTAGAGGAATGCCTCACAATGTTTCAAAGATCTTATGATATTAGTCATGGTCATAATTGGAACGCCGCATACGATATGGGTCTAACCTATATGTAAATGACTCCGCCCAAATAAGAATAAGCCCGAGAAGCGTTTGGAAAAACATTCGAATGCAATTCTCCTTTAAGTCGGTATAAAGGATATGAACAATCGGGTATATGTTTAGTTCACATGAGTCAAGAATCGGATAGCAAGCGAAATGACTATGGACAGGATGCTTTCGAAATGTTTAAAGAGGCCATACGATGCTGGGGATTGTGTCAGGATAATATGCCATCATTAGATAACCAAAGGCAATATATACATTCGCTGAAGTCAATTAGACAACTTATTTTAGGGGAAGAGGGACGGTCGAGAACTAAGAAGGTTAACGAAGTAGCTGATCTACACTACTGTGTACACGATTATGGCGAATCATTAGGGCTGTATAAAGAACTGAAAGACAAACTTGAACGTTCCAATGATGCTAAAGGTGCTAAAGATTTGGATATAACTAAAGGTATAATAAAAAATAATGTAAAACTTGGAAACTTTAGTGATGTTCTGGATTTGATTCTGATTCTAGTCAACAGTCAAGAAGGATTGGAAAGTAAGAGTTTCATCCTGGAAGTCTTGCTGGAGATAATTAAACCTGCTATCAACAATGAAAATACCAATCTGATTGAATCAGTTTTCAAAATTTATCGTCGTTTATCAAAATATGACGAAGATGGTGATGATGTAGTAGTCATTTACGATGAAGAGATTAGTGGGCGTCAGATCTTTGCTTGGTTGAAGACCCTTTCTGGGTTGAAGGTAACCGAAAATGACGACAACGTTCCAATAACTCATCCTGGAATAACTGGACAGATTGAACTCATCGCTAATAGTGAAGCTGTTATTTTTATAATGGACAAAAAGAAAGAGACCGACTACCGTGAGTACGTTGTAGCTTCAGCAGTTAAGGCAAGACTCGCTAAGGACCGGCGTTTGTCCAAAATTATTCCTGTTACAGTCAGCAACTACAGCTTCACATCGTCACTGAGAGCCTTCAAAAGCTTGTCATATCCTACTGATAACCGAGATGCTGACATTAAATCATGGCTATGCTCTTTCTGTGACATTTTTTTTATCGCCTGACAAAAATGTTTAAATGTTCAGAGCCATAAGCTTAAAGATGAGTCGCACTTTTACTTTTTAAAAAATAACTTGATTTTCTCTGGCTTCCTATATTTTGGAATTTCCCAAATAGAAAGTCGAAATGTTATTTAGCTGTGGAAACCACATAGATGTGCCATGGGTATAGAGAGATGCCGGTATAAAATTATCCCCGTCGAACAAAGATTATGGAGTTTGAGAAGGATCCGTGTATAACAGTGTGAACTGTTCTACAAAACCCCAAACTACCTGAATTTAGAACAAACAATGACCCCACCCCACCCCTCCCAGTTTATGGAACCCCAGATGAATAATATCTATAAACTGTGGTTGTTTTTTTAATCAAAGAATCAAAATTCGTAATTATATATAAATATATACCAGTAAATAAAACCAATACAATTCATGTACAGTATATAGGCTTTAGTTGTCTTCAGATTAAATATTAATAACTTTCTCTTTTCTGGTATTGCAAACAAGCAGATTTGCAATTTTATGAATCCTATTCCTTTTTTTTTTATCTGATTTGAGAAATTATTTTATGTTATAATTATGTATTAATTTAGCTTCATCTTATTTATATGATTTTTTACAACTTAACTTACCATCTACACATTAAATTTATGTTTTATTATCTAATAATTTTTTTCTATTCTAAAATTATTTATACAAAAACATTCATCAGTATTTAATGGCTTTATTCCCCAGTACAGGTTGTTTTTATACGCCCACACTTGCATGATTGACGTGTGCGTGTTGAATCAGAAGGTCTGGCATTAAGTCAGGTGGGGTGGTTTCGATTTCCCGTTTGTACGTGACAAGGAGTAGGGTCGCGAGTCTAACCTCGTGGGGTTTCTCCTTGTCCCTCGCTACTAATCACCCCTACGCGCAAGCGAATTATTTCATTGAAACATTATGTTGGTCCCGAAATGACCTAGTTTGTGTCGGGTGGATGTGACCCCATCTCTCTCTCTCTCTCTCTCTCTCTCTCTTTCTTTTTCTCTCTCTGCAATGACATTATTTTTGAATAGCCCCAAGACTCGCGAAAAGTACTTTAAACGTTTAAAGAGTTATTAAACCAGTGTTAAAATCAGTTTGTGTCGGCACGTCTTTTATCTTTTCACCACTTACAAGGTAGTGGAGCTTTACAGTGCCAATATTACGTGTTTTATTTCAACATTCCTGCTCTCTTTCATAGAATCAAATCTAGGTTCAGCTTAGCTTACACTTAAAGAATTCAACTGTTTCCAAATATTATCTTAAATACATTGTAATTATGATATTTTTGTTGACACCCCAGGAGCCTAGGTATCTCCACTGACTCACCAGACAGGAGGTCCCAGTTTGTGTCCCGTTATCGAGTGAGGATATTACTCGTTGGCGTACATGTAAAAGACGCCTTGACCGGTCCAAATTTCCCTCTTATTTCATGTTCATCATGGTGTTCAAGTAAATCATTTCATTTCCTAACAGCTCAAGTATATCTTATTTTTTAGTGTATTTTGTATAGACCCATAAAGGAACGGGAACAGATTATCAGGTCACCCAACAAAAAAAAATGACCCGAAATCATAAAGGGTACGTGTCCAGATAAGCAGTTTTGACGTTGAAATTTCATACCTACTCAGACTTTTATTTTTGAGACTGTTTAAATCGGGATAGTCCCTTTAAGTTTACATATATTAATTGTGCAACAAGATTTATATTCACTCATAAAGTTTACATATATTAATTGTACAACAAGATTTATATTCACCCTACATTTATAAAGTTTACGCGTATTAATTGTTCATCAAGATTTATATGAATTCTATTTTTATAAAGTTTACATGTATTAATTGTTCATCAAGATATATATTTATAAAGTTTACATTATACATCAAGATTTATATTTATTTTTATAAAGTTTACATTATACATCAAGATTTATATTTCTTGTATTTTTATAAAGTTGTCTAATTGTTGAACATCAGTTAAATCAGAATCAGTGTATATTACTAAATTTAATGTAGTTGCAGAATCAAATAATAAGGTGACAGTATATGCTTATTATTATCAGACAATCCTATATTTAATTTAAAGTCGTCTTATTGAGAAAACATTTTCAGCCAGGGGTCGCATCGCATGCAAGCTTAACGGATGGATACGAAAATGGCCCATCCAGAGTAATAAATGTGATAACATGGTCCGTCTTCATCAGTCCATTCGGTGCTGAAATGTAGGACGTTAAACTTCATTTCATTTCATGTAACATGGTATACTCTCTATCGAGAAATGTTATCTCTGACAAAAATAAATACATTTAATTATAATCCAATTAGAAGATTTTTGGACAGGGACACTAGTGGATGTTGTTATCATAGGTCAACAGCATTCAGTTGTTGTAACGTGTAAATATAATAAAACACTCGTTCTAAACATTTTATTGAAAATAGTGGTATATGTGTATATATAAATACAGACGATGTAATTAGATTATTGTAGACCTATAATGTCTGATAAGGTCAATTATATATTAATAAATAATACATTGATATGAAAGCTTAACAAACAAGAAGGGAAAATGCTACAAATCAAACTATATGTACGCCTACTATCATTTTTCGATTCTTTATATACTTGTATAGGTTTAGGTATTATTGTAAATATAACGGGGTCTATGATACAAATGCAGCCATTAATTTCATTGATTATCGGATTAAATGATCTTTTTTTAATACAAATTGATTCTGGCATTACGGATCTAAAACAACTCATTACCATTGTCCATACACAATATATTGTGATTGTCAGACATTCCAGTCAGTGGAGTTTAAGATATACATTAAGATTATAGTACATGTATATAAATAAAAGATATAGTATCAAAACAAATAAAATCTTTTTATCTGTTAATACGTGGGGCCTATAATAAGCCATTTTAAAATTAACCCTAGTTTTTCAAACTGATCATATTTTATATTAATTGACACTGTGACGGTGCCCAACAATTACTCAACAAAACATGGAACGAACAGCCGGTGAATGCCGCGCAGGCAACCAAAAACGTTAATGTTTTATACAAAGAAAAACTCAATTAGTACACTGTAGGAAAGGAAAATGAGACATATAACGACTATCCTAGTTTGGGGGCGTGGCATTTTGGGTGTGTCTGTCACTGGTACCCCACCGCAAAAACTGTCGGACGGTGGCCATTCATGATTTCTGTGGTGGTGCTGAACAACATTCAAAACGACCATCCTAGTTTGGGGGCGTGTCATATTGAGTGTGTCTGTAAGTTGCACATCACCGAAGAACTGTTTGAGAGTGGTCAGGGTCGGGTCTTCATATCGCTGTATGTAGTACTGGCACCTTGTAACTGGTCTTCATGTGGTTGTAGGTAGTAATAGTACCTTGTAACCAGGACGGACTGATCATACTGGTTTTCATATCGCCGTGGGAGGTAATATTACCTTGTAACCAGGACGAACTGGTCATCATATCACTGTAGGTAATAATAGTACCTTGTAACCATGACGAACAGGCTATACTGCTTTTCATAAGGCTGTAGATAGTAATGGTACCTTGTAACTAAGACGGACTGACCATACTTGTATTCATATGGTTGTAGGTAGTAGTAGTAGTACCTTGTAACAAGGACGGGTGTAGCACCATGGGTCTTTTGTCAGACGTGGAAAGCAGAAAATACATAAAACCGGTCGCCACATCTGGCGTTTAACCCATGCATCCTTTCTTACTACATATTATCATAATAGCGTTGTGAACGTCTAGTATTCTTCAGTACCGACCAGACTGCGCCATGGAGTGAGCTCCGTGGGTATATTTGCCCAGGCATGTGTTGACATTGTATTATACTATTAAAAAAAAGTAGGGGGTATTTGATTTTTAAGTGTTATTAAAGTCACCTAATGAAACTGACGAAGAAACAAATGACAAAATGAAATGAAGTTCACATTCATCGATTTATTCCAAATGATCGTTAGACTAAGTAAGGCACAGACTGACCATTATAAGGGTAAAATGATACCCGGGGTCAAACAGCAAAGTTACCACAGCATCACAACCAAGTCAGTAACGGGTAAATCCTCCTCTGTTTGCCAAACAAGCATTGATCCGACGTGGCATACTCCTAATGAGACGTCTAAGGTCATTTTGGTCCAGATTGTCCCATTCCTGTTGCAACGCAGCAGCAAGTTCTTGGACATTGGCAGGACGTTGTTGACGTTGACGTAACCTCTGTCCAAGCATGTCCCAGACATGCTCGATGGGGGAGAGGTCGGGACTCAGTGCTGGCCAAGGTAATGTGGTGATGTTCTGTTGTTGGAGGTAACCTGTAACGATCCTGGCCCTGTGACATCTTGCGTTGTCATCCTGGAAGATGAAACGGCGGCCATGACGTCGTGCGAACGGCACAACATGGACTGCCAAGATGTTGTCCCGGTAGTACTGGCCTGTAACACGCCCTGCAACAACATGTAAAGCCGTTCTTCCAGCAACAGTGATGCCTCCCCACACCATAACAGAACCACCCCCAAATCGATCATGTCTGATGACGTTAACGTCTTGGAAGCGCTCGTTTCGACGACGCCACACCCTCCTACGTCTGTCCAAAAAATCAACAGTGAACCTTGACTCATCTGAAAACATCACATTGCTCCAGCGTCGATTATCCCAGTGTTGACGATCCCTACACCAACGACGTCTTGCCTGAATGTGATGATCTCTCAAACAAGGGATCACGCGAGGACGTCGGGCGCGAAGGTGACCCCTATGCAGTCGATTCCGAATCGTCTGGCCACTCACTCTCACACCAGTGTCTGTTTGAAGACGAGCGCTGATCTGATTTGCTGTGATGACACGATTTCTCAAGGCCAAGGTACGGATAAATCGATCCTGGGCTTGAGTTGTCGCCCTTGGTCGACTTGAGCGTGGTCTGTCCTGTACAGATTGTGTATCACGGTATCTGGACCATAGCCTGCTTATGACAGACTGAGAAACATTCATCGTCCGCGCCACAACCGCCTGTGTTGTGCCGATCTGTAGCATGCCAAGGGCACGTAACCTTTCATTTTGGGTAAGCCGACGCATATCAAAATTTGTTTTCTGGTCACTAAAACAATTAAACTGATGTTTCCACCCTGGAATTCAATGCCACAATGACTGTAACATTCAAAGTCAGAGTCGTGCAAATCTTGGGTTGGACCCCCATGATGATCCCAAGCATCACCTGCATTCCATGCGGTAGCTATTGGTGCGTTTGGGCGTCACATGTAACTGGAAATGTTTCTTCTGTTAGGTTCTATAGTGACTTTTTTCGTAGTCATTTGCATATTTTAGTATTATGCCCCCAAAATCAAATATCCCCTACTTTTTTGGAATAGTATATATTCCATTTCATCCCAGCCACTGCTGAGAGCAAGTTAAAATTTCCTTTTCCCGTAGACAAGTCCATATGCCGAGAATAAACGTTCAGATTATGCTGAAGTCGCACGTGCAGCTAACTTGTTGTGGTGTTACCCCAGTTGCACTGAATTGTTTGCCAAAACGATCACACCTAACCTTACCATTATCGCACTTTGTAATAAGTATTTCCAAATCCAGGATTCCGGTGGCATTTTGACAGAAAAACGTTTAAAAACAAATTGAATTTGGTGCCTTCGGCCTTGACCCTTTATTCCGAGTAGGAGACTGGACACCAAATTATTTTGAGCGGAGATCACGCGAAACCAGAAATCCAAGATGGTGTCCAAAAATGGCGAGAAAAAATATGAAAACTCGATTTTCTCACTATTAAGGCATGTAGCCTAAGGTGTCGTTTTATGTTTTCGAGACTGCTGAGCACGAATTTGAGATAACCAAGATGGCGTCCAAAACTTACGGGAAAAATACAGAAATTCGAGAAAAAAAATTCAGTAGCGACCTAGATACCCAAGATGGCGGCCAAAAATGGCGGGAATAATATAAAAATTCGATTTAATAAATTTCTATGTACTAATAACATCATAGTGCCAAATTGGCTTCTCAAAGAATTGTCGAACTTCAGGTTGTCATTTTGAAAACTCTGACAGACAAATACTGTACATCAAAGGAGGGTAAACTGTTTGCGTTCTTTATTGACTTCAGAAAAGTATTTGAAACGGTAATGTTGGACTTTATAGAAAAAAAACTTCTTCAAATTGTAGATGGTTCAAATTTTTACATTTTGATTAAAAAATATGTAGCTTATCAGAAAAGTAAGGCGATAATTAACCAGATTGCTTCTTCAAATGCCCTGAACTAGTCACTAATGGACCATTGATTACTTTATGCTGATGATGTGGCAGTGAAAGTGGATTACAACCAAAACTTGATAAATTAGACGACTGTTATAAAGACTGGTGTCTTTCAGTAAATATTGATAAATCCAAAAATCTTATGTTTACTTAACAAGACTTTGTATTTCAAGGTATCACAGTTCACAATATATATTATCTTATCGCTATCTTGGTGTAATATTTTCTGCACCAGGTTCATTTTCACTAACCAAGGCTTTAAAACATGTTTTAAACTGTGTAAAGATGCATTATCTATAAATCCTCAGATTAAAACAAGTTTTTATATATTTGATCATACTATTAAACCCATAATATTGTATGGCAGTGAAATATGGGGAGCTTTTAATACACTTAGTCCTAAGTTCAAAAAAGGCTTCTCTTTAGAAAAGATATAACATGCTATAGAACCTGATAAGCTACATGTTAAATTTTGTAAATGTCTTTTAGCGGTACACAAAAAGAGTTTAAATTTTGCAGTTCTGGTCGAATTAGGTCGATCCCCATTGTATTTAGAAATTGTAAAGTCTCTTCTGTGTTTTTGGCATCACTCTGAGAGCTCATCTCCAGATTCATTATTAGCTCATGCTCTCGCAACTCGCAAAAAACTTCCCAAAGTTGGACAGTCATGGTTTTGCACTGTCACTGAATTATGTCAACTCTTGATTTTGCCTTTAATAAACACTTCATGTTATAAATTTTCGATATTTAAGACCAATTTGAAAAAGTTGCTGGTCAAATGTCATATAGAAACTTAATTGGCTTAAGCAAAGGGAATCATTGAATACTGGGAAACTAGATTTATATGCCCAACTTAAAACTAACTTTGGATATCAAAATTATCTATCCTTGAAGAAATGTGAATTCAGAAAGGATATCCCAATCTCAAAATATCCCTACATAGGCTCAAAATAGAAACTGGCAGGTATATAAGAGTAAATCACGCCTCTGTGAAAAATGCCTGTCGGGGAAAGTTGAGAACGAATTGCATTTTTTAATTGCTTGTACACATCTGGCTACAGACAGGAAATATTTATTTGAGGTTACTGAAAAATCCAATACTAACTTTATTAACTTGTGAAAATCTAGACATATTAAATGAACTTGGTCGCTTTTGCACAAGAACTTGCCATACAATTATTTTCTGTATCTTGGTTAAGCACCATACTGTGAATAATATATAGGCTTACATTATTTCTGACTTAATATTGAAGGTTAGGGCCTACTTATTTAAGTTGCTGTATTGGTCTGTAACATAGGCTACAGAGTTAAGTGGATTTGCCCCCCTTTCCATTAATAATGTACTCATGGCATGAGCCGTTTTTATCGGCATGAAGCCTTATTTAGTGCATAGGCCTACTATATTTATATTTAAAATACAAATGTGACGTCATCCTTTGATGTTGGCGTACAATTATTTCCAATAATGTACGGGCAACTTGCCAATTGTACATTATCTATACTAGACTCGCGTGACGTATATCATTGAAAAGCGCACGCGGGATAGTGTCTGTATTTTAAGTTGTTTAATGGTCTCGATCGAGCTAAAGACATTACGTAATATATTGAAACAACACTCGGCTAAGGCCTTCTGTAGTTTCAATATATTAATATTACTTAATGTCTCGCTCTCGACCATTAAACCATACACAGTCATGCTATTTTGTATATTTTTATTATTTGACTGTCATTTGGGTTGATCTATAGGCCTACCATATCCCCCGTGGACGTACCATATGCCGTCCTTGTCAGACCCTCAGTCCTGCACCACTGATAAGGACAGCTGTCTAGTCTCTTGGATGTCGGCTGTCCTGCACCAGAGTGACAATGAGAAACCATGCCAGAAAATCCCGATGAAATTTATACTCGACCAACACAGGGATCGAACCCGCGACACCAGATTATGGCGAGCTAGCATCTTACTCACTTGACTTATCAACCGTACGCGTATATATACTATTACTAAGCGTCATGGAAAACGCATCACTTTTTTTTCCCCAAATATTTTATTACTAGGTGGTTTGTATGTATAATATTATGCAATACTATGAACTATTGTTTGACACAATGCTCCCAAACTCAAAAAATATCGGCCCGTGTGCACAAAAAAAAAATTGCACGAGATACACATGAAAACCCCAATATTCACGTGCAGCATTGTGTGTGAGCCCTTTAAAAGCATGTTTTCAACTTAATGTGCAGTAAATGAACTGTGAAACGTCAATCTGGCGTAATTTATTGTTGGACGTGTGAAGGAATCGAGCTAGAGATGCCGAGAGTTACTGAAAATCAATGGAATGAAGCCATGGGAATGTCCAGGGCTGGGATGTCTACACGTGCTATTGTCAGACACTTCAATTGTCATCAGTCCACAATTGTAAGGTTGGTGGAACGTGTTCGAGTTACTGGATCAACACGTGACTGTCAACGTCCTGGTCCACAACGCGTTACCACAGAGGCGTTACAAATCAGGCTCAAGACCGCTACATCCGGGTCACTCATCTGCGTGACAGATTCCGCCCAGCGACTGGAACAGGTGCAGCAGTCATCGGAAGACAGGGACCAGTAAGTGCCAACACCGTAAGACGTCGTCTAAGAGAAGTAGGACTCCGTGCATAACGACCTTATATTGATATGGGCTCAAGGACACCAGACATGGAGAAGAGTAGACTGGCAAATAAGTGTGCTCTTCAGTGATGAGAGTCACTTTCATCTTTATCACGCTGATGGCCGTCAACGTGTGTGGAGACGTCTTGGGGAACGTCTTGGCAGACTGCTGCGTCTTCGAAACGAATCGATGGGGTGGGGGAAGTGTAATGGTGTGGGGCGAAGCTTCACATTTCATCACCGGACCGCCCTACACATTTGCAGGGGGCGCGTTAATTAATGCTGTAGCCTACCGTGATGATGGCCCGTGGAGGACACGCGCTACTGACATCTGTGTCGTACTTTTGGTTTTGACCCCTCTGACTTTGTACCCTTGATTACAGATTAAACATCCATAAGTGTACAATTGTGTTGTTATTGATGTGTCCCCATTTGAATATTGTTCACAATAAATAGCAAAATAAATGAGATATGTTTACAGGATCATTTTGTTATACGAAAAACTAAGTGATGCGTTTTCCATGGCGCTCAGTATAGTTGCTCCTATAATAGCCTATAATTATAAAGTGAAGGGGTGACCAATCGTGTTTCTAAAAATAGAACTGAGACCTTTCCAAGAAAAAGTCCTGTTATCTTAGAATCTACTATTACTATATGTCTTTAAAGCTTAAATGCGACAGCCCCTGTTTGTTTTGTATTCACAACCTAAACAAGTCGGCGCTGAAAGTCTCTACAAGAAGTAACATCGACTCATCGAGGTAAGTATTGTATAGGTATTATATATCTGGCTGGCTCAAATGCTGGCCGGATGTGATAATTACTCTCACTTAGTAAATTACACAGTTTACTATCAGATTCAGAATGCTACTTCCAGTTTGTGTAACTTCAAATAACGTGATTGAGAAATTATTGACGTTGCCACATTACTCCATTTGTGATAGAAAGCGTTCAACCTAGCGAAGTTATGGGGGGAAAGTCAGAGCCGGGCAAAGAGACCAGAGTTATTGTAAAGGTCGATGGGAATATCCCTGACCATGATTAAACCAAATAACCAATGACGCCTTCTAGTCTATTTATAGCTCGATAGGTTTTTTTATATATTATAATAGAACTTGGATCATACTATAAAATCTACCAATTGTTTTCCGTTTAGTACGTACGTAGTCCACGAGTAAATGCACAATAAATTGGTTAGTTTTAGGCATAGGCCTAATCCCTAAATAATTATATTAACATTAAGTTGATATTATCTTGGAAGTTGGATATTTTATATTTGTTCATTTTTCTTTACTTTGGTCCTAGTCTAAATCGTGTACGTTACAAATACAAGTTTCCAGATCCAGGTCGACAGTTGAAGCTGAAAACAAGTTGACAACTTTCCATTTCTTTCATTTACAACGCCTCTCGCGATTTAGTCTGTAGATGATATTGATAAAAACTTGAAGTGATTTATGAAATTGTGTTCTTTGGTGGAATAAACATATTTTAATTGGTTAATCTCCACTTTACGGTCAGACAGGTACGTACGCAAACGTAAGTAGAAATGGTTCCACCTGACTTCCGTCTTTGACTCAATTCTAAACAGAGAGAGAAATGGGGTTTACCGTCCACTCGCCACAAAGCAGGTCATTTCGGGACTAACATATGGTTTAATTATTTTATTTCAATAATGCGCTTCCGCGTAGGGGTCTTCAGCAGTGGGAGGAAACCGGAGGACCCGGAGAAAACCCACTAGGGTGGACAGGCAACCCTACTCCTTGTCACCATAGAAGTTCTATGTTGTCACTTACAACCAGGGAATCAAAACCACGCCAGTTGACTCAATGACAGGCCTTATGATACAGTGCGCACATGCTAACCATTCGGCCATCCACCCCCCCTCTAATTCTAAAGCATTGTACACCATGATACAATCAATCCATACAACCATTGGCTTGCCATATTATTATGTCTAATTAAAGGGGCATTATGTAAGATTGAGGTAAAAAGTTGACCTCTCTCGCTATGAATACTATGATAGTTAAAAAATAGATCATGAAAAAAGAATATGTTGAAAAGTGCCTCACTCTCACTCTGAACCGAGATATTAGAGATTCACTTTTCTTTTAGCCTGGTCTTGATCGTGATTACTAACCTTGGTAGGATAATAAATAAAATCTTGATTATCAATTTTTATGTATTCAAATCCACTAAATATCTCAGGCTAACGTTGGCATTGAGAGTTCATTAGGCCTATGGTTGGGTAAGTTAATTAATGTCCAATCAATCAATAGCTTAAATAGCATTTCAGACTTAAAGAAAGACCTGCAATAGGCAGATTTAGCTCTTGCATAATGTATGTTTAATAATTTATATAATATTTTAAAAGCCCAAAAGAAAATTTTGCAATAGGCAGATAATTTAGCTGTTACATAATGTGTGTTTAATGGTCAATACTTTGATGTTTTTGATAAAAAAATAATTTAATTCAAACCATGTTATTATACGTGTTGAAAATTTTGTTTGAGCAAAGCATCAATGTTCCAATGTTTCGAACACTGCTCCCATGAAGTTTTAATTCCTTTTATATGACAGGCCTACAGAGTTTGATCAATTGATATTCTAATATTGTTTTCATTTTCAAAGATATTACAAATTATCAAATGATATATAAACTATAATGCACTGGGGTACATTTTGGTACGCCCCACTTGATATGTGGTTCTATTGTCTTACACCTATTCTAAGTGTCCGCTAATGTGTTCGGAACAGTTGCCTAGCCTATGAAATTTATTTATTTCTGTTGTATTGCCATCAAGTGCAAATATTAATTATGTGACGACTTGTGTTGTTTCAATATATTACTTAATGTCTTACTCTCAACCATTAAACCACACATAATGGTTATTTATTCAGTTTCTTATTGCCTCATAGCGTTATTTTAGGACAATAGGAATCCCTTGCAAACTACAAACTACAATATTGTAAAAGATAAATCTCTAATAGTAGTAATAGGAATATTTTTTTTTTGATTTGATGTGACTCAACTCTTCAGGTACAAATTAGATTGTATGCAAAAACAGATCTGTTAACTTCCATTATGTAAGGGATTCAAATATCTGTAGTACCTTTTGACTTTGAGTTTACGTGAAACCAATAAGACCTGAGATGACCATGCAGCCCTTATAGTATATATTTAATTGACGCGTATACTATCTCCCTGACAATGTCTGTCTACTACATCATTAACACTGTTCATCATGTGCATTTTGCATACCGATAGTTCATTGGCCAATCACGCTATTTTACCGAGATTTCGCCTAATAGTTTGGATGCAGCTATGGCGGGTGGGGCGCCAGGCAGGGTAAGCTTACTCTTCCGGACACCTGTTACCACTGTTTGTCGTGTATTTTGTACACGGTGCACAGTCCATATGCTGATTACACTATTTTGCCTTATTACAGTATTTTGCCTATACCGTTTTTTTAGGACTTCGAATTTTGTCTAATGGTTTGGATTGTTCGTACTTGGTTTTATTTTATTATATACTGTGATGATGATTAATTTGTTAATATTTGTGTATTATTTAAAAGATGGGTTCCCGCGTACAAACTGGGTGATTTAATGGTATATATGGACTAAAAACATATTTAAACTAATTAATTTGTCATAACTTTGCTTCAAATCCTTCTCAAACATTGTAATTGTGAAGGAATGTCCTGCTATAAAAATTTGATCAAACCAGGTAATGTGTACGTCACATGACTTACCTCTCTTGGAAGTCAGAGGAGAATTCATTGCATACATAAGACGATGTTATCTTTAATCGCTTACTATTTATTACCAATATCGAATCCTAATTAAATTCTCGGGTTATCCACTACCCGCGTCTTTTTCCGTCATTTGTATCTCAGAAAGTGTTGTACATCTAACTCTTTATAAAGTTTATCAACTTGTACATCATGTGCTCAATGTTCGCGTGTGACCTTTGACATCACGCGTGCAGAAATTCCTAATTGTCAGGCTGTTGATTAGGGGAACCCTTACATTTTTATCCTGTATACGCTCCATGAGTGTTTTTCGGGGAATCCAGTATTTTTCTAGTAAGATTGGATATCTCTACTTTCTATATATACCAAAATTACCATACTTTTATTGGAAATAACCACCCGATAAATACTTTTCTGGGAACCCATCTTTAAGTCTAACTAAAAGTTAGATGACCTAATTATACTTGATGAAATATATCTTTAAACCTGTTTACCTTTTATTTCATGCAGATTTTGAATTACAAGCACGATGATGTCTGAGAGAGATAAGAGACTGTTACAGGTCAACCGTGAAAATCTTCTTAAAAACATTTTTGATGTGGACAGTGTTGCATCTCACTTACTTGCTGACGAAGTCATTACAGATTCTATGCATGACGAAATAGTGGTAATATATTTTGGTTGTCCATGTTCATGTGTCCTCACATTGAACACATACCCTGACATCTTGCCCTGTTAAAGGACAATATTGGTGTCAGTCATTATTACATATGTGATAACTGGTTAAACACATTTCAATTATGACTTTAACACAGAGATCATTGCTATGGTAGATGTGTAACAAACACTTGAGGAAACGGTAAGTGACGACAAAAATGATAATAACAATTTTTCTTTTTTTTGAATTGTCAGATATCCTCTCACGGTCTCTTATAACAACTTTTCGTCTTCAACGGAATTATCAGTGAAATGAAATTCGACCATGTATCTGTTATTGTTCATTACTTCTGTCAGTTTGTCATTTTTGTCATCACTTCCTGTTTCTTCAAGTGTTTGTTACAGATCTACCATAGCAATGATCTCTTTAATTTACATATATTATAAATTGATTTAAATTTGTGTTTTAACAGAGCCATAGGACCAAAGCTAGTAAAATTCGTGAATTGTTGACAATTATACCACGACGAGGTGAAGATGCTTTCAACCAGTTTTATGAAGCTCTAGTAAAAACAGATGAAGGAGCAGCAGCTGATTTACTCAAGCCTGAATTAAAGGAAATGAGAAAAAAAGGGAAAATTCCTCTCGCAAGTCATACAGTTGTAGATGAAGAACATGATGGCCTTCCAACAGGTAAAACATCTTAAAACAGAGTTTTGGTGTCCATATGGTCTAAAGTGTATGCTACAGTTTCCTCCCACTACTAAAGACCAATAAATACAAGCGAATTATTAAAATTAAATTGAGCTATATGTTAGTCCAGAAATGACATAGATTGTGTAAAGTGGATGTTGAACCCAGTTTCTCTCTTTCTCTTTATCACAGATAAATGAAATCTGATTAAAACACAGATCCTATTTTGTTTCGCTTTTTTTTATAGTTCAAAATTTTGTTTTACTTGTCTTTACTACATTAGGATCTTGAAGAGTTGTTATATAAACCATGTTCTAGTTGAGTTAAAGGATTAGCCAATGAAACGGTCTTTTAATCAAATTTCTTATCATACTCTGATGTCATAGGATCAAAAGTTGCTTGCATGACCTCTGATGCGACCTCCCACTACAACTGGTCAGATCTTTGTAGTGAAAAACCTGGAAGCCATCGAAAGTATAACAAAAAAAATATAGATCTGTATTTTAATCAGATTGGTTTAACATCATATTGTTCTGCAAAATCAGACTAATGAAGTCATGACAGCAGCGCTTCCACCTACTCTTTTAATTAAGGGCACACCAACACATGCATTGGTGGATCTTGTTTTTATACGCCCACATTGAAATGTGGTTGTATATTGTCGTCGCCCTCGTCCATCCCGCGTCCACAATTGCTTGTGGACGCTCTGGAGGCTAAAGTTAATATCTGATTGACTTCAAATTTATACATGAGACGACGAAGACTATTGATTTTCAGTGATTTCCGATAATTACTGCCAGAGTTATGGCCCTTGATCACTTTGAAAAATCTTGTGGACGCTCTAGAGGTCAAAGTCAATATCTGATTGACTTTAAATTTATACACAGTGTTTAAGGTCATGGGACGAAGACGCCTGATGATTTTCAGTGATTTTCGATAACCTTGTGAACACCCTAAGATCGTATTATGGACATTATTTACAGATTGTACCCCGACCACAACCTGTTTTATGATTTTCTAGGGGCTTTTCCGGAATGTAGTGAGAATTAGTTTAGTGTCCGGGGCTTATCTCTGATATTTGCAGTGGTCTTGATTCTTGAATAATACCCAATGTTTGTCTCTCTATAATGTCAATTACCACAAACAAGCATTCAATTCTTCTTTTAGATTGGCCTGATGAGTCAGAAGATTTCAAAGGTAACATCGTTGTAAAAAAAACTGAAGATGGTACTTCAATGCATAAAAAGTTTAAAATGATATTAGTTCAACCAATTAACAATTCATTACCAGTAAGTATTATAAAGATATAATATCTTATCCCATCACAAATATACATCAATTTTATGGTGGAATTGTTCATTTGGTCGAAAGGATTAACCCTATAGAATTTCAAGATATGAAAAAGTCATCATCCTATTTATGTTTGAACCTATTAAATATTGTGAAGAGAAAACAGTACAAAGTTTTCTTATCTGTATTCGAGTGCAAGGAAATGCCCTATTGAATTCCAAAATTATAGTGTTCTTATGTGATAATGGGCAATGTCAGCAAATATTATATCAAGTAAATGCTGGGATGGGGCATAAGGAATTACTTTGATATTTTATGAAACCTTGTGACTGTGATACTGGATGATGTTCTCAATGGAATTTCTTGATGAGAGCTTACTTAAATCTTTGGTGGGATTGGTTGTCAATACGTTCAGACTTTGCTGCTGGTATAGGAGGGACCTGTCCAAAGTTTAATTCCATAAATTACATTTCAGATCTATTCTATGAAAAACAAGCCACGAGGATTTTGTGTTGTTATAAACAATGAAGATTTTACTGATTCAAAAATAAAGATGGAAGATCGTACAGGATCAGAAAAAGACTATAATGCATGTCTTCAATTATTCACTGAGTTGAATTTTGAAGTTAAGACATTTGGCAACAAGACAGCATTTGTATGTTTATTATAATTTATCATACTCAAAATTGAATTAAGCTGATCTGATGTGTTATTCCCATTAGCGTGGATTAAAATCTATATGATGTTCAAATTATGTTTCGAAATATTGATCAGAAGTCAGTTTGTTTTTATATGCCTACATTGAAATGTGATTGTATATTGTCAATGGTCTGCGCATAGGTCCAGTGTCTACAATTGCTTGCAGTGGATGCTCTAAAGGTCATGAGACGAAGAAACCTATTGCTCACATTGAAAACACCAGTGGATGGTTTAGAGGCTAAATTTAATATCTGATTGACTTACAGAGCATTCAAGGTCATTGATTTTCAACGATTTCCATTAATTACTGCCATAGTTATGGCCCTTGATCACTTTGAAATCTCTTTATACATAGTGTTCGAGGTCATGAGACAATGAAACCTATGGATTTTCAACAATTTCCCACAAGGTCATGAGACAAAGAAACCTGTTGATTTTCAACAATTTAAGATAATTACTGCAAGAGTTCCAGAGTTATCGTCCTTGATCACTTTGAGTAATCTTGTGAACTCTCTGGAGGTCAAAGTGTAAGCCTGGGACAGAACAAGATGCCAAACAGATCCTAATAAATGGGTTCTTACTCTTAATCAATTTTTAGTGTATTGTAAATGCTTTCATTTTCCAGCAATAGACATAATATACGATAACCCTTGTTGACCGCATGGACAGCTTACATGCTGTGGGTGTATGTTTCATTGCCTGGCTACCTTTATTTTAATTTTAGTTTTATTTTGTAATTTTAGTTTTATTTTTTGGCATAAACCATCAACAGCTTTATCTCAATATCAAACTATAAATTGTTGTTGGTTTCTTATTTCAAGCAACTTGAAGAGATTGCACAAGCTTATAGTAGAAAAGATCATTTGAATTATGAATGTTTTGTGATGATTGTAATGTCACACGGATCTAAAGGGAACATATATGGGGTGGACGGTGAAGAAGTTGAGATCGAAAGACTAACCAATTGTTTTAATAAAGTTAACTGTCCTTCATTAAAAGGAAAACCAAAGTTATTCTTTATTCAAGCTTGTCAGGATGGTAGGTATAAGAGTATAATCTATTGTTTACATCAACAGAATATCAGTTATTTAAATTAGCATTTATTTGAAAACGTTTTAGGCATCCTTAAGATAATCCTTCTACCATAGCTTTATGGGAATCAGCCACTCATGGTATAGTTCACTATTTAAACTAAGATGCATTAATTAAAGGGGAGTTGGGTGGCCGAATGGTTAACGCATGAGCTTTGGAGCACAGGGTCTGTCATTGAGTCATGTGACGTGCATTCAATTCCCCTCTTGTTTTTTCTTCGGGTCCTCTGGTTTCCTCCCACTGCTAAAAACACATATGCGCAAGCGACTTATTGAAATAAAATTGAACTATATGTTAGTCCCAAAATGACCTGGTTTGTGTCAAACCATCTCTCTCTCTCTTTTGTATGAGCTAAATCTGCCTATTGCAGGTCTTTCTGTTGGCTTCAAATGACATAATATATAAATAATTATTTATATATATATTCACATATTCACAAGTCTGTATAGTGGGAGCCCCGAGGGGAGGGGGGTGAACGTAGCTGAAAAATGTACCAATTTTCTCCAAAATGGTATCAATGCATGTATATCTGGTATCATCAGAATTTTAGTCTGATGGGTTTCTGATGGTGGGTGTGGCTATGAGGGTTGTGATTCTGGGCGTGAATTCTTGCTAGATTAGCTCAAAGTGTACCACATGAAAATCGTGCAGAAGTGGAACGTACATCTTCAGGTATTACAAAAACACTATAACAGACATTTCTAGTGGTGGCATACCCCTGACAGAGCTATGTGTTTGCAAAAAATTGATTTTTGAGCAAAAAACGTTTTATTGGGCTAAAAATGCATTTTTGAAAAAAGAAATTGGCCCTGCAGCCACAGTTTATTGCCTTATCCTAGCATACAGCGACCTATGAGGGAAATTTTTCTTGGTCACCGGCACTACAGTTTAACATCCTACTGTTCTGCTCAGAATGAGCTAATGAAGACACACATATAATATGCTGTGAGGGAAATTTTTCCCAGACAGCGGCGCTACGGCCTACTCTTATATCCAACTCCAACTGCCAAGGGATCTTTTAAGTGCACATCAATGTGTACACGGGACCTCTGTTCTTTTGTCCTAGCTGAATGAAAGACCCTCTTTCCTACGCCAATGGCAAGGGGCAACCACGCCGGAAAATCCTGATGAACTTTATTAGCCAATACAGATCTTGATCACTGAGACACCCAAGATTGATTGCATCGAGACTTCAGTTCAGTTCAGTGCAACGGTTAAAATGAATTTTTTTTTTCTCACATTTTTACGTGTTTGATAAAGACAAGAGAACCGTTGATGAAACATTGCCAGAAATAAACATCCAAGTAACTTGTATTCCATATAATTTCTCTATGTTGTACATATTTAAGAAGTTTATTTAATACAATTTATTAGTATCCTGTGCACGCTGCACAGATATTTTTGATTAAGACTGGATGACAAAGTTGCTGCAGACCCATCATTTTAAATTTTAAACTGTTATTCATGTTTCTCCTTTTTATGTCTTATTCAGTCAAACAAGAAAACATCACACAAACAGTTATCACCGAGGAGGAAATTTCAATTTCAAAGAAAATGGATAAACTACGTATAAGTAAAGATGCATCAGATGGTGATGGTGAAGCTGCTTCAATGACAGACTTTGTCATTGCTATGGCAACAATGCCAGGTAATTTTTTTTTTTTTAAGTACAAAAATTCAATAAACGGCAGGGCGGGAAATGTTTGCCTGCCTACTTTTTGCTGGCTGGAAATATTTACCACTGAGTGAAAATATCTAGTGAAATTTACTTAAATATACATTATGCAAGAGCTAAATTGGCCTATTGCAGGTCTTTCTTTAGGCCTGAAATGTTATCTAAATTATTAATTAGACATCAATTAACTCATCCAGACTATAATCAACTCTCGATGTTATCGCTAGCCTACAATATTTACTGGATTAGAATCTGATCTGCTGCTCAACGCTCATTGATGATTAAATCAAAAAATGGATAATCGAGACTATGTTTCTTTTATCGTACCGACTTTAGTAATGATGATCAAGGCTAGGCCTAAAATTCAATCACTAAATTCTCTGTTCAGAAGGGATCAATTTGACTAAAATTTTCAGCAAATTCCCTTTACATTATCTAGTTTTTAACTTTTATAATGAGAACTGCCAGCTCTTTATCTAATCTCCCAATGTATCTTTAATGTTAAGCAATTTAACTTCTGACCAAAATACTTGCATAATACCTCGCATATGTTTAATTATTCCTTTCCAAAATTGTTATGTAAGAAATACTGCGAAGAAGGTGATCAAGCGCAATGATGCACTGCATCATTTTAAGTCAATATGGCTAATAAGAGCTGATTTCTCACTACACTAGTTTTCATCTGGCAAATATCTATGCATGTTCATCTAAAAAGAAATGGTACCATAAACAAATATGGCGGCTTGAGTGGAAATGTCCACAGCTCATTTCTCGGTTTATGTAACCATTTAAAACACTCAACAAAGCTATGTCAGCAACACAAAAAAACTGCTGATGGCCATATAATCGGTGCCTGGCAACAATGTTCATATTTTTTATTGTAGGTTATGTTTCATGGAGAAGAATAGATATTGGAACATGGTTTATTCAAGCCATTGTCTATATATTTAAAAATTATTCACATCAGAGAGATATTAATGGATTAATGACATATGTAAGTTTCCTTTCAAATACCAAAGACAGTTAAACATTGCCTATTCACCGATAATTTATAGAAGGCTGAATTATCCTGAATTATTGTGGGTGGTTGAGTGGTCTAATGTGTGCACTTTGGATCATAAGGTCTGTAATTGAGTTAAGTGTCATGGTTTTGATCCATACTTGCAGGTGACAAGCAGTAGAGTTGCTGTCCAACCTCATGGGTTTTCTCCAGGCTTTCTCCCACTGTATTGGCAAAGAAAGTTTATCTGGGTTTTACATCGTAAAATTAATGTCCCTTGGCAGATGGATTTCGATATAAGAGTAGGCCATAGTGCCGCTGCCCGGGCAAAATTTCCTCAAAGCACACTGTATGGCATATGGCCGTCTTTTTTAGCCCAGTGGGAGCAGAACAGTAGGACATTAAACCCCATTTCATTTGATGTATTAAATTGAAACAATGGGAGAAAGAAATACCATATTTTGATAGGTTTAGAGTTGTGTCTAACATCAGATTATTTCAATTACAGGTTAACAATTTAGTTCAGAAAGCAGGTGGAGGGGATAGACAATGTTCTGTTTTTAGATCATCCCTCAGTAAAGATTTTTATTTCTTCCCTGGTCTTGATGAAACACAATTTAGAAGCCAGCCACTCAATCAGATGTTAATGGAACCTAATTAATATTACAAATATTATGCAAATAAACCCCCCCCCCCCCGACTTAGCCCTGTGAAATACATTAAATAACAGAAAACAATATGTGAAGGATTGAAACATATGTATTATAAATGTGAAGTGAATCGGTTAACTCTTCTTCTACTTTGAAAAGTTTATCAAGATTGCGATCTTTGTTAAAGATACATTAGTTAAGAGTTTATAAAGAATTAGCCATTTTTGCTATAATAATTCAAAAATAGATGATAAGAAAAGAAAATGTTGAAAATTTCAGTCAAATTACTTTGTTCTGAACGGAATTGTCACTGTTGGAAGTTTGGACTAGAAAAAGGCATCAATTGTGTCTGCACCGTCTATGAGAATTGGCTATCGTTTGATTGACAGACGATAACTCCACTCACATATTCTCGATTATCAGGTAACATGCTCAATGGCTATGGTAGCCTCGCTTGGCAGGCCTTTTATCACCAGTTTCCGGTAGTGACATCAGCGACTATCGGTAAACGTTCACTTGGTCCGCCATTTATTGATTTAATTTCAAATGGACGCCTGTTTAAATCCGAACTATATCCAAGCCATCTGATGGTCTACAGAGTTGATTTTGAGCTTGTCATGTAAATAAAGGTCTAATTAATAATTTCTATAACATCTTAAGCCTAAATAAAGACTTGCAAAAGGCAGATTTAGCTCTTGCATAATGTATGTTTTGTTAAGTCAAATTTGACTTTGATTTGTCATTCTTAGTCGTATTTTGTCCATTCTTTGTCATAGATTGGATTGCAGTATAATTACATTTTCATAGACTGATCCAGAGCAGTAGAAATCAAATCCTTGTTGGATCTTTCATAATTGATTGACAAGCTCTTTCATGTTTCTGCAGACAGCTTAGGATTTTGACCTGATCTTGACATTAAAAACCCATTGCTGCTAAAATGATGCAGTCCTTATTGTGATACTGAAATAGTTTTGTTTGAACTTGAAACGAAACAAAAATGACACAAGGTAATTAGTAATATAACATGGAATTGTATATATCTATGTGAGTTAATTAGCTGATTTTTTTGTCCCCCGCCTTTCGAAGAAAGCAGGGGACTATTAAAATGGGTCTGTCCGTCTGTCTGTCCGTCTGTCTGTCCGTCCGTCCGTCCGTCTGTCTGTCCGTCACACTTTTTGGGACACAATAACTCTCTTCCTAATTGAGCTAGAATGTTCAAACTTGGTGTATGTGTTTATTAGGTCAATGCCTTGATGGAGTTCGAAGATGAGCATTTTCCGCTTAGGGTAAGCAGAGATAAGCAATTTGATTGGTTGATGCTTTGGGACACGATAACTCTCTTCCTAATTGGGCTAGAATGTTCAAACTTGGTGTATGTGTTGATTAGGTCAATGCCTTGATGGAGTTCGAAGATGAGCATTTTCCGCTTAGGGTAAGCAGAGATAAGCAATTTGATTGGTTGATGCTTTGGGACACGATAACTTTTAATTGAGCTAGAATGTTCAAACTTGGTGTATGTGTTTATTAGGTCAATGCCTCGATGGAGTTCGAAGATGAGCATTTTCCGCTTAGGGTAAGCAGAGATAAGCAATTTGATTGGTTGATACTTTGGGGCACGATAACTCTCTTCCTAATTGAGCTAGAATGTTCAAACTTGGTGTATGTGTTGATTAGGTCAATGCCTTGATGGAGTTCGAAAATGAGCATTTTCCGCTTAGGGTAAGCAGAGATAAGCAATTTGATTGGTTGATGCTTTGGGACACGATAACTTTAGTTCTAATTAAGTGAGATTGATGAAACTTGGTGTATAGTTTCATGACAGTAATACCTTGACTAAGTTTGATAATGAGCATTTTCTGCTCAGGGTAAGCAGCAATTTGATTGGTTGATACTTTGGGGCACGATAACTCTCTTCCTAATTGAGCTAGAATGTTCAAACTTGGTGTATGTGTTGATTAGGTCAATGCCTTGATGGAGTTCGAAGATGAGCATTTTCCGCTTAGGGTAAGCAGAGATAAGCAATTTGATTGGTTGATGCTTTGGGACACGATAACTTTAGTTCTAATTAAGTGAGATTGATGAAACTTGGTGTATAGTTTCATTACAGTAATACCTTGACTAAGTTTGATAATGAGCATTTTCTGCTCAGGGTAAGCAGAGCGATACGCAATTTGATTGGTCGAGACTTTGGAAAACAATAACTCTCCTACTTTGATTGTTAGACTATAAGTAAAGATATACTGTTTGATTGTTCAATACTTTGTAAAAGATAATTTGTGATAAATTTATATGTGTCCTCTAATTATTTTCCTATTTCGGCGGGGGACATCAGCCTCACTGTTGGCTTGTTTTTTAATGATTGAGCTTATTGCCAATGTCTTCACAGATCAGTATTGTATGTCCTTAGTTAAATGGGGGGGTTGGATGGCCGAATGGTTAGTGTCTGAACGCTGTATCATAAGGTCTATCATTGAGTCAGCTGGCATGGTTTCGATTCCCCAGCTGTACGTGACAAGGTGTAAGGCCGCCTGTCCAACCTCTTAGGTTTTCCCTGGGTCTTCCAGTTTCCTCCCACTGCTAAAGACCCCTCCGCTCAAGCAGATTATTGAAATAAAATTGAACCATGTTTGTCCCGAAATAGCCTAGTTTGTGTGAGTGGACGTTAAACTCTCTCTCTCTCTCTCTCTCTCTCTCTCTCTTCCTTAATTAAATTCTGTCTAATAAAGAACATTCAAGTCTGTTTAGTATTTACAAAGATATTGTCACTAGACAATACAAACAAGCTAACAGTGAATAGTACTCAAGCTATATTGATTTATAGCAGACTTAGTATTTGACAATAATAATATCATGAAAACAAATATTCTGGTTCTCAGATATTATTGTATCAAATAACTGGCCCATTTTTCTTTTAAAAAATAAATAAATAAAGGATTGTCTGGATCATTGGTTACTGCATGTTTATATTTCTCCTGGTTATATTTGAAGCAAACCAGAAGAGTACTGTAGGCACAGTTATCAAGTATGCATCCTGTATAAATGTTAAATGTTATTGACAATCATGAATCATACTGGATAATCACACATTACATTTCTATAAATAACATTATGAGGTAAATGTTTTGCCTTTAAATGTGATGTTTGTGATTGATAAGTCAATTAGCAACATGATCCTTTGACAAAAAGGGGGTTGGATGGCTGAATGGTTAGGACGTGCGCGCTGTATCAAACGGCCTGTCATTGAGTCAACTGGCGGGGTTTGTTTCCCCGGTTGTACGTGACATGGAGTAGGGTCGCCTGTCCAACCTCGTGGGTTTTCTCCAAGTCCTCCGGTTTCCTCCCACTGCTAAAGACCCCTATGCGCAAGCGAATTATTGAAATAAAATTGAACCATGTGTTAGTCCCGAAATGACCTAGTTGTGTCGAGTGGATGTTAAACCCCATTTCTCTCTCTCCCCCTTTGACAAAATACCAAAGCAACCCCCCCCCCCCCCCCCCCCGCATCAGATTTTTGTGAACGATCATATATATTTTTTTTATGTGGCCTAAACTTGTTTTATTAATTGTGATCTTATTTGACAATATGAGTCTTATGATTATTTTATGTGGTCTCATGCTTTCAGATAAAAATACTTAGCTCAAATAAACTTTGTGTTCTTATGTAACTAAAATAATTTTTTTTTTAATATTATTAATATTAAGGAGCTTTGAAATCTGATTAAAACACAGTTCGTTTTTTATAGTTCAAAATTTTATTTTACTTGTCTTCACTAGTAACCTACGTTCATACGTTCAGGTTGATGTAAGGGCTTAGCTAATCAAATGATCTTTTGAGCCAAATTCTTACCATGCTGTGTCCAAACACTGTGGCTAGACAATTTTCCGGCGTGGTTCCCCCTTGTCAGTGATGCAGGACGGAGGGCCTGACAAGGACAGCTGTCTAGTCTTTCGGATGATACGAAAAACCGAGATCCTGTGTATATATTGGAATGCACGTAAAAGATCCCCTAGCAGTTGGAATTCGATATAAGAGTAGGCGATAGTGCCGGTGCCCGGGCAAAATTTCCCTCATAGCACACTGTATGGCGTATGCCTGTCTTCATTAGCCCAGTATAGGAGCAGAACGGTAGGACGTTAAACCCCATTTCATTTCTGTGGCTAGACATTCACATAGTCTAGTCCTAAAACAAGATGTCCATGCCCATGAAATTAATTTAAGAATTGCCATTTCAGAAAATACATTTGCATTGCCAGTTCAGTATCAAACACTCTTAATTTTTTTATTGTAAAATTTGTCTTCATGGGCCATATCTATGTTTTTTAAATTAATCCTCAGATTCTTCATCAAGATCCGTGGTTGTTTATAATAATGCATGAATTATGGGATTTATTTCGGGAAGGGGCACAACTCTTACTTATACTGGATAATCAACCACATAAAAAAACACCCCCCCCCCCCCCCCCCCCCCCCGTTTACTTATGGGCAATTGAAGAAAACAAAACAAAGCAACAGTAGTATTTCGAAATAGCTGATTAGTGAGTAGAATAATAGGGTCAAAAGTCACTTGTATGAACCCTGACATGATCTCCCATTTCAATTGGTCAGATTTTCATTGAAAATATAAAATATAGATCTGCATTTTAATCAGATTGTAAATTTTTGTCAATAATGTAAATTAAATAATTGTAATGCAAGTAAAATACTTTATTAACATATAATTTTTTGCACCTAAATATTGTCTATAAAATGGTGTCTTAAGTACAGTATAATTGCAGATATAAAATGTCTGAATAATATAAAATGTATCTTGTGTTTTTATTTCAAACAAAGTGAAGACTTGATAGAATATTCTCTGGTTATATTCTCTCGATCCCCTGAAAAATGTCAATCGAGGAAACATGAGAATTTTAAGCGACAAGGTATGTGTAACCTGAATATGATTCCATCTCGACCCATTACTGTAGCTGAAAATTGTGATCATGTCACAATACAGATTTTGAAACTACCATAACTAGGACACTTAAAATCCCTTCTTACTCAAGAAGTCTGACAGTTTGGACCATTCTGGATTGACAATCGAGCTGTTGACTTCAGTTCTAATTGTGTGTGAGTGATAAAGTGTATGATTTCATTACCTAAGCAGAGAGATAAGTAAATTGAGTTCACAATGCTTTTGTAAAAATATAAATATGCAAGTAAATAATATATTTATTTTGGAATTGAGACAGGAGACACCAGCCTCACTGCTGGGTGGTTTCGGGGACTTTCTTGACTAAATTAAAAATATGATACCATTGTAGTATGGATGTAAATATGGGTGTGCTGTGTGATTGTTTGTGTATCCGGGGATGATGTCTAAATTGTTCTGTTTTGTCTTCAGTTTAAATATACTGGCTTGGTCATGGGGGATTCTTTTTCGCTTAGTTCATCCAGATTTTTCGGAATGGTTCTACCTTGTCAGGGATGCAGGTTGGAGAGCCTGGCAAAGACAACTGTCTAGTCGTTCGGATGGGACAAAAAACCAAGGTCCTGTGTACACGTTGGCGGGCACGTAAAAGATCCCTGACAGTTGGAATTTGATGTAAGAGTTGGCCGTAGTGCCACTGTCCGGGCCAAATTTCCCTCATAGCATACTGTATGGCATATGCCCATCTTGATTAGCCCAGTTCGGGGCAGAACAGTAGGACGTTAAACCCCATTTCATTTCATTTCTTTTTGGCTTTGGCCTTGGGTCATGGGTTCAGTTCCAGACAAGAGCACCCTGTCACATTGGCCCCCCAACTTTGAATCTGATAAATTATAAAAATTAGTTACATTTATTTTCTGGTTGAAAGTGATAATGTCTCTTTAAAACTGTTATAACCTATAACTATCGATTATATATAGTTATAAAACTCCATTGGGGTTGGATAGCCGAATGGTTAGCACGTGCGCGCTGTATAATAAAGCCGGTCATTGAGTCAGCTGGTGTGGTTTCAAATCCCCAGTTGTACGTGACAAGGAGTAGGGTCGCCTGTCCAACAAATTTTATATAATTTCATATTATTGTTCAGACACATCACACAGGTCCATCACAACCATCTTGAATTATGTTTTGTTAACATTTTGGCCCAGAAAGTTTATTGTGATTTTTCTGGGGTGGTTTCCCCTTGTCACAGATGCAGGATCGAGAACTTGACAACGACAGCTGTTTAGTGAATCGGATTGAATGGAAAACTGAGGTCCTGTGGACACATTGGTCTGCACATACAAGAACCCTTGACTACAGCTCTGAGCAAGATTTCCCTAATAGCAATTAAACTGCATGATGTATGCCCGTCTTCATTAGCCCAACCAGAGCTAATTTCATTTTGTTAACACTTCATAGTATTATGAAAGTATATTAGTCTGCTGAATAATCAAATCCCAATATGGTACCAATCTGTTTCAGTTTCACGGAGGTAATGCAAACACCTTCTTTTAACTCTGTAGAAGATGACTGACCTTACGTTCACATGTATTATAGGTCTAGGTGTTATTATATTGGGAAATAGTAACACAAACTGGTACAGGCAGAATGGTGCCTTTTACTGATTTTACACCTTTGTGTACTATTTTATGCATGCTACCCATCAAAATAGGAAATAATTTTTATCCAGATATACTTCCAACATATCTATTTATTTTCTTAATGATTTAAAAAATTGCTTTAAAATTTAATTTGCAGAAGAAAAAAGGATAATATTGAGAGCCAATGTCATATATCAATGATTAAGTATAGCAGCCATCATAGAACTATATACAACTTAGTTCTATGCAGCCATATAACTGTAGCAACCAAGCGAATATTCACTGCTGAGTCTGACCAGTTTGACATATGGAACAAAAAACATCTGCATTAAATATTTTTTTTTTTTTTTACTTTATCATAAGAAAACAAAAATATGAGATCAGCATTATCGTATCACTCCCCTGTGGAGAGAAAGCGCCCGTGAGTTCTGATGTCACGTGGTTCGCGTTTCTTACTGACGTCAAACCGTAAACAATATGGCTACCTTTATGTCACTGTTAAAGAAAGACTGAATGAAAGGTTTTCAATTTGTTATTATTTATAATTTTCTTGTAATACTAGTCCATATTATATAGACCCTATAATCTATTATAATGAGGTCCATGGCCAAATAACCTGTTTAACTGTTATTACCACAATCATCGTAACTTTACGTAGTGTGAAGTCAATAATGTTCTATTCTAGCCTTAATAGGTCCGGTAGCCTATTATACCTCTAGGTATAGTTGGTGTCTGATTAATCCATAGATTCTTAAACTGCTTTATTCACGAAGTAGAAAAACAGCTCATCCAAAAACGACACTTCGAATAATTTTCCAATGAGTTAAATTAACTCATGTACATAGATCATAGAACTAAATATTTAGTTCTATCTATGCATAGCCTAGAAGATAGACTAAGGTTGATATGGTTGACTCAAAGTATTACATACCTGTAATCTCAAAACACTGGTGATACAAGTCAGTCATGAGAGCAATCAATTTTATTTGTCTTAAATCTTTAGACTTTGTTTTCAAGGAGTTAAATAACCTAGCTACATGTAGCGTTGTGGCTGGAGTAAGGCGGAAGACATCAGTAGTGGGACCATTTCTATAAATAACCAAGCTGTATCTTTTATAAAAAAAAAGTCTACCTTAATCAGCAGAAATCTTTATTCTGAGAGAAAAAACATGCTTTATAAATGACAATATTATTATTAGGCCTATCTTATGGGTAGGGTAAATTTGAGGTCTGGGGTTAAGAGTTGGTTAGACAAAAGAAATTCTTTAATAAAGTCCATTCACTCCATTGTCACTTACTGTAAACAAATGTTATTTTAAGTAGCTAACCAATTTAACCACCAGGATTTTCAAAAATTGTATTTGAAAATGAAATGAAATGGGGTTTAACGTCTTACTGTTCTGCTCTGACTGGGCTAATGAAGATGGGCATATGCCATACAGTGTCCTATCAGGGCAATTTCGCCCTGGCAGCGGCACTGTGGCCTGCTCTTATATCCAATTCCAACTGCCAAGGGATCATTTGCGTGCATGCCAATGTATACACAGGACCTTGGTTTTTTTGTCTCATCCGAATGACTAGACAGCTGTCCTTGTCAGACCCTCCGTCCTGCACCACTGACAACAGGGAAACCACGTCGGAAAATCCTGATGAACAAAAATTGCATTTGAGAAATGTGAATGTGTTTGTAAGTTTCATTAAGTTTGCAGATGTCTGTAATGTAGTATTGTTTGATCATTACAAAGACTGGTTACTTTTTGTGGCTGATTTTTATAAAATCATAAAAATATTGCTACACAACACTGTACTTTATACTCTAAAAATGTCGTAATAGAATTGACTGTAATGAAATGATAAATCATGGAAAATATTGCTATTTTAAACTTTAAAAATATCATTATAAAATTGACTAAAAAAATTCTTCTTTTAGGTACCGAAGTCACTAAAAATATTCCGTTTTGAGAAATAGAGTACTAATGTCAATATTCTATTTTAACTTCACATAGTGCATGATGGGTAATAGTGAGTCATCATATGAAAGTCCAAAGCCAGTGAAATCTTTATTGCAAAATCAGGCGAGAATTGATAAATTAACTCGTTTTCTAGAAGCTAAAGCAGAATATGAGAAAACTGTGGAGGTGTTTGATGGGAACGGAATTGATAAATATGAACAAGACAAGGTAAGTGTTAATATATTTATAATTCGTTTACTGTTTATTTGAAAGTCAATTCATAATATAAGGCAAGTCAAGTTTGTAATATGGCAGGTTCCTAATAATAAGCACAAGTTGTAGCGCTACTCAATCTCATGTTGTAAAAGTTATGCTGTAAATAAACCATAGTCCACTATGTGTGGTTTAATGGTCGAGAGCAAGACATTGAGTAAAATATTGAAACAACACGAGGGACGTTAATATAATATAAGCTTATGTTGTTTCAATATATTATGCAGTGTCTTAAGCTCAAGACCATTAAACAACTTAAAATACAGACACTCGCACATGCTTTGTAATGAAATACATGTACGTCACATTGCGGCCATTCTTCGTACCATTATTTGAAATAATGGTACGCTAACATCAAAGGATGATGTCACATCTTTATTTTAAACAGTTTTAGTTATCACAGAACCTAACAGGACAATAAATGTAAAGTAAGTGCCATACAATAGTAGTAGCAGCAGAAGTCCAAAAACATAAATGTGTATATATGTATGTCAGACAACACAAGAATACTGAAATTCAAATTCCATGAAAACATGTATGAAAAAGAAACAATGTCCCTTCATTTACAACATTTCCAAAGTGTGATAAAAAAAAAGAAGAACTCTTTCAACATCTTACACTGGTAATACCATTAGGGATTTCCATTCTGAATGTTTTGCCATTAATTTGCCATAGATATATTTTGAATTCTTTAATTACCAGTATACCATAAAGATGTGTTAACAAATACAGCTGATTTGGATGCAGGATTCTGTTATATCACATGTCCCCAAATACAAATAAATAGAACAGTTTAATACAATTTCAAGTTTAATTCTAAATCCAAAGAAGGCCTACAGTATCCGTACTCTGTTTATATTTATGTTAACCCACAGTCTCTAGCTATTTACCTTAACAAAACTTGATACAAGCCTCTTTGAAAAGAAGAATGGTTCTTTTTGTTGTCTTGTTCCCTAGAGGTGTCCAACCTCGCAGGTTTTCGCCAGGTCCTCCGATGTTTCCTCCCACTGCTAAAAACCCCTACGAGCAAGCGAATTGTTGAAATAAGATTAAATCATGTGTTAGTCCTGAAATGACCTAGTTTGTGTCGAGTGGACTTATAACCCATCTCTCTCTCTCTCTCTCTAAAAAGATTAGCGCATAAATATGATTATCATAGTTATTGTTCTCTTTTTTTTGATTTGTTTAGCAAAGTATGAAAATGTTGAAAGGGCTCTTTAAGAAGTTGGACCCTAGATATGAGACTATGAAAAATATTGGTGAAGTTAGTGGAGAAATACAGCTGTCTTTTAAATATGATGCTGAAAAGGAATTTTTACTTGTCAAGGTTATAAAATGTCGGGAATTGAGGTGTGGAGGTATTCGCTCTAAAACTTCCAGTCCATATGTAAAGGTAAGACTTAGCTGGAAGAGGGGGGGGGGGGGGGGTTGTTGTTCACAATAAAATACTATTTATGGATAACATTTACTGTAGTTTATTACAGTGTGACATTTCAACAAGATTTCACAAGTAGTTATCAAGCATATATGTTTGATCCCTGCATTGGCTGAGAAAGTTAATCCAGATTTTCCGTCGTTGTTCCCCCTTATCAGTGATGCAGGATGGAGGGCTTGACAAGGACAGTTGTCTAGTCATTCGGATGGGATGAAAAAATGAGGTCCTGTGTACACATTGGCGTGCACGTAAAAGATCCCTTGACAGTTGGAATTTGACCGGGCAAAATTTCCCTCATAGCACACTGTATGGCGTATGCCTGTCTTCATTAGCCCAGTATAGGAGCAGAACAGTAGGACCCTAAAGCCCATTTCATTTCATATCAAGCATATCATATCAACACAAATAAATGGTTGTTTTGTTGTCTAACAATGCAACCAAAACATTCTAGATCGAACAATTTGATTGGCTGTCTTTACTGGTAAGGGAATTAGTGAAAAAGCAGGAAGCACTATCAGCACAATTGTCTTAGTCTGCATACAGTGCTTTATTTAGCAGGGGTGTTGCCTACCACCATTCATTTGAATTGATCACTCAAGATTTTAATTTACTCCTTAGTATTTTACCTTGATTTGCATTTTTCTTGCATTAAACTACATTGATGTTAAAGACATTGTTATATATTTCAGATGGACATGTATCCAGACAACCACAGTCAAGGTTCTCAACTTACTAAAATTGTTGTTGAAGAAAATAATCCAGTTTTCTCGGAAATTTTTTCCTTTAAAATTAATGAAATTGAAATAATTGACAATAATCTGGTGATACAAGTCTGGGATTATGACGTAGTTACGCAAGATGACTTTTTAGGTGAAGTTATTGTCAGACTTCAAGATTTCGACTTCAATAAATCACCTATTCATACAGCGTGGTA
This sequence comes from Patella vulgata, assembly GCF_932274485.2. Classification (NCBI taxonomy): domain Eukaryota; kingdom Metazoa; phylum Mollusca; class Gastropoda; family Patellidae; genus Patella; species Patella vulgata. The sequence goes on from NC_065885.2 coordinate 13,533,084, forward strand.
CACCCTCAATATGAATGTAAGTTTCTATTCTGATGTCTTTATCATTACACGTCAATATACGCCCACATTTTATTAGAGTATATTGTCGGTACCCCTGTTTCTAGGTCCGCTCTACAAGTCAGAGTCTTTGAATTTTTTGTTCAACTTGCAGGTATTGTTTAGTTAATCGTAAGGATGAACCCTATCAAAATTTTTGATCGCACAATTTATAAACTAGTCCTAGTCCTAAAAAGGAACACTACTGAAATGAGTCGTGAAATAATTTTTAGCAACTATCCCAGTCTACAAAGCCTTATAAATACTCTACAGATCGTAGTTTTTGAGATTTATTTTTTACAACATTCTGGGATTGTTCAGCTAGTCCTGATGAGAATCCTATTGGAATTCAGAGTTACTGCCCCTGTTGATAAAAACTTGTAAATGCTCGACTATATTTTAAGTATGATGTAATATTATTTCAGACTGATCTAAGTGTTAGTGGTGATTTAGAGATAAGTTTAGCTTATAAGTTACCTCAACAACTCTATGTAACAGTTCATCAAGCCACTGGATTATCTCCCCCTGATGGCCAGTCGTCATCCAGTCCATTCGTCAAGGTAGCTATTCCTGGAACTAAATCTGTTTACAGTTCACAGGTATTATTTTTACTATTCTTTCTTTTATTGATTCTCTGATCTATAATAAATCTTGATTAACACTAGCAAACTGTGAGTGATTTGTTTTTAGGAGGTAAAATAATGAAATAAACAATTCAGTTATTGTATACAATCTTCACATTGGTTTAATAACGTAAGTTTTAAAAATGAGACATGATCTTTAAGTTTTTTAACTTTCTAGATTCAAACATATTTTTGCCAAAACTCCCAGGCAGTGAAACTGCAACCTCTGTGCGTTGATTCCTTCTTTATTGGCTTGTATAACACCTTAATGTTAATGGAGCTTTTGCATTGCAGATTGAAAAAAGTATTACCCAAAAATTGTAGAATGCGGTGTGCCATATGTAGAACTTCGTGAACTTAAAGATTATTTCGTTTTATTTTTAGGTTGTGCGAAACTGTTTAGATCCACAGTGGAATGAAACATTTGAATTCTTGGTTCCTCAAGAAGAGTTAGCTTTCAGGTAATATTAATACAAAAACTATACACAAGCTATCTGCTGTTGCATAAATAACGTTGAAAATCTTTTCCAAAAAAGGGATGGAAAATTTAGCTACTATAAAACTCAGAATTATTATCGATGTGAAGATTTATTTTGAATGCAAATTGGATGAATTCCACAATTGTGTAATGTAGATATAGATTTGAAATATCAAAAGTTTAAAAGTTGATCAGCAATTTGTCTTTTGTAATTGAATGGGGGATCATGAAGTCTGTCATTGAGTTAAGTTGCATGGTTTTTATCCAAGCTTGTAGGTGATAACTGACAATTAACCTCCCCAATTTATGCTAAAACACCTACACATTTAAAGTATTGAAATACGTTTGTACAATAACAAGTTGGTCCAGTTGGTCCTGAAAGGACCAAGTTTAAACCCCATATATTTATCTTTGAATTGGGCTCGTGATTTTCAGAATAATTGATTCTAGATCTTGTTTTTGTCCAACAGATATATTGTTTTCCATGTTGTTGATGAGAACGATAACTATGGTAACTCATCTCTTGGACAAGTCATACTTGACCTTGATACATTTGACCCTGAAAAAGGTCATCATGAGAGTTATAAGCTTGCTGATCTGGTAAGAAATATATTTTTATCATCTATCCAATAGTCATATTGTAGCTGGTCTCATTTTAAAGTGGTGTTATCACTCTCACCCTGTAAGAGATATATTTTAATTCTACATATATCTAGTAGGATTCATATTATAGCTGGTATTATCACTCTCACCCTGTAAGAGATATATTTTAATTCTACATATATCTAGTAGGATTCATATTATAGCTGGTATTATCACTCTCACCCTGTAAGAGATACATTTTAATTTGATATCTATCTAATAGGAGTCATATTTTAGCTGGTCTCATTTTAAACTGGTGTTATCAATCTCACCCTGTAAGAGATATATTTTAATTCTACATCTGTAAAGGTATTTTTACAATTGTTAAACTGATTGAAAAATGCTAACAAATTTGTACTACTCTTAAGATAAAGTTGAAATGTGTATAGCTTGATAGATTTGCCTCAAATTTGGCATACAGTCTTGTTTGTAACTATATATCCAGATCCAGCCTAGACCTCCAAATTGCTGATTCCGCTTTAAAATTATAGTTTTAGTTTTTTTGACTGTGACTGTTGGACTGTCATCTAAACCTTTTTCTGGTTGAAGATATTAAATTTTAAATGCAGAGATATGGGACAACTACGAATACATGTTCTCTCATGCAAAAAATATCTATTATTTTTCAGAAAAATTCAGAACATTTGAAAAATAAGACGTCTCAAACGGCAACATCTCAAGAATTTAGAGAATCTTTTATGGCACATGCTTCTATTCGTCATCCTCAGTTCCTGTTTCAGAAAGAATCCCAAACTGGCAAAAAGGTATGATTTCTTCTCTTTTCAACAGCTGATGGCAAGGGAATCCGAGGTTTAAGTAGCTCTGGAAGTCAAGCTGAACTTTACTGCAGATTAAAGGGGTGGCTGATGAAGCAAGGTGTCCCCCAAACTTAGTGCAAGAGAAATTTGAAAAATATTGTTGTGTCTTAAATTCTTAACACTAACACATTCATTGCAAATGAATTCTTCTTGGACTGTAGATTTTGAAGTTAAACAGAAAAAGTGGCAGTTAATCATAAATGTTATATATTAACAAAATATTACTAGAATTTAGAGAGGCCAGATATTATTTTGATGAAAAGGTCCCCCCATTTGAATTACAGGGGTATTTTGGGTGTTTTGTGGGGGTTATCTGACTTGATATTCTATCAGCTGTCATCCCTGATATGATAAACCTTCAACATTTTATTGATTGGAAATTTATTAATCACTTTTATTCAACAAGTTTTATTTATTTATATTCATATTTCAGGTTTTTACGTTGACCTGTAGAAAAGCTAAATGTAAAGGCAGAATCAGGGCTGTTGATGGAATCCTGGTCGCTTGAGGAAAATCAGGGCTGTTGATGGAATCCTGGTCACTTGAGTTAATAATAAAAAAATATTAACGCGAACCATTTCAAATACTTTTTCAAAGACTCGATACAAACTACATGATCATAATCTACATGATCATAATCTCAAACATACAGATTCCAGATCATAAAACATTTTTAGTTCAACATTTTATATTTAAATTGCCTTTTACAAACCAAAATATGTGCTTCCTCATTTATTATCAGGCGCTGAGTTCACAAAGCATTCTCAGACTTAAAGATACATTATGGGAGATTTTTATAGAGAGTTGGCCATTCTTGCTATAACAGTTCAAAAGTAGATGATGAAAGAAGAATATATTGAAAAATTCAGTCAAATTACTTTATTCTGAACATAGTTATCATCGTTGTAATATTTGCCTAGAAATGGTAGCGAAATGTGTCTTCACCTTCGCCGGTCGTTTGATTGACAGGCGTTAACTCCACCTACATATCTCGATTATTAAGTAAAGTTTTCAATAGCATACGGAAACGCTTTACAGCGGCCTTGCTAAGTACACTCTATCATTTAGCCTCGATCTAACTGATGTATTTTCATCAGGTTACCCCTTATCTGATTTAATCAATTAGTGAAATCCTATTTAAATCCGAGCTGTAGCCGAGCCATCCCTGGGTCTACAGAGTTGATTTTGGTCTTGTTGTTTAAATAAAGATCTAATTTATAATTTCTATAACATCTGAAGCCTAAATTAAGACTTGCAATAATCAGATTTAGCTCTTGCATAATGCATGTTTAAGTTAAGAATTTACACAAAATTGTTCGCCTTACTTTAACTAAAATATAGCCCTTTATAAAACTTTTATTGTTTTAATGTATCAAATACATCAATAAGAAACTATGTGCAAACTTTTGTGTTTCTGGATCCCAGATATTTCTCATAAACAGTGAATGAAAGTTGAGTAAATTCTTAACTTAAAGTAGCTAAGTCTCTAACTCAATATCATCCAAAATCTTCGACATTGTAAACACAATTTTATTTGTAGGTTTAAATCAACATTGATGTTGTGATATTACCGGGAAAAGATGGCCTTCTGATATCCAATATTTAAAGACAAAATAAACATTTTACAATTGGTACACGAATTGTTTACCATAATGCGTTTCAGCGCTATTTGTAATAAGGGACTCGAAAAACGAGGCTAGGCATATTCCACAAGTTATGTCAAACGGTGACATCATATTCTTATCTGGAGAGCATGCCAAATAAATACTATCGGCGTAGACTGGAATAACCAGACGCTAGAGATTGAAATTCGGTTGAGAATACTGGCGTATTTCGCCGAACCTAACTGATTAGAAATTACAGTAAAAACAGGAACGATTGAATGTAAATCAATTTATATACATTCATATTACATTATTGTATGCGTTGCGACCCATTTGTGTCAATTTCTAGGTCCCAAATATTAGCGACTTAGCTCCTTTAAGTCTGAGAATGCTTTGTGAACTCGGGGCCCGATTTAAAAGACATGTTGATGCTGTAACAGGGAGATGAAAAAATATAACTGAGTTGAGAAAAAATTGTCTGTCAATTGGCATTTTAAACATACATTATGCAAAAGCTAAACCTGCCAATTGCAGGTCTTTTTTTAACCCTGAAATGTTATCTAAATTATTAATTAGACATAAATTAACTTATCCAGACCATAATCAACTCTCGATGGCATCGCTAGCCTGCAATATTTACTGGATTAGAACCTGGTCTGCTGCTTCTGATTAAATCAAAAAATGGATAATTGAGACTATATTTTTTATCGTGCCGACTTTAGTAATGATGATAGAGGCTAGACCCCAAATTCAATCAGTAAATACTTGGTTCAGGGTGGATCAATTTGACTGGAATTTTCAGCAAATTCCCTTTACATTATCTAGTTTTAAACTATTATAGTGCGAACTACCAACTCTTTATCTAATCTCCCATAATTTATCTTTAATGTATTGCTCTATATATTGATGTTTACCCGACAGTTAGACTTGATGAGCTGCAATATTTTACAAATTTTATCGTTTGTTATGATGTGTGTGTTTTTGTTTATATTGTATTTACTTAAAGCCACTGGGCGGGTTGGATGGTCGAATGGTTAGCACATGCATGTTGTATCATAAGGTCTGTCATTGAGTCAAGTGGCGTGGTTTTGATTCCCCGCTTGTACATGTGACAAGGAAGGAGTAGGGTCGGAAGGAGTAGGGTCGTCTGTCCACCCTCATGGGTTTTTTCGAGGTCCTCCCACTGCTAAAGACAACTACGTGCAAGCAAATTATTGAAATAAAATTGAACCATGTTAGTCCCAAAATGACCTAGTTTGTGTCATGGAGGTTACTCTCTCTGTTTATTGTAATAAGTACTAGCTCGATACCCAACTTCACCTCAGGCCCAAGATCTGTGACTTTGACCTTCATAAATCTTGCCCTAAAAGATTAATGGGGGTCATGCTGGTTAATTTGATACCACATATGTGGAGATGGCTCGCGCGCGGGGTCGGGTGGGGTGGGGTGGGGTGGGGTGGGGGGGAACATGATAGGTGAACATACTGACAGACATCTTTGATTTTATTTATATACATTTAGATAGATAGGCTAATGATCACATTGAATGATGAAAATTACTATTTGAACATTCTAAGAACATTCAATTATGTGTATTTGATGAATGTATATGCATTTTCAGAGTTCTAAAATTAGTGAATAATTCAAATCAACTTTATAATTACTAACTGGTGAAACTGTGAGTGTCAGACTGTCAGTTCATTGTTGTTAGTGGTATTGACTTAACGGGCAATTCAAATACATGTAAATAGAACAATTAGTCATGTCAACACAAGTAAAAATGAGTAATTCTATATAAATAGTACAAGTAAAAACTGAGCAGTTCTATATAAATAGTACAGGGGAAAAATGATCTAGATTACTAACAAGAGCATTCTGACTGTTGTATTTATTTTATACACTCCCATGTCTTAAAGATTTATTTCCTCGACAGTTAGATTGGCAAAAGGCCTTATACTTCATTGATTAGAATATATATTCAAACTAACAAATATGATTGTAAGTTATTCACATCATTGATTAGAATATTCAAACTAACAAATTTTAATATGATTGTAAGTTATGAATTTAAAAAAACGTATTCTATTATAAATTGAAATATACAGAACTGTCAGTCAAATTTGCTATTGACATTTAAGCATTTATTTCTTAATTTATTTATTGTGAGCTCGATCTACTCACTTTCAGTCTATAATATTATTTTTCTAGTTCATAAGAAAATCGTACTTTTGGTTAATAATCGTTTTAACTATATATTGATAAAACAAAATGTGGTTAAAGGTAACCTCTTTTTCTCCAGTAAGTTTAGCTAAGTCTCTAACTCAATATCATCCAAAGTCTTACACGTTGAAAACACGAATTATTTGTCAATTCAAATCAACATTGATGATGTGATCTTACCAGGAAAAGGTAGGCTTCTGATATCCAATATTTAAGACAAAATAAACATTTTACCATTGGTACCTGAATCGTGTACCGTAGTGCGTTTCAGCGTTATTTGTAATAAGTGACCAGAAAGAACGAGGCTAGACATATTCCACAATTCCTGTCAAATGGTGACGCCATATCTTATCTGGAGAGCATGCACAATAGACTGGAATAACAAAATGCTAGAAATCGCCATTCGGTTGAGACTCATGCTGTATTTCGCTGGACATTACTGATTTGAAATTAGAGTCAAAACAGAAACAATTGAATGTAAATCAGTTTATATACAATCAGATTGCATTATTATATGCGTTGCGACCCATTTGGGTCAATTTCTAGGTCCCAAGTATTAGCGATTTAGCTCCTTTAAACTAAACTTATACATGAGTATTCAAAGTGGATTAGATTTCTTTTAAAAGCAGGTTATATAATATTTACATATGCATGTATATATTATGTTATGACCCAGAACTGTTGGCAGTCATCAGATTATCCCCCATTTATATTTTAAAGACTGATGGATTATAAATAGAAAATAAACTACAAACACATTATGTAATGTATTCTTTGAATGGCATTTAGTAATTGGAACATAATCAAATAAAATATATATTCGTGTTGATATGATATGCTGGATAACGTTTTGTGAAATCTTGTTGAAACATTGCTTGGTAATAAACCATAGTTATTTTTATTCATAAATAGTATTTTATTTGACCTATGTAAATGCTAAGGAAAATGTTTATTTACCAGAAATAATCCCTTTATCAAGCATTTTATAATTTTAAAAAATCTGAAAAAGTAATTTCATCAGAATAAAGGCAGATGGTCACAATTAGCTTGAATTTTCACAATATCTTTTATCTTTAGCAACACATGGGAAAAAATTAATTTCAATGATTTTGATACTTTTCCAGAATTCACAATCAACTGGCATTTAACTTATGTAATGCCAATTGTCATACAATTATCAACATTAATTTATTGTCCAGGAGCTAATGACCAAATAATATGGTGATAAGTCACAGAAGATTCGTTTCCCTAAACTTTCTGCAGGTGTCCATATCATTATTGAAATGGGGGGTTGGATGGCCGAATGGTTAGCATGTACGCGCTGTATCATACCTGTCATTGAGTCAACTGGCGTGGTTTTGAATCCCCGGTTGTACATGACAAGGAGTAGGGTTGCCTGTCCAACCTCGTGGGTTTTCTCCGGGTCCTCCCACTGCTAAAGACACCTACGTGCATGTGAATTATTGAAATAAAATTAAAACCATATGTTAGTCCCGAAATGACCTAGTTTGTGTTGAGTGGAGGTTAAACCCCATTTCTCTCTCTCTCTCTCTCTCATTATTGAAATATCACTTGACCAAACTGTGCACTGTTGTGGAATATAGCCACAACAGCACCTAAAGTACCTCTGTTCGGGTGTCTATAATATGATCATCATAATTGAAAGTTTCTAACAGCAAAGGTCTCTATAATTTAATGTACATATGTGATCCATCTGAAATGACAAGTCTATTACGATATAAACTAAAATGTTAAAATAGAGTGAAATATCTCTTTAATGACAAAACATGAAAGGTAACTCTCTTTGGGTTTTTTTTTATATATATATTTTGCCCATTTGGATATTTTAGTTCCTATAAAGTAACCAATGACATATATGTACTCTTTATGTTTTTTTAAAATTGTTATACATGTACTAATAATGTTTGAACATTATTTTTTTTTTATGAAATATTCTGTATTTTACTGTGATATAAAAGCCTCAGCTGTGATTATTACATTAATATGTATTACAAAATAAACAAGAACAAACTTTGTTTTCTTCATGAATTTAACCTTTTTACCACAGACTTAAAGATGCATTATGTAAGAAAATGAAATGAAATGAAATGAAATGGAGTTTAACGTCCTACTGTTCTGCTCCTAACCTGGGCTAATGAAGACGGGCATACGCCATACAGTGTGCTATGAGGGAAATTTTGCCCGGACAGCGGCACTACGGCCTACTCTTATATCGAATTCCAACTGCCAAGGGATCTTTTACGTGCACGCCAATGTGTACACAGGACCTCGGTTTTTCGTCCCATCCGAACGACTAGACAGCTTTCCTTGTCAGCCCCTCCGCATTATGTAAGAGTTAAATCTGCCCACTGCAGGTCTTTCTTTTGGCTGGGGATCACGGTGGCTAAGACGCTGGCTCGCTAGCCTTAGGTCTAATGTGGTTCCCCCTTGTCAGTGATGCAGGACGGAGGGCCTGGCAAGGACAACTGTCTAGTCGTTCGGATGGGCTCAAAAACCGAGATCCCGTGTACACATTGGCTTACACATAAAAGATCCCTTAACAGTAGGCGGCTGTCTGGGCAAAATTTCCCTCATAGCACAACGTATGGTATAGCCTATGCCCGTCTTCATTAGCCCAGTCCGGAATAGAACAGTAGGACGTTAAAGCCCATTTCATTTCATTTTATCTGGCTTCAGATTTTATATAAATTATTATTTAGACATTTATTCACTTGACGAGCATTTAATCAATCCTCTAGATCATCGGATGGCCAAGATTTAAATGAATTTGAGAAGCCGTGAGATTTAAAAATTTAATGATAAAATAAATACTCTACATCTTCAGTCATAACTACATCCAGAAAATAGTAATTTGAATGAAATTTTCAATATATTCATTTTTCATTATCTAATTTTGAAGTATTATAGTAAGACTGGACATTTCTCTATTTAAATGTGACAATGCACATTTTAATAACAGATACACAGAAACAACAGTATTTTTTCCTGTTTGTTCATTAACAACACTCCTGTTTCTAAAGAAATGGTGAAATATGTATATTATTTTAGGTAAAATAACTTGTAGGAAACCCCAAAGAAAATTTGACTGTCACAAACGCCTTTTCCTGCTATTCCAGCCCGTGAATACAGCAATTTATTTTATGATCACTAGTGGAATACCGCGTTTTATCAGTGAAATAAAAGTGTTATTCCACTGTCTAAAGTAGTCCATGTTGTTTTTACCTAAAATGATTGTAAAATCATAAAATAAATAGAACATTTGTCGTTTTGTCGTGAATAACATATTTTATTTCATCTCTAAGCAAGAAAACGTTTATATTTTGACGAATGCTACGCATTCGTGAAAATATAAGTTTTCTTGCTTCTCGATGGATTAAAAAAGGTTATTCACTCTAAAATGACAAATTACCCTCTATATAATCTCATTTACAGTCTATGGAGATAGGACCGTCAGGTGAAAATTTTGAAAATTAACTGTTGCAAATGCGTTTACCTGCTTTTCCAGCCCGTGAATACAGCATCTTCTATTGTTATCCAATACAGCCTACCATAAGTGGCCAACCTGAATCCCAAACAACTAATCAATCTATGGGGGCCTTGCCCTTGGCCTTCTGGAGAAAATCTAACTGCCACAAATGGGTTTTTCTGCTATTCTAGCCTGTGAATTAAGTAACTTCAGAGTTGTCCAATGGTTTTGTAACCGAAATCCCACTCTATGCCATCAGACCATTGCAGCTGCATTCACAAAATAAATAACAATTGATGCCCCAAAAAATGTCACACAAAATTGAGTGACTCAAGACAAAAATGTTTTAATTTATAATCAATTCAGTACAGATTTGTGGTATTCAAATAAAAGAAAAGTAAAATTAGTGTTTTATTAGATTTCAGGCACTTTATTTTGCCAACTAGGATGAAATAATAATTTTTGTTTTCACTTTACCCATCTACCAGAAAAGTCAGATTGCCCAAGTAAAGTTCGCTTCATACTACATCCGTATTCATAAACGTATCCGCATCCGCGTTTTGCCGTTGAAATAGAAAACGTCCGGCTTTCAAGGCTGAATTGTCTGTGAGAGATTGAGTTTCTATTTGGGGAGATGATGTAATAATTTAAGGGGAAAATACTCGCTGATTGGCAAAAACTCGGCTTACTAGCCGAAATGCCGGACGCACTTTACAAAAATACGCTCTGGGAGAAATCAATCCGGCTTAACGGACGCAGTTGTTTTTGTGCGCAATACGTGCCGGATTCTATTTCAACCCTTTCTCTAAAAATGACTAAAGTATACCACTACCAGTACGTATTCACGCACGTATTTACAGGTATATATGGATACGGATGTAGTATATACGGACCTTTATTTAGGGGGTAGCTGTCCCCTCCCCAACCCTCCTAGCTGGCTCGTAGGCATATGCCTGAATATAACATTCAATTTCATCAGCAACATATGCATGACCCCAACTAATTCAAATCTACAGAAAACAGAAAAATAATTGATTTTTTTATAGTCATTTAGGAAGTCCCACATAGTCCTACATATATTTCCCATTTAAGAAATTCTTTGGATTTCAATCCATGAGATTTTTTTGTTTTTGTTTAGAGATTTGACTCCTAAATTCAAAATGGTAAATTTAAAATAAATTATGCCATTTTTTTTTTTGGAAGTGGGGTGGGGATGGGAGCTTTTTGTATTGACCATAAAAAAAAATAGATATACATTGTCCGTCAATGTTACAGCACGCCCGAGAACATTTCCCGCTCTCGTGTGCTCTGAGCTAGTTACGGCCCTAGCTGCCATGGGGTGTTATTTTTTCCCCCTTTTTTGTATTAAATTTGGGGTTTAAATTACTATTTTTGGGGATTGGGATGTTATTCAATCAAAGATATATGTCGTGGAATCTTTTGTTTATTTTCAGATATCTGTAATAGTAGACTATACGATCATCACTAATTCAGTATATGACAACACGGATGATACCGGCCACGCCCTTTTTTGATGACGTATTTTGTCATCGGTTTAGTTAGGATTCACGCGGACCATGGTAGATGAAATCAGGCTCTTAATGTTTAGGATATGTACACAGGTAAGTTTATGCAACAGATCTAGTGTTTATGTAAGAATACCACGCCACGAAACACCTGTTTTATTTATTTCCACCTTGAATTATGACATCAGTCTTGTCGTACCAATATAATATATTTTTAATAGGTTATGGCTAAAGTACACGTGACATAGGTCTATACAGGACATAGTTAATGAATAAACTTGATTATAGCCATGCAGAGAACGAAGATTTTCAACATAAATGGTTTGAAACGTCTAACGTAAACCTTTACAAATGAAACTTCGATTTAAAAATACTTTCGAACCTTCTGGACAAGTAAAATAGGATGTAATTAATGGATAATTTACACAACAGGTAAGACACTAACACATCTAGTACTTATAAGGCTATTTTTTATTTTCTGGAGCTTTCAAGCCAGCAAGAGTGTTATTGTCCCTTTAAATGCCTGTTAAATCTTTTTGAAAAAGGTATAAATTTTGGAAGGTTGACATTATTGATCATAGGCTAAATATACCGTCTAATTGATAATATTGACATAATCATTATGGCTGTTCACCTACCGTACGTAGGTCTAGCCTAGCCTACACATGTCATTGTCATTGACTCACAAGCGAAGTCGCTGGATTGTTACAATGCCTCTGAATGACTAAGCGTTAACAGGTTGATTTATATAGTCAATCAACTATTTCTATAACAAAGTGTATGCAATATGCTCCCGTTTACTGTAACAGCAACAAGATCAAAAATAATATGTAATCAGAATGTAATCATCAATCGTGTAAACACAGGTAAAATATTGTTATGTAATCAACAAAATGTCTACAGATTACCATGAGCTCACATATAGAGCTCACATATGCGTATAGAGCTCACATCAAAATCTATCTTATCTATCAGATTACTTGGGGAAATGTAATCAGGTGCTGGTGAATTACAATTACTGATTAATTGTAATCAAAAATGAGTAGCCTATATTGTAACCCTGATCACTGCATATCTTATCTATCAAATTATTTGAGGAAATGTAATCAGTCACTAGTGAATTACAATTACTGATTATTTGTGATAAAAAAGGAGTATATTGTAATCCTGATTACTGATATCAACAATGTTTTCATATCTTATCTATTTGGGATGAAGACATTTTAAAGGCCCATTCTTGCAACAAGGTGTGATCATTCAAGACCTTAAATTCGCATATAATGGATTTTTTAATGCAGTACATATCTTGTCTTCTAGAATATAATCTTCAAATCGCTCAGTTAAAATTTAAAATTTACAGCTTCAACCTGTAAATATAGGTAATTTAATTTTGACTTAGAAGATGGCATCTCCAAGTCATAATTTTGTATTTTTCATTAGTTTAATTTGATATTTTTTAATGTCATTTTGATTAATTGAAGATTGTGCAAGGTTTAGGCGAGTAGCTTTATTTGCATGTGGCATTTCAGATGGCATTATCTTGATATTTGCTGCCACATTTGAAAGGTGTAATCAAATGGAACTGACCTCCTGCTGTCTTTGTGTGGCCCTTTATCTGTTACAGAACTAAATAATCCTAAAAACAGAATTGAATAATTTGGTAAGGACCATTTTTGTGAAGTAATTACTAAACTGTTTTGTTTGCCATACCCCCCTCGTGTACCAGAATGCATTTCAGCGACATTTGTAACAAGGGACTCGAAGAACGAGGCTAAACATATCCCACAAGGTATGTCAGTGACTTCTTATTCTTAAACAAAGATCATGTTCGATATTGGTGACTACTCTGGGGCATGCTCAGGAATTTGAGCAAGTTTTCCGTGAGTCTGGGGGATGACCTGAGGTTTTATTAAATCTGAAGCTTTGAAACAAGATTTCTGCTCTTTTCATGTTAGTACATGTAAGTCAGTCATTGTAAATTCAAAGACCCGTCCTTGCTCTCTTATCTGATTACCTGAGAAAATTTACCTGGGTATCTGTCCATGATTATGGATTTCCATAAATTATGTATCAATGAAGAGTTATAATTACAAGTTATGAGGTAAACTTGTAAACTTGTACGCCTACATTGAAATGTTAACCCAAATAGAAACAGAGTGGAATCCAAAACCATTTGAATAACATAAACTCTGTTAAGAATAGGATCCCATATTCATGAAGCAATGGCCCAAGAAATCCCTCTCTGGCCATTGCTGGATTGGCTTCCAGTTCAATCAAATCTATCCCAAATACAGCAACATCACAGCCCTTTGCTAAAACTTTGGACAGTGATTAAAAACGGTGCAATTATTGTTCGTCTCCAAAGAGTATTGTTTACATTGTATCCATGTTGATAGCCTCGTTTGTCACGCAATTAGTTTTTCTGCAATATTCGACTATGCACTGGTTAATTGGGCATAATAATATCGTGAGTTATGACGTAACATTATGTAAGCATATTTGGTCCAATTTGGAGCTAGGTTTAAAACGTAATGATATTGTTACGCAATTAGCTTGGTTGTTAATCAGATTATTGACCAGTCATAATTTGGAACAGAAATTTGCTTCCTTTGCAGCAGTGTTAGGTGGGATTAGCTCTAATCAAACGAAAGACTGTGAGGAGTATGATAGGATCCAAGTTATAATAAACTTGTAACAGAAGAAATATATAGTGGTTTAAAAAAACAAAGTCACAAAACCATCTGTTATAGCATCTAACACTGTAACCCAGGTATCATTTAATCTTGTGTATCTAGCACTAATTTCTTTCACATTCGTTTAATATCAAATCTTTGTTTTAAACCTTGTAAAAAATCGTTTAAAATCACCCAAAATCAAAGATTTAATATTAAACGAATGTGAAAGAAATTAGTGCTAGATACACAAGATGAAATAAAATCCAGATTACAGTGTAACGTTTCATAAGTGTAAAAACCTACTTCCTTGTGTTCTTGTTATTTCACTTACAAAATGTTAAATTTTAAAAAAATGGTTTTGTGATACCCTTGACTGGACTATTAACCACTACATTGAAATGTGACTGTATATTGCAGTCACCAAGGTCTTCTCTCTAGTTTCCTCTCTTTCACACAAGTGAATTATTAATATAAAATTGTAGTCCCAAAAATGACATAGTTTGTGTCAAGTGCAAGCCCATTTTCTCTCGGGAGCCACGGTGGCTCAGTGAGCAAGGTGATGCTCAACGACCAAGAGATCGGGGGTCATTCGGATGGATGAAATATCAAGGCCCTGTGTTAGTGTACATGTAAATGAACAATTGGCAGTTGAAATTCAACATAAAAGTAGGCTATAGCACACTCTATGGCGTATACCCGTCTTCATTAGCTTAGCCGGCGCAGAAAAGTAGAACGTTTAACCCTATCTAAAGTGAATGTTTATTTCCTACTCGAGATCCTTGAAATCAAGTCCTGAGTGTACACAATATATCTATACATGTTGGACAAAGGTCTATGTCTTAATCAAAATATTTTTGTTTTAAAATTTGATTTTTTAATTTTGTTTTCTTTCAGACATGATGAACTAGAATTCGAACAAAAAAACCCCCCAAAATGGTGAATTTCTTCAGACAAGTTCTTCTCCTCTTGTGGAAGAACTTTGTAATTCAGAGGAGAAAAGTATGTGTGTCTGTGTTTGAAGTTATACTACCATTATTATTTGCGGTGATCGTGTTGGTTGTAAGAATATTAGTGACATCCGAACACATTTCCGAACCGAAAATCTACCCCAACAAGACTGTTCAGATCTACAAGTGGTATAAGTCAAGTAAAACTTTAATATACGCTCCAAATAATGCAAGAGTTGATAGCATTATGGATGAATTTGTATTTTTACTGAATTCTGAGGCTGCACCAGTTCCAAAGTACAATTGTAAGTATATTATAAATTTTTTCATATCACAACTGAACTGATAAAGATGGCATACATGTGTAGTGAATTGGATAGAGCAGATTACTGTGGTAGAGTAGGCCCGGCAATAGTTCTGTTGAGGGTTCACTACAATGTAGAGGTGGGGGATGAGCCAACCAAGCAGCGGGCTCAGAAAGACTGACTTCAGATAGATTAACCAACAAATCTTTATTACTCTTTCAATACAGCTATATATCACTTCTGTCCAGTGCTCGTTGAGTTCCTGGGTCATTCTCCTAACAGTGCTCTTAAGTTGGCTCACTAAATGGCACTCTAAATAGCTCTCTTCTCAGAACTCTAATCTTAATGCTCCTTATCGGGTTGTCTGTAAAGCTCCCTACAAGTCAGGGTCAAACTAATCAGAACGTGTAATCACCTGGAGGCATCTTCTCTGTATCTTGCCTCTTCTAATTACTAACTCAACTGACTACTACTGGGCAAGACAAGGTATTATATACCGAAGATCACATGACATAACCATGTGGTATAAGTCACACCTACCATTCCTGCCAATCGAAAGCACACGCCAGCCAATATAGAAACGTGCCAACGACAGCGTGTGTTGGGACAGATTTACAAAATACATTTAAACAATATAAACACAAATGAAAATATTCGAAATGTAATAAGAGTTTTTGAAAATGGACAATTAAAGTAAATAACTAGTTAATTACTAACATAACGGAAAACAATAAGAAAACTAGGTTGCCTAAACTGAAGACGTGGATCGGACCATGAACATGCACTTCAGATCACCACACATGTATGTCTTGCAGTGTGCTATGAAGGGTATTTTGCCCGGACAGTGGCATTCCTGCTACTTTTTCGTTGAATTCTAACTGCCAAGGCTTCCTATACACAGGTACACAGGACTGACTGAGCGACTGACAAGGGAAAACCAAGTTTAAAAACCCAGGTGGCATGCAGCATTAGAACTGAGAGTGAATCTTATTGATTTTCAGCATTCTAGGTCTTTCTGTTCCAAAGATCATATATATCATGTGTCCAGAAAAGCTATAGACAGCAATAGAGATCAGTTTTCTTAATGGATGCTTTGGATCCCTATCAAATTTAGTTAAAATCTAAGTTTTCCTTTTGGTCTAACCTGTTGTTCTGTAGGCGTAAATCTTGTTTTTCTGTAAGACAATAGCAGGAATATTGATTAAAGAAGCTTATTATCATGATAAACTTCACTAATTTTTAACAATGGTATAAAAACACAATACTTGTGATATTTGAATAGATAGCTCATTAGGCCAATGCAATCTGATGATTAGTTTTTCAGGATTCTTACATGTGTATTAGGAGCAAGAACAATTTGTCTGTCTGTTGTCCATCCGTTACAGTCTGACTTCTTGTTCGGAACTGCCTGGTTAATAGTTATTCAGATTTGTTCAAATGAATTTTCTGTCTTAAAGAGGCAAATAGACATTCTTCCGTACACTGCATCAGCTAAAACTTGGGTCAAAGAGAACAAATGGTTGGAACTTCAATTAAAATGTAATCAAATATAATGAGACAGATGAAAAACGTCTGATTAGTTGTCTAAATCACAGTTAGCAGTCTTTTGGGAATTCAGCAGCAGGCTACTGTATCCTCAGAACTTCTTTGTTTAAAATACGTTTTTCTGCTGAGTACAGCTTAACTTATGTTGGTTTTGCTATTGAAAAGCCACTCTATGACCAACCTGAATTCCAATCAATCAATCAATCAGACTGTTGCAACTACCTTCACCAGAGAATACTGTCAAATGAAAAAAAGATAACTAAGCATATTTATGGTCGAAACCTCCACTCGGCCGAAAATGTCCACTTCATCTAATTTTTCCAGAATCAGTGTATTTAGTGACAGTTTCGGTAGTGCCGGTTGGGTGTGCCAGAATAATTAAGCGGTGTTGATACTTGATAGTCATAGGAGAGAGTAAACTATGGGGCAACTATTAAACCCCCCAAAATTACTCTTGCAGAACATTTTTTACTGATCTTTTAGAGGAATTTAGTAATGGGATAGAGCAATAAACTATACCACATACTTATGGAAGAACAATTACTGATTTATGTTGAGAAAATGCTCGTAATTATTATTTTGATTTGGTAATAAAATGTTCCAGGTTCCAGGGTTCGCCCATCTCCCCCAAAAGTTATGACAAATCAACGCCCTTGGCTATGGAGCAGTGTTCGTCCCTTTATAATTGATAATTGATGGCCATTTGATCTACAGAATATATATATCGAACAGTTAAATTACTGTACTCCTTAATAGATCGGTTTTACTAGTGTTATCAGATTGGAGGGTTGGATGGCCGAATGGTTAGCATCGTGTGTGCTGTATCATAAGGCCTGTCATTGAGTCAACTGGCGTGGTTTCGAATCCCCAGTTGTACGTGACAAGGAGTAGGGTCACCTGTCCAACCTCGTGGGTTTTCTCTGGATTCCTCCCACTGCTAAAGACCCCAACGCGCACAGCGAATTATTTAAATAAAATTAAACCATATGTTAGTCCCGAAATGACCTAGTTTGTGTCGAGTGGACATTTATCCCCATCTCTCTCTCTCTCTCTCTCTCTCTCTCTCTCTCAGATTGTTTGTTTATTAGTATGTACAGTACATGTAGTCACAAACAATTTGATCCAGTAATGTACTCCTTAACATACCTGTTTTACTATAAGTATTATCATAAGTATTATCACATGTAGTCACAATCGATTTGATCCAACTACCTGGTAAAATTATTGTTCTATAGTGTTGTTGTCGATATTTATTTATAATGTGTAAATAATCCTTCAATATTTAATGTTAGCTTACAGACAGACTATACTTAAAAAAGAGGTTTTATATAAGAGCTAAATCTGCCTATCACATGTCTTTGTATTGGTTTCAAATGTTATATAAATTATTATTTATTCACATGACAAGCCCATAATGAAGTCTCTAGGTGTTTATTATTGTAGCAATGGTACTTGACAATTGAGACTAAATCATCAAAACTTCAAAGTCATAACTTTGCTCAGAATATACTTTATTCAATAAAGTGATTGACTGAAATTTTCAATATATTTTTTTTGTCATTATTTATTTTTGAGCTATTATAGCAAGAACGGCCAGCTATTTATCTAAATCTTTAATTGTATTATTTTGTGATTTGTAAAAATTCTTCAGCATGATCGACTAATCTTAGTTGCTGTTATAATTTGAATTCATAGAGGCAAATTAAAGACTATATTTTCTGGGCTATCAACTAAAATTCAAATTGGTGTGGCCTTAGTTTACATACCGGGTACAGAAAATGTCATGATATATTCAGAAGGTATTTGAAGTCTTATCTAATAGACAGATCATATGTGCATCAATATCAAATGTTTGTAGTAACTGTTGTCATGGTTTCAAGATATCTATTCTAAATGTCTTTCTACTCAGTTTATGTTATCTATTTATTTATGAATCACATAAAAAACATGAAGTTAATTGGGGGTTAGATGTCCTAGTTTCTGAACCTGTTTGGCTAAAGAATATGAGCATACATATACACACCACAATATGGTACAAGGGAAATTTTTCACAAACAACAGAGTTTCCGCCTAACTGCAAAAGGTTCTTTTAAAGTACATGTCAATGTGTACACAAGATGTACACTGGTTTTCATATTTTTTTTGGTCCCATTTGATTGACTAGACATTTGACCAGTACATGTCTTACCCACTGAACCACTGTGGGACCCGTTATAACAAGGAAATAAGGAAGTATCAAATATTTTATTGGATTTGCTCCAAATGTGGAGTGGAATTCCCCTCTCTTATCAGATAATGTTGTAATTTAAAGACTGGGTCTGTCTTGTACATGTATATGCACACACTGATCAGCAGTGAATATTTGCTAGGCTGTTACAATCACTGATAAGAATGACATCGATGTGACTTATGAGCCACAAATATTAACTTTTTTCCTCCGATAAATTAAATTCTAAAACATTTGTCATATGTATTGGAAAAATAAATCAAGACATTTAAAGTATTTGTAGGTAAAAATTTCCTATTTTAGTGTAAATGGGTATTAAAATGAGTTAGGCGCCATTCTGCTTGAATCAGTAAGGTCTTATGTAAACAATGCATGTATCACCTAATAGTGATACTAAATTTTACTTCTTTTTCAAATTTTATTTTAAGGATATACAGAATTTATTTCTTAAAGTATATAGACAATATAACTAATAGTAAGGTTATCATTTAGTCTTTCTTTACTTTAGTGTTAATATTTTGATTTAAAGTCTATAAAAAGTAATTGCCTAAAAGCATGATTGGCTTTGACTGTTTTATAATCTTTGGATGCCAGTAGGCTTATTAAGAGAAACCTTGAGCAAAGATTTATACAGTTAACAATGCAGTCTGATCAATGCCAATCAAGTGTCAATGCTTTTTAATTCTTTATGGCTTAAAGCTTATTAGATCCTATAAATTATATTTCACTATGAAACTTTCAACCAATGAAATTTATATATTTATTTAACTTCTTTTCATTTGATGTGTTACAATATTTTTATCTTTAATTTGATTTGTTGAAATCATTGTCCTTTTGTCTGTATACAAATTAGTTACTTTAAAAGACCTCTACACACAGACAAGAGGGCAGATGAAATTAGAGACACACAGACAAGGAGATCGAATGCCTTGTATATAATTTGTAAATAATGTATTTTTAAAACTGTATATAAAGTAATATTGAAATGAATTTGGAATTGGACTTTTAATGAACAGTGACCGCCTTCACCAGAATACTTCTCCAGTAATGAGCTATACACCCCCAATCCTAGCTCATCCATATGTATGAAATATTACATATGTACATATGTATCACCTGGGTGCATATTCGAACCAGAATAGCCCCCCTGAACGTTGGGTGATACATGCGCCATTGAGCCAATGATTGACGCCGCGTGATATGACGTCATGCGTTGAAGGCAGTCATCTTTTACAGAGATATTAGAAGACTTTCGTAATACTCTGTGAAACAGATTGGTATATGGATACGCATAGTAACACACCTCAAGCAGGGGGCAGTATTGACAGTTGTGGGTCTGAGTTTGATAGCATAGATTAATCAAAGATTGTTGTGTTACTTATACCCTTGCAATTTAAAGTGTATTTTTCTCACAGTTTAATACACCCTGTAGTATGTACTCAGATAATCTCCTGGCTTGGATTGGATTTAAAATAGGCCTGTCAATTCTGTTCGTCCACAACAAAATGGCGTCCAGCATAGATCTATGAAATTTCAATTCAACATATCATTGTAAATACTGAATGGAATTGAACTTTAATCATTACAATATTGTAGTTAGCAAAGGTTAAATATTGAGCCAAAAAGATGCAATGAGACTGATAAATTTAACAGTTTCTAACTGTTTTCGATAATCAAAGTTGGCATTATTTGTTTTGGGTGCAAGAAGACGGCTAAATATTCCGGCACCAACCCTGTGTTCTAACTCTCATTAAATGACTGGCATTAAAGGGGCATTATGGGAGATTAAATTAAATAAAGAGCTGGCAGGTTTTACTATAATAGTTAAAACTAGATAATGTAAAGGAAATATGCTGAAAATTTGAGTCAAATTGGTCAGATCAAGTGAATGTATCTGGGGATTATGGCAGTAACATTCTGCACAAAGGCAACTGTCTACTCTGCCTTGAAAATAGATCTCTGCCCTAAATGGCTGCCATATCCTTCAACTGGGATCCACGGTGGCCAAGTGAGTAAGATGCTGGCTCGCTAACCTGGAGGTCGCGTGTCCGATCCCTGCATTGGCTGAGAAAGTTCATCTGGATTTTCAGGTGTGGTTTCACTGTGTCAGTGGTGCAACTTTAGACATGACGAAAAACTGAGGACCTGTGTATACATTCGATGTAAGAGTAGGCCATAGTGCCCCTGCCCAGGCAAAATTTCCCTCATAGCAAACTGTATGGTGTATGTTCGTCTTCAATAGCCCAGTTCAGAGCAGAAAAGTAGGATATTAAACCCCATTTCATTTCATTTCATTTGTAATGTGGTCTAAATGACATCTAGAACCATGGTTGACTATTCATAACAAAACACAACACAAGCTACCGGTATATATGGATAGAACTACTTCTCTATTATTTAATAATAATGTGACCTGTATGTGTTACGAAACGTCGTTATTAAATAATAGAGAAGTAGTTATATCCATATATACCGGTACCTTGTGTTGAGTTTTGTTATGAGGGGTATTTATAATGACAAACATCATAAAGATAAAATAATTAGGCTATAAATATATACCATCAAATTACCTGATTACATATCACATAGAAAGTGTTATGGAAATTTGGTTGACAGATTTAATTAATGATTTTCATCCAAAACAGACAACAATACCGGTAATTAATGTGGGTGATTAACTGAAGACTAATAATGAGATCAAATATACCTAAAACTATTTTAATGGACACTGTTTTATGATACATTGTTTCATAATTAACAGCGTGTGTATTTATATAAGTAGAAATCACTAAGCAATGTACTTCAAGGTTGACTGGTTAATACCAAGGTTATGTTTGTCCTTTTGCCATGTGCAGTATATATACTATAGCATATATTTAGATATGGTCATTGTATAAAATGTGTTCAATATGATTTGACTTATTATTAGAAGTTAAGGGGATTTTTTATGCGCTATTTGGATATATAGGACTTGTACTGTAGCTGTTGATTTTATTAGAAGCAGATTTGGAAGTAATTCTTTAGTGGTACCTGACAAACTTTCAGACACGGATGAACTAGTAACAGCAGACATTTTAAACTTAATTGTGTCAGGCATTTATTATAAATATCAGTTAAAACACAGAAAAAAGACAAATATTTGCCAGACATATTGACAGTTGATAGTTGCTATGGCATCTCAATGAGGTCATAGATGACTTAGTGACATCACAACTTTTTAGTAAATAATTCTATTTTTGAACAGCAGTGGGATTAACAGTTAAGGATGCCAGTCCAAGTTAAAGTGTCACCTGTGATGTCATTGGAAACAGTCTCGAACAATTATTCCTCACGGAAGACTGCGCCTTATGGACGGCAAGTTCTACTTCTCATGTGGAAAAATTATGTGGGTATAAAGCGGGCAAAATGTAGTACATCATTTCTAGTTATTCTCCCTGTTGCTTTTGCGTTATTAATAATGATGATTCGATTTATAATAAACTCTTCGCAAATAGATGCACCTACTGTATATACTTCACAGACATTAAATTCTTCCAGGCTGGATAATACCATGTGTTTATACGCACCTAATAATTCACTGATAAACACTATTATCACGGACATGACTAGTGGAATAAACCAGAGTGGTAAGAAACCAATATAATAAAAATTGTATCCTTTTTTTCTTTTGTTTTCTGACATATATTTATATTCAAGACTTTAGCCGATAAATCTCTGTAATGCACAAGACCATAGTGAGTTTGTAGATACATGTATATTGCTGGTCGTGTTATATTTTAAATGACTGTCTACTTTGTAGGCGCATGTACTACCATAGCCTAACACTGCACATGAAAAAAAACCTAAGTGGGGATCAGGCTGGCTAAGTGGGTAAGACGCTGGCTCGCTAGCTTGGAGGTCGGGTGTTCGATCCCTGCATTGGTTGAGAAAGATGCATTATGTAAGAGTTAAATCTACCCACTGCAGGTCTTTTTTCTGGCTGGGGATCACGGTTGCTTGAAAGATGTTTTGTGTACAATCACTGATAAGAATGACATCGATGCGACTTAATGAGCCACAAATATTAACTTTTTTCCTCCGATAAATTAAATGCTAAAACATTTGTCATATGTATTAGAAAAATAAATAAAGACATTTAAAGTATTTGTAGGTAAAAATTATTTCCTATTTTAGTGTAAATGGGTATTAAAATGAGTAAAAGGCGCCGTTCTGCTTGAATCAGTAAGGTCTTATGTAAACAATGCATGCGCCATTGAGCCAATGATTAACGCCGCGTGATATGACGTCATGCGTTGAAGGCAGTCATCTTTTACAGAGATATTAGAAGACTTTCGTAATACTCTGTGAAACAGATTGGTATATGGATACGCATAGTAACACACCTCAAGCGGGGGGCAGTATTGACAGTTGTGGGTCTGAGTTTGATAGCATAGATTAATCAAAGATTGTTGTGTTACTTATACCCTTGCAATTTAAAGTGTATTTTTCTCACAGCTTAATACACCCTGTAGTATGTACTCAGATAATCTCCTGGCTTGGATTGGATTTAAAATAGGCCTGTCAATTCTGTTCGTCCACAACAAAATGGCGTCCAGCATAGATCTATGAAATTTCAATTCAACATATCATTGTAAATACTGAATGGAATTGAACTTTAATCATTACAATATTGTAGTTAGCAAAGGTTAAATATTGAGCCAAAAAGATGCAATGAGACTGATAAATTTAACAGTTTCTAACTGTTTTCGATAATCAAAGTTGGCATTATTTGTTTTGGGTGCAAGAAGACGGCTAAATATTCCGGCACCAACCCTGTGTTCTAACTCTCATTAAATGACTGGCATTAAAGGGGCATTATGGGAGATTAAATTAAATAAAGAGCTGGCAGGTTTTACTATAATAGTTAAAACTAGATAATGTAAAGGAAATATGCTGAAAATTTGAGTCAAATTGGTCAGATCAAGTGAATGTATCTGGGGATTATGGCAGTAACATTCTGCACAAAGGCAACTGTCTACTCTGCCTTGAAAATAGATCTCTGCCCTAAATGGCTGCCATATCCTTCAACTGGGATCCACGGTGGCCAAGTGGGTAAGATGCTGGCTCGCTAACCTGGAGGTCGCGTGTCCGATCCCTGCATTGGCTGAGAAAGTTCATCTGGATTTTCGGGTGTGGTTTCACTGTGTCAGTGGTGCAACGTTGGACGGGACGAAAAACTGAGGACCTGTGTATACATTTGATGTAAGAGTAGGCCATAGTGCCCCTGCCCAGGTAAAATTTCCCTCATAGCAAACTGTATGGTGTATGTTCGTCTTCATTAGCCCAGTTCAGAGCAGAAAAGTAGGATATTAAACCCCATTTCATTTCATTTCATTTGTAATGTGGTCTAAATGACATCTAGAACCATGGTTGACTATTCATAACAAAACACAACACAAGGTACCGGTATATATGGATAGAACTACTTCTCTATTATTTAATAATAATGTGACCTGTATGTGTTACAAAACGTCGTTATTAAATAATAGAGAAGTAGTTATATCCATATATATACCATATATATACCTTGTGTTGAGTTTTGTTATGAGGGGTATTTATAATGACAAACATCATAAAGATAAAATAATTAGGCTTTAAATATATACCATCAAATTACCTGATTACATATCACATAGAAAGTGTTATGGAAATTTGGTTGACAGATTTAATTACTGATTTTCATCCAAAACAGACAATACCAGTAATTAATGTGGGTGATTAACTGAAGACTAATAATGAGATCAAATATACCTAAAACTATTATAATGGACACTGTTTTATATAATTTTATATGATACATTGTTTCATAATTGACAGCGTGTGTATTTATATAAGTAGAAATCACTAAGCAATAAGCTTCAAGGTTGACTGGTTAATAACCAAGCTTATGTTTGTCCTTTTGCCATGTGCAGTATATATACTATAGCATATATTAAGATATGGTCATTGTATAAAATGTGTTCAATATGATTTAAGGGGATTTTTTATGGACTGTTTGGATATAGAAGCAGACTTGGAAATCATTCTTTAGTTGTACCTAAACTTTCAGACACGGATGAACTAGTAACAGCAGACATTTTAAACTTAATTGTGTCAGGCATTTATTATAAATATCAGTTAAAACACAGAAAAAAGACAAATATTTGCCAGACATATTGACAGTTGATAGTTGCTATGGCATCTCAATGAGGTCACAGATGACTAAATGACATCACAACTTTTTAGTAAAAATTCTATTTTTGAACAGCAGTGGGATTAACAGTTAAGGATGCCAGTCCAAGTTAAAGTGTCACCTGTGATGTCATTGGAAACAGTCTCGAACAATTATTCCTCACGGAAGACTGCGCCTTATGGACGGCAGGTTCTACTTCTCATGTGGAAAAATTATGTGGGTATAAAGCGGGCAAAATGTAGTACATCGTTTCTAGTTATTCTCCCTGTTGCTTTTGCGTTATTAATAATGATGATTCGATTTATAATAAACTCTTCGCAAATAGATGCACCTACTGTATATACTTCACAGACATTAAATTCTTCCAGGCTGGATAATACCATGTGTTTATACGCACCTAATAATTCACTGATAAACACTATTATCACGGACATGACTAGTGGAATAAACCAGAGTGGTAAGAAACCAATATAATAAAAATTGTATCCTTTTTTTCTTTTGTTTTCTGACATATATTTATATTCAAGACTTTAGCCGATAAATCTCTGTAATGCACAAGACCATAGTGAGTTTGTAGATACATGTATATTGCTGGTCGTGTTATATTTTAAATAACTGTCTACTTTGTATGCGCATGTACTACCATAGCCTAACACTGCACATGAAAAAAAACCTAAGTTGGGATCAGGCTGGCTAAGTGGGTAAGACGCTGGCTCGCTAGCTTGGAGGTCGGGTGTTCGATCCCAGCATTGGTTGAGAAAGATGCATTATGTAAGAGTTAAATCTACCCACTGCAGGTCTTTTTTCTGGCTGGGGATACGGTGGCTAAGTGGGAAAGACGCTGGCTCGCTAGCCTGATGGTCAGGTGTTCGATCCCTGCATTGGTCGCAAAAGTTCATTCAGATTTTCCGGCATGGTTCCCCCTTGTCAGTGATGCAGGACGGAGAGTCTGACAAGAACAGCTGTTTAGCTGTTTTCGGATGGGATGAAAAACCAAGGTCCCATGTATACATTGGCGTGTACGTAAAAGATCCCTCAACAGTTGAAATTCGATATAAGAGTAGGCCGTAGTGCCCAGTTCGAAGCAGAACAGTAGGACATTAAACTCCATTTCATTTCATTTTGAAAAGACCTAAGTAAAATATTTAAAGGAATTATATAAAACAAACCAAACACAAATTGAGAATGAATTTAATCCGATTATGTTAGAAAAACTGGGGGGTTGGATGGCTGAATGGTTAGCGCGCGCGCTGTATCATAAAGTCTGTCATTGAGTCGACTGTCGTGGTTTCGAATCCCCGGTTGTACGTGACAAGGAGTAGGGTCGCCTGTCCAACCTCATGGGTTTTCTCCGGGTCCTCCGGTTTCCTCCCACTGCTAAAGACCCCTACGCGCAAGCGAATTATTGAAATAAAATTAAACCATATGTTAGTCCCGAAATGACCTGGTTTGTGTCGAGTGGACGTTAAACTCCATTTCTTTCTTTCTCTCTGTTAGAAAAACTAGTATTTAGATCACACCTCTGTGATTTACTGTTACAAGGAGCATTGATCAATAGATAACTGCTTGAAAGATGTTTTGTGTACAATTTCAAAACTTGCAAATTTGTAACTTAAATTTTTTGTACAACACTACCAAGTTCTTTGATTTTTATATAAGACTTTTTTTAGAAGATATAACAAGAAAGGGGTTAGAAAGGTGTTCCAGAAAAACACAAAACGATTTTGTTTAGCCTTAGAAATGTTTGATTTTTATATACATCTGCTCTTGTGTTGTGTATCCGACTCTTCTTGTGAATACTTTAATTGCTTTGCCTACACATGGGGGGGGGGGTCGGATGGCGGAATGGTTAGGTCTGTGTGCATTGTATCATAAGGTCTGTCATTAAGTCAGCTGGCGTGGTTTCGATTACCTGGTTGTATGTGACAAGGAGTGCATTCGCCTGTCCAACCTTGTGAGTTTTTCCGGGTCCTCTGGTTTCCTCCCACTGCTAAAGACTCTTACGCACAATCAAATTATTGAAATAAAATTGAATTATATGTTAGTCCTGAAATGACCTGGTGTGCGTGGAGTGGATGTTAAGCCCCATCTCTCTCTCTCTCTCTCTCTCTCTTTTGCCTACACATACTGTCACATACATGTACTTTCGACAACGATTTTTAAAAATGATTGTATGATGGTAATTATACATTTGGGCCCAAGATGGAAAACTGGATGTCAAGATGGATACAAAACTAAAGTTTTAGACTTTAAGATTCCTTGAGTCTGCAATTTCAAGCCTCTGCTGCCACTCACTAAAAAGGAGTGGAAGACAAAGAGTATAAAATGATGACAATTCTAAATAATAAAGATTGATCACTGTTGCCTAAAATCTTTACTTCTGACAAAAAGATCAGGAGTTATATTTTTTATTTTATCAAAATTTTTAAAATTTTAATCTAATTTTTGTATTTCAGTTTCATCAATGGGTTTTCCTACGGAAGAAGAATTATTGAATTATTACACGTTAAATCCGGAAAATATATCCATAGCGATAGTCTTTGAAGATATGACAGCAACAACTTCTGTTCTGCCTAAAAATATCAAATATTCCTTACGACCAAAGGAAGACGACGTTTCCAACTGGAGAACAGATAGAACGGTTCCGTTTGCTCAAACGGGTGGACCTCGAACAAATCCTGATCCAGGTAAGCAAAAAAGTCATTTATTTGCCCTGCCATATATATAGTGTCCACTTCAGATCATTAGGTCTGTCAGTGAGTCAAGTGGCATGGTTTCAATTCCCCACTTGTAAGTGAGAAAAAGTAGGGTTGCTTGTTTTCTTTGGGTCCTATACTTTCCTCCAACTGGGGGGTTGGATGGCCGAATGGTTAGCACGCGCGCGCTTTATCATACATGAGAAGGAGTAGGGTCGCCTGTCCAACCTCGTGGGTTTTCTCCGGGTCCTCCGGTTTCCTCCCACTGCTAAAGACCCCTACGCACAAGTGAATTATTGAAATAAAATTGAACCATGTGTTAGTCCCGAAATGACCTAGTTTGTGTCGAGTGGACATTAAACCCCATTTCTCTCTCTCTCTTTTTTCCTCCAACTACTAAATACATGTATCTGATTCCATACAACCTAGTTTGTATTGAGGGATGTTAACCCCATTTCTCTCTCTCCAGATCTTGTAGATGATTTTTCCCCCAAAAATAGAAATATAAAGAATAAAAATGTCAACTGATTTGGTGATACTTTACCTGTACTAATGTAGCACCATGGGCCTTCTGTCAGATGTGGAGATCGGAGCTTCTCAAACCTGTCGCCACAATTTACGTACGACCCATGCATCTTTTCTTACTACATATTTTAGTAGCATTTTGATCGTCTAGTATTTTCACTTGTCATCTTTCTTCCCCTTCATCTTGTGTATTTACTTCTTACTGGTTTCCTAAAGACTTTTGTCTTCTCAGTAGTTATAACATGGATACAAGCATAGTATAGATTACAATACTAAACCTCATCCAGCCAGACTCACTGGGCGAGTCTGCTGATAGAAATTGTTACATATTTTCCCTTCTGGAATCAAGCTGTTGTCTAACGAATTCTCACAAATATGATAGTTTTGTAGCTTGGGTTTTGACGTTCAATTATCTAATTGTTCAAATATGATGTAAATAATTAGAGAGATTGGTTAATTGACGTTAAATGATGTCGAAACCCACCCTTATATGGTTAAATGGAAATTTACTGGAGAAACTTCCCATGAGATATCTGTTATCAACCTAGAGTTGAATGTTTACCTCATTATGGCTCTTTTTTTCTATAACAATATGTCATTCATTCACTAAGTTGATTTAAGTACATACTGCATATATGTGAATCTTATAACTTGCCAAAGATATTAATTAATACAATATAATGCCATCATTAATTTCAAGGGCAAAAATTCTACAAAAAGTGTTAAACTAAAGCTTTAAAATCCAACAGAAAGTAGGCTTACATAATATTCATTTGTTTGTGGTTAATTACATATTCATTGCTATTATTATCAAGTCTGTTGAATTAAAGCTGTTGACAGTGATTTATTGCCTGGCAAACTATCTTTATGATACGCCCACATTTTCATCCTCTGTCGGTCCATTCACATTTTGATTGTGAACACTCTACAGGTCACAATTTTTATCCAATTTTGGCGAAACTTAAAATATAGGTTTATAAATTGCTTTCTTTTGATAATTTTGCATATCCTAATGTAACTTCCTGGATTATGGCTTGTGATTGTTCGAAAAAATTTATCCGATTTTGATTAAACATGCATTATGCAAGAGCTAAATCTGCCTATTGCAGGTCTTTCTTTTGGCCTGAAATGTTTTCTAAAGTATTAATTAGACATTAATTAACTGATCCAGGCCTTAATCAACTCTCGATGGCATCAGATTTCTCCGATATTAAATAGATTAGAATGGTTCAGCGATACTTTGATTTAATCAAATATGGAGGACCGAGACATAGCTTCGATCAACCAGTACGGTGGTTGAAATTATTGCACACGTCTGTCAAACCTTCAAAGGCTAATATCTTCGCTTGCAATAGAGTAATTTGAATGAAGTTTTCAAATTATTCATTTTACATCATCTACTTTCGAACTATTCTAGCAAGAATGGCTAGTTCTTTATCTAAATCTTACATAATGTATCTTTAAACTGAAAATATATCTTTATATCCCAAATACCTCGATCAGTCTGTTTCGATATTTGCGCATTTCAGACCACAACTTCCTGGATTATGGCCCCTGATTTATGAAAAATCCCCATTTTTTTTTAGCTTGTTCTCTATCCGTCTCTTGTTACAAACTGTGGGCATATCTTGCCTGGCAACCCGTAGTTTAAATTATTTCAATTATATTTTGTCAAAAAGATGATTAGGTGTCCAGCTTGTCTTGATCCTATGAACTGTTACTTCCTGAAAATAGGGGGGTTGGATGGCTGAATGGTTAGCGTGCGCGCGCTGTATCATAAAGTCTGTCATTGAGTCGACTTGCGTGGTTTTGAATCCCTGGTTGTACGTGACAAGGAGTAGGGTCGCCTGTCCAACCTCGTGGGTTTTCTCTGGGTCCTCCGGTTTCCTACCACTGCTAAAGACCCCTACGCGCAAGCGAATTATTGAAATAAAATTAAACCATATGTTAGTCCCGAAATGACCTAGTTTGGGTCGAGTGGACGTTAAACCCCATTTCTTTTTGTCTCTCTCTCTTTCTTTCCCAAAAATAATAAAATGGTTTTATGTGTTCATGTTTTCAGATTATATAGGGACATCATTTTTGGTATACCAGACCTTGATGGATCAGGCTATTATCAGAACCTGGAATTCAACAGCTGATTTCTCCAACATTAAATTTGAATTACAGAAAATGCCGTACCCACCATATTTCAAGGATCCTATGATAATAGTACTACAGCAACAATTACCGTTATTGTTATTACTCAGTTTTATACTTAACGTTATAATGACAGCTAAAAGTATTATTTATGAAAAAGAAAGAAAATTAAAGGTAGATATTACATTGGGAACCTACTTGTATTTATGCTTTCCCAGTTATTCATACTTTTTCATACGCTCATATAAGGCTGATGTCTGACAAAAGAAAAAATGACAACCACAATTACTAGGTTTAAGAATAAAGTGGATGTCAGTTTCGTTAGCCCTTGACCTTCAGGACTAACATCTGATACCACTTCTCATTTGGTGTTAAATAACATGGCTAACATCTGATACAACTTCTTATTTGAGGGGTAAACATGGCTAACATCTGATAACACTTCTCTGATATCATCTGATATCACTTCTCATTCAAGGACTCAACATGGCTAACATTTGATATCACTTCACATTGAAGGACTCAACATGGCCAACATCTGATAACTCTTCTTATTTGAGGAGAGAACATGGCTAACATCTGATAACTCTTCTTATTTGAGGAGCCAACATGGCTAACATCTGATAACACTTCTCATTGGATGTTTTAACATGACCAACATCTGATATCACTTCACATTCAAGGACTCAACATGGCTAACATCTGATAACTCTTCTCATTTGAGGAGAGAACATGGCTAACATCTGATAACACTTCTTATTTGAGGAGCCAACATGGCTAACATCTGATGTTACTTTTCTAAGTAGTAATTGTATTCTATAGAATTGTGACCTGTATATTCCATTTGAATTACTAAACACCATTTTTCTGTTTTTTTAAGGAATCAATGAAATTGATGGGATTAAGTAATGCAGCTCATTGGACAGCATGGTTTCTAACTGTATTTATATATCTAACAGTAGCTATGATTATCTATACTTTATTAATGGGTTTGCCGATATCACCTAAAGGACCCGTTCTTACCAATACAGACCCATCAATTATATTTGTATTTCTGATGTGTTATGGTCTATCGATTATTGCCTTCAGTTTTCTCATCTCCGTTTTCTTTAATAAAGGTAAGGCATGTAACATTGTAAATGTAATTTTTTAGAGGCATTTAGTAACTGGATAGAGCAATACAATACACAATAACACACACTAATGGAAAAACGGCTACTTATTTATTTGGGTGACGTTTCGAAAAGTATTCTTTTCACGTAAATGTAGAGGTAATAATATAAGAAATATAAGTTTCAGACAGATATGTTTTAAAACATATATACATTATGCAAGAGCTAAATCTGCCCATTGCAGGTCTTTCTTTGGGCCTGAAATGTTATCGAAATCATTAATTAGACATTTATTAACTTATCCAGACCATAATCGGTTCTTGATGTCATCGCTAGCCAGCAATACATTTAGTGAAAAATAATTAAACGTAAAATGGATAATCAAGACTTTCTTTTTATCGCACCGATCTTCGTAATGTTGATCAAGGCTAGCCTAAAATTCAAAAGCTAATATCTTGGTTCACTGTGGAGCAATTTGACTGAAATTTTCAGCATATTCTATTTACATTATCTATTTTGTAACTATTATAGCAAGAACTGTCAACTCTTTATCTAGTCTAACATAATGCCCCTTTAATAATTGCTATGTTATCTGGTCACATTACACGTTTTCCAGATTGTAAATTTTGATTGTAAATGTGATATTTGTCCTGGGGCCCGTTTCATGAAATTTTAACTAAGATAAAATCCAAATTTAGTAATTTGATTGGATAATATTAGATTGATTTTGGTGCGCTTAGCCAATCAAAATTGAAGTATCTACTAAAATTGGATTTTATCTTTAGTTAAGATTTCGAGAAACAAGGCCCAGGGGGGTTTGTTGACAAAGATTTTAAAGCTATCATCAGTAACTTTGCTTGTAATGGCCACAATATGGTGCTGCCCTATCAGTTATAAATATATTGATCTGTGTTAAAAATGTTAGATCTAATTGATAAGGCCAACTTCAAGTTTGGTCAAAGGTCATGAGATGTAAACAGGGCTAGTGCTAATCCCAACCCTATCCCTAACCCTGGAACTAGCCCTAATGCTTACCCTAACCCTTACCTACAATCTCGCCAACAATCAATTGCCCAAACCTTATTTACATCTCAGCGACCTTGACAAAAATTGAGTTGGCCATAACAAATAGTTCTAGCTGTGATTAAACATGTCTTCTATTTTCAGCTAATGTTGGTGCTGCTGCTGCTGGAATTCTCTTCTTTGCTACTTATGTACCATATTTCTTTATCTCCACTAATTATGAGACAATGACTAGAACTGAGAAACTAGCAGCTTGTCTCTTATCAACACAGGCTATGAGTATGGGAGCTTATACTATCGGCCTATACGAAGGAACAGGTACAGACAAAAGCTTTTATTCTTTTGATAATAACTTTATGTTAATATTTGTAGGATAAAGCACAGGGCTGCGATTTTGCTGGGGAAAGAAAGACTGAAAAAAATAACCTGAGAAAAAGAAAAACCGAGGCCGGCAAGCCTAGCCGATGTTTTTCTGTCAAGGGTTTTTTCAGAAGTTTTTCTTCCCCAGCATAACCAAAGTCAAGGACTTTATCTTGCTTATAAACCGTCTATGTTTACATGTATGCAAAATGAGAATATCCCAGAATTCCCATAAGAAAAACCTCAAATTATTCCGGGCATAGAATATACCCCAAAGATCAAAGAGATTTACTGTTACAGGTTTATAAGATAAAATAAAGCACAAACTTAGGTTTAGAATGTGTGGGAACAACTTTTGTGTTTCATCAAATCCTATGGAATTCTTTGAATTGCAATCTGATTAGAATACAGATCTATATTTTGTTTCGTTTTTTTTATACTTTCAATGGCCTCTACTGAATGAAGATCTGACCAGTTGTAGTGGGAGGTCACATTAGGGGTCATACGAGCGACCTTTGACCATTGATGTCAAACATTTAATTAACCAATCATCGTTGATGTTTCTAGTAGGATACCCACAGAACTTGCTGCAACAGACCGCTTCATTGGCTAATCCCTCACACTAGACCCTAATGTAGTACAGACAAGTAAAATGTAATTTTGAATTATGAAATACAAAGCGAAATAGGATCTGTGTTTTAATTAGATTATTTGAATTGATGACCCTTAGAAAAAATGTGATTTTGATTTACATGTCAAACAGTTTGTTTATAATCTGTATATTTATTTTATTACAAATAGGTGATGGTATACAGTGGAGTAATATAGCTGAACCTGCTACAGTGGATGATAATTTCTCAATGTTGGATGCCATTTTAATGATGTTAGGTGATACAGCTATTTACATGATAATAGTTTGGTACGTGGATAATGTACATCCAGGAGAATTTGGAGTTCCGAAACCATTTTATTTTCCGTTCACTGTAAGTTTTATTCCTCCATTAATAATACCAATTAAAACTATAATAATGTACCATATATTAAAACCTGTGTTTTGATGGTGAAATATAAGATTATATAAATATATAATTATATACAATTATGAAAAAAATTATATGAAACATACAATTAAATAAAATATACAATTAAATAAAATATACAATTAAATAAAATATACAATTAAATAAAATATACAATTATTGAAAAATATACAACTATTGAAAATATACAACTATTGAAAATATACAACTATTGAAAAATATACAATACAATTATTGAAAAATATACAATTATTGAAAAATATACAATTATTGAAAAATATACAATTATTGAAAAATATACATTATATTAGAATAAAGTCTACAATTATAGTCAAAATAAGATCTATAATTATTTACTTCATAGTTTAGGTACCGTAATTTAAATCTCATTTGAAAACAACTTAAGCAAAGATTATTTAACAATTTATGAAATGCTTTGTTTTGTTAGAGATCTTACTGGTGTGGAAATAAAACAGCAAATTTCTCAAACATTGCTGCATCAACAAGTGATCCAGCACATTTCGAAAAAGAGCCGTCAGGCATGAAAGCTGGTGTTACCATATCTGGTCTGAAAAAGGTAAATAAATTGTGATTATACATGTACATGGCTTTCACTTCAAAATATATTTTAAAAAATATGATAATATTCAACATAATCCCAATTTAAATACACTTATTGTTTACTATAGATGCATTATGTAACATTTAGATAAAGAGCAGACTGTTCTTCCTATAATAGTTTGAAAATAGATTATGAACAAAGATATGAATGTTTGAAGTTTTGACAGTAAATAGTCATGATAAACAGAGTTATCCATTTGAACATTTAAAGAGTAGATATTTAATATCTCAACCATTTGATGGTCTGAAGAGTTGGTCATGTTAATAAATGTTGAGATTATAATTAATATAACATTTGAAGCCAGAAAAAAGAACTGTAATATGAGCAGATTTTACTCTTATATAAAACATCTTTTAAGCTATAATTCGTAGAAATTTTGATTTTAATTTGTAAAATTCACCTGTGTAATTGATCCAGAAGCAAGGCAAAATATCCAAGAACAACCATCAAAATATAGGCTTAAAATGAGTTGTTTCTGATTTAGGAGTTTAAAACGGGAGGTAAAAAGAAGAAAGCGGTTAATAATATGAACTTGAATATGTTAGAAGGTCAGATATCTGTTTTATTGGGTCATAACGGAGCTGGAAAAACAACAACAATGTCCATGTTAACAGGTGAGTTACAGAAAACCTTCAGAGCTACAGAACATTGTCAATTACAGAGCACACAACTTACAGAGCAGCCAGTTCTGCTGCTGCTGGAGGATCCAGTATAGATAGTCTTTTAAAGTTACAAAGCAAACAGAGTAATGGATCAGGAAAAACATTTGAGTCATTATATCCAATTCCACTGCTGATGTAGATCAGTAGCTACAAGCTACAGTACAGCACGCTTGTAACAGAGCATCAATGAAACTTTAAGGCTTTCAGAGTGGATTATGAAAAACTTCCGAGTCATTACATATAATGAGTCGCAAAAATGTGTTCATTTGTTTGGAAATTATTCCTGGGACAAGCCCCCAGGACCCGAATTTGGCTCGCTAAACTGACATCCCCTCAAACTTCTATTTCGTTCCAACAGGCTTGATATATGGCTTTGTGTTTTTCGACAAAATATGTTCTGATCCTAAGTATGTTGTAATGCAAAAATATATGATATATGAATAATTGGATTTTATGACCTGCAATTTAAAGCTTTTAATATAATATGATTATTATAGGTTTTATAACACCAACCTCAGGAACAGCTATTGTTAATGGTTATGATATAACAACTGATATAGCTGGTGTTCGAGAAAGTCTTGGATTATGTCCACAGCATAACATACTCTTTGATACCATGACTGTTGACGAACATCTGGAATTTTTTGCATTGGTAATTATAGTTTTTGTGTATTTCATGAATCTTATGATTTTGTTGATTTTTTTTTTCCCCACGAAATTTCAAATAAAATGGAATGAGATGAAATGGGGGTTTAACATCCTACTGTTCTGCTCCAAACTGGGCTAATGAAGACAGGCATACACCATACAGTTTGCTATGACGGAAATTTTGCCTGGACAGTGGCTCTATGGCCTACTCTTATATCGAATTCCAACTGTCAAGGTATCTTTTACGTGCACGCCACACGGGACCTAGATTTTTTTCCCATCTGAGCGACTAGACAGCTGTCCTTGACAGGCCCTCCGTCCTGCATCACTGACAAAGGGGAACCACGCCGGAAAATCTGGATGAACTTTCTCGGCCCATGCAGGGATCAAACACCCGACCTCCAGGCTAGCTAGTTTAAATTCAATTTATTTCCTTACAACATATACTCTTCAAAAAAAGTAGGGGATATTGAAATGCAAATACCTATGCAGGTTGTGATATAATAAATAGTCATGGACACTTGACATACTTTGAGAGTATGTTCACAGATGAAGAACTTATCACCCCAACAGAACCACTGAGCTGCACATGCGACACGCAATAGCGCCATACACGTGGGAGGGGTTCATTGTCAAATTTGACACTTCAAGGAAGGGTTGATGAAAACTGCCGTGTGCTGGTTTATCTATCCAGGTTTGCTTTCCTATCGGTTCTTGCATAATATTTACTGTTTAGCATATCTTTGCTTTAGTGTGTTACGTTTAATTTGATTGGGAGACGTGTTCGTCGACGTCAACGTCAACCCACAACACTGCAAGAATTGGCCGTGGCACTGCCCCAAATCGTGATTGGACGGTTGATTAGGAGCATGCCACGACAAATTGCTGAATGTCTGAGGATTGGTGGAGCAATTAATCATTATTAAGACAAAAATCAAAACGTCCATTTTCACTTTTGATGGTGCATCTCTTTGCGAGTGAAATGGGGCCGTTAGATAAGCCGCCCATATGAACTGTTTATATTCATGTGTAGGCAATTGGCCTGTTATTAACGTACACTGGTTACCTCTAATAAAAACAGCAGTGCATTTCCGCAGTTTTGTATTGTATCTGAATATCCCCTACTGTGTTAAATAAAAACTACAAGTTTGACTGACAACTCAAATATTGAAATGTATTTGTAATGGAAAGATTACAAATCTAAAATGTATACATTAATCATTTGTTAAACTGGCTTTGTGAGTTAATGATGATAACGGGTGTGTTTTATTTTTCTAGTTGAAAGGAGCAGATAGATCATCAGTTAAAGCAGAAGTAGCAACAATGGCTCAAGAGATTGGATTAGAAACCAAGCGATCCACACGTTCAATGCATTTATCTGGTGGACAGAAAAGGAAATTGTCCGTGGGAATAGCTCTTATATCTGATTCAAAGGTATGTATACTCCTCAGATTCATCTAAATCATGTCATTGAATCAACTGGCGTGGTTTTGATTCCGCGGTTGTAAGTGACAATTCCCCAGCTAGTTAATTTCACTTCCAGTTCAGTTTATTCAATCTCTATGTCCGCCTCCACCTGGGGTGACCTTGCAGACAGTTGCCTCCTAGGAGACTTGCTGAAAAGGAAGTCATGAATGAGAGGGTGAAAATGAAACAGTGAAATTTTATCATCTCCATTTTCTTAGGCAAATTTAAGGACGGGGTGGTGGTGTGGAGGGGGGGTGGGGGTCTAGTGGTCAAACACGTGTGTATGAAATCAGGGTCTGTCATTGAGTCAATGACATGAATCCAATGGTTCTTTTAAGGATGTGGGGTTGGGTGTTCTAGTGGGTTTAACGCGTGTGTGTGTGTTTCTCTCTCTCTTAATCTCTCTCTCAAAGACCATTCCTGTTTCACTGCCAGTCAATCAAAACTAGTAAATATGGCTAAAACAAGGGCCTTGATTTCCAAACATTGATTCTTTACTATAGATAGTAATACTGGATGAACCGACATCAGGAATGGATCCAGCAGCGAGAAGACAGACCTGGGACATTCTACAAAGAAATCGTGCCAATAGAACTATCATTCTAACAACTCACTTTATGGATGAAGCAGATTTACTCGGAGATCGAATCGCTATCATGTCGGAAGGAGAAGTTAAATGTTGTGGTAGTTCTCACTTCCTTAAAAAATTACATGGTAAGATTTTCAAACTGCAGATCTGATTATTTTTAACAAATCTCCGAATTTGATTCTTATTATCTCTTATTTCTGTCTCCAAGGCTCTACATGGCGACCAAATATATTTTCTGGCTAGTTAAAATTTTCACTTGAGTCGCCAGCTGGCGACTGTAAGTTTTTTTTCTCGTTTTAAAATAATTACAAAGTTTTTTTTTACAAAATTGAATTTGTTTATTCAGCACTTCGTAAAACCGGAACTTACTAGGGGAAATAACTCCAATTTAACGACAATATTTACGACATTCATATATTTTCTTACCATGTGCCGAAAATCGTTCTAACTTCTAACTTACGGCAATGTATACAAAATGTCCGACTACGCATGTTGTTGACCCATTTTTCTAACCCATACATTAAAGTTATTCCCTATATATTAATAAAATGAATAAAAAACAAAATCTTTTAAGCTCTTTCTTTAAAAAAAGGACGATTCCTCTCTGACACAGTCTTCTGACGGAAATCTAGCCGGTAGTGGCAGTAGTTCAACTACGAGTCAAGTGACCTTGTTGTTAATATTATTAAAATTAAAATTTATTTAAATCAAAACTGGTGTTCTTTTTTCTGCATTGTTTTATATTTAGCATTATGAAAAAGATTAAAAAAAACAACGCGTAATATCTAGTAGTGATTTTCGTTACAGACTACAGTTAATAGCACTGTAATTTCTGGCTACTAAAATTTTGGTGCTGGCTAGTAAATTTTTAGCATTTAGTAGCCAGTGAAGACTAAATTTTCCATGCCCATATTGACCCTTGTCTGTCTCTTATTTCTCACAGTGGCTAAGTGAGTAAGATACTGGCTCTTTTGCCAGGAGGTCAAAGGTTCGCTCCCGGTGTTGGCTAAGAAAGTTCACGATTTTCCAACAAGGTTTCCTCTTGGCAGTGGTGCAGGACGGAAGGCCAGACAAGGAGAGCTGTCTAGTCATTCGGATGGGACAAAAAAATGAACTCCGGTGTACACATTGGTAGTTGGAATATGATATAAGAGAAGGCCGTAGTGCTGCTGTCTGGGCAAAATTTTCCTCATAGCACACTGTATGGCATATGCCTGTCTTCATTAAGCCAGTCGAAGCAGAACAATAGGACATTAAACCCCATTTCATTTCATTTCTATCTTAAAAAGATTGAATTATATACCCATGATTAATCTGACGTATATTGTTGTCCGTCAGTCTGTCTTGTGAAGACTGTACACACCATGAATGCTATTTCGCCCATATATGCCGGACATGTCCTACACTATTTTCCAAACATCTGATCAGGAATATGTCCAGTCGGACATCAACATATGGTGAATAATATTCAAATTACCAAAATTATTTGACTGTACTGGGTATATAACTTTTACTCATCCGGATTATCGTTGACAATAGGCTGAATTGATTACGTAATTAAGTGATCAGCATATTTATTGTGTTATACCATCTATACACCTACCTTGATTAACTACTTAATCTGCCTTGATTGGCTGACTTAATCCCTTGTCGGACAATTCATCAATCCAATCCTGAACAGAAGTCGTTCATTGCTTCTCCTTTGCTGTACTATGTATCAATCCAATAAGAGTGATTATAAACTAATCTACGTGATTAACTCGTGGTTTCTCCATTGTCGGACATTTTAATCTCCTTGATATCAGCCAACAACATGTAGAAACTAATTAAATATCCTAATAGTATAGAACTCCCCACATCAATATATCTGTTAACCTGTCTGCGATATCACTTCGGTGGAAGCGGACGTTAAATAAAGCTATTTTACACACACACACGCAGTAGTCGACATGCTATCATTCTATTGTATTACGACAATAATTTTGTAGGAATATTACTGACATAAATTTGAATACCGTACAGGAATTAAATATGAAAATTAACGAGGTGCACCTATTTTTAATACGTACGAATTTGAATATTTTGTTGACACATGATTTTTAATTGTGGTCTGAGTCCGCCTGCTTAAATCTTGATAAGAGTTATGCCCCTTTATTTTTGGTAAAAATGTCTGACAAAAATTTTTTTGAATTAGCAACTTTGGTACACATTATAGCTGTTGTTACATTCTTTCAGGGAGTGTACCCTGTTATGTTTTAGAGTTCAATCTCTGTCAAATTTGTTAAATCTTGTCAAGGCATTACAAGGCATATAAAATCTGGTGAAACTATTGGGAAATGATTAATGTTTGCAGAAAAATTTAATCAGATAAAATGTGTTTTACAGATAATCTGTGCAGTATTAAATATGGAAATGGAAAAATCCTTTTCTAGCCACTTCACTTTTGACCCTTTCTTTTATTGAAAACTACCAATATATGACCCTTACCCTTAATAATTAAAATATTGATTTAAATTATTTAGTAAAAACCCTACAGCTGTAATTCTGTTAACTCATTATCACACAATATTTTTTTTATAGGTGCTGGCTATCATCTGGTAATTGTTAAATCGGAAACATGTAACATATTCAACGTAACACAAGTCGTTCAGAAATACATTCCATCCTCTGTGCTAGAAAGTCAGATTAGTGCTGAAGTCTCTTATCTATTACCAAATGAAGAATCGGCTAAGTTTTCTGCCTTGTTTAGAGAAATTGAAGATAGGAAGAATGAACTTGGAATCAATAGTTTTGGTACATCAGCAACTACTATGGAAGAAGTATTCTTAAAGTAAGATTGAATTGTGTGTTAGTTTCAAGCATTCATTTTCAGTGGACATTCATAAGAATATAATAAAAGATAAAATTAACCAATGGATGAATATAAACGATTATTTATGACATGGTTTGTGATCAAAATTTGACACATGAATTTTCGGTTGATGAAAAAATATGAGGTATAAGATAAGAAAACAGACAATTAATTTTGTATGCAATTGCACCAGTGTTATCTTCCATTTAATATGTGCAATCAGTTTAAAACAAGAACACTATTGTGATTTATCTGCACTGAGTCAAAGTTACTGATAATGTAAATATGATATTACAGAGTTGGAGAAGGTGTGGAGGATGAAGATGATGAACCTCAGTTAAACGGCGTTCAAAATCCGGCATTTCAGAAAGATGTGACTCAAAATGGTAGCCCAAGTACAAATGGAAATGCAACAGAAATTAATATTGATAGAGATATATTGGGTAAGGGTGATAACTTTATTTTACTGATTATGATATTTAAAGTTTAAGCCATTTTTATATTGTTGTCGCCCCAGTCCGCCCAGCTGTTTGTGGACATTTTACAGGTTACAATTTTTATCCGATTTTGACGAAGCTTGAGATATAGGTTTATATCCCAAAGCTCTTGGTTCCTTTCAGTATTCGCATTTATCAGACCGTAACTTCGTGGATTATGGCCCCTGATTGTATTAAGAATCATGTTTTTAGGTTGCGGACACTATAGAGGTCACATTTTTATCTGATTTTGATGATAATTAAAATATATG
This sequence comes from Patella vulgata, assembly GCF_932274485.2. Lineage (NCBI taxonomy): Eukaryota > Metazoa > Mollusca > Gastropoda > Patellidae > Patella > Patella vulgata. Next base: position 13,574,910 of record NC_065885.2, read on the forward strand.
TTTATCTTCCCAAGATCTCGGTTGGTTTCGATATTAGTGCATATATGACCAAACTTCCAGGATGGCCCCTGATTGTACTACAAATCATGTTTTTAACTTGTAGATACTCTACAGGTCACAATTTTTATCCGATTTCGATAAAACTTAAAATGTATGTTCATAACCCAAAGATTTGGTTCCTTTTGATATTGACACATGTCGGACTGTAACATCCTGGATTATAGCCCCTGATTGTACAAAAAAATTGCTTTTTTAGCATATTCTCTGTCCATCTCTTACAAATGGTGGGGGGGGGTTGGGTGGCTGAATGGTTAGCAAGTGCGTGCTGTACCATAAAGTCTGTCATTGAGTCAACTGGCGTGGTTTCGAATCCCCGGTTGTACGTGGCAAGGAGTAGGGTCGCCTGTCCAACCTTGTGGGTTTTCTCCGGTTCCTCTGGTTTCCTCCCACTGCTAAAGACCCCTACGCGCAAATGAATTATTGAAATAAAATTAAACCATGTGTTAGTCCCGAAATGACCTAGTTTGTGTCGAGTGGACGTTAAACCCTATTTCTCTCTCTCTCACAAATGGTGGGTGTATCTTGCGTGTCAACGACTTGTGATTTCACTTTATGGTTCCAGAAAAATGAAGAGAACAGATGGGCACCAACAATATTTGTTCAGAACTTCTGAAGAATCTAGTACATGTTTTCATTTACGTTATATCATATTGTATTCAAATTGTTTATGATTTTATTTCAGCTTTCAATAAAGGCTTCAGACGAGTGAGTGGCTTTAAACTGGAATTATCACGATTTTATGGGATGTTTATCAAGAAGGCTATCCATACCTGGAGAAACAAAGTTGTCACGCTTGTCCAGCTACTAGTCCCAGTCTTTGCTACAGCAGCTGCACTTGCCATTGCCAATGTGCAGACGGATCCTATCCAAAAACCTTCTCTAACCCTTAACTTAGCCCCCTTTGGTGGATCTATATCAAGTTATGGTGTATCCAATGCTACAACAATGAATAACGATCTATCAGATAAATACGGAAACCTGTTTTCAGCTGCTGTAGATACAGCTCAAAACTTAACAGCAACAGAAGCACAAGATTACAATTCATATTTTGTGAGTAAAGCTGCGGCCTTAGGAACCAGAACTTATAACAGAAAAATGGTCATTGGAGCAGAGTTTTCTGATGATGGCGCTGGTAATACTGTGGCTAAAATGTGGTACAATGGACAACCATATCATTCTGCACCGATATCAGTTGCTTACATGATGAATACATTTGCTAGATATTTTTCTGGTGATGATTATGAAATTGAAACGAGAAACTATCCCTTACCAGCAGACGCTGAAAAGAGTTCCAACTCAACGTCTTTATTTTCTGGCATCTTTGGCTTTGTGATTGCCTTTTGTATCTTATTTGGAATGGCGTTTTTATCTAGCAGCTTTGTAGTTTTCTTGGTAAAAGAGAAACAGTTTGGTGCTAAACATTTGCAGAAGGTGAGTGGTGTCGGAACCATGGTTTACTGGCTGTCCAACATAACCTGGGATTTCATCAACTACTTGATTCCGTGTGTATTGATCATTGCTGTGTTTGGAATATTTGGTACGGAAGAATATCTGTCTGGAAGTAACTTGGGTTATGTCAGTTTATCCTTTCTACTTTATGGTTTAGACATCTTGCCGTTTGTGTATCTGATGCAGTATTTATTTACCACACCTGCTACTGGAATGGTCGTCCTTATAATCATCAACATATTTACAGGTACTGTTTTATTTCACAGTTCTTATTCTATTCCTCATCTAAAAACATTACTCATTTCATGCAGGGTGGGAGGTATGCCATCTATGCAATAGGCGTGTCCGATCTCCTGATCTCTCGGGGGTTGGATAGCTAGCCGAATGGTTAGCACAAGCGCGCTGTATCATAAGGTCTGTCATTGAGTCATCTGGCATGGTTTTGATCCCCGGTTGTACGTGACAAGCAGTAGGGTCACCTGTCCAAGCTTGTAGGTTTTCTCTGGGTCCTCTGGTTTCCTCCCACTGCTATTGTGTCGAGTGGACGTTAAACCCCATTACCGTTATCGAAATGTTGATGATGATCATCATAGCCATCATCATTATCGACATGATGATGATGATGACCATCATCATTATCAACATGTGGATGATGATCATCATAGCCATCATCATCATCTTTATTGACATGTTGATGATGTTCATCATAGCCATCAATATTATCGACATGATAATGATCATTATCATAGCCATCATCATTATCAACATGTGGATGATGATTATCATTGCTATCATCATCATCGACATGATGATCATCATAGCCATCATCATCATCTTCAGTTTATGTAAAATAAATACCCTCAATACCTTTTATAAACCAATCATAATACAATGCTTAATGCATGATGTTGACTCGGCTACATAAAAACAATTGTGGTTGTTTGGGGATAAGGGTTATTTTTGTCAAGTCAAGTTTAATTTCTACCCATACAGAAAATAAAATGTTATAATAATTATTATCTTTCATATTTACAGGTTTAGTTTCATTAATGGCTGTGTTTATTCTGGGTATGCCTGGTCTTGGTACAACAGATGTAGCTGATGCATTAGATTGGATTTTTTCGATTGTATTCCCTCAGTTCAATCTGGGTAAATGTATAATGAATATTTATACCAACTATAATATATTAGATGCATGTGGTCAACTTGGTTATCCAGATATATGTAGTACAAAGCCAGAGTTTCAATGTTGTTTGGGTAAGTATATGTATAACATTTCTTTTTTCTTGAGTTACTTCCCTTATTGTTAGTTTATTTTTCATTTTGAGAGAGAGTTCAGTCCTATTTCAACCTTCTGATTCAACGCGCATGCATTAACAATTCGTCCACCCAACCCCCCCTTTTTATATGCATGTAGTCATATATTGTTGTCGCCACAGTCCATCGGCTACAATTGCTTGTGGATGCTCTAGAGGCTAAAGTTAATATTTCATTGACTTTAAATTTATACACAGTGTTTAAGGTCATGAGAAGATTTCCAACGATTTCCGATAATTACTGACAGAGTTATGGTCCTTGATCACTTTGAAAAATCTTGTTGGCCCTCTACAGGCTAAAGTTAATTTCCGATTGACTTTAGATTTATACACAGTGCTTAAGGTCATGAGACAAAGAATCCTATTGAAAAATGTTTTGGACGCTCTAGAGGCTAAAGTTAATTTCCGATTGACTTTAAATTTATACACAGTGTTTAAGGTCATGAGATGAAGAATCCTATTGATTTTCCGATTAGTACTGCCAGAGTAATATGGCCCGTGTTCACCTTTAAAAATCTTTTGGATGCTTTAGAGACCATAGTTATCATCTGATTGATTTTATATTTATACACTGTGTGTATGCTTGCATATAATGGTTTCGATTGACTTTAGATTGATACACAGAGTTTAAGGTCTTGAGACGAACAAGTATATCAATTTTCAATGATAGCTAAATCCATGATATCAAATGTTTTGTATACTAAATGTTAGCATGAGCCAAACAAATTCTAATGATTTTCTGATAATTACTTAATGACTTGTTACTCTTAATCAGATTTAAGTCTATTATAAATGTTTCATTACTTCCAAAAATAAAAATATTTTACAACTCTTGTTGACTGCCCAGACGATTTAGCTGCTGTGACTGTATGTTTCATTGCCTGGCAACCTATCTTTCATTTTGAGTGAAGTCTGTATCAGTACAAGCTCGAGTCGAGTGGCGTAGTTTTGATTCCCCGCTTGTACGTGACAACCTCTAGGAGTTTCTCTGGTCTTTCGTGCAAGCGAATTATAGAAATAAATGTGAACCTTATGTTAGTCTCGAATGACCTAGTTTGTGTTGAGTGGATGTTAAATCTCCCCCCTCTCTCTCTCTCTCTCTCTCTCTCTCTCTCTGACATTTGGAAATCGAAATATGGGTAAGCTGTATAGGCAAAATTGCACTCAATGCCCATGGTACGTATGCCCATGGTCTGTATGTATGTATGTATGTATGTATGCCAGTATAAGATAACTGAGTAGGTGCAGAAGCAGAAATGAAGGATGTCGCCCTCATCCCCTTTCTGAATGTTATTTATTTCTGCCATTTATTTTGATTCCTGATTTTGTTTTACAGCTAATTATGTAACGGAAGATTATTTGTCAATTGAAGTACCTGGTATCGGACGCTATCTTTTATTAATGGTTGTCCAGGCAGTCGTCTTTTTTGGTTTCACTCTTTTGATAGAGGCCCAGATTATGCAGAAACTTTGGTACAAGATCCGACCTGTATCTAAAGATGTCGCACCTGTCACTTATCACCAATCTAATGGCAGTCTGAGGCTAATGGAGGATGATGATGTCTCGAATGAAAAGGCGCGCTTAGCTAATATGTCTATGGATAGCGCTAAAGATTCCTTTATATTGAAAGACTTGTTCAAGAGATACGGAACATTTGTAGCCGTTGATCACATCAGCGTGGGTATTGCAGAACGAGAATGTTTTGGATTATTAGGTCAGAATGGAGCTGGTAAAACAACCACGTTTAAAATGTTGACAGGTGATGTGATGTTGACAGATGGAAATGCTTATTTAGAATCTAATGATATTAAATCTGATATACAGAAGGTAAGTTTATTTTTAAACTCGTCCAATACCAAAAGAAACCAAAAGAGAAATTAGTACAAGAGAAAAATAAATGAGTAAAATTAGATGTACTAGCTATATTGAGTACAGTGTTGGCTCCATTAACCAGGAGGTCCGATCCCGGTGTCCGCGAGAAAGTTCTTCTGTATTTTCCAGTCTCGTTTCCCCTTTGTTTGTGGTGCCAGACAGATCACCTGACAAAGAAAAGCTCCAGGCGTTCGGATGGAACGAAAAATCAAGGAGCTTAATTGAGTGCCCTTTAGGGAAGATATTATTCGGATGGAACAAAAAATTAAGGAGCTTAATTAAGTGCCCTTTAGGGAAGATCTTGTAACCGCTTAGAAATAAAATGGTATCTTCTAAATTTACAGGTTCAGGAAAATATGGGATATTGTCCTCAGTTTGATGCTTTAATAGATCAGATGACAGGAAGAGAGACATTATATATGTACGGTAGATTGAGGGGTGTGCCAGAAGATCATCTCAAGGGTGTGGTCAATAGTTTGATTGACATTCTGATGTTGAGGAAACATGCTGATAAAAAAACTCAAGTCTACAGGTATTATAAATATCTACGTCTGTGTCTGACTAATTGCATCAAAATGTCACAGATATATATATTATTGATAAATAAAATACAGATGTGACATCATTCTTTGATGTTGGCATACCATTATTTCAAATAATGGTAAGGGCAACAAGCAAATCATACATTGTTTTATGCCAGATGAAATGTTGGACTCATTTTATATGACAATTTCATTGCAGTGCATGTACAAGTTAGTGTCTGTATTTTAAGATGTCTAGCATCCTTATTATGCAGAATCAATATATTACTTAATGTCTCGCTCTTGACCACACGAGGAGGTTTGGATGGCCGAATGGTTAAGCGAATTATTGAAATAAATTTGAACCATATATGTTAGTCCCGAAAAGACCTAGTTTGTTTCAAGTGGACATTAAAGACATTTCTCTTAGGGGTCTCTAGCATTGGCAGGAAACTTGAGGACCCGAAGAAAACCCATGAGGTTGGAAAGGCGACCCTACTCCTTGACACGTACAACCGGGGAATTGAAACCACGTCAGTTGAATCAATGACAGACATTATGATACAGCGCGCACGTGCTAACAATTCGGCCATCAAACCCGCCCATGCTGACGCAGAAAGTAGACATATTTAATAAAGGGTCTTCTAACCCGAAACACTATGAAGATCAATAATATAACCAGCTGGGTTTTTTTTAACTATTTTGTGCTTTGATTTTTAAATATCTATTAATATCTATAATATTATATATATGCTTTTGTTATTTGCAGTGGCGGTAACAAACGTAAATTGAGTGTTGCTATAGCTCTGATTGGTGATCCAGGTTTTATTCTGTTGGATGAACCGTCAAGTGGAGTTGATCCGAGAGCCAGACGCCAGCTGTGGAATGTTTTATCTAAGGTTCGAGACAGCGGCAAAACACTGATTTTAACGTCACACAGGTATGTGGAAATAATTTTTATACGCCCACCTTTTGAATGCTCTAGTGACAAAAGTTGTCATCCGATTAGCATGATTGTTTTATGCATCATTGAAATAAGTGAAATGAAGAAGCCTATTGAATTTCAGCAATTTCCGTCTATTACTTTTAAATCAGTTTTGAAATAAAGGGAAGTTATAAAGGCATGTTTTTAGTTTCTAGAAAGTGTATTAATGTGAATTGATTTGAATAAAAAATGAAGTTAAATATAAACATAAAATTTTCTGTTTTTTAAAGACTTGTAGTATTGATATAATTTAATGTGTTTATTTGGTTTTATAGTATGGAAGAATGTGATGCCCTTTGTACTCGAGTGGCCATCATGGTTAATGGTGTATTCAAGTGTCTGGGTAGTCCACAACATCTAAAGAATAAGTTCGGACAAGGTTACACTTTGATCTGTCGCATGAAAACGGGAGAAGAAGATGGTGAAACATATCCAATATATCCTCTAGTGGAATTCATCAAACAGCAATTTCCTTCTACAATCGTATTTGATGATCACCAAGGTTACGCTCATTTCCAGATTCCAGATAAAAGCATTCCTCTTGCAGGAATTTTTGAAGTGATGGAAAAATCGAAAGAAGAGTATTTTGTTGAAGATTACTCCGTTCACCAAACAACTCTTGAACAAGTATTCTTAACATTTACAGGAAAGCAGATAGCGCCACGAGAAACCAAGGCAGGGCTTTGTCAAGGATTTTCATGTTGTTAGAATGTGTATTGTGGTCATGTGATTCCTTTGTATACTTTAGTCCCAAACAAAACTAGTGATTTATTTCTCAAACTGCTTGCTCAGATATACACATATGTTATCTGTGGGTAGACTTATCCTCAAGGGTTCTTGATTCAAAGTTATGACGAAATCAAATTAAGTGGGGTTTAACGTCCTGCTGTTCTGCACTGACTGGTCAAATGATTCCAACACAAAATCAGATTTATCAATCTAATTAAAGTACAGATCTATATTTCGTTTTATTTTTTTATACTTTTGATGGCCTACACTACATGAAGATCTGATCAGTTGTACTGGGAGGTTGCATCAGGGGTCATCCGATTGCCTTTTGACCCTATGACGTTAGACATTAATAATCAACCCGCATTGTCGTTTCTAGGGGTTTACCCACAGTTCCGTGCAAGACATGCCAAGAACTTGCTGTAACAGACTGTTTCATTGGCTAATTCCTGACATCAACTAGAACGCCTGTTATATAACAACTCTTGCAGACCCTAGTTTTGTGAAGACAAATAAAATGAAATTTTGAACTATAAAAAACTGAAACGAAATAGGATCTGTGTTTAATCAGATTGTCAAATTTCTGCACATTTTGGATGAAGAACAAATGTCAATAACCATTTTTATAGGTTGCTGTGAAGTATCATGTCTTCTATGGTCCTTAGTGTCATTGGTGGAAATACTACTTTATCATCAAAGGAAATCGAATCAACACTTGTCTAAGGTCATTTTGAAACGAGCATTAAAGAATTAGATCTGTCATCTCATCTTCACCTGATTCAGTAGGGCCATCTTGATCAAGATAGAAACAAATTATACATTGATCAAAAACTACTTAGCTGTTTCTGTACATTTACAGCACACATTGAGGAATAATCTTAAATGCCATAGGAGAAGGGAAATTTGTAATGTTCTTTCTTCTTATGACACTGTTGAATCAAAGAATCTCTGCTCCGGTTAACTATTATTGGAATCAGTTATATGCGTCCAGGATTTTTATCTGTCATAAAAGAGCCATGACTTTTATTTAACTTAAACAGCTAATGCTGCTGATCATCATTAGAAGGATTTTGAAAACTCATCTTTCACTATATTGTAATCACAATAGTTCAAAAATGATTCTATTCTTTTCAGTATTTTAAAATAACACAGGGCTGGATTTATCAATAGGCAAGTAGGTAAATCTGATGAAAAAAAAAGTGTTGAGTAAAATATTTTGATGGGCCTCTTATTGATTCAATTAAAGCAAAGCTGGGAAATATTTTTTTTCTTAATTGAATGTTAGATAATAAATTTGAGTAAATTTTAGCGGTGATTAAGCTATGAAAAGTTAGATATTGTCCCAAAAATGCAAATGATGGTCATCGACTTTAATGACTAAAGATTAAGTTTAAGTGTATACAGAACAAGAACCCAGTAGGATACTGTAATACTAATGTTTTGCATTCAGGGTTTTAATTTACTAGTTTATTTACGTGACATGTTTTTTATCTCTTAATTTTACATATTTTTTTTATTTAATATAGTTTACTTATATTGTATATTACGTAGATGTGTTCTTGTGAAGGCATCAGATTGGCTTGAGAATTTATTAATAAGATGCAGGACAAGTGCTGTTATGAGAATCATTTGCCATATTAGATTATATCTTTTGTTAGTGGGGCTTAACGTCCACTTACGCCTCTGGTGATATCCAGACAAAATTATATCTTTAAATATTTCATATTTCCATATATTATGGAAGATTAGATAAAGAGTTGGCAGTTCTCACTGTAATAGTTAAAAACTAGATAATGTAAAGGGAATATGCTGAAAATTTCAGTCAAATAGCTCCACTCTGAACCAAGACAGCAACGATTGAATATTAGGCCTAGCCTCGATCATCATTACTAAAGTCGGTACGATAAAAATATAGTCTCGATTATCCATTTTTGGATTTAATCATCAATGAGCTTTGAGCAGCAGATCACATTCAAATCCAGTGAAATTCTGACACATAAAATGTTACTGATATTTGATTATGGTCTTTCATGTTAACAAATGTCTAATTAATGATTATAATTATATTAAAATTTCAGGCCTAAAAAATGTCCTGCAATAGGCAGATTTAGCTCTTGCATAATGTATGGTTAATGAAGCCATTAACTATGACATCTTAAAATAATTGTTAAATATTGACATATATGTATATATCTAACCTGTAAAGCATAAATTTTAAATAAAATAAAAAAATGATTAAAACTATTGCCATTGGTAATGCTAAGATTTTCTTAAGGCAATTGCTAATATCCGTTACTCAAGTAACCAATAATTATTTATTTGAACATTATACTTAAAGCACAACGTTATTATTTAATGTTTTATAGTTTGTTGTATGTATGTATGTTAGATAAAATAAATTTTCACCTTGTTATTTACCTTATAAATGTAAAATTGTGTGATATTGCTATCTACCGGCAGTGTCAGATTTAGATGAAGAGGTGCCCTGGCTATTACACCGATAAGGACCCTCTCAATCTCCCATTCTCATGACTAGACGAAAATATCAGAGTGTTTTAAAAAAAAATGAATAAAGAAAGACTTATATGACATAGTCAAAAATATTACAGACCTTTACCAATAGGATTAAAATACAGATCTTTATTTCGTTTCATTTTTTTTTTTTTTTATATACTTTCGATGACCTCTACTACATGAAGATCTGACCGCATGCCAAGAACTCGCCATAACAGACCCCTTCATTGGCTAATCCCTCACATAAACCATAGCGCAAGTTATATAACAACTCTTCCAGATCATAGTAAAAACCGGTATAACAAAATTTAGAACTATAAAAAAAAAAAACGAAATAGGATCTGTGTTTTAATCAGATTGGACCTTGACTGTAGGCCTCCTATACATATTGAGGTAAATCTGACACTGTCTACTGGTAGTTATTGATGAATACTGTATGTGCCTCTTGTTAATTAGAACAAGTTAAGATATACTATGTTAATAAAAAAATTGTTTATTACTGTTAGATGTAATGGTAATTTTTACTGTTATTGTTAACACTAAGATTTCATATTTACACAGATTATGGGGCACACTGATCAGCAGTGAATATTCAATAGGTCGCTACAATCACAGATAAGGAGGACGTCAATGCGACTTAATGAGCCACAAATATTAACTTTTTTCCTGCCAAAAAATTACATTCTAAAACATTTTTTTTTTATATATTAGAAAAATAAATATAGACGTATTTGTAGGTAAAAATTATTTCCTATTTAATGTAAATGGGTATTAAAATGAGTAAAAGGCACCATTCTGCCTGAAGCAGTAATGTCTTATGTAAACAATGCACGGCCAATGGAGCCAATAACTGATGTCGGGTGACGTTACATCACATGTTGAAGGCCGTCATCTTTTACAGAGCTATTAGAAGACTTTCGTTATCCTCTGTGAAACAGATTGATGATGGGAGTCTCACATGTTGTAGCAAAACAAGGCCTTAAATATTATGATTGTTTTAGCCATGCACAACACTTACTATACTGGATCATGGTGTATATTTCTCTTTATATTTTATTAAACATGACAAAACAGCAAATTGCTGTAGTTTAGGACAAAAAGAGATAGCTATGTTTATAAAAAATAACCTGTTGTCATATGGCAATTATCGAATATGGTTTTATTGATATATTTGAACTGATTTTGTTACAGCATTATCTTCAGAGATCTCTATTTCAAGGAATCTATATATATATATACCTCCCGGAATGTATGATATATTGTTTTCCCCTCTTTATTGTACCCTTATTTAGAAATTTGGATTTGATTTTTAGCTAATTATTTAGAAATTTGGATTTAATTTTTAGCTAATATTTCCCTCCTTTCTGAAACGTTTAGTGAAATAGAAATTGAATCTAATGAGGTCAGTGTTAAGCATAATTCTTATCATGTTATACCAGGGTTATATCATGGACAACTTTCTCAATTAATATGTAAAATTGTATATCAGAGTCTCAGAGAGCAATTATGTATGTAAAGTTTGAGCAATGCAATACCAGAAGCATAATCTTAAATAACTCTTTTCTTCCCCTTTCCTAATTATTAACCACCGCATGTTCACAGGCTTCTTGTAGGATCACTCTATATATAAGCTGTAATGATGTCAAACAAACTGTGACATGTAATTCCAAAATCGGCTATACGGGCTGTGCTTCAACAATAGCATCGATATACAAACATATCAAAATCATTGAGGACGGGTCAGTGTCTTAATGCATTGAAGAGTCCAGTTGAATTTTGTATTGTAAAATACTTCAACACATTGTTAAAGATGCTGCTATAATAGCTCAAATATAGATGATGGAAAATGAATATTTTGAAAATTTCATTCAAATTGATTTATTCCGAACAATGTTATGGCTACTTGAAGATATAGTGTAGATTGTTTATTATTGTAGCAACAGTACCTAACAAACGAGACTAAAGTCTTGATTATCCATTTTATCATTAAATTTTAAAATCTCATAGGTGTTCAAATCCATTTAAATCTCGGCCATCCAATGGTCTAGAGAGTTGGCATGTAAATAAAAATAAGTCAAGACAAAAGAAATACAATAGGCAGATTTAGCTCTTACATAATGCATCTTTAATGAAAGAGCATAATATGTTGTTTATGTTTTTAAATATGTCATATATATAATAATATCCATCATCTGAATAGAAGTTTGATACTCTATGTAAAATCCAGCCATTATTCTCAATATCTAAAGTGCTTTGGTATTTTATGCAAATTATTTATATACTGAAATAATTAAACCACAAGAATATTTAATTTCGAGTTATTTATAGATGTATTTTATTTAAAAGCTGGACTTTTTACAATAGAATTTTAAAGTCATTGTGGTACAAAATGTATGGTTTGGTATTTACTGGTATTCGAATTTTAACTTACCAATATAAAAAACTTAATTCCAAAATGCAAAGATTATTTTTCTATTTAATATCAACATTTTTCTGACATAAATATTGGATGTTTTTCTTTGTTTAAACGTTTAATATTGTTAAAAAATAAAATAAAAGTAGCTTTGTCTATACATGTTCTTTCTTTTTTATTTTTTTAATGGTGAAAAACATCCAAGAATTGGAAACCTCACATTCAGAGAACAAACTGTATGTTTATGTGTTCTTTGATTTTTGTTCCGTCTTCATGAGCCCAGGTTGCTGCAAAACAGTAGAATGTTAAACCCCATTTCATTTATCTTTGTCACAGGACGGAATTAAAATAAGGTTCATCTTCATCTAACATGTAATTGAATATCTGACTGACTAACATACTAATAGCAAGAAGGAGTGAATTGAATTCCCATGCCATAATTAATTTATGATATTTTATATAATACAATGAGTTGGGAATAAGTCTATAGATATAAGCCCATGGAAAACCCAGATTCAGAAACCTTGGAATTTTTAAGATATATTTCACAACTTTGGTGGGACTGGATGAACCCTGTTGAAAGTCAATAGTTGGCCATCATACATTTGATACGTGAGAGAGAGAGAGAAATGGGGTTTAAGTCCACTCGACACAAACTAGGTAATTTCGGGACTAACACACAATTCAATTTCATTTCAATAATAACTTGCACGTAGGTGTCTTTAGCTGTGGGGGGAAACCCACAAGGTTGGATCGACGAACCTACACCTTGTCATGTACAATTGGGGAATCAAAAACACTCCACTTGACTCAATGACACACCTTGTGATTTCACGAGCACATGTTAACCCCTATAACCACTCCATTTGATACATGTAATAGACTTTCTGACTGTTGGAGTTTGACGAAAGAGTAGGTGGAAATGCCGCTGTCTGGGTAAAAATTATTTCATCATCATAGCACATATGACATATTCCCCATTTGTGCAGAACTGGCGACCACGAAGCCCATTTCAATTCACAAATTACAAAACCATAGATTTAAATTAAATACTTGATCAGTTTATTATAAATTATACATGTTCATTAATGTGATATGTCTGTTAACAAATATATAGAGTTAACCATTATAAATGTGATATGTCTGTTAACTAATATATAGAATTAACCATTATAAATGTGATATGTCTGTTAACAAATATATAGAATTAACCAGTATAAATGTGATATGTTTGTTAACAAATATATAGAGTTAACCAGTATAAATGTGATATGTCTGTTAAAAAGTATATAGAGTTAACCAATATAAATGTGATATGTCTGTTAACAAATATATAGAATTAACTAGTATAAATAAATACAAATGTATTATCAATCAACACGAACAATCAGTCATATAAACAAGTAGTTGCCATGCAAGATATGCCCACATAAAGCAAGAAATGGACAGAGAACCAGATAACAAAAAGCGATTATTTGTACAATCAGGGGCCATAATCGGACATCTAGCAATATCAAAAGGAAGCAAAATCTTTGGGATATCAACAAATCTTTTAAGATTTATCTAAATCAGATATAAATTGTGCCCCTAATAGGATCCACAACCTCAATATTACATACATTTACACAATTTACGTACACGGAGCGGCCATTTTGTAGGACATGTTCGTTCCGATTTTCATGAAATTTCAACTCAACCATCATTAGCGTATAACAGTGATCTGTTTCAAAGATTTTTAAAATTGGATAAAAATTGTGACCTCAAGGGCCATGATCATGAAGTTATGATCTGATACACACCAATATCTAAATGGACCAAGAACTTTTGGAGATAAACCTATATTTCAAATTTTTCTTTTCAAAAGCAGATAAAAACTGTGACCTGTGGAGTGTCCAAAAAAACAAATTGTGAACGAACGGACAGGGGCAACAACAACATACGTCTACATAAATACAGTTCATAAATGTACAAGTGATCCAGTGGCTTTGAGCTTGGAACAGTGACATATTTACCATATTTCGTTTCATGGTGCTTCCTTGTTACAGCTAAGAAAATTGTGATTTATTCTATTGCTTAATTTTTTCATCAAATCTTTATTCTAGATATAAACCATTGATTTAAAGTTGTATTTGGTGAATATTTACAACTATTTCTAATTATTATATGACCTACCAAGTATGTACAGTATTGTATATTACACTGGCCTATCTTTTTACTAAACAATATTTTTATTCAGGTTCTCTGAATGGAATTGGGGAACAGGCTTAGCCGGCGTAAAACCCCTCTCCCAATCATACCTAAACCTAATAGTCTGACCACCAGTCACCAATCCTGGACTAATGTTCCTCTTGTACTTGTCAGTCCCAAACACTTTTTCGTAAAGGGTTCCCTTCCTACATAGGGTAAAACTGTCATGGTTAATTATAAAGGCCATGGGCAGTATAATGTACTGAGCTGTATCAAGCTGTGACACCAGTATTAAAGTGAACTATCAACATTGCAGCAGATTTAATAAAATTATAAATTACTGTATACGATATTAAAGTCAAAATGTCCAGTACAGCCATCAATAAGGTCCTAACCAGATGGACATGATACCACCATGACCATCGCGCATAAAAACATATCGGCCTTGTTGACCAAGTCTACTATATCGTTGCGTAGTTTTAGTATCTCCTGATAAATATAATGTAAACATATCACGCGGTCCTGGTCCTAGGAATGGTAAAACACCCAATAAAACTCCATCAAAGTTATAATGAAACACCTGTTCACGATAATGATCACTAATATTATAATGCTGTGTTGTTGAAATGAGAAATCCAACTGAAATTAAATAAAAATTTCAATTCAAACATAAAACAATATTGTTATTTTGTTTTATATTCACAAATATTCCAGTCAATTTCAGACTTACATAGTACAAGGTTTTGAATTGACATTGTTCATGTCATAAGCACGTTTTTTTCTTGATATTGATTACTTCAAGGGCAAACTACAATTTGTTGGGAATGTAAGTTATATAGATTATTTAGGCAATGAGATAAGAACTTACGTTGTTTATTAATATAACAATATTCTATTGGTCGACCAGCTACTTCAACACAAAATCTTAAATCTACTTCAGTTTTACTGAAATATGAATATATGCCAGAATTAAATATTATCTGTTACAAATTTCTCAATGAAAATAAATTTACAGCTCAAATTAATGTGGTTTGGTTCAAGGCCTAGATATCAACCCTTTTCAGGTCTAAGAAAGATGGTTTATCTCATGGACCTCATAGATTAACTGAATATTAAGACTATTTTTTATGATTTGGTTCAAGACATGGTCATCAATTTTTAAAAGAAGTATTCAAGGTCTCCACTACTGACTAATTATTGTGGTTTGATTCAAGCTTGCTCATCAATCTTTATCATACTGGTTTTAGCTCACTTGTTTTACTTACTTGTTTTCATTTATTCTAAATATAAGAAGATGACAATCAACAGCAACAACTATCTCAGTATAAGAATTACCATATTCATCTGATCGTTGTTTATCACTAATTATCTTCACAGCTTTAAACACACCTTGTATACGACCATCTTTAACCTCTAACGATGAACTGAAATACCAACATTTATAAATTTAATGAGTCAATAAAACTGGTAAATTTTGGAATGTAGGACCGTTGTGCTCACAAAAAAACATTTTGGATAAAGGCTTGTTGTGCTCACATGAAAATTTGGGATAAAGGCATGTAATGTTCAGACAGAAATTTGAGATTGTGCACACAAGTCAATACAACATGTTAATTTTGGAATGTTTCACACAAATAATCGGGATGTAGGCGTGTTATGCCACCACAAAAATTTGGGATGTAGGCTTGTTATGCGGATGCAAAAATTTGGGATGTAGGCTTATTGTACCGACACAACAATTTGGGATAAAGGCTGTGCTCTCACGAAAAATTGGACTTTCCCATATGAATAATATTTACTGGATTATCCGAACTCACTACTAGCAACACAATGACAAGACTGTGTTGACTATATAAAAAAAAAAAGTATTTTTCTTGGATGCATTTTGGACGGCAGCCCTTTATCCAAATATAGATATGCAGCTTATTACCTTGTGTATGTAAGGTTTATACATATATGAAATGAAATGAAATGGGGTTTAACGTCCTACTGTTCTGCTCCTATACTGGGCTAATGAAGACGGGCATACGCCATACAGTGTGCTATGAGGGAATTTTGCTCGGGCAGTGGCACTATCGCCTACTCTTATATCGAATTCCAACTGCTGAGGGATCTTTAACATGCATTCCAATGTATTCACCGGACCTCGGTTGTTCATATCATCCGAAGTACTAGACAGCTGTCCTTGTCAGGCCCTCCATTCTGCACCACTGACAAGGGGGAACCATGCCAGAAAATCCAGGTTTATGCAGCTTACCTTTTGTATGTAAGATTTATACAGCTTACCTTGTGTATGTTGGGGTTAGAGATATACAGCTTACCTTGTGTATGTAAGATTTATACAGCTTACCTTGTGTATATAAGGTTTAGAAATATACAGCTTACCTTGTGTATGTAAGGTTCAGAGATATACAGCTTACCTTGTGTATGTAAGATTTATACAGCTTACCTTGTGTATGTAAGATTTATACAGCTTACCTTGTGTATGTAAGGTTTAGAAATATACAGCTTACCTTGGGTATGTAAGGTTTAGAGATATACTGCTTACCTTGAGAATGTAACCTTGACAGGTATAGGTGTAAGACAATCATCTGTGTCTAGTATTATAATCTCTGTTTCTAAATGTAATAATAATCTGTCAGCCATGATGTGTAAACCATTTATTTTACTATATTCTCTACTCGAACTTTCTGCAATTTCATAATTATCTTCACTATCTGGGCACAGATGACATCTTTTTACTCTGAAAAAATGAAGTTATAATACTGATATACAATAACTTTATTGTCTTTTAAAGGAAATTACATGAAATGGGGGTCTAACAATGTTCTACTTTTATGAACCGACTGGGCTTATGAAGACGGACATATGCCATGCAGCGTGTTCAATGGCAATTTTGTCCAGACTTGAGGCTGATGTCCCTCACCAAATTGAGACTCTCGCTCAACTGGAATAAAGTTATCATGTCCCAAAACAATGTTCTACTTTTATGCACCGACTGGGCTTATGAAGACGGACATATGCCATGCAGCGTGTTCAATGGTAATTTTGTCCAGACTTGAGGCTGATGTCCCTCACCAAATTGAGACTCTCGCTCAACTGGAATAAAGTTATCATGTCCCAAAACACATTGACGCTGAAAATGTTCATTATTGAACCCAGTCACTCAATTAGAATAAAAGTTTTCAAGCTCCATATTCTCGACCAATCAAATTGCTTATCACTCAGCTTCAGAGCCGAAAATGCTCATTATTGAACGCAGTCATGGCATCGATGTAATGAAACTATAAATCGAATTTCATCACTCTGACTTAATTAGAAGTAAAGTTACTGTGTCTAAAAGCATTGACCAATCAAATTGTATATCTCTGCTTAGCCTAAGCAGACAATACTCATCATTGAACTCAATCAAGGTACTCACATAATAAACACCTACACCAAGTTTGAACATTAGAAGCAGAGTTATTGTGTCCCAAAAAGTGTGACGGATGGACAGATTCATTTCTTCGAAAAAAGGGGGGGACAATCGTTATTACTATGCACAAGTTACCGAGTAAAACATTGGGACCAGAGAAATTATAGTTAACTTACGTATTTTGATGGCTCTCATAACCAAACAGGCTGGAACCTATTACTAAGTCTGTCAATACCATTCCAGATACATTGTTAACAGTAGTACAGTTTTGTGTAGTAAGAAGTTCTCCACCCTGACCATAGAAATAAACTGACCTACAATATAATTCCATAGAAAGTTGATGGGGATGCTCGATTGAAGATATTTTGGGGATTGAGAGAAGTCAATTCTGGAAAGTTCAATCAGCTATCCCGAAAATGAATACTGGGAGATAATTCTACGATAAATGATCTAAAAAATTCTGAGCTGAGATCCTAAGGTATACGAAGCACAATCCTACAGACGTTAAAATTCCACCTAGAACTATTGTCCATTATTTGATTCATCAGCTTTACTGTTAGCTTTCTTAAAATCATGAAATGGGGTTCCTCTTGATGTCAATTTAAACAGGCATTATTCAAGAGTTAAATCTTTAGGCCATAAATGCTACATAAATTATTAATTAGACATTTATTACATGACAAGATCATAATCAACTCTCAATACCATCAGATGGCTCAGATTTTGAGTATATTACAGTCTGATACATGCCAAGATCTTTGGGTTACAAGCATGCATTTCAAGTTTCATCAAAATTGGTTCAAAATTGTGACCTAGAGGGACCACAGGCTAAAAACGTGATTTTTCGTACAATCAGGGGCCATAATCCATGAAGTTTCGATCCAATACATGCCAATATCGACAGCAACCAAGATCTTTAGGTGATAAACCTGTATTTCAAGTTTCATCAAAATAGGATAAAAATTGTGACCTCTAGGGTGGACACAAACAAATTGTGTTTTCAGACAGATAGGGCCGACGACAATATACGTCCACATGAAAATGTGGGCATATAAAAATTGATTTTTGTACTTTTAAGGGCCATAATCCAGGAAATTATGGTCTGAGTCTGATATGTCCGAATATTGAAAGGAAGTAAGTTCTTTTGGGTATAAACATATATTTTAAGTTCCACCAAAATCGAACAAAACTTGTGACTTCTAAAGGGTCCGCAGCCTTGGTATTACATAAATTTACACTATTTGAGTACAAGGAGCAGCCATTTTGTCGGGCAGTTTTGGTCTGATTTTCACGAAATTCAAACTCAACCATCATCAGGGGGTAACAATGATATATTTATACCACTTTCAAAATCAGATAAAATTTGTGACCTATAGAGGGTCCACAAGCTAAAATGACGATTTTTTGGGTACAATCAGGGACCATAATCCAGAAGTTATGGTCAGATATACGTGAATATCAAAAGGAACCGAGATTTTTGGGTTATTAACATACATTTTAAGTTTTGACTTGTAGAGTGTCAACAAACAAATTATGGATGGAAGGACTCGGGCAAGGACAATATACGTCTACATGAAAAGTGGGCGTATAATAAAAACGAATAAAAAAACTGAAAAGTTATCTGCTTAGATAAAATATGTTTACATAGAAACACAAAAATTGGTTATCTAGGAATTTTTGGGTGCACAAATTTTCATAATAATTTGGATATGTGATCCAGAAAAATAATCACATTCGAAAAAACAGGTCAAATTTGCTGCTATGAAAACACAAAATTCTACTTAGCAAAAGGCATAATTAATATAACAGGATGAGGTTTGTACACAGTAAAGATATCTTCAATGGTTTATGTTCTGTCCGGGACTGTACAGCGCAGTGGGCGTTTACATCTATCCCCCGAATTCATTGATTTGATCTGAAGTTTGTTTGTTGTTTGTGGTGTCTTAATATTGTGTCCTGTCTGTATTTGTTTGTGGGTGGTGCAGTCCCCCTGCACTTACTATAAACTTTGAGATAATGGACCTTGTATCAAAAGGTATTAATGAGCTACAAAACGGCCAAGCAACAAATTTGCTCTCAGGAAACTTACCTCGAAGATGTTACTTTAGGAATACTCTCATCATGAACAATCACCCATAAGATGTCTGTTCTTGGTACCACATGATTAATAGACTCTGTCATCATGTACGGTGGCCTATAACTCTTATCAAACTCAAACTTGGGATGAAGAAAAGATTCTTTACTTGAACAATCAATAAACTGAAAGAAATTGATCATCATCAATTAATACAGATACGATGGGCCAGCAATTAATATAGATGGGATGGGTCAACAATAAATATAGATAGGATGGGCCAACGGTCAACAATTAATATAGATAGGATGGACCAACGGTCAACAATTAATATAGATAGGATGGGCCAATGGTCAACAATTAATATAGATAGGATATGCCAACAATTAATATAGATGGGATGGGCCAACAATTAATATAGGTAGGATAGGCCAACAATTAATATAGATGGGTCAACAATTAATATATATAGATGGGATGGGTCAACAATTAATAAAGATAGGATGGGCCAACAATCAATATAGATAGGATGGGCCAACAATCAATAGAGATAGGATGGGTCAACAATTAATATAGATAGGATGGGTCAAGAATTTATATAGGTGAGATGGGCCAACAATTAATACAGGTGGGATGGGCCAACAATTAATATACATGGGATGAGCCAACAATTAATATAGATAGGATGGGTCAACAATTTATATAGATAGGATAACAATTAATATAGATAGGATGGGCCAACAATTAATATAGATAGGATGGGCCAACAATTAATATAGATAGGATGGGTCAACAATTTATATACGTGGGATGGGCCAACAATTAAAATAGGAGGGATGGGCCAACAATTAAAATAAATAGGATGGGCCAACTCCCATCCTAACAATTTTAACAAGATATAGAGAATAGGATTGGAAATGAAATGGGTTTTAACATCTTACTTTTTTTCACTGATTGGGGTAATGAAGCCATGCATACAGTATGCAGCGGGCTATGAGGGAAAGTTTGCCCGGGCAAGGGCTACGGATTACTATTATTTAAATTCCAAATGTTAAACATACATTATGCAAGAGCTAAATCTTTCTTTAGGCCTGAAATGTTATCTAAACTATTAATTAGACATAAATTAACCTATCCAGACCATAATCAACGCTAGATGGCATCGCTAGCCTGCGATCTTAAGTAGATTATGAGCCGATTTACTGCATAACTTTCCTTCACGATTTAACGATTAAAGGGATAATCGAGATTATACTGTTTATCGTACTGACATTATAAGATCAGATAAGAGTGATGTGATACAACACACAGTTTTAAAACTAATCCAAAAAGTTATGGTCTGAAATGCGCAAATATCAAAAGGGACAGATCTTTGGGATATAAAGATATATTTAAACGTTTTTTAAAATCAGATAAAAGATTGTGACCTCTAGAGAATCCACAAGCTAAAAATACAATTTTTCGTACAATCAGGGACCATAAATCAGGAAGTTACGATCCGATATGTGCTAATATCGAAAGTTTCATCCAAGTTTCATCAAAATCAGATTAAAATTGTGACCTCTAGAGGCTACACCATTAGCGTACACTATTAGCGCATAAAAGGGCCGCCATGTTGGCCGGCAGTTTTGGTCCGATTTTCATGAAATTCAAACTTATCATGTGTAACAGTGATATATTCGAACATATATTTTTAAATCGGATAATAATTGTGACATCTAGAGGGACCACAAGCTAAAATCATGATTTTCAGGGGCCATAATTCAGGAAGTTACGATCCGATATGTGCGAATTTTGAAAGCAACCAAGATCTTTGGTTTTAAAACCTCAATTCAAGTTTCATCAAAATCGGATTAAAATTGGTCCACAACCTTAATATACCTGCCCCGGAGTTCACAAAGCATTCTCAGACTTAAGTTAAGAATTTACTCAACTTTCAATCACAGTTTATGAGAAATATCTTTGCTCCAGAAACACAAAACTTTGCACATAGTTTCTTATTAATGTATTTGATACATTAAAACAACAAAAGTTTTATAAAGGGCTATATTTTAGTTAAAATAAGGTGAACAATTTTGAGTAAATTCTTAACTTAAGTCTGAGAATGCTTTGTGAACTTGGGGCCAGATGTTTACACTATTTGCATACGAGGGGCGTCCATCTTGTCTGGCAGTTTTGGTCCAATTTTCATGAAATTCGAACTTAAAATTCAGTATGGTGTAACGGTGATATATTCGAACGTTTTTTTAAATCGGATAATAATTGTGACCTCTAGAGGGACCACAAGCTAAAAACGCGATTTTTCAAACAACCAGGGGCCATAATTCAGAAAGTTACGATCCAATATGCACAAATATCTAAAAGAACCAAGATCTTTGTGTTACAATCATGAATTTCAAGTTTCATCAAAATTGGTTCAAAATTGTGACCTCTAGAGGGACCACAGGCTAAAAAATTTTAATACAATCAGGGGCCATAATCCATGCAGTTTTGATCCGATACATGCCAAAATCGGATAAGAATTGTGACCTGTAGAGTGTCCACAAACAATATACGTCCATATGAAAATGTGGGGGTATAAAAATAACGAGATGCACCTACTTCAGAACACAATATGCTACATAACATAAAACTATTTGTAGTTTTAATCTATTAAAGGGAATGAAAGCTCCCCATACAAAAATATAAACATTAGTTGTATACTGGTTGAAAGTATGGCCTTTAGAGATCGTTCAATGAAATTTTACTGATTTGCTATTCAATCAAGAGGCACTTCTAATCAATTTTCAGATTGATTAGCACTTTTTTTTAAACATCTAATCAATTTTTTTTCTTATTACATACACTGGCAGCCATATTCAAAGAATTCTGTGTGCGAATGACTAGGACTTTCACGACGTACGAATGTTATATGGTACAGAGTTCTCAGTAAAAGTTCTTTTTGGTGCTGGTGGGCATTTAAGAGGGTCTGACAAGCTTATGTCTATGTTTTTGAATATCTATTTAAAACTTACCATGCCTCGAACTCCATAATTAGAAACTGTAGTAAGCTGAACTCGAATATATAGAGTATGACCATATCTAACATAATCTATAATTCGATTAGGGAAAGGTCTCAGTTCCGCATGTTCTCTTTTCTTGATAACTCTTTCAGTTTTCTTTTTAATATTTTTATGGGTCTTCTCTATATGTACTTTATTACTTACACGACCTTGAATAATCTAGAAATTAAATACAATTTTGTTCACAAAAAGAACACTGATCAGGTGTACATTCAATCTATAGCATATTCTAAGCTCTAAACAACCTGCCTTAAGTGGGCTGAATCTGTTCGTTTCACACATAGAGCAGAAGTCTGTCAAATCAATCAGAAACTTAAAATCTTTTCATATAGTCAATATTTAGTTTCCATTTGTCCCCTACTGCCAAATAAATTGAATCTTAAAAATTCATACACAGTTTGTTTTCCATTGCGGTAAATTAATATTTTCTTTCTGGCCAGGAGTAATCTTACATGGATCCCCTGGCTGAAAATGTCATAGAGGTCCTTGCATCCACAGTGAAAAGGAGACATACTCTGCTCACTGTTTGTCACATACACACAAATGCTATTGGTATGTTAGTATAGATATTTATTTGACACAAACATAAACAATAAAAGAAATGGAATGCGGTTTAACGTCTTATTGTTCTGCTACGACTGGGCTAATAAAGACAGGCATATGCCATACAATTTTGCCTGGACAGCAGCACTACAGCCTACTCATATATCAAATTCCAACTGTCAAGGGATCTTATATGTGCACACCGATGTGTACATGGGACCTTGCCTTGGTTTTTGTCCCATCTGAACAACTACATTTTATCCATTGCCAAGCCCTGGGTCCTGCACCACTAAAAAGGAGGAACCATGTCGGAAACTCCCGATGAACTTTCTCGTCCAACACAGGGATCGAATACAGGACCTCCAGGTTAGCGAGCCAATGTCAATCCAACTGAGCCACCGTGCTACAAACTTATACAACATAGGGTTATAAATAAAATTATAATTTTATTAATTAAATGCTTTATATTAAATTACTGAAGTCTGTGAATGGTCCAATTCAATTTCCACTGTGGTCTGTAAGTATAATTTTAATCAAGATAGGGTAAACTTTACCGTGACATATAGACATATTTATCTACGGTACAAATTTTTTTTAAAAACTAATATGGAGACCCTTTTAATATTGGGGAAATTTGCTGCAGTCCAGTCAGACGCCTTACCCTCTGCTTACTCTGGCTAAACCTAATGTTTGTGCATGACCCTTCCCCACCCCTATGGGACTGACAATTTTATTTGAAAAAATCTGAATAAGTGTTAGATTTAATAATATTAAACTACCGGTAAACCAACCATATTGAAGTGTCTAGAATAAAAAAAATGGCTATGATTAATACTAACCTCCATATCAAACATGGCATCTTTTTGATAATGATAGTCTAGAGCATTCTTCATTTCTTTAGCCCATCCGTCACTTCCATATACACCAGCATCATTGTCTGTCCTTTGGTGATGATGTCTTACAGCTTCTATCATCTTTAGTATAGCCTGAAACATATCATTATACTTAAAACCATGTTATATTCTCTATTTTATTATACTTAAAACCATGTTTTTTTCTCTATGTTATTGTACCTAAAACCATGTTATATTCTCTATATTATCATACTTTAAAACCCTGTTTTTTTCTCTATGTTATTATACCTAAAACCATACTATATTCTCTATATTATTATACTTTAAAACCATGTTATATTCTCTATATTATTATACTTAAAACCATGTTATATTCTCTATATTATTATACTTAAAACCATGTTATATTCTCTATATTATCATACTTTACAACCATGTTATATTCTCTATATTATTATACTTAAAGCCATGTTAAATTCTCTATATTATTATACTTAAAGCCATGTTAAATTCTCTATATTATTATACATAAAACTATTATTATACTTAAAGCCATGTTATATTCTCTATATTATTATACTTAAAACCATGTTATTTTCTCTATATTATTATACTTAAAACTATTATTATACTTAAAACCATGTTATGTTCTCTATATTATTATACTTAAAACCATGTTATATTCTCTATATTATTATACTTAAAGCCATGTTAAATTCTCTATATTATTATACATAAAACTATGTTATATTCTCTATATTATTATACTTAAAACTAAATCCATGTTAAATTCTCTATATTATTACACATAAAACCATGTTATATTCTTTAGTGTTTTTAACCCTTTAGCACTAGCACTATAACTTAGGTATCATTTAGTTAAACTGTCTTAGCACTAGCGGTGTTGAGTAATTAACAGACTAATTACTCAGCACTCAGCACCTCTTGTGAAAGTAAATCCAACACTCATTATTTAATCTAAATAGACCATTTTGAACTATTTGACAGTAAGAACTCAATATATTACAATGATTCTCAACAAATTTGACCACTTTGCCTATAGTGGTTTGAAACTAAACACACCTTCTTTGTTGAATTTTTCATTTACCCAATAAAACTACAAATGTCTGCTGTCAGCGAAAACCAAAATAAATAAAATGAAACATGTTTCAATGTCCTAACTGCTGCGACTGGGGTAATGAAGAAGGGCATATGTCATCCAGTGTAGTATGAGGGAAATTTTGCACAGACAACTGCTCTGGCCTACTTTTATATCGAATTCCCACTGCTAACCGATAGGTTAGCGAGCCAACGTCTTACTCACTGAGCTACCATGGCTCCAAAAAGACGAAAATAGTTACATAGTTTGATTAGGTAAGTTTATGTTGTCATAAATCTAATTTACAGAGTTACTGGATAAATATATTAAAGTACCATAAGATTGTACCTCTTTCCAGCCTTTTTTAATCATTCTTAACAGATTAATCCTTGCTGTTTCTCCTTCGTTGCCAGTCCAATATAAATATAACATTCCTGAAGGATTACCTATACAATTTGCTCCATAACCAACATTCAACATATGGACTGTATTACCCTCAAAATTATATATCTCTGTCATTGTTGGATTATATAAAGCATCTGAAATAATTTAAATATATTAACAATTTATAGTTAGAAAACATGCAGAACTCGTAGAATAAATGAAATGGAATGGAGTGTAACATCCTACTGTTCTGCTCCAACAGGACTAATGAAGACAGGCATATGACATACAGTGTGCTATGAGCAAAACCCTGCCCTGACAGCAGCACTACGACCTACTCTCATATCAAATTCAAGCTATTAAGGGTTTTCTAACGTGCCATCCCAACGACTATTCATTGTCATTTGCCTATAGAATAAATATTTCTTCTTAATTTGTTACAATGTAAACTGAGAGAAGCCACCACATTTCTAATTTTGATCTTTAATAGCTAGAGAATTAATAAAACTCTTCTTTAAACAACAATTATTTCAAAAATAGGATAAATACTAACTAATTTGAATTATTTTATTATTTTTTTGTAATACAACAAATATAGATAATTCGGTTTGAGAAAGAAATGAATGAAACAAATCACAGCGGCTTAATCCAGACTTCAAAGAGAACAGATACAAGAGTTTAAACTTCAGGCAGTGTAAACCAACGAAATATTCTAATCTGCCGTCTCCTTGATAGGATTTAATGTGTCCCTCGGATACAAACTAAACTAGGTCATTTTGGGACTAACATGTAGGTCAATTGTTTTTCGATAATTTGATTGCATGTGGGGGTCTCCAGGTGTGGGATAAAATATGAGACCCTTGAAAAAAAACACAAGGTTGGACAGACAAGCCTATTCCTTGTCACATGAAACCACTTAACTCAATGACAGAACTTATGATCTAAAGTGCATGCTTTAGAGCCCCCCCCCCCACTAATGGATAAAAACTTACTAGAACATTTCTCCATTAAATCTTCGTAATACAATGCATTACTGTCAGTTGTTACTGGTGTAAAAATCTGTAGTCTACAAATATCAGTATATTATTTTACTAAATAGATCTGAAGGCTGCCGCGATACCCCGCGGATGGCTATATTATCACAATAATTTTATCACCTGAAATCTCAAATATAGCTTTATCACGATATATCGCGATAATTCTGAAAATATCTCAATAATTCTAAAAAAATATCGCATATTTTCATCTTTGATCACAATTCACGTTAAATCTGTTCAAAATACTCCAGAAATGAAGAAGAAATAAACCGTAACAAGTGTGGATACTAGATCTATTCCATCTTCCAAATTCCACAACAGACTTTAAGACAGCCGTTTAAAACGCAAAGGACCAACTAACCGACATTAGTCTCATGTATCAAGTACATTTCACTGAATAATATTAATCATTATCATACACGTGTTGGCTACGCTTTGATATAGTCTGGTCCCATACCCCCACAAAAAAAGCATCCACGATATTTATAATTATGATTGATATTATAACAGTAAAGATACCAGTTAAACTGCACACAACAATATACGTCACCATAGTAACGAAGAAGTGGTTTATCGTTGATTACCAAGTCCGTTGAAAATTACATTGATTTTTTACATTGAAAAATCGTCTGGATAATATTTTTTTTATTCTTTGAATAAAATGGCTTCCAATCTTAAATCTGTCAATGTCAATCGGAATATTTCTGATGAAAGTTCGGCAGATTGCAAAAACACACTGCTGCTGACACAAAAAAGAACATTTCTTCTGTCACTCATATGGGGATATTTTAGTTTAAAAAGAACATCCAACAACTCTGTTAACCAGATATTGAGTTAATGAATATTTATTCGGTATTCCGGGCATTCCAGTCGATCAGAATAGAATGATCTGAGTTGACGATACCTACAGGAATAATCTTAACGCAGCATATATACATGTATATACGTCTCACTTCATCAGTGCATCTCACGTACATTGCTAAATATCAAATGGAGACACTAAGATACATTAATCCATTTATACACCTCAAGTTATATCCATTTTATATCAGTAATTATCACAATATTGAATTTTTGAAGCATGATAATTTTAATTCGCAATAATTTACTCCAGACGATAATCCATGATATCGCGATAATTTATTTTACCAATATCGGGAGATATCGCGATATTTTTTTTCTGTATTGTTGCAACCTTAACAGATCTACAAAAAACATGTATTGTAATTCTACTGAATTCCCAATTTTACTACATAAAGTGCTCATTTAATTTTCATGTCAAAGGAATAAACCAATACATAATATATTGACAGAACTTGATCAATAGTCTGTAAAACACACTTGTTACTTTCAAAATGGCCAACAACTTTTAAACTGTGCTGATTACCAATAATATACAATAAGACCTACCCTGTATATACATCTAATTCCACAACTTTAGTTGGTGGTAATAACATCTGAAAATCACCAGTTAAATGACCATGATCTGATAACCGAAGATTCAAATGGCTTCCACATAAATCAGCTTCCGGAATACATTTGCTGAAAAAAATATTTTCTTAATATTATTTTAAAAAAACTCAGATAAGCTGTTCGTAGGTAAATCGCATGTATGTAATGAGTGCATTTACAAGACATTAAAAAATGATCAAGAATAACAACAAATGAAGTAATTATTAGAAACTAATATTTGATAGGCTTTTAGTTTTTCCTACTGTCATTATTAAAGCATCTTTCATGAAAGAGTTCCCTCCCCTTTGTTCTTTATTGGGGTCCTTGGGAGTTATCTCCCATGTGTGGAATCTTTTGTACTTAGACAGGTTCAATAAAACATAGACTGGATAACCTGCTCTAATACGTCAGACTCGCTCCTACGTCACTCCTTTTCTGACTTGCATATAGAGACAGGTAGTGGGCAGCCATGTTTTGATGTAGTGTTACTAAAAATAGACAGGTATCCCTAATGATGGCGTTCAGCGTTAAAATGAGTAAGCTAGTAGAAGATTTGTTAAGCTTTTCTTTAATGAATAAGATTGCTCTAGCCAAACTAAATGTTGATCGTGCGACATCTTATTATCTTAAACCCAAACAAAGCGACAGTTTAAAATCAGCACTTATGATCAGATACAATTTCGTAGGCCTACCGGCTATGGCAAATCGCTCAGTCATATTTGATTTATTGCCGTATTTCTCAAATTCAAAAATATAATTAATGTACCGTTAAACTCCAATATTGAGAAGAAATTGCATAGTTTCGGCTGTAATCCACAAGCTAAACATAAACTACCGCTGCATTTATTTGGTGTTGACATCTTTATTGCATACTTCAGCGACCGATCATGTTTTTTGTTTACATTGGTAATGTGCGCAGAAAGAGATGCATACTGCCGGGAGGAATTCCTCCTGGCAAGACGGCTGCCCGCTACCTGTCTCTATATTGAAGTCAGAATAGCGCAGTGACGTAGGAACCAATCTGGCGTCATTTAGAGCAGGTTGTCCAGTCTAAATAAAACATGGCCTATCTAAAATCATGCTGCACATAGGTCTCGCTATCTAGCATTCGACTTTGCCGTCAGCTCACGCTCTAGACTGTTTGACCCAGAGGTCATTTGTCATGTGATTAACTACATGTTTGGAACATTGATCTTGTTTTATATTCAATACATTTTAATCCATGCCATCCCTGGCAAACCAGAGAAGTATACCCACAGAGCATGGGACAGATGCGTGCCAAACCAGATATCCACCCACAATTTTAGCTGAAATTTGTGAAAAATATGGAGAATTCACCAAAAATTCACCTAGATCTACCACCAAAAATTCACCTAGATCTACCACAGTGAAAACTGACAATGAGAGACATTTTTCTTAAATATTCAAATTGACGATAATTTTGTTAAAAGCTTTTGAAGTTGTTGTCATATTATTGTGGAATTTAGCCCAAGCACTCCCAAGAAATCAAATTTGACATCACTGTTAACCAGTGATCTGATTTCAAAATTTGTCTTGTCGAACATTTTTAACGAAAATAAAGGGTCAGGCTTTTAACTGACTCTGTATACAATCGTTAACATTTCCATAATCTTGTTGTTTATTTATGATTACATTGTCACTTTGTAAAGTGCCCCTGAACATGTTATATGAAAGGGTGCACTGTAAATATGCTGTAATAATAATAACAATAACTCTTATTGTTATTTAAGCAGATGGTTTCAGACCACAATTAAAAATCATGTGTCAACAAAATATTCAAATTTGTACGTAATAAAAAAAATAGGCGCGCCTCGTTATTTTTCATATTTAATTCCTGTACGGTATTTAAATTTGTCAGTAATATTCCTACAAAATTATGTGTTGTCGTAATACGATAGACTGAAAGCGTGCCGATTACTGTTGACCCGTACTTTTGTTCAAATTCACCGTATTTTTCGGGGTATAAGTCGATACTTTTTTCAGCAGAACAATTTAAGACGTTTGGAAAATAGTGTCAGACATGTCCAGAATATACGGGCGAAATCCCATCTCTGCTGTTAACATTTATTAAACAAAAAAAAAATCTCATGAACTTGCCATTGTGTATAAATTTAAGGGCAATTGAAATATTACTTTAACATCTTGAGTGCACAAAATTTTTTCAAAGTAGCCAAGGGCAATAATTATGGAAGTTAGTGTTGGAAATTGATGAAAACCAATAGGTTTCTTCACCTCATTAACACTGAATAAATTAAAAGTCAATTTCTTCAACTTTGGAGGAAATTATCAACAATCATTAAATATCAACAAGCATTTTTGTTTTAATGAGATAGACAACCTTTATCAATTTCAAAAAAGTTAATCATATCAAAAATCGCATTGTGTCAGGCCTGCTTAAGGCTAACTTTTAAATAGGCCCTAAACTTTGTTGCTTATCAGGCCTTTAGTAGTATATAAAATATTATTTACTTACTCATCCCTAACTGTATACATGTATAGAAACTGTGTTCTCCACATTACTTTCAACAGTTGTATTTTACCATCATAAGATTGGATTACATGCCATGGATCATGTTTATACTTAATATCTGAACAGAACTGTAGACCAGCAATATGATCACGACCTTCTTCACCAGATATATCAGCATACAATGTACTATAAAAACAATACAATAATTATTATTCAAATAAAACCAAAGACTTACAAATCAACTCCTTACTCTTAATCCTGTATAGTGTGTATTCAGTTGTCACTCAATGGCAGATAATTTTTATCACTGACCTCTTAACAGAAGTGACCTCTTAATAAAATCTCAAGTGTTTGTTAGTGCTGATATCAAGTAAACTTTTACACTTGGATGCATCGGGAGCAAGTATCATTGGAACCAGTGGTCTGCCTTCGGTTAATGGGAGAGGGAGAGAAATGGGGTTTAACGTCCACTCGACACAAACTAGGTCATTTCGGGACTAACAAATGGTTTAATTTTATTTCAGTAATTTGCTTGCGCGTAGGGGTCTTTAGCAGTGGGAGGAAACTGGAGGACCCCGAGAAAACCCACGAGGTTGGACAGGCGACCCTACTCCTTGTCACGTACAACCGGGGTTCGAAACCACACCAGTTGGCTCAATGACAGGCCTTATGATACAGCACGCACGTGCTAACCATTCGGCCATCCAACCCCCCTCCTTCAGTTAATAGAATCTAACTGCGATTGAAACACATGTGAGAACTAAAGGTGGTCTGCATCCACATGGCTCTGCAAACCAGTCAAATTTTCATGTACATATGTTTTGTTTATCTCAGATTGTGAAGACAATGTTTTGACAGAATTTGACAAATTTTAGCATTACCTAATTTTTTTAATTTATTTGCGTTTTATAGTTAAATTCTAATTACCCAATTTTATGGTTAAGTAAATTGACAGTCTTGCTGTCCATTCAAAGAACATTTTTAATACTAGAATTTTACCTTGAAACAAAACGTTGATAAGGTGATAGTGAATCCCCACGTAGTAGAGCTTTTATTAAAGAAAGATGAAGATACAAATATGGATGGCTTGCTACCAAATTTTCTAAAAATCTTTCTCCTTCTTGTAACTGGCATACGTCACCATCTGTTAAAAACAAAAATTCAAATATATTGTATTGATTAAATTGTTTAGAAGATCTCTCAAATTACTGGTACTTGATTTTGTTAAATTTCTTTTTTTTACATAATGGACCTTAGTTGAAGACATGCAAATACCCTGGCAGTAAAAAAATGATCTCTGCGACATATTAATATAAAACTTCTAAATTTTTCTTTTTTAGTCCTGAAAATCATTCACTTACACTGTTTATATGTATTGCTATGAGAAGCTGAACGATTCTAGTAAATGGAATGATAATCATGGTGATGTTTCCAGCTTTGAATGGAAAGACAAATTAAAGACTAGATATTACAGGCAAGTATTAATCTACAGTTCTTAACTGGCGATATCTACTATCAAAAGAGTGATATTAAATCTATCATTCAGTGAGCATAATTTGAAAGTTTACAGAATATAAGATGGATAAAAATTTTAATTATTCCAATGTAGTCATGAATAAATCTTTCATTGAAAGCAGTAGAAGAGTAGAAGAATCCTGTAAAGGCGCAAGCAAGTCAGGATCACCAGCAGATGAAGGGCTGTAGCGCGAAACAACGCCTGGATAAACCAGTCTTGTCAAGTTTGTTGCTTGGGGATGATTTTGGGGAATTTTCCTTATTAATGTATGAATGACAGAAAAGAATTAAGAAATTGATACACATACCTTTCCACATTCCACTATGATAACAAAAGAAGGCATCAACAGCTTCTAACCATGTACCAACAGGTGTTGATGGTGCTATTTGTAAAACAGCTTGCCAAGAATCATATGATGAAGAACTCTTCTCACATGTCATTGGTCTGTTGGTATATAAAAATTGAAATGAGGATCTAATCAGATGCGATTACTCATGTATTATTATTGTTGTAATTTAATAACTTGAATCATTGCAACCCTTGGCAGTTGGCATTTGAAGTAGAGAGTACAGCAGAAACTCCTCTGTTCAGGCAAAATTTTAATCAAAACACACTGGAGGACCCAGAGAAAACCGTTGAGGTTGGACAGGCAACCATACTCCTTGTCACGTACAAGCCAGGAATCGAAACCACACCACTCGACTCAATGACAGACCTTATTTGCCGATGATGACTCGGAATCGGAGATAGTAGAAGTAGTTGGGAGAGTGATTCAATCAAAGTTCAGTAGTCAAAGTGGAAAATAGTAGGAAATACAAATAATCCCTTTAGTTATAATAAATTTGAAACTGAAAAAATATAAAAACTTACCCCTGATCGTAAACATTTGCCAATAACATGAGCATTTGAACTTTAATCTGTACATAATTAACAGTTAAAGGAGAAAACAATGAGAAGATCACTTCACTTGCTTCACGGTGAAGTTTTCGGGCTAAACTTGGTTCATTTAATTGAGTATAAAATCTAGCTGCTTCACTCAGGTAATAAGCCCTGTGATATCCTACGAAAAAAAATAACATTCTTATATTGTTGGCAATTTGCAATCCATAAAAAAAATTTGAATGAATCTGGTAATGCAGGCTTTCCATATGCTCAAATATAAAATATGCGATCCTGATAAACGCTACTGTCATCTAACACTGTAGTGATCATTTGACAAAATAAAAACACAAAAACAACCCCCCTCCCTCGCATCAGATTTTTAGGAAGGACTATCTGAGAACCAGAATGGTTTTTTTGTATGGCCTTACGGAAGATTCTATATCAAACATGTGAAAATAGCATGTGGATTTACTCAATAAATGCTACAGTTTAAAAATCTGCAATATTTCAATAATAAAGGTCATTTACCTGTAGCATCTTGAGCTAATTTCAGAAAATAATGGGCAGCATTTTTATTACCATGAGCCCAAAATATATATGGTACAACGTCATCAAATATGTTCTCTACAAAATCTGGGTACCTGAAAATGCAAGAATATAACATGTTATACAAAAGAACTAGAAAAAATTTTCCAATTCAACTGGTGGGGAGGGGGGGCTACTGTGGCTCAGTAAGATGTTGGCACGCTAACCTGAAGGGCCTGTGTTTGATCTCAGTGTTTGCCGAGAAACTTCATTTTGATTTTCCAGTGTGGTTCCCCCTCGTCAGTGGCGTAGGATAGTGGGCCTGGCAAGGGACAACATATAATTGTTCGTATGGGGTGGAAAACCAAGGTCCCTTGTGCACATTGCCGTACAGGTGAAAGAACCCTTGACAGTTGTAATTCGATATAAGAGTAGACAGTAATGCCACTGTCCAGACAAAATTTCCCTCACAGCACACTTCATGGCTTATGCCTGTCTTCATTAACTCAG
Source organism: Patella vulgata (assembly GCF_932274485.2). Classification (NCBI taxonomy): domain Eukaryota; kingdom Metazoa; phylum Mollusca; class Gastropoda; family Patellidae; genus Patella; species Patella vulgata. The sequence continues at coordinate 13,608,800 of NC_065885.2, forward strand.
TCGCAGCAGAACAATAGGATGTTAAACACCATTTCATTTCCATTTCAACTGGAGTAATTCCAACTACATTATCTAGTTTTAAATAAGTCATGTCCAATGTCTAATATTAATATTTATACATCTCATTATTACAATTAAAAATGCATTATGGAAGAGCTGAATCTGCCTATTGCAAATCTTTCTTTAGGTCTAAACATTAATTAACTTGCCAAGATCATAATCAACTCTTAAGCCATCGGATGGCTCCGATATTTAGTAGATTTGAATGTTTTGTAGATTAATGAAAGAACCGTAAAAATTGATAATCAAGGATTTGTTAATTATTGTAACAAAGGTAGTAATGACAATTGAGGCTAGACTATAATTGTATCGCTAAAATATCTAGGGTCAGAATTTAGTAATTTGACTGAAATTTTCAGCATATTCTCTTTTCACTATCTATTTTTAACTATTATTGTAAGAACTGTCAGCATATTCTGTTTTCATTATCTATGTTTTAACTATTATAGCGAGAACTGTCAGCTCTTTATCTAATCTTACCTAATGCCCCTTCAACATTACCAATGAAACCAAACAGATTGCTAATTGTTTAATGATTACCTACTTAAAGATGCATTATGTAAGATTTAGATAAAGAGCCGGCCATTTATACTATAGTTCAAAAAAGATAATTAAAAACAACCATATTGAAAATTTCATTCAAATTACTTCATTCTGAGCGAAGTTATCACTGTTTAAAGTTGTGGCATAAATTGTTTATTATTGTAGCAACTAGCAATGGTACTTGTTAATCAAGACTAAGCCTCGATTCGCCATTTAAAATTGGATCATGTTTCAGTCCATTTAAATCTCTGCCATCCGATGGTCTATGGAGCTGATTATAGGTTTGTCAAATTAATTGTCATGTGAATAAGTGTCTAAATAATATTTTATATAACATTTCAAGATAAAATAAAGATATACAATAGGCTGATTAAACTCTTACATAATGCATCTTTAAGGAATAATTATTTTATAAGATTTGTCCTGTATTACCTTCTACAAAGCATTTTACGAACTTTGTCAACATTTTCCTCGATAACTTGTTGATCAGTTTTGCAACTTTTGTTTTGAAGACCAAATTGTTGTAGCATCACATCAACTAACCTACACAGGACTTTCAAAAACAGAAATAAAAAATGCCATAATATATTTTTACAATTTTTTCAAGAACAGGAAAAATATATTTATTAGTCTGAAATCCAAAGAGGGCCAAGCAATAAACCGTTCGACAAAGCAGTGATTTTTTTATGTTAACAAATGTGGTTATACATTGCTGTGGCACAAGCTGTCCACCTTTCTTGTTAGTACAGAGACAGAGAGAGAGAGACACAGAGACAGAGAGAGAGAGAGACAGAGAGAGAGAGAGGGTTTAAAGTCCACTCAACACAAACTAGGTCATTTCAGGACTAACACATGATTCAATTTTATTTCAACAATTCCCTTGCGCGTAGGGGTCTTTAGCTGTGGGAGGAAACCGGAGGACCCGGAGAAAATCCACGAGGTTGGACTGGCGACCCTACCCCTTGTCACGTACAACTGGGCATTCAAAACCACACCAGTTGACTCAATGACAGACGTTATGATACAGTGGGCACATGCTAACCAATCGGCCATCCACCACCCCCCCCCCCCATATTGTAATGAGATTGTCTATCCTTTCTAACCGATTCAAAGAGGTAGCATCTTAAACCGTCACCCTCTTCTTTCCACTTACCTGATAGTATATTTACTTTTGAGTCCTCAACTATATTAGTTGGAGATGAACCAATGAAGTAAATAGTATATGGTAACCACCTTGCAATTTGGTCCCCATCTTCTTCATTTCTGTTATCAGTTCCCTTCATTAAAAACCACACAGTCCGAACTGTATATTTATACACCAGTTTATCTGGTTTTCCTTCATCTTTACGATATTGCATAAACCATACAGGATTGTTACTATATTTTCTGGATACTTTGATCAAATGAAACAGACTACGTGTTAACCATGAATACTGAATACTTGAAAACAATCGCGTTCTTTTATATTTATTTACTATTTCTTTAAGTTTACTGGGTAACAATGAATATCCAATCATGGACAAGTTAGATGATTTCTTCCACAAATTTTTGATACACAGATCCATGAGCGTTGGAACAGTTTTTTGAATATTTTGAGCACAGCTTTCTAAATCCTCTGCAAAATCACCCACTTCAAGGTCAAGATTTTCAACATCTTGAAATGGAATTGAAAAATCGTGTAGCATTTTTTCTTTTAACTGCTGGCGTCGACGTCTTTTTTTCTTTTTACTTAGAGCTTTAACTTTATCACTTTTGTGATTGTCTAAAAAGCATGCGTAATCAGAACTACTGCTTGAGCAATCACTACCTAATAAATCATCTTCTTGGTCAACTGACTCATTTAAAGTCATGGACTCAAATTCTTCCTCTGCAGAAAAATATTCTGATATGTCAGAAACATCTGATAAATCGGAATCATTTAAGTCATCTTCACACGGAAATAATTCTGTAGAATATTTCTTGGATGATTTCCGCCTAATTCTGGGTTTGGGTTCACTTTCTTCTGTAGCACCACGTCCTATTTCCATGGAAATGGTTCTAGCATAGGAAGGATGAGATGTTAGAGCACTGAGGTCAGGATCATCCATTGTCAATTATATTGCACTGAAATATAGAAATTATTTTTCTTTTGAGTAAGCTTATATTATTCTTATAAAGGCTATATCAATATTATAAAAATTTAATAAATCACAAGTTATGGCAAATAAACAAACATAGTATTGCTTTAATAAGCTTAATAATTTAATAACTTTTTTGGAAACACAAAATAATAATTTAGTTGAATTTAAGAAGCCCTGATAGCTTTGATTGAAGGGAGATAACTTGTGTTTGTGATTTGTGTTGATAAGAACATAATATAATGTATGCTTTCGTTGCAATTCGCTGTAATGTATCGTAATTAGTGATTGATTACTTCACTAACAATGAGCAGAAAAGGTCCTTCAGATGTGATTGGTGATATATAGCCAATAACCCATCGCTATATAAATACAATATTATCATATATACTACCCATCAAATGATAATCCAATATCATCAAATATCTGCTTACCAGTATAATTAATGCAACAAATAGATGCCTATCACCCAATACCTACGTACCCAATAACACTCCTTTAAATTCAACTAAATTGTTATTTTGTGTTTCCAAAGTCAGCATTTTGGAACATTGAGTGTATTGGGTAATTCGACGTTTCTGATTTTTAGGGTAAGACAATTTCATGCATAAAAGAAAATCACCAAAAATTTGAGTAGAGAGAGAGAGGGAAAGAGAGAAAGAAATGGGGTTTAACCTTCACTCGACACAAACTAGGTCATTTCGGGACTAACATATGGTTTAATTTGATTCCAATAATTTGCTTGCACGTAGGGGTCTTTAGTAGTGGGAGGAAACCGGAGAACGAGGTTGGACAGGCGAATCTACTCCTTGTCACGTACAACCGGGGATTCGAAACCACGCCAGTTGACTCAATGACAGGCCGTATGATACAGCACGCACATGCTAACCATTCGCGATTCGGCCATCCATCCAATCCCCCACCAAAAATTCGAAGGAAAAAAACAGAACATTAAAATTTTTGAAAAACAGGCGGTGCAAAAAAATAAAATAATTTTTTATTTTTTTTTCAAAAACCACATAGGGGCACCATCAGTTTATCTGTGATTATACGCCATACGGTACTGTCTGACTGAGTGTTTAACTGTAGGCCTACACACAAGTTCCTACAGTCCCTCTCTTCCCACTGTTATTGATCGACTCAGACGACTGCCGACATTTTTATTTGCTCTGTTTTATAATAAGTATCAACAACATAAAAGCAAAATATTACCTTGATGTAGTAACCCTGGCGTGCTATTTAATGCTGTCTTGTCTTTTATGGTGTAACAATCTATAAATTGACAGTATTATAGGCCTATTTGCAAAACATCATTTCATACTATTGAGCAACATCTCCATAAACAAAAGGGGGGTAAATCATTGAAATCTCTTGTAGTCTCGATTACCATGAATGAAATTGGCTATACAAAGGACCAAAGGGTTGCATGCTAAAAAATAGCCCGGCTATTTAAGTAGTTACAAAATATGCACAAAAATGAATTAACAACTGCAAAACGAATTGTTCTTATTATTAGTAGTTGTACTATTTGTAAAATGAATTATTTTATTGTTTTCTTTTATTCTAGTATTTGTGCTACAATTATGTGATTTAATCAAGTTATAATCAAAAAATAATTTTAATTTAACATTGTCATTATGCATCGGCGACTAATGACTACTAATGATAAATAAATAAATTAATGACACAAAAATTGGGCGTGGCTCTGCCCCTGGGGGGGGGGGGGGTTTGGACATAGATCAATATAAATAGGTACAAGCCTATGATGGATCATGCCGAATTGGATCCAAATATGTCAATTACCCCATTGCAACCTGTAGATTATTTACAGACAAAGTGGATCATGCACTAAAATCAATAGTTGCCGTCCTTAGATTATAATGAATACCAAGATGATCCATTCAGAATTGCGGCCTGTATATGATAAATACAAAAATTGGGCTTGGCTCGATCTGCCCCTTGGGGTTTGGACTCGCAGCAAAATTAATAGTTGCCATCCTCAGGCTATATGGAATACATATGCCAAGTTCCAAGACGATCCATTAAGAATTGTGGCCTGTAGGAACACATAGACACACAAAGAAAAATGGGTGTGGCTCTGCCCTGCGGGTTGAGCATTCATTAGAAACAATAGGGATCATCCTTAGGGTATAAGGAATAGGTCTACAAAGATTCAAAAGTATCTGTTAAGAATTGCGGCCTGTAGGTGACACACAGACACACACAAAAATTGAGCTTGGCTCTGTCCCACGACGCCGTGCAAGCTGCAAAAATAAAGGAGGTCATCCTTAGGGTATAATGAATAAGTATGAAAAGTTTTCAAGACGATCCATTAAGAATGGCTACCTGTAGGCGACACACAGAAGCATAGAGAGAAAATGGGCTTGGCTCTGCCCCTGGGGGTTGGGCATGCACCATATACAATAGGGATTATCTTTCGGGTATAAGGAATAAGTATGCAAAGTTTCAAGATAATTTGTTAAGAAATGCCACCTGTAGATGAAAAACAAACAAATACAAAAATGGGCATAGTTCTGCCCCTGGGGATCAGGCATGCACCAAAAACAATTGGGATCTGGGAGAAGACTTGTAAATTGTATAATTTGTTCTGATCCCGTTTGTATTATACGCATATACTTATATGTATGTATTTGCAAATAAACTATATTATATATAAAAAAACAAGCAATTGGGATCATCCTTAAGGAATAAATATGTAACGTTTCAAGACAATCAGTTAAGAATTGCGGCCTGTAGGCAACACCCAGACACACACACACCCACACAAGACAGGGGCGACAGCAAAATCACATTTTAGCTTGTAGCATAGGCGTAGGAGCTCAAAGTAATTCAGGGGGGCATAAGAGTAAATTGCCCGAAATCAATATAATATAATCAATATAGTATATATATCGAAATCTATATGATCAATATATAGTATATTATATTAATTATATATAATCAATATAATATAATATAAATCAATACCTATCGTAAGAGAGCTTCGGGCATATTTTCGGGCATGCAGTGGACAAGAAAAAGATAGAAAATACATTTCGGGCAGTGTGGATCTCATAGAAATAAGTTAGTTATATTTTTTCTCTAAACGTTAATAGAAAAAAAAGGTCGTCAAATTTTTCATTGCCCGAAAAGAAATTTTTTGGGGGGCAAATGACCCCCCTGCCCCCCCCCCCCGACTCCTACGCCTATGGCTTGTAGACCATCTAGAAGTCACAATTTGTATTAAATTTTAAAAACTGTTTAAATAAATTAAATTTTGTAAAAATCCGCTCGAGGACAAAATTGCCACTCCTTGCATGCAAAGTCTAAAAGTATGTAATACCAAGTCACAATTTTTATCCAATTTTGATGAAATATGAAATGTATGTTTACAACCTTAACTTAAAATATGTTTTCATCCCAAAGATCTTGGTTCCCTTTGATATTGTCGCCTGTTGGACCATAACATCCTGGATTATGGCCTCTGATTGTATAAAAAAAAGCCCTTTTTAGCTTGTTCTCTTGTCTATCTCTTCAGAATGTCTCTTGTCCATCTCCCCAGAATGTGGGCGTTTCTTGCATGGCAACTGCCTGTATTCAATAAACACAATCTGATTGAACAACAGATAAGGGCTTATGTAAGTTCTCTCCAAATAGTATTTCTACCATAATAGCTATATACCTTTGTTTCAGATAGGACTTGAGGCTAAAAACAATTGTTTTAAAAAATATTTATGAAAATGATATAAAGCATTGTATAAATATTTAATTTTTTCATTAAAACAGTTATATGGTAAAAACTATTGGTCTGTTCAAGATGCATTATGTAAGATTTAAATAAAGAACTGGCCGTTGTTGTTATTACTAGTTCAAAAATAGTAATGCAAAATGTAACATAGGACCGAAAGATCTAATGATAAGATGACTGTGGATTTGACTTCTTTATTTCAACATTGCAGGAAGAAACATTAAACATTATTATATCTATAATTCTAACAATCAATACATCACACAGGAACATAATATATCATAACAGATAGTAGTCATTACGGCCATCGTCCTAATTCATGTCTGCTTCCATTTTCACATGCCCTCGTTCTGTCTTGAAGAGCAGTCTAGAGTCTATGGTCTCTTAAGCTTGTCTGAGTTAGTATCTAACAGCTATTCACAAGGTATAATACATATATATTAGTAGCCTTAATTTAATGGACCATCATAAAATATAATCTAATCATATTGAAGTGATGTCTTACTAACTAACTTAATTATTAGATGTGTGATACACCTGCCAATATCATTGTCTTACAAAAATAAATATATTGAAAAACTCATTCAAAATACTTTATTCTGAGCGTAGTTATCCATGTCTGTAGTTTGACAAGATGAGTGCATTGATTGTTTATTATCGTTACCATGTAGCTGGTTATTCGAGGCTTAGCCTCACTTCTCCATTTTTGAATTCAATCATTAAATGGCTGAACCGTTCTAATCTAATGCCTGATAAAGGACCTGCAATATGCAGATTTAGCTGTTGAATAATGCCTCTTTAACAAATTTATAGAGTTAACCAGTGTAAATCTGATAAGTATGTTATAAAAAATATATAGAGTTAACCAGTATAAATATGATATGTCTGTTAACAAATATATAGAATTAACCAGTATAAATGTGATATGTCTGTTAACAAATATATAGAATTAACCAGTATAAATGTGATATGTCTGTTAACAAATATATAGAATTAACCAGTATAAATGCGATATAGAAATAAACAGTATAAATAAATAAATACAAATGTTTTAACAATCAACACCAACAATCAGTTATATAAAATACAGTTCATACATGTACCAGTGATGCAGCTTGATACAGTACTCATATTTAAATGATGCCTACTTTATTAAGGATTATGGTGCCTACTTGTAACAGCTAAGAATTGATTAATCCCATTGCTTTTTCTCATTTTCATGAACTTCAACTCTTTATTGATCAAACCATTGATTTAGAGTTGTATTTGGTGATTATATAGAGGATATTTGTCGTTTTAGAGTGAATAACATATTTTATTTCATCGAGAAGCAAGAAAACTTATATTTTCACGAATGCGTAGCATGAGTGAAAATATAAACGTTTTCTGCTTAGAGATGAAATAAAATATGTTATTCACGACAAAACGACAAATGTTCTATTTATTTTATGATTTTACAATCATTTTAGGTAAAAACAACATGGACTACTGCTAGCCAGTGGAATAACACTTTTATTTCATTGATAAACCGCGGTATTCCACTACTGATCATAAAATAAAAATTATTATTTGACCTACCCAGTATGTACAGCATTGTATATCATAGGCTATAGTTAGTCCCGAAATGACCTAGTTTGTGTCGAGTGGACGTTAAACCCAATTTCTCTCTCTCTCTCCAACAGGCGAGCATGTTGGAAGATTTGCATAATCGATTTTGCAAATCGTCGTGGTAAATATGACAATTAGGTGAAACAGATTAGACTAATTTTTGCTGTAAATGTGTTTGAAAAGGATTTGCAAATCGATTAGCCATTATCGTTTTCTCGCAAAAACGCCTTAAATTAGGAGAGTTATTGTGTTCCAAAGTCTCGACCAATCAAATTGCTTATCGCTCTGCTTACCCTGAGCAGAAAATGTTCATTATCGAACTATACAGTTGTAATGAAAATATACACCAAGTTTGATCACTCTCACTTAATCAGAACTAAAGCATAGACTAAAATTATTGTGTCCCAAAGTATCAACAAATCAAATTGCTTATCTCTGCTTACTGTAGACATCGACCTAATAATAAACACTTGCACAAAGTTTGAACATTCTAGCTCAATTAGGAGAGTTATTGTGTCCCAAAAAGTATGACGGAAAGACAGACGGAAGAACCCGATAGGCGGAGGACAAAAAAAAAAAAAAAAAAAAAAAAGCAAAACATAACTTTTGAAAAACAGGCAGTGCAAAACAAAAAACAAAACAAAAATTTTTTTTTTCAAAAATCACATAGGAGAGGCACAATCAGTTTATACAAGGGCGTTCCTGTCTCCACGCCTACTTGTAATTTTACGGTATTGTGTAACTAACTCAACTGTACAAAAGGACATTACTACGTAACAAATACAAGTTCCAAACTATTCCCACTGTTCACTGTGCCGACATCTTTATTTTTTCTGTTTTTTTAATAAGTATCAACAACATAAAACCAAAATATTGCCTGGCGTGCTGGGTGCATGGTAAAAATAGCCCGGCTAAAATAGGCACAAAATTAAATGGAAAAATCGGAAAAGTGTTGAAATATGCACAAAAATGAATAAGTAACTACGAAACGAATTGTTTTTATTAGTAGTACTTTTAATATTTGATATTTGTAAAATGAATTATTATTATATTTTTTTGTTTTATTCCAGTTTATATCAATATTTGTTATATTTGTGCTCCAATTTATTAAGTTATAATTAAAAAATAAATTTCTGTTTGTATAATGGATAGTAATTTTTGTATAAATTTGATTAAAGTATGTCTCAACAATTTATGTATAGGCCTATACATGTGTTTCATTTGTTATTCAATTCAAAGATAAATAGTTGTACCTAAATCTGCCCATTGCAGGGCTTTCTTTTGGCTGCAAGACTCAAATGTTATATGAATTATTAACTAAATATTTTTTCACATGACAAGCCCCCCCCCCCCCCTGTTCCGCGGCCCCTGCATATTAAGTTCTTTAGGAACGGTGTCTGATCAGACTATATCAGACGGTCCAATCAGACACCGTTCTAAAAATAAAAAAAGAGAATGAAATATGAAATGACTGCAATGACTGTACTATGACATGATGCACAGAAGGCTAGACGTTGGGTTTATTTTGCCAAATTTACAGGCTAAATATTAACAAAAAAATGAGTGGGACACCGTCCCAGGGGATTGGGCATTCGCCGAAATAAATATTTGCTGTCTTTACGGAACAAGGAATAAGTATGCAATGTTTTTAGATGATCTATTCAGAATTGCAGCCTGTAAACGATGAACACAAAAACTGAGCAAGGCTCTTCCCCTGGGTGTTGGAGATGGAACAATATAAATAGGTACAACTCTAGATCTGTTGTGTTTACTATAATGTGCTCAATTACTAAATGCCATTCAAACACTATAAAGGTACAACCCTGTTATTGAAATGATTGATATGCTGAATTTGAACAAAATCTGTTCATAATTGCAACCTGTAGAGTACTTACAGACAAAAAAATTAACAAAAAAGTGGGTGTGCTACCACAACCCTGGGAGTCGGGACATGCACCAAAATAATTAGTTACTATCCTTAGGGTATAAGGAATAAAATATGTCAAGTTCCAAGATGATCCATTCAGAATTCCAGCCTGTAGACAAAAAGACACAAAATTGCCGCACTTAGGCTATAAGGAATACATATGCCAAGTTCCAAAATGATCCATTCAGAATTGCGGCTGGTATGCGATAAACACAAAAACTGGGCATGGCTCTGCCACTTTGGGTTGGAACATGCAGCAAAATCAATAGTTGCTGTCCTTAGGCCATAAGGAATACATATGCCAAGTTCCAAGATGATCCATTAAGAATTGGGGTCTGTAGACAATACACAGACACACAAAGAAAAAATGTGTGTGTCCTGTTGGCAGCAAACACACACACAAAGAAACCAGCGGCTGCTGAGCAGGATACGCCCACATTTTGCAAGAGATGGATAGAGAACAAGCTAAAAACGATTTTTTGTACAATCAGGGAACATCTCGACCCAGAAAATTATGGTCTGAAATGCGCAAATATCAAAAGGGACTGAGAATTTTGGAATATAAAGATATGTTTTAAGTTTCATCAAAATTGGATAAAAAATGTGACCTCTAGAGGGTCCATAACCTTTGAATTACATACTTATATACAATTTGCATACAAAGAGCGTCCATTTCACTATTATAATTGCGTACAAGGGGCGGCCATTTTGTTTGGCAGTTTTGGTCTGATTTTCACAAAATTCGAACTCAACTTTCATTACGTTGTAACGGTGATATAATCAAACGTTTTTTGAAATCGGATAATAATTGTGACCTTCAGAGGGACCACAAGCGAAAAAAGGTGATTTTTCGTACAATCATGGGCTATAATTGAGCAAGTTACGATCCGATATGCGCAAATATGGGTTATAAACATGCATTTCAAGTTTCATCAAAATCGAATCAAAATTGTGACCTCTACAAGGTCCACAACCTTGATTACTATATTTCGCATACAAGCGGCGGTCATTTTGTCCGGAAGTTTTGGTCCGATTTTCATGAAATTTGAACTCAATCTTCCTTACCGCGTAACATTGATATAATCAATCAGTTTTTTTTAAATCGGATAATAATTGTGACCTCCAGAGGGACCACAAAAAAGGTATGTTGTCGTTTCGTACAATCAGGGGCCATAATTCAGGAAGTTACGATTTGATATGCACAAATATCGAAAGTAACCAAGCTCTTTGGGTTATAAACATGCATTTCAAGTTTCATCAAAATCAGATTAAAATTGTGACCTCTACAGGTTCCACAACCTTGATATACCATATTTTTTACACTATTCGCGTACAGCGGCGGCCATTTTGTCCGTCAGTTTTAGTCTGATTTTCAGGAAATTCGAACTCAACCTTCATTATGGTGTAACGGTGATATATAAAACCGTTTTTTTGAATCGGATAAAAATTGTGACCGCTGGAGGGACCACAAGCCAAAAACGCAATTTTTCGTACAATCAGGGGCCATAATTCAGGAAGTTACCGTCCGATATGCGCGAATATCGAAAGGAACCAAGATCTTTGGGTTATAAACACGCATTGCAAGTTTCATCAAAATCGAATCAAAATTGTGACCTCTAGAGTGCTACATTCCAATATCGAAAGGAACTGAGATCTTAGGGAGATAAACCTTTATTTCAAGTTTCGTTGAAATCGGATAAAAATTGTGACCTGTAGAGTGTCCACAAACAAATTGTGGATGGACGTCTGGACAGACAAACAGGGGCGACGGCATAATACGTCCACATGAAGATGTGGGCGTATAAAAATAGGTGTGACCTGTAGAAATCAAACAGACACACAAAGAAAGAATGGGTGTGGCTCTGCCCCTGGGAGTCGGGGAATCACCAAAAACAATAGGGATCATCCTGAAAGTATACAAAGTTTCAAAAGGTACTGTTAAGTTTTGCAGCCTATGGGCGACATACGCACACCAAAAATGAAAGAGGTCATCCTTAGGTATAAGGAATATGTGTGGAAATTCAAGATTATCCATTAAAAATTGCAAAATGTGGGTGTATCTTGCCTGGCAACCGCTGGTTAAAATTCTGTAACCCCCTTTTCAGAAATCCTCCCATGTATTGCAGCATACCTGTTAATTAATATTAAATCCAACAGAAGTCCAGAAATTTGTATTTAACTATTTACTTTTAATTCAAACCAAATTGAATCCAGATAAAATTAGTTGCACAGAAACTTTCCTAATCATCAAGGCCTAAAGTAATAAACAATGTAACAAGTGATTATTTCTAACCATAACATAAACAAAAGTTTTATTTGTTGGTAAAAGAAAAATCAAAAACATTTTCAGTAAAGTAATAATAGGTTATAAAACACATGAAATAAAAGACGGTCATGTAAAAGTCGATATGTTTTTTGAGTTGAACATAAATTAGCGCTCACACAAATACTAAATAGTATTCACAGAATGATTTAGACTATTAGTAAAGAAATATAAGCCTTCAATATGACCACTACTAAATTTATAACACAACATAATATAACATACTAAATTATTTCAAACAGAAATACTAAATAATTGATGTTTACCGGCTTTTCTTACAATGATGCTAAAATATGGACAAAGAAAAGAAAGCACATGTACATGTTTCAAAATGACATAAACATGATAGCAGGTCAGTCCTTGGTTAATGTGGACATATAGAAATAATACGAATGATAAAAAATGAATAATGAGTACCAGAAGTGAGCTGATAGTGGTGTTATCGGTAAAACCATTATCAGATACTTTTGGTAAAACTATTAGACGATACAAATACCCAAAATTTGAATACTAAATAGTTTTAATGTATAATAGGTGGCCCTAGAAACTCTAAACCAACGGCTGCCAGGCAGGATACACCCACATTTTCGAGAGATGGATAGAGAACAAGCTAACAAGAAAGTGATTTTTCCTACAATCAAGGGCCATAATTCAGGAAATTACAATTCGATATGCGCATATATCGAAAGGAACTAAGATCTTTGTGTTATAAACTTACATTTCAAGTTTCAACAAAATCGGATAAAAATAGTGACCTCTATAGGGTCCACAACCTTGATATACCATATTTTTACGCTATTTGAGAACGAACGGCGGCCATTTTGTCTGTCAATTTTGGGGCGATTTTCACAAAATTCAAACTCAATTGTCCTTCGGGTGGAATGGTAATATAATAATACGGTTTTTTAAATCGGATAAAAATTATGACCTCTAATGGGTCCACAAGCTAAAAACATGATTTTTCGTACAATCAGGGGCCATAATTCAGGAAGTTACGGTCCGATATGGGCAAATATTGAAAGGAACCGAGATCTTTGGGTTATAAACTTATATTTCAAGTTTCAACAAAATCGGATAAAAATTGTGACCTCTATAGGGTCCACAAGCTAAAAACGTGATTTTTCGTACAAACAGGGGCCATAATCCATGAAGTTTCGATCTGATACATGCCAATATCGAAAGCAGCCGAGATCTTTTGGGGATAAACCTATATTTCAAGTTTCGTCGAAAACGGATAAAAATTGTGACCTGTAGAGAGTCCACAAACAATTGTGGACGGACGGACGAACAGGGGCGACGGCATAATACGTCCACATGAAAATGTGGGCGTATAAAAACAAACATCAAATTTAATCAGCCACCTTAAAAGTTCTTCACAATGAAATATCAGTTAAAAGATCAGTAAAAATGGCCAATTATCCACAAATACTGATGTGTACCAATAACACAATTATCAAACGATACCGATGTGGTAACTCATGATCTATAAGTGGTACCCATGTGATTCAGAACATATGCTTCAACACACAATGACTGGGAAATTTTGTTCTACAAAATATTGTCAAACAACATCCACCGCATAAACAAATTTGATCAGGTGTTCTTTAAAAGAGACAGTGATCCTCAACAGTTTTCAAAAGTCACTGTTGGCTGTATCAGTTATCACAGATAGTTTTAATAATTTACGAGCATATCATCGAAGACCCAATGAAACTGCTTCCTGATTTATACGAGAAACAGCGTATCGTACAGTTTTCTACTTTCCAGTATCACCATCTATCATCGAAGTAAAAACAGCCTTCTGCAATATGTTTTATAATGTGACGTTTTTCTTTAATTATAGCATTCATTTCTCTTTTAGCTTGATGCAGAAGTTGTCCATAGTTTTTTCTGATCTCCTGATGCCATGCTGTAAAATATATATAAAGGTACACTTTAACAAATGAAAAAGTAAATAAATAAATTTGACTATGCTATAATACTTAAAGCTTTCGGAAACAAATGTGGGAAAAATATATAGCATTAAATTTTCGCTAAAATCTCTTTATGTGCATCTATTTTATCCGATAGAATCAAAGACAGGAAAATATCTAACATTGAAATTTTGTTTTCTTTACTAAATAATGAATAATCAATTTTGACTTAATCAAATTTCAGTGTGGATTTTGTCTGAAAAATACAAATAGAGATGAGCGTTTTAAAGTTATAATGTTTCCAACTGAATTATTGTATACAGGACACCCTTTGTAAGTTGTTTGAAAAAATGTCATTTTCAAATGAAATAATTTTGAACCATAACATGTATTTTAGTCAAATTTCAACTTATATGTTATTTTAACCCTATAAAATCTTCATGCATATGTACTAAGATGGTCTTTTATATAAACTGGACAAATCAAATCAGAATGAATTTAAATGAGGTTTAACTTCATATTTTTTGTACCAATTGGGCTAACAAAGAATGCTGGACATGGCATCCATTACAAAGCCAGTTAACATTTTAATTCATCCATTACTTTTAGATAAACAGATTCAAATGAATGAAATGTGCTTTGCGGGAAATTTTGCCCGACAGCAATGAAATTCCAACTGTCAAAGTTTCTTTTTTGTCCCATCCTAACAACTAGATGCTGTTCCTTGTCAACCCTGCACCACTGATAGGAGGAACCAATGCCGAAAAATCCTAAGGAACTTTCTGGGCCAGGACTTAAGGTTAGCAAACCAGTACACTTACTCACAGAGTCTCAGCGGCTCCCCAAATCAATCAAGATTGGCAATATTTTATAAACCATACTATATAATCATACCTACCACGTTGATCAGAACATACATAGAAAACTGTCCAAACACTTCCAGAGAATAGCTCTTTTGGCAAGGGAAATTCATGGGATAAAAAAAGCAGTTTTCCAATAAACCCATACATAGTACGGTAAATACACTGAAAAATAAAATTCAGAAATAAACATATCTGAGGAATTTTACAAATAATTCAAAACTAGAGTGAAAATTCATTGACAAGGAACAATGTATAGTTGTTCGGATAGGTAAAAAAAACTGATGTCCTGTGTGAACAATGGCATGCATGTAAAAGATCCCTTGACAGTTGGAATATCTTAAAAGAGTAGGCCGTAGTGTCGCTGTCCCAGCAAAATTTCCCACATAGCACACTATAAGGCATATGCTCGTCTTCAGTAGCCCAGGTAAATAAGGTAAATAAAAATATCTACACATACCTCTAACCAGTTGACTAATGTGAAACATCGTGGCGATGGACAAATTGGAATTCTCTGATATTCGCTTTCTCTGGTATGTCCTCCATAAACTAGAGCTGTTAATCCTAAAAATTCCGCCTCAGAAACCCATAAATTCTTTTTCCAATTTAATAGCAGGAAATATCTCAGCATTAAATATTTAAAACCATTTTTTCTTCCATACTTGTCAGTCCAAACAGTGTCTATACTACCTACAAAAAGAAAATTACTAATTATACAAATACATTTAATGATCACAAATTGAAGAAAATGAATCGAAAATTTATGTCCTACCTGGATAATGAATATGGGCAAACACCTTTCAGTCTACTAGGCGGTGAACTATGATTGAAATTTAGCCTGAACATATAAAACAAGCCGACATTGAGGCTAATGTCACCCGCCAAAATCCCAAAATAAATAGGTGATCCATTCTAATTATTTTCACATTTATCATTTTGAAAACTATCAAGCAATCAAACTGATTATTTGAATTTAGTCTCAACCAATCAATTTAGTGGAAAATGTATAATTGAACACTGTCAAGGCATTCACCTAATAAACACCACAACAAGTTTGAACATTCTAAAGTTTCGACCAATCAGATAGAAGTATCTACTTAGCCTTAGCAGAAAATGCTCATCATCGAACTTAGCCAAAGTATTGAGGTATTGATGTTTAACCACTCTCACTCAATTAGAATCAAAGTTATTGAGCTCCAAAGTCTCGACCAATCAAATTACTTATCGCTCTGCTTACTCTGAGCCGAAAATGCTTATCGAGTCAAGGTATTCATTTAATGAAACTATACACCAAGTTTCATCACTCTCAATGCTCATCTTCGAACACCATCAAGGCAATCTGCCAATAAAACACCTACACCAAATGTGAACATTCAAATATCAATTAGAAGGAGAGTTATTCTGTTCCAAAAAGTGTGACGGATGGACCTATTTTAATAGTCTCCTGCTTTCTTCGAAATGCTTGGGACAATTAATAAAAAATGTATAGCCAAGCTCCATGTGCCTATTTTTCCCCTTTATGATCAATGCCAAGATTCAATTAAATTTTGTTAATTAAATGCCTTATCAAGTACATACACCAAATCCTGTATTTGTTAAATCTCTGTTGCTAACATTTAAATTATTCAATATGTCTGATCGAATGTAGTTAAACTGAATAATTTATACCTGGTTCAAGATGCGTCATTATATAGTGAAAGGTTCGTAGATTTACAAAAATTTTACTAGGGTTGATGTCGTTTATCCTAGGAATATTTCTATCATTAATGGCTGTGACCTTAAAAACAACAAAAAGAAGGATTTCTTTAAATTATAAAGAATGAAAAACATAATGCTGAACTCCAATGCTAAACTTCTTTGATATTTGAGCCAAGTAGCTGTTTAAATGGAACCTGCAATAGCCAGCAGCATTAATTTTAATACATATTTCTTTACATCATCAACAGTGATTAAACATACATTATGCAAGAGCTAAATTGCAGGTCTTTCTTTAGGCCTGAAATGTTTTCTAAATTATTCATTAGACATTAATTAACTTATCCAGGCCATAATCAACTCTTGATGGCATCAGATTTCTCCGATATTAAATAGGTTAGAACAGTTCAGTCATATTTTGATAAAAGCTAAAAATGGAGGAGCAAGACTTGGCTTTCGAACAATCATTAGACATTAATTAACTTATCCAGGCCATAATCAACTCTCAATGGCATCGGATTTCTCCAATATAAAATAGATTAGAGCAGTTCAGTCATATTTTGATTTAAGCTAAAAATGGAGGAGCGAGACTTAGCTTCGAACAACCAGTGCGGAGGTTGAAATTATTGCAAACGTCTTGTCAAACCTTCAAGGGCTAATATCTTCGCTTGCAATTTGAATGGAATTTTCAAATTATTCATTATACGTTATCTATTTTCGAACTATTATAGCAAGAATGGCTAGCTCTTTATCTAAATCTTACATAATGTATCTTTAATAAAATCTGAAACAAAATTGTATTGGGTTGACCTGATGTGTGTCTTATTGATGGGACAGGCTCTGTGACATTAAATGTTTGTTTGAAGTTTGAACTGTGGCTTACTGACTAATTTTAGTTCAGATTTTGACTTCTGTGTGTGAAGTGAAATATAAAATCAATTATATATCTAGACTGGCATATGAAATCTATTGAGATTTCTGATAGAAACGAAAAAGGTCCAGCCATTAATTTCTCATTGTGAAATGAAATGGGGTTTAACGTCCCACTGTTCTAATCCTATACTGGGCTAATGAAGACGGGCATACGCCATCCAGTGTGCAAGTAGGAAATTTTGCCCGGGCAGCGGCACTATCGCCTACTCTTATAACGAATTCCAACTGCCAAGGGATCTTTTACGTGCATTCCAATGTATACACGAAACCTCGTTTTTTTTCCATATCATCCGAAGGACTAGACAGCTGTTCTTGTCAGGCCCTCCGTTCTGCACCACTGACAAGGGGAAACCACATCGGAAAAATTTCTCATTGTACAATATACTGAATGAAACAATACCTAAGTTTACACACCCTAAAATACATGGATATTACTAGTTCTAGTTTATTCACTATTAGGGTTATTTTGGTGGCAGTTTGCAGTACAAATGGCAAAGAACAGTTTCTAGTTGTTCGGATAGGACAGAACACTGAGGTTGGAACTGAGAGTTGGAACTTGATGAAGAGTATGCCTAAACACAACTTTCCAGACAATATTCTCCTTACTGGCATGGGAAGGAAAATACTGTCAGAGTAAAAGTGTGGTATATGCCTGTCTTCAATAGTCTGGTTGGTATAGAAAAATAGGACTTTAAACCCCATTTCATTTCATATGAGAAAATTTAGATAATAAATTATTTAAAGAAGAAACTGAAATATTTTAAATGTTGAGTAACAATTAAAGATACATTATGGGAGATTCAGTAACGAGTTGGCAGTTCTCACTATAATAGTTAAAAACTAGATAATGTAAAGGTAATTTGCTGAAAATTTCATTCAAATTGATCCACTATGAACCGAGAACTAAGCGATTGAAATCCCCATAAGCCTCGGTCATCATTACTAAAGTCAGTACGATAAACAGCATAGTCTCGATTATCGTTTAATCGAGAAGAAAAGTTATGCAGTAAATCGGCTTACAATCCACTAAAGATCGCAGGCTAGCGCTGCCATCTAGAGTTGATTATGGCCTGGATATTTTAATTAATGTCTAATTAATAATTTAGATAACATTTCAGGCCTTAAGAAAGACCTGAAATAGGCAGATTTAGCTCTTGCATAATGTATGTTTAAAATTAAATTATGAATAGTATTATCCACTATCATGCATTATGAGTTCTATACAAGTCACAATATTATGGAATACAATTACTGTTTATTACCAAGCGACATTTTGACTAAGCTTATCTAGTCTTAATCAAGCTCAGTAATAAGCATTCCAAGGCATTGCCTCTTGTGAATTTCCTGATTAATTACTAAATGCCATCGAAACAATTTATATGTTCAAGTGTTTTAAATCTTTTTGTAAATGCCACATTACCTGATATGAATTAACTTTACAATCTGGAGTGCGACCATATTCTGTTACTGTTTGTATGTTTTGTGGTAAGATCATATGATATATACATGAGCGTAATGTCTCCAATTTAATCTCTGCACACGGCTGACCATGATGCGTGTCCTCTAAAATAAGTCTTCTCCAATAAAAGTTAAAGTGCATGGCCATTAAAGGGGATGGATATTTTTGTTCTTGGATTCTTTTTTCTATTAATTTGGTAAAATAACCTTTCGATGATGCTGGTGCTTTTTCTATTCTCAACTGATAAAAATCTCGACTATATTCAACTGCTTTCATAAATGAATGATCATGTGACTGAAAAACAAAATAATTTATATAACACATTTGAAAGAGAGAGAGAGAGTGAAACGGGATATGCCATCTAGTCGACACAAAATTGGTCATTTATAAACTAACATATGGTACAATTTTATGTGAATAATTTGATGGAGCGTCGGGTTCTTTAGCAGTGGGAGAAAACTGGTGGGCCTGTAAACAACCAACGAGGTTGGACTGGTGACCCTACTCCTGTCACAAACAAGCGGGGAATTGAAACCATGCAACTTGACTCAAAGACAAATCTTGTGATCTAAAACGCATGTGTTCGACCATTAAGCCACCTACTAGACATTGGATCTCCTTTTTGACATACTTCTGAAGGACTTTATTCTGTTTTCATTGTTTCACACAAGTTAATTTTGGGTCATGAAAATAGGCAGTGCTTCTTGTGTTGGGTTAATGGGGTGACCAATTGGGATAATGCCAGGGACCCCCCAATTTCTATGGGCCACAAACTTATTTTTCTGCATAAATCAATTTCATAACTATTACGGTACATTTATGACAAATAGCTTCTTCCTTTACTGTGGATTTTAAGTTGAACTGATAAAGTCGCTGTTAATGATACATGTAATTATTATATTGTCACAAAAAATTGCTAAAATTTAAAGATGTCAGCTTATTAGTAACCATTACCATTTCATATGCAAAATCCCGAAGGTTTTCAACTTTTCTGTAACGATGAATAACATCAGCATACTCTTCTATACTCCTACAATTAATTTGTGATGCCAATCCATTAGCTAATAATATCGGAGCTGTAAAATCATTACCAGCCAGAATACTCATTTCAATAAGATCACTACTGGATGAAAACTGACAAAAAAAACAAAACAATTCAAATGAATTATAGTAATTAATTTTGAATGATTTACAAAAACTGGCATAAACGCATAGTTAAATTAGCTTGTCATATCTGCTTTTCTAATACTATGACAGTGTGGCATATTGTAAATTGAACAAAGGTGAACTATAACACACTAGTTTAAAGTTACCAGTCCATTTATTTAAATTTGATGTGTTGATAGATTTCGCAAAGTGAGATAGAACAAAGGTTGAGATATAACTAATTTGGTGTTCAACAATCAAGTTTTAACTAGAAATGAAACAGAAAATAATTCAATGTCAGGTTAATATTTTGGAATGGAAATCTGATCATATATTATGCAGATCTTTTCCCACTGTCAATTGAAACATTGTTTATCATTAAAAAACACAACACAATTTATATGGAAATACAATCACTTTTTTATAGGGATGTTTCGACAAGTATTCTCTTATCGTTATCAAGCACAAAGAGAATACTTGTCGAAACATCGTGCTATCCCTATAAAACAGTGATTGTATTCCCATATAAATTGTGCTGTTTTTTTTAATGTGTTCAATCGCTAAATGACACTCAAGGATTATACTGTTTATCATCTTATTGTTTTAAGGGGTATTATCTTTAATCACATGTTGATTTACATGTATGATATTGATTAGAACAGAAAAGCATATAAGCCTTGCTGTACGTCCGATTTGATCATCATTTGAGAGACTTAGATTTGAATCCCTAGCAAACTATTTTTTGATAGTCCTCTTTTAAATTATTTGAATGCAATTGAATCCAAGCTGGGTGATTATTATGTATATTTTCATTTTATTTTCTTACTTAAATAATCAATGTAAGTACATTTTCTTGTACAAAAAAAGGCTTTAAATTTTTGTTTACAATAGAATCATTAATGTCTTGTTTTACAGTGTCTAAGTACTGAGTAGATGTATTCAATATCTAGATCTTAGACTTACCCCTAAACTACGTACAACTCTTTCATTTGTGACTATTCCACATATTAGTTTCGGCAAAGATTGAGTAGAAAACGGGTTTATTATTTGATCTAAATGCAGATCATTTTCCATATCAAAAAGTTTATCGGGAATAAATTTACAGTTTTTAAAAATACAGAAGTCGGAATCACTACTTAAAACAGCAAAAGCTTTTTCTCTTTCCACAAAGTCAATGGCTATGACATCATCGGCCTCTCCTATCGGTATCTGTACAATGTCACACCCACATGATTTGATTGATTCCAGCATCTGTACCTCGATCAGTACAGGTCGAAAACAGTCATCTTTTCTTAGATTGTATATATGTTCAAAACCACCAGAAACATTTAAAACCCTGTTCAATTTATCCACATTCCGTTGGTCTCTTTTAATCCATGTATCAAGTTTACGTCTTTTTTGTTCTTTACAGCTTCCTTTGGCGCCATCGATATAGAAACGAAAACGAATGTTAGCAAAATTCAGATTTTTCAGAATATTGCAGACATAATTATCAAAAGTTGCATAATCTGCTCCGGATAACCTAAGATACTCGTTTCCAGTATTTTCACACAAATTTTCCGCAAATTTTCTTCTAATGTTCTGTAAAAAGTTATTATAGTCAACCAGTATTTCAATACCATTTCTCTCCCTCGCAACTCTTACAAGGTCCACTTCTTCCTTGCATCCATTTTCTTCATTTAAACAATAAGTTAAGAGGTAAGATATTCCCATTCTGATTTATTCTAGACGTAAGTAGATCTTATAATATGGTATCAAAGTTCACAAAGCTTATAATTTCTGCTGTACTTGTTGTATTATGACATACAGTTGTCTGATCATTTTCTATTACTTAGACTGAAACAGAATAGGTTAGATTTATAGTTTCAATTAATATACATGTAAGTCTTAGAAGCTTGAAAAATCCATGCAGCCATAAACCACAAAAATGTCAGTTATTTCATCTTGTGTGGATTAATTCATGTCTTAACAAATAACAATTGTTTTCCGGACGTAATGCCAAATCCATGGGTAGAAGAATTGTGCCTGACAGTGACAAAGACCAAATTTATGCTTGACGCATACAGATTCTAATTGCCAGGCAGAATTGTAAAAGATGTCATATCTATATATTTCAGTACATGTATGACGTACGTGCATAGTTAACTGCTGACGATCAAAATGATAGGATTCATCTGGATGGGCAGATAAGAAATGAAATGGGGTTTAACATCCTACTGTTCTTGTCCGATTGGGAAAATAAGAACAATTACAATTTTTCAATTTGCGAGTCTGACAATTGTGTGCCTAGTCATTTAGATGGGACAAAAAAAACAAGATCCATATACAAATGGATGTGCAGTCGTTCGCATAAAAGAACCAACCTTCATAGTTGAAAATCAAAGAAAAGGAGACAGAAATGCTACTGTCTGTTTACACATAGAACTAGAACACTAACGGGAACGCCCACTCGGTGACGTATAACGGTGATGACATAATTATGTTGTACATCGCATGCGCGAAGTCAATAAGGCACAAGTAACTTCCGGCCGTATGTCAACATGGCAGAAGCGTACGACGTCCTGGAATTTCAAGAACTTGACGGTGTAATAGATGTAAGTTATTCATAATTTTAATGAGTTTTTTTTAAATTAGTTATATAACATACCATCGGGAGTATAAACCATTTATTTTCGGACATTAAATTATCCGAACACACGTTTGTGTATCATTTTCTACTACATATTATAAAATTATTATTAATAAATTATGATGACATTCACATTTTATTTTTTTTATTTATTGTTTTGTGTATATTGTTGTTAGCCTTTGGCATGTCCGTGCCAGTTTTGGCTGGTTTCCCAGTGCCCTTTTCTTGTTTATAACAAGGGGTTTTACATAGGCTAAGCCTGTTCCCCAATCCCATTCAGACATCTTGAATAAAAATATTGTTTATAAAAAAAAAAATGTGTATTCTTTACTACAGCTTTTCTTTGCTAAAGATTTGTTTGAGACATCTCAACCTGTCGTTCCAGTAGCATCCGTAAGTTTTCTACATATACAACATACATGCATATAGTCACATAGTGTTCGTAGCAAATGGGCAAGTTATGAAACTCATTATAGTCTCGACCATGTCTATATATTTTTTTTTTCTTCTCAAACGATCAAATTGCTTTGGAAATGAAATGAAATGGGGTTTAACGTCCTACTGTTCTGCTCCTATGCTGGGCTAATGAAGACGGGCATACGCCATAAGGTGTGATTTAAGGGAAATTTTGCCCGGGCAGCGGCTCTATCACCTATTCTTATATCGAATTCCAACTGCAACGGGATCTTTTACGTGCATTCCAATGTATACAGGTGACCTCGGGTTTTCGTATCATCCGAAGGATTAGACAGCTGTCCTTGTCAGGCCCTCCTTACTGCATCACTGAAAAGGGGGAACCACGCCGGAAAATCTCGGCCAATGCAGGGATCGAACACCCGACCTCCAGGCTAGCGAGCCAGCGTCTTACCCACTTAGCCACGTGATCCCAAATTGCTTTGGAACAGTTTCTTTTATTTTGTATAATATTTACTTTAAAGGGACAATAACACTCTTGCTGGCTTGAAAGCTCCAGAAAATAAATAATATCTCTAAGTACTAGATGTTTAAGTGTCCCACCTGTTGTGTAAATAAACCATTACATCCTATTTTAATTGTCGAGAGGGTTCGAAAATAGTTTTAAATCGAAGTTTCATTTGAAAAGGTTTACGTTAGACGTTTCAAACCATTATGTTGAATTTTTTAAATAAGGTGTGTTAAGATGAAATTTGTATCATCAATTAATTGAAATATTCTAAAATAGCCTTCAAAGGCTAATATCTTCGCTCGCAATAGAGTAATTTGAATGAAATTTTCAAATTAGTCATTTTACATTTTTTATCTTCGAACTATTATAGCAAGAATGGCTAGCTCTTTATCAAAATCTTACATAATGTATATTTAAGAATAATTTAATACATTTATAAAGCTCACACATTACAAGTTGTGCACCTGTATAAAATTTATATAAATTTTGTTATCATTGTTAATATTTTATACTGAGATGCAATAAAAATAATACATCACTTTTATAAATGGATGAATGTAAATCTTGTTTGAAATGAATCCAGGTTTAACGCCCTACTTAGTACTTTTCAGCTCAATTTTGTTTTAAAGATTTGCTTTAATCTTGCAATTAAGGATGTAACAACATCATATTACGATGATAACATGTGAGAATGTTTTGAAGATTGCGTAAACGCACCCCGAACAATTCTCAATCAAAAAAATTAAACCCAACAGAATCAGTATGTTGATTTTTCTGGTACACACGTGGGGTATATAATGCAGCTTTTAAAAAGCTAGGTTTTGTGGAAGGTGCAAAGTTATGCCACGTCATCTCAGAGGTGCTATTTCATTGCGTCTCGATATATTTTGTTTACTATTATCAACCTGGCCCCAAGTTCACAAAGCATTCCCAGACTTAAGAATTTGCTCAACCTTCAATCACTGTTTTTGAGAAATATCTTTGATCCAGAAACACAAAACTTTGCACAGTTTCTTATTGATATATTTACATTAAAACAACAATAGTTAGTAAAGTGCTATATTTGAGTTAAAATAAGACAAACAATTTTGAGTAAAACCTTAACTTAAGACTGAGAATGCTTTGTGAACTTACTTATTAACTACAATACAGTAATAACAAGAAATAAAAAATCTGTAGAACACTGCTGATTAAGTTCTAGATTTAATCCTAGATTCAATCACATTTATATTTTTATACTTCCAATATTGATATTAATTCCAATAGAGCCAGGAAATGTTTAGTTTAATTATACACTTTCTATTTTGTTGTATGAAATTATCTGTATAATCTGTGTTTTTGTTACTTTCATTGTGTGAAATGCTTGCAGCAAAGTGCTGTAAATAAAATACCTGACATCACTGATCACAGTTTAACTCTATAACTTCTCATTTGACCTCAAATCTATGTGGAGTCGAGTCAGTTGGAAGAAATAAATCAAAATGGAGTGAAATCTACATTTTAATCAAATTCATACCACATGATTATATTCTATCACTGTTTGCTCGTTTATATGGCAACTATATATTATTGCTAAGCTATTTTTGAATTGTAAATTACATTTACAAGTATGTAAATATTGATTCTTTGAATTATATATTGTCAATCAAAATCTGAATATGCAATGTGCTATGTAGCCATATATGTGAAATAAACTATTATTATTACTATTTACTTTCTCTGTAAATCTCTGTTAATCTGTCGACAACTTAAACAAATTTCTTTTTGAGTGTCCTCAACAAAACTATTACATACAGAAGCAAGTACACAGCTTTCGTAATTTCTATGTTGACTTATTTGTGTTCATGAAAATATCAACCTGTCTGATATATCTTACAGTTGTAGGCTGACATTGAGAATAAGACTGTAAATGTTTTGATGTTAAGCCCCCACATATCTTCATATTCTCAACAGTTCTTATAAGTAAATCTATAGATGTAACTTTAATTTGAACAGGAAACAAAAATTATTATATTGTACTTCACAATTCAAGTCCTTGTCAATGGTTAAATGGTATGTTACACTTTTATCTTCAGTTTTAAACAGATAGATATAATCACTTGAAGACTGACATAGCCACAAAGCAGACATTTGACATAAAAATGATTTCTGCAACATCTGAAAGGTTACTTCGTTCATATGTAAACATTGAGTTTCCTCGGTTTTCCTTGGACTCTGAATAAAATAGACAAATTCATAAAATTCAATTAAAACAAGAAGAATTGGATTCTGATACATGTATTCATAATTTTCTCGGTTTCTGAATAAAATCGAAAAAATTACAGAAGTAAATATAAAGAAGAATCGGATATTCATACAAGTATTTATAAATAAAATTATGGGAGATTACAGAAAGAGCTAGCAGTTCTCATTATAATAGTTAAAAAATAGATAATGTAAAGGGAATTTGCTGAAAATTTCAGTCAAATTCATCCACCCTGAACCAAGTATTTAATGATTAAATTTTGGGCCTAGCCTCGATCAGCATTACTATAGTCGGTACGATAAAAAAAAACCATGGTCTCGATTATCGATTTTTTGATTTAATCAGAAGTAGCAGACTGGGCTCTAATTCAGTATATATCACAGGCTAGCGATGCCATCGAGCGTTGATTATAGTCTGGATAAGTTAATTAATGTCTAATTAATAATTTAGATAACATTCCAGGCCTAAAGAAAGACCTGCAATCGACAGATTTAGCTCTTGCATAATGTCTGTTTAATATTGATGAATTAAATGTTCATATACTGATCTTTTATAAGGAAACATCGAATGTTCATATTCATAATTAAGTTAACAGAAATTTAAGTTACCGGTGACTTCCTTGGATTCAATTTCTTTGTTGTTACGCTTTTCTGTAGAAGAATTAAGGTTGATAGTCTCCCTAACCCTTCTTTTAATCTTCGATATGTGGACCCAGAATTTTTGTAAACATCTGAAATATTCATAAAATCAAAATAAAAAGGTTCCTACATACAAAACAAAAGGTTCAGATATAATTAATTTTTTTTCCATGCTTGTTGATTATTCATACCGGGAACAAGATTATTTCGGAATTTAAAAGTAAAAGGATTTGACAGGTCAAGGTCAGTCATAAATAAATATACAATTTTAATTTTTATGGAGCTGCTCAGTTAAAACTTTGACCTTTAAAAAAAAATAATAATTAGTAATTCATAAAATTAAAGTAAAAGAAGATTGTTGAGAGAGAATCGTCATGCTGTCACACACTCATCGGGTGTAGTATTCGTCAATTTCATAACAAATTGCAAGTAGACTAGGCCTAGCTACGGCACTAATGTAAACAAACCTATATGCATACAACTTTGATGAGAGAAAGGGTAAAATCTAACGGGCAAACATGAAAATACAGACATTCAGCTAGTATGGGTTTAACTTAACTTCATTGTAGGTTGTCAGGGTGGACTGCCAACTAGAATCTACATAATTAATTTCTTTTGATTTGAGTTTTCACTTACTTTTTCAACGAAATAATCCGGCTCAACGTGTCTTGAACATATTGTCAAGGTCTTGTCATTTATCGGGTCTGATCTGGTAGACTGTATGATACGTAATGATTCTCTCTCCACTCTATGTTGTTTTTGGGTAAGCGATAGAATGATCAACCCCGATTTCTTTTATTGCAGGCGGAACATCCGAACAAAACACAATTCGCGCCAGGCATTTTGTTAGTGCGAGCAGAAACCGGAAGTAAGCTGTGCCCGATATCAGCGTCAGAGGCCCGCCGTCACATAAGGTAGTGACGTCACACGGTGGGCGTTCCCGTTAGTATTCTAGTTCTATGGTTTACAGAAACAAACCAGCAGTTGCCTGGCAAGATATGCCCACATTTTTCAAGAGATAGATAGAGAACAAGCTAAAAAAAAGGTGATTTTTCTTATAAAAAGGGGCCATAATCCAGGAAGTTATGGTCTGACTATGACATGATATTTGGGATATAAAGATATATTTTAAGTTTCATCAACTGGGGTTGGGTAGTTGAATAGTTATAATAACGCGTATGCATTGGCCCATCATTGAGTCAAGTGACGTAAATGAAATGAAATGGGTTAACGTCCTAGGTACTGTTCTGCTCTGAACTGGGCTAATGAAGACGGGCATACGCCATACAGTGTGCTATATGGGAAATTTTGCCTAGACAGCAGCACTATGGCCTACTCTTATATCGTATTCTAACTGTCCGGGAATCTTTTACGTGCATGCCAATGTATACACAGGACCTCAGTTTTTCGACCCATCCGAACAACTAGACATCTGTCCTTGTCAGGCCCTCCGTCCTGCATCACTGACAAGGGAAAACCACGCCGGAAAATCTGGATGAACGTTCTCGACCAATGCAGGGATCGAACACCAGATCGACCTCCATGATGATGCTAGCAAGCCAGTGTCTTACCCACTTAGTCACCGTGTTCCCCCGACAATGAAGGAGTTGGGTCGACTGACCCATGAGGGTTTTCTCTGAGTTCCTGGTTTCGTCACTAATGAAATAAAATTGAACCATGTGTTATTACCAAGATGACCTAGTTTTTGTGACGCGTGGACGTTAAACCCATTTCTCCCTCACGCACCATTAAATAATTCCTGTTAAGAAGTGAAATAACGTCAGAAATATCGTATATACTACAGACAGCACCTGACAAGTTCGAATCACCATTCAAAATGTCTTTTTAGAAGAAAAAAAAAATGTAAACATTTGCTAAGATATAGACAATTATTGAGTCGACCCTAAGTCCAAATCAAATAGTCAGTCGAATAAACCGGTCGATGGCTTATTAAAATTTTGGAATCGTTTGTAATCTATGGTGGCTGATAGTGGCCATGTTAAATCTCGCCCTTTTCATAACGCGACAACACGACATCACGACAGTATTGGCGCAATCATACGACACTTAACTCTGTCGTATCATCGTGTTATTTTTATCCTAACGTCGAGATGTCGACTTATTGTCCTAGTCTCTTTCTACAAGTCACAAAAATACAGCTGTACTCATTACACTCATTACATCAGATTAGATACAATAAGACTCGTCAAAAGAGATAATAGGACAGTGTTGATTAATTATTCATTTTCTCAAAATAATGAAACATTTTGCGCCCAAAATTGAATTATTGGTATTATATTCAAAAAATCTAGAATTATAATAGCAGGACAAAAGTGAGTCAGCTATGTTAATTCCTTGAATAAGAAGTGGTGTCGGTAGGTATCGAACAAGCATGCATTGCCTCGTGTACGACACCCACCCATACTTATAGATTACTGAAGCGATAGTTTAGAAGCGATTTCAGAAGAATTCCAATTTATTTTATTAGAGTGGGAAGGGGATTATATAAAACCTCAAATCAGATCACAGAAAATCACTGCATTGGTGTAGCACGCCATCCCAATAAGTGCAGGGGAGGTTTTTTTATGAGGTGAAGAAAGCGATTTGCAGCTGTTATTGACCTTATCGCGTATTCATCCGTTTGGCATCACTAATGGGATCGGGGCCTAGATGATTAAAAATAGGCCCAGTATTGCCTTCAGCTATGAACACACTCCAAAAGTCCCCTACGCACCCCCCCCCCTCTTATTTTGTTTAACAAATAATTTCGGAATCAATAAAATGGCAGGTCCCTATCAATGATGTTTGATACGACTGGAAATTAATGTGTCTAAAATTGATTAAACAACATAGGGTAGTAAATATTACATTTCGAATCCGTATCAATGATACATTTACTCAAAATGTTCCTTCTAATGGATCACCATTTAACTTGAAAACAAGGAAAACAAGCAGCCGATCGAAGAAAAAAAGATTTTAAAAAACAAGTTTCAATATGACAGTCGTGGTTCGGTCATGCATTTACATCCGTGGGTGTCATCCTTTCTTTGAAAGTAATGATTGTGCCAAATTTGAACAAAGTCCATCTAGATTCGCGGCCTGTAGGTAAAGTGTTGACAGATAAAACGAAAAAAAAAACAGACCTATAAAAATATATTTTCTAAAACTATTTTAATTTTGAAATTATATTATTTTCACATTTGCCAAGTGTTTTAGCGAATAGTTATAGAAAGGGTCTTGTCGATTAAGACTATAGCGCATGTGCAATGTGCAGTTTTAAACTTCCGAGACGACAAGTCGACAAGTCGATGATACGACAGTTTCGCTTTTTGTCGTGCCGTCGTATCATCGACTTGTTGTCTGTAGTTATACCAGAGGGTTGACAGATAACACCTTAAAAAAAAACAGATCCATGAAAATATATTTTCTAAAACTTTTTTAATTTTGAAATTATATTGTTTTCACGTGTGATAAGTGTTTTAGCGAATAGTTGTAGAAAGGGTCTTGTAGATTAAGACTATAGCGCATGTGCAGTTTTAATCTTCCGAGACGACAAATCGACAAGTCGATGATACGACAGTTTGGTTTTGTCGTATCATCGACTTGTCGACTTGTCGTCTCGGAAGTTTGAAACTGCACATGCGCTATAGTCTTAATCTACAAGACCCTTTCTGTAACTACATGTATTCGCTGAAACACTTAGCACATGCGAAAACAATATTATTTCAAAATTAAAAGAGTTTTAGAAATATATTTTTATAGGTCTGGTTTTTTCTTTGGTTTTTTTTACGTTTGATCTGTCAACACTCTACCTATAGGCCGCGAATGTAAACTGACTTTGTTCAAATTTGGCACAATCATTACTTTCAAAGAAAGCATGACACTCTCGAATGTAAATGCATGACCGAATCACTACTGTCATATTGAAATGTGTGTTTTTAAATCTTTTTCTTCGATCGCTGCTTTCCTTGTTTCATGTTAAATGATGATCCATTGGAAGGAACATATTGAGTAAATGTACGTTATCACTGATACGGATTCAATATGTAATAATATTTCTCATGTTTAATCAATTTTTGACATATTATTTTCCAGTTGTATCAAACATCATTGATACCATTTTATTGATTCTGGAATTATTTGTAAAACTAAATAAGAGACGTGGGGTGGGGGGGGTATGAGGCTTTTAGAATGTATTACTGGGCCTATTTTTACTCATCTAGGCCCCAATCTCATCAGTGATGTCAAACGGATGCAAGCCTATATGCGATAAGGTCAATAACGGCTGCGAATCGTTTTCTCCACCTCATAAAAAAAACTCCTGCATCGATTTGGGTGACGTGGGGGGGGGGGGGGGTATGAGGCTTTTAGAGTGTGTTCATAGTTGAAGATATTACTGGGCCTATTTTTACTCATCTAGGCCTCAATCCCATTAGTGATGTCAAATGGGAGAGAGAGAGAGAGAGAGAGAGAGAGAGAGAGAGAGAGAGAGAGAAAGAGAGGGTTTAAGTCCACTCCACACAAATTAGGTCATTTCGGGACTAACATATGGTTTAATTTTATTTCAATAAAACGTTTGTGCGTAGGGGTCTTTAGCAGTGGGAGGAAACCGGAGGACCCGGAGAAAACCCACGAGGTTTGACAGGCGACCCTACACCTTGTCACGTACAACCGGGTATTTAAAACCACGCTAGTTGACTCAATGACATGCTGCGAATCGTTTTCTCCACCTCATTCAAAAAAACTCCTGCAACTATTGGGGCGACGTGCTGCACTATGATAATGCTGTGATTTTAAAGAATGTGACCCGATTTGGTTTTTTTACAATCCCCTTCCCACCCTGTCTTCTGAAATCATTTTTAAACTATCGCTCCAGTCATCTATAAATATTGGTGGGTGTCGTACACATGGCAATGAATGCTTACTTGTTCGATACCTCCCGACACCACTTTTTCTTCAAGGAATTAACTTAGCTAACTCACTTTGGTCCTGCTATTGTAATTCTAGATTATTTAAATATAATACCAAATATAATTCAATTGTGGACACAAAATGTTTCATTATTTTGAGAAAACAAATAATTAATCAACGTTTTCCTACTATCTCTTTTATATTTATCAAATCTACTACTTAGGCCTATATATGATGTAATGAGTACAGCCAATTACCCCTAAGTACCACTAGAATTTCCAGTCAACAAACTCGGTCGATGGTTGGGCTAAAATTTGGGAATAGTTTGTTTGACTGAAATAAAAAACGCACTAACTCAAATATGATTACATCGTTTTTTGTCTATTTTGATTATTTTCCCCCAAGTTCAAATCTGACAGTTGAAGTCACAATTTTATTGAGATTTTCCTTCCAATAGCAATACCCTAAACAACGTGTTGACCTCTCTTTGCGAGTAAGGTCGTCATCTAGGGTTAAGGGTCAACGACTGACGTCATCAACTGAAAACAATGGCCGTACTAATATAAACAACTTGAATTAAGTCTGTGTCCGATGCATAAAACTGATGACAGCATAGTATCTAGTCGCTTCAGTATTTGACATTTTCATGTGGCCTCGCCCAGTCGATAAAATCAATCAGTTAGTTCAGTCGAATAATCCAGTCGAATAAACCAGTCGAAAAGTTCAGTCGAATACTTCAGTCGAATAATTCAGTCGAATAAACAAGTCGCTCAATATTAAGCAGCGGTGGCAGCGGGCTAAGATAATATAGTAGCAAATCATGCTCGTAGCCATAGCTGAAGGAGCCGGGGGCATGGGGTAGGGACCGGGGGGCTTCCCAACTAATTTCAAGAAATGAAAAGAAATGAAATGGGGGTTCAACGTCCTTCTGTTCTGCTTGGAACTGGGCTAATGAAGACGGGCAGACGCCATACACTGTGCGATGAGGGAAATTTTGCCCGGACAGCGGCACTACGGCCTACTCTTATATCGAATTCCATCTGTCAAAGGGATCTTTTACGTCCACTCCAATGTAGACACGGGACCTCGGTTTTTCGTCCCATCCGAAAGACTAGACAGCTGTCCTTGTCCGCCTCGAAAAGAATAGAGTCCCTATATATGATATAAACGAAGAAAGGGGATGGGGTGGGGCGGGGGTGGGGGGGATGAGGTATTTGACATTTTCATGTGGCCTCGTCCAGTCGATAAAACCAGTCAGTTAGTTCAGTCGAATAATCCAGTCGAATAAACCAGTCGAATAATTCAGTCGAAAAGTTCAGTCGAATAAACCAGTCGAATAGTTCAGTCGAATAATCCAGTCGAATAATTCAGTCGAATAAACAAGTCGCTCAATATTAAGCAGCGGTGGCAGCGGGCTAAGATAATATAGTAGCAAATCATGCTCGTAGCCATAGCTGAAGGAGCCGGGGGCATGGGGTAGTGACCGGGGGGCTTCCCAACTAGTTTCAAGAAATGAAAAGAAATGAAATGGGGTTTTAACGTCCTACTGTTCTGCTTGGAACTGGGCTAATGAAGACGGGCAGACGCCATACACTGTGCGATGAGGGAAATTTTGCCCGGACAGCGGCACTACGGCCTACTCTTATATCGAATTCCATCTGTCAAAGGGATCTTTTACGTCCACTCCAATGTAGACACGGGACCTCGGTTTTTCGTCTCATCCGAAAGACTAGACAGCTGTCCTTGTCCGCCTCGAAAAGAATAGAGTCCCTATATATGATATAAACGAAGAAAGGGGGTGGGGTGGGGCGGGGGTGGGGGGGGGATGAGGTATTTGACATTTTCATGTGGCCTCGTCCAGTCGATAAAATCAGTCAGTTAGTTCAGTCGAATAATCCAGTCGAATAAACCAGTCGAATAATTCAGTCGAAAAGTTCAGTCGAATAAACCAGTCGAATAGTTCAGTCGAATAATCCAGTCGAATAATTCAGTCGAATAAACAAGTCGCTCAATATTAAGCAGCGGTGGCAGCGGGCTAAGATAATATAGTAGCAAATCATGCTCGTAGCCATAGCTGAAGGAGCCGGGGGCATGGGGTAGGGACCGGGGGGCTTCCCAACTAGTTTCAAGAAATGAAAAGAAATGAAATGGTGTTTTAACGTCCTACTGTTCTGCTTGGAACTGGGCTAATGAAGACGGGCAGACGCCATACACTGTGCGATGAGGGAAATTTTGCCCGGACAGCGGCACTACGGCCTACTCTTATATCGAATTCCATCTGTCAAGGGATCTTTTACGTCCACTCCAATATATACACGGGACCTCGGTTTTTTGTCCCATCCGAACGACCAGACAGCTGTCCTTGTCCGCCTCGAAAAGAATAGAGTCCCTATATATGATATGAACGAAGAAAGGGGGTGGGGTGGGGCGGGGGTGGGGGGGGATGAGGTATTTGACATTTTCATGTGGCCTCGTCCAGTCGATAAAACCAGTCAGTTAGTTCAGTCGAATAATCCAGTCGAATAAACCAGTCGAATAATTCAGTCGAAAAGTTCAGTCGAATAAACCAGTCGAATAGTTCAGTCGAATAATTCAGTCGAATAATCCAGTCGAATAATTCAGTCGAATAAACAAGTCGCTCAATATTAAGCAGCGGTGGCAGCGGGCTAAGATAATATAGTAGAGCAAATCATGCTCGTAGCCATAGCTGAAGGAGCCGGGGGCATGGGGTAGGGACCGGGGGGCTTCCCAACTAGTTTCAAGAAATGAAAAGAAATGAAATGGGGTTTAACGTCCTTCTGTTCTGCTTGGAACTGGGCTAATGAAGACGGGCAGACGCCATACACTGTGCGATGAGGGAAATTTTGCCCGGACAGCGGCACTACGGCCTACTCTTATATCGAATTCCATCTGTCAAAGGGATCTTTTACGTCCACTCCAATGTAGACACGGGACCTCGGTTTTTCGTCCCATCCGAAAGACTAGACAGCTGTCCTTGTCCGCCTCGAAAAGAATAGAGTCCCTATATATGATATAAACGAAGAAAGGGGGTGGGGTGGGGTGGGGGGGGATGAGGTATTTGAGATTTTCATGTGGCCTCGTCCAGTCGATAAAACCAGTCAGTTAGTTCAGTCGAATAATCCAGTCGAATAAACCAGTCGAATAATTCAGTCGAAAAGTTCAGTCGAATAAACCAGTCGAATAATTCAGTCGAATAATCCAGTCGAATAATTCAGTCGAATAAACAAGTCGCTCAATATTAAGCAGCGGTGGCAGCGGGCTAAGATAATATAGTAGCAAATCATGCTCGTAGCCATAGCTGAAGGAGCCGGGGCATGGGGTAGGGACCGGGGGGCTTCCCAACTAGTTTCAAGAAATGAAAAGAAATGAAATGGGTTTTTAACGTCCTACTGTTCTGCTTGGAACTGGGCTAATGAAGACGGGCATACGCCATACACTGTGCGATGAGGGAAATTTTGCCCGGACAGCGGCACTACGGCCAACTCTTATATCGAATTCCATCTGTCAAAGGGATCTTTTACGTCCACGCCAATGTGCACACGGGACCTCGGTTTTTCGTCCCATCCGAACGACTAGACAGCTGTCCTTGTCCGCCTCGAAAAGAATAGAGTCCCTATATATGATATGAACGAAGAAAGGGGATGGCGTGGTGCGGGGGGTGGGGGTGGATGAGGTATTTGACATTCTCATGTGGCCTCGTCCAGTCGATAAAACCAGTCAGTTAGTTCAGTCGAATAATCCAGTCGAATAAACCAGTCGAATAATTCAGTCGAAAAGTTCAGTCGAATAAACCAGTCGAATAGTTCAGTCGAATAATTCAGTCGAATAATCCAGTCGAATAAACAAGTCGCTTAATATTAAGCAGCGGTGGCAGCAGACTAAGATAATGTAGTAGCAAATCATGCTCATAGCCATAGATGAAGGAGCCGGGGGCATGGGGTAGGGGCCGGGGGGCTTCCCAACTAGTTTCAAGAAATGAAATGGGGTTTAACGTCCTACTGTTCTGCTTGGAACTGGGCTAATGAAGACGGGAATACGCCATACACTGTGCTATGAGGCAAATTTTGCCCGGACAGTGGCACTACGGCCTACTCTTATATCGAATTCCATCTGTCAAGGGATCTTTTACGTCCACGCCAATGTATACACGAGACCTCGTATGTCGTATGTCCGTCTTCATTAGCCCAGTTCCAAGCAGAACAGAAGGACGTTAAACCCCCATTTTATTTCTTTTCATTTCTTGAAACTAGTTTGGAAGCCCCCCGGTCCCTACCCCGTGCCCCCGGCTCCTTCGGGTATGGCTACGAGCATCATTTGCTACTAATTATCTTAGCCCGCTGCCACCGCTGCTTAATATTGAGCGACTTGTTTATTCGACTGAACTATTCGACTGGTTTATTCGACTGAACTTTTCGACTGAATTATTCGACTGGTTTATTCGACTGGATTATTCGACTGAACTAACTGACTGATTTTATCGACTGGACGAGGCCACATGAAAATGTCAAATACCTCATCCCCCCCCCCCCCGCCCCACCCCATCCCCTTTCTTCGTTCATATCATATATAGGGACTCTATTCTTTTCGAGGCGGACAAGGACAGCTGTCTAGTCTTTCGGACGGGACGAAAAACCGAGGTCCCGTGTCTACATTGGAGTGGACGTAAAAGATCCCTTTGACAGATGGAATTCGATATAAGAGTAGGCC
Organism: Patella vulgata; assembly: GCF_932274485.2. Classification (NCBI taxonomy): domain Eukaryota; kingdom Metazoa; phylum Mollusca; class Gastropoda; family Patellidae; genus Patella; species Patella vulgata. The sequence goes on from NC_065885.2 coordinate 13,645,208, forward strand.
GTAGTGCCGCTGTCCGAGCAAAATTTCCCTCATCGCACAGTGTATGGCGTCTGCCCGTCTTCATTAGCCCAGTTCCAAGCAGAACAGTAGGACGTTAAAACACCATTTCATTTCTTTTCATTTCTTGAAACTAGTTGGGAAGCCCCCCGGTCCCTACCCCATGCCCCCGGCTCCTTCAGCTATGGCTACGAGCATGATTTGCTACTACATTATCTTAGTCTGCTGCCACCGCTGCTTAATATTAAGCGACTTGTTTATTCGACTGAATTATTCGACTGAACTATTTGACTGAATTATTCGACTGGACGAGGCCACATGAAAAAGTAAAATACCTCATCCCCACGTATCCCCATCGCATCACCTTTCTATCATATATAGGGACTCTATTTTTTTCGAGGTGGGGGTGGGGGGCGGGGGAATATTAGTATCTACTTAAGTACATGTATCACTTAAGACTGGTGAAGACCTCTCCCACCCCTCCTCCCGATCCCCTGGCTCCTACGGTTATGGCTTAAGCATCGCTTAAATACCTATATTATCAAACTACTTTTGCCAAAAAAATTGGGCTTGAAACTAGTTTGAAAGCCCCCCACCCCCCAGCTACTACCCTATGACCCCATATTGGATTAGTGTTAACGACACTCACGTATCTGACTTGTTTTATCGACTTGCATGAGGATACAAGAAGAAGTCTCATCAAATAACTCAATCGTATAATTCGGTCGATATTTGAGCCAGCTCACAGTGTCAATGTGTTATATTTAGTGCTCACATGGAAAAGGATAAAAAAGAAAAAAATTTGTACACAAAAACAACTTTAAGTTATCTGTTTTTTGACATTAGGTATAAGTTCTAATTAGTCTTTTAAAAGTATTAAAAGATTCTAAAATAAATATAGAAATAAAATAAAAGAATAAAACTAAATAATTGGATCTGTAAATTTTTCTAGCAAGATTTATTCAATCAATATAATATACATAATCTAAAGATACATTATTTATGGGGTCTGAAAACATTCCAGGTCTTATATACATGTAATTTCATTTCCCGTAAGAAATTATTTACAGAAATATAAATACATTGTATTTCAAACAACAAACTTAAAAAGGTGAAAACAACATAAACATAATGCCATATGACAAGTATATACAGATTTCAATATTATATACATGGGCGTTGAAAGGGTTACACATTTGACCAAGATCGAATCAACAATGATAACGAATCAACTTACACTATACTGAGCTTTCTAGGAATTATATATTTGAATATCATCATATCATTGGATGCCATCATATACAAGAGCCTGTAAATAAACAAATTTTAAAAAAGAAAAATAAAGAAAAAAAGATCTTCAATTAGAGATGCAAGGCGCTCCCCATTATTATACAGTTGAAGTTACAACACCTAATATACTATTCAAAAAAAGTAGGGGATATTTGATTTTTAAGTGTTATTAAAGTCACCTAATGAAACTGACGAAGAAACAAATGACAAAATGAAATGAAGTTCACATTCATCGATTTATTCCAAATGATCGTTAGACTAAGTAAGGCACAGACTGACCATTATAAGGGTAAAATGATACCCGGGGTCAAACAGCAAAGTTACCACAGCATCACAACCAAGTCAGTAACGGGTAAATCCTCCTCTGTTTGCCAAACAAGCATTGATCCGACGTGGCATACTCCTAATGAGACGTCTAAGGTCATTTTGGTCCAGATTGTCCCATTCCTGTTGCAACGCAACAGCAAGTTCTTGGACATTGGCAGGACGTTGTTGACGTTGACGTAACCTCTGTCCAAGCATGTCCCAGACATGCTCGATGGGGGAGAGGTCGGGACTCAGTGCTGGCCAAGGTAATGTGGTGATGTTCTGTTGTTGGAGGTAACCTGTAACGATCCTGGCCCTGTGACATCTTGCGTTGTCATCGTGGAAGATGAAACGGCGGCCATGACGTCGTGCGAACGGCATAACATGGACTGCCAAGATGTTGTCCCGGTAGTACTGGCCTGTAACACGCCCTGCAACAACATGTAAAGCCGTTCTTCCAGCAACAGTGATGCCTCCCCACACCATAACAGAACCACCCCCAAATCGATCATGTCTGATGACGTTAACGTCTTGGAAGCGCTCGTTTCGACGACGCCACACCCTCCTACGTCTGTCCAAAAAATCAACAGTGAACCTTGACTCATTTGAAAACATCACATTGCTCCAGCGTCGATTATCCCAGTGTTGACGATCCCTACACCAACGACGTCTTGCCTGAATGTGATGATCTCTCAAACAAGGGATCACGCGAGGACGTCGGGCGCGAAGGTGACCCCTATGCAGTCGATTCCGAATCGTCTGGCCACTCACTCTCACACCAGTGTCTGTTTGAAGACGAGCGCTGATCTGATTTGCTGTGATGACACGATTTCTCAAGGCCAAGGTACGGATAAATCGATCCTGGGCTTGAGTTGTCGCCCTTGGTCGACCTGAGCGTGGTCTGTCCTGTACAGATTGTGTATCACGGTATCTGGACCATAGCCTGCTTATGACAGACTGAGAAACATTCATCGCCCGCGCCACAACCGCCTGTGTTGTGCCGATCTGTAGCATGCCAAGGGCACGTAACCTTTCATTTTGGGTAAGCCGACGCATATCAAAATTTGTTTTCTGGTCACTAAAACAATTAAACTGATGTTTCCACCCTGGAATTCAATGCCACAATGACTGTAACATTCAAAGTCAGAGTCGTGCAAATCTTGGGTTGGACCCCCATGATGATCCCAAGCATCACATGCATTCCATGCGGTAGCTATTGGTGCGTTTGGGCGTCACATGTAACTGGAAATGTTTCTTCTGTTAGGTTCTATAGTGACTTTTTTCGTAGTCATTTGCATATTTTAGTATTATGCCCCCAAAATCAAATATCCCCTACTTTTTTTGAATAGTATATTATGTAAAGAAAGTTCAATATCCTTCTAAAATTAACGGATATAAGAATAATAAACTTTCGACACTATTATATAGTATATACAATCAGAAATATGTGACAATTAGTTAATTCGTATATGTACGAAACAAGATTATGGGGTATAGATAGTTGAATATATATATAGTTCGTTAATAACGTTATATTCAAAGACATCTATTTATTTACAGGTGATACTTTGATATTTTAGTTTGTTTTAGAGTTGGTGTGCGTGGGGGGGGGGGGGGTATTTTGATCATTCTTCTGGTTTTATTATCCTGTTACTTCTTTCATTATTCTGTTTCTCTTTGTTTTAGACCGAACTGTATTGCATCTTGATTAGTTGGACTTGTTGCAAATTTTGTCACAAATTTGCAGACTTTTTCACAACGTAATTAGTTACAGATGTTTTATTACTTTCTTTTGTTTTGTTTTTTTAATTTATTACTTAATTGCCTCTTCTGTGTATTGCCGAAGAAGAGTTTGACTCAGAGTCTAGACACTGAGTCTAGCTCTTCACAAGCAATACACAAAAAAACATACTTAAAAGCAGCCCCCTTTTGGACACATTTCATATATGTGGAAGTGGACGTTAAACACATAGCATAGTAGTAGTAGGCCAGTTAATACGTGCCCCTAACGTTTTTAGAACGTAGTGTTTTATAATATTTCATGGAATTAACACAATGTGCCGTTAAATATGGATGATATTGATGACCATACTGTAAGTATTACAACATCATTTACTTTTCAGACGGAGGTATTTTCTTTCCGTTGCTAATGTAATGGTTCGGGCTTATAATTACATTATTTTATCATTTTTTCTATACTATTTAGGCATATAAATCCATTAATTTTTGCATAATATTGGAAAATGGCGTGTCCCTTACTCTCTTAAAAACGAGAACGGGGGTATGCTATAGACGCTTTTTTTTTTAAGGTACATTGAAAGTAGAGCTTAACTGAAATTAAATCTGGAACCTTTCGTAGTGATACAAGTATATGTGATAAATATCATAAATAAATGTGATAAATATTAAAGAGCTAAAAGAAGGAAAACTGATTGACCCGGATCCATTACCAAATTCATATTGACCATTATGCAAAATATTTTAATTTAGTTCTGTATTGCTATCTAGATGGAATGAGTCACAGTGTCTATCAATAAAATATGCTTCAAAACTACAGAGACAAGTTTACTAAAAACTTGGAATTAAATGATATCATACCTCCTGTCCAAAGCGCACTGACAATTTATTATTAAGATTATCATCAATAAGTACATGTAAAAGTGTATTAGGTTTCTCAACATTTTACCAGGCATTTGGTACCATTTGTAGGTAAGGGTTGCTATTAAAATTAATGCAAAATGATATCAATGGAAATATAATTAACATAACTAAATCGAGATCTTATAAATTCCCACCAATTCTGAAGAAGTCAAAATAATTATGGTCATACAAATTGCTCATAACGGCCAAAAAAATAAGAGATAAAAAAGCCAAACCCCAAATGATATTTATGAACATGTATATAACATAATAGATAATAGCATAACATAGATAGATTACCTGAACATTATCTTAATACGTTAATTTACAGACATTTAATGTAATAAAAACTATAATATTTCACATACATAATATTATATTGAATAAAACATTAAAATTAAAACATTTTTTTCAATAATATTTCGCATACATAATATATCTAAAACATAATTCATAGTTTATAGATATAGCAAGGGCTTTTTCACGATAAACCATTGACCGGATTTAGCAAGCAAAGGCAATTGTATTGTGGTTGAAGAAAAATCATATCGCCACGTAAAAAAAACATTGCATCTTCATTTAACTATATAAAATTTGTAAATATATCTTAACCTAAAATAAATTTTGTAATATTGCAATTGAACTACAATAAGTTAAATAATATATTTAGATTATCAATTTGCATCACAAAATACACTGGTCATATTATAGAAAGTAGAACACCGAATACAAAATGTAAAAGATGTTTCTGAACATAAGAAGATACGCGTCTGTTTGTGTCACGATTGAATTTGTTATTATACAATAGAAAGTGATAAGGTCGTGGTGGACACATCGGAATAGTCAACCAAGTCTGTCTGTAACCGATTATTACACTGATCGATTTTGATTTGTTTTATAGCATTTTCAAAGACTTTTTTCAATATGATTTTTGACAAACACATACGAATTACTATGTAGAATGATGTAGTAAATTATATTTCGTATGTATGTAATACAAATCGGACCCCGATATAAATCCTGTAATGGAGTTTCATTTCTTTTCATTTCTTGAAACTAGTTGGGAAGCCCCCCGGTCCCTACCCCATGCCCCCGGCTCCTTCAGCTATGGCTACGAGCATGATTTGCTACTATATTATCTTAGCCCGCTGCCACCGCTGCTTAATATTGAGCGACTTGTTTATTCGACTGAACTATTCGACTGGTTTATTCGACTGAACTATTCGACTGGTTTATTCGACTGGATTATTCGACTGAACTAACTGACTGGTTTTATCGACTGGACGAGGCCACATGAAAATGTCAAATACCTCATCCCCCCACCCCCGCCCCACCCCACCCCCTTTCTTCGTTCATATCATATATAGGGACTCTATTCTTTTCGAGGCGGACAAGGACAGCTGTCTGGTCGTTCGGATGAGACGAAAAACCGAGGTCCCGTGTCTACATTGGAGTGGACGTAAAAGATCCCTTTGACAGATGGAATTCGATATAAGAGTAGGCCGTAGTGCCGCTGTCCGGGCAAAATTTCCCTCATCGCACAGTGTATGGCGTCTGCCCGTCTTCATTAGCCCAGTTCCAAGCAGAACAGTAGGACGTTAAAACACCATTTCATTTCTTTTCATTTCTTGAAACTAGTTGGGAAGCCCCCCGGTCCCTACCCCATGCCCCCGGCTCCTTCAGCTATGGCTACGAGCATGATTTGCTACTATATTATCTTAGCCCGCTGCCACCGCTGCTTAATATTGAGCGACTTGTTTATTCGACTGAATTATTCGACTGGATTATTCGACTGAATTATTCGACTGAACTATTCGACTGGTTTATTCGACTGAACTTTTCGACTGAATTATTCGACTGGTTTATTCGACTGGATTATTCGACTGAACTAACTGACTGATTTTATCGACTGGACGAGGCCACATGAAAATGTCAAATACCTCATCCCCCCCCCCACCCCCGCCCCACCCCATCCCCTTTCTTCGTTTATATCATATATAGGGACTCTATTCTTTTCGAGGCGGACAAGGACAGCTGTCTAGTCGTTCGGATGGGACGAAAAACCGAGGTCCCGTGTCCACATTGACGTGGTCGTAAAAGATCCCTTTGACAGATGGAATTCGATATAAGAGTAGGCCGTAGTGCCGCTGTCCGGGCAAAATTTCCCTCATCGCACAGTGTATGGCGTATGCCCGTCTTCATTAGCCCAGTTCCAAGCAGAACAGTAGGACGTTAAAACACCATTTCATTTCTTTTCATTTCTTGAAACTAGTTGGGAAGCCCCCCGGTCTCTACCCCATGCCCCGGCTCCTTCAGCTATGTCTAAGAGCATGATTTGCTACCATATCATCTTAGCCCACTGCCACCGCTGCTTAATATTGAGCGACTTGTTTATTCGACTGAATTATTCGACTGAACTATTCGACTGGTTTATTCGACTGAACTTTTCGACTGAATTATTCGACTGGTTTATTCGACTGGATTATTCGACTGAACTAACTGACTGATTTTATCGACTGGACGAGGCCACATGATAATGTCAAATACCTCATCCCCATCGCCCCCCTAACCCAACATATCATATATAGGGACTCTATTCTTTTGGAGGTGGACAAGGACAGATGTCTAGTCGTTCGGATGGGACGAAAAACCGAGGTCCCGTGTACACATTGGCGTGCACTTAAAAGATGGGGGCATATGGGGATGAGGGAAAAAGTCAAGCATGACTTTATTAAGCCGCGGTGGCAATAACTAAGATAACACCTTAAAGTTTTAATTTGAACAATCAAATTTGAACATGAGGGGACGTAAAAAATAAACAAAAACAATGATAAAAGATATTGGAATTAGTGCGTTTTTTCTTTAACTTATACAGATTACAAACGATTCCAAAATTTTAATAAGCCATCGACCGGTTTATTCGACTGACTATTTGTTTTGGACTTAGGGTCGACTCAGTACAGCTGTATTTTTGTGACTTGTAGAAAGAGACTAGGACAATAAGTCGACATCTCGACGTTACGATAAAAATAACACGATGATACGACAGAATAAAGTGTCGTATGATTGCGTCTATACTGTCGTGATGTCGTGTTGTCGCGTTATGAAAAGGGCGAGATTTTACATGGCCACTATCAGCCACCATACTAATCAGTATAAGTTAAAGAATAAATAGTTTGTTGACTGGAAATTCTAGTGGTACTTAGGGGTAATTGCGCAGTCTTGATAAAGACTTGAAATACTTGACTACATTATATCTGTTCATTTCCGCTATGTCCATTGCGCAGGTGCACGTTTCAAGTCGCCATTTTGGAGCCGAAATTTAAACGGATCTTGTTGACAATTTAAAAATATGTGTACACAACAATATATTAAGTGATTACCGAGATGCGATTAAGAAAATAGTATAATTAAGGCTTATTTCTCACAATGGTTTGGTGGATTTTGACATCTTTGTACTCGTTTCTTGTACATTCTATCTTAGATTTTGTATTTTTCATTTTTGTCGACATCGTCGCCAAAACAGTGTTGAAAGAAGCAGTGTAAGAATTATTATTTTATTTATAAGCCCAACTTAGCCTAATCCATTTTTTTTAATAATTTATATTTCACACCCTTGCAGATTGTATGATAATAAATAAATAAATAGAAGAAATAAAAAGAGTATGTAACAATGATTACAATGGCAGTATTTTCATATCATATGTAATCTAATTATCATTATCTATGTTGATAATAATGAATAATGATCATAATGTTGCTCCTGCTTGAATTATTGTCAAGTCAGTAGCTGTAGCAGTGTAGGGCAATCTGATTAAAACACAGATCCAACAAATGTATTTCATAGTTAAAAAAATTGTGTTTTACTTATCTTTACTACACTAGTGTAGTAGTAGTTCAGCTCTGAACGTAGGTCTCATTTTACACTCGACCTCTACGTTCAGGGACTGTCCTATTGAATCCTTGTCGAAAATCTAATCGCTACCCAGTCAATTTTACTGGGCAACTTTTTACTGCTAACCGGTCGCATGTCAGTCCCTGTGAACGCCTGAACAATATAAATGAACATCTTAGGGAGAAAATAAGACCTTGCTTACCTGGCTAGAGTCAGTATGAGCGACACAACACGCTGTTCTAACCGACTTGGTGGACATCATTGAAAGGGTAACGCACAAATTTAAGAACTCGGCCATATAAGATGAAACGAAATTTAGGTGAGCCTGGGAGAAAAAAAAATGAAAACTTTGAAAAGTTGAGAATCTTCAGTGATTTATTGCTTTGCCTAGCTAAATTACAATAATTTACAATCAAATTCTTTCAAAAATTCCAATTTTTTCGCACCAGGCTTACCTAAATTTCGTTTCATCTTATATGGCCGAGTTCTTAAATTTGTGCGTTACCCTTTCAATGATGTCCACCAAGTCGGTTAGAAGACGGAGACATATTTTTTAACAGCGTGTTGTGTCGCTCATACTGACTCTAGCCAGGTAAGCAAGGTCTTATTTTCTCCCTAAGATGTTCATTTATATTGTTCAGGCGTTCACAGGGACTGACATGCGACCAGTTAGCAGTAAAAAGTTGCCCAGTAAAATTGACTGGGAAGCGATTAGATTTTCGACAAGGATTCAATAGGACAGTCCCTGAACGTAGAGGTCGAGTGTAAAATGAGACCTACGTTCAGAGCTGAACTAGTGTAGTAGTAGTATCTGGAACAGTTGTTGTATAACCCATGTTATGACTATGTTTAATGTGAGGGATTAGCCAATGAAACAATCTGTTGCAGCAAGTTCTTGGTGTGCGGTGTGCACAGAACTGTGGGTATCCCCAGAACTGTGGGTATCCCACTAGAAACATCAACATTTTTTTGTTAATCAAAAGTCTGACATCATACGGTCAAAAACCGTTCATATAACACCTGACACAACCTCTCACTACAACTGGTCAGGTCAGATCTTCATGAAGTGAAGGCCATCGAAAGTATAAAAAATGAAACAAAATATACATCATGCAGATCTGTATTTTAATCTGATTACTGAGTAGGGATGAACAGGAATGGTTACAAGACAGAGACCGTTCTTAAAGGAACTACATATAAATTAATGATTATATTAGAATTAGATGCTCACATTAAATGCTGATTTTACTATTTGAATATTCTATTATCTAAGTCATTGTTTACGTCAAATGCAATTTTTTTTGCACTGGTTTTGGTGCATTTTGCAGATAACACAAAATTAAATATATTTGCTAATTTTTCTTTTTACATTACAGGAGTGATGAAGAGAAGCGGAGGATTTGGTTATTTGAATCGGCAGCTTTAGTTTGTTTGTCTGTAGTGATCTACTTAATTGACCATACACCTGTGGTTCTGATACCTTTAACACTATTCACCTTTCTTTATACACAATTGTATCGGCGTGTTGACTTCCGCTATTGGTGGAACTTAGTCATAACACGATGGGAAGAAGCACAGCAACACAAGGAGAGTATGATCCAAAGGAAGAAGCATCAGTTGCAACAGAAATCCCCACCTGGGGCACCAGTCTTAAGAACCATACCACATCCAGCATACTACCCTCATGTACATACTCCCACAGCAGGGGGATTCCCACCCAATGTCACAGTGTCCCCAGGATTGGACAGAAACACATTTATAGTAAGTCATAACCAGGGACTCTATCCTAATTTAGATCAATTTAAGACAAAGCAAAATGAATTGCCAAATTACCGTAGTAAATTTACTGATTCAGGAGGGGTGGGGAATAGTTATCTACAGGATACCTCCAATCCTTTCAAGCGTAATAATTATGACCAGAAACCTGGAGAAGTTCATGTGAAAAACAATGCTTTTGAAACAGAATTGAGGCGACGTCCACTTAGAGCTGAGAACAATAGAATATTATCTAAAATTCCTGACCTTTATTCTTCTGGTAGTTTTCTTAAATCAAAAGTTTTAAATGTGTTTGGACTTGGATCTGGTCCTGCTGACAGTAAACCACCTGGTATAAGGAACAATGGCCAGAATCTGTGTTTTATTAACTCTGTTGTTCAGTGTTTAGCTCGTAGCCCGCATTTAGTACAGTGTTTATCTGTTGACTCTGCTAAAGAATTAGAGTGTAGTGTTTCAGAATCGATTTTATTAACATCATTTGTTGAACTATTACACCAGTGTAGTGTTGACCCTGCAACAAACACTATCTCCAGCTTAGATCCAGCAGCATTTAGACAATCAGCTTCAGCTCTCAATCCACAAATTGTATCGTCACCTGGACAACCACAGACTCAACAAGATGCTGCAGAATTCCTGATGTGGATACTGGACACTGTGCATAATATTTTAAATAAGAATAGAAAGGCCCTACAATCTGGTATAGTTTTATTAAAGTCCCCCTCTATTAGTATTAATCCTTTTTAAATTCCCTCAATATTAAACTTAACTTTGCATGTTCGCCATTGTCACGCTTCACTAGAGTGTATTTTGTATTATTGATGGTAATGGTATAATTCACTTTTCACTGATATACTTTTCACCTTTGGTTCATTTTTGTTTTCAATTTATATGTATGTAGCATATGAATATATGCAACATTGTGGAAATAACTAACCTACATGACCAATGCATACATGTACATACACAAAAAAAATAGAGACTTGCCATGTACATGTACTCCAGCATTTAGAATATGTGTAAGACAACATGTATCTTTACGTGTATCTAGTGTTCTTAATTGTCACTAGACGTCAGAATTGGTGTTTTAAATTTAATATATAATATAATGATGCATTTTTTGTCACAAAGTTTTCTGTGTGCATTTAAATACTAATTTTTTGCACTAAATCAAATTTAGTATGTTGAATATTTGTGGATGTACTTGATTTGCCTAGATTTTCATGTTCTAACACTACATTGTAACTGTGCAAACATCTGAAATTCCCACAAGATTATTTACACTGTACATGTATCTGTAGTTTCATCCATATTTCACCTCTCAACTTCGGTTATTTTCAATCATACATTATAATAAGTCAGCAGCTAGCTTCCTGTACATCTGTATACAAATTTAGCAATCCCTATCATATGTAATTACACAAATTAGAATACTGTACATGTATAGCAATTGATCAAAATTATTTGTTCAGCTCACACAACTGATCGAGAAAAAATTAATTTGTAATAACATAAAGTATGTGTATTTAATAGTACATATTTTCAACAGTTATTGGGGTACAAAACCATCTTTATTCTTGTGTGTCAAATCTTGAAAAATGAATAATTTTGTTTAATTCTGGTTTTCAGATAAACACCAACAACAGTGTGGTAATGAACGATTCAGCACCTCATCTCTGGCAATGCTGAAGAAAATATATGGAGATTTAAATAAAAAGAGAATTAAAGATTTAAAATTAGCATGTCAATGTGAGGTAAACATAATATTGTAATTAACAGACCTATTCTTCTTGTGATATTGCAGTTTAAAAATTATTTGATACTAAAATGACAAAAGATGAAAAGGTCGACAAGTATTATTTTATGGTTGAAATGTCTGCAGTGCAAGAGTTATTTCCCTTCTTAAAATGAATTTCTTGAGTTTGCTGTCAACGTAATACAATTAGCACACATGCATGTAGCTTTGTTATTACATACATGTACATGTACAAATTTACTATTGTTGGTGTGACTCTAAAAAAGCTACCAGTACCGGTATCTAAAATTTTTGACATTTTCAGGAGAGACAGAAAACTTTATGCTACAAAAATGTATGTTAGAAACCATCATTGTTTTGGAACTCAATATTTAAATGTGTTATTGAAATCTTATTTGGGAATGATGATTCGGTACCTCGTTGTTAAGCTAGAAAGATGCATTTTCCCAATGGTATCACAACAGAGCTGTGGGTTTTAATCTATTTTGCCCTGATATACTATTTTGGTAATGATATACATGTACCATCATGTAATACCATATTTTGAGTAATAGTGCTATCAAAACATGACAGCAATATGAACAAAAAGTGGTCATAATTCTAAAATAAAAAAAAAGTTCTCAAAAATACATCATACCTTTATTAAATTAAGCTTACAATATATTTATGTGTAGGCACTAACTTCAGATTTATTTTGTTCTTCAGATTGAGCTAGCAAATGGTTTAGAAAATGATTCTTATGCAGAACCAATACAGAGATTGTCTGACTTAGAATGGCTGACACATAAACATGAGAATGATTCATCTGTTGATGACTTGTTTAAAGGACAAATTGTTGAAGCTTATCACTGTTTACTGGATAATCACATATCGGTTAAAATGCAGGCATTCAATATTTTACCGGTACCTATCATAGCACCCAGTGTTACATCTGGTCTTGTTTTATTGGATGATTGTTTTACTAGTTTCTGTCATGTCGAACATTTGTTTGGACAGGATGACTTACAATGCTCTGTTTGCGTTAGCGATTCCGGAAAGAAAACACCCGGAATGATAACACGGACACAAACACTAAAAAATGCAGCAAGTACTCCACAAAATTTAGTCAAAGGTCGCCCTGACTCCGCCTTCCATTCTCCCTCCACATCACAAATGATGTCACCAATAATTGGTATAAGAGACATTGTCAATGATAGTGGTTATTATGATAATGTTTTTAAAACTTCCACACCCATTTCTGAATTGAGTAATGACAAAAAGAAAAATTCTAAAGATGTCCAAAGAAGATGTTTGTTACGTCAGTTGCCAGAATGTCTTACTATTCAACTACTGAGGTTTACGTACAATGCTCGAAGCGGACGTTCTAAGAAGATCCGAACGCCTGTCAGCATTCCACGGAAAGGTTTAGATCTAAGGTCTATAATTTATGATATGGTAACAGATCGAGAAGACATGACCGCACCATCTGGCAGCCATCTTTACGATCTCTATGGTATCTGTTTGCATCTGGGTGGCGAGAGTACAAATAACGGACATTATATTAGTTATTGTTTGAATGATAATAAAAACTGGTATCGCTTCGATGATGAAAAAGTATCGCAGGTTAATATGGCTGAAGATATTAATTCACGAGAAGTGAGAGAAAATAGTTACTTGTTATTTTATAAGCAGGTGGAACGAAACTAACAGAGAATAGAAAAGGTCAAAATTTAATCTCTTTGTTTGTAGCTAGTGACAATATTAAAAATCTGATCTCAAATACTTCAAAAGTTGCTTATGAGATGAAACAAAACATAAAGGATATTGCGTTGTGCTATATTTTATATTCATGGTCATTTCTTCATTCTTTCCTCTAATGAAAAATTGCTCTTATTGAAAATAGGCTAAAATTAGGTGGATTGATACATTTATATAATTTTGCATGTTTTAATGGCAGGTTAACATAAACATTGTTGACAGATTGTTTCATGGTGTGGCATGGCCTGTTATACTGATAAAACCACAGGGGCAGGTGGAGTTGATTTTTAACTAAATTTAATTGTTACAAGATGTTGAAATTGTTCAATTAGAAAAGAATTGTTGTCCTTGCCTAATTGAATTACAGTACATTTTGAAAAAGATTTCTTGCTAGATCAATAAGCCAAAAGTCTAGTATATTCTAATTATTTTGCAAACTTGACTATATTTCTTAAATTTGAAACATGACATTTGTTATAAATCAAGTAGCCTACTCCTGTCTTGTGTTTATTAAACAGCTTTCTAAATGTATCAGTCGACCTTGCAAGAGTTATTTCCCCCTGACCTTTCTGCCTTATTTCAATCGCTCATTTTGTTACTGATAGAGATAAGTGATCAGTGTCTTCAGTTAGGAGTGTTTCATTTTAGAGATTCGTTTACAATTCTACACAATATGAACTGTTTAATGTGGAATTTGGTGCAATCAAACACAGAATTATTGCTTACAGAATAAAAAAAAGGATGATTTCTAACAGTACTTCAATGTACATGATTTCTAACAGTACTTCAATGTATATGATTTCTAACAATACTTCAATGTACATGATTTTTAACAATACTTCAATGTACATGATTTCTAACAATACTTCAATGTACATGATTTCTAACAATACTTTAATGTACATGATTTCTAACCATTCTTCAATGTACATGATTTTTAATTGTAATTCATGGTACATGATTTAAATTGTATTTTAATGTGCATGATTCTCATCTCTCATCATATTTAAGTCATGTGTTATCATACATGTGTACATCTTAACCCTTTCACTGCCAATTACAGATTTATCTGTCCCATCGCATATTTCCATGCTGATGCTAGATTTAATAGATGAGACGAGGTAAATTGTATAAGTTACAAAATTGAGTATAATGTTATACGTGTATGTTTATATTTATTGTCATGCTCGGTACCAGTATCATATTTTTGTATTTTATTTGAAACCACAATTTGATATTTTTGATTTTATACTCTGATAACTTTACTAATAATTGATGAATAGGCATTAGTTATTTATAACTTTTCCTCTATAGATCTGAATCTTTGGTGCTTTATTTTCTTGGACAGATAGGAATGTGTGTGCATAACAAAACAAAGCTGGTTTATACGCATATATTACACTACTGTTTCATTTCATGTGTCTTTAAATCTTGGCACTGTTAAATAATTCCAGTCTTTAAGTGGCTTACTCTCGATGTGGTTTGTCATATCTTGATCAAGGAAAACCGGTCGGTCTATAGTGTGTGCAGGCCTTTAGAATTAAATTTAGAAGAAACATTTTGTTCGTTTGTATGTTCTAGTAATTGATCCTCTTTGATAATTTAATCTAAATTAGGATTAGATATTATATATTAATGTAATTTAATCACTTTCATCAAAAGATTTTAAACTAAAAAGCTTTGGTCCTGTTAAACAACATGCAGTGTATTTGTATGAGCTTTCACTGAACTCCTTCAATACCACTATACATGTAAATCGTAATGATTCATAAATTTTAACTTCAAATGTTTTATCTCTGCATTTTATAAGCAGATTTCACATGGTTTGGGCTATCATAATATATTTGAACATATTGAAATTACCTGTGTGGTAACATCAAATTAAAATATAATTTTATGTAAGATCAAAAGCAATTGTCAAAGTGATAGTGCATGTAGTATTGATGACCCCAAACTGTATTTAGTTTTGTAAATATTCTGTTATATTATTTAAAGGGGCATTATGTAAGATTTAGATAAAAAGAGCTGGCCATTCTCGCTATAATATTTCAAAAATAGATAAAGCAAAATGAATATATTGAAAATTTCATTAAAATTATGTTATTTTGGTTTTCGTTTTGACAAGATGTGTGCATTGATCGTAACCACCGTACTGGTTGTTCGAGCCTTAGTCTCGCTTCTCCATTTTTAAATTAAATCTTCAAAAGGCTGAACCGTTCTGATCTACTTAAAATCAGAGCAATCAAATGGCATCGAGAGTTGATTATGGTCTTGTTATGTTAAAAAATGTCTAATTACATAACATTTCAGACCTAAACTAAAGACCTGCAATAGCCAGATTTAGCTCTTACATAATGCCTGTTTAACAGGTTATTAGTTTTCTTAAAAAATTTTAAGAAACGCCATTTTTTCGGGATGTGTCTCACTATTCAGATGAAATAAGGTTGTGATACTTGTACTAAATTTAAGTTGCTTGGATCAACTGATGATTTTTCAGATTCTTCCTTCATTAAGGACTACTCATTTTTAATTTACTAAGCAGATGGATATTAAAAGACCTTTAAAATGTGGGATTCTATTTGGTGGGGCAGATTTTAAAAAATATTTAGCATGCTTTTTATTTTTTATTTATTTATTTTTTTTGAGTCTGTATATTTTATGGAAGCATAATGTAGATTTTGTTTGTATAGGAGTCAAAATACACCCAACACCTCAGTATTTTAAATATGCCAAGCCTTACAAATTGTCCTTTGCGGTGCTATTCATTCAAAGGAAAATTCAGCTTGTTAGTATCAGAATTACATACATGTAAGTACATATAAAAACTTGGTAGTCTATCTTATTTAGCACGTCATATTTAAAAAGCAATAAAAAGAAAATATCAAGGGCAATTTGATTGATCAGTAACCTTATTTGATCTAGAGATTCTGGAGGAATTTTGTAGGAATATTACTGACATAATTTTGAATAACATATGAAGAATAACAAAGTACACCTATTTTTTTTATTACATACGAATTTAAATATTTTGTTGACAAGTGATTATTAAATTGTGATCTGAAACCACCTGCTTAAATAACAGGAAGAGTTATGCCCCTATATTTTCTGTAAAAATGTCCAACAAGAAAAATTTTGAAATCCCAACACTGTTCTGGACACTGGTTTTAAGGAAAAGATGTCCAATGGGACGTAAAAATAATAAAATCAAATGTAAATGACATCTGATCTTAATTTGATTAATAGTGAGACACATTTTTGTTTATTATGAATTCTTAAAGGCAGCATTTAGAAATCCTCATCAAAAATAATCAATATGGTTGATATTGAAAGTTGATAATGATTTTGTTCTGTAGATAATGTAGCTCATTTTGTTAATTTTTTTTCCCCCAAAGAAAATAGTTTGAAAGTTTTAAATTAATGTTAGTTGTTTGTATTTTAATGTAATTATGATATTGCAGGATTTATTGTTATAAAATGCAATTAATGTTATAAGTTTTTTTGTTTATACATGTATGTAGATAGTTTGACTTTCTAAATTCAGGACATTTTACTTATAAACTTGATGTAAATGCTTCAAAAAATTATACTATAATAGTGCATCTTCAAAATGAAACAGAAACAAACTTTACTGAAGAGAAAATATACTTTTGACACTCACAAGCTGCAGAAATTGAACCTAACTTTTTATAGAAAAGAATACATTTGTATAGAAAAAAAATGTTTAAGGGAAAAGTTGGTTGTTTTAAGACCTGATCTTAATGCATTATTTTCTTTATAAAATATAATGGAAAACTTTTGTACATCAATCTATTAATTCTTGAGCATACGTGTGGTTACTTACCTTATGTTTAAAAAAAAGTTAGGATGCATATTTTTAGTTTATATTTAAGAGAAAGTCTGTAAAGATAAATTTTACTGATTTTTATCTGAAAGTAATTACAAATAAAATGATGATGATGACAGCATTAATGTAAATCAAAAACATTACAATATTCCATGACGATTATAGGATATTGTTGTTGTGCATTGAAATCCACCATTGCCTTTGTTTATGTTGTTGATTAAATGCCCTTTCAAGCTTGATAGATATATTAACCGTAAAGATACATTATGGGAGATTAGATAAAGAGCTAGTAAATAATGTAAAGGGAATTTGCTGAAAATTTCAGTCAAATTGATCCACCCTGAACAGAGTATTTAGCGATTGAATTTTGGGCCTAGCCTCAATCATCATTACTGAAGTCGGTACAATAAAAAACATAGTTTAGATCATCCATTTTTTGATTTAATCAGAAGCAGCATACCGGGTTCTAATCCAGTAAATATCACAGGCTAGTGATGCCATCGAGAGTTGATTATGGTCTGGATAAGTTAGTTAATGTCTAATTAATAATTTAGATAACATTTCAGGCCTTAAGAAAGACCTGCTATTGGCAGATTTAGCTCTTGCATAATGTATGTTTAAATTATAATTAGGTTATTTGTCAGACCCTGAGAACTTTTTGTGCCCTCGATATAATGGTAGTGTTTTATACCAGTACAAATGATAGCTTCATGTTCAGCTAAGTCTGTCCACTGGCATGCATGAAGTTGGATTTAACCTGACTTATTTCTGTTTATTTATCCCATGACTTGCTATCTATTTAGATAATGGTCCATAAGAGTTGTGGTTTATCAAGAATAATTAAACAAGTTATTTATTAAAAAGCATCAGTCACACACAGCTTTAGACATCGTAGCATGTGCATTTCTTCCACATTGCAAAAAGTCCTCTAGTGGCAGAGATGGAATAAGTTTGCATGGGGTCCCTAGCTGAAAATGTCACTTGGGTCCTTGTATCATCAGTGAGAAGGGGGCTTATTCTGGTCATTGTCTGTAACTCTTAACACAATTGGTATATCAATATGGTAGATAGATTTTTTAGAGGCCAGATTATATTTTAGAACTAATTTGGGGGCCCCTGGTTGAAGCCCAATCAGACCCCCCTCCCTTTAATCCAGCCCAGCCTAGTGACACCTATTTTAATATTTATGAATTGGCAAATTAGTTTCAGTTAAGGTATATCTAAAGATATGAAGTTATCAATATAACCTGGTAGTTATAGTATTGAACTGCCATGGAAATATATCTTTGAAATAAATACTTTGTTTTTATGTATCCATAGATATGACCTTAATGCTGTGAAATAATTTGGTAGATTCAGAGCTTCTATATATAAGGCTCTGGGTAGATTGGTGCTAAAAGGAGAACAATTTCACACTTTTTATATTCAACAAAATGGCGTACCGTAATTTGCATTTTCGGTTAAATAGCAGTTGTGGCGAGAATGCGGTGTCCATTTGGTCAATTTAATTTCTGATTCTACCTAACCTTAGTTATTGGGTTCCAGTTTCTCTTGTGGACCTCTCCATGATATTAATATATGTATAAGTTAATATTACAAGTAAACATATTATGTAGCCTACCAGTATATTGTTTTGTTCATCAAAATCTGTGCATTATGTTTATGAAGTCAGCTTGTATTATGTTAAGCTATAAATATATTGTACTATGATAAATCCCAGAATATTGTAGTTGTGTTTTATTTGAAAAGATTACCATATATGGTATTTGTGTACTTTTGGGTGGATGGGACGAAAATCTAACCATAATACAAACTTTGTTTCCTTCACTTTTCTTATTTTCTGAATTATGAAAATATGCCTGTAGGTTGCCAATGCCAAGCAAGAATGGAGTAATTATCAGATGTAATTTTATAGGCTTCTTGCTAGTGCAAGCATAAACAACACATACATTTTATATTGGATGATAACTTGAATATAGTTGCTTCAAGGACCATAAGAATTTTCAAGTTAACAAGGGCTATAACTGCAAAGAACTGAAACTACATGTACCTATCCGAAAATCATCTTTATATGGAGCCGTTTTAGAAACGGCTTTTAATAAGACGGATGGTTTGTTACACATATTAATAATTGTGGGTCAGGCATGGAAATGTTAATGAGACATCCCCATTAAACTGCAATGCTAACTGGACAGATAGCTGTATTATTAACAAGAAATTGTGATGTCTGGCTGAAATAACCTTTGGTGAGTACTGACCTTTAAGGAATGCCATCCATGCAAAATAAAATATAGATGCGGTCACATAAATTATTTTTTTTAGGTTTCTTACATAGTTGCTTTTGCTCAATGGCAAGCTAATGTCCCATAATCTTTTATTCAAGTGCAGTGTGGTGCAGCTGGATTCATGTTGGGATGGCAATATCTGTGAAACATACAATTGTGGGGGAAAGTCTGACCATGAAAACCAATACTGTAATTAAAATTTTGTTTTAATATCGGACAATGAAAACCAATAGTTCAGATTTGTTTTAATGTCTCTTTAATTCAAAGCTGAGATATTCAATAACAGTTCTCCATATACTTGTACAATGTCACAAGAGCAAATTTACATACACTGTTACACTAGCATGTGTTGAGTATTGACACTACATAATTACATAAATAAATAATCAATCTTGAGTAGAACACATACCAATTAGTAAAATAGCACATTGATGGCATTTTAATATTGTGATAGATATAACAAGCTGTAGACAAAGAGAATCTGTGAGTGATGTAAGCCCACATGTATAATAAGCTATAAATAAAAAAAAATGCTGTTCCTTTCCCGTAAAGTTTATCAAATGATTCCAGTCTCCACAAACAAAATAATAATTTAATTTACTGACTATTCGAAATATCTATTCCATATCCCCTCTTAGATCAAATAGAATATGAACCATAATGTATTCACTTAACCTTCTCTGCTTATTGTGCCTAATTTGATAAAAACTTTTTGTTCAATCCAAACGACTGGAGGTTCGGTATCTTCTGTACCAACAGTAGCTGTTGTATTTCGATATTCATGTTGCATTGTTAATGACACTATAACATCGCCTTGTTCAACTTCAGGTGTAACTTTGACAAATACCCCAACTTTATTGAGATTTCTAAATGCTATTGAACTTGAATCGTCATTAAAATCTTGCTTAACAGGATTATCATCATAACCAGCCAAATCATTTCTCTTAGCTAATATCATCTCCTTCTTGGGTAATTCAATCTTGGCTGTTGTTAAACCAGACTCATCATCCATAGCTAACAGTTTAACAATTGTGTCAAAGGTTTGTGGATTGTTTAATGTCAATACAGCTCTGGTTTCCTTGTTGGGAAGAAAAACTGCAGGACCACCAATTCTAATTTCAGGAATATGGTTCAAAGCTATCAACTGGATTTTAAATTTAATAGACAATGGATTGAAGTCTGGTTTACTTAAATTATGTTCGCATTCTTTACATCGTAATGATTTACGAATCAATAAATGTTTATGTTGTGGGAACATATCTTGGGCTTTAGCTGGTTGAAACTCTGGAGTTGATAATCTTTGTTCCATACATGTCATCTTGGATAATTCTAACGGTTTGGTAAATATGTCATCTGGTAAAGGTGCAAAATCCACGACTTTTTTTCCTGGTTCTAATTCACTAACAGCTTCTTCGTTATCCTTTACACTTAATGATGAGATTGATGAAAGAGTCTTCTTTCTAGCAGCAGCGACAGATGTCAGACCATATTTGTCAGTATAATACATATGACTCCGCCTTTTCACATACTTTTTTCTTTCCTTTTCAGCTTTTTCTTTCTGCGCCAGCTTACGATAATATTCCAGTAAATTATTGATCCTTTTGGCATGTTCATTTTCTTGATCTTGCCAAGCACCGCTTGCCACGGATTGATCTTCTATGTTGACATCTCTGGTAGTCCATCGACAGAAACTACAGGCCATGTAATACATTTTCTTGGAAATTGTTTTAGTGGCATCTTCTGGATCAGGCAATGTCAGATTACTAGCTCTAGTCATCAGTGTATGGCCACATCCAGGGCAGTCATAGCAGCTCCCACATCTATTTTTTCTCAGTTTGGCTTCAGATGTTGGCATATTCTCTAAGCAGTTAGGGCAATAAGGGGTGTCAACCTCATGTTGAACACAGTCTGAACATCTTAGTTTTAGACAGTGCCTGCATAAATATAATCGGCACACCGGTAAATGTTTGGAACACGAACAAACATATTTCACCAACTTTACATCCAAGTAAGTAGCCATGTTTGAGACAGAATGACGTCATGTTCCAGTTTGTCACGTGACCATACTTTCCTCTCCGGTAGGCTGTATTATATTATACAAATCAACCTAACTTCTTCATAATTTAAAGAGCATAATATAACATCTTGTAAATATAAAATTGTTTGACTGCAGAATTTAGCTTCATGGCTGTCTGTAAATAATACATTTTAGAATTTAGGTATTAGACTAAAGTATCTGCATCTATCATTCGAAATTTGATTCCAATAAGAACCTATCAGTCACTCATCTATGTTGATTCCTATCTGGGTAATGCAAAAGCCTTCTTATAATCTGTGTAAGATGACTAACCTTTAATAAGTTCAAATTACACGGCGTTAATCGTTGGCATCGATAGCACGTGCATTGTTTACATATAAGACCACCATAGAGATATTGTCAATATAATACACCTCCATGCATAAGACATATAACGTAAACCGGTCTGGGTAGAATGTTGCCTTTTTTTTACTCTTTTTAAGACTTAATCTACTAGGCCTAATTTATGTACCGGTACGGTACAATTCAGATGTATAATATGTAGGCCAGGCTACTTCAAAGACCTTTATTTATTTGTCTAGTACTTAAAATAAATGTTATAGAATTTAATTTGCAGAAGGAAAAGGGTTAATATTGTGAGCTATGACAAGGATTGTATTAGCGACGGGAAGCTATTTTTAAATATTA
Organism: Patella vulgata; assembly: GCF_932274485.2. NCBI lineage: Eukaryota > Metazoa > Mollusca > Gastropoda > Patellidae > Patella > Patella vulgata. The sequence goes on from NC_065885.2 coordinate 13,667,456, forward strand.
TTTTCTTCTTCAGAAGTTTGTTATTTTCTGAGAGCTGTACATTTCAGAATTGTAACAACACCAAGTTTATGAAAATCGGAGAAGAATTGACTAAGTTACTGCCCATTTAGTAACGCGAACTGGCACCACTTGTTCGCGAAATTGGCCATTTTGCTTCAATTTTCAACCCCGCTTCACATCTCAGAAACCAAAATAAAGCTTATTTAGGCACCAACACAATCATGCATACACATTACACATAGCTCGAGAAGTTTATTTTCTAATGTTTGCAATAACCGTACAGAAGATTAAATAACTACGCAAACTTGATGTATCAAAAGGTTTTTTTTAATCATGTATTATATTTATTGATTTATTTTTATGATTTATTTAATTATTTTTTATTTTTATTTGGTCATTATTACTATTGGCGGTCGCTTTAAATCCGACCAACTTATCCAGTATTGTTTCCATTGATGATGTGAGACCATTCTTCTTTGCCGGAGGTGCAGTGTCGAGTGTATAACATAATACGCCACCTCGTTCTCGGTAATCTCGGCCATCCAGACCGATATTTATGCAGACATGTGTATCTGGAAAAATTTGACTATCGCCGTGTCTGATCGGAAGCTGAGGTGTGTGCGCGAGAGAAATTTCGGGTAAATCTCTCCAAGATGGCATCTTTCGTTTAGCTCTGTGTTTTTCGGAAGCGTTTAGCTAGGTAAGAGTTAACAAGATTTACAAATAATATAGTTCTATGTCTGTTTGAATATCAGAATTAAATTTATTTACTTCTACTTGCATTGCCGTAGTAACGCAATGTCAAGCGAAAGAGAGGTGTTTCTAAAACTCAATATGAATGGATGTAATCTTCTTTGGCTGGAATGTTGAGTGTAGCAGGCAAACTCCACCACGTTTCAAGTTGTGGAATGTCTAAAGCACGAGCCTGTAGGTAACTGCAAGAGGTCTTAATTCGCGTGATAGCCAATTCCACTCCAGCAATAGAATTTGGCTATTGCAAAGTGTCGGAAAGTTGTTGTTTGCGTTGCCGTTATCGTATGCATGAAAGTGTACCCAGTGCGTGACTGGAACTGGTGGCGCTTATATATTTAACGCCTGATTTATCCATTTTCAATAAAATAAAAATCAATACGTCCTAGACTACATGTTTGAAATTTTTTATTTTAAAGAAATTCAGTGTGAAATTTTATAATTTAAGAAAAGACTGCTACATTTTAGACCTGACATTGAGATTTACATTAAAGCCAAAGATGTGTAAACTTTTTCTTGTGAGAAATGATATAGAATGATTCTATCATTTCTCACAAGAAAAAGTTTACACATCTTTGGCTTAATGTAAATCTCAGAATTGCAACTTGCTCGTTCTTTGGGATGCTACTGCTATATTATACTATTACTATTTCAACTCGTTAATTTCAATGATTTAGATTTAACTCAATTTTCACTGCTTGAAATTATAATTTTTAGTAACTAAATAACAACAATAATATTCATGCACCTTAAAGGATTTATTAACCACATAAGCCTACTTACATGTAGAAGTTATATTCCAAAACTGTCAGTTTTAACCGAACTGGTACTACAAGAAAATTTCAATAAGAGATATGAAAATCAATGAGATCTAAGTTGTACTGTATTGAAAGATTTGGGTGGATTTTGTAAACCATACATGTACTTACTGGAACTCTCAAGCAGATAAAAATTACATTGGATTTGATGTTATTATAGACAGTACTGTAAATATACATGTACATGATCACTACATGTACCAATGATTTCATCAGAATTATGTATTGTCAGATTTTGTGGAAAATTTGTATTCCATACCCAAGGCAAAGGCGTAAAGAATGTCTATTGGAAATTTGAATGTCAAAGTAAAATTTATGTGTTTATAATATTTTGGTAAAAATACTTAATAAAAAGCCTCACTCTGAGTGAATAGGCCCAAACCATAAATAAATACCTTAAAGACATTCAGTATTTATGAAATGACTAGTCAAGCAGATAATTCTTAAGGCTTAGAATACAATATGGTTATGAAGGCTGTAAAACTACATACATGTACATAGATTTAGATGGTCACCTTGATTCATACAGCATAATAAAAACACAAACGGTAAGCTTACCTCAAGGGCTTTTATTAAAAATGTAGGTTAAAATTTTAGGCCCCCCCACCCCCACAAATGAATGAACCTTAATTTTCATTAAATGATTTGAAAGTAATGTACATGTAGGTTAAAGTGAAGAATTAATTATTTTGACAAGACTGTGAAGAGGGATGTTGAATTTTTTATGACCATGAACATTAATTAATGACCTTAACCTTTATTTTTTCTTGTCTTATGTTTCCTAATCTACTTTAAAAAGATGATAATGGGTTAATCTGGTGTTTAACTCCCACTGTGTAATCTTATTAAATAAATTGTTTCAGACATTTTAAATGTTTTCTTGTATTAAGGTTAATTAGAAAATGTAAGCTTACTACATGTACTTTACATATCAGTTGTAGGCCATGAACTTTTTATTCCAAAATAAACAAAAGTGGTATTGTTCGTTTTACTAGAAAATTAGTAACAATACAGAATTTATATTAGTTTTGAAGCACTGGCCTCAGATAGACTATTTAACTTTATTCAAAACTGCTGGAGGGAATGTAAAATGTGACACCGGTGGAATAAAGCTAGACCTCTGCCTTCTTTATGGTACATTTACCAGTACACACTTGGACATGATTATCATATACATAGAGTAATACATAGCTATAGTGTATAGATTTAATCTCTGACAGATATCATTGAAGTAATACATGATAATATTATATAATGGTAGGGTTATTATGGTAATCATGTCATTTACTATTTAACAGCTATGATTACAGTTAACCTTCATGTTTATAGATACTGTATAAGAATTATGGAGGGCTATTGAGCTAATGAGGGAATAAATTAATAATGATCATAGTTCGTTTGTATATAGAATCAGAGAATATTTATGACTGAATCAGGAGTAAATGCCCCCACATTGTTCATTAATAAGAGTTTGTCCATATATACATGATAATACATGTACATGTACAATCCTAAAATTCCTGATCTTTAATTTAATTGAATTCCCAACTCTGGCATTGATATTGGTTGTGTTTTAACTCCGTATGACAGGTTGCTGTAGGATGGTTGTTTTTTAGTTTCATGTTTGTCTATATTGGCTTTAGTCCAAATGCTTGAGCTTAACATGAATATAAAACCAATTGCTATTTTATATGCATTTTGTGTTACAGTACATAAATATTGTAACTTGTATGGTTATAGTTACACATACATTGTATCAAGTTAAACATTATAAATGAAAGTCCTATTACCCTTGTCATAAAATGTTTTACTTGTCAAAAGTTACCTCCATATACTAATTTTTGGATATGGCGACCTTTCAGGGCAGAGATCTATTCTCGAAGTACATGTAGATAGTTCTCTGTGTGCAGACTGAAGTTACCTCCTGACATTTTTTCTTGATCTGCTATCAAGATTTGATAACATTTAAACCTGAGGAATTAATTTGTTGAGAAAAAGAAAAGACTTTTGACTATTTGTACATTGTTACTTGTACCATCCTCTATGAGACAGTTATGACAATTTATTATTCTGTCTTTTCAGATTCAAGCAAACAGTTCCAAATAAATTTTGAGGTTAACTTCAGAGTTCGGAAAAAGAAACATCCTGCTATTTCGCCAAAATGGCCGACGACCCGGGTCATAAGGTCATGCTGTACTTTCTAGAGGTACTTATGTACAGTAATGTACCTCTCACAATCAGCCAGCTGGCAGGACGTTTCGGAGGACGCAGCTTCACACCTGAAATGCGAACAGCCGCTGGTGGAAATGAAGCTGGACTCAAGAAGTTTCTATTAAAATATCCGTCACTATTTACAGTAAACGGAAACCTCGTCAGTCTAAACGATGGAACTGCCTCTCTTGGGGGGAACTTTCGAGAAAGCAGCCCAGCCTCCTCCTCAGGCTTCAGCCAATCAGAGGTTTCAGTAGAAACTGAAGCTGTCCAATTTTTTCGAGGTCGGATTGTCAAACGAGAAGAGACATGGGTTCCGATAAAGAGTCTCGCGGGGCATCTTTCACAAGCACCTGCTGAAATACGCGAGTGTGTTGGTCCACAAAATGAATTTCGTGAGTGGTTACTTAGGCATCCTTTAATTTTTGACGTGAAAGAAGACTTGGTGAGCCTAAAGGATAACATAACATACAGTGCTGTGAACCCTAATGCTGAACCAATCGAAAATTTAAAGATGCCCTCGACTCGACCAGATGTACTCCTACAATCGTACACACCTAAAATAAAACGAAGACCCAAGTCTCTTGACGTTGTAGAATATAATAGACAACAATCGGTTACTAAACCTGCAACTTCTGGTGCTAAATCTGGTCCTATCACAATGACAGCTAATGAATATAAAGCCGTCATGTTTGTGAAGAGTATTTTAGAAAAGAAAGGTGAAATGCGTATTTCTAATCTTTCAACACACATCAATCAAGCACCAGAAAGTTTACGCAACACAATAGGTTGGAACAAAAATGACATCACCACATTTATAGTCAATCATCAGAATATTTTCACCATTAGTGGTGAAGATCTTGTTTCAGCCAATCACAATACACGATTGAATGTCATTATAACTGGAAGCCGACCCCAGGCTTCGAACCGACCTACCGTTCAGGGTCGGAAAGGCAAGATTTATCATGTTGCCAAATTATGGGGCATAATCGACTTGGGCAAGCACGAACATGTATTTATCGATAGAACTATATTTGGTAAAAGTATTGATGATCTGAGTAAAGTTTTGAAAATTGGAGAAATGGTGTGTTTCGATGCGATACCTGCTCCTAAAGGCAGTCGTGCAAAGTGGCGTGCAATCAAAGTTTGGAAGGAGAACGAATCAATTGAAGATCTTTTGGATAAGATAGCTGCAAAGTTAGAACTTCCGATGGATGGTGTCAAACAACCGTTGTCACCTGTATCTAATATCGATGAAGAGATGCAGAAATTTATGCCTGAATTAAACGATGCTGCTGGAACTCCGTTGGATGTAAGTGGAATAAAATACGCTTTTTCTGATGCTGCTCCAAGTGCAGCTGGTGTGGTTCCAGTGTGGAATTTCAAACATGTTGAACTTGAAGGATTGCAGGACGTGGATGACATGCATTTCAGCGATGAGGAGGATAACAAACCGCAATTAAGCATGGTAGCAGAGCGTTATTTTATGAATCGCTCTGTTCTTGGTGATAATCAACAGGAAATAACCATAAAAACTGATGGAGAGCAAAGAAAGGCAACAATGACAAATGGGACAGCCGATTCCCCTAAAGCTGCCAACAAAGGTCAGAGGAAGATGATAGATGTAAGCTGTCAGACGATAACGACAGGGGACGTCCTCGCAACTCAGCTCTTCCATGAAAATATTTAACTTACAACAAATAAAATATGTGATACATTATATTATTATAAATAAACAACTTTTATTTATTCTATTCAAATAAAAACTATTTATTCAAATATTTCAAGTGACATGTTTAATCTGTCTTATTTTATTTTGTATCAACATGTATTCATGTATAAAAATAACTGATTTAGTGGTTTTAGAGTTTTTGTTAATAATAATGGAATTGTATTTAGAATGAATTTTATCGAGTCATTTATTTGGTATCTTATATTTTAACTAACCAATTTCTATTTAATTTTATGTTTTGTCCAAGAAATTTAAATTTCTTCCATGATTTCTCCTCCTAATCTTGATATTGACAAACTGAAATGAATGAATTTCGTTATAAATATTTAATGACTGGAGGTTTTAGTTATTACACGTAATTGCCCCTTCATGTATTTAGCTAGTTGATTGTATTTTGATCTCAAACTGACAAATAAGGCTCCAATTTCTACAGTAATATACATAATATATTTACAATCTATAAAAATTTACCCATATATAAATTTTGTTAGGAGGAGAAATCAAACAGGATAATCTGAATTTTTGAGCATTTTGAGAATTATATTACATGTATATTCAAGTGTATAACAACAGGGTTTTGTGTTTTGTTTGTTTTTGACTGAATGACAACACTGTAAATACATGTATCGACGATGGCCGTAGAGCCTCATCTCATACATGTAGATCATTTAATATATTCCCATACAAATTAACAAGGAACTCCAAATTAAGTAGTTTTCTACTGAAAGTCAAACAAAAGGTGACAAAATTAGAAATGGATTGAATGAATATTTTTAGTTTTGACACAAATGATTGAAGATCTTTGAGAATTGTTTTAGTTTTAATATTTTGTATAAGTTTTCTCTTCATGTGGGAAAAATTGTGTTTTCAACATAAAAACTCAGGATTGTTATTAGTAAGAAATGTTAAAATGAAATATTTTTGACTGTTAACCTTGTACTCACACGAATTGCGATGTACGACTGTTTACTATAGATCTTTATATTGTAGCTGCAGCTGTATGAATATGTGTCACTTGCATGCACTATAGTGTATACATAAATACATCTGTGTTAGAAATAGAACAAATAAAAACTTTTCTAAAAAAAATGAGAACAAAAGAAAGACAAAATCTGTATGGATAATTAAAATTCTGTTTTCTAACCTGGATTTCGAAGAATTTTAGTAATTCATGCAAGTTTTTGTTTTTTTATCTGTACTGTACAGTATGTATCGGTAATTAACTAGGAATTGCATAATAATAATGTACAGCTATTTTCGACAGCTCAAAATATTGTTTTTGCTGAAAAATTTCAACTGTAAATAGTTATATTTACTGTTTCCATGTTTTACCAAATAATCCTTCATGTTCTAGTTCGTTATAAATGTAAACAAAAAAAATAACACCTAGACTTTCTAATTTGTGTCAATATTTTCATTGCATAGCCTTTATATTGAGGTCAGGATATTTAAAACTTTATTTATCCTGATTTGCAAACATGTAGAGATTAAACTGATTATATGCATGTATTATCAAGTGAAAGTATTTTTACGTGAATATCTAGGCAGTTTACAGAAATTGAACAATCTGAGGATTAATTGGTTAAATATGGTATTTCGTTATATATCCTGCGGGTATGTTTTCATCATCAAACATCAACTGTGGAAACAATTTCTTATCAGAGCAGCAATTAGAACTTGTCAATTACGATAAAGAAATTGAAATAGGCAGTAGATTTGAGATATTTGTGAAAACAAAATTGATCTAATCTATTCTATAATGTGCAATATTTTATTCTTAGATATTTTTAAAAAGTTATTAATACTTAGAAGTCAATTGAGGCCGGTGCTTTGTTCTCCTTTTGTCGGCTCACATTATCTCAGTTTATTGTTTTTCGATGCTTGAGAAGTTACATTATGAACAATGATTACTAGTACTGGTATGGTTTAGATTTTTTGATACATGTAGGAAAACTTGAATTACTCAAGTTGGTTTGATACTGTCTTGTTTTTTTATCATTAGGATTTCTGTAAAATATGAAATGATTGTACTATGACTTCAAACCCCTTTTGATTCTCTCCTCAAGTTAATGTTACATATATATGTTCCTAATATAAGGACAATTATTAGACATGCAATAACTCCATGTTTAACAGGAATCCAATGTAAACCATTTATTTACAGAATCTCTCAGCTGTCATATGCATGTAATTAGCCTAGACTGCCTCAATTGAACTTATCTTTTTTTTTAGCTATAAAGTTTATTTTAAATAGTAAATTCCTTAAATGGCATTTAGTAATTGGAACATAATCAAATAACACACTATTTATGGATAACAATTACTGTGGTTTATTTCACTGCGACGTTTCAACAAGATTTCACAAGTCGTTATCAAGCATATAACACAAATGACACTCCATGTTTAACAGGAATCCAATGTAAACCATTTATTTACAGAATCTCTCAGCTGTCATATGCATGTAATTAGCCTAGACTGCCTCAATTGAACTTATCTTTTTTTTTAGCTATAAAGTTTATTTTAAATAGTAAACTATATAAAAATAACTTGTTAATCATGTTATGTGTATATCTGCTTCTAGATTATATTCTTTCTTCATTGAACAAAAATATGTTCTTTTATCAACATTTTGAGATCATAGAATTGTCTTCCATATGTTTATACTCATCAGGAACTTTTAGATTCTGCTTTTAGAACACTTTTGCTTTATTTTGATTTAACAGGTTCCTGAACTACTCGCTAAAAATGAAATGTACATTATTTTTTTATTGTTGGTAGTTTTCATTTTTTATATTTAATTTATATTTTAAAAAAATACCCTTTTCGTTTGTGGGATATTATTTGGCCTGGGTCTTTGTGGTATTTTGTTTCCTATTTTGTTGGAAACATGGTGACATCTTGGCAATAAATTTAAGTATTTTCAAATTGGACATATACCAAAAGAAATTGGCTTTGTAATGATTGATATTTTTTTTTGTCCCCCGCCTTTCGAAGAAAGCAGGGGACTATTAAAATGGGTTCGTCCGTCTGTCTGTCTGTCGGTCCGTCTGTCTGTCCGTCACACTTTTTGGGACACAATAACTCTCTTCCTAATTGAGCTAGAATGTTCAAACTTGGTGTATGTGTTTATTAGGTCAATGCCTTGATGGAGTTCGAAGATGAGCATTTTCCGCTTAGGGTAAGCAGAGATAAGCAATTTGATTGGTTGATGCTTTGGGACACGATAACTCTCTTCCTAATTGGGCTAGAATGTTCAAACTTGGTGTATGTGTTGATTAGGTCAATGCCTTGATGGAGTTCGAAGATGAGCATTTTCCGCTTAGGGTAAGCAGAGATAAGCAATTTGATTGGTTGATGCTTTGGGACACGATAACTTTTAATTGAGCTAGAATGTTCAAACTTGGTGTGTGTGTTTATGAGGTCAATGCCTTGATGGAGTTCGAAGATGAGCATTTTCCGCTTAGGGTAAGCAGAGATAAGCAATTTGATTGGTTGATACTTTGGGGCACGATAACTCTCTTCCTAATTGAGCTAGAATGTTCAAACTTGGTGTATGTGTTGATTAGGTCAATGCCTTGATGGAGTTCGAAGATGAGCATTTTCCGCTTAGGGTAAGCAGAGATAAGCAATTTGATTGGTTGATGCTTTGGGACACGATAACTTTAGTTCTAATTAAGTGAGATTGATGAAACTTGGTGTATAGTTTCATTACAGTAATACCTTGACTAAGTTTGATAATGAGCATTTTCTGCTCAGGGTAAGCAGAGCGATACGCAATTTGATTTTTATATGTGTCCTCTAATTATTTTCCTATTTCGGCGGGGGACATCAGCCTCACTGTTGGCTTGTTTATTATTATTCCAGATTAATTTATGAACTTTGATTACAAATAATATTATTCTAGTAGATTAATTTAAAATTTAATGAATTTATCATACAAATCCTAAATCATTTTATACTTCAAGTATTTTCTAAGAATTATGTTTAAAGAGAGGATTGTTTTTCTTGCATGTTTTCACTTTTATGCATCAAGTTATTTTTTTGTTCTATAATAAACATATTTATCAATGGTTAGTTCTATGATGTAGATACTGCATTTAGTTAAAAGTTGTCTAGAAAATAACTCATAGAATTTGTACAATTTAAATTCTATTTATTTTTAAAAAATGAAAAAAGTTGATAAAAATTAGATTTGTGCGAGAGTGTCTTTGTTCTGTTAACACACCTGATTAAAGTGGTGTGTTTACTTTGTTGAAATATTCATCATGAATGAATAATTCTTTTTGTAAAATAATATATCTGTGCCATGGATGCAATTGTGATGTAAATGTATGTTTTTAAGCCTTTGTTGGCCTAGAGAAAAATGCTATTTTACATTGTAACGGCCTGCTATTGTATGCAATTAAGTCCAATACTAAATCTTATAATAAAATATATTAAATGAATGAAATTGGTTAGCTTCAGTTTGTGATGAATTTTAAAATTAATTTGCTGTCACCCCTGTTTGTACAGGTTACAATTATGATCAACAAAGAATCCTGAATCCTGTATTGATATGCAACATTTTTCAATCCTCCAGACTTATGTCCTTTTGTTATGAAATTTTGTTAGGTCCACAGTGCACTATAGGCTACATTATGGACCTGTAATGGTTATCTATTCCAATTTGTTAACACCAATTAGACAATCGTATGATTACCGGTAAGATGAAATCTCCCTGTACCGAATCATCCGGTAATTTTTTTTCTATTTTAAGCTATGACATACTTTTACTAATCCAAAGGCGCACCTATGGGGCTATCTGTTCTGATTTGATTTGAAAATGAAATGAAAAGATGAGATGGTTTATGGCATCAACCAGGCCATATTGCACGAAACATCGCAACAATACATTGATACACATAAATAAAAATAAATATCACAGGTAGCCATAATTAAAAGCAAATAAATATCACATTTGTTTTATTTATAATATAAAAAAAAAAGGTTAGGCTATTTAAAGTTTAACAGTCTCAGACCCTACAAGTACAATTGAAATTTTTAATATTTGCATTTTCGTAGGCAAAAGACATTCGAAGACTGATATAAGAGTGTACAGAACTACTGAAATGGATTTTAAACTTCCAAGTTCCAGATCAAAATGGTTAAATTTTGGGGTTGGAAGGTATTCATTATCATAGAACTATGGACCGACGGTCCATGATAATATACATGTAGAACCTTTGAAACAAGTATGATTTCGATGAGTGGTGAAGGGGACACTACTCCATTTAGTGAATTTTATCACTGGTAAATCCCGACTATGAATCGGTGAACAATGACGTCACCAAAATAAGGGATAACCGTTATGACGCTAGTGACGATAACGGTAAAGGTGATGGAAGTTGTATAATAAGATAGTGGTTCTAGCGGTAAATCGAAAGGTAGAAACATTGAAGCATTAACACCACCTAGATTTATATTTCCACTTTGAAGGGTAAAAGATGCATCATCGAAACAAGCTACACGGCACGTGCACTCTTAACTTATCGTTTTCACCAAATGAAAGTGGTGTCAAAGTACACATATGTATGTCGCAATCTTTCGTGACAATCGCATGCTTTTGCGGAAAACAATCAAAAAGGCCATCTGCACGGCACAAGGCCAAAGGGGAGATAATTTGTTCAATTGCTACAATACCATTCATTAGTAGTATTTTGTCCTGTCAAATTCAAACAAGAATCTCAGTCTGAACTGCAGATTTTGAGTCATGAGTGCTATGGCCATAATAGGGCCTTGTAGAGTACAGGTACTCTGACTAAGCAGAGGTAGGTACCTACTGGTTTCATATGATGAGGGAGTTTATTTAAGACAAGAGTGTAAGAAATCATAGGGCCTACCTATCTGCACCTCAAACAGAATTGATCTGAAAATCGAAGAGCGTAATTGCGTATGAGTACAGTTTTCTCCAAATCACAAAATCTGTCAGAAGATTCATTTCTAATATGATTCCCCTGTTGATATATTTTGTTGCAGATAAAGATGAGAAAGCTGTAACATAAGAATACGAAGTCTAACAGTTCGCAACAATGTCCAAGGTTATCTCCTTCAATGATCGCCTTTTATTAGGCAAAGAGTTGTTGAAGTATGCCAAGAATGTCAATACCAACTTTTCAGAAATAGCAGTTAAGGAGCTTGAGTTACTTTACATTAATGAAAATTTTAAAGTTCATTTGTCACATACTCAGCTTGGTGTAACTACATTACCTCCCTTTGTTCGTGTTTTACAACCCTTAGAAACCACTCATAAAGTACAAGTAAGAAGAGGTGTTGTGATGGTAGCTGTAAGAGGTGGGCGAGGTAGAAGTGCTGGAGAAACTAAGGGTCCACCTGCTGGTACTGATAAAATTAAAGAAAATGGAGCAAGTAGGCCTAATCACAGGGAACACCAAAATGGCGCAATGGGTTTTGTATCGACTGACAATGTCCAACACAGTAGACAAAGAAAACGCTCAAGAGGACGTCGTCGCAATCCTGCAACAAAGCTTGCTGTCGATCAACATTTAATGATAAACAAACCTCCTGGGGAAGCTGAAGCGACGGGTGCAGGTACTGAAAAACTGCCCAAATTCATACATGTCATGGGGAATTTGTTTAATTGTGTTGCTTGTGGTGTGTCTTGCACATCCAGGAATGAAATGGAAAAACACATCACTGGACGACGTCATCGAGTAGCCGAAGTTATGCATGGATTAAGAAATAGAAGGTTTGCTTTTAAAAGATATTTATTATTTTTAGTTGTGGCTAACTGATGGCACAAAATAAGCTTTAATGTTTATAATTACTATTAAAAGTATCTTAATAATAATATGTGGGGAACTCCAAGTTCGAGTGAAAGAGAGAGAGAAATGGGGTTTAACGTCCACTCGACACAAACTAGGTCATTTCGGGACTAACATATGGTTTAATTTTATTTCAATAATTTGCTTGCACGTCGGGGTCTTTAGCAGTGAGAGGAAACCAGAGGACCCCGAGAAAACCCATGAGGTTGGACAGGTGACCCTACTCCTTGTCACGTACAACCAGGGATTCAAAACCACACCAGTTGACTCAATGACAGGCCTTATGAAACAGTGTGCATGTGCTAACCATTTGGACATCCCCCACCCCAGCCCCACCCCCCAAGTTCAAGTAAGCTTATTAGTTATCAAATGCTGATTTTAGTTTTCAAATATTCTTGGCCATTATTCAGATGCCAATCTTTGGGCTGGTTCTAGAAACTATAAATCTTTCAAATCAACATATTTGCCATTATCTGTTGGATATTAGTTGCTTTCATTCAATTAGATATATTTATAAATAGGCCTATCTTGTAGGAGACAAATAACAAACCACATTCCATTAGTTTATATCGAAATGAATAAAATGAAATGAAATGGGGTTTAACTTCCTACTGTCCTGCTCTGACTGGGCATACAGTGTACTAGGAGGGAAATTTTTGTTTGCTCAGACAGCGGCACTACAACATACTCTTACATCAAATTCCAACTACCAAGGGATCTTTTACATGCACACCATTGTGTACACGAGATGTCAGTTTCTATTCCCATCCAAACAAGTATATATATTGTCCCTTGCCAGGTCCTCTGTCCTGCACCACTGACAAGGGGGAACCATGTCGGAAAATCCTGAATAAACTTTTTCGGCAAGATAACATCTTACTTACTGAGCCACCATGGCTCCCGACATCAAATAAGACTACCAGTATTCAGCTTCAAATATTGAATATTTGTGTGAGTGTATTCCTGACTAAAACCTTAAAACTTTTGATGATTATTTTAGAGAAGAGTTGGTACAAGAAAAACAAGGAGTAGTTATCAAGTCAAACTATGATCTTGAAGATGGTATTGTCGAAGTTTCTGTCGCTGAAAATGAAGTTAAAAGTATTAAAGTCAATATAAAAAATACCCACCCTAGTCAATCAGTAGAATTGATACAGTGTGAGATGCTCAAACGAATTCGAATATTTCAACTAGATGATGCACAAAAAATAACAGAAGGAAGGACAGCCAGTGTTGTTTTAACACCAGGTAGGTTTATGTTCTCATTGAAAATTTCTAATTTTTCATTTAAAATTTCTATTTTCTCATTGAAAATTTCTAATTTCTCGTTGAAAATTTCAAATTTCTTGGTGAAAATTTCAAATTCACATATAAATATGAACTGGGGTTTAACGTTTTACTTTTCTGACCCCAAATGGGCAAATGAAGATGGACAAAGGCCATGTAGTGTGCTTTGAAGGAAGTTTTTCCTTACTAAACAGCATCCTTGGTATCCCCAGTGGTCAGATAATTTCAATACATGTCTCCCCCATGGATGAACCCAGGGTATGTGGAGTAAAACGGAATGAGACCACTGGGGAGATACCTAGGATAACGAAACACTAACAGTAGGTCTTTGGTTTATTCCTGGTGTTCGCTAAGAAACATCCTCAGGTATTTCCAGCCTGGTTTCCCCAGGTTCTCAGTGGTGCAAGACAGTGTGTCTGGCATGGAAAAGCGTTTAGTTGTTCGAATGGGATGACATCATCATTTCAATGATTGTTTGAATAAATTAACTGTTTGTTTATGCAGATAGTCATCGGTTGATTGGTAAGTTTGACCCAGGGTTCATATGAATGCCCGCCTTACTTATCTAATGACTCATTTTATCATTTCAGGAAGCAGCTATTGTGTTTTGATTAGAACTCAAGCAAGAAATGTTGGAAGTTTTCACACACCCTTAGCTTTCCATTTCCAAACTATCAGTCCGGCACCATTTGGCTTTCATATTGTACGCTATTTACATGCTCGATGCCAAAATAAAACCATTGAAAATATGAAACCAACCCAAAAATACAAGAGACCACCTAGGAAAGCACTGAAAAAGCCAGCTAATCAAATTGTTGACGGCTTCAAGTTACCCAGGTAATAATGGAGGCTCTGATTTATATTTATTATCTCTCTTCATTCACAAGACTTAATGAAATATTGTGTCCATGCATCAGAGGGTCCCTTATTCATGAAAACTTAAACCAATATGTTTTAAGGATTGAGTCTTTTCATTGGCTGGAAGTTGAAACCTTAGTACAAATTTTTCTTCTTTGCCAATGAAAAGCTAGCATTTTGAATATATTTTCGTGACTGAGGCCCCAGTTGAATCTGTTTTGCTCAAGTTGTAAATTTAGGTAAGGCCTCCTTCTTTTGAATAACTACTTTTAAAATCTTTTTCAAAAACCTAATAATTGATCACATCTGGGTTAGTGGCCCAAAGAAAATCTCTTCTTGAATATTGACTCCTTTTGGCAAGGCATTTACCAATGTCCATAACAAGATTTTTTCCAGTAAGAAAAGAATTTTATTTTTGTGGTTTGATAGGGTTTGGTAAAAACCTAAATTTTGCACTTTAGCTCGACAATATTGGAACATGAAGTACATTTTAGTCTTCATTTAAGGTGTTTTTATCGACTTGTCAAATCGCTTTGAATTTAGTGGAGGTGTCCTTTGACAGTATAGTTAATTTCAAAGCACTTTGGCGAGTTCGTTAAACAATTCTTGTGGCTGGACACAAGGTAATCGCTTTGGAAATCAGTGTCGATAAATTTGCTGATTAGGCTAATCAATTTGAATTAGATGGACGTTAAAGATGAAAATTTAATTGAATACTAATCACTTTGTATAATCAGTGGTCGATAATAATGCATTTATTTATAATATCAATCAAATTGATTTGATTTCAGTACGGTTGGTAATTTCTTAGAAAGAGAATTGGACTTAAAGACCTATTACATTCCTGATTCATTACGACACATCATTAACCGAGGTCTCACCAATACTAAAGGTTTAAAAACATCAGAGAAAATAGAAACTACAGCTTTAAGGTAAAATAATAATCATTTAACAGAAATAATGATCCATAGATTTAAAAGAGATGTCTCTCTATTTTTTTCGAAGACTCTGAAGAATATTTCTGAACAGTTTCCAAATGATCTCCCTTGGAGAACCTCAGCTTTTCAGAACTTTGGGTCACAAACAATAAAAAAGCTTTCTCAGCAGGTTTATGTCAAATCAGCTTTTTCTTGCTCATTTTTCTCCTTCGTTAATAACTTTACCTCGAGTCATTATGCCTTATATAATGCATAGTATAGATATTTAAATCATAGGTATCTTGTTGCCCCCCCCCCCCATAATGAATTGTATTATGTTGTTTATTGGTTGTATGTTACATAACTATGCTTGTAATATTATGGTGTTCAAAATCTATTGGTTGTATGTTACAGAACTATGCTTGTAATATTGTGTTGTTCAACTGTTATTGGTTGTATGTTACAGAACTATGCTTGAAGGAGATTTCTCCATATCAACATATCAGAAACGAATGGATGTGTTAATGCATTGTGAAGAAATACAGATGGAGGTTGATATTAGACAATATGACATGGAGGCAGCTACATTATCACCATGTGTAGAAAATAGCAGATTACTTGTATTAAAAGTATGTTTAATTATATCACTGTTATAAAATTAAGGAGGGGGGTTGGATGACCAAATGGTTAGCGCATGTGCATTGTATCATAATGTCTGTCATTGAGTCAACTGGCGTGGTATCGATTCCCCAGTTGTATGTGACCAGGAGTAGGGTCGCCTGTGCAATTTGAGGGTTTTCTCCAGGTTCTCCGGTTTCCTCCTACTGCTAAAGACCCCTACGAGCAAGTGAATTATTGAAATAAAATTGAACCATATGTTAGTCCCGAAATTACCTAGTTTGTGTCGAGTAGACGTTAAACCCCAAAATATCTAACAGGACTTGAGGGTCAAAAGAACTTAAATTTTCCCAATCGACATGTTAGAGAAAAAAAGAAACATGACTGAGCATAGCTGTGTCAAACCAATTACTTCTTGTATTTTATCTAGTAAATATATTGTAATATTTCTCGCCATTTCTTTGACTTGAAAGGATTTCATATATCTTTTGTTTCAGGTACCTGGTTTAGCTGAAAATCGTCCTTCAGTTTTACGCGGTGATTGGTTATTTGTACGTGTGGCTGATACCGATGATAAGGAATATAAAGGTTATGTTCATGAAGTTTGTCTTAATGAGGTCAGATTAGGATTTCATAAAAGGTGATTCTAAGCCTATTTTACAGAGATAATGCCTGGTTTAATTCTTACAGCTTGTTGATAAATGTAATGAATTGACAGAGGTTTGTGAACAGCTTTCATTTTAAGACACTAACCCGAGACTAATAGGGTTAAATTAAAGAGTTTTGAAGGTTTATCATCTTGGGCCTGTTTCACAAAATTTTAACTAAGATAAAATCCAAATTTTAGTAATTTGATTGGATAATATTAGTTTGATTTTAGTGCTTAACCAATCAAAATTGAAGTATCTACTAAAATTTGGATTTTAAGATTTCGAGAAACAGGGCCCTGATGATTAAATGAATTAGTAAATGTTCACAATGTGTATGATTACTTTTTGAACAATATTTAATTTGGAAACGATTTTGAAAGATGATAATAACTTAGAAATTTGCAAACATGAGAAAATATGGCTAATATTTAATATTTGTCTGTTTGCCGTCAGTTTAGATTAATTTAGTAAATGACTAATTTTTGCCCTTTCTTTTCAGTTTGTCAGAAATAGTTCGACCTGACACAAAGTTTCATGTACGTTTTGTATTTAGTCGTTTACCGATGTGCCTTCAACATCGGGCCTGTGAACTAGTAAATAAAAAAACGAGCTTATATAAACCGTTATTATTTCCTACTCTACAGGATGTTGGTACTAGTCCTCTAACACAACCTGTTAATACACCATTAAGGTAATTAAATTGGTTTAGAGAGAGAGAGAGAGAGAGAGAGAGAGAGAGAGAGAGAGAGAGAGATTGATTTACTCCACTTGACACACTAGGTCATTTTATCACTAACATGGTTCTATTTTATTTCAATAATTTCAATAATTTGCTTGTGGGTATGGGTCTTTGGGAGTAGAAGGAAACCCGAGGACCTAGAGAAAACCCACGAGGATGGACAGGCGACCCTACTCCTTGTCATATACAACCGTGGAATTGAAACCACGCCAGTTGACTCAATGACAGACCTTATGATACAGCGCGCATGTGCTAACCATTCAGCCATCCAATCCCCCAAATTGGTTTATAAGGAACACAATAAATATCGAGGACCTGTTTATGACAAAAAAATTCTTGCTCTCTTTACCTCAAGTGTTGAAACTTTATGAAACATATAGGAATATAATGGTCTACTTTAAATATTTTCACAAACTTTAAATTCTGTGTATATCATTTTCTTTAATAATAGGTGAAAACGACCAAAAGTCATTGGTAATGAATGAAAACATCACAGATATAAAGACTCAAGGATTATTTTGTTAATTTTCAGGTTTTACAGCAAGATCCCTGTTAATCCAGAGCAAGAACGTGCCATTAGACATATTGTAGCTGGAACCTCGAGACCAGCTCCATACCTTGTATTCGGTCCTCCAGGAACTGGGAAAACTTTCACAATCGTTGAAGCCATGAAACAGGTAAGCACATATTGTTAATATTTCGACTGTCAAAATATGAAATATACTGCAGTATAATAATTTGTCAAATGTATTATATTGTAAGATAAAATGCTGTACTATACAATTTTAAAATGACAATCGAAGGAGTATGTGGTCTAAGGGGAGATAATATTGTGTTGAGGACAATCAAGATGAGTTATCTCCCTTGCATTTTTTAATTAAATTAATATAATTTACCATACTATACTGCATCTTTGTGTTTAATATTATTGGTAAATGGCCTTTAACTATACATTTGACCATATTTAATTAGATCATGATTATAATAATGATAATTTCTTTGCTGTAGGTTTTAACATGTGATCCTGGTGCTCATGTTTTGGCCTGTACACCATCTAATAACGCAGCAGATCTACTTACAGAAAGATTATTAGATAATAGAGAAATACTAGGGAATATAATCAGATTGAATGCTGTATCTCGTAGTTGGAGAAGTATTCCTGATAAAGTTAAGGTATGGTATTAAATGTCTTTAGTGGTCAAATGACCCAACTGGGCTAATGAAGATGGTCCTACGCTATGCAGTGTCTTATTTGGGAAATTTTGCCTGAACAACGGCACTATAGCCTACTCTTATTTTGAATTTCAAACATTTTGCCAAAAGTGTATACAGAACTTTGGCTTTTCGGCTCAACCATATGATTCAAGCTTTTCCCATACCAACCCCAACTCCATCCCAGCCGATGAGGGATGAAATGGGGACATTCTGGTTAGTAAGCTTCCACCATACTCACTGATCCACCGTGGCAAAATATTAATTGTGTGAACTCCCTTCTACTACTCTGGGTTTTAGTCATTATTTATATCTGGGCTCTTACTTAAATTTAGATATTTTACAAGCCAGGCATTTATATGGGTATTGTAGGTTTCCAAATATCAGAATCTACCCTGTGATGTTTTTTTTTTTTTTCTTTTACCGTAGAACAAAAAAATGCTTCAGAAAAAATATAAAATCAGATTGTATGCTTTGTAATATAAATATTCAAATTTTTTGATAGGTTTGATTGATGTTCTGTTTGTTGATATTTATATATTTATTTATTATAGAATGTAAGTAATTATGATAAGAAGACTAATAGTTATTATTATCCATGTAAGAAAGATTTAAAGGAGTATAGAGTTATTGTATGTACTGTTATAACAGCTGGCAGGTAGGTATATCATAAAGAGTTGGTCAAAAAAAGCATTATCCAAATATTTATACCTGTACAATAATCCCCCTATAAAAATACTCCCCTATGATTTCAGACAATTCAGTTTTTCTGAAAATTATCTACCATTATTAAGCTATGGCCCTAAGAAGTAGACTCGACACCCCTCGACGGATATTCTGGTCTTAGAAAACAGCAGATATCTACTTCATTTTTGAGTAAAATGAAAATTTAATAAATAGAAAATATAATCAAAAAATTAGCATTAAATAAATAAGCATTTGCACAAGAAAAATGCACCCCGGTATTTCTAAAAATAAATTGATTTTTTTAAGCCATAGATTTAATGCTTTGACTTTGAATTTATGCACAGTGTTTATGTTCACGAGATGAAGAAGCCTATTGATTTCAAGTACATGTTCTGTATAATAAATGTTTGCACAGGGAAGACCTAGAAGTCCTTCAAATTTTAATTGTTTCTGTTAATTACTTAAAGATGCATTATGTAAGAATTAGATAAAAAGCTGACCGTTGTCGCTATAATAATTTTAAAATAGATAATGAAAACGAAATATACTGAAAATTTAAGTCATATTTGTTTTATTCTGAGCAAAGTTATCAATATTTGAAGTTTGACAAGAATAGCGCAGTCTCAATTTTCATTGCTACCATTGTTATGAACACAGTCTCAATTATCCATTTTTGAATTAAATTATTAAATGATAATCTTGTTTCAGTCCATTAAAAATCTCGACCATCCGATAGTCTAGTGAGTAGATTATGGTCTTGTCATGTCAATAATTAACAATTTATATATAATTTGAGGTCAAAAGAAAGATCTGCAATAGGAAGATTTAGTTCTTACATAATGCATCTTTGACTAGTTTTACTGTTGCTGTGATTTACTTGATATTTATTTTATTTTTAGATTAGCATCAGCCAAGTTTCCTGTTGGTCATTTTACACATGTGTTTATAGATGAAGCTGGTCATGCTATAGAACCTGAATCTATGATAGCAGTAACTAATATTTTAGATATTACAACAGGACAATTAGTTCTAGCTGGTGATCAAAAACAACTTGGTCCAATACTTAGATCTCCTTTTGCTATAAAATACGGTCTTGGTAAGTATATTCAACATTTCATATCAGGCTTTATGGAACTTGATAAATATTAGTATTTGAGGATGATGGGGATTCTCGTTTATGAGCGAGACCAAAAAATGTCCATATTTTTATTTTATAGAAGTTTTTTGTTGTTCATTATTTTACCTCATGAGAGTGGAATGAATTTTTACGTTTCCTTTCTCAATTTTGAGATGTCTGTGTGGTATCAAAAAAACTCTCTTAACAAACGCAATGTTCCAAAACTAACATTTAAACCAAAATGTGTTCTGCTTCGCAGCTACTGTTACTATGTAGCATCGAATTTGTTACTCATTATTTACCTCATGAGAACAACTAAGTAGAATGAATTTTTAAGTTTCCCTTCTCAATTTCGAGATGTCTGTGTAGTATCGAAAAAACTGTCTTAACAAACGCAGTGTTCAAAACTAACATTTAAACCAAAATGTGTTTTGCCTCGCGACTACTGTTACTATGTAGCGTTGACTTCTGAAATCAACATCCATTCTGTGACAGGTGATGTGTTATGAGGCAGGGTATGCTTAATTACTCTTTCTTGAACACCTGATGCCACTCTTCATTTTTATTGTGAAAGTTCACATGGCCAACAACTATATTAACTATTCAGCATAATCATTTATTTTCTTTTCTGTATTTTAGGAATGTCATTATTGGAGCGTTATATGACAGACTGTGGGATTTACAGCAAAATACTGGAGAAAGATGGCATCTGCCGATATAATCCAAACGTCTTGACTAAGCTGGTGAAAAATTATCGATCACATCGAGCTATCTTACATCAACCTAACATTTTATTTTATGATGGAGAGTTACAAACCTATGCCGACCCAAAAGTAGCCAATGAAATGTGTGGTTGGGAATGTTTGCCCAATAAGAATTTCCCAATTATATTCCACTCTGTTTATGGGGAAGAATTACGAGAAGAGAGAAGTCCATCGTTTTTCAACCCAGAAGAAGCTTATTTAGTTTTACAATATGTCAAAGACCTAAAGAAACTTAAAGGGTCAGCGAAACTGGAAGATAAAGATATTGGAATTATTTCCCCTTATCAGAAACAGGTGGGTGCAATACCTAGTTTGGATACATTGATGTCGCATCTATATATTCTCTGTTGACCATTCAGTGCCCATTTTTGTTACAGGCTGTTCTTATAATAAAATGGGGCCCCAATAACTGAAAGTATAAATGAACCCTGTTGGAATTTGATATAAGTGTAGGCTGTAGTCCTGGTGTCCAGGCAAAATTTCCCTTAGCCAACTGTATGGTGTATGTCCATCTTCATTATCCCAGTCAGTGCAGAACAGTAGGACATTAAATCCCATTTCATTTCATTAAACTTCCTTAACATCTAATGAGAACTTAATGGTCATGCTTGAAACATGAAAGAAATGACACCAATAAAAAATTGATCAAAATATTTTTTTTACATTTGTATGGTTATTTTAAAAATATTTTTCTTAAAACTTGTGTCTTTGTTGAATTAGGTTCGAAAGATACAGAGGATGATGTCAACAAATGGATGGAAGAACATCCGCGTTGGTTCTGTGGAGGAATTTCAAGGTCAAGAGAGGAAAGTGATAATCGTGTCTACTGTAAGAAGTAGTCCGGAGTTCCTGTCTTTAGACATTAACTTTAAACTCGGATTTTTACGTAATCCAAAGGTGAGTACTTTCCAATATTTTTTATCGTCAAGATTTACATAGTTTGGAGGATATTGAGCCCATGTTGGGTTGAATTCAAATCCCAAGTGACTCTTTATTTTTCACGAAACGGGTATTAGTGTACTATATGAATCAGGAACTGAACAAGACATCATCGCAGACATCTTGAGATTGTGACGTTCATATCAAAAATTCATAGAACACACATACCAATGTCCATGTTCGAATTGGCCGAGCGTTTGGATTTTTTTTTTAAAGAGTGTTGTCCCTCATAACAAGAAGATGAAGATAAGCATTGACTGGGATCGAATCTAGGACCTCCTGGTTAGTGAGCCAGCACCATACTCACTGATTCACTGTGGTTCCTGTTATATTGATGAGATATATGTATTTTATATTGTAGAGATTTAATGTAACGGTGACTAGAGCTAAAGCTTTGTTGATTATTGTTGGTAATCCTAATATACTAACACTAGATGATACATGGAGCAGGTAGGTTTATAATTGTTTTGTCAAGAAATGGTTGTTCTCTATAACAGTGGTTCTCAACCTTTTTTTTGCCAATGGCTCACCTTGGAACACATGAAAAAATAGCGGCACACCTGGCTAAATAAATATGAAAAAAATTTGAATTTTGCAAAAAAAAACATGGCAAGTCATAGACGGCATACAACCGTAGACACATACTAGTCATAAACACATAGAATGACTCCAACTAAATAAAGAAAACACAGCTATGAACTTACCAGTAGACACCAGTGAATACTCAATTGGGATCGGGTGGTCTTTTGCATTTTCCTAGTGTGCCTTTCAAAATTTCACACTGGTTGAGAATCACTGCTCTATAATGTCATTTCTATTTTAAGAATTTAACTAACTTCATATGGTGTCACAATCCCAAAGTACTCAGCTTATTAACTACACATTACATAGATCTTGATATACATACATATTGTAATAGTGCTGTCTCCATCAGTCTGTCCGTAGGCTTTTCACTTCAAGATTTTGAAAA
This sequence comes from Patella vulgata, assembly GCF_932274485.2. NCBI lineage: Eukaryota > Metazoa > Mollusca > Gastropoda > Patellidae > Patella > Patella vulgata. The sequence continues at coordinate 13,690,546 of NC_065885.2, forward strand.
ATGTGACAAATATTAACATTATCCCCAATTTTAAATTCTTTGAAATTCTGATTCTATGGCATGTAAATTGACTGACAGTCAGTTCACTAGCAAACGGGGGGGGGGGGGGGTTAACACATGGCCGAATGGTTAACACATGCACATTGGATCATAAGGTCTGTCATTGAGCCAAGTGGTGTGGTTTCTCGAGTGGACGTTAAACTCCATTTCTCTCTCTCCCTCACACTAGGAAACAGTCAAGACTAGCAAATATGACTAAGGGAATGATCAAGCAGACTTAGCTTGGTTATACTTTTTTAACTCATATTTTCATTTTAAAGCGAGAGCCTCAACCAGAATGTGAACACTGTCACGTTCCTTTGACAGTTAAGCACATTTTGATTGAGTGCAAGCATTTCAAGGATATTAGATCAAATTTTTACCGTTGTCAGTCATTACATCACATGTTTGCCCAACCGGGTTTATATTGTAAAGTATTAGACTTTTTAAAAGAGACAGGATTTTATCATAAATTTTAATTGTATATATATATATATATATCATTTTATTTTTGCATTTAGTATTTATATGCATAAAAGTTGTATTTTATTTTTAATTTTACTAACTGTAATATTGTTTTTATTTATGCATATCATGTTTTTCTGTGATATAATTTAGCCTGTCTTGTAATATTCACCATATGTTTGGCGCAATATAGCCCAGTTGGAGCTGACGTGCCATATAACCACATTTCATTTCTGAAATGATTCCTTGTGAATATTCTACCAAATACATTTATCACATCTACCAAATTACATTTATGTATGGTTTGTAATAATTTTATTTGTACACATAAATCCTTCCTAAGGCATTGACTTATTTTACCTTTTTCAATTTCAGCTTTATAGATTACATAAAAGAAAATGGTGGCTTAGCTGGCACTGAACAACTGGATGATCAAGATGATATGTTAGAAGACATTATCCAGCGATTAAACACTGTTCAACTCACAGACATAGGTATACAAATTTTTAATGCATGGGTCCTTGTATATTTTTTTTGGATGGAAAAGTGCTTCCCCTGGCAATTGATCTCACAACAAATCTAAATATATGATTTTTTCCCAATCTGATTTAAATACAGATCTATATTTCGTTTCGTTTTTAATATACTTTCGACGACCTCTACTATATAGATCTGACCATGCAGTTGTAGTGGGAGGTTGCGTCAGGGGTAGTATGAGCGACTTTTGACCCTATGACTTCAAATCAACGTTGACGTTTCTAGTTGTTTACCCACAGTTCAGTGCAGAGCACGCTAAGAACTTGCCGTAACAGGCGGTTTCATTTGCTAATGTTTCACATCAACTGGAACGCCTGTTATATAACAACTCTTCCAGATCCTAGTGTTGTGAAGTCAAGTAAAACGAAATGTTGAACTATAAAAAAAACGAAACGAAATAGGATGTTTGTTTATTTTGAGGATCATGGTGGCTAAGTGGGTAAGATGCTAGCTCGCTAGCCTGGAGGTCGGGTGTTTGATCTCTGCATTGGCCGAGAAAGTTCATCCAGATTTTCCGGCATGGTTTCCCCTTGTCAGTAATGCAGGACAGAGGACTTGACAAGGCCAGCTGTCTAGTCGTTCGGATGGGACGGAAAAACCGAGGTCCCGTGAATTCGATCTAAGAGGAGGTCATAGTGCCGCTGCCTGGGCAAAATTTCCCTCATAGCACACTGTATGGTGTATGCCCGTCTTCATTAGCCCAGTTTAGGAGCAGAACAGTAGGACGTTAAACCCCATTTCATTTCATTTGTTCATTTTTGTTTATTTTTCAGATATAGAAACCGCTAGTCATTTTAATGATCAGTCATGGAGACAAGATATATAGAAACCATAGCAATCCCATAACAACAAAGGGGGACAACTCTAATTTTAATATCCTGTGCAATCCTGTGATAATTTTATGCACTGTATATAATCATATCATAATATACAGAAATCAGTTATATTTTATAACATTTTTATACGCCCACATTTTCATGTGGACGTATTATGCCGTCGCCCCTGTCTGTCCGGACTTCCACAATTTGTTTGTGGACACTCTACAGGTCACAATTCTTATCCGATTTTGACGAAACTTGAAATATAGGTTTATCTCCAAAAGATCTTGGTTCCTTTCGATATTGGCATGTATCGGATCGAAACTTCATGGATTATGGCCCCTGTTTGTACGATAAATCACGTTTTTAGCTTGTGAACACTATAGAGGTCACAATTTTTATCAGATTTTGTTGAAACTTGAAATCTAAGTTGATAATCCAAAGATCTCGGTTCCTTTCGATATTCGCGCATATCGGACCGTAACTTCCTGAATTATGGCCCCTGATTGTACCAAAAATCGTGTTTTTAGCTTGTGGACCCTATAGAGGTCATAATTTTTATCCGATTTAAAAAACCGTTCAAGTATATCACCGTTACACCCTAAGGATGGCTGTATACGAATTTCGTGAAAATCGGCCCGAAATTGACAGACAAAATGGCCGCCGTTCGTTCTCAAATAGCGTAAAAATATGGTATATAAATGTTGTGGACACTATAGAGGTCGCAATTTTTATCCAATTTTGTTGAAACTTGAAATCTAAGTTGATAATCCAAAGATCACGGTTCCTTTCGATATTCGTGCACATCGGACCGTAACTTCTTGAATTATGGCCCCTGATTGTACCAAAAATCGTGTTTTTAGCTTGTGGACCCTATAGAGGTCATAATTTTTATCCGATTTAAAAAAACGTTCAATTATATCACCGTTACACCCTAAGGATGGCTGAGGATGAATTTCGTGAAAATTGGCCCGAAATTGACAGACAAAATGGCCGCCGTTCGTTCTCAAATAGCGTAAAAATATGGTATATCAATGTCAATTGTTATCCGATTTTGTTGAAACTTGAAATCTAAGTTGATAATCCAAAGATCTCGGTTCCTTTCGATATTCGCGCATATCGGACCGTAACTTCCTGAATTATGGCCCCTGATTGTACCAAAAATCGCGTTTTTAGCTTGTTGACCCTATAGAGGTCATAATTTTTATCCGATTTAAAAAAACATATTATATCACCGTTACACCCTAAGGATGGCTGAGTTCGAATTTCGTGAAAATCGGCCCAAAATTGACAGACAAAATGGCCACCGTTCGTTATCAAATAGCGTAAAAGTATGGTATACCAAGGTTGTGGACACTATAGAGATCACAATTTTTATCTGATTTTGTTGAAACTTGCAATGTAAGTTTATAACCCAAAGATCTTGGTTCCTTTCGATATTCGCGCATATCGGACCGTAACTTCCTCAATTATGGCCTCTGATTGTATGAAAAATCGCGTTTTTAGCTTGTGGACCCTATAGAGGTCATAATTTTTATCCGATTTAAAAAAACGTATTATTATATCACCGTTACACCCTAAGGTCGGCTGAGTTCGAATTTCGTGAAAATCCGCCCAAAATTGACAGACAAAATGGCCGCCGTTCGTTCTCAAATAGAGTAAAAATATGGTATATCAAGGTTGTGGACACTATAGAGGTCACAATTTTTATCCGATTTTGTTGAAACTTGAAATGTAAGTTTATAACCCAAAGATATCGGTTCCTTTCGATATTCACGCATATCGAATTGTAATTTCCTGAATTATGGCCCTTGATTGTAGGAAAAATCACTTTCTTGTTAGCTTGTTCTCTATCCATCTCTCGAAAATGTGGGCGTATCCTGCCTGGCAGCCGCTGGTTAATGATTTATATCTGCTTAAAGGACAAAAAACTATTTGGATTAGGTTGAAATTCGAAATAAGAGTAGGCAGTAGTATAAAATTTCCCTCATAGCACACTATATGGTGTATGCCAGTCTTCATTAGCCCAGTCGGAGCAGAACAGTAGGACATTAAACCCTATTTCATTTCTGTTTTACAAAACAAATCAACACATCACATTCAACAAACGATAATTTTATTTTTTATTCTATTCAAGATTTTCATGTCTGATAATGTTATTTTTATGTACTGGAACTGTTTAGAAGGACATATGTATATTATCTGTGGTGTTTAAGTAATGCACAAGGATGATTACATGTATTTGGTTTTATTACTTCATTTGGTCTTCAGGGTGTTGAGCAGCCTAACATGCACATTTTAAAGCTAGCACTGTAATTTTTATTGATAAGATATGACATTTTTTGTTATTTGGGGTGATAAACTACATATTGATTACCAAAAAATAACAATTTTAATTACAACGATGTTCCATGTCTGGTATCCATGGAAATGCCAAAAAAAAAACGATGAGTTTCCTTGGAAATTCTATTAGTACATACTAAAAAGAGATATTGATAATCCGCCACCCCCGCCCCTCCGGTAGATCAAAAGTAGAGGTAATAAGCGACATTTCGATGCCAAAAATTATACAGTGTGAAAATGCTACTGAAGACGGCCATGATTGTTTACTGCGGATGACACGAACATTGTGTATGACCTTATAATTTATTCAAGAACTGATCTTGGTTGGGGAAATCTTCGCGTTTACTATAAATATTTTTTTTCTTTCCGCTTGTATCTCCATTATTACTATTATGGGTCCTCTGGGTTATTTTACGAATGGAACAAGTGTGCAAAGTTTTAATAAGATTGGTGTGGAAAACTTAGTGCATATCTTAGACTACTCAACGCCCTTAACCAACGTTGACTAAAGCTCAGAGCATAAAACGTTTTTTTATTGTTTTGTTTCATTTTGAGAAATATCTTGTGAAAGTTAAGCAGTTTTTTATTATTTGTTTGTTATTTGTGATTTGGGTGAGGATTTTAATGACAATTCTTCCTAACTTCGAGAATATATGACATTTTTATATGCCCACGATTAATGTGGACATATTATCGTCACCTGCGTCTGTTCAACAGACTCTGTTGGTCCATTGGTCCATCCCATTTCCCTAGGTCATAAGGAAGAAACCTTTTGAAATTAAAGAAAATTTATCCCAAATTTCAGAGTAATTTTCCCATTTACTTGTGAAGATCATACATGACAAGTTTGAGGAAGAAGTTTTCAATCATGATTTAGAACACTTTTTGCCAGATTATATTTCTGAACATATTTTGACTTTTAAAGTTTGTGAAAGAGATACAGGACACAAAGTATTTAAAGGAAATTTTTTAAAACTTGGTTGGTTGTTGATTTGGACCTAAAAAAGAGCCCTAATGAAATTTGGAATTTCTTTTATTTAAAATCACAGATTTTAAAAATTGGTTGGTATTGCTTATTGTAACTAAGCAAAAAAGTTACCAAATTTCAGAATTTTGGATTGTAAATTTTCCATGAGTTTGCAGTTTTCTTTCCATTCTTAATATGACTGTTAAATCTTGTTAACATGATACAGGACAAATTTCCTAGTGGAATTTTTTAAAGCTTAGAGAGATTATTTATTGATGCGTAGTATTGGAGTTCTATAAATTTTGGTTGCATTTCACAGGGTTATTTCTCAGTTTACATATTGACTTTTAAAGCTTATATACAGAGGTCATAATCAAGTTTTTAAAACTTGCTTGTAGGGTTTGTTGACAATGCTTTAGATAATTTTTCTGCTGGTTGGTGGGCATATAGACTGGAGGTCCTGGACAAGCCCCCATCTATGCTATTTCATCCAATTTAGGTTTTGTGTTTTACCAAATACGCTACCTAATGTAGTGTGTGTATTTTAGTTTTCCTAATTTCATTGGAGCTAATTCTGCCTATTGCAGGTTTTTAATTTGGCTTCTAAGTTCTATAAATTATTATTTAGACATTAATTGACATGAAAGTCTATAATCAACTCTCTAGACCATTGGATAGCAGAGATTTAAACATTGCTACATTAATAAACAATGTTTTCCGCATCTTGTCAAAACTTCAAACAGTGATAACTTGGCTCAGAATAAAGTAGTTTGAATGAAATTTTCAATATATTAATTTTGAATTATCTATTGTCAGCTCTTTATCTAAATCTTACATAGTGCATCTTTAAAATATGACAACTGTTAGCCTGTCTTGTCTTGTTATATAAAATGTGATTTATTTTTATTCATAGTCAACAATGTGGCAATAGAAAACGATTCATTCATGGGTATTGGATATCAAGGAAAGGGTACAGTTACCTGATTTGTTTCGGTGGCATTCCGTAAATAAACTCAAAATAAACAAGTCTCAATTCAATGGCATTTAGTAATTGAACACGAAATACACAGGTGACAATTCTGTGGAATACAAATAATGTTTATTACTGAGCAGTGTTTCCATAGTCTTTATAAAGTGATAAGCAGTTATTGTATTCCATAGAATTGTCACCTGTTTTTATAATTACTTCATTTAAAAAAAAGAAAAAGAAGATTTTCTAGCAAAGGAAACATTCTTAGCTTGTTGTTATTTTATATCTTTTTTAAACAATCATTTAATGTGGGATTATGTCATCACCTGAGTTCATGTAAATTTTGATCAACTATATTTGTTTCATAATCATTTCACAAAGCTTCTGATGTTGCCTTGACTGTTTTCTTATGGGTTTTTTTATTAAAGATTTAATGTCCAATACATGAAATATGATATTATGGACAGGTTGATTTAATTAAATTATTTACACTTAATGGGTTGAGAATTGGTAGAAACATAAAATAAAAACGTCCTTGTATATCAAATTATAATTAAAACATTTATGGAAATAATACATGGCATTAAATTTTTAGACATAAATTAAATTGATTGATATGCACTGTTATTGTTAATAATAGTTGTGTAGGTCCCTATTCTTTTTGTCATTACTTGCCTTGACTGTAAAGTTACTAATTTTTATGTTTTCATATTGATTAACAATTGTATTCTGTTTGATTGACCATTCTATTCTGTTTGATTGACCATTCTATTCTGTTTGATTACTTTTTGTTATTGCTAATTGCACAGGTAACTATTTTGGTTAATTATAAAACCAATTATCTAAGTTTTTACAGTTAAGTAAACTAAGCTTCTTTTACAGATTGATTATCAAAGTTTCTATAGAGGTTTCCCTAGTCAGTGGTGTAGGACGGAGGGCCTGACAGCTGTCAAGTCATTTGGATGGGATGAAAAACCGAGGTCCTGTGTACACGTTGTTGTGCACATAAAAATCCCTTGGCAGTTCTAATTCGATATAAGAGTAGGCTGTAGCACCGCTGCTCGGGCAAAATTTCCCTCATAGCACACTGTGTGGCGTATGCCCGTCTTCATTAGCTCAATTGGAGCAGAACAGTAGGACGTTAAACTTAAACCCTATTTCATTTCATTTCTGTAATGTTAAAATATCTAAATTTATAAATACAGTTAAAGTCTCTTTTACAGTTAAATTCAGTAAAAGTTTCTTTTATTATGATTGGTTATCTAAATTTCTATAATGGTTAATTTACTAAATTAGGCTACAGTTAAAAAAAACTCTAGTTTCTCTTATCACAATTAATTATTTATGTTTCAATTCGGCTTAATTAACTAAATTTCACAATAGTCTTAATAGGCTTAATTAACTAAATTCTATTACAGTCAATTAAATGTCTATTGCAGTCAATTAAATGTCTATTGCAGTCAATTAACTAAATTGTTTGTATTGTTAATTAACAAAGTTTGCATGTATGGTTAATTGAGCATCAGTTTTATATTATGGTTAATTGGAATATCTATAGATCTTCTATTAAAGTTAATTTAACTAAGTTTCTATAGAAGAGCTAATTGTTTATCAAAGTTTCTATTTTATCTCAGTTCCTTGAGAAACTATGACCATCTATTCACAAAATATATTATTTTAAAAGTGTGTTGAATTTAGAAATGTTAATGAGAGAATTTAGAAATGTTAATGAGTGATAAAAATTAAAATGAAGGATGAAAATAAAGATTTATACAGACATTTATACTTGGTTGGCTTTATCAACTCCTCTTACGTTGGAATTTTAAAAAACAAATTAATGTCTTAATCAAAGTACAAATGTACTCTAGGAGAAAATCTGACAACAGATTAGCTTGGAATAACAGATGAGCCTTGGTTATAAACCATGTATAAACATTGTCCATCCAAAATCCTATGGGTGCACATATTTCAGACAAGGGCCACACAGACTTCAGATACAACCTTTTTTCAATTCTTGACAGGTTGTAGAAAAGGTACTTTTTTAGTTTTATGACCCTCTGTCGTAGCTAAGCAATTTGATCAGTAAACATTTGAAAAAAAAGATAGTAGGCCTTCCTTATTCAAACAAAGCATCCGCTGGTTCATGATGGAATGGGGGTGGGGGGGTGGATGGTCGAATGGTTAGCACCTGTGCGGTGTATCATTAGGTCTGTCATTTAGTCAACTGGCGTGTTTTCGATTCCCTGGTTGTACGTGACCCGTATTGACAATCTTACCGACATTATCCCAGCTTTATGATTTAAACTGTAAGTGTGAATATGTCACTAAATTACGTAGCGAATTACCTTTGGTTACCATAGCTACGTTCGGCTGCCATCAATTTTCCTTGATAACCCCATGAAAGTTCCTTCCGACAAGAGCGCAAAATGGTCTTGTATTTGTAGGCCTAATGGCCAAACAAATGTTATTCAGTATATTAAATGAGTAAAGTGTTACCTGTATAAGTAAATATTTAAATTATATGTTATAATACCTGAATAATATTAGATCACTAGCGCGCGACAGAGAGTGTGCGCTCTGACGTATGTGAGAAATTAAAAAAAGTTAGCGGGTACCTTGAAAATATAAAGCTCACTTGTTTGTTGATATTAATATACCCGGTAAAATATAAGCCAACCAGAAAACGATTTGACAAAACTCACGATACTTGTCAACCAATCATTTTTCATGTTTTGGTTTTGCCCCCAACTGGCCTCAATAGGATGGCGTCTAAAAGCGTGAGTAACCTCAATATTTTACTATAGCAATTTTAATCCTTTTAAACTCTTTCAAACTTTTCCATTTTATTTAGACTATGTTTAATTTGTTCACCGATGCATAGTTTCCAGTTGTCATGGATGTCCACACAAATTTTATCTCAAAATTGCAACGGTTTCTACCGCGTAAACGGATGAAAAAGCCCGGCTGGATATACGCATTTTAAAATTTTTACTATAACGCTACTATCGTCAGCTGGTTATAGTATTGAAGACCGCTTAAAAGTTTGTAAAGAAGAGTACGTTATGTTGTAAACATGTTATGCGAATGTCCAAACAATGCAGGGGTAAGTTTCTGATCTTTTAAGAACAAAAGTTCAATAATTAATTAAGTAATAGAGGAGTCGAGCGAAATAACACGAAGACAAACAAGGTTAAGATTTAAATATCCCCATGGCCTATATAGATATATCTATATTGTACACGTATTATGGATATATTCAATTGTTTATTTGCGGTTTCACAGCTGAGCGAATTGAACCGTTTCCCAAGATACGTACTTCCATTTTTCTTAATCTTTTTGGGGAATACAAATTATTGAGCTATGTTCGATTTATTTTTTTAAAAAATGGAAATGATTTTGATGGGAATATTAATATATCATTAATTTTTTAAGTTCCGACACCTGCATATTAGCGACTAAATTTTAAACGAATAAACACTGGTATTATTGCCATAACTAGGATTTAGGCAACTGAAATATGGAATATCTACAAATTATTCTATAAACTTTTACTGCAGATCTTCCTATGCATTATTGTTCTATTCACGCGTGTCAAATCGACCCGTTTTATTTATAATAGTGACATCATCTATATATGTCATATAATGACTCAAATTACAAATGAGGGAAGACGAAATCCGTCGACACATCTTAAAATACAATGTACTCAAATATATATAAAAAGAACGAACCACATTTATGATAACTATTAATACCAACGAATTTCCGATTCGAATCGAAGTTTATCAGAAGTCAAATATTTTATTTTGTAAATCGGCCATGTTGACCTGCTTTCATACATAACTAAAACATTAATAAGCAGATTAATAACGTTATCTGATTTATTTTAATAATCTGATTTATTTTAATAATAACACATTTTAACAATAACACATTTTAATAAAAGCACATTTTAATAATAACACATTTGGTTCGCAATGAAAGTCAATTAAAGAAGATTTTATTTACATGATTTCTCCAAGAATATTATCTAAATTTCACAAAGTTCATATATATATATATATATATATATCCCAATGTATAATTTTATAGGCTGTATAATATTGATATTGTCAGGGTTAATTTATTTTTCGGGTCTAAAATTCCATTTCCAAAAATGGCGGTAGATTATATAATATACTTTAAGCCAAACTATATATTATTCTCTATATCAAATATACTTTTAAACAACATTATTCTAGTTTCTTTTGTTTAGTCTTTTCTTTGATTTGTAAAAAGTGAATCTGATAATATCAAGGGTATACGATTTAATTTACTGAGGACATACTCTGCAGTATTTGAACCTATGGTAGCCAGGTGGCTCACCATTGTCTGATATATCAATATTATTATTTCTTCAAGAAGTAAGAGGCCATGGCAGTAGTTTTTTTTATAAATTAGTATTCAAAAGTTAGCCAAAATAAGCATATGCGATTTGACCTAAACAAATTAGGTCAAACGAAGCTTATGACACTGAAAATTATCAGCCAGTTTTAGTATATTCAATGAATTTCGTGCCTTGGTTCATTGTGGACATCAGTTTTTGAAATCGTCCTAATTGATGACCGTGGAAGTGTCTTATAAAAAGGATTTTATTATTTAAATATACTCTATGCAAGCAAGAGCTAAATCCACCTATTGTCTTTCTTTGGGACTGAAATGTTATATAAACAATTAATTAGACCTTTATTAACATTAAAAGACCTTATTAATAAACTATCAATGCCATTTTATGTGTCGGATTTTCACTGGATTTGAATCCGAATTGCTGCTCAACGCTCATCGATGATTTAATCCCAAAATCGAGACTATATATTCTTTACCGATGATCAAGGCTAGGCCTAAAATTCAAACGCTAATATCTCGGTTCAGAGAGGAGAAATTTGACTGAAATCTTCAGCATATTCTAATTACATTAGTTATTATAGCGAGAACTGCCAGCTCTGTATCTAATCTTCCATAATGCCCCTTTAACACAAGAAAACAACAGCAAACAAATAGGAAATTATTCAACCAAAGGTTATGGAGGTATATGCTAAGGAATAAAGGATCGAGGATGGGCTTTTAAATATGACGAAGACACAGAGACTATTGTTTCATGATGTCCTCTTTTTTCTGGGATTGCGTTATAATGGTTATTCCCGGTTCACCGATCTATGTAGGACTGTTATGTCAAGGAAGCCTTTAAAGCAAAACCTTACAGCTATTTTCGTCAAAAAATATATATTCAGACTTTTGTGCGTATACCAATGTACTTTTTATATATTTTATATTGCTTTTATAGATATGTGTATAATTTTATACGTATTGTTGTTGTCCCTGTCCGCCCGGACGGCCGTCCGTCAGTTCACATACCGGACCCTAACTTCCTGAACTATGGCCCCTGATTGTACGAAAAATCGCGTTTTTATACGCCCACATTGAAATGTGGTCGTATATTGTCGTCGCCTCGTCCGCCCGTCCGTCCGATGGACTTTAAATTTATACACAGTGTTTAAGGTCATGAGACAAAGATGCCTGTTGATTTTCACCGATTTCCAGAGTTATTGCCCTTGATCACCTTTAAAAACCTTATGGACGCTCTAGAGTCTAAAGTCAATATCCGATTGACTTTAAATTGACTTTTACCGACTTCCGATAATTACTGCCAGAGTTATGATCCTTGATCACTTTGAAAAATCTGTGAACGCTCTAGAGGCTAAAGTTAATATCCGATTGACTTTAAATTTATACAGTGTTTAAGGTCATAGACGAAGAATCCTGTATTTCAACTATTTCGATAATTATTTTATATTTATAGACCGTGTTTACGCCTATATATAATTGTTTCGGTTGACTTTAGGTTGACACACATGTCTTGAGAAAAACAAATATATTGATTTTCAATGATTTTTGATAACTTGGGCAGCTAAATCCATGAAATTAAATGTTTTGTATACTTAATGTTAGTTACCATGGCATGTCCCAAACGAATTCTAATGATTTTTTTAATAATTACTTAATGAGTTGTTACTCTTAATCAGATTTTAGTGTATTGTAAATGTTTCATTGCCGACAAACGTAAAAATATGCGACAGCTCTTGATGACTACCCAGACAATTTATCTGCTGTGGGTGTGTGTTTCGTTGCCTGGCAACCGATTTCTTTAGCTTGTGGTCACTCTAGAGGTCACAATTTTTATCCGATTTTGAAAACCGTTCAAATTTATCACCGCTACACCCTAATGAAGGTTGAGTTCGAATTTAGTGCAAAACTATGTAATAGCAAGGCAGTGGACCCTCTAGAGTCACAATTGTTATCCGATTTTGATGAAACTTAAGATATATATTTATATCCCAAAGATCTCAGTTCCTTTGGATATTCGCGCACATCGGACAGTAACTTCCTGGATTATGACCCCTGATTGTACAAGCTTATGATCCCTTTTGATGTCACAATTTTTAATCCAATTTTAAAAACCGTTTAAATATATTAGCTTGTTCCCTGTCCATCTCTTGCAAAATTTGGGCGTATCTTGCATGACAATTACCGCTTGTTTAAAAATTTGTGTAAGCTGATGATGCCGTTTAAAATTTTCATTAATTGTGGATGATGATTTCCACAGTCATGGCTACATTAATCCATACACCTTTTTAAGTTGTCTATCTCATAGAAACGAAGACACCTATTAATATTCAAACTTTTTCAATAATCAATTCTAGAGTTAAGACCTCTTAATCTTACTTTATAGGCTACAATGAATAACTATCTTCCTGAAATTTACATTGGTTGTCAATTCCTTTGAAATGAAGAACCCTGTTGACTTTCTGCGATTTTCGATACTAGCTTCCCGAGTTAGGACTATTTCCCCTTGTTTAGCTCACTTAGGTTCGTTGCAACCCATGTTTATTCAACTCTGAGTTAATCTGAGTAAAGGGTGGGGGGGTATTGTTTCCTGTCGAGCTTCTAAATTTACCGAACAACCCTAATTAGAAGAACATGAACATTTTAATGGTTACCTCTAAACATAAGTAGAAAATCAGCTCTAAATTTGATTACAGTTAGCAGGAAAGAGGCGCCATGTTGAAACAGAACGAATGAGAGAATTTAGAGCAGTTGGTGAAGAAACAAGAATCCGGAGAAGAAAATGTCCACACGAAGGTTGTAACAAATGGTTTACCAGTAACCCAGGATTAAAATACCACGTGAATACACATTCCCCTACAAAATCATCTTATAAATGTCAAAATTGTTTCCGATCGTTTATAAGGTAGGACAAAAAATCTCCAAAACCTGGATAGTTCTTACTAAACGCCGTCATTTATATGCCCCAAATATATTTATATCAAGATTCACTATACACAAAAATTTATTGTGTATCTATTAATTAGTTAAGGATACATTATTCAAAAGCTAAATTTGCCTATTGTAGGTCTTTCTTTAGGCCTTAAATGTAAATTATTTATTGAGACATTTATTAAAATGACAAGACCATAATCAACTCTCGATGTCAAGATTTTATTTTAACTAGATTAGAACGGTTCGGCCATTTAATGATTTAATTTAAAAACAGAGGTCCGAGGTTAAGACTCGAATATACCAGTACCGTGGTTACGATAATAAACAATCAATGCATACATCTTGTCAAATCTACTTTGATAACATGGTTCAGAATAAAGTAACTAATATAGCAAGAACGGTCAGTTCTTTATCTAAATCTTACATAATGTATATGTAAAGATGCATTATTACTTTAAAGCAAGAAAATAAATTTAATTAAATTAATATAATATATTCAAAATAACTTTAGATTAGACTAATTATCACAAATCCAAGTACTCGGATCACTGTTGGCAATAAATTGTTCTTGTAACAATTTTGTCTGATAGATGAATATAATAATATAGTATTTATACTATGAAATATAACTGACCACTGGTTCCAGTTTAAAAGAAACTTATGTTAAATTACTTCAATATTTTAAATTGCAGTTTTAATGGTTTAAAATATCACAAAAAGTCTATATGCAAAAGACAATCAATATCTCCAAAACACAACCCAGATCCAGAACCAACGGTCAAGAAAAAAACAGGACCTGGTAATCATTTCTATATACTAATATTTTTTTTTTCATTGGCGAAATTAAAATGATTTTTCTAAAGCTAATATATGGTGACAATGTTTCCAAGGGTATCACTTTTGCCCAGTTTTCCCACGAAGAGTAATGCCAGTTAATAGAATTGGACCCAGTACCAACCCCTATAAAACACCATAAATGACGAACATATTACCTTCAAACGGTATATTAGTTTATATTACAATTTTACAATTATTAAAAATCCGTAGTCGTTATTACACAACAGTAAAGCTGGATTAATATTTTATTTATTTAGAACCTGCAAGACCAAAACGATCTCCACCCCAAAGACCTGAGGTGAAACCAAATCGTCCAATTTGTCGTTTTGATGATGACAATAGATTAAGGGATCTAGCTATTATAGCAACTGGCCCACAGAGTCCATTACTACAGAAAACATCTGTGACAGCTGCACTAAATACAGGGTAAGTAGACATTATCTGTATGCATTAATCTGTCTAGATACTTTCCAATTCGGCACATGAATTTCTACTTGACCAGTTTTGTATAATTGTGCTTCTTATTGTACCTCATAGACTTTTATAATTTCAGAAGTGAGAATGTAAAGCGAGCCTTAGATCTGAGTTGCAAACCCAAGAAATTACCCGAAGCTACAACAAGGTATTTAAAGTTTTTTTTGTTGTCTTTTTAAACAAGGAATGGTTGACTTATTTAAAAAAAAGATTTGATTCCACTTAAGTTACATTTGCTATATATTGTGATAAGGGAATTTCAAGCTTAGTAAAAACACTCCTTGTTTGATTTAGTGATAAACATCCATTGGGTATCAAGTCATGTGTACTTTTATATAACATAAAAGGTGAGTAATTATTATATACATGTAGATTATATTATATATTGCCTGGCCCTTAATAAAAAAAACAGGCTTTATTGTTGTAAGTGGAATTCTTTCTTTAAATATCGTATGTATATATCCATGTTTTTCAATTTAGATATGGACAACTTGGGGTTGTTAAAATAATATGAGAATGATTGTATAATTAACCACGGTGCCGGGTGTTCAAATTATTTTATTTCAGTCAAAGTGACGAAATCGTCCAGAAAGATATTAAACAAACATTTTTTCCTTCATCACCAACCATTGATTCTACTAGTGGTCATAGATTTCATTCCTGGCCTACAGCAGTGTGGCAATGTTTTCTAAAAGGTAAATACTATTAAAGGGCATCTATCAAGGCGCAAGTTTTTAAATAAACTGAAAATGATATCAGGTGTTCCAAAAAGAATAAATAGGTGTTACAAAAAACAAAACTCTACATGAAAAACTGTTGAAATTTATAATTACACGACTGACAATAGATATCAAATAAATTTATAATATCCATTTTTTTCAACAGGAACACTCCTTAATTTCTGCTCTGTTGACGCCAATTCAAGCAATACCTGGAACTTAGCTGAGGAATTGGCAGAGAAATATGAAATCGACAGAACAGCATCTAATATACATCAGCGTGATCTCAGGTAAAGGCAATGTCAATAAATTACCACTCTATTGCTCGTTGATCTGCATTGTTCATATCTTCTGTTAATCATTGAATACTTGACACATTATTGTATCATTTAATAAAACACTTTTATCACTTTTTATGATATAGACCTAATTTTAAATTACATGTCGTTTAATTATAGAAATAGAGACGTAGGCTTTAAAGTTCAAAATATTAAAATCTTCTCGAAAATAGTAACCCTATCCTTTCAACTAGATGACGATCGTAAGACTTTAGCCACAGCAAAATGTAAAATTGACCATCCATTCTTTGTCAAAGATAAAGGTAAGTATGACAGCCTGGTGAATTTCAATATTAAACCCTGTTGCTGCGTTATGATTAGTTTACAGTACAGTCACCATATCCTCATACATTATAGTGTTGAACGTTATTGGTTCGTTCGTGGTGCCAAAAGACAAAAACTCAAAGTATTCATTACTAATTTCATCGCTATATATTTATTCGTTAGACGACTTAAAACGTAAAGTATATACCTCATCCACGGATTAGGTGCATTTCTAATACCGTGGGGAACATACAATTTGGGTATAGTTCTGATGAGTAAAATAAAATATACAGGGGCAATAATAGATTAAATTGTTTTATACTTATAACAGTAGGTGCATTTCTAATACTGTGGGGAACATAGAATTTGGGTATAGTTCTGATAAGTAAAATAAAATATACAAGGGCAATAATAGATTAAATTGTTTTATACTTATAACAGTAATGTTGGATCTTTTTTCTTATGATTTTGCAGGTTGGTCTTCGTGTGATACCACACTTTCCAGTAATCATTATGGAATACCATGCCAAACCCTTGAAGTTAATGACCTTTGTTTACCACCCTCCCATCCAGATGCCACATTTTCTAAAGTTTATGATAAAACAACTAGGTGTGTTTCCTTTAAAACAAATGTTACTCGATGGATGGATGGTAGAGCAAAACAAAATATGTTTCAAGCATATTTTGATGTAAGCAAGTGGAATCAAATCTTTTGTTTTTGAAACACTAATTTTAAGAGTTAAGATTCTAACGCCTGGTCTACTCCTGTATACTAAGAGAAGTTGCTAATTGCGTTTTAACTTATTTCAGGAGGGGATTTAGCATGCATTTAAATGTGTTTCATTATATAATAACCGAGGTAAAACCAATAATCTAATATATTATTTATTTAGTTACAGTATGCCACTGTCTGCCACAGACTCCACAGCTGTTATAGCTTTAAGCAGTATGCAACAGGTAAGGTTTACTCGCGAGCAATGGGTGGGGTGGGGTGGACACTGTGTGTTTGTTTGCCACTTCAAAACACACTCGAATAGTTAAAATCAAATATATAAAATTAATCCAGAAATGGAGATAGTATTAAACCTATTTCCAGCCCTGAATACCAATGAGATCCGCCTGTCGTCAAATTCATAATAGATTGGCTTAAAAAAAAATGGCGTTAGAGATCACAATACAACTTTTGAAACAGTTTAGTTCCGCCTTGATTTCATTAATTTCCCCAATTTCCCCTTTTCTTTAAATCTTTAAAGGATATTTTGAATTCAAATGAGGTTAACGTGTAACTGTCTGCACCAACCGTACACACGCCATGTTATGTGTTATATGGTGGAAATGTACCACGACAACTGCCGGGGGATCATAAAACAATCAAAAGTAACTATATAACACATACATAAATCGTATTTGTGTCACAATTTCTTTTTATCAGAAAAAATACCAAGAACAAAAGTCTGGAAACTCTGCTCCAAATTCACCAAACTTACCCGATTCTCCAAAAGCTAAACGCCCAATGAATGGATTTATGTTATTTGCCAAAGAGAAGCGAGTTGAATACACACGGAAACATCCTGGAAAAGATAACAGGTATGCATCGCACTGGTTTGTAGTTGTCAGCTTATTGTCTATGACGAAAACTACAATTTAGAAATATTAAAACTACAATTTAGAAATATTAAAACTTCAATTTAGGAAATATTAAAACTGCCTTTTAAAATTATTAAAACTTAACTGAATGTGAAAATGAAAATGATTATATTTCAGAGCAATAAGTAAATTATTGGGTGAAGAATGGAAGGCATTGGATATAAAAGATAAGGAATATTATAAAGAGGAGGCAAAGCAACTCTCTAAACAACAAGTCAAGTTACATCCTGATTGTTGGAAAAGAAAACGCTAAATACCAGAAACAGCAAACAATAATCAAAGGTAAAACCTACCCTTTTTGAATTTTAACTGCCAGGGGCTATTTTATGTCTACTCTGACTTCTCGTTTTCGTCCTATCCGATCTGCTAGGGGTCTTTCCTTGTCCTAAGTCCTGACAAACTTAGTCGCCTCGACCAACTCCTGAACCTTCTGTTCAGTGAGTCAGTGTCTCAATGGACCACGTGGCTTCTCATTTTATTTTTGTCTATTGTATATCAAAAATATCCCCATTTTCTATCCAATTCATTGATTCTATCAAAGGTTTTATCAAACATTGTGATACTTTAGATCTATACATTATTTCTTTCTATCAAATATTTTGGTAGTTTTCTCGGAAAATTAAATCGTAGCATATATTTTTACATTTTTTCCAGAAAACTAATTGATATTTTTTTTTTTTTCAGAATTTTTTTTCAAGTGATCTCAAATCTTTACAAACTGCCAGATTACAACCCACAGGACAGAAGCCTGTTAAACTTAACATTCACTGCCATTTTATTATTATTGTTTATTTTTATTATTTATATTTTGGTATTTGACTTGGTCATCGTCATAACATGCATGTTTTATTAATGTTCAGTAGTCACCATAAGAATTGTTATATATACATTCAAATATTTAAAGATATATTATACCCTTGTTTTATTCAAATGATCAAACCCCATTTCTCTCTATCTATAACTTTTATACAGTGGCCCGCAGAGAGGGTGATGGCCCTGGGAAACCATATATCCAATGAAAGAGTGAAATTAAAATTAAGTTTTTATGAAATCTGAAATTACCACTACTTAATTTGAATTGAAAGTTTATTTCATTTGTATTTACATATATAAAATGTCTTCCTTTCTCACATTTCTGACTACTAGGCCCTATCCCTGAAAGGCATACAATAAAGGAGTTGGTCTGGGGAATAATAAAACCTCTGCAGGCCACTGGTTTTAAGAATGATATGTTATAAATAGTAACATGATTTCTTCTAGCTTTTTTGAATATTTTATATAGCCCGTATTGTTTTTAAAATATTTATAGAAATCATCTTAATTTGACCTTAAAAATCTAAAAAAAAAAAAAAAAAATCAAATTTGATTACTTTCTAGCTGGTCAATATTCTAGCAGAGACCCATTCTTTTTTCCAAAGGAAAAATACCAAAGTGCTATTATTGTTTTGAATATTATTTTGTTGAATTATTCATCAGTGCTCAAAAAAGGAGTAGAAATATTTTATAAAGGTTTAGGAGGAGAATAACATCTTATACACTAATATTTGTTGATATTATTTAATATTTATTTATGAATTGGATTGAGAATCTAAATATAAGAATATTTAATAAATTATTTAAATTAATTAAGTTATCTTTTAAAACTTCTATTACATAAATTCTGGTATATATTTCTTTAAAAGTAAATACAGTTGAATATCCCTTTATCAAAACATTTATTGTCAGTATTACCAAATATTTAGATTTTTTCATTAATACAACCAATTTACATATCTGTATCTCTACAGCATTTATAAGACTGCATGTATCTTGATATAAAGATAGATTGTTTATTTTACAAACTCTCATAGAAATTAGATGTAAATGTTCCGGAAGTCAAACATGTTATATGTAGAATACATAGTAAAAGAGGGGACTACTTCATGGGTTGGCCTATTTTGAATAATGCCAAATATTTTTGGTTTCTTTAAATTTGTTATAATTTGGTGTCGAGGAAAGCATTTATTTTGTGTAACATGTAAATCTACTATTACAAAGATTACAATTATTGCTGTTTATTTTTGATTGTTTGATTAGCATAATAGAAAATAATAGATATATCTTATTGTTATTAGTATATTATTACCTTCGGCCAAACCCATTTCATTTCCAGTTCTTCTGGGTGTTCCTGTCTTACTTAACCCAGTCGGAGCAGAACAGTAGGACGTTAAACCTCATTTCATTTCACTTCTTCTGGGTCTTAATAAATGAATAACGCACTCAATTCTTATGTGTGATGTGTTGTTACTATTTCCAATCATAAATATTTGGAACAAAAAGATTTTGGAAAGAGCCATAAGTACTTTTTGTTTTTAAGTCTGTATTGTTCATGTAGAAATTTGAGGAAGAATTTTCAGTAGGTGTTCACAAAGAACATAAATTTAAATGGGTGTGGCCTTCTTTCCATTTTAATTCAAAAACTTAGATTCATGGTAAGACTTATTATAAAGTATCTTCATATTATAGTTTTATAACTTGGGTCAAATGTAAAGTGTTATATATGGAAATACTGGGCATTGAAGCTTATTATGTGATGAATTCATATCATTGATATAATTTAATTCAAGAATCAAACATATATTAGTACTTATTTATTAGTTCCTTTCTGTCATTTTTCAATATCGACATTTTGTGGTCTAAGATCACTTTCAAATATATTTTAAGAATCTACTCTAATTTGTTATTTTCTATAGATCAATATTTAAATACACCCCCTGAAGATCTAACTTCTTCTTTGTCAGTTATAGTACCCTTTGGAATATGTCCTAAGCCATGTGACTGGTTAAAAACCGTTATTGCCAAAGGAAAAGCATCTCTTAACATTGGCCGCAGGCATGTCAAACAAAATTCATGTAGTGGTGGGGGTCTCTCAGCGTAGAAAAACAAGATGGGTTGTGGCATTCCTGTTGGCCAAATTGGACCATAAGGTCTGTCATTGAGTCAAGCGGCGTTTCGATTCCCTGCTTGTACGTGACAAGGTGTAGGGTCATCTGTCTAACTTTGTGGGTTTTCTCTGGGTTCCTCCCACTGCTAAAGACCCCTGTGTGGAGTGGATCTCTGCCAAATTGGAGGTAAGTGAAGGTCAAAATTTTTAAAGAAGTTGATAGAATTTACTATAGTGTAAATATTAACATAAAGGAAAGGAGTCTATGGCCTTTGGTCATACTTTGGTCATTTTCACACTTCAGACTAATATACTCTTGCTTTTTATGATGGCCATGATGCTAGGGTTGAGAATTCTGTCAGCACAGCTGCATGTCCATTTGCCCTTCATCAAATTTCAAATGTCAGAGTTTTTTTCAGCCCTACAATAACAAGTATCAAGAGGTGGAAACAACTGAAGCAATTCCACAGTCACTACCCCTGACAAAGGGGAACCAGGCTTGAAAAATCCTCAAAATTAACCCGACCCATGCTGAAATTTCAAGCATGGACTGCATAACTACCACAGCCCCCATGTTAACATTTAAAAAAAGAAACATAAGAACAGTGCAAGTATAATTAAACTGTTGCTGGTAAATACTTGTAACAATACATATGACAAATATTGATTGATTTTATGATACAATTTTACTATATATAACTATCACAGCTCTGATTATATTTAACATTGATAAAAACAACAATTTTTACATTTTATCAATATTGCCAATCTTCATAATAAGCCATACATTTACCCCCATAAATTTGATTTATTTATTCATTGTGTCATATCTATAACCCTATTTACATACCAATATACTCAGACTTGGGTTCAAATATAATCTATTCAATGAAAATTAATTTAATATTTTCATTACATCCCAATGATTTATTACTATACATTTAATAAATTACATTATAATTATTCATTGAAATGTAATCAATTACACTTGATGATTACTTGATAACCTTTTAACAACATTTCACCTCCACGTAATTTTACGCAATCAATTAGTGTTTACAATCAATTAGTGTTTAAGTACAGATTACATTTCATTACATACAAAATAGGAATCGCTAGCCAACGGTTACCCCAGGTCTGACTATACCTAATCAGTACATATACCAATAAACTGAACCATAATCCAAAGCATTTATAAAATATACCAGTTATTAGACTGTTACACCAAGAGTGATATATGACCAAATTTCATATCTAAAGATTCATCTAAAATACATAGATTATGTTTCAACCAAAATATCCCCACAAATTTTTGACAAAAGATTTTATTCATGTTAAAATATTACCCCTGATAACCCATGGATATATACCAATACTACTGCAGTATATATTGGCATTGTACAATGAATCATACCTAAGGTGTAAGCCATATATGCTAATAAGTGCTAAATTAAATGGATAAACCCCCACTGAATAAAGACAAAACCATATCAACAACATGTTTCATTAAGGAAACAAAAGCCAAAATAACTTTTAATAGAAAAACATGATACAAGCCATACCTATGGTTGTAAGTCATAAAGATGAAGATTTACATTATCATGCAAATAGCAAAGTAATAGATATGTTTGAACGGCTATTGTTTGTTGTTGTCAGTCTGGTATTGGCAAGCCTGGAAATAAAGCGACTGCCACAGACGTTGTCAGGCACAATTAAAGCTTTGTCAGGCACAGTTCCTCTGGAGCCTGTCACTTTGTGTGGCACAGATTTTTTAAAATTTTAATTGATATTCATAATACATGTCTAACTCAAAGCTCAAAATGTCAGGTTCATTAGTGTTTGAAATTTTGTCAGGTGCAACTAAATTCTTTATTTCCAAGCCTGGGTATCATCATCAATTTTAAAAGTTAAAACTTGAATCTCATCTGGATAATTAATTATGAATGATCTCTAAACAAATTGATATCTCAAAACCCTGATCTGTAAATAATCAGTGACTATAACAACTTCTTCAGCATTAAAACGCTTTATAAATGACGATATTATTATTATTATTATTATTAAAATGTTACACTGATATATAAAGTTTAACATTTCTCTTGACTAGTAATCAACTCAATTGACAATTAACATGATCTACACAAATAATAGTTATAAATAAGTTATAATACGCGTATTCAATAAAGCAATGAGAAAGCGATACTGGTGGTTTAAATAATCCAGAAAAAAAACCCTTCCAGACAGAAATATCACTATACAGAATGATTTGCACTACCCATGACACAAATAACAAACCAGCGGCTGCCAGGCAGAATACGCCCACATTTTCGAGAGATGGATAGAGAACAAGCTAAAAAGAAAGTGATTTTTCCTACAATCAAGGGCCATAATTCAGGAAATTATAATTCGATATGCGCAAATATCGAACGGAACCGAAATCTTTGGGTTATAAACTTACATTTCAAGTTTCAACAAAATCGGATAAAAATTGTGACCTCTATAGGGTCCACAACCTTGATATACCATATTTTTAAGCTATTTGAGAACAAGGGGCGGCCATTTTGTCTGTCAGTTTTCGGCCGATTTTCAAGAAATTTGAAGTTAGCCGTCCTTAGGGTGTAACGGTGATATAATAATACGTTTTTTTAAATCGGATAAAAATTATGACCTTTATAGGGTCCACAAGCTAAAAACGTGATTTTTCGTACAATCAGGGGCCATAATTCAGGAAGTTACGGTCCGATTTGCGCGAATATCGAAAGGAACCAAGATCTTTGGGTTATAAACTTACATTTCAAGTTTCAAACAAAATCGGATAAAAATTGTGACCTCTACAGTGTTCACAAGCCAAAAACGTGATTTTTCGTACAATCAGGGGCCATAATCCATGAAGTTAAGGTCCGATAGATGCCAATATCGAAAGGAACCGAGATCTTAGGGTGATAAATCTTTATTTCAAGTTTCATTGAAATTGGATAAAAATTGTGACCTGTAGACTGTTCACAAACAATTGTGGACAGACGGACGGACGGGTGCGACGACAATATACGTCCACATGAAAATGTGGGCGTATAAAAAGTTGAAAGAAAACATATCCGCTCATGGCAACGCAGTTTCTTAATCTAACCACAGTCAAGTAAAATGATTGTTTGTAGTCTGACTCCTATGCCAAAATTAATTCTATTAATTTCTAAGCGTTTGATTGGATTTCGTTGGAAAAACTCATTTGGTTTTGAATTGTTAGTTTTGATTTATATAGAATTACAGCTATGAAGTTTGTCTACAACAAAAGATTACATTTACACTTAAAACTTGATTACTTACACACAAACCTTATCACTAAAATCATTAAAACAAAAACTTAATATCTAATCACCATGCATACTTATTTTACAACTAAAACAATTTGTGTTATTAATTTGCCAATACTTAAATTAATTTAAATTTTGTGAATTTTTTTTTAGTAATGCTAATAGTTCATATAAACATGATATGAAACCAAATACATGTATTTAAATTGTATTTTAATTACACATAATCAAACTGTATTTTAATTACACATAATCAAACTGTATTTTAATTACACATAATCAAACTGTATTTTAATTACACATAATCAAACTGTATTTTAATTACACATAATCAAACTGTATTTTAATTACACATAATAAAAATTGTATTTTGATAACACATTATTCAATCAAACTGTATTTTAATTACACATTATTCAAATTGTATTTTAATTACAGAAAAAAAGCTATCTTACAGGTGCATGTGTTGATCATACACAATTCCAAAAGCTGTACCTTCTTGGTTACATCAGTAATTATATATACTCTGAACATCTGTACAGTATTTATATATACTGTTTATACAAACACTAACCTAAACAACCAGATCCCCAACTCATAAAGAATTTACTAAAAACAACCTTTAACCCTTTGGCACCCCAGTTCCCTCAAAAAATTAGAGAAAAGTTTGTAGCACACATCTGCCACTACTGCTCCCTAGACAGTCGCTTCAGTATACAGTCCTTAAAGATACATTATGTAAGAATTGGATAAACAGCTAGTTTTTCTTGCTATAATAGTTCCAAAATAAATAATGAAAAATGAATATATTAAAAACATCATTCAAATTACTTTATTCTGGGTGGAGTTATCAGTGCTGGAAGATGTACCGTAGATCGTTTATTGTCATTGCAATGGTACAAAGTCTCAATTATCCATTTTCTCATTACATTTTTAAATCTCTTACATAATGTATCTTTAAATAGGTTACACTATAAATGTTATGTTTCAGGCACCAGGGAAAGTAGTAATCGTAGAGGGTTTGGGCGGGATAGGTGCTAACGGGTTAGTATGCTTGTAAAAATATTTCACTTAGGACAATTTCAATGCCAAAACAGGTCTGTGTTGCATTACATTTTCAAAACTTTTAAAACAGCAAAATTACAGGTTTTCAAATGTTTATAAATATTTTTTGTTCTCTGGATATGGATTTAGGATCTGGAATGCAAAACTTGCTGCCCTTAAATCATAGTTTGATTGTATACAATGTGAATTTGATGTTTTACAAAAAGGGAGGAAACTTATATAATCTCTAGAACTTCTAAACAAATAAACTCAATCAAAACATAAAAACAAATATCAGAAATAAAACGAAATGAAATTGACATTTTACTTAAATTAGATTGGGGCATACACTACAATAGTGTGTCCTGGATTTCTGAAGAGATGCCAGGTGTGAGACACAATAAGATATTTTTCAACTATCATCATTAAAATTGTTGATATCAAAGGAGGGCATAGGGCATGTTTTTGACAGCGTAAAAGTTTTTGACTACTGCCCCATGCCCCCTCCCCCACAATATGCCACTCCTGGATAATACATACATACAGTACATACAAAATATCAAATTACAATATTTAAATACTCTATTTTCAGTGTAATCTCAAAAATAAATAAAAATAATAACATTAACTTAAAAAAAAAATGTTGGCTGAACATTCTCGACGGATGAAGTATGCATGAATGAAAATTTAAACCTTCTCTATTGATTTTTGTTGAACTTTGATATGTAGGTTGATGACATGCGTTAAAACTTCATCAACCGGAGTATTTGGCCCAACTTTAGATATGGCAAGAAGTAAATATTTCTTTAATTCCATACAAAACGTTGCATCTGAAATGAAATAAAAAAAAGTTTTTTTTTAAAATTCACTCAAGAGGATCTGAATATTTTTCACCGTGCCAAAAAGGACGTAAAATTGACAAGCATGACCTTAGTTTAACTTAATTAAAGTTAAATAGTACCTTTTTTGGCTTGGTACATGTATCTTACTTTTTGTCTTTAGTTACAAGATAATTAACTATTACATTTCCTCATCCACAATGATTGTCTTACATAATGTATAAAACAGCTTTCAGTAGGCCCATTAATAAACATAAGAAAAATTGTAAAGGATATAAAAAAACCCAACAAATACATATCCGAATGAAAGTTTTATATCCAGAATAAAAGGTTGAAGTTGATGAAAATCTTTACAGACCTTTATATTAAGGCAATAAAACAAACTAATGAAGCAAACGGTTTAACCAATTTTTGGCATAAAACAGTTACCATACAAAATTTGATATAATTCATTCTTGTACCTCATTAAACAATCACAACATGTTTTAACAGATTTTGTCAAGAGTTTTGTCCTTTTATTAGTTGGAACGTAAATTGGAAGACAGTAATTTGCAATCAAAATATTCTTAAAGTCAATAACTTTGTGCTGTAGAGTATTCACAAGAAATTGTGGTTGGATGCCGGATGTGGGTTATAAAAATAACCTAGTCAAACCACATTCCTGCTCTCTACCTAGTATGTTAGCTCAGATACAAACAACCCTGTATTAATAACATTGCATAGATTCTTCAATGCACAACTGTTACTGTATTGACCGAGTGACCAGTTTTTCTCAAATATATCATTCACTTACCTTCAACTGCTTTACTTAACCTTTCATCAATCAGACAATCACCAATAAACTGACAACTTAGTTTTTGGGTAGATAACTCTGGATTCTTTTCAAATAATTTCACAACACTCTTTATTGAGCCTTGAATCAACTCATATGCAACAGATCTGTAAAGAAAGAACAATAAGCCTACTTACAAAAGTACAATGAAATTGATTGTGATCCCACATGGCATAATATGATAAATATTGCCCACAGTCATAACAGAATCTTATTTGAAGCAATGATTTTCCCTGACCGGAGAGGGGAAGTGAAATGGGGTTTAACGCCCACATGACACAAACTAGTTCATTTTGGGACGAACATAGTGTTTGATTATATTTCAATAATTTGCTTGCAGTGAGAGAAAACCGTAGGACCCGGAGAGAAAACCGTAGGACCCGGAGAAAAAACACAAAGTTCGACAGGCGAACCTACTAATTGTCACGTACAACCGGGAATTGGAACCACGCCAGTTAACTCAATGACATGCGCTAACCATTCGGCTATCCATACCCCCTTCCCCGATTGGTTCTTATGATGCTTACAATTTGGTAATTTTTAAAAACTACTGTCCATTCACTTGTATTTGTCAGCGATATCACTCTGGGTTAAAGTGGATGTTTACCTCTATTATATACTTCTACATAAAATTGTAGAAATTTACCTGTATCTTACAGCATCAATAACAGAAATAGCAACAGATGGATCCAGATCCATTAGAGTTATCTCCTCTTTGTACTGATTCTTCACAAACTCTAATAATGCTTTAGGAAATTTGTTATTTGTAAACATTTCTCTGATCGGTTGACCTATGAGTTTTAAAGCTACAGATTCTTCCCCATCAAAGGCAAGGGAACAAACATGGCATACAATCTGAAATTTAAGGAATATTTTTTTTTTATAACTTGTAATTTAGAATTCTACCTGCTTCATTCTCTATATATATATGTATCACTGAATGATCCCCCATACATGTATGTACGATTGTTGTAATATAAACAGCTGTAATTTGTAGAATTTGTGATTCACACACGACATGTCAGTGGAGCTAAACAGAGGGCCTGACAAGGGTGTCTAGTCATCTGGATGGGATTATAAACCGAGGTCCCATGCACTTGTTTACCTGCAAGTAAAAGAACCCTTGGCAGTAGAAATTTATCCAAAAGTAGACGGAAACGCCGCTGTTCGGACAAAAGTTTCCTCATGGCACCCTGCATGACGTGTACCCGTCATCATAAGGCCAGTTGGTGCAGAAAAGTAAGAAATTAAACCCATTTTATTTTTCACATTGTTAATTCATACTTACCACCGATTTCAATAACTTGTTCAATATCTTAATATCTGAATTGGATAATTTGTCACACCTTAATTCTATAACTTCACGTTTATTTACTATGTCTTTTTTATTCATGTCAGTTATAACAGATTCATTATTTTCATCTGTCTTATCACTTATGCCATTAATATGTTTCGAATTGTCTCCCATCTCAAGACTGTCTTTAGTTTTTAGTGTTATATCCAAGAGAGAATCACTATCCAAAGCTTTTCCTGTGTGTGGATCATAAAAAACTCTTGAACACACTTCGATACCACTTTCATCTGCAATTGTAGATGTATCACTAACAGTTGAAGACACCGAAGATAAGAAATCATCTTTTTCGTCAAATTGTACTCTCCTGTCTGGTGTTCGTAGGTTTTCGAAAGATCGTGTTCGTTTTAAAATACTGGTTAATGGTTCATCTTCTTCCCTTTCTTCATCACTAAGTTGATTTTTTAAGTCGTTTTCTAAACTCTGTTCATACCACTGACTTTTTCTCTGTCTGCAAAACAAATAAAAAAGAAATGAAATGAAATGGGGTTGAATGTCCTACCGTTCTGCTCCAATGGGGCTAATGAAGATGGGCATACGCCATACAGTGTGCTATAAAGGAAATTTTCCTTGGGCAGCGACACCATGGCGTGCTCCAACGGGGCTAATGAAGATGGGCATACGGCATACAGTGTGCTATAAAGGAAATTTTCAGGGCAGCGGCACTATGGCCTACTCTTATATCGAATTCCAACGGCTAAGGTATCTTTAATGTGCACGCCAATGTATACACTGGACCTCAGCTTTTAGTCCCATTCAAACGAGTAGACAGCTGTGCTTGTCAGGCCTTCCCTCCTGCAACACCGATAAGGGGAAAATCTCAATGAATTTTCTCAGCCAATGCAGGGATCGGACATTACACATCCAGGCTAGCAAGCCAGCACATAACAACTTTGAACGATATGTACGGAATTCTAGTAACATAACTGAGTTTAAGCGAGGAAGTCTAGTAACATAACTGACTTTTAGTGCGGAAGTCTAGTAACATAATTTACTTTAAGAGCGGAAGTCTAGTAACATAAGTTACTTTAAGAGCGGAAGTCTCGTAACATAAGTTACTTTAAGTGCAAAAGTTTAGGAACATAAGTTACTTTAAGTGCAAAAGACTAGTAACATAACTTCACTTTAAGTGCAAAAGACTAGTAACATAACTTCACTTTAAGTGCGGAAGTCTAGTATCATAACTGACTTTAAGTGTGAAAGTTCGGTAACATAACATACTTTAACTTTAAGAGCAAAAGTCTAGTAAACTTACTTTAAGTGAGGAAGTCTAGCAAAGACATACAGAAATCTTCTCCCTTCTCGCTTTACACCTAGATCTGTTGAAAAGTTCTTCATGGCTTCCTGTATTATACTGGTACAACTCCAGCTGATAGTATCTAGTATTACTAGAAACTTGTCTAATCCTTGTAATATATCTACACTACATTCACAATCTACAAAACAAAATAATATCATAAACACATATATAAATCACTATAACTTTCAAACACTGCTTATTCTCTTTCTGCAATTCTAAATGGTAACTAGATTCAGACCCAGTAGATTCGTCATTTGTGTTCAACAACATCCTGATCAAGTATTTTTCTACATTAGTGATTGGAACAATACAATAACTGGAGAAATTATCTAATTTGTATTGTCAATTGTTTTTCGAAAAGGAGAAAAACCAAATGGGTTTTATATGTCTTGTTAATAAAATACTTTGGTCATATAGAGACTAGCAAAACATTATATGTTGTGTATACTCAGTCAAATTATCAGTGTCCAGGTTTTTTTTTATGTGCACTACGTGTTCACAGGTGAATTCTTTTTCTTTTTATCCTATCTGAATCACGAGGAAACACTTTACTTAGGCACTACCCCTGACAAGAGGGAACCAGGCTTGTAAACTCCTGAGATTCTGCTCAGCTCATGTCAGTTTTGAAGTAAACTTAGTCCATGTCAGTATTTATAGTTTTGCTTTGAAGCAAACTTTGCCCATGTCAGTGTTTATAGCTTTGAAGCAAACTTAGCCTACATGTATATTCAAAGCATGATTTAATATCACACGTTTTGTAATAGTTCACGGTAAAGTAACAGATGACCTACCATCATCTATGACCTGACTAGCAGTGTCATACAGCGTTGTACTTAGATTAGATAAGACACGACACCCAGACTGTACAATCGTGAGATTCTTAGCATGATGTTGTATAGATAGCGAGATAACTTCTATACCACCTTCATGTAATGGAGGCTGAAATAAAAAATGAATTAAAATTCTTTAAAGCAGTTGTTCACTCTCCGAGTTCATCAGGGAAAGGGATATTGATAAGTGAGAGAGATTAATGTCCAGTCAATACAAACTAGGTCATATTGGGACTAACATATGTAAAAAATATTTTCTTCATTTCAACACTTTACATACGTACAGGGGACTATTGCAGTAGCAGGAAATGGTTAGGTGGGCGACCAAGCCCAGAGTTAACAAAGCATTCTCAGACTTAAGAATTTATTTAACTTTCAATCACCATTTATGAGAAAAATGTTTGATCCAGAAACACAAATGTTTGCACATTCTTTCTTATTTATGTACTTGATACATTAAAACAACAAAAGTTTTATAGGGGGCTATATTCTAGTTAAAATAAGGCAAACAGTTTTGAGTTAATTCTGAACTTAAGTCTGAGATTGCTTTGTGAACTCAGGGCTATATTTCTTGTTACATACATGCACTGACACTGGGACCCCTTTATACCTTTTTAATTGGAGAGAGAGAGAGAGAGAAATGGGGTTTAACGTTCACTCGACACAAACTAGGTCATTTCGGGACTAACATATGATTTAATTTTATTTCAATAATTCGCTTGCGCGTAGGGGTCTTTAGCAGTGGGAGGAAACCGGAGGACCCGGAGAAAACCCACGAGGTTGGACAGGCGACCCTACTCCTTGTCACGTACAACCGGGGATTCGAAACCACGCCAGTCGACTCAATGACAGACTGTATGATACAGCGTGCGCACGCTAACCATTCAGCCATCCAACCCCCCTTTTTAATTGGAGTTGTCAATAAAACTCCAACATGACAGCATATAAGGTTAAATTCAGAGTTTAAAATAAACATTACCAAAAGACCTTTCATTTAAATTTAGAATATGAAGAAACAGTTTAAAAGTATTTTTATAATTGTTTACCTTTTCCGTAATATCAGGTTTAAAAGTGGCTATTTTGACTAGAATATCCAGCCCAAACTGTTGAACGTCTGTTTTGTCGAGGTATGCGGTCATACTGCCGAGAATAGCTGCCACAGATTGATGATATATCAAAGCTGGGAGATTATCTGGTACGTGACTTATAGCACGTAACAACTGTAAACATAATACAACATGAGACAACGGATCCTGAAAATATACAAAAACATTCAAAATAGTACTTAATGATATTGGTTGATTTTATCTTTATACTTTGTCTTGTCCGCAGGTTTTGTTTTATCGGTTTAGTTTGTGTTTAGTGCAGTCTTCCTGCACTTATTGTTATAGGAAAGTTTTGTTTTTATAATTTATAACTTTGAATGGGGTTCTGCTAATTCCTCTCTCATATTTTCATGATTGGATATAGGCTAGGACTCAAACAAAATGGTTAATTATCAATTAAACAATCTTATAAACTGCAAATATTTGGATAAATAAAAATTCCCAACCAAGTACCCATGACACAGAACAATAATAATAATCATGGCTCCATGATTTGGTGTCCTTAACAGATGATATAAACAAACACCAGCACCATCTATAAAATTCTTGGATAAAATTTTTTGATGCCAGGATATTATCTACCGTTGATATTTTGGTTTTGCTTCTTTAATTAAGTGTTAAACAAGCGTTGATTACAGCCTTAAAAATTAGACATTATCCAAAAAAGCGCCAATCTGGTTAAAACACAGATCCTATTTCATTTTGTTTTTATAGTTCAAAATTTCGTTTTACTTGTCTTTACTACACTTGGATCTGGAAGAGTTGTTATTTAACTCGTGTTCTGAAAGGTGTCGGAGATAAGCCAATGAAACGGTCTGTTACGGCGAGCTTTAGGCGTGTTTTTCACGGAACTGTGGGTAATCCACTAGTAACATCAATGCTGATTGGTTAATCAAATGTCTGACGTCATAGGGTCATAAGTCGGTCTTTTGACCCCTGACGTGACCTATCGCTATAAATTGTCAGATCTTCATGTAGTGTAGGCCATCGAAAGTATAAAAAAAACGAAACAAAATATAGATCTGTATTTTAATCAGATTGAAAAAGCGCATAATCAGGATGGGTGACTTTAATTTTTTGGTCTTACAGTATTATATGAGATTTGTTAGGATTTTAAAATAAAACTTCAAAATCAAACGTACCAAAAATTGTTTCAATATTTCTACTAACAAATAAATAATAGGAGTATGGAATGGCTTTCCTTTTTCTTCTTCGGGAGTATCGGCTAACTCTTTAGCGAATTCACGTAGAAAACTTTCTAAAATATCTCTCCGATGTACAGCTACATCTTGAAATGTTTTAAAAATTTGGTCAACTAGGATAGGATTTAATTTGGTATCTGTGAACAGGTGAACCTGACGATTGAGGTAACTTGCTGATAAATTGGCAATCTGGAATAAAAATAACAACTGCAAAAATAATCGGAAACTTGATGGTTAGCAATCTGTTTTAAGAAGTGTGTGGGGAAGCCATTTAAAGGAAATGAAATGACATGGGGTTTTAATGTCCTAGTGAACTGCTCCTATACTGGGCTAATGAAGACGTGCATACGTCATACAGTGTGCTATGAGGGAAATTTTGCCTGGACAGCAGCACTACGGCCTACTCTTACATCGAATTCCAACTGCCACAGGATCTTTTATGTGCACGCTCAAAGGTCTTATAATTAGTTGTTACTTGTTTTTGTATATAAACCGTGCATGCCAATGTGTACATGGGATCACAGTTTTTCGTACCATCCGAACTGCTAGACAGCTGTCCTTGTCAGGCCCTCCATCCTGCACCACCATTCAATGGAACAAAATCATAATATGGAAACTATTATAATTAAAGCGATGTTTTGCTGAGCGTTCTCTCAGTGTTATCAAGCAAGTAATTACAGTGTCGTGATAAGAACATTATGCCTAAAGTGAACTGAAATGAGGTTTAACGGCCTACTGTACTGCTCTGACTGGGCTAATGAAGACAAGCATATGCCACAGTGTGCTATGGGGACAATAAATTATTGTGCCTAGACAGCAGCACAACAGCCTTTTTTTATATCAAATTCCAACTGCCAAGGGATCTTTTACGTGTACGCCAATGTGTACACGGGACCTTCACGCTCAAAGGCCTTATTGGGTAATTAGTTGTTACTTGTTTTTGTATATAAACCTTCACTATATTATATTCATCATCATTTGTTTGATAACGCTGAAAGAATCCTCAACGAAACACCACTTTGATTAAATTAGTAATACTAATTGTGTTGCATATAATGTGTTTGTGTTTATTACATGTGTCAATTTCTAAATGTCACTCAAAGAAGATGTTATGAAATTGCCTCCCATGCAATACCATCATCCTATACACAGGGTTGGGTTGTGGTTAGATGTGTACATGTAGCAGAGAATTATTGTATATTGATCAATGTGTGCCATTTAATACAACCAATAGTTTCTATATGTTGCACAAAATAAGTATATTATAATTATAAAGAGAATGCTAAATAATACCTGTTCAGGAGTCTGTAATTGACAAATAAGTTCTTCCTCCATGCTAGGTGGATGAGCTAAACACCATTCTTCAGATAGTCTTTCTTCATCATTTAATACTAATTCACTCATTACCTACAAAAAAATATTTTCAAAATTTTAACATTTAATATCTTCCAATATCTACAACGTTGAGTCTAACCAGGGTTACTCTCTCAGATGAAATGGAGAGAGAGAGAGAGAGACAGAGAGAGAGAGAGAGGATGGGGTTTAATATCCACTCGACACAAACTAAGTCATTGCGAGATTAACACATGGTTCTTTAGTAGTGGGAGGAAACCGGAGGACCCGGAGAAAACCTACAGAGACTTAATTGGTTTCAGGCTGCTTAGGAATATACTGTTACCTTGGGTAAGAATTATATAATTTAGTCTAATTTTCTTGAAATAACCAGAGTTATTTAGTACAAATACAAAATGGTAAATTTTCCATATATCCTATGACGAAATCCATCAATAACAAAGTATCTGACCTTATCTGGTGAACTGTCTTCATCAGGTGATCTTGTAGGTTTATCTGGTGGGTTAGTTCTAACATGAACTCCAGGTGTAGGAGGTAGATGACGTCTATGTCTAGGTATAGGACCATCTATAAATTCCAACAATTTATCACCAATTTCTATCTTAGAACCTAAAAAATGTGAAATAACATACTATAACCAATAGAAATACTTCATTAGATTTCACACTGTACAATCTTCATGACCAAACTTGAGTATCAAATTTTCTCTTCTATCCTTGGATGGGAGATGGGAACTATCCAGTGCCCAGTGGTGCAGTGTGGTGTTTCTGAAGTCCAGGCCTTAAGTTTGCAGTACCCATCCCTTGATAAAATCATATAACACAGTTAAACAAACAGTATCCTTTTACTGCTCTGACAAAAAAAAACAACTGTTTTTTAATGTAACAGATCAAAAGTGTTGCCACTACAAAACTGCCCCTTTTGCCCTCTATACTTTTATTTCCTCCTGAATGTATCAGACCACAAAAGATACCAGTCTTATTAAATCCTTGACTCTAGCCATAACCAATTTGAACATAAATATGTTACCTGAATTTTCATAATTTCTTAATTTAGAGTACCATAATCTGATTCTGAAATGGCTGTATTGCTGTTTGTTTCAGAGTGATGTAGGTTATAATTTAACATTAAATACAACAATATACTAAATCGAAATTAAATTTAATATTTTTGTTGTTCCAACAGCCTGACTCTTAAAAAACACTATGACTCAATTGTGAAACCAAAACTATCCGTCACTACAATAGATAAATATCTACATTATTACCTGTTATAAGATTAGTTTCTGCTGTAATAACCTCATCATTGATTAAACAAGGAAGGTCTTTGGTACTGGGTGTTAGAGATGAACCTTCTGTCTGCCATATGGTTAATACAAATAATGGTAAACAAATATCACTTTCCTCTGCCCATCGTTGACACCATGACAATTTCTCATCAGTTGTCAGACCTTTATACGTCAGAAAAAAACAATGTGGTTATCACATGAAAATAGTGATGAATTTGAAGTGTACTAAAGGCTGACAATACAGGAGAATGATACAACATAATTAGAAAGGGGAAGGAAGTTATTCACTCATATATTTGACAAATAACCGTGATAATCAGAATCATGTCATGTCATTATTATATACTATTACTCACATTGAATGCTGATTTTACTTTCAAATATTTTTAGGCATTATTCAAATGCTATTTAATTCAATTCAAATGATCAATCTTTTTTCTTTTTTTTTGTATACATGTATAATCAAATTTCTAGAAATTATAAAGCTTTCAAATCATTATCATTACATTCCATTATCTGTTTGTGTATTTTGGGATATTAGCTGATTGCATTGAATTAATATTACTAAAGTATATGAGACAAATAACAGACTAATTTCCATTAGTTTTAATTGACATGGAAGAAAAAATACTAAAAATTCAGTTCAAACAGACTTTGAATTTGAATATTAGAATATTTTTCTGGATTCTATAATATTCTTATCATTTTTACAATATTCAATTTTTAATCATTCCAAATGTTTTTTCCCATAAAATACACATTATGCGAAACTGTGCCAATGAATATAATATAGTTCTAATATTAAAAATAATACAATGCATAATTTCTTATCAGTTCAAATGTTTAAAAAATTTTTTTTAATTTTTTCCACTCAAACCATTATGTGAAACAGTGCAGATAAACAATAATTCACTGTATCACAGTATTTAAAGATAAATTGTCTCAACAGTAGAGAAACTAAATACATAAACACTGATTCGAAAATATATTCAAACCACTGACAAAAATATATTTCTTGCTAAAAACATTACATTTCATGAGCTACATGTATGAATGTAAACTTTTATTCAATTTCAAATTCCTGTGTTGAAATTTAAGGATTTATGTCTTATTTCATTTATTTTGAGTTTTCTATGGACGTTCATAAGAGATATCAAATTGTTAGTTTAAAATAAGTTTTAAGGTTACATAAGATGACATAATTAACCTTGAGGGAACATGTCATCTTTAATGCATCTAACCCACTATCTAAAAGAAAAAATACCTCCTTGCTTAATACCTAGCTGATTCTGAGGAAGAAATTCATTTTTTGTACAATCTTATTTTTTTTCAATTTAGCAAATCCAAAATCACTTATGTCCGTGCTTACAGTTTGATCTTTTACATTTCATCATAGCTGAATAGGTGTGAATATATTTCACTGAAGCAAGCATTGTTGTAAATTTAACATCAACGAAAGTCATGATTAAATAATTAATGTGTTATATATCAAACAAACCATACTATGCTTAATGATGGTGTGTGATCAAAACAGATCAATGCCTAACTTATTGGGGATTTATTTAACATACATTATGCAAGAGCTAAATCTACCTATTGCAGGTCTTTCTCTGGGCATGAATTGTTATCTAAATTATTAATTAGACATTAATTAACTTATCCAGACCATAATCAACTCTCAATGTCATCGGTAGTCTGCGATATTTACTGGATTAGGATCCAATATGTTGCTCTATGCTCATTCATGATTAAATCAAGAAATGGATAATCGAGACCATGTATTTTATCGTACCGACTTTAGTAATGATGATCGAGGCTAGGCCCAAAATTTAATCGCTAGATTATTGGTTCAGAGTGGACCAATTTGATTGAAATTTTCAGCAAACTCCCTTTACATTATCTAGTTTTTAACTATCATAGTGAGGGAGAGAGAGAGAGAAAGAGAGAAATGAGGTTTACTGTTCACTCTACACAAACTAGGTCATTTCGAGACTAACAAGTAACATGTGGTTTAATTTTTTTTCAATAATTCTCTTGCGCGTACATGCAGGGGTCTTTAGCAGTGGGAGGAAACCGGAGGACAGGCGACCCTACTCCTTGTCACGTACAACCGGGGATTCGAAACCATGCCAGTTGACTCAATGACAGACCTTATGATACAGTGCGCACATGCTAACCATGCGCCATCCAACCCCCCTATTATAGTGAGAACTGCCAGCTCTTTATCTAATCTTCCATAATGTATCTTTAAGTACCATATATTATGAATCCTATCTGAAGCTCAATTGACCTTACTATGTATTAAATAACCTGTTGATATATTTACGACCGAACTACCATCTGCAACCAATTTGATCAATTAATAAAATCATGCTAATACAATCAAAATGGAAGTGTGTCCTAAATTTTGAGCAAGAAACATCATTGATTTATTTAAAGCAAATATTAATGTAAATGTTTACTTGACATTAACAGATGAAATAAGTAGATTTTGATTATTACAGACTACTTATTTTAACCTAATGTCTGAAACAGGTGACAGATTGTTGAATATATTTCAGCACAGAAATTTCTCCTGTACATATAAATGTATTTAGAAAAACTCTTATCAAATATATTTTGTAACTCAAGAACACAAGTACACTAAATATTCTAATCTCAATTTAAAGATTTCAAAAATGGCACATTTAGTTCTGTGTAATTAAATAAAATGAAACTGATGAATTTGCCTTTGATGATGGTAATTATAACAGCAGCAAAAATTGTAGAAGAAAAAGAAACCACATTCAACAATTATATTTTTAATTACATAATGTATAATCCAAGTGCCACATGATTTGTAAGTTTGTCTGGAACTTTATTAAGATGTCATCATGGTTCCCAATAATACATTGCATTGGAGAAATTTTATTATGCTGAATATAAACTGTTTCATTTTGTAAATATGATCATCTTTTGTGAAGGTTGACGTTGGTTGTAAATAAGAACACCTGATTGACAGTTCTAGGGAATGATCATTGTTTGGAATGGATATAGGCACTGGCAGTAAACCTACTGCTTTGAAATGCTTTGATAAACATAATCCCCAAAAGAGAAATCGTAGAATTCCTTATGACTGTGTCTGTACCTACTATAACTAAATGTGGCCAATGATTTTCAAAAAAATTATTGGATTCAGAATGTCGAATATAATTTGCAATTATAGACCTGTCCTTGCATTTTATGGTCGAATTTCCAAAAGTCTCAAGACTTTCGTGTACCATACGATACACTGGCAATTGAGTGAAGATTCGAGTGACACTGAGTGAATGACAATGACAGCGAATGCAAATCTCTAAACTTACCGACAGTAAATTCATTGGGTCCTTGCAAAGTAATTGTTTCTTCTGTAGTTAGACTCTTTAAAGAGACGACTTTCTTTCCGCCTGATTCATCCATTGTAAAATTAACAAATGACAAACGTTTAAAGCTACATTTCTAAATGGTAAACAAGATGTTAGTAAGTACATCAAAAATAAATTATCTATCAAACTAGTCACGTGCCTAATGTTTTGATGTCTGAATTTGATCTTTCGCGACAGGAGAGTTTTTTTGCAGTTACCTCCCTTTACTTGCCGAAGCCCATATTTTTCTTCACATGCCCGGGATATTTTCTCAATAGACTGTGTATATGACGGCATACGAGAGGGATATAATTTTAATATACACCATAAAACCTGATTGGCGCTAGCTCAGTTATTACCAGGTAGCCGCCAACCTTTTCCCGAGAAAGTACATGTATATGTCTAAATTCTCCAATGAGGTTTCCCCTTCCCAAGTGGTGCAGACGGAGGACCTGGCAAGGAACAGTGTCTAATCATTCGGATGGCACGAAAAACCGAGTTCCAGTACACGTGTTCACGTTGGCGTGCACGTAAAATAACCCGTATAGGTCATAGCCATTAAATTCAGTAGCTCTACACCACGAAGATTTTATGTAGAGACATTTTCATGGGTTTTTTTTTGGTTTTTTGTTTTGTTTTATTTATTTATTTATTTTTTTTTATTTTGGGGGGGGGGGCGAATGGTTAGCGCGTGCTAATATATGTAATTGAGTCAACTGGCGTGGTTTCGATTCCCAGGTTGTACGTGACAAGGGGTGGGGTCACCTGTCTAACACCGTGGGTTTTCTCCGCGCCCTCCGGTTTCCCCCCACTGCTAAAGACCCCTACGCGTAAGCGAATTATTGAAATAAAATTGAACCATGAGTTAATACCGAAGTGACCTAGTTTGTGTTGAGTGGACGCTAGCAATGTGACATTTATTCCCATAGAAATCTATGTTTATTTCTTTTTATTTACTATGAAAAATGTTTTAATTCGTGACGTAATTCTATCGTGACGTCAACCTTTGTAGGAATTTCAAGGTAAGTCATTCCAGTTTTCTAAAAAGATTAGACGATCGAATTATTAAGTTATGTAAGGAAAAATGAAAATGGCGCCGCTGCCGTTGTTAACCGCTCTACAAGAACCCAAATACAAATCTTTCGTAGACACGAAAATAGGGAACCGATAATGTACAAAATATACATATAGACTGTCCTTAGGAAATGGGAACTAACATAGCTATTATCTATTTTGTTGTGAACTTCTTGTCGGTTTCGTTATTCGTTCGTTATACGTGTATTGCGGTCCACTTGCATTTACTACTAGATAATTTAAAGTTGCAAATCCAGTTTACTCCATCCCCAAAACGAGTATCACTAGCTCTTGGATGAGTTCAACTTTGGTGCGCATTGGTCCCTTGCCCTTTACAAAAAATGTGAAAGGATCAGAAGTTATTGGATGAGTTTGACTTTGGTACGCACCAGACCTTACATTCTAGAGCTATAGCCCCTGCTTTTTAAGCAAAATATGAAATATGTATGAATTTATTGACACCCCAGAGGAACTACAAATTGTTGTCCCATTCTGATGAAACTTAACAAATATGTTAAGGATAAAAATAATTTTGAATGAGAGGACGAGGCTATTGATTTTACCTCTTCCGCATACATTTCATGGAAAATGTGGGCGTATTTTGATTACTAAGGGACACAGGGAAAGAGTGTGAGAAAAGCTCTATCCCGTCGTTGTTTTTTACTTACCTAATCTGTCATAGATACAACGGAAGTGAGATGGGGTTGAAACAAAGATCGACTGTTCAGTTAACTAATCGTGTGACTCTCACGTCTATATGTTAAAATCAGACCTCGTTATATGTAATGGCATAATTACTTGCGTGCAATAACCTGAAGAAAGGAGAAGTTGCGGCCAAATTATTTGGGGGGGGGGGGGGAGGGTATAGTTGATATTTTGATTTTGTTTTCTTAATTAAATGTAAAATGAGCAATCTGAGTACATATTAGCTTGGATTAGGCCGTGAGAAATTTGAAATTATAGCGAAAAATGCAAATGGCACATCATGACTTAGCTCTTGACAATTTAACATTATTGATAACTGGTTTCTTGAAAAGTATAACCCATGGTCTTAAACCTGCAATAACATCTTCATCTAAAAACCGTCTAAGTGATCTCTACCTTTAAGTTCCAATGAGTTAGAAATAGAGAGTGACCTGGGGCCTTTTTCACGAAATTTTAACTAAGATTACATCCAAATTTGAGTAATTTGATTGGATAATATTAGATTGATTTTAGCCAATCAAAATTTAAGTATCTACTAAAATTGGATTTTATCTTTAGTTAAGATTTCGAGAAACAGGGCCCTGTACAATAACGGACTGGGCTAGTGAAGAGGGAAGATGCTAATTGTAGGCCGGTCGGGAAAGTTCGGGAATCTCCGGGACCATAATGGCCACTTTAAATATAAATGAGTATTTGGGGAATCTAATCCTAGCTCTCTTAAGAGGGGTATAAGGTAAACTGGATCCAAGATCGTCTTCTAAAAAATGTTAGGGTTAGGGTTAGTATTCCCCAAATTACTCATTTATATAAAGCGACCTTTGTGTAGAGTTGACAGTCATCCATAGCACAATATAAAAATAAAGATCCTAATCAGCCATTTCTTGATTTTGATATTTTATTTTTCCAGCGCGATTGGAATAAAATGGTTATGAAAGATGTTGTAGGTGAAACAATCTCACCCCATGGAACTTTGATAGATGATGATTATATTAACAGTGATTTCTATGCTCGAACAGCGTGTGTATATGTTTTATTTAATTGTTTTCATTAAATTTCCAAAATGTAAGAAATTGCTTTCATTATATTTTGAACATGCCAAAGATAAAGAATGAATATGGAACATACTAGGCCATACACTGCAGTTAAAATGGGCTCTATTTCAGTATCGCACCTCTACCAGTTCCCATGATCATAGAGACTTGAAATTTTCAGGGGGTATTCATGGGACCTAGCCATGACCTCACACCAAATTTCAGCCGAATCTGTCAATAACTTTTTATTTTACTGTAGTTTAGCTTATACGAGAGAAAGTTTATCCGATTTTGACGCCATTTTGTTTTTTGGCTATAGTGTATATAAAAAAAAGAAATTAGAAGTTCCTGACACAACCATTTTGAACCACGTTTAGCGTAATTGTCCTTCTCTTTCTATTTTTAAAAAAGATAAATATTTGTACTTTATCAAATTTAGTGAATATTTGTACAGAAACCATATTTGAAACTTGCGTAAACAGTGTCGACTGGTAAAAAAAAATGTCATACGGTCAGGCCGATTGGGGAGGAAATTTCCAATCGGAAAATTATCTATAGGGAATTCTGGGTTATAGCTGGGGTTACATGGTTCTACTACTGATGTTTTCAGTCTTGGATCGTTCTAAGGCATTCCTTTGAGCCAGTTGTTTAGTCATTTGTCTTGACTACAAAACAGTTACTGGCATATAACTTTACTGCACATAGCTTAACCTATAATAAACCAATTCCCATTGAAATAAAGGTGAAACATTATCGCATAATTATATGATTTGATAAAGCCCAACTGCTACGCGAAATTTCTGTCCATTTTAAAATGGCCGCGGAACCAAAATTAGAACACGGAAGTGATTTCACGTCTAAATGACAGAAAAACTATTGGTAATATAAGATTGCACTATTTGTAACATAATTACTTATTTCCATGCAATTATCACAATCTGTTTCGTTTTTTATAGTTCAAAATTTCGTTTTACTTGTCTTCACAACACTAGTATCTGGAAGAGTTGTTATATAACAGGCGTTCTTCTTGATGTGAGGAATTAGCCAATGAAACGGTCTGTTACCGCGAGTTCTTGGCGTGCTGTGCACATATCTGTGGGTAAACAACTAGAAACATCAACGCTGATTGATTAATCAATGTCAGACATCATATAGGGTCAAAAGCCATTCGTATGACCCCTGACGCGATCTCCCACTACAACTGGTCAGATCTCCATGTAGTAGAGGCCATCGAAAGTATAAAAACGAAACGAAATATCAATCTGTATTTTAATCTGAGTGCAATTATCACGGCTAAAAATATTGAAGCTAACCCCAAATCCCACCCCTGTGGAGGACTATTTATATGAGTCTCGAAAAGGCCCCAAAAGTCCAATATTTCAAATATTTCTTCAACTCCATTTTATGTTACTTTTTTGTTTCCAGGCCGCTCAGAAGAACACCGGGTAATCATAACCTGAGAACTATTGGGCCTGTAAGCCTGGATGATGGCGACACAGACGACGGTAAGTAAACATAATCTTGATTTTAATACAAATATGTAAAACTGGAAACATTTATAAAGAATGATCAGGAGCTTGTTTTAATTGAAACTGAAATGGGGTTTAACGTCCTACTTTTCTACTCCGACTAGGCTAATGAAGG
Source organism: Patella vulgata (assembly GCF_932274485.2). Lineage (NCBI taxonomy): Eukaryota > Metazoa > Mollusca > Gastropoda > Patellidae > Patella > Patella vulgata. Next base: position 13,733,497 of record NC_065885.2, read on the forward strand.
CGGGCATATGCGACACAACGGCCTACTCTTAAATCGAATTCCAACTATGAATGGTGTGTAAATTTCACAACAATTATAATTACTGCCCTCAAAATTTATTCTTTTAATTTCATTCCAGATTATGAAGATGAAATGATCCTAAGTTCCGTTAGTATTTAATCTAAAGGAAAACATGGATCTACTCTAAACCCTTACGAATATGGCCTGTCCCAAAACAACTCTAAAAGAAATTTTAAAGAGTTTTTAATTATGAATTATTGTTTTGTTAGGATTTATTTGATTTAAGAATTTCCTTTCAGCTGTATCTTTGTATATTATACTTTTATTATTTTAATAATACATTTAAATGTTAACTGTATTTCAAACATAATATTAAAATGGAGAGCTTTGCTAGTTGCTTCAGTTGATCCGTTACCATAATTGAACCTCGGGGAACTGACTCAAATAACAGAAAATAAAGTTACAGTTGCCACTGACAGAGAGCGTGCTAACGTGGACATCAATTGATAATTGTGGTCTGCAGTCGTGCCACATGAAATGTACGGTATCCTGATATCTCTGAAACCGTTGACCAGATGTGGCTGAAACTTTGCCTACTCTGTTAATCTTATCATGATCTATAGGTTTCACATGAAATGTGTGATAACCCCATATCTCGGAAACTGCTAACCGGAAGTGGTCGATATTTGCCTATCCTGAGATATTATTAATGTTGTTATAATCTGTAACTTTCATGGACATCGGTTGATAACTGTGGTCTGCAGCCGTGTCACATGAAATGTGTGGTAAACGCTACTCTGAGATATTATTAATGGAAACATAATCTATATGTTTCAATGGAATCGGTTGAGTATTGCAGCCTTTCCACATGAAATATGTGATAACCTCATATCTCGGAAACTGCTAACCGGAAGAGGGCTAATTTTTGGCTACCCTGAGATATTATTAATATCATCATAATCGGTGAGTTTCTTTGAAATCGGTTGATTATTGCGGACTGTAGCCGTGCCACATGAAATGTGTGGTAACCCTATATCTCGGAAACTACGAAAAGGAAAGGACCGACATTTGGCTACTCAGAGATATTATCAATGTTATCATAATCTGTAAGTTTCATATAAATCGGGTAATAATTGCGATCTGCAGTTGTAAGGATATTTTGAAATTCTTGCTTACAACATGTTGCAAATAGCCACTACCATAATAAATACTGAATCCCAGGTACTGCGGTCAAAAATATCTCATATAAGCGCGTTGTTTGTTTTTTTTTAATAAAGTCGTATGCACCAAGCTGCTGTGAAACAGAGAAAGGGAGGATTGAGGAATATAAGGCAGCGTAACAAATAAAATATGAAATATACGGTATCTTTAAATCAGCAGAAATTATTCAATCGACATTAATTTTCTGGCTGCCAAAGATATACATCTGAACAAGTTCTTTCAATATTTACAATGAAATACGATTCCTGCAGTAAATTTTAAGAAGTCGTACGACGCAATGCAGAGACATTACCAGCAAACAAATCGTGAGACTTTATATGGCATTGGCAGCATCCATTCGTAAATAGCAGACAGATCAAAGTTTAGCCATTAAAAGTTCATAAACGTCGAGATATCACCGCTGGATATACATAACTAAATCGGTTTTTTTTCAGGGAGCCACGGCACCTGGCTCAGCGAGTAAAGCGTTGGCTCGGCTCAGTCTGGCGGTTAGGGTTTTAATCCCAGTGTTCATCGAGAAAGTCCCCCGGGTAGCGTACTTGTTATAATAAGAAGACGACGACCAATACTGACGGACGCGTTAAAATTTTGTAGATTGTCAAAAAAGGCTTTCCTTGAAATATGCCGAAAAATATAATGTTTTTGGTAGCAAATTATCCAGCGTTCGGTATCGTTGCATAGGTCATGCAATAGGTATCTCCCAGTTATAGTTCTGACTGGTTTACATTGTAAGTTACCTTAAAATAACCACTACAAAGGCCAGTGGAGGAGTCATTTCGGACTAATAGGTCCACAAACCATCTAAAGCAGTGATTCTCAACCAGTGTGCCTCAAGATCTTCCTAAGTGTGCTGCGAAATTTTGAACAGCGCACTAAGAAAATGCGAAAAACCACGTGATTCCAATTGTGTATTAATTGGTGTCTACTGGTAAGTTCATGGCTGTGTTTTTCTTTATTTAGTTGGAGTCATTCTATGTGTCTATGACTAGTCTGTGTTTACGGTTGTATGTCGTCTATGACTTGCCATGTTTTTATTTTGCAAAATTCAGATATTTTTCATATATATTTAGCCAGGTGTGCTGCTTTTTTTTTATGTGTTCCAAAGTGTGCCGTTGGTAAAAAGGGTTGAGAGCTACTGATCTATAGGTTTGGTGACGCTTCACCCTGTTCCAAATCTGGAGATAAAGCGTATTTCCGCTGGAGCCCACTTAAGATAAATACTGTATTTTTATATTTTATTCATTTCATATTTTATTAATATCAAAATTTACAAACACAATCACAGAAAATAATTTACAAGACATATATCATCATATCATCAGAATAAAAAAACTGTCTCACTTGTACACATTTTCTCTTTCTTTTACTAGTGCATTTATAACATATTTTCTCTCTCACTCAGAAATCACATAGGCTAACATTTACACACATGTATATATAAAATTAAGAAAACGACATTTATAACTCTTTTTTTTAAAATTTAACAAACGGTTTTATAAAAAATTAAATAGTTATACATGATTTATTCGACAAACAATTACACTGTATTAATAAATAAAAGAAAAATGGCGTTTATAATTAGTCTTCTTCTTACTTCATTCGACAAACACTCACACTCTCACTAATAATATTGATTAAAAGAAAAAACGCCTTATTATTTTGTCAATTTGTAAATACTAAGTTTAATGTCCTTATGTCACAATTCTTACAAACTTTAAAGAACCCATATATTCATGGGAAAAAAATCTCAAAATCAACTCTTTATGTACAGATATTTTGAAATTATAAAATAAATTAAGTTCTCTAAAAAAAAAATGAGGTAGATGAACTTGGTATTATGAAAATTGAAAGTCATCTAGGGTCATTTTAAAATTCACATTAATCTATACAAAACTCATGACATATACCTCTTTTTCAGAAAAAAAACAACAAATTCTATACATAAGTTCGTTTACACAATGCCCTATGCGTTGAAACATACCCAGTGATATACAATAATAAAAAAACAACAACATATAGTTTAAGACTTCCGTCCTAAAATCGATAATTTGTGTCTTCCTAATATACCCCATGCTTTGATCTTTGGTACATCTACCGCCAAATAAACTAGTACCACCGTACTATGGACAAGGTACTGACTATGACATCATCGTCGCCATCTTGGAAGTCCGCTATTCGATGTGCAATTGTCCAAGGCACAAGTATTCCAAGTTTGATATCGATGGTACATGAATTGGCTCAGCCTTAGACTTCTTTCGAAGTGCTTCGCCCCATGAAAATCAACCAGATGAGTAGCCGTTGGCGACTATTTCCTGCTCCAAAAATAAACTAACTAAACGAACGCTGACAAATAATTATAAAACATTGAAACATAGTTTCATTAAAACGAGACAAAAAGATCATAAGTGTCCATGATAATCACAGTTAGGAGAAATCCCTTCATATCTCAGCACCGGGTGGCCTCTCAATTAACCAATCATTACGCACTTCCGGCTGGAAAGCATCTGGTCCACAGAGAATGTAATTACTCTAGCACGATTGGCTGCATCACAATTAGCAGTATCTGTCTTCCATATAACACAATTAATACAGCGATTAATCAATTTCTACACTGTCACTTCTACTGATCTCTCTCTCAAGAATGTGTTGAATTCCATGATATACGTCACTAACATATTTGGATGGCATCGCAAGGTGTGGTTCGTCTGCAATGTCTCTATGTCCGTGATAAATAGGAACTTTGTGGGCATTCTGGTTGTCTGCTTCTACTTTGGATGGGTTGTAAACCCCCGTACCGACTAGCACACTATGGCACCGTTCGACGGTTTGTTCATGAAGATCCACATTGGATGGAATAAGTCTGGAAGTAGGTAAGGTGTTGACGGCGTCGTTGTCAGTGGAATTGCCGTTTTCGTGGTTGCTAAGAGATCGAATATATCTGTCGTACAGATTAGCACCCACGATATCAACATTTGGGTTATCACTGAAAATACAAATAAGAATTTATCAATAATTAAGCCCTTCATGAAAGAACATTACGAAACGTCCTAGAGAATTTAAACAGCGTTCGTCATCATTGGACCGGTCGGTTCAGAAAAGTAGGACGTTAAACCTCATTCAATTTCCTTCACTTTCCTTTAACTGCTGTTGTAATTTCCGTTGATTAAAAGTGCTAATTTTGGGTATCCGTCCACAATATTTTGTTTCCTAACACTATACTTTACCCAGGAGTAACCGAGATGTTCATTACACAGGCAATACCGCAAAATTTAAGCGTCCTACTCTGGGCTAATGAAGACGGGCATACAGTGTGCTATGAGGGAAACTTTGTCCGGACAACAGCACACTCTTATATCGACTGCCAAGAGATATTTTGCGTGCACGTCAGTGTATACACGGGACCTCAGTTTTTCGTCCCATCCAAACGAGTAGACAATGGTCCTTGTCAGGCCCTCCATCCTACACCACTAACAAGGGGACAGCAGAACGCAAAATCCCGACAAATACTGGGATCGAAACAGCGACCTCCAGGCTAGCGAGCCAGTGTCTTACTCACTGGATCACTGTGGCTCCCAAAATTCAACGGTGGCTAGCTGTTAGAGTTCCATATTTGTTTTTGGTTTTTTTCAAATAGCAAATTCTACTCACCCAATAAAATACAACTTCTTGATCTTTTTCTGTAGTCCCATCTGTTGAGCAATACGACTAATAGTGTGTTCAGCAAAACGATATGTTATTTCACAAGGTTTACCAATTAAAGCTGTATAGTGAATATCATGACCTGTTATTTTCTGAAAAATAAACGCAGAAATGTATAAATAATATTATTACCTTTATAAATATTAGTTATACAGTGAACCCGCGCTTAACGACCGACCAAGTATTACGGACCCCTCATGTATACGGCCATATTTAAATGAAACAATTCTTTTATTCGACATTTCTTACGCGTTGTGCTTGGTTATACCAGCAACTTACACGTTGTTCTCCGTAATACGGGCAACTTTCTATTACAGGTTACGACAGTTGAAGCAAGTATCATTCACTTGGTTGTTTTTCAAACAGGCGATAACGACCACGGATCAAAGCGATATCCAATCACTGTGGTCGTAGCAATTTAATGCACTGTTAATAAATAGACATACAATGTACTACAAATGTGAATGCCACTGGCTTATTAGGTATTTTGGTCGGTTTACCAAACATCCATAAGATAAATACAGCTATTGACAATCAGGCTATAGTTATTAGTATACAAGTATAATTATGTATATTATATTTACCCTATAGAGAGCTTCTAAACACAGTAAGAAGGCACCATGACCAAATCTGAAAATAAGCAGAATAAAAATGTAGATATTAAAAACACTATTCATGGAATAACTATGAAAAAAAACTATATTTAGCAAACACATCTAATATTTACTGTGCTCACGTAGAAAATGATATTGCCTGGAAAATTCAACAAAAATAAACCTAACTTTATACAACACATTTTTAGTTAATTAAAAAAAATTATTTCCCTTTGAATATAATATCTTTCTGAAATTGTTTATAATGCTCACCTTGGCATGCAAGCTTCAGCCATAAACTGGAGATCCATATTACAAGCAATAATAGGTAACTGGGGTACTTTATGAACGTCAGATGGAGCTGTGGTAGGCTTGCCTTCAGTCAGCAGTAAATCAATTAAAATCTGAAGATTGGACTCCCATCTCTGTGGTTCTCCAATCATTAAAACAGCTTCAACTCTTGGAAAGTTTGGGTTTTCGGTATAATGGCCCTTTGCCTGAAGAAAAGAAAGTGGACAGGATGTTTAACTTATGGAATTTAAACCCCTACAACGAATTTAGCCATGACCCAATTTTTGTATGGAATGTTTACTTCGATTTATCGTGTTCAAGAATAAACAAGTAGTGCTACACGTCCAAACAGAGAAATACAAAATGACACGGGGTTTTGCATCTTAATTTCCCGCCTACCCAAGAGTTCTTTACGAAAACGCCAACTAGTAGGATAGAAGCTTTCCCTTGCAAGGTCCTCCGCCCTGTACCCGCGCCACTTACAAACGGATACAACGGTGGACAATCTTGAGGAACGTTCTCTGCCAACACCTGGATCAAAATCAGGACCTCCGAGTTAGCGTGATACTCATTGAACCACAAGAGAAATATATAACTATACTTACAATAGCAACTCTGTTATCATGGTCAACCATATCTAACAATGGATAGGCTTTGGCTACTTCTTCAATAGTACATACGTTGGAGAAACCAAGACTGTTACATCGTCAAGGAATAATACCATATACATTTGTTTTAATTATCTTATTGAATTTAGACTTGATGCAAAAAATACGAACAAATAAATGTTACTTGCTGATCATAATCGGCCACACCAAGTCAAAAACCTTCTAACATTGTTTTTAAATACAAATTTTAAACTTTTTACTGGTTTTCGTAATTGTAAGAATAACAAACTCAGGTTTAAAGGATACTCTTCAGCAATTTCTGTACGATGTTCTTGACCAATAACCAACACGTGGCGATCGTGGTACTCTCTAAGTAACTTTGCGGGAGTTGGTGCATGAATGACGTTTTCTGGAGAGACCTGAAATACAATTCAAAAATGTTAACATAGCGAAATTGAAGTAGACGAAATTTACAACTTTCCCCTGTTGCGTTGTGTTGAGATATATTATGATTAAGTCTTACGCAGGCCAATATTTGTCATTTAGCCTGTGTATATGACTTTAAGTTCGCTAAATGTAGAATTTAGGCGAGTCATTTCTAAATGTATAAGTGGCAATTCTTAAAATTAGTATGATGACAAAAAAAGTGGGCTACTTACGGGCATATTAAACCATTTGCTAATCTGTGCTGCTTTATCATGGCTTCTGTTGGTAGCATTGGTAACGTAGGCGATCGGCACTCTCAAGTTTCCATCGCAATCCTTCAATCGTTCAATAGCTCTTACGGCGGGGTCGAGGGGCGTACTACCCCGGGCCAACACGCCATCCACATCAAATAGTATACCAAAATCGGGCTGTAAAATAGAAACACAAGAATTATCGTCTATTTTCTTTAAAAGTTATTTAATTTGTTATAAAAATAATACGCATGAAATTCTAACTACGTACGGTGTGGATAAAAGTTTCTTTGCAACAGTTCATTGTTGTTTAGTGTCTTCAAGTTCAATAAAATAAATGATGCCGTTCTTTTCACGCCGTGTCCAAACGGTGGGAAAATTATAGTCCATCGACCAATTATATTGCAGCTATCGACCACTAGCTGATCACGTGGGGTCTTTGTTGATACAATCAGCTGTTCAGCACGTGGAATCTGGAAGGTTGCTATGACCTACTATCGTCAGATCTGAGTCAATTTATGTGCCATCTAATTAATCAGACGCAGTAGCGTCTATTGACTGGTAGATTCTGTTATGACCCCTGTGAACTCCCAGTGTCAATAAGAACAAATGTCAGCGTTCGAGATTTCCGAAATCACTTTCTCAACAGCATAACTTTCTCCGCATGCTAACGACCAAAATGGCCATATTGCAATTTTGCACCAATTTTACATTGATTTTAGTTTTGTAAGCAGATTGCATTTCATTTGCACTTATTTTGTCTTAAGCAAATGGGTATAAAATGCAACTGATAAAAAAATAATCATAAATATATGATAAAAATGAAGAAACTTAAAAAATTATTTAAACTTACGTCATTTAGGACACTATCAAGATCCCCTGTTGATATGTCTGAATTATCTGAAAGAAATTAAGAGAACTTTAATAATAATAAACCAATACAACGCATAATCGGACCGATGTATGTCGATCGGTGACTGACTGTTAGCTACGAGAACGTCGTTAGAAACGTTGAGGTGAAGTCGGAGAGTCGGGACAAGTTGTATTTTTTTTATATATTAAATATAGGTAGTTGCATGGATTTATCACAATAAAAGACAATAAAAAAAAACAGATATAAAAAAAATAACAACAGACAAACAATTGTCAATTGTCAAGACAAACAATTGTCAATTGTCAAGACAAACAATTGTCAATTGCAGATTATTTCTGTTAATGTAGAAATCTTTGCATAGCCAATGACAATTCAAATCATAAAATATGCAATCGTGCAGAATGCTAATTAAATATTTATCACTATTTCGCAATATTCTGATAATATTCATTCATGCGAGTGCCTACCTGTTGAGTAACCATCATCCCTCGTGGGACTATCGTATTCTCTCATGATGTCAATGCACACAAATATTTCACAGTATAAAACAAAGTTTGACTTCCTTCCTCAAGTTTAAAATTTATTTCTAAGGAAGCGTCGAAATTTGTGTATTTTATAGCCAATAGGCATCCCTTTGTTTATCAGCAAAACAGACTAACACAAATTTCTGATTGGCTGACAAAGAGGTAGAGGGTCAAAGTTGAGCTTGCATACCACGTGATTTTGTTTTCATCCAAAATGAACTAACTCGGTTACATGGCCTTGATTAATTTTTAAATCGGTGAAGGGCTTCTTGGTACCTCAACAACCGATATGAAATGTTGCACCAGAGAAAAATGTAGAAAGATTTGCTGATGTGAAATAACGATAAGGCAATCAGTGATGACATACATTACACCAGACGGCTAATAATACATGTGTACGCACACTTTGTTTAAGAACAGTGGGCAACACGAGTGTATGTATTCCGCCTATCAATAATATTATTTATATATACACAAATTAGAATAATACAAAAATGTAATGGTTTATTACCCAACTGAACAGACAATACGTGAGAAATGAAATGAAATGGGGTTTAACGTCCTACTGTTCTGCTCCTAAACTGGGTTAATGAAGACGGGCATACGCCATACAGTGTGCTATGAGGGAAATTTTGCCCGGGCAGCGGCACTATCGCCTACTCTTATATCGAATTCCAAATGCCAAGGGATCTTTTACGTGCATTCCAATGTATACACGGGACCTCGGTTTTCCGTATCATCCGAAGGACTAGACAGCTGTCCTATCAGGCCCTCCGTCCTGCATCACTGACAAGGGGGAACCACGCCGGGAAATCTGGCTGAACTTTCTCGGCCAATGCAGGGATCGAACACCCGACCTCCAGGCTAGCGAGCCAGCGTCTTACCCACTTAGCCACGCGATCCCCAGAAAATACGTGAGTATGGTAAGGGAAATGCACAAAACGGGCTAATGAAGACTGACATACACCATGCAGTGTGCTATTTGGGACATTTTGCCCAAACAGCAACTGAATTCCAATTGCCTCAGTTTTTAATATTATTCCAACGACAAGACTGTTCCTTATCTGTGTCTGTCCTGCACGATTGACAAAGGGAAATAACGCAGAAAAAAATGCTAGGAACTTTCTTAGCCAACACTGGGATCGAATCTTTGACCTCCACATTAGCGAGCTAGCCCATACCCACTGAGCAACTGTGGCGCCCACCAGTCGCTGGTCTCTTGCATGGCATTGCCTGCACAGCAGCGTTTCTTACTACCACAGACACTCCGCCCCACACCTTGGACAAGAGGAGACCACGCTGTTCATTTGATTACAATGAAGAACTCTGTCGGTTTTCAAAATTATCGGATAGTACCAGTCGAAACCTTTTCCAATTAATATTCACGGTATGTTGTTGAGGTATCCTACTTGGCCAGATTGTTCATTTGAGCATAAAAAAGGGGAAGTTCAAAATTTACAATCGTAAAATCCGAATGTTATTTCGCGGAGTTATTTACCCGTTTACTACTTTTACTTTTAAAGAGCAGTACAGAATTAAAAGATGGTTGAAAGCTTGCTTGGTGGGATTTGTTGATTGTGATTTTAAATTTAGTATGGACGACCTTGCTGCTGATGAGCGTGTAAGGAAATCAAATGAACTTGGATTTAACGCCCTTCTTCTCCGACTGGGCACTTCAAGACAGCCATTCCCCATGCAGTCTCGATACGGCTCACCTTTAAATCTTATATCAAATTCCAACTGCCAACGGATCTTTTTCGTGCACGTCGGTTTTTCGTTCCATACGAACCACTATATGTTGTCCCTGCCAGGCCCCCTGTTCTGCACTACTTTCAAGGGGGATTCAAGCCTGAAAATCTGGATGAACCAACGCAGGGATCGAACACTAAACCTCCAAATTTGCGAATCAACTTCTTACCCACTAAGCCATATTTTTAGGGAATTACTGCCCTGACCAGTTGCGTCTATGTATAACCGTAGCTCAGCCACCAACATTATTAGAATAAATTATAGAAAAGAAATTGTGTCATAGCCTGGTTATATACTTTCCCATTTGTCTGGTACTATTGTTCTATATATAGTCACCTATTTACCATAGATAAGTTTTAGTGCAAACAAGTTGAGACCATTGGAAATATGGGGCTAGCACTTAAACAGACAGATATGCTTTTAACTATTTCATTTGGTTTCAGTCTTTTTTAACGCTAAAGATCTTTTAAAATCGTTGGTTGTTGAGGGTTTGTATCTTTTGCAAATGTCCTTAGATACGGATTATGTAAAATTCCGTTCTTGCCCTTCTCCACTAAAGACAAAATGTGGCAACTATTGGTTTATGTGAAATTGTCCATTAAAGCTAAAGTTCCTGTCCAATTTGCACACCTGTATATTAGCAACGTCCAGGCATGATTCGCAAATCCCGACATATTAGGACTGTTCCATGCCAATATAGACAGAAGTTTATACATACAGGACTTTAGTTTGCCCGTACCCAAAATGACACATCTGTATGTGATACTTCCTCTACAACTTCATGGCCTGATAATCTCGATATAAGGTCTTGAGCTAATGGACATCCCTTGATTAATTTCCGGCGTATTTGAATATTGTCTAGTGCGGGCTTTGGACAATTGAAGTTCAAGTTTGAGTTACTGGCAGCTAGGATCACCAAGTCTATAACTACCTTGAGGGCCCAAGACTGCCCAACCGGGTTCTTTTGTTGTATGAGGATGGAGATCAATAAAACTTTGTCCCATAATTGCATACAGGTATTTTAATAGTCTACATCATATAGGACGGCCGAGTGCAGTAGTTTCATTCATTTTGATCTAAAAGAAATCGTGCAATAACAGAAAGTATGGTTGCATCGGAACAAATTAGTGTTTTGTACTCGATGGTAGGCTACATTTTACCTTGAGTTTAACCACCAAGTAATATTTTAAAGCGGCTTACTGATTAGCATATATGAATTTGTCTGCAACCTACAAAAGATTTGAAATGACCTTACTCAGCAAATCGCGAATCTGTTCTATCTCTATATTGTGTTTACATATCTATAAATAGATTTACTTTTGTCTTGGAATTCACGGGGCACGCCATGTGAGGATTAATTTGGTGAACGAGAAATTTAAACGTAACCGTGTTACGTATTCTGAAGGTATACTCTAACTTTATAGAATGCAGTAAGGCGGTCAAGATCATCAGTACTGAAGCACGTTTTCTAGACGTGGACGTCGAACGACAACATACTTTTATGCCAAAACATCATAATTATGCAGCCTTTGCAAAAAAATACCAAATAATTGGCATTGGGAGACAAAATCTTTATGTTGGCAATTAAATGTTTGTTAGACTTCGCATGGTGAATCATAGTTTTATCCAAAGCAGCGCACAAAAAGCTCTCGTTTATTTGTGAAAACTATGCACAACAATACAATTGGACCCTAGTATTTTTTCCATTTAATCAAATGCATTGCTCGTGGCTGGGCATAACCAGTTTATTAATATTTACTTGAAATTGAATCATGTGGTATGTCACTAAAACAGAAATAATACGACACTGTTGCAGAGCAAGCTTTATCTTCGTAGGTCATGCACCAAAGATGGAGCTGCATTTTTATTTACAGGTGCAAACTATAATAACAAAATATATCTTAATATGATCTAATTGTATGACCTTGCTTTTGGATCTGGATATAAAAATAGATAGCAATATCAATAACTGTATTCCGGAAACACTCTTGATAAGTGGCGGGTGCGGTCGATAACCCAAACGGCATTACACTATAATAATAGCATTAGTGCAGTCATTGGTTTCTCCGACATTACTTATCCAATCATTTCACAACAGAAATTATTAATATGTCACGAAATGTCATTTGCATTTATTCAACGTTGAGAGAATACTCTTCGAAACGTCGCCCAAATAAATCAGTAATTGTTCTTCCATAAGTATGTGTTATAGTTTATAAATGTATTTATTGCTCTATTTTTTTTCTAAAAAGATAGATATCCTATTCAAAAAAAGTAGGGGATATTTGATTTTTAAGTGTTATTAAAGTCACCTAATGAAACTGACGAAGAAACAAATGACAAAATGAAATGAAGTTCACATTCATCGATTTATTCCAAATGATCGTTAGACTAAGTAAGGCACAGACTGACCATTATAAGGGTAAAATGATACCCGGGATCAAACAGCAAAGTTACCACAGCATCACAACCAAGTCAGTAACGGGTAAATCCTCCTCTGTTTGCCAAACAAGCATTGATCCGACGTGACATACTCCTAATGAGACGTCTAAGGTCATTTTGGTCCAGATTGTCCCATTCCTGTTGCAACGCAGCAGCAAGTTCTTGGACATTGGCAGGACGTTGTTGACGATGACGTAACCTCTGTCCAAGGTAATGTGGTGATGTTCTGTTGTTGGAGGTAACCTGTAACGATCCTGGCCCTGTGACATCTTGCGTTGTCATCCTGGAAGATGAAACGGCGGCCATGACGTCGTGCGAACGGCACAACATGGACTGCCAAGATGTTGTCCCGGTAGTACTGGCCTGTAACACGCCCTGCAACAACATGTAAAGCCGTTCTTCCAGCAACAGTGATGCCTCCCCACACCATAACAGAACCACCCCCAAATCGATCATGTCTGATGACGTTAACGTCTTGGAAGCGCTCGTTTCGACGACGCCACACCCTCCTACGTCTGTCCAAAAAATCAACAGTGAACCTTGACTCATCTGAAAACATCACATTGCTCCAGCGTCGATTATCTCAGTGTTGACGATCCCTACACCAACGGCGTCTTGCCTGAATGTGATGATCTCTCAAACAAGGGATCACGCGAGGACGTCGGGCGCGAAGGTGACCCCTATGCAGTCGATTCCGAATCGTCTGGCCACTCACTCTCACACCAGTGTCTGTTTGAAGACGAGCGCTGATCTGATTTGCTGTGATGACACGATTTCTCAAGGCCAAGGTACGGATAAATCGATCCTGGGCTTGAGTTGTCGCCCTTGGTCGACCTGAGCGTGGTCTGTCCTGTACAGATTGTGTATCACGGTATCTGGACCATAGCCTGCTTATGACAGACTGAGAAACATTCATCGTCCGCGCCACAACCGCCTGTGTTGTGCCGATCTGTAGCATGCCAAGGCACGTAACCTTTCATTTTGGGTAAGCCGACGCATATCAAAATTTGTTTTCTGGTCACTAAAACAATTAAACTGATGTTTCCACCCTGGAATTCAATGCCACAATGACTGTAACATTCAAAGTCAGAGTCGTGCAAATCTTGGGTTGGACCCCCATGATGATCCCAAGCATCACCTGCATTCCATGCGGTAGCTATTGGTGCGTTTGGGCGTCACATGTAACTGGAAATGTTTCTTCTGTTAGGTTCTATAGTGACTTTTTTCGTAGTCATTTGCATATTTTAGTATTATGGCCCCAAAATCAAATATCCCCTACTTTTTTTGAATAGTATATATGTATATAAAAAGGTTTGTTTGACATAGTAAATGTTCACCTTCGCGACTTCGCGATCGATAATAACGACGTTAGACAATGACAAAGTGATATATGACCGCTTCAAGTCTGTGCGCTTTCTTTCGAGGTGTTATCCAAACTATATTAATTATTTAATATAGAAGACGTTCACGTGCGCGTGGGATGTCCACGGCGTGTTCGCTGGACGCTCATGGACGCGTCACCTCGTGGCATTGAAACCGATGAGTAGAGTTCGTGGCCTCGCCATTAATTATCTGCTAATAATTATCATTCAAATGTCCCCAGGGTCCACTGGCGCTATATTTGTATTATATGATACATATGGCACATGTCTGCAGAAACTTAACAATATTATCAGTTATTGGCTGTTGGACGCAATGGATATAGAAAACTCGTTTGCCTTTAGTCCTATACTATTTTCTATATGATCAAAATTAAATAACAGTATACTGCTACTGATTCTGTTCGCCATTTCCTCAAATTTAGTAACATACGTCGCTTCCCTTTACAAGACTTATTGGGTTTTTTAGACCCCAAGAGATTATACATAAATGCTGGAAAACAGCATTTACCTGGCAACTGCGATACTAATAAAACAGGTGTTAATCAAATAACAACAACCACGCCAACACCGGATAAAGGATGTGCTTGCCAGACTCAAGGCTACAGTCAAGGACAGCAATTGACCGTGATGTATTGAATGGGTATAGTCCACAGCAATTGTTTCTTACTGATTACTAGCACTTTGTTTTTAAACAGTAGGTTTGGGTTATCGATCGACAGGGTTGGGTTGGGGTTATCGTTACAAGCCAACAGTGAGGCTGATGTCCTCCGCCGCAAACCCATAATCTTTTTGAACAGAAACGAGCCATCAAACCGATTATCCATACTTAGCCAGAGTACCTGGTAGTGAAACTATACACTAAGTTTCGTCACACTGCATGAGTTAAAATCAAAGTTATCTTGTCCCAAAGTATCGACAAATGAAATTGTTTAGCTCTGCTTGGTTTTAGCTCGAAATGTTAATCATTGAACTCAGTTAAGACATTCACCTTATGAACATCTACAACACGTTTAAAATTTTTACCACATTTTAAAGTAGAGTTGTTATGTTCGCTACAGCAGAATATTCTCATCATTAGAACCAAAGTTATCGTGTTCCAAACTCTTGACCAACCAAATTGCTTATCTCTGCTTAGCCTTATTGGAAAATGCACATGATCGAACGCGGTCAATGCATTCACCTAATAAACACCTACCCCAAGTTTGAACATTCTACCTCAATTAGAAGAAGAGTTATTGTGTTCCAAAGTCTCGACCCATCAGAAAATGCCCCTCGTCGAACTTAGTCAAGGTATTCATTTAATGAAGTTATGGAGCTTCGAAGTCTCGACCTATCAAATTGCTTATCTGCTTACTCTAAGAAGGCAATGCTCATGGCCGAATGGATAGCACGTGCGCGCTGTATCATACGGTCTGTCATTGAGTTAACTGGTTGTAGGGTCGTCTGTCCAACCTTGTGGGTTTTCCCCGGGTCCTCCGGTTTCTTCCGACTGCTAAAGACCCCTACGCGCAAGCGAATTATTGAAATAAAATTGAACCATGTGTTAGTCCCGAAATGACCTAGTTTGTGCAAGTGGTCGATAAACACCATTTCTCTCCCTCATCTCTCTTATTGGTACTGAGAAATATGTACGTAGTTCTGAAAAATTAAATCAAGACTTAAAGCGGCCAAGAACTCTCACAAGTGCGCATGTGAACATAATTCAAATATAAATATAAGTACATATTTCGTATTTCAAGTACATCGTTCAAGTATTTACCAAAGGTCAATATGCCATTACTATATATGACCTTATCGTCATAATTACAGTTTAAGTGGCTTGATCATTTTAAGCGACTCCTCTAGCAGCTAGATTTGCAAATTCCGAAGCAAATTCTACTAGGTTGTTCTCTAAACATAAATAATTAATCAGTCCACATGTTTAATGAAAATAACAAACCAAAACTATTCTACATTACATATGCTACAACATAATACGTTTAATCTCGAGTGTCGTGCACGAGGCAGGGTATGCTTATTATTTCAGGAATACATGATACCATTTGTAACTGCTTACTAGACTTATCTGTGTTAGATTTGATTTGATATTGTCTCTCGAAATTCTATCTAGTCTTGGGATCACGTGGCTAAGTGGGTAAGGCGCTGGCTCGCTAGCCTGGAGGTCGGGTGTTCGATCCCTGCATTGGCCGAGAAAGTTCATCCAGATTTTCCGGGGTGGTTCCCCCTTGTCAGTGATGCAGGACGGAGGGCCTGACAAGGACAGCGGTCTAGTCCTTCGGTTGAGACGAAAAACCGAGGTCCCGTGTATATATTGGAATGCACGTAAAAGATCCCCTGGCAGTTGGAATTCGATATAAGAGTAGGCGATAGTGCCGCTGCCCGGGCAAAATTTCCCTCATAGCACGCTGTATGGCGTATGCCCGTCTTCATTAGCCCAGGTTAGGAGCAGAACAGTAGGACGTTAAACCCCATTTCATTTCATTTCATTTCTATCTAGTCTGCAGGAGGAAGTTTGAAGGGCTTATCCTCCGACTGACATTTTGATTTGTACTGCTGCTGGGCATTTATGTTGCACTGTCTGTTGGACACACCAAGGGTCCCTCCTCACACTTTGGGGAGTGGGGGAATCCAACGGGAATATCGAAATGAAATGAAATGGGCTAATGACGACGGGCATACGCCATACAGTGTGCTATGAGGGAAATTTTGCCCGGGCAGCGGCACTATCGCCTACTCTTATATCGAATTCCAACTGTCAATGGATCTTTTAGGTGCACGCCACTGTGTACACGGAACCTCGGTTTTTCGTCCCACCCGAATGACTAGACAGCTGCCCTTGTCCAGCCCTCCGTCCTGCATCAAAAATGAAATGGGGTTTAACGTCCTACTGTTCTGCTCCTATACTGGGTTAATGAAGACGCGCATACGCCATACAGTGTGCTATGAGGGAAATTTTGCCCGGCAGCGGCACTATCGCCTACTCTTATATCGAATTCCAACTGCCAAGGGATTTTTTACGTGCATTCCAATGTATACACGGGATCTCGGTTTTTCGTATCATCCGAAGGACTAGACAGCTGTCCTTGTCAGGCCCTCTGTTCTACACCACTGGCAAAGGGAAACCACGTCGTAAAATCCCGATGAACTTTCTCGGCCAATGCAGGGATTGAACATCCGACCTCCAGACTAGCGAGCCAGCGTCTTAACCACCTAGCCACCGTGGCCCTCTCCGTCCTGCAAAACTGACAAGGGGGGACCACGCCGGAAAATCTGGATGAACTTTCTCGGACAGCCAAAGCAGGGATCGATTGTTATTTTAACTATCTAATCATTAACTCAATTTTAAAAACAGGGACAAACGAAATTATCAACAAACAACAACCGTATTAAGTTCTGTGACGTAGTTTCATCTACGTGCATCATTTTACTCATCGTGAAAATGCGGTGATGGAATTTCATTCACACATCAAAACATTAAAAGAAGTAGGTTAGAAAAATAATACGTCATAAAGTTAAGTAGTCAAATCACGATAAATTTCTAAACATCCGTGTTTTTTGTTTTTGTTTTGTTTTTTTGTGAAGTTGTATCATATGATTGTAATAACTGATGGTATGGAGTCAAGGAAAGCCGTTTATGTAGTCTTGGACTTGGTATTCGTCATTGGAGAAAATCTGTACATGTGCCAGGTTCTGGAAATAGTTAACATAAACCTAGCTGTATGCATATAGCCCAACTGTGTGAGGAGTGTGGGAGTCACGGTGGCTCAGCGAGAAAGGTGCTGGATCACTCATATAACCAAAGGATCCGGGGTTCAACCAAGCTGTTGGCCTATAAAGTTCTCCGGGATTTTCCAGTGTGGTTTCCACTTGTCAGTGTACAGAACGGACGGTATGACAAGGGCAGAGTTTAGTTGTTTGGAAGGGACGAAACTCCGCGGTCTCGCGTACCCGTCGACTTGCACGTAAAAGAACCCATGACAGCTTGAAATCGACATAAGAGTAGGCTGTAGCATAGCTGCCTGGGCAAAATTTCCCTCCTCGCACACGACATGGCGTACACCGGTCTACAGAAGCCAAGTAGGACGTTAAACTCCCATTCACTGATTCATTCGTTCTGTGTGAGTGCTAAATTAAATGGCCAATTTCTACATGCGGGATCAATGTTTTACCCGAAATCTTGGTGATCGGTATCAAAATGACTAAACGCATTACAAAATACGCACATTGCTTTCCTTAAGACGTATTATTCATATATTTTTTTTAAAAAAAAAGGTCGTGTTTCTAGAAAGCTACACTTATCTTGAGAAATGCGTACATACATGAGTTAAGTATATGCGTTATAAAGGAAAAAAATGTTATTCACTACCCATCTTCTGGCAGACCGACATTTTTTATCAGCTAATTATAGTAACATACGTAATGTTCACTTCTGTGTACCATTGTGTTTGCAAACAAAAAAAAACTCGTTCTAGAACACCGACGCCATCACTTCTCATTTGCTAAAACATTTTGTTGTACTTTTGTATTAAATTGGAATGTTTAGCGACGGGTGTTAAATTGTTTCGGTAGACCACGAGTTCATAAAGATCAATCTGGGTTTACAAAGTTTATAATACGAAACTATAAAATCTAAGAATAAAATGAAAGACATTACATCGCATGCATATCTTTTCTTAGAAACAAAGGCATTAGTTTTGACCTTTAATATAAAATTAGAAATAAAAGATTAGTGCAGTATATAAATATCTATTTTAAACACAAATATTGATATATCTTATATAATATGTATATAGTAACTAGGTCTATGTAATGGTAAATATATATAACCCAGCAATAGCTGCTATAGCGGTAGTATATCGACCTCAATCAGCTGATGACTGGCCTACATTATTACACAAGTATGTTTACGAACACTGCTGCAATCTGTTTCACATCGGTAATGCGAAAGCCTTCTTTTAACTCTGTGCAATAAGACTATCCTTTAAGATCACGTGCAGTATCGGTCTATGTGTGAAATAGCTTTATTTAACGTCCGCTTCCACCGAGGTGATATCGCAGACAATATCGGTCTACATCATACGGCGTCGAAATCACGTGCATTGATTACATTGGACGCAGTTAGTCGTGGCAAAATTGGTGCCTTTTACTCATTTTTCGAATAAAATCGTCGATTTAGTACTTAAAATGTCGGCCATCCAGCTTAGTGTCTATCAATCGGAGCTAATTGTATGGGTTATGTGTATACAAAAACTCCTAAGCATTTTAACATCTCTTCAATTTTTACATACCTCCGTCTCGTATGATAAATTAGCCTGTATGGTGCTCACAAGAAATTATGGACGACGGCCTGGCATGGGCGACGGAAATATACGACCACTTATCGATATGGGCGTATATCAATGGCAATAACGGCGTGCCATACCACAAAGCCAATGAACTTATTATGTAATGTAAAACAAGCAGCCTTCTTCAAACAAAATAACAACACAAGAGGAGATATAAACACCACGTAGACGTCAAAAGAAGATATTTTTGAAGGACATGTTAAGGAAATATAGGCAAACAACGTAAAATATACACAGAGTTAACATTTAATGTCCAAAATGCTTTCAATCAATATTCTCACGATTTCTCTCCAAATTTACCAAATTCAAGGTCAACATGTTTAAATATCAAAACATGTACCACTGGATGTAATTAGACAGCTTTCGTAAATTTAGGGTAAGAACCACGGAAGTGTTTATCGGAAATCAATAGGCGCCAGGTGATGTAACTCCGGTAGTAATTTTCGAAGATCAATCAAGGGGATATTTTTAATAAAAGAAGTACAGCTAGTCCTAACTTGTATTAGGGTTATCGGGGGGTTGGGTGACCGAATGGTTAGCACGTGCGTGCTGTATAATAAGGTCTGTCATTGAGTCAACTGGCGTAGTTTCGAATCCCCGGTTGTGACAAGGAGTAGGGTCGCCTGTCCATCCTCGTGGATTTTCTCCGGGTCCTTCGGTTTCCTCCCACTGCTAAAGAGCCCTAGTGCAAGCGAATTGTTGAAATAAAGTTAAACCATATATCAGTCCCGAAATGACCTAGTTTGTGTCGAGTGGACGTTAAACTCCATTTATACATTCGTACAGAAACATTTAAAGTCTATAGAGTGGCTCGGCGATCATATCGGTCACTGACTGCAGCTCTGTGTATACCATGGGTAGCCGTTACTCTAACTGTTGGAAATCGAAAAAAAATAGGCCGTAGTGCCGCTGTCCGAGTAAATCTTTCAATACATTACACTACATGATGTATTCAGAGAACTAGAATTTTCTAGATAACACTTCTTGTTCGTCGACTTTTTTACAAGTTTATCAATTATCTCAAAGCCTTGCTCTGAATTATCTATTTGAAGGCTTTTGTTGTCAACACTGTTATAAATTATGAGAGACCTTGATATTCTAGTAAAAGTGACCTTGTTTTTATGGTGTTCCCGTCGCGCATCGTGCGTCACCCTTTTCTCTATAGAGAGACAAAAAAAGCGACATCGACTTTTTAACACGACGTCGCCCTTCAAAAAGCGACGCGTCACCCTTCGCATGGCGTCGCGTTTCGCTCTTTCTTAACGGATAATGTTTGTAGTTTTGGTATTGAAATGCGCATGTACCAGGAGAATTCATTTGCAGTTTATTTTAAACATTAGTATGAATGAGTGACCTCGTGCTCTCTGCAGATACAGTTATACACTCTAATTAAACAAACAATGACAGGGTACTTATAACTATGTGGGTATGGCTTCCGTTATGTGTGAAATAGCTTTATTTAACGTCCGCTTCCACCGAGGTGATATCGCAGACAAGGTTACAATCCTTGAAATTTTTACAGACAGAATTAATACGAGGATTATACCCTTTTTTTTGGATATCTTGCGAAGAAATCCGATGTTGAAAGAATCCAAGACTACGTTCACTTCTGCACTAGTTAACCTAGAGGCACAGACTATAAATTAATCATTGACTGAAATGGGAACGAAAGTCAGCTATTATCAAGGCCCTCACAAGCCTTTGTGGCGCTCCACAGGGCAAAAGTTTCAGTGACGCCCCCCCACCCGTCCATTGCATACTGTAACTGCTTTGTTCAGTGTCTGTGCTAGTTGATTTTTTTTATGAAAATTCATAATTCTACCTTCTTTATTTGCTGAAATACGTACTGGTTTACAGAGGTTATGGGGAAGCGAAGGTCGGCGATTTGTTATCTCAGCTCCAATTAAGGAGGCTAGTCCATAAATATTCTGTAAGCATTGGAATAATTCCCCCCCCCCCCTAAAAAGAGTCGCCCCCGGGCATATCCCCCCCCCTCCTCTCAGCGCCCCGCCACTCATGGGAGGACCCTGCCTACTAGTACAAAATTTCAGCGATAAAACATTATATATAATAGGATATACATGTCAATTTGTAATTTATATTGACCACCCCACCCCCCCAAAAAAAAAAAAAAATAAAAAATAAATAAATAAATAAATAAATAAATAAATAAATAAAAAAAACTATCATGGCTACTGCAATACCTAGTTGACTACAGAAGTGTGTTATCCTGAAAAGGGCCATACCTAATGTACTGTTTTTGTAATTATTCAATATTAGGGTTATACAAAAAATTGTCATGTCGCTATCGTCTGCTTTCAGAAGGAAAATGAAATGAAATGGGGTTCAAATTCCCACATTTCTGCACCGAGACGGCAGAAGGAAAAGCAGCAACACGTCTGTTAAAGAATGGAACTCAAATGACGCGGCTCCGAGGCTGTATTTAATGTATTTGAAAATATGCATCCCGGCAGCGTACATGGATTCTACATCTTTGCAATATACACTTGTTTATCAAATTAAGATATTATTAATTTGTTCGCGCTCCATTATTAAGTAATTAAGGAAGTATAGTATATATACAAAAAATAAGAGACTGCTCGACACATACATGTATATACTTCTGTAGGTAAATAACCTATAAGCTTACCGGCTAGCATATTCCCTGCCAGAACAGAATAAGGTTAATATGATTCGTGTTTACATCTAGTACAGCAGTACAGTTTAGTACTAGTACTTAAATATATGAGTCACATAACGAGAGTATAAATACAAGTCGTAAATTATTAGATATTTCTAGGTTGATTATTCGTTGACTGACATAAGCCAAAGTGTGCACACAATAAAATCAACATTTCAATATTTTATGCAGCTCATATTAAACTTGTTTATGGTTCTGGTGATAGTTCTAATATGTCTTGGGCATATCGTATAAAATCATAATATTATAACATGCCTAGACGAATAATGAATAATGCAGTTGATTTGCTGTTCGTTAATATATATGCGCAATTTTATTAGTCCTGATATAGTGTGATTTATTCAGAAAAAATAAAGCTATCTAATTAAACAGGTTATTAAATTAAGGCACGACTGATATTATACATACTGTTTTTGAAAGATAGGGTGCCAGGCAACGAAAAATATGTCCACAGCAGCTAAGTCGTCCGGGAATTCAACAAAATTATCGAAAATAAGCAGGCGTCTTAATCTCTTTAGCTGCTATAGCGCATACAAGATTTTTCAATGTGATCAAGAGCCATAACTTTGGCAGTAATTGTCGGAAATCGTTGAAAATCAATAGGCTTCCTCGACAAATGGCCCGTAACACTGTGTATAAAGTGATCAAGGGCCATAACTCAATAAGTTTTTTTGTTCCATTACCTTAAACACTGTGCATGAATTTAAATTCAATCTGTTATTAACTTTAGCCTCTAGAGCGTCCACAAGATTTTTCAAAGTGATCAAGGGATATAACTCAGACAGTAATTATCGGAAATCAACAGGATTCTTCGCCTCATCATCTTAAACACTGTGTATAAATTCAAAGTCAATCGGATATTAACTCTTGCCTCTAGAGCATCTACAAGCAATTGTGGATGCAGGACCGACGAACGGACGGGGGGAGACGACAATATACGATCACTTTCGCAGATTAAGGTAATATTTGCATTTAATACTTCAATTTTTCGAGCCATTAAACCCCTTCAAAATGTCTGGCTATCTACATTAATCGTCTTCGATTTATCCGGACAAATCAAACAATCGCTTATCTTTAAGGTGAAATCGTCAGGTCAGCAAAATAAAAGGTTATCTGCGGTCAGTTCATATTATTAGAGCACCTGTTATCTGTAATCGTATATATCACCATTAGTATAATCTGTATTATATATTAGACTATACATCATCAATAATACTGATATAACTCTTAAATACACACATAGCACAAGTGTTTCAACAGATAGGACGAATTCTAGCCGTTGTCTGGCCGGTATACATACAAATAACCGTCACAGAATTATGTGAATATTTTATTTTAAGAATGTATTATCATTGGGGACGTCGACCTTAAGAAATAAGCAGGGGAGATAACATGTGGAGGCAGACCACCATTTATTTCCCCATTGACTACAATGTTAATTTTGGTCCCTTTGCTCGGCTCCAATTTTTCCCAAAATTTTCGTTCCGCTGAACGCTTTTCACTACAGACAGAGCAACAACTGACTATGAGTTGGCTCCAAAGTTTTATGAAGCTGATCTCTGAAATGTGGAAATACACAACCTTGAGGTAGCATACCTCACCGTAATTAAGAGAGCAACATTCGCACCGAGAAACTTAATGGTGGTCTGCCTCCATGTGGACGCAGACTAGTAGTCCCCCTACCCCACACATTGACTTTCGCTTTAACGTTAAATCCATGACATTTCTTGGCGCATAACATGTATTTAAATATCCCGATGATCTTAATCTTTAAAACGACATAGAATCCATCACGCAACCATAATCTGATAAAAATATTGAAGAAGGTCAAAGAAATCTAACTTCCCCTATATTGATGCCGGTTTACTACATGATCCTTCCACGTCAATATCATAAATATTCACCAAAACCTAACAGATTATGTAAATTCATACACCCTTCTTTGATTCTAGATCAAAGAATCAACAAAAACTGCCCCGCAAAAAGGAGGGTTGGTTGGTTGGTTGTGTGTGGGTGTGTGGGTGGGTGCTATAACTAGATGAACTACATTCGTAAGGGGAAATAATTACTAGTCTTAACCCGTGCAGAAGGACACGTATGTTTCTGAACATTCATCAACCTTTTTGAATTATCACAAATTACTGCACAAACTGAAAACTATTTTAATCGGTTTGGGAAGATCAGCTTGCAAAATAGTAATGGTTATCATGCAAGGGTACAATGAGCATTGGATTGCGGTACAAGCTTTCATATATATATATGCATTTTGAACGATACATTTAAAGATATGTTCCTCCGACAATAATAATGTGCATTTATTCGACTGAAAGTTGGATAATTCTAGTGACCACGAAAAATGAAATTATAGATTCAAGATGCCTACAAACTTCATTATTACAAGACGTCAATAACGATTCTAATTTTTGTTCTTGACACCACAATCTTTTCAGTGCTAAGGGTGTGTTTAATCCGGCCTTTGGTCTGAGGGCATTGCACACATGTTTTCCGGTAACGCCTGTGCATGCACACTCATCGTGTACTACATAATGGCGACCTAATGGAGACCACAATCTTTTCAGTGCTTAGGGTGTGTTTAATCCGGCCTTTGGTCTGAGTGCATTGCACACATGCCTGTGCTTGCACACTCATCGTGTACTACATAATGGCGACCTAATGGAGACAGCAGTAGATTGTTAAAAACATGAAGTACCTCGAACGATAATATTTTTTCTAAAATTATTTCGGTAGTTTAGACGGGGCCCTCGCAAGCCTATGTGGTGCCCCACGGCAAAAGTTTCAGTGACCCCCCCCCCCCCTGCATACTGTAACTGCTTTGTTCAGTGCCTACGCTCTGTTGACTTTCTATGATTAAAGAAATTTTAAAATACAATCTTTTATACATTTAACAACATCTAAATAACTATTTATTAAATCAGCTTATTTGTAAAATGTTTATGTTTATTTCCCCTTCAACCCTCCATTTGATCGAAAAACCCTATAATATATCTTGGAAAAATCGTAATTCTAATCACCATCTCCAAGGAGGCTAGCTAGTCTATAAATATTCAAAGGGCCCCCTTTGAAAATTTCTGGTATACACTTAGATAATTCCCCCCCCCCCCCCGAAGTGTCGCCCCGAACATTTGCCCCCCCCCCCCTTCAGCCTCCCCCTATGTGAGGGCACCGAATTTAGGTATAGTTTCCATGGTCTCCAATCGAGGATCATTTTTTGAGGATCGTGATTGTCGAGGAAATATACCTTTAAATACTAACTTAAGAAACTAGTATTGACACAAACCAAACAGTTAACTGTATCTACGCTTTGTACATGTGCTTGCATCGTGATATGTACATTAATAGTAATGTATGTATTTGTATGTCGCCGTGGTTTCATTTCCCCCGAACAGCTGACTTCGTAAACAAAGCTTTATTTTTAGGTCTGACAGTACAGCTTTTTTTTTGCAGATAGCAGAAATAGGACAAAAAGTTCAACACGCCTTTACTAAAAAGAATTCTTAATGTCCTTGACATGCTTTCATTATTTTTGAATTGAGATCAAATCTCTTATTGTTGGGGTTTTTCGGTCATATGAGGGTTTCGTTAGGTAAACAATATCGAAGCGTGGATCATGCCTCCAACAATACAATCGGGTCTGTGCATTACAGCCTGTGAATTTTTTATCGGAAATCGATCATATTCGACAGTATCAGATGATAATGTTACGCTGCATGATTTTTCAAAGTAATCAGGGCCAATAACTCTGAAAGTAATTATCGGAAATCATTGACAATCATTAGACATATAAAACTTTTAAAAAACCTGAGAAGACAGGTCACTATAACGGGACAGGGGATTTTTTTTTTGCATTGATCGTAAGCTACCTAAGTAAACCCGATTGTCGACACTCAAGTCATCTCGCTCTTAAAAATAATATAAGATGGTTTTGCAAAAACCCAAGTTGATACCACCCGAAGAGCGGCGATACGCCCTCTATACTCTTATATCGAATTCCAGTTGCCAAGGAACCGTTTATGTGCATGTCAATGTGTACACAGGACCTCGGTTTTTCTTGCCATCCGAACGACTAGACAGCTGTCCTTGTCAGGCCCACCGTCCTGCACCGCTGACAAGGGGAAGCCACGTCGGAAAATCCCGCTGAACTTTCTCGGCCAACACCTGGATCGAACCCGCGACCTCCAGGTTAGCGAGCCAGCCTCTTACTCACTTAGCCACCGTGGCTCCCAACATGTCAAGAACAAGGACATTTATTGTTTTTTTTTAATACTACCAAGGACATTGTCGAAACACCAGTAATCACGACAAAGTAATCTATGGAAATCATTTATCTGCGTATCAAAATAAATTATCTCTTGTTTAGCAGACTTCGGACTTTTAAGATAAAATATATTAAAAAATTATTGGTTATCATGGAGGCTATCACGTATTGGATATAGTTACTGTTCTAATAAAAAGCATACGAGCAAAATCCTTCAGACTGGCATGTATAAACAAACAGGACAAAGGTGTTCGGATAACCCATTAAAATATACATGTGGCTACCTACATGTATAGGCTACTTTTTAAAAAATTGATACTGAATAGGCCAACTAAATCAACACAGTACGAATAGCCTGCTCAACAAAAGACGTGTTCTTTTAAGCAGCGAGGATTGTGGTTCCAACCGCCCAACGCAATCTTTATTTTTCTCGGTTTTAAAGGAGGGGGTACCTGAATGCAGAGTAAGTACTGGGCTGCACAAGCAGTGTGGATGGAATTCAGGAAATATGGGCAGACATAACACCGGGATTCTAACTATATTCCCTGTGACCTTGACAGTGGAATTACTTGGTTTATATTTGTCTTTTGTTGCTCAAGCCTAACTATTTATTAAACCCCGGTGCATTTCATTTTGATTCTGGACACAATTGGTCTTATTCCTTTTTTTTTAATCTGAAATAGGTTTCGTTTGTGTGTCTGGTAGATCCCGACTATCAACAACACACCCGGTTATAAGGAACACAATAAAGGCACTAGCCTACTCACGTGTGGTGTTATTTGTGAACGAACTTAATGGTTCTTGTCTTCTTAGTGGAGATCTTGGAACATGAATGAGTAAACCTGTACGACTAAAGTGACTAAACTTTCGGATCCCTGGTAAAAACACTTGATAGCAAACTCTACCAATGAAGGTCGCCATATCGAGGCCAATTTATACCCTACAACGCATTGCGGATAAACTGGCGGGAAATACGAATGCGTGGCTTGCATCATTTATACCATGTTTGCATTGGAGTCGAATATCCACATCTCTGGCATAACATGGCGGAAATGAATAAATTAAATTGGGTTTAACGTCCTACTTTTCTGCTTCAAACGGGCTGTCCAACCTCGTGGGTTTTCTCCGGGTCCTCCGGTTTCCTCCCACTGCTAAATACCCCTATGCGCAAGCGAATTATTGAAATAAAGTTAAACCATATGTTAGTCCCGAAATGACCTAGTTTGTGTCGAGTGGACGTTAAACCCCATTTCTCTCTCTCTCTCTCGCTTCACGGGCTGATTAAGACGAGAATACTAATGTGCTCTGAGGAAACTTTTCCAACATAGCTGTCCAGCCGCACATTTACGCGCATGTCAAGATTACATGGGGCGTCATGTTTTCTTTTCATCAGAATGACTAGACGCTGTTCCTCACAAGGCCTTCTGCCCTGCAACACGGGAAAAACGAATAGCCTAGTTATTGTACTATCGAAGGGATGTGTGTATAGAATCCAAGGGTCCTAGAGAGGTTATGGTAAACAATGTCCGGAATGTCTGACTTTTTTTCCTGGCCTTATGATTTACTTCCTTGGGACAGCTAGAACGAAGGCATATTACACATTATTAAAATATTATTAAACCTACACATTGATCGAAGCCTTATTTATTAACTTTTCCAATTATTGCATCCCCAATTTTGGCCTATCTAGGCCTTGTGAAATAGCCTACATTTGACAAGGCAAGTCGCTAACTCAAGATCATCCACAGTCTTCGACATTGCAAACACGGCTTGTTATGGTCAATTTAAATCAACATTGATGTTGATATTTTACCGTGAAAAGGTGGGCTTCTCATATCCATTATTTAAGACAAAATGAAAGTTTTAAAATTGGTACACGAATCGCGTTCCAGAATGCTTCCGAGTGCCATTTGTAAAGAAGCGGCTAAACATATCCCACAGGTGAGAATATTATCGGTGTAGACTGGAATAACCAGACGCTATGTAAATCAGTTTATATATATTCCCATTACATTATTATAAGCTTGGCGACCCATTTGTGTCCATTTCTGGGTGCCAAAGAATAGCGATTTAGCTCCTTTAAGTTATGAAATATAGGCCTATCTAAAATTCTTATTCACAAGGTTCTTATTACAAGGTTCAGTACGGGGAGTAGGCTGAAACGCCGCTGTACGACCAAGAACTGGTAAATGACAAAAATTATATCTTGCCTAACTTCATAGGTTTTCACCTGGTAGGCTACTTCAGTTTCCTCTAATAACCATTATGCTCGAGTGATTTATTGAAATAAAGATATATAACATTTTGGTCCCGAACTAACATAGTCAGTTTAAAAAAGAAAGTTGAACCACGTTTCTGTCTCTCCTAAAAATCGGAGTTGTCTTTTTCTGAGTATCACCTGTTATACAAATGATCCACCTCCTTAACCCGTGTTAACCAATCAAATACAATACAGTAGTCAGAAATAGGAGTTAACGCTTTTAATAATAAAGTAAATTATACATCATTGTTGTTTTGTTTTTGTTTTTTTGTTCAGTTTTTTTTTTTTTGGGGGGGGGGGGATTTGCTCTTAACCCCCACCCCCCAGTATGAAACATTTTAACATGACGGGTAATTCGACAAATTGTACGAATCCCTTCCCTATTGACCGTTGTGAAATGGAAATAAGAAAAAAAAAATAAGAAAATAGTTTGTGTTTGACAGATTTTAAAAAAACAAATAAAACACAAAAATGACAAAAAATGGTTAAAATATACTTACATAAAATTGTTTCTATGGCAGTTATATCAGTCATCTTTATCGGAATGGTGCAGAATGTTTTGGAACCAAATCAATCACGTCAATGTCACTCAAGTCCTTAATAGTTATTATTAAAACAAAAACAACACTTGTTTGTTGTTGAAAGATTAAAAGCGATAATGAAAAAAAAGACCCCGTCAGCTGTGCGTCTATTATGTTATCTCGTAGATGATGGCGAGAAAGTGAAGCAACACTTAATAATAATATTATCAGTCCTTGACAGAAAGATAAAAGTCCAGTTATCAAATGACCCCTACACACAAGCTCCACCAATATTTCTTTAATTTCGATTCAATGCGCGCATTTTTATATCCGCTCATCTCCCGCTTGCCTCATTGCAAATTTTTTTTAAAAATGTACTGAATATAACGATGATCATTTGTGACATCATTCGCATTCCCCTTCTGCGTAGAAATCACTGAGCTGTCATTTAGAAGGGCATGCCAATAACACGTGGTTCGGTAGTGGTCTGTGACTTCATATTTCTAAATATAGATCTATACATATAGCTTTTCTATACCCGCATCAAAGCTAATTAGCACCAGAATTGTGATAAAAATATCACTGGTCAATGATCAATACACACAAGTATTAACATAAATGATAAGGTATAAGGTGAATATGTGTTTTGAAAGATTTCTTATGTCAACAAATTGAAGGAATCATTATTAAATGTAACAGAGTAAAGAACGTATATAGTGTTACATCCTTTTAGACTTTAAATCCATTTCACCATTTGTTCTTTAAATCGTTTTCGGGTAGAATTGAAGATATACAGTTTGGAACACTTTTACACATAGTTCGTTTCTTTTTCTTGCAGGCAGGTGTATAAAATGACCACGCACTTCAGAAAAAAACCCCCAAAAAACAAACAGAAAATGTGTGTTTTTCTTCTGCTTAACGTTTATACTTTCACAAAGCAAGGTCAGATATTATTGTATGTTAATAATTTCAGTTTTTAACTCGTTCAATCACTGCCACTGATCTAATATAAAGCCATGCTAACATAGACCTCATCACGATCAACATTCAGTACATCGATTTGTCGTCTATAATGAAAGAAATCACATAAAATGTTCGTTATTAGTTAGTCAACAGTTCGTGTGCTGTAGTTCTTATACCAAATGAACCAGTAAAGATTTTAATTACTTTGGTTCATGAACTTCTATTGACCCTCTTTAACCCAGTTAAACATATATACCAATACAGTATCAACTTTACTTCTTAAAAGAACTTGAGAAAATGTTCATTCGTAACATAACATACTTAAACAGGCATTATGCAAGAGGTAAATCTGCCTATTGCAGTTCTTTCTTTGGGCCTGAAATGTTATATAGACTTTTAAACATGCATTATGCAAGAGCTAACTCTGCCTATTGCAGGTCTTTCTTTAGGCTTGAAATGTTTTCTAAAGTATTAATTAGACATTAATTAACTGATCCAGGCCTTAATCAACTCTTGATGGCATCAGATTTCTCCGATATTAAATAGATTAGAATGGTTCAGCGATACTTTGATTTAATCAAATATGGAGGACCGAGACGTAGCTTCGATCAACCAGTACGGTGGTTGAAATTATTGCACACGTCTGGCAAACCTTCAAAGGCTAATATCTTCGCTTTATCTAAATCTTACATAATGTATCTTTAATTAGACATTTATTAACATGAAAAGACCATAATCAACTCTCGATGCCATCTTATATGTCCGATTTTCGATGGATTTGAATCCGATCTGCAGTTCAACGTCTGTTGATGATTAAACGCAAAAATGGATAATCAAGACTTTTTCAATTATCGTGACAGCGCTTACAGTGACAATCGAGGCTACAAAGATTGTAATATAGGGTTTTCTCGGCTTAGAGTGAAGCAGTTTGAGTGAAATTTGATGCATATTCCTTTTACATCATCTAGTTTTTAACTATTATAGGGAGAACGGCCAGCTCTGTATCTAAGCTCACACAATGTATCTTTAATCATTTAAATACTAGTGCTTGTTTTTCTGGACATCAACCTAATCGTTATACTCAACTACGGTGCCCCTTAAGTACACGTTTCTACTCTTATATAATTATATCGTGAACCGTTTTTACTCGAATGACAATTTTTAGCGTCTGGTTATTCCAGTCTACACAGATAGTATTTATTGCGCATGCTCTCCAGATAAGAATATGGCGTCACCGTTGATATGACTTTGGATAATATTGAGTTAGAGAATTAGCTACTTTAAGGGGCTCCGTAGTTAACTGAATGCAAGAGTACATCAAACGTTGTGTGTATTTCGCAAAGTGGTACACACAACTGAATATGTTATCTCCTGAAAGTGGCATCAGGTGGCATAGAATTGGTAAGCACACCTGCCTCGTACATCAGTCCTTACCTACAGCTAACTGCAGTGGTGAGAAGCCGAAGCTGCTCCCGGTAGAACGTAACTTGGGGATCAAAGGCTACCAGCAGGGTTACCAACCCAAGAATAATGGTTTGAGCATAAATTCAGAAACCGGGGCTAGAGCGTAAGGGCCATCAGCTACTTACCAGCCGATGTTTTGAATAGCAACATTTTGGTTGGACGCATTTTCTCACACAACCAGGGACCTTCGAAAGGTGGCCTCGACAGAACGGATAGGACATTAAGGCGATTACAGCGGTAATGCTAAAGACTTCTATAATATTGGCGGCCAAACGAATATTTACTATTCTGATCAGATTGGCGATACACCTTGAACGAAAACACTTCGGGTGGGTAGAACTGATTTCGGATTGTATATGCACAATGGTTATTTGGAACTTTAGTTTTCAATTAAGAGTACTCAATCAGATTTCTGTGATAAATTATGATTAGTCAAGATCGAAACGCCAATAAAACCACTGACTAGTTGGGAATACTTGGGATGGGCCGGGATACTGTCCACTCTTGGGTGAGAAATACCGAGGCATTCCGAATTGACATTTGGGTATTAGCTACTGATGATAATAGTGGTGATTATCGGTCTGTGTGGGTGATGAATATCGATGTTCGAAGGTTGGTTATCGGTGATCAAATTATAGTTATCGATCTCTGAACTGTATGTTAAAACAAGAGCCGTGGAAAATTATAAATATAAAATGACTTTTTAACCCTCTATATTCAACCTTAACATGAAATGAAATGGGGTTTAACGTCCTACTGTTTTGCTCCGAACTGGGCTAATGAAGACGGGCATACGCCATACAGTGTGCTATGAGGGAAATTTTGCCCGGACAGCGGCACTACGGCCTACTCTTATATCGAATTCCAACTGTCAAGGGATCTTTTACGTGCACGCCAATGAGTACATGGGACCTCGGTTTTTCGTCCCATCCGAACGACTAGACAGCTGTCCTTGTCAGCCCCTCCGTCCCTGCATCACTGACAAGGGAGAACCACGCCGGAAAATTGGGTTGAACTTTCTCGGCCAATGCAGGGATCGAACACCCGACCTCTAGGCTAGCGAGCTAGCGTCTTACCCACTTAGCCACCGTGATCCCCCTCAACCTTAACAACTTCATTGTGACCTTTAATATACTTAAAATAGATCAAATATAATTTCCGACCGATTTTATTTTAAAATCTAAGCAAGGTGACGGACGAAAGGACCTTGGCCTTCCGTGTCCACCAAGGGGATGTTTGTGATCTCC
The DNA here is from genome assembly GCF_932274485.2 of Patella vulgata. Classification (NCBI taxonomy): domain Eukaryota; kingdom Metazoa; phylum Mollusca; class Gastropoda; family Patellidae; genus Patella; species Patella vulgata. The sequence continues at coordinate 13,766,334 of NC_065885.2, forward strand.
GGGGTACTAGAGTATGTCTCAGCTGGTAATCCAGACTGCCCTATATCTATTTAAAGGAATAAAGTTATCTACATTGTGTCATGCTATCACTATATTATGTCGAATTATAGGTCACTGACAAAACATATTAAATTATTCATGACAACCAAAGCCGTTATATTACATTTTGTAAGCAGTACTTAAAGGATGCGATGTAAGCCATTCAACTAATTGGGCTTGGTGATACTGGAACACAAAATACCCCAACAGACATAGGCGTGTCTGTCACAAAGATGTCCAAGACGAGAATGTACATTGGGTGCACGATGGCTTAGTGAGTAAGACGTTGGGTCACTAACCTGGAGGTCCCTTGTTCGATCCCAGTGTTGACCGAGAAAGTTCATCGGGATTTTCCGGTGTGGTTCCCCATCCTCAGTGGTGCAGTACAGAGGGTCTGGCAAGGGACAGTGTATAGTCGTTCGGATGGCACGAAAAAACGAGATCCTGTGTACACATTGGCGTGCACGTAAAAGATCCCTTGGCAGTTAGAATTTGATATAAGAGTAGGCCGTATAGCACACTGTATGACATATGCCCGTATTAATGAGCCCCGTCGAAGCAAAACAGTAGAACGTTAAACTGCTTTCATGTCATGTCAAGTCTATAGCCTATAGACTTGACATGACATGAAAGAGGGTTTAATGCTCTACTGTTTTGACTATATTATAGCAAATATCTGTTTATGCACAATACTAACAGGTAATGCAGTTACTGGTATGGCATTCTATAAAGAAGTCAATAAATGTGCGATACTCATGCTTGCTTATACGTCGTTATTAATACCAGGTGGGTGCCTGAAAAGAATTTCTAAGTATACGAAGTGACTTGGATATTTTCAAGTCCCATGATAACGGGATAACTTCTTTCTGGCAACCGCGTACTTTATATTCACTGAATTATTGGGTTAATAGCTAATGCATTAAAAATTTAATGACCTATAAAATTTGAATTAAAGGTACTTGAAATTTTAAGATGATTGGAGAAGTTTTGGGTTAAAAACCAGTTATTACTCGCCGCTGCGACCTCCACGGAAACCTTGACATTGAGCGAACTTTGAAATTTGCCACCCGATTATCTCAGGTAGAAATTTTAGCTGGAGAGCGTGAGACTTGGCATTCGCGATGGTCGGGGAATCTGATAGGTTTCCTAGCTAGCCAATTGGAAATTAGTGCCGACATATGCAGGGTATTACGTAAAGGGCTTGATAAGAGATGTGCGGAGTTAAAGCGAGATCAAGCATTCTATTGAAGATGGGCTCCAATAGGCTCTAGCCCATATATTATATAGAACATTAATTGGATTATCTCTCGTCGAAATATTACTTATTGTATGTGGTAATTTTTATATTTATAGTTACGTGTACATTGTAAGGTAAGAGAAGTTTGCCAAGACAGCGGCATTTCCTCTTCCGCTTCTTCCGTGTCCAACTGTCAATATTTTTCATAACATCCGAAAGACTATACACACTGTTAATTAATAGATTCTGCTGGTGTTATATAAGTCATTATAGAAAACCTATAGAAAACCTACATAACTGTCTTTGCAGACTATTTACATAAAAGAGTCCTTGTGTGTCTGTTAACAGTCAAGACCTAATCCCAGAGCAGCCCTGTTAACAGTCTAGACATAACCTCGGAACAGTCCTGTGAACAGTCTATACCTAACCTCAGAGAAGTCCTGTTAAAAGACTAGATCTAACCTCGGAACAGTCCTGTTATTAGTCTAAACCGAACCTCAGAGCAGTCCTGGTATCAGTCTACACCTAAACTCAGAGCAGTCCTGTTAACAGTCTTAACCTAACCTCAGAGCACTCCTGTTAAAAGGCTAGATCTAACCTCGGAACAGTCCTGTTAACAGTCCAAACCTAGTCTCGGAACAGCCCTGTTAACAGTCTAAACCGAACCTCAGAGCAGTCCTGTTAACAGTCTAAACCTATCCTTGGAACAGCCCTGTTAACAGTCTAAACCTTAACTCAGAGCAGTCCTGTTAACAGTCTAAACCTAACCTCATAGCAGTCCTGTTAACAGTCCAAACCTCGGAACAGCCCTGTTAACAGTCTAAACCGAACTTCAGAGCAGTCCTGTTAACAGTCTAAACCTAACCTCGGAACAGTCCTGTTAACAGTCTAAACCTAACCTCTGGAACAGTCCTGTTAACAGTTAGGTGCTCGGTATTTACATATACATGTACCAGTAGGTCTAATAAGTTGGACTCGGAAGGCAATCACTTGTCTGTGACGACTGGGAAAACCTATTTGATAAAACAAAATGCCGTACATCTCTGTAGGTGTGTGTACTGTGGTCAGTATAAGATCGAGACTATAAACAAAATGGCCTTCAGTGAGGAATTGTTTTAATACTGTTTAATGCAAGGCATTGATTTTAATCCAAATAAACGGTTTATTATCCAAAAATAAACAAAGTGTAACCCCAAACTGGTTTGTAATGTTATCTTTACTTCAGAAAATCGGTTAATAGCCGACCTTTACATTACGCAGACGTCGTTTGATTTCATGACCTTTAACCCCTTTCAGCAAGCGAACAGCTGATTTGGTACACGTGAACGACACGCCGGGTCCACTGTAAAGTGCCGGTATTAAGGCCTGTGCACAATCTATCGGACAAAACACTTCTGTGACCTACTTCCCATACAACGATTGGCCTATACAAAACTGAACAAAATGGTTCCATCAAAGAATTAAACAATCTCCGTAATAAATTCGCCCATATTTGTAAAAATATTTTGTCAAGCCAAAAGCGTTGAAATAGCCGACGAAATGTAACTATGTAATGCTGACCAATCAATGAATATCTGTCGGTGATGGAAAATCATTGGTGTGTGCACGTGGACCTTGAATAAGTCGGTTAATTATGCATAGTTCGATTTCAATACTAAAAATATATCGATATCAAAGTCTTAAAGTGTAATTCACTGGTCATCATTATTTATAGTAGGAAATATATCGGAAAATGGGCAGTCTTCCTTTCCGTCAGGACGCATTATTCCCGTGCACGCTTTTATTAATCGGTTTTATATATTATGGTGTTATCTATCCTAATATAGATATTTTTGAACAAGTGCCAGGTAATTATAATAATTTTATTTTATGAACAGGGGTGGTTTGGGCGGGTGTGTGTAGATTTTGCAACACGCCTTTTCGCAATTTCTGACTAGGGACGTGTACTAGCGATTTTGGATTGGCGCAGAGTTGATAGATTATGAATATTAAAATTCAATAGATTTCTCACATATTTCCTGTTGATTGGAATATTTGGGCGGAGCTATCCATGATTGACGGGCATCTCCTTAGTATAATCACGTGACCTATCCGGATGACCTTGCCGAGACGCATACGAGTGTATATGAGAATGCACTCATATATTTCACCACCCCTTACCTGTACTCTAACCCTTTTTTTGTTTATCTTATCCATTGTCATGCATGTATAATAGCTTCGAATATTTTCGTATAGATACCATGCGCTTTAACAACCAGTGTCATATTACCAGTCATGTAAAATCAACTAAAGGGAAACAGCAATATTTATACCTTTTATTTCAAGATCTTGTCCCTACAACAGGTCCGCCGCTAGTTACAGCCGGGGGAGTCCTCCCATCCGCACCCTAGAAATTTATAATATATCATCTAGTTGGCATAATAAAGTGCCCAAAATATAATTGAATTTTTACTGAAGTGACTTTGGATTAAAACATTTTTTTCTGGAGCTACTCGACGACATTTTTCGGGCAATGATTATTATTTGTGAATGCAGCTGCAATAGTGTGATTGGCAATCTGTTTCACAGAGAATTACGAGTCTAGTAATTATCTCTGTCAAAGATGACTGCCTTAACACCAATCTGGTTAAAACACAGATCCTATTTCGTCTAGTTTTTATAGTTCAAAATTTTGTTTTACTTGTCTTTACTACACTTGTAGTGTAGGCCATCGAAAGTATAAAAAAACGAAACGAAATATAGATCTGTATTTTAATAATATTGCCTTAACACGTGCTGTCACAGCACGCGGCGTCAATCATTGACTGAATGGCGCGTGCATTGTTTACATAAGACATTACTGCAGAAGTACAGAAAAAGGTTTTGGATTCGGAAGGTGTACAATGGACGTGCCTTGGCCTCGTGAGTTGTATTACCACGTGAGAGTTTACGGAATTCTGATTGGCTTGCTCCTTTTTTCGCGGCTGGAAAGTAGAAAATGGTCGAACTCACTTTTTCGCAGAGAAAAGAGCCATCTGTAAACGAGCATATTCAATTTTTTAAAAATGTATTGTAACATCTAATCATTTATGTTCGGTGAAGTACGTGAACAGTCCAAATTGAACGACAGTCGTTTACGCTTGCTTAGTCCATTCCACACGTTTGGTTTTTGGGGTTTTTTTTTGCTTTTTTTTTAAAGTATTATTTTGTCGCTTGGGGAGCAGCCATTACTATTTACTTTCGCATTGTTTTGCTGGATAAGTTTTTCTTTGTGCATTACAAATGGCGTTCGAAATTGTGTCTTGAATACTTGATATTAGGATCCTATATTTTCACAGAAAGATATTAACATTGATTGAAATGTACCCAACCAATATTGAATTATAATTCGTGTTTTTAATTTAAAATATTATGGGAAATATTGAGTTAGCGGTTTAGCCCCTAAGAGAATTTCCACATTACAGACGCCGGTGGACAATCCGGGGCACAGGAGCATGCTGCAACTACAAGCCAACCTTGGGCTGCTGCAGCATTTGAACATGATAGTACCATAAATTCGGCCGTGTATCTGCTATTCTGTCATCACTTGTCACATCAGTCAGTTATATTAGGTATGACTCGTGTTTTCCTTTGGCGTTCGTCACTTTCGATTCAGGAAACCTGTATTACTCAGCTATCGTAGCAATGATCTCTGTGTTAAAATTATATTTGGAATGTGTTTAACCAGCTCTATTACATATGTGATAATGACTGCACCAATATTGTCCTTTAATATTAGACTTGAACGTGTTTGTTGGCCGGTTTCCCATGAATCACCCCTGTCTAATTTTGACGTTATTTCATGATCAACTCAGAAGAGTCAATTGTGTGTTTTGGATTACAGTTTTTACACGTTGGTATCTGCTTTCGAGTCGTGTCCCCTTTACTTTCCCTCAGTGAGTTAGACATTGACTCGATAATCATGATGTCTCTTATAGTTGGTCTTAGACTAGCAATTATTTGCCCATTGACTTCAATGTGAAATGGCTGTAACATCACAGGCTGTAGCTTTTTTCTCAACATTCCGTTGGTTCCAATCTTTATAGGCACAATGGGGACAACATTTGGCAATCTCCTCAACATAATTTTGTAGGGGGTTGACCATTTAGATTTTTTGCTACACGGATTTGAAGTTGACTGGGGTGAAAATCTTACTTCCGACACAATGATTGCTCTGCAGAAAGACACTTTACACCCCCTATCCCTCCGCTGTAATATCATCAGTATTACCCAAAACTGCTATGAAATTGCAAATTTGATCCCTTTTCTCCAATTCTAGACCAAAAAGTCAACCCAAAAATGCAGGAAGAGGGGAGAAAAAAATTAAGGGAAAAATTGTCTATTTATAACTCGCACTACATTCGTACTAGTCTTAGTCCAGTTGGCACCCAGCGTGGTTTCCCCTTGTCAGTGGTGCAGGTCAAAGGGTCTGACAATTAACAGTGTCTAGTCGTTCAGATTGTACGAAACACCGTTGACACATTGGCCCGTGCGTAAAAGCACCCTTGACAGTTGGAATTCGAAATAAGAGTAGACCGCAATGGCTCTGTCCGTACAAAATTTTCCTCATAAGAGTAGGCCGTAGCGCCGCTGCCCGGGCAAAACTTCCCTCACAGCGTATGCCCGTTTTCATTATCCCAGGCGGTGCAGAAAAGTAGGACGTTAAATCCCATTTCATTGCCCCACTTACTGAAGGAAGTGTTTGCGTCGGTCTAATTTTCAAAATGTTCTTAACCATATACTTGTGCAATTATTGGGCTTGAAAGGATCTATTGTGTACTGTACTGTAACTGTACAGTATATTATTGGGTCTACAAGGGTCTACCTTTTTAAGCCAGAAATGCCATGGTTATGGTTGACATTTTGTAGCTATAACACAAATCATTTTGATAGTAGCGTTGAAACTATAGATTTCCACTACTGGCCCAACAAATTTTAAGTTATGCTCTTAGAAGAGACTTATATTGCGAATACATTTCTATGAAAATATAATCCAAATACATCGGCGTTTCCCAACCTCTGGGTCGCGAGCACTTTTCGTGAGGTCACGGACTAGTCTGAGAACTTTAAAAAAATGCTATCTTTTCATGTAATCTATCTATACATCTTCAATAGAAGGCTTGATCTCGCTGAAATCACTGAACATCTTCAGTCACTGATCGATCAGTTCGAACACTATTCCCTGAGCTCGACGTCCAGTCATTCACCGTGGTCCTAGACCCATACAGTGCACCATTAGACGCCATCACGAGGAGCTCGTGAGACTGCGGCAGGATTCCGGAGCTAAATCACTGTACAAGTCCTTGTCTTTGTCCAGTACTGGTGCAAAATGCTTGAATCCTATCCACGTTTATCCAAGAATGCAGTACGACTCCTCATGCCGTACCCGTCGTCATGCATATGCAGACAGTCGTTTTCTACAATGGTTGTGATAAAAACAAAATTTAGGAACCGGCTTTGAATAGAAAGGGACATGATTGTCGCGCTGAGTGGCGTTGAGCCAAGCATTGAAAACCTGGTCGCTGTAAAACAGACGCAATCATCACACTGATTAAAAAAATCAATAATTTGTTATCAGATTTTTAATAAGTAAACAATAATAAAAGTGAATGATAATGATGTTTCATAGTAAAATGTGACTTGTTCTTCGAGGGGTCGCAATCTGATCCTGTGTTGGGAACCTATGAAATACATATATATGGAATAGATTGACGCAGTGTAAAGCTTTCAATCAAATACGTCAAATTGAACTAAAATAATTTCATAACATAGAATTTCAAGTTAACCAAGGGCCATAATTCAGGAACCTCAAGAAACGCAACCAAATATCTCAAAGATGAATATTTTAAAAAAAAACCGAAAACCAAAATGACTCGGGGAAGGGGGGCCTTGTTAACTGAGCTACCATGACTCATGCTGATGGTTCAGTGGATATTTTTTTCAACTTTGGTAATACCCTTTTTAGATGATAATGAAACACGCCTGTTAAAAATAAAATCCAGGGCCTGTGGTGATAATGGGTAACTGTAAAAACAGGCCCATCAATTATGTTCGCGAACAACAAAATGAGGGTGGGCTTATTACATAGATCGATGACATTTCAGTTCAAAATATCTTTGTTAATACTGACTTGAAATGGACCATTTTTGTCTGATATTCCTTAATTGTTTAAATGATAAAAGGGAGAAAAGTCCTACTATGCCATTTCTACTGAGTAGAAGTGAATAAAAATACATTTGTTCTGGTGAAAAGTACTATACCAGGAATGTATTGGAATCATTCGGTATGTCATTGAAGTAGTGCTTAGTTTGACTCGAAGGCTTTCGTGACATAAAGATACTCTGACCGTTCATTGATTTAATACTCCGTCAATAGCTGAATTTGTACATACCATGTACTGTGTGCATGTTATACCACATGACTTCTAATGGTGGCTATATGACATTTGGGTTTCACATTTCTTTTGCATATTATTTGAGGAAATTTTCACGAAAATAGACGAGGGCGGCCATAGTCGAACACGATTTTGTGCATATGTAGGCTATAACTGGGGTATGAAATTTGGCCGATCCTTTGATTGACATGCTACTATCACGCGTCTGATCAGCGGTATTAATAAAGTTAAATGTTACGTCATATTTACTCCAGAAAAAGAAAATATTTATTCTCCTTTAATGGAATAGAATCGGGTTTAACGTCTCGTCAACATTTTTCCTGTGAATTATGAAATGAAATGAAATGGGGTTTAACGTCCTACTGTCCTTCTCCGACTGGGCTAATGAAGACGGGAAATTTTGCTCGGACAGCGGCGCTGTGGCCTATTTTTATATCGAATTACAAATGCCAAGGGCTCTTTTACGTGCACGCTAATATGTACACAGTACCTCGGTTTTTCGTCCCATCTGAGCGACTAGACAGACCCTCGGTCTTGCAACGCTGACAAGCGGAAACCCCGCCGGTTTTTCCCGATGAAATGTCTCAGCCAACACCAGGATCGAACCCGCGACTTCCAGACTAGCGAGCCAGCGCCTTACTCGCTTAGCCACCGTGGCTCCCTGTGAATTATGAAAATTCATATAAGAATAAACATGGGTTGGTCATTTGAATACACCTAGAGGTTTTGAATCGGAAACCTAGATACCCCATCTCCCCGGTGTCTCAAAATAGCTATTTGAACTGTCTCGGGTTTTTGGGAGGTGGCTTATATTGCCGTTTTTTTGTTGTATTTCAAGCTTGCTGGGGCTGTTCACCTTACCATAAGGAGGAATTCTGTCGAAATCCAGAGTTGCAAATAATTTTATACTGGGTTATCGCTCTTGTGATCGCAACCTCGTACCGGTTGCACGTACTATGACGTTCTCGTCTTCTTTTAAAATGTTGTTGGGGTCGTATAACTCGTATAGTATATATTTGTTACCGCTATGTACATATGAAAAGTCAACACAAGGGAGGATTCATCAAACGATAGACTATGGTAGAAGTGAAGAAACATTGGCCCACGACAGCAGCGTACTGTAGTAAACGTATGCGGATTACAGAGCCCGAGGCAAAGTCGGCAAAACATGCGTCGTGGTGGTTTCGTTCGTTCGTTCCTGGAGTTTTACGTTATGCAATAATGAGTGAAGATAGTCTACTTTTATTTATGTTGCATATTGCTTCGAATTGTAACAATCGAAGTTGTGGGCGAAATACGTCATTGGTCGTTTTTTACAAAAAAGAAATCAAAACAGGGTGACCCTGACCCGTCTCAGACACCCGCGGGATAGTATGGAGAAGATGGTATTTAAGAACATTAATGAATTAATTTATAAATGTAAAATAGACCCTATTATACCAACAAAATTTTCATGAAGCTAATTTCGGATAGAAAATTCCTTTGTGGGAATGTGCCATTAAGTGGTATCTTTGCGCCAACATTTGTCATTTCTGCCATACAGACATGCTGATATCTCAAAACGAGTCTTAGTAGGACTGTAACGCATTGAACAAGATGCAATGTAGAAATTAATTTCCATTCTTAACTTAGTTCTAGCCTTTTTGGTGGTTGCGCGAAGGCAGGGAACTGAGTCGGCCATTTCGGACTTGGCGAAAGATCGACGGTGAGAAAAAGCGCGGTTGGCATAAATTTTGTTCTAGTGAAAAACTAGCTTCTGTGGATATCTGTGCGACTGCGCTGTAGGCTACACAGAAAGAAATAGCGACTGTTATTTAACTGATTGTTATTAACAACGCTAAAATCATTTGAAAGCAGACTAGATCGATCCTGGAATGGCCTGGGGATAAATTTGACATCATTACCGGAGGCAGTAGAAAAATCAGCGCATTGATTAGGCTACGAAGACCTGGAAATCGTGGCCAAGGCCAGCTTTCATAAGAGGATCTGTAAGTGCCTGTAAGTAGAATGTGGTTTATTCCCTTTTTCGAAAAATAGAGTTACATCCCTTCGACTTGATTTTGCTACAGAATTAAATTAATTCAAGATCGACAGAGTTGCGTCCCATGTTATTCTTTTTTAAAATTGCTCTTTCTTGCAATAATCATGTCTCACAGCCAATTGCAGTATACTTAAAGGACTTAACTAGATATTTATCTTTCTGTGCATGTCGCCGATAGGTTTAACACGTTTTTAAGAGAAAACTAATCCCTAATTGTATGGACAGGGTCCATAAATCTGATCTAGAAAAAAAAAATTCAAATATTTTATTAGATATTTAGATTCTGCGCGACATACCTCTTCCGGTCAAGACTGCGCTCATCAACATGGCCGTGGACGATATTTCGGATAAGCAACTTGTTGAAGAGTTAGCTAAATATGGAGAAAAGATAACACTACCATTAAAAACTGGAAAGAGGGAAATACTGATTAAGAAACTTAATCATTTTAGAGTAAGAGAAAGGTCCGACGAATCACCAATAAAGAAGAGTGGCCGAAACCGACGAACACTTGACGCGGTTAGTTCAGATGAAAGCGATTCGTCTTCAAAGGAAGATGTTGCTTCTGGCTCATCTCAGACTTTTCTGAAATCAGTTCGGCGCCGATCAGCTGCAGCGTCCAATACACAATCAAATGTTGATGATGAGGGGTTTAAGCGTCCAACGCCTCGTCGAAGCAGACGATCTGAGCCAGTGGTTCCTATGTCAACAAATAAAACATCTCGAAGTAGCTCCAAATTGTATCCAAGTAGTAGATTAAATGACAAATCCACTGGTTATGTGGACTCTTCTACCCAATCCGGACCCTCCACATCGAAATTTAATAGTCTTTACGATTATGGCAAGAGTCTGGACACGTCAGATTCTGAATTAGAAATGGAAGAAAGTTTATATGAGGTTGAAAACAAGTCTGTGAACACAACGCTACCATATGATGAAGATGAGGAATTTGAAAGTAAAATTCCCATAAAATCCAATACAAAACCAACAACTCGTTATACATCAAGTTTTCTAAATAGTTTTCGGAAAGAATACCAGTTTACTCCAAGTACAAGACCGCTGCCATCAACATCCAGAAACAGTTATCGAAATACGAACAATGACACAAATACTAATAACTCACAAAAACAATCGAAGAAAAAAAAATATGGTTTCTATCCAGAGCATATTTCAGAAGGACTTGTAGCGGTGGTTATATTGTTTTTTGTTTGTTTGGTAGTAGGCTATATGTTTGTGAAATCAGACAATTTTGTGTATTCATTGTATGGTGGTGTGTTCCCAAAAGCAGGTTTGTATAAGTTTGTAACAAATGTTAATAGGCCTCTACTGTATGGTAACAAACCAACTTTAAGACATAGACAACATTAAATAGGGCTGATTTGCAGCAGTATTTGCATGCTGCTGTGCATTTATTGAAACAGAATCGATTAGGTCACTTAATTGTCACTGGTGCAGGATGGATGACCTGGCAAGGAACAGTGTCTAGACATTCTGATGGTACGACAAAACAAGGTCCGATTAGTGGAGATAGCCAAATCGTCTTTTAATAAATCAACGCTGATGAATTAATAATAATTATTATTTTCAGGTTTTCGACCAAAATTAGATTCCAAGATAATTTAATTTCTGAGGTTTTCTTCAACTTCAGTATAGATGGGCAATATTTAATGAATTAAGTGAATAGAAGACATGTCTTTAATGGCATTTAAAATAGACACCTTTTTGTTTCGTTTTGAATTTTCTGGTAGTTCTAAGTTTTACAGCAGAATAAAAAGTATACAGGAAATATAGTAATCCGGATGATCAAGTCGCCTTATCCCTATTTTTTTGGTGTTCGCCGTTTTGGGAGAATCACTGATACCAATGAGCCTCTTATTTGGCTCCTCTCACAATTTTCCCAGAAAACCTTGTCTGCTACATGTACATGATGTACAAGTATATCACCCTAGGTGGAAGCGACGTTAAAGACAACGAAAAAGATTAAGCAATATTACAAACTGTATTCTGTGATGCAGTTATTAATGTTATTTGTTGAAGCTTATTTGTAATCGGGGGGTTGGATGGCCGAATGGTTCACGTGTGTTCGCTGTATCATAAGGTCTGTCATTGAGTCAAATGGCGTGGTTTTCGATTCCCTGGTTGTACATGACAAGGATTAGGGTCGCCTGTCCAACCTCGTGGGTTTTCTCCGGGTCCTCAGGTTTTCTCCCACTGCTAAAGACCCCTATGCACAAGCAAATTATTGAAATAAAACTGAACCATATGTTTGTCCCGAAATGACTTAGTTTGTGTCGAGTGGACTTTACAACCCATTTCTCTCTCTCTTTATTTGTAATTGTATTTATTTTTTCGTTGTAGGACCACGATCAGAATATTTATTGTGTGAAGATGAAGAAGATCCCACTAAAGTAAGTACACTTCAACAAATGGTTAAAATTATGCTTTATTTTAAAAAATTATGCTTTATTTTAATAAATTATGCTTTATTTTAAAAAAATTATGCTTTATTTTCAAAAATTATGCTTGATTTTCAAAAATTATGCTTTATTTTCAAAAAATTTCAAAAATTATGCTTTATGTCAAATAAAAAATTATGCTTTATTTTCAAAAATTATGCTTTATTTTCAAAAATTATGCTTTATTTTCAAAAATGTTTAAACTGACTCTGAATGTTATTTAAGGGATTGTTACAGTAATTGTTAGCTTTAAATTTTGCAGACTATACTGTATCTTAGGTAATTTTTCACATTGTTAAATGTGCTCAAATTGATAATTCAACATATATTTAAGGAAACAAAACTAAAATTTCAACGACAGACAAATTCCTGATGTATAGATTCAGTGAGATTAAATAAAAAACAGGGCCATCAAAATATTTTTTCAAATACCTACAGGTGGTGCTGTCTTGTTTATATCATCTGCAAATGAAATAGGGTTTAACGTCATACTCTTCTGCTTCGACTGGGCTGATGATGATGGGCATACATGTAAGCCATGCGTTGTGCTATGAGGGAAATTTTGCCCAGACAGCAGCTCTACGGCCTACTCTTATTTTGAATTACAACTGCAAAGCGATCTTTTACATGCATGCCAATGTGTACACGGGACCTCCGTTTTTTGTCCCAGTCTAATAACTAGACAGCTGTCTTGTCAGGTCCTCGATCCTGCATCACTGACAAGGAAAAAGCACACCAGAAAATCCTGATGAACTTTCTCAACCAACACCGGGGTCAAAACCGTGCCCTCCAGACTAGCAAGCCAGCATCTTTCTCACTTAGCCACCGTGGCTCCTCATCATCTGCAAAGGATGCTGAATGTTGTGAAATATTTCAGTTCAACATGTCTTTCTAAATACAGAATGGAAATTAAAGTATTATTTGGATCGATATTCCTTTTTTAGAGTTTCAACTTTCACAATATTGTAGTTTGCAATGAATCGGCAGCTTTAAAATATGGCCATGTAATGAAAGAAGACCTTCTAAATTAAATGAATCCAATGAAAGATATTTTATTATTATTTCAGAGATGTTATTCTAAAGATGAAGTTGAAACGGCCATGATAATAATTCATGATTTGTATGATCTACTCAGTACAAAAGCAGGTAAATATAAATTTTATACACCCACATTTTCATGTGGACATATATGGTTGTCACCCCTATCCGTCCGTCCGTCCACAATTTGTTTGTCGGCACTCTACAGGTCACATATTTTAATCTGGTTTTGACGAAACTTGAAATATAGGTTTATCGCCAGATATAGCTCGAGGTCACAATTTTTATCCGATTTTAAAAATCATTTTAACATATCACTGTTACACTCTAATGATGGTTGAGTTCGAAACTGCCGACAAAATGGTTGCTCCTTGTACAGGGTTCCCGCGGTCCTTGAAAATCCTTGAATATCCTTAAATTTAAAATTTCATTTTCAAGGTCTTGAATATCCTTGAATTTCGCGGAAATAGGAAAATATCCTTGAATTCCAGTTGAGATCCTTAATTTTGTTTCATATGTCTTCAATTCCTTTTAGATATGAGATTGTAACGATAGTTGGTAATGTTTTGGTTATTTTTAAGATGAAAAATTGTAACTTTAGGCTAAAAAATGTCCTTGAAAATCCTTGAATTTGACGTTTATTTATCCTTGAATATCCTTGAAAAAATGTTTGACAAAGACCGCGGGAACCTTGTTGTATGGAAATAGTGTAAAAGTATGTAATTCCAAGGTAGTGGATGATCTAGAGGTCATAATTTTTATCTGATTTTGATGAAACTTGAAATATATGTTTATATCCAAAGATCTCTGTTCCTTTTGATATTCGAGCATATCGGACCGTAACTTCCTGGATTATGGCCCCTGATTGTACGAAAAATCGCTTCTTGTTTTTTAGCTTGTTCTCTGACCAGCTCTTGCAAAATGTGGGCATATCTTGCATGGAAACTGCCTGTTAACATATCAAAATGTGTAGAAGAAAGGATACATCAAATATCTAATGAGATCATATTAAAGGTTACAGCACGGTCATTCTTTCTATGTGGAATAAAGATCTTTGCATTTTCCGGATTATAACTGAAAAGGACAAAAAATACTTGCTGTGCTAGGTGGAATATTTCGCTACCAGTTTGACAAGCAGTAAGATTATATTTTATGCGTCCAGGATTAATGTATTATTTTTATTCCAGGTGAGGTAGAATGTGGAAATGAAGTTGATAAAGATATGACATCTGACGATTTTAAACAACAGCTTAAAGATATGAAGCATAAACGAAAGGTAATTACATGTTTTAAAATAAAATCTGTACTCAAATAAATTGATTTATTTTGCTTATAAGGCCACATAAATAAAATATTCTGGTACTTAGATACTGCCAAATCAGTGAAAATGGGATGCATCACCCATTTCTATTTGCAGGTGGTCTTAATATTTAGACCTAATCCACCTCTGTTTATATTTGTGTGGTTTATATATATTCTAGGAGCCGCGGTGTCTAAGAGGGTAAGGCGCTGACTCGCTAGCCTGGCTGGAGGTCACAGGTTCGCTGCCAGTGTTGGCCGGTAGAGTTTGTCGAGATTTTCCGTGGCGCAAAACCACTGTTTAGTCGTTTGGATGGCCGAAAAAAACGAGGTCCTGTGTACACGTTGGCATGCACATAAAAGATCCCTTGGAATTTGATATAAGAGTAGGACTTGGCGCCACTGTCCAGGCAAAATTTCCCTCATAGCACTCTGTATGGCATATAAGCTGGTTCATTATTCCAGGAGGAGTAGGACTGTAGGACATTAAACCCCGTTTTATTTCATTTCACGTATATTCTATTTATTTTGTTAATATTATTTACAGACTGTAAAAAGATTATATAGTGCTTGTACAGATCTTATCATTAAAAATCCACACTGGAAGTTAAGGTTAGTGTTTTATCAGAAAATATAGTGTACAATCTTCTTTTGTTGTTTTGGCACACAAGTTTGAATCTGAAAAATTCCTTATCTGCAAAGAAATCTGCATTAAGGAAAAGCTAAAAGTGCTTTTAATTTAAAGTTATAGTTAAACCATTTTGTTCAGTGATATGAGGGAAAAGACATAAACTGCTGTTTGTATTGATCAGGATGTGTGATAATGATGAGTTGACTAGTTTGTTTGAATATTTTACAGAGCTTATAAAGATGATGGTAGTGATGCCACAGCACCAGATGAAGTAGCTACATTAGAATCTGTTGTAGCATCTAAAAGTCTAGTGTGTAGATTAGGACAATCATTCTATAGAGTTATCACTGGCATAATTATCTTCTTAACAGGTTTGTACTATGATGGGAGGGTTGGATGGCCGAATGGTTAGCACGCACGCGCTGTATCATACGATCTGTCATTGAGTCAATTGGCGGGGTTTCGATTCCCCGGTTGTACGTGACAAGGAGTAGGGTCGCCTGTCCAACCTCAAAGGTTTTCTCCGGGTCCTCCGGTTTCCTCCCACTGCTAAAGACCCCTACGCGCAAGCGAATTATTGAAATAAAAAAATTAAACCATATGTTAGTCCTGAAATGACCTAGTTTGTGTCGAGTGGACGTTAAACCCCATTTCTCTCTCTCTTGTACTATGATGTGCTTATATTTAAACAAGTGGATGGATGGCCAAATGGTCTCAAATTAATTGTAAATCATTGATGTGAGACAAACAAACAACAGTCACAAATATTAGTATAGATATCAGATCTGAAATGACATATTTGGCGTTTAGTGGATGTTAAACCCACATCTCTCTCCCACTTAGATACATTTACTAACCATGGATACCAATACCTAATGTAGATCATTAATGCCAGAATCATTAGTTTGATGTCACTGACTTGTGCCACATCTTGCAAAATAAAAGGGATATCAGACCTGAAATGACCTATTTTGCGTTTAGTACATCTTTCTTTCTTAAATACATTTATTAACCATGGATACTTATGGCGTTTCAATTGGGTACGGTATATATACTAAAAATGTGACTGTTTATATTCCTATAGTGTAAGAATGGGTCTCCTAATTCTGATCATTTATATATTAATTATAATCAAAATGCTAAAATGAATCTAATAAAATACAAATAGATGTTATCTGGAAGACATAGTTGACCATGTGTTTAAATACTGTCACAGGATGTTCTCTGTTTATTGTTGAATGTTTGGCATAATTACTTAAATTTGTGGAAAAAGGATAATATAATTATTTTGTTGAATAATATAAAAAAAAGTATTTGCTATTTCAGCCATTCTAGTATTATCTTTGATTGAATAATATAAAAATATTTTTGTATTTCAGCCATTCTAGTATTATATTTTGGTGTTCAGTTGTATAAATACAGATCGAAGAAATCTGATGTAGAACAAAGACGAGTGTTTAAAATGGTGGAAGAAATTATTGGTAACGATACTTTTTATGTTAACATCTATTGCACTCTTTGACCTTATTTCTATTTACCCACATATATATATTGGTGTCGGCCCAGTTTTGGACACTCTTGAGGCTAAAGTTATTGCCTTATTAACGCACAATAAATTAAACCAGATATTTGACACAGAGTGTCAGCCACTAGACCTGATGTTTTTATTTTAGCACATACATAACTTACACCTTACTCCGCTGCTTGATTGACAGTTCGGAAACAGATGTGGTGTGAGTCATGATATATTCAAGCATTTCAGCTATGACGATTGGTCGAGATATTGGGTAGTATCATATTCTGTTATCTTGCGAAAATTCTTGTATTGGCTTCTGTCAAGAAAATATGTCTATAATGAGATTGGTATTTCCCAGAAGCATTCATGTCTTTACTGTCAATTGCATTATTACAGGATATTCTACGTAAGAATTTAATATATTTGTTGTATTGGTTTTTTTTTAGACATATTAAAAGAAAATTGTGATAATGATTCTGATGATGATACAAGTTATATGGCGGTACAACATGTTCGGGATCAACTTCTACCTCCACAGCAGCGGTATGTAATGTTACCCTTGATATATAGATGTAAGGCATCAAAGTTCTGATAATTATTTCAGTGTTTGTTGCCCTTGGTCATTTTTGTGTCTTGTAAGACACCTACAATTACCTGCAAAAGAAAAAAACTGTGACAACCTTTATGAACTGCTTGATTGACTTTGACAGCTGTGGACATGTTTTGTTGTCTGGACACCTACTTCTTCACTTTCTGTCTGTATGTTTTTATACAAATATTGGTTAATTTTGTCACCAAGTTCTTGTCTTAGGGTATATGTTTAAAGTTTCTATCAATTGATGTTATTACAGTCGTGAATTACAACCTATCTGGAATAAGGCTGTTAAATTTATAGAAGATAATGAGTCCAGAATTCGACTAGAGACACAGAATATACAAGGAGAAGAATTTGAAGTTTGGAGATGGATACAGGTAAAATAAAATACTATATCATGGTACACTCATCTCTTTATAACCATTTTAATTTCTGATGTCCAGTTCTCAGCAATCTGATTAAAATACAGATCTATATTTCATTTTGTTTTTTTATACTTTCGATGGCCTGCACTACATGAAGATCTGACCTGTTTTACTGGAAGGTCACGTCCGGGGTCGTACAAGCGGCTTTGACCCAATGTTGTGAGACATTGATTAATCAATCAGCGTTGACGTTTCTAGTGGATTACCCACAGTTCCGTGCATTGCACTCCAAGAAGTCGTTGTAACAGGTGGTTTCATTGGCTAATACCTCACGCTATCCAGAGCGCAGGTTAAATATCAACTCTTCTAGATCCTAGTGTAGTACAGACAAATAAAATTTTGAACTATAAAAAAAACGAAACGAAATAGGATTAGTGTTTTAATCAGATTGAGTTCTCTGCAAATTCATTCCATTGATTTTCAAATATCATGGATACCTTGTCTTCTTTATCTAGTTAAAAATTCTGTCTCTGTGCTCCCCCAAAACTTGTCTGTTTTGGACTTCACCAATGTTTTAGCAGAAGACAGTAGCTTGCAGACATGTTTTTTTCCCGCTTTAAAGCGGATTTCCGCTTTTTGTCCCGTCTGGTTCTGATTTTTGGCGGTCGGTTCCGATTTTTGACAAAGCTTTTGTTACGATATTGTTCCGTTTTAATTCAGGCACCTTGTTTCAAAAGCGTAATATCATAATAAAAAAATCATTAATTTTTTCCTGACGAATTTCTAACTGATTAACTCCAAAATATCTATCCATAACTTTAAAATCTGCTAACCGGATGTCAGCGATGTGAACATTAACAGTACGGTGCCGTAGACTCACGCAAGATTGAAGAGATCGCCTGTCACTGTGTACAAGTAACATAGAGTTTCTCTATCGTAACATATCTATGATTGTACGTAATCGTCTTCAGTTCTTCCGCACTATGGCTAATGTCGTAGATCGAGACGCCCACACCAAAGACAAAGGACCTTAAAATGTATGGAAGTGGAAATGGTTGAAACGGAAGGTGGAAGGCGAGCTTGTGAGACGTTCTATTCGTAAAGTCAATGCCCGAAGAGTCGTGAATTATTAATATTAATTACAGTCGGAGGGAGGGGGATGGAGAAGTTTAGAGCAAAACATTCTAGTCTAGAAAATTATACAGGGACAATCAAAAGATCGCATCCGTAGTTCAAACATTATTTTTTTTGTTAGTAAGTATTCTGTAAATGGAAGAGAAAAAAATTAAATATAAGTTAAGCCAAAATTTGTAGTATGAAATGAAATGAAATGGGGTTTAACGTCCTACTGTTCTGCTCCTAACCTGGGCTAATGAAGACGGTTAAAAAAACATTGTAGTAAATTAGTAGACAAATACAAGAATTTTAAAATTCATTATCAGGACACCCCCCCCCCCCCCTTTACTTTAAAATCGCCTTTGGCCCCCATAACACACTGGCGTTGTCCCTGGACACGCCCCCCCCTCCCCACTCCCCACTCCAACAGCTAAAATCATGTCTGAGCTTGGGGGTATTCTCTTTAATAATAATACATTAACATCAGTTAGGGCTTAAGATTAAAAAACTAAATATGATTTATTTTACAGACTGTTCCCAATGGTGGTAAAGTTTGGCAAGGACAAGGTAAGGACATTGTAATAATTTAGTTTGTATTTGAAAGTTATATGATTGACAATGTTCACACATATAAAATTGTCCCTGTATAAAGGAGCTGAACATTTTTCATTTGGGTCAAAATAAAGGTTTGAATTAGATTGTTGTGATGTGTTATTTCCATTACTGATGGGACAAGCTTTCAACAAATGAAACAGCTAACAACAGTGGGCTGTTTTACATCACCTGAAAACATTCGCATTTCAAAACCCTTATTTGTAAACAGTCATTGAATATAACAACCAACAGCATTTTAGAAACTGTACTTCAGTATTAACATTCTTTATAAATGTCATTGTTCTATTTTTGTAGCATTTGGAGAGCATAAAGAAACTACGACCAGTCCTATTAGATATAGTCCTACACCATGTCTTAAAGTTAAGAATATGTTTGATGCTGCTGTGTAAGTAAACTATTATCATGATGAATTACAAAACGAAAGTATATAGTAACCTTTATAACCATTGGAAAACATGTCTGTACTCCTAGTCTAGATTGTCTTCCAACACCATAGTCTAGATTATCAGTAACATTTAGTTCTGGACTCAATATCAGTCAGGTATTTCCTATGTGACTGGTTAGTGCTAAATGATAAGGCCAGCTCAATTTTTTTGTCATATTGCAGATTTAACCCCTCCCCCAAATTCTTAAACCTAACCTAGAATCTCCAATCATGTGACCTAACCTTATTTACATCTAAACGACCTTTAAAAAAATTGAGCTGGCCTTAACAAATAGATTTAGCCCTATTTGACTATTTGTTTGTGTAGCTTAGATTTTCCAGTTATTATATGGTAAAACTAGGTGTGATATATTATACACAAGCCTAGAAATAGTGATATTTTTAATACAATACATGACCAGCAAGACGTTAAAAATGTTGGGTCCTAGTTTATTAAGTGTTAGGGAGCCATGGTGGCTCAGTGTTTAAGACGCTGGCTCGCTAGCCTGGAGGTCACGGGTTCGATCCTGATGTTTGCCATGAAAGTTCATCTGGATTTTCCAGAGGTCCTGTGTACTCCTTTGGCTTGCCCATAAAAGATCCCTTGGCAGTTGGAATTCGATATAAGAGTAGGCCTTATTGCTGCTGTCCTGGCCAAATTGCCCTCATAGAACACTGTATGGCATATGGCCGTCTTCATTAGCCCAGTCGGAGTTGAACAGTAGGAAATCAAACCCCATTTCATTTCATTTCTTATAAGTATTAGATGTTTTGTCAGGTACAATTGAAATGACTATTTTCCAACTTGAGTATACATTGTATAGCATAATTAAATGTTTGATGATATATTTCTAGTGAAAGTGAAGAAGATTGGTTTGAGAAAGTAGAAAATGCTATTTTAGAGAAAACTGAAGGTGTTGCTGATATTATTCACATGTTTGTTGATGAGAATTCTACAGAGGTTCGTTAATTAGTTAAATTCGAACAACGTCATACTATATGCCAAGTTCATACTATCTCTCCAAATAACTACACAAAATGATGTGTGTTGTGCAGGAGGCAGGGTGTACTTAATCTATAGAACACCCCATCACACTTCTCATTTGTTTTACGAAACTAACAGTGGTACTTTGGTATAAACTTTAGGTATTTAAATATTGACCTTTGTTGAACAGGGAGCTACGCTGATTCAGTGAGTAAGATGTTGGCTCGCTAACCTGGAGGCCCTGTGTTTGATCCAGGTATAGGTCGAGAAAGGTCTTCATATTTTTCCAACATGGTTCCCCACTTGTTAGTTGTGTAGGACGGAAGGGTCTGGCAAGGGACAACATATACATTGGCGTGCACACAAAATAACCCTTCACCCTTAGAATTTGATATAAGAGTAGGCCTTGGCGCAGCTGTCCGGGCAAAATTTTCTTTATCTTATAGCCCATCTTTATTAGTCCAGTCGGAGCAGAAAAGTAGGACGTTAAACTTCATTTCATTTGTCGAACAGACTGTAGTATGACCGGAGTAATACATTGGCATGATCAACGGTCCATTATAAGAACATTTTCTGATGTGATTATTATTAAAGCTGTTGGTTTCAATGATTGTTCCAACGGTATATTGAGACCCTTTAACTGTTTTACCAAAGAGCAGTCGTTTGGTCCTGTGTGTAGTCGTTTCCTCATAGCACATTGCATGGCGTATAACCGTCTTTATTAGCCCAGTTGGAGCAGAACAGTAGGATGTTGTACCACAATTCATTTAATTTTACTCAAAACTATTATACTGTCAGATGCCATATTAAATCCTGATGTATGCAATAATTTGTGTTGTAATGAAGTCCTAGAACAGTGAAATATAAGATGAATTAGAGACGTGGATGTAATTTTAACCGTTGATTATTATTTCAGGGTTGTGTATATTTGAAATGTAGTAGTCGTGAATCTGCAGGTAAAGCTCGACAGTGTCTCCATGGCTGGTGGTTTGATGGTAAGTTAACTTTTATATTAAATACTCTGCATGAAAGCATATTATTGAAATAGAAATATACCATATTGTAGTCCCAAGTAAGATGGTCGGTGTTGCGTGAAAGTTAAATGCACCCTCTTTATTTTAGCAGGACTGAAAATAGTGATTTTATTTATATCTGAAAAAATGTCTGGCATTAATGAACTGGTGCCTGACATTCTGGACATTAAAGGAACTAAACCTCTAAACTCAATATTTTCCGTAAAATTTGAAATTAAAAACATGAATTAAAACTCAGGATTGGTCTATTTCAAGCAATTTATCTTGCTGTGAAAATATGGGATCCTGATATCCAATATTTAAGACATAATGAATATTTTAAAATATATGCACAAGTCATGTATTCTATGGTTTCGGGTGACATTTGTAATGAACAAAGAAAAACATCCTACAAGACACTGCAGAAGTGATTAGTAATGGCAGATTCACAGACAAGACAACAAAATGATAATAAAAAAAATGTGTCGCATGGACTAAGCAGTCATAAAGGACTGCTGTTCAATTTCTCTGAACATAATTGATCAGAAATTACAATAAAAATTCGAAAAATTGAATTTT
Organism: Patella vulgata; assembly: GCF_932274485.2. Classification (NCBI taxonomy): domain Eukaryota; kingdom Metazoa; phylum Mollusca; class Gastropoda; family Patellidae; genus Patella; species Patella vulgata. The sequence goes on from NC_065885.2 coordinate 13,788,693, forward strand.
ATCACGATCCATCATGTAAGATTTAGACAAAGCTGGACGTTTTTGCTAATATAATTCAAAGATAGATTATGAAAAATGGATCTATTGAAAATTTCATTCAAATTACTTTATTCTGAGCGAAGTTATCACTGTTTAAAGATATCGAGTAGATCGTTCATTATCATAGTAATGGTACTTGACAACCAAGACTTGGCTTTGATTGCCCATTTTATTGTAAATTTTTAAATCCAATGATCTAGAGGATTGATTATAGGCCTGTACTGTTAATAAATGTATAAATAATAATTTATATAACGTTTGAAACTGAAGAAAAGACTTGCAATTTGTACAATCAGAAAAGTAGGACGATACATTCATTTCATATTACAAATCATTAAACCCCATTTCATTTCATATATTACAGGTCGCCTTATAACAGCCAGATATCTGCGTCTGGAACATTACCACAAACAATTTCCAGATTCTGTTAAAGCTGTTCGGCCCCTTCGTCTCCGAAAACAGCAAGACCGCTCCTCCCTCCGCCAACCGTATTTCAGATCAACTTTAGAGATGACATAATTTATTGAATGTAATCAAGTTTAGCAAGTTTTTGTACAATCCCAGTGACTATATGTACTGTTAAATATCATTTTGTCATTGCATGAGGTTAGCTGTGTATACTCCATTGACTGGTAACAATGTCTACAACTCATTGTTTTCAATGGATTGAAGGGTTTATTCATGTGCCATCTTTGTTAAAGGGGAAGTCTCAGATTTCCCAGGACACTGTAAATAATAGGTGTGTAAATCCAATGCCAAATGTGAAGTAAAATTTAAGATGAGAAGATTGAGCCGTTCAGAAATATCGCTAGGTGACATAAGTCATATATGGAATTCCATTCCTCAATTTTATGAGTGACTAGATAATCGTGATCGTGGCTTACCACAATAACATCCGCATGTATATAGACATGGTTATCTAGGCCCTTACACAGGTTGGAATTTTGGACATACGGTCAGCCTTGAAAGGATAATAAAAGTTGGCATTTCTTCCAAAAGTACCAAAGAGCTACACATAGTTGCACAGTACTAGGACAAACATTTATAGGAGTCCTTTACCTTAAATTAAACAGTTTTAGTCAATCACATATATCTGGGATTTCTCCTTTAAATCACATGTCATATGCAATGCCATATGATAGCCAGGCCTGGAAATAACGGTTTTAGATGTACCTGACAAAATGTCAGGTACTAATGAAATAGTACCTGACATTTCAACTTAGTGCTGGACATGTATTAATAATATCAGTAAAAAAGACAAATCAGTGCCAGACAAAATGACAGGCACCAGAGGTTTTGTGGCTGACAAATCCTCAATCTGTGCCTGACATTGTCTGCGACAGGTGCCTTATTTCCAGGCTTGATGATAGCTCAGTTCCGATTTGTCCTTTAAACTACATGTCGTATGCAGTGTCATATGATAGCTCAGTTCTGATTTTATTTGCTTTATTTGTTTTTCTCAATCAGAAGATTAAATAAGGTACATATAAAGTCTATCTGTTCACCCCACGTACACAAGGTGAACTTAGCACAGTCAATGGAGATTACAAACATAAATTATAGTATGCACATATTTCATCATTTTCCTATCACAGTGATTCAGTTTCATGTTTATATACAATAATATTTGTGTATTCAGTATTGGTTACTTATTAAACAAATATATCTGAGCTGATACGTTTGCACATCAGAATTTTATGTGTGCTTGTAAACTGTAATTCTGGTTCTATTTATATATCAAAGTAATTTTCTGGTACCCAAACATAAGATTTGTAGAATAAGGGAACTTCAAATTTGAGTCTTAAAAATAGCCAGAGTTTGTAGTCGAGCACTTTCAAAATTTTGATTTGTAAACGTTCGGGATAATAATTAAACCTACACACATCAAATAGCAGCATTTCGTGTCACATATTTATCCGGTGAAAAAATTGAATCATTGTCTCACAGAGAATTCATGAGACACTAATTTCATTATCATCGTAAATATGAAATTGAGAAAACAGTTGATGGGAATCAAATTCTATTTTGATTCGTAGCAACTATTAATACAAAGTTACATTGTTGGTTTTTGTAACACTCGATAGGATATCAAAAAGTCATTCCATTTTTCTGATATCTCTCTAGATTTAAGGCCAGTAAGACATTAATGTGAAATTTCAAACAAAAAAATCTCACTTTTTTATGCTAAATATGTCAGTGATATGTCAACATTGTCAACTGAAATTAAAGACCGGTTTATTGACAATCTTGATTAAAATACAGATCTACATTTTGTTTTGATTTTTTATACACATGAAGATCTGACTGGTTGTAGTGGAAGGTCGCATCAGGTTTATACGAGCAGCTTTTGACCCTATCGTGTCAGACATTGATTAATCAATCAGTGTTGACGTTTCTACTGGCTTACCCACAGTTCCATGCACAGCACGCCCAGAACTCACCGTAACGGAAAGTTTCATTGACTAATCTCACACATCAATCAAAACCCTGGTTATATAACAACTCTTCCAGATCCTAGTGTAGCAAAGACAAGTAAAATGAAATTTTGAACTATAAAAAAAAAACGAAACGAAATAGGATCTGTGTTTTAATCAGATTGGTTTTTTGATTGACTGTAAGCTCTCACCTATTATTAGAACAAGATATTCATTTGGTAGAGAAGTGTATCATGATGATTTCAAAAACTAGTGCGTAATTTAGTTGACTTTTTACTTTATTCATTTTATATTGTATAAATGATAAAATAGTATAGTTGTCATTAGCAACCAAGTTGCACCGTTATGGAAAGTAGATTCACAAGGAAAACAGCCATTTGTAAATAAAATTTAGGTGCTTATAGTTAATCATAGCTGCTTAGAATTTTTTTTAAATGTATAAATTATATAGAGGCATCGTGTATTATTATTATTATTATGCCATCTTTATGTGTGTATCGATATACATATTACATTTTATTACATTCATATATTCATTCTTATCTTCATGTAGAATGACTTCCATAACATGTATGATAAAGGTAGCTTGTTTAGAATACAGGTAACCATAACTACATGCAGAAAGACTTTTATAACCAAACCTGGACATAAGGCATTGTCACCGACTTAGTCAAGTACAAATTATGATCACAAAACATATATACAAACCTGGACATCAGGCACCTGTCACAGATGTTGTCAGGCACAAATTATCATACAATGTATATATTATAATATAAATGTTGTGTGATAATTTGTGGCTGACAAAGTCTATGACAGGTGTCTTATCTCCAGGCTTGTACATGACACTTATGATTAAGGTAGGTTGTTGAGTTTTTGCTTGCTTGTTGAACAAAGTAATCAAAATACAGGTAACCATAAAGGAATAAAGTGTAACAGTGACATGACATAAAAGTCACTTATCGTCCATTTCATTTTTGACAATATCTAATTTTTCATGGATTAATACTTGCTAAAATCTACCCAAATTCATTATCTAACAGTTCGTTTGAAATGTTTAATTGAACTTAACACCTATACTTGGCGTTGGCTTGTTTTAGTTCATCACATCTTTGTAATTACTGAATGGAACTGAACCATTTTTAACTGATATTGCTTTTAGGGAGCCTACTTTCACAATATTTTAGTTTACTGGGGATTCAAAATCACTTAACTTACATTGGCTTTAAATATTTTCTACCTATGTAAAACAGAACACAACACAAGATTTATATGGATATAACTACTTCTTTGTTATTAAATAACAACGTTACGTTACACTTACAGGTCACATTCTCAAGTTAATGACAAATATACATCTATTCAGCTTATTTATACATATTTTAGCTTAAAGAGCCAATCCCGATAATATTTTTGGAGAATAAAACTGCTTAATTTTGTGTTAAAATCCCTTAAAATTCTCTACCTTAGGGTGGAGCAACTAACTCAACATATGATATACATTTTCAAACAACTTAAACCCGTCAGTCTTCATCTGGAAATGGAGACCGGTGCCCCAAGCTGTATTATGCAGTGACTGGATGTAACCAGACTTTTATTTTAATAAAATAATGTGTAGGTGAAATTTACCTTTCGTTATCAAGTACAGCACATGGGTCATTCATTGTATAGACCTTTGACAGAACAGGAATCGATTATCAGGCCATCCGACAAAAAAATTTACCCGAAATCTTGAAAGGGTTACGTGTCCGGATAAGCAGTTTTGATGTTCACGCCCAAACGACTCAATATTATGAGCTGAAATTTTGAGGCAAGGTAAATACAGCATTCCTCTATATTTTGGCGCTTAAATTTCATACGTATTCAGACTTTTATTTTTGAGACTCTGTTCAAATCGGGACAATCCCTTTAAGCCAAGCTGATTAATAAGAAGAAACCACAATAGAATTGATATTTTCTACCTGTCTTAAACCCATGGAAAATAAAATCTATTCAACTGGCCTCTTCGTCACAAGGTCTTTATTTGATTTTCGCCAGCAGTGAACTTATTTGAAAGTTACAGCTGTGCAAAAATGAATTTGACAAATGTCACACTTTGTAGAATTTATACTTGTTCCTTTATGGTATAATTAAAGCATAATAACTAAATAGAAAAAAACGAAGACAGCAATCTTTGTATACATGTAGCGAGACATTTACATAGTCAAAAAGCCATGGAGGAGTTTGGTTACAAAAACTGACCAACTGGTTTGGAAATACAAGTCCACCTGAATTTGTTGAAACTAGGGCTCTCATTTCATTCATATTAACCGGTCTTGACTGATTGACTGAAGAACTTGTTGGTTGGTCATTTTACATGCCATAAAGTTGGATATTTCAAAGATTAACTTTAAACACAATAAATATACTGTAGTTAATTTATGATTTTTATGTGTAAAAAACACTTGGAAATATATAAAAAAAAATTGGGGAAAACGCTAAGAAATTATATTCCAAGATAATAGAGTATGTCAGTCATGGACTGGTTGGCAATATTTTGAAATGAAAGTCCTGGTATGCATAGACGGGTATAGTTTTGAACCATCTGGTGTGGACTGTAGTTTCTTTGTGTTCGAATGTCAACTGAAGTGTTGGTAAATACTTACCTGTACATGCTTTATTGAATAGTTGTTAAAGACATGAGAAAAAATGGCAACCTTTTTTTCATTCTTCAATTTTATAATTTGTATTGTACTCGTTTGCTTGTCTACATTTATTTAATGTATATAATGGTACTTATTTTTAAAGTTTTTGCCTTGTCAGAATTAAAGATTTAAAACCATATTCATATTTATATATATAAAGTTATATGCAGTTAAAAGAATCAACCACTTTTACTTCTATATATCGGTACATCAAATCTTAAGCTAGCGGCCTGCATTAAGGAAATAGGCTTTTTCAGATGTCAATTGGTTGATTCCACTTGTGGTTTATTGTATTCACTTTTCAGAAATTTATCAGAAGTGTCAATTCTGTGAATAGATTGTGTCTGACTAATGAAAGTAACTAAAACAATTAGATAAATGATAAATTGTTTCAGTGGCATTTAGTAATTAAACTAGATTACAATTCTATGAAATACAATTACAGAATGACATTTTGACTAGACTTCTCTAGTCATTATCAAGCTCAGTAATAAGCAGTAATTGTAGTCCATAGAATTGTGACCTGTCTTGGTATATGATGCCATGTTACCATCTTGAAGTCAAACCATATAAAACTGAACTTGTTTCATCTGTTATTTGCTATGTTTTTGTGTGTGTGTATAAGCTTTTTTTATTCTGTATTGTATTCATTAGATTTATATTAATATTGTAAATTACATTGCTATATGTACTAGGATGTAGAAATGACATCAAATCAGTATTGAGTCTTCATTTACAATAAAACATGCATCTACACACAGAAGTCATCATTGAGTGCACACTTGTGTATTTCTAATTGGCATAGTAGAATCAAAACCAACCATAACCCTTTTTGGAATCTTCTTGCAGACAAAAAAACCAAAACAAGGGCATGTACCAGAAACTTCTACATGAAGAATGAGTGAATGCATGAAATGGGATTTGATGCCCTACTTTTCTGCACTTTCTGGGCTATTGAAGACAGGCATATGCCAAACAGTATGTGGCGTGCTATGATGAATTGAATTCCAACTGCTTATACGTGCATCCCAACCTCGGTTTTCCATCCCATCCGAACAAATAGACACTGTTCCTGGCCAGGCCCTCTTTCCTGCATCACTGATATGGAGAAACCACACTGGATAATCCTGGGAAACTTTCTTGGTTATCCACATGAAGAACCTACATGTATATAAAGATTATAAACACACAATTGACGCCAGCACATGATAGATGATGACTTTTGTCTGTTGTGGCATCTCAGTTAGAATGCAATCCTATCTTAATAGTCAGACCTTATTCATGGAATCTTAAACTAAAATGTATTTGTTTTTTTTTAGAAGATGAGGTTGGGTAGACGAATGGTTCAAGTTGTGTGCGTTAGATCATAAGGTCTGTCATTGAATCAAGTGGCATGGTTTCGATTCTCCACTTGTACGTGACAAGGAGTAGGGTCCTCTGTTCAACCTTGTGGGTTTTCCATGGGTCCTCTGGTTTCCTTCCACAGCTAAAGACCCTTAAGCACAAGCAAATTGTTAAAATAAAATTGAACATATGTATGTTCCAAAATGACCTAGGTTGTGTTAAAACCAATTTCTCTCTCTCTTTCCCTCCTTTTTTTATACGCCCACATTTTCATGTGGACGTATATTGTCGTCGCCCCAGACACTCTACAGGTCACAATTCTTATCCGATTTTGACGAAACTTGAAATATAGGTTTATCGCCAAAAGATCTCGGCTGCTTTCGATATTGGCATGTTTGTACAAAAAATCACGTTTTTAGTTTGTGGACCCTATAGAGGTCACAATTTTTATCCAATTTTGTTGAATCTTGAATTGTTAGTTTATAACCCAAAGATCTCGGTTCCTTTCGATATTCGCGCATAGCGGACCGTAACTTCCTGAATTATGGCTCCTGATTGTACGAAAAATCGCGTTTTTAGCATGTGGACCCTAAAGAGGTCATAATTTTTATCCGATTTAAAAAAACGTATTATTATATCACCGTTACACCTTAAGGATGGCCGAGTTCGAATTTCGTGAAAATCGGCCCCAAATTGACAGACAAAATGGCCGCCGTTCGTTCTCAAATAGCGTAAAAATATGGTATATCAAGGTTGTGGACCCTATAGAGGTCACAATTTTTATCCGATTTTGTTGAAACTTGAAATGTAAGTTTACAACCCAAAGATCTCGGTTCCTTACGATATTCGCGCATATCGGACCGTAACTTCCTGAATTATGTCCCCTGATTGTACGAAAAATCGCGTTTTTAGCTTGTGGACTCTATAGAGGTCATAATTTTTATCCGATTTAAAAAAACGTATTATTATATCACCGTTACACCCTAAGGACAGCTGAGTTTGAATTTCGTGAAAATCGGCCTCAAATTGACAGACAGAATGGCCGCCCTTCGTTCTCAAATAGCGTAAAAATATGGTATATCAAGGTTGTGGACCCTATAAAGGTCACAATTTTTATCCGATTTTGTTGAAACTTGAAATGTAAGGTTATAAACCAAAGATCTCGGTTCCTTTCGATATTCGCGCATATCGGACTGTAACTTCCTGAATTATGGCCCCTGATTGTACCAAAAATCGCCTTTTTAGCTTGTGGACCCTATAGAGGTCATAATTTTTATCCGATTTAAAAAGCCGTATTATTATATCACCGTTACACCCTAAGGATCGTTGAGTCCGAATGAATTGGCCCAAAATTGAGAGACAAAATGGCTGCAGTTCGTTCTCAAATAGCGTAAAAAAAATATGGTAAATCAAGTTTGTGGACCCTATAGAGGTCACAATTTTTATCCGATTTTGTTGAAACTTGAAATGTAAGTTTATAACACAAAGATCTTCGTTCCTTTCGATATTTGCGCATATCGAATTGTAATTTCCTGAATTATGGCCCTTGATTGTAGGAAAAATCACTTTCTTTTTAGCTTGTTCTCTATCCATCTCTCGAAAATGTGGGCGTATCCTGCCTGGCAGCCGCTGGTTTAATAATACAGTATATTTATTTGCACGGGAGCTACAATCTGTGCTATGATTTTAATGTTCAGTCGATGAAAAGTCTGTATACTTAAAATATTTTACTTAAAGATTTGGTGATTAAAGATATTTGACTATATGTTGACTATTAAAGAGCAAAAGCTTTAATCAGATTTAATTATTAAATTTTTTATTTCGCCATAAAATGGTTGCCTTGTGATGCAAAAAAAAAAAATGTAGGCAAGAATAGAAACTAAATAATATCAAATATTCATGTTCAACTTTTATAGCCAAGTCAAGAATTAAATCATTCAAATTTGACACTGTCTAGCAATAGCCTTGTGTGGTGAGTATTGCTCTCTAGTTTTGAAAATCAGATAAGATCAGTTGCTTGTGTTGCTATGACTACTAATGGTGTTAATTTAGTTTTTCTATATGCTAATAGGGGCACTCAATTGATGGAATTGCAGTCGAGTGACAGTGAATTTAGTTCTGTCACAGTTCTGCTAGTCCCAATAACTGACATGGTAACCTGTTTCACCTGCTGGGGTTGGTCGAGATAGTTTGGTATCTGGTTATTGTGGTTACTTGTTTAACACTTGGGATTAAATTCCAAAATTAACCTTAGAAATATATCACCATTCACAAAATTGAACATTTAATTACATGTACAACTTGCACTTCATGAAACAAGCTCCAAAGCTTGAAAATATACGAGTGTACATCTAATTAAACAGGGCTACTGTCTAGCAAAATGAATAAATTTATTATGATTGACTGGTATTGAGCTCATGTTAAACAATAAGAATGTAAATTTCATGAATATATTTACTCTAAATGTATAATATTTGGAAGAGACAAAAAAAAAAAAAGAAAGATGTACATTTATTTAAGATTGTTGCAACTATAATGCAATTCTACAGATAATTCTGATAGTATTCTTTCGTACATTATTATAATCATTCTAGAGAATTTTGTTTAATTTATATTTAAACTCCAGTTAATTTTTACTTGTAAGTAATAATCACCATAAAATTAGAGTTTTCTGTTAAAATGCCTGGTAATTGTCTAATTATGAAAACTCAGTTTGTTTTACATATAGTAAGAATAAGAAATTATTATATTATTAAAATATCACAGAATAAATAAAAAAACTAAACTGAAAGTAAATAGAGATCAGCTACAGCTAATCTGGCTAGATGAATCACTGGAATGATGTGATGTCTCAATCTGGAGGGTAGTAAGACATTAACAAGAACCAACCAGTTTTTTTCCAAAGGATAGCTTGAACTTAAAGATCGAAATTATATAAATTGTTCCAGTGGTTAGTAATTGAACTGAAAATACACCGGACAAAATTCTATGGAACACAGAATTAACACAAACGACATATAATAAAGATTAGAGAAACCTAATCTCATTGTGGTCGCTTATTGTATTCCATAGAATTCCATCCTGTATAATCTTGTTTAGTTTTGTATTAAAATAGCTGTAATTAGCTTGTATATCTGTACAAGTTTGTATGAAACTTGTTCTAGCTTGTATCTGTACAAGTTGATATGAAACTTGTCCTTTCTCCTTTATTTCTTGTTATCACTGTAAACATAGTTTGGTAATGTAGTGTAGATTATAAACTTAAATATAAGATTCAATAATCATGGTTTCTTTACTTTCTTGGAGTATCTAATAAAACCGTTGTAAATTGAGTTGGATTCGTTCTTTATTCATGCTTTTATATATGTTTAAGAGCAGGGGGTCACTGTGGCTAAGTGGGTAAGACGCAGGCTCTCTAGCCTGGAGTTCGGTCCTTGCATTGGCAGAGAAAGTTCATCCAGATTTTCCGGCGTGGTTCCCCCTTTTAGTGATGCAGGACAGAAGGCCTGACAAGGACAGCTGTCTAGTCGTTTGGATGGAACTAAAAACCAAGGTCCCGTGTACACGTAAAAGATCCCTTGGCAGTTGGAATTCAATATAAGGGTAGGCCATAGTGCCGCTGTCCGGGCAAAATTTCCCTCATGGCACACTGTATGGCGTATGCCCATCTTCATTAGCCCAGTTATTGCATTTCATTTTAAGGGCAGGTGGTAAGTGAAGGGGATGCAATGACATGCTTTGCGTCAATTAGACTTTTTGCACACCCCCACCCCTCTAAAATTGTGGGTTTTTTTTAAAACTATTGACAAATTCTGATCTTTATTACTTTATAATCATGTTGCTCGACCAGTGTCAAACATTTACCGTTGCTCAGATATGCTACAATACCATTCCAGCCTGGTCCACACTCCACACAGTCTCAAATTTGTCAGCTCTAGGAGGAGAAACTCTGACTCCCTCTGAGAAGAAAATTAGATCATTTAGAAGAGACTAGAACCTGATTTCCTGTGCAAATATTCCCAAGCAGTAAAATAAAACAGTTATCCAACTCAAATAGAGATTAAAAACACCAGTTCAGATTGTTAAAACAGTTTTTGGGTTTTGGAGAAAAAAGAATCTAGAATTAAACTTCTTACAAACCTCCTGAAATATATGTAGGAAGAATTACTTTGTGGGACATGTGACAAGGTAACCATGTTCATTTGTCACAAAATGGATTAGGAAAAAAATCAAGCATAAATTTACCCTTGATAATTCTGGCTTTTATTTTCTGGTAAAAAGTCATACATGTAAATACACATCTAATATATTTCATCAGAGATGTTCTTATACATAATATAATAATAACTCTTTTAAATAAAGTAGCACTAAATGTATTATAGCACTCCATGATAAACTATATCGGTCCATGTCCTGTACAACATGAAACAGCTATTTTATACAATTATTGATACATGAACATGACTGCATCAATAAATTGTGTTATAATGGCCATATTAAAAAAAATATTCTTACATAGCGCAGGGGTATCTAAGAAATAGAATATTTTCTTTTATATGGTCTAAGTTTAACACAGTAAAAAATGAAAGAAATTGGTCTGATTGGTTGCAGGACCTTTCTTTATAGATTAATTTGGAGATTTAGGGTGGCACGAACACCTGACAGTTTCCAAGACATGCAACAGACCAATTATTTTCATTAAACTAGTATGATGGATTCAAGTACCTAATAATCCCTAACTGGATCTCGTTGACTTCCAAAGATATGTTTTTAAAGATAAAGAAGAAAGTGTAACCTAAATCTACCTACTCATACACGTCACTGACATCCATTTGTTTTGAAGCATCATAACAAATAAGCCTGTACATCAATAAAATAATTTTAAAAAACCATAAATTAATATCCGTATTTAAGCCACTGGGTGTGTCATTTTAGATATTGTAGATCTTTTTAATACAAGGGTTGAGCAAATCTAAAATTTTTTACACTGAATCCTGCTCATCACTAACAAACAAAATTAATTCATTATTGATGTCCAACAACTAACAATAAATAATAATTACTATACAATATCCATTATCTTAAAATTGTGACAACCTGTACAATTAAATTAAATGACTTTTCTCTTGACTATTTGTATATATTTATTTCCCTCTAGAACAGGAGTGATTGATTTCCAATATTTCCCTCTAGAACAGGAGTGATTGAATTCCAATATTTTCTTCTAGAACAGGAGTGATTGAATTCCAAAATTTTGTAACATACTGGCTGTAAAACTGTTAAAAGATTGAAATTTATAATTTTCTCCAGATCTAATCATATCCACAGAATAAATAGACTTCTATCAGATCTACCTTTTAATATACTACGCCTCAGCTAACCTGTTTTATCCCAGCTTCTGTCATTTGAGTATCACCGGACCTTACAAAATTAATGGTAGTATATAAATCATCAAGTTAACTTTGACAGCAAGTGCCTTTAATGGTAGAAGAATGAGACTAGTTAAATTTGACAGCAAGTGCCTTTAATCTTATATAATAAACAGTGGTCCAAATTACCCTAATTCATGTAAGTACTATGGTTAACTATAAATAGGCAAGGAAAATCAGAATATCACAACAAAATCTATATAACCACAGAATTTCAAACAGTATTCAAGGGACAATATGTCTATAAACATCTTTGAAGAAGATCATTTCAGAAATACAAAAATGAGGTTTATGCTTACAACTTATATAGATTTCGAAATGAACTCATAGACTAGCAGGCATTAAATTTTTTTATCTCTTTAGATTTGGTTTATATATTCTAATTAAAATATTAAAACTTATCTGTTAAAGGTTTATAACATCAAGCTTAATTAATTGTTTATTAATACTGAAAGTATGTACATCAAGCCCCTGCATATTAATTAAATCAGTGTTTAAATGTTAAAAGTCACCATTTGTCAACAGAAATTTAATGTACCTATATAATAATTTCAATAATCTCAAACTCTAAACACATAATTTGTTATCAGGGTATATTCAGCGATTTTTTTACAGTTTTGATCACGTTGAATGCTTGTGGTAAGGCATTAGTTTCTAGTGTTTTAGCGTAGGGCATGGGAACATCGGCACCTGTCACACGAAGTATCGGAGCATCAAGGTAATTAAAAGCTGAACCTGAAAAATAGGACAAAAAGAGACACATAAATGAAATGAAATATGGTTTAACACGTTAGATGTTCTGGGCATACACTATCAAATTCCTACTGTCAAGGGTTCTTTTACGTGCACGTCAAGGAATATATGAGAGGACCTTGATTTTCTATCCACACTGAAGGACAAGATGATTTTTCCTTGCCAGACTCAAAGTCCTGCCCACCAGTCAAGGGGGGAGAACTCGCTGGAAAATCCTGAGGAATTTTCTCAGAAGTCTCTGGTTAGTGAGTGAGCACCTAAATCACTGAGCCACCACGAATACAGAAAATATCAAAATCTGGCCTTTTTGTTTATGAGAGAGAGAGATAAATGTGATTTAACGCCCACTCGACACAAACTAGGTCATTTCGGGACTAACACATGGTTCAATTTTGTTTCAATAATTCGCTTGCGCGTACGGGTCTTTAGCAGTGGGAGGAAACCAGAGGACCCGGAGAAAACCCACGAGGTTGGACAGGCGACCCTTCTCCTTGTCACGTATAACTGGTGATTCGAAACCCCGCCAGTTGACTCAATGACAGACTGTATGATACAGCGCAGTGCGCACGTGCTAACCATTCGGCCATCCAACCCCCTTTTTGTTTATGACATAAAATATTAAAATTTTGAGAAAAAGAGATAGGAATTGGATTAATCATCCACACAACACAAACCAGATCATTTCGGGACTAACATATGGTTCAATTTTATTTCATTAATTCAATTGGGGTCTGTAGTAGTGGAAGGAAACCGAAAAAAACGCAAAGCTTGGACAGCCGACTCTACTCCTTGTCACGTACAAGCGGGAAGTCAAAAACACTACAGACCTTATAATATAACCACCCCACCCCGTAAAATTTTGAGAAAACCAAAAAATGTGAAATTCTTATTTTTTTTACTTACTTTCTGAAACTAAAGCAGATATTTCAGCACCTACACCATATTGTGGCCAGCCTCCTTCAACAGTTATTAAATGATTCGTTTTCATAACAGAATTTATTATAGTTTCTTCATCTAAAGGTCGTAAAGATCGAAGATTAACAACCTGAAATAAAGGGATAATCAATATGGTTTGAAAACTAAAATTTAACTAAAATTCACAACCAAGACATTTCATATCTGAAACTAATCTGCACAATTAGATCAAATTTACCAGTACTGCATTAAACTTCTGAGAAAGCAAAACAAAATCGACAATTTCCGGGGAACTAAGAAAAATTAATTTGTTTCCATGGAAACACAAATATTATTAATTGCGTCATGAATAATATCTTCTTAATTCAAATTCACATATTCTAAAAGGTAAAATATCACCAGAAATATGTGAGCATTCACAAGAAAAGTTGGACGAACTGATACAACGCTGGCTACAGCAATATATGTCAGCATATAAAAGAAACAAACTAATCTTTATGTATATCTTCACTAAAGATATGAAACCCGGTTTTATTGTTCTATGGTGACAATAAATTTTAATGAATATAATTTCTAATAGTTATAGACATACCTCACATTCTACACCTTTACCAGCCAATTCTTCTGCTGCTTCTAAACAAATACCAACATATCGGGTATGTGTTACTAATGTTACATGTTTACCTGAAAACACAAAATAATCATCCAGATAATCATCTTGTCTTTTCTGTAGTGTTAGAAACAATTCAGATAGTCACCTGGTGTATACTATAGTGTTTGAGAGAGTTCAGATAATCACCTAGTCTATACTGTAGAATAAGAACACTGTAGCGTTAGAAACTGTTCAGATAATCCCCTTGTCAACTAGAATACAAATAGATTACTTTGATCCTAAACAAAGTATAATACATTTCTACCATTTGATCAATATCCCAAAATCTTGCTGATTTTCCTATTTCTTTTATTTCTAAATCATAGTACCTTTCAAAATACTGCAACTCGTACGTAACTAACGTACGAAAATTAATTGGTGGCTAGCTTTTTTTTTTGCACGTATACAGTGAATGGCCATTTTGCTCAGTAATCCCAGCCAGAATTTGGCTATTTTCTAAATTTGCGTTAAAGTTTAAAATATTTGTTTTAGAACTGAAACACATTAACCATTAGTCAATCCCAACGCTAAAAACATCAACAGAATTGATTGTGTATATCTGAAATAGACCCGACCGACGCACAAAATAGTGCAATATGGCTGCCTCTATGAACAACCCTCGCAGACGCTGTCATTGAAGACAACGTCAATTCTATGAGTTGTAGATGTTATTTTTGTGAAAAATCATTGGAAGAAGAGAGAACATGTTGGAACTGTACGAATTATATAGTCTTTATGGGTGCAACGGACACAATGCTGAAGATAAACCTATCGACGCCAATGTCATGACCTGTGATGTGTAGATCATGTGATGGCTACTGACTGTGTCTAAGATACTTCTCCGCAGGTAGCGTGTCTCAGATGTTCAGAATGTACTGCATCTATTACTTGCTCTCAATAGAACTACACAACTTTTAAACTTACCTTCTCTTTCAATTTTAGCTTTACCAATAGGTATAACAAAATCTTCACCCATTGCTTCATCTGACATCTCAAATGGCAAACCATATAAAATTTCATTTTCTAAACATACAACTACAAAACAAAAGGTCTCATAATATAAATATTTCAAATAGAAAACTAAAGAAAACGAATGGGAGTTTAACCTTCATCAATTTTTATTTCTCTTAATACATGTGAATTGCCAGGACATACTTTCCTTGTCAGCCCAACAGAAACTAAGCCTGGTGAGTGGTAACCAGGCTTCGATAATCCTGAAGGTTTTTCTTGTTCCATGCTGAATACTATCAAAATTCTTCCCATGATAAATGAAATGGGGTTAATCATCCTACTTTTCTACTATGTCTGGGTTAATGAAGACAGGCATACACCATACAGTATGCTATGGGGGAAATTTTACAAGGACAGCGGCACTACAGCCTACTCTTATATCAAGTTCCAACTGCCAAGGGATCATTTACATGCATGCCAATTTGTACACAGGACCTTGGTTTTCCGTACCATTCGAACAACTAGACAGCTGTCCATGTCTGGCCAACAGTCCTGCACCACTGACAAGGGGAAACCATGCTGGGAAATCCCAATAAACTTTCTCGGCCAACACCAGGATCAAACCTGCAACCTCCAGGCTAGCAAGCCAACGTCTTAGTCACTTAGCCACTGTGGTTCCTTCCCATGATAAGCAAGGTATCTAGAATTAAACCTTTTTACATTTACTTCACTCAGTTTACCAACCTGGGTTAGGATCTCTGATTGCAGCCTTTAATAAACCTTTAGCATCTTCTGAACTATAAGGGGAGACAACTTTTAAACCAGGGCAATGAGCAAACCAAGCACCAAAACACTGAGAATGTTGAGCGGCCACACCAGCAGCAGCACCATTTGGTCCACGAAAAACAATATTTACTGGTACCTAGGGAAATAAAAAGAACAAATTTGTGAACTTAAAGCTAGTCTTTCACCCCAAGTTTTATTCACTAGAATATATCCGGCATTTCTCGATAAAATGCTAACAAAAATTCCCCTCCCCCGAAAAAGAAAGAATCAAGAAAATCATTAAAACAGATCTATTTTCTAATTTTCAATGAATAATTCAAAGTTTTTGAAAAATGTTAATTGTTAATGTCAATAAAACTCACCGCTCCGGCCGACATGTAATATGTTTTAGCGGCTGAATTTATCACCTGAAGAAAAAAAACAATAACATAAAGTAAATTTCATCAGCAATAACTACAAGAACCACAGATTTTTTTTTCATATCATTTCACAATGATCTAGAGTTTTTCTAAGGACATCAGTTTAGTATGTAAAGATCTTAACTGTCAGTCATTTAGTTAAACATACATTATACAAGAGCTAAATCTGCCTATTGCAGATCTTTCTTTTGGCCTGAAATGTTGTCTAAATTATTAATTAGACATTAATTAACTTATCCAGACCATAATCAATGCTAGCCAGCGATATTTATTGGATTACAATCAGATTTGCTCCTAAACTTTCATTCATGATTTAATCATGAAATGGATAATCGAGACTATGTATTTTATCGTACCGACTTTGGTTATGATGATCGAGGCTAGGACGAAAATTCAATCGGTAAAATCTTGGTTCAGACTGTGTCAATTTGACTGAACTTTTCAGCAAATTCCCTTTACATTATCTAATTTTTAACTATTATAGTGAGAACTGTCAGCTATTTATCTAATCTCCCATAATTTATCTTTAATTACATTCCTTATAATTTTAGCACTATCTGTATTTTCATTACTTTTTATTGATCGATACTTTAACATCTATCAACAATAATTTAAGTTCAATACCTGATCTATGGCTTGCATGGAGAAATTAAATGTCATGAATTCAACAATAGGCTTCAATCCAGCCTGAAATAAAAGAAGAAAAATAGAAATAACTATTCTACTCATTCCCTTGAATTATTTTACTTATATATGCTAATAATGGCAAAAATAAGTTGAATAATTTTACAAAGACTGCAAAATTCAAATTGTCTAAAAACTGGAGAGAGAGAAATGGAGTTTAACATCTACTTGACACAAACTAGGTAATTTTGGGACTGACATATGGTTCAATTTAATTTCAATAATTCGCTTGCGCATAGGCATCTTAAGCAATCCAACTCCTTGTCACGTACAACTGGGGAATCGAAACCACGACAGCTGACTCAATGACAGACCTTATGATACAATGTGCACGCGCTAACCATTCAGCCATCCAACCCTCCTTGTCTAAAAACTGTTTATATAGTTATGATTTAATTAAGGGTATTTTGTTTTATTCCATCAAAACATTAAGATACATTAGCGTGCAACCGTGATATATTTAGACGTTTTTTTTAAATTGGATATAATTTGTTTCCTCTAGAGGTACCAGAAGCTTAAAACTAGATTTTGCGTACAATCAGGGTCAAGGAAGTAAGAGTATGAGGAGCGTCAATTTTATCGCGCCGTTTGGATCCGATTTTCATGAAATTCGAACTCAAACATCATTATGGTGTAACGATGATATATTCAAATGTTATTTTTAAATCAGATAAAATTTGTGACCACTAGAGGGACCACAAACTAAAAATGTGATTTTCGTACAATCTGGGGCCATAAATCAGGAAGATACGATTCAATTTGCACGAATATCGACAGGAACCGAGATCTTTGGGTTATAAACATACATCTCAAGTTTCATCAAAATCAGATAAAAATTGCGACCTCTGGAGTGTCCTTAAGCTAAAAATGTGATTTTTGTACAATCCGGGGACAGAATCCATGAAGTTATGGTCCAATTTCGAAAGGAACCAAGACCTTTGGGAGATTAACCAATACTTCAAGTTTTGTCAAAATTGGATAAAAAACTGTTACCTGTAGAGTGTCCACAAACAAATTGTGGACAAACAGGGGCGACAATAATATACTTCCACATAAAAATGTGGGGGTATATAAAAACAACACAATATCTTACCATGGCGGCGCCAATAGCTAATCCAGTAAACCCCATCTAGAAATATTAAATAAAAACATTTTATTTTAAAGAGACATAGTGATAACTAATACTGTATATTGATACTGTATGTCATACATATTTAATAAGGGATAATTGATTGCATTAGTGACAGAGATAAAATCTACACTGTTCATTGTTTCAACCGTAACAACCAGAAATATGGTTTAATTCCAAAATCCAAACTAATAAAGACTGATATATGTTTTGCAGTGGCTTTTGAAAGAAATTTTGACTGGATAAAGTCATTTCCATGTACACAGCACATCAATTTTTTGTCAATCTGTACAGCTAGATGCTTTTCCGGGGCAGACCCTCTCGCCCTGCTCCACTGACAAGGTAAAACTAGACTGGAAAATCCAAGCAACTTTCTTGTGTACTCAGCCAGCTACATAGTAACTGAGCTTAAGAAATATTGAAGACGTTGCTCAATGGAAAGATGAAAAACTGTATATTTTACTTTAAACAAAATGAAATGACTTTATTCATCAGTTTACAATCGTCACAGTTAGCACCAGAAGTTAAAATGCATGTAATAATAAAATACCTCGGTGATTGGTGTGTCTATGATTCTTTTTTCTCCAAATTTATTCAACAACCCCTTGGATACCTGAAAAATTATTTCCACATTTTTACACCTGGGAGATAAGAGTTATACTGTAACAAAATGACTGTCATTAGCATTTACATACATTATCATATTTGGACATACATGTATAGTGAAACACAGTACACCAAGCCTGGAAGTAAAACTCGCGTCACAAATATTGTCAGACATAAATTCAAAGTTTGTCGGTAACAATTCATCTGGTTCCTGTCATTTTAAAGATGGCAAAATTTCTTCTTTGATATATTTTTTTTATTATAAAGCATGTCTGGCACGAAATTGTCAGTTACATCTAAAATTAATATCTACATGTACATGCTAGCAAAGTTTTAAGGACTAGTAATTAAAGATGAATTATTTAAGATTTAGATTCAGAGCTGGCTCTAATAGTTCAAAAATAATTAAGGCAAAATGAATATATTGAAAATTTCATTCAAATTACTTTAGTCTAGTCAAAGTGAAGTTATCACTTTTTTGATATCTGAAAAGATGTGGCATAGTTTGTTTAGTATCAAAACAACGATATTTGTTATTCAAGAATTGGCCTCGATTTGCCATTCTTAAATTAAATCACTAAATGGCGATCATGTTTTAATCGGTTTATCGCTTTGCCATCCAATGGTCCAGAGAATTGATTATACTATAGGCTTGTCATGTGAATAAATGTCTATATAATAGTTTATATAACATTTGAAACCAAATAAAAGACCTGCATAGACAGAATTAGCTCTTACATAATGCATCTTTAATAATACCCATAAAGTTACTAAGCTTAACATCTCGGAACTGAATAGTACTAGATTTCGTCCAGAGTCCTCAATAGAACAATAGAAGAATAGTTTATACAGTGGTATACTATCAAATACGGACATCATTAGCTACAATAACATAACTAGACTAATAAAGAAATTTAAAGTTACTTTATATTAAAATTCTTATTTGAAAACAATGACAGAAAATTTAACATCATTTTTATTTAATATCATCAGTGGCCAGTCAACAATATATTATATTTCTGATTGAAACCCTGCTCTCACTGATCTTTTATATTCTATATAATACAATAGATGGAAATGGAACAGGTTTTAAAGTCTTTTCATCACAATACATCAACCATTTTGAGAGAAATTCTATGGTTGTGTGTGTGCAATGCAAGGTAGCATTTTAACCTACATGTAGGGTTCTTTTGTCTGTATAGTGTTTATGCCATGGTTTTCCATACCATCCTATATCAATAGGTCAACTACCATGGCCTGGTCCCCCAAATTACAACAGAGAGAGTGCCATGTAACATAAACCAACCTTATAAGCTCCATCATATTGAGCAACTTCTTCTCCCATCAAAAATACTCTTTCATCTCTTTTTAATTCCTCTTCTAGGGCAGAATTCAGTGCATCACGAACAGTCATCTAATTAAAATACAGATGGATTAATTATGTAAATAATCATAAAAAGATTGACCCTTTCAAAGTGTACGAAGAAAAGAGTGTTATAAAAGTGAAAGCAAAAACCCAGCCTAAGTCAATTATTCTGCACAGACTCCCAAATACTAAAAGTTAGTAAAAGGAAATTTAGTTAGTTTTTATTCCAAACAGATCAAAGTTGTAAAAATATCCTATTTGTGTACAATCTGAATTGAAGTTTAAGCATGGGTGAGATAGCTTATAACATTTGTCTTATTCTCAAAGGGTAATTAAATATATCTGAGGCGTAATCCTAGCACACCACAACAATATTAATAATTTAACAAAATTTATCTCGTCCATGTCAATTCAAGGCAAATCGTTTAAAACAGTTGGCAAATTTCGACTGTTATTGCATATCTAGTTTTGATTTTTATTGTTCACAATACTGACTAACATTTCCTTAGTTTTTAGTGATTTTATTTGAAATTCTTTAAAAGAGTTGTTGTCAAGGTCAATGAAAAACTCGATGAACATGCTCCACTACCATATTATAATAATTATATTCTATGGTGGTAACAGTTATAACTTCTGGCATAGACTTGATCAGGACTAAACACAGTCTTACAAAGCATTCAAACTGTCTGAAACAACTCGATTTAAATGGTATTCTACACAAACATGGCATACTGTAAAACAAATGTCCAATGTCAAATTTGTTATAACGATTCTCTCACCTGTGTTCCTAACCGAGCTGGTGTCATGGAGATATTTCTCTTCAAAACCATCCATACTGGATCCTACAAATAATATAAAGTTTATTTGTAGTATTTAATCAATAACTATGTCTGTAATGAAATTATTTACAACAGAATTAAAATAAAATCCAACCTTCACCAATTTCCGAACAGAAATAGCTGCCATGTTGCTTGCTGTCGTGATGCACCACAAAAGATTTTTGACTAATCTAATTGGAGTTACCTCCCTTCTACCGTAATTTTTGTGTGAATATTTCCCAAATGAAATGAAATGGAGTTTATCGTCCTACTGTTCTGCTCCTAAACTGGGCTAATGAAGACGGACATACGCCATACATTGTGCTATGGAAATTTGGCCCGTTGCTACGGCCTACTCTTATATCAAATTCCAACTGCCAAGGGATCTTTTACGTGCACGCCAATGTGTACACAGGACCTCGGTTTTCCGTACCATCCGAAGGACTAGACAGCTGTCCTTGTCAGGCCCTCCGTCCTGCAGCACTGACAAGGGGAAATCACGCCGGATAATCTGGATGAACTTTCTTGGCCAATGCAAGAATCGAACACCCGTCCTCCAGGCTAGCGAGCCAGCGTCTTACCCATAGCCACCGTGACACCCCCCCCCCCCTCTTCCAAATGAAGAAAACAGCAAACGTTAAAAAAAAAGTAAATAAATGAAAAAAAAAAAATAAAATGAAAAAAATCAACTGTAAATATATCAATTTACCCTGGCTATGATTTCTAAAAGATTAATTTATTGACATAGCCTACAATTAAAGCCAGGAGATAAGGTTCACTGTACCACCACAGAAGTCTATGGTGAATAAGGATCACAGGGGCTTGATGCAGAATATCGATGGTCATGTTATGGACCAGGTGCACGCTATAACACCCCTGGTTCTGCTATATTCATTATTGGTTTGCGGATTCCGACAATTTGGTTTTGTAAACGTTTTGTATGGTGACAAACGACCTTTGATTCCCTTGCAGGCGACACTTTAACCTAATATGTTCACGGCATGATGTGGTAAGAAAGTGCTGTGACCAGTGGCGGATAGTTTTTTTTAAATGGAGTGGGCGGGGGAGGGGGGGCAGGGGCAGGGGCGAGGGGCGGCTAAGTAGATTCCTGTAGGCCCTATGTGCACCGTGGCCAGAAATGTTTCTTTTGCTCTGTCTTACGATTTTACAGAGAAAAAACCCGGGTCCTAGAGAAACCTCCACACTCTACCCCGTGTTAGGGCAATCACCAGAACTAACGGTTTAGCGATTATAAAAATATTTTTGTTGTCATTTTATTTTATATGCTCTCCCATCACCCTGTTAGAATTAATAAGTAAACGTCATGGAGACGTTTCCATGTTCGACGTCATTAAATATTACGTCATTTAGAAAGTTGTGGATTTCCAAGACCTTATAATACTACAATGGACAGAAGGCGCAGATTAAGATCTATTCATTATGACCAACAAGAGAAGTCGACAAAAGTAGAAAAGGTAACTGTTGGACATAGTTTATAAATCATATGAACTTCAAATGTGCTTAAAACAGAAATAATGAAATATTTTGATAAAATTAGTTTTTTTGATAAGTAAAATTAAAAATACGTTGAAACTGAAAGTGCACAACAAAAATAGGACCAACGCCAGTGGGCTATGAAAGGAGATGGAATCGAAAATTATTTAATGTTAATTTTTGATGTATTTATATATTTGATCATTACTTTGTTATCTCTCTATTCGCAGTCACCAAAAGCATCACCATCAAGCTCATCGTCCTCCTCTCAGTCTTCCACATCATCCACATCGTCTACATCTGAAAAACTGAACAAAGAACATTCAAGATCTGAATCCAGAAATCTGTCACCAGCAAATGAGCCCATTGCTAAAACGAAATGTGTAGGGCACTCTAATGCTGGCAATAGATCCACTTCAAATTTCGAAAGACCAAAAACCAGACACTACATTAAAACAATACCAAACAGACCAACTGGTATTGACATAGTAGACAAGACATATCCTTTAAAGCGCCTAAGCGATGCCAACGAAGGATCCTCGCATTCCCCACAAACTTTTACAGCACATAAGACACTAAACACAACCCCGACTTCGTCAAGTCCTAGTGTTAAAAACGACGAGGCCAAAGGCAAACCCAGTGTCGAAAGTGCGTACTTTTATATTAGGCGAAAACGTCTTCGAAGTGAACTCAATGAGGATGGTCTGTGGGACGGTTTGCCGGTTATGCTGCGATATCCGAAAAATTTACAAAAAACTAAAATGATGTCTGTAAACCTGAGTCAAAGCGATGACGTGGGGGATACTGTTCAGCCAAAAAGTAAAAACAACCGCGAGTGCGCATCAGATAATGTTAAACCAGTGAAATTCAAGTCTGTTGAGGACAATACATCGACAGGCTGTAAGATTAAACATTGTGGTAGAAGGTTTTCGGAATCGGAGGATTCACGAGGTTTTTCCTTTATTTGTTCAGATACCCAACCATTTACAGCACGGGACATAGCTACTGAGGATGGCGAAGTCAAATCAAACTATTTTAACCTTTTTAAAGAAGGACTGGACGCCAATGTTGTATCCCCTCCCCCCGATGCAAATAGTTGCGAAGCATCCGAAATCCCTCACGAAGAAAAAGGTGAGGATAGTGTTAAAGTTATTGACGTTTCTTGCGGCTCACTGGGAAGTTCCGGATGTATTTCTACTGATACATCATCAGACGAAAGTATTGAAAATCCCACAATCATCGAACAAAACATTTCTACTGATATTTGCGGAAGACCCAATACACCCCCTGTTGATAAAAGCTGTAGTTCTGAAAGTTCATCGGAAGCTTCAACGATAAGTTCCAAGTGCGGTGATAATGATCTGAACGCAGGGAAAGATCGGGTTCGAGCATTAACTCGGAGTGTAGATGATGGACATAAACATTCCTTATACAGAAAACAGCTGATTACTGATTTGTTTGGATCTTGTAGTAGTACTACGAAATCATCGGCAATGGGTTCAGAATCTGGTTTTAGTGTCCAAGAAATGCATCTTAATACCGATATGTCATCTGAAAATGATACCACCAGTTCACACAAAGACGTTGGGAATGTAAGCAAGCGTCTCTCTGCCGATAGGCCATTGCTGCACACAGTTCATACAAAGCGCAATTTTCCCGTTGGAAATGGCCACGAACTTATAAACACTGAAAACAACCACTCGTCAGAAAAAGGTTTAGAGCAATCCCCAGACGAAATGGCAACAGGTGAATCTCGTGAATTATCTAATCAAACATATAGATCATCACCTAGTTCGTGCCAGACCTGTATTATGGATTGCCATTGTAGAATTATTGAAACATCCAATGATACGTCTATAGATTGTGAACATAATATATCTGGCACACTGTCCGACAAAGAGAACCCGAAATCGTCAACGATATTACAAGCTGAAGCAGGTGGATCAAACCAAGATAGTTCTAAAACTGCTATGACTGGGTCAGGCCAGAGTCACTTTACCTATTCAGGAGATGAAAAGACAGCAGACAGCCCATTGCTTAGCAATTTGTCGTCCACCCAAGAACCCGCTAGCTGTGAGACACAAAACAGCATATTCAGCAAATGTTCAGCTCAAGTGGAATTGTTCTCCTCCTGCTCGGATATATCAAGCACATGTTCCCGGAATCAACCCCTTAATTCAGATTCGTGTACTTTTGAACATAGCCAGGAACAATTGACGAACCTATCTGTGTCTCGTGGCAGAACTATGGATGGCTGCTCAACGCAAAGTTGCCTACCCGAGTCGCATTATTCCAACGACAGACTATCCAGATCCGTGACAATGTTCAGTTCTTTCGCTGACGTATCAAGCGATTATCCCAATAATACCGCAGATACGACTCAATTTGGATCCAATGTGTGTCAAATTCAAAAGGTCGCCCTTCCTATTTTCAGTCCAGAGGCACTATCCAGTGAAAACAGTGCAGTAGATTCCCAGAGTAAGTCATCCAATGAATCACAAGAACTGTTGGACGGTCGTCGTGTAGACTCAGTTAATTATCTAGGAAAGAAAGCAGACGTAGACCGTGAACAATTACTGAAAGTGGGGTTTCTACCGTCAACAAACATCGAATCCACAACGGCATCTTCTGCAGATAGTGACAACAGCAGTAAACTAGGAAGACTTCACATTGATCTGTCAAGGGAAACCTCTCCACAAACCCCGAAACGTCGCAAATCAAAGACATCCCAATTAGCGAACTCCATTACAACACCTAAACGCAGCATTCGCCTGCAAAGAAAGGCGTTTAATCTCTGTAAAGACTCCCCCTCAACATCCTCATCAACGGCTTCCAGCAACAAGATGGACGATTGTAAAATTAAGTCTATCGATGAAATTAAAAAAGAAAAATTGGAAATAGAAGAAATCCCCGATAAGTCAAACTGCGGTCCGGCGGAACGTACCAAAAGAGAAATACCAGACATTAAAGAGTTGTTGGGATTGGATACTGGGCTTTCACATAATATTAAACCAAAGAAGAAACCAAAACTGTTGAAACCCGAATCACATAAGTCAAGAAATACAATTTGTTATCCTGAGACTTCAAGAATTTTAAAAAAAGAAAAGCGTGGTTTTGGAATAAACAAACTCAAAACAAAGATTAAATTAAATAAAATGCCAAAATATAAATTAAAAAAGTTTAACAAATACTCTAGTGCCGGTAATGCATGTACTACCGAGGCGTCGACCAGTGAGAGTACCAGTAGCAGTAGCAGCAATACTGTTAATACCAAGAAGTTAAATTCGTCGCAACAAGGTCGTATCTCATCTGATGGCGTTGATTCGCAATTAAATGCCAAGTGTAACAAAAAGAAAACTGACCGCAAGAAGAAACCTTCTTCATCTAGAACAACTCGAACCTCAAAGTACGTAGCAGTTTACCACATTCCGGATTTGCGGTATTTTTATTGCATGTACAATATAACGTTCTGTTTTATTTATTTTCTAGATATGGCCGACGATGTGAAGAAGCCGAGTCATCCGAGGTTTTCATGCCAAGTGAAACTTTGGTAGATCATGCCAAAACACTTTGGATGAGGTAAGTACGATGCGACGTAATATTATAATGTACGATCTTCGATTTCTGGAAATCAACTATCAGCCTGATTGATTATCCATTTACTAAAAAAAAAATGTTTCTTTGCATTTTGTGAAATTCCCTTGTCGCAAACGAGAGTACCAGCAGCAGTTGAAATACCCAGATGTTAAAGTCGTCCTTTAAATTCCAATTTGTCAAAGATTAAAGACGTGGCATTGTGTGCTTGTGAATAGTAAGCATACTTAATCTCTCTAAGTATGAGCACTACTAATAACCCTGCATGTTTCTCCATGTCATTTCTTTCAGCGAGAACCGGTGGACATTTCAACAAATTCACAAATCAGATTCACCAAATGAATTAAACAGTGCTCTAGAGCTAGAATGGAATCTTGTCTCACCCAAGACAAAGGTCCGATTTTACACGCGTGCCCGCTACGCGTTGTTAGATGAAGATAAACATTCTGTGAGGAGAAAGAAGAAAGTAAAAGGTTTGATATTTGCAAAGATAATTGCCTTTAAAAACATTAATAAAACGATTAATATACGTAACTGAATTTATTAGTCATACTGGTAGATTTGAAATCAAGGACTACTATAAAATAATACAATGTAATGTCGTATAATTATAGGCATGTTAACACATTATTTGAAGCGCTCTACGGGGAGTTGTGTTTTGGTCATTTTGTAATTTCATTATGTACGTCAGTAGATGGATTAATACATGCAACGTTTGTCAGTTGACACTAGGCCTAAGTCTATTTTCAATGATGTTAACATTGTTGAAAATCTCAATGCCTTGCATGACAAGTATGTCATTGTTCCGGCTGACAAGGCGTTCAATAACATAGTGTTTATATGTAAACCACATTATTTTGACTGTCTGTTCAAAGAACTTAATTTCGGGAAACCAATCGACAGTGCTACATATAAACCATCAACTCTTAGTAAGGATGAAATTATATCCAATCACAAATCTGTACTCACTTCATTTGGTACTCCGTGTGGAGATACCTATACAGATTTGCCCTTGTTATATTGGATACCTAAACTACATAAAAATCCCTACAAGCAACGTTTTATAGCAGGTTCATCCCGTTGTTCCACAAAACCACTTTCAAAAGTATTGACATCTATACTAACGGCTGTTAAAGAGGGTATTCAAAAATACTGTGACAAAATATACTCTCGTAGTGGTATAAATCGAATGTGGATATTGAAAAATTCCAAAGAATTACTTGATGGTTTGCAATCTAGATCCCTTGCTTCAGTCTCATCTATTCAAACGTTTGACTTTTCCACTTTGTAAACTAAAAATCCCCATAGTAAATTAAAAGCCCGGTTGAAAGACATTATTCACAGTGTCTTTTCGTCTAAATCAGGTACTGCGAGATATCAATATTTAGTTGTAAATTACAATTCCACATATTTCGTTAAGAATCACAGTGATTCCAAAAACAAATTCACGGCCATCAAGATAATTCAGATGTTGGATCTTTTAATTAACAACATCTTTGTTGAATTTGGAGGGGAAATATATCAGCAAGTGGTTGGCATTCCCATGGGCGCCAACTGTGCACCTTTGCTTGCTGATCTGTTTCTCTATTCGTACGAAGCCGATTACATACAGACGCTCGTAAAAACTAATAAACGATCAGTCAGACTTTTTAATTTCACTTATCGATATATCGATGACGTTTTATCACTTAATAATCCTTAATTTAGTGATTATGTAGAATTCATATATCCTGATGAGCTCGAAATTAAAAACACCACTGACAGTGACAATTACGCTTCCTACTTGGATCTGCGTCTCGATTTTGACAATTGCCATAAACTGAGTGTTAAATTGTACGATAAACGTGATGACTTTGACTTTCCGATTGTTAACTTTCCATTTATTAGTAGTAACATTCCAATATCACCAGCTTATGGCGTGTTTGTGTCTCAGCTAATTCGTTACGCGAGAGCTTGTTCCTTTTATTCTGATTTTTTAAGTAGACCGAGGCATTTGTCATCTAAGCTTCAACTACAAGGATACTTGCGCACTAAACTTATTAAAACCTTTAAAAAGTTTTATGGCCGTCATATTGATTTGATTGGTAAATATAACGTGTCTCTCTCGGCTATTATTCTAGATATATTTAATTGACGCGTATACTATTACTATCTCCCTGATAATATCTACTACATCGTTAACACAGTTCATCGCGTGCATTTTGCATACCGATAGTTCATTGGCCAATCACGCTATTTTACCGACATATGGCCGTCATATTGATTTGATTGGTAAATATAACGTGTCTCTCTCGGCTATTATTCTAGATATATTTAATTGACGCGTATACTATTACTATCTCCCTGATAATATCTACTACATCGTTAACACAGTTCATCGCGTGCATTTTGCATACCGATAGTTCATTGGCCAATCACGCTATTTTACCTACATTTCGCCTAATAGTTTGGATGCAGCTATGGCGGGTGTGGCGCCAGGCAGGGTAAGCTTACTCTTCCGGACACCTGTTACCACTGTTTGTCGTGTAATTTGTACACGAGGAGCAGTCCATTTGCTGATTACACTATTTTGCTTGAATACACTATTTTGCCTATAACGTTTTTTAAGACTTCGAATTCTGTCTTATGGTTTGGATTGTTCGTACTTGGTTTTATT
The DNA here is from genome assembly GCF_932274485.2 of Patella vulgata. Classification (NCBI taxonomy): domain Eukaryota; kingdom Metazoa; phylum Mollusca; class Gastropoda; family Patellidae; genus Patella; species Patella vulgata. The sequence goes on from NC_065885.2 coordinate 13,817,447, forward strand.
TTATTTTAAATGTTTTAGGTTCTGTCCTAGTAACCACGTCGGGCAATAAACTGGATGTAGTAAATATAGATGAAGTGTTGCCCTAGGCTATTCCACTTATGGCGCCCATTCCAATTCCCCACCCACACGACTAGAGGAAGATAAAAATGTTTCTTAAACTTAATTGCGCAAAGCCGAGGATGATGCAGGTTGATTTAGACTCAGTACGTGTCAGAAAGGCCAATATGACAGTGTCAAAAATATTATACACCTCGGCCGGACACCCGTAGATCTTGGGGCCCTAGACTTCAGCCCGAAAAACCTATAGGTAAATCCGGCACTGGTAAATGGTTAGCGGTATCGAGTAAACGTGTCCATTAGTCAGCAGATGCTGCAGAAATGAGAGCGTTAAATCCCATTTCAATATCATTTCGGTATAGATTAAGTCTAACCAGTTTCCCCTCTCTTTGCAGAAGAGAAGCTGAACAAGGAAGAAGAAGAACAAATTGAGTTATTCAGAAGGAATACGTCATGGAGATGTGTTTCTGACATTGACAGGTTCTTAAAACTTAAGCCAATAAGGCAAAGAGAACATCTTAAAAAATGGCTGATGTTTTACCAGAAGCTTCTATCAAGGAACGACTACTCTCAGTTCCTCTACGACTTCGAGCAGATGTTAAACAAGAATCGAGTAAATGGACCTGATGATTCTAATCGCCCGACAGGAAGTGACATGGATTTTTTTCACCGGAAAGTCTTATTTGAATGCCTGAAAAAATTTAAACCGAACGTGATTAATAATTGTAGTAAAAAGTTCCACCAAAAAATGACTGAATTAAAAACGGGTTACAGTGAGCTGATCTGGAAGCTAATTGAGGACGAAGAAGTTGAATTCGTGACTGGTTGTCGTTCTGAGCGATTGGATCGAACATTGAAAGACTTGATGGAAGCCGAAAATGGCGGGAAAATTGATGTTCTGGGTCGACCGCGACAAACAGAAAGTTATACGAGTATTCTTGGTGATCTCGAAACTTCCAGTCGAGCAATACAACCGGAAGCAAATCTCGATCTTTTTGCTGACCTTCCGGAGATAATTAACAGTGACCTGGAACACAGTATTTTAAATGATATCAACACTCTTAGTGAACTGCCGGTCTTAAATCTCTCAGACTATGACGATCTGGGGTTCGATTTCCAGGATCAATCTACACCTTTCCCGAATTCTACCGGGGATGGGTTTAGTGTAGTACCAGATAATATGGACGCTCAAACATTAGATTATGTGGAGACAAACATTAGAGCAATTCTACACCAAGAAGCTAACGAGGCCTTTGTTCGATCCATTGATAGTTTCAGTAAGTCTTGTTGTGAATTAGATTCCCCATCCTGTATATTATCAATCTGGGAAGCAGCTGACTCAGCATCTCGACCAACAGATTCACGGTCTATGTCTCATACTGGCGTATTTCCAAAATGATAATCATGTATTACTAATTATTAGATTGTTAACAAAAAACCCCGTATTTTGTAGCCTCCCATGTTATATTTCTATACCATATATCCCGTCTTTCTAATTTTTGTAACGAACCGTGGAAATCGAGAGTGGCCTACTAGGTTCGAGTCCGACAAATCAAACTAGTTTACATACACAGCCTCTGTTTTATCTACATTTTAAATCCGAGCCGCATTAGCAGATAAATTGCAAGCTGAAATCCCAAGGCGCCTGTATAAGTCGTAATATTATACGCAGGTTACATGGGTCCAGCTCCTTGTGAAAGACTGCTTTTGGTGTTTAACCTACCATCTAGTCTGTAGGAACCGCAATCAGGTAAACATATTAAACTATCATCAAACACACCATTTATCCATGCCCGCAACCATTGCCTCCGGAATACGCTGGTCCTGAAACTTGACTCACGGACAATGCTACGTTCGATTCGTATCATTAGTTCTACATTTTAAAATACTGCTTTTGAGAAAAGGTCATACTTTCTTCTTGCATCTGAAATGTCAAATTAGCAGACGTGTACTATGTTCAAGTGTTTCTAGATTGATGGGAATCGCGGCTAATCGGCTGTTTTAACGAGTTACCATTCTCAATCGCACCGACATGGATCATCAAAATATACTATTCAAAAAAAGTAGGGGATATTTGATTTTTAAGTGTTATTAAAGTCACCTAATTAAACTGACGAAGAAAAAAATGACAAAATGAAATGAAGTTCACATTCATCGATTTATTCCAAATGATCGTTAGACTAAGTAAGGCACAGACTGACCATTATAAGGGTAAAATGATACCCGGGGTCAAACAGCAAAGTTACCACAGCATCACAACCAAGACAGTAACGGGTAAATCCTCCTCTGTTTGCCAAACAAGCATTGATCCGACGTGGCATACTCCTAATGAGACGTCTAAGGTCATTTTGGTCCAGATTGTCCCATTCCTGTTGCAACGCAGCAGCAAGTTCTTGGACATTGGCAGGACGTTGTTGACGTTGACGTAACCTCTGTCCAAGCATGTCCCAGACATGCTCGATGGGGGAGAGGTCGGGACTCAGTGCTGGCCAAGGTAATGTGGTGATGTTCTGTTGTTGGAGGTAACCTGTAACGATCCTGGCCCTGTGACATCTTGCGTTGTCATCCTGGAAGATGAAACGGCGGCCATGACGTCGTGCGAACGGCACAACATGGACTGCCAAGATGTTGTCCCGGTAGTACTGGCCTGTAACACGCCCTGCAACAACATGTAAAGCCGTTCTTCCAGCAACAGTGATGCCTCCCCACACCATAACAGAACCACCCCCAAATCGATCATGTCTGATGACGTTAACGTCTTGGAAGCGCTCGTTTCGACGACGCCACACCCTCCTACGTCTGTCCAAAAAATCAACAGTGAACCTTGACTCATCTGAAAACATCACATTGCTCCAGCGTCGATTATCCCAGTGTTGACGATCCCTACACCAACAACGTCTTGCCTGAATGTGATGATCTCTCAAACAAGGGATCACGCGAGGACGTCGGGCGCGAAGGTGACCCCTATGCAGTCGATTCCGAATCGTCTGGCCACTCACTCTCACACCAGTGTCTGTTTGAAGACGAGCGCTGATCTGATTTGCTGTGATGACACGATTTCTCAAGGCCAAGGTACGGATAAATCGATCCTGGGCTTGAGTTGTCGCCCTTGGTCGACCTGAGCGTGGTCTGTCCTGTACAGATTGTGTATCACGGTATCTGGACCGTAGCCTGCTTATGACAGACTGAGAAACATTCATCGTCCGCGCCACAACCGCCTGTGTTGTGCCGATCTGTAGCATGCCAAGGGCACGTAACCTTTCATTTTGGGTAAGCCGACGCATATCAAAATTTGTTTTCTGGTCACTAAAACAATTAAACTGATGTTTCCACCCTGGAATTCAATGCCACAATGACTGTAACATTCAAAGTCAGAGTCGTGCAAATCTTGGGTTGGACCCCCATGATGATCCCAAGCATCACCTGCATTCCATGCGGTAGCTATTGGTGCGTTTGGGCGTCACATGTAACTGGAAATGTTTCTTCTGTTAGGTTCTATAGTGACTTTTTCGTAGTCATTTGCATATTTTAGTATTATGCCCCCAAAATCAAATATCCCCTACTTTTTTTGAATAGTATATCAAAAAATACACAGTTCCAATGTATTTCTTGACTTCACTTAAAATTTAACGTAGTTAAATAAAGAAAAAAAAGATACAGATAACTAATTTTTCAAACCTTTTATTGGATTATACATTTCGCATTTTTCAAACTTAACTCTTTCTCCTATACATAATATCACATACCCTTACGTTGGTGTATTTTCTTCATTTAATGATTAATGAATAAAATTCAACGACATTTGGCTATTTTATACATTTCACAGTTTTTCAACTCTTCCTCTTATACTTATACATTATACATAATGTAAGCACATACTTTTACGTTGATGTATTTTGTTCATTTAATGATTAATGAACACATCCATCAACACTAAATTGATTAATTTATACATTTCACAGTTTTAAAAATAAACATATTCATTTATACATTATTTAGGATACTTTATTGAACTCGCGTTCATAGGCAACGGATTGTACACACACCAGCAGCTTTCTGAATGGAAGCATAATAATTAAAAAGGAAACAATACCAGGGGAAAATACTCTCTGAAAATTTTGATCCCGTTATGATTATCCGATTAATCCCAACATGTTTAAGAAAAAAGGCTATAAGAAAATCTGACCTGTCGGTCAACAGGTTTTACATGGTTTCGGTGACAGGGTCAATGGAATTTCGACAAAATTTCCTCTTTGTGCCCCCCAAAAAACAAGAACAAGGTCAAGTGTCTCTAAATAAAATTGTAGTTCGGATTTGAATTTCGATATGACTAGCCGAAAATCCCACAAATTTTGAAAAACTGTAGGTTGTAGAATTTTGAGTGTTTAAAAGAATTGGTAGACAAACAGACAGACAGATAAGAGTGACGACACTATACAGACGTATAAAATGAATATGCATCAGTAGAGAATTATTCTAGTTGTAGTACAGCTGGTGGAGACAATTTTGAAATTTAGTATTAGACATAATCAAGATCAGAATATCACCCAAAAAAGAAAGTAATGCTCCTCTGCGACAAATATATCCAAGGTAAATCTGTGTATTGTTTAATATTATTTAATAAGGATATGCTTTATCAACAGTCTAAAAAATATTTCATGCACATTGTGTAAGGTGTTTCATATATGCTAATAAGTTTAAAAAGATATTTTATAATTACTTCTTTTCTTTTAGTATAAAAACTAGTAAGACTTATCAATGAGGAAAATATTAATAGTTTATATATCATTTAACCAGTTTTGTGTTCATGTTTTTAAATTGCTACTAGACAATATGTCCACAATGCTCAATTCCGATTGTTCCTTTTACCAAGATTTCGAGACCAAGGTCAATAACTCTGAAATAATTGATGTCTGAACCTAGATTTTAATAGGGTTCATCCTAGTTCCAGAAAATGTGTGAAAAAAAACCTCATGTGGGCAGATTACTGGCTTTTGATAGGCAATAAGTCCTATGAATGTCGATAGGTTTCATGTCTTTGAGTATTTGATTAAGAGTAGTAAATTTGGAAAAGACACCCCTTAAAACTGTGACATGAAGCGTGATTACAAGGTTTCGTTGACAACGGCATTGCCTTCAAAAATAAATCATGCACGACGATGATTTTTGATAGGGTTTCACCCCTATCACTAGCTAACAGTTCCAGCAAGTTTGAAAAAAAGAGAATTAAACTCTATAAACCGTAGAGCGATTACAAAGTTTGGGCGACATGAGCAATAACTCTACGGATTATTGATGCGCGATTCTAAATTTAGATTGGTTCATGATCTTAAAAATATGACACGCAGAGCGATTACAATGTGACAATGGCAGAGACTCTACGAATAATTGATGTATGGCTATGGATGCCCCTAGGGTTCATGTCTTTGAGTATTTGAATAAAAGAAGCAAATTTGGAAAAGACATCCCTTAAAACTCTGACATGAAGCTCGATTATAAGGTTTGGGTAACAAGGGCGATGCCTCCGCAAATAAAAGATGAACGGTGATGAGTTTCCATAGGGTTCACCCTTATGATTAGCTAATACTTCCAGCAAGTTTGAAACAAGGGGGATCTAAACCCTATAAACCGTAGAGCGATTACAAAGTTTGGGCGACATAAGCAATAACTCTACGGATTATTGGTAAGTGAATACTAATTTGGATTAGGTTCATGTCCACAAAGAGGATATGTCCACAAAGAGGATATTTGTATATAACATTTTGTTGGAGGGGTAGGAGGTAGGGTGGTTTACTTAAAAGAGAAATAAACATGACTGACTAGCAGAACTGGACAAGCTGGACCTACTAAATAATTACTAACAGAAAATTATCACAAGTAAAATTAAAAATACTGAACTGTTTCAGCAACATGGTTATTTATACCAAAAAATGTTACCCAAATAACTGTACAGAATATGGTCTATCAAGAAAATGTTACGGAGATAGATGTTACCTGGAAGTATAGTTATTCAGAGTTTATCACCAAGTCCGATAAATCGATTTTGACTATTATTCCATACCATTAGTCTGGAAGCCTTGAGGGTCCAGTTGGATCAATGGGACAGAGTGGAAATATGATCTAGTAGCAATAGATGTGATATCATGACTAACCTAATGACAGAATATAATATAGTACCAATAGATGTGATATAGGCACTGATCTTGTAACAGAAATATAAACTAGTACCAATAGATGTGATATCATGGCCAATCCAGTAAAATAAATATCAACTAGTACCAATAGATGTGATATAGACACTAATCTAGTAACAGAAATATAATCTAGCAGCAATATATGTGATAAAGGCTCTAATCTAGAAAGAGAAATATAATCTAGTAGCAATGGATATGATATAGGCACTAATCTAGTAACAGAAATATAATCTAGTAGCAATGGATATGATATAGGCACTAATCTAGTAACAGAAATATAATCTAGTAGCAATAGATGTGATATCATGACTAATCTAGTAACAGAAATATAATCTAGTAGCAATGGATATGATATAGGCACTAATCTAGTAACAGAAATATAATTTAGTAGCAATAGATGTGATATAGGCACTAATCTAGTAACAGAAATATAAACTGGTAGCAATAGGTGTGATATAGACACTAATCTAATAACAGAAATCTAATATAGTAGAAATAGATGTGATATCATGACTAATCTAGTAACAGAAACATATTAGCAATAGGTGTGGTATAGGCATTTATCCAGTAACAGAAATATAATCTGGTGTAGCAATAGATGTGATATAGGCACTGACCTAGTAACAGAAATATAATCTAGTAGCAATAGAAGTGATATGGCACTAATCTAGTAGCAGTAGATGTGATATAGGAAATAATCTAGTAACAAAAATATAAACTAGTAGCAATAGATTTAATATAGGAAATAATCTAGTAACAGAAATATAATCTAGTAGCAATAGATGTGATATAGGCACTGATCTAGTTACAGAAATATAATCTAGTAGCAATAGATGTGATATAGGCACTGATCTAGTAACAGAAATATAAACTAGTGGCAATAGATTTGATATAGGAAATAATCTAGTAACATAAATATAATCTAGTAGCAACAAATGTGATATAGGCACCGATCTAGTAACAAAAATATAAACTAGTAGCAATAGATTTGATATAGGAAATAATCTAGTAACAGAAATATAATCTAGTAGCAATAGATGTGATATAGGCACTGATCTAGTTACAGAAATATAATCTAGTAGCAATAGATGTGATATAGGCACTGATCTAGTAACAGAAATATAAACTAGTAGCAATAGATGTGAAATAGGCACTGATCTAGTTACAGAAATATAATCTAGTAGCAATAGATGTGATATAGGCACTGATCTAGTTACAGAAATATAGTCTGGTGTAGCAATAGATGTGATATAGGCACTGATCTAGTTACAGAAATATAATCTAGTAGCAATAGATGTGATATAGGCACTGATCTAGTAACAGAAATATAAACTAGTAGCAATAGATGTGATATAGGCATTAATCTAGTTACAGGAATAGAATCTTACCCGGTAGCATTAGAAAAATTATTTAAATAATCCACATATAATAGTATCTGACATGTTATAAAAGCACCACGGTAAGAAAGGTGGTGGTAAAACAGCAAGTCTAACGGTTCTTCATTTACAGTTACAGTAATTTTGATATGCTGGATTCGAAATATTGGAAAGGAGATATGGAGTCGCTTTGTTGTGAAATAAGACTTGATAGCGGCCAAATAGACTTTACGGTCTATATGTTCCTTATTCTTCCATAAAGCATCTTGTTATTGTTATTAAAGGCAGTGTGTAATTACTAAGTCCGACTAAATGCTGATCAGAAATATTGAATACCAACATTGATTTATTTTTGCTTTGAAACAAGAGAGGGTAAAACTTGACACTATGAGTTGAGGCCAAATACAATTTTATTCATTATCGTTTAATAAAGTAGAAAATATAAAATATCTTCTAATTGTTATTAAAGGCGATATGTAATTACAAAACATGACTAAATACCGATTCTGGTTTTGAAATAAGGACGAGTAAAAGGTGATAGAATAAGTTTAGGCCAAATACAATTTTACTGACTACATATGTTTTAGTTAAGTAGCAAGTATATCTTCTAAATGCTATTAAAGGCGATATGTAATTACAAAACCCAGTTGGTGGGGAGGAGTTAAGGGGCAGCATTTTTACCCCAGCTATAAAATGGTAATGTAAACTTGTAATTTTATTATCCAGATTCTAAACTATTGAGAACAAAAACGTTGATTTTCGTTTGTTTTTAAACAAGAGAGAAATACACATGACATACTGACGTATTGGGGCCAAATAAAAAAAGACTTTTAGACTTTATTTGGGGTGGAAGTTTTAAAAAAGGAACATGTTCATCCCCGACTATTAATCTATACTGAAGTGTAAGATGGTAAAGTTCTGAAATATTGAGAAAAAGACAGATTCTTTTTATGATATTATATTGGAGCCAAATATAAATTTAATTTTAGACTTTATTTGAATAGATTTTTTGTTAAAGTAACAATTTCATCTGGTTTTTTTTAAACTGGTGTGTACTTACATAAAAAATAATATTTATATATATTTGCAATGACCGCTTTGTTCACATATAAATTCTACTGTTAACATAAAATCATCAGCTTCCAGTAAGGTCTTCGATCCAGCAACGCCCAGTTATGTCTTCTGAACATTGACGTTGATGATAGTGTTCGTTCAAACATGGATTGGTATCAGCCATAACTTCCACAAGATCAGTAGATTATTGTACGGTATAGACCACAATCATCCAAGGCATCATCAACAAACAATAAATGTAATTCTCAAAGACTCTTCCAAATGCATTATCCGAATATAAATATTCCCTGATAAGAAAATAAAATCCATGCGTACTGTTACCTTTAATCAGTAGAAGATAACCCCTGTAAATTTATACTTATTTTACAAAGTCGCCTTCTTGGCCACTGATTGTATTCCAATATCTTGTTACCAACCATATTCACGACTTCGAAACATCGCAATGTTTTATAACGTAAAATTAACTATAGAATAAAGCATCGTTTTTACACGTGCCTCATTAAATATATAATTTACATCACAAAGAATTGTAACGTGGCTTGGTCGTTTGTATGTCTAATAACATTATACTAAATGTCACAACCATTGGCACCAAATCGGCAAAGACGGCTAAGTAAAACAATTATAGATTACTGAAATTAGTTCCACATCATAATGGTTACAGTACCACAATGAATTGTTATCATCTATCAGGGCCTATAAATATTAGAATTATGTCTCCGAAATTATTTTCTCAAAAAACAGATAGCGTTGGTATGATAGTGTCATGAAAGATTGCGCACCACATCGTTCAGTGCTCGACATCTCAGGTGTTATTGTGGATTTTACCTTTCCGTGCTTAACTTCACGCTAAAAGCGCGGTCGCTGTTCATGGGAGATGACCGGATGTTGCTGTATCAAAGATCTTATTTAGACTGGAAGTAGAATTTGGAATGCACGCAGTATTATGAAACCAAGGCGGCCATGTTTCTTTGCAAATAAAAACGCCGAGTATAATTTCAAAACGAAAGGTACTCGGGGTTTTGTAAATACGTGCCAGCTTAAATAAACAGAACATTAAATTTGACCGAAATTAAATAATGATTGTTAAATAATTTTGAAAATATTTAGAATCGACGCCAAAAATCTTATCAGAGAGAGCCAGAAGTTGTTTCTATTTTGTCATCATTGAAGATTCTGAAAATTTGGATTTCTTAGCAAAAGTATTACTTTCGGAGAGAGTCGGGATTTTTATATGTTCCAGTTTAAATAAGCAAAACATAAAATTTGATAATGTAATAATTCAAGTAAAATAATTTTGAACCTAATTCAAAATCGCTGCCAAAAATGTTACAGAGAACAATTTTTGTTATTAGGAATTGTGAAAGTTTGAGGTTTTATAAATACATGCCGTAAATACATGTTTAACCGAAATTTAATAATTAAAGTAAAAGAATTTTGAAAATATTTTAAAATCGACGCCAAAAATGTTATTAGAGAGAAAACCAGAAGGGATTATGTTAGAAGATTCGGGGTTTTGTAAATACATGTCAGCTTTAATAAGCAAACCTTTAAGTTTGACCGAAATTTAATAATTAAAGTAAAATAATTTTGAAAATCGACGCCACAAATGTTATCGTTTTTGTTATTATTAAAGATTCTGAAAATCTGAATTTCTTTGCAAAATAATAGCTTTTAGGAGAGTCGGGGTTTTGTAATTACATGCCAGCTTTAATAAACAAAACATTAAATTTGAACGAAATTTATTTTGAAATTATTTAAAATCGACGCCAAAAATTTTATCAGAGAGAACAAGAAGTCGTTTCTCTTATGTGAAAGTATTATTTTAGGAGTTTTGGGAATTTTGTAAATACATGCCAGCTTTAGTAAATAAACGTTAAATTTGAGCGATATTTAATAATTCAAATAAAATAATTTTGAAAGTAAATCGATGCCAAAAATGTTGAAATAGAGAACCAGAAGTTGTTTCTCTTTTTAGGAGAGTCGGATAATTACATGCCACCTTCAATAAGCAAGACATTAAATATATTAAAGGAACACTTGACCAAGATTTAACTATGTTTTAAAATAATTGAATTCAACGCCGAAAATGTTATCAACGAGAACCGCTAGTTGCTGTTCTTATTTGCTATTATTAGACATTCTGAAGTTTTGGATTTATTTGAAAAAAAAATAATAATATGGCTACCAGGTATTATGTTATCAGAGAGAACTGGAAGTTGTTTCGGTTTGCTATTATTACTACATATTCTGAAAGTTTAAGAATAATTTACAGGCTTACAACCACTTACTCTTGGTGATATGAACCTTTAAAGCTAGGATCAGACAAGGGATTCAATATTTCTATTTACTGGTTGGTGCTTAAAGGGGAACTGACTTTCACAAAACCTCATCAATATGTTTACCACAACGATAAAATCTATAATTATAATTTCTAAGTAAGTTATCCTTGGTTAGTTGCATGGAATATATTTGCCTTGGAGTCGCAGGTAGTAAAAAGTTCAGGATTCATTAGGAATTACCGGGATCCAATTGGAACCACATTCAATAACATGGTCCCAAGTTTGGTCAAGTCTGAAAAATAATAGTTTTAAGTATATTATTATTCATTAATGCTGCCAAAGACGAAGGGCTGTATTATGAAGTGAAATGAATCTTTATTAGAGTAAAATATCATTACAACATGCATTCCAAGAATACCTCACATAACATCTCTGTTAGTATTACATCCAATCAATGTCGTCAGCGCTGGTGGTTTATCGCCATATGTTAACTTACGCTTAGTAGTCTTGGGTTCTGAAAATCAAGTCTTAATTGTTGTCCATATGGTTTCTGGGTATTTGCGTGTTATTGCGCAGGGCAATGCTTATTTACTCTTTATTCGTATTTGGTGTATTATAGCAGATAATAAAGTAAACCTTACCTGATCTTTGTGGATAGTTAAACTTCCACGAAGACCTAGCGCAGTCTTACCACTGTTTTTTATGGTGAGACTGTCTGTCTTTCTGTAGTGATCGCTTGAATCCGACCCCTCTACCTGGAACTCCAAATGGGTGCTCAGCAACTGCAGGCTTCAAACCTCGTTGAGTTTTTGGTCGTGCAGTGGGTTGATTGTTAGATCCTGATGACATATATGACTCAATTGTAATGGGTTTGTATCCCACGGAGTCGGCATATGTGGCACGTTTAGGTTGGGATACCATGCCACATCCAGTGTACGCTTCTGGAAGCACAGTTGGCTTCTTGTCTGTTGCAAATCTCTCCTTTCGAGGAGGCAGTGGTGGACAGCCCATGGGAGGCAGATTTAATGCTTCAGAAACAGTCTGAAGTGATTTCCGTTCTTTAGTTTTAAAGATGGGTTGATTTCTCATTACAATTTCTGCTCCTAAGGATACTTGATCTTTTCTTCGCTTTTCTAACAGCGGTTGAGCTCTTTTGGATAAATATTGTGAGCCTGGCATCATCTTTCCCGTCTGGGGTGGCATTGGTAAACAAATCACAGAAGGCACGTTCTGTGCTCCTGACTGGATTGTGTTATTGTGAGTATCCTTTCTCACATCAAACTCTAATTGAGGTGGAGATCTAGGAAACAGCTTTGATAACTCACTGGCTACCCGATTGGACGTCTCCTGTCTAATAACGAGAGGTTTCTTCTTCTGTTCTGGCTTACATCTAGACGCTCTATTTTTGGTGTCCGATGATTTACCCGCGTCTTCTAATGTTTCCCATGGAAACCACGGTGGATCCTCCTTGAAATATTGCTGCGAATTTACTGCTTCGGAAACAGACTTGATTACTCTCTTGTCTCTGTTCGTACCCACATGTTCTTTTCCCATTCCAAATTCTTCCTCTGTAGTAATTGGACCCTCCAGTGCTTCGTAGTTTTTTCTCGGTGGTGGAGGTGTTGCAGGAGGTGATTCAGTGGCTTCCTCTTCGGTGCTTTTTTTTATTTCGACGCGCTCGTATGGCGTATCGGGTCTTGGCCTCCGAGGTGGATATGGTATCATAGGCAAAGTAGTCAACTGCAGTGTTGTTGTTTCGGAGAAACGCTGACGTTTCTTCTTTTCCTTTTTTTTCCGGGTAGGCTGTGAATCATTTTCTGCCGCTTCCATGAGTCTGCGCTCGGCTTGATTTGTTGCTATTTTGGGCAATTTCAGTATCCCCTCTGGTGTTATAGGTCTTTCTTTTTGAGTCGGCAAAGGTGGACAGCCCATAGGAGGTCGATGCATTTCTCGGGTGTACCTATTTTTGACGGTTAGAAGAACCGGGCTTGGTGACCGGCTGTCTTCGCTTTCGTCTGAACTAGGCAGAAATACACTCGGTAAAGAAGGTGGTCTCATTTTTGTAGCCGACTGAAAATGTAATGACATTAAGGAATATAAAAAGATGATTTGTGTGTTTAATTAAGTTATGGAGGAGCTGCCCAGAAGCACATTTAATAAAAGGTGAAAACAAAATCAATTCCGACGAATATATTTGCTATTTTGTTAAAAGAATTGATGTTGAATATTACACTGACAAAGCGAGAAAGAAAGAGAATGGGGTTTAAAGTTCACTTGACACAAAATAGGTCATCTCGGGACTAAGCTTTCCTGGCCGATTTTCAAAGAGAACGCGTGAACCTCATATTCCCAGACACTGATACCCAAGATATATGAAAGATTCTTTTCCTGTGTCTACCTTTTTCTTGAAACTGGGTGTAACGTCCTACTGTTCAGCTGCGACTGGGCTGATGAAGACGGCCTATTTTACTGTGCTATTTTGCCCGGACAGCGACACTACAGCCTACTCTTATATCGAATTCCAACTGTCAATGGATCTTTTATCTGCATGCCAATGTGTGACGGGACCTCTGTGTTTCGTCCCATCCGAACGACTATATGTTGTCCTTTGCCAAACCCCTTGTCAGATGAACTCTGTCTGTCAACGCAGGGATCGAACACGGGACCTCCAGGTTAGCAAGCTAACGCCTTACTCACTGAGCCACCAGGGGTCCCCATTTGTCTGCCTAGCTCACGAGTCGATTATTTGAACAGTTTATACATCTACTGTGTGTTTTTTTTACCTCGTACAATTATTCAAAAGGCATGGATGAAGCCTTTGGACAATATATAATTCTGAGAGCAGGTGAGATTTGCCTGGTTATCGTTATTTGTCCATTTAAGCTTAAATAAGCTGACGTGGAGTCTAAGTGATTATTCAATAAAATATGTATAAAATATTTTAAGAATGCTGCTGTTTCACTGGCTGAAAGCTAAAATATGGACTAGGATTTTAGTTGTCTGCCAATGAACACCTTTCTTGAACTAGGGTCGGATTCAGACATTTAGAGGACCAAAAACTACTAATAAGGCCATGACGCTCCCCGTGAATAATAATGATAATACTTTTGTGCAAATTTAGAATTTCCCCGGTCTTTCAACTGGTTAATGAAGACGGAACGCCATACAATGAGCCATGAGAGTAATTTTGACCGGGTAGCAACTGATATCAAGCTGGAATGAATTAGTTTAAGTACGTGCCAACGTGTACACGGGGTTTTCGTCCCACCAGAACGACTAGGGGCTGTATTTGTCAGACTCTCCGTACTGCATCACTGACAAGGGGGGATCCGCCGAAAAGGAACATTAATAAATAGTTTACAAGATAAGATTCAATAGCTACATCAAGACACAGACCGTCACATACCTCTAGTGATAGTGGGTGAACCACATCAAGACACATACCACCACATACCTCTAGTGACAGTGGGTGAACCACATTATACACAGGTCATCTCATACCTCTAGTGACAATAGGTGGACCACATTAAGACACAGGCCATCTCATACCTCTCGTGACAGTGACACGAGCCATCACATACCTCTAGTTACTTTGGCTGAACTACGTTAAGACACAGGCCATCACATGCCTCTAGCGACAGTGGCTGAACTACATCAAGACAGACAATCACATACCTCTAGTGACAGTGGCTGAACTACATCAAGACAGACCATCACATACATCTAGTGACAGTGGCTGAACTACATCAAGAGACAGACCATCACATACCTCTAGTAAGAGTGACTGAACCACATTAAGACACAGGCCATCTCATATCTCTAGTGATGGTGGCTCTAGTGACAGTGGGTGATCCACATAAGACACGGGGCCTTCACATGCTTCTAGTGACAGTATATAGGTCATTGCATATCTCTAGTGACAATGGGGGAACAATATTAAGATACACGCTATCATACCACCTCTAGTGACAGTGGGGGAACTACATCAAGACCTGGAGTCTTTCCGGCGCGCTCGAGCACTCTCCATACCTCCATTCCGTCAATTGCCTCACGGGCCTCGCGTTGAACGAGATTACCCGCTGAGCTTAAGCATATCACTAAGCGGAGGAAAAGAAACCAATCGGGATTCCGTCAGTAGCGGCGAGCGAAGCGGAAGAGCCTCTTGCCGACTCCCCAATTGGACCTTTGGCTTAAGGGTCCGACTCGTCAGGCGTCTGACCGTCCGAACAAGTCCCGCTGGACAGGTGTGCTCATATAGTGGGTTTGAGGCCGTAGTGGGTTTGAGGCCGGGCGAGGAACGACGTCGCCGCGTCTGTCTTGAGTGCACGTGTGGTCATTCGGTCAGCGTTCCCGGCTGGCCGTGGCAGCACTCTTCCCGACCCGAAACACGTAGCAAGGAGTCTAACGTGAGTGCGAGTCACGGACAATAAAATAAAACCAAGTACGAACAACGAACAATCCAAACCTTTAGACAAAATTCGAAGTCCTAAAAAAACGGTATAGCCAAAATAGTGCAAACAGCAAATGAACTGTTCAGCGTGTACAAAATACATTAGACGAAATATCGGTAAAATAGCATATTTAGCCAATGGACTTGATGTGATGAACAGATGTCGTAGACATAACAAGGAAAATAGTATACGCTTCAATTAAATATATCTAGAGTAATAGCCGAAAGAGGATATTTTATGTTTACGAATCAAGTCAATATGACGGCGATAAAACTTTTAAAAAGTTTAGTGGAACTTGGGCGTAGGGGCAAAAGTCGAATCGAACTATCTAATAGCTGGTCACTTCGACGTTTTCCCTAGGATAGCTGGCGCTCGCGGAGACAGTTTCGTCAGGTGAAACGAGTTATTAAAGGAGTCTGTGCCGAAACGAACGAGAATGGGTGCCTATCGCTGGACCTTGGAATCTCGGCCATCGATGAAGACAGCAGGACGGTGACCATTTAAGTCGGTACCCGTCAAGTAGTATATATGTAACAACAGAAAATGGATGGAGCTGAAGCGTGCAACCTACACCGTGACTGAAGCCGAGCTGAATAGGAAGGTCGCCGCGGTCAGTACTAAAGCCTTAGGCTAGAGTCCGTGTGTAGCCGCCGCGGGTGTCGATTTTGGTGGTAGTAACAAAAATTCGAGCAAGAATGTGTGTAATATATAGCAATATTGGTTATCGGTGGATTATATATCTTCAATATGTGTAGATTTAGAATCCGGATGATGCCACCCTGGCACCCTTGGGGAAATTTAAATCTTCAAGATGGCCGTCATGAGACATTTTCTAGTTATTACTTTAATTTAGTGAGTTAAAATTTAAGGCTAAATACTTGTACGACTCCATAGCGAACAAGTACCGTGAGGGAAAGCTGAAAAAAAAACTATGAAGAGAGAGATCAAGAGACCGTGAAAGCCCATACGGGCAAACGGGTGCAACAGCCAGTGCGACCAGCGGATTCCAAATCGTCGGACAGGCGGCTCCTCGTGCGGTAGGAACTTTTTCTTCTTGGAGGACGGGCTTGGTTCGTCCCCCTCTGTGTCAGGGTCGGCTCGGAGTGCATCGTCTCGACTGAAGTCAAGCGAGGGGCGCGTCTCTCGGGACGTTGTACCTGTCTTCGGACTATCTGCTCCAGTCGGCCCTTGGGGGCGCAGTAAAATCAACGTGGTCTGATGCTCTCTCGGGCGAGGGGAGAGGCACAGGACCGACCCGTCGGTCCTGGTATAACGGCATCAATGAACTAAGAGCACTTGTTGGGACTAGAAAGATGGTGGTTCCTGGGCAAATGTAGCTCCGAACCGTGGAACGGCGTCGCCGCGGCTGTCTTGGGTGCCTCTCGATGACTTAACAGTGCACGTGTGGTCACTCGGTCAACGTCGCTGGGACGGTCTACAGATTCGCAACTGGTCGTGGCGGCATACTTCCCGACCGGAAACACGGACCAAGGAGCCTAACGTGAGCGCTAGTCACAGGGAAAGCATGCCCTTGGGTGCGCAGCGAAATCAACGTGGTCTGATCATCTCTCGGGCGAGGAGAGAGGTACAGGACCGGCTGTCGGGGGTTATTACGGCCCCATCGAACCAAGAACTCTCAAACTTGGCACCCGAAAGATGGTGAACTAGGCCCGCGCTGGACGAAGCCGAGAGAACTGCTGGTGGAGGTGCATTTTGGTTCTGACACGAAAATCGTTCACGGAACTTGGGCGTAGGGGGCAAAAGGCAAATCGAACCATCCAGTAACTGCAGGTCACTCCGAAGTTTCCCTCAGGGTAGCTGACAGTTTAGTCCGGTACAACGATTAGTGGAGTCTGTGCCGAAACGGGGGAGAAAGGTTGCCTACCGCTCGACCTTGGAGGCACGGGCCCTGTCGAAATGTATGAGTGCTAAGTGGGCCACTTTCGGTAATTTGGTAAGCAGAACTGGTGCTGTGGGACGATGACCATGTAGTATATAACAACAGAAAATGGGTGGTGCTAAAGCGTGCAGTATACACCGTGACCGAAGCCGAGATGAATAGGAGGGCCGCCGCTGTCAGTGCTAAAGCCTAGACTACATGTAGAGTCTGGGTGTAGCAGCAAAGATTCAAGCGAGAACCTCGTAGGCCGAAGTGGAAAAGGGTACGCGTTGCTCCTTCGATCGGTCGTGGCTAAATCCTAAGGCCCGTAAGAAATCCTGCGGGAAGTGGGACATTTTTCTAATCAGAAAAAATCTAACATAATCCACGGACCGAAAGCAAAACGACGGGGCACAAGCGTCGGGAGAGTCGAGAAGATTGCGATGTGCGCTCGCTTACCCTGAAATGGTTTTGTCGGAGATAGGGAGCTAGAGCAATCAACTTATCCGCAAAGCCTACCCCAGTGGGGGGGGGGGGCTGTTTGGCTACAACGGCTAAAACATTTCTTTGAAAAATTTTTTTTCACAAACTCTCGCCACCGTTTAATCCGGCTCCTCGCCGTTTCACTCACTGCCCTAACCACATGCTTATGGTTCATGCATGGCTTATCAAAATAACAAATCAGAAACACAGATATACCAAAGTAAGTGATGGTAATTATCATAGTCCGGCAGCAAATCCCCATTTTAAACCTTGACGTGGATAAATAGTCCACCTAATGTTTTTTGGTGGATTATATATCTTCAGTATGTGTAGATTCAGAATCCAGATGATGCCACCCTGGCACCATTGGGAAAATTGAAATATTCAAGATGGCCGCCATTAGGTATTTGCTGGTTATTTAGTGGGGTAACTCGGTTTGAAGATGGTTTCTTTAAGAATTCGACCCGTTGAATCCAATGAGCTGTGGTATTTCTCCTCAAAATGACGGCTAATTCCGCTAGGGGGCCAAATTCAAAAGCTCATTTTGGCGGGAAACTTATAAAGTTCCCTAAAAATGTGTGTAATATATTGCAATATTGGTCATCGGTGGCACCCTTGTGGAAATTTAAAATTCAAGCTGGCCGTCATGGGGCATTTTCTAGTTATTTACTTTAATTTAGTGAGTTAAAATTTAAGGCTAAATACTTGTACGACTCCGATAGCGAACAAGTACCGTGAGGGAAAGCTAAAAAGAACTTTGAAAAGAGAGTTCAAGAGACCGTGACAGTGCATACAGGCAAACGGGTGCAACAGTCAGTGCGACCAGCGGTTTTCAGATCGCCGGGCCGGCGGCTCATCGTGCGGTAGGAACTTTTTCTTCTAGGAGGACGGGCTCGGTTCGTCCCCATCGGCGTATCTTCCTCTGTGTCGGGACTGTGCATCGTCTCGGCTGGAGTCAAGCTAGGGGCGCGTCTCTCGGGAAGTCTACTCCGTTCGGCTCCTGGGCGTGGCGACATTCTTCCCGACCCGAAACGGCGAAAGCACGGACCAAGGAGCCTAAGGTAAGCGTCAGTGACAGGGACAACATTCTCTTGTGTGCGCAGTTAAATCAACGTGGTTATGCGAGGAAACAGGCACAGGACCGACCCGTCAAGGGTTATTACGGCATCAACGAACCAAGAGCACTTGAAGTTGGGACCCGAAAGATGGTGAACTAGGCCTGAGCTGGACGAAGCTGAGAGAACTGCTGTTGGAGGTCCAAGGTGGTTCTAACGCGCAAATCGATCGCGGAACTTGGGCGTAGGGGCAAAAGACCAATCGAATCTACCAGTAACTGCAGGTCACTCCGAAGTTTCCCCCAGGATAATCGACGCTCTACGAGACAGTTTCGTCCGGTAAAACGAAAGATTAGAGAAGTCTGTGCCAAAAAGGGGGTAGAAGGGGGTGTCTACCGCTCGACCTAGGAAGCTCGGCCCCCGTCGGAATGAACGAGTGTCAAGTGGGTCACTTTTGGTAATTTGGTAACCAGAATTATCACTGTGGGATGAACCAAATGCCGTTTTAAGGCGCTACATCGTCACGCGCAGCAGAATACGCAAATGGCGCCTATGGATGAAGACAGCAGGGCGATGACCATGCAAGTCGGTACCCGTCAAGCAGTATGCAAGAACTGAAAATGGATGGTGCTGAAGCCTGAAGCCTATACCGTGACCGAACCCGAGACGATTAGGAGGGTCGCCGCGGTCAGTGTAGAAGCCTTATGTCTAGGTCCCACTGGGTAAAAATCATCGGCGATGTGGAAATAATTTTTATCCCGATGGCTCCCGATGTTCCTAATATATTTCCCCACAAAAAAGGAGTGGTCCCAATAGAAGTGACTTGCGACGTGGATGGTGGCATCGTGGATGGTCCGGGGAACGTTCATAAATCTTCTGGGAACAGTTGCCGTGAATCGTCGAGGATGGTTCCCGATGCTTGGGAAAGCTCCGGTCTACCTTCGCTGATAATGATCTTCATCGTGTGAATATCCCCGTAGATTAGGTGTCTCTGGGAAGGGTTAATGGGGGCGGGGCGTATTTGTATACTTATAAGTCCCTTGCGTGGTGGCATATTGGCGCCACTTATGCCTCGGCCCCATTGAACATTTATTTACCAATGGAAAATGATGAACCTTAGGAGACGTCGAGGACAGACAGGTTCCCAGGTGTCTCTGGGAAGCTTCGGGAGCATGGCGAGCCATGTGGAACTGCGAAATATTTCAATGTTGCATTGGAATTTTTATCGATGTATTCCCGACAGAAAGGGGGAAACAGACCGGTTACGTATCCCCAGAGCTTTCCATATCCATGGGGAAGCTCCAGGGGTGTTACCCTGACGCTTCCGGAAAATATATTTTTTCCCCCGAGGCATCATCCTCTAATCTTCGCCCATCTCTCGCTGCCAAAGTATCAGGGGACCTTCAATGATATTTGAATCCCCGGTGAATGTTCGGTGACCATTCCATGACCTATCGGTGACACATTCCCGTTCACGGAGTTGCATCCTCGAATATTCGTCGAAATTTCGACGACGTTTGAAAAGTGCATGCTTCCCATGGCGCTGATTGGCTGGATTCTGCATAAAATACCTATACATTTCGTTTTGAACCGACGATCATTTTTATAAGTGCCACCGATAAACCACCATGCAAAAAAGTTTTGAAGAGAAGAAACACCACACAGAAACCAGCCCCTGTTGAAAGTGATGCTGAAGACACTGGAAAGGAGAGGAGGGTAGATTCCCCCAGTTCACCACAGACTTCTGTTATCCCTGGAGGCAAACAATATTTCGCGGAAGCTCCAGGGGGCATCCCCGGAGATTTCCAGATTCACGGAACGTCAGGAAATATTGAAATTGAATGTTCAACATGGCTTGCGACGCCCCCAGAGGCTCTTCTTTTTCCAACGGCAGTAAATCGCTGAGGTAAAAAATGCCCTATGGGACCAAGCCCTTAGACGAGAGTCTGGGTGTAGCGGCTGCCGATCTTGGTGGTAGTAGCAAAGATTCAAGCGAGAACATCTAAGCCCGAAGTGGAGAAAGGTACGCGTTGCTCTTTCGATCGGTCGAGGCTAAATCCTAAGGCCTGTTAGAAATCCTGCGGAAGCGGGACATGTTTTTAATCAGAAAAGTCTAACATAATCCACGGACCGAAAGGAAAACGGCGGAGCACAAGCGCCAACGCAAAGAAGGTCGGATACACCGATCTTGGTGGTAGTAGCAAAGATTCAAGCGAGAACATCTAAGCCCGAAGTGGAGAAAGGTACGCGTTGCTCTTTCGATCGGTCGAGGCTAAATCCTAAGGCCTGTTAGAAATCCTGCGGAAGCGGGACATGTTTTTAATCAGAAAAGTCTAACATAATCCACGGACCGAAAGGAAAACGGCGGAGCACAAGCGCCAACGCAAAGAAGGTCGGATACACCGTCGGAAGAGTCGAGAAAATTGCGATGCGCGCTCGCTTACCCTAAAGTGGTTCTGTCCGAGATAGGGAGCAAGAGCAATCAACTCATCCGCAAAGCCGACCCCAGTGGGGGCTTGTTTGGCTGTAACGGCTGAAACATTTCCCTCACTGCCCTACGAAAAACGGCGGAGCACAAGCGGCGACGCAAAGTAGGTCGGATACGCCGGTTGGAGAGTCGGGAAAAATGCGGTGTGCGCTCGCTTACCCAGGAAGCGGTTCTGCCGAAGATAGGAAGCGGGAGCACTCAACTTATCCGCAAAGCCGACCATATCGGGGTTCTGTTTGGCTACAATGGCTTTAACATTTATTTACAAAAATCATTCACCCACTCTCGACTCGGTTAATCCGGCACTGAAAAAAGACCCCTGAGGTGTCGTAGCTCCCACACCTCCACACCGTTTCATTCACTGCCCTAAGCACATGCTTAATGGTTAATACAGGGCTGATCAAAGTAACAAATCAGAAACACGGATTTACCACAGTAAGCGTAGCGTGGGATAGAGATGATAATGTTCATAATCAGTGCTTCGTAAATAAAGAAATTTATTGATGAGTTATTGGAAGGAGTAACAGTCGCTAAGTGTTAGTGTTGGCATGTTCAAATAATAGAACCACATGTATAGGGCGTGGTAGCATGTATATTGCTAAAAATCCACTGGTGAGAAAGCCGTTCGATCGCCAAGCTTGGGGTTCCGTGTTCGATATAGGTGTTGGCCTAGAGAATTCATCGTGATTTTATGGCGTACCCCCGCATCTCTCCTGCCTCCATGTAGACGGTGATACAGATCAGGTGGCTTGGCAAGGGACAGCATCTAGTTGTTGGGATAGCACGTAAAATCAAGGACAGTCTACAGTTGGACTTCGATAAAAGAGTAGGCCGCAACGGACAAAATGTCACTAAAAGCACATTGTATGATGCCTGTCCAGTCAGAGCAGAACAATAGGGCGTTAAGCCCCATTTCATTCATTTAAAAAAAACTATAAATTCTCCAATCCCATTCATTTATGAATAAAATATTGTTTATAAAAAATATAAATAAATAAATAAATAAATATTTAAATAATATGATTGTACAGTGCCGATTGAAGTATAGGCCAATATAAATGTTTTTACTACAGCAGTAAATAAATTCTGCACTCAAACATATATTAATTTATCACAATTTTCTAAATAACAGGGGTCACGATGAGCCTCAGGGAGAAAGGCGCTGGCTCACTAACAAAGGTGGTCCAAATTTCGATCCTGTTTCAGGGTGTTTCTTCTTGTCTAAGCGGTTTCGATGCCGATGGGACGAAAACCCAGGTCCTGTGTCCACATTCGCATAAACGTAAAAGAGTCCGTGGTAGTTGGAATTCGATATTAGAGTAGGCCGTTACAGCGGCAAAGGGTCCCTAATATAGTCATAGCACACCGTATGGCGTTTCTCCGTCTTCATTAACCCAGTCGGACTAGCGTCTAGTTGTTTAGATGGTACGTAATTCGCATGCACATGAAAGAATCCGTGACTGTTGGAATTCGATAAAGAGTAGACGGGAACACTTCTGTCCGGTGCCAGTCCAGGCACAGTGTCCCTCGTAAATTAGTCCAGTTGATAGAACACGTTACCTAGATTTTCTTTCATATTTAGAGCGTCTTTATTACCCGGTTCCTCATTTTTCGGAGCGCCTTCATTAGGCTTAGGCTACCCGGGAAAAGGCGCTCTGATCAACTCAAAATCATCTTTAGAAACATTTATATATTTATTATTGATACAAATTTGAAAATACTACATGTAAATAATAAAATAACTTACCCAAAGCACAAATCCGAAAGAAAATTGTGCGCCAAAGCTATAATTGCTCCGAATAGCCCAAAGGCGTGCGCGCTTTAACTACGGCAACGCTATTTAGTATTATGACGTCACAATCACAATGGACACGTTAGAAATATTCTCTAAATAAATATTTTTGTATTGATAAAGAGTTGAGGGTGTTTTAAAACTGGATGGCCGCATAAAAAAAATTCACGCAATTGATTTAAATTTAGATTACAGAGAAATAAATATACCATTTAGACGGCAGCGTTATGGATCATGAGAGCGGCGGGGGAATCCGTTTAATATGATGTAGGCTATGTCGTCAAGTAATTTCCATCTGATTGTGTATTCGTTTTATCGAATTATGTAGCTTTCGATTTTGTAAATTAATGTCAATCATTCTTTATTTCTCTCCGATAAAGCATTATTTATTTACGGAGCCACTATTTATTTTAGGGTGAAACTGTGTATTTTTTTACGTTATCCCGTAGGCGTAAAATCGGGGAACTGATTTAGAACAATATTGTAAAAACAAAAAGCAAAAGGGGCGCGTTTGCTTCACCCAACTGTTAATTTTTCATTCTGGTTATATAGCGTAAGCCTTGCATCTGAAAATTCCTCTTTGATCAGATTGAAAATTAAGAAGAAGAAATTACAAAACAAAAAAAACAAAAAAAACAAATATCAGTTATCTCCCCTGGCGCATCGTATTACATAAAATATTGATATAGGGCGATGACGATATTGAGTCTTTGTCGTTTAAAATTAAGAATCTTCGAAAATTACAACCAAACGGCTAACACAATTGACAGCTTTTGAAATAACCAAATGGTGACGCTGCAACAGTGTGCGTGTGTTTATTTAAAAAAAAAAATTGTTAAAAAGAATTATCTCCCCTGACGCATTAATACCCAATTGGACAATACCGGCAGAATATCAGTTTACCACATAGCCACAACACGTAGATGCAATGATCAAAAATTGAATGCATTTAAGACAGTTTTTTAAAAAATAAAAATGTAATTTCAATAATTATAAACATTATCTCCCTTTGAAAGTAATATACAACAACATGATCACAGATAACTGACAAGCAATTCCAGGTTCCACATTTATGATAGCTTCATTGAATTAGTATTCATTGTATACATGTTTTTCAAAGAGTTTAACAAATAATCATGTAAAATGCTTTGTTCAAGGTGTGTTTGTAACCGGTTGGATTATCTAGCGTTGAGTAAGCCTTAGATTTATTTGAATATAAAATTTCAAGTACATGTAATTACATTTTTGTGAGGAAAAAGATGAATGCCACATCAAATAAGAGCACTGATTATATGTTTTTCTCTCTGATTAAACCACAGATGCTACTTCGTTTTGTTTTCTATAGTTCAAAATATCGTTTTATTTGCCTTCGCTACATTAGGAGAGAGAGAGAGAAATGGGGTTTAACGTCCACTCGACATAAACTAGGTCATTTTGGGACTAACATATGGTTTAATTTTATTTCAATAATTCGTTTGCGCGTAGGGGTCTTTAGCAGTGGGATGAAACCTGAGGACCCGGAGAAAACCCACGAGGTTGGACAGGCGACCCTACCCCTTGTCACGTACAACCGGGGATTCGAAACCACGCCAGTTGACTCAATGGCAGGCCTTATGATACAACACGCACGTGCTAACCATTCGGCCATCCAACCCCCCTGCTACATTAGGATCTGGAAGGATCAGGTCTAAATATTAAGGCCATCTGCAGATTTTGTAAAGGTTACACAGAACTCTGTATAGACATTCACAGCGAAGACAAAGTAAAATTTTTATTTCCAAATACCCACTTGAAACATCAATGCTCACTGGTTAATCAAATAGGGTCAAAATATGCTAATATGACCCCTGACTCAACCTTCCACAACAAACGGTCAGATCAGATCTGTATTTTAATCATTTTAATCCGTATATTATGGTATCACTAGTCAATTAAGATTGTTTGAACACAATTGTCTTTTAGGAATATATTGTTAAATTAATTCACAGTGGTAATCAGGAGCTTGTCCACTGACACTCTGGTATGTAGGCAGATCACTTTAAGAGCATTGAATGGTAATAAATGAAGGGTTTGGAGAAGTGGGATTATGTGATAAAGATATGAAGATCTTGTGACCATTCTTGCTGTGAGACTTCTAAATCGTTGAAGGCGATTTAGTTGATTTTGAGGAAGACCGGTGAAAAGACTATGACAATAATCAAGGCAGGATAGAATCAAAGATTGAGCTAGAGCTGCAGTCGAAAACTGTGTGAGAGAGAGGAAATGGGTTTTAATGTCCACACTGCAAAAACTAGGTATTTTGACATATTTAATGGTTCCTTAATTCACTTGCAAGTAGGAGTCTTTAGCAGTGAGATGGACAGGTGACCCTCCTCCTTTTCATGTACAAGCGAGGAATCAGCTCAATGTCAGACCTTATGATCTAAAGCACACATTAAACCATTCGGCCACCTAGCCACCCTCCTGTGTGAGAACATAGCAGATGGAACTAATGTTTTTTCAGATGACATTAGCATTTTCTGCATCGATCATTCATTCTGTTGTACATGTGATGAACTGCTAACAAATAACCACAATCTAATTTTAGAATTTAATAAATTATTTATTTATATCACAGAATATAAGTGCACGTGATGATACACAACTTATTATTTACACTTTTCTAAAATATATAAATATTATTTATAATATAATCAATTATATATTTACATTCTATTCTTGGAACTGCTATTCCCCAAAAAATGGACGGTGTCTCTAAATAAATATTTAAAATCAACAGTTGTTATAAACTATAATATTGATTGTATATTTCATGTATAAATATAGCACAAGGTGGGACGGAATATAAGAAAAACAAAATATAAATATAATACTGGAATGTTGTGAATAATTTCTAAGGGCTGGATGCTGTGAACCACTTTTGCTTCAACTCTGGCTGGTAAATCAAAACATACAGAAACTAACCAATACAGCCATGAATGTTAAAAATCAGGCAATCAGCGGTGAATCATTACAGCACTATGTATCACAGAAATTGCTTAAAATGTATGAATTTAGTTTCAACCTGATAAATCCTGTCAGCCTTTTCATACCTATATAATAATTCATTCCAATATAAAATAATGAATTAAGATAATATACACACTTCGTTAAATACATTCATGCTTTCTCAATAAAACATTTTCCTAACATTTACTGTGAAGAAAGAATAATGCTGTGTAATGCATTTGTTACAAAATAACCAAAAATAACCCTGTTTTTTCTTCGATTTAATTAAATATACAATGTAAAAATGTTCTTTAATAAACCCTGTGTTTTGGAATTGGATTTACTTCTAATACTTTTACATGTAATTAAAATACATGAATAAATAATGCTCATCCGATATTTTGTAAATAAATTAAGTAATGCTATACCTTGTTGGAAGTGATATTGTTAAAATTTGAAAATTAATTCAAAGCAGTTAAAATCAATATTCATATACATATAAAAAATATACTCAAAACTATCATGATGTGATGTGAAGACAAAAAAAAAAATCAGAAAGTAACAAAAAAGCAAATGGGCAAATATTCTTAGTTTTAAAACTAATGCTGTTAATATAAGTCTAGAAGTAAGACTTTCTGATATTTCTTTAATGTCTTGATAATGAATGAGTGAAAAATCAGCAAACTGAAAGTAGGATTATTAATCATCTAACTGACACAACAAAGCCACGCCTCTCTTTATCCAATGTTGAACTGTTTGTTCCATGGGTAGTAAAATAGGTAGAACAAAGTTTGTAGAGTGACCAGTGGTTGACAGTGTTCCTCGTCTCTCACTTGTTTTGTAAACAGGACATTTGTATCGATTATCTGATTGATCAATTTCAACGCTTAGATTGGGTTTAAGCCAAATTAATGGCATGGCTTCATTTAATATTTTAGGTAATTGTTCTCCAAGCATACCCCTACAAAAAATAAATAAATAATATTAATATCTTAGTGAAGTTTTTTTATCTAAATGCACACAAGCAATAATGTAAACAGATTATTTTACTTTATATTTTGAAGAAAAGAAATGAGATTTCAGGCCCCGAGTTCAAAAAGCATTCTCAGACTTAAGTTAAGAATTTACTCAACTTTCTATCACTGTTTATGAGAAATATCTTTTGATCCAGAAACACAAAACTTTGCACATAGTTTGTTATTGAAGTATTTGATACATTAAAATAACAAAAGTTTTATAAAGGGTTATATCTTAGTTAAAAAAAAATGAACAATTTTGAGTAAATTCTCAACTTAAGTCTGAGAATACTTTTTGAACTCATTAATCCTTTTGAGACTGTCAAGGGTTCTTGTATGTAGATGCCAATGTGTACACAAAGGGACATAATTTTTTGTCCCATTCAAAGTACACCTTACTGACAAGCGAGGGCTGCGCTTGAAAAGTGCCTGAAAGTTCTTGGTTCACACCTGTTTCGAGAACCTGACCTTGACTATATGTGTGGAGGGTTTTGCTCTGACAGTGACATTTTGGCATGTCAAGGGTTCTTTTATTTAAACACCAAAACATATTATTCTTGGAATTTAAACTGCTAAGGAATCTTTTGTTTGACTTGCCAATCTGAAAACTGATACTCAGTTTTTGACACATTTAGTTTAAGTCGACCTGTATCTTAACCAAACAATTGTCTATTTTGCCAAGCAGTTTTAGAAATAAAGTCTTACAAATGTGAAAACTTACATGTTTTTATCCCATCTTGCACCATCTAAGAACAAACCATGAATATAAGCACCATCTTCAGGGGCTTTGTTTGAACTATCAATTGGTAGCACCTAAAACAGAAACAACAATCAGTTATCAACATGTCCTTGCACACCAAAAACTTAATTAATTTGTTCCGTGGAGATATGGAAATCATAAAATCTACAAAATTTCTATGTCAGTGGGAAACATTTACTACTTTTGATTTCAATCTTATTTCTTGGCCATCATCTTGGCCATCAAATGATTTTAGCAATTTGTACAAGCTATGGAGAAGTTCAATTTTTGAGATTGAGGAGTCAAATTAGGTTACACATTTTTTTTTTATTAAACTGATCTTTACAAATCAAATAATTTTCTAGAATTATGTTTTTAAATTCCTACCTCAAAATCAAAAGCCAGTTTATCAATAGGTATTGTATATTTTCTAGCATAATTCTGCATGACACCAGTTAAGAAAGCTTGAGTAAAGAAGAAACCAGAAACCCAGAACGTTGGTGGTTTACCATTATCAAACCATTTCTGAAACGCAAAAGGAAATAATATTATAGAACAAAGGATATTGGAATTATTTTTTAAATTGCACACTTTTATATTTTCTCATGAAATGGAGCTTAACGTCCTACTGTTTTGCTCCGACTGGGCAAATGAAGACAGTATTTTTTCATGAACAACAGAACAAGTTTATATATTAAATTCTTTCAAATAATTAAATAGTTCATCACTTCACAATAACTAAAAGCAAATTTTTGTTGCACTGGCCTAGCAGTTCAAATTTAAATTCATTCAATTTATCAATGAGAATGGCAACCATAAAAGATCATTTGTGAAATAAAATGAAATGGGGTCTAATGTCCTACTGTTCAAGATAAATTGTCATGCTCTACTGGCTGTCATAAATGATAAACTAACAGCCATTTTTTGGTGCACTGGTCCAGCAGATTGAATTCAAAATTCATAAAATTTATCAATGAGAATGGCACTCTCATACTGCACACAGAGAACTATCTACTTCAAGAAAAGATCTCTGCCCTGGGAGGCTGCCTTATCCAAATATTAGTATACCATTTTGTAATGAGGTTTACCTTGTATCACATCTGTCCTACACACACAAAGACTAAATAGACCTTTACAATTTTATTAAATGGAAGAGTAATAAATAATTCTCCAAACTCTTGAACTATACTTAGTGTTTTCAACTAAAATGGTTGATTTAGGACATAAAATGTCTGTCAACTATCTTAGTGTCTGTTCTCAAGTGGAGCTAATTGTAGACAGACAGTGTTAGTTTAGTATGTTTCACAATATAAAAGATATTTTGTCATGCTCTACAGGCTGTCGTAAACTGTAAAAGCTACTGACAAAAGTTTTCAAGAAGAAATAAAAGTAGAGTTTCTAAAATTCTCAACTCTCACCTGCAGGAAGGAGAGTCTGTCAAGGAAATCATTGACATAACTACCAAGTGGTTTTAGAGAAGGATATGACCGTTTGGCCCACAGCGCCGGTAGTTTACCAATCAGAAGACTTCCTGCTAATCCTTCTAGTTCTGCAGACATGACAACTAAACCTTTTATAGCTTTCTGTAAATTCTGTATACTTGATCGAATAATTCTCAATAACCTGCAAAAATCAGGAAAAAAATATGATAATAACCCATCAACATGAATTAAAAATATATACTTACATTAAGAATTTTAAAAACAAGTTTGTCTGATGTTTTATATACTAATAACAAATACAATGTGCAACAATTATACAAGTTTCAGAATGTAATGACAAATTCAATGTGCAACAAATAAGAGAGAGAGAGAGAGAGAGAGGGAGGGAGGGAGGGGGGGTTAAGGTATTCGGGACTAACATTGGGTTTAATTTTATTTCAATAATTCGTTTGCACATAGGGGTCTTTAGCAGTGGGAGGAAACCAGAGGACCTGGAGAAAACCCACGAGGTTGGACAGGTGATCCTACTCTTGTCACGTACAACCGGGGAATCGAAACCACGCCAGTTGACTCAATGACAGACTTTATGATACAGCGCACACACGGTAACCATTCAGCCATCCAACACCCGCAACAAATAAACAATCTTGAGATATTATATTCAGAATTAGTAATGAGAAAATATGCCATATACTATTTCCTTTAATTGTTTCAGGGAAAGTGAGTGAGAGAGAGAGAGATAGAGAGGGTTTATCTTAACACAAACTAGGTCATTTTGGGACTAACATGGTTCAATATCATTTCAATAATTTGCTTGCACCTAAGGTTTTTTAGCAATGGGAGGAAACCAGAGAAAACCCATGAGATTGGGCAGGCAAACCCACTCTCAACATACAAGCCTGGAATCAAAACCACACAACTTGACTCAATGATAAAACCTATGATCTAAAGGCATTTGTTAAACCATTCGGCCGCACAAACTGCCTGAGGGAAAGTGGATCTAATATTTAAACAATTAAAGCATAGCCACACGTCTTCCGATTTATTATACAATTCCATTCAAATGTTAATTGACAAAGAAAAACTAGGGATGAACTTACACATTAAACCTCTCCATTTCTTGTACTAATACTGTATTCATACTTTCATTATATACTACAGGATATTTCTTAGTGGAATATTCTATATCAAAATCTTTAGGTAACTGAAAACAGGAAATGAATAAATAAGATTTAATCAAATTAGCGGGTCAAATAAATTACTAGGTTTTTTTTTATTACACAGCCAGATTAATCAGGAATACAGCAAGGGAGTCAAGATTAATTTTGTCTCGATTGTCAAATACATTTCCTGGTGACAGAATTTTATGGATATATGACTACACACATGTCTTAGGAACTATGTCCTGCAAAACTGACAAGGGGAAACCATGTGAAAAATCCCAATGGACTTTCGTGGCCATCACTGGGAGCAAACCCCGCGACCTCCACACTAGTGATCCAGCAACTTACTCACTTCATCACCGTAGCTCCCCCTGAAAATGAAAGTGTCGCCCAATCTTTCAGATGGCACAAAAAAATCCCAATCTCTTTCTTTATTACTCCAAAAGGCAAATGAAGTACAACATAAGGGAGACAACTTGTGTCTACTTAAACATAGGTTTCAGACCACAATGAGAGAAATGAAATGAAATGAAATGGGGTTTAACGTCCTACTCTTCTGCACCTAACCTGGGCTAATTGAAGACGGGCATACGCCATACAGTGTGCTATGAGGGAAATTTTGCCCGGGCAGCGGCGCTACGGCCTACTCTTATATCGAATTCCAACTGCCAAGGGATCTTTTACGTGCACGCCAATGTGTACACGGGACCTCGGTTTTTCGTCCCATCCGAACGACTAGGCAGCTGTCCTTGTCAGGCCCTCCGTTCTGCATCACTGACAAGGGGAAACCACGCCGGAAAATCGAGATGAACTTTCTCGGCCAATGCAGGGATCGAACACCCGACCTCCAGGCTAGCGAGCCAGCGCCTTACCCACTTAGCCACGTGATCCCCCACAATGAGAGAGAATATACCACAATATGACACTAATGCCAGGCCAATGTGAGACTAACAAGCTGTGCTCTGCTTCAATCACAGCTTTGATTTCTTATGATCCACGATGCTGAAAACCTATAATATTTGAACTTACCTTAGATAATATATCAGTAGCTATTTGATCGAGTTTATCATCTGTTTTACCCCCACCTCCTCCACCACCTCGACCCTGTGTTAACAACACAGAATCAAACAATAACTTTGTCTCCTGTAACTCACGAGATATATCCACATTCTCATGCATACCAAATATCTCTGGTTGTTGGATGTTTGGTAGTGACTACAAAAAAATATAATGTTTATTTTCAATGAGGAGCCTCATAAAATAAATGACAGTAAAGAGATTTATACAAATACAAACTTTCAGTTGCCAAAAGTCCCCAAATTCCACATCATATAAGTCAATCTGTTTCACAGAGGATTACGAAAGTTTTCTAATATTTCTGTAAAAGATGACTACCTTTAACATTGGCTCAATGGCGCGTGCATTGTTTACATAAGACGTTACTATAGGAAATAATTTTTACCTACAAATACGTCAAACGATTTTATTTATTTTTCTAATACATGAAAAAAATGTTTTAGAATTTAATTTGTCGGAGGAAAAAAGTTAATATTTGTCGCTCATTAAGTCACATGGATGTCATGCTTATCAGTGATTGTTGCAACCTAGCGAATATTCACTGCTGATCAGTGAGCATATAAGTGTCTAGATAACCATGCCTTTACTCTTATCTATCGCAGTTACGTTGGTTAGGTCATTCATACAATAAAATCGTGAAATTAAAAAACTTAGCTGCATAGATACACAAATCTAGAGCTAATCTTCAACAACTCAATATTTTGATTTGAAACTTTCAGAAAAGGTAATTGGGCTATTTCTTCACATCTTGGAGCTTGATTTGCATACAAAACCCATTTTTATTTACAGTGTGAAATCTTTATTTAAATCTATATAGTATCATATCTTGTCTACCTACTAAAGACAAAAAAAAAACAGCATGTTGAAAGAAGCATACTCACTTTAATAAATTCTACATAATCTTCATAAGTTCCTTTAGGTGGTGAATAGTAGTTGCCACTAGGTGAGAATTTATGTTTAGGTTCATTTATAACTTGTGGGTTATAGAAATCAGATAGGATGGTTAACAGAACTCGTCTATCCCAATCATCAGTTACACGACCACCGTAATTACATTCTCCTGTCATATAAGATATAGCTTCAAACGGCACCTCATCATATTCATTTATAAACATCTACAAAATAAACAAATCACATGTTCATTTATAAACATCTACAAAATAAACAAATCACATATTCATACACTTTCTACAACAATCAGGGTAATGATGATGGGCATAGGCCATGATGTTTGCCATTAGGTGAAATTTTGTTTTGAGAGCGGCACTACCTCAACTATTATTTTGATTTCTGACATTCAGGGCATCTTTAATGTGCTGCCAGTGGAATACGTGGGACATTGGTTTTTGTGCCATCCAAACAACTAGACATTTTTCCATGCCAATCCCACCAGACATCACTGACAAGTGGAAAACTAGACTGGAAAATCCTGAGGAACTGTCTAGGACATCATATGGATCCTTCTCACTGAACCACCATGGCTCCCAGATCAGGCCTCGAAATGTTTAAAAAAAGCGACAGGTAGCTTTTCTTCATACCTGTCACTTCAGTAAATAACCTGTCACTCTCAATTATCAAAGACCAATCACATGACACATATCCATACATGTAGGTACACACACACACTCTTAAATTGTTTATGTCTTGATGTACATTGCTCCATATAAACATCATAATATGAAACCGTTTTATTTCTTCGACATAGAAATGCCAAAGAGTTCTTGAAAGTCGGCGAATCGGCTTTAGCTGAGTGACTAGAAGATTCGTACAATTCTATCATCTGTATCCACGCGAATTC
Organism: Patella vulgata; assembly: GCF_932274485.2. Taxonomy (NCBI): domain Eukaryota; kingdom Metazoa; phylum Mollusca; class Gastropoda; family Patellidae; genus Patella; species Patella vulgata. The sequence continues at coordinate 13,850,801 of NC_065885.2, forward strand.
TGCCAAGTATCATGGTACCAAACTTGCGTACTAAATCGAATACTTCGCCATTGAGGTGTAGAATTCAGATTTTAAAATATCCGTACTACATTGATTATCAAAACACGAATCACACCTGTGCATGCTCCCGTATTTACATGTACCGTGTGCGGAGGGCAGGTAGCGCCCCCTGTAATTACTTTCTCACATATCCCGTCTATATTTAGGCTACAAATTATATTTATATATGAAATATTTTTTCCGATCTAATTATTTGATTTTGTAAAAAATTTTTCCGATCTAATTATTTGATTTTGTAAATTTTCTTATAAATAATTCGTAGCCTTTATTTATGGAAATTGTTTTCAACTTTTTAAATGATTAAACACACCAGGCAATGAGCTGTGTGCATTTCCATTCCAGCTACCACTATATTTACTGTGGTGGTGTTACAATAGAACTATTTTAGATGACCTGGGGGTGCGTTTTAATTTATTTAGATATAATACTTCATATGCTATAAACTAGTGTCAAGCAGAAGGAAACAAGCGTAGATGGTGTGAAATCCATTGTTATAAAATTGTCTACTTTCAAATTGTGTGAGTAACTGCTACCTACGACAGAGCGAAATGTAAATAGTGCAAATGGCGGCTTTTCACGGTATTTCCGTGCTTAATTCTTGCATTTAGAAACGAATAATTAAATGTACATGACGTGGACGTGAGTATTGTGGTCTTAAGTCAATTTACTGAACATCAAGTAATATCTAGTCCACCTGTCGCAAGCGACAGGTAGTTTTACTTGCTACCTGTCAGACGAACAGGCGACAGGCGAACATTTCGAGCCATGTCCCAGATACTTAAAGGGGAAGACCAACGATTTTCAACAAGGTTTCCATAAATCTTAAATATATATTGATAAATAATCCCCTCTGTAACACAAACAAAAAAGTTTTAGTAAGCGAGAAATTAATTTTTATTAAAACCGGAAGTGACATACTTGGTTCAACACGCTGACTGGGCTCTATAGTAAGCATACAGATTTGATACAAGTTTACTGCTGTATTGTGTTCACGCGCCAATTGATCAGATTTTCGGCCAAAGGACGAAGCGTGAACTCAATACAGCAGTAAACTTATGCCAAATCTGTATGCTTACTATAGAGCCCAGTCAGCGTGTTGAACCAACTATGTCACTTCCTGTTTTAATAAAAATTAATTTCTCGCTTACAAAAACTTTTTTGCTTGTGCTACAGAGGGGATTATTTATCAATATATATTTAACGTTTATGGAAACCTTGTTGAAAATTGTTGGTCTTCCCCTTTAAGAACTAGTGCTAGTATTTGATTGGCTTCAGGGAACAAAAACAAAAATAATGAGGAAAACACCACACCCTTATTATGTTATCTAACAACTTTCAGTGCAACAAGGTAGGTCAGTAGACTTGTTGATGATAAATTATTTTTTATTAGAAAAACATTCTGAAATAACAAGTATTTTCGAACTATAAAATATTGAATTGAATATCTTACCTGTAACTGTCTGATTGAGATACGAAGATCTGATTCATTAAAACCGTAGGGAATATTCCAGCCAAGTGGACCAAACTTCTTTCTTTCTTGGGTCAAGGCATGGAAGAAGCATAAACCGAATAACAATTTTTCAAATTGCTGGAAAAGACAATAAAAATGTTTACAAACCATAAAATTTTCCACAAATATCTTCGTTTCAATACTAAAACACCATTGTATATTAATTCTATTAATCACACCAAATTAAAAATAGATATTTAACAACTTTGATTGATATTAGTGAAGATAGTAAAATAATGATTTGGATTGCACTGGCTATGATGCATGGAAATGAGGTTTAACTGGCATTCTACATCAACTGGCACATTTTGAAATTTTCATACATAAACTGGATTATTTCGGTGGGACTAACATATGATAAACCATTATTAAAGAACCCAACAAATCCCCACAGAGTTAGGCAGGAGACCATACGCCTTTTTATGTACATGTACAAGACTGAGATCGAAACCACAACACTTGACACACTTAAACACCCAACGACCCAAAAATTGTAGGAGATAACAATAGTATCTAAAGAAAACCTAAGGTTAAGCAAGCGACCCCTACTGTCCCTTTCCCAATAAGATTAAAACACAGATCTATATTTCGTTTCGTTTTTTTTAATACTTCCGATGGCCTACACTACAGGGGTCATACGAGCGGCTTTTGACCCTATGACATTAGACATTGATTAATCAATCAGCATTGATGTTTCTAGTGGTTTACCCACAGTTCCATGCATGACACACCAAGAAGTCTTAACAGATAGTTTCATTGGCTAATTCCTCACATCAACTAGAACGCCTGTTATATAACAACTCTTCCAGATCCTAGTGTAGTACAAACAATTAAAACGAAATTTTAAACTATAAAAAAAGAAACGAAATAGGATCTGTGTTTTAATCAGATTGTTCCTTCCCTGTATGCCACTGAATCTGTGACTGCATAGATAAGATGACAGATGTAAGATCTGCAACTTCAATTAAAAGGATCAGACAAATTTCTAAGAATGTTCACGTTCTACTTACATTTTCTTTTCCCTTACAACCTTTAAAGAAACTATCATCACTGATTGGATCGTTAAGATATGACTGTAATAAATTCTGTCGTAAACCAGTTGGTGGTTCATTTGTCATTTTAACACCATTTTGTAACACTGTTACTGGAAACTGAAAAAAAAACATCAATACAGTATGAGAGAGAGAGAAATGGGGTTTAACGTCCACTTGACACAAACTAGGTCATTTCGGGACTAACATATGGTTTAATTTTATTTACATAATTCGCTAGGGCGTAGGGGTCTTTAGCAGTGGGAGGAAACCGGAGGACCCGGAGAAAACCCACGAGGTTGGACAGGCGACCCTACTCCTTGCCACGTACAACCGGGGATTCGAAACCATGCCAGTCGGCTCAATGACAGACTTTATGATACAGCATGCGCATGCTAACCATTCAGCCATCCAACCCCCCTAATACAGTATGAATTACCAAAAGATAAGAGTGGGGGCAATATACAACAGTCGACTTTCTGTTCAAACGTTACAGAAATGAAACGACTCCAGTGTACCCGTTTCCGATCCCAAATGACTATAAAAAGGGAACAGCCCCACATTCTTGCTATTAAGGCAAAGGGGGCCAGACAGCGCACGCTCGCCACTCTTTCTTTTTTTTACACACAGAGTCTCTCCATTGGATGAAATATACCTTGGGCGCCTCCCTGCACAGACATTGTGTCTTATCCAGATAAGCTGGGTCAAGCCTATTTTGTGGCTTCCTCAGGCAAGTTTCTTAGGAAACACTTGTCGACGATATCACCCTTGATGGAAGTGGACGTAAAACCTCAGAAACGAACGAACGAACATTCTTGATTAATTATGAACAAAACTAGAAGCTTTTTATACAGGTTACAATTCTATGGAATACAATTACAATTCAAGTTCAATTACTAAATGCCATTGAAACAATTTAGAAGCTTTTTGACAGAATCTGGGATGGCTATTCGCCACAATAAAGATTCCAATAATATGAAGAAATCTACATAATACTTTTGCCAATGTTGTAAATCAAACTACACATTTTAGTTATTTCAAATCCCTAATTCGCTGTATGTAAACTTACCTTTGGTGAAGGGTAACTAGTCAGCCATAATCTAAAATCAGAGTGTGTGTTTTCTGGCAGAAAATCTTCACAGACCTTTTCTAAGGCCGTCATCCATGAAACAGCTAAATGACAGTTCTGTAATAAAACCCAGGTTCCTTCCTTCCTGGCATTTTCTATCATTTTAGCTGCTATTGGACCCTGTGAAATAAGATAGGAAGAGGTTATTTTGGGGGTATCCAAGAAGGATGAGAATAAAATTTACATCTGCATTTGAGAGCATTGGTTTTTTTGGGTTTTTTTTTTACAAACTTGAATGGTTCAAGTTCGTCCATTTTCCTGCCAGTTAAAGAGATCATACAGAAATTCATCCACCAGGAATACTGGGTTAGGGATAGGGGTATGGTTCAGACTAAGTACTCCTAGCCCTAACCAGTCTAGTGTCTAATCTGGAGTTTCCCAAATCTGCCTTAAAATAGACTATCCTATAAATCGTAATGGATATAGGACACTGATCAAACTGAGTTGTAGTTCATTAAGACATAACTTTTCCCCCGTAAGTTAAGAAAATATTTATAATAAATCTGTTTACTTGTGTTAGTCTACTATCATAAGGCCCCAAGTTCACAAAGCATTTTCAAAACTAAAGTTAAGAATTTGCTCAAAATCGTTCGCCTTATTTTAACTAAATTATAGCCCTTTATAAAACTTCTTGTTTTAATGTATCCAATACATCAATAAGAAACTATGTGCAAAGTTTTGTGTTTCTGTATCAAAGACATATTTCTCATAAACAGTGATTGAAAGTTGAGTAAATTCTTAACTTAAACATGCATTATGCAAGAGCAAAATCTGCTTATTACAAGTCTTTCTTTAGGCCTGAAATGTTATCTAAATTATCAATTAGACATTAATTAACTTATCCAGACCATAATAAACTCTCGATGACAAGGCTAGGCTTCCATATTGGCTGGATTAGATTCCTATTTGCCGCTTAACGGCCACTGATAATTAAATCAAAACAGTGGATAATCGAGACTATGATTTTAGTAATGATGACCGAGACTATGCGAAAATTTCACCTGCTTCGTTCTCGGCTCATAGTGGATCAATTTGACTGAAATTTTCAGCAAATTACCTTTACACTATTTAGTTTTTAACTATTATAGCGAGAACTGCCATCTCTTTATCTTATCTCCCATAATGTATCTTTAAGTCTGGGAATGTTTTGTGAACTCGGAGCCAGTATAAATAGTGTAAAAGTTCTCACCTGTCCCTGTCCTAGAGAAATTGAATTAAATTTATTTCCACCAAATCCTTTATCATCAGCAAACTTTAATAAACTCATGGTAGGATCAGCACCAGGTGATAGGATAAAGATCAGAGGTGTACACTGACTTGAATCGGCGTAACTCTTAGCTAGATCAAATGGTGGAGGCTCAACAAACTTTTTACCCAATTTCTCCATTACAAAATCTGTTATAGCTGGAACAATCTGTAATCAAACAATTCAAACTCAGGCTTATTTAAATCTGGATCGGAGAATTTAATTAAAACTAACAAATGGCTTAGGTTAAAGTTAAAGTTGCTGATTGTCATTTGAATCCCTAACTATGAATTGTTATTGTTTTCAATTGTTGAGAAAATATAGTCTTCTTTGTTTGAATTGTCTTTTTAGTGTTGCTGATTGAAGTTGTAATGAAAATAAAGATTCCAGCAATAACATTACCGTCCATCATGACATTCAAGTCCCAACCCCATCCCCTCCAGCAAAATTTGCAAAACTTAATTTTGTGGATACCCTAATCAAACCCAAAAGACTATAAAATATCCTAAAACAAGAAATTATTTTGGACCTAAAAAGGGTTAAGCTGTGAAAAATTAGTACCAAAGTAGATTTCTGCTCTTAAATATTTTCTAGAGAATTCTCACCTTGTCTGGTCGAATACATCGTAAAACTATCATTCTCTGGAATTCATTTAGATCAAATTGCCAAGGATCTGGTAACTCTGTCTTATGTGGTTCCCTTGAGTTGTAGAAATCCTTCCATTTATCAACATTCTTCATAAAATGGTCTCTGTAAAAAATCAAAACAATAAATATCAATACACAATTTTATTAAAATCTGAAATACTGGAGGTCACTCTTTAACTTTAAGTCTATCCTCAAAATTCATTTTAACAAAATAACATAAAACCTATGGCAATTTGTAAGTGATTTCTAATTGCTTCCATATTGTCAGCAATGGATATGACTGCAATGGATATCAACTTTTGTAGCCAGCGTTAAGTTGCCTAATACTAAACATGTTTGATATTCGGTAACAAAGGGTGCCTCGATGCTCTGAAATCGTACATTAAACGCTGTGTAGTGTGTATACAGTAGCCAAGAATCTCTTGTGATGCAATTTTTTCATGCGATTTTCATCTATGTGTGCTACCAGTTCAACTGGTCACAAGATCAGCACTGGCTATCTCTGAACAGTCACCTGCATATTGATTGTATGCGTGCACACATTTCGACAGCATTAATGGTAGACTCAAAATTACTTGTGCACTAAACTTAAGCATTTCATTTCACTGAATTAAGAGTGCACTAAACTTAAGCATTTCATTTCACTGAATTAAGAGAAAGTAGAATTGGTGTATACATTATGTCATATTGCGGTATATTGAACATCATTGTGGTCTGAAACTGTACGTTTAAGTAGATATAATTTGCCTCCCTTATGTTGTAGTTCTCCTGCCTTTTTGAGTATCAAAAATAGATCGGAATTTTAACATGGAAAATGGTTGTTTTTCCCTTTCACCCACATGTGACCATGTAACACCCCAGGATCCGAATATAACATGTTAAAATGTAGTATTACCTGAATTTTTTGAAACTCTTCAGATCAGACATTCGGCATATTTCATCCCATGATTTGTCTGTTAACCAAAGTGAAGCAGGGTTGGCCAATTTATTAGCTAAACCAACACCACCAGTCAGGAAGAACATAAATTCATTCATATCAAGTTCATTACGAGCTCTGTAAAGTAAATAACAGTTTTAAATTTCAATTAAAAAAATAAATTTCACTGACCTTTTAAAAATTTAACTTAAAATTATATTGCAATTATAATGTTTACATTATTCATAGATTTTACATAGAAATTTACATAAATACATGTATAAAAAAAGAACATTTAAAAAGTTTAATTAATTAAATGAAAAAGTTAACATAATGCACAAAAAATACATTAAACTAAAACTGTGTGAGAAAAAGAAATAGAAATAGTGATACAGTAAATGAGAATGAAATCTTCAAATGAATGGTTAATAACTAACTAAATATTAACTTAATGCTCAAATTCAAACAAGTATTAATTAATGCTCAAATTCAAATATTAAAGTATTAATGCTCAAATTCAAATAACTCACATAATGCAAATAAAACAAATTTAGAAATAATTTTTTTCACAACAAATGTGCACAAACGCTTTAAGTGTTTTCCATTAGAAAAAAAAAAAATCAAATTATGACAAACATCAAACACTAATGACTGACTTTACTTACGACAGGATGTTCGAGCAGAGAATGAAAGAAAAGAGAAGTTTGTCTTTCTCAAAGAGAGAACGACAGACGTTACAGTAGAGACTGAATGTAAAGTGATCAGAAAGATAACGCAATCGTTTTTCTAGAATCTTGGATTTGTTGCTGGAAAATAGTAAGAATAATAACGATCATGAGTATATAGGGTACAATAAGTACGGAAAGCCTGGTATGAAAAAATATGGGATAGATCTTTTGGATTTGCTTCCATTTTCACAATGACAAGTTTTAACATACTTTCATTTTTCTGTTTGTTTTATTATACCAGACATAAAGCAAATCTATTTGTAAATCTAGCAAAAGTAAACTGTTAAAATTTTGCCATTGTAAAATGGTATGGAAACGGAGTAAAAATGGTTGAAACAGGAGCAGAAGTCAATCTTACACTAAATAAATAAATTTTATTTAACTATCTAGAATGGCTACGGTAAGTGCATTATATCTACTTGTATACTAAAGTTATGCAATTACATGCATTTTCTAGATCTAGACTTCAACTTCTAAGGTAGAGATAGACAGAGAGCTTCGGTAGGGGGAGATAACTATAAGCTACTATATCTATAACAGAGGGTTGGGATGGTGGGGGTCTAACTTACAACTGCTGTTGTGCACACAAGTAGAATGAAAACACCAGTTTATGTTGAGCAAAGAGAGAGCGTGTTACATTATCATATAGCTGGAACGAGAAATAATCTCGTAACCAACGCAGACGCTTCTCTAATATCTTTGATTTATTGCTGAAATTAAGTTGGTAAAGTTAGATAATATCATAATTTAAGGCACAATATTCCACACTAGTAGGCAATGCAGATTGCAATCCATACACATAAAAAAAAACATATTGGTCCTTAATTTATTAAAGTTTGTGTCATATAAAGTTCCTATTACTTTCTACTAATTTCATGATGTCATATTCTATCTTAGACGGTAATTCATTTTCTGAAGAATAACTTGCTTCTATCCATGAAAATTAAGGATAAGATGGTGTCTAACTTATTTTATTTTGTTTTTTTAATTGTTACATTACTATCTAAAGAACACATTTAAGATCTTATTTTTATATGTAAATAATGAAAATGACTATTGGTCATCTGATGCATAATGAAAATGACTATTGGTCATCTGATGCATTAATGCCTTAAACTATTATGCATAAAGAATCCATTATTAATATAAGTTGTCCTGTAAAATTATAGTAATGTTAAAGACTAAGCATCATCTATACTAATATCTGTGACTGTCGTTTGTTTGTCTGTATTTTCAGGGTTGGCGGCTACACTAGGACAGAAATTTGGTGTATAGGGGTTGCCTGGTGGCATTGGTCCTCCGATGTCAGAATTATACTACTTTCTACCCATGTAACGGAGGGTCATCCGCTAGTAGACACATAAAGAAGAAAAGGAATGGAGTTAAGTATCCCATTAGTGCAATACATTGAGAGACTGCCATATGTTTTTTCTATGGTTGCATGTGTAAGGCAAGAGGGGATTTTTGCCTAGACAGTATAAATTTCTTCCCCCAAGGAATCGTTAATGTGCATTACACTGTTTTTATCCCAATTAAATAACCTGGGACACACTTGCCAATTCACAATTATTTATTATTTTTAAATAAAAAAAAAATCCCTGAAAGTCTCTAGAAAATATGTAAATGATTTGTGTACATACCTGTCATGAATTGACATGATAAACAAGTTGACAAACCATGTGAGGGAGTATTGATACATAGGATCTATATTAGGTAAATCGGTTATAGAAAAGAAAAGAATAGAGGAATGCTTGGCGATTGGTCGATATCCCATTCTTGATGTTTCAATCTTCTTTTCTGTTTCTTCAGCAACCTAAAAATAGATATTGTCATATATAGCTCCTATTACTTGCTCGCTATTCTACTTTTACAAAGTAGATTAATAATTAGTTAAATGTGGTCTGAAGCCTTCTTAAAACCATTATAGCATATAGAGTTGTTCCCCTTGTTAATAAAAGGCCTTAGTCCTAGAGGAGTATGGGATTGGGTGAACTTCAAGATGGTTGTTTTGATGGACTGTTATAAATAAAAAAAATCCAGGACAATCCTAGGATAAAACGCCCCAACACAACAAAACATATGTCTCTTTAAATGATAAAATAAAATGAAATGTGGTTCAATGTCTTTTCAGTCATTTTGAAACCAACATGGATATTTCTATTGTGACATGTGCAATGCATGGAAGTGAAGTTGGTGTGGACAGCAGCATTCTCCTCCGACTCGCATCAAATTCTCGAAGTCCAGGATTTTTTTATGTACACTTACCTTTTGTTTTTTCGAGATTTCATCAGAAAGAATTTTCGACGAATCTAGAATCTTAATGGCTGATTCATCTTCCAAAATGTTGCCTTCTGATGCTGACAGGGTGTGGAGAATTTTATCTTCAATTTCTTTCAGTTGTTTTTTATTCGCAGCACTGGTTATAATCAACGCTTGTCTTTCTTCTTCTAATTCAGGTCTGAAGTTGATAAAACAAATTGATCATCAGATGGACATTAAAGGATGTTGAAAAGCCATTCTTGTCCAAAAGTCTGTTTTTTTATGTGGTGTTATGTCAGAGCATATGTTGAATATAACTGCTGAGAAATCTGGAGGGCCTGGAGGCTGGAGAAAACTTGCACTGCTTGACTAGTGACTGGACTCCTTATCAACAAATCTCTTCCTTCTGACTCAATGACAGACCTTACGATCCAAAGCGGATAAGTTAGATCACTTAGCCCCAAATCCCACTTTAAGAAAAGAAAGCATTGAATGTTAACAAATAAGTAAAATGAATAAATAAATAGACCTACCTTTCTTTAGCAACAACAATACCCAACAATTGATCTTCTAAACCTTCTGGTGTAATCATGAAGTTTAATAAAGAGACTTTAGTAGCCACCTCAGGTAGATAATGTGGATTACGTAGTTTGGTTGTGATATAGAATCTAAAATCTTTACTATATTCTATAACATTATCTCCTAGTCTGATCATATCAACACCACCTACAAACAATATAATTAATACAAGTTAAGTAATAAACAAAATCTTGTCATAATATATCAGTAACATTATCTCCTAGTCTGATCATATCAACACCACCTACAAACAATATAATTAATACAAGTTAAATAAAAAACAAAATCTTGTCAACCTTATTTGGGACATAAGATGTCAGTAGCATGTATTGACAACTTGTCTGTCTGCTTGGTTTATTGCAAAAGATTCTAAAAACAGAAATAGAAACCTAAATCTGAAAAAAAAACTTTTAAGAATGTGTCCCACATTTATATTACACTGTATGAAACACTATATGAAATTGTGAGATTTTATCTCCCAAATAAGCTTTAAATAAATGCTTTTTAAAGCATCTTTGACAGCATCTGCTGTTTCAAGGGATCATAGCAGACTAACTTTGTTTGAAAGTTTGATTCAATAAAGATTCTAGCAAACATACTTTGTTGTAAGTTTGTATCAATGGAGGTTATAGCAAACTTTTATTTAAAATTTGGTTTCAATACAAAGCTCTAGCAAACTTAATTGGTTTCAATCGTAGAGGTTCTAGCAAACGTTGTTTATATGTTTGTTTCCAATAGTAGAGGTTCAAGCAGACTACTTTGTTTAAAAGTTTGTTTCAGTAGAGGTTGTAGCAAACTCACTTTGTTTAAAAGTTTGTTTCAAAGGAGTTGGGCTCTAGCAAACTTACTTTGTTTAAATGATTGTTTCAATAAACTTACTTTGTTTAAAAGTTGGTTTCAATAAACTTACTTTGTTTTAAAAGTTTGTTTGAATAAACTTACTTTGTTTAAATGTTTGTTTTAATAGTAGAGGTTCTAGAGACGGATCCAACTCTTCTGCTACGTTCTCTAATAATAGAGGATTACCAAATGAGATACAATTCTCTAAAGTTCTCATATAATCACCATCAGTAAGTTTTATAACTGATAATGTGTTGTCTTTCTCAGAATTCTTCACCCATTTGTTGGCCTGACCTTGTGGATCAATCATAAGAGGCCTGAAATGGAAAAAAAAAGGACAATTTGAACATTAATTTTGCAGTAGATAACATTTAATTTAACCCAGTGTTTCTACACACTACAAATATAACTGTCAAAGGATCCATTGAAGCACTATAAATTGTACTTTTGACATCTGGTGCCTCATTCAAACGACCAGTATCAAAACTTACCGGTGTCCTGAAATTTCTTATAAACTCATGTCAGCATTCGATGCAGAGGCAGAAGCTGTGGTGGCTTGGAGAGATGCATGGTTCGATAGGGTGTTGGTCGAGAAAGTTCCTAGTTTCCCCCCTTGTCAGTGGTGCATGATGGAGGATCTGGCAAGGAAAAGCATTGCCCCCATGTATACCATTGGCAATACGGGATTAACATGTGGTTCAATTTTATTTCAATAATTCCCCTGTGCGTAGGGATCTTTATCAAGGGGGGGAAACCAGAAGACCTGGAGGAAACCCATGAGGATGGACAGGCAACCCTACTCCTTGTCATGTACAACTGGGAAATCGAAACCACGGCAGTTGACTCAATGACAGACCTTATGATAACAGCGCGCACACGCTAACCATTCGGCCATCCGGCCCCTCCCCCCCACAAGTACTTTGAAGATCACTTGACAATTTAAATCTAAGTCTGTGTAGGCCATAGCAACACTTCGATACGGAGGTATTTTTGGCACTGTCATCACTATCAATCATAGAATATACTAAATGTACTCACCATCTACGACCATTAGCAACTATAACACCATTATCTATAGAAAAACTGTCTTTAGGTAAACCAGCAATATTCCAGGCTTGTATTTTGATTGGTTCACCCAATGTTTTACTCAAAGAAAATTCTTGAGAACATGGAATCTTACGATTCTGAAAAAATCAAGCCAAATACAAATATTAATGCTCTAAAATTTGTAGACGATAATCTAACAACAAAAATTGTAATTGTTGATGGATCAATAGAAATAGAACCATTATTTTATTTTGTGACTGAAGGAAATCAAAATCCAGAAAAATTCACTAGCATAGCTTGTAGGTATATGTTTTCACCATGACACGACTAGCCTCAATGACAGAATATTTACACAATTCAGTTAAAAATACAAAGGTAAGAGAAATCACCAATAAACACTCACGGTACATTGTTTCACCCAATCAATTGTACAGGAATCTCTAAATGCAGAAGTAAAAGGTCCGAGGTAGGCAATAACACCAGCTGATATCAATACATCACCCATTAAATTATCATAAGTTATCTGTAATAGTTCCGCAGCTTTCGTCCATCTCTCTTTCTCTCCTCCTAATCCACCGATTAGTTTTTCAGCCCGGACGAGTTTCTTTCCACACAGATCGACTTGAAATTCCAGTTTTTCTTTCTTGTCCGTCATTTCCTGGAAGGATGCTTTAAGATCGGCAAGTCGTTTTTCTACAGCAGCTAATTCAGCACGTTTTGTATTCAACATGTCCATCGTGGATTTCAATTCTGTCTCAGCTTCAGCAAGTTTGGCTTTTTTGGGAGCAACAACCTTGGCAACTCTGTCGTATATTTCCATAGCTGTAATCCATTTACACAGACCCTCAGCAGCTGATGAGGCATTAGCTACTTTAACAGGATCAAATTCAGGGTTTCCAATGTACTCTTTTCGGATTTTAGCCATGACGTGTACCTACAAAACAACAACTGGCTACATGTAAGGGTGAAAAAAAAAAATATATATAAAAATTAAGAGAGAGAGATGTGGTTTAATGTCCACTTGATACAAGCAATGGTCCTTTTGGGACATATAGTACAATCTTATTTCAATAGGTTGGTCGTGCATAGGGGTCTATTTATAATCATTGCAATCAGTCATGCCCCACCACACTGAAGCATGAACCACCTTCATAATCAGTTCTAGCACAACAGAACTGGCACCGAGTTCACAAAGCATTCTCAGACTTATGTTAAAAATTTACTCAAAATAGTTCGCCTTATTTTAACTAAAATATAGTCCTTTATAAAATTTTTGTTGTTTTATTGTATCAAATAAATCAATAAGAAACTCTGTGCAAACTTTCGTGTTTCTGGATCAAAAGTATTTCTCATGAACAGTGATTGAATGTTAAGAAAATTCTTAACTTAAGTCTAAGAATGCATTGTAAACGCGGGGCCTGATCATGGCTCAAGCTGATTTTTGCTATGGTTTAAAATTACTGGTCTAAATGTTTTATTTTGTAGAAGAATCAGTATGTAAACGGAAATAAAATAAATTTCTTTACTCACGGGTATATTATCTTTGTCATATTCTTTTAACATACTAAGGAAATTCATGTCATTTAATAACTTCTTAGATGGTCCCCAATAATCTATAATCTGTAAAGAATAATAATATTATATTAAAGAGGTCCCCAATAATCTATAATCTGTAAAGAATAATAAAATTATATCAAAGAGGTCCCCAATAATCTATAATCTGTAAAGAATAATAAAATTATATCAAAGAGGTCCCCAATAATCTATAATCTGTAAAGAATAATAAAATTATATCAAAGAGGTCCCCAATAATCTATAATCTGTAAAGAATAATAAAATTATATCAAAGAGGTCCCCAATAATCTATAATCTGTAAAGAATAATAATATTATATTAAAGAGGTCCTCAATAATCTATAATCTGTAAAGAATAATATTATTATATTACAGAGGTCCCCAATAATCTATAAAGAATAATAATATTATATTAAAGAGGTTAATGAAAAGTAGAGGGCATACAGTGAGGGAAATATTGCCCTGACAGTGGCACTACGGCCTACTCTTAATATCGAAATCCAAATGTCAAAAGTTTTTTTTAAGTGCACTGGACCTCAGTTTTTTGTCCTATTGGAATGACTATACGTTATCCCTTGCCAGGCTTTCCATCCTGCACCACGGACATGGGGGAACCATGCTGGAAAATCCTGATGAACTTTCTTGGTCAGAACAGGGATCAAACATTGGACCTCCAAGTTAGCGAGCCAACATCTTACTCACCAGAAAATAATTACATAATACTAAAGTGTCTAAAGAAGTTATAATATATGCTTTTGGGATTTCACAGATCGCTAAGCTAAAATTATCTTTTTCGAATTTTCCATCACATTAGAAATGATAATTAGTTTTGCTTAGAACTAGAAAGATACTTCGCAGAGAAATATCTAGTTTCTTAATAATATATCTTACAATCATAAAACATTGTTTTGAATAACCTGAATAAAACTGATGTAAAGTTACCTTTGATCCAGGTTTATCAGGATCGTTTATTTTATCTGGTTTGATATCCTTCATAATACAGACAGCAGCCATTACAACTTTTACACCAGATGGTGGATTCTTCATGGATTTCACAATAACAATATCTGCTGTCTAAATTTACATGAAATAGTGTTTTGATTATGTAAACAGGTTGCATATACATTTTGTTATGTAGTAATAATTCTCTTAGGAATATTCCCCACTAGTAACATAATAGTGGTCTGACATGCCCCAAACCTAAAGGAGTGGCTTCCCTTGATATAGCTGGTAAGGCTGGCTAGAGTTGCCTGCCCTTAGAGATTATGGCCAAATAAAGATGGGAGTTAAATTAACACATGCTCTTGTTAATCTAATCACCCCCATTGATCCAAATGGCCATGCAGGCTATTCTAGGGATTGTAAATACATTGTGTGTGAGTTAATTCAGCCAATTAGGCCTGGGGCACCCTTATGGCCGCCTTGGTAGAAAGTTAATCTTTCACACTGAATGTCACTGGTTTGAATCCCGACAGGAGATATACCTGTCACATCATCAAGCTCAACGATTCTCATCTTGAATTTTTTTGGATATCATTCTCTTGCATGAGGTGGGTGAAACACCTGATACCACATTGTATTCATTTGGGAAGCTTAAACAGCTAACATCTTTATATTATCCCCGAGTGTTAATTAATTACCTATACTTTTATTAATTATATCTCATTATATATCCTCCATACATTGCGTGCTAATCACACTTTTCATGGAAGGGTTTCCTCCCCTTTATTAGTCATCAGAGTCTTTTGGAGTTATCTCCCATTATGTAATCTTTGACTTAAAGACAAGAGAGTTAATGGTTGATTTCACAACATGTGGTTTTACATTAATTATATTCTAATCCATACCATCAATGGATAACCAGACAGATCAGCTGACAGTCTAGCTTCTGCACAGTCAAATAAGACATAAAATGAATACATGTTATGAAATAATTTTAGCACATACCTTTAGCGTGTTAAGGGCAGACAAGGCAGCTTCTAAAGCAGGTAGAGCTTCAGCTAACTCATTCTCACATTCATCTTTTAGAGCTTGAGCTTCGGCTGCTTGTTCATTGGCTACTGCTTCATCAGCCTTGACCTTTTTACTAGTTTCTTCCACTTCTCCAGATTCCTTCTCGATAATGACCATCATTTTAGAATTCTCTGCTGCTGATACAACAAGCTGTGGTTGTAGTTCTTCCAACTCTTTCTGCATGTCTGCTACCTGGAATGAGAATATAAAGATATTAATCATACATGCAGTTTTTGAAATGAAATGAAATGGGGTTTAGCATCCTACTTTTCTGCACCAATCTTGCTAATGAAAGCATGCATATGCCACGTAGTGTGCTATGAGGGAAATGCTGCAGGGACAGTGCTGTTTCTACCTATCGTCCACGACTTCTAACTGTCAAGGATTCTTATACAACTACATGGTTGGACATTGTTTTTTTTGTAGCCATCCGAATGACTAGACCCTTTATCCTACACCCCTGACAAGGAGAAATCAGAAAGGAAAATACTGAGGATGATCAATTTCAAAGTATACAAAGGTATAATGTATGACAAATATGTTACCTGAGAAGAAGCAAAGGCAAGTTTTTCCAGACCAACAATATATCGTCTCTTTGCCTTCATGATTTCATCTTGTTTCTTCTGTAGCAGATTTTTAAAGGCATAAATCAGCTCTAAATACGAGGTAGGTGTAACATAGTTATGTCGACCCAACTCTTCCAAAAACCTAAAATATACACACAAATAAATATTTCAATATCAAAAACAGAGGCGTTTTACTAACATGCGTAAAATAAACATTTTACTTATAAAAAGTTTGGAAAATTTTACTGATGAATTTATGTTCATTTATTTACCATATACGTGATATCATACTGAAAATCAAGAACTATAATAAATGATTTATTCAAAAACAAAAACCATATTTAAACAAAAATAGTAACTATAATAAATGATATTTTCAAAAATGAGAACTGATTACATTTTGAGTTTCATATTTGGATGAATAATGATTTCAAACAGAAGATTCAAAAATGATTTTATAATAATTGTGAGTACTTGATCACTTACCTCTCAGAAAGGATTCTGGTACTTTGATGGAAATATTTACACATATGAACTGATTCTACCTTTTCTTGATCTTCAATATCAGCATCTTCTAAAAACTTGTTAGCAACACGTTCTAATGCATCTTCTGGCCATGGCTATAAACAATACAAACAAAATGCTCATTTCAGACAGCTATATTTAACCTAGTTTAAAATACTGGCATTTTAAAGCCCGGGCATTGTAGCATTCAAATGGACAAAATTCAAGCCAGCTTAATCGTTCTCACATCCATGTTAAGAGGTTGTAGTTAATTATGTATATTATATCTTGATTGACTCTGCAAATTTCTCAAACTAGCTCAATTTAAGCATCTGAACAGTATATTATAATTTTATAGTAGCAAGAAAATGGCTGGGTGTTAACAGATACTGCTCACTAACAAATGTAGAGTGTTTCAGCTGCAGGTTTTTAATCCAGACCTTAAACCCCAACCTTAACCAATTAGCTCAAATTCCCACCTATTCAAGCTCTGTGGCTTTAACCTGTGTAATATATGGAGAAAATATGAATCAATAACCAACCTGGAACCAATCTATGGTACAGCAGTTAATCAGTGAAGGGAACTGACGTAACCGGTTACGGAAAGCGTCACCAATAGGACTGAAGGCTATCATAATATGTAGATTCTCTCTACATCGGTTGACGAAGAAGGAAAACAAGGCAAGAGGACTGAAATCTGCATTCTTATCACCAGCTTGAGCAACTGGTCTAACAGCCTGCAATAGATAAAAAAAAATTGTTGTCATGTTTAAATTTGTTAATATCTTTTTTAATTTTTCAGAAAATAAATTCTACTAGTACTATGTTTCGAAATATTTTTAAAGAGATTACAAACATGATTCCTAAGATAACCAAACTAAATATCTAGACCTTGCAGCACTTTAATTCCTACTTAAATCTACAAAATGAAACAAACCTCCATAATTTCCGCCTTTTCGTCTGTAGCAAATAAATTGGGGACTTCGCCTGTGTTCAGTAAACTGTCAATATCTTCAAGGAATGATTCTTCTTTAATCTGTGTATCTGTGATGAGGAACACCGTGGCTTTACCAACACCTCCTACGGTCTTCAGAAGATTCTATAATACAAAATAAATTCTGTATCTTGGCTATCTTTCATTGCAGTAGAAGTCACATTGAAGGCTGATTTTAAGGTTCAAATATGCTATGTCATTATTCAAATGCCATTAGAATATTCAATTCAAATCATTATTGTTTGTTTATTTCTGAATATTTTATTAGTTGATTTCAATGAATGAATATTATCAAATAGTACATAGGAGACAAAAACATGAAATTTCATCAGTTGTCATTGACAATACAAGTTCAAAAATTTTTGAAAACATTTTGAATATTTGTACTACATTCCTATGAAAAACGGTTTGAAGTCTAGAATTATAATCTTATCAGCAAAATTATATATAATTTAGAAAAGAACATTGACAATATAAGTTCAACAATTTTTGAAAACATTTTGAACACCGTATTTGTGTAAACACTACATTACTATGAAAAACAGTTTGACATCTAGAATTATAATCTTATTAGCAAAATTTATATAATTTCGAAAAGAACATAACTGACAATAAACAAGTACTAAATTTTTCTTTGAATCCCGAAATGTACAGGTGAGCTCATAAATGTAGACTGTTTTGTATTAAATTTTCTATCTACGAATGCTAAATGGTTGACCGATGATGTAGAATGCAACAGTTATGGTGGATTTTAAGAATCAATTTTAGTTAAAACGGCGGATAGGATGTTAAAACATTCAAGTCTTACCTTAATATCTTCTCTCCATTCATTTTTACCATAATTTTTGGAGATTTCTGGTTGGAAGAGGTTATAGCCAGCCATAGCTGTTGCTAAACGGGTCAGCGACTGACGACCACTACCACCCACTCCAACCAAAAGGGCATTACCACCAGGTTGTCTCAAAATACGACAGATTCGAGATAGATGTTCCAATACATATCTGGAAAAAATAATGGCATTGGAAGTTTAACAGATTTTAAATGAAATGAAATGGGGTTTAACATACTACATTTCTGAAGAGTTTTATAATGCTCATTCATCATTTCTGCCATTTTTTATGGCGGTGCCAAGTAATTGATACATGGATACACCATTGCCAACTTTCATATACCGATTGTTAAGATTTTAAAATTAGATGGCTTATTATCTGAAAACTATTATGAACTGTACAGTAATCAGTTTATTTGTAAAATTATATTGCAAGAATGGGAGAGAGAGAGAGAGAGAAATGGGGTTTAACGTCCACTCAACACAAACTAGGTCATTTCGGGACTAACACAGGGTTAATTTTTATTTTAACAATTCGCTTGCAGTGGGAGAAAACTAGAGGACCCAGAGAAAACCCACACAGTTGGATAGACGACCCTACTCCTTGTCACGTACAACCGGGGAATCGTAACCACGCCAGTGACAGACCTTATGATACAGTGCGCACGTGCTAACCATTCGGCCATCCAACCCCCCTGCAAGCATGGAGCCAATATATGATTATGCATGTTTTATTTACCTAAATATAACCAGATTCATTCTAGTTTTATGTGTATTGTTATATTCCTCTAGACATTGTTCTACGACCACATAGAAATCATCTAATGATTTAACTTCCTCATAAACTCGTTCATCAGGCTCTGCTTCAGGGTTCATATAGTCTCCAAACATCAAACTTCTCAAGTTCTCCTCTTTCACTTTACCTTCATCAGCTAGATGTTCGAACACTCCTTCAAAACTTTCTTTGAAATGTTCCTTGACCAGGCCTTGAACAGCTCTATAATATTAGATAACATAAAAGGGTTAGAGCTTTTTTCCAAAAGTAGTAGTTTATCAAATTTTCTAGAAACTTCAAATACGAAAAAAGAAAGACATGTCCGACTGAAATTTTTCTATCAGTACTTGAACAAATAAATAACATGTTTCCATGGTATGATATGAAAATGTAATTGACTTGATTAAAGACTTACTTAAAAATCCATAGTCTGTCTGAGTCATCAATTAAACGATCATAGAATACTCTCATTACTTCATGTACCCATAATCTATAAATATAAAATACAAATAAATGATGGAGTATGAATTGTGAGATATATTAAATACAAATTAAAGAGAGAGTATGATATGTGAGATACATAAAATACAAATAAAAGATGGAGTATGAGGATGTGAGATACATAAAATACAAACATAAGATGGAGTATGACATGCGAAATACATAAAATACAAATAAAAGATGGAGTATGAGATGTGAGATACATAAAATACAAATTAACCCTGGAGTACATAAAATAATAAGTAATACATAAATCACAGGCCTCTGTCATAGTTCCCATGGAACTTCTATCACTGAAATCCAAATCATAATGATCTGTGTATTGAATGAGGCAGAGTAGGCTTACTCTTTTTGAAATCCCTGATATCACCTACACAACGATGTTGCACCTTTTTGCATCAACAGCACAACTAATAGGGGGTTGGGATGGCCAAGTGGTCTAAAGTATCGTACTTCGAGCTCTAGCTGGCCAGTCACCTCTGGGTACTCCGGTTTCCTCCTACAAGAAAGACCCCTGCGCATGCGCTAAGCATAATAAAATAAGACAATCTGTCTGCGATATCACCATTGGAGGAAGCAGACGTTAAACATCAATAGAAGAAGCACATCTAATATATTATGATTAAAAAAAACTGAATATAATATTTTACCTGACCATGACTTTTTTACTTTCCACTTGTTCTTTTTTAATGAGACAGACACCGAGAATAATACGAGAGAAATCTCGTAGATTAAACACGTAGTGAGATTTAGCAGGAGTTGGAAGGAGATTCACCATTGCCATTTTATACATCTCCATGGTAGCCTGAACTATCTGACTTCCAACAGAGAAGAAATCGGTTGAAAACTCGGCACTCTATTGAGAAAATAAAACAAATTAATTGAGTGAAAAAAAAAAAGAACATCGAGAGGGGGGGGGGGGGGAATTTGAATTTGACATTAACTGATGAGATTCTATATAATTATGTTTTCAATATTTTGCCAAGCTCTGCTGATATGGGGCAAGGAACACGAGAGGGCCTAGCATGGAAAAGGTGCCGTCTAGTTATTCAGATAGTACAAAAACAAAAGGTCCTGTGTATACAATTGGCAGCACTTTTAAGATCCACTGACAGTTCGAAAAAAATATAAGAGTAGGTCGTACAGCCAGTTTGGGGGCAAAATTTTCCGTATGGCACACTAGATTGTCTCAATTAACCACGTTGGCACGGAAAATAAGACATCAAAGTAAACCCGACCTTATTTCATTTTCAAAAAATAGTAACAACAGCAATAAGTTTCAGTCAGTTTCACCTATGTTTTCCATTAATAATTACATTAATTTCAACAATATTTACGACTTTTGATGGACGATTGGTTGATCATCATTCCATGACGTGCTGATATTAAGTCATGTAGAATGCGGCCAGATTATTTTTCAAATTACAGTAATAGAGTACTTACTCTCAAATATGATGATGTAATTGTATTAAATATTTTCACCATAGTGTCTTCTGAGAATGGATTCATGGCAATTATGTTAAAATGTCGCAAAAATCTGGGAGTGACGACATTTCTAGCTCCACCTGGTGGTCCCATAGCAGCCATAAACTGTATATCTTGTAAAACCAACTTAGATGTATCTTTGAGATCATACCTAGAATTATAATTATCCTTTTGCATAAGTGACAATCTCATTATGATATTTGTGCTTGAAAATTCACTTTTATTAGAACTACATGTAATTTCGGTTTCTGTCGGCCACACCAGTACATATATAACAAAATATTTGAGATAACAATAAAAAGGAAAGGTAAAAAAAAATCTTACCAGTTGCCATGATCAATATATTGTCGTAATAATTCTATGGGTGGTTGAGCTCCATATACTTCTTTCTGTGGCATGTTCATATCATCAACAAATATAATAGCTTTCTTACCAACTTGTGGTCCATATACACCCTTTCTTCTCTTGTCAAGTTTAGACATGATAATATTCTGAAATAAACAAATTAATACATAAAAGTAAAAGCAAATTTTGTTCTAAAACAAACAAATTAATCAGGCTAAAACAATTTGATTTTTGGTTCTTCGGGATCTTGATAATTAGGCTCTGAGTGATATTTCTTTTTTTTTCTTAAAAATTCAAAGCTGATTGCTCCCAATGTACTAAAATTTAAATTTATTTGGCCTTTTGTATAAAGCAGTATGCATTATTAATATTTCTAATAAATTGAACCGTATAAATGTACATTAGTGCATTTTCAATATTGCAATCCGGATGCAATTTACCATTCATAGTCAAAGAAAAAGCAAATCCAAAGGCAATTATTTAAGTTATCATGGTTACGTTTGTTAAATTTAAGAAATGTTTAAATTTGAATCCTACCTGTGTTTGATTAGCACTGGTTTGTGCGGAGAAGTTTACAAATGTTGGTAGATATTTATCTTTAGGTAAGCCATTCATTAATTTATCCTGTACATACACACTTTTACCTGTACCGGTCGGACCAACTAATAATATAGGTCTGAAATATAAATACAACATATTGTTTATTTATTTCAATAAGCAAATGGTGGCTGTTTAAAAATAAAACAAGAAAACATCAGTTAGTGGTATCCAAGGAAAAGAAGGAAGAAAATGACGTTTCATAGGTAGGGCCGTCAAAAAATATTGCTATATCTATAGATTGCAATATAATTGTCTGTGATACACTGTATTGATACATTTTTGGTGTATCAATATTTACCAGGCACTTGACGGTTGTCATAAATGCTTGCTACGCTCTTTATTAAGACTTTCTAAAACACAGGCGTGTTATTTTTTTTTTTTTATGTAATATTTGATTGCATACCTTGATTGTTGTATACAGAGTTCCATGAGATAGGTATATCTAGCTGTATCCATAGTTGGTACTAACATCTCTCTTATCTTCTTAGATTTTATTTCAGCTCCTTTAATTAATTCATTCCAATGTTTCCATGTTCCTCTACCTTTTTGCTGTTAAAACATAAAAATCATTAGTTTAATATAACACTGAATATTCTATACATATTCATATTTTTGGACCTGACCCCAAGCTCTATTAATCTTGTTATTCTTGGGGAGGACACTCTTTCAAAAAGCCTAAGACCCCGCCAATTTAAGTACAATCAACATGAAACTTGGCATGCTTGTTCCTTTGACAATTGTACATCAATTGACGGATTTCGATTTTCGATATGACATCAATATCTAAAGATGGCTGTGATGGTATCACACATGGTACCTGGTCAATAGTACGCCCATACTTGTTCTAACAATATGGTTGTTCCACTATTCTCTTTACTATCTTACAACTTGATTTGGGTTTCCAAGAATTATGGATATTAATGATTATCTTTCATTTCATTTGTCAATGACAATGTTTCAATAAACAAAGCAAAAACAAAAAATTTCTGTTAAATTACCTCGAACATGTAATCATATACATGATGTTCAGCAGGGTAGGGTACTTCTAGTTTATTTACAGATTTCGGTATAGGAAATTCTTCCATCTTGCCAGACAATATTTCACGGAAGAAAGTATCAAACTTGATTCTACCATCATTATCAACACCAGCTCCAATTGTCCATGGTATGGCGAATAAAACAGCCGACTAAAAAAATATAGAATATATTTATAAATAATACATAATTGAAAAAAATGTCTCGTTTAGAATTTAGTGAACAAAAGTCATTTAATATAAACTACAGAACACCTTTTAGGAAGTAAAAATATCAAACAAGTATTTAGTTACATTATTGTTTTGATAAAATAAACATGATAGATATTCAAAATATCATGGAAGCCACGCTAGCTCAGAGAGTACGACGTTGACTCGCTAATCTGGAGGTACCGTGTTCAATCCCTACGTTGTCCGAGAAAGTTTATCTGTGCAGGACATATGTGCAAGGAATAACGTATAATCGTTTGAATGGGATGAAAAACTGAGATTCCGTTTACACATTGGTGTGCACGTAAAACATCCCTAGGCTATGTCCTAATGCTGTTGTCTGGGCAAAAATTACCTCACAGAACACTGTAGGGCCTATGGTGTATGCCCGTCTTCATTAGCCCAGTCGGAGCAATAAAGTCGGACATTAAATTTCATTTCATTTCAAAATATGATATATATTCTACAGAGTAATAATTACCACTAAATATCCTCGGATGTGTTTATTATCAGCTGCATCTTCTTTCTCTAATGTTTCATGCATTAACATGTCAATCATTCTCATCAACGATGATACACAATTAGCCACAGCAGATGGAACATATTCCTATTGGGAAAAAACATAAAATTTTTATATTTTCATAAATGTATAAGCTTACCAATATCATTATATAATTCTTAGCTGCCTTTGAGACAGAATTTATACAATATGCTATTGGTGCCATGCATGAAAGGGGTATTAATGTTACCGCTTAAAACACCGGATACCATTACTATAGGATTCTTAGTACTTTTGTTATGGGAGTTACAGTGGCACAGTGTGTATGGCATTGGCTCACTAACCAAGAGGTCCTCAGTTCGATTAGTGGGGCAGAACTGCGGGCCTGGCACGGTAAAAGCATATAGTAGTTCGGCTGGTACAAAAAAACAATGGCCACCTGTGTACTCGTTCTCATGCACATTCGAATTGGATGAAGAGTAGGCGGAGAAGCATGAACATATTCATTAATTGGAAGTTAAACCAATTGCATTTCATTTATTTGTAATGAGAATGGGTAACAATAATATTAATATGTTTTACCAACCTTGCAGTTCTTTCGGACAAATTCTAGACATGGATCAACCAACCATTCAAACAAACCATCTAAAACTTCCACATCATCTCTTGGTACAACTTCTGGAAAGACATTAAGCCAGGAGCGAACCATAGGTCTCCAACCAAGAGTTGAGGGTTCAAGGTACACCATACCACATCTACTAACAGTAGCAGGCTAAAATACAAACAATCTTTTATGATTTGAAACCAGTTACATGACAGTTATATAACACATCAATATTGGGCATTTTTATAATTTTATTTACACATGCTTCTTGTTTTCAATGCTATATCCTTTTGTACAGCTTCTCAGCACTATAGAAAATCATTATTATTATTTTTTATTATTTGGGATATAAAGTCAAAGAAAGCATATATATAACACAAAATTTCTAAATATGTATTACTAAATGCGAATACACACAGAATGATTGGGTGTGTGTGTAACTAGGGCGAATACACAGACTGGTTGTGTATTACTAGTACAAAGACACACTGAGGAATTGGGTGTGTATTACTAGAGCAAATACACTCTTTTGGACTGGGTATACTGTGTGTTATTGGTGTGAATATACAGACTGCTGGTGTATTACTTGTGCAAATATATATTGAGGAACTGGGTATGTGTATTCCTACGGTCAATACACAGACTGGTTGTGTATTACTAGAATAAAGGCACAGAGAGAGGGGTTTTAAATTGTATATACTGTGTGAATACATAAACTCTTCAATTGTGTATTACCGGTGTGAATATACATAGAGATTAACTATGCATTAAAACATTCGTCTGTATATATGTATTACTATTGTGAATATGCACAAACTGGTGGAAATACACAGACTGATTATATGTGTATACTTACAGAGGCTTGTGATAAATCCATTGTTTCAAAAATTAAACTCATAACAGCAGACAACTGTATTATTTCACCAGACATTAGACATAGTTTTTTATTATCATCTAATACTGTATTCATGTTCTCAATCCACAAGGCATCAATAGGACCATCAAATAATACCCATTTACGATCAGGTGTGTCAGTGGAAGCAAATTCTCGGAAAGTGTTGGCTACAATTCCATCAGTCCACTATAAATAAATGTAAAAATAAAACATTTAATTTACGATACCATCAGTGTTAACAGACTACCACAAGCTATAAAATCATATAACCTAGGGGAGGATTGCGGCCTACCTATTTACTGATTCTTACTTTTTTGTCTATCACATCCTTTCATAAACTTGTTGTTCAAACTTTATGAAAACAGTTCTGCCGACAATGTTGAAACATTCATATTATTAGGACCAGGCCAAAAATTCAGAATGACTATCTGACAAACTTTTAATATAAAAAGGAGATCTCTAGATGTAACCCAGGTTTAGGTATTTAACGTGTTATTTTTTAACTGTTCAAATGTTGAGTTGACTAAGAAGATTTATTTTTAAATGTGTTAGTAATGGGAATAGATAGCCAAATTATTAGAATGAACTAATTTTACAAAAAGACAAAAGTTACTAATTTCAGTCCACGAGGATTGCAAATCTCTTTTTCTAAGTCAACAAAATTTAAATAGATTCAAACGTATTACCTCATGAGATACTGGATCAAATTGACCAAAAAGTTGACCCATAGTAATAGCTTTAGGGTTGATAATACGAGTCAAAACTTTTTCATATTCTTCATCATATCCTTGTTCATTGAGTAAAGTCATACCCTCAGCTAAAACCTCTAATACTTTAGTCTTACCACCAAATGGTTCTCCTACCAACATAAAACTGAAAAAAAAAAAATTATAAATTTTAGATACTTTAATTAAATGTATTGAATACTTTAATTAAATGTATTGAATACTTTAAAAGTAATGTCTAAGATTTTTTCATTATCATTTAATCTGGTTTCAACAACATTTTATTTCAAGTATGAAATGAGTATATACAATACTTGAAGAATGGGTTTGAAAACAAGTTGAAGTTTATATAAATTCATCTCCATTTAACCTGACTATAAATGATTTTTAATCATTATTTAAAATTGAATGAACTTCTGAGAAAAAACATTTTCAAACAAAGATACTAAAGTTATACCACATCATTTGGAAATGTAACACATCTGAACTCCAGGAAGATCAAATATTTCTATAATTTCCAGTCAATCTTTTTCATATCTGCCAAGAGCCTCCTAGTATTATGTGCCTTTTTAATTTGTGCATGGAAATTCCATTTTACGTACAATCTGAACTATTAGACAAACTTTTCCTATCAGCCTCACACATGTTACCCCCTGACATCTTGATAAAAATATAAAACGTACCCATGTCGAACTATCATCATCTCGTATGTTTGAATGAGTTTTTCTTTAAAGAACTCGGCAAACTGAAGATTCTTCCTGGCAGCAACTTCTCTGATGGCTTTTAAGAAGATATCGTAATCTGCTTCTGGTAGTTTGAGTCCAGGGAACAGATCAGATATAATACCATTAAACAACGGAATATCGTGAGATAAGAATTTTGGTAAGTTGACATCAATGATAGATCTCAACAACTGAAAAAATAAACAAACAAATATAGAATTGTTTCTTGTTAAACCACCCCATAATTCCCCAGATATTTGAAAGAAATGTCAGAGTATTTCTATGTTTCAGAATATCCTTTTACTCCATGCTTCTTTTTCAATAAAGTATCAACCTTGCACAAGAAATATACGAGTATACAAGACAATTACAGGATTTTGAATCCCTTGTCAAGTACAATATTGAGAGGTTGAATCTCTGAAAGGAATATCACTATATCAGTCAACAAATGGTTCAATTCTGTACAGTGTTTACAAAGGTATGATTTGAAAATTCAGCAGCATTTGGAATCCAAGCAGAGAAATTATCTACCATAGACATTTTGGTTTTATCTACTTAAACATGCATTATGCAAGAGCAAAATCTGCTTATTACAAGTCTTTCTTTAGGCCTGAAATGTTACCTAAATTATCAATTAGACATTAATTAACTTATCCAGATCATAATAAACTCTCGATGTCAAGGCTAGCCTTCGATGTTGGCTGGATTAGATTCCTATATGCCGCTAACAGCCACTGATAATTAAATCAGAAAAAGTGGATAATCGAGACTATGCTGTTTATATTAATGATTTTAGTAATGATGACCAAGACTATGCAAAAATTTCACCTGCTTCTTTCTCGGCTCATAGTGGATCAATTTGACTGAAATTTTCAGCAAATTACCTTTACACTATCTAGTTTTTAACTATTATAGCGAGAACTGCCATCTCTTTATCTTATCTCCCATAATGTATCTTTAATTAAATGTCAACCTTACTTAATTAAATGTTAAACAATCAATCTGAGTAAAGTTCTGGTATTGATTAACTCATGGACAAAAGGACAGTGTCTGATAAATGCAAATAATGATCACTGGCTTTTAATTTAGGGCGGAAAATGATAACAGCAATCTATTAATCCAAGTTGAAAATATTACGCCATATCTGGTAGATTCCCATAGCTAACAAACTAATATCATCCTTTAGTATTTACCACAATTTTGTGGAATACGACCTATGCACAAATTTTCTTCAAAATCGGATGTTTTAAAATCTTACCAGTATATCTTCATCACCGTCAGGATCTTTGAGTTTAAGATTACCAGCAGCTGACAGGACAGCTTTTACAGCTCGCATACCATAATCATAATGAAACTGTGATGACAATT
The DNA here is from genome assembly GCF_932274485.2 of Patella vulgata. Lineage (NCBI taxonomy): Eukaryota > Metazoa > Mollusca > Gastropoda > Patellidae > Patella > Patella vulgata. Next base: position 13,879,036 of record NC_065885.2, read on the forward strand.
GTTCTGAGCACAAACGATATGTGGTGACAATTTTGACTGACAAGTTTCGAGCATCCAGAAAACCAAAGGAGTACAGAGAAATTTCAGCAATCATGGCATAATCTGGTACCATCATAGCTACTGTACGGAACAGTACCTGCAAATAAATAAACATGTAAGTAAATTTTAACAATATTAAAGTAAAGGCTAGCAGTATATACCAGTAACTACACACTTTCCCTTCTAATTTCAGGTTTAAATATAAAAAAAAATCTTCTAAAACATATTTGGTCTAAGATATTGTTCAGACTCTTTAAGTTAAACTGATTTAAAAAAAAAAAAAAATCTGTTGATCATTATGCTATCTTTACTTTCTCGTCAGATCACAAAGGCGGGGCAAAAAAACCACTTTATAAAGAAAGAAACAGAAATAAAATTCCAATCAAATAACATACCTTAAGATTATCTGGTAGTTCTGAACGTCCAGCATAACCTGGGTTCATAGTAATACACACATAACAATTAGGATTGAGACGTAATTCTGTTCCTTCAAAATCAAACCAATCCATTTTCGTTTGTACAGCTCGAATAATACACAGGATCTATTCCAATAAAATTAAAATCATAAGTCTACAAATTCCACACATAATTTCTTTGGGAGGCATTTGGTAATTGAAGATATTAACACTAGATATAATTATCAGATGCACATTGACAGAATTTAGCATTAAGGAGCATTTTGACAAGGATATTCGTATCTTTATCAACGCATATCAATAGAAAATTTTACAATAATCATGTATTTTCTGTTCTATTTGATCAATTAATAATGTTTAGAGGTAGACATAAATCACCTCAATGTACTTATTCAATAAATATTTACATATCATAAACATACAATATATAATTATGGGATCTGAAAACAAGCATGAGCTTATATAAATTCATCTCAATGTATGTACTTTAGAAATGATATTCCAAAATAATTAGTTTCTATTTGAAATGTTTTTATATTTACCTGTTGAGCTACGACAGACAATACTTCCAAATCAATTCGATTAAATTCATCGAAACAAGCCCAAGCACCAGATGAAGCCAAACCTTTAAAAAACTGAAAGAAATAACATATTTAAAATACAAATTGAATGAATGAGAAGGAAATGTTTGATTTATAATTATATATCAGAAAAAAATGTTGGGTTAATATTAGTGTATTAGTGTCAAAGAGGCAAGCAGAAATCTTGTCAACAGTAAGCATGGCATTGGCTCACTAAACAGGAGGTTTCAGATGGACAGAACCACTGCTGTCTGTGAAAAAAGTTTCCTCATGGCACACTGCATAGCATATTAGCATATGCCCATCTTTATTAGTCCGATTGGTGCAGAAAATGAACACATTTACACAGTTCATTATTTTTCAAGCCAAGAATCTACCAAATTATTGTGATAAAGAAACACGAATACCTTTCCCATAGCAATATAATCCAGACCATCAGAACAATTGAACACAACACACTGGACAGCAATGGCTTTAGCTAAATCTTTTGTAGTCTCTGTTTTACCAGTTCCAGCAGGACCTTCTGGAGCTCCATTCAAATTCAGATGGAAAGCACCAATCAGAGTACGATAGCATCTGTCAGTCAACGGTGTAATGACCAATCGGGCTGAATTACCCAGGTATTCATTACAATATTTGACAGTAGCATTAGTGATTCGTACTAACATATTGTTCTCTTCCCAATAATATCTCATCTGTGACAACCAATTAAAATCATTCTCCGTAGAAACTCCTATAAAAAAAAATGAAAGTTCACATTTTAAAATATTATATATTTGGAGAATTCAAGCAAATATCAATACATGGAATGAGAAAAAGAAAAGAAGCAAAATATTGACTTTATTATACTAGCATAATCCTGAGAAAATATCATCTTTGTCTAAATTTTACATAGGTGTCTAGTAAGATTATTATTTCGTTCTTTTTTTACTCTTTCTAGAAGCATTCATCAAAAGTGGACTCAATCCACAACTACATGGAATCAATCCATTTATGGGCTGATATTTCTTTTTGAAATTCAACTTTCACAATATTATAGTTTGTAACTATTGTAAGGGATTCAATACCCCTCAAATTATGACCAGCGATTTTAAGGACACATTATATTGTCTTGACAGAAGATAATAAAATAAAGACTATAATGTGTCTTATATAATAATAGATTCATCCTTACCTTTGTTAGCCATATCTAAAACCACATCTCTAGCATGGACTTCAATAACAACAAGAGCTCCAAGTGTCGTTCGTTGTTGTTTAGTTAATTTTCCTCGTACCAGAGCAACAATATCTTTGAGTTGAGCCTCTAGACGATCCCAGTAATCTCTCAAACCCTGGGGTCCACCTCGGATAGCTTCATGGACTTCTCGTGTCCAGAATGTCTGTGATACACACAGAACCACTTGACCTGGCCATTCTTTGACCCATTCTGTACGAGGTGAAATAATATATGCCTGTAAACAAAAAAGGTATAGAAGGTTAAATATTTAGCAGAATGATTTGGTCATGTTTATAACTTCCTAATCAAATTTTGCATTGTATCCTACACAGAATTTGTACATATAATTTTGAGGTGCCACAGTGGCTCATCGTGTTAGGCGTTGGCTCACTAACTGTGAGGTCCTGGTTTTAATTCTTGCGTCGACCATGAAAGTTTCTCAGGATTTTTCTGTCTGGTTTCTAATGTCAGTAGTGCAATACAGGGGGCCTGGCACAGAAAAGCATCTAGTTGTTTGGATGGAACAAAAAACTGAGGTTCTGTTTATTCTTTGGCATCCCCTTATAGTTGGAAATTGAAATATGTCCAGATTCGTTAGCACAGTTGATACAGAAAAAGTAATACACTCAATCCCCATTTTATTTCATTTTGTAAATGTAACTATTGTGTATTATCGATATCGCAAAAAAAAAAAAAAAATTATTCCAAGAAAAAAATCATAACAGATACAGTCAGAACACACTACAATGTTTCATACCTCAATGGAGTTCTCTACAACATCTCTGACAGACATTAACATGACATCTTGTACTTGTAGCAACCATTTTTCTACAGCACCACGTGCGTCTGATGTGGACACAATTTGACTGAATTTAACCTTTTCACCTTCACTACTGAACATGGCATGAATATCTAGTTTAGAATCAAACTCGAGTTTGGCTATACCCTCAAAACATTTCTTCAGATGTGGCTGTACTCGAGTCGGATCCTTTGTTTCAGATAAAATCTCCAACATTTCATCGTTGGACAAGAAGAAAAATCTGTAACATGAAAATAGCAGGTTAAAGCAAAGATTCTATGGTGGATATAATGTTTAAAAATGCATTACCGGTATATAAGATTTAGATAAAGAACTGAATATGCTGGCTATAATAGTTCACAAATAGATACTGCAAAATGAATATATTGAAAATTTCATTCAAATTACTTTATTCTTGGTGAAGTTATCACTGTTTGATGTTTTGACAAGATGTGGCATAGATTGTTTATTATTGTAACAACGGTAGTTGTTATTCGAGACTCAGCCTTGATTCGCCATTTTTAAATAACATCATTAAATGATTAGAAGATCTGTTAATGGCTCCCAAAACATGTCTTGGAATTTATAGAGCATAAACTCTCTGCCAATACAAGTTATTGAAATTCATAGCAGGATTTGTAAAAATTTAGGTGTTACAACTGCTCATCATAAACTTACCTGGGGAAGAAAAGACGTTTCTTTTCAAGATATGCATTCAAACCTTTCATGATTTTATCTAATAAACCATTACTATCAACTAATTTCTCTAATAAACCTGGTAAACAAGCAGCAATCATCACCTTAAAAACACAGGATATCATAGTATTAAAGAGGTAGTTTAATAAAAGACACCTCTCATAATAGAAAAAGTTTTAATCCTGTGGTAGGTTTACACGGCTTTATATTTGTCCAGTTGAGGATAGAGTTAAAACAGTTGGATAAACCCATTAGATCTGAATAGGTGATGAAGGTGGAGAGAAAAGACATATGAAGAAATCATAGTCTCCACTGAACAGACTTAGGAAGAATAAAAAATAGGTTTAATACAGTCAAGTCTGGAAATAGGACACCTGTCACAGACATAGTCTGGTACAAATTCCGAATTTGTCAATCTTTCTTGTGCCTATCATTGTGTACGGCACGTTTTTTCGGTATTTTTATTGATTTTATTGATATATGTGACAGAAAGTTCAAAATGTCAGTACTATAGTTCATTAGTGCCTGGCATTTTGTTAGGTACTACTAAAACCGTTATTTTCAGGCCTGTTAACAGTTCTTATGTGACCTTATTTCCAGTAGATTGGAAGGAATTGATTCAATATCTGTCCTTGACATCTATTATTCTATGGGTAATTATCAAAATACTAAATATTTTGCTTACTTTTGGTTCCTTTACTGTGTGTTTCATGACATCTTTCCAATTTCTGTCGACCATCTGAAAGAGACGTCCTTCCTCTGGCATTTGTTGCATGATATCTTCTGATGAGAAGATTGGTTCCAGATATAACCATTGAGCCTGTACCTTTAACCATTCATCTATAGTTTCTTGTGTTCTAATTAACTTTTCTTCCCATTCCTAAAACAAACATTTCATTGATAGTTAATCATAGCAACTGACACAAAAATCAAAATACATTTATTACCTTGCTCAAAATGGGGATTAACGTCCTACTGTTCTGCTCCAACTGGGCTGGACAGTGGTGCTACGGCCAACTCTTATATCAAATTCTATCTGCAAAGGGATCTTATATATGCACTCCAATGTTTACACAGGACCTTGGTTTTCCATCCCATTCGAATGACTAGACAGCTGTCCTTTTCAGGCTCTCCGTCCTGCACCACAGACAAGGGACTAATTTGGGAGATGGCACTTTTGATCGACTGTGTTGAAAAACAGCCCCATGGTGTTTTTCTGTCAGGACAGTAGAAGGACACAAGATGCCGAACATATTTTTTAATTTTCCACAAAATCCCTGTTTATTGTCATATATTTCTTTTCGACAATGATAATTGCATAGTGTTTGTGGGGGGAGGGACAGGCAGACTCAATGCCCCCCCACCCTCACCAGTGGCACAAACAATAGCCACCCCATTGCATAGCTTGTATATGTGTAAGCAGGTTTACACGAAAAATCTCTACTATCTATCATGTTAACACATGTATTCTAATATGGGGACTAAATTCTTCATTCGTGTAAGGGTAAAAAAAAAAGAATATTACCTTTATTTCTGTTTCAAATGGTTTAATAAATGGTGATCCTCTCATCGTCTGTGTTTTAACAATCTGATCATCTTGCATGGTCTGAATATCATCCACAGAGGCCAGGATTGAGACACCCGTATCACGATAAGCCGTCAAGTTAAAGTTAATACCCTCCCATTCTTCCATCATCTTATTCATGGCTTTCTCAAGTGAAAATTCCTGAAAATAAAACAGACACACTCTTAGATTTTGGATAAAAATTTCTTCACTGGAAATTACAAGAATTCATAACCAACTGGATATTAATTTGTTATGAAACAAAACATGTTCCTGTAAATTTCACTGGTGCATTCACATAAGAAAAAAAAAATCTTTTTGAAGCTTTCAAAGAAAGGAACACAAAAAAAACATGTCTAAGATTTGCTTACCTTTGATGCACCACCAGAAATAGTTTCAAATTGTTCCATGTAAGGGTCCAGCTCCAGCTTGAGGACTTTCCGTAATGTTGTCCCAGAATCAGGCGTCAAATCAAATCCTGCAATTTCTGACATCTGAGTCCAATGTCTGGTTCTGATACCAGGATTACACATGATAGAAATATATGGAATATTGTCCTGCAAAAAATAAATATACACTATTTGAACCTGGACTGACGACCCACTCATTCAACTTCTAAACACATATCATGACGAACAGAGATAAAAAACACAATAACTTAATAAATAATTCATCACAATCAATACAAATCAAAGATTAATTTATAGTCAAAGTTCAACTAATTCTCGTCAAGTCACACTATGTTTTAAGATGTATACAAGTAAATAGTTTACTTTATCTGGGAAAAATCATATTAAAATTCAAATGAATAATCCTTTTCTACTAATAGTATTATTAGCTGTAAAGTTCAAAATTTCAGTCATTTCTGCACCAAACACTTCAACACAACAAATTAAAAAATAATTAAATTTGTTTTCTAGAGTTTTATCTTGAATTGAATGAGAAAGAACAATTGGGTTTATTGTCCACTCAATACAAACTAGGTCATTTCGAGATTAACATAATGTTAATATTTTATTTCAATAATTCTCTTGCACATACAAGTTTTTAGTAGTGAGAGTGCCCAGAGAAATCCAACGAGGGACCATCTTGTATTGAAAAGGAAAGAGAAGTATTGAATCAAAAAAGACTAGACTTGTTACACACAACTGATTCAAAGAGTAATAATAGGCTATGTAATCTCTTCCAGAAGACATTTGCATTATAAATGGACAATTCTAAAGATTATAATTTTATGAGGTTACTACTATGTTAGCAATGAAGGGACATTTAATAATGTCTTAATATCACAAAATATAACAGTTTCTTACCTTAAAATCTTTCATATTATCCATAACATTATTACAGACACTAATGGCCTGTGGCATGTGGAACTCTTCTTCTTCTTCCTCTGGTTCCTGTTCTTCACCCTCCTCATGATGTCGTTTACGTTTCTTCTTATCCCGATCTCTCTCCTCTTTCTCCATTTGCATTTTCTTGACCTTTTGATTAAAGATTTTCTGTATTTTGTACAGTTCCCTCCAGTATTCATCTACTTCACCTTCAATAGCCTCGGAATTTAGATCCAAGAAAGCTCCATCCATCCACCTATAATATACACAAAATATCCATAATTGACCATTGATCATGTTAATTTGATGTTGTTGTAATTAAACTTTTAGTATATTATCAATTTTTACAATCTGTCTTTTCTAAAAATGCATTGTAAACAAACATTAATATTTCCATTTAAAGATACATTATGTAAGATTTAGCTCAAAAATAGATAATGTAAAATGAAAATATTGAAAATTTCATTCAGATTACTTCATTCTGAGCCAAATTATCACCGTTTGTAGTTTTGACAAGATGTGTGCATTGTGAGATCCAGGGCACTGGTATATTCGAGACTTAGCCTTGTTTTCCCATTTTCAAATTTAATTTTTAAATGGCGAACCGTTCTAATCTAGTTAAAATGTTGAGTAATCGATAGCATTGAGAGTTGATTATGGTCTTATCATGTTAATAAATGTCTAATTAATAGTTTATATAACATTTAAGGCCTAAAGAAAGACATGCAATAGGTAGATTTAGCTCTTGCATAATGTATGTTTAAATTCGTCCATTTAAAATCACAAGCACATTTTGAATTGTCTGTCACCAGTACTCAGCCTCAAACACGGACAGAAATACTAAGTAAGACAAAGACACTGAATAATACTGAAATCTTGATAGAAATTTATAACTAAATGATTAGCTAGGGTACTTACTTTTTCTCTGCTTTCTGCCATTTCAGTACAACATTAAACAATCTGTTGAATGGATCTAAGGAAGTTGATATTTCTTCTACATCAGGATAACTTGTAACAGGATATTTAAATAATGTTTCTTCCTGGATAAATTTAAATAAAATGTTCAGTGACTCACTAAAGTGATGTATGGGGGGTCTCTCCATCTTTCGAAAGGTGTTAATTTAGTAAACATGTTAATTTGGAATAACAATGCTTGTGCCTTATCAATATGATTAAAATTAAATAAATCACAATAGCTGAAATGTTTTATTATTTCACAGCCTGTTTTTTGGATTGGCAGAACTGTGAAAGAACTGTATGATTTAATTGTAATTTCGTAAATTAATAACGACAATCGAGGGCCCTCCATGTGTATGGGAGAGAGAGAGAGAGAGAAATGGGGTTTAACGGCCACACAAACTAAGTCATTTCGGGACTAACATATGGTTTATTTTTATTTCAATAATTCGCTTGCGCATAGGGGTCTTTAGCAGTGGGGGGAAACCGGAGGACCCGGAGAAAACCCACGAGGTTGGACAGGCGAAACCACGCCAGTCGACTCAATAACAGACTAACCATTCAGCCATCCAACTCCCCCCATGTGAATGGGAGCAAGTATTTAATTAAATGATTTTCAGAAGAAGTTATGGAGGATTTTTACAGAATCATTCTCATTTAACAAGTATAAATAAGACAAGTAAATGAAAAGAAATGGGGTTCAACATCCTATTTTTTTGCACCGACTGGGCTAACGAAGACAGGCTTACGCCATACAGTGTGCTATGAGGGAAATCTGGCCTGGACAGCGGCGCAAAACCCTACAAATTCTAACTTTCAAGAGATCTTTTATGTGCACGCCAATGTGTATTTTGGTGCTCTGTCCTGAACCACTGACAAGGGGAAACTTTGTGAGGGAAAATCCTGAGAAAATTTCTTGACCAACAGCGAGAGCGAATCCAAGACCACCATGTCAAGTCACCAGGGCTCACATAAGACAAGTAAACTTACATACCTAACATTAAAGAAGTGTAAATCATACTGCCATTTGAATTAATTTCATCAACATTTATTTTCTTACCTTATTTATCCAAGCAATCTGATCATTTAATTCTATTAATTTCTTCTGTACAATTCGAACATCACCGACATATTGTTGCATGTGATCTAATTCACCACAGTCATTAAACTCGATAACTCGTTGACGTAATTTCTCTAACTCCAGCATAACTTTCTCTCGTTTCTGTAATAACTCCTTCTCACTCTTCTGTTTAGATTTCTCAACAAGCTAAAAGGAGAAAAAGAAATTTAAGTTGAGCTTTTAATAAAGTTATGATTGCCTAGTGGTCAATTCCTCAAGAAGTTGAGCTGTTAATAAATTTATGATTGCCTAGCGGTCACGAACAACCTTCAGGATCTTTAACCTCAGTGCCTATTTCTCAACGGCTTAATCTACGCCTAGCCTGACCCTTTATACACTCCTAAGCAGCAAAGTCATCAGCATGAGCTATAAAACTAACTACTTAAAATTTCAGGATTAGGTCATTTCAGGACTAATATATGGTTCAATTTTATTTCAATACTTTGCTTGCGCTTAGGGTTCTTTAGCTCTGGGAGGAAACCGGAGGACCCAGAAAAACCCACGAGGGCAGACGACCCTACTCCTTGACACATACAAGCAGGAACTGAAACCACACCACCTGACTCCATGACTGACCTAATGATCTAACGCGTACATGTTAAACCATTCGGCCACCCAACCTCCATATATAGGAAGAATAATTTAATTTATTCAATAACATTCAGAACTTAAAATAAGGGAATACAATTAGGGATTTTATATTAATCTATAACATCCTAAATATGCCCACATTTAAAAATCTGAGTTAATGAATAATATAACTTATCATAAAACGATAGAAATAGAATTACCTCATCGTTTTGATCAAATACAGGATTAATACGACTTGGCCATGTTAAAACTTCACAGTTTAAATCTATATCCTCTGGTGTAAACATATATACATCAATCAGATAGGCCAGACGATCCTTTGACTCCTGAAAATATATCATGAACAAATATAAAATACATCACACATCAACATAAAATTAAGTCAAAATTTCTATAGAGAGAGAGGGAGAAATGGGGTTTAACGTCCACTCGACACAAACTAGGTCATTTCGGGACTAACATATGGTTTAATTTTATTTCATTAATTTGCTTGCGCGTAGGAGTCTTTAGCAGTGGGAGGAAACCGGAGGACCCGGAGAAAACCCACGAGGTTGGATAGGCGAGCCTACTCCTTGTCACGTACAACCGGGGATTCGAAACCACGCCAGTTGACTCAATGACAGGCCGTATGATACAGCACGCAGGTGCTAACCATTCGGCCACCCAACCCCCCCAAAATTTCTATAAAAAATGTAAATAAAAAAAAAGTACATGGAAAATGAATAACTGTCAGCCTTCAAGGGCACTTTATCAGAGAAAACCAGATAACCCAGACAACATACACCTACAACACCAAGGGATTAAAAACCTCTATCCAGCTAGATCTATTTCTTACGGCAAACTCAATATTTCGTCAAGGTCGCTGAGATTTAAATAAGGTTAGGGCACGCGATTGTTGGCGAAATTGTAGGTTAGGATTAGGGTAAGCGATTGTTGGCGAAATTGTAGGTTAGGGTTAGGGTAAGCGTTAGGGCTAAGGTCCAGGGTTAGGGTTAGGGTTGGGATTAGCGCTAGCCCTGTTTGCATCTTGTGACCTTTGATCAAACTTAAAGTTAGCCTTATGAAATAGATTTAACCTTCTATCCACATCAGCTACAGACCTAAGAACTGCAGTACAATGCTTTAGACTATTCAGTCAACTTAAAGCAGACTGCAAGCTTATGTCTAATGGTGATAAAAGAAGTAATCTCAAAAATGCTAAAAAAAATAACTATCAAAAATAGGTGTCGATGTTTACCTTAATACGTTCGTTAAGTTTGATCATTCCCATAGTTCTAGCTTGTCCTACAAACGCCAACATGTCCATTAGATCTTCACTAGTTTCTGGATCTTTTAAAGCTCTTTCCATCATCTCACTGAACTCTTTACAGATACTATAAAATACAATATAAATGGTAAATACTACAAAACACAATATTTTATGTAAATACTACAAAATACAAGATTCTTTATAAATACTACAAAATACAAGATTCTATGTAAATACTACAAAATACAAGATTCTTTATAAATACTACAAAATACAATATTCTATGTAAATACTACAAAATACAAGATTCTTTGTAAATACTACAAAATACAAGATTCTTTGTAAATACTACAAAATACAATAGTCTTTGTAAATACTACAAAATGCAACCATTGATATTTTAATTAAATTATGTTCTTCCAACAGTTTTTTTTTTTATTTTTAAAGTTTTGAAGTATTACTTATATAGTAAGTGCAGGGGGACTGCATCACAAACAATTACACCAGACAAAACCACAGACATAGTAAAAAAACGAGTACAACTAAATGGCCTATGTTGGTTTTGTTGGGATATAGTTTCTCATTAAATATTGTAGTAAAATATACAATCTTTAACTTTAACTCTGGTTTTGTTTGACATCAAAATAAATTTTGAAATAATCTTATAATATCACATAGAAGTTTCGTACCTTTCATTTTCACTTCTGTGATCAGCAGATACTCGACTTAGTAACTCATCAGCTAGTCCTCGAGCTGCCTTGGCTAAACCCAACTTTAAATCTTCACAGTTTAATCTTATCATGTCAAAATGTTCAATACTTGGTAAACCCATGATTTCACCAGCCAAGTTACGGAATCTTTCAATATACTGAAATATCAATACATAGGCTTAAATAAGTTTACAAATAGAAGGTTATAAAATAACATCAAAGAAAAGTTTCGAAAAAAATGGAAAACTATTTGTTAAAAAAAAAAAATCTGACATAAAAAATTTGTTCAAACTTGAAAAGCACAATAAAATGTGCCATAAAGTATTTTTGCAATATATAAATTGAGAATTATTATTATTATTAAATGGTCCAAAAGAAACTAATGACAAATTCTTCTGTCTTACCTTACCTACTTGGTTTTATTTGCTTAATTTAGATACCGAAGAGGACTATATCTACAATTGTCAATTAGTTATTCATGATTGGTTTTTTATGCAAATCAATAAAAATTGATAAAACAATAATGCTAAACCAACCTCTGTATATTCATCAAAGGAATGTTCTTCAGCCATATAGGCATGGATTTCTTTTAATGCTTCACCATTAACAATATATTCATAAGTATCAACTGAAAATAATTAATTACAATATTCAAAGTACATATTCTTATTCATTAAAAACAATTGTTAATCATTCATGCTAAGATAGTAAAAAAGAACATCTGAATAATATTACATCAGGTTTACGTTTAAAGGGGAGGTAACTCCGCATAAATCTCCTTAACACAATATTATCTCCCCTTAGACCACAGGTCTGACTTTTCCTGTGATGTTAAGTCTGTAAAATGAACTGTTATACTTACAGAATTTTTGTAAATGCTGGGATGGAGCTTCAAAATAGTATGCTACCCTTTCTTTCAGTCTGGCTACAGCTGTATCCAGGATATGCTTAGCTATTGACACATCAGTATGTGTGACACTGCTGCCACCAGACAGCCATGATGATATAGTTGGTACTGACTGCATAGTTTTAGTGATTCTCGAAATAATAAATAAAACAGTTTCTTCCAGATCTTCTGATGGGGGATAAAACTGCATTTTATCATCATCAAATGTCAATTCCATTTTTAAAATGGGCAGATTTAATCTATTTTCTTCTTCAAACAACTGGACAAAACTATCTATAGTCCTCTCTAACAAGGCTTTTAGCTGAAAGATAAATATAATTAAACATACATTATTACGGTTTATACAGGATTTTAGCAATTATAAAAATTGGATTATTTTTTTGCAAAGTCACCAAAAGAGTGGTAAGTGGGTGTCTTATTGAAGAAAATGGCACGGAAGAGGGTGGAGGTAAAAAAAAAAAACCCAGAAAAACAATGGACTGGCAATTTCTGAAAAACTGATTTGACATACGGGAATTAGGAATTACTCTAGTTACATGCCATTTTCCTTAAATTCAATAAAAATAATAATGAGCAGTTCATATTAATTTTGGTCTTTTTTTAAATAATGAACTCACCTGATTAGAGATTAACGTTGTTATACAGTTATAAAAAGAATCTAATTTATCACCAGTTATAGTACGGAAATTATTTTTATCAGCAAATATATTTATAATTTTTGGATACCAGCTGAAAATTAGTAAAAAAAAACATAGTTTAAGATAATGTGCTAGAATAATCTTTCCCATATATATCACTTAAGTCTTGATGTGTCATTTTAGCACTATATGAATCATATGAACTATACGAATTAAAGTTGAATCTTTAAAAGGAATAACAGTCCAAAAATGATTCAATTCCGTTCTGTATTTATTTATAAAGCTATGATAATTGAAATTTCACCGATCTATGCTGCTTACTATAACAAGACGCCAATATCTTTTATTGGTAGCAAAGATTTCTGCTGGGCCTAGTTTAAATCCAACTGAATCCAAGCTGGGAGATTATCTCGAATTGGTTTTTTGATTTGTTTTCTTAATTAAATGTTAAATAATCAATCTGTGGATAAAGCTGTGAGAAATTTGATATATTAGTTAAAATGCAAATGGCTCATCAAATCTTTAACACCTCATTATGTAATACCTACTTGTGTAAAAGTTTATCTTCTGCTTTTTCTAGATCTATTATAGAATCATTTTTCAGACGTTCAAAATCTATTGGACCATTAGCTCTGGAAAATAAATTTTCAATAATTCATAAAAATGGCCGAATCTTTTTTTTTTTTCAGTACATCTCTTCATTTTCAAATTCAAAAGTTTCCAGTAAGCTTAGTGCAAAAACTATCATCAATGGAGATAATATAATTGTGTTAGCTACATGTTCAATTTGAAATAAAATATTGTGGACAGACCACAGAGAAGGAAATAGGGTTTCAACTGGGTTAATAAGACAGGAAGACTACAGAGAGAGAGAGAGAGAGAGAGAGAGAGAGAGAGAGAGGGTTTAATGTTCACTCAACATAAACTAGGTCATTTCGGGACTAATATAATATGGTTCAATTGTGCTAAGGAGTCTTTAGCACAAATGGGGTTTGACGTCCCACGCACCACACAAACTAGGTCACTTTGGGTCTAACATACAAGCGGGGAATCGAAACAATGCCACTGACTCAATGACAGATCTGATGATCTAAAGTGTATATGTTAAACCAATTTCCCCCCCCTAAAATAAACAACTTATCAGGCACATGCAATAGTATTTAGGGCCAAAGAAACAGTTCTTCGGAATCTTAATAAATAAATAGCTAAATTTTGCTTTAAAATTATATTTTTTCTCCCAAGAAATAGGAAACAAAATTATAATAGGTGTTCACAAAGAACAAAAATTTAAATTGGTGTGACCTTAAAGATAAAACTATGTATGTCTCTAAATAGGAATAATAAAGGTTTTAGTCATATGACTATGAAACTTACCTATATTGTGAGCAGTCTACTAATACCATACTACCCAATGTAGTTTGACACATTAATAATACTTGTTGCATTGTGGGATGTAACAGATGAAGATTTGATCGTATTGTTTCACACGCTGTTATAAAGCTATTATGCCAAGGTCGAGAATAATCTAATCCTCTGAAGTGAAAATAAAAAATAAATATATTTTTAAAGGGATAATATTTCAACTGTATTAAAATGAAAAAGAACAGTTTAAAATGGTGAGATTATATACAGCACAATTATTGGACCAGAAACTGGGCCCCAAGCATTACTCATCTTGTTCTTTCTCTTGGGGGTGACATGCTCATCGAAAAAAATGTAAGGCTCTGCCAATTCAAGTACAATCGACATGAAACTTGGCATGCTTTCTCTTGGACAAAGGAGCATCAACTTATGAGCTTTGATTTATGATTTGACTTCACAATTCCAAAAGAGGTTGCGATGACGTTCTACTCGGTTCCTGGTCCATAATACCTTGTATTTCTAAAGAGGATGCCTATAATGTTACTTACTCTGTTTCTTCGGGTGGTGGACCAGCTTCCTCATTTTCTAGACCTTTCACTTCAGGTTTAACCAATACATGCTGAACTGTAAAAAAATAATTTAGCAATCTTTAACATGTTGTTATCTATCTAACTAAAGTTTAATCATTATTAATCTACAAGATTTTACAACGACCAATTTTTAGACAATGGAATGGGGTTCAATGTCAATGCTTGGGAGAGAACTTTGATTTTTTGTCTTTTGGGGTCAGTATAGAGAGAGCAGAAATTTCAATCTCTGTATTTGGTTTTGAATACATCTCATAGACATTTTCCATAGAATAATAGTTATCTGGTTTTGATATATTCTCTAATTACATACCCATAGATTTCTTCATACTGGTTAAGAAATCTTGTCTTATTTCACCAAACAGTTCCTCCATACATTCCTTCTGTTGTTTCCCATGCATCAAATGGTCTGGTATCATTCTTGTAATATGCTGATCCCATTCTTTCTGCATTGGTGTTACAGGACCACTTTCTACACATTGCTTCAAAAACTGGTAATTCAACTGGAAAACAATTTGAATAACACAAACTTGTGGATAAATTTATTCATTCAAATCAAAATCAACCAAGAGAATTTTAATTTTGAAAAGTGATCAGTACCAATATTTATCTTCTGAAAACATAAGAATATGGTAAATTAAACAGTTCTGGACTCAATTTCAAATATATAAAGAATGACTGTAAAATTAAACTGATCAGATTTGTCAAAAGAAAAGTATTCTTAAAGGAAATTTATATGAGTATCTTGTTATAAATTAAGGTACACACTATTAGAATTGGGGTAAGAATTATGCTATATGTATAATTATAAGAATTAAGCTTGTATGTAGGGATATACACAAATTATAGGAATAAGAAATTTAAATACTTTAGTATTATTAGAGTGGGTGGTGTGGTAATGGGAGTATTATGGTTAGGCTATGGTTAGAGACTAGTGGGTGGGATGGTATAGGAGTATTATGGTTAGACTATGGTTGGAGACTAGTGGGTGGGATGGTAATGGGAATATTATGGCCAGGCTATGGTTAGAGACTAGTGAGTG
Organism: Patella vulgata; assembly: GCF_932274485.2. Taxonomy (NCBI): domain Eukaryota; kingdom Metazoa; phylum Mollusca; class Gastropoda; family Patellidae; genus Patella; species Patella vulgata. The sequence goes on from NC_065885.2 coordinate 13,894,841, forward strand.
GGATGGTAATGGGAGTATTATGGCCAGGCTATGGTTAGAGACTAGTGGGTGGGATGGTAATGGGAGTATTATGGTCAGGCTATGGTTAGACACTAGTGAGTGGGATGGTAATGGGAGTATTATGGTCAGGCTATGGTTGGAGACTAGTGGATGGGATGGTATAGTACATAAGGAGTATTATGGTTAGACTATGGTTAGAGACTAGTGGGTGGGATGTTAAAACATGTTTTATGGTTTGGCTATGGTTAGGGACTAGAGGATGGGATGGTAATGTGAGTATTATGGCTAGGTTATGGTTAGAGACTAGAGGATGAGGTTGTTAATGGGAATATGATGGTTAGGCTATGGTTATAGACCAGCGGATGAAACGGTAATGAGAGTATTATGGTTAGACTATGGCTAGAGACAAGAGGATGGGGTGTTAATACAAGTGTTATGGTTAGAGTCTAGAGGATGGGGATGGTAATACAAGTTCCATGGTTAGACTATCGTTAGAGACTTGTGGTACTGGAAAGTTAATACAGATGTATCTAGCCAGCTATCAGTCTACCACCAACTTACCCTGGTATTTCTATCACTACTCATCATCTGTACAAAGTTATAAAATATCATAAATTAATCTTTACAAACAAATCATTATTTTTACGAAAGAATATCATTTATTCGGTCATAATTTCATTTATTGTATAACATTAAAAAACACTGTAAATATAATTAATGTATGTGTACTATACTTTCACCCCTCTTCACAAAGTGTCAAGTTTATGACAGAACAATCCTAGGATATGAGACTACATACTGTAACTATCGTAGGGCTCTAGTACAACAAAATGTGGGTTTTTATAGGATACACTACCCTCTGGATATTATACAGACATAAAAGAAATGATTAAAATAATATATAAAAATGATCTGTTGACTTTTAACTCAGTGATAGGTGGTTATTTTTTGATTTAATGGAATAGACGGACATTTAATGTTAGGTGACCAAACAGTTAGAGAAGTAAAATGTGAATACGTAGTAGTTCTTCTCCGACCCAACAATGTGCGATACATTTCACAATCACGAAGCAAATCATAGAAAGTCTTCATTACCCAATATCAGAAATATATTGGTTATCTAAATGAACAGTCCACTTCTTAGTAGATGGTGAGTACAAAAAAAAATATTTGTTTTTGCTACCAGATATCTCTTTTATGCTTCAAATATTGGGAAATGTTTTGGACCCATTTGGAATTCAATAATACTGCCTGACTATTTGGGAGATGTTCAACGATCCTCTAATTGGTCTAAATAGTGAATGGTTTTGCTGGCACCATCAAAGAGGAAAAGGTAAACAGAATTGATATGCTGTATCAATGTTTTTGAGATGATGAGATAACTGGTTGGGTAAGATCACAAAATCTACAAGCTGTTTCTTCTTAAATATTTAACTGTGCTGAAAATGTTATTCACAACAAAAGCATGCCCACCACATTTAACACAAAACACACATTTCAATAGCTTGATATACTTCAAGGCAGGAAACCACAGCACAATGAAATAAATTGAAAACCATATAGATGGGGAATCATTACTGGCAATTGTCTACCATCGAGGAGGGGTGGGCTGGGGAGGTGTGTTATGTTAGAAATGTGCATAGTTGAATGGAATGAAATGGTGTTATGATGTCTCATCAACACAATACCTTGGTCATTTTGGGACAAACATATGGCAATTTTTATTTCTCTGGTTACCTGTGTAGTGTGAGTTAGGAATATTTTGCAGGGTGAAGGCTGGACTTGAAGAATCAAGAGTCCAACACCTTAACACTTGAATACCGTGGCCCAGGGTATGTTAAGTGATAGTGATACACTTAAAGGAGCTAAATCTCTATTCTTTGACACCTAGATATGGACACAAATAGGTCGCAATTTACATTCTATCGTTTCTGTTTTTACTGTAATTTCTAATCAGTTATGTTTGGAGAAATATGCAAAGAGTCCAAATTGAATGGTAGTCTTTAGCGTCTGGTTATTCTAGTTTACACCGGTAATATTCTGCTACGTGGGATATGTTTAGCCTCGTTCACCGAGTCGCTTCATTACAAATGGAGAGAGAGAGCGAGAGAGAATGGGGTTGAATGTCCACTCAACACACACTACGTCATTTCGGGATAAACACATGGTTCAATTTTATATCAATAATTCAAAACCACGCCAGTTGACTCATTACAAATGGTGCTCAAAAGCATTCTGGCACGTGATTCGTGTGCGAATTTTAAAATTTTCATTTTGTCAAAATTTTGGATATCAAAAGCCCATGTTTGGACGGTAAGATATCAGCATTAATCAATGTTGATCTAAATTGACCAATAAGTCATGTATGCAATGTCGAAGACTTAGGATGATATCGAGTTGCCTCCTTTAATTATTTTGTCTAAAAATGAAAAACAGGTGCAATACTCAGGTACAAAATAATGGATGTTATTACAATTTAACACACAAAAAAGTCAAGAAGAGAAAAATACTTTACCATGCTGCTAAATGGATTCTGAGATTAAAATTTGTATGAATGATCAATAAACAGGATTTAGACATTGGTAAATTAAAAAGAAGTAAAAAATAAATTAATGGTAAAGCCACATGAAGAACAAATGAGGAGACAAAGATTGGACATGTAAGAAAAACAGGATCATAATCTTAAAAAGTTGGATGGGCAAATATTCTAATTTGACAATTTTTGATCTAAATTAATAAATGATTAGACGGATTACCTCTGCTGGATATTTGGGACTAGGAGGTCTATCTAAAACTCTCACTGTTTTAGATTTGGTATCATTCATAGTTTTTATGGCATTATCTTGTCTAAAATATAAAGATACAGTAACTGTTATTATCATTATTATTAAGGAACATGGTCTAGTAGTTCAGATGGGACAAAAACTGAAGTCATGTGTACAAACTAGTGTGCACGCAAAAGAACCCTTGTTATCCAGGCAAAATTCCACTTATTATAGCACATTGCATTGTGTATAAGGAAGTAAATGGCTTTTCGGTTAACTGGTCACGGTTCGGTTGTACTGGTGAACCAGTTCAAAAAATTACTAACCGGTATTCGTTTCCATATCATACCTGACCTTCAAAATTGTTTATATTATCAAAAGAGCCTACGGTGCTGAGCCGATGGGGTCAAACTTGATAACATACAGGTCACTACTGGTACTATACAGCATGGCTTGTGAAAGGAACGCGTGTAGTAAATAATTTTGAACCGTTACATCCTTAATTGTGTATACCCTACTTCATTATCCCAGTTGGTGCAGAAAAGTAGGATGTTAAATTTGATTTTGGTAATTGACATGTCATATTTATGCAATAGACCAGTGCTAGGTAGGCTATTGGTCACGATAAATATTCACATCACATATATTTATAACAAGAAAAATTAGATACAAAGAATACATTAATGTAAGGTTAATATTTTAAAATAAGTAGAACTTCAAAATTCTGATGTCATGAGAAGAGTTTTTCAGTGTAATGTATGGCAATTTGTACCAGAAATCTTTCAATTAATGTGATAGTTTAAAATAAAATAGTATATACAATATCATATTAGGTGCTTACAAAATAATAAATATGTTCGCCTTGTAGTGTATATTCTGACTAATTGTTTTTCCTTGATCTTGTATTTTTAATTGAAAATTTTCTGGTTTAAATTATTGCGTTGATCTTAAAGTTCATTATATCAAGTTTTCTTTAGCAACAAGTTTCTGGTTTCAAGACCTCAGAATTACAATTTGTTGATAAAACGAAAATAGACTAGGCTACATTCACAAACTTACAATATCTGCATCAAAAGAGCTTGTTTATGATTAGCTAATCTAAATGTCATTAATTTGCTGTCTGAATACGGATCATCTTTAGATGATACAGGCTTTTTGATTGGTGGTAATCTTGGATAGCCATCTGGACCTATACCACCTAGTTTTGTACGGTCTCTTTTTAATGATCTTTCAGTTCCTTCTGATTTCAAGGCAGGATAATCTCCATTCATTGCAGCCATCTGAAAAAAACAAATAAGCTTATTATAATAAACATTGAAAAATTTGGGCTTGCCTCAATCTTTTATTTAGCCACTTCCAGTTTGTGGTACTGTAGGTTTATCTTTTTAAAAAAATGATGCCAGTGAGTCACAGATATTAAATTAAATACCGTAAATGTCATAAATCAAGGGTTTTTGTCTTGATTTTGCCCGAGGAAGATCCCAAGGATTTTCCTATGTGGTTGTCATGTGCCCGAACGGAGCTGGCAATTAAAGTGTTTATTTATTTGTCATTTGGATGGGATGAAAGGCTAGGCTAAAGCAACTAACTAAAGGCAATATAAAATTAGAAATAAATAACTTCAGTCTTCTTACTTAATTACTTTAAGTAAGCTTTTATAATACCGTAGCCTAAGATAAGCCTAATAAAAAAAAAGAGTGTTGCCTAGTAAATCTTTGAGGCTTATCTTCTTCAAGAATCTAACAACATTTTAAAGAAGACTGTAGATCTAGCCTAGTTTAAGTTAATATATGAGTGACTAGCTAGGCCTAGTATAACATAAGAATCAGTAAGAAAAAAAGGAGAGAAAAAACAAACTACTAGCCTAGTACTAAGACTAAGACTCAGAGAGTGTTTCTTATATTAATTACCCAGTCCAAACAACTTACTTTGTGATGTTCTTACTTTGGCTGTATTATTTCAAAGATGCTCTATATTTCCGTTAGCATTATGTTTTCCGATTCTTCGAAATGGAAACGAAGAAATCGGTTTATTTTCCGATTTGTTGATATTATCAACTTCCAGTGTTAACGTTAACAAGAGCTATGGCGGTTTTTGTGTAACGTGAAAGGTGATTGGCTAATCAACAAACTGCGACCAACCACAGATACAGTTATATCTAGCGATGGCGGCCCACCATAGCAACTAATGGATCAATACAACAGGTTTTTAATGGCTGCCTTTGTGTGATAGCAGGTTTGACGGATCCCCTCATGTAAGTTCTTTTACACTACCTATTTATGTTATTTTTGATTAGTTTGGTCAATTTTATAATGTTCAACGTAACTGATACAACATATATAAAAAAAATAGACTAGCTAAATAAACTGTCTCTGCAGTTAGGCCTAGATCAAATCGAAGTCCAGGCCCTACAGTCTTCTTCTTAATCTTAATTAGTTCTTATCGCAGTAGGCTTAGTTGGGCCAAATTTGCCAAAACTTAAATAATAGAAAAAGAGATACTAAGATAAGACCAATCTGCCGCCATAGCGAAAGCAAAGAGTATAATAGCGATATCACGAAAAGTTCAGTGGCGGCCCAGGCCAGGGTGGCATGTGTTGGGGGTGGGGGGGGGGGCGGTAAAGGATATGTATGTGGGATCCAGATTAATCGTCCCGAGATCTCCCACTCAGTCTCAGCTCTTCCTCCAATACCTGTTCCAACCCCTAACTAGTGGAAAATAAACCTGACTTGACCGCAGTATTGAGTGGTTTAAACAATTTCCCATAAATACCGGTAAGGATTTTGCACTGTTAATTAATATTATTATTTCCTTTTATGTTAACTAAAATGATGTTATTAATGATTTAATTGTTCACAACTCGAATGATATTTTAGAGTTATTTCCTGAGTCCTTTTGAACAGATATTGGCGACTCCAGCATCGACAAAATGGCTGAGTATTGGTCGATACCGATAGGCCTCTTATCGGCCAATTACCGATGTTAAAACTGATTATATTAGACCATCACTACTTCTAAATCTTGTTAAAGATACCTCCCCAAGGAAAAACTGGGTAATTTGATGGTATATTTCGACTAAAAACATATTCAAACTAATTTATCTGTCAAACCCCTCTGTAGACTGACTATTCGCGAGGAAATACCCCACAAGCTAAAAAAAATCTATTAAAAGAAGTCATGTGACTTGGTTGTCATGGTAACTAGCAACGGGTGCGAAGCCGGAGGAGAATTCATTGCACATAAAAGATGATTTTGTCTTTAATCGCTGTCCATTTCATAAATATTGACGCCTAATTAAATAAATTCTCTGATTATCCATCAAGCAAGTAGGTCAGACCTACACGTGCAACCTTTGATGTCACTCAAGCAGACAGCCCTTAATTGTCGGGCTGCCAATTAATAACAGTCTCTCATTTTTGTCCTCCATGGGTGTTTTTCAAGGAATCCAGTATTATTCTGGTTAGATTGGTTGACTCTACTTTCCATACCGTACCAAAATTGACATAGTTTTATTGGAAATAACCACTCGATAAATACTTTTGTGGGATCTTTAAAATAAGGATATGTAGTCAAAACAGTTTGTTACATTTTCTATAGTAATGGTAATTGACATCTCAAAATTGATACATGTACTTTTGTTATTGATTATTTCTTATCAACCAAAACATTGCCATGGTGTTATTATATCCACTTTATAAATTGTAGATTGACGATGGTAACCAATTTATGATTAGATTTAAAAGCAAAATAGTATCGTATATTTTTATGATGTGTTTTTAACTGCAAGAGATATTTTTAAATGATAATCTCTTAAATTAATAATCCACAAATGACAATGGTAACACATGACTACTAAGATTATCTGTCAGTTTACTGATTGGTAATATAAGTTGAAAGAAGACAATAGGCCTACAGAGTAATCAGATAAGAGTGTTGACTGGTAATTTAATGGGTGTGTACATTAAGTCCATTGAGTGTCATTAAGGGGATTGACTGGATCAATTTTAATTAAAGAGGTTTTTATTTTCCAAGTATAAAAAAGTACTTCCACATCCAAATTTTTTATTTGGAAAAATTCATTAAATAAAATAAAGATATATAATATAAAACCTGTCAGACATTGAATAAATTAAGGTATTTATTGCATTTTATTTAGTGATTTGAAAACTAGTTTTGTCTATTATTCCTGTTATTTATAAATGACTATATCTTTGCTATGCCAATTAGATTTAGTTATTTATATGTGTCATTTTTGTAATGCATTACCAGCTTACCCGAACTCTGGTGGCTTTTATTTATTACAACTGTCATCATGTGGCTCCTTTTACTGCCTTACCACAGACTTTTTAATAATTATTATTCCTGAAATTCCAAAGAATATAGATATGCATTGGTACAGGCATAATAAAGACTGATAGTTTACAAAAATGGATTTAAATTTAAAGGAGCTAAATCGCTATTATTTAGGACCTAGAAATTGACCCATAGCAACACATATATAATAATGTAATCTGATGGTATATGAAATGATTTACATTCAATTGTTTCCGTTTTGACTCTTAATTTCAAATCAGTTAGATCCAGCGAAATACAGCACGAGTCTCAACCGAATAGAAATTTCTAGCGTCTGGTTATTCCAGTCTACTGCGCATGCTCTCATGGCGTCACCGTTTGACATGAGTTGTGGAATATGTCTAGCCCTGTTCATTCTGGTCACTTGTTACAAATGACGCTGAAACTAAAATAATCACAAATTATTTTTTTGTATTGCCTTTTTGTGGTATTTTATTAATTCATAGGTCTAGTTAGAAGTTACATTGTGCCAATGAAAATAGTTACTCTTATTTTCAGGTGACATCGGTTGAAAAATTAAACATGGCTGATCAAGAAGAGAATATTGTTGAGGAAACTCAGCCAACAGAAAATACAGAAATTATCCCAAATGAAGAACAGCCTGCACCCAATGATGAAACTACAGGAGTTGAAGCATCTCCTGGAGATCAGACACAGAATGATGCAGAAGAACCAACAGTAGATGACCAGACAATTGAAGAAACTCAAGGAACAGAAGAAAATGTAGCAGAAACAGTTGAAGATCAACCAGCAGTCACTGAACAACCAGAGGTTTCTGAGCAACCAGCAGCGGATACAGAACAGGCTGAAACGGACGATGTTCCCAAAGAAGATCAACCATCAGCAGAGGTAAAGGGAGATGATCCAGTGGAAGAGAAAGCAGAAGATGCTGCAGAGGAACAAAGAGAAGATGTAAAGATTGATGGTGAAGAAGAATCAAACCCAGTGGAAGAAAATGGTTCTGATCTGAAAAAAGACCAAAGTACAGAAACCAAAACTACAGAGGAAGCACCTCATCAAGATCAAGAAACAACAACTGCAGAAGAAATGAAAACAGAAGCAAAAGAAGGTGTTAGTTTTGATGCAACTGCCACAGGTCAGCTTTTAGCTTTGTTGTGATATACTTCATTTTATTTAATCATGCTTATTCATGTTCTTAGTAGAATAGCTTGATTCACAATGTCAATCAGAATAATGATGTATAAAAACATGATGTAAAGCAAACAGATTATGTTGTCATTGTCACATCGAGAAAGTGTGGCATATTTTTTCCGACAATCTAAAAACTTCAACAAATTACCACATTTTAAGATGATGTTTTATAATCAAAATATCACTTTTCTTTAAAATAAACACAATGGCAGTAAATAAGTAATGAATATTTAAATTTCATGTAAAAACTGCAATTTTCAATGACCTTGGAGAAGTTTTTACAAACCTTGTAAATGTAGGTTGTCAGAGAAAAATGCATAAGCTTAGTCATGTTTTCAACGAGACATGGCTATATTTGCTTAGTCCTGAAATCTCTCTCTCTCTCTCACTCTTTCTCTCTCTCTCTCTCATAAGCTTGTCTTCAGAAAAGTATGATATTAAATGCATTTTATTTGCTTTGTAAATTAATTGCCATAGAGGATAATATAACTTAAATTTTAATGTCTTTGTCATAAAATATGATAATTTTGATTTTTTTTTTTCAGTCAAGTTTGTATTAATGCCAAGTGGACAGGTTGTAACATTAGCTTGTACTCTGGGTCAAACAGTGCTACAACTTAAAGAACATTTCTCTTCGGAATTAAAGATGCCAGTATCAACAATTATTTTAATGTTTGATGGTTTGTAATTTAATTTACTTTTTTTAATTGTGGATAAATGCCTGGTGAATTTCTGGCAAAAGAAAAATGTATACAGTGATACAGAATCAATATCCTATCAATGCACTGAAGTCTATCTTATAGCGGCTTATATAAATAGTCTTCCTGTCGATTTTCGATTCCCCGGTTGTACATGACAAGGAGTAGGGTCACTTGTCCAACCTTGTGGGTTTTCTCAGGGTCCTCCGGCTTCCTCCCATTGCTAAAAACCCTTACACGCAACGCAAGTGAATTATTGAAATAAAATTGAACCATATGTTAGTCCCGAAATGACCTAGTCTGTGTCGAGTGAACATTAAACCCCATTCCTCTCTCTTTCTTTATTTCCCCAAATTTATAGGTACGACCTCACATAATTATTTTAATTAGGATAATTTGAATTTTATCTTTGATATAGATTTTCCCAGAGTTACATAGATTCTTTAATACTGGTACTTTCAATCTGTCAGAAGTCAAATGAAATGTTCAGATTTTTTCCTGCTTCATGTACACATTATTCTTGCACACCAGAGTCATTCTTTGAGACATCTAATTGTGCGGTATTTTTTTTAGGTAAAGTTTTGCCTGATGATACAATATTAGCCAATTTAGGTGTGGGACCTAATGGTACAGTACAGTTAGAGATGCAGTCTGCGGATCCCGTCTCTACGCCTATTAAACCATACAGACCACGACAAGAATATCATATGCCTGATGTTATAACAGTTAAAGTTGAATCTGGTAAGAGTCATTTGGATAAGACATGTGTTAAGAATAGTCAGAATTTAAATCAGGAGAACCACAAAGCAATACCTGTAAGACAAACCTTCATGAGTGAGAATGTAAAAAAAAAATTTAACCAAAATAAGGGCGAAAATCCGGATAGAATTTTGGAAAATGCTAAAAATAGATCAAGTGTAGTGGGCAAACGGGAGCATACCAATACCATGGATAAATATTGATATTAAGGACACGTCTCAAGATTAGAATATCCCAGCCTCTCAGGTTGATATTCTTCTAGTGTAGGCTGACGGGGATACTACAGGATTCATCAAACTCCGTCCAATATGGAGTAATGGATGCCTGTAATACAAAACGAAGACGTCTGTTTAGTCATTGTATGATTAAAAAAAAACTGAAATCCTAATTACATGTTACTAGTGCATGATCATAAGAAATCAAAATTGAAAAAGGTTTTATTTAATACCAAAAGTTGATATAACCAATATAAGATTTAAAAATACATTATGGGAGATTAAAGAGCTGGCAGTTCTCACTATAATAGTTAAAAACTAGATAATGTAAAGGGAATTGGCTGAAAATTTTGGTCAAATTCATCCACTGTGAACCGAGAATTTAGCGATTGAATTTTCGACCTAGCCTCGATCATCATTACTAAAGTCGGTACAATAAAAAACATAGTCTCGATTATCTATTTCATGATTAAATCGTGAATGAAAGTTGAGCAGCAAATCAGATCCTAATCCAATAAATATCGCAGGCTAGCAATGACATCGAGAGTTGATTGTGGTCTGGACAAGTTAATTAATGTCTAATTAATAATTTAGATAACATTTCATGACCAAAGAAAGTCCTGAAATAGGCAGATTTAGCTCTTGCATAATGTATGTTTAATGAAATACTGTTTGTTTATTTAAAGAGGATGGTAAAGGCTATACTGATGTTGTTGTAGAAATAGAAAGATCTACAAAGAAAAAACCTTTCCTGGGTGGATACAGACACAAATCTACTGGCATAGAGTATCTCAATGCTTCTGCTCAGACTATGCCTAAAGTTCGACCACCTAATGTTTTAGAGAGGTACTGTCGTGACACCCAAACAGTTCATCAAATAAACAAACCTCAACAAACAGCCAATGATATGGCTACACAGATGACAAAAATTGGTGTTTATGTTTCCAACATGGAGGATAAACTGATGGTACCAGGAAAATACACATCAGCTGATGAATTTCATGCCATGAGATGGTCCAAGGTAAAATATTTTGGTTTATTTTTGACAGAAATTGTCTTTAAGATAACACTTATCAGTTTAAGCTATCTTTATTATGCATTTAGTTACATTTCTCATAGAGGCAGTATGCTATTCATTTAGCTTTAATTAAGGTCATACATTCATTTTATTCACATAGTTTTTGATAAGGAAATTAACGACCGATTGACCTGATTTTTTTTTTGTATCTTGACGAAAGAGATAACTCCCACTTTTGTTTTGATGCTGCTATTTATTTGTTTAATTTATTCCCAAATCTGAGCTTATAGATTAATAATATCAATCATTTTTTAATGCAACAAGGTTTTTCATCAGTGAAAAACAAATTGTTTGTGAAATCTGAAGTGGCAATAAAATTATATCATTTGTTGAAGACTAAAGAGAGGGGGGGGGGGCAGGGGTAACTCTTCTGGAATGAGCATTGTTGGCACTTGATTCACAGGTTTATTTGAGCTTAGTCCTGATATTATTGACATAAATACATTCAATAAAATCTATAGTTCTCGTCATTCACAACATGAACTTTTTAAAAAAGATCACTAGAATAATTCTATTGTGGGACATTTATATTTAACAATGCCTGTATAGGGCTCATCCCAAAAAAATTCTAGTTCTCAGATAATCCTTACCAAAAATTCTGATGTGGGAGAGAGGTTTATATCTTTGTATTTTTATTTTGTCAAAGGATCACTGCTGGCCTAAGCAACACATTTCTATTCAATACATTTATCTCATCACATGTTTTATAGGAATGTATGATTATCCAGTATCATTCATGATTGTCAGAAACATTTATGAGGGTTGTGTACTTGATAAATGAGTCTATGCCACATTTCTAAATTCATTCAAATTATATTGTGAGTTCTTTCCTGTAATGGGGAAAACATTAAGCGGTAATTAATGAGATTGTTTTTTTATTTTTATTTGAATGTCACTAGATATGGGAAAACAAGAAAAATAGAAATTGTCCATAAATTCCAATTAAAACATGGTAATGCACGGACTTTTTTCTATTTTTCTTGTTTTCTTGTTTTCTCTTATCTAGTGACAGTCAATTATTTTTTTGAATTGTCAGATATCCTCCCATAGTCTTATGTAACAACTTTTGGTCTTCAAAGGAATAATTAGTGTGTAGAAATTCGCCTGTGTTTCTGTTATCACTCGTCACTCCTGTTAGTATAGAAGGATAACTCGTGTTTTCCTATTGTGTTCGTCACTTCCCTTTCTTGAAATCTTCATAATGCACCTATCATAGCAATGATCTTTGTATTAAAATTGTATTTTGGACGTGTTTAACAAGTTCATATGTGATAATGACTGACACCAATATTGTCCTTTAAGAGATAGGGGATCATGTGGCTAAGTGGGTAAGGAGCTGGCTCGCTAGCCTGGAGGTCTGGTGTTCGATCCCTGCATTGGCCGAGAAAGTTCATCCAGATTTTCCGGCGCGGTTCCCCCTTGTCAGTGATGCAGGACGGAGGGCCTGACAAGGACAGCTGTCTAGTCCTTCGGATGATAAGAAAAACCAAGGTTCCGTGTATACATTGGAATGCACGTAAAAGATCCCTTGGCAGTTGGAATTCGATATAAGAGTAGGCGATAGTGCCGCAGCCCGGGCAAAATTTCCCTCATAGCACACTGTGTCGTATGCCCGTCTTCATTAGCCCAGGTTAGGAGCAGAACAGTAGGACGTTAAACCCCATTTCATTTCATTTCATTTCCTTTAAGTGATGCATGAATATCTGAAAACCATAATATTTTTGTCATATGGCCTGTTGTTACTGCTTTGTTTGAATCATTTAGACAATGATTTTGAATTTTATTAGTTTGTTCAATATAATTTCAGATTGTCATTATACAGAAGTATTATCGAAGATGGTTAGCCAGACGTTATGTACATAAATTAAGAGAGGAGAAACGTGCAAGAGTCGAGTGGGAACGTGCGGAAGAGTTGAGAAAAAAGAAAGAAAAAGAAGACAGAATAAAGAAAGAATTTGAAAGGAGAATGAATCCTAATTCCAAAGAAGATTTTGATCTTCTCTTCCATGCATTAGAAAGTAAGTTATGGAACACCTATTGCCACTTCTTATTTATTAGAGAAGTTTACATGGCTCAAATATTTTTCTACCTCTTACACAGATCAAAAGATTGGATAGTGAAAATTATAGGTGGTACAGACCTGTTATGACCATATCCCATTTATATCATGGTTCCCCCTTTGTTCGGGGTGCAGGACGGGAGGGGCTGGCAAGGGACAATGTATAGTTGTTTGGATGAGACAAAAAACTGAGATTCTGTGTACACATTGGTGTGCACATAAAAGATCCCTTGGCAGTTGGAATTCGATATCAGAGTAGGTCGTAGCACTGCTGTTTGGACAAAATTTTGCTCATAGCAAACTGTATGGCATATGTCTGTCTTCATTAGCCCATTTGGCGCAGAACAGTAGGACGTTAAACCTCGTTTCATTTCATTTCTGCAAAAGATGCCAATTAATGTTCACAAATTTTCAATTCGCCTTGTCTTTGCAAATATGGAATAGAATTGAACCATTTTATTATTCCTTTTAGAGATTTAACCTTCACACCATTTTAGTTTGTAAGTGATTCAAAATGCCTCAAATCATAATCAGAGACTTTAAGAAGTGAAGGCACTGCTCAACAATAACTCATATATAATACTGCTATCGACATGAAATGTTCAGGATTTATTCCAATAGCCAAAATAAGGCTAATTAGCAGTTTTAGGGGAAATTGCTGTATTGGTTACCATGGAAACAGAAAATTTAATTCTTATGCTTGTTCAACCAATCTGTCTGAAACTCACACATAATAGAATAGAAAAATACCCATTTTGTGCCAGATCGAAGAAACTGTTTAATTTTGATATGTCTAATTTTTTTCTGCTTATTCATAACAAGTTTATTTATTTATTTGTTTGTAGAATGGAGACAGGAAGAAATAGACAGGATATCCAACACATTGACAGGTGCCGAAAGGAAAGCAGCATTATGTATGTTATTAGATCAGGAAACCCAGTTGTTAGCAGCCATTGATAGACATAAACTAGAGGCAGATAAAAGTAATAAAACTAAAAGAATTCAAGATTTCTTAGCCAAGGTAGAACTTTCTAAAATATTTTTATACGCCCACATTTTCATGTGGATGTATATTGTCGTCGCCCCTGTCCGGACGTCCATCCTTCCACAATTGTTTGTGAACAGTCTACAGGTCACAATTTTTATCCGATTTCAATGAAACTTGAAATATAGGTTATACCCTAAGATCTTGGTTCCTTTCGATATTGGCATGTATCGGACTGTAACTTCATGGATTATGGCCCCTGATTGTACGAAAAATCACGTTTTTAGCCTGGGAACACTGTAGAGGTCACAATTTTTATCCGATTTCAATGAAACTTGAAATGTAAGTTTATAACACAAAGATCTTGGTTCCTTTCGATATTCGCACATATCGGACCGTAACTTCCTGAATTATGGCCCCTGATTGTACGAAAAATCGCATTTTTAGCTTGTGGACCCTATAGAGGTCATAATTTTTATCCGATTTAAAAAAATATATTATTATATCATCGTTACACCCTAAGGACGGCTGAGTTCGAATTTCGTGAAAATCGGCCCAAAACTGACAGACAAAATTACAATCTGATTAAAATACAGATCTATTTTTTGTTTCGTTTTTTTATACTTTCGATGGCCTACTGCATGGAGATCTGACCAGTTTTACTGAAAGGTTGCGTCAGGGATCGTACGAGCAGCTTTTGATCCTATGACGTCAGACATTGATTAATCAATCAGCATTGACGTTTCTAGTGGTTTATCCACCGTTTCGTGCAAGGCATACCAAGAAGTCGCCGGAACAGATAGTTTCATTGGCTAATACCTCACGCCATCCAGAACGCATGTTATATAGCAACTCTTCTAGATCCTAGTGTTGTACGAAATTTTAAGCCATAAAAAAAAACGGAACGAAATATGATTGTTTCAATTATATCAACATTTAAACATGCATTATGCGAGCCCTAAATCTGCCTGTTGCAGGCCTTTCTTTAGGCCTTAAATCTTATTTAAATAATTGATTAGACATTAATTAACTTATCAAGACCATAATCAACTCTCGATGCCATCTCATGCCTGTGATGTTTAGTGGATTTAAATTCGTTTTGTGGTGGATGAAATAACTGTAAAAATGGATTATCGAGACTGTTTCAAATCATAACAATGGTAGTAATGACGATCAAGGCTAGCCTTAAATGGGATCGCTAATATCTAGGTTCAGAGTGAAACAATTTGAATAAAATTTTCAGTGTATTCTCTTACGTTATCTATTTTTTTTAGCTATTATAGCAAGAACTGTCAGCTGTTTATCTAATCTTTCTTATAGATACATTATGGGAGATTCGATAACGAGTTGGCAGTTCTCACTATAATAGTTAAAAACTAGATAATGTAAAGGCAATTTGCTGAAAATTTCTTTCAAATTGATCCACTATGAACCGAGAACAAAGCGATTGAATTTCTGCCTAGCCTTGGTCATCATTACTAAAGAGAGTACGATAAACAGCATAGTCTCGATTATCCATTTAATCGTTAAATCGTGAAGGAAAGTTATGCAAACCACTAAGTTGATTATGGTCTGGATAGGTTAATTAATGTCTAATTGATAATTTAGATAACATTTCAGGCCTAAAGAAAGACCTGCAATAGACAGATTTAGCTCTTGCATAATGTATGTTTAATTCCCCTTTAATTCTGTTTTATTTCTTGATTGTTTACTTCACTTCATCTTAGACATTTCTTTATACGGTGCATTCAGATTGTGATTGGTCGACTCCAGGTTAACCTACAATACATGTGACACAGAAAATACTCTGAAAATTTTTCAAAAGCATTTCCTTGACTGTCTAAGCAGGCTGAAAAGGGCTATTATGCCAAGACAATAATAGCAATGTCTTTTTAAAAAATGTCTTTTATAGACTGGTTAATTTTTAAATTTCATTTTTTTTTTTTTTTTTATATCAGAGAATTCACTCTTGGAGATCTATTGCAAATATAGATGTATTATTAATTTTTTTATTTTCCAGACGGCATCTCCAAAGAAATGGAAGTCTAAAGATGGCAAGTATTTAGAAATGGATACGCCCTATACGATCCGAGCTAAAGAATTACAAGATATCTATAACAGTATAAATATGAAATATTTAACTCAAGATGAAAGACTGGATGTTCTTCTCACATTAAAACACACTGTCAAGGTAAAGAGAAAACCAGTCTCCATTTTGATTGAATAAACACATAAATGTACATTATATTATCAAAATTCACAGAAATGAAATGAAATGGGGTTAGACGTCCTACTTTTTTGCACCAACTAAGCTAATGAAGACATGCATGTGCCATACAATGTGCTATGAGGGAAATTTTGTCTGGATGAGCATGCTCCAAGCGGTGTGGTATGAGGGAAATTTTGCATGGACAGCTGTGCTAATGTCTACCAATATTTTGAATTCCCTCTGTCAAGAGTTTTTTTATGCGGCCAATGTGTACATGGGACCTTGTTTTTTTTGTCCCATCCAGACGACTACGCATTGTCCCTTGCCAGGCCCTCCTTCCTACACCACGGCCAACACCGGAATCAAACATGGGACTGCTAGGTTAGCGAGCGAACATCCTACTGAATCACCGTGGTTCCCATCAAAATACACAACTCAGAGGTTGAAACACTGTCAATATTTGATTGAACAAACTCGAAACGATGAATTAACATACACAAGACATGCTGGGCCCTTATTCACGAAAACTTAAACTAAGTTACAACCGAAATTTTAAGAAATACTGCAACTTCATTGGATATATGCAAATTGATTTTACTGGTCAGCCAATCAAATTGCAGGAATTTTTCAAATTTCGATTGTATCTTAGTTTGAGTTTTCGTGAATAAGGGCCCTGATATGAGTGATGTTGTGTATGCATGATCACATTAATAAATCTAGATAATACACAATGAAAAGTACTCTTAAAATAAAAACAAACCCAAATTGGTCCAAAAATCAGTTCCAAAATGAGTCATATAGCCATTTGATGTTTACATTAGTTTATATTGAATTTTATTTTGCAATGTCATTGACTGAGTAATTGTTTGAAATAGATTTGATTTAAATTTACTGACATCTCGGTCAGTTCTAATTGCTTATATGTCTTTTTGTAATACACAAAGTCTGTTATTGAGTCAAGTGGTGTGGTTTCGATTCCCTGTGGATCCTCCACAGCTAAACCCCTCTAGACGCAAACGGATTATTGAAATAAAATTTAACTGAATGTTAGTCCCTACATGAACTACTTTGTGTCGAGTGGAGTTAATCTCTCTATCTCTCTGTTTGTAATATTGTAGTAGATAATAATAAATGTTATTATATTTACAGGAACATGATTGTAAATTAACACAAGAGATTATAGAGTTAATTGATCGAGAGGCTGATCTATTAATGAGAGGTGTAAAAGAAGATAATTTAGACGGATTACGTAAACGTATTTCTACACTCTTCCTACAATATATTAAAACACCTACGTTTAATCCCGAGGCCTCGAAATTACTTAAGGTTTGTATTGTTACTACTACAATTTTTGTCTGCGATATCACCTCGGTGGAAGCGGAGGTAAAATACAACTAACTCACACACTACTACAATGAAATAATCTCATCTTGTGTCAGGGAGCTGTAAAGGCTCAGTGAGTAAGACATTGACTCGCAAACCTGGAGGTCCCGTGTTTGATCCCATTGTTGGCTGAGGGAACCCATCAGGATTTTTCAGAGTGATTCCCCCTTGTCAGTGGTGCAAGATGAAGGACCTGGCAAAGGATAATGTATAGTTGTTTTGGATGGGACGAAACAACTGAGGTCCTGTGTAACATTGACATGCACATAAAAGAACCCTTGACAGTTGGAATTTGAAAGGAAAGTAGGCTGTAGTGCCGATTTCTGAGCAAAATTTTATTCATAGTACACTGTATGGCGTAAGCAGACCAACAGGACATTCAACCCCATTTCATTAATATCATCTCGGGTCAAAGCTAATTAAATTGCTTCATATAACCCTGGTGAGTTAAATTAAGTTATCTGCAGGCTGTCTTGCCAGTAACTATACTGTAATTACTAATTTGAGGTAAACCACATGGGATTTGTTACAGCTTGTGAATGTGAATGACTGAAATGTGAATTGAAATGTACAAACTAAATGTTCATGTTTTTAAACCAATGTGCTAGCCTCTCTCTCTCTCTCTCTCTCTCTCTCTCTTTCTCTCTCTCAAGATAGTACTTATGTAAATTCATCGAATGAAAAGTGATATCAGGTGGTCTGGACAGAGTAAGCATGTCCTGTCCTATATTTGACACCTAACACTGCTGGGGATCACATGGCTAAGTGGGTAAGACGCTAGCTCGCTAGCCTGGAGGTCGGGTGTTCGATCCCTGCATTGGCCGAGAAAGTTCATCCAGATTTTCCGGCGTGGTTCTCCCTTGTCAGTGATGCAGGACGGAGGGGCTGACAAGGAAAGCTGTCTAGTCGTTCGGATGGGATGAAAAACCGAGGTCCCGTGTACACATTGGCGTGCACGTAAAAGATCCCTTGGCAGTTGGAATTCGATATAAGAGTAGGCCGTAGTGCCGCTGTCCGGGCAAAATTTCCCTCATAGCACACTGTATGGCGTATGCCCGTCTTCATTAGCCCAGGTTAGGAGCAGAACAGTAGGATGTTAAACTCCATTTCATTTCTTTTCATTTCCTATCACTGCTGAGTAAAATTATACATAAATGCAACCTATGTAAGAAAAACAATTTTTTATCTGTTTCAGGTTCCACAAGATCCTTCTACCCTCCGTAAAAATATTTATTTCTGTCCTAGTTGTAACAATTATCTACCTTCAACAGAATTCCCCTTATCATCAAACTCGACAAATGTTGGTAAATGTCGTCGATGCAACAAGATTGATAACGATGCTAGAGTTCGTCAAGATTTCAGCCATTATAGATATATGCTCAAATCATTACGTCGAGCAGAAGAGACTTATAATGATGGCTCAGAAATCGCTTTCTTACTTCAGGTATGTTAAATATTTTATTAAGAACAGTTTTAATAAGGCCATCCTTTGAAAATAAATGGTTTCCTGTCCACTGATTGGGGTAAAAAAAAAAGGAACAGTATGAAGCAAATGGAAATTTTTTCAGGAGCCAGTGAGAAACAAATGAATTCAAGGAGTCATGTTGCCTAGGCAACCACTTGGGGTTTCTCAGCTTTCCTCCCACTGCTAAAGACCCCTGCTAATGAATGAGTTAGTTTTATTCGCAAAATGACACAGTTTGTGGCCGTAAATTCCCATTTCTCTTTCTCTCTTAAAACGATGCCATGACGCATACAGAATAATTTAAAGTGAGTCGAGGAAGTTCTTCCAAGATCATACGATTGAAAAAACAATTTTAAAAAAAATCAGATTTGACATTTAATACCACAAGTGAACAACTAAAGAGTTCAAACAAAAATGCTATTAGTTTCGGAAAATGTGCTCAGGAGTACTTGTCTGGCTCTCACCCAAGCTATATACCACTGCTGTTTATTGGAAAAATTTGTTGAGAACACTATTTATAGATAAATGCTTTGAGAGTATGTTCACAGATGAAGAACTTATCGCCCCATCAGAACCACTGAGCTGCACATGTGTTGAGAACACTATTTATAGATAAATATAATGAAAATTTAAGTTAACCTTATCCTCATGTGCATCAGGGGGGTTGGATGGCCGAATGGTTAGGGCGTGCGCACTGTATCATAAGGCCTGTCATTGAGTCAACTAGCGTGGTTTCGAATCCCCGGTTTTATGTGACAAGGTGTAGGGTCGCTAAAGACCCCTATGCGCAAGCCAATTATTGAAATAAAATAAAACCATATGTTAGTCCCAAAATGACGTAGTTTGTGTCGAGTGGACGTTAAACCCCATTTCTTTCTTTCTTTCATGTGCATCCTCTTAGTTTATTCAAATGAATTTTGTTTTATAGAAAATATCTATTACTGTTTTTAATTAGTTTTTAGAAAAATATTACTTAAGAAAAAGAAAACCAAAACTTGTCTTTGTTTGATGTCATATTTTTTAATGAATTAAATTTTAAAAAGATCATTTAAAAGACTTTATGTCTCTTGTAGCTAAAACATAAAAGAAATTTATGTTAACAAGATTATACTGATACTGTTTCCCATTCAGTCAGTTTCTTCAGTGGCAAGAAATTAATGCTGCTGTATGTCCCCAGTAGCTCAGTGAGTAAGATGTTGGCTCACTAACCAGGATGTCCGTGTTCGATCCCTGCTTTGGCCGAGAAAGTTCATTGGGATTTTCTGACGTGGTTCCCCCTTGTCAGTGGTGTAGGACGGAGTACCTTACAAGCGAAAATGTATAATCAGTCAGATGGGACAAAAAACCAAAGTCCTGCATACACATTGGGCATTAGTCAATTTGGGACTAACATGGTTCAATTTTTTTTTAATAGGGGTCTTTAGCTGTGGGAGGAAACTGAAGCACCCGGAGAAACCCCCAAGAGGTTGGATAGGTGCCCCCCCCCCCCCCCCCGACAAACTCACGGACACAATTTGCACAGAGTTCTTTTACCCTATACTATAAATTGTTGCAAACAGTATTTTCAGAAACTGATCAAATTAAACCAATGATGTTAGAATTTGATAAAAGAAAGAAAGAGTCTGACTTTCTTGGAAAATATCAAATCAAAATGATTAAATTATACATCAATGACACATGTATGTTGTGTTTCTATAGAAAAACCTATTTAATTCAGGTGACTGACATTTTCTTTTTCTTGACCTACAATGTATTTGTTTCTGTTTTGTCTGGCACTTGGATTGCTTCATCTAAAATTGCAGTTCAACTATCCGGTCTTATAATTTTTTTTTTTTTTTTACAGGAAACAGACCTGAGATATTTGGTTGAAAATATCTGGAATGGTCAGAGTGTACTGAGTGCCTGGGAAGACTTGTATGATTTGGTGATGATCAGATGGAACAAACATGAAGAGTGGTCTCCCTGGAACTGTATTTTATTAACAAAAGATGAAGCCTCGGCTCACGATAAATTGTCAGCATTAGAAGAGGTAAAGTTACAAATTTTTCTTCTTTGTTTTTGTATTAAAGTAGCTAAGTCTTTAACTCAATATCATTCACAGTCTTCGACACTAATAATGTCAATTTACCAGGAATATATGGGCTTTTGATATCCAATATTTAAAACAAAATAAACATTTTTCTTTTTACCATTGGTGCACAAATCTTGTACCAGAATCCGTTTCAGCACCATTTGTAACAAGAGACTTGAAGAACAAAGGTAGACATATTCCACAAGTTATAAACAGTGACACCATATTCTTATCAGAAGAGAATGCGCAATTAAATACTACCGTTGTAGACTGGAACAACTAGAGATTATCATTTGATTGAGACTTTTCTCGTATTTTGCGGAACATAACTGACTTAAAATTTGAGTAAAAACGGAAGCAATTAAATGTAAATCAGTTTATATACATTCATATTACGTTATTATATTTGTTGCGACCCAATTTCTAGGTTCCAATTATTAGCGATTTAGCTCTTTTAATTGACACGATCTGATGAATGTGTGGGATAGATTTTCATGTCTAGTTCTTTTCTTTGTATATTAAAGATTCATCAGTCTAGCCCTGTTCTTATCTTACATAAAACTAAGATTTATTAACCTGTAATTAGTCTAGTTAATGTAAAACTGAGTCTGATGTATTATATAATAATACCCAGTTATTTAGCTCATGATAACAGTTCATTTCATGAGTTAACTTATCCAGTGAGACAGACAGCCAATATTAAACGTTAGGCCAATAAAAAAAAAAATCATTTATTTGAAGTTAAATAGGCTTGTAAAGATTATTATTTTATAGATTTATATTATCTGAAATTTACCTGTTTATTTTAAGATTAAAGATACATTATTTAAGAATTAGAGAGAGAGAGAGAAATGGGGTTTAACATCCACTCGACACAAACTAGGTCATTTCGGGACTAACATATGGTTTAATTTTATTTCAATAATTCGCTTGCGCGTAGGGGTCTTTAGCAGTGGGAGGAAACCGGTTAAGAATTAGAGCTGGCCGTTCTTGCTATAATACTTCAAAGATAAATCATGAAAAATGAATATTGAAAATTTGAGTCAAATTACTGTAATCTTTGCAAAGTTATGAGTGTTTAAAGTTTTGACAAAATTTAGGGTAGATTGTTTATTATCGTAGTAATGATACTTGACAGTCAAGACTAATTCTATTTTATCGTTAAACTCTTAAATGGCTGCATCAATCTAATCTACATAAGATTATAACAAAACATTATATAACGTTATATAATTTTAGACCAAAAACAATTTTCATTAATTATATAAAGACAAATTAACTCTAATGAGATTAATTTAAATTTTATGAAATGTACCTGTTCATTTGAAGATTAAGAAGATTTAATATAACTTAATTCTTTTGCTTTTTAGGGTTATGGTCAAGTTTTTATACACAAGATCAAACAGAAACAGACTTTAGCCAGGAATTATTTCTCAAGATTACCAGGAATGGCTGAAATAATACGACAGAGGGCAGGGCAGCGTGATATGGGATCGAGAGGGCCATCAGTAGCAGGAACAGCTGTGTCAAGAATGCCACAGAAAGTTTAAAACTATCTAGAAAATATATTCCTGAAAATGTTGATTATAACTGCGTTTTAAATATCAATAATGATGGGAATCCTGATCTTATCTGAGAAAACTGAACAATTTAGTTAATTGAAGTATAAACAATTGCTTTTTTAAATTTGATTTGATTCCTGAGGGTTTTTTTAAGGAATGAAAGAGATACAAAGACACTAACTGGAATATTCTTGAAGCAAGTCTTTTAAAAGTAATGTTCATTGTTATTTTCTTTTTAAACAAGAAAATGTTTTTACTATTATTTTATTTCTGAATGTTAAGGATTAAATATGTAAGTAAGAAAGTGATATATTTTATTGTATATAGTCTATATTTGTATATGTAACGATTATTTATTGTAGGATTTACTGATTTTAAAACTATCTATTCTATATTAGTTTACTATTATCTAAATAAACAACAATATACAGAAAGATATATTCTAGTGGCTTTTATTAATGTTTTCCATTTGAGTTTACATGATTGGGAGGGCACACCACTTTTTAAACTGATCAAGGGGTGCATTCGTTAGGAGACAGCCCGGGGCCCCCTTGCACTGCTAGTGTTACACAGGTTTTGATAAGAGACTGACCCTTGTTTACTTGTTGCATAAAACAATAACAAGTCAAATTTCCAAGGTCAGTATCCTTTAATTGGGTGCACATGAGGGACTTTAAGAATTGGCTGCGCCTGTACGGTACATGGCTTAACTTTACTAGGAATATGGACCATCTGTAGCTACATGGTTTAATTTATCAGATGTAAAGGGCCGCCAATCAACCCGAGAATATTACCATACCCGCAGAATCCTTCGCAGTCCACACCTGGTCTCCCAAGCACTTGGGCAGAAATTACGCCAAGAAATAGAGGTGCCACCACATAAACCTATGATGTGCTCCAAAGAACAAATGAGAATAACCATGGTCTGATCCCTACAAAATTATACGAGTTACGTCTCTTGTCTGAAACTGTCCCTGGCGACAATGCGCGGACTTTTTAAGATCATCGGATGTCATCGTCCTTGAAAAGATACACCGCGTTATTGCTAGTGTTTCAGGAATATAGGCTCTTATTACAGCCAAGGAACTAACCTCTTATAGTCCTTTTAACATGTGACAATTGGTATCGATCTTTATCCCCCTTTTGTATTTGTCAATAAGGATATAATAAAGTCGAGACGGAAAAGTATAAGGGCCTTCGCTAATTTATACGCGTACATTAATAAGTCATAATCTGTTGAAACGACCATTGTGTATGACAAATGGTATTGTTCTCTAACCCATTTCATATTTTGTATTTGTTTTGGGATTGTTTTTTTTTCTCTTTCTTTTGTTAGATTTTAAGGAAGATAAATATTTACAAGGAAAATTATTTTTCCTGTAAAACAGAACACATAGAGGTAACTAAGGTGAACATAGTTTATTATGAATAACAATACACAGTTAGTTATAATATTGTGTTTTTATTATAACCTACTTTGCGGCAAGAACATAACATGGCACTTTACAATATAACATATACAACTTCATACATTATTCTTAAACTTCTCATGTCATAATATTTCGACATCAGTTGCAATTATTTGTCCAATCTCAATCATTTGCTTACTTTCAATTATTTGCCCAATCTCAGTTATTCGCTTTTAAACTAAATTTCAATAATTTGATCAATCTCAATTATTTGCTCAATTTCAATTATTTTCCAATTTCAACCATAAATTTGCTCAATATTAATTAGTCCCATTCAACAACAATCAAATCCATTACAAAACCAGCTGCTATATTTTCAAGATCTCTTTCTAATCATAAATATTTTTGGGTAACTTTCTATGGCAGTCTCAGAGTCAACCCGACTACTAATATGGACACCTCTCCCCGCCAATGTTCAACTACATTGTACTTCAACCACAAGATCAATGTAATGGAACAATACAGTTAATTAAACTGCATTCAAACTAAGGCAGCATAAAGCACTAGATGTAAAGTCTAGTCTTTCAAATGTCACATACTTCCATACAATCTTAGATTTTAGGAGCACCCGATGGATGGCCACCCTTAGTTTGTTCAAACTTTGTAGTACTGCTGTATTAAAATAAAATCATTCACTCCATATATTTGTAAGTATTATAGTAAATGCAAGCATGATAGTAAGAACAACAGTATTACAGTAAGATCATCAGTATTACAGTAACGTCAACAATATTACAGTAAGATCACCAGTATTACAGTAAGAACACCCGTATTACAGTAAGATCACCTGTATTGCAGTAAGATCATCAATATTACAGTAAATCATCAGTATTACAGTAAGGTCACCAGTAGTACAGTAAGATCATCAGTATTACAGTAAGTAATCAGTATTACTGTAAATCATCAGTATTACAGTAAACGATGATCTGTGATAAATAATAGTCCGTTTGATAACAAAGAATTACTGTAAATCATCGATATAACAGTATTATGCTAAATAAATAACTCTGGTATTACAGTAAATTATCACCAGTATTTCCATAAATTTTCCTTATTTAATATCAGCAAACAATATCAGTATGACATCAAAAAATTATCTTAAAACTATTACAGTAAATCATCTGTATTACAATTAATAATTAGTATTACAGTAAACAATCTTATTTATAACAGTACATTATCATGTTAGATCTTTACATAAAGGCACAATACAAACAATATTAAATAACTTCATGAACAATCGATTAATATAATTATGTACAGCTCGATCACAGAGCACATTATTTATTTACAAATATAGATTTACATCATAGAAACACGTGTACACGTACAAGGCTGATGAGCTAGGTGGGAGAGGCCAAATGTTAAAAATGATTACTATAGTGAATGTATTTGTGAACGAATTTAGATATTTATAAAACAAAAACTGCATTCATGATCTCAAAATATCAAAGACATCATTTACACATATGTTGAATATTTACGATAATTATGATTCACAATATTCATGGTGCCCTTCTCTATAATTAGGTCTATAAATAACTGATCTGTAAAATCAAACAATTCCGGATAATACGGAAGGAATTATATCCTACCAATGATTAAAGATCATATTCTGAGGTCACACGTTGACAATTTCTCATGTACTAAACCGATAATTTGCTAGCCGTGAGTTAAATATAGACGCACCCTGCAGCCGAAAGGTGGATGTCTTTATAGTTGATAATTTTAGCACCAGTATAATGAGAAAAGTTCGTGGGTCTTTTTAGACAATCAAACTCAACACATATAATTGGTAACATGGAATATCAAGTCAAATAAAATTCCATTTATTTTTTTCCAGGCTGTATACTCGACAAGGAGGTTTTTTTTTTTTATCTAATTAAAGGAAATGCGAGTACGTTATCTAAATTGATGGAATGTCAGAATTTCAATATCTTATTATAATTCATGTATATTGGATATACCAGCCACATCCGTCATTATTCAGCCAATTATGTTCATTGGCAAAGTAAGCTCAAGCCACAAAATGATCGGAGAGAAACAGTAAGAGGTGAAAAGAAGTCGTACAGCCGAGAAATAATTACCCGTGAGCACTAGTGTTGAGCAAAGCCGGAAATCCAGGACGGTAACTTAATGAATCAACAGCATGGATTTTTCTTTGGGTTTACTTTCCCACCATGCTGGAGTATGTACAGAAAATGCTGATAGAACACTGTAATATGTAATGATGATATGATATCTAATGTATATTATATGTCATATTACAGCACTATATAAAACGAACATTATTTACATGAGATCTTTTATAAAACAAATATTTGTGCCAGGGTCGAATACAGAGGCGGGGGCATCAAACTTTTAGGGATATATCGTTACTACATTCTTTTTAATACGCATATAAGGTCATTGGTACCAAACTTTTCTGAACAATTCAGTTTTCAGGTTGGGGGATTTTAAGTTAGATTCAAGTATAACGACTATTAGGATGATTCAAATATACATCTTTGTCAATATTCCAAAGAAGTCTTTAATATATTAGCTTTTGTTCCTCCTTGTCATAAAAACACAAAACCTATTGCTACAACAATTATAGATTAATCCTATCCATCAGTTATGATTACACTCCATTGATCTCACGTCTATTCACTTTCCGTCCACCTTCCTACCTTCAATTCCCATATCTTAACCTTTACACATACAGTCAATAGCGACTAAGCTAACACTTATATTGTTTCGTTTCGTTTTTCATAGTTCAAAATTCGATTTATTAACCTTCATGACAGTAGGATGGCTCGATCTATTTTTTAAGGCCATCTCCAGATTTCGTCAAGGCCGTTGAGATGTAAATAAGTTTAGGGCACGTGATTGATGATGAGATTGTGGGTTATATTAGTGTTTGCATCTCGTGACCTTTGACCAAATCTGGAGGTGACCTTAAGAAATAGATCTCACACAGTAGGAACTGGGAGGTATTTCAAATAAATAAGAGATTATCCAATGATAATTTTGATTATCTATGGTTTATCTGTTATAGCGAGAACTATCAGCTCTTTATCTAATCTTACATAATGCCCCTTTAATGGAAGAACGGTACATCATAGTTATTTTCTAGCCAAATTCATATGACCGTATGCATCGATCTTAGTACAGCTTGCAATATTTTAATATCGAAGTCAGAAGAAAGAAAAGAAAGGAATAATTACTGAATATCAATTATTCTAATTCTTAAACATACATTATGCAAGAGCTAAATCTGCCTATTTTTTTGGTCTTTCTTTAGGCTTCAAATGTTATCTAATTATTAATTAGAGATTAATTAACTTATTCAGATCATAATCAGCTCTCGACGTCATCGCTACTGGATTAGGATCCGATTTGCTGCTCAACTTTCATTCATGATTTAATATGAAATGGATAATCGAGACTATGTTTTTATTGTACCGACTTTAGTAATGATGATCGAGGCTAGGCCGAAAATTCAATCGCTAAATTCTCGGTTCACAGTGGATCAATTTGACTGAAACTTTCAGCAAATTCCCTTCACATTATCTAATTTTTAACTATTACAGCGAGAACTGTCAGCTCTTTATCTAATCTCCCATAATGTATCTTTAATTATTAATATTGGCAAACTTTTTAAAGTTAAAGTGTTAAATCCACTTATCGTCATTTGAGAGATTTTGAATCATTTGCTAAATACAGTAATGTTGAATTTCTAAAAGGAATATCAGTCCAAAAAATGGCTCACTTCTGTTCAGTATTTACACAAGACCAATTGAAACTTTTGACACATTCTGCATACAATGAAAACCATATAAGCAAGCCAGCGCCACCTATACGTATTTGATAGAGATTTTCCACTGTTAGTATTTTGATTTTGCTTTCTTAATAAACCCTCAAATAGCCAAACTCAACTTCTATTGACAAACTTCAATTAAAATGTTGACAGGGAGATAAAAAAAAAAACGTCACCAGGCACAATAAAAGCATGGAAAACGGCTATCAGGTTTATATTTTTAAGATTCAGTCGAATCAATTAAAATGACATCATGCTATATTTTAATATTTATTTTCGAATTTAGTTATTTGGACGATTGGTCGATATCCCTGATAGAACCATTTAATGTCCATGGCTACAAACTATAAAATGAAACAAAGTGAAATGGAATGGAGTTGAACATCCTCATACTAAAGCTGACACAAAACACAATACTAAATATTTGAATTGATAAATCAAATTCTGTCCACGATATGAGTCACAATATTTAGAAACACGATTCAGTTGAACATACAAAGTATGACAGATGTATACATCGATAATTTGATCAGAGTGAAATCATCATTTAACATTGTTCTGAAAGCCAACACGATCTTTGATTGATATTTTCAAATGCTTCTGTAATGTTTCCACAACTGTCATTGATACTGGATGGCGCTATGAATGTTTCCTCCACGCCATTGCTTTCCTCCATGGAAAGCAATACGCTGTCAGGTGATGTAGTGTCGTTTGTTCTGTAACCACTTGTCGCGCCGTTACAGTTGGAAAAAAGGCGCCCGTCACAATATTGAGTACTTTCATTTTGAGGCACTCTTCCGTTACAGTTCACTGCCACGTGATTTATAGGTGAATAACCGTTACAGTTAATTATTGTCTGATCTGGGTCTGCATAAGGGACATTTTCGCTGTTTGTTGTCTGATTTAAGAGAATGCTCACTTTTCTGCGAAACTCGCCCAATTCCTCCGTAGTGAATAAATGATCACATGATTCGTTAGTTAAGTCACGTATTAATGAATATGTGCCATCAATATTCAATCTTTGGTTATCACACTGAACCACAGACCGAAGATCATTAAATCGTGACATTGCCAAGGACTGTGTCAATGCAGTAGTATAAGGCGTCACATCCCCAAAGCACACAATAAAAGGCCTTTTCCCACCGTCCCGGAGCTTCTCCGCTAAACGATTAATGAACTCATTACAAATTGTGTCGCATCCTTCGTTTCTGCTGATTGAGGGGTCTAAACTGTTTAAGAGTCTGGAAGAAACGTATATTAGTATTTGTTTGTTTTTTATAGCATTAAAAGAACGTATTTGATAATCGATCCAGGCATGAATATTTTGATGGTTATTTTCTCCCGTAGTAGAAGGTAAAGGCGTCTCTTTTATGGTTATTCCATCAATTTTTTCAAGAAGATCTAAATGGTGTTTCACGGCACAAATAAAAGGCTGCTCTGGGATGTATATTGGAGTAATCTCAACTGAAACAAACAAAAGAATACTGTAATAATATTGAACTTCACTGATGGAGATTGCCACACAAAGCCTGTAAATACAATCACTCAGCAGCTTTGTTTCAACTGCAGCTTCTCCGCAAGAAAACTTGAATGTTGACCCAATTTGATGACAAAGTCGCAGAACGATTAATATCAATAGAGTTCATCCTTTCATGGCCCAAATGCTTCCCATCAAATTTGGCAAAGTTGGGATAATTCTGGGATGAAAACTCGCAGAATACTGAATATTTATAGGGTGCACCCTCTCATGAGGCCAATACTTCTCAGAAAATATGAAAGAAGTCTGTTAAAAACTAAAGCATCTACCGCGTACACAAGGTTTTTGGCAAAAGGGAGATTACTTCAGAATGGAAAGTGGCAGAACATTGAATATTGCTAAGGTTCACCCTCTCAATACCCCAATGCTTCCATCAAATTTGAAATGGGTATTCACTGTAGTTGGTAACAAAATGGTGCCATCTAGCGTTTTATTTACCAAGTCTTGATTTACCAGGGTAAATACTTTAATATTGAAACATCATTCACCTTCCTCAGATCGTAACGCCACACATTCTTCTTGAAACTCAATACACGGCCTTTTAAAGACCCATTCCTTTCTTAACACTAAAAATAAAAAACAATTGGATTGCAACAAATAAAACATATGTTTCTAGTACCTTCTGTAGATGAATGGGAGAAAAACTTTAGGGCAAATCTCAAGAAACACTACCCTCTCCCCCCCCCCCCACACCCCATCCCTAGGTCGTCCACGCTCAAGCTCATTTTGGGCTGTTTTACCGGAAATGCCTAATAAAATAAATGATGTCATCAATCCAGTTACTACGGTTTTGGGAAATCGCACCTATAATATCTTGGGGGGGGGGGGGGGTCACGGTGGCTAAGTGGGTAAGACGCTGGCTCGCTAGCCTGGAGGTGTTCGATCATTGCACATTGCATTGGCCAGATTTTCCTGCGTGGTTGCCCCTTGTCAGTGATGTTGGACGGAGGACCTGCCTGACAAGGACAGCTGTCTAATCGTTCAGATGGTACGAAAAACCGAGTTCCCGTGTACACATTGGCGTCCCTTTAAAAGATCCCTTGACAGTTGGAATTCAATATAAGAGTAGGCCGTAGTGCCGATGTCCGGGCAAAATTTCCCCCATAGCACACTGTATGGCGCATGCCCGTCTTCATTAGCCCAGTTCGGAGCAGAACAGTAGGACATTAAACCCCATTTCATTTCATTTCATTTCCTATAATATTGATTGAAGTCAATGAGAAGATGTGTGCCCCATTACCCTTTCAGAAATCCCGATTTTGAAAGAAATATCAAGTAGATTAGAATAACTTACCTATGTATAATAGAGTAACAACAATAAGTGCTAGAATACAGAGGCCAACTGCAATAACTATTGTCTGCGTATTATCCGCTATAGGTAGTTGCTCTACTGACGAAGCTTCTGATATTGGCCCCTCGGTACTACCTGTAACATCTTTAAAACAAAGAAAGAAACAATCTATGAATGTTCTTATCACAACGAGATTGATTAACGCCTTATTACATTGAGATTAACACACCACAATTCATTTTCTATGGGTATGCGTGCCATGCTGGGGCGGGAGAGTTCCGTCAGATCAACGACTGAATTCAAATTGTTATTATGCACCTTTAAGGTACCCAATGTTACCAGCGGTAATATCTGTGAGCAGTTTACACAACTTTTAATTGATAGACTGGATTAACCATTAAGCAAAATAAGCACGGGCTTAAGGCAGCATTGGAAGGGGGGGGGGGCAACAGAATTTCTGCTTGATTAGATGATGAATTCAAAATTATTTAACTTAAAAATTAAGAAATTTTAATTAGTTTTTCATTGGTCTCAATATATAATGACGTGCATAAAACCTCAGAAAAAAAACCTCTAACCATGTGCTTGACGGATTGTTTATGGTTTATTATTGTTTACATTCTGAATTGTATACTCTATGGGGGCACCAAAATCTTCTAATTGCTTATAGGGCCTCTACTGATCTTAATCTGTCACTGACTATGTGGAATATAGTGATACGGGGGACTTTGTTGGAGTACTTGATATTACAGATCCATCAACATGTAGACCTAAATATGGGGTTACTTAAAAGGAATTGCCCCCGATTTCAGATATTCAATTCAAATTATACGTACGAGTATATGAATGGTACATAAGTATACTCGAATACGTATAATTACATGCAAAATTCACGAATAAAAAATAATTTTACCTGGTGGATAGAAATAGCGTTGAGAAATCCAATCATCTAGGTAATCGCCGCTAGCTTTGAATGGTCGTACCTGTAAATAATATCTTAACATTTACCCAACAAAATTTTAGCCAGAATTTGAAAATGTTACCAAGATTAAAGAAACATGATAAGTAAGCATGATTTAGAAATAAAATGGTGTTTTAACATCCTACTTTGTTGCACCAAACGGCCATTGAGGGGGGGGGGGCATACACCACGCAGTATATGCACTATGGGACAAAGACAGCAATGTTTCCGTCTACACTTTTCGTCGAATACTATCTGCCAAGGATTCTTTAATGTGCACACCATCGTGTACACATGACCCTGGTTTTCCCTCCGATCCGTACGACAAAACGTACGACATGCATCCGCCCTTCACTAATCTGATTAAAACACAGATTTCGTTTCGTTTTTTATACTTCAAAATTTGGTTTTACTTGTCTTTACTTCAAGCAGTGGGGTGGGGTGGGCAGGGTAGATGGCTGAATGGTTGGTCGTCTGTCCAACCTAGTGGATTTTCCCCGGGTCCTCAGGTTTCGGCCCACTGCCAAAGACCCCTTCGCGCAAGCGAATTATTGAAATAAAATTGAATCATATGTTAGTCCCAAAATGACCTAAAATACCGGAATCAAACCCTGGTTTGGGAGCCAGCACACAACGAAATCAAACCCTCCAGCACCTTATTCACTGAGCCACGCACTATTTCGAGCTTTAACCGTGTTAATGATTACATACCATAACATCGTAGGTATGGTTTCTGGGTACACTGGGAACAAATAACTTGTTAGCCGTCTGAAAGAAAAAAAATAGCTCGATCATCAAAGTAAATAATTGTTAAATCGGGTTATTAAATCCTTGTAAAAAAAAATATGCCTAATTCTAACCCCTAGGTCTAGAAAATAATAGAATGTTACACGCTGGGTAATCAACCAAACATACTAGACTGGTTTAGCTCAAATTGATAATATACGCCCCCGTCTCCAATTCAATTATGGAAGCAATGTTTCAATTAATATACACCCAAAAACGATCAAGGATCCATATGGTAAACTTGCCTTTCAGCATACCAATTATCAGACCACTTCAAACCCAACACTGAAAAACATAGAGATCGACCCAATGATTGCTTTCGGAATGTATACAAATTATCTATTTGGACTCGTAGAAACTCTTTCGCGTGCAGCTTGTTTGGTAGATTTGTTCGATCAATTTCTCTTACGTTGTTACTTTAGTGTCATAATTAAAAAAATACTGAAAATAAACATTTACGTAATTAAGTCGTTGATTGCCACCCACACACCACTTTTTCGGATCCATGACGCAAATTCTATAATAATCTGCGCTTTTAAAAGGTGGTGCAAATTCCACAAATAGGCCATCTTTCTCCGGTGTCATCAGTATTTTCGGTGCCCACTGTGGAACTGTCGACATTTCTGTAAATATAAATAATATTTTAAATTAAAAGATGCTCTCTGGTGAAAATGGTCATGAACTGACGATGATGATGATGATGATGATGATGCAGATGATAACCGGAATCTGCTGATGATTGTAATGTTGAGGCGTATCGATCTATGATGGTTGTGGTAACTCCTTTCTTACACAAAAATAATGTCTCAACTAGCTCATTTCTAAATTTGATTAAAATATCTGGGTTACAAGATTTAAGTATGAGCGGACTATATGTACCAGGAACTGGGCATGACGCCACCACAGTCATGTTGTCCGTCAATCTATGGGCAATTGTTCAAAGAAAGAGCATACCAAGTTTCATGGCAATCGTATTCGGATTATCTGTGCCGTTGGCTTTAATTTTTAGCGTGTCACCCCAAGAAGAGAAAGCAAACATCAACAAGAGGGTTACCAAGTGTGTAGAAATAGTTCCTGTTTTTCTTTTAAAAAATCTCCTCGGCATTAAATTGTCAGATTGTCATAGAACATAATGATGATACCCCATACCACTGCAAGCAAAAACCATTAACCAACCATTTTAACATCCATTTATTATCGGCAGAATTATAGTGTGAAGGAAATAGATGTAATTTATTGAATCTTTATGAAAGCTATTTTGTCTAATACAAGCATGCAAGGGAGAATTAAAACGATAAAATCAGCCTTAGTTCAACGAAGGTAATTTAAAGCAACCATATAACTACACTATAATTCAAAAATAGAAATATTCATTACACTCGCTCTATCTGAAAAATAGAAATCTACACCGAAATATGATCTTAAAGGGAAAAAAACATAACACAAAAATGAACTCTGACAGAATATATCAATAAAAGATCCCCGTATCACCTTTGAAACGAATTAAGCAACATAAATCTAAATCTATACGGCGTTTTGATATATAACGATGTACACTAAAATCATTCTTTAAAGAAACCTCGACATCATTCTATTAATTAGAGAATCTGATGGCAACACCTTTGGAAAAATGTAAATCGACCAATTATACATGACAGCTGACTTTCAGAAAACGATTCCTCAGAAGTGTGATTTAATCTAGTATAGTGCTGAGATTTGAAAAATTATATCATATTCTTTAAATATATTTTTATTTTCTTCAGGTAAATTAACCCTTTAGAGCCCGTAAATACCCACAACCCTTGTAGAGAAAGGTGATCTTTTGTATAACATATATAATTAGCTCATTATCGAAACCGACAGAAATTCTTCTATTAGTGTTTAATGTCCGCTTCCAACGATGGTGATATCGCAGACAAGTTGTGTTTTTTTATTATGCCTAGCGAACGCGCAGGGGACTTTCCCGTGGGAGGAAAACCACGAGGTTGAGAAGGTGCCCCTACCCCCAAGCCACATACGCTCACACCAGGGACCGAAACTACGACTGCAAGCCAGAGGTGACCAGCCATAGATCGAAGCGCGACACCATAGACTATTGGACCATCCCGACCCGTCTAAAACAGTCGATCCTTAAATAGTTCACAGGTATTCACCTGACTCGGATGGTTTGAAAACGAGCTACAAACATTTATCTTAAAAAATGCCACCTTTGATTATTTTTTCAATCCAGATTCAAAAAGCGAGTCCTAAACGCCCACCATAGAATTATATATGAAAACACGCGTGAAAATATCGACAACTAACCTGTTTATTATTTTGTTTATTTAGAAAACTCCCGCTTTCAGTCAACGTATCAAATTAATGATAAAGTACATATTCTACAAGCCAGCGTGGGAATAAACCAAAAATTCAATATCTATTGAATAAAACATTGATCGCTACTCCTGTCAAGGTTTTGTAAATGGTTATGAATAGTTAAATAGCGTGTCAATACTTTTAATAAGCATGGTATCACCAACATAATAGATAGATAGATAGATCGATAGATAGATTTCATATTCATCTAACAGAGTTACTAACACGTTTAAATTTTATTTCAATAATTGGCTTGCTCGTAGCGGCCCATAGCAATGGGGGGGGGGGGTCATCCGGAGGTGACCCTATTCCGGGTCACGCACATCGAAACCACGTCACTTGACCCAATGACAGACCTTATGATCTACTAATGCGCACGCGTTAAACCATTCGGCCACCCAACCCCCTCTCGTAAGTAGATATATAAAATACTCACCGAAGAACATGTTGATATATTAAAGACGGTAAGATCTCTCGTTAGACTTTCTATTTCATTAAATAAGTATAATTATCAAAAGGTTAAGCAAATTTATATCAGATTATCCAACGTATATCGTGTTAACTCCGCACTTTCCCTTCCCGAATGATATTGCATATAAATTGTTTTCCTTTCAAGAATCAAACGTCTTAATACAGAAATTGATCAATAGCACATTGCTCTTTCATAACAAATGTTAATTGTTATTCATAATGGAATTCATATTTAACATACGAAACTTACGCTGTCTGTCTACGGTTAACTCTGCTTGAGAACAGACACTAAGCTAATTGACCGACATGTTAAGTCCTAAATCGAGGATTTTAGTCGAAAACAGTATATTAATTGTTGTACATGGCAGCCATTCAGGACAGAGACCTATTCTCGAAGTTTGCAGAATATACATTCAACAGAGAAATTTCTTAGAATGAACTTGTCAATGTATGTCTATTGTATATAGTCCTGTACCCTTTCAAATATTTTTATCATTGAAATAATAAATACACAACAAATATAGTAACATACATATAGTTATATTTATAATGTATGTAAGCTGTTATTCGTATGGCATTTTAGTGGTTATTCATAATGACTAAGAGAAAATTCGTAGAATGAACTTAACGACATATAGCTATTATGGGCTCCAAAAGCGTATAGCGGCCATCAACCTTTGAAATATTTTTATTCGTTGAAATAATAAATCGAGACGCAATGAAAATGCACCACTTTTATCAATGAATAATTGTAAATCACTTTTGAGAGATACACTTTAATCTTGCAATTTTAAATGAAATAACAGCAGATTACGACGATAATATTTAAGAATAATATTTTCAAGATCGCTGAATTCGACAGATTTTATACAACTTTTGAAAATCGAGAGTCAGCACCATTTCTACAGTTCTGTGGAAGACCCGGTGATCTGCCAAGAACACACCACAGCCTTAATTCAGGAGGACATGGGTACCAGAACCGCCCTATAAAGGTTTGGATGCCACCACACAACCATCATGATAGTGGCCATCGTTCCCAGCGGACATCAGAGATCGGGATCGCAAGCTGCCAGCTACCCGTACTACTGCTACAGTCCACATGGGTTCATGTTTTCCATCAAATACATTTGCTGGTTATGACAGGGCCTTCTCCCGGGATTACTATTACATCTTTGGTCATGGGTTGGTCATATAAGGTAGTGTAATCTTCAAGTGCGGATTGGTTGTTCTATCGGATGGAAGTGATTTCAATTCTATGAACATTCATTTATTGACACATTTCAATAAAAAAAAACTTGCAAAAATTTACAAAACCAATTCTCAGGAGGCCAGGTCTTAGCTGGAGGCTATTCTTAGCTCTGTGCAAAACATACTGTACGGGAAATGTAGTTAGGATGTCGATAGTAGATATATACCGGAGGCCATGTGGAACTAGAAGTGAACATGTTTATATACTGGTAAATGGTAGGCATTTAAATGTCCTAAGTAAGGACTCCTGGGCATTTATCGCAGAAACTGTGCTATGATTTTAGAGCTCAGTCAATGAACCATGAGAATTCTTTAAATATTTTAGTTTAAGTTTTAATGAATACGCCCCTGATCCAATATTTGTCAGTTGTAACTTTTTAAAAAGTTCAATAATCTTCGGTGGCCCAATTTATAATTATCAGGAATCAATTCGTTAGAACTGTATACAGATTACCATTAAAGATTATTTTATAAAGAACATATTCATAGAGTTGTTTTAGTTCTTATTAATTTCAGGTCATAGGATTGACCTAGGGTCTTCTTCCAGATCATCTCTTTCAGAAGCTGATATCTTGAATACACGAGGCGTAACTATTTCATTAATACGAATCTCCTCTACCGTGATTGCCATCGTTTGATTTGAGAGAACTCATCCTAATTTAATATGAATGGTTATTGGTCCTCCCTATGTTTGAATCTGCCAGTTACTAAATCCCACCCAATATTGATATGTGGACAATTACATCCGACTGCCAGTTTCAAATCCAAAAGATGATGATAGAAGTTCTGTATTGGATGCCGGACCTGATTCTACATAGGATCACTATATCTCTATACCAGCCTCAGAATATTAAGACTGACAACTTCATCTGACTCAAAGGTTACAATCATGACAACCTGTTACTAAATAGAAGGTATATTTAATCGCCTCTTTACTTTTGTTGAAAGCTGTAGCCATGGCTGTCTGACATTTCCCTAACGGGTATGAAGCTTTAGATCTTAATGCAGAATGACGCTGATTCTAGTAAGATTGATAGAATTTTTGCTCTATAAATTAATAATAGCATTATATTATATCTTTAACTAATTATTGGATTCATATGCATGTATTGTAGAGAAGTCATATCTCAAGCACTCAAATTAAAATGAGTGATAGGTTGGCACATATAAACATTGCCGATTCTGGGTGAAACCAGAATACCATGTTTACACTAATGGCAGGAAAATTACCATTGCATCATTTGGCTTAGCAAACATTCATTATAATTAATTACGTCATATTTGACCAATTGGATAATTGAAAGCCGAAACCCAAGGGTAGAAAACCATCAGAGCTCTGGCCTATCGATAGACAGTCGCTAAATTCGGGAGAGACCGCCGAAGTTCAAGAGACACCAACTGGATTGAGTAGACGCCTTGATTTGTAGGAGAGACATATGATCTGCAAATCAGGAGGTGGAGAGAAAGACATTTTTAATATTGTAATGTCACCTAAGCTTGTAACCTATGTATCCAGTGCTTGATATAAAATGTAGAAACGAACTGGTGCATTGTTGTATGTGGTATAAAACGTCTTAACGGCTGAGATAAAAATATATACACAACTTGAGTCCTAGCCAAAAGAAGAGAATTACAAATACTAGACGATGACTTAAAATATGTAGCAGAAGACAGTATGCGCCACACGTTAGTGGGAGCTTTTGGCTTACTGGCTTTCCGCATCTGACCAGCGACGCATAGCACTGCATATCACTACATGACTTAGACCTTGATTCTGACAGATACCAATGTGGTGAGATCCTTCAGAACAGTTTTTACTGGGGAGTTTCTACTTCAAGCAGACGTAGCATCGACAAAATGTGCGTGATGTACATCAGAAGTTATCGTACAAGTTTTATATGAATGATTAAGTGCTCCACTTAAGAAGAATTATTCCGATTGTTCATAAATAGTGAAGAATGTCAATGTTTGACTGCTCCTACCGCACATCCCAGCATTCCTAGACATTATAGATTTTACGAAACAATGTAACTCCAAGATCAGTTGAAGATTTTGCATGAGAAATGAAATGGGGTTTAACGTCCTACAGTTTTAATGAAGACGGGATTTTGCACGGGAATATATGTGACGTAGATGGAACACAGAACACCGAGTGATCTAGAAGCATGTCCTAAAACATCATCGGTTTCCCCAGTGGTCTCATTCCGTTCTATTATATCCTAGGTTAATCCAATGGGTTTCCACGATTTCAAATTATCTGCCGTGGCCTTGACTATAGCTCGAGTCCACGAACCAATCAAAAAACAGTTTATAAACCATTCTTACTAATAAAACGGCCTTCGTTTCGCGTTGGTTTTCATAAGGGTAGATAACCCTATTCATGTCGATTTACTGAGTGATTTATGTAAATAATGTATATATTTCTAACTCATTTAAAGTGTGTTGTATTGTATTATCAAAATTTGTAGTATGTTTCGCTGATTTCAAATATGTATAACATATATATGTTTCACATTTGGACACAGATCACTAAAGATTTCCCCATTGACTCCAATGTTAATTCTCGTATCTTAGACCGGCTCTAACTTTTTCCCAAATTTTCGTTGGGTAGAACGCTTTCTACCACAGATGGAGCAACATGTGGCAACCACTTGCCCAAAAGCACGTATGAGGTTCTTCATGAAAAACTTGAGATACACAAGCTGGAAGTAGAGACAAGTAAACATGCAATTTCAGGCCCTACATTTCAACGTAACCAACCTCTCAACTCTTGTATCCTTCCGCATCAAAATTATGAATATTCACCAAAACCTGGCAGAAAATGTATTTTCAAACCCTTTTCCTCAATTCTACACCAAAAAGTCAACAAAAATCGCCATGCAAAAGGGGGAAAAAGGAAAAGGGAGAGGAAGACTAAAAATAGCTTTGGCCCTTGATCTGTGTCCATTTGTTATAATTATTACTATTCGTCTGAAATCTAATAAACTATTACCATTCTTTTATGTTATTATTATTGAACTTATACTGGGTAATTTGCTTTAAAATGTGAATGCGTTTTGCCTACGTAAGTAATGCGGTTCGATCGCCGAAGGTACTCTCGCTGATACTCAGGGAGCCTTTGCATTTTGATTACTTTGCCCGATGAGAGTTACTTCCTTTTGCTATCTTCCTTTGCAATTAACGATTTATGGGATTAGTCGATAAAAATAGCACAATCATCAAGAGCAGATAACTTGAATACGTGCCTCCTCCCCCATGGTTTTACCCAGGGGTTATGGGAGTGGAACGGAATGAGAACACTTGGGATAACGAGGATGGTCCTACAGTTGTCTTATGTTTCTACGTACCAAACAAATGTCTAATGTTTCTACCAGAAGAAGGGCCGTATGTTTATTGGTGATTATTTTCAATCTATATATCGACACCGGGGCATTAAGCGTGGTTTCGAATCCCCGGTTGTACGTGACAAGGAGTAGGGGCGCCTGTCCAACCTCGTGGGTTTTCTCCGGGTCCTCCGGTTTCCCCCCACTGCTAAAGACCCCTATGCGCAAGCGAATTATTGAAATAAAATTAAACCATATGTTAGTCCCGAAATGACCTAGTTTGTGTCGAGTGGACGTTAAACCCCATTTCTCTCTCTCTCTCTCTCCGGGGCATTAAAATGCTAACACTTTCTTTATAATTTCAGATGTTAAGGCGATTTAGATCACATACATCATGTCCCCCGAGAAGGTATCGGTAACTAGCATGAGTTAAACTTGCATTAAGATTAATGACCACTTCAACAAAGCCACCCCAAAACATATGTCACCACAAACTCGGGTTGCCATCAACTATTTTCAAATCTATTTCTAAATAACTTTAATAGTGATTTTTTTTTACAAAATTCGCTACCAAGGGATTGACTGAAAAGATAATGAGTTGAAAATGGCTCTCAATGGGACGACATCTATCTCAAAAACTTATATTAAGCTAATAATTTCCATACCAACACCCCCAAAATAGGTTACTTATTATACAATGAATAAATGGTAACATTTATCAACAATTAGAAACAAAGTAAGCTATCCATCAAATTATCCATAAGGGATGATTTTCCACTTTGATATTTCTGTTTACATCTACTTTTAGCAGCCAAACGTGAACAATCTAAATGCTGAAAGAAGAAACATTTGTTGCAGACGAAGGTCAATGTGGCGTTGAATACTACAATATACCGCCTGATCTGCATATAAGTCTGATCAATTAAATATGCATTATGTAAGAGCTAAATCTACCTATTGCACGTCTTTATTTTGGCTTCAAATGTTATATAAGCTATTATTTAGGTAGTTATTCACATGACAGACCTATGAACTCTCTAAACCATCGGATGGTGGAGATTTAAACGGATGAAAACACGGTCGGGATTTAATAATTTAATTTAAATGGCGAATCGAGGCTAAGTCTCGAATAACAAACATCGTTGTTACGATAATAAACAATCTATGCCACATCTTGTCAAAGCTTCAAAAGGTGATAACTTCACTTTGAATAAAGTAATTTGAATGAAATTTTAATTATATAAATTTTGCATTATCTGTTTTTTTTTTAACTATTATAGCAAGAACGGTCAGCTCTTCGTCAAAATCTTACATAATGCATCTTTAAGCAAATAAGAAAATACGGCACTTCTTTATTTACCTTTTTATGTTGTTTTGCCGCTTCTCAGGAAGTGATACGGACATCAATAAATCCATGAATGATCTATTTCTTTTAAATTTAAATGAATTTATACCAATACTTTCCTTATTGATACACGTGTATGGCCAATAGGACGTTTTGTTCTTCAGCAAGGAAAAAATATTTACGTTTATAAAAAAGGTCAAATACTCTAGACGTAAATCTCATCAACATCCAAATTCCAAGGTGGTTGGGTTCTACCGTCTGGGCCACCTACTTTATCAATCGATTTCGAAGTAAAATATTTCGAAAACTAAGAATGTTTTCTATTGTAACATCCATAATTTACTTCATAAAAAGTCGTCATGATGAATGTCAACAACCCAGTGATGATATCATAGACGAAATCAATCTGATTTTCAGTTGGGTTGACATAAATTAGAAGTCCACAAATTATTTCTTGAGAAAGTTAGCATATCGTATTGTGAATAGAGTAGTAATTATGAGTGGTGTACTCCTGCTCTATAGATGGCAAAAGCGAAAAATCCATAAGAATGGTTCATGATGTATACATGGTTGGACCCGTGGATTACTTTCATATTAATCTTTAGTTGTATGCAGTGCCTTATATAGAACGGGGCCTTATATGGTAATAGAGTTGATTAGCGGAGGCATGGCAGTAACCCATTTTCGAATAAATTCAAGAAGTCCACATTTGCCTTATATTTCAAAATGGAGTCTTTCCAAATGTGTTTCGTTACGTAAAGTACATGAACTGGTCGTTATTTAATAGCTGATAATAGAGGGCACATTCAGATGGATAGGCTCTATATATATTCAGCGTGTTTTGTCGCCATGGGAACTGATTCAAAAATTCTATGGTGGTGATCGGAATAGATATCATTCGATCGCATTTCTGTGATTATAGAAAATAACTTGGGATATCACGTACAAATAATTAGCAAGCTTCCATATGTCAAGGATTATCAAAATTGCAGATAAATGTGTTAATTACTTGGATCACTAACCAGCATGTTCCCGAAGCAATGACTGCGAGTTTAACAACATCTAGCCGTTGCTAGATTAGTCGGTAATTCCCAAACTTTTAGGTGCGTTATCTCCCTTTACTACAGACACGTGATACAAACACATAAAGGAATAGATTCATTTACAGCCGTTGAAAGTTTTTTTTTTATTAAGTTGAAAAAACTTACGGAAGATCAAAGACATGTTACTAACTAACATAATGGAAGAACAAAAAGTAAATTAGAAAGGTTCGGACTAAGATGTGAAGTGGGTCATAGCATAATCATAACCGATTAACAGAAGTTCCAGCAACCTTGACATTGAACGAACCCTGAAGTTTGCAACTCGATTATCACAACTAGACATTTCAGTTGGAAAGCGTGCAACTTGGTATTTTCTATCAAGGAATCTGAAAGGTCCCCAGCTGGGTCAGTAACCAATGGAAATTAGTGACGAAAAATGTAGGGTATTACGTGAAGGGCTTGATAAGCCTCCCATTAAAGATAACTAACCAGTGTGGACAGGGTTCGAGTCCTGTGTTGGCCGAGTAGGTTCCTGGGGAATGTGCAGGGTGGGATATATACACTGTAGTCTTTCGGGTTGGGACGAAAATCCGAGGTCCTGTGCATATTAAAAGGGTAGGCTGTAGCACGGCAGTCCCGGTAAAAGTTCCCCATCGCACACTGTATGGCGTCTGTCTGCCTTCATTATCCCAGTGCAGAAAAGCAAGCCGTTCAGCCCCATTTCATATGTTTGTATAAATGTTATTTATCTTGTCTACAATAACACTATCAAGGTTACAGTTCTCATTATCACACAATGACGTGTTCAACAGAGTATCATGATGTCAAGTGCAGAGGCGTGAACAGGATGCACACACCTTTATACCGACACCTATTTACTAATAATGTGGTTTAACGCACCTAAGCTTGTGGAAGCCACGGTGATTCAATGGGTAGGACGTTGGCTTGCTAACCTGGAAGTTCTATGTTCGATCCATGTGTCGACCAAGTAATTTTATCAGGATGGGACAAAAAACCGAGGTACCGTGTATACATTTGTGTGCACGTAAAAGATTCCTTGGCAGTTGAAATTGTGCAGGACGGAGGACGTGGCAAGGGACAACGAATAGTCGTTCGGATGGAACGAAAAACCAAGGTCCCGTGTACATATTGGAGTGCACATAAAAGAACCCTATAAGATTAGGCCGTTGAGTATGGCCTGGTGTGCACGTCTTCATTTGCTCAGTCGAAGCAGAACAGTAGGATGTTAAACCTCAGCCTGGCTTTATTGAACAACAGCCGAAAAACAGCAAGTAACAATAAATAAGATCTTTGCACAGAAGATACCTTTGTTGTACTCACGTACACCGACTATAATTACTAAAAGGAGCAACTCCCTGGGTAAACTCTTATGCGCATGTGTTTAAATAATGTTTCAATTCAAAATATTAAACATACATTATGCAAGAGATAAATCTGCCTATTGCAGGTCTTTCTTTAGGCCTGAAATGTTATCTAAATTATTAATTAGACATTAATTAACCTATCCAGGCCATAATCAACTCTAGATGGCATCGGTAGCCTACGATTTTAGTGGATTATGAGCCGATTTACTGCATAACTTTCCTTCACGATTTAACGGTTAAATGGATAATCGAGACTATACGGTTTTTCGTACTGACCTTAGTAATGATGATCGAGGCTAGGCGGAAATTTCAATCGCTAAGTTCTCGGTTCATAGTGGATCAATTTGAATGAAATTTTCAGCAAATTGCCTTTACATTATCTAGTTTTTAACTATTATAGTGAGAACTACCAGCTTTTTATCTAATCGAGAGTTGATTATGGTCTGGATAAGTTAATTAATGTCTAATTAATAATTTAGATAACATTTCAGACCTGCAATAGGCAGATTTAGCTCTTGCATAATCGTTGTTTAAACATTTTTATCCACTAGAATCTGGGACAGTTCCTTTAACCTGAACTAGTTCGTAATCACCGGTTCGTGTTAATACTGTTATACATATAGAGTAGATTGTGACATATTCCATAGCAACCAGGGATCTTATTTTACAACGTAAAAAATCGATTTTATTTTCTACCAGAACCTAGTTACTAATGTTTTCTACCATTATTCAATTCGGAAGTAAGTTTGAATCCCGTTTAATGGATTTATGTATCACTAATGTCTTCTGTTTTGTAAGATCTACATTTGATAAAGAATCTACACATTAGTAAACAGAACTATCAAGTGTTGTCCCACCCCTTTCACCTGCTAACGGATTAACCCTAAATGGACAAGTCACGTTTGGCCTATACTAAAATTTTAACCAATACATATAGGTCGTGCTGGCTTGTTTATCGTCAGGAGTGAATGCCGAATGAACATATGTAATTGTTATAAATGAAATGAAATGTTCGTGTTC
Organism: Patella vulgata; assembly: GCF_932274485.2. NCBI lineage: Eukaryota > Metazoa > Mollusca > Gastropoda > Patellidae > Patella > Patella vulgata. The sequence continues at coordinate 13,939,628 of NC_065885.2, forward strand.
GGCTCCGACTGGACTAATGAACGGACAGCGGCGCTACGGCCTATTCTGATATCGAATTCCAACTGTGAAGGGATCTTTTACGTGCACGCCAAAGTGTACACGGGACATCGGGTTTTTATCCCATCCGAACGACTAGACAGCTTCCCTTGCCAGGTCCTGCACCAATGACAAGGGGAAAACACGCCGGAAAATCCCGATAAACTTTCTCGGCTAACACCGGTATCGAACCCGATAGCGAGCCAACGTCTTACTCACTTAGCCACCATGGCTCCCATATGTTGTTATAAAGTGTGTTATGAGGGAAGTTTTCCCAGGGCGCCGGCGTCTCCGACTACTCAAATTATATCACCTCGGTTTTCTAACCATTTGAGCAACTAGACGTCCTTCCTAAACCAGTTAAATATAAGTTGTTTCAATTGAACTGGTAATACACAGATTCTATGGAATCCAGTAGACGTGGTACAAGGGTTAATCAGCGAACTGGATGTATGAGATGTGTTGTTGACGTTTGGGAAAGTAGGACGAGGGGAAATGTGTAGGGAGTGAAGTGCTGTAAAGGGATAGTTAGATGTATTATGAATGGTTAGAGTGGCTGTGGTGTTACGGTGAAATACTATGCCGCCACCGTAACACCACAGCTTTATGATTTGTTAGACAGGAGTGATGTAATGGGTGTCAACAACTGGGTATGCTGGTACCGTCGCAACGTAGCCGTGAAATATATATTGGGGGGGGGGGGAAGGGCGGAAACGGAAAAATATACAATGTTGACAGTATGTGCCAGGCATGAGGCTGCGCAGACCGAGCGGCAGCTCGATAGGGAGTGTGTGGGAGGGTCACCCTCATAAAAAAATTTTTTTTTAAATTTCAGTTTTCTGTAAGCAGTGAAAACACTATTTTGGCATTGTTTGCGGGGTTAAACCTAAAAATCACATTAATACACCTATTGCACGATATTGTGAAACTAGCTGACGAAGACAGCTCGGGCGGCGATTGTTCGACTCGGGGCTGCTCTGTCAGTATCTAACAAACGCATTTAGTTGGCGTACAACTTTTAAAAACCGAATGTCAGTATGGTATTTCTCACATAATTGGTTATCGCAAAAACAGAGTAAACTGAAAGCGAGTAATCTCGACTCAAACCTATAGTCTATAGCCTACTTACTACACACGTCACTAGGCTTCAGACACATCCATTTGACGAAAATAAACACTAAAAGAATCCACATCAACTTTAACACGTTTTAGGGAGAGAGAGAGAGAGAGAAATGGGGTTTAACGTCCACTCGACTCAAACTAGGTCATTTCGGGACTAACATATGGTTTTAATTTTATTTCAATAATTCGCTTGCGCGTAGGGGTCTTTAGCCGTGGGAGGAAACCGGAGGACCCGGATAAAACCCACGAGGTTGGACAGCGCGCGCACGTGCTAACCATTCGAGCCAGTGCACCCCCCCCCACTCCTTCAGGAACTTTATCGAAGTATTGTTTACGCTATACAAATAATGTGTTGATTTATTGATTGATATTATTGATTGATAGTTTGAATTATTTAAATAATTCACAATTTCACTTAGATAACATCACATTTTTTATTAACTTTACAACATGAAATCTATACGATTATTAGATTTATGTCCCTTTACGAAAGAAAAAACACCAAAAGATTTATATACAGCTTCAAAAACACGTTACATTCATACACGGCTTTGAAAAACCTATAAGTCTAACGTTTATGACATTGATCATTTCAATTTTAAATCGTTCTATATATCAATACTACTACTATTATGTTTTTATCTTTCCATTTCTCACTTTACGGAATTTTCAATTACATTTGCATCATAAATCACGACGAGCAATAATTTACCCTAACAGATTTAAATTTTCCACAAAAGACAAATGTTGTAATAAATTACGCTTTTTTTTATCCAATACACAATCGATTCCATAGTGATATATGTATAACATTCTCTTTAATCAGAAATTGAAACATTTCTCTTTCTTCAAATAGATCTTCACAGATTTTAACTTTTAAGTCAATTACGTACAAAACGTCGAATCCAGGGAATTGGATCAGCGAAAAGAATGATAGATTATGATTTCAAATGAAAATAACATTCAAATATACAAGAGAATAAAACGAAAAGATTATATTATGTTATTAGGGAGGGAGAAAGAGAGAGAGAGAGAGAGAGAGAGAGAGAGGGGGGGGGGGAGTTTAACGTCCACTCGACACAAACTAGGTTAATTTTAGCTATTTAAAAGATTAATACCTATGTATGGTTAATAAAGTACTCACTCTCATCTTCTGCAGCCTTTTTCAACAACTCTATGAGTGATGCCTCCTTATTATCCATGCTTGTTCTTTTGGGGTTTAATCAGCCCGATACTAAATGTTCTTTATCCCGAGCGTGATTTCTATGGGAAATAACCCCTTCCTATACAGCTAGTATTATTTCTTTAGAACATGCTAAATCAGACGTTAAAAGAAATTTCGTATCTTAAATATAGATTAACATAAATATTTGAGTCAATAGAACACAGCCCGTAATATGAAATTTATATCTTCTACTTTCATTGTATAACATATTATTAGAAACTTATAAATTCTACTTTCATTTTATAATTTATTATTAGAAACCTATAATTCGCAGGAAATTACACACCTAGAAATTTTATTTATGGACTCAAGCATAGTACGGGTCTCTTGAAAGTGTTAATGGTCTATTTTGTGGCTAATTAGGACCAGATTACATACCACTGCACTTAATCGATTAATTGCAAATAAGAAAAACAATTAATGGTTTTAGATTTCTATTATTAATCGAGGTTACATTATCATGAATAGTAATTTACTTCGTATATGTAGCTGACTTGCACCTTTACACATTAGACTAATCAATGGTGTTAACAACAGGTTTTCAATGTAATGAATACATATTTTATAACTCTTTCAGTTATCAAAGTATGTTTAAGTAACAGTTATTTCATGAAAGAATTATATTACCTTTTCATTGTGAATAGTGCCTAGATTGTTTGTTATCGTGTGTTACTAATAATATAACGCAATCTACATGTTTTACCGAGTTCAAACTCGTCCGTATTAACAGAATGTACTCACGACACTTGCCCTCCAACACCAAGACAACATTGGAAAAAGTACTTCAAGTCAGCTGACACAGTAAAATGAAGGTATGAAAGACATAAAATTTCAAGGTCATGAAAATAACACGTATTTCAACCAATCCATATAGCTTTGGCTATAGCCTACTATTCACATGCGGTGTATATTTACATAGGTGTGTATACGTAAGTAAATAGATATATCTAATGTATACTTAAGACGGGATATCACTGCCATAGTTACAACCTACAACACAGAACTCCTCTATACGGGCTTTAACGGCCTACTGTTCTGTTCCGACTGGGCTAATGAAGACGGGCATACGCCATACAGTGTGCTATGAGGGAAATTTTGCCAGGACAGCGGCGCTACGGACCACTCTCATATCGAATTCCAACTGTCAAGAGACATTTTACGTGCACGAGGCCTCGGTTTTCCGCCCCCATCTGAGAGACTAGACAGCTGTCTTTGTCAGGCCCTCCGTCTTGCACAACGGGAGCTGCCCGCGACCTCCAGGCTAGCGAGCCAGCGTCTTACCCACTTCTCCACCGTGGCTCCCAGAAAAGTAGAACGTTAACCCCATTTCATTTCATTTCAAACGAGACGGCTAATAAACTGAAGTCCCTTAAAGGCTCAATACCACTCTTGTTGTAACTGAATAATATGTCCCAATCTTTATTCTGGTCAACAAATTGTACTATTTTAGAATATTTCAATTAATTGATGATACAAATTTCATCTTAACACACCTAATTTAAAAATTGTGAAAAATTCAACATAATGGTTTGAAACGTCTCGCGTAAACCTTTTCAAATGAAACTTCGATTTAAAAATATTTTCGAACCCTTTGGACAAGTAAAATAGGATGTAATGGATAATTTACACAACAGGTAGGACACTTAAACATCTAGTACTTAGATAGAGATATTATTTATTTTCTGGAGCTTTCAAGCCAGCAAGAGTGTTATTGTCCCTTTAAAGGGACCACGAGCTACGGTGGCTCAGTGGGAATGGTACTGGCTCACTATATTTATCGAAGACAGATTGTCATCCCACAAAACAATGTTGTGAGTTGGGTCCCACAAAGTGGCTGGGAGTCATGTTGGTCCAGAGACAATGGCTGTGGCTCACTAACCTTTACGGACATGAAACTTTGATCGAGGACAGATTGTCATCCCCCAATATAACATTATGAGTCGGATATTTGAATGATAAATCACCTGATTTTTTTATTGTAGATATAAAATTATGTTATCATATTTATGCACGTACCTACCCTTTATGTAATCTACATTCTTCGACACACATGGCAGGTCAAAAACTTACTTATATAAAGATTTACACATGACTTCGCTGTAAAACATTGGCTCAACTTGGAGATATGTTAACGTTTTGTAACACAATAACTGTGGGGTGTAGTCATTATATACACTGTCCTAATTTCGCATTGAATAACTTGATATTTACATACACCTTATTCAAGATATATTTCTATAGGCGTTAGTTTATTAAGCAAATTCCACAGTACACTTGACATTGCCATCGGTGCCGGATTAAGACACATGGTTGCCTCGTTGCACTTAAAGGGCCAATCTCTATTATAAAACTCTTCCTGAGGACTGAGCAACTAACTCAATCTGGAAATGATCTGGAAATGATGACCGGTGTCCCAGACCGGTGTCCCAAGCTGTATTATACGGTGTCTAGATAAAACCAGACTTTTATTTTATAGGTGAAATTCGCCTTTCGTTATCAAGTATAAGCACGTGGATCATGCACTTTAAAGACCTCTAAAGGAACGGCAATAGATTATCAGGTCACCCAACGAAAAAATTGACCCGAAATCTTAAAAAGGTTACGTGTCTGGATAAGCGGTTTTGACGTTCACGTCCAAACGACTCAATATTTTGAGCTAAAATTTTGAGACAAGGTAAATAGATTATACCTATACTTTGACGCTTAAATTTCATACGTACACAGACCTTTATGTTTCAGACTCTGTTAAAATGGAGATGATCCCTTTAAAGAAGCATTATGCAGGAGCTTTTAGGACAATGTAATCATGCTATATGGTGATATTTTGGCTTTGATTTTTTTATAAACGATAGTTTTATTCAGTAAATAACTGAATTTGAATTAGGGAACAGGTGTCCTGTGAAAGCTCAGACTTCCCCTTATAACTTATATCAACAAATACTCGACTAAGTATGTGACTCTCCCTTCAATACCGTAATTTTATCTAGCATTGACGTCCGTAAATATGTATTTAAATGACAATATAAAAATGGGTTTGGTTGAAAGCCTTTTGTGTGGTATATTTCCGAGAATCTGACAATAGGGCCCGATATATGAGCCTACATTATGTGTAACTAATATCAAATACATAATAAAAAACCAAGCACATAAAAAAAGTCACTATCATGACCCAACTTACTGTTTACTGTTAAAAACTCGTCCAGGATTTGTTTAATACATGTCACAATTAACAAACCAAAATAAACTATCAGTCCTACTTTCGTTTTGTTTTTGTTGATGTCGCTTTTCAGTGCGTAGTAAATTTTGCATCCGATTGTTTCGATCAATTTGCCACAAATCAAAAATAACATAGCCGCGTTTATCAGGTCCTTCAAAGCAGAGAGAGATGGGGTTTAATAAAGTCCACTCGACACAGACTAGGTCATTTCGGGACTAATATATAGTTTAATCTTATTTCAATAATTCGCTTGCGTAGGGGTCTTTAGCGGCGGGAGGAAACCGGAGGACCCGGAGAAAACCCACGAGGTTGGACAGGCGATCCTACTCCTTGTCACGTTCAACCGGGGATTCGAAACCACGCCAGTTGACTCAATGACAGTTTTATGATACAGCGCGCACGTTCTAACCATTCGACCACCCAACCCCCCTCCCTCAAAGGAGAAAGCCAAGGGTTACGGAACATTTCAAACGGCCCAATATATTGAACTGAAACATTCACGTTTTATTTATTTATTTTTTGACGTTTGACATAAAAATTCAAACTTAAAAACTGGGATTTCAACATTAAAAATTTGCTGACTTTGTTTACAGGTAAGATGTACACCCGTAGTGTCCCGTTAAAATAAACTATGTGCATTCACGAGCAAAGGGGGTGTTAGCAAGCCACAGTACTTAGAAACTGTGCCAAATCACGTTACTGTTTTTATCCTCAAAGTTTTAGGGTCGCAGCAACCATTTTAATATTGTTGAACAGTGAACGCAATGGTACTTCAAATTAAAAAAGCCCTTCTACCGGGTATGACGATTTAAACAAAATATATTTTTGAGTTTAGGCAACACAGTTTTTAAAAATAACTTTCTATGGGTTTTTTTTCATGCGGCAATATCGTATATTATGTTGCTTTAATTTTCAAACCGGAGGTTCTACCGAGAGATTAGAATCCAATACACAATTCATTGTCTAAAGTCCTGCCGAGCGAAGTGATGCACAAGATTTCAAATGGCTGATTTATACTGGGAATGTGCAAGCAAGGTAACAAATTGTTTTCATTTCGAAAAATAATCTTCATGCAATTAATATCGAGTATTACTTAATATTATATGTTAGTCAACCATGAAAAATGGAATCTAACTGTTTTACATTGTGGATGCTCGACTGTCAGTCGGGTATGTTCCGAACTGATGGAATTGCAATCGTGTGACGCGGATTTCAGACCTGTCACAGTTCTGTCAGTTCTGACATCAGAGGTGGCGTGGGTATAATCGTGACGTAATAAAGCACAACGAATATGTTTCTGCTGTCATGAGTCGGCGCATACGCCCTAGCTCCAAATTCCTAATCACTCGATTGTCATTATTAATTCCGGAACGTTCCATCGAGCATCCTCATTGTAATTCTACGACGATTCATTTTTATACACCCATACTTTTAATATAGACGTACACAGCTGTCAACCCGTTGGTCCATCCGTCATTCGTAATTCTTGTTAGTACTATACAGGCCATTTGAAATTGATATGGACACAGATCACCAAATATTCCTACGCCGTCACCAAAGCTATTTTTAGTCTTCCTCTCCCTTTTCCTTTTCCCCCCTTTTGCATGCCGATTTTTGTTGTCTTTTTGGTGTAGAATCGAAGAAAAGGGTTTGAAAATACATTTTCTGCCAGGTTTTGGTGAATATTCATAATTTTGATGCGGAAGGATACAAGAGTTGAGAGGTTGGTTAGGTTGAAATGTAGGGCCTGAAATTGCATGTTTACTTGTAACGAAAATTTGGGAAAAAGTTAGAGCCGGTCTAAGATACGAGAATTAACATTGGAGTCAATGGGGAAATCTTTAGTGATCTGTGGCCATATGGGTTGTCTTATCGCATCAAAATGACAAAAGCCTTCCAGAGTTATCCCCCTTTTTATTAAATCTTGTCAGCGCTGTAAAGGCTTCAATTATGATCTGCGATCACTCGTAATGCATATTGATTGTGTATTGATTGACAGAATGATTTTCATTATTAACATCCAGAGTTAATCCCCTTTTTTTTTTACCAATTCTTGTTAGAACTTGGAGACCTGAATTACGGTCTTATCTTTCTGAAATTTAAATTGGTTATCTAACCTAATGAATGAAAGACCCCTATTGGCCTTATGTATTTTCAAACATTTTTGATAAATTACAGAGGGCACGGCTAACCATCCAATCGACCATCCATGCATTTAGTTCCACATTTCAACAACAAGCCTACTCGTCCCCGAAAGACCGCCTGCATTACATTGTATACGTAAAAGACCACAAGGCAGTTTATATTCCCTACACGATCTTATTTTGTCATTTCGGGGGCGACGGGGATGAGGGCGGCAACCCAATTATATTCCCTGCGCGTTCTTATTTTGCCATTTCGGATGGGGGTTGGGGGAACCCAATTTTATGAAACATAAGCATAAATTTCACATTATGTCATCTGAATAACATGGACATTTTCACTATTGGCGGGGATCAGGGTGACTAAGTGGGTAAGACGCTGGAGGTCGGGTGTTCGATCCCTGCATTGGCCAAGAAAGTTTATCCAGATTTTGCGACGTGGTTCTCCCTTGTCAGTGATGCAGGACGGAGGGCCTAACAAGGACAGCTGTCTAGTCGTTCGGATGGCACGAAAAACCGAGGTTCCCGTGTACACATTGGCGTGCACATAAAAGATCTCTTGACAGTTGGAATTCGATATAAGAGTAGGCCGTAGTGCCGTTGTCCGGGCAAAATTACCCGCATAGCACACTGTATGCCCGTTTTCATTAACCCAGTTCGGAGCAGAACAGTAGGACATTAAACCCATTTCATTTCATTTTTCATTATTGTGGAAATAACAATATCCTGTTTATAATGCAATTAAATGCATTCATTATACATGTAATCATCAAAGACAATACTACACATCGATGAAAAAAAACCCCAAAAACATACGACGCCATTATCGTTTTACTAAAACAACATTTATATATTGATTGAATACGAATATCGACAGAACGTGGATTCCCAGTTCACAACTTCACTGGCTTAAATTTGATAAGCCAGGACTGACTCTCTATCAACATTCCATCGCCTAATGAGTTTTGGAAAATTACCTCAGTTAATATGTGACATTTAACAACATCAACGTTTTTCCATTAAAAATAATATGCTTTATTCTAATCGACGAGAGTGTGTATTGTGTGAAAGCACCCGGTCCAATATTATTACCGCCCAGAATGGGACAATAATAACGAAATAAATCGACCAGTAAGGAAGTAAACGGCAACCCGTGAATTTATGACCTCCATCATGGGCAGATTACGAGTGCTGATAAACTGGAAGTCATAAACACAGTTACATGCTTGAACGCAAACTATTAACATCCCAAATAATAAATTTGTCAGCAAGTGAACAAACGGATAATATTGCTCAATGATGGGCAAACTATGATCGAAGAGTCTTTAATAACAACTTGATAACCAAGAACGAACATTCAACCAGTATCATCTAATTGTTAAAATGTTATCGGAATTCAGATTAATATACCAATCAGGTAGGGTTAATGATAGCCTCGTTTAACCAAACGCACCAGAGTGGCAGATTGACTGAAATGTCTATGCTTTTTGGCGTCATAGGCTGAGATCTTGAATTTTGAAACAAACATATATTATGTGCGTTAAAAATTACGAAATGCGACGCACGCTGACAAAATCTATAAAGCATTACCACCCGCATTCCATAGTGGTTTCAGTTTAATCACTAAATTGGAAAATTTATCCTTAAACGATCTAGATCAGAAGTACGGTATGGAACTATTACAGACCAAGACGCCAATTAAACAATTGCGGTAAACAAACCAGTCTTACATGACAGACAATTTACCCTCAAGAAGTACGGTATGGAACTATTACAGACCAAGACGCCAATTAAACAATGGCGGCAAACAAACCCGTCTTAAATGACAGACAATTTACCCTCAAGAAGTACGGTATGGAACTATTACAGACCAAGATGCCAAATAAACAATGGCGGCAAACAAACCAGACTTAAATGACAGACATTTAACCATAAACGGTGCTATAAATTCAAGTGATGAAGGATGTTGGAGCAAACAATCCAGACTTAAATGACAAACAATCCAGGCAACTTTTTGAGCTAAAGATCTGATCAACCTAGTAGTCGGCCGATGGTCTAACATTTCCATCAAACATTAACCTTCTCGATCAACGGTCTTGTATTTCAATCTCGTAGATCAGAAGTTAACTTTGTCAAACAAACATGCGCTACTTTGATCAGTCAACTGCTTGGTGAACTAATGTTCAGATTGGTAGACCTAAGGTACGGACAAAAGTTAACATGACCTTTACGAATTATTGTGGTTAAACAGGAAATAATATGCGGTTTTACGTTACACTTTTCCGTTTCTGCACCCACCGGGGTAATAAGGACTGGTGATTTAACATCTTCGACAAAATTTCACAGGAAATAATATGCGGTTTTACGCCCCACCTTTCTGTTTCTGCACCAACCGGGGTAATAAGGACTGCTGATTTAACATCGTCGACAAAATTTAACTTATTTTGAGACTAACATGGGTTACGTTTCATATCACCGTGTACAGATAGACAGCATCTGACGTCTACCCGGCATTAGAGTGGCTATACTCATTGCTTATTCCCTAATACAATGCCTCTGAAAATTCCCAGACAATACATTGTCATCCCGATTATCAAGTCATTCATATCCTCGGAACAGTGGAATTAATTGAAAGGCGCAAGTTCAGTGGAGCTAATTTTCTGTCAATATATGTCGACTGAAAATAAATGAAATGAAATGAGGTTTAATGTGCTACTTCACCGATTGGGCTAATGAAGAGGGGCATAGGCCATATAGTATGCTGTGAGGGAAATTTTGCCCAGGCAGCGGAGCTACAACCTACGTGGACACCAATGTGTACACGGGGCCTTGGTTTTTCGACCCATCCGAACGACTATAGTATTACGTTGTCCGTTGACAAGGGGGAACCATGACGGAAAACCTCGGCCAACACCGGCCGGGATTGTACACGGGACCTCCAGGTCAGCGAGCCAACTTCTTATTCATTGTCGTCTTCATTAGGCCAGTCAAAGCAGAACAGTAGGACGTTAAACTCCATTCCATTTCATTTCTTACTCATTGAGTCACCGCGGCTTCTGACTGAATGTAACTATATATTTTTGAAAAGCTTATCTGAAACCCGATACCCGATGTAATGACACAAAGCTTGCAACATCACAAATCAAAGTAGCTTCCGTCTAATATTTAGAAACAATCTGATGGCATAGACCTAACAATATCACAAATCAAAGTAACTTCCGTCTAATATTTCGAAACAATCTAATATGGTGGTGCTAACAATATCATAAATCAAAGTAACTTCCGTCTAATATTTCGAAACAGTCTAATGGTTTGGAGCTTACATCATCATAAAAAGAAAACCCACTTTACAGGAACAAAAACTAGGCCTAATTGACAACTAATAATAACAGTCAGCTTATACAACACTTCATATACAAGCTTCACTTTCTGTTCATATGTCCAAACTTGAGCAATATACGATATTTGTACATTCCAGACAGTGCCCTTTTTTATTGCTGAAAGTGCCTTTTCTCAGACTCAAATATGTCCGTTCCAAACCCGTTGTAGGGATCCCAAATGACTCAAACCATCGACTCAAATACACCAGTCTGGGAAATAGCTCTTGGAATGGCTACAGATGCAAGGAAATGACGGATAATTTTCTTGGGACCCCCCCCCCCCTCAGCGGCGTGCCCCGTCTCCGCGGTCAATGCCTTCATTTTGCAGCCCCCCCCCCTTTTCAAAATTCCTAGATCCGCCCCTGCTCTGTGTTCAACGGCACTAATCAAAATCTGCACGTCAACTGACATTGGATTATTAAAATCTATATCCCAGTTTATTGATGTCGCATTATCACATCGGAAATTGGGAATGTAAAGAAATGAATTGTTATACTGTTATCATAAATTGTAAAATTTATCTACACTTGCTGTCTCCCACCTGTTTAAAGTGTTTGTTAAATTGTACTTTAGGTCTATGACCTTATTACTGAAATAAATATATTATATTATATTATTATTCACAGAAGTACCATATACGCATTTCCATGCAATCCATATATATATATATATCAGGATTTCAACCAGAATCTGTCCACTGGATCTGTGGTGTGTCTTGTCATGATATTCAAATTAGTGATCATTCTAAAGTCAAAAACCTAAATTGGATTTAGAATTCCGATAATGGAAATGATACGCCAGATCAACCTGAACAATTTATTTTGATCTAAATCGATGAGGCCGACCCTTTAACGGGTATAACCCTTAATGCTAGGTTCCCATTGTTATGCGATGCGTTACAATAGGATTGTCCCCATTGAGTCCATGATCTGGGACGTTTAGATACCTTCGGATACATTTCGATACGATCAACACAATTTCTATGACTGACCTCAATATATGAAAAGACCTAATTGGATCACGACGATTACTCCACGATTAAAACCACGATTTCAATCGTAGCGCTAATCGTGATTGTCGAAACCTACCATAGGCAACAAACTTGACTAAACTGTATCGTATCAAAACAAAAATTGGTTTAACCCTTGAGTTCGGGCTGCAACACTTTTATAAACTGAATTAAAGCTTAGTTTAATCGTCGCGCATAGCGATAAAATACCAGAAGAAACGTTGTTTTTTTGTATTCTGGGAGCCAGTCTACCTAATTACACAGATCGCAATTCGACATAGACGGAACATTACTTCTATTCCTGGCATCGATTAATGGATCTGATATCTGTTTCTAGACCAACTAGCACAAATTAGATTACTTTAAAGTTCTTCTCTTATCGATTTCTGTTCACAAATCAATTAAAGAAACTTGTTATTTTTGTATAACAACGGAGTAATTCGTTAAGTATGTCCTGGAGAAATTACCGGTATCATATTTACATTAGATTCGTCATTTTGACGAAAGCCCGGTACACGCTGTAAGAATTTTCGTCGCATTCAGAACGGTTTCTACAATATATTTTGTAGACTGTTCAACTTTGACGAAGTCTCATTTGGTGGTGATAAACAATTTTAAACATGGGACTACAATTCTTGACCGGGGATTTTCAAATAACGTGTGAAGAATTCGGGTCATGAAAACCTTAAAACGCGATAGAGGCTACAATTTGTAACTGAATTACTTTCAAATTTGCGGCCACAAGAGGACATACCCTATCGATATTCACCGTTCAGCGACCTTCCGTTCCGGAATTACCCCCCTAGGACCCCTTTCTGAAAACCGCAACACGATAGCAGCTACAGGTTTTAAACGGATTATTTTCAAATAGATTTGGTGTGAAGTTGAATAAAAGGCGTTTTTACTCTCTAATTTAATGCTCAGAGAGTAATTACAGGCGGACCGCACCCAAAACAAAACCGATATGACAAACCTGCTGACGAGACAAACTACATAGACATTGCAAGAAATACACAACAAAACCAAATGACGTGAATAGATCCAGGGGCCAGTACGTCGTAAGCATCCACTGCGCTGTACAATACCATACGCTGACCATCCACCAAAATATATAAATATTGCCACGGTGTCCATATGTGGTGCAGATCTTCTTTAGTTTCCGTCTACTTCCTAATTTGCAATTGTAGATAACAAATTCCAAGATGGATTCTGATTAGATGCACGTTACTCTGAATATTTCCAAAGATTTGTTTTTGTAACTATACAATCAAGCCCAAAACAATCGCCAAGCATGGACATAATGTTGGGGGAAACGAAAAACATTTTATTCAACTTAGCGAGGCTAGATATGGTAGATATCTGAGAACAAAAGCGGGTTAGAAAAAAATAATGTTATTGAAGTTGAAGATAATTCACCGAATTCGAGTGAACACGGAGTTTAAAAACGTAAAAGTAATTCTTAGTACAGCTTCATCTGGAAAATAAAATCCATTCAAACACGGTATTGTGGACCAGTCATCCCCAAACACAGTATTAGGGACCAGTTATCCCAAAACACGGTATTGTGGACTAGCTATCTCCAAATACAGTATTGTGGACCAGTTATACCGTGAATCTAAATGAAATGATTCTACTTTTCTGCAGCTTTTATCCGAGCAGCTTCGTTTCCGCCCGCTCTTCATCGAATGGATTTTTGTGCCCATATACGGGCCCGTGTTCCTCATGCAAAATCAGCGGCCACCACACCGCTGGGTCTAACGCATGCACTGTAGATCCATGTCACCGATGCATGGGTCAAGATATTGATCCTTCTCTGTATGGTTTCCACTCTCTTACAGCTAAAAGGCGAATTACTGAAAAAATATACCACAGTCCCGATATGGCCAGTCTTTCATTGAAATTAGGTTAAACCCTATTATTCCCCCAATAAACATCGCTGAATGACTTTTAAGCAAGAAATTATTTAAATCATGTAACCTACCGTATTCCTAAAGTACAATATCTTCAACATATGCTTTAGACTGTATTCGTGTAATATAGCAAAGTGAAACTATATATATTATTTTGAATCACGTTTTACCTAGAGCGATAGTAACTCATAATTAAAGTTTGGGAAATTGTTAAGTTAAAGTGGCGTTGTGTATATGCGAGCCAGAAAAAAATTGTCATTAATCAGTTTTTAATCATGCTAATTGTTCAATCTGCATCTTAATTTAGAAATTATAACAGTTTATACTATTTTACAGGTAATATCCTTGAATAATGTTCATTGTCTATGTCCCTGTAACGTTACATACATACTATGAACAAATGAAATGAAATGAAATGGGGTTTAACGTCCTACTGTTCTGCTCCTAACCTGGGCTAATGAAGACGGGCATACGCCATACAGTGTGCTATGAGGGAAATTTTGCCCGGGCAGTGGCGCTACGGCCTACTCTTATATCGAATTCCAACTGTACTGTGAACAAACGTTATTTTGGTTGTTAACCAATTTAAGAATAAGAGTCTTCAAACGCAATAACTGAGAAATGCCGAGCTTTGTAAAATTGTATATGACTATACAATAGTATGTGTAACCACAAGTAAATAATAAATATACGGCTGCTTTAAGAAAAAAAACCCACAGAATAACAGAATAACTGTGACCACATTTGGTCACAGGTTGCAGAAATCAAACAAACACTTTTTCACAGGGTCACAATAACCAAAAGAGGAGAGAGAGAGAGAGAGAGAGAGAGAGAGAGAGAGAGTATTGGCCATTCGACACAAACTAGATCATTTCGGGACTAACATATGGTTAAATTTTATTTCAATATTTCCCTTGCGTGTAGGGGTCTTTAGGTGTGGGAGGAAACTAGAGGACAAACTAGATCATTTCGGGACTAACATATGGTTAAATTTTATTTCAATATTTCCCTTGCGTGTAGGGGTCTTTAGGTGTGGGAGGAAACTAGAGGACAAACTAAAAACCAACGAGGTTGGAGAGGCGACCCTAATCCTTGTCACGTTTAAGCGTGGAATCGAAACCACGCGTGTGATTTCACGCGCACGCGTTAACCACCAGACCATCCAACCCCCACCAAAAGAGGTGAATGGTGTTTCTCAGTAAAAATTGAATATAACTTACTTGGTAGATGAACATTTATTGTAGTAAATTCGGAGTTTTTAGCAGCCTTGGGTAAACTATACATGGTGATAGCTAAATTACGGCTGTGTTTCGTCGCCAAATATTCCAAACAATCAAACCGAAACTCTAAGGCCTAAAAAGTAAAAAAAAAGAAGAACATCTATGTTAATTATATGGCATTCATATTGGGACAGTAAAAATAGGATCCTTCTCCAAAATAAATAATAATAGATAAATACAGTTGGGAAACGGCACCTCGGATAGTGAACTAGATTTGCAAGAATAGTGCAATGTAACTTTAATGTGAACGAACATTGTATATTGTATCATTTGCAGTAAATAGCTTACATTTGGAACCATGAAATGTTTTTGTAAGTAATTTTCCGATGTGGTTTCCCCTTGTCAGTGGTGCAGGACGGGGGCCTGACAAAGACAGCTGTCTAGTCGTTCGAATGGGACGAAAAACCGAGGTCCCGTGTATACATTGGTATGCACGTAAAAGATCCCTTGGCACTTGGAATTTGATATAAGAGTAGGCCATAGTGCCGCTGTCCGGGTAAAATTTCCCTAATAGCACACTATATGGCGCATGCCCATCTTCATTAGCATATGAAATGAAATGGGGTTAACGTTCTACTTTTCAGGGAGCCACAGCGGCTAAGTGGGGAAGACGCTAGCTCGGTAATCCGGATTTCGCAGGTAGCTCCCGGTCTTAGCCGAGAAAGCTCGTGAACACGTTGACGTGTACGTAAAATGTCTCTTGACAGTTGGAATTCGATATAATAGTAGGCCGTAGCGCCGCTGTCCTGGCAAAATTTCCTTAATAGCACACTGTGTGACGTATTCCCGTCTTCATTAGCCCAGTCGGAACAGAACAGTAGGACGTTAAACCCTTCATTCCATTTCATTTCACGTTTTTGTCACCAAGCGGCCCTAAACGTAATATGTAACTACGTGTATGCCTATAAGCCCAATGTAACATAGAATATCGGGCGTTCTATTTCATTACATGCTTATCAACATCGTTACGTATGTATCAAGCACATCTATGTGTTGTTCACTACTCTGCTACATACTGAGCCTCCCTTTATCTTTTACAAAATTATGACAAACCGAAAATACCCAGATTTGTTTCGTAAAGTGGTTTGAACTCAAAATGAAAATACCACAGAACTTAACGCATGCCATACTTACATGAACATCTTTCACTGCTGACCAATCAACTGCACTGAGATTAAAATAATAGCACCTGGTTGTTTGAATTTGAACATAGTTCAAAATGGAGTCAACCGCCATCTGGAAACCTGACACTACAGTGTAAGAAACTAGAATATAGAACAAAAGCACATTTTAATACAAACGTGCTGAAAATAAATAATACCTTAACCCCAAAATATTTACCAAAATATATGTCAATGAGAATGGCAAAATAGTCTTGATCCATCCTTTGGTTAACAAAATATTTACATCTATGGGCTGATTCGCAAGGATTCCTTTAAATGAAGCAAAACATTTTTTTACAGTTTCGTCATGTAAAGACTCTACAAATCAGAATTTTTAGATTTTATAAACAAAATTATTTGGAACCTTGTCGGAATCCTCTGCCTTTTATGATATACACCTTCGTCAATGAAGGTTAAGATTGGGGTTAAAGACGTATTTGTCCGAAACGTCGTACAGTCCGTATTGTGACGGTTGAAGGCCTGAGGAGGGCCAAAATGTGCACCTGTTTTTCTTCGATTTATCCTCAAGGTCTGCCACTTAACCTGTCACTGAAACTCAGTAAGCAAAATAAGCACGTGCTTGGGCATCATGGGAATGGGAGCGCACCACAGGATGTCTGCTTTAGTATGAAGCCAAATTTAAAATATTTAATTTAGAAATTTATTAAAATCTTTCATTTTTTCCCCGTCTTTTCTGACTGCCGGCTGCTTTGTCTCAATTTATAATGACGTTTATAATAATATTATGGTTTATATTTTTAATCAAGGTTCTTTTAATGTCAAGGTTTCCGTGGAGGTCGCCATGTTTGATTTGAGTGTGTTAGTGTAAAGGGAGATAACATAGCCGTGCAGCAACGTCTAGGTGTTGTAAAACATGCTTCAGGAACATGCTATAGGTCTTAATCCGCCCATGCTGAAACCTTGTAAAGAAACATTGTAAGTTATTAAACAAGATGTATTACTTTGTTATCAGATTTAAAGTTAGTCTACACGGTAATATTATTATTAATCTACAATGATAGATGCTACCACGGACGTGTTGGAAGCTATACCGTTAAGTTCCTTCGGGCTTCTTAAACGTGTACCATTTTATTTTGAATACAATTAAACATACATTATGCAAAAGCTAAATCTGATTATTGCAAGTCTTTATTTAGGCTTCAGATGTCATAGAAATTATAAATTAGATCTTTATTTACACAACAGGCACAAAATCAACTCTGTAGACCCACGGATGGCTTGGATTCAGCTTGGATTTAAACGGGATTTCGTTGACTGATTTAATTTTAAATGGCGTCGTGAGCGGAAATTAACCGTTACGTTGACGTCATACTCCCGGATCGAGGCTAAATGATAGAGTTAACGAAGCGAGGCCGCTGTTGAGCGATGCCTTAACAAATGACATTAAACTATTTAAAGTGCAATAAACTAAACACAAATAATGACAAATTATACAATTCCTGGAGATCGTGCGATGATTAATACAGACGGACAGGTCTTCTGTCTTAATAATATCAATAAAAATATTTTTATTTCCCCAATAGGCACGACGCCACTGGTGTATACCTATAGATTTATCATAATTGTATTATAATATTATGTCCTATATTCAACTGATTTAATGCATGCCCAAAATACAAGTAAGAATGAAAATTTACCCTCTCACTCATTTTGTCCAATTGTTATAAAAATCAAAAAAAGTAAAACACAAATTCGGATATGATGACAGCAGACAAAAGACAGCAGAGATTATGTAGGTGGAGTTAACGCCTGTCAATCAAACGATCGGTCATACTAAGAATCGGTGAAGATGGAATTCAATCCCATTTCTTGTCAAAAATTACACTCGTGATAACTATGTTCAGAATAAAGTAATTTGACTGAAATTTTCAATATATTCTTCTTTCGTCACCTATTTTTGAACTGTTATAGCAAGAATGGCTAACTCCTTATAAAAATCTCCCATAATGTATCTTTAACAATGTAATCGAGATAGCCCTTGTTCTAATAAAGTATTATCTCGCGTGTACTTATTTAAAGGTCATTTTCTATAATGTTTAAAAATCAGGCCAGTCTAAGCTACTTATTTAACAATTGATACAATTAACCACTCTGAATTTCGCAATACCACATAAGATGACCGAGGTGAAACCTCTGAAGCTGCAAATATCATTGTATAAAATATTGGATAAAAATATTTGCAGCTGAACGGGGTTATATTAAAGGTAGTATGCCTTCGTTAACCTGCTTTATTTTGTATACTTTTCATGATGTAATTCAGATTGTCCTTGGGATAATAAAGTATTATCTTAATTCTTTTTTTTTTACATCTGTGTTGATTTAAAAACAATGGCCCATAATTTTAGATAATCAGGGCAGCCTAAGCAGGTTATTTAAGATCTTTAGTAATATTTTATTGAAATAATTAATCGGCTAAAAGTCTTTGAGTAACAAAGTCTGTTTGTGTAATCGATTAATGACTCCCATTACATTGATTACTTTACTCAAATCGGTTTTCATATCTCCCCTTTTTTTACTCATATGCTTTTAATAACTGTTTAACCTGAAACCATTTAACAAATATGAATTAAAAGTAAATATAATGGAGAATCTGATAATCCTATAACGACTTTGTAACTAAATATCAGTACCTATTGTTATATTATCAGCCATTGTTATAGTGCTTTCCATGTGCAGGTCGTTGTTCCCGTAATTCAAAACCACTCTTAAATGCGCAATGTCGGATATGTTGACCGAGGATAACCTTTGAAAGCACAGACATTAATCTGATTAAAATACAGATCTATATTTCGTTTCGTTTTTTATACTTTCGATAGCCTACAATACATGACGATCTGACAAGTTATAGTGGGAGTTCGCGTTAGGGGTCAAACGAGCGGCTTTTGACCCTATGATGTCAGACATTGGTTAATTAATCAACGTTGGCGTTTCTAGTGGTTTACCCACACTTACGTGCGTAAAAAGGCCAAGAACTCGCCCTAACAGAGCCTTTCATTGGCTAATCCCTCATAACAACTCTTCCAGATCCCAGTGCAGTAATGACAAGTAAAACGAAATTTTGAACTATAAAAACGAAACGAAATAGAATCTGTGTTTTAATCAGATTGGCACAGTCATCTGAAACGCCCAGTATCGCATATGTTGACCGAGGAAAGCCATTGAAGGTTGTACAGATCGATCGCTGTTTGAAAAGGGATGGTTTGGGCGACCAACAAACATTTTTAAAAATCCATTGACCCTTTCGAATCCCTGGTTGTACGTGACAAGGAGTAGGGTCGCCTGTCCAACCTCGTGGGTTTTCTCCGGGTCCTCCGGTTTCCTCCCACTGCTAAAGACCCCTACGCGCAAGCGAATTCTTGAAATAAAATTAAGCCATGTGTTAGTCCCGAAATGACCTGGTTTGTGTCGAGTGGACGTTAAACCCCATTTCTATCTCTCCCCATTGACCCTTTTCTATTCCACTCTAGGATCAGCCCTTCCAGATTGAATCTGATTAGAAAGAGAGAGAGAGCGATTGACATAATATGGTATAATTCTATTTCAATCATTCGTATGCGCGTATGGGGTCTGTAGCAGTGGGATGACACCGGAGGACCCGGAGAAAACCCACAAGGATAGGCAGGGAACACTACTATACTAGTCACGTACAAGTATGGGACCCAAAGAACGCCACTTGACTCAAGTGACAGGATTTATGATCTAAATCCCCCAAATCTGATTAAAAGCAAGTGTCAGTTACGTTTCGTGCTACTTTTGATGATTTTATTGTACAACATTGACATCTGACATTTCCTTGGGACTGGCGTTCAAAACACGTAAACTTAAGGCCTATGTTCAAGGGTTTTTTTACGTGTCATCCGAACGAACAGGCGGACACTCATTACTTTTCAGGCTTGCAGACGCCACTCCGCCTTGAATATAACATTGATGTCTGTATGATGTTTATCTTTCATATTTTTCTATACGTTCGATTAAAATGTAAAAAAAGCAACAGCTTTTTATGTAATTTGGAAAAAAAAACTCTTTAAAATCTTTTCCCAAAGGAATACAGCTTTTATGCTTTCAAACGACAATATTTTATATATTCTTTTTTCTTTAGCTCACAATACAGGATGCATACACATTAAATAAAGAAAACATTGCCTCTAGATGTCGCTTGTTATTGGACAACATAGCAGGAAGAGGACACGTTTTTTTCAACTCTCGACAAATTAACCTAAAATACGAAAACATTGCTCAGAGTAGAAATACAAAGATTATTGATTTTTAATGTACTCCCTTAAAGCATATCAAATTACACAAACATAGATAGTCATATCTACAGCATTTAGTAAAGAATCAATCTGATATATAACGCCATTAATATTATTACACAGCGATACAATAATAAACCTTTCGTGTCTATATTACACGTTTACAATCATGTCTTAAGAATGTTGGATTCCATATTCAAAACATATTCGTTGAATTTGAATGGAGAAATTGGTTTTCTGATGGGAAACAATTATTGTGCCCCACGGCTTACTGCTATGTATTCTTATGAGTTAGAATTATTCAGACTAGTAAAATCCTTTATTTCCACTTACACGTGTGTGTATGAGGTTTTGTCAATAAAAAAATTCCTGGTTTAATGGGATTAAGGATACAGTTGAACATGACAATTGCAGATCTTATTTGGATTCGTGTCTCGAACTTGACGTAAAACGAAAACAGTGTTCGACCATATGACAAGTATGACGGTTTCAATTTACCCATAGTTAATTTTCCATTTATTTGCAGCAGCAGAATACCCTAGATTAATGGGGCGGGGGTTGAGATCAGATCATCAAGGGCATGTTCGTTTTATAACAACCCCTTGACCCATAGCAAACCGTTAACACCGAAGTTTCTAAGACCGGGATAGTTAGCAACTAAACATAAGTCTGCATTTAAAAAACATTTGGTCACCATATTGTTAAATGTAAATAGGGAAGTAGATTTAGTCAGTGTCAGCCTTGTATTAATATGATTAAAACACAGATTCTATTTCGTTTCGTTTTTTAGTGTTCAAAATTTCGTTTTACTTGTCTTCACAACACGAGGATCTGGAAGGGTTGTTCGATAACAGGTGTTCTAGTTGATGTGAGGAATTAGCCAATCAAACGGTCTGTTACGGCGAGTTTTTGGCGTGCTCTGAACGGAACTGTGGGCAAACCCTTATAAACATCAACGCTGACAACTGACCCGACCTCCCAGTACAACAGGTCACAAGCTTCATGGCCCATCGGCAGTATAGAAAACGAAACGAAATATAGATCTGTATTTTAATCAGATTGGTCTTATGTATACATGTAAATTAACAATTCATACAGGCTGATTGTTTTTGCTTTACATTTTCACATTATCGGTTTTTTTAATTTGTTTTAAAACATTATTGTCTCTGTTTCAGCAAAATGTCAAATATCACTTGGAAGATGAACTAGATGATGTATCGCCATCTTTATATATGTTTTTAATTTGACCATTCTAAAACTCTTGATACAGATATATCAATCAAGCATTTCCTTTCACTTGGTAAAATCCCAGCTTTTTTCTATTCGTTTGGAAGACACCTTACTTTGATGGCAAAATTTAAACTTCTGATTTGTGTTTTTCTCTTCGTGATTGAAGACCTTTCTGTAAGATCATATAAGAAGATTACATAATAGAAAAAATAACTAACACACAGAATAACATTGTTATAAAAGGTATGTCACGTTTTATTGCAACAGCCCGAACAGATCAATCAATTTTAACGAATAACCAATTTGTTCAAATAATGCATTTAGTTGTGCACTAACAAGTGCAACGTAAGGGTAGGGTATTTTAATGAAATGAAATGAAATGGGTTTTAACGTCCTACTGTTATCCTCCTAAACTGGGCTAATGAAGACGGGCATACGCCATACAGTGTGCTATGAGGGAAATTTTGCAAGGGCAGCGGCACTACGGCCTACTCTTATATCGAATTCCAACTGCCAAGGGATCTTTTACGTGCACGCCAATGTGTACACGGGACCTCGGTTTTTCGTCACATCCGAACAACTAGACGGCTGTCCTTGTCAGGCCCTCTGTCCTGCATCACTGACAAGGGGAAACCACGCTGGAAAATCTGGATGAACTTTCTCGGCCAATGCAGGGATCGAACACCCGACCTCCAGGCTAGCGAGTCAGCGTCTTACCCACTTAGCCACGTGATACCAGCGAACAATGGCAATAAGTAATAGTGCAATGAAAGCGGTGTTTTCGCCTCCTGTTCATCGAATTCCAACCATTAAGGGTTCTTTTACATTCACGCACCGCCGCCGAAATCAGTCAAGACGTGCACCTCATGAACATCTACACCAAGTTTCAACATTCTGTCTCAATTAGGAGCAGAGCTATGGTGTCCCAAATAGTGTGACAAACAGACTATTCAAAGTTACTGTTTTACAATACAAAATGAAAGCCGTGTGATTTTCCATTATGAACAAAGTGTTCTTTATGTGTATCGACACTCCTCAATTAGAGCTGTTTCTTGTATTTTTCTTGACTTTCTTATCTAGCAGTTTTTATTTTAGGTCATTTTTCCTTCACTTTCCTTTAAAATATTTGCCATTTTGAGTGGCTGGTGGTATGGCTTTCATGGTCAATATTATCAGATTTTAAAACATGTAAACCGTAGATTTTTGGTGGGTACTGAAGTTTAAAACATCACGGTTTTTTTGTTTTTCCTGGTTGGAAAAGTTGGAAAAAGTGCCTTAGGAACCCATCTGTTATTTTATCTAATACAAATATTGCAATTCTAGTGTTCTAAGAGCCTACTAAATAAAAGGGAAAGTAAGGATTCATTAAAGGACAATGATAGCATCAACCAATTTTATATAATTTAATAGAACCGGTGACCATTTGTGCTAAATGTAGCGATAGTTGCTCATGAACCCGTTCCGGTAGAAACTGTTTCAACCATGTCACTACCGAATGGGACACCGGTTACAGCACCATTGATTAGCCAGTGGACTGCCAGAGAACCGTATCTTATCTCACCTCCGTCAGTCGATAGTGACCGGAGACAGCATTGCTAATACACCCGAATTAAAGGACTTGTCCACAGTTACATCTGGTGGCCCAGGATGGGTGCAGAAATTGAGAAAAGGGTGAGACAGTGTGAAATATGCCACGTACACGCAAGCACACCCCAGTCGCAGCTTTATATCAGTGAGAGTGGCCAGGACAGCCATGGTTTCGTATTCACATTGATTATGCTTGTTCCCTTTGAAGGACGAATAAAACGCTAATTGCAGATGCTCACAGCAAGTACATTGACGCTCATGTTGTATCGTCTTCGACGACAGACATCACATTAACAAAGTTAAGGCTACCAGGTACAACAATATCCAACAGTAGCCAGTTTAAAGAGTTTTGTAAAATAAATGAAGAGCCCCAGGGAAGAACGATCTAAGTCACTTTTTCAACAATCCCCAGTTAATGGCGCCATCTGGTAGCAAATTGTATAACCTTTCTGTGGAACAATCTATTTCAGGTAAAAACGATCGGAGTCACATCGACCAAGGCTCTTCTGAAATGGCCTCCCGGACAAATACAAGTCCATCGTGCCCTTTATTTAACCTTAATTTGCCTGAAAAGTTGAAGTCAGTTGTACTGGTAATAATATGATTCGTATTAAACATCATTTTGTAGTTGTAATTAAACCCACTCGTTGTTCTGTTCGCGTCAAACATTCTCGTCCAAAAGTCTGGTTTGCCTTTTATGCGAAAAGACAAAAATGTGACTTAGATCGTTCTTCTCCTGGACTCCTCGAATGATATCAAACACATAACCAGCTCGTCCTACCATCCTGCAAGTAACGGTATAGCAGAACGAGCTGTACAACCCATTAAAGATGGATTTAAAAAGTTGACTGGTGATCTGGAAGAGCGACTCTATCGTTTGTTGTTGACGCATCGAATGGCGCCACAAACAACAACTGGAAAATCGCCAGCTGAACTACTATGTAAAAGAATACCGAGAGCGCGACTTCCTCTTGTTTTGCCGTCAATGCAAAATCGTGTCCTTACAAAGCAAGAATGTGATGTACGGCAACCCACCTCGCACCGAGTGGATAGTGTATTTCACGCTGAAAACACTGTATGGACTTTCCAAGGAAAGCCTAAGTAGCCATTGAACAGAAGTTAGGTCCAGTAACATTCAGCGTAAAGCGTAAGCGTTATCCTGACGAAGAAAGCGCAACTCCTGTGTCGCCATTGTTACCGTCACCAATTCCATCACCGCCATTGCCCAGAACCATCAGCTCCTCTTGAACCATCCAAAAAAGCCCTGTGATTAATACTCAAATGTCAGATAAACTATTAGATTCACCTGAGCCTGAAGCCCCAACTACTCCGAGTCCTGTGATTGCGCGTCGTTCCTACCGCCGTGCAATCAAACTAGCGGCTGCCAGGCAGGATACGCCCACATTTTCGAGAGATGGATAGAAAACAAGCTAAAACGAAAGTGATTTTTCCTACAATCAAGGGCCATATTTCAGGAAATTACAATTCGATATGCGCAAATATCGAAAGGAACCAAGATCTTTGAGTTATAAACTTACATTTCAAGTTTCAACAAAATCGGATAAAAATTGTAACCTCTATAGGGTCCACAACCTTGATATACGATATTTTTACGCTATTTGAGAACGAAGGGCGGCCACTTTATCTGTCAGTTTTTGGCCGATTTTTAAATCGGATAATAATTATGACCTCTATAGGGTCCACAAGCTAAAAACGTGATTTTTCGTACAATCAGATCTTTGGGTTATAAACTTACATTTCAAGTTTCAACAAAATCGGATAAAAATTTTGGGGTTATAAACTTACATTTCACGTTTAAACAAAATCGGATAAAAATTGTGACCTCTACAGTGTTCACAAGCCAAAAACGTGATATTTCGTACAATCAGGGGCCATAATTCATGAATTTACGGTCCGATAGATGCCAATATCGAAAGGAACCGAGATCTTGGGGTGATAAACCTATATTTCAAGTTTCATTGAAATCGGATAAAAATTGTGACCTGTAGACTGTTCACAAACAATTGTGGACGGACGGACGGACAGGGGCGACGACAATATACGTCCACATGAAAATGTGGGCGTATAAAAACCCGACAGATTGGACTTGAAAAATAAAAAGAGAACCTACTCAACTTCAACTCTGTAACCTCACTTTCCCTTAACTGTCGAACTATAATTATTACAGGCGATATGCCATTTACGGCAATTGCCCATGGATATATTTCCTTTTTTGGGAATTAACTTTATTTGGAAATAAATAACATGTCATTCATTTTCAATTTGCATGTATGGATGACCGAAGGGGACCGGAAGTAATGATGGTAGCGATTAAGAAATTTAATTATTTTCGAGCTGAATATCCTGTGATATTTCATTCGACTGATACGAGTGAGATTCAGACTTTAATCCGAGACACCGTTGGTCATCTAGCATTCACGTTCAGAATTAATCAAATATCTTCACCATTAATACTTAGGAGTTAATAGCCTTATTGTATTCTCTAATCTCTTTATTTCGATTGGCCCCAAGACACGATTTTGTATTTAGATTCGTGTCACAGCAGGAATTTCTTCATTGGTCCCAACCACATGATTTTTTTAGGTTATCCCTCACGGCAGGGATTTTGCTCAGATTAATCTCCAGCGGGATTTTTCTGTACTCATTTATATTAGTTCACATTGGCCTTCAAAGAAGGATGTTTTATAGGTTGGTCCCAACAGTAATATTTTCTATAGATTACTATCACAGCATATTTATTACTATTACAGCATATTTATTAATATAACAGCATATTTATTACTATTATTTATTACTTCTACAGCATATTTATTACTATTACAGCATATTTATAGTGGACCCT
Source organism: Patella vulgata (assembly GCF_932274485.2). Lineage (NCBI taxonomy): Eukaryota > Metazoa > Mollusca > Gastropoda > Patellidae > Patella > Patella vulgata. Next base: position 13,966,065 of record NC_065885.2, read on the forward strand.
TTCATATACCGTGTCCAGTGGCACTTTACAAAGTGGTAATGTAACCATATATATAAAAAAAACAAAACAAAACAAACCAACAAGCAAAATTATGGACATATTATCAGTCGCATACTGTGTCAGTTAAATCCTGTTTAAATAAACGTGTTAAGTTGTTTTTTAAAAGAATATAAAGATGTACACTATTTTATAGTAAATGGAAGATTATTTCATAAAACAGGCAGTTAAAAACTAAAAGAGTCCCGGCGATAAGAGACAAATAAAACAGGGTTGGCCTTGAAAAGTAATTTATCTTAGGCCCTATGTAGGCTATGAATGTTCGGCGCATCAGAATTTTTCGTCACAATAGCAATTACAACAGAATGGCTTTTCAGCTTGGTTCACACAGTAGGATTTTCTATAGATTGGTTCCAACAGCACCATTTTTCTTTAGAATATCCATTATATCAGGAATTTCGTGAGATTATCCATCACAGCAGATTTATTCGGCAGAATAGCCACTACAACAGACGTTTTTTTTGTCAGAATAGCTATCGCAGCAGAATTTTCTATAGAATGGCCCCAGCAATTGGAATTGTGATTAGATTATTCAGCAGAGCAGTAATTTTCGTTAGATTATCCACCACAGCAAAAAAAAATTCATCACAATAGTCATTACACCAGAATTTTCGTCACCAGAATTTTCTTCACAATAGCCATTACACCAGAATGGCTTTTCAGCTTGGTTCTCACAGTAGGATTTTCTATAGATTGGTTCCAACAGCACCATTTTTCTTTAGAATATCCATTATATCAGGAATTTCGTGATATTATCAATCACAGTAGAAATATTCGGCAGAATAGCCACTACACCAGACTAATTTATTTGTCAGAATAGCTATCGCAGCAGAATTTTCTACAGAATGGTCCCAGCAATTACTAGACTCTATCACACAGACATTTTTGTTAACGGGAATTGCGCGTATTCAAATGTGACCTGGAAGGCAGAGACTACAACAACTTCCTAGGCGAAAAGTAGAAAAGTCGAAAGTCGAAAAGTAGAAAAGTAGAAAAGTCGAAAGTCGAAAAGTCGACAGTACAACAGATCATAGGTCGCTAATAGCGCAGTGTGTTAATTTCCTAATTTCTACTTTCCGAGTTGCATTTTGGCTTGTATAGCGTGTTGGCGACTTCTTACTGACATCAATAAATACAAAAATATGACTAAGTCGAAAGTCGACAAGACGGTATACAAGCCAAAATGCAAGTCGAAAAGTAGAAATTAAGAAAAAATGAGGGGCGCTATTATCGCGGTGTGTTATTTCTTAATTTCCTATTTTGGCTTGTATACCGTCTTGTCGCCTCACATTTTGTCGTAACTTCTACTTTTCGACTTTCGTGTTCTGAAGAGGCGAAAAGTAGAAATTATGAATGGTAGTTATAGGCTTCCATATAGTCTTTCTAAACAAAACTAACTTCCAGCTGTCGACACATTATACAGACACTGTGGTTATAACTTTTGCATCAACCCCCGAGGGAGAATACCACTGAGTTTAGGTCCTTGAATATCATTCCATTTGTTTTATTAACCACACAATCCAGTATCTTACCCATGAATCATTAAATCGAATTCTGGTGGATTATAAGTGTACCAAATAAAGGGTTTTTATATGACTTTTAATTACTTATCTTGTCCTTGTGGCTATCTCTTGGTTTTTATGTATACCTAGATCCATTCTTCTGCACTTACTATTTAAACTGGGTCAACAATAGAATGTCGGTTTGATTGTGTATTGTGTGCGGATTAAATAACAGTATTATTTTGTTACAATAAGATTTAGTTATAAGTTTTTTTTTCTATATTCAACAATATACCGTAATCAAAAGATTCCTGGTTTATATGTCAGGTTGTCATGAAAACATATCTTAAGGAAGAATTTTTATATACTTTTGTCCAATTTCATCGTTTAAATATGTCAAATTTCATTTGCAGGATTTCGCAATATTATTTCGTAACCATAGCAACGAAATAGATGAATTCTCTGTTTAAAGTGTTCATCGGGATTTTCCGACATGGTTTCCTCTTGTCAGTGGTGCAGGACGGGGGGGATTGACAGGGACAACTGCCTAGTCGTTCGGGTGGCACGAAAAACCGAGCCCCCGTGTATACATTGGCGTGCACGTAAAAGATCCCTTGGCAGTTAGAATTCGATATGATATAAGAGTAGACTATAGTGCCGGACACAATTTCCCTCATAGCACACTGTATGGTGTATGCCCGTCTTTATTAGCCCAGTCGGAGCAGAACAGTAGGACTTTAAGCCCCATTTCATTTCATTTCCTTTCCTTTCCTTTGATAACGATAAGAGAATACTTGTCGAAACGTCGTGCTATACTTATAAACCAGTGATTGTATTTCCATATAAACTGTGTTGTGTTTTTTTTTTTGAAATAAAATGAAGTTTAACGCCCTGCTGTTCTGCTCCGAACTGGACTAATGAAGACGGACATACGCCATACAAAGAAGTCACTTATTTTGGGTTGTTTGACACATTTTTGATGTCATTTTGCTGTAATGTCTCTTGCACCCATAATAGCATCCAAAAGTTCAAGATTGCATTCTTTTTCAGCTAATGTTTTAATTTGATCACAGTAGCTTAAAGCCGTGTCCATAGTAATACACTTATCACTTTCTGCTTCTTTTAATTCTCCCTCTTCCTCACTTTCATCATCATTATTTCTTTCGCCAACCCACTTCTGCCTTTCTCTTCAAAATATTCTGAATCTGCGTTCTGCCAACACCTATAGAATCTGCTATTTGCCTACCGCTTTGACCCTGCTCTGAGAGTTTAGTTACCTTTTCTCGTTCTTCGATCGTTCAAACTTTCCGTAATTTAGACATATTGAATCATTAAATAAAAGTTTGTTGTTGTTGTTTATTACAGATTTAACGTCCAGTGCAATAAATATGATATTATTGACAGGTTGATTTAATTAAATTATTTACACTTGAAAGGTTTGTGTGGGGTGTTCATTTTATACTGACTATAATTGTGGCTTGCGCAGGATTAAATAACAAAGATATAATTAACCGATAATCCCCGGTTTGTTGTTATTCTCATTGCTTCATTCACCCGACTTATTGAGGAGAGATTAACTCTTATTAAGTAACAAAGGCTTATTTAACCGATAATCACCGGTTGATTGATATTTTCATTGTTTCTTTCACCTGGCATGTTGGTGCTGATTAACACTTAATCTAGGGTTAAGGAGAGGAAACCATAGCAACAGTAAAATCAAAATGGCGGATATCAACAGTGGCCGTTGAATAAGCGCTATTTTGCTAAATCTATCTGTAAAATAGTGACCGCTGGCCGCGATAGAGGAGTGACCGTTGAATAAAGAGATGGAACAATAGAATTTCTACGGGGGGGGGGGGGGGGGAATTTATCGTGACCGCTTACAAGGAGATGTCGCTGAATAGGAGTGGCTGCTCGTACAGATTCTACTGTATATTGATTTGATAATCTAAAGTTTTCTCTAACCACAGAAGTTATTTTCTACTCATAGACCCAAACTTAAATCCCAGTTTTAGATTCCAAGTTACATCTTGGCAACCGTTTCAAGGAATATCAGATTCATTGAAAATAAACTAAGGTTTGGCGTCAAATGACATACTATTATAAATGTCACCTTTGGGCTTAAAATCTTATATGCCCCCCCCCCTCCTCCTATAGCTCCAACCAACGCCCTTTCTTACGGCCCAGACTGGAGTTAATTTAATCAGTTTCAAAGTCTGTCGTTCACTTACAATCAATCGTTCACTTAAGCTCGTTTACCATGTCCGCATTTTCGCCGGTTTACATGGAAACATTTGCATTAGACAGTACACGGAAAGCGGGCCTGTACAACGTGAAACAGATACCGTTGACTTACGAACCTAGGCCTTTTACTGGTGCAAATTTTTGTCATTAAATCGTACAAGTGATCGTTACTCAAAACTAATGTTTTTTATATATAGAAAGTCGTTAGAAATTATACAGTAATCATTAAACATACATTATGCAAGAGCTTAATCTGTCTATTGCAGGTCTTTCTTTAGGCCTGAAATGTTATCTATATTATTATCTAAATTATTAATTAGACATTAATTAACCTATTCAGACCATAATCAACTTTAGATGGCATCGCTAGCCTGCGATCTTTAGTGGATTGTAAGCCGATTTACTGCATAACTTTAACTATTGAATGGATAATCGAGACTATGCTGTTTATCGTACTGACTTTAGTAATGATGATCAAGGCTAGGCGGAAATTCAATCGCTTTGTTCTCGGTTCATAGTGGATCAATTTGAATGAAATTCTCAGCAAATTGCCTTTACATTATCTAGTTTTTAAGAACTGCCAACTCGTTATCAAATCTCCCATAATGTATCTTTAATTAGCAGGTGTGTAATTAGCTGTAAAAAATGCCACTTCTATTGTAAAAACGTGCCTAATTCTAACACTCATCTCTATAGAATACACAAACCTAATCGTAGTCACGATTTTAACACCTACGTTATATAACACCTACTTAGAGGGGCGATAGAGAGAGAGAGAGAGAGAGAGAGAGAGAGAGAGAGAAATGGGGTTTAACGTGCACTCGACACAAACTAGGTCATTTCGGGACTAACATATGGTTTAATTTTTTATTTCAATAATTCGCTTGCGCGTAGGGGTCTTTAGCAGTGGGAGGAAACCGGAGGACCCGGAGAAAACCCACGAGGTTGGACAGGCGACCCTACTCCTTGTCACGTACAACCGGGGATTCGAAACCACGCCAGTCGAATCAATGACAGACTTTATGATACAGCGCGCGCACGCTAACCATTCAGCCATCCAACCCCCCACTTAAAGTGACATTATTATAGAGGTAAATCTGTCTATTGCAGGTCTTTTTTATGTCTTAAAGGAGCTAAATCGCTAATATTTTGGATCTAGAAATTGACACAAATGGACACAAATGGGTCGCAACGTATATAATAATGTAATGTGAATGTATATAAACTGATTTACATTCAATCGTTTCTGTTTTTACTGCAATTTCTAACCAGTTATGTTTGGCGAAATACACCAGTAGTCTCAATCCAATGGCAATCTCTAGTGTCTGGTTATTCTACTCTATACCGATAGTATTTATTGCGCAAGCTCTCCAGATAGGAATATGACGTCACCGTTTGACATGACTTGTGGAATACATCTAGCCTCTTTCTAAGAGTCCCTTGTTCAAAATTGCGCTGAAATGCACCATGGTACACGATTCGTGTACCAACGATAAAATGTTTATTTTGTCTTAATTATTGGATATCAGAAGCCCATCTTTTCCCCGTAAGATCACAAAATCAGTGTAGATTTAAATTGACAAATAAATCATGATTTCAATGTCGAAGATTTTGGATGATATTGAGTTAGAGACTTAGCTACTTTAAATATTATAAAAACTATTAATTAGACATTTATTAACATGACAAGACAATAATCAACTCTCTCGGCCGTCGGATGGTTCCAATTTTAAGTAGATTAGAATAGGTTCGGCCATTCAATGATTTAATTTAAACATGAGGTGGCGAGACTAAATCTCAAACAACCAGTACACTGGTTACGATAATAAACAATCAATGCACACATCTTGTCAAAACCACAAACAATGTTAACTTCCCTCAGAATGAAGTGATTTGAAAGACATTTTGAAATATATTCATTTTTCATTATCTATTTTTGAACTATTATAGCAAGAACGGCCAACTCTTTGTCTAAATCTTACATAATGCATCTTTAATGCCTGATTAATACATGTTTCATTTGTAAAAGTTTTTTGTTCAACGATATCAACTTTACAGTGATACTGTCTCTATTTTGAAGATGCTGTTCGTTTATATTTCGATGGTAATCTTTATTTTAGAATATTACCCAAGATAAAATGCCCAGTTTTATTAAAGATACATTATGTAAGATTTAGATAAAGAACTAGCCATTCTTGCTATAATAGTTCGAAAGTAGAATGTTCAAATTACTCTATTGCAAGCGAAGATATTAGCCTTGGAAGGTTTGACAGACGTGTGCAATAATTTCAACCACCGTACTGGTTGATCGAAGCTAAGTCTCGGTTCTCCATATTTGATTAAATCAAAGTATCGCTGAACCATTCTAATCTTTTTAATATCGGAGAAATCTGATGCCACCGAGAGTTGATTAAGGCCTGGATCAGTTAATTAATGTCTAATAGGCAGATTTAGCTCTTGCATAATGCATGTTTAAGTAGCGTATCAATTTCTATTTTAATTTTGCAAATAAAATCATGAAAATTAAATAGGTTTTTTTTTTTCATTTTTGTTACTCTGATTGATAAATTGATTTACCCAATGCTAATTGTAAAATCAATTGCCATACACTTATCACAGTTTCCAAATCCTGAAATTAGGATGGTGACGTAAACACTTAGCCTAATGAGGAAGTTTGGGCTAGAGCCATGTTAAGCCGAAACAATCCCTTTCCTGCTTTACACCTATACTATCACAGTACACGCTAACTATTGAATCTTGGCTCTTCCATAATAATGGTTAATAGGACCATGGACCTTATTTATTATTATAAGGTCCATGATAGGACATTCTGATGGAAGAGGGACATATTTTGTTTAGTGGAAAAGCTCTATGGAGGCGAACTTCGATACTGTTGTTGTTCTTAGTGGTTACGGTGATATCGCAGACATGTTGTCTTATTTTCAGTTTTATTATTTTAGCGCACGCGCAGGGGTCTTTCCTGTGGGAGAAAACCGGAGTACCCGGAGTAAACCCAGGAGGTTGAGAAGGCGCCACTATATCCAAGCCACATACGCTCACATCATGGATCGAAACCACAACCGCAAGCCAGAGGTGACGGTCAGCTAGAGGATTGAAGTTCGGCACTCTAGACCACTAGCCAACCCCCCCCCCCACTTCGATACTACTGACAAGCCATATGGGGATATGGCAAGCCGACTATATAAAGCTCAAGAATATGTATTACCCTTTGCAAACAAACGAATTCTTAATGCACGTTGCCTTTTCCATCTCTCTCTTGGGAAATGTCTTTGTTCAAAGCTACATGTACTTTAGCCAGCTGGCGAAGCTCTGCCATATATCATTGATACCTCCAATTTATCTTTAAGCTCATTTGATACCTAGAAGTATTAGGTCACGAAACACGTTATTCATATTAACAGATCAGGGCGAGCGCTAAACTACAGACAAATATAGGTTGGACTAATTTAACTACATCTTATTGAAAGTGATGCGAATTTGTAATCCGTTTACTGCCCCATTAACAAGTTGTTGCTATGCCATGTATATCTTATATACAGATAACTCAACAAAAATCAATACAAAAATTCTGATAAGAAATTCTCTATGAAAGAATAGATCTGTAAATAGCTACCATCGCCATGGCAACCTAGCTATGACATCATTAATTCCACTGACAACCCAGTTAATTTCAACTTACACAAAATGGCCGCTCATCTAAAAGGCACATTGGTTTATGGGCCTGTAATTGAATTGATATCATACGAGCAGATATCACCGATAGAATATATAGTTCAATTTGAATTATCCTGTTAACATCCAGTTTTAAAAAGCTATTGTAATTTTATACTGTCTACAGTCCGTGCGTACATCTTCTATATATATATATTTGTGATTGTCGTTTGTCTGTCTGTCTGTCGGTCTGTCTGTCTGTCTGTTCGGGGTTGGCGGCTACACTAGATCTGCCCCGAGTCTGAAATTTGGGGTATAGGGGTAGCTCGGACCGGGGAGTAACATAGGCTAGATGGCGTTAGTCTACCACTTCCGGTTTCGCAGTTATGACCCCCGAGCGAAGCCGGTCTGTTCGGGGTTGGCGGCTACACTAGGTCTGCCCCGAGTCAGAAATTTGATGTATAGGGGTAGCTAGGACCGGGGAGTAACATAGGCCAGATGGCGTTAGTCTACCACTTCCGGTTTCGGAGTTATGACCCCCGAGCGAAGCCGTTCTGTTCGGGGTTGGCGGCTACATCTACCCCGAGTCTGAAATTTGGGGTATAGGGGTAGCTCGGACCGGGGAGTAACATAGGCCAGGTGGCGTTAGTATACCACTTCCGGTTTCGGAGTTATGACCCCCGAGCGAAGCCAGTCTGTTCAGGGTTGGCGGCTACACTAGGTCTGCCCCGAGTCTGCAATTTGTGGTATAGGGGTAGCTCGGACCGGGGAGTAACATGGGCCAGGTGGCGTTAGTCTACCACTTCCGGTTTCGGAGTTATGACCCCCGAGCGAAGTCTGTCTGTTCGGGGTTGGCGGCTACACTAGGTCTGCCCCGAGTCTGAAATTTGGGGTATAGGGGTAGCTCGGACCGGGGAGTAATATATGCCAGGTGGCGTTAGTCTACCACTTCCGGTTTCGGAGTTATGACCCCCGAGCGAAGCCGGTCTGTTCGGGGTTGGCGGCTACACTAGGTCTGCCCCGAGTCTGAAATTTGGGGTATAGGGGTATCTCGGACCGGGGAGTAACACAGGCCAGGTGGCCTTAGTCTACCACTTCCGGTTTCGGAGTTATGACCCCCGAGCGAAGCCGGGTATCCTGCTAGTCTATATATATATTTGTGACTGTCGTTTGTCTGTCTGTCTGTCTGTCTGTTCGGGGTTGGCGGCTACACTAGGTCTGCCCCGAGTCTGAAATTTGGGGTATAGGGGTAGCTCGGACCGGGGAGTAACATAGGCCAGGTGGTGTTAGTCTACCACTTCCGGTTTCGGAGTTATGACCCCCGAGCGAAGCCGGGTATCCTGCTAGTTATTAATAAAACTTAATTTCGCTTTAACACAAAAATAAGCCTACAACAAACATATTGTTAGCTTCTGAGAACACCTCAAATATGAAACGGCATCAAGTATAACGTTTCGTTTCAATTTCAGACTTAACTATATTATCGCAAAAACATCTCAAAGGCACACGGGGTGGGGGACTTCCATTGCAGAGTTTCTCCAGTGCCTTATTTACCATGCACAGTGCAGATGGTACAATTGAACCGAGGCTTATAACAAGGGACCGCAATAACCCACAAAGAACATACAAAGTTCAACAAAAATATCATTAATAATAGTAATTTATTACTATTGAATATATTTTTGAAGCGGGTAATGATATACATGTATTTTACATTCCAGATTTGGTCGGAATTATATCGTGGGCTGATTTTGTTGACCTATCTGACCCGAAGTAGGCTTGTTACTACGAAAATATAATGTTTACTAGGGGCAAGGTTGGCTAATCTTAAAGTTCCGTGTTCGATCCCTGCGTTAGCCGATTAGCCGAGTAAGTTCATCGGGATTTTCCGTCGTGGTCCCTCCTTGTCAGTAGTGCAGAACAGAGGGCCTGGCAAGAAACAACATCCGGATGTTCTCTAGTTCACACATTGGGATGCACGTAAAAGATCCCTTAGCAGTTGTAATTCGACATAAAAATGGGTTGTAACACCGCTGTCGGGGCCAAATTTCCCTCATAGCAATCTGTATGGGGTATGGCCGTCTTTATTCGCCCAGTCGGAGCAGGACAGTAGGACATTAAATCCAATTTCCTTTCATAGCATACTCTAGGTACACATGGTATTCTCAATCAGTTTAGTCTTTGAAAAAAAAAGACAAATACAGATCATATTAGTGCGCCATTTTTTTCCACATACAATAGGCGAGTTTAAGCCAAGGTGTTGCAAAAAGAAATAAGGTTTACTGGTGCATTAGCAAAAATGTCACTGGTTAACGCTGTCACCCGTGGTGATCGGCGAAAGAGCAGCACCAGGCGGTCAAAACTAGGTTTACTAGTTAATTAAGGTAGTCAAATTGACAACGGTAAACAAAATCCATCTCGATACAAGAATCAAGGTAATAGGTTCATTTTCATTTGTCATCCAACTCAAAGAAGAGACATCCTTTTAATACTAATTCTAATAAGCCCCCATGCGTGCTTAAATTTGATTTTCAGTCCGAGCTATTAGATGTAGGCGTCCAACGAACTGCAGGATGTGATCGCTGATTGATGTCATTAACAAAAGAAAATATCGGAGAATACTGAAAATTTATCAAAAGAAAATGACCGGCATCTGATCCTAGATACTTTTATTTACGTCCAAATATTTAAGATGTAAGATTTAGATAAAGACCTGATAGTTCTCGCTATAATAGTTAAAAATAGATAATGATAAGGAATATGTTGAAAATTTCAGTAAAATTACTTCATTCTGAGCAGAGTTATCGTCGTTTGCAGAACAGTGTAGTCTCGATTGTCATTGCTACAATCGTATTTAACTCTGTTGAAAATCAAAACCATTGGAGCGAGAAATGAGGTTTAACTAACGTCCACTCGACACAAACTAGGTCATTTCGGGACTAACATATGGTTTAATTTTATTTCAATAATTCGCTTGGGCCTAGGGGTCTTTAGCAGTGGGAGGAAACCAAGGACCCGGAGAAAACCCGCGAGGTTGAACAGGCGACCCTACTCCTTGTCACGTACAACCGGTGATTCGAAACAACGCCAGTTGACTCAATGACAGGCCGTATGATACGTGCTAACCATTCGGCCATCCAACCCCCCCAAAACCATTGGAAATACTAGAGAGTTAATAATTGGCTTAGCATGTAAATAAATGTCTAATTAATGATTAGTATAACATTGAATAATGCATCATTAATATGATATCTTTATATGACCAAATTTTTATCTGGACGTATATTGTCGTCGCCCCAATCCGTTCGAGCGTCCGCGTTTGTGGACACTCTACAGGTCACAAATTTTAACCGATTTAGACGAAACTTGAATTGTAGGCTTATCTCAACTTTAAGGATTATGACCCCTGATTGTACGAAAAATCACGGGTTTAGCTTGTGGTCACTCTAGATGTCACAATTTTTATCCGTAAAAACAAAATATTTAAATATATTGTCTAAAATTACAATCATACATTATATAAAGGCTAAATTACAAAGAAACATACCCTCAATATTGGCATTAATCAAAGGAAATGGCTATTAACGTTCTACTGTTCTGCTCCGACTGGAAACGGGTATACGCCATACACTGTGCTATGAGGGAATATTAATCAAAGGGTTTTGTCGGATATATCATGGTTTAGATAAGTTGAAGGTGTTATGGTTAGCGACACAATTATCATGATGATGTTTAAGGCTATATACTGTGCATGTAAGAAAGGCTATGATGAAACGTGGCTGGAGGCCCTAGGCTCCAGTCTGCCAAGACTATAGGTAAACCCGCCACTCGATGGTAAGTAAAACAATTAAGGCACTGTAAGGATCTGTTATCAGTCGATGATAACTAAAACCAGCTGGACACGATAAGTACCATCAATCAAGTACACTATTTACTTTTTATACGCTCACATTTTCATGTGAACGCATATTGTCGTCGCTCCTGTCCGCTCGGGCGCCTGGACAGTTTTGTCAAAATCGGATAAAAATTGTGGACACTCTTATGTCACAATTTTTATCCGATTTTGATGAACCTTAAAATGTATGTTTATAACCCAAATATCTCGGGTCCGTTCGATGTCCACTTCCTGGATTCTGGTCTCTGGTTGTACGAAAAGTCGTATTTTTAGCATGTGGTCCCCCATAGAGGTCACAGTGTTTACCCTATTTACAAAAAAAACATCTATACATCGCCGTTACACCATAGTGACGATTGAGTTCGGGTCGAAACTGCCCGACAAAATGGCCGCTCCTTGTACGCAAATAGTGTAAAAGTATGGAATATCAATGTTGTGGACCCTCTAGAGGTCACAATTTTAATCCGATTTTGATGAAATATAAACCATGTTTATACCCCAAAGATCTCGGTTCCTTCCAAAATTTGCGCATATGGAAACTTAACTTCTTGGATTATGGCCCCTGATTGTTCGAAAATCGCAATTTGTATCCGATTTTAAAAACCGTTTATATCTAATGACGATAGAGTGCCCGACAAAATGGCCGATCCACGTACGCAAATAGTGTAAAAGTATGTAATACCAAGGTTGTGGACCCTCTAGTGGTCACAATTTTAATCTTAAAATATATGTGTATGTCGAAAAGATCTCGGTTGGTTCCTTTCTATATTAGCATATGTCGGACCATACCTTGTATTTAATCCGGTCGATCAAAATCAAACACCTTTATTTGTAGGGATATGGGTTAATGTTGTGACTAATGTGCTAATTAAATCAAGAGCAAGCAGTTACTACTATGGTGGGAACTTGAGAATGCAGACGGGTTAAAAATGTTAATGGTTTTAATGATACAGACAGGTCCCCTGGGTAGAATTGTCAGATCAATATACACGGAACTGAAATACATATTGAACATATTGATGTGTGTGTAATGTGGCGTTGCCACGTGTTCACATCTATGCACTGATCCCGGTGCCCGACGCTCGACAATTATTGATAGTTATAGCACTATACTATTGATAGTTATAGCACTATATTTATATTATACATCTAACATAATCTTATTCCCCATAATCTATTATTAAAAAAGATCCAGGCAGCTTTCGTTCACGGGGTACGGAATTGGGCATGGAATTTTCCCATTCCATGGGAGTCCCGTTTCCTTGTTTCGAAATAAGGTGTGCTAAATCAGCCTTCTGGCCGTCTCTCGACAGATTGACGGGCCTGGATTGTCAAGAATATTTTTATATATCGGTTATTATAGACATCTATACAGAAGATCGCAAACCAGGCAAGCCAAGGGATATCTTAAGAACCATGTAAAAGCAAATGGAAAACTACGACTAATATCCTATTTTTGCCACGCGATCTTCGGAAATATAAAATCTGCTGAATTCTACCGACCCTTCGTGCATCGGAGCTGTTAAGTGATGATTTTAGAGATTTCATTTGACGGTGAATATCTGTCAAGGTAAGGTCCAACATTTATAAGAGCTTACATTTTGCTGTGTGGGACTCCGTGCCACTGCGCACTGGTATATTTGGAGGGTTATATAATCACCAAGAGAGACAACTCTCGGGAGAATAAAATATGCGATTACATTGGGGATGCTCGATGGTCAGTCCGGAACGTTCCGAATTGACGGAATTACAATCGTGTGTCTCGGAATTCAGTTGTATCACAGTTCTCCTAGTTTCGACAACTGATGTGGTGTGAGTAGAATCGTGACGTAATTAGACACAACGGATATGTTTCAGCTGTCATAGTTTGTTGAGACATTTTCTTATGTAGTCGCTGCATGCGTTCTAGCCCCAAATTCCGATTTTCACTCGATTGTCAGTATTTTGGTGTTTTACAGAATTAAAATCAGGAACGTTCAGATTTGGACTGGACTATAATCAAGGGCAATAACTCTGCAAATAATTCATGCGTTGCTCTATATTGATTGTAGGAACCTGGATGTCGAAAGGACTTTTAGAGGGGCTTCGTGTGTAATCTGCATAGTTTATTTCTGTATGCTATATACTTACCTGGACAGCCACATGTAAAGATCAACCAAAACAAACTGGCCAATGAAAGATACATATGTATGCGTTAAAGCTATATATTCACATAGCCTACACTGTAAAAAATATCCATTTTTTATGTGGCCGAATTCCGTGGTTTAACACCTTTTTTCGGTTAATCGATGGCTTTTTTTGGAGAAATAATTGTATTAGAAGTGTGAATTATTTCTTCAAATTACGTGTTTTATGTATTTCTATCGAATATTCAGTATTAAAGAGGAAATTTCCGTGAAATTTAGGGATAAAATATTTTATTCCCTTCTATAATGGACTTAATTCTGTTATTTTACGGAATAAACGGTGGAATGACCAGGAATTTCCGTGAAATTTAGGGATGAAATGTTTTATTCCATTCAATAATGGACTTAATTCTGTTATTTTACGGAATAAACGGCGGAATGACCAGGAATTTCCGTGAAATTTAGGGATAAAATGTTTTATTCCCTTCTATAATGGATTTCATTCTGTAATTTTACGGGATAAACGGTGGAATGACTAGGAATTTACGGATTATTTCTGTTTGCAAATACAACGATAAGTAATCGTATACATATATAATCATTCCTAATAATTATCATGTTATAGTATTCATTTCAATTTATTAACCATAATATGAAGAATCCTATTTTGTAATTTTTGGTAAATTATATGTCATGTATATCTAATTTCCATTATTACTTACAATCTGATTATGGAATAAAACATTTCATCCCTAAATTCCACGGAAATTCCTGGTCATTCCACCGTTTATTCCGTAAAATAACAGAATTAAGTCCATTATAAAAGGGAATAAAACATTGTATCCCTAAATTTCACGGAGATGTCCTCTTTAATACTGAATATTCGATAGAAATACATAAAACACGTAATTTGAAGAAACAAGTCACACTTTTAACACAATTTCTCCAAAAACAAAAGCCATCGATTAACAGAAATTAAAAGTGTTAAACCCTGGAATTCGGCCACATAAAAAAATGGATATATTTTTACAGTGTAGCCTATTGTGTGTAGGCGAGTATTTACAAGTATGTCATGGAATTGGGTCAACCATAGATCGGCCATTTTGAGACAAACATATGCCTACTCTCTTTCAAATTCAAATTATCAGTGGTTCGTTCACCCGGAGTCCAATATCTACACGTATGGGCCCAACGACTAGGTAGCACTTCCATATCCATACTAAACTTACACTGTCTGTCTACAATTAGCTCCGTTTAAGAACAGAAACTGTGCCACCCTCCACACAAGTCTCGCTATCCAGCATTCGACTCAAAGCGCACTACACTGGTTGACCTAGAGGTCATTGGTCACGTGATTAACTACATGATGAAAATGGCATCTAACAGAAAAGTTCCTGGCGTTATAAACACTTGATCAGTTTTAGTCAATTTTAGGGGAAATGTCATCAATTATTACCCCTCCGAAAGAAAACAGTCTAATTTTGCATGTTTCGTGTGTAAATGTATTAGGCCTTACGATCGCATAATAAAGGTAAACAGATCCACGTGTATAAATTAGCACGACGATATGCGCAGTTCGTATTTCCGACCATTTAACCATGTAATCTTACGCGAAAGAGTTCCCTGTAATATTTGTAAATACATTGTTACTTTGCAATTGGTACCACATTTTTATTTAAATATTATTACCATATTTAAATAAAAAGGTACTAAATATATTATCAATGTCCATCAACACCAAGAATCTTGGTGGCGTAGTCAAATGAGCCGTTAGCAGAGATAGTTTGGACAGAGCTCACCAAATATTTCTACGCCGTCACCCTCACCAAAGGGCCAAAGTTATTTTTAGTCTCTCTCTCCCTTTCCCCCCTTTTGCATGGCGATTTTTGTTGACTTTTTGGTGTAAAATCGAAAATAAAAAAGGGTTTGAAAATACATTTTCTGCCAGGTTTTGGTGAATATTCATGATTTTGAGGCGGAAGGATACAAGAGTTGTGACGTTGGTTACGTTGAAATGTAGGGCCGGAAATTGCATGTTTACTTGTCTCTACTTCCAACTTGGGTATCTCAAGTTTTTCATAGTGAACCCCATACATGCTTTTGGGCAAGAGTTTGCCACATGTTGCTCCATCTGTGACAGAAAGCTTTCTACCCAACGAAAATTTGGGAAAAAGTTAGAGTCGGTCTAAGAGACGAGAATTAACATTAAAGTCAATGGGGAAATAATTAGTGATCTGTGGCCGTTTGGACTGCAAGGGAAGACAACTCTTTGTAGTGCGAGTTATAAATAGACAATTTTTCCCTTAATTTTTTTCTCCCCTCTTCCTGCATTTTTGGGTTGACCTTTTGGTCTAGAATTGGAGAAAAGGGATCAAATTTGCAATTTCATAGCAGTTTTGGGTAATACTGATGATATTACAGCGGAGGGATAGGGGGTGTAAAGTGTCTTTCTGCAGAGCAATCATTGGGTCGGAAGTGAGATTTTCACCCCTGTCAACTTCAAATCCGTGTAGCAAAAAATCTAAACGGTCAACCCCCTACAAAATTATGATGAGGAGATTGCCAAATGTTGTCCCCATTGTGCCTATAAAGATTGGAACCAACGGAATGTTGAGCAAAAAGCTACAGCCTGTGATGTTACAGTCATTTAACATTGAAGTCAATGGGCAAATAATTGCTAGTCTGAGCCCAGATTGACACTGGTAGGGTGACCCGTGCACTCTACAGAAATACAGTCCACCGCTGATAGTTCGAGACTACCACTGAAGCGTGCACATTTGCCGTGTCGAGACCAACTTTCTGACAGTATGGTACTATAAATAGCTATGGCACGTGCAATTCTCTACAAATCTATCAACTATTACAGCCGTAAAAATTTATTGTTGACGATTTTGAATAGCGGTAAAATTAAGCTTCTTGGTTATTACAGCAGATTTAGAAATTACGTTCGTTTTATTTTTTAAATCGCTTTATCATTAACTGTACCGTTAAGAGCGGCATCTTTTGGTTTAGTACAAATAATATCTCTGAATCACTCGGTTTAGACAGGAACATGATACTAGCAGTAGTTTCATTTTACTTTTACAAGCTTCTTAAAACAATTGTTGAGCTAGCTAACGTGCTTATTTCTAAATTCAATTTCTTGTTCTAGCTTTCTGTTATGTTTCGTAAAAAAGTAGTCTTGATTATCCCGACCTGTCAATCAGACGTAGAATGGTCGATAGACTGGTTAAGCGAGACTAATTTCAAAACAAGGGCACGTAACCTATCTTTTACTCAAAAGTGTCTGGATGTTATGGACGACACTTGGAACCAGTTTTCAGTCTATTATTTATAGATGATTAATGGTCATAGCTTATTAAGTACAACATGATCGTTTATTTAGTGACTATAATTGTGTGAAACTGATTTGAGGCTTAGCATATATATAAATATTGTGGCATAATTGTCGAGATATTTGGAGATATTTATTTATGGTGGGCCACCCTAACACTGGGCATTTTAGCGGAAAACACTAAGTATATTTCGAGAATTTTGAGAATTGTACATTCTGCTTTCATTTAATAAAAATGAAAAGGTTTTATTAGAGTTTTGTGTATAACAATAAACCGGAGTAGGACTGCATTACGAAACAGTATACTAATTGTTTGATATGGTGACCATTTAGTACAGAGATCCAAAGTACTTACAGTCATAGGGTAACATCCAGGATATATGAAGATGCCAGGTAGAATTATTCTCCAGATGTTTCTTGGCTGTGACATTACGTGGTTTGCGGGGAAAATCTGTCACTTCTTTCTCTACAACACAAGAATAATAAACAAATATTATTAAAGGTCTACAAAGGGTTAATAGATATAGGGACGTATTTCTCATGGGCCATGGACATTAATTTCGTGATAATTAGAAAAAAACTCGTTCAGCAGACGCCCGGTCGGTAATTTTTCACAGTTGATTAGTATAACTGCTAACCAAAAAGTACAATCTTGTCAAAATCGATTAGTAGTAATTTTTTCAATTACAATATAATTTAAAGACTGAATGAAATGGGGTTTAACGTCCTGCCCTACTATAAAAGTCGCGGTGGCTCAGTTAGTAAGACGTTGGCTCGCTAACCTCCAGGTCCCGTGTTTGATCTAGGTGTTGGCCGAGAAAACTCATCGGGATTTTTCGGCGTGGTTCCCTCCTTGTCAGTGGTGTAGGAAGGAGGTCTTGACAAGGGCCAACGTATAGCCGTTGGGTCGGGACGAAAGACGAAGGTCTCGTGGACACATTTCAGGGCTTGTCCACTAAATGTTCCTTACTCATCTCTGTTTTATTTGGTTTGTTATTCAGATAACATCAGGTTCGCAAACATTAGCAGTCTCCCATACTCCTCGCAGTTAAAACACTGCTTTAACTAAGGCAAATTGCTGTTCCAAATTATGACTGGTCAATGGTCCGATTAACAACCAATAGCTAACTGTGTCACAAACTCATAAAACAGAACTCTAAATTGGACTAAATATGTTTACATAACGTTACGTCATGACTCACGATTTCATTATGCCTAAATAACCAGTGCTTAGCAGAATATTGCAGAAAAACTAATTGCGTGACAAACGACGTTATCAAATCGAAAACAATGTAAACAATACTGTTTGAAGACGAACATACTTTTACCGTTTTTAATACCTTAAATCACTGTCCAAAGTTTTAGGGAAGACCCAGATTAAACGAAGGGCTGTCACGTTGCTGTACTTCACTACTTGGGATAGATTTAATTGAACGAGAAGAATAGACAAACTCCCTCAAAAGCTCCAGTATCAGAAGCCAATCCAGCAATGGCCAGAGAGGGATTTCTCGGGTCATTGCTTCGGGAATATGGCAGTCTCCTAGCCCTGAACATAACTCAAGGTGTGTCGCTCTATTTTTAACACGTTGCGATTAACAATTTTGCCAGATTCCGTTTTCTAAGTTTCAAGTTCTCCAGCTCCGCCGACTAGCGTTAGAACAAATTTCGATAAAAATGGCAACAGCATGCGCCCACGTACTGTCAATGAGTGTATACTAAGAGTGTGGTTAATTGTTGTTGATTTCTTGAAGTTATTATAAATCTATAAATAATCATATATACAATCAGTGCCGAAGTATGATATAAGAAAAATATTGATTATGCTTCTCTTTGAGAACTCCCGTCTTCATTAGCCAAGTCGGTGCAGAACAATAGGACGTTAAACCCCATTTCATTACTTCGAGAACTACAGTCGATGAAAGTGGCTACGGTGTCCCAGTAGAAAGTATGCTGACTCACTAACCAGGATGTTTGGGCTAGAACTTTCCTTGGATTTTTCGGCGTAGTGTTGCCTTGCTAGTCGTGCGGGGTGGAGGGCCTAGTCGTTCGGATGTTTCGGCTGGAACGTTCTTCTGATTTTTCGGCGTGGTGTCGCCTTGCTAGTCGTGCGGGTTGGCGGGCCTAGTTGTTCGGATGGGACGAAAAACGTTGGCGTGCACCTAAAGAACCCTGCTGTCCGATCAAAATTTCCATCATAGCCCACTGCATGACACAGACCTAGTCGGGTCAGAAAAGTGGGGTGTTAAACTCTATTTCCTTTCACACATTGTTTCGTCTTTAATTAAGAAATAGCTCACCAGATGTAACACTGCACCTGATACAGACAAGTATTTGTATAAAATGTCATTAGGTTGCGTATGATTTAATTGAGGTGAAACAACTTTTACTGGTACACGGCTGAAACTAATTTAAAACGAGATGCTCTGAATACATAAAAACTATACACCCATTACCTGCTGTTTTGGAAGGTGGCTTATATTTTTTCAGATAATGACTATGCATACACTTTAGGGACAGTATCTAAGCACAGATTAGTCTGTAAGTTAGTCTGAATTTCCTTGTTCTTGTAGGCTATTATAATTATTATGTCCAATAAATCGGTTATGATAATGATATTATGTACAGGTTGATTTAATAAAGATTATTTACATATGAAGGGGGTTTAAAACAGTAAAACTTTTTTTTTTTTTAAAAGTTATTGTATGTAAACATGAAATCAGGATTTTAGTTTATTTATAGGGCTACCGGAATACAATATAATTATCGCTTTAAATTTGTAATAAATACAAGATAATGCACGGACTTTTTTTTTATGTTTCTCGCTTTCTCTTATCTCGTGATTCAATTCTTTTTATGGATTGTTAGTATGGAACATATATTCTCTAATATAACAATTTTTCGTCTTCAAAGAAATTATCACTGAGCTGAAAATCGACCGTGTATTTATTATCGCTCTCAACTTCAGTCAGTTTATATATATTCTAAAACATTACGTAGAAAATACAATTAAAGAAATTTTATTTAAAGTAAAGGAAGTATATATATAGTAAATGCGTCCATTCTAGATGATTACTTTATTACTGACATGTTTCATACAATTAATATATATATTAATTCCTTTTGCTAGCGTCATTTACGGTTTGATCAAATTTCCGTTACGCACCTACCACGTACTAATGAGCTGTGTTAAAATTATATTTGGAATGTGTTAAACCAGTTCTACCGAACACGTAATATTGGCTGACACCAACACTGTCCTTTAACGGTATAAAGAAAAACATAAGAAAATGAATAGCAGGGAATATTAAACATATTTTTATCTTAAGAAAATAATTATAGACAGTAAACATAACAAAGGATATTGATGTCTTCTCGTCCATCTGTAGTATATAGCAATATAAGCAGCTTATAGATTCTCGTATATGACATCCTACTAGAAATTAATGTTAAGAGGCACATTGCAGATAACTCACCTATTGATCTAAAAAAAATCTCGGCACTAGCCTAATTAAAATTAAGGACGTATTGTTCATGAGTGGTCGTTAACCTCCTCACAAATTGAAAGTTTTAAAAAGTTTTAAAAACGTCTATACGGTCCCGGTGGCATAACAATGTCTTCACACAATTTGCCCACAATCTAATTTAAACATGCCTAAGGAAACAGTATACATGTAGTTAAATCAGAATAAATAGAATCTTAGGTTTTGTAAACTAGCAAAGCACATCCAAGCTCTAATGCCTCTTTAGACAGTATTACTTTCTCCCATAAAACAAAACCCTCATGCTTTGGGCAGAACTTGAAAATAATATTACATTCAAAATCTCTAACGCTGTTGACATTTATTTTTTAGAAGTTTCAAGCGGATATGCTCCAGAAAGTCAGTCGAAGTCCTCTAATTCTTCAGCTACGCACGTGTCTACTGAGATAATTGTAAAAGCCAAGAGACTTTAGGGCTTCAGAAGCTTCAGCTTGACGCCCTAGGAACAGCAACTGCTCTTGTTCGAGGCAATTATAATCTGGGGATATTCCGTTGAAAACAAGACGTTACAGACATAAACTCAATGTATTTAGGATATATAAACAACCTACAACTGCGTCAAATTATCCGACCAACCTCAAATCGCTGCCTTTAATCGCACACGTAACCAACCGTAGTACCGACATATACAGGCATCATCAACAGTAACATATAAACTGGTTATTCCCCCACGAATAATCTCACAGAATATGATAACCTTATATTTCAAGTTTCATCAAAATCGGATAAAAATTGTGACCTGTAGAGTGTCCACAATTTTGATCCAGGAAGTGGATATCGAACGGACCCGAGATATTTGGGTTATAAACATACATTTTAAGGTTCATCAAAATCGGATAAAAATTGTGACATAACAGTGTCCACAATTTTTATCCAATTTTGACAAAACTGTCCAGGCGCCCGAGCGAACAGGGGCGACGACAATATGCGTTCACATGAAAATGTGAGCGTATAAAAAGTAAATAGTGTACTTGATTGATGGTACTTATCGTGTCCAGCTGGTTTTAGTTATCATCGATTGATTACAGATCCTTACAATGCCTGGATTGTTTTACTTACCATCGAGTGGCGGGTTTACCTATAGTCTTGGCAGACTGGAGTCCAGGGCCTCCAGTCAAGGTGCATAATCTTTGTGACACTGTCATAAGCTTTTCTTACACGTATTATATTGTACATTTTCACCCGAAAAGGCTGTATTGAAATTTGCATATTTTATGTATTATAACTACTGTTCTCATGATAATCAACCTGAACAATATAGTAATTAGAATTGTTTAAGTTGTTGGGGATTAAACCACTTTACGTAATCGTAGTGAGGAAGCTGGTAGGTATGTTTATAAGTTAGTAACGTGTTTCTATAGATTTCGGAGCTTAACAAATCAAAGATATATAAACCCAAGAAACAGTCAGTACTTTAGTTACGTTTACTAACTATAAACTTATTAGAAACCTGACCAGTTGTTTTCGTATAGGTATGTTTATATTAGGTTTAATATTAAGTCATTTTGTATATATCTAAGCTTCTAATAATAGTTGTTATTCTCATTTTAACTTGATATTATAACATATCCATATTCAATATTATTTTGTAATACTTACTGTATGTTTATCATTCATATTTTGAGTTACGTTTACTAACTATAAACTTATTAGAAACCTGACCAGTTGTTCTCGTATTTAGTTCCAGCACGTATTGTATAGAGACTAATTATTAGTCTGACCGTCCTTATATTGCACGCACAGTAGTCTTAAAGGAGCTAAATCGCTAATATTTGGGATCTAGAAATTGACGAAAGTGGGTCGCAACGCATATTATACTGTAATATGAATATATATAAGCTGATTTACATTCAATGGTTTCCGTTTTTACTCCAATTTCAAATCAGTTATGTTCGGCGAAATAAGCCAGCAGTCTCAAGCGAGTGAAAATTTCTAGCGTCTGGTTATTCCAGTCTACATACGCCGTTTGATTTGGTGCAATGTGTCTAGCCTCGTTCCTCGAGTCTCTTGATACAACTGGGGCTGAAGCGCATTATGGTACACGATTCGTGTACCAATGGTAAAATGTTTATTTTGTCTTAAATATTGGATATCAAAAGCCCATCTTTTTCCGGTAAGATCACAACATTGAATGTTGATTTAATTTGACAAATAAATCGTGTTTTCAATGTTGAAGATTTTGGATGATATTGAGTTAGAGACTTAGCTACTTTAAACATCATCATGATAATTGTGTCGCTAACCGTAACACCTTCAGTATGTGAACTTATCTAAACCATGATAGAGCGATAAAACCCTTTGATTAATATTCCCCCATAGCACATTGTATGGCGTATTCCCGTTTTCATTAGCCCAGTCGGAGCAGAACAGTAGAACGTTAATAGCCATTTTATTTCCTTTGATTAATGACAATATTGAGGGTATGTTTCTTTGTAATTTAGCCCTTATATAATGTATGATTGTAATTTTAGACAATTTATTCAAATATTTTGTTTTTACGAAAGATGAATTTATGTAAGCTTCCGATGCCATGATTATATTATATTTCTTTGTATCATGTTCTTACTATTTTGATACGTCTATGCAATAAAACATGCCTGTACACCGTCAAAGACAATAATTTTAAAAGGACGATTTACATGAAAAATGAAATGGGGAGAGAGAGGGGGGGGGGATAACGTCCAATGACAGACCTTACGATGCAGCGCGCACGTGCTAACCATTCGGCCACCCACACCCACCCCCACCCCAATGAAAGGGAGTTGAACATCTTACTATTTTTGGCATGGGTATAAGCCATGGTACAAGGGAAATTTCGCTGTTATTTGGAATTCAGCTGTCCCGGATATTTAATTTGCTGCTAACGGTATACACGGGACCTCGGTTTATCGTCCCTTGTTTTAATTTACTGCTAACGGTATACAGGGGACCTCGGTTTATTGTCCCTTGTAAAACCTTCCATCCGGCGTCAGAAAACCAGGCTGCAAAATCCCGAGAAACGTTTTGGGCCAACACCGGGATCGAACTCGGATATGGTTACTGACTAAGCGCCATATGATTACAGAGGCTCCCACGGTAATGCGTGACAATTTAAATAAGCTAAGATCAATATGGGCGATTAAGTTTAGTGCTGCAGGTCTATCATAAACAAACAGAAAAAACGTGACAATAATTCTAACTGATCTTTTCACCATTAACCCGTCTAAAAGCAAGGAAAATAAGCTTTGTGCAGAATTAGGCACAGATAAGATTGAACATCTGTGGGTTATTGAGCGCGATCATGCTTGTTTGAAACATGTGTAATACACATTTATTAAGGCTTTTTGCATAGGCGTACGGTCTCGATGAATGTTAGGGGGTAGAACTGTAATGTCCGAAAAAAATTCCCGTTTAAAGACGGTCGCGCCTAAAGCGGAGTTTACCGTTTAGGGGCCTCCCCAAGAAAATTTGGAAAATTTCCTGCTATTCCAGCTCTTGAATAAAGCAACTTCAAAGTGGTTTGATATAGTTTAACTGATATGGCTGACCCGAATTCCATTCAACCATTTAATCGTTTACAGACCACGGAGTAAAATTTAACCGCTGCGCAAACGGGTTTGCCTGCACAGCCCGTCAATACAACAACTTTAACGCAATCCATTATTGACTAACTCGGGTGGCAGATCAACCACCCAACCAATCAATCGTTTAGTCCACGGAGCCGAGGAATATGGGGGGCCGCCCTCCGCTTCAAATGCCTTTTTCTGCTATTCTAGCCCGTGAGTCAAGCAGTTTTGGCCAACCAGATGATATATTACTTTTTTTTGTTGCGCTTTACCCATCTGCCCGAAAAGTCAGACTGCAGTTAAGGAGGGAGGGGGGGCAGGGCAACTGCCCCACCCCCTTACCTCGTGCGCCTATGGTTTCTTGTACGCATTAACCTGTCTTATGAAGCTTCTGAAACCAACATTGAACGCCTGAGGACTAACTTAATGTCACCTATTGTGACTGAGGAGCTATAGCCTATGCGTATACTGGAATAATTTACCGACCAATCACGACACAGAGACCACGTTAGCCCTAAAGGCGTTCTATCCATAACAGGGCTGGTTGCATAAGATATAGAGGATATTTGTCGTTTTAGAGTGAATAACATATTTTATTTCATCGAGAAGCAAGAAAACGTATATTTTCACGAATGCGTAGCATGAGTGAAAATATAATAAACGTTTTCTTGCTTAGAGATGAAATAAAATATGTTATTCACGACAAAACGATAAATGTTCTATTTATTTTATGATTTTACAATCATTTTAGGTAAAAACAACTAGCCAGTGGAATAACACTTTTATTTCACTGATAAAACGTGGTATTCCACTACTGATCATAAAATAAATATTACTATTTTACTGTATACAATACATGTTCTAAACTAGCGTGGGTTTTCTGTCAAGAATTTTTTTATCTGATTATGGTGCTGTTCATCGTCAGCGTGTGGAGTTAATATATTACCATTAAATGAACAAGGTCTATATTCTCATTATTCCAAATCACCATCAAAGATTAATTTAATAAAAAACAAAACAATGAATTACAACCAATACATCCCACTTTCGCAGACAAAACACTCCTCTTTTTTGGACAGTGTGATCACTGTATGATGACCTATAATCGACCACAAGGTTTTTATAAATGGGGCACAGCTCTGTTATAGAACGGTTCGTCCTCTCATCACCACAAAGCTGCAAAAATCAAGTTCCCCTAAAAGCAAGGTTTTCGACAAAGTTGGCATTTTCCGAAACGGAAGGTCGCGGAGCGCTAAATATCGATAGAGTTCATCCTCTCAGGACCCACACTAATTTTAATCAACTGTAGCCTGAGGTTTTCGGGAAAGGGAAAGTTAATTGTGGCCGAATACCCGTAGGATTCATGACGCCAGTACTTCCACCTAATTTGAGAAAAATCCGTTAAAAGCTATCGCGATCACAAGGTTTTCAGGAAAAGGGTCATAATTCTGGCACGGAAGGTCGTGGAATACGGAATATCTATAGGGATCGTCCTCTCATGACTACACTGCATCAGACCCATTTTGAAAAGAATCATCCAGATGTGTAGCCTTTATCGAGTTGACACGCCAATTGTTCACGGAACGACGGACAGGATTTCAACAGAATATACCTACACCGAAAAGTGGGAGTATAAAAATGCATATGAATTGAAAATCCCTGTGCAGTTGATAGCCAACTACCAAATCTAAGCAGTGTTGCGCGATAGCAAACACCATCAGGCATTCTACTTGTTATATTTCGATTCACCGGTTGTACGTGACAAGGAGTAGGGGCGCCTGTCCATCCTCGATCCCCCCCCCCCCATTGTTAAAGAGCCCTACGCGCAAGCGAATTATTGAAATAAAATAGAACCATATTTTAGTCAAGAAAAAAAACCTAATTCGTGTCGAGTGGTGGTGGGGGGCTGTTTTTAGAATTACATCATTAGTATGTGCAGATAAATTATATGCACAGTTCTAGTCAAGAATGATGCTAGTTTGAAAACAAAATTTTATAAAGGAATCTTGAATGGTTTCTGAGATTTGCATATGATAGTCCAATGTCTTTCTATCGAAACAAAAACAAAAAAATTAACTGAGAATTTTCGAATTAGCAAGGGACACATTTATTATAAAAGGTTGATGTATGAACCAAATCGCATATGGTATATTCAGCGATTTCCAATTTTCTTCCAAAAGGGAAGTTATTGAACTATGTACCAAGTATTGAGATATTTTGAACGATTTACGATATAGGCCCGGGAATAATAATTATATACTAAAACATAAGTTAAATTTGTTTCAGGATGGAAACACAAAAAATATATTTAACTGAGAATAGGCCAAGGAAACAAAACCAGGACGAACCGATAGACAAAAGGCCGCCCAGGGCATATTACGATATACCTAACATAACTGAGTTTTTCTTCCCTATGGATAAAAAAGCGTTTATAATCAGAAAGTGTTTCATCGTTCAGCGTTATGAGTTATCGCCATCAGAAACTACAATCTGTGGGGTTTTGACCCAATTTATATATACTAATGTGGTGAGTTTGACAAAATAGTGGGTGTATAGAACATGACATATTTATAACAAAGAAAATTAAAGAAATATTCCCTGGGGCATAATTAGGACATCTGCCAGGAGTAAGGAGGGCAGTGTCCCCCCCCCCCCCGGAAAAAAGATGCCGACCATAGTTCTAAATACCCACTGTTTGTTATAAACAGCAGTCAGGGATCATTATGTGGAGTATTGATTTGGGAATGTGGCATCTGGCACTCCTTCTCACCTAGGGACAGATATCAGTTGGGGCCCCTTCTAACTTATTTTGGAAATTCACCATTTCAAATGATGTAAAAAATGCTACTACAGACAAAAATGCCCACTCTGACCCCCTGGCAGGTGGGCTCAGTCTCAGGGAGGCAGGGCCAGTCATTGCGGACATACGGACAGTCACAGAGCTATAGTCTAGACCGAAACAGAAAGTGTTTATTTTGAATCTCAACATCAGCCAACAGACGAACCGAAACTTAAGCTTCTCCTGGCTCTGTATCTGCCCTATATTTTGTACTGACTTGCCCAATAGCCCACTGTCTCGAGACTCTGTCTTGTCGCTATGTTCATTGTTCAAAGTTCGCGTTTGCGGTCGTCCAATTTTCAAAATTTTAAGGGAGAGGGCCCCGGACCCTACCCCTTCAAGGGACAGGGGAAGATACCCCTTCCCGCCTGGATCACCCCCTACCTCGTCATTGTGTTCACTGTATCGAGTTAGCTAGAGAATTATTTTCTGGGTCGAGAACCCACCCCCTGGTCCAACTAATATGTTCACTGCCCCTCCGCAGCCAACAAACTGGCTGTGGGCCTGATATCAGTAATGACCATAATAAACTTCCATTTATCGGCTCAAATCATTGAAAGGTTCAATAATTAATCACGAGGTAACATCCTTTCCATTCTTGGAAAATATTAGATATAATGACAATGTAATAATTAGATAGGCTTGTTTCTATTTTCACTGAAATCAAATCTGTATAAATTTCCATAATGGCTGGCATCTTGCACGTGTCAGCCTAAAACGTGACACGGTCGATTCACGTCAGTTATAATATTTTCCTTAGCAACAGTTTATAAAAACAACGTGGCTGGGTCGTGTGCCAGTAGCAGTACATATCAACCAATCAATCAATAATTCCAACCAAATATGGACAATTAATCCTACCACTGTGCACATTTCTTTTACGGTCGTAAAGTTACGAGGACTGGCTAAAAAGTTCTAAGCTTGAAAACGATAGACGAATTGGGTTAAAACAAACTTTTGCCACCAACAAGTACAATCATTGTATGAATCATAGACATAAGAACTGCGTCTGTACTGTTATTATTGCCTTCGTTCCAGATCATCTTGTGAACCTACCCATTGAAATCACCAGAAATGGACAAAACGGGCTGTAGGGAAGTCATCAAGTACCTGCAACTGAAAGGACTAACCTCAATACAGATACATGCCGACATGGTCTCCACATTCAGCACATTATTGCAAACGAGTTTGTCATTATAGCATGAACAAAGTTTCTGCCAGAAGTGTGCCAAAGCTCTCGATTGCGGATCAGAAACGTATCAGATTCCCGATGTCTCGTGACAATCTACGCCGTTTTGAAGCCGATCCTGATAATTTTATGGTCAGATTTGTAACAGGAACTGGTTGGTCGTCTTTTTCTAGTAATGATGACGTCATGTCAGTTGTGAACGACTTTCTTTAGGGTGACTGACCGACATCCAGGCCTTGCAACATCGTTGGCAAAAGTGTGTACACCTCGAAGGGAGAAAAATATAACCATTTTTATAATGTATATAAGTTAGTTTCTTGTACCGGCAGATGATTTACCATTTGAATTGTCTAAGAATATTAGCATTTTAGTCAGTGTTTCTCTAGACGATCAGCTTTTATTAGTCTAATAAAATTAAGCCGGGAATTTGATTTTAAACACATATCAAATTTATTTTCAAGATTGTAGCTGTTTATTTACTGATTGGATCAATTATATGTTTTATAGACCAGGCTCTCTTGTTATATGGCCACAGAGACATTATCGTTGAAAATATTCCAGAATAATTTAAAACTGATTATCCCAACACAATGGTCATCATTGATGAAACAGAAATTAAAAGCTTCCTCCATACAGAGTCAGTGTTATTAGAACTAAAAATCTTGTACCAGACCGAAGAGTCTAGTTGGTGTTGACCTTAGGGGATCTATCGTGTTTGCGTCAATGTTATTTTCTCGGTCAATGTAAAACAAAGAAATAACGGGCAGGAGTTGGGTTTTATTATTGCAAAGTGGTAAAATTCACAAAGGTGACTGGGCTATGGACAATAAAGGCTTTATAATAGAAAAAGAAATCAATAACGTCGGATTATGCTTAAATATTCCACCATTTGTTCCATCATCAGCCACCCAAATGAGTGCCCCAGCCGTTACAGAGACAATTAAAATAGCCAAACACAGGGTACATGTGGAAAGAGCAATATGTCGAGTTAAACAGTTGAAACTCCTAACACATAAAGTTAGTCTGGGTTTGTTCAGCTGTGAAAATAAAATATGGCTTGCCATTCCTTACTGAGAAATAACCAGCGGTTGCCAGGCAAGATACGCATTTTTTAAGAGATGGATAGAGAACACGCTAACAAAAAGGCGATTTTTCGTACAATCAATGGCCATAGTCCATGAAGTTACGGCCTGAAATGCGCGAATATCGAAAAGGACTGGGATATAAAGAAGTTTCATCAAAATTGGAAAAAATTGTGACTTCTAGAGGGTCAACAACCTTGGTATTACATACTTTAACACTATTTGCGTACACTTAGCAGCCATTTTGTCATCAGTTTCCATCCCCTTTTCACGAAATTCAAACTTAGCCGTCATTAGGGTGTAACGGTGATACATTTGAACGTTTTTCAAAATCCGATAAAATTGTGATCTCTTGAGGGTCCACAAGCTAAATACGTGATTTTTCGTACAATCAGGGGACATAACCCAGGAAGTTACGGTCCGATATGCGCAAATATCGAAAAGAATCAACATCGTTGGATTATAATCATACGTTACAAGTTTCATCAAAATTGGATAAAGATTGTGACTTCTAGACTGTCCACAGCCTTGGTATTACACACTTTTACACTATTTGCGTACAATGAGCGGTCATTTTGTCCGGCAGTTTAGGTCAGAGTCTTACGAAATCCGAACTCAACCTTCATTGATGTGTAACGGTTATATATTTAAACGTTTTTAAAAACTGAATACAAATTGTGACTTCAAGCGGGTCCACAAGCTAAAAATGCGATTTTCCCAACAAGCAGGGGCCATAATCCAGGAAGTTACGTTCCGACATGCGCGTTTATCGAAAGGAACCAAGATCTTTGTGACATACACACAAATTCAAAGTGTCATCAAAATCGGATCAAAATTGTGACCTCTAGAGTGTCAATAAGCTAAAAATGTGATTTTTCGTACATGAAGTTATGGTCCGATACATGCCAATATCGACAGGAACCGAGATCTTTGGGAGATAGACTTATATTTCAAGTTTCGTCAAAATCGGATAAAAATTGTGACCTGTAGTGTGTCCACAAACAAGTTGTGGACGGACGGACAGGGGCTACGGCATAATACGTCCACATGAAAATGTGGGCGTATAAAAATGAAATATAAAATAAAGAGTTAAGTTTTTGTTATTGAAAATACAGGGGGATATTGTTTTTATTACGGTTTTACATCTGCGGTTTTGTTGAACAACCTAAATATACAGGCCTAAATCTTTTATAGATACAATATTTTAACGAACACGATATGCAAGTGGGGATCCAATAAGTCAAGATCCAATAGGTGTTGTTATGAAGTCTGCTGTGATGCTCACTAAGTATGCGATGAGGCTGTCCTTCAAGGTTTGAAGATGTAATATATCAGCATCTGATACTTGAATTTTTCTGCAAAAGAAAGTATCAAGCAACAAAACAAGCATATATAAAGCAATTGCATGTGACACTCTTTATATTTTACAATCTACTCTATCACAATAATTACATCACTTCCTAAGAATATTTTCTTCGGCGGTTGTTGCCCATGTCATCTGAACACTTACCTGTTTTCGTTAAAATCAGCAATCACAGACTTTCTTTTTCTGTTTAGATTTCCAGGTCTTGAAATTATAATCTGTGAAACAGGGTCTGATTCTATTTTCGACCTCCTTGGCTTACCCCATTGCTGTAGTAAACTCGTTGAGAAGGGATATCTTTATATCCTGCTATCTTCCATTCTTCAATGGTTATTATTATTGCCAACACACGGGCACACTTTCCTTCCATTCTAAAAATACAATTATTTTGCAAGTTTACAAAGGCCCATATTTTAGATCATAGACAATTGTATTAACATTTTCAAGTTTACAATTTATTAGTGAAAAATTAAAACTAAATGATTCAATCACGACTAAAAAAACCTAATTATCACAAAAATTCACACCTGAATATTTTTATTTCATTGATGATCTACGAGTATAAACTGGTAAGTAATTTTGTTACCTTTTTCGCAAAAGGACCTGGGACATACTTATAGTTTGAAAAAGATAAAAAACGAAATCAAATTAAACTGGAAATAAAGCACAACAGAAATAATAAAAACAAAAATAATGCCAGGTAGATCTATGCAATTTTATAGTTTTTAGCCTAGGCCTTTCCTTAAAACCGCGAAAATAATAAAATAATGTTACAAATTCTACATGCAATAAAATTCATACTGATCAATTATAAATTTAGGCCTGCTACTGCTAAGCTAATATGAATGTGAAGATAATAGACTAGTCGTTGTCGTGCAGCCGTGCCCGATATCAATTAAAAGAATAAAAATGAATAATTCTCATTTTAAAAAATCTTTAATGAATCAGTTATATTTTTATGGAAAAAAGCTGATATTTACCCTGCTTTACAGCTACAGTAAGGTTCCGTTATAGTAGGCCTATGTTCTACTGTCTTGACATCTATTGACGTCTGGTGTGGTTCATCTGATTTGTTCATGCTTTGATAAATGCGAGCGATGAATGGAATGTATATCATTACCGGTCGAAAGTGACATGGATTTAAAGTACGCCCCCGTGCAAAAGCCGTAGCTTGCTGTTTTTGTCTTAACGATGGTATATAGGGAAGATACCTTGATGAAAAATCGCTAGGTACATCGCTTAGTCTTAAAACTGCCGCCATTACTGTTTGACCTGGTGACGGCGGAAATTTGATATTCTCCTTTATTCATAAGGGGGTGGCTATGTCTGCCCTAGCGATAGCAAGGGAGCCACGGTGGCTCAGTGAGTAAGACGTTGGCTCGCTAACCTGGAGGTCCCGTGTTCATCGTTTTTTTCCGACGTGCCCCCCCCCCCTTTGTCCGTCGTGCAGGACTGAGGGCCTGGCAAAGGACAACGTATAGTCGTTCGGATGGGACGAAAAACCGAGGTCAAGTGTACACATTGGCGTACACGTAAAAGATTCCTTGGCAGTTAGAATTTGATATAAGAGTAGGCCGTAGCGCCAATGTCCGGGCAAAATGTCCCTCATAGCACATCGTATGGCGTATGTCCATATTCATTTGACCAGTCGGAGCAGAACAGTAGGACGTTAAACCCCATTCCATTTTATTTCATTTCATAGAATTCCAATAGGCAGGGGTTTCGTTACGTGAAAGCCAATGTATATACGTGATCTCGGTTTTTGGCCCCATCCGAACTAGACGCGATCCTACCTAGTATAACCAAAAATCTATAACAATTTATCACAATTTTCTTCTCTCTTTTTTTGTGAAACAAATGCAATTGGGATTCTGCACCGACTTGGCTATTGTGAAACAATACCATTAATGCCAACTATTGAACTACATTAGTTTTCTTACTTAAAGTACATAACTCTGAACTCTTACAGTGGTCTTATTAAGCTGGCGTGGACATTCCATTAAAATGTTTAAAAAGATCTAATGGCAACATTGGCATCAGCGCTGATATCTAAGGCTTCGCTTTCAAAGGGCTTAACTAAAGAATTTACATACGGTCAACAATCAACAGCGAAATTTCTGCCCAGCCGAAGAAATAACTGATAAAAGAACATAAAAATAAATGAAATGAAATGGGTTTTTTTTTAACGTCCTACTGGTCTGCTCCGACTGGGCTAATGTAGACGGTCATTGTGCTATGCGGGAAACTTCGCCCGGACAATGGCACTATGGTCTACTCTTATATCTACCAACTGTCAAGGGTTCCTTTACGTGCACGCCAATGTGTACACGGGACTTTTCGTCCCATCCGAACGACTATACGTTGTTCCTTGCTACCTACACCGCTTACGAGATGTTTGATACACTTGTAAAATATGGTACGCAAGATGTCTCCTCGGGCAAATGACTGTCAATCAGTTATTAATACATAGCTAAGATCAAAAGCTGTACGCCAGAGAATTATTTGTAAGTATAGAACTATAGAGTCAAACTCGATTTGCTCCGAATGGACGACACTAGCAATTATTTTCTTCGTCATCAAAACCGTACTCTTCAGATCATAAGGTATATCATTGAGTCTCGTGGCGTGCTTTTGATCCAGCGTCTCAGTTTTTCCTGTGTCCTCCGATTTCCTCCCATTACTAATCTAATGACACATACGCGGCAAGCGAATTATTAAAATTATATTGTGCCATATGTTAGTCGAGTGGACATTAAATCTCATTTAAAAAAAAAAAAACAACAACACGCGCCTAATAAGCTACTAATTAATTAACCTTGAACAGAATTTCTCGTACGCTTTCGTCACGCGCTAGTAAGATCAATAAATTACTGGCATATGTAATTTGTCTCTGACAATAAAAAAAACTAATTATGGCTAGCATTTTTTAAATACATTTTGCAATTATTGAATCTTTTGGTCCAATTTCGAAGTAAGATAATACAATTAATATTCTTGGTCGTATTTTACCGAGTCGACCGAAGGAAAATCCGACAGAAGTCATTGTTAATCGTTGCTCAACATCTGAAGTTATTTTCTTTCAAGGTTAATTACCGGTCGGTCATCTATTGCTCCCCCCCCCCCTTTTTTTTTGTTTGCTGAAAAGAGATGTCTGATGTCTTGGAAGGTAATTAAGAAAAAAAAACTACAAAGAAACCTTAGCAGTCAACCACTAGCATTGACAAGAATGACGTTTCTTACTGAAGCAGAAGATCAATGTCAGGCATGTAACTCTGGCCGAAGGTTAAAGTTTAGTACGTATGCATGCCCAATTTATCTTCCGTAATTGACGTATTAGCCGTAATGTAAAAATTTTATGGACCAGGAACTGGGTCACAGGCGATCACTCATCTTGGTGTTCTTCTGGTGCTTAGGGGTGACGATCTTCGAAAAAGCCCAAGTACGATAGACATGAAACTTGACCAGTTTGTTCCTTGAACAAATGCGTAATGGTTGACAGACAATCGACAGACTCCGGTACTCTACATCTAAGTATTCTAGCCTGGGTTGTATGACGAATTCTGCCAATGGAACTACTTTCAAGTTCCCAGATTAAAAATGGCGGCGCCCATGAAGAGTGTTTTATCTCAAGAAGCTTTCAATGTCTGAAGCTATTTTTCTTTCAAGTTTATCCGATGATTTTCTTTAAACAACTCTACTCTACACTATCTTCGAGCGAGGCCATTTTGAGAATTTCTTTCTAAAAGCGGCATGTTTTCCTAATAAGTAAACCGGTAGCCGCATCACAATTGTATGGGTGTAGCTACATATCACTTACCGTCATACAGCCGAGGTTAGATGAAGGTTACCGGAGTCGCAATTCCACGATGGCGTCGATGATGGCATGCTCGAAACCCTTCTCCATAGTACGTTAGTACTTGTTATAGAAATAAAAGCCAATAAACTATAGCCGTAACAAGTGCCGGATTAAGCTAGTAGGAAAAGCAACATATCCTAGGACCCCGCATTTCAAGGGCTTCGTGTTCAATGCTTGCAAGCCAAATTCAGTGACTCGGCACTGCTCTTTTTATGAATCACTGTGTATAAAATTGGTTATTTTAGCCAGTAATCATCTTCAATTGGAGTTATTGTGTTCACAAAGGAATAAATGGGACTAATGTCTGGCTGTATAGCAAATGTAGAAATTCCATTACTATACGCAAATAACACTTTATGTGATTTATTATTTAGGGTCACTTTATACCATACGTTACAGACTATGCCCAAACTAAATCCTGCTAGTAACGGTTGTTTCTAGTAATATTTATCTTGGGATTCTGAATGTATCCTGTAATCGATGGTGATACACCTGGAACCCCAGACGACTAATATATTAATAATGTCTTACCAGGTAAGAAGCAGGGATACGGCAGTTCTTTCACGGCACACGATATATCAGCCTGAAATTAAAACACCAAACATTATATTACTGATGGTGTGTTGCAAGTTTGCATGATGTGTTTTATTTATAGAGGCATTATATGAGAGGTGAATCTGCCCACAAGAACGTTAACAAATCTTTTTAGGTAACACAGTAATTTTTAAAAATATCCCCTTTTATTTAATTTGGCCGTTAACCGTCTACAAAAAAATAGGCCACAAAGGCAAGACTTGTGGCCCTGAATGTCAATAATGACGTTCTGAGAATCAAAGTTCATTGCCAGTGATGAAGGTTTTTGTGGTTATTTTGTGATTTCCAACACAGTCTACATTGAAAAAAATCTTGTGTTACTACTAATATACACAAGCTTGTGTGTGTGTGGGAGGGGGGGGGGGGCAGAAATGTTATAAAGTGACCTGGCCAACTGTATCCAGGTAAAGAATAGAAACCATGAAATTAAACTTTTTTTTTCTATAAATAAACATAGACGAAACATTAGTCCATTTTTAATTACGTGTATATTGCCAGTTACAAAAACAGACCAGTATTCAATTAATAATTATCTATTGTCTCGTTAGACTAACGTAAAATCTTATTGATTTATATTTATAATTATATGTTTATTTGATTGTAAATAAACTTTTTAAAACAATAAAATAAAATACCCATGATTTTTGTTAACGCTATAAGTGCGCATATGGAATAGAATAGATGCTAAAGAAGATAATATTTATTATGCTACTATGTTACCTATAATAATTTGAATTTTGACGAATTCATTCCAACTTGATTTCTATAATATTTGTTATTCTCTAAAACCTTGGGTTTTAAACAAATGTCTGAATGGGCATGGAACAAGTCGATTTCAACGTTTTGTTTAATTTAATTGTTTCATTAATCAAAATGAATTACTTTTAGAAAAAGTAAGAAAGATTTATTATAGTATGTTGCTATATCATCTCCGGTGAAAGCGAACGTTAACCCTTTCTGGATTAGTATATCGATTAATTACATAGTCGAGTTACGTACAACCCACCCAAACAGTGATATTGGTGTCAAAAATGTATACAGAGAAAACAAAAATAACAGGTTTTTGCTAAAAAAAAAAAATGTACGACGAATTCAGAATTTCTGTTTTTCGATTTTAATTTGCTGAAGGCCGTGTGGCTAATATGGCGGGAAAATTGACCAAATAGTGTATTTCGAGGTATTTCAGGTAAGTTAATTCAGTATTCTATCATATACGCATGTCCATAATTCCTTGGGTTTCAGTGTGATTAGTTATTCAAACAATTATAATTAAATTGCACCCTTCAACATTTTTTAATGATGTATTTTTTTTAATTTCTTTTTGTGGATGCCATCTTAGCTTTTGGGAAAAAGAAATTTTTCGTAGATCTTAGATAACAACTAACTATGTTCCATTTTTCAGATTGAAATTGATTTTAGCAAGATAATCCAACATTCCAAAGTCAAATTGTGCTGCCTAACTGCTTTAAAATGAAATCCAGGTGAATTGCATTTTCTTTATGAAGTGTAGCTACTGTATTTATAAATGGCCAGTTGTCTTAGAGAATAAATAATTTAAACTTCAAAGCGGTTATACTCGTGATATATTCAAATCATACCACCGATTATTTTATTTATCCACATGCATAATAATAAAAACTCGACTTAATCACAACTTTCAGGCCAAGAAACATGGAAAATTGGTAAATGCCTTGTTTATCACTGCCAACTATGGGAAGGTACAGAGTGTTTGGAGTAGAAAGAATAATCAAACAGAAGAAGTGTAGGTAAGAATTGTTTAATATCCGTATTAAATTTAATAGGCCAACCAGCTTCGTTAGTTTATTTTGCTCATAGAGAAGCGGATGTGTAATCCGCAGAAACAAATGTAAACTTCAAATGGACACATGGACATAGCTATTATAATGCCTGACATCAAATTTGTCATTTGGTTTAGTGTCCAAATTGGTGATGCGTGTAAAAGATTCCTTTGCAATGTGAATTTGAAAGAGGGATAGGTCGTTATGTCCATAATTCATAATGCAGCCTGACTAAAATGCTTTTCCTTGCATTCACATGCAACCACACATATTATTCTCAAAATCATCATGCTCTTTTCATTTCCTTGCCTAGACTCAGTATTATACTTATATTCTGCCATGTAATAACTCGGCTATGTCCATAACTGATTAAGACACACGCATGTACCTGGTATGCCAAGTCAAAACCCAACTGACACTCAATTTGTCTTTAAGTGTACTTATAATCACCCGTTTTATATTTTTCAGAGACTTGAACATCCTTGAAGAAGTATGTAATAAATATGCATACCAAAGAAAGCTAACCTTACATTCTCAATATAAAGCCATCAATTTCTTTTATAAATCTGAAAATAAACTCTAATTGTGAAAACTCAAGGGTTGTCTGTCGCCATTGCTTTCTTTAATTGCTTTGTTTTTAAATGTCAAATACCATCCTCTTTTTTAGATATTGTTTTACTGCATAGACTGCGGTGTAATCCTTAACACTAAGAAATGTTCTAATTTATAATCTTCTAAAATGAATATTTCTTGAGTTTTGTTGTCGTTCTCTGTGTTACTCTTTTCTCAAAGGACATGTATGAGCAGGACATATCGTAATTTCTAGAAATCTAGATGATTCTACTTTTAATTAAAACCCTGTATGGAAGCAGCTTGTACATAAAGGTTTAATTTTACTAATATTTTGAAATTTAAGTTTAATGCAAAATTTATCTTATACAACCTTGCTATGTTATTTATAAAACATCAAATTTCTTCAAAATAAAGGGTACAGTATAGGGGCCTGGGAAAGGTAGCTATATTGGATATAGAATAGGGAAATACAACACAAGTTTATGCATGGAAACATCACAAGTTTGTTTGTGGAACAACACAAGTTATACCATAAGCCAACACATGTTTGTTAAATTTTGACACAGGTTTCAAAACAAGCTTGTGTTATTTTCTAAAATTTGACACACATTTTGTTGATTTGACATTCAACACGTGTTTGTCTTGTTTTAAGACACGTTTTTGTTGTTAAACAGAGACACCTAACTTGTGTTGAAAATAACAATTTTACAGTGTACGTTTTTAAACAATAGCACAGAATACGACAGCAATGTATGTTGAAATTTGTACGTTTTCAACGCATTCTAGATTTTTAAAACACGGAAGAGAATGCGGCAAAAGTTCAACATACATTTGTATGTTTTCAACACATTCTACATTTTTAAAACACGGAAGAGAATGCGGCAAAAGTTCAACATTCTACGATTTTAAACAAAAATGGCGAAGAATACCACAGAAGTGTGCGTTAACTTAGTACGTTTCGAACACATTCTACATTAACAAAAAATTAGAAACGAATGCAACTGAAGTTCGTGTTGAATTTGGTACGGATTGATCACATTCTACATTTTTTTTTAAAAATTAGAAACGAATGCGACAGTTAAGTTCAACAGTTAACTTAGTACGTTTCCAACACATTCTAAGTTTTTACAAAACTACAAATAAATGCGAAAGAAGTTCGTGTTGAATTTAATACGTGTTGAACACTTTCTACGTGTTTAACGAATAGCTAAGAATGCAACAAATTATTACACTTCGAGCACATGACATTCTACGTTTTTAAAACGCAGAAAATGCGACTGAAGTTCAACAGTGTGTGTGTTGGCACGTTTCGAACACATTCTACGTTTTTAAAGATAACCAAAGAATGCGACAGCTTAGTACGTTTCGGACACATTCTTCGGGTTTTGTCTTAAAAAAGCAAAAATGCAATGAAAGTTCAACAGTTTCTTTCCCGTGTGTAGAAATATTGTCGTTGCGACATTGTTTTGGAATTTATAGGCAAGGAATAGAGAAAAATGATGGCATTATATTAAATTAATTAATATCTTTGGCAAATTATTAGATTCACATATATGTACTTAAATCAAGTTAGCGAATGGGTGGCATATTGTTACATAAAAAAGAGTCATAATGTGATAAACATTCAATTCTGGGTTAATAACAGATATCTTGTGGGAAATTTCTCCAGTAAATTTCCATTAACCAATTTGACTTAATTAACCAATCTCTTTAATTATTTACATCATATTTGACCAATTAGATAATTAAAGGTCCAAAACCCAATGCTACAAACTATCATACTTGTGAGAATTCGTCAGGAAGCAGCTTGATTCTGGAAGGAAAAAGATGTAGCAATTTCTATCAGCAGAATCGCCCCAGCGAGTCTGGCTGGATGGGGTTTGAGAGAATAACTTTACTGTTATCGTACTATATTTGTATCTGTGTATCCGGCTATGATATATAAAATGTAAAAACGAACTGTTGCATTGTTATTCCTGGCAAGACAAGCAAACGTCTTAACTAACTGAGATAGATAAGACACAACGTGAAGGGGAAGCAAAGAAGATCACAAGGATACTAAGATATGTAGTAAGAAAAGATGCATGGGTCCTACGTAGAATGTGGCGACCGGTTTGGTATTAATAGCCCGCTCTCCACGTCCGACAGAAAGACCCATGGTGCTACACGTGGTGCGTTTCTCCACAGAACGAACGCAGAATCCCGAACATCAGTTGACGACATTGATATTATTACCCTTAATTACAATGATTTACGTTTAACATTTATTCTGGGCAGACAGTATTGTCCATAATTATTATGTTGTGACCAATTATTAATAATTAGAACCGTATGTTTGCAGAATGAGGAAGTTTATCAAAACCTTGCATGACAAAAACTAATCAATACGTATTCAACACTCGGCGATGATTTATTCATAACACAGCTAACAATTCCATTTTAAGTCAACTATATAAAAGGTTTTGAAGCTGGAAACTGTAATTCTGTGTAGCATAATTTTGCCTGGAGCTAAAATATATAATTTGAATTAGTGTCAGATATTCTCTTATCAGACCTATTATCAATCAATCAATCTATACTAATAACCTCTCTCTCATATTGTTAAATTAAAACCATTCATCCATTATAACAAATAGAGAATTCAACAAAGCCGAAAAAAAAGTTAATATTACAAAAAGCCCTGTCCGGATTAAATGTTAAATCGAAAGCGTTAAGTTGTTTTAATAAACAGAGAATTCAACAGAGCCGAATAAGTAATAATATATTGCAAAGAGCCCTGCCCAAATTAAATGTTTCCGGGGCTTGCTATCCTTATGAATAATTCGTAAATACACGTATGATATAAAAGCGCTACAATCGGTCTTGAAAGAGTAATTCATTTTCAAAAATCCAGAACGAAATACCAAATGGAGTAATTAATAAATATTGCCCATGTGGGAATATAAGATTAATCCCATTATAAAAATGATGAGATCCTTAAACATACATTATGCAAAAGCTATATCTGGCTATTGCAGGTCTTTCTTTGGGGCTGAAATGTTATATAAAATTGGAAATGAAAATGAGATGAAATGAAATGAAATGGGGTTTAACGTCCTACTGTTCTACTCCTACTGGGCTAATGAAGACGGGCATACGTCATACAGTGTGCTATGAGGGCAATTTTGCAAGGGCAACGGCACTATGGCCTACTCTTATATCGAATTCCAACTGCCAAGGGATCTTTTACGTGCAACGCCAATGTATACGCGGGTCCTCGGTTTTTCGTTCGAACCGTTCGACTAGACTGCTGTCCTCCGTTTTACATCACGCCGGAAAATCCCGATGAACTTTCTCGGCCAATGTAGGGATCGAACACGCGACCGCCAGTCCAGCGAGCCAGCGTCTTACCAATTTAGCCACCATGGCTCCCACTATCAATTGGACATTTATTATTTGACAAGACCATAATCTCTGATAGCCATATTTTGATTTAATTTAAAATGGAGAAGCTAGGCTTAGCTTCGAACAACTAGTACCGTGGTTACAATTAATGCACACATCTTGTCAAAACTTCAAAGGCTAATATCTTCGCTCGCAATAGAGTAATTTGAATGCAATTTTCAATATATCCATTTGGCACTATCTATTTGCAGTCTATTATGGTAAGAATGGCTAGTTCTTTATCTACATCTTACATGAAATGAAATTATAATCGATAAATTGCGATTGAGAACTTATATTAAGTTACATTTTTATATTAATTTCAATAGTATTAGCATCACATATGCTGTTTATCTGCCAACCTTCAAGTGTAAGGGACAAATATGGACGTACAGACCATACACAATAAAAAAAAAATATAGCCTGATCAAATCATATTAGTCCAATAATGCTTAAAACCGATTAATCTTTACGTGAGTATGGCTACCTAAATTTACATTATCCTATGGATTCAGGACGCCATTAATTCTTGTACTTGCTAGTTAACGATGGTGGGATAACCTAGTTCTCTCCGGGAATGTCTAGGCCCGAATATGGTATTTAATCTAAGTTTCGGGTTTTAATCGTCTAAATTACTTTTGACCGTGCAGCAAATCGCGCAACGATCAGTAAACTAATACCGCATAGACAATCAAAAACGCTGCAATTTAAAAAAATAATGCACTAATAAATGCAGAATGTCGAGATAAATATCAAATACATTTATATAAAAAAAAATTGCAAATAAACACATAGATCATACAATTTATATAAACTAAGTATAAGCGTATTAGTGTTAATGAACTGAACATGACGTCATCGTTGCCATCATTAAATTGTTTCGTCATATCAATAATGGATGTCCAATCGTCCGAGGAACAAGCATTACAAGTTTTTGTTAATCGAACTTGCATTGGCAGAGCTTTTAACATACAGTATGCAAGATCCTATTGCATAAACTTTTAGTTAAGATATTTATTGACGTGACAAGACCATAATCAACTTTCGATGCCCTCTGAAGGGTTCAACAGCTGTTCATGATTAACCGTAAAAATAGATAATCGGGCCTTTGTGTATTATCGTAACAACGGAACATTGACAATCGAGGCTACAGTGTTTTTGAAATTCGTATTTTTCGACTCTAGAGTGAAGTAATTTGACTGAAATTTTCAGCATATTCTCTTTACGTTATCAATTTTTAACTATTATAGCTGGAACTGCCAGCTTTTTATCTCATCTTCCATAATGCCGCATTAAAATTTTTTCGAAGTACGTCTCCCCCAAGAAGAAGAATGAAGAACAACAAGATGAGAAGCGCCTGGGTCCCAGTTCTTGATTCAAAAAATATTATTATGTTTTTTTTATATATATATATTGCATTTAAATCATAAATACAAAGAACATAATATTTGTAAGACCTTCACAAATGTCCAGATATTGTGAGTTTTATGGAAGGT
Organism: Patella vulgata; assembly: GCF_932274485.2. Taxonomy (NCBI): domain Eukaryota; kingdom Metazoa; phylum Mollusca; class Gastropoda; family Patellidae; genus Patella; species Patella vulgata. The sequence goes on from NC_065885.2 coordinate 14,008,193, forward strand.
TCCCATATTATATACTTGTCTTTTTATGTTTAAATTAAACAGAGGTAATGTATGACTTTCTCTGGTGTTTATTGGCCTATCAATTCCAAGAGGTGGTACCATAAACTCGTAAAGACAAATAAATGTTCGAAAGAATTTCGTATACTTGGGCACATAAAGAAGTGTTGTGTTAGTTGCGGATTGTGGACGGCACAAGGCGAACCAGCTTAAACTTCTTGGCGATTTTACACCAGGAGAGTGTAACCTTCGCACGGACCTTTCGCCAAGGTGGCTTAAACTATTCTGACCAATGATCCTTTGTCAGGCAGAACTTATAGTTAATTAAGCATGCGCGTAAAGCACATCAGGCAGCTACCTGTCCCAAGAAAATGACAGGAAGACTGACAGGGAGTAGAATTCAATAAAGGGTGGGTTATTAAAATAAGCTATAAATGGTACCTTGTACATTGCTCAGAGGTCCCGTGTTCGATCCCACTGGTGTTTGCCGACAAAGTTCCTCGAGATTTTTCGACATGATTTCACCATTGCAAGGAACAGTTTCTAGTCGGACGTTATACCCCATTTCATTTTCCTACGACTACAACTAGTGCATGTAAAGAGTTAACGTCAAAATGTTTCAAGAGAGCATTCTTATTGAAAAATCAACATAGTACCAGAAAGCTTTCTTATTGAAAGATAACCTTAGTACCAGCCAACTTTCTTAATGAAAGATCACCGTAGTACCAGGCAGATTTCTTATTGAAAGATAACCGTCCTCTGAAAAGTGCGCGATAGTCAGACCGCTCTTAAAGAATCCAAATGAACTAAATAAATTACAGACCTGTGTCGAATATTTCGTTCCTTGGCAAATTTATAGAAAAGGTTGTTTTTAATCAAGTTGATAAGATTATATTCGATAATTCCATGCACTGCAAGTTCCAATCGGCATATCGCAAATTCCATTCCACTGAGACTGTGCTGGTAAAAGCTGTTAATGACATTTTAATCACGTTGGACAATCATCACGAAGTCGTTCTGGAAATGCTTGACCTTTCAGCAGTTTTCGATACGATCGACCATTCCATTCTATTACGTTTGAATAGGCGCTTCGGATTCAGTTGTAAAGTCCTCTCTTGGTTTGGAGCCTACTTAGTCAGCAGAAAACAATCGGTGAAAATAGGCTCTGCATCATCAGAAACGCCAATATTGAAATATGACGTCCCGCAAGGCAGTGTGTTAGGACCGGTTTTGTTCAGTCTGTACTGCACACCATTCGAGGACATTATAAAGCAGCATGGCCTTGACTTCATGGTTTACGCTGATGACACTCAGATCTATTTTTCATTTAAATCCGGTGATCTGTGTACTAATTCAATAGAAAAACGTGTAGATGAAATCAGGGCATGGATTGCAGCAAATAGACTTGTGCTTAAAGACGGCAAGACAGAGGGCATACATTTTTATTCTAAATTTTGTAATCAGTCTTTTTTAAACAATGTTCGTATTGGTAGTGAATTTGTACATCCTGTGTTAGAAATATCGGTTTTAATCTTGATATCGCCTGCTCATTGTCATCACATATTCTTTCTGTATGTAAATCTGCAAGTTTTGCTTTGTACCAAATAGGCCGAATTAGAAATATCTTAGACCACACCAATACTGAAAAACAACCCATGCTTTTATCACTTCTCGTTTAGACTATTGTAACAGCTTACTTCTTAAAGGGACAATAACACTCTTGCTGGCTTGACAGTTTCAGAAAATAAATAATAGCCTTATTCTAAGCACTAGATGTTTAAGTGTCCTACCTGTTGTGTAAATTATCCATTACATCCTATTTTACTTGTCCAGAGAGTTCGAAAATATTTTATTTTTAAATGCAAGTCACATTTGAAAAGGTTTACGTTAGGCTTTTCAAATCATTTAGTTGAAATTTTCCAATTTTTTAAATTAGGTGTGTTAAAATGGAATTTGTATCATCAATTAAATGGAATATTGTAAAATAGAACAATTTTTTGACCAGAATAAAGATTGGGACATATTATTCAATTACAACAAGAGTGGTATTGAGCCTTTAATGCACCTGACTAATCAAGCGTATCCAATGTCTTCAAAACTCCGCTGCGCACGCCTTGTCTGTCGCACTAAGAAATCTTCATATTCTTTTCTCACTACATTGGTTACCCGTCGCAAAACGAATCCATTTTAAAGTACTTGTCACGGTTTTTAACATTTTTAAAATTCTACACAATCAAGTACCTTCGTACTTACATGATCTTATCTCCTATCGTCAGTCAACTAGAACCACCAGCTCGTCATCAGGAATACAACTTTTCGAGCCAAGATACAAGCAGGAGTTTTATGGCAAACGAGCGTTTTCTATTGCCGCCCCTCGTCTTTGGAATGCCACACCTTTAAACTTCCTTAATGCACCGTCACTTGAATCTTTTAAATCCCTACTAAAAACTTATCTTTCTAGCATAGCATATTATCAGTTTTAATTATTATATTTGAGTCATTTAAGCAATTTTAAATTTTTGTTTTGTTCTTAGACCTTTTTTCCAGGTATTTCTTTTAATTGTGGAGCTACCTTTTAACGTAAATGTTCTTTATATACATATGTCTTCTTTTTTCACGATGCTCTGTGAAATTTCATTGTTTTTCACCAACCATCTTTCTTATTGAATGATCACCGTAGTACCAGGTAGCTTTCTTATTGAAAGATCACCGTAGTACCAGGTAGTTTTCTTATTGAAAGATCACCACAGTACCGGGTAGCTTTCTTATTGAAAGATCACCATAGTACCGGGTAGCTTTCTTATTGAAAGATCACCATAGTTGTATCGCGCAGCTTTCTTACTGAAAGATAACCATAGCACCAGGTAGCTTTCTTACTGAAAGATCGCCGTAGTACCTGATAACCGTAGTACAAAACAGCTTTTTTTAATTGAAAGGCCTTCAAAATGCCTAACGTAAACTTGATAAAAACAACCATAAATATCATTTCAAAGTAAATTTAAACTGGTAGGTATCAACATTTAGATATTTCTGTGCGTATAAGTATGTCGTATCTCATTAAACCACCGGCTTGTTTCTGTTCTTTTAAAATGGAAAGATTATGCTGGTATCATGAACAATTACCTTTAAATTAATTCAATATAAAATATTAAAGGCTCTTGTAAAAAAACTGAAATTTCATCGACCTATGCTGCTCGGGCGTAACAAGACACAGCCGTATTATATTAGTAAAAGAAGAACCTAATGGGCCGGGAGACTATCAAATGAATACCGACACATAAAAGCAAATCATTTAGTCTTTCACAGTAGCTTTTGCTGTAAGAAAAATAATTACATAAAAGAATTTCAAGGGACGAAAACTGGGGTCCCGTGTACACATTGGCGTGCACGTAAAGGAACCCAATCTGTTTCACAGAGTATCAGGAAAGTCTTCTAATATCTCTGTAAAAGATGACTGCATTCAACAAATGACGTCTTATCACCCGGCGTCAATCATTGCCTCAATGGCGCGTGCATTGTTTACATAAGACGTTAAAGATTCGAGCAGAATGGCGCCTTTTACCCATTTTAATACCCATTTACACTAAAATAGGAAATAATTTTTACCTTCAAATACTTTAAACGTCTTTATTTATTTTTCTAATACATAAAAAAAATGTTTTATAATTTAATTTGTCGGAGGAAAAAAGTTAATATTTGTGACTCATTAAGTCGCATCGTTGTCATCCTTATCAGTGATTGTCGCTGCCTAGCGAATACTCACTGCTGATCAGTGTGAAAGGAACCCCTGGCAGAAGGAATTCGATGTATGTCGCATGCCGGTCTTCGTAAACCACATAAATTATGTTTTTATTAGCCCAGTTGGTGCAGAAAAAGAAATTGTAACTCTTGTCTAATCTATTTGTATTGTACAATGTTGATGCAATAAAATTAGTTTAAATTAAAGTAGCTAAGTCTATAACTCAATATCATCTAAAATATTCGACACTGAAAACAATAATTATTTGTCAATTCAAACCAACATTGGTCTTGTGATCTTACAGGGAAAAGATGGGCTTCTGATATCCAATATTCGAGACAAAATAAACATTTTACCATTGGTACACGAATCGTGTACCATAATGCGTTTTAGCGCCATTTGAAACAAGGGACTCAAAGAACGCGGCTAGACATATTCCACAAGTCATGTCAAATAGTGACGCTATATTCTTATCTGGAGAGCATGCGCAATAAATATCATCGGTGTAGACTGGAATAACAAGACGCTAAAGATTGCCATTCAATTGAGACTTCTGGAGTTCGCCGAACATAACTGATTAGAAATTACAGTAAAAACAGAAACATTCACATTACATTATTATATGCGTTGCGACCCATTTGTGTCAATTTCTAGGTCCAAAATATTAGCGATTTAGCTCCTTTAAACTATCCACCTAAATCCGGTACACGATACGTTTGCGATTCTACATGTGCGAAGAATAAATAAAACGTCGGTAAAATATCTGTAGAATTAAAGGATTATGTTTTACTGACGTTTTTCTGACCCTTGACTTAAAGATGCATTATGTAAGAGCTAAATCGGCCTATTGTTGGTCATTTTTCTAGCTTCAAATCTTATACAAAATATTATTTAGATCATCGGATCGCCGAGATTTAAATGGATTTGGACACCCAGGAGATTTAATGATAAAATGGATAATCGAGACTTGATTGTCAAGCAACTGCTGCTACGATAATACACGATCTATGTACTACTTCTTCAAACAGTAATAACACTGCCTAGAATAAAGTAATTAGAATGAAATTTTCCTATATTCATTTTTTATTATCTCTTTTTTGTAACTATACTATTCAAAAAAAGTAGGGGATATTTGATTTTTAAGTGTTATTAAAGTCACCTAATGAAACTGACGAAGAAACAAATGACAAAATGAAATGAAGTTCACATTCATCGATTTATTCCAAATGATCGTTAGACTAAGTAAGGCACAGACTGACCATTATAAGGGTAAAATGATACCCGGGGTCAAACAGCAAAGTTACCACAGCATCACAACCAAGTCAGTAACGGGTAAATCCTCCTCTGTTTGCCAAACAAGCATTGATCCGACGTGGCATACTCCCAATGAGACGTCTAAGGTCATTTTGGTCCAGATTGTCCCATTCCTGTTGCAACGCAGCAGCAAGTTCTTGGACATTGGCAGGACGTTGTTGACGTTGACGTAATCTCTGTCCAAGCATGTCCCAGACATGCTCGATGGGGGAGAGGTCGGGACTCAGTGCTGGCCAAGGTAATGTGGTGATGTTCTGTTGTTGGAGGTAACCTGTAACGATCCTGGCCCTGTGACATCTTGCGTTGTCATCCTGGAAGATGAAACGGCGGCCATGACGTCGTGCGAACGGCACAACATGGACTGCCAAGATGTTGTCCCGGTAGTACTGGCCTGTAACACGCCCTGCAACAACATGTAAAGCCGTTCTTTCAGCAACAGTGATGCCTCCCCACACCATAACAGAACCACGCCCAAATCGATCATGTCTGATGACGTTAACGTCTTGGAAGCGCTCGTTTCGACGACGCCACACCCTCCTACGTCTGTCCAAAAAATCAACAGTGTTGACGATCCCTACACCAACGACGTCTTGCCTGAATGTGATGATCTCTCAAACAAGGGATCACGCGAGGACGTCGGGCGCGAAGGTGACCCCTATGCAGTCGATTCCGAATCCTCTGGCCACTCACTCTCACACCAGTGTCTGTTTGAAGACGAGCGCTGATCTGATTTGCTGTGATGACACGATTTCTCAAGGCCAAGGTACGGATAAATCGATCCTGGGCTTGAGTTGTCGCCCTTGGTCGACCTGAGCGTGGTCTGTCCTGTACAGATTGTGTATCACGGTATCTGGACCATAGCCTGCTTATGACAGACTGAGAAACATTCATCGTCCGCGCCACAACCGCCTGTGTTGTGCCGATCTGTAGCATGCCAAGGGCACGTAACCTTTCATTTTGGGTAAGCCGACGCATATCAAAATTTGTTTTCTGGTCACTAAAACAATTAAACTGATGTTTCTACCCTGGAATTCAATGCCACAATGACTGTAACATTCAAAGTCAGAGTCGTGCAAATCTTGGGTTGGACCCCCATGATGATCCCAAGCATCACCTGCATTCCATGCGGTAGCTATTGGTGCGTTTGGGCGTCAGATGTAACTGGAAATGTTTCTTCTGTTAGGTTCTATAGTGACTTTTTTCGTAGTCATTTGCATATTTTAGTATTATGCCCCCAAAATCAAATATCCCCTACTTTTTTTGAATAGTATACAATACTATGAATGAATGAAATGGGGTTTAATGTCCTACTGGTCTTTCCCAACCTGGGCTAATAAAGACGGGCATACGCCATACAGTGTGCTATAATGTAAATTTTGCCAAGCATTACAGCCTATTCTTATATCGGATTTCAACTGTCAAGGGATCTTTACGTGCACGCCAATGTGTATACGGGACCTCGGTTTTTCGTCCCACCAGAACGACTAGACAGTTGTCCTTGTCAGGCCCTCCGTCCTGCATCACTGACCATGGGGAAACCACGCCGGAAAATCTGGATGAACTTTCTCGGCCAATGCAGGCTAGCGAGCCAGCATCTTACCCACTTAGCCACAGTGACCCCCATATTATAGCAAGAACTACCAGCTGTTTATATCTAAATCTTATATAATGCGTTTTTAATTCTAATACACAATATAGTTAGTCGGGGTTTTCATGGATATCTCCTGCCCGCAATAAAACCCATGTCATGATATTACCATAAAACAGCACGAGGCAAATTGGATTGAAATGCAGTTTAATAGCAACAAGTTTTTTTATGGGTCCATTTTATTACTAACCAACAGAAACTATGTATAATTATGATTTAATGAAAGTCGTGATTTTGCAGACTTTAATATTTTTATTTTAGGAGATTGATTAAAATATTAAAAATGGCAGACTTTACAGCGTTATTAATAGTTTTAATTTCTCTGAAGTTGTAAACAACGAACATGTGTTCGTTCAACCGATCACAAAGTCATTGATCGACATTGCTATCGTTCGCTGTCCTCATTACTTGTGTCGTGTTTGACATGAAATGAAATGGGGTTTAGCGTCCTACTGTTCTGCTCCGAACTGGGCTAATGAAGACGGGCATTATACGCCATACAGTGTGCTATGAGGGAATTTGGCCCGGACAGCGGCGCTACGGCCTACTTTTATATCGAATTCCAACTGCCAAGGGATCTTTTACGTGCACGCAATATGTACACGGGACCTCAATTTTTTCGTCTCATCCGAACGACTAGACGACTGTCCTTGTCAGGCCCTCTATCCTGCATGACTTATAAGGAGGAACCACGCCGGAAAATCTGGATGAACCTTCTCGGCCAATGCAGGAATCGAACACCTGACCTTCAGGCTAGCGAGCCAGCGTCTTACCCACTTAGCCACCGTGTTGTGTTTGAAGATTCTGGCATAAGTGACCATTGCCTAATAGTTATATCTTAATTTTAACAAGCTAAAGCTCTTAATGTGACCGTATGGATATTATAAGAGTATGGACATTAAACGCATTTGTAAATAATTTTTAATGGTATGGCACTTTTAATTCTATTAAATGTCCACACAAATTAATTTTACATCTTTCCGAAAAGAAAGTGGCATTAAATCCTTTGTTTCAAATAAAATAAAGCTATTACACGACGACCCAAAGATCTCTACGTTTTTAAAAAAACGCCCTACCCGTATTAGAAAATCTTAAATCGGGTTGAGGTCGGGGTAGAATGTGTAGATAATGTCTATATTATTACGATCCTAGTTCGTTCATAAACAGTCACCAATACGTCTATCTCGTCTGCACCCAGTCCGCATTCAGATCGGGTAAATTTGAAGTTTAAAGGTTAGTTTAAATACGTTCGTAACTAGTTCTACCCCGTTCCCAGTACTTCCGCAACTAGTTTTTACTAGTTTGTAACCCGACCACCCCGTTTAGAGACATTTCAATCCGTGTTCGTGTTGTTCTTAGCGCGTTCTTGTCATTCCTTATTCCCGTTCAACGCTTCAACTACTGTTTCATCATGACTCCAAAAAGAAGGGCCGAAAGGGCTGCCCCTCGGAAAGCAGCCACTAGTACTGACCGAAGATACCCACGATCCAGCTCGTCTGAAGGCCAGCAGCGGAAGTCACTGAAGAAAACAAAGACTCACACCCACCTCACCCATGAGCCCTGAGATCTTTTCAAAATATTGCATCTGGGGAACCCTCAGGGTTCAGTTTTAGGTCCGTTACTATTTCGTATTTACATAAATGGTTTAATTGTAAATGGCATTGTTCGTTGATGACATTTCTCTGTTTTGAGAAATGTCTAGGCACAATTCCCTACATTGCACACTGCAAGGCATATGCACATTTTCATTATCCCGGTTGGTACAGAAAGGTAAGACGTTAAGCCCATTCTATTTCTTGTTTATTTCAAAGGATGTATATATTAGCACCCGATAGAATACGTTGATTTCCTGTACGCAGTCGTCAAACGTTTAATACACATTGTTTCTGAAATTAATTTTAGATAAGCTTGTTATTGTATACATATATTGTATATAAATATTCCCTTGACTCATGTCAGAGCAGAACAGTAGGACGTTGAGCCCCATTTCATTTCATTTCTCTTGACTCATTATCAAATATTTCCATCTTCATTAGACCAGTTAGGGCAAAAAAGGTAGGACGTTGAACACCATTTCATTTCATTTCCTTATCAAATATTGTTTAACTCATTACACCTATTGATTATAATGCTTAACTCGGTGAACTGAAGACTAATAATGACTAACAATTTGACGAGTTTATGGTTGGATCAGTTAACAGGTGTTTTCTTTTTCATTATTTATACATTCCCATCGTCTACCTTTAAAAACGAAAGTAATTATGGATGGTTTAAACAATAATTATTGATAAAATATCATATATTACATTACAGTTTTAAAGATATAATATAAAAACAAGCTAAAAGTTTGTAGATTTGCTTCATATATGACTTTGTTACTTACTTGTAATATTTCAAGAATATGATAAGATACTTGTTTCGTGACGAAGAAAGTTCAATTCCATAATGTAAATAAATAAAGATAAATAAATGAGTAATAGGCCGTTCTAACCACCACGCCAACTCCCTAAATTATATTAGTGATACAGTTAATGTTGAAGACTTATTGTTAATTATTTATTAAAGACGTATTCCAGTCAATCGCAAAGATAATTTTCTGCAGTGTGTCAAAACCTTTTGTTAGTTTTAAATAACCATGTAATATATTTTCGTTTACATCGTCACCAAGATCACTGTTACCTTTAAAGTACACAACTGAAAGACCGTTGGTCATATGGCAGTGTATTAATAGTTGCATTGTGGATAGCTGAATAATTATTACAATAGAGAAAATAATGTTCAGGATTCTCTATTTGATGGCCACATGAGCAGGTTGAGTATCACTGATATTTATAAGGAATTTATGGAAGTTTAAATTACTTTTGTTGTTACGAATCCTGCAATGGATTAGTTGGTACTGATGGAAGGCCAGATTGTTGTTTGTGTGAAAATGTGGGCGTATAAAAACAGAACGAACTAATAATAATAAATAAGCCAACGTGAAAACGAAACAAACACCCCAAATTAACTAAATCGCCGAAACAAACACTCTAAATATACAAATTCTCCGTAACAATACTTTACATTAACTAAATAATTGAAACAATTACGCCACATTAATAAATCATCTAAAAATACACTGCAAATTTACTAAATGACCTAAACAAAAACTGCAATTTAACAAATTCGTTAAAAAAAACAAGCCCAAAATAAACTAACTAGTGGAAATAAACACTCATATTAACTAAATCGCGGAATCAAATAACCCAACCCAAAATAAACTAATTAGCCGAAATAAACACTAATATTAACTAAATCACGGAAACAAATAACCCTGCCCAAAATAAACTAATTAGCCGAAATAAACACTCATATTAACTAAATCACGGAAACAAATAACCCAGCCCAAAATAAACTAATTAGCCGAAATAAACACTCATATTAACTAAATCGCGGAAACAAACACTCCAGATTAATAATAAGTCATTTAAATGCTCCACATACCGAACAGATAGTCAAAATTAACAAACTCGACAAAATAAACAGCCCAAACTCAATAAATCATCGAAAGATACACCACAAATTAACTATATCATAGTTACAAGAGCTCGAAATTCACAAAATCAAATAAGATAGTGAATAAACATCTATATCCTATAATAAAAATATAGAAATAAGATAAAAAAATCAAGAAAATAAAGTGAAATAAAAACAAAAATAGTTACAAAGGTAGGGCTTCCTACTTGTATAGGTATATGTTGAGCAAGTGATATCGCGTGTTTCGAATATGGCTCCATCCAGGGCATATTATAGTTACAAAATGAAACAACGAACAGATTAGATCGTCGGAAAAGGAAAAGGGGCACGTAAAACAATCATTGACAGAATTCGAAGAAGAGTAGGCGGAACCACGATTTCCGGACAAAATTTCGCATGGCATATACCTGGTTGGGGTGGAAAAGTGTCATCCAGGACCATAGAATCTTAATGTTAACGGCTGCCTTCTATTCAGAATGTATGCATCTCTATAAGCTCTAGCATAGTGTGTAAGGTAAAACACAAACTGCTGAGTTTGAGAATAATATACAATGTATTACTGTCATTCATTTATTATTTACAATTGCGTATCTCGAATTCGAACATTATATGTCCGATTCTTGTCACTAGAATACTAATTACGCATTAAGTAAAAGAAAGTGCTCAAATTTAATTTATTTTGCCTCTCATAATAATATTCTACGGAAGTGAAACTATATGGTGTTAAATACGATTAACGCATTGATAAAATTGTATCTTAATTAAATCTGCTAATATTACAAGATATGTATATACTATTATAATATTACACGGTCTAGAAAAATAAAACTATTAAGAGGTGCTATATCAAATTAACAAGATTGTTGCTGCACTGTATCTAAATTTAATCGGTTAATAATCTTAATAAATATATACTATTTTATCTTAAAAACTATTATTATCAATAATCATTTTTGGGTAACAAATACATTTGACGTATAAGTTCCGCCAATGTGATTCCATTCCACCAGTTTAACTACATTGGAAATTGATTTAGCCTATACATGTATATAAAGATGTGCCCAGCAAATATATCCGTCACTTCCAGAACGTAGACGTGGGTGTAAGTACAAATTATTTGTACATAAACGTATAAATTCTGTGTGTGTGATTCTATTCCATGAGTTTACCGAACTTAAATATAAAAATTAGCCTACATATAAAATGTAAATATCCTTCATTTCCTTCCATAGAAAGCCGACATCGAACAAAACCCTTAAGTAGTAAAGAAAATGGACGACATTTCATCAAATTACGTCATCATTTTATGTGCCGACTTTACTGGTATTCGTCTTGTCATCCATTTGGATACGCGTATCACGCGAAATAATCGTAAGTGCAAAACGAATACGGTTTTCGTCTATTTTCTCTAACTTTCTGCCCTCAGATCAGTTCGAAATTGGGTTATTTCGAATCTAGAGGGTTTCTTCTTTTTTTTGTGAACTTGTTTCTATTGACAGGAAAGTCGATTTAGTGTGTTTAAATTTAAAAAAAAAAAAAAATTCTTTTTCTTTTTTTTTTTTTTTTTTTTTTTTTTTTTGCTCTGGCCCCTGGCAGAATCATCACTGCGCCGTATTCGTAATATTGCGCAAAGGGATTTCGTCGGCACGATTACGTATACGACGTATGCGAAAAGGGGCGATACAAAAAACTGTTGGGATTCCATACACGTAGCTTCACGTTAATGACATGTATGATAAAACGAGCGGTACTAAAACGACTCAACTCGAAAGGTAGCTAACATAATAAACCAATAATTGTTATTCATATAAATGTGTTGTTTTATTACCTTTAAACTACTAAAAATGCCACAGAAATACTGTAAACTCACCGCGTTCAAAACGTGTATTACATTGTGTTGTACCGAATGCAGTTATATAATGGCTTACTTGTACTGTAGCGGTATAGCGCTTTCTCGGAATACATTTATATTTGAATAGCATATTTTTATGTTTGTCGATAGCTTGATATATTGGTAACACAGACGTGCTTTTAGCTCGTGAAACTAGGGTTATCCCGGGGGACTTCAAAGATTGTACAATATAACAATAGTACTTGAAATCTAAAGTCATATGCTAATGTAGAATGTGATTAATCGATTCACGATTTACGCCACTCGGTTCTGTGTATTGTGGTTCTGGGGACACGTTCCATTTCCCTTCCGGTACCAGAGAACAACAACAGGGAAGAAGGGTGTAGTTCGTTCGCTTATACCTTTCATGACTTCAACTGACAGACAATTGTTTACACCCTGAGAGCATGCAACGAAACAGAGGAACTAATGCGAAAGTTGAAATGCAATAATTTGTCAAGTTGAGCTTTATGGATTCTGGAAGTCACATACTAGGAAAAACTTAATCTGGAGGAGAGGTGGGGCTTAACGTCCACTAGACACAAACTAGGCCCTATGGTACAATTGTATTGCAATAATTCGCTTGCGCGTAAGGGTGTTTAGTAGTGGGAGAAAGGCGGGGACCCGCAGAAAACCCACGAGGTTGTGCAGGTGACCCTACTCCTTGTCACGGATAAGCTTGGGATTGAAACAACGCCGCTTGGCTCAAGTACAGACCTTGTGCGGACGTCTGAACACATAGGTGTCGATGGAAATGGATTTTGAATCCATGTGGTGAATAAGTTCATATACAACAAAAGCAGAGACAGGATCTCGTGTCGATTTACAAACCCGTATATAAGACGAGAGTGTGGACGACAATGTAAACAAATTTTCGTTTTCCTGTTCTTTTTAGTATTGGATTCGAAATCGCTCACCCCTCAATTTATCATTGAGTGACATGATAAACTCGACTATTCTATAACTTTCCTAAATTTAGCCAATGAAGAGTACTAAAATGGCGATATTTCGGTATTTCTGAATCACGTAATGCAAAGTTGCTTCTCGACTTCCGTAACGTCGTAACCTTTCGAATAACTATTACTATGACTTGTGCATATTATTCTGGGCAGACTTAACTCGTTTAGTCTCGTTATGTTGCAAAAGGTTCATATGTTTGAAACATTACTGAGTTGATCGCATCTTGTATATCGTTGATATAAACCAGGAATACGTTTCACGACAGTGGCCACAGGGAATATGTAAGACTATTCTGGTAACGGGCTTCTAAATTAAGAATGTAACTTAATGGACTTCACGTTGTGTTAAAACGCAGGAAACCGTGTTGTTATAAATGCGGTTTTATACCAGTAACACGTCATACTACATACGTGGTTTTAAAACCTAACTACTACACCTCTAAAGATTTCTAATCCCAACATCCAGCTGGAGGCGGCTAACACGTCAAACTATATACATGGTTTTAACACCAATGTCCCTAAAGAACTCTAAATACTGCCTCTTTTAAGTCTGAATGATGTCTTCCTACGTACGCCCATAATGATGTCTAGTCCTAGTCTCGAGGCTAGTGAGAAATCTTTCTTGACCAATATTGGATACATAATCTATGACCATATTTGGAAGTACCAGACATTTGGCCGTCTGGGGTACCCAATTAACCCAAATCAATCAACTCAAAGCCAAACAGAAATGACCCCCACCCACAATCCACACCAAATACACAAAGGGAATTACAATATTTTGTATATTAAAACATTTTGGAAGTCAAAGGAAATTATACCCAACACCTCGTTCTTATCCGTTGCTTATCCGTTCTTATACAACTTTTAGACTAATTGGCCTGAAGTTACTGACACTTTTTCAATTACCTTTCTTCAATAAGCGTGTTTGGAATATCGGCATGTGTTATCTCCAGGTTAGGATGTTACGTTTCAACTACTGGGGTGCCGTTTGGTCTACTTGTAAGCTCTTCTCTGGTAAACGCACTTCAAATGTGCCAATACCAATCTGTTTTTGGGTTTTGGAATGAACGTATCGGCAGCGGTTTTTGGGGTTAGACTAAAGCTGATAAAGTTGTAAAATAGTCGCGTTTATCAGATCAACCAATGATAGATTGAATGCGACCACTCTAAAAGAACACCGAAGATAATAGTGACCTTTCGCATCAATACTAAAACAAACACGAAATCGAAAATATTCACCGCTACACCTTTTTCATAATCTTTTTATGGTTTTTTTAGTCAGGTAGTTCCTGGCAAATTTTTAAATTTCATAATTTACAATACTTCTTATCAAGGTTTCTATTTCTGTTTTAATGCTGTAATAACTTCTTCGGCATACAATGGTTTTCTTTCTCCGGCTTAAAGTAGCTAAGTCCGTAACTCAATATCATCCAAAATCTTCGACATTGAAAACACGATTTTTTTTTGCAATTTAAATCAGCATTGGTCTTGTGATCTTACCTGGAAAAGATGGGCTTCTGATATCCAATATTTAAGACAAAATAAACATTTTACCATTGGTACACGAATCGTGTGCCATAATGCGTTTCAGCGCCATTTGTAACAAGGTGCTCAAAGAATGAGGCTAGACATATTCCACAAGTCATGTCAAACGGTGATATTATGTTCTTATTTGGTGAGCATGCGCAATAAATAATATCGGTGTTGACTGGAATAACCAGACGCTAGAAACTGACTTGCGGTTGAGACTTTTGGCGTATTTCGCCGAACATAACTGATGACAATTCACAGTAAAACGGACACGATTGAATATAAAACAGTTTATATAAATTCATATTACATTATTATATGTGTTGCGACCCATTTGTGCCAATTTCTAGGTCCAAAATATTAGCGATTTAGCTCCTTTAACCTTGGTTAATATGCTTGAAATGAAGCTCAGTTCTGGTTGCTGTTTGGTAATAATATGATCCCAGATGTCTAGAAGTTCCCAGTTTGTACCAACATGGCCATATATCATGCGGTTAGAGTTTTAAGGGGATTATTTACTTGCTTCTTTTAGAGTGGTTTGTATCCAAATGTAGTAATAAGGCAAAACCTAGTAACTCACTTTTTTCTTATTTTTAGAAAACAAAGGAAAACGTAATGAATGAATATTAAACCCCAGCTCATCCATTGATTTGACTATTGAGTTACTAGGTTTTGCTGTGGTATACTAGGCAAATGAAGGAAGTTGCCAGGTTGTGTCATGGGTGTAACTGCTTACAAAATCAAAAGATTGGAATATCTAGTACAACAACAGGAAGCACATACCCTAGTAACTACAATTTGGTCCTAAATAAATTTTGATAAAAAAGTGAGTTACTAGGTTTTGCCTTTTGACGGGAGAAATGTAGTAATGCGATCGACAATTTAACACTAATATGGTTAAAGAGATCAATGAACATTTTAAAATCACTACACGAGTCGTGTGGGCTAACGTTTCGGGCGCCATTTGTCATGAACAAAGAAGAAACATATCCTGCAAGACAATTCGGACGTAATTAGTAATGCCAGATTCACAAACGACAAAATAATACTAAATCAGGTGTAGAATGGAATAAGCAGGCGTCAACGACTGTCGTTCAGTTTGGAATGCTCACGTATTTCACCGAACCTAATTGATTAAAAATTACAATCAATTGTTTTTAAAAACAAATTAACGTAAATCACTTTATATGCATCCATATTACATTAATATGGGCTTTTAGACCCAATTTCATCTATTTTAAGGTTTCAAAAAATAGAGCCATGCGCCCTTTAATTGCAATTCAGGATTGAGGTAGTGGAATAAAAGACAATAACCCATAATCAATAGTTGTTTTAAAGAAAAATGTGATAGGTTTCGCTCAGTTAAACCTATGTATCACCAAACCTTTTATCGCCACATGGCTATTCCAGAGAAGAGATACATCACCTTACATTGCTCTGCACATTAAACTTATAACAACTCCATTAATTTTACACAAATAATTTTTTTGTATATATAGAGAATCTCCTACACTTTATCAACGAGTGTTGATATTTTTTGATATCAAAAAAGACGAGTAGGAGATTTTATTTATCACCCATTCCCTTCTTACATGCATAAATAGATAAATATATAATTATTTGCTGTAGATTTAACTTTTACTGAACATTACGGCGTAGTGATACATCATCTTTTGACAGCAATTCAACCATTGCAAAGTCCTTTATATTGATCCAGTGTTTCCATCAAGGTCAATTGAATAACAATAGTTCATTTTTAATTTAAAAAAAAGGAACTTTTAATAAGAAATGAACTGTTTTTTGAAAATAAAAAAAAGTAGTTCCTTTTCAACTGACCAATCAAATTCATGTAAAGCGATATCTCCTAAGGAGATATCGCAGTAGATTATGAAATATATCACACAAGCGATATCTACTGTAGAATGTATTATTGGGTGATAAAGTCTATTCTACCAGAGTGCACAAAAGTATTCACACATTTGTTTTGACAAAGCTAGTTTCAGTATTTGTTAGTATTGTTTTAGAATAAAATTATCTGTTGTAGCCTAAATAGTCGAGACTGTAATGTCAGCTATAATCAGATTTAGGTCAATGTAGTAATAACGTAACGTACAATGAGCGACCGTCTATTAGTGAATGTGTTAACTGTTTTATTACAATGTGACAGACAATTATAATAATATTCCCACCTGTGACATATGGACACAGCTCACCAAATTTTCCAACACCTTCACCCACGAAAGTTATTTTTAGCCTTTACATTTTCTGCCTGGTTTTGTTGAATATTCATGATTTTGGGGCGGAAGGATACGAAAGTTGAGAAGTTGGTTAAGTTTAAATGTAGGGCGGAAAATTGTATGTTTCAGGTCTTTACTTCCAGTTTATGTATCTCAAGTTTTCCATGGGGAACCATCCAGTCGGTCATGTATTTCTCTATCATCATTTAAAATTTCTCTTAACACTCACTTGTTTAAAAGATGGAATAAATAGAGGATATTTGTTGTTTTAGAGTGAATAACATATTTTATTTCATCGAGAAGCAAGAAAACTTATATTTTCACGAAAAATATATTCGTGAAAATATAAACGTTTTCTTGCTTAGAGATGAAATAAAATATGTTATTCACGACAAAACGACAAATGTTCTATTTATTTTATGATTTTACAATCATTTTAGGTAAAAACAACATGGACTACTGCTAGCCAGTGGAATAACACTTTTATTTCACTGATAAAACGCGGTATTCCACTACTGATCATAAAATAAAGAAGTTTATTACACAGTTTTAGGACAGCAACCTCAACACCCTTCTCGCTGAAACTGATGAAATTGACATTTTTCGTAATAAGGAGCAAATTATCACTTGAAGACGAGATTCATAAAAACATAAAATATTACAAAGATAAGTAGGTGCCAGGTTATTTATACATTTAAAGGGGGATCACGGTGGCTAAGTGGGTAAGACGCTGGCTCGCTATCCTGGAGATCGGGTGTTCGATCCAGACTTTCCGGCGTGACTCCCTCTTGTCAGTGATGCAGGACGGAGGGCCTGTCAAGTCGTTCGGATGGGACGAAAAACCGAAGTCCCGTGTACACATTGGCGCGCACGTAAAAGATCCCTTGGCAGTTGTAATTCGATAAAAGAGTAGGCCGTTGAGCCGCTGTCCGGGCAAAATTTCCCTCATAGCACACTGTATGGCGTATGCCCGTCTTCATTAGCCCAGTTCGGAGCAGAACAGTAGG
The DNA here is from genome assembly GCF_932274485.2 of Patella vulgata. Lineage (NCBI taxonomy): Eukaryota > Metazoa > Mollusca > Gastropoda > Patellidae > Patella > Patella vulgata. The sequence goes on from NC_065885.2 coordinate 14,026,034, forward strand.
ATGTTAAACCCATTTCATTTCATTTTCATTTGTATACATTTAAAACCTAATAATAAAACCTTTTATTTTATGATCAGTAGTGGAATACCGCGTTTTATCAGTGAAATAAAAGTGTTATTTCACTGGCTAGTTGTTTTTACCTAAAATGATTGTAAAATCATAAAATAAATAGAACATTTGTCGTTTTGTCGTGAATAACATATTTTATTTCATCTCTAAGCAAGAAAACGTTTATATTTTCACTCATGCTACGCATTCGTGAAAATATAAGTTTTCTTGCTTCTCGATGAAATAAAATATGTTATTCACTCTAAAACAACAAATATCCTCTATATAATCAATTCTAAAAATTACAGGAAGCCAGTGTGGTTTATCTAGAATAGGTGTGATATGCTTCCTGTATGTACTAGAAATAAGACGAAATGCTGAGTTTTGTAACTATTGCAGTTTGTCATGTTGTTTGAGGGGTATACTAGTACAGAATTAAAAGAATTTATGCGAGAAATAACTAATGAATTTATTAGTGTATTAATATTTACGTATTTTAAATAACTTATTTTATAGATATTGTTTATGTGACAATGTAACATCTCCTGCTTGTATGGATTTATCAAAGTTTAACTTAGCACACTGTATGGCGTATGCCCGTCTTCATTAGCCCAGTTTAGGAGCAAAACAGTAGGACGTTAAACCCCATTTCATTTCATTTCATTTCTTTCCTATTTAAAGAAGACCCAATAACCAAATATTCTGTCTTGTCTGCATTAAGTTTAAAAAAAACTGTTGTTCATCCAAATTTTAATCTCTGCAATATAAGAAATTCAATATTCAGCTTTGAAAGTCACTTTTAATAGGTTTAAACAAAATGTACAATTGTGTATCATCCGCAATCGATATGTAGATGAAATAATAATTCACGATGTCTTACTGTGAGACCAAGTGGTTTAGTGTATAAGCTAAACAAAATCAGTCCGAGGACGGACCCTTTGGGGTACACCAAAAGCCACAACAGAAGGGCTAAAAGGAAAGGTCTAGGGAAAAGACACAATTTCCCGGAAAAATCTTGATTTCGCCAATTTTCGAACCTCTGTATAAATCACTGGAATCACTTGTGTAGCTTTGTAAATATTATTTTTGTCTTGTTCACATTCTAATTAACCAGGAAACAACATTTATTTTCATGTATAACTTTTTTCCATAAAAATAAAAAAAACTGTAAAAATGCCTAAAACTCACATTTTGTTCGAACTTTGATTTATGTTTTTTCATTTTTTTTCTCATCAGGACTTGCAAAATAAGGACCACCCTAAAATATTGATTGAAAAGGGCCGATTTTTAATTTAGTTAGAGGTTTATCTCCTTAAAATTATCCCTAAAAACATACACCGGATTGTAAATAAAATGAAATGGGTTTTAACGTCCTACTGTTTTAGCTCCAACTGGGCTAATGAAGACGGGAATACGCCATACATTGCTCCAAGAGGAAAATTTTGCCAGGAAATCGGCGCAACGGCCTACTCGTATATCGAATTCCAACTGCCAAGGGTTCTTTAGGCGCCCCAGTTATAACAGATATATTTTCTCGACATTCACGACCCACCGTGGCTCCACATGATGTTGTATTTCGACAGTTGTGTACTAAAATAACATTTTGATCTTAAAATCAATATTTGTTTTACACATCAGAAATTTGTCATATCAGATTTGTAAATTGTATTTTTGTTAAATTAAATTTAATTCTATTTTAATAAAAAGATAAAATTTATTTTAGGAAATCAAAGAATTACATTTACATTTCATCTGAAACATACAACGAAAAACGAATTTCGAACAACAAATTTCCAAATACAAATCTTGCAAGAACATTGTCAAAAAGCATTTCTCCAAATTCATCTAACCTAAATATTATGACGACAGAGGTCGCTAGTGAGTCGAAATCAACCTGGTATACAATACAGAATTATCGTGGGGTTTTTTCGATTCATACCATTTCATTTCTAATTGGAAAACTTTCTCATTTTCCATATCATTCGTTTTCAATTCAACTTTTCAATTTCAATTTTGTGATCCGAAAGGACGCGTTCATGTCAAATGCAAGTCCAAGGTAAGGGCGATTTTTGCGCCGGAATCGAGGTGTATTTTTTGCGCCACAATGTCTCGGCCGCACTCAAACCCGAATGACCATCACCAGGCCCCTGATCGAACATGAGACCTGCTGGTTAGCGGGACAACGTCTTATTCACTGAGCCATCACGGCCCCCGTCAAGGTTTAATATTTAATCAGACAAATAGCGTTGCTGGGGGGGGGGAGTGAATTAATTATAATTATCTACAAACATTAGAATTTAAAGTTGTTATGTATTCCCATATCTGAGAAGTTTTGTTTTTATGTTTTTTGCCAATTTCTCAGCTGGCAATAGTGACTTATAGGATTAATAGGATTATTCTTTAACAAAGTAGGACGGTTTATGGATACCATCTATTTTAAGGCTTTATTTTAATAAATTTTAAAAATATAACTTAAAAATATGAAATTGTAGCTTTAACTCGTGACAAAAATTAGATATTGTCGAAAAAATATAAATAACAAACAGCGGTTTTAAAACCTTACAAATTAATGAGCCTAGTAATATGTGACATCAGATGTTCTAGACTGAGTAAGCACGGATTGTATTGATAGTTAGCAATATGACACAACCAGTTATACACATCCCCATTGCTTCACTGATCCCAACGCCATCGAAGGATTTTAGCCATATCAGCAAAAAACCCTCCGCCCCGATTTTTGAAGATTGTCCTGGAGTCTCGGTATGCTTACTCCCTCTAGAAGAGTTGTTACCACTTCTCATTTGCGGGATTCACTAATGTTTCTTGTACCAAGTATCCGTGAAACAGCCATATATACAAGTTTCTTGTCCCATTGGAATTGCTGTTCAGTTTTGTTATTAGCTGGGCTTTCTTTCCATATCAATAGAAAAAAAACAACAACAAAACAAATTGATTCCAAGATCACTTTTATAGTAAATATAGATTGTCACCTATTTGTTTAATATTTTCTTAAGAAGCCAATGATACATGATAGGTGTCCACATGATATTATAGGAGTGAAGCGCTACATGAACAACACATATCAATCACAAGAAATTCAATACCGAAACATTTTTATAGCTAAACTCTTATAGTTTGTCATATATAAATATGTTCTTTCGAGATCTGAGTTTCTATTCATATATTTGCTGCTCAAAACAATAAAAATTCTGAATATTTTTGAGGATATCGAACAGTTACGTAACTTTTTCACAGCTCTCGCCTTCAAATTCGACATCGTTTGTAAGTGTGTTACTCAATGGCGGCGCCAGTCGTCGGTGGTTGGAGGGGCAAAGCTGGGGCAAAGTCCAAGGGTAACGGGGCAAAGGCACGAGCTCCAACTAGGGGTGGGGGGGGGCTCCTCCAGAAAATTTTGACAAACAGGTTGCCGGAAATGCAGCTTGGCAGTATTCCAGGCACTGGTCGTTGAGTTAAAGTGTCAAACGAACGGACTTGCGAACCTCGACGAAGCCCACTCACGAGCGTCAAAGTATGGAGTCCCCAGAAAATATTGAAAAATAGACTGCCGGAAATGCTGCCTGACAGTATTCAGTCAGGCACCGATCGTCGAGAATCGAAACCACGCCAGTTGACTCAATGACAGACTTTATGATACAGCGCGCACGTGCTAAACATTCAGCCATCCAACCAACCTGTATGTGACAAGGAGTAGGGTCGCCTCTCCTCCCTTTTGCATGGTGATTTTTGTTGATTTTTTGGTATCGAATCGAAGACAAGAGTTTGAATAAACATTTTTTAATAGGTTTTAGTGAATATTCATGATTTGTGGCGAAATGCTTTTAAGCTGGGGGTTGCCACATGTTGCCCCATCTAAGGTAGTCGGGGCCTACTTTAACGTGCCTACAGGCACGAAGGTGAATCTGAATAAAAAAATCCGTGCTTTGAAAATCTGAAATCCGTTCTTTGAAAACATGCTATGTAGCCTTGTGAATCTGGCAAGATTGTATGCGGTAATTTAGCTATCATTATGACCATCGACCACTTTCGATTTCTGTTACATGTTTTGTATTGTTGACATATTCCCACCACCACCTAAAGCACGAAAATTACATAGCAGAACATCGTGAGGTGTGCGTGAAAGTGAAGGTTCGTTTGACCTTGGATCGAGTTTGGGTGTTTCTTTGGACTGTTAATCATACTGTCACAAGTTATAAATATAAAGTGTTATATTTTTTTTATGAAAGTGTAGGCGCGATACCCCAAAACACCGGAAACAGGTGCATCGCCAATAAAACCTTAAAATAGGACCTGAAGGTAGGAAGTATTCAACCCCACGAAAATGTGGGGAAAACACACGTACATAGGGCAATTGGTGAATCTCAGCTATCCGAACCATCACCACTGTCTGTTCCAGGTGACACTACGACACGAAAATTATTTGCCATTTCTTCAATGTTTAGTTAAAACGGTTAAAACTTAGTGACATACATAGAAGTGCCATCCCATTCATTACTTTCTTACCCGAGGGAACCAATTTCAGATCAAGATATATAACCCCTCTCTCTAGAAAAATCTTGGTTTGTTTACATAGCGCGACTGAACATCAGCCATGTTTGGCCTAGTTATCTGGAACAGTCCAAGAGGACCGGGGGCGTTGGTTTGGTTTCGAGTCGTTTCAGCCTACTTGGATTTTAAGGAAGTTGTTGCGGCCCAGAATTTTTGTATTTAAGGGATCCAAGACTTCAGTTGTTTGTCCAACTGACATGAATATTTAATTGGTCCCGAGGACTGTAGCGTTTTGATATTGATGTAAACTAAATACAAATTTGATCCTGAACTGACAAGTGATGGAAATTTGGAAGGAGGCTATAGGTGTACACAATAATAACTCGGTCCATAATATGCAATTCGCTGTAGGCACACTGTATAGCATATGTCCGTCTTCATTAGCACAGTCGGAGCAGCGGTAGGACGTTAAACCCCATTTTATTTGATTTTAAGGTTATGTAATGCAGAACACAGCATAGGTGTCTGCGGATAGTCTCCCTTATTATATATATCCTCTTCCGGTTTTGTAGGTGGGCCCTACTTTAAAGAGCATTTTACGGATGTAATTAACACTTAGCTAATTTTGTTTTTTGAACTTGCATATCGTAAATAATTATGTTTCTCGAAATAACTACATAACAGTTTGGTACATTCCTTGACGTCTCGCGTAACTTTCATCTTGAAATAATAAATTGTAGATAACAATAATCGATTATTCAAGGGGTTATAATTTCTAAAATTCGAATTTTTGTCTTCTCTAACTTAAAATCTGAAACAAATCTTGTGTGCCTAAATCACAAAACTAAAATATTCATTACCGTTACGCGAAACTGCTGTCCAATAAATGTTCTGTGGGGAACATTTTCGTAGCAATACGATACTATGAATATCTATGATCCAATAAACTGTGAGGAATATTAAAGTACCGGTGTTTATTTTGCCAGAAAAAAGGTTTAGAAATGAAAATAGAGGGTTTTTTTCATAATAACTATAGGTACTTTTGGACAACTGCATCAAGTTATAAACTATCTGATATCTATATGTTCACATTGATTTGTGCTTTTCGATAAGTGGAATTAAAAATTTAAGATTTAAATATAAAGAACCAGGTAAAAAGTTTGTTTAAGAAAGGTTAAAAGTCCAAGTTTTGCCAAAATTACATCATGATAAGAAGGTTACAATAATGAACAGTCGCAGTAGGCGTCAAATGGTGCAAATATCATGAAAATAGAACCATATTTTATTCTTTTGAAAGTGACTCTCACAAAATTGCCCATTTCTCGGAAATAGCAACAAAAAACAAAAATGATTCATGGATTTTCGGTTGATCTTATATATCAACGCTATGTGTATATAAATGTTTATAAAAAAAATATTAAATAATGAAAACGCTGAATAACATTTGCTTATCTACGAGGGCTATCCAGATATATATCAGCTAAATTGAGATAAAATAATATTTGTATCGATAATTATTATAGCTAGTGCCATTGTGTATACTATGTTGCTGATTTTGTGTCAATCCGATAATATTATTTAGTTTATACTTTACAAACTGTATCGCCAAATGGAGAAAATTTAAATAAACATATTTTTAATATTTATTTACAGAACCTATTTACTTTGGAAAACTAATAAAGTGTTTATAAAAATGTCACATTTCCAGACCTTGCTCTCAAAATCCGGGTGGCCTAATGAGCAGTTTCTGCGAAATAAGCAAGTGGAAACAGAACATAATATTAATCCTACCAAAAATCAGTAGTGTTTAACACAAGCTTCACAGTGTGAAACCCTAATAAGTATTACTACCGCAAAACAAACGGTTAATTTTCTTTCACTAGATATATTTCTAACAAAATGTACCCGATTTGGAGACCCCTGTCTACCCTTTACGCAATCTGATTAAAACACAGATCCTATTTCGTTTCGTTTCTTATAGTTCAAAATTTTGTTTTACTTGTCTTCGAAACACTATGATCTGGAAGAGTTGTTATATAACAGGCGTTCTGCTTGGTGTGAGGAATTAGCAAATGGAGCGGTCTGTTACGGAGAATTCTTGGCGTGCTGTGTACGGAACTGTGGGTAAACCACTAGAATCGTCAACGCTGATTGATTAATCAATGTATGACGTCATAGGGTCAAAGCGCCACCTCCCACTACAACTTGTCAGATCTTCATCTAGTAGAGACAATAGAACGTATATAAAAAAAGAACGAAACGAAATATAGATCTGTAGTTTAATCAGATTGCCCTTTACGCGAAATGTATGTCTCTCATTTTACGCACACGCACTCATGATATTTATGTTTTGAGAATGAATCTATACTAATGTCCAAAAGAAAGTATACATTGTGCATTTTCTCCTGCTTCAAACAAAGTCGTTTTTTCCATTGTATGCGGTATTTGGGTACGATGTCAATTTGTTTTGCTATTTATTTGCTTAGAAATATTGAGTTTGGATGCACGAGACATGTTCAGTGTAGTTTTATCACATTTTGTTGATTCAAACAAAACTTAATCATATTTTTAGTGTGTATACTTTCTTTTGGACATTAGTATATGTCGAAATATGTGAAAGTTACAGGAGAATAGTGGATTTTATCAAATTTCTAGGCCTTAAGGCTGGACGAAGAGAGCAAAGGGGTGACAATTTCAGGTATGTCACCAATTTTTCGCCGTTTAAATTAAAAATTTAAGACATTGGCGAAGAATTTTAGTGTCGGAGTATCTCCTGGAACAGACAATAGTCATTAACGACTTAACAGTCAGCATTAGTACTACAGTATAATAAATTTTCCAAAAACCAGAATCTATTTCATACATAGAATCATAAATTAAAATAATATACAGCACAACACACGGGTGTAATATTTTGAAAATAAAAGTAGAAAAATTAGAATTTGGTAAATATTATATTTTCTCTTTTTCCTCATTTTTTCTGTATATCATTACAATTTTTTATTCTTTTACATGGCAAGCGTGCGGGTTGTATCATAAGGTCTGTCACTGAGTCAACTGGCCTGTCCAACCTCGTGAGTTTTCTCCGGGTCCAGCGGTTTCCTCCCACTGTTAAAGACTCCTACACACAAGCAAATTATTGAAACAAAATTGAACCATATGTTCGTCCTGAAATGACCTAGTTTGTGTCGAGTGGACGTTAAATACTATCTTTTTCGCTCTCATTGTATAAATGACTGACAATTACACGACCACTTTGATTAATAATTAGGTCAGTGACCCGTTTTCTATATTGATTTAAATGACTATGTATCATAATTAATTAGGTGGATTATGACGTATCTATAATATATGTATTTATCTTCAGTGGTTTAAAAAAAATGATATTTTCCATGTTTAACCCCCTCGGGGTTTTGCGTTTCCTTTTTGGGGGTTTTGGTAAGGTATTTTTTTATTTAAGCGAGAGTCACTGTCATTATGCTGATATTTTCATACTTAACCCTCTTGGGTTTTGCGTTTTTGTTGGTTTTGGTATGTGTTTTGTTATTTAGGTGAGATACTGTGTCACTCTCAACCCCTTGGGCCCCTCCAATATGCATCTGGAAAAGCTGAATATATTCTAGTCCCTTATCCTTTCCTAAATCATGCATTGTGTTTTTAAATTAGTGGATGACCTGTATCGTATAGAACAGAAAGGTAAATACATACAAAAAACTGACCTGATTAACTGTACAGCTATTACACTTGTTATCAATGGGGCCGGGTTCCGCTACCCCACACAACACACAGATTACAATAAGGCAAGCTACAGGACATCGTATAATACCGAGCATAGCATATACTGCTCCTGTTAAAGGCAAAGTTAGGGTAGATACGAATAAATCCACGTGCTGCATATTAAGATAGTTTTCCTCTCATACAGCCACCTGTACAACAAAGAAAAACACTAATAAATAAACAAATAAATAAATAAATAAATAAACAAATAAATAAAAAAATAAAATCAACGACCTTACTTCATTCTGATATACATTAAGTCATAAGATATAGTAGCTGTCTTCTCTTTCATATATACACAAAGAACCGGGAATCTCTTGTTGGTGTCAAGAAATGATCATACTGAATACAAAGAATTCACTTCCAGTCATACAGTCAGCGAAACTATAGATAATTATGTGTTCACAGAGCAAAACGATGGCAGTCACAATATCTGTAAACACGTAACGCTTTTTAAACAACATCGATGGGCATTAACTAAGGATTGTCATTCTTACCTTTCTACATGGAGTTTGATGCCGAAGAGATGCCCACAGACAGAAGTCACGCATTTGAACAAATATATGCTGTATACCCAGCATCTTTCGTTAAGAATGGATAATATGCACGCGACAGCTTGGAAGCCAGATATACATAACAGATACATACAGAGAAGCCTTATATTGATTTTAAAGTGAAGTAACACTAATGTTGATTAAATGAAGGCTAAACGCATCATTTGATGATTCTGTTATTCATAGGTTTAATTCTGTATTAGAGAGAGGGAGAAATGGGGTTTAACGTCCACTCGACACAAACTAGGTCATTTCGGGACTAACATATTATGGTTATATTTTATTTCAATAATTCGCTTGCGCTTAGGAGTCTTTAGCTGTGGGAGGAAACTGGAAGACCCGGAGAAAACCCACGAGGTTGGACAGGCGACAATAATCCTTGTCACGTACAACCGGGGAATCGAAACCATGCCAGTTGACTCAATGACAGACGCGCACGTGCTACCCATTCGGCCATCCACACACCCCACCCTACATCTGTATTAACTCATGACAGATGAAATAAAGCATTTCGTTTAACCTTTACTCTATCATTGTATTTGATTATCTATATTTAATAACATTTGTTTAATAATTTGGGTATCGATGTCTGCGTTTTTGTGTGTATACATTCACAACACATATTATATTAATAATATATCGATCTGTTTTATTATCTTTCTCCTTACGCATCGCCTTTGAATCAGTCGTGAACAAAAAGCAGCGTTTAACTATGTTTATGTATGTTTTTTCTACTGTGATTTTTTTTCTCACTTTGTAATTGTATGATGCTCCCCGTGAGCGGTTTTTGTGTCCCCACTTTTATCATACCAGCACGGTAAGGACTGTGCCCTTTGCCCGGTGGTATGTGTTACTGTCGAGATGTGGCCGAAATTACTTTGTATTATTGACACAGAGTAGGTCATCGCTGCGGCTAGTATGTTATTAATCGATATTTTTTCTTTGCCTTTTAAAGATACATTGTGGGAGATTAGATAAAAAGCTGGTAGTTCTCACTATAATAGTTAAAAACTAGATCATGTAAACGGAATTTGCTGAAAATTTCAGTCAAATTGATCCACTCTGAACCGAGATATTAGCCTTTGAATTTTTGTCCTGGCCTCGATTATCATTACTAAAGTCGGTACGATAAAAAACGTAGTCTCGTTTATCCATTCTAATCCAGTAAATGTCGCAGCTAGCGATGACATCGAGAGTTGATGATGGTTTGGATAAGTTAAATAATGTCTAATTAATAATTTAGATAACATTTCAGACCCAAAGAAAAACCTGCAATTGGCAGATTTAGCTCTTGCACAATATATGTTTAAGTTTTTACTTTTATCAGATCAGCACGGTAAGGACTGTACCTTTTGCGCAGTGGTAGGTTTTACTGTCGAGATGTGACAGAAAATATTTTGTATTAGTGACAGAGGGCCAAATGTATGCTCTATACGTCTGTTCAATTCTGTACAACTGAACTGTTCCGGTTTCGTGAAGTTCATTATTAACATTTAATAAAGTTAGGTCCCTTATTCCGCCAATAGTTGACAGACTAGACAATCAATATAAAGTTCATATACAGTTATGGTGAATTATACAATCTGTTTTCCCCCATCACAGACTGTTAGCGATGTGATGATTTACACATACTTTTAACAGAGTATTGTGACCAGAAATTACATTCAAGGAAAATGAAAGGGGAGGGTTGAGTGACCGAATGGTTAACGCGTGCGCGTTGGATCACAAAATCTGTCATTGAGTCATGTGGTGTGGTTTCGATTGCCCGCTTGTACGTGATAAGGAGTAGGGTCGCCTGCCCGACCTCGTGGGTTTTCTACGGGTCCTCTGCTTTCCTACCACTGCTAAAGACCCATAAGCGCCAGCGCAAGCGAATTATTGAAATAAAATTGAACCATGTGTTAGTCCCGAAATTACCTAGTTTGTGTCGAGTGGACGTTAAACTCCATTTCTTTCTCTCTTTCCCCCTATTTTTCTGCACCGATTGGGCTAATGAGGACGGGATTACACTGTGCTATGAGGGGATCTTTTGCCCGGAAATGCGCTATGGTCCACCCTTATATCGGTACCTCGGGTTTTCGTCTCATCCGAACGACTAGAAAGCAGTCCTTGCCATGCACTCCGGGCTGCACCACTGACAAGAGGGAACCCCCTCCTCGAGCGAACCCGAGATCTCTAGGCTAACGGGCGAACGATCCCAGGACCTCTAGGCTAGTGGAACACCGTCTCATCTACTGCCCCCCCCCCCCCCCACCACGCAAACGAGGAGTAAACGCCTGATATTTTTATATAACATATATAATTTTGACGCTTACCTCTTAGAGAGAACATGCATCTTCCTGTAGTCATCTATAAAGAAAGAAAAGTAGATGGGATGTATGGACTGAGTGTTATTTTAAAGCCCCAATAATCACTGAAATATGAAATTTTTATAAATATAATCGGGTGCTTGTTAAAATAGCTAGGTTTCTAACTCAATATCATCCAAAGTCTTCGACATTGAAAACACGTATTATTTGTCAATTTAAGTCAACATTGATGTTATGGTCTTACCGGGAAAAGATTGACTTTTGATATCCATTATTTAAATAAACATTTTACGATTGGTACACGAATCGTGTACCATATGCGTTTCAGCGCCATTTGTAACAAGGGACTCGCAGAACGAGGCTAGACATATTGCACAAGTCATGTCGAACGGTAGCGTCATATTCTTATCTGGAGAGCAATAAATACTATCGGTGTAAACTGAATAACCAGACGCTAGAGATTGCCATTCGATTGAGACTTCGGGCGTATTTCGCCGGACATAACTATTTGAAATTAGAGTAAAAAGGAAAACGATTGAATGTAAATCAGTTTATATACATTCATATCACATTAGTATATCCGTTGCGACCCATTTGCGTCAATTTCTAGTTCCCAAATATTAGCGATTTAGCTCCTTTAAAGTTGCAATTGCAAATTTTCAAGTTATATTTTTAAAATGTATTAAAAAAAAGCCTTAAAATAGATGGTATCAATAAACAGTCCTATCTTGTTAAAGAATAATCCTATTAATCCTATAATTCGCTATTGCCAGCTGAGAAATTGGCAAAAATGTCATTTTTAATTCCAACGTTGGAAAATGGCTGCCCCATGTTGTCAATAGCAAAACAGGGGAGGTAATTGTGTTGTTATTCCCTGTGTCATAGATTTTTAAGGGTGGGAAATAATGCCCATGATCGTATAATAGTGATTTGATAACCTATTGAGCAAAAGACAGAAATAATTATGTTTTGACTTTCTTAGAAAATTTGAAATTCTCGCTTTAAACACAGATTCTGATGACTAGTTTTTGAGATGCATTGTTTTTTTTAACTTCAGAGTCCAATATTAATTCTAAAAGGCTGGCAAAGAAAAAGCGTCTAGTCGTTGGGATGGGAAATAAACCAAGGTCCATTCGTATATAAAACGTAACTGTCAGTTTTAATTATACAGAAACCGCACCTTGAATTTTGTTATGATGTACGTATGTTGTGAATAATATAGACTGGGGACAGTAGGTTTTTAAAGAATAGGAGACACGATTGGTATCATCCGAGGTGGTCACGCATGGCGTAATATAAACAAAAACTGCCATGAAAAAGTATAACACTTTAAGTGGCAACTAAACCGATCACTGACTTTGCCTTTTTTTATATGGGTCAAGTCAAAGTAAGATATATTTTTAAAGAGGTTTGTTGGTGGAAAGTAGAGATAAATGAGGTTTAACATCGACTCGACATCACACTAACACAATTCGGGACGCACAAATGGTACAATTTTATTTCGATTGGAGTCTTTAACAGTGGGAGGAGCCCGTAGAAATCGCACTATATTGGATAAGCGACTCTACTCATTGTCACGCACGGGCTTGGGGGTCGCAACCACGCCACTAAACTAAGTTACACACCTTAAGATTCGACCACCCCCTGTTGATGATAAACAAACGAAAGTAGAAACGGAGAAAAAATAATTAAAATCAATTTGAAAAAAAAAATGTAAATTTGTGTAGTATACAAAATACATCGTAAATTAATATGTATCAATTCTAAACTATATAATATATCTTATAATCCCGCACCGAACAAGCTGATATTGGTATGGTTTCCACCCGCCTGTACTGTCCTTCTGTCTCGGTTTTGTTTCCAGAGCATAAACCGGTCAAGATATTCTTTGTACACATATCAACATATTACAGTAGTTTCTCGTATTAATAATATTTTTATGTTTCCATGGATACAAATTTACCATGGTTAAGTCTACAAGGGCGGGCAATGTTGTTTCATTTAATTAAATAATCTAGAGAACAAAGAAGACTGTATTAAGAATAAAAATGGTTCTTGTTTTAAATAAAAGAATTATCAGAAGATAATATTATGGTGGCTGAAAGCGTCCATTTAGATGGGCGGGTTTCTAGATACAACGCGAGAGTCGCCGTTAAGCCAGCACGAAGAAAAAGGCGCCGATCAGCGACTTTTTCGTCGTACTTTTTAGGCGACTTTTTCGTCGCTCTGGCTTAACGGCGACTCTCGCCTCGGAAGTTTATAGTTACTTACATGCGCAATGGCTACATTTTACTTCTTGTATATAAAATCAGAATGGAGGAGATTTTGGATGAGTTTGGGCTGTCGAGCTATATCAACATTTTCAGTGACACTAGGGCAAATTAAATTACAGACACGTGTACTTTCAAAACCTGTTTAGTTACACTGGAATTAGATCTAAAATGTACACGTCTTTATATCACTAAATATTTCCCCATTGATTTAATGTTAATTCTAGTATCTTAGGCCGGCTCTTACCTTTTCCCAAATTTACGTTGGGAAGAACGCTTTCTGCCACAGATGGAGCAACATGTGGCAAACTCTTGCACAAAAGCATGTATGAGGTTCACCATGAAAAACGTGAAATACACAAGCTTGAAGTAAACATGCAATTTTCGGCCCTAAATTTCAACCGAACCGCCCTCTCAAAATCATGAATATTCACCAAAACCTGGCAGAAAGTAGACGGGCATACAGTGTGCTATGAGGGACATTTTGCCCGGACAGCAACGCTATCGTCTACTCTTATATCGAATTCCAGCGATCAAGGGCTCTTTTACGTGCACGCCAATGTGTTCATGGGGCTTCGGTTTTCGTCCCATCCGAACTACTATACGCTGCACCTTGCCAGGCCCACTGTCCCGATTTCGACATTCACGATCCTAAATTCATAACGATCAACTGGAAAACACATCCAAACATGAAATTGGCAATCTGAGAGCCACGGTGATTCGGTGAGTACTTCGCTGGCTCACTAACCAATATGTCCCGGGCTCGATCCGGAAGTTTGCCTATAACTCAGCACATGCATGGAACTCTCTACCACTACATCTACAACCCCATCTGTCGGCATCTTTAAACAAAAACTTAAAACCTGTCTGTTTCGGTGTTCATATTTATAACCATTTTTGGGAATTTTTGTCAGCGCGTTGAGCATACAATACTGATTGGCGTCTAGCACTTTATAAGAACCCGCATTATTATTTTTATGAAAAGCGCGCTAAAGTATATTTGAAAGTATAACATATGAAGATTCCAGGGGAAGAACGATGTAAAAGGCAAAACAGACCTCTGGATGAGAATGCTTCAAAATGATGTTTAATGCGAATCATAATTACCAGTACAACAACTGACTTCCATTTTTGAGCCAAATTATGGTTAAATAAAAGGTCCGATGGACTTGTATTTGTCCGGGAGGCCATTTCAGAAAGGTTCGATGTGACCTCGATCGTTTTTACCTGAAATTGATTGTTCCACAGAAAGCTTATACAATTTGCTACCAGATGGCGCCATTAACTGGGGTTTGTTGAAAAAGTGACTTAGATCGTTCTTCCCCGGGGCTCTTCATATTTCGCATGCACTGTAAATAGTAAACACATTAAAACCCGCAAGCAAGCAAGCATAAAAGTAAAAACAAACAATATCCTGTATTAGGCGCTAGTATTGACTCGCCTATTAGTTTGTATAAAGAGAGAGGGAGGGGGGGTTAACGTCCACTTGCCACAAACTAGGTCATTTCGGGACGAACATATGGTTCAATTTTTATTTCAATAATTCGCTTGCGCCTAGGGGTCTTTAGCAGTGGGAGGAAACCGGAGGACCCGGAAAAAACCCACGAGGTTGAACAGGCGACCCTACTCCTGGTCACGTACAATCGGGAAATCGAAACCACGCCAGATAACTCTATGACAGACTTATGATACAACGCACACGCGCTGTCCAATCGGCCCTCCCACCCCCCCACCCCCAGCTTGTGTAATAGAAAATGTATAAAATATCGTAAGGGATATTGATTGCGAACTGAGCTGTGTCTATGTTTGTATTTGCAATTTTATAATGCGATATAAAACCGTTGTGGCTCAGTGAGTAAGACGTTGGCTCGCTAACCTGGAGGCCCCGTGTTCGATCCCGGTGTTGGCCGAGAAAGTTCATTGTGATTTTCTTGAGTGGTTCCCCCGTGTTAGTGGTGCAAAACGGAGGACCTGCCAAGGGACAGCGTATAGTCATTCGGGAGGGACGGACATTAGAGGTCCCGCGTACAAAATGGCGTACAGGTAAATAAAGCCTGAACAGCTGGGATTCGAAATAAGAATAGGGAGTAGAATATCATTTTACCCCATTCAATAAAACAAAACTAGATTAACCTTAAGGTCATCAAGACATCGCACCATCAGTTGATCTCATACCCCTGAATCAACCAAATCTGTGACTAGCTGTCATTGAGTGTCAATACTGCAAACAATGGTCATTCATGGTTAAGTTCTATGCTTACGCCCAGATCTCAGATATTAAGCATGATATAGAAATGAATCTAGACCATTGAATTGATCTTGGATAAGAATCAAATGCCTGAGCGACCGCGGTTTTAACAGTCTTTATGTTAAGGTATAGAAATCCATTTGCACACACTATTAATTCTTTTCATTTTTTAAAAAAACATTTTTTGTTGATAAGTTATACAAACACAAAAGAAAACTGTGGTTGAATAAACAAAAGCGTGTTGGCGTCAAGTTTCCATCAAAGATAACTTTTGATTCATTTACAGAGGTTAGTAGTGACACCAATTCGACAAACAGACCATGGCACACTTAAAAAGATCAGACCCTAAAAGAAATAAAATGAAATGGGTGAACGTTCCACTTGTCTGCACTAACCGACGGGCATACACCAACGTGGACACGTGTCCTAGGTTTTTGTTCCCATCCGAAGAGCAAACAATGTTTCCTTACCAGAGAGAGAGACAGAGAGAGAGAGAGAGGGGGGGGAGGGTAACGTCCACTTACCTCAGACTAGCCACTTCAGGACTAACATATAATATGATACAATTTTATTTCTATAATTCGCTTCGCGGTGGGAAATGAAATGAAATGAAATGGGGTTTAACGTCCTACTGTTCTGCTCCTATGCTGGGCTAATGAAGACGGGCATACGCCATACAGTGTACTATGAGGGAAATTTTGCCCGGGCGGCGGCACTATCGCCTACTCTTATATCGAATTCCAACTGCCAAGGGATCTTTTACGTGCATTCCAATGTATACACGGGACCTCGGTTTTTCGTCTCATCCGAAGGACTAGACAGTTGTCCTTGTCAGCTTCGCGGTGGGTCTTTAACGGTGGTAGGAAAATGGAGGACTCGGAGAAATGGTCACGTACAAGCTTGGAGTCAATAGAGGATTGCAGACAACAGCTCTTGCATACGTATAACAGTGCTTGACTACCCTAGACCTGTCCACGGATTAATACCCATCAGTGTATTATAGTTTCCTAGATTTCCACTTGTATGGCAACGTAAAAGTTGACTAGCGTGAGTAAAGAGTAGAATCTAGATTGAACTGACACAATTCTCATATTACAATCTTTAGTAAAAGCTCGAAACCATAAAATTATTCAAATTTAAATCGGGTGGTCGATACGACATAATACACCTATTCGCTGATCAAGTTTCATATCTGTATCACTTTTATTGTCTGAGATCTGGGCGTAACCATAAAATGGAGAGAAGTTAGCCTACATTAAAACCTAATCCTCTGGTTGTTATCAAGGTCAGGCGCGTGTCTGAAGGGGTGGTCCGGCGCCCCAGTCCCACCCCCTCCCTGCTCGCGCAGATCATATTTTTTTACTCCTATATTTCATCGAAAGAAATGTGAAACAAACACACGTGCGAAGCATTGCCGCCGTTTTGGTCTTACCTAAATGAGCAGGAATATTGTCTCATCTAGAGCTTCTAATTTTATAAATTTCTGTTGTCTCCACCCCGGACTCCAACCCCCTTAACACGTCCCCTGGGTCCTATGCAGGTTTTATCTTTAAAAACAAGCTGTAAATCAATCGGAATATTGTGTAGTTATAACAGTTTCTGATAAACAATATCTACAGACACTCCTCAGACAATTTTTAAATAGTATTCTTGATCATTTCGTACAATAAAACTGGGATCAAATTCGTACTGAATGCGAAATTCTATTGGTCTACCTGCTCGGTACACAAAGTAGTCAGTAGAGACCAGCTTAATTATGTGGCTTCCGGGTCGGTTCTTGTGTTTTATATATACACACACACACACCCACGCAATACGAGCTTGCCTCATCCCAATGAAAAACACTACAAGCATCCAACATACATATATACAGACATAATAGTATCGCAACAACCGAATGTTTAAGAGTTCAAGAGAAATGTATTATGTACTGAATGCATGAGAAAGTGAAATGAAAATTTTGACGTATTCTGTCCTCCATATACACAAGTGATAGCTGCCTATGCATCGCATGGCAGACCTACGACGCAAGGAAAGGATGAACCCCTTGTTTGGGAAATCCTCCATTGTTCACTGTCCGTATTTCCCAATGGGACCTCAACAACTCACTACAGTGAAACGATGGCAAGTTATTGGTATGGGGAATCCTGGGATGCCAATGAGACAGATTACAAGACAGTTGAGTTACCTTCTCTCGACTATTAGTCGATTATTGCGAAAACACCAACATTAAAGGACCGTCAATGTTCTGGTAGCTCTCACAGTACGTCTACAAGAGAAGATGCAGCTCTTTTGCGCAAAGCACTATGTTGAAAAGCGAATGGTTACCACACAGCCAACTTCCTACTGAACTGTTCGTAATCGACTCAAATCGGTAGGATGTGGCGCTAGTATGTGACCATAAGGCTACACGACTAGCACGAATCCGAGCACACCAATCACTGGAATGGCATCATGGCAAAAAAGATTCAAAGGTCGGATGAGAGTCGCGACGTGGGAACATTATATGGGGTTGGTACTTACGAAACGCAACCCCAAATCATGAAAGCCACCGCCGTAATGAACCCTAGGATGTTTCTCTGTGCATATGTCCGTGTTTCGAAGAGCGTCACCACAAGAACATGCACAAGAACAAGATGAGTAGCCGTTAGCGACCAGTTCCTGGCCCAAAAATCAAATTCTGTCAGGCGTCTTGTATCCGGGCAAATACCCGCTACTGTTGCAATGCACGTCTGGCCATAAAAAGAGTGTTGTATTGATAATAATAACATAGTAGTTCATTGGTCTTTAAAAACAAAAACCAATGTCGCCGGAAAAAAGGTATTTGATTTACAATCCTATTTCAATTGTGATCGATCGTTCCACCGTTTAAGCCGCTAGGGGGAGCAGGGTTTCTCTAGGCGTCTGTCTAGATGATTAATGTTTAACTATACACTAGTTAACAGTTTACGTGGATCTTTTTAAAGGGTATTCTGGAACTAAATAACTATATATTCAATTGTTTGGGATACTTTAATTGTATGGAACTTGACCCCATCGTTGTTTATAATGTGATCTTTTGGCGGCAAAGAGAGCCGTGCTGGCTCAGTAAGTAAGGCTCTAGCTAGCTAACCAGGACGTTACGGGTTAGCTCCCTTCTGGTGCTTGGCCAGAAAGTTCCTCAGATTTTTTTTTCTGGCGTGGCATCTCCTTGTCAGTGGTGTAGGACGGGCCCTCAATGTTTAGTTCTTCGAATGGGACTATAAATTCTTGATTGATTGAATTCAAAATGACTGTAGCCCACAGACCCTTTGTCCGAGCAAAATGTCCGCCATATCACATATTATGCCCGTCTTCATGACATTAGCCAGGTTTTTACAGACCCCATTTCATTTCATAGAGGACGATGAACTTATTTTATTGCAGAACTGTTCCCTCCACGGAGTTAATCAACGCGTAAAAAGTGGGACTAGAATTTGAAAAGAATGGATAAGTATTCTACAGATTTTAATCCAATATATAATCGTGTTTGTTATTCCCCGTAGAAAAAGTCTATCGAGACCGTATTGAGGAATGAAAGCTTTTTAAAAAAAATAGATTATCTAAAAGCCCAACGCCTTGAAAAAAACTTTTCAAGCCTCCTAAAAAAATAAACAAACGATAATAAATCAAATCTAGTTAATAGCTAAATCGCGTAATCCCTTGTGGTATTACCAACATGTCTGGTTAGAAAATATAATTAATGCATCTGAACATAAAAGGTGACAACTCGCCAAGTGGGATATCCCATACTCGGTATGTGTGTTTATCTTAGGGTAAGAACTGTGTAGTTTCGAGTGCCTTTAACGGCATACGCTCCTCTATTTTAGGGTTGACATTCACTAACCAGTGGTTGCCAGGCAAGATACGACCACATTTTGCAAGCGATGGGTAGGGAAAAAGCTAACAACAAAAGCGATTTTTCGTACAATCAGGGGCCATAATTCAGAGAGAAAGAGAGAAAAATGGGGCTTAACATCCACTCGACACAAACTAGGTCATTTCGGGACCAACACATGATTCAATTTTATTTCAATAATTCGTTTGCGCGTAAGAGTCTTTAGCAGTGGGAGGAAACCGGAGGACCCGGAAAAAACCCACGAGGTTGGACAGGCGACCCTAATCCTTGTCACGTACAACCGGGAAATCGAAACCACGCCAGTTGACTCAATGATACAGCGCGCACGTGCAAACCATTCGGCCTTCCAATCCCCCGCCATAATCCAGAAAGTCATGATCTGGCATGCGCAAAAAAAGAAAGGGCCTGAGAACTTTGGGATATAAAAATATATTTTAAGTTTCATCAAAATCGTATAAAAATTGTGACCTCTAGAGGGTCAATAACTTTGTTATGCCATATTTTTTACAGTAATCCGAGTACGAGGGGCGGCCATTTCGTCTGTCAATTTTTACCCATTTTCACGAAATTTGAACTCAACCATCATTAGGGTGTAATGGTGATATATTCAAACGTTTTTTATTTAAATCGGATTTTAAAAAATTGACCTCTAGAGGAACCACCAGCTAAAAACACGATTTTTCGTACAATCAAGGGCCATAATCCAGGAAGTTAAAGTCCGATATGCGCGAATATTGAAAGGAACCGAGATCTTTGTGACATAAACACAGGTTTTAAGTTTCATCAAAATCGGATCAAAAGATATGAAGTGTTTTATGTCCTGTGTACAACTTGTCAGCATGCTAACGAGCTATCAATCTCCTGATAGTTGAAAATCGAAATAAGACTATGGCCGTAGTTTCGTTGACATTTTAACTGTGGGTTGAATCAAGTATTTTTGTTCTATTAGTAAAATTATGACTGATTTTAGTATGTAAATTTTTGCACTTTTTATTTTGATTTTATTTTTCGTCATTTAAAGATGCATTATGTAAGATTTAGATGGAGAGAGAGAGAGAGAAATGGGGTTTAACGTCCACTCAACACAAACTAGGTCATTTCGGGACTAACATATGGTTTATTTTTATTTATTCTTTTTATTTATTGCGCGTAGGGGTCTTTAGCTGTGGGAGGAAACCGGAGGACCTGGAGAAAACCCACGAGGTTGGACAGGCGACCTACTCCTTGTCACGTACATCCGGGGATTCGAAACCACACCAGTCGACTCAATGACAGGACTTATGATAGAGCACGCACGTGCTAACCATTCGGCCACACAACCCCCTTTAGATAAAGAGCTCGTCGTTCTTGCTAACTTTATTTTGTGTGAAGTTAAGCATGCTTGTGTGGTTTACTCTCAATTGTCAAGTATCATTGCTACGATACTTAACAAAGTCTCGATTATCCCTTTTATCATAAAATTATTAAATGACGAGAGGTTTCTAATCCATTTGATATCTAAGCCAGTTGATGGTCTAGAGTGTTGATTATGGGCTTGGTATATGAATAAATGTCTAAATAATAATGTATATAATATTTGAAGCTAGAAAAAGACATGCAATAGGCAGATTTAGCTCTTATATAATGCATCTTTTATAATACAATGGAGATTGTCATCAAATACTGGCCTTATGCCCAATTACAAGATAACAAAAAATATAAACGATATGAATATCAGACTTATCATTTAATTGGATTTTTACATATTTCTCTAATCTTTAATATACTATCTGTTATTATGTTATTGTTTATTAAAATCTCTTATAATGGATCGCCATATATCTTTGAATAACACGAACGTAAATAATAATCCATATTTTAATTAATAGGATATGCATTAAATTATTTATTTATTCATATATTATTCATTTATTATTTAGTTATTTTCTTTAGCTTGCTTTTTTTCTGGGATGGTGGGGATGCAGGGAGATGGGGTGGGGGTGGGTATCAAACGGAATCAAATTTAACGTGTCCCAGCTTTTAAGCCAATTCTGAACGATAAGATGTAAATACCCATTGCCCCAAATAGTCTTTATTTATTTTTTTTTTTACTGATCTGTTGTGTTCCGAAATTTTGTCAACCTAACGTGAATTTGATTGAATTAGGGCTTGATTTTTTAGATTACGCTCATTGGATGAAAATAGCATCAGAAGTGATGTCAGCAGCCAATCAGAACAAAATTGACTAACTTTCGATATAATCGTTTATTTCCCGTTCGTAGTCACACACTTTGGCGTTTCACCCCACAAGTGAGATGCCTGCATGAAATGTTCTAACTGCGGGATACGGACAAGATTTCGATGCAGGCATGATGAAAATAACATATGTGTTGGCATTTGGAAATTTCGTAGGGATTGTGTGAATTTGGATTTAATAGAGATTAGCGACTTTAGTGAACGGTTACTGGTAGACGCAAAGTTGAATTAGAGGAATTGCATCACTAAGAGTATTACCACGGTCAGGTAGATAAAACTATATCAAGTAAGATATCGGTAATCTGAAGTCGTTCAAATAGGAAAATTAAAAAGCAAATATTAGCATTGCCATGGCCTTTTTTTTTATCTAAATGTCTCTTGTAGCTTGTTATTCATTATATCTATAAATAAATTTGCTGATTACTAGTAGGTTGATTATCACGCAATCGTATTAGGAATATGATTGGAAATCTCCACAAGATTCCTTCAAGTCTTCAAGACAATTAAACAGTGGAAAATGTTACCTTATTTATTTTTCTCCGGCGTCATCAAACCAGGCGATGCCAAATTTGGAACGGAAAGATAAATGTTTTTGGATACGAAAATAAAATAATAGCCCACGACATCACAGATCAGTTGGTTTTTTTTTTTAAAAATCGTTAAATTACTTAAAGATGCATTACCCTACCCTTATCAATTGTCAAGAATACTTCAACGAGTTTTTTTCCATGCCATGCCCTCTGTCCTGCACTAGGGGGAAACTGGAAATCCCAAGAAACTTTCCCAGTCAACACAAGGATCGACTCCCATGAACCACCTTAGTGCCATATAATTACTGATCAAAAGTACAAATGTAAGACTTTGGTCCTTACAGGCCCCGCCAGACCGGAGTGCGTCCTTACTGCGCTGCTGCGACCGTATGGCGACCAGAAAATGCACAAGGTCGCCGGCAAACGTGATACAGCGCGAGAAAATGTCCCCAAAAATTACAAACTTGAAAAAAGTCGCTTTCTCATAGCTTTCCAGGTCAGATCGCAGAACATTGACGTTTGTTTTGAACGTGCTCAAAACCAACGCCGTGATTCGGCGATCACTGGCGACCACGGAGACCACAACACGATATCTGGCGTTTCCATCACGCTTTTACCACGCTAATGACGATCTTGGCGCGCTCTGAGACCATTTTCTGTCGCCGTAGCAGCGCAGTTAGGGCGCCACTCCGGTCTGACGGGGGTATAAGACAATATTGGGTCTTTGAAAAATTGTTGCTTCACTCTTTCTATAGAGTCAATTCCCACGTACTAATAAAAGCGGACGACATGTTTATATGTAAAAAGAAAACAGTGATATTTTGGTAAAATCCTAACCATTGTCAAAATATCCATCAAATTATATCTGTTTATTGACCTTTGGTTGGTAGACCAAATAAGGTAATGTTCTACCCCCTAGTCTTGGGAAATGGGGAGGTTTATTCCACATTTGGGATAGAAATTAACGTCTAGGTCAACCTAGGACGTGCAGAAATTAGAGGGTTATAAAGGAGGCTGTTGAGCGAGACTGGTCAGAGCCCAACCAGATATTCCGAGCAGCTATTATTTATTGAGAACGAGGGACCTTCGAAGCCATTCCAGCTTAACAGGTACCATTTAACCTGTCGTGTTATATATTACGATCACGAAGAAAACAAACACAACAAGGAAGTCCAATAGTACTACACAAATCAACTGTATTACTGAATATTGTTACTGGTTGCTGTTGTCTTATTTTGTCACAAGCAGTTTTATACTTTCTGAACGTGTGTTACTGCAGATCATGTCGTTGTCGCTTAATACCTTGAAGGTAATCTTAGTAGACAGAGCATAATGATACATTTCAATTATGTTTTCTATCACGAAAAACCTACCAGTTTCGTGTGTATTATGTTATGGTATTTAAGTGCGAAACGAAGTGCTCGGATTGAATGATATACTCACCAGTCCGCGAGACAGGGTTAGGGTTTTGTGGGGGTGTATAGCAGCAGTATAATGGCCCCGGCATAATATTTGTTTCAAATTCGTATACAAGTTTTATTAGATATGCCATCATGTAATGTCACGGAGATAATATATTTATATATTAAAAAGACTCGTCGTTTAACTGCCATTTAGTGATGGATCTATAAGCTTTATGGTTATCTAATAGTTTAATAATAATCGATTTAATGGGATTTAACGGTCTACTCATCAGCATAAAACAGGCTAACGATAATGAAGAAGGGCATAGACGGGTATATGCCATGCAGTAAGGGAAGTTTTACCTGGATAGCGCCAACTGCCAAGGGTTCTTTTGCGAACACATAACATCTGTTTTCGCCTCACCGCAGACGCTGATCCCTATCATCCCCACAGTTCTGCACCACTAACAACGAAGAGAAAGAGAGATGGGGTGGGGGGGGGGGGGTATCGTCCACTCGACACACACTAGATCATTTCGGGACTAACATATGGTTCAATTTTATTATATTAATAAGTTTGCGTGTAGGGATCTGTATCAGTGGGAGAAACCAGAGAACCCAGAAAAAACAAACGAGGATGGACCGGTCAATTTACTCCTTGTCACGTACAAGTTAGGAATTAAATCCACGCTGCTTGACTTTATGACAATTATCCACAACATACCTCACTGGCAAGGGGAAGCCAAAGAACAAAAAGAATAACTATCATAATAAGTGCAATAAATATATTAACTAGACGTTACATCACATACCTGAAAAATATTAGTTAACTTTATAGATTTATAGAAAGACGTCCATATCAAATAATATTAAACTTCCCAATTAAACGTCATTCGGAACGAAATTTAACTGACTTATATATTGTCTAAAAGAGAGAGAGAGAGAGAAATGGGGCTTAACGTCCACTTGACACAAACCAGGTCATTTCGGGACTAACATATGGTTCAATTTTATTTCCATAATTCGATTGCGCGTAGGGTCTTTAGCAGTAGGAGGAAAACGGAGGACCCGGAGAAAACCCACGAAGTTGAACAGGCGACCCTACTCCTTGTCACGTACAACCGGGGATTCGAAACCACGCCAGTTGAATCAACGACAGACTTTATGATACAGCACGCACGTGCAAACCATTCAGCCACCCCCACCCCACCCCCCTATTGGCTAAAATGACCAATAAAAATTTAACACGTTATTGTAAAAATCAATATTTACATTAATCTATGTAATTTTATTTTAAATTTTATTTCCCTCTCTCAATACCAGATTAGGCCAAAATATACATGTGTTTACGGTTACTTGGTAAAAAAAAAATTGGGTCGGTCGGTCGAAAAATCTTAATTACTGAGTTCTGGAAAATAATGCTGATTCGAACAGTTGTATATTAGGGCTTGAGAAATGAGAACAAAAGTTTAGGGTCGCCTATTTGCCACAGCAGCGTAATAGTCCCCACTTCCCTCGCGACGAGGAGGGGGAGGGGTGGCCGAATGGTTAGCACGTGCGCGCTGTATCATGAGGCCTGTCATTGAGTCAACTGGCGTGGTTTCGAATCCTCTGTTGTACGTGACAGGGAGTAGGGTTGCCTGTCCAACCTCGTAGGTTTTCTCCGGGTCCTCCGGTTTCCTCCCACTGCTAAAGATCCCTACGCGCAAGCAAATTATTGAAATAAAATTAAACCATATGTTAGTCCAGAAATGACCTAGTCTGTGTCGAGTGGACGTTTAAACCCTCTCTCTCTCTCGCTCTCTCTCTCTCTCTCTTCCTCGCGACAATGAGTAGACATAGAAGCAGGGTACCTTTTTGCACCAAACACTCGCCTGTTACACATTCACTTTTTGCACCAAACACTTGTCTGTTACACTGTCACCTGATGTGTTATTACAAGCAAATGTCAATCAATAAATTCTACTAGTTATCTCGCAATAATACACACTATGTCTGTCTATGTACTTTTGTTAAAATGGAAAGAGGGGCGATGCAAATAGTACGAGGGTATTTGAAGTGGCGGTAGCAGCGGGTGTTCTGGAAATTGTTATTATATCCTGCTTCGTCCACGACGCCTTCTTTAAATGGGTAATTAAGATTAAGCCCGGCCCATACCGCTACGACTACACACAAGCCGACATGACTCAGCGTCTTGGGTAGTTGTAAAAAAAAATCGGGTCGCGCCTTTACTTCACTTGCCTACGACGGTACCAGTCCACACAGGCCCGACTCTCACAGATTATGCGTCGTGAGTTACGCCACTTCCCTCTAGCGAGTGATTCCAAAAGTAAACCGGAAGCATAAAAGTAGGACAATTAATCGCGTCGTGTAAGTGTCCACACAAACACGATAAGTTACGACTGCAACCAACTGCATCCGACTACGATTGAACATGTTCAATCGGGCCGACGGGCCACGACGCGACGGAAATCGATTGAATCGTGGTCGTGGGACTGTCCACACTGCACTGATTATCTGATTAATTAAAAATCTAAGCCGAATCAAACTGTACTCTTATAATTAACGATAAGACCATACCTGGTACAGCAGTCTAATTAAAGCTATTATGTTAAATGTTTAATGAGCTAATCTTAAAGCTGAACTCCGATTACAAAACTACAGAAATAACTAAATAAAAAAAAGTTAACGCCCTAAATAGTCGCCATAATATTTGTTTTCAATTTGTAGAACAAACATGGCGGTACTTACGGCGTACAAAAAGAGAGGCAGACCACGCCCACATCCTGTATATGCCTTGTCAAGCACAGTGTCTACATCGGGCTAGGTATTCAACTACCAATTACGTCCTGACTGATTGACGTTTTTTCACTATAAGCTTACTGAAAATATTACTGCTACACAATTATTATGTCTGATTAGGTACATATTATTTTAACTTTTTTTTTTTAATTAATTATTTCTGTAGTTTTGTAATCGGGTTCAGTTTTAGGACGCTCTAAATCAGACCTGGTTACCAACGTGTTTATAAACCCAAGCAGAGTGCAACATCTACACTGTCCATAATATATTGGAAGTTAAATTTGTAATAAACAACAACAACAATATCTATATTCACTCTGGAAATAAACATGCATGTTGAACAACCTCGTCTGGGGCCTGTTTCACGAAGTTTTAACTAAGATCAAATCCAAATTTGAGTAATTTGATTGGATAATATGAGATTGATTTTCGTGCTTAGCCAATCAAAATTGAAGTATCTACTAAAATTTGAATTTTATCTTTAGTTAAAATTTCGTGAAACTGGGCCCTTATTCACGAAAACTTAAACTAAGTTACAACCGAAATTTTAAGAAATACTGCAACTTCATTGGATATATCCACATTGAATTTACTGGTCAGCCAATCGAATTGCAGTATTTCTTAAAATTTCGATTTTATCTTAGTTTAAGTTTTCGTGAATAAGGGCCCACGTCCCTGATTTAGAGACCCTGATTTTAGTGCTTAGCCAATCAAAATTGAAGTATCTACTAAAATTTGGATTTTATCTCTAGTTAAACATACATTATGCAAGAGCTAAATCTGCCTATTGTAGGTCTTTCTTTAGGCCTGAAATGTTATATAAACTATTAATTAGACATTAATTAACGTATCCAGACCATAACCAACTCTCGATGTCAACGCTAGCCTGCGCTATTTGGTGGATTATGATCCGATTTGCTGCATAACTTTCCTTCTCGATTTAACGATTAAATGGATATTCGAGACTATGATTTTTGTCGTACCAACTTTAGTAATGATGACCGAGGCTATGCAGAACTTTCGATCGCTTATTTCTCGGTTCATAGTGGATCAATTTGACTGAAATTTTTCAGCAAATTGCCATTACATTATCTAGTTTTTAACTATTATAGTGAGAACTGCCCACTCGGTATCTAATCTCCCATAATGTATCTTTAAAATTTCGCGAAACAGGCCCCTGATTTAGAGAATAATTTACATTTAAGTAAGATACATTATATTTAATATTATTCACATATTTTATGGTTCTCCGTTTATAATTTCATTTGTTTAAATAACACATTTGACAATATATGTGTATGTACGAGTTTACAATAACGTGTAACTTAATATTCATTAACCGTATTAATATTTTATTCTATATGCAATATTTGTTTTACTGCTAATATTTACTTGGGAAATAACCATATATGTTGAACAACCTCGTCTGATTTCGAGACTAATTTACTTTTAGGATAATTGAGGACGAAGCAACCAAGTGAGTAAGCAACCACCCCAAACTGTACGTAGTAGAATCTTCATGCACAAGATTCCCTCAATATAAAACGAAATAAAGCGGCCCGTTCTCACTTGAATCGAATAAAACTGGATAAAATTCTTTAAATCCTTTAAGATCCAGGCGGCTAATGGTTATTTTCCTTATTTCTATTTAGGCGATTAAATTAAAATAAAAAAGAAAAGAAAACCTAGTTTAGACGCCATCTTGGTTTCGGTGTTCATAGAGAGAATCACGTTAAAGATGCATTCTCCCACGGCTGTATTTATAGGGTAGTTATTGCACATAAATGTATGACAATTGTGGTATAGTAGAGACACCCCATCGTAATAGAAAAATATTGGATTCTCTGGACAACACCGATAAGGCGCACATAGGACAGGGTCCGTTGTCAAAGGATGTCTTAAGTCTAAGAGAGTCACTTAACTACTAGATTTCACTTAAATATACGTAACTTCCTGTAAGTTTAGGGTAAGTGGTATCAAAAGGAAGTGTTAAGTATAAGATTTTCTCTTAAGTTAAGCTGCCTTAACTTTTAAGAGTTTAGTCTTTTAGCGGTATTCAAAGGCCAGTTTAAGTGAGAAAAATACACTTGTAACATGGACGGGAAATCTTCCTTCGTTCT
The DNA here is from genome assembly GCF_932274485.2 of Patella vulgata. NCBI lineage: Eukaryota > Metazoa > Mollusca > Gastropoda > Patellidae > Patella > Patella vulgata. Next base: position 14,054,713 of record NC_065885.2, read on the forward strand.
TTTCGTTGAATAAGCAGATTGTTTTTCCTCTTGTAGATTGGGTGGAGTTTAACCGTGCAATAACTAGACATGTTCAATGTTATTGCACACTTTTGCTGGTTTACACTAGTTTTAGTAGATAACAAACCGTGCAATAACTAGACATGTTCAATGTTATTGCACACTTTTGCTGGTTTACACTAGCTTTAGTAGATAACAAACCGTGCAATAACTAGACATGTTCAATGTTATTGCACACTTTTGCTGGTTTACACTAGCTTTAGTAGATAACAAACCTGATCTCTCAACCCTCCGTGTTTCGAGATAAGAGATGATGCTTTTACCTTCAACGTAGCACATGCGGGAGCGATTCGCACCCGGCATTTGTAAACAAAATTGACAATATTTTTAACCAAAACAACGATTGGTTATTGTTATTTATAATATTTCTGCCACCCCCAACTACAATTACGCATATAATCCTACCTGAAACGGGTACAAATCCCCTCTTTTTAAATCAAAGCGACAGTCGATTGCTTTTTCCGACATTTTAAATTTACGTCTGTAACACATGCCTCGTGTGCAGTAGCCAATCAAAGTACCCATCCGATCAGAGTTGCGCAGTAGTAATACGGCGTAATTATGAACGTCCGAATCAATTTTGATAAAAACATCGCTTGATTTACTTTATTGTCAATATTTGCTGATAAATGAATGTTGTTTCAGTAGATTGGACTGCGTATGTGTAATAAGTACTAATAGTATAAAATTAACTTATTTTTAAGATGGTACATACATTAATAAAGAAATTGAGTTTGCCACTTGGAACTAAAGGCATCCAATCGTAGCTAAAAACAAGCATATCCGTATATCTCAGCGTTTTTAATTACGTTCTCGTAGCTATAGTTTTAGTAGAAATCATATAGAGAAGTGGGGTAGGTATTCTGTGCAACAACAACAAGCATGTTGAGCAGGTGTCAATGTTACAAGTCATTTATAGAACGTTTAATTCGTTAACAGGTTTAACATCTCGACCTACGGTTAAACCTGTTAACTCATGAAAGCCGTGCTATAAATATAACTTAACTTTAAGTGACCTATGGGAGGTACCTTAAAGTTAAGGAGATTATAATGACTCCTTTTAACCGGAGTGCACAGTGTAGTAGCAGGCCCGTAATCACAGAGTGGCGACTGCTTCATTTGCATACAAAGTAGGTCGCGCACTGCATCTTGGGTTTTGTCTGTAATGTCACTAAACATGTCAGCTAAAGAAGACGCCTCGCAGTTGAACAGATGAAAAAACTATAATATTATAGATAATAATAACAGCAGTATATATCATCAAAAAATTTATTTTGTAAGAGTACATATTTGGTGAAAGGTGTTTTCAAATTTGATTGATTAATTGGCATTATATTGCATATTATGATATATTCCAATGTAGAGTACTGAGTACTGTAGGCCTAGAAGTAGATCTATAGGTATACGTCTTTAGGCTATCTAACTTATGATAATATGACCTCTCGCTCTAACTTGTCTAAGCTAAATCAAATCAAGGTAATTTCGGGACTAACATGGTTCAGTTTTATTTCGATAATTCAATTGATGGGTCTTTTTTTTAGCAGTGACTGAGTGAGAGGAGACTGGAGGACCCGGAGAAAACCCACGAGGTTAGACAGGCGACCCTACACCTGTCGCGTATAAGCGGGGAATCGAAACCACGCCACTTGAATCCATGACATGACATAGTCTTAGGTCTAATAAACGTATTAATATCCGGCAATTTAAATTGTAGATCTTTTTTTTAGTAGTTGCGCTTCGATGTAAACCAACTCATTCCTTGCATTCTTTATCGCATGCTATCTAGTATTTTCGTAATTTTAGAATTACATGTAGTTGTGATTTTTAAAGGATCAAATTTTTACATTCTATATTTTGTGTATCGAAAAATGTGATTCTATGTAGGTCTACAATTACTTGTGGTAAACAATTTAAGTGTTAAGTATATGGTATGTTATATACCTTTCCAAATTTCATAACAAAAATATTATTTTGCTCAATTTTCAGTTGCAATAAGCTTTTAATACAGTAAGCCTAATACTGTTATGCTATTCAAAATCACATTTCCCCTTTTACTGGTAGGCCTTAATCCGACCAATAAAATATTTACTGAAGCACTGTCACTAATTTTAAATCATTGAGTAATTCAAAATAATTTTAATTTACTCTGTCATTATCTAGTAATAGTACGCTGTATGGTTAACTTCAGTTTTCATGGCAGACAAGTCCATAAGTACACAGTATAAACTAAATTTTCTATTTCTAAATAATCAGTTGACAAAAAACCCCACAAAAATAAAAGTAACTCTGAACACAGATCAGACCTAATGTCATGGATATCTAGAGCAAACTTCAGATTTATAATAATTTAATATATTCTTGTGTAGTAGTGTAAAATGGATAATTTCATAGTATTAGGGGACCTATAAAGTCCGTCAAAACATTACATGACACCCAGAGCAATATGCAAAGTATTCATTCTAAAGTTGTTTTTGGTTTATACTTGTTTGTAAAGAGATAAACCAATCAACTCAAATAATGTTTATTGAAAAATTTTATAGGCCTATTTCAAATAGAATTTTAATATCGTTAATTATTTTTTTTTTTTTTTTTTAAAAATGAAAGCCTACATTTATTAGTAGAAAAAAAATCATAAAAGCACACAGTGAGTCAACGTTGGGGCCAAAGGTATTTTATCTTGGAAAACAACCAACGGCTCAAATCTGTTTATTGGAAAACGTTATATGCCTATTTGAAATTCGATTTTAATATTCTTAAATTATTTTTTTATATTTTAATGAAAGCTTACTTTATTAACATAACATAAATAAGAAAATCACACAGTAATAAGCTCTAGAAGACAAGGGTAAATCATGTTGATGTTGAGTAAAATAGGCCTTATCCAAAAAAGGGCGTGTCACTTTGACATTTTCAAATGGTCCATTTTAAGGTGTATGGAAATTTTAACTTCCTTAAAGTAACTCACACCCAATTCTTTTGGGAATGACAAAATAACAACTGGCTGGCCTTACAAGTTTAATTACTAAACTCAGATCATATGGTAACAATAACAAAATATTGAGAATATGAATAAAAAGATGCATTATTTCAATTTCTTATGATAATAATGTAACCTCCAACCCCAAGTTAGGGGGGAGAGTTCTGGTAAACAAAGTTAAAGCCCGAAATTTTTGAGCGTCGGTGGTATGTAAATAACGCAAATAAGTAGTACTTTTCCAAAAACCTAATTCTTGGATCATAGTGACTGGAATTCCACTCTGAGCGGCCCATTGAGCACCACCTCTCCTGAAAGAATGACCTGAAAAGTAGTCAGCATCTGTAAAGCCAGCACATCTTAATAACATTTTTAAACGATTTAAAAATACAAGAAATGACAAAGGGCGGACATCATTTCCAACCAACAAAGGAAACGCTGAAGTGTGTTGTAAGTGAATATGGCATTCCAACAAATTATTGAAAGCAGACACAGGACATAAGGGATGGTACCCAATAAAAGGCAAATTTACATGCAATTCCTTCTCACGAAACTGAAGGGTTTTGGTTTCATGAATATTTAAAATAGCCCCTGAATTACAAAAGGACAAATCATGTACAAGTAAAAGTTTTGCACTAGAATTGTCTTTAAAAAGAAAATTACCTGGGCGAAGGAGCCCAAAAAACCCAATCAAACAGGCTACCCAGAAGGATAGATCAAAAATATTCGACAAATTAAGCAGTGATTTAAGAGCTAACAAATGTAATGGGGCAATAGGTTTTGCACCTTTTTGACTGTCACCCAAAATACGTCTAACCCCTGTTAAGGCATGCTGCAAAATCCATTCATGACCATAAAACCTATAAATATATTTGACAATACAGAGGTAGGCAGTGACTGAGGCATATTTTAAACCTTTGGTATTTGCTAGGTATGCTACATATAACAAGGAATGAGGAGTTGACAACGACACAAGTTGAATATCCAGTTGTCTGCAAAATTCTATGTAGCAGTTCAGCTTGTTCTAGCTGGTTTTGAAAACTAGTATAGGCATCGTGGCCACCTGGAAGATATAAAATCAAATGACATGTGATTTAGAAGTTGGGTCATGCTAAACTCCATGAAACCATGTTTATATAAGGGCATAAGAGAAAATGCCCTATGGGGTTGATCAGCTTCGTGAAGTCTTGATAAGCTATCTGCCAATACATTTAAATGTCCCGGTACATGGCGGGCAGATATAGAAAAATTATACATAAATTGAAGCCAGAATAGTTCGCGCAGCCAACACATTACAAACGGATCAGAGCAAGTGCCTTTATTAATTGCAGCTTTGGCCGTCATGTTATCAGTTAGAATCACGACACGTTTGTTATTTAACACTGGTGCCCAACGCCTTAATGACAACACAATGGCAAATGTTTCCTTCACATTGATGTGCTTGTTAAGTATGTCAGAATGTGGAAAATCTGTGTTCCAGTTAACATAGAAGAAATCTCCTCTATAGTGCCCGACAGCTCCCTCATTGCAGGCATCGGTTTCGATATTTGTAATTGGGCGACTATCAAGAAATGGTACTGAACCATTAAACATATCCATACATTCCAACCACCACTCCAAATCATTGAAAAAATCTACCGTTAGCACAATCTTATGTTTTCGGTGTTTTAGTAGATTATTAGAATCTATCAAGCGCCTAAGGAAGTTCGACCACTGGCCCAATTGAGTTACCCTATAAGCGATTCTAGTTGCTTTTTGGATGCTCGTTTCCGTCCTTGGAATTGGGTAAGCAAGGTCTTAAAAGCGCACAACTTATCTTCGGGCAATTTAAGGGTACGATGAATAGTATCAATGCAGACGCCTAGAAAGATCAATTTCTTACTAGGTCCTTCTATTTTGCTATAATTAACACTAAAGCCGAGACAGCGAAGGATTTCCATAGTTTTCAGTAGCGCAGTGTTACACTCTTCCCACGTTTCCGCAATAATCAAAAAATCGTCTAAATAGGCAATGACAGTCAAACCAAAACGCTCGCTCAAGATACGACAAACAGCGCTGCTCAGCTTTTGAAAAATTTGAGGGCTTTTCGAACAACCAAAAGGTAATTTAGTATCATAAAGGTAAGTGTAGTGAGCGTCTCCCGAAAATTTCCACCTTAAACCAGTCAACGAATAATCAGACGGGTGAATCTGGACACTTCTGTAGGCACATAATAAGTCAACCTTGGCCAAAACGTTGTTTTGTTTAATCAATTTGCAGGCAGTATTGAGGTCCATATAGGAGCAGGTTTTGTCATTGACAAGGCTATTTAAGGAAGTGTCAACTGGTAGGCTTGCGTCGTGAATGAGACGTATCTTCCCGTTTGATTTTTTAACAGCCCCCAGAGCGGAGACTACATGTGGTTTAAAAGCAGATAATACATAGTTCCCATGACGTATCTCATCCAATATTTGTCTCTCAACATCGGTATGATTTATCACAGAAGATGTGTGATTTGTGACTAGATCTTGTGGCAAGGTATTAGGTGTGTCTGTGATTTTAAAACATGCTGGACGCCATTCAAGATGTAGTCCCTAGCTGGGTCATTTGGAGACAGTAACGATTTCCAGGCTAAAAAGTTCAATTGCGATGTCACTGTACCGTCTCCAGCGCCAGACACCGATGCTAGGTCACAGGGTTCGGTTGAGTCTGTACATTCCCGTTTTTTGGTTGCGACGCACCAACCCCTCGGGAAGCTGAATAATGACGGGACGCACCGTGGTTTACACTAAAACAAATAGTACAATTTTGAGCAAGACGACATTTGGTTTCATTCCGTATACAGCATGCTGGAGAGTTGTATCGACGACAAATTTCTCTTCCGTCAGGGAGAAACGGACCCCTCTTCTTATCCCCCGAATTGTTTGACCAACTGGATTGTTGAGTTCCAAGTCTCTCGAGTTCCTTAATGGCACTTACAGTCGCGTTTTGTTGTTTGGGAATCAAGTGAAAATCTCGAAGTTCCATCAGGGGTTTGCCCCACATAAACCCTTCAATCGCCTGGCGCTCTCTATATTCTTTGTCATAGAGGAGCACGCTTTGCCATAAATGATTGGCGGCTAAACGAAAAATTGTTTGCATGTATTGTAAGTATCCAGTAGGTTCTGGCAACTCCAGTACAAACAGGATCTGTAAACTTGCATATGCCCACTGTTCTATCGTCACTTTTCCTAGGGACTGTCGCTTGTTACGTTGCTTAACGTCGACTCTCGCCTCGGAAGTTTATAGTTAGTTACATGCGCAATGGCGACTTTTTCGGCGAGTGGCTTAACGGCGACTCTCGTGTTGTGAAAGTCGCGGGTCGCCGATAAGGTAGTACGACAAAAAAGTCGCCCATCGGCGCCTTTTTCGTCGTGCTGGCTTAACGGCGACTCTCGCGTTGTATCTAGAAACACGCCTATCTAAATGGACGCTTTCAGCCACCATAGTCATGGCCAGGCCTTGACACAATTTCTATGAATTTCTCAAATGATAGATTAATAAACAAACCCGAATGATTTGTTCAGTCTAACGTTAAAGCCAAAAGCCCTGCGTATTGCTAATTAAGTTGTTTTTTATTCGTTATACATTGTTAAAATACAAAGTTTACAATATCCATCATTATACTACCACTATTTGATAACTGCTATTGAAATCTATTGTGTTTGAAAACATCTAAGGAAACATCTGTTCCGGCAACGGATGCGTAGTATCATAATTTATCATAAATTATAGTCATACTATTTTTGTGCGTTACAATATAATATTTCGACAAACATTTTCCTAGTAATGACAACTAAGATTTTAATAGAGTATGTGGTGCTCTTAAGGGTACATAACTTACATGCGACGTGAGTAATTCGTGATTTTTGGAAGTGGAGGTTATTCCATAAGTTAAAAATTCATGGGGTTTTTTTTAGCTAATTTTGGTATTCCATATTTGAAGTGTGTAGTTAAGTTTTCACATAGCCAAGTATATGTAAAATAGAGCCTTTGAATACCGATTTAAGGTAAGACACTTGGTTAAGTGGAAAAAATTTAATTTAATTATTTTTACTTAACTTTAAGAAAACCTTTGAATACGGACCCTATGGTATCACAAACTGTAGTACTATGGTCTCTGTGACCATATTATATCTTTAACTAATTATTGGGTTTCATTTTGTAGAAAAGTCGTTCGTTTGTTCCTGGAGTTTTACGTCAACTTCCACGAAGGGTGATATCGTAGACAAGTCATATCTCACGCACTTAAATTGAATGAGTGATGGGTTGACACATAAAAAGATTTATAAAACATAGCTGGTTCTGTGTGAAAATAAAATATCACCAGATCGCTAATGATAGGAAAATCACTACTGCATCATTAATTTGACTTAGTAACCAATCATTACAAATAATTACGTCATTTTTGACGACAGAGGGCCGCTAGATTCATACAGAGGAGACATGCATTGAGAGAGAGAGAGAGAGAGAGAGAGAGAGAGAGATACCGTTGAGGTTCAAGATGATGTAGTGTTTTTTCAGTCGGTAAACTCGACCTGCGAGTTAGGAGTAGGAGAGTAAAAAAACGTGTTAATTTTAAGTATTGTAATGTAACCTATGTATCCAGTGTTTGATATAAAATGTAGAACCGAACTGTAGTGTTGTTGTACCTTGTAGACAAACGCTTTAGCGGCGGAGATTAAGAAGAAAATACACAACGTGAAAAGGAATCCAAGAAAAGAATTACATATATAATCAGAGACAATAATAGACGATCACAAGGCTATTGAAATATTTTTTTTTTTTATGTAGCATTGGAGATTTCCTGTGTACGTTTCACATTTAACCAGCGATACATAGCGACGCATAGTGCTACAAAACTGGTAGGCTGTCAACTGGTTGTCTGTTCTAAGCCCAGGAGACTCTTGGTATAGCTAGTGGTTGTGAGAGCAATGGGAGACTTAAAGGGTGTATGGCTCTAGTCTTTGTAACCTTAATGTAGACGAACATGGGTCTAAAGATACATAATAATGTAATATGGATGTATATAAAGTGATTTATATTCAATTTTTTTAAACATTTTATTGTAATTTATAATCAGTTATGTTCACTGAAATACGTCCAGATTGAACGACAGTTGTTTACGCCTGCTAAGTCCATTCTAACCGTTTTTTTTAATTTATTATTTTAACGTTTGTGAATCGGCCTCCTAATTACCTCCGCGCTGTGTTGTAGCATATGTTTTTTTTTACCATAACAAATGGCGCTTTAACCCATAGAATACACGACCTTTGTACTGGTTATAAAATGTTCATTGTATCTGATATTAGGATCCCATATTTTCATGACAAGATAACAACATCAATATTGATTGAAATGAACCAATGTTGAATTCTAATTCGTGTTTTTAATTTCAAATACTATAGTAAATTCTGAATGTACAACATATTCAGCGTTAAAATGGCGGAAAAAGTGCTGGGCAGAATTTATTAGGCCTCCTTATTTATTGTAAATGGACAGAGATTAAAGACAAATACAAGCAGAATATAACCCCCCCCCCCCCGCCCCAGTCAGGCAACGTAACAAACAAGGCTGCATAAAACAGTTGGGATAGTTTCTTGCTATTAAAATGTTTCGAGAGGGATTTGAAAAAAACTCATGATAGATAAATTGGTTTGAATATGCCGTCTTCATTATCGCAGAAAAGTAGTGCTTTAAACGCCATTTCATTTCATTTCTATTTGAATATGTTTTTAGTTCCAATATTTCATTAAATCACACAGTTTGTGCGTAGGGGGGCATCCATTAACATTTAAAACAGAAAATTTATTGACCTGATGATATCAATAGAAAACAATGGTAAGATGGCCATAACTTATGTTATGTTAGGATTAATAGATTTTAATAATTGGTGGAGTGGACCAATATGTGTTTTAATACGACTTTGTATATGGACTGGATATCTATATTTGTCTATTTGTCTATTAGTCTGATTTATTGTGCCTTTAAGAAATAGCACATACCAATAAATATAAGAAATTAAAATTTGTGTAAACGTTTTTATATCGACAATAATGAATCAGATAGTGCAAAGATCTAAAGGTCAAAACGAACTGAATGAGAAACTATCGAAACAAAATCATAATTTAATGATGAAGTTAATTTTATGAATTATACGTGCGTATGTTGCATGAATACCAAACAATAGATCTGTGTGTATGGTAAATGGAGGTGCTTCAAAAGATTTATGGGCTATGATGTCATGTTTTATTTATGGGCTATAGGCCCTAGAGTTACCGTTTGTAACATACTCGTCTTCATTAGCCAAGCTGGTGCAGAACTGTAGTACATGATAAAACTTAGTGAATTGATCGTTACCGAGTTTATTGCATCACACGAAGTGAAGTGAAATGATAACTATATAGGTTAACGGCCTACCTTTCTGCACCGCCTACTTTTCGTCAAATTCCACCTGTCATGGTTCTTTTAAGTATACGACATGGAGGATCTCGGTTTAACGCGCCCCGACCTTGGCTAAATCTATTTGTTAAGGCCAGCGCAATTTTCGTCAATGTCGCTGAGATGTAAATAAGGTTAGGGCACGAGATTGTTGGCGAGATTGTAGGTAAGGTAAGCATTGGGGCTAGGTCAAGGGTTAGGGTTAGGGTTGGGATCAGCGCTAGCCCTGTTTACATCTCGTGACCTTTGACCAAACTTGAAGTTGGCCTTACCAAATAGATCTAACCCGCCCTCCACCACCAACCATAGAGTTGTCTCTGACGAGACCGGAATCGTTACAGAGACCCCCTAGTTAATGAAGCAGTGCCATACAACCGGATCCTACTCTAAATTTTAGAATCTGGATTCTTGTATATGTGAATCGGTGATATGAAATTCAGGAATCTAAATTGTTTTCACAAAAGTCGGTGACTAATAAAAATAATCTGTAACACATACTTGATAAATGAAATGAAATGAAATGGGGTTTAACGTCCTACTGTTCTGCCCCGACTAGGCTAATGAAGACAGACGTACGCTCGGGCAGGGGCACTGAGGCCTACTCTTATATCGAATTCCAATTGTCAAAAGATCTTTTAAGTGCATATGTACACGTGATCTCGGTTTTTCGTTCCATCCGAAAGACTAGACAGCTGTTCTTGTCAGACCCTGCGTCTCGCACCACTGATATCTATATAAATAGCTGTTATAGTTTATCAATTTATCCAATTACTTAATGCCATCCTAAAAATGACTAATATGAAATTCATCGATCTTCGCCTAAAATATAAATATAATCTGGATCCAGTAAATACAATGCTGTTTTTATGTAAATATTTTGTGTAATCTCTATTGATCTACCCCATTGTGTAAGATTATTGCGATTATACCATACACTATGAAACAATAACCTACTACAAGATTTTCAATGTTTACATGTTTACAAAGTCATTAGAACACTTTAAAAGCATTAAGCTTATGCAGCCAAACGTATTGTTATTAGTCACCATGACATTAGCACGCACGATAATAAATACTCATCACCTCCAGTGATAAAATGTCATTTTTATCAGACAAATAGGGAGCAGGGTGGCCAGGTTAGTATGGCGCTGATTCACATACTAAGCTAGTTGACCGACATTTTAAGTCCTAAATCGACGATTTTAGTCGAAAACAATAAGTATACTTCGACAGATAAATAAATGGGGTTTAACGTCCACTCGACACAAACTAGGTCATTTCGGTGCTATTATATGGTTCAAAATTATTTCAATAATTCGCTTGTGCGTAGGGGTCTTTAGCTGTAGGAGGAAACCGGGGGATCCGGAGAAAACCCACGATGTTGAACAGGTGACCCTACTCCTTGTCACGTACAACAATCGAAACCACGCAAGCTCACTCAATGACTTGCCTTATGATACAACGCGCTGGTTATATCTATTTCAGATTTGGTCAACGGTCAAGAGATGTAAACAGGGCTAGCGCTAATCCTAACCCTGGACCTAGCCCAAACCCTAATCCTAACCACAATCTCGTCAACAATCACGTGTTGATTAAAACTGGCGGTGGCCTTAAAAAATAGACCAAACCACTTTTGTTTGCATTATTCTACTAAAGCCACTTATAGTACTAGATGCTGGAATGGCTGTGTTTACGTTATCATTAGCTAGGTCGCGTGTAGATACTCAAAAAATATATCAAGAAAGAAACCCAACCGGAAATGTAAAGATACAAACTCAAAGGACCATTTTGATCAGTTTTTAACTGGGTTATCTGTAGTAATACAGTCTAGAAATTACAACAGTTTTAACCTAATCGGGTATTAAATCGTCAACTTTATCGTCGTTTATGAAGCAGAGAAAATTACGACCGACAGGAAAATATCACTTTTTAAGAAAAAAAAAATCGGATTACGCGAAATCACTCAGAATTACGGCACAGATTTAACTAGGATTGGACTAAGTAAAGTATCTAAAGCTGCTCGACATAGGAAAAACAGAATTTCTTGTCTATCGTATCATATTATTTTTCATTACGAACAAGCTTCTGGGGAATATTATATTATGATTACAAATTACAGTTATCTAATTACGTGCGCTTCTCATGCCTTTTTCTCTCGAATTCTGATTTACAGTCCTGTATATCATGAATACTTGTGCAACCTTCTATACAATTATGAGCTGCTGACCTCCTTATAGAAATATAAAAAAAAACTAGTTGGTTTTAACGGCTCGTCAACACAACACCTCTGTAGAAATAAAACGAAATTTCTGCACAACCGGAGCATGTGAAGACGTGTAGTTTGCTATGAGGGGATTTTTTGCCCGAACACCAATTCGCTGCGGCCTACTCTTATTTCAAATTCCAACTGTCAAGGGTTCTTTTAAGTGCACACCAATGTGTACGTGGGACCTCAGTTTTTCGTACCATACGGCTAGACGCAGTCCCCTACTACGACTTTTGTACTGCATCACTGTCAATGTTCGAATTCCAACTAACTAGGGTTATTTTACGTGTCAACAAATACGAATAACTCAACGCTGTTCCATCCGCCCTTCCGATTTCCTCCCACTGCTAAAGACCCCTACGCACAAGCAAATTATTGAAATAAAATTTAACCATATGATAGTCCCGAAATGACCTAGTTTGTGTCGAGTGGACGTTAACCACCCCCCCTCTCTCTCTCTCTCTCTCTCTCTCTCTCCGTTCTGCACCTGACTGGAACTTTATCGGACAAACATGTACCTCTCAGTGTTATGTATTGTATTACATGTATGTGTACCATTGTTATTACGCCCAGTAAGTTATGTATTGTATTACATGTATGTGTACCATTGTTATTACGCCCAGTAAGTTATGTATTGTATTACATGTATGTGTACCACTGTTATTAGCCCCACCATGTATATCTACCATTTTACGATCACAAAAGGCGCGGGAGGGAGGGGGTGGGGTGTAATTAAATAAAGGTACCTTGATAGCCAGACTATTTTTTATATTTTTTCAACCACCCCTTTTAATTTTAGGACATATTGCGCTGATGTAACCTCTGCTAGAAAACGTGTGGCAGTCTTCGGCCACTATATATATAAACTTGATATTCCAGATATTGAAACGTCTATTACTATCAGAACACGAATTGATATTCATTAGTAATTTTCCCGGCGAGAGATTACCTCGTAGATCAACGATCTATAGCCGGTATTGTATCGGTCTATATTTGACATGATCCTGGAAGATAATACTCCTCTAATTACCACGGTGTTTAAATGGCGTTAATGTCAACATGCAAATAAAGAGACGACGGTATATAAATCTGACTATAAACTGATCATTAATAACATGTCATTAACATCATGTACTCGGTAACCATAGTTTCTCAAACATTGTGATCGGCGAATTACAAAATATTAAAAATAGCCTTAAAAACGCACGTTTAGATAACACTTAACCATACATTATGCAAGAGCTAAATCTGCCAGTTACAGGTCTTTCTTTAGGCCTGAAATGTTACCTAAATTATAAATTAGACATTAATTAACTTATCCAGAGCATAATCAACTCTCGATGTCATCGCTAGTCTGCGATATTTACTGGATTATAATCCGATCTGCTGCTCAACGCTCATTCATGATTAAATTGTAAAAAAAAATGGATAATCGAGACTATGTTTTTACCATACCAACTTTAGTAATGATGATCGAGGCTAGGCCCAACATTCAATCGCTAAATTTTCGGTTCAGAGTGGATCAATTTAACTGAAATTTTCAGCAAATTCCCTTTACATTTTTTAGTTTTTAACTATTATAGTAAGAACTGTCAGCTCTTTATCTAATTTCCCATAATGTATCTTTACAGATTTCAACCCAATTTAAATGGGTGGGGTTTAACGTCCTAACAATCCAGCTAATGAAGACGTTCATGCGACGGCAAGCCATATAGGGGACCTGCCAGCTAGAGGTCGAAGCGCAACACTCTGGACGTTTGGACGTTTCTTTATATGTCACCCTGACGTCCAACGTTGTGAATTTGCAACTTAATCCGATTATGGTAACAGGAATAACAATACCAAAGTTCGTTACTAGATTTTATGTCAAACACTGAATACATAGGTTACAAGCATAGATTATAATAAGAGTCATTCTCTCAATCCCACTCCCATCCTAACTCGCCAGTGCGAGTCTGCTGATAGAAATTGCTACATCGTCCCTTCTAGAATCTACATGGTTGTCTGACTATCGCCCAGAGCTTCCAATTATCATATTGTTCAAATATGACGTAATTAATTATAATGATTGGTTACCAAGCCCAATGGTAATTTTCCTATCACGTGGCCTTAGACCCCTTTTCCTGTTATTCGTACAATATTTCATAAACAATGTAATTTGCGTTTTTCAAATAAACTCATACCAAAATTAATATCACAGATTTCTGTAAACAAAAATTAGTCAAGGTCATAATACTATTATATTGTTTTGCACAACCTCGCCATCAATATTATTACAGAAACCTGAGTGGAGGATACCGAGGATACCCATCTAAGCCAACACCGGAGTGGAACCTGCTCCCCCTTCCCCTCCCATTACTCCAACTAGACTGTACCTTCATTTCGGAAGCTTAAATCTTTTTTTTCATCATTGCAAGTTTTATTCGGGATATAAATAGAGGGAGGTGACTTGTCAGGCTATGACAAAGGAAGAATATTGACATTATAAAATATTGAAAGAAAAAGTCAGAAATATGTTTACTCCATCTCCAGGGTGATTATCAAATGTGGCATTTCTTCTTTAATCCCCAGTCCTATAAAATTCAATGCTTCTTAGCAACGAAATGACGGGGCTTAACATTCAACTTTTATACATCCAATATATCTTAGTCTTTGGGGAAATGAATAGAACAACAATTTTAGTTTCTATTTTCTCCCAGACCTCCAGTTCTCATCCATTTCTAATGATCCTTACGCACAAGCGAATCTGTGTACCATATGTTATTCCCAAAATGACCTGGTTTGTATCGAGTGAACGTTAAACTCTCTCTCTCTCTCTCTCTCTCTCTCTCTCGTTCTTAAAATTGAGTTATAGACAAAATATCCATGGTATAAGATATAGAGGTTTTTAGTTTACAATTATTTCGTAAAAGCAATAAAGGTTAATCCAAACATTTCTATTGATACCCATATTTTAATGACTTCGTCAAACTACACGCAAAAGTTGAGCCCAGTTCCAGCTGTGATTTAAAAAAGGGGCTTTGCCTGTTTGCTTTTGGCCAAATAAATTATTGAACTGTGTCTCATTTTGAATACAAACTATGGTCTATGATCCTTATTTTGGATATTAACCTATTTTGATATCATTAGGGGTAAGTATTACGACATCAACCCACATGCATATTTCAATATTTCGACTTTAAGGTCAAGAAAGCGCGAATTCGTACTAATTTGTACGCACGTGTAGGTTAACCCTTCGTTTGTACGTCCCGTCTCTATTAGCCCAGTCGGAGCAGAACAGTAGGTCGTTAAACCCCATTTCATTTTGTTTGCATGTTTGATATTGATACCCCCCCCCCCACCTCCGTAACTACCCGCAACAGTTTAGAGCTTCGTCTCAACTTTATTTCGCGTAACAACCGCGTAGAGTTATATATATCTACTAAACAGTGGTTCGACAAGCTCTATTCGATTAACTATTTGTATAGATAGATTCATCAGAAAACTAGTGATTCCTAATTTAAGTTTCATTTATGTAACTGTGTCGACAACGGAAAACAAAATTGATTATATCTCAACACCGTTGAGTACAATTTTTAACGGAAAGAGATTGTCATCTCACAAAACAAATCATCATATAAAACCAAATGAAAATCGATCAAGTTCGACACCAGTAAAAAAAAGTCATTTTAAACGAGTTACCTGCTCTTTGTGGGGAGCGAAATATACAACCCGATAGACTTCGTGATTAGTAACCTGAAAATATATCATCAGGTGTATAGTCACATAACTAGGATCATGGGTCTCATCTGATTTTCTAAAATTACGCATCAACTGGGATAAAGGGAGATAAGTAGAAGCTGAATAGAAATACTTCGTCTCAATAAAGGATGTTGTTGTTGTTGACACGATGACAATATCTAACAGTGAGGTTAACCAGACTTCACTTCATTTTACTGATATCTGGGGTCAAAGGTTATTATCCTTGTTTTAGTATTCATACTTGTGCTTTTATAGTTTTCACAAAGCAGTCAGTTGCTTGTGACTGTATCACTTGATTTGATAACGTGTTCGACAAAACGTTCCCACAAGAGTGACCCGAACTTAACTGTCGGCTTCCCTGTATCACCCTATATGTCCACATTCCTGCTATGATTGACATGGTATTTTTTTAAAGAAGAGTATGAAATAAGAAATGGATGCAACCACTTTACTGGGCGTCGCTCTGTTCTGTGGGGTCGGGCATGCACCAAAAATAATAGAAGTCATCCTTGGGGTATAAAGAATAAGTATGGAAAGTTTTTAAGATGATCGATTAAGAATTGCGGCCTGTGGGCCACACACAGACACACAAAAACAACATGAACGTGGATCTGCCGCTGAGGGTTGGGCATGTACCCAAAACAATATTGATGACCCTTAGGGTATAAGTAATAAGTATGCAAACAATTACAAAAATTGGACGTGACTCTGCGCCCGGGCGTTGGGCATGCACCAAAAACAATAGGGGTCATCCTTGGGGTATAAGGAATAAGTAGGTAAAGTTTCAAGACGATCGGTGAAGAATTGCGGCCTGTAGACGACACACGGGCACACACTCATACATACACACAAATAGGGGCGACGGCAATATACGCCCACATTATGAATGTGAACGTATACAAAAAGCGGCAATAGAATGTATGCGGTCGGTCGTCTGCTGAATGGCAATCTGGCCAGTAGACGTAAAAAAACGCTAAAAATTAATAAAGTGTAGTGAGCAACATGAGCCTGTTGTAGCAAATGATTGACCTGATAATGTAAGATCCATTACGACTTGTTGATCGATGACGGTGTCCCATTGACCTTGTTATCGTACGGATGAAAATACAGTTCATTGACTGCCCAATTCGAACCATTATACGTTTCCTTGTGATTTAGGCCGCCAAACGACGTGAAGCTACATTTACACTAACTTTCAGGACTAAGTATTATTATTTGATTTGTTTAAAATGTCATAGATTTTTACTCCAACAGGTCAGGGCCCTGTTTCACGAAATTTGAATTAAGATAAAATCCAAATTTTAGTAATTTGATTGGATAATATTAGATTGATTTTAGTGCTTAGCCAATCAAAATTGAAGTATCTACTAAAATTCGGATTTTATCTTAAGTTAAAATTTCGTGAAACAGGGCCCTGGATTTGAAGAAGACTAAACAATATAGCACTAAGTTCAAGTTCTAAATAAAAACAATTTCAACTCACACGTGATTCTTCTAGTCTTGTGTTTAATAGATTACCCGAACCGGAAGGTCATGGGGTAAACAATGATAATATGAAGTGGCCATTTAATTGTTTAATAAGCTACTTAAAGGACATGACTCGGTATAGACATACTTCTTACTCATTACTTATCACAATATTCCCATTGTTGAATTATATATACTCTTATATTTAATATTACACTTTTAAAAAAAGGTGTAATTAAAAACTGTAATCAGTGTACAATTTACACCAACTCTTGGGTTTATACGTGGCGTAACCAACTAAAAGACCTATACCCAGCATGTGAACAGCAACACACAATAAGTGTAACCACCTAAAACCCCTATACTCAGCAACAGGAAGACATAAAAAAGACCTACACCCAACAAGTGTAACCAACTAAAAGATCTACACCTAGCAAGAGTAACCAACTAAAAGATCTATACGCAACAAGTGTAACCAACTAAAAGACCTACATGCCACAAATGTCACCAACCAAAAATCTATACCCAACCAGTGTCACCAACTAAAAGAGCTGAACCCAACCAGTGTAACAGATATTCATGACCACTGACATCCGAATGGGTTTAATTGTAGACGTTAAAGGGTGTTTTGGACGCGCTACACCAATGCATTTACAGCACAATGTCCACTTAAGAACTAAAATGGGTTGCAAATGTATTCGTATGCTAAAATTGGGATGATTTTGAAAAACAACCCCAAAATTGCTTTGAAATAGTGTTTTTAATAAAGAATAAAGATGACACCCATCCAAGACACGTTAGTGTAAACTGACTTACCATTTTAAACTGTGTAGAACTTCAACAGCTATTGATTGTAGAAATGGGTTGTACAATTTCAGTTAATATTTGGCAACTAGTATATGAAATGAAATGGGGTTTAACGTCATATTTTTCTGCGCCAACTGGGCCAATGAAGAAGAGAGAGGTAATGGGGTTAAATGTCATATATTTAGTCGATCAACCGGGCTAGGGTATTTTTTAACGCACCGACCTCCCGATCCGCTCCACTAGCAATCCAGGGGAACTTTCTAGTTAGTGAGCGGGCGTCAACTTAACGCGAGACATCAAGTAAGCGTCAACACGAACGAAATCCGGTACTTAATATTTGTATTTTTAAAAAAAAAAAAAATAAGAGTGAGGGGGGTGTCGGGTATTCTAGAATGATCAGTAATATTTAGATTTTTGAGCATGAAGATACTGGACAACACGACGATTACTTAGGAATTTATTTCTAGCGACGTTTTGATGAGGGTTCTCCCGTCTTGACCAGACAAAGAAACGTCGATCTTGTAATATAAACTACGGTCCAAATTGGAGTTTTTAAAATGATATATCGAGTTTTACGGTATGAGGAACGTACAGAATCAGGAATCGATGACCTAATTTTTTGCTGATGAATAATAGGAAGATAAATATAATGTATTTTATTTCAATCATTGTTTCCCATCCGTTTTAGAGTATTATTATTTTTTATAATGTTTTACTTAAGTTTGTAAGTGAAATATCCGTTTTTATTTTAAAAAGAAGAAGTAAAATTTTAGTATTTAGAACAATTCATTTCCTTCCTTGTTTCATCGTTCAACTGATTCCTAGAAAAATGCATACAAATTGCGTCCCTTCGATTCAATTTTAACAGACGTTGAGCAAAACTTTCCAATTGGTTCCAAAAATAAGACGGCAACTCTTCCATTTTCGTTTACATGAACAGTAACATGATACAGCGCCGAGGAAGCCATTAATTGTCTGCTTTATAACTAAACCACGGATGGACTGTCCTCTATTTTAAAATATATACAGGGAGCAGGGCAGTGCACGGGAGATGTTTGAGTGGAATTTGTTTAATATTACACGTAACCTCACTGAGTTTCGCTGTCTTGGTTGATGACATCGCCATGAGGAAGGTTGTTAAAGTTAGCTCCGACTAGTCTAATGAACACGGATATATTAGTCTGGAGGCTCAGCGCGGGGGGGGGGGGGGGTATCCATCATATGGGCACAAAACCAGACCCAACTTTTCTAGAATAAAATTTTGCGTAGAATACGATGCGACGTTCCAAAGTAAAAGTTTGGTGCTAAGACCACCTAAAGATAAATTTTAAATGTTCCTATTATTAATTAGAACAGGTTTCGCTTTAGTTTTTATATTATACGCCGACATTTATTACTTTAAATCTTCCTAGTGCTAAAACGGAAAATGTGACCTTTTGACCTCTGGGGTCACAAAGAACAAAGGTGAATTTAGCAAGTTTACATTTTTATTGAAAGTGTGATAACTTTCGATCATTTTCAGCTTATTTTCATGAAACAAGAATCACCGCGCATTCACTTTCAGTGCAAATGAACCCATTTGACATTTGACCCCGAATATCTCGAAAACGCCCCAACGGCGGACTGATTAGCGGGGAAAATTTTGGCAGGCTTTGTGACGCGGCCTGCAGGCTGGAGTCCAGCCATGGAACTATTTAATTGCTTTTTTCAGACAACTAGTATCTTTATGTATAGCATTCGTTGTAAAACTAATTCGGAGAGATTTTGATTTAAAAGTTTTTACGTATTTTTGAAACAGGCTAAAGGTGAATTTAGCAAGTTTACATTTTTATTGAAAGTGTGATTACTTTCGATCATTTTCAGCTTCTTTTCATAATACAAGAATGACTGCGCATTCACTTTTAGTGCAAATGAACTCATTTGACCTTTGACCCCGAATATCTCGAAAACGCCCCAACGGCGGACTGATTACCACTCGGCATCGTATTCTACGCAAAATTTTACTCTAGAAAAGTTGGGTCTGGTTTTGTGCCCATTTGATGGACACCCCCCCCCCCCCCGCGCTGAGCCTCCGGTCTATATACCATGCAGTGTGCTATGAGAGAATGTTGGCCGGAGAGCGGCGCTATGGCCTACTCTTATATCAAATTCCAACAATCAAGGGGTAATTTACGTGTACCCGAATGTGTAGACGGCACTTCGATTTTACGTCTCATCCGAATGACTGGACAAGGGAAAACCATGCCGGATAATCCAGAGAAAATTTCTCGGCCATCACCGGGAGCGAAGCGGAGACCTGCTGGCTAGCGAGCCAGCGCCTTACTGAGCCACCGCGACTCCCTGAAAAGTTCGTATTTACGTAAGATTTAATAATATTAGGTATGTAGGTGAAAATTCAAGATCAGATACAATTTTATTGATTCAATAGAATATCTTAATTACTTCTATTCCACTAGTCACTAGTGATTAGTTTGATTGAAGGGGTCCTGTTTGTATTACAGCCAAGGGTCCCGTGCAATCTTAATCCAATTCAACTTAAAGTAGCTAAGTCCCTAACTCAATATCATCCAAAGTCTTCGACATTGAAAACACAAATTATTTGTCAATTTAAATCAAGATTGATGTTGTGACCTTACCGGGAAAAGATGGGTTTCTGATGTCCAATATTTAAGCCAAAATAAACATTTTACCATCGGTACACGAATCGTGTACCATAATGCCATTCGTAACAAGGGGCTCGAAGGACGTGGCTAGATATATTCCATGTCATGTAAAACGGTGACATCACATTCTTGTCCGGAAAGCATTCGCAATAAATACTATCGACGTAGACTGGAATAACCAGACATTATTATATGCGTTGCGACGCATTTATGTCAATTTCTAGGTCCCAAATAGTAGCGATTTAGCTCCTTTAAGTTACAACACAAAATTAGACTTCAGACATGGAATGAGAGAAGAAATTTAGAAAATATATGCAAGAACTGAAAATAGAAATGCTATGATCAATCTAACCACGTATTAATAATGATGCTGGGTTACATTTGTGGATTCTCATATTCAGCTTTCTTCCTGTCCGACCATCTGGAGAAATTTATGGCATCAAAGAATGTATTATTTTGGTAGACGCTCTTCGTGTTCGTAGGGTCGCGATAACCAAGTGAGCAAGACGCTGGGTCGGTAGCCAGAAGGTCTCGGGTTTGCTCAGGGTTTTGGCCGAGAAAGTTCCTATGGATTTTTCGGCGTGGTTACCCCTTGTCAGTGGTACAGGACAGATGGCCTGACAAGTATAGCGTCTAGTCGTTCGGATAAGACAATAAAAGGAGGTCATGGGTACACATTGGCGTGCACGTAAAAGAACCCTTGACAATTGGAACTCGATATAAAAGTAGACAGTATCGCAACTGTCCAGGTAAAATGTCCCCCATGGTACACTGTATGGCGTATGCTCGTCTTCATTAGGCCAGTCGGAGCAGAACAGTAGGACGTTAAACCCCATTTCATTTCATTGTCTTCGTGTTCCCAGTTATAGTCACAAGTTCAGAAACTGATTTCAGCCTGTGATAGGACACCTCAAATAACTATGGAATTTTCTGGCGTGATTTTTCCTGTGTCAGTTCCTGGAGAGCCTGGCAAGGAACAGAGTCGTCGTTTGGGCGGGAAGAAAAACCCAGATCAGGTGTACCCGTTGGCGGGCACATAAAAGAAACTTGACAGTTGGAATTGGAAATAAGCTATAAGTTGTAGAGTTACTGTCTTGACATAATTTCCCTGGATGGTCTAAACCCCATTTCATTTTGATTATATATTACCAATTCAAGGAGCTAACATACAGTTAATGGAATTTTTTTTTTGTATTGTTTTGTAAAAAAAAAAAAATTATTAGGATTACATTTTTTTAAAGAAAAACAGCAACTTTTAAGTCCTTATTTTTTAAATTTTAAATAAATGTTGGTATTACAATGTAATGAAAATTTTTTAGTTTGTATTTTTGTTCAATTTAAATTGCTTATTGGTCGCCTGGAATATTAGGGTTTTTAAAGTATTGTTTGTTCTTTTATAAAAAATATATCGATCGAACCATAGTATAAGATTACAAGAAATACATTTATAAATATAATCACATTGAGTAGGGTCGTGGGATTGACAAAAGATCAAATTAGTTTCCGAAATAGGCTCCCCACCATTTGTTAATAAATGGAGGAAATGAGTATTTTGTTTGATGTTGTTCAAAACAAAAAAAAAGAAAGAAAACCCAAAAAAGCCGTAAACAGGACATAAGGGGGAACAGTCAAGAGACACTCTAGTTCACATTTCAAACAATGGAGACACAATTAATTTGCATAGGAAGTGGGCTTATTGTCAGATAAGGTGAACTTTGCTTTGGGTTAAAGTGTTGTTGTGAAAGGGATAGTTAATAAGTCGTATCTTTATAGAAAATGAAGAATTATACAACAATCTGTCTGTAAACAAAAGCCATTAAATTGAAACTTGGCGACAAACTTTGATCCTTTCACGAGACCGGAAATGAGTGCGGATATGTTGATAAATGAGATTTCCAGTAGTCTTGATTGTCATAATATGAGCGTCGTTGAATTCGTATTTTATTATGAACTGGATATCAATGTCTTTTTTGGATAATTAAAAAGATAACTGGTTTATTATTGTTCGTAAAGAGTTTATTCAACAAAATAACGTTTGCTTCTGACAGTTGGTGACTGATCGATGACATCATGTGCATATATTCAAGTAAGTTTTTTTCTCATTTCTAGAACATAAATTGTGGTTATGCATACCCCGATAAAGGTTAAATAGCTTACCGCAAGCAGTGGTCTAATTGTTTCTTCATTTATCAACAATTTGAGAACTTACCGTGGACGTTAAATTTATTTTTCTAATAAATATTTTTTTAAAAACTAGGAAAGCAAATTATCAACCCTGTTCAGAATAACCTCCCATTGTAGGGTATGTCAAATATTTACTCAATTCTGGCTGCACTTTTTTTTATCTGAAGTCAAGATTGTTTTTCAGCATGAATAAATCTTTGGAAATTATGACCTGTAATAATCACATTTTTTCCTTAAAAGAGTAGGGCTTGCGCTGTATAAACAGTCTGTAAACTTTGGTGGCTCGGTCACTAAACTGAAAGTTCATCGGGATTTTCAGGCGTGGATCTCCTTTGCCACCGGTGCAGGACGGGGGCCTAACAAGGAACAACATATAGTCGTTCGGATGGAATAAAAAAACCGTAAAAGACCCTTAGGCACTAGTGCCCCCTGTCTTGGCAAAATGTCCATCATAGCACGGCGTATGCCCCTCTTCATTAACCAAGTCAGTGCAGAATAACAGGATGTTAAAACAATTTTATTTCATTTCTTTGATTTTCCTTGATTGACAATTTATTGTACATAGAGCAATAGATGTGTTAGTTTGATCTCTTAGCCTATAGGGAATAAATGACTTTATTTATAATACTTAGTGAATAATCGTATTAACGACTTGTCTAGGAGATATAACGGCCCCGGGATAATATTTTGACCTATAACAGATATTCTTTAGATATCCGTGTTCTGCAAAAGTACACATGTTCGCCTTCTTAATACCGTTCGACAAAATGGCCGCCTTCGGCTTTTATTGCCATTTGAAAATATAATGTGATAGATAGTCGTCGTAACAAATAGGAAGTCACGGTGGCTCAGTGGGTATGGCGCTGGCTCACACGACGGGTGTTGGCTGAGACGTTCCTCGGGATTTCTCCTTGCCAGGCGTGTAGGGTACGGTACGGAAAGGCGCTTTGTCGTTCGGTGCCGTATATACCATTAAGATTTCCCTGGCTCGGTTGGTACAGAACAGATAAACATTAAACTCCATTTCATTTCATTTCTTGGCTCTCACACATAATACCATTTCTAAATAAGTTAACTTAACTACCGTTAGTGGGGAAACAAAAGCGCCCATGACACGTGTCATTTTGAAATGTTCCTCATAGCACACAGCATGGCGTATGCCCGTCGTTTCTTTTTAGAGGATTTCTAATAGGATCTGAAGCGAAAGCGAAAGGGCTGTAGGTAACAAATGAAATGGGGTTTAACGTCCTTCTGTTCGGCTCCGACTGGGCTAATGAATAGGACATACACCATATAGTATGCTATTGTGCTATGAGGGAAATTTCGCCCGTACATCGAATTTCAACTACCAAGGGGTCTTTCATGTGCACGCCAATGTGTACACAGGACCTCGATTTTTCGTCACATCCGAACGACTATACGTTGCCCATTGCCAGCCGCTCCGTCCTGCATCATTGAGGACGAGTCGGGGGGGGGGGGCACTCCGGCAAATCCCGATGATCTTTCTCGCCAACACGGGACCTCAACAGGCTAGCGAGCTAACGTCGTACTCACTGCGCTACCGCGGTTCCTTGTGGGTAACAAAAAAATTAAGTATCGGCTTCCAACGTCATTGAATCAACATTAATACAAATAAATGGAAATTTTATTAAACAATTATGCAGACCATGTCGCGAAGCCGTCAATACAGATTAGACATCGTCTATTACGCACAATAAAATTAATGTGCCCAAATCCCCGGTTTTCACACTGGGGGATGCGTCCCACTGGTGGGACATTTTGCTCTTCCGCGTGGGACACGAGCATGGCTTAGACTCCAGTAAAATCTTCCCAGCGACAGGAGGTTAAGGCCGGTCGCCGGTCTCGGGCTCAGTCGCTCAGCCAACTAGCTGCGAGACGTCTGACTTAGACACTACAACTATGTTGCTTTGGCTCCGCCTGATATCCAGGAACACCTGATGTTACTAAAGTCCGAGGTTTAGAGATATTTTCCCGACCTGGATACAGCTCAGTTTCAAGTCACCAGAAACCCACTCAGTGTCAGGGTTTCGGACGTAAACGATCGAGTTCAAGAGGATCTCGTTCGCTTACGAGAGGATACTGCATCAAAATTAGTGTTTGAAATCCAAACCGTATCCACGTTTAGGATGCGTATCAAACATGAATATCCCGTGTTAACGGATCTCGCCATACAAAAACTTATGAATTCCCCATCGACATATCTCTGTGAGAGTGCATTCTCAACCTTGACATGTATCAAACCAAAAGTAAGAAACCAACAAAATATTGAGTATGACATTCGACTGTGTCTCTCCGACACTGACCCTGGTATCACGAAACTTGTAGCTAAGAAACAAGCCCAACCATCACATTAATATCTGCGAATTGTGAGATGTCGTGACCGTTCAGTTGTTAAAAGTATAGACTATTATATAAATAATTTCTTCTTCTTGTTAGTCAATTCTGCAAGAAAGATTGAAACTTCGTTCGTCCATGGGACGCGTTATTTGGGATGTCGGCTTAAATGTTGAAAACATGGGGTCTAAATAGTTGTCTCTAGGAGGCCGGAACCAATAGTAACTTTAAATATCAAAATAGTCAATTTTAAAGTTAGCAGCTGAAGATCCTGGTATTTCTTGTGTTTAAATGTCTTTTAATTGTTAACCTATATAGCAACAAACTACTAACTATAAACCTTCCAGCCATACTATAGTATAACATTATTACTAATGTAAACTTTCCAAAAATCGATAAGATCATTTTCCAATCTACATTTTTCATGATATCAGAAGTAATGGAGAATTTAAAAAACAAATGTAATCCACCCATCCACTTGAAAAGGTCAAGCCAAAGACAGCTATTACTAGCGTCTATCATAGGCGTTAACAATCACGTTCTCGGTCTGGTAGACCGGATGTTGGTACACTTTATGATTAAAAATTAAAATGAAAACCCAAAAATATTAGATAAAAATTCACTCATATATATATGTTGAGTCATTATGGATTTGTCAGGTCAAGACAAGAATCTAAATTGTCAAAAGAATATTCGATACCACATGCTTATATCGAAATAAATTAAAATTTAACCATTCTATAAAAATCCACATAAATCTGACTCATGTTTGGAAATTTGATTTGATCTGTCTGATTTTCCGTTTCTTTAATTAACAATAGATAGCCACTCATCGGTTAATTAGATTAAGAGTTTCGTATTGAACGTTTCGCTATCAATAATTATTGTGTAATTAATCTATGATTATTACATTAATGACTTAAAGGGGCATTATGTAAGATTGAGATAAAGTGCTAGCCGTTTTCGCTAAAACATTTCCAAAATAGATAATACAAAATGAATACATTGAAATTTCATTGAAATTACTCTAAGTTATCAGTGGCGCAACGGTTGTGGATTTGACAAGATGTATGCTTTGATCAACCACCGTACTGGTCATTCGGGTCTTAACCTCGCTTCTCCATTACTTACAAGCGGCGCCATCCGATTCCGATGGCATCGAGAGTTGATTATGATCTTGTCATGTTAATACTTGTCTAATTAATAATTTATGTAACATATAAGGCCCAAAGAAAGACCTGCAATAGACACCCTTTTTATAGAAGCCGGCGATCACGGTGGCTAAGTGGGTAAGGCGCTGGCTCGCTAGCCTGGAGGTCAGGTGTTCGATCCCTGCATTGGCCGAGAAAGTTCATCCAGATTTTCCGGCGTGGTTTCCCCTTGTCAGTGATGCAGGACGGAGGGCCTGACAAGGACAGCTGTCTAGTCATTCGGATGAGACGAAAAACCGAGGTCCCGTGTACACATTGGCGTGCACGTAAAAGATCCCTTGACAGTTGGAATTCGATATAAGAGTAGGCCGTAGTGCCGCTGTCCGGGCAAAATTTCCCTCACAGCACACTGTATGGCGTATGCCCGTCTTCATTAGCCCAGTTCGGAGCATAACAGTAGGACGTTAAACCCCATTTCATTTCATTTCTTTAGAAGCCAGAAGAGGGTCATGGTGTTTCAGTCGGTAAGGCTCGTGCTCAGGGAGTCGTGGGTTCGATCACGATGTTGGCCATGAAAGATTTTCGAAATTTCCAAGCATGGTTTCCCTCGCCTTCAGTTAGGGCCAACTAACCCTACTTTTAGCTAACACTAAGATATATACAGAAAGCATGTATTACAAAGTTTAGGGTTAAAGGATAGGGTTACCTTACCCTAGTCTAATCCTAAAATAATAAAATAATATATTATTATATAATAAGTAATGCTATGTTTTAATTAAGACTTGATTTTAATTGGTTTATTTTATATATATATATATAGCTTCGACTGGTAAAGGTGGTGTATTACCCAGAAGGAAATGGCTTCATCGCAACCGAACATCGCATGGTACATATAACACAAGTAAGTAAATTAAAGGCCCTACAACACATCGTTCGTATTGGAGAGAGAGAGAGAGAGAGAGAGAAATGGGGGTTTAACGTCCACTCGACACAAACTAGGTCATTTCGGGACTAACATATGGTTTAATTTTAGTTACATAATTCGCTTGCGCGTAGGGGTCTTTAGCAGTGGGAGGAAACCGGAGGTCCCGGAGAAAACCCACGAGTTTGGACAGGCGACCCTACTCCTTGCCACGTACAACCGGGGATTCGAAAGCACGCCAGTCGACTCAATGACAGACTTTATGATACAGCGCGCGCACGCTAACCATTCAGCCATCCGTTCGTATTGGATTTCATTTCATTGGGCATTGTGAATTGATATAACAAAGAAAAAAATGGGAAGTTTACAAGGCAAACTGGATATATCGTTATCAATCGACTTTCAGCGAAATTGGTGGACTGATTTTTGGACCTTTATGCGATAAAACATGGAATATTCCTTTATTATGACAGTCGTGCTACTAGGTTCAAACATCAACCCCATTCTTGCATATTAAGTAGCCTACCGCAATCTTTACTTTTAAATTTGGTCTCGTTCGTCTTAACACTGTTTACCTACGTCGCGCATTTATAATTATTTGTAGAGTCATTGCTCTCAAAACCGTGTAATCGCTTTAAACAGGTCAGACGTTTGGAGATTTTTTTTTCAAACCCCCTGCCATTGTTTGATAAACTCTGTAAAAATTAAAAATCTTGCTTCAATTAGACCAGCTTTCAGAATTACTGCGTTTGTCATCAAAACCATGTATTTGTAAATACTTTAGTTATAAGCATGAATCCTACCAAAATCAAGAATCACCTATCAAATCAAGTTATTGCTCTTGTCATCGAAACTTCGTCATTTGGGGATTTTTTCTTCTTCAAAATTCGAGAGAATTCTTTTCAAAACATCTAAACATTAAAATGGCGATAAGCTCCATAAACAGTCGGACGATTAAACTGCTGGAAGGTGAGTGTTTCGTTACCTGGCAGATTTCTTTAAATTTGTAAACAAAGAACATTGTTCGGAGCAATGGCAAATATAACGTTTGATCACCCCGCCTTCATTAGCCAGGTTGGAGCAAAGAGGTAGGGCGCTAAACACCATGTTTTCTTTACGTTTGGTCACGAATCAAAAGCCTTGTCAATAGAAATGTGTAGTAGGCCTTGGCTTGAAAAACATCGTATACTGAAGTAGATCAATTTGAAGTGGCCCCGTATATAACATCCGTCATAAGTCTAGCAAAAATATTGAACGTAATTAACTCGATAGAAGAATGTGTGCTTGTTCGTAATGTTACAACCCAGTAACACACATTAACTGAGACGTATTCTAATCATAAATAATTAGAGTTGTTCAACTTCTAGTAAATAAATATTTAGTTAAAAATGGGTTCAGGTAAAGTTATATATTTTACATATAAAGTTAGTTATTAGAATTTTACATATAAAGTTATATATTTTACATATAAAGTTAGTTATGAGATATAAAGTTAAGTTATGAGATATCAAGTTAGTTATGAGATATAAAGTTATATATATTATTAGATATAAAGTTATATATTGAAGATATAAAGTTAGTTATTAGATATAAAGTTATATATTTTACATATAAAGTTAGTTATTAGATATAAAGTTACATATTTTACATATAAAGTTAGTTATTGCCTAGTGGATATAAAGCTATGTATTTTACTTATAAAATTAATTATTAGACATAAAGTAATATATTTAAGATACAAAGTTAGTTATTTCGGACATAAAGTTATATACATATATTTTAGATATAATACTAGTTATTAGATATTTTCTCATTTTAAAAAGACATATTGCACTGTCAATGAATGTTTCTTAATTTTTTGTATCTGAAATTTATACTCTCGTAGATGTTTGTTAAATTTTTTTAATCTTAATGTTATACCCTCAATAGATGTTTGTCAAATTTTTACATCTGAATGTTATACCCTCGCAGGTTTTATCTTAATGTTATACCCTCGTAGATGTTTGTTAAAACATCTGATTTCTATCGCAATGTCTCACTGTTTCTGTTGTTTTGCTGTACAGTTATTCAGCATTATTAACGAATTTAAATATTTTATTTGTTGTTCATTTACAGGTACTGGGATTAAATTTAATATGACACAAGGTAAGGTGATAATATAATAATTATATATTTATATTATAGATCCATTTATTCATTAGTCGTGGGTCTAGTCTCGTGTTCTTGTGGACAGTTCGCTTGTGCCTTTAGGAACCTCGCTGAAAACGATGGGGTTGTTCCACGTGTTTATGGGATTGTTCTACATGTTTAAGACGGGGTAGAGCGTGTTTCTTTAAAACTCGGCCCGGGCGGTGGGGGGGGGGGGCGAATGGTTAATGCGTGCGCGTTGGATTATAAGGTCTGTCATTACGTCAAGTTGAAGTGGCGTGGTTTCGATTCCCCGCTTGTACGTAACAAGGTGCAGGGTCGCTTGTCCAATCCCGTGGGCTTTCTCCGGGTCCTACGGTTTCCTCCCACTCACTGCTAAAAACCCACGACGCGCAAGCGAATTATTTTTATAAAATTAAATCCCTATGTTAGTCCCATTTCTTCCCCTCTCTCCCCTTCCTTAAAACGCGATGTTACTTCCCATGTACACAAGACTAAATTCAATTCTGAGGCATACTGACACAGATAAATAACAAAAACTTAATTAATAATGAAAAACAATGCAATTGGGGTTTACTTTCCTGTACGAACCCAGATAGTGAAGAGGGGCATACGTCTTGCAGTGTGCTTTGATAGATATTTTACCCGAAGAGATGCTTTACGTCCTACTCTTTCGATTTCCAACTGTGCCATCAATGACATACACATGAGCTCATTCTTTCGTCCTACCCGAAGGCCTGGACCCTTTCCTTACCGAGCCCTCCACCCTGCAGCACTGACAAATGGAGGGGACCAATAATGAACAATCAATCAAGGATGTCCGGGCAAAAGACTCCTCTGCACACGTGACCATAGAAAAAACAACAGTAAGCTCATCTAAGCTACACCGTGTTAATGATACCTTATACACCACTCATCTCCTATCCTAATTAAATACTAAATAACAAGAACATGATTTAAGGATAAAACTGTTTACGCGGCTAACCATGATGCTTATAACTGCTTTATTTATTTCAGTTCCTCGATATAGCCAGGCTACGACCAATGATATAGATTTTTGGGATTTATCAACCTTAATTGTAGCGGCGTCTATAATATTTACCTTCACTATACTAGCTATTGTCTTGGTTGTTTTCTTGGATAGAAAAAGAAAATTTAGAAGGTAAATACACAGTTGTTGAGTAAGGCCCGATAGTCCCCAAATGAATAGGAAGCATGGTCCCATAGTTCCAAAAATGAATGGGCAGGAAGGTCCGATAGTTCAAAGTGCTGACATCCAAAAGTCCGATAATCCAAAGACCCATAAAATGAAAATGAGATTTTATAATTCTAAGCCCCGATAGTCCGTAGAGTATGGGTAGCTGGATGTAAAATATGAATTATTACGTTTAAATGTTCTGGATTTGATGTTCAGGGCTTGATATATACTCTTCAAAAAAAAGTAGAGGATATTCAGAAACAATACAAAACTGCGGAAATGCACTGCTGTGTTTATTAGAGGTAACCAGTGTATGTTCATAACAGGCCAATTGCCTACACATGAACATAAACAGTTCAAATGGGCGGCTTATCTGACGGCCCCATTTCACTCGCAAAAAGATACACTGTGAAAAGTGAAAATGAACGTTTTTGATTTTTGTCTTAATAATGAGTAATTGCTCCACCAATCCCCAGACATTCACCAATTCGTCGTGGCCCCCAATCAACTGTCCAGTCACGATTTGGGGCAATCTGACCGACTCCTCATGCAGTGCCACGGGCAATTCCTGCAGTGTTGTCGGTTGACGTTGGCGTTGACGTCGACGAACACGTCTCCCGATCAAATTAAACGCAACACACTAAAGCAAAGGTTCGCTAAACAGTAAACCTTATGCAAGAACCGATAGGAAAGCAAACATGGATAGATAAACCAGCACGCAGCAGTTTTCATCAACCCTTCCTTGACGTGTCAAATTTGACAATGAACCCCTCCCACGTGTATGGCGCTATTGCGTGTTGCATGTGCAGCTCAGTGGTTCTATTGGGGCGATAAGTTCTTCATCTGTGAACATACCCTCAAATCATGTCAAATGTGCATGACTATATATCATCTCACAACCTGCATAGGTATTTGCATTTCAATATCCTCAACTTTTTTTGAAGAGTATATTATAAGACGACAACATCTTCCCGAAGATTTTAACTTCAAAGGATGTCCTCGAAATTGACCTGAACGTAAATAGACAACAGATCGCAGGATACATTATTTGTCAGCTCCTGTATCCTGTTCTAGAATAATGTCCGAATATATATTATATATATCTCCTTTCAGAAAATCTATTCCCATTCCAAAACAACGATTTGGGAAGTGCCGTTGTCAAGAATCTGTATACCATGAGATAAAGAAACCCGTAAGTACCGGTATTAGTTGTGACATGAATTTTATTAATAATGTCAGTAAATGGATTTGTCGAAGGGGGGTCGAATGGTCTAGCGTGTGAACATTAGATCATAAAATCTGTCGAGTAGACGTTCAACTCATTTCTCTCTGTTACAGGGGTTTAAGAATATTGTTCAAGATAGCAGGACACGTAACAAATCATTACTGCATTGTAGACGTTTAATATAACTGCCCCTCACCGTCTTTCGACGAAAGGAGGGGTTTATTAAAATGGGTTCGTCCGTCGGTCTGGTACAGTTGATACAGTTGCGAAAATGTACACATTGGTGCGTGTCTAGCCAAATTCTCCATATAGTTTAACTTTCGTTTTGATTATTCCAGGGTAAAGAGAAACGTCATAAAACACAGGGTTGTTTGCCCAGTCGTATCACAAAATCGACAAACTGCAACCAGAGTGCAAAATCCGAGTTCGCTAGAACCAGACGACCCGTGATCCAGCCTGCTGAGATAGCCGATGTCATCTATGAGACACTAGACGGTAAAGATTGGAAACGAAAGAAATATCAAAAAAGCATTAAAGATTCCCCCCTACCAAAAATAGAATCTGCGTATTCCAATCCATTAGACGCTATCCTGCCCTCAAGCCACCCCCCTGAACGAAGACCATCGTCACAAGTCAACAGTGAAAATAGTCGAGGCTCTCAGTATGACAATCCACCATGTGCACACGCTTGTCAATTCTGCAGAAGTCATTCGGCACCGGCAAACAATTCCTCTCCATATTTTGAGCTAGAAAGTCAAACTAGGAAGACTGAAACAGTAGATCTCAACTTTCGGGGACCTAAATACCAAGAAACGGTACCAGAAGCCATGGCACTAGAAAAGAACTACGGTCGCAGGTTGATCCATAGTCAATCGGTTATACTTCATGATAGACTACCACCACAACCACCAATAAGGACCTTACCACCGCCCAGGAATTTCAATATCTATGAACCCAACCATTATCCAAAATTTCCAAGGCGATTTAGCTGCGACAATTGTGCCCAAAGTGCTAATTTATCGAATGAATATTTCTCGCTTGAACAACAAAACCAATCGAGAGATGTTGATTATTCGGAGGTACGGCGAACACACAAGTCTCATATTCCGATTTGCGAAGAAGCGTCTTTTAAAGAATTGGGGTCTAGCAATTATTTTGTCTTAGAACGCGATTATATTCCAAACCAGTTGCAGCCCATGGAAAGTAAAGATTCAGAGTATGACTTCCTTTCCCGTGGAAATTATTCCCGATTAAGCAATCGACAGAGCAACATTCCTATTCATCAAGATTGTGTCCGCCGAATGCTAAGTTTTGACCAGGAATATTTGGATAGGTTAAGAGACAATGGTGGGGTAAGAATTGTATTTCTGAATCAACAGTCAGAAGGACTAGCTAACAATGACACTGATGATAACCAAAAAGTAAAATCTGACTCGGTGTATGATCGACTATATTTTGATTCTAGAAGGGAGTCTTTATTCGACGATAATGACACAAGGGAAAGAATCCATTCATCTCCTGCATGAATATTATAATGATCTATATCGGGACCAGCTCATCTCCAGCATGAACATTATAATGATCTGGGTCGGGACCAGCTCATCTCCAGCATGAACATTACAATGATCTGTGTCGGGACCAGCTCATCTCCTGAATGGGTTTTTTTTTAAAAAAGTGATGTCATAAATAACTGGTTATCTTAGCACGATCGCCCGTTCACTCTATAGTTATTTTTTTACACAATATTTTATTCATTTAAATTTACAAAATTTAAATAATAAATACAAGATACGATAACGGGGTTTCGGAACAGGCTATTCCGGTTATTTCAGGAATGTTTGGAATAAATCAAAGACTTCACCTTGGGAGAAGAGGAGAGATTATTTGTTCATTAATGTAATGGGTCTAGATAATTCTCACATCATTCGGGCCATTTCCGTGGAAATCACAATCTACGAAATTGATCTAAAAAGCTCGGTAGTGCTTGCTTACAGGTTGGATAAATGAAAATGCACTTTATTGTCGTGAATTAATCTTCGGGTCAGTTCACTGTTATAGTTCTCCCAACATCACGGCCCTGTATTATAAGGTCTGTCATTGACAACCGGCGTGGTTTCGATTGCCCGGTTGTACGTGGCAAGGAGTTGGATCGCCTGTTCAACCTCGTGGGTTTTCTGCCGGTCCTCCGGTTTCCGCCCACTGCTAAAGACTCCTACGCGCAAGCGAATTATTGAAATAAAATTGAACATATGTTAGTCCCGAAATGACCTAGTTTGTGTCGAGTGGAAGTTACCCCCCCCCCCTCTTTCTCTCTCTCGCTATCCAGGAAAATTTGTCTTCGTCTGTGGCGCAGAGAAGTAATACGTTAAACCATATTGC
The DNA here is from genome assembly GCF_932274485.2 of Patella vulgata. Classification (NCBI taxonomy): domain Eukaryota; kingdom Metazoa; phylum Mollusca; class Gastropoda; family Patellidae; genus Patella; species Patella vulgata. The sequence goes on from NC_065885.2 coordinate 14,088,712, forward strand.
ATTTTATTTCATATGGATAAGTATACGATTATTCGAATACTTGATAGATGGAACTATTGGAACTAAGCCAGCGAGTTATTTTGTAATATTCTTCTTGATTGTTATTATATATAGACATTACTATATTCACAGCAAAGCAAGAATATGTCCAATTTAATATACTATTTTATTCTTAAGGTATGATTAGATCCAATGTTTAAAGTGCTCTTCTTTTAATTTGTATATTTTTAGTTATTATATATTTGGTAAAATAAAAATATTATGAATACAAAACGTCATACTTTTAAAGACTACATGTTCTAATTGTTCACTACATGTTTACACCCTCTTGAACACTTGATGTCACTTCTTATTTTGTGAAAGCTACATGTGCAAGCCCCACATGGGGTTTATTCGCCACTTGCGTTCTCTTCTCGTCTTCTAGTGGACCGGTTTTCACCGGAATCAATGTTCATATTCTCAACTTGACGACGTTCACTGGAAACAAGGGGGTGTACTAGACGCCGTCCAACAGTTTGTACCATTGATTTATATTTTGTACATTTGAGCTTTTCCTTTAAAACATATCCCTGTACATGCCGTGTGAATGTAATGTGATACGTTTCAGAAGACAAGTGCCAATTTCCTTCTAGATTTTTTTATAATGACGTCATTCTTTTTTTGAGATAATTATCAAGCATTTGCCAAAAGTGTTCCATCGGAGACTCGAATTAATTAATCTTTACAACAGACTCTACAATCGTCTAGCATAAACATCGTGTGATCTGTCGAGGAGGAAATAAATCATTCCAACATAGGTGTGCGTGCAGTTACACTAAATATTCCATTGTTAAGCTCACTTATCGCCGTTTGTTCCGGAATGTTGTAGCTTTAAGTCTGTATGAGAATGCTTTAAGATCCGGATTATGCAAATACCCATTAGGCTGTCAAAGTTACTGAACTCAATGTTATTTATCAGCCTCTTTTGGTCCTCCGGCTTAGTTTTAGAGCCGGTTGACCACCGCCCCACTCTAACCCACTTCGGCATGATCGACTTGTTCATACGGACCAAATTGTGGCTGCAACCTCCTCAGCCTCCGTTAAAATCTTCCTCTGCTTCCACATTATTATCTAAATGGGCATGGGGCGTTGTATACTTGGGGAGCCACAGTGGCCCAGTGAGTAAGACGTTGGCTCGCTAACCTGGAGGTACCGTGTTCAATCCCGGTGTTGACAGACAATTTTCATCGGGATTTTCCGGCGTGTCCCCCATGTCAGTGATGCAGGACAGGTGGCCTGATTAGGGCCAACGTATAGTCGTTCGGATGGGACGGAAATGGGTGGTCTCGTGTACGCATTGGCGTACAGGTAAACGAACACTTGACAGTTGGGGTTTGCCCAGGCAAATTTCCCCCATAGCACTCTGCATGGCGTATTCCCGTCTTCATTAGCGAGAGAGAGAGAGAGAGAGAGAGAGAGAAATGGGGTTTAACGTCCACTCAACACAAACTAGGTCATTTCGGGACTGATATATGGTTCAATTGTATTTCAATTATTCGCTTCTGCGTAGGGGTCTTTAGCAGTAGCAGAAAACGCGGGGGGGGGGGGCGGAGAAAAACCACGAGGTTGGACAGGCGACCCTATTCCTTGTCACGTACAACCGGGAAATAGAAACCACGCCAGTTGACACAATGACAGACAACGCACACGCGCTAACCATTCGGCCATCCAACCCTCCGTCTTCATTAGCCCAGTCGGAGCAGAAAAGTAGGACGTTAAACCCCCATTTTATTTTGTATACTTGAAGTCAATTATTTGTGACCTGCTATCGGGATATTAGAAGAATAAATTGCATGCCATAATGATAGTTTACACACGTTACATATCGTAATATTAACAACTTTCTTGTTTGTGTATGGCCCATTTCGTTAATGAAAGATTGCTATCAGGGATAATTGCAATTTATTTGAACACAGGAGAGAGTTGGATAACTAAGTTCCCAGCTCGCGGTATGGATTGCAGTATTCTGGTTCGATCAAACGATAATTGATTCAGTTAAGAGCTAGCTCGTTTGAAGTCATCCAGGGTTTATTAAGACCCGGAAGCTTTATACAAGTTGTGCGTTCTAATCGCACATAAGTGCAGAAGAAGCGCACTATAACTGACAGAACCCAGAAGTCAACCCATGAAAAAAGATACATCACTTACTGTCACAAACAACATACAACAAAGGCACCATGAAATCGAGTGAATTGATCCCAGGGCTAACCGCAAGCGTTCACCGCGCTTTACAGTCTCGGGTCTGCAAAACGCTCTTCACTGAAAATGAAAACAAACACACAAGGGAGACAATCCACAAAACGCAAACCACGAAAAAGGGAGGATTTTCAAAAAAATTGCACCATTTTAGTGTTTCACAAGTCCAACAGACAGTGTCATAAACACCAAAAGCTATGGAAGCAGTCGCGAAGTCTGGACACATGTCCCCCATCCTCTTCCCAAAATAATCAAAAAATATTTGCCGCCTCAGTTCCGAAGGTTCTACCCTCAACAAAAGAAAGAAGCAAGGCAAAACGTTGTGACCAGCCCTTGCAGAATACCGTCATCAAATTAGCTACAATGGTTATAATTAAAGACCAGCCTTCATTAGCCCAGTCCTTGCAGAAAAGTAGGAAGTTAAACCCCATTTTATTTCATATAATTAAAGCTGCAATCCCACGAAAGTATTTATAGGCTATTAGGTTTGTTATTTCTATAGAAGTATGACATATTTCGTATATACAGAAAAATAATGTAACGGTCTAACGGACAGTCTGCCTGCTCGGGTGACGCAAGGGGTGCTTCGTGTACCTTGATCTAATGGCTAGCGATTGTGAGAACTTTGGGAGACTAAAACATCCAGAAAACGACAGAAAAAGAAGTGGACAAAGTCAGGGCATCTTTACCAATACTGCTGAAAAAAATCAACCCTGTCATTTTGCACAAAAAAATGATCGGCTATTATACTTGAAAGAATTTGAATCTTGGTATGTTGAAAAAAAAGCAGTACATTTAAAATAAAGGGATCTTGTTCTAATAAAAAATATATAGTTGGTAGTCGTCAGATATTGTTCAAATCGAAGTACATGTGAGAGGCACTTTCATCAAATCATTCTAGAAAACGACTTACTAAATGGATCAAAGCAATTTTTTGTGAACAGTATGTTGACACATTAGTGATTAATTCATCACAATTCCAAGACATTACGAGAAGGTTTAGAGCCTGTATACAGTCTATACATCAGTATCTGGTGTGACCACCGCGAGTATCAATAACAGCAGCGCATCTTCTGTACATAGAGTAGACCAGACGGTTGATGAACGCCATTGGCACCTGGAACCACACTCTCAGAAAAGCCTGGCGCAATCCATCGGCTGTGTTTGGTCTCGGTACGAAGTTATTAAGTCTCTGAATTTCATCCCAAAGATGTTCAATCGGTTTTAAGTCCGGACTAAGGGCTGGCCAGTGCATAACGTTGCCACCGTTCTGCTGTAGAAAGTTCCGAGTAACTCTGGCGGTGTGGGCACGGGCGTTGTCATGCTGGAAACGTTGTTTCGATGGCGTGCGAAATGTGGTATGACGTGGGGTCTGGGAGCTTGATCGATGTAGCGCACTGCTGTAATGCCGCCTCCTCTCCCTGGAACAAAATTTTGGAACACTACAGGACCCAGTCTCTGGTTCAGGGGTTTCGACCCCAAACCATTATGCTTGGACCTCCCCATGAGTCTCGTTCCATGACACATTGGTCAGAATAACGCTTGCCACGTCGACGCCATATTCTGGTCCTGTCATCTGCAGTGATACTCAATATCGACTCTCATCTTTGAACAGAGCAGTTTTCCAATGCCTGTGTCGCCAGTTCCGTTGTTGTTGGACAAACTGTAGACGCTCACGTCGATGGCGAGGGGTGAGGCTCGGTCCACCGTAAGGTATACAGCAATGGATGTTCTCTCTGGTGACAAGTCGGCGCACTGTATCGGTACTGATGGGTCTTCCGTGAGTTCCCACTGTGACGTGCTGTCTCAGATGCCTGTGTGAAGGGATTCTACACGTGCTGTCGCACAACATGGCGGTCTTGTCGCCTTGTGGTAACCCTAAGTCTACGAGTTCGGGGGCGATCATCCGTGGTGTTGGTGGCATGAAAGCGTTGCTGAAGCCTGTAGATGGTTCGAAAATGGACATGGAAGCGAATGGCAACGGCTTGGGCAGTGTGGCCAGCGTCGAGTCTTCCAAGCGCCTCGTGAGTCGTGGCATGCTGCTGACGTTGTAGTGTGAATGATTCAAGCAGGTATGGGGGTGCATTTTATACGGCTGGTCCCGGTGAACAGCACGTGCAGCATGAGTTACATGAAAATCATGTAGAACACATTACCATCTCAGAAGTAAGGTTGCGTTTTTGAGAACATTTCCTGGGTTCAATTCTGTGAAGGAGCCTTATTGCTCAGGTAAAGTTTGAGATGTGGTCACAAATACAATAAAAACATTTGGCAAGTTTTATGCAATGCGTCTATTCAGAGTAACATGCCAACCTGACGTTTCTTTTGCTGCTTAGTATACAAAGTAACATCTGGTGAGTTAATATTAACTTCACAGCCGGATTTAACCCTTTTATTGAATATTCGGACAATGCCGTTATTATTTATACCAGGTATTGATATCTATGCCGAGAACAGGTGTCAGTATTTTCGTTATCCAGGACAGGGTAAAGGAAGTGTGTGTGTGTGTGTGGGTGTGTGTGGCGGGGGGGGGGGGGGATTTCATGTCATTTATTTGTTGAAAGTTCTGTTATTCTGTTATAATTGATAGCTACTCTTCAATAGCTACTATATACTTGATTCCCGAGAGCAAATTCATATAATAGGCAAATTAAAAATTAATCATAAATGAAGGGCCATTCCTACTTTTCAATAGCTACTATGTACTTGGTTCCCGAGAGCAAATTCATATAATAGGCAAATTAAAAATTAATCATAAATGACGGTTCATGCCTTTGCTGTATTACCTGGCAACGAGTTCACAAAGCATTCTCAGGCTTAAGAATTGTAAGACGTTTGGGTTTATTGGGTTACCTTCTTTTTTTTTTCTTTTTTTTTGTGGGGATAATTTTGTTTTATTTTGTGGTTTTGGGTAAGCGCTAGACATCCAGATACCAGAAAGAAAACAACTTACTTGGGAGAAATCCAGGAAACCACTGTTATAGGTCCTTCCACAAAGTGAAAGATGTTAGTTTTTCTTTCGACTCCACTCCGAAGCTGGTTCAAAATCTATAGCGTCATTTAACAGACATCAAAAATATGTCCAATATTATCACTAATCCGAAATAAATGTCTTTGAATCTCGACACGAGCTGTAAAACATTTCACTCTCCATTTTGGGGACTGTAGGTTTATTCGAGGGTTTCTTTGTCTGAACTCAAAGTCCGGGCTGTTGCCCTAAATATCTATACATAGTTAGGCCACGAGTTAAACCGCATTATTCCAATTAGCCTTTGGTGGAAAAGCCTCAAAGATCTTCTTGAAGTTCTTTGGGTAAAATTCTCGCGAATGTTTGAGCAACCTGCTGAATCATGAATGAAGGGGTGGCTTGAACATCTTTTAAAAGTCAAAGATTCAAAATGGCAAAATGTTACTAATGTTATTTTCCCTCTCACAGTCTCACAATCCAATCGTAAGATATGTTTATCTCAAAATGTAAATGGTCAGTATATATTTTGCCCTGGATTATCACCGATTCATAATATAACAATAAACACTATGCAATACCGTACTTTCAGTTGAATCCGTGTCCTATAATTGAGCGTAGGGTGTATTCGTGTTTCCGGTTGAAGAAGGAGTTGTCTCTCTTGGAATTTGACAGATTAAAGGAGAAAAAAATAACAACACTCCTTATTTCTTTTAATTTGTGAATGATAATGGTGACTTGTTTCTGTAAGGAAAGGGTTTAGTTAGAATAATAACAATGGGTGCTGAGGATGCCCTGGAAGCTGCCAAAAATGGAGATTTGGATACTTTAAAGTCAATTTCTGAAGTTGATAAAGTGAAGGACCAATATGGGGCTTCTTGTCTACATTATGCAGCCAGGGCTGATAAAGTCCACATCCTGGAATTTCTTGTTAAAAATAGAGGCCTTGATTCTTTTCTCCGCAGCAATGTTGGTGCTACCCCTGCTCATGATGCCGCAGCATCTGGAAATCTCGCAGCGTTAAAATGGCTTCTCTCAAACACTCCTTCTAAAGTTGATGACCAAGACGGTACAGGGGCCACAGTTGTTCATTTGGCTGCCCGATATTCTCACCATGATGTATTAGAGTGGTTACTGGATAATACAAATTGTGATGTATTAAAGAAGACAGGAAGTGGGGCCATACCCCTACATTTTGCTGTTGTCGGTGGTGCGATGAGTTGCTTGAAACTTTTACTAAGTGAAGCCCCTAGGTAAGTATATATATTATTAGGATAGTTTATAGTGATGAGCCCATATGGGTCATTATAGTTTTATAAATATCAGATAAATGTACTTTCCAACAAAATATCTAATTTATCTATCCATACTGATATAAATACCGAAGTACCGCCGCAATGTCATTTTTACATACATTGTACATGCACATCTTAATTAAGCCTGTGTATATTCTTTTTCCCCAAATTATTTAAAATTCTCCTTTTTTTAAAAAATAGATCAGTCAATACACAATTAAATAATGGAGTTACAGCATGTTACCTAGCTTGTCAAGAAGGACAGTTTGATATATTGAAATATTTAGTCGAATCTGGTGGAAATTTAAAGATGAATTCCTATGATGGAATGACTTGTGTTCATACAGCAGCTCAACTAGGTAGACTAGAATGTATCAAGTGGCTGGTAAGTAAATTGAAATATTTGTTGAATTTATATATGCCTTAATAATAAACGTTGTACATGTATAAGGCTACATCAGTTTCAATTTTTGTTCTTCGGAACAATTGTTAACAATTTAACAATTTTTTGTCCTAAAAGTATTTCGTCGGGGGGAAAAAACTAATTTAAAAGCCAAAAGTACTTGGTTGCTCTTCTCAAAAACTTTTAGTTGAAGTTGTTTAGGTTTGGAACTATCATGGACCTTATGGAAATGTTAAACATAACATTGTTCACAACTAGTTTGACCTAAAGATAAGGATCAAACTACCAATTAAGAATTAGAATTTAATTTATGAATTTTTTTCTATTTCTTAACCCTTCAACACCGAGTAAATTGAAATATTTGATATGCTAGAGAGAGTAACTATTTCAGGTGGTCATTACTGTTTTCCCTGCATTACATGTTTGTGAGATATGAAAAGGTTGTCATTAACAAACTTATTCACATAATGCATTATAGATATAGGTCTTGGTTATAAACAGTCTGATGTGGAGCAATCTACCATGTTACAATATGTATGTTCTTTTTATTGTTCTATTGGACAGGTGGGAGAGCAAAAAATCAATCCAAATGTAAGAGACTTTGATGGAACTTCACCCCTACATTTCGCAGCAAGTCGTGGTCATTCAGAAATCGTTAGTTGGTTGTTGAAACATGGTGGTGCTAGGATCACGCTTGATAACCTTGGAGGAAGTCCTCTTCATAATGCTGTGGAACTAGGTTACCCAAAGGTTAGTAAGTTTGCTTTGTCATAGATATCTGTCTTATTCTACTCTCTCCATAAAATAGATAACAAGTTCCAGTTTAAAAGAATATTTGCTTTATTCAATGGATAAGCACTTTTTAATAGTAAGTAAGTTTTATAATCCATGTGGTGGAGAGGCCACAGTTGACAGCATTTAAACAAGAGGCCATTTTTAGTAATTTACAGGCTAATTACTTTGGAAAGTAAACTAGACAGACTATTTTAAACTGTTTGACATTAGGAACCGAATTTTAATAAATTGCCGGGGGGTTGGATGGCTGAATGGTTAGCGTGCGCGCACTGTATCATAAAGTCTGTCATTGAGTCGACTGGCATGGTTTTGAATCCCCGGTTGTACGTGGCAAGGAGTAGGGTCGCCTGTCAAACCTCGTGGGTTTTCTCCGGGTCCTCCGGTTTCCTCCCACTGCTAAAGACCCCTACGCACAAGCGAATTATGTAAATAAAATTAAAAACCATATGTTAGTCCCGAAATGACCTAGTTTGTGTCGAGTGGACGTTAAACCCCATTTCTCTCTCTCTCTCTTAATAAATTGCCAACAATGTTTGAAACTAAACATTAAATACCGAAACTCCTGCTAAAACAACATAACTACGTGATACAGTTGTAGCTGAGTTGTAGTGCTAGACAACATGTAACATGCACATGATAACACAACACATGATAGACAACTAATATCATACACGATAGCATAAATATCACAACACACGATACTGACGATAGACAACTACATGTTGTAACATACACGAGAGCATATATCACAACACACGATACTAACATACTAACGATAGACAACTAGTAACATATAGTGTACACGATAGCATAAATCACAACACACAATACTGACACTAGTAACATACATGATAACATACATGAAATGAAATAGGGTTTAATGTCCTACTGTTCTGCTTCGACTGGGCTAATGAAGACGGGCATACGCCATACAGTGTGCTATGAGGGAAATTTTGCCTGGACAGCGGCACTATGGCCTACTCTTACATCGAATTTCAACTTCAAGGGATCTTTTACGTGCATGCCAATATGTACACGGGACCTCAGTTTTCCGTCCCATCCGAACGACTAGACAGCTGTCCTTGTTAGGCCCTCCGACCTGCATTACTGACAAGGGAACGATAGGATATAACACAAGACATGATAGACAATGTAACCTACAAGATAGCATACAACACAACACAAGATTCAACACCACCAAAAACCTTTTCATTTGGATCCCGCACAAACCAAATTATTCATTCTAAACTGCGTCTCTCTTGCAGCAATCTAAACGGCCATAAATTTTTACGTCACATTTCTGACAATCCATCCTGTAATTGTGGACATCAATTTGAAGACACCAAACATTTTTTATTGAAATGCTCCTTATATTCAGATGCCCGAAATAAAACAATAAATAATTTATCGACTATTCATCGAAACACTACTGTTTTATTGTACGGAATTGACGACGTGGAAGACTCACTCAATATTTTTAAAACTGTCCATTCGTTTTTCGAAATCACCAGACGGTTCCAGGGACAACTATAAACACTCATCATTGTAAATATATTTTCACTATAATCATACTTGCACGTGTACATTGATTATTAATTTCTAAAATGTAAATACATGTATCTATATCTGACAGGGAGAGGGGTTTAATATAGGCTATGCCTGTTCCCCAATCCCTATTCAGATACAAATCTGAATAAAATATTGCTTATAAAAAAAATAAAAAAAAACACACGATAGACAACATGTAACACTATAACACAACACACCATAGACACCATGTAATATAAACTTCTAGACAACATATGATAAACAAGACAAAACGTAACACTTTGCAACAATATCACTATGTTATATATGTAATTAATTATTGATGCATGTAAACGAAAAATTGATTGCAGCATAATAATTATTGAATTGAAACAAGTCTAATACATTTGTATATTGATGGTTAATTTAAATTTCTTTCATAACTTTTATAATTGAAGGGTGAGCAGGAATTTATTCTTTAGTTTTATTCTAAAATTGAAAATCATAGTTCAGACAAATTGCGTACTGAGGTTTGTTTGCAAACAGATGTTCTTAAAATAGTACCAAATGATGAGTTAAGACAAATTGCGTACTAAATTTTGTTTACAAACATAGAGATAATCTTTAAAAAACTACCAAATGATGAATAATCTTTTGATGTATGTGTACAACTTTTGTTTTATTAGTGGTATGAGATGTTTAGAGAAATAAACAATTATTTGTTAATGTGTAACAGTACTTACATGTAGGTTTGTTTACAAAAAGATTCTCTGATGAGTCATAAAGCAATGTACAGCCTTAGTTTTGAGAAATAAACAATTATTGCATACTAAATAGGTTTGTTTACAAAAAGATGATTCTAAAATCGTAACAAGTGATGAGTAATAGTGGGGTGTACAGCCTTGGTTTAGAGAAATAAACAATTATTGCATACTAATAAGGTTTGTTTACAATATAGCCTTGTTTTTATTAATGGTATAGGTAATTTATTTATAAACAAACCAAGGTAACCTTTTAAAAGGTGTACTGTTCTGATATACAGTATTTTCAATTAGTAATTGCCAACACAATTAGTGTAGACACAAGACATCAGTATAAATTATTGTGGGTTGTAAAACCAACCAGGTGAGACTACTTTACTTTGTCACATGGACCGTAACCACGCCCTTTGACAAATATCCACATTTCCTTTCATATCTATAAAACTCAATCAACGTTAGCCTAGACTTAAAGAGACTTATTTATCAGTTCTTTAAAATGGTAATCTAGATAAGGTTAATGAAAAATCAATTCTTTAAGAAAAAAATCACGACAGGTAATAAGAGTAAAGGGTAGTCTTTGATAATTTTATATCCGTCTATTAACTTACTATCTTTCCTAATGTAACTGAACCACTGCTGTGAGAGACTTAGTTATATGCCACAAAATTTGTTCTTTAAAATTTGAATAAGTGTAACAAAAAATCAATTCTTCAACAAAAAAAAAATCATGACAAGTAATAAGAGTAAAGGGTAGTCTTTGATAATTTTATATCTGTCGATTAACTTACTGTACGAAAAGACCTGACAAGGACAGCTGTCTAGTCGTTCGGATGGTACGAAAACCCAAGGTCCCGTGTACATATTGGCGTGCATGTAAAAGATCCCTTGACAGTTGGAATTCGATATAAGAGTAGGCCGTAGTGCCACTGTCCTGGCAAAATTTCCCTCATAGCACACTGTATGGCGTATTCCCGTCTTCATTAGCCCAGTTCGGAGCAGAACAGTAGGACATTAAACCCCATTTCATTTCATTCCTTAATCATTAAACTAAGTTAAACCACTTTAAGGAAATTAAAGGGTAGAGTAGTAAAGTGAGATGTTAGTTGATTAGTTAGTTAATCTGTTGTTCGACTAGTTAATATATAATGTTTTATACTAGTCACTGATATATAAAGACAAGAGAATAAGATCAAAGAGTTACTTTGTATGTGAACCAGATAAATGATAAATGAATACCATAGTTATATAAATAAACAACCATACATGTCTTAGTTTAAATTATTGGTGTGATTTTAGCCATATGGCTTATTATAAAATTGACACTTGAAATATTAATTTGGAATTTACTGGTTATTTACATTGCTGAAATATTAACTCATCTATGACTGTTTAGGGTTTGCTATTCTATCTAACAGATATTTTTCTGTTTTCTGTTGAGTTTTTTTAAAAAAATATTAACAAAACTCAGAAACCAGAAAAATATCTATAGGACAATGTAACGCAAAATTTTAGAATTGTCGGATACAACTAATATTTCTATTTAAAGCCTAAAAGTGGTCTGAATCCAATCCAGACATGATTATCACTAAAGGCTACTGTAGTCATTTAGAATAGAATCTTGACATATTATCAATTTAACATTAAGTTACTAGAAGTATTTGAAAAATTTTGAAATTTTAAAAAGTTAGTGGAGTAATGCACCTAAGAAATGCAGCTGCTCAGGCAAAATGTCTCCCTGGATGGCATATGCCTGTTTTCATTAGCCTTGTTGATTCAGAAAAGTAAGAAATTTGGAATGAGAAAATTTTAGTTGGGATAATGCACTTAAGAAGTGAGGAGTTCACAAGATAAAATTACAATAAATATAGATGTTTGGATCTACTCCAGAGTTATGATTAAGTTTGACAGGTTAATCAATGATCTTTCCACTTGATTAACTACAATGATTATACAATTAACTTCTTGTGTATACAGAGAATATAACATAATTTATGATAAACAATTCATTGTACAGTCATGCTTGAGTGTAGATACATGTACGTACATGGTTTCTTAAAGGTGTAAGAAGATATATTTAATTTTAAAATTCTTAGATGTTTGAAGGTAGTTAGTTGGAAAAAACATTCTTAGATTCCAAATTAATGAAGATAGCTTTTTATGTTTCAACAGATATTTAAAGATACATTATGGGAGATTCGATAACGAGTTGGCAGTTCTCACTATAATAGTTAAAAACTAGATAATGTAAAGGCAATTTGCTGAAAATTTCATTTAAATTGATCCACTATGAACCGAGAACTAAGCGATTGAAATTTCCTCCTAGCCTTGATCATCATTACTAAAGTCAGTACGATAAACAGCATAGTCTCGATTATCCATTTAATCGTTAAATCGTGAAAGAAAGTTATGCAGTAGTTCGGCTCATAATCCACTAAAGATCGCAGGCTAGCGATGCCATCTAGAAATGATTATGGTCTGGATAGGTTAATTAATGTCTAATTAATAATTTAGATAACATTTCAGGCCTAAAGAAAGTCCTGCAATAGACAGATTTAGCTCTTGCATAATGTATGTTTAAAATATCTGATTTGAAGCAAGAAATGTATTATATCTTACACACCCAACACATATGTACATTGGTATTATATGTTAAAAAGTCTCTGAACCTCATTTGAAGGATTTCAAATCTATTGCAAACTACAATGTTGTAAAAAATGGTCTTTGAGATTAAAAAGAATTATCAGACTAAAAAATGTTCAATTCCATTCAGTATTTACAAAGATATGATAAATTGGTAATTCCATCAATCTGTGTAAATCATCCATCATTACGTTAAATAATCAAAACTCAAGATATTAGGGTTGGACGATATTTGAAATTTTCATTATTGTGATAACGTTATAAAAATCCACAATATATTGCCATCTTTGCAGTATTAATCAGGACAAAGAAAATAGAGTTCTATAAGAAGCATGTAAATTTAGATTATTTTAAGGTGAAATTTACATATGTTTCAATAAAATATAATTTACCGTGACATGACAATAGACAAGTATGCCCCCAGTGAGTGTCTTAGTAGACAAATATAACAGTAGGCCATATATTATTAATAAATGACAGGAAAATATAATATACGTAATAACAATAATGTAACAAAAATAGACTAGAACACAAAAATACCACATTGGGAATGATTATTATGAATTTCAATACTGATTATATTAGCTCAATGACATGTGTTCCTACCAGCCAGCCATGAATTGAAGCGCCCTCTGATACATGTGAGTTAGCCCCCTTCTTCGATCACCGTAAATGCTATTTACCTTGTTTGGATAAATATTACTTTTACCGGACATGACTACAGACAAGTATGCCCCCCAGTGAGTTAGGGAAAGAAAAACAGGGTGAAATGATATATGGGATTATTTCAGTATCAGAAAATTATTTTCAGTAAAATTTACATATTGAGATATATATTGATTTATAAAAGTTATTGTCGAGCCCTAATTAAACACTAAACTTATGCCTTAATACAGCACTGTTGAGTATGGATTTATTGAAATTATTGTCCAGTCCTAAAAGATATTGTCAGTAAAAGTGCTAATGTCGACTTTAATAATCCAGCACAGTAATGTCTGGATGTGTTATTATTACAGTATGTATGGTATAGAGGGTGTATGTTTATAGTCTACCTGAGCAGTGACTTTAATCCAGTACAGTAATATGTAGGTGTGTTATTATTACAGTATATAGGGTATAGAGGGTGTATGTCTGTATATACTCTACCTGATTGGATGTAAACCTATCACTGTTAGTTATTAATGCTTCACTATTCAATGTCATGACTTCATTCTATAATAAGGACAGTTTGTGTATAATATATTGTCACTGAAGACGTGTAGCATATACATAAAATGTGTTTTGAATACTTCTAAATACAGTTACAGCATACCCTTAATATAGGTGGATTTCACCTGGATTTACAGTCAGAAAGGTGAGATACCATTTGTGTGTTATAATTAATCATGGATTAACTTTTTTTGCTTGGTTTGAATTATTGAATAGTGTTGGATATGGTTTAGTTTGGATCAACTTTTCATTAGCTTGAATATTGTTCTTTGATTGTTTGAAATGTAATATTGGTTAATGTAGTTATTTTATCTAGTGGCTCAGTTCTTACATTCTGCTAAGTTTCACCCACCATTTCTGTACTGCACCCATTGTTTTTAAGGTGTCATTGGGACCCCACCCCCAGCTTTTAGTTGTGAACCACCTGTTTCAAGTGTATCTGTACTTGAGTCATGAAGTTTTCATGTATTTCATTCAGAGTATTTTGACCAATACAAATCAAGGGTCTTGGAAATTCCTGGGGAAATTATTTAATGGTTCTTGGTTCACAAAACTTTAGGAGTTTGTTAATAGTTATCAATGATATTAATTTGTATTCAAAATGTAGTTAATTAGCTTTATCAGTAGCCCCTTCTATAAATTACTCTAATGCATGTGTGTTCTCAATTTTTTAAAGATACTTTCCCACAAAAGTATTTATCGGTTGGTTATTTCCAATAAAAGTATGGCAATTATGATATTTATGGAAAATACTGGATTCCTTGAAAAACACCTATGGAGCATGCACAGGACAAAAATTAGAAGGTATATCACTAATTGGCAGCCTAATGATTAAGGGCTGTCTGCAAGAGTGACGTCAAAGGTTGCACACGAAGATTGTCTGATCTCTCAGCGTAAGGGAGCGCTTGATGAATATGTTGATAAACTTGATGGTGAGTGGCTTGGAAAAAAATGAGAGACTTAAACATACAACAGTTTCTGAGATAAAAAACACAGAAAAAGACGCGGGTAGTGGATAATCTGAGAATTTAATTAGGCTTCGACAAGTATGATAAATGGACAGCGATTAAAGGCAACATCGTCTTTTATATGCAATGAATTCTCATCCGACTTCGCACACATTGCTAGGTACTGTGACAGCCAAGTCTTGTGACACAAACATGACTTCTTTTTAATGGATATTTTCAAATCACCAAGTTTGTATGCTGCAAGGTATCATTAACAATTTTTATAAACCAGGGTATAAAATTAGAAAAATTGATCACCGCACAATGTGCGCATCTTATTTTCTGGTTGTGATAGACTCTAGCAATTATTGTAACCAACCATGCATGCTACCATATACCGATTATCGTATGTCTAATGATTACTTTAACGCTTAAGTGCATCTTCTAATCATACAAGATAGTCATGGATTACACTTTATTATCATTTTAAAAAAACATAGGTATACACTGATAAATATTTCTGTAAGAAGGTACACTTCTAAACATGTCCCACATATCATTTAATTAATGAACAGAATGAGGATGATCACTGCACATTTTTTGAATGATCACTGCACATTTCAGGTTTATCACTGCACATTTTGATCACCCCACATTTTTGAATGATCACTGCACATACCAGGCGATTATTGCATATTTCAGGTGATCACTGCACTTTTCAAGTTGATCAGAGGCGCTATACAAATTCATTATTATTATTATTATTTCAATGTGCATTTTTATAGATTACTGCACATTATGCACTGTTATAAATAAATTAATATTTTCCATGATTATGCATTTTGTGCCTGTAAATGTTTAGATCGAAAAATTCATTGCTTTCTGAATCCCATATTTCTTTTGGGCAATTTGCCCAGATACATAAAGACACAATTTATTATACCTAGAGAAGGCCTTTAAACATATTATGTATTCCATTCTGTACACAGAGTTATACATAATTCAAAAGAGAAATTTAAAGTGATAGCTATTTGATACTGGTCTTATGTACAGTATATTTGCTGTTTAAGTGTTTATCAGATAGTTATATAAACACTGTACAGCCAGAATTTATTGTTAACTTTTGAGAAAAATACAACAATAATGAAGAAAAGTTCGATCTTGACACCAATTTATTTTATTAGGATCGTCTGAAGAGTTAGTTTGAATTGTTTTATGTGACTGTAATAAACCAGAATTTTATTTATAAAAGGGAAAATTGTCACTAGTTTTATCTAATACCTTTATAAATTCATTCAAATGTCTAGAGGTCAAATGTCTAGAGGTCCCCACTTATTAACAACGAAATGAAAGTAAATGTTCTCACTTTATGCACATGCGAATGCAGACATGCCAGTGTGGAACTTAGATGTCATCCACCTCTGACAATTTATCGTCATTACTACCGTTGTTACAATAATAAACAAAGTCTTGATTATCCATTTTTATGGTAACCGCATCAACCACAGAATGTATTTAAATCTACATGTACTTATAACTTACATGTATATCGCAGTCATCCGATGGCATCGAGAATTGATTATGGTCTTATTAATAATTTAGATAACATTTCAGACCTAAAAAAAGACCTGCAATTGGCAGATTTAGCTCTTGCATAATGTATGTTTAAGTTTATGTATATTAACCTGGCTTTGTGCTATATGCTATTACATATGTGATGTTTAACCTAGGATATTAACAAAAGTTACAGATAGTTTAATACCATTACACCATTAACAAATAAAACTAACAAGTCACCCAGGCTGTCATTATACAGTCTGTATGCATAAGGTGTGATAAACTGTAGTCTTGATTTATTAGGCCAAACATAAGCAGACAGGTTGCATAATAAAACCCAACATTTATATTGGATAACAATTACAGACAGTTTTTTAGCCCCTGTCATCAGCATAAATTTACATTAAATGAGAATTTGAAGCTGGTTTAACAATACAGAGTGTAATACATCAGTGTTGTCGCTCCTGGGATTATTCTTTGTCTTTTCAATAAGCTGTCTCCTGCAAGGTAAGACATTAAGTTAAATGTTAAACCTGAGTATGGGAAACATCTTAGTCCCATCACATCAGCTTCTTTTTATGGCGCTAGTCTTCAAGCCTAAAATAGTCCTCTTCATGGACCTATTCTTCAGTCCTGAATTAGTCCCTTCAAACCAGCGTCTCTTTATGGGCCCATTCTTCAGACCTGAAATAGTCCCATCAGTTAGCTGCTCTTCATGGGCAAATTCTTAAGTCCTGAATTAGTCACACCAGTTTCTCTTCGTAGGCCTATTTTTTAGGCCTTGATATAACCATTTTAGTTGTAATTGCTATTTTAATATTTTTGCCAGACATGTGTTAGAATTGATACAAAAAGAGAACTGTGGCTGACAAAGCCTGATATTACCAGTAACAAGTGGTTTACTTCCAAACTGGTTAATTTTTAAAGGGACATTAGGTAAGATTAGATAAAGAGCTGACAGTTCTCGCTATAATAGTTAAAAAAAAAGATAAAGTAAATAGATTATGCTGAAAATTTCTGAACCGAGTTATCAGCTTTTGAATTTTAGGCTAGCCTCAATCATCATTACTAAAGTCGGTACAATAAAAAAAAGTCTCAATTATCCATTTTTACATTTAATCATCCCTTCACAAAATACATTCCGATCCACTAAATATCTCAGGCTAGCGATGGCAGTAAGTGTTGATTATGGTTTGAATAAGTTAATTAATGTCTAATTAATAATTTAGATAACATTTCACGCCTAAAGAAAGATCTGCAATAGGCAGATTTAGCTCTGGCATAATGTATGTTGAACTTTTGATTGATTGAGAAACAGAATGATATTTGTACCAAATATGTTTCAGTTCATTGTTTATTACAACTGAGTTACTGATGTATGTTCGGTGAATGGCATTTAGTAATTGAAACATAATCAAATAAAACACTATTTATGGATAACAATTACTATGGTTTACTGATGTATGCTAGCCAAAGGTAGTTTGGCATGGACAGGGAAAAGGCCAAAGGGTTTCTTTAAATCTCTGGGATGTGCATCATTACTTGCATGCATTAGAGTAAGGTTTTCAATTAATTTAAACCTTGAAATTTACTAGTTCATGATAGTGGCTTCTATAGTGTGGTATTATATACAACTGAGATTGGTATACCAGTACATGTATATATTCAGATTACCAAAGTAATTAGTAAACAATGAATAATTCAATGATTCAGCGTTGTATTTTTACATTTTAAATCAACCTCTCTTTGTTCTTGTGGTTACATAAAGATTATAGATGAGCCATGCAAGGGGAATTAAAATATGTATAAAATGTTTCCCGTACCGCATGGTATAACTTTGCAATACCATAACACATCTTCTTTAAGTTTACTTCAGACACCAAATTACATGTACAGACGTTTTCTGCTTTTGAATTACAGCTATAATGACACAGTCTGATCGGAAAATTTCAAAACAGGATAGTTTCAAATAAACAAAATTTGGGTCAAAACAGAATAGTTAGAAAATCTATGATAAGTCATTTATAAATATTCATAATGTCATTCTGAATCATGCCGGAAAATGAGGTCAAGTATTCAATCAGGTAACATTGAATTGTCAGTAACCTTAAATATTAACGTGGAGACTATTCCAGAAATTCTTGCTAGTGTGTAGAAAGGGGAAAACCTCTGTTTTTCTCTACATCCAATAACTATAAACACTCTGTACTTGTCAGCTTGAAACAGTTATTCTTCGGACAACTGGGAACTACCCTAGTTAAAACTGGGTCTGTAAAATCCAGAAAGTTCTCAGCCTACGCCAGGATTTGAGCCTGGAAATTCTACTAGGACTTTAGTTCCTTAATCACTAGAGCTGCTGCAGTATAAATATAAATGTAGACGTATATATAATTTCATTAGTGCTTGTATAAATAATAAATGTTGCCGTGGTGTAATCTTGTAGATTATCTAAGATTATAGAATACAGAATTACCATATTATCACTTTTACATTACACAGTTACATTTATATACATTATTTAATATCTAGATCAGCGGTCAACTGAAACGCAATTTATCCTAATCGAAATAGTTCAATTCTAGTAGCATATGGAATGTGGACTGCTATAAATGTAATAATATTGGGAGATTTATGCATAATAACATTAGCCGAATATAAGAATTTTAGGGCTTGGACATAAACAAGTTGGATATGAGTGCACCTGTGGACATGAACTTTAATTTGATAAACACATCTGTCATGTGTCTTATTCGTTGTCAAAATATTATGAAAATAACAGGACATGATGTCAACAGTCAAGGTTGACTTGTGTATTGTTCAAAACACTTGTGAGAGAAAATTACTTTTACGTCATTAGGTGATATTGATCAATCACATAATTAGTTACATTTATTTGGCTAATTGAATGATTGATAGCAGAAGTCTAGGCATATAAAATGTAAGATCTGTGCGTGCCAGAGGAGACAAAAGGTAGATTTTTAGGCCTAGAGATCAGATACCATGTAGATTCCTTAGGAGATACCACTGAGGTGCAAGCGACACCATCTGGTTTCAGTAAACCCTGTTGAATTATAGGGGAGCCATGATGTAGTGGGATCCTTCAGTTACTTGCTCTGCGAGTTTGGTGGGATTTTGAGATAGCCTACAAGACATGTAAATTCTATGTAATCCATGCTTGTAACCTATGTAACCTGTGCTTGACATAAAATGTAGAAATGAAATTGTTGTATTGTTGTTTCTGATTGATGAGAAGACCTATAAATAACAGAAGAGAATTAGAATAATCCACGCCAGAGACAAATCTAGACGATCTAGCAAGAGAATATCAGACATCGGATGTGGTAAACAATTTGGTGGCACCACTTAAATGTCCAAGAACATGTATTGCTACATATGTCAGAAGAATAGCCATATAAGCATATCTTATTGTCTGAAATAAAGTAATGAAATGGGATTTAATTTCTTTCTTTTCTGCACTGACCCAACTTATACAGTTGGTTGTACAACATGTAGTGTGCTGGACAATGCCAATTCGGCCTGCCGGTACTTTTAAAATCCTAAGACTTTTTACACAGGACCTTGTGTTTCGTCCCATCCAAATGACTAGACATTTTTCTTTGCCAGCCCCTCCATCCACAACCACTTACAAGGGGAAATTAGGCTGGAACATCCAGAGAATTTTCTCAGCCAACCCAAGACCCCCATTGTTAGTGTGTCCTTGCCATATCCACCAAGATAGAACTATACTAGTGTTTGAGAATTTATACTTTGCAATTCAGCCTTGTATTGTTGAGGCTGTTAAACAGGAGTGTCAAACATGCGGGCTAGGTCCAGCCCACCAAGGGTTTAAAAGTGACCAGTGGAGCAAATTTCAACAAAATGACGTGTCGATAATTCTTAGAAACTAGCGGTGGAAATCATTTATTTTTATTTTCCAGTTTCAGTAAAACTCTGACTTCTGTACTGTATGTCATTCATAGATATCTAAGTTGTATGTAACACAAGAGAGCATTGTGTATAATTTTAGTCAAATAAATCAATAAAATTTTCTTTATCTCCAGCCCACTTGATGTAAGATTTTAGTTCATGGGGCCCCTGAATCAAAATGAGTTTGACACCACTGCTGTAATACATTCATGTATACATATTCATATACTCTGGAGGTTGAAAAGACCTATTTCAAGATATATTTTTTTGACAGTTTTCATGTAGAAAAAGCTAAATTTAGTTGAAATGAGAATAAATGGTTTATTTGAAAATTTTGTCATATTTGATTTTGTCACGTTGGCTATATGATTGGCAGCTAAAGAGTTGATTCATATTACTATTTATGGGTATGAAATGTATCTATGCAGGTAGACCGTCATTTACAAGTACTGTTTTTATCAACCTGTGAATGCTGTTTTGTCGTGTTGATCCCGTGCACCGAGAAGATGTGAGTTTATTATGTGAATCACAAACTTACCATTTGTCATTTCTTCAAACTTACATAAATCATGGATTTTTCTGTCATTTTTAATAGATGTTCCCACAGAACAAAATTTAAAATTGTTGTGGCCTAAGGAAATTTATTGTCTATGATTGCTGTGTAACTTTAATTTAGGATAACTTTGGTATGACTTTGTAGCAACCGGATAAATTTGGAGAGGATTTATCTGCATATCTGTATCCATGATTCAGATTTAGTCTTTAATTGGCAGTTAGTCTTGATTAAATGCCCTTTAAATTCAAGTTCTCCTGCACTCTGGGTATTTTGTTTTCCCAAAACATTGACACTAGATCAGTCCATGGACAGGTTATCTTAATCAACCTAATCATAAACGATAGGATGGTCATATCATATATATCTGTAAAAATATTGACAAGGCTTCTGTTTTGTGAAAACTAGCTTAGTGATAAAGAAATATTAAGTTCAAACTTATTAAGTTATATGCTTAGTCTACTTGTATATTGACACTTATATAGTATTATATACTTTTGTAATACAAACTAATAAGTAAGACTAGGTCATAGTGTATACTTGGTATATATCTTACATACTTATTTGTCTATATATAGGTTAGAATAACACTTTGAACATACTATATTTGCTACCAATATCTTTAGGTGTGTTGAAAGTTTATTTTCTGTTCCACCTTTGGGTTATCAGTCTTTAAAGTGAGATTATGAGTAGAAGCTCAAGCTTTTGTTATAGACATCTTACCTAGAAATTTCATCAAGACATAACCCCAATATCCTGATGACAGGTTTGCTTGAAATATTACCTTTTTTCACTGTGTTGATAAATAGGCCTACACATATACTTGTATAATCATGTGACCTTAGGGCGTATTCAATAGGCCACATTCAAATCAATTTTTTTTTATTTACATTCAATATATTTTGTATAAGTTTGTTGGTATTTGTTATTTTAGAGTTCAGAGTAATAAATTTTATATCGATATGGTGTAGCATCATTGTTTTGATTTCATTAGGGATTTGATTTTGAAATTGACGCAAATGGATTCGTTTTTATCAAACACAGCCCAACACAAGATTGCTAGTGCTTCTGCATACATACTGAAAATTCTTAACATCTATATTGGGAATTATGGATCTCCACTGTATGGCGTATGCCCGTCTTCAATTAGCCCAGGTTAGGTGCAGAAGAGTAGGACGTTAAACCCCATTTCATTTCATTTCATTTCATTTCATTTCCATTAATGAAAGTTTTGCATTTTTTTATCCTTTACGTTAATGGTACATATATATACTGCATGAAATGTTATTTAAGAAAGGGAGACAACTTTACCAGTAGAATTGATTCTGTATTGTTAGGAGATGGATAGCTTAGCCACTCCTTTTTACGATACACGTACTTCATAGGATTTGAAAAATATCAATAATAAAGCGACTTTGAAAGAAAAGTTGGTTGAGGTTTTTCTTTAATAAAAAAAAAATTGTAATAAAAGTTTGATTTAATTTTAAATCTTGAATTACCCACTCACAAACACTGCCTTTTTGTTCAATTTTATTTATTCATGACATAATTTTTTTCCGCAACTTTCAAGGGCCACAATATAATAGATAATAAAATTTTATTTGATAATGATAGCATATCATTATGGCATGTCATATTCATGCCCCTTAAAGAAACTTGGGAATATTTTAGCTATTGAAAAGGAGCCGCAGTGGCTCAGTAGGTAGGCGCTGGCTCACTAACCAGGAGGTCCAGGGTTAGATCCCGATGTTGGTCGCGAAAGTGCACGTCGTTGGCATGCCCTAAAAGAACCTTTCACTGTTCAAATTCGATAAAAGAGTAAACCGTAGTGCTGCTGTCTTGACAAAATTTCCCCCATTACCCCAGTCGGTGCAGAAAAGTGGGACATTATACGCCATTTTGTATCATTTTAGCTATTGAAATTACTTTGTGGTCAAGTTATTGCTGTTTGTATTATCTATATATCTTATGTCATATGTAATGGTACCTTTTTAGTGATTAAAAAATTGTATTGATAAATCAAATCTCTATCCAGATATAAATAGTATCTCTTCTTCAGTGATTAGTGTAATATTATGTTTTGAACAAAAATCAATGTTTAAAAAAAAAATTCTGTATAGCAGCTGGAAAATTATACTACAGGTGTGGTCTGGTAAACGAGGTACAGGTGGGCAGATAATATAAAGAGGAGGAGATAGTGGGCTTTTACCAACATTTGCCCAGTTTGTTCTTATCAGAGAAATCGTAGTTTTAGAAAGTGGTTGATTCATTGTACACAGGATCAAGTATAATAAAGGGAGTGAGATCAAGGTATGTTGAGGTCAATGTTTCGTCTTCCTTTAGAATTTACAAGTCAATAGTTAGATGTCTGGTCACCATTTGCAAGTCAATTATATAAATTCTGTTAAGGTATTGTGTGAATTCAAATGGGTACATGTAAATATCTTTTTCCTAGAAGTTTGACTTTCTTAAGAGAAAGTGGTGGAGAGATGTATGTTATAGGAAATCATAAAATTGCATGTCATATCAGCCATGTTATGTAATATGAGGTCGTCTATGATTTATATGATAAATAAGAAACCATTTGATTTAATGACAAAAGCAAAATCAAATGTAATTGAATTTTTCTGCATTAACTGGGCTAATGAAGGTGGGCATATGTCATGCAATGTGCTATGAGGGAAATTTTGCCCTGACAGCAGCAAGGGTTCTTTTACATGCACGCCAATGTGTGCCCAGGACCCAGCTTTTCATCCCACAGTGTTCCTTCTATCATGCACATCTGACAAGGGGAAAATTTCTTGGCAGACATCAGGATAGAACCCAGAACCTCGAGCTTAGTCAGTCAGCATCTTACTGAGCGATTTTTTTGTAAATATTTTCCTTTTTTTTTGTTTAAAGGAGCTAAATCGCTAATATTTTGGACCTAGAAATTGACACAAATGGGTCGTAACGCATATAATAATGTAATAGGAATATATATAAACTGTTTTACATTCAATCGTTTCCATTTTTACTCTAATTTCAAATCAGTAACGTTCGGCGAAATATGTCAGAAGTCTCAATCGAATGAAAATTTCTAGCGCCTGGTTATTTTAGTCTACATTGTATTTATTGCGCATACTCTCCCGATATGAATATGCCATCACCGTTTCACATGACTTGTTGAATGTCTAGCCTCGTTCTTCGAGTCCCTTGTTAGAATGGGCCTGAAACGCACTATGGTACACGATTCGTGTACCAATGGTAAAATGTTTATTTTGTCTTAAATATTGGATATCAGAAGCCCATCTTTTCCTGGTAAGATCACAACATCAATGTTGATTTAAATTGACAAGTAATTTGTGTTTTCAATGTCGAAGATTTTGGATGATATTGAGTTAGAGACTTAGCTACTTTAAACCATTTATTTTGAAGTAATAAGGACGATTTATTCATTTGGGGGGGAGAGGAAGTACTCTACCACTGATTATCCTTCACTCCCCCCCCCCTTCCCCATGCTTGTTCTTTTACATCTTCTCTGATTAATAGAAATTGCATTCATAATTCTTTTTGTGGTTTCCATTCTAAACTGATAACATTTCCGCACCAAAAAGAAAACAAACAAAAGAACAGATGGTGTTTTATTTCATGGAAGATGGAATAGGAATTTAGTAATATATGAAAATATTTAACATAATATAAATATATACATTTAAGAACAAAAACTAAACTCATAATTCCAGCTTAAAACTTTGGGTGTCCTTAATAAAATAATGAATAAATGGCCAAACACATTACTTCTTGTCCAAACCATAATTCTTTTTTTCTTACTAACTTTTCTGTCATGTGACTTTAATGATCTGCTAAATAAGCTATTTGTGATGTTTTTGTGTGTATGATGTGAAAATACTATATTAAACGGATAAAAAGGGCTAGTTTGTACATGTCAGGAAGCATGTTGATGTTGATGTGGTATTATTGTTAAAAACTATACATGTATTAATAGTGAATTCAGTCAAATTGGACATTAGCATGAACATGGAAGCTAATAAATATGTCAGTTTTGGCAAATTGTCATCAAATATGGGTGGACAGGAGTCTAGTCTTTCAGACATAGAAATTGTTTTTATTTTTAAATTTTGTTATGGATTTTTATATCCCCTCACATGTCTTCAAGACATATAGAAATTTGTTTTTGTTTTTTTTATTTTGTGATGAATTGTTATTTCCCCTAGTTTTTCTTCTTAACGTGAATATCAAGAAAATAAAATTTAATGTATAAACTGTGATTAAGGGGCAGACTGAGAATAAGTCTGGTAAGATCTAGCTTGGTGGCAAGTCAAGTTCCGCAACTCAGACTCGAGTTCGACTTAGTCACGGTGAGGGTGCATAACTATAACTTACCTTATTCGTCAATTGATAAACTGGCAACTTGAATGTGAAGACTTGGGACTTGACTTGGTACTAAAGTCAGCAACTTGGGACTCGAGGTGCAGCAACTCGACTCAAACCTGAAGTGCAACGTCTTGGGACTGAACTCGAAATTGAGGTCCCACAACTTATCCCCACCTCTTGAAGGATCAGGGTTTCTTTAAGATGTTAATGCTCGCACATATTTTAGGGACCCTTTCTAGTCTTGAATTTATACATTTTTGATGAAATGGTGACATTGCCACACGCTGCATTTGTGCTTAAACTAGAAACGTCAGGATATCTGATTACCATTTTTTTTAAAAATTATCATGACAAGGGATCCCAGTCAGTCCCTGCTGTGTTTCGAAATTCTGATTCTCACATTTTGCACAAAGGAAAATAAGGTAATTGACACTTTACAATATTAAAATGGCTGTAAAATTATATAGTGCTATATATGTAGGCTTGTAAAATTGGTATTAAAGATCCACTTCTAATTTGATCAGAAAAGAATCATAACAACACAAGCTTGCTATCAAAATACACTGATTATTAAATTGTGGCAGGAATCTAATCAAGTGATTTCATCTCTTGTCAAGAGGAATATTAATCAGTTTAAATCATGTTAAGAATTTATGGGGTTTATCTATTCTTCTGTTCTCTTAAGAGAGAGAGAGAAATGGAGTTTAACGTCCACTCGACACAAACTAGGTCATTTCGGGACTAACATATGGTTTAATTTGATTTCAATAATTCGCTTGCTCGTAGGGGTCTTTAGCAGTGGGAGGAAACCGGAGGACCCGGAGAAAACTCACAAGGTTGGACAGGCAACCCTACTCCTTGTCACGTACAACCGGGGATTTGAAACCACACCAGTTGACTCAATGACAGACTTTATGATAAAGCGTGCACACGCTAACCATTCAGCCATCCAACCCCCCTGTTCTCTTAAGAGTTGACATTTAAGTTTTCCTAGTATTTTGGGTCATATTCATTAGAATTATCTAGGCAAAACCCCCAAATCAAGTTATATTTTGTGTCCATATTGACATGTCATTGTATATTGTTGTTATTTCCTTCCATCTCTCTATCCACAAGAGGCTAAAGTTCTCATCTGATGTATTTACTGTCTGAGTTATGGCCCTTGATCAATTTGGAAAATCTTGTGGATGATCTAGAGGCTAAAGTTATCATCCATTTCAATTTGAAATTTGTACACAGTGTATGTTCATGAGATGAAGAAGCCTATTCATTTCCAATAACTCGATCAGTTGGTACATATTTTGTGTAATAGATGTTAGCAGGAGGATGAACAAGAGACCAACCAATCAAATTTTGATTGCTACTGTGTTTTGTTGCCTGGCAACCTATCTGTTTAGTAAGAAAGATCAGTTGTACTCGTAATGTATTTGTATTGTATCTTTAAGATGTATTTTAAAATAAAGAAGATCATATTGTATTTGATATATGATATCTAACCAGGATGTTATATATAGATATACTATTTAGGACTTTATTATCTGTTATATCGTATTTAACATGATGTACAGGTGAACTGATAATGACATTGTTTTACCTGGATTTTACATACAGGTAGGTATTATCAGTCTATATACATGTAACCTTGAGTCAATTCTACTGAAATGAATCCCTGTTCTATCTCGTATTCCTGAAGCAATGGCCTCAGAAATCCCTCTCTGGATCTTTCCTACGACTTTGGACAGTGATTAAAGGTATTAAAAACGTTGATAGTATTGTTCGTCTCCAAATAGTATTGTTTACATTAAAGCCGTTTTGATAGCCTCGTTTGTCATGCAATTAGTTTTCTGCACTATTCTGCTATGCACTGGTTAATTGGACATAATAAATTTCGTGAGTCATGATGTAACGTTATGTAAACAAATTTGGAGCTATGTTTTAAACCGAATGATATTGTTACACAGTCATAATTGGGAACAGAAATTTGCAGTGTTAAGTAGGATTAGGTCTAATCAAATGAAACACTGTGAGGAGTATGATTCTATCCAGACATCTTCATTCAAACATCCAACTTTTCAGGATATAGACATATCAGTTCCGGACAAAATGACAGGTACTAGAGGTTTAGTGCCTGACAAAGCCTGAATCTGATATTGTCTTGTGACAGGTGCCTTATTTCCAGGCTTGACGGTAAACCCCATTTCATTTACAATACTACATGAATTCTGTGTTTAATTTAACCTTGTAGCCTCCGGTTTCCTCCCACTACTAAAGACCAGTACACGCAATCAAATTATTAAAATAAAATTGAACCACATGTTAGTCCCGAAATGACCTAGTTTTTGTGTCGAGTTGACGTTAAACCCCATTTCTCTCTCTCTGTTTTATTTAGCCGAGACATTAAAATGATATACAGACTACCTGTTACTTACTTTTTTATTCACAGAAATTAATCAGATTAAATATTCTCATGTTGATTACTTTTTATTGATTTACATGTATGTTTCATATTCTATTAAATGCAGACAGCCAACATGCAATCTATATAAGTAGAATATGTATTATGTTAAATGAAAGAAGATGCTATTATTATTGCATCATAGACAGTAAAATTTACCATTTTAGGAAACATAAAATGTATCTTTTGAATTTGATAGGCATATAGAAAATTTATTTTCCTTTTAGATATTAAATATTGCTAAGATATATGAATAATTTTCTTCAAAACATTGATGTAATTATACATTATCTGAAGTTTCATGGGATATGTTATACGAATTTATTATTGATTTAAAAATTAACTGTATTGCTAACTCAACATGAGGACAGACTTTCTGGCAAGTTTGTAACATTAGAACTACAATTTGAAGAAAATTTCTTTATAGCGTTAATGTAAGTAGTTACTGATCTAGACTTTGTATATACAAGATAAAGAAGACAAGAATACCAGCCACCATGTTTATGCATCAGAAATCGGATAGCCACTGTCTTTTCTACACACTGTAAAGAAAGTGATAAATTTCTCGAAAGCCAGATTAGTATCCAGAGGGCTAATGTAACATTTTTGGACAGACAACTGTAAAAATGGAATAAATGATGGTCTACCTGTGTCACATTACCCGTCAACTGTGTGTAAGATCAAGACTACACATAAAATATTAAACTAACATTTCACTAAAACTGGGCCGACACAAATTCAATGAAATGTTAGCAATTTATATAGCATCCAAACCAATCTCCTGCCATTTTTTAAATGGCATACACTAAAACAAAAACAGCCATTCCAGAAAGGGACAAATTTATTTCCATGTGACATAAAAATACAAATTTAACAAGACAAATATAAGACCACTTGATTAATGTAGTGGATGAACAGACCTTCACTGGGGTTTGAACAAATTAATTTTCAGATCTTTTTTTTTTTTTTCATCAGTATATTTTTAAGTCTGTTTTAAAGAAAACACTAACCATTATAATTATGCAAAAACAAATTGAAATAAATGTTATTTCAAAATATTCTAAAATCTTGGTAAAAATATGATGAGAAAAATGTCTGTCTTAAATGATGTAGTTTATTTTAATCAAAAAGTACATCAATAAACCTGATATTAAGTATTTTATATGTTCAATATATGCTGATTTTGAAGATAAGAAAAAAAACGTAAAAACTCTTTTCCTTTACTAAAAAAACCCATGACATTTGTTAAATACCCTCTGGTACACTTTATAATAAAACATGCCTTACAGGCCTGCCAAATGTTCTTATTTTACACAATTAGTTCACAGTAAACATAAAAACAAAACATTATAGAAGAGCACTTGTCGGCCGCATGGTTTTCCCACAAGGAAATAAAGGAAATAATTCATAACAAAGGTAATGAATTGTGTAAGATATATTTTTTAATGAATGTCTTTAGACACCCATTTTTAAAGGTGATCTTTAGTCTGTCAGCTTATGTAATATTCACACACTCTAGAGGTAATATTTATGGAAATTACTTGAGATATCATTTATTTGGTATTTGGTGCGTGATAGTAAAAAGTAATCTTATTCTTATTCAGTGTGTTATTTGGCTCTATATATATGGAAGGCCAAACAGCTCTTTATTCAGTGTTCTTAATTCTTAGTTCTTAATTGATAGTCCTTAAATCTTATTTCTTCATTTGTTGTCTTATTTGGGGGGTGGGGGGGGCTTTGGATCGGCTGTAAAAACGAACAAATGAATATCTTTATTCTGCATGCATATCATCAAATATGCACAAAATTATACAGCTTAAAACATCGGTTGAGACGTGTTCGGTTATATTATCTCAAGCACTCGACTTAGTATCTCCTAAATCAGTCACCGTAAGATATATATAATACATTGGGATAATTTTTTCACAAAAAATATGTTATTAACCTGAAGTATACAAAATACTACAGAGTCTGTAAGAGGAATATAGAAAAGTAAAAGTAGACTGTCTAGTATGAGAATGCTAAATAAAAACAAACAATTAGATACTGTACCAAGTTATCAGAATTTCTGAGATTACTAAATAAAAACAAACAATTAGATAAGTTATCAGAATTTCTGAGATTACTATATAAAATCAAACAATTACATATCAAGTTATCACAATTTCTGAGATAGCTATATAAAAACGAACAATAAGGTAATAAGTTATCAGAACTTCCCTATTGGGACATTACATCATAGATACATTTACGGTTGACACCAGGATCAATCTACTTTTGTTTAATACTGTCAAAGTTTGTGTGTCTTGTCTGCAGGTTTGTTTTATAGGTGTTTTGTTAATGTGTTGTATGCTGTGGTGTGGTCCTCCTGCATGTACTATTGTTGATGGGAAAAACAACTTGTTATATTAAAGGCGTGTATGTATGTCACATGTAGTCTACTATTAACTGTATTATCATAGACAAGGGGTAGTAGTTAGTGAAAGGTTATATTATCTACAAGATACATCCATAAATCTACTTATATCATCAGCAAGGTAAGAATAAAAATATACTGAGCATGTGTGACAGTTATATATAAGTATATGGATGTTATTAAATGGTAGCCTTATTAAAGCTATACATGTTGTATTAAATGGTGTTGCAGTGTCTTATTGTTTGGAATTAAAGTGTTATGGTTCAGGGGAAGATTATCATTAGTTTTATTCTAGAGTTGACCTTGGATTAATATGATTATCATTTTTAATAGACATGTGGTTTTGTTATTATGTTATAGTTATGTGAAGGAGAATATCTAGTTTACTAGCACCTGTAGTTCGATTTTACTAGGGCTTCTTCAGACTTGACAAATTAAATTTCGATTATAATCCACATTGACAGGAAAGCTTTCACTTCAAAGTCTTGCCTGTCTGTCAAATTTATTGTGTTGACTGATGATGGACAAAAATCTTATATAGTTTATGTACCCGTTTGTTATTAGTAGAGTGGGAATTAAAGTATTATTCTTTAAAATGTTTGATTTTATGGCAGATAAATTGCCTTATTGTGGTAAATTCGTCATCTAGCAAAAAGCCACAAATATGATCAAAAAAAGCACTTGATATAGATGAAGATATATTGAATTGATATTTGAACTGAGAAAAAAGCGTGAAATAAAATGGAGTTTAAAGATACATTATGGGAGATTAGATAAAGAGCTGTCAGTTCTCACTAAAATAGTTTAAAAAATAGATAATGTAAAGTGCATATGCTGAAAATTGCAGTCAAATTGATCCACTCTAAACCGAGAATTTAGCGATTTAATTTTCAACCTAGCCTTGATCATCCTTACTAAAGTCAGTACGATAAAAACATAGTCTCGATTATCCATTTCATGATTTAATCATGAATCAAAGTTGAGCGACAAATCCAGTAAATATCGCAGGCTTGCGATGACATCGAGAGTTGATTATGGTCTGGATAAGTTCATTAATAATTTAGATAACATTTCAGGTCTGAATAAAGACCTACAATAGGCAGATTTAGCTCTTGCATAATGTATGTTTAACATGCTACTTTTCTCCACTAATCTAATGAAGATGGCCATGCAGTGTGATATGATCGCAATTTTGCTCGGACAGTAGCATTTCCATCAAATTCCAACTGTCAAGGTTTTTTTATGAGCATACCACATATCAAACCGGAATTCCCAGTGACTAAAAGCATTACCTTGCCAGGCCCTCCATCTGCAGCCAGTGAGGTAGCAAAAAACTCACTCAGCCACCTTGGTTCCCATGGTAAAGAGTACATATGTAACAACTGATTGAAGAATTTTAATATGCCAGTGATTTGATATATCTGTAGCTGCAAGTTACTATAATGAGTGACAATACGATGTAATGGAGTATCTTTAAATCCGAACAATCATCTTACTCATCCTTCATGATAATATTATCTTGTTAAAATGTCAGAATAAATAAAACAAGTTGAGGAGGTGTTAAGATACAATCCATCATCCTCCATCTTTATATCCTTAACTAGAAGTACTGTTGTTTTTAACAAGTTTGTATTGTCCCAATATGGAGTTCAGTTATTTTTTCTGCATGTTGATTTGAATACCAGTGGAAAGAAAAGAGGTGTTTTTGCCTTCCAGTAGACTAGGTGTTTTTGCCTTCCAGTAGACTAGGGCCTAATTCACAAAAGCTTTAAAAAAAAAAATATATATATATTTTAAGAATGCATCTTCTTTTTTTTTTTTTAGAAAATTTCATAATATTTGCACTTGGAATAAAACCCTCATCAAAAAAAAAAAAGCTGTATCCTTGAAATATTGTAGTTCAGATTTTCATAAATAAGACCCCATTGTAATCTTTGTGGGTATTGTTGCCTACAAGGCATCTCTCTTGGTATTGTTGCCTAAAAGGCATCATTGTGCACATTGCTGTCTAGAGGGCGTCATTGTAAGAGACATGTCATTAACTGTGTGGAAAGACCGGACAAGTATTAAGATTAATTATTAATAAGTTAATTTGTTTTATGTTTTTCAGTGTGTAGAAGTTTTACTAGAGAATGGATGTGATAAAGATATAACAGATAATCAGGGATTAACAGCACTAGAACTGGGAATTAAATGTCAACAACATCAGTGTGTTGCTTTACTTAAAGGAGAAGTTGTTCCAGTAAATCAGGTAAAATCAAATTTGATAATTTCTTTGAACATTAGCGTCTACGAAAAGGTTGTATAATTAAGGTCCGTTTAATTGAATATTTACTTCTCAGTTTATCTATGAGGGTTTTTTGTAATTTAGGTTCATTTAATTGAGGATTTACCTCAGTTTATCTATGAGAGTGGGGTGTAATTATGGTCCATTTAATTAAATATTTACATCAGTTTATCTTTGAAAGGTTTTTGTAATTAATTGAATATTTACCTCAGTTTGTCTATGAGATAGTTGTGATATTAAGGTCAATTTACTTTAGGACAATTATACATTTCTTTTACATACATGTAGCTGAGAATTATTATCTCCAAAAAATCATAGCTTTAAGTGATGTATTGCTTGAGGCAGGGTATATACATCAGATTTGTAAATCATTGAACTCTCACAATTAGGAGATCAGTGGCAGAATAGGAAGATATTTACAATGAAGCATAAATCCATACTTAGTTGACCTGATATAAATCATTCTGAACCAATGGTTTCCATCTGTCACTAGTCTCATCTCTTAAAACGATGTGGTTTCTTACATTGGTTTACAAAAGAGTTTCTCAGGATTTTCTAGCCTCTTTAGAAATCTTGTTGTTCGAATCGTACAAAAAAATGAGGTCTTGAATATGCCATTGTAGCAGTAGCCTACATGAAAGATCCTCTGACTGTTAATAAGAGCAAAATTTCCCATATAGCACACTGCATGGTGTATGTCTATCTTCATTATCTTTTTATTATTTCATTTTTCTTCAATGTTTTTTTTCTTAGCCTGATCCTGTCAGGGCTGATCCTATTCCTATCAAATCTAAAAACCTACCTTCGAAACAAGAGCCTATTGCTAAAGACACACAACAACCTGCTGCCTTTCAGAAACCAGTTTTATTCCGACCCGTTTCTCTCCTGTCAAGTAAATATTCTTTTTAATTCTTTTTTATTTCTTAATCAGCTAAGACTTAGCAGTACACAATACAACAATACTATTCCGTATAATGATATATATCAACCAGGTCTCTCGTTTCACGCACATTTAGGGGTCTTGGTCAGACTGGCAGGGAATTTTGTTATTTCAAAGAATAAACCTCAGATTCAAAGACAATAAATACAATTAGATTTATTATTTTTATGTGTAATAAAATCACATAAAAATTAATTTACAAATTGGGCAATGCTATAAATTGTCATAATCTTTCAAAGTAAATAAATACAATTAGATTAATAATCTTTAAAATTGATTTACAAATTGGGCAATGCTATAAATTCTTTCAAAGTAATGTCTTACAATCTGAGATAAACAATAATGCATGGGATATTGACTGATGAAGATGAGAGCCTTGATATCAGTGTACCATTCAATGATATAGGTACTGGTATATCATATGTGACTCTGTCTCATTTTAGATCATAAATTTTGCACTCTAGCTCTGTTCGAATCTGTTACAAATCTGTATTTAGTGAAATTGCACTGGTTACAACAGATCTGATTTTAGTGAAATATGCATGTATGTGTGTTATTTTCTGGGTAACATGAATGAGACGAGACATTTTATATCAATTGAATGTTTCTTTTTTTTATATAGCTGTTTCAAGTGAATCAGACTTTGGCCATTTTGAACCGAAGCCTGCAGGAAAACAACACAGAGGTATGCTAATTAATTAATTATCACTTGCTATATAATGATACAGGTCCATCAGATACAAGATTATCTATTGTATAAAGACTTTTTCGCACACTTCCTTAATTGTCATTTTGTGTTAATGATAACAATAAATAGACCGCGCATGGTGTATGCCCGTCTTCATTAGCCCAGTAGGAGCAGAACAGTAGGATGTTAAACCCCATTTCATTTCCAAGCCGCTTTAAGTGTAGAACATCTATTAGTTTCCTTATATACATTGTTTGTTTTTTTTTCTTTCCTTATATACATTAGTGTTTTTTTTTCTTTTTCTTATATACATACATTGTTTTTTTGTGTTTTTTTTCCTTACATGCATTGTTTACTAATCTGTTTTATTTTATTTTATTTTATTGTAGTTTTAGTAGACGTTCATACAGGACAGAAAGATTTGGCAGAAACAGGACAAAAAGAGTGTGTATCTGTTAAAAAGTCAACGGTTAATAGTCTGCCTTCCACATCCTGTAATAATATCAAAAACTTGGATTCTGCTTCGCATTATAACTATTTACCCACAATTCCTTCTTCATCGCGTAACGGTGCTCGTTCTTCAATAGATAGTAACATATCTTCACACTCATCTGGCAGTAACAAAGTGTTTCATATTAAGGAGCAATCGAAAAAAAGCAAGAAAGTTCAACGAGAATCTTACGAGAGATCACGAACATACAGTCAAGGGTTTGATAGTTGTGAAGAAAGCGGGGAGATAATTCCAGTCTATTACAAAAACATGGAGAACGGAAATGATGTAATCAATCAAAATGAAGTAGATATAGTTGAGGATCATGGAGTTAATAAGTCAGTGATTAATATTAGTAAAAATAATGTTAAAATCAACCATATTGGTTCAAATTACGATCAAAATCATTTAACTAACGGACAAGTTGTTCAGTCTGATCCCAGAGATGCTAATATTGCTAGGATATCCATATCAGGATCGGATAATGATACTTTAGATGCACCCTCTTCCCCACCACTTCCTCCCCCTCCTACTCCCCCGGATTCCTTACAGTCTTCACCAAGTAAAACAGCCACAAGTTTTCCACCCCCACCCCCACCCCCACCATCCATAGATAACAGTAATATGGTGACAGATGGGAATAGCAATATAAAAAACAGGTATGCTACATCTATATGGTGCATGGTTTCTAATACTATATAGATTATAAAAAAACACTAACTTTATTCACACATCACCTCTGGGTTCCTAACAATCTTATAATTTATACTAATTTTTTGACTCGATAACTAATATGTCTGCTAATTTAAATCTAATCAAACACTTTGATTGGTTGAAGGTATTCCTTTCATGTTATGAATATTCATTTATTAATTAAAGGGATACAGAGCAGTCAAACGGACTGGATGTTGAGCACTCTAGAAAAAGTTCAATATTATTATTATTTGTGCTATTTTTGAAAGCTGTATGACAATGATTAGAAACTAGAGGTGATGAGAAGCAGGAAAGCCTTGATGGTTTTCCTACAATGGATGTTCTAGTTACTGTAAAGCAATAAATTTATTTGAAATGACCTATTGTGATCTAAGATATGACTAGATTGAAAATTGTTCTATGGCATGAATTTAACGACACTTGATATCTTGATTGTTTTTAGATTAATAAACTGGAACCATTAATTTATTTCTTTACAGTATCATTCTTTTTTCTCACCATTTGGTCATAATAATTACTTTGTTTGCTTGTTTCCTAACAATGTTTATGATTTCTGAAATAATATTAAATGTTTTAATTTATCAAAACCAATATATACGGCAAACAAATGGTTTATTATTGTGGCCTAAATATGCATTTTATACTTTGGGTACAAGTTTCTTATTTATGAGAATTGTTTTTGTTTGAAGTTAAATTGAAAGAAATAAGATCTTTAAGGTCTGCATGCACAAATTGATAAGTAAAATATATATAAACATTTAAGATCATCCTGCTTAGATTAATACTGCTCTTTTATATTGAAATGATTTTGTTATTGTTCCATGCCTTTCAGAGAAAATTCTATACTGAATTATTTATCCTACATAAATCTGATTTGTGAAATAATATGTATGTTGCATTCATAGCCATATCTGTCTTTACTATCCCAGTTTATTGATAAAATATTGGATGGGATACTAAGATTTTAATCTTTATATTTATATCAAAGGATTTTTTAATTTTTCAGTAAACCAGTGAGAGATATACAGAATAATAATTACAGTTCACCACCACCACAACACCATGGTAACGGACCGTTCCCAGATATCGCCACAGAAATATTGCGATCTGGTGGAAGTTCTTCACTTAGAAAATCAAAACCTCCAAAATCTGGTGGAGAAATGAACTGTGTGTTTTCTTTTGGTGGAAAAAGTTCAAAGGCTTCTCAAAAATCTGAAACTAATCGAGTAAGTTATCTCCCCTGACACATTAATTTTATTAGTTGTCTCCCTTGATACATCAAAAATTTTGAAATTAAATACGGATCATTTTTAATCCTTTAGCTTAGCCTGATTACACGTAAATATATACTACCCCAATCTCCAGAAATAATCAGAGAAAACTGATGATTTTAACACGGAGTTTTATAGCTCATTTTCAAAACTACTGCTCTGTAGTCTGTAGACCCTTTCAAACCACCCACAAATATGAGTATACAGTTTTTAAATAGTTCAGAGTAATTTATGTGATTCAGGGGTTTTGTGGCACATGAGGGAACATTACTTTTAGTGGGGGCGGTTAAGGAAGAATTTTTGGTAGAATCATGCATTTTGGGTTAAAAGCATGAAACTTGGCACATAGATGGCATCAACCCTACTGATTATTTTGGGATGTGGATCCACCTCAGCAGCTCCCCCTGGTGGTCGTTACGGCCATCTTTTCAAAAATGGCTGCCTATTCATTGATATACATATAACTAGGGGTGTCACAATAAGACATTTTTTTACAAATCATTTCAGGTCAGCAATTTCCAGATGCGAAATTGCTAGCTGAACTCGATTTTTGAAAAACGATTTATCTATGACGTCATTTTCGTTTGAGGTTTGCCTGATTTCAAAAATGAATTTCCAGATAGGATGGGTGATTATCACGCAATGTGTGCCTTGTAATATATCAAATATAAGGTTTTTGTTGTAATTGAACTGAAAAATAATCTCTAAAACTAGTTTCCCCAAATCCAAGATGGCGGAAATTCAAAATGGCGGCCAAAATATACCCAAAATGGCCAATTGATCAGATTAAAGTCATTTCACAGTTTGATTTGGTTTGTAATATATAATTTAAAGGGTTTACATTGTCACTGAACTTAAAATTAATCTAAATAAAAAAATAGTTTCCAAAATCCAAGATGGCGGAAATTCAAAATGGCAACCTACATTTATCTAAAATGGCCTATTTTTCAGATAAAAGTCATTTCACTCTATGATATGGTTTGTAATATGTAATATAAAGAGTTTTCAAAGTCATTGAACTTAAAATCAAACTAAAAAAAAAAAAGTTTCCAAAATCTAAGATGGCGGAAATTCAAAATGGAGGACAGAATTTGCCAATAATGATCAAACTTTAGGATAATCGTGAATTTTCTGTTTGATATGCCTCATAATATGTCCTCTATTAAGTTTTCAGAGTCAGTGAATTTGATAATTGTAGATAATTGTTTCAGAAAAAAAGGGGCAATCACCAATCTTTCTATTGGATAGGTTTATAATAGCAAAGTGTAATAGTTTTTCAAGGGCAACTGAAATTGACCGGACTCAGGAATCTACCCGTCAGTCAATTAACCATGTGCAGAACTTACCAGTCAGCTAATTAGAATTTCAAAGAATTTAACCTTAAGACACAATAAATGTAGTTTAATTGTTTTATGCATTAAAACAAATGATGCGAATGATATTGATAATGTTAAGAATTAACACATTCTTTGTAGAAAATATCTGGTTAGTCCGACCCTCCACCCCTATCCCATAACAATACAACGGGGCCAACTGAGGCATTTTTAATTTCATCTCCTTTGTCTTTGCACCATTTTACCGGAGTGAGAATCATTTATGGTATATGCAGTTGTTAAGAATTTAAGTTCCCTTATTCCTTCAGAAATGGTAATGTGATCCGTTTTTGCATCGAAGACTCTGTGTCCAGTAACTTTTGTGGTAGAGTCTAGATGTGGTATCCACAGGTAATTTTCGTCAGTGACGTATTTCACAACAAGTTCTACATGTAAGAACAACACATTAGAAAAGAGGAAATCGTGGGGGGTGACTTTTTGGGGGATACCTATACTAGTCGTAAATGCATTTCAAATTATTTTTGTGATGATTATTTTTAAACTTAGAACTTGGTGTGCGATACATTACAGAAGAAAATGATCTGTGGATACCATATTTAGACTATACGACAAAAGTTGACCGACTTTGATGATTCATTTTACACTTTTCACTGGTTCAGAATACTTATGTCCGGAAACCGTTTGTGGTATCATCTAGACAGATGGATTCATACTTGTCAGTCATGTATTTCACAATGTGAAAAGTGTAAAATGAATCATCAAAGTCTAAATATGGTATCCACAGATCATTTTTGCTCTAATGTATTGCACCCCAAGTTCTCAGTTTAAAAATAATCATCACGAAAATAATTTGAAATGCATTTACGACTAGTAAATGTGGATACCACATCTAGACTCTACCACAAAAGTTACTGGACACAGATCTTCCGATGCAAAAACGGATCACATTACCATTTCTGAACGAATAGGAAAACTTAAATTCTTTACAACTGCAAATACCATAAATGATTCTCACTCCAGTAAAATGGTGCAAAGATAAAGGAGATGAAATTAAAATGCCTCAGTTGGCCCCTTTGTATTGTTATGGGGTGGGGGTGGAGGGTCGGAATAACCAGATATTGTGGTATCATATAGACAGATGGATTCATACTTGTCAGTCATGTATTTCACAAAGTGAAAAGTGTAAAATGAATCATCAAAGTCCGGCAACTTTTGATGATTCATTTTACACTTTTCACATTGTGAAATACATGACTGACAAGTATGAATCCATCTGTCTAGATGATACCACAAACGGTTTCCGGGCATAAGTATTCTGAACCAGTGAAAAGTGTAAAATGAATCATCAAAGTCCAGTCAATTTCAGTTGCCCTAAAAAAACTATTACACTTTGCTATTATAAACCAATCCAATAGAAAGATTGGCGAATGTCTCTTTTTTCTGAAACAATCATCTACAATTATCAAATTCAGTGACTCTGAAAACTTAATAGAGGACATGTTACAAGCCATATCAAACAGAAAATTGCTGATTATCCTAAAATTTTATCATTATTGGAAAATTCTGGCCGCCATTTTGAATTTCCGCCATTTTAGATTTTGGAAACTCTTTTTTTTTTAGATTGATTTTAATTTCAATGACTTTGAAAACTCTTTATATAACATATTACAAACCATATCAAAGAGTGAAATAAATGACTTTTATCTGACAAATCGGCCATTTTAGATAAATGTTGGTTGCCATTTTGAATTTCCACCATCTTGGATTTTGGAAACTATTTTTTTATTTAGATTAATTTTAAGTTCAGTGACAATGTAAACCCTTTAAATTATATATAACAAACCAAATCAAACAGTGAAATGACTTTAATCTCATCAATCCGCCATTTTGGGTATATTTTGGCCGCCATTTTGAATTTCCGCCATCTTGGATTTGGGGAAACTAGTTTTAGAGATTATTTTTCAGTTCAATTACAACAAAAACCTTATATTTGATATATTACAAGGCATACATTGCATGATAATCACCCATTCTATCTGGAAATTCATTTTTCTTCAAATTTTGGCGGCCATTTTTTAAATCAGGCAAACCCCAAACGAAAATGACGTCATAGATAAATCTTTTTTCAAAAATTTTGCATCTGGAAATAGCTGGCCTGAAATGATTTGTAAAAAAATGCCTTATTGTGACACCCCTAGTTATATGTATATCAATGAATAGGCGGCCAATTTTGGAAAAGATGGCCGTAACGACCACCAGGGGGAGCTGCTGAGGTGGATCCACATCCCAAAATAATCAGTAGGGTTGATGCCATCTATGTGCCAAGTTTCATGCTTTTAACCCAAAGTGCACGATTTTTTGCTTAACCGCCCCACTATTTGTGCTAAAGGGTTAAGCAATTATAATTTTTAGTGATTATTTTGAGTACATGTCCAAGATATGGTAACATTATAATAAATAGCAATTATTTCTATAAGATGATGTTATATACAGTAATTGTTTCATAGAAGCAGTGATCAGTTTTGAAAAAAGAAAGTGGTATGACATGGCCTAGTAAGTACATTGATTTTACTTACCTTGTTTTTTGTAATTTTTGTTCACTTAGAAATCTGGAAATTTAACAGGAGAATTTGATCCCAAGAATTTCTTAGATCAGGTACCAACAGTTGACTCTTCTGGTGTTCAAATACCTGATTGGCGCCGACAGGTCCTCGCTAAAAACTTGGCACAAAAAGCCATGACAGATGCCTTAGAGAAACAGAAGGTTAGTAAATAGAATATAAATACTTGCTTGTGGTTCACTTTGAAGCTTGACTGCATTGGTAAAATAGCAGAATTATTTACCTCCCAAATTTGTATCTCTACTATTATGTTTAGTACACCATATCTAAGAATAAAGGCTGATTTCAAGTCAGTTAAGAGACTCTCATTCCAATGTTACATCAAACTTGTTGTATACACAGTTAGTTTTAGTTTATATTTCTTAATATACAATTATCTATCTTGCTTTCTGTAGTTTATCGTTTTTCTAGATATACAAACATTAAAGAATAGATAATTAGATTAATTAGTTTAGTGTGCTGATGTGTTAGAAGCATGAAATTTGATCCAAATAAAGATGCTGAGATGCTGATGATTTTAGAGTTGGTGCTGAAATAGACATGTTACATACATGTCAAGTTAAGATTTCGTGGTCACTGATTCGTGTTAAAAGAAAATATCTGAACACTAAATTCCTTTGTTTCTACATAAATTTTCTTTGTTTTGAACATATTATTACACACTATTGTAAATATATAATTGTTTAATATTTTGTTCAAAATTCAAAAGATGTTGGAATAAAATTTATGCTATTGAAATAATAGATTTGCTGAACTGTAAATATTTAAAAGAAAAAAAAAATATTTGTAGTTTTTAGTCTATGTGTCGAAGAGATAACAAGCTGCTCATCTGTCGTCTTCTATGGAGATTTTTTTCTGTGAATTGTTTTAATTTAGAGCTGAATTGGTTTTAAAAGGGTCTTGTTTTTTTCGTATCATTGTCAGTGTCATGAAATATATATATAGAGAGAGAGAGAGAAATGGGGTTTATGTTCCACTCGACACAAACTAGGTCATTTCGGGACTAACATATGGTTTAATTTTATTTCAATAATTGGCTTGCGCGTAGGGGTCTTTAGCAGTGGGAGGAAACCAGAGGACCTGGAGAAAACCCACGAGGTTGGACAGGCGACCCTACTCCTTGTCACGTACAACCGGGGATTCGAAACCACACCAGTTGATTCAATGACAGGCTTCGTGATAAAGCGCGCTCGTGCTAACCATTCAGCCATCCAACCCCCCAAATATATATAGAATCATACGGTCTGTCATTGAGTCAACTGGCAGGGTTTCGATTCCCCGGTTGTACATGATAAGGAGTAGGGTCGCTGTCCAAACTCGTGGGTTTTCTCCGGGTCATCCGGTGTCCTGCCACTGCTAAAGACCCCTACGCGCAAGCAATTATTGAAATAAAATTGAACCATGTGTTAGTCCAGAAATGACCTAGTTTGTGTTGAGTGGACGTTAAACTCTATTTCTAAAAAAAAGTTCTTTGGGGCCTTGAAAACTTAAAAATTTGGAACTAAAAGCTTTTGAACAGTACAAATGAATACCTTTGGCTTTTAACTAATTCTTTTTCATAAAGAAATAAAAAGGAAAATTCAAACAGATATTCCTGAACAACAGAAAATCAATTTGGTGTATCCTAAGTAAAATAAATGTTTATATTCAGTGGCTAACTTAATGAAATGGAATGAAACAAGTCTACATTTACTGAACTAGAACTATTTCAACAAAAGACAGATATTATCTGTGAATTAGGTTATATACCTTACTGACCTCTTTCACTAGAAATTTCAAACTGTATAAAATTTATAAAGTTTATAAATATTAGTAAATGGGGTATAATATATTGAAATAAAAGACGGTGCAGATTACGTTTCTCATCGAATAGTATCAAAATTAGTTAGAAAATATCATTCTCAGCAGTTATAATCACGCCAACTCTTAAAATGATCCGTATGTCAAGATCTATGAGTCTGTCAGATTTCATGCTTTTTAACACAAATAACACATTATACCAAATTTTTGTTCCACATATCTATCTGACATACTATTAAACATGAAGGTAATTGCATCTTGATATTATTCTGATTAACTAATATGTCAAACTTAGTGCTAATTAATGATGCAGATAACTTCAATGAAAATCCAACATCAATTTCTCGTAAGAATGCAATCAAACATTCATGAAAATCCAGGACATACATATTATCATCAGTAAATACTTACTGTGAAACATGGAAAAGAAATGAACATTGATTAAGAAAATAATTGCATGAATATGATGTTATAATCTACAGGATTTGATCTTTGTTGTGTATCATTAAATTGTTTGATGTTTGGCATGATTTCATGTTCTACAGTATATATACTCAGCCAAATTAAAAACTTGACACTCAGGATTTTTGGGACTAGATTTTTAATATTTGGTTTAAGGCAACTATTTTAGTGTTATGTTGTGTACAGACGACCTTGACATCAACAGAAAGCAAGAATAAGTCTCGCCGAAAGTCCTTGACATTGATAACGTTTGTGATGTCACAGTACCCCCCAAAATGAAATTCACAGACTTGGAGAACAATCGGAATAAAGTGTTTAGTAACGGTTGTGGCCTCCTCTAGCGCCTCGTACTGCCACACAACGTCTTCTCATGGATCTCAGAACATTAGTTAACACTACCCGAGGAAGACGTCGCCACTGCTCAGCAAGAGCATGTTGAAGGTCCTGCAACGTCAGTGGTGGATTCACTTGCTGACGAACACGTCGACCCAGTTCGTCCCAGATGTGTTCAATAGGATTAGGGTCGGGGCTAAGTGACGGCCAATCCAGGACTTGGACACCAGCATTTCTTTAAAAATTCTGGGTAGCAATTGCTGTATGGGGTCGAGCATTGTCTTGTTGAAACGTTAGTCCAGGCCCATGTCTCTGCATAAACGGAAGAAGAACAGGTTGCAAAATCTGATCCCTGTACTGGACAGCATTTAAGTTCCCTTGGACAACAACAAGAGGAGAACGTCCATGTGCACAAAAAGAACCCCAAACCATGACGCTGCCCCCACCAAATCAGTCAACTTCTCTGACGCATACTTGAGCGTAACGTTCACCTCGTCTGCGGTACACTCGGGCCCTGCCATCGGCAAATCTCAAAGTGAATCGAGATTCGTCACTAAAGACAACCGAATTCCACTGTCTTTGAGTAAATCTTATGTGTCTTGTGCCCCACACAAGTCAGTTACGGCGATGAAGAGGTGTCAATATTGGTCCATTATAGGGCTTCCGAGCTCGAAGACCAGCAGCCTGCAAGCGATTTCGAACAGTTTGTGCAGTTACCCTTCCACCAAACATCTCTCTACTTGTGGAGGTTGCAGTGACAAATCTGTTTCTAAGATGACGTAATCGTATTGCTTGATCTTCCTGGAGTGACGTCACACGTGGCGCTCCCGCCCTTGGGCGGTCGGCAATAGTTCCAGTTTGAAGCACTCTCATTCTAAGATTAATTATTGTCTGGCGTGAACAATTAAAGGCTCTTGCAACAGTGACCACAGACTGACCAGCATAGAGCCTACTTACAGCACGTAGACGTTCTACATTTGAAAGGCGCGGCATTTTCTAACAAAGATGAAAATAACAATTTTAATTTGTTTTTCCAGTTCAAGTTACGTGTGCATGTTCAGTTTAAGCAAACTTGCATCGATTGACCTCACAAGTTTGTGTTTGCACGTGTTTTTCAGATTTTTCATCTTTAT
Source organism: Patella vulgata (assembly GCF_932274485.2). NCBI lineage: Eukaryota > Metazoa > Mollusca > Gastropoda > Patellidae > Patella > Patella vulgata. The sequence continues at coordinate 14,132,847 of NC_065885.2, forward strand.
ATGCTCAAAAGTCACGTGATCCACGTGACTTTACAATTTTATGAAATTAAAGGCTTCTTACTACTTACTATCTTTAAAATTTATTTGACTTACCAGAAAAAAAAATTTGTTGAAATTCATCAGTGTCAAGTTTTTAATTTGGCTGAGTATATATAACTTGTATCTCGTATATCCATAGTCAGTAACTTATTATTAATACCCAACTGTTACATTATGGCTGTGGTGATCACATCATGTGAAAGAGGCATTAGAACTTTGGTGATCCGTGCTGGTCTGCTCTGTTCCTTCCAACCTGTATGCTTCTGTGCACACACTCATATTTTGCCACACCTGCACAAAGAAATTAGGTAATATCAAAATTATATTCTGTATTACCTATAAAGGCTACATGAACTGTTTTTATTTTCTAATACAATTTTATTAGGCATGAGAGATAGGCTGTGCCAAAAATATCTTTAAACAATTTGCATGCCATAAGGATTCGTCTCATCCAAGACATAGTGAACAACAGGTAGATAATGATAAGTACTGACTAATATAAACTTTTATTATATAGTGTGCACAATATTTATTCTACCTTACAAAATACATCTTGGTCTCACCATCACAGCAGTTTGTATTAATTAGTTGAAAATGTAATTTGACCCAAAGCTCGTGTTTCAGGCACATTTGCCAGTTTTCACTGACTGGTAGTGAAATTTTCCGTCACGCAAATCTACTTGCCAGTCAATTAATCTGCCAAAAAATTTCAAAGAATTTAACCATAACACACCATAAATACAGTTATATTTTAAAAACTGGCATAATTCTAAAAAAAATTTTGAAGTCAATACCTGGATTGACCCCACCTGCAGTTATAGCCTGATACTTCAATAGTAGATCGAGGGGGAAGACCAAGATGTTCAAAAGGCAGCCATATGTGTACTATTTGGTACAAAATCAATGCAATAACACACGTTATTAAGCTGGACATATTGATGATACAGTTAATTTGATAGTAGGTTGTATGGCTGCCTTTTTCAGTTATAAATATTTATCTATATATGCCTAATGCTTTATAATATTAACCCTGACTGTGTGCAATAGGTAGCAGAGAGTGAAGCTCGCTTTGCGAATGTACCAGCATGGAAACGGGCAATGATGGAAAAAAAAGATGCAGAGAAAAGGTGAGATTTGCCACTTCATGTAGTGTGCAATTCAAGTTTTCTTCTTTGTTTTGTAGCACTCCCAGAACAGAAGGACATTAAACCCCATTTCATTTGTAGCACTTCCAAAGACTTTGATTTTCAACCATTTATATCCCTCCCTATAGTATTTGTATGTATATATATATATCTGTATGCTTAGCTTTATGGTATTTATTAGTTAGTAGTTTATTTAATTTTGTGTGTGAAATATCTTTATTTAATGTCCGCTTTCACTGTGATATTGTAGTGGTTTTTTAATAGATTTATTAAAATATGTGCTATTCTGAGTGATTGAATTTACATATTGACATCGCATGTTCTGTGTTCTTATGTTTCCTACTGATTTTGTCAGGCAGTCTTTCCTTTTGAAGGGAGCCGTGGTGGCTCGGTGAGTATGACACTGGCTTGGTAACCAGGAGGTCCTGTGTTTCCCCCCATGTCAGTGGTGCAGGGCTGAGGGCCTGGCAAGTGAAAATGTATAGTTATTTGAATGGGATGGAAAACCAAGGTCCTGTTTACACATTGGCATGCACGTAAAAGAACCCTTGGCAGTTGGAATTCAATATAAGAGCAGGCCATAGCGCCGCTGTCAGGGCAAAATTTCCATCATGGCACACTGTATGGCATATGTCCGTCTTCATTAGCCCAGTTGGGAAAGAAGACATTTTCGTTTGCTTTCCTTTGGATCAGTTGATAGTAGTATATGCATTCTATACCAAACATGACAGATTTAATACAGATTTTTATATATGACACACCTGATTTATAATGAATGATGGGATGATCCAAGGGTAGCTAAAAATGTGGTTTAAGATAACTGACCAAATAGACCAAATAGAATATGCATTCAACTTTCAATGAAAAAAATAGACATCAATTATGCATATATTTCAAGTGCCCACTCCCATGATCCCAATAGAATCTTTGATTTTAGACATTCTTGGGCTCAATACAGATGATCCATGAAATTGAAATGGAATGAACACAATACTTTGTTTAGTTTGAGACTATGATATGTGATATATTTCATATACATGTATATGTGTACAATTCGAGAGGTATATCTACTTACTCCAATTTGAATTCCAACTGGGAAATGGTATGTGCAGGCCAATATGTACATAGGTTATATTACTATGAATACTTTACTTGTTAGTCCCATTAGTGAGCACACCTGACAAGCAATAACTTAAAGCCAGATTTAATTAATGAGGACTTTAATTTGATACAAGAATTGAAGGAAGACATTCCTCCAGGTTATAACTGCATCTAATTAACCAAACTTTATTTAATAATAGTCTGTATCCATGGGCATGCTCAACACAGTCCAAAAGCAATCACAACTGTCTCAAACCATTTCTTATGGTTGGATCTAACCACTACTATATCTATAGAGTTCTTTATTCTTGACTTATATAATTCTTTATGAATATTTTACAGAGCTAAAGAGGAAGCCATGGCCCAAAAAACAAAAGCAGAAGATGTAAAAGATATACCAAAGTATGACAGTGAAGGTCAACCACTTTCACCTTGGCAGATAGAAATGTACCGAAAAAAGAATGGACTCGTCTGATATTGCTAATGTGTTATATACATATCATTGTTATTTGTTGCTCAATATATTTTTACATATCTTGTTTCACAGCCATAATAGGCTACAGTGGTATTATAGATTTTATATAGACACATGTAGATATATTGTTAATTACACCTGCATTACCTTTAATTATGTATATAATTTTTACCCAAATATGCTTCACCCCCCCCCCCCCCCCCCCCGATACATTGTTTCCATAGTGGTGTTTTAGGTAGAGTTCATAGTTCATACCATGATTTCAAGTTGTGCAGCAGTATCTAAACTAAATTGATATAAATTTAGATGTAATGTTAGAAACTTTTATAGTTATTCCCACTAAACAGCGCATTACCATTAATTTTGTCAGTAATTATTACCCAAAGAAGCTTTGCCTCAGAAGAGTTTTCTGGCAATTATCTCACAAAAAGGCTATTCCCAAAAGGTTTTATCGGCAATTATCTCACGTATACGTTATTCCCAAAAGGGTTTTTTGGCAATTATATCATAAATGCATTGTTTCCATAGTGTTTTTTTAGGCTTGGTCCATAGCATGATTTCTAGTTGGCTCAGAATATGCAACAGTGTCTAAACAAATTGAGTATTTGGAAATTAAATTTCTTGCAAATAATTTAAAAACTTTTTCTACCAGAAAACTCTTGTGAAAATGAATTTTAAAAGAAAGAAAAAAGAAGCAATGTCGGCCGTCAATGGATCGAATGTTTTAAAAAAAAATATATGGTTACATGATTAATTTTGTTCATGGTGTCAATTTTTCATCTACAATTCAGCATAATGGTCCAGCAATTAATTATAAACAGACTATGAACAAGGTCGAAACATCAATAATGGGAGATAATTCTTGCAGTAACTATATTGCAGTCTGAGTCCTGGTGTCTTGTTTGCACTGTAAGATAAATAAATTTTGTTTAATAAATAATACTTTTTAACCCTGAACTATAGTCATATATTATAGTATTGTTTGTTATGTACATGGTTAAATGTACATATAATATATATCTAGAATTTGTTAACACTATTTACTGGTAAATAATACTGGTATATGTACATTTATTTAAAACCAAACAAAAATTCCAAGAAGACAACTTTAATGCCAACTTTATGTTCTTGCTTCAACTTACCAACTCTGTTTTCTGTACTTGTATCCATCGCTCTAACAAAACCTTGAGTGATCTTCAATTTCTGAATTGTTTATATTTTAATAATATTAGATTTTAAATATTTGATTTGACAATCAAGACTATATTATGAACATGTCAAAGAATGTTAACTTCACTCACAAACAAGTAATTTGACCAAAATTTTAAATATATTCATTTTTCATCAATCTGATTAAAACACAGATCCAATTTCGTTTCGTTTTTATAGTTCAAAATTTCGATTTTAGTTGTCTTTACTAAACTTGGATCTGGAAGTGTTGTTATTTAACTCGTGTTCTGCTTGAAATGCGGGGTCAGCCAATCAAATGGTTGGTTGAATCGAGCGTTTGACCTTTTTTGCGCGGAACTGTGGGTAGACATTAGCGGCAATAGAAATCAAAACAAAGCAAAAGTAGATAAAAAATACACGGCGGTCGCTAATTGGTTAATCGAATGACTGACGTAATTAGGTCAAATGTCATTTGCTTGGTACCTGACGTCATAGAACGTGAACTCCCACTATAACTTGTTAGATCTACATGTAGTGTAGGCCATCGAAAGTATAAAAAACGAAACGAAATATAGATCTATATTTTAATTAGATTGATTTTTCATTATCTATTTTTGAATTATTATAGCACGAACAGACAGCTCTTTATCTAAATCTTACATAATGTATCTTTAAATTAAATAGTTACACATCTGGAATTATAGACTGCATGACACTTTCAATTATTTATTCTGATTATTAACAAAGATAATTAGTTACTATATAAACTCATAGGACATAGTTACATAAATTGGAAAGATAGATATTGAGATAAATGTTATTGCCTGAATACTTACAATGAGTCATATAAAATTTAATTAAAATATATTTATATCAACTAATCTCAAAAATCAGAAAGAATTTTCATCCAGTTGAAGTTTTAACAAATTTATCTCTCTAAATTAGAAATTCTATTTCCATAATCATTTTTTGAACTTTTTTTATACCCGACCACAGAAAAGTAATTGAGGTTTTGTAAGAAGTGGAGAACAAATGGGTGACTTTTTAACTCTGCCAATTAATATTAAAGATGCGTTATTTAGTTGAGAAAATTCATTGTGATTTTCCGACGTGGTTTCCCCTTGTCAGTGGTGCAGGACGCTGTCTAGTTATTGGGTGGGACTAAAAACCAAGATTATATCATTTCATTTTTGCGTTATATAGATAAAGAGATGGTCGTTCTTGCTATAATAGGGAAAAAATAGATAAAGAAAAATGAATATATTGAAAATTTTACTTAAATTACTGTATTCTGACCGAAGTTATGAATGGTTTTTTGACAAGAAATAGCCTAAATTGTCTGGATTGTCAAGTAATATTGCTCTAAACGCAGCTAGATTTTCCATTTTAAGCTTTATCTGAGGGATGGTAGACATTGTCTAATCCATTCAATACCTCAGCCATTCAATGGTCTAAGTTAAATAATTGTCCAAATGATAATCTATATAACATTTGAAGCCATCAAAAACATGTGGAACAGGCAGATTTAGCTCTTATATAATGCATCTTTAATAATATAGATTATATACTAGCGTGTTATTCTAAATTAAGCTCATTTAATTTAATAACTATAATTATCATTTATTATATTATATAAATGTCATATAAACATCTACAATGTAAACATTCTCTTTCTGCTAAATGTACAGTATTTTTCTAATATTAACATCTTGTTTTGTAGTTTATATTATATTAAGAATATTTGTAAATTTGGAGATGTTTCTTGGTCCAGTTTTCTAATTTATCTTTGATAAACAAAACAGTTTGAAAATTTTATTAAATGTAGAATATTTAACATCGCTAGAGTCAGAGTCTGTTGTGGCCCCTTTGAAAAACATATTTTCCATGAAATTAAAGCTGTCCGATTCTGTGATATGGTTATTGATACAAACGATTGACTTATCGCAGTGGTTCTCAACCTTATTTTTAACAACAGCTCTTCTTGGAACACATGAAAGAATAGTGGCACGTCTGGCTAAATATATATGAAAAATATTTGAATTTTGCAAACTAAAAACATTGCAAGTCAGACGGCATACAACCGTAGACATATCAGTAGACACCAGTGAATACTTAATTGGGATCATGTGGTTTTTTGCATTTGCTTAGTCTGTCGTTCAAAATTCTGCAGCACACTGGTTGAGAATCACTGTTTTATTGGAAAGCATATATAGCTGATTTATTTTATTTGTGGACAATTGTAGATACCTCATGTTATGAGACCATAATAATAATAATAGCCAATATAATATGTTTGTCATGTTTATAGATTTATGCACTGTTTATTAAATTCATAATATATTTGTATTTATACGCTTATTGAATATCTACAGCATTTTAATAATATCAGCTTCCAATATAAAACAATGTGGGGAAGTATTTTATTCATACAGAGGCATTTTTTTGCATAAAGAGGCTCTAGCAATTAAAACTTGTTAAAATTTCTTTAAAAAAAAACTGTTACTGATACTAATCAATATGATTGGTCAAATTTTAAACTCATTTAAATACATTAAACAATAATGCTAGGTTCCCACTGGCATGCGATGTGTTACTATGTCCCTATTGAGTCCATGATCTGTTACGTGCAGATACGTTTCGAGATGATCAACACACTTGCTACGAATGACCTCAATATATGATAGGATTACCACAGTTACGCCACGATTTCAATCGTAGAGCGAATTGTGATAGTGGGAACCTAGAATAAGCAATAAACAAACTGTTTATTCAGCATTTATTGTTTAGCTAAAAATGGTTGTTTTTGTACAAAACACTTAGTTTTCTGTTTATTGTTTTTTAATCAATGTGGGCCGGACTTTAAAGAGCAGTTTTAAATGACTTCAGTACCTGTATGAATTGAATACATCCTTTATGAAAACATGATAGCATTATGAATGTTACTATATGTTGTATTATTATTATATTAATGTACCATTGTTTAACATAATATTGTTATTAAAGTTATTATGTCGTAGTATTAAAATTGGTAATATTTTGTACAGAAAGTAATTATGTTGTAAAACAGATTTAAGAAAGTTAAGATTTACTATGTCAACAAATGGCATGATGCCAGTCCTTACCTTAGCTAATGTCGAATTAAACATGATTTAGCTAATGTCATAGATACATGATTTTGCTGGTGTCGTACATACATTATTTAGCTAATGTTGTATGATTTAACTAATGTCATACATACATACATACATGATTTAGCTAATGTCATACATGATTCAGCTAATCAAATGCATACATGATTTTGAACTGATTTATGTTTATACATTAGAATTATCTGAACTGTATTAATCTATTCAATCTGCTTATAAATATAATCAGAGGTCATGGGCCTTATTCACAAAAAATTCAACTAAAATATTTCTAGAACAAATTTTAACTCTTATCAAGTAAAAATGCAGGATCCTTAAAATGTTTCAGTTTAAAGATTAAAGAAAGAGCTGACAGTTCTCGCTATAATAGTTAAAAAAACGAGAACAAAAACAAAATATGCTGAAAAGCTTGGTCAAATTGCTTCACTCTGAACCGTGATATTGAATTTTAGGCTATTCTCGGTCGTCATTACTGACGTTGTTATGATAATGAAGTCTTGGTTATCCATTTTTATGTTAAATTATCAATACCAATTCCAGTAAATTTCTCAGACTAACGTTGACATCAAGTGAATTATGGTCTAGATAAGTTAATTAATGTCCAATTAATAATTTAGATAAAATTTCAGGCCCAAGGAAAGACCTGAAAAAGGCAGATTTAGTTCTTGTATAATGCATATTTAAGTTTTTGTGATTAAGGGTCAAGGCAGGACCATAAAGGACTCAATCTATAAATTACTCAATTTATAATATTTTGAATGGTATGTCCAAAAACAATAGCAGGTTTTGACTGTATGGATGTTGTATGTCAAAAGAAAAATATCAATAATATTTTAAATACATATTTTACCATGAGCTCTAAAAAAAAGCAATTGAAATTTGAGTAAAACTTTAGTTGATCCATTACTCTGATTTATGTAATTTGGCTTTTTTAAGCTGTTATGTAATTTTGTATTATTATAGATAAAGTATATACATATCACAGATAATTGAAATTATATTCCAAATATATCATCAAATGTTCCACATTTATGAGAATTTGATATCTTTCTAATTAAGAATAGACTATAATATTTGTTTATTTTGTTCCTCTTATTATTCATTGGTTATTTATGACATCTCTGCACAATTTTAAATTACAAAACATATCTAATAATATTTGCTATATTGTTTTTATATTTTTTTAAATAAAATAACATTCTACATTCCTTAATTATTATTTCATAGTCAGACGCTCACTGTTTGATCATTTGATTTCTAATAATTATTTTGTATTTTTCTTCTTTTATATTTCTCATTTTTTCAATATTTTTAACTTACATTTTCTTACTTATATTCTGTTATATATTGTACATTTCCAAGCTGGTCTCCCTGACATTCCGTAATTGATGAAGAAAACATTTATGTAGTTTGTTATACCACAGCTACAAATAACAGGTATTTGACAGGCATTAAGGAAAAATTGACATGAAAAGAGAAACAACTTTATATTTTATTTGACTTGGTCGATTTAAATGTTTTTTTAAACTTGACACTATCATTTTGTGTTCTGTTTGACAAGTAATCAGAAATTAAAAATCTTTGGTTAAAACAAAGTCTACTTTAAACATCTAAAAATTAAATACTCCTTGAAAAAAGAAATAATTCAGTATTAGGCGATTAAATATTAAAATACTTTGCATGTGGCGGAGTATACTTAACCAATCTATAGAAATAAAATGGGGTTTAAAGTCCTACCCAAATATATTTTCTGGCGTGGTTTTTTTTCCCCTTGTCAGTGGTTCTGGACGGAGGGTCTGGCATGGACAGCTGTCTAGTTGTTCGGATGCGACAAAAAACAAGGTCCCGTGTACACATTTTCATGCATGTAAAAGATCCATTGGCAGTTGGAATTCAATATAAGAGTAGGCCGTAGTGCCGCAGTCAGGACAAAATTTCACTTATAGAACTCTGTTTGGCATATGCCCGTCTTCATTATCCCAATCGGAGCAGAACAGTAGGACGCTAAACCCCATTTCATTTCATTTTGAGAAATTTAAATGCGTATTTGTTTGAATTTTATAATATTTTATTCTATTATTTTACTTGACATACCTGAACACATTAATTACAATTGATTTTTGTTACCTAGATATAGGTTAATCTTTTAACCTTTATGAATTATAATTTAAAATCAATTTTACCTGTTGTATTTAAGCATAGAATATTTTTGCCTATTTAACACTTAAATTTTCTTGGTCATATGTTTATTTTAAAATATCAGTGTTTTCTATACTGAAGATATTAAAAAAAAAATTAGAGTACTTAATACTTAATGATTATTACAACTTACCACTTTATTTATTATAAATATATTAAAATTTAAAGTTATTATTTAAAGTTGAAATAACTTATTCTATAATTTTTTATATTTTTAACTGGTTATTGTATGTACTTATATCTTTACTAATCTAATTCATATTTACTTGGTATTCATTCCATGAAATAGTTTGTTTTTCATTTTAGTTCAAATAGAGCATGTAGTGTTTATATAGATATAAAAATTATGACATGTGTATTTTGCTTTAAACATGTGTCATTTTGGGGGACACAGAATTGCTTGAGAATCATATTTTTGCTGATTTGAAAATTATTAAAATGATTGAAAATACTAAAAATGAAATAGGAAGATTCATTGAAAATGTTTTATAATTTTGAAGTAATCATGTCTGAAATATATGTTTATGTTACATAATATAGAGTTCTGGAAATAAATTTGTTGCCAGAGATTTTTTCATAATCAACAATGGATAACAGCAGCCTTAAACCCCAGTCAGATTGGGGTGGCGTCCTTACGGCGCCAGTAAATGGTCCCAGACCGCGTCAATATAGTCATTAGCGTTGTAAAAGTGTGATGGAAACGCGGATATCGTGCTGTGGTCTCTCATGTTCAAAACAAACGCCAAGGTGATGCGATCTGACCTAGAAAGCTGTGAGGAGGCGACTTTTTTCAGGTTTGTAATTTTTTGGGGACATTTTCTCGTGTTGTGTTCACGTTTGCCGGCGACCTTGTGTATTTTCTGGTCGCCTTACGGTCGGTGCGGCGCAATAAGGACGCCGCCCGGTCTGACGGGGGCTTTAGGTTGATTACTATAGAAACCGTAAAACATACAAATTTTGAATAATGATAGTTTAGCATTGTCATTAATTTTATTTTATATATAGTTCAGTATCTTTTGATAGAAATGAGCTTGGTTGATAAAATACTTTCATGTACTGTAAGACCAAGATTTACTTTCTTATGAAATGATGGCAACAGGAATTTTATTGTGATAAATTTGTACATATCTTGAAACTATTGATTTTTTTAGTCTAAGAATGTTAAGAGTATACAAACTATGACGTCAATACTTTATCGACTTGTTAAAAACTATAAAATTTAAAATGTTTATTCATCACCATTATTGTATTGTATTAATGAAATAAAAAAAAAGATATAAAATTTGTTGGTATGAAAATTTCGAGCGCTGATTGTCATTTGTGGCATTTTGAAAACCCATGAGGTTGGGGAGGTTGAGCAGACAACCGTACTCCTTGTTAGCACAAGCTTGTGATGGAAACTCAGTGACAGACCTTATAATCTAAAGCGCACCACCCATCCCCTCACTTAACCATAAACTTTAATCTTGCAACTCTGGATCACGACAACGAGTGAGAAGGATGTTTACACAATCATGTGAATGCACTACTTACTAATTCTCTCGAACAAACAAAAATTGAATTGGACACGATTTTTTGGTGATGACATGGGGTATCAAATGTGGCTTTTAAATAACAAGGGTGGGTTTAAAACTCATACAATTCTGTAGAAGATGTCCTGAGTTTTACACCTGAATATCGTCAACGTGCCATAATACAAAGGAGCACCACATTACCATCCTGAGACGTTCGTTTGGGTCCAGAAGAGATCCACCAATTAAACCCTGGACGGCAAAGCGTGATAATGCCTCCACAAAACCAGCACATTTATACGGCAACATCTGCCAGATCGCACACTGTCAGCTTCCCGACTAGCTGCTATTGGGGGAGGTTCATATAAGCTGCATGCCCAACAGGATCGCATTGAACCAATTCTGACTACTCCCTTACTGACTTGAATTTAACCCTGTATGCCTTTGTGTCACTGTTAATTAAAATTGTTATGACCACCATGGGTTGTTGTGATATTTTCTTGTATGGGCAAATGATGCCAATAATCACATTACAGCTGCATTTATGTCTCCCCAGCACATTCCATTCATTGCGTCTCTGTATATTATCTTAGACATACCATGAGTGAGATGTTAGATAATTGGACATCACAAGTCTGAGAGATTTGACATTATATGACTGAAAGATTGACATTACAGGTCTGATATGAAATGATTGTTTGTTAGATTCAACAGATAAGATATTTATTACATAAAACAACTATTCGAGTGGCATTTTGCGATTGAACACATTTACAATAACAACACATTTTATATGGAAAACAATCACTGTAAAAAATAAAAATAAAAATTGTACTTGAAAAACGATAAGAGAATACTTGTCGAAACGTTGTGCTATATGTTTATAAACTAGTGATTGTTTTCCATATAAATTGCGTTGTGTTTTCTTACATAAATCAACTAGTTGAGTATGTAATTATCAAATAAGATTTGAAAGAAATTATAAATACTGCGATGGTAGATAGACTGCCCTCAGAAAGAAGAAAGAAAGGAGTAAAAAAGAGTTAAAGGAGCTAAATCGCTAATATTTTGGACCTAGAAATTGACACAAATGGGTCGCAACGCAAACAATAATGTAATATGAATTTATATAAATTGATTTACATTCAATCCTTTCTGTTTTTACTGTAATTTCTAATCAGTTAGGTTTCTCAATCAAATTTCAATCTCTAGCTTCTGGTTATTCCAGTCTACGCAGATAGTATTTATTGGGCATGCTCTCCAGATAAGAATATAGCGTCAACGTTTGACATGACTTGTGGAATATGCCTAGCCTCGTTTTTCAAGTCCCTTATTACAAATAGCGCTGAAACGCATTATGCTACACGATTTGTGTACCAATTGTAAAATGTTTATTTTGTCTTAAATAATGGATATCAAAAGGCCATCTTTTCCCGGTAAGATCACAACATCAGTGTTGATTTAAATCGACAAATAAATCGTGTTTTCAATGTCGAAGATTTTGGATGATATTGAGTTAAAGACTTAGCTACTTTAAAGATGCATTATGTACGATTAGATAAAGAGATGACTGTTCTTGCTATATTAGTTCGAAAAAAGATACTGATAAACGGATACTTGAACATCCATTCAAATTACTTTATTCTGAGCCAAGTTATGACTGTTCGAAGATGGAGCGTAGATTGTTTATTATCGTATCCAGTCTCAATTATTCAGTTTAATGTTAGATTTTTAAATCTTGCGAATGTTTTTATCAATTTAAATCTCAGCCGTTCGTTGGTCTACCGAGTTGATTATAGGCTTGTCATGTGAATAAATGTCTAAATAATAGTTTATATAACATTTGAAGCCAAAATGAAGCCCAGCAATCGACAGATTAAGCTCTTATATAATGCAAATGTGTTGTAATGTTGTATGTAGAAAAATATAAACCAAGATAAGCTCATATTAAAAATAATAATATATTAATGCATTTTTACTCATTTTCCACTTGCTGTTACGAATGATTTTTATAAAATCGAAGATGCGACACGAGAGAAAGTTGCCGATGTGTAAATTCTATATAACTACATTGTGAAGATCCAGGGTGAGATGCGTCCCAGCCTAAAACACGTTTAATATAAATTACTAATAGAGCTTAATTTCCAACATATTTTCACTTCAACAGATAGACAGGAAAGTATTATTGTTCTGTTATCGTTCAGACTGAAGTAACAGTGTCTATTGATCCTCAACGATTTCCGATAATTACAGTCGGAGTTATGACCCTTGATCGCACTTTTAACAAACAACTTATGATGGACGCTCTAATGACTCAAGATTGCCTTTATGTACTGTCCTTGATTAGTTTTAAAACATCCAGAAAAAATGGTGTACAAGTGTTGTGCATTGTCAACTAGCTCTTAGTGAGGCGGCCAATTAAGCCATCGTCTGCTTGGTCCATGCGCAAATACGCCCGCGCATGGACCAAGCTGGCGATGGCACAGTCAGGCGTTCCAAAGTGTTGTTATAGTTATATTCAGTGTCATCGTTCAGTGTAACTTTACCTTTACCTGCAATTTACAAAATAGTATGCCATTTGCTAATTACCATACCTCAAAAGACAAGAACGGCAACATTTGAGACTTTTCGGTTTCATACAAACTAAGCATGACGTTAGGCCCTATTCTTATAAACGGATAATGATTACTTTATTCTCACAATCGTTAACGATTTTATAATGTCAAAAACATGCCACTCTACAAAAAAAGAATTCAAAATGTGTTAATGTTCCTGGCAATCGATAAAAAGTACCTGACATATTAGATAACGATATTGTCTGAGCATGATGTAATATATTGTTCTAAAGGAACTAAAATCAGGGGCGGATCCAGGAATTTTTGCAGGAAGGGGGTTTGCCAGGTTCCCGAGGCAATGTATCCCCCCCCCTCCGCCATGGTCTCTATCGTCATTTTGGCGTATATACATACACATTTAGCTTTTTAAACAGAGAAATTCAACACCTCGTTTGACGTCAATTTTTATTATGAATAAATACAATGACATTGTGATTCAATTTCATGGATGCAAAGCATTAATTGTGATATCACATAATGTCTTTATCATTATCTCGTGCTTTGAGTGCCCATCCTGTCCCACATCTGACGATAAAGGATAAAGCACACGGCCGAGGAACTTTATGTAACTGAGCAGGGGGGGGGGGGTCGACCCCCCCCCCCCCCCTGGATCCGCCCCTGAAAATCTGACGCGTATCTGGCGCAATAGGGCGAAGGTATTCCTGTGATGTCACTGTCTTTCCATTTGGCGTCGTGTATCTTTATTATCCTGGTCATCACCGTTGCCAGGAAAGCCGGTGATCAGGACGTACACTCAGGGACGTAACTAGCTCAGAGCAACGAGGGCGGCGGGGGAGTGTTCTCGGAGGGTGCTGTAAAATGTATATCTATTGTTTTATGGTCGACAATTTTTTCACTGTCCCCAATGCGCAGCCGTTTTGAAGGTGTAAAAGAACGTCGTCATTCGCTACCCCATGGGCTGTCGCTGAAAGTAGTGCTCGGAATTTGAAATTGATCGCTGCGCGACAATGGCTACTCGCCATGTGGGGCCAGGCCTCCAGTGGATGGTCTTGGTGTTGCGGTTATTATCCGATCATTTAAATTTATACACAGTGTACAGAAGGATGCGCAAGGACAATTTTTAAACTTTTATTTTTTTCGATTTTTAACATACTGGTAGGTATGGTACCTGCGCGTTAATATTGTTTTTAAATCGATAAACTGTTCCTAGTTTCTGGGTGTCTGAAGAGCATAGTTGCAAATTAAGTTGCTGACATTTTCTTCTGAAGACATTTAGTTATTTGATGATAGAATGAAAGATGGTGTGTTGAATACCTTTTACAATTCAGCAATTTTCGAGGGGGCGCCAAAGCTCAAGAGGGCGCAAAATCTCAAATCCAAGAAGCAAAGTAAAACAGTCTCGAGTAGGGAGTCGAACGAAGATTTTGACATGCCCCAGAGAATCGACATGGCACATGTAATTGACGCAATATCTCATGATATTACATTTCTCTTATTAGACAATAAATGAATGAAAGTTTATTAAATATGAAATGAAATGGGGTTTAACATCTTACTGTTCTGCACCGACTGGGCTAATGAAGATGGGCAAACGCCATACAGTGTGCTGTGCGGAAAATTTACCCCCGGCCAGCGGCACTACGGCCTAGCTTATATCGAATTCCAACTGTCAACGGTTCTTTTACGTGCATACCAACGTGCATACCAATGTTGTCCCTTGCCACACACCTTCCGTCCTAAAGGGAACCACGCTGGAAATCCCGGATGAACTTCCGAGACCGCCAGGTTAGCGAACCAACGTCTTACTCACTGAGCCACATCGATCCCCTTCCTAAATATGAAACAGATCAGTAGACATAACTGCAAAAATGGGAATTACATGATTGACATTTACATTATACGGCAGAAAGATTAGAATTACATGTCTTAAAAATGTAAACGATACAGCTTGTATCTCTTAAAGGGTTGAATTTCCTGACAAATTGTGTTTTAAAAGAGGGCGAGGGTTACAGCACCCCAACCCCGGCACGTTTTGAGGTGACTACTAAATATTTCTACTCTAGTTACGCCACTGGCAGCTGACAGCACTATTTGGAAATCCACGTTAAGAGATTATAGTCCCGAAATGACCTAGTTTGTGTTGAATGGACGTTAGATCTACCAGTTTTATGTCATCCATTTTAAGTGATTATTGTCTACGGCCTATTCTTACATCGAATTCCAACTGCCACCAGATCTTTTACGTGCACACCAATGTGTACATGGGACCTCGTTTTTTGTGCCATCCGAACGACAAGACAGCTGTCCTTATGAGGCCCTCCATCTTACACCACTGGCAAGGGGAAACTGCTAGAGTAATAATGCCATCTGATTCATTTTCAGGGAATAAGTAGACTGTTTGCGTGATCTTGTCATTTGAAACTAATGGAGCGTTTAACTGAAGGTGATCTAATGATAAGACAAGGCTTCCTCTTGAGACATATCCTTAACACAGTTCTATCAAAAATAACATTTTAGTTCTAGACGAGTCTCGTCGTGTGCTGAATTAATGTTATTTCTTTTAAGCCCAGAAAATAAAATTTCCGTTATGCCTGCGAATCAGCCTAATAAATGAATATCATTAAAGAATTGTATTTGTTGGGTCGCTATCCTGGAGGTCCGGTGTTCGATCCCTGCATTGGCCGAGAAAGTTCATTCAGATTTTCCGGCGTGGTTTCCCCTTGTCAGTGATGCAGGATGGATGGCCTGACAAGGAGAGCTGTCGAGTCGTTCGGATGGGACGAAAAACCGAGGTCCCGTGTACACATTGGCGTGCACGTAAAAGATCCCTTGGCAGTTGGAATTTGATATAAAAGTAGGCCGTAGCGCCGCTGCCCGGCAAACCCGTCTTCATTAGCCCAGGTTAGGAGCAGAACCGTAGGACGTTAAACCCCATTTCATTTCGTATTTGTTGGGTACTAGTATACTTCTATCCTGGCTGTTAAACGAAATATTTGTATCGTGTTTTGTGATTCAGTTACGTAAATAAACATCCTCACAATACACAATAATCATTTTCTTTATCGTTTGTTTGGTGTTATTTAAATGTTGGGGTTTAATCTTTATTATACTGGCGGTTCAGCCGAATGTAAAAGAACACTCTTGGTGTTGCGAAATGCGTTCCTGTCTAATGTGGTGAGTGATATTTAAAATGTCGACGAACATCACGTACAATATGTCCTCTTATAGTAAGCATTCTCTGCCTTGAATACAACTGCCGACACTACTCAAATAAACATGGCCTTGTCATTTATTTTTATCTTTCTCTTATCGTTTGTTATTTAAGTACAATTATTCAGTCATCATTGAAATTGTCCAGACGTTCTAGAGACTTTGATAATATAAAGATCATTAAAAGGTGACACGTTCAAGAAAAAATCGAACAATCTGTTTCTGGGTCTATCTTAAATAAATTCAACCATAGACATTGAGTTCTGTCGTGTACTTCCATGTAATTCTATACAAACGATACAGATGTTCTGTTTTTGACACATTTTTTGGTTTCTCAAAATAGGACTGTTAATCAATGTCATCCATTTGTCCCAGGCCCGTAACTAGGGGTGGGGGGGCGTCCCCCAGCAAAAAGTTTCGCCCCCCCCCCCCTGTGAAAAAATTGTCGACCATTAAAACAATAGATATACATTGTCCGTCAATTTTACAGCACCCCCTGAGAACACTTCCCGCCCTCCTTGTTGCTCTGAGCTAGTTACGTCCCTAATTAGTTCGCAACCATTAATGCAAAGGGATGGTGTGCGGGGGAGGGGGATGTTGCGGACTCAAGCGGACACTCATGGCCTCTCGACTAGATTGTCCCAGGCTCGAATCCAGGCGAGGACCGGAAAGAACCTTGGTATTTTTTAAAGCCCGATTCCCATTTTTAAGGGCAGAAAAGTGATGCCCACGCGAGACAACGGCGGGTAGGTCCTACTTTGAAAAATTATAAAAATATATTTACTTGTAACAGAAAAAAACGCGGAAGGGAGCACCCCTTCCTTCAAAATATCTAGTCTTATCTTAGGAGTGTTCATGGAAGTATTATTAGTAGCAGTACTTGTTGTAATTTCTAAGTTATATTATCTCAAGGAAATATCATTTTAATGATATTTATATGTATATCAGTAAATGAATAATTGGGCTATGTCTAAATATTAAAAAAAAACCGTATAGTTTTCCAACGAAAGCATAGGATGTCGCCCCTGATGGTGCTTCGAATACTATGACAGATTACTGACCCTGATCACATTAGCCTAAATAAACCCGGAGGGGGGGGGGGCTTATGCAACAAACGAAGAAATGCAATTGCCCGAAAAGCTTTGTTAAATTAAATATTAATCCGTTTTCCAGAATTTATTGGCGTTTTGTCAATTGTACATGTTCGTACATTAAGCGGGCGTTAAATAAAGCTATTTCACACACACACATAACGTTAAGAGGAAGAAAATAATGCATGTAGGATGTGGCGATCGGTTTTATTGCGTCGTCCGCTCTCCACGTCTGACCATATTCCTGAAGCCGAGAAATCCCTCTCTGGCCATTGCTGGATTGGCTTCTGATACTTGAGCTTTTAAGGGAGTGTGTCTATTCTTCCCCTTAAATCAAATCTATCCCAAGTACAGCAACATGACAGCCGTTCGTTTAATCTGGGGTATTCCCTAAAACTTTGGACAGTGATTTAAAGTATTAAAAACGCTGAAAGTATTGTTCGTCGCCAAACAGTATTGTTTATATTGTATTCGATTTGATAGCCTCGTTTGTCACGCAATTAGTTTTTCTACACTATTCTGTTTTGGACAGGTTAATTGGGCATAATAAAATCGTGAGTCATGACGTAACGTTATGTAAACATTTTGGTCCAATTTGGAGCTCTGTTTAAAGCGTAATGTTATGCAGTTATCTATTGGTTGTTAATCGGGCTATTGACCAGTCATAATTTGGAACAGAAATTTGCTTCCTTTACAGCGGTGTTAAGTGAGATTAGGTATAATCAAACGAAACACTGCGAAGAGTATGCGTCCTACAGACGATCCATGGTGCTACCCCCCATCTCCCTAATCTCCCTTCCTATCCCTCCCCTCATCTGGCAAAGAGAAATCAAACTTGAAATTTCCGAAGGTATTCTGTCGTGTAATTTCTTTAAAATAGGAACTGTGACACTATTCTCTTTGTAAGTTTTATCTGTGTTTTATTTTGTGGGGGTGGTCGATGGTGACAATGTCAGAGATATATTATACAATTATTCATAGGAAAAGAAACAAACTATAGTTGAAGTAAATGTCAATGAAAGAGTATATTCTCACATTAGTTATAAAGGTCGCTCGTTTACATGATTGTCATTGAGTCGAGAGAAAATAATAGCCGTTTATTTCGAGAAAATCATATACGTGGCCTTTAAAATGTCAGCTATATGTAACCGGGGCAAATTAAATTCCCTCGAATTAGTTTAAAATTCAAACTTGACAGTTTTACGTAAACCTCTCAGAAAATTTACGGGTATTTAGATTTCCGTGTTTTATTGATTTCTATTTTTAATGAATAAATACATATTCTATAAAAATGGAATCTTTTTTAACACCCTGGTTCTAGCTGTAATAAACACAGCCGAAAGAAGTTTGACATCACGGTTTTTTTACATGGTAAGGGTAATGCCAGAGACCGTGGATGGGTCGGTTTTTTTTGGGGGGGGGGGCGGAGGCGAAACACGCAATGGTGGTTCCGGGTGGCCTCCCCCGGAAAATTTCGAAAACTAGAAGCCCGGAAATGCCATTTCCAGTGATCCGAGACAAGAAACGGGTTATAAAATGATGAATTATAATCCAGATAGGGGTGGGGGCGCCCCTTACTAGATCCGCCCTTGCATGGTCACGTACATGTATTCTCCAATTATTTTTTAACGTGGACCTCGGTTTGTGGACACACCCGAACGACTATGAAACGGTTTCCTTGTGAGCCCTAAGTTCGGAAAGAATTATATTCAGAGAGGTGGTGGGGTGTACCCTTTAATCATCAAATCACCAAGCTTGAGTTATATACATGGGGTTTCTTATAATATTATAATAAATTGCATATATAAATAAATATGAAGACAAATTTGTAGACAAAGTTCACTGTTGTTTCACTCTCTCTCGAAGTACAGTGCAGCTTCACAGTGGCGATACTGTCTAGGCATAGTGCCATTATAAATGAGGTTTTAGTCTCTCTTGACAAAATTCACTGTAATCTCATTCTCTTGATGAGGTGAACTCCCAAAAATGTGTCAACTTGTGTAACTATGAACCATACACATTTTTGCCCTTTTTTTGTGGTATTATTACCTTGCCTTTGCTCGGACTGGATATAACGATAATATACATACACAGTAGTCTTTTGTGGAATGTCTGATTAAACCAACCAAAGGGACTCTTATTTTCGATATATTGTACCCCGAAATCATGCTTTGTATCAGGTTCTTGGGAACCCATGAATTATGAAATGTGGTTTCTGTCCGACAGTCCTGTACTCTGGTGCATACACATTATACTTTACTAAACAGCAAAACAAAAAAAAAAACGTCAGTCCGATTTCAAAATGAGAGAGACATTTTAATCAAATCATTCTAGAAAAGGCTTACTACTAAATGGATCAAAGCAATTTTTAGTGAACAGTATGTTGGCACATTAGTGATTAATTCATCACAATTCCAAGACATTACGAGGAGGTTTAGAGTCTGTACACAATCTATACATCAGTCTGGTGCGTCCACCGCGAGTGTTAATAACAGCAGCACAGCGTCTGTACATGGAGTGGACCAGACGATTGATGACCGCCATTGGCACGCAATCCATTGGCTGTGTTTGGTCTCGGTACGACGTTATTAAGTCTCCTCTGAATTTCACCCCAAAGATGTTCAATTGGGTTTAAGTCCTGACTGGGAGCTGGCCAGTGCATAACGTTGACACCGTTCTGATGTAGAAAGTCCCGAGTAATGGTGGTGTGGGCACGGGCGTTGTCATGCTGGAAAACGTTGTTTCGATGACGTGCGAAATGATCGATGTAGCGCACTGCTTGTGATGCCGCCTCCTCTCCCTGGACCAAGATTTTGGAACACCACAGGACCCACTCTCTGGTTCAGGCCGATTCCACCCCAACTCATTAACCTTGGATCTCCCCATGAGTCTCGTTCCATGACACATTGGTCAGAATAACGCTGGCCACGTCGACGCCATATTCTGGTCCTGCCATCTGCAGTTTATACGCAATACCGACTCTCGTCTGTGAACAAAACAGTTTTCCATTGCCTGTGTCGCCAGTTCTGGTGATGTTGGGCAAATTGTTGACGTCCACGTAAGGTCTAAAGCAATGGATGTTCTCTCTGGTGAGACGTCGGCGCACTGTATCGGTACTGATGGGTCTTCCGTGGTGTTTCCACTGTCTGGCGTGCACATGCTGTTTCAGATGCGGGCCCGTAGCCAGCTCGTAAAATTTGGTGGGGCTATGGAATTTTTTGGAGGGGCTAAGGATGTGACCGACCGCGAAGCGCCGAAGGCTAGAGCCAGGACGGGGGGTATGGGGTTCTTTCCTCAGAAAATTGTAAAAATTTGGTGCTCTCTCCTCGCATCTGAGTGCATGGCCGCAGATCTTATTAAATTTTAGGGGGGGGGGGGGGCGGAGGTGGCGGACGGAGCCCGACACACGGCTCGCGCCGCAGGCGCGAACCTTTTGCGGGGGGTTTGGGGGTCCTCCCCCAGACAATTTGAAAGCAGGATGCCTGAAAACGCCATCTGAGACCATTTCTGAGCATTCTGCAGAGATGAACGTACCGAGAATAATTGGGCATTGTATTATGGCTGAATTTTCTGAAATTTCCTTCTTCCGATTCCTCCCGCTGATATCATCTTGAGGGTAGTAGAGAGTGTCTTTTGATTTACGCGTACAGCTGTAGTATCAAATTTCAAGTGAACTATAAGTATCCTATTCTTCTATTCATAGAATTACAGTATAGGCTGCACAATAGACACCTTATGTTGGCCTACATCGGGTGTAGGCAAATGCCAATATTTGAACCGGCGCCTTGAAGGCGAACTAATAAACAAGGGCCTCTTTTAAACCCGTAACCCGGGTATAAAAGGGCAGGTCCCAGGAAAATTGCGATAAATTATTCGATTTTTTTTTTGGGGGGGGGGGGTGATGCCTGTGTGAAGGGATTCTGCACGTGCTGTCGCACAACATGGCGGTCTTGTCGCCTTGTGGTAAGCCTTGGTCTACCAGTTCGGGGGCGATCATCCGTGGTGTTGGTGGCCCGAAAGCATTGCTGAAGCCTGTAGATGGTCCGAACATTGACCTGGAAGTGATTGGCAACGGCTTGGGCAGTGTGGCCAGCGTCGAGTGTTCCAAGCGCCTGGTTCCTCTGAGCTGTCGTGAGCCGTGGCATGCTGCTGACGTTGTAGTGTGAATTATTCAACCAGGCATGGGGGGGGGGGGCATTTTATAGGGCTGGTCCCGGTGAACAGTACGTGCAGCATGAGTTACATGAAAATCATGGAGAACACATTACCATCTCAGAAGTCAGGCTGCGTTTTTGAGAAGATTTCCTGGGTTAAATTCTGTGATTGGTCACAAATATATATAAAAACATTATGCAATACGTCTATTCAGAGTAACATACCAACATGGCGTTTCTTTTGCTTCTTGCTAATTTCGCCATGGGAGGGTTGAAAGAAAAGAAAATTGATTATCTCATTTTGGTTCACTAAACAGTATATAGTCTACTATTTCTGAACCTGTCTATAATAATATTTTTGTCTTCTAGTCATTTAATTTGTACATAACTTACAGAATTAGAAACATCATTGGAGTTGAAGACGTCGCGAATTTAAAAGGTCGGCAGACGACGTTTTACACCTACTTGTATATCAAAATGTCAATTAAGAACCACGTCTCCGTCTTGTAATCTGTCTCGTGGTATGGACAAACATAGATTTATATACATTTGATGAACTCAGTATTAGTGCAAACTAGATTCCATCGCACCATCTGTTGTTACGATGGGATCCCGTTCGCATCACGTTAGAGAGTGCAGGGCCCTGTTTCTCGAAATCTTAGCTTAAGATAAAATTTTAGATACTTCAATTTTGATTGGCTAAGCACTAAAATCAATCTAATATTATCCAATCAATTTCCTAAAATTTTGATTTTATCGTAGTTAAAATTTTCCTGAAACAGGCCCCTGATACATAATATAATGCTTGTTTTGCACTTGGGAGTCACGGTAGGTAAGACGCTGGCTCGCTAGCCTGGAGGTCTCGGTCTTCATTCGCCCAGTTCGGTGCACAACAGTAGGACGTTAAACCCCATTTCATTTCTGTTTTGCACTTTTATTTTATCATATAAAATGATACAAAGTCATATAATAACCCAGAAAGAAATACGCCAGCACTTTTATAGATTGCTGTTTCCACAAAAGAATTCACAAATGTCAATAATTCAATTATGGTGTCACATGTTTAATTATCTCACAGTTATTCTATTAATCTGATCTTTTACTAGGGTCTAACTAAAAAAAACTGGGACAAAACGGTGTCTGGCAATTAAAAGCGTCTAGTAGTTCGAATGGAACAAAAAACCGTGGTGCACCTGTGTACTCGTTGGCGTGCACATAAACGGACCCGTCTTCATTAGCCAGGCTGGTGCAGTGAAGTTGTGTGTAAAAAAAATCATTTGTTTTCTATTTCGTCTGTACTAGGATGCATTAACTAACTGAATATGGTGCATTCTAACTATACCTAGTTTGTACAATACCAAAGACGAAAATATGATCTAAAGACACAGATGAGGTGAATGGTGTTAAAAGTCCTTTGCCAATAGGCAGTTGCAACTTATATACGACCCATTCGAACAACTGGATACGTTTTTAGAAGTATCGCAATTATATACGACCCACCCGAACGACTGGATACGTTCTTGGTAGTATCGCAATATTGATTTGCTACACACTTCAACTGTCAAAAAACTTGTACGTCTTCTGTTGGCAGATCTTACAACAAATTACTTTAATCTGTCAGCCATACGTATTGATCCTTCCTGCCGTTCTTGATTCTTTCCTTCGCTAGTGTATTCAATTATATATGCACATCATTTCTGTTTTCTACAGCTGTAAAATGTCAATGGATGTGAATAGGTGAAGAAACTGAAAGCCATTTGCATTGGCTATGGTAATGTTTTTGGCCGAGATAAAGCACCTTTGATCTGTCTGTCGACACCTCCATAACTACAGGATCGGTGGGTTTTAGAAATTATTTATATACACATGTAAGGGCGAACGCACGGAGACCCCCCGCCCCTCCGACACACACACTCACTTCATAACCACGAAAGCAGTGGTTTAAAAAGTCCTTTATAGACATGCACCTAACAAGTATTGACGAACGCAAGAAGAAACTACAGCCTCCCTCTCCCTTCTTGAATAACTGAACTTTTCAGTCCGTGCTTATTAAAAAAATCCGTCAACCAGAAGAGTAAATAACCAATTTCTGGCGTTAGTTTCTGGCGGTTGTGCATATAGTCCGTAAGCATTTCAGGTTGTGTTTTATATGTTAACCAAAAGCATCTGAATAACGGACGCGGGTATTTTAGTCCACTTTGGTTGCATATTTGTGAGTGGGTATAGTGGGCGTAGTAAGCTTCTTAAAGTCTTAAAATATTACCATGGCCTGTATTCAATTACTACAACCTTTCCATGGATATACTTTTTTTATAATCTTCTAAATGCCAACCATGCTTTCAGGGAAATTACGCTTCTAAACCAAAATCGAGAAGTTTATTGCCCTAAAGTGAAAGATTTTTACTTCTTCATTTATTAATGAATTATAAAATGATCAGTTTATTTCACTATATTAAAGGCGCCAAACCTCTAAATTAATATTATTCATAATACTGAAAATTAAAGGCACGAACTAGAATTCAATTTTGGCCGATTTCAATTGATGCTATTGTCTTAACTTGAAAATATGTGATTCTAATATACAATATTTAAGACACAATGAACATTTTTAAATCACTATAAGACTCGTGTAGTCGATGGACGTAATAGTTTCGAGCAATGCCTAATTGGATTGTTCAAATTGGATTGTTCGCGTATTTCACCGAACATAGGGGGGTTGGATGGCCGAATGGTTAACGCGTGCGCGTTTGATCACAAAGTCTGTTATTGAGTCAAGTGGCGTGATTTTGAATCCCCGCTTGTGCGTGACAAGGAGTAGGGTCGCCTGTCCTACCTTGTGGGTTTTGTCCCGGTCCCCCGGTTTCCAGTCCACCCACTGCTAAAGACCCCTGCGCGCAAGCGAATTATTGAAATAAAAATGAACCATGTGTTGGACCCGAAATGACCTAGATTGTGTCGAGTGGACGTTACCCCCCCTCTCTCTCTCTCTGTCTGTCTCTCTCTCTCTCTCTCTTTACGTGTTTTAACAGATCACGAATTTTTGTTTGTGGATTCATTGTTAATTTATACTTAAAAATGTTTACTCGTGTTATGCATAATTGTGTCTAACGACAAGATAATACACGTCGAAACGTCGCACTATTAAAGTTGCTTGTAATATCCATAAAACTGTGCTATCTATTTTTGTGCCAGTTGGACCAGGAACTGGTCGCTGACCGCTATTCATCTTCTTCTTCTTGGGGTGACGCTATTTGAAAAAGCCTAAGGCTCCGTCAATTCAAGCCCGATCAACATTGAAAATTTGGCATGCTTGTTCCTTGAACAATTCTGCATCGATTTGGTGAATTAGATTTTTGAATTTCACCCAACAAGATGGTCAGTTCCTGGTTCATAGTATACCATCGTACTTGGTTTTTGTTTTTGATTTGATATACCAAATTTGTCATATAAAATTCAGATTCCTTCCAGAAATTCTCCTCGAGATTAGTCATCTGACACCTAGGTGATTGAAGATTGTTACAAAAATGCTTGAGAATAGAAAGTCGCTTTGAACCAGAAATTAATAGCAAAAGAATGCTCTACAGAAGATTTATTGGAAGGTGGAAAATCCAAGTTGTTAATTCTAAAACGCATCAGCAGCGATGCATTCTTTGATATATCTTTATACTTGGTATGAAACAGTGCCATTTACTAGGGAAGTGAAAGAAGTTTGAATTAAATTACAGTCCATCGACCCGATGTTATTCATGAATTGGCATCTAATAGATGTGGTGGATCAAAGCATGTGAACCATTCACTTTAACTAGATTTTCTTAGCTATACTGGTGACAAGCTGGAAACCGCTAGCGAGCAGAGGGCCATTAAAATCATATTACACTTACTGAGTTAATCTTTTAAAGAGACGGGTGTTAAAATCGATACGAAAATCGGCAGTTTTATGAGGTAAAAGGAAACACGTAGATACAGAAAATATCTTGATGTTATAAAAGTATGATCCTATGGATGGAATGAAAATCCTGTTAAAGGTCTGACTCTTGCTCTAAGAAACTAACGAACAAATACTTTCAAAACGTTTACCATTTCCCCCTCTATAATGAGAGCGAAATAAGCGCGATTTATATGGGTTTTTTTTATAAGCATGGATAGCCATATACATCTACTAAAATATATAGGCCTAATATTCATATTTAAAAAAAAAAAACAAGTCTAATGAATTCTCTCTCACTGCACACACGGTGTTGTAAGGGCCTATCCTTTTAATTTCAGCGGTGTCAAGCCGAAATATTGGGGGGGGGGGGAGTGAAACTTTTGAGTCTAATTTCCATCCCATTCTGCACGCAGAGATTCATCTATCTACTTCGTTCAAGCGGTGCTAACTGTTGACTAGTACTGTAGGCCTACTTTAGTAACGATGTCTAATGGGATTAGCCAGACATCATTACCGTAGTAACCAACTGTAGACAGTCAGACAGTTTGGTATGTTTCCATCAGTCTCCATGTATTCAAAATAATCACCGGTTGATTTTTTCCAAAAACCAGATACCACCATTTGGGCTTTTATTTGTTAAACCGTGTCATTTAGGATTACATTAATTTGGACGCTCGCGTTTTGTAGCCTGACTACATCAAAGGGAGTTAATTCCAACCCAGTAAAACTCTCTTAGCTAGAGTCACAATTTGTATGGAAACCAAAACAAATATGGCGGCAAGATTTTAATAAAGACAGAAGAACAAAAAGTTATTCCCATGATTAAGACAGTTCAAATTTATCGGCAAAACAAGGTGGTCGAAAAAGGTAGTAATACACCCATGGGCGTTATTAGTATGTTGTCATTCGTAACTGTCCACTCCTGGCACACATGAAATGAAATAGGCAAAACCCTTGCCTTAGGCTTATTCAAGGTAAACTGACACCATCTTGTTGCATAGTCGTCTCAACACCAACAAGACTAAGATATTTTTTCCCAACACAGAATAGTGGCCCTTGGATATACAAACGTCCAAAATAAACTCTTATTACTCACAATACACTATTAATCTATTTCACTGTCACTGTCAGTACCTGAATAGCCTACACGGGGGGGGGGGGGGGGTAGGTGGCCGAATGGTTAGCATGTACGTGTTGTATCATAAGGCCTGTCATTGAGTCAACTGGCGTGGTTTCGAATCCCCGGTTGTACGTGACAAGGAGTAGGGTCGCCTGTCCAACCTCGTGGGTTTTCTCCGTGTCCTCCGGTTTCCTCCCACTGCTAAAGACCCCTACGCGCAGGCAAATTATTGAAATAAAATTGAACAATATGTTAGTCCCGAAAAGTTATCAGACGCCAGGGAGAGAACAGATATTTCGAGCTACGTGATATACAATGCCTTCTCAAATCAAACACTGTTTTAATTTGTAATAATCTGAACCAGAGTGATGTGTCATTCACAAAATGGTAAGTTTGTATTATTTTAATTTGCTCTGCTTGAAATAAATTGCAAAATACAGAACGATTTAAACTTTATATTTTTTCTGCCCACAGTTTGAATATATTTTCCAATCATCTAAATTTTGGGGCATATTTCTTTATATTTTATTTTTTATCAAATTTAAAAAAAATGCTCATTTAATTAAAGTTGAACTAATTTGTACTTTGGGTTATACCTTCTCCTTTTGAAAAAAAAGACTAATAATTCTCTAGTATCGATTCAGATTATACTCATTAGGGATAGTTCATTGTGTTACAGTTGAATTGTTAATTTTGTAATAAAATGAAATACATTAAATTATTTTGGTATCTCACATGACTGCCTTTCTCTACTTTATGTAGATAATTTTCATTGAATGGAATAGGCATAGAATTTTATATCTCAGATTGACCTTTAATTTTATATCTGTACAGATTCAAAGGATTTACAGGAACTCTTAAGAACTAGTACTGACAAATTGCTCAAGAATTAAAGATGTTCTCACTAAGTTGATAATGCTGGAAGTCATCAAGGGTGTAATTCCGAGTTTTAACAACATGCCAAGACAAATTGCTCAATTTATGGCTTTAAATTTTTGTTACCCTTCTAGTGTTGTATTGTAGCTTTTAATCAGAATTCAAATTAATTAGTTAAAGTAGCTAAGTCTCGAACTCAATATCGTCCAAAATCTTCAACATTGAAAACACGATTTATTTGTCAAATTAAATCAACATTCATGTTGTGATCTTACCGGAAAAAGATGGGCTTTTGATATCCAATATTTAAGACAAAATAAACATTTTACCATTGGTACACGAATCGTGTACCATAATGCGCTTCAGGCCCAGTTGTATCAAGAGACTCGAGGGACGAGGCTAGACACATTGCACCAAATCAAACGGTGTATGTAGACTGGAATAACCAGACGCTAGAAATTTGCACTCGGTTGAGACTGCTGGCTTATTTCGCCGAACATAACTGATTTGAAATTGGAGTAAAAACAGAAACCATTGAATGTAAATCAGTTTATATACATTCATATTACAGTATTATATGCGTTGCGACCCACTTTTGTCAATTTCTAGGTCCCAAATGTTAGCGATTTAGCTCCTTTAAACATGCCCGTTTATGATTGGAAGCCACATTAAAGTTTTGCCCAAATGAATAATCAACAAAATTTGCCTGAAAATCATACTTTTGCTGATTGCTGCCTGATAATGTCTTTCGAGTTCACAAGTATTTTAAACTAACTAAACGCTTTGAATAAATAAGGTAATTGGCAGGCAATAGTGATCAATGTTAAAAGGTATTAAGTACATTATGGTTTATTTATTTATTTATTTTTTTTATTTTATTTGTCAGTGTAAATATGTAAGGTATTCTTTCGGAATTTGTACATATTAGGAATTGTATTGAAATGTATAAATTACATGGAGATGAATTTATATAAGCTTCGGCTTGTTTTCTAAATCCAATCCATTATATCATTATTGTAAATACTCAAGTTGTACTCAAAATAAAATATTGTTTAAACTATAATGTCGTTTTCCTGTAAAAGGACATCTTTAGTCTCTCAATCCCTCGTCTATAGACACACCTTTTTGGTGCCAAAGATTAATAAGTTTACAAGGCTTTTTTTCTAATTAGCTAAGGCTATCTAATTATTTCATGCAGAATCTACACTAGTCAGCTGGATAATATGGCAGAAGCTGTTAAATGTCACTTAGCTTTATTCTCCCCAATAAAAAGACTGTGTGACTGATACCCAGATAAAACTAAAAGTATTATTTTGTCCACCTGTTGTCTACAAGACTCTCATCAGCAGCTTTTATTGTCATTGGACCGCCCCGCGTAAATAGCCGACGACTGAAGCGTTAAGCCTATGCTGTGTACTGTTGTATTGATTTAATTCAATATAAAGCATAGAGGAAAAGCTGGTGGTATTTCAAGCCTACGTTGTCATTGTTATGCTAATATATTGTAAATGGAAGAAATATACAGTTAAGCTGTAGGTGTCGTACTGTCGTCTATAACGCGACATAGCCGTGTGTTGTAATGTTGATGGCTGACTTGTCTGTGATGACAGTGTTGTGAGATTATTACTTGTACAACTTTGTTTATGTTTTTTTGTTTAAAGGATTAACTGGTAATGTGTTTGATGTTTTCTTGTATGTATTCTACAGAATAAGTTTAGAATGAGATATCTTACTATACAGAAGGTAAGTTGACAGCACAACTTTAACTGCTAACAAAGCATTATTTTATTAACAGCTATAGGCCCATATTACATGATGTAAACCGAGATGACATAACATAGTGTGTTTGTTGTATGTTTGAGAAGCAGTAAAGATGCTATAATTGTGATAGTGTACAGGCGCACACTTATCCAACAAAAAGAGCTACATAGACTGTATTTGTAAACTATAGTCATTTTTAAGTCGAATTGAAAAGCCTTGATATGTCAAATACTAACACTTAATGACGTCTTTAGGCAAAATAATCACTGGTATATTTTAGGCCTAGGCAGATAAATATTGGAATTTTTGATGAATGGAAAAATTCGCTGATCATATGTGGTGTAGTTGAATTTGTGTTGCTCCAGGTGGTCATGGAGTCTCCCCCACTCCACCCCATTAAAACAAAATACATATAACAAACAAACTGTTAAACAAAAAAAAAAAAGTTTTTGCATAAAAA
Organism: Patella vulgata; assembly: GCF_932274485.2. Classification (NCBI taxonomy): domain Eukaryota; kingdom Metazoa; phylum Mollusca; class Gastropoda; family Patellidae; genus Patella; species Patella vulgata. The sequence continues at coordinate 14,162,809 of NC_065885.2, forward strand.
AAAAATATTGTGTCGGGCAACTTATTCATCTACTGTCCCAACAGAAAAACACTTATTTTTCATAATGCAGTAGGGGAGCCAAAGTGGCTCAGTCAAAGGCACTGGCTTGCTTACCAGTGTTGATTCCAGTGTTGGCTGAGAATGTTCCTGTGGATTTCTCAACATGGTTTCAATTGTCAGTCCGTAGTGCAGGACAGAGGGCCTGGCATGTATCAGGGTCTAGCCATTTGGATGAAACTAAAAACTGAGGTCTCGTTTATTTGGAGTTCTATGAAAAGTAGCTGGAAATGCCCACTATCCGAACAAAGTTTCCCCCATAGGACACTGCCCCTGTTTTCATTAGCCTGATTGGTGCGGAAATGTAGGACATTAAGATGCCATATCATTATCATTGTGCTGTATCATAAGGCCTGTCATTGAGTCAACTGACATGGTGTCGATTCCCCGGTTGTACGTGACAAGGAGTAGGGTCGCCTGTCCAACCTCGTGGGTTTTCTCCGGATCCTCCGGTTTGCTCCCACTGCTAAAAATCCCTACACGCTAGCGAATTATTAAAATAAAATTGAACCATATGATAGTTCCGAAATGACCTAGTTTGTGTTGAGTGGACATTAAACCCCATCTCTCTCTCTCTTTCTCTCTCATTACCATTGTAGTAGACCAAAATTGCCACCTGCCTCATATCCACGCGCCCCTGCTTGCCAAATCCCATCATCCTCATGATCCTCCTGGTTAGTATATATTTTAATACCAGTAGAAAAATCTTTGACTTTTCGATAAGTATATCAACTTTTTTCAAAGTAATTTATTTACAAAACATTTGGATAAATTGGCATGCAGCGATTACTTGTACATTTTTTCTACTATCATGACAGAATTGTAATTGGCAGTTGTAACAAAGACATTAATTATTGGTTATCTTTAGGTCATTCTAGACCTGATTGACGTTGATGTGAAAAGATAAAAGAATGTCTAAGTTTTCTTTTTACCATATTGGTAGAGCATGACACACTGGATCTGTTTGTAATGTGGTCTTTGAGACTTCTGTTCAATCTGTAAAATGGGGCTGGATGGCCAAATGGTTATCACGTACACACTGTATCATAAGATCTGTCATTGAGTCAAATGGAGTAGGGTTGTCTGTCCGACCTCGCAGATTTTCTGCGGGTTCTCTGGTTTCCTACCACTAATAAAGATCCCTACGTGCATGTGAATTATTGAAATAAAATTGAACCGTGTGTTAGTTCCAAAATGACCTAGTTTGTGTCGAGTGGACGTTAAACCCCATTTCTCTCTCTCAATCTGTAAATCTGAAAAAAATGTTAAATAAAATATGAAAACATAATTCAATATCAAGTCCATAATAGATCTTAGATATAAAGAATTTGATCAAACATTATCTAAATAGTCAGATTATAAAGATGGACTAGAACAACCCCTGGTTTCCACCAAGCTACTTCAAGTTACAGTAGTAAAAGGTTGATGGCAGTTATACATGCCATGTACACGAAAGCAGGAACTAGACCCTGTATAATGCTAGCACCATGGAGGAATAACCAACTATCTTTCCTCTATTTACGGACATGTCAGATTTACACAGAGATGGACATGGGGTTTAACGTCCACTCAACACAAACTAAGTTATTTTGAGACTTAAAATATGGTACATCTTTATTTCAATGTCATCTACATTCAATAGAATTCTCTATGATTTCCCAAGTTTTCAGCTGAGATTATTTTATAGATAACATTTTCCTACAGTAGTGAAATTAATGGCATAATGAATAACCATTCCACTTTCAGAAATTATGTCAGAAAATAACAAGCTGAACGGAACAACTCTTCCATTGGAAGATTATGGAGCAACCTCAAAACGACAGTCAGAAGATAAGATCAAAATATTGGACAATGACGAGCTGGTATGTAATCTCTTTTTGATTATTCTTGATGATTTCTATAGAAAATATATCTAATAAGACCCCACTCATGCCAACATCTATACATTAAATATTGGTATATTGAAATAGTGCCCTCATGCATATGATCTTGAAAGCCGTACTTATTATAGTGGTTAACCATTGCTACAAATGTTTTAAAGTTAAATCAGGTCAGAGGGGCAACATATTTGAATATAGATTAGTTTTCTGGTGTGATTGTTTAAGAGTTCTGAGAACCATATTTATTATGCTAGAAAGATTGCATCCTCCTTTACCCAGTGTACTCATTCCGTTCTACTCCACTATACCCTGGGTTAATCCATAGGGTTTCCACGATTTCAAATTATCTGCCCTGGCCTTGAATGTAGCTACAGTCTACGAACCAATCAGAAAACAGTTTACAAACCAATCGTTTTGCCTTCGTTTCTTTAAGGGTAGATAACCATATTCATGTCCATTTACTGAATGATTTATATAAATAATGTATATATTTATAATTTATTTATATTTGATTGTATTATCAAGATCTGTAGTATGTGTTGTTGATTTCAAATATGTATAACATCTATATGTTTGACTTTTGTTATTATTATTACTATTCGTTCTTTGTCTGAAATATGTCATTCTGTTATGTTTATTATTATTGAACTTATACTTGGCAATTTGATTCTCAATAACTTGTCTACGATATCACGTCGACATAAAATTCTGGGAACGAACAAACGATTAATTATAAACACTAAAGACCCTACCTTATTATATGAATGTCTGGCCTTCATTAACATAATATATAATTGGTTGTTAATAATTATGCATTTAGAATAGGCCAACTCCTAACATTGTCCGATGAGAGTTACTTACCTTTGCCAACTTCCTTTTCAAATAACAATTTATGGGATTGGTCGATAAAAATAGCACAATCATCAAGGGCAGATAACTTGAAAACGTGTCTCCCTCATAGATTAACCCAGGGTATAGTGGAGTAGAACGGAATGAGTACACTGGGTAACCGAGGCTGGAAAGATTGCAGCACCTGATCTTCTGGTAAAAAATTCAGCATTTGAGTTGGACTGTTCTTGTGTTGGAACCAGAGCTGACCTTGACACAGGCTCTCAAGGAAAAAGTAGCTTAACTGATGCAGCAAGTGGCTATGTTTTCATTGAAGTTCTAAACATAGCTTTATTTGGGAATCCTCCAAAGAAGACTGACATAGTCAAAGACAAAAATGGAAGTTTTAATTTTGTGCCTGACATGTATTAAGCAAGAAGAGAAATAAGTCCCAGACACAATATGGGGCACTGGAATTGTGCCAGTGATATCTGGCATATTTTCAATCTTGGGCCCTCCCTGTTTTCCATTCCCAATCCATACAGCTTCCAGGATGTTAAAACTATTTGTATTCTGTTTAAGAAAAAAAGAATATTGCAGTCAATGGCGAATATCAATTAACGTAAAAATGCGTACACTCCCAGTTGTAACTTTAATTAGATGGGATTTACATTAGAGCATTAGCCTTAATTATTACCCAGATGTAATCATAAATATTCTCTGTATGATCAGTAGGCAGTATATAGTCTGATCATCTATATATTATCAGTGGTTCCAGGTATATTGTAGAAAATAAAACCATTATCCTTTGTATATCCTATTTGTATATCCTAGGGAAATGAAATGGGGTTTAATATCCTACTGTTCTGCTCAGACTGGGCTAATGAAGACGAGCATACGCCATACAGTGTGCTATGAAGGAAATTTTGCCCTGTCAGCGGTGCTACAGCTAGCCTACTCTTATATCGAATTCCAACTGCCAAGATATCTTTTATGCGCAACCTAATGTGTACATGGGACTTTGGTTTTTCGTCCAATCCGAACGACTAGACAGCTGTCCTTGTCAGTCCTTCCATCCTGCACCACTGACAAGGGAAAACCATGCCGGAAAATCGCAGTGAACTTTCTCGGATCAAACCTGCGACCTCCAGACTAGTGACCTAACGTCTTACTCACTTAGCCAGCATGGCTCCCTTATATTCTAATCTGGTATTTCTTCTTTTATTCGCAAATTAACATGTATATTGTGTAAGATTGATCTTTCTGTTCATTCATACATTATTTACTAGTAAAACTCAATACATGTCAATATGTGAGGATGTGAGGTAATCATCCAGCTTCACTATTAGAGAGAGAAAGAGAAATGGAATTTTAACGTCCACTCGACACAAACTAGGTCAATTCGGGTGTAACACATGGTTCAATTTTATTTCAATAATTCGCTTGCACATAAGGGTCTTTAGCAGTGAGATGAAACCGAAGGACCCGGAGAAAACCCACAAGGTTAGACAGGCGACCCTACTTCTTGTCACGTACCACCTGGGGTCTCACTATTAGAGACAGTAAAACACACAGATCTTTAAGATGTATTTTGTAAGTTTCAGATAGAGTTGGCTGTTCTTGTTATATAATAGTTCAAAAATAGATAATGCAAAATAAATATATTTAAAATTTCATTAAAACTTCTTAATTCTGGGTAAAGTTATGTTTGAAGATGTAGCAATGGTACTTGACAACCAAGACTAATTCACGATTATCCATTTTATCGCTAAATTTTTAAATCTTGAGGGTATTCAAATCCATTTCAATATAGAGAATTAATTTTAGGCCTGTCATGTGAATAAATGTCTAAATAATTATTTATATAACATTTAAAGCCAAAAGAAAGGCAGGTAATAGGACGATTTAGCTTTTACATAATGCATCTTTAATAACCTGTCATAGGCTGTCATTTTAATGGTGAGAATTAATTTTACGTCCAGTTATCTGCTCATCTGATGTTCCACAGAGTTGATTTTAGGCCTGTCATGTGAATAAATGTCTAAATAATTATTTATGTAACATTTAAAGCCAAAAGAAAGGCAGGTAATAGGACGATTTAACTCTCACATAATGCATCTTTAAGAAAGTTCCATGGAGAATTTTCTCATGCGATCTCATGCTAATTAACACTAGTTTCTGTAGTCAACAGAATGGCTATAAGGTCTGCATGTATATGCTGACTCAAAATCTGTATGGTTTAGGACTAGAGCATTAGAAATAAAATTGTCCCCACAAGGCATATCATATAACTGTATAATCAATTTCAAACCTTGTAGCTTATAGAACTTGATAACCTATGGATATTCATCCATTACTAGTTAAATATAGTCACTATAACACATTATTCTCTTGAAAGTGATAAAATACATGTCTGTTTATGAAAATTGATTTTTTAAAATATTAATGAATGGTTTCTTGCCATCATGGTTTCACAGTATCTGCATAATTGATGGTCTTTTATCATAGATAATTCTCTCTTTAGTGTATTCTTGCGAAACATGCCTTATCAGTGAATATTCTCTTGTGGTGGGTGACTTGAGATTAACATCTTTGCCATTCTGATATTTACTGACACAGACTTTTGTTCTTACAACTTAATTGTCTCTTTTTTTGACAATCTGTTAACAGGCTCACACTTCAAGATTTTGTCTGTCAGGCAAAATTTCATGTATTTGTTTATCTCAGACAGACAAACTTTTTAGATGGTCAGTTTCGCTGTCTGTCAATGAAATGTGATGCCCTGCTGTTCTTCTCTGACTGGGCCAATGATTATGGGCATAACCCATGCAGTGTGCTATGAGGGAAATTTTGCCAGGACAGTTGCGCTATGGCCTACTCTTATTTTTCAAATTCCAACTTTTATGTTCACGCCAATGTATTCACAGGACCTCAGTTTTTTGTCCCATCCGAACAACTATACATTGTCCCTTGCAAGGCCTTTCGTCCTACTCCACTGACAAGGGAGAACCACGATGAATTTTGTCAGTCAGTGCAGGGTTCGCACACTGGACCCTCCCGTTAGCAAGCCAACGTCCTATTCACCGAGTCACTGTGGATCCCACCAGTCTTTAAAGTCCTAATTTTTGCTAAATATGATTTAATGTATTAATACATTTTTTTTAGTGGATTAAAACATTATAACTATCAGAATTATATACAGTAATGTATTTTCCGGAGAATGTCTTGTTTTCATGAGCATTTCTTTTAAGTACTAAATTTTGCTGAATACCCTAAGCAAAATGATTATTGTTCTTTTAGCACATTGAGGTGTTAATGTTCAAATTGAGAGCTCTGAACTGGGAGTATAAGTAAAATGACTGAACAGACATTCTGAATACCTTAGTTAAATGGCATTTTCCTCTTTCCTAAAATAGTTGTTTAAAGCTTGTGTCAAATTTTTGCTAGAATTTTTCTTAGTCAGACATTTTGACCAGATATAAATAAAATATCTCAGAATTTCCACCATTTTCATGCACTTAATATACTAACTAGTTAAAAACTATGATTGACTGTCTGCCCATATGGTAAGTGGTTTGCTAGTCTGTTCTGTTATTTAAAATATTAAACGAGAAAATCTTGTATCAATATAATATTTTACTTCTACCAGTACTAGATCAATAGAATCCTATTAAGATATGATAATAATAATACCTACATACCTTTACTCATGTATGAATTAAAAAAAATTAGTCCAGTTTCTGAAGTTTCAGATTTGCTGACTATTTTTAAATCGTCTAACATGAATTGTATAAATCCGACACATTCTTTATAAATGTACATATGTACTTCAATTTCCAAGTGAAAAATCGAAAAATAAGCATTCAGTGATCAAGTGAATGAGCATCTTACATGTGACAGGTGTCTGTACACTGGGACTGGGGAATGGTTTAACTTGTGCACTTTAGATCATGAGGTGTGTCATTGAGTCAAGTGGCATGGTTTCAATTGTTTGCTTGTACGTGACCAGGAGTAGGGTCACCTGTCCATCCGTGTGGGTTTTTCCCCGGGTCTTCACTGCTAAAGTAAATTATTGAAATAATATTTAACCATAAGTTAGTCCTGAAATGACCTGGTTTGTGTCGAGTGGACGTTAAACCCCATTTCTCTCTCTGTACACTATTTGTCTTGTATTAAACATTAATTGTAGGCCTGTTATCTAATTCTGAGCACATGGTGAAATAATTCATTAACACACCTGATAATCGGCACGAAATAAAGAACAAGAAAACACTATAATTTTTGTAGGAAATGAAAGACTTTGAGGATTAATGCCCGGCGTTGATAGCATGTTGTCTGATCGACTAAACACCGTATTTCCCAGGAGGGTGAAACTATCTGATGAAATAATAATGAAATGTATTGAACAGTCAATAATAGGCAAGCTGATATCGTTAGAGAGGTGATGATTATAGATACAGTATTCATAAGACCAGATAATATTCCCTTAAGCTTCTTATTCATCCTGTAAGCACAGCATAGACTTACGTTATATAATTAAATTAATTATCCAACCTTTTCTGTTTTTTGGTAAACAAAATGATGCATAACGCCTAGTCTCTGATTACTTCATTTCGAGACAAAGCATGCATTGGCTGTTTGAGTGTGATGGTGGCTCGCTAACCAGGATTTCCCGGGAACTTGGTGTTACCCTCAAGATTTTCCAACATGGTTTCCCCGTTTCAGTAGTGCATTATGAAGGGTCTAATTGAAATTAGATGAAATTTCCCTCGTAGCATGCTGCATGGTGTATACTAGATAAGAAACCTCATCTCAACCCTTCGTGTTTCGAGATAAGAGATGGTACTATATAGATCCACTTGGCAAAGCCTGATGGAGATCAGATCAGATTTTCAATAAGCAAACCTGACAATTGATTATTGTTATTTGTAACATCCAACTGGCATTTTAAATTTGACATCTTTACGTGATGAAGGTGGGCTAATATTTATGGTGTGTACAACAACTAATCAAAGTACAAACCTGATACAGGACTAATGCACTGTTATTATGAATGTCTGTATCAATTTTGATAAAAACAATGCCTGATTCACTTTATTGACAATATTTGCAGATAAACGAAAGTTGTTTTACTAGATTGGGCTGCGTATGTTTAATATGTCCTAATAGTATAAAATTAACTTATTTTTAAGATGTTACATGCATTTTTGCCAGGTGAAACTAAAGGCAACCCATTTTATTTCATTTTGTTTGGTTATTTTAGATTTCATTTCATTTATTTAGATTTCAATAAGTTGTAGGTATCCTTAACGGTGTAAATTGTTGCCCAATACTTGCTGATTTATTTATCTATTCCTACTAAAGCATACCATTACAATATACAGTTAATATATATCAGCTCTACACCTTTCATCTCAAAATGAAACAAAATAAATGCTTTTTATATATTTTTTTATGGAAGCTTTTTTCCCTTGATAAATTTACATGAACGAAAAAATCTGTCAAACGGCTTGATAAACAAAGACATAAAGGAATCATAAATTGCCAGTAAACTAGCATCCTACATTCAACAAGAGAATGATTATAAATAATTGAGAGAATTTGATATTGTTAATTAATGTCGTGCCATTATTGTGTCTCTCGTTTATGTAAATAATTTAATACAAATTAGTATGTTTATTCGCTAGTTGACTACTATTAACTAAATTGATATAGTTACACTTTTGAGAATATATTCTGATGACCTTTTTATTGGTTGCTAACATAAAATTGCTCTAAAGAACAATTAGAAATTAGTATGTCTAATCATTATATACTAATTTAATTGTTTGGTTCGAAGGACTTGTTTTTATACGCCCACATTTTCATGTGGACGTATATTGTCATCGCCCCTGTCTGTCCGTCCGTCCACAATTTGTTTGGGGACACTCTTCAGGTCACAATTTTTATCTGATTTTGACGAAACTTGAAATATAGGTTTATCTCCCAAATCGTATAAAAATATCATCATTACACCCTGATGATGGTTGGGTTCTAATTTCGTAAAAATCGAACCAAAACTGTCCGACAAAATGACCACTCCTTGAATGGGTGAAGGAGAAACCTCAACAGGTTTCAAGCCCAGGTTTTCTGCGTGCTAACAAGAAAAGTGTGTAGAAATGCTGCTGTCCGGGCAAAATTAAACTCCCTTCCATTACACATCCAACAAAATTAACATATGTTACTCTCAAAGTATTCTGTTGATGAGTCATTTATCCCCATTCCATTCCGTTGTCTTATATAAACCAAAAATATATATATCTACCTGCTGTACAAGTCTTTTTCTCAGGTTGTTTATGTATGTTAAAAATAGGATATTATTGATCTGCTGCAAGTCATATAAAATTAATACAATACATGTACCTAGAAAATTTATCAGTATGCATTAGTGCTGGGCAATATCTAAGTTTTAGTTGTAAAGCGAAAATGTTGTATGAATTTTAACATCATATTTGAATGATTGTAAGAAAAAGAAAGAAAACACATGTGGCTTTATGTTGAGTACTGTTATTTGTGTGGAATCCATCCCTAATAAGATTTCTTTGTATTGAAAAATCTAATTAGGTTAACAAACCTACATTTATTGTGTTTACTCTCCTTACAAAATCTGGATCCTTGATACTTGAATAAAATGGAGTTTAATAGCCTATTTTCTGCACCAACTACGCTAATGGTCATATGCCGTACAGTGTTCTATGGGCAGAGCCAGATTAAGACTCACTGAGGCCTTAGGCACTTTAAAGAATTTGAAACCACAAAATGAATTTGGATTTGTCAAAATGAGGTTTATACACGTCATTTCGTTTCTCCCAGGTATTTTTTTATAAAATGACAACTTACTCTTTTACACAAATACCATCACTTTCTTATGCATGACACCAAACAATGGGTTATTTACTCGTTAAATAATAGACAGATACTGATAGATTTAGTATAATATCATAATAAAATGCTGTATAGCAATAAATTTCTAATATCGCAATATCCATATTGCCCATTACTCGTATGAATAAACTGCAAGAGACTTAACAATTAAAACTATTCCTAAATGTTAACCCCCTCTTGTGGATTTGGGGGGGGGGGGGTCATGGTGGCTAAGCGGGTAAGACGCTGGCTCACTAGCCTGGAGGTCAGGTGTTCGATCCCTGCATTAGCCGAGAAAGTTCATCCAGATTTTCCGGCATGGTTCACCCTTGTCAGTGATGCAGGATGGAGGTCCTGACAAGGACAGCTGTCTAGTCATTCGGATGAGACGAAAAACCGAGGTTCTGTGTACACATTGGCGTGCACGTAAAAGATCCCTTGACAGTTGGAATTCGATATAAGAGCAGGCCATAGTGCCGCTGTCCGGGCAAAATTTCCCTCATAGCACACTGTATGGCGCATGCCCGTCTTCATTAGCCCAGTTTGGAGCAAAACAGTAGGACGTTTATCCCCATATCATTTCATTTCATTTTCTTGTGTATTTTTATTTAAATGTCATGATCAAGCACAAAATACGCTTTTTGATTAATTTTTTTTTTTTCCCATGGCAAAAATTATTCTTAAAATTGTCATTGATTGTTTCTTTAAAAAAAATCAAATTCTCAACAGATTATTATTTTTTTTTATTGATTTCATTTAATTTAACTGAATTGATGTTCGTTTATTATATATTACTCAGAGTGTTTTCATAGTTTCACCTGGAGATTAAGCCTTATGGATAACTAAAGTGACTTTTTATTGAATTATTAAATCCGATTTTCCTCTCAAGTTTAGAACAGAAGAACCCGATAAGACAGTAGCTTATTGTCAGTTTAATCTCAAAATAGTAACATTTACAAAATAATCAGAGGAGTTAATCATGAGGAATTTAAAATCGCTTATTTAAAATCTGTGCAAATAGACCCATGATATTCTTAAAGACATTTCATCTACTTGCTTGGTCAGATCATTTCATTAAATTGGAGATAATTCGCTTTGATGTCTATCAAAATAAATAAATCATTCAAATGAAGTGAAAGGAAATGATGTTTAACACTCTACTTTTTTACACCAATTGAGCTACTGAAGAAGACTGACCATGCATGATTGTGTTACAAAGGAACTTTTCCCAGACAGCAGCACTACGGCTGACCCTTATTACAAATTCCAACTGTCAAGGATTATATTTAGTGCATGCCAGTGTGTACACCGGACCTCAGTTTATCATTCCATTCGAACGACTAGACACTGCTCCTTGCCAGGCCCTCCATCCTGTACCACTGACAAGGGGGAACTTTCTCAACCAACACCAGCATTGAAACCCCGGATCTCCTCCTGGTTAGTAGGCCACCATAATGCATTGAACTGGTTTAGTCTGATGCATGAGTTCTATGTGATTATAGAATTCCCGGTTGTACGTGACAAGCAAGGAGTAAGGTCGTCTGTCCAATCTCGTGGGTTTTCCCGGATCCTCCGGTTTCCTCCCACTGAAATAAAAATGAACCATGTGTTAGTCCTGAAATGACCTAGTTTGTGTCGAGTGGATGTTAAATTCTCTCTACAGAAGTTATTATTAAGACAGATTTCTACCTCACATAAAATTCAGTCAATTCAGACAAATTTGTTTTAAATCCAAATTAAAATGGTGAATATAACATGATTTGTCATCAGAAGTCTTCCTGTTCCTGGACATATATTTCATTATTGTTTAAACTGAATTCATTGTCACTTTTGTTCAGCAAACATCCATTAATCACTGTAATTTGTGTTGCTCATTAAGCACATAGATTGTATCAATCCCGATATTAACAGACTGTTTATTCAGTTGACATGATGATGATATAAAAAAAAATAGTGTTTCCTCCTCAGAATTTCCAACCTGCTTTCAGTGGTGCAGGAACGTGGGTTGCCTGGCTAAGAAAAGGCATCTAATTGGTTAAATAGGGTTGAAAGCACAAGGTCCCATGAACAGTTTAATATCGGTGAGATTTGTTAGGAAGATAAAAGAGCCACAAATTACTACCATTAGTCCAGTTTTGATGTTACAAAAGTATTAACTGTCATGGAGGAATTATACCAATGTCATAGAGACAGTTACATTATCAAGCATAGACAAGAAATATCAGTTACCAATTTTCATTGATTTAGTCTCTAATTTACTACAATGATTATTACAGCCGAATTTGAAAACTTAAGTTTTGTCATCAATTTGAGCATGTTAATTTTCTTCCTATATCGAATATCATTGACACAGATTTTTGGTTTATTCACATTACTAGCCTCAGATGACAGCTTTAAAGAGATTTATAATTGCGAATCGTCTGCATAAAGATGAAAGTTAATTTCATGGCTGTGGATTATATCCCTAATGGGAGTTCTGTACGTAGACAAAAAAAGTAATGGTCCTAACTCTCATCCCTGGGGGACACCATATTTAGATCTATTGATTCAGAAAGAAGACTTTTGTTCACCATTTTAGTTTACCACGTACAATTTCGAATCTTTGAGACAGTCTATTTAGGGGGTGATGGTGTCGAATGCAGCGCTTATGTCAAGCTCTTACTTTTACCTTAGCGCCGAATGATGTCATTGTTTACTCATAAAACAAAAATCTCAGTACTGTGTCTTTTTTTGTGAGCAGGTTTTATAAAAATAAAATCCATCAGCACCTGATAGTTGTAATATATGTGAGTTGAAACAAGCAGCAACAACCTTCTTTATTAATTAAAAATGAAAGACAAATTTGAAACTGGCTCAAAGTTCCTGAGGGATTCAGGATCCAAAGAATGTTTTTGTTTTTATTGGAGCAACTAACCCTTCTTTCAGTATTCATTTAATTGGCTCCTTCAAATACAATTTTAACAACTCTGTTGGGATCAGGTCCAAATGATTGATATTTGTCACAAACATTTTTGCACTTCCGTTGACTTTTATCAATTCCTTCTGTCATTCTGCTTATTCGATAACTTTGTCTTGTCTGATTTAGAATGTTGTGCTCTTGAGTGATAACATATGGCTAAAGTATTTTTTGATATTTTTTTACATGATTTATGAAGATAGTTATTCTGAAAATCCTAAGAAATGTAATTTAATTTGAATTTCTCAGAACATACAAAAAATTCTTCCAAACCAATAGAAATGTAATTTTAGGCATGAGAGATATTTGATTAGACAAGAATTTGTTCAAAAGAAATTTTTTGTCCATTCAAATGGACTTTTCGATAGATTTTGAATTATGTTGTCTTGCATTGTACTAAAGATATATTTCATGTTTTGTAAAGTGTTCAAACATTGGATGCATTTTGCATATGTCAAAATAAAGAAGCATTCATTTGCAGGATTTGGATTGTTGTGGGATTTGGGTTACCATAAACAGTGTTGTATTGGGCATCAATTCATAACAGTATTCAATAGGATGACAAGAACCAATGTTCTAATCTCTTTGTTTGATCATTTGACTTAATTGTATCTGATAGATTTATGCAGGGATGCTGATACATGGGGTAACAAGTTTAAAACCGTAATCAAACTTTTGATGTATCTTTTAAATGCCCCCATACTTTTAAATGATTCTATACAAAAAAAAAATGAATATGCAACAACATTTGTGGACTGCACTGATGACTTAGCTTCTGTGGATGTATGTTTCATTCATTGCCTGACACACTCAATGTGCTAACTAGGCTTGTTCAACCGATACATTTGGCACAATAGAAAAATAGGCAATACAATAATTTATGATAATAAGAATTATGGTAGCATTTAGTATTGTGAGATTAATTTGACTTAATGCTAATAGTAAATATTATATTGTATATTAAAACGAGAGACTGTATATTAATCAACTGAATCGAACGACACGTAGATAAAACCACATTATGAATAAATATTATAATACAGAATACATAATTAATAGCTGAATAATAGCATACATATTGTTTGTCTTGTAGTTCAGGATTTGTTTTTCTATGTAGGAATGCATTGTCCAGTGATAAAATCAATTCGTTATTGAACAATGATAAATAGATCACACTGAGCCTGGTACAGCTTTCATTCTGATATATTTCTCAAATACTGTAATCTTGAGTATCAATGTATTTTAATGAAATTTCGATTATCTCAAAAATGGAAATTTCGATTATCTTAAAAATGGAATAATATAAGTAGTAATTAGTGTCTTGCATCAGGCAGGTTATGCTTAGCATTACAGAACACTTTATGCTCCTTTTAAAAACAAAAATTCAGATGCATAGCAGTTTTGGCTGACTAAGTATATTTTTCAGCATATATGCCTGGAAATAATGATTTTAATTGTATTTATACTCATAAGAACTAGAACATGACATTTTGATTTTGTTGATGAACATATGTTAAAATATCAATAAAAAAACTGAAAAAAGAAAATTTTGTGCCAAACAAAATGACAGGGATCAGTGGGATATGTGCCTTGCAAAGCCTGAATTTGTGCCAGACTATTTGTGACGGGTGCCTTATTTTCAGGCTTGCATTACATACCATGTCGAAAAGTACATCAGTTATTATGTAAAATAGGTTGGCTCAAAGATTTTTATACACCCGCATTTTTTTTGTGGACCTTCTAGAGGTCACAATTTTTATCTGATTTTGACGAAACTTAAAATATATGTTTATATCCCTAAGATCTCTGTTCCTTTCAATATTTGCGGCTCATAACGAACCGTAACTTTCTGGCTTATAGCCCCTGATTGTATGAAAAATCGATGTTATATTTTAGCTTGTTCTCTGTCCATCTCTTGCAAAATGTGGGCATATCTTGCATGGCAACCGCTTGTTTTTAATCATCTTGTTTTGCTTGAGAGATAAATTGGAGGACTTCAGAATATAGATGAAATTTTGATTAAACATGATTTCGACATGTTCAGTATTCTTTCTTTAACTATTCTTTTGATGTTTTTATGTATATTTTTAGAAACAGACTTGATTATACCTGGAATTATCCAGAAATGGATTTGACATTTCAAATAAAGACCGACTTACGGAAATATTCATTTTCTTAAAGGGTCAGCTGGAAGTCTTAGATTTCACAGTACGCCATAAATAAAACTAGATTAAGTATACATCAAATGCCTATCGATGTCGATATCATCTGTTTATCTTGTCTGAAAATTCCAAATCAAAATATTGAGATATTTGGAAATTACTTTACTGATACATGTATAAGGCTTTTTTCTTCAGTTGTATGAGAGACATGATATTTGTGAAAATCGTTTACCACTGTAAGTATAATATCATGGTTATCCAGGCATTTACAAAGCGTGGAATTTTGTGACTTCTGGTCAACACTATCTGGAAACTAAAAGTTTTTAATTCTTCAAAAAAATATTAGAAAAATTAAGATTGTTGCACAGGACAACGTTAATGGTTGACAGCAATCTTGCACATCACCTTAAACATATCTGGGACTAAACCTTTAAAGAAAATAGAAGCCTTTGTATACGTACTAAAAGATATGATATTAACATTTAAACTAAGAGCATGTTTGTTTCTGTTTTTTTTGTAATATTTTCTTTAACAAAAAAAAGAAAAGGAAACTTCAAGAGAAAATTATCATTTTAGAAAAATTAATTTTGTGAAGCCACATAAAGTGATAAATATGCATATAGAAAGTTGAATTCTACAGCTGTGAAGCACTTTCTTAATCCTGTGAGACTGAAATATCTAATACATATTGTGGACATATTCTTAACTTAATCTAGTAAGACTGAAATATCAAATTTACATATTGTGGACATTGTCTTTACTTAATCTAGTGAGACTGAAATATCAAATACATATTGTAGATATATTGTTAACTTAATCTAGTGAGACTGAAATATCAAATACATATTCTAGTGAGACCGAAATATCAAATACATATTGTGGACATAGTATTAACTTATTGAGTTCTGGAAATAAAAGAAAGTCTGTAGAATGCTACGGAAATGAGAAAGCAATAAGCGTTACTTGTGTTTAATCAATTATTTTTACTTCTAGGTTCTATTTAATGCGATCTGTTTTCATTTATCTCCTAGTGGGTTATAATATCAATATTTCATATGAATTTTGGCAGGCAATGTTTTATATTTGAATTATGTAATGGAAAATGTAAAATATATGACTATTACATTTGAATTGTAAGCACAAAACTTCAGAAATCATAGAGAAATTTTATACAGCTGTCGAAAAGAATTCTGTAATATACAGTTTGGTGTGAAATTTGATCAATGATTACAAATGTAATACTTTTTTGATTCTGAGTCATTTAGCAGTCTTATCAATAATTAATGGCCAACTATATATATCGTGTAGCAGAAGTTCTATGTCATCGGGGAATTAAATTTTGAATTGTTCATGATTTGAGTTCATATCAAGATAGGGAGGGGTTGGGTGGCTGAATGGTTTAACACATGCTCATTAGATCATAAGCCCTGTCATTGGGTCAAGCGGAATGGTTTCGATTTCCTGCTTGTGCATGACAAGGAGTAAGGTATCAACCAAGCAATGAATCTCAGATATGTGAAGTAGAAAAGATGCCCTTAGATAGATTTCCAATTCATGTCAAATATCAGTTGTTTTGAAGGCAATCTGGAACCTGTCACAACTTAACCATCCAGAAAAGCTCCCAAGACTGGATCAAGAATAGAAGCCATTGGATTAGTTGACGTGTCAATTAACAAAATATCAAATTTCAAAACAGGTTCAAGCCATTGATCGACATGTCAATTGTATCAAATTTCAAATTGTTTTGAGAAACATGCCACAATTCAACCATACAGAACAACTCCTGAATGATTTACCTTGTTTCTCCAACCATTTAAACACATTATTGATTTTTCATTTGTTTTATAATAAACTGAATGACGATCCCACTCCATGATCTTTATTTGATTTTTAAATACGACAATTTTTGCTAATAGCGATTCTTGCAGCCATTGTGGGATGTAAAGTATTATTGATTGTCGTCTTTGGTTTGAATGAATATTGACAAAGACTAATAATTAGTGTGCTCAGGAAGTGTGGATATGTTTTATGTCTTGCATTTAACTCCAAGGTTTTATAATAGGAAACTTGATCTGCTAATGCACTTCCTTTCAGGAAAACTCATGTAAAAGAAGTATTAAGAAATGGCAAAGTTTGCAGCGTTCTATTATTAGGTTTAGAATGAGAATATAGAGTGCAAGAGACATTACAGCCCTAGAAATTTTAGTTGCACGGACAGAAAAGTTGAATGCTATAGCATCTTACTTTTCTGAACCAACCGGTCTGATGAAGACACGCATGCACCATGCTGTGTGCTGTAAGGAAAATTTTTGCCGTGACAGTGGCATTTCCCCGTACTATTCTCCAACTTTCAACTGCCATGGCCAACCTTGTGGGTTTTCTCCGGATCCTCCTGTTTCCTCCCACTACTAAAGAACCCTATGTGCAAGTGAATTATTGAAATAAAATTGAACCATATGTTAGTCCTGAAATTACCTAATTTGTATCGAGTGGATGTTAAAGCCCATCTCTCTCTCTCTCTATCTATCTCTCTCTCTCCCTTTCTCTCCAACTGCCATGAGTGAGTACTGTTATCTGCACTGCTGACCGATCTGTAAACAGGATCTGTGTTTTGTCCCTTCTGAACTACCAGACATTTTTTCTTGCCAGGTCGTTCATCCTGCACCACTTACAAGAGTGAAACCACGCTGGTAAATTTTGATGAACTTTCACAATGAACACCAGAATTGAATACAGGACCTTCTTGTTAGTGAGCTAGCAATCATACTTACAGAGCAAATAAATATTCCCAAGTAGAAAAAGAAGCTAAATTACTGTCATAACTGTCTCATATCTCATTCTTTAAAGATTTAAATTTCTTCAAAATTCACATGGGAACAAAACTTAGAAGCCATCTCAAAGAATTATATTGATAATGATGACTAGAAAGGATGATGCCAGTCTTAGATTTAAGTTTTATCAACATTAAAACCTTTGGGGACTCATTCTGTAATATTTCTAATGAATGTATTTGATAAAAAGTGAAAAATGTCAGATAAACATCAACCTGATGATGATTATGATTGTCTGTCATAATTATTGAAACATCTAAATCTGACCAGTCATGTCTATTGAAGACATCTAAACCCAACAACTCATGTCTATTGAAGACAACAATTTAGCCTGTCTCGTAATATGTGCCATAAAACCACATTTCATTTCATTTCTATTGAAGACAGCTAAACCCAACCACTCACGTCTATTGAAAATATCGAAACCAACCACTCATGTCTATTGAAGACATCTAAAGCCAACCACTCATGTCTATTGAAGACATCTAAAGCCAACCACTCATGTCTATTGAAGATATCGAAACCAACCACTCATGTCTATTGAAGACATCTAAAGCCAACCACTCATGTCTATTGAAGACATCTAAAGCCAACCATTCATGTCTATTGAAGACATCTAAACCCAACCACTCATGTCTATTGAAGATATCGAAACAAACCACTCATGTCTATTGAAGACATCTAAACCCAACCACTCATGTCTATTAAAGACATCTAAACCCAACCACTCATATCTATTGAAGACAAATACATCCGACGACTCAGTCTATTGAAGACATCTAAACCCAACCACTCAAGTCTATTGAAGACATCTAAACCCAACCTTTCATGTTTACTGAAGACAACTACATCCGACCACTCATATCTACATCCGACCACTCATATCTATTGAAGACAAATACATCCGACGACTCAGTCTATTGAAAATATCAGTACGCAACCATGAGAACTATCTCCATATGTTGATGTAATTGGGTGGCAATTGCATATTATACATGTGATTATTATACATGTTTTAGTAAAATCAATAATGTTAAGTTTATATCAGTTTTAAAATCGTGACAGTTGTTGTAAATGGTTGACAGATATTATCGAACTAAAACAGTGCTATGCCATCATTGAAATTTTAATTAAAACGGTTCTGGTTTCTTTAACTAATATTTATATCTTATTTACAAATATTGAACTACATATTGATATTTTAAAATGCACGGGATAAATATTTTTGATAAATTGGATTGATCGTCAATGTGTGTGTTCATTCACCCGACTGTATAATTTGTAAACACAGTACACTTAGAGCCTACATTTATAAATATCCATGAGTTGTTGTTAAATTGCCAATTTCAAGCCATTTATGAAGTTATTGCCCATAACTTTGTCAGTAATAGCTTGCTCAGGTACATGTATTTGTATGGTATCTAGGATCATTATTCATTTCCCAAATTAATGTTCTTGACTGAGTTAAAGTAGCACGAATTATTTGTCAATTCAAATCAACATTGGTCTTGTGATCTTACAGGGAAAAGATGGGCTTCTGATATCCAATATTCAAGACAACTTTGGTACACAAATCGGAACAAGGGACTCAAAGAACGAGGCTAGACATATTCCACAAGTCATGTCAAATGGTGACGCTATATTCTTATCTGGAGAGCATGCGCAATAAATACCATCGGTTTAGACTGGAATAACCAGACGATAAAGATTGTCTTCAATTGAGACTTCTGGCGTATTTCGCCGAACATAACTGATTAGAAATTACAGTAAAAACAGAAATGATTGAATGTAAATCAGTTTATATACATTCATATTACATTATTATATGTGTTAAAACCTATTTGTGTCAATTTCTAGATCCCAAATATTAGCGATTTAGCTCCTTTAAAATACACCAATATTTGCAGAAATGTTGCTCTTGACTATGACAAGGTACATCAAAAATAACGTGTGAACGTAATATTTGTTCAATTCATCTTCCTGAAGGGTTGGTTTCCACTGATCTGAATGTATGTTTCCATTGGTTAATTGTTGGTTTTTCTTCTCTGTTGGTTGTAGTGTACATGTAGTTTCCATAAGTGGACGGTTGAATACAAAGTCTTGATTTTGATGAAAACTGAAGGTTTCTAATTTTAAACCCATTCATGTTGATTAAATAGACGAAGGTTAAAACAGATCATATATATAACTGAGGTAATAAGAATATTTTTATTAATTAAAACTCTAATCTTTGTAATAAAACTATGATGAAAACCAATTTTTACTCCATTTGTATATTAAAAGCTATAAACCCTGTACCAGATGTCACCTTTATTTCATAAAACTCAGACTACAAATCTTTAAAAGAATCAATATTATATGGATGGTGTTACTAACATTTTAAATAAACATTTATGTAGGTGTGTAATATTTTTATTCAACCATTTAAATTTTGAGAATAATATTAAAATTGATTGATTTTTAATTGTTTAAACTAGTTCAAATTTGGATGCGGCGACAGGGTAAGACCATATGGTTCAAGACATGAGTTTTAAAAATGAATTATTAATGCTTTCTGAGAAATGGACTTATGAAATAGGTCGGAATAACTCTGCTTATAATTGATGGTGAATATCTTTACTGGACTCAAGCAAAGATTGATTGAGATTTTGGAACGCAATAACTCTGTTTATGATTAAGGTAGAATGGTTAAACATTTCTACACGCCCACATTGAAATGGGATCTTGTATTATTGTGACCCCTGTCTGTATGTCTGCTGCGATATTTGATTAGACCTGCGATTTTTATTTATAATATTTTTTTATTGCAAGTGCACATGCCAAATTCCAACAAAAATGCTGTTTTTGCTAGGCCTTCTATCTGCACCACTGATATGGGGAAAAAACGTGAAAATCCTGAAAAAGTTCTCAGCCATCACGGAGTGGTGCCAGATGGTGGGTCTGACTAGGAACAAAGCGTTGAGTCATTTAGATGAGACAGAAAATAACTAAGGTTTACAGGCAAAATTTTCCTCATGAAACACTGCATGGCATAATCCTGTCTACATTAGCCGAGTTGATGCTGAAAAGTAGGATGCTAAACCTAATTTTCCCAGTCAGTGATAAAATTGATGATTGTCTGAGACAGAAGATAAAGTTGATACTTCTGTAATTGAGAGTCCAATAGTCCAATAGTTTATTTAATGTACATAATAAGGTCAAGAGTTGATGGTACAATAGAGCTATTAAAACAGACAATGATTGAAATGATGCTATATATTCTGTCAACACATTCATGTCAATACTTATACCACCCCCTGTTTATCAAGACATCAGTTGACATTATCAGTTTCCTCTCTTTAACATTTATAAACTCCATGCTCTCTCTATATCCTATGCACAGCTGGGGAATAAGATAGACTGATTCGTCTCAGGGAGGTTTTTTATTCGCAGACGAGAAGCTAGATTTTATGTATGTTTATTGGATGCTTCCAGTAATTGGATGCTTGAAAGAATTCACTATGTAAATGTTGACCAATTTTTCTGCTCCTGTGCCAAGAAATCCGATTTTTTGGGGATTGATTTGTCTGATTTACGTGTTCCTGGTCAAATTTTTATTGATTACAATATAATAGAGATATTATTTTGGACATAAGGTTATATCTAAAGATATTGAAATATTAATTTTACTCTTTATTTGAAGGCCTCTCAACCTTTTCCAAAAGAAAGTATCTGCTTTGATGAACAGTTTAGTTGATGTTATCATCGTTGCACCCTTATGATGATTGATTTTGAATTTCAGACAGTAACTACCCATCAAAATGCCCGCTTCTTGACCGCAAATTGTGTAAAAGTATGTAATACCAAGGTTGTGGACCTGCCAGATATTTGGATATTTGCACATATCAGACTATAATTTCCTGGATAATGGCCCCCTGATTGTATGCAAAATCACATTTTTAGCTAGTTAATCCTCTTAGAGGACACAAATTTTATCAGATTTAAAAAAACTTTAAATATATCACCGTTTCACCATAATGGAGGTAAAATTAAAGCAAAAGTGCTTGACAAAATCGTCGCTCCTTGTATGGAAATAGTGTTAAAGTGTGTAATAAGACGGTTGTGGACCCTCTAGAGGTCACATTTTTTTTACGATTTTGATGAAACTTCAAATATATCCTTATATCTTAAAGATCTCAGCCCCTTTTGATGTTCACTCATTTCAGACTATAACTTCTGGGATTATGGCCCCTGATTGTACAAAGTATCACATTTTTATCCATCTCTTGTAAAATACGAGCATATGTTGCCTGGCAATCGCTGATTTTAATATGTGTCCCTTGTAGCCTCTGAGTCTGTCGGAACTATAATTGATTAAAATACTAGACTATTCCCAGATCTATAGTGTTTAAGTTTCACTCATTTTATTGCACAATATTTTCAGCTGCCTAGCAGACTATATACTGATTATAGCAGATTGTGAAATGATATGTCGGACTGATACGGTTGGGAATAAATACAAGATAATATTACCCAGTAATGATGTACAACACTTTTATTGCATCTTTGGGTACCAGCGGTTTGGAAATAACGATTTCATTTGTAGCTGACAAAATGTCCGGCACTAATGAAATAGAGAGAGAGAGAGATGGGGTTTAATGTCCACTCGACATAAACTAGGTCATTTAGGGACTAACAATAATTCACATGTGCTAAGGAGTCTTCAGCAGCGGAAGGAAACCGTAGGACATGGAGAAAAGCCACAAGGTTGGACAGGTGACCCTGCTCCTTGTCATGTACAAATGAAATGGGGTTTAACGTCCTACTGTTCTGCTCCTAACCTGGGCTAATGAAGATGGGCTTGTCATGTACAAGCAGGGAATCAAAACAAAGCCACTAGACTTAATGACAGACCTTATGCGTTAAACCACTAGACCCCCCCCAGAATGCTTCCACAACAGATGTTAAAGCCCATCTCTCTCTCTCTCTGAAATTGTTTTTAAAGGCATGTGGAAAATAGATTTCTTCTACAAGTATTTCCAGAAGCATATAAAGCCATGTTTTTCTTAAAGAAGTAAGGAAGCTAGAGATTTATTGATGTAGAGAATAGTTAATAGTGTTTACCATATATTGAATTATCTTATAATGGTGTGCCTGTAGCTAGGTGAAGAAAACCAGTAATAATGATGGTTATAAATGAAGAGAGAACACCAGCTTCAGATATTACACCTACAACTGATTCTCATCTCATGGCTTTTATCACTTATATTCACTTGATTTGATATTTGCTGTTTATATCTTGCTATATCTATAGTTTGTCTAGGAAAACTAGGAGAAAACTTGGGCATATGATCCTTTTCCTTGTCGTGTACAAGATTGGGATTGAAACCACACCACTTGACTCAATGACAGACGTTCTGATTTAAAGTGCACTCATTGGACAACTTGACCAATCAATTCCCTGTACAGGTTACAGGGGTATAATTAGATATATATATTCTGAAAAATACAGTCATCATGTACAGGCATAGTTTTCAGGCATAAAATCTGCCAAAAATAATGGCTCAACATTCAACCATTTTTGATTGTATTTGTCTATAGCCATAAATGGACGAATCAGACAATTAAAACAGACATGTTATGGATATGGACTAGTAACTTTAATTTAATCCTGACTAAAAATACCTTGAGTCTCGTGTATCACTTTTCCAGTGTCAAATATTTTGATCAATAGTGATAAAATTAATCTAACAATCTCTCATTGTCTTGCCTCATGATCAAGGTACTTGGAAATGTCATTTTGGTTGTGCCAAGACCGTTTCTAAATTTCAAATGAATAATATTCTTCAGTAGATTGAAGTATTTTTGGTAGACTAATATCAGACACCTAATTTTGGAGATTGATAACATTATTTTATTTGATCAGAATATAAATTGAACATAAACAATTAAAGATGTTTGGTGTACACATGATTGCTATAAGAATCGTCTATTGATATGGATTCCATGCTCGTTCCTAATAGCAAATCAAATTTTCTAAACCTTAATTTTATCCTTCACCTCAGTTAGATCCATTTGGAAACAAACTGTTGTCATTAATTGATTCTGATGCAATCTGATTAAAATACAGTTCTATATTTCGTTTCGTTCTTTTTATACTTTCGAGTCGCGTCAGGGGTCGTACTAACGGCTTTTGACCCTATGACGTCAGACATTGATTAATAAATCAGCGTTGACGTTTCTAGTGGTTTACCCACAGTTCCATGCATGGCCAAATCCCTCACACTATCCAGAATGCCTTTTATATATATAACAATTCTTCCAGATCCTAGTGAAATGAAATGAAATAAAATGGTGGTTTAACGTCCTACTTTTCTGCTCCTAACCTCGGCTAATGAAGACGGGCATACGCCATACAGTTTGCTATGAGGGAAATTTTGCCCGGGCAGCGGCGCTACGGCCTACTCTTATATCAAATTCCAACTGCAAAGGGATCTTTTACGTGCACGCCAATGTGTACACGGGACCTCAGCTTTTGGTCCCATCCGAACGACTAGACAGCTTTCCTTGTCAGCCCCTCCGTCCTGCATCACTGACAAGGGAGAACCACGCCGGAAAATCTGGATGAACTTTCTCGGCCAATGCAGGGATCGAACACCCGACCTCCAGGCTAGCAAGCTAGCGTCTTACCCACTTAGCCACGTGATGCCCAGATCCTAGTGAAGTACAGACAAATAAAACTAAATTTTGAACTATAAAAAACAAAATAAAATAGGATCTGTGTTTTAATCAGATTGATTTTGATGATTCTATTCATTGAGCCAGAAATATACTTGTATATCTCATAAAAATAACCCCAATCTATACTCTTTGATTTTATTTAATTCCATAGGATTGAATCAGTTCAACTGACCAATTAACTAAAAATATAATTATTTATTGTTCCACTCATAGTTTGAACACAGCCTGTAATGGCAGATTGCGTATATACTTAATAAAAGTTTGAATTTGGTTGGCCTTTGAAGATTTCTTTAATGATCATTTCTGAGCCAGTGAGTAAGTTGCTGGCTCACTAAGTAGGAGGCCCTCGGATCAATCCCGCTGTGGACCCCAAAAAATCCTCAAGATTTTCCAGCTTGATTCTCCTGTCAGTTGTGCAGGACCTGGCAAGGATCAACATCAAGTCGTTCGAATGGGATGAAAAAAACAAGTCATGTGTAGTGCTTACACATTGGATATGCAGCTGCCTTGGCCAAATTTTGCTCATAGCACACAGCATGGTATATATGTCTGTCTTGACTCTTCATTAACCTGGTTGCACATAAAAGTAAAATGTTATTTCATTTAATGATTATTTCATTATTTTACAGAGTCCAGATTCTGAATTTGATGTTGAAAGTGAAAGTGCCAAAGTAACTTCCAGTAAAGATTGTTTTTTTCGAGATGGAGTCAGAAAAACTGGTAAGTAAAACTAATGACCTCGTTACAGCAACATAAAAAATTGATTCTTTGATGGAAAATATGCAGTAGAATATAAACAGCTTTTCTTTCAGGTTTGAGTTTAATGACCCGAAACCTTGCAGGAGCATCATATTTGTCACTCTTCACTGACTTCACTGATCCAGTTGTTTTAAAGTAGTGTTTTTAACGAGAAATAAATTTGCATTGATTACCTCTAATGACTGTGATGGGTTTCATTTTCTGAATTTATAATCAGTAAATAACATTATTATTTACTACATACAGTGAACATTTTTCTATTAATGTACAGTATGGAATTAATGAGCCTTAAACTTTGCCATGATACTTGAATACATTTATATGATAAACAAGAAAGTCTCCTATAATTAGGCTGGGATGGCCGAATGGTTAGCACGTGCGACGTGCGTGTTGTATCATAAAGTCTGTCATTGAGTCAACTGGCATGGTTTCGATTCCCCGGTTGTACGTGACAAGGAGTAGGGTCGCCTGTCCAACCTCGTGGGTTTTCTCCGGTTTCCTCCCACCGCTAAAGAACCCTACGCGCAAATGAATTATTGAAATAAAATTGAACCATATGTTAATTTCAAAATGACCTAGTTTGTGTCGAGTGGAGGATAAACCCATTTCTCTCTCTCTCTCTCTCTCTCTCTCTCTCTCTCTCTCTCTATCTATCTCTCTGTCTCTCTCTCTCTCCCTATAATGCTGTTTTATTCCACACCTTTATATCTGTGTTATTGCATGGTACTTCAAACCCAATACCATCTCTACAGTCTGGAGATTTTTAAGAATTTTTAGAATTTTCTCTTGAGAAAAAATCCTAAAAAATCTCCAGACTCCAGTGGGCTTTGAATTAAAATGCAGTAACAAATATAAAACAACCTAAATCAATAGATACTTCATCATAGTTAAAAATAGATTGTTATTGCACAGTCGGATTTCTACATTAGGTCTGTCATTGAGTCAAGTGGTTTGGTTTCGATTCCCTGCTTGTATGTAACCACTTGCCCAGCCTCTTTGGTTCTCTTCCGGTCCCCTGGGTTCCTCTCACAGCTAAAGACCCCTACACACAAACAAATTATTGAAATAAAATTGAAACATGTTAGTACTCAGATGACCAAGTTTGTGTTGAATGGATGTTAGACCCCATTTCTCTCTCTCTTAAGTCATGGTGAAGAATCATTCTTACCATGCCTGCCCCCACCGACTAATGTTTTCCCTTTTTTAGCCAGTGACCTACAGGGCTTAACTCATGCCCCCATTAACTTTTTACATTTTGATATCTTGATTAGAACCATTTGATAGAAGTCAATTAAATTTGTCTACATATTTTGGGTGGATCCTAATTGCCTATTCAGATTTGTTCAAATGATTTTCTGTTATCCCTTATGGGTGCTCTCAAGCACATTAAAAGGAAATATTTTGACCTGATTGGTTTCAACCTAAAACTGATAGGTACGTTTCTTGCATGGTACTCATACAGATTGGTTTAGATTAGGCTAGGTTCAGAGAGATTATTAAACTGACAACCTAACTGAACCTACTGATGGGCGATTAAAGCCTGTTGGGCTCTTGTTGATAAGGATGGAGAAATAATTGGGACCCTGGGGATGATCAACATGGCCTTTAAGTAAAACAAATTGTCTTGATGTATTGATCTATTTAATATTATATTTTTTTACAGATTTCATCCTGGCATATGAAGAAGCCATTGATAAAAAACCTAAATCATCAGAATCTAGAAATACTGAATGGAGAGAGAAATTTTTCAAAAATCTTAAGAAAGCTGGGCTGGAAATGGAAGAGGTAGGTTACCTCGAGATATTGTATCAACTATTTGATCGTTGGTGTTGGCAGAGAAAATTCCTCAGGATTCTTTAGCACTGTTTGTCCTAGTCAGTGGTCTGTAAAGGAAAAGTATTAAGTCAATCAGATGGTCTGTGTATACCATTAGCAGCTCAATAAAGATCACCTGAATTTGGAAATCAAAATTAGAGGAGGTTGTAGCAGGGAAAATTTCTCTCATAGCGCAAAATGGGCTGTCCATCCATTATGCCAACAAATTAAACATGCTGCTATCCCTAAAAATGAATCTACTGCCCTAGAAATCAAACATGCTATCCCTACAAAAACATCTACTGCCATAGGACAAAAAGGGCTTTTCATCTATCATGCCGACAAATTAAACTTGCTATCCCTACAAAAGAATCTACTGCCATAGCACAAACTGGGCTGTCCATCCATCATGCCAACAAATTAAGCATTTTATCCCTACAAAAGAATCTACTGCCATAGCACAAAAAGGGCTATTCATCTATCATGCCAACAAATTAAACATGCTATCCCTTCAAAACAATCTACTGCCATCCGAAATCAGATACTGTACATGATAATGAGGATGTGAAATAATAAGCAGTACTTCTCAGTCCAGCCAGAAGCAACGTACATGTGATCTCTATCACTGCCTTTAACCATATAATAAATAGCAGAATTTTACTCGGACTAATTGCTGTCACTGGGACTTTCAGCAAGGCCATTTATATTTATAGCAATGATCCATTTGTCTTGTTATGAATGAGATTTTTATATCAATACATTTATTGCTCTTGACATAATGACTGACATCTACTTATACGACTAAATACAAGTACTTTTGAAATATTTGCCAGTGTTTTCTAGCAGACAGTGCAACTCAACTACCCCAAAATCAGTGAACAGTGCACAATTACAACAATGGCAATCCAAAATAAGATTAAAATTATACCCTTTCTACTACCATGTGACACTTATTTAGACTTGTGTTTAAAATTGTCATCTGACAAAAAAAAGTATGTATAAGAGTACAGGAATGATTATTCTGGCATTTAATCAAACAAGGGGTAACAGGTTTGATCCTAGTGTGGACCAAGAAAGTTCCTTGGTAATTTCCATTCTAGTTTTCCCCTGTTAGTGATGCAGGATTGAGGGCAGGGCAAGAAAAAGCATCATATCATTTGGATACCTTTGGCAGCAGGTGAAGATCCCCTTAAATTAGGCTGTAGTGCAAACGCCATTCTATTTATTCATTCAGATTATTGATGAAAGTCGATCTTGTTAAAATTTTTTCCTTTATCTTTTAAGGAAGTACTGGAAAGTGAGAGAAAAATTATTAATTTTGTGAAAATCCACGCACCGTGGGAGGTGGCATGTGCTTATGCTGAAGATTTAGCTTTACAGGCCCCATTGCAGGTAATACCATACATTAATTAGTAATTGAAACCAATTAACATTATTACATTTGTACCAGTAGTCTTCTCATATTATGAAATTATCTTTCAGAAATCTATAAGAAATTTGTTAAATAACATGAATTAGAATATTTGTTTTGATGTAGCCAAGCGAAGTTCTGTAAAAATGACAATACACAGGCCAGCATCTAAAAAACCTTGGGCGATTGTCTAGAAAAATTAGACTTCAAATATGTGCCAGTTGTGGTTAAGCGATTGATCTAGTGTTATTATTAAAGCAGCTGATCGATATTCGGATTTTTCGCTGCTTAATCCACGCTAATATGTACTCAAATTGACTGTATAGCATTTGATAAACCAAACAAAACCACAGTTGGATTAAAAGAGACCCATCATATAAGGTTGAATCATTTTTGGACTGACATGCCTTTTACAGATTCAACATTCACAATATTGTAGTTCCTTAGTCTCTTCAATGACGATCAATGGTTTTAAGTATTCATGCATGTTGTTGTTAATTTTATCTTTAATATTAATAAACCATGTCTCATTGATTTGCAAAACTTAATAAAGGTTATAATCATTGGTGTAGATAAAATAACAACACCTGTTTCTTTACAGTATTATCAATAAATCTTTTCTAATAGCCATAGTTGAGATGGAACAATAATGGAATATCCGTTGTCTACACAATTGGCTTGTATGTAAATTGTCCTTCTATGTTAATCTGAAATTGACCAAGAAAAGGATTGAGCATAACAAACGGAAAAGACTCAAATCATTTGCAAGGACCCCTTAATACAGGGATTGATGTGTATCAGAGGCTGGGGAGTGAATCAGAAATCAGTGGGAGAAAATTTGATTAACGATGTCTGTCTACGTATAGAGTGTTGTTATTCATTTTCCAACTACCGACAGACCTGTCCTATTTGTTTCCTTGCAGACTTCCTTAATTATAGTAATGTTTTAAAACTTTATAATCGTGCAAGCTAATTATTCATAGAAACATAGGGTAGTAATGGACCAGACTTAAATCCACTAGAGATCTGCTACATCAAGATGTTGATTGCATGAAGAAATATCGGTCTGACTCATGATAGGTTGAAATTAAACATCTTGAACCAAAACAAATAAAGCAAATGAACTATTCATTTAAACATGAAATGGAGGGACTGTCAAAATGAATTTGAAAAATTATAATTTGGTTGTGTTTGGTGAAATTTATCAATAGTGTTATGTTTTATGATTTAAAAACGTGCAGGACTGGAAACAACGATTTTGGTTGTAGCTTATAAAATGTTAAGACACCAATCAACTAGATCCTGGCATTTTGAACTATGTGCCTGAGGTATTAAATAAATAGATTAGAAAAAAGACAAAATGACTGACACCAGATGGATTATTCTTCTTGACAATGTCAGTGACAGGTGTCTTATATCCAGTCTTGAAAATATGTTAAAAAAAAATATTTTTTTTGATGTCAAACTTATTTTTATTTTCAGCTTATGTGGCTAATTATAACCTTTCGCCAATGATTATAATATTTTAAATAAAAAGATTTAACATTTTTATCCAATGTTATAAATGTTATCTGTTTGGTGTCAAATTTAGTTTTATTTTCAGCTTATATATTTGTGGCTAATGTATATAACCTCTCCCCAATGGTTATATTAAAACAAAACAAAAAAACTCAACATTTTTATCCAATATTTCATTAGGTTGTGAATTCTGAGGTAAAGTAAAAACAAAATTCACAGCATGTTTCCCACTCCTCCTCCCCCCCATTTCTCTCGTCATTTCATCGTGTAGTTTATATTATGCTTCATGGTAGCAAATGAGCAGAAATGTAGTCTTTGTGCTTCAATTGGGTAATGTAACAGATAGTTGTATGAGTAATTTCAGGAAACAGAATTGGTCAATGTTTGCTTTAGTATAGATGAATATAGACTGGAAATGAAGACGTTTCTCCAAACTCTTAATGCATTATTTCAGAATTGATAAATATGAAAATCTAATTAATGTTTTTCAAGAACTATGCCACTTAGCATCTTACTTTACTATCCATATTTTCTCATGCGATGTCTGGAAATGGGTATTATAAACTGGCTTATGGAATAAGCAAATAATTCTCTGCTGTTTAAAATCTCTGGGTTTGTCTCAATTGCATGATGAATTATATGTAATATACATGTATATATATATAGGTGATAGGATGAATGGGCTTCACAATATTCTCTTTGGCTTTCTAACTAACTCTTGCTCCTTAAAAAAAAAACAAAACAAAGATATTTCAAAAAGTATTATTTAATTCCTTGAATTGCAGTGGTAAGATACATGGAGAACTTCAGTGCCAAAACAGAACTGTTATTGTGAATGGCTATTATATCAGTGATATGCAGATTGTGATTGATAGACACAAATATAATATCTAGTTTAGTAATAGATGGAATGAATATAACATCTAGATTTAATAGACAAATAGAATATAACATCAAGTTTGAATAGATGGAATGAATATAACATCTAGTTTAATAGACAGATTGAATATAACATCTAATTTAATAGACAGAATGAATATAACAGCTAGATTTAATAGACAGAATGAATATAACATCTAATGTTGATAGATGGAATGAATATAACATCTAGATTTGATAGATGGAATAAATATAAAATCTAAATTTAATAGACAATTAGATGGGATGAATATAACATCTAGATTTAAGAGACAAATAGATGGATTGAATATAACATCTAGTTTTAATAGATGGAATGAATATAACATGTAGATTTAATAGATGAATAGATAGATTGAATATAACATCTAGTTTTAATAGATGGAATGAATATAACATGTAGATTTAATAGACGAATAGAATATAACATCAAGTTCGAATAGATAGAATGAAAATAACATAAAGTTTTGATTGATGGAAAGAATAATACATCTAGTTTTAATAGATAGAATGAATATAACATGTAGTTTAATAATAGATGGAATGAATCTAGTTTTGATTAGATTGCCAGGAAGGTAACATAAAGGAAAATAGCATGAAAAAGACATTCATTAAATACATATAGAACTTTGACTTGATAGGAAAAAGATTCTGCACAACATGGATTACAAATTGCTATTTTTACTCATAAACTACAAATAATTGTTATTTATTGAAGATTGTATTTATATCATCTGCTCATTTAACTTTACATTTCTTTCAATTTATCTTTACAAGAAAAATGTACCTCATGTGATTTTCCTTGGCAGAATTGTTCAGTTGTTTTACTTATTTTTCCATGAGGTAACTTTTTGTGTGGGTTTAGTATTTGAACGAAAAAATGTAATATCTTAGATGGGAAGTAAATATAGATTTTCAAAATAAAGATTGTATGCTTTAAAGTTTAAAACAAGTTGCGGAAAGTTATACATGAGCAACTGGCTTCAGCTGACTGCCACTCAATTCGACCATTTTCAGTTGAAGCCAGTTGCTCTCAGTTGCTGGAACACCAGTTGCTCTCATTTGTAAGTTCGACATTTGTAATCCATGGTGGGCAGATTATGGATCTTTTCTACTTCTGTCTCTACTGTATACTATTATTATTATTATTATAAGTAACACAAACAGCTTCACATTATCATATGTTAAAAGCACAACAACATCAACACATCCTTGATAGGTATATGACTTTTGACTAGATCCCAGTTCGAATCCCATTCCAGTCGAGAAGAACCTTTACAATTGCCTTCATTTTTCATTGATGGTATCTGTGAAGCTGACAGGAAAGTGTAAATAGTCATTTGGATGGGACAATAATCCTAGGCTTACTCATGTACACATTAGCGTGCTCATAAAAGAATCCTTGACAGATGAAAATTATAAATAAATAAGCTACAGAGCCTACCATAGAAATAAAAATTACCTCAAGATGACCAAAATATTGTGTTGACGAGACAAACCTCATTCAATTCCATTTGATAGGAGCTAGGGTGGCTCAGTGAGCAACCAGGAGGTTCCATGTTCAATCATGGTAATGGCCAAGAAAGTACATCAGGATTTTCCGGCATGGTTCCTCCGTGTCTGTGACAAAGGACAGAGGGTCTGGCAAGGGACAATGTATAGTCCATTAGATGGGACAAAAACACGAGTTACGTGTACACATTGGTATGCATGTAAAATATCCCTTGGCAAATGGAAATCAATGTAAGAGTAGGTTGTAGCATTGCAGTCTGGGCAAAAATTCCCTCAACACACTGTATGACATTTGCTCGTCTTCATTAGCCTAGTCAAAGTAGAACATTTGATGGGTAAACAGTCATTAGTAGAGAATAAGAATATTCTTCCTCAGTATATGAAGGCTACATCCAATCAAAAGATAACCAGTTCTATTTCAATCCAGGATGAATATGTTGTAGACTTTGACACTTGACAATGTGAAGATGAATTTTACATTATTAACAAAAATATTAATAAAAAAATATTATCTTTAATTTCTGAATGTTTTCTAATTAATATTTGTATATAGCTTCCTATAGAAACATAAAACACATTTAATTCAGTTATATTTTTCTGCATGGTTTTGATCAAAATACCGGTAAATATAAACTTATTTGGTATTTCATGAGGTTTATTTACATTTTTCAGGCACATCAGAATCCAAGTGATAACTATTCAGAAAAGATATTAAGTTTTTTTCATATACCTAATATAATGAAACAAGATGTACCAAATAAGCCATTAGATTTTTACACCTGCAGATTTAAAAAATCGAAACTTGACAGGTAAATATTATCTTCCCTTTCTAATTTTTTTTCTTGTCTGTTGAGAAAGTGGGCCCTTTTTTCATCTCGCACCGAGTAAAGTTAAGTAAGAGAGGAATATTGAAATTGTCTCTGCCTGTAGTTAGTGTACTACCATCTCTCCTTCCGTTTCTTTTGGTTTTCGGAGCATATATCATATTACATAAATCATTCAAGCTTTGTGTCTCTTACTGTTAGAAATATCTCTGTTGTAAAAATTTTGTATTTTGGGGGATCACATTTGACGTAAATTTTTTGTATGCAATTATTATTCTGTAACACAGAGCACATCGCAGAAAACATTTAAAACATAGCATCAATGGTATGCCTTATACTGTTTGCTATACGCTTTATAACATGTACACTAGAAGTATTATGTTGTTGATCCCCAAGAGACTGAAAATCTTCCAAAAGATTCAGTCATCAATATGGACATCTTTTGGAAATGAAATGAAATAGGTTTAACGTCCTACTGCTCAGCTTCAACATGGCCTATGCCCGTTTTTATTAGTGCAATCAGAGCAGAACAGTATGACGCTAACTCCATTTTATTTTCAAAACATGTTCATGTTGATGACTTAATCTTCCTGTTTAAATTGGAACTGTTAGTAATTGCAGGAAATTAAGAATTCATCCCACAAAAAAAAACATTCAAACATATTGATTAGACGATGTGTTCTATTTAGTGACAAAAATGTACTTTTGTCCAATTATTTCACTAATGATGCCACTTTTTTTTTAGAATTTTGAATATTTTTCATTCATTACAATATCAGCAGATTTTAATCATTGAAGGGACCCAATTACAATTAATTACTACATGTAGTTATATTTTTCACTAGATTGGTCCAAAGAAAATAATAGAATAGAATATTTTCAGTTTATATAATGGAAGAATTGTTCATTCTTCATATTGTAATAATCAAGAACTTCTTATTAAAGCCCAAATGTGCCAGAAGGGCAACATTCATTCATTTAACCACATGTTAGTCCCAAAATGACCTAGTTTGTGTCAA
This sequence comes from Patella vulgata, assembly GCF_932274485.2. NCBI lineage: Eukaryota > Metazoa > Mollusca > Gastropoda > Patellidae > Patella > Patella vulgata. The sequence continues at coordinate 14,196,922 of NC_065885.2, forward strand.
GTGGAAGTTTAACCAAGAGTTCTCTCTCTCTCTCTCCCAGTTTCTGGTTAGCTCATAATCTCATTTTCTAGCACATTATCCCTATAGAAATAGATTTAGCTTGATGATTGATCATTGAAGCGATCATTCAGATTCCTAGCTGATACCCCCAATGGAGGCTAGGTCGCAGTTCTATTTCGGTATTTAATGCTAAAATGACAGTGATGTTAACTTTTGATAAATATTGTGGGACTCATTGTCCAAATGGCTGGCAAATCCTATTGATGCCAGAAAATAACTGATTTTGTCATATAAAATAAAAACACCAGTAAAATTCTGGTGTAACCTTCAACCTCAACTTTATCAACAAATATGATCATGCTGATTTATTGTGAATGTTTAGTAACCATTTCAGTTTCATTATAAATGAAAATAATAGGTTTGTATTATCGTTAACTGGTTGAATTTCATTGTTGTTTGTTCAATAAAGTTAAGATTTTTTAAAAATATTTGTTATTTATTTTGTTTTATTGTTTTGAATAAAATGACAAGACCCCTTTGATTTGAGACAAATAAAGTACTGATCATTGTTGATTTTATTGGATTTTTTATGTTGATATATTTCATGCAATGACCAGTTGTCTTCGTTAAAAGTTTAACATCTATAGATAAAGTCAGTGTTGATATATCACCGATTTTGTATTCCACTCTAAATACATTCAACTGAAATTTAATCAAACTTCGCCTAATCTTTCAAAACAAATATTCAATTGTGCATAGATCAACCTAAGTCAATGTTTTATTTTGATCTTCAAAGGTTATGAAAGTGAAAATAAAGAAAGTATTTATATTTGTTGAGAAATAGAGTTGATCATTTCTAAATCAAGTAACAAATATGTATGATTTCCAATCAAATTAATATTTGAACATTTCTTTACCACCTGCATAAAAAAGATTCTTCACTTGACTTAGATAATGTTGGAATTTTCCAGACAATAGGTGTTATGGGTGTTAAGTTATTTCCTTGTTCTTGTTTACAAGACTTATAAATATGTTCTTTTTATTAATGTTTTTAACAACTGATTTTAAATTAATGTTCATAATGACCAGTATTTATAACAAGATCTGATTTTGAAATGTACCATAGAAATCAATAACTGGTTTATTTATGGAAATAGAAAAAATGTGAAATATAATAGAATAAAGTTGGGTTTTATTGTCCTATTTTGCTGCACCAACTAGGCTAACGAGGAGGAACATGTAGTTCAGCATTAGATAATTTTGTCTGGACAGCAGATGTTTCCACCTGCTCTTCATCAAATTTCAAATGTCAAGGTTCTTTCACAGGCAGGGGGGCTGGATGGCTGTATCATAAAGTCTGTCATTGAGTCAACTGGGGTGTTTTCGATTCCCCGGTTCTAAGTGGCAAGGAGTAGGGTCGCCTGTCCAACCTTGTAGGTTTTCTCCAGGTCCTCCGTTTTTTTCCTACTGCTAAAGACCCCTATGCGCAAGAGAATTATTGAAATAAAAATTGAACCATGTGTTAGTCTCGAAATGGCCTAGTTTGTGTCCAGTGGACGTTTAACCCCATCTCTCTCTCTCTCTCTCTCTCTCCCTCATATTAAATGTAGAATGCCTAAATGTAGAATGCCGAGATTTGCCGAATGTGCCAGGCCCTCTGACCCCCTCCACTATCAAGGGGAAACTACTCTGGTTAGTGGGCCAGTGCCTCACTCACTGGGACAACATGGCTCCAAAAAGAAAAACAAATTAAATAGATGCTTATTTTAACAACACATCGGCATATATAGTTAGTGTTTTTAAGTTAGAATTTTGCAATTCTCTAATGCTATTGTTTAGAAGATATCGACCGCATTAGATTATTCATGTGCATGTATTTTGGTCTTGTGTGATCGATACAGTGAAAAAATTAACAGAAGTTTGAACCAGCTGGCATTATTTTCAAATTTACTTCAGACAGAAATACCCATGGTACTATGTAAATAATTTATATGATATTATTTCAGGTTTTTAGGTAGTGATGATCACATCTCATTTTTCTCCAATACTCAACGAAGTTTTATAGTATGGGAGATCCTGTGTTCAGCTACATACGGCAAGAAGAAGAAAGCAGAAGTTGGCGTAGAAAGACTTTTAGAAGAGGATATTCTTACTGCTGCCTACAACTTACATGATGTAAGATAATTTCACTGTAATAGCTACACATGACATTTTTCTTATTTTTTTTTTTTATATACGCCCACATTTTCATGTGGACGTATTATGCCGTCGCCCCTGTCCGGACGTCCGTCCGTCCGTCCACAATTGTTTGTGGACTCTCTACAGGTCACAATTCTTATCCGATTTTGACGAAACTTAAAATATAGGTTTATCCCCAAAAGATCTCGGCTGCTTTTGATATTGGCATGTATCGGATCGAAACTTCATGGATTATGGCCCCTGATTGTACGAAAAATCACGTTTTTAGCTTGTGGACCCTATAGAGGTCACAATTTTTATCCGATTTTTTTAAAACTTAAAATGTAAGTTTATAACCCAAAGATCTCAGTTCCTTTCGATAATCGCGCATATCGGACCGTAACTTCCTGAATTATGGCCCCTGATTGAACGAAAAATCGCGTTTTTAGCTTGTGGACCCTATAGAGGTCATAATTTTTATTCGATTTAAAAAACCGTATTATTATATCACCGTTACACCCTAAGGAAGGTTGAGTTCGAATTTCGTGGAAATCAGCCCAAAATTGACAGCAAAATGGCCGCCATTCGTTCTCCAATAGCGTAAAAATATGGTATATCAAGGTTGTGGACCCTATAGAGGTCACAATTTTTATCCGATTTTGTTGAAAATTGAAATGTAAGTTTATAACCCAAAGATCTCGGTTCCTTTCGATATTTGCACATATCGGATTGTAACTTCCTGAATTATGGCCCCTGATTGTACAAAAAATCACGTTTTTAGCTTGTGGACCCTATAGAGGTCATAATTTTTATCCGATTTAAAAAACCATATTGTTATATCACCGTTACACCCTAAGGAAGGGTGAGTTTGAATTTCGTGAAAATCGGCCCAAAATTGACAGACAAAATGGCCGCCTTTCGTTCTCAAATAGCGTAAAAATATGGTATATCCAGGTTGTGGACCCTATAGAGGTCACAATTTTTATCCGATTTTTTTGAAACTTGAAATGTAAGTTTATAACCCAAAGATCTCGGTTCCTTTCTATATTTGCGCATATCGGACCGTAACTTCCTGAATTATGGCCCCTGATTGTACGAAAAATCGCGTTTTTAGCTTGTGGACCCTATAGAGGTCATAATTTGTATCCGATTTAAAAAAACGTATTATTATATCACCGTTACACCCTAAGGAAGGTTGAGTTCGAATTTCGTGAAAATCGGCCCAAAATTGACAGACAAAATGGCCGCCGTTCGTTCTCAAATAGCGTAAAAATATGGTATATCAAGGTTGTGGACCCTATAGAGGTCACAATTTTTATCCGATTTTGTTGAAACTTGAAATGTAAGTTTATAACCCAAAGATCTCAGTTCCTTTCGATATTCGCGCATATCGGACCGTAACTTCCTGAATTATGGCCCCTGATTGTACGGAAAATCATGTTTTTAGCTTGTGGACCCTATAGAGGTCATAATTTTTATCCGATTTAAAAAATCGTATTATTATATCACCATTACACCCTAAGGACGGCTGAGTTCGAATTTCGTGAAATTCAGCCCAAAACTGACAGACTTAATGGCCGCCCTTCGTTCTCAAATAACGTAAAAAATATGGTATATCAAGGTTGTGGACCCTATAGAGGTCACAATTTTTATCCGATTTTGTTGAAACTTGAAATGTAAGTTTATAACCTAAAGATCTCCGTTCCTTTCGATATTTGCGCATATCGGACCATAACTTTCTGAATTATGGCCCCTGATTGTACGAAAAATCGCGAATTTAGCTTGTGGACCATAAAGAGGTCATAATTTTTATTCGATTTAAAAAACCGTATTATTATATCCCCGTTACACCCTAAGGAAGGTTGAGTTCGAATTTCGTGGAAATCAGCCCAAAATTGACAGCAAAATGGCCGCCATTCGTTCTCCAATAGCGTAAAAATATGGTATATCAAGGTTGTGGACCCTATAGAGGTCACAATTTTTATCCGATTTTGTTGAAAATTGAAATGTAAGTTTATAACCCAAAGATCTCGGTTCCTTTCGATATTTGCACATATCGGATTGTAACTTCCTGAATTATGGCCCCTGATTGTACAAAAAATCACGTTTTTAGCTTGTGGACCCTATAGAGGTCATAATTTTTATCCGATTTAAAAAACCATATTGTTATATCACCGTTACACCCTAAGGAAGGGTGAGTTTGAATTTCGTGAAAATCGGCCCAAAATTGACAGACAAAATGGCCGCCTTTCGTTCTCAAATAGCGTAAAAATATGGTATATCCAGGTTGTGGACCCTATAGAGGTCACAATTTTTATCCGATTTTTTTGAAACTTGAAATGTAAGTTTATAACCCAAAGATCTCGGTTCCTTTCTATATTTGCGCATATCGGACCGTAACTTCCTGAATTATGGCCCCTGATTGTACGAAAAATCACGTTTTTAGCTTGTGGACCCTATAGAGGTCATAATTTGTATCCGATTTAAAAAAACGTATTATTATATCACCGTTACACCCTAAGGAAGGTTGAGTTCGAATTTCGTGAAAATCGGCCCAAAATTGACAGACAAAATGGCCGCCGTTCGTTCTCAAATAGCGTAAAAATATGGTATATCAAGGTTGTGGACCCTATAGAGGTCACAATTTTTATCCGATTTTGTTGAAACTTGAAATGTAAGTTTATAACCCAAAGATCTCAGTTCCTTTCGATATTCGCGCATATCGGACCGTAACTTCCTGAATTATGGCCCCTGATTGTACGGAAAATCATGTTTTTAGCTTGTGGACCCTATAGAGGTCATAATTTTTATCCGATTTAAAAAATCGTATTATTATATCACCATTACACCCTAAGGACGGCTGAGTTCGAATTTCGTGAAATTCAGCCCAAAACTGACAGACTTAATGGCCGCCCTTCGTTCTCAAATAACGTAAAAAATATGGTATATCAAGGTTGTGGACCCTATAGAGGTCACAATTTTTATCCGATTTTGTTGAAACTTGAAATGTAAGTTTATAACCTAAAGATCTCCGTTCCTTTCGATATTTGCGCATATCGGACCATAACTTTCTGAATTATGGCCCCTGATTGTACGAAAAATCGCGAATTTAGCTTGTGGACCATAAAGAGGTCATAATTTTTATCCGATTTAAAAAAAATGTATTAACACAAAGATCTCGGTTCCTTTCAATATTCGCGCATATCGGACCTTAACTTCATGAATTATGCCCCCTGATTGTACGCAAAAACGCGTTTTTTGGCTTGTGGACCCTATAGAGGTCATAATTTTTATCCGATTTAAAAAAACGTATTATTATATCACCGTTACACCCTAAGGACGACTGAGTTCGAATTTTGTGAAAATCGGCCCAAAATGGCCGCCGTTCGTTCTCAAATAGCGTAAAGATATGGTATATCAAGGTTGTGGACCCTATAGAGGTCACAATTTTTATCTGATTTTGGTGAAACTTGAAATGTAAGTTTATAACCCAAAGATCTCGGATCTTTTCGATATTCACGCATATCGGACCGTAACTTCCTGAATTATGGCCCCTGATTTTATGAAAAATCGAGTTTTTAGCTTGTGGACCCTATAGAGGTCATAATTTTTATCCGATTTAAAAAAACTTATTATTATATGACCGTTACACCCTAAGGACGACTGAGTTCGAATTTCGTGAAAATCGGCCCAAAATTGACAGACAAAATGGCTGCCATTCGTTCTCAAATAGCGAAAAAATATGGTATATCAAGGTTGTGGACCCTATAGAGGTCACAAATTTTATCCGATTTTGTTGAAACTTGAAATGTAAGTTTATAACACAAAGATCTCAGTTCCTTTCGATATTTGCGCATATGGAATCGTAATTTCCTGAATTATGGCCCTTGAATGTAGGAAAAATCACTTTCTTGTTAGCTTGTTCTCTATCCATCTCTCGAAAATGTGGGCGTATCCTGCCTGGCAGCCGCTGGTTTTTGTATTTAAGGGACTTGAGTCTTCTTGTACAAGAAATGAGACTGAGAAACAAATTTTTATAAGAATTTTATCTATTAGGACTCTGTTGAAAGTAATCAGCAAAAATCATCTGTTTCTGTAAAATTAACATATATGTTACTTAAATAACTTCAGTATGTACTAAATGATTATAGTAAAATTTGTATACAATGTTTGAGAAAAAAATATTACAATCTTTGAAAATTCTGAGATTACGGTCTTCATATTTGTAGGCATGCACAACCTATAAAATGACAATTATTTTAAAACATTTGTCTACAGGGTGGTTATGAACTACCAAGACATTCATATGATCCAGAAACACTGAATAAAAGACAAGTTCTTCATCATTACTGGGCTAGATGGGGCTGTTGGTATAAATATCAACCCCTTGACCATATAAGGGAATATTTTGGTGAAAAAATTGGTATATACTTTGCCTGGTTAGGTGAGTAGAGAACTATACTTTGTATAAATATCTTTTTCATTTGTTATTCTGTGCAGAAAAAAAGATTATGGGAGGGATATTAAAATTCCTTCAATCCAGGTTTTATATTTACAAAACTTTGTGAACATACCAACGAATTATAATAGTTAATAGATATTTTTCATTAAAACAAATTTATATTTATTTATCAATCAAGAATACCTGATACTGTTTGTTGTTTATTCTAACGATTTTTCTGGCATGATTGCTCAGTGATTTAAGCGCTAGCTCACTGGTCGACAAAGTCACTCTAGATTTACGAATATGCTTTTCCCTAATCAATTGTGCAGGACAAAGGGCCCGGCAAAAAATGTGTCTGATTGTTCAATGCAACAAAAAAGGGAGGTCCCTGAATACCGTTGGTAGTACGTAAAAGATCCCCTTACAGTTGAGAATCAAAATAAGAGCAGGCGATAACTCCTCTGTCAAAGCTAAATTTCCATCATAACACAATAGATGGCTTATGCCTGTCTTCTTTAGCTTGATTGGTGCAGAATTTCCATTTACTTGCTTGAATTAAATAGTGATAGGGTTTGTACACAGGGCAGGTTATGCGTAATCTTTCTAGAACACCTGATACCTCATCCCATATATTTGCTGTACTTTATAGATGGGTCAGAATTTCCATTTACTTGCTTGAATTAAATAGTGATAGGGTTTGTACACAGGGCAGGTTATGCGTAATCTTTGTAGAACACCTGATACCTCATCCCATATATTTGCTGTACTTTTATCTTTATACATGGTATAATTTGTATGTTTTCAGGTTTTTATACTGCCTGGTTATTACCAGCATCTATAGTGGGTGTACTTGTATTTATATATGGTATTGTAACTGTTGGTAGTAATAAACCTGCGTAAGTACACATCCTTCACCGGCCAAGGTTTAAAGATACATTATGTAAGATTTAGATAAAGAACTAGCCATTCTTGCTATAATAGTTCGAAAGTAGATGATGTAAAATGAATAATTTAAAAATTTCATTCAAATTACTCTATTGCAAGCGAAGATATAAGCCTTTGAAGTTTTGACAGACGTGTGCAATAATTTCAACCACGGTACTGGTTGATTGAAGCTAAGTCTCGGTCCTCCATATTTGATTAAATCAAAGTATCGCTGAACCATTCTAATCTATTTAATATCGGAGAAATCTGATGCCATCGAGAGTTGATTAAGGCCTGGATCAGTTAATTAATGTCTAATTAATACTTTTGAAAACATTTCAGGCCTAAAGAAAGACCTACAATAGGCCGATTTAGCTCTTGCAGAATGCATGTTTTAGGAGGGATATTGAAACAGGCTCCTTCTGTACTTCTGTCATGATATTGTTCCAGGAGCATTTCACACACGCTGTTCACGATATCTTTATCAAATTTTGTACACACATCAACATATTATAGTATTTGTGCCTTTTGCTAATTAGATATTTCTCAGATTTACTCATTTCTGTGTTTCAATGAAAACAAATTTGACTTAGTTTTTGGTGTACCTTGGGCAGGAAATGTTGGTGACAGTCTTCTTGATTTAATTTATTCAAATATTGAAAGGATTGAAGGGGAGACATAACTCTCCTTGGAAATTAGAATTCATATAAGTGCTTACTCTTGGGAATATTGTAGTACCTGTAATTAATATTTTATTCAATTCACTGTAATATAATTCAATGTATATTGTAGAAGTGTGTGTGTGTGAAATAGCTTATTTAATGTCTGCTTCCACAGAAGTGATATCGCCGACATATGAAATGAAATGTTTTTGTATATTGTAAAAGAAGTGAAATGTTTTTGTATATTATTGAAGATATGAAATGTTTTTGTATATTGTAGAAGTGAAATCTGTGATAGTGGTGAGTCGTATAAGATGTGTCCACTCTGTGATGAAGATATTGGTTGTGAATATTGGTATTTATCAGATGTATGTCTGTTTGTTAGAATAGCTTATTTATTTGATCATCCGGGTACAGTGTTTTACGCTATATTCGTCTCTTTTTGGGGTAAGTAGAATTTTTTTTTATTATCATTCAATTTACTGAAAGTTAAGACTATGCTGAATGCTACTTGCAACAAAAGTTATCATTGGTTAATAATTTAGTCTAAGATTATAGGCAAGAATTCTGTAATTCAGTATTTTATGAAAAAGAATTGATATAAACAGAAATGACTTCAAATCACTCAAATTTTCAGCATTTAAAATTTTATAAATTTGACACAAAATAAATTTAGGAGTATTAAATTAATGCTGAACTACAATTATTACAATAACTTGTGACCTGGGTGTTGGTGTAAGGGAGGTAACTCCAAGGAGACTAAAGGGGAGATAATTGAATGTAACAGATATTTAAATAAATGTTTCAGCTGTAACATTTCTGGAATACTGGAAAAGAAAGAATGCCAGTTTAGCTCATCATTGGGATGTTTTAGATTTAGAAGATGAAGAGGTAGGTCAGATTAATTATACTAGTTAGGCTTGACAGGCTCAAACTATGGCCTTAAAATCTTGGAGGCCTCCGGTCAAGGTGTACAATATTTTTGACCAAGTCATATAGGCCTTTCTTACATGTACTTTCCTAAACACCGAGTACCATTCTCAGCTCTACTCAATTTTGTTTTTAAAAAACTCTTCCATCTGGGGCTGGGGGTGGGACAGGCCTCACATGCGGAATAGCATAGAGTCCTTCTTCATCTAAATTCGGCACTGTATTTAAGGGTCTGATAAAACAGGATCTGATTAAGGTATTTCTGTCAAAATATTCTCTGACAAAAAAAAGTTAATAAACTTGGGTATCAAGTCTACCAAAGGTATGTTAATTAGACCCTCTTAATATCAAGCATTTTGAATAAAAAAAATAAAAAAATAATTTTTTTTCAAATTTCAGGAACGTCCTCGTACAGAATACGCAGCCAAAGCTCCAGAATGGAAGGAGAATCCTGTTACTGGGATAAGGGAGCCTTATTTTAACCCCAGACAAAGGATACCCAGGATATTGTCGGGCATGGCTGTTATTGTTATTATGGTAAATATTCAGTCATAGATTTCAATTCAAACGAAAGGAATTTTTTTTACATATGTGGGACTGGGGTGCTAGATCATAGTATTTTCTTGTATTTAAATGTCCTCTCGTCATCATATTTACCTAAGTATATTCCTGATTATTCAAGAATTTTATTCTTGTTATATTTTTGTTGTCTTTCATTATAATCGTTCATGGATTTATTTTTCTCTTTTTGTTCTCAGATGTTCCTAGTTATTATATTTATCATTGCCGTAATTATGTATCGTGTTTTGGTTAGCATACCATTATTTGAAAACAAAGACTTACGACCTAAAGCATCCATTATTGCCAGTTTATCAGCTGCTATTGTGAATTTAATTATAATTATGGCACTTGGCAGAGTTTACGAGAAATTAGCTTTAAAATTAACACAATGGGGTAAGTACCAATATGTATTTAAAATATATATCTGGGTAAATGCATTTGTTCTCCGCCATTTCAGATATATTTGAAATTTTAGAAATGCTGTCAATGTTTGCTGTTGTTTTTTTTCAAGAATTAAAATTTTAGTTTAAGAATTATGCTGTTCATGAGTTACTGAAAAATTAAACTTTTACTTATTTAAGAATCAAAATGCTGTTAGTTTTTTAATGATGAAATTTAAGAATTAAAATATAATAAGTTATTTAAGAATTAAAATATAGTTAGTTATTTAAGAATTATAAGATACTGTTTGTTATTAAAAGGTTACTGAAATACTTTCCTCCATTTATTTTTCAGAAATGCATAGAACTCAGTCAGAGTTTGAAGATCAGTTGACATTTAAAGTATTTATTTTCCAGTTTGTCAACTTTTATTCTTCCATTATTTATGTTGCTTTTTTTAAAGGAAAGTAAGTAATATCTGTTATATTTTACGCCTGGTTACATTCACAATATTATACTAAACATTTTAATATTATATGCATACCTTTGCAAATAAAGTAGGTTGGGTGACCAGTGACCAATTGAATTAACTCATGCACTTTAGATTGTAAGGTCTGTCATTGAGTCAAATGGCGTGGTTTCAATTCCCAGCTTGCATGTGACAAGAAATGTGGTCCACTGTCCAATGTTGTGGGTTTTCTACACTGCTAAAAACTCCTACGTGAATTATTGAAGTAAAATTGAACCATGTGTTTGTACCGAAATGACCTAGTTTATGACATTAAATCCAATTTTTCTCTCTCACCCTTTGCAAAACTCCATTCTGTAAAGCAATTATGAACAAATTTGATCCACAAATGATGTTAATATGTTGCATGTCATTAAGCAAGTTTCAGTAGTGTGTTTATCCTATAGTCTATTGTTCATCTAATTGTTTATGACTGTTTTACTACCAGAATATATGCTGTTTTTATTTATTTAGGTTTGTAGGTTATCCTGGTCATTACAACAGATTCTTTGGTTTAAGAAGTGAAGAGGTAAATAAAATGCATATCGTCAGTTTGAAATTTCATGAAATAAAATGCATATCATCAGTTTGAAATTTCATTAAATAAAATAGCATTTCACCAGTTTGAAATTTCATTAAATAAAATAGCATATCATCTGATTGAAATTTCATTCAATACAATGCATATCAGCAGTTTGAAATTTCATTAAATGAAATACCATATCGTTGGTGAAGTGTCAAAAGGGTGTATCTAAGAATTTCTAAAGATTAAGAAATAGAACCTTTTGCATTTAAAAATTTCCACAAATCAAGATACAACATTTGGACACATGATACCCAGAACAGTTCTAATTGGCATAGAGATACACAGCTCAGACAGAAATGTGCATATTAATTGGGAGATTTTAAAAATGCAGAAAAGGGTATTTGACTAATTCCCCGAGATACACCCTTTTGACACTTCACCGATGATATCATCAGTTTGAAACTTCATTAAATAGAATAGAATATCTTTATTTGATACTTCATTCAATAGCTTTATGGACTTAATTTAATTTAGAGAGCCACTGTGGTTCAGTAATTAATGTGTTGATTTGATAACCAGGTCATACCGTGTTCAATCCATTGTTGGCCGATAAAGTTTCTAGAGATTTTCCGATATGGTTTCCCCCTAGTGAGTGGGGCATGAAAGAGGGCCAGGCAAGGAACAGCATTTAGTTGTGTGGATGGGACAAAAAAAGACAAGATCCTAGATACATGATGGTGTGCATGTAAAAGAACTCTTGACTGTTGGAATTCAAAATTTCTCTCATAGCATACTGCATGGTATTTGCCATCTTCTTTAGCTGGTGTCAGAAAGTAGGATGTTAAACTCCATTTTATATCATGGAATAGTATCACATTGAAAAAGCAAGGCCTATTTCTCCTGAATGAAACTTCTTATAATTTTGGAAAGAATCATATATCTACTTCATGTGTAGTCTATATTATCTGGATTAATTTTAAGCTATAATATTATTCAGTGTAATAATGGAGGTTGTTTAATTGAGTTAGCTCAACAATTGGCTGTTATTATGATTGGTAAACAGATGATTAATAATGCTCAAGAAGTTATTGTTCCGTAAGTTATATTGTCATGCTGTTAGACAAATAATTGTTTCATAAAAGTTTTTACGAAAAATAATTGTTTCATATGTTATATACAGCACAAAAACAAAAAATAATTGTTCTGTAAGTTATATTTCCATACTCCATACAGTAAGACCATGATTGTTCCATTAGTTATATATCCATAGTCAGTATCACAAGAAATTATTGTTCTGTATACTCATACAGTAAGACAAATGATTGTTCCATCAGTGATATATCCTTACAGTGAGTATCACAAGAAATTGTTGTTCTTTCCAGAAAAGCCAAATCTTTATGGCATCGTTTCCGTGTAAAGATAGATAAAAGTGTTCCTAGAATGAGATGGGAAGATGATTTTGAACTGATAGAAAATGAAGGACTATTCCAGGAATACCTGGAAATGGGTATGTATTTCTTCATCTCGTTTACATTTACATGAATATCTTAATCCGAACAATGATATAACAACAGATGCCAATCTGTCATACTATACACCTTACAGAAAATTTGCTTCATGTGGGACTTTTCTTAGAACAAATGTTTACTTCCATCATTTTACTTTGGTTGTACAGTTGAATATTATTTATGTGCTGTCATCTAAATTTTCTTAATAACAGCTCTGGTACACCTGTCTTAGATGGGGGTGTTGGGTGGCCGAATGGTTAACGTGTGCACGTTTGATCACTTGGTCTGTCATTGAGTCAAGTGGCATGGTTTTGAATCCCCGCTTGTACGTGATAAGGAGTAGGATTGCCTGTTCAATCTTGTGGGTGTTCTCTGGGTCCACCAGTTTCCTCCAACTGCTATACACCGATACCTGCAAACATATTATTGAAATTATGAGAGATACTATGCAATCACAATCCTGTCTTTTGTTCAACTTGCATTTTTGTTACCAATTTATTAGATTAACGTTTAAAAAAAAAAGTGATTAATTGTTTGGGGGTTTTTTTCTTCAGTATTACAGTTTGGTTTTATCACAATATTTGTTGCTGCTTTTCCACTAGCTCCTTTATTTGCTCTGCTTAATAATTGGGTTGAAATTCGACTGGATGCTTCGAAATTTGTTTCTGAAACACGGCGTCCTGTAGCAGAGCGAGCCAAAAATATTGGTGTATGGTACACCATTTTAGATTCTTTAGCCCAGTTAGCTGTTATTAGTAATGTAAGTATAAAGCATTGTATTTAAATACGTATTAATGCAGTGATCATGACTTCCATTCTGATTTCAAGCTGAAAGCGTTGAACACTTCGCTATATATCATTCTTGTAAAACTGTCAGTTCAGTTGCTAATGTCAGTGGGTGGGAGTACAGTGCTCACCCAAACATTCTGTCAATCACAGAAATTCAGGTAATCATGGCCATGTCAATTCCACTAAACACTTTGAACATAGGGGTCAAATTGATGCAAGAATCTTCAAATCTTATATTCCAATCTATAGTACAAAGAATCTCACTAATCACTAATATTATCAATATTCATATGTTTTGAGGAAGCGGAAAATAATATTTTGGTGTCTGGTTATATTAGTGCAAAAATATGATGCAAAAATAGGCACCTGAACTTGAGTTTTCACATCACTCCCACCTTAATAGTGTCTAATGTTATTTGGGCAAAAAGAACGATTAGCAATGAAATTCAGATACTTCTTTTGACAAAATGTATCTCAAAATTAATGTTATTAATTATTGCACTTACAAAATTTTGCTTTAATTTCATGTATACAAAATGATCTACACCAATTAAATGAAATAAAATTTTGTTTTTTCCAGTCATTTTTAATCGCCTTTACATCTGAGTTTTTACCTCGTTTATTATATCAATATGAGTATAACTGGGACTTAACAGGTTATACTAACTTTACACTTGCTCAAGCGCCAAATGGTACTCTATCACAGCCTTGCAGGTAAAATATAACAATATTACTTTAATCATTTAGAGGCATTTAGTAACTGGATAGAGTAATAAACTAGTATAACACATACTTATTGAAAACAACTTTTTATATATTTTGGCAAAGTTTTGATGAGTATGCTCTGAACGTTATCAGATAGGAATACGTTATAGTTTAATACCTCTTTATTGCTTAGTTATTATTGCATTTTGACTGGGGAGTGGCGGGTTGCACTGGCTGATAACCAGATGGTCTTTGGTTCCAAAGACTACATGGGGTGCAGACTACAGAGAAGGATGGATGTAAGAATAGGGATAATTTTTATATAAAATGTATTTTTTTATATAGATATAAAGCCTTCAGAGATGAGACTGGTCATTATACAATATTCTACTGGCGTCTTCTGGCTATTAGACTAGGATTTGTCATAATATTCGAGGTCAGTACATTAAAAAGGATTAAAGAGATGCCCATTAGAAAGATCTTCCCCAACACTTTTAAGAGGCACTGCTTGTTTATGTCATCTGCAGAGGATCCTAAATGTTACAAAATTTCCAAGTAACCATACTGAACGGAATTAATTCTAACGGATATTCATTTTAGATATTCAACTTCCATACTATTGCAAACAAATCATTAGTGGTTTTAAACAATTTTTTCTCACTAGACAAAATTGTTTGTTTTTAAATGTGAGAATCTGCTTTTTTGATCAATTGCTTAAGTAAGGATGAAAAGCTACGACAAATTATCTTTTAGTTTGATGAGCGGACAAACATGGTTGTAATTGTATGATATATTTCAGCATGTGGTGTTTGGTGTATGTAGATTAATAGATTTATTGGTACCGGATGTACCAGAAACATTAGAATTAAAGATAAAACGAGAAAGATACCTGGCTAAACAAGCTTTAGCAGATACAGAAACTATGATGATGGTAAGTATAATAGGACATGCTTGTTGGGTTTCAGCCATTGCTCCAAGATTCTTTTCTACCATTTGTAGCTTAGTCAGAATTATTGTTCCATTTGGATATTGAGTACGGATGCATAGCATGCACCGGTAGCCATGGTCGATCAGAGAGTATTGCATTGACTCTCCAACCTGGTTCAATCCCTGTGATGGCTGAGAACTAGCTCATCAATTTTTAGACTTGTTTCCCCTTGTCATTGGTTTAGGATGGAGACTCACCAACTAGCTAGTCCAATCCCGGTGAAGGCTGAGAACGTAACTCAACGAATTTTAGCTAGGATGTAGCGTCTGGCAAGGAAAGCCTCTAGTTATTTGGATGTGACAAAAAAAAAGTGGTTTCCTGTGTATACCATTGACGACATGTTAAAGATCCCCCGACTGGAGAATAGGCTTGTCTGTGATGTCACCGCGGTGGAAGCGGACGTAAAATACAACTAACACACACACAGAATAGGTTGTATCATTGCTGTCATGGCACAGTGCATAGTTATGCCTGTCTTCTTTAGCTCTGTTGGTGTAGAAAAGTAAGACTGTGGCAGTGTAAACTTCCAAAGACTGGACAGAAACTGACAGTTAAACACAGTAGAAAGCCGAAGGTTGTTTGTTACCTGCCTAGAATAGACTTGTATAGATCAATACCATACTTTAATTGGGAAAAGATTATGTATTATACTATATATTGTGTAATATTTTTCTAGATGTTTGATGAGTTTGGTGAACAGGTATATAATATGACTAATACATTTATAATAGAATTAACATAGTCTTAATTCTCACTTTGTTCTAAAATAATAACATCATAATTTAGTATAGAATATTTTTATGATCTTACCAGTAGCCTACTCCATTTAATTTATAGATTGTGAATAGATCCCCTCCCTCCCCTGATTATTACATAGATTTAAACTGTCATATTACAAGTAATATAATTTATTGCTTCAATTTAAATACTATAGTTCAGAATACAATATTTTATTACAAACCATTTCAAATACCTTTTATCTTAGAAACCATTTGAAATACCATGTATCTAAGAAACCATTTATCGGAGAAATACCATTTATTAGAGAAATACCATTTATTGGAGAAATACCATGTATTGGAGAAATACCATTTATGGGAAAAATACCATTTATCTTACAAATTATTTGAACTACTGTTTATCTTACAAACCTTTTGAATTACCATTTATCTTACAAATTATTTGAATTACCATTTATCTTAGAAACCGTTTGAAGTACCATTTATCTTACAAACCGTTTGAAGTACCATTTATCTTACAAACTGTTTGAAGTACCATTTATCTTACAAACCGTTTGAAGTACCATTTCTCTTAGAAACCGTTTGAAGTACCATTTATCTTACAAATCATTTGAAATACCACTTTAATCACAAATCATTTGAAATACCACTTTTATCACAAATCATTTGAAATACCATTTTTATCACAAATCATTTGAAGTACCATTTTTATCACAAATCATTTGAAATATGATATGATATTTAGATATGATATTTTGCTACACATTATTAAGTAGTTTTTGTTAGCTTACTTAGAATATTAGAATTTTTTAATTATTAGAACAGGGTTTATTCAAATTTCTTGATACCATTTATTTTAATATCATTTAATTTGTTGATTTCATGAGCATATGTTTATAACCGTAACCCCAAACACAGAAATTTGCTAAATTGTACCGGATCATAGCAAATATTTTACCTGGTACCAGTAATAGAAAAATTTTGCATTTTTTAACCTTGATAAAACTCATCAATAATTTTACTAATAAGCACAATAATACTTATATTAACTGCTTTGTTTTAAGTTAACAGAGCACATAGTATGATTTTCAGTTTGAGGGGACCACCTTTGCCTTCTGATTTGGATGGTAATTGATTGAAGCATGTCATATCTCAATAATTTATACTACAGGATCAGAATTAATTATTAGTTATAAGGGTAGTAAACAAATAATTTTCCAAAAAAATGATCATAAAGCAGATTGTAGAACAGTTACTATATATTATGAGTAATGGTTTATTTAGAATAAACATAGTTGGGTTGAGAGGTTTATACATATGATATATTTTACAACAAATAGCCACAGTAAAGACTTTTATTGTATATGACCCAGTCAGATGTTAATGTCTCGGAGTAAAAGTTTGCTCAGTTGATTTAACAGAAATAAATTGTAATATAATGATTTATAATCTGTTTATTACAGCTGACGAAAGAAGGTGATGAAGATGAAGGTACTGGTGATGTCAATCTTAAAGTTCCAGAAACAACCACATAACATTCATCTTAATTATTTATCCGACATTTTCTTCTTTGACTATTGTCCTTCTAGTCTTCATTAATAAACACTGCTCTAATTTTCATGATTTCTGAAATTAGTTTGACCCCCCAGAAAATGTTGGAGAGTTGGGATAGTTCAGTTAATAATGATTGTATCACAGGAAACCAGGGTGTTTCAGTCAGATTTGCCTGTTCGCAAAAGTAATTGGTATTCTTGATTTAATTTATAGATGGTCCATTGCTAGTTACAATGCTGACTATATTAAAGTTTGTAGACACGATACACGATTTTTAGTATAATGGCAACAACACATTCATGAAATCTTGCAAAATTAACCTTCCCAATTTGTTATTCCTATGATAACATATTTATGAGACGTGAGCAATATGAAGTCATACCCAAGGAATGTATTTAATGCATTTATTTTGTTCTCTTTTAATTTTTGTTTTTGTTTTTTTGACTGTTTTGAAATCCATATTTCAAAGAATCTTAATAATTTGTTAAATGTGTTTTTGAATTTATTTTCTTTTATTTCTATTTTGTAAGCTTTATCCATTTCTGTTAATTTTATGATATAATTTCTGTTAATCTTATAATTTGTGTTAATATCACCTTGCCATTTGTATTAATACCTTATCGTTTGTGTTAATATTATAATATGTTCAAATTATTATATCTGTTAATATAATATTATTATATCTGTTAATAAAATATTATTTCTGTTTTGTGATAATTTCTGAAACTTGCACCTTTTTTTTTTAATTTCATCTCACTGTTACCAAAACAAATAATCAGTATTATTTTATCTTATTTTATTATATTTAGTTATTTGAGATCTTGGTAGGAGGGTTCATATATATATTTTCTTTTTTAAGTAAGTGAGAAACTGACATTTGGTTGTCTATTTGTTTGATAAAATGTTAAATTAAGAACAAAATTGGTATAATGTGTGAATATAAATGAAGGCATTTTTTAATAAGTGATTGCTTTGTTAAGACTGTGAGAGAAACGGTCCATAACATGGCTCCTGTTTTGGTAATATATGACAGCCTTGACTGATTTATTGTGAAATTGAATGGCTGGCTAATTTATATCTCTTTCAAATTAAGGTAGAAGATAGTGTTAAAAGTTGACAAATTCTTTGAAAAAAAAAAGTTGAAATAAATGAATACATGTATGTGAAAACTTGAACAATGGGCAACATTTTGAAGTTAGATCCCTGATCCATAGTCCACTGTATTTGTTATTAGTTGTGTACAGATGTCAACATGCTTTATTAAATATCAATGCTTGCATGTATATTATGTTTATATATTTACATGTATATATAATAAATATTTTGAACATAATAATCTTAATTCATTTGTACTTATTATCAATATGATATTCAAGCACTTAAATCTACCTGAACTTTCAGCTAACATTTATGGGTAAGGAATTTACTTTGTAGAATAATGATATTCATTGATATTAACAGGCATTAATGGGATTGGTAACTTAATGATCTTTCTTTACATTTCTTTTTTGCCTTGATGTAGATCGATGTTAAATACTTTTCATTCATTGACTAATTAGTGCAATTTCTGTGAAATATAGCATATTAAATACCTAATCTTAAGGATGCATTATGTAAGATTTAGATACAGAACTGGCCGTTCTTTCTATAATGGTTCAAAAAAAGATAATGGAAATAGAAAGTTTTTAATTCAATCATTAAATGCTGATCGTTTTTTAATCTGTTTAAATATTGCCATCCAATGGTCCAGAGAGTTGATTGTAGGCTTGTAATGTGAATAAATGTCTAAATACAAATTTATCTATAATATTTGAAGCCAGAAAAAAAAGGCCAGCAAAATTTACTGCCTATTTAATAGGCAAATTTAGCTTTTACATAATGCATCTTTAAATACCCAATCTTAATTGAAATTAGACTCTACTTCCGTTTTGTTTATTTTTCGTTTCATTTTCCCATCAAACAAAAAAACAAACAGAATGAAATAAAGATTTGAAATCATCAAATTAGATTAATTATTTAATATGTATGTGTATTTTATATATATTGGAATTTATTTATTGTGTATTGTTATATTGGAGTTACTAACTACAACATTCCCATTTTACATTTAATTTTTTCAATTTAAATACTGTTAAATTTTAATATATTATGATCTTGTTCATGGTATCATTAAAACTATTAACTTTTAATATATTGTGAATTTATGAATGATGTAATTAAAAACTGTTGACTTTGTGAATATTTTATGACTTTTTGTGATGAAAAAAAGTTGATTGTTAATATGTTATATGTTGTTTATTTGTGTTATTGAAACGCTAATCATGCGTAATTAAATTTGTTGACCTTTGAACTTTCACATTCCTTAAATTAATGAAATAGAACTAGGTCCTTTACTTTTAACATTGCTTTATGTTCTCCCCATAACACGTCCAAAAACAGTATTGTGAAACTTTTAAATGAACATAAAAGGTAACCCAAATTCATCATCCTTTCTTGACTTTCTGCACATAAAACAATGTGTCCAGAAACAAGAACTTGAAAAGTAACCTAAATTCCTCCATTCTTTTAAATCTGGCTTCTGGTATATTGTTGTTACTTTTACAAGGACTGGCTCAGTCCTTGAATCCAATTTGGAATTACTAAATTAGCAATATTCAACATTTAGTAATTATGAGTTGAAAAGTTGTAAATATTATGTTTAGTAAACTGGTGTGTTTAGATTTTTATACCCTCCCACATTTTCATGTTGATGTATTATGCCGTCGCCCCTGTCTGTCCAAGTTGACATCCAACCACAATTTGTTTGTGGACACTCTACAAGTCACAATTTTTATCCGATTTTGATGAAACTTAAAATATAGGTCCATGTCCCAAAGATCATGGTTCATTTTTGATATTGGCATGTATCGGACCATAAATTCATGGATTGTGGCCCCTGATTGTACGAAAAATCATGTTTTTAGTTTGTGGACACTCTAGAGGTTACAATTTTCATCTCATTTTGATGAAACTTGAAATGCATGTTTATAACCCAAAGATCTTGGTTCCTTTTGATATTCGTAATTTCCTGAATTATGGCCCCTGATTGTTCGAAAAATTGTGTTTTTAGCTTGTGGTCCCTCTAAAGGCCACAATTTTTCTCTGATTGAAAAAAAAACAAAAACATTTAAATATATCACTGTTACACCCTTATGATGGATGAGTTCGAATTTTGTGGAAATCGGAACAAAACTGACAGACAAAATGGCATATCGCGCATATCTGAACTTAACTTCCTGGATTATGGCTCCTGAATGTACGAAAAATCGCTTCTTTCTTTGAGCTTGTTCTTTGTCCATCTCATGTAAAATGTGGGCGTATCTTGCATAGCAACCGCTTGTTGCTTTCAAGACATGATAAATTTGTTATGAAATTGTTTTTATGACTATTTGTAAATTAAATCTTTTGTTATCAGTATTTTTGCACATCTTTTCTTATATTCTCTTAAAACTATATTTCTGACTATTTTCTTGTTTTGTTTTGTTAAATTTTTCTCAAGAAATAAGTCACTGAGTTCTGACCACTACACGGGGTGCTGGCTTCAACATAAGACTTGATTACAGATGTTAAAATAAATTATATTACAAAAAAGATATTCGTTTCTTGTTTATTTATATGTGAGCTAGAAGTTGTAATAGAGTGTTATGTCCAAGAAACCTTATAGGGTTTCGCTCAATATTGTTCTGCCCTATTCCCACCATAAAAAAAAATCCCAAGTAATGCCCCTTGGACCAGTGGTTCAAGGTTAGAATTACGTCGGTGGCTTTTAATGGTGTATTTACTATGAACCTGGTTTATGCATCCCCCCTCACTTTGGAATGATAAAATAAAATAAAATGGCACTGTTGGCTGATCTGACTACTGGGCACTAACCGTAACCCTAACACAAAAGATGAAAAGATAGGTTGCCAGGCAACGAAACATACACCCACAGCAGCTAAATCGTCTGGGCAGTCAACAAGAGTTGTCGCATATTTTTACTTTTTTCGGTAATGAAACATTTATAATACACTAAAATCTGATTAAGAGCAATAACTTAGAAAACCATTACAATTTGTTTGGTGTTTATAAAGTTCTGCCCCATGCTAACGTTTTGTATACAAAACTTTTAATACTGTATCATGGATTTAGCTGTTCCAAGTCATAAAAATTCATTGAAAATCAATATACTTGTTTGTCTCAAGATCTTAAATTCTGTGTATCAATCTGAAGTCAATCCGATATTAACTTTGGCCTCTAGAGCGTCCACAAGATTTTTTGAAGTGATCAAGGGCCAGAACTTTGGCAGTAATTATCAGAAATCTTTGAAAATCAATAGGCTTCTTCGTCTCATGGCCTGAAACACTGTATATAAATTGTAAGTCAATCGGATATTAACTTTAGCCTCTAGAGCGTCCACAAGCAATTGTGGACGCCGGCCGGACGGAAGGGGGCGACGACAATATACGACCACATTTCAATGTGGGCGTATAAAAAGTAGTCAGATCAACCAACAGCGTCAATAAAATAATTGACAACCCAAAAAACACAATGCTTAACATGCAAGATTTAATATTTTAATTCTTTTAACTGAGCACTAGAAACTTATGTCATTGCTAATTTTCTACCACTGTAGATCACAAGTCCTCTCCTTGGATTATCCACCTACCTGGTATGAAGTCATGAACCGTTGAATAAGATGTCTATTCAGAGATGGCCTTGGCCCCATCATGAAATGAGTATTAAATTATTAAAATGAGCACTAATTTGTATCATAAATTTTCTAAAGAATAATGTTTATTCAAAGCACATAAATGATGACAATAAAGTTATGAATCTTGGACTAAGATGGTCATCCAGAGATCTTCTAGAGCCCCTTCAAAAAGTTTTAAATTATTCAATGACCATAAAGTTTAAATTCATGGGCTAAGATGGTTCTGGCATGTACTGGGTGTTACAAATTTTGTAAAAAAAAAGTAGTTGTTTATTCAAAGCACAAAAACTCCAATACAGATAGCAATAAAAAGAAAGAAAATTGTTAAAAGTTTAAATAATTGTTTGTAATCAAGATAGTATGTATCATGATTCAACTGTTTTCCACTCACTAGACGCCATTGTGGTACAGCTGGCCCTCTCTTTTCAGAGGATTTTTCGTTTGGATAGGGAATAACACCAGCGAGCATTTTAGCTTCTGCTGTTTTGGCAATTTCGGGAAGTTCTTTTAATGGTTCTGGATTTTCATCTGGTATGTCGTCTGGTAATCTTTCTGACATTAACCCAATGTCATTGCTAGGCCAGTGAGTCGTCATCCGCATGTTTTCGTAGGCCTCCTTTTTGGTTTGTAAACTTTGATAACTTGACCACGATTTCGGCGCCATACAGACGAACACAACAAACCGCCACCTGTCCTTGCAAGGTCGACCACTTAACGGTCGGGCATTTGCATGTATTAGTCGTGAATCCCAAAGAACCATTCCACCTTTAGGAACGGCAATTCTTTTTCTGATGCAGCCTGCTTTGTTGTACCATTCAGTGTCCGTTTTTATCAAACGATAGAAATCATTTAGAGCGCTTCTGATCCTAGCTCTTGGGGACTGCTCAAAGAAGTCATTATGGAGTTTGTGTGAGCCTTCGAGAACCTCTAAAGTCCAATCCTGTTCATCAGCTTCTTCCAGATAGACACCGGATTGATATGCATGCAGTCCATCTCTAAGATAGCCTTGATCACAGTGAAGCCACCCTTGATTTTCTTTGCAGAAGCCGTTTAGTACATCATTGGGGTCGTCAAGTTCTTCTGGGGGACGAGCAACAGCAACTGCATCATAGCTTGAAAGAAGTTGATCCGTTTTCCACACTTCTTCAAAAACTCTTTTAGACGCAAGTCGGACCTTCCACGACGGTTCCATGTGAGCTATCTTGTATCGTTGTATACATGAATACATGTTGTGTGGCCATCGTCCATTTTTAAACTGCTTTAGCCAATCTTTGTATTGGCTTACATAGATATCACAGTCTTTGTGGCTGATAACATTTGGAACAACTGTATAACCTTTCTCTTTCAGTTCCTGGAAATTTCTTTTTGACATCAGAGATTCCTGAAATTGGATAATAACAATAGGGGGTCAATTACAGAAGTAACAAAACAGAATACTAAATACTAAATTAATTTAATGTCTAAAAAGTTACAAGACAGGGGGTCTGGGCGCATCCCCCATAAAATTTTCAAAAATTTGGAGGTTGTCCTGAATAGGGAATACAATCAAAATAATTTTAAAAAAAACAGCTCGATTTTGTGGGTTGTCATTGTGAGAAAAAAAAACAGCGCGATTTTGTGGGTTGTGAATATTAAATTAAACACATTAATATGAATTTTCATAACAATTAAATCATAACCGTCGAAGCTATAGTTCACAACTGTTACATACTGTCCTTTTCGGGGCGTTTGCTGCCCTTAGTTATAATCAATCAGATGCTTTGGGTGGGGCTGACTCTTTTTCGGATTTTTGATGACAGCAAATAAAAGTTCGGTACATATATAATTTATTAGACTTATCAGAAAGCGCCCAGATGCATCGACAGATAAACGAATTTTCCACAGGAAAATTTCAAAACAAAACTCAGAACAATGTATGAATACAACTCAAATTATAAATTAAAGGGAATAGATATTAAACTTACCATTGTTTATCGTTATCCTATAAATGGTTTTAATTCTATACACATATGATCTATGTAAGTCGTTTGTTGTCTTTGCATTGGCAAGGATAGTTGATACGCGCTTATATATAATAATAATGATCATGTTATCAATGATGACGTGTGTTTTAAAATAGCTGGCCACGTGGATTTAGATGACAAGAAATTTTACATGTCACTTACAAACATGCAGTAGTTGACAATTTCATAAACTGTAATGCTAATTAAGGTTTTGTGTCAATTTTATTTTGGGGAAACTAGAAAGTACGGTTCATATTTAAGCTTACAATTAGTAATTTTTGTCGCTAACAGGACTCTAATACAGCCAAAGAGACGGACTCAACGCAAAAGAGGCGCGAAAACTTTTGAAAAGGGCATCATAGTTAAGGCACTATAAGACCTAAACACTGATCCTCTGTTTCATTTTTATTTTTTTATTTTTTAAATAGTTAAATATCTATTCTTCGTTTGATATTGCTAAATTTAATGTTTTTACTCTTTTAGCGAGAGTGTACCTTTAATAATCCAGGTTCTTATCCAACCAAACGGTAAATACGTGGCAAAAGAAAGGTTATCCAGCCACATAATCGGGCTATTTAGTTATTAGGAGATGTAGGTTTTAAAATGAAGTCAATGGTAATAAATAAAATAACACCATATATAACTCCAATAAAAATACAGTGTGTACGGTTTTTAATTTGAACGCATTTTTCAGTTCATCTAAACGCCACTAAATTTACAACTGAAAATCAGACATTCCAGAATAGTTATCGGGAACCTGCTGGTTTCACGACGGTCTGGACAATAAAGACTATTTACACTAAAAATGGAGAAGACGTGCATTACCGGCGTCGTTATCTTGCTTTGTTATGTTGCTGCAGCTATTGCTCAGAAAAGAACACTGATATTGGTAGACAATTGGTCAATCCGAGAAACGCATTCAACATTTTTTAGATCTCTGAGAGGTAATTTATATAATTTTTCTGTCTACCAAAGAGAACGATTTCAATTGATTGCTAAGGGAGGTAATCGAGTCAGTCATTTTTTTTCTGGAGGTAAACCACCATTAATTTCCTCATTGACTTCAATAATTCAAAGTCTTGTCCAGGCTCCAAAGTTATGATGTTGATCACCAAAATTTTGAGATACACAAACTTGAAGAGGCATAGGCCTAATACTAGGCCTAAGTATAAACTTGTAACTCTTATCAGTAATATCACCTCTGTTAGTGTTATCCTTTCCACCTCTAAATCATGATAGTCCCGAAATGACCTAGTTTGTGTCGAGTGGACGTTAAACCCCATTCCTCTCTCTCTAATAACTAAATCATGAATATTTACCCAAACCTGGCAGAAAATATTAATTCAAACCATCTTCGTCTCTAAACCCAAAAGAATCAACGAAAATGGGCATGCAAAATGGGAAAAGAGAGAGAGAGAATTGCTATAAATAGTGGGTTCCAAGATACTTATAGTGAAATATAATGGTTGTCTGCCTCCTTAAATGAAGAGGCATTGTCACTCTCAAGCACTGACACAGTCCCCTTCACGGAAACGAAATGAAACTGGTTTTAATGTCCTACATGTGCTGTTCTGCACCAACTGGTCTAATGGGGACGGTGGACGCCATACAATGTGCTCTGATAGAAATTTTGCATGGACAGAGTCAACTTTTATTTTGAATTCCAATGATCAAGGGTTCTTTTATGTGCACGACTGCACGCCAATGTCATGTGTACACACAGGACCTCATTTTTTTGTCCCACATATGTTGTCCATTGCCAGGTCCTCTGTCTTGCACCTCTAACATGGGGAGACCACGCCAGAAATCCTGATGAAGCTTCTTGTTTAGTACCGGTTTGAACATCACCTTTATAATGTATTAGTAATGTGACACTGCCTCACATAATGTCTGATAGCTAAATCGTAAAACTCAACACCGGTGGCATACCAGGTAGCCCTCTTCTATGACTGTAGGCTTAACTTTACTACTAGTTTCAGTGCAATCAATTCGGTCATAACTTTAAAATAAAGCTATTCTTTTAAAGCACCATGCTATTTCTTCTTTTTTTTTTAAAATAGATCAAGGATTTGATTTGACATTCAAGACTGCTGATGATTCTAATTTAGCGTTAGTAAAATATGGAGAATTTTTATATGAAAATCTCATCATTTTCTCGCCATCTGTTGAGGGTAAGATATAATTAGATTTAATTTTATTTGTCACAATATTCAGATTTTCTGATTAAATTAGTCTCTGAGTAGCAAGGTTCTACCAGAATAGAAATGGTATCATCTGTTTATTGATATGATTTGTAATTTCTCCATAGTCATGACATTTTTCGAGACTCACCCTACATCTATTATGTATCTGAATGCAATTGGAGATTTTCTTAGAGATAGTCTGTCAAATTTTAAAGCACACACACATCACATTGAAATCTCAAGTTGTATTTTTATGTATACCGTTAGTTCATTTTTGCTTGATCATGCATGCCAAGCAAAATGTCACTATTTACCAGTTTGAGTCCATTTTTTAGTAAATTTTACATGGCCATATATAAGGTTTATGGGCTAGATATCGGCCCAATAATATAGAGAATAAAAACCTTCATCTCTTGCTTGTTTTATTTAGATTTTGGAGGTTCAGTAGATGTTGGAGCCATAACCAACTTTATTGATGGAGGAGGAAATGTATTAGTAGCAGGAAGTTCTTCCTTGGGTGAGTTTTATATTTTATGATAAACCTTGAGATAACATATCCCAAATCACATACCACAATAAATCTTGTGTGGTTTAGGTATTTTTTGTCAACAATTTGCTCAATAGGACAGACTTATTTCATGTTTTCTAAAGCATTTTTATTATAGACAAACCAGGCCATAAACACCTGTCACATATTTTATCAGGCACAAATAATCACACAACATATGTATTATAATATAAACACGCATTAATTTGTGCCTGACAATGTCTGTGACAGGTGTCTTATGTCCAAGCCTGATTATAGATGTTTAATGTTTTATTGTAGAACTTTATTTAGCTATTTATACTTTTATTGTCTTGTAAATCAAAACTTGTATATTATATTGTAGGTGATCCTATTCGAGAGTTGGCAACAGAATGTGGTATTGAATTTGATGAAGAAAACACAGCCGTCATTGATCATCTAAATTTTGATATCAACGATGATGGCAAGGTAAAAACAGTATGAATTCTACTTGTATCTAGAGCGTGGGGGGAGGGGGGTGTTGCTTGAGTATTCTAATGTCTGTGCTTTAGATCATAAGGTCTGTCATTGAGTCACGTTATGTGGTTTCGATCCCATGTCTGTACATGACAAGGAGCCGGGTTGTCTTCCCAACTTTGTGGGTTTCCACAAGGTCCTCCATTTTCCGCCCACTGTTAAAGACCCAATGAAATGAAATTGTACCATGTGTTAATTCTAAA
This sequence comes from Patella vulgata, assembly GCF_932274485.2. Taxonomy (NCBI): domain Eukaryota; kingdom Metazoa; phylum Mollusca; class Gastropoda; family Patellidae; genus Patella; species Patella vulgata. The sequence goes on from NC_065885.2 coordinate 14,224,482, forward strand.
ATAACCTAAGTTGTGTTTGTTTCATCTTTAATATTTGACACAAAACAATAGGGTGGTTTTTAAGATTCTTTCATAAATAATTTAACAAGTGTAATACAAAATTGAGAATTGCATATAAATTTAATACAATCTTGACTTACCTCTTATTTATGCTATGTATTTATAACTCATAAAATGTAAAACACAAAGGTTTTTTTTTTCAGCACACCCTTATTGTTGCTGATACTAATAATTTATTAGATGCCCCAATGATAGTTGGACAGAAAGCTTCTTCTCCATTCTTATTCAGAGGAGTTGGGTTAGTAGATTAATACTTTAGTTAAATAAAGCCAATAAAAATACATTACAGTTTATAACAAGACAGGGCAGGGTGGGGGTTGGATGGCCAAATGGTTAGCATGTGTGCGCTGTATCATAAGGTCTGTCATTGAGTCAACTGGTGTGGTTTCGATTCCCCGGTTGTACGTGACAAGGATTAGGGTCGTCTGTCCAACCTTGTGGGTTTTCTCAGGGTCCTCCAGTTTCCTCCAACTGCTAAAGACCCCTACGCACAAGCGTATTATTGAAATAAAATTAAACCATATGTTAGTCCCGAAATGCCTTAGTTTGTGAAAACAACCCCCCTCTCTCTCATATAACAAGACAAACAATATAGTTATTATTAAGTCTAGAGCCAGTGGTGTACTCAATTTTGTTTAAAGATAGTGTCAAGTGTGAGACCTTCCAACACTATCAGAAGGTCCCAGCTCAATTCCAGTGTTTGCTGAGGAAGTTCCCTTGGTAGTGGTGTGGGATGGAGAGGGCCTGCCATGGGAAAGCATCTAGTCAATCGGATGGGACAAAAAATGGTCCTACATATAACATCAGCAGCATGTTTAAAGACCCCTCACCAGTTAGAGTAAGAGTAGGCAGTAACTTTAGTCATTGATTTGTAACATCTCTAAAGCAGGTGGATGGTTTCTTTCCTTTTCAAATGATTACTTTAACATCAAGGCAACCTCTGTGTGTCCTTCTTTTTCAGTTGAACCATAAGAATTGATAAAAATGATAATTAAATTAAATATTGTAATTACATAATAGATATGTGTTATGTATTATTTACAGTATGGTAGCTGATCCTGATAATCCTCTAGTACTTGGTGTTTTACATGCTTCGTCTACAGCTTATTCTTATAATCCAGATGAAAAAATATCAGAGGTAAACATTGATAGATTAATTAATTAATTAATTTATTTAATTAAATGAGACATGAGAAAGGAGACTTGATTTATAGATCAAAACTTTGCTGTCTTTGATCGTACTCATTTTACGATTTGAATACTCTTAAGTCATTATTTGAATATTAATTTCAATTGAAATGTTAAATTTAAAGATTATTTATTTGTTCTTTTTTTTAATCCATTTTCAGATTTCTAGATAATATAAATCTTTCAAATCAATATATATCTGTTCTTTTATCTGTTTATTTTGTATTCCATTAGTTTTAATTGACATTGTGTAACGAATTGTAAACAACAGTTCAAATAACTCTGAAAAAGTATTAAAGGAATTTGTGACAAATTGGTCGCAACACATATTATAATGTAATATGAATATATTTAAACTGATTTATATTCAAACGTTTCCGTTTTTACTCTAATTTCAAATCAGTTATGTTCGGCGAAACACGCCAGAAGTCTCAATCAAATGGCAATCTCTAGCGTCTGGTCATTCCAGTCTACACCGATAGTATTTATTACGCAGTCTCTCCAGATAAAAATATGGCGTCACCGATTGACATGACTTGTGGAATATGTCTAGCTTTGTTCTTCAAGCCCCTTGTTACAAATGGCGCTGAAACGCATTATGGTACTCGATTCGTGTACCAATTGTAAAATGTTTATTTTGTTTTAAATATTGGATATCAGAAGCCCATCTTTTCCCGATAAGATCATATCATCAATGTTGATTTAAATTGACAAATAATTTGTGTTTTCAATGCTGAAGACTTCTGATGATATTGAGTTAGAGACTTAGCTACTTTAATTAGAGGTTGAATATTTGTGTGAGGACTAGCCGATTAGTAGTTTCTTTTGTTTTACTTGTAAATTTACTGTTAATATTTCTTCTGTTTTAGTTCCCTCATGCTGTTGGTAAAAATACTTTGTTGATCAGTGCTCTACAAGCCAGAAACAATGCTCGTGTTATATTTGTTGGTTCTATTGATTTCTTCAGTGATGAATTCTTCCAAACATCAGTTCAAAATGCCAACAATGGAAAGAGGTAATATGGAAATTTAATAGTGAAGTATTATTCTGCACCAAATGCAGTTAATGGGCACAGTATATCAGTCCACAGCACATAAACCTACTATGATACTTTTGACTTTTATTAATTAGAAATTTCTCAGATTTAATGATTGGAAACAAATTTTGGATTTTGATGACTGCGTCTTGTTTTAATTTATCATTTAATTTTTGAGATGTTTGCCTACTCTATTGTTTTATTGTTCTGATAAACAAATTAACCCTTTGAATTTGATCAAATGAACCTTACATCTTTTGATGAAATATTAATCATGTGCCCCTATGTATGTTTTTTTTTTTTTGCTACAGATTTGAGAAGTCAGGAAACCAGGAATTGGCCAATAACTTAGCCCTGTGGGTTTTCCGTGAGAAAGGTGTTCTCCGTGTAGGAACAGTTGAACATCATTTAAAGGGATCAAAGAAAGTACCAGCAGCTTATACTGTTATGGAAGAAGTGGTATGTTTATTGTACATGTATTAATCTTTATCTTGGTTCCTTGGAGCTGCAGTGGCTCAGTGATTAAGGTGCCAGCTAGTTAACCAAGAGGTTGCGGGATTCATCTGGTTGCAGATGAAGAAACTTTCTCTGGATTTTCCAGTGTGGTTTTCCTTGGCATGGAACAATTTCTAGTCATTTGAATGGGAGAAACAAGCTCCTATGTACATGTTGACATGCACGTAAAAGAACACAAAATTAACCCCATAGCACACTTTATGGCCTATGCCCGTATTCAATAGCCCAGTTGGTGCAGAAAAGGAGGATGTTAAACCTCATCTCATTGCATCCCTGTACCTAGTGATTCTGCTGTTTGATATCTTAATTGTATTTAACTAGGAGTAGACTCGTTGTCCTAATCTGTGTTAGAAAGTAAAATGATGTAACTCTGTTCATTGGACATTAAATGAACACGATTAAAGTGGTTACATCGAATAGTGATTTTAATATTCAAACAGTCCAAGTTATTATTAGAATGCTCTTTAAATATTTGATTCAATTTAAATCAATGTTTGAATTGTTATTGGGGTTTTTTTCTTTCAAATTTCTAGAAAATGTGAATCTGTATATAAGCAATATATATTTTCTATATCTTTTGTTTTATATTAGTTCATAGCATGGATTACTAAAATTTGACCAAACTCCAATGATTAGAAAGATTTATTAATTTATAAATACTGGCTTTGTGTATTTTAGGAATACAGTATTCAGATTGATGAATTAACTGATGGTCAGTGGAAACCATTCCAAGGAAAAGATGTCCAATTAGAATTTGTTAGAATTGATCCATTCGTTAGGACAACTTTAAAACAGAAAAGTAAGTTTGTTATAGAGTTTGACAACCATAAGAAAATAGTGTTTCACAGGGCCAGGTTCTTCAGTACATGTTGAACAACCGATGATCTATTCCCAGTTCATTCCTGATAAGAAAACTGTTTGAATCACTAATGTGTAGTTTAAGGGTTTGGAGACACCAAATGCTGCAAGAGGCCATCAGTCCGAATATGTATCAAAATATTGATACATTATCCTGAACATGATCATCATGGATGTCCAACATTTCCACCTTCTTGTATAAATAATGTACACTTGGAACATTGCCCATACCATTATTACAACATCAAATGATAACACATCTGTATTTTAAAAGTAGTTAAGATGATTTTAAATTTCACCGGCCTTGTAATCAGTCGATGAAAGTATGATCTGATGTTAGCCTGCATTTCTCACCATGTGTAGATGGCATTGTATATTCATCTGAACTTTCGGATATTCAAACAGATTGTCCTTTCATACATTAAACTAAACTATATTGTGTATTAGATGGGTTATTACATCAGTTGGTAATATATTAATGTAAATGATTTTATTTTTAGACATCAGTTTGTAATATATTAAAGTAAACTTTATTGTCTTTTAGACAGATAATTACATTAGTTGGTAATGTTTTAAAGTAAATGATTTTGTATTTTAGATGGGTTATTATATGTCAGCTTCAAATTACCTGACGTATATGGTGTTTATCAGTTCCGTGTAGATTACAATAGAGTTGGTTATACACGTCTCTTCAGTACCACACAGGTAACACATTTCACATATTTCTTAACATTAATCATCATTGGTTGTAACTACAGAGATATACTCTTATGAACAATATCAATTTGTTCCAAGTTCGAGCCACGGTGGGGGGTTGGATGGCTGAATGGTTAGCACGTGCGCGCTGTATCATAAAGTCTGTCATTAAACCTTGTGGGTTTTCTCCGGGTCCTCCAGTTTCCTCCCACTGCTAAAGACCCCTATGCGCAATCGAATTATGGAAATAAAATTGAATCATATGTTAGTCCCGAAATGACCTAGTTTGGGTCGAGTGGACGTTAAACCCAATTTCTCTCTCTCTCGAGCCATGGTGGCTAAGTGAGTAAGATGCTGGCTTGTTAGTCTCTAGGTAGCAGGTTCGATCCCAGTGTTGGTCGAAAAAGTTCATCAGGATTTTCCAGGGTGGTCAATATTTATATGTACCACATGCTAAAAGGTTCATATAGTGTGAAATATGTTAATACATATGGAAACCAATAATTTCTTATACTGCTTTATTTTGTTTTATTTCAGGTTTCAGTTCATCCATTGAAACATACTCAGTATGAGAGATATATACCTTCAGCTTATCCATACTATATCAGTACATTCTCCATGATGTTTGGTGTCTGTATATTTAGTTTCGTATTTTTACATTATAAAGAAGATACAAAAGATAAAAAAGAATAGAGGATTATTTTAAATTAATAATAATGTTTAGTACATTTTTTTAAATAAAAATTAAAATTTAAGTATTTACCATTCCATGAGAAAAATAAGTTTTTGTACAAAATATCAAAAGAAATGAGTAAATTGTCTGAAAGGTGGAATGTTAAAAAATAATTGTTGAAGACTGAAAATGTTTTAAGAATAAAAAAATTAATGAATAACCACCAGTAATTTCCAAAGAAATAAAGTACATTTTATGAAAGATTGTTTGTTCAAGAAAGTTGTTTAGGACTAAAAGTGTTTATGGAATACAAAAAAAAGAAGTGAGTAAATTCAAAAAGTTTGAAAAATAATGACATCAGAATTTTTACGCTATTAATTGTACTTTCTATCTCATCATATGTCATCAGAAAATAAAATATTTGGACTCTTGTATTCTGGCTATTGTGTTTGTTTATATCATATAGATAGACATTTGATTATTAATCATGTTTACTGAACATCTTATTTTAATTTAGCCTGAATTAATGGGATGGGATTAACTAACTTTTGTTTGAAATAGGACTGCAAAATGACATAGTTTTGTTGAAATACGGGGTAAATTGTATGAGACTGGTAATTATTTGCACTTTTTCTTTTATCCCTTTGTCAATTTTTGTTGACTTCTGGTCTAGAATCGAAGTGGAATTTTATTTTTCTGACAGGATTTTGTGAATATACATGATTTTGAACTTTAATGATTCGGAAGTAAAAAGATTTGAGGAGGCAACCTGCCTCCTAAAATGATGCCCCATAGAAACATACAAGATGTTCAAATCTGTTAAAAAAAAATTTTTTTTTTTTTTTTTTTTCCAAATAATTGTGAATAGTTTCTAACATGTTATCGGCAGAGAAATGGCAATGTGGAGAGAATTATAGGTCTGATTCCATAGTCAGCGGTCATGTAAAGTGGAGTGATCTCCCTCTAATAGCACAATTAATAAAACATTTAGAGGCGTGAGCCCAGAGGGTCGAACCTAGACGAACGGTGTACCAATATCTGACCATATAGCCATCTACATACTAACCTGTGATTTACAGAAATGGACGCTTGTCGGGGTTCAGTCCCTGGGTGTGGCCTTGGTGACGCCTAAAATGGGTTATACTCATACATTCAAGGTACCGGTCGAAACCAATTTTAAATGAAGGAGGAAACCAATTTTAAATGAAGGAGGACATCTCACTGAGTACGAAATTGCCCGTAACAGACGATTTTGGCCCTGGGATGGCCCAAACTGACACCCTAAATACGGACCCCAGAGGGCTTGAAAAAAGGTTCTATTCATACATTGGAGGTACCAGTTGAAATTAAATATAAAGGAAAGGGTATATCCCACTGAGTACGAAAATGCCCATAAAAGACGATTAGGCCTCTGGGATGGCTCAGACTGACACCCCATAGCCGAAGGGGGCCAAAAATGGGTTATACTCATATGTGCGGGGTACCAGTCAAAACCAATTTTAAATTAAAAAGTACATCTCACTGTGTACAATATTGTCCATAAATTTCGAAGTTTGAACGCTTCTCGTTTGTTTTTGAATGTTGATATTTAGATTTAATATATTTGACATTCAGTGAGTTACAGACTCGATGTTAAAATTTATGCTATTAGAAATTTAACATTTGAACAAAGTAGTCTAGTCATGTTTTCTAACTTGTTCTAGCCCACACTCTGAAATGTCAGTACGCATACCTCCTAGGAAAGCTATACTGGTTGTGTTGCGTGAATTGGGGTGTAGCTCCTAACTATAATTGAGTGATCAGGTGATAATGTGGTGAGTGATGACGTGATAGCCAGGGGCGGCAGATTACCCATGGCGCAACTATCCAAGGGCCCCATTGGAAAGTTAAGAATTAGAATACGGAATCCTTCATTTCCAAACGGTACGTGTTAATAATTCCGAGATTGTTTTTAAACACTACAGTCCCTAATTGCGCTTGTGAACGTTTCTATAGTTATTTGAAACGAATTAAACAAACTCTGCGTCCCACTATTACGCAAGGGACTGAACAAGCTGGCATTGATTTTAGTCAAAAACCGGATTTTTTTTAGGATATCATCGATTACTTTAGTATGTAAACAACTAATTTGATTCTAGTTTACTGAACAACAATTTAATTGAAGTTGACTGATCAATAATTTGAAATTTTATATACCTGTACATTGCTAATCATTGAGCATTCAGTGATTTGAGATTATACTTTTATGTTTAAACATACATTATGCAAGAGCTAAATCTGCCTATTGTAGGTCTTTCTTTAGGTCTGAAATATTGTCTAAATTATTAATTAGACATTAATTAACTTATCCAGACCATAATCAACTCTCGACGTCAACGCTAGTCTGCGATATTTACTCGATTAGGGTCCGATTTGCTGCTCAACTTTCATTCATGATTTAATCATGAAATGGATAATCGAGACGATGTTTTTATCGTACCGATTTTAGTAATGATGATCGAGGCTAGTAATGATGACGGGACCTCCAGGTTAACGAGCCAACAGCTTACCCACTGTGACACCGTGGCTCCCAACGGTTATAGACGCAAAAAGTGTTAACATCCACGGTTCCAAATCCGATTCTTTGCATGTGCTCCGTGGGGCATCACAGTGTTTAGTGTAGAGTCGGTATTATTAATAATCTTCACTAAAACGTCAAAAGAAATTGATAAGCAATGTGAACTAACTTGTATGCTGTCAAGTCAATACAGTTTTGAAATTAAAGATCAGCTCAGATCAGAGCATTCCTTGGTTGTTTAGATAAGATTCGCATATGGGTGTCACTGTCAGCCCACTTTTTAAAATCAATTTTCGAGAAAACCAAATTTCTGATAATAGGCACTTAACACAACGCGGATTAACCATGGTGGGGGGCCCTGAGGCATGACGAGTGGGGGGGGGCACCAAAGTGACACAAGTGACCAGAAGTTTGGCAGTACTACGTTCCTCGATTCACCGGCAACAAAAAAAAAAAAATTACGTTCGGAGATTAATAATGACAATTTTGACAGATTCTGCGTCCAAAACGCGAATAAAAATGGGCTCAAAGTTACCTTGATTCCATCTCCTACAAGTTGTGACCAAAATATTGCCGCTAAAGAGAATTTAAATGCGTTTCTTGATACATTTTTCCAGCTAAATAAACAAAAAGAGGAAACACGGATACCAGTCGAAAGTCATACGCGGCATCGCCGGATCACACTTAATTCTCGGATGTCAACCGCAATACGGGCCCATCGCCATGGATCGAGGGGGCACCAATGTCCAGTACTATGAAAATCCGATGGAGTGCCTCGAACCGTGGAAGTTCTTGTTCATTCATTCATATCGTCTAAAATAGACTATTACGAAGAAATACTGTTTGGGCTACCAAAGTATCTGTTCCCTAACCCCCCAAAACCAGAAAACACCAAAACGTTACTTTGATATTGAAGCGTCTTTATTGGCTTCCGGTTGGTAACGAATAAAATTCAAAATCTTACTCATTAAACTTTAGAGCCTTAAATATGACATAGCCCCTGAATACATAAAATATCTTCTCATTATTCGCGGCCCTAGCGTTATTAAGCTATTGTCGATCAGAGCTGTACATTTTGAGATAGACGCCGGTTAATTCGCACACTCGGTCCCTTTTTTTATGAAATCCATTATTGCTGGTCAGAAGCTTGAGATGATCTGACGTCCATTCGCATACTCGGTCCCTACCCTATGAAATTCACAAAACTAGGCAGTCACGCCCCGAAAACGGTTTAAATATTTTGCTTGTAATCTCAAGAGATTGTTCACCAATTGGCTTTGATCTTCTGAATATGCCCCTGTGTATCTTTAACATTACTCCAGTGTTGATAGTTGGATGGCCGAATGGGTAGCGCGTGCGCGTTGTATCATAAGGTCTGTCATTGAGTCAAGTGGCGAGGTTTCGATTCCCCGCTTGTACGTAACCAGGAATAGGGTCGCCTGTCCAACCCTGACGGTTTTCTTCGGATCTTCCAATTTCCTTTCACTGATAAAGACCCCCCACGCGCATGCAAATTATTGAAATAAAATTGAACCAGATGTTAGTACCCAAATGACCTGGTTTGTGTCGCGTGGATGTCCCCCCCCCCCCTCCTCTCCCCCCCCCCCCCCTCTCTCTCTCACAAACATAAGAGACAGATGTCAAGAAGCAGATATAACGGACGTTCTCTGTACAAGATGGCTAAATCTGAGTGGTGGACAGACTCTAGGAAATTTTGAGTCATTGGACCACGTTTTGACATTTTTATTTTAGAATTTTCTACGGGTCCATATAGGTAGTTCAAAATCCATTATTTTCATGCTTCACGAAGATAGGTTATCGAACTCTCTCCACATACTCAACGATGGATTCAAACGCTTATGATCTCCCTCCATAAATATTTTGGAAAAGCTGACCAGATTAAAACACTTGACTCGTAGGCGGCAGAGGAAATTAGCTCCTGCTCTGTCCTTTCTTCACAAATAAGGTGGCGCCATTATATTTGGCGCGAACACGATCAGCTAATTAACTATGTAGGCGCAAATTCTTATGCCCTAGGTTTTTTAGAAAGTAATCCAGTTGGTCCCAACAATGTAAAAACTGAATTGGTGTTCATATTTTTTTAAAATTCTCGTTTGGTTGTACAGAAAATTCAAATGCACGTTTTACACTTGACAGATTAAATACGGATTTGAAAGGAAATGTTTGAATATAAGACGGATAAGGAGGGTAGTGTTTAAATAGACTTTGTTTGGTATTATCTAGAATCTATGAGTATGTGTGTCAACGCTTATCTTAAACAGATAAAGGTGGTAATATGCACCATTTGTTTATAAACATTCAACATGAGAGGATTTATACTGTGTGCTGTGCTTGGCATCGTCTTGGTAACATTTCATTCTTTATCTTTTAGTTATATATTAATATGTTATGATATTTCAGGTGAGATGGTAATTAACAGGGTAGGGATCGAGAGATTTGGACATGGAATATAGACATCGTGTTTTGGCCAATTTCAGAAATTGGGCTGAGACCATCATTGTGTAACCATAAAACTATTTGTGTGGGCATCAGTTATTTTTGCTAATATTATACTGATAATCAACATACTATTTGAATGAACACCTTGATTTAGGTGTTTACTGCTTGCGTTTTTCAAAAATATGTGGTTTTAGGCCAATTCTTTATAGCAAATCGGCTCATGGGGTGCTATACCTATAGGTACTAGCCACGGGAGCAGCTGCCCCCCTAACTTTCGGGCAACCTGACTTTTCGGGCAGACGGGTAAATCTAGTTGGCAAAATAAAGTGTCAAAAATCTACTAAAACACTAATTTACTTTTCTTTTAATTGAATACCAAGAATATGTACTGAATTGACTATGGATTAAAGCATTTTGTCTGGAGCCATTCTACTCTGTGCGACATTTTTCGGGCATCGATTGTTTTGTGAATGCCCCCTGTCATCGAGCCGGCACGCCTATACCTATGGCTATACCGTACGTTATCAATGCCTGACGTCTCTTTCTTTTTCGCCTTATTAGTCCGTGATGATAGCCCCATGTATGGGATCTTCTCCCGTCTTTTCTCGTAGACGGTAATCGTTTATGACCGGACTCAGCCGTTCATGGCCAAAACCCGACGAAGTTCGCTGGAAACAGTGTTGTTCTAGACCAGTGGTTCTCAACCAGTGTGCCGGGGCACACAGGTGTGCCGGGAGATCTTCCTAAGTGTGCCGCGAAATTTTGAACGGCACACTAAAAAAATGTAAAAAGTTCATATCTGTGTTTTTCTTTGTTTAGTCATTCTATGTGTCTATGACTAGTCTCTGTCTACGGTTGTATTCCGTCCAAATTACCATGTTTTTATTTTGCAAAATTCAAATATTTTTCATATGTATTTAGCCAGGTGTGTCGCTATTTTTTCATGTGTTCCAAGGTGTGCCGTTCGCAAAAAAAGGTTGAGAACCACTGTTCTAGACGTATAGTCCAACATGTTTTGCTTTTTTGCTCTAATACTTTAAGATAGATGAATACCTATGAAATGAAGGCATCTGCTGTCGGGATGACCTTATATTTAAGATTTAGACGAAGAGCTGACTATGATAGTTCAGATATAGATAATGAAAAATGAATATATCGAAAATTTCAGTAAAATTACTTTATTCTGGGCAAAGATAAGACTGTTTAAAAATGTAACGTAGATTGTTTATTATTGTAGCAACGATACTTGACAACCGAGACTACGTCTTGATTATCCATTTTATAGCTATTTTTTTTAAATCTCGCGTGTTCAAATCCGTTTAAATCTCGATCATCCAATGGCCTAGAGAGTTGATTATAGCCGTGGCATGTGAATAAATGTCTAAATAATAATTTGGCTCCTACATAATGCACCTTTAAGTCTTAAAATGCTTTGTGGTATTTTGCTTCTTTTTCTTGTACTGCTTTAAAAATAATTTATGGGCAACCCGGACGAGATAAACATTCCGGAATTGCACGTGAATACAGGAAAGACAACTAAATATAAGTAAAACTGACGGTGATTGGATGACAATATGGTGACGGGTGACAGTCACCACCACTGTATTAGTCTCAAATAAAGACAGAGTACGCGCTATCACCTGTAACCCAAGGCGACCACGCGAAGAAAAAGCCGCTTTTTGCGAAATAGTGGTTAGATCCTGAATCGTTTGAAACGACAAATATAAATATTTGTGAAATTTTCCATCGTTTGCATACAGTTTTATAAATTTATTTTTCCGTCTAGTAATAAAGAAAGGATTTGAATTTCAAGTTTCTGATTTTGTAAATATTCATAATTTTTAAGCGGAAGGATAACAGAGTTCAGAAGAGGATGATGATCCTGACCATATATTTGGAACCTCTTTCCAGGTTTAACAATCGCTGAAAACGGGTGAACCATGAGGAACAAGATCCCGTCTGCCCCCCCCCCCCCCACCCCAAACAAAAACAATATTTATATGTGTGTGCGGGGGAGGTAGTGGGGTGGCAGTCCCTCCCAGTGTCACCGGTTAATATTGGCCTGTAAGGAACGTGCTAGGGTCGATTTGTAGCATATCTGACCCACAGTATATTTTTGACACTATGATTGAGCATTATGATTATGATTATCATGATTTTTTGCCATTTGCGAGGGGGCGTAAAAACTCAAGGGGGCGCAAAAACTCAAAACCATGACGCAAAGCTCGTAATTGCGTCACTCCCACTTAGCCCCTAGCTGAAAACACACCAATTAAAAACACCCTTGACTTTTGTTGTCGTCACGGAACTATAATTTAGTCGTGCTCAAGTACCCGTTAAAATACAAGTCCTTATCAATCATCTTATGACCCGGATTTTAACACATATCATCCTGTGACTATCCCCATTGAAATTTGAACATTGGAAGAATTAATATATTATATTAGTAATAGTGCAATATTTCTTCTTTACAAAATATAATTTAATTAAGAGATTCCGTTTATATTCTGCCTGACAAACGTTTTAATTGAATGTTTATTTTGTAGGCGGAGTTTCAAAATAGCAAGTATGAAAGGCGCCTGGATGGATACCGATTTCAGTACCATGATGATACGGTGAATAAATAATTAGCTTTTCAAGCAGGTGAAAGCCTGCACTCCCAAACTTACCACACAAATATTATACAATAACAAGCTCATTAGATATAAATTGTTAACTATTTCAAATGCGTTGATCGGGGTTATTTTACAAGTAGTGATAATTAAAAGAATTGTCCTAATCTCAGTGGAACATTATCAGAGCGGACGGACTTTGATGTCGCTGCCCTGGTAAATATATAGACTTCTACCATCTACTCTTATTTCGAATTCAAACTGCCAAGGATTCTTTGTAAGGTACACACGGGCCGGGATCTAGCTATTTGTCCCATCCGCACGACTAGACGCCCCCCTTTGCCATGGCGGAACACAGTACGCCGGAAATCTCCGGCGATTTTTTTGGCTAACTCAGAGATCGAATCTAGGAGCACATAGCTAGTGTGAAATCATCTTACACTGGGCCACCACATCCCTCAGCCCTACTGCTGAAGATCTATGTTAATCCCAATGACCCCAATGATTGTATCATGTGGCCATTACTCTCTCTCTCTCTCTCTCTCTCTCTGTCACCTGGATGTGTGGGTCATTGCAACACCAGAACTGTTTATGGGTTTTTTTATTTAAAGGGACATTATTTGGCGATAAAGGGGATGGATTGTTATGTAGCTGATGTTCCTGTTGACAGTGAACTACAGACGAAGCTTCAAGATAATGATCATTTAGATGATTTAGAAGTGAGTATAGAACGTCGCAAAATATAAATGTATCTATTTTTGTTAATCTATAGACAGAGCCCGGTTAGCCATGTCGATTTCCTGGGCATATGAAAGCTAGAGAGGGGAGAAATGTGGTTTAACGTCCACTCGACACAAACTAGGTCATTTCGAGACTAACATATGGTCTTTAGCAGTGGGAGGAAACCGGAGGATCAGGAGAAAAGCCAGTAGGAGGAAACCGGAGGACCAGGAGAAAACCCACGAGGTTGGACAGGCGACCCTACTCCTTGTCACGTACAACCGGGAAAGCGAAATCACGCCAGTTGACTCAATGACAGACCTTATAATTCAACGCGCACCGCGCTAACCATTACCCGCCCCCCCCCCCCATATGGAAGCTATGTACAGTCGTTTCTTGAAAAAGTTTGGTAACTCTACCCAATATTACTGTTATACTTATTCTCCCGTTCAAACTGTACTTTCATTACTCTTATTCTCACTTTCAAACAACGATTATCAAATACTGCCTTTTAATTTTCGGTGTCTATATGATTTACTGTAATCTTTTTTCTTCTGACACAGACGACGTACCCCCATAAAAGGCACTCTGAGTTAAATGTGGTTTAGCTTATACATAAATATAGTCCGAGACTTACATACGTACATATTATATAAAAATTATTCAGTGTTCTTAATCTTTATTGATAGATTTTGTTACAAGACCTTTAAATCTTATATATCTAAATTGAAGACGCATTATTTATAGATTCCAACATTCCTTATATGAGTGGCTTGGCCACTGGAAAAAAAAACAAAAGTAGCAAAAACACATTCTGCATGAGATAATTTATTTGGGTAAAAAACTTGACGGAATCGTGTAGAAGGTCTTTCTTACCAATTATGTATACGTGTGTCTAGAAACCCATCAATAATGCACAAAGCGGAAGACATTTATATGGACAAAAAATAGATACTTATATCTTATTTAGATAAATTTACATCTGGATTGTGTTTGAGAAGCACACGCAAGTCCGAAATTCCTGACAGTTTTCCAGTCATCTTGTAAGGGAAGAGTCCAGTTTTAGCCTGATTTCAGATGTCCATTCATGGTACATGTACGCTTAAACATGCATTATGCAAGAGCTAAATCTGCTTATTGCCGGTCTTTCTTTAGGCCTGCAATGTTATCTAAATTATTAATTAGACATTAATTAACTTATCCAGACCATAATCAACTCTCGATGTCATCGCCAACCCCCGATATTTAGCGGATTGGAATACATCTTGTGAAGGACAATTACAATTGATAATCAAGACTATGTTTTTTTTATCGTACCGACTTTAGTAATGATGATCGAGGCTAGCTCTCGGTTCAGAGTAGAGCAATTTGACTGAAATTTTCAGCATATTCTGTTTACGTTATCTATTTGTTTTTTTAACTATTATATCGAGAACTATCAACTCTTTATCTAATCTCCCATAATACCCTTTTTAATTAATTACCTTTCCAAATATGTATCCTAGACAGTTCTACGGCTTAGCCTATGTGTTGGAAGTTGTGCCCAAAAGTATCAATAACGCATCTGTCGTAGTCTTGTTTTCTGCACAGCTTTGGTTAGAAAAGTTGTAAAGAGTCCGGGGATACGTCAATGAAAAGGCTATTTAGATACATTTTATTCAGTTCAAAGCAAGTGATTTGAGTCCTAGGATAATTGAGCTACACCACCAAACCAGTTAAACCCCAAGTGGTCCGCTATTTCTTATGATCCGCGCTACTCCTTGGACAACTAGGATCAGTTGAGCCATAACACTTAACAATGCAATAATCACAATTTTGGCCCGTTAAACGGAGGGTGATTCTCTATTCCTTATGATCCGCAACTCCTTGGGCAACTGTACTAATGTTTCCCCTTTATTTCAGAGAAAGGTCATTAATGTGATAAAATCAGGAACTGGTTTGAATCGTGTTGACCTGCAAACCATTGTGGATAGATATCAAGATACACTGACCCGAGCTTTGTGTTTTCGATCTACTATGTACATCATGGATTTATCTGGAAAGATTTAACAAAATTTATTTTGACATTCATAAATACAAAATGAACCTTGAATAAAAGAAATATCTCAGTTGTTCTTGATTTTAAAATTCAGCGATGGTTGAGACTAATTTCGTGCATGTTATGTTTTTCTTTGGTACGGCAGCAGGCAAGATAAGGATTGATGTACAATACCCACAACGCATTGTGCACCCCACCTGTCCCTTGGTCATAAAACAGTTAGGAGAGAGAGAAATCGGGTTTAACGTCCACTCAACACAAACTAGGTAATTTTGGGACTAACATATGGTTCAATTTTATTTCCATAATTCGCTTGCGCATAGGGGTCTTTAGCAATGGGAGGAAACCGGAGGACCCGGAGAAAACCCACGAGGTTGAACAGGCGACCCTACTCCTTGTCACGTACAACCGGGAATCGAAACCACGCCAGTTGACTCAATGACACACTTTATGATACACCGCGCACGTGCTAACCATCCTCCAACCCCCCTGGATGGTTAGGACATGATTCTAGAAATGCATAAGCTGCAATTTTGTGTGCACATTTTAAAATTTCACACGTTATTAATTAATCAGCAGTTCGGATATTTGAAGTTAAAAGCGTCGCCAGATCACCGGATGACAAATAATAACGAAATATATTGAGGGTTCTTTGGGCTGAACCCGAAGAAAAAAATTTAAAACTAAGGAACACATATTTGCAAATTATTGGGGAGGAGGGTAATGTCAGTTCACCTAAAAAAAGACGCCATGCAAGGCCGCCACAAGGAGGAGATAAGTCTCTGGAAAATATATGGCTGGGATCATTCTCTGCTATTGTTACAAGGCACAGTAAACTGGGGCCCTGGAAGTGACGACCATGCAATATTTCCCATAGATGCTCGATAGGTGAAAAATAAGGAGGGTGAACTGGCTATTTGAGAACTAACACGTTGTTTTTGGTTCAAGAAGTCCATTCTTAAACGTGTGCAGATGTTGGTGGCGTTGGGTCAAAATTGGTTCGACGACGAACCGTATTAGTACATGCACAGATGAACCTACATGGACACCTCGCAGTAATATCCGTATGGGATGTTACCGGATACTGTGCCGGTATTGTAGAGGTGTCGCCTCCTAGACCTTGGTCGATCTCTCTATATATAGTGGGCCCGTCTGGTGGTAACGATCAGCCAGTTAATCAAGTGACTGCTCTGGTAGTCATGGCAGGTTCTCGGTATTCAGATGTAAGCCTTGGCATATCGTTGGGTCTTCCATATAACTGAAGGAGTTGTACTAAAGCAAGTCACATTTCATACCCCGTCTACATCATAAAATCATCATTTTCAGCTTTCACAAACTGTCGATATCAATTTTGAGGGTTCGAAAGAATTAATCTATGCTGCGTTAATTATGTTTTTGTCCTGACCCCCCCCCCCCTCTTCCTCTCCACAACTGGATCCCCAACTGATATAGATAGTCCAAAAATTGTGAACCTACTCGCATAACCCGCATGTATTAGGGGGAGAGAGAGAAATGGGGTTTAACGTTCACTCGACACAAACTAGGTCATTTCGGGACTAACATATGGTTTAATTTTATTTCAATAATTCGCTTGCGCGTAGGGGTCTTTAGCAGTGGGAGGAAACCGGAGGACCGGAGAAAACCCACGAGGTTGGACAGGAGACCCTACTCCTTGTCACGTACAACCGGGGATTCAATGACAGTTGACTCAATGACAGGCTTTATGACCGAACACAAATTGGCGACCTATTCAGCTAGCGACCTATTCGACCGATCCAGCTGGCAACCTGTTCGTGGCAACCTATTCAGAATTATGCCAACAGTCGCCCAAACTCATCTATTTTCATCAACCAATAAAATCCAACGAAACGTCTATCAAATGAAAGTAGAATATATTATTTTTTTATCCATATCTTTAGCCCCAGAATAGAGGTGTAATTTCGCATTATCTTACACAATTCTGAACATCCAACTAAATATATTCCGAAAGGTAATTAAATAGGCTTTCCAAATATTTTTAGTAAAGGGGTGCACTCTCATCCTAAACATGGCCAATTTTTTAAACAAATTAAAGGGAAAGACCGTTAATATCCCGTGTCAAAATTCGGACCATCGTATAAAATTCTGATGATCCAACTAAACATATTCTAAAAAGTAATTGAATAAGCTTTTTAAATATTATTCGTAAAAGTTGGCACAATCATCATATTAAAGGGGCGCGCTCTCAACCTGAATATAGCCAATTTTTCAATATTCTAAATGTAAAGATAGACCGGTATTTTTTTCGAAGTCAAAATTCGGATCATCATACAAAATTCTGAGCATCCAGCTATATATATTCTGAAATATTATTTACTAAAATATTATTAATAAAAGTTGGCACAATTATATTAAAGGGGCGCGCTCTCATCCTAAACATGGCAAATTTTTAAAACATTTTAAAGGGAAAGACCGTTAATATCACGAGTCAAAATTCGGACCATCGTACAAAATTCCTAGCATCCAGCTATATATATTCTAAAAGGTGATTAAATAAGCTTTCCAAATATACTTAGTAAAAGTTGGCACAATCATATTAAAGGGGTGCACTCTCATCCTAAACGTCGCCATTTGTTTCAATATTTTAAAGTGAAAGAACCGTAATATTCCGATTCAAAATTCGTACCATCGTACACCATTATGAGCATCTAGCTATATATATTCTGAAAGGTAATTGAATAAGCTTTCCAAATATTATTAGTAAAACTTGGCACAATTATATTAAAGGGGTGCGCTCTCAACCTGAACATAGCCAATTTTTCAATATTCTAAATGTAAAGATAGACCGGTATTTTGTTCGAAGTCGAAATTCGAATCATCGTACAAAATTCTGAACATCCAGCTATATATATTTGATAGACGTAACGTTGGATTTTATTGGTTGATAAAAATAGATGAGTTTGGGCGAATGTTGGCATAATTGTGAATAGGTTGCCAGCTGGATCGGTCGAATAGGTGGCTAGCCGAAAAGGTCGCCAATTTCTGTTCGGTGGCTTTACGATACAGTGCGTACGTGCTAACCATTCGGCAATTCACCCCCCCCCCACCCGCATGTATTAGGATTAATGAATGAATGACTAGCAAAATTTACACAAATTGTCTTGGCAACTCTTACCTTGAGCAGGTTACCACCATAGATGGTCTGGATAAAAACTTGTAATTTCGATATGAATCATCCAAATGCAGAGACTCTGGGCTATTCCACTTTTGGGGACATTCCCAATCCCCCGTCCCCGTTATTAGAGAAAAATGTTTTAAGCATGAGCAAAGCCGAGGATGGTGACGGATGTTTAAGACTTCCATGTAAGAAAGGTTGACAGTATCCAAAATATTATACTCCTTGACTGGAGACCCACATTGGTCTTGAAACCCTAGGGTTCAGCCTGTCCGGACTATAGGTAAGCCTAAACCCGGCACTGTAATCATCCTGAAGTCTGGACCACAATCCCACTAAATTTGAAAACAAAAATGCGTAAGGGATTTTGTACACCTCTAAAATACATTACGAGACAGTCGATGCTGCAATTATTGGTGATGCCAATCTGTGAATTCCCACAAATATATGACTTAATTTATGGCATATTTTATAAGAATATGAATAATTTTGTCTTATAGTTTTTTAAAAAATAAAAATAAATAATGTCACGCACCGCTGATGGCACCGTATTTTATAACAGGGATCTTCACTTTTATCAGTGTCAAAAGTCCGTCCGTCTTCATTAGCCCAGTAGGAGTAGAACAGTAGGACGTTAAATCACATTTCATTTCATTAATTCAAAAGTCCCTAATAGTTTTGTATTTTGAAACGGCTCAAAACGCAGGATGAAAATAAATCATACCCGTTGAATCCCGATCATCGAATCACATTTTCGACATTCGGCTTTCGGCAGATCAAAGACACCATATTCGAATCGGCCAACTTCTCTTGAGATGTGTACATGACCTTGGCTTTATGACCTTGAACTGCTTATACGCAGATGAGGAATGGCACGAGATCACCTGTAACTGTAGCAGAATGGAACGAGCCAAAAGAAGACAGCGAAAAAACATGGGCTATCTATCTTTTGTTGAGAAATTTGATGATGGTTGTCATGTTTCGTGATTCCCGCCACGTAATTCCCTACATCTTTGGGGTGAGAGCTTAGTAAGAGCTGTACTAAGTAAAAGTTAAATAAAATGGTTTTAAAGCCCCATTTTTCGTCACCAGTTTAAAGACAATCATTGTCAATCATAGAAGAAATCCGAGGAAGCTATAAGGAATTTTATGAAATGGTAAGCTGATGTGGATGAATGAAAACAAATGGACGGGATTATATGGCCATGTATTTAAAATGGCATCCCATGTCATGAACTGAAACAAACCCGAATTTTTATACACCCATATTTAATGTGGACATATATTATTGTAGTTATTTTAGTAATGGATTGTTATGGACTATAGGGGGCGTGGTCCGATAAGAATCTTTTACTAAAGTAACTAATGTTATTGTGATCGTCATCACCTGGGCCCTTATTCACGAAAACTTAAACTAAGATACAATCGAAATTTGAAGAAATACTGCAATTCGATTGGCTGACCAGTAAAATCAATTTGCATATATCCAATGAAGTTGCAGTATTTCTTAAAATTTTGGTTGTAACTTAGTTTAAGTTTTCGTGAATAAGGGCCCCGGTCTCTCACAGTTCCATGTGAAAACACTCAATTCAAATTCACAGCAATTGTTCATTTGGTACTGATAAGGAAGAATCCATTAGAATCCATTAAAATTTCAAATTTTTTCTGTTATCAATCCGACAGTTATATCTTTCTTATATTCAGACCTATTAAAGCTTGTATTGAATGCACAATACAGAACAAATTTTTTGACATCATTTTTAAATCTCTTTGGAATGGTTCTATATGATGGAAAAACCCTATTGCATGTAAATGCAAACATTATGTGACCCATTTTTTTCAAAGACGCTTTGCGGAGTTATGTATCAGGGCACATTTTTTATATTTTAAACTTGTGAAAATGATGCAAAACTGTTCTAAAACTTGGTTGGATTATTTTTCTGGGATAAAGCAGAAAACCTATTGAAATTCAGGATTTTTAAATCTTGAATCACAGAATTATTCCTCCTGTATTAAAATGTTTAAATTTCTCTTTGAGGTTGCAATACAGTAAAGAGTTCAAATAATAATTTCTTAAAACTTTGTAAAGAGTTCAAATAATAATTTCTTAAAACTTTGTGAAGTTGTTCATAAGGGAAAGGGAAGGAACCTATTCATTTTTATCTGTCCACATTCATACATCTTTATTGTTCCTCTTGTCAAAATATTTGATCATAAATTTGCAGTGTCCCAGGCACGGATTGACTGTTATAGCTTGTGAAATCAGATATTCTTTAAGCATTTCTTGGAGGCATCAACATATTTTTTTAAACTACATAAAGAAATTTTTAATGTCAAATTTGGGATCTAAAACGTATGAAGGATAATGGGGCTATGGCCAAGCCAGTTTGTTTAAACTTGGTTTCATACATCATAAAGCTAGCTATAACAATTTCAATATTTCTTACTTTGAAAATATTTCCAGAATATCTCTGGGCATACGTTTTAAAAGCACACATAATAGACATTTATGCAAAATTGAAAAAACAGTTAAAATTGAAGACATTTTTTAGATATACACAGTTAACAACTATTTGGCTAATAGACATGGTGACAGCAGATTAAAAAACACATAATTTTGAGATATACAATTTGAATAATCTGGCTTGTTGTGTCTTTAATAGGTTAATTATTTGAAAATAATATCTTCCAATTTCCAAATGGCACAATGGAAAGATTTTATTTTCAAATGGCACATGGCATTATATAGATGCTATCCTTGATAGATTTTTGAAAATGATAAAAATTTTAAGTGCGTATGAAGGCCTCCATGTAGCTATCAATCTTTAATAATATTTTCTATTGTATGGCCAGACTAAAGACATAATGGGAGGAGTTTCAGAGATACAAAAAACATCTATAACATGACTTCACTTTCTAGAGATGAAAAAATGATGAGAATGGGTTTGGTTATAGACAGGTAAGTGGGAGGAGCTTGCATTATTTCTCCAGTAGTTTTTACATTTATCTATGTTATGATGAATGAGAAAATGACAAGTTGATTGACAGGTGGGTCGGATGAAATCCACTGATTGGCATAATGGATAATTTAACATGTGGTAATGAATTAATATCTTGTGTTTAAGAAAAACACATCTTTATGATTTTGGAAGTTGCAAAAGTTAATCAAGTTTTGTCCTGAGATTCGATTTATCTTTTTGGAAATAACTGATTTTCTTTCAAATCCATTTCTTTTTAGAAAGAAGAATTTGACATGGAGGGTAATACCATTTTCCCAGATTGTGTCTGGAGTCAGGATTTTTACAGTTGCAGGAGGTATAGGTAAGTGAATTTTAATATTTCTAAAAAAAAAAAATGATTATTCAAATTTGAATGAATTGAGCTTTTTTTTGGTTGATTTATCTGTTAAAGGTTTTCTATTGTAATGCAAATTTATAGTAACCAATTGATAACAACTATAAAAAAAAGATCATGTAAAACTAGCCAACAATACCAATGGGGAAAAATTAAATTTAAAAAGTAGGTTTTGTAATTCCTGCATTAATAATGGATAATGGGCATACTTGACATATGTACACTGTATCAATGAACAGAGGTAGATAATGATGGCTAGAAAGGGTGGTCCAATGATCCAGGAAGACGTGGTAATGGGGGGGGGGGTCTCTCCTCCCTGGGTATACAGGAAGTTGAGGATCCTCCAGCAAGAAATTTTCCAAATTGACTGTTAGAAAATCCTCCGTCAAGAAATTTTCTTAATTGACTGTTGAAAAATGCTGATGATGTGACAGACATTTGGAGCTTATCATTGTCACAATGCCCCAAATCCTTGCCATTGTTTGTAACATCCCAAAGCACAAAGCTAAGCACTTTTCCTAAAGAACTGGTCAGGATAATTATGGTAATATGTTCGTTTAAATTCGAGGCAGGTTGGCCACCACCCTATCCCTTTCGACCAGGGAGTCCCATTTTTGATCTCAAACAACCTCTTTAAACATCAATATTTTGACAGAACAAGCTTTTGCTGCAGTCTTTCTTCCTTTTTCCAATTAGTGACTAATATTTATAACTTTAACTCTATGATGCCAAACGTTATATGTTTCAACATAATTATTCTAGAAAAATAAAAAACAACAAATAAAACCCCCAAAATACCACTTTTGTATATCATATCTAAGGTCGTGAATTCTTCTGAAAATGCTTTATTTAAACATGCCTATTTTTATGTCTGCAGGGAGGATATTGGGTGAGGTCAAAACAAAAAGTTAGTGCTAGTGTTCGAGTTTTGTGTCAGCAAAAGAGTTAACCTGAGTGCCTTTATCTGATGTTTGGGTTAGAAACAAGATTACACTTTGGGAAAATATTTTCTATTTTAAAATTGAAACTATGGCCATTTGCAATAATTAATTTGTTCTTTTTACATACTGTTTTGACCTCAAGCCAGATTTGTAACATTCTCTTAGGTTTCAAGTATACAAGTGAAGTGAACCCAGCACTGGTATCATGCTAGTCTTTCCCTAACCTTGGCTCCGGAAAGTTTTCCCATTTTATAACATGGTTTCCAATAGGCCAGTAACTTTTCTCCAATGGGTGAACACTTTTTCCAGATCAAAAGTAAGATGTAAAGCGTTATCTGATTTTCACAAAAAGCCTTACAAGATGTATTCAAAGTCTGACATATCATGGGATCAATTCCGTAGAATATATGTCAAGAAATTATTGAAGTAGGATACTGGAGATTGTCTTCTAATTTTATTAACAGGTGAAAGGACATTTGTAGGTGTAATTTAATTTTCTCCCTTTTTGTTGGACACTATATTTGAGGTCAAAAGTTAGGAAAAGAGTTAAACTTACATTATGATTCATACAATAATAATAATGTATATCTATATAATGCACTCAGTAATCCATCCATAATCCATCCATTTACGCATGCTCAAAGCGCTACATATAAGGAACCTCTCTTGAATTAAAAACACATAAAACAATCTGTTTCTAATCTTGATAAAAAGAGTTAAAACACGAAAGTTTTTAGCTGTGACTTAAAAATTGTGATAGTTTAAGATTTTCTAATGTTTAAAGGCAACTCATCCCAGAGATAAGGTGCAGCAGCACTGAAACTTCTATCACCAATTTGTTTTAGTTTTGTTTTAGGATCAGCAAGTATATTTTTTTATGCGATCTTAGGTTATGTTTAGGTTTATAGATTGTCAAAAGTTCAGATAAATAGAATGCTAATCTGATTAAAATACAGATCTATATTTCATTTCGTTTTTTTATACTTTCGATGGCCTACACTACATGAAGATCTGAGAAGTTGTACTCGAAAGTCGTTTCAGGGGTCGTACGAGCGGCTTTCGACCCTATGACGTCAGACATTGATTAATCAATCATCATTGGCGTTTCTAGTGGTTTACCCACAGTTCCGTCCATGACATGCCAAGAAGTCTCTGTAGCAGATTATTTCATTGGTTTATCCCTCACTTCAAACAAATCGCCAGTAATATAACAACTCTTCCAGATCCTAGTGTAGTAAAGACAAGTAAAACGATATTTTGAACTATAAAAAAACAAAATAGGATCTGTGTTTTAGTCCGATTGTTATTTATTTGAATATTATGTAGAAAGAGAAAAGTTTAGTTTATATAATATATAAACCCAACTTCGGGACATCAACGTTAACTGAAAAAAGTTAATAAAACACTCTACATATAAAAAAGTTAACACTAATGTCTGTCACCTCTGGATAAAAAATTAATGGTCAGATTTATCATCAATCTTCTATGACGATATATAGATATATTTTTTATAATGATGTATTAAGAGATATGGTAGATGGTTAAAAAGTTTTATCTACATCATAGCGTGTCATTTTGGAAAAAAGTTAGAAGTGACCAACACCTTCGACTTCAGGTCAAGTGACTTAATTTGATGAATTAAGATTAAGTATTCTTGATGAATTATGGTTTAAACATGGATTAAATCTTACCTATATTAAAAAATTCTCTTAAATCTATGTAGGTCCTGTTAATCCATCAACTTTATCTGAATGGCACATTGACCTTAGTGTCATGATGGTGAAAAAGTCAACGCACATTTTGTTCTTGCTCATTCAATTTCACCATTTTTCTCCTAGGTGTTTAATGTCATATTTTCTAGTAAAAAATTAGATGCATCTCTCTTTTGCTGAGGAATGAAAAAATATATTTATTTTTTAGAAGAGCTGGATTAAGACCTTTAGAGGCTACATGGATTAAAAAAATTATGGTGCCCCTATATATGTGTGTACCGGTAATTCAAATTAAAAACTGATACTAAACTGTAAGATAATTTTTTTCTTTCGTACATATATAGGAAATGAAAATGGCTTTATGGCACTAGAAAAGACTCTGTGGTCCTTTCCATCCCTAAGTGATCTAAGCGCATACTAATTTTGCTTAAGATGACAAGTTCAAATAAATTTTATAACAGTGAACTTCCATCAGAGCCTTTCCAACAAATCTTGGACCAAATGGTTAGTGCATGCGCATTGTATCATAAGGTCTGTCATTGAGTCAGCTGGCGTAGTTTTGATTCCCCATTTGTACATGACAAGGAGAAGGGTCGGCTGTCCAGCCTCATGGGTTTTCTCTGGGCCCTCCGGTTTCCTCCCACTGCTAAAGACCCCTGTGCGCTAGCGAATTATTGAAATAAAATTGAACTATATGTTAGTCCCAAAATGACCTAGTTTGTGTCAAGTGGATGTTAAACCCTCTCTCTCTCTCTCTCTCTCTCTCTCTCTCTCTCTCTCTCTCTCTCTCTTCAACAAGTCTTCATTTGTCTTTATTAGAGTTTGTAGTTTTATATTTGCCGACCCGTATTGATTTCTCGACCATGAATTATTTGGTGTATAGTTCTTGTCCCTGACTGTAAAACAATGAAAAGGCTAAAGATATTACATTTTGGTTAAAAAATTATTAAAATTTGCTGCAATCAATTGTAGGTTTATAGTTAATGGAGTAAGAACTGTTGTAAATTTAATTTTTTGTCGTTTAACTTGTGCATTACATCCTTTAACCTCTCATTCTGTTACTGTTTAACTGAGGGACAAGGCTTTATTTAGAATGTGTGGGTCATCTTAACAAATCACGTATTCTGCTATTTTGCTAAGCTGATAGACTTCAGGGTTTACTTGATTAAAGCATCATCTTAATTAGAGGAACTCTTACAGTGGCATTCTTTACAAATTTATCAGAAATTTAAAAGGGTCATCCCAGATTTAACAGAACACTGTAAATAGAGGTGGGTTTAAGTATGCCCGTCTTCATTAGCCCCGTCGGAGCAGAACAATAGGACGTTAAACCCCATTTCATTTCATGATGCAGGACGGAGGGGCTGACAAGGACAGCTGTCTAGTCGTGCGGATGGGACGATAAACCGAGGTCCCGTGTACACATTGGCATGCATGTAAAAGATCCCCTGATAGTTGGAATTCAATATAAGAGTGGGCCGTAGTGTCGCTGTCTGGGTAAAATTTCCCTCATAGCACACTGTGTGGCATATGCCCGTCTTCATTAGCCCAGTTCGGAGCAGAACAGTAGGACGTTAAACCCCATTTCATTTCATTTTAAATGATGTAAGAATACCCAAATCATTAAAGAAACACATAACTAAGAATGATTTCTTTCTAGAACACCTGATACCACTTACATATAGTAAAAATGAAAATGCATTTCGATGAAACATTTGATTGAAATATGTAAATGATATTAATAGAAAGGGTTTCAATGATTTCAAGGAAAAACATTAAGGAAATGCATAACTAAGAATAATTTCATTCTAGAAAAACTGATACCAATTGTCAGATGGTTGGTATATTTAGATACAACATATACTTTAAAATGATAAATACATGTTTGACCTTGATTATGGAAATTTCACAGAATTGAAATTATTTTTAAAAATTAATAAGTATATTAATCATAAAAGCTGTATTAATCATAAACCTAATCTCACGATAATAAAAGATTAACAATCAAGTTCATAGTAAAATAGTACAAGAGACATACTTTGTCTGCTAGCAAGCTAAAGGTTTAGGTTTAATGTGTCACTGACTAGAATGCTTGTTAAATTTCAAGAATACTGATAGGACATATGTGGGGTGGGGGGGAATAGTCGAATGCTATAGAAATTAGGGTCTTATTGTATTGAGTCAGGTGTTGTGGTTTTGACCCCCAGCATGTTCACATCTGTGTGTTTGATGGGAATTTTGTCCAGGCAGCAGTGGTTCCACCTACTCTTCATTGAATTCCAACTGCCAGGGGTTTCTTTAAGTGCATGCCATGTACTCAGGACCTCAGTTTTTTTTTTACCACCTCTGAATGATTAGATGCTTGTTTTTCCTTAGCAGTTCCTCTTTTCTGCATCTGGTGGGGGGGGGGGGCTGAATGGTTAACACGTGACAAGGAGTGGGTCGCCTGTTCTACCTTGAGGGTTTTCTCCAGGTCTCCCATTTTTCCTCCCACTGCTAAAGACCCCTCACACAAGCAAATTAATGAAATAAAATTGAACAACATGTTAGTCCCAAAATGACCTAGTTTGTGTTGATTTAATGTTATACCCCATTTCTCTCTCTCTCTTTTCTGCACCACTGACAAGGGAAATCCACTCTGAAAAATCCTGTGAAAAGTTTTTCACTCAAACTAGCTGGTTAGTGAGCAAGTGCCTTAATCACTGAGCCACTGTAGCTACCATTCGAAATGATGCAGGTGAAAACAGATTAACAAAATTGTTTATTGTTTATATAATTAGTGAAAATTGTTTTTGTCAAACTATAATCCTTTAATCATCTTAAAAAAGTGGCTTTTGAAGTTAAAGTTTAAACTACTTAAACAAATCCCTTGAAATTGTATAATTATGACTTACCACTGTAGATAAGATTATTTGTCTCAGTTTAGTGTTCAGATATAATTAAGTGTTCATTTATTTTATGATGAAAATAAATTAAATCAAGTTTTAAACAATTATCCAGATAAAATACTGTTTTAAAATTTGAATAAGATCATGCTTTCATGATAAACAGATCTAGTCTGGATAATCTGTATTAATTATGATTACAAACAGGACAAGTGTGTTTTGTCATCAGGGACATGAAGGATTTGGTGTAAATATAACTTGAAATCTAGGTCTCTTTGATTTGGGTAATAATAATAAAAAAGTGTTGAGTTAATTTAAAGTTTATTTTCCATAACTAATCTTTTTGTGAAGTGGGTATTTGTCTATGTTTGAAATTTTTAAGGCCATTCCTTTCAGTCTCTTAGGCCTATCTATTTAAACTAGTTTAAAAACACTGGTAATCCTTGAACCGGATTAACTTTTTAGTCATCTGAAGACAAAAGGTGGGGCAAATAAACCAATTTGAAAGCATCAGCTCTCTCCCTGTCTCCAAGAATGCATTTTTTAAAGGCTGGGATTGAAGAACAGTCATTGCATATGTAAAGAAGTAATGTTCCTTTAAAATGAAAAGGACAAACATAAGCAATGACAATAAATGATATTGTTAAGACTCAGTTAATAAGAAAAATCTGGTATCAGTTTGACTTCCCCAAGGTGTAACATCTTAAACATATATTATGCAAGAGCCAAATCTGCCTATTTCAGGTCTTTCTTTAGGCCTGAAATTTATCTAAATTATTAATTAGACATTAATTAACTTATCCAGACCATAATCAACTCTCGATGTCATCGCTAGTCTTCAATATTTACTGGATTAGAATCCGATCTGCTGCTCACCTTTCATTCATGATTTAATTATGAAATGGATAATCAAGACTATGATTTTATTGTACCGATTTTAGTAATGATGATCGAGGCTAGACCGAAAATTCAATTGCTAAATTCTCAGTTCAGAGTGGATCAATTTGGCTGAAATTTTCAGCAAATTCCATTTACATTATCTAGTTATAGTGAGAACTGTCAGCTCTTTATCTAATCTCCAATAATGTATCTTTAATAATGCTGATTATCAAGATTTATTTATGTTATGAAATTTCCTAGTAATAAAATAGTGTTAATTTGTTGCTTCATGGAGGAACAGTGGCTCATTGAATGTGAATACTGAACAGGAATGACTCGAGTTCGATCTTCGAGGTTGGCTGAGAAAGTTCCTCCGGAGTTTCTGTCCGGTTTCTCGTTGTCAGAGATACAGGATGGACAGTTGGTGTGCACAGTTGAAATTCGAAGTAGACTAGGCGAAAATCATACTGTTAGGGCAAAATTTCTCTCATAGCACACCAGTCTTCATAAAAGCATTTGTTAAATCCCATTTTATTTCTTATTTTATTTAAAATAATTCAACATGAAGGGATATAAAAGTGTAAAAAGAGGTTAATGGTGTTAAAAACTATGGGAATTTAAAAAAGCTTAATTCAAAACTTAAGACAGAGCTACGTAAACTAATCACATCTGAGAATAAATAAAAAAAGAGGATTTTTGCGATTCTTTCTTGTTTCATTAATATCAATAACATTTTATAGATTGATAAGTGTGATGTAAGAAGTCCAATAATATATTTAAGGTGATGTTGGAAAGCCATTAAGAGATTTTAAGAGTCCTGGGGTTTTAAATATAGAAGATAAGTGTATAGGTTTGATAACTTGAAGGGTTCTCACCACCAACGTGAGGCACCCTCAGAGTTTTGTATTCAATAGACATAGACCACTTAAAGTAATGAAATGATTAGTTAAACTTGAAACAGCTGGACCACGGAAATCTTCATGTTCTGCTTCAATTATCCATAACATTATCCATTTCTTTTCGTTTCGCTTGAATCGTTGAAAACATAACTCGACTGTAGCCACTGTTCGTGTGTCATCGCATACCAGAACAAAACATCGTTTAAATTTATTTTGTCCTTTACAAATTCCATCATTTAAACCCATCAAAGAAATTACGATTTTTTTCTCTCTGCTCAATAATGTTCCTATTTTTATTGACAATATCTAACAATAATATTGGTTAAGAAAGAGCAGGCTAATTTAGTTGTCAGCGACATTAATTCTACACAGAACAAGTGTTTTTTCATATTGATTGTATTAAGACATTACATGGAAAAAAAGGAAACTACTATTCATTAATTATCTGCCAAAGATTATTATTTTCATGACATTTGATTTTTTCATCTGATTCTTTCGTATGTTTTTGTGTTCCTGTCTGCATCTCAATAGATGTTGTATTGTTACAACATGGTACCACATAATCCATGTGATTTAAGCCCATAATTTATTTAGTCATCTGTGTAATCTGTTGGACCAATCATTTCATTAGGGAAAAAATGTAAATTTGCACCCAAAGTTTGTCATTCAATTTTTCAATTTGTATTTATTAGTGAATTTTTTTTTAAAAAAAAGATTTGATGGAATTATTTTTTTTTATTATTAGGGAAAAAATGTTAATTTGCACCCACAATTTGCCCTACAGTTTGTATTTATTACTTAATTTTTTTGATTGGAACGGACTATTATTTTTTTTTTTAAAGTTTAAAGATTTTCTTGGAATATTTTGTATTAGTTACTATTTACTGTATATTTTGTATGAAGGAGTACATGGAATTTTTTTTTTTTTGATGAAAAACCAATACATGTACCTTTCTTTTTGTTAAACAAATCAAAATTATATAAGATGAAGGTCTAAAAATGTTATTTTTGTGGGAACAGGTCTTGATTTGAGAAGATAACTCTTTAAAATATATTTCCATACAAATTGAAATAAGACTTTCATATCTCACAGTTCTAGACTTAACATTTTAAACTTGGATTTTTAGTGGATGACATCGTTATACAACAGTTGCAATCATGGTATTTTCTCCACATTTATGTTCAAATGTATGAAAGTTTGTGAATGTGATATAGGACAAAGCTCCTGGCATGGTTTATTGGTGTATAATAAAGATCCCTGTTGCATTTCAACATTTTTGAATCATAAATCTCTGGATTCGTTTTGACAATTTAGTCACAATAAATCAGTGGAATTTGTTAAAATATAGTCTAATAACCTGCATCGAATGGATTACGCAATCTGGAACGGTCCCTCCGAGTCAGAAAAGGTTTATGAAGGATGCATAAAACCATTTATTGAAAAATCTGGCAATTTGGGCAGAAACAAGCTTAAACCTAGCTCACAACCTGTCGTATGTATGTGTTTTGACACGGACATGTCACAGGGTTTGGTAGCTCGCAGACCAGCCTCAAGAAACTGGGTGAACATTTTGTATGTGCAGGATGAAAAGTCTCTACGATTTTCTACGGTGCCGAATACCACAAGTGACATGCAAGGCTCACGCATAGGTTGTGCACTACGCTTTTAGAAGAAATAAGAAATATGAATTATGGGTGGAAAATGGAGGACATGTTGGCCGATTGTTTATGTAAACTGAGATGAGTATTTAAGTACAGCAAAAATTGATTTGACATTCTTTTTTAAAAACTTGTACTATGGAAAAATGGAAAAATATATATTTTTAATAGAAGATGGAATATGATTGAGAAAAAAGTAAGATTTAGAGGATATTTGGTTTTATTGTACAGCATAGCAGACCGTAGTTCTAGAGTAGTGACTGTAATTCTAGACACCGACCTGTCTTCTGTTCATGGGTTTGGTTGTTTTTTATGCCATTTCACAGAATCCAGACATTTTCTGTCATTTAATATTATATTTTATTCATACATTGCAAACTTGTCTTTTATTTGCAATGAATGTCCATATTGTTTGTATAAATAGAAAATAAATAAATCCAACCTGTGTCTGTCTGTGATTGTGTCTGATGAATTGTACAGCCACCATGATTGTTACTGGTTCATGAACAACCCACTTAAGTGTCTCTATGTTTACATTAAAGGGCAAGTGTCACCCACTCACAAGATAACAATAAGAACAATTGTAGAAGTAAAACAATAAACAAATCAAACAATTAAACTGGTTATTCACCAGATTATATGTTGGATGGTTAATAAAGTACAACATCAGTTTATCTGACATAAGTTCTCATATTTAAGAGGGTGGGGAAAGCCGATTGGTGTAACACAACTAAGAATCAGTTTGGTTTATATGTCAAATGAAAAACAATATGTTACTGATTAAGGTAATTATATATCTATTGTGCAGTGGCGGGAGAGAACTCTTAGAATCTTTTACTTACAGTGGGTGCGGAATGGGTGGTCAAATGGTTTAACTCGTGGGCTTTAGATCATAGAGTCAAGTCATTGAGTCAAGTGGTGTGGTTTCGATTTCCTTGTGTGTGACAAGGAGTGGAGTCGCCTGTACAACCTCGTTGGTTTTCTCCAGGTCCTCCAGTTTCCTCCCACTTCATTAGCCCAGTTGGAGCAAAACAGTAGGATGTTAAACTCTTATTTCATTTCATTTCTCTAGATCTCCCATATAAGGATCCAGACCACCATTGAAATTCAACATCTCTCTCTCTCTCTCTCTCTCTTTTCTCCTCTTTTACATGACCATTTTTCTTCACTTTTTACTCTAAAAGGGAGAAGGGAAAAAGAGGGTTAGAATTGACATTTTCAGTAAGATTTTGGTAAATATTTATGGTTCATAAAATTTGTGAAAAGTTGACGCCGGCAAAGAGACAAGAATTATCATTAAGGTCAATGGGGTAATTTATGGTGGTCTGTCTCCTATATATGAAAAATGATATACCGGAAAGATTGGGCATAACTTGCCTCATAGTAGTAGCTGTCACTAATTACTGCATGTTCGGTCCAATTGTTGGCCGAGAAAGTATCCCTTTTCAGTGGTGCAGGACAAGGCCTGGCAAGGAACAGAGTCTAGTTGTTCGGATGGGACAAATACCGAGGTCCTTTGTACACTAGGCATGCACGTAAAAGAACATTTGATTGGTGCAGAAAAGTAGTGCTTTTAACCACATTTCATTTCATTTAATTAAATCCACCGATCTTCATTTGTATTTTTCAATTTTTAATCCATCCTAAAATTGATTATTTTTTATTTAATTAAAAAAACAAAATCACTGCAAGGACAGCTGTCTAGTCATTCGAATGGAATGAAAAACTGAGGTCCCATGTAAATATTGGTGTGCACATAAAAGATCCCTTGACAGTTGGAATTCAATGGCGTATGCCTGTCTTCATTAGCTCCATTCCGAGCAGAACAGTAGGACGTTTAACTCCATTTCATTTCATTTTTTATTTCACAAAATCACTAGCAAGTAACTTTGGCATGTATATAAACAAGGTTATTCATCGACTCTAAAGAATTTTATGACTTGGAGATTGAAAGTTTATAATATGTGGCAAATGAAGATGGGCATACACCTTGCAGTATCTTATTAAGGATGCTGACCGTCAAGGAATGTACAAGATTAACAAGTTAGTTGTACAAGTAGAGAGCTATGATAGCAAAAGATGTGTTTAAAGATTTAGGATTAAGTTGACAGATGGATAATTGGTGAATAAAATTTAAATAAATTATGTTTGTCTCTGTTGAAGTGTAAAATAACTAACAATGGTTATACGCAAATTAAGTTTTAATACAAATTCGTGTTGAATTTAAATTCCTATATGTTACAACTTTAATTACCTGCATGAAAGGATGTGTGCAGAAATTACATAATAAATGCTCCTCATAAATATTAATGTTTTAACAGCCACTTTGTGTTTTTTGTTGATGGTTCACTTTTATTCCAATATTTTCAGTATATTTAATACTTTGATGGATAGATTGATATAAGAGAAAATGGCATAGAAGCTTAATCTTTTGTTCATTTAGCTGAAAAAATAATTTTAGAATTTAATCAAATAAAATGAAATTGCGTTTAATATCCTGCTTTTCTCTGTTAACTGAGTTAATAATAAAGGCAGATAGAATTTAATATGTAGTCATTTAGGAATATAATTATCAATGACAATAAGGAGAAAGAGAATGGTGATATTTATTTATTTATAATGATGCTATATTTATTAGGACGATATAAGGGTCTATTGCTATCTATAAGTATTGTATCCCATCTGTTTCTTGCATGCTCAGTTGAGCGTATTGAGGGAAAAGACAGTATCCATCTTGACCCTTAGCAATGACTGAATCTGTAACAACGTTTGCCTTTTATGAATCCGTAACCTGAGTTAAATAGAAATGTATTTAAAAAATAAACAGTCCATTAGTGACCTTATCAGATTCCAACATTAAATTTTAAAAAATATGTTCCTTGCCCAAACCTGTACGGCAGAATATACACTACAATTCAGCATAAAGTCATTGAACATGTTTCACATCCTTCTCTCTCAATGTTCATTTGAATAAGTTGGCTAGAATAAATGAAAGAGACCTTGGTTGACCACCATTGCTTCGTTACTGTATCAGTCAGGAAGGCACTCATATTTATATCTATAGTAAAAAACAAAAATACACACATTAACCACATCTTGTAATGTCCACTATCCAAAAGTGTTATTAACCCTTTGACACTGACGACCTGAATGACATTAGACCTATGTACTAGCCTCCCAGGGTAAAAAAGGCCCCCCAATTTTTTGGGGTAATATTATAAACCCTTGTGACCCGAGTGGTTGTAAAAACCAGCTAGAATACCAAGCGGCCGGTACAAACAGGTCTTATAGTTCGGATGGGATGAAAAACAGAGGTCCAGTGTAAACAATGGCATGCACATACAAGAAGCCTTGACAAAATGAATCCATTAGTTTTCCGGGCAAAATTTCCATTATAGCACACTGTATGGCATATGCCAATCTTCATTAATCTGTTTGGTGAAAAAAAAAAATAGGATGTTCAACTGCATTTCATTCATTCATTCATTCATTCATTCCTGACATGAACAATCACACTTTTAATGTCTAATTACAGAGTTATTAATATACTGTCTATTAAATTACAATGTTTTAAAATGATAATTAATCAGACCTTCTAATATACAAAATCTATAAGAGTTATAAAACCACACCATCTAATATACAAAATCTGAAAGAGTTAAAAAAAACCACACCATCTAATATACAAAATCTATAAGAGTTATAAAACCATGCCATCTGATATACAAAATCTATAAGAGTTATAAAACCACACCATCTAATGTACGAAATCTGTAAGAGTTTTAGAATACATCTTATTTAAATCAAATCGGGAGGGAGAATTGGGGTTGTAAGTTATGGTCTACGCTCACATTGTTCGTCCGTCCATCCACAATTGTTCGTGGACACTCTACAGGTCACAACTTTTTATCCGATTTTGACTAAACTTGAAATATACGTCTATTTCCCAAAGATCTCGGCTCCTTTCGATATTGGACTATAACTTCATGGATCATAGCCCTGAATTCTCTTAGAGGTCACAATTTTTTATCCGATTTTAAAAACCGTTTAAATATAGGTCTATTTCCCAAAGATCTCGGCTCCTTTCGATATTGGACTATAACTTCATGGATCATAGCCCTGAATTCTCTTAGAGGTTACAATTTTTTATCCGATTTTAAAAACCGTTTAAATATATCACCATTCCACTATAATGGAAGTTGAATTCAAATTTCAAGAAAATCAAAATGAAACTGCTCGATAAAATGGTCGCTCTTTGTACGCAAATTGTGTAAAAGTATGCAATACGAAGATTGTGGCCCTCTAGAGGTCACAATTTTTATCCGATTTTGATGAAAGTTAAAATATATCTTTATATCCCAAAGATCTAAGTCTCTTTTAATATTTCCACATTTCAGACTATAACCTTTTGGATTATGGCCACTGATTGTACGAAAAATCGCTTTTGTTTTTAGCTTGTTCTCTGTCCGCCTCTTGCAAAATATGGGCGTATCTTGCCTGGCAACCGATGGTGTAATGTAGTTCTGCTCCATTTCTACCTCTGTCAAACACAAAGACGAAATAAACCCTTTCTATTTTATAATGAAAGTGGAATAAATACTTCTCAAAATGCACGAAGTATACTTAGTGTTTTTGACTAAAATGTATAGGAGTATACTTAGTGTTTTCAACTAAAATCTTCCATTTGGGAATTAAAATGTATACGAAGTACACTAAGTGTTTCCAACTAAAATGGGAATTAAAATATCGGTCAACTAGCTTAGTATCTGTTCTCAAGTGGAGCTAATTGCAGGCAGGGTCCTTCTCAATCCATCTGTGATTCAAATGAAATTGGGTTTAACGACCTTCTGTTCTGCTCTGACTGGGCTTATGAAAACGGGTATATGCCATACAGTGTGCTATGAGGGAACTATTGCTCGGACAATGGCTCTACCACGTACTCTTATTTAGATTTCCAACTGCCAAGGGATCTTTGGCGTACATGCCAATGTGTACATGGGACCTCGATTTTTAGTTCCATCTAAACGACTATGCATGTACATTGCCCCGTTCCTGGCCGTCTGTCCTGCACCACTGACAAGGGGCAACCATGCCGGATAATCCTGATGAACTCTGGGCCAATACAGGGATCGAATATGCGACCTCCACATTAGGGAGCCAACGCCTTGTCCACTGAGCCACCATGGCTCCTCTGATTCAAATGATATTGCTAATATAAAATGACAAAGTATCTTTAAGGTAGCAGAGTATTTGAAATATGTAGACACAGATTGGTTTCATTTCATCAACTTTGTAGCATTGTGAATAGTAAGAGCATAAACTCATTCATTTGACTGTTTAATAAATGTCAAATTTATCATAGAGATTAAGATCTTGATGTAAAGATCAAGGTGTAAAATTAATCAGATTATTGGAGAGTCTAGTAAAATTATCAATATCATATTATATCATCACATTAATTTATGTTTTATGGGGCCAAAGATTAAAAGCAAATAATTTTATCATTTTAAGATTATAGAGTAATTTATCATTAAAGATACATTATGTAAGATTTAGATAAAGAGCTGGCCCTTCTTGCTATAATAGTTCAAAAATATTTAATGAAAAATGAATATAGTGAAAATTTCAGTCAGATTATTTTATTCTGCACTAAGTTATGAATGTTTGAAGTTTTGATAAGAAATTGCCTTGATTGTCAATACATTTGCTACAATAATAAGTGTAGTCTCGATTTTCTGATTTTCCATCTTAGCGTTTAGCAGAGGTATGGAAGACACCTCATTTAGCAGAGGTATGGAAGACACCTCATATTTCAACGATCATATTTCCTAGAGAGTTGATCATTGAGAGAGAGAGAAATGGGGTTTAGCGTCCACATGACACAAACTAGGTCATTTTGGGACTAACATGGTTCACTTTTATTTCCATAATTTGCTTGTGTGTAGGGTTCTTTACCAGTGGGAGGACCTGGAGAAGACCCATGAGGTTGGGCAGGTGACCCTTCTTCTTGTAACATTCAAGCATGGAATCAAAACCACACCACTTGACTCAATGACAGACCTTGTGATATCACACGCGCGAATTAAACCACTAGACCACCCAACCCCCAGTTGATTATGGACTTGGCATGTGAATAAAAATGTCTAAATAACAATTGATATATCAGAAGCCAGAAAAATTACCTGCAGTAGGCTGATTTAGCTCTTACATATTAATCCCAAGAAGACAGGAATTAGGTAAAGGTTGGTAGGAATAATTTGAAATGAAATGAAATGGATTTTAAAACCCTATATGGGAATGTAATTTATGTGAGGAAGGTACAGGGCTCCCATTACAGGGTTGACTCATTAGCAGTGAAACAAATCGACTGATGAACTTATCTGTCAGGCAATTTACATGGAATAAAATTTAAAATAAGAATGAATTTAAGCTTAGAGATATAGACATTTATACTGATATTATTTTATACTATTGAAGCTGTTTATGCTGATAGTTTAAAAAATTAGACATTTATACCGATATTAATTTGTACTATTGCTTTAGGTAAGAGATAAAAATAAAATAATACCAAGTACGAACAATCCAAACCATTAGACAAAATTCGAAGTCCTAAAAAAAACGGTATAGGCAAAATAGTGTAATCAGCAAATGGACTGTTCACGGTGTATATATTAAAGAATGATAAAATTAGATATTGATATGAAAAATAATCCAGTAAAATCCTCATCAATCACATAGGAAGCATCAGAATGTATTACGGTTGCTGGATTAAGATCATCTACATAGCTTAGGAATTAATCTGCAGTATTAGAAATATGTACAAATTTATGTTTATGTGACTGTATTATAATTATTTAATGTTTAAAATGTTGTATGTGCATGATATGGTTTGCTTATATGCACCAATTCCACACAAGTCTGACTCAAATTTTCCCTCTCACATAAAACATATAATCTTACAAAAAAATTGAAATTGTATTTTTAGTCTCAAAATGACCTTAGTGTAGTGTCGACAGGACATGACAATAGATTCCATTCCAAAGGTTGGAACTAATATTTGTGACTGTCATTTGTTTGTCTGTTCAGGGTTGGCGGCTACACTAGGGCTGTCCCGAGGCTGAAATTTGGTGTATAGGGGTAGCTTTGACTGGGGAGTAACATAGGCCTGATGGTGTTGGACTGCCGCTTCCGCTTTTGGAGTTACTCTCATTACCTTAGATTTCAAGAGCACATTTAAAGAGCACATAAAATGTGCACATATAATTGGTATGTGCTTGAACCCTCTTTGATTACATGCACTATACACCAGTTTCACGCAAATCTGATGGACATTATCCGATATATGACCACTTACATGTAGACCGGAGGCTCAGCGCGGGGGTGGGGGGTGGGGGGGTGTCCATCAAATGGGCACAAAACCAGACCAAACTTTTCTAGAGTGAAATTTTGCGTAGAATACGATGCCGAGTGGTAATCAGTCCGCCGTTGGGGCGTTTTCGAGATATTCGGGGTCAAAGGTCAAATGAGTTCATTTGCACTGAAAGTGAATGCACAGTCATTCTTGTATTATGAAAAGAAGCTGAAAATGATCGAAAGTAATCACACTTTCAATAAAAATGTAAACTTGCTAAATTCACGTTTGGTCTTAGTGACCCTGGAGGTCAAAAGGTGAAATTTACCATTTTTGCACTAGGAAGATTTAAATCAATAAAATGTCAACGTAAAATATAAAAACTAAAGCGAAACCTGTTCTAATTAATAATAGGAACATTTAAAATTTATCTTTAGGTGGTCTTAGCACCAAACTTTTACTTTGGAACGTCGAGTGATTACTTTCAATCATTTTCAGCTTATTTTCATGATACAAGAATGACCGCGCATTCACTTTCAGTGCAAATGAACCCATTTGACCATTGACCCCGAATATCTCGAAAACGCCCCAACGGCGGACTGATTACCACTCGGCATCGTATTCTACGCAAAACTTTACTCTAGAAAAGTTGGGTCTGGTTTTGTGCCCATTTGATGGACACCCCCCCTGCGCTGAGCCTCCAGACTAATGTTACACTTTCAAAAATACTAGTCAATCAGAGGAGATGGTCATGTGATTTGACATGTACTGCTTATAACAAGAATCTGATATACCTATGTTTATTCACACCACAGTTCAATAACATGCTGATTTATTGCATTGTGAACACGTCTTTTACCTTAGGAACGTTTCCCGACAATTGTAAGAGTGCTATTGTGAGACCTCTAATCAAGAAGCATGACCTTGAGAGGAATGAATTAAAGAACTATCGCCCAGTTTCCAATTGCTCTTTCTTAGATAAATTTTTGGAGAGATGTGCATTTGTTCAACTAAATGATTATTTAATGGCAAATTCATTGTATGGTAAATTTCAGTCAGCATACAAACAAGGTCATGGAACTGAAACAGCATTGCTGAAAGTTCACAATGATATTATGCTGGCCCTGGACCACAGGAAATATGTATTTTTAATATTACTTGATTTGTCAGCTGCATTTGACACCATCGACCACAGCATCCTTTTGCATAGACTAAGATCAAGATTTCATATTCGAGGAAATGTGATCAGTTGGATTAAAGCTTTTCTTTGTGGCAGAACTCAAAGGATTTCGCTGGGGTCGGTGGTGTCAGATGAACGACCATTGACGTTTGGAGTACCACAAGGTTCGGTCTTAGGACCAATTTTGTTTTCACTCTATGTTACACCCTTGGAAGACATCATAATTAAATATGGCTGCAAAACAGTAATCTTTGCAGATGATACGCAGATCTATATTACATGTAACAATACAGATAGCAGTGTCAAAATAGAAACTTGCATAGATGAAATTAGACAATGGATGAAAATTAACTTTTTCGCATTGAATGATAATAAGAGTGAGTTCATCTGTTTTTCATCAAAATTTTGTCGTACACGATGTGTAAATGATGTAAAGCAAATCAGAATAGGAGATTCTGTCATTACTACCGCCTCTGTAGTTCGTAATTTAGGTGTTTATTTTGATTGTGAAGGCACAATGGACAAACATATTGCAAATATATGTAAAAGTGCGTCTTACTCATTGTGGCGTATTAGTAAGATCAGACACTTGTTAGATCGTGCCAGTACAGAAAGACTTATTCATGCCTTTGTGTCATGTAGACTAGATTATTGTAATGGTGTGTTATCTCGTGTCCATGAGTTTCAGTTCAAGAAACTGCAAGCGATTCAAAACTCTGCAGCAAGAATTGTATGTAAAGTAGGTCGCAGAGAACGTATTACTCCGTTCCTACGTAATCTTCATTGGTTACCGGTTAAATTGAGGGTCGATTTCAAAGTATTATGTATAGTTTTTAAATGCATCCATCTAACAACAGCACCTTTGTACTTGAAAGATTTAATTATTGTAAATCCAAAAACATATATAAGTCTTAGAAGTGACAATTCAATTTCCTTAAAAAGACCTCAACCCCCGAAAACAAAAACATATGGGGAGAAGGCATTTTCCATTAGGGCTCCAGCTCTTTTGAACAAGTTACCTGCAGAATTAAGAAATTTGTCTGAATTTAACCACTTTAAATCAAAATTGAAGACTTATCTTTTTGTGTCAAACTTTGGTTGATGTATATGCTGTGATACTGTTCTTTTATGTAATGTGCTGTGATACTGTTTAGCTAAGTCAATTGTTTTATTTCAGGGTTCTATTTCTATTTTTACTGATACATTGTTGTTAACGCATTGAGATGTATATGTAATGCGTATAAGAAATAATAAATTAAAATTAAAATTAGTATTTTCAAGTTGTGGTTTATTCACACCACAGTTCAATAATATGCTGATTTATTGTATAGTATATTTAAATTGTATGGAGAATAAATCAAATCTGTCACAGAGATTCAGTCCAATAGATTTGAATACCGTTATATCAGAGGAGATGGTCATTTGAATTCTCATGCATAGCATGTGACGGCATCTGATACAAGAAATGACCAATGTTTTTTCATCAGTGTTTAATTAACACTATGATTTATTGTATAAAATAATTATGCAAATTAAAAGTTAATTTAAAATAATCAAATATATCGCAGGAATTCCATCCATTGAATTCATTTTCAAAAACTTGTGCCTGTTACCCAGTCCAAATTCCGTTATTTAAGTCAGATAACACTTATTTTTATTTAGTCGTGTGACAGAGATTACCGGACTCACTTACAGCTGTGCCGGATTCTTTGATGATCTACAAACTTAAATTATTACCCAGTCTTAATACCCTGAATAGTTATTATTAATTGTTGAAATTAACAGAACTGAACTTCTTAAAAATAAACCGTGTAAGTGTTTTATACAAATGTAAAGGTTAAAAATACTTATATGGATATACTAAGTACTTCTGAATTTATTAACATGCTACATATTGATAGACATACAGGTTTAGTTATCAAGCAAATATTTTCATGATAATGATACCTGTATGTGTATCGAAATGTAGCATGTCAATAATTTCAGAAGTAGTATATCCATATATCAAAGAAAACAAGGGACTATTAAAATGGATCTGTCCGTCTGTCTGTCACACTTTTTGGGACACAATAACTTTCCTTCTAACTGAGCTAGAATGTTTCAACTTGGTGTAGGTGTTTATTAGGTCAATGTCTTGATGGAGTTCGAAGATGAGCATTTTCTGCTTAGGGTAAGCAGAGATGAGCAATTTGATTAGTTGATTTCTTGGGACATGTTAACTTCAGTTCTAATTAATTGAGAGTGATGAAACTTGGTGTATAGTTGCATTGTATCAATACCTTGACTAGGTTTGATAATGAGCATTTTCTGCTCAGGGTAAACAGAGCGATAAGCAATTTGATTGGTTGAGACTTTGGAACACAACAACTCACCTTCTAATTAAGGTAGAATGTTCAAACTTCTTATAAAAAAGTTATCCATGCTTCTAGGTAGGAAATATAAGCACCCAATAATTTTGCAGCAGTATGTATCTTGACATTCTCCCTTAATAATAATTCATTTGCAAACTTAATGGCAAAATCAACTTTCCTTGCAGGAAGTCTAATGTTCATTAGTTTTGA
This sequence comes from Patella vulgata, assembly GCF_932274485.2. Classification (NCBI taxonomy): domain Eukaryota; kingdom Metazoa; phylum Mollusca; class Gastropoda; family Patellidae; genus Patella; species Patella vulgata. The sequence goes on from NC_065885.2 coordinate 14,266,471, forward strand.
ATTAAGAATTAATCCTAAGTCTTTAAGATTTTTTGTTGACGTCAATACAGACTTCTCTTTTTGCACAGCAAAGCCAAAGGATTTAAATAAGGTAACAGTTACTTTAATGTTTCTACAGCAATTTTCATAAAAATCACTCATTTAAAACACATCATCAATATATCCACTTGATGTAAGAGCTTGTTGTCTGAGAAAAGCAAAAAAAGGCTTTAAAAGCTTAGTAATATAGTGTGGCGCTGAAGCTAGCCCATTTTGGAGGACCTGAAACTGATGAAGTTTGCCATTCCATTGAAATTTCAGATACTTCCTGTAATTTCTTGCAATTGGTACAGAATAGTAAGCATCCTTCAAATCTAGTGATGCCATAAAATATGAATCAATAATTGTTTGAATAGTGTCCATTTTGAAATGATGACACACAATGTATTTATTGAGATTTTTAAGATTTAAAATCATTCGATGAGAACCATCCTTTTTTTGGTCTAATAAATATTGTGAATAAAAATTCTCCATTCTCATGAGATATTCATTCTATGACACCTTTATCAAGAAATTTGCATAATTCATGTCATATGATCTCAAGCTCAATTTTATTAAAAATATGCTGATTGGGTTTACTTAACTAAACTGGTATTTCTGTAAATTCAAGTTCAACCCCCTGTATAGCATTGAGAATCCAAGGATCGGATGTGTATTTTTCTCAAACATGGGTAAAATTTTTCAATCATCCACCTTGAAATCTTTGAAAATCATACTCTGACAACAAACGACTTCCATCTTGAATAGTGGATATAGACAAAAAAAAGTACCTATCCGTTGTAAGAGACAATGAGACTGACACTCACCTATCTCTGTGTCGTCACACAATAATTCATGTTCACTGGTTAAACTTTCGCTTTGTTCAGTCTTGGTCCGTTCGGACCGTTAATTGTACACAAAGAACAGTAATTAGTGTTTACGTCTGTTTTCATCAGAACTCTGCGCTTGCCATTGATTTCTGCATTAATTGCAGCCAAAAGTGCCATGGATTCGGTGAGAAATTGGTGGCCATGTCTGTTTACATTGACACGTGTCAATGGCTGTAGTGCCCTGTGTACATGTCATCAGTAACTCTGTCAACTTTGTAAGCAGGATAAAGGCCTTTATAATAATATTCTGATTATTGGCAGATTAACTTTAGTTTGCGTCAAATTTTGACAATTTTTGGGGAGTGTATAGTGATTGAGTAATTCATTCATCTTTTTTTCGGACAAACTATGTTTGATCATATTATTAATTTTGACAATTTTTGGGGAGTGTATAGTGATTGAGTAATTCATTCATCTTTTTTTCGGACAAACTATGTTTGATCATATTATTTACCGCTTCTGCCAGACTGGCTTTAATATTCGACCCACATTCTTCATGAAAATTTTTATATTGAGAAAGCTATTTCATTAAGCATATGGGATTTGGAACTTCTTGTTCCCTCTGTCTGGATTGTAGCCTGGGGGCTCTTTCTTTCCAGAAACGTAGTGCCGTCAACTGCTTCGGTATTTACATTTACATTTAACTCTTCTTCACTTTCAACTCCAGCATCTTGCTCGCCGTAATGTGATGAACAGTGCGAACTAATTTCATCCTCCTTGTCAAAATAATAGTTAAAGAATTCCTGCTGAGTTTTCTTCAACTTATAAATACCTTCTGTTTGAGATTTTGTAAAATTATCCATCATTAATTTCATTGAAGACGAAATTAAAGGTGATAGTGCAGCTGCAAACAATTTTTTGCTTGAAATATCCAAATTCCAGTTGGATATAACTGTTGATTTTAGTGTGTTTTAGATCGGAAGGTCTGTCATTGAGTCAAGTGGTGTGTTTTTGATTCTCCGCTTGTATATAACAAAGGTCACCTGTGCAAGCTCGTGGATTTTCTTTGGGTCCTCCGGTTTCCTTCCCCTGCTAAAGACCATTACGCGCCAACAAAAATTAATGAAAGAAAATTGAACCATGTGTTTGTGTCCATCTTTCAATCTCTCACATTCACACCATTGTTTGTTTAAACATGCATTATGCAAGAGCAAAATCTGCTAATTACAAGTCTTTCTTTAGGCCTGAAATGTTATCTAAATTATCAATTAGACATTAATTAACTTATCCAGACCATAATAAACTCTCGATGTCAAGGCTAGCCTTCGATGTTGACTGGATTAGATTCCTATATGTCGCTAACGGCCGTTGATAATTAAATCAGAAAAAGTGGATAATCGAGATTATGCTGTTTACATTAATGATTTTAGTAATGATGACCAAGACTATGCAGAAATTTCTCCCGCTTCTGAAATTTTCAGCAAATTACCTTTACACTATCTAGTTTTTAACTATTATAGCGAGAGCTGCCATCTCTTTATCTTATCTCCCATAATGTATCTTTAATTAACATGCTTAATGGAGAATGAATTAAATCTGTCACAGGAATTCAGTCCACTAGTTTTGAATACAGTAATATCAGAGGAGATGGTCATGTGATTTGACATGTACTGCTTATAACAGGAATCTGATATACCTATGTTTATTCACACCACAGTTCAATAATATGCTGATTTATTGCATAGTATATTTAAGTTGTGGTTTATTCACACCACAGTTCAATAATATGCTGATTTATTGTATAGTATATTTAAATTGTGTGGAGAATAAATCAAATCTGTCGCAGGAATTCTGTCCAATAGATTTGAATACAGTAATATCAGAGGATATGGTCATTTGATTTCTCATGCACAGCATGTGACGGCATCTGATACAAGAATGACCAATGTTTTTTCACCAATGTTTAATTAACACCCTGATTTATTGTATAAAATAATTATGCAAATTAAAAGTCAATTGAAAATTAATAATATATATCGCAGGAATTCCATCCATTGAATTCATTTTTAAAAACTTGTGTCTGTTAGCCAGTCCGAATTCCGTTATTTAAGTCAGATAAAACTTATTTTTATTTAGTCGTGTGACAGAGATTACAGAACTCACTTACAGCTGTGCTGGAGTCTTTGATGATCTACAAGGCTAATGAAGACGGGCATACGCCATACAGTGTGCTATGAGGGAAATTTTGCCCGGGCAGCGGCACTATGGTCTACTCTTATATAAAATTAAATAAGCACCAAATAACATGCCGTGTTTAATAAATGATTCTGTCCAGACAGCCTACTCTTATTTAGAAATTCAGCTGTCAGGCATTTTTTTTATGTGTTCACTGGACCATTTTCATTCCATCCGACCCTCCTTCATGCACAAGTGACAAGGAGAAACAACACTGGAAAATTCCCCAGAATCTCCCAGTTCACTGAGCCTCCCTCATCATTAGCCTAGTTGGTGCAGAAATGAAATGAAATGGAGTTTAATGGCCTACTGTTCTGCTCCTATTGGGCTAATGAAGATGGGCATACACTATACAGTGTGCTATGAGGGAATATTTGCCCAAACATTGGTGTAAAGCCCTACTCTTCTTTCAAATTCCAACTGTCAAGGGTGCACGCCAATGTGTACACGGGAACTACCCCATGTTTCATGTCTCTCTTTGAATCTATGTGCTGATTCCCTTTAATTATACTCCAAGGTTCATGACAATAACATTAGAGAGAAAAAATAAAACTCAGTAGACAGAGTGACATGGTACAGGTGAAAAAGCTCCTATCTGATTTCCAGCAACTGTTTCGTAAACCACAAATCATGTTACAATGTATGGTATAGCAGTTGACTTGTAGACTGCTGATGAGTACAGCAGAGGTTAAACCTCTTACAGGGTGGGCAGATTACAATCCCTTCAAAACCCTTGAGAGGCACTAAGACACGATAACATTTCAAGTGTTGCATGCTTATGAGATTCACAGTCGCTATCAGAAATCCTAGATATTCCGATACACAGCAGATCACATTCTACTTGTCTGCCTCCAAGCCGTTTGATGGAAAACTTTTCTGATATAATGTATGTAAAACTCGTGTCAGTTTCTGGACGGACAAATTGTATACTTCAAACACTTGACAATGTAGCCACATTAGTTTTGATATTGATTTACAAATATTTCAATTTCGTTAATGTTAGTAATCTCATGGACAAACTTTGGAGTTGATCAGAAAAGGTACCTTCTTTCTGGATAATATTTAAAAGATTTTGATTAACTTATTGAAGAAAGATTGTCTTGATTTACTGTGTACAAATTAGGGTGAACGTAAAAGGAAACCTTGACAGAATTTGAAGAAGAATACATTGAAAAGCTGCTGTGCACAGCATACTTTACCAAAGCACTGCGTTGACAAGACATTAATCTCCATTCCATTCTGATAGTTATGTCCCTTGATCATAATACTGTTAATATTTTGTGATTTAATTATGAACTTGTTGTACTTCACAGATATATTTTACAGATATTCAAAACGGTGATAAGTTGATAACAATGTTATTGTACTAATTTAACTAATTGAACAAAGGAAAGAAATTCTAATTATCACCTTTATAATTTGTTATTATAAAATGTGGTTGATTGAAGCCACTTTAATGGTAGATGATGATTATTTTGAAAATAGATTTACATTTAAAGATATTGAACACTTTGTCAAAAATATTTTTTGACGTTGTTTCGATTGTATTTGACAAGAAGTAGGGTCACATGTCCAAACCTCATGGGTATCCCCCAGGGCTTCGTTTTCCTCCCACTGTACCAGATGTTAGTCCCAAAATGACCTAGTTATTGTCGAGTGAATGTTAAACCCCATTTCTCTCTCTCTCACTCTCTCTTAAAAATATTTTAGAATTTCAAATTTGTGATTTTTGACAGTATGACAGACTGGTAGGAGGTAGGAAATAAATCATCATTGTTCATTAAAAATGATTTAAATTCTTTAAACTATAGTAAGAATAATTCAAGAAATCTTAACTAAAAATCCATCTTCATTGTTTTTATTCAAATGACCTCAAGAGTAAATGACCCAAAGAGATAATTGTCATCACGTTTGCTATGTATCTGTGACCCTTTTTTCTTTCAATTTTATATGTGGGTGGTATAGGTAATGAAGATTTAGAAGTTTTCAAACCCCAGGGATCAAATAGGTGACTTATAAAAATGCATCATAGAGCAATTAGCAATGTCTTTTTACAATAATTGTCAAAATCATTAATCCATTTGATTTTGTCATATTTGTTTTAAGAAGTTAGTACAATACAGTTTGTAATTATGAGGACTTCCGAACCAACAATAAGTATTGTCAGTATCCATGACATTATAAGGTATTTTGGTATTGGATTCCAAGGACACGAGTAGTCACTGTACAATCTGCATGTTTGTTTGGGTTTAGGGGCAACCCAAGGGCCATCACATTGCTGAAAATTTGGGTATACAGTCAGCTCTATCTGTGGCCATCACATTGCTGAAAATTTGGGTATACAGTCAGCTCTGTCTGTGGAGTGACTACTTCTGGTTTCACAAATTTTCGCAAAGGAAGCATTGTAGGGCTCTAATCATGCAACCCCAGGCAAACCGATAGTTCAGAGTGATTAGAAGACAGATTAAACAATTTTTGTATTTTTTTTTATAATTCCAATATTTACATGCCACAAATCTGATTAATATACAAATTTTACAGTTTGTGCCTATTTTATTAAATATAAATCCAAAGTACATTAGACGGTGCACTTTAAAGGAGATAAACTGCTTTGATAAAACCAAAATAAGTATTGAATTGGGTTAATCGGATGTGTTATTTGGATTTGTGATGGGGCAAGCAGATTTGTATTAAATTTTTTATTTCGATTGATTATGTAAAAGTCAGCCGGTTTATTCATTATAGTTTCAGTTTTGACATACTCTGTCGGCAGTGGAACACAAAATGGTTACCGGTATATCGCAACACTGGATTTATCTGTAGACGCAACATTTTCATTGAAGACAGACTGTCATCCCACAAAACAAATCAACAGATAAAATCCAACAAAATTGAAAGTTTTATTTCTGATCCAAGTTAATGTAAAGGGTAAACTGTAATTAAAAATTAAAGCACCAGAAAACTAATTCATCCTGAAGGGGGTCAAAACAATGTGTATTGAAATTAATTTGACCTGAATGGGGTCAACATGTATTGTATCCTGAATGGAGGAGGGTGGGGCAATATAATGTATATTAAAATGAATGCATCCTGAAGGGGATGAACATAATGTGTATTGAGATTAGTATAAATGTGTATTGAGGGAGATTGATATAAATGTGTATTGAAATTAGTATGACCTGAGGGAGATTGACATAAATGTGTATTGAAATTGTCTCCTTCAGGAGACTGACATAATTGTTTAAAGAAATTAATGTGACTGGCTGTATCCTATTTTCTTCTAAAAAGAATGTTTTGTAATTTTAAAATATAAGAAACCATTTACTAGATAATGACATCTTTGCTGTGTTATTAACGAAGTTAATTAGCAACTTCCCTGATTAACCACTGCTGATTGAGTTTACCAACTGTAATTTATTTTATGTTAGAGAACAAGAAGGCAGATTTGAATTAATCTGACCAGGGGTTGCGTCACATTTAACATAATTATTTCTTGTTGTACGGGAATAATATAACGAAACGTAAATTTTTCTGAAAGTCAAGTTTGTTTACGCTGATGTATAGAAAAACAACATGGTGTTGTATACAATCAACACTTATTACAGACCACACAGGTATCGTAAACCACGAGAAAACATAACTGTTTATTTTTTAAGTCAAGACCCACTTGAAACATAAAAAAAAACATCTGGAGAGCTCTGATTTTTTTTTCTGATGATGAGAAAAGTTTGATTCTTCATCTAAACTGCATGATTTTGACCTTTTGTTTGACTAAATCAAGATTATTTTTGATGAACGTAGATTCTATAGGGGTAGATAAAATCCTTGTATTGAATTTCCATACTAGATGTCTATTTACACCTCTGTCTAGATAGACGCTATTGTTTTTGATTACGATTTATATTATGGGCTTCTTAAATATGTTTTATTATTTATAATCAATTCAGATATTTTTTTCATTTTTCGGTTTGTTTTCAAAAACTTCATTTGGATATTTTCTTTTGAGTGTAAAATAAACATTTAAGAATTATCAAGGATATTATGAATTTGATAACTAAATATTTTTATAAAAATACTTCTAAAATATTATATTGAAAATTCTCCTCAAATTTCATCCTATTGAAAATTCTCCTAAAATGTTAAATGTAAGAAAACAGACAAAAGTGCAGTTAGTATTTCTTATACGATATTAAGAATTCAATAACAAAATTTCCAGTCTGTCTTAACCTCTCAATAGGATCCTTTTAAATCCTAGTCATACCAGGATAGCCTCCCTTTGATCATTTACCAAGGAGCTGCTGCCCCAAACTAACCCTACACCTGCATTAGAAATAGAAAATAACCCAATATCTAATATATTTGATGTTAATGGTATTTGTCTTCAGTATTTATTCCTCTGCTGACAAAATGAATGGGGCTATCTACATGGTCATAAACTAAAACATTCAAAATCAACTTTGGTTAAACAGCCAAAAATTTGGCCAAACTTAATATAAATATATATCATTGGATTCTTAATAGATCAATAAATATTTAATTGTGTATATTGATTTTTTTATGGCCATTTTGACTATAAGTTGTGGTCGTTTTACCAAATTTTGGGCTTGTTTGAGTTACAGGTATTTCCGTATGAATAAACCCATATAAACAAACCAGAGTCACGGATAAATTCAGAAAAAGATTTTTTTTTAATCCGATGAATTCCAAGTCGGGAGATTATTGTTCTTAATCAAATGTGAAATAATCAATTTTAGTACATTTAAGAGTGGTTTAAGCAGTGAAATATTATGCAAAAAATGCAAATGACAATAAGAAAATTATGGATTTGAAAGCCCTTTTTTAAAAGAAAGTATTATATGTATAAAAATTATCTTTTATTTGAAAGTAAGGATTTTGCAGCTTTTTGATAAAATTATGTATTACAGTACTTGAAATTAATACAAAATTATTCTGCTACTTTAAAACTTCTATCGTTCTTTATTTTACGCTGTGACTTTTGTACAAACATAAACATGCTTGCACTATTTATCTGATTTAACACAATATCTACATTTACACCATAACCTTGTCAGCTGTTCTTTCTATTTTACTTTCATTTTTTTTATCAACAACAACAAAGTTTTCAAATATTTCATTTCTTTATCGGGATCTTTTCATATCAATTTTTCGTTTATTTTCTTCAACATGATTATTGAATTTATTTATAATAAATAAAACCGTTTAAGAAGATTTGGGTCACTTTCAGATATTTTATTTTGGGGATTTTTATAATTCTTTTCTAATCTGACATTTTATTCATATTTTGTTCTGGTATACTTTGATGTACCATATTCCAGATAACATAGTTTTCAGAAGTACAACCAATTAATTATATCATAAAAAATGATATTCTACAAAAAACATCTGTGAACCAGAAGTATTACTTATACTGGAAGATATTGAAATAGAATACTTTTGAATATTTCTTGTTCTTCAGATCGAAGACAGTTTTCTTTTTCTGTTTTTGAGATTTCTTATGTTGCATATTATTGAAAATAATTTTTTTTTACACACCTACATTTAATTCTGCCTTTGACAAATCGAAGACAGTATTCTTTTTCGGTTTTGGAATTTTCTTATGTTTTATATTAATGAAAATAATTTTTTTTTATACACACACCCACTTAAATCCCCCCTTTGTGTTGCTCTTTGGTTCTACATCAAACAATATCATAAACATTGGGTTTTAAATATTTTGATATAATTGTTTGAATGAACATCTGAAGTTTTCTTTTTAATCTGTGTATTTAAATATTGTGTTAATTAGATTCCAGAGTATTCATTTTCCTTAATTCAAATTTTTATTGCACGTATCACATTTTAAAAATGCTGACTATTGTTTGTCTCATGGTGAATGTGCATGTGCAATTATATATGAGAAATATATGTCATCTGTATCTAAAATAAGGTACCAAAATTGTTTTTCACACACATGGATTTCTACAGAATTACCTGGTCCACCAATAAATAATTCCATCATTTGTTTTCCCTGGGAGTAATTTGCTGTTGCTATCACTTTTTCTAAAATATATTTCCATGTCACTGGGAAATCTAGTTCCCCAATCCAATGATTCAATATTTTTCTTTTGAAAGGTACAAAATGAGTTGTCTGAGCCAACCAAAGAATAATTTAAAACTTCTAAAACTAGTTTCACTGCCTATTTAAAATTCAGAAAATTTAGGGAATAATTTGATTTCTGTATCAGAAAGTAATTTGGTAACTCTTGTAAAATGTTCAAAATATTTAGAAATTTGTGGTCCCCGTCTCAGAAAAAGTAATTTGTTTGGGTGAGTTGGTTGTGTCTGTTTTGTACATTGTAGTTATCTGATGTCTAACAATCGTATTTGTGTTTAGTTGTTGTGATAGATGAGAAGAGTTGGTAACTTAGGTTGATTTACTGGATATTATGTCTGGCGAGGTTTTAGTTTGTATGATTAGCTAGTTAACATGCACTATGTTATATCACGTAAACAGTTGTTACACTCATAAATAATATTACAACAATTATTGTTGTATGCAAACTCCTACCTTTGTCATATGCAGTAAAATTTCCCTTGTGTGCAATAACTTTGAATATGTTGATATTGATTTATCAAAAATTACTTTATTTATTAAACATTTACTTTGACTTTGAATTAGATGATCTTGATTTATCAAATATTACCTTAACTTCGAATAGGATGATTTTGATTTATCAAAAATTATTTAAACAATCTATATTTATTGAAAATTTACTTTGACTTTGAATTAGTTGAACTTGGCTTATTAAATGTTATAAATATGAAGAATGTGGGGACCCTTCGGGACTAAATCTTATGAAATTGTATAGCTATTTGTTGCGAAAGTTCCTAAGTGTGAATTCATTTTGATTTAAAATGGTTCAAATATTATCCAATGTGTGACAGATTTAAAATGGTTCAAATATTATCCAATGTGTGACAGATCATTTATGTCTCAGTCGGGATCAGTTGTGAAAAGCCCAATTATTTGTATCATAACATTTCTACTCACATATATCAGCCTTCTAAATGATGTGATTGGCTATCTTTACATTTCTGACCTGTTCATATTCAGGTACATGTATATGTTCATATGATCAAATAGCTAACTGACAGATTAAAAATATGTCATTAATAAATTCTTCGTATTGGATGAGAGTGATTAGACACTCGGTCAGTGGGTCACATCCATCAGAATTTTTATATTTTAATCAATGAAAACAAAGGATCAATCTTTCTAAATGCAACAAAATAATTACAGAGATTATGAAGGAGCTCCCTTGGCAACAAACATCTTAGCATATTTTTTCTTAGCATTGAATAACCATTTTACTAAACTATCCAAAGTTTCAAAGATAAAAAAATACATTTGTATGATCAAATCAAACAACAAGCGGAGGAAATTATTGTTTGGTGGTTTGTTGCACATTTGTTTTGTATAGTTACACTATAGGTATGGTACAGAACAAACTGCTTTCATAACTGGACAATGGTCACTCAATGATCACCAGGGCATGACAACTTCTTCCATATTTACTCTGACCTCAGGTCAAACTATTAAAACTCTCATCAAAAAGTCATGGTTGTAAATCTGGCCAGTAAATTTTTGCACCTTTTTTTTTTATTGTACGTCAAACTATGACAACAATTATACACAGGAATAAATCATACATCATCATACTTCATCATTTACGCTTATTTTTTTTTTTATTGGAAGTGATGGTCAATCTTTTTGTTGCGGGTGAATTATTTTTATGTTTTGGGAAGGACAGAATGTCACGGCAAGTTGATCTATGACCTGAATACCATAAAAAAATAGTATGCACCGGACTTGCTCAATCGTTAATCAGTGTGTCTTAGGAGCCAGAACAACTTTACGTTTCAAACTCTACCATAAAGACAAGACATTGTAGATTTATTTTATGATTAAAAGGATATTAAACTAAAAATTATGTACTTAGTGTATTAGATCATGTAGACTATGTATATTATGTAATACACAATATGTAAGTGTATTTATCATGTGTATTTTGTGTCTTATAAACTAATACACAGTATTATGTAAAAGAAGATCTGTGCAGAGTATTTTTATATACACAGTGTGTATAAAGGTATATGAATTATGCACAATGTGTATTAGGGTATATAAATTATGCATAGTATATATATAGGTACATAAAACATGTGTAATGTGTACAAGTGAATGTACGGTGTGCAGAATACATACGACAAAACATAGTTTTGTAGGAATACCACTGACTGACATAAATTTGAATACCATACAGGAATTAAATATGAAAAATAACGAGATGCACCTATTACTTACGAATTTGAATATTTTGTTGACACATGATTTTTAAAGGTGATCTGAATCCGCCTGCTTAAATAACTAAATAACGATAAGAGTCTGTTTATTTTCGGTAAAATTGTCCAACAAATTTTTGAAATAGCAATACTGATGCATACCTTTTAGCCTGGCGTACACTATGCGACGACACAGGCAATTTCAGTCGCCGACAATGAAAAATCAAAAACTTACTTAGTATGTGCCTAGTGATTTGTTGTCGCCAGCTCACGATGGTCGTCCAAATCTGCATGTTTGATATGATCAACCAACTCGTTGCTTTGTCGGCAACAAATTGTGTAATGTGCTCACCCTGGCGACAAGTTAAGCGTCAACCAAAGAAATGAATTCACTATTAAACCAATCATTTTTGGTTATTCTTCTCATGTGACATAACCACACGCAAGGTTTCTCAGAATTTTTTGTGTTGCATGTAGAAGTCGTACGGGTAATATAATTTAGGCCTACCTGACTAATTGAAATTAAGTTTGCAATTCTGGCACTTATTAAATGTGTGAACTGTAAATTTATTTTGTTAGACTATCGTAAGAAAAGAAACATGTCGAATACATATGAAAGGCCCAGTAGATTGTTCTGTCTATATAGCAATATACCAGGATTCATAGATGGTAATTAGAATGGGCGTTTTTTTCCCCAGTACCTGTATTGAGAAAATGGAGGGTGACAGTCAGTCACTCTCCTGGGCTTATTGGTTGTCTCACCTTGGTAGTTTGTTTGGTAATGAAGGGCTAATTATATTTTGGATACTCAGGAATATTTCTGGGCTCATCCTCGTGTAGCCTGTTTTCTATACATACAAGAGTCGTCCGATTTTAACTCGTTACTTGGAATACTATAAACGCACTGCACCCTACCGGCGTTTTACTAAGACTACTACGCTGCCGTCAGATCATCATGTACAGAACAACATTACTTGAAGTATTCAATGCGATGACAACCAAAATGCATTTAGAGGTGTCACATGACGAAGCCTGTGACAGGGTTTGTGTTTGTGATCGACAAAGTCATGCTGTATCATAAGGTCTGTCATTGAGTCAACTGACGTGGTTTCGATTCCCCAGTTGTATGTGACAAGGAGTAGGGTCGCCTGTCCAACTTTGTGGGTTTTCTCCTTGTCCTCCGGTTTCCTCCCACTGCTAAAGACCCCTACTGGCAAGCGAATTATTGAAATAAAATTGAATTGTGTGTGAGTCCCGAAATTACCTAGTTTGTGTCAAGTGGACATTAAACTCCATTTCTCTCTCTCTCTCTCTCTCTCTCTCTCTCTCTGTATATTGTGTTCTAAAGTGTACAGAATATGTATATTGAATATTACATACATTGTGTATTATATTACATACATTGTCTATCTTAAAGTGTAGAATCGGTTTACTGCAGAATATGTATATTGAATATTACATACATTGTGTATTATATTACATACATTGTCTATCTTAAAGTGTAGAATCGGTTTACTGCAGAATAGAGAAATAGCATGTTTGTGAATAATGCATATGTATATTATGTATAAGCATGAATTTTATTCTCAGTAAATTCATAAAAAATAAAAGAAATTCACTCTTCTTTTAATCTGCATATGACAATGGAAGATTGAATTAGCTTAATAAATTTATGCATTTTCCAAGTCAGTTTATAATATGCAATTGCATTATAATTGTATTGTAATTTTGTTTCGACCACTGATATTTGTATGAATAATAAACTGATGTAAAACAAAAATTATAACAGGTTTCGTTCAAGAAAACAAGAGAGAGAGAGAAAAAGAGAAATGGTGTTTAAGGACCACTCCACACACACCAGGTCATTTTGGGAGCAACACATGGCTCAATTTTATTTCAATAATTCTCTTGCGCGTAGGGGTCTTTAGCAGTGGGAGGAAACTGCAGGACCTGGAGAAAACCCATTAGGTTGGAAAGGCGTCCCTACTCCTTGTCACGTACAACCAGGGAATCGAAACCACGCCAGCTGACTCAATGACAGATTTTAAGATACAGCGCACACGCTAACCATTTGGCCATCCAACCCCCCCAGAAAACAAGAAAAGTCTTCCACTGATTAAAATTGTCTTGCAATGTCATTGATGTTCCAACTTGACAAATAAATTATACAACCTTTACTGACTTATTGTGAGGTCTGTTTTAAAAATTCTGGTGATGTTCTCTAATGACAGGTGTGAATCTGTGGACTTTGTGTTTTGCCCCAAACTACCAGAAATCAAAAAAAAAAAAAAGAGATTCTTCTCAAATATCTCATAAAAGTTTTAAATACAATTAAAACTATAGAAATGAGAATGGTAGCCTGAAGGAAAAATGATATATTTAAAAAAATAATAGATGCAAGATGTAATTATGAATGAATATGACGTTGTGAATTAAAAGTGGGCGTATTTGCCGAAAACTGAAAGTGAATAAAACTTTCCCAAAATTTCTAGGTAGATGTTTGCTTTTATGAAATAGTTTGTAATGTTGTATTATTTTCATTAGTGCATGAAAGCCGTAAAAAAAATAATCGTCCATCCTCTCCACCGTGTAAATAAACATACTCCAGAGTATGAATAAAATTTGAATTATTCATTTATGTTCGTTAGAAAAGCTGCAAGCAGTGTTGTGGACGTTGGATATTTTGTTTAATTTAGAGGTTTTTGAGATGACAATTATTAAATGTTGAGTCTACTATTATGGAGACGGTAATCTAAGGGTTGTCACACTTCAACTTCTATTGTAAAATGTTTTCAAAAACATTGTGTAAATAAAAACTTATAAGCTATTTATTCGTGTCGTTTCATAGACAAAATTACTTTGTACCTGTCAGAGGGATGAAGAGCTGCGATTCTAAGACAGCATTCAATTGGGATGCAGTCTATAAACGATAGTTCATAATGGGGCTTTTTGTTCCATGTTTCAATTATTCATATAGGAGTTTTGTACCATACAGCTCATGTTTGTTAGTATTTATATTCTTATATAAGTAGAGAAAGTTTGACAAGAATTCTTCACTTTAGTAAATATTAACTCAGAAAATATTATTCTATTTTGCCCATCATTTTTTTAAGACATAATTTGCACTATGACAAGTTTAGATTAGGAGTCGTAGGGTATAGAAAATTACAAGTTACATCTTGTACTGCACAGATTTCAAGTGGGCAAAAAAATGTTTAAACGCGAATAAATAACCCACACACGCGTCCTTCTGATTAGAAACGTTTTATTAAAAAACAAAAGGAAGTGCTAACAATAAATAATAATGATCAAATGATTTCATAACAAGAACAAAAAAGTAGCACAGACTTATTTTTGAGGGGAAGAAAATCTTTGTTTTGGATTAGGTCGTGACAATAAGTATTTTATTTCTGTTTGTTTTCCTAAAAATGAATTCATTTATTTCCATTACCAAAAAAGATGTTTTAATATCTTCTGTTTGCTAATTAGTTACAGAGATTCATTAGTTTATAAATTTATGTTTGTTAGTCTTGGAAAATGTTACCAAACTGTCTTAAACATTTTTTTTCTTCCTCATCAAAAAGCGAAAATTTCAGACCTCGTTTTTTTTTTTTAAGAATTTTCATTGTAAAAATTAGTTAATTAACCATAACATATTGTATATTTTGAAGTATTAACTGTCACACTGTCAAGTTAATATTTTTTGTATTATATTTTAGTACTTTTTCAGTTGATTCTATAGACTATGTCTTGTTATTAAAATGTTGTCCCCTTTATATAAAAGTGAATGCAAAACATCTTTTAAAGATATCTTTGTATTTTTGTAAATATATATATTAGTAACAAGAGTGTACTTCCGCTAAAGTAACTAATTATTTGTGAGAAATTCAGCAGAAACTTCTTCCATCATTAAAAATTAAGACATTGTTGAATTATATTATTTTAATGAAAGATACCTGGTCTATGCATATTCCTTGCATTTTGCCCTTGTTTATGTGAAATGCCCACTTAAACATAGAATCGATATTGCATTGACCACATATTTTGATTGTGTTTTTATTATGTAGAAACTTTAAAAAAAAATAAAAAATAAAATTGACATTAAAACTTAAGATGGCACAAATCAAATTATTTTAATAAAATATATATTTATATATATATCAGTTGTATTTTGCCACGTGTGGGTGAAATAACTTCGTTTACCACCCTCTTCCAATGAGAAGAGATTTTAATTGTGCTTTTATTACGTTTGAGAGAAAATGGGAGGATATTCTTATCTTTTTGTTAAAAAAGACAAAATTTTAAGACAACTCTGAAATGTTTTTATTTTAATGAAATATACATACTAGTTCAATTTTTTTTTCTTTTGATTAAATGTTTTTGTGGAATTTGATGAGTTGATTAATAAAAACTATAAATATTTAAGGATAAGACCTGACCTTAATTAACCCTGAATTTAATTAGGGACTGTGATGTAATGCAGCACACATGAAGATTGGCAATTTCTACCAAATTTTGATTTAATAGTTTGTATTTAAAATGATAATTTTGTGTTCATCACTAACAGGATATATTGTCATGGTTTCGATAAAATTGTTCAAAAATTAGAAATGCAAATTCACGGTTATTTCTCAATTGTGCGTATAATGAATAAAAGAAGTTAAAATCACTTTCTGCAGACAAGAAGATACTCACTCAAAGTTATGTGAGAATTTATAAATTAGAATTTATCGCAAGCAGGATATATTCTCTAGGTTAGCTAATATTGTTTGAAAATTATAAATATAAATTCATATTATTTCTCAATTGTTTGTATAATGATTAAAAGAAATTATAAACACTTTCTACAGATGCCTGGAGACTTAAGTTCTGAGAGAACTTATAAATTTAGATTTTTCTGTACTTCAAATTCTATCTTGTATACCATCCGATGTGGTTCTGTGAAGAAAACAACAAAAGTTAAATGATTTATGGGAAGTTTTACCATTATGTTAATTATAAAAGTTTCCAAGAAGAATGTCTGATATTGTTTTGACAGTAACTGGAGTAGAATTCAAACACATTTTAGAGTATGAGAATTTTCATTTCAAGAGTAAGCTGACAAAGAGGTTATGGAGGGTCATAATGATATTGGGGCATGCAGATGAAATAAAAGAAATGACCCATGTGCCACTTACTATGGGTGTTTAGTCCCGTGTTACGCTTTGCTCTAGCTGGGGGCTAAATTATTATACACCAAGCTTACTACACAAATGACTGTCCTCGCCCAACCCATCACTAGTTCATAGCCTTTTGACGAACTCTCTCTCAACCCTGTACTGTGGCAAGTTAAGTTAGTCTTGAGGCATTTGACAGACAATCTCTCACCTACAGTTAGCTTTTATACTGTTTAGTTATCTATATGGGATTATGAGTGATAGTATGGTACTCTATTGGCCTGCACAACTACACTTTGTATTAAGACTACTCTACTGTATATGTCAGTGCTTATCTAATACAGTAGCTATTAGCAGCTTGTGTCTTGGAATGGAACTTGCAGGAATAATGGTTCCAAGAGACTTAAATTGATTTTAAACTCATGACAAAGATCTAATGTGAAATTGTGAATAATTTGTAACTGCGGTAGTTATAATTTCTGATTTACGGCGTTCTTCAAGAGATTTGAGGTGTGAAACTTCGGAACCCTTTTACAGTTTGTTGTTAAAAGTCTAACATTATGTAAGGGAATGAGCTGATGACAGTGTGTGACATCTTCATGAAATATATTAAGACATTTTAATTTTTCAAATTAGAATTGTTGAAAGTATATGAAACACCTTTATGAAGCAATCAGAAGCTAGAGAATGGTTTTGTTCTATTGATTAAAATTGTGGATTTTTATGTAACTTTGTGATAAAATCAAGTTTTATTCGATTTAACTTTGTTGGAGAAATCAACTTTTATTCATATTGGTATTTTAATGTATGTTTGTGTAATATATACAAAATAATAGTTTGAAATACATTGTGTTTCAACATATTGTATGAAAACACAGGCTTTCAGTCCAGGTAAAACTTATTGACAATCATATGAACAATACACAGTGTGCGGTGACAAATCTCAATTGATAGATTCAAGCGAAGATGTAAAGGTAAATTAATCACTTAGAATTTGATAATACTCACTTTAATCATATATGGAAACATTTATTTGTTAGCATACTATTGAAAGAATTGTAATTTTAAACACATTATCAATAGTTTGTGTGACCGTGAAGCAGTGTGTTATAATTACGTATGGATATTGTTTGCTTAATGCGATGACAGTCTAAGCGTGTGTGTAGTAACTGAACATCCTATACATATGTTTTGTGAATCTACAGCCTCGTGCAAGTAAAAGATATACTCTGCTGCATTTCAACTGGTGTTCCATGCAGTTTTTCACGGCGCCAACTAAACGACTCCTAAGTGCATTGACAATTCTGCGACTCGAGTCTTGAGTTCAGGCAATATTTTTTTATTGTCAGAAGATTTATCATTGTTTAATTGTCATTGACAAAAGATAATTCAAGTAAAATGTACAGTGATATTTGTAATGGGTCTTGGACAGGGTATCCCGAACAGCGGTGGCTGAGGTAGGTCTTTAATTAATTATTTTTTTTACTGAATTGGTCTTCGAAGATCAGGAATGGTTAAGATTAAGATGATTAGTGGAAATTTTGAAATTTTAAGATTTTATTAGATATACATGTATTGATTAGTAAAGTTGTAATAAAAAGTTACTAGCGAAGCTGATTGACTCTTTATTCCCCCCCCTCCTCCTTTTCTTATTGTTTTTACTATACAGTAGTAATATGCTCAAATGGTGACTTTGATTAATAAGATATATTGAAAATGATTGCAGATGCACTTGCATCATTATATGGTATAGTTCACTACATTGGAGCTTTCTGTATAATTTTTGTGTGTTATGCTAATTCTTAACACTTATAAAATTGTAAGGAACTCTGCTTTATTTTTAAATGGGTCTTTTTTTTTATACAGGCTCTTTTTTTATATATTTTGTATCTAATTTAGACACTTTTAGGAAAAAAAGAGAGATATTCAAAATACAGATTTTATGTTATAGTATTAATTCAGAAAATTGATTTATTACTGATATATTGGATATATTTGCCGTTTTTTAAAAAAAAAAAGAAAAAAGAAAGCAAAGAAGAAAATTGATTTAAAATTAAATTTGTAAGAGTAGAGCATATAATATTGTATATTATACTATTATTTCAATAATCAATTTTTTGATATTTTTAATATCAATATTAGACTGCTTATCTCGAGTAGCCTATAATAAGTGGGAACTAAGGAATATTAGTTAACCAAATATAAACTTTCATATAATGATTAATTAATGAAAAGATTAATAAAACAAAGGTGGTTACCTTAATAGTAAGTGTAGGAGAATCACACTACATGCAAAACAAAACCGACATAACAAAAAACTGTGGACAAGACAAAAAGGTCTAAATGGAAAAAAAAGATTGAATTTCTTGAAATAAGTAGAGTTTATTTGGTACAGAAGTTTACTAGTAATAACAGTGACAGGTAAATGCCCTGAATGTTCTAAATATTTCAATTCTTTTAGCAGGTGTTAAAAAAAAAATCTAATTTTATATAGACATTATGAATTTTGCAACCATGGATCTATGAAACGTTATATAGGATTATATTCTATCAACTGGGGCAGGTGACTGCTGATGCCCTTTTTCTTCTGAGATTAACTTCTACGTTTTGTAGCTCTGGCTTCCAAAACCATGTCTAGAATGTAACCTCTTTTAATTGTAAGTGATGATTATTCTGCATAGTGCAGGGAATGATTTATCTTTCTAGAACACCTGATGCCACTTCACATAGCTAAAATTGTTTTATTTCTCTTTCAAAAAATGACCTTGGTCTTTGACTGTTTTTCTCTTTTTGGAAGTGCAAATTTTTTCGATTCTGGAAAGGAAATTTTGCATGTACACATGTGACCACATTATATTCTCAAATGGTATTACTTTGAAATAGATATAAATACAATTTTGGTAGAATTCCCCCCTCGATTATCATTAATATTATTGACGCTTTCGATAAGACTTGCACTGCATGACGTCGCCATTTTCCCAGGAATGTAACTTACTGCGTACTGCACATGTACAAAGGGAGCTGGAGCCGGGGTTTTTAAGCTAACCCGTTCGGTCAGCAAAGAAGAACCAGTTTAGAATAAAAAGCCTTCTCGAAGACAGGTCGCGAGCCGGGGTTTTTAAACTGGTTTATTTGCCCCAGCTTTGCGTTCAGATGACAAAGTTAAACTGGTTCAACAATAGCCAGGATTTTTAAACAAGTTCAACTTAAGCGTCTGAACAGGCTATTACTTATATGTATGAATATTGAATATAGCATTATTGAATTAAATCAGATATCATTTGACATAACATCTATTGTGTGTAGTAACATTTTTAACATCTGTTACACTACAACAAGTATTAACAATTTGGTACTTTTTAAATTGTGAACTGTTAGAATAAGAACTAACGGTAAATATTAACTCCAGGTCAGTAAATTATTATAACTAAATTTAAATCTAAGGCAGGATTATTTACGGATTTCATTATTGATGAATAAATTATATTTAAATCTCGATAGATTATATTTATATCTAAAATCTTGAGATAAAACTTCATTTATATTGAACAAAAGCTGTAAATATTATTTGTATTCTGCATTCAATACTAATAACATTTCCCCAGCACCAAAAAGAACCAACAAAAGAACAGATGGTGTACAATGTCATTTATTTATGACTAGAAAGATGGAAAATGAATTTAGTAATATATAAAAGTATATAACGTAATATAAATATATAAATTTAAGAATAAAAAAATAAACTCATAATTCCATCTTTAAACTTTGGTTGGGCTTAACAAAATACTGATAAAATAGCCAAACATGTCACATCAGAGATTAACTGTATTTTTTGAATGGCGACAATTTTATACGGTGAAAGAAAATGAATAATTTTTGATAAAAATCTTTTGTAACACATCTTTTTCAAATGAAGTTAAAAAGTACAATCTAATAAATAAAGTACAACCTAGATAACTACACTATTTCAGGATTCTAATATTGAAATTCTACTTTCTGAACATGGAATAAGAATAGAGTTTGTTGCATGATAATGTACCTATAATATATTCATATAATCATATTTAATTTACAGTTTCATAAAATTTATTGCAACATGTGCTAAGTACTTTGATAATTGGTTTTAAAAAAACAATTGTGACTCTTATCCTAGTCACGGAGTGGAGTGGCCAGAGAAATTACATTTAAACATTATTAAACTAACCAATGGACTTTGTTTCTTGGACGAGACAAAAAACCAAAATACTGCCTTTTACGTGAATTAACGATTTGTTTTAGTTTTTGAATTTAAGAGATTTAAGTTTTTGAGGCGTACGCCATTTAAAAAGTAAAACATTTTTAATGATAATCTGAGGGTCATCAGAGATTAACTTCAAATAAAATGCATATAAATGTGAGGATTGTGATACTTATTCTTTTTCTGAAGCTAGTCAACTTATGAATAAAAATCTAAGAAACTGTGGTTTTGCATAATAGCTAAGTAATGATAATTTATATGAGGGTTGTGACATTTTTTTTCAAACTTAAAGCTGCTGATCGTCATTGGTATTCTTCAGACAATATCTAATTTTTCACGGCTTAATCCAGGCTAAAATGTTATCAAATTGGTTATCTTAATTAAATATTAAATAACCAATTTGAGTCATTTTATCAACCACTGCACAAGTTGAAAGTAGTGTAACTCTGGAAGCTGTAGTCCAATGCCACTAAGCCTATGTTACTCCCTAGTCTGAGCTACCCCTATACACCAAGTTTCAGCCTCGGGATAGTTCTAGTGTAACCACCAACCCTGGTACTTAATATTGTCAGCAGAGCTTGCTGAATGTTTCAAAATTTTCAAAACATATTTTTGTAAAAACCAATTTGTATTTTACAAGGGATTCAAAGTCCCTCAAATGAAGATCAACGGCCTTAAGTCACTAAAGTGAAAACCCTTCTCAATGACAGTTACATCGAGTAGGAATGGCTAGAGTGTAAAATTTGTATTTTCTGTGTGCCTTAGAAATAAAGAGATGTTGAATTGTTAATAAACAAAATTGGCACTCATAAGAATGAATTGATGTGTACAAATAAGATTTGATATAAAAATTTCTGATTTGAAGAAAATAAATAATATGTGCAGAAGAGTTAAATTACAACTTTCAGAAGAACACAAATATTAGAACTGTGAAAAGATAAGAGCTTTCAAACAAACAATGAAGAGAGTTTACTTAGAAATTATTCTTCCAATTTTTTTAAATTCTACGATAAACGACACCAATTTCATTGAAGTGAATGTAAAAAGTAATTATGTAAAGCCAATGGAATGGAAGAAAAGCAAGATTTAGTTGTGGAATTTGTGCCGTGAAAAGCGTGGTATGCGATTGTTAGTTATTGTATCACATCATCTGAAAGTTTCCATGAATAAAGTAATAACGGTAATAACAGCACCACACTGCACATTGTAATCATTGGAATAGGAGAAATTGCTTCAGAAAGCTCTCTAAATTATTCTTAATTTGATGCCTTAAAGCTGTTAGGGTAATAGACTAAAAAAGGCAGTGCATTATATAATGAAACGTTCCTTAAATAGACCTACAAGAGTAAAGTCACTTAGACCCCATGAACATTGTGCCAGATGACAAAGGGTTATTAACGGTCTCTTTCTTTCAAGAACTATGGCACCAATTTCATAGAAAGTAAAAATATTCAGTGTTTATATAATGTACATTCTATTACCTTGCGATGTCAGTTTTACACACATACCGGTATTTCTAGATTCAATGATATGGAAATTAAATGAAATTGGGTTTAACGTCCTATTATTCTGCACCAATTGGGCTGGTGAAGATGGGTATACACCATACGGTGTGCTATGAGGAAACTTTTGTCTGGACAAACGCAATACAGCCTACTCTTAACTGTCAAAGGTATTTTTACGTGCCCGCCAATATGTACACAGGACCTCGGGTTTTCATCTTATCTGATAGACTAGACACAGTTCTAGCCAGACCCTCCTTGTCCTGCACCGCTGACAAGGGGAAACCACACTGAAAAATACTTGAGTATTTTATCAGCCCCTTAACTCAGTCAACAATGGTATGGAATTAATTGCATGATATTTGCACAAGTGAAATGGTAGAAATAAGATAATAAACTGTATTGTGAAGCGTAATTTGAACTGATGATAAAAAATATCATTTTTTTAGCCACTTTATTCCTAAAATATTACATCACTAGTACAAGAAATGTGGTAAATATAATATAATATTGTTTTAATATGTATATATATCTATGGTCGATATTGTAATAAAGATACATGCATTCTTTTATCTACTGTTACAAAGTGGTATGATCAAACTGTTAGATTGTCATCATTTAAATTCCTACAGTCTTGTTTTATTATGTTATCAAGTTCAAATGACCTCAGGTCATATTGACCAGGGCATGACCTTAAGTATCGGGTCATTGGCAATTTTAGGGAATACCTTGGCAGGTGCTTATAGGGAAATCCCCCACAGTGAAATTATAGGCCTGATTAGGAATAAGATTTAAATAGACATAACCTTTGACATGTAAAGATTATAAGAAAATGAAGGTTTCAGTGACAGGAAATTTGAAATCAATTTGATTTCTAATTGGGAAACAGCAGGAGAAAATAATTTCTAGACTTTATGATAAATTTAATTAATGACATTGGTTAGAATATTTCCTGTTTATTGTTAGTTAAAGACGATATGGCTAATTATTTTATGAGAGATGGTTGGTCTAACTAGAATTGAAATGAAACAGGATTTAACATCTTACTTTTCAACACCAACCTTGATAATGAAAGTTCATCATTTTTTAGCACTTACTAAGGGGAAATCAGGCTGGGATTCCACCCAGGACCCACAGATTAGTGAGCCAACACTATAATCACTGAATCAATAACTGAAAATAGTTTAGTAGGTTTAAATTACATTTTTGGGGGGAGGCGGGGGGTGTTATGACAAATGGAAACGTGGTGATAGAAAACTAACAATTTTTTTTATCAAATTTTATACGTTAAATAGAATTATTATTAATTCTTTACAAAAATTTATAATGTATATTTCAATTACTATG
Organism: Patella vulgata; assembly: GCF_932274485.2. Classification (NCBI taxonomy): domain Eukaryota; kingdom Metazoa; phylum Mollusca; class Gastropoda; family Patellidae; genus Patella; species Patella vulgata. Next base: position 14,290,139 of record NC_065885.2, read on the forward strand.
TTATTTTTATTTAAACTTATTTAGATTGCATTTTTTAAAAGGTTAGTTTCATTAAGAAACTTAACAATCTATTTGTAGAGTTCAATATAAAATATTACAAAAATCAGTTTCAATTTAATATCTGTGATATGAATAAAGCTGATCAATTAAGTTATAAAGTGAGATGAAGCTTAACATCCTACTTTTCTGCACCAGTTGAGGCTAATGAAAGCGGAAGTTATGATAAAGATAATTTACTGTTAGTTATTTGTCAATCTTTAAAAATCATTTCAAATTGATTTAACTAAAATGGAATGGAGCTTTAAAACAAAACTTTAGTCATTTTCAGACTAACATAGTTACATGTGCAATGCTAGGGAAGGACAACTGCTTTTCAGCGATTCCATGGGTTCTTTTATGCTCACACCTACATATGCACAGGTGGACCTTGATTTTTGTCCCATCCAAATGACTAGACTTGAAAAATCGTGAGATTCTTCTTGAAACTGGGAGACATTCTGGTCAAGAGTCCAGTGTCTTTTTAACATTCAGTTACAACAACCATTAATTTCCTAAATTCAATCGTAGTGTAAATCAGTGCCTTGGTATGATTTTGTGGGGCTATTCTTAACAAGAACTTTAACCAGAAAGTAAATGTATTTAATTTCATATTGTATCATATTCTTCTTGAAACCAGGAAACATTTTGGTCGAGAGTCCAGTGTCTTTTTAACGCTCAATTACAACAACCATTAATTTCCTAAATTCAATCATAGTGTAAATCAGCGCCTTGGTATGATTTTGTGGGGCTATTCTTAACAAGAATTTTAACCAGAAAGTATATGTATTTAATTTCATATTGTATCATATTCAAAATATCCCTGAACTCTGTGAATTATCGATAATCCATGAGTGCCCGTTAACTCTTTAAATCTGCTACAGGCAATATTTATAGCTCAGCAATAGATTGGCAAAAATATCTCATATTTTGCATATGTCGTAAGTTGAACGTCGCCGATATAATCTTCTAGTCTAATCACATCAAATCAAATTTTTTTTTGCCAAACATTTTTGTGGTTGTCAAAAATGTATAACAAACTAGTGATTGTATTCCTTATAAATGGTGGCTCAGTTTTTAATGACAGTTTTAAGTTACAATCAAAATTAAAAATAATACTCCTGTATATTTGATTGTATTCAGAGAAATACAGGTATTTTAATTTTATTCGACTTTATTTTTTGTGGGTACCTTGCTCAACCCGGTTCTGTTTGTACCTTGCTGTGGGTACCTAGCTCAACCCGATCTGTTTGTACCTTGCTCAGCCCTGTTCTGTATTATCTATATTTGTTTATGTATCTATTGTAACAGTAGTAGGTAACAAGAAATACTACCACATGCCCGCTGTTAGTCAATCAAAACAGTTAGAAACCCTACTTAACAGGTTGCCAGCATAAATCAACAATGTTCAGCTTCAATGAAACACTTTATTTTAAGGTACTTGGTCAGTTTAGCCCAACAGCTTAAGATGACCTCAACACTCAGGTCACTAGAAAAACCTGTTGACCCAGGGTCAGGCATGTGGCTGACCCAATGTGAACTAAAGAAGCTATAAAGCAGGCAGGAGCCCTTTCATCAAAACTCTATCAATGTCTGTGTTGACAGGTCTTGGGCTTTAAACAATCTCGCTTATTTCCAATGTCAATCTTTTCCCATTCATGTGGTGTTGAAGGTCAAGGAAAATTTTCTTTTCATCCAGGTACAAATCCTCCTTCTTCACCCTGGGAAAAGTTTCTTTCTGTATTGCCTTGTAAACCCCAAAGCCTTTATTAAAGAACCTTAAATACAAGGTTCCTCCCTGCTTATTAAAAACTCTCTTATGTCAGTCAATTTCCTTTTATCAAAAGCTAACATTTATTAAAATCCCCATCACTAATCTCAAGCCCCCTTATTTCTAAAAATCATAATATTCTTTCAAATCTGCATCCAGGGTGCCAACAAGACCCCCTATTTCTATATTAATTATAATTTGGGATATAAAGAGATTTCATCAATGGTACACTTTCAAATAATCCATCATGGTGTCTGCTACTTGTTAGTTCACACCTGAGAAATTTCTGTGCTGTCTTTCCCTAAATCATTTTGGTCCTAGTGAAAGTGGTAATTAGCTTATCGAGTTTTTGATGCCCTGATAAAGGATGTCAAATATAATGAGAATTTACATTAACTAGTTAAATCATACCCCTGATAATAAAACAAAAGAAAAAAGATTTCTTGATTGTGGCAATTAAAATAAGATTATCAGGATAATTATTCTGTAAGTAGATCATGGAAGTGGTTTTTTACAAGAAAAATTTATTTCCCCAATCTAAATTGCTAAAAAGAACAAAGTTGGGTATTGGAATTGTTGTTAATAGTTGATTTGAAATGTGTACTTATATTACTTAAAGTAGCTAAGTCTCTAACTCAATATCATCCAAAATCTTCAACATTGAAAACACGATTTATTTATCAAATTAAATCAACATTCATGTTGTGATCTTACCGGAAAAAGATGGGCTTTTGATATCCAATATTTAAGACAAAATAAACATTTTACCATTGGTACACGAATCGTGTACCATAATGCGCTTCAGCCCCAGTTGTATCAAGAGACTTGAGGGACGAGGCTAGACACATTGCACCAAATCAAACGGCGTATGTAGACTGGAATAACCAGACGCTAGAAATTTGCACTTGCTTGAGACTGCTGGCTTATTTCGCCGAACATAACTGATTTGAAATTGGAGTAAAAATGGAAACCATTGAATGTTAATCAGTTTATATACATTCATATTACAGTATTATATGCGTTGCGACCTACTTTTGTCAATTTCTAGGTCCCAAATGTTAGCGATTTAGCTCCTTTAAACACAGAAAGTTGGTTATTTAATTGGTCAAATTCATTTTAGCTTTTAAATTTCCATAAACATCTTTTGATTTATTTTTGAGCTATTTTATTTTAGATATTAAATTATCTTAAGATATCTTTTTTTTATTAAAAGTGATTATTGGAAAATTAAATTATTTGGTTATTTTCTTTTAGTCAATTGTACACATCAAATATACTGGTGTACATCCACAAATATTTTTAAATACTGACATTACTGATTATTAAATTATCATCTTTAATTAAAACCTAGCAGTATTAAATTTTTTGATTATTTCCTCTCATTATTTATAGAAGATTTTGACATTGTCATTGTTAGTAAACTTAAATTTACAAACTTGGATAATATCCAACAAATGTAGATGCTCAGTAAAATTTATTGGAGTGAATTGAGAAAGTAATATTTTTATTTCCGAAACGTATGTTTGTAACTAGAAATGATACCAAATACGTAATTGCTTGCACTTTTAAAAGGGCATTTTTATGTGCCCACTTCTAATTGTGGGCATATTTTGCTGTCACCCATGTCCGCAAACGCAATAGAGGCTACAGTTTATGACAGATTTGTTTCAAATTTGGTGTGAAGTATTCAGATCATGAGAGAACAACCTCTATCGATTTTCATCACTATACAACCTTTCATTCCAGAGTTATCACCCCTTTTCCAAAAACTGTGTTAAGGCAGTTTTTAATGTATTTGTTTCCAATTTAGTGTGAGGCACTGAGGTCATGAAAGGACGACACCTATAGATTTTCACGTTTTGTGTGGCTAACTTCTTGCATATCATTATTTCCAATGTTCACAAAATAAAAAGTTTTATTACTGTTTAAATTCAATATTTGATTTCTCTGGCATTTTGGGGGATCACGTGGCTAAGTGGGTAAGACGCTGGCTCGCTAGCCTGGAGGTCGGGTGTTCGATCCCTGCATTGGCCGAGAAAGTTCTACCAGATTTTCCGGCGTGGTTTCCCCTTGTCAGTGATGCAGGATGGAGGGCCTGACAAGGACAGCTGTCTAGTCGTTCAGATGGGACGAAAAACCGAAGTCCTGTGTACACATTGGCGTGCACGTAAAAGATCCCTTGGCAGTTGGAATTCGATATAAGAGTAGGCTGTAGCGCCACTGCTCGGGCAAAATTTCCCTCATCGCACACTGTATGGCGTATGCCCGTCTTCATTAGCCCAGGTTAGGAGCAGAACAGTAGGACGTTAAACTCCATTTCATTTCATTTCATTTCTCTGGCATTTTATGAAATCAGACGTAATAGAATTATGTACAGAAACGAAACATGTCTTTATTATTATAACTGCCAGGAGCATATCAAGTATGTTCTAGTTCACCTTGCAGATGACTAAGGGTACCTACTTATTTATTTCATCTGTAGTATTTACTGTGTGGTAAATGCACCATACAGGGTTTATTCACTGCTTGTGTTCTCTTCGCTTCTTGTGGACCATTTGTTTGTGATCAGAATCAACGAAAATGAAATGAAATAAAATTGGGTTTAACGTCCTACTGTTCTGCTCTGACTGGGCTGATGAAGACGGGCATACACCATACAGTATGCTATGAGGGAAATTTTTCCAATGCAGGAATCGAACACAGAACCTCCCAAAGGGTTCGTGTCGGCAACTTTACAAAGCTCGCTGCAAACCACATGGTTGTTTTAGATGGTGTCCAACCATTTAAAGTTACATGTCACACAGTCGATAGCCTAGAAATCTTTTTACGACAAAATGAAACGTGTGTGCGCTGGGTTGACATATTGATTGCTGCACATGTACTTCCATATTACATGTAGACCTATAAATAATTGTGTTTTAGCAATATGCAAATAAGATTGCTCTCCTATATGCATACTGTCAGCCTATAGTTAATATAGTAATTTTTCTAGTGTATTGACTGTTCCAACCAATGATAAAATAATGCTTTAAACAAATACAGCAGATCTCTAAAGGTATCATGTTTATAAATTTTCTCCTGATGGAACATGAATAACCAAACCAATAAAACAATATGGCAAATTATTGAATAATTTTAAAACCTAAAAATTAAAGATAAACAAAATAGTAAAAAAAAAAATCATCGTTTTTACAAAATGTCCGATATATAAACCATGTATGTAGTGTATCAAGCTTGTCCTATGGTAAGCGTGTGTTTCTTTGTGTTTGAATTTTAATAAAGATATGTAATATATAAATATATCTGTGTCAGAGAAGAGGGAGAGGGGTTGTACATATAGACTAAGCCTGTTCCCCAATCACATTCAGACGTCCTGAATATACATATGATTTATTTAGTCACCTCAAACCACTGCAAACAAGTTTATAATTAATAGTAGTTCAATTCAAGCAGGCTGATAAACTATTATTATCTAGAAATTTATGGGCAATAATACACACCTACTGCATTTCAGTAATTGATAATAATTCAATGCATTCCAATTTTATTTATTAATTTATTAATTAACAAAAAAAAACATACGACATGGTTGATGTCAGGTAAGTTTGATAGTTGTGGCTTGTTTTTTTTTTATATTGGTATTAAAACCACCATAAACATATTTTAGAAATGAATTTTTATACATTTCACATACAGCTTATAAGACCAGAGTGGCATTTAAGAATTTTTAATCTTTAAAGAGAAAAAGACCTTAAATGTAACATTATTTCACATTGACATAGTACATAGACCTAAAGATTTTAGCTAGTCTGTATTGAGCTAACAACTTAAACTGTGTCTAGAACAAGATATGGTCTTGAACAGTTGATTCAGGTGATAAATGTTCTGTTCTCATGAAGAAAAGAGAAGAGACACACCACAGGGTAAAAATACACACAACGGGAATAGACCATACATAAAAGCTCCTATGAACATCGAATATACTGGATTAACTTTTGTTAAAACATATCATAAAATTTTATTGTTTCTTGTTGTTTGATCCATAGTATACATTGAATAAGATGTAGTTTATTCATACAATGAATATAGTATAGTATAACCATACATTGAATATAGTATAGTATAGTATATCTATACATTAAATATAGTATATCCATACATTGAATATGGTATAGTATACTCTTCTTTTGAATAAAGTAGTATATCCATACATTGAATATAGTATAGTACATCAATACTTTGAATATGGTATAGTATATCCATACATTGAATAAAGTATAGTATATCCACACATTGAATATAGTATAGTACATCAATACTTTGAATATGGTATATCCATACATTGAATATAGTATATTATATCCAAACATTGAATATGGTATAGTAAATCCTTATTTTGAATAAAGTATAGTATATCCACACATTAAATATAGTATAGTATATCCACACATTAAATATAGTATAGTATATCCAAACATTGAATAAAGTATAGTATATCCACACATTAAATATAGTATAGTATATCTAAACATTGAATATGGTATAGTATATCCACACATTGAATAAAGTATAGTATATCCACACATTCAATATAGTATAGTATATCTAAACATTGAATGTGGTATAGTATATCCAAACATTGAATATAGTATAGTTTATCATACATTGAATAAAGTATATATTGGAATGCACGTAAAAGATCCTCTGGCAGTTGGAATTTGATAAAAGAGTAGGCAATAGTGCCGCTGCCCAGACAAAATTTCCCTCATAGCACACTGTATGGCGTATGCCCGTCTTCATTAGCCCAGTATAGGAGCAGAACAGTAAGACGTTAAACCCCATTTCATTTCATTGAATATAGTACAAGTATATCCATATTTTGAATATAGTATGGTACATCCACAGATTTATAAATACTGACAGGTTGTGTTCACTTTTGATATATACCAGTAAACATTTACCAGAAGCCTTTTTATCACAACTTTTGCCTACATTTGTTTTCACATTGCCCCCAAAAATTTCTGTTAAAATCCGGGTGACCAAATGGTCAAATGAGTGTGCATTAGATCGTAAGTCTTGGTATCTATGCATGTCATTAGTTCGATTCAGGGTTTTCTATGTGACATGGAAAATGGTTTTCTGTGCAATGATTCTCTGGTTATTTCCCTGTCTTCTCGCTTGTAAAGACCCCTGCTAAAATTAATTTGCTGCTGTGGTAAGGAACATGTAAACCAATTAAACTGTCAAGAGATAAGAATTTCATATTGTCATTTGGGGGTGGGGTGAGGGTACTAAAGGGAAGGTGTTTTGATCAAGGTTCTGTTTTGATTCACATTGGAAATAATCCATTGATTTGACAGAGCAATTATTTAATCTGATCATATGAGTTCACACTGAGTAAATGAATCATTTGAAACAGTTTCCAGAACTATTTATCGGGAGGTGAAGAACCCTAACCCTCCAAGAACCATCTAGTAATACAATACTGGTTATATTTCCTATTTTCAAGTTTGATATTCGGAAAGGCAACTTGCTAATTGGATAGGAATATTTCTTGAATACGCATAAGGGTCAAATGTTTTCCCCTGTTATTTGATTTGCCGCGGTATGAGTAGGAATGGTACGAGGACAAAGATTAGACAGGCTACCCCATTTAACTAGAAACTGTAGAATTTAATTGTCTCCAAATGTCTCCCGAGCAGGTGGAAATAATACAGCCATTGTTGGATAAAAAGTTCAGATGTTGTTTACATGATTGTAATCAGCTTTCTAGATGATATATCATTGTAAACTAATTTTATTTACACAACAAAAACTCTTGTAGCATCAACAGTAACATTAGAATTCTTCATTCTTCCATTTCCACAATTACTCCAGTTAATTGAGCAATTGCAGGTTTTTAGCCATCTTGAATATCTTGGTTATGGCAGTCAAAACTTAAGTGGATATGGGATCATTCTTACAGTCTTCTTCTAATGATTGGGGAGGGGGGTGTCTAGTGGTTTAACCATAAGGTCTGTCATTGAATCAAGTGGCTTAGTTTCGATTCATCGCTTGTACATGACAAGGAGATGAGTCACCTGTTCATCCTTGTTGGTTTTCTCCGGGTCCTCCAGTTTCCTGCTAAAGACCCCTACATGCAAGCGAATTATTGAAATGAGATTGAACCATTTGTTAGTCCCAAAATGACCTAGTTTGTGTCAAGTGGATGTTACACCTAATTTCTATCTTGTCTCTGTAATAATTGAGGAGGAATAATAGGCATAGCATAGGCTGTAAACCTCCAGCCCCTCGAGATATAATTTTATGGGCAAGAAAAGACATTTTCTGGCAAAAATGACCTTATTTCATGTAGGAACTAATGAGGTTATTTTTTCAAAGATAAATTTGTTTGCAAATTATACATGCTGCCCTATTCATGTTAGGGTCCTGCAGGCTTATGAGGGCTCATGGTATACCTATTATTCCAAAATTCCCTTTTTACCCATGTCTGTGAAGACTGCGAGTACAAATTTCTGGGTATTAATCATGGGTTCCATGTCAGCCATATATGCCGGTCAAGACCGAGGGCTACGGAAAACAACCAAAACTAGATCTGGCCTGTTGGTCATTTTGCACGCCAGAAAAATATTATATATTCTGCTGAATCATAAAAATAGTTGACATGACGAAACTCTGTGCGTGTTGTGATATAAATAGTCGGAAATAATAAAATAAGGAGTGTTCACATATGGAAACCACTGCCAATTAATTATGCTTGTGTATATTGCTTTTATCACAATCAACAGAGGATCAACATCAAACAGATTAAAAACTTTAATTTTAATCAATTTAATTAGTTGTGGTTTGTTTTATAATTAGTAGAGATCATTCTTAAAACTAAGTTGTTGTTACAGCATATTTGCCTACTTTCATCCCTTGTGCAATTATATTTTCTTAGATGTCTTTACATGATCACAGGAATTAATCATGTCAACGCTGCGAATGATATATATATATATTAGAAATGTTAGCATTCATTGTACTATATTAGAAATGTTAGCATTCATTGTATCATTTCAAAAAAATGAAATTTGTCACCTTTTAGAATAACAAAAAAAAGCAAGATGATGATATAATTGTCAATGAATCTGATCTCCCTTCTTCAACATCGGCCCACGGGAAAGACAGTTCCATTAAGAAAAACCAAATCCGTCGCAAATTCTCATTTAAATGGTCACAAACATTCCCATGGTTAATATATATGATATTCTTACACAAAAGATGTTTTGTCAGGTGTTTTTAATCCTTTTTTTTTCTTTCATGTAACAAACCATAGACATTAACTTTGCACTTGTTATTAATACTATTAATAATATGTTGTTTTTTCTTTTTGATGTTAGTAGGACGTTAAACCCCATTTCATTTCATTTCATTTTCTTTTTGATGTCACATTCGCACCCTAGTGAATGGTATCCATAAAATTGACTATTGTTAAATTCAAGATATAAGTTTTAGAACAAATATGGGCATTTTCCCATGCCAATAATTTCCACTCGACCCTATTGAAAGGATTCCTATATATGCCTTTCAAATTTAAAGAAATTGTATAAAAACATTTTGTTCAAAATTCTAAAATTGTAATGAAAAAATTGGTTCAAAATATAGAAATTGGAATGAAAATATTTTGTTCAAATTTTAGAATTAAAACATTTTGTTAAAGATTGCTGCCCAGGATTAAAAATTATCTGCAGATGAAATTTCTTTGCAGTTTTAAAGTTCACAGTAGGATGTAAAAACTCATTTCATTTCATTTCATTTCATTTCATTTCATTTCATTTCAGTTTTAAAGTTCCTTCTGGGTTTTTTTTTTGGGTGGGGGTGGATGGCCGAATGGTTAGCATGTGAGTGCTGTATCATAAGGCCTGTCATTGAGTCAACTGACATGGTTTCGAATCCCCGGTTGTACGTGACAAGGAGTAGGGTCGCCTGTCCAGCCTTGTGAGTTTTCTCCGGGTCTTCCGGTTTCCTCCCACTGCTTAAGACCCCTATGCAGAAGTGAATTATTGAAATAAAATTAAACCATATGTTAGTCCCGAAATGACCTAGTTTGTGTCGAGTGGTTGTTAAACCCTATTTCTTTCTCTCTCTCTCCCTCTGATGGTCGAGTTAGTTTCTGCTCAATAACATTTATTATGTCTTGAAAAATTTCTTTCAGTAAGATATACTCTAAAACTTCCAATCTGGGGTAAATTTTGCCTACTAAATAAAGTGGGTAACTTTTTTTTTTTAAAAAGTATTTAAACTTAAAATAGTATTGTTTAAAAATGGTATTTTAAATTTTGTTACCTTTGCTGATGGCTGTATATAAAGTTGGGTAGGAAGCCCAGCTTTAATGTGGTATATTATGGTGAAAGCCTGTGCCACTTTAATATATTTTTTTATTTGATTGTATGTATAATATATGAGGGTATACAAAAACTTGACATTATAGTAGTTGGTATCAGATTTTATCAAACTTGTGTTTATCATTTGTTTGTTGATGGTGAAATTGACTTGCATGCCTCTCAGAAATAATGATCCATTCTGTTGTCAATATCAGCGGAACAGGGTTTAGAAATCGAGATATGTAAAAGAAACTGTTAAAAAGCTTGTTATCTGTGTGAGATGAGACGATAGATTAGAAGAATGTTCAACTTGTTTGGGAGAAGCTGTGAGCATCAAGGAACTATTTACACCTGTCAAAATCTCATTGATTGATTGACTGATTGGCCCTGGTAAATTTCCCTCTGTTTGGTTAATCTGTCAATTTTAAGACCTGCTTCTACTGCTTAGTACTTTTATAACTACAATGGTTGTATCAGATTCCTTCTGAAAGCAGGGTACTGGGGTAGGCAAGGCAAATCCAAGGACCGTTCTGTCCTGCACATACTCTAGGTAGTAAGCCACTGAAATGGAGACCAGGTGATCATGTGGCTAAGACCCAGGGTGGAGGGGAGAGATGAACATTTAGGATTTCTCAAACCCGGTTTCCATTTGTCAAGAGCAAAAATTATGTTTATCTGGGCTATGATAGTTTGTATAGGACGAAAAATTTAGATCTTCTATACAAATCTAGAATGATCATACAGTATTCTTTGAAAGAAGAAAAGCCATTATATTAGTCTCAGAATGGTCAAAGTACTTCAAACACAGGATACTCTGGGGTTTTTCCAAAACCTTCATTTAGACATATTTAACTAACTCCAACTTAAAGAGTAGTATTTTCCAAATATACAAAGATATATATCTATCAACAGTTTTCCCAAGATACAAAGAAACAGTGTGTTCGAACTTCACTTAAAATATTAAAAAGTTATTGTACGATTTGGCAGGTGAACAATCCTGTAAATTACAAATGTACGGTAAAAATTGTTACTTTTTGATCTTCCCAAATTACTGAAATTGACTTATCAGGTGTTATATGAAGAAAGAGCATACCCTGCATAATATTAAAAAAAAAAAACAACTCACAAGATACCCGAAGTTTTTGGGATAATTCAAACAATGTAATCGGAATGTGTTGAAAATGTGAATGATATACTTTTGTTTGATCAGGAACAAAATAATGCTATGTGAAAGAACAATAACTTCTTTTTTTACAGAAGACAGAAAGACAATCATTGAACATGTTTTGTGAAAAATTATTCTGGAGCACACACAGAACACCACTTTTTTCGTTTAATTTAAAATATGTGCATCAGTACCTTTGAATATGACGTCTGGAAAAGTTGGGTACGAAACAAAGATGATGCCTGTAGATAAATATGTCTGATCAAAGATTTTTTAGATAACGCATAACAAGATCATATGTTTGTTGTACTTTTGGATCAAGGACATCTGCTTTGATAAGAATACTTGTAAAATATGACAGATTGGTAAATTGCGTCAAATGATGAATGACCAATTAAAAACAGATTAAAAACATTCAAGAGTAATATAAATATATGTGTGGTCTAGTGTATTTAACTTGATTTCCTTTCAAAATTAAACTGCTGCATTTTGCTGTCAAAATTGTCTCATTTCTTCATAAGACGAAGTTAAAAAATTTATTTTTTTCTTTCTTACCATATTAACTAAGTGAACATGGCTGCCTTGAACAGAACGCATGTTGGGTGTTACCAAGCACCTGTCATGGCCGTATATCAGTTAATCATGTGATCTATTCACAGGGTAATGTACATGTTATCGTCATATCTGAGAGAAACCGTGGAATTCTGATCATAGACAGACAAACATGAAATTCTATGATATCATTAGCTTCCCTGATGTAATGTATGACATACGAGAAGGCCTGTATGTTGGTTCTCTGATAAATGAACAAATGTGCTTCCAAAGTGGGAGTTAAGAAATTAAAGAATTAAAAAGTATGAGGTCAAAAACAAAAGCTTTTTTTTTCCCATCTGTTAAAATTTGTTTCTTGGTGGTCAATTTAATGTTAACATTATTTCTATTAAACTTGATTATCCAGTAAATTTGTAACAAAACAAAGTAAACAATTTTTTAAACAAGACTTGACAAACAAATTGATACTTTTATGTCTGTGTAAGTGCTATACATTTTTCAGCAGTTTAATTAATTTTTATATATGAAAAAAATATGTTGAGTTTGTTAATATGTATAATAGCATTTGCAATCCAAGTCAAATGTTTCGACTTGCAAGATTGCCAAACTCTTTGGGCACCGTAATGCTTAGGTAATTTTTGGGGGACAAGAACAAAACCAGATCCAGTGAAAATCCTGAGGAACTTTGTTGGGCAACACTGGGATCGGACCTTGATCTTTGTAAGTAACAGATCATGTCAGTTGTAGCTTAAGAAATTTGGGCTTACTTGTGGTACATGTAGTTGGTTCTAAAACATTTAGAAATTACTGGTTAGTACAAATGATGGTTGTTACTGAAACAGTGTCCAGGAACTATTTGCTCATTCAAATGATAATTGGTTGTGAAACGATGTCTAGGAAGTAATGGTTAGTTTTAAATAATAGTTGTTTCTAAAACATTGTCTGGGGATCAGTTTCAATAACAGTGTGTTCAGAGAAGTGTGTTTGGAGACCATTTGTTACTACAGATGATAATCGGTTCCGAAACATTGTCTGTAGAATACTCAAATCAAGGCAGAAAGAACTTAATTCAGTTGAAAATATACGAATTAAAGATTATTAAAAGATAACTTTTACAATAATTCTTGATTAAATGCATATTCATTGCATAAATCAACAAAAAATTTGAGAAAGATTTTAATGCCAAACAAAAGATAACATGGACAGAGGCTGTTGTTTAAAAGTGCTATGAATTTAAATTCACATTTTTATTGTCTCCACGTGAGGTACCAGAATGTCTCGATGAGGTACGAGCAGCACTCATGTATCACATGTTTTAATGAAGCGCAAATTCTATTTCGGTTGACTAATGGGTATTTAACTTGAGAGAACATAGTCGAAGGTTGTGCAATAATTGAAAAATAACAAATCCACAGCAAATCTTGCACAGACAATTAGCATCTTAATATATTTAGTGTTTAGAACCTCAAAGAATATCGTATTTCATGTTGTAGATTCTTCGTTTGGCAGTTCTAAGTAAATAAGTATATGCACTTACATATAGGTACTGTTATTAATTAAAAACCATCGGCAAGACACATGTCTTTATCCAGGATATTTATAAATACATATATCTGCACCCTCCTGCGCTGTGCGTCTGTGATTTCGTTCAGGGCGTACATCAAGGTCTAACCCACTGTAATTTTTTCATCAGCATGCTCTTATATTTTGTGAATTATGTTGTCCTATTCAATTATACTTGACAAAATATTGGATGACAAATTAGAAAGCCATATGTTATAGCGAGTACTTATGTAATAGATAGCCAAGGTCTCAAGTCGACATGTGGGTTATAAGTCTTAGAGACCAGGAACAATAAAGAGTTTGGTTGGCCTGTGCCATAATTCTATAGGATTCTAAGAATCAATTCTTAAGAATTCCTCATTTTGTTCTGATTAAAGAAATAGAATGAAATGAAATGCAGTTTAAGGTCCTACTTTTCTGCATCATCCACGCTAAAGAAAATGATTAAAGGAATATATATTAAATTTGATGGATCAATGTGAATATTTTTATTTGTTGGGGTTCTTTTTGTTGTTTTGTTTTGTTTACATATGGTTTATTCTATCAGTCTGGGTTAAGATTTGGTTTTAATTTATTCACACTTGAGTGAAGGATGAGAGAAATGTAAAATACGGAAACCATCAAATGATTACTTTATTGTATGTATATATATATATATATATATATATATATATATATATATATATATGTTGAATCTATATGGCAAATTAGATTTCCAAATCCTCTCCCCATCATTTTTTTTAATACCTTTTTTGTCATTTATTAGTGAAACACAATCAGGAAATAATCACATCGTTGAACAAATATCCAGAGATATTAAAATAATTATAGAGCTATTAATTTTGTGACAAATATCAATGAGTGTTTTCTTAAGATAGCACGATTTTTATTTGGATCTAGTTTTCATAACAAATATTTTGGACACAAATTGGTTTATTTTTCATAGTTTATTTAATAAATAAGTTCAATTTATGTAGGTTTTTTAACACCGTATAAATAGACGTTACTTAAAAAAATAAAATGAAATTTAATTGGGTGCCTTTGTTTTTTTCTTCTTTTTTTTTATCAGAATGTTTTAACTGAGACTTAACTTCTTTTTAGATGGATGGGGCAAGGGAAATAACTCCAGTCAGCTTTATTTTTAAGCAGAAACCACAAAAACTCACTGATTGTTCTCTATGCAATGAGTTAAGCATTGAATTTTCATACTAAAGTTTTTTATATACTGGTAAATCTTTGACTTTTTCCTGATTTTCAAAAAATTGATGAAATGGGGATTGGGTAGCTATGTTGTCATGCAGTATGGTAGTATACTTGAAATTTTAATGGGGGTGAGATTTTGGTGGTGGAGACTAAACCCGAAAGGGCATATTTAATGGATTGCATTGATGTAAAGCTGATGAAGTCAGTAAAAATATTTTAGACTAAGTCTTCCATGACCATTATTAACTCACACACGTGGTTGGGTGGCTCCTGATGCAAATTTGATATTTGCCTGAAAAGGAAAAAATGAACAAATAGTAGTTTGGGGGGATATTGGAATTAGGGGTAGTCACAGCCCAATGAAAGGACATCCATTACTATAAAAATCCATTTAATGTAGAGTTAGAATACAAAATTAAAAAAACACACACAAAATTCTTTTATTAATTGCAAGACAAAAATAAACTTTTTTTTTTTAAATTTTGTAAATCTCAATATATTCTGGCAAAGAACTTAAATACCCCAAAAATTTAAATGATATTATGTAAGTGCAATATGATGAATTGGATAATGGTCATTATTTTGAATGCATAATTATTTATGAACAAATTTAACATAGCCAAATTATGATTTTGGGTTTAAGTATCCTTACCATTCTGTGCTGTCAATGCTGAAACCCACAGCCAATATTCTAATCACACCTCAACCAATTCTGGAAAAATGAAGAAGTAAAGTTTAACCCAAGCTGTTATTAATTCAATTCTTATTAATTTAGACCAAACACTTTGAGAATTTTATTTCAATAAGACATGTTTAAGTTTAGGCATGCACAAACCGTTTGGTATTAGACAAAATCAAGGTGGTCAACAAGCCATTGTGGCTTAAAGGTAAACTGAACAAAAGGTATAAAGGTATGGTAATATAGCCAGAGAATGATTGAATGAAATGGAGTTTAACATTCTATATTTCTGCACCAAGAGTGGCTGCTTCCGCCTGTTCTTTGTCAAATTCTTTCACATGCACAGCAACATGTACAGATGACCTCAAGTTTTTGTCCAGACAATTGTCCACCAGTAAATACTTGCCAGGCCCTCTATTCTACACTATTCACTGAGACACTGTGACTCCATGTAGCTAGAAGAGGTTCTTTCATTTTTACTCTGTAGATCTGGAAAGTCACTATTGAAAATATTTTTATATGTACATCATCAGCTAGATGTATGTGATGTCATATTATTGACAAGAAGTACAATATGATTTATGGTGAATTGCAAAACAAATTAATCAGTGAAAAAATTAATCTTGTATTCTGTTCATGAATAAATAATATATGTATTTTACGTATTATTTTCCACCAGGGGATAATAAGGGATACACCCACTCTTTTCTCTGTAATATTTTAATCTGTTTCAGACAGTGTTATGACACTAAATTTTCTGTGATTGATTTGCAATGATTGAATTGGTTGAATTCATCTACAGGATTTTGACAACCAGTAAAGATTTATTATAATTTACCTTTATCATTTCACTACAAAGCACCAAACATCCAAAAACAAATCTTTATTGAAATAATGAATTTGTATAATTTGTATATTCATTCTTTCCACAAAAGCCTTCAAGAGACTACCAGTATATCATATGATTGCAGTTGTAACAGTTTGTGTTTTAATTTTGTAAACTGTTGAATTTGACTAATATTTTCTCATGAATTTGACTTTTATTTTCTCATGAATTTGACTATTACATCTTATGAATTAGACTTATTTCACTTATGGATTTGACTTATATTTTCTTGTAAATTTGACTATTACATCTTATGAATTGGACTTATTTCACTTATGGATTTGACTTATATTTTCTTGTAAATTTGACTATTACATCTTATGAATTGGACTTATTTCACTTATGGATTTAAGTTATATTTTTTTATGGATTTGACTTGTATTTTCTTGTAGACTTTTCAAGTGTGTGTGGATCTAGTTATAATTACCAGCAAAGAAAATCCCTTAAAAACAAACAATCCAACACCATTGATTGAAAACCTTTAATTTCAAGGGCTGTAGGCGGGCACTAATAAAACACATTATAATTGTTCTTACAGATGAGAATAGATTGCTCAGAGAAAATGACGAGGTGGTCATTTGTAAAGATCGTACTTCTCCATTTGTGCTTCCGCAAATATCACTCTCTGGTTCTGTAAGATTGTAATTTCCTGAAATACTACAGGGTCTTAAAAAACTAAATAATTAAACACAATTTTGTGATAGTTTTTAGTTGAAAAGTTGATTGTAGTAATATCGGATGGTGAATAGGGAACATGGTATTGATTCTTGTAAAACGTGAGTTGATGAAACAACGAACATTAATCCACAGCTACTTCTATCTATACTTCTTAATTATTTCCACTCGTAACAGCCAGATTGAAATTTTTATTTGAATTACTATTAAATGAACACATGGATGCAAATTTCAGAAACTGCTTTTATTGGTGCAAAATGTTTTACGATATCCAAAAATTTATGACTTTTATTTTGAACTGTTGTATTGAATATCAGAATATGGTTGCATGTAGGAAAAAAAAATTATAATAAAAGAGCCATTTACTGGGTTTTTTTCTTTCTGTGTGCATGTGTTTTACAGGATTCATACAATCTTGGGAATTACTTGAATTTTAGGTCCCGTTCTGGAAAAGAAGTAACTTTAAACCACTGCCTAGAAAATTTCATCAGCATTGCTTTCATAAACCTTGAGAAATGCTTAAATGTCTTTCAAATTGAAGACGGTATTATTGTCATTGCATCAGTCATTGTTATTTCATCCATATCAAAACCAAAGATTATGTGAAACAATCAGAAAAATAGTTGGGTAAGTTTGCTATTGGACTATACAAATAAAGTTAGAAATTTCAAGTTGGCTTGCTAATTTATTGGCTTACTAATTTATTAGACCTTGAAAATTAATAATTTGGTGTCAGCATTTCTCAACAAACCATATATTATAATTGTCATAATTTCTGTTATTTCCATGTGAAGTTTTTAAACCACGATCTTGACCATTTTTTTTTTTTCATTTATGGGATTATGAGATGTGACATCTTTTTGCTTTAAAAGGAAACAAATACAACAAAAAAACCCTCCTTCTTTACAGAAAGATCAAATCATCAAAAAAAAATAAATAAATAAAAAAAAAATGATATCAAAATCTGTTGCTTAAACATACATCATAAGTTACAGGAAATAACTAATAAAAAGACGTGACATGATCTTGGAAAAGTCTTAAATATATATACATAGACTTTAAATTTTTGTCCTTGTTTATTTAAAAAAAAATTGATTAAAATGAGAACTGGAATCAAACTTGACAAATTTTCTGTTATAGATAAAGTTTTTATAAAAAAGTTTATGATGAAAAAATAAAATATAACACATATTATAACTCGGTGAAAACCCCAGATAAATTAAAAAGCAGTATTATCAGATGTTAAAAAAATTATTAAGCATGCACTGAGATCAGATATGTTCATTAAAAAGACGGAAGTGATTAAAACATGGGTTAAAATTGTATGTCTTTTCTGAAAATATGTATAGTTTTAATTAGTTTTTGTTTTATTGATCATATTTCATATTTCTACTGGATATTAAAGAATCACAGAATTCTCATTTAGTGAAATACATATATTTAAGAAAAGATAACTATAATTTTTGAAAAAAACATATCTGTTTTCTTTTCATTTGTCCAGAGGGAAATGGTTAAGCTTGCATGTCGGTTTTTTTTAAAACCGTAAGCCTTCATCAGTGGAGATTTAAAAAAAACCTGTACATGTTCGGATAATGACAGCTAATATATATGAGTTATGACACTGCATTGTCGTTTTTGTCTGAAATAATATCACAGGTTTGAATGCAGTAATCGGGTGTCATTAGGGCAATTTCGTATCAAATGTAATCTCATTTACTGACTTAATGACACAAGGTGCATTTGTTATATAAAAACATGTGATTAGTAAGATTAATGGGCAATGATTTTTTTTAAAAACTAGTTTATCAGAAAATGTAGTAGATCAACAACAGTGGTTGATTTTCTTATCTTTTGTTAAAAAGTGTTGCACTTGAAAAAAGGCAGTGACATGAATAAATAAAAGTTTTATTACATATAATGCCGAAGGGTTGATATTTAAGAAGACGACTATAATATTTAGAATTTTATCAAGTTATTGTGTAGGTCTATCTTTATCAGAAAACACTTATCTCATTTCTTATAGTTATATATTTGAAATATGATTCAATATTTTTTTCCTTATGAATTTTACAATATAACTATTATTCTATATGAATAGAAAGTTTATGCAGATAGTCTGTCTTCATTAGCCTAGTCGGAGCAGGACACTAGGATGTTAAACCCAATTTCATTTCATTTTAAAAGATAAAAAAATGTTGGTAGTGATCAGACTGGTGTGAATGATGTTATTTCTCCAACTGCATTAAGGTTCGGTGGTGGAGAAAAGTCGAGCATTAAACATCATTACATATCTATGTGCATTGTTATTGGTAGATCATTGACGCAGAGTTTTAACTGATTTACAAAAGAAAATTAAAAATTCATGACAATATTATTTCTGATTTTTTCTAATTGTTTAATTACAGATCGAAATGAAGATTATAACACAATACATTATTTGGATGGTAAAAACTTGGTATAATGATTGTTTCTGGCCATGTATTTTGACTTTTCAATGAGAATTTTATGGAAATGTTTCGATAGCTTTAAACTACATAATTTAATTGTTGAGGTTAACATGTGAGAAGAAAGAAAAACATTTTTTGTGAACGCCAATTCAATAACTTTATCTATGTTATTTATAGAGAACATTTCAGTTAAATTGAGAAAACCAAAAACTACATATTAATATTCAGTTGTGCATTAAGGCGGGGAATATTACAATTGTGTCTTTCAAGCAAGAGGAGCACAGTCTTTCTATTCATCTAATGTTACTGATTTACTTTTTGATAAATTTCAAATAACCAATGTAGCAACTTTTTTTTTTTGTCCGTTATCAGATATTTGTTGGTTTTTCTATGCCGTTTGGGGTATGTGTTGTTCCATCTCACCTTTTAAAGACACCCAACCACGCTGATGTGTTTCTAGAGAAAATTGCTAAAACGTGCTTAAAGACCCGTTTTTATATTAAATAATGTAACCACTATTATAGAGATAGTATATAGAATTAAGACGTGTAAATTTGGTGTACATTTAATAGCGTGGGAGGCAGTGCGATGAAGGCAAATCGTGTAAGATGAATTTAATTTGGTGACTTTAAATAAAAATTACTTCATTCATTGATGCATGGTAGTTAAGATCATAAAGATATTAAATTTAATAATCATTTTTTACACAAGAGGCAATTTTGTATTCTATCACATGAAAAGTTGACACATGGGGTTCTTTTAGTGTGAAACTTATTAAATATGAAACATATTCCCTATGTAATGGTCAGCAGTGCATATTGGCTGTAATCATTCTTTTTTAAAAGAGAAACAAAAAAAAAAACAAAAAAAAATATTTTCACAGCTTCATGTGTAAGCGTGAATATGTAGATGTCAATAAGGAGAATAAATACACAGTATTTCACATATTAATTAAGATATCTAATTTAGATTTTACAAAACAACATTATTTGTCAAAAATATAATAATGAGCGTTAATTCACTTAGTAGATTCTTTTTTGATAATTACATACAATTAATCTAGTTATTGATGAAATGTACTGCATCATATTTTTTTTTGTTTTTTATTAAAGATATTTAGCGTAAAACACTTTCTTTTCACTCTTCAATATTCATTGGTATAATAAGTAGAATTGAATCAGTGGTATAGGTTTGAAGTAACCTCCTCCATTTTAAAGAATTGAATACATCTGGACAGAAGTTGTTGATTCTGGACAGTTCTCCACGAATACAAATGACGATCTGTATCTCTAACATATTTGACCAAAACTCTTATAAACTATTGCATTTTATCGAATGGTTTGGTGACATCCCAGTTACTTTCTATAAGAAAAGAGTGACCTGGGCCATGTTAAATAACAGAATACAAAATTTGCTTATGTTTCTCTGAAATATACAATTTTTAATTTGGTTGGTTTGATTGTGTGATTTTATTTTCGGATCCAGATATGTGCCACAGATCACCACTGACTCAATGATTTTTCAAAATCTTCTGGGGTCCTCCATAACCCACAAACCACATCTATGAGAAACTGGTAGACGATCTCCTTTATGGTTTGCCATTGGAATCATGTTAATAGGTTCACATGGATATACTTCCAGCAAGCCAGTTTCAACATGTCGTTTCTAATTCTTCTACACTATCCACAAACCAGTTGTGACAATACAATGCATATTATGTAGTTAGTTTTAGTTTCTGAACTTCTTCTATCAATTAAGGTGTTCAAACATATTATAACTCAAGACGCTTTTAACTTTGTGAATTCTTTACTTTTGTAACAACAGAAAATGTCTTGGATGCCATATCGTATAGTAGATACGAGTATTGTGACATAATACTTGCATGATAAACCATGGCAAGGTTGTAAGGTCATTTCGACAAAGTGAACCAACTGTTTTAGTCATTACCTACGCAATGAATCAGAAGTTAGACATATAGAATAATTCT
This sequence comes from Patella vulgata, assembly GCF_932274485.2. Taxonomy (NCBI): domain Eukaryota; kingdom Metazoa; phylum Mollusca; class Gastropoda; family Patellidae; genus Patella; species Patella vulgata. Next base: position 14,311,469 of record NC_065885.2, read on the forward strand.
GGGAATGTCAATTTCAGGCAAACGTAAAACATGCGCATTAGACGATCACTAGTGCTTCAGTTTGAAAATTCTTTACTTATAAATAAACAACATTCTACACAAATTTTAAAAGGTGTCTATCGTTTTATTTTGGAAAAATTCTGATTGAGGTCTCAATCTTTTGCAAATTGTAGTAATTCTAAAACATTTAATATCACTTCTTAATGGAGGAGTAAATAGTAAAACATAATATGTACATTTATACATTTCTGGCGTGGTTCCCTCTTTTCAGTGATGCAGAATGGAGGGCAAGAACAGCTGTCTAGTCGTTCGGATGGGACGAAAAACCGAGATCCCGTGTACACATTGGCGTGCATGTAAAAGATCCCTTGACAGTTGGAATTCAATATAAGAGTAGGCTGTAGTGTTGCTGCCCGGGCACTCATAGCACACAGTATGGCGTATGCCCGTCTTTGTTAGCCCAGTTCGGAGCAGAACAGTAGGAAAGTTAAACCCCATTTTATTTACATTTATACACATTATGCACAGTTCCTTATGCTCAAGGATTTCCTATAGCTAACAGTTTTTCATTGAACTTTCGAATACAAATTAGTTACAGAATCAACAATTATTTAATTTACACAAATATGGATTTTGCAACATGATTTATTGTTTGCACAGTAAAATTTGGGGTAGGGGTGGGTATCCGAGGGGTGTAAACACATGTACTTTAGATCAATAGTTTGTGAACGAGTCAACCTTTAATTTATTGATGGCTTTCACTTTCCAGACCTCCACAAAAAAAAAGTTTTACTAAATTGTTAATACTAAAACTGATACCCAAATTTGTATTATTGTAGAGAAGGGTGGTGGAAGGAGATGACAGATGCATAAATCAATTCTGTTGAAAACATTTTTTTTAAAAAAGTGAAATCTTATAATTAATTGGTGGTTAGGAAATATGTTTTTTCTCCATTTACTTTTTCTTTCACCTCACAAATAAATAAAAAAGTTCACTTCTTAAATACACATGTGCAATGTTGTCCTGAAATATCCAAATTTTTTGCTCAAAGTCACCATGTCAATTGTTGTCAAGTTCTTTTTTATTTTAAATATATTGATGTTGGCTTCAATTACAAATTTTTGTAAAAGTTTGTATGAAAAGAAATAAATGTTGTGCATCACAACATCATTGATTCTTGGCCATCCTTTTAAAATGAGAAATATTCGTCATTTTCTCAATTGTTAAGAAAAACTTCATGTAATCATATTCCTTGTACTAGTGGGAAAAAATCGTGCATAGGACGGAATCTTAAGAGTAAATAGTTTTAGAAATGATCTAAACATTGCGATGGCAGAAGTAGTTTTTATGATATTTTAAGAGAAATTAGAAGCTTTCCGTGGATTATAATACATGATGACCCTCGTATCTCTCACCGTTATTATATAAGGTCAGCGATTTGATTGTCGTTGACATGATTTTTAGAAATCAACGGGATATGAGGATTCTTCACCACCATTCCACATGTTTTCGTATTAAAAGGATTACATCACAAGGTTTCATTTTCACTTGAGCCGGGATTAGGGAGCTACAAATGGAGGTCTAATCTCTTTCGTGCTGTATGCACCCAAGATTAAATTTGACCAAATTGCAAGATACAAATCTTAAGATTATGTTTACCCTTTGCGCAACGAGATGAAATAGTGGCAGCCATTTATGATAGAATGTTGCCATAGTAATTAGTTTACTTTCTAGTGATGAAGATATTACATTTTGTCTATTTTTGGTTAACATGACCTGTATATTGGTTTCTGTTATTATACGACAAAGTTTCTCGCAAAAAAATGATTCCAATGTAAGCTTTCTCTGCTATTCGCAAAAGAAGTCAGTTTGTAACATTAATTTAGCTTTTCCATTATTCTGCATGTTGCAGCACTGTTTTTCTGTACAATGTATAAGTTTTCTTGATCATCTTAATGAAAATGTCAGTTTTGTAAGAAAAAGCATAAAAAGTGATAGTTAACTATTTTTAATAGCTCAAAAGTAAAAATCTGAAAATGATCTTTATAAAATTTACAGATATTTTTGCTATAATATTTGATAAGTAAATGATATGTTCCAGAACTGGTATTGTATGTTAAATAAGGCTCTGTTCTTTACTGGGATTTGTATCTAAATTAACTGGGTGTATGGAAATACAAATACTTTAAATAATTTGGCTTCCGGTATTCTGGTTTAGTATCTTACCCCACGTTACATGGTGCACAACTTTTCACATGACATATTTCAGCGCCACCAAATACAACCATTTTGCCTGCTTACACGAATTCTTGTCCTGTGTGAACACAAAAGTTGGTCCAGACCAGTTTAGTTCAGTTAATTTGTTTCAAGTTATATCCGTGTGAACACAGCTTAAAATCAGCTTGGTTTAAATGTCAAATGAAGAACAATATGTTAGTAATTAAGGTAATTGAATTTCTATTGTGCAGTGCAGGGAGAGAACTCTATAGAGTCCTTTACTTAAAGGGGTGGGGAATCGGTGGTCAAATGGTTTAATGCATATGCTTTAGATCATAAGTTGTTTTATTGAGTCAAGTGGTCTGCTTTCCATCCCAAACTTGTATTTGACAAGTAGTAAGGTTGTCTGCCTAGCCTTGTGGGTTTTCTCTGGGTTCCCTGATTTCCTTCCACGGCTAAAAACTCATAGGCATAAGCAATTTATTGAAATGAAATGAAACCATATGTTTCTCTGTCTCTTCTTTTCCCTTTCTACACAGCAAATGTGATCTTGTTTCTTTGTGCCTTCTGAACAACTTGATATCTTTGATCAGCCAAATTGGACCAATTCTTAATGAATTTTACTCTCTAGAAAACTACATATACCCTGGTTACGGGTGTCCTAACTAACAGAAACTCCCACTTTAGCTGCCTTACAACATTAATGAACTAACATTAACACAGATACATACCAGGGTTTTAAGTTAAAAGATGGGAATATGGAGGGAAAAGAGACACAATTGGTTTACTGACATGATATATTTCACTAATCTTGGATGGTGATTAAAACACATTGGGATGTCTACAAGCAGGCTCCAAGAGTTCCTTATATTGTCAGCCCCCCCCCCACCTCCCCCATAGACTCATGAACACACTTTTTATATGCCCACATCTTAAAGTTCCTGTATTAGCAAGATTGTGTTATTTCTGGAAAAAAGATACAATACTGTTTTTAATGTAGAATTATTTTATTTCAAAAATCATTGTGTAAATCACATGAAACTGACTCTCCTAGGAAAACAATATGTGGGTTTTATTTATTGTACTCCCACTCTTTAATACCCTATACATTATAAGGAAATGATCATATTTTAAATTGTTGGTTGTGGAACAAGGAAGTCTGTCAGATTTAATGATTTTTAAAAAATATCCCCAAATTATATTGCTAGGGGCCAACTTAAATATTCTTGTGTACTCTCTAGAGGTCAGTTATGATCTGATCATTCACATACTTTTTTTTATGTTACCGGTACACAAAAACACTTAAACAGTTTAAGAAAGTAAATCCTTCTGAAATTTATATGTTTTATTTACAGGATCAAAGCCTGTCAAATTACCATAATTACCATAATTTCTGAAAATTGATGGCCTTAGGTATTATAGAATATGGATTGGTTGTGAAATGATTTTGCTCTTTGTATTTAATAGTAATTAAAATGTGACCATCTTTAGGGACGGGAAGTGAGATATTGTCTTTATAAATCAACAATGTGCATACAATTAGTTATCTTTTGTTGTTTTTGCCTTGCCTTAGATATTTAAGGTTACACATATGTATTTCTTAAATTTATCCTGAAGTGATCTGTAAAAAGCTTAAAAGACAATATTATGTTAAGTCTCATACATTGGTAAAAATTCGTATCTTTATTGCCCAGATTTAAGCTCATATTGCTTCAGTTTTCTATTTTTAAATGGGCTTAAACATTTTATACACTTAGTAAAAATACAAAATTGCAAAAAAGGTGAATTGTTTCATGAATTTCTCTTAGGACTGTGTAACTGTATGTAAGAAATATAAGTATGACTTGTTTCTTGCTTTAAGTATACACAAGAGTAATGGAAACTAGATCTGATTTTGAGTGGGCCTACAGATTTTCTGAACAATTCTAATAGTTTAATATTTAAAGCAGCCTATCAATTTATAAAGAATACTAAAAGGTTTTAATTTTCTTGCATCACTAGCTAATCTTAAGTTTTGATATTTTGTTCACTTTTTACTGATTCCTCAAGGAAAAGGCCCTTTGCCTGTTGTTCAATCCATTTCAAATAAATAAAATATTGTTTAAGCTAATGGAAACTAGCCAGGACAAACAATGCCTAACACCAAAAAATAAATGGTAAATTGGTATTTGTACTCTCTCTCTCTCTCTCAGATTGGGATAATATTGAACCAAAGCAGTTAAGTGACTTAACTTGAATTTCAACTTTCTACATCTGTGTGATGTTAACTAGAGATAAGTAACAAAAAACCAAAGAAATTTACTATTTCAAATTAAGTCATTTGACGTATGTTTTGTCAAAAAAAATAAAGGATTTTCGAGTCATGGCCTTTCAAACTGTGCTAATTATGAGCTCCTTCAAACTAAATTGCAATTATCACATAGTACTTTTATAATATTAATGTAAAATTGTTTTGAAAAAAAACCCCAAGAAACGACATAAGTAAAATGAGTAGGTGTTATTGGTAATCCATAACCAGTCTTTTTTGTGATAATAAATTACGGAAACAAGAGATTTATTGTGAAATTATTATTGTTATATGATTATTAGTCTCAACGATTTCTGGTGAAAATCTATTCAGACTAGTTTACAAACCTGGCACATTTGTTATATGCTGAATAAGGCAAGATAATTTGACTGTTACTGTAATTAGACCTTAAAAAAAAAGACCTTATTGGGTAATGACCATTTGCCAGTAAGTATTCCATTTTAGTTAATTATATATCTTATGAATGTGGACTAAAAGTGACACTTCAATTTTTTTAAAGAGGGATCCCTGCTGAATCTTCCTTTGTATGGAGAGAAAGTCATTTTTGGTCCATTCAGAAGTACAAGCTACTAATACTATTATTTTCATTGATGTTTTCTTTCCACTTTCCTTTTCATTTGTTACAAACAAAACCAGAAAACAATATTTCAATTGCTTTTTGTATGAATATAAAATTGGAGAAATCCAACTGTCTTTGTATAAAACGATTGAGAAAATTGCGTTGTTGTACTCATGTCCAGCGATTTATTTGGTTCTGTAGTTTGACGAAGGATTTGTTTAAATTTGTTGCAATTTTAAGACTTTGATAAAGGGAGAAAAAAAAAATGAAGAATTGGTTTGTATTTTGCCGAGAAATGTATTAAACCTATGAGGTATGAAAAATGTTCAACTTAGAGCATCAAATTGACTGATTGTTGGAAAGCTCGGATTCGAACTGTGGTAATTGCGTCCAATACATTGCTGATGCATGAGATTGACTTCTGAGGAGAACAAAGCATTGAAAAAACAGAAAATTGAAGGCAAAAAACTTCACACTAGTGTAAAAGTTTCTCAGCTGGTGCAAATTATGGAAATATTGTTCTGATCATAAAGTTTGTTCAATTTATGAAATTTGTGAAATTAAAGGAGTAGATAAGAGTCTGTTGTCTTGGGTTAAGTATTATTGCTCCGTTATAAGATAATTAGAACCTGCATCGACATGGTTTTTATCATGCTTTTTAAAAGGTCACTTCTGTCCGCTCGATAATTACACCAGTGCATTATAACATGCAAATTTACAGTTTAAATACAGAAACCATTGTGGAGCAGTTATGAAATATTAAAGTGAAATATGTGTGAAAATTGACGATGGGAAAAAAAAAAGACAATTATTAACCAATTCAATTACATCGACACTCAATTAACTACATGCTTTAATTTTCCAACTTTTCCAACATTGTGCTGCTAAAATTGAATTCTTGCATTCATCGTTTTGACATTGTGTGCAATTCTTGTATATCACCATTCAAGAGAATAATTGCCCAAGGGAACAATTTGTAAAGTTCGTTATTAAAGTTTATCTTGGCTTTAGAGTAAGAATGTCCTTGATTTCTAAATAGAATATCTATGAAAAGTGATCTATAATAAAGACTTCTATTTGAAATCAATTGCAATCTGCTTATTAAAATGTATAATTAGAGGTTTTTACGTGGAAGCTGTATTATTTTTATTTATTCTTCAAATTGCTTTCCTTTCTAAGTTATTTATTTCCCCTTTGCATTTTTTCAGTTAAAAATATTTCTTGTACGAGGTAGTACTAGTAGGGAAAAAGAAAATATAGTTGCCGAATAGGATCTTATTCATTTTCATCAATCCGGAAACAAATTATATTTTAAAAAAGAGAATTGACGAATGTAAAAGCATAAAAACTTGTGATATTCAGAGTATTAAATGCGTAAATGACCCAAAGCTTTAGTTTATCAGCATATACTGCACGGTATTTTGTAAATTGCCCCATAGCAACCTATAATCCAGTTGTAATCAGTCATGTCAGTTTGTCTCACGAGTTTGAAACAAGGTCGTTGAAGGTTATACTTTCTTCTGTCCAGTCTTTTAAAGTTCTAATCTTCCTTCATCATGTACAAACATTTACATGGATATAGTCATCATAACCACCCTGCCGTAGTTCGTGTGCCTGCGGGGAAAAGATCAATTATTTGTGAAAAAAAAACAAGATCCGCAAAAGCCATCGTGAACTATTTACAGTTAGTAGCCTTCAAGTGATTGAACTTTTTACTCCTTCCTCAAAAAAACCGAAATGATTAAAGATTTGTCTTTGAGTTAATTAATCCCAAAAGCATCTTCAGGAAAGGTTGCAACATTCCTTTTGCTACAGCTGAATTTTTAATTTTCTGAATTCATGTTGAGAAAGAAATTAAACCATTTTTGTGAAGAGAATTTACATTAGGCCGTCAAAATGGTGTGCAAATAAAATACGGCTTGGTTCCATGCATATTTCTGCATACGGTCTGAAAGTCAAACTTACTCTCTAAAATCCCTCTAGGGAACAGGCATGAGTAATGTTTTAATATTTATCGCCATGACATCATGAAGACAGAGAAAGGATTAAACAATACTTACAACCTTCATCCAAATAGCTGAGCTTAGAGACAAAAAAAAAAAATTTCCATTACAGTTTAGAGAGCAGTGACGAATACTTTAAAATATTTGAAGGGGTTATATATTTGCAGTAAATAAGGAGATAAGTATTCCATCCTACTTGACCAGGTTCTTAATTAACTTTTCCAATTTTATTATTGAAAATATGCCCCAAATTGATGCTCTTGAAATGCATGCTTGTTTCAAACCTCAAAAATGTGCACTTTGTGACACTCAATGTAGTAAGTCATTTATGACTATCCTTCTCGGTCCATAATTAGAATTGGAACATTCTAGTATAAGTACATTTGACTAACCTTGTAACAGATCATCATCAACATGAACATTTTCAGATATCTTGGTGCATGGTTTGTGTGTCACTTTATTACTGTGTCACCATATGATGTAACAAAAGGTAATAATCATAAAGATGTGATGCCACATGGGGCCAGCAATCTTGACAGTTAAAAATTTGATTCTATTATGCCGTCACCAACCTCCCTGTAGTGGTTCTAAATATTGATCCTTATCAGCAGAAAAACCTTCTAATTCCTGCATTAAAACTAATCTTAAGAAACAGTTAAATTCCTTAAGTAGATTTCTTTTTTACAACTTTAACTTAAGAGCAATACAATGCCTTAAATTACTGAAACAATTCCATAGTGTACATGATGCTCTCTTCTTCAAGTAATGACAAGTTTAAAGTAAAAAAAAAACGTCTTGTGACATGTTAATTAAAGGGGAATTTTCATTTCTTTGGTCAGTAAAAATTAAAATATACTGGCTAATTAATTAATAGAAACTTGTATCGCACCTCAGGTGCAACAATATTAATTTATTTTATCACACTCAATCACGATAATGGCTTTCATATCAGGATAAATATTAGTACTGTGATATACATTTTATCATAATTCTCTTTCATTGTGATAATTTAATTTTATCATGTGATATAATCATGATAATTGAAGTGAAATATTGGTAATATATTTATATGCCCATATACAGTGTACCTAAAATTATATATTGTTATCACCTACCCTGTCCTTTTGTCTGTTTGTGTGTTGATCCAGTCTAGATACAAAAGTATGATTGGGTTTTTCAAAAATTATAATATATTGTTAACTTTTGTAAAAGAAAAGGAAGAAGTTTTTTGATGAATGCCCCTTGATTATGAAACCTTGTTAACATTCCAGAGGTCACAATTATCATTAGATAATTATGAAATTTCATTAACTTGGTAAAAATAAGACCTATTCAATTTGGTATTTGGATGCCAACTTCGCTGGACACGTTGATATATGATTGAATTACTGAGAGTCTCAATAAAGAAAACAATAGATACAACACCTTATACCTAACCCAGTTGACCCTCTAAACTTAAGTAACTGGATTTTTGGCAGTGACATTAAAGTGCCCACAATATGAGTACTTGGTCAAGAAAGGGGTGTAGTAGTGTCCACAGTATGAGTGGTCTGTTGTCTGGCAACAAACTTAACATGTTTACATCCAGGCGTAAGACTTATTGGGGCCAAGGATCAGGTACAACTTGTGAAATGTTCAGAGGCTCAGCAGTCAATGGTCATTCATTTCCATACAGTTCTATGATTTGAGCTGAATCTTTCTTTCAAAGCTGTTTTTAACTTCTTGGCATTATATTTGCTCCATACTGTTAAAATATGGGACAGCTCCTTTATTAATACATGTATTTAAATCAAAAAAATTTATATTGATTAAAATGTTCAAATGCATTGATCCACATGCATTTTTGTATTTGATGAACTTTGAATATATATAAACATTCAATAAATCATTTCCTAAGTATGTAATATGTAAACAATTTTTGTGGAAATAATAAAAACAACAATATCGAATGATGTTCACTGAATAATATAAATCATTAAAGCACCTGTAGGGGGAGGGGGATTAATCAATGGATTACAAATAAAAACAGTGATAGACCTATGAAACATAAACAAAAATAAAGTTCCGCATAAACAAGTCCAAAACGTAAAGTTTGTGCTAAAGATTTTATTATAAGTGTCAATCCATTACTGCAGTCAAGTGAGAAATGTTTTTTCTGTCTTTTTCTACTTTTAAATATTGAGAATGTTTTTTTAATGCTCCCTAGAAGTAGGTGTAAGTAGGTTATTATATATGGATTTAATTGTGCTATTGTGTCAATACTTTGCAGACTTTTGCAACTGACAGTTGCCAATTTTAAGCTACATGTATGCATGGAAAGTCCTTTCGTCCCCATAGTAAAGTTTGAAACATTTTTACAGTTATACAACTCACTGATGCTATAAAAAGTTTCATTAAGATGCGTTGTTTTGATGCATATAGAGAATGAAACGTACATTATGCAAGAGCTAAATCTGCCTATTGCAGGTCTTTCTTTAAAGGCTCAATACCACTCTTGTTGTAACTGAATAATATGTCCCAATCTTTATTCTGGTCAACAAATTGAACTATTTTAGAATATTTCAATTAATTGATGATACAAATTTCATCTTAACACACCTTATTTAAAAATTTTGAAAAATTCAACATAATGGTTTGAAACGTCTAACGTAAACCTTTTCAAATGAAACTTCGATTTAAAAATATTTTTGAACCCTCTGGACAAGTAAAATAGGATGTAATGGATAAATTACACAACAGGTAGGACACTTAAACATCTAGTACTTAGATAGAGATATTATTTATTTTCTGGAGCTTTCAAGCCAGCAAGAGTGTTATTGTCCCTTTAAGCCTGAAATGTTATCTAAATTATTAATTAGACATTAATTAACTTATCCAGACCATAATCAACTCTTGATGTCATTGCTAGCCTGCAATGTTTATTGGATTAGGTTCCTATTCGCTGTTCGACTTCCATTTATGATTTAATCATGAAATGGATAATCAAGACTATGTCTTTTATCGTACCAACTTTAGTAATGATGATCGAGGCTAGGCCGAAAATTTAATCGCTAAAATCTTGGTTCACAGTGGATCAATTTGACTGAAATTTTCAGCAAATTCCCTTTACATTATCTAGTTTTTAAATAATTAAGCTTTTTTAATGCAATGCCCCCTATACTTTGGATACCTCTGTATTACAAAAGAGAAAATCTTCTGTATGCTCAACGGGTCGACCGAAACTCACCAGAACACAACGAAAACAGATCATTTGCCCTTCTAAAGTGTCAGTACCAGTAAATTTTTTATTCATTTCTTTTTTTACTTTCATTTTCATGAGACATCCCCCCCCCCCAAAAAAAACACTTTTCTCTCACCAATCTCCCAGATCTACCAGGAAGATCTTTTGAAACTAATATCTGTTAATTTGTATTTCTCTCACCAATCTCCCAGATCTTTTGAAACTAAGATCTGTTAATTTGTATTTCTATAATTACATCTAGGCATGTGGAACATGAGTGAGAATCTTGCCTTGACACACCTCCAGCAAAAAATGAAATAAATAATAATAATAATAATAATAAGGGTTATTATCAAGCACTAGACTCCAAATAGTATTGTTTCCTCAAAGCGCTGACAGAAATTTACAGGAAACAGTTATGAATATGAACACTGAAACTTGTATGGTTTGAGTTTTTGTTTAAAGACATTTAGAGATGGGACAGGCTATCCGTAGATGTAGCGGTAGAGAGTCCAATGTATGTGTTGCATTATAGGCAAATGATCTATTACATGCACCCCCACAATTTATTTTTCCACATCCCAGTGAATCCATTAAAATTTGAGAAAACAATAGCGCACAAATGGTTGTAATCATTCCATCATTTTATATGACTATTAAAATCCCTTCTAGAAAAAGCCAGCCATCTGTTGTAAGAATTTCAGACTAACCACCAGTGATGTTATAAGCTGACATTTGGAGCAACACCTTCGTATTATGTAAATATTTTCATTTCCATGTTATGTTTGTTGATACAGGCAGTAATAAGAATACAGACTTATCTTCTGTTTTTGCATGATGCGCTTTTCTCTTAGATTACAGGTTATTTATGTATTGTCAACTTCTATCTAATTTATGTTTGATGTGGATATAAATAGTTGTTCTTATCATTATGATTTATTAATCTAGTGTATTGTGATGGCTACCTTTATGTCCATATTAGTTACAAATATGGCTGCCTGATCTGCCATGATTAACCTGGTTATTAATTCAACTATCTCATGTTATGGATACCATGACTGTGATCCCCATCTCTAAAACATGATCCCCGGCATGAATATGGTAATCTCTACCATGAATACCATGATCCCCACCATGGATACCATGATCCCCACCATGGATACCATGATCCCCACTATGGAAACAATGATCCCCACTATGGTTACTATGATCCCTACCATGGATACCATGATCACCACCATGGATACCATGATACACACATTGGGTACTATGATCATCAACTTTATAACATGATCCTCGACTTTATAATACAATCCTCACCATGGATATCATGACCACCACCTCTATGCCATGATCAATATATCACATGTACCAAGTGATAAAGGCATTAAGGGGTTAAGTGTAACTCCCTATATTAGATGATCTTTTAATGAAATTGGATTTATAATAAAAAAAAACAAACTGAACAGTATTTCTGTTTTCATAATTTAAAGTAGCTAAGTCTCTAACTCAATATCATCCAAAGTCTTTGACATTGAAAACACAAATTATCTGTCAGTTTAAATCAACATTGATGTTTTAATCTTACCTGGAAAAGATGTGCTTCTGATATCCAATGTTTAAGACAAAATAAACATTTTACCATTGGTACACGAATCGTGTACCATAATGCGTTTCAACACCATTTGTAACAAGGGACCCGAAGAACGAGGCTAGACATATTCTATAAGTCATGTCAAACGGTGACGCCATAATATTCTTATCTGGAGAGGATGTGCAATAAATATTGTCGGTGTAGACTGGAATAACCAGACATTAGAGATTGCCATTCGATTAGGACTTCTGGCGTATTTCGCCGAACATAGCTGATTAAAAATTATAGTTGAAACAGAAACAATTGAATGTAAATCAGTTTATAACCATTATTATATATGCGTTGCGATCGATTTGTGCCAATTACTAGGTCCCAAATATTAGCGATTTAGCTCCTTTAAATTTAAGTAATGTATCTTGGTAATTTATTGACAGCAAAAGGAATTTATTTAAAGAATATATTCTTGAATCTCCATTGACTTGCAATTATCTTACAGTAACTGTTTTTCTGGCAAGGGCCTTCAGTCTGAAACAGTAGAACCATGCACTTTTCTTGCCAAGAAGTGGAAATAAATTGTATACATGTAAAAATATCTATAGTTTCAAATGTATATATTCTTCTTTTTAGTCACGAGTTAAATGAGGGGTCATGAACATTCTCTTTCATCTTGTAAAGTTTTTCTCCCAAGGTGAAGACAAAGTAACGTCATATTTGCATAAAGTATAATCTTTCAACTAGATTTAATTAACAACTTTTCCCAACCACGAAATCTCAAAGATTAGTTTTCTTTGCTATTTTGAGCTCCAATGTACTACACCATTTGCTGCAGGTCTGCATTTTTGGCTGACATACTCGACAGGTCTATGATTTGATTCCGACAGCAAGACCGACAAGTCATTAAAAACGAGGGTTGAAATTTGAAGTAAAAGTCGGTTGATGTTGGGTAAATGGCAGCGTGTGATCTTGTATTAGGTAACGCCAAGTATCAAATGTTTGTTTATTTTGTATCGCTATTACATCATTGCTGCCATAGAGTTGTTAATTGATTATAGATAATGATTCCCTGCCGCTTGTTATGTCAGTTCAGGCCAAAATGTTCCACGTTCTGCCCGACACTATAAATATACACTCTGATTTATATATATTCAGGGCAAGAATAACATTTCAAATCAACATGGAGGAAAATAAATCGTAATACTTGATAGTTTACCGTCATTCATTCCTTAGATTTAACAGATAACCTACGCAGTTGGTGAGATGTGAATATGAATAGATATAAAACTAGACTTGTGTATTATGTATTAGAAAAACGATCAGATAATATAGTCTGTTGTTGGGGGGTTATTTGTGGAGGGATATGTATCTTGGACATTAATCTCATTTATTTTGTAGACAGAATTGAGTGTAAAAAGATATCATACCCTGCCACAAGTTCAACACCTGTCATTAAAATACAACTTCAAGTTCCTATGGCTCATATACTTAGCTGGGAAAAAATATCAAATACTTCATGGGTTAATCCACGCTAAAATGTACTCAGATTAGTTATTTAACATTCAATTAAGAAAATGAAAAAGAAAATATCAACAATCCCTGAGCATCGATTTAATTGGATTTAAAAAAACGCTAACTAAAAATTTCAGCAAAACTTAAAGATGACATGGGCTTGTTTTGAACGGTTATGAACAAAATGGCCTTAAACCATAACAAACTAAAAATTGGGTAAAAACAGATATAACTTTTAGTCAAAATAACCATAATTGCTTATAATGGCAATAAAAAAAAATCAAAACGATCGATTTAATAAATCTTTTTTAATAAGAATCTATTGATATATATTTAGATATGTTTTGACCACAGTTTTATTCGTTTTGAGTGGGGGAATATGGCCATTTAGATTACGTTTTGCCAAATGTTGGGAAATTTTCAATTCACCTATCTTTTTAAACTTTAAAAGAGAGAGAGAAATGGGGTTTAACGCCCACTTGACACAAACTAGTTCATTTCTGGACTAACTTATGGTTCAATTTTATTTCAATAATTTGCTTGCGCATAGGGGCCTTTATCAGTTGGAGGAAACCGGAGAACCAGGAGAAAACCCATGAGGTTGGACAGGCAACCCTACTCTTGTCACGTACAACCAGGGAATTACAGAACTTATGATACAGCGTGCACGTGCTAACCATTCGGCCATCCAACCTCCCTTTTTAAACATTGAACAGAATTGACCATTTTCGACTGATATTTTATGGGATTAACAACCTCACAAATGACCTTTACAGACTTTGATATATGCTTGTTTATAGAATTTTAAAGGTTAAATAGACAAAACTACAATGTTTTATTTGCTGTATGAACTTCAAAAATAAGAAGTGGTATCAGATGTTAGTTAAAAAGAGTAATCATACACTGTATGGCATGCAAGATATTTCTGGTTAAGAATTTCCCTTTGTGTTCATCACAATACGTAATTATCTCACACTTGGAACAACGAGAATCACATATAACATGTTTTATAAATAAAACGTAGGCCTGACAATGACAGAAATTATTGCCACGCTTGGCAGATATTCAATTGCACTGGGTTATGTTGGAAATGCTTTCTAATTGAAAATGCGGTTTGTAAAATGGGAAAAGTTCTGTTTTCTATATGATTATTCATGCATGCGTGTTGTCATTTTTTTTAAACACAAACTAATTGGAGTTGACTCAATCTGATATGGATTGACAATCACAATATTATCACACAAACTAAAACTTTGTTTATTAAAAAAAGAAAAGGAAAAAAAAGGCACATTGATATTACACTAGTACCAGATGGTTGGTAATTTTATTGTCTCATCCATTCAAAACCTTCTTTTTTTATATAACCTTTACAGTGGGTGTAGATAGAAATTAAATAATGATCCATTCCATTTTCATCTGTGATCATCTGCTTCCAGAACGAGAAACAGACAATAAAGGGTATGGAATCTAGACAAATGACAATCAAATTTTCCAGACATTCTAATGGTTCTTAAAATATGACTTTGTTTTCCTTATATAAAAATTGACAATAGAATAATTATGAAATACATAAAGTTTTTCAAAAATATGTAATAATATAGTAATAATATTAATTTAATGTTTATTTTCCTAAAGGCAAAAGATATTAGAATTTGGAGTTTGAACTATTGCAGTTATCTGCAGTCAGAACCAGATATTTTAATTTTAAATTTTGCCAGCTGATCAATTTTTGACATATTTTGTTTATCTCAGATTTAACAAGATATTTTTTCAAAGAATTTGACAATTTTTAGTTCGAAACTATTGCAGTTATCTGCAATCAGAACCAGGGATTTTGATTTTAAATTTTGCCAGCTGATCAATTTTTGACATATTTTGTGCATCTCAAGATTTAACAAGATATTTTTTTCAAAGAATTTGATAATGTTTAGAATCAGTCATTTTTACAACCAGTCAGTCAAGATTGGCAAATGTGACTGAGACAAAAACCCTTGTGTGAACGCATTTTGTGACAAAACAAGTTACATCAAATAACTAAAAAACAGAAGAAAAGAAAGTATCAAAGTAAACCTAATTCTTTAATATCTACTCTGTCATCTGTCATTATAATGAGTAATGAAATTTGAAAAAAAGTGGGTTTTATATTAAATATTCTTATTGATGAGAAACAATTAAAATGGTAGAATAAATTACAGAAGTAGTATTTGGAAAGAAAAACATGGATGTTTTCTCAATGAAATTTGTCTTAGGTAATGTTTTTATAGGGTTGAAAGTAAAAGATGAATGAACTTATAGCTGGCGGCAAGTTTTCATGCTCCTAGAGAAAACACCACATCCTGTCATTCAACCAATGGTTTTATTCAATCTAGTTAACTATAGTACAAACACAAAGAAATTATATCTTTTGTTGCTAGGAATTATGTCCTCTAGCCATTTCTGTGTATGAATTCCAGTAAATTTCTACAATGAATGGTTCTTGTTGATACTGAGAAAATTACAGTCAACTGACGTAAAGTTACAACTGTTACCTGAAATTTGTAAAACATGCTTGTAGCTACACGTACTCACCTAGTTACTCAAGATGACGCCAATCCACTTACTGTGTTGTTCTTGACATGATTATTTTACAAACTAATATTATTTTGCACACTCATGCATTGTGATTGGAAATTTTGTAAAACCCTGCCGGAATATTTAAAGTTGCAAAAGCTGGAAAGATGTATTCATATTTATAGATGACGACGCTACAGAACTGAAAACCTACAAGACAGATTTAATTTTGATTTAATATTTATATTTAGACAATATATAAGATCGTATAAACAAAGAACCAAACATTTCTTATCCATCCATTTTTCTTGGCAAACATCTCCCAGCCATCCATTTATCCTGGCAAACATCATTAACCTATCCATATATCCTGGCAAGCACCACCCATCCAATTATCCTGGCAAGCATCAGCAATCCATCTATGCATCATTCATATTTACTGGTACTCATCCATCCAGTCTCCCAATAACTAATACCTTCCTTTCCACCCACCCAAAGATTGCATCAAACCTCTTAATTCCATCCATTCATTTACCATGGAAAATATTTCATTTATTCATACAATTCCTCTAAAATACCCCCAACTATCTATTTATAGGAATGTAGTGCCATTGATGCATTAATCGGGATTCCATCATTTATCCAACTATTTACACCTTCCATTCATTCAGTCATTAATACATTACTGTGGGGTATCTCTTAGTACTCCAGTTTTAACCACTTTTAAAAATGATTTTATGAAACAACATCACCCACCAATCCATGTTTCCTGAACTCTTTATTACTTTTATTGTAATCAAGTCCTCCAATTGAAATTAATATGGTGATTCATTCATCTTGTTTCAACCTATGCTTTCATTCATTCAATTATTAAAAATTACTAATAAAAATTTCATGCATCCATATGTTCCATAGAAACAAAACCAAAAAAAACATTTAAAGGGAGACAATTGTTTGGGCCTGAATCCTTTATAATGCTTAATACAGGACTGGTCCCTAATGTGATATCACCCTCAGTGGAAGCAGACGTCAAGCCATACAAACCATCACCAGTCGGTCCCTAAACTATATTTCTAATATTATTAACAGTCTTGCAATCATTTCACAACTATAATTTTATATTATTTGACATTAATTGTTTCTACATGGTGCCATAACACTGTGATTATATAAAGTATTTTTGAAAAACAAAATGTATTTTTTCTGTTGTTTTTTTCTATATGTAATTTTTCTTGATGTTTGAAAGAAATATTAGCACAATTTGATAATTTGAAAATCCTGGCAATATATTGTGGTAGTATCAACCATATGATTTGATTAGTTGCTAATTATATTGTTAAAAACAACAACCATGACTTCGACTCCAGTGGTCAAGTGATAATTTTTTTCCTGTTTTTGAGTTTTAAAATTTCACAGACCCCTGTTTACAAGATAGCAATCTTATTAGAAATTTGATTAACTATAATTATTTGGTGAGAAAAGCTAATCAACAATGATAGGATAACATTTTTTGTAAAAACGTCAGACAAAGTAAAAGACATCTCTGGTCTCTGGTGTTTTGAACATATGCTTGTAAATTAGACTGAACTTGAGATATTCAAAATTTTCTTCTATATCTTCAACATTTAACTCTTTTTTGGTAAGTTTTGACTTTGTAATTTTTTCTAAATAAAAAGATCATTGTGTCCTGTAAAATTTTAAGTTCAGAAACGATAATTGAACAATAATTGTTAACGTAACAGCTTGAATATTAGTGAGAGGAATTCTAATAAAATTATATGAGATGTAATTAAAAATTGT
Organism: Patella vulgata; assembly: GCF_932274485.2. NCBI lineage: Eukaryota > Metazoa > Mollusca > Gastropoda > Patellidae > Patella > Patella vulgata. Next base: position 14,329,227 of record NC_065885.2, read on the forward strand.
CTGTATTAGTATACGAAGATATTAATCTTTATTACACAAGACGATTTCTCGCATTTTTGTTTCCCTCAACAGCTAAAAACCATAAATTTTCTCCCTATCTTATTTTCTGTTTATTTGAAAGTACTAAAATTTGAAGGCCTTTAAACCTATTTCTACTTAGCAGAAGACAAGTATAGAGTTAAGCTTTCGAACAGATGGTTTCAAAATCAACTGCATTAATGGCTTGACTTCGGTCTGAAAGATTTGATAACTTCACACCTCTGTCTCTAAAAAGAAAGATAGGCATTTGAGTTGAATTCTTTGATTCCCACAGCATCTTGTGTGTGAATGCTACTGGAACATATTGCAGTATAACCATAGTACCTGGTTTTCAAAATATTTCAGAAAACACTTAATAAATTAAATGCAGAATATCTTTATCTCTTAATATTTGCTTTAGATTATTTAATTTTTGTGTACGTAAGTAGAAAAAAGGTGCGAGATCATCTCAAACAAATGAGAACTGATATAGGGTATTCCAAAAAAGGGTAGACATAGGATGCATTCTATGCAACTACTACATGTATGATTTTTAAATTTTCCAACTTGAGTGAAATTTTCTAAGTTGGAGTCTTTAAAAAAAATGAAAACTAAAAAATAGAAAAGGATATTCTTAAACAATGAGAAGTGGTATCAGGTATTCCAAAATTAGTGGACATAGGGTGCATTGGGCTCTACTACATGTATGATGTTTTAATTTTTCCGACTTATGTAAAATGTTCAAACTTGGAGACTTAAAAAAAATTTTTTTTAGGTGTGCTAATTGCAGGAAAAAATATTTGTTAAAGTGTTCTAATTAAAAAAATGTCTCTGTGTTAATTTTATCAGGTATAGTTCTAAATTCCCTCTGGCGCAATGTCAGAAACTTAGAATTTCCCATTGGTGCAGCATCTTACTAATTATAAGATCATTGTTTATGAGTCACATTACAAAACGTTCGATGGTTTGCATTGTACTGACACTAATTGTATTTAATATTCCTAATGTTTTTTTTGTCATCGCATGAAGAAAAATTCCTTTATTGCTGGCATCAATTACTAATATAAGCATTTCATTATGCTAGTAGTTACACCTTAGAATACTTATTGTGTCATTAATTGCCCACTGTAGAATTTTCATATTGATAAAAGGACAAAAAACATGTATAAGGTTGTTTTAAAGTATTTTTTTGTAGACAGAATAAAGAAATAATTTCTGTAAACATTTTAAATATTGATGTTACACCTTATAATTTGAAGTGTGATTGTACAACTTTATATTTGCATGTATAAACATTTTGTGCGTATCTCAATTCCCCTCCTATAAATATCTACCCAGCTTTTAATCAGCCTTTAAAATGTGCATAAACAATTGCCAAAGTTTTTAAGGGCAACACCTCAAATGAATATGTGGTAGGTATAATTACTGCTTGGGTTTGTTTTTTGTTAAAGTAAAGTGTATAATTAGATATAATCATGGCATAGAGATGTAAGTGGCTGAGGTGAAGAAGTTAAATATTTAAATATCTAGATTTAGCAGACCACATAAATGCCATGAAGAAACAGGTGAAAAAAACAGACGATAGTCAAATTAAATGTTTTATTAATCAAAAGGCATATTAAGATGGTGGTTTAAAACTAAGAGATTTTTTTTTTAGTTTAAAAAGTAGTTTATTTTGCAGAGGTTTTAATTATGTAATGTCTTCTTGTTGTACCAGTAATCTTTAAACCAAATGTTGGAACAGGTAGGGTATGCTTACTCTTCCAGAAACATGTAATAACACTTGCCACAGGGATCAGAGAGGTTTTCTTATTGTGGTTTCACATGGCTAACGTCAGATCTTTATTCATTTAAGTTTTATTTTTTTCTGTTTTGGTCAGTAGTTTTGAGTGCAATTATTGACAAAATAGAAATTTGGATTAACTGTTGAATTAGAAACATTTATTAAAATGTAAGGGACTGCAGTATTTGAATTGTAAGGGAAAGAGACTCTCTGTTAAAAAAAAGAAATTTTAGACTAGATAAAACCTCGAGATTTTTCAAGCCCAGTTGGTACTTGTTGGGAGGTGACTCGTAAAATGTTGTGTTGTCATATAGACGAAAACCAAGTTTCCAGCGGTGTGTATATTATCATGCATGTAAAGAACCCATGACAGTTGGAATTTGACATAGAGTAGGCAGAAACACCTATAATCTGATCAAATTCTCTTTCGAATAGTACGTATGACCATAGAAATAGCCTGTGTTAGTCTCAAAAAGATGGAATTACTTTGTGGTGACCTTTAACTCGTATTTCCTTTCTTTTACATTTTCATTGATCTTTTATAGTTGTTCAACATCTAGCTTCTTTTATTTGAGTTTATGAAATAAAATTCTGTAAATTAGATCTTGAATTAAAGAACTACAATTTTAAAATACATATAGACTTTTATTTGAAAAGAGATGAAACAAAATGTGATTTTATGTTTTACTTTTCTGCTACCAGTTCAATGAAGAAACAACTTTTATTTAAAGCTATTCATATTTGACCTCAACAGTTCTCTGTAAGATATCATTTATCATTTGAAAAATATCACATGTAACTGCTGAAAATATAAAAAGGTCGCCTGAAAAAAAAAAAAGCAATTAGAATCTTTTTAATATAATAGAAAATGTTAGAAAAGGTGAAATATGCAATCATCAGCTTTGAATTGGATAGCTGGTGCATTATTCATTTCCATAAAAAATATCTTTAAGTATATTGTAAAAAATGGTAAATTTTAACTGCATTTAGGCTTTCAATTTGGTATTGCTGCACAAACTTGGTGATAATTAGATAATATTACACACCTATGTACGTCATTAAATGAATTAACCTATGCCTGCAATATTCATAGAAAACTTTAATGTCAATTATTGTTTTGAGTTTTTTAGTTGTTCTCTTGAACAATTTTTTGCAACCCTATTAACTTTGTTTTTTTCTGCAGTATAATGACTACAATATATATGTATATTATTTTATAATATATTTTTACATGTATATTGGCTATATACATAATGTATCAGTTAAATTGGTGCCCGGATGGAGATATAGTATTTGAATTTTCAAAATACAATCAGAAAATACTTGGTATGCCAATATAACTATTTATGATATCATCAAACACATTAGTTCTTCCAAAAGCAACCTACACAGGCCGATAAGAATTTCACAATATTTCAAGTCTGTTCTTACATCAGTGTACACATAACATACATGTGAAAGAACCCTTGTCTGTTTCAATTTGATAAAAGAGCTGGCAGAAATGCCACTCTCCAGGCAAAATTATCCTCCTATGCTGACGAGGCATTAAACTACATTCCTTTACTAAGGCCGCAGTTATTTAATTGTTTGTTTCTCATGACCTGCCTGCCCCGTGTCTGTTTTCAACCATAATAATTACGCACTTCCATAATTATTTGGTCAGAATTAGTGACGTCACAAATTCGTCCTGTAAAATTTGTAAAACTATATTTGTTTGCCGTCAAATATGAACAATGAATTGATGCATTTAACAGGAAGTTAAAAAAAGTGGTATATCATATCTGTCATTCAAACCAAGCAATGGTAGCTACAGCATTTTCTTTCACCAAAGACGACATACATACTTAATAAGGAACTTGTCATTTGTAATAAAATTCACAGAAAGATATGTCTTTAAATTCTTGCTAAAATTTTTTATTTACCTGACTAGCAGTCTGTGACCAATGGTTCCAAAACCATGGCCATGAGATAGCTTGGATCATGAGGTACCGACTGGTTGATACTGGCTTTACAGTATTTTATTAACCACAACACTCTATAAAGACAGTCTCAAAAGGACACAAAGATACTAATAAATGTAAATAGTTTTTTATGAAGATAGACAAAATTATAAAAGTATTGAACAATTAACTTACTAAGATAGGGTATTTATGTCAGAACAAAACATCAACTTGATTTTTAACAGGTCATTTTGTAACCTGTCAAAGTAGTTCCGGAAAGATGAAGAAATGAAATGCCAGGAATGAATGAATTAACGAAGGGTTAACTTAGAAGCATATCACTAATAATTTAGACCTATTATTATGATCAAGTCTTCGGATGCCTGACTATTGTGCAACAGATATTTTAATCTATAAAAATTTTATAAAATGTGAATAAATCGCAGGCACTGGTTACCGTTGGGTTTTCAATGCCCAAATAACCAACATTAGTTATTGCTGAAATAGAAACAGCGTTAAACTTAAAAATTTGAAATTCCATCTCAATAATTACCTCATTTAACATGTATATTTCACAAACACGGGTCATGAGAAACAAACAATTAATTAACCACAGCGTAAAAGAGAATTATTTCTTTGTTTGTTACTATAGATTATTGTATTTGTTAAATATATCCAGCCCCGAGTTCAGATCCATTTGTCATCAACAACAAAAGTTTAATCAAAGCATTGTTTCATAACAAACCATACATTAATATTTACTTGCACCACAAATGTTTTAAAGAAAACTCATTGTTGAATGTGGGTTTGGAAATGAAGCGGGTTAATGAAGACGGGCATACGCCATACAGTGTGCTATGAGGGAAAATTTGTTTCCACAACTGATCATTGGATTCCAATTGTCAATGGGGGTTGGATGGCCGAATGGTTAGCACGTGCCCACTGTACCATAAGGTCTGTCATTGAGTCAACTGCCGTGGTTTCGATTCCCCGGTTTCCTCCCACTGTTAAAAACCCCTACGCGCAAGAGAATTATTGAAATAAAATTAAACCATATGTTAGTCCCGAAATGACCTAGTTTGTGTCAAGTGGATGTTAAACCCCATCTCTCTACCTCTCTCTCTCTCTTTCCGTCCAATAGTCAACAGTACATGGGTTGATCTGGTCTTTTTTTTGCCTCTGACCTGCACAATTGACAAGGGGAAACAAGGTTGGAACTTTCTCTGCGAATTACCTGGATAAATGTGTGACATTTGATTGTCAGAAGCTGAAAACATAAATCCTACTCTTGGATATACATGTAACATTCACACAGATTTTACATGAATCAAAATTTAGGTTAGAAATACGACTGATTTTAGTGATACTGCATTGAACAAGCCACCCCAATGATGTAAATCAAGGAAAAATTTGTTTTCATATCATGGAAAGTACCCGAAGCAAACTTACCTGAAGTTTCTGCATTCACATGCATTACGTCAATAAATCTTTAACTGGTTGTTGCTAAGTAATACTTAAGATTAGAATTTTTATCTTATTATATTAAGAAATTTAAAATAAAAACAGAGATAAATATTCGCATGGTAGATAAATGAAGGGTCCAGTTTAGGATTATAGGAGCCAAATCAATATGGATTTTTTATTAAACTGTTTGTTGATACAAATTATGTATCTACCGGTAATTAATTCTGTGCCTTAAGAAATATCAAATTCTTAAGGGTACCAAACATGCAAGTTGTTACTAAACAATGAAATAAAAGTGCAAAATCTTTCCACAGATTATGCTAGTTGCCTTATATTTTAACATCTAGTTTTGTAAATCTCTTACTGAGTATGATTCTTTTATTACGGTCATTTTAATGAAATCGCATTTAATGAACCGCTATATGTCATGTCTTATGCCATTCAAGTCTGCTCTGACATTGTTGTGACATATTGACTTTCCGATCGAGCACTCATTCAGCTTGATCACAGAGCGATTATCTTATCTTGCATGTGTTGATAATCTCAATTTGATTAGTATTAGCTCGAGGAGGGGATTATATGAAGGGAAATCCATTTCGTCAATATTTATTACGATGCAAAGTGTGAGATATGCCGTAATACAGTTACGGGCGATAACTTCATATTGATGAAGCCAATAAAATGCCGAAAGGGTAGAATGATAGCAGCACTAGGTTATAATCTGTAGATGTTTGACAGAGTATTTGCCTTGATGTGGCACAGGATATAATGATACATTTAAAAGTTTGATATAATAAAAGATTTATGAAATGAAATGGGGTTTGTCATACTGTTTTGCTCTGACTGGGTTAATTGCAGGCTAATGCCATACAATGTGCTATGGGGGAAATTTGGCCCAGACAGCGGTGCTACAGCCTACTCCTATATCTAATTCCAACTGTTAGGGATCTCTTAAGTGCACACAAATGTGTACACAGGACCTCAGATTTCCATCCCATCCGAGTAACTATACATTGTCCCTTGTCAGGCCCACTGGCCTGCACCATTGACAAGGAGGAACAAGGTCAGAAAATCATGATGAACTTTCTGTGCCAAAGCAGGATTTGAAAACAAGACCTCTGGTTAGCGATCAAACGTCTTACTCACTGGGGGGTGGTGGCTGAATGGTTAGGGCATGCGCGTTGTATCATTAGGTCTGTCACTGAGTCAACTGACGTGGTTTCAATTCCCTGGTTGTATATGACAAGGAATAGGGTCACCTGTCTAACCTTGTGGGTTTTCTCTGGGTCCTCCAGTTTTTTCCATCTGTCAAAGACCCATTCACGCTAGCAAATTATTGAAATAAAAAAATGATCCATATGTTAGTAAAAAAAAATTACCTAGTTTGTGTCAAGTGGACGTTAAACCCCATTTCTCTCTCTCTATGCATTATATATTTATAAATACTGAATGGAAATGAACCACTTTTGGACTGATATTCCTTTTAGAGATTCGGTTTTCATCCAATTTTAGTATGCAAGAGATTGAAAGTCAATTAAAACTTCCAATCTATTTTCATACATGTTAAGCTACCAGGTAATCAGAGATTTTCTTGGTTCTTCCAAACAAATAATGGTGAAACAATCTTGGAAATATTAACTCGATAGACCTCCAAATTATATATTCTGATTTTATTGGAAAGATAATTATTGTATTTCGGGTTGAATATTTTATTCCATTTTATTTAATTTTATTTAGCTTTGGGAAGGAAAATTACATTAACTGCGACAAATAGTGTGGAAGCTAGAATGTTCAGCCAGTTTACAATTTCTTGGCTTACGAAATTAGTTAAGGGAGAAAAAAAAATGAGATACATTTTCTAGCAGCGAACAATTAGTATTCAATTGAAATCTATGAGTATCTTCCACAATAGTCTTAAAATCTTTTTCAAACAGGAAAATAAAGATAATGAATTGCTGATACCAAATAAAAAGAGATCCAAAGAAGGCGTTAGAATACAAGAATTCAATGACCTCTCAAACGAAAACATCTTAACATGCATGAAAAACACTTAAAGTGGCCAATGATTAATTGGAAAAAGTTTGTTATCAATATGAAAGGAAAATAAATGCCCTTATTTTGGCATTGTCAAGTGTAAATTGTTAAAGAAAATTTCAATAAATAATAATAGAATTTATAAATTTGACATTGCTCTGACAATAATTGTCGAAGAAAAATAACATTTTTGTTTACTTGAATTAAGATTAATAAATTACATGCAAAATGGATTTTTTTGAGGGGGAAATAAAGAATTTTTGAATTGTTTCACAGGAAGAAGAAAAACAACATAGAACAATGAGATTTGATTACTTGATCTGCCTGTAATTATCGTCTTAGAATATAATTTGGTCAAATAATAATTGTTTGTTATTCTTTAAAGTTAGAAAAAGATTTTGAGGAATAATTATTGTATGTGGAAACAATCTGTTACAGTTGAAATCATAGTTTCATGTTTTTCTTATAAATATTTTTAGTTAGTTTTAAATAGTTTACATTATTTTTGCCTCGACAGTTGTGAATTAAGAATATATAGAACTGCAGTTATAAGATGCCTAATGTTTGGGGTGTTAAACTCAGCTTAACTAGAGCAGATAAATGATAAATTTCTCGGCAAAGTGCAGGTTGACTTACACTAAGTATCAGCGTCTAAATCTCACAGGGCTAAAAGCAGTATTTGGAGCCAGCTAATGTTATGCAATCCCATAGCGCCGTAATCGGTTCACAGTATGTGTTTTGGGCTGATAGTCAGTTCTTGACTTATCCCGTGTGGGAATCTCATTAGCGAAACAAATAAATTTGCGATAAAGATAATCTAGAAACCCCTGTCAAAACCAACGTATGCAATGATTGAATATTCAGACTGATTTCTTAAGGGCCGTGATCTTTCAGCTGACGGCTTACTGCAGGAATGCCGTTTGATGATGTCATCTAAGTACCCTTTGGAGTTTAAATCATTTTCTGCAATTGTAGAGCTTAGAAAAAGTCTTATGTCTTTTTAATTGGGTTTTCTAGCATTAGGAAAGATGTAATTTGCAACTCTGTGTCGATTTGGGTAATTCTGCTGAAAGCCTTAATAGTAGAAGATGTGACGAGGGCAAAAAAGGAAGAAATTTTCAGATGTATTTTAGGATATTTAGAACCTTTTTTATGAGATAGAAATCATTATATTTGATATTAAGAATTATTATTTTGTCGAATACTAAGAAAATAATTAAAAATTATGTTGATATTACATTTTCATTGATGTAATTATGAGTTGATTTCGGACAAAAAATTTAGATCGGGTTTATTATATGTAAAACTGCTTTTCTGATCTTAAACTTCAAAAAGTAAAAAAGGTACATAGTACCGGTATATTGAAGTTAATATAGCTAAGTGAGTAAGACACTAACGAGCCAGTCTGAAGGTCGTGACTCCACTCCCGATGTTGGCAGAGAAGATTCATCATGGGCTTTCTGGTGTGGTTTTCGCTTGTCAGTGGTGTGGTACGGAGGGAAGGGCCTGGCAAGAACAGTTGTTCGGATGGGACGAAACACAGAGGTCTCGTGTACACATTGGCATACACGTAAAAGATCCCTTGGCAGTTCCATCATAGCACACAGTATGGCATATGCCTGCCTTCATTTGCCCAGCCGGAGCAGAACAGTAGGACGTTGGACCCCATTTCATAATTTCATATAATAAACTTACTTTTATTTTTTATTTTATATAGTACTATATATCAATAACCCTACTATTATTTTACATGGTGCAATGAAAAGTAAATGTTTTGTACTATTTATTGTAAACCGTGTGTTTTTATATGGTACTATTTACTATAAATCTGCCATGTGTTAGTCTCAAAATGACCAAAGTATTGTGTTGACGAGATGATACATCTCATTCCATTCCATTGTTTTATGTGGTACTATTTTCTGGTGAAGCAGAGTTTTAAGTGGGAGTTTCGGACTGTGTGGTTTGACTGATGAACCAATACACTATTCTTGTGCAATTTGTTATTGGCACTGTTAATTCATCAACTGCATACAGTGATGGATGAAAGTGTAAAAAATGCACCGTAATTAACAACAGCTATATTTGGCTAATTTTCAGGTTTCAACATATGAAAGTTGGTTGGACAAAGGAGGTAAAAAAAACATTTGGATCAAAATGTAGGTCTTATAATCTGTTCTTTTGTCTTTATACGCCCACTTTTAATGATGTGCATTGCATATGATTTATCAAAAAATTCAAATTGAGCATTTCTCTCTGATCTTCGAATACTATTTATGGCTTAGTGCGAAAGGCACTGGCTCCCTAACTGAGAGGTCCAGGGTTCGATCCCAGTGTTTGCTGAGAAAGTTCTTTGGTATTTTCAAGTGGGCGCAAGCAACAGTATATAGTTGTTTTGATGGGGTGAAAAACAGAGGGTAGGTCCCATGTACACGTTGGGCTGCTCGGAAAATATTCCTTGTCAAATGGAATTCAATGAAAAGTAGGGGAAAGCCCTCTTGCCACAGAATAGTAAGAAGTTATTATTATAAACCGCATCTCATGTCGTTTCGATTATTGTTAATTACAAGATCATTCAAAGATATATTCCATGGAATACTATTCCATGTGTCGTGTGTACAGACAGACTAGTAAACATCAGGTTAGGGAGACTTTCATGACTTCCGCCAATTTGAAAACAAAACTTAATGATATGATAGTTCTTAGCTGAGACATTAAAATCTAATCTACAAGATTTTCTATGATCATAAAAACCTTATCATCTTCCCCTAAGGTAAAGGCCAGGTTTTTGTTGGTTGTTCAAAAAACATTTAACGTCCCAAAATGCAGGTTAAATATAAAGTTAAAGACTATGCCCATTAAAAATTATTGTTACTGTTTTGGTTAAAAAGAGTATTCAAATCGATGAATTCTCAGTTAAGTTTATGCCATTTTCCCCAAAGGTAAGGCCAGGATTTTGTTGGTTGTTCAAAAAACATTTAATGTCCAAAAATGCAGGTTATATACAGAGTTAAAAACTATGGCCTTTAAAAATTACTGTTACTATTTTGGTTAAAAAGAGTATTCAAATCGATGAATTCTGAGTTAAGAATATGCCATTTAAAGTTTACATTGGTTTCTATTGATTTAATACTGCCATCTTTGTGTGTCATAAACAGGTAAAGTAATAATTATTAAGCTATCAGTTTCATACAAGCCAGTCCATTCTTAATAAATGTTTTATTTTACTCAAGTGTTTAATTATATAATAACAACAGAATTTAAATTAGAATATTAGAATAGTACATATTTTCGATTTTCCAAACTTCACAAAAAAAACTGGCTTGTTGTACCTTTAATATGACGCTAATACTGACTATCATGACTCTGTTATCATTTCATGCAAGCTACATGCAACCCATTCTTCATCAATGTTTAATGATACTCAGGTGTGTTTAATTACATAATAATAACAGAATTTAAATTAGAAAAGTACATAATTTTGACTTTCCTAACTTCAGGAAAAATCTGGCATGTTAAAGTATGCCTTTAATATGACGCTAAAACTAACTACTTCTATTATTGTTGATTGGTATTAATAAAACCGTTTGAATTAGATTTTAAATAAAAATAATTTCAGTGATATTTTGGGTTAATTTGTTTATCTTCTTGTCAGATGTTAATCCCTTGTCTTTCTGCCTTGTGATCATCTTAACAGTGTTTTAACACCACATTATCTCTCGATTCACATCCGTATGTAAAGTTTTACAATTATCATCTGCGGTCATTAAACTTTGTGTCTCTTGCCAATGTTCTTTTTATGAGCTTTTACAGCGTAAACTTGTTACTTCCCTTTATTCATGTATATCAATATATATATATATATATATGTAATAAGTTTTAAGGAGTTGGTATAAATGATATAGAATGGGTTTAGCATCCTACTTTTCTACCCCAACGTGCACACAACCATGTATACAGAACCTCAGTTTTTTTTGTCCCATCCAAACAACTAAAAGTTTCTTTCTATGTCCGCTGTCTGGAAAGCGGAAACCACACTGGAAAATGCTGGCCCCAGGACCTCCTGGTTACGAAGCCAGCTGGAAATTCATTTAGCTTAAAATAATAAGCTCATAATGTGGTTGCTATCAGTCGCATGGTCTTCCTGCACTTCCTTCCTCAGCGCTTAAATCACTGGACTCTTGACTAGAATTGGTTGTCTCAAAATAACTGAAGTATTGAGTTGACGAAACATTAAATTCCATGCATTTACTTCATAATCTCTTTCATCATGCTCATATTTGTGATGATTTGGTATTTTGAACTGTATAAATTGACAGTTGCAAATTTAAGAAGAGTAAGCAGGAACACTGCCATCTCGATAAAATTCTCTTCTCTCACATAGAACATGTAACCATCCATAGAATTAAGAAATACCATATGGCTGTCCCAAAATGACCAAAGTATCGAGTTGATGAAATATTAAACCCTGTTCATTTGCATTATCCCATTCATGGTGTCCATATTAGTGAAGATTTGGTATTTTTGAACTGTGTAAAGGTTACATTTACTTGCATAATCCTATTCATTGTGTCCGTATTATTGAAGATTTGGTATTTTTGAACCGTATAAAGTTAAGTTATTTGAAATACCAATGCATGTTAAATAACAATAAAATCTCTCACCACATTTGTTATACTTATTTTTATTTTACACTTTTTCAAATGAATTTAAAAATAAATACAGGTTGATGCCGTAACTTGGTTCATCCATTCATGTTATTATTATTTAATGCACAGGTTGCGAAATGACTGGCTTACAATCGTGTGCCGTTATTGATGAAGAGCCTTATTTAATATCTAGCTTTTAGATTGTAGGTTACATAGTCACCGTTTTTTTGTAGTTAATTTACGACTTTGGTGCGTAATGTGCGTAATTCCTGAATCTCAAACATAAAAAGGCGTCAATGATTAGTAATAAGACAGATTTTTATGAGGATTTTTTTTTAGTAGAAAGTAGATTTAGATTAGAGAAAGAGTGATTTTAATTTTTGTGAAGTTTGTACCGATATTAAATTAATTAGAAACAACCTCATCGGACAGCTTTGATATCCACTCAGTCGTTTGAATTTTGCACTTTTAACATCCGTACTGAGATATCTCTCTAATACTAGTCGTATGTTCTTTAATATACTTGCAGTTGATTTCCTATAAAGTATTAGTTTCTGTCTTTTCAAGTATTACAAAAAAAAAAAAAAAAAAAAAAATATAGATAATATGTTTGGACATTAATTGATACTTTTCGAACACTCAGTGCATGCTTAACTAACTGTGTCACAATAAGTTACACACTTGTCAGCCACTTCTTTTCAACTATTAAAGTGACATCATGTATTTGCACTGTGGATATTAGGTATGTCATCAGGTCTTAGACTGGTTAGTCTCTCCCCATTGACTTCAATGTTAAATCCATGACATCTCTTGGCCTATTACATTTTTGTCAACATTTCAATGATCTTATAATAACCACATAAAGCTGAACATGTCACAATCTTCTATTTAAAAAACATCAAAGGGGTTGGTCTTCTTGATTTTTTGTCTACACCGGGTCAAAGAGATCTATAGGCTCTAACAACATTTTCAGCAGGGATTTCCCCAATCAAAGCATCTTTACTTACTGACATTTTCTCATCAAAATCATGAATATTCTACAAAACCTGACGAAAAATGTAAATCCTCTTTTTGATTCTAGACCCAATCTGATTAAAATACAGATCTATATTTCGTTTTGTTTTTTTATACTTTAAATGGCCTACACTACATGAAGATCTGACAAGTTATAGCGATAGGTCACGTCAGGGGTCAAAAGACCGACTTATGACTATGTCAGATATTTGATTAACCAATCAGCATTGATGTTACTAGTGGATTACCCACAGTTCTGTAAAAAAACACGCCTAAAGCTCGCCGTAACAGACCGTTTCATTGGCTTATCCCTGACACCATTCAGAACACGAGTTAAATTACAACTCTTCCAGATCCAAGTGTCGTAAAGACAAGTAAAACGAAATTTTGAACTATAAAAACGAAACGAAATAGGATCTGTGTTTTAACCAGATTGTTCTAGACCAAACAGTCTACCAAAATTCTATGTCACAAAATCAGAGGAAATAATTATTAGTCTTAATCCTATACCATGCAAGTTGTGAGTTCCCTCCCCTAATTGTATACCTGACAATAGGCAGCTTCTTATGCCTATCCTTGTGGATTTTTCCTGGAGTCTGATTCCTTCTACTGCTAATACACACTGTAATAAAATAACAAAAATAGAATTGCTGTACAAAAGTAGGAATATTTTGGCAATACAAACTTCCCAAACAATGAAATTGTGAGTTCTCTCCCCTAATTGCATGCCAAACACTTATTAGGGTCTTGTGCCTATCCTTGTGGATTTTCCATTGAATCTCCGGCTCTGCTATTACTTCAAATGAGTACTGTAATGAAGTAAAAAATAGAATTATTCGTAAAAATGTATGAATATTTTGGCAATGCCAACTACCCAAATAATTAATTTGCTGTTCCATGTGTTCTGGAGTATACCCCAAGCTGTTCTCACTGATTGTCAATTCTTATGCTAGTAATTAAATTATCCCCCCAGTCATTTTACAAATGGTAAATAAAGAAAAATGTTTTTTCTTCAAATATATTATGCATCTTTTTCATATATTTTTTATATAAGAACTATCCTAAATGGATGATAAAAGTTAAAATGGATTTTTTACCTGTTCCGCAACCTTAAATGTAATTTCACAACCTTTTGAAAACCTATGAATATTTGATCAATTTCTAAATTATTTGTGTCCTATGTTTTTTTCGGCAACTGTGAACTTTCACATCAAGTAAAAATAGTCTAAAACAGTCATTTAGATACATGTACAGGAAGAAAAAAAAGTTAGAATTTAGGATTTTCGGTGAAACTCTGGGGATTAAAAATTCATAATGAAAATGAAAAGATATTGCCAAAATTATAGCTATTACCTTATCCATTGATTGTTTAGATTCATACTTCAAGAAGAAATATTAAATTAAATTGATACTTTTCAAATTTTTAAAAATTTTAGTTTAGCTATAAATAGTCAGGGTATATGTGGCAGGGTATGGTTAAACCTCTGGAACACCAAATACCACTTGTTTAATTGGGAATTTCATATAGCAGCTTCTGAAGTCCAAATTAAAAAATTACTAAAGTTAGCTATAAGTAGTGAGGTTGAATATGCTTAACCTTTTTAGAACATCCGGTACCATTTCCCATGCACATTTGTATTTGTAGGAAAATGGTGAAAAATAAAATACAATTTGTATGTACTTTTTCCATTGCCGTTATAAACAAACTTATTTTGAGTGGTTATAATTCACTCACTTCCTTCTCTCCCCCCCTCCTTCCCCCATCATGCAAATGAGAAATGAAATTATACTTTATTAAATAATTGCGCCCCAACCTCCAAAATAAGTCAAATAATCGGACAAATAATTTTCTTCAGAATATAATTCAATTTAAAATAAAAATAGATGAGAAATGGGAATCTACATAAAGCTTGTTTAATAGAAAGCATTAATTATTAAATAAAATCTATGCACATGAATAAGGGAACTTGATACACAATAAACTAATGATTTGGCTTTAGTAGCATTTTAATATTATAAAGCACTTTTTAATGAAATAAAATATAATTGACTCTAATATGTACACAGTAGTACATTCATAATGTTATAAAGTTTAATTTAGATGTGTGTGGCTATGTAGTAGTCATTCATTATATTACTATAGCATTTTGTTAAAAAACCTCTCGGTTAGAAATGAACAAGTGCACATCATACACAGTGTGTAACGTACTATGTGCATTGTGGTATGAGATTTGAGATACTTGCTGTAGTTCAGTGTTTAATATGACTGCGTAATACATGTGATTTACTAAGCTTCCTTAAGTGAAAGCAAGACGTGTGAATAGTGTTGTGTTAATTTGATATATAAACCCATCAATATGTATATTATATATAAGTAAATTTATCTACAATGTTTGTGATAAATTTCTTAGTATAGTATACATTGTATGTCACCATGTATATGCTACCGGTTTCACAGAGACATGTTCTACAGTAAGTAGTACTCAAATCATTTATTTTACCATTTTATTATAACCTACTCAACCACAGTCATTCTATTCTTTAACTTAATATTATCTGAAGAAATCTTTCTACTGGAGCTTGTATTTTTCTTTCAGTCCAAGTCTCTCTTTCTCACCACTCTCTCTATCTCTTATTACAGTTAGATGGATATAGCTTAAATGCACGAGTATGCTCAATAGTATTGCAGCAGCGGCATCGGTTAGATAAGCCCTGTTGAAATCTAAAGCTCCAATGAGAAGGTCTTCACTTCTTGTAAAATGATGCAAATTAGCCTAAACTCTACTACTGAGAAACCTTGAGTTGTATTGGAATAGTCCCCAATGGCATGGCATGACTTCTTGAATAACGACTTTGGTTGGGTAATACTAATTTTTTCGACACATGACAACTGAAAAGGGGGAATAGAGTCAACCAGCTGGTGATAGTAATATAAGAGAAAGTGTGTATTTTGCATTCTAATTCTAAAAATGTATCATTCTTTTGCCAGCTCGGACTGTTATGCCGGAATAAATATGACCGAAAGACACCATCCCCGGGAGGATTTTAGCCTGTGGTCAGCTGCACAGGTAAGTGATGACCATTATTACTTTTTTATTCATTGAAGACTTGAGAAATATGTCTTTATCTTGGCAGTAATCCAAGAGTGGTAAAAGCCTAGCCAGTGTTGGTTATATTTCATATTGATTTAATGAAACATTTACGCTCATTCACTTTACTCTCTCTCCACTCACACTGTAACTATTTTATTACACAAAAAAAATCGCCGCAATTGATTTATTTGTCAACTTGTTTCATTCATATTTGTCCGTTTTATGGTTTATTAATGTGTTAATTATTTTTCATTGATATCCGCGATAGTTCTAATTTCGGTCGGGTGACAGGAAGACAAATTGGTCCTACACATGTAATATTGACTACCAAAGTAGCAAGGCATTAGAGTATTTAGTTAATGTTATTGTTTTTTTTTTTTTAAATACTGTGGCTATGAAGAAGGCTTTTATTAAGTCAATAGACTTTTTATTGATTGAATATATACATTTTATTTTGATATTATATTTGTACTGTATTCAAAATATTATTATAAAATTTATTTAAATTCTAAGTATAAAAAAATTTGTTTATTCTATCTTCTGCGGGCTAACTCTCAAAATCGCTTTTCGTCACAAGATGTCAAAAGAATTTATTAATTTCAACTAATAAAGATCTTTTATCACTGACACTCAAATCCCTAGAGGACGAGCTTCACATCTTTTTGAGTCTTTAGGAATTATGTGCCTTTCATGATGTAAGCAATTATTGAATTTTGAGAGAAATAAGACTATCAAATCTCTATGAAAGGTGTATTAATTTACTCTGTAATAGAGTTGGTTTAAGGTCCTTAGCCGTCTCTGATATATGAAATTTGACACTGAGCATTGCAAGCTTAATAGGTTTTAAAGTGGTGAATGTGAAAAAAGCATATTTTTTCATTTTGTACATGATAGTTTATTTCGATTGATTTTTTTTTTTTGCCTTTTTGTTTTAATAAAATGTTTTGATTATCAGCAAACTAAATTTGAAAGGTGAACAGTATATCTTATATATTATATATATATCAAATTAAGATAAATATAAGACTACATGAATATATTCATAATAGATCAAAATAAAAAGAATATCAAATTTCATGTAGTAATGATTCCCAGACATAAAAAAAGGAATTTGATATGTTTAATTATTCACAATCATATCTTAAACACATGATACCACTTTTTATTAATTTGGGAAGCTGGCATACGAATAAGTTAACATAACATATTATTTCTTCTATTATTGTCACTCGGATGAAACAAAACACCAAGACTGTGCGCATAAACGATACATTGTACAATGCTCTGCTGCGCTGCATGCTCAAAAGAATGAAAAAAAAAACCCCAATAAACAGCAACCCCAAAACAGGACCTTATAACAGCCTTAAATGGATAACTATTATTAAGATCGGACTTCGTATTGTAAAATTTTATAATTAATAATTATGTAAGAAAATAAACTGAACAATAAATATACATGTATCTATTTCTAAACATAGCTGTTGTAATTTTTATTACCTATTACATTTTATGTATAATTTACACATTAGCGCAAAGGCTTTATGTCATCAATTCTGTCTGCTTTTCATTTATATAAGGTAAATAAATTTATATTTTTAATATTTGTAACTTCACATGTACAGTATAGGTGGGGGTTGGGGGGCTTGTTTTATTTGATGATGAACTTACGTACCCAGTGTTTCTAGCATTTTAGAATAGAGTACAAATGCACATAAAGCACATATTGTATTAAATCATGGGTGTCAAGATCCTTGGGCCTTTTGTTTTATTCAAATAATAATTGAAGAAATAAATATTCAAAGGGGAGAATGATAAATATAGAATATGCAACAACATAATATAAAAAACAACATCAAATTTGGACTACATCAGATATTGAAATTATGTTTAAAAAAGGCTGCCGTTTATACTATTTCGATAGAGTAGGCAAATTAAATTCGTTAGAATACATAGCGTTCGATTAATTCAATTCCTGATAAAACTGATACTGGGAACTAAATGTCTAAATTAGACTTGAGAATTTCTAAATTGAACTGTGTATCACATTTAACACATTGCAAATAACAATATGTTGGTCTCAAAGAGAGAAAGGAAAGCACTTTGACTGAAAACAACTACGGATGACATATTTATTTCAAGAAAGGGGGGGGGGGGTCGAATGGTAAAGGTGCACGCATTGGATCCCAAGGTCTGTCATTGAGTCAAGTGCTTGTAGTAGGGTTGACTGTCCAACCTTATGGGGTTTCTCCAGGTCCTCTGGTTTCCTTCCACTGTTAAAGACTTTTTTTTTATTCGAGTGACAAGCTTGCTTTAACTTGCCATTTAACCAGTTCTCTTTGATGTTATTATCTATATAACTTATAAAATACCCTTTTTATGGAAGATATAACAAAATGTGCTCTTGTATTCACCAAAACCAATTAGTATTATCAAATAAAGAATATCAAGATTACTTTCAATTATGGTTAAGATGATTAATAAAGATTTTGTGTTCATATTTTAAAAAAATTCTGAAAATAATGATATAAAAGATAATATTACTATTACATAAGTGTGTAATTTAAATCTGATATATAATGTGTTTAAATTTAATCAAGTTATGAATGAAGCATGATTTCAAAAAATACAATGACAATGATAAGAGTTCTTGGGTTACTGAAATGGGGACAAAAGGGAGGTAATTCAGATGATTTGTTTATTTGTCATGTGACCCTTGAGCTTGTGGTTAAAGCTTTATGCAATAAAGTATTTAACTAGTTTAGAATGAAGGATGATTTCAAGAAAAAGGGGCAGTGGGGAGATCAGGAGATTGTTGTGTTAGAGTTCTATGAAGGAAAGTTTGCCCTGGCAGAGGTGCTAGCCTATATAGAATTTTTGTTGACAGGGAATCTACTATGTGCTTCAAATGTTACATACACATGCATGTTGTCAGGAGCAGTGCCAATGGTGTCTGCCCCGCCCCCTCTTTGAAATAACATGTGTGCCCCCAAAACACTATGTTTTATGCATAATGCTGTGCCCTCAAATTCTTATTCCATCCAGGTCCAGATATGCACCAAAAATCATTCACATCACATTTTTCTTGCTTCCCCCTTCCCCTTCCCCCCACTATTATTGGCCCCCCCAGACCTGGGCACAACCCTGACATGTGGGACCTTGTTTTTTTGTCCCATCTTAATGACAATTTTTCATAAATAAAATACAATATATACTAATGTCCAAAAGAAAGTATACACTGTGCATTTCGTGCTGCATCAACCAAAGTCGTTTTCCATCATATGCGGCATTTGAGTACAATGTCAATTTGTTTCGCTTTTTGATTTTGCTTAGAAATGTTGAGTTTTGACGCAAGAGACAAACTCAGTAATGTTTTATCAAATGTTTTTAATCTTTTAATCTAAATAAAACTTAGTCATATTTTTAGTGCGTATACTTTCTTTTGGACATAGTAGATACCTATAGATACAATAATCAACAGTGACTAAAAAGTGCCTTACTTATATGTTTAAATTACAAGAAAGGTAAGGTGGGTTGCATTAATTTCATGAAGTAATAAGTTCTTGTTTTACAATTTGATTTTCAATAGACAATACAGAGATGCTATAGGACTAAATACATAGCAAATCATACAGCACAGACAGTAGGTTACAACCCATACAGCACAGACAGTAGGTTACAACCCATACAGCACAGACAGTAGGTTACAAACCATACAGCACAGACAGTAGGTTACAAACCATACAGCGCAGACAGTAGGTTACAACCCATACAGCACAGACAGTAGGTTACAAACCATACAGCACAGACAGTAGGTTACAACCCATACAGCACAGACAGTAGGTTACATACCATACAGCACAGACAGTAGGTTACAAACCATACAGCACAGACAGTAGGTTACAAACCATACAGCGCAGACAGTAAGTTACAACCCATACAGCACAGACAGTTGAATACAAACCATACAGCACAGACAGTATGTTATAACCCATACAGCACAGACAGTAGGTGTCATTTTTGACTTACCTAAAGGGAATGATGAACACATCAAGGGAAACGCTAATAGATAGCTCTGTTCTCCAAGGAAAGACATTACTTGATAAACATCAGACAAAATAGAGCATGTTGCAGATACTTTGATTAGTTTGAAGTGTCAAATTCTATCAAATTCTAAAATTATTTTTACATATTATAAAAAATGCATCAAGTGTCACTTAAAAGAAAGATAACTCTCATCCCATTAGCAAATGATCTGTTATATTGTGATGTTAATACAAAGGATATTGGATTAAAGACATTAGACAAAAGATTTAAAATTAATGATTTTAAAGGCTGTTTATCATTTTACATTTTAGTCACTTCAACTCAGCATGTAATTTATTTGCAATTTCTTTCATTTAGGATGTAGGAACTTTTAAAGTTTTAAACTGTCATTTAATAACATGGCTTTTACATGTATATTCATTTAATATTTTTGCTTAACAAAAACTTGATTCTTTTGGCCTGTGATGGGAAATTGAAATAGTCTTTATGTTTTCCTTTACTTGTATAAAAAAATAGCCAAATTTTTTGTTGTCAATATATCTAAAAAGATGAAGAGAAAGAGAGATATAGAGGCAAGTTTCCTGTGAAAGAAACATTCTAGACAATTTACAAAAAAAAATGTAAGTGTCAGATGACTAGAAAGACCTGATTTTCTTCCAAGAATGGGTTGGGACTGAACTATATTTTTTATCATTGAGACATTAATAATTCTAGATTAAATGATATCAGTGGAGGACAACCAGCTTATTATTCGTGTAATAACCTATGTTGAGTTGGTTCAACGATAAATCTCTTGCACTAGTAGCTTTTCCACCAAGGGTGAAAGTTAGCTCCTTGCAGGGATTGAGTGTTTTCACTGGTGATGCTACTGACTTGCTACCAGCAGTAAGAATTGTCAGTGGAATTTCTCCAACCTGAAAACTATTCAGTCTTGATTACCCCGATCATTGGTCTATTAAGTGTCTTGTTTATCAGGAACACTATATTTCAATGGAACTGAAGTCATATTAAAGCTAATTTTGATTCTTCTGTTTTTAGTGGAAACATACTTATTATTATCTCCTTTTGGCATATGGGGTGGGGGTGGTTGGATGGCCGAATGGTTAGCACGCGCGTGCTGTATCATAAAGCCTGTCATTGAGTCAACTGGCGTGGTTTCGAATCCCTGGTTGTATGTGACAAGGAGTAGGGTTGTCTGTCCAACCTCATGGGTTTTCTCCAGGTCCTCCAGTTTCCTCCCACTACTAAAGACCCCTACGCGGAATCAAATTATTGAAATAAAATTAAACCATATGTTAGTCCCAAAATGACCCTTGTTTGTATCGAGTGGACATTAAACCCCATTGCTCTTCCTCTCTCTCTTTTGGCATATTTTCTCTTATGAGCCTTTTGGCGAACTCCTAAACCTGACATCTTTGCAGTCATGAATTTCAATCTAAAGATTTTACTTGAATAAGGGTTGGGAGGACCAAGCTTAACTGTGTGAAGTCTATAAAGATAGTGAATTGGCAAATATATAACCGAGAATCGAACAGAGGAAATCGGATAACATTTATAGTGAAAGTAGCATTTTAATATGTTGTATTGAGTTGATATTTTACTTAGCCCATGTTTAATTTTCGTTTGTGGCGTTCAGATTCAGTTATTTTTTTGTTTTTAATTCAAACGATAAAACAAGGGCAAGTTCAGCAGCCCCACAGTGGATGTTTATTGCAGTGTCACATTCTTACATAAAATCATGATTTGATAGTAGATGTCTTCAGAATTGATTACCCATAATGATACTGTTGAAAATTTAAATAAACACACACAACTCTATGCGACTCCACAGGACCATTGTTGGTTCCTTCAGTCAACCAGATCTTTTTAATTACATACAAATTTTATAATAATAAATGAAAGATCAATTTCACATCCTCTAGACCTGTTAGGTTAAAGCCCCTCCCCCTCAGCCATACCCGCTGCAGTAGCTTGGTCTGCTCGGGTATGGGACTGGCTCACTAACCAAGTGTTGGCTGAGGACGTTCCTCAGGATTTTCCTACCTGGTCTCCCATTGTTGTTGGTGTAGGATAGATGGCCTGGCAAGGAAGATGTCTAGTCGTTCAGATGGAACAAAACTCAGATATCCACCAGTGTACTTGTTGGCATTTACATACAGCACCCATCACAGATGGAATTCAGTGGATATTAGTAGAAACCATGATGTTTGTCCAAATTTCCATCATAGCACACTACTGAATGGTTGACTTCATTAGCCCAGTTGGAGCAGAACAGAAAAATGTTAAAACCCATTTCAATTTGTCATTTCTTACTGAAGCACGGGTTGTACTTTTGTGAGTTTGAATTTTGTAATTCGTGATTGTTTGTAAACATTGATATCTTTTAGAATTAAAATCTTCAATTTCAGTCTGCTTCGGAACTTAATATTCCGATATGTTTTTCAAGTACAGTTCAACTTCAGCTAAAATCATAGTAGTGTATACAGCCCTTAGTTTTGTGTGGGAGAAAACACTATTATTGCATAAATGTATTTTGTTGTTTAAAAAAAAAATGGTGGAATCAATTTTTAATGTTTTATTATCAATAGTCAAATTTCAATATCAAGGTAATCTGTTATTTTTATGGATTTCTGTACAAAAAAAATATTTTGATATGGATGTGAAAAAAGACATGATTATATAATTTATCTTTATAGATTTTTTACTAAGTACTCCCTCCCTCATAGCCATTGTTTTTATTTCTAGGTCAAAAAATAAGATGTCATGTTAAGGAAACAGTCCCATTTATAGTTCAATATTTAATCTTTAAATATTACTATAGATGCAGGAAACTGAAATGTCTATACATACATGTATATTGATCGGCGATTGTCTAAACATGTAACCTTTATTGAAATGCTATAAGATCTACATATCAGGAGTTTGTTTAAATGTTATAACACATATCAATGTTTATGTCCATCTGTTATTAACTTCGCTTTCAGTGAAATGAGGTTTAACGTCCTACTTTTCTGTACCCGCTGGGCTAATGATGAAGGAAGTTGAATTTCTGTACTTTATTCTGGACTCAGAGCATAGTAAAGTCACACATATTAACTTTCAGTAGATTTCAGGGTTGGAGAGGGTGCTGGGGCATTGGCAAGTGGTCTATTCAAGTAATTTTCTTACATGGCTGTATAAAATTATATACAGTGTGTCTTTCCTATTAGGTGATTCGGAACAAAAAGTTGATGATAAATCCAATTATTGTCAAAGTTATATTCTTAGGCCAAGAGATTTTTATGATAGTCTCTGTACATTATGCTTCTACCCATTTTGAATGATAGAGCACGGAGAGATGAAGACTATCTTATATAATCTACATCTAATCCCTGTTCTAATCCACCATTACGGTACTATATCCATTCATACTAAACCGCCATGTTAGAACATAATTTCAAAGAAAAGTGTTTTTTTTGCAATGTGAAAAACCTGGTTGCGTTGGTGTTGAGATTGATTGAGTTATCTACAGATAAAGCCTACGTAGAAACCTAATTATAATATAGTAAGTTGTTTTATGTGTCATCGCTGTAGTAAAATTTGTGAAATTGTTTCTAATGCGAACAATTGAAACCTTTAAGTCTATTTTTCGTCATTTTCATTTTTAGGAAATTATCAAATTTTCCACCACTAAATGTTTATTTATAAGTACTCAAATTGGTTAGGTGGGACTGGCATCAGGGGCGTGGTGACCCATGATTTTGCATGAGAAACAAGATCCTGTCCAGGCCCCCTAAAAACAATATTAATATGTGTGTGTGTGGAGGGGGGGGGGGGGGTCCCTCTTGGTGACACCAGGTAATATTGGGTTGTGTGGAACATGCTAGAGTCGATTTGTAGCATATCTGACTCACGGTATATGTTTAACACTGGTTGAGCATTATTATTATGATTATTAACAGCTATTGTACTTTAAATATACATATTAACAACTGGGTCATAAATAAGATAAGATGTTTATTGCATCAAAATGTCCATTATGGACAAATATGACTAATAATTTTGGGACCTAGTAATTTGTCTACTAACAGTTGGACAATAAATATATATAACCAATAACTATCGGACCTTACATGCCCATATGACACTGATTTACATTTCTTAGTTACTGATGTACATGTAATAACAAAACCCACTGAAGACAGACACTTTTTTGCTTTTTGCCTGTCTGACTTGGTGCATTTATGTGGTATACACTGTGTATATATTATATTACATTTTTTCTTTCTTTTTCTCTAACAAATGTTTTGTGATGTCAACATTAATAGATTTTTCTTTGCATTTTCTCTTTAATTTCATAGTCAGTGTGTGTGTTCCTTATGTGTTTTTATTGTGATTTTTGATAAATGAATTAAAGTAGTCAAAGAGAAAAATCTAGCTCTGATAACAGAAACCGAATATATTTAATGATCCGTGGGCCTTAGAATTACATTTATAGATAACCTATAGGCCTACTAGGCACAACATGGAAGTCTCAGCAATTCTTTTTTGATTCTTTTGATGTCCAGAAATACTGTTTAATTAACATCTAACACATTGGAGTTCCATTAAAACACCTTTGGCGGTTAGAATTCAAAATAAAAGTAGGCGGTAGTGCCGCTGTCCAGACAAAAATAGTCAATACTTATCTAACACATTGTAGAACACATAAAAGAACCCTTGACAGTTAGATGAAGAATAGATGAAAATGATGCTGTTTAAATAAAACTAGCTGGGATCTATAGGTAGCGGGTAGTCATCCCAGATTTCTTTCATGAAGCAACTAGTTTCGTTCAGTTTGAACTCATCAGTCTTAAGTGAAATTGTGCGTCTGTTTCCTTTATATAGTCATCGGTTACCACAGCACAGATAGACCGGTGCAGTTCTGTATCACCGGAGCAAAATTAAGCTTTATGACACACTGCATCGGGTATATTCATCTTCATTAGCCCAGAAACAAAAGTAAGGTGTTAAATCCCATTTCATTTCATTTACAATCGATAATTGAGAACAGCTTTGTTTTGTTTTAAATTTGGATCAACAGAGTAATTAAGTATTGTAGCTTAAAATATCAACACTGCTCTTTGAATCTTCTATCTTTTAAGAAACCGTAAATCTAAGATGGCAGATAATACCTTCAGTTTTTTTTTTTGCAAAGTGCAACTGCATTTTCAACTTGCATCAAGTTGGATAAAAAAAGTAATTTTTCTTATGTATTCTTATCTAGAATACTACACATTAAACATATCAATTAAATCTTAACTAAAACAATGGCAATTTGTGTACAGTGCTGGAAGTTAACGAGATTCAAAACTAATTATTCTTATAGATAATGCCTTGACTAACCTGACAACAACAGAAATAAAAATCTTCTCTAGATTGAATATTTTTGGTTAACATTTACAAAAATGTGAAGTGTGTTTATCAAGGAATGGAGCTAAAGAATGATAAAAAAAACCCCACAAAATATTTTAGACGTGCTGGTTATATTTTAATACGCATGTACTATGGTCATTATATTAATCATTTTGGGGTGGGGTTGAAATAGCGTAGGTGCTTTACTATTTGAAATAAGTACATGATCATCGTGTTAATCATTGAGGGGTGGGGTGGGTCAAGCGTGGGTGCTTTTGATCAGAGATCAGAAGTCACTGGGTCAGGAGGCATGCATTCAAACTCAGGCTTGTATGTGACCAGAAGTAATACCTTTTGTGAGTTTTCTGAAAGTTCTTTGATTTCCACTCACTCCCGAAGACACCTATAAACTAGTGAATTATTGGAAAAAAAGATATATCATATGTTAATCCCCAAGGAATAGTGTCTAGTTGTTCAGATGGTATGGAAAACGGATGTCATGCACACACGTTAATTAGCATAGATATAAAAGAATGCTTGCCAGTTGGAATTCAATAAAGAGTAGGCTGAAAGCCTGGTTAGTGCAAAAAAAGTAGCAAGTTAAACTCCCATTTCATTTCACCATGATGCCCATGAAAAAGACAGATATTAGATCAGTATTACCTGTTTGACAAGTGGTTAATGTGTAATTAATGTTGGCAGTATTAGAAGGGAATGACTGGACAATATTAACTGTAGACTAGAGGTCAGAAAGAAATGAATAAACAGTATTGACTGTAAACAAGAGGTTAGATGGGAATGAATGTGAGCAGTATTAAAAGTGAGTGAATGTGGTCAGTATAGACTACTTATGAAACATAATTAACGGGGTTTTAAATGGTATTTGATATTAAAGTAGCGTCTCCAAAGATTTATCAGTACTTAATGATCATGAGGAAAATATTTACAAGACAGTATTTATACACCCACATAGAAATGTGGTCTATATTGTCGTCGCCCCCGTCTGTCGGTCCGTCGTCCACAATTTCTTTGAAATTAATATTTTTGTTGTTTACATAAGTGAAATAAAGAAGTCTATTTAATTTCCATTAATTTCTTCTTGAGTTATGGCCTTTATTTCACTTTATTGCACCTTGTGAACACTCTAATGACAAAAATTATTATCCAATCTGTATGAAATTTATGTGCATCTTTTACATTACTGAAATAAAGAATCCTATTGAATTTCAGCAATTTCCATCAATTGTTATTGAACCTTGAGAATGCTCGAATGACGGAAGATATCATCTGATCTGTATGAAATTTATATACATCATTTAAATTAGCGAAACAAAGAAGCCTATTGAATTTCAGCAATATCCAATAATTACTTCTCAAGTAATGAGCTTTGTTTTACTTTGTTGAACAATGTGAACGCTCGAACGACAAGTAATCGTATGATCTGTATGAAATTTATATGCATTATTTAAATTAGTAAATCAAAAAATATTGTCGAATTTCAACAATTTTTGTATATTACTTCCAGAGTTAAGGCCCTTGTTTCAGTTTGTAGCACCTTGTGAACCCTCAAAGGATGAAAATTATAATCTGATCTGTATGGAATTGTCTTGTAAATGCCCCCAATTACCTACAAAAGATTAAATATGCAACAACCCTTATTGACCGCTTGGACCATTTTGCTGCTGTGTGCATATGTTTCGTTGCCCGGCAACCTATCTTTAATTACATTGAACAACATCTTTTTATGAATGATCATATTAATTTCTGATAATATACTTTCCTCATTTTTAGTCACAGGAGCATAATATGTGTGTTATTTTCAGTGTTTTATCTTTCAAAAAAAGATTTTTCATGTATTTAAATTGCATTTGTGGATGATATTAAATTCCTTAGATAGATGAAAATAGGATTATATATAATAATTTTCTTTGACATGGCTGTTTTTGCGTGCGCTGCACAAATGTCAGAGTTTTTGATCCAAGTTTTTTAAAACGTCCTACTTTTTTGCAAGTACTCCTGGACGTGAAGACAGGCTAATTTAAAATATACAGTTTTAAAGGGACATTGCCAAATAAATTCAGCAAGTCGTCTGCCTGTTCCCCATAGTGAGCATATCTGTGTCAGGCCAACGGAACACCTTGGCTATTGAACAATCCTTTTCATGTATGTGGAAAAAGTTCAGTCAGTGGACTGCTGTAGTTTTGTGTGATAGGTCAAAAGTTCGAATCCAATCGATAGTGAACTCTCAGACTGTTTCTTTCCCAAATAGATGAGAAGTGGTATCAAGTCTTCTAAAATGAGTAAATATACCCTGTTTAGTACACAACATCTGGTATTCCTTTCCTAGCTGGGTGTTTGAGATCATCTCTGCATATTAGATGACATTTTGACATTTGAAGACAGTATTAGTCCTTGAAGACTTAACAGCCTTTTAAGGTATTGTCTGACCAAGCCATGCTGTTGATAGCTTGAAACTATAGGTATAGATATTGCAACATTGATTTGGAACTAGAACTGCGAAGCAGTAATGACGGGTTTCACCGGTGCCACGTTACCCTTGAACTTATGTCACTTCCGGTACCAATGAAACCGTTAAACAGGTTTCCACATAAGCATTGCACACATGAAATAAAATGGACGCAGAAACAACCAAATCCAGCAATCAATTCATTTGCTACATGTCAGTGATCCTGTCAAAATTACATTACTTCCGGTGATAATGAAAATGTTAAATTGGTTTATGAAATCAGAAATAGCATCATCACATGTTGAAAATTTTATGTAAATCCTATAATAATTGCCACCTTTATAGACCAAAAACCTTGAAAAATGACTTGTAGAAAATCGCCTATTTCTCTGCAACCGTACAAGTTAGAAACCATTTTGAGGTATCTGTATGATCGAATGAGTTCATTCTATTTGTTGATTGGAATCAAATATCATAATTTTAAAAACATTACAAATCTGATTCATTTGAATAAAATATCTGTTTTGAAGGCTAAAAATACAGTTTTTGCCAAAATGACGTTACTTCCGGTGATAATGAAAATCTTAAATTACTTGTATGATATCGTAAATGGCATTATGTATCACACAGTGAAAATTTCATGAAAATCGAATAATAATTGACACTTTTATTGACAAAAAAACCTTAAAAAGTGACCTGTTGAAAATTGCCTATTTCTCCGCAACTGAACAAGTTAGAAACCATTTTGTGATATCTATATGATCGTAAGGGTTCATTGTATTAGTTGATTTGAATCAAATATCAAAATTTTAAACAAATAACAAATATGACTCATTTGAATAAATTACTGGTTTCGAAGGCTATAAATACAATTTTTGCCCAAATTACGTCATTTCCGGTGATATTGAAAATGTTAAATTGGTTTGACCTAGTTAAAATTGACATTACACATCAAATGGTGTCACTTTTATGAAAATCGAATAATAATTGACTCTTTTACAGGCAAACTAGCGTAAAAAGTGACTCATGCAAAATTGCCCATTTCTCGGCAACTGCGCATATTACAAATTAATTTTCACATACATTCTCTCCGTATAGATTATTGCTACGAGTTTATGAAAGTTACGAAGTAATATTTTAAAATATGAAAACGCTGGATGGGTTGTAAATAGCTTAATTTTACACCTTTTTTCACCTTTTAATCGAAATAGCCCGAAAACGGAATCGAAATTAAAAAAAATGGTCCCAACATTTTGTGCGCCTTTAAAGGGCGCACAATTTCAGTTATACCAGATTTGAAAAAAATAATATTTGCTTTCGAAAAATGGTACCTAACTGTCAAAATTGTAGTTTTTTGTCAATTTACGCCACTTCCGGTGCCGACAGATAACACTATTGGTAACAAAAAAAATGACAATTGAGACAACGGGGCATATGAACTTTGTTTTATACAAATCGAACAATAAATAATTAATCTAGGACTGAAAAACTGAATTAGCCAATGGGGGCCAAGGAAAATTACCGAGACAAAAAATTTTCACATTTTTGCCCAAGTCAGAGGACTCGTTATATTTGTGTAAAACACGATTAAAAAATATTCATAAATAAAAAAGTTTTTTGTAAAAATTTAAATTTTCTAAATTTAGCGCCTAATATCTGCGAAGATTTGTCGAAAATCAAAAATCAAAAGTAGCGTAGCTATGTGCCCCGTCTCCGGCTATGCCAAAATGCATCGAAAGTTAAAATCCAATGATTATTGTTAAAATTACTGCAATATTTCTAAAAACGATAGCTTCGGTGATTTCGGACATTTCGCATTGTCGCAGAACGTTCAAAATAGCTTTATCCTCTAAGTCACACCCACTTTTCCGATAAAACCGAAGAAATCGTAACGATCCGACAATCAGTTGCTGAGATCTACTCAAAACAAAAGAAGAATAATAATAATAAGAACTAGAACTGCGAAGCAGTAATGACGGGTTTCACCGGTGCCACGTTACCCTAGAACTTATGTCACTTCCGGTACCAATGAAACCGTTAAACAGGTTTCCACATAAGCATTGCACACATGAAATAAAATGGACGCAGAAACAACCAAATCCAGCAATCAATTCATTTGCTACATGTCAGTGATCCTGTCAAAATTACATTACTTCCGGTGATAATGAAAATGTTAAATTGGTTTATGAAATCAGAAATAGCATCATCACATGGTGAAAATTTTATGTAAATCCTATAATAATTGCCACCTTTATAGACCAAAAACCTTGAAAAATGACTTGTAGAAAATCGCCTATTTCTCTGCAACCGTACAAGTTAGAAACCATTTTGAGGTATCTGTATGATCGAATGAGTTCATTCTATTTGTTGATTGGAATCAAATATCTTAATTTTAAAAACATTACAAATCTGATTCATTTGAATAAAATATCTGTTTTGAAGGCTAAAAATACAGTTTTTGCCAAAATGACGTTACTTCCGGTGATAATGAAAATCTTAAATTACTTGTATGAAATCGTAAATGGCATTATGTATCACACAGTGACAATTTAATGAAAATCGAATAATAATTGACACTTTTATTGACAAAAAACCTTAAAAAGTGACCTGTTGAAAATTGCCTATTTCTCCGCAACTGAACAAGTTAGAAACCATTTTGTGATATCTATATGATCGTAAGGGTTCATTGTATTAGTTGATTTGAATCAAATATCAAAATTTTAAACAAATAACAAATATGACTCATTTGAATAAATTACTGGTTTCGAAGGCTATAAATACAATTTTTGCCCAAATTACGTCATTTCCGGTGATATTGAAAATGTTAAATTGGTTTGACCTAGTTAAAATTGACATTACACATCAAATGGTGTCACTTTTATGAAAATCGAATAATAATTGACTCTTTTACAGGCAAACTAGCGTAAAAAGTGACTCATGCAAAATTGCCCATTTCTCGGCAACTGCGCATATTACAAATTAATTTTCACATACATTCTCTCCGTATAGATTATTGCTACGAGTTTATGAAAGTTACGACGTAATATTTTAAAATATGAAAACGCTGGATGGGTTGTAAATAGCTTAATTTTACACCTTTTTTCACCTTTTAATCGAAATAGCCCGAAAACGGAATCGAAATTAAAAAAACTGGTCCCAACATTTTGTGCGCCTTTAAAGGGCGCACAATTTCAGTTATACCAGATTTGAAAAAAATAATATTTGCTTTCGAAAAATGGTACCTAACTGTCAAAATTGTAGTTTTTTGTCAATTTACGCCACTTCCGGTGCCGACAGATAACACTATTGGTAACAAAAAAAATGACAATTGAGACAACGGAGCATATGAACTTTGTTTTATATAAATCGAACAATAAATAATTAATCTAGGACTGAAAAACTGAATTAGCCAATGGGGGCCAAGGAAAATTACCGAGACAAAAAATTTTCACATTTTTGCCCAAGTCAGAGGACTCGTTATATTTGTGTAAAACACGACTAAAAAATATTCATAAATAAAAAAGTTTTTTGTAAAAATTTAAATTTTCTAAATTTAGCGCCTTATATCTGCGAAGATTTGCCGAAAATCAAAAATCAAAAGTAGCGTAGCTATGTGCCCCGTCTCCGGCTATGCCAAAATGCATCGAAAGTTAAAATCCAATGATTATTGTTAAAATTACTGCAATATTTCTAAAAACGATAGCTTCGGTGATTTCGGACATTTCGCATTGTCGCAGAACGTTCAAAATAGCTTTATCCTCTAAGTCACACCCACTTTTCAGATAAAACCGAAGAAATCGTAACGATCCGACAATCAGTTGCTGAGATCTACTCAAAACAAAAGAAGAATAATAATAATAAGAATAATAATTTTAACAAAAACAATAGTGTTTCACACAAGCTACGCAGTGTGAAACCCTAATAATAATTTTAACAAAAACAATAGTGTTTCACACAAGCTTCGCAGTGTGAAACCCTAATAACTGCTCATTGAGTTATAGCTAAGGCTCGTTAACCAAGAGGCACAAGATGATGGATTTGCCAAGAAATAGTGCATGGAATGGTGTGAAGTAATCTTTGACAGTTCAATAAAGAGTAGGCAGAAAGGCCTCTCCCTGGGTAGAATTTCCCACCCTGATCAGCAGTGAATATTCGCTATGCCACTGCAATCACTGAGAGGGATGTGATTGATGCAGGTTAATGAGCTTGCAATATTAACTTTGTTCCTTCTTCAAATTAAATTCTAGAACGTTTTTTTTTTTTCAAGTATTAGAAAAATAGATATAGGTGTTTGAAGTATATCTAGATAAAAGATATATCCTATTAAGTGTAAATGGGAATATAAAATGAGTAAAAGGAACCATTCTGCCCGAACCAGTATATGTCACAACATCTTCAGTAAATAATGCACCACCATAGGGCCAATGATCAACGATGTGTGATGTGCACTGATGTAATGTCAGCATACTTGAACTTATAAAGATCAGTCATCTTATACAGAGGTACAAGATGGCGTTTACCAATACCTTTGTGAAACAGATTGATAATTTCCCTCAGAGCACACACTGTGTGGCAAATAAGTTGTTATACAACCCCATGTCATGTCATTTTATTTCTTAAAAACACTTCATTTTTCATGAAGAATATTCCTGTCAAAAATTAGACGCAATATTTTTTTTTATCACAACAATAAACAGTTTGCCACATTATTAGCACTAGTTAATAATAAATCCATATTATTTAAGACAGAAAAAAAATTGACATTTTACATGTAATAAAATATAGGTGACATCATCTGCGATTGTTCAATTCTTTTGTCACCCGTTAAGGTGCCGTTTGAAAGTTTTATCGCATAAAATTGCTATATGACGCCAATGATAATTTCACTTTACACGCACATATGTGTCACAGAAATAAACAAATTCATTTCGTGGACAATGTGTTATTATTTTTTCTCCTGTATTTTCTCTTCTATATTCATGAATATTATTAGTGGAAAAAAAAAAAAAAAATTCCACTCCAAATTACAATAAATGAGGTCCCGTGTTCTTAGTGTCAGCCTTTATTTAATTGTTTTAAATATTTTTACCATAAACTTTTTTTTTGCATTTTTAGTAATTTTCTAAATTGAATTGTGTGGCAACTGTTAGGACATTTCATTTATCCAACAATCATCTCAGTTTTTTTTAATACTTTTGATCTTAACCATGCATATTCATATTATTCAAACTATGAAATGGAGTATTTATGACATTAAAATTCATAGTTTAGTGATAATACAAAAGAAAGATATTATTTTAAAATGGATATTGAATACTGATAAGTAAGATCTCTGCGTATTATCATATCATATCCTATTAAGACAAGATATAATGCACATATTGAGGTTACTATTACTTGAAATGCTGTAAAAGAAAATTGTGCCACATTTTTACTAAAATCCTTTACAGGAATATCTCTGCATATTTTTAGTGCCACATTTTACTAAAAATTAAGTTTTTAAAAATTATTGAAAGACACCCAAAAATATCTTGGTATTTTTTCATATCCTTGAAATAATTTCCTAGTAAATATTGTGGGTTAAAGTAGTTTTCCGAGGTTAAATGACAATTTTGAATGTTCTAATTAGTCAGTAAATTGCTTAAAGATGTTATTTATAATTCTGGTTTTAACTGATAAAGAAAGGGAATGGTTTGTACTTACTAACGCCAAGATCACCTGCTGGTATTACATTAATATCGTTTATTAGAAAAATATTGAAATGATGCTGTATTTTATTTCATGCTTTTACTAATAATAAGAGTATTAGTAAATATACTTAGGTTAAGTTTTATGGTTTTATGCTTAATTTAAAAAAAAAAAAAATTCAGAGCTAAGTGTAGTAAAATGTCTCCTATTTGAATTTTGAATTAGATCTTTGTAAAAATTTTACAATTCCAATATTTTGCAATTGTGGTTTATAATTTACTAGTATTTTGTACAGTTAGTCATAAAATGGTTCTTGACCCAAAATCCACTGATATTGATCTACAAGCACCTCTTGCCATTCAAAATTTTACAAATATTTTCTGGAATCGTTCATTTTTTACTAAGGATGAATCAATTTCTTAGTTAGTTGTTTGCCCCAGCCATTAAAAAAATGATATACTGTATGCTCTAAAAGAATGTTTTTTCAAATTCAAGTTATTGCCCTTGTGCATTGTATATCACAAAATAGAGTTCTTGCTTAGCTTCTAAACCCAGCTCATAGAGATATCAATGTTTAATTAGATCTGCTTCTTCATCTGCAATAATGCACATTGTTTGTATTTCAGAAATAAGTAAAAATTATTTTGCATTTGTTTTGAATTCATTCCAAGTTAAGTTTTACCACAATCCTATTAAGAAAGACAAAACAATTTTTCTTACATAAGCCTGAGAAATTCTCTAATAACTTCAATTGTACCAGTTATCTATCTTGATTAAGAGATGTGTCAATTAGCAGTAACCAGTAGTAACATGTAACAGATAGCAGAAGTTAGTGCAACATTTTTCCCCTCGTTACTAGTTGGACCAATTTATCTGAATTATGCTGTATGAACAATGTTACGCGAGAGTTCAAAGCATTTAATCGTATGTTACAACAATTGTACGACTGTTAAATCTCCAACCAGTATAAATACCATGATTATACATCTTGAAACAAAACATTCAGTTTCTTGAAAACTTCAATTCTGATGAGTAAATGGGTTTTGAAACAAAAATGGATTCATTGGGTATTTGCAAGGGTTGAGATTCATGATCTAGTGACAGCCCTCAGGTTAAAACTGAATACATTTTTGGCATAGATGAAATAAAATGAAATGTGGTTTAACTTTTGGCAGAAATAAACAGGAGACAAAATAAGCAGCTCAGTTTGCTCATCAGATTTTCGTCATTCGCTACACAAAATGCCTATGAAGAGCAAAAAATTGTGAATGAAAAAAAAATGTTGAAATGACATTTTCTCATTAAAACAGCAGAAAATTTATGTTATCGAATAAAAAAACTGCTCTGAAAATAAAAAGTTTAATTTGTGTCCGGGAGGAAAAAAGGTCTTAATTTTTCTAGGCTTGAAGGCATTAAAAACAAAATGTTTTGAATTGTGTGTTTTAATCTGAATGCTAGCAAGCATTAAAGAAAAACGTTTTAGAAAGATGAGCCTCCCATTGCCTCGTAAATGTCACCATCATTTATAATATACAAAAAAATTGTTAGCTGTAAATGGGAAGTGGTATCAGGTGTTTTAACACAAAGCATATTCAATCAATCATTACTGATAGCCGATTTGAGTAGTAGTTCGTAAATGACATGATAATACAGTGTTCAAAATTAAACATGGCAAAAATGAAAAGCCATGGTAAATGCCGAATCAAATGCTGGCTGCTACGGTTCCTGACAGAACACAGAATGTCCAGATAATTGTTAATAATATATTGTTTCGACCATACCCACCAATGCCAAAAGTTCATATGATACATGTGCATAGGTCACAACCTTTCCAGATCACCTGACAGTTATTAAATAGTAGTATTTAACGTTACAATTTCATATTTTCTAAGAAAGTCAAAACATAATTATTTCTATGTCTTTTGCTCAATAGGTTGTCAACTCAGTATTATATGATCATCGGTTATCTTTCTCACACTTAAAAATCTTCACACCGGAAATAATAACACAATTACCTCCCAATTACCTCCCTGGTTTTCCTATTCCCCACCATGGAATAGCCATCTTCAAACATTTGAATTTGAAGTTGAAAATGATATTTTTGACAATTTCTCAACTGGCAATAGTGAATTATAGGATTAATAGGATTATTCTTTAACAAGGTAGGACTGTTTATAGATACCATCTATTTTAGGGCTTTATTTTAATACATTTTAAAAATATAACTTAAAAATATGAAATTGTAACTTTAATGTTGACCTCCACACGTAGGTTTTATCACAGAAGTGGGCTATAAGATATAATTTTAAATAATGTTAGTTTTTTATTCACATGCTGACAAAGACACAGGTTTACAATACTTTCCTATCAAGGGAATTTTGTTTTGTGAAACAATTGCAATTATGGCTGTACATTGAAGTTGCACACATTGAGGACATTCAACTAATCATTACTTGAAATGAATAGATTTACATAATGCTTCAACAAAATATGAAATGAAATGGGCTTTAACATTCTACTGCTTTGCACTGACTGGGCTAATGATGACTGGCATAAACCATGAGGTGTGCTATGAAGGGAATTTTCTCCTAGGCACTGGCACTACTCTTATTTTGTATTCCAACGGTCAAGGGATCTTTTAACCAGTTTGAATGTAGGACCTCTGTGTGTTCGTCCCAACTAGCAACAAAATGTACTGTACTACAAAAACATAAGTACCGGATTAAGTGACATTGAAAGTCATTGTAAGGATAAGGGGTCCCGCCTTTGAAAACCGTCCCTAAAGGGTTACATCTTTTGTCTAAGAGTTCTATAATGAAGGATGCTACTTGAAATGCTCCATGCTGTTAAAAATTAACTTACCAATTTTATGTTGTTTGATTAAATGAAGAAAGCGTGAAAAAATATTGAACATTTCATACATATAGCAATATTTTGATTCTGGTAGTACTGGATGACTTGTGTCAATTACATCTTCATCATATTGAATGAGATCAGGTAGGAAGTACCAATTCTGCATTTAATTGAATATATGAATGGAATCATTATCAAGAATCTTAAGTCAAAACATTGATTTCTTTATTAATTAAAAGTATGTTGTTCATTAGTCATTAGTATTCAATCCTTTCATTCATATCAATAACTTAGAATGACCACCTATCTAATTTATCAGCATATGTTGACTGGCAACAAAACATACGCCCATAAGCAGTCAATTCTTCCAAACAGTTATGAGCTTAACAATTCAAAAAGATTTCAAAAAGATCCGATAATAATTGAAGTATCTTGTGTTAACAAGATTTTTGAACAAAGGGGAATAATTCTGGAAGTCATTGATATATCTGTAATATATTAAAATGACCCCTATCCAAATGAAAATGTGCTTCTAAATCAATGTTACTTTAAAAGGGAGAGAGAGAAATGGGGTTTAACGTCCACTCGACACAAACTAGGTCATTTTGGGACTAACACATGGT
Source organism: Patella vulgata (assembly GCF_932274485.2). Classification (NCBI taxonomy): domain Eukaryota; kingdom Metazoa; phylum Mollusca; class Gastropoda; family Patellidae; genus Patella; species Patella vulgata. The sequence continues at coordinate 14,366,266 of NC_065885.2, forward strand.
TTATTTTATTTCAGTAATTCGTTTGCGTGTAGGGATCTTTAGCAGTGGGAGGAAACCGGAGGACCCAGAGAATACCCACGATTTTGAACAATATTACTTTAAGGTTAACTTAGATATAATTAAAGCATTTGAGGTGTTACCAAGATTTTAAACAACGTGGAATAACTCTGGAAGTTATTGAAATATCTGTAATATATTAAATGATCCATCCAACTGGAAAATACCCAACAAAAACTCCTAAATCACTGTTACTTTAAGGTAAAACTTAGTTAAAGGTGCATACAGTTACTGGTAGTAACTAGGTTAAGAGTTTCCCAATGTATCGTTCCTTAACCAAATTAAGAAAGATACTGTGTCAGTAATAGCTGGAATATGTCATGACCTGTTACAAAAGGTAGTGTGTTATTGATCACCTGTACCATATTAGGAAGACAAAATTTAATTTCATTCTCAGCAAGTTCCGTAAGGCAAATTTTGACAGGTTTAACAGTAACGATAAATTGCATAAAGGACTTTGTAATTTGATCTTTGAATGATGAATTTCTGCAAACAGAGAACAAAACACTGAGTTTATTGAATTTTGTTTTCTAACAGAAACTTTATCAACATGAAGAAATATATTTACAAAGCAAAAAGAAGAAATTCGGAAGAAAATAGATAATCATTTATCTGGATTATGACTTTAAAATAATTTTTCTCAGAGCTGAAAATACATCTGTTTTTGTAAGTACAATAGAAGCATTGAAAACAAACAAAAAATGGTAATGATGTCCAGTAAAAACAGCAGGTAGGAATATAATGATGGAAATATTTGTAAAGATATGCAGTTGACTCTAAAATTTGATTTTAGTACATGCCTAGCTGAAACTATACTATCAAAAGAATATCACTTTCCCTGCTTTTCTGAAAAGAAATAATTGCAGAAGAAGAATTTATTTCAATGGAGTCCCTCGACTCACTGCAATAATCTCTGCAGAATTAATCTTGCATGTGAATCCTGCAACGACCTACGCAAATCTCACTTTTGCCAGCAATGACACATGATGTTGATTTTCAGCAGAAGATGTATTGGTATTTGTTACAAATTCCTGAGAGAGATGGGTTTTTCTCGGCAAATTAGTGCTCATTTCATTGTATGGAATGCAGTTTTGCCGTTAAAATAATTCAATTTGGTTTGACTAGTTGAGTAAAAATTCTGCGGTTATTATGCTCTGGTAGTTGTTGACAACATAGTTTAAATTGGGTATAATTTTGGTATATTTTATTCTAACTTACTATCAATATAAAAAAAAATTAACAAGGAAAATTTTCGGAAAATAATTCTAATATTTATTTTTGAATCCAAGCAAGGATATAATCCACCATTGATATTTTTCTGTTTTGTTTTCTTAATTAAATGTTAAATAATCATTTGGACAACATTGAGTTATGAATCCTTGAAAAATTAGATATTGTTCTAAAAATGCAAGAGACGGATCACAATGATAATAAAAAACAGTTTCCATTAAAATTGTAGGCTGGGCAAAACATTTTGCTGTCCAGGAAAAGGTTCTCTTCTGTTAAAAACTTGTTCTTATTCAGAATACACTTATATATTGTTGTCAATAAAGAAACTATATGTCTAAAAATAACCACCAAAGAATTTCGACAATTCAAGATTTCCCAAAATGCCATCCACACCTGAAGCGTAGAGGTTTTTACCTCAACCCTAACCCTGACCCTAATCGTTTGATATGAACAACAGACAGTATAATTTAAGGTGACAGCTAGCATGCATTGAACATAACAGGTCAATAACTCCTATAAATCTGCATACAAAATGTACATAAAAACATTAACTACATAGGAACTGTGCATAAACGTTCATCCCTGAGGCTTTACTGGATTTGTTGAGAGAAAAAAAACGTTACCCTTGATTGTTTTATTGCATTCTTTGTGCCAGTTACAAGTTTATGTCTTGAGTTTACTATTACTATATACAGTTCTCATTAATCAAGTTAGTAATGAATAATTTTAATAAAACAGTCTTATGCAAGACCTACACCATTCTTAGGCTAAAAATGAAATCGAGTTTAACATCATGCTTTTTTGCTCTCTCTCCAAGCTAATGAAGTATGAGGGAAATTTGGCCCGAACAGCAGCGCAATGGCTGACTCTTATTTTGAATTCTAACTTGCACCCAACTGGAAGAGGGTAAAGATAACCCGATACAGATATCCGTTATCATTTCGTAACAATGCTGAGTCTTAATTCTTTAATGTTGTTATTTATTACACTGATATTATTAATTAGATGGGAAGCTACAAAAGTATTCTTAAGAGAGGAGGGAGTGTGATGAAGACTCCCTTAAAAGAGAAGATTTGTGGAGCTGCTGGATTAAAAGCTGATCAATGCAGGGGGAGAGAGAGTAGACAAAATACAAGCAGACTGTAGAGTGGTATTTTAATGATCACTTTTGAGGTCTGAACGTAAAAAAGTACTAAGCAGGGATTATTCCATGACCTATAAGTTACGAAGGTGTGAGACGCTACAATACACATATACTGGTTGAGATTATGTAGTCATAGAAGTAATTTATATTCATATTAATATTTTTATTGTTAAAATGTGCTCAGTTCAGTATAAAAAGGGTTATATCAAAAAGAAGTTGTCTCACACTAAATAGTAACCTCATAGCTGCCTGTAAAACGATATGTATATTTATAACTTGGCGTTTAAAATTTGTCAAAAAATTTATTGCGACAGTTATGTAATTTGAAAGATATCCTCATAACTGTCTGCAAAACAATATGTATACCCAAATTTAAAATACAAATGGTTGTCATTAAATATCTGCATAAAAGGTCATTGGTACATTACCTAAGTTGAAAGATGTCCCCATAACTGTAGAACAATTCATATGTGTAGGTGGATGGAAATACATTTATCAGACGTTGAATTATTGCATTTGAAAGGTAATTACCAGCGATTAGTATTCTATTTTATAACAGACGTTTAATTTAAGGATCATATTAGGAAATTTACCTTGATTTCAGCTATTAAGGTTATTTATTGTCTATTATATTGATATTAAGGTGTGCAATATTATTATCGCTCTCACCAGCAGTACCTGAATTCTGAAGTATTATCTTCTGGTTATATATAGAAGCCTGTCATGTATTTAATCTTCCGGAAGGCCAAGTATTTTTCGGAGGAATTGGTCACTACATTTGGACCAGATTTGATTATCATTTAGATATATTTAACCATCTACATTACATTGGAAATTAATTAAGAAGCCACTGAACAGCAGTAGAGAATCATTTGGTAGAAATGCAGTAGAAAATCATTTGGTATAAATGCAGTAGAAAATCAATTGAAAGAAATGCAGTAGAGAATCAGTTGAAAGAAATGCAGTAGAGAACCAATTGAAAGAAATACAGAATTGGTTGGAATGCAGTAAATAACCATTGGAATTCAGTTGCAGATCAGTTGAAATTCAACAGAAGAATTAAATACAGGCTCTTAGACTATTAGAATGGTTTTATGTGTCTGTCACACTTTTTTGAACACAATGACTGCTTCTAATTGAGATCGGTATGTTCAAACTTGGTGTAGCAGTTCATTTATTAGGTGAATGTCTAGACAAAGTTTGATGATAAGCATTGTCTGCTTAGGCCAAGCTGAGATAAGTAATTTTATTTGTCAGTGCTTTGATTCTGATGAAAAGTGATGTATCTTATAGTTTTATTACATTTTAAACCTTGACAATTTATTTAATCACTAGCCTTTTCTGCATAGGTTAAGTAGAGATAAACAATTTGATTTCTTGATGCTTTACAAAACGATATTTGTGCAAGTAACTAAGAATTGTCATCTGTTTATTTTGATATTGACAAATAATTTCATTTAAATCCTAATTGTAAGGGCTTTATCACTCACTATGCATCTAACAAAGCATATGGTTAACACCCTCTTTGTATGTTTCTATATTAATAAATATGAATAAATTATAATACTACTTTATGTATGCAAGGTTGAACAGGGATTAATTCTACTCATGTTTCTGGCATGTGTCGTGTCATTCTGTGCCCACTACTTTAATTCTGCTGTTGGCTGGAAAAGATTGAAGAACTTTTAATTAATTTATTAAGCAAACTGATGATTAGATAAAACTATAAAATGGTTATTCTGTCCAATTGTCTGAATTTCATTTGGTTGTTTATTCTGTTCTATTACCGGAATAGCAGGGACAAAGCAGGTTTTTTTTTTGTTGTTTTGACTTATCGATGGAAAAAACGACATCGCCTGGGTTGTTATTAATGGAAAAAGGATTTGAATTATAATGAAATGAACCAAGATTTAGGATTACAATACTATTACATACCTTTCTTGATGTACAACACACCCATGCTGCTTCACAATGAATTGAGGACTGAGGTAGTGTAGCCATCAGGGCATTGGATTCAACTAGGAAGTTCCCAAGCAAAAGTCTCCCATTCAGCATTGTACATCATAGAAATAACCATGTGATTGTGTTAGCAAGACATTAAGACCCATTCCATTCCACACTTAACAGAATTATCAACGTTTACAGTTTCACAGTTCAAATACTAACCAGGGCAGAGAAGACCCTTTGCGATTTTTCATGCCTAATTCCCATATGCATAGTCATTTTGATGGGATGGAAAATTGAGGTCAACCTATTCCTTGACAATTGGAAATTGATTACTGCAACATGCTATCTGTGCAAAACTCTCTTTCCTAGCATTGCACACATGACCCATAGAAAAATAACACTTTGTTAGTCTCAAAATGATGAAATCTCCATTCCGATCTGATCCTATAAATGTGATTAGTTCTTAATTTATTTGAAGCAGTGTGTGACATGATTTCGGAATTAGTAAGGATTAATTCTGTCATATAGAGGTCGTGAATCCTATAGATTATAATTAGATCAAATGTTTGGTACACCTAGATTATATGAAATGAAATGGGGTTTAACATCCTCCCTCCTAGCTGCGACTGGCTAAATGAAGACAGGCATACAACATGCACTGTGCTATGAGGAAAAGTGGTGCTATGGTCAACTCTTATTTCGAATTCCAACTGTGAAAGCTTATTTTACATATATGGGCCTTTGTCTTTTATTCCCATCTCTACTACTATATACTGTCCTTGTCAGGACCTCTGTCAAAAATCCAACATCGGGAGCGAACCCAGAAAAACCAGCTTAGCTAACCAGAGTCTTATTCACTGAGCCACAAGGTTTCCAATCCTAATATAACACAAATACATTAATTACTGTTTACATCTGGTTTGTTTTATATCTTTTGTTAAATGATATAGCTATACTGGGGAAACCGAGGATGTCTTAAATCGACCTTTAATAATACTAACTGTTGAATATGCATATTCGTTTAGAAATTTGAAGTGTTTCAGTTACGGTACTTAGCTTACCGGTTCTCAATGATACCCATTGTTCACTCTCTATAACTTCACAAGTATTATTTTGATTACCAACCAATTTGAGAATAAGAGTCTTCAAATATTGTATTAGAGAAATATGGAGTCTTAGAGTCTTCAAACATTGTATTTGAGAAATATGGAGTCTTAAAGTTTTCAAACATTGTATTTGAGAAATAGGGAGGTTAAAAAGATTCATTAAGTTTGTAGATGACCATAATATATAGTCTGTTATAAACTTCATGCATATGTTGGATGTTGTTGGTTTTTATTGAAATAACAATATTGCTACTTTAAAGTGTCCGGTTAGTTAGATTTGACTATAGGTCATTTTCAGGAAAGGATAGTTTTCTGAAGTCATCTTGATTGACAGATGACCTCATGTTAGTATCTAGACTGTTGGGAATTTTCACTGTTAAATGTTAAATCAGTTTGTGGCATGGTGGCAGTGTACTTGTGCAAGCAAGCTTAGTGGATTATTTTGATTGAATGAAAATGTTAAAAGCATCTAATCAGCCAAATAACGAAAATGTCTAAATCATTGTAATTTATTATGTAAGGGTACTGAAATATTCAACATCTGAAAATACCAAGTTATGGCAGGGGGTAGGGGGTGGTGATTGAATGGAAAAGAAATGAGGTGCACCTTCTGCATCAGCTTTTGATTTGTTACTTACTTTTTATGTTCTTCATTATTCCCAGAGATGTTATATTAATATCATACATGTTGACCTTTGACCTGCATCGGTGTGGTGGGGCAGGGGGTTTGTTAGGAATGGGTGGAAGAGAAGTGGGCATACAGCCACTGCATCTGCTTCAAACTCATTGCTTCATGTATTATGTTAATCAGTCTTGAGCCTTTTTGTGTTATTTATCATTAATATCATATAAGTTGACCTTTGACCTGATGTGGATGTTTCGGGGGTGGGGGCTACACCCACTCCCTCTGCTTGATACTCATTACTTCATGCATTATATTTCTCAATCTTGAACTTTTTTATGTTATTCATTATTCCCAGGGATGGTATATTAATATCATACAAGTTGACCTTTGACCTGACGCATGGTGTGTGGCGAGTCGGTTGATGTTTATTGTGTAATAAATTAAACACATACTGCATACAGCTTACACTTTGAAGCGTTTTGTCTATTTTCTTTTTCTTTTAGTTTAAAAAACTCACATGTTTTTTTTAAAAAATAAATAATTAATTATTTTTTAAATACCAAATTGTCTGTCAGTAATATTAATCTTTACAGTGTTTTACACCATGGGGTGGTGATTTTACCTTAATCAGGAAGTCAGCTTTTTCTCAATCTTTTAAAAGTTTATTTTGTCACATATCTGTGCCATATTATGTGTGTCATCCTTGCTTCCTCATGCATTGCTCTCTCGAAATGGTTGGGATAAATTTAATAGTGTACTTTTCCCTGTTTTATCTTCCAAGCACTGGTGTTTAAGCACAGTACCCCGCCTCCTCCACAAATTAAAATAAAATGTGAGTTTACATCTCACTTATATTATTAATATTTATATCCTTCCAAAATAAAATGTGAAAGTCACCTTTTGGTACTTTCGGCTACTACTAAATCTTTGTCGGGTGGACGGACAAAAATAGAAAAATTCTGGCACCCAAACCTGTCCCCCCTCTCCTTCCAAACAAATAGCTATGTACTCCCATGGTTGCAAGTAATACTGTCTTTCATCGCTTTCAACTGAATGAAAACTACTTGAATGATTAAGATAATTCTGGCTACACTTCTCCAGTTTTTTTGGGAAGATCTGATTTGTTCTACACATATAATAAGTCAAGCTGAGTTTCCACTTGTAGGACCTGACCTGCAGCAGGACTCACAAAATTGTGTATAACCAAATGTTAGTCTCATTATGAATGAACTCTATTTCTACATTTAATCAGGAAGGTTCAGATTAAGTGCTGAGTTGATTAAAAGTTGGCTAATCTTCTTTTATAATGATGGATGAACCACAATTTGTATATAGATATGATTAACTTAGTTTTTTCAACAAAAATTTCACTAGAAAAAAATAATCTGATTGAATATAGGATTAAATGAGAATAATATGATAATTATAATTTACGTAACATTTCATATTAAAAGTGTGTTATAGTTAATTATAATAAAATCAGTATTTGCATGATTTTATTTATAGCACAAAAGCAGTTCATCGATTATTTTTCCAACATGTGCTGTGTGATTACCACATTTATTTATTAAAAGGATGTATAAGATATCATACATATGGCCTTGAAATTTGATAAAAAAGAAGTTGAAATAAAAACTGTATTTTCTTTGGTTATTAGGTCTAAAAAAATGGACACGATAACATGCCAGAAAACATGTCTCTGACTCCAACAGGAAAATGCGCCAAAAAAAAGACTTTTCTTCATAGTTTCAGTCTTCTTTCTTGGTTTATCTTTTTTATTTTGTCCAGTCTTGTGATAAACTACAAGAAATTATTATCCCCCTCCCCCATCCCTCCTTCTCCTCTTCTTAAGGTACATCAATATGAATGTTCAGTTCCACATTTGTAAGTTTTGAAATTTTAAACCCAATTTTTTTTTTAGGAAATTCAAGGGGTTATATATTTAAGAAGAATTAAGAATTAATAGATTTGGCCTTATTGATTTCTATACAATCATAGTCATTTCCTGATCCAAGAAATGGGGTTGGGTGGCCGAATGGTGAACGTATGTGTGTTGCATCATAAGGTCTGTCATTGAGTCAAGTGGCGTCGTTTCGATTCCCCACTTGTATGTGACATACAAGGAGTAGGGTCGCCTGTCCAACCTTGTGGGTTTTCTCTGGGTTCTCTGATTTCCTCCCACTGCTAAAGTCTTCTATGCCCAAGCGAATTATTGAAATAAAATTAAAGCATATGTTAGTCCTGAAATGCCAGTTTGGAGCAGAACAGGAGGACGTTAAACCCCATTTCATTTAATTTTAGTCTCTCTCTCTCTCTCTCTCTGATCCAAGAAATAGCCCCCTCTCCCCCCCCCCCCAACACTTTCTCTGATTTACAAAAAAACAAACACAAGATGATATTGACATATAGGCAGCTGGTACTAGTTTGAATGGTGCTATACATATAGAGCTTGGTTAACCCGATAGTTTCTTTGTGTGTTTTGTTTTCCTATTGATCGGTTGTAATAATAATATAAATGGTAACCTAATTTGATGTGATTTCTGATTTTTAATAATTCATAATTTATTGTCTGTAATATTTGAATGTCTTGTATCTAATTTGAAGGATTTTTTTTTTCAAGCCGATAAAGTTTACATTAATAACAAATTTTTCATTAAAGATACAAGATTGATCAGTAAAATGTAAATTAATTGCTAGTAACAAATGAATAACTGAGGTAATTTAGATTCTGATCACATTATACACGATTCATTAGATCGTCAATTGCTGTGCATCGTTCAGTCATTTTAGAAATTTAGGATAATTATTGTGGGATATATATCAAAGATATCGTATATCTTTGTAATTCATAAAGTAATTGCAAGACATAAAATAAGATGAGTGCATAAATTATCCATTATCGCTTAAAAAAGAAATGTAATCTGTGCGCCCACTTAATAATTTCCGACAAATTGTGCACAATTATTTTGTTTTTTTGATTTTATTTTTATAAATTTGAACTCGTCTAGCATTTATGATATATATGATCCTTTGTAGAATTCATTAATTTGTCTAGTCATCAGAAGGCTATTCAAAGGTTAGCGTTACCATCAAGTCAAGACAATTCTATCCATTATCTTTTCAATTTTCTATTCTCCTATTATTTTTTTATTTTATTTTTTTTAAATTTGTCAAGATGAAGAATTATCTCATCTAAATTTTTTCACATTTAGATTTATTTATCAAATTTAAAATATTTTGTTTAGTAGCATTAAGACTCATTGTAGATCATCATTTCACATATTATAAGTTCACTCGCCCTATAAATGTTCTTGTTCTTTTGAATTAAAACAATGAACTAATTAAATCACATTTCTATAACTGTTTTTTCTTGATTTCTTCTAATAGTTTATCTTCATATATCTCTGCTATTATACGTAATGCATGCTATGTGTATGAGCTGAATAGTGCCAATTATATTGTGGGATTATCTCCCTTGAGAGAAAATTGTACTATATTCTTATGATACAGGTCCCATTTGACAAAACATATTTCATATTTGAGTGAACAGATTTCTCATTTAGGAAAAAAAAAATGTTCTATTTGTTTCTTATTTAGTTTTTAATGACAGATACTGTAAATTGAAGGAAGTGCAAAATCCTGCAACAATATAGGCTACTATAGATTGAAAGATGACTCAAAAAAAAAAAAAAGATACGAAAATATAAATAAAAAGAATTTTAAAAGTCCATTTGGAATTATGCAAGATCGACATGTTGTGTGTATAAGTTTTTATAAATTTATTTAGGCCAACTATTTACTATAAAATCTGAGATAATTTAACAATTAAATTATGCTTCAAAAGTTTGTTTGGGACCAATCGCAACTAACAAAGGTAATTTTTTCATATGATTTTTCAATTTGTATTTAATTAACATTTTCTGCTTTCTGCTCCACATATTCTAAATGCCATCAAGAGATGTGAATTTTTGATAACGATAGTGATAAGAATAACAAAGTTTTTATCATGTTTCATGATTTACATTAGTTCCCAAATTATTAGTTTCTTTTTAGATCACAATTATGACATGATTTTGAGATAAGTTTGAAATGACTATCAATGATAAATCTGGGCCATATTTAATTTGTTTGGTTCAGTAAGTACTTCAACAAAATAAAAGTTTATAATATATTCCCCCCTGCATTGGACTCACAAATAAAATCTGGACTTAGTTATTACTTTTTTTGAAATTGATATGTAAAGATGATATTGTCATATGTAAAATGATATTGTCATATAAAATAATATTATCATATATAAAATAATATTGTCATAGGAACAGTATCTCTGAAATTCTTGGACTTAATGTTTCAAAATAATTTAATGTTGATCTAGGTTTTGCATTTCATGTAGGGTTATGGAGAATTAAACCATCGACCAACTTAAGTTTATATGGCCATAAAAATGAAACCTGGTTGACAAGGCAAGAGTGCATAGTTGTTTGGATGGTATTAAAAAATTGAGGTCCACCCATGTAGATATTGGCATTCACATAAAGGAGCCACTGTCCTGACAAAAATCTTTCCATCACATTGCCCACACATAATAGTTACTTAATATAAACCCCAGTCCATTCCACAATACCATCATTTCCATGTATTACGGTAATAAACACTTCTGTAAATTGTTCCTTTCTTCTTATAAATTCTGCTCTATAAAGTAGAAAAAAATATTAACACCCTTAAGGCAGGTATAGTCAATTTCCTGCTGATATAGAACCGTGAATTTCTTTTCACACACTAAACCATTCTTTTGCACCTGGTTATATTGACAAAGAAATTTATAGTCTTTTTTATTGTTCCATAAAAGTACAAGTTGAAGGCGGCAATAGTTGAAGATAGTGTTACATTTATGCTACTCAAGTTTGATGAAAAGTTTTATGAATAGTAGAAGATATTGTTACATTTATCCTACTCAAGCTTATTGAAAAGTCAAGCCGAATTTTAGGGTGACCAGCCCAACTTTGTGGGTTTTATCCGGGTCTTCCAGTTTCCTCCCCAGATGTCCAGGCGAATTATTTAAATAAAATTGAATCATATGTTAGTCTCAAAATAACCTGGTTTGTGTTGTGTGCATGTTAAACCTCATTGTTGTCTCCCTTTCTCCCAACTAAATTTTTTAAGCTTAGTAAAAAAGGCTGTATGTGGAGTACAATTAAATAAAAAAAGAATAAAAAAAGGTATTTTGATGAATTTCTTAAATATATGATATTTGGATGTTCTTACATTTCAAAGATTCAGGATCCCTGTGCGTGCTAAAATAAGCAGTTGCCTATTGGACTGTTTTGTCAAGAAGAAGCGTTGACCCTGTGCATGCTATTAAATTCAAATTTAGTCATAAAAAATATTCATGTCTTGACAGATGCTAATGTGTCACATTTATTGTAGTAGTAAAATTCACAAGTTTAAGCGGAAGTGCTGGAAATCTACAAAATAAAAACCAAAAAAACAAACCTACGGACAAGAAAGTTACACAGACATTGCAAGAAATAAACAATAAATATCAATTCAAGTGAATGGATCCAAGGGCCAGCTGTAAGTGTCCGCTGCGCTGTACAGTTTCGGACAAGAAAGATGTGATGTGACCAGTCTTGTCGATGATCGTCTTCTGAATGGGGATAGTGCGCCCAATGAGTGAGAATGTCAAATGTTTTAACAATAATAAGGCTGATAATCCAAATGGAATTTTGAGAAACAGTAAAAATTAATAAATAAAGGGTAGTGGGCAATGATTAGTATTTCATTGACCTTATTAGGGTTAGGGCAAGGGTTATTAAATTAAATTTAACTGTGCAAATATTCCGTCTATCACATTGTTGAATCAAAGGTAGGAAATATGTAAAGAGCTAAATATAATATGGTCACAACAATTCTCATCTTTAATTTTATGGCCTTAAAGAAAATAAAATTCTAGCAAATTAAACAAATTCTGCTGACTTTTCATAGCCCTATTCATACCCTTAACCCATGGTAGTTATATAGGCAATGATAAAAGTGGGCAGATTCTGATATCCAACTCCTTAAATATTTGATATTAATTTTAAACAATCAATTAAAAATAACAATTATGAACCATGAGCGGCTGCATTTGAGTAGGCTTCCATTTTGCAGCTTAATACGGTATCCAAAAATTGATTTTATTGATGCCAGTCAGAATGTAAAATTTGTGCTCGGAAAAATTGATGGCTGTGTCCATGAAAAGTTAGATGTAGTCAAGAGAGACAATTAAACCATATTGACAACTGACTTTGGTGCAACAATCAAATATTACCTTGTCGGCACCCTACGTGTGTTTTTGGTGGTTATTTTGCTAAAAAGGGATGTTTTTTCTCGACCATTTGCTTACCCTACAAATAACTTACGGATAGTTTTTACATGAAAAACATGCACTGATCATGCAAAATCAATTTACTTCAGCATACATGTGTGTGAAGTTAATCTTTGTCATACTGAGCAGTTGCCAAATCTGGGACTATGTCATTATATGACCTGTACAAAGATGCATGTTCTAACATCCAGCAAACTCGTTTAACTAATAACACACAGTATATGTTGGCATTCTTACACAAATTGTTTTTCAATGCATCCCCCCTAGACATTTTGGGGGGACTGGACAAACAAGAAATAGAATGCGGTATAATAATGTAGAAGTACTGGATGGCGAAGACATAGTATGTATTCTGCCTCTTATGGTAGGTTAATTTTTTTTTAATTTAGAACCAGCTTTTAACACTTCAGTGACAGATAAATTGTCAAATGTCAATTTATATTTTTACAATTCAATTGTATTTAAGTGGAAGATCTTGTACACAAGGGACGACAGACATCTTGCTTTCCCAGAAACCTTGGCGCAATTGCGGTCGCATTGGGAAATGAGGGTAACTGTTGTTTGCAGTTGATTAGAACTATGAGAAGGTATGACTGTATTGGATAGAATAAAAATCAAAACGATTAGCTCATAATTGATCTGAAAATGAGCGAAATAAAAACATATCTATTCAAATCAAAGTCTTTTTGCATTAAATAGCAAAAGGAAGAAATAAGATGGAAGAAAAAATCGGAACAAAACATGCAAATAGAGTTGAGAACTCGTCGTTAAGGTCAAATTTGATTAAATTTGTATTTATTTTACAAAAGTGATATGTTACATTTGAGTAAATTTGAAGAATTGTGATGTTTATTGTTACTGCGGCCAGTTCAAGAGCTAATTTTACATGTAACAAATGACATGGGCATGAATTATTTAACTGCTTGTTGCCTAATTGGTTGATTTTGTAATCCCTATTTGGTTCAGCATTGAAACAAGCATTCGCTTGCGTTAGCTATTGTGCAGTATTGTACGAGAGTTATAACAGTTACGATCAATAGTGGTTAGCAGGGGTAACTCTATTAGGACAAGTGCTTGTTATATAATTTGATGAGAGAAGGAAAGTTGTAGCTAGGGGTTGTATTTATGTAAAATCTTTCTTAACAGGTGCTCTTTAATTTTTCCCTTTTACTCTCCATTTTTTTCAATCAATCCTATAGGATGTTTATCAATATTGTTATAGCAAGAGATGATCACAAATAAAATATAATATTTAAAGAAATATTGAGAGAGAGAGAGAGAGAGAGAGAGAGAGAGAGAGAGAGAGATATGGGGTTCAACATCCACACAAGGCAAACTAGGTCATTTCGGGACTAACATATGGTTCAATTTTATTTCAACAATAGGGGTCTTTAGCAGTGGGAGGAAACCAGAGTACATGGAGAAAACTCACAGGGTTGGACAGGCGACTACAAATTAAGCAAATTGAACTTCTTTTGAAGTTTACAGAGCACAGACCAAATAATTCTTTGACTTCAGCCTAAAGAAAGACGAGATTTTTTGATTTGGATCAAAAATAAGATTGTCGATTTTTATTTATTTTGTGGGATAAAAATCTGTCTTCATTGAAGCCATTGTTGAGATATAGTCTATTTTGTGTCCACTGCCGAGAAAGTAAGCCAAATTAAAATTAGTAAACAGCCTGATTTGCGGTATTTCAGAGATCAAAATTTAATCGTATAGAGCTTGCCATATCACTAACTGAACACACCAGATCAACCAAACTTAATCTTTATCAAAGAGTATTTAACATTCTGATCAACAACTATGGACTTAATTTTATGTTTTATATAAAAGAAAGAAGAAGTAAAATCAGCATATACTTCACTGATATATTCTGACTGATTTAAAGCTAGAATGTTTTTTATTATTGTAGACTTTTAGGCTCATAATTTTAACGTTAATCAGATATATTATTGAATATTCGTAGTTGGTTAATGTCATCTTTATTTAAAGCATATTGGTATTTTACAATTCTTCAACAAAAGTTCCCTTTTTTTCCCCTTAATTCTGTATGCGTGGCGCTGAAAATTGACATTACTCAATATTAACTAAATATTATTCAATCTGCAATGTGTAATATCAAGTGACGGTTTATGCACCACGGACATATTTTCATAATATGAAGAGTTAGATACTGTCACTCAAATTCATGACAGTTAAACTAAAGGAATAGTCATCTAATGTTTCATGCATGGAACTTGTCATCTTGGAATGAATGGAAGATGCATGCTTTCTTTGCAAATGTTACCTGCATTCTGATGCAGCGTGCTGGGTTTTAATTTCATCCCAACATGCACCCACCATAATCATATGATCGCTGTTAGCAATTTATTGGTTTTGTTGAATCGGAGCATTTTTCATTATTTGTGCTTTGGGCGATTATTTTGACAAGCCATTTTAACCTATTTCCACAATCTGTTTAGTTTTTTGGAATGGATCTATATGGAATACAACTAGAGAATTATGGGATTATTAAAGAAGGGAGCTAACTACAATTTTTTATTTATTGACTGAAGATAAAGAGGATTGTCAAAATGAAAAGTCCTATTGAATTTCAATTAATTGTTTCCCCGACTTGCCCTTTTCAAATGAATGTTTAGCACTGCACACTTTTAAATGGTATAGCATAATTGTCTTGGTAGCTTTATATAATTATATGATCTGATATTCTGAAGTTTAATATGAGTTTGTTTAAAATGGTGGTAGTTGGGAGTAGTAACAGGTGTCATATGAATGGCAGAGTGTGCAGACTGTTTTTATAATACTCACTGTCATTTGGTTGACAATTTTTTTTTCTATTTAGAAAGTTGTTTCCTAACGTACACATAAACAAATGAGAAAAGCAAATAATGAGCAACACACCAGACACTGTTCGGGGAAGAGCTGACCTTGAATCCTCATCAGTGCATACGTTCAATATTCTAAACCTAATGTTTAATCTCATTCATTAAATGCTTTGTTATTCTTCCCATGTTTTATGGTTCCCTTTAAGAAAAAAACCCAAAGGTTTCAAAAATTTTCTGGGTTATACCATAGAGCTGGTGGATATATTATTTTAGTTCAATAGCACTCAGCAAATCAATTTGAACATTTAGAACAATAGATCAAACAAAAGACTCATAGACATAATGCCAATTATAGAGTATTTAGAGTGTCAATCGATGAATGTTAATCCAAATTCTGCAAGTAAAAAAAGAAGTTCATAAGTGTTAACTCGCTTTCAGTCTTTGCTTTCCCATAGTTTCGGGACATGGTGTGTCTATATATTCTGCGTGTGTACATGGTTAGCAGTATCTCTTGCATTCTTTTCCACTAATAGACTCAGACAGACTGACTAGAACTTGTCTGATTGATGATGGGGTGAATGCATGGTGCTATTTTATAACCCATAGCTGCACCACCTATATGCATTGTTGAATAAAGTTTGCTAGTTTCATCCATTGAAACTTTAACCCTTGGCTGTACAAGACCCGCCTGTTTAAAAAGGTGACGTTACAAAGTTAGTTAGCTAAGTCTAACAAAACTGAATTAAACTTCTCTTTGGGGCTTTGATCTTGGAAGGGAGTTCAAAGTGATTTAGAATAAAATCAACTTAGTATTTGTCAATAGACGTGAAAGATATGTACATGTATTGGTTCGAGAATTGAGTGGCAATGAAGAAAAAGCTAATCACGGAAATCCTTGTAATGTAAAAAGCCATCGTCTTGAACTATGGGATTACCAAATTCCTATTCCAAGCTAGTGAGAATAGATACAAATAGATTTTTAAGCCGGGGACAGGTTAGTATAATTTGAATAAGATAAGTTACAGCTTTCTGCATTGAAATAGCAGCTTGGACCATATGCTTTAAACAGAAAAAAAACAACATAATAAATGTTTTTTGTAAAATATATACAAGCTTGTCAAATTTGTGCATTTTGTGACAACTCTGTTGAAAGAACAAGTCTCGGCCGTCAACGGAAAGATCGGGTATAACACCTGTATCAAAATTATACATAGGTCTTTTTGAGACTAACATATGGTTATCTTTTACTTCTATGGTTACATGTATAATGATAAGGATGATTTTGCCTGGATAGTGGTATTTTCACATAATTTTATACGCTCACATTTTCATGGGGATGTATATTGTCGTTGCATCTGTCTGCCCCCAATTTTTTGTGAATACTCTTCGGGTCACAATTCTTATCCGATTTTGATAAATCTTGAAATATAGATTTATCTCCGAAAGATCTCAGTTCCTTTCGATATTGGCAAGTATCGGATTAAAACTTCATGGATTATGGCCCCTGATTGTATTAAAAATCGCCTTTTTAGCTTTTGGTCGCTCTAGAGGTCACAATTTTTATCCAATTAAAAAATAAAAACGTTCAAATATATCACTGTTACACCCTAATGATTAATGAGTGTGAATTTTGTAAAACTCAAACCGAAACTACCGGAGTAAATGACAACTCCTTGTACGCAAATAGTGTATAAGTATGTAATACCAAGGTTGTGGACCCTCTACCGAAGTTGTCGGTTCTGGTAGATATTCATGCATATCGAACCGTAACCTCCTGGCTTATGGACCCTGATTGTACGAAAAATCATTTTTGTCCATCTCTTGTAAAATGTGGGCGTAACTTACATGGCAACAGCTGATTGTTGTTGTTTTTTTTTGGGGGGGGGGGGGGACTCTACTGCCATGAAATCATTTGTGTGAAAATGTGACATTTAAAAGATAAGGCACATTTTTATTGTCAACCATTACCGAATGGGTATCATAACAGTGGCAGAGTATGCTTACTCTTTCTAGATCCCCTAATAATTCCACAAACCATTTGATATTAATAAATGTTTAAAATACAAACATCTCTACTTTGGGTTTTTTTGTCAAGATATGTTGTATTTTTGAAGGCAATGTTTTATAGTTGTGAGTTTATAAGCTGTGTTTTAAATAAGAGGTGAAGAGGAATGTATTATGCAAGTTGATCTGACTCAAGTTAACCTTGTAGCTGTAATACTCCTTCTATTCTTCTACAATAATTTCGTGCATTTTTTCTTGCTGTATTTTGTATTCGGAGCAGTGTAAGAATATAAGCTGTAAGCTCATTTTTTTTTGTAGAACATTTTATTATTTATTATAATTAAACTATGTTTGGTATTTAAAACGTCACCATTTTATATTTTGAGCAGTTTAAGAATTAAGAATGTAAAGTTGTATTTTTTTTTGTTGAATATTTTATTATATATTACAAGTAAACTAGATTTTGATATTTCAAGTCATATAATTTTCATATAGATGTACCGTTAATTGATCATGTAAAAGTTAGTTGACAAGCAAAGCCCAACTATCAAAGCCCAACTATTCTGGATTGGATTCAATCAGATTAAAAACTTACCCATCAAAGGATTTTCCCTACACTTATAGGTGACGCTGGCTTGTTTGTTTATGTTATTTGCAATGGATTCAACTTTTACAATATTTTTGTTTCAAGGGTTTCAAGATCCCTCAAATGACAATCGGAGACTTTAAAATGGCGGTGTATATCAGCAGGTCATTTACATTGTGTAAACAAGGGCAGCAAATAGATTTCTTTTCATTCATTATTTGGGGGGCTGAATGTCTGCTTCCACCTAGGGTGATATTGTAGACAAAATTAGCTTTCTAATTTGGCTTTGTAATTAAAAGAGTTAAAAGAGAAGCATGACTTGAAGGTTCATACCTACTCTTCCTCCCTCTACTCAAGTCGATTGAGTCGATATATAACTGCTGGATGTAGTTACGGCTTGGTGCGCCTACTATTGATAATCTTGCAAAAACATCTTGATAATTGATATCAATAAATAAGTAGATTAAATATTTATAGTACAATATTATTATGACCTTTAAGAAAACTTTGAGCTACATAATACCTGTGTTAAATATTGATGGATGAAATGCCATCTGTTGTGGGGTGTTGGGTGGCCAAATGTGCTTGTTGTATCATAAGATCTGTCATTGAGTCAATTGGTGTGGTTTCGATTCCCTGCTTGTTCGTGACAAGGAGTAGAGTCACTTGTCTAACCTTGTGGGTTTTTTCCGGGTCCTCCGATTTCCTCCCACTGCTAAAGACCCCCTACACGCAAGCGATTTATTGAATTAGAATTGAACCATGTATTGGTGTGGTTTCGATTCCCTGCTTGTTCGTGACAAGGAGTAGAGTCACTTGTCTAACCTCGTGGGTTTTTTCCGGGTCCTCTGATTTCCTCCCACTGCTAAAGACCCCCTACACGCAAACGATTTTTTGAATAAGAATTGAACCATGTATTGTGTGGAGTGGAAGTTAACCCCATCTCTCTCTCTCTCTTTCTCTCTCTCTCATTTTGGTTGCCAGCCAGGAGGTTCTGAGATTGATCCCAGTGGTGGCCAAGACAGTGTTGTTTCCCTTCTTCAGTGCTACAGGACTGAGGCATCACTTAAAAATCCCTGTAACAATAGGAATTTGATGCAGAACAAGGAGAAGCCAAAAACAAATGGTGCCCCACTCCAAAATGTGCCGTCATAGCTACGCTACTGAACCTAAAATAAAGAGATCCTGTACCTCTAATGAATTGGACTTGAACTTAGAAAATCTTTAAATTTGATTTGGTTAACCTACTGATGAACGACCCCGTGTTATTTCAGATATTGCCACGTTTACACTATAGATTAGAAAACTGTAACTTCGGCAAGAAATGTGACCACATGCACCATGTTTCATATATGAAATGATCGATGTACGCCTCCGCAAATATAACAGTAACTCCACTTTTGATGTCATATTGACATGTGACCTTTAAACAGTTGTTGATTGGACCTATTTATCAATAAACAAATAGATATACAGAGGCGGATCCAGAAATTTTCGCAGGAGGGGGTTTGCCAGATTCCTGTTAAGGAAATTTGACAGTTGACAATGCACAATGTCATCATCGTCTCCAAATTACATAGGCATACATACCCACTGAGAGAGAAATCCAACACCCCAATTGACATCAACTTTTATTGTGAATTAATAGGATTACATTGTGATTCAATTTCATTGATGCAAAGCATTAGTTGTAATAGCACATATGTCTATATCATTATCTCACACTTTGATTGCCCATCCCATATGATGATAAAGGACAACGCACACAACATGACACTTTTCTCGTAAAAGTGTTGTTTTACAAAAAATATTTTATGACCCCCCCCCCACACACACACACACCACCTCGGATCCACCCCTGATATATCTGTATTGACTGCTTGCTATCGATGGATTGATTGATACTCAACTTATCCTAAAATTTTCACTTGCACAAAAAAAATGAACAAATTGATTTCCTAGGTATGGTTTTTTGAATAATGGATTTTATAAAATATAAATCAATTTTTTCTGTCTAGGTTTTAAATATGACTACAAACAATATTGAATTTGTTTTTATTTATTTATTTTTATTGCAGTGAATTCATTTCATGTAAACCACCATAACTTCTGAATGACAAATATATACATAGTTCTAGATTCTGATTTGTTTTTCACATATAGAGCATCAATTTTGCTGACTAGCTGATTTAATTACTGCCTTGTGCATCAAACCTTCCATATTGTGAGTGAAAGTTTAGACTTGCTTTCAATTGTGTATGTAGGTTCTTTGGGAGTTAAATATAGAAAAATCATTATTAAATACTAAAAATATTGGTTAATTACTACAATTTAGGAAGTGCACTGGCTTCTTTGACTTATATTGTCTGCAGAGGATCCCAATTTTTTTTATAAATATTCAATTCATCATATCTTTGTAAATGCTGAATGAATTCAAAGAATATTGGACTGATAGTTCATTCAGAGATTTAGCTTTCACAATAGGGGGGGTTGGATGGTCGAATGGTTAGCATGTGCGTGCTGTATCATAAGGCCTGTCATTGAGTCAACTGGCATGGTTTCGAATCCCCGGTTGTACGTGACAAGGAGTAGGGTCAACTGTCCAACCTCGTGGGTTTTCTCCGAGTCCTCCGGTTTCCACCCACTGCTAAAGACCCCTAAGCGCAAGCAAATTATTGAAATAAAATTAAACCATATGTTAGTCCCAAAATGACCCTTGTTTGTGTCGAGTGGACATTAAACCCCATTGCTCTTCCTCTCTCTCTTTTGGCATATTTTCTCTTATGAGCCTTTTGGCGAACTCCTAAACCTGACATCTTTGCAGTCATGAATTTCAATCTAAAGATTTTACTTGAATAAGGGTTGGGAGGACCAAGCTTAACTGTGTGAAGTCTATAAAGATAGTGAATTGGCAAATATATAACTGAGAATCGGACAGAGGAAATCGGATAACATTTATAGTGAAAGTAGCATTTTAATATGTTGTATAGAGTTGATATTTTACTTAGCCCATATTTAATTTTCGTTTGAGGCGTTCAGATTCAGTTATTTTTTTGTCCCGAAATGACCTAGTTTGTGTCAAGTGCACGTTAAACCCCATTTCTCTCTCTTTCTCTCGCTTTCACAATATTGTAGTTTGCAAGGGATTCATTATCTTTCAAAAGATGACTTTAGATAATGAATGTGTTGGATAATAAGTAATTTTGGGGTGGTGGAGTATAATTTGTTCTATTAAATCCGGGGGTTGTTGTGGAATGAGAAGTGGTCCTGTGTCTTGTGCTTTGGATAAGAATTTATTTATTTAACAAAATAACATCATTTTTTTTCTTTTTTTTTTTCGTTAAAATGAAACTCAAAATCTACAAATGTTACCTGAACTATTTCTAGCTCCCAAAAGGACATTTATTATAATGGTGGGAAGTGGAGTTGGCTATTCTACTTCTAGCAATATCCTGATAACATAAATCATGTGAAAAATCATGTAAAAAAAGCATGTCATGATATTTTATGTCATCTTAAACTATGAATGGGTCAAAAGATAAATAATTTAACGTGTTCCCTATTTTCTAAATTTAGATATATTTAAAAACCAAATTTCATACATGTACATTACTGTACATATTATGTCCAACATTAAGATATAATATAGTTTTGAAAAAAAAAAAAAAAAAAAAAAATACAGATGTTAAGCAAAAATTGAGTGATACTCTTCCACAAAAATGTACTGTTATTTGATTTTACTAGTAAAAATGGCAATCTTTTGGGGTAATTTAACATAAAATTTATTCAGATATTTTACAGAAAGAATAACAGAAAATTAAGTACAAAAAACTATGTTTTTTTATTTTGTTTTGCTTATGTCAGTTGAAAAGGTTATTAATAAAACAACTCACTATAAGTTTGAATGGCATCTACTTCAAAGCAAAAGTAAAATCTACTTGAAAAATCTAAAGTGATATCTAAAGTGATGCATATGCTGATATTTGAGAAATATCAAATAAAAAGTTGACTGAGAATACAAGAGTTTGCAAAGCATGTGACCAGAGACATAATATCATGAAGGTTGTGGAATGGAATTTGGTTTAAAGTCTCCTTAACGCAGATCTTTGGTCAGTTTGACTAACATGTGATAAGTTTCATTTCTATGGTTATTTGTGCAATGCTATATTGAGAATTTTGCCAGAACAGGTAGGTTTCCGACGACGTTTTTTTCATATTCCTACTGCCAAGGGTTCTGCTACCTTTTGCCTCTACAGAAACTTGAACCCTGACCTTATCTAATCTGTTGCCCTAAAAACATGACTGCCTCAAAGCCTATTCAGGATAAAACAAAAATGTAAGATGTTCATTTGGTATTAAATTGAGAAAAAAATTACTGCAAAAGTTCAACTTCATATTTATAAGTTCTATAAAACAATAGTAGTGCAGTTTTATTTGTGAAATACAGTAGACAAACGTTGCAAGATCGTGTGTCCGCATAGTGCTGTGCTCTCTACCGATCTGGTGAGAATGATTGTACGACTTCTTTCAATGTTATAACTCCTTCCGGCCTTTCTTGAGCAAACGTCAAATCGATAGCGATCAAATCTGTACTAAACTGATCTCATTAGCGTAATAGTGACGTTGACCTACAACATTTTACTAGCCATTAGATTCAATGATAGATAAAATAATCATCTATCTCTTTTTACTCTTGATTATCTACATGCAGCGGGCGGGCATCAAGTTATCAGATGCGTGGTGTATTTATATACTGGTATAGAAATAATGAACAGTCAGCGTGAATATGAGTGAAAGTGCTAAATACACATTAAATTATTTCTACTCATTGTTTTAACCTCTATGGACTGATTACAATAGGTACGAGAGGTTAAATGGCATTTCACAGCTTTGACAACTGAACCAGATTTATTTGATGTAATTTTTGTACTGTATGGCCCAAATAGATATCTCATTTATACAAATGTTTTAAATTTTTAATTCATATTTGAAAAGAAAATGAATTTGTCTAGAATATTTGGTATCTCATTTGTACAAATCTTTTGAAATTTGAAATTCGTAGTTGAACTTGAATTTGTCTAAAATATTTGAATTTTTCTAGAATATTTGATGTATACATTATGAAATTTCTTATCAATGGTTTTGAAGGAAGGTTCTGGTCATAGGCTTTATCTGAGGTATAAGAATAGATCATTTCTGATTATTTAAAAAATATAAATTGACATATTTGACTAGGCGTGTGCCCAAAGCATAAAGCTGAAGGTTAAACATGTGTCATTATTTCCGTGAAAGGGATAAGTTAGTAATTTTTAGGCCTATGCAGTAATGTTTTGGAATTTGAACAATAATTGATGCACACTTTCTTAAATTTGTCTTTTTTTGTGTTTTGATATGTTTTTGTCTGCTTTTATTTGTATGTACAACAACACTTGTTTATTTAAGGGTTACTTTTTATTTTCTTTGATTTACAAATGACACTGTCATTGTCGTAGGTCGGGGAAACCCCCCTATGCATGATGGTCTAAGGAACGGCATAGGTTTAAGGTGTATTTAGATATAGTTTAACATGGTGATGTGTGTATTTAACAGTTGTCAATCTGTGTGCCACGCCTGCCTCGTTGACTATTTGGCTTTGATTTAAACCAGGTAGAACAAGGTGTGTAACAAAACAGGTGGGAGTGGGAGTATTGACTCCGGTGTCGTTACTGTTTTTACCTCCCTTCTTTGTTAGCTCTTACTTTCTCCTCCCTTTCTCACCCAAGAATCATTTCTCAAAGTAAATTAAATCATGTTAATTATTTAAATGATTTTGTTTGATTTTTTCTTGTTCGAAAAAAGAAATTACTTATGATAAAATGCAAATCATTAAAGTTTTGCTTTAATGAAATACTATTCTCCAAACTTCAACTGTCAAAGGAATCTTTTACAAGCACGATCATTGTGTGCAAAGAATTGTGTTTTCCATTCCATCAAAAGGCAAATTGGGGGTTGGGTGGCCAAATTGTTAACACGTCTGCGTTGCATCATAAGGTCTGTCACTGAGTCAAGTGGTGAAGTTTCGATTCCCCGTTTGTATGTGACAACCTCGTAGGTTTTCTCCGGGTCCTCTGGTTTCCTCCCACTACTAAAAGTCCCCTACTTACAAGCAAATTATTGAAATAAAATTGAACCATATGTTAGTCACATAAGGGGGTTGGGTGGCTGAATGGTTATTGCATGTGCGTTGCATCAAAAGGTTTGTCATTGAGTCAAGTGGCATGGTTTCGATTCCTTGCTTGTGCATGACAAGGAGTAGGGTCACAACCTCATGGGTTTTCTCGGGGTCCTCCAGTTTCCTCCACTACTAAAAGACTCCTATGCGCAAGCGAATTATTGAAATAAAATTGAACCATCTATTAGTCATATTAGTGGGGTTGGGTGGCCAAATGGTTAGCACGTGCATGTTGTATCATAAGGTCTGTCATTGAGTCAAGTGGCATGGTTTTGATTCCCCACTTGTACATGACTCGGAGTAGGGTCACCTGTCCAACCTCATGGGTTTTCTTTGGGTCCACCAGTTTTCTCCCACTGCTAAAAGACCCCTATGCGCAAGCATGTTAGTGCCGAAATGACCTAGTTTGTGTTGAGTTGGTATTAAACCCTATTTCTGTCTCTCTCTTCTTAGTATGTAAAAATAAACAAAAGAATGTTCACATCTGTAAAAAAAATCAATAACGCATGTACATTAAGTCAATATATTTTATTGTACAACATAACATGTGTATTAAACGACTAAATATTTTAATGTGTAGACAATATTGGTGAAATATTTGAATATATGTAGACAATAATGGTGACATATTTTAATATACAGATAATAATAAAAAAAATACAAAAAATTCCTTAGCAAGATAAAAGTGTCTAGTTGTTTTGATGGTACAAAACACCATGGTGAACATAAAAGAACCGTTTGAAGACAGTTTGAATTCTGTGACAGAAATGCTGCTGTTAAGGCAAAAATTTAATTCATAGCACATGGCATTAGTCTGATTGGTACAGAATAGTAGGACTGATATCAACGTTGGACTGAATCTTATTTTTCACCCCATCCAAAAGACTAAACACATTTCCCTTTTTAACTCCAAATGAGTTGGCTAAGATTACTCGGAACCAGGTAGGGTTGTCTGCCGCATGGTGGTTCGTTCGTTCGTTAGTGGCTGTTAACGTCTATTTCCACCAAGGGTGATAACACAGGCAAATGTTACCTAGTAAACTTTCTAGAAGAACCATTCAAGATTGAGAGGCAAGTCCAGTGTAATGTAGGCATGGGGTAATGAACAACGAAATACGTGGCCCCCATCACTGTAGCTAGAGGCGCAGTGTGCCCTTTGGGAAACTGTTTCTTATGGAACCTTGGACTACATCAGGGAAAGGATCTGACAAGGTTCCACTAGAAAGTTACATGATTATACTATTTAAAGAATGTTTTGTAGAATGATAATATTACAAATGTTTTCAAAGACTAAAATGCATTTAGGATCCAGCTTCCTTCCTCACTAATGTATACTTTAACTTTGTGAATTAATATAGTATACGAAATTAATGTTAAAAGATAACAGCAGATGTAGAATTAATATAATGTCAACATATAATAATGTCATTATTTACATAAAATTTGTTCAATAATGATGTAAATATCTCGGAAGAAATAATGATGAGAAAATACAGCCGTTTATAGCATATTAAGACAAAAGTTCTTATTTGAAATATGACAGAAAAAAAAACATAATACGTTTGAAATACATTAAAAAATAAATATAAAAAGGATATCTCATGTAAAAATGACAATAATGACATAAAAATAACATGCAGTAAAGTTGAAAATATATGGTACACAGTGAATTAGTTATTAGTTTAACAGCAAATATATAAAGCCACACATAACACTGTATAAATCATGGTAAAACTGATTAAGCCCTCGGGATATCCAGGTTTGAAAAAATGTGTGCATTTTTTAGTTGGTTTACATCTGTGCAGAAAGCGTAATGTACAATTTAGCTATAACTAACATCAGGTGACTTCCACTGCACTATTTTCTGCTATTTTATGCAAGAACTGTCACAGCAATTAGATTAAGCCTTCTCGTAGCCACTCTATATTCTTAAGAAGCAAAGACAATAAAAGAAAATTGATCTTGCACCACCACACTGCATTTTATATGCATCCAGCGGACAAACGCGAGAGTGAGAGAGTTATGTCACAGTGACATTTTTTTGAGTATTACGTAATCAGTTAGGGAAGAGAAGCCAGTAGTTATTGGAGGGGTGGAGTGATATAGGCAAGGACTGTATTTTTTACTACACAGTTTTTTATGTGTATGTTGCAGGGATCGGAAGGGGTGATGTCGGCAACAGGACCTAACAGTAATGCAGGTAAGTGATTTCTCTTACGTCATTTCATACTCAAATATTTTTTTTTATGAGAAAGCATGTCGACACATAAAGGTCACTTGCTTTTGTGAATTGTAGTGTAACGTAGGTTGTAGATCCAAGTCTCTCTCTCGTAATAGTATGGCGAGTGATTGGATCTCTGAAACTACTGCACCTGCATTTGTAAGCAAATTTAATTGCAACTGGCCTGCACATGCGCTAAAATAAGATTTAAAATGCCTTTACGATTGATTTGGTTGAAGAATGAAGTACAGCAACAATGGGTGAGTTAATTTTGATAATAACGGGCCGGTTTCTATGGAGTATTAACAGATTTAGGTTAACTACTGATAAGAATTATGTCACTCGGGCTATAAATAAAGTGTTTTCATTTGAGGTTCAATGTTACATGTATTTGACAGTGGTTGGGTTAGAGCAGAGGAGGTCATATGAAGCAGGTTTTTTTTTCTCTGCCTCAGGTCACTGAATCCACTAGTACATATTATGTGATACAGTACCAGCCATATTTTATTGAAAGCATATCATGTGTAAATATTTACTAAGCTTTTTAACGGCTTTAGAAATATCTGGGTGAATTTTCGGCTGTCTGACTGGCTGATAGAGGGGAGTGTTATTGTATGTAGGCTGGCATATCACCCTGCTCACGAATAAACAGTCAAACTGCATGGTAAAAATAGTCTAGACATACATGTAGTAGTGTTTTCACATTGTTTAGTCGGTTACGTGACCCTACTTTCCTTGGATCTATAAATATTTGATTTTTAAATTACTCATAAGACCACCGAAGCTTTTACTATACATTAATTTGATAAAATTATAAAGTAAGAAATAAGTATGCATAGTTCAAAAATTAGAATTTGGGCCAAGAGTTCGAAGAAAAAAAAAATGTCACTATTGATTTCTTTATATGTTGAAAATGATAAATGTTAGTAGAACATGTCAGTTTTGATGAATTGATAAAAAAAAAAGGATTGAACAAAAAAAAAAAAAATAGCCCCACCCCCTCCTCCAATTTCATGTATTGTACATTTATATATAACACATCACACCTCTAATATTTATGATTTTGAATTAAAATTCTCTCTGTATAAAAAATAAATTTTAAAAGTTTCTTTTTCTTGTATCTCATATGATTTAGTAGCAAAATCCAAATTCAGTAACTGGTTTTTGGCTGCTATGCAGAATAACTAAAAACAGAAAACTATTCAATAAAAAAAAGAAAAGAAAATTAGTCAGAACAGAAAATAGTATATTTGTGAATATTTGCCAAAGCGTTCACAAATCTTTTTTTTTTTGCTCACAGAAACGATACTGACAAAAACGGAACGAAAAATGTCTCTTCGCTTACATGTGAACAAACAAACTTAATCTGGCTTAAGATGGGTTGACAACTTCTTTTAATTAATCCATTCACTTCAATCATCAACAAATGAATTAACCTGAAAAATCTGTTTGATCTCCATCTAACTTCTGTCAATTTCAATGCAATTTTTTTTCCTAAAAGGAATTTAAAGGATTGAACATTTTAAGAATAGAGATTTTACAAATGACTTTTTGCTTGATTGATCAAGTTGAATATACCAAACACCAAATACTGTATGAATTTTTGCTATAAATTAAATTAGTGTGTTTTGGAAGAAATCGCTGTGTATTTGTTTATGCAGTTTAAGAGAGCAAGGTTATTGTATTTTTCTGGGTTTTTTTTTATGCATTTGGCAATTGTAGGCTATGTTTAGTGGAATAAGATCTGCGGGAGTAAGAATATTATTTATCTTGGTTCAAAACCTGCTTTTTAGCATAGCTCTGACTTTTTACATATATTTTTGTTGCCAAGATTCAACAAAAGATTAACCTAAGGTCCTGTTAAAGTTCATGATAGCCTACAAGAAACTGTTAAGATAATTCGTACAGTTAATAGCAAAAAAACAACATTTATTTTAAACTGTTAACTGCATAAAAACATTTGTTCTAAACTGTTAACCAGCTTAAAAAAATCATTATGCAATTAAAAAATGTACCACACAGAAATAAATTCTTGCATTTGGAGAGTTTTTGAAACTGAATATTATGGAATGTTCTCTTATTCTTGGATTTCCAGGCACTGAACAACCAAAGCTTTTGAATCTAAATATTGATAAGATGATTTCTTGGTTTGGAAATTCCTTTTTTTACTTCTTTCTTCAGTTTGTATCACTTCTGTGCTCTTTTCCTTAGTTTTTGTTTATCAGAAAAAAAAGTTGATAAATATATGATATACTCCCTTTTTTTCTTTCTTACAGTTATATAATTTTTTTCGATTGTCAACTAAAAGATGTTATCTTTAAAATTGAAACTGGAAAAGTATTTATTTTAGAAAAAAATGTATTTACAATGAAATATGAATGAGATATTTTATGAATTAGCATACATTCTTGACACAATACACAACTGATTCTAGAAGTGGAAGGGATCAACTGAATCCAGGAGTAACTTGATCTTTTGAACTGATACTGTAGTGAAATACCAGTAGCTGATGTACATAAGATATTTTGGAATTTAAAAATGATTTAGGCACTGGTTGTATTGGATAAAACTTTTTTTATTTAGCTTTATTTTTTTAACATATTAAGACATTGATATTTCTTTGCATAGACTTAGATTGCATCAATTTGTACTCAAATTTGGAGAAATCATTAACTTTATGAATTAAGATTAAATAAATTTCCACAATTCAAATGTTAAATGTTTCATTGAATAGAAAGGTAATATTAACATTTAACTAAAAATGAAACACTTTGCAAAAAATTCACTTGGTTTACCAAAATATCGCCCCCGCCATGAAAGTATGATGTAGATACGAAGTTATATCGCCATCACATTTTTTATCCTTGATGATTATTTAACTTTTTTAAAAAATAAATTTTTTCACTTATTCATTGTCAGTTGTAGACAACACCCATTACTGAACCAAAGGTTATTCAATTTACTCAACCCATCGTTTTTATCTGCTTTCCACGAATTTTTTTTGCCTTAGTTTTATGTATGAAATTTTACACTCCTAAATTGTGAGAAGATAGAAAGTAATTGACAAGTCAAAAATACCGTCTAACAAACACAGGAATTGCATAAGACAAAAACAAGTTCCTAAATATAGATATGAATGATGATGTCACCGTTCATGTGACATCATGATTTTACATGAAAGTTGTGTAATTTGGTTTGAATTCTGTTGAATTATGATTAAATTTTTATAATAAAGCAGGGCCTTTTTTAACGTACCTCTCGATAAAAAATCTGTGCTTTGAAGATCTGAAATGTGTGCTTTTAAAAATGTTATGTATCCTTGTAAAACTGGGAAGATTGTATCGGGAAACATAGCTATCATTATGATCATCAACCACTTTCGATTTCTGTTTCAAAACTTTTGTATTGTGACGTATTCCCACCAACACCTAAAGCATGAAGATAATATAGCAGAACAATCGTCAGGTGCAGATGACAGTGAAGATTCGTTTGCCTTCGGATGTTTCTTTGGATTGTTAATGATACTGACACTAGGTTGTAAATAAAAATATGTTAATTCTGTTATATTTTGGTTATAAAGGTGTAAGTCTAATATCGTGATATCAGAAGTCAAATTCTGGAAATTTTTCATGGAACCCCAAAACACAGAAAACCATGAAAACCTTAAAATAGGCCCAGTAATAAGGGCATTTAAATCTTAAGATTTTATCCTTTTGTATTTCCAGCTATCTCGAATCCGTTTCATGCCATTTTTTTCCCCTTGTCTTCTTATGATTGGTTGGTGCAGAAAAGCAGGATGTTAAACCACATGTATTTTCATTTCATTTTTTATGCTTTTCAATTAAATAGAAGTATAAATATTTTTTATGCTTTTCAATTAAATAGTAGTATACCTATTTTTTGCTACATGAAAATCATCTATATTATTTTATCTACAGGCAATACAGTCATATATTTCATAACTCGTTTATCATCTTTTACACTGAAACAGAACTAAAATTCACTTGGTAACAGATGCAATACATGGATAGATTGGAAAACAACTGCTATTAAATTTCAAAACTTGCGTATTTAGAAAGCCAAAAACTTCCCAATGAGCGTAACTATTCTTGTTCTTCTTTTAAAATAATATCAAAAAGCAATCTACTGTATTCTTTTTTTATCAAAGTCCCACTTTTCTTAGTAATTCAGATGACAAATGGTCGTTAACCAAACCTGTCATCCATGGGTGAAAAAAATGGAAAAATTAGTATAATAATTTAAAAGTTGTTCAACCACAGAGAGTGATGTATTCTGATGTTTTCTGTGCAGAATGATAATAAATGGAAAGATGTATCGTATTCTACCTAATTGTTGTGCTATGTAGGTGTCAAGTCCAGCCTCTTTATCAGTTTTTGTTTGCGATGACATTATTTACGGAGAAACATATGTTACAAAACGGCTCATCAGTTGATGATTTCTCTGTTTGCTGGAAAAGTTTTTTCGGCAGTTTATGTAATTTAAAACGTTCATCTGAAAAATAAAAAAAAATAGGTACGTGTGGTTATTTTGTGCTTGATGTGAAATTAATCTGGAGAAATGATTAGCTATGCAGTTAAGGGTGATAACGTTTCTCTTGATAATTTAGATTAAATAGTCAGAAATAGATAAAATTACCTTCAATAATACATTTTTTATTCGGGATAAAAGATATACATTTAATTATTAAAGGATTTAAATTTTAAAATTAGTAATTTAATGTCGTTTAACTTTTTTATATCAATTCAATACATCTCCTTCAGAAGGTTAATTTATCTTATGTCTTTAATCAAAAATTCACTGACCATCTTTTATGTAAATGGCGTAACAAAAGTTATTGTCTCGGTTGCAAAAAGCTAAAATTGTTTTTTTTTGGAACTCTCCATGGTAATGAAACAAACCAATTCCCATTGAATGACAATTTCAGTTGGCATATGAATTTTCTAGTACATACTCTAGAACTCTGCAGGCATTTTTAGTTGTGGGAAGTCACTTAATTAAGCTGAATAAATTAGTCAGATTTTCTCTTACTGTTTCTGAAATGTATCTATACAAATATGGAAATACATGAAGCTGTTCTGGTAGCGTGTGCTTCTGTTAAGATTTCAGATCTGGGTCTACTGGGGATGGAGTAGGGATATGTATAAATCATCCAATAAAGTATATAGTTTGACTGTCACATTGGGGATTATGTTAAGATTTAAAAATTAGGCCTGGTAGGGGGTATATATAAACATGGATGCAGGGTGGTTGCTATACAGGGGTGCATCTTTATCCCCAACACCCACCTTCAGTTTATTTTGTGGTTTGCAATGTCAAGATATTTAATCGCAAAATATTGTCAATAAAATAACCAAGTTAAAAACATACAGGAAAGATACAGTTACTAGATGTTGGTGTTAATAGATACAGTTACTCGATGTTGGTGTTAATAGATACAGTTGCTCGATGTTGGTGTTAATAGATACAGTTGCTCGATGTTGGTGTATACCAATTATGTTGTATAATATTTATTATATTTTACAGTTTACTAAATACACATACATAGAACACCATTAATATAGAATATCTAATAGTGTTATTCTGTCACACCTTGTAATATACAATATCTAAAACCACACCTATTCTACTGTACAGTATCTGTAGTTTAATGAATACACATTCTGTTCACACCTTTTAATAATATAGTGTATATCCTACTATGAAATATCTAATAAATACACACATACATATGTATATATAATTCACCAAAATATAGTGTATATTCTTTTATAAAATATCTGCAGTTGAATAAATACTCATATATACATATATAGTTCACATAATATTCAAAAGTGTTTAGTTTAAAAGCTAAATATACATCATATACTGGATAGTTTTAAGTATATTCTTAAAAATCTCACAGTTAATTAGCTAAGTCAATCTACATCCTCTGTCGTGTGTATATTCATAAACATTACAAAACAATTTTAATTTTAGATGTTAATCATACATTAACTACTGGATAGTACAAGTATATTCTTCAATAACTCAGTACATTATGTAAGCCAGTATACATTTGCCTGTAGTGTGTGTATTCCCAATACACAATGAATATATATTATAATGAATATACACCCTCCTGTAGTGTGTGTATTCCCAATACACAATGAATATACATTATAATATACCATGAGCATATATTATACCATATATTATAATGAATATACACCCTCCTGTAGTGTGTGTATTCCCAATACACAATGAATATACATTATAATATACCATGGGCATGTGTTGTCATAGCTTTATCATATTAAGACTTTTTTGACAGTGAGATAAGTGATAGTATCATGACAAGAAGATGAATGTTTAGGAGAATTTATGTTAAGCCTAAAAAATATAACAAGCCTTGACTTTTCAAACACAGGATTTCAAATACTACAGAGTAGAACAAAAATTGGTTCACCGTGAGAAATTTCTGGGAACTGTTTACCTTGTCTGTGATGTGCATGTGTGATACACTAGCATGCCTGTGCATTTTCTAGGCTATATTTGTTTACTGTTTGTTATGCAGAATGCAGTAATTCTGTACTTACTATTAAAGAGAAAAGTAATTTTTTTTTAAATTTTAATTGTGATAAAGATGAATAAATTAATTAAGTTTAATGTTAATATCAATATTCACCATGTATTTAATATCAATATTCACCATGTATTTAATATCAATATTCACCATGTATTTAATATCAATATTTACCATGTATTTAATAGTGAGTGCAGGAGAACCACACCAGACATAAACAAATACACAAGACAAAATGCACAGTATACACAGGCATTTCAAACAAAAAACAATTAAACATATATCAAGTGAATTATAATACGGAAAGCTATTCACATATCTCCAGTGATTTAGGCAGGAACAGCAGTTTCGGACTGATTTGGTCTGTCTAAGGATGTACTGGTATTAATACATCACTTTTCTCTAATTTTCTTCACAGAACTTGGGTAGTCAATAGTTACATGTACTAAGTACTAAAGAGTTAATCAAATTGTTTAACACTTGGTGGGGTGGTTTATTGGGGAATAAGAAAAATATGTATCATTTTTCAAAACTTTTGGATCATACATTTCGAATGCAACTGTTGTGCTTTTTGCAGTGTTCATAGTTTTGGGTTTATATGTTGTTGTTGAAAATGATTATAGAGGTTAGTATGGAAGATTTTGCTGTTGGTGGGTTTATTAGGGGGCCTGACAACCCTTTTATATGCTCATTATTATATGATTGTATATCAGATGACAACCTTGTATTCATACCTTCCTTAGGACACCAGATATTTAATTGTATTCTCATCATGGTTTGGATACATTTTGATGCATTATGCATATGACCTGACTTTCAGACGTTTTTATTTTTTCAATTTAGTTGTGTGTAGCATTGTTTATAGGCCATGCGGAAAGTGTGTGATAGACAACAATATATATCACTTTAATAAATTATGTCTGTTAGCGACACCCACAGTTTAAAATTTTTTGTTTTTTCTAGTCGGGCGGAACGACCTTTTTATAAATATTCAGTTTACTATCATGTAAATGTAGACACATATATCTTATAACATTTATGTCTGAGACAGCTTGAGTTCCGCACCACTGACTATTCATGTTAATAAAGGATGTAGGTTATTATTACACACCTATCTCCATGTATGTGACAGCCTTTATATACTTAGCTCTATTTATGTGACTGTCTTTACATACACAAGCGACAAGTCAATGACTTTTGAACTATGTGAATAATTTATAATATTAAGAAAACAAAGGTCCTATCATGTAATCGATTCTAATGGAGAAATTTTGTCAGAATTTGTCTCTTGGATCTGGAGCTTGCGACTGGGTACACTCTTAACACTTTTACAACTGATCAAAACTGAATTTTTACTAGTTGCTGCCAATTGGTTATAGAGTTGAGAACACTGACACTGGAACCAAATTTTTATGTCGCCTTGTCGACAGTCGCTGTCAGTTTGTGTTTTTTTGAAAACTTGATGCAACCAGTTACTGTCAGTGTCAGTTGCTTGTTTTTTGATATACAAAATAGGATGAAAAAACCCATTTCATTCATCCATTGAAACTTTTGATGTATGCATAGCATTCAAATCAGTTGTGCGTATTGGATGTGATTTATTCCTTTAGTTGGTGGAATGGTCTACGCTGGCCTGTAAAATCTCCAGTTATAGCATATTTACAACTGATCAAAACTGAATTTTTACTAGTTGCTGCCAATTGGTTATGAGTTGAGGACACTGACACTGGAACCAAATTTTTATGTCGCCTTGTTGACAGTTGCTGTCAGTTTGTGTTTTTTGGAAAACTTGATGCAGCTAGTTACTGTCAGTGTCAGTTGCTTGTTTTTGAATATACAAAATAGGACGAAAAACCCCATTTCACTCATCCATTCAAACTTATGTTGTGTGCGTGGAATTCAAATCAGTTGCGCTCATTGGATGTGATTTATTTCTTCAGTTGGAAGAATGGTCTATGCTGGGCTGTAAAATCCCTAGTTATAACATATTTATTAAAATTTTCCCAGCAAAGGAAACACTGTCAAACGATATATATAAATTAGTATTTGTTTGAGTACCACGAGACATTTCTTTAAAACTAAAACCATTTTTTTGTGTTATAGAAATACACCATGGTTGCAATTAAATAAAAGATCAAACATAATTTACAATGTAACAGCAAATATTGCATGTTATATTTATTGGAAAGTAACATATGTTTTTTTATTTCTAATAAAACACTCTTATAAGTCATTATTTTGATACATGATATTAAGTTATGTAATTTTATATATATATTATATATAATAGAACCATTTTTATTCCATTTTTCGCTCCACTGCCGTTGAACAACTTTTGAAGAAATTTATTCAACCCATCCCTATTAAAAGAATGTTTTTCATTTGCCACAAATATTAAAGCAAATTTATTATAATATTTTCTTTTTTCTGACATTCCACCAAGTCAGGGTTTATTTATTTAAAACCATTCGCATTCAATTTCTTGTATTCAGATTCCACAGTGAGAGAATTTTTTTGAGAACTGAGGCAAACTGCCTTCCTTACTCCCAAATTACAGGATACGAACTAAGCCTAGACATTGATGATAGGGTATTAACTCAAAAAGATCCGTTTTTATTGACAAGAGTTTTATGGTTTAGATATTATTTTGTTAAATTCTAGTTAAATACCTGAAAATACAAACAAAAACTTAGAGTCATTTATGATTGTTCTTTCTTATATCAGGTATAGTGTACTAATACAATGAGAACTAGTAGCAGGTGTTCTGGAAATAAATAAGCATACACTGCCTCATGGGGGAAAACAGTAGCTGAAACTATTTTGACTCTGCAGTTAACCTGGTGGTAATGCTGGGGCAATGGCCACCAGCAAAAACATTTTCTTTCATCTGTTGACAAATATAGTCAGTTATGATTTTTAAATCAACATTGTCAATATAAAAGGTCAATAGATTTAGACTGTTTTAAATTTTCTTTAACCCCAAAAGCTAAAATTTCAAGGACAGTTTTCTGCTGTGGTGGTGCATGTCGGCCATGTGTAAATAGGTGTATATATATAGATGAACTTGGTGAGCTTAATGTACATATAGTTGCTGTTAACGGTACAATAGAGGTTTGAAGCAAGTGACCGATTGACTAGGTCACACTGCCACAGTACTTCCCTGACCTTGTTGCTTGTGCTATATTGTGAAATAGGGTCAATAGGACCTTCTCTTCCTGTAGGTTTAGCATGAATAAAGCGGAATATGCTTTAGGCCTAGGTTGATATGCATATATACCCCCACAACTTAGCTACATATTTATACTGGTAGTAAGAATAGAGGTCAGAGCAGCTACGAGCGCACTCTACCTCAAATATTTACTTGTTGTCTCTTTGCATTGACTGGGTTACCTCCAAAAAATCATGATTTTATTTTTTTTAACTTTTTTTGCGTTTCTTTGGATTTCAAAATTTAAAATATTTTTCTATTCAATTTGTGTTAATGTTTTTTAAAGATGAAGTGAGTAGTTTTTTTGCTAGATAATATTTGGTTTGGGCCTTTTTCCATCTTTGTTTTAAGATGTAGGCTAAAACATGTAAAAAATATTAAAACAAAAGAATAGATCTTATATCCTGACGTATTTCTTTTAGCTTAAAACATAATTTCAGAATCTTTTTATCTTGGAGGCAGAGCTCACGCTCAGATAAACTTGGCAGTGCCACGATACTCCATGATACTGTCAAAACAAAACAAAAAATTGATTTTAGGAGGCTATGTAAATACTAAAAAAAAAAGTTGCACATATCTTCGCTCAGCAAAATATTCGAAAGTAAGCCACCCTCTGTAATAGTTTGTTACCATGTCAGTTCAAAGGGGTAGTCTTCGTTATTTTTTTGGGGAAAAACAATTAAATTCGGGTAGGTTCATGTAGGGATTGCCTAAGTCTCCATATTATAAAATGCCTGGATAAACATGTATATATTATTGGTGAATCTTCACGATTATCAAGTCACTTATACAATTAAGCACTGATATTCCTATATAGCCTTTTTAAGCAAATCTCAAGGATCATGTCCAAAGGACTGAATATTTTAAATTAAAAACATTAAGGCTATTTATCCATATTTTGGAGTTTGATATACTTATTAAACCCACTTTTATTTTCTTGTAAGAATCCAGGGTCAGTCCTTTTAATGCTTGAAATTTTAATTCATTTTTATTTAATTTCACTGAATCTGGAGGCGTTTCTGCAATATTTCCTACTGTCCTTTAAATCTGGACAATTGAACCAGACATATTATAATGACTCAAATACAACAGATTATTTTGTTGAACAAAATAATATTAAGTGAGTGAGAATTGTGTCAAGAGCAATAAGTGCATATTTCTAAAAAAATGTTTCACAAATTATATAAGACAAGTTTCCATTTTGGGTAAAAACATGCACTGCTCTATTTATTTAAACATAAAAGTCTAATGCTTTAAAGAACCAGTATTGTAGATATCTATACTTTTTGTTAATACACTAGTTTTTCATATATTATAAATACACTAGTTTTTCATATATTGAGAGATGTTTTTGTTAATACACTAGTTTTCATATATTAAAGTTTTACATAGTCAGCATGACCTAGTGTAACCACATGACTTGATGTTGCAACATGACCTGATGTGTTCTCCTGACCTAAAGGGCGATCATGACCTAATGTGACCTCCTGACCTAATATAAGGTCATGACCTTTAACTGATAGTAAATATCACCTACTTCGTATCACTGATAAACCAATGGCTTGAGCAGTAAGAATAGCTCTCTTACGTTTGTTACCTGTGTGTGAAGTTCTTAAAGAAGAAGTGATATTAGGTGTTTGTGAAAGAGGGGCAACACTATGACCTGAATTAATAAATGAGCCAAAAAACATATGAGTCAAATATGCACTAAACATAATCAACATAAAAATAAAAAAAACCCAGACAAATTATAAAATGGTGTTGTCTTGAGTTAAGGCATTGCTAGTATAATATTTAGTCATTCTGAGACTAACAGGTAGCTAACTTGATTTAAAAGGGAGGAGAATTTTGCTCAAACATCAAAGTTTCTACTTACTCTTCTTGAAATACTACCTACCAATTCATAAACAGTTGGATTATCAACCCATCCAAATTACTAGACAAAACTTATCTTGTCAGTCTGGAGCCACAGTAGATAAGTGAGTAAGACACTGGCTCACTGGAGTGCGCAGGTTCTCTCTCCCAGTGTTGGCTGAGGAAGTTCATCAGGGTTTTCCGACGTTGATTCCCCTTGTTAATGGTGTCTAGTCGTTTGGATGGGATGAAAAACTGAGATAACGTGTATACATTGCCGTGCATATAAAAGGTCTCTTGAAAGTTGGTATTCTATATAAGAGTAGGCTGTATCGCTGCTGTCCGTGAAAAATTCCCCTGATAGAACACTGTAAGGCATATGCCCATCTTCATTAGCCCAGCTGGAGCAGAACAGTAGGATGTTAAACCCCATTTCATTTCATTTCATTTTTTGTCAGTCTGGGTCTTCATAGCTGCAAGTTCAGTACCCTGGTTGATGAAATCAGTCTAAATGGTGAGACAATGGTGGATAGTTGGATGAAATTGAACCCATTACTAAAACTAATCAATATGTTTTTTCTTGCTTTTGTAATTTCTTAATTATTAATTTATAAATTCGTCTATTTTAGAAATCATGTAACTTGGTCAATGAGAAAAACAATTAGGTTATTTCTATATATGGGGTCAAAAAAAAAAATCTTTGGCCTTCTGAACAATTTGATGCAAATTGTATATATATCCTCTTCGGGCTTGACTTTTAAAGGTGTAACTGTCTTAACATATAGAAAATCAGTGGGGTGCTTTAAATAGTGATGAGTTAAGACTTGGCCTTTCCCTTTCAATGCAGGTAAAATAATTTCATGTTTCCTCAATACATACATCCTTTAATAGGAAATGAAATGAAATAAAATGGGGTTTAATGTCTCACTTTTTTATCCACTAATCAGCCTGAAGACCGGCATATGCTTTTCTATGTGCTCTGAAGAAAAGGGTTATTTTACATGCACACTAACGAATACACATGTAAACTTTGGTTTGTCGTCCCATCAGAATGACAAGACAATTGAAAAAAAAAAAAATTGCCAAGTCATACTGTCATAGTAGGGAGTGAGATGGGGTTTAACGTCCATTCGACACAAACTAGGTCATTTTGTGACTATCATATAGTTGAATTTTATTTCAATAATTCGCTTGCACGTATGGGTCTTTAGCAGTGGGAGGAAACCGGAGGACCCAGAGAAAACCCAAAAGGTTGGACAGACCCCCCCCACCCCCCTCCCTCCCTGTCATAGCAGTACATATTTGTTTTCAGTCATAGGTTTAAAAGTATGACCAGATCTTCCAAGAAAAGTGAGCATACCATGTTTCATCCATCTAGCTGGCTACTAGTAGTTTTGTTTTTTTTTAAATTGCAAAGATAAAAAATTGATTTAGATTGAAATTCATATATTCATCCTTTCTTTCCATCTTTGTTGGTTTTGTAAGTTGGTGTTATTTCTGTCCCTGAATGTTGGGTTATTTGTTTAACTTGTTAAAAGCTCAGGTTGAGGAAACTACGACTAAAAATAAATACAGAAATTTGGCCAAATATAATAATGAATAAAACAAACTAAAAATAATCAATGCAAATAGCTGTTTTTGGTGCGAACTTGATGTATTAGATATAAAAAAATATTACTACAAAAATGTGGTAAATTACTGAAAGCCCCACATCCTTCCAATCTGTCCTCCAGTTTTCTTGTTGTTTTGTTGTTATAACATCTTAATATTTTTGTCTGGCAGAACGCCTCCCTTTTCCATCTTACTTTAAACAGACGTGAAATTCATTGACAATGATACTGATCCCCAAAACGTTTAAAAAAAAAAAGAGAATGAAAAAAATAAAAGCGATGTCAAGTGAATATTCTCCTTTTTTTAAATGAAAATTTGCATATAACTGATAAAATTACAGGATATAAAAAAAAATGTATCCTTTTTCAGCTTAAGATCAGTATTTTAACTTTTTAAAAGTGTTCAAAGCTGAACCAGTAGTCAGATGATATCCGTAATTATCAAGTAACCAAGTCTATTCTTTTCCTTTTATATACGCCCACATATACATAAGACTGTTCGGTTTTCAGGGAATGTAGTTCGTCGACTTGTATTTTCTAAGTATCGGAAATGAATTCGGATTCTTGAAATGGATCTTCAACAATTTATTTCGGGAGCAAATAACAACAGCAATTAAACAACTTACAATTTCCTATAAATCTGACCTCCAACTAATATCTAGGTTTGTTAAGCTGGTCTCTCCAACTAAATGAATTGTCTAACATGCATTTGTCTTTTTATTTAAATTAGTTTCTTTGAAAGTGTTGACATAAACATATAATTATTTAAGGATTAAGGGAGCCACAGAAAGATGCTGGCTTGCTAGTCTGGATGTCACAAGTTCGCTCCCAGTGTTGGCCAAGAAAGTTTGAGATTTTCCAGCATGTTTTCCCCTTGTCAGTGGTGCAGGGCAGAGGGCCTGACACTGACAATTGTCTAGTCGTTTGGATGGGATAAAGAACAAAGGTCTCATGTACACATTGGCTTGCATGTAAAAGATCTTGGCAGTTGAAATTCAAAATAAGAGTAGGCTGTAGTGCTGCTGTCCGGGCAAAATTATCCTCATAGCACACTGTATGGTGTATGCCCGTCTTCATTAGCCAAGTATAGAGCAGAGCAGTAGGACGTTAATCCCCATTTCATTCCATTTGATTTTAAGTATTAAGTCATAAGGTATTTAAAAAGAAATTAACAGATGAAGCACTTTACTTGCCAGCCTGTCATAATTTAAATTGACTGACAGATTAATCGCCCTCTGTCTCAAATGATTAACCAAGCATTAATGAACATTGAAATATAGATTTGAAATAAAAAACAGAAATAACATCTAATAAAATAAAATAAATAATACAATAACATATGACCTATACATTGGTCATATACATCTGTTCCTCTCACTGTAAGTTGTCAGACTGTCACTCCCATTTCTTACTAGCACCATAGAGGCCACACTATCCTCTTGAAATTGATGTGGGTTGATTATCTTGTTTAAATGAAGAAGCCTATTGATTATGAACATATGTTTTGATTAAAATACACCTAAGTGGATTGCAATAGAGACACTGAAATATTGTAGAAATAGACAATGTAAATATCATCATACTTATACAAGATCGAATATTAGACAATGATTTTAATAATTTACAATTAATGAAACACATGAGAATGTTTTTGTAATCGAAATACTATAATCGTATGTCTCTGTCATGTTTATACGTAACTGATATGTAAAGCTTACTTGATGTCCTTATTGAACAGAAATATAACAACAATGACCCTTATCTCTATTTTGTGAAACATTTTTTAAAATAGGTTTGAACAAGTCCGGATATAAGAGCAATGAGTACTTCTTTATTTATAATTCAGATATCCAATGACGTGACATATTAGAGGTGAAATTATTGAGACATAAACTGAAATAGGGCTTAATGTCCCACTTTTCTGCAAGATTATTCAGATATTCAATGACGTGGCATATTAGGGGTGAAATTATTGAGACATAAACTGAAATAGAGCTTAACGTCCTACTTTTTTGCACCAAACGAGCTAATGAGGGACAATTTGAAATTCTATGACTGATCTGTAAATTCTCTAGCTGGTCAATTTCTCTGCAAATCCGTCAACTATGAACGTAACACGAAAGCCCTGTAGATTATGCTTAGTATTTCTAATAAAACATCTGATAACATTTATTTAGTAAGTTCACACAGTTAAAAACTTTCATTGTGCTTTTGTATTGAAATATAGTATTTAGATCCTTGTTTGAAAAAATGAGCTTATTTCAAATGTATCACGTATTTTTCGTCTCATCATACAATAAACCACTGGGGCTTTCGATTACTTCTGCAAATCACATTTCTAGGCGTTCTTAATTTGATATAGAATTAATTCTGAGAAAACACAGATGAAAATGAATTGATATCAAACTGGTCATACTTTTAGTGTATGACAAATCAAGTGTGCCGAAGAAGAAAAATCTTTAAAATTGTTGGAAACCGACCCTACAGGAATGAAAGATGTTAAAATAAAAAAGATAAGATAATCCCAACTTTTTCATCATATTTCCTACAAATGCTTGTATATTTTTCTAGCAGCAAGCCTCGGATTGAATCACTGTGGACCCTCAAATATAATTATGATAATGCCAACATTTTAGTTACGATGATCTTCCATAAGATTTGGTAGTAATATGATTTTAATCCAAGATGGTCTGTCATTTTTCCCTGATAATTATAATTAATGAATTGAACATCTGATAAAAAATGTTGATTTGAACATTGGGCATTGAGTAATATCTATGATCATAATGTAATAAACAGAAGTTGACGGACAACCACATCTTTATTAATGGTATTTTACTATTGAGCAATGGATCAGCTATAGTGACCCATGAACCTTTAACTGCGCAGTAATTTGTAAAAATTTACATTTTATCAGCTATGAACATCAAGTACAACAAGGCCTCATTTAATCAGATTAAGAAAATGATTACTCTAAATTTCTCTTTATGTGTAAGGCCCCAGATCGAAATTTCTTAAGAGGCGTTTTTTTAAGACCTCTACGATAGAATCAGTGTCAATGAAAAATACTTTAAGATTGAAATGTATCACATTGTGTTTAGTTTCGTAATCAAGATCTTCTTTTTGTTAAAACCATCATTTAATCATTGCATTAATCTGTGCATTAATTTTAGATGAAAGAAAGGTTGACGTAGAAGATATATTATAGATACTGATTGAAAACGTGTTAATACATGATTTAGTTTAGAAATTAATCTAAAGGATTCACCCTCGTCAGGATTTCTAATTGTGCAACCCTTGCAGAAACATCCTGAAGACATTTGTAGAAAAGTGTTTTCAGTCTAGTAAGTTTTTGTACATGCAAACTAGGTAATTTCAGGGCAGCCATATGGTACAGTTTTATTTCAATAATAAAATCCAGGAGGTTTGGCAGGCGACCCTTTTCCTTGTCACCTAGAAACTTGGGATCGAAAGTACACCACTAGACTCAATGACAGTTTTTATAGATACACGTTTTCAGTCTAGGTGTAACAAGGTATTGTGTTCACAAAAAGTATGCTGGGCCTTAGCAGAACCAAATGAGATCTGCCAGCATTTGGAACCACAAAACAAAAAAAAAGAAAAATCCTAGAGTAGCCAAAATATTGATAAATCTGGATTTTTTTTCTGATTTTCCAAGTTAGGGTTATTTGACAATGTCCTCGTAAATTGATATTTCACAATAAGTCATTGACTTAATATCATATTGAATTACTCTGGTTGCCTTGAAGTATCAGGATGTGGATGGATGAGAAGAACTAGGAAGTGATATTTTCAGATCATTAAATAAATAGGTTTAAACAGTGTGTCATATCGGAAAAGATGAAATAGATAGTTGCTATTGTGACAGGGTGATAAGATCTAGGAACCAGGTAACAAATTCCAAATGGATTTTCTCCTATTTCATCTAAATGACAAGACCTGTTACCCTCAAAGTGATTTCCGACAAGACCCTCCCCCCTCAAATGGATTCACCCTATCACATCTAAATGACAAGACCCTTTACCCTCAAATGGATTTCTCTACCTCATCTAAACAACACCCTTCCCCTCAAAATGACCCTTCACCCTAAAACAGATTTACTTAACAACGACAACACCCTTCCCCCTCAAATGGATTTCCCCATCTTGTCAAATCGACTAGACTCTTCCCATTCAAATGGATTCCGACTATCACATCTAAATGACAAGACCCTTTACCTTCAAATGGATTTTGCCCTATCTCATCCAAATGACCCTTTGGCCCTAATGAATGAATGAATTTCCCTATATCATCCAAACAACAAGATGCTTGACCCTCACAGGGATTTCCTTATCTCATCTAAACAACAAGACGTTTGACCCTCAAATAGATTTCCCTATCTTATCTAAACAACAAGACCCTTTGCCCTCATGGATTTCCCTATCTCATCTAAACGACAAAACCCCACCCATTCAAATGGGTTTTCCCCCTATCACATCTAAATGACAAGACCCTTTACCCTCAGATGGATTTCCCTCTATCACATCTAAATGACCCTTTGCCTTTAATGAATGAACTTCAGATTTGAGATTTAAAATTCGGAAAAATACAGAAAAAAAGTTCCATTACATAACTTGAGAATTTCTAGGCAGACTGATAAGATCCTTTTCAGGTATGGATTCCGAGTAGTTGTCAAAATCCATTGACATTTTTTTTCAGATTTTATTCGTTTAGAAAAAGGAAGAAGGTATCTTTAAGGACTTCAACACTTGCTTATTTATCTCTCTCACTATATGTATATATATATATATATATATATATACATGGATAAATTAATTGACCGAGATCCGAGAATAGAAACATTAAACTATAATCGACCATTAAGCTTGCGTTTGTAGTAATGTCTGAAACTATGTTATTACGTGGAGAGGAAACTCGTAGATGATTTTATTTTCCATTGAGCCAAGATTAGAATGAACACAAAACCATTTTGGAAACCCTGAACTTTGTTGAGCTGTTGCAACAATCTGCGGGAGTTCATGTGCATGTATCGATTGTTAGGGAGAAAATTGCGTAAAAGTCGGTCATAGTATTGATTATTCCATATTATTGAAGAGAACGCGTGGAAAAGAAAATATCCCTGGTTCTTAGATAGTTCCTGTTATTACTGATCCTTGCACAACGCTATTGTAAAAATATAACAGAAAAAAAGGCATGTTATTCTTACACATCTAAAGAACTGACTCTTCCATAAGAGAATGGCATATTTACATATTATTATACAAATAATTTTAAACGTATTTATTACTGAAAAACACTGATACTTCATCATAATTTAAATGAGTTGGGTCGATTATGTTTTATATCCTTGTTCATGGTCGATTT
The DNA here is from genome assembly GCF_932274485.2 of Patella vulgata. Taxonomy (NCBI): domain Eukaryota; kingdom Metazoa; phylum Mollusca; class Gastropoda; family Patellidae; genus Patella; species Patella vulgata. Next base: position 14,411,232 of record NC_065885.2, read on the forward strand.
TGCGTTGGTGGAATGCAGATATTTAACATTTTTTTTTATGAGAATGACATACTTGCTTATACATAGAATTAAGAGTATCGATCAAGAAGTAACATTAATACATGGTAGTTACGTTAAGTTACATTAAGTTAAGTCAAGTGATTTTGTCCTTTTTGTCCATGGTAAATCTTGTGTGGGACATAAAATGACTCTCTCGTTTCAGTCACATTTGCCAGTTTTGACCCACTGACAGTGAACTTGACCGTCCGAGGAACCTATACGTCAGTCAATTTACATAGTTTATATTTGATAAAACACTTAAAAATGTATATACAAATTGGAGTAATGCTAAAAATTGACATTTTCAGATCAAAAAATATCTTGCTGATGCAAAGTAAACAAATTAAGGCAAAAATTGACCGGAAGGCAACATTTTTAAGTGCAAAGTCTATTTCCATTTTTATTTAAAGGAATTTCTATATTTGTCACAGTTCTGGCCTACTAGTGCATAAAGTTATTTCTTTTATGTTCTCAATGAGTCTAATGTTTAAAAATATCTTCTGAATAAAATATTTACATATTATCATGTACTGCACTTGAAAGCGAAATGGTGATAATGCTTTTACAGTTATTTACTTACATGATAAAGGAAAATGAATATTTAAAGTCTAGATTATACACTCAATTACCATGCTAATTTTCATATTGTTGCCATATTTGATTATTGGAAATGAAATGAAACATTCTAGTGCATTGTGGGTGCTGCTGAATACACCCATATTTTAGTATGGTCCTTTCAGTGTTTGGGTTCTCCCGGTGTTTGGGACCCATGCTAAATTCCCTTTTTAACAACTACTGTTATTTGATTGGCATCTCACATGCTTACCACTAACATTAAGATAAGTAAGGGATCAAATTCCAAGATTTTCCGGTTGACAATCTCGGTTTGTGCTCCTATCTTAGAATGTCAGTCACTTGTTGAAGAATAACTTGTTTCCCTCACTGAACAATGAAATAATCTAACCTAGATTTTTTAATATCATTATCCAGATTACTATTTAAATATACTTTTCGACCCACTTTTTTAGTAAATTTATATTAGGAAAATGACTGTTGGCAGTCGGCACATTGAGAATGTTTAATTTTCATAATCTTTAGTAAGCCCATTTTTTAAAATAATTAACTATGTCATTGAAAAGAAAAGCAAAAAACATACTATTTTAAAAAAAAAAAAAGGATTCTATGACGAACGTTTATTCTAATTTCTGTCGGAAATGGATGATAATTGATAACACTTATCCCTTGAGGAATTCATACAGCCTACAAATTCTTTTGAACTAAAACATTTTAATCAACTGTCAAAATTCTGTGGTTTTTCATTGGTACGCAAATTAATTGGTGCATATTAAAACATTTTAGCAGCAGTCAAAATTCAGTGGGTTATGTTGCTCAAGCAAATTTATCGGTACCCATTTTATGAAGTTGGTTAAAAAAGATTTCTTTTTTTCTTATGTAGAGTAAGGACAAATTCTTTTTTAAAAAACTTAAGTTCAGTGCAATGTCTCGATTGTTTGAAAATGAGTCTTAAAGCGATAAAGAGACCACACTCGTAAACTCTCCAGTTTTAAAGACAAAAAACGCTGAAAGCAAACAGATCATGCAAAAATTTCCCTATTCAACTACTAAATCCATCGAATGTGCAAATGTTTATTTGATGCATACAGCAGTGTCCTGAACTCTATTTATGGGAACATGAACATTTTTAATCACCTGACTATGCTGTTCAAGTCACTCAAGAAAATTTATTCAAATAATTTTTTTTTTTTTTAACTTCGTGGACCTCGTTTTTGATTCAATACATGTACACGCTTCAGTGTTGGTCCGAGGTTTCACATTGGAGTTTTTACTAGCTTTATCCAAATTTACCCTTCTGATTGTTCACCAGGATTGCCAGAACTTTTTATGATCTAAAGTTAACTCGCTATGTGTTCAAGCCAATAATTTTTTTTTGTGTACTATTTATAATTATTTTTCGGGCATTCAACCTTTGACTTGACACAATATTTGATTGTGTTTAATATAATAATAGGAGATCTATAGAAACATTTTTAATCGGTTCGGTGCATATTTCACTGACTTGGCAACCTGGTTTACAAATCAAAGATTTTGCCAATACTCCTAAACTAGAAAGCGGATTATAAAAGGGATTGTGGTGGACAAGATTACACGGACTTGAATCCCAGCTTGTGTTGACAAAAAACCACCCTGTTTTATCAAACTCGGTGTTATGGCTTGGTTTGGTTCCTTGTACATAGGACTCAACGTGAAAAATCATCAATTACGAATCTATTTGGTTTCCTGTTTTCATGTCAAAACGAATATATTACAATCGAAAAGTTATTGATCATGTTGCGTCACTTTTCTTTGTATGAAACACTCCACTAGAAATCTTTGCCATTGTTACATTTAATCTTGATTTGGAGTTGCGCTTATCTTTTAAATAGATATTTTTGGGTTTATGTTTTCTTACTACTGGTATGTCTTTTGAGTACTATACTGGACTGAATATCTGGACTGAATATCATGTCAGTCAACCATTTCACATGCAAATATGTCAAGTACTTTTATTGTATATTATGTATATCAAAGCTGAGTTATGTTACTTTTTTTTATCAAAACCTAGAAAATATGGATCCATTCAGATTGCATACAGATTCAAAACTGTGACATCGCCTGAAAAATTGGTTCTCACTTGACAGGGAGATCACCTGTGTTTTACATGATTTCGATGGGACGAAAAACCAATGTCTTGTGTACAAAATGGCAGTATCTGCAAAACTTAACTTTGCAGCTCGAAAAAGAGTATACAAATTGCTTCATGTCCCACTCCTCCATATCGAAATAAATTTACTGTATGTTAGTCTTAAAGTAAATCCGATTCCATTCCATTATAAATTGGACATGTTTTATTAATCAAGAATTGTATATATTCTTGCCGCACCAGACTGAAATGTACACTTGCAACATTTTAAATTCAGTGAGTTTTAGTGGTCAGTTCCACAAGGTACAGAATTTGAACATTTAATAATGGGATTCGAATTTGAATAAAATTTTTACATTGATTTTATTGATGGTACTAAAACATTTTGACAGCCCAGCCCCACCCCTCCCTACTCTACTTTATGTATATATTCCTTAAGCCTTCTTTAACATGCCACTGGTCATTCTGAGAACCTTTGGCATATCAACATTTTCAGAATTTTGTGACCAAAGTGATAATAAGTGTAAAATCTCATGCATGTATTAAAGTATGCTTAACCCTTTCCAGAACACTTGATACCACTTAAAAACAAAATTATGTTTTGTTGAAGATCTACAATATATTTGTTAATATGTTCATTTAAAACAGATAGTGTGGGGATAGAGGATGGCCAAGTGGTCAAACACATGCGTCGTAGATCATATTTAAGATGTGTTATATTAATAACTTGTGGGTTTGATCCTTGGTTTGTACGTGACTGGGAGTACGATTGCCTGCCAAGCCTCATGAGTTTTCGCTAGGTATGCCAGGTTTCACTCCTGTCGATATAGTGTTGAGTGGACATTAAAACCTATTTCTTCCACTCTCTCTCTCTCACCCGCTCATTTCCCACAGTATGGTTTATGTGGACTACGTTAAGCAATATGTATGTCTGGTCGTCACCATGTGGTGTTTGTTTTTGCCTGTGACCTTGGTGGTTGACAGTAGTTTAAGGTCATTTGTACTTTTTGAAGGTTTTTTTTTTCTTCTTGTCTATATTTGTATTGGATAAATAAATATTTATTTTTATTTGTATATAACTTACATGTTAGTTGTCTGGCTGTTTAGTCAATTCAGTCTAGCCACTGGACTCGTTAGTGAATTTGGAAAAGCATAGTAGTAGAAATGTTAAATTTGACTGCTTGAATTGAATGTGCCAATTAAAAATGGTCTTTTATAAAACCAAGTCCAAATAAATATTAGTGAGGGATTTTACATGTTTGAGCCACATTTACAAAAACTGTATTCCTGTATATGATCAATTAAAGCAAGAAACTAAATTTACTTACTTGAATTTGCAAATATCCTTGAAATCACTTTTTTGGGTGCCAATTGCTGGACTTTTCCTGTAATAATTTGACAGCTGGTAGAAAGCATGAAAGATTTTGCCGAATGGATATAGTTTGTGCCAGTGGGTATAAATGTTTTGTCTTAGGCAACATATTTTTAGTAATGATTGGGTAAATATATTCCCCCCAATTGTCACCAGGAATTTTATATTGAACCAATAAATAAAGCCGAGGAGAAATATTTGATTGTAAATAAGCGACTGGAAGTCTAAAAACAGACGGAGGAATTGTTTGATAAAGGTTAGCCAAGTAACCTTAACGCGACAGTCAGGTCATCATGACCTGTCAGTGACTGACATTGGAAAAATTTTGGGCAAAGTGAGGGAGTGTCGCTGTCATGCTTAGCTGACATGGATTCAAACTCACGGCAGGTTTTATTTATATGAGTATCTTGTAGGAGACGCGAAAATAGGGCAGGAGTTTTTGTGTGTGTTTATTTTACTTATTTATATCGATTTTGTTTTGAATACAAATAGATCATTGTTATCAAAGCCTATTAAAATATCATGCAACTTCTAACAAGTTAATGTTCAAAAAAAAATCAGCGTAGAATGTTTTTTTTTATTCACACGCTCGGGGTTTTAAATAATGATCAGTGTACGAGTACATGTGTATAGGTTTTATATGCTTCTTTACGCGACTTGAAAAGTATTTGTGGGAATATGTTTTAATCTATCTGTCTTTAAATTGAGTCTTTTTCATGCAGAGAGATGCATTCACGAAACGCTTGTATGAATTTCTATTGAATTGCTCTTCCTACTCTAAATAAACACGTTATGTGCGCCTCAGAGCATATTTACGGTAAATTAACTGATTTAAAAGTTAAGTTGTATTTTTACCTTAAAGCAGATGTTTTAAACTTCAGGAGTTTACCTCATTTATACTGAAACTTAAAAAAAAGTCACACAAACTGCATTATGAGTTTTTTTCGAAAGGTTTTTTAATCTCCAGAAGTGTATACAACTAACACAACCCAGAAGATTAAAACAGTGAAAAAATTTGAGGATGAAAGAAGGGAAATTGTGTGCACAAAATGGATTAACCTAAACATGAAAAAAATATAGTGTTAAAAAAGTGAAAACCGTAAAATAAGAATGATTAAAAAGTTGAAACTTGGACAATAAAAGATGGATACCAATTTAGGTAAGAATACTATATTAAATTAACGTTTTTGTATTAGATTGAGGTTGAATACTTTTCATGTTTTATGTGAATAGTAAATTTGTTTTATGGTTGTTGAATTACACTTGAAATTTTCAATAAGTTTACACTAATCATTGTATTGTATTAGGATTTTTATTATAACTTTCGCATAGAGTTTACACTAATCACATATTATATTAGGATTTTTATTATAATTTTCGCATAGAGTTTTTTGGGGCTAAAAGCTTAGAAAAGCTAATTCCAATAATTTTGTTGGCTTTATTTTTGCAATTTTCTTAAAAACAATCCATTGTTGTACCGTTTTTCTGTCTTCTTCTATTTGTGTATCGCATCATTGGGTGACAAATAAAAAGACAAAGTGTTGTCAGAGCAAACTTATGTTCGATTCCAAACAGCTTTAAGACAACTGCAACTTATTCATTCAAATTCTCTTTTCAAAAGATGACAAAAGCAAGATGGCGGACTAATATAGTAAAGAAGTTGAAAAGATTTTACTTGATATCATAACCTTATAAACTGTTTAATATGTCAGGAGCCAATAGTTTGAAAGGACTATTCTTTTCTGTCTGTCCTTCTATTTTCCAATGCATATTACTATCTAATGCTGATGGGAAATGGGAGTGTTAATAATATCTATCTGAAACAGACTAGTCATATTAAGAACAATTCATAAAGAGGGTGGTGGGGGGGAGGGATGTCTGCTTTGTTCAATTCCTGCCTCATTTGTCGCTGTATCAACGATTTCTCAAGATATTTGTTTTAAAGAAACATTTTTAATGTAATAAGGCACAGTGTAGAATTATAACACTTTTGACTGATTAAACTATCACAAATTTTTTGACAAAAATCAATATTAATAATATCCTCGTTTTGGTAATGTTCATAACACAGCTTTTATGTTAAAATATTTCCAGCTTGTCAGTTTTTGATGTATTTTGTTAACCCCAGATTAGCAAGAAATTTTGTTCTCAATTTTTATGTTAATTTGAAAACATTTTTACACATAAAAACTATAAATTCAACTGTATTTATTGTGTTTTTAAGATTAAATTCTTTAAAATTTTAATTTTATGGCATGTAAATACTTCCAAATCAGAGAAATTTTTGTGCAGAATAAAACTATGTTTAAAACATAAAAATACAGGGAACATAGTGCTATTTTTGTCGTCAAACATTTCTCCAGGCTCTTGAAGACGAGCCCAAGTCATCAAAGCAACAAGCCTTCAGTAACTTTGCCTTCTATTGCTTCACACATTTAATTAGTGATTATTCATAGATTACCCTAGGTAATGTCCAGGGTAAAGTGTTGCTAAACCCTTTTCCATTCATTTAAATGTCAACATTTGTAAATCTATCCCGGCAGCAGATTAAACATTCTAAGGTAACTTTCAATGAAAAACCATTTGCTATATTGGATGAAATCAAAAACTTATTTTATTTAACAAATTAAACGTTCCATTAGTTTGCTAGAATTCTTTTTGCATTTGAGAGTCTTGGTAATCTATTGGTAAAAGCATTGGACTCTCGACTTAGAGAATGACCCAGATTCGAATCCTGCAAAGGCCGAGAAGCATCTCTAGGTAAACAGTGCTATCCAGGCAAGATTCTTCACCTTAAAATACCCATGTTAGTCTGTAAAATGAATGAAAATATTGTGTGAAGTTATCACTTCCAATCCATTTACATCTCTTGGTAATCTATTGGTAAAAGCATTGGACTCTCGACTTAGAGAATGACCCAGATTCGTATCGGGCAAGGGCCGAGAAGCATCTCTGGATAAACAGTGCTATCCAGGCAAGATTCTTCACCTAAAAATACCCATGTCAGTCTGTAAAATGACTGAAATATTGTGCGAAGTTATCACTTCCAATCCATTTACATCTGTGCCATCCGATGATCTAGGGAGTTGATTATAGTCTTGTCATGTGATTAAATGTCTAAATAATAATTAATATAACATCTGAAACCAAAATAAAAAAAGAACTGCAATAGGCAGATTGAGAGCTTGTTTCAAATAACTAATACTGAATCAGGAATTTAAATGACAACAAAAACCTTTTATAGAAATTAGTTGTTCTTGTCATTGAGATCAAACATGATACAGCCATTGATGGTAACCTACTCCTCATTTGTTTTCCTACATATCCAGTCACTGAACTTTGCAAATAAATGAATGATCTTGTGATAAATGAGTGATTTTAGGATTGAGTCTTTTTGGGTGGCGTTGATTAAAATATGACAAGTTTATATATTGATGTTTCAGTTTTCTAACCCACCCTACATTCTTTCGAGCATGTTATTTGTTTAACAACTAAAGCTTTTTGTACTCCATGCAGTCTTTGTAAACACACTGAGTACGAGGTGCACTTCCAAAATCTATACATTTTTTGATAATTCACACAAAAAAAGTCAGGTTTATTGTCCTGGTTCTAGAGTTGTGGGTCCTTGTGAACCAAACAAAATTTTTGTTTAATTGTAATAAATACTGTAAAATAATTTTGCTGAGGTTGTGATTCTATGAAGATTTGTACTTTGGAAATAACTAATTTTAAGAACATTTTATTTTAGTATGTTATTGATAGGTGTTGTGCATAAGACAGGAAATACTTTAAAGTTTGGTCATATTAAACTAACATGGTAATGTTCTGATGTATCTGAATTGAGGAGTCCTTGTGACTGTAGTGTAGACAATGGATCTTGGATTTTCCTCCCAAAACACCTCCTTGCCAACTCGCAGATAGTATGTCTTGACAATTCTCAGTCAGGCTTATCAACACACAGAGATGTTACCTCAGTCCACAATTAGGCTTGCAGTCATTACCAGCTAACTCAGTTGCTCTGGACAATCCTGTTTGCTGGTTCACTGAATTTGGGCCAATACTGAAACAGCAATGAATTTTTTCAGCATTACTCAAAACAAAATCAGCAACTGTACTTGCCATCTCACGGGTCCATTTCAAGACAGTCTGCTCTAGATCACAGATGTTATATCACACAATGTACAGCGGGACTTAAGTAAAAGTCACAAAGACTTCATCATCCACAACAGTATTTAAATCCTTGAGATCATTCCAGAGTCCAGTCAATTAACCACAGGACTGACGCTGCCCAAAATCATTATGAAATACTATAATGCAACATGAATGTTTAAATACGGGTTCTTACTCAGTATGCTTCTAAACTCCTTTTCAGATGATCTTACTGCGATAATTTCCTGGGAAGCTTCATTCATCTTGTCAGTCATGAAGTGGTTGGGATGTAGGGAGGGCTATTTCTCACAACCTATAATTGAATTCATTCAATCTGTTTTTCAATAAAAACTATGTTGGATAGTGGTAAACTGTTGAGCCATCAATTAGAACATTTCGTGTATAAAAGGTTTTTTAAGGTCAGAAAGATGTAGACATATTTTCTTATTATTATGTTCAAGTAGAACAGGTGTTCTTTTAAACACCTATTTAGTGAAATCTCAAACAAAATATCGTAAAACCCATTCTTATGATTTTTTTGTTGTTGTAAAAATAAATGTTGCAAGATCTTTGTACCCCGTGGTGTTTACAGTTGAAAGAAACCATTCCCCTTACATGTGTATTATACCTCATGTAAAGCATGGTTTAATTTATCTGTTCAACATAAGTTTTATTGAATTTATTTGTAGCCTTAGTCTTTGTCAGTCTACTTGATAAGGAGTTTGAAAAGAAACTTTTCTGAAAATGAATTCTGGCATTGGCCGAGAATGAGGTTCTTATTCCATTTCGAAAGGAATCGGCCAGAGGCCAGAATTGGGTCACTAGAGGTTGTTGCCAACTTCAGAAAACAGGAGTCAGTCACCTCCTATTTCCTTCAATATAACTATCTTATTTTGAATAGGGTAATATTTATGATTTTCACATCTGCTCGATATTTTCATGAGAAGAACTTAACCAATTTTTCAAGCCCAGTTATTATTTGTCAGGGGCACTGCTGGGAGGACTGACAAAAAGTGTGAGTAGTCATTCAAATGGGACAGAAAACGAGGCCCTGTTCTCAATTGGTAGGGCATGGAAAAGATCCCTTGAGGTGGTGTAAGAAGAAATGCCACCATCCAGGCTAAGTCCCCCCTAGCCATAGGAATATAAAAATTACCATGTGTTAGTCTCATAATGAGTAAAGTATTGGTGAGATGCTAAAAACATTCCATTCCCAAACTATAAATTATTGATTAAAAAATGATGTGGATGTGAACATAGATCTCTGTGTAAATAATATCATCTGAAAATTCTTAAGGAATGTGGAAATTATTCTGTGAGGAATTGAGGAAGTTGCCAGCAGTTCATTGGTTGGTTGTTTCTGGCAATGCATCAGGCATAAAAAGAGCAAATAAATGAATGTATTTATTCCACCACTAATCCTATTTATTGTTAAGCAAAAACAATTGATTCTTGCAACAAGCTGCAAGGTTAGAGGGCTAATCATAGCTTAAAGTTATCAATGAAATACTACATGGGTTTTTTGAAAGGTAAATTTGACAAATGTGTTCCTCTTTTTATCGCTTTGCATATTCAAACATTAGCCATATATTTGGATTTGTTCTTTGTTTGATTAGTAAAAAGGGGCTAATATGAACATGCGTTTTATTTCTTTTGAATAAATGTTAATTGATTTATGAGCTTTATGTATTTAATGCCAGAGTTTACAATAGCTTCTAAGTTTTATTTCTAGAAAAATACATTCTTCTGATTTGTGTAAATATGTTTAAAAATTGAATTTCATGTTGCTTGTTGTGGATGTTATTATTTAAATTGAAATAGTTGATCGAATTTGTTCATACTTTCTGTGCGGTAGGGGGTGTGGGGAGTAGTTAATGGAATTTTTTCATACTTTCTGTGTGTGTGTGTGGGGGGGGGGGATTGCATTAGTGGTCAAGTGGTCTAACAAATGCTCTTTAGATCTAAAGGTCTGTCTTTAGGTCAAGTGGCATGGTTTTGATCCCAAGGTTGTTGCCTTCCCATTCTCATGGATTTTTTCCAGACCCCCCAGTTTCCTCCCACTGCTAAACACACCTAAGCTTAAGTAAACTAATGAAATGAAATTATACCATAGGTTATCGTCGAGTGGACATTATACCCCAATTCTCTCTCTCACGCTAATATTTTCTGTTATTGATGAAATATTTTCTTTATGCTAAAACTAGATCATAGGCAACAGATGATGAACCGGAAGTGTTTTTTATGTTGGTTATTCAACATGAACATATGTTACTTTTATTCAATTGAATAGAAAATTGTATCTATTTAATAAAAGATGTTATAATGATTAATAAAAAAAACAAAACTCATTAATATCTGATGATGTGTAATTTCAGCCGATATTCTTGTCATTCATTACAAAACTGGGACTTGTGTTTTTTTGCTATTTGTTTTTTGAGCTAGAGATTTTTTTTTGTGATATTTTTTCTCAGATTAAGGTTTTGGTAGTCATGTGGTTAAAGCATAGAACCATTACTAGAATGTCTTGAAATACCTTGAGCGTTTGCCAAAGTAACATCTGTGAGGTCCGCAAAAATGTGTGTGCGCTTTTGTCAATACATGTCAATATTTGTAGGCAGTTTAAAAACTGTAGCAGTGCTGTTCTGGACAATTCTCACCTGCATCATCATCATTACGGAAAATAAAATTTGCCAATTTGGTTGATGAGATATTAAAACCCCAGAAGGAAATAATTATTTTGGGGTGTTTCTCTATTCAAAATTCAATCTTGGTCAATCAAATTGGCTATAAAAATGAGTTATATGACAATACTGAAAATAAGTAAATGATGTTGCTGGATGAATGAGATTCTTGTAGAATGACCTTCCATTTGGAACAGGTGCTCTGATGCATATACCCCCTCCCTGTTTCTCCCCCCGAACAACCCCATCAGTCAACTACAGTTTATATATGATGTTGTGGTGCCACCTGGAAGCTCTTTGAGTGCTTTGATGTGACGAGAGTTCATCCATGATAGGAAAATAATTGAAGCATACTGGTAAAAGTAATAAAAAAACATGTTCAATCTATTTACAAATGTATTTCCTGCTATGCATACTTTAAACTATTACTTATTACATATGTTATTTAATTGAACATTTTCAAGTACAGTAATAGCAAATACATGTTAGGACTACTGTTTTTTTTTTCTTTCTTTCTTCCTATTGTTTTAATCCTTTTTTATCATCATTTTTTTGCTCGAAACAGATTAAAATAAGTCTCAAGCTTTTTGACAGTTCTATACATGTGGTATTTAAGTATAATATAATTACGACATCAGACATGCCAAGGGTACTTTTTGAGACATTAAAAACAAATTTTATTTGATCTTAAATTTATAACAACTGGAGTCTCGCCATTTTAACATAACTAGGCCATTTTACTTTTATTCTTCCCTATTTGAAATAATTGTTAGTTTTTAAAAAAAAAAAAAAATTAAACCTTTTTCTTTTCAAGATATTAGCTAGATAGCAGTTTTTCTTTATCCGTAATAGTTTATGACCAAGCCGCAAATCCTATTTTGATTGGCTGATATTATGCCACCATTCAATTCTGATTGGCCATTAGATATGCCAATCATGTTAGGTCAAAGAAATTTTGTGGAATTCATACAAAAATGTCCAAAGATGATTTCATGTTTTTAAGTGTTGGTAGCGGAGACAATGAACTAATTGTAGTTTGAAATTTCACTTGTAAACAAACGTGTACTTGATACACATCAAAAATTATTAGTTGATAGAATTTTTTATTTTTAATCACTTGAATTTCAAAGGCGCTGAATTGCAGCTATTTATACATAATGTTACAACTGTACACGGTTTGTTTGATTAAAAAGGAAAGCTTATTGACTATCAAATTACAGAAACAAGTGGACCTTCAATGGTTAAATGATCGTTAATTAATGACTAAACGATGTTACAGATATTTTTACATGTAGACTAAATTCAATTTGTATGTTTTATATTTACATGTGCAGAGAAATCATGTTTTTCTTGCTTTTGAGTAATTTTGTAAGGACAAATAAATGATTATTCATTATTATTGTTTTACACTATGCATTTCTAACAATAAAAGGATTCATAAAATCAAGGCTACACAATTGGTAATTGACGAACTTCTACAACTTTCCTACACCACTACGAAGAGACATAGTAAACAGTGTTAAAGGGGCATTCACACTTTCACAATTATTTATATGAATATCAGATTTCTAATAACCTTAGAATCACCAGAATGAAAAGTAAACCCCTGGCCTATTTTGCATTAATTCTTGTTAACCCTATATTGTCTTCAACTGTCATCTCTAATTGTATATTTTGTGTAGCATTATTATGACTCAGTGCATCAGGTGCTGGCTCGCTCGATAACGAGGAAGTCCTGGGTTTGATCCCAGTGTCGACTGGGCGTGTTTCCCTTTGTCAGTGGTGCATTATGAAGGTCCTAGTAGGAACTGTGTCTAGTCTTTGGGATGGGCCAAAAGTTGAGGTCCTGTGTACACATTGGCGTGCACATTAAAGAACCCTTGACAGTGGAGATTCAAAATAAGAGTAGACTGTAGCACTGCTGTCCGAGGGAAACTTCGCACACAGTACACTGCATTGCATATCGTCGGTGAAGTGTCAAAAGGGTGTATTTCTGGAAATTAGTCAAATACACTTTTTTTGTATTTTTAAACTCCCCTAATTAATATGCACATTTCTGTCTAAGCTGTATATTTCTACACCAATTAGAACTGTTCTGGGTATCATGCGTTCAAATGTTGTATCTTGATTTGTGGAAATTTTGAAATACAAAAGGTTCTATTTCTTAATCTTTAGAAATTCTTAGATACACCCTTTTGACACTTCACGTACGATATGCCTATCTTCATTAGCTCGGTTGGAGTTGAAGAGTAGGATGTTAAACCCCATTTCATTTTATTTAGCATTATTATCCCTGTGTCACTGTTACTCCACTCTATATACCCATCTATATACATATTCATGGTCTCTTTGTAGATTAATCACTATTCACCATTCATGGTTTCTAATTAATTATCTCCCCTTGCATATAAGTTCTCCAAAGTGCTAGTACCTCGTTCAAATTATCACAAGGACTATCGTAATATTTGCCAGACCAACTTCATTTCTTATTCCTAATCTGATATCAACAGCCTACTTCAGACAAGCTAATGGTCATAGAGTTAGACTCAAATTGCTTTAGAATTTGTTTTTAGTTCTGTAGTTTTGAAAAAAAATTCAATTGAACAGAAAAGGTTTTTCAAGATACATGAATAACCAATCAGCTTCCAAACCGATTTATGTTACAATATGATTTCAACTTTCCACCTAGGTTATGTTCAACTTCTGAATCGATTAATGTTACAATATGATTTCAACTGAGTTATGTTATCATATGAAAGCGTGCGGGGTTGAGGTGGGGGGGGGGCTATACTGACAACAACTGAGACAGTAGGTGTCATGAGTTCAAACATTGTGTGTTCTTTTTTCATTCTTCTCTCATGGATTCGCTCTTGCAAGGGAGTCATGCAGGAAAACCTCTTGGCACTATTTAGGAAACGTGGTTGACACATTCTGGATGACTTTTTGGCATTATTGTGTCTTTTCAGCAAACTTCTACCATTGAAGATCCAGTGTTTATCTATATTTTAAGTTGAGCGATCTAGGTTTAATTGAAGTAGACCTTACAGACAGATGTACAATAGAAACTTGTCTGCGTTCAGTAAATATACGCAAAGTGCACATTTTCAGAATAATTTAAGGTTCAGAGTTTGGATGTTGATTCAGTCAACTTAATTCTTTTGTTGATATTGGTCGTTAAATGCAAATATTCACGGGTTTCATCCAATTCAATTTATCTGTGTTAACTAAAATGTGAATTTTAAAAGTCTTAATTAGTTTAACAAGAAAAACGTTTTAATTTGACGTAATGCTGTAGACCCTACTTTTGTAGTTGATATGCACCTGGTGTATTATTAAGAAATGGGATGAGTGGTCGGTGGTGTCCATTGAGGATCTTAATCTCATAATTTTACTTTCTGCTTTTTGGGGTCAGCGTTAAGAAATAATCACAGAGCCTTCCAGAAAGTTTGAACTTTTTTTACGCAGTTACTGATAAGATCTTCACACTAATATACATTACATGGATGTAAAAATAAACATAAGCACTTCAAGAATAGAAATGAACAGGTTTACATTCCGTAAGAAAGAATCAAGTAGTTCAACTTAATGTCACTTGAAAAGATTTCATGTAATATTAATCTATGGTAAGTGTACAGATTGATGGCATCTGTTTGAAATCTATTCTCATACTTAGTGTGCTGTGTTTTGATGAGATATTCAATATCTTCCATTCATTCATTAATTCTAGATCAAAATCTTTAAAAAATAGATAGTTGAGGATGTTGTTTTACAATAGTGCATTGGTCAGTCGTCCACAATTTATACATAGTGTTAGTGTTCTGATAATTACTGTCAGAGTTCTCACCCTTGATCAAAATGAAAAATCTTGTGGACATACTAGAGACTAAAGATATCATTTGATTGACGTTACACATTGTTTAGCTCACAAGATCTGTTGATTTTCAACGATTTGATACTGCACACATGACTTTACTGCTGTGTGTGAATGTTTCTTTGACTGGCAACCTATCTTTCTTGAATTTGAAAAGTAGCTTTTTGACTTTTTAGTCTTTCTACATAGCAATCTTTTAACTGTGAACCATTCTAAAACAACTTTTTAACTGTGAACCATTCTAAAACAACTTTTTGACTGTGAACCATTCTAAAACAACTTTTTGATTGTGAACCATTCTAAAACAACTTTTCGATTTGTCGTTCCTTTTAAACAACTTTTTGATCTTTCAACCCTTTTAAAACAGATTTTTGTTTGTTAACAGAAATGTTGAAAAGGGTTGTTAATGTTGAAAAGGGTTGTTGCCCTGATACTGGTAGAATATCCTAATTCTAAAATATTGCATGCATATACCGGTGTCTTTAATTCTAACATCAGTATTACACATTTGAGTAAATTTGAGTGTAATTGTTGGTATTCAAAGTTCAAATGGCTTAGTACAAATTTATCTTGGCACTTTAAGCATGTAATCATTACAAGATTGCTGTAAGTTAAAACCTATTTGAAAAGACACAAAGATGCAAATAGTGAACTATGTGGCATGGGGAGTAGACATTTTGCACACAGAGCCCTACAAAATTTATTTGACACATGAAAAGACAAAGATGATATCACATCAAGGCAGTCACTGTCGAATGCTATCCAATAATAATAATAATAGCTTTTAAGTCTTGATACCATCAATATCATATCCAGCTAATTATGGCTATTTCCGTCCTCTCAACGACATGCTTTGTATAGTTCCATGACCCATGCTCAGGTTGCGTAGAGCTGAAGCAAAACTTATACACACACAGGAATGAAAACTACAGGTAGATAACATCGTAAAATTAAAAAGTCATCTTTGTATTTTTACCCAAAAAAACATTTAAAAAAACCCCATGAGGTTCGATAATTGGATAGTGTATCATAAGATCCAAACTTTTAAAAACTAGATAAATTTAGATAATAATGTTAATGTGCAAAAGATTAGCATCGCGGAGATTGCTGATTGTTTGACATACTACATTACACTTGGCTCACCTGGTTAATTATTGTGACATGCTTAACCAGCCACAATTATGATCATATCTTTATCAATGTTTGCATTGTGTAGTCCAAGAGACCAGTTGCCCCACAAACATTCTGAGTCCTTCATCAAAATAACAACTCTTTTAGTGTATACAAATTATTGAAGAACGCACAAACTAGATGACCCCAAACTGTAAAAGTTGGTTGGGTGGGGTGGTTATAAAAAGCCCTCTGTTATCCAGGTTCCTCCTGGCTTGATGAATAAAGTTGTGTTCACATTGGGATTAGTAACCATAGTTAACTTTGAATACCATACCTATTCACTTGATTTATGTTGTTGGTAAAAAGTGGGATCTTGAATCTTGATCTAAGGATTCAGTTAGAGGGTTTGCTTCTACTTCTGTTATTTCATCCCATCTTCATTAACACAGTGCATAACAGTAGAGCATAAAACTCCATTTCTTTTAACATGTTATGTCACAGAATTGAAAACATGAACAATAAATGTAAATTCTTGATATTTTGTATCTGTTCAAAGCAATGCCACTGAGATTCAGATCGTATTATGCAATAGGTTAAAGATTTCTAACAGTCTTCCACACTGATTTAACCCATTTGATTCCTTAAATTATACCTGGGACTGTTCCTTTAACATGATTACATGCAACTCTTGGGTATATATCTTATATTTGTGAAATCTAAGCTGTTGTGACCAACTAGTGGGTATATATCTTTTATTCGTGAAATGTTCCAACTTATCTAAGCGGTTGTAAGCAACTCATGGGTATATATCTTATATTTGTGAAATGTTCCAACTTATCTAAGCGCTGTTGGTATAAATCTTATGCTCCACGAGTTGCCAAA
Organism: Patella vulgata; assembly: GCF_932274485.2. Classification (NCBI taxonomy): domain Eukaryota; kingdom Metazoa; phylum Mollusca; class Gastropoda; family Patellidae; genus Patella; species Patella vulgata. Next base: position 14,428,040 of record NC_065885.2, read on the forward strand.
CTTATCTGACTTGAAATAATCTTTTGTGTTGATCATGCACTCGTGATGCACCACTTAAATGTGTTTTCTCATTATCTTGCAACGTGGCATGTGCACTAATTTGTGTAGAAAACGACCCCAATGTTTATAAAATCATATCAGAGAAAGTGACTGGATCGATTTATTGTCGAAATTTATATGCTAGATTACCCAGCCTTGAGGTGAATCACAAGCAAATTTCAACCTTCTTCCATAAAGAGTAATTTATATATTTTTTTTTGTTTGTGACATCCTCTTCTTTATGCTTTATTTACAAGAATGAAAGCCAAAATGGCAGAAACTTCCCGAACCTGTCAAATTGAAATATATATATACACAAAGACCTTAAAGAGGCAATGTGCTCTGAATCAAATAAAAAAATAAATTCATGTATATTTAGCCATGACCTTGTATGTAACCAGAGCTTTGGTAGGAAACTGGAGCCACCCAGAAAATGTTGTGGATGGAATATCACTGTTGGCTGAGAAGAGCCTTCAAGGACTTCCAATGTTTATACTATTTGCATAAAGGATGGGCATCACAAGATTAATTGTAAACAGAATTCGTCTTAAAGAACAAAAATTAATAATCTCTGATCTTTAAGTGTTTTCGATTGTCTTAAAAAAACTGTCAGTGAGTTCTGTTGTCTTAAAAAACTGTCCGTGTTTTCGATTGTTTTAAAAACTGTCAGTGTTTTCAATTGTTTTAAAGACTGTCAGTGTTTTTGATTGCTTTAAAAACTGTCAGTGTTTTACCGTGTGGTGATTGTTTTAGTCAGTGTTCAATTTATATCTGCGATATTGTCGATTTTAGCATTAGATTATGTGTGCACATGATGTCAAAGTGTCGTTAAGCAACGCTCATTGGTGGAATGATGGTGTTATATCATCATCGCCATCATCATCATCATCATCAGATCATCTTTAAGTTGAGCTGTTTTATATTAATATGTACAGCTTTTTATTTTTCAGATTATTTCAAGTGGAAGAATGGAAACCATCTTTCAGCAGATAGTGAGTACATTTATTTAATTCACTTGACTCATAGAAAAATATACTTATCGCGATTCAAGAATTGACACAGAGAAATGCACACTTATCGCCTTTTCAGTTGCAAAAAAAGTTGTAAATGTTTACACTGTTGATATCAGCACTTGAATAAAGACCAAACAACCTGAAATATAAGACAAGCTATAGTATGTCAACTTCTATTTAGGGGAATTGCTTGTCAAATCAGATACATTCAAAACGAAAAAAATAATTTACCTTTTCTTAATCATTTTAAATACAATCCTTGAAATCTGAAACTCCTTTACAGTAAAATTCACACCCATGTGATGCGTATGGAACAGTATATTACAATTTAATTGTTAACATTTTTACACACCCATATTGTTGTTACTAATGTCTGTCCGTCCATCAGCCATGCTGGCTTGTAGTGGCTCCAGTTTATAACGTTTATTTTTAACTCGAACAGTGATCAATTGATTACCGGTACATGTTTTTTTTCTGTTGGGAGGATATAGAGTCTTATCATAAATTCCTTGTGATACTATTTAGTTTGTCTCATACTTTTCACCATATGTCTGGCGCAATATAGCCCGGTTGGAGCTGACGTGCCATAAAACCACATTTCATTTCATTTATAATGATTTATTATTGATAATAACTTCATGAGTTGTTGCCCTTGATCAGTATTAAGTGTCTTGTAAGTGCTCATATTACCTACTAACGAAAAATGTGACAACTTTTATGAGCTACTGATTTGCTGGCAGCCTACCTTTGTCTACTTTATCTTCCGATCTAATAACATCTTCAGCAAAATAATGCATTATCTGAAAATGAGAAACAAATATTTTCGACAATAAATTGCCCACTGTAGCTCCTAAAATTAGTACTGCAAACGATATTGCTCTGAATAGATTAATGATTAGACCTCTTGGATTTGGGTAAAAAAATGAAATAGATTTTATTAAAGTTTGTGTTGATTTGATTTGATCTATCTTCATTCAAATTTTAGGACCATGGCTAGAGCCAATGTTGAACTATTAACAAATTTTCTGTCGACAGTTAAAGCATAAAACAAAACTAAGATTACCGGGTTACTAAAGAAACTGACTTCAGCTTAATTTTTCAAAAATGAATATTTGATCATATAGATTTTGTCCCATCATGACCTTAGGTTTTTCATTCCATCCAAAAGACTAGACACATAATTCCAGGTCAGTTGTGTAGTTCTAGGGAGGAGAAATTGGCATGGAGAGTGGTGTATCTTTTATGTGCATAGAAACACGTACATAGGACCTCGTTTTTGTCCCATCTAAACAACGAGGCAATATTATACTTGTTAATAAATTGGGACTCGCAAAAACGCAGTTTTAATCAATGGATCTGGACGTCAGCATTATAGTGGAATCTCAGTATATGCTGTTGTTAGAAGTTACAAATGCACTTCAATTTGGTCCTAATGTAGAAAAATCCTGTCACATTTAAGACAAGAAAATCAATACGCGGTAATCAGTAACATACTTGACAACAGGGAATAAGGCGAAATTAAATAGGTATCATTTTCACTGCACCTATGCGCAGCTGCCAAATTTCATGGTCAGAGGTTTGGTGACATTTTATGTCATCATCTAACTCGTCAACAAAAGCTGAATTCTGTCATTTGATTTCCTGATCGCAGACATTAGGATAGAATAGCTTCTTTATGGTGACGTTGAACAAGAACAAATCTTATAAGAGTTCTTCACGTAATCTTAGTCATTAGTACTTGCAGTACGCTGAAGGCATTGCCAGATTATTCGGATGAAAGCCAAGTGCTTTAGAAGATCTGCAATCAGTTTCCGATCAATACACTGGGCTATTATCTATGACATTCTGCGCGTTTTATAAAACCTAATATCTCCGTGACATACATTGCCGATTTGTAAGACTTGTTGTATTTATATCTGTTGTTCTCATTTAAAGACATTGAACTCATTACATTATTGTGTAAATGACATCCAGAGGGCATTTATATAATTTCAAAAAGGTCGCCTAAACCAATTTTAAAAGTTACAATATAACACTTAAAGTAATTTCTTCAGTGTTTGAAATAAGAAAATTTTAAAAGGTTCATCATGACCCACAAGACGATTAAGATGGAAACCACAACCCCCCATAAAAACCATATTAAAATTAGATTGAAATGATTCGACGTGGGAAGATTAAAAGTTAATAATATATAAAGTGTTGTCAATGATACCTGATTAATGTCACCTCAGTTCTTTATTTAAAGCATTATAGATTTAGCAGTTAAATATGCATTATGTACGAGCTAAATCTGCCTATTGCACGTCTTTATTTTGGCTTCAAGACATTTTTTCATATGGCAAGCCCATAATCAACTCTCAAGACTATCAGATAGCCAAGGTTTAAATGGATTTGAACATCCGCAAGATTTAAAATTTAATTGACAATCGAGGCTAAGTGTCTGTTGTCAAGTACAGTTGCTACGATAATAAATCTATGTTAAATCTTTAATAATCTATTCATGTGGGGGGGGGGGCGAATGGTTAGCACGTGCGCGCTGTATCATAAGGTCTGTCATTGAGTCAACTGACATGGTTTTGATTCCTCGGTTGTACGTGACAAGGAGTAGGGAATTATTGAAATAAAATTGAACCATGTGTTAGTTCCGAAATGACCTAGTTTGTGTCAAGTGGACGTTAAACCCCATTTCTCTCTCTCTTTCTCTCTCTCTCTATTCATGTGATAAAAATGAAGGGATCTTTTAGTTCGATTACTTTAAAGTAACGGATGTAAAATTGTATGAATCTTATTCATATTACACTGGACTTAAAGTTAAGTGGCATCATTACCTATTGGCATGTCTTCTGATTTCAAGCAGTGAGAATGCAACGATTCTGGACAATACAATTGGTGGCATTGGTGGATGTTAGAAGCTTTTATAAATTTTTGTTGTTATCTCATGGTTTGGTGGAGAATTTGAATAAAAGATCTGGAATAATTTAAAGCACGTCTTGCAATTCCGGTAACATTTTTAAAAAAGTTCTTGAAAAGAAATAAACAACACACTTTTGTAGAAAAGGCTTAATAAGAAAGTTTGAAACTTTCTGAAAAGTCTAATAGTTCTTCTGTTGAAACACAAGACAACCTTGCAAAAATTGTAGGATATTTGGGGGTTAGGATCGAAGACTCGCTACAATTATACTTGAAAAGGTATTAGGTGAAATCTTTCAGAATGAATTATATGTATCCTGAATCTTGGGATAGAAGACCATTGCCATAGGCAGATCTTTTAGAACTACAGTAACTCTACAGTAACTTACGAGGATTTTTGACAAGAAAGTCAACTTTTCTGAAAAAAATCACCCATATCGGGTGAATCTGGCCAAGAGTTCACAAAACAATCTCAGACTTAAAGAATTTACTCAAAATTGTTCATCTTATTTTAACTAAGATATAGCCCTTTTTAAAACTTTTGTTGTTTTAAATACATCAATAAGAAACTATGTGCAAAGTTTTGTGTTTCTGAATCAAAGATATTTCTCATAAACAGTGATTGAAAGTTGTGTAAATTCTTGAACTTAAGTCTGAGAATGCTTTGTGAACTCGGGACCTGGTTATCAGTTCAATAAGAAGTAAATCTTTGTCTAAAAGTTCCTGCCCCCAGTATTAATCCCACTTAATTAAAAAATCTATTCATAAAATTTTAAGCTAAATATTTTACGAATGCAGGCCTGTACCTATATGGAAAGATTATTAGAGTTTAGATGAAATGAAAAAAAAGTTCTGAATAAGCACATTAGAGTTTGAATGGAATGAAAATTAATGTTCTGTGAATGAAATTAAAATTAATATTCTCTAAAAGAAAATGAATGCTCTCTGAATGAAAAGAAAATCAAACATCAAATTTGGAAATAAAATGAAAGTTTATATAAATGAAATGAAACTTATGATGTTCAAGTTTGGAATGAAAAATCAAAGTTCGGAACAGAAGATTTGTTATATGGTTGTTATATCCATTAACAGTTTTAACTAAACATTTTCATAATTTCTTCATCAAGTTCAACTCAATTTAAAATTCATATCATGATTAAAAAGTATTGATATGTTTTAAATAGGGGGGCGTTATAAATACGGGTAATTAAAGACAGCAGATTGATCATGGTGGGCGATACCCAGACTCACAGATGTAACTTGACTTGGTCATGGCTCATCTACATTCAAGTTTGATAATTCTTGATCTATTTCACCCTGTCTGACCCCAATACATACAAACTTCAGCACAAACAGTAATTTATAGCTTGCAGCAGGCAATACGCATTTGGAAACAGACACAACACAAATTGAAACCAGCTGCTTCTGTCTGGCTGCATATTGTTGTTATCTCATACTCAGTGTATTATTGAAGCAGTTTAACCTAGATAAAAGATGCATGCAGCATGCATGATGACTAGAGATGTTTTTAAAGATAGACTTGGCTCATTTTACGGCAGCTATAACCCAGTTTCCTTTATACATGTATTAAGGTTCTGTTCACATTGCAAAAATAGTTCTGTTTGTGGAAGTAATCCCTAAGTTCGATAAGTAGCCTGTAGAAATTTTCAGGTTGATATGCATATGGTAAATTGTAGAATTATTTCCTTAATATTCAGGAAATAACGTAATGCGAATGAACACAAAAAGGATTGAAACAAAATTCTCATGTTGGTATCCTTAGACCATCGGAGTTGTCAAGGTATCACTTGGATAACTCACGTAACCACCATAGCAATATCATCTTAAATAGATTTGCCGTAAACTCACAAGTTCACAATTAAATTTACTGAATTTGATTTGGTAATGTGAACACAGATTATGTTCGCTTTTAAGTTGCAGTAAACCTATGTCAACACGGCTTTAGAGTTCATGTTTCTCAAAACTCTTTAGGCAGCCGAACAACTTGCAATAATCATTTAGAGATATGCATTACATAATGCATTTATGATGGGCTTACACTATTAAAGCCACTAGCATATTGCTATATATTCGATTACATCAATACTCGTAAAGAGAGATATTTTAACATTATACACAAAACCTGATACCTAAACTTCTTACAGTCACTGATCCTCTCTTGCATATTTTGAATAATATCTAATTTTTACATTAAAATATACTCAAACGGATTATTTAAACGAGTAAAAGATAATCTCGCAACAAGAATTCGGTCGGATTTTCATGTGTTTGTAAATGCTGAGTATTTTTTCAAATGATATTCCTTTTAGATATTCAACTTTGAAAATATTGAAGTTTACAATGGATTAAAAATTCCTCAAACGATGATCAGTGGCTTTAATATTTGTATGCACGGCACCAAATATAGGTTACAGAATTCTTATAAAATAGAAAGTAAAGGATCCCCTAACCCAAGAAGAACAGAGGCTAGTGTAGATTTAGGTGAGATCTAATGATAACCTTTCGGTCTTTAATCAACCTTCATCAGATACATGGTCAGTTAAAGACCGAAACTAGCCTCTGTTCTTCTTAGGTTAGGGGATTCTTTACTTACTTATCCTTAGATTTCTTACTGATCCGTCAAGCGTCTTCAGATCCTCAAGAAGACAGTTACCACATAGAACCCTTCTACCCATCTCACCGCTTAGTTTTTAGAAGTTTTTCTCCGGTCTACGGCTTCATCTTATGTAATATTCAGTGGCAATTGAAAAAGATAAAAGATAGAATATTTATTTTAGGGCTGTATATTTTAGTAAGTACATCAGAGCTATAACAAGAGCTATAATGAGAGTTTGAATCCTTCTTAGTGGGGAAAAAAACACCTGATCAAATTATAACAAAACAAAAATATCAACGGTGGATTATCTCCCTGCTTGAATTGAGTTGGATTAAAACAAGATTTTATCCAACACTTATGAGTGGCATGTATTTTTTTTAATAATAGATATACCTATCGAAATAACTTTCTAGTATATTGGCAAAGATTTTGGAAGAAGACTGGCTTGTCGAAAGCTCAATTTTAACTGAATATGTTGTTCGTTTGATGTAACCTGACAAGATAAAATGTATATAATCATAAATGTATGATCTAATATACTATCCTGACTTGTAACATGTTTTTCATTTATATGATTAAGTGACAGCTCTTCAAGTAGTTGGCTGAAAGTTGATCCATGTAACTATATTAAATTAATCGTTTAATTTCTTCAGCAGCCGTGATTTTTTTTTTTTTTTTTTTTTTAGTGTTGCAACTAACTCTTTGATAGGTGAAAGGTTTAAAAGGATATGATCATAAATTAAAAATGAAGTAATATCTCGTTATATCTTCATTTATTTTAACGAGATTTTAAATGATTAAAAATTAGAGAGTTAATATCGGGAAATTTATCCAACATTTGATAGTTCTCGTAAGAATGATGGTCTGTTCGTAAGGATGGGAAAAGTTTAAACTTATTACTAGCCTAGAGAAGATGGGCGTACACCATGCATTGGGCTACGAGAGAAATTTGACCCAGAGGGTAGTTTTTCTGCCTACCAGTACTCTTCATCAAATTCCAACTGTCAAGTGTTGTTTTGTGCGCATGCCAATGAGAACTCGGCTGGACCTCAGTTTTTGTCCCATCCGAATGACTAGATGTCTTCTTTTCCTTGCAAGGCCTTTCCTGCACCACTGATATGGGGAAACCATGCTGGAAAATCCTGAGGATCGGGAAATACCCTGTTCTGTGCATCTATGACATTAAGAACGTCTTTTCTTTTGCAATGTTGCTGTTGAATATAAATGAATATATACAAGGAAGTAAAAAATGTAAGCATGTCATGTCCCACTAGATAAAAACTTGATCGCTACGCTACTGAGAATACATAAACTACTAACCTGTGTAATCCACTGATCCAGATCATCAAGTTGAAAAATATATTGATTATTGGTGGAGTGGTTATAAAAATAGACCTGATTATCAAGAACACTCCGTGGATTGAATTAATAGTAATTTCTAATAGTACTTGAAGCAGGTGAAAATGGATGGACAACAATTTGAATGGTATATTATTTGATCTTTAGCCCTAGTGCATCATGCAGTCAAGTTAAAATTAATTGATTACAAATTTAATTTGATTGTAAATCATTCAAAATTTAAAGGGATAAGAATGTAAGCATGTCATGTCCCACTAGATAAAAACTTGATCGCTACGCTACTGAGAATACATAAACTACTAACCTGTGTAATCCACTGATCCAGATCATCAAGTTGAAAAATATATTGATTATTGGTGGAGTGGTTATAAAAATAGACCTGATTATCAAGAACACTCCGTGGATTGAATTAATAGTAATTTCTAATAGTACTTGAAGCAGGTGAAAATGGATGGACAACAATTTGAATGGTATATTATTTGATCTTTAGCCCTAGTGCATCATGCAGTCAAGTTAAAATTAATTGATTACAAATTTAATTTGATTGTAAATCATTCAAAATTTAAAGGGATAAGAAAAATAACGTTTTTGAAGTGGGTGTAACTCTAATGGTTATGTTAACAAAAACAGATAAATGTGTCCATGTTGATTGTCATGTACAAATTGGTAGTCTGTTTTAAGAATCCCTTCAATTTCGAAGACATAATTTGACATTTAACAGAGTGCATCTTTTAAGTTAGCTTTATCGATTACTGTTTTAATTTAGATGTAATCATTAAAAATTGAAAGGGATAAAACTGTACCACAAGCAGTGAAGGAGCCACTGTGATAATTGTGCTGGTTGAGAAAGTTTCTGAGGACTTTCCAGCCTGGTTGCCTGCCAGTTGCCAGTTGTACAGAGCCTGGCAAAGCATCTAATCATTCAGATGCTATGAATAACCATTAAACATCCCCTGACAGTTGGAAATGGACAAGACCTTATGATCAAATGCACACGCGTTAACCATTCAGCCTCCCAACCCCTCAATAAGAGTAGGTCATACAAGTGCTAACAGAGTCAAATTTTCCTCATAGCACACTACATGTCATAGGCCTGTGATTCATTAGCACAGTCAGTGCAAAAAAGTAAGATGTTAAAACCTATTTCATTTACCGGGTATTCATTTAATTCTTGTCAGTTAACTTCTGTGTCTCTGATCATGTGTAAAGATCTCTACACTATTTGAATGTGCAATACTAGTGAGGAGAATTTTGCCAGGACAGTGGGATTTCTGTCCACTCTGCTATGAAATCCCACTATCTTTTACTCAATATATTGTTTGCTATATATCGTAATAACAACAAGAAATCTCTTGGGGTTATATGCTGCAAAGTTTGAAGAGATTATGTGTAATTTTCCAAGTCTTGAAACCATCAGTTTTCAATTAAGGAAGTTAGTCGACAGCCTCCATTGTACTGAGTTGTGCACATATGCAGTCTATTCAGTAGATTGTTCTATATTGTACAAAATGCAAATTTTGAATGCATTTATATAATGTTGACAAACCAGTAACAGTATGAGACTTAGTCTTGAATATGCTATGAAGGTGTATTGGACAGGTCTGGGCTAGAAATCTTAAAAATCAGCCTCAAATTTGTGTTTCGTATAAATGTTTAGGATGTTCACATTACAAGCGAGTTTGAAATATAATTAACATAACCTCAAAATTCAATCTAAGTCACTGATTATCATTTTGCTTTTTTTTCCTTAATTAAGAAAACAAAACCAAAATTTCATCTTCTGGATTGGATACAATCAGATAAAAACGAGGCCCATCAATAAATTTTACCCAACACTTATAGGTGGCATTGGCTTGTTAAAATGCAGAATTTAATGTTTTGAGATTTTTAACTACTTTCTAACTACTGAACGGAAACAAAATTCATTTTTAGACTGATATTCCTTTCAGAGATTCAGGATTCGGGGTACCTTAAGTGATGATCAGAAATTTTATATTATTATATTTTCATCCTTTAACTGATGTTTAGTAACTGCCTGTAGCTGTCTTAAGAAATAGAGATATATGAAGTAGAAAACATGTTTTAAGAAAAAAAAATTCAAATTTTTTAGTGATTATCTTATTACTGTGCGATACTTGATCTCTCATTTTTTAGCCAACGTTCCTAATCTGACTAAAAGTTTGCAAGCATATCAACTATCTTCTCGCTGAACCATAGGTGCGGATTTACCACAAGCCCAAAACATAGCACAATATTCCAAACATGATCAGCTAAGGTTGCTTGGAAATGTTCTAGTTTTGCCAATTAGTTGTCCTGACAAGCCAGAGGGTGGTAGAATTTCTGTTAAGGGGTGCCCAGCGTTGAAGGGAACACTATAGCCTGCATGATAAGTAAAACCAGATGCAGAAAGCAGTTCGCAATGGGAGGCCAATAATTAATCGCACCATACTAAATTACATAAACAGATAGTCGCATTTTCACATGCTATTTAGAAGCAGAAATATGTTCGTGCAACTTATTGATAAGATGTAAAATTTCTGATTAAGTTTAAATTATGATCTATCTATGTTTATTATTAGATTCTTTTTCAGAATTTCTTTCTTTTTTTTTAAGAATTAAATTGTGATACTTCACACTTATGAAGATTCATAAATATTATGAGTGGCTGTTTATTAAACATTTCAAATTTTTTCAAATCTATATTTAATGAACACTTTAACTTTATGACGAAACACTTGCCATATTTGTAAGTGTAATTATGTTCATTCCGCAATATATATAATTATTATTTTTACCCAACAACCATTATACTCACATTTTGCCTGTTAAAATTCTGAGTTATATATTTCCTTGCAAATATGTTAATTATTTTTTTACCTGGCTCAGAAATTATCAATGTTTTTGAATTAATATCATGTCACTTACAATATTTAACTGCAGAAGATTAAGAAATAAACTGGCTTTTACGAACATATCTAACCACTTAACATGTACTAAGTGCCTTTCGAGTAGGCCCACCTCCCGTAGTTTGAAGGATGGTACCAAGTGCTGCAATATTTTGCTGTGTTTTTAAGATACGATCATGCGTTATCGTGCTAGCTGTCTTCCTTGCTATCTAAAACCATTTAAGTTCTAAAACAACATGCATTTTTGCAAGGTTAGTAAAGTTAAAAAATTGTTTAGATCTTAAATGGAAGAATAAAGCCAAAGGAATGGTAAAGTCAACATGCATGTCCTAGGGAGAGAGTAAACAAAACACAGTAATAAGAAGATAAATGTGTATCTAATGAATATTTCACTGTAATATATTCACATGCACCAAATGTATGTTTAATTACTGAACGCACACATTTTGTGTTTATATACCGCTGTTTCACTCCCCTTGTTTCAATGTGATTAAACATTTACCAACATATCATTGCTGTATTGTTCCTGCCGACTTAGAAAAACTGTTTGAAAAATCTTTAACAGCAATTAACCTGGAATGTATTGTTTTACAATTGATGTATTTCTATTTTTGTAATAAGGGAAATGTGAGAAGTAAAATGAAATGAAATTGCATATAACATCTTATTTTTGTGAATGAACCAGGCTATAATGGTGATGGGTGTATGGCATGGAGTGTGCTATGAGGGAAAATTTGCCCGGACAGAGAGAGAGAGATGGGGTTTATTGTCCACTCGACACAAACTAGGTCATTTTGGGACTAACACATGGTTCATATTTATTTAAATAATTCGCTTGCGTGTAGGGATCTTTAGCTGTGGGAGTAAACCGGAGAACCCGGCTGGCGACCCTACTCCTTGTCACGCACAAGCGGGGGATCGAAACCATGTCACTTGACTCAATGACAGACCTTATGATTTGGCCACCCAACCCCGCCATTGAACCTGAGACCTCCTGGTTAGTGAGCCAGCACCATACAGAGGCATCAAGGCTCCCAGTAATACATGTAATCAGGGCCTAAAATAACGTGCTTTGGAGCAAGAACGTGCTTCGAAATAAAAACTCTGTGCCTTAAAAATATGAAAACCGTGCTCTGAAAAAGTGTAAGGTAGCGATGCCTCCTAACCCCTAATTCATGTTTCCTCTTGTAATCCAAATATTATCGTAACAAAAGTGGTGCGTTATCTTCATAGTGCTGAGTTCTAATGCAAAAAAAAAAAAGCTGCGCATAGCTAACTAAACTCCTATAGCGTCAGAATAGTCAACAGGAGGCTCCCCACCCTGGCCGGCGCTCGCGGGCGGTCGGCTTCCTGGACAAGGAATGCGTGCTACGAGAATTTAACCTTATTTTAGGCCCTGCATGTAATGGTTTATACTTTCCAATGTGTATCTTCACTTCTTTGAGTTTCATGCATAGTTCCACTGAGATATATTGACTGGATATACAAACTTGAAAAAAAAAAAAAATAACCCATTATATTATATGCTTTAAAAAAAAAAGAAAAAAAAGGGGGGGGGCAATATGGTTAAATTATAAATTTCAAAATTTAGCATGCTGAGTACCGGTATGTGAATTATTAAACTGAAGAAAAAAAAGAAGAAATTAATGAAGGTGTCAAAGCGCATCAAACTGATAGTTTAGTTCAAGACATGTGAGAAAGCTTGTCAACCTGCCTGTGAAATAACACTATGCGTTTTACGAATGCAGTGGAGTATCAAATAAAAATGAAGAATGACAATTACTATTGTTAAGTATTGCATGCCGAGTTGTTGACAATTGACAATGTTTGTATGCGTGTTTTAAATGATTGATAAGATTGATGAATTGCTACAATCCACATGCTGTTAGAAAATCTATGATAGGAAAAGAAATACTATTGAAATAAGATAATGATCCAATTTACAAACCAACAAATAATTTATCTTCTTTTTGCTCTATTTACAAGAATAATTATGGTATATTACACATGTTTTCTATTTATTCCATTTTCTTTGTTTAGTATTTTATTGGGAAGTTTATAATTCATTAGCCCAGTGGGTACGGAAAAGTTAAAACTGCATTTCATTCATCTTATGTGAACGTTCACCCATCGGTTTTGTTTCACGTGTAGTGCGATCTCTCACCACTTACTATATATTAAGCATCGTTTGAAAATGTTTAGTTATCCTCATTCCCATTTTAAGGATAATATTTAATTTTTCATGGCTTAATCCATGCTACAATGTTCTCACAATTATTATTTAATGTCTTATTACGGGGGGTTGGATGGCTGCATGGTTACGATTCCCTGGTTGTACGTGACAAGGAGTGGGATTGTCTGTCCAACCTCATGGGTTTTCTCTGGGTCCTCTGATATCCTCCCACTGCTAAAGACTCCTACGTGCGAAGCGAATTATTGAAATAAAATTGAACCATGTGTTAGTCCCAAAATGACCTAGTTTGTGTCTTGAATGTTAAACCCTCCCCCTCTCTCTCTCTCTCTCTCTTTTGCTCTCATGTTTTGATTAAGAAATCAAAATATCAGGGGTAGATAATCTACTGGCTTGGATTGAATCAGATTTTAAAAAAGCCCATCAAGCAATTTTAGCTGGCTGGATTGAACCATTTTTGGACTGGGTTGTTAAACACCATTTAAATTTGTGAAAACAAATTTCCTATGAAACAATTCTCATTCGTGCTGAAAAATAATCGAAGATATGTTTCATATCACAAAAAAATTTACATTTGCGATATCTAAATGCATATTTGCTGAAAGTTTCATTCTTATACTATCAAATTACACCACGTTATCAAATGCTATTAAAAGCTACGAAAATAAGTAATTGGTTTTGGAGAAAAAAGGAGTTGTATTGTTATTTTATGGTCATTACATTACCATTGAGTGATTAAATAAACAATAAATTTCCGAATGGCCACCATTTAGAAGAGAATCGATGACAATATTAATTGATTTCAAACAGCTACTGTTTCTTCCTATTTCGACTCCTTGATTTGATATGTGTGAGGCCAGTTTTACGCTGAAACGTAATTCCGTGAAGAATATGTACAATATGAGCCGTGCATGAAATTGGAAAAGTTTTGCGCAGATTAACAACATGGCCGCATGTGCATTCGCAATTTATTACCAGCATCTGTTGAGGTATGAAATACAATCAGATAACTGGGAGGAAAGAAACAATGCTAACAAACGTTGATATGCTTGATAGTGTTACCGCAAGACAGAAACCAACAAATTCTTACATTTCACAATTTGAGTTATATGCAGTTCATGTCATCAGATTCTCGACATATAGAAAAACGCGTAGATGCATGCTCAAGTACATGTTTCTCAGATCACTAACATTACACAAATCACTTGACTTTTTATCTTGATAATAAAAGTAAGATGGAGTTATTTTTCACAGTTTGGAAGTCATGCACACAGGGGAAAGATCTAAAAATGAAAACGGTGCATTTGGCCCATGTGTTCTTTTTAGAATTTGTTTGAATATGTTTCAATAAATGGAGTATCATTCTTTTCTTCTTGGTATATATATTATGCTCTTTTTTGGAGATAAATATTTTTTTCCCAGAAAAAAAAAAATCCAATGCAATGCTTGTTCTGTTTAAACATGGTTCATGCAGAAAAGTAAGGCACTGAACCCATTTGTATTTCATTTCTATTTGAAGGGCGGAGTTAATTAAAGCCGCTGATCATCATTTGCATATTTCGAACAGTATCTAATTGTTCGCGGGTAACTTGACACTCGATAAAATGTACTCAAATTGATTATTTAACATTTAATTAAGAAAAGAAACCCCAAATATTAACTCCATTATTACTACCTTATATATAATAAATCTGAAGTGACAGTGGAGGGCCTGACAAGGACAGCTGTCTAGTCATTCAGATGAGACAAAAAACCGAGGTTCTGTGTACACATTGGCATGCACGTAAAAGATCCCTTGACAGTTGGAATTCGATATAAGAGTAGGCCGTAGTGCCGCTGTCCGGGCAAAATTTCCCTCATAGCACACTGTATGGCGCATGCCCGTCTTCATTAGCCCTGTTCAGAGCAAAACAGTAGGATGTTAAACCCCATTTCGTTTCATTTCTGAAGTGACAGATCAAATTCCAATTTTTTTTTCTATTTAAGTTGAACCTCTTTTCTATTCAGCCATGGCAGGTCAAAATGATTTATCTTCTTTTTTCCCCCCCAGAAAGACAATTTGACATAAGATGCTGTTTTTATTTATTTATTACAATTATGTTATTTTAAGTACACTGGAATGTGTTGAACTGTGATCGGGAACTTGGAAAGTGATAAAGTTCTTTTATTTTTTTATTACAATTCTCAACTACTCTTAGCACCAAAATGAAATGGTAACACAAAGTTTATGCCAACATCAATTTTATGGAAGAAAGAATTCAGATGTAGAGACATTAATAACAATGATTTTACTTCAGTAAAAAAAAGAGTATGTTCTTTTCTGTTCTTAATTTATCGGAGATGATACATGGAAATGACTATTCACAAGTTGAGTTGATGGTTTTAAGTTTGGTTAGATTAAGTCAAACAAAATGACATTTGTGCTTTTATTTTTAATTATTTATTTATTTCCTATAGATACGACACATCTAAATGTCATGGGTTACATGGGGGGATGTGTAGTGATTTAGCGGACAATGCAGAAGAACTGCAGAATAAAACACAGAAACCCCTCCCGATACAAGAACATGGCATTGTGCGGTTTGTGCAGATGTTACCATTACAATCCATATGTTGATCCATGGTTTGTTTGGTTTTCTTGAAGAGACCTTTACACACTCAAAATAAAGATTTACCATGTGTTTGTCTCAAAAAGACATTAATGCACTATCTTTTTTGTTACATCCGATGAACTAGAAGATTTTTCCTTGCCAGGGCCTTTGTCCTGCAAAACTGACAATGGGAAACTGGTTACCGAGCGACGCTATTCTCACAGAGCTACTCGGTATTCAGAAATAGAAATTTGTTAGTCACCTGATAGAAATGAAGTAATAATTATTTGAGGTCATCCCATTCATTTAAACAAATTGTCCATGTAGTCCTTTAGGACTCTTCAGTTCAGTTTGTTAGTTTTGTTCAAATTAATTTGGTAGTACCCTTTCCAGAATATACCACCTCCCAAAGGGTGGCTTACAATACTTAATTTAAATTGACAATACTTCTAGTGTGGCGAGAGAGTTAAGTAGGTAGAGTACCTCTATTCTATATAATTGAATGTTTCTGTGTTCTGGCGTAAATGTGCACCTACAGTGCAATAGCAATTACCACCTTCGTAGGCTTGAGTGAGCTGGAAACCGAAAAGAAAAATTATTTCCTTTTAGCTGCAGTGAATGAATGAAACCTTAATTACATCATGTCAGTTATTGGATGACATTCAAGGCAATTATAGTATACACCAAGGCTAAACGTAATTGCGCCTAAGATGCAATAGCACAGGCTTTTTTTTTCTCCACTTGAGGAATTTCACAATAGTGGGTAAGAATTGAGCTAATGCTCGCCCCCATTTTATAGAACAATTATTGCGTTGACAGGTTCATGTAGGGAGACTGCATCTCCTACAGTGATTTATAGAAAAAATTAGCGACCTCTAACAGTGGAGTGCAATAAGTAGATGAAAAAAAACCTTAAAATTATTTTGAATTCTGTAAATGCTTTTTACAAATGTGGTTGAATTTTCTGGAACAATTGCTATTTATGAGTGGATTTTGTTAGACTTGATTTTTGAGGCATTGATTTATTTGAATCCAGTAAATAGTCAGTACAGTGGCCATTCATTGAGTTTTATGTGATTAAGTCGTCCCTGTTCTCATGTTTATAAATCTGTTTATTATAAAAGAAAATTACACCATCCATTTCATATACTTCCATAACAAGACAAACAGTCATCTTTTTTAATCATGAATAGAAAATGATATTCATACGATCCTCAGATTCACGTAGGAAGAAGAACCACTGGTGTTATTTTTCTGGAATTAAATCGTAAAAAACGTAGGAGTGTAGGAGGTATTACAATGAAGCAGGTGAAAGCATCAGGAAGCCTTGGTAACAGTGACTAAGACTGACTACTAATAGTATCTTCTTGATCAATGGCTACGAAAATACAACCTAAATTTGCATATTCATATGACCCATGATAATGATCATAAAACACAGGTTATATACAGGACTGTGAAACCTTTAATTTATTTCTACTCTTTAAATGCATCAAAAAACTTAACTCGTACTTTTCGCTTTAGTTGGTTTAAATTTGTAGAGAGATTTCGCTAATGACATTTTATTCACAAGAGAGAGAGCATTTATAGATTACACGGCACTTCAGTACGTCATATATCAGAATAGGTAATATTAAGTTTAAACAGGCAAGAAGAAAATTATGCGGTTGCCTTTTAATTGAGTATAATTTTGCGTTAAATATTATGGGTTCAGTATAAAATATTTAACTAGAGAACGACTTCTCTGATGTTGTACTCTGCAGTGATTTTATGCTAGAACTATAAATATGGCATTGATTTTTTTCCCACTCTCGTTTTTCGTGACCTAACCTGTCAGAGAAGAGTTTTTGATTTGATATTCGAAGGACACGTTTCACAATTTCTACAAATGCTTGGTTTTACAAGCAGAAGATTATTATAACAGGAACTCTGTATGTTGCCTGGAGAAAAATTTGTAACCGTTGGTGAAATGATTATTAGTTAGTCACAACGGAAGGTACACTTAACTCGTTGTGAGAGCATTGCTGTTATATTCGCTGAACTGAAAACAGAGATTTAACTGTAAAATGATTGTAGTTGATATCTTTTGAAAGTAATAAAGTATTCTATACTATTTCAATAACTTGACCATTTCAACGTGCCGTTGATCCTATTAGGATCAAACCTCTCTGATTTATGTAAGAAATGAACGTGTTGATATAATTTTATTCGATTTGTTTTGTGAATTGGATGGGTATCCATCTACATGTAAAAATTTTATGGAAAGATCCACCGTTGAAATATAACTTATTTATTGTTCAACAATTTATGTAGAGAATAAAACTTAAATTAGAAAACTGACTTCAGTTTTATCTTTTGAAATGGATGTCCCATTATGAATCAAAATAACAATTCTGAGCAACCCAATATATATCTTTCATATTTCCTTAAATTAGAGAACCGATGCATCCTGATAAACAGAAAATATGTCTACTACACATATTCTGGAGATAATTATTTTTATTAATATTTTCCAAAATAATTGAGAAAAAAAACCACACTAGAATTACAACTTTTGAAATATTGTATAAATAATGTAAACAAATATGGAATCAGAACATTTAAGAAAAATGATTTATTTTCTGATCATTGATGGTTTTTTTCTTTTTAAAAAAATACAATTATCACACATTATAACGGTTTTTTGGATACTCTTAGTCATGAATTTATTGTGTTTAAAAAAAATGGAGAAAATGTGTGATTTCCAGAAACAAGATGCTCATGACTTGTTTAATGAAAATTTTCACGAAAAAAATTGAAAAAATTACCAAAGCTTGCAATCCGCATTTCCATATGTAGTGCAAAAAAAAGAAGTAATTGAATTGACGGTAATGCAAGGGTATTCCCTAAAGTTCTATTAGTACTGGTGATTTCTTTAAATTATGAGTAAATAGCATGATTAAATTTTATAGCAAAATCGATAGAAACCGAGGGTGGAATTACTCTTTCTATTTTAGTGCATTCAAAACATTTTCTTTTCACATAAAGAACTGAGAGTAGTAAACTTTTATTTCTCAAGTGTTTACGGTTAAGGGTGTTTGATAGTGGGTTTGACATCTTATATTTAAGAGTTACTATCAACGTACAGTTTAAAAACTAATAAATTTGGACTTCCATTGTGGGTTAAATACTGTAAATACATCTTCAAATGGATACTTATTTGTAGTATGAATGGAACAATTATTGGCTTGTAACTTTAAGAATTGTCCAGTACTTCTGAAATTTCGAATGATTGGAAATATGAAGAGAAATCCATCTCTTACTTCAAAAGCAGGGGCCTTATTCATTGGCCAAATGTTAAAATCCTAGTACAAATTTGAACTCTTATTCTAAAATATAGGTCCATTGTTCCAAAAATATAATGTCATTGTTCCTAATATAGTGTCATTATTCCTAGTATAGTATCCCTGTTCCTAATATTGTTCCTAATATAGATAATATCATTGTTCCTAATATAGTATCATTGTTCCTAATATAGTACCATTTTTCCTAAAATCTAGTACCATTGTTCCTAATAGAGTAAAATTGTTAATGAAATAAAGTAAACATGTTCCTAATATAGTACCATTGTTCCTAATATAGTATCATTGTTCCTAATACAGTAAAATTATCACACATTATAACGGTTTTTTGGATACTCTTAGTCATGAATTTATTGTGTTTAAAAAAAATGGAGAAAATGTGTGATTTCCAGAAACAAGATGCTCATGACTTGTTTAATGAAAATTTTCACGAAAAAAATTGAAAAAATTACCAAAGCTTGCAATCCGCATTTCCATATGTAGTGCAAAAAAAAGAAGTAATTGAATTGACGGTAATGCAAGGGTATTCCCTAAAGTTCTATTAGTACTGGTGATTTCTTTAAATTATGAGTAAATAGCATGATTAAATTTTATAGCAAAATCGATAGAAACCGAGGGTGGAATTACTCTTTCTATTTTAGTGCATTCAAAACATTTTCTTTTCACATAAAGAACTGAGAGTAGTAAACTTTTATTTCTCAAGTGTTTACGGTTAAGGGTGTTTGATAGTGGGTTTGACATCTTATATTTAAGAGTTACTATCAACGTACAGTTTAAAAACTAATAAATTTGGACTTCCATTGTGGGTTAAATACTGTAAATACATCTTCAAATGGATACTTATTTGTAGTATGAATGGAACAATTATTGGCTTGTAACTTTAAGAATTGTCCAGTACTTCTGAAATTTCGAATGATTGGAAATATGAAGAGAAATCCATCTCTTACTTCAAAAGCAGGGGCCTTATTCATTGGCCAAATGTTAAAATCCTAGTACAAATTTGAACTCTTATTCTAAAATATAGGTCCATTGTTCCAAAAATATAATGTCATTGTTCCTAATATAGTGTCATTATTCCTAGTATAGTATCCCTGTTCCTAATATTGTTCCTAATATAGATAATATCATTGTTCCTAATATAGTATCATTGTTCCTAATATAGTACCATTTTTCCTAAAATCTAGTACCATTGTTCCTAATAGAGTAAAATTGTTAATGAAATAAAGTAAACATGTTCCTAATATAGTACCATTGTTCCTAATATAGTATCATTGTTCCTAATACAGTAAAATTGTTCTTAATGTAGTAACATTGTTCCTAAAATATGGTACTATTGTACATACTAGTTTTCATTTGAGAAGTTCACTATAGTAAAGAAGGATATACTCCAATTGTAACATTATATAGTGCAAAACTGTCAGCCACACAGGACATGTTAACAATAACTTACCTACTGTGTATATTGCACTTAAATTATTGGAAACAACATTAACAATTCATCTTTCATGGAGTCATTGACTGAAACTACATATTGCATACACAGTTAATTTGTATTTATGGGTTGTTCGATCTGCTTGATTTGTTTTGAATGGAAATGAATAACTTAATTGATTGTTAAATTGTATGTATGAGTTTTGATATCATTATATAATTATTGGCTGCAAACACAAAAAAACTTAATGGGAGATCGTTTTACAGTTATGTGTTTAATAAGCATTTTCAACTTGGCACAATCTGCAGTTATTGAAGTAAGTATGCATGATGTACTTTTCAAAGAATATGAAATTTGACATATTTGTACAATGCATAATAAAATGCTAGTGCATATGTTGGGTTTCGCTGACATAGGTACTTGAGATATATGAAGTAGTTTTGGTTAGATGAGTTTAAAACGTAGATCAATATTTCACAATGAATCATATAAAATAGATCTTAACTATTTAGCCGAAGGGTTGGAATTAACTGTGTGTCGCCTACTGTGAGATCTGAATGATGGTGTGTAACTTGTAGTTTCTAATTGTCCTATTAGAAAAATATACTTTCCTGTGATGTTAGGATATTAACTTTACTACCATTAAAATAAATAATGTTACAATAATATAGGGCATAAAAACAATGAATTGAATTAAGTTTAACGTGGTATTTTTTCTTTACTAATGGGCTAATGAAGAAGACGGGCATAGTCCATGAAGTGGGATATGAGGGAAACTTTGCCATGACAGTGGCACTACAGCTAACTTTTATTTTGATTTCTGTCAGGGAAGCGTTAACGTTTTGACAATTATGAACATAGGACTTTGGTTTTTCGATCTTAATGACCTTTCGATTCCCCGGTTGTACGTGAAAAGGAGTAGGGTCACCTGTCCAACCATGTGGATTTTCCCCGGGTCCTCCGGTTTCCCCCCACCGCTAAAGATCCCTACGCGCAAACAAATTATTGAATAAAATTATATGTTAGTCCTGAAATGGCCTAGTTTGTGTCGAGTGGACGTTAAATCCCATTTCTCTCTCTCCCCCCTAATGACCCTTTTTCTGGCCAGGACCTGCTCAAGAGAAATCTCAAGGACCTTACTCGGCTAACACCGCGATTGAACCAGGGATCCATCCCCATGCTGACTCAGTCACAATTAGAAAGGGTTTGACTGGAAGTATAATGGTTGTCCACAAAGGGTGTAGGTAATTTTCATTAATAAAGATAGAAGGGTGACACCTTTAGTAATAAGTCTGACAAACCTTCGAGTTACACACTGGCATATTGTTAACAATGCAGGGTGACATAACCCTGTGGTCATGGGATAAATGAAAGTAAAAATGTGTGGATTTTGGAATGGTTAACAGGCAAGTCAGTACCAGCTGGTGTCATTGTGCACCCGTCCCAGAAAACTTCAAAGGTAATTTTAATGGTTAAGAAAATTTTATATTGATTTTTCTTTAATATTGTGAATGGCTCTTAAAGCAAATTGGATAATTATTTGTATATGAATTATCAATATGTAATTAGTGTTTTTGTAACTTTTTGTGCTACTTGGTTAGTTGCTCATTAAATTATTGTCAGAAAAAAACTTGCTTAATTGAGAAAATTGTGACTGTCATAACACTTGAAAGTTTTAATCCTTACTGAAAAATGGTGTTTTTGATGGCAAGGTAATTTATTCATTGTATGAAACATAAAGTATTCTTCTTCATTAGAACTACAAGATAAAAAAAAGAGAATAAAACCAGATGAAAAAAATCTTTGTGCAGTGCTCTTGTGCAGGTTACATCACTCAATAAATAGTATTGATTTTTTTTCTGGAATGAAATAGGCCACCTTCCCTTGATGAAACAAGGCAGGTTATATCTCAACTCTAATGGCATCAATTTAAGCAAGTGGGGAAAGAACAAGTTCCAAAGGACATATTGCAATTCAATACATCCTTCTAGCCTCCATTAGGCCATGTCAATTTGTACATTCTCACATACCTCTAATTGGGTTGCACATCAAATTCTGAGATTTACTTTGATTACAAGCTGCGGTTAAAGAGAGGTCATAATAATATTTGTAATTTCAACCCATTTGGTGTATTTAGTGGCAGCCCATTTCGAACCCATCCCAACAGCAAGGCAAGAAATGATTATAACTGATTACAAGACTTCTTTGAAATTGCTATATCAAATAATATCCAAATGTGAAATTTAATGCTCAGGCCAAAATTGTGGCCATTATGATTTTGCCGTCTTACAACTGATAATGAACAGTGTAAATATAGTGTGAATATCCATTAGTTTAAATTGATGAATATTTTCAACATGTAACTTTATGATAAGCAATGTTGATTTTGGAGTGCACCATAAAAAAATATCTTTATTTCTAAGATGCATATATATCTCTTCATCTTGTGAATCGTTTCCCACACAAAATCAGACCTCTCTACACAAGTTATTCTTGCATAAGATACAACTTGATAAAAACAAATGTATTTCTGAACTTGTCTTACAGTAGCTGTAAATGTATAAAAAAATATTTTCAGAGACCTACCAGTGAGAATTTTTGTTCAAAATACAGTTTTGAGTTTTTGTTTCCTGACATCTGAGTTGATGTTGAGATTCTATGTCCATAGTGATTTTGAGAAAGCAGGATATGAATAACATGGGTTTGTCCTCCTTCCTGTCTGTCTGATCTTTTGGTACACAATAACTGCTTTTAGATAGAATGTTTAGCCTTATTGTTGACTGTTTATTCCATGCAATGATGTTGAGTTAGTGACGTGTCTTGTCCGCAGGGTTGTCTTTTGGGTTACCGGTTTCTTAACTTAGGTTGCGGGGACAGATCCAAATCATTAGGGTCTGCATATTTTGCATTGGTTAAACAAGCATATCTCATAAACAGTTAAACATATATTGTACACATTAACAGCCTATTGCTAACTAGATATTTCTCATAATTTGTGTGTTTCCTCTGAAAAAAATCTGACCTTGTTCACTATTACCAAGTGACATGGATGGAATGCCTGATAATATTTGTTATACATCTTATAATATGTACACTACAGGTATTTGGTTCTTTATTACCAATGACACAAAGATTGTCTGACCCTGTACTTTCCAAAACATGTTCAAGGGCACTGAATGTTGTTGACTGAGTTTTCATGTTTGCTTTTTGATTGTGATTTTTGAATTAGAAATCAAGATTAAAATAAACTGTCGGTGATGAACAGAATCTACAATAGCTTTTTACATATTGTTCAATTTCTTATGAAATTTGCAGCCTATAGGGTATTTAAACAAAAATAATAAATCTTTGCTAACAATGATGAAAGCTTGCTTCTAGATATTTGGATCAACTGCTTTTGTTGATGTTATTTTTTGTATGTGATATAATGTTTAAAAACGGAATATATCCTTTGGCAAATCATCTATTTTATTCATAGTTTATTATGGTTTTATTATATCAATGGATTATGGAGAATAAATCCTTTGTATAAATGGAATTATATTTATGTGTGCATAAATCCATGCTCGAGGCAAATTTAGGGTATGAAAATTGCAGAAGAAAGATTGTTGAAAATGACATTGTTTTTTTTTAATGACCTACCATTCTGCACCATCCAGACTAACTGAAAAAGGGAATATGCCTTGCAGTGTTCTGTGAGAATTGTCATGGGTTCTTTTACGTACACGCCGATGTGTACATGGGACCTTGATTTTTCATCAAGTTTTTATAACTAGACACTGTTCCTTGGTTGGACCTCCTTCCTGTACCACCGACAAGGGAAAACTACTCTGTAAAAGAGGAACTATTGTCAACAATGAGATCAAGCCCAAGACCCCCGGGCTCTGAATTTTTAAAACAATATTTGACGCTACGCTTATGAGTTTATGCACAGTCTAGTAATTTGTATAGGTCAACTAGCTAAAAATTAAAAAAAAAATCTTGTTCGTCTTTGAAATTGTTACAATATTTTGCATGTGTAGTTAGAACTTTCTTCAATGACATTATAAAACACATTAAAAATACCCCTCTAAAAGCTCTAAAAATTGTTTCCCACCTGAAATAATTATACATTCTCTGAAGCTCAGCTTATTTATGTTATTTTAAAAAAACAGTTAAAGGCACTTCAACCTTTCTAAATGACTTTTTAAGGTTTCAATTTTATTTGCAACTTTAAAAACCTGTACTATAGAGAGTTGTGAAACAATTTTCTACACATGCTCCGTTATCACTCTGCGTTAAAAGCATGTTACGTAAAAAGAAACTTCGGGGAAAATTGGGTTTCCTTAATTGGTCACTGCTGCACACTAGGTTAACGAATTTGGATAAATTGAATTGTGATTCTCCCTAAAGATAGGATTTATAGTGTAACTTTGCGATCGATATACTTTTTTTTAAAGATAAGGGAACAGGATTTGAAATATGATGAGATCCTGGATGTAATTTACACTCAGTTCCGTTTGGTGTTTGTCTTGACATTTTCACTTGGCTAATTGTAGAATATATTCTCGTCCCAGTTCAACAAGCAGATTTCCTAAATTGAGGGTAACCAGGTCCAAAAATTGTTATGAAAAACGTGATTGATTGATAAGATGATGACGATCACATCAGATTCTATTATCTATGAATGTTCAAACTTACTCTTTGGTCTTATGAAAACTGTAGATTCCCCTTTGTAATTTGGGGGTTGGGTGGCCGAATGTTTAATGCATCATAAAGTCTGTCATAGAGTCCAGTAGCATGGTTTTGATTCCCCGCTTGTAGGTGACAAGGAGTAGGGTCGCCTGTCCAATCTTGTGGGTTTTCTCTAGGTCCTCCGGTTTCCTCCCACTGTTAAAGACCCCTACGCGCAAGTGAAATAATGAGATAAAAAATTGAACAATATGTTAGTCTTGAAATGACCTAATTTGTGTCAAGTGGACATTAAACCCCCCTCTCTCTCTCTCTCTCTCTATATATATATATATATATATATAATTAGTGTAGGATGGAGGGTCTGTATGGGAAAAGAGTATAGTTGATTGGATGGGATAAAAAATGATGTCCTGTGAACACATTGGCATGCAAGTAAAAGATCCCTTGGCAGTTGAAATTCGATGTAAGAGTAGGCCGTAGTGCCGCTGTCTGGGCAAAATTTTACTCATAGTAGACTACATGGGGTATTCCCATCTTCATTAACCCCAGTTAGAGCAGAACAGTGGGACATTAAACCTCATTTCATTTCACCATTTCATTTCTTAACTTTAGTGTACTGTGCACTAGTGATGCTTTAACATAAAACATTTTGTATTCAAATCCTGTCATTTTTTATTGGTGAACACTTACAATAAATTTGAAATTTTGACACGATTTCCTGAAAAACGATGTGAATAATTATTGTATTTAACTGGTCATTAGAGACTTTATTTATATAATTAATTTGATTTACATCGAACTTTGACAGATACTGGATGACAGAGGGTTTTCCTCTTATATAAGTTAAAGCGGCTTGAAAATGACTTGAGAAACATCGACAAGAGAACCACCATTGATTAAAATACAGTAATGGTTTTCTTTAGAACTGTTGTTACTATTTTAATTTGTCCAGTTACTAATTGCTGTTTAAATAGTATTTAGCAACTTATTAATTACAAAGAGTATATGTACTTATCTTGCAAAACCTGTATGGGTAATTTTTAGCAAATTTTGATTTGTCAATATTTGTGCGCATATATAAGTTATTTTATATATACAAATATTTTAGAATTAAATTATTTGGACTTTGGTTAATGTCAATAAGATACTTCTGTTTAACCCACTTCAGCAGTTCTTACTTAAATTATAGTTTTAATATTTAAGGTGAATACACGCCAAGATGAGCTTTAGAAATATTGGCCTTTGGAGATTATCTATAAGATGCTTCTTTCAACCCACTTTTGCAGTTTATTTTTAAATTATAGTTTAGATTTTTCAATAAATGGGTAAAATACTTGGAGTGCATATAAACCAAGAAGAGCTTTAGAAATATTGAAGAAAATATAATTTGATGGCTAAAATACTTGTTGGAGTGCATATAAACCAAGAGGAGCTTTAGAGATATTGTAGGAAATATAATTTGAAGGAACTAATTAGCAATTAGTGAGTTCATCATTCATCATATAGTTGCATTGTTGAACTAGATATTTATTAATTTCTAATATACCCAACAAAAGAAAAAGGCTTCAAATATTGAACACTTGTGATAATTATTAACATGGGGTTAATTGATCATATTTTTAACAGACTGTTTAAACTTTTTTTAAAAAAGGTGAATACAAGTAATACATTTAATGCTATATTGATAACAGGGATCTATTAACACTCCGAATAATCTACTGTGCCATTCAGATGTAGGTCAAAAAGGCCATCTGGGTTCACATTGTTCTTTGTCCTTCCTGCTGAGATGTGGAAAATTTGTGGAAAGAACAGAATGAAAATATCAATGGAAGATTATGTGTAGAGGAAAATCAATAAGTTTTGTGCTGTGGTTTATTACTAATAACATTGACCAATCAACATGCTTGGCACATTGTATCCATGGTTTATAAAAAAAAAAATCGTGACCAGATGGACTAATACAGAATATAATTCTTTCAGATGAATAATTCAGTGAAATAGATTGTTAAATCGTGTATGGTTCCATTGAAAGTTGCTTGTGTTTTATATGAATATATTTTCCCATATCAATCTCAATTGTTACATTTGATTTTGATAATGCCAAGATGATATAACATGGCTTATACCTTGTTCATACTAAAAGACTTTGTCAACCACTCAGGTGGAGGTGGGCGGTCAAGTTGTCTAATGTGTGCACTTTAGATCATAAGGTTTTTCATTGAGCCAAGTGGTGTAGTTTTGATCTGGGACTAGGGGTAGGGTGGCCTGTCTAACCTCAGGGGTTTCACCAGGTCTCCCTGTTTCCTCCCACTGGTAAAGACCCCTACACACTGGGAATTATTGAAATAAAATTGTAACAAGTCTCATGTGTTAGATCCGAAATGACTGGGCTGAAAAGGTTTTGAACGATTTCAGATACAGCACAGTTAGTTACAAAGAAATCAATAAACAAGGGAGGAGAAATGGGGTTTAACATCCACTCAACACTGACTAGGTCATTTCAGGACTAACATGGTCTATTTGTATTACAAAAATATGCTAGTGTGATCGGATCTTTAGAGTTGGTAGGGAATTCAGAACTAACATATTGTATAATTTTATTCAATAATTTGCTTGTGTGATCGGGTCTTCAGAAGTAACATATGGTATCTTTTCATTTCAATAATATATAGTTAAGGGGTCTTTAGAATTGATAGTAGGAAACTAAAGTACCTGACCCCGGTTTCACAAACCATTCTCAGGCTTAAGTTAAGAATTTACTCAACTTTCAATCACTGTTTATGAGAAATATCTTTCATCCAGAAACACAAAACTTTGGACATAGTTTGTTATTGATTTAATTGATACATTAAAACAACAAAAGTTTTATAAAGGGCTATAATATTTTGAGTAAATTCTTAAGTCTGAGAATGCTTTGTGAACTCGGGGCCTAGAGAAAAACCACAGAGTTAGACTCCGTGTCACATACATGCCTGGATAGAAACCCTTGACTTACATAGATAACTACAGCACACTCATTTCGACCACTTGATCTCCCTTGTCCCAACTCGAGACACATGTTATGGAATCTTGACATTCGGAAGGTGATATTAACAGATCTTAGTGATCATTTGGAGACAATTCTTTCAAGTCTATTTTGAAACATTTCGATAAGTTAAGATTAGAGAAATTAATTAAATGGTAATACAGGAAATATAGTTGAAATAAGATGTTCCAAATCAATGTCTGGTTATAGAAATACTAAGCCACCCAGTTCTCAGAAAGGTGGCTCTTTCTACATAATGATAGTTACATATCGTAAGATTTTAAGCTGTATATAAGGATAGAAAGGCAAGACCCTGAATCCTGTAATCTTCGTGAATTCTGCATTCTTTGAAACACCACCTCAAGCCTTTCTGGTTTAAAGAGCATTTTCTGTGTCAAATTACGATTGGTTAATAAAAGCTTATTCAGCCAATCAAATACGTCTTTACAAATTAAAATAAAATTAATCAAAGCCATAGATATTTTTATATAAGAAGTGTTTAGAGCAACAACTGTGACTAAATATGTCACAGCATCTATGGAAACAGAAAGAAGGAATTAGGAAAGCATTGTAAGAAAGTATAGATTCCTAAAGTACAACTGAAAAACAATGAATCAACTTAAAACAAAATATATCCTTGTCCCCTCCCCACACCATTTTAGCAAGAATATGAGGTGGCAGTACCCACTGACACATTAATAATAATGATACTCACAAGAAGTTAAAAGCATCAGCAACTTCACCAAATTGACTAAAGATGTATATACTGGACTTAACAAGAACATCTTGTATTGTATTTCAAATTTTCCAAAATCATATTTGGCCAATGCTACATTGCAAACTGATCTGGTTCTATGGTTCACACCTACACTGAGTCTGTAACAGACATTGTCAGGCACCAGCCCTCTGGTGCCTCTCATTTTGGCCCAGCGCTAATTTGTCTGATAACACAACTGGCACAAGGTTCCAAATATCAGGCACTAGTTCAGTAGTGGCTGACATTTTATCACATAGCATGAAAACCATTAGTTCCAGGCCTGAATGAACTATTGGACACTGACTTCTGAAGGGGGTGTATTGATGTATTTTTTTTCTTTGTCTAAGAAAGCTTCAGGCACCATTTCTCGACTTGGTATTGATATATGTTTAGATTTAGTATTGGCTTGGCATTCTAATTGACCTACAAGTGGGCATGGTTTAATATTATTACAAATACTGACATTTCAATGTTTTAAAAAAAAGAAAAATGGACATTGACTTCTGGATAGTTAAAGATGTCTTCACTACTATGGGAAGCTTAGGGCAAGACAGGATTTCTCAAGGTCAACAGTCTACTGAAGGCTTGGCTATTAAGATCCAGTGGGCAATCTGTCTTATAAAAGTGCTCAGCAAAATAGTTTTTCGTAATTCAAATGGATTGGAACGGCATTCAGTGTCTTGTAGACAAATATCTAGGTAACTTTGAGACTGATTTTGTATTATCTGTGGCTTGTTATTTGAGACTGATTTGGTATTATCTGTGGCTAATTATTGGTGTAATAGGAGAGAAGAATTGTGAGGTTTCTTGCATAATCTTCTTTAAATTTTACTGTCAAGGAGTCAGTTTTGTACATTGCCAATTGTTGCATAGTGTGTTGGGATTTCCAACCCATCTGAACAACTAGATGCTGGGCAAGGCTGGAAAGCTCTTGAACAATGCCAGAATGCTCGTCCTCACTCTATAGTCCAAGCTATTATATATTTAGAATCTATGTAAATATAGTATTATAGTGAATTTAAAGATGTATCTATCTGTACTTTGTTCTTTTTTCTTCTGTTTTTTCATTAGGTGGAATGGGGCAGGACTCTATGAACCACCATGTACATGATATACATCGAGTTAATTCAGTGGGCGTGGAGAGTTATGGTAGAACAAACAGTACAGGCAGCCTTAGTAGTCCATCGACCCCAACTCATCCTGCACCAAACATACCGTTGGTTGTACCACATCCAGTTAAACCAAATAGAACTGGTAAAACCTACCAGTGCAAGATGTGTGATCAGGTAATATAGCTTTAAATTTTTATATTAAAAACCCCCATCATAATCTGAACTTGGGATCTGTACAAGAAGCTTTCAAGAAGTGAGTTATGTAATAAAAGGGAACCACAATGGCTCAGTGTGTTTAGCTCTGACTTAGTTTCAATCCTGGTGTCAATAAAGCAAGTTCCTCTGGATTTTCCTGACTGGTTGGCCAATGTCAGTGCACAATGGAAGCTGACAATTATAAGGTGACATCACTTCTATCCATGTAAAATGACCCTTATATTAAAATACATAGGGTATGTCTGTCTTCATTAGCCAAGTTGGTGCAGAAAAGGTGGACATTAAACCCCATTTCATTTATATAGTAAAATACTCAATTTATATGTACACCATGCATGTACTTCATGAAACAAGGGCTGTTGACCAGAACTGCTCAGAGCATGATAGACTTTGAAGAAATAATACTCTGAGGAAGGTTAGATCCCAATTTTGTTATCACCAAAGCTATTCTGAGTACCGAAAGCACATATTCATCTGCCAGTCTTCCTCCCCCTCCCCCTCCCTTCCCTGTTTCTGAGCAATGATTCTGTTGGGGGGGAATATTTCTATCTAGGACTTTATGAAAATATAATTATGTTCCTAATAGTTCGGATTTCAAATCTCTTCAGAATTTTATCTGAAACTTAAAACCATGAACCATTGTGCTGCATGCTTTATATTGAAATTATTCTCAGTCTATATCAGGGTTTTCCTTTGAGTCATATTTACCAGTCATGACAGTCAAATCAACTGACTGGATAACTCATTTTACATGCCATCAAAGTAGAATTTAAAAAAATTTAACCTTAAAACAATATATGCGCATAAATTTATAGCTTTTAGGTGAAAAAACAATTAAAGACATATTGAAAATTAGGATAATGCTACATATTGTCACATTCTCTGAAAAAAAAATATCTGAGCTTAATCAAAATCTATCAAAAACTAAGTAAATGGAAAAATTTTGAATTGAAAATCATGATCCATATACAATCAGGAAGTATGTGTACTTGTCATATAAACTGGGAGTGGTGTCTTAGATGATGTTATTAAATATTTCAACGTATCAGATGATGGTGCAAGAAATTTCACCAAAATACATGTTTATCTATATCTTTGGTGGAAAACTTTATTCCGCATGCCAGTAAGAATAGAAAAAATGTGAAAAATGTAATATTTTCTTTTACGTGAAGTTTCACATATCAAGCATACAACATTTCCTTGTTTAAACCCCATGAATAGGGAAAACATGCTTGACATGTGATTAACATTAAATTGTACAAAACTAAAAAACATCCTTCAGGCAGATACACAACAAAGTAAAATGTTATTTTAAAAAGCGTAGAAAACATAAATTTGAAAAATAACATTGACTGATCGAAAAATGAAGTTTATGTTAGTCAAGAATAGTATCCTAAAGTCTATATCTGATTTCCTGAAACAATCGACATCTCTTGTTTGTTATCCCCTTACTTCCAGATGCAGACGATCTTGGATAAGTCGGTTGAAGTCGACTACCTTCATTATGATTTAATGTGGTCCTTAACGCTTTGAATAAGAGCGGTGAAATTATTGTGTTGACGTAGTGCCCACAATAAGAGCAGCCACAACACAACTTGGAACACAGATACAGGAAAGTGTATACATACATTGGCGTGCATTAAAAAAACAAACTATTGACAGTTTGAAATCAAAGAAGAGGAAACGAAAACACTGCGCAAATTTTTCTAACTTTTCTTGCACGCATAACTATAGAAAAAAAGCCCGGTGATCACCATATTTGTCTCAAAATGACCCAATTGTTGTGTTGGCAAAATAGTGGCAAGATATTTAACCCCATTCTCTTCCTAGCTGTCATATTGAGTTTAAAGTAGCCAAGTCCGTAACTCAATATCATCCAAAATCTTCGACATTGAAAACACGATTTTGTTTACTATTTAAATCAACATTGGTGTTGTGATCTTACCTGGAAAAGATGGGCTTCTGATATCCAATATATCATACTCTTATTTGGAGAGCATGCGCAATAAATAATATTGGTGTTGACTGGAATAACCAGACGCTAGAAACTGACTTGCGGTTGAGACTTCTGGCGTATTTCGCCGAACATAACTGGCGATAATTCATAGTAAAACGGACACGATTGAATGTAAAACAGTTTATATATATTCATATTACATTATTTTGTGTGTTGCGACTCATTTGTGCCAATTTCTAGGTCCAAAATATGAGCGATTTAGCTCCTTTAAATAGGAATATTAAACTTTATTCTATTGAACTGATTAGATTTTGTTACGTTAATTCATAATGCAGCACATTGTGCTTCTCTGTATTTTTTTCTCCTGTGGACACAAGATTTCTCGCAAGGTTTGTCACATGGTAAAATATTGTTGAAATTGGACAAAAAAGATGGCGTTGAATTGGTATTGTTTGGAAAGTTTACATAGTTAACAATGTTTCTTTACATTTGTATTTAATATTTGAAATTAATAATGATCTGATAAAATCACCTGCTGAGTTGCGATTGAAATTTCTAATATGATAGCTTCAGCGATCTCTTAAGTGTCATTTTCAGTAGTAGGTGATTAGGGTATAGTGGTTAAAGTCTGAGGGTACTTCAAACAAAAGGATTTATAGATTTCTTGAAGCTGAAGTGCAATTGAGCCGAAGAAGAATCTTTTTTTTAATTAATATCTATCTGGAAGCATATATCATAGTAATATTTGTTATTTCAACATGTAACACCTATTTCAATATTGAACTCAATTTGCAGTAAAACTTGTATTAGATGGTGACCTTTTTTACACTTCTGCTAATTGCTTCTATTGATTTGGTTTTCTTAGCTTGCCCTGCAGTAATTGAAATTTATAGTATTTCCAAATTTCTACCAAATTCCATTACTTTGGCAGTTGGCATCTGATGCAACTTGGTTATTTTAGGCTGTTTTTAAAAACTAATCGAGTATATGATTAAATTCCATGCTCTGCCTTGACAAATTGGAAGCGTTTGACATTTAGTGAGTGAAGTCGGTGACATTCGAAGAGATTATGAATTATCGACTAAATATCCATGAAAGTTTCAAAGCTTCAATTAACTTGATTAACTGATTTGCCTCTGTAACTAATACATACACTTTATTTGAACTTCATGTATAAGATTTCTGCGTAAGATGAGTTTTTGTGAAAGGGAAACATCATTTGAAGCGTTTTTTCGAAGCATGTATATTGATAATTAGACACTGGCCCTATGATACGTATCTGGTGTTAAATTATATACCTTTGGTATTGATCCACATAACTTGAAGGAGTAAAAACAATTTTTTTTAAGAGTTGACAAAATTGCATATAAATTTACTGAATCTTGTTTTATGGGAAAGTTTAAATTATTAATTTTACAGTTTCCTGTTTTCATGGTGATTTAGTCATTATTTTGTAAAAATCAGATGTGTTTTTTAAATAAGAATTTTCCAAAAAGTATTTAATAACAATAATTATATCAGTGATTTATGTTCCGAAGTAGAAATTAGTAACAAACTTTCTATGATGTGTGAAATAATATTAAACATCTTATCCCATGACTATTAAAAATATTATCACATCTAATCCACTGTGCGTATCTCTCATTAACTTTCGGGGATTATTTTTAATGTTTGCTCATCATTCATTACTATCAGAGATAAAAAAAAATTAGCATATGTTTGAGAAAAATAATAGTAAGAATGTTTCAAATTGACATCTGGAAAAAGATGCTACAAGTATATTATATATATGTAAGCAAAATAACTTTTTGAAAATATAAAAGAAAATTCATTTTGTGACACTTTTTCTTTGCATTTCAAAAAACAGATCTTGAAGATAAAGTATGAATATGTAACTTCAACTTGAGCGGGCTCAGAGTTGGAGGCAATGCCAAGTTTGGCGTGAGGTCTGGGGAATTACCAACATAAAAACAACAGCCATGAGACAATATTTCTCCTCATTTAGGTTCATTTATAGGATTACAGTGAAGTGAGGCCAAAACAAAAGGAGAAAAAAATATCCTCTTCTGGACACGTGCCTTATATAAGCAAAACAAATTTCTGAATAATATTGAAGAACATTATGTTCATGAAACCTTTTCTTAGCATTTCAAATGTTTATTTCAAGGTTATGTTGACTTTCTGTTTATTGATAATATCACAAGATATGTGAAAAGTCATTATAGGTGACCTTTTCCTCAAAAACTCAAAAATCAATTGAAATTAATTCTTTAATCAAATTTTGTCTCAGTGAAAAGGAAACAGATGCATCTTACAGAATTCAAATCAAAATGGATAACATACCATCAATTACCGAATTCTGATCAATCAACTTCTATAATTCGCCCAATAACCTACTTGACAAAATCTTTAAATATCTAACTAAAGGTCATATAATGATTTGAAAATTAAAAGTACTGGAAGGAGGTCAGTTTTTGTTCCAGGGTGTGGGGGGAGGGGTATGTCTAGGGGCCCACCCCTTCTCTAAGTAGCAGTTTCAAAAACTCATGTATTATTTATTTTGGAAAATGTTTAAATTTAAGTTTTTTGTTGGTTGCTGTATAGTCACTTTGTAACTGATATTACACTCTGATCTTTGTGGCAGGAGGTCACCCGAGTGGCCCAATCCCCCTTCCGTAACC
This sequence comes from Patella vulgata, assembly GCF_932274485.2. Lineage (NCBI taxonomy): Eukaryota > Metazoa > Mollusca > Gastropoda > Patellidae > Patella > Patella vulgata. Next base: position 14,462,861 of record NC_065885.2, read on the forward strand.
ATATATCATGCTTATGCCACTGTAACTTAACAGGTCTACTCCTGTTGGTTAGTAGAAAAACGTGTACTGAATAGAAGTAAAACTCTATTTCTCTTTCCCTCTATTTGCAGCCAACTAAAATTAATATGTTAGATCTACCCATTTGAGACTCTTTGAAAATGACAAAATGACAAAAATTTGTATAAACCAAGATACTGTGATGACATACAAGATTAACTGGTGATTGCAAAACCAAATGTCCATCATACTTAGTTTTTAATACGCAAATTTCTTTTATATAAGACAAAACTAATGTTTATTTTCTATCACTGAACTTGAACTTTATTTTCAAATAACAGATTTGTTTGAAATACGGTCTGATTAACTGGTGATTGCACAACAAAGCTAATCAAATACGTCTATCAAGTTTATATACGCAGATTTCTTGTATATAACATGAAATTTATGTGAATTTTCTGTCATTGAACTTGAACTTTATTTTCGGATAAACAGGTACTTTTGAAATATTGTTGATTTAACTGGTGGTTGCAAAACAAAGCTAATCAAAAAGTAATGGTTTACAATTTATTTGTCGTTTTGTTTGAGATATGTGAAAAAACATAATGAGAATAGATTTATAAATAGATTTAAATAGCTTGAAATACACCCAGACACTCAAATGATGTAAGAAACCAAAAGACAAATTGTTTAAATTAGCCATTTGATGGAATGAAATGTATTGGTGGATTAAAATTTATCGGTGAAAATGCGGAACAGTGCCATATGTGATCTGTCACTAAATGTAATCCTGACAATTATAAAAAAATTGATAGGTTTAAGTAGGCGTTTTGAAGTTCATGCGTGTGCCAGGGACATGCAAACAATAAAAGTGCACAAATGTATTTAAAATCCTGCTAATTAAGTGAATTAGATTCATTATTTTGATTATGTATAGGCAGTAAGATAAATACCTAACGATGTGATAAATTCTTCATATCTGCAGAAATTGATGACTTTTAAAACGTAGATTTTTTTTTTAACTGTTGAAACAAAAACTTGTAAGATTCTTTTTAAGTGTGATATATTTGATTAATTGGCATTGGTTCTGTAGATGGCTTGGACGACTCTGGCCCTGACAAACCCCTATTTCTTCTCGGATGCACCTTATATCTCTCCTACATATAACCAACCAATTAGATCTTGTCAGCAAATGTATGAATTGCATTTTAACTCTACTTTTTACAAGTGGATTAGATCTAGATATTATACTACTAAGACTATTTTTCTATTTCCCTATTTTAAATATGACTGAATGAAGTATGTTTTTTTCATTGAGAATGCGATATCATCAATCTGGTTGATATCTACAAGGAGTCTCTTAAATTTTTGGTGAAAAAAACAGATATTTGATACAAGAGTCAATAATAAATTTTTGTGTGTGATGTTTTGACAACAGTAAAAATTAACTTCAGTGTTTATTTTAACTCAAATGTTTTCTGAACTTCTCTCAAACAAGCTGTTCAAGATGTGCATTAGGGAGGCTACAGCATATTGGTTTTAAGATTGGTAAATTAAGCAAGTTCCGTTATTCAATAGTAGGCAATGACACATTTGATAAATCGGAACCTTGGTTTTGTTTTGAATATCTGTCATTTTGTAAGTTAAAATTGATAATGGGGGAATATTTGAAAGATGAATGTAATAAATCTTAGTAGTGTTAAAATTACGTTCCGTCCGTCAAGCAATAACCAATTATAATGGCTGATGACTGTTGAAGCTTACATAATATAGATATTGATATGTAATCGTCGCCAGCTAAGTAAATATTTGAAACCTGATTTAATTTGAAACTAAAATAAAGTATTCAATCATCATCATTCTTTATTTTCACTGGAGAATTTTAATTTTTTTTTCACCTGTGCATGAAAGTTAGAATTTCTACTTGTTGATAAAAACTGTTATGAATATAAACAGATGTGAACACATAATTATCTCACTATTAATAAGAGAAGGATAGATAATGCAGTGTGGTATTAAAAGAGGTTTGACAATTTTCAGTTAATAAATTCACAGACATGAACCTCAATGTAGTACGATGTTTTAAAGATGCATTATGCGAAGTTATGAATGCTTGAAGTTTTATTAAAAAATAGTTTAAATTGTGTACGCCAGTTGATGGTTCGTTCATATACTAGGCCTACAATTACCACAATAATAAACAAAGTCTTGATTTTCAGTCCTTCCCACAGCTTTATAGTAAAATCGTTGTATGGTCCCAACAGTTTTATAGTAAAATCTTTGTACAGCTTTATAGTAAAATCCTTGCACAGTTTTATAGTAAATACCTTGTATGGTCTGGAATGTGTTAAAGTCCTGGTATGGTCCCGAAAGTTTGATAGTAAAAACTCTTTGATATTCAAGGGTATCCCCGTAATACAGGCATTCTAGTTGTAAGTGGATTCGTTCATTGTAGTTACAGCGAAACCATACTGTTCTCACATGCACATCAAGAAGGTCACCACTCTTCAATCTAATTAAAATAATATCAATATTCTACTTGTTCTTATTTTTTGGTAAAACGTTTACTTCACTTCATGTTGGTGTAAAGACATTTCTAGTAATATGCAGATTCTGTTAAGTCAACTCTAGACAGGCGTGGATTTAAGGGGGACCCCTCCATGTGACCAAGTAAGCGCCCCTATTGTTCACAAAAAAATAAGAACAAAATCAATAACAATCATAATATGACATAAACTTCATGTCAACTTAAAAAAAAAAAATGCTTTCCGGCAAGACAACAATTGGCAGAGAGCTATATAGTCAATAGGATCTATGTTCTACCTGGGTGCTCAGAATTATAGCCAATATTTTCTTGACATTCATTGTCCACCCCATCCCCCTGATTCACAGCTTCTAGATCCAGTACTGACTCTAGATCAACATATCAATCATCACCTGTCATACAGAAAACTCGGCAAAATCTTCTGAAAAGCTTTGATAATGCAGACATTTGTTTTTGTGTAATCAGCATGAAATATACTATTTTAACTGTTGTCATACATCCATGTCTTTAGGTATCATAGAGTCAATTCGAATTTGCAAAACAAATTTAAAATATAATTCTAATGTGTCTGGACAACAAATATGACTTTCAGGTAATTTTCATCACTGCAAGTTTAATTTGCAAAACAAATTTAAAATATAATTCTAATGTGTCTGGACAACAAATATGACTTTCAGGTAATTTTCATCACTGCAAGTTTTGAATGCTCAAAATATTAAAGGTTACTTTTGTACCCATTTGATTGTTTGACCTTGCTTACAAAGCATTCAATCAGCATGGCATGTGTTCAAATGAATTTAATGGTTTCAGTATTCTAAGTATCATGAGAGATTAAGTTGGCTATAATGGTATTATATTTCTTCTATTTTCAGATCTTCAACACCAAGTCGGATATGTTGATCCATTCTCAACAGATTCACAAACAAGATCCTAAGCCTTACAAATGTCCGACCTGCTCAAAGTGTTTTGCCAACTCATCTTATTTATCGCAGCACGGCAGAATCCACTCCGGAATTAAACCTTACAAATGTGAGATATGTGAACGGAAGTTTACTCAGCTATCACATCTCCAGCAGCATATTCGAACCCATACTGGCGAAAAACCGTATAAATGTATGCACCCAGGTTGTGGCAAGGCATTCTCCCAACTTTCAAATCTTCAATCTCATTCACGCTCCCACATGACAGATAAACCATATCGCTGTAACTCTTGTTACAAGTGTTATGCTGATGAACAGAGTTTAAGGGAACATATCCCTAAACACTCGGAAACTAAACATTTGAAAACTTCCATCTGTCATATCTGCGGCAAATCGTATACTCAAGAGACGTATTTGGTACGACACATGGCCAAACATTCTCAAGACAACGCAAAGAAACCGATGTTACGCCCCATCAAACAGGAGCCCTATGATCCACTGGAGAAAGATTTTGGACGTCTGCCCTTGCCAGATAAATTCCAGGACATCTCCGCTTGTAGTAAAGGATTCACATCGGCTTTCATGCCCTTGCCCCAGCTGCCACCTAGCAGCACATCAACAGGATCCTACCCATATGGAGCCAACATAGGAGCCAACAGCTTGAGTTCCCCACTACCACACATATCGTCGATGACAACACCGCGATACTTTCCATATGACCCAATTGGTTTCCGTAAAAACGACGCGTCAGATCGCAACCTAAATGTACCCATGACAAACCGAGATAGTATGATAGCCAATAGTCTTCTAAGCTTGCAGCATATAAAGAACTACGCATCTCAACAAATGCCAAGCTTTAGCACGGCCTGTTCAGGAGGGTCACGATTTACATAAATTTCAGATTTATTCTAGGCATCAATACATTAAATGTGTAAAATGGATCCATCACTTAAATGTGGTGAAAAATATAGGCAAAAGCCTTTCAAAGAAATCAAATTTTGAGAATATCCAGATGTAGTTAATGGCACTTTTTGATTGTAAATAATTTTATTAATTCTCTGTCTATATGTATAGTTGACATGTCAAATTGAAAGTATTACATTGGGCAATTTACTATAAATATATCATTGAATGGCTTCTTTAGAAAATTGTATGTGGTTAATATTATCCATTGTATCTGTATGTTGGGAGGTATTTGAGTGACGCTTTATGTAGGGAGGAATGGAGATGAGTGACGCTTTAATCTAAATAACGAAAATAATATTTGAACTAGTATCCTGTAACGTTTTGTTATAAATAGAATGGTTGAAAAGGAACAGTATTCATTGTGGTGATGGTGGAAAAAGACTTGTTTGTAATTCTAGAGGACAAAACTGACAAAATTAAATATCTTGCAATATTTGAAGACCAAGCATCATGTTGCCCGGAGGAAGTTTAATGTCCAAGATTGAAAAAATGAAGAAAAAAAAAACACCTATTAAAAAAAAAAAAAAAATAATTAAAAACATGCCAGCTGATAGTCAACAATTGAAAATTTGGGATGCCTTTTCATTTATTTATTAATTTTTTTTTTTTTTTTTTTTTTTGATATACATTGTACATTTTTAATGTATATGCAATGGTAAGACACAGTGAACAGTGAGTGTTTTGAATTCTTAAAGCATCCCAAATTAACTATCGAGTTCATGACAGCTGTCAGTGTATAGTGTCTACCTGTGTCCTTGAAAAAGCCTTTTATAGTCTAGATGTAACAGTCTACCCTGCAGCACCAAAAAAGGGCAGCATAGCAGTGGTGCGCTCCTGAAAACGGAGCTTAAAAAATGACAATGAATGAACTTATTATGTAGTGACTTGGTCACCTTCGTGAATATAATTATTATATAGTCAGCACTTGGTACAAATTTGTAAGTGCTATAAAAGTGTTGTTGTTATTATATTAATTATTATTATGTACACTTTCACTCTGGTTTTGTTTTATAAAAATATCAATTCTTTGGCTATACGAACGCAATAGACCTTCTAATGATATTAATTTTGCAAGTGCAAGAAAAAAAAAAAGATTTGTTTTGAAACTTTTTTTGTTCTAAATTGAAGAGGATTATTTTATTTTATTTTTTTGATCATGGAAAATAATATTAATTGCTTTGGGCACATAGTGTCGGTACAATTTTATTGCTGTGTAATAATAATTATATGAGTTTGTCAAAGTATTATTGGCATCCAATGCCACTTAGAATGTTTAATTTGTATGCCTGTACTATGAATGTGTGGCGCTTTTTTTTTCTATGCATATGTCAAATTTAAAAAAGGGTCTATATGAAAAAGGTTTTGATAATAATAGCTTATGAAAATAGTACTTGGTAAAATGCTTTTTATGATATTTTTGAAATGAGCTTAAAAAGAAGAAACAAAATAAATGAATAGTGTACGTCTAAAAAGCTCATTACGTTGTGGACCTAATTAGGTGATTTTCATTCAGATTTATTCAGTTCTAAATTTATGACCAACTACAGATAAGTCGAATAATCTTAACTTAGATATTTCCAAACCTATATTAGTTTGTTCACAATTGTAACAATTATAGTTTAGAATAGGCCTACTTTAAGTATTCAAATGTGACTAAGTCGTTCACAATAAAATGTGCAGAAATGTGATGAAAGCATTTAAAGGGAAGCAACTCTTGTTAAATCTCCCTTGCATATGGAGACAGACCCACGTTGATTTTACTGTTAATTCATGTCTCTTTACCCAGCTCCAACTTTTTCAAAATTTTCGTTGGTCTGATCGCTCTCTGCCACAGATGTAACAACATGTGCCGGTGTCTTGCTCCCAACATTTTATGAAGGTGACCATGAAAATTTTGGGATGCACAAATAAACATGTAAATATTCGCGTACATATCATCGTAACTAACCTATTATCCTTCTGACTTTAAATCATGAATATTCACCAAATCTGGCAGAACGTGTCAATGCAAACCCTCATATTGGATCCTGGACAAAAAAGGTCAACAAAAATTGCCATGACAAAGGGAGAGAGAATGGTTATTGATAACTGGAACTACATTAATCTTAATAATAACTACATTGTTCTGAGATAAGGGGAAGCAATTAGGGGTCTGCCTCCATATATTTATGGTAGTCATTTCAAAGCATTTACTACCGGTACCAAAATCAAATATTATATAATATTATGTTTGAAAAACAAAATATATGTGATCTTTTTTCATAATAGAAGCATTTATACAAAGTAGTCCATATATCGGATATAAGTCGGAAGTCTGTAGAATAGCTATATGGTATTTAATATAAATTTGGTGCGTTTTAAGCCTGTATTATATACATTGGTTCTAGGTTGTTTTTGTTTGTTTTATAAACAGATCTAATGGTGTGGGAAACATTTTTTTTTTTTGCTATTTTTTGCTCAAATTGATATATAAAAATATTATATGAAGATATGTTATTTTTCCCCCATCATTTAAAATTTACTGTTTATTTTCCGTTCATGTTGTATTATAAATTCATTATTATAAGTTGAAAAGTGAAGATGTATGATTTTGTTATTTGCAATATTGATGCATAAATTGTTTTTATGTGATTATAGCTGACTGATTGTTAATGTTAAGTCCCTGAATGTATCAAAACACATTTGTAAATAGGCACATTAACAAAAAGAATAACTAGAGCCACTGATTAGAAAAATGATGTGTTATTCTAAAAAATTGATTTTTTTCCTTGTCTTGTTTGCGATCAGAGCAATGTGATATTTGCTTGCATAGTTCTATACATTCAGTGTTTTATGAAATAAAATAATAGAATTTGTAATGTGCTTACTAAATCTAGTGAATAAATATATTGATATATCCCTTTAACTTGTAGTAGTGTGAATATTCACAAGTTTATTATTAGCATGGCTATATCAATAGAGTTCAATATAATTAAATGAATAATAAAACTGATGCAGACTTTTGGATATCTGAAGAAATCAAATACATTTACTGAAGTTCAAAATTCAATACATCATTTAAATTTTTTATCAAATTCAATTGTTGAAGATTGGGTAAATTTATTTAAATATTTTATATTTAGATTAGTAAGTAAACCCTGTATATTTTCTTAAACTATAATTACAATCCAGAAGTTTGTATCAATAAATACTATGTACTATGTGTATATTTTGCTATTTATTCCTTATTAAGGATTGAATGTGTTGGTGGAAGGGAAGACGTATTGTAATTAGTCTAGCCATATATTGTTAGTACAACTATCCATACATGTTAATAATATAGTCACTATATGTATGTATTAAGTCACCATGTGTCATTGCACATGGGTTTTTCCCTTATAGTTGGACGTACCTTATCTTTCATGTACATGTACCGTACCTGTATAAAATTGTTACATTTTTTGTGTGTGTGAATTAACAATGTCAATGTTTTAGAAGTTTTTAAAGAAAAACTACCCAAAAAAATATTATGTGTCATGTCATGTTATGTATATTATAGGGCACCTGGCCGCAGGCAGCTATGCTATGTGTCATCTATATATGTATGGGGCCTTTGTTTATATTTAGATAAATAGCCCTGTTTCAATTGACTTAATATAATGATTTGTAAATGGCTGAAATGTAATTATTATGTCTAAAGGATGTATGATAATTTGTACACATTTTGAAGTGCTGTTTTAACTTGGATACGACAACAACTTATTTGTTTGTACAATGAATAACAGAGTTATATAAATGTTAAAATGTGTGAAACTGTGTTTCCATAGTGTGTTTGGAATAACGATAAAAAAAGCTAGTTCGTTTTTGTATCTAAAAAGAATTGGGTATTAAACGATACACCAAATTCTAGTTTTTAGAAATCTGAAGTTGGGCGTGCTTAAAATTGAAATGAGCCAAGATATTAAGGGCGATTGAAACAGAGTTAAAAGCATGTAATCATATGTAATTCTCTTTTGATTTTGTGATATATCGGAAATATTATAACTGAGATACATATTTTAGGCCTGTATAAAAACATGTTTAATGTTGATAAATTTAACCGTTTGTAACTTTGTAAAAATTCTGTTTTCGTTGTGCGAATAAAACAAGTTTTAAGATATTGAGTACAATTAAAACAGAGTTATTGCGATCACATTTTACATATTTAAAATATGAACAATATGATGCCAATTGATATTCAACAAACAACGACAGTAGTTAAACTTTAATTCATGTCCTAAAAATAAACATTGAATTGTTGTGGTTGTGGATCAAGTCTTGTGTCTGATGTTTTTTTTCATAAGTTAATAATGTTGATGTAAGCCATTTTTAAACACCCGTTATAGTTTTCTGTTAAATCAAAATTGTTGTGTTATTTGAATACAGTTTCAAGTGCTCATTGCATGAAGTAAGATAACTTTAGTGCTTTTCTTAGTGATTGAATCAAATGATTGATTTTCAGCTCACTCCGAGCATTATTGGATCTATGTGATGGACATTTTTCTGTTGTCTATCGTTATTGTTATTCTTTGAATCTTTCACGAAATAATTTTGTCGTTTTGTACATTGGTGCCAATTTTCCCCTAAACACATAAGGCCATATTCTTGAATACTGACTAGTTGCATCAGAGTTCAGGATTGATCACTGCTCAGACTCAGTCAGGATATAGGAATATGGGGATAAACACAAGAGACTATATTCTCGATACAGGAATATGGAGGTAAATGTTTAGTTGTCTTGTTATAAAGACCTTCTCAATATAATTCTGATGTTAAATTTTCTGAAACTTAAAAAAGATTTGATCAAGAAAGCTGGTTTTGAAAAAGACAAATTGATACAGGTGACAGAAAAGGGGATATTTGGCTGTTAGTGATTGGTGCATGTAGCTAATACCATTTATAATTTAAAAAATGTAAACTTTGATCAAATTTAGCTAGACATTTAAAGTACTGGAAATTACTTAAAAATTCTATTAGATTTAAGGGCAACGGCAAGCGATTTGTGTGGAATACCTCCTTGCCCATGAAAGTGTCATTGTGCTACCTGAAAATAGGTTTTTCAGAATCGTATTTATATTTTGATAATTTAACAAGAATTTATTTTTTATTGTGTTGAATAACACCAATTAGCTATATAAAGCACATGATTTGGAATTCTGAATTTAAAATCAATTTCACAAAATCGATTTGTTTATTTTTCAAACAAAGAAAAAATTATGTCAATTTGTAATGTCACACCGATGTTATTCAAATCAATTTCTTTCCACCAAAGGGAGAAGCATTTAACCCAATTTCTTCATCTGATAAAAAATCTATTTCAATTTAGCATAGCACAAGATATCAATTTAAGTTTTGTTTTTTTCCATCACAGCTAAGGTGAAACGAGTACCTTTAAATATATTTTGAATTGATCTCTTTATTATATATTACATGTAAAATAACACATATTTCTTTCTACTTTCCCCTGTTAAACATTTGTATCCAAGTAAAATCTTTACTTTTTCGGACAAAAATCTGTCAGTTTTTTGGAAGACAAAACTGAATTGTAGGAAAAATTTATGGAATATTACCAGTACCTCATTAACTGTTCATTGTATTACATGGATTTATTACTGAAAAACTTTCCACTAATTCTTCCCATTGAAAAAAAACAAAATGTTCCATCATTAAACACTGTAATGGGTACAAATGCAGTATATCAGTATGAAATTGTTTGAAGAAGAGATTTTGCTTGTATACATCAGTTTATCTACTATGTACAGAATAGAAGTCACGTTTTTTTAAAATTGTGCACACTTCATATCATGTTAATTGTTGGTTTCGATCATTCCAGCTTAAATTGTCATTATTTTGACTAAAACAAATATTTGTCTGGAAAAAGTAGCATCCATTGTGTATGTTGTAAATGTCTGGCTGCATATACAGTTAATACAATGACTTAAATGGAATGTTACCTCAACATTCTGCATATTTCAAATATGAGGTAAAGCCTGATGACAGCCACTTTTCCTCTGAGAATCTCTGTATGACGTTTGACACTTATACAAATTAAGTGCTATTTGTCCAGACAACATTTGGTTGTAGTTGAAAAGGGGAAATTTAAGTTGAAGCGAATGAAACTAGTTAATTGTGTACTCACTGGTTGTATTTCTAATGTTATCAGTTTTTTTTGTAAAAAATTTCATGTTCATTGTGTGATTATTATTGCTACTTTATTAAGCCACATTACATCATTATTATTATTATTAATTAATTAATTGATTAATTACTCTTTAATTAAAATTTCTGTTGATTGTTTAACTATAAGGATGAAACTGATTAGCCAGCCTTTTCAATATTTCTGTGGACAGTTTTTAACAAAATGCTTACCTATAAATTTCTCCTTCTCTCTCACGATTATATTTACTACAAAATTTCCAGCTTATTACATTGTAGAAGTTTGGAAGAATTTTTTGATATTATGTTGTGAAGAATCCTAAAGTAACATATATATATGAACTATATTATCATTAATAACAAAGAGTTTTGTAACAGCATTAACTTTTTTTCTGAAATTCCAATACGATGCATACACAACTAAAAGAATTATGTGTTAAAGCAATGACTCATATTACTAGTTGATTTGGTCGCTGTATGTGCACAAATAATTTTCCAACAACGAATAAATTTGACAAACTGCGTATAAAGTAGAATATCGGCATATTAGATACAAAATAAATGATGGAATTGTTAAAGTTAAAGGACATTATTGAAAAGAAAGTAAATCATGAAAATATTGAAGAGGTTGGCAGTTTAAGATTTAGTTAAGACATTTTAAGAATTTTTATACTGAAGATCACAGATATTCTCATCAACAAAAGAATTAATAATAAATCTGAAGGTGATCAGATTAGATAACTTTACATAACTTGCAAACAATGGGACAAAAAACAAAAACTCACCGGAGATATATTAAAATTGCATGAAATGTTAAACCTGGCATTTGCTTTGTAAGTAAATACCAAATAATAACAGATTCAAAGAAACAACATTTAGTACATTTTCTTATAATTACGTTGAATTTTTAGTGTACAAGTTTATTAATAATGTTTGAATATTATCAAATTCATCTAAAAAAAAAACAACATCTGAACACATTTTAAAAAGTTGTGAATTTTATTAAAATGTTTGTTATATCCGGTATCTGTTGTTTTGAATAACATCAAAAATATTTTAAGAAGTTATCAGATCTAATTTAATTCCTTCTGTTCATTTTGTTTTCTTACTAAATTTTGTATAGATGCATCGACTACAAAATTCTTCTTTGGCTTTCATAATAAAATCTAAAATTTTATGGATACATTTATCACAATTTCAATGATGATTTTGAGTAAAGTGTAATTCCATGAAAGATCTGAAAACATTTTTTATTTTATTTTTTTAGCCTTTCTTAGTTTTTAACCAAATTTATAATGGCTGGTTGCCATTGCTCAAAGTAAAATATGCATTTTAGAACAGGATCAATATTTTGTCAACATAGACCAAACAAAGTATTTTAAGTTATGGAGCAAGTTGTGTAAAAACCGAGTTGAGCAATAAAGAGTTAAACGATCTGGTGACACCTTTCTTAAAACATACAGCACAAATCTGTCCCGTGTTCAGTAGAAGAGAACACAGGCGTGTTAGCTACCGTTTGTCATTTCAAATCACACTGCGGTAAACCCCAGCATGTGAACACAAACGTAGCAAACACAAACGGGGTTGATATGATAACAAGGATTAATGGCCCAAAACGAACAGGACAAATTAGATTTTTATCCATATAATTTTTATTTTCTGTAATCTGATTTCTAACTATAAATGTTATTTCAAACTGTATTAAAAAATGTACTTCATCATGTAAAATTTCAAGTAGCCAAGGAGACGCAAATGATATGAAATGATTTGTGGAGTAAGGAATTACATTCTATCCTTATAACCGATACAACTACAGTCGCAAAATCTCATACAAAATCATCTTGTTCATAAATTTTACTGAAGGAATTTATGGAAAATTACAATTTGAAGACTTGAACTATTCAAAATTTCAAAAACTATTTATTCAAAATTAAAAGAATGAAATATAGGTTTTCAAAATAAAAGTGTATTTTTTTCATAAAAATCTGGTTTTGATCAATTCACTTGCCATTACTCAACAAATTAAGACACAAATTAGAAATATATTTGGGGCAAAATTCAGGAAAGCACCATCATAAACCATGTTTGCAAGTTGGACTTAATTAAAAAGTGAACAAAATACTTAAAAGATTTTACAATGGAATGGTTTTTGTAAGTTGAACCCGAGATTTTATTGTGTACTGTAGTTGGTGGATAAGATATTAATAATAAACCTGGTGCTTTCATTGAAAAGAAAACTAAAAATATGGCTTGGAGGTGCCATTTGTAATGCTGCCTTAACAATATTATACTGCTCATATCCGACAGTGGTAGCTACTTGGAATCAGAAAAACAACATCATTCAATTTGTCCATCCAAACCAACGATTCATAATGGAGAACTTAAAGCTGAGAGTTGGTGCTTATCTGTCCAAAAATGATTTAAAATTAATGATGATGAAATATCTTTTAACTTTACTTTTATTTACCAAGGATTTAATTTTTTTTTTCTCTCTTTTTTTTTTTTTAATCTCTTGTCATAAATATATTACAAGGAATAACTTGACACTACAAGTTGCGTTAAGGTAGCAACTCTAAAAAGTAGCCTTTCGGATATTATATTCTTTTCTTTATCACTTTTATTATTTGTGGTATTAATTATGCATTCTTGTATCTAAGCTTTGTTAAAAATAAAGTCTATAAAAGTAATTATTTTAATTTTGTTTTTTCTAACCTATTATTGAGCTTATGTTGCCATTTCTGTCTTTTGTAAAGATTCCCAAAACCTAGCGTAAACCTTCCTTACAATTGAGCCAATGCTATCATATGTGATGCAACAGATGTGAGCGCTATATAGCAAACCAACTAACAGCATCTAGTTGCATCCAGTTTTTTAGCGCACACATTAAAAATCTCTAGAAGACAGAAAAGGATATTTGGTCCCAGAGCTCCTGTCCTTGTGTGAAACTGGACACAACTGCATCCAACTTTCATTTACAAAAGGTCAATAGGTACAACCCACAGTAGAATACCGGTACTTCTTTTTGTTTAATGTTTAAGTTCTAACTTTATCAGATCTGGCTAAAATTATGCTAAAGGTGAAAGAAAAGCTAAGAACGATAAAGTTTAAGCTTATAGTAGACTGTGATCACTGTGTGGTTGAAAGGAAAGTTCTCACAAATAAACTGAGTTCCACCAATAGATCAAGAAAGAGAGAAATGGGGTTGAACGTCCACTTGACACAAACTAAGTCATTTCGGGACTAACTCATGGTTCAATTTTATTTCAACAATTCGCTTACGCGTAGGGGTCTTTATCAGTGAGAGGAAACCGGCGGACCTGGAGAAAACCCATGAGGTTGGACAGACGACCCTACTCCTTGTCACGTACAACCAGCTGGGAATCGAAACCACGCCAGTTGGGCGTGCACATGCTAATCAATCGGCCACCCAACCCCCCACCAATAGAGCACTTGTGTTCCCAACAGAGGTCGCAGTCACGCAAAAATACGCGTATTTCACACATTTTGTTCAAAATAAACACAAATATTGATGGACGCTGCGTAATTTACACGCAGAAAATGTCCCCGACGTGAGAATAATTAGATTATTCTATGTCGTAGTTTGTACAATTGATGTGCTTCACCCGGCATTTACACACCTCGACTGTACGTAGTCTCCAGTTTTTTTTATATTTCCTCTTATTTCACACATTTTGTTCAAAATAAACACAAATATTGATGGACGCTGCGTAATTTACACGCAGAAAATGTCCCCGACGTGAGAATAATTAGATTATTCTATGTCGTAGTTTGTACAATTGATGTGCTTCACCCGGCATTTACACACCTCGACTGTACGTAGTCTCCAGTTTTTTTTATATTTCCTCTTATTTCATTCATAAGTTCATGGCAGTAAGCCTACGTAGCTATCCTATTGGAAGCAATAAAGCGCATTTCATACAAGACTTGGGATTGGCTAAAACAAGACATACTGTTTACATTCAGCCAATCAAATGTTGGCTTTCATAGCGATAGATTTCTCTTTACCTCCTGTCGAATAGAAGATTGAAATGACTGTGCCGTCAACCGTAGACATGCCGTTAACCTCCAGTCATCATTAGACTAAATACAGTAGGCATATCAATAAAATAAGGACGCTTAAAACAGGGTTGTTCACAAAACGACTTTACATGCTTCTATATTGAGTATTTTGAGAGGCTCTTCACGCAGATGTAGAGGGCAAAAACGCAAAATTATGGAATGTCTGCGTATTTTTACGGAACTCGAAATTGATCCACTGCGACCTCTGGTTCTCAATCTACTCCACATTAGAACAGATACAAAATATTACTTGGGTGGAAAAGATGTTCTACTCAGTGACGATTAAAGTTTACTTCAACACTCCTGGGGTGCGAACGTGGATAGAACATTCCAAATTGAAGTGAAGTCGGGTGGCCCTGGAAGATGCGGTTGTGTTTGAGAGCTGTGGCTCATAGCAAGACAATGCCTGAGCCTTGCGACATTGTACCCAGGTGCCACCCATTATTTTGGAGCCAGAATGGCATTTAGGTTCTTTGTCGTTGTACTGCCAACTAGGTGGCAACAATTCATCAGTCAGTGTTCCTGATAATTTATATAAGTTATTTGATCTCAAAAGGTACGACTGTACCCTTCGTTACTGGGATAGGGGCTGTGAATTCCTTACTCATCCTCCTTTTACTACACTACACCGGACTTGCCTCCAGATATTGACTGGCTCCCCAGAGAGAGCAGACATTAACCCTTGTGCTTCTTAATTCACCATATCTCACAAGCCCACCCTTTGTTAAATAGCATTTTATAGTTTCAAAACCTAATTTAATTTCTTAGGATTTGTTTATTTCTCTTCTCTAGTCGGTATTGACACTTCCCTCTATTACACTTTGAACTATCACAGTAGCAAAATCCAGAATATCATCACACGGTCTTTTAGTTATTTTATTTAAATGGTCTATCACCTGAAAAAAATGAAATGAAATGAAATGGGGTTTAACATCATCACCTGAAAAAAAAATGCAAAATACATACATATATAACAACACACAGGTATGTCTGTAGACCTCAGCTTTTGATTCGGTCAATGAAATGACTGGCAATGTATAAACACAAAGAAATTGAACTGTAGATTGATATAATGCTGTAAACCCACAAGGTTGGACAGGCGACCCTACTTATATTTACTACAAAATTTCCAGCTTATTACATTGTAGAAGTTTGGAAGAATTTTTTGATATTATGTTGTGAAGAATCCTAAAGTAACATATATATATGAACTATATTATCATTAATAACAAAGAGTTTTGTAACAGCATTAACTTTTTTTCTGAAATTCCAATACGATGCATACACAACTAAAAGAATTATGTGTTAAAGCAATGACTCATATTACTAGTTGATTTGGTCGCTGTATGTGCACAAATAATTTTCCAACAACGAATAAATTTGACAAACTGCGTATAAAGTAGAATATCGGCATATTAGATACAAAATAAATGATGGAATTGTTAAAGTTAAAGGACATTATTGAAAAGAAAGTAAATCATGAAAATATTGAAGAGGTTGGCAGTTTAAGATTTAGTTAAGACATTTTAAGAATTTTTATACTGAAGATCACAGATATTCTCATCAACAAAAGAATTAATAATAAATCTGAAGGTGATCAGATTAGATAACTTTACATAACTTGCAAACAATGGGACAAAAAACAAAAACTCACCGGAGATATATTAAAATTGCATGAAATGTTAAACCTGGCATTTGCTTTGTAAGTAAATACCAAATAATAACAGATTCAAAGAAACAACATTTAGTACATTTTCTTATAATTACGTTGAATTTTTAGTGTACAAGTTTATTAATAAATTTTGGAATGTCTGCGTATTTTTACGGAACTCGAAATTGATCCACTGCGACCTCTGGTTCTCAATCTACTCCACATTAGAACAGATACAAAATATTACTTGGGTGGAAAAGATGTTCTACTCAGTGACGATTAAAGTTTACTTCAACACTCCTGGGGTGCGAACGTGGATAGAACATTCCAAATTGAAGTGAAGTCGGGTGGCCCTGGAAGATGCGGTTGTGTTTGAGAGCTGTGGCTCATAGCAAGACAATGCCTGAGCCTTGCGACATTGTACCCAGGTGCCACCCATTATTTTGGAGCCAGAATGGCATTTAGGTTCTTTGTCGTTGTACTGCCAACTAGGTGGCAACAATTCATCAGTCAGTGTTCCTGATAATTTATATAAGTTATTTGATCTCAAAAGGTACGACTGTACCCTTCGTTACTGGGATAGGGGCTGTGAATTCCTTACTCATCCTCCTTTTACTACACTACACCGGACTTGCCTCCAGATATTGACTGGCTCCCCAGAGAGAGCAGACATTAACCCTTGTGCTTCTTAATTCACCATATCTCACAAGCCCACCCTTTGTTAAATAGCATTTTATAGTTTCAAAACCTAATTTAATTTCTTAGGATTTGTTTATTTCTCTTCTCTAGTCGGTATTGACACTTCCCTCTATTACACTTTGAACTATCACAGTAGCAAAATCCAGAATATCATCACACGGTCTTTTAGTTATTTTATTTAAATGGTCTATCACCTGAAAAAAATGAAATGAAATGAAATGGGGTTTAACATCATCACCTGAAAAAAAAATGCAAAATACATACATATATAACAACACACAGGTATGTCTGTAGACCTCAGCTTTTGATTCGGTCAATGAAATGACTGGCAATGTATAAACACAAAGAAATTGAACTGTAGATTGATATAATGCTGTAAACCCACAAGGTTGGACAGGCGACCCTACTTTTTGTCACATACAACCGGGGAATCGAGACCACACCAGTTGACTCAATGACAGGCCTCATGATACAACGCACACAGCACACGCTAACCATTCGGCCATCCAATCCCCTCCCCCCCCCCGCCCGACAAACAAGTAGTGTTGTCTAGTAATTTGGATGGCATGATAAAAAAAACTAAACTATCCTCCCAAACATTGCACATGTGACCATGATGAAAGATTTAATGGCTTAGGGGTGATTTAAATGGCTTAACATATTTTAAAACATGTCATCTGCTTGGTAGGCAGGTGTGAAGAAGAAACGTTCACGAAAGAGTTCAACAACCAGGTAATCAATGATATTTGTATAAAAATCATATAAATAGATAATGGTGTGTTAAATAGCGAGATCAGCATATTTTTAATACTAACCTTATCTGTCATAGGCTGATCAACAATATATACAGCTGCTGTTAACACAGATATAGCCAAAAACATTTTATCACATTTCACTTGAATAAATGCTGCCCTGGAATTGAACAATATAAATGAAATGTGGTTTAACATCCACAAGGCTCTCAATAAATCTATTACATTATCTTCAACTGTTTATTACCAAATTTCCAAGTAAATCTGTCGGACAGACCAAATTCTAATACAAGATCCAACAGCTAAGAGAAGAACAGGTCTATATATATATTTTTATCAATGTAATAAAATATAGATCTTCACTCGTTTTCCAATAAAGTTATTTTTGTTAGCTTTTAATACTATAGCAAATAAAAGAAGCAAGCATTATCCATTGTTACATTTTAATGTGACAATATATTGCTATCACATTCACACCTGAAGCTACAATAATCCATATAGCTTTTTGAAATTGATATGGGTTGTCTTTTGTGATTCTCATTTAAAGGAGCTAAATTGCTAATATTTGGCACCTAGTAAATGACACGAATGGCTTGCAACGCATATAATAATATAATATGAATCTATATAAACTGATTTACATTCGATGATTTCCATTTTTACTCTAATTTCAATTCAGTTATGTTCGGCGAAATATGCAAGAAGTCTCAATCGAATGGCAATCTCTAGCATCTGGTTATTCCAGTCTACAGCGGTAGTATTCGTTGCACATGCTCTCCTGATAAGAATATGGCGTCACCATATGACATGACTTGTGGAATATGTCTAGCCTTGTTCTTCGAGTGCCTTGTTACAATAATGCTGAAACGCATTCTGGGACACTATTCGTGTACCAATGGTAAAATATTTTTTTTGTCTTAAATATTGCTTATCAGAAGCCCATCTTTTCCCGGTAAGATCACAACATCAATGTTGATTAAATTGAAAATTAATAAGTGTTTTCAATGTCGAAGACTGTGGAAGATATTGAGTTAAAGACTTAACTACTTTAAATGGAGTCTAGATACCTGCTGATTTTCAACATTTTTAGTTTTTTACTTCCAGACATATGTCTTGTAATGATATCTTGTTAACAGTTTGTAGGCTGAAATTTATCAATTGGCTACCCTACTAGA
The DNA here is from genome assembly GCF_932274485.2 of Patella vulgata. Taxonomy (NCBI): domain Eukaryota; kingdom Metazoa; phylum Mollusca; class Gastropoda; family Patellidae; genus Patella; species Patella vulgata. Next base: position 14,481,820 of record NC_065885.2, read on the forward strand.
ACCCTATTGATTTTCACCAATCTTCGATAACAACTTCAAGAGTTATGCCCCTTTTTATATTCTTTGCATGAATATGTTTGACTAGCATATTCAAAACGTCCAAAAGTTTCTCAGAAATAAACAGTAACTGGATTCCAGACAGTTATGTCCTTCATATTCATTACAATGATTTGTAGGACTTCAGAGCTGATGTTGGATTTTGTTTGCTCAGAAATAAAAAAATAATGTCATTCCATTATGTTACTGATTTATATCCAGAGTTGATGATCAGATGTCGGATTTTGTTTTACCTACCTATTACTAATGGAAGGTGTCGTCTGTTTAGCTATTACCAGAAACAATTCCTGATAGACTTGAGTATTCTTTAAATATACAACATCTAACACTTTCAATGCCACAGCATGATATGATTTCACTGACATACTTGGGTCATTATAGCCTGGAAATATCAAATATTGACAAATAATTTTAGATTACTATGGTTAGGTGTTGTTTTAAATATAAGGAAATGCAATCTATTAATTTGCATTCCCTGTAAGATTTAGTGCATACTATAAATACAATACAAACATAATATACACATAATACAACCATAATATGGTATAATATACATACTATAAATACAATACAAACATAATATACATACAATAAATACATTACATAATATACATAATATAAATACAATACAAATATAAATACAATAATATAAATACAATACAATACATAACATATTACAAACATAATATACATAGTATAATACAGTACAAACATAATATACATAGTATAATACATTACAAACATAATATACATAGTATAAATACATTACATAACATACATAATATACATAGTATAAATACATTACAAACATAATATACATAGTATAAATACATTACAAACATAATATACATAGTATAAATACATTACAAACATAATATACATGGTATAAATACATAACAAACATAATATACGTAGTATAAATACATTACAAACATAATATACATAGTATAAATACATTACATAACATACATAATAAACATAACATAAATACATTACAAACGTAATATACATGCTATAAATACATTACAAACATAATATACATATTATAAATACATTACAAACATAATATACATACTATAAATACATTACAAACATAATATACATACTATAAATACAATACGAAAATAATATACATACTATAAATATAATACAAACATAATATACATAATATAAATATAATATAAGTATAATACAAATGTAGTATACATACTATAAATACAATACAAAGATAATATACATACTATAAATACAATACAATCATAATATACATACTATAAATACATTACAAACATACTATAAATACAATACAAACATAAAATACATACTACAAATACAATACAAACATAATATACATACTTACTATAAATACAATACAAATATAATATACTTCCTAGGCCTATAAATATATTATTAATGAGGCTTCACCAATTTGATTTATGTTCTTCAGTATCTTGATAAATAAATAGTCACTTGAATCATGTTTAAAATTTCAAAACTTAAAAACTTGGAACAAAAAGCTTTTGAACAGCACAGTCTCTTTCCCGAAGAAAAAAAAGGAAAATTTTGACAGGTGTTCCTGAAGAACAGAAAATCAAATTGGTGTGGCCTGAGAATAAAGTTCATTGAATCTTTTATTGGCCTTGGAAATATTAATTATGAAAATGACAAAATGTATAAATATCTCATTACAAACAGTAGGTCTTTAGTGCATTAAGCCAGAATAATATCTCTGCATTTAACAATTAATGATGCATTAAGAAAGAGGTAAACCTGCCTATTAGTATTACAGGTCTTTATTTTGGATTTTAAAGTTCAAATATAATACAAATTATTATTTAGACATTTATTCACATGCCAAGACTATAATCAACTCTCTAGACCATCAGATTTAAACAGATTTAAATATGGTCGCCATTTAATGATTTAATTTAAAAAGGGCAAAACCAGGCTAAGTCTCAAATAACAAGTACTGTTGTAATGATAATAAAAAAATCTATGCCACATCTTGTAAAAACTCCAAATAGTGATTCAAAAGTAATTTGAATGACATTTTCAATATATTTATTTTGCATTATCTATTTTTGAACTATTATAACAAGTTCTAAATCTTACATAATGCTTCTTTAACCACTACAATTTTCACAAAAGGACACAATTTTATGGGATACAATTACTGCTTCTTGCTGAGTTACGTTTCGACTAGGTTTCTTTAGTCTTTATGAAATGAATGATAAAGACTTAACAATCCTAGTCAAAATATAGATCATTAATAAACAGTAATTATACTCCATAGAATTTTGTACTGTGTATATTATCAATAATAATTACTAAATTATTTATAATCTAATTTATGCATTTGTTCATTTAAAGATCATTCATTGATTTCTTTGTCCCATTACTCACTTGAAAGGAAAATAAAGATATTCTAACTTACCTTGGGGGGGGGGGGGGGGGTTGGGTGGCCGAATGGTTAACATGTGCGCATTGCATCATAACGTTTGTCATTGAGTCAAGTGGCGTAGTTACGATTCCCCACCTGCTTGTACGTGACAAGGAGTAAGGTCACCTGTCCAACCATTTGTATTTTTTCTGGGTCCTCCTGTTTCCACCCACTGCTAAAGACCCCTATGCGCAAGCGAATTAATGAAATAAAATTGAACCATATGTTAATCCCAAAATTACCCAGTTTGTATCGAGGGGGTGTTAAACCCCACTTCTCTCTCTCTTTCCCTGTCTCTCTCTCTCTCTCTCTATATATATTTATATAACTTACCTAATATTTCTAATATTGTTTCCATATACACTAATGGTGTTGTTTCCATAACATTAAAATCTAAGGTTTTTAAAACACGTAACTCTGACTGTAATATACTTGTTGAGGAATATTTTAGACCAAGATCTCGAAGAAAATATTTGGCTTTTTTGGCTGAAATAACCTGAAATAAGTAATTATGGTATAATGTTCTTATTACTGAAAGGGCTCTTATTGGGTGAAGATGTTTGACTCTCATGCTTAGAAATAGATAAATCTGGTTGGGAATCCCAGTCTGTAAGATATGATTACTACTCACAATCACAGTTCAGTTTATAACAGCTTCACCTTGACATGAATCATCTTTATTGCTGAGGAACTCTGTGAATAACAATCAATGATCGTTCCAGCCAAAAACCAATATTATGCATATATCGATAAATTTTTCTGAGATATTAACATCATTGGGACCAAATCCTGGACCTCCTGGTTTGTGAGCCACCACCCTGCTCTCTGAGCCACTGTGGCTCCCTTCACATACTAGACTCAATAATGAAGATTGGTCTCACTTTAATGATGAATATTGCTGTTATTAGATTTTTGCACAACACTAATATTATTATATATATCCCATCTGTCATCGCAAAATCATCTAGAAATTGTTGATTAAATATCAAGCAAGATTCATTTAATTTTCTCTTACCTTATAATGGGATGTGATCTTGCTGGCAATTTGACAACATGAAACAAGTCTTAATAACAACTGATTTTGAACTCTATCTAAGACCTCATTCCAGTCTTTTTGCTTTGTTTTACTACTCGTTGTTTTCATATGATTGTACAAATCTTGAACATGTTTTGTCATAAATCTGCAGCAAAAATAAGTAGGGCATAAATTCTAGTACATGCTTCGGTACTATAAGACAAAAAATTAATGTAAATAATTAATTAATCTGTGAAATGCAATCCATCGATAGCTGCAATAATTTCTGTACATATAATTCTGTTCTGTAAAACAGCAGTACAGTATCGTCAAACTAAACACTCTAGAAACAATAAAATAATCAATAGAGGTTAAATAGATCATAGCATGGCAATGTAATAAAAAAAATGGGGTTTGACATGAGAAGCATTCTTGAAGAATCCTGAATGGTTTTCTCTGCCCATTCGGGATTCAAATCCAAGACATTCTAGTCGAGGGCCTTGTGTCCAACTGTTTGACCATCATAGCCCCCTTTAAATGACAGACTAATCAATGTCATTTTTTTTTGTTTTTGTGTATATAGACAATTGTACAAACCCATCATAAAAAAATAAATCAAACTGTATTTATAGTGTTTTGCAGTTCTTTAAAATACCTAATACTACCACGCAGAAATTGGACCCAATGTGGTAAATTAATTGTTCATAGAATTTTCAGTAATGCCATCAAAATTAATGCTTTCTGTCTTTTTTTTTTCTTCTTACCGTTCAAATAATTCTACTGCATAATATTTCACCTTTATAGGAACTTCTAATTTAGCACATGTGTTAAATATAAATGTTATTGCATCAGATCTGTAAAAGAAACCCTGAAGTGAAAAAGTAGAAAAATAAGATTTTAGGGTAAGCTACTGACTATTGCTAGAGAACAGCTCGCTTCTTTCAGCATCCACAAAGGGGGACATTTCTATCTGGATTTTTCAGTCGGTAGTGCACGACAGGAGGTCTGGCAAGGAAAACAATCTAGTCTTTAGGATGGTATGAAAAATATGTTTGTATCCTATTTCATTTCATAAAAATTTCTACAAAGCACAAAGGGGGGTTGGGTGGCCGAATGGATTAAACCGTGCGTGTTAAATCATAAGGTCTGTAATTGAGTCAAGTGGGTGGTTTCAACTCCCCGCTTATAAGTGACAAGGAGTAGGGTCACCTGTCCAACCTTGTGGGTTTTCTCTGGGTCCTCCAGTTTCCTCCCACTGCTAAAGATACCCACGTGCAAGCAAATTATTGAAATAAAATTGAACCGTATGTTAGTCCGGAAAAAACCTAGTTTGTGTCCAGTGGACCTTATTTAAAAATAAAACCCACCTCTCTCTCTCTCTCTCTCTCCAAAATACCTGGCCATGAATGCATGGATTAAATTTGCTTGCATTTGGTTGGAAAGGAGCATATGACAATCTATACAAACTTTGCCTTAAAAGGAGGATCAGTCACCCTCACCTAAATTTGCCTGAACATGAAGCGTAGGAGTGAGTGAGTAGTGTACAAAGTTTACAATTTGTAGGCTGTGATTCTTGTCTACTCAACTTCAAATTAAATGAGGGTAGAGTAATATATTGATTTTGTAGTTTGTCTGTCTTTTCTAAGGGAAAGGTCTGTGGGGCCATTCCTCAATCATATATTAAAATTGTCTAACAACAGCTTATGTTCGGAATATAGAGATAAATTTACAATAATAATATTAATATCCACTTAGTTATACACAGTCAAGTAAAAATAAGTTTTATTTTACTTGTTTTATATTCGATTTTTCAGCACAAATGGTATTTTTTCTGTCTAAGTTAACAAGCCATTCTTTTAAAATGTCCGGGGGCACTCCATGCTTTTCATCATTGAATAATGGTTCTGCTGGTGATCCAAATATTCCTCTGTATTTCGTCTCCATTTTCTCCAAATCTGGAGATACATATACATATGATCAAGATGTTAAAATGCCTGGTTGGTAACTTATCTTTTAAGTCACACTAGGCCTAAAAAACTGTAATTTTAATCTAAATAAGTAACAGTGTTAGTAACAGTAATTTTGTATTTCACTTACATTCTGATTTAAATTGAAATGCATTACGATAAAGATAATAATTAAATTATAAATTGGATATAGCAGAGGAATCTATTATCTGTTGCCTAATGTTCCGAAAATACAGAATATTCAAATAACAATATTACTTTTCTTAGCCTTTCAAGTTTTGTACAAATCAGTGGTAGTGCTAGCTAGCAGACGAAACTATCTTCTCACGTGACAGGGGCCACTTATTAAGTCTATTTTATTTTTATTTAAAAAAACCCCAAAAAACAAATTCCTTTTGATGAACAACTACATAAATAAAAAGAATAGTACTAAGACTCAAAATTAAAAAGTTTTAAATGCCAAAAAGCTGATTTTGATTTTACTAAAAAGAATTCTACATGTTATAAATAAATAAATTTTGCGGAAAATGCGTCAAACTCGCTGATCCCAACAGATTTATCGGTCAGTTGAAAAACTGTTCTGGACATTCTCGACTACCACGTTTCCATGAATTATTTCCCTTGCTTCAAAATGGCTACGTTTTGACGTTGTTTATCATTGCTTTCAAGACAATTTTGTCTTTTTTTTACACTCATTCAGCCTGCATTAATTTGGTGAGTTATATTGGGTGTATCTAAAGTGGTTTGCCGATCTCGTTACCCAAAAAACCCGTGCTTAAGTCATTTAAACCCCTGAATATTAACCGTATTATTGGCAATATAGGCCTATATAAAAAAGATCAGATGACAGATTCAGCAATGTCGAATGAATCAATGATAAAAAATAAAAAAAATGATCAATTAGTCTCAATTCCCTTTTAATATTTCGTATATGAAACGATCTCGGACGACAATAAGCACCTTTACCGACCGTAACTTGTAAAAATGTATAACGTGAAAAACCTGTAATATTTTTCCAAACTCAAACCAAGCGTGTACCATCAAATTAAACATTAAAACCGTACATTACCAGTCCAGTATGACAGTAGTAATAAGTAATAAGCTACTACCGTACTTCAGCAGTGACAATTACATACTGTGAATACAATTAGTGATTGCTATAAAAAATTGTGAATATAAAACTACGTATCTCAAACAAGAATTAAGACAATAAGATGTGAAAATCTGTCACCCATGACATCCTTGGTAAACTGGTTATTTTCAAAACAAGTCACATGTCTGTACGTGCATTGTCATTTCATTAACCTGGACTGACAATGTGTCCTAGTATAACCATTAAAACAAAGAACAGTAATTAATTTTTGTCTAAAATCAGTTCAAAATATACATTTGTATATACTATTTAGCATATCATAATTGTCATATTGTTTTGTCTAAGATTATTTAAAGTAGCTAAGTCTCTAACTCAATATCATCCAAAATCTTCGACATTGAAAACACAAATTATTTGTCAATTTAAATCAACATTGATGTTGTGATCTTACGTGGAAAAGATGGGCTTCTGATTTCCAATAATTAAGACAAAATAAACATTTTACTGTTGGTACACGAATCGTGTACCATGGTGCATTTCAGCGCCATTGTTATCAAGGGACTCGTAGAAAGAGGCTAGATATATTTCACAATTCATGTCAAACGGTGACGTCATATTGTTATCTGGAGAGCATGTGCAATAAATACTATCAGTATAGAGTGGAATAACCAGACGCTATAGATTGCCATTGGATTGAGACTTCTGGCATATTTCGCCGAACATAACTGATTAGAAATTGCAGTAAAAACAGAAATGATTGAATGTAAATCAGTTTATATACATTCACACTACATTATTATATAGTTGCGACCCATTTGTGTCAATTTCCAGATCCTTGATATTAGCGATTTAGCTCCTTTAATATTCACAATATTTAGTGGTAATTAAGTTCAAAACAGACAAGCTGATCATTTCTGAAGGTCTTGTTTAAATGTTTCTGGTATCTTGATTAGAGTGTTTTTTTCGTGACACCTTTTAGCATCTCGATCAGGATTGGTTAATGTCATAATTCTTTTCCGGAATAGTGTCACATGACTCTCATTCGCAATTTTTGGAGGTATATGTCCCTGGAATTCACACCGATTGACTGTATGTATGTGTATTAATGGAAATCCCCGATTTCACCAAAATAGAGAGCAAAATATTTTCTGTTAATAACTACTAAAGTATTGACCCTGGTTCACTTATCCAATCTTTAAAGTGCTTTAAAATCAAAAATCAACATCTGATTTTCTTTAAATTTGTCTTCTTTGTTTCGTGTTTTTGTAATGAGTCACAATTACAACTATTTCTGATTATTACCTCTAGGGTTATTACCAGTCATTGTTTTTTGAGGCATGCAGTCGCTCGCGAATGCCTGCTGCGCACCTGAATGAGACTGGGGGAGGTTTTTCTTCGTCGTCTTAAAATTAAAAATCGCTCTCCTTTATTTGTAAATCATGGACATAATGTGTATCTTTTTGAAAAAGAGTGTGAAAGATTCACATTTTGATCGACATCATGCTGTCATTGTTAACATTCATTTGGTGTATTCGATTAGTGTATAATGTGATCGCACATGGTAATAAAATTCTGATGAATGCATCATTTGTTACTTTAACTGAAATGTAGAACTATCGCTAGATGAGAGACATTACGAGAGATGGCACATTAAAAATTTCCAATGGGAATAATTCCGGAAGAAATAGATTATATTTTGATGGAAATTTTGAGCATTTATGATTATATTTTGAATAGGGATTATGTTTTTAAACAAAATTTATATAAGCTATATTATTTAGAAATGTTGACAAGTATTTCTGTTGGAATACCGTAAGTAGTTTCAGACGATAGCAAAAGTTTGACTTGACTGTACGAGTACTATTATTTAGCAGACGATGTTTATTGTCATCTTTTTTTATGTAACCATTTCCCATAAATACAAATAATCACTCTCCTTAATATCAGATCACTCTCCTTAATTTCTAAATCACTCTTCTTATCGAAACTGGAAGAACCTTTTTAGTGGTGTGATTTTTTCAATTTGTTCATTAAGGGGAGATCTATTCGGCTCTCCTCTAAAATACAAAAAACAACGACTGTATTACCCTTGATTATGTTGTAGTTTCTGTCAATGCACCATTGAAATTTTAGAATTTGAAGATTTCACAACATAGCTGCTGTGGGGCCGGTGGGCATATTATTTTTTTTATGGCAAAATATCTTTTTATACGCCCGCATTGAAATGTGGTCGTATATTGTCGTCTCCCCCGTCCGTCGGTCTGGCGTCCACAATTGCTTGTGGACGCTCTAGAGGCTAAAGTTAATATCCGATTGACTTTAAATTTATACACAGTGTTTAAGGTCATGAAACGAAGAAGCCTATTGATTTTCAGCTATTTCCGATAATTACTGCCAGAGTTATGGCCCTTGATCACTTCAAAAAATCTTGTGGACGCTGTAGAGGCTAAAGTTAATATCTGATTGACTTTAAATTTATACACAGTGTTTAAGGTCATGAGGCGAAGAATCCTATTGATTTTCAGCGATTTCCGATAATAACTGCCAGAGTTATGGCCCTTGATCACTTCAAAAAATCTTGTGGACGCTCTAGAGGCAAAAGTTAATATCTGATTGACTTTAAATTTATACACAGTGTTTAAGGTCATGAAACGAAGAAGACTATTGATTTTCAACGATTTTCGATAATTACTGCCAGAGTTATGGCCCTTGATCACTTCAAAAAATCTTGTGGATGCTCTAAAGGTCTAAGTTAATATCCGATTGACTTTAAATTTATACACAGTGTTTAAGGTCATGAAACGATAAATTTTTGCCAGAGTAATGGCCCTTGATCACTTTGAAAAATCTTGTGGACGCTCCAGAGGCTAAAGTTAATATCCGATTGATTTTAAATTTATACACGGTGTTAAAGGTCTTAAGACGAACAAGTATATATTGATTTTTAATGAATCTTTATGACTTGAACAGCTAAATCCATGATGTTAAAAGTTTCGTATACTAAATGTTAGCAGGCGCAGAACTTTATAAAAACTGAACAAATTCTAATGGATTTCTGATAATTACTTAATGAGTTGTTACTCTTAATCAGATTTTGATGTATTATAAATGTTTCATTACCGAAAAAAGTAAAAATATGCGACAACTCTTGTTGACTGCCCGGACGATGTAGCTGCTGTGGGCGTATGTTTCATTGCCTGGCAACCTATCTTTAATCTAAATAGTAAAAGTAATATTATTCTTTTTCTATTTCAGATTAAAATGCATTTCTGAAAGCCTTATGTTGATTTGATGTGTGCATTTGCATTACTCTGGGTAAAAGTATTATTTTGGTGGCTACCCATGAAGGGGCATTCTGGTTCTTGGATAGAACAAATGAAGACAAAGAACTTTTACATATTAGTAATATTTATAGCAGTGACTAGTGTTTCACTATGGATGGTCAGCTATCCTTCACCGAGATTCAAGAATATTATGACCACCACCCAAAATAATATTCGAAAAATCCCCAAACATATGCAGCTAACAACTGCCCAGCAACTGGAAGTAGACTCGTCATATTTAGAAGTATTGGGTTTTGAAGATAGTAGTAATGTTATTGTTAGTAATGTAAAATTAATAGTTGGTAGTGCCATGATACCAGGCAAGGAGGAAGAAACAAAGGAGTTTTTAAAAGCAACTCGTAAACATGTTCCTACAAGAAAAGTTGTATTATTTGATATGGGTCTTTCTAGTAGTAATATGATAATTGTAAGTATACCCTACCAGGACTAGATCATGATTGTCCATCTTGTAATGAATGTATGACACTGACAGATTTAATTTAGTAAACGTTAGTAAACCTAATGATTGCATTTTGAAACATACCAGTATGAAGATTTTTCTCTTCCAAAGTGACATTTTTGTTTGCTCAGTTATAAATCATTTTCTTCCTAATAATGGGTTAGTGCATAAATACTTTATATTCTTAGTCACAGCAAACCATAGCAGTGAATTTTGTGATTTGCTAAAAGCATGTAAATTAGATATGATCCAAAAGTGTGTTTTCTACAGTGGATATTTGTTTCATTAAAGATGCTTTATGTAAGATCTAAATCAGGTCTTTATTTTGGCTTCAAATGTTATATAAACTATTATTTAGACATAATCAACTCTCTAGGTCATCAGATGGCTGAGATTTAAATGGATTAGAACGCCCCTGGATTTAAAAAAACAAATTAGCGATAAATTTGACTTAGTCTCATTTTTCCAGTTTCATGGATACGCTAATAAACAATCTATGCTGCATCTTCCAACACTCAAAACATCCCTCAGATAAAAGTAATTTGAATGAAATTTTCAATAATATTTAATTTTCATTATCTATTTTTGAACTATTATAGCAAGAATGTCCATTTCTTTATCTAAATCTTACATAATGTATCTTTAAGTCTATAGTCATATTCCTTTTGTTTAAACACGCAGACGAAGTTGTCAAAGTTTTATGTAGTCGTTATAGCAAGAAGTATGGCAGACTTTCAAAAAGAGCAGATCAACATTATTTCTGTGAAATGACATGGGGTATAATGTCCTACTTTTCTTTTCCATTAGGGCTAATTAAGACAGAATTATTTTTGTAAAGATTCGATTAAACTGTTACTTATTATATAGTATTGTTTTCTCCTTTCAGACAAAGAAGTTATGTAATGAAACAACAAATTGCTCAGTAAGACCATTCCTATTCAAAAAATATCCTTCTCATGTACAAGATCTTAGTATAAGAAGTTATAAACCAATTTGTATACAGGTAAATATTTTATACTTTAAGATTTCTCGAACATTCTGTAATTTAAGTCTGGGGGGTTGGATGGCCGAATGGTTAGCACGTGCGCGCTGCGCTGTATCATACGGTCTGTCATTGAGTCAACTGGCGGGGTTTTGATTCCCCGGTTGTACGTGACAAGGAGTAGGGTCGCCTGTCCAACCTCGTGGGTTTTCTCTGGGTCCTCCGGTTTCCTCCCACTGCTAAAGACCCCTACGCGCAAGCGAATTATTGAAATAAAGTTGAACCATGTGTAAGTCTCGAAATGACCTAGTTTGTGTCGAGTGGATGTTAAACTCCATCTCTCTCTCTCTCTCTCTCTCTCTCTCTCTCTCTCTCTAATTTAAGTCTTCCAATTCCACAAAGATTTACAATCAAGTGAATTATAGGTGATAAAGTATGACCTTACTGTTATACATCTCATCCAACAACATGTTAGATTACAATATCTGACGTGATCCTCCCTTGTTAGTGGTGCAGGCTGGAGGACCTGGCAAGGAACAACATATAGTTCGGACCATAGGCTGTAGTGCCGTCTTCCGGGCAATATTTTCCTCATAGCACACTGTATGGTGTACGTCCGTCTTCATTACCCCAGTCAGAGCAGAAAAGTAGGACGTTAAACTCCATTTCATTTCATGTGTACGTTATGGTTCTGTTCACACTACATCTGTTATTGGAACTGGTAGAAGTCAGTTTCTGAAAAAGGGAGCCACAGTGGCTAAGTGGGTAAGATGCCGAGAAAGTTCATCAGGATTTTCCGACGTGGTTTCCATTTGTCAGTGGTGCAGGACGGAGGGCCTGCGGAGGGCCTGACAAGGACAATTGTCTAGTCATTTGGATGGGATGGAAAACTGTGTTCCTATGTATACATTGGAATGTGCATAAAAGATCCCTTGGCAGTTGAAATTTGATATAAATAAGAGTAGGTCATAGTGCCGGGCAAAATTTCCATCATAGAAAGGTCATAAAAGAGAGTGCCTGTATTACCTACAGTCCCAAATTATCTACCTTTCCCGTGCTTGATCATTCAAACAAATTCATTACGAAATCCACTATTCCCTAATGAATTTATATTTGTCAGGATGATTGGACAAGCAGATTTTGGTCCATGTAGTTGAAAAGAATCTTAAATGATATTTTTGAAAACTTTAATTCTGTTTTAAAGCTATTATAAAGGAATAAGACCGATAAATAGTTTGAATTTTTTAAAAATAAAGATTATCTCACTGTTTTGTTTCTTTATTGATTTATTTTTGATATTTCAGGAACTGTTAAATGAATTTGGAGCTGTTATATGGGCAGACACTAGTGAATATTTTTTAACAAGTAAAATGAATCATAGTCTCGTTCAAGCATTAAACGTAGGATTAGTGGCGTGGACAATTAAAGATCCCACGTCTTCATTAACTCATCCGAAAATGTTTGATTATTTTAAGACAAAACAAGACAGATACTATTTTCATAGAGCAGTTCGTTCAAGTCATTTGATAATTTATAACACAGAAAAAATACACAAAGAACTAATGTTACCGTGGGTGAAATGTGCTTTGGTTGAAGAGTGTATTAGTCCCACTGGAGCTCAAAATTCGGGATGTAATTGGCGTAAACCTTATTATAGATATTCAGGATGTCACTGGTTTGACATGTCAGCGCTTAATGTGATTTTAGGTATTATGTTTGACTTTGATGTCAGTGGATATTCTGGAACAGAAAACATATTTGGAACAAAATATGATTTGGGAGTTTTTGGCGGTAAAAATGTGACAGGATCAACAATCAGATTAGAGCATAGAATTTACTAACATAATCAATTGTTATTTATGTCTTTTACTTACTTTTAAATAGATGTTACACATGTATTTCTGTTTTTAAAAATATCAAAATGAAGGTCTATGTATATATATATATATATATATATATATAGATAATTGTATTGTATCACTGAATGATGTACAGTGCAGTAGCAGTTAGTAATATTTCTATTGTGGAACCTGTATTTGCTTTAACTTTTACATCCATTTTTTATGTAATTTTGTTTGTTGTTTTTCACGTTTTGTACTTTTTCCTACTTTATCTATGTTAAGATTACGGTATTAAAGTGTTTTTGTCAGTGCTTTTTTTAAGATTTTCCAGTAAAAATGATTATTCAATTGATCCATGCTTGGGTAAACTTCTGTGCTGCAGTTATGAGTGATGAGTTATTTAATTAATAAGAGATTTGTGATTTGATGTAAATTTTTTGTATGATAATGAATGGAATTCAGCCATCTGTCTGCCAGTGAGAGTGGTTTGAGTTCATTGTATGACATGTTGATATTTATCGGATTAACCTGTATATTTATTACTGAGTTATTATTTAAAGAGAGAGAAATGAATGAAATGGGGTTTAATATTCCACTGTTCTGCTCTGACTGGGCTAATGAAGACGGGCATTTGCCATACAGTGTGCTATGAGGGAAATTTTGCCTGAGCAGTGGCACTATGGCCTACTCTTATATCGAATTCGAACTGCTAAGGGATTTTTTACGTGCATGCCAATGTATACACGGGACCTCAGTTTTTCATCCCACCCAAATGACTAGACAGCTGTCCTTGTCAGGCCCTCCTTCCTGCACCTCCTTCCTCCTTAGAGTGAGGTGTGAGGCTTTTATGATGTTAGAACTATTATGTAATATATTAATAAAAAGGAAAAGCCCATCATAATAACATTTTGGCATTATGGCTATTTAAAATTAAGTACAAATTCAATATATTATTATTATGATATATACATTGTATCTGTAAGATTTCATATTTAGATAATTCAATTTGAATAAATATTAATTGAGGATACTAATGCAATAAGGTGACCAAGCGCTGTTGTTTTTAAGTCCATTTTTAGTAGATTTCCTTAACAACTTGTTCATTTTTATCATTCTGATTCCTCTTATCACAATATATACTCTTCAAAAAAAAGTAGGGGATATTAAAATGCAAATACCTATGCAGGTTGTGATATGATAAATAGTCATGGACACTTGACATGCTTTGAGAGTATGTTCACAGATGAAGAACTTATCGCCCCAACAGAACCACTGAGCTGCATGTGCGACATGCGATAGCGCCATACACGTGGTAGGGTTGATGAAAACTGCCGCTTGCTGGTTTATCCTATCCATGTTTGCTTTCCTATCTGTTCTTGCATAAGATTTACTATTTAGTGTATCTTTGCTTTAGTGTGTTACGTTTAATTTGATCGGGAGACGTGTTCGTCGACATCAACGTCAACCAAGAATTGGCCGTGGTACTGCAAGAGGAGTGGGTCATATTGCCCAAAATCGTGATTGGACGGTTAATTAGGAGCATGCCACGACGAATTGCTGAATGTCTGTGGGTTGGTGGAGCAATTACTTATTATTAAGACAAAAATCAAAAATGTCCATTTTCACTTTTGAAGGTGCATCTTTTTGCGAGTGAAATGGGTCCGTCAGTTAAGCTGCCCATAAGAACTGTTTATGTTCATGTGTAGGCAATTGGCCTGTTATTAACATACAATGGTTACCTCTATTAAAAACAGCAGTGCATTCCGCAGTTTTGTATTGTTTCTGAATATCCCCTACTTTTTTTGAAGAGTATATGTCAATTTTAGTGTACTGGTCTAAAAATATGCAAAAATACTATTTTTGGCAGGTTGTGTGAAATGACACTTGTCCACCTTATTGCACTAGCATCCTTAATTATCGATCATAAATGAAACAGTTTATGATATTATAACATGCCTGTGAATATACTAACTATCACAGACAATGTCAGGTACATTAAATACAGGCTCTGTCAGACACAATCTCTCTGGGCCTGGCATTTTATCAGTTAATAATTTGGTTATGCTAGGTTCCCACTGTCGTGTGATGTGTTAAAATAGGATTCCCCCTATTGAGTCTACGATCTGGTACTTGAAGATAGTTCTGATAATTTTCGATGCGATCAGCAAGATTACCATGACTGACATCAATATATCATAAGACCTGACAGGATTACCACAATTAAAACCATGATTTCAATCGTAGCGTGATAGTAGAAACCTAGCATTAATGCCTATGTTTTGTTAAAATTTTAAATTCATGTCCAGCACAAAGTTAGAAATGTCCTGAACATTTAAAATACTGTTTAAACAACATTTAGTCGATCTTTCTCACTGAATCAGTATTGTGATTGAAAACGACAAGAATATCATTGTAGAAACGTAGCTTCGATTAAAAATACAGTAATTGTTTTCCATAGAACTGTTATATTTATTGTAATGTTGTACATATAAAATGATTGTTTCCCGGCCTGCTATAACTTATGTAGACAACTAGTATAATCAGTCAAATAGATCAAATTCAATTATATGAAAATTTCTTTATTGTCTAGAAAATTGACTAATCATTTTCTCTCGTCCTGTGAGGCTATCTTTCTCTCTATCGGTACTTTTTTCTCTTGTCCTTCAATACTAATCTTTTTCTCTTGTCCTTCGAGACTATCTTTCTATCTATCAGTACTTGTTCTGAGAATAGAGACGAGGCTGGATATAGAACACAGATGAGACTTGATATTAAAATGCAATGAAAAAGCCGCACTTTTATAAATCGATGATTGTAAATCTCGGAAATCAGATCAGAACGATAGCATGTGAGAATGACGTTTTCACAATCATGTAAATGTACCACAAATAAATTCTCTCAAACACAAAAAATTGAATTCTACAGGGTCAATACAAATCTTACAGTTTTGTGGAATGATATGCCGACTGTACATAGAGAACGTGCCATTGTGTTAATTCAAGAGGGAATAAGTACCAGTACACTATCCAGCAACATCTGCAGGATCGCACAGTGCTATTATCCCATACTGCTGCTACTGTGAGGGCTCCACAGAAGTTCATCAGTGCTGACACTGTTTGTCGCCAACTACACTCAGCCAGACTACGTGGCAGATGGCCGAATGTCACACCAATTCTGACTCAACTTGTCACTTAGTATATATTTTTACCTATGCCTATGTTTCACTGTGTTAAGTAAAGTTCTAACTGTGTACCAGATGATTTAATGTTGCTTTCGCCAAATCTGACCCAATGTGTCACTGACTTTGGACTTTTACTCAGGCCTATGTTTCAGTCTAAAGTAAAGTTATAGCCTATATGGATTGTTGTTGATTTTCTTGTTTCGAGTGCAGTCTAAAATCAAACCAAAATTCACATGTGTCTTGCTAGCACTTTCAGTAAAATTAGTGATGGGGTTTCATTGCATCTCAGTATAGAACAAGTCTTAGCTGTCCGTTTATTATTTTTGTATATAATTTAAAGTGAAAGGTTACTATAGGTAAAATACAGTGTAATTGTTTTATATTCTCTATTTGTAATGTTTTACCTTATGTGATGTATGTGATTATCTCTATATTTATTCTAGTATGTTTGTTAACATCTTCTCAAGGCAAGTTATCAAAGCTACATTAAAGGGAGACAACCGTTAATAGCTCTGCTCAATGCCTCTCTCTAATTGTAGAAACATGATCAAGCCCCCAGACTTGGTGTTTGTTATTCTCTTATTAAAGGTCACCGGAAAAGCATCAATTTTTTTTTAAATAATGCAAGTAATTATGTCAACAAATCCTATCCATAAGTATAACCCGAACCCGAACGTCAATATTTCCTGCAACAGGTAAATTTCAACATTAATAATTTCCACCGTTCTCCGTGGGTAGTCGGAACTTTCCGTCAATAAGCAATCCGTGACGTCATTTTAGTCCTTCTGCTCATAGAAATATAGACTAGAATATGAGAATAAGGACTAAAATGACGTCACATTTACGGAAAGTTACGACTACCCACGGAAAATGGCGGAAATTGCTAATGTTGAAATTTACCTGTTGCAGGTAATATTGACATTCGGGTTCGCGTTATACTTATGGAAAGGATATGTTGACATAATTACTTACATTATTTAAAAAATTTATGAACCTTTTCCGGTGACCTTTAATGTTTTAAAACTGTGGATCATCATATATTTGTTTGCCAACTGTAATGGTTCATTTCTGTTCAGTATTTACAAATATATGAGGAAATAAAAAATTAAAACCATCGGCATCTGTGTCAAATGATATAATAAAGCCAGTGCCACCTATAAGGTAAAAACTTTTGGATTTCTCTTTGAAGCTGTGGGATGATATACTATTGATATTTTGGTTTTGTTTTCTTCATTAATTGTAAACAATTCCAGAGCATGTAACATGGATTAATCCATGAATTATTAGATATTGTCTGAAAAATGTGATCACTGACTTTAAATAACAATACCTACTGAACCACTATAATCATAGGCATACAAGATATGAGAAAATTTGAAAGATCGGTGGTGATTTGTGGCACATATCTTGATCTGAATGTAACACTCAATTTAATCAGCTCTATATATATATATATATATATATATATATATCACCCCGACTATCATAAACCTCAAATATACATGTTTCATAGAAACAGAATAGTGAATTTGTTATACTGTCATTAACGGAGAATCTGCCACTGAGCCACTGTAGTTTTTAAATATTTGGAATAACGAATTTATAACACAGACACCAAATTTTGGTTGGAATAATATAGCTTGCTTATATTGTAACACAAATTAAGTGTTTGGGGAAGTGTATTCTTGCCTTGGGAAGATAGTGCAATTATTTTTTATACCAACTAATCTGTGAAGATTTGAATATCCTTCTGATGTATATCAAAATAATTAAATGGTCTCCAATACTTATCTAGCTGTTTGTACTATAATACACCCATTTTATAGGGGAAACCCTAATGTTATTCACTAGAAGACTGTGTAAAGCATGGAGTAGAGTCGTCAAATGGTCTAACATATGCGTTTTAGATCATAAGGTCTGTCATTGAGTCAAGTGGCGTAGTTTTCAAGCCCACACTTGTATTTGACAAGGAGTAGGGTCTCCTGTGTCTAACCTCGCTTTTTTCCTGGTTTCCAACCACAGCTAAAGACCATCTCAAGCAAATAAATTATTGAAGGGAGGGAAATGGGGTTTAACGTCCATTCGACACAAACTAGGTCATATTGGGACTAACAAATTATTGAAATAAAATTGAACCATAATAATTATGTTTATACTGAAATGACCTAGTTCTTCAACCCTCATCTCGCTCCCTCTTTTAGTGAAGTACCAGAAGTTCTTTTGTTGTGGTCATTGTCAAACTGGATGCCGCCTTCTCCCTGCTCAAATTCCTGAAAATGCCCCTGGTTACATGAAAGTCACTACTCCACCAGAAGACCTCTAGTAATGATTCAGTTTCCTGCAAGACTTTTTAGCTAATGCCAGGTGCCCCTTATGCCCCTAGCATACCATGTTTTTAAACTTATAACCAGAGTATCACCACGAGCTGCAAAATAGCTTAATTTAATGTCCGCCTCCACCCAAGTGATATTGCCGACAACAGCTGCAAATGTAGTGTGTCCTTTATATCCTGCCATTGTCCCTGTCCTTACACAACTCTACCTCTTATGTATGCAACTCTGTAGGTCAGGGTTTTTGAGATTTTATTTCAATAACTTGCTTGCATGTAGGGTCTTTAGCAGAGGAAGGAAACCAAAGACAAACAAGGTAGGACAGGAAACAGTAATCCTTGTCACGTATGAGTGGGGAATTGAAACCATGCCACTCGATTCAATGACAGGCCGTATGATGTCAAGGGCATGCGTTAAACCAATCAGCTCCCCCACCCACATACTCTAAAAGGACTGTTACCATTATAACTATGGGATCTGCGGTGGTGTAGTGAGTATGCACTGAGTTGCTCCCAGGGAGGTATCGGATTCACTCCTGGTGTTGGCCAAGAAATTTCCTTTGGGTTTTCCATCATTTTCCCTTTGTAGTGCAGGGACAGGAGCCATCGCACAGAAAAGCATCTTGTCCTTCAGATAGAATTCAAAGAAAACAAGGTGGTATTGCAAAATTTTCCTCATAGCACACTGCATTAGTCTGGTTGGTGTAGAAAAACTTGTTGAGATAGTTTAGCTGGTCCTAACAAGAAACCCTATGAAAATGTTTCAATATTAAAAAAGACTTATTGTTTTGAATTCCGTTTATTAGTTCTTGCTCAATATCACATAAAGTTATAGATGTACATGCACATTTAAATTTATCAAGTTTTAAATGGTATGTATGATAAAAAGTAAGAAACTCTTGCTAACCATTCAATCAAATTCATTTAAAATCAAAAACATACTCAAGCCATTTTACTTTTAATACCTTTTATCAAATAAATAAAAAAAAACAAAACAAACATAACAGATATTTTCAATATTCAAAAGATATAAATTTAATACTTTAACACAACAAATAAATGTTATTTTTATATATATTTACATATTATATATACAAAACTAAATCCTATGTAAAATAATATCAGTCATATGGATATTATCATATTTCTACTGGATTGATAATGTGAATAGATTTGTTCAAATAACTTGAGTGAGATCATGACATATAGATGAAACTTAATATTGAGTACAGTATTACTGGCATATATTTAGGTTTGTTATAATAAAATGAAATTTCAGGAAAAAAAAAAAATCCACCAAAATAGCAGGATGTCTACACTGTAGATAGAAATGTATTCCAAATTTATTTGAAAATCATGAAAGTAGTGGAAAAGCTACTATTATTATGCTTTGTAAAACTTAAACTTTTTTGATTCTGCTTTACAAATTATAAAACTTTACAATAATAGTGTACATGCTTAAACAATACCTAAACAAAACAAAATATTCCTAATACTGGACCAATATGAAATAATTCAAACCATTTTGGTAGGAACAGATCAACACCATTCAAGACACCAAAGCTAAGATATTAGTTACACCATCTTTTAGTTCTAATTTTCACACAGCACTTAGAAAGCTCACAGTTTATTTCATGAGTCAATGTTAACTACGTATATAATATAGGCTAAACAATTTAGCACTACTGGCACTATTTATTCATCAACACTTTCACAATCACCTACAAAATAATAAATGCAAATGTTAACAGACCTAACTCATTTTCTTCAATGTACTAAGACTGAATTTTTGTAAACGCACAGCTGATAATGATATTCCTCAGAATAATACAATGCATCATGTTTTTCATTTTTTTATTTTTTTTGGGGGGGGGGGGCTCTCTTGTTACAGTCTTATTTTCTATTGAAAGTGTGGTTCTTGTGTAGTTACTATTAGAATACATTGTATATTATGGATTATTGGATCAATTCATTTGTAGAAGTTCAACCATAATATTACTTAATGAAATCATGTTAAATGTAATTGAAACTTACTAAGATCACGTTTAGATTTTGAACGAGCTAACATTTTGTTGACAATCTCCCACAGACATGATGGTTTAGGAAATTCATTGTCCACTAAGTTAACTAAGTAATATCTCTTCTGAATATCTTCCAGCACAGCTCTAGACTGAGACTCAACTGGGTAAAGTTTACCCCAAGTCTCCACCCATAAAGCAAAGGCTTCATCCTATAGAAAAAGAGAAAAAAATGCAGTTAGTTCTACATTACATATAACTCTGAAAAGTGGTCGGGGCATTCATAAATCCAAAGGTTTTGTAAACGGTCAATATCATTGTAATATATCTGGTAGGAATATAGATGTCTTAAATGAACCCACACGCAAAATAGGAATTTTAGACAGAAATCAGTGATGCAGGAGGATTTCAGAATACAATGTTCCTTTTTGAAAATAAGGTAGATTAATTACCTTCCAGGATTTAAAAGCTATTGGATCAACTACTGTTGGTTGTAGTACTTCTTTACCAGGAAAAACTCCCCACGTTACAGCAACAGGTTCCGACTCATCACAGTTGGTATAATCTGCTTCTCCCTATAACAAAAAACCCACCAAAATAACACTTCCATTCAACCCTTTTCTCCATTTGATTCCTACAAATGCTACATTCGCTGACTCATTTTATCTTATTGTTACCTTAGAAATCAAAGAAATAATATATCTGATATGGCAGGCTTGATTTGTTTACTTGGATGTCACTATTTTAGTTTATTTTGGATTCCATAATCCTACAATCGTCTTCAAAAACATATCAGACATAAGTTTTTAAGTCAAAGCTGCCAAATGGAACCTAGACTTTAGGAATGCTTAACCACAATGTTCACTGATCCTTAAGGTTGTTTATCAAGTTTTCAAGTGTAAGGTCCCAGCATGTTAAAATCACTGATTTAATACATATACTAATGTCCAATAGAAAGTATACACACAAAAAATAATGACTAAGTTATGTTTAGATTAAAAACATTTGATAAAGCATTACTGAGTTTGTCTCTTGCGTCCAAACTCAACATTTCTAAGCAAAATAAAAATGTGAAACAAATTGACATTCTACCCAAATACCGTAGTATATATATACACAATGGAAAAACGACTTTGGTTGATCCAGCACAAAATGCACAGTGTATACTTTCTTTAGGACATTAGTATATATTAATATTAATAGGATACCATTATAACAGACAAAACTTACCGTATAATTAATGATGTGGTAATTGACCAAAGGATATTCTTTTAATATTTCCTTTAGAACTTCAACATTTTCTGGAGATGTAAAGAACTCTAAATATGCCTGGAAATTCAAATGATACAATTAATACACTGTCAGTGGATTTAAAACAAATCTTATACTAAACAGACAGAAAACTTTTGGTGATAAATAAAATAGAGCTTTGTTTTACTTCCTACAAGCTGTTTAGATAGTTTTGCACGGGAAGAACCTTCAATGTTTCAGGAAACTGGAAGCAGTATAACTCTGAACCTGGACGTTGTAGTGCAACATAACCAGGCTTATGTCACTCCCCAGCTCGAGCTGTCCTTATAACCTAAATTTCAGAGAAACACACAACAGTCACAAACAGAGATATTATATATGAACATTTATTCAAACTCTGATTCCAAACTTTTATTTCAAAACTAAATCAAATACCTTTTGAAATATATAGCCATTAGGGGTTCCCCAGCCGACCTTTGGATCATCTGAAGGAGCAGCATTAACATTTGGTTGAGAATTTATTGTAAGAACGCCTTGTCTGTTCACCTCTGCTAATTTATCAGAAATTAAAGTTGTTTCAGCTGACATTTCACCATCATCCCACGGAATTTCTGTCACCTGAAAACAAGCAAAAGGTCATAGGAAATCGGAAATTAATAAAGGTAATATATTAACTCTTCAACACTTGACGCATGTAAATATTGTTAGAACAATTAAATCTTTCTATATCAGGGTTTGTTGCTCATTTTGAGCCTGCACAGAAATACAGTTCCCTAGACCACCCCAAATCTTGTATAAGGTCCTTAAAATAGTTCACAGGTTTTCATACAATATTTGTCGTAAAAGGAGCTGTAGTTTTGGGTGGTCGAAAAGACATGTACATATATGGCTAATAAAAATTTGAATTGCTTAAATTAAATTGAGGCTCAAAAGTATCATTTATATTTTCATTTTAAATAACAATAAAGATCCCTGGAGTTTTAACTTAGTTACGAGTTGTGGCTTTAGATTTGCTTTTACAAAAATAGTCAACACATTAACAGTAATTTTTTTAAAACTGTACCTGTTTTCCCATTTTATTTGTTTTGCAGGTTATATATCTGTAGAAAACATCCCAAACATCTTCTTCACACATTATTTCATGTCCCCACATTTCTAACAGATGTTCTTTGGTAGAATTACTTTTTAAATAAAATAAATGATAGTGTTTTAAATCACCAAACGAGGCAGCAGAAGAATTACCCCATCGTCCATTGGGAAATTCATCCCAGTTGGAAGTTCTGTACACATAACTGTTCGGTCTACAACCCCAAAATATGGGTCTTATTTCTTCCTTGCATCTTGCATGGTTGGCTGTTAATTTCCACGGTAACGGTCTTTGAATTTCTTCGTTCCACATTCCAAGTCTTTTTAACACCTCAATAGTTGCAACTTCGCGATTTAACGTGTAAAAATGGAGGCCGCTCACTTCTCCAGATTTTAACAAAGGTTTGCACATGTCAACACAAAGGTCTATGCCAAAATTTCTAATGGCTGCATCATTCTCCTTAATAGGATTAATAGCGTCTATAATCTCTTGAGGTACTTCTAATTTAGATAATTTCACAATATGACGTAGTGATTGGTATGCCTGCAAAATAAAAAATCAAGTTTAAGACAAACTTCTAATTTTGAAGTGAAGAAAAGTTTTTGTTTGCAATAAATTATGAAAGGATACATGAAACCCTACTAAAATGTAATGTAACATTCCAGGAAAATGATTCATAAACAAAACCAAAATATTATCTCCCTTGGTGTGCTAAGGGAGGCAACTCTGTTTAAGATCAATTTAGCCAGATCACAACCTACTTTACCTGTTTTTATGTTAAACTTGGTATTAACTTCACTTGAGATAATAAAACTAATTTTAATACTTGTAAATCGATTAGAAACAAAAGATCATATTATCTCCTTTGATGTGCTAAGGGAGTTTACTCTTACATTTGAAAGTGAGTTTTGGTATTCAACCAACCTGAATAGGAAGAATTCCTGGTACAATGGGACATGTGATTCCAATCTTTTTACAGTCTTTCTGGAATTTAATAAATGTTTCTGCTTTGAAGAAAAGTTGAGTAATTATAAAATCTGCTCCAGCATCGACTTTCTCTTTTAAATGTATCAAATCATCCTCATAAGATGTACATTCAGGATGTCCAGTAGGATAACCTACAATAAAAATATAGGCCATATATATACATGTGTATCTGTTCTTATATCATGAGTACAGTCTTTTAAACTGTTTCCATGGCATTTAGTAATTAAACTGGAGTATACAGGTCACAATTCTATGGAATACAATTACTGCTAATTACTGATAATGACTAGAGAAGTCTAGTCGAAATGTAATAGTATTCCATAGAATTGTGACCTGTATAGTACAGTCTTTCTTCAAACAGATTTCTGCCAAGGAATTTATAATTGAAATATCCTTTAATACACTAGTATTTTGGTACTTGAGAAATCACTTTTGACACAACAGAAAGACAATTTACCTAAATTATCCGGCTGGGTAAACTGTGAATTTTCATAGAGGAAAACAATGGAAGCCAATCAGTGATATCTTTCATGAGTGAATAGAAATATTGGTCTATTATAATATCATTATTCCCCTATTCAATGCAAGATGTAAGTTTACACATTGGTACAGTATTAAGGCAGTTGTGATGGGAGGAAAGAATGAATGAATATATCAAATGGAGTTTACACCCTACTTTTCTGCATGGTGCTGGGAGGATTCAGTTACTAAATGAGCAGAAATGGACTTACCAGCTACACAAATAACAAAATAATCTCCATGTTCTTGTTTTATCAGACGGACTAAATCTGTAGCGTAGTTTAATCCACCATCGACATGCTGCCATTCTCCATTCTCACTTAAAGCATCTACAAAACAATAAAATAACATATATACGGTACTTTAAACATCAGATTCTCAAACCAGAAAACATGTCCAGAAACAGGAATATTAAAACAGGGGTCCACCTACAAAGATAAGCAA
Organism: Patella vulgata; assembly: GCF_932274485.2. NCBI lineage: Eukaryota > Metazoa > Mollusca > Gastropoda > Patellidae > Patella > Patella vulgata. Next base: position 14,506,814 of record NC_065885.2, read on the forward strand.
ATTATTTCAATGGCATTTGGTAATTGAACTGGAAATACTCCAGTCTATGAACTAACGCAATTACTGTCTGAGTGTTGTTTCGACCAACATGCTTTAGACTTTATCTTTGCTTGATAAAGACTAGGGAAGCCTAACAGAAATCTAGCTCAGTCATAAATAATAGGCCTACTTGTACTCCATAGACTGCTGTCCTGTGTATTTTTTATTGTAATTACCAAATGACAGAGAGATAGAGAGAGATATGTGGTTTAACGTATTTCGGGACTAACATATGGTTCAATTTTATTTCAATAATTTGCTTGTCCGAAGGGGTCTTTAGCAGTAGGAGGAAACCAGAGAAAACCCACGAGGATGGACAGGCGACCCTACTCCTTATCACGTACAACTGCGGAATCGAAACCAAGCCAGTTGACTCAATGACAGACCGTATGATAGAGTGCGCATGGCTATCCATTCGGCCATCCACCCCCCAATTACCTAATGCTTGAATGGCATATTATTTATATATCTACGTTGATAATATATCTGTTTGTTTCTTGCAATGTCTGTAGTTTGTCTTGTCCGTAGGTTTGTCTTATCGGTTTTGTTTTGCTTGTAGTGCGGTTCTCCTGCACTTACTTGAGATGTGAAAAATTTGTTATAGCCCTTTTATGTCTGCATAATATATTTTAGATACATTAAATTCTACCAAATTATATTTTCATTAAATTCTTACCTCCCCTTAAAGCTAGGATATTTCGGATACCCAGATCTTTGGCTTTTTGTAAATTCTGTTTGATGGTTTCTACACTTTGGTTACAGCAGGTCATGTGTAACATGGTTTCTATACCACAATAATTGACCATGGTTCCAGAAATACAGGTTGAGCTTGTTGGTTTCTCGGTATTACCAGGATCTCCAGCGGGATGCCATGTTATATCACAAAATAATGGCTTACCTCGGGCCATTCTCTCAAATCTACAAAAGATAGCAGGTTTCTTCATTTACATCCTAAAACATGGGATTATTTTCTTTAAAAATTTTGTTCGCAACTTAAATTACCTGTATAGCGTACACCAAGGTTTATGGTTATCCCTGTGTAGGATGGATGGTGTACTCACAAAATAACATGTCACACCTAATTAATAGGCAGCATGATTGGAGTGGCAGTCCTCAATCAGTCTTGTACCACAGATGCGCGGAAATCAGACTGGAAATATTCTTGACTAACATTAGGACGAACCCCAGACCTCCTCCTGGGTAGTGTGCAAGTTACCATGGTTTCTAATGTACCGTTGAAGCCATGCTGTTTAAATGATGGTAATCCGACTTTACCAAGATTCTACACACTCAAGTTATAATGTGCAGAACTAAAATGCACCTTGGTTATGTGGAATTCAACACATCATAAGTTAGTGAACAAATTCTTAAATCCCTAAAATAGTAAGTAACAAAATATTTTTTGTAGGGAGCTGTAGCACTGTTTGAAGAGTAAATTTTATCCCAGACGATAAAAGTTGCAGCCTGTTTAATATATGACACAGTTTGAACTATATGGAAATTGTAGATAAAACATACATATATGGGACTAAATGATCTACTTCTCATGTTTATCGTTATTCATTCATAAATCTGGTTGTCAATTTCCGTAGGATTATAGTTTCTATACTTCTATATAACAGCTGATGTTACACATGTATAGTAAATCACAGATTATATAACTTTATCTAGTTTACAGACAGATTGTTAAGTGAATGATCTAAGATAACCCACATATTACATGTCGACTACCTCATACAAGAGTGTGAATGGAAATATTTTAAGATGATTTAGCTTCACATTTAAGCGACCTGTGAAGCAGTTACGCTTGCATTTTGGAGAGCACCTGGATTTTACTCCTAATATATTTGGAAAGTTATTAATCCCCTTTGTTGTAAGCTACTTTTGTTATCTACGAATTAGGTATATAATAAAAGAATAAAATGAAAATTTTAAAAATAAATTCAGGTACATCAGGGTCTGTATAATATAAATACATGTAGGTCTTTCAATTCAAAACTTTGCAAGCTGATCAATTTTGGACCTATCTGTTTACCTCAAATTAGCAAGAAACTTCCCCTCAAATTAGCAAGATAATTGCTTCAATGAAAATGACAATTTATAGCAGTATCTCATTTCTTACAACTTATATTTAAATATTTTCTATAGAGTTAACAGTATTTACTGTGTTTTAGGTTTAAAGTCATTGAAATTAACTGACAACTAGTCAGTTATAATGTTCTTAATTAGGCTTTAACATAATCAATTTAAATTTAATAATATAAAATTTAATAGTTTTATAATAGATAATGAAAAGTGAATACATTGAAAATGTCAGTCGAGTTACTTTATTCTGAGTGAAGTTATGAGGATGTTTTGACAAGATAATTGCGATTGTACATGTACCATTGCTACAATAAACAAAGTCTTGATTATCCATTTTGACATGAAATTGTAAATGGCATGGGTTTTCTAATCCATTCAATATCACGGTGATCTGATGGTCTTGAGAGTTGAAATATGGGGTTTGCCTTATAAATAAATGTCTAATTAATAATTTATATAACATGTGAACCCCTAAAAAAGGCATATTAAGGTCTTACATAATGCATCTTTAAGGAAAAGTCAGACTTACCTTTGTATTAAATTCATTGCTCCATTATTTGTCCTTGGTGGAAAAAATTCCAATGAAAACCATTGATCACCTGAATACTTGCGACGATTTATTCTTTCAATTAGACGGTTGTATTTTGGTCTTAACCTCGGTGGAGAAGATGATCGAGAAGTATTCGGGGAGGAGTTTGAGTCAGAGCAATATGTATTTTCTTGCTCCCCATTATTTGTGCTTAAATTGTTTTTTGGTGCCACTTCGGGCATTTTGATTGATTTTTCTTAGCAAAAATTGACAACAAACTGAAAAAAAAGAAGGAAATTAATTAAATAAAGGCGAAGGAGAAAAAAGAAGAAAATTAAATATAAGGGAAAAAAGAGAGAACAATTCAGGAATTATTATAATGCTAATTTGGAAATTACCTAGATCTAAAAATGCATTGATGGCAATTTGTATGAATTTAAGTATAAATATTATAAATGCCAAATCTGACACCTGCCATACAAAGCAAATAAATATTTAAATTATTAAATGGGGAATTAAATACAATAAACTTAAATATACCCATGCCATAGGGAAGTATGCATTGTGTCACGTGTGCGGAAATTTATAAGCATAATAAAATGGATGAACTTCGAACGCCTCAAAATTAAATGATTCGTAGATTTCGATTATTTTTTGACAATAGAAACAAACCAGCAGAAATGCGACGAAAACAAGAACTTGTTATACTACGAGGCTGCTCTTTACATGTAGTAGTATAGTAAATAAGACCGCGATCATCGACCTTCGAAGGAAAAAATGTAAACAAAACGTTACATTGGTTTAGCGTGTTTACATATAATGTCAAACTGAAGCAAAGTCAGTAAAATTATTTCAGGTCTAGACGATAGCGACATTAAAACGTTATTATTTTGTTTACGCTATTTACCGTTAAAGTTTTCGTTGATTTACGATTCACGGAGTTATATATTTATTCATGAGCTTTTGACTAGTTGGGAATGATTTTCTAAAAGAGAACGATTTACCGTCGAGTCGGCTATTTATGAAAGAGTCAGCCAATCAGAAATAGGTCCCCGTGAAACGCCACCTAGTGTTGACATACTTTACTACGAGGATAAAGAACCGGTACTTTGACACTTCGTATCGATGACGGCCCAATGCTATATCAATTAGGTCGTCTTTATCGTTTGACTGGTTTCATAATGCCAGAACGTCACTATCTGTTTTTCTCTTGTTAGAATTATACGTATATGCGGCTCTTGTCTTGCATTACATGCTCGCACTTCTGGGATGTTTGTAAAAGATGAAAATAGTTATATTGTTTCCCAATTTTAGTTTTTTTGATTGAATTTTTGTTCTTAATCAATGTCTTAAATTTCCATGATTATTAACTCAGGATAAACATGATAAAATCAGTGAGCGTCTGCATGATAACATGCTAAGAGCATTTATATATAAATATGGCTCAGATAACACCTTATCGTGCACCAAACATGCGTATTAGGACAAATTCTAACTGGATCCGTTAAATTAACCCCTTTCTTACAGATTGAACATGAATGATAACATAATATCATGGACCTTATAATACGTATTATAATACGTATTATAAGGTGAATGATAATATAGAATATGTTCTGATGTGTAATAATATCAATTATTATATATTCATATTTGCCGCGTATGTTAATGCGCATGCTTGATTAGTAATAAAGAAGTTAAATGGCCGCCATTGTTGAGTCATACCACGACATGGTGTCAGAAGGAAAAGTCAAAATAGTCAGAGCATTAGATTGCTGAACGAATAAAATGGCCAAATTTAATCCACCAGAAGCTTTCAGGTTTGATCGCCCGTCAGAATGGCTCGAGTGGAGGGAGCGATTTTCTCGATATCGCCTTGCAACGAAACTTCACGACGAAGATGGAAATGTGCAGGTTAGCGCAATGATTTATGCTATGGGTCCCGAGGCGGAGCACGTGGTTAAAAGTTTTACATTTAGAAATGACGATGAAAAGAAAGATTACGATGTTGTACTGCAGAAATTTAATGATCATTTTATTCCAAAGAGAAATGTAATATTTGAAAGGTCAAAATTTCACCAATGTGTCCAAAATGCGGAAGAAACGGTTGAAGCGTTTGTTCGTAAACTTTATGATTTGGCTGAGCATTGTGATTTTGGTGCCACTAAAGACGAATGCATACGTGACAGAATTGTAATAGGCGTATTAGATAAGACTGTTTCACAGAAACTGCAAATGACCCACAATTTAACGCTAGAATCTGCTATCAGTTTAGCAAGGCACAGTGAACTAATTAAAAGTCAAAATAATTCCAAAAGTGAAGAGAGTACCGGTAGTAGTGGTAGTATGAATAATTTTCGTACCATGGAACGAGAAATAGATGCAATAGCACGAAGGTCCGAGACTCACGGAGCATATCATCGACGTTCAGATGACAATTTTAGAGGTAGAGGAAGATTCAGAGGGGGACATCATTATCATAGTAACAATAATTCAAGGCAATTTCAGAATCCAAGACAGCGATATTATTATCATAATTATAATCCAAACAGGTATAGAGAATACCGGGAAAATAGAAGAAATTGTACACGTTGTAGTCGTAAACACTGGTTAGATGAATATTGTCCAGCTAGTTATTCCAAGTGTAGGAAATGTCATCAAGTAGGCCATTTTGCAGTGTGCTGTAAGACAAAATCTATAAGGGAGATAACCCGGACAGTGAAAGACGAAACAAACTGTAGTACCCTCCCTTTAATCAGTAATGTAGATTCCCATGAAGCAACCCGCAGTTGTTCCCCTTTAGTGATTCCTGATAAAAATCAAACCGAGTTTTTTCTTGGTTCATTGACATCCACAGATTGTTTGCAAGATTCAGAGCCGGCGTGGAATATTTCATTGAGAGTTGAAAACACCTTACTTCAGTTTAAAATTGATTCTGGAGCCGATGCGACTGTAATATCTGAATTAACATTTAATAAGTTGCGTTCGCGTCCTATTTTATACAAGTCTGATGTTAAGTTTGGAAGTCCAGGTGGAAGGTTAGATTGCCTAGGATATTTTATAACAAACCTTGTTCACAACCACAAAACTGTTAACATTATGATTTACGTTGTTAGAGGTAATTTTGTTCAGAATCTGCTTAGCCGCACAGCAGCAGTTTGGATGGGACTTATACGTAGAAACGATAGCAGTTGTAAGGTTGACAGTGTTGAAATTGATACTGAACTTTTTGCAGATATAGGTCTCTTAAAAGGGGATCCAGTAAAAATAATACTGAAAGATGATGTCGTTCCATATTCTGTACATGCAGCTAGACGAATACCAATTCCGTTATTACCTAAAGTTGAATTAGAATTAAAAAGAATGATTGATCAAGATATCATCGAAAAGGTCACAGAGCCTTCCGACTGGTGTGCCCCAGTGGTTCCGGTATTAAAACAAAATGGTCGTGTTCGATTATGTGTCGATTTACGTCAATTGAATAAAGGCGTTAAACGCGAAAGATATGTTTTACCCGCATTAGAAGATATTTTACATAAAATGTCAGGAAGTCAATACTTTTCACGTCTAGATGCATCCAGCGGATTTTATCAGATACCACTTGATACAGAGAGCTCCAAATTAACCACATTTATTACACCTAATGGACGATACAGATTTAAACGGCTACCATTTGGAATTACCAGTGCACCAGAAATATTTATGAGAAAAATGTCTGAACTATTGACAGGTTTGGACGGAGTAGCAGTGTACATGGACGATATATTTATATTTGGAGTAACGCTTGAAGAACATGATCGCAATCTTTCAGCCGTCATAGAACGTATTAAAGAGTCAGGACTTAAACTAAACAAAAATAAATGTACCCTACGTCAAACATCAATTGATTTGTTAGGTCATGTTGTCACCTCAGGTGGCATTAGCCCACATCCAGATAAAGTACAAGCTATCCAGGAATTACGAGTACCTAAAACAGTTACAGAATTGAAACGTGTCTTGGGCATGATTAATTATTTAGGTCGATATTTACCGAACTTGTCTGATGTATTACAACCTCTTAACAAACTTTTAAAGAAAGATATTGTTTGGACTTGGGGTTCATCCCAAGAAAACTCTTTTAAAACAGTCAAAGAATTGATAAGTAGCGCTCCTGTATTGTCATTATTTGATGTTAGTAAACCTACAATGATAAGTGCAGATGCTAGTCAGTATGGAATTGGAGGTGTCTTAATGCAGCAGCATGGTTCTGATTGGAAGCCAGTTGCCTACTGTTCTCGTACTTTGACAGATGCTGAGAAACGATATGCCCAAATTGAGAAAGAGTGCCTAGCTTCGGTATGGTCGAGCGAGAAATTTTCCAGATATATTTGCGGACTTGATTCGTATAAATTATTAACTGATCATAAGCCTTTGGTGCCTCTTATTAACCGTAAAGACATTGATCAGGTTCCTATTAGATGTCAACGTTTATTGATGAGATTAATGCGTTTTAATCCAACAGCTGAGTTCGTTCCAGGGAAAACATTGTTGGTGGCGGATACTTTAAGTCGTAGTCCCTTAAATAATGCAGAAGACAGCAGTAAAGAACAGGAAATTCGCATGTTTGTTGATTTGATAACGTCTTCGTGGCCGACATCAGATAAATTACTTACTAAGATTCGCAGAATGACCGAGGAAGATCCTACGTTAAAGAGTGTTCTTTATTACGTTCAACAGGGATGGCCTGAATACATTAGAGACGTTCAAGAAAACGTTAAACCCTATTTTACTGTTCGAGAACGACTGAGCAGTGTTAATCGCGTACTCACTTATGGTAACAGAGTTATTATTCCGTCACAACTAAGAGATGATATTTTAAACCGCATCCATGAAGGACATTTAGGTGTCACAAAATGCCGAGAACGCGCACGTTTGTCCGTGTGGTGGCCGAAGATTTCGACAGAAATCCGTAATAAAGTGTCTTCATGTTTATATTGCTTAAAACAACGACCTACACAAAACAAAGAACCTTTGATTCCAAGTACATTACCTGATCGACCTTGGCAAAGAATAGCTTCAGATCTTTGTACATTTAAGAATAAACAATATTTAATAATAATTGATTATTTTTCGAGATACCTAGAAATCATCTATATGCCGACAACTACTAGTCGTTGCTTAATATCCAAGTTTCAAGATGTGATCGCAAGATTTGGTATCCCAGAACAGTTAATTTCGGACAATGGTCCACAATATGTGTCGCATGAGTTCAACAGCTTTTGTAATCGTTATGGTATAGAACACATTACGACCAGTCCACATTATCCACAGGCAAATGGGGAAGCCGAGAGAGCGGTCCAAACAGCTAAGACCATTCTTAACCAGCCCGATCCACACATCGCTCTCCTGAATTATCGAGCAACCCCAATAGAAGCTACTAAATGCAGTCCAGCTCAACTACTAATGGGACGTCAATTACGTACAACGTTACCTACTTTACCAACAAATTTAGAACCTCAATGGCCTGATTTAGAAAGGGTGAGAGGGAAAGATGAATTGTATAAAAACAAGTCAGAATCTAACTTTAATCGGTTTCATGGAGTTAAAGAGTTATCCGAATTAAAACCTGATGATAAAGTCTTTATTAAACTTGACAATGATAAAAAATGGCTAATCCCAGGAATAATTGTACATAAAGCTACAGAACCCAGATCATACATTGTAAAGACAAAGCGTGGAATTTATCGTCGCAATAGGCGTCACCTTCGTCTTATTGGAGATCATCACGATGACTTTAATATACCCATGGATGATGACGACGATGATTGTTTAGACATGGATATGCCAGTTGAGAATATAATGCGTCCAAATCTGCCAGTTGATAACAACTATATCCCCGAACTACCACAACCACTTAGAACTCGATATGGTCGTATTATACGGAAACCTTTCAGATACAGATAAACTGTACACTTATTAAAACAGTTAAATTATGCTTAAAAGTATTGAGCTGTATTTTCATTTTATTTAAGACTTTAGTTTGAGACATACTATGATTGTATGTATTGACTTACTTTATTTTAAAAGGGGGGAAATGTTCTGATGTGTAATAATATCAATTATTATATATTCATATTTGCCGCGTATGTTAATGCGCATGCTTGATTAGTAATAAAGAAGTTAAATGGCCGCCATTGTTGAGTCATACCACGACAGAATAACTTATCCTGGAGAAACAATTATTATAAACTCCGGTTTGTTTTTAGATCCCAATATTTATTTAATACTATCCTAGCGATAAACAATAATTACAGCATAACACCATGAAGGTTTGACTTCTGTCTCTATTTACCCGTTTCATGGTTGAATAAGTGATATGTTGATAAAATATTATTTATATTAAAATATGAAAACGTTAACTTGTCTCGTCAATGCGACTGGCCTATATTCTAATCAACTTTATTGCAGTTAGCATACAATGGCATATAGTATGTTCCAAACGTGCATAATAATCTAAATCATTCCTACCATACACCCAACCCACCGGTCCACCCGTATATTCAAGGGAAAAAAAAATATCACCGAAAATCGCATGTGTATTTAGAATAATTATGGTAGAATTTAATCTACTAACAGTCCATTTCGTCCTTGCCACGAATGAAATATTCATTTACATGTGTTAGATATCACCCCGACTCACCCCGTTTCACCGGGTCCCCCGATTTCCTCCTACTGCTAAAGAGCCCTAGCGAATTATCAAAATACCCCCTCCCCCTCTCTCTCTTTTTCTCTCCCTAGCTGCAATTTGTAGCCGTGATAATTCTTATCCACGGCTGCAATTGATACACTGTTCAAATCTGAGCAAGTAAAATTAGGTCCAATTGCAAAACTTTCAACACATATCATCACAGTTTGCATGGAAATAAGTAATTATGTTACAATTAGTGAAGAGTGGAATACTGAAATCATAATCTTATCTTACCGAACAGTTTTTCTGTATTTTCGAGTGGCAATGACACATGTGATTCTGGTTCGGCGGCCATTTGAAACTGAACAGAAATTTCGCATAACATACAGTTGGGTTTAATCAAATCATATAGGTAAGGTTTCACTTTTCTCTCAATGGGAATTTGTTTATTATATGTTAAGGTGTGTACAGTACACTTTGGGGTCAGTGAAACTGGAAATTAAGGGAGTTATAGGCCAGTAACATTTTTGTAGTCAAATGACTATAAAACTTGCTCAAAGGAAGGCCTTAGGACGATCCACTACCGTGGCTGGAGCAAGACGGAACCATTTCTATCTCTCTCCTTACTACTGACCACCGTTATTCGCTTCTTTGTGCGTACATGAGACAATGGTAAGATCCACTTTCTGGCCTCGTGAGTTTACTCCGGTTTACCAGTTTCCTCGACCATAAAGTTAAGTTTGCATTATATTTATTAATAAACGTAATCCCTGAATAACTGATTTAAATAAATTACATACCTTTGAAGTCACTCTATCTTACTGGTTCAGAAAGAGATTCAAGCCTTGGTAGACCAATGACCTCGGGCTTATTATCATCACAGATGGTTATGGGATTTGCTATTTCGGTGACCATGTCGTAATATTACATAAATTGTATAGATTTAAGATTAGATTGAAAGCTTACCTTATATGAATGGTTGTCCAAACAGTACTATATGCCCCTAGAGGCAATTCTCGCTGTCTAACATTACACTTTGCTACATGGATAACTTATGTTGTGTGTCGAAAATCATGTAGCCGCCCCCCCCCCCACCGAAGTGAAATGAAATAGGGTTTATAGTTCCACCCAAACGACTAGACGCTGTTTTTTGCCAGAGAGAAACGTGGTTTAACGTCCACTCGACACACACTAAGTCATTTCGGGTCTAACATATATGGTTCAGTTTTTTATTTAAATAATTCGCTTAGGTGGAAACCGGAGAACCAGGAGAAAACAAACGTTGTTGGATAGGCGACCCTACTCCTTGTCACGTAAAACCGGCGAATCGAATTCACGCCAGTTGACTCACACACACACACCCCAGACCACTGACGATGGGGAACTGCCCTGGAAAATCACAGGAACTGTTTCGTTCAACTAGGAGCCAGTGCCTAACCCACTGAGCCACCGTGTTTAAGGAATTCGAGGTATTTTGTAAGTAACAAGTTTGCAATGTACACATCGATTTGACAAGCGGTCGTTTTGGGGATAAGCCGTCACATATTACTATATACAATGCGATATAACCCATAACGTTATATGTCGGAAAAACGGATATTTGGGGAATGGTTGGAGGGGAAAATATTGGATATATGGCAGACCTAGTTATTCAGTTCTCCGCAGTGTTAGTTGTTGAATGATGTGTGCCACGGCTACATACTAATGGTTGATAGATTTCGTTAATATTACTTGGGCAGACCGCATCGAATTACTTGACGTGGGTAGATCTTATCCATTACGTATTATTGAGATTCGGCTACTTACTGCGGACAAATCTTATAAATAATTACCGTTACATATCATACCTGGATTACCTAATGGAGTGAGAGGGAGTGAGAGAGAAATGGGGTTTAACGCCCACTCGACACAAACTAGGTCATTTCTGGACTAACGTATATATGTTTCAATTTTGTTTTATTTCTATAATTCGCTTGCGCGTAGGGGGCTTTAGCAGTGGGAGGAAACCGGAGAACCTGGAGAAAACCCACGAGGCTGGACAGGCGATCCTACTCCTTGTCACGTACAACCGGAGATTCGAAACCACGCCAGCTGACTCAATGACAAACCTTATGTTAAAGCACGCACGTGCTAACCATTCGCCCGGGTTACCTAATGGAGACAAAACTAAATAGGAAGCAACATAGTATATTTTCCCTATAACATTTTCATCTAATTAATGAATAAATAAGGCCAAGACCATTTAATAGTGTACTATTGTTTATCTCTATTACAATGTACCAAAGTACCCAAATGGAAATTATGTAGACCTACATTTTCATATCAACACGTCTGACCTTGAACAATAAAGGTCATAGATAATCATGTATACCATGTATGCTGGGGAGTTTCCCCACATGAATTGTATAAAGATTATGATTTCCCGTTTAGGTAACACTCACTGATAAATTTCATTTACTGTATTGCATAATTATTGATCACACCACACTGTTCTTTTGGACGTCGTAGTCACGGCCGAGGAAGTTCATCGGGATTGGTTCCCCCTTGTCAGTGGTGCTGAACGGGGCCTTAACAAGGACAGCTGACTAATCGTTCGGATGGGGCGAAAAACTGAAGTCACGTGTACACATTGGCGTGCACGTAAAATATTCCCTGGCAGTTGGAGAGAGAAATGGGGTTTAACGTCCACTCGACACAAACTAGATCATTTCGGGACTAACATATGGTTTAATTTTATTTCAATAATTCGTTTGCGCGTAGGGGTCTTTAGCAGTGGGAGGAAACCGGAGGACCCGGAGAAAACCCACAAGGTTGGACAGGCGACCCTACTCCTTGTCACGTACAACCGGGGATTCGAAACCACGCCAGTTGACTCAATGACAGGCCGTATGATACAGCACGCACGTGCTAACCATTCAGCCATCCACCCCACCCCACCCCACCCCTGGCAGTTGGAATTCGATATAAGAGTAGGCCGTAGCGCTGCGATCCAGGAAAAATTTCCCGGTTTTTTTTTTTACCACGAGCGCGGTTTCCATGTCACTGGTGCAGGACGGGGGGTCTGGCAAGGGCAGTGTCTATAGTCATGTGGATGGGACAAAAAACCGACGCCCGTGTAAATATTGAAGTGCAAGTAACTCTTGACAGTTGGAATTCGAATTAAGAGTAGACCAACAAATTCCCCTCATAGCACACTGTATGACGGAAACGCATCTTTTTAGCCACGTCGGTGATGAAAAGTAGGACGTTAAACCCCATTTCATTTCTGATTTCGGGGCATTTCTTCATCAATTAAAGTTCGATAAGACTTTACTTTTCTAAAACGAATAAACGAATAGGGCAGGTATATCCCCTCTCAATCAACAACAGTTGACAGTCATCGTCTCACAGATAAATCCTCTAGTCGCGCCAGTCACCAACAATCTGACGACATCTTGACACCGGTTTAATATCAGACAGTCCGATATGCAATAGATAGCGCGTATTAATTAACGCATGGACAAAACTGATTGAAAGCTGATTCAACGTGACAACATCAACGTAGTTATGATTACCAGAAATCCCCGGACTAGTGAAATTCAACTATAGGCCCTACTAGACTGTTAGACAGAGCCCGCGACAGGACCCTCCGAGTCCTAGGACAAGCAACTGAGCGAGTGGGAGGGGGCATTTTGGCGTATATCTTGGAAGTCACTTTGTTAAAACACAGAAACTGAGATCCAACACATGCTATGGCATACCAAATACATGTACCTGTTAGAATTTTTGGGTCGGGCCGATCCAATGATTTTGTGTCAATGACATACGACCCCATAAAATACTAGTCATAAATTTGGGGTCAACTATTTACTGATATAATAATAATAATCAGATGTACACGATTTTGACAGGACATTTTAAGCAAACAAACAAATGGAAAAAAAACCCACCGTGACAATCAGACGCCAAAAAATCAAAAATACTTTTTTCCATCATATAAACGATTTAGCCTATACCTAGAGCGATCGACACTGGCGCGCTCACCATCGTTTTACAGGCCCGGATACCCTGAACGAGGTCGGACCGGGGGCCTCACTGCGCGAAGGCCCGGGAAGGTGGCTTATACTTTTCAATTCACCAATTTCCCCCAAAAGGTACCCACAATTTAAAAAAAAAAAAAAAAAACATTACTCGGCATACCTCTGGGCCCCTCTAGGCGCCGGGACCCTGGACAAAGTGTCACATATTAAATGGTTTTATATAAATTACACTAATATATGCTTCTGCACCCATTTTCGTAATTTTAAGCTTCCAAAGAATAGAGCCATACGCTCTTTAAAGGGGGCAAGTCGCTAACTCAATATCATCCACAGTCTTCGACTTTGCAAACACGTTTTATTGGTCAATTTAAATCAACATTGATGCTGTTATCGTACCGTAAAAAGATGGGCTCTGATATCCAATATTTAAGACAATATTAAAATTGGCACACGAATCGCGTGTCAGAATGCTTTCTAGCGCCATTTTTAATGAAGCGACTCGATGAACGAGACTAACCATATGCCGACAGGAGAATACTACCGGTGTAGACTGGAATAACCAGATGCCAGAGACTGCCTTTCAATTTGGACTCTTCGCGTATTTCGACGAACATTACTGATTAGAAATTACAGTAAAAACAGAAAAGATCGAATGTAAATCAGTTTATATACATTCATATAACATTATTAAATGCATTGCGACCCATTTGTGTCCATTCTAGTTGCCAAGAATAGAGACTTAACTCCTTTAAACCTTATAACCTACATTTTGATACTGCTTATTGTTTTAATTTCCCTTCTTATTAACGTGGCTTGACTTTATTATTATCCATGACTAGAACCCAGAGAGTACACATACACATTTCAAAGTTTAAACAACAAATAATGGTAACACTATAAGCCATTATTCCGAGACAAATGCGCAAAGTGCCCGCAAGGTGTTCGACATGTTATCTGTGACAGTTTAAATGAATTAAAAATTACTATCTGTTTTGACATCATCTAAATCCGTTGTTTCGGAATGAAACGGTTATTAAAATACGAAACTGACCATCATTTTATCAATCACAATTTCCTATTGAATGGTTATCATTAACGATTATCTGTAATATCTCCACCTGCTACATGGATGTTACCATATATAAACCACCATCTTGTAACACTCCAAATACACTCTGGTTTTACCCTTTAACAGTTTAATTCACGTTCCTAAAACAGTTCGAAAATGTTGGCTGCTTCTGTTACACTTTTCCTGGTGGCGTCCGGTATGTATAAAATTTCTAATATATTATTTAGCGGAATAGGTATTATTATGCAGCCGTAAGAAAGAATGGTGTCAAATTACGACCAGTCAATTAAAATGTATCAAAACGAGTGTCCAGTCAAGCTTATAAATATTAAATACAAAAAAGCGTGCACAATCGCGACTAATTTACACCACTGCGTGTTAGCAGGAAAAGGGAAAATTTACATGAAGCGAGTCAGTCGACAGAAGGCAATTTGAGGGAAATTGTGTCCTAACAGCGGCGCTATAGCCTACGTTTCTTCGATTTCCAACGACCGGGAGATCTGTAATGTCCAAGACACTTTTCCATACCAGACCCCCGCCAACCTGTTAAATACTACGGACAACGGATGGAAAATCCCGATGAACTATTTTGGCCAAGTGGATGGAAACTAGAAACTCCATGATTAGTGAGCTAGCAGCACCATACTTACCAAGCCATGGCTGATTATTTGAACACACAAATTTGCGCTTTCCTCTTATACCATATTTATTTATAGAATGCAATAACTTGAATCTGTTGCTTATGGTTTAATTCCAGTCTACGGAGAATTTATTATTGCTGGGGGTTTCACAGATGTTCAAGTGACACAAGACATCAGAAACGCTGCTATTTTTGCTACCGACAACATCAATGCTGAGAACAAACAACTTGGTTCTAATTGGCACACACTCGCCAAAATCAACAACCCATCTCAACAGGTAATAATATACCATTATTGTCATTTCCATCTTGAATATCTGATGAACGCCGTGGGATAGAACGTTGAAATAGAACCCTGTTTTGGAAAACAGGGCGCTGGATTCCCAAATAAGAATTAAAAGATTGGGATTCTCCAATTCGGGACCTGTGACGTAAGCTAAGAATACCTTTGAAATTGGTTGACAATCAATCAAATGAGAGCGACGCAATGACGAGCTTTGCGTCATGGTTATGAGTTTTTGCGCTGCCTTGAGTTTTGTGCCCCCTCGCAAATGACAAAAGATCACGCGGTTGTCAACATTATAATCATACTCATAATGCTTAACCAGTGGCAAACATATATCGTGGGTCAGATATGCTACAAATCGACTTTAGCATGTTCCAGTCGGACTGGGAGGTACTGCCACCCCACCCCTTCCCCGTACACACATACACATATAATTATCGTTTTTTTTGTGGGGGGGGGGGGCGGCGGACGGGATCTTGTTCCTCATGCAAAATCATGGATCACCACGCCCCTGAACTAAGGGGTGTATCAATTGCAATGATTTTGACTGATCGTTAGATTTGGTTTCGACCATTAAAATACTATTATTCATGTTACTGACGTGAACTTGGTGAAGAAGACAACCGAAAATTAGACAGCTGAACTAGTGTGAACTATGGGAACTAGTGGAAGATTTTTGTTCGATCCTCAAGCGCTACTCATCCTGTTCTTGTTGTCCTTGATGTTGTTCTTGGGGCAACACTATTCGAAAAAAGTACAAGGCTCTGCTAATTCATGTAAGATCGACATGAAACTTGGCATGCTTATTCATTTGACACTTGCGCATCACAATTCCAAGATGGCTTCAAAGACGCCATAACCAGTTCCCGGCCCATAGTAGTAAGGTGGTCCTTGTTTGTAATAGCTGTGTTTTTTTTATTTTCCAGGTTGTGAATGGTATGAAGTATAGAATGGAGATTATTTTGAAGGAATCTGAATGTCGCAATCATGAAAACAATAACGGTGCCTCCCTCATGGATTGTCCTCCCATTGATGATGGCGTTGTAAGTAAACTAGTTTTGTATCTATTTCCATGGGCACTATTTGGGCTTCGGCTAATGTCAAGTTGTACGTAAACTAGCTTGTGCCTTATGATTACATTTGTATACCCATGGGCACTGTTTGGGCTTCGGCTAAAGTCAAGTTGTACGTAAACTAGCTTGTGACTTATGACTGCATGTATATTCATGGGCATGTTGTCAAACTAGTCTGGCAGATTTAGCGTACGAATTCAAAGCGAAAACTATACAATACCTTTTCTTACCTTCAACAATATTCCGAGAATCATAACCCTATGACTATTGTGCTTCATGGTTGTTATCAATACACGAATGCAGCAGATATTCAAAAATATCGCGTCAGAGGTCATACGAGCGGATTTTGACGCTATGATGTCAGACATTTGATTAACCAGTCAGCGCCGATGTGTCTTTTAGTAGGATACCCATAGTTTCGTGCATCGCACGCCAAGAACGCGCTGCAACAGACCGTTTCATTGGCTAATTCCTCACATCAACCAGAAGGGTTATATAACAACTCTTCCATAAGTATAACACGAACCCGAATGTCAATATTACCTGCAACAGGTAAATTTCAACGTTAGCAATTTCCGCCATTCTCCGTGGGTAGTCGTAAATTTGACGTCATTTTAGTCCTTCTGCTCATATTCTAGTCTATATTTCTATGTGCAGAAGGACTAAAATGACGTCACGGATTGCTTATTGACGGAAAGTTCCGACTACCGACGGAGAACGGCGGAAATTACTAATGTTGAAATTTACCTGTTGCAGGTATTATTGACGTTCGGGCTCGGGTTATACTTATGGAAAGGATATGTTGACATAATTACTTGCATTATTTAAAAAAAAATTGATGCTTTTCCGGTGACCTTTAATCAGATTGGGGTTACTGCTCACAAAAAAGCAAAACACAATTAATATTCTATACAATAATAAAATTTTCTTTTTAATTTACAGACCAAGAAATGCTTTATAGAGGTTTGGCACCAAGCCCGAAGAAATCCAGAATATATTCTAGAGAAAGATATGTGTATTGAAATTTAAAACTGAACTTCTAAAACGAGAACTATATAATATATGAAAATATTTAAACTATTTGAATAAACCTATAGACGCATTGTCATTTTTTAACAAGTAATAAATGTAATTGATTTTATTTCATATCCTAACCAAAAAACAATATAGTCACACTAAATATCGAAATTCCAAGCACGTTGTTGATCGAAAATATTTTAAAACCGATCGAAGAACTGTTTCTTTACATTGACTGTCAAATATTTTAATTTCAGTTTTCAAAGTAGGGACGAATAAATCTTTCACTGAAATGAAATGAAATGGGGTTTAACGCCCTACTGTTGTTCCGAACTGGACTAATGAAGACGGGCATACGCCATACAGTGTGCTATGAGGGAAATCTTGCCCGGACAGCGGCACTACGGCCTACTCTTATATCGAATTCCAACTGTCAAGGGATCTTTTACGTGCACACTAATGTGTACCGTCCGTCCTGCATCACTGACAAGGGGAATCACGCCCACTTAGCCACCGTGACCCACATCCTTCACTGAAAGTAGTGAAACTAGTAGAAGGATGGAGGAATCCCTGTAACAGTGCAAGTAAGCCTGGATATCAGTGATACGGCCGAGACGAGCAGATTTAGCCTTTACATAATGTCTCTTTAAAGTAACTTTTGTGACTAAGATCTTTCGAAAATCAAGTATACTAGTCATACCGAATAACTTACTCCCCTGGCCCCCAGTTAACGAAGCATTCTCAGACTTAAGTTAAGAGTTTACGCAACTTTGAATCACTGTTTATAAGAAATATCTTTGATCCAGAAACACAAAACTTTGCATATCGATTCTTAATGATGTATTTGATACATTAAAACAACAAAATGTTTATAACGGGCTATAATTTTACTTATAAAATAAGGCGAACAATTTTGAGTAAATTCTTAACTTAAATCTGAGAATGCTTTATCTTTATCCGACATAAAATATATATGTTGTCAAAATCAGTAGGGTGGTATCTAACGACGAGCCATTTCAAGCGAAGTCCATTCTACAATCTAAGAGATCAAGTTATTTAATTATCAGTAAAAAGATTTTGCCTCCACATATTATTTTTACTATTGACAGGTTTCAAGAACGGGACAGGTTATACTTATCCCCGCCATTTTAATGGAGTACCCGATATAACTTGCTACTGTATAACAAGTATTCGTATCTGATAGCTTTGAATTTCTATTGAGTACTAAATAGTATTTTTCTTTTTTTTTTACACCCCCTCCCCCAACATTGTAAATGGGTATGTCCCAGCGTTACTATCGCATTAACCAATAACGACTTTATATTATGACGTCACAATAGCGCGCAAATACTTATTTAGTTGACGTTCAATTTTTGAAGATATAAAAAGCTAACCACAACTATGGGAGGCAAATTTTCAACATGTTTTGGAAAGAGACGCAACAGGATAGCGCCAGATACTGTTATTCATCGAGTTACCAGTCGAGATTCGCCCATAGACATCGTGTCCGCTACCAGAGGTGATACAGAAACAGTAGTTCCATCGGCAACACCAGTGCTCACACAGGTAGAAACTAAGTTTCCAGTGGAAGTGAATTGCACCGAGGAAGAGGATGAAGATTGTATTGATGTCAAGAAAGTGACAAGAAGTCACCTGGACTTGTTGGCTATGTTTGAAATTCCTGAAACTTTGCATCCCGAAACAAAACAACATTACAATATGTTACAATAATTAAAGACGTGCAAACCTTTACATTAATACTATAGATATTTATTAATAAACATCTTTCTTGTAATGGTACTGTATATCTTGCGACACCCTCATTTCACCATTGGAAGAGGTTCAACATCCACTCAACCCAGGTTATTTCGAGACTGCAATATGCCACAGTTGGGCTAAATTTTGTGCTAACGAGAGTAAACATGACAGACCAAATTTTAAGAAGAGTGTCAGTATTTGTCAGGGCAAAATTTCCCTCATAGCACAATGCATGGCGTATGCCCGTCTTCATTAGCCTAGTCGGGTCAGAACAGTAGGACGTTAAACCCAATTTCATTTCATTTCCTATTTGAGATTCATCTTTGACAATATTGTAGTCTACAAGTTAATCCTACCTAAAACGCCGCGTCGGGGCTTGAAACAAATAATTAAAGTACAGAGTAAACGTATTACGGGTCATATATACTGAGCGCCATGGAAAACGCATCACTTAGTTTTTCGTATAACAAAATGATCCTGTAAACATATCTTATTTATTTTGCTTCTTATTGTGAACAATATTCAAATGGGAACACATCAATAACAACACATTTGTACACGTATGGATGTTTAATCTGTAATCAACGGTACAAAGTCAGAGGGGTCAAAACCAAAAGTACGACACAGATGTCAGTAGCGCGTGTGTCCTCCACGGGCTCTTACGCACGCTGTGCAGCGACGTCGCATGGAATTTACCAATGTTTGAAAGAAGGCCTGGGGCAAATTGTTCCATTCTTGGACAAGAGCAGCTTCTAAAGCAGCAATGGTTCTATCGGTGCCATGTCCGGAGACATGGCTGGCCAGTCCAAGACATTGATGTTGTTAGCAGCCAGGTAGTTCATACTAAAACGGGCGGTATGCGGACGTGCATTATCCTGTTGGAAGTGCTGAAGTTGTGGGTGTGCTGGAAACATCGGAACAACAATTGGTTGCAGGACATCATCGCGGTAGGCTACAGCATTAACGCGACCCCTGCAAAAGTGTAGGGCGGTCCGATGATGAAATGTGAAGCCTCCCCACACCATTACACTTCCCCTACCCCATCGATTCGTTTCGAAGAAGCAGCAGTCTGCAAGACGTTCCCCAAGACGTCTCCACACACGTTGACGGCCATCAGCGTGATAAAGATGAAAGCGACTCGCATCACTGAAGAGCACACTTTGCCAGTCTACTCTTCTCCATGTCTGGTGTCCTTAAGCCCATATCAAACGCCGCTGACGGTGATGATCCCTGAGGATAGCTCCAACATAAGGTCGTCGTGCACGGAGTCCTACTTCTCTTAGACGACGTCTTACGGTGTTGGCACTTCCGACGACTGCTGCACCTGTTCGAGTCGCTGGGCGGAATCTGTCACGCAGATGAGTGACCCGGATGTTGCGGTCTTGAGTCTGGGTTGTAACGCGTTGTGGACCAGGACAATGACGGTCACGTGTTGATCCAGTAACTCGAACACGTTCCACCCACCTTACAATAGTGGACTGATGACAATTGAAGTGTCTGGCAATAGCACATGTAGACATGCCAGCCCTGGACATTCCCATGGCTTTATTCCGTTGATTTTCAGTAAGTCTCGGCATCTCTAGCTCGATTCCTTCACACGTCCAACAACAAATTACGACAGATTGACGTTTCACAGTTCATGTACTGCACATTAAGTTAAAAACATGCTTTTAAAGGGCTCACACACAATGCTGCACTATGAGGGAAACTTTGCCCGGGCAGTGGCACTGTGGCCTACTCTTATATCGAATGTCGGAAAATCCCAATTAACTCTCACGGCCAATGCAGGGATCGAACACGCGACCTCCAGGCTAGTGAGCCAGCGTCTTACCCACTTAGCAAACTAGTTTTGTACCTACCAATCGCATATATATTCGTCTTAATCATCCACTCAATTCATGTTAACCATTCAGTCCATTCATGGTAATCAACCAGTTAATTTTTGTTAATCATTTAGTTAATCCATATCATTCAGTTCATTCATATTAATCATTCATGTTAATAATTTAGTTTATTCATGTTAATCATTCAGTTCATTCAATTTTATACGCCCACACGTAGTTTGGGCGTATATGGTCGCCATTCCTTCCCATAGGTCCGGCTATAGTTTTTAACGGATTCTCTTCAAATTGGTTGTGAAGCATTGTTGTAATTAGTGAACGAATCCTATCGACATTCAGCTTCCTGCGACTTACAGTTTTCGAGTTAACCCCTTTTCTGAAAACCCTGTGAACACGATAGAGAATATTCTTTTCAATTTGGAGGACAACATTGAGATCATGAGGGGGACAAACTCTTGTCCAGAGTTACCCTAACCTTTGTCGAGAACACCGTGAGCACAATAGAGGCTTTAGTGTTCAACAGATTTTTTTTTCAAATTCGGAGCGAAGCAGTGTGGCCATTAGTGGATGAACCCTATCGATATTCAGTATTCTCCGGCTTTCAGTTTTAGAGTTAAACCCCATTTACCGAAATATCAAATTTGGTCAACATCCAAGTTTTCCTTTCGGATAAGCTGCTGTCGAGACATTGCTTTTGCGTGAGCGTATTTCCATGTTTCGCGTGGCTATCTTAACCATTCAATTCATTCATTTTCTGGTTAACTTTTGTTCTAACGAGAGTAGGCATGGATTAGAAAACAATAATTTGTGATAAGATCATGAAGTTTGCTACACATATAAGTCAAGCCGACCCAACTGTCTTCTCGTATATTAGTTTAATAAAACGTGTGTGATTTACAGATATGCAGATCATTCATGTCAACGATTTCTATTTTTAATTAACGGGACACGTTTTCTAGTCATTTCGATGTTCGTGACTTCCTACTTAAAACAGCAATGTTATAGCATAAAAAATAAGCAAGCGTTCTTTTTAAATTACATACCAAAAGATGTAACGTACAGGTTTGGTATCGGCCCCATCTGAGAACTTCTCAATATATTCTAAGGAATGATCCAGACATGTGTATTGAAATTTAAAATACACCACGAGACTTCATTCATTTGTTTAACTTCAGTTTTCATAATTGTATAGCGTGTCGAAATTTCAGTTCATTAATAAATGTTTTAATCTGCAATCTGTAATATTATTTCCCTTTATTACATGAAAAGGCAATTTTTCCCTTAATTTTTTCTCTAACCGTTTCCTCCATTTTTTGGTTGACCTTTTGGTCTAGAATTGGAAAAACAGTTTTAGGTAATACTGGTGATATTATAGGAGGGGTGTAAAGTTACGTTTGAAGCGACATTTTGACCCCGGTCAACATCAAATCCTAGTAAAAAACCTAAACTAACCCCCCCCCCCCAACCCAACTTACAAAATTATGATGAGGTGAGTGCCAAATGCGATCCCCCATGTGCCTACAACTATTGGAATCAACAGAATGTTGAGCAAAAAGCTACAGTCAGTGATGTTATAGCCATTTAACATTGCAGTCAATGGGTAAATAATTGTTATTCTGAGATGAGTGCGAGTTATAAATAGACAATTTTTCCCTTAATTTTTTTCTCCCCTCTTACTGCATTTTTGGGTTGACTTTTTGGTCTAGGATTGGAGAAAAGGGATCAAATGTGCAATTTCATAGCAGTTTTGGGGAATACTGCAGAGCAATCATTGTGTCGGAAGTGAAATTTTCACCCCATCAACATCAAATCCCCGTAGCAAAAAATCTAAACGGTCAACCCCCTTCAAAATTATGATGAGGATATTGCCAAATGTGGTTCCCATTGTGCCTATAAAGATTGGAACCAACGGAATGTTGAGCAAAAAGCTACAGTCTGTGATGTTACAGCCATTTAACATTGAAGTCATTGGGCAAATAATTACTAGTCTGAGTCCAGTTATCTCCCGTTTCTCCCATTTTGCATGGTCATTTTGATTGATTTTTTAAATCCAGAATCCAAGAGCGGGATTTGAATTAACATTTTCTGTCTTGGTAAAGAGGCAAAATGGACAGCAGAGTTAAGAGGGTGGTTACAATGATATGTACGGTGGATAGTTACACGTTTATGTATCTCAAAATTTCGGTGCTTAACCTCATACAAACTTCAAAGCAAAGGCATGGTCAGTTGTTGCTCTGTCTGTAGTGAAATGTGTTCAGCTCATCGAAGATTTGGGGGAAAGTTGGAGCCGGGCGAAGAGACGACGATTGATATTGAAGTCAACAGGGACATTTGTAAATTACATACGCTTGTTATAATCAAATAAGAATGAATTTCTAGAGCGCTTGCTTCCCAGTACAGTTAGACAGCTTAGCAAAAGCGCCATATTTTCCACAAATGCTACTTATTACCTTGGCTTTCCTTTTCTGACAAGCACAACGTCATTCAAATATTGTGGCGGCCACCTTGGATTTCTTTTATGTAAAAACCCCATACAGGAATATAGTTATATCATCTAGAAATGGCGGCACTTCCTCCAAATATATTATGCCAATAATCTTGGATCTCCATGTAAAAACCTATATACAAATATCTCAACTTAGGATTGGAATCTTGGCTTTTAACCCTACATTTTCAGAGTCAAAAGGAATAGAATGTAGGCATCTAGACACGGATCAGATTGTTTTGATTTACACCAAAAAGATTTTTTTTATATAAAATCCAAATCGGTATACCTATATCTCTGCTTCTGAACCAGTTATGGTCACAATCGTGGTGTCTAAACATAAGTTTTATGAAGGAATACAATTATACCTTCTAGAAAAGGATCTGATACCTTCTTGCCTTTGTTTTCATGTAATCAATATGCGATATGTATATTAGATTCGTTGTTGGTGAGTCGGGGACTTTGGATTCTGTATTCGTCGTTACGGAGTTGTATTATCATTTTTTATACGCCCACATTTTCATGTGGATGTATTATGCCGTCTTCCCTGTCCGTCCTTCCGTCAACAATTTGATGAAACTTGAAATGTATGTTTATATCCCAAAGATCTTGGTATATTCGCGCATATCGGATCGTAACTTCCTCAATTGTGGCCCCTGATTGTACGAAAAGGCGCGTTTTTACCTCGTGGTCCCTCTAGAGGTCACAATTATTATCCGATTAAAAAAACGTTCGAATATATCACCGTTACATCGTACTTTTGGTTGAGTTCAAATATCATGAAAATCTAACCAAAACTGCAGGACAAAATAGCCGCCCCAAGAACGCAAATAATGTAAACATCTAGTATATCACGGTTGTGGACTCTCTAGAGGTCACAATTTTGATCCGATTTTGATGATACCTTAAATACATGTTGATAACCCAAAGATCTTGGGTCCTTTTGATATTTGCACATATAGGATCGTAACTTCCTGAATTATGGCCCTTGATTGTACAAAAAATCACGTTTTTAGCTTGTGGTCCCTGTAGAGGTCACAATTTTTATCCGATTAAAAAAGAAGTGTGAACATATCACCGTTACACACTAAGATCTTGGTTCCGTTTGATAATCGCGGATATCCGAACGTAGCTTCCTGAAGTATGGTCCCTGATTGTTCGAAAAATCGCATTTTTAGCTTGCGGACTCTCTGGGGTCACAATTTTTTTCCGATTTTAAAAACCGTTTATATCACCATTCCACTATAATGAAGGTAGAATTTGAATTTCGGAAAAATCGAAATGAATCTGCTCGACAAAATGACCGCTCGTTGTATGCAAATTGTGTAAAAGTCACAATTTTTATCCGATTTTGATGAAACTTAAAACATATCTTTATATCTCAACGCTCTTAGTCCCGTTTGATATTTGCGCATTTCAGAACCATAACTTTCTGGATTATTGCCCCTGACTGCAAAAAATCGCATTTGTTTTTACCTTATTCTCTATCCATCTCTTGCAAAATTTGGGCGTATCCTGCCTAGCAGCAGCTGGTTGAATAAAACATTTTTATAAAGACGAAACATTATTTTATTGAACATGCAGTTTAAAGTGCGCCATATTGTTTTGTAAAAGAATGTTAATTATAATTGATTGTTTTTGGCTTTGAATATATGTTATTTTGGTTGTTAAAAAATGTATTCTGGAATATAAAGTGTTTGAATTGGATAGAACACAAATTAAAATTAAACTGCAATTTTAAATGCAATTTATTACAAAGAAATTGAGATGAAATTGGGATTTGCGTATGCTTATCTGCACCGACTGGGCTAATGCAGACGCTGACGTTTTGATGACTATTGTGGGTGAAATTTCTGTTTTCACGTTATCACGAAATAAAAGATATGACTGCAAAGTGTCAAGTATAACGAAACACGCCTATTTGGTCCGAGGTGTTCATAAAGGTTCGTTTATAAGTCACTTAAAAGGGAATCTGAGCATATTATTAATATTGAATTTTGTCTTAAATTCATCTTGCCTTTTCATTATTTCGTTTTTAATAATAAATAAATACTATGATACATTATCGCTAGATTAACTGCACAGATTGCATGCACATGTTAAAGTAACTGCGCAGATTGCATGAATTTGTTTATATATACCGGAATAATTAATTCGACATCGGTCGTGTACAAATGATTGCACCATTATCTGTTATTAAATACATTTCCAACCACCAGTTAATCAATCGCGATTTCCTATTTTAAAGGTTATCATTAACGATTATCAGTAATGTCTCCACATGTTACACACAGGATGACCATATATAAACCACCACATATAAACACTCAAAATACAATCTGGTGAAACACTTAACTGTCTAATTCACGTTCCTTAAACAGTTCGAAAATGTTTGTAGCTTCTGTTACTCTTTTCCTGGTGGCTTCGGGTATGTATGAAATTTATTTGTTGTACACGAAAATGACGTATCTATAGTTAAACACAAAACAATGGACACAACAGTATATTATGTTGGTCCCGAAGTGACATAGTTAGTGATGATCGTTATTAAATCATACGACAATATTTAGATCGTTATTCGAAAAATTCGAAAGCAGCTGAAGAACGTGTTTTAATCATGCTGGTCATGCAGACATTATTCATTGTTATTATGGTGGGCGGTCTAACACGTTGGCTCGCTCACCATTAGGTTACCGTGTTCAATCCCGGATTGGTCCAAATTTTCGGGTGTGGTTCAACCTCATTTTGAAAAATGGAAATTTATTTTCTGATTTATAATGAATGGTTTATATAATATGTATATGGGACACCAAATTGTTTAAAGTGCCTAGGGCCTTAGTCCAGCCCTG
The DNA here is from genome assembly GCF_932274485.2 of Patella vulgata. NCBI lineage: Eukaryota > Metazoa > Mollusca > Gastropoda > Patellidae > Patella > Patella vulgata. The sequence continues at coordinate 14,533,171 of NC_065885.2, forward strand.
TATATAACGCACGCCCGTCTTCATTAGAAGAGTCGGCGCAGAACAGTACGACGTTATACCATATTTAGTCTGTTTCTTATGGTTTTCATTCCAGTATATGGAAGAATTATGCCAGGCGGTATTGAAGAGGCTGAAGTGACCCAAAACATCAGAAACGCTGCTGATTTTGCTACTAATGCCATCAATGCCGAGATAAAACAACAACAAACTGATTCAAACTGGCACACACTCGCCGAAATCAACAACCCAACCAAACAGGTAATATACGAATAATATACGGATAAATATACAACGATCATGACACTGGTTTATAGTCTTTGTTGTCCGGTTACTTACCATGTCTATAACTAGTCTGTGTTCCACTGAATCTCTAATAACTACACAGGTGAATATAATCGTTGTTATGTGCCGAATTACCCTTGATAAACGTCATTTGCAAATATACAACACATGGTCACTTCATATTACTAACCTAATAGAGTTATCCACCCATTGGTATCTAAGAGAATAATAAAAGCATTTTATCGGGATTTGGTCTGGCTGGGATTTTCCCTCCAGGTGGAAAATGACCACAAATCAAAAGGCATGTTAATCCCAGCAGAGGAATAAGACATTTGTGCTAGTTAATTATTATATATGCAACAGTATATAAGTATACATTTCAAGTAAGTTTATTTTAGCAATGACAAAATACGGCCATTTGCGTCAGTGTCAATGCCCATTGTAGTGGCCATCGTAGATTTGACGATGACCTCATATGAATTTAACATGTCGAATGGTTTTAATGGATTGGTTCAGCCGTAAAACCTTTAAGTTTACCCAGTGATTACGTTTCTAGTGTAAGGAAAGATTTGTAATATAAGAATCTTCAATGAAAAAAATGGAATTAAACAGTTAGAAGGTTTAATGAATCCATGTGATTTAAAGCGTCGACACATGGATCCAAAATTTTCACAGTCTACAACAGAATACAATACAGAACAGCTGTATTCATCCGCAAAAAAAAATAGTACCTAAAATTCATGTACATTATATAGGTTTAAACGTCAAATGAGGTCAAATGAATAGAGACGTATTTAATATATACTAAATATTCGTATCATCCCAAATCGACAATAAAACAGTGAGAAAAAGGAAAATCTAAGTAATGGCAATCTAATTAACATAAAATTTACGACATAATCGATTCTTCAATGTTTTGATGGTGATCATGACGAAAATACATCTGTTCTCAGGAATCCGATAAGATTTTCAAAAAAAAAGATCACTAGAATTATAGATTGTTATTCCACAAAGTCGAAAGGTATGTTAGATTTTTCATTCAGTCAAATTAGAGCGAGTTTATTGCCGTCGTTTGAGCTCCTGTGCCAGTATTTGTTCTTTATATCAAGTTCAGATGACAAGATTAGTTTCAGGTTCATACAATACTTTTTATTCTGTTATAAACATATTTACAATACTCGTACTACAAAACTTAAAGACTCCATAACTAGCTTGTATTGAGGGAGCCATGTCCTGGCTTGGCTAGGCACGTGTGCCAACTCCAAACTAACTTATATTACATGGCCCCAGCTCCAGTGTCCTGCTTGGACCTCTCTCGTATCCATTAGGTACCTTGATCTAGGCACCCGCCTAGCATGGCCTCCTGGACCCGCCTGAAGATTCGTTTCTGTTCTGAGTTTATAAACGTATTCGAGACAAAGGAGCTCATTAGACACCTGTCTAATGTATCAAGCATCATATGAAGGTTTAACATTCAATATAGTTTATCAGACAAAGAAAGTTAGATAAGACATGCCAACAACAAGTTATAGTTACGCAATGACATAAGGAATACTACCAAGATCTCCAGCCGGGTATTGATAGCGACAGGTTTATGTTACAATCACTAACACGTATTTTAATATGGCAGGACGCCTCTATGACATAAGTCATTATGTTATATACCTCTCTTTGTTTGAATAAAGTTATGAATTATATGAAATAACTTTTAAAGACTATTACAAAATTAGATACCTATGGAGGCGATAATTACTACTCTTATTAAGATATAAACAACAATAATAATAATGAAAAAATATATAAAAACAAACAACACTCGTAAAATGTCGTATACAAAAATGTCTATAAACAAAAAGAAAAGGTAAATGAAACACACACGAATTTAAAAGTTATATATACATGTAAAATGTCATAATATCCAAAAATGTCTTTAAACAAAATGAAAAGGTCAATGAAAAACACACGAACTTAAAAGTTATATACACACAATCGGTCACACACGCGAGTCAATGAAAAAAAAAAAACAAACGAGATCCTGGAATCACAAACACAGACTACTCTTATTATTCACATAAATGGTGGAATCGCGAACACAAACTACTCTAATTATCTTCTTAGACCGATTATTTGGTGGAATCGCGAACACAAACTACTGTAATTATCTTCTTAGACCGCTACTGCACTGTCGTAGCCAACTGTAGGGGTGGGGTACATATGATGCCCTTCCTCGTTCCAGTAATGTTGAGGGGTCAGAATATTCCCTGCTCCGTTTAGTTCAGCTCTTCTTATTGACCGGTAGTCTTTTCATTTTCCAAACCGTCTGGCAAAACGGCGTGTTATGACATGTGCATATGAAGAGTATTAACTGCCACCCGTGCCGAAGTTTTATCATCTGCTTATCATATATATCATGGAGTGAACTTAATTAATAGTTAATCAAATTAGCAAGTGGAACAGACTTTAATTAGCTATCTAACGATATTTACATTATTATTTACATGGATAGAATTGAAATTAGGATGTCATATTGTTTTGTTTTTTTCTGAACACATTTTACCAATCTTCAATAAGATATTTTGAAAGAACTTATCAACATTAATAACGGTTTATCTCTATAATTTTTGAAACACAACACAAAACAAGACAATACGTTCGCTCCTAATTCTGAGCACGACCCTCTCCTGGGGTTAAACCAATCCCACCTGACTGGGGTTTCACATAAACCTTTTCCCGTAACATATCGGGACCTCCCAATCTATATTGTTGGGGTATCACAAAATAAAAATAATAAAAAATCCCTCCCGTACATATCGGGTCATCCCATTAATATTTGGGGTACTACGTTAAACACGAATAAAATCTTTCCCGTAAATATCGGGCCATCCCATTAACACTTGGGGTAATATACACGTATAGACAAAACAAATAAAAATAATTATAAGAGATAAAACCGTTAATACCGTGTGATTAAAGAGCTATATCTCTCAATTAGGATACGCTTAACTCTATTCCAGATAATTAAACAATCATAAAACATTTCACTTCGCAGTTATTAGCCTGATAATACTTAGCTACTACTAAATTTAAAAGCCAAAATATGTGTTCAAAACAACCAATGATAATTCATAATCTTTTAAAAACAACATGACGCATTTTAAAACAAATAATATATATACAATTTTGTTTTAGTCATTTTCCTACAAATAGTTAAGGACTGTTCCACTACTAGCTTGAACGGCAATATATTAAATCTAGTAACTACACCATGATATTTAATAAAGCGTGATGATAAACTGCTGATTTCCCAGTTAAATTATAATACATTATAGCACAATATCATTATTAACCGGCCATGGTAGGATTAGAAAAAGACTTACCCGTGTAGACTAATATCTGTGGCCTGTGATCTTCTAGTGGTATACGACTTTGCACGTTGCTCTGGTCTACGGCGCCAATTAATATGTGCCAGTATTTGTTCTTTATATCAAGTTCAGATGACAAGATTAGTTTCAGGTTCATACAATACTTTTTATTCTGTTATAAACATATTTACAATACTCGTACTACAAAACTTAAAGACTCCATAACTAGCTTGTATTGAGGGAGCCATGTCCTGGCTTGGCTAGGCACGTGTGCCAACTCCAAACTAACTTATATTACATGGCCCCAGCTCCAGTGTCCTGCTTGGACCTCTCTCGTATCCATTAGGTACCTTGATCTAGGCACCCGCCTAGCATGGCCTCCTGGACCCGCCTGAAGATTCGTTTCTGTTCTGAGTTTATAAACGTATTCGAGACAAAGGAGCTCATTAGACACCTGTCTAATGTATCAAGCATCATATGAAGGTTTAACATTCAATATAGTTTATCAGACAAAGAAAGTTAGATAAGACATGCCAACAACAAGTTATAGTTACGCAATGACATAAGGAATACTACCAAGATCTCCAGCCGGGTATTGATAGCGACAGGTTTATGTTACAATCACTAACACGTATTTTAATATGGCAGGACGCCTCTATGACATAAGTCATTATGTTATACTCCAAACCCGATAGAAATGAAGGCGGAAGTGGCCATAATAGTTTTAGAGATCACTACGTGATGGCGCTCCTGCGTCGCGACAAACGGGGCCGATTTGTCTAGACATCAATAAAGCCCCCACCCTCTTTTGCAAGAATAACAGTCGTCATAGTCGCCATCGTACCGTACAATCAGCTACCGCTAATTATTGAAAGAGTCGGATAAAGCCTTCTTTGAGTAAATAACCGCAAAAATAAAACGGAAAGAAATGATGATGTGATTTAATTAGACAGCTGGATTGACCACTTTATGTGAATAAGCTGAAGATTTTTTTGTAAAAGATATGTGTTTGTTTAATTTATGTTTTTTGTATTATGAAATAAATAATTGTCTTTAATCAGGTTGTAAATGGTTTGATGTACGGAATGGAGATTGTTTTGAAGGAATCTGAATGTCGCAATCATGAAAGCAAAAACGGTGCCACCATCGTAGATTGTCCTCCACTTGATAATGGCGCTGTAAGTAAACTAGCTTTGCACCTATACCCATGGACACTGTGTGAGCTTCGGTTATAGCATGGAACCTATATCGCAGGCCATGGTTACAGATAAGTCACAGATTCACTGTAATGAAGTCAAACAGAAAAAATAGATGATACCCTTTCTTCTTTTCTGAAAGTCATTTCATGTGTCTATGTTGTATAGGAAGGTGCAGCCGATATCCGAGCAATATAAACTTTGCAAACGCATTTATTCAGGACCCGTATTAAATAATACATAGATAAATTGCCGTATACGCTAAAAAAAAAACCTTTTTTAGAAGGAAATCTATTTAGTGTTTTTTTAGTCTTAAAGGCTCAATACCACTCTTGTTGTAACTGAATAATATGTCCCAATCTTTATTCTGGTCAACAAATTGTACTATTGTAGACTATTTCAATTAATTGATGATACAAATTTAATCTTAACACACCTTATTTAAAATTTTTTAAAAATTCAACATAATGGTTTGAAACGTCTAACGTAAACCTTTTCAAATGAAACTTCGATTTATAAATATTTTCGAACCCTCTGGACAAGTAAAATAGGATGTAATGGATAATTTACACAACAGGTAGGACACTTAAACATCTAGTACTTAGATAGAGATATTATTTATATTCTGGAGCTGTCAAGCCAGCAAGAGTGTTATTGTCCCTTTAAGGTACATGTACTTCTGTAATTTAGGTATTTTCGGGCTAGTTTTAGTTTTAACTAGAGCAATAATGACACACAAAAAATTGAAAAGTGTTGATGAACATAACCGGGACCGAACACAGGACACACAGGTTACAGGTTAGCGAGCCAACATCTTACTCACTGAGCCACCATGTTCCCTCACTTGTAATCGTTAATTAAAGGATATTACCTAAAATGTACCCAACTGTTAGCCAAGTCAGAATCATAGGATCGTAACCCTTTTGTGGACCCATAATTTAATATATGTGGGTTACTGTTAAAATAGTGATACATTAAATAATCAGCTTTTCTTTAATTTATAGACCAAGAAATGCAATGTAATGGTTTGGCACCAACATAGAAGAGTTCCAGAATATACTCTCGAGAGAAAACGATGCATTAATATTTAAAACTGAAAGTCTCTGTATTCAGCTGGGGTTCATGGCGACCTGTCTCTTTATGATAATTGCCAAATTCGTTACATGAATATTTAAATATGCTAAAAAAGAGTATTGTTATTTCTTCTCTGCAATCTACTTGAGACTTTCACTTACTTACTGTTTGATAATGTTCCGACCAAATGTAACAAATAACCGCATGTATGAAAGGTGCTCTGCTTAATATATTGAAGTAGGTAAACAAATGGGCGACAACGAGAAATAGGCTAAGTAGATATTTGTCAAGATTCAACTTTTCTAGACTAAGTTACAGACAGTTATGTCACCATCAATTGCTGGAAGTAGGGTACTATCGCCCAGCCATCTCGTGCACAGATTAGTCCAATTAAATAGAATAATGTTGACGTAAAACGGTGCCCATACAAAACACTTACCCAAAAATGGTAATTGTCCCGCCCTAATAGCTGACAATCTATACTTTCTATGTAAGATAGAGGGAGGTTAAATTTCCTTTCAGACATCATTAAGTATTCTCGGAAAGACGTTCCCACAGCCTCCTCGGCTGAGGCTGGGAAACAGGCACCGTTAGAGACCCTAGGTCAGTCATTATTCAGAATTCCGAGGGGAACATCATACGCACAGCCTCCTCGGCTTAGAGGCTGGGATAGAGACAATATGTAGTGTTTCAGCCGTTAGATCTGAGTGCTAGGCTGGTTAAACTCAGATTGTAGATATTATGTACTAATGTACTATCATAGATGCAGTAGTTTTCTGTATTGTAACCTTTGTATTATTCGATATATAAACTTAGTTACAACATAAACAGTGTTCCAGAGTCAGCTAATTCACCATAAAAATAGTTATGCACAACGAGAAGGCCCCTGATTAGATAGTCACATCTGTTCCCGCAGTGTCACATGTTGTGCCTGATTGATATATGTCGAAATTAAAACAAAAAGTAAATAACCAAAGTAAGTGAAACATCTACGCAAATCTCAAATCTCCCCCACCCCCACGATCAGAGAACTATCCTCCAATATCCGAAGAATATTTAAACTACAATATATCAACTTAAGTGACTTTTTAAAGTGTTCCGAATGCAATTTAGTGCAAAACGAAATGAATTATAGGTCCTGTATAAATCCCTGTATTATGCGTTTATATCATGACTATTTATTGACTGAAACCGTTATTAAAATACAAATCTTAATTTTCTAATTAAAGATTATCATGAGCGAGTATATGTAATGTTTCCATATGTCCACATATGATGGCCATATATCGGGTGGCACAGCGAAAACAAGTACACTATTTAAAATGGAACAATTAGACATGCATTATGCAAGAGCAAAATCTGCTTATTACAAGTCTTTCTTTAGGCCTGAAATGTTATCTAAATTATCAATTAGACATTAATTAACTTATCCAGACCATAATAAACTCTCGATGTCAATGCTAGCCCTCGATGTTGGCTGGATTAGATTCCTATATGCCGCTAACGGCCGTTGATAATTAAATCAAAAAATGTGGATAATCGAGACTATGCTGTTTATATTAATGATTTTAGTAATGATGACCGAGACTACGCTTCGTTCTCGGCTCATAGTGGATCAATTTGACTGAAATTTTCAGCAAATTACCTTTACACTATCTAGTTTTTAACTATTATAGCGAGAACTGCCATCTCTTTATCTTATCTCCCATAATGTATCTTTAAAAAAAACGTATTATACCCATATCATTCATATTTCACATGACCAAAATTCTGAATATTAGACTGTTTGATTCTGCGTAATCGAGGATACAGTACCATGGATTGGATTTTTTGCTTGTATCGGGTTATTCAATACTTAACTAAAAAACGTCGATTTTATCATCTGTTTATTTACTTTTCGAAAGCATATAATGGATCTCACACAGTCATCTTTTATATGTTTTATTAAAAAATAATGCAACAGTTAGATATTTTAGCGTTATATCCTCAACAGAATTGCACGATAAGCCCGTTGCTTTTCATTTTGTTCCTAAGCGAGCTATTAGGACCCACTTTCTGGTTCAGGCCGATTCCACCCAAAACCATTATGCTTGGACCTCACTATGAGGCTCGTTCAATGACACATTGGTCAGAATAACGCTGGCCACGTCGACGCCATATTCTGGTTCTGCCATCTGCAGTTGTTACGCAATACCGACTCTCTGTGAACAGAACAGTTCTCCATTGCCTGTATCGCCAGTTCTGGCGTTGTTGAGCATACTGTAGACGTTCAGTTCGATGGCGAGGGGTGAGGATCGGTCCACGGTAAGGTATACGGCAATGGATGTTCTCTCTGGTGAGACGTCGGCGCACTGTATCGGTACTGATGGGGTCTTCCGTGTGTTCCAACTGTCTGACGTGTTGTCTCAGATGCCTGTGTGAATGGATTCTGCACGTGGTGTCGCACAACATGGCGGTGTTGTGGAAACCCTTGGTCTACCAGTTCGGGGACGATCATCCGTGGTGTTGGTGGCCCGAAAGCGTTGCTGAAGCCTGTAGATGGCCCGAACATTGATCTGAAAGTGATTGGAAACGGCTTGGGCTTCCAAGCGCCTGTTTCCTTTGAGTCGTGGCATGCTGCTGACATTGTAGTGTGAATGATTCAACCAGATATGGGGGTGCATTTTATAGGGCTGGTCCCGGTGAACAGCACGTGCAGCATGAGTTACATGAAAATCATGGAGAACGCATTACCATCTCAGAAGTCAGGTTGCGTTTTTGAGAACATTTCCTGGATTCAATTCTGTGTTTGATAAGGTGCCTTATTGCTCTGGTAAAGTTGGAGGTATGGTCACAAATACATGACATGTATACAATATACTGGAACACTGGATAACCGGATTACTCGAGCAGTAGATGTTAACATGTGTATAAATTAAACATGTGCATAAATTAAGAACACCAGGATATACTCTAGAAAGCACCATTTACAGACATCAGGAACCAAGATCTTTGGGTTATACACATGCATTTCAAGTTTCATCAAAATCAGATGAAAATTGTACGTTATTTTTCGTACAATCAGGGGTCATAATTCAGGAAGTTATCGTCCGATATCTGCCAATATCGAAAGAAGCCGAGATCTTTGGGAGATAGACCTATATTTTCAGTTTCCTCAAAGTAGGATACAAATTGTGTCCTGTAGAGTGTCCACAAAGATATTGTGTCCGTCCCAGACGGAAAGGGGCGACGACAATATACGTCCACATGAAAATGTCGGCGTATAAATAACAGTGATATTTTGGCAAAATCCTTACCAATGTCATACTATCCATAAAATACTATTCTGTTTATGACATGTGTTTGGTAGAGTAAATAAGGTAATGTTCTCGCCCCGGTCTTTGGAGAATGAGGATGTTTATTCCATATTTGGGAAGGAAATTAACGTCAAGGTCAGTCTATGACGTACAGAAATTAGGGGGTTATAAAAGAGGGTATTGAGCGAAATTCAGAGTTCACCCAGATATCCCGAGCAGCTATCATCTATGTTTTATTGAGAACGAGGAACATCGAAGCCAACCAGTTTTATAATAAAGCTGTCGACACGAACTAACCTTTAATTTTTTTTACGACCACAAAGGAAACATAACAAGGAAGTCCGATATTACTACAATTGTGATGTGTATAAAATCTCATTTAAAAAAATAAAAATGTTTCTTATGGTTTAGATTGTTTATATTTGGAATTACATATAGGCCTATATGGGAGCACCAAAATTTGTTACGTGTTTATGGCCTCTGTTAGTCTTTACTCGGCGCTGCCTGTCGCACTTTCCTCTCGATCTAAAAAAATCTTATTAGAATATTAAACGGAAACTTAGGTGTGGCTGTAAAATACTTGATCAATATACCGATTGTTAATTTATTTGATAATTTTAGGCTTACCATGTAATACGGAAATGTGTATCACTTTTTAACGATATATCATTCTAGGCAAACTAACAGTAAATTGTTTATTGGATAAAACGGAAACAATTTCGTTTGTAGCTGTACAATAATATACCATATCTTTCTAGGCGAATTAACAATAAATTGTTCACTGGACAAAAAACGGAAACATTTTCAATTATAGCTGTAAAATAATATACCATATCTTTCTGCGCGAACTAACAATAAATTGTTTATTGGACAAAACGGAAACATTTTCGTTTGTAGCTGTAAAATAATATACGATTTAGCAGTTTATATGGCGTATTTTTACTGATTTAATGTGGGAATTTGTGCAACATGTTTTAACATCCCATCTTTCCCCTCCTTTTTTAGGGATGGGCTGAAAAGGGGTATGGTAGTTTCAGGGGTCCCTTAATTAGTTATTGCGTAGCTTGGAGTCCCTTTCTAATCATGAATTTCTGTGTTTTTGGGGGGAATTTCTAAGATTGCAGCACGTTAAATATGTGCATAATCTACAAACACATGTAGTCTTTTTATACAATCTCCAGGTTCAACTATAGTTCTGGCGGACTATTGGATATACTCTAGGTTCAGGAATTTATGGAGTCTACAATGGCCACTTCATATAAATGAGTATTTATATAGCAGCGAAATTATGATTTTTTGACCGATGCCCCTTGGGGTCCCCCTACCTAATATTACCAAATTCATCGAAAAAAGACCACTATGTTTCACGAGTTTTGGGAAAATGGTCTTCATTAATTTGTCTCCAAATCGCCGGGCCCAAGTTATTTGCCTCTGTTGCCATCGCCATGATCCGTCACTGTTCCTCTTCTGGAAAATTTTGAGAAATGGACGATTGCAAACGAGTTTTCTAGCACAGAAAATCGCTCTCTAGCAAACTCTGAACATGGACATAGTGGTACGACAGCGACCCAACGACAGTATAATATAAATGACGTGTTGGGTGAGATTGTTTATTGAAACGAAACACTCAGATGAGCACAACAAACCCTAATACAACAACTATTATCGTAAGGCAGTTAACCAAATATGGTCAATCTACTAGTAGTGACGGTCTTAGCAGTGTGTATGGTCCAGATGGTTTCGCCAACCTTCAATTGCTTCATAGAGATAAGATTGTCCGACGTACCCCATCTGACGAGTCAAAAGCAGACAAAAAAGAAGGCTGTGCTGAAAAATGTGAGGAAAATGATGGCTGTGTCTCTTACGCCTACAATCCAGGAAGCTCCAAGTGCTATCTTTATGATAAGATGATTCATAAAGCAGACGCTACAGGTGTAAAGGCACAGAAACATATATTCGTGAATTTGGTAAGTTCTACTTCCTTGTTCAACTTGCTTAAGTTTACCGTTATCTCTTGTATAAGGCGATAATCAGTAATTTAATTTTCTTTCCTTATCTTTGATAACTCTAGCGAAAGAGAGAGAGATGCGGTTTAACGTCCACTCGACACAAACTAGGTCATTTCGGGACTAACATGTGGTTAAATTTTATTTCAATAATTCGCTTGCGCGTAGGGGTCTTTAGCAGTGGGGGAAAACCGGAGGACCCGTAGAAAACCCACGAGGTTGGACAGGCGACCCTAGTCCTTGTCACGTACAACCGGGGATTCGAAACCACGCCAGTTGACTCAATGACAGGCCTTATGACACAGCGCGCATGTGCTAACCATTCGACCATCCAACTCAAGCAAAAATTAGTTAAAAAAATGTCCGTTAATATATTTAATAAGCTTTACACACGCAATTGTGTGTGCAATATGCTTTAAAACCAAATCAATGGTGTTCTCACAGGAACATAATTGGCATCATGCTTTGTCATAACGTTTAATAACCTCCATAAATAAAATCAAAGATGTCAAAATATTACAGAATTAATCATCGTCCCTTGTTGTAAATAATATGTTGACATTAAAGTTGCATTATGTAACATGTTAGATACAGACCTCGTCGTTGTTGCTATAATAGTTCAAAATTATTTTTTTTTAGCCAAATTAGTTTATTTTGATCCAAGTTATGAGTGTTTAACATTTTGACGAGATACAATTGTTACGATAATAAAAAAAAAGTCTTGATAATCATTTTACAGTGTTATCAAATGTCTATTGTTTTAATCCACGGCCATCCGATATCTTACTCTTCCGGACACCTGTTACCACTGTTTGTCGTGTATTTTGTACAAGAGGAGCAGTCCATTTGCTGATTACACTATTTTGCTTGAATACACTATTTTGCCTATAACGTTTTTTAGGACTTCGAATTCTGTCTTATGGTTTGGATTGTTCGTACTTGGTTTTATTTTATTTTAATTCTAGAGAGTTGATTATTGGCATGTCATGTGAATCAGTGCAAACTAATTTACATAACACTAGAAGGCTCAACAGGCTGATTTAGATCTTAAAAATGCATCTTTAATATTGTTCAAATGATATTCCATAATATATATTCAAAGACTTCCTATATCAGTCCACAGAATGAATAAATTATTATGTAATGTTTATATGTAACAATTACCAATTATAGGTAAACAGAATGTCGCCTTAGACAAACCTACTGCCCAAAGTTCTAATTGGAATAAACGGCAGGTTTCCTCAAAAGGCGTGGATGGTGTAAAAGACTCAAGCAATTTCCATACGGGTAAGAAAGCTTGGTGGTGTGTGGATCTTCAAAGAAAATATGAACTGAAGTGGCTGTTTATGTACAACCTTTTTGATCGTAAGTAGCTTGTGTATATCTCTGGTAATAATAACAGTCGGGTAAACTCGATTCATAGTGACCACGACAGCACAGTAGTTATGGATTATCATTTTTCTGATAATAACCGTTTTAATTAGTACAATACCTTGATTCTCTGTTAGTCGTGTGTGTTTGTGACCATTACTCTTAGTACAGCCTGATTACCTTGATTTTCTCTGTTACTCTTGTGTCTGTTTCCATTATTATTATTAGTACTACCGACTCTGATCACCAGAATACACGACCTACCGACTCTGATCACCAGAATACACGACCTACCGTCTCTCTATTATTCTTGTGTGTCTGTCAGTCTTCATTATCCCAGTCGGAGCAGGACAGTAGGACGTTAAACCCCATTTCATTGTGTGTCTGTGTCCATTACTATTGGTACTACCGACTCTAATTACCGGAATATATCACCTTGTTACTCCCTATTATCCTGGTCATGTCAATCACTATTTCTAATGTCCCGAAACGATATCGTCGTTTAAACAATCGAATGTTTGCAGCCTAACTGGTCCTATAACTATTTAAGATGGGCATACGGTATGCAGTTTTTTCTATTGTTCGTCGAATTACGTGCACGCCCATGAGTACACGGGAGGACCTCGGTTTTTCGTCACATCAGACCGACTTGTTGATTTGCCGTGCCGGAAAATTCCGATGAACTATTTCGGTCAACTCCTTCATACTCACAACTACTCCTGTACAACCGTACATTATGTATAGGTTACGTTTTGAACAGGGTCACTTAAAATGTTCCTAAAGGTAGATCAAACTGTCAAGGTATCTTTAACGTGAATGTCAATGTGTACACGCGGGACCCCAGTTTTTCCCCATCCGAACGACTAGACACGGTCTTTGTCAGGCCATACATCCTGACAAGGTGGAACAACGCCCGAAAATTACAAGAAACTTTTCGGCCAACACCAAAAGTTAGCGAGCCAGTGATTTACTCAATCTGATTAAAATACAGATCTATATTTCGTTTCGTTTTTTATACTTTCGATGGTCTCTACTATATGAAGATCTAACAGGTTGTAGTGGAGGGTCGCGTCGGGGTCATACGAGCGGCTTTTGACCCTACAACTTCAGCGTTGATGTTTCTAGTGAGTTACCCACAGTTACCTGCACCTCACACCAAAAACTCGCCGTAATAGACCGTTTCATTGGCTATTCTCTCACATCATCCTAGTGTAGTAAAGACAAGTAAACGAAATTTTAAACTATAAAAAATGAAACGAAATAGGATCTGTGTTTTAATCAGATTGTGATTTACTCGGTGATCAGTGAGTCAACGTGGCTCCTAGGTGACGTGTACTCATTACCATGTTTGATAATGTTATTAGATAGATCAGTTATAAATTACATGTGTTTGCCAGAAATGAAATTGGGGTTCAGGTATTCTGAAGAGTAAGCATGACATGCCGCGTGTACAACATTCTTTGTTACGGGTATGTACATTCCCATAAACAGCTGACACAACATTCCATATGGGGAGTTCGTGGTTTGTTGTACTTTTGTATTCCGGGAGATGATCCGTTGATCCGGAGAATTTTCTTGTATAAATTAATTTATGTTTTTGTAGATCCATACATGAATAAAAGATTTATGGGATTTGAAGTACGGCAAGGAACAAAATGTGGGCGTACCGCTTCCGGCTTTCGATCTGCAAAACTGTGCCATAAAGATACACAGTCGACAAATGCTCTGAATCAGGCATTAAGTTTGAAGCACGATATGTTTTTGTTAATAACCCAAATGATTATCTCCATTTATATGAGGTGGAAGTTATTTCTACATAATGTGAATTACAGAGAACTGTTTAAAGTTTTAAATTCGATAAATTATAAAGATTTCTTGTTCGCTAACTTCCTTATATATAATTATGATGTTTTCATACATATGACCACTAACTTGTTGTACAAAACTTTACATCCTATAATTATGATCATTCTAGGTGTTTAATCTATGTATACTTTCAATGATGGATGTAATGATACAATACCATCGTATCTTATCATGACTTGGATATGTCTTTCACGTGATTTTATGTGTCATTTGGTTTAATTCTGATCTTAAATATATTTTATATTGTCGTCGCCCCTATGTGTGTGTCGCTGATCGTCTTGAAACTTTACATACTTATTCCTTTTACCTTAAGGATTATCCCTTTTGTTTTTGGTGCATTCGCGACCCCCAGGGGCAATTTCTTGTATTTGTTAGTCGTCTACAGGCACTTTGCATACTTATTCCTTATACCCTAAGGAACATCGCTATTGTTAGTGGTGCATGCCCAACCCCCAGGGGCAGAACCACGCCCATTTTCTTTCTGTGTGGCGCCTACAGGTCGCAATTCTTAATCGATTGTCTTGAAAACCTTTCATACTTATTCCTTATGCCCTAAGGATGACCTCTATTATTTCTGGTGCATACCCAACCCCTGGAACAGAGCCACGCCCAATTTGTATGTGTGCGTCTGTGCTTCGCCTACAGACCGTAATTCTTAACAGATCCTTTTGAAACTCTGCATACCTATTCCTTATACCCTACGGATGATCCCTATTTTCATGTGGACGCATATTGCCGTTGGCCCTGTCCTTCTATCCGTCCGTCCGTCCTTGTGTCCGTTCACATTTGTTTGTGGGCAGGGGGGGGGGAGGCTGGCAGTGCCGACCATAGTTATAATATACCTACTGTTTGTAATAGACAGCAGTCAGAGATCATCATGTGAACTATTGATTTGAGGACGTGGCACCCTGCACCCAGTCTTCTATAATGGGTAATGTTGTGACCTCTATCTGCCATATATTTTGTAATGACTTGCCCAATGGCTTACTTTCGTGGGGTCCCTGTAGTGTTCAGAGTTTGCTAGAGTGCGATTTTCTGTGCTAGAAAACTCGTTTGCGGTCGTCCAATTTTCAAACTTTTCTAGGAGGGAGCAGTGACGGATCATGGCGAAGGAAACAGAGGCAAATATCTTGGGCCCGGCGATTTGGTGACAATTTTTTTTTATATTTTGTAGAAAAAATTAATGAAGACCCATTTCCCAAAAATTGTGAAACATAGTGGCCCTTTTCGATGAATTTTTAATATTATTAGGTAGGGGCAGCATCGGTTCGGAGAGAAAAAAAATGATATCAACGATTCCACATTGGGTGGGTTGGCAGTGAGAAGTATATGATCCCCCCGGGATATACTCCACAGACCACCATTACAGGTCGAAATTTCAAAAAATTTCTCGGGGACGGACCCCCGGACCACCTAACCCTGACAGGAGAGACCTCCCTAGGGTATCATCTTGTCACTGGGGCCCGGCAGTTTGGCAGTGTCATGATCCGTCACTGTGGAGGTCCCCGGTACCCCCCTTCGTCCGGTTGGAGAAAACCCTTGCGCCCCCCTCCCCTGACCCCGCAGTCAGGCTACAAGCCTGCTTCATACTTAAAAATTCGCCGCGATGTTTTTCGTCTCATCTAGTTAATGATACCGAACTGGTGGGTTCGAATTGCCAAGTTGCGATAATTTAGTTGTGTCCGATCAACGTCAAAATCGACTGGGGTCCAATACAGCGTGGGTGAGTCGAAAAACTCATGATTTCGCTGCTATATAAATACTAATTTATATAAAGCGGCCATTGTAGATTCCATAAATTCCCGAACCGAGAGTATATCCAGTAATCCGGCAGAACTATGGTTGAACCTGGAGATTGTATACAAAGTTTTTTTAAATTTTTTTTATGATTGATTTTAGTAGCCTAGGGTGTCCCCTTTCAGAATCTGCAGGGTTTGGCGACCGGTCTACATGTGTTTGTAGTTTATGCACATATTTATATAAAGCGGCCATTGTAGACTCCATAAATTCCCGAACCGAGAGTGTATCCAGTAATCCGGCAGAACTATGGTTGAACCTGGAGATTGTATACAAAGTTTTTTTTTATGATTGATTTTAGTAGCCTAGGGTGTCCCCTTTCAGAATCTGCAGGGTTTGGCGACCGGTCTACATGTGTTTGTAGTTTATGCACATATTTAGCGTGCGGCAATCTTACAAATTCCCTAAAAAACACAGAAATTCACGATTAGAAAGGGACTCCAAGATACGCAATAACTAATTTAGGGACCCCTGAAACTACCACACCCCTTTTCAGACCATCCCTGAAAAAGGAGGGGAAAGATGGGATGTTAAAACATGTTGCACAAATTCCCACATTAAATCAATTATCAGTAAATATACGCAATATAAACTAATAAATCGTATATTTTTTTACAGCTACAAATGAAAATGTTTCCGTTTTGTCCAATAAACAATTTATTGTTAGTTCGAGCAGAAAGATATGGTATATTATTTTACAGCTACAATTGAAAATGTTTCCGTTTTGTCCAGTGAACAATTTATTGTTAATTCACCTAGAAAGATATGGTATATTATTGTACAGCTACAAACGAAATTGTTTCCGTTTTATCCAATAAACAATTTACTGTTAGTTTGCCTAGAATGATATGGTGTTGAAACGTTTCCGTATTACATGGTAAGCCTTAAATTATCAAATAAATTAACAATCCGTATATTGATCAAGTATTTTACAGCCACACCTAAGTTTCCGTTTAATATTCCAATAAATATTTTTTGAGAACGACAGGAAAGTGCGACAGGCAGCGCCGAGTAAAGACTAACAGAGGCCATAAACACGTAACAAATTTTGGTGTCCCTATATAGGCCTATATGTAATTCCAAATATAAACAATCATAAACCATAAGATACATTTTTATTTTTTTTTTAAATGAGGTTTTATACACATCACAATTGTAGTAATATCGGACTTCCTTGTTATGTTTCCTTTGTGGTCGTAACAAAAACTACAGGTTAGTTTTATACACATGAGGTTTTATACACATCACACTTGTAGTAATATCGGACTTCCTTGTTATGTTTCCTTTGTGGTTGTATACAAAATTAAAGGTTAGTTCGTGTCTACAGCTTTATTATTAAACTGGTTGGCTTCGATGTTCCTCGTTCTCAATAAAGCATAGATGATAGAAGCTCGGGATATCTGATGAATTTCGCTCAATACCCTCTTTTATAACCCCCTAATTTCTGTCATAGACTGACCTTGACCTTAATTTCCTTCCTAAATATGGAATAAAGATCCCCATTCTCCAAAGACCGAGGGGAGAACGTTACCTTATTTAGTCTATCAAACAGATGTCATAAACAAAATAGAATTTGATGGATATTTTGACATGGTAAGGATTGTGCCAAAATATCACTGTTTTTTATACGCCGACATTTTCATGTGGACGTATATTGTCGTCGCCCCTGTCCGTCCGGACGGACACAATTTGTTTGTGGACACTCTACAGAGCAAAATTTTTATCCGATTTTGACGAAACTGAAAATATAGCTCTATCTCCCAAAGATCTCGGTTCCTTTCGATATTGGCATATATCGGACGATAACTTCATGGATTATAGCCCCCCACCCCCGCCCCGATTATACGAAAAATCACGTTTTTAGCTTGTGGTCACTCTAGAGGTCACAATTTTTATCCGATTGAATATACCACCGTTATACCCTAATGACGGCTGAGTTCGAATTTCGTGAAAATTGGACAAAAACTGCCGGACAAAATGGCCGCCCCTCGGATGCAAATAGTGTAAATATATGGTATCAAGGTTGTTGACCCTCTAGAAGTCACAATGTTGATCCGATTTTGATGAAACTTGAAATATATCTTTATAACTCAAAGATCTTGGTTTCCGTCGATATTCGCGCATATCAGATTGTAACTTCCTGAATTACGGCCCTTGATTTTTTTGTTTAGCTTGTTCTCTATCCATCTCTTGCAAAATGTGGGCGTATCCTGCCTGGCAGCCGCTGGTTATATATAAATTTTAGATATAAAATTAATATTTTGTGTGAAACAGGTGTCCTGGAAGCAAACGGGTTCACTGACATCAAATATCTGGTTCTACAGATTTGTGCATAGGGTTATATGTACCAACCACGAGCCACGAGAGAATAATTCCCTTCCCAGATAAATCCTATGACGAACAAACCTTGAAAATTCCAATATACTATTTATTTTTAGTTCGAGGAAAAAGTGCTACAGGTGGTAAGCCATATTTAAAGTTGCCTGTGGTAACTATCGGTTTAGATGATACCAGCCACCAAGGACGGACTAGGGACCGTGAGGGGTCTATACTCTATTGGTGTGTGTGTGTCTGTGTGTGTGTGTGTGTGTGTGTGTGTGTGCATGGGTGGGGGGGGGGCTCTCCAACCACGCGCAAATGATGTCTGTAAATGGTGCTTTCTAGAGTATACCCTGGTGTTTTTAACTTATGCATATATATAACATGCGGCAAGCTTAGCAATTCATCAAAAGCAACATAAATTCATGAATAAAAGGGGACCCCCAACTACACACACAGCGGTGTGTGTGTGTGTGTGTGTGTGTGTGTGGGTGGGTGGGTGGGGGGGGGTTCACCTAACTCCCCTCCCTCCAGGGAAAAAATTAGTCGGTTGCAAAACAAAATAATTTGTTTGTGGGCAGGGGGGGGGGGGGGAGGCTGGCAGTGCCGACCATAGTTATAATATACCTACTGTTTGTAATAGACAGCAGTCAGAGATCATCATGTGAACTATTGATTTGAGGACGTGGCACCCTGCACCCAGTCTTCTATAATGGGTAATGTTGTGACCTCTATCTGCCATATATTTTGTAATGACTTGCCCAATGGCTTACTTTCGTGGGGTCCCTGTAGTGTTCAGAGTTTGCTAGAGTGCGATTTTCTGTGCTAGAAAACTCGTTTGCGGTCGTCCAATTTTCAAACTTTTCTAGGAGGGAGCAGTGACGGATCATGGCGAAGGCAACAGAGGCAAATATCTTGGGCCCGGCGATTTGGTGACAATTTTTTTTTATATTTTGTAGAAAAAATTAATGAAGACCCATTTCCCAAAAATCGTGAAACATAGTGGCCCTTTTCGATGAATTTTGATATTATTAGGTAGGGGCAGCATCGGTTCGGAGAGAAAAAAAATGATATCAACGATTCCACATTGGGTGGGTTGGCAGTGAGAAGTATATGATCCCCCCGGGATATACTCCACAGACCACCATTACAGGTCGAAATTTCAAAAAATTTCTCGGGGACGGACCCCCGGACCACCTAACCCTGACAGGAGAGACCTCCCTAGGGTATCATCTTGTCACTGGGGCCCGGCAGTTTGGCAGTGTCATGATCCGTCACTGTGGAGGTCCCCGGTACCCCCCTTCGTCCGGTTGGAGAAAACCCTTGCGCCCTCCTCCCCTGACCCCGCAGTCAGGCTACAAGCCTGCTTCATACTTAAAAATTCGCCGCGATGTTTTTCGTCTCATCTAGTTAATGATACCGAACTGGTGGGTTCGAATTGCCAAGTTGCGATAATTTAGTTGTGTCCGATCAACGTCAAAATCGACTGGTTCCAATACAGCGTGGGTGAGTCGAAAAACTCATGATTTCGCTGCTATATAAATACTAATTTATATAAAGCGGCCATTGTAGATTCCATAAATTCCCGAACCGAGAGTATATCCAGTAATCCGGCAGAACTATGGTTGAACCTGGAGATTGTATACAAAAATTTTTTTTATGATTGATTTTAGTAGCCTAGGGTGTCCCCTTTCAGAATCTGCAGGGTTTGGCGACCGGTCTACATGTGTTTGTAGTTTATGCACATATTTATATAAAGCGGCCATTGTAGACTCCATAAATTCCCGAACCGAGAGTGTATCCAGTAATCCGGCAGAACTATGGTTGAACCTGGAGATTGTATACAAAGTTTTTTTTTTATGATTGATTTTAGTAGCCTAGGGTGTCCCCTTTCAGAATCTGCAGGGTTTGGCGACCGGTCTACATGTGTTTGTAGTTTATGCACATATTTAGCGTGCGGCAATCTTACAAATTCCCTAAAAAACACAGAAATTCACGATTAGAAAGGGACTCCAAGATACGCAATAACTAATTTAGGGACCCCTGAAACTACCACACCCCTTTTCAGACCATCCCTGAAAAAGGAGGGGAAAGATGGGATGTTAAAACATGTTGCACAAATTCCCACATTGTCAGCCATTGTGAAACTCATCTAAAAAAATATTATCCCAGATGGTGTAAATTTTCAACGGTAATCAAAATAGAATCCTTAATGGGATGGTTTTCAGGGTTACTAAATTCTGTTTTGGGTTCCTTTTTGGTGCAATTTTCTTCATTTGGTGTGTCTTGCAACATTTTCACCGGGGTAAAAGTGGTTTCGATTTATCCAGTTGTTAAGAATTTGCGCCCTAATATTAGCTCAGAAATGGTTATGCAATTCGTGTTTATAGCCCTTGTATCAATTCCAGGGGTGGACTAGAAAGGAGAATTATAGCTTCAGGGATCTTTAAACTAGTTAAGGTATATGTGTAGTCAGGGGCTTACATAAAGATTTTGTGTTAGCAAAATGCGATCGACTGGTGCACATGTCCCTAATACGAGTGACGTAGCCAGGGGCCTAGCACCACAGGTGATTTTTTTCTAGGGGCCAGTAGCTGATCTAGAAGCTGGGAATAGGGGGTGGATGGTTCGAAAATCTAGGGCGCCATCCTCAATCATACCCCACAATGAATGTCAACAAAATACTGGCTATAACACTGAGCGTCCCGGTAGAACATAGATCGTATTGCCCATATAGTTGTTCGCCGATTGTGATCTCGATGGAAAGCAGTTTTATGTAAGCTGACATAAAGTTCATGTCATAAAAATGATGATTGTTATTGATTTTGTTATTAAAGTTATGTGAACGTTTAGGGCAGTGGCTATAACACTGAGCAACCTGAGAAAATTTTGAAAAATTGAATCAATATCCTAGCATTTGAGGTCATTGCTGGGAGCAAATTCTTGTGAACAAGAGAACCAGAAATGGAAGTCAATGAGACTGAATCTCGAATTCTGCACCTGTCAATTCTGTCTGTTTTGCAAGAGTTGTCAGAACATACCAGCAGTACTACTAACTGGGCAGTTCATTATAACCGTAAATATGATAGTGCTGAGACAGTATAAGACCACAGAGGTGTGGAAGAATGATAGAATCTAGGGGCGCAGGCGCGAAAAAATTTCAGATATGTAACTCTCCTTTTATAACACTATAGGGTTATTTTAAGTCTAAGAAAGGTTTTCTGTTTAATATAGAAATCTTTACCTACATGATGTGTGACAAAAACTAGGATGATGAAGTAGCTTGCATTACTCTGCTACTATCTTAGTCTAACTCACAGACACTTATGTCAGTACCCATTTCTGGAAAGTCCAGTCATCTCGTGCACGGATGAGTCCAATTAAATAGAATAATGTTGACGTTAAACGGTGCCTATATGAAACACTTACCCAAAAATGGTAATTGTCCCGCCCTAATAGATGACGCATTACATTTTCTATATAAGAAAGAGCGGGTTTGATTTACCCTCAAACAATCATTCGGAGCCCAGGGGATCACCATACCTATAGCCTCCTCGGCTTAGAGGCTATAGGGTGAACACATCATTCTAGCGCGAACGTTATGTAGAACTATCAAGAAGTATGTGGCTCTTGCCACGTTTAAGCCGTTAGGTCTGAGTTAGAAAGGATATTAAACTCAGACCGTGGATAATTTAATAACTCAAAAAGTAACTATCATAGATATTGTAGTTTCGTGTATGTAACCGTTGTAGTTTGCTGTATTCGTTAGATAAACTTAGTAACAACATAAACGGTGTTCCAGAGTCAATTAATTGATGATTGAAATAATTCATCCAACAACGTGAAGTCCAAGCAAGGTCCTAGACGATCATCTGTCCCCATAGTGTCACATCTAATTCCTTTTTGGTACCGCGACACAGGATAGTGTCACAGATAATTCCTTTTTGGTACCGCGACACAGGATAGTGTCACACTTTTAATATTTTGGGACTGGGTTAACGAGAGGATAAGAAATGGGACAAAATCTTGAGGCCTGTCCGTCAATTTCGTCTTTTTTGTGAGAGTAGAAATTACAACTCTACAGTCTGTCGCCCCACCCACTAGTGGCACTACTAACTGGGCGCTTCACTGTAACTGTGAATATGATAGTAATGAGATTCTATAAGACAGAGGAGTTGAAGAATGATGACAACAGAATTCAGCGCTGTAGGCGCGAAAAAAATTTAGATTATGTAACTGAGCTTTTAATTTTTGGGGACGTATTTCTGAAACAAACTATGCTTCCGATAGCTTCTTACCAACTGTTCGACTAATGTTATTCGTATGACAATCAATAATATAATTTGAATTATGAAAATCTTCGTAACAAGCTCTCTCAATTTCTTAGACCAACATACCCATAACAGGGAAATTCTTTTTTCAAACATGACAAGTTGACTGGGTTATTTTATACTATACCGTTGTAATTTAGGTGCACGGATGCACACAAAATTTAAACTTTGGCATTGTTTAACTCATTTATTCATTAAGTCTGAGACCGACTCCCGTGAGCACTTATTTTGAGATCGACTATGTGGCGTAAGAAATTTAGGTGCACGTATATTAAGTATTTGCGATTTTTCCCTTCTATTCTGGCGTTGTTTGTTTACCTTATTAATTTATTTCGTCACTCGCCGATGCATAATTTTGAGACCAACTGTAGTGACTGCATTTATTTTGCAAGAACATTGGTACGTTGTTGACACCCTGTGCTATCCAAGCATAGCTTAAACCTAGGTTATCTAGAATAGTTTTAACGTGAGTTGCCCAGGTTATCCTACCAGCCAGATGTAGATCAAAAAGCATTTTATAACACGCCTTTGGATACCTATTGCGCAGGCATTTTCAAAATTTTATGCCAATACTTAATTAAATTAAGCTTAAACAACACATTAAGTGGTAGTCTACGTCCGGCCTAACTCACCGTAAACGGCAGCATTTCCTGTTGTAGAACTAACTGATAATATTCTCTTACAAAATTTTAAATTTACTGATTCCAGACATTTATAATCTGTGTAACCCCAGATTTCTGAACCGTAGCTTAATATTGATGTAACCATTCTGTCAAACAGATATAAAGAGTCCTTTACATTAATGTTCGCTGTATCATAAGGCCTGTCATTGAGTCAACTGGCGTGGTTTCGAATCCCCGGTTGTACGTGACAAGGAGTAGGGTCGCCTGTCCAACCTCGTGGGTTTTCTCCGGGTCCTCCGGTTTCCTCCCACTGCTAAAGACCCCTACGAGCAAGCAAATTATTGAAATAAAATTAAACCATATGTTAGTCCCGAAATGACCTAGTTTGTGTCGAGTGGACGTTAAACCCCATTTCCCTCTCTCTTTCTCTCACATTAATGTTATTTTTACAACAAAATTTATACAAAAGATTCATGGCTTTTTCGCCCTGCTGGGATAAGTTGTTACAGGATTTACCCCATATTAATTTAGGAGTAAATAGAATACCTAGATATTTATATGCTGAAATTTGTCACTACCGGATAGAAATACTTATTAGGTTGAAAAATTACCGTGTAACTATAAGAATACCATAAAATCTAAGGAGGAATTCGAGAAATTAATCTGAACGAAATCCCGAAATGTCTAGAATCACTTCGCTTGGTTTGAGATCTCGTCGTGTCTCGCGCGAGCGGCAGAGAATTCAATAATGTATTCTAAATATAGATTATTTACCTAATTATTTCTCTAGTAAGGACAATATGTCACCCATGCCAGTGTTGAATCACTGACAAGGGGAAACCACGCCCGAAAATCTAAATGAACTTTCTCGGCCAATGGCAGGGATCGAACACCCGACCTCCAGGCTAGCGAGCCAGCGTCTTACCCACTTAGTCACGTGATCCCCTTCTTTCTCTAAAGTACGTAATTATGAATGTGCCAGGAAATAACTGATAGATTCACAGAGCCATAGAACCATATTTTCCAGTGATGTATAACACGATAACTGGAATTTCGTATTAAGACCCGTTTTTCTGACATTTTAATCCCTCGGCACCACCCCACACCCCTCTCTAAATTTTAGTACAGGCTAATTAATTAGCTTTTTCTAAAAAAAAAAGTATAATCATTGTGAGCAACAAATAATAGATATACATGTAGGCTACTTAAAGAGAGGAAGAGTATACATCAACGTGCTTTTCACTGATATGTAACATGATATCCTCAATATCGTATTATGACCCGTATTTTGACATTGCATACCCTCCCCTATCCGTAATCATGGTAATATAGTTTAGTACCATCCAAATTTGATCGTTTTTTCAAGGTAAGTAAATATCTTATAGGTTGATTTCCTCTTATTGTGTGCTGACTTATAGTGTGTCAGGTTGATCTCGGTCTCGTATATGTTAATAGGTCACGTGATATCTTACATTTGCATATCATAGTTAGTGCTATGCGTAAGATGATATGTAGAAAGCGTGAAGATCAATGAAAAACGGCAGAACGCAAATGTAAAATGTAATGAGGTAAATTGTAAATTGTAGACACGCCAAAAACAGCCTTTTCTAATCAAACATTTGTCATTTGACACATTACATTTAACGTTTTACATTTAACTTTGGCCTTAGAGGTATTTTGACTTCATCATTACTGGTTTTAGGACAATGTACATTTTACATATAATCAATGGAAAATATCCCATGGATTTAATAGCTCTAAGCTCTTGCATAATGTATGTTTAACATTGAAGTCAATAGGGAAAGTAATGGTGGTCTGCATCCAACGAAGAAAAACGAGTTACGTCCCTTTTCAGAAGGTTCGCGCCAAAACCATAACATGACTACAGAACAAAGGTAAGTTTATTCGTTTAATGATTTCCATTCCTGACAAATCCTTATTTAAGTAAAATATATGTGTACTATTACATGTATATTAATTGAGACATGTGCCTACATCCCACCAGCTTTCTGAGTCTTTGATTCGCCGAAAAGTGTTTGTATATCTCACGATATTCATTATGATATGCTTTTGAGGAAGAGGTTGCCACAACATTTATTGCTCAATCTGTGGTAAGCTTTCACAGTGGTTCACACCCACGAAAATTTGTGAATAAGTTATAACCGGTCAATAAGACGAGAACTGACAGACTCAATGGGGAAATAAATGATGTACAGTGGCCAGAGTGTTCAGTGAATAGATGTTATATAATAAATAGAGTTACCGTTACACTACAGTGTTAGTTACAGCTTGTGAATGGGCCTCCCTAATCAGTGCATGACATTTAAGCGAATGACGAATACAATGAATTGATTAATCAATAACCACTCCATATTTAGGCCAATATAATTCAAATAGCCTACAGTATATAGAGTTTAATAAATATCGACTTATATTTTCGTTATTAGCGGTGACCCCGCCATCGATCCACTAGTAAAAATTATATTGATGATATATAAATCTAGGAATAAGTAACTGGAATGATAAACCGAGTCTATATATGATTTATTATTTTCTTAATAACAAATATATTCACGGGAAGAATAACACAGATAGATTCACTGTCATTCGTCCGTCCAGTTAATTCCGTCATTTCTAAGTAACGTTATTCCTCCAGTGAACCTGGATTCTATTTTTGAATTGTGAGATACCCTCTCACCGTCCCATATAATAACTTTTCATCTTCAACGGAATTATCAGTGAAATGAAATTCGATCGTTTGTCTATTATCGCTCGTTACTTCAGTCAGTTATAAACAAGGATAACTCGTGTCTGTCATCACTTCCCGTTTCTTCACTTGCTTGTTACACATCTCCCGTAGCAATGATCGTTGTGTTAAAATTATATTTGGAATGTATTTAACCAGTTCTATCACATATGTAATAATGACTGACACCAAAATTGTCCTTTAACTCCGAACATGTTATCAAGGTCTTCTCTCATAGCATAATGAATAGCGTATGCCCGTCTTCATTAGCCCAGTTCGGAGCAAAACAGTAGGACTTTAAACCCCATTTCATTTCATTTTCTGTTCCCTGGTCAATTTTCATCCAATTGAAATGAAATATTAATTACATCAAAAAAGAAAAATTAAGTCAATATTTATTAAACTCAATACTGTGGTTGAATTATTGCAAAGAAATTCCTCCTCATTCGCTTGTCATTCGTCATGCGTATGCAATACGTTACTATGAATAGACATTTATTACATGTAGCACGGACTTGGTGACCAAATAATGATGATTGTCATCTTTAACAGGTTTATCATATAGTTATATGTACATGACTAACAATTATATATAGATGCATAACTCTGGTTTATATACAATACACATTTAGTAGGCGTATTTTATATTGGCCTAGATAGTTCTATTAACAGTTCAAATATTAAATGTAGTATTGAACGTTTGTGTGTTTCAGTATAAAAAAAAGAAGAACTATAGAAGATTTAGAAACAGAGATCAAAGCTCCTTGGGAGCAGGGCGGCTTCGATGCACGCCCTGCTCCTGAAGAGCAGAGATGCAGTAGAACCCGTCCATGTGACAGTCTGGATTCGAAGAGCTGGTTTGTATTTTAAGTTACCACATTATAATGTTGTCGTATCCTAGTTAACATTGGTTTACTTCATTTTGGTTAGCGTCCAATAATGGTATAATTTTGCGCTTAAATTTGCGTTACTTTTACGTCAGAATGGTTATACACTTATTACTTTTACGTCAGAATGGTTATATGATTTCCCAACCAATTATTTTCGCTTTGAATTCAGTCATTATCACATATGTGATAGAACTGGTTAAACACATTCCAAATATAATTTTAACAGAGATCATTGCTCCGATAGATGCGTTATAAAGCTTTCAAGAAAGGAAAGTGACGAACGCAAAAGGAAAACACGAGTTATCCTTCTATATAACTGACTGAAGTGACGAGTGATAATAGATACATGGGCGAATTTCTGCTCACTAATAATTCCTTAGAAGACCAAAAGTTGTTGTGTGAGACTGTGAGAGGATATCTGACAATTCATAAAAAGAATTGACTGTCACTAGATAAGAGAACACGAAAGATAAATAGAAAAAGTCTGTGCATTACCAGGTTTTTATAAAGTATAGAATGAAAAAAAAAACCCAAGGGAATGTATGGAACTATTTCTATTTTTCTTGTGTTCTCTGATCTAATGACATTCAATTACTTTTTTAAATTGTCAGATATCCTCTTACAGTCTCATATAACAACTTTTGGTCTTGAAGGAATTATTAGTTAGCAGAAATTTGCCCATGTATCTATTATCACTCGTTACTTCAGTCGTGTTTTTTTTTTGCGTTCGTCACTTCCGATTGTTGAAGCCTTTATTATGCATCTATCGTAGCAATGATCCCTGAGTTAAATTTATATTTGGAACATGTTTAACCAGTTTTATCACATATGTGATAATGACTGACATCAATATTGTCCTTTAAATAACCATACCAATGTGTGTACATTTTAACAATTGATATTTAGTTTGTTAATTTTCTGTTTGGCAATTTGACAGTACTGATTCTTGTTGAAAAAGTTACAATAAAACGGTCTTGGCCTATGCGAAAATGTTCACCTAACGATGGATTGCCATCCTTATGGAAGGGCAGTGATTCAGATTTTATCGGTGGTGTAGAATTTTATAGTTTTGTGTTGGAACTTGATAGAATACGGCTTAATCTTCAATTTACTTAAATAATTAAGAGATTTATGATGAATTATTTTTAGTTCACAACACGTGAACAAAAATATAGAAATAGCCATTATATACATGAGTTTTACATGAAATTTTTAAATTAGCGTATTTGATATTGTAATTTTCGGTATAAAATTCATATTCATGAAAATGGCATTAAGTTTAGATTATTTCATCCATTTACATGAAGGGTCTATTTGCAGTTGTTTTTTTAATGATATCTTAAGAGTTAATAATTGCAACCTCAAGAGTATTTACAGACAGAATATTGACAAATAAAATGGGTGTGGCACCACCCAAGGGGATTGGATCATGCACCAAAATCAATAACTGCCGTCCTTAGGGTATAAGGAATAAATATATTAAGTTCCTAGATAATCCATTCAGAATTGTGGCCTTAGATGCTGAACAGAAAAATTGGGCGTGGCTCTGTCTTTGGGAGTTCTGACATGCACCAAAATCAATTTTGCCGTCCTTAGGCTACACATGCCAAGGTCCATGATGATCCAGACATGCACCAAAATCAATTGCCGCCCTTAGGCTTTAAGGAATGCATAATCCATGTTCAAAGACGATTCATTAAAAATTGTGGCCTTCAGATGCTGAACACAAAAATTGGGCGTGGCTCTGTCCTTTGGAGTTCTGACATGCAACACAGACACACAAAGAAAAAATGAGTGTGGCTCTGCTCCTGAGGTCAGGCATTCACCAAAAACAATAGGGATCATCCCTAGGGTATAAGGAATACATATGTAAAGTTTCAAGAGGATCTGTTAAGAAATGAAATGAAATGGGGTTTAATGTCCTGCTGTTCTGTTCCAACTTGGCTAATGAAGACGGGCATATGCCATATGACGAAAATTTTGCCCGGTCTGCTGCACTAGGTGGTGGACCCTATAGAGGTCATAATTTTTATCCGATTTAAGAAAAAAGTATAATTATATCACCGTTACACCGTAGGGACGGCTGAGTTCGAATTTCGTAAAAATCGGCCCAAAACTGACAGCCAAAATGGCCGCCGTTCATTCTCAAATAGCGTAAAAATATGGTATATCAAGGTTATGGACCCTATAAAGGTCACAATTTTTATCCGATTTTGTTGAAACTTGAAATGTAACTTTATAACCTAAAGATCTCGTTTCCTTTCGATATTCGCGCATATCTGACCGTAACCTCCTTAATTATGGCCCCCGATTGTACGAAAAATCGCGTTTTTAGCTTGTGGACCCTATAGAGGTCATAATTGTTATCCGATTAAAAAAAAAAACGTTTGAATATATCACCATTACACCCTAAGGATAGTTGAGTTCGAATTTCGTAAATATTGGACCAAAACTGACAGACAAAATGGCCGCCCCTCGTACTCAAATAGTGTAAAAATATGGTATATCAATGTTGTGGTCTGTGGACCCTCTAGAGGTCACAATTTTCTTTTGATTTTTATGAAACTTGAAATGTAAGTTAATAACCCAAAGATCTTGGTTCCTTTCGATATTCGGCATATCGGATAGTAACTTCCTTAATTATGGCCCTTGATTGTACGAAAAATCGCGTTTTTAACTTGCGGTCCTTGTAGAGGTCCCAATTCGTATCTGATTTTAAAAAAATGTGTGAATATATCACCATTACACACTAAGATCATGGATCCTTTTGCTAATCATGGATACCCGAACTTAACTTCCTGGATTATGGCTCCCGATTGTTCGAAAAATGGTATGTTTGCTTGCGGATTCTCTAGAGATCACAATATTTTTTCCGATTTAAAAAAACGTTTAAATATTTCACCATTCCACCATAATGAAGGTTGAATTCGAATTTCGGGAAAATCGAAATGAAACTGCCCAACAAAATGGCCGCTATTTGTACGCAAATTGTCTAAAAGTATGCAATACGAAGGTTGTCGACCCTCTAGAGGTCACAATTTTTGTCCGATTCTGGTGAAACTTAAATCATATCTTTATATCCCAAAGATATCAGTCTCTTTTGATATTTGCGCATTTCAGACCATAACTTTCTGGATTATTGCCCCTGATTGTACAAAAAATCCCGTTTGTTTTTAGCTTGTTCTCTATCCATCTCTTGCAAAATGTGGGCGTATCCTGCCTGGCAGCCGCTGGTTTTTATTGCCAACGACCATCGCAGCGATATGATCGCTCAAGTCGTTGCTTCGTCGGCAAAAAGTTCTGTAATGTGCTCACCTCGGTGACAAGTCACACCGCAACCAAGGAAATAAAATCCCCTATTAAACCAATCATGTTTGGTTATTTTTCTCATGTGAACTAACCACACACACGGTTCCGCGGATATTTTAATGTTAAATGTTTATGTGCCTGAGGTAATTTAAATCATCTGACCCGGGCCTCATGGTTATTTAGCCAGCGCCCTATTCACTGAACCACTGTCAAAAAAGGTAAACTCCTGGGCCCTGTTTCACAAAAACTTAAATTTTCTTAAAATCGTCTTAGATGCGTTTCACAAAACGATTTTAAGCATTTTAGATAAAATCCACTAAAATAATATTGCAAGTTAAAATTGTATCTTAACTTAAAATAGTGGCGTTTCACAAAACTATTTTAGGGATAATTTTAACAAAAATCAATTTTAACTTAGGACAGCCGTCACCCTCTCCTAACTTAAAATCATGACATTAAGAAACATTATTAGAGCTACGTTGTGAGATCTATTGCGACATATAGATGTATTTGGAATAATGATAATATTGCCAATGGCCCGTGTTATATAATTTAAACATACTATCATTCACAAAAATATTTTTCATTCAATTTCTTTTCATTGCATGGGAAATATAGCTGCGCCTCACACGTTTATTTTATTGTAGGCAATATAAGCAATTAGATGACGCCCCAAATTAAATCCCCAAGAACAAAAATCCCTCAAAACCCCAGAAAACAAAACTCTTTGTTACTATTTTATATATTACCATGATTCAAGTATAAATTATACTATTTTCAATAATTAATTGACCCCCCCCCCCCAAAAAAAAAACCCTAAAAAAAAATATCTAAAACCCACTTCATATCTAATGTCTAAAAATAGGCCTACAATTGTTTAAAGAGAGAGAGAGAGAGGGGGGGGGTAACGTCCACTAGACACAAACTAGATCATTTCATGACTAACACATGCTTCAATTTTATTTCAATAATTCGCTTGTGCGTAGGGGTCTTTAGTAGTGAGAGAAAACCCACGAGGCTGGACGGGCGACCCAATCCCTGTCACGTACAACCGGGGAATCGAAACCCCGTCAGTCCTATAATACTAGATATGGCATATGCAAAGTATTTATGGTTTTGGGGTTATGATGATTTATATAGGAGCCATGGGTATTTTAAATTGGGATAAAATCATTTTAATTTGGTATATAAGATAGATAGGCATTATCCAATAAGGAGTGTGGCACTTTGGCTTTTTCAAATTATTATTGAAAGGGTCCATGGGACTGACATTTCAAATCTAGGCATCGGAACATTGGTTATTTCGTGTATTAGTTTAAAAGTTATTAAATACTTTTAAAAATCGTCAATACTTTAGTCTAGACTAATCGTTTGAGTCAGAAATATACTTATTTATTTCATCTCTCTACGACTGTCTGACCATGTGCAGACATTGTTACAGCGTATGAAACCATTCTCATTGGTATTGTATATAATGGTTAGTTCAACCTGGCAACAGTTTTCAGTTCGGAAGTGTGTATGCTTACACCCAAAGTGCCCTCACCGGAATTGTGCACTGCGCGAGCGCAAGTAATTTAAACTAAAATCTATTAAACTTGAATTTTAAGTTACAATCGATCTTCGTGAAACGCATAAAATTTAAAATTTCAGTTTGATTTTAGTTAAAATCTATTTTAGTGAAACAGGGCCCAGAACAGATGATTGCGGAAAACTGAATGGCACAATAATTCCTGCTATTCCAAGCCGTGAGTACAGCAACTTGCCAGGATCGGACCTGAAATCATAGTTAGTTAGCCAGTGCCTTAGTCGCTGAGCCACTATCAAAGAGGTAAACTCTTGAACGGATGGTTGCGTAACAAAAAATTGCACAAAAGAACAACTCTAAGATTGGTTCTAGACACTGTTTCACCGATTTGAAATGACTAAAAATTTTATCCATCAGTCAATTTTGTGATTTGGATTCCCAGCTCGTCATCAGATCTGCGGGTCCTCTGCCTGGTTTCCTCTCGCTACTAAAGATCCCTACGCGAAATTGAATTAAAAAAAAAATATATTGAACCATATGTAAGTCCTAATCCAAGTTTGTGTCGAGTGGACTTTAAACCCCAACACTCTCTCTTTCAATTTCGATTTCAAAAGATTGATGACGTCTGTCATTGAGTCAACTGGCGTGGTTTCGATTCCCCGGTTGTACGTGACGAGGAGTAGGGTCGCCTGTCCATCCTCGTGGGTTTTCTCCGGGTCCTCCGGTTTCCTCCCACTAAAGACCCCTACGCGCAAGCGAATTATTGAAATAAAATTGAATCATATGTTAGTCCCGAAAAGAGCTAGTTTGTGTCGAATGGATTTGTATTTGTTTGTCGTCTACAGGCCGCATTCCTTAACATATCTTGAAACTTTGCATACTTATTCTTTGTACCCTAAGGAACACCCCTATAGTTTGTGGTGCATGCCCAACCCCCATGGGCAGAGCCATGCCCACTTTCTTTGCGTCTGTCTGTGTGTCGCCTGGGGCAGAGCCACTCCCAATTTTTGCCTTTAGTGCCCGGCCACAATTCTGATTGGATTTTCTTGGAACTTGGTATACTTAAGCCTTATACCCTGAGGACGGCAACTGTTGATGTTGGTGCACGATCACCCCCCCCCCTCCATTTCTGCAGTGTCACCCCCACCTTTTGCTGACACTTTGTAAATGATATACATGTTGCAATTATTAACAGATTTGGATCCAATTCGGAATGATCCAGCATAGGGTTGTACCTATATATATTGGTCCATGTCCAACTCCCAGGGGAAGAGCCACGCCCAATTTTTGTGATTTTTTGTCTGCAGACTGGAATTCTAAATGGATCATCTTGAATAATAAATAATAATCACAAATTTGACAGAAATCATTTAATAACAAAGCAGCGATCGCCATTGGGTTCACATTGGTTTCGGAAAAGGGGAATAACTCCATAACTAAAAGCCACGTGATGCTGAAAATCAATAGGATGCATCCTCTCGTGACCCCAGTGCTTCTCACCAAGAAACGACCTTGAACCTACCTCCTCATGGGAAACTGACACTCGCATTAATAACAAGTAAACTAAACGATGTTTTAATCAATTCGGAAAAGATGAATCACGTGCAATATAGTCTAATGTGCGATGCGGGTTCGAGCTGTACAGGGACATATTATTTTGTTAATTTCGGTCAAAAGTGTATATGTGTTAAATGGTTAATGAAAAAGTCGTCTCAATCACTAACTGCTAATGAAAATAGCACACCAGATTCGACAGTTGATCGTTATAAGGTCCATGATCGTGCCTTAAACGTTACAATACTAAAGTACCAACATATTTTAATAGATAAATTTTTTATATTCTCCCTTAATTTTAAATTTATTTTAAAAATCTGTCATTACAGGAACAAATCTAATGATCATATAAATGAAGGCAGTGGGGCACATTGTAGGCAAGAAACATCACAAGAAAATAGTGGACCGGGGCTCCTGCTACCTAATTCGCTTCCTCAAGTCCAAAAAGAAATTGTTTTCGAACCTGATGTGCCAAATGAGGAAGTGATACTTAAACATGAAAAATATATTAAACATGAACATGAAAAATATATTCAAAAAATTTTGTTTGACGACAACATTGTCGTAGAACCTAAACGACTAATATTTATCAAAATAGTTACAGAAAAAATATTTAAAGACAGAAAGGATGTAAATCCAGAATTTTTTATTTTGAATGATGGGGGTTTAAGAGACTCGAAAGGAAAAGAACTAATTCTCAATGATTATTATAAATATAATATAATTTTTATATCCAACGTTCACGCAGATTCAGCTATTAATCACATGATGTTACTTTATACCAAGAACTCAGACCATACTGCAGGAATCATTGAAACTGACCAGGAAGAAAACTCTGCTAGTGCAATAGATTTACTTGAAAAAATCACGTTTCCAGATTGTTTTACCATTATACCAGGTGGTATTAAAAACAGGGCTACCTTTGGTTTCCAACAACAGCTAGACTCGTGCTGGGTATGGGTGATTAAGTTTGCCGAATATATTGTATTTGGCCAAAAATCAGAAGAAGAAGCTCCATCTGTAAGATACGAGAAGGTAAATTTTAAAAGATCATAAATTCCAATATATATATATATATATATATATATATATATATATATATGTAATTAAAAGATTAAAAAAAACCCTCTCAGGTTTCTATAACAAAAAATGCTAATGTTCGGAGGAAATAATCTATATTTAAATAACTTTTACATTAGTGCCAAAATCTTTCGGCCTTTCGGAACATGGTACTAATGTAAAAGTTATTTAGATATAGATTATTTCCTCCGAATGTTAATATTGTTTCATTTGGCACTTTCATTTTGAGTAGCCTATGTCAGTATTACGAAAGACCAACAAAGATTTGACCAATACATCTACCCTCCCAAAGGCCCAAGATTGGGAACATTTTTCCAATCCCCTTGTAGTGGTCAATGCCTATATAAACAAAAGGTAAATGCACTGAAAATTTTAAATATATTTTCAGATTTATGAAGAGAATAAGAAAGCCATACAATGCACAGAGTCATAAAGGGGACAGTAAATCAATTAACAGACGCGCTAGAAATAATTCACTTGGTCTAGTTTTAACTAATTGCCCTGATGTGGTTTTTACAGCGAGAGCTTCGCTTTTCCACATAAAGCATTCAGAATTGGTTTCCCATGTTTTTTTCTATCCACATTAGTCGGGACACAACCCCATCCATCCGCTATCATTTCTTGGATAACACATTTTCATGTGTACGTATATTGTCGTCGCTCCTGTCCGTCCGGACGTCCGTCCACAATTTGTTTGTGGACACTCTACAGGTCACAATTCTTATCCGATTTTGACGAAACTTGAAATATAGGTTTATCTCCAAAAGATCTCGGTTGCTTTCGATATTGGCATGTATCGGATCGAAACTTCATGGATTATGGCCCCTGTTTGTACAAAAAAACACACGTTTATAGCTTGTGGACCCTATAGAGGTCACAATTTTTATCATATTTTGTTGAAACTTCGTTCTCAAATAGCGTAAAAATATGGTATATCAAGGTTGTGAACCCTATAGAGGTCACACTTTTTATCCGATTTTGTTGAAATTTTTATCCGAGTTTGTTGAAACATGAAATGTAAGTTTATAACCCAAAGATCTCGGTTCCTTTCGATATTCGCGCATATCGGACCGTAACTTCCTGAATTATGGCCCCTGATTGTATTTTTTTTAGCTTGTGGACCCTATAGAGGTCATAATTTTTATCCGCTTTAAAAAAAACGTATTATTATATCACCGTTACACCCTAAAGACGGCTGAGTTCGAATTTCGTGAAAATCGGCCCAAAACTGACAGACAAAATGGCCGCCCTTCGTTCTCAAATAGCGTAAAAATATGGTATATCAGGGTTGTGGACCCTGTAGAGGTCACAATTTTTATCCGATTTTGTTGAAACTTGAAATGTAAGTTTATAACCCAAGGATCTTGGTTCCTTTCGATATTCGCGCATATCGGACCGTAACTTCCTAAATTATGACCCCTGATTGTACGAAAAATCGCGTTTTTAGCTTGTGGACCCTATAGAGGTCATAATTTTTATTCGATTTCAAAAAACCTATTATTATATCACCGTTACACCCCAAGGACGGCTGAGATCGAATTTCGTGAAAATCGGCCCAAAACTGACAGACAAAATGGCCGCCCCTCGTTCTCAAATAGCGTAAAAATATGGTATATCAAGTTTGTGGACCCTATAGAGGTCACAATTTTTATCCGATTTTGTTGAAACTTGAATTTGAAATGTGAGTTTATAACCCAAAGATCTCGGTTCCTTTCGATATTTGCGCATATGGAATTGTAATTTCCTGAATTATGGCCCTTGATTGTAGGAAAAGTCACTTTCTTTTTAGTTTGTTCTCTATCCATCTCTCGAAAATGTGGGCGTATCCTGCCTGGCAGCCGCTGGTTTGTGTAATGATTGTATGTAATTAAATCAGATTAATCGAGAACTGTCCAATATGGGCCTGGTGACCAACAAAACCTAAAAAATGATATATTACATGGATCATATCGCCAACAATTCAAAAAGTCGAATTTCAGATCATTTTGGCCACCATCTTGGATTTCAGAGGTGGCAAACTACAAATATATTCACTGGGTGGTTGTGTCCCGAACTACATTGACGATACCAAACATCAATCTGCTGAACCTCATGTTTTAACTCGATTTTATTTTGATGAAGAAACACATCAACACATCATTGTTTTACATTTTTTAATTAAAATCAGACTGTCCATCATAATTAATGTATCTAATGTCAAAATAGTAATAATAAAGAACACATTGAACCTTCCTATTGTTTCTTTTTCAATTTTCAGTTGTTTGTTCGATTTTATAGGAACATTGTCTAATGAAATCCACCCATGTAAACATTCCCAAACGATATTTAAATACTTGACGGGTAATTTAAAGGGACAGTTCTCTGGTTTTCGATCAACGTGATGTGCTTGAGAGGGGTGTTCAAGAATTTAAGTCGAAACCATGGTAAATTTCTCCTCTTCGTGCAGAGCTTGCAGTTTCAATATTTAAGCGACTAAATCGTTATTTTGAAAAGTATATAAAAGAAAATCAATTACGTTTATTCAAATTTTCAATAGTTTAACTGTTTCATATATTATATTTTCACAGTTTTCGTTTAATGCACGTGTGTCAAAAGGGAAATTTGATATTATTATGAAAACTATTATGGTTACGGATATTCAAATACTTAGATAGATTATATTGTGGGAATTTCCATGACCGGCCCTGAACCATCACATTTCTTAGTCTGATTAATGTAAAGGCTATGATTAACATTGCTATTGTTAGCAGGAACCCACGTGCATCAAAATAACTCGGCAAATTTGATCAAAAAATAGAAAACTGATCAAGATCCTGTTAATTAAAAACGGAAATCGCTAACATAAATGATCTGTATGTTGGTAAATCATATACATTGTGCTAAACATACATCGCATTAAAGGCTCAATACCACTCTTGTTGTAACTGAATAATATGTCCCAGTCTTTATTCTGGTCAACAAATTGCATTATTTTACAATATTCCAATTAATTGATGATACAAATTTCATCTTAACACACCTTATTTAAAAAAATTGGAAAAATTCAACTAAATGATTTGAAAAGCCTGACATAAAGCTTTTCAAATGTGACTTGGATTTAAAAATATTTTTGAACCCTCTGGACAAGTAAAATAGGATTTAATGGATAATTTACACAACAGGTAGGACACTAACACATCTAGTACTTAGAATAAGGCTATTTTTTATTTTCTGGAGCTGTCAAGCCAGCAAGAGTGTTATTGTCCCTTTAAGGTCTGTAGACACACGACGGGCGTGGCTGGGCAGTTTGACTTATATAATTGTGCGTTAACACTGCATGCGAATTCCGGCGGCCGGCCTCCCGAATTCGGATTAGCTTGTCCGGATTAAAAGTGGTGCGTCATATTAAAACTTATTCAGATTGAATTCAAATTGAAACATGCCACACTGACTGAATGCGCATAACTAGCATAAGTGAAGGTCATTCAAATCCATATGACTAGGTGGGTAAGACGCTGGCTCGCTAGCCTGGAGGTCGGGTGTTCGATCCCTGCATTGCCGAGAAAGTTCATCCAAATTTTCCTGCGTGGTTCCCCCTTGTCAGTGATGCAGGCCGTAGTGCCGCTGTCCGGGCAAAATTTCCCTCATAGCACACTGTATGGCGTATGCCCGTCTTCATTAGCCCAGTTCGGAGCAACACAGTAGGACGTTAAACCCCATTTCATTTTCGTAATCGTGATCCTTCTTATGTTGTTTATGTTTAATTTCCCGAGGCAAGCAAGGCTAAATCAGCGACGCCGGGTCTTGCATCCTCGGCAATTTGCCGTTCAGCGTTGGGCACTATTTCGTCGGCACCAGAATCAAAGGCGAATGATAATGATTACTTTTGGTCGTGTTTGCTATACATCAACAAGCATGGCGTACATGATATTTTCATGAAAATCAGAACAAAACTGGCCGCAGGTTTAAATATCGCCTATAATGGTGGTTGAGGTCGAATACCGTAAAAATCAGGCCAATAAAATATCCGCACTTGTACGCAAATTGTGTAAAAGTGTGGAATTTCAAGGTTGTGGACCCGCTAGAGGTCACAAGTTTTATCCGATTATGATGAAACTTAAAATGTATGTTTATAACCCAGGCATCTCGGTTCCTCTCGAAATTCGTAACTTCCTGGATTACGGCCTCTGTACGAAAAATCGCCTCTTTTGTTAGCTTGTTCTATGTCCTTCTCTTGCAAAATGTGGACGTATCTTGCATGGCAGCCGCTTGTCTGTTTTTTTTTAAAATTTTATTCCCAGAAAATATCTAATTTTAGTTTTGATTGACACTTTGAATGGCTTTTTCATTTTACGTAGATACAGATTTCATTTTTTTTTTAAACCTAAGAATCCCACGAATTGCCTAAATTGCGGTTTGTGGTATTTTAACTTCTCTTTATTTAAAAAAAACATGCGAATACTTTAAATTATTCCATATAGATTCATGTTTCTGACACTCTCTATAGATTTTAGAAAATTCAGGAACGATTTGTTTTCTTTCACGAAAGAGACAGAACCCAGGAGTTATCATCTTTCGCAATGAATGAAATCAAATGAAACATTGCTACTACAAACGTGTGATGAAATGTTACTTTCAAGGTTTTAGTAATTGACTTTAACAAGAGTTTCCTCCCTTACATTGTTATGCGGGTTTCTACTATCCGCCGTTTGTATAAGCGTCTCGACACAAATACGAAATAGAATACCAGGAAACTTGTAACCAACTCTTAGGTCTGCTATCCTTCCGACAGAGAGAGAGAGAATAAATTTTGTTTTTCTCTATTGATACTTGTTCTTGTTTTGATTTTTATCTGTAGCCACCTGAGCAAGGAACCGCGCCTAGTCGTTCGGATGAGACGACAAAACCGAGGCCCTATGTGCATTTGGTGTGCACATAAAAGAAGTGGACGAAAAAGCCGATGCGCGCTAAAATTACTCTCATAGCACATTGCATCTGCGCAATTGGTGAAGAGCGTTAAACCCCATTTTATTTCATCTCAGATGTGGCTTGACGTATTTTTAAGATGGCTGATATTGACAAATTTTCATAGGAATGGCATACATAAAGTTGGTTATTGTGTGAAGTTTGTACAATCTGTTATTTTATTCTTACATATATTTCATAATTGATCATATTTTATGGTTCAAGTTGTGCCATTATTTTCCGTAAAATAGCGTTTTTTCTAATATTGAAACAATAATACAAGACAATCAGAATTCAACTATTTCATTCGGGTTCATACGGAACGATAAATGTCCAAATGAATTTTATTTCTATAATGTGTATTTCAATTAGCATTTTAATTGACGAACTGTTAGCGCAGAACAGATCAGCCAGTTTGAAGATATGCCGATCTAAAAACTATCGTTCTAAACGCTACCTAAACCAAGTGGGCCCATACTGCACACTAAAATATGAAATGAACTGGAAACCGGTTGGACGTCTTGATTTTCCTTCGAAATAAATGTTCCATACAAATAATTGTTCAAGATAATAGTCAATGGCTAACAACTCGGAACTACTAAAAATCTATTTGAGATAAAAGAGCAGGCAGCTGCAGTTTAAACACCTCTAATCTAATCATAACACTATCAAACTAGCAATTGACCCTGGGTAAGAAAGCCGAGGTCATCTCTTTAAACATTAAGTTACAATGTGAAACATGACAATGGGGCTGTTGGCAATTGACTCCCACATATTAAAAAAAGTGTTCAAACGTTACACCCCGTTGTTTGCTTGTCATGCCCCATTAGTTTAATATACTATATTGGATTGTCAATACATATTTTATACTGGTGGATACGAAGATGCTTTTTTTTTCGGGGTGGGGGGGTGGGGTGGGGTGGATGGCTGAATGGTTAGCGTGCGCGCGCTGTATCATAAAGCCTGTCATTGAGTTAACTGGTGTGGTTTCGAATCCCCGGTTGTACGTGGCAAGGAGTAGGGTCGCCTGTCCAACCTCGTGGGTTTTCTCCGGGTCCTCCGGTTTCCACCCACTGCTAAATAGATAGTCAATTTACTTTATTATGTGCAAAATTATGGGTGTTTGACGTTTTGAGTAAATATAGCGTTAGATTCTTTTTTACCGTAGCAACGCTACTTTGAAAATCAAGACTAAGTCTCGATTATCTATTTTATCGCTGTCCTCTTAAATGGTCGCGGTGTTCTAATCTATACTCAAAATCGAAGGCATCCAATAGCTCAGGGAGTTGATTTTGGGTTTGTCAAGTTAATAAATGTTTAAAGATAATAATTTATATATCATTTGAAGCCAGCAAAAAGATCTGCAATGGGCAATTAAGCTCTTACATAATGCACCTTTAATAGTAACTTTCACGAATTGAAATAAATATTCAAACGTCACATCCCCTTGTTGCACTTTCGTACACCATTAGTTTCATAAATTATATAGGATCGCCAGATAACGTGAAACCGGTGGATACGAAGATGCTTTTAAAGATGAATTTAAAATTGTTAAAGTTATTTAAGAGAACACCTAACGGTACCGACAATCCACTGTTTGCTCAGCTTTGAAAGATCATTAACCAATATCATTAACCTGCTTCTAGTTCAGTTAACAAGGCTAATTTATTGGTCATTTCCATCCCTTTTAATCTACAGGTAGAATGCTGTTGGTTGTTGATATCACACTCCATCAATCACATGTCTGTCGGCTGCTCACATGATCAAAGATATCGCTTCCTATATTTCATGTTTTATGGATCTGTATATCATTTGTATTAGCCCTTTTAACTTTAGGGGGGTTGGATGGCTGAATGGTTAGCGTGCGCGCGCTGTATCATAAAGTCTGTCATTGAGTCGACTGGCGTGGTTTCGAATCCCCGGTTGTACGTGACAAGGAGTAGGGTCGCCTGTCCAACCTCGTGGGTTTTCTCCGGGTCCTCCGGTTTCCTCCCACTGCTAAAGACCCCTATGCGCAAGCGAATTATTGAAATAAAATTAAACCATATGTTAGTCCCGAAATGACCTAGTTGTGTCGAGTGGACGTTAAACCCCATTTCTTTTTATGGAACCTGTATGTCGTTATTAACCCTTTTAACTGTAAAGTAAACTTACAATCAGCGTTATTGTGCATACGAAACTTACGCTATATTTTGTCAGCTATATTATTAACCCTTTTAACTGTCAATTAAACTTACAATCGGCGTTATTGTGCATACGAAACTTACACTATATTTTTGCATTAAACTCCAGATGATGATATTGTGCTCGTCGGTTTTGTTGAAAAATAAAAGTGTCCATTTGATTAAATTTGGTGTATCAAATTCAAAATTCTCATCCCGCAGAGTAACCGATATTACACAAATCTGTCGAAATACAAGCGTTAATCTTAGGAATCTTGCCACATAACTTTTCGAAATAACATGTGACATCAAGTCCATTCAAGATTTTTTACATCCTAGCATTGTTCATTGAACCCTAATTATGACCAACCTAATTGGTTGCGTGTATTTAAAACTTTTTCAGCAGAATTTTTAAGCTTTATAAGCATGAAAGATAGTCGTTCGAATGAGACACGTCGTCGTACACGTAGAAGAACATTTAGCACATGGAATTCTATGCGACGGAGAATAGACGGGAACGCAACGGTCTGGTCAATATTTCCTATCATTCCACACGTGACTATAGAAAAATGAACCATGTTAGTTGCAAAATAAACAAAAACTTTAAACTCCATTATTTTCCCTTTCCTTGTTTTGTTACCAAATAATTATCGTCTACAATGTTCATTTAAGAATTTTTGAGACTTAATTTCCCTATAAAACTGCCACGTGTTTTTTGATGAGGGTTTTATGATTTCGTAAACAATTACCCGGGTCATCTATCGTGTTTAATCTGTGAATAAATGAACTGCTTTTATAAGATATATCCATATACATCTTATCAACAAACATCAGATACATGTATTAGGTAAATATGTGTAGCTCATCCGTGAACAATATTTATATCATAGCCCAACCCATAACACATAGTTATTACCTTTAAAGGAGCAGACCTGAGGTTCAAGCCCCAACCTACCAGAATAAAGGTTAACTATAGAGTTCAAGGCCATCTAACATAGCCTTACATTGTTTTCTGGAGATTTCATACCCAAAAGCGGAAAATGGCTAAGGCTGCGTCCCACATAGCCTTTAGTATCAATTTAATTCATTCCAAAATGTTATCCCCCCCCCCCTCTCCGAAACCATTTCTAAACGAGACTGAACATGATTTATAAAATGCAGCTGCTAGACCAAACA
This sequence comes from Patella vulgata, assembly GCF_932274485.2. Lineage (NCBI taxonomy): Eukaryota > Metazoa > Mollusca > Gastropoda > Patellidae > Patella > Patella vulgata. The sequence continues at coordinate 14,576,080 of NC_065885.2, forward strand.
CATAATTATAATAAATAACTCATTTAAAACGGAAAAGTAACTGAAATTCATAATTTCTGTCAAAACCTTTAAAGTATCCGTTTTCTGAAATGTAAACAAAACTCTTTAAAGAAGCAAAATTGGCCTGTATCCATCCCCTCTGTTGTCTTCTGAACTCTGCTCGATCTATTTTTCGCATGATTCATTCCTTTGGTTTTGTGTTCCATTTGTAAAGACAAAAATTCCTGCCACGTTTATCTGGGTCAGAAATATACCAACGTGTATTTTAGATCACAATATTCTCGAATATGAAATAATTTGTCAACTCAAAGTAATGTTACTGGCATCAAACCAAATTTTTATTGAAGGGCGCATTAAATTGTGCAATACTAAAGGCCCGAATACTAGTCTATATTTCGTTAGCGGAACGCCTAATGCTCACACCTGGTTCAATTTTATTTGAATAATTCGCGCAACCTTATGATGCAACGCGTTAAGCATTTGACCACCCAATCACCCCAGTACAAGCAGACCCCGATGTATATGTGTTCTAGGTGAGCAGAATGAACAATTGTATTTTACATGTTTCTAAGAGATTCGATCACCCCTTTAAGTGGAAAGATAACGAATATCATTACTGCAGTAACAAGTCAAAAGATACATTAGTAAAAAGATCCTAAAACCTTTATATATATGGTAGTTAATCATATCTCTGTGTCATAATATATTGTGAATTTGGGTTATTTAATGTATATTCCATACTAAATATATTACTTTCAAGGTTAAGCAGGAGATCATTATATGGAACGTTTCCGCTTCTAATTAAACATGGACCCCACCCATAGAGCAACGTTCCTTATTAATAAATACACATTATAACATCTGAAGATGAATTAGCTTATAATTCTTTTAACTGGGCGTATTTTTGTATGTAAATGTATTAATTCAAGCATTAGAGCATTTTCAGGATTTTTCTATCCCCCCCCCACTCCTTCCCCCGGTAGCCTACTAATTAAACATGGCCCCGTCCATAGAGCTTTTTTTTTTAAAAATTAAAAATCAGACGTTTCTAATAGTAAGCGCAGAAGGGCCGCACTACTAAACAAAAATATTAAAGAGGCCCTCAAATTAGTTCTAAGAATAATTTATAATTTTATTTATTGTTTTATATACTGACATACAATTTGCATGCAAACTTAATCGGGTCTCTCCTTTTTCGAATATTAAATCAAAACCGATCAAAAACATTTTGAACGAGTAAAATTACGACACAGGGCGAGCTACAAAGTCAACATTTAACCTAAAATATTTTAAGAGCTAAAAATTGTACCCAGATTTTAACTCTCACCCAATGAAAAGACTGCATTTGAACAATATTTTAGATTAAGTTTATGTGAATGAAGCCCCTGTGTCTTGAACGTACATTACATGTATATCGTAAGTATACACTGAAGATTCCTCCTAGGAGTGGCTTATGGGAGGAAGAGGGGGGGGGGGATAATACACCCAAGAACTAACTAAATCAATTAAACCAATTTGACACAGCTCACCAAATATTCCTGGGCCGTCACCCACGAACAAGTGCCAAAGCTATGTTTATTCCTCCACCTTTCTCCTTTTCCCCCTTTTGCATGGGCGATCTTTGTTGACTTTTTGGTGTAGAATTAAAGAAAAAGGTTTGAATATACTTGTTTGCCAGGATTTGATGAATATTCATGATTTTGAGGCGGAATTAGGGTATACAAGAGTTAAGAGGTTGGTTAGGTTGAAATGTAGGACGGAAAATTGCATGGTTATGTCTCTACATGTGTATCTCAAGTTTTTTATGACGAACCTCATACATGCTTTTGGTCAAGAGGTTGCCATATGTTGCTATCTGTGGTAGAAAGCGTTCTACCCAACGAAAATTTGGGGGAAAGTTGGAGCCGATGTAAGAGACGAGAATTAACATTAAAGTCAATGGGGAAATCATTGATGATCTGTGGCCAATTTTATGCCAGTTCCCTCTTTCGGAAGTCCTGTTTACGCCAGCTAGAAGGTAAAGCTGTGTACGTGACTGGGAAAACAGCAACTATGCGTTCCAACGTGTTCTGGGTATTGTATTTTCTAATGAATATTTGGGCTGAAAATAGGAGAGAAAAACTATTTCCCACGATTAAAAATCCAACAGGGATTGTAATTGTTGTCAAAACTCAGCAGTAATGTAGACGCCGATATTAAAATCGGAATAAACATATCTGTGACATTTTATGGAGTCAAATAAATTTCCATGGCATCAGTTTACATCGTAAAATGTTTCAAAGATGAAATAAGTACGACAACCCCGGTGGTCTGAAAGACAATACAAAAGACAGAATTATAGAAACCAAGTAAAAACATACTAATCATTTTTCCTTCTTTCAATGACTTAACTGTTTCAAGTTTTCAGTACCTGGGCTGTCAAAATAATCCTATATAGCAATAAAAGAGTCTGTAGGGTGAGCACTGTCAACGGTTCATTTAGTTTCATAATATATACAAATGTAGAAGAAAATCAACGTTTGGTTGTTTTTGTACATTTCTAACTGTCATGACAGATCCGGTGTAGCATTCCCAAATTTCTATCATTCCCAGATGACACCGCCTTGTTATCGAAGTGGTGACATGTTGATTAGTAGTATTCGTTTTTTTTCTTCTATGTAAATTAACTTTTTATGAAAAAAATTGGATAGAAGCGGGGTCAAGTGGTCTAAAACGCTGGTATGTAGGGCATGTATGCAAGTCTGACCATGAATACGGTCGCCTGACAAATGGCGTCGGTTTTTTTTACACTGCGCGCAAGCAAATTATTGAAAAAAAATATTACATGTTAGTTGGATAATCCCCCCCCACTCTCCCTCTCTTGTTGTGCCTGTATCAATGCCTTGGCTAGGCTGTTATTTTGTTTGTTATACCGTCTTGATGTTTGCGTGAAAAGAAACTTTTAAATACATACATGTTGGATGGCCGAATGTATCATAAGGTCTGTCATTGAGTCAACTGGCGTGGTTTCGATTCCCCGGTTGTACATGACAAGGAGTAGGGTCGCCTGTCCAACCTCATGTGTTTTCTCGGGGTCCTCGCACTGCTAAGACCCCTACGCGCAAGCAAATTATTGAAATAAAATTGATCCATGTGTTAGTCCCGAAATTAGCTAGTTTGTCGAGTGGACGTTAAACCCCATTATCTCTCTCTCTCTCTCTGTTTATCTGTTTATCATTTAAAACAGGATGAGGAGGTTCGCATCGAGACTTGTAAAATTTATTCACGTCCAGTATGTTAGACAGATAAATCTAAGGATTATATCACGTGTAAAATCGTTTAATCCTAATAATAAAATATGTAGTGGATAATGAATGATTTATATTTATCTAATATGTCGTCTGAATAAACAACTTATGATGTCCCTTGGGCTATAATGTACGTCCAGTTACCAATTAATGCCAGACCATGTAATCTGTACAGTTTAATAGACACGACGCCATTTTGGACAGGGGCGATTTTTAATTATTAACAACGTGACAGCTAAGGTGTGGGAAAAAAAACCTCTTTATATATAAAATCATCTATACTAGCACAATCTGGGCTACCTTTTATTAGCCGGCTTCTTATTCTAATTTTATAATCATAAAGCGTATTCCGTCCGAACAATTATAAATGTCTAAATACATTTTAAAACTCCAACGTCCAAGGATTTGATGATATCATCAGACAGATAAATAAAGAGGCGCTAATATATGCTTTGAACATTTTGGAGTTGATATACAAAAAAACATTATAGTTTTCTTTTCTCATCGGGGGGGGGGGGGTAGATGGCTGAAAGGTTAGCGCGTGCGCGCTGTATCATAAAGTCTGTCATTGAGTCAACTGGCGTGGTTTCGATTCCCCTGTTGTACGTGACAAGAAGTAGGGTCGCCTGTCCAACCTCGTGGGTTTTCTCCTGGTCCTCCGGTTTCCTCCCAGTGCTTAAGACCCCTACGCGCAAGCGAATTATGGAAATAAAATTGAACCATATGTTAGTCCCGAAATGTCGAGTGGACGTTAAACCCCATTTCTCTCTCTCTCTTTTCTCATCGGGTGTTGAAGAAAGATCAATGGTATGGTGCCAGTTGATAATTCCACCAACCCTTACTTGAATTCCAACTTAAGTTTGCACGGGGTACCATTCTAAAGAGGAGACAGAATCTCCTTGTCAACCTATAGCTATTTCAACTCCTTACAGGGATTTTGTTTAGTAATTCCTGTCAGATTCAAACACGTGACTCTAGCCAGGGTTAGATCTATTTTATAAGGCCAACTTCAAATTTGGTCAAATGTCACGAGATGTAAACAGGGCTAGCGCTAATCCTAACCCTAACCCTGGACCTAACCATAACGCTAACCATAAATCTAACCTACAATCTCATCCGACCATAACCAAATATGGAGTTGGACTTAACAAATAGATCTAGCACTCTATAGCCAACCGAGAGCCCATTTTTTCTAAGCTTTCAGCCTGTTTGGCAAACTATTACATCATATTACAAGATATTACAAATTTCCTTTCATCTTATGTTTTCTGGTAGTGAAAAATAAAAGCTGATTAGGCAAAACATCTGACGACAGTTGAATAATTTACAGTCTACTAAACTAAAGCGAGAAATTTAACACAACAATCTTTTCATCGGGTTGCCTTAAGAAAATTGAAACGCTTTCTTTTTCTTAAACAGCTGGAATACGTATTGTGTTCTTTCACGTGACGTATAGTGGGCGCGAAAGATCTAGTAAATAACAGAGACGCAACAACAAAGTTTAGTTTCAATCAATGCTGCGTTGCCAATAAATAAGACAACTTTTGAATCTCTTGCTGATTGTTCCGAGAACAAATTAATGAATTCTCAGTTGGCCGCACCGGTTTAAATCATCACTTTCTCTTAAATTTAAAAGGATTCTAAATTATCGTCTACTTCTTTTTATGTGTTCATTGTTTTCTACTTGTAATTTCCAAAGTTGTTTTGCTACGATGTGAGTTAAGGACATGTTAACAAATATATTGCCACCGATTACATTAAGAAACTATAAATTTGTCAACAATTTACAGTTGATATAAGAAAAAAAAAGGAAAGAAAATGACTTAAGCTGTAATGATAAACATACAGACTATTTATATACTCTTCCAAAAAAACAACACATAGCCCATTTTGCATCATTTTTTTTATTTGAACGGAATCGTTGTTTGTATAAATTTTACTTGTTTTTAATGTCATTAAGTAAGGATAGAATATGCTAGGTCTTCGAACTAGTCCACCTATGACTAAAGCCGGGCCAAGTGGAAGAGTGAAGTACGGGTGCCTAGGTTAGATACACCCGTACCTAAACCCTATTCCACTAACCTCTGAAAAATAGATACGCGAATCTGCTATCAATAATACACCATCGACAATACAAGGCAGAATCGAGATGCACATAGGTCAGCAAACATGCTTTCTCGAAGATCCACTACCAACTATCGCGGAAGCAGGCGTTAAATAGCAACCCAATCCTTCAACTTGTTATTAAAGCGGCATTAGGTAAGGTTAGATAAAGAGCTGACAGTTCTCACTATTGCCTAGATGTCGGCAATACAATTATAGCCCAACCTCGATTGTCATTGCTGCCGTTGTTACGATAATAAACAAAGTCTCGATTATCCATTTTACGGTAAATATATCGACAGCAAAACGTATTTAAATCTACTTATATCGCAGCCATCCGATGGCATCGAGAGAAAGACCTGCAATAGGCAGATTTAATCCTTGCACAGTGCCTCTGTAACTGGTTCTCCTGATAGAAATGATTTATAATACATTATTATTATTATTATTATTACAGCATATTTATAGTGCACCCTTTCATATAACATGTTCAGAGGCACTTTACAAAGTGACAATGTAAATCACACATAAACAACAAGATTATGGGCATGTTAACGATTGTATAGAGTCAGTTAAAAGCCTGATTAAATAAATGTGTTTTAAGTCGTTTTTTAAAAGAATATAGAGATGTACAACATCTTAAACTAAATGGTAGATTATTCCATAAAACAGGTGCTTGATAACTAAAAGAGCGCTGACCATAAGAGACTAGTTGAACAGTTTTGGGCTTTAAAAGTAGTTTATCTGATGTACGTAATGTTCGGCCAGGTGTATAAAGTTCTAAAAGATCTGAGAGGTAAACAGGAGCTAAATTATTTAAACATTTAAAAGTAAGTAATAAAATATTAAAATCAATTCGATATTAAACAGATAACCAGTGTAAATTATATAAAACAGGAGTTATGTGGTCACATTTCTTAGTTAAAGTAACAAGTCTAGCCGCATTCTGTACTTTTTGTAATTTATCTATAAGCTTTATCCACTGCCCACCCCACCTACCCTCCTTCTCGGCAAAACATCCCCAACAAAACGCACTTAAAACTGTTAGGTAATAATGATATAATTTTTAAAAATTAATATGTTTGGAATTTAATGCTAATAAAGTCACAGATCCAACCTGAGGTAACCTTCTAACCTTCTGACAGTGACGGATAGATATACTTACCCTTCCTATAAGACCCGACACCTCATTGTGGTTCAACAACCATTGAAAATACCAAACTCATAGATAATTTGTTTGATATCACTGGTAGTTGAATGTCCGATACTTTTGCGATGAATCTGGAAATAAAAGAAAGGGTATACACCGCAAATATACTTTCAGTAGCTATGGTTTGTGTTTCCATTAGGGCATTAAGCTTACGGGAGCTAGGTCAACACGATAATACGCTATATGTTACTCAACATGTTACGGTAATCTCAAATCAAATATTGGACTAACACATGGATCAAGACCACTTAACAAAGCAAATCAACGCTGGGTTACCATTGACCGTTTTAATTTGTTTGGCATCAAATATACTGTCAGTAATGTCAAATATTGTGTTGTGGACCATTAACCTAATCACTAGAAAATGATGTCCGAATTTCTGTGCATTACGTCATTACTATTGATGTTTACGTAAGTGTCACGCTGTTTATAAACGTACAAAAGAAGACATGTCATTGAAAAATATATAGTATAATGAAATGTAAATCTTGGCCATGTCCAGTACTGAACTTAGCACTGATTTATTTACAGAAGAAACATAATACTAACAAGATTTACGGTTTTCTAAACGTCACTAATGTTGACGTATTATGTCACGATCTCATGCTAACGAGTGATTCGTCATTGGACGAGGAATGGCGTTTGTTTTCTCGCGCCTTGTGTGACGAGGATGTATAAAGATACACGAGGGGCACGAGACCGTCTCATCAGTTAAGAAGATTAATGTGTCAGGCAATTGAATAAAACAATAAACTACTTGACATACTGTTAATAATATCAGATTAAATTGCAATTGTGCGATCGGCCGTAATAAGCACTTCTAATGACGTATAATCACTCAATCAGTTCAAGGAGGTTGATTGAGCTCTGTTGTAACAGAACGTAGTAGATTTATAGTAGGTATTGTCAATTCATCTTCGTCGCCACTCCGAATCGAACAATGCAATTTAGTCAGAATGACGACAATGGTGGTTTGGGTCATTTTAATTTAACGTGAATGACGACGTTGATGATAATTTTTTTTTAAATAATCATATCTAATATCTTTAAGATTTTCAGTTTTCCATTCGGTACTGATAACACCGATAGTTCAATCCGTTCTTTGTTGTCTTAATCTGGGATGCCATGAAGGTGAATGAGAAATAAAACTTCAAGAATTTCTTGAATACCACGAATTACTTCAAAAGTAAGGTCTTACTAATCAAACAATGACCTGTAATTGTCAGTAGCGCCAAAAGTTTGGCAAAACTTGACAAGGAAAAGATATGTTATGCACTTAAACATCAGATCAAAAAGCTGTCAGCCAAAGCATAAAACGCTCTTTTCGGCAACTGTCGGTGATCAGCCAGATCCGTTCAAAAATCTAATAACTTAAACACGAATAGTTAATGTGCTTATAATGGGTTTTTTTTTGTATCGTCTAAACCCCATCCATTCTGATATAGATATATCCATATACCTGAAGCAATGGCTCGAGAAATCCCTCACCAGCCAATGCTGTGAGACTGAAAACTCGATTATTTGACGCAGTTTGTCCATTTTCATCCTCCAATCAAATCCCTCCTGAGTAAACTTAACCAGGGTGACCTCTTTAAAAAAAAATCCAAGTGTTTGTTAGTGCTGATTTAAAGAAATATTTAACCCTTGGGTGCATCGGATAGCTATTTTGGATAACCTCGTTTATTACACAATTAGTGCCTCTGCATTATTCTGTTATGTACTAGTCTATTGAGCGGAATACATTTCGCGCGTTCTGACGTAACGTAGCCGGGTTTGTCACCCGACACTTTACGGTAACATATTTAGAGCGCTGGTTAATCCCGATTGATTTTGTAACGTTTTAATGTACTGGTTGTTGATCAGGCTATTAACCAGTCATAATTTGGGACAGAAATTTGAGCCGAGTATGGCAGTGTTTGAGTAGGATTAGGTCTAATCAAACGAAACTGCGAGGATTATGAGATATATCGGGAGTTGTATAAGATTCTTCTCGACTCCCGAACCCAGGGGATTCTGGTCGAAAGTCCATTTCCCTGACAACTCGATATATCTCGTATAATAGACTGCATCATTTATCAAATTGATAAACAACACAAACATTACATTGTGTTTAACTGACCATAAAATCACGGGTTAAGAGATATCAAAGTCACTATTAATTATGTCCAAGTGAGCGATGCCATGTTCCTCTGTCTCTTAAAAATTTCCAAATACTATATCTGTGAAATGAAAGTGTCACACGCCTCTTAAAGATAATAAAGTTCTTTAGGAGGTAGTGGTACAGCTAAATAGAAGAGAACGACTTAAACAATTTATGCTCGTTAGTGGTATTTAGTACCTAGATAGATTAATAAACTATAACACATACTTATGGAAAACAGCTACTGATTTATTTAGGCGACGTTTCGAAGAGTATTCTCTCAACGTTATTAGCTTGATAACGTTGGGAGAATACACTTCGAAACGTCGTCTAGATATATCAGTAGCTGTTTTCCATTAGCATGTGTTATAGTTTATTAAACAATTTATGTTGTAAAATATTGAACTGGAATACACAGATATGATATTTTTTTTATATATATGTCCATGTTTATTTGTGGAATGCGAGGACAATTGTGCCCGGGCAGTGGCATTCATTGCCACCATCTCATTTTGGAATTCTAACTTCTAACAGCTCATTTCGCGCAATACCAATTTGTAAAGTAAATTAAGCTTTGGCTTTTAGTCTCATTTAAATGATTAGACACACTTTTATTGTCAGTCCCAGCGGCGTATATCCCACAAAATGATTGTACTGCATAAAAATCCTGCAACTGTAGCCAATTCAAAACTATAAAATCGTTAAGTAACAAAAAGATCTTCCAAAATAACGGAGTTTTAATGACAAACCTTTGTACCCGTGGCGGCGTTAATGTGTCGTGGCGTTTAATTGTTTCTAATGTTAAATTCAAATTGTTTTCTTCATTTAAGGGTATATCAAATGCAGTTTCTGGTGGCTGTTAAAGTCTTTAATCTGATCCGTTTACTGAAAACTTTGGCACAATGAGAAAATTATAACCGTTTCATCTGTGCAAATTACAAACTCCGAAAGAAACATTGTGGCTGTGGCTATATAAATTTCACCGTGTTTGTTTTATTTGTCCGGCGTGGCCGCTCCCTTGTTAGTGATGTAGGGCGGAGGGCCTGACAAGGACAGCTGTCTAGTCGTTCGGATGGGACGAAAAACCGGGGTCCCGTGTACACATTGCGTGCACGTAAAAGATCCTTGACGTTCTTTCGTTCCTAGAGTTTTACGTCCACTTCCACCTAAGGTGATATTGTAGACAAGATCCCTTTACAGTTGGAATTCGATATAAGAGAAGACCGTAGTACCGCTGTCCGGGCAAAATTTCCCTCGTAGTACACTGTATGGCGTATGTCCGTCTTCATTAGCCCAGTTCGGAGCAAAACAGTAGGACGTTAAACCCCATTTCATTTCATTTATTTTGTTTTATTTGACCACATTTCAGGTGGTTATATATTGTTGCCAACCCAAATTTTATTTCTGGGTTTTAAGATCCTTTCTGAACAAGTACGATTGTTCATCGAACCAGGAACTGACCATGTTGTTGGATGAAATTCAAAAACTCTAATTCACCAAATCGATGCAGATTTATTCAAGAAGAAGCGTGTCAATTTTCATGTCGATCAGATTTGGAATTGACGGTGCCTTAGGCTTTTTCTAAGAGCGTCACCCCAAGAAGAAAAACCAGAAGTAGAACAAGAACAAGATCAAGATGAGTAGCGGTTAGGGATTTTATCTTAGTTAAAATTTCGTGAAACAGGCCCCTGTTTCTAGAAAGTTCTAGAGGTTTTTATTTATCACACGATGGCATTATTCGGTTTGTCAATAAATCGAAACCTACCCCAGCTTCACTGTCACGCCTCAATTAATGCTGAATAATTATTGCCCCAGTCATACGCTCTGCAGTTCAATGTTTTGTTTGAAAATTTAACGTATGTAATGCATCTTTAACTAAACTACGGATTCAATAAATGTGTGACAAGAATATTAGACATAAACCATCATCAGTGTCACGATATTAGTAATGTTTCCATATATACTTCTGTGTGGTTTATATATGGATAATAGTGTTAAATGTGTTGAGTCGATGTGTTATTTGGGTAAGTGGTGGTACACAAACTATATAATTAAAACATATAGTTTTAAAATATTAAGCGGAAGTGGGCGGGAGCGCCACGTGTGACGTCACTCCAGGAAGATCAAGCAATACGATTACGTCATCTTAGAAACAGATTTGTCACTGCAACCTCCACAAGTAGAGAGATGTTTGGTGGAAGAGTAACTGCACAAACTGTTCGAAATCACTTGCAGGCTGCTGGTCTTCGAGCTCGGAGGCCCTATAATGGACCAATATTGACACCTCTTCATCGCCGTAACCGACTTGTGTGGGCCACAAGACACATAAGATTTACTCAAAGACAGTGGAATTCGGTTGTCTTTAGTGACGAATCTCGATTCACTTTGAGATTTGCCGATGGCAGGATCCGAGTGTACCGCAGATGAGGTGAACGTTACGCTCAAGTATGCGTCAGAGAAGTTGACCGACTTGGTGGCGGCAGCGTCATGGTTTGGGGTTCTTTTTGTGCACATGGACGTTCTCCTCTTGTTGTTGTCCAAGGGAACTTAAATGCTGTCCAGTACAGGGATCAGATTTTGCAACCTGTTCTTCTTCCGTTTATGCAGAGACATGGGCCTGGACTAACGTTTCAACAAGACAATGCTCGACCTCATACAGCAATTGCTACCCAGAATTTTTTAAGAAATGCCGGTGTCCAAGTCCTGGATTGACCGTCGCTTAGCCCCGACCTTAATCCTATTGAACACATCTGGGACGAACTGGGTCGACGTGTTCGTCAGCAAGTGAATCCACCACTGACGTTGCAGGACCTTCAACATGCTCTTGCTGAGCAGTGGCGACGTCTTCCTCGGGTAGTGTTTACTAATGTTCTGAGATCCATGAGAAGACGTTGTGTGGCAGTACGAGACGCTAGAGGAGGCCACAACCGTTACTAAACACTTTATTCCGATTCTTCTCCATTGAACGTTATCAATGTCAAGGACTTTCGGCGAGACGTATTCTTGCTTTCTGTTGATGTCAAGGTCGTCTGTGCGCAACATAATACTAAAATATTTGCCTTAAACCAAATATTAAAAATCTAGTCCCAAAAATCCCGAGTGTCAAGTTTTTAATTTGGCTGAGTATAGTAACACTGTGGTTTTAATTGGCTATAGTTACCATTGTCTATGGTTACATAGCATATCGTTAACTAATAGAAACACGTACACACATGTGTTAATCTGTAGTATATGGGGTTCAATTTATGAACAATGAGTGGAAGATAATCATGGGATAGATTTAAGAAAATTAATGAAGCTAATGGCCAATTATATATATATAGTTTTAAAAGATTGATCACGAAAGTTTGAATGTAGACAGATATCATTTCGGAAAGAAAACACAACACCTCAAATTTAATTAACTTGACACACTTTTTTTTAAACCCAAATCGAACTGATCTAGTTATTTTAATGGTGGGAGTCGCGGTGGCTCAGTGAGTAAGGCGTTGACTCGCTAACCTAGAGGTTTCGTGTTCACATTCCGGCGTTGGCATAGAAAGTTCATCTGGATGTTCCGTCGTGGTTTTTCCTTGTCAGTGGTGCAAGGGACAACATATAGTCGTTCGGTGGGACGAAAAACTGATGTCCCTTGTACAAATTGGAGTACACGTAAAAGATCCCTTGACAGTTTCAATTCAATATAAGGGTAGGCCATAGCGAAATGAAATGGGGTTTAACGTCCTACTGTTCTTTTCCTAAACTGGGCTAATAAAGACGGGCATATGCCATACAGTGTGCTATAGGGAAATTTTGCCCGGGCAGCGGCACTATGGTCTACACTTATATGGAATTCCAACTGCCAAGGGATCTTTTACGTGCCCGCCAATGTGTACACGGGAACCTCGTTTTTTTGTTCCATCCGAACGACTAGGCAGCTGTCCTTGTCAGGCCCTCCGTCCTGCATCTCTGACAAGGGGAAACCACCTTGGAAAATCTGGATGAACTTTCTCGGCTAATGCAGGGATCGAACACCCGACCTCCAGGCTAGGGAGCCAGCATCTGGAGGTCGGGTGTAGCCCAGACGGAACAGAACAGTACGACGTTAAACACCATTTTATTTCTTCTTTGATTGGCATTTAGTAATTGAACATATTATCACAAGGTACAATTTCATGGATACACAATTACTGAGTTTAATACTAAGCGACGTTTCAACGAGGATACTCTAGTCTTTATCAAGCAAATGATACAGGTATATGAATATATAGTACGCAAATATATACAGAATATGCAACAAAAATAACAACCAAATACAATAATTATAAGCTGTGGCAGACTGATATAGAAAATTGAAGTGTGTGTGTGTATTTTGAAGTTACTAATGTATCAGTTGCGTGCTAGCTTTAAAAGATAATTTCATATAAAAGATGTCTTAAATAGCAATCCAATATTTCACTGGATATAAGTATATAATTATATATACTAAAGAGGCTTGACCTGACCTAGCCTACAGTAAAAGGGACCCCGATGTCACGGGTTGCATGTCGAAACGTTTAAATTGTTCAGCTATAAAATGATTATGTCTGGTTTACGTACGTTTTGATGGAAAACTAATTGCATATTTTAAAAATATATTCATTGTTTCTGACGCCAAACATAGTTATTAGATAAGATCCATTACCTGTATAGAAGTAAAGTGGGATAAATGATATCGCTAAAGTCTATTTTTAAAATGCACTTATCTGGAGGTATAATATTATTCTGCATTGTAATCCTGATTTATTCAGAATTATACTGGGTACATAATATAAGAATTAATAAAAAATAGAAAAGAATTACCGTAATTTAAGAATTACCGTAATATAAGAATTAATAAAAAATAGAAAAGAATTACCGTAATTTAAGAGTGATCAGCGTAAAGAGAATATATTTCGTTGCAATTTAAATAAAGAGATACAGCATTGTATCTTTTTAAGAATAAGAATCAGCCTAACATCCACCACGTTTGTAATGCTAAAGAAAAGAACTGGGTGATTATTTCGACTATAATCCTAACCCTAACCCTAATCATAACCCTAACCTTAATAATAAATGGGGTATAATATGTGTGAAAAATTATGGCAAAGAAAGGTGGAATAAAAGTTGGAAATGGAAGTCTGATCTGAAACAGCATGAAATCACCCTTTCCGGAACACCCCATATCTTCAGGGAATTGAATCATATTTGCTTTTACTTACTGTAGATTTTGCCCCCCCCCCCCGTCTTCTTTATCCCGGTTGGTTCAGATAGGTAGGACCTTGAACATCAATCACTCGATTCCATTTCCCTGAACTGGGTTTCGAGCACTAGGATCGGAATGGGTCCACCGTACCTTTTTACTCTTGCGTCAACAGCAATTACATTTTTTATCACACCAAAAACAGTTGTATACCTTTAACTTATAAATGTCATCGGTATGTTTTTCACATTAATAAGAAAGACACAACAACTGACAAACAAGACAAAACAAAAAAAACCCCCAAAAAACCCCAATGAAACAACTACAAATATATATTTATTAAATCACACCTGAATTGACAAGACAGATTTGTAAACTAATGCCAATTACCGTTATTATTTTGCAAGAAACATGTCTGGCTGGAAGCAAATCTACTTTAAATTGAAAATTGATATTATAAGTTGCAATTATCTTACAATGATCAAGATGCCATTACGAAATGCTGTGGAGGTTTTATCACGTTACGGGGAGATTATTCTAATTTTCTTGTCATTTTATAGATATGTAATAAGGAACTAGCCCACAGTTCAGCTCATTTTCTTGTCACTTGATAGATATGTAATAAGGCAAAACTGGATAAAGAATACGATTTATACATGTAAACGTCTATATTTATTATACACTGAACTATATAATGATTCATGTAGTTATAATATTACCATAATATTTTGTCGAACTCTGGAGATAATAAAATAAAATTGATTAAGGCGAGTTCATGGATAAAGAATATAACGGCATGGTTTTGTGAAAACTGCACAATCGTAGTAACACGTCATAGACCACGGAGTTCTAATACATACTCTTAACAGTGTTGAGGGGAGGGGTGCACAGTTGGTCGAGTGGCCTGACGCTTGCGCTTTATATCATAAAATCTGTCATTAAGTCAAGTGGCTATTATTATTTGTAACATGGACGAGAAATCTTCCTTTGTTCTTTTCGTTGAATAAGCAGATTGTTTTCCCTCGAGTACAGTGATTCTCAACCAGTGTGCCGCGGCACACGGGTATGCCGCCAGATCTTCCTAAGTGTGCCGCGAAATTTTGAACGGCAAACTAAGAAAATGTGAAAAACCGCGTGATCCCAATTGAGTATTCACTGGTGTCTACTGATAAGTTCATAGCTGTGTTTTCTTTATTTAGTTTGAGTCATTCTAAGTGGCTATGACTAGTCTCTGTCTACGGTTGTATTCCGTCTGACTTACAACAACGATTTTATTTTGCAAAATTCAAACAATTTTCATATATATTTAGCCAGGTGTGCCGCTATTTTTTCGTGTGTTCCAAGGTGTGCCGTTAGCAAAAAAAGGTTGAGAACCACTGCTCCAGTAGATTGGGTGGAGCTTAACCGTGCAATAACTAGACATGTCCAATGTTATTGCACACTTTTTCTGATTTAAACTAGTTTTAGTAGAAATAATATAGAGAAGCGGGATAGGTTTTCTGTGCAATAACAACAAGCATGTTGAGCCGGTGTCAATGTTACAAGCCATTTATAGCATCCCTCATTCGTGAACAGGTTTAACACCTCGGCCTACGGCCTTTGGTTAAGCCTGTTAACTCATGAAAGCCGTGCTATAAATATAACATAACAGATGGTCATGAATTGTCATCAAACGCTTCTCCCTCTCTCTCGATTGATTTAAAGCCCCCCCCCCCCATCTCTCCCTCTCCCTCTCTCTCGATTGATGTAAACTTCACAGAATCAAAAGACTGTGTTTCCATGTTCATTGACCGATTCGCATGAAATGTTGTTCTGGTAAATTTTATCCTTTCGCTTGAATACTCCCCAAGAAGTTACTGAGAAGAGTTAATTCGGTCAGTCTGGTAACAAATGTATTCCAGATTGTTTAAAACAGTAGTACGTGCACAAAACCCCCCATAACATCCCACTTCTCACAAGGCAAAAATATAATTGTCGAAATTGAACCCATTTTTGACAAACTACTGATTGCAGCATTGAAAATTTTGCTTAAACATACATTATGGAAGACCTACATCTGCCTATTACACTGCAGGTCTTTCTTTATCTAAATTATTAATTATACATTAATTAACTTATCCAGACCATAATCAACTCTCGATGTCATCGCTAGCCAGCGATATTTACTGGATTGGAATCCGATCTGCTGGTCAACGCTCATTGATAATTTAATAAAAAAGTGGATAATCGAGACTATTTTTTTATCTTACCGACTTTAGTAATTATGATCAAGGCTAGGCCTAAAATTCAATCGCAAAATTCTCGGTTCAGAGTGGATCAATTTGACTAAAATTTTCAGCAAATCCCCTTTACTATTTTAACTATTATTGTGAGAACTACCAGCTCTTTATCTAATCTCCCATAATGTATCTTAAATCGAATTCAAAATGTTCAAAATGCGCCTAAATATTTTGCATAAACTCACTATTGTAATAATGTCGAATTATAGCTGATTAACTTTACTTCTAACATCAGTAGGCTGAAATATACCTTATTATATAACAAGACGGAACAAAAAACCTACAATTTATAAAGCGCATTTAATAAAGTAGTATATAAAGAATACTACAGCCACTATTTTATATTATACCAAAAGATGAAGAATTCATGAATCATTTGCAAATTGATTTTTAATTATTCTTACCTCTAGGGACTGACTACATTATGAATGTATAAAACCACAAAAAAAACGAAGTATTTGCAAATTGATTTTTAGTTATTTTTACCCTTTTGAACTATATTTTAAAATAACAAGCTTTGTTTGTAAAACTAGGTGCTAGATATCTTATAACCATCTGAATAAACAAAGTAATAGAGATTTATGCTCAATCTGGTGGAAGAAATTCTCAGATGATGACATAAATATCTGTAATCATATTGATAAAGTAGACAATAATCATCATTATTTTACCATTATATCAACTATAGAAAAATATATAATGTGTCTTAAAGTGGCATTACTCCTATGCTTATTTTTATTATATGCACAACTTAATTATTTACCTGTAGAATAACTAGTGTCATGCACGAGGCAGAGTATATGTCCACTCTTTTCCGAACACCTTATGTCGACTCTACAAGAATATATACAAAGTGTCTTAAAGGATAATTACTTCCATACTCCTGTGTCTTATATACTTAATGTGTTTATTTACCTGCAAATAAACTAGTGTCATACACGAGGAAGGGTACACGCCCACTCTTTTAACATGCAATCGAATTTGTGTTCCTCTGTCGACACAATAAGTTAAAACTTAAAATCATTAAAAAAAAAATCGACTTCCGCATCTTTTGAAATAAAAAAAAAATGAACTGCACTAATCTAGATAACCAAATTCAATACTTGATTTGACCTAAAGCATACAGCTTTAGACCCGTTATGTTTGTAGTTGGTGCATAGTTATGGTGTTGTGTTTATTCGTGCAATTTTCAAGCATTGTCTGTTATACTGTATTACAGTTAATATAGAAACATTGATAAACAATCTTTATTGTCTTATGACTAACGTAAGCTATTGTAACTGGATTGTCCCAATAGTGACTTTATTATTGTGATAGAGGGATCACACTCCCCATAAACAAACCGGTGGATTGTAATCCAGACAAGATAGGGTAGTTTCGCTTTAAGCGTCTATATTTTAAGAGGTAGCGTAGTATATGCGAGCTCATGGAGAATAAATTATTTCTATTAATATTATATAATATGTTTATAAAGAAAATAGCTATTATTATTTCACTTTGCGTGGTATATATTATGGCCATATGATCAAATGACAATGCTTGAATGAGAACACAGGATTCTAAATTATCCAGTACCTTGCTGAAGGATGATAACTTCAACAACTTGTAGTGTAGGAAATAACCCACATACATTCATAGTATACAAACACGACTTTAACTAACATCTAGTATTTTTTACTTTTTTATTTTGACTGAAGCCTGTATCATTACAGACCCGTGGCTGTAGAGCGCAGTGTTGTTTATTTCTTTCAATGTCTATTATGTAGTTGGTCTTGTCCGCAGGCTTGTTTTTGTTTTGAATGTAGTGCTGTCCTCCTACACTTACTATTAGTATACAAAAGGAACAATGAGAGAGAGAGAGAGACAGAGAGAATCCAACACTCAAGTTTTATTTTGGCAAAGTTGTTATTCACGTCCACTCGACACAAACTAGGCCATTTCGGGACTAACATTATGGTTCAATTTTATCAAAGAACACCTGATTTGTTGACAGAAACCAGATTACGTTGACAACCAAGGGCGTGGATTTGTCATAACTTTTGGGGGGGGGGGGGCGGACGAACCCTGGAACCTTTCATTACCAAACCAAAATAATAATTACGAACAGTTTACCAGTGTTATTTCGATGAAAGCTGTAACTAGGGGTAATATGATGACGATATGGTAAAACTGACTACCTACAATTAAGGAGGAGGATATCGTGAAGATGAATTACAGTGGTGAGACCCACGGCAGTGGTTAGATAGCCTTCAGAACGGGACATTCATGTGGACATAAACCTGAAAATCTGTCATGGGGGGACAGAGACTTATTCGTCCCCCCTTCCGTTCCTAAGGAGGGGGGGGGGAAATCCGTCCCCCGCCCCCCTCCCCCATAATCCACGCCCATGTTGACAACAGTACGGAACTGTCTGAGAGTCAGCCCGGGTAACTCTTCTGACTTTTAAGTGAGTAGGATGGTATACATTATATATATTAAAAGTCTTTTAGATCGATTTATTCATTCCTTGACCGTCTCCCTTCACCGAGCTGCCGCCAGCAGGTTTAGATTTGTTGACTGGCAATAGTATGTTTAAATGCATGTTGTGAATATCAATGAAACTTCCTGGCCACATGCGCTAATTATTAATGAGGTTATTATAATGATTTGTTTTAATCTTAAAGTAAAAAAAATAAGTTTTACTAAATATTTATACGAAGAATTTTAATGACCTCACTACTTACTTATTTAAAATTGTGGACGAATGTGTTTCATATCCAAACGACATAGAGAAATGGTGTTTTCGCTGAGAAAAGACCTATCTGGCATTTAAGATGAATAATCAGTCTCAATTAAGGGCTGAGACAACATAATATATGGTTCCTTCCGCAATGAAACGAACGATTTCGACGTATTTATTTATATTTTTTTATTAGGACCTTGGAGCGCTTTTACTTTTGCATATTTAACCAAAAGTGCAAACTTAGTTTGTCAATTTGCCATATTGTGATTTAGGCAAAAAAATCTTCTGCTAATTCTGGAAGCTTTCTTAATTCTTGTAGATTTTAACCCCTGTAATAAGCTAGAAACACGTTGGCATTACATTCCACTAAACAGAAGAAACGCCAAAAGCTCCTGCAATGCTTTGGCACCAATGACAAGAACGTTAGTAATTATATGTGTTTAAACATCTATCCTAGTTCATCGTTGGAAGTTCTTTCAAACACCACAGAATGTAATAAAATGCATCGTAAAAGTAAATTAATGTGCCGCAACCAAAGTAAACTATTTTTTGTTTGACATTACTGTTTACTGTGATACAAGAGACACTCAAAATAGAAAACCAACTGACGCTTTAAAAAATATTTAATCGTTCGGATTGGACGAAAAACCGAGGTCTCGTACTCTTATACACACAGACATGTATTTTCCCACATGGCTGACTGTATGACGTTGGACCGTCTTCCCGACCGGTAGGTGCAGAAAGGTAGGGGAAGTTAAATCCTATCCCATCCATTGCTGTACAAATATGGCAGTTATACACAAGGTACAATTTTATGGATACACAATTACTGAGTTTGATACTAAGCGACGTTTCGACGTATCATACAAGCGACGTTTCGACGAGGATACTCTCGTCTTTATCAAGCAAATGATACGTCAAAACGTCGCTTAGTATCAAACTCAATAATTGTGTATCCATAAAATTGTACCTTGTGTTTAAAATGTTCAATTACTAAATGCCAATCAAAGAAGATGGCAGTTATGAATGGTTTAACGCGTACGCATTAGATCATTAGGTCTGTCATTAAGTCAAGCGGTGTGGTTTCGAATTCCCGCTTGTACGTGACAAGGAATAGGGTCGCCTGCTTAACCTCGTGAGTTTTCTTCGGATTCTCCGGTTTCCCCCGACAGCTAAAGACCCTTACACGCAAACGAATTATAGAAATACAATTGTAACATATGTTAGTCCAGAAATGACCTAGTTTGTGTCGAATTAACGTTAAACACCCCCTCCTGTCTCTCTCTCTCTCATATGGACGGCCATGGTACGAAATACTGCGGTCAGTGGCATAGACCAACACAGAAAACACATCCGTATCGCACTACTAACTTTGAAAAAGTAAAAAAGATCGATTAAAAATTAGACTGTTTAAAAATAAATGTACCAATATCCCTTTAATTCTCGCGTATTCTAATTGTTAGGCTTAGAACTCCGTTTTTTCTATTAAGTAACATAAATATCTTATGTTTTAGAGATGTTATAGAAAGAAGAGTTATAATACACCATCGTATATCTTAAATATGTAGTATATCTTCTCCCTGTACCACTTTCATCTTCTTGTGTCAAAGCTTGTTAAAATAAACACAGATAATAAAACAATGGTTTTAGGATATATAGAACACAATCTTTTATATTTCAGTAAACCAGTAGGTCATGGTGGTCGTGTGATTAGGTTGAAATCTATGAAAGGTTTCTGGCAAGTAAATTGGCATTTCCTCGTTCGTCAGGGTCAACTATGAAATTATTGTCGATTTCATTGGATTTTTGTTATGTTGATATATTTTGTGGCATAAAATCCCGTCTTCAGTCAAAATATTTCATCAGTAGATAAAGCGAGTATTACGCTGTAATAGAGATTTTCCACAAACACCATGCTATGCCCAAGTGGCGTGATGTCCATATCAACACATTGTTGCCTAATGTATAGTTAGTTGTAATATAAGTGGTCGCTAGTATCAAATTCGAAATTAATTGTACAAGGGAATTATTTCTTCAAAGAGATACGAAACGCTATCCATCACATCGAACGGCTTAATATTTTGAGATGAAATGTTCAAATATGCGATCAGGTTATTTCTTCACGGTTTGGCTTTTAATATATGTTGTACCTAAACGCACCTTTATCCGGTGAAGACTGGCACTGCTCCATTAAAACTCTACACGGTTCTCCAGGTTTCGGGTTGTTGTCAGTGCTTCTAGTTGTTTAAGTGGATCAAAAAACCCAGTGTAGCTTTGATAGTACACGCACATGATCTGTTGACGTTTGGAAATCAAAGAAGTATAATGGTGGGGATCCCTCTATCATCAAAGAAGTATAATGGTGGGGATCCCTCTATCCGTCTATATTTTTATCCTGTGCACAGAGAAACAAAATAACCATCATGTTATTACCCAAATCTTGTTGACCAACCATTCCAGTCGGTGACTTCCAGGTTTGCAAGACGTTACATCCTATTCGATTCCGATATGTTTTATTACAGAAACTTGTGAGTTGTCTAACAAGTTATTGGGGGTATTGATTGTGGTGAAATATCATCTAGGGTATTAACATTACAATCGATGGTCAACAATGTGAAAAAAAACAACGTTTGCAGTCCTGGGAACCCCAGTTCAGATATTACAATATATGTCAGATATATGTCTTATTACATAAACTTGTGAGGTGTCTAACAAGTTATTGGTATTGATTGTGGTGAAATACCATCTAAGGTATTAACATTACAATCGATGGTCAACAATGTGAAAAAAACAACGTTAGCAGTTCTAGGAGCCCCAGTTCAGATATTACGACTTATGTGGCCAACGTTCTTCACAACGTATCTGCACAGAGTCGTATCTATTTTAAGCAAGTGTTTCTTTAATTAAGCTTGACTCATTAACACGGAATTTATCTAATTTCTACCCACTGGTATAACATGCATCATGTAGATGTTACCGCTCCACGGATTCTACATTACACTGATTTCTCACATGGCGTCTCACCAGATGTAAGGCTTTTTCTACATGCCACGATTCCTTACTCTGGAAATCAGAAATAGATTTATTTTAACTGTTAACCATTCTTGCGTTTGTAACAAACCGGAAGTATGGTCTGCTAATCACTAAGAAATACATTTCAAAACTAGATTTCTGATACGCAGATCCGGAAATTCGTTCATTGTGTTGCAAGAACAATAAAGCATAAGATATGTGTAACTTATCGATCTAACACTGCCGTCTGCAACATCGGCTTCTTAGATACCAATGGATCGACTTTTTTATTTAAAAGTAAATCACAATTGAATATTGAAAGTTATCTGAAAGAAACACGAAAGAATTTTACTCAGGTTAATTCGAAGATCTGCATTGTTTGTAGCTCAATGAAAACTAAAGGGTTTGCCCTCGGTTCAAAGTTTAACATGTGTTTTTACTGCGTTGCATAGACATGTGATAAACAACTCTATATGGACAATGGAGTGCCCTACGGTCAAGTTATAGGCCCTGATACTATAATGACTATAAAACAGTCAGTACAAATATTCATAAATAACCTAGAGGTGTTTTGAACACAGAACCACATGCCATTGTAACACAACACCACCTTTCCCAGTGTGATAATATCACAGACATTAAGTGAAATCATTTCTACAAATCAAAGCATGATAAATACAAAGATATGTATAGAAAAATATCTTGTTTAACATTGTGGATGATGTGTGTCATGTCACAGCTGGTCGTAATATGTTACATCCTCAGTGACTGTGTGGAGAGTTTGTGTTAATTATGTCATTATCGCAGCAAGTTTCCACTTTCATAACTCAACTCATTATCTACACTCATTTATCTATATTTACTCATTATCTACACTCATTTATCTATATTTACTTATTTACCTATAAACATACTGAACGCATTTAGTTCATAAATGTGTGTTTATGTTTAAACTGGAGTTGGCCCTGCAGGTGGACCATACCGCCAGTAATGCAACTGTGACAACCGTAGTGTCTTCCATCGGGGGATATTGATGAAAGGTCATTATTTGATGGATACAAGTTTGCAAATAATTAATTAGGATAGAGCAAATATGACAAAATATATACAAAACATGTATCGAAAGATTCTTATTTATCTGTGCAATTTTGCGGGTGCTAAAGTGGCTGAACTATCATCTAATTTTTTCCATATCAAAAATACTTTATTAGGACATACTCTAATTCTACTAACCAGCCTGATGTCCATAAAGCTACCATTAGAGCAAGGGAAACACCCAAGGCGTTGGGCAGACGACTTCGCTCTTTTTACAAACATTTGTGGAATGTATTCACTCTAGTAGTGTTGACAAAGTGATGGAACGAACCGACGCTGGCAGTGTTGACAAGTTGATAACTTACAAAGACACTTATTTCCAAAAGTATATCAGACACTGCAAGACAAATGCAAGATTTAAAAGAATGAACCCAGAAGATATTTCATGAAAACAAGAATTCAAGTTAGAATGTTATTATTCTAGAGACAGTGGTTAATCATCGTGTGTTAGTTGTGGTCTAGACCCGACAATAATTGTTGGTTACCTCTAGTGGTAATTGAAAATCCATCAAGTTACATGTATATACTTTATATTTAATTGTTGGTAAATAGGTATTGTGACACAGACACTCAATTATCTATACAAACACCATCATTCATAGAATGACCGGGGCAGCCATTCAAAACAACTGGTTCTTAATCCCTTTCACTACTCTGTACACAAAAACAGCAACAGAAGTGAACATTCTAACCAGAAATGAACACCTTAATTCTGCTTTTCAAGTCCAATCAGATTTCAGATATAGAGATGCTTTAGGAGGGAATTGTTATAACTTAATTAGAACAAAAACAACTTATGCAATATACTCTTCAAAAATGGTAGGGGATATTCAGAAACAATACAAAACTGCGGGAATGCACTCCTGTTTTTATTAGAGGTAACCAGTGTATGTTAATAACAGGCCAATTGCCTACACATGAACATAAACAGTTCATATGGGCGGCTTATCTGACGGCCCATTTCACTCGCAAAGAGATACACTGTCAAAATTGAAAATGGACGTTTTTGATTTTTGTCTTAATAATGAGTAATTGCTCCACCAATCCTCAGACATTCAGCAATTTGTCGTGGCATGCTCCTAATCAACGGTCCAATCACGATTTGGGGCAATCTGACCCGCTACTCTTGCAGTGCCACGGCCAATTCTTTCAGTGCTGTCGGTTGACGTCGGCGAACACGTCTCCCGATCAAATTAAACGTAACACACTAAAGCAAAGATACGCTAAACAGTAAATCTTATGCAAGAACCGATAAAAAAGCAAACATGGATAGGATAAACCAACAAGTGGCAGTTTTCATCAACCCTTCCTTGAAGTGTCAAATTTGACAATGACCCCCTCCCACTTGTATGGCGCCATTGCGTGTCGCACATGCAGCTCAGTGGTTCTGTTGGGGTGATAAGTTCTTCATCTGTGAACATACACTCAAAGCATGTCAAGTGTCCATGACTATTTACCATATCACAACCTGCTTGCATTTATAGATAGTGTTTGAGAAAAGAATAAAATAGGTAGTTAAAGCCCATACATTACAACTAAGTTATTTTGGACGTGCCCTATTCCGTTCACAGGGTGAACCACAATGCTCCTTGGTAGCTCAGCGAGTATGGCACTTGCTCACTAACCAGAATGTCCATGGTTCGATTCCGGGTGGTTTCCCTTTGTCAGTGTCGGTGCAGAATGGAAGGTCTGACCAGGAACAGTGTCTAGTCGGCCGAATGTGATTCCGAGTAAAGGGTTGAGACGCGAGCACGTGTAACAGAACCCATGGCAGTTGGGGTATACCCGTCTATATCATCCCGGCTGGTGCAGAAGATTAGGATGTTAAACATAATTCCATTTCACATCAAACAATAAAACGATATAACTAATCACCATATTCGTACCAAACCAAGGCTTGGCAATTGTACGAATTTAAAAACCATAATTATATTTCCAATATACGTGTCTTTCCGAAACAGAGATAGAAAATCAGAATTATGTGCTAAGTTCGGCTATTTCGAGACCTGGAATGTTGTGTTTTTGATCTCATGTACCATGTTTCAGCTATTTGAGAAAGGATTGTGGTTGTAGTAGATATGAGACGCGCAGCTTTTAAACAGCCAGCCACGGAATACCACTTTGTAAATGTTATTTTTGTTTAGCTTTTTGTTTTGGTTTTGGCTGTTGTGTAAGCGATCAATCTAATCATTCATTTTGCTTTCTTATAGTCACATTACCCTTAAGGTAGACACTTCATGCATCACCCTCTCTCTTTTGAATGTTTGTGATAAATACGTCATAGAAGTAATGAATCTTGAAAAAAGAATTCTAGAAACATAGGTATAGAACTGCAACCGATTTTGACAGCAACAGCTGGTCTACTAGCGACCTTCCTACCTACGCTTTTTTTGCTTGGCGCTTCACGCGGCAGCTACTAAACCCCACTGGGCGCCGTTACAAAATAATAACATAATTTTAACAAAAGTATAAGATATTGATGACAATAGCTGGTAAATAAAAGAAAGAGTGCTGCAAATATAAATACTGCTCTGGAAATCGATTTAAAATATATAAATCGTATGTACCGAAATTTGAAGACAATTTCAAGCTTATATACTGGAATTATCAGAAGATCAAATGAAATGTTAAATACCGGGGTATGGATTTATTAGATTTAAAGAAAAGAAAGACGGGTTTTATATATTATTTTCTGTCCCAACATCATTAATTGTGACTTCGGTCCGTCTTCATTAGCCCAGTCGGTGCAGAAAAGTAGGACGTTAAACCCCACTCCAATTTGGTTTAATTTCGTCTCAAATATCGCTATCTGAGAAATTTCGTTTCACTTACAGCAACTTAAATAATGCATGGTTGGAAAAAAAACTACCTTAAACCCCATTTCATTCTGGTTTAATTTCGTCAAGAATATCATCATATATGAAAATCAGTATCCCTTAATGCAGCTTAAATAATATATGGTTGAACAAAAAAACCCACCACAAAGTTAAGTCAGGTAGGTATAATGAAGGCTTCAGAAATAAAAAAAAATTCATCGTGTTCCACATTAACAGATTATCCCCGTCTCCTTTCAAGGCCGTTTTATCCGCATATTTGGGGCTTCTTTATTTATATCTTTGAAACATTTCAAGTAAATGTTTGTCATTATAAAGTGACATTTTTTAGAGCAGTAATAGAATATAGATGAACAGTATATAAATAATAATTGGTTCAACTGTAAAAAAAAAATCAAACAAAATTCTCCAAATCATGCACTTGTCTCCAAAAAAAAATGAACAAATGTCATATGGCCTATTCGACGCAGTTCATCACGTTCGATGTTATTTCCAATTTTAGCACTCAATCGAAATATTCAACAGACGAAGAGCGAGTCATTTATATCAGCGTAATGTTCCCGATCAGGTGCCCAATTTGGTGTGTTTAATGACTAAATTGAGAACGTAGTGGCGATACCAAACAACTACATAATGATGGTTGCCAGACAGACGTGTCAAAATTCTAAATTTGTTCGATGGACATGCTAAACATGTAAAGCGTTAATGAAGAAGACATTTTTGGTCTTAATAATAGGAATAAGATGAAAAAGAATTAAAAATTACGCTAAACAAATAAATAAATTGGATGATACATTGTTGTATTTAGGAATTACATGAATAGAAGTTAGATATTAGACGATGGCACGACATTAACAAATTTAGAATTTTGAATCTAATATATCTCCATATCCCGCTCATGAAAGAATATACTATTCCTAAGTCAAGCTATAAAAATTAGTATATGTTGTCGGAATTAGCGCAATGTAAGAAATGCTTGAAACTGAGATCTATCGGTATTTGCGCAATGTACGTATTTCTATGATTGCTTCATCAAAGAAAGCTTAGTTTCCATAATGATTGCGCTAAAGATTATTTTGGGTAAATGTACTGCCACGTGTAGGGGTTCAAGGCGTACAAGTTCTCTATACTGTGAACAAAATGATTAGCGATCGCACACACAGATCGACTGCTCTGTATACATGGTAGTCATTAACTTTTTGATCTAATATTCTAAAATTGTAAATTATATAGTAGTTACACATATGGAACTAGTCTTCTGAGAAAAATCGAAAATTAGTTCATTTTCAACCTGGAATCTTGAGTCTTAAAAAGTAGGACAATAGCATACCTACTTGGCGGGAATCTTCACATCTTAGCCATGTTTAATAAGTTTAAACCAGTTCAAAAATGACAGGAATCGATTATAGATTATACAGGAGTTCCTGGTTTTTCATGCCATATAAAAATATATACCGTAGAAGCAATTAGTTCTGCAAACATATCAGAGATATTTTGGTTAAGCTGGAGAAAGTTTAATAACAGCTGAAGATATCATTTACGAAATGAAATGAAATGGGATTTCACGTCCTGCTTTTCTGCACCAACCGGGCTAATGCAGACGGGTATCCTTTAGACCACGTCTATTTCAACAATTATAACATGCAGACTTTGTCTGGACATGAAAATCAAATGGTTCGAAGAAATAATGTAGCATCAATCTGAAACGACCTCGATTCTGATTGGTCGAAAGGTCAATAAACTCGCTCGGTTTTAGCAAGGCGAATACCCCCCCCCCCCCACGCGTATAAAAAGTGCACATGTGGTTAAATGGACAATACCCCCCCCCCATCCCTCTCTCTATAAGAAACATGAAGTGTATGTCTGCTAAATATTTTGTGAGAATGTCCCCACCCCCAGCTTTTTTTCATGTTTTAATAGTCGAATTAAACATAAATGAAATGGAGTTTAACGTTCTACTGTTCTGCTCCTAACTGGACTAATAAAGACGGGCATGCGCCATACGGTGTGCTATGAGGGAAATTTTGCCCGGACAGCGGCGATACGGCCTACTCTTATGTCAACTTCCAACTGCCAAGGGATCTTTTACATGCACGCCAATGTGTACACTGGACCTCGGTTTTTCGTCCCATCCGAACGACCAAACAGCTGTCCTTGTCAGGCCCTCCGTCCTGCATTACTGACAAGGGAGAACCACGTCGGAAAATCTGCCAATGCAGGGATCGAACACCCGACCTCCCAGGCTAGCGACCCAGCGTCTTCCCCACTTAGCCACCGAATTAAACACATTCATTGATTTCTGAAGTTATTTGAATGATGAAAACAGAATAATTATCTAGGCGAATTACCACTTTAAAGAATGATGTGCGTCTTTTTCAGTTTAATGTGCTTCCATGTAAAGAAGTCAGGAAACCTTTTAAAAATTATGCTGGTTTAAACATTATTGAGAATGACGTAACAGTAAATAGTTGCAACATGTTGATTATAGACACAAGCTTGTGACTCATTCTATTAACTAATTTATTCACCTTTCGCGGCATCTGGATTTGATTCCAGTGTTTTTATACCGGTTCTTTTCCTTACATCATCAATATTGAAATCATTAATAAAGGTAGTTTTGTATATTAGTTTTTCTTACTACACTAATTCAGGTTATACTGTCACGTGTCATAGGGTTTACCCCAGCCCTCTTTACCTTTAATTTTGTTTTGCACTAATTAAGCCAATAATTGCAACCCGAAACCCAACCCTTTTACCCGTGCCATTGTAACCCTAACCCTTTTTACATGTGCCATTCTTTGCTGTACTTTAGTTATGACCTTTGTCAAATAACATCTGTGCTTGATAACGACAGGTAGATACCTCTCGAAACGTTGCGCTTTGAGAATAAAACCAGTGATTGATTTCCCATAAAAATTGTGTTCTGTTTCAAGTGTTATCAATCTCAACAGGTAGACAAATGACACAGAAATATGCCATTCTAACCAATATTAAATATTTTTTCCACCCGGTTTTATTTTCTTGTTGTTGACCAGAATCAAGCTTATTAACGCCAGCTTATTATGAACAAAATGAGAGAGATGTAGTCATGGTGAGATGATAACATAATAACCGTAACGTACTAGAAACAAACAATTTTTCTTGGCCATAGAGAGAGAGAGAAATAGAGAGAGGGAGGGGGGGGGGTTAACGTCCACTCAACACGAACTAGGTCATTTCAGGAATAAGGTATTGTAAATGTGTATTCAATATTTGCGCTCATAGATCAGTAAGAGTGTGCCAAAGAGGTGGAAACCCATGAAGTTTTCCATGATAGACAGTATGATTTATACGCATGCGTTAGACCACTCGACCACCCCACCCCTTTCTGTCAGTAGATTAGACATACTTCCAATGTGCTAAAAGAAAAGAAATTTTTCTTTAATTATTGGGTCAATGTTATAAACAACAAAGGCTATAACAGTATCTAGGTAATAGAGAGTCGAAAGTAGGGCCTACATCTGAAACAAATTAATAAAATTAGAAAAAAAAAATCACCAAGACACATAACTAGTCCCTTAACCAAATTTCCTCTCAAAGAAAAACTATGTCTAACTCATTAGGTGTGTCAGGTTTTCTTTTAAAAAATCATCAACATTTAAACGATTTACGGCCGGATTTTTATCAGTTTACTATCGCCAATATCTTCGTGAAATGCCTCAACATTTCCTTCTCATTAGTCTTTCAACTGAACCAAAAACTAAAACGTTAACAAAAAATCATTATCGGTACCCAGACACTCTAAACAGTTTGGAATTGGACGCCTCTTACGTATTGTAATTATGAACACCATTCTCTGTTTTAAGTATCATGAAAATTTTATAAAATTAAAACACACCATTTAAGTGTACACTTATTGAATTCAAAAGAAAATGAAATGGGGTTTAACATGCAACCGGGCTAAGAAAGACGGGCGGACGCTTTGGAGTGTGCTGTGGGGGATATTTTGCCCGGACAGCGATGCTAATGTCCATTCTTATTTCGAATCCCAACTGCCAATGGTTCTATATGTGATCACCAACGTGTACACAGGACCTCGGTTTTGCGTTGCATCAGAAAGACTTAGACGCTGTACCTACACCACACTGACAAGGGGAAGAATTCAAAAGTAAGGGCATGGTTCAAAATCTCAGTATTCAATGTTATTTTGTAATAA
This sequence comes from Patella vulgata, assembly GCF_932274485.2. Classification (NCBI taxonomy): domain Eukaryota; kingdom Metazoa; phylum Mollusca; class Gastropoda; family Patellidae; genus Patella; species Patella vulgata. The sequence goes on from NC_065885.2 coordinate 14,606,157, forward strand.
TTCTGCGTGAGCAATGTGGGTATAATTAAGACCGATCCTTGAGCTTGCCGCAAATATTTCGTTAATACAGATGAAACGTTTTGGGTTCTTGTTTCGGCTTGTAGGCCGATAATTTACAGCAAGAACAACACTAATTCTGTTCTCACAAGGATACTTGTATGGTACTTAATGTATCTCGCTCATCTAATGACTTGAGATAGTTTAAGGAGTGTCAAGTGTTAAGGACGTTAAAGTAGTCTGTAGACCAATAAAGGTATAGGTTCTTAACTACCTCTTTCAAAGGTGCCACTTACTCAGGCTATAATAGACAAGTGATTATTGGCGAGGGCATGCGTTACCTTAAACAAATGATGTGCTGAATACTAGAATATTCGAGGTTATTCAAGACGACGATGATGATGATAATGGTGATCAAATTAAACTAAATACTACTTTCCGTGATGTCCTTTTGGTTCATTTTCAAACTATCAGTCCTACTTACACACAACCAAGTGTTGGCAAAATGTAGGCAGATAGCTAGTGTTAATTGTAAACTGTAATTAATTATTACTAAAAAAAACAAAACAAAAAACATTTAACTATGCCATTCCCCGAAATTGTTTACAGGACTTTCAACTTTGTGGACTTTATCAAAAAAAAGTCTGATCCGGATAAAAGTCTATATAATAATGGGTGCAGTAACAAAATGCGTTGGTAGCAATCTGGATTCGTTGGCAGCAGCAGAGATCTTTCTGAAACTTAACTTGAGTTTTCCGACTTGTGGGGGATATTGATTTTAATCATAGAGGGGTCTGGTGGTGGTCATTTGGGGTTGAGTACGACCGAGACATTGTAGCGCAAAAATCACCCATACATATGACATGCATGCCCCTTTTTGGGTAAAAAAAGATTATATTGGAAAGTTGAATTGAAAACGAAAGATATGGAAAATGATAATGGCTGTTTCAATAAAAATTTACCAATTAGAAAATACACAATGATATGATACGAACACTTTTGATTTCTGGCGCAAGAATGATAGCAAAAGTGGCACAAAAGTAACTGTAATTCATATCTCGCCTAGGCACTAACCAAGAGGTTCCATGTTTGATACCTGCAAGAAACAGAGGCCCTGAGAGGACAAAAATGTGCTGGGTCGAGACGTTTTTTGCTCCTCACCCCTCCCTCCCTCCTTTCCAATACTAGTCATATCTAGATGATTCACTAGCAGATTGCGATAAAGCGAAAACTTTTGTACTTATATAAGCGTCTAAGGAACAATTAAAAATCCATGGATAATTGCCCATTTCATTTTTGAACTTTGATATTCATGTGCCCCATAGACTCTTACGGGTTCTGAGGCGGCTCACCGGTCGTGGGGCTTGCCTGGAAATGGCCGATAGCGTTCCTAGGGATTTACCAGCTGGTGAGACATTAAACCTCATTTCATCAATCTATATTTATATAAAAACAGAGACTGATCACTATCAGCCCCCCCCCCTCCAAAAAAACCCCTCTAACAATGGTGACCAATCTATCAAGTAAAATGATATATTTAAGACCAGGATAATTTTCTTTAAGATAAAAATAAAAGATATAATAGCTTATATTCATATATCGTTCTACTAGTTATAATTATACTTAATATACTTGTATACATTCCACGTGTTCACCTATATACTATACATATTCATACTTATATATTGTATCTATATTTACTAAAGTAGGTGAACATTGGTAATCTGATGCCTAACATTTTCTCTTTCTTTCATGCAAATTGTAATATTATGACCCCCAAAGCATAAATAACAAAACCTTATGGAACAAAAATGGAACGTCGGTGGTTAGATATAACTATAAAGGTAACTTTTATTCTCTTTACCATATTGTTGACAACTGATATGTAGATAATGTTTATGGTTGTAACTTATCAACAATAACAATCAGAATAACTGTGTCGAACACCATGGCATAACGTGGGTGGAAATATTTTAAATGTTAATTGTTCTTAAAGACAAAAACTAGGTGACACAACAGAAACGAATAGTAAAGTGTAAATAGGGAATATATTCGATATAGGTCCTACTAATTATCGACAAGAGCGTCATTTTGACAATATCGCCCAAAGTATTGTGGAAAGTGACCGATATGGATATATATTTTATAGATATGTATATTCTACACAGCATGTCAAAAATTTAAATGAATTCATAAACAATTAACAAAATTATTGATAAATTGACCCCCCCCCCCCAAAAAAAAAAAACAAAAAAAACAAAAACAACCGCTCTTGTCAGTGATAACGCGTTTGTCAAAATTTCAATCATCCATTATTTTTTTTTATTTTTTTTATGAAATCATTTACATTTTGGATATGATGTGTAGAATATGCATATTTATAACCGATCTTTCCATGTCTGTCACCATTTGTAACACTTCAGGTGCTATTAACCAGAAAATGACTTTGTCGGTAATTAGTATGATTTATATTTTATAAACATTTAGATATTTGGTCTGTAGATTTATATTTTATAAACATTTAGATATTTAGTCTGTAGATTTATATTTTATAAACATTTAGATATTTAGTCTGTAGATTTATAATTCATAAACGTGTACATATTTGATCTGTAGATTTATATTTTACCGACATTCGGATGCAGCTATGGCGAGTGTGGCGCCAGGCAGGGTAAGCTTACTCTTCCGGACACCTGTTACCACTGTTTGTCGTGTATTTTGTACACAAGGAGCAGTCCATTTGCTGATTACACTATTTTGCTTGAATACACGATTTTGCCTATAACGTTTTTTAGGACTTTGAATTCTGTCTTATGGTTTGGATTGTTCGTACTTGGTTTTATTTTATTTTGTAGATTTGTAATTCATAAATGTTTAGGCATTATTTTTGTAGATTAATAATTTATAAACGTGTACATATTTGGTCTGTAGGTTTATATTTTATAAACGTTTAGATATTTGTTCTGTATATTTATAAACGTTTAGATATTTTGTTCTGTAGATTTATAAATGTTAAGATCTACAGACCAATTCATAGACGTTTAGATTTGTTCTGAAAGTACCCAAAACATCTTTAACGAAGCACTCACAGGGAAACCCCCAAGAACAACGTCACCTATGAACTATGAACAGATTTTAAGATATATTCATTGTCGCGCCCCAAGAGAGGCTGACAAAATACAAGAAAAGGGAATTCGAGACGTTAGATTCCAAAAGATTTCTCAGCTCGTGTTTCATTTTTGGCTACTATGTCGATACAAGAATACACCAGAGATTATATCACAACATTGACTATAGGGATGTAAAAGTTTGAAAGAACATATAGATTGTCATCGCACAAAACAAATCCACAATAAAATTGACAATTGTTTTGGACCTAGACCAAAGAAGCCATAACTTTATGTCACTTCAGAGAGTGTTGTCACCGTGTATCTACCAGCCCGTCAGAGCGGTCTTTATATATGGCAAAAGGAGATAAAATAAACAATAAAATTAACAAATGTTTTGAACCTAAATCTCAGACGCCATTTTAAGTCATTTCAGAGGGTGTTGTTACCGTATATCTACCAGTCCCATCAGAGCGATCTCTATATGGCAAAAAGCAAATATGATAATGGCAGTGTGCCAATTCCTGTATTTTTTTTAGCCAAATCAATTAGATTTTCTGTATTAATGTTGATCTTTTAGCTTATTTTCAATCTGTTAGAGGAATCAACACATTTTGGTGTTTTTCTGGTAGGACACGTACATAAGAACTGATGGGTCTAATATAGATTCAAGATTAACATGCATCGTGACAATGTGTTCTCATTAGAACAGAGTAAGTCTTATTCCGTAATTGTCCGAGACAGACTGAATAATATTTACTATAAGTAATACATATACGTGACGTTTCGGTAGATTTTCTTATCTAAAAACTTATAACAAGTGATCTCATATTTGATTTACGAGAGATATTTTTTTAGGACAAATACAGATATAAATGGATGGCGAGTTGGAAGTAACTTGCGATGGGGCTTTTATAGGCAAATAGTACAAGATAAAGAATCATCCCTACAAAAGTCTAAATATTGCTTACCTCTTAAATTGGGTTGACACTATCGTCTTTTTAAAATTAAAAAAGTGGAAATACGATCCAAATACGTGATTTAAACAGATGAGAATATATTATCTGGTTATTTTTTGTTACTGTTAAGACAACCAAGTTCTAAAATGAAACAAAAAAATTTTAAATTCTTTACCAATTTGCTTAATTAGTGTAAATGCCGTCACACTGATCAGAGAAACAAATGTTCTAGTATTCCTAGTCACCAAATCAGACAACATTTATCAAATCCTATATCTATATCCCCACACAACATTCCACCACATTTATTATCGTCCCATCAAACAAAGCCAAAGTTCCACCAAATATTGTATTACTATTATCTACCCATAAAACATAAAAAAAAAAAAACATTCCGTCAAATTTTGTGTTAGTATCGCCTTATTATCAAACATATATGTAGTAAAGGTCCCACCAAATTCGACACCAACAGAAAAAAAAAAATATTACCCCATCGAAAATTCAGCACAAAATAGGCGAAATAGAAACCGAAATGACAAGAACTATACTTTTTAAGATTTGGGTAAAGGGTTATTCCAATGATCATATATCAGGAGCGTCTACATTGTACTTTATATTCCATCTGGTTGAGAAAATACTGAGAAATTATAGGTTAAAGTTTCGTACAATGTACAATATTTTCTCTTTTGTAATAATATCCTCTACCTTTCCACACTTCAGTGCCATTTATTTCAAGGAATTAAAAGTTTCGGTTTACACTATATTTTTCCCTGTTTAATAGTATGCCTGTGTAAATAAAAGAATTTACCCACAGCATTAGATATAAAACTCATACAGGCGTTGAAAAGAACTCTTTTAAGAACATTCCCTTATTTATATCGTTTTAAAGCAATTTGCTCACAACATTAAACTAAATAACTCCTAAGAACACTCCCCTACCTTTCGGCATTGAAGTGTCATTCATTTCAAGAAAATTAAAAAATGAACACTTTTTAATCCATCTTAAATATTATATCGTTCTAAAGCAATTTGCTCACCACATTAAACTAAATACCTCTTAAGAACACTCTCTTACCTTTCGGCACTGAAGTGCTATTTATTTCAACGAGTGACCTAACTACATTTTACCAAAATTATACGTTAATTTAAGCTGATTTTCAAAATTACATTTTTTCTTTTAGTTACCCACTAAACCGACCATTCGATTTAAAACCTACAAATAACAACCTAGACGTTAACTCATGTTTAATTATTATTCTACGATTGGACAATTATTTTAAACGATATTCCACTCATATTTATTGCAGTTATCATATGGTAAAGTTATAATATTCAATTATTACGTGTGTAAAACTCGCCAGAGAAAATGTAATGTATTTTAAAGTTGTTTAAATAACCGTTAAAATCGCTTTATTCTGTGTATATATACGTTTATAACCGCAAATATTAAGACAAGGTAACTCAAGTACATGAACATCAGGAACTGTCTATATATATTAAAGGGTCAATTATAGAATCAATTGTTCTGTTCAAACGAGAGAACACGGATCACCACTGTTATATGGTGCTGAAATTTGGCACTCAACACAATCGCTGTTCAGATTCATGATAGATTTCAGAAGACTACGTATTCTACATTGTTTAACTGGTGGGTTTATGCACTTAATTCCTCCCACATGAGTACGAGTTTACATCCCCAAAAGAGCTTCCATAAAGTGCAAAAGCCATTGACATGTTTTGGAATTGACGTTTACGAACTTATGCTAATTCATTTCCAGTTACAACTGTAAGCGCTAACAATGATTGACCAATATGTTGCTTGCCCGCCAAAAGATACCGAACCAAACATGATTCCTGTCAGAGTTCTGCATTTTAAAATCTACAGCACCAGAATGGCCCGAATAGAATCTAATTAGCTCTTACCAAAACCAGGAGTCACTGTAACTGGGTGAGTAAGGCGATGGTTCACTAACCAAGAGGTCCCGGGTTAAATCAGGAGCCACGGTGGGTAAGACACTGGCACGCTAGCCTGGAGGCAGCGAAAGTTCATCGGGATTTTCTGGCGTGGTATCCCCCTTGTCAGTGGTACAGGACGGAGCGCCTGACAATGACAGCTGTCTAGTCATTCGGTTGGGACAATAACCAGAGGCGTGCACGTAAAAGATCCCTTAGCAGTTGGAATTCGATATAAGAGTAGGCCTTAGCGCCGCTGTCCGGGCAAAATTTCCCTCATAGCACACTGTATGGCGTATGCCTATCTTCATTAGCCCAGTCGGGGTAGAACAGCAGGTCATTTCATTTCCGGTTTAAATCCTGGTGTTGGCCGAGAATGTTCCTCTGGGGTTTCCAGCATGATTTCCGCTTGCCATTGGTGATGGACGGAGGGGTCTGGCAATAAAAGCGTCTTCTCATTCGAGCGGGACGAAAACCTGAAGTCGAAATGCCGTAGCGCCGGTGTCACACATGCATAGTGTATGCCTAGTCGTATTAATCCGGTTGGTTCAGCAAAATTAAGCGTTGGACCTCAATTTAATTTCATTTCATTGTTTTGTGTCAAATCCACAATACATAAATTATTTTCTCCTATCATATTCAGAAAGTTTGAAAATTTGATATTCTTCTGTATAATAACTTCGATAACTCTATATAACAGGAAATTAAATATCTCCGACCAATAATTACACATTATTTATGATGTCTAGAAAGCTTCTGAATTCATTCAAGATATACAGTATATAACATGATTCAATATGGCTGGAATAAGATAAGAGTTCCGACAATATGAGTCATTAATACAGATTCACTATCTCAAAGTTTCTCTCGTTATACAAAATGAATGTTTAATTAATGGAAATAAACAAGAATGTTTTTGTTTGCTTGATAAAGATACCTGTAAGAGTATTGAAACGTTGCATGTAATAAACTAAGAAGTAGTAAATCCATAAAGTTGTGTTATTATGAATATTATACCTCTACTTCTAAATGTCATTTAAGGATAATGTTTTTGTTGTTTATAAACAATATTTTATTCACGATGTGTGAATGGGATTTAGGAAATGGCTTAGCCTACGTAAAACATCTTTCAACAAGTATGGGGGGGGGGGGTAAATTTGCGACTAATTATAGTTCTTCCCATTTCAGAAATATGTCGTTAAACGACCAAATGCGCAGGTGCCCTGCACTGTGAGAGAACTAGGGTTTAACGTCCACTCGACACAAACTAGGTCATTTTGAGACTCATGTGTGTGGTACAAGTTTATTTAGTTAATTTGCGTACGCGCAGGTGTCTTTAGCAGTGACTGGAAATCGTAGGACCTGGGGAAGTCAATGAGATTGGATAGGCGATCCCACACAACTTGACTCAACGCCAGACCTTGGAATCTTGTGTGAACGCGTTAGACCAGTTGACCAACCGACCACCGAACCCTGCAGTATAGTATTAGATCTTCTTGTATTGTGTTTAAACTACTGTTCCTGCACGCTGCGTCTTTTCTCCCTGCCTTTACTAGGATTGTTTACATCCTGTTGAATTCCTGAGCAATGTTAAAACTGTGTATCCAGCCACTTTTCTCCTATTAAATTGATTCGAAATTAGCTTGATGAATAAATGTTTGGCGTTACTAGCATTGATCAAATAAAAAACAAAACAATTCAGCAATGTCGCAGCCACATCAAAACATTCCAGACAGTGTGATTGGCCGATTCAGAGATTTCTTATTTGGATTACGTTACGGTACTCGAACCTGCCAATAAATCCAATTAAGAAATCGAAATTAAACAATGGCCGTCATTACGTTTGATTAACGTATCGATATTTCTTGATTATCTTTGGAGTAATTTCCCCCTTTTCCCAGGTGACATAAGTTATAAATCACGTGACGACGCTCGTGCATTATACGAATTTGATCAATACGACATCAAAGTATGGGAAAACAATTTAGATTTACTTTGCTTTTAGCTCCAAGGGTAGCCTTTGAAACAAAAACACATCTATTGTTTTCTGATTTAGCTACTAGTAAAAAACTAATAAAAAAGTTATTCGTTTTTATCAAATTCTAAACAGAAATCTTTCCGAGACGAAATAAATCATTAGCGTTTATGTACTCAATCTCATAAATTGATCCATTCATAGATCAATTGTATATTAAAGTAGTCGTTAACGCCTTATTCACACTTAATTAAAAGAGTTTTTAAACACATTAAGAGTTCTATAAAACTCGAACTATACGGATTTATTAAACAAACAGTTGATGTTGAAATAATTATATTTTCATAAGCCGATATGTTTGTTATATGCATTAGCAATGTTTAAATAAATGCTTTAGTCTAGGGGGACTAAAGTTTAAATTTTCTATAGGGGGTGGGGGTGATTTGGGGTAAGTTGTTATTGCTGTGTGTATATACGATCATTGGACTTGAATCAACTGTTTTGAGCTAATAATACTTTAACTTTGAAGTCATAAAAATTATAATAATATCAAAACTATTTACAATTTTTAACCGAATCTCTTATAAGACAATGGATTTGTACATTTATGACAACATCACCAGGATACCTAGAAGAAGTAATTACAGCGACCGAAATCATTTTTCTTAATTTAGGTTCTCCCAATTTGGTGTTCCACCCAAGGAAAATGTGATGGGCTACAATATTGCTATCAATAAAATAGTTGATTCTGAATTTTATCATCGTGATCATATTTTTGCAAGAAGAGTAGGCGAAAACGCCACTGTCCAGGCAAAATGATACCCCACTTTACACCAACGCCCGCATTGTAACTTTTAATAATGAAAATTACAACATTTTAGTCTCAAAATGACAGAAATATTGAGTTGGTAAGACGTTAAACCCCATTCCGTTTAATTAAATTTACATCAATCAACACCAATAAAAACAATAATCTTGGACCAGAAACAGGAATGAGTTTGGCGTTCTTCTATGGTATTGCTAACGTTGTCATATCCCCATCATTTATCCCCACAACAGACTACGGAAGAAATAGGCCCTTGATGAAGTTTCCATTCATAATCAGGTTCGTATTAAAATGGTGAACGAAATTAGTCTTGGTACATTATTTTGTCTTGTAAATTCACTTAAACACGTGTCCTGCTACTTGATTCAGGAGATTGAGAAGTTAATGACGATGATACGCACAGGTAACATGGTTTATAGGGTATGAAATTATTTCAGAAATTCGTTTAGTCTCCGTGTTGGACAACCATAATTAATATGGCATACATGTAGCAATTCTTGGTTTTCAACCATGTTTGCTTGACGCTGTTTCGGCATTCCCCGTGCCTTGGTTTCGTAGTAAAGTAAACGTCGTTCTGATTGATCATATTGGTGGGTACATTAGAGAGTAGTCGCGACTTGCATTATCAGGTTTCTGTAACTCATATGCTTTATGTCACCCAAAACCAAAAATGAAATGAAATGGGGTTTAACGTCCTACTGTTCTGCTCCGAATTGGGCTAATAAAGACGGGCATACGCCATACAGTGTGCTATGAAGGAAATTTTGCCCGGACAGCGGCAATACGGCCCACTCTTATATCGAATTCAGACTGATAAGGGATCTTTTACGTACACGCCAATGTGTACACGCGGCCTCGGTTTTTCGTCCATCCGAACGACTAGACAGCTGTCCTTGTCAGGTCGTCCGTCCTGCGTCACTGACAAGGGTGAACCACGTCGGAAAATCCTGATAAACTTTCTGGGTCAATGCAGGGATCGAACACGGGACCTCCAGGCTAGCGAGCCAGCGTCTTACCCACTTAGCCTCCGTGATATAAAATGAAATCAGATTCTTGGAACAAGAAATAACTTCTTTCTTGGTCGCAAAATGTTCGGTTTTCCATGGAATCTCAATTGTTGGTCTAGAGAGTCTGGCAAAGAAATTTAAAGCTTCAAGTCGATAGGATAGAACGGCAACCCAAGCTCCAGTGTACACATTAGGTAGCACGTAATAGAATCTTAGCATCAGAAGCGAAGCTGTCCGGGCGTATGCCCGTCTTTATCAGCTCGGATTGTGCAGAAATATAGGACGAGAGCTCCATTTTATTTCATGTTTGGTTTGACACGGAATGTCGTAACCATTTTGTATTTATTGTTTCTGGTGGTAGTAAAAATAAATCAGTGAGTTTTGAAAGTTGATCTGATTGAACAAGTGTTACATGTAAGTTAACAGAGGCTGAGAAACCTGATTCAAGTCTGTTGACATATCAGCCAAATCACATCAATGACAGCATTAAAGAACGACTAGTGTTTTAACAACACAAAAGTTGTACAACCTGTCAACACGCATCTCTCTATCTGTAACACTGTTCTACCTAGTGACCGAATTACGGGATGGTTGTGACTTAATAGAATGTCAGGAACTTATCTTTTTCTGGAATGCAAATAATCAATTCTGTCTAGTCCACGGCTCGAACGAAAACACGCCTGTAAAAACACTTTAATTGTGTTTCACTAATTACTATGCTTGTATTTAACGTCGTCTTTAATACCATTACACGTACCAAAGTCATCCTCATTCCTTTACAAAGATAATTCCAACTTTCAGTCTCTACCTTCTACCCTTTTCTCCAAACCAAAACTTAATATTGAGCTTTCTCCTTTCGTCTTTTTCCCTTTTCCGAAGCGAACCTTTAATGTCGATCATTTTCCCGTCGTCTTTTTCCCAAACGAAACTTTATTATCGCGATTTTCTTCGCCGTCTTTTACCCTGACAAAACTTCAATTTCGAACTGTTCAGCATCGTCTTTCACCAGTTTCCCTAACGAAACTTCAATTTATTTCGAACATTCCTACCCCTTTCCCTAAATACAATTACTCTTCTCTGTGGACATTACTGCTCTCCACAGGAGAAACTCAAGTATCAAAGTTTAACCCTTTATACCTACAGATATCACTTATCAATATCGATCTTTCTCTCGCCTGCTGCATTGCACTGGAATATCAACCTGCTCCTAGTCGCCTTATTCAATACTACATATTTTCTTCCCGCGACTCTACAGCAGTTGACATTAAATGAATCGAAATCAAACTACTTTAGAACTAGTCAAATCTTAATAGGGTTCGGAAGAGGGGGGTTGCTTCCTGCGATGTGTTCGGAATGAGATCGACGAAAAACCAAGGTCTATCCGTGTACACCCGTAGTTGGAATTCGCTGGAAGTCTCAAAAGCACCCAAATATCGTACTGACAAGATGTTAAATCCCATTCCATTCCCACACGAGAATTTTAAATGAGAATTGTATTCAAGTCAAGATTTAGATTCCCTATAGATGGTATTTCTATTATTGAAGGCGGAGTAGAAGGAAGCTGACTGCTGTGAATCTATACATCTGAGGTTTGGTACATCGGTTATGAATGTAAAGTATTTTTTATATCATATCTCTTAATATAAGATAAATTCTAATGGTTACAGACATATCGTTATTTACCGCCTACATATTAATATTACTTATAATCTGAGTTTTGTGCGTTAACAAATTGTAAACATATAGACAAAATTCATTTTAAGACAAATTTAAATTTATATCTGTTCCAACGAGATAAACTGAAAATGTAGATATCGTTATAGAAGAGTTATCCACCTTTCCACTAAATCAAACTATATCTATTCGTTTATATGTAAAATTAAATGAATGTATTAAAATGTCTTGTGTCTACCTTTTGTTTTCTGTGTACTTTTTTTGAAAGAGATTTTGAAGATTCGTTTAAATCTGCTGCATAAAATAATACCAAGTCTATTTATAGCCGAACAACCAATATTTAGCTACTGATAAAGGTTTGAATTTAATCCAATAAATGAGCGGGAAAATGCCCGATACTTATGATGAATTAACACATTGCTATACAACAAATGGGCGGAAGAATCACTCATACTTATGATGAATTAACCCCTTTCTAAAAGTACAAAAAATGGGCGGAAGAATCTCTGATATACTACATTTCAGTGATACGGTTGGGGATAAAAGAAATTATTTTTGTCCAAAACCAGGTCGTGTTCGAGCACAAGTCTTTGATCAATTAAGCGATGGGGGCCATGCAACCGAAACGTATCCTGGATTAAAACTACCGATACTCAATTTTCAATACAGTTTGTGTCGAGTTTGTTTCTTGGCCATTTTACCCATTGATGATGGTCACGAAATATCTATCATTACATACAGTCAAACTTCAAAGAATGGATGAATTCGGTGAAATCGGGTAACAACAAATTGATGCGCCACGTGAAAAAATCGCAAAATGGATAGTCGTACTAGGTTTTCTAGAAATTGTCAACATGTCCTGCCATGTGTGTGGAACCTACCATTGCTCTAACCTAAGACTCGTTCTCTAATGCATTTGTTAAAATATTAAAAGACTAGAAGGAATGTAAACGCAATTATTTCTGCTATAGAAAGTTACATACCCGACATTTGATTAAAGTCGTAGCAATTCTTCTTATCGACTTTCATGTGAGATTAAATTCGTTAATATATTTAGGATCGGCGATTGAACTAGTGTCTAACGAGTATTTTATTAAAAAGGCCGACTGCCCGTGGAGTTGGCAATGATTGGAAGAATCTCGCTTACAAAACAAACCCAAACCATATCGTTATTAGACGCTCTTATATATTTATTACTATCTTAGCACCAGCTGAGATCACTGAAGCGTGGTGCTTATAGTATAGGTGGAATATAATGGCTAATATCCGAAAACATTCTTACCACCATGGGTTAATAATAATAAGAATATATGGTTTTAGGGTCAGAAGTATTTAACCCTTTTTATTTTGAACAAATAAACTAACACCTATATCATTCCAAGCCCTTTGTAGGATTACACTTGTCTTAAGACATAAAAGGAAAGGAAAGAATTTGAGTTTAAAATTTCGCTGACACTTTGTTTTTAAGGCCGCGTGGAGGAGAATTTTACCCGGTCAGTGGTTTATCCGTCTATTCTTCATCGAAATTTGTTCTTTTTACGGGCAAGAAATTTTTATATGATGTGATATTAAGTGTTATCATAGCTATATCGTGCACGACACCCTTCAATATTCAGAAGATTAACAGCCTAAAGGTAATCGGGGACTCGGACGAATGATAACCAGCAGAGTCACGGTGGGCGTTAAGTATAATAAACAGATACAGTCCCTCTAGACTTTGTTTTTTTCTTCCAATTCCCATTGCAAGTACATAAAACAAACGATTTATATCTAATCCGGTTGTCTTTTTAAGAAAAAAAACCTTAACGCTTTCCCATAAAGATATAAGTTTACTATGTCTACGAGCAAGTCTTCTCTTATCGTTGACTTGCATATTGCACATAAAGTACTTGATAATACCCTATGTTTGTGATGTAAACTCTATGTAGTTTAAAGATAACGCACACGAAAGGTGGGTAATTAATGCAAAAACTTCACACTCAATATTGGACATAATTAAGGCGTCGCGGAATTCCCATTAATTTTCTTAACTGACAGTCGTGGTGAGATTGAAAATCGAAATAAAGTATTGCGATTGTTCCTTTTTTCTTAGACGTTTTCGCTGGCTATCTGACACGAGAAAGCACATTGCAAAATGTACAGAACACGACAGTAGAGTTAGCTTTATGAATTAAAGGTAACCGTTTTCTGTACTCAGCGGCGGGAATCGACAGTCGCGCATGACAGCTCGTGAACTTTGACTGTTTGGGATTCCGCGTTGCCTCGATATGAATGGCTCGTGCGCTCTAGTTAAAGTTAACGTCTGCTAGAGTTTAGGTGGGACAGTCGACAGACGTCCCTAATACTTCAGTATATATTGTTGACTGAATGAGTTACGTCTACCGGTGTGTTATTCACAAAGTTTAATCATAACAAAAAATTTCGGCTAACTTTGACGGATTATTTATTGAAGGCATGTGCTGTTTAATCGGAAATATTTTACAGAAAATGTTTATATTGGATAACTAAGTTTCATTAAAGTGCTTACAGATATTCCTACCTATACGATCTATTTATTTTCACCATTGCATTTACAAGGTGCATCAGTGCGTAACCCTTTTAAAAATAGTGTCGTGTATTCGAGTCAAAAGAAATGTATGCGATCATGGGAGAATTGTTATTACATATTAATAAATGAAAACTTTCTCAGGAGTTCAAATATAATTGGATAACATAGTGATATAGTTATTACAAATTATATTTATCAAATTTATACGGATTTACACGTTAGCTTAGACTAGGTATTAATAAATTATTACACTATGGAGAGATTACGATACATGTGGACTATATTAATTTTAACGCTTGTGGATGTGTATATAATTTTAGCGCAAGGTTTATCAAATGGCATGTAAGTACAAACTTTTATCTACTTTATTTTCCCCACCCTAACCTAAATATACTCTTAACCCTAAAAAGCAACTCTGATCCTAAACAAAATTTACCGTAACCCGACAAATGTGTTTTAACATATTTCACTGTGACATATTTGTCCTACAAAAAGGGTTTTCTCAGCACACATAAGCTTAAGTAACTGGGTTTCTCAAAATGTTTTACACTCTTACCATAATAAAACGATGTTTCTAAACAAGTTAAAACGCTGCATTTTACTGTAACTCAAAAAACATTTCCAGAAGACGTTTCAGCATAATCCGAAAAGAGTTAGATTAAACATTTTACCGGAATTCTAAGTAAAGTTTTCACAAGTTTAACTTGTATAGGCTGAACCAAGTACCGATAGACTAGAAGAAATTTTTTAAAAATATCCTAACAGTAAATTTGTAAGTGAAATCCGGCATTTTATTAACTTGATTAACAACACGGGTATGGGTTCAGCTTTATGTTCTTGTCGAATAGAAATGGGATACAAAATGAATTAGTAGAAATTACTACAATTTTGTTCGTTTTCCTTCCTTGTCGTGGGAGCCGCGGTGGCTCTGTGAGTAAGGCGTTGGCTCGCTAACCTAGCCGGCATGGTTTCCCCTTGTTAGTGGTGTAGGACGGAGGGCCTGGCATGGGACAATGTATAGCCGTTCGGGTGGGACGAAAAAACACAGTCCCATGTACACATTGGTGTGCACGTAAAGGGACCCTTGACAGATGGAAATCGAAATAGGAGTAGGCCGTAGCGCCGCTGCCCGGGAAAAAGTTTCCTCATATTGCACACTGCACGGCGTATGCCCGTCTTCATTAGCCCAGTCGGAGCCGAACAGTAGGACGTTAAATCCCATTTCCTTTCATTTTGTGGTGGGATGAGACATAGAACTGTACAAGGGCGGCGGCAACATCGGTGTAGTGTGTGTGTTTTCAAAGTTCAAAAAGCTCATTAGACAACAGAAACGTGTAGTAAGGTCTTGTTCCTTTCGACACACGTTAACCACCCGGTTCTGATTAAACTATTAAAGCAACCCTTTATCTTTCTTGAAACTGTAGCATAATCTGCGATATCACTTCGGTGGAAGCGGACGTTAAATAAAGCTATTTCACACACAGTATATTTTAATTTTGACGAAAGCAGAATAGCCATATAGATAATATACACGTCTTTAAAATGAATTATATATAGTTTGGGTATCAATGTCTTCTGGTTCTGTTTCTTACAGAAAGCGAGAATATTTCTGACTAAAAAGCAGTTTTTGACATGGAGGTGTGGCACCTTAACGGTTCTACAGTAGTTTTTTTTCTATTTATAGTTTTACGGTTAAAGCCATTCATCATAACCTTTGTGTTTTTCTTATTTTCATTGACTGTTTGTAGAAAAGCCTGAGAGCTAATGCAAAAACCTGATGATAGGTCGGAATATCACTCAAAAAACATCTTACGTTTTACTTCAACCTATCCTTTCCACTTGACTTCACAGTTTAACACCACTTCTTTGACTGGTAGAATCAGACAGTTCTAGTCGTATTGAATGACGGCGTTTATCCGGGTGTATATAATTTACGTTACCGTTACGATCATATATTTTTCAAGTTGTTACTATTTTGTCATTTCTTCGAATTCCAAAATAACACGGCATATGTTTTGTCTAAAGAATTGTTCATGGTAATTTTAAAGACAGTCCCGCATTATTTTGTTATTTTACCTGATTTTGACGTTAACCCCCGAAAGCCAGTACACATTCCTATCCATCTACCAGAATGTCTGAGATTAAAATTCCGGGCGTGGATTAAGACGATCTTTTGGGATTTCCATTTCCAGCTTCTTTTTGTGGGGAATAGGGCCTGATAGGCTGGCAATGAAAGTGGGCCTTACCCTTCAGATCGGACGAGAAACTCACGAACAAATTTATATACACCTGGACGAGAGAGAATATATTATTTGTGCTCCTAAATAATGTATCAGGATGTTTTTGAACCGTCTATGCATGGTGTTATGTTTTGAACCGTCTATGCATGGTGTTATGATATAAAATAAATTAAATCTATTGTGTGATAATATTGTCTAGTTTTTATTAAACAAATAGTTTATCTATCGACTACTAAAAACACGCCCTTTTATTTTAAAAATATTAACTATATCATAATCAGTTAGGATAACATTACTATATTTATATATTAAAGGGATATTCTATATATATAATGGGTTATAATACTGCAGTAATGGGGTTTAAAATATTTACATATGCAATTATGATCATCACAAATGGTATGATAGAAATGTCGATGTTTTAAACGGTTTATTGAATGATTTATTCTCGAAAAGTTAAAGGAAAAACCACAGAAATTAAAAGTGGCAAAGATATCGCGAAATATTGAACAGTTGCACATAAGGCAATCGTTTTCAGTATTAATATTATTCGCTATATCCCCTTGGATGGACGCTAACTAGGCACTTAAGGCACTTATTATTACACCATATTCGCCACAATCTGTCAAAGTATTCCGAGGCCTTGGTGAGTTTTCAAATAAATCATGATAGTAATATTTTCACTTTAAGGGGCGTATGGTGGCCTGGTGGCGCTTTAGCTCACATGGTGAGTCAAGTGGTGAGAGTTCGTTACCCAGCTTGTACATGACAAGGAGTAGGGTCGCCGGTACAACCTCGTGGATTTTCTCCGGGTTCTCTGATTTCCTCCCACTGCTAAAGATCCACTACGCGCAAGCGAATTATTGAAATAATTGAATTATTGAAACCATATGTTAGTCCCGAAATGGCCTAGTTTGTGTCAAGTGGACTTTAATCTCTCTCTCTCGCTCTCTCTCTCTCTCGCTCTCTCTCTCTCTCTCTCTCTCTTTAACATTTAGGCTCCGATCGTCGATCTATCACTATCATATAAGATATGGCATATATCCCGGGACGTTATTAGACGTATTATAATCCCGACATGTATAAATTACACCCTGATTTGTTTGGGGATTAAAGCTAAGATTCAAATGAAATTTTATCACATTTAACAAACAGATAGTCCAAGGATGTCAGCGCTATGTCGTTAAAACAACTAAAGCTGGACGTTTTTCTTAAGTCTTCAGCCTCCCGCGTGTAAACTTTGGGATCAATTTCTAAGAGAATCCGCGTAAAAGACTCCGTGTTTTCTTTTCATTAAATCTGGTGCATATTTGAATGAGTTATTAACATAAATACAATAGTAAGATGAAGATAAGTTGTCGGTTGGGTTAATGTATTACTATAACACAGTCCCGACAGAGTAATAACAATTTATATTGGCTAGAAACATTGACGGGCGAGCCGCGGTTTTCTTTATCCACCGGTCGTCGACATGCTTAAGTTATTTATGGTTTATTATGAGGACTAGGTCGCTCATATTTTATCATCAAATGTGCATGATGACTGTTAGAAACAATAGGTGTACATGTATGATATTTTGTTTTATGACTCCAATGTGTGACAAAATTGAAATATTTCCGACGTCTAGTCGCCCGCTAGTTGTTAGTTCCTTTCAGAGAATTAAACTGGGAGCATACACGTAACATTATATTCTACCGGTTCAAAAGAATTCAACTGAGTCACTTTCGGTTAATTAGTTCTTATCGGTTCTAATGATCTAAGGACATCCGTATACTAAACATGTCAGCATAACTGATGTCCTTAGTACAAATCCAAGATAAAGGTATTATCATATAAAGTCGTAGGGCGACTTAATGGCCTTCCCAATTTTGTAAAAAAATAATTGACGAAAATTCTATAAACTATGGATTTCACGGGTTAGCGTTGATTAGAAATGGTCAAAGATGAAATGAAATAGTTTTAGCGTCTTGCTGTTCGTCTCCAACCAGGATAATGAAGAAGGGCAAAAGCCATGAAGTGTGGTATGAGTGAAATTTTGCCTTCGCAGCGGAGTTTCCGCCTATTCTTCACCAAACTACATATGCCACGGGTTCTTTGACGTGCAAACCAGCGTGTACATGTACATGAGACCTCTGTTTACGTCTTATCCGAAAGACTAGACAATGTTCGTTAAGATCCGTATCTTGCAGCAAGAGATAGGAAAATATAAGCCAAGCACAAAGGAGCTGCAAAATATGTTACTTAATGTACTTTTTTCCTACTATTCAGAATAATGTAAATTTAATGTCAGTCTCTAAAAACCTATTTAAATGTGCACTGTCTAAAGTGATACTTATTCTAGGGTATTTAAAGAGAAAGTATTGTCCAGATACACGTGTTCGGACCTGGCAAACAAAACAGAATATTGAAAGGCGGTTGGCTATTATACCTTAACTCAAAACTACACACGTACTACTTGTTCAATGTCCAGTATGTTTTAAAGAGATTCTATCAAGCGTGGCGATAAATGTCAATCTAAATCATATGTGTAGTTTACCCGTGTCATTATAGTTAAACACAAGATAACACTATAGATCTTATCACAAAAAACACCTCGTGACACTTGTTGTGTCATATATCAAAGACACAATGGTCAACCATCGATAAACCTATTGAGTTTGTACTTTGTCACAATGTTTCATAAAGCAATTCTGGTCATTGTATATAGCATCTTTTTGTGAAAATCCATAACCCGAATTTTTTTTTCTTAATGGCAGTATTGGGAATTTACATTAATTGTTATATATAAATTAATTTATCTGTATGTTCTAAAAAATGTTAATTGAGGGACGGTGGTGGGGGTTAAAAAGTGGCCTTCTAACTCAATGTGATGCGCTGACATTTGTCTCAGACTGGCATCTTCTACAAAACAATATTGGGTTTTAAATAAACTAAAAATCGAAACTAAAAATATAAGGCAGACTCAAATGAAAACTTAGTTGTAGCCCGACTTAGTCATTGCGAAGTAATAATACATTAATGAATCCAAACCTTATTTTGAAATCAAAGCGCCCCTGTCCCCTACAACCCACAGATTATTCTCAACTCATTAAAACTCATTTCACCCTTTTTACCTTAAAGAATGAAATTTAGTTGTAAATTCATCTGTCATTCGCCATTTTATTTTTCTTTGGCTATTGTCACTTTAAGTAAGAACAATTCGCCCAGTCAGCTAAAGCCGAAATAGGCTATTATGTATACGGGCTATGTAATGATTATGAAATAAGTATGTATTATATATCGGCTTATATATTTACCAAACTGTGATTGACCTTCTAACCGCACAGCCTGTTAATGTTAAAGGGGAGCGTCCTAGATTTATGACATGAAATGGAGTTTAACGTCACGCCAACACGATATTTGGAATATTTTGAGACTAGCTTGGCACTTTTCATTTGAATAGTTACGAGTTTCCGCCAGCACGTCTTCGAACTACAGCTACCATAGGTTCTTTTATGTCCCAGCCAAATTACCAATTTTTACAGTCGGTGTTTTGTTTCACCCGAACTACAAGGCACACTTCAGCCCCCCCCCCCCGACAAATTTCGGAGATTTTTGTTATCGCACACCGACTCAAGCGCTCAATTAATGTGAAAAAATAATACTGAATCATTCGAGAATTAAGATGTGCTTAAATGGGCATTAGGTAAGATTAGATAAAGAGCTGACAATTCTCAATATAGTAGTTAAAAAATAGATGATGAAAACCCAATATGCTGAAAATTTCAGTCAAATTAGCGATTCATTATTAGGCTAGCCTCGATCGTCGATACTACCGTTAGTACGATAAGAAACAAAGTCTCGATTATCCATGTTTTTCCGTCGTCATTAGCTCAGTTCGGAGCAGAACAGTAGGACGTTAAACCCCATTTCATTTATCCATGTTTACTTTAAATCATCCACCACAAAACGTATTCATATCCACTAAATATTGCAGGCTAACGATGCCATCGAGGGTTGATTATGGTCTTGATAGGTTAAGTAATGTCCAATTAATAATTTAGGTAACATTTAGGGTCTAATGAAAGATCTGCAATAGGCAGATTTAGCTCTTGCATAATGCATGTTTAACGGAGTTACTTAACTTATTTAGAGAATTTAACTGGTCAGTTGTGTCTTGTTAATCGCGAAGAAGACTAACTTGTCACTATACCTTCGGCAATTACATGACTAACCAGGCGCGTATATAATGTTAACTTTGCAAACTTGTGACCAATCCCGCATAAAGTTTTGGATAGTATATATCTACGGGACGAGGATACAGTTTTCTTAGTGTCTTTCACATAGAATTAACCCATTTGATTCATTAAAATATAACTGGGACGACTCCTTTAATCCTATCGTTAAAAGAAACAATAGAAAATAAACTACAAAATGATAAGATTTTGAGGCGTTGTTAGTTATTATTATAATAATAATAAAAACTATATATTATCTAGTATACATTACCCTGGTTATAATCTGACTTTTTCAGTTGATTTTTCTGTACGTATATACGTATTTCTGTGTTATTCTTGTCGATCGGGTTTTGATAAAAAGACATGAACGTGGACAACAGGTTAATTGCAGATAAGATGCTAACTTTTATATTTGTAACATTAGCCAGGACAACGGTATTTCCCATTACTATTCATCGAATTCCATCTCTCAAGTGAACGTCAAAGAGTGCAGGTGTGGACCTCGGTTTTACGTCCAACCCAAGCGACTAGATACTTTCCCTTCCAGACCCTCAGCTCTGCACTCACAAGGGGGATTATTCTTCAGCTTTCTAGGTCAACACGGGTGAATCTGAAAGCCGAAACAAAAAAGTCATCAGCCGATAAGGCTATCCATGACTCCCACCCTATTACACGATACAAAATTTCCATTCGAGATGAATACGTTAAATCGAAATTAGAATACACAGCGAATGATAAGTCAGTTGTTCACGGAATGATATATGTGTTTATCACTTGCACAATATCAATTTCTCCCACAAGATTTATTAGACTAAGTAAGGCTCAATATTGAAAGAATGGCGATTTTGATTTTTGAAATGAAATGAAATGGGACGTCCTACTGTTCTGCTCCTAACCTGGGCTAATGAAGACGGGCATACGCCATACAGTGTGCTATGAGGGAAATTTTGCCCGGACAGCGGCACTACGGCCTACTCTTATATCGAATTCCAACTGCCAAGGGATCTTTCACGTGCACGCCAATGTGTACACGGGACCTCGGTTTTTCGTCCCATCCGAACGACTAGACAGCTTTCCTTGTCAGCCCCTCCGTCCTGCATCACTGACAAGGGAGAACCACGCCGGAAAATCTGGATGAACTTTCTCGGCCAATGCAGGGATCGAACACCCGACCTCTAGGCTAGCGAGCTAGCGTCTTACCCACTTAGCCACGTGATCCCCATTTTGATTTTTAATTCAGCAGGTATTTCGACTTGAATGAAACACATATTTAGCTAATGACGTCATGTTTTATTTCACTGGTTCATAAAGCATTCATATATATCACGATAAAGGTAGATATGTTGTTATAAACTGTCTGGGGTTTTACTTATATATCATTTGATATTAATTTAACAGATATCGTACCAAGTAGTATAAATATAACCTATATTAATAAGGAAACAGACAGATAAAATAGAACGCACTGTTTGTATTCAGCCGCCCGTTTTATTTTTTAAAAATGAAAATCAAATAAAATAAAATAAAATAAAGAAGAACGTTCGCGAAAGATATATTATTCGACCTATTTGACAATTTGCTTAGATTCTGTACAATAATAAACAAGACAATAATATAAAGTTTCACGGGAATACGGCACAGCGAGTTGTCAGCTAGATCTCCAACAACACGTTTGCAAGTTCGACCTTCGTTTTAGTTATGTGTTCAATTCATATGCCTCTTTATCCACGTGTTCTAGTCTAATTGGGTATTAGTCGGATAGTGCAAGGTAAATTTAATGTAGCTGGAAATTTCCATAGTGGAACTGCTACCCATGATCACCCTTTAGTGTCTTGTAAATTTAGTTACGATACGAACAATGCGCCAACCTTTACGTAATGTGGGCGTATGTTTCGTTGCCTGGCAATTGTCTTTTTTGCTGCTGTTCGTACTTTGTGTTAGTTAAATCCTACAGTAACCCATTCAACACCATATGACAAGAGTCTTTGTAGTTTATCTGAATTAATTAATAAAATGATCTAAGCTTATATCGGTTAATTAAGCTGTCAAATTTGGCATTAATTAATGGTCATTAAGTGTGTATAATTTATGTAAACTACAAATACTATTGAAATATAAGCAACGGAGGTTTTCATCTATGTCAGTCTTTTTATAAAACGTCGCAATAAATAATCCGTACCGAAATTAATACCATTTGTTATGATTTGCAGAAGTGCGTTTTGCTAGAATTTAGACCAAGAGTATTTTACAAGGGTTATGTTGCAAGACATTTTTCAAGGGTTATGTTGCAGAGTATTTTTCAAGGGTTATGTTAGAGAGCATTTTGATAGGGTTTTGATGGAGAGTATATATTGCTAGGGTTTTGATGAAGAATTAACTTGCTGAAGAGTATCTTGCCGAAGAGTATTTTGATAGGGTTATGATAAAGAGCATTTTCAAGAAGAGTATATTGCTAGGGTTTTGCTGAAGAGTATTTTGCTAGAAGTATGTTGATGAGTATTTGCTAGGAATATTTTGAAGAGTATTTTGCTAGAGTATTTTGCTAGGGTTACGTTGAAGATTATTTTCGACTTCCACAAACCTAGTCATGTTTCCTAACATTCGAAACCAATTTGTCGTTGCACATTGTGGAAGATCGACCATGTTAATCTACAGACAAGTTCTTGTCAACTTGCTATGAAGAGCAGCAAATCAAATTCATAAAATACCTGTCTAAAATACTTTCCATAAGACTTCCAATATTTGTCTCAAATAATTATGTTTTTAGGAGGTATGGAATTTTTCTGTCTTCAAAGATAATGAATTCAGCACAAATATGAAAAGAAAACCAAGATGTTATCTTTGCTTCGTCGCTCAGTTCGATTTTAAATTCCCCGTGCATATATCCACGTTGCTAATCTTCTGCATTTTGTGGAGTAATTAAGGTCTAGACATACGTGTGTTAAAACAACCGAACGCCTTTATTCATCAGATTCCAGAACAGAGAAAAATCGTCACTCTCGTGGCACAAAACAATATTATCAGTATTATTTATGTATTGACAACTTACCAAAAACAACAGAGAATCACTGCTGTTTTATCAGAGCTTTACAGTGGGCTATGTTAAAAGGCGAAGGCGTTTAAATAAGCAAACGTCAATATGCCAGTCGAATGAATGAGGAAGGCAAATGTTGGTGTTTGACTATGTTCAGCCTAGGTTTGTTTCAGCTGTTAAATATAGTGGGGGTATTATTTAACTTAGTAATTTTCACCAATAGCTCTGGTGTCGGAGATCTTAAAACATTCTCCCCACGCCATTAACTAACGTGTCACTAAAGTATTTGTTGACTGTTAAAGTTACTACAGAGCTTAACGTTACAATAATAATCTAACACCAAGTCATATTTATTCGACCTATATTTTACTATTAACCTGGTGTCAAGAAGCGGGAGGGTAGCGTACTAAAAGCACAACATACCATGTTAGCAACATAATTATGGCCGAATGTAGATGAAGAGAGAATCCCCCACCCCCACGACTAAAGGAAGATAAACATGTGTTTCAAAGACAGTTGAGAAAAGCTGGGGCTGAATGACGCGCGTGTAAGAAGGGCTTATGACAGTGTCAATAATACACTTCTTGGCCGCCCCCACCCCTTCCTTGATCTTTGGGCCCTAGGATCTATCCTATCAAGGTAAATCTAGTACTGAATATAATGTAAAATTCCAAGCTACATGCTAAGGGTCATCATTTCGGCCACCAAGGTGAAATATGTGCTAACGTGTGGCAGAAAGAGCAAACTAGTTAAGGTTATATACCTTTGTGGACGAAACGTCGTAGATTCATTAGAATTCAGAATCAGGGGTTCTTGAGAACAATAAGATTCCCCGTGTAATACCTCCCTGTATAGTTAGAGATGATATATGTACTTGGAAATTAAACGTTGAGGAGATATGTTGAGATGGGGGTTGAGATACGGAAATATATACACTGTATCGAGCAAAAAAAAAACATTTTAAAGGCAAAAATAACCCATTTATGGGAAGTTATCAGTGATTTTCCGGAAGGACTGTGTCTGTGGTATTACCCTTGGTAAACCACTAGCCTTATCCTCTACAGTAGAAATACGGAGGATTGTATAACGGTTCACAGCGAATGGTCATCCAGTGGACACTTATTACTATTCAAACCAAAAAGGAATTTTTGTTCAGACACCAGAGATCCTTCGGAAGGGTTGTTTTTCCAATCGCACCCATGGCGAACACTGTTCCGGTGATCTCACATTAATCTGGTATTGACGAATGTAGATAGAGATGGTTATTTACATGCTGTGAGTTATCTCCATATTAATAAATAGAACTCCAATCTTATCATCTCTTTCATTATCACCTCCTCTCATCAGCGGTAAAAAATCTGTTAATTATCTTTATCGCTAATGTTTAGTACTTAAGGTCAAGCTATCCCAAGGCTACATGTTCTAGCTAAATCGTGGTTCTCATTCTACAAAGTAAATTATTAACTGTTTGAGTGGTTCATTTATGTGGATGCTGAGTATACAGATCGTGCAGTACCTACTCCGGGACTGCGCATACAAAATATGTATGTAACCCATGAGAAAATTGTCCGACTGTACGGTTGGGACTATAAACCGAGATGTACATTAAATTGTACACATTAAGGCCCACGTCAAAACAAAAAGAAAATCGTTGACAATTGGAAGCTTGGAATTCCTTGTATTTATATTGTAAAGAAAGGTGACATTTCTATAATATTATTATGGTACGCTGAAGGACAGTGGACCGGTAGATCATAAAACATTATTTTTGACATGGATCCATTGTATCAAGTCATATCCCTGTCTCTTATTATAGCAAATTGTTATTGGTTATGCTGCTAGAGATATTGGTCTTATTTCATAACATATCAACACAACGTTAAGGTTTATGTCTTGGCCATAATTCCTGACCAATTGTTTAACACTACGATTGGAATATCTCATTCTTTTAGCAATATATTAAAGCATGGGAGCCATGTTGTCGTGTCCTTTAATAAATGCTCCCTCAATCCTATTAAGTTTCTAGATATCTTTCCATGCTAAAGAAGCGTAAACGATATCAGCTGAAAGGGAAAGGCCTCAATTACCTTGAAACGACTTGTCTCACACAACAGATTTCGTATTATATAAACAATATTAAAGTGACCTAACCCTTTCATTTAGGTAAAAATAAAGTGTCGAATTTGTTAATTGGATTGATCTTATGTGAGATCGATGAGAGATGGGACAAGTTCTTACTTCATAAATGTTCGTATCCAAAGATTAATCGAATTTTTTTAATAATAGGCGATTTAAAATTTTCGGCTGTGTCATCATGTTAAACCCGAACGCTGGAATTATCTAGACATATTTTCCACGAAGACAGACTGCCAACGTACAAAATCCAATTAAATTCACAATTTATTTGGTCCAAATCAAAAGAACACTAATCCTTTTAAGAAATTAACTGAACAAAGTACATTTTGACATTTAGGAATGCATTTGATATTAAAATACATAAGGAAAACAAACATATATTGGCCATGTGATCTCCTCAGATGAGAAGTGGTATCAGGTGCTGGAATACTCGTCACTAAACGATAGCCATGTGATCTCATCAGATGAGGAATGGTATCAGGTGCTGAAATACTCGTCAATAATTATAGCTTTCTGAAGCGATGGTCTGAAAAGATATATTATTAATCGGTATTAATACAGATTAACGCGTTTAGCTCGAGCTATCTTTCCATATCATTAACAAGTTAATCTGAGAACCGAGGATTATCAACAGTTGATAAGTGATTTAATCCGACAAAGGTTAATCTGCTCTTAACATGGATTTAGCTTTGCCTTTTAGCTGCGTATTTATAAAGACAAAAATTGCCATCGAATAAGTATAGATTGTTTGTATTAGGTATTAATAAATCCTTGCACAGTCGATTAACTTTAAAGATGGGTTATGTAAGAGCAAAATCTGCTTATTGCAGATCTTTCTTTTGGCCACAAATGTTATATAAATTTATCAGGATGACAGGGCCACAATCAACCCTCTTTGCATCGGATGCTCGCGATTTTCAATTGATTGAAACAAGATCGTCGTTCAGTAATTTGATTAAAAAATGGCTAATCGAGACATTTTTTTTATCGTAACAACCATAAACAGCCATAAATTCGATCAGAATGAAGTAATATGACTGAAATTGCCATTTCCTATTGTTCAACTACCTGGAGGTCGGGTGTTAGATCCCTGCATTGGCCGAGAAAGTTCATCCAGATTTTCCGGCGTGGTTCCCCCTTGTCAGTGATGCAGGACGGAGGGCCTGACAAGGACAGTTGTCTAGTCGTTCGGATGGAACGAAAAACCGAGGTCCCGTGTACTCATTGGCGTGCACGTAAAAGATCCCTTGACAGTTGGAATTCGATACAAGAGTAGGCCGTAGTGCCGCTGTCCGGGCAAAATTTCCCTCATAGCACAATGTATGGCGTATGTCCGTCTTCATTAGGCTAGTTCGGAGCAGAGCAGTAGGACATTAAACCCCATTTCATTTCATTTCATTTTTAAACAATTATGGAGAGAAATCTAAATCTTACATAATGCACCCTTAAGTAATAATTAAACGATTCGCATAGCAAAATGTGATTGTCATTAAAAAAATTTCTGGACCAATCTGACCACCATACATCTTTTGTTCAATAAAGCTTGCGCATCTGGCTCTTGGATAGAGGACGACGAACACTGAGATACCTAAATGCTACACCCCCCACAACCACCCTCCCCTGGAAAGAAAAGCTGAAATTTAATTTTACGAAAGACAGCGCTTGGGCATTATGGGGATAAATATGTTGTAAACGCTTTGGCATTATGGGGATAAATATGTTGTAAACGTTCGCTTCAAAAACAATTTGAATGCCTTTTTGTGCACCTCAACAATAATAGCTGGAGTAGAGAAATTCCTACATTAAACAGACGGTATGAAAGATGTCACGTCTGCACGATTTGTTCCAACAATAAACTAATTACAGGTTTAAAACGGTTTCAACGTATCAACTTTACTTAAAACCAAATTGGTTTTCTTGTACAATCTTTATTGCCAAAATGGCTAAGCTGTCCAATATGTTACAATGACGTCACTTGGGGTTATCTGTTTGGAAATGGCATAAATTGGGGTTAACGTAATAATACTAATATATGTTTTGAATTAATGACAGGAATATTGTGTGTTTTCCACCCTCTCCATAAATTAAAGTACCGAGGCCAATTTAAAAATCTCTCAAAGAGAAGGAAAGCTGTGATGCGTTTATAGTGGCCTAGATGGGCACCATCCAAACATTTTGTGCTTGTGGGAGACAAGAGGTACATGATTTACCAAAACAAGCAGCCGAAGCAAAATGACAGAATTGTGTTCTATCTCTGTCAATCACTCTCACTTCACACACACCAGAACCGTTGTTGAAAAAATGTCGAACGTGCATCTTAAAGGGTTCGACCCTGTCACTACATATACAAAATAGTACTCTCGTTACCGTGGGAGTGGACTTATTGTTAATGGTATAGGGAACCAATTAACGGCGGTGGCATACACAAACCGACCCAAGTCCTCACATTACGCGGGCAGATGTCACAGGGCGGTTACGTATTGTAAAACTTCTTTTGTATAACAATGCATCATTCTCTTAATGAGACAATATTTTTTGTTCACCTCCTCGGGGTTCACGTCAGCTTAAACCTATGGTGATAGACGTGTTATAATGTTTCAAGGGTGCCCCGAGGAAAGCATAATCTCTGGCAATTAAACTTCTGCTTTATATTTCCAATTCCGTGTCCTTATTTTAAAAATTAGTTATCCGCGATCCCAGCTTCGACCTTTGTATTGCGCTCTTGACATTTTTAATGGAGTCGTGTCTCTTCATGCAACAACCTCGTTCCTTGAGTTGGAATTCTAGGCATCCCTTGTTCTTCTGAAGCAAACACGTGTGATTCAATTAATCTGAACAACGTAATGAGGAATTGTCTGGGCAATTTTATAAAACTAACCAAATTACACCCATTTCTGAACTCAGTCAAATAATGGCCGATAAGAATACAACACAAAGACATCCAATATCTGTATACTAGTTACACATGGTTTTAGTTTACCTTGATGTCATATTAAGAAAAATTGCGCGGGGAAACATCCAGTGACTTTTACTATTGTAGACGGCGGTACGTTCCACTCTGTCGCTCGGGTAGGACAAAGGACCGAGGTCCCTGCGGTACACGTTGGAGTGCACGTAAAAGAACACTTATCGAACCAAATCCAGCTCATAGAACACTGTACGCCAGTCTTCATTAGCTGGTGTAGAAAAGTAGAACGTTAAACCCCATATCATTTCTCGTTGTCTGTTACTTAATTTGTCAACCCAATTCTTACAATCTCTTGCTGCTATTGTAGGAACAAAGATAGTTGCGCGCGTATCTAAAAACTGAAGAGAAAATTGTTAACGCCACGCCCCCTCCCCCCCCCCCCCAAACAAAAACCAAACCAACAACAACCGTATACCGATATTTTTTTTTAAGTTGGATTAACTGTATTTCGACCTGCTCGAATGACTGTATCCCAGACGTTTACGCAGCCGTGGATATCTTTTAAAGTAGTTAGAATTGACAGAAATTGGATAAGTCGAAGATCATTTGCACCGTTTGTTAAGCCTGACAGACAGTGATTCTTTCTTACGCTTGGTCAAGCATGGAACGTACGTTAGACAAATTTAATAAACTAATCTCGAATAAACTCTCTCGGGATCATAATCAACATAATGATTTGGGACTTAATTTGCCATTTAATTGCATGCATCGTTTACTCTTTCTTACTCTTGCTCAACTTTACATATCTTCATGTCTGACCAGCTATTCCTATTTCAATATAAAGCTTATATAATTACACTTTAAAAATTCATGTTTTCCCCCGCCTTGAGAAGAGAGCATGTGACTATTAAAATGGGTTCACCCGTCTGCCTATCAAGGACTCAGCTTCTAATTGGGGAAGAATGTTCAAAGCTAGATGTTTTTTAGGCGAATGCCTTGACTGAGTTCGATGATTAATATTTTGTGCATAGGTTAAGTATAGACAAGCAATTTGATTTCTCGACTGTGATGGAGATATGTAGGAAATCATACTACAAGACTGTCACCGATCCCACACCAGTTGTCTTAATGGCATACCTTATGATCTACAACTAGTTGAACTACCACTCGGCCACCCAACTCCTCTAAACATAGAGAAAACGGCTTCTTTAAAATCAGTTCGCTTGGCAAAAGGCTATGGAAAAACTCCTAGATAAAAGACAGGACTTCAAGATAAATTACAAGATAACAATCCCATAAATTTATTTTTGGCATTGATGCAATCCATAAAACAATTATTTAAACTAAAAGGAATTTACGGTCTATACAAGAAATACAGGTTATAGTTTTTCACTTTGTGTAACATTTCATTTCTTTCTTTGTTTTTATAAAAGCATAGAGAATTCCCATGATATATTTTAGTGAATAAAACCGTTTCATTTTTCGGTGAAGGTTCTTAGAGCCCTAGCACTCATCTAATGCTATGTGGTACACCGGTATTTAGAACCGCCTGACAATTTATAAATTTACAATCCGATAATCGAGTTAATCATGTCTCATTTCCTTTTTTTTATAAACATTATTTTATTTAATTTTTGGATTTAGAAACAGGCAAAGCCTATATAATCTCTTTCTCTCATTTCTGTTAGTCGCCCATAAAATGTATATTCATACAAATTTGTCAGACGCGACTATTTTTAGGATGTCTAAGTATGATCTGCATGTTGTAATGGTGTTTTGTAATGGCGTTAGTATTATGTAGAAAATGGGAAATTTTGTTATATTTGAATTTTGGGTTAGGCATTGTGGGATTGGTGGCCAAATGGTTTAACGTATGCGCTTTAGATCAGGTTTGTCATTGAGTCAAGTGGCGTGGTTTCGATTCCCATCTTGTACGTGACAAGGAATAGAAATGAAATGGGGTTTAACATCCTATCAAATTCCAACGTGCACGCCAATGTATACACGAGACCTCGATTTTTCGTCAAATACGAACGACTAGACAGCTGTCCTTGCCAGACCCTCCGTCCTGCACCACTGACACCGGAAAATCCCTATGAAAATTCTCTGTCAATGCAGGAATCGAACACTTACCCACTTAGCCACCTGGGCTCCCGAAAAGGAACAGGGTCGCCTGTTCAATCTCGTGGGGTTTCTCTGGGTCCACCGGTTTTTTTATACTACTGCTAAAGACCTCAGCGCGCAAGCGAAATATTGAAATAGAGCCATATGTTAGTCCCGAAATGTCCTAGTTTTGCCGGGTGGGCGTTAAACCACAATTGTCCTTCTCTTTCCTTTTAAATATTAATTTATAATTTATATACTTACTTTCCAATGTTGTTTCTTGCTGGCCAGTTATAATGTTTCTAACTTAAGACATATGACATGCAGTACAAAACAAATGACATTAATATTATTGCAAGTTTGCATATTTTTAACTGTCGCGATTCATCATAACACAGAAAGAATGTGAAATATGTTTTAGTTGCACTCTAACCGTCTCTAACAAGCCTTCAAAATTCAATTCATCCGTGAAAACATTTCGTTCCTTTTCTCTTTACACAAATAGAATTTACATAACAAACATGTCTATTTATTCCGCAGATGCAAAAATGACACTGTTTTGAACTTTGTTGACAGATGGCGAAAAAATTTAGCAATAATAAAAACCCCTAATGATTAAGAAAGACACAGCATATTTTGTCTATAGGGTTCTTAAAAATAAACATTAAAATTAACGTGTTTTGTGCAAGTTCACTTGCATTTCTCGATGGGAGACATGTTTAGAAAATAAATTTAAATAGGTTAGTCTGTCTGCCTCTCCCTCTCTATATATATATACCTTTCTTTTCAAATTTGACAATATTGTAAATTCAGAAAGCGCACGCGACATGTTTGACAAGATGAAAGGATGTAAACATGGGTTGTATGTATACGTATATATTTTAGTATGGGCTATACATTAATATGTAGCTTTTATCATTTTATTGGCTGTCTGACTACTCTCAGTTTCAAATACTTTAATAAATTGTATTAAAAACCATAATATAAAAACATTTTCTACTTCTTAACAAAGACAAGGACTGAAAACATGTGGAAAGTGAATAAATACCATTCAGTATTTTCGTATAACTCCCTACTGAAAGTATATTTGTATATCAAATAATTCCAAATGGACTGTTCCAAAACGGGACTATCAGTTAATCGAACTGAATGTACTGTACATCGTAAATTTAGAACGCGTTTTGTGGAGTCATCGTTCCGCTTACATTAATTTATACTTTTATAGCTTGTCCCGTATTCATTAGCCTATTCGGAACAGAAAAGCAGGACGTTAAACCCCACCCGATTTCATTTATAGTTTATTAATGTGATACAGAATAGGGGATCCCGTGGCTAAGTGGGTAAGCTCGCTAGCCTGGAGGTCGGGTGTTCGATCCCTGCATTGGCCGAGAAAGTTCATCCAGATTTTCCGGCGTGGTTCTCCCTTGTCAGTGATGCAGGACGGAGGGGCTGACAAGGAAAGCTGTCTAGTCGTTCGGATGGGACGAAAAACCGAGGTCCCGTGTACACATTGGCGTGCACGTAAAACGTCCCTTGGCAGTTGGAATTCGATACAAGAGTAGGCCGTAGAGTAGGCCGTAGTGCCGCTGTCCGGGCAAAATTTCCCTCATAGCACACTGTATGGCGTATGCTCGTCTTCATTAGCCCAGGTTAGGAGCAGAACAGTAAGGACGTTAAACTCCATTTCATTTCATTTCATTTTGTGATACAGAATAGAGTTCTCCACAAACAGTTTCAAAACTCAGTTGCTCAGCTGGATTTGTTAACGTTGATTTTAGAGCTAGCACGGGCGATTTTGCTGTGGGCGTATAAGGCGCCTGAGAAACATTTCAAACAACTGATAACAATTCTGTTTTTTGAAACGTTCACATAGCTAAGCATTTGCATTCAGATACCACCAATGACGGGATCGCTAAATAGCTGTTTAAAGTTTTATAAAAGGCATTTAGAATATTTTATTCATTGAAAAAGCATATTGACATTTAGATTATTTGGTTGAGAAGTCAATTGAAAAAAATATTATTTTGAAGTGAATTTCAATTAAGTTTTTATTTGTAATGCATTTTTAAACGATATATCAAATATCTTATACAAGTTAAGCTTTTGTCAATATGAACTAAAACACTTTAACCCTTCTTTAAATAGTAAAAGAGATAAGCTTGAACACTTGTACACTTGAACATGATAAATCCTGGTCGTAAATAGCACATTAAAGAAAAAATTAAACCAGGTATATATTTTGTACTCAAGGGCATAACGATTTTAAGATTTATAGACAAATTATTTTCTATCATATAGTAATTTTAAATTTGCAAACGTGTCCACGTTATCTAATGTAGTTGGTCAATTTAATCCGTTTCTAA
Organism: Patella vulgata; assembly: GCF_932274485.2. Lineage (NCBI taxonomy): Eukaryota > Metazoa > Mollusca > Gastropoda > Patellidae > Patella > Patella vulgata. The sequence goes on from NC_065885.2 coordinate 14,639,204, forward strand.
TATTCTAGATTAAAATCCAGATAATGATATGCTATCAGCCCCAGCTTAAATGCACCAGTGGGATTATCACACTGAAAAAAAAACTTGTGTTGAAACAACACAAACTTGTGTTGTTTTCAACACAAGTTAGGTGTCTCTATTTAACAACACAAACTTGTGTTGAAACAACACAAGACTTGTGTTAAAATTTACCAAACAACACAAACTTGTGTTGAAACTTGTGTGAAAATCTACACAATACTTGTGTTGAAACTTGTGTTGAAATTTCTGAAACTTGTGTTGAAATTTCTGAAACTTGTGTGGTTTCATAAAAACTTGTGTATAACCACCACCAAAACTTGTGTTTTATTTTCCCTCAATTTAGCAATCTTTCCCATGCAGCCCCCACCCCTTTTGCTCTGTTTAACCTGTAAAGTTTGATAAATGAGGTAACAATAATTTTATTTGTTAAATTATCATTTATTCATAAAATGATAGGAAAAAGTAAATTAACACCACCAAATAAAAACTAAATAGACATCATTTGAAATGTTAACAGAAAAACAGAGATATAATTCTAATACTAATAAAAAATTTGTTATACTTTGCTCCCCCCCCCCCCACCACATCACAAAATACAAAGTAGCTATTTAATTTTTTCTTTACCCGAAAACAAGAACTGAGAAAAGAAAGATCCCTACCCCATACCCCAAAAATATATAATTCAAATATATGTAAATTTAATAACATCCAAACCAAGCCCTAATTAGATTAATTATGCACTAAATTGAAATACTTTCAGAAACTGAAAAGTGCTACAAAGTCATATTACAAGTGATTTGTGAGGCATCTAGAAATAACTAGCATACACAGAAAACTGACAAAAGAAAAATGCACTATTTTGCAGGAGTAATAAAATGATGTAGAACCTTTTCCTCATTAAAAAAAACAACAAACAAAATGAATATTTTGTACATAAAAGGAGCAAAGTATCAAGATTACAGGATTGAAAAATAAAAAAATATCAGAGAAAATCGCAAACATTAAATAATATGTACAAAATATATATAAATAATCACAAGTCAAAAGCAAGGAGGAGTCACTGTGGTTCAGTGAGTATAAGGCATTGGCCGAGAAATTTCAATTAGATTTTCCGACATAGTTCCCACACGTCAGTAGTGTAGGACATGGCAAGGGATAATTGGGTATAAGCCCGGAATTGAAACTACCCCCACTGCGTTTACTTTAAAGAACCCTTGACAATTGAATTATCTGACTCAATGACAGACCTTTTGATCCAATGTGCGTGTGTTAACCATTCGGCCCTCCTGGGTTCCCTTTAAACAACCCTTGACAGTTGAAATATTTGATATAAGAGTAGGTTGTAGGGCAGAATCACCATATTAACACAGAAAAGTAGGATCTTAAACCCTATTTCATTTCATAAGCAAGGGAAAGTCACCTTAATGTAGGTCAAGGTTTTTTGTAATTCTGATGTAGTTAACGGAGAAAAAAAACATACTATGTATTAGTTGACTTAAATCGACTCGACAGTTAAAAGATGAAAGTTTTAATTTAATTACATTGTATTGTAATGTGTTGGTTTGCTTTGTCACAGATGAGACAAAATGAAAAAAATGAAATGGAATGGGGTTCGGCGTCCTACTGTTCAGCTCCGACTGGGCTAATGAGGTTGGGCATATGCCATACAGTGTGCTATGAGAGAACACATTGGCGTGCATGTAAAAGATCCCCTGGCAGTTAGAATTTGATACAAGAGAAGGCCTTAGGGTCACGGTACCCGGCAAAATTTCTCTTGTAGCACACTGTATGGCATATGCCCAACTTCATTAGCCCAGTCCTCCGTACTGCATTGTCTTACTGCAAACCCGCGACCTTAAAATATGCGAGCCAGTGTCTAACCCACTTGGCCACCGTGGTCCCCCACAGATGAGACAGTCATATCTACATGTATCTGGACATAAGTAAGATTCTGTTTGTGCACATACATGTACGTGTACAAATTTACTATACTTAACTGAATTTTAAATTTCAAAACAATAAAATGAAATGGAGGTTTATGTCACATCAGCTCCAACCGGGATATATTGTGCCAAACACATTATGGTGAGATTCTAAAATACCATAACAACAATCTTTTCTATTAGAATTGAACACTCACCCTCCAAAAACACCTATGAGAAAGCATAGGTGCTCAAATCACCATTTCTTCAGCTCTTTCTTTTTCCATATTTGGGTTTTTTGACTTATTTTATTATATGATCTTTGATTTGCTATGGCATCTAATATGGAAACTGAAAAATATAAATATGTGACATGTAATAAACTGTTTAAGATACCTTACCATATACAAACTGTGTGATATCTAAAACCATTTGAATCCCGAAGATCTTACTGAAGCCGTGAAAATCTGTTTTAATAACCCTTGTTTGTCATGTGACTGGACTGTCACAGTAATTAGAAGAGAGCCATGTGGCTTAGTGTGTAAGGCACTGGCTTGCTACCAAGGAGGTTGCAGGTTTGCTCCCAGTGTTGACCGAGAAAGCTCATTTGGATTTTTCAGCATGGATTCCCTGGTGGCTAAGTGGGTAAGACGCTGGCTCGCTAGCCTGGAGGTCGGGTGTTCGATCCCTGCATTGGCCGAGAAAGTTCACCCAGATTTTCCGGCGTGGTTCCCCCTTGTCAGTGATGCAGGATGGAGGGCCTGACAAGGACAGCTGTATAGTCATTCGGATGATACGAAAAAACGAGGTCCCGTGTACACGTTGGCGTGCACGTAAAAGATCCCTTGACAGTTGGAATTCGATACACCGCAGTGCCGCTGTCCGGGCAAAATTTCCCTCATAGCACACTGTGTGGTGTATGCCTGTCTTCATTAGCCCAGTTCGGAGCAAAATAGTAGGACGTTAAACCCCATTTCATTTCTAGTCGTTTCAATGGAACACAAAACCTGAGGTCCAATTGGCGTGCATTTAAGCCGATAGTATGGTAGTTGGAATTTGTTGGCTGTAGCACCCGTGTCACAGTTCGACTGCTAGTTTGTGATACCCACTCGATATGAATGAGTGGTAATTGACTAATGAATTCTAAAATCAGACGAATGCTTCGGCGAAGCGGACAGCCGGACACACCACTCAAATACAATTCGGCCAAATATATTAAACATGTTTGATTCGGGCGTATGTCAGTGGATAAACTAGGTGAAGTTTAGCGCCAATTGATTCAGCCGAATCCTTTGGCTAGTTTATCCAGCACTGACGAATTAAGTTTGTACTTTCTTTATAGGCAAATATCACATTTGAAAGAGGCTGTAGGCCTACTTTCTTTATATGCAAATATCTTATTTGAAATAGGCCATTATTATGTGATTCCCCACTTGAATGTGACTATATTTTTAATAGGGTCGCCTGTCCAGCCTTGTACTTTCTTTATATGCAAATATCACATTTGAAAGAGGCGGTAGGCCTACTTTCTTTATATGCAAATATCTTATTTGAAATAGGCCATTATTATGTGATTCCCCACTTGAATGTGTCCAGCCTTGTGGGTTTTCTCCGGGTCCTCCGGTTTCCTCCCTTTGCTAAATACCCCTAGGGTGTATTCGAAACAGTGTTCCGGTGCAGAGAAGGGACGGAGAATGGGTTCTTGTCGGACTTGAGCAGTCTGGAATGCGTTCACGAACACGTTCCCGTTCTCAAATCCCACACAACCTCATAGCTGGTGTGAGGGAGAACAAACATGGTCGACGCATCGATATCTGCTGAGAAAACAGCATCATGGGTGCATTTATTAATTTAAAAGTTTAATACCGTTCGAAAATTGGATGTAGTATGTGGCCAGTATAACATCAAGTAAGTTAGGTTGCCAGGCAACGAAACATATGCCCACAGCAGGTTAATCGTTTGCGCAGTCAACAGGGATTGTCGCATATTGGGCATTTACAAGAAAACTTCATACAAGATTATAATTTTCGTCGTTTGTGGGTTTACAAAGGTCGACGCATCGATAACTGCTGAGTAAACAGCATCATGGGTGCATTTATTAATTTAAAAGTTTAATACCGTTCGAAAATTGGATGTAGTATGTGGCCAGTATAACATCAAGTAAGTTAGGTTGCCAGGCAACGAAACATATGCCCACAGCAGTTTAATCGTTTGCCCAGTCAACAGGGATCGTCGCATATTCATTCTTTTGTAGGTAATGTGGGCATTTACAAGAAAATTTCAGACAAGATTATAATTTTTGTCGTTTGTGGGTTTACAAAGGTTCTACAAACTGAAACAAGGGCCTTAATTGTTGAAATTTGACAGATTTTTTTGTTTTGTGTTTTACTAATTTAAATAATGCATACAAATTTCATACAAATCGGATGATAATTTTGTTGTTCGCGCGTTCACAAGGTTCGAAAAAGTGAAACAAGGGCCACAACTCTAGACATAATTCACGGAAATCGCAGAAATTTAATAGACGTCTTCGTTTTACTAATTTAAAAGATGCAAATGAATTTCACAAAGTGAAACAAGGGCCATAACTCCAGAAGAAACTAACGGAAATTATTGAAATTAAATAGGATTCATCTCATTAAAATAAACAACATATCAATTTCAAAATAATCAGGTCTGTAGACGACGGACAAACCTACGGACGAGGGCGATGACAATATGCGACCACATTTCCATGTGGGCGTATCAAAAGGTGATGTAATCGTCATCCAAAGAATTGAAAAGGAGTAAAACGGAGTCATAATTTATCAAAATTATGCTTAATAGCGAAGTCAATACCAAACAAGTTATCGTAACAGATTGTATAAATTTAATTCATCTTGTTACCATCTATACCGTTCTCTCATGTTCGAGACTCATGAAAGTGTTTTCATGTTCTTCAGCCGTTCTCGAACCTGCGCGAACACTGTTTCTAATACACTCCTACGGTACGCGCAAGCAAATCATTCAAATAAAATTGAACAATATTAGCCTCGAAATTACCTAGCGCCAGTAAGTATTAAAGGATCTATCCGACAAACACTAACAACAACTCTAGGTTTATGCAGAATTAATATAACACAACATACACAGATGGCAATAGAATGAGACAGTGTTCAGGAAAACGGAAGAAGACCCGTCCTACTTGATTCTAGGACATAAAGCATGGACCTACTTGATTCGACCAATTAAATACAAGGAAATGAATGACATAGTTTGTGTCAAGTGAATTTTAAACCCCATTTATTCGCCATTATTTAAAAAATATATTAAAAGGAAATGAAATTCTGTTACCTGTTTTTCTTTGTGTAGTACATGCTAACATCAATGACTGGAAAAAAAATAACGAAACTGTAGAGAAACTTCTGAATCATTGAAAGTCTAATTATTAGGCCTACACATTGATGACATTGATATAAAAAAAGGCTGATTTGTTTGTTGTTGTTTTTTTCTTTTACAGAAATATTAAGATTACATTTCAAATAAACAACTAACACAAAAGTTAGTATCTAGCTATAGTCCATGTCTGGATATACATTTCTCCTTTTTTTTTTGCCCGAACGTCTATAAAAATCAAAGATGGCGGCCAATAATTGCAACCGGGCATTACTATAAAATCAAGACAGATTCTTACCTGCTGGTCCTAGTCGGGGGTTTCTTGCAATTATAAGTATTTGAACAACGGTGTAGCGCCGATTAGCTAATAATAATTAAGCACGATTTCAGAAAAATTAAGACAGATTCATTAGATTGCTGAATTAGCGGAACACTTTTAGAACACATCAAAAAAAATTTCTTTGTGGCGCCATTATATAAATAGACTTCCGGTGCAGTCAGTGGCAGTGGTTCTAAATCTGACCGTTTTAAACGAAACGAATTATTATATACATAGAAGCAATATATACATGCTAAATTAAATACACGGTTTTATTTTTTGTAAAAATTTACAAACCTGCGGTCTGGTATTCTATTTGACCATTATAATTTTTTTTTAAAAAAATAACACGGCTAAAGCACTCTGTTGATGCTAACTTCACTACATCTAACTGAATGTCGCTGATATAATATCAAAGAAAGAATTTGTCGCAATGACTAAAGTATAGATACTTCTTCTTAGTTAGTTGTATTTTACGTCCGCTTCCACCGAAGTGATATCGCAGACAAAAAGTATAGATAACTTGGAGAACCATTATATCAATAAGTCGATTATGAGATACACGTGGATGATCAATTAAATTTAATTGGTTACTTTTCAGTTAACAAATACTGTCCAATTTCGATTACATCAACCAATTACATTATTAAGAGTTTTACTCATTTTTTTTGTTCATTGCACATTGAATCAATTTTCGAAAACACCAGGGTGCTGAAAATCACACTATATATTCATTTGATCTATCAGTTTATTGGGTCAATAAAAAAAGACAGACATTTTAACTATACAGACAACTTAACACCAATTAACATTCAAGTCTGTCTGGCAATTGTCTGATTAATTGGTACTCACTCCCTTCCAGTGAAGAACTGCATGTGATTTTCGAGATGTGAATTAAGCCCTTTATTACTTTTCTTAAAACTTGACGACTCCCGAATTCAGACTTTGTATGGAGTTTTTTTTTTAAAGAAAACAAATCGTGGAAGGTACACATTACTTGTGTTAATGATATGAAAAAACACACAAGATTTTATAAATTGACACAAGTTTGTGTTAATGCAATGCAAAACAACACATAACTTGTGTAGATTAGTTTTAACACAAGTACTTGTGTTGAGATCCAACACAAGTGTTTTTTCAGTGCAGTTTGAAAGCTAATACTGAGGTTAATTTAATACGATAGCTGACTGAAAAGTTCTAAGCCTAAAAAGGATAGATCGTTTGGGCCGAAACAAACTATTGCCACCAACAAGTACAATCATTGAATGAATCAAAGACATAATGCCTGCAACTGTAGTGTTATTATTGTCTTGGTACCAGACCATTTTGTGAGCCTACCCATTGAAATCACCAGAAATGGACAACACTGGCTATAGAGCAGTCATCAAGTATCTGCAACTCAAAGGACTAACCTCAACAAAGATTCATGCCAACATGCTCTCCACTTTAGCGGATGATGCCCCTTTCTTTTCCACAATAAAAAAGTGGGCTGCGGAATTTAAGCGTGACAGAGAGAGGCCATCAACAGAAACCATTCAAGAAAACATTACCCGGTTGCATGTCGTGGTGATGGCTAAACGACATATTGCCAGTGTTGTGGGAATCTCTCATGAGAGGGTTGTGCACATTATCGCCAACGAGTAAGAATGACAAAAGTTTCTGCAAGATGGATTCCAAAGCCCGTGACGTTTTGAAGCAAATCTACTTGAGACAAACTAGGTTATTTGCTTTGGTATTGGTGAAGAGAGATTCTGAAATCCCCAGCTGTTTTCAAAAAGGAACTAGTCGGTCGTCATTTTCCTAGTAATGATGATGTCATGTCAGCTGAGAACGACCTTTTTTAGGGTCGCTGAAGACAATTTCTTCCTGACTTGCATCCAGGCTTCCATGCAACATCGTTGGCAAAAGTGTGTACACTTCGAATGGGACTATGTTGAAAAATAAATGGAAACCATCAACCTTGTACAGGTCTTTCATGGGCAGGCTTAGAACTCTTCAGCCAGCACTCATATATGATAAACCTTTTTTATTATGGCTACTAGCTACGACCCAAAACGCTTCAAAATATCCAAGGTGAAATCTAGGTTTATGTATAGTTAGACCCTACTAATTTAAATTCATTTACTGTTATCCTCGTTTATAATATACAACCAAATATTCTATGCATAACGTTCACGCATAACAAATCTACTTTGACGACAAATACCGGAAACAGTTCATTGAGAGTTTGAAGAATGCACTACGATAATGGCCATCAGTGTGTTTACCTCGGAAATGGAGTGTCCTTGATCGAGAATGTTCTCCCATTGGTTTATCAGAAGCTCGAGCTTATTTTAAAGATTACCACGTCTCGTTTGAAGAGAGTAAAATACACAGTATTATATCTGAAGGAAAAGCGGATAGTCGTTTGGATGCGATGAAAAACCGAGGTTTCGTATACACATTGGCGTGCACTTAAAAGATCCCCAGCAGTTGGAATTCGTCGAAGAAAAGAGGAAACGGCGTTGATTTAGCAAATTTATCACATAGCACTCTGCATGATATATATCTGTCCTCAGTAGCTCTCGCCGCTGTTTCTCGGACTAAAATATAGCCCCGTGTTAAAATTTTGTTGTTTTGATGTATCAAATACATCAATAAGAAACGATGTGCAAACTTTTGTGTTTCTGGATCAAAGACATTTCTCATAAACAGTGATTGAAAGTTGAGTAAATTCTTAACGTAAGTCTGAGCATGCTTTGTGAACTCGGGCCTGATGGCAAAGAAAAGTAGGACGTTAAACTCCACTTCCTTTCATTTAACACATGACGTAAACGTCTTCGCCCTGGTTAATTCCAACTCCTGTTTCCAGCGAGTCGTTTAGCCATATATTAGTGCACTTTGTTCGGTTGACTGGATATTATTACAAATGCCATTGGCATATTAAAATAATAATAATACAAGACTGCACGTAGAGTGTATACGACTATATAATGTACCTCTGTACAATGACTTGCTAATCAGGGGGTCTCGGTTTCGCTCCCAGTGATGGTTGAGAAAGTTCCCCGGGTTTTCCAGAGCAGGACAAATGGTCTGACAAGGACAGCTTCTGATTATTTGGATAGGACGAACAACCGAGGTCCCGTGTACACATTGGTGAGCACGTAAAATAACCCTTAACATTTGGGATCCGAAATAAGAGTCGGTCGTAGCGCCACTCCGGACAAAATGGCCATCATAGCACCCCGTCTTCGTTAGCCCAGCCTGAGCAGAACAGTAGGACGTTAAACCCGATTTCATTTCATTTCACGTCCCAAATAACACACTGTATGGCGTATAACCATCTTCATTAACCCAGTCAGAGCAGAACGGTAGGACGTTAAACCCAATTTCATTTCAGTTCACGTCCCTCATAACACACTGTATGACGTATAACCGTCTTCATTAGCCCAGTCGGAGCAGAACAGTAGGACGTTAAACCAAATTTCATTTCATTTCAAGTCCCTCATAACACACTGTATGACGTATGCCCGTCTTCATTAGCCCAGCCTGAGCAGAACAGTAGGACGTTAAACCCGATTTCATTTTATTTCACGTCCCTCATAACACACTGTATGGCGTATGCCCGTTTTCATTAGCCCAGTCGGTGCATAAAAGTAGGACGTTAACCCCTACCCCATTTCATTTCACCTCTTTTATGCAAACTAATATATGTAATACATGTAATAACACAGTCGTATTTTTTTTTGTTAACGTGAAAAGCAGTCAATATATGCACAATGTTTTCAATTGATGTTAAAATTGGGGTCATCGCTTGTGTATAGATATACCGTGACCTATGTAAATTGTACATATATGTTAGATAAAAATGATTATGAGTACCTCTTTCATCGTGTCGTAATATCGTATTGTGTTCATGCAACCATAAACCCTGCGGCGTCACATTTCAATATTTCACCGCCGACTCAACAAATTTTAGAATTTAGCATTGTGACGCAACTACCTTTTAGTCTGATGAACAATGATAGTTTTGTTCGGAATTCCACAAAAACGATGTATAAAAAAGTATAAATATTTGTTTTTATAAATTCCATCACTGTCGATATTTCAAATAAGATATAATGTAGGCTACCCGGTGTGGATTTAAGCTTTCTTTTAATTTTGAATCTTAATATTGTGGGGTTTTTATGAGTTAAAGAACAGATGAGCAAATAAGATTGTATGTAGACATTTTGCCAACATCAAAAATAAAGATAACTGAGGTAAAGATATGCCATGATCTATACTGAGTTGACGTTTAACGCCTCTAATCGTTCGGATGGGACGAAAACTGAGATCCCGTGTAAACGTTGGCATGTACGTAAAAGAACCCTTGACAGTTGAAATTTCGATAAAGGGTAGGCCGTAGCACCGCTATCCGGGGAAAATTTCCCTCATAGTCCAATGCATGGCGTATTCCCGTCTTAATTAGCTCAGTCGGAGCAGAACAGCAGGACATTAGACCCCATTTCAATTCCATTTCATTGTCGTTAAAGGCCGCCCCTTCCGCTTTCTCAATACCCCCCCCCCCTCTCTCTCTCTCTATTATGATAATGCTTTCTATTTTTTGATTATTAACTTCTGGTGAAATCTTAAATTGAAGATGGTTTGAAATCTAATGTATTATAATTAAAACTAGTATCTCCCAGGAAGAGTATAATTCTCAGATTTGAATGGCCTCTTTCAGTGTAAGTCCAATGTGAACTTCACGGACCATCATACTACAACATTAATTCAACATATAAAATGGGGGTAAATCGGAAATTGTCTTTGACCTAAAATGTCACTTATCACTGCCTATTATTTATGTTTTTGATCAATGTACTGGTCGACATTTGAATCTGACCTGACCAATAAACTGGCGATTTATATACCTTATATATATTACTAATACCATCAATAGACAAGAGACAATTAAGTGGAAATTTACTAAGTATAGACAGTAGAGTGGAGATTTATTATAATACTGTCAGAAGACGAGATACAATAGAGATTTAATATATTACTAATACTGCAGTAGACGATAGAGATTTATTATATTACTAATATTATTATATTACTAATACTGCAGTAGACGATAGAGATTTATTATATTACTAATACTGTCAGTAGACGATAGACATTTATTATATTACTAATACTGTCAGTAGACGAGAGGCAATGGAGTAGAGATTTATTATAATACTAATACTGTCAGCAGATGAGAGACAATAGAGTTGAGATTTATTATTATATTACTAATACTGTCAGTAGACGAGAGGCAATGGAGTAGACATTTACTAACTAATTTCACTTTTCTTTTCCGTCGTCCCATACCAATAAAGATTACCTGAGCATATTGGTTGGGTCTTCCAATATGCTATAATAATATATGACTGGGGCTATTTTGGTAAAGAATTTGGTTGAGTCAACAAATGTGCCCTATAAAAGACGGAATATATTATTTTAAACATTTTGGTTGAGTTATCAAATATACCCTATTCAGGACAGAGAATATTCTGATAAACATTTTGGTTGAGGTATCAATACGCCCTATACAGAACTGCGAATATTTTTCATGGTAACCATATTGGTTAGGCTATCGCTGTATATAAGTCTGGGAATATTCTTTTAAACAGTTTGGTTGAGTCATCAAATGTGTCCTATATTACTAATTCTTGTGCACGGGTGAAAAAAATAACCAGGAAACTAGCACATGTAAACAAACATTAAGAGTGTGAATAACCAATGTCTGTTTATTACTAATTAATTAACAAGTTCCACCCCATCTAAACATGCTGTCAAATAGTTACACACCTGTATCTTTCTTTATAATAATCATAAACCAGAAATAACTCTCAACAACAGATACATCCGAAATCTACGCCATTAGAATGAAAAAAAGAAAAAGAATTGAGACATATTCCATATTGTGCATCACGAAAATTATGTGCGCAGTTGCTGGGTACATTAAGAACATTTCGTAACATTTTCCATATTGTAAAACTGACAAATAGATATTCCATGTTTTATGTTCACCGAAATAACATTTAATAACTATTAGTGCGGTTCTGCTGTACTTACTAATAGACTTTTGGTTAGTTATGCCTGATGACTAGCCGACTAGTTATTACTGCCTGATCTTTGCCGTTATAGAGTGATAACTCTATACCGATTAGTTAATTGAAGATATGCAATAAAGGCGAACCCCTGCGGGTTGGACTCGGTAATGCAATAAGTACAACATATATTTGTTAACTGAATGAACTCCTCAAATGAGGTGTGATAAGAGTAAGCATATCCTATATAGTGCACTACACCGGTAACTACTAACAGCTAACTGAAGTGGTGGTTTAGATTTCAGAAACCGTTGTCTTCCTATAGGAAGAAGAAAGACACCTGCCTTGTGATTTGAATTTAATAGTTTGACGGTCGTAGAGTAAACGTCGATGCAAAACTTATCATACCTTCAGAAAAGTATTATAATTGAAAGTATGAATTGTTCGACGTATTTGTAATCATAAACTGATTATGTACTCAACAGTTGTTTATGAAGTTGCTTTGGTTTGTTTAAAGGAGCTCGGTGATTCTTTTCCCATGATCAATATGCGTTACATGAAACATCACATGGTTTGTATTCCCACGAACGGCACCGCGCGCACATAATATTTTCGTCTTGAATGGAACTCGACAACATTTCTGAACTATCCGCCATCTCTTTTATGGATTTCTGTTCTCAAGAAGAGCACCCACTACATAAGATATATTCCAGAAAACTCGCCACCGTCTCTTTAAGGTTCACGTTCTAAAGAAGAACGCCTACGTGTGGCTGGCCTTGAATCAGGTTTCCTCGTCCTTGTTGGGGGTGTTAAATGTATTTATCACGTTGGCTACATTATATCCACACCAAACCAATCCAAGTCAAATAAATGAGAATATAAACAAGTTAATCTATTCTTTATTTTGTTTGATCTATTTTCGAGAGCCAGGATGGCTCGGTGAACATGGTCTTGGCTCACTAACCAGGAGGTACCGGTGTTGGTTGAGAAAATTCCTCAGGATTCCTCCAGAAAGGTTTTCTCTTGTCAGTGGTGCTTGACCGAATGCCTCACAGGGAAAGGCTCCTTTTCGTTCGGATGTGACGAAAAACCGACGCCCTGTTTTTAGCATTTGCATTACGTTAAAGATCCTCTAACAGTTGGAAATTGATAAAACAAAAGTAGGCCGTAGTGCCGTTGCCGGGACAGCATTACCCTCATAGCGTATTGCGTTATGTATGCCCATCTACATTAGCCCGGTTGGTGCAAAACATACGACATTAAATCCCCATTTCTGTTTATTTCATTTCATATCTGTTTATTCTCCGCTGATTGAAGCTACTGACCGCCATCTGCATTTTTCTGAGTATATCTCATTTCCTAAACACTGAATTGATTATTTAACATTTATTTAAAAAATGAACACCGAATGTCAGCGGTAGATTATCTTCCAGTTTTGAGTATATCGGATTAAAAAGAGACTCATCAAAATATTGCACCAAGCATTAATGCGTGACGCTGACTTGATTACCAATTTTTGGACCGATATTCTTTTTAGAGATACAACTTTCACAATATTATAATTTGCCAAGGATACAATATGGTTAATTACAATGGAATCAAATTTTAAAGACGACCAGTGACTTTAAGCGCCAAAATATACCGATAAGCTGTTTAATTACCGTTTTATTTGATCCAAGTTGATAATTTTCATAAAATATATGGTAGAGCCGAATCTTCAGTGTCTCAATAAATCGAAAGGAAAAACAGCATTTAATCATCTATCTGTCAAACTTGATTTAGGAAAATTTCCCTATATGCCCCTGATATTTGAATGCCGGCAGTATCGTACTAAATTTAATGCGGTTGTTTTTTTTATATTTCAGGCCTAATGTATGTCCATATCAAGATGTACAAATGGTTATGGTTAAACAACCGTGTGTACAAGCTTTCACCCGGTTAGTAAAAGTATGGAAGCCCGACTGTGGATACACCCATAATTGGTGTGTAGGATACGAAAGAAGGTAAGAACCAATTTTATTACTAATTGCCGTGCCTGTAAACCCGCAACTTGGCACTGTAACCTGCCTGACTTTAACAAACAATACACTTTAATTGAATAAGTCTAGTTTGATGAGTTCGGTCTTACCATTTTTATACTGGGACATGGGGATTATCCGCTAGAACTACTATTGATATCAACGTCGCGGTGCAGCGCGATAAAAAAAACCCCAGTATTATCGGGAATGACCATGCAAACTATGCAGTGAAAAGTCGGCCTTAGTGTCGACAACCACAGTACATATCTGTAACAGGAATGGTGCTGTTCCATAAATTCGTTCACTTAACTGGGAATATAAATTACACCCCACCCATCCCATCTTTAACCTACCAGTCAGATAAATAGGATTTTGTCTTTCAATCCCGGACAAAACCTAGCAACAAATGTGCCCGTTAACTTTATTTAATCTTATTCCTAGACAAGTTCAATGACTTCGTGCAATGACTTGCTGTACAGGAATGACGTTGTTAAAACGCCGTTTGAAATTATATACGCCTGAAGTCGTTTTATCTGTTCAATTGGCATGTTGTATGTTAGTATTATGATGATCCGAGGTAACATATTATATACAACATGTTGCTCAATATTTCAACATAAAATGGCTGTCTATAAACAGACGTTTTAAAAACTATAACAAATTTATATGATGGGATATTTTCACAAACCACACCCAAGATAACACAGGCATACATATAGCCAGAACCGTTTATGACCTTTCCACGCCGACCAATTAACCAATATGATAGGATTTATCATTGAATGTTAACTTTTAATGATTACAGTAACAGGTTTGAACATCAGCTAGTTTTCCGATCGAGTTTTAAAAGGGTGATGATCAAAGATTACATTTAACACGGCCATCAAGCATGTTTAATGACCTACCAAACGTCTATTAATTGTAAATATCAGAATGTAAATTAAAAATGTATGAAAATAATAATTGATAACTCATATTCTGTATATGTTAAGGATAGAGACACCGAAGGAATTATACATATATATCAAAAACGCAAAGTATAAATGTATTTGAAAGTATGTTTTCAAAATCCCAGGGTCAGTCGTATACACATTGGCGTACATGTAAAAGAACTCGTAACAGTTAGAAATTGGAGAAGGGTAGGCGAGCAAAATTCACGTCCCTGGCATTGGATGGATAACCATAAAAATAAAATTGACCAGATGTTTGTCGCAAAATGATCAAAGTATTGGGTTCACATTAAACCCCATTCCAGATAACACATAAGTGCTGGGGAATCCCTCCACAAACACTAAGAATGCAAACACTCCAGACATGGTTAGCCACTCAAAATCATCATTTCCGGCACTTTTATCTCTCAGATGACGTGGAATTACATTCCAATTCTGAAAATTAGCTGATATGGTTTAAATTGTTTTCACATGTCCTCCAGCAATTTTCAAAAACAGGTGTCGTCGGTTATTTCTGTTTCTGCGTTACTCAATATGGCGGCGGTGGCTAATTTGAATTAAATTACACGTTATGGCTGGTATATGAATGCCAGACGCCACAATTTATAGATACGAATGTAAAAATTGGATTGCTGACACCAGCCACTTTGGTCTTTCATAAAACCAATCTGACATGTTTAAAATGTAGCTGAAATCCCTCGTGTCATTCAAACAGTCATATAAAGGCCCCGGCGGTTGAAGGCGAGGAGAGTGCAGTGTTCATCAGTACCACAGGCGACACCAGTCACGATCTAACATGTAATCGCACAATTTCTAAAACTGTAATGAAATACAAATATGGCTAAAGCCGGCAATTTTAAGCCAACCAGGTTTTAAACACCTGGTTTAATTTCGCCTTCTTTAATACGTTAAAACGATAGAGATTTAAAACCGACTTAGGCGTCTGAACGGCATATTAGCAACAGTATCGTTACATAAGGTGGAAATAACAATATGATAGCAAACACACTAAAGTTTAGATTCTGTACGAAACCCAAGATAAGTGGGCGGAAACTGGTTTCTACAAATCGTAGGAATCAATCAACTTTTACACCAAAAGATGGGTTTGACTGGTTACGTGGGTGATCCTGTGTATTTTTATCATGAGGAATTTATTAAGTCATTTATTAAGACGCGTATACAAAATCTACTGAGAAGTCTTCTTATCTCTTATTGGTGTTTTATAGACATTGTCTGACCCCTAGGATCAAACACGACCCTTCAATTCCTTTCGAGAGGGCTATTATTAATCGACCTCAGTACAAACCAGTATTACAGCTATTTTTCACATAGAAATTTAAATGTGTTATACCATTTTAACACCCACTCTAGCCCTATCCTTAAAAAGGTTTATGGAGCAATTTGATACACTTCTAAAGATCCAAACTTTCAAAGAGCTGAACTTTATATCGTACATAAAAAATAACACAACACAGAATATGATACCTGGTGTTAATTTTCTCCAATCTTTAAGTTCTAATAGGGTGGGAAAAGGGGGGGGGGGCTGATTGGTCTAACGCGTGAGCTTTAGTTTATAAGGTCTGTCATTGAGTCAAGTGGCGAGGTTTCGATTCCTCCACTTGTACGTGCAAGCAAAAGGGTCGCCTGCCCCCCCCACACTGCTAGAGAAGCCTACGCTCAACCATATGTTAGTCCCGAAATGACCTGGCTTGTGTTGAATGGACATTAAACATTAAACACACGTCGCATTTTTATATGAATGTAATAATTTGAACGAAGAGGAACGGTCATCCCAACAAACAAATTAACATATAAACCCGATGAATAGAGGCTCAAGTATCATTTTGTGATATTTTAGAATAATGCAATAATTATTTTATAGAGACCCGAACTCCCTAACAGTGACGTTAAATATCAGCCAAAATATTAACGATGATCAACTCCCATTTAAGGCGCTGTAAAGAGTCAGGGCTACGATGGCTCAGCGGGGATAGCGAGCATGGTACTGACTCACTAACCAGATCCCAGCCTGGTTTCTCCTTGTTAGTGGTGCAGGGCGGATGGCCTGGGGAGGAAAAGGTGTTTTCGTTGGCGTGTGCGAAAGAGACCGCATGAAAGTTGTAGGTGTTTTCGTTGGCGTGTGCGAAAGAGACCGCATGACAGTTGTAGGTGTTTTCGTTGGCGTGTGCGAAAAAGACCGCATGACAGTTGTAGGAGAGAGAGAGAGAGAGGAGAGAGAGGGAGAGAAATGGGGTTTAACATCCACTCGACACAAACTAAGACATTTCGGGAATAACATATGCTTCAATTCTATTTCAATAATTCGCTTGCGCGTACGTAGGGGTCTATAGCAGCGAGGGGAAACTGGGGGACCCGGAGAAATCCCACGAGATTAGACAGGCGACCTTACTCCTTGCAACGTAAAACCGGGGAATCGAAACCACGCCAGTTGACTCAGTGATATACCTTATGATACAACGCACACACGCTAACCATTCGGCCATCAACACCCCCACCCCATGACTGCTGGACTTTGATAAAGAGTAGGTGGTAACACCTCATTTCCCGGTTGGTGCAGAAAAGTAGGACGTTAAACAAAAGTCATCAAATTTCAAAACAGACTACGATAATTGATTGGTCTAATACAAGATGAAAATAGCAGGTCTGCTCTTTCCCGGATAGCTTCTTATCTTTAGGGAAAAGTACTTCATGTCCGTCTGATTGAAGAAAAACAGATTGTTGGCCAAGAAAGTTGCCCGGGATTTTCTATTGTGGTTTCCCCTTGTCATTGGTGTAGGAACAGTGTCTAGTCATTCTGATGGGACGGTAAACCGATGTCTCATGTACACGTTGGCGTGCACGTAAAGGAACCTTTGACATTTGGGTCACATTAAAAATACTTTCAATTATCAATGAATACTCTCAACAATGTAAGTTAGGTAATATTCCAAAAGGTAGATCTATTAAAAAAGGGGATGACAATACAATGTACATTAAACATAGATGTACTTTCGTAAAAGGCAGGCATTCTATAGCACTATATTATATTTGAGCATTGTTCATTTTCTGTGAATTGACAGGCTTGTTCATCGCAAATGATATGGAATTCTTTATTAATACGTATTGGCTTTAAACGCCACTCGCGTTCTCATTCTCTTCTGGTCTTGTTGACTGTAGGTTTGTGACCGGAATCAGCTGATCGTGACGAAGTTCTCTGAATCCCGCGTGATTGTTGCATGCGAAGTCCAGCTTGTACCTCGATGTTCGAGTAGGATTGAAATGTCGGTAAAGACTGTATCAATAATGAAGATAGATACTTTACATATCGGCCATATGTTTTCAACTGACATGCGCTTTAGTTATACCAACCTTGAGGAAACGACATGTGTTTATTTATCGCTTCTTTTCTCACATCAAAACATGTTTCAGTTTGTTATAACTCCCACGATTTTCCATTCTATTCAAACATTTTTCAGTATGTTATAATAACTCCCAGATTTTACCATTTTATTGAAACATAATAACCATTATAATCAAACATGTTTTTAGTTATGTTATATCCATTATAATCAAACATGGTTTAGTACGTGTTATAACCATTATAATCAAACATGTCTTTGGTATGGTATAACGCCCACGATTTACCATTCTATATAAATAACTAATCCTGTATTTTGATTCCGGTGGTAGATACTTTGTTTTTCTTTTACGAACTCCTTGTCCAAATAATCGGCGACATACTTCAGTCTTACTGACTTACTGCAATTGGCCAATATTGACATTTTAAGGGTAACCAGAGTGACATCTCTTCGCCATGTCCCATTTTCAATGTAATCAACGAAAGTACATGGATATTTGAAATGTAAAATGTTCTATGATTATCCTCAACAAATGCTAACTCGTGTGACCTAATTCTCGTAATATATTCCTAATCAAACAGCTGAAAAAAATATGGTCTTCTTTTTGACTGATAAATGTTTAATCTAATGTTTCACTTAAACATTAATAATAATGAGAAATACAAATTACCATTTGCGACATTAAAAAAAATTATTGCACGTGACACGTGATAACATGTGTTAATATGTGGTTAATTATTCCCATGTATACAAAGTTAAAGTGGCGGTTTAATGAAACAACACAGTTATTCTAAAATGGAAGTTCGGTACCTATTAATATGACGATCCCGGTGTTGGCCGAGAAACTTCATTGGGATTTTCCGGCGTGGTTCCTCCGTGTCAGTGGTGCAGGACCGTGGGCCTGGCAAGGGAAGTGTATATTCGTTCGGATGGGACGAAAAACCGAGGTGTGCGTGTAAAAGTGCCCTTCGCAATTGGAAATCGAAATAAGAGTAGGTAGTAGGTCTGCTGTCCGGACAAAATGTTTCCATAGCACACTGTATGGGGTATACCCGTCTTTATTTATATGACGATTACTGAAGATTGAAGATCTCATTTGAATAATTTGTAATTATGGATTAATCTACTAGTATTTCTTATTGTCTATTCGTGAAGAATCGTGACCTTAGTGGGCGTGTCTTTAGAAGACATGTCACAACATCTAAGTTTGTTGGTAGTTTCGCATGCAGTGATGTGTTCCATTCATTGGTGGAGGTATTTATTGTGAATCGCAGAGCTTATGTACGAATAAAACAGGTGTTTCGCCATTCTCTGTTAAAGCAGGGCAATGGTCTAATGTGTGTAACAACATAGCTACTATTATTTAACATTTACTCAAATATAAGTCAAAACAGTTCTGAAGCAATTATCCTCTGACCCGTAATTTTAAAAGAATGTCACAAATTTGTGAAAAAATTGATTTGAACTTTCTGTTCTGAAAAGCCAAAAGAGGTCGTTAGCGGCAGTTGAAAAATTGAAATGAAAGATGTTTTGGTACTTATGCTAAATAATTCATGTGTGGGACCAAAGTGTAACCGAATTCTGAATGTCACTAGCACGACCCGGCAGTAAAATAACATTTCGCTTTATCTAAAAAATAAACAAAAAACCCCCCCAAAAATCCTAACAAACCCCAAAACAAATGCATATATTATGTAACTTGTTAATAGTTTTACAACAAGCTATCGCTACGAGTTTACAACAAGCTATAGGTACGAGTTTTACAACTCGCTATTGCTACGAATAATCTTATCTTGACCCCCAACCCCCTAAAATATAGGACTGTGTTATTTCAAAGATTTAAAAATACTAGACATTAATGTATATTAGTAGACGTAAACGACACCTGGGCGTTTTAAAAATAATAATATGAAAGAAAACCAATTTTTAGAGCAATTTTTGGTAGAAACTTTACGAACCTGTACCATTGAGCTATACTTAATAAGCTATATTGTGTTTAAATATGTAACATACATACAAAGATACCCCGTCACTTTGACCATGTTAAATACCTTGTCTAAATATTTTCTTGGAAGTCAAGCAAACCCAGTTCGTTCTATATAAAGTTAATCCACGTGTTTGTAGCTTCAAACGAATTATAATATACACGTTTTGATATACATGTATACATGTATATATATTAGGTGTTCAGATTGGTTCTGTATCCATTATGTTAAAATGTGTATGGTTAAGATCTAGATTATAATATCGGGCTTCGATAAAATGAGGTTGATACAATATAAAATAAAGTCTAGAATTTGAAATGCAGTACTAAATAGTTAAGTCTATATTTGCAACAGAAAGACAGCTTTACTTAAAATCTTTGATGTCCTCTAATTGACACGTTTATCACGTGTACATTTATGTACTTTAGCAAACTTGAAAAACCTGTCAATTTAAATGATCGTTGGCCTTATACAGTCTTATATATATTTACATAGAGCTAAGTCTCTAACTCAATATCATACAAGTTTTAGACATTGTGATTTTATCGGGAAAAGATGAGCTTCTGATATCCAATATTCAAGGCAGAATAAACATGAAACCATCGGTACACGAATCGTGTACCGTAATGCGTTTCAGTCCCATTTGCAACAATGGACCCGAAGAACGAGGCTAGATATATTCCACAAGTCGTGTCAAACGGTGACGTCATATTCTTATCTGGAGAGCATGCGCAATGAATACTATATAGACTGGAATAACCAGACAATAGAGATTGCCATTCGATTGAAACTGCTGGCATATTTCGTCGAGCATAACTGATTTGAAATTAGAGTAAAAACGGAAACGATTGAATGTAAATCAGTTTATATACATCATATTACATAATTATATGCATCGCAACTCATTTGTGTCAATTTCTAGGTCCCAAACATCAATTAAAATAAAATTTGAGATTGTGGTCTTAGTTAACCGGACAAGATATCTACTCCATCTATATGTGTTATCAGAGATCTTGTGTAAATCATTCCCCTCTGCTTCTATTCTATTTAGTCAACAACATGCCACATATGTAAAATATGATCAAATCAGTTGTATCAAATGAACATAGATGAGATACAGAGATACGGGAAGTTAAACCGGTAATTAGTTTCTTCTTAATCTTAATTAGTAATTCTTCTATAGTAACTATAAATAGAAGGTGAATCTATTGGTTTCTTTTAATATTCATTGAGAAACGATACCTTCTTAATTGGTTAAACCAAATTTTGAACTGTAGCAAGCTAAAAGGACTCAAGCTTCTTTTTTGTAAGTTCAGCATTGTCGCAGAAGATATTGACGAAAACTCCTAGTGAATTGTCCAAGCTAGAATTCGTGTTTGATGTTTCGGTGTTCTTTTGCCTATATATTGATGATAAAAAAACTAGGTTCTTACGTAATCGATGTTAATTCAAGCGGGACCGAATCAAACCAGGTGATACATCCAGCAAGAAATATAATGCCATTAATGGAACACACTTTTTTAAAAATAACAACCAGGGGTATCTGATTGACCAATAGTATTATCAGAAAGCTGCATAAATTGTGATCTGAATTAGCGAATATCAATCTGTGTCCATCTTATATAAGTCTACGATTCCGATGATCCAAACCATCCAGGAGTTTATCGGGTAGACTATCGTGGAATATTCTTTATGTACTTAGTAGTAGAATCTTAGCTTGCGCATTGGTGTATTAATTGTCATGTCAAGCTCTTAATGGAGAGAATAAACCTCATTGAAATCTTCGCCACGTATAACTTGTTTGTTTTAGAATGTTAGAACGACATCATATTAGGTTTGTTAGTTTGGGGGTTTGTTTGTTGAGTGGCAGAGTCAGTTAGATGGGGTTGATTATTGACAGAGGAATGGAGGAATATATGTAAATTGATTTCACGCCTTCGGCTTTAGCAGACCTGTTAAAAGAAAACACCTTTCCTCCTCCCGTTGGTGGTCATGGAGACACGAAATATACCAACGGTACAACAAAAAGAATTGTTTGTGGACTTGACTCAATGACACGTGTTAGACCATTCGGCCACCCAACCCCACTTCATCTCTTAGGACATTTCTCACAAAATTTATATGGATTTTGAGTAGTGTTTCGAATTCTTTATCACCAATCACGTACTGCGTTTTAGCCTAACTTCAGCTTCTAAATATCATTCAGCGTTTATGTATTTGAATGATTATTTATCTGGATGTATATAGTTATATAAATACCGCCATTTTAATTGATAAAAAGGACAAAATCGTTTTTCTTTTGTTTTTCTACTCAGTTGAGCTACACTATTGCCAAGATAACAACAAATTTCCATTTATAACTGCCAAATTAGCCTGCGTTAACTAAAAACTACAGAAACTACATTTATATATGTCACTGATAAGGTACGATAATTTGAGATAAACCAATTCACGATGTTTTGAACCAGGAAATGGTTCCATACCGTTTGAAATTTTCTTCGCGTTCTTCTTCTTGTAGCGAACCTGGCATGCTTGTTCTTTGGACAGTTGAGCATCGATATAAAAACTTCGATTATTGATGTGACGTGCCAATTCGAAGATGGCTGTGATGACGTCATTATCAGTTCCTGGTGCACATAGTACGCCCATATAGTTGTTATTATGGACCAACATAAAAATGGTATTTTTTATGCCAGTGCCTACCAACTGTAGCCACTCTGCTCTTGATCGACTGGTGCTGGTTCACAAATAGGAATACAGTTTTTTATTTCATTACATATAAACATAGCCGATACATTAGCACAACAATTATTAGCCCCTTGTCTCCTTTACGTAATCACGCGTTAACAACAAATTTGGGCGATCAGTTTCCATATGGTTCAAACTTTAAGAACTGAAACAAACTGATCCGCAGTAAATGTTGACAGAAACTGTCCGACATTTTAGGGGCTTCATTTACATGTGTATATATAGAATCACTTCTAACGACGTATACCAGCTTAAAGCACTTTTGTAAACAATTATTATTTATCACCTTTATTGTCGGCGCTATCACTTCGGCTTCGGTGTAAGCAAACGTTAAATAGAGCCATTTCACGCACGACATCTACCCTATCAAAATCTAGGATGGCTCCCTTAACTCTAAGCATCTTTTTCGGCATTGTAATCTATGGGATTTTAATCGCCAGATATAAACTATAGGATTGAGCACACTGTTTGCAAGGTAAAGATTCACGGCCAAAAAGAGGGGATTTTCTTCTGCGTATTTTAGTCGAGTTTCCCAGTAATAAATAATGCAAAAACTCGTGATAATAGCCGGTAAATAACATACAATATACAAACCAACAATTATAGCTATTGTTATTATGTTTTTGTGTTCTTTTGGATTAATCGCGGGCCCAACGTAGGTATCGCTTATTTGTTTCATGTGTCGATGTACAGTCTTACCTATGTAAATATACATGCACATAACACTAATTACGCAGAGAGCAAAAATGGAACCAAGAAGGGCATACACTGCTTTACCACAGGCCGTAAAGATATAGCAGTGGAGTCCATCTTCGTGGCTTATATAAACTGCGGTCAACACCATACCAAGTGACGAAACGTAAATGAAAACAACCATAGCCACCATCTTGGGTGCATCTATCCAGGCTGTGTAGGAGTAGGTAAATCTGATACTAGAAAATCTGTCTACAGTTTGTAGAAGTGTCATCAAACTGGTTGCGGTACCAAAAACAAAAGCAGCGTAGACGTTAATAAAACAAAGTGAATTATACATGCGTCGAAGCCCAGGATTGGACCCCACAAGACATAATATTCCGAACAGAAGGTCCGCGAATAAATGACCTACAAAAATAACTTTCATTTTACTTTCCAACGCACGATTTGTAATAATCACCACCAAACTTGTCCCATTCAGTATAATTATTAAAACGGAAATAATTGCCGATGGAATACCATTACCTTTCTGAAGATGCACAGTTTGATTCGTTAATTGTTCTGTTATGTTCATCTTAAAATGGAACGGTTTATTTGATTTTGACCAAAAACAAAACTGTCTATTTCGTAGGATATTATATGTTGATTTCTATCAATAGGTGACATCTATCTTCTCTGAAAAGTGAATGTCAATAGATAAAACCAGTGTAAAAACATAGCAGACTTTGTGTCCAAGGATAGAACGTCAAGCCAAAAATTCAACAAAAAATATTAAGCAAGCTGACACGTGAAACTAAGATTTAATGGTATTGAGCTTACCCCACTAATGACCTAAGCCAGCCAGTAGTTCATCGGGTAGCACATTGGTCTATTAATTGTCATGCCAAGCTCTTCATGGGGATAAAACCATGGTAGAGACTTTTAAGCCAGTAATTAAACTAAAAAATTTAAGCAAGTTGACACGTGAAACAAAGTTTAAATTGTATTGAGTTTACCCAACCAAAGCCTATATATCATTATCATATCAGATCTTAGTACATATTAGCGCAGATTAACCTGCCTGTGATAAATGTGATATCTTAGCGAAAAATGCAATTAGCGCATCGTTACTTTAAAGTTTTGCAACAACAGACGCGCCTATCGTTTTCTGCATCCTACTCTTTTACATTAAACATACATTATCTAAATTATTAATTAGGCATTAATTAACTGATCCAGGCCATAATCAACTCTCGATTGCATCAGATTTCTCCGATATTAAATAGATTAGAAAGGTTTAGCCATATTTTGATTTTATTTAAAAATGGAGAGGCGAGACTTAGCTTCTAACAACCAGTGCGGTGGTTGAAATTATTGCACACGTCTTGTAAAGCCGCCAAAGGCTAATATCTTCGCTCGCAATAGAGTAATTTGAATGAAATTTAAAATTATTCATTTTACATTATCGATTTTCGAACTGTTAGAGCAAGAATGGCTACCTCTTTATCTAAATCTTACATAATGTATCTTAAATTTGGCAACTTACGTCCACGATAATGCCCATTGCCTGATACCACTTCACAGCTTTATTTTCCTACAACACTTTTGCTACACCATCCGTTACCGCAATGTTGTTTCTTTCTTATTCCCAAGACATCTACAATGGTCTTATCCCCAGAACACCTACACAATGTTCCTATTTCAACAACACATACAATGGTCAAATATGTTGTCTTTACCATAAGACGTACTACCCCTCCGGTAATCTTATTTCCACAGCCGGCTCTAATGTTATTACCAAAGTATTCTTATTTCTTTAGCTACTACAATGTCCTATTTCCGGTACACCTATAGTATTCTTATTTTATTTCCATAGCAGCGACAATGTTATCAATACCACATTTCCGGCCCATGTACAGTATTCATTTTTCCACAACCATGTCTTTAGTTTCACAAACTCTGCAGACTTCGAATCTATTCCACCTCCACGTCATTCTTAATTCCAAAATGTTCTCAGAACGATGTTCAACAAACTCAGCAATTTTATTTCCGGCATATTTGAACAACTCCTATGGTTTCATATCATATGTGGTCCACTGCCAATCATAATTTATCAATATCTAAAAAAGAGAGCGGGTTTTGTGCAAGTGATCTGAAAACGCCGCGGATAGACGATCATGAGAAAAGCAGGTGGCAAAACCAAATTAACCCGAATCATCGCTAATTAATAACCCCAGTATTGTACAGATCCGTGTGAAAGTACATGAAGGATTCTGTAAGGTGTAAAATTGACGTTTGTTTTCGCTGTGGTAATTAATTGTAATGCCATCTATATCTCATGTGAATAGTTATAGAACCCCAGCGTGATTTATGTTAAAAGTGTGAACATTATAGAACAATATAGATTTTGACCGTATGTTGAAACCATATGTGAAACATGTCACAATGGCGTCGTATTGCCGTCATGTCCATATTACATATTGTTCGTTTGAGGAAAAAGCGGAAACGTCGCTGTCAGGGTACACCCACTTTCATATCGCATTGTGTTGCATCTGTCCGTCTTCTTTATCCCAGTTTCATTTTATTGCCGAAACGATGAGAACAGCCTGACAAGGACAGCTGTCTAGTCGTTCGGATGGGACGAAAAACCGAGGTCCCGTGTACACATTGGCGTGCACGTAAAAGATCCATTGTCAGTTGGAATTCGATATAAGAGTAGGCCGTAGTGCCGCTGCCCGGGCAAAATTTTCCTCATAGCACACTGTATGGCGTATGACCGTCTTCATTAGCCCAGTTTAGGAAGAGGACAGTAGGACGTTAAACCCCATTTCATTTACGATGAGAACAAGTTATGGTCATCCCTGTCCGACAGTCATCCACAATTCCTTGGTCGAAATGAAATGGTGTTACACGTCCTACTTTTCTGCTCCGACTGCTCTATGAGATAAATGGCATGCAAAGCGTTAACATGGTGAACAAAATGTCAGATAATAAGTGTGAAAGGATAATTTAAAGGTACCAACTGTGGCAAACATAATCAGATGAGAACAATACAATAGGTGTATGCCTTGACAATCTCTCCAAATTAGGGACCCGCGGTGGCTAGGTGAGTAAGATGTTGACTCGTTAACCCGGAGGTCGCGCGTTCGACCCCGGTGTAGGACGAGGGAGTTCGTGTGAATTTTCCAGTGTGGTTTCCCCCTGTCAGTGGTGCAGGACGGATGCAACGAAGCACAGAGGTCCAGAGTTCATATTGGCGTGCACGTAAAAAGAACCATTGCCAGATTGAATCCAATTGCTGTCCAGGCAAAATTGTCCTCATAGCACACTGTATGGAATATGCCCGTCTTCATCAGCCCAATCGATGCTGAAAAGTAGGACGTTAAACCCCATTTCTTTTATTGCCGAAACGATGATGTTATACACTCATTCATTTGTATCAGACATCCCTTAATAATACATGTAATTGAGATAAGATTTGCTCGATAAACCTCACTTACAGGATAGTTTTGGCTAGATTACCATGTAAAAGCTAATTATTATTATACGCCCACATTTGATTGTTTTCATATATTGCCGTCTTCGTTCACAATTTCTTTGGCACACGCTCTGGAGAAGACATTCATCGGACGTGTTATGACGTTGTCCTTTCCGTCCGGACGTCTTCATGGCTGGACGACCGTTTACATTGGTTTGTGGACACTCTACAGGTCACAATTTTTATCCGATTTTGACGAAACTTTAAACATAATATGTTTATATCCCAAAGATTTCGGCCCCTTTCGGGATTGGCATGTATCGGACCGTACCTCCGTGGAATATGTCCTCTGATTGTAACGAAAATCGCGTGTTTAGATGAAACTTAAAATATAAATATGCTTATATCCCAAAGATATCTGTTCCTTTCGACATCGGCGTATTTGCACGGAGTTAAAAACAATGCTATATTATTGCCATCTATAAATTTGTTGAGTTTTTAAAAACTTCCACATTTCTCAAGTACAACATTTGAAAACTCCGATTCTTAACTTGGGTGGCTAGCAAAATAATGTTTGTTCACTGTAGTACTATGGAAGCTTGTTGTGGCTATTTTATAATATTGACCTCTCACAGAAGCGAAAGAAGTCGAGAAGGCAGGGATTTTAAAACGCAAGAAATCAAGGATGAAGGAGCAAGAAGTTGAGATTGCAAAAGGCCGCAACAAGTTTCATATTTTTTTTTTAAAAAAAAACAAAAAAAAAAAACATCAGTGGCCAGTACAGTCAGAGGATTTGAATCCGACGGATTGTGCCATCTCTATGCAGTCTCTCAGAATAGATGTATGAAGGACACACGACCCCATTTACATAAAACGAACTGGCGGATACAATTCAGTCAGAAAAAAGCTTATATTAGAAGAAAGCTGTTAATACAGCACAGTACACCATTAAAAACCAAAACACCATTTCTTTCGAGGCCACAAGAATGAGTAATCAAAGACACTAGTAGATGTGGGGTAGTTTGTGTTTAGACGGTAGCAGACCGTAAAGTGAATTTTTGTCAGAACAATAAACACGTGAGACTATTTTGGTTTGATTGCGTAACTGTTAGATCGTTTGTATGTTGAGTTCATTACCCTGTCGGTCATCCCTATTCCTTATGTATTACACAGGTGCGCTATTCCGTATGTTTTACACGTGCACACTATTCTGTGTGTTTTACACAGGTGTGCTATTCCGTGTGTTTCACACTGGTATTTTGAATATTACACGTGTGCGCTATTCTGTGCGTTTCACACTGGTACTCTATGTGTTTTACATTGGTGCTATATTCTATGTATATTACACGGGTGCGCTATTCTATGTGAATTACGAGGGTGCACTATTCTGTGTGAATTACAAGGGTGCACTATTCTGTGTGTTTCACACTGGTGCTCTGTTTTATGTGTATTACAAGGGTACACTATTCTGTGTGTATTACGCTGCTACTATGTGTATTAGAACGGTGCACTATTCTATGTGTACTACAAGGGTGCACTATTCTGCATCCACATAATAATCGGTATTGCAGGGGGGGGGGGGCGAATGGTCACTTTAGAGCACAAGGTCTGTCATTGAGTCAAGTGGCGTGGTTTAGATCCAACACTTGTACGTGACAAAAAGTAGGATCGCCTGCCTACCCTCGTTTCCTCCCACTACTAAAGCCCCCCCCCCCCACGCGCAAGCGAATTATTGAAATACAATTTTGTTCTGTAATGACCTGGTTTGTGTTGAGTGGACGTTAAACCGCATTATACGACGTGTCTGATAACATGTCGAAAGAGTAAAGTGTAAGAACGTAATTTGTCCGTATATTGGTATTCCGAGATTCACATAAAACGAACATTAAGGAAATACTTCTGTTAAGATTTGATTATAAACAATAATATATTTGAATAACTGGTAGTTCTGTTGAAAATATAGAGATGAGAGACACACTTTAGTCTTGGAATTCTGAATGTAACAACATAAGATCACAAAATGAAAATGATGGTTTCAGGGTGGCGTAGATCGATTCTCTCAAACACACAAAATGGAATTGGGCAGAACGGGAATATTTAAAATCACGATTATATTGTGCAAACACGGGGTATAAAATATGGCCGTTAAAACGCTAGGGTAAGTACAATCATACAGTTCTGTAGAGTTAAGATCAACTTATAATCTTATTAATTTCACTACAATGCATAAACTATTATTATTAATCGACAGGTAATAATTTGAAAATTCACTGTTATGTATAAATTAAAATGAATGATGTTATTACCGAGAAAAGTCCTTTAAGAATACGTGCGTTTTCCATTTTTTGCTTAATAACGCTAACGATGAACGGGTTCTAATTTTTAGAGGTAGTTGGTTCCGGGGAAGTTGGGCTGGAGCATAAAATGAACGATTACCAAATCTTCAAAAGTCGGCAGACTTTTGTACTAACACTAACAAGCATGGGTTCATGGGTCCGAGAACGCGTCATTGCATTAATTCAAGACTATAGGAGTATCAGAGTCACACGTAGCAGCATTGGACCAGTGGATAAGATCTACACTACTAGCGACGAGTGCAAGATTGGCTACTACACGTTACTGGATTTTGGATTTTACTCTCTGTGCTCGCGTTTCACTGTAATATAAAGTAGTTGTGGCCTCCGTCGGTTGTTGTTGATTTGTAATTTCCAAGTGTACGATCATGCCAAAAAATCAGATTGCAGCTGCAATATGACTCGCCAGCAATTCCATAGAAATCAGCGGTACGCTTTCATTGCGTCTCATCACTCAAGTTCCAATTTCATATTTTTAAGTTATATTTTTAAAATTTATTAAAATAAAGCCTTAAAATAGATGGTATCTATAAACAGTCCTACCTTGTTAAAGAATAATCCTATTTATTCTATAATTCACTATTGCCAGTTGAGAAATTGGCAAAAATATCATTTTTATCTTCAAATTCCAACGTTTGAAGATAGCTACTCCATGGAGGAGAATAAAAAAACAAGGGAGGTAATTGTGTTATTATTTCCGGTGTAAATGAGTTTTAAGTGTGAGAATGACACCTATGGTCGTATAATAGTGAGTTGACAACCTATTGAGCAAAAGACATAGAAATAATTATTTTTTGACTTTGTTAGAAAATATGAAATTGTAACTTTAAGCTTGATTGGGTTGTAGCGAGCGTAGGAAGGTACACCCCCTTTCAAACGTGTATATTATGTGAAATCAAATATTAAAAACTCACCAATGCCTCCGTTATATAGTGTTTCCGTTTAATGAGGGACCTTGGGTCATGACAGTGAACGTACTCCGCTCCCATTTTAAACACAAAATCAGATTACACGACATAAGATTTTAAACCGATTTAAAACGGCAAGTATTATTGTTCTTTCCACGCCAAACACACACGTCTGTATTTGATGTTCGGTCATGAGATTGCGAAAAGTTTCTCATTCGGGAATAGGGATACATAAATTGTTTCAAGATATAAACACCTTAACCCCATGCCTATTTCACTGCCTAAGTTACATAAAACCTCAATATTTTGAGCTGATACTACTCGAACCGGTGCCTAAGTTACATAACACCTCAATCTTATTAGACATTTTATAATTTTATTTCGGTATATAAAACCCCGACCATCAACGTACACCCTATAATCCCTGGTGGAGGTCCCTCAACCACAGACATCTGTTTCGGCATTGTAATCTACTGGACTTTAAACGCCATATATAAACTATAGGATTGAGCACACTGTTTGCCATGTATAAAAGCACGACCACATAGAGGGGATTTTCTTGTGCGTATATCACTCGATTTTCCCAATAATGAATAAGCCAAAAAATTAAGATAATAAGCGGAAGATAACATATAATATACAAACCGACAATTAAAGCCGTGGTTATTATATTTCTTTTTTCTTTTATGATAATCGTCAAGTCGTTCTGTCCCACGGTCGTTTCTCGTATTTGTCTCCCATGACGTATTAGAGCTTTCCCTATGTATGCATTGATACAGATAATACTAATGAGGCAAACTGTGAACATTGAACCAAGAAACGCATATGTCACTTTACCCCCGGCCGTAAAAAGATAACAATCGCTCCCCTCTTCATAACTAATATAAACTACAGTCAGTACACTTAATAGAGAAAAGACATAAACGGAAATAATAATAACCACCATCTTGCGTGCATTTATCCAGACTGTGTAGGAATAGGTGAATCTAATCACGCAAAATCTATCCAGGCTTTGAACCAGCGTCACCATACTGGTTGTGGTAGCAAAGATAAAAGCCCCGTAGACGTTGATAAAACAAAGCGATCTGTATTTGTGTCGAAGCTCAGGTTGGGACGCCACAAGGCTTGATATTCCAAATAGAAAATCTGTTAATAAATGACCTATAAAACACACTTTTATTTTAGTTTCCAATGCACGATTTTTAACAATCACCGTCAAACTTGTTCCGTTCAGTAAAATTATTACAATTGAAATAATTGCCGCTGGAATACCATTTCCTTTGTGGATAAATACAGTATGGTTATATAATTGTTCTGATACGTTCATCTTATGTTTGTTGGTGGAGATTCGTTTGTTGGGAATGCTTCCGTCTTATGTTATTTCCTTCTTAACCCAGTTTTGTTTTCGTTTTAATGTAACTATTTGCACAAAATGTTTCTTCCTTCTTATTCTATATTAATCGACCGGGCTGTTATTTCAGTTTTATATGTCACTAGGCTCAGTGACAAGAAATGTCGTTACCTTTCTTATAAATAAATAAAATATTTTCCCTGATTATCGTCTTAGCAGTCAATCCAGATCGCTTTATATAATTTTAAGTATAACTCATTTCAATGTCGCTTGACTGTTTTCTTTAAAATTATTTTTCTAAAAACAGCGAAATGTTGTTACTTTCTAATGTTTCCGTATTCACTTGCAATTCTCGATAAATGAACTATTAGTCCATGTATGATAAAACGTTCAAATTCACAGCACTGAGCAAAATACAACCATGTGTCTCTGAGGTATCTACTAAAATGAATGCTACTGCACAGAGACATGATTACAAATACATCAATTACACCTGAACCGATAATAAGACGAATAGAAACTTACATAAGCCTTATAATAAAGGACGGTAATTGTGGATCATATTAATTAGTGTCTATCAATATCAACTAATAAAAACTTATATTATTGCCCGCTTAGCACGAAGAAATGAGGGAGTCGACACTGACATCGGATTGACGCTACAGCCCCACCCACCCCGAATAATTTGTAAATATGTAAATATGTGTTTTTTTTTAATTTAGAATTGTTCAGGGGACAAGTCCGCCTCAGGGTATGAGAATTTCGGTTCGACTGGTTTATACGGTATTACACCAACTGAGAAACAGGCTGTTCTATTCCCACGTTTTAGGTGAGGGGCGTGTTTTGGAGATTGTGGTGTATAGTTAAAGAAAAGCAAGGCATATATCTAGTTAGGACATTGGGTTTTTTGACGGCTTGCATCAATACAAACCATAACTTAGTGCTTACCAATAACTCATCCAATATTTATACCACGTGACATGTTAGTTATATTTCCCAGTTATATAAGATTTATTTTGTACCTACTGATTGACAGTAATAAGTTGTCATTGTATTATGATAAACACGATAATTAGTCATATACAAGATCTGAAAGGACAAGATAGAGGGAGAGACAAAGAGAGGGAGAGTGAACGGGGTTTGAAGTCCACCCCACTCAACACAGACGTCTTTCGGTACTAACATATGGTACAATGTTATTTCAACAATTCGCATAAAGATACAACACAACAGATAAGTTTAAGCTTTTGTTGAAACTGGTAATAATATTCGGAAGGATATGAAACAACATTTCAAGTACATTTGAGCATAGTTGAAACTAGTAACATCTGTATGATAAAAAACGATAATCGGTCATAACAGAGCAAATAATTTTAAACATTGTGTGATTTCAAATGTAAACGTGCTGGACATTATAACCATCGCTGTGACACTATATATGGAGGCAGACCACCATTCTCCATCTCTATCTTTTCTCCCCTTTTTCATGCCCATTTTTGTTAATTGATTTTTTGGTCTAGAATGGACGAAGAGTGTTTGAATTAACATTTTCTGCCAGGTTTTGGTAAATATTCATGATTTTGAATAACAGAGTTATCAGGTTGGTTACTGTGACATGTACGGCAAATATATAGTTACATGCATGTTTTTAGTAGGGCCTATGCTTCTTCAAGTTTGTGTATCTCAAAATTTTGGTGATCAACCTCATACAAACTTTAGTGCAAAGGCATGACCATTTGTTCATCTATCTGTAGTGAAATGCATTCAGCCCAACGAAAATTTGGAGAAAAGTTGGAGGTGGGCAAAGAGGCCAGAATTAACATTGAAGTCAATGGGGAAATTAATGGTGGTCTGTGTGTCTTCATAACAACAAGCGTTATGATCAAGAATGTTTTGCATAGTCTGTGGCCTCAGACGATATTGGCTTGCACCATCAGCTTCGGTTGTTCCTAGATGTTTTCTTAGAAATCACTATTGTAGAAGCGGACGTTAACAGAACACTGTTTCTGGTGGTCAATGGTTTGATAAGTACCAACTGTCTAGAGATGCTGGCATGCAAAGAGTTAATAGGGTAGACCAAGCGTGAGTTAATAGAGTAGACAAAAAGTATGAAACAATAAATAACAGGTGCTTGCCATGACAATCAGATGGAACCAATACAACAGTTGTACTTTGTAATTTGTTTAACATAGGATGAAGTTCCAGATAATGAAGATAATTAAAGCTTTGATAAGACAGACATGTAAATTGTTAATAACGCCAAGAGATCAGTCCTGTGCTTTTTGTGGGTATATTTAAAGATGCATTAGAGAAAAAATGGTCGTCCTTGCTATACTGGTTCAAATATAGATACGATACTAAAAAATGAATACACTGAAATCTGAGCGAAGTAATATAATGAATATTTGAAGATGTAGCGTAGATTGTTTATTATTGTAGTGACGATTTTATTGTTTAAATATCGCGACAGTTATAGCCCATGTAAATCATGTCCATCCGATAGTCTAAAGGATTGATTATAGGCTTATCATGTGAATAAATGTCTAAATAATAGTTTATATAACATTTGAGACGAAAATAAAGACCTGCAATATGCAGATTGAGCTCTTACATAATGCATCTTTAATCGACGAAAACCCTAGTTTTCATGTACCCGTTGACATAAGGCATTAGATGGAGAGTAGGAATAAACGCCACTGCCTGGGCAAAATTTCATTGATGCATTTCATTTGTTTATAAATTAGGGTTTCGCGTTTAATAGACGCAGTATCAACGGTATGGACGATGGATTTACGGGAAAGTGTATATCCAATATTACAGCATGCTAGACGTTCGTCAGGTTCAGAGAATCATAAACAAGGATGACTGACCTTATTCAGTAAGACTAATGTTATTTGTAACAATATTTAATTGTGGGAACCTTGTTTGGGCGTTTGACGTCCATGTAGTTTAGATCTATATCAGCAGATAATAAGTCATTCACAGAATGGTGTAGCTGACTCCTATTATTAATTATAACAATATATCAACAGTTTTATATGGGTTATAAAACAGCATGTACATTTTTTTATCACGATCAATGAATTGCAAATTATACAATTTTTTGTACATAAATAACATTAATATATGATTTTTGTATAGAATGCACAGCAATAATTTCGAAACTAATTTCGCAAGATGCCGACCAAGAACTGAAAGGGTATGGGTGAAAACAGAGTAAGCAACAGTCAATACACTCGGGGAATACATAAAACGACACAATGCACTTTGATATTTCAATTTAAAATTTGATTTGAGGACAGTTGCCGATCTCCCCATTGAATTAGTCTTTTCCGGTATACCCCCTTTAAATATATTTCGCCTCAAACCCCATATCTTCTGTTTTAGATTTTCGTAAGAATTAGTTCATAAAATAAATTAACTCTGACATGTGGGTAGTGCACCTGATGCATGAGATATCTATATTATTATTTCTATAATCTAGCACCATTGTAATGAGTTGTGTAAGACATTCCTTAATAATTGTGTGTGTAGGGAAGAAGTCCGCCCGATAAAGATCAGTCGTAGGATTGTTTGGCTGATTTATAATTTTTAAAGTTATTTTAAAACGTCAACGCTGTTGACCGAGTCCCAGTTCTGATATATATATTTTCCATTGGCTGATTCATCAAATTGTGCAAATATAGATGCGAACATTGTGAATAATGTGGGGGCGTATTCAGGATTAGGAAAATAAATAGAAGTTGAACCAATTTGCTATTGAAAACGGGTTTAGTATCTGAAACCCCCTTTTTTTTTTAAAAAAAAAAACTTTTGACCAATAACTTTCCCAGAAAGTGAAGAATGATCAACCTTGCTTATGCATTTAGAATTAACCCTACTAGAAATAGTATCAGAGGTTGTAGAATCAGGGAATGACGCAGTCTACTTCTATCTTTGCAACAGAAAGATTTTAAATGTCTTGTCATCCAGATGGAAGAAATAGCAGAACATAATTTCGCAGAGGGTTTTTTTATGGCAGATTGTTCTATTTACAATTAGGTGAGAGGCCAACACCCCTTAAAGACTTGAGACAGTATTTCTTTTGCGATTATTCATGTCATCGCCAAACTGAATGTTTCTAGACAGTCGTGAATGAATTGTTGTTTTCAGATGGTAGCAGATCATACAACAAGTTATTCTCAGAACAATAGACACGTGAAACTTTTTGGGTTTGAGGATTAACTGTTAGATCGTTTATATCGTCAGAATATACTTAATGATAATGTACTGTTTCTGCGACTGAATGGTGAAAACTGGTTCAAAGTCCTTTGTCCGTACCCTGTAGTAATCCCCAAGCAACAGATTTAATAACGGTATTACTAAAATTCATTCCTGTCTGCACTGTATCAGGGGTTCGTAATTCATAAATACATGTTGAGTCATCCCCCAATTTACCCCTCACCTTTCCCGTATCGTGTCTGGTTCTTGGTCTAAAGAACAATAATAGGGCATTACAAAGTCGTCAAAAGCGGAAGAAACAGCGCAAAACACAAACAACCCAAACTTATAATTTTTAGATTCAAGGTGTTAGACATTGGAAGAAGAAAATATTTCTCTTACGGAATTGCTCAGCATCAAATGGTACCAGATGTTCAAAAAAGTAAATATTGGGGATTTTAATCATGTACAATATATAATGGACAATCTGTCCACTGGATAACCTGCTCTAAATAACGTCAGACTTCTTACGACGTCACCCCACTATTCTGATGGCGAGTATTACGTTTTAGAGCAGTTCCGAAAACCTCATGATCAAGGTTGTATAGAATTGTTCACTGAAAATATCACCAGTCCAAATGATCATAGTTGTATGGTACTCTATATTTCATTGATAATATAACTAGTAAAATGATATTATTAGTGTTTCCTGATTCACATATAGCATACATTAAGGAAATATATGCCAATATTTTATTACAAACGACGTGTTGTTAATATATTAATTGACTACGACATGATATGGACCGGGGGAAAAGTCAGCTAATGTTTGTTAGGATTTGCAATGTTTATTATACATGCGTGGCTGACTACAACATCGCTTGTAGAAAACTTGAATGATATGTTCCGCCCATTCCATTCTAGTTGCAAGGACACTTATCTCTTGAATAGAATGTTCCGGATTATAATTCTGCCGTGGACCGAGAAGACCGAGAAGAACCTCGAAATTTTTCAAGTCCAATTCGGGAGACAAGTAAGTGGTTGTCTATAGTAGTTCAGATGAACATAGAAGAACCGTTGACAGTTGAATTCTGATAAAGAGTAGACCACAATCTATTCTATATACATTAGAAAGGTTTCTTGACCACGATATGGTTCAACAACGTTTAGATACACAATCCCTGTATCGTTATTCCAGAAGTATCCGAAATATACTCTTGTGATCTGTGCCAGGTACATTAGGGTTTGTTTTCCTCGAAATCACTAATGTTAGCCCCTTCATTTTATGTTTCTTCAATGAATTTATTCTTGTAAACTATAACTTGAACTGTGTTGGCGAGATTACGGCTTGAATATTACCCATGGGACGATTTCAAACATGCCTGTTGGTTGGAAATCAAATATCCGAAACTCATCAGTGTCTTCGTTAATTAGAGTTTCCTTTCTAATGAGGAACCTTGGGTCTGCTTTCATGACAGTAGAATCAATATGAAATAATCCATTTCAAAACCCCAATCTCTAAAGTACAAGACCTGCGTCAACTTTCCATATGGAATGGAATGGCGCATTAATACAATTTTTCGGTCATTTTGAGACAAACATATGGGGGGGGGGGGGGGCATTCTAGTTAACAGTCCAATGCCCTGTCCCGATGGTTAGTATCTACGGATCAGGTTCGGCTTCTACAATCCAACTTCAAATTTATTGCCCAAATAATGATGGGTGTCGTGAACGATTTCACGTTATTAATAATTGATGTTGTACTTTAACATGGGAGCCACGGTGGCTAGGTGGTTAAGGCGCTGGCTCGCTAGCCTGGAGGTCGGGTGTTCGATCCCTGCATTGGCCGAGAAAGTTCATCCCGATTTTCCGACGTGGTTTCCCCTTGTCAGTGATGCAGGACGGAGGGCCTGACAAGGACAGCTGTCTAGTCCTTCGGATGAGACGAAAAACCGAGGTCCCGTGTAAACATTGGAATGCACGTAAAAGATCCCTTGGCAGTTGGAATTCGATATAAGAGTAGGCGATAGTGCCGCTGCCCGGGCAAAATTTCCCTCATAGCACACTGTATGGCGTATGCCCGTCTTCATTAGCCCAGTATAGGAGCAGAACAGTAGGACGTTAAACCCCATTTCATTTCATTTCATTTCATTTTGTACTTTAACATTCTTCTGCATCAAAGATATGAATAACACGACCCCATGAATCTATTTAATATTAACGACCTAGAGCGGGTTGACCAATTGTTGACAAGTAAAACGCAAGCAAGCATATCATCACATATATTATAAACATGTTTTACTGGTGGCTTTAATACTCTGGTAATGGTATATAAGTGTTCAGGGTGTGCTGATGCTCAAATAAAAGAAACGGTTGGTTGCGCCTAATTTAGAGTTTCAAACAGAGATGAATGGAAATGGGGTTTATCGTCTTACCGTCCTGTGCCGACTGTGTTTTTGAGAACGGGCATAATTCATGTAGTGTGCTATGGGGACATTTTGCCGTGCTAGCGGCGCTACGGCCTACTCTTATGCCCCCCCCCCCCCCAGTTTCAAAGAGAAACATGTAGATGGAGTTTTAGAAAATGGACATTGTGATGGGGTTTAACATGGCAATAATTGGTTTCAGCTGTATGGCAAACGACGTCATTCCGAAGGTATATAGAAGTGTGGATATTTCCGTTGTAGATTCCTGGACGGTATGATTCCTGTGCATGGTATCGTAAGGTTTCCAGTTCAATAAAGCAATGCCAGTCTGTCGCGGGCTTGACTAACGAGACTGGGCGGATAAAGATTAAAGTTTTAAACAGACTGAGAAGCGGAAGATCGTTTATTTCCTGTTTGGCCTACAACATAAGGTAGAAAGACATAATGTTTAATCATTCAATCTGATGCTGTTTAACCTCCAATCAAAGTAAAATTGTTCACCGAGTATAATTTAGCATCATTATACATATATAACCTTATTACTGTGACCTGCAGAGTTCAAACACTCTATTCAATGTTTTGTTATCAGTTCAATCAAACCTTTCCATATACTCCCCATTAATTATATAATAGAAATTTTCTATAATAAACAATAATTAGATTGTCGGTATACGTCTGTGGTATTTAGTAATGTTAATAACGGTTGTAAAGATCATGGCATAACACGTGCTCAGAAACCTATTCGTAAAGAGTGTGTGTTATGGTTTGTTATATTCGGGGACGAAGGGTCTGATCAGGAACAGAGATCCCGTGTGTACACTATGGCGTGCACTTAATTAAGCCTTGGTAGTTGGAATTCAGAGAGAGGGAGAGAGAGAGAGAGTTTAACGTCCGCTCGACACATTTCAAGACTAACACATGGTTCAATTTATTTAATGTAAGGGTGGGTCGTATTGCCGGTGTAAGCACAACATTTCCCTGGTGACACACTGCATAACTTATGCCTGTTTTGTGCAGAAAAGTGGTGCTTTAAACCCCATTTCATTTTATTTGTTATATTGAAGGGATACAGTAGTGGTTGTAGATTTTGCGTGGTATTAAATGCATCACAGTTTACAGAGTGACTGCGAAAACACGCTCATTAAAAATGACAGTAATATCCAAAAGCATATATCCATAAATAAGTCACAAACATGGATGTCATAATTCATATTCTAGGATGAGACTTGAATGTCCGTTTCTATTGCTAACAACACTCTTTCTCTCTTCCCCATCCCTGCGATCCTGAGCACCTACCACAAGCACCGATTACACCATCATATGAAGAATTCCACCAATTTGACCTAGAATATATACGTCAGAATATATAACAAGTAATCAACAGACACCGACTGAAGGGAATCCTTTGTGACTCAGTGGTAAGACACTGGTTCGCTAACCAGGAGGTCTCGCTTAGGGTTTGTTCCCGGTGTTGGCCGAGAAAGTTCCTTGAGATCTCCCGTGTGATTTCAGTGGTGCAGGACGGCTGATCTGGCGAGGAACAGTATGTGGTCGTTTGGATGGCACGAAAAACCGAGATACTGTGTAAAAGGCCCCTGGCAGATGTAATTTGAAATAAGAGTAGACAGTAGTGCCACCGTGCAGGCAAAATGTTCCCGGTAGTACACTCTATAGCGAATGTCCGTCTTCATTAGCTCAATCGGTGCAGATAAGTAGTACGTTTCATGTCATTTCTGAAATCTAGTCCTGAAATAACCTGGTTTGTGTCGAGTGGACGTTAAATCCCATTTTCGCCCACATCTAAAGACCAATACACGCACATGAATTATTGAAATAGAAATTGAATCACGTTAGTCCCAATCTGAGTTCAGATGTATCAAACCTATATACTTTCCTCATGCTACATGTTCCATTTTAGACCTGACGACTAAAAATGCGTAAATAAATGTGAACTATATATATATACAACTACACATTAGTGCAGTTAAGTCAATAACAGTTGAATAACGATACTGGATATGTCTTAGACTTTTTGCTTCATAAAATTTTAATTTCTCAAGTAGTCTTTCATCTCAGGTCTTAATACCTAAACATGCACACGACCGGTGAGAAACTATGCGTTTTCTTCTTTTTTACTGCTCGATATGTCTTGAATTAGTTGCTGCGTTTCTGTTACTTTTAATCAACAGATTCGTAACAGTTCTTCTTTCACCGTAGACATTTAACAACCATAAAGCATACAGTCCATACGCTCTCTGATATACTATTAGATACTGCAATTGAAGATGTTTGCTGCTGTTTTTATTTTTTGTTGGATTTTTTTTTTATTAAGTGATGATTTACCACGCAATCTAGATTTGACAATAAAAACGCTAACAATATCAACCGCTCTCCTATATGCAAAGAGATACTGTTTAAGCTATTTGTTTCTGTTTTATTTTTTGTTGGATTTTATTTTTTAAATAAGTGATGCTTTACCACATAATGTAGATTTAACGAGGTTTGGGTAGTGAAACGTGTTGACTTCTGCCTCGTACACGACTAGTTAACGATGGAAACAACTGAGATAGTTATATTATCGAAAGCTTGATATAGTGCTAAAAGAGCATTTAACCTTATAAACCGATAATGAGGCATTAAAGCAACAAACAGTAAGTGATACAGCTAATATATAAGAATATGTATTACGTATAAATTGTGTACACAATAATATAAAAGAGAAAAAACAACATGACTTTGTATTTTTTTTTTTTAAATATACTGCTTTTGATCTCCAGGCCATGAAGTGACTTGAAGATCCTCTTTTTAAAATCTTTACCCCGTAACTTCCGGTTTGATTTCGGATCATCAATGCAAGAGGGCACGTCGGACAGAGGAAATTTTACCCCAACACCCAACTAAATACTTTTGAAATGGAATAATCTACGTTAGCCACGTTGATTTACAAGACAATCGCGTTTAAACATAGACCCGGTAGGAATATTAGACCGCAATGTGACAATTTAACAAATTTGTTTTAACAGTGTATCTATAATATAATCCTGTTTTTATGTCTATCTAACCGAGTGAATAATAATAAACATGCCCGTGTATTAAACTATTCAATCATGGTGTAATTATAATTACTTTATCAGGTTTCAAAGCAGTAGACATTGGCCCGGTTAATACATATTCTTCAATCTAATATAAGCATACTTGTGATACATATTTACCTGGAGAATTTCCAACAATAAGTTAATGTGTGATTAAAGTTTCATAAAGATATCTTGAACGGTGTACAGGATATGTTCCGGAAACAAAACGGGGACAGAAGGGAGGGCATACGGAGCCCATTTCAATGCCCCCCCCCCCACGCTTAACTGTGTTCGGTCCGCGGCATAATAATATTAAATCTCTATAGAATTGTATTAATTCTGTAGTATAAATGACGTCTCAAAATTTCGTTATAAACTTTGAAAATTGTTGCATAAATTATTGAATCTGTGCGTCATCTTTAATGGATTAAACCAGGTTAATAAAGTAAAGCCATCTATATCAGGAACCGGTGTGTTTCTCTTCTGACTCTCTCTCTATATATATATAACACAAAGTAGAAGTTATATAATCTACAGGTGAACAATATAATTATAACAGTCCCTCCCTTGGGTGAATCGCAGCATAAAACCCCGAATATAAATTACGTTTACTCAAGGGGGCAATAAGCTAGTTCTTAGGAAATGAATCAGTCGTCTTGGTTGTTTCTAAACCTGAAATTTTAATTATTAAAGGATATGCCAAAAGTTGTATCAGAAGAACGGTATATGTATGACATAATCATAAATTAACACCTGTTCTAGTGCAGAAAAGTCACTTTGTACTTCTTTGGCATACCAGTCTACCTACCATACAAGAAATACGACTGGGTCAAAACTCAAAAATCATGTTTTATTCTAATCTACCCGCAGAATAATATCTTACTTTTGAGAGCCTGGTATAGGTTATCCTAGCTATTCAGCTGAGGGGATCACGGTGGCTAAGTGGGTAAGGCCCTGGCTCGCTAGCCTGGAGGTCGGGTGTTCGATCCCTGCATTGTCCGAGAAAGTTCATCCCGATTTTCCGGCGTGGTTCCCTCTTGTCAGTGATGCAGGACGGAGGGCCTGACAAGGACAGCTGTCTAGCCATTCGGATGAGACGAAAAACCGAGGTCCCGTGTACACATTGACGTGCACGTAAAAGATCCCTAGCTATTCAGCTGAGGGGATCACGGTGGCTAAGTGGGTAAGGCCCTGGCTCGCTAGCCTGGAGGTCGGGTGTTCGATCCCTGCATTGTCCGAAAAAGTTCATCCCGGCGTGGTTCCCTCTTGTCAGTGATGCAGGACGGAGGGCCTGACAAGGACAGCTGTCTAGTCATTCGGATGAGACGAAAAAACCGAGGTCCCGTGTACACATTTGCGTGCACTTAAAAGATCCCTAGCTATTCAGCTGAGGGGATCACGGTGGCTAAGTGGGTAAGGCCCTGGCTCGCTAGCCTGGAGGTCGGGTGTTCGATCCTTGCATTGTCCGAGAAAGTTCATCCCGATTGTCAGTGATGCAGGACGGAAGGCCTAACAAGGACAGCTGTCTAGTCATTCGGATGAGACGAAAAACCGAGGTCCCGTGTACACATTGGCGTGCACGTAAAAGATCCCTTGACAGTTGGAATTCGATATAAGAGTAGGCCGTAGTGCCGCTGTCCGGGCAAATTTCCCTCATAGCACACTGTATGGCGTATGCCCGTCTTCATTAGCCCAGTTCGGAGCAAAACAGTAGGACGTTAAACCCCATTTCATTTCATTTCATTTCTATTCAGCTGATATAACCTCATGTCGATGACATTCTTTACGAAATGTAGCTTATATTTAGGACGGAAGTGTTCTTCCATAAAACTGATACCATTTTTCGATATAGAAATGCAAGTCATTTCATTTCTATTCAGCTGATATAACCTCATGTCGATGACATTCTTTACGAAATGTAGCTTATATTTAGGACGGAAGTGTTCTTCCATAAAACTGATACCATTTTTCGATATAGAAATGCAAGTCGTATGGGCTAGAATTGTAACTCATATTGATAAGGACACAGGTGGCTTCAATAAAATGTAATTCATACAGCCATGGGCACAGTTTTCCTCGTTCAATGTAAAGTTTCAAAACGGCATGGGCATGTTGTCCTTCAATGAAATGCAACTCATATAGTCAAGGGCACACTGTTCCCCAATGAAATGTAAAATTTCAGATTGGCAATGGCGTGGTGTTCTTCAATTAAATGCAACTCGGATTGATTGGCAAGTCCTTCAAAAAAGTCTAACTTATACCGGCAAGGACGTGTTGTTGTTAAATGGAATGTCGGGAAACAGGGTTCTTCAGTAAAATGTAACTCATTTCGGTTAAGGGTAGAGTGTTCTTCTATGAAATGTAACTAATATTTGTAAGGGTTGTAGCGTCTTAAGTAAAACGTAACTCATATAGGCATTTTCAACGATAAGGGTAGTAGCAACGTTCTTCAAACATGTAACGCACATCAGTAAGGACAGAAATAACCTACTGTTCAGTAAATGGTAATCGTAGGGATAGTGGTTTGACTAACACTATTTAGTAAGGGTATAAGGACGTTCTCTAATTAAATATAACATATATTAAAAAAGAACAATGACGTTTTTTCAATGTTTTGCAAAGGGCAACAGCGGTAACTGATGGTGATGATGATGTTGATGGAGATGATGATATTGAAATTATTGAATTGATTTAAATCTCTATATAAAAAGGGGGACCTCATCTTATACTAATGAGATCGAAAATGCAACGTTGAGTTTATTGCCTTAGTGTACGACGAGGCGACCCGATGGGCGTACTTATCGGCATGCTTGAATGACCGTCTATTAATAAAAGGGTCAAAACTAGCGGTTAAATTATTACATTAAAATATTATTATTAAAATACCACACAAGCGGTGTAAAATGAATAATGAATAATTTATATGCGGACATGATGGGTCTCATCCGAATCATAGCTCTACTAAGATGGGTGTTATCAACAGATAACGAGGGCGTTATTTATAGTGTTATGTAAATAAATATAGATATATTACATACCTATATGACCTGCCTTGGCTATATATACCTTACATTAAATAAAACTTACCTCTAAACATCAATGCGAATTCTTCACATATCAAGTCGATCACTGACATGCTGAATTCTGAAAATTCTGGGCTGTAAAACCCTTGTATTAAAAACGAGTGTCATAGATTGTCATTACCGACTGCCGTCGAACAAAAACTTTATTTTTTAAAATGTCTGAGCAATTCTAGATCCTTACTAAAATGTTTTCCTTATATATTCCCTTTTCAAGCATCAACGAACGGGGTATTTGGTGTTCAACATATCTGCATATCGTGAACATGAAATAAAATGGGGTCTATCTTTCTTCGTTTCTGGATCAAATATATGCTAATTACGGTGGGCATACATTTTGCCCAGGCAGCGGCGTTACTGCCCACCCTGCATTGAATTCCAACTGGGAACAG
Organism: Patella vulgata; assembly: GCF_932274485.2. Lineage (NCBI taxonomy): Eukaryota > Metazoa > Mollusca > Gastropoda > Patellidae > Patella > Patella vulgata. The sequence continues at coordinate 14,683,892 of NC_065885.2, forward strand.
TTATTTTACACAGGATCTCGATTGTTCATCCCATCCGAACGACTAGACTGTGTTCCTTGCCAGACCATTTTCCTAAACCACTGACAAGGGGGGGGGGGGGCTACACTGGAAAATCCGCAGGAATTTTATAGGGCAACACAGGAATTGAGCCCCTGGCTTTCACTTTGCATTTGTGATATAATGTATTTAATATACACTGTTTGCATTTATGTCGTATACAAACATAATAATGAGGTTTAAACAAATGTCCAATCTAATGAGCCTCAAAGATGCACGAATCAAAAACTAATTGCGTATGGATCATTATAAACGCCTATATATTATTACGAATCAAACATATATAGCGAATCTCCTACTCGTCTTTTTTGATACGAAAAAATATCAACAAGCTCAACACGCACAAATAAGTAAATATAATAAAATCAAATTCATGTAAAGTTATCACACAAGCTATATCTACTGTAGAATGTGTTATTGGGTGATAAATTAATAAAAGTAATTGTGCACGATAAACGCATTATTATATGCATAGAGGTTTAGTAATTCACACAAGAGAGTGCATTGTATTGTGGGCCCTGTACTTAACCAAAATATTTCCGCTCGCAAAATAATAAAGTACTGTCATTCAACTCTGCCGGAAAGATAAATTTAGTTAACAACAATATCTTCTTGTATTTCTTTCATTTATTAACTTCTTGCTTAAATCAAAAGCCGTAGTCGGAAACTAACCGTAATGCAAAAACTCTCGTGGGTTAAACTTCAATCACGGGAAAGCACAACGGAGCGTGTGTGTGGGATTTATAAAATTTAGTTGTTCAAAGAATTGGCACTAACGTTGTGCACAGAAACGTGTTGTGCACACAAATGTATTCGATATTGTTCAACTATTTCCTGTAAGTTAATGATGAATATCGACATTGTCAGATTTCCATTTCCGTAATTATTATGTGGGGGAGGGGGGCTGTTTACGATGTTGGTAACACTAGCTGTAATATTAGAGCTACGGATGTCTTGTCCGCTGGAAGCAAGACGGAAGTAAGACGGAGAACATCATTAGTGAAACCATTTCAAAGGTAACACGTGCATTAGGTTTGCGTTTGTTCGTTTTGTCTTTGTTAAATTGTTGTTTCTGTAGAATTATCGATTCTTAATTATATAAGCTAGTTGCAGCCGAGTGCCGGGTCAAAATGGAATACTTAAATTTAATAATATAACTTACAATATGAATTAATACATTATTTATAGCCGCATGCAAAATATATTTGTCGCATTTCTGCGAAGTGATTATCAGAAGCAAGAGCTTTTCGATACTTCAAAATATCTCACTCTTCCCTGTCTTCTTACCCCTCCGTACCAGAAAAGCGCCCGAATTCAGCACGACAACTCCCGCCAAAATGACAGGAAGCTGGACCTGTAAGTGGATGATTGTCTGTCTTTGGATATATTAAACTAATAATAACATGTCAAACAATTTTTTAATTGCTCAGAAATGCAATATATTTGCTAATAAGTTGCGGTAATCAAATACATATTGTATTGACCCGGCCCATTACTACACAAACGTACCTGGAGCAGATAGTGTACATTCGGGGAAGGCCAAATGAAAGGTGTCGGGGGCATAGGTCTGTTGAAAACCATTTTTGTTCTAACAGAATCCATGGATGGCTGCTGGTGACAGTTTATATTATGTCTTATGTTTAAATGTAAATGTCTTATATTTAAATGTAAATATTATGTCTTATATTTAAGTGTAAATATATGTTTAAATGTAAATATTTCTTATGTTTATTTCAGAACTCATTATTATACAACATATAAAGAAAGATATCAACCTCAACCAATGACAAAATATAAATGTTGTAATGGTTGGAGACAATTAGATAATAATGGAGGTTGTATGTACAGTAAGTACTCATTTATTCTTTGTGTTATTAACATCATAACCAATGGCTATGGAATTAACATTATACTTAATTGGTAAAATTGTGAATGACTAGTTTTAAGAATAATCTTCGCTTTGTTCTAGTTTTATGGATGTGTAAGTTGTGAGCTTGAGAATTTGAAATGTCCTACATCTGAATTGGTTCATTTTTGGAAGAGCCTTTCACTGCCCATGATAAGAATAATGTTCACTTTGTTCCAGTCTTATGTGTGTGTAAGGTGTGAGCTTGAATGTCTCACATCTCAATTTGTTCATTTTTGGATGAGCCTTTCACTTCCCATGACAGTTTAAGTATTTGATAATATACTATTCAAAAAAAGTAGGGGATATTTGATTTTTAAGTGTTATTAAAGTCACCTAATGAAACTGACGAAGAAACAAATGACAAAATGAAATGAAGTTCACATTCATCGATTTATTCCAAATGATCGTTAGACTAAGTAAGGCACAGACTGACCATTATAAGGGTAAAATGATACCCGGGGTCAAACAGCAAAGTTACCACAGCATCACAACCAAGTCAGTAACGGGTAAATCCTCCTCTGTTTGCCAAACAAGCATTGATCCGACGTGGCATACTCCTAATGAGACGTCTAAGGTCATTTTGGTCCAGATTGTCCCATTCCTGTTGCAACGCAGCAGCAAGTTCTTGGACATTGGCAGGACGTTGTTGACGTTGACGTAACCTCTGTCCAAGCATGTCCCAGACATGCTCGATGGGGGAGAGGTCGGGACTCAGTGCTGGCCAAGGTAATGTGGTGATGTTCTGTTGTTGGAGGTAACCTGTAACGATCCTGGCCCTGTGACATCTTGCGTTGTCATCCTGGAAGATGAAACGGCGGCCATGACGTCGTGCGAACGGCACAACATGGACTGCCAAGATGTTGTCCCGGTAGTACTGGCCTGTAACACGCCCTGCAACAACATGTAAAGCCGTTCTTCCAGCAACAGTGATGCCTTCCCACACCATAACAGAACCACCCCCAAATCGATCATGTCTGATGACGTTAACGTCTTGGAAGCGCTCGTTTCGACGACGCCACACCCTCCTACGTCTGTCCAAAAAATCAACAGTGAACCTTGACTCATCTGAAAACATCACATTGCTCCAGCGTCGATTATCCCAGTGTTGACGATCCATACACCAACGACGTCTTGCCTGAATGTGATGATCTCTCAAACAAGGGATCACGCGAGGACGTCGGGCGCGAAGGTGACCCCTATGCAGTTGATTCCGAATCGTCTGGCCACTCACTCTCACACCAGTGTCTGTTTGAAGACGAGCGCTGATCTGATTTGCTGTGATGACACGATTTCTCAAGGCCAAGGTACGGATAAATCGATCCTGGGCTTGAGTTGTCGCCCTTGGTCGACCTGAGCGTGGTCTGTCCTGTACAGATTGTGTATCACGGTATCTGGACCATAGCCTGCTTATGACAGACTGAGAAACATTCATCGTCCGCGCCACAACCGCCTGTGTTGTGCCGATCTGTAGCATGCCAAGGGCACGTAACCTTTCATTTTGGGTAAGCCGACGCATATCAAAATTTGTTTTCTGGTCACTAAAACAATTAAACTGATGTTTCCACCCTGGAATTCAATGCCACAATGACTGTAACATTCAAAGTCAGAGTCGTGCAAATCTTGGGTTGGACCCCCATGATGATCCCAAGCATCACCTGCATTCCATGCGGTAGCTATTGGTGCGTTTGGGCGTCACATGTAACTGGAAATGTTTCTTCTGTTAGGTTCTATAATGACTTTTTTCGTAGTCATTTGCATATTTTAGTATTATGCCCCCAAAAACAAATATCCCCTACTTTTTTTGAATAGTATAATAAGTACCAGTAGTAATAATTGTAAAAAGATGTAGGTCTGTTGGCATTCTGTTACAGGTGCACTGGGAGAGAAACTGATCAGACATAAGGATGACAGAAAGCTGAGCATTGGGTGTCCGAATGGTTTAACGCATGCACCTTTAGACCATAGGGTCAAGTGGTGTGGTTTCAATTGGCCAATTGTAATTGACATGGAGTATAGGGTCACCTGTCCAACCTCGTGGGTTTTTTCTCCGGTCCTCCAGTTTTCTCCTACAGCTAAACACCAATGTGTGGAAGGGAATTATTGAAATAGTAATCGAATCATGTTTGTCCCAAAACAGCCTAATTTTTGTTGAGTGGACATTTGACCATTTCTCTCTCTCCATTTCTGCAGTGTAAGATTGTAGGATAGTAACATTCTTGCACTGGTTGGTTGCTGTGATCACATTTTGTAGCGGACATTGTCCTCTCTCAATGGGGTCTTTATAATAGAAAATTGCAGTAATGAGTTCTTTCAGTGTTACATTTTTATAATGTGGTGATTAATGTTTGGTCCATATTCCTCTTATTGTGTTACTAATGATATAACAAACATATGGTTTTATCATAGCATTAATACAGTGCTTTATTATTTAAATTAAATTACTAGGGACACCTGAAGTGAAAGGATTCAGTGGCTGACTTGTTGATACAAGTTTGAATAATACACCTATATTTTTTTATTAAATTATACCCAACTCCCACTATTAATGTTGACATTAGAGAGATGAATAGGAAGGTATTTTTAAATAGATTCAACTGTAAAGTTTTTATATCTATATGTGCATATCTTTACAAATGTCAAGGCACATACAGTAAAATACATGTCAAATCATCATGGGTGTCTTCAGTGATGTTTTTATAATCGTTTAAAATCGCATATGTATGTAGTGTCCACTGACAACTGATTGCATGCATTCTTTCATTGACATGCACAGTAAATATAACTTAAATTGAGAGTATAGTACCACCTCCCCCTCTTTAAAATATGTTTTATTTTGTTATCTATAAAGCAAAATGCCCTGAAATAAAAAAAATGATGTCTGAAAAGATGGAGAGAGGACCATGACCCTAATGCCAAGCTGCTCGCCCAAAATTTACAACTGGGTCCTTATTTTATTGCTGTACATGTATCTATAAACCAGGACTCAGAATTGCTTGCTTTATGTACCAATTTTGTATAATGAAGTAAGAGAAAGGCTGACTCAACATAAAAGTGGCAAAAAGATTATGTAAAACTAAAAATTGTCATAAATTTCAAGAAAAATTGATTTAAGTGTGTATATAAGAAATTTTGTTAATGTAGATAAAGGTTTATTTGAGATTAAAAGTTGATGAAATGATTTACTTGAACACCTGGTTAATTCAACTCAATTATCTCCCGTATAAAGAGATTTACACCATCTACAGTTAGAGAAAATAATACAACAAACCTAATTTCATGGTTTTCACTTGAAAAATGTCTAATAAAAACAAGTTACAGTATTCAGTGGGTTAGGAGCTGGCTCAATAACCAGAACGTCCACGGTTCAATCTCAGTGTGAACTGAGCAAGTGCAGGACAGAGCAGCATAGGTTTCCTTTGCCAGTTCCCTTGATAAAGATCATAATATTTAAGCATGATTATGAAGATCTATTGATTATGTCAAGGGGCGGGTCTTTTAAATTAAAACCAAAGAAACAATAATTTTCAATTTGCTGTAGATTCCTACAAGTTGTCATTTGAGATTGTAAATCTACCTTTAGAAATTAAAATTATTAATCTTTTTGTGAACAGACCATGAAATTTGTTCAAATCCTATCTTTTCACAGTTTATAGTAACATATTATCGTTTGTAAAGTATATATGTAAACATCTGACATTAATAACAACATGGGGTCAATATATCAAAGAAAAGCTGAAAAAAATCATATGAATGTTGTTGAACCGGTTAGAAACAGAATTATATATATCCTTTATTCCTCACCAACTCTTGCTGAACACTTCAAACATTTTTTTGTGTCTGTGTTTCCTTGAGAGGAATGTCCATAGACCTGGAGACCTAGAAAAGATAACATGACCCTGTGGTTCAAGAACAGGCCAGTGATTTAGTACTATATTGTTCCAGCAGGCATTATTTAATAGGAATCACTCTGGCATTAACTAAGCATATAATATCACATTTGTCATCTATTCAATTTCCTAAATACCCAAATATAATTAATTACTTAATCCTACCTTACACGAGCACCAATGATCACAGATTAATCAAAGCTGGGAAGTTGTGACTAGGCAGACATTTTCATTTCAATTCGAAAATGGAAATGCGACTCCAACAGAATATCAAATACACGATTTAGACAGTCTGTTTAACTTTACATACTGGTAAAAAATTATCATATTTTTTAGACTTATTTATAATCAAATGTATGTGTAACTTGAAACTAAACAGTTCCGATTGTAGCTAAAAACAAAAAACAACAGATTTATCTCTAGCAGACTAGGATCCTGTCTACACATGTAAACTCACATTGTAGTTCAGGGTGCGAATTTCGGCACAAGTTATAATATACGCCCTATCATAATTTTGTTTTTAACTCAAGTTTATTTTTTGACAATTTACAAAAGGTTAACAATAGCTGAATAGAAAACAATTTGGTCTCTTTTTACTCAAAGCAGTAATATGAATTGGCTTGTGTTGTCAATATAAGATTTATTAATGAACAAGAAGTTTACATTTCCTGAAAACAAGTATGATAGTGTTTTCATTTAAAATAATAGTTTTGGGGAAAAAAAGTTGTATTTATCAAATTAGCCTAATCGGAGCAGAACAGGAGGACGTGAAACCCCATTTCATTTCATTTCATTTATCAAATTACAAGTCGGCAGAAATAGAATATCACAAAAATGCATTATTAACCTAGGCCCAGATACTCAGCTGTTTTTGAGGAATAATTAATCATTTTGGCAGAAAATTTCACTCCAAACCTGCCAACTGAATTTGAAATCTGCAGATGTAATGTTGTAATATAATATATATGTAATAAAAAGACAACCAATAATTTAAAAAAGTTTATTTGAAGAATTATGTGTTGTAGTTCTTCTATTTCATTTTAATAACCTATGTTCTTTTTATTTTGCCTAGATTTTCTAGATTGTGTGGCTTGTATTTTATCAGGATATATGTTGTGTAATGAAATGAAATGAAATGGGATTTAACGTCCTACTGTTCTGCTCCTATGCTGGGCTAATGAAGACGGGCATACGCCATACAGTGTGCTATGAGGAAAATTTTGCCCGGACAGCGGCACTATCGCCTACTCTTATATTGAATTCCAACTGCCAAGGGATCTTTTACGTGCATTCCAATGTTTACATGGGACCTCGGTTTTTCGTACCATCCGAAGGACTAGACAGCTGTCCTTGTCAGGCCCTCCGTCCTGCATCACTGACAAGGGGGAACCACGCCGGAAAATCTGGATGAACTTTCTCGGCCAATGCTGGGATCGAATACCCGACCTCCAGGCTAGCGAGCCAGTGTCATAGCCACGTGATCCTCCATGTTGTGTAATAGATGTCAGTTTAAATTGTATTGCCATATAGCGAACACATAAATATATCCAAGGACAGTATCAGGCAGATTTGAACAGGAGATCAGAGTGCTCTCCCTCCCCATTATAAATTTCTTGTGCCTGTTTTTATACCACACTTGTTAATCATAAAGTAACTGAAAAAAAAAACCCAATGGAATTTTATAAAAATATATTTCAATTAAAAGGGGAAAGGGCCTTTTTGTTATAATCTCAGGGGTCAGGATCCACAAAGATTTTCCCTTTGCAGTGTTCACTGTACAGGAGTGTGCCCTCTTGGAATTGGTCCAAATCCCCATCTTAAAATTCCTGGGATCAGAACAATGGGCTTTTGAAAAGGTGGCATGCATCATTATTTATCCCTTGGTGAACGCAACCTGAGAATAAGGGGAAATTAAAAGTGCATACAGTAGTTGTAAACTGTTCTATGTTGTAATTCAGAGCAGCAGGAGTCATGAAAAAATTTACAAGTGCAATTGTTATTTAGTTTGTAGGATCAAATTGTCTTTTTTATTGCTTAAACATTTGTAAACAGATGGAAAAATAAACAATTAGGTGATTTGGATTTGTGTAAAATTACTTAAGTTGGTAGGTGTTCAATTATCTTTTAACTTCAGAGACCTAAGCACAAACAGCATGAAAGTACATAATAATTTTCTTGGTGAGAACTATAATGTTTGTCAGATCATGTGGTAAGAACGCAGGTCGAGTAGTCAGAAGAAACATAACAGAAAAAAATATAAAATTAAAATGCCATCAAGAGAAATATCAATTAATATTCACTCAACACCACACATTTAAAATGGGGTTTAACATCCTATTGTTCTGCCTAGACTGGGCGATTGAAAACATCATAGAGTTTACGTATGAGGAAAATTGGGCTCAGACTTCTCTTATATATCGAATTTCGAGCTGGCAAGGGTTCTTTTACGGGCACACCAATGTGTACACAAGGCCTCAGTTTTGCTTCCCATCAGAACGACCATACATTGTCTCTTGCTAGGTCAGCTGTCCTGCCTCACTGATAAGGATGGAACCACGCCAAAAAGTTGATAAACTTTCACAGTCAACACTCAGAAGCCAGTGCCTTACTCACTGAGCCAGTGCGGCTTCACTACCTATTCATGTCTTTTCAGGAATACCATTTGATACAGATATCAATACTGCACAAATTTAGAAACTTAGATGACTACTAATTGTTAAAATGGGATGGATATATTTAGAGACTAATTCTATGGCATTTGGTTGTTGGGTGGTCTGGTCTCATTGCAACATCTTGTAACTATTTTAAAAATAAACATGGGACTGAAAAAAAATTACAGAATTGTTATGAAAAAAGAAGCCATCATCATGTCATTGGCATGTGTGTTTAATGTGAACTTCCTATGTCATAAAGTAAGTTTTTTTGGCATGAGTTTGGTAATCTGTGAATGTTATCGGTAGATCTGCTACAGTCAGCTAACATCATTGTTGAAATCAAGATAATGGCAAATGGCTTAAAGAAATAGAAGTTATAATTGGGATCTTTGGTCCCTGTTACAATAATTTAAGCTGTGTTTGTAGCTACCTAGAATCAGGCCAAAGGTCATAGATTGCAAAATCATATTTGAAAATACAGGAAGAAGCTTCGCTCTCCTATGTCTTATCTGTGATATCACTTTTGTCAAAGCAGACATTAAAGAAACAAGGTACCCCTACTACCAGCTAGAATCAAAGTATTTGTATATACATCCACACAGAAGTCTTTAACCCCAACCCTGACATTTTAACTCATATTAGCAAGTGCTACCACCAGTTTAACCTCCGTGGCCTTAACCTTGGTGGCATGAGTGGTTGGGATGGACTAGTGGTCTAGAACGCTGCACTTTGAGCTCTAGCTGGTCATTTACTTCTGGTGTGAGTGTATGTGGCTTGGACTGTGTGTGCGCAAAGAATAGAAAATAGAAAAAAAAGATTTGTCAGCAATATCACCATCGATGGAGGAGCAGACAAGTTAAAAACCAAAAATAACAACCTTGGTGACCCTTATCTACATTTGATAGGCAATAATTGGAGAAATCATAGAAAACAAATATTATACATTCTACATAATATGATTTTGTGTATGTATGTATATATTTCCATCTTTAGCTGATATTCTAAAACAAATTTTGTTTCAAAAATCAACAGTTGGCCATTTGTTGACATAGTGACAGTTGACAGGTATTGTGTATGAGTCAGAGTATGCCTAATCTCTCTCAGCAAATTATTTGTTATTTTGGCAACACACACATTGCTGATTTACAAAATTTGAAAAAATTATTAATTTGACTTGTTTGCTGAATAAAATGACTTCTAGGAGTCAAGTCTGTGTCATGCCAATTTGTTCTTATCATAGCTTCTTCAGAACTTTACTGTATCAGCGCTGGATGTTCAAATAACTGATATAATTATACAACATATTTCTCATGGCAGTATTCTGTAATTTGTTTTCTAAGTTATCAGTCTCGTAATCTGAATGTATTGTTTAGACATGTGGTTGGCACATATTATGCCATATTACATACAGGTAGATATATTTAACCATAATGACATGGATGGCGATGATCTGATAGTGATGATGGTAAAATGGTGGGTTGTTAGAAAACATATACCAAAAGAACTGTTGGTGATTTCTTCGGCAGATTTGTAATTGACGATTACTAGAGAAAAGAATTACAAATTGTAGCTTGATAACTGACAAAAGTTCTGAAATAATTATTTCCAAAATACATTTAAATAACTTTTAACATGGGTGTTGGATGGCCGAATGGTTAGCACATGCTCGCTGTATCATATAGTCTGTCTTTGAGTCAACTGGCGGGGTTTCGATTCCCCCGTTGTACGTGACAAGGAATAGGGTCGCCTGTCCAACCTAGTGGGTTTTCTCTAGGTCCTCCGGTTTCCTCTCACTGCTAAAGACCCCTACATGCAATCAAATTATTGACATAAAATTGAACCATGTGTTAGTCCCGAAATAACCTAATTTGTGTCGAGTGGACGTTATACCCCACGTCTCTCTCTCTCTCTCTCTCTGTAGGCTCAGTTGTGTTGAATCCTTCGAAAGGAAGATAGATTGTGTTTGTAGGCTACCAGTATACTTTCTTCTGCTCTCTATGTTCTAGGACAATCTATCTGTTCAGAGAACCCTTTCCAAGAACCACCCAGTAGACAGAGGACTATTGTAGTCGAATACTGCCCGGTTGACTGAAAGTTTCCAGGTTCAAATAATATCAAAAGATCTTTTGGAATTTTTTAAGCCTGGTGCTCAATTTTCAGAGGTGGTAGCTGTGAGACTGGGTTAAAAAATCATTAATATATTGACATGCACATTAAAGAACCCTTTGCAGTTGGAATTTGAAGACGAGTAGCCAAACATTCTCCTCATATTCCACACATAACCATAGAATTTAACCATATGTTAGTCTCAAAATAACTGATGTATTATATTGACAAGACTTTTAAACCCCATTCCATTCCAACAAACAACCACCATTATTCAATCACACTGTGCTCTCAAATCTAGACCATCAAAATTTGTGTTATCTTGTGATGAAGTTGTTTATAAATGATGAATAGATATGCTTTTCAATTTAAGACTTATAACTTATTACCTAGGAAAACTTCAAACATCTTATAATTTGATGTTGCTGATTACAAATTAAGAACCTACTATTTTAAGATAGTGTATATCAGTAAAAACATTCTTGAATCTTTTGAAAAAAAATGTCAAGGGTAATAACTTTGATTGCTCAAATTTCATTTTAACCGCAGTTCTCTAATTATATCCTTGTAAATTTATATCCTTGAGGGTTTTTTAATGGTTTGAGGAGGAGATAAATCTAAGCTATAATTGCTAAAAAGTTAGATTTTAATTGCATTCGATATTAATTATTCTAGACATCCCTTCACAAAAAGATATTATTGTAAGAAATTTTGTTGCATCATAACTTCTTGGTTAACTCTTTAGCGCATGGTACATGTAAATATTGGTTACACCATTTCCATGAACACTTAGAGAAAAGTAATCATTTTATGTCAAGTTTTCTAGTTCATTTTTGAAATCTCCTGAAATGACTGTTTCTAAGACCACTTTAAACCACCGGAGTCATGGAACTAGATACAAAAATGTAGTTCTATCCTTAGATAGATAGTTCACAGCTAATTATATGGTGGTTTAACTTTGCTAGTGGGGGCAGTATGTTTGGGCAGTTTCAGGTGGTCTAGTGCTTAAGGGTTAAACTGAATCGAAGTTATAGTTTAATAACAAAAATATATGTGGAGAAACCATAATACATACCTGAATTGCAGTTATAATTTGATAACAAAAATATATGTGGAGAAACAGTGATACGATACCAAAATTGCAGTTAATATATGTGAATAAGCCATGATACAATATCTGAATCAAAGTTAAAATTTAATGATTTTAATCATTAATGAAGCAATTTAAATTTTAAAAATTTTAAATTGCTTTTAATTATCCTTTTAAAAAATGTAGAGATTCTAGTGTGACTCATGTCAGGGAATGGGGGATAACGATCATTTAGGTCAATATGTTAATATGCATACGCTCTAATTTCTTATCTGGTAATTTAATCAACTCTTCTCCTTTAAAACCTCCTGTTTCTGTCTGCTGCCATGAGCAGAACCCACCAGGTGTTGCAGAGTTCAAAGACCGGAACAGATGGAATAATTTTTTTAACAAATGTTTCCCTGAATGAGGTTGAACAATGAGGCTTGTCAGCAAAATAGTTTTTATTTTTCATCAAAACGATGGAACTGTTTAAAGCTAACTGATAAATTTTAATAAAATAGCAATTAACATTAAAATTTATTAAAAGGGTCTATTAATAAAAGGTTAATGTCCCTTTGATGCTATGAACTCCTGTTTTTTTTGTTATGTTTTTAATGAAATAATTAATACATGTGCAATAATTAATACGTAGATCATATCCATTACTGTATATGTGTAAATGATAAATGGGCAAATTATTCTAATTATTTCAACCATTATTTGAGCTGTATGTTTCAAGTCAGATTATTTTTCCTATCGGAGAGATTTTTTTCCTTCATATTTCTAAAAGTAGGACATCAAACCCTGTTTCATTTAATTTCATTTTGTCATATTTGATGCTTTTCAGCTTAATTTCAAAAATACTGTAACTTTTATGCAACAAGGCAAGGCAATACAATTTCTAATGCTGCACACATTATATAAAATATAGTTTTTGCTCTCAAGCCAAGTGGAATTTAATGTCAGAGCTTTTTAGGATTCTCAATTTCAGGGAAACAGTATATATAAAAATGGCACAAACTCTAATGCATTTATTTTGCTTGCAACAAAAAAATTATCTTGGTCCAAATTAAGAAAATTTTATACAAGCTACTTGTTTTTCATTAGGGAATGGCTCCGAAAAATGTTCCCAATATGGCCATAGCTATTATTGGTATTGATTGGTCGAATTAACTTATCGAGTGGCTCTCGTCTCACTTGATAGAAAAAATATTTATCTATTAAGCTTGATGATTGAGACTGCCCGCGGAGTCATTATTAACCAGAATATACAAATACAGCATCTCATGTGGAGTGTAAATAGATTTAAAGATCGCAAAAGAAAATATCTCGAATGTATTAATGAATGTTTTTATTTTGTTTGATTTTTTTTATGCCCATCATGTCATTAAACTTTGCTCTCAGGGTAAATAATTTTCGGTCAATTAAACACAAATAACAGGTGACATTAGTACCTATTGTATTCATTTGAATAGATGCTCGCCTCTTAACATTTGCCACTCTGCTTTCTTTAACAAGTTTACAAGTTCATCAATCAACACTAGAGTAGAATTGTACAATGTAAAAAAACAGTTGTTATATGAGAGATGTACTTATCTCATTTGTTTTGACTTAAAATCTCTTAAAAAGATAAATTTAGTTCTGTTTAAACCTCAAAGATGTCAAACTAGTGTATTTCTTTGGGTTTTTGTAATGAATTATTGTATCAATAGTAACGTAGAAATTTTTAAAAACAGTTTCTGTGCTTATATCATTCCATAGTACGGTTAGATATAAGCCAACAATGTCTAATGTCTAGTGAAAAAGTAAAACTAGCTTAATTGTGCTGACAGCCACTGTCAGAGGTTATAGCCCAAATGAAATCGGGACTAACATGTGGTTCTATTTCATTTCAAACCATGAGGCCGGACAGGCATCCGTATAACGTCAATTGCTTTACTTGGTGTTTTCATTTACACAAATGTGTCAGTGACTGTTTCTGGGTTACCTATCTGGAGGTCTCTTTTCTGTTTATTAGTTCTTTCAAATGAAAGTCCAGATGTTATAAATAGTTATCTGTTTCTGACAGGTTCCAATTAAAGTGAAGTTTTCAATCATAGATAACAATTTAACAAAAGTGTCACCTGGTAAACTTGTCGGGTTTCTTTGGCTTGCTACCACTGAATAATATGTGTTAGTCCTGAATGACCATCTGTGTTGGAAGCCAAGATGGTTCACAGATCCTGGATTTTTCAGTGTGGGTTTTTTATCTTGTCAACAGTGCAGTATGAAGGATCTGGCAAGGAACAACATCTAGACCTTCGGATGGGATGGAAATTATTTCATTTCCCATTTATGTTGACTGGATGTTAAACCCCAAATGTTCTCTATTCAGTGAAGCCATCGCTAACCTTGGGGTCGTGGGTTTGCTCCCATTGCTGGCCGAGAAAGTTCTTCAGGATTTTCCGGTTTGTTTTCCCCTTGTCAGTAGTGCAGCTGTCTAGTCGTTTGGATGGGACAAAAAACAAGGTCCTTTGTACATATCGGAGTGCCTTTTAAAGACCCCTTGGCATTTGGAATTTGATATAAGAGTAGGCTGTAGCGCCGCTGTCCAGGCAAAAAGGCCCTCATAGCACACTTTATGACATATACCCGTCTTCATTAGCCCAGTTGGTGCCAAACAGTAGGAAGTTAAACCCCATTTCATTTCATTCCATTTTCTCTATTCAGTACATAAGCAGAACCACCTATATTCTTATGTCTATCCATGTATTAAGGGATTAGGATAATATTGACCTAATACTTCAAATATTTAATATCTCTTCTCAAATAATATTTAATCAGGATTAGGAAATCAAATAAGTGTAAAACGATTCATTGTTTAGATAATATTATATTCAATATATCTATATTTTATTCAACTTGAGATAAGCTACTGTACAATACGTAGGTCACCAGTATATAATCTACTTTATTTCACAGGGCCACATGGCTTAAAAACATATTTTGACTTTTCATACTGGTTTGAGACAAATATTTACTTTGGAACTCAAAGAAAAAGACAAGAAGTGAATACAATTATGAGTCCTAACATTAAACTGAGATGCTCATTTTCTGAATTTCCTCCCTGAATGCTTGGTTCCCCCAACTTTCGAAGTACAGACTTTGTGCTAACGATTAATTGTTCATATAATTTTATTATTCTCTACTATTTTTCATATTTAATTCTAAAAAATCAGCTATTTGTAGTCTAGATACCTTTGCATTGATATTAACCAAACAAATATGTTTGTGGTCACACTGATAGATTAGAATACATTTGAGGAGATGAAATGGATTAGATCAATTTGAAAAATGTCACTTGATCCGACATGCCAAAATGTATTGTCATCCGTTTTTGATCTATGTAAAAGATCCCCTGACAGTTAGAAAGCGAAATAAGAGTTGGCCATATATAGAGCCACCATCACCATCCGGGAAAAATTACCTTCATAGACCACAGCCTGGCATATACGGGTGTTCATTCACCCATTTAATGCAGAAAACTAGGACGTTTAACATCATTTCATGTTCAAATAGCATATGATTTGTTTTAAGTAGTACATTAGAACCATGGCATAAACCTGATGAATATGTTAAGGCCAGAATTGATGCTGGTGATTTCTTTTTACAAAGATGTCTGGATCTCCAACAGAGTATCAATATTTTAATAAGTTAAAAAACAGGATATGCCAAAATATGTTCATCTGTAAAATTTCCCCCCTCTTTAACTCTGTGTTAAGTAGCCAGACAGACCTTTGAGATATATAAGTGTTAAAAGGCCAGAGAGCAAACAGAAATGTGTGTTTTTTTAATTCTGTTAACCACAGAGAAATAAACAAATGAAATCAAAATGATATTAATACAACTGATAGTAGGCTTTTGATAAGTATTTTCTAGGTTAATACAGATATAT
The DNA here is from genome assembly GCF_932274485.2 of Patella vulgata. Classification (NCBI taxonomy): domain Eukaryota; kingdom Metazoa; phylum Mollusca; class Gastropoda; family Patellidae; genus Patella; species Patella vulgata. The sequence goes on from NC_065885.2 coordinate 14,699,511, forward strand.
AAATAAGCTTATATAAAAAACAGAAAAACAGAAGACCACAGAGATTGACAACATATGTCTAATGTATATCCAATTTTCTTACAAAATTTAAATTGCCATTAAAATTCTTCTAACTTATGTAATTTTGTAGAAATATTATAGGATTTAAAAAGTTTATTTCTTGTTTCCCTAACCAGAAGCTCAGTACATCTTTTAAAATATAAATTTCACAGTTCACATGCTAGTTCCAAAATTTCTTCAATTTTTTTCATTTTCTTTTTTCATAGACTGCAGATGGCATCGATTTTCTTGCAAAGACCCTTTTAAAATGTATATAATAAAAATGTTTTGTCCCCAGAGTGATGTTATTTATAAGATTGTACATATATACAAAGGCCTGTTAATTTACCATGTGACTGCGAATTGTTAAAAGTTAAAAGGATGGACGCGATAAATCTGCTGTCCGTCTGGGAGACAGATGTGTCAATCGTATGTCAAATTTCACATTTGATTTCTATGAAAATAGCAGTCACAGAGACATCAGCCTGTCATGAGATTTTGTACATGTCTGCCATTTTATACACCCTGGGAAAAAAACACCTTTCATTAATGTGTAAATATTATTTACCCAAATTCCTAAACCATTGCAGGATAATGAAACTTTAAAGTAGACTGTTGAACATGTTTCCTATTTAAACAGCTTATTTCTATATGAGTTTATTGTAATGTTATTGAATGATTTCCTATATTTGTGTAGACTATGACTTTAAAGAGACAATAGGTTGAAGAAAATGTCTAACAGTACAAGTAAAATGAAATTAAATGGTGTTTAACGTCCTACTGTTCACTCTAACTGGGCTAATGAAGACAGGCATATGCCATACAGTGTGCTATGAGACATTTTGCTTGGACAGAGGTTCTACAGCCTACTCTTATATATCAAATTCCAACTGCCTACACATGTATCGAATGCTTTAGGTCATAAGGACTGTATTTTAGTCATGGTTTTGATGACAAGGAGTAGTGTCATCTGCTTAATCCTGTGGGCATTTTTCGCGTAAACACATTCCATTTTCTTGTGCAGTAAAAAACTTGCTTTCCAAGAACTTCTTTCACCTAAGATTAGGAACATATGAATTCCTTTGCTTCCTGAAAAAATGGTTTCTGAGATTTGTCAACAAAATGAAGATATAAAGATAATGTAGTTATATCACATAGGAGGCCGTAAAAGATTTTGCCCAAATTTTACAATTAATATTAACCAAAAGTAGTACTTTAGCCATTCAAATCTCTGATTATTGCTTGAACATATGTTTATTTTCATCTGATAATGCCCTTTGTTTACCTGGATAATTGGATTTACACCTCACACCTCGCCCAACCCACCTAGATCTTGTGTTAAAATGTACTTGTTAAAACAGTTACCACAAAGCTTGTGCGAAATATGTACATCTCCTGTATTAAAAAACTCTTTGTTATTGTTGAAAACTACACAGTAACCATCTGTGGGAAATATTTTGTATTAAACAAACGGCATATATCATTGTTTCTTTATATATATATTTATTTATAATATCTGTAAAACAACTGTAATATATTCATATGTTGTATATGATTGTGGTTTTATGGTGAAGACAAGATCTAAAACTGTAATAGAAACTGTTGCACAAAAGCTCAGAATATAATAAAAATCTTATCGATAATATATCAACCAAAACTATGTGCTCTTTAACCCCATACAGTTAGTAATAGTATTGTACACATATTCTTTATAGACTGGCAAATTTGTTTGGGGTTCGGAGATCTTCTTTAGTTGTTATTCAAGTCTATTTTGATGTGTAGGTCGGACTCGAATAATAAAAATATGTATTTGATAAGTATGAACTAGATGTGTGTTAATAGTTTTATGGAACATATCTTTATGTCATTTGCATACCATTTGTTATGAATGGAAAAACAGTTAATTGTAGGATTGAATTTAAAAGCTTTGCACTCCATATTCGCTTAATGTAAACATTATATAAGACATTAAATCAAAAATGTGTGATTTAAGTGGTTTTTAAGCTGGTGAAGTTTTAGATGGATTACGATCGACAAATATTTATACTGTTTGAATCGTACGTGATCCACAGATTAAGGGTTGAAAAAAAAGTTAATATTTTGAAGATTTATAGTCATTAAGAAGTTTGTGGGCAACTTGTGTGTAACGGTAAACACTTGATTAGGTACCTTAGTTGGGATTATGGGGTACAAATGTTTTTACTTCTTCAATCTTTATGCTACAGTATGCTATATTCCATATTTTATCAATAGTAGGTATAATATGCCATTCTTTGCATACTCAAGATTTGAATCCCTCAGTACTTATTACTTATTCTCTTGCTGTCAATCTGTCAGGCAACAATGATATTATTTTTGAGTGATTGTCACTATTGAATTAAAGGTGTAAAACACTATGTCTACTATTACCTATAAGCTTCAGACTTTACTTAAGTGTTGGTACTTGAGACTGGCTTTATTTTAATCTGTTTGCACTCAAATACAACTAATCTCCAGACTGGTAAATACAGTTGTCGAGATATGTAATAAGCTATTTTAGATTTAATTGATTGATCGATAACAATCTAGTTTTAATAGATAATCCTCTTATACAATACTCTTCTAAAAATGTGACAGAATGCTTCTGCAAGGAATCATAAAGTAATGAAATGGATATATCAATCAATCAGAATATTTTGCATATGTATGTATTGCATATGCTATCATAGATGGATGCTTTGATGCAATAAAATCTTATCTTGTTTTATCTAATCAAGATGGACATGCCATTTACTATATGAGGGAAATTTTACCATGACATATCCGCCTCTACCCATCATCAAATTCAACATTTTGATGACTAAACACTTTTCCTTGCCAGATCCTTCATCATGCCCCACTAACAAGGGAAGACCAACTGGAAAAATTCTGACAAAATTTTCCTTGGTCAAAACTGGGACAACATATTCCCCACTCTGACCTGTATAGTTAATAATCCCATTTATTACCTGTATAAGGTGAAAATGTTAAAAACACTTGAATCATAACTTAAAATACCAACTGTATATATAAATATTGTTATCAAAGTATGTCAAGTTTATTATAATATGTCATTTACCCTATCACACATTCATCCATTGATCAAATACACTCTTCATATCACTGCTTTAAAGAAAAGGTGATTGAATATCTTTAAACAAATATTAAAGGAGACGCCCCAGATATATTTTAATAAATTTGTGGGTTAATTCTGTGTAGAAAACTCTTATCCTTATCCTTCATCGTATAAAACTATCTGAAGCTCTGTGGTAGAAATACAAACTTTTCAGTTTCCATATCAGTTTTGTCCCCAAATTCAACACTCAATCCTCAAAGTGCTGGGATATATATAGGTCTAATTATTTGATAATTCTATAGTCACTCATACAATTAAACAGTGGAATTCCTTAAGTGAGTTACCCTGTTAAGAAAATCTGGGAATCACATCTGATCAGTTCAATATTATGAGCTGAAAATTTCAGACAAGCTGTTCGGGCTAATTTTTCTTTAATTTGTAGTAAACCCACTTTCATCAACAGGTACTCTGTGAAATCTGGAACAACCCCTGCACATTTTTGTACAATCCTTGAGAGGCATTTAGCAATTAATTTATGCTATAATACTACAACACATAGTATGGATACAATTACTTGGGTTATTATACTGCAACATTTCAATAGGTATCTTGTTGATAACGACTTGTGAAATCTAGTTGAAACGCCTGCAGTATAATAAACCAAGTGATTGTATCTATACTAAGTGTTCTAGTATTACACATTTTTGTTGTGCTTCTCTTCTTTTCATTTAAAGTGCTTATCTTCTTCATAAAATTCCACATGAACTCCTTATATCCCACCACCATTCCTTTTATGGGGTAATCAGTAATTCGATATTCAGATCATATTCATAAGAAATTTTAGTCAAATATTCAGCAGACCTGTAGACTGTAAAAATTTGAACATTGTTGAATGTATTTTATCTTGTCCAAATTACTTGAACATTTTGGACATAGATAATAACAACTTTTACTACTTTATACATAAAATAATGTTGACAGATTATCAGTCACATGTCTACAGTAACGGATCTTATTGTTGTATGTTTATAATTTATAGTTGATATGTAAACACATGTAGATTGTGGTGATTATTAGTACTAGTAATAAAATATGCAATTTATGATCTACTTAATCTAGTTTATTTCTTCTTGAACTTTTCACTTGTCAACTTACCTTTATATCTGGAAAGAATGAAATAAACGATGATGATCATTTGGTAATTAGGGAGTGAATGATTTATTACTGTGATAGGATGGAGAATGAGTGAAAAACTTAAGGATTAATAAAAGGATGTTAGATGATAATAAAGTATGAGATCTTAGACACATGGGTGTATTATAAAACTATAAACATTATGATCTTGATAATGATGCAAAATATATAAAAAGAGCAATCATGATCATTATCCCCAGTCATCCAACCTTCACCACTGGATTATAAAGACTATAATTAATAGACTGGATCTTAAAGCTCTCTTGATTTTAGTTAAGATCCTTTCTTGTCAAAATTCTTTAATAAATTAAAAAATAAAAAAAGACCTGTAACAAAAGTATATTAATTATATTCCCTTGACAAAACAAGTGAAAGAAAAAAACAACTCAGGTTGTAAACACTGCTTAATTAATGAAGCGGACGACGACCTGGAAATATAAATGTAGTTCACAAGAACCTGGAATTAAATGAAATGGGGTTGAAAGTCCTACTATTCTGCTCCGACTGGGCTAATGAAGATGGACATATGCCGTACAGTGTGCTATGAGGGAAATTTTGCCTGGACAGAGGCACTACGGCCTACTCTTATATCGAATTCCAACTGCCAAGGGATCTTTTATGTGTGCACCAATATGTACACAGGAACTCTGTGTTTCATCCCATCTGAATGACTAGACAGCTGTCCTTCTCAGGCCCTCCATCTTCCACCACTGACAAGGGAATCCATGCCGGAAGGACCTGGAAGTATCCCATGACAAGCTTGGATTATAAATGTATCTGTCGATTACAAAGAGTGGATGTATCATAAACAAGAGATAACTGAAGGCCTCTAATAGATTGAAAGAAATTATGATTTATCCTTGAAGTTATAAAATCAGACTTGTGTATAATTAGATTAGTTTAGGTCAGTTTGATTTCTAATTTTGTAGTTAAGTGGACCAGACTAGTTATTGATAATTATTGGTTTATTAAAGATAACCATGATTAAAGCTGTGTTGATCGTTTAAAGACTAGCTGATCATACGATTAAAGTTGTATTGATTATTTAAAGACTATATAATTATTGCATGTTCTATTAATCTTGACATCTCGTGTCAAATGAAATTGGCATTGATGCAAAAGCAAAAATACAATAAAACGTAAACCATGTGATATTAGGTGTTTTTGCTATCATCACCACATGGATTACTAAACCCAGTTTGGTCCATGCTCATAAGACTGCAAATCACTTGATATTAAATTTTACAAAGACATGCAAAGATTCCAAGATTGATTTAATGAGGGGATTGAACTCGAATCACTTAGTATTTATTAGGGAAATTCAAAATAAATAGATCAATTATTAGCAAAGCCCTTTGAGTTTCCTGAACATTGGGTTATTGAAATAACAAAATCATTTTTAATCATTGAACATAAGGGAGATATGCAAAATATTGAGATCAAGTGAATGGTGTTTCAAATTTTACTTTGCCATCTGAACTCACTCATGATGAACAATGGATTATGGAAAGTGCAGAAGCTGATTTAATGGAAGGGGGATAACACAAATCACTGAGCATTTGTAAGAGAAATCCTAAATAAAGAAATCAGCTGAACTGGTGTAGTAGAGCTGTCTGAACTCTTGTTCAAAACAATGGTTTATTGAAAGTACAGAATAATTTTGATCAATGATCATTTATAAGTGAAATGTTTTATAGCTTCATGATTAAGTGATCAAGAGGTGCATTGAATGAATGTTTAAACGAGCATCAGAACGTTTCACATCGATTGATGCTATTTTAATTAATGGTTATTGAGAACAGGTCATGACACTTGATAGACGGGTAGAGTGACCAGTAGTGACCAGTCTGTTTAATTCTATTTGCAAGAGGAATTATTGGATAAATGATTTGTCTTAATCCCCCCTTGATTATAGCTCTGTGTCTGCTCCTTATTTCTGCTCGCCCATAAAAAGTATCTGATGCAGGAGCAGATGGTGTGAGGACTTAAGTTAAACAATAGGTTTGTTTATCAAATTATCTTAAATGCTGGTTGCCACACTCGTGCCCAGTGTTACTGTGCATATCTGTCAAAGAGATCGTGAGAGGGCAATTATACAGGTTAAACAAAAAGGACCTTAATAACTAATAATAAATTTAATAAAAGAACTGTTTAATTATTATTCACGTTGGAAACAAGAAGAAATGACCTTTTGATTTATTTATCAATTATCTCTGAATGCAATTTATGATACATATATAAATGGAAATGTAGAATATTCCATCTGTGAAAAAGTAGATTTATTATTTTCAATTTTCAATTCCTTGTTAAGTCCAAATCAGTAAAAATTCATCTGATTACAAAATTTAAGAACATTAACACAATTCTGATATATGAATATATTCCCACTTAATTCATTTTCAGAATGAACATGTTAGTACATGCAGATAGTGACATGCTTTATTGTGATATTTAAAACCTTTGATGATTAGAGATCATCTTAATTTAACCTGACATATCCTGTGATTTGCTTGTCCCATATTTTATAAAGTGACATCGTTATAGAGTGGTCATTTACCCTTCAAGACTTCAGACATTTTGACAAAGTTTATTTGGTTATGAATAAATCATGCTCTTAATGAATGTCCAACACAACACAACACAGCTATCTTAATAGTTTGAAATCCTTTCTGTTAAATATTACCTTAGTTATAAAAATAAAAAAATTTCAGTTGCCATTTTTCATATTTTGTGGACATAAGAGTTTTCTTTCAATGTTATTGCTATCATAAGCAGCTTTTTCTTTTGCTAGCCCCAAATAAAGTGGTGCATTTCATAATATTGACACATAATTTTTTATTTTATTCAATTTTTATTTCCTCTGACATTTAAAATAAAACCTGAGACTTGAAAGGTTATATAGAACCCTGTTAATGATTTCTTTTCTTGTGTTATTGTACTGGTGAATAGGACTGATTGTACTGTGATCTAAATGCTTTATACCTTTTACATATGTTGCTTTAGATAATAACGAAAGAATTTTAAACAAAGATAAGGCTGAATGATTTTCTTTCAGAAGAGCTTAACATGAAGTTTTTAGCATTTCAGATAGTCATTCTATAACCCCCTTTGCTTAATACTACTTCTTTTACTTAATACATTTTCTTTACCTAAAGTAGTCCCATTTAAGTTATCATTACCCACTAAAAGGTTGGAATTGTCCATCCTTTAGCCTTTTAATGTATGGAATAATGATTTTAATTTTCTTTTAAGTAGTTTCTGTAGTGTAGATAAATGGTATGTAAATTTAAGTAGTAAATGGATATCTTGAATATGTAATATCATTTCTTTTTTTTATTTGATGGCCCACAATAAAGGTAATATATTTTGACAGCACTTGATATTATTTTATGTTGATATACATTCAGAATTAAACAATTTAAACAGTTTTAAACTAACCTACAATTAATGTATTTATAGTCATCTATATATTTCTGAATTGAATTTAGACAGATCAGCATTATATATATCAAACCATCCTTTCCAAATTCAATGGAGTTTCGGTGGCCAAATGGCTATATGTGAGCGCAGTAGATCATAAGGTCTGTCATTGAGTCAAGTGGCGTGGTTATGATTCTCCGCTTATACGTGACAAGCAGTAGGGTCCCCTTTCTAACCTTATGGGTTTTCCCCAGGGCCTCTAGTTCCTCCCATAACTAAAAGACCACCATATGTTAGTCCTAAAATGATCTAGTTTGTGTCATATGGACTTCATCACCCCCCCTCTCTCTCTCTCTCTCTCTCTCTCTCTCTCTCTCTCTCAAAATTAGAAGATGAGTAGATTAAAAATGCCACTTTCTGGACAAAATGCTCCTGCATCTCATAGCACATATCACTAAAGTAATTAATATATACCATTGTATGTTAGTTTCAAGCATACCAAGATTGAAATGTCAACGTTATATTCCATTTCATTCCTAATTTTCAATAAACCATTATTTATCTTAAACATAGATTCACTGATGAAGTTAATGGATTTTCATAAAGTAAAAAGACAGATTTTATATCAACTATTATTCTTTGAATTAAGATCTTTTATATTGGCTTTTTCACAATATTTATATACAGGATACCATAAACAACCATAATAATTTCTCTGATTAATTCAAAATGTTTGACTATAAAAGCTTAACCTAGTGTAGCTGATCGACCAACAAATGGTCTCCTGTTGTAACCTTTACAAATTGTTACCACCCGAAATTATATTAACATTAATCAACTAGAGTGTTAGGGCAACATTAACAAACCATTAATACCTGGTGACATGATGAATGAAATAAAATAAAATGGACTACAACAACCTATTGTAAACAAAATACTTCTGCTATTTTGACAATACTACAAAGTTTATTTCCTATGTTTGTGTGTCCGATGCAAGGGAGTTTTTTGTCAAGGCAGCAACAGAATCACATCACAATTGCTAAGGCATCTTTTAGTGCAGAGTACATTGGATTCCCTGGACATCTAATGCATGCTTTCATCTCAACTGCATTGGCTCACTAACCAGAAGGTCTATGACTTGATCCAGGTGTTGACTTCCTCAGGATTTTCCAGTCTGGTTTCTTCTTGTCATTGGTGCAGGACGGAGGGCATAGCAATGATAAGTGTCAAGTTGTTTGGATAGGACAAAAATCCTAGATCCCATGTATACTATAGACTACTCTTCTCTGACTTCCAATTGGCAAGGGTTCTTTTACAGGCACCCCAATGTATGTAGGAGAAGACCTCACATTTTTGTCCCATATCCTAATGCTAAAGCCCACTTTTCTAGTCAGCACTGCAGGTTGCAGCACCCCTGACAAGTTAAAGACAGGCTTTAAAGTTCCTGAAGGTTATGCTTTTTGAATTTTTGTGTATTATTACATAAATAAAAAGAAATTTTTGTCTTGTTACAACTTATTTCTTTTCGAAAATAACCTGTCACTTCAAATTCAAATTGTAACACTGTTTGTCGTAAAAATTTAAAGTATGAATTTAAAAACACAAATTGGTTTTAACTCTTAAAGAAATTTCAGTGTTGATTATTTACATGTTCAGGTTTGATATGACAGCATTGAGTTCATTTATCAGACAAGTTTTAATATAATGTATTAATGAACACAGCAGTAGTCAAATAAACAAGGAAAATCCCTCAGTGTTATAGCTCTCATTATAGGTATTATCAGTTTTATATCTCATTGTAGCCTGTATTTTGTACCCTGCCATTTCTTGTATCTTATTACATGTAATAGTATTTTTTTTTCTCGCTTTGTTACCAGTTAAATTGTTGCTACGCTTAACTGGCTCTTGGCAATTCTCCATTTTTCAGTCATCTTAATCATCTTGTCATGTAAACGAGCGGTAAAATTACTGTTGTTTTTTTTTTTATTGGGAATCGTCAAGACACATGTAAAAACTATAAGTAATGTGAAGTAATGCATGTAAAATGAAAACTGTTATGTACTGTATAAAGAGTTGTTTACCCCTATATGTTTAGCCAAGTTCCACAGGATTTTCAAGCTTGGTTTCCCCCTTGTCAGTGGTGCAAGACCACCAAGACACAAATCTCATTTTCAAATGAAGAACATAAACTGAATCAAATTGGGAACAAACCTAGCCAAGAAACTAACTCATATTAATTTGTAGACATTCATTATGTAATGTTTTGATGTAAAAGAATTAGAAAATGTTAATGAAAGAAGACTTTAAACACATTTAACGAATGTTATAGTTTTTTTCTAGTGTTATTTCTCTGGTTGTATATAATTGATAGTAATGTAGTTTCTAATGAAATGAGAAAGTTAAAGAAATTATAAATATACATCAAAGTCAGACTTTTCTAATAACAAATATTTGACTCAAAGGATATTCACCATTGAAAACAAAAAATGAAAATAGTCTCATTTAAAATTGATTTTTATTTTCTCTTCAAAACTGAATAAACCCATTTTGATTCATATTTACCTTCAAAAATAAAAATTGTAAAAATTCTCACATAATTTCTGAAAAACAATTATATGTGACTTCCATTTTCTTTTCTAATCTGTATTAAAGGCACAACAATTAGGATCATTCAAAAGTAAAGATTATGTACTATTTTAAGGTAAAGAATGTTTAAAGTATATAATTAAGCATACCAGAGTATAAAAAGACCAGATGAAAAGGGCTGACTTGTATGATAAAATTAGCACAATTATTATTGTTACTATACATGTAATTATCTAAGAGAGATAATGATCGAGGTGTGAAATCAACAGAAACATAAAATGTTAAAATTGGTTGATTTTAATCATATTTGAACAAAAAAAGAAATTTTTAAGATTAAAAGTACACTTTATTGTGTATATATAGTTCTAAACTCTATATTTTACCTTTATTCTGGCAGGTTAGGGCTTAAGTTTTAATTAAAGGGCAATTTTGTTGAGCTGTTCTTATCCTTTGAAACAATGTATTGTGTTAAAGGACAATATTGGTGCCAGTCATTATCACATATGTGTTAGAGCTGGTTAAACACATTCCAAATATACTTTTTGGAAGGAATTATTAGTGAGTAGAAATTCGGCCGTGTATCTGTTATCACTCGTCGCTTCAGTCAGTTATATAGAGCAGCGACTCGTGTTTTCATTTGGCGTTCGTCACTTACGATACGGGAAACCTGTATTACTCAGCTATCGTAGCAATGATCTCTGTGTTAAAAATATATTTGGAATGTGTTTAACCAGCTCTGACATATATGTGATAATGACTGGCACCAATATTGTCCTTTAATAATAAGACATATAAAGGGATAAAGCTGTACCACAGTAACTGATGCACCCAAAATCATTTGTTAACAATTCCTATCATCATTTGTTTCTTTTATAATTCATATTCAAATACAGTGTTTGAATGATATTGTTGTTTTGTTTGTTTTTTTCTTTTGTGTGTGATCTTTTGAGGTACCCACTTGTAATTTCAAAGTACTTTGTTACAATGTTTACAAGCAAAACCCCAAATTTCTAAAGTCTATTAAAAGAAGTGTATTTATAAGGTAGGTGTAATTGATTAAGAATGGGATTTTTGTTATCCATTTAGTCAGCCTTTGTACATTGTTTGAAGATTTAGACAGGTCTTTTATGTTCATATCTATAATCTATACGGTATTAATCATGGGATTTATGTGATTAAGAGTAGGGGTGTGTCAATAGCAACCTGATGTCTGCGACCATCTTGGCTTACAATCGGGATTAGGCTTTGTGTGTTCTGAGTACACTTATATATGGTGATTTATGTGCGAAACTTGCCGTATGTTGAAGGGAAAATATGGATTTTTATTCTAATGTATTAAAGCCCCGACCAGACGAGGATAAGATAATGATTTTGTGGAATATCGGCAATCATGTAATAAATCATATCATCAAGACTTTTAATACACCTACTCAACGAATATGTGGCTTAAATAATAAATCTCAACTTTGTTTGTATTCAGTATGTGAACTTCTGGCAAGGGACAATTAGATACCACAGAAATCATCCTAGAAATAGTTGGTAACTCTTAGCTAGGCAAATCGGAACATGTGTAGGCCCCATATACATTTGACAGAAGTTATAAGACCCATGAATCCCCAGGGTGCCTATAAATATCTATGTAATTTATTTTACGTTGACATGGCCGGTATTTATGCCACAGAGCCCCATATCTGACCCCTGATGTACTACTCTGATATGCAAGGATAAATTTAGAAACCCTATAGTTTGCATAGTTCTTGCACAGGTGTGGGAGGGGGGTCTAAAATTTGTCTTGCTGCATCACATATAAAGCCTCTAGGCGACCCTACAACTAGGCACTAACTGTTAAGGGTTAGGGTTAAAAGAAACCTTTATCTGCATTGTCCTATCATGTACAGCGTTTTCTTTGGCCTTTAGGTCATGAAAATCCGTTCATCTGTTTCAGACATCAGTGTTCAAATAAACTGACACATAGACTATTCTGCACCAAAGTAAAGAAAGAATGTTTATCAAGCCTTTTTATTGAAAAATAAGTTAATGACACAAATTCTGAAATTATCTATAAAAATTGACTTAGATTCAGGCAGATCCAGCATGAGTTGAACTCCTGTTGAATAGTAAGGCCTTGTGGTAATGCATAAAAATTCACCACCATCCTACTAGCTATCCGGTTGACCCCATGAACCTCTTTTGCTTGAACATATTAAAGCAGTTTTGAGAACAGTTAATTATTTGTGGGAAAATTCCAGTAAAGATTGCACCATTCATTGAAAATTGACATATAATTTCTAGAAAATATTCTGATAATCTATGTCGGGTTGATAAGGTCACATTAAAATTAAATGGGAACTATCACATTAGACATTTCTCAAAATGAAAATATGAATATATTAAGATAAAAACTTTTTTCCTCAAATAATTATAGTTTCTGACATAAATAGCCGATTATTAGATAACTGTCTCGTCTTTTATAAACAAACATAAATAGTGCAGTTAATAATCCCGTCGCAGTTAATTAAATGCTTGTATTGACAATTGACATGTACCTATATAAATAAAATCAAAGTATGTACGTGTGTATGTATGGTCTCCCATCATGCTTCGTCGCCAAACACCAAGAACACATATGTGGTATTTGTCAAATAAACCAGCATGACGCCGTGAATGTTTCAGGCCATCGAATTTGGGCCCCAAGCAAAAATTGGGCCTGGGCCCCGGGTGAAATGTTGCATCGCCGAGCTCCACACCGAAATATGTGATCTCTAATTAACCTGTATGATCCTGTGAATGTTTAAGGCCATTGAATTTGGGCCCCAGGAGAATTTTGCTTAATGGTTAATCAAGGACTGACATTCACACTAAATGAAGTTTTTATGCCTGCAGAACTTTTATTAGGGCACAAATAAACCCCCTTTTTTAAAAACAACATAATATCACACTAGTTTGGTGCACACAATCGGTTAGTACTAAGAGATAAATGTAAAGAAACAACAACCTATAGCTAAAAATAAAAGGGATTTCCACATCTACTTGTATTTTAATGGTTTATTTATTTATCACTCACTGTTCAATCCTGTTGACCAATGGTTGTTAAGATATGAACAACCTGTTTACGGTGTTTTAATACTAGAAGTTTGCTCTCATGTTTTATAATCTGTCTGCTATCAAGCAGGTGTGTAAGTCTTTGATCCCCGAGTGAAGCCATATTAACAAGCACTTGTTAAGATTGTTCTCTTTCATCAACGGGCAAAAAATAATTACCCTAAAGAAATTCATGGTGTCCTTTAAGCAAAGACAGAGACTTGTCTCAGGAAAGTGGACTTTCTACTCTCATCACCGAATACTAATTTAAGAGCAAAAGGTTTCCTCTTCTTTGTGTCTAAACAGAGTTTGAAAGTTCAAGATTTCTAATCTTTGTGATTTTGCATTACATTCAAGTGATTATGTTGTCTTTATTGCAAGATTGTGCGATCACTTGGACTCTTATCCTACTTATTAAGGATTAACTCCTCGCAGGCATGTACATTTCTCAGGGCAGCGCAAAGTCTAAATATTTATGACTTAATCCGTCCCAAAAAAACATTTGAATTCCATTACAATAGAAAAGTAAATAAATCTACATAATTTGAAACTTAGAAACTCTTTAGGTTAGGGTTTTCATGGACAAAAAGTCAATGAAATGTATTTGATAGTATTGAGCTATTGATTTGTTGAAATAGCACAAGTGAAGTCTCCTTATTTAAAGGAACAGTCCCTGGTAATGCGAGGGTGGGGGGAAGGGGAGGGGTAGTATGAAAAATAAATGCCTGAGGGTAACAAAATAGCCAACATTTCAAATCAAGACAGCAATTAAATTGTTTAAGTTATTTGGTAATGGCTAAGATTATGAACTGCTGTCTATACATTTAGATATGGTTATCCAGACATTGATATAGCGTGGAAACTGAAAGTTGTATTTCTTCAAGAAGATATCACAAAGATTTAAATGACTAGGATAAAGATTTCTAATAATCCTTTACGTAGAATTAACCAGTTTTGTTTACTGACATATATCTGGATTGCTCCTTTAAAGACCGAAGGTAATACTTATGAAATCTTCGAGAAACATCCCAGACTGTTACGTATATGACAATTAGATCGACATTTTGCCTCATAGTTAGTCTGAGAGGGGGGTGCTACAGGGAGCTGTTCAAGTAAATAATTACACCACTTTTAAGTTGAAATGCCTCATTTAGAAAATGGTTTATTGACTGGTCTCAGTAATTATCGGTTAAATCTACCATAAATTACATGTTTTAGGACATGTGTTGCTTTCCAAAACCATCGTAAAACCATCGTTCAATCTTAATTTCTGGATCGAGTCAGAGAACTAGCAGGAACCTCATTGATTACTCCTTCAATTACCTAACGGAGATGCCAGCATTATAAGGAACTTAACAATAGACTGATTGATCTCAAACCCTTAATTGGTTGCCAATAAACACTGTCGATTTTGTTTAACTATAGATTTAGCTTAGGAATATTTCTCTTGCAGCATCTGTGTTTTGCTTTCAACATATACAGAAGCTATTATTGTAATTTAGTCTTTTTTTGTCGGGGAACAGAAACAGAACCTGAATATTTTATCGATACTTTGTCTAATTAAGATTAATCTGTTTGTCTGAATGAAATTGATCACAAGTCTTTTTCTTTTTCAGAATTTGACTTTCACAACTAGTTCTCTTAGGGCACTCATACTTTTTTTTTACATTATTTAACCTTGCTTTAATTTACAAGGTGAAATGAATTCCAAGAGGTCAGTTTTAATTGAAAGAATTTTTTGTGAAATCAAATGTTTTGAGAAACATTTATTAAAAGCAATTTACGCAGTTTAAATTTTATCCACAAGAGATAACACCTTTTACAGATTGTACAGTACCTCTTATCAATCTTAATTTTATCTTTTGTTCACATATTGATTTAGAAATTTTAATGTAATTTTAATGTAATTAATAAGGGACCATATCTAAAAGGATAGGAAATGAATGAAATGAAATGGGGTTTAACGTCCTACTGTTCTGCTCCTATACTGGGCTAATGAAGACGGGTATACGCCATACAGTGTGCTATGAGGGAAATTTTGCCCGGGTAGCGGCACTATCGCCTACTCTTATATCGAATTCCAACTGCCAAGGGATCTTTTATGTGCATTCCAATGTATACATGGGACCTCGGTTTTCATATCATCCGAAGGACTAGACAGCTGTCCTTGTCAGGCCTAAAAGGATAGGGTTTTAATATCTTGTTAGAAGAGTACTTTGGTCATTTTGAGACTAAGATATGATTATTTGCTCCTACAGTCATGTCAGGTTTGTCCATGTGGTCAAGGCTACCTGAAGCCTCATAGGGTATCTCTAAAGCAAGGGTGTTAATTGGCATGGCAGTCTTGGCACCTATTAATTGTGCTCTTTAAGCTATTAGAAATTTCTCAGATTGAATAATTTGTGTTTTAATGAAGTTTTTCATTTACACAGGGTGTCAGATATTGATCTAATGTATGGCCCATAATTAAACCCACGAACTTGGCATAACATTTTTGGTATGCTTGTACAAATAGGTTGATGCGTGGACAAATTTTCCTAAAGATATCTTGAACAGAGATATGCTGTGGGACCAGAACATGGACTGAAAGATGGGCAGAATCCTTTTTAATATCACTCTGTTATGTCACTTCAGTGCGGGATAATTACAACTTGTGTGTATCGGTAACAGTAATCTTTAACAACTAGGTTTCTGTCTTGTCAGTGGTGCAGAAGGTAGGGCCTTGCAGGGAAAAATGTCTGGTAAACCCAATTTCATTGATCTTAAGAATCAATTGTGCATATTGAATGACGTCTTTATGATGTTCAGGAATTTAATCTGATAGATCATCATCTTAATTAACTGTCATTAACCTAATTATTGATTTTGTAATCAAAGCAGCTGAATAAAAAAAAAACACATTGTAAAAAATGTGACCTATTTTTCAAAGACTTAATAATTAACAGTAAGAACCTGAATGAACATAGGAATAAAAAATTTGTTGGCTGATCCTGATGATTGTCTAAATCTTCTCTGGTTTCTAAATTCAAAAAACAAAATAAGTATTATCTAAAAATCTTTAGTATTAGAAAATAGAATTAAGTAAAAAATATTAAAACATAGTTACAGATGCATCAAAATTCTGATGAAATACATTAAAAAAAATTTTGTGTGGACATCTTTATACAAATACCGGTACTGATCCTGTTGAATCTTTACCATTTTAAGACGTATTGAAAAAACTAATCTTTATCTGATTTTAAGACTTGTATGGACATCCTTATACAAATACTGATTCTGTCTAATCTTTACCATTTTAAAACTTACTGAAAAAACTAATCTTTACCCTTTTAAGACTTGGATAAAAGATATTTGATTTTACTTCATGGGATGTAACTACCTCCCAGTCTAGCTGTCAACATCAATTGCCTATTGGTAAAAAAAAATATATATATACCCATTTTCCTCAAGTGAAAGCATGACAACATTATTTTTCTAGAAGGCAAAAAATGTCATTTTGCTAATTTGTTGCAGTCCAACTGTGAACTCATTTAAGAAACAGTTGGAATCGGTTAGAAATAAAAAAATAAAAATTAGAAATGTTGCCAAGTATAGTACTGTGTAGGCACTCACAAGATAAGATTGTCCTCAAGAGAAAATGTTCAAATGAATTAAATATTGGTAGTGAAAGCTATGTTAGATGGTTTATACTGCAAGTTCTCAGTCTAAAAAGTGATTATTGGGAAAATTTCTAGATTTTTGGCCCAGAAAAAACTTATTAACAGTAATCATTAACAATGTTTTATTCTGTAAGGAGATTTTATTTTCTGTATTTTAGAATTCTTAATTTCTGTTGTTAGGTAAGATCTCTCTTGACGAAAACTTTATTTAATAAAGTACAGCTTTTTTCTTATTACAATTAATTGGTTTCACAAGATGTAGAAATTATATTGATCTTTGCCGCAAAACTCGCCTTTTCATCTTCCTCTGTAAACTTCAACTTGTCAAGTGCTGCAGTGGCTCCCTGTGATAAATGTGACCTTTGGGACAAGCAATGAGGTGAATTGTAGGGTCTATTTCCAATAGGACTTGCTGTGCTGTCAATTCTGAAGTTCCAACCACTGAGATAGTCTAAGTTTGGATATAATGTAGGTGTGTCCCGAATTAGAATTTCTTTTCAGTGCAGAAGAATCAGGAATGAGGTTATTGATACTGGATATATATAGACATTGATAGATATTCCATGAAAATGGCCATCTTCATTAGTACAACCTGTGCACAAAAGTAGGAAGTTAAACCACATTTCATTTCCATGAAAATGGTTACTTTATTTTGTGACATTTTAAAAGTTTAAAAAAATATCATACTTCTTTTGAATTCAAATGTCAGTGTTCTATTTGTGTTGTTTTGTTGTGTAAAAAGTTAGTACCATTAATTATAGCTTGATCACAATTCAATCCCCTTGATATTTTAATGCCAGTTAGGCATGGAATAATTCAATTGTAACTTTGCATGATATAGAAAGATTTTCAAATAGTTTACAGCATAGATGTTGGATAAACATGAAACGTTTTTTTTTTACACAATACCCATTTGATTTTAAGCCAGTATTTACACTGAAACATAGTACAGCAAAAATACATATTGTGCAGCAAATAATCTGTTTTCTCAATGTGAACAGAAACGTTAAGTTTAAAATACTTCAGTTTAATTGTAGATTTATTTCACAAACTAGTTTGTTCTACACCAGAAACGTATTGAATATTTTTTTAAACCTCTTTATACAGACATTACTGATCCAGTTTAATCTTTAACCCATGCCTATAAGGACTTGTTAGATTGAAATTTTTAAATGTTACTACCTTCCTATTTGTCTACATCGATTACCTATTGATGAAACAAATATATATATATATATATTTTCCTCATGTCAATATAAGACAATTTATTTTTCTGGAAGTGAAACATTGCTGCTAACAGGATTATAATTTCCTAACAGTTTAAATCATCAGAACAAATCTTGGTAATGGACACATGCTCACTAAAGTGTAACAATTATTTATAGTAGACAATGGTTTTACGATTTGAGGAACATTTTGGGGAATACAAACACAATTTAATATATGTACTTTATAGGTTCCAATAAAGAAAAAATGTTATTAAAAGTTCAATTGAGTTTAACCTTTTCCATTTCTGTATTTGAGGATTGATATAATGTAAAGGAACTCAAGCATTAGATCAAAACCAGAATGCTAGACTTGACAGACCTTATGATCTAAAACCCACATGTTAGACCACTTTGCTACCCGTCCCCTACCTTTTGTAAGAATGTATGTTTTCTAGTATGAATATAGGATTGAAAAAACTGATTGGAGAGAATTGAAGTGACAGATAAATGGGGGCTGGATGTGGAAACCCTTTCATACTCCTTTTACGGATGTTTTATATCTATATTTGCAGGAGAATGTAATAGTGGTGTATGTTTTAATGGAGGTCAGTGTCAAGGAGGTTATAGTCAATCCTGTTCATGCCCACCAGGGTTTCAAGGTCCAAGATGTCAATATGGTAAGTTACTTTCTTATTTCACACTTACAAAATTACCACCAAAATTTCCACGGTGGCCCTGAAACTCAAAATCTTAGAATCACAATACATGCATAAATCATGGAAATTAATGATCTGCACGATTTATATTATTCAAATTGATATATACAGATTGTGAAATATTGTTAATGATAGTATCCAGGTACAATAAAGACCTTGATAAATAATGATATCACGCAATCTGTAACTGGAATCACAGACAACAATATACCATGGAAATTATTTGGACCCCAATCCAACTGTTTCAGCTTACACACATACAAACCTAGCCACAATAGGAGAACACTTGCTGGAATGTCATGCTATTACAAATAAGTGATTGTTTCCATATAAATTGTCAGAGTTTTTTTAGGATTATAGTTGTCTGTTATTGTCTTTGGTTTTATGAATGATTTGAATGTTCATTGGTACCCCCTATAAAAACCCAACTGCACTATTTATCCACACTTGTTACAGATATTTAATAAAGTTCATGGAATAAGAAGGGCAAATGGTCCTTTTATGGAGATTATTTCTTGGTCTAGAGGGGCAAAGACATTTGCTTTGCTTAGTATTTAGGAAACCTGTTCTATTTCCCTACCTAATCTTCAGACCTATCTATAAAAGGAACTTTATTCAGATCTGTAATACACCCACTATATAACACATAGTCAATATCATAGTGTATATCAGACTTTGATTATATTAAGTAAAGTGTTAGACATGTGTACATGATCTTATCTGTTTGTTTAGGTGTTGTTATGAAAGGAAACAACTCTAGAATAACTTTGATAATAAATTGTTAAAACTCAATTCCATTACTTAATACCAGATAAGAGATAATAGTATAATCAATTGCAGATCCTGTCAGAAATTTTGGTAGATTCTATGAAAAGATTAACAGTATACAATGATTTTGAAATTAATATTTTTGGTTGTATAGAGATTAAATAACAGACATGATTATTACAGAAGATTGTAGCTGTTCTGGAACACTGATCTTAAAACCACCATAATGTTATTAGGAATGAAATTGTCTTATTGTTCTACACCACTGGGGCAAATGAAGACAAGCATGATAATGAACTTTTTCTTGGACGGCAGCACTAATGTCTACTCTTAAATTATACTTCAAATTCCAACTGTCAGGAAACTTTCAACATGCTGCCAGTAGTATACACGAGACTTTCGTTTTTTTTTTTGTCCCATCAAAAAGACAAGACTCTTTTCCTTACAAAACCCTCTGTCTTAGGCCAATGACAAGGGGAATCCAGCTCCAGAGAAACTTGCTAGACTAATGCTGGGATTGAACCCAGAACCACCTGGTTATGTGAGCTCACCGAGTTTCTGTGGCTCCAGATCAAAAGCAAGAAAATACACAAATATATTATTAAATTTCCGTAATCATAGATTCTAACCATAACTGTGAAGAAATCAGTGTATATTAACAAATGTCATGGGAAAAAATCTGAATCTTAAGCCAAACTTCAATCCCTAGTTTAGAAGTTATGTCAAATTTAATCTTGTTAAAACTTTCTTTTAAACTGTTCACATTAAATATATGCCATTAATTTATGTTTAACACCATTCATGCTGAACGTTGAAATATTAAACTTATATAAACAAGTTTATGGATTAGAAAACAGATTCTTTATCATAAGTAAGTTGATTGTTGACAAATATAATATTACGTTATGATAAAATAAATTGTTGATAACAATCATCACTGGTTTTAACTTACTGTGTGAAAATATAAAATCTTTTTCGCTAATGGATATATTAGGGTTTGCTAATATTATAATGAATGCTCTTGACATAATTTTGAAATGAAATGTAATTCTTGTCTCCAAATGACTGAGGTACATTTTTGATAATAAAATATATTTGCTAAGATGTCCAAACTAGTTACAACAGTATCGAATTCATGTAACTTTCAGCTGTTCAACATTGGACGTGTGTGGAAATACATAGATACAGATTGAACTAAACTACTAGTTAACTCTTTAATGATAGATGGGACTATTGTGCTTCCTTACTTTACAGACTTCCAGCTTCTTCTATTCACTAATATTACAAAAGATACAAAACACTGCAGCACGTTTAATCACCAGAATAAATCTCCGGATCCATGACCACATTACACCTGTAAATCCTTTCACTGGCTGCCCATAATTAGATGTTTTCAATATAAAATTATCCTCCTTACTTACAAGTGCATCAATGGTTTAGCACCTGACTACCTGTTTGATCTTCTACAGGTCAAAAGTGGAGAAAGAACAACTCCGTCAACATCAAAACACCACCTTGTCATGCCAAAATCTTTGAAAGTGTCTTGTGGTGGTAGGGATTTTTCAGTTGCAGCACCCATCCTATGGAACAAACTCCAAGCATCAGAGTTCTTTAAATCATGCTTGAAGACTCACATATTTAATTGTGAATACTAAACATGACAGTGTGGCTGGCTCAGCACCATCGAGTAGAACAGTTCTAGATGACAGGCGCTATATAAATTCATTATTATTATTATTTAATTGTCATTAAAGGAGCCATTCAAATTTGTAACTAGTAAAAAATTCTGTGTGGAGGACTCTTAGAAATCTTTATGTTATACTCCTGTATAACTATCAGGAACTTGGTGGTACTTTATGGAAGAAATACAACCTTTTAGTTTCCCAGTAAGTTTGTCAAGTACCACATATTGCAACAGTCATTTCTCTCATACATTTGAACAATAGAAATCCTTAAATGAGTCTGGAGATCACATCCGCTCAACACAGACTTGGTCATTTCCGGACTATCATATGGTACACATTTATTTAATAATATGCTTACTTCTATGGAGTCGAGGGGGGTAGATGGCCGAATGGTTAGCACATGCGCTCTGTATCATAAGGTCTGTCCTTGAGTCGATTCGCGAGGTTTCGATTCCCCAGTTGTATGTGACAAGGAGTATGGTTGCCTGTCCAACCTTGTGCGTTTTCTCTGGGTCCTTCGGTTTCCTCCTACTGCCAAAGACCCCTACGCGCAAGTGAATAATTGAAATAAAATGGTGCCATGTGTTAGTCCTCAAATGACCTAGTTTGTGTTGTGTGGACGTTAAACCGGAGGACCAAAGAAAATACATAAAGTTAGGCAAACAACCTACTCTGTCACATAAAATTGTTGGATTGAGACCACAACACTTGAGTCAATGACAGACCTTATGATCTAAAGCACATGCGTTAGGCCATTCTGCTACTATACCGAACCCCGATTTTGATGATCAGATGTAGTCATTTGAAGATTACACATCTTAACTAATTACTGTCTCATTTAAAAAAGGATGATGTATATCACAGGATTTGGATATTATTAGAAGGATTTATTAAAAAAATAAATTTGAAAAGAATTTTTATTAATGACTATCAAAATCAAGAATTTAGTAATTTAACTGTCATGGTCTAGTATGTTTCTCTGCTGGACATCCTGTCAAGTTTGACCATCCTGTCAGTGTCTGGTAACAATAAATGAGATATAGGGTGACAGCAAGGTTCACACTTTTACCATGTTGCATTATAATAACATGAAACATTTACTACACCCAGGAATGTAAAAACAAATATATGTCATGTTTTTTGGTGTATAATAATGTGAAATGTATGTGCTACTATGTTTCTGTTTGTTTATTAGATGGCTGACCAATCTGTATTACTAATTCATGTTAAAAGAGAAGTTGTCTTTTTTTGGTGGGTGTTTGATTCATGATGTCTCCAAAGACAGACACCTTCTATAAAGATTACTGACCATGACAGAAAAATAAGTAAATTTATATAAATTTATTGGACTGTTTATGTAGAATCCTAAATATTAAGTCAGCTTCAAATCTTTATACATTTTTGAGTGGTACATGATATGATTAAAGTTCTGTGG
Source organism: Patella vulgata (assembly GCF_932274485.2). NCBI lineage: Eukaryota > Metazoa > Mollusca > Gastropoda > Patellidae > Patella > Patella vulgata. The sequence continues at coordinate 14,722,396 of NC_065885.2, forward strand.
AATTGTGAAGGCTAGCTATTAGTCAAAACCCTCAATAATATGTTTTTGGGTGTATTTTTCGTCATATATATGTGTTTAACAAATTCTGAAATAAGACTAAAAAGATGTCTAGCTTGATCATAATTACCAGCATGTCAGTGGAAAGCTGTCTAGTCATTTGGATGGTACAAAAAAATGAGGTCCTGTGTATACCTTTGACAGCACATTTCTGATTCCCTGATAACTGGAGATTTAATTTAGAGAAGTCTGTTGTGCTGCTGCCAGGGTAAAATTTGCCACATAGCACACACTGAAGGACATTTGCATATCTTCATTAGCCCAGTTGGTGGAGAAAATGCAACTTCATGTCATTTCATTTCCCTGACCCAACTCTACTATCATTTTATGGTTAAACCTTTTATTTTACAATATGTGAGATTAGAGACATTGTTTTATATGTGTACCATGAATTAATGATAAGCTAGACAATATAATGAAAGAATAGGTGATCATTTCAAACACATGCACATGTATTAATCAAATTAGCAGACTATTTTCTACTCTCATAATTACGACAGTAGGTTAGAATGATCTGGATTGGAGACCTCTTGTTCTGAATTGAGCCTCATTCCAATAACAAATGAAAGATAAATATACTGTTCACAGATTTTCACAATCCTTTTGATAAATGTGTGAAACATTTAACCAAAATACTGTGAATCAAGGAAAGAGATGAAATGAAATAAGGTTTAACATTTGATATTTTTGATACCAAAGAGAATGAACCCTGGCAATTCCTAGTAATGAGCCATCAGCATACTCTCTGAGCTGCTGTAGTTTGAGAAACCAGGCAAAGGAACAAATATTGACTTTTTTCAGTTCCTAACTCTACCTTGCACTTTAATGGATGCATTTCCCTTCTGTATTTTTAGGAAGGACTAGGTACCCACATCTAAAAGAACATTATAATTAGTAATAACATTCTTAATACACTAAAGAGAAAGTCTACTTGTATATGATAGATGATTATTATAATGAAATATGGCAGTAAGGAAAAAGGGTTATATGAACAAGTCAACATTTTTATAGTTGAAATAGATCAGCCTGTAAAAAACTTCTGACATGAACACTAATCATCTACTTTTACACTATATATATTTTCATGTCTTACTTATAATAGCTGTGCAGTGGGATATGTTCTAAGAAACTTTGTGCAATGAAATCTGTTCTTAGATGCTTTTTGTGCAATGAAGTCTGTTCTTAGATACTTTGTGGAAACATTTCAAAATATCAAAGCCTGCAAAGGTTTATTCCACAGATAAGTTCATAATGTAGTATTTGGTGCTTTTGTAGTCAGTTTTTGGTATACTGGATCTTCCTAGAACACCTGATGCTGAATATATGAACTGGAATTCGCACCTAGATGTATCACTTTCTAGTTTGTTCAGTCTGTATTTCCATGTACATGTTTCCAGTAATATCTATTATTTAACAAGTTTAGTCAGGTTTCCTAAAGTAAATTTCAAATGCAAATTAGTTTGACAAAATTGAATAATACATGTATTAGGATTTAATGAATACATTGACTGTAATTAACAGTTGTATGCAAATAAAAGAACACTAATGTAAAAAATAAAAATTTGCAGACACAGAACTGGAAAATCCATTGAGAAATTTAAGAAAACCATAAATATTAAAAAAATTGGGACAAAAAACAAAAACAAGTGAATTGAAGGAAAAGAAATAGTAAACCAAAGCAAATAAGAGCAACATGTACTGTATTACGCTATTTCGATAGGTTGCTTGAACTGAGCTGTTAGATAGAGAGAAAGAGTGATAGGGTTTAACGTCCAGTCGTTACAATAGAAGTCATTTCAGGACAAACATATGGTTCAATTTTATTTCAATTATTCACTTGTGATTAGCGGGAGGAAAAAGGAGGACCCAAATAAAAACCATGAAGTTGACATACAAGTGTGGGAATGAAACTTGCTTGACTCAATGACATGACACACCTTATGATCTAAAGTACACACCCAACACACCTTACTGACTGAGCTTAAGCACTTGGTGGATAAGGAATATGAGATCTGCTTAGTCAGGTATTTGTGTATGAAGTACCCATTCTTGACCAGATGTCCTATATGTCTGTTAGGCAGAGTTAAGCCTCAAGTTGAGATGCGTGGTGAATGATATTTCATTATACATTAATGTGCCATAATTTTTTATTAGCTGATATTGAAATAAAAATAGAAAAAAATTATCTTTAGATTTAAGTAGCCTAGATAGAACCATGTGGTAATAAATAAACACAGATAACTAATTTGATTGCAACAGGTAAAAATAGTCTGAAAAAAGTATATGGGGGTGTTTTTCAGATATCAACATTTCCAGTCACGCTTGCTGCTTTGGGGTGATTAATGGGATTTTGTAGGTGTTGGAATTTCATGCATGGAATCGGTTTAAAGTGATAACATACATGTAGCTTAAAATCCATTACATCTAGCTATCTTGCTGGGCCCTGTCATAATAAAATAATTTAAATAACATAAGACCTTAGCTAGGATAGTAATTTGGCCAGCTTGTCTCTTTTTATGTATCATCCATAAACTATGCACAGTTATTATCACTCCCACAAGCATACCCCAGCCCACACAAGTGGGAATGGTATTTGAAAACTCCTGAACAGTAGGTGCTTTAGGATATCAGCCTTGTGAATCACGTCTTCATATAACCAGAATGAATCAGTTAATATAAGAAAGACATATCGGTTCCGTAGTATATTTCAGAATTATGATCTTATAATTTGTGTTTTATGACATAAGGTTGAGTGAACCTGTCGAAAAGAGCTCATTATTTCCTTCATTAATAGAGTATCTAAGTTTATGTGGGTGTAGTTTTATGTTTGTTGTACCAGAAGAGCCTGTGCATGTTTATTGATTGAAGCAAGAAGAGGTTAGTGTTGGGTAACTAAATACCTATAATTACTGTAGAGCATTTAATATGTTATTCAATTTAGCATGTTATAATTGCTTGGAAAGTCAATGAACTTAAAAAATACATGTCTAAATTTTTTACCCAACACAGGAAGTGAACTCCCCAATATTTCTCAAATTTCTATCAACAATCTGGAACTATTTTGCAAACATCAGCTAACTAACAATAAGTTGTTATATTATTAGAATTTGAAGGTAGCAACAAAATTCTCAAAAACGTTAATTATTGGCAAAAAATAAAAACCTACTTTTCCTCCCTGCTTTTTTTTTCCGAAGATTTTGTTGAAGTAACATATATTATAAAGACAAAACATTTAAAGCGTGTTTCACAACATAATTCATTGACTTCCCCTAATCGGTTTCTAAAATTCAAGTCCAAAAGTAAGGAATGGTGCCATGCATGGGAAATCTGCATTGTATGTTTTCTCTATATATAATAACTAATAACACTTACCTAAAGCTCATTATTCTTTTTGTATAAAAAATATACATTTCGACAAGTAGAAAAATGTTTTTATAACTATGACCAATATTTTCACATTTGAATCTGAAGTGTTCTAAAAAAAAAAAATGCAACATCTATGCACTTTAAAGAAAAGGTCTAAATATCTTACTTCCAATTTGAAAACAAGAGAAAACCTGTTACTTGAGATCAGACGTTTTCTATTAACCTTCATATTGTTTCTCATATATGATGAGAATAAGAAAGTTCCATACAGTTTTTTTGGATGCCTGTATTTCTGATTAATATTTAAAGACATAACACACTCTTATGTAAATACATTATGTGTATCAGTTTCAGTGTTAATTAGAGGGGAAAGAATTGTCATTGAAATGTTTTAATGCTGTGCAAAATGTGCATTTCCATTCAAAACTACAAATGACCAGTAACATGTTTCATTGTTGTAAAAAATTGTTGTTATGAAACGATTAACCTAAAAATGGTTTTACTTTAATTTATAAAGCAGAGAGAGAAAGATGGTTTTTAACAACTACTCAACAAGGTCTTTATTGGCCTGGTTAGAGCCAAAATGTAGGGCATTAAACCCCATTTCACAACCAATCAACACAAAGAAAGTCATTGCAGGACTTATATTGTTATATGGTATATTTTTATATGGTATATTTTTATATAAATAATTTACATACATACTGTGACATAGGCCAATCTCAGACAATCTCAGTTGGGGGGGGGGGGGAACTGAGGCTGTTTGTCCGAAAATTATTCTTTCTCATCTGTATTAACTAAAACGAGTTTCTCCACAAATGTTATTGCATGAGGTCTTCTGTATTATATGTATTAAAAAAACGTAAACCGCAAGCGATTTCATTTTACTATTATACAGTTATATTTCTATGATATATGGTCTCATTCTCTGATGATTGTGCCTGAAAATACAATACAGAAATACATTGCCCACAAAATGGACAGTCCTACGCCTATGCACTTCAATCTTCAGCAGTAGCAGTCCAGTAACAACCCACAAGTTTTGACTGATGACCACAATGCACTGTCACATATATCAGCATTTGATCAAAGCCATGAAATTTGAATTAATGACCGACCGGATGATCTAAAATACCTGCATTAGATCATTGGTCTGGTCAAAATTGTGCTTTTGAGACTTTCCAGTTTCTTCTCAGTTTTATCCTGTACTTCATAAATTCCATCCATACAGTTGCGGTGACATCAGTTTTTATTTCTTCTCCAAACTCCTACTGAAAACTTGTTGTTTATTGTGACACATTTAGATTTATGGGTGTAAAATTGGCAACAGCTCTGACAAACATTACAATGTGCATAGCTTTCATGTAAGATTTACAATGTTACAAAAGTTTGTTGTAACAACATATATCTTAAAAAAAAGCTCTCTCGTTTATCATTTTGATATTTGAGTGGAAGTGTTTCAATGAAAGGCATTGTTTACATCTGATTGTCTGATAATTCTTCATCCAGTCAATTTTTTTCTGTTTTGCACAAACAAAAAAACAGAAATAAAGCTATTATTAAAACTGACATAAAGTGTTTTAATATGTCAGATAAAAATTTCTCCACTATTAGAATCTGAGAATCTATTTAAAAGAGTGTTCAGGGATTGAAGTTGAAATACAAACTTGATGAATAACTACTTTGTAAAACAATTCATCTTCATCTGAGAAGAAATATCAGAGGAAAGGAATTAATAGTTATGTTGGTTTTAAAATGCAGGCGATTGTTAAGCAAGTTTAACTTTGTATGCAAAGTTTAGGCAAATAAACCATTATTTTTAATAAGCTTGCTTAGCTTAGCTATTTGGTTTAAAATTGCCAGCTTCAGGTAGTTTTGGGCATGCATATTTCATAACTTTTTTTGCAATACCTGTTGGTTTTTAAGAAGAATTATATTATAACACACCCTTGGCTTAAAAATGCTTGTGCCTTCAATCTAACTCATATAAAGCGATCTGAAAGGCACATGAATCGTCAGAAAATTGAAAAAAAAAACACAGCAAAATTGAAAAAGAAAACCCAGCAAAATTGACAGCGATGTGTACTTGTTCATATGCATATTTTCAACATGTAAAACTACTTATGGTTTGGATGGAACAATTGCAAGAGTTTAGAAACAGATTTTAAAATTTTGTATGCTACTGGGTAGAAGGTATGACATCCTAGGCAATTAAATGGCCACCATCGGGAGAGTCACTAAATAGCCAGTTTTAAGAAGCAATGATTTTAGTGAACTTAACTTCACATTTGAAGGAGACTTTATTTAAGACTAGTCTGACTCTTGAAGGTTTATGATTTATTTTAACAATAGTATGATATCGCAATTAAAACTAATATCTGGTGCTTTATATCTCATCACAGAAAAAAAGATTGATACCATGTCTGTTATGGATCATCAGAAAATTGAGTGACAGATTTACTTTAGAGATCAGCAGCAAAAATAAGTACAAGATGACAACTATATATAGAATGATGCATGAAACTTTGACTTCCAACTGCAGATTTCTTAACTACAATACTTTGGGTATTGAAGTAATCTAATCTTTGGTGTTTATAAACATATGAAGCCTGTGACATAAATGCATACATCAAATGTACCCCACACATAAACATCTTTAAATATACCTGTACACAATTCATACCATATACCAGTAACATATAATATACAAAATCATACAGTACACTTGTGGTTGTACATATATTATGCAATATATTTGTGCATGTATTATACAATATGCTTGTACATGAATGAGAACATCTATAAATGAGGGGGTTGGATGGCCGATTCCCCAGTTGTACATGACTTGACATGACTCCGATTCCCTCTATAAATGAGGGGGTTGGATGGCCGTATGGTTAACACATGTGCATTGTATCATACGGTCGTCATTGATTCAACTAGTGTGGTTTCGATTCCTCAGTTGTACATGACATTGAGTAGGGTTGCCTGTCCAACCTCGTTGGTTTTCTCCGGGTCCTCCGATTTCCTCCGATTTCCTCCCACTGCTAAAGCGCCCTACATGCAAGGGCATTATTGAACTAAAATTGATCATGTGTTAGTCCCAAAATGACCTAGTTTGTGTCGAGTGGAGTTAAACCCCATACTAAATATAAATCAATTGTTGTGAAAATTTGACATAATGATTTCAAAGGAAATGGTACTGTTTATATTTGTATTAACTGTTTTAATGAATGGACTAAATTTTAGAAATGAATCTTTCGTATATCTACATCATGTTGATTTTGGTTTTATGCTTCTAAATTAAATAGTATATATTGTGAAAATTCTCTTTACTATTTTACCAAATTTGGTAAAACATTTCTGGGAAATAATTAGGTATTTGAAATAAATTATCCTGTTATGTCAATGGGTTTAAACATTTATTTGATGTCTATGATTTTCACTACCATAGAATCTGGTAGTCAGTCTTAAAATTCACCTTCTGTTCCAATCCATAAGTTAAAGGCCCCATTAGATTTTGTAATGACATTGATTACATTATCAGTGCTTAAAACAATAAATACCTTACAAAAATGCTGCCCTGAAAGTCTTTATAATAAGAAAAAGTGTTTGTTAAAATAGTCATCAGGGGTATATTTTAAGCGAGAGAGATTATCATTAATGAATCGTTTACTTTAACAGAGCTAATAAGATGGCTATAGAGTAACCGTGATGGAATTATTAGACAATATTGGCACCAGTGTAGCGGTGCTGGGTTCAGATTATCAACGACAGCCACTGTTTTTTTCTTCTGAAAACTTGGTGAGTTATGGTGCCATTTGCTTAATTGAAAACACATTTTGGTTCCTGAGTTATCTTTCTGTGTGATGAGAATCTTTAAAAGTACAACATAATTTCAATTAGCTTTTCTTGCTGCTATTTAGTGATTCATCTTTGATCTTAATGCACTGATTCTCCTGCTAAAAACAGGTAAGTTTCTCATGTTAAAAGGTGTGACATCCAGAGCTTAAGAAATGTTTATGAAATATAAGTAAAAGGAAGTGAGGGTGATGTGTTGTGTCATCATCACAAATATGCACAATATGCATTTTCTTTAGGTAATTTATACATAAACTAACCATACATTTAGTCCTCATGTTCTATGTCTATTAATGAACAGATTTTTACTGATCACAGACAGTGTAAACATCTGCATTTGGAGGTGGGGGAGCACATGGTTGGCACCCAAATTCTCTATTTTTGCCCTGAATATCATTAGACACTGATCTAGTAAAAAAAAAAAGTAAATTTATATTAAGAATATGGATGTTCTTGGGGCTTTAGATTAGAATATTAGCCAAAACCCCCCTAAAAAGGAAACTTTTATTAAGAATATGGATATTAATGATGTTCTGGGTACTATGAGATTTGAATATTATAATTTATGTTCATAATGATTCTTGGTTGAATTTGAAACCCAACAGTGTTATTAGAACAGATTGTAATGCCATGGTTGCCCAAATTTCATTGATCAGCTTACACCCCCCCCCCCCACACACACACACACACACACCAACTCCACATACCTATTTAAATATTGAGACTTCCCCCACTGCAACCCAACATACCTATTTAAATATCGAGACATATAGAAATGATCACGAAAACAGTTGATAGGGTTACCAAAATCTTTTACACCTCTTTTATTAAACAGGCAGTATCTATTTTTGAAATATTATAGCAAGAACAGCCAGCTCTTTATCTAAATCTTACATAATGCCCCTTCAGTTAACCTGATAATTGTGACTAAACCTTGCCAAGAGTTAATTAGAAGGCAGCAATAACCTGCAATATTCTAGATACTGGAAAACAAGTGTTGTGGGTAGTTGTCATGATGAATGCATCTGCGTTATAAACACACTGAAATTGACAGAAGGGTTTTTAGTCAACTTTATCTGACAATTGAAGCTGGTATTTCTTTAAAGATGTCCCACACATCTTCAAATAAGGTTCTGTTTTTCTGCACCAACTGGACTAATGAAGAAGAGCATATGCCATGCAGTGTGCTATGAGGGAAATTTTGATTAGACAGTGATGTTGCAGCCTACTCCTATATCGAATTCCAGCTGTCAGGATTCTTTTACTTGCACACCAATGTCTACATAGGACCTCACGTTTTTGTCCCATATGAATGACCAGGTCCCACAATCCTGCATCACTTACAATGGGAAACTATGACAGTAAATCCAGAGGAACTTTCTCGGTCAACACTGGGAGTGGACCCTAGACCTCAAGGCTAGCAAGCCAACATCTTACTGAGCCATCACGGTTCCCCTAGTGGCATGGAACTAGAATACTAAGAGTCTCCTAAACAGAAATACTTAATTTCATTCTATGGTTATCTCCTTTAATCAGACAATTTACTTATCTGTCCTCAAATATGTCAGTTTGACCAAATTCCATCACAATATATTTTTAAACCAGAAAGCTATTAAATCACCATGAACAGCATCTGGATTTCTCTCCGTAATTCTAATGAAATATTGAGCAACACTGCATGGTAATTGTGATAGCCGTAAAACACAAGCTATGTTTTGGCTCACTCCTTTCTTTTTACCAGATGTACCACTGAGAAACCCTGGATATAGAAGCATTATTATTTTGATGGGCTTACTGTATGGGAAATTGTTATAAATTTACTTTCTTTACTGAGAAATAAGTTTTGTGTTTGATAAAAATGAAACAAGGAGTGATGTCTCTTACATTTCTGCTCCATGAAGACAGTGTTGTTTGAAACATATGTCATCAACCATCGAAAAATAAACAGCTTTTTTTCTCTTTTTTAAATCTGCAAATGGCTGATAATTTTTTTCCAGTTTCATCTGTACCTGACTAAAATTCCACTAAGTTTACCAATTTCATCTCTTTTGCATAACTTTATTCACATGTCATTAAAATTGATTTCCTTTTATCTCAGTTTAGGCCAAGAAAGTTTATCAGGATTTTCTGGCGTGGTTCCACTTGTCAGTGATGCAGGACAGAGGGCCTGATGTATTAGAAAAAAGATTGAATTGCCATTCACAATGGTAGGATTAGACAAAATGCAGAATTTGTTAAGTGAAACTGCAATTGAAAAACAGTACCCTCTAACTTGAATTAAGGAATTGGGTTCACATTTAGGTCTCGACCTTCAGCAAGCGTGTTTTTGTCAGAAGGTAATTTAACCACATGCACCCATGTGGATTAGTATTGCCAAGATGTGAACACAGCCTTAGTTAAATGTACTTTAATTGAGCTTTTTTCAAGGTCACAGTAACTGAATGTGTTTATTATTTATACAAAATCCTAGACAGATGGGGAGTCATCTATTTTCTATTTTCTAAATAAAGCTGTAATTCACTCTATAGTAGTGTGTACTGTTGTTTGGCCATTATACAAGACTAAGGAGCAACAGGTATGAATCGATCTCAGAAATGCACTCGAACGACACTTTTTGTGAATGGAGAAGTACAGTAATTTGGCAAGAACTTTTCCAATCTGGTTCAGCTTTTAAATGAAACGAAACGTGGAATGTCCTACTGTTCTACACGAACTTGGCAAATGAAGACTGGAAGTTCAGACTGCGGTTCTGTGTATACAATAGTCAGCACATTAAAGATCCCTTGGCAGTTGAAAATCAAAATAATAGTAGACTGTAATACTTTGTCCAGGCGAAATTTCCCTTGCAGCACAATCCATGGTGTATGCCTATCTTTTTAAGTTCTATTGGTACAGAACAGTAAGATATTGAACCCCACTTCATTTATATTAATTAATTAAATAAGCGGTCCCATGATATTGAAATTCTGGAGCATGTGGCAAACATCTTGGTAAAATGTGTTACATTATAGTTTTATTTGGGTATTTCCTTGTTGCCTAATGTTGGTTACCGGTTGGTGTTCTTACAGGGCTGTTAAATTAATAACAACCTGTGTTGAATAATTCAAGCTTGTCTCCACTTAGTAAATGAAAAATACTGTTTTTTATTGGCCTCTGGGTGTTAAACATTCCTTAATATTCCTTCATTGCCATGCCAGTTATCCTTTTCATGACTTTTTGGGTGGTTTCTGATGAAAGATAATTAATCTAACCTAATTAGTCCTGATCTTTAAAAGCTGACGTATACTTTAGTTGATATAAATCTGTTAGTGAGCCATCAAAATTTGAATCTCTAAATGGTGAAATTGCTGGTTGGAAAAAAAAACCCTTATAAAAAGAAACAGTTGAGGCACCTGCTCTTTTTCAATCTCTGTTAAGCTACTAATTATGTCACTGATTAATCTCCCAGTTTCTTTTTTGTAAATGTTACATTTTTTAGAATAAGTGTTAAGTGGATGTGGATTATATTGGTTTTAATTTTGCCTGAAGTAGTGTAAAATGTAGCAATGGTTTTAAACTCATAATAAGTTTTATCAGATAGGACATCAGGTAATGCTAGGTGCTACGGAAATAGATGTTATATTTTAATATTAAAAAAACTAAATGTTTAACAAAATACAGAGACTGCATATTGCTATTTCCTTTTTGTACTATCTGGATTGAGTAAATGGTCAAATTGTATTTTGTACTGCACATAATAATGGGAATAAAACAATTACATACAGTGTAAAAATCTGTAAACTAGTTGACCAAAATGTCATATGGCCAATGTTGAAATTCAATATTGGGTTATTGAAACCTCCACAAGGACAAAGTCTTGATTTGTTCTTCATAAAATCCCTTAAATATAGTGGGAGCAGAGGTCATAGAAACTAAAGCAGGTGGCTTTTGACAGTGTGGATATGGGTTTTATCTACACAAATGAAACTGACCAAAAAGGGTCTTTAGACAACTTAATATCAGTTATTTGTCAGACGACACCTCTCTATTGGTGGTGATTAGTTCTGTAAGAAGACTCGTTAGTTGAAGGGGCTGAACAATGGTCTGACATGTCTATTGTACGACTTAATCAGATCAGTGGATATAGATATACCTAGACCCGTATAGTTTACCTGTGTCTGCCCACACTCTAAACTATGCTGCAGGGTAGGCAAGCGACAGTAATTTAATTACCTTTACAATTTACAAAACAATTTGGTTGAACTTTAATCCCTTGTGGCTACAAAATAAGGATAAAGTGTAGAATTACAGAATCCTTAAATTTAATGACCCTTCTAATAAACCAATATGGCATTTATTCCGTCATTCTTTTTTTTTTTTAACAAAATCTAACTTTCACAGCATAATCCAAGTTAAAATGTACTCATTGATTATTTAACATAGAAAACAAGACCAAAATGATTTCCCTGAGTTTGGATTCAATTGGATTAAAAAAAGAGAGAGAGAAATGGGGTTTAACGTCCACTCGACACAAACTAGGTCATTTCGGGACTAACATATGGTTTAATTTTTTATTTCAATAATTCGCTTGTGCATAGGGGTCTTTAGCAGTGGGAGGAAACCGGAGGACCCGAAGAAAACCCATGATGTTGGACAGGCGACCCTACTCCTTGTCACGTACAACTGGGGAGTCGAAACCACACCAGTTGACTCTTTTGACAGGCCGTATGATACAGCGCACATGTGCTAACCATTCGGCCACCCAACCACCCCAATTGGATTAAACTGAGTACAATCTTTTAATGAGTATTTCTTCATTTGGATTAAAGAAATACTCATTAACTTTTTCGGGCAATGCAGGGATCGAACACGCGACCTCCAGGCTAGTGAGCCAGCCTTTTACCCACTTAGCCACCGTGGCTCACCTCAGTTCTATAGATACAGTCTTGTTCAATTGTAGTCAGTGGTATAGGTGCGGTCTTGTTCATATCTAGCACAATATTTATGTCTGCAAGGGATTCAAAATCCCTCAAATAATGATAACGATTAACAGTTTTGAGGAAAATATTCCTGATGTTGAGTACCCCAAAATTCCTTAGTGTGCTGCTTGATGGTGTGAAGATGGTGTGAATTTGGGTTTTGAACAACATAGACAACTTGTCTCATTCTGTGAATAACTGAATGATGTTTTATGTTAGCTAGATTTGTTTTTCTACCACATTAAGATATATATCTATTTGCTATGACGATCTATTACTCATAGCTTATTATTTCTGTCGGATGTTTGAAATTGAAACATTTAGGATAACTTTTCATCTTGGTATCAAACTGTGTGTGGATATGTAACCCGGTAGAAAATAACCACATATTAAAGTGTTTTCTGTGATCTCACACACAGAAAAAACAACCAGGATCATTTATCTAAATTTCTTTAGGATATCTTTGAGTTCCTCAGAGAACAATAAACAAACTTCTCAATATTGACTTGATTTCTTACTATAACATATAAATAATAGCACCATGATTTTTCTGTTTCTGTGATAATACCCACCATATGTGTAATATTAATATCAGATGGGTATCGAGTGAGGCCAATATGTGGAAGATAAGAATTTTATATAAAAAAGGAAATTATTTTCACAACTGTTTTTGATAAGAAAGGTGAAACATATATTACATTTTTTTTAAAGAAATATTTGTCAAAATAAATTGTCTTTGTCAACTGAATAAAATTTAAAAAGAAACAGACATTTTAATGTTATATCACTACTAATTGTCTGAAGAGCATAAGGGAATAAACGAGGTTTAACATCTGACTTTTCTGCAGCAACCTGGCATACGCTATATTCAATGTGTTATGATGTTTTTTTCGACTTATAGCGGTGCTACAGTCTATTCAAATTTCTAATTGTCATGGGATCTTTGACATGCTTCCAATGGTATACTAGTCTACACAGGACCACTATTTGTTTTCCTATCCAAACAACTAGACATTTTTCCTTGTCAGGCAATCCTAACTGCACTGACGTGGGGAAAATAGACTGGAAAATCACAAGGGACTTTCACGTATTTATATATATATATGAAAGAATAAACCAAAGATTGCTTGAAGTGCAGAGGGATCTCACACTATATCAAGTGACTATTTTTACATGGCATATATTAAAACAATTAATTGTAAAGCTGGGCAATCATGCGAATGAAGAACTTGCCAGCAGAAATAAGAAGCTGCTCCAGAAACAATAACCGCAGAAATGTAAAAACAACATACATTAACTTAAGACTTCTAAAATAAGCAGTCTTCATAAGACGTTAAACACCATTTGATTTCATTTATCAAAATAGAAAATATCTTAGAAGTCTGTGCATTCTGGAATCTGAATTCAGGTATTGGAAAATACCTGGGGATTACGGTATTAGATCACACACCTTGTGACTAATCAACTGAAATATTTGGTATGCATTTTTTCTACTAATAACAATCTTTGTAATGGTATTTAAATGTATTTTCTAACACTTCAAATAAAAAAAAATTGTTCAGAATAATTATCTTCCTTAGAATTGATTAGATCTGTTTTTCACCTTAGATCAAGTTTACTTTCCTAATGTTTATGTAGGTCAAGTAAATTCTCCATCAAAATTCTACTACTCTGGCAAATTTTTATTGCCATTATCAATATTTTTTCAAATTAAGCTAAGTTCTTGATTTGTTTGCCAAACATGATAGTAATTTAATACAGCGCTGTCAATTGATTATTCAGAAATATGAAATTTTACGGATGTTTTTCATCATTTTTACAGAGACGTTATTATTTATTTTCCACCTGTCAATAAACATAAAAAAATTATATAAATAAAATTTGCACTCATTATACATGAGGTCAGTGGAACTTGTAAACAGGTAGACTGAAACTTACCTCCTCACTTCTACTGGACCATTTATATAATCTGCTGTTCACATTAAGAAATGAAATGGGGTTTAACATCCTACTGTTCTGCTCCACTGGGTTACTGAAGATGGGCCTGCAGTGTGCTATGAGGGAAATTCAGCCTGGACAGCAGCACTATAGTCTACTCTTATATCAAATTCCAATTGCCAAGGGATCTTTTAAATGCACACCAATGTTTACACAGGACCTCATTTTTACGTCCAAGCTGAACAACTAGACAGCCGTCCTACATTAATGACAAGGGGAAACCACATCAGAAAATCATGATGAACTTTCTCGGCCAACACTGGGATCAAACCCCCAGGCTTGCTAGGCAGCGTCTTACTCACTTAGCTCCCTGGTGATGTTAAGGCAAAAAGAACAGCATAAACCAGGAACTTACCATGACGTCATCACAGCCATCTTGAAATTGTGACATCATATCAATAATTAAAGTGTCAATGTTTGCGTATTTCTTCAATGAATTTGCTCAGCCTTTTTTAAGAAACAGCTCTAGAGGGACAGCAGTGGCATAGCTAAAGTTTGCGCCCTCTGAACAACTTGGCACAGTTTCAATGGTGCACTCCTGTACAATCATAACAATATATATATATACAATACATCTTCTGTTCATTCCAAATGTATCAGTATTACAATAGAAACGATAACCATTGTAGAAACGCTGGTCTGATTTTAATTTAGTTATCGTCATCCATAGAATTTCTGTGATTATTTCAATTACTACAGTTCATAAGAATTGTTCGGCATGTCAGGGGTACATGACAGAGAACCTGGCATACACAAAGTATAGTCACTTGGATGGGATGATAAGCCCAAGTGCCATGTACACATTAGCATGCAGGTAAAAATTCCATGGCATTTGGAATTCGATATAAGAGTAAGAGTAGCTCTGGTGTCCAGGCAAAATTTCCCTCATAGCACACTGTATGGTGTATGCCCGTCTTCTTTAGCCCAGTCAGAGCAGAGCAGTAGGAAGTTAAACTCCATTTCATTTCAATTATTAAATGCCTTTTAAACAGTACAAATGACATGAGAAATAAGCATCATAAAGATGCATGATAGTTGATACATTGAATCATAGAGCTACCATTATAAGTTGGATTATTTGAAAAAAAAATTAGTGGTCAGATCTTGAGTAGATTCACATCAATATTTATCCCGTGGGTGTGAATGTTGATCCATACTTATATGGTTCAGATATTATCAATGGTAATTAAATTTAATGGGGGATATTTTTGTTAGTTTCTTAAACTATACTTTGTTATCGGCTATATAGACGGAAAATACACTTTCTCACGCTATAATTGAATATATTTAAGTTGCTGTAGGTAATAAAATAAACATATATATAATGACTTAATTCTCGTTGAAGATAAACCACATGTTTAAAATAGAATATAGTGGGCTTTTTGCTGAAACTTTTTCAGGTGATGTGAAGAAGAACATGTTTTTTTTCTGAACAATAATTTGCACACATGTTTTCATTATGACTGCAAATATTTATTCTTTCAAGCATTTCTTAGATATATAGTTGATGCTTCTCTCATCAACTTAGATTTTGGGAATTTTGTTATCTTCTGTTCTTTTTGAAGAATGCTAATGAGATGCATTGAGTCATGCAGATGACACATGTGGTCTCTTCAAGTTTACTTAGTAACTTCATGTAGATAAACAAGAAATTATGTCATGGTAATTCATTGACATCTGAAATAGGTGTTCTGGATGAAAAAGTTTCTTACATCTCTTGTCAGCTTTGATTTTGGAATATTTTGAAGAGATGGTTATGCAGATGACATATTTTGTTTGTTTAGCATTTGTCAATACTATCAAGGTCAGATCTTTTTCTAATTTATTTGCCAACATTAAAATAGTATATGTGTTGCCAAAAAAGTTTGAATACCTGCGTTGATAATTCATCAGACTGATCATGTATGTTGATTGTAATGAGAGAAGCCAGTTCGCCTCACATCATGAACATTTAAGACATTACTTATGCATGTTTTATTTGTCTTTTACCTATTTCTAACCTATCTTTGACACTTTGTTGTCATAAATTCTCAGCCTAATTGATTTGATGATAGCTCACAGCCCTTATATCTGGAACTACAGGCTGAAATGAGTGAAACAATATTGTTTAACAATACATCCTAACGTCTTTCACACATTTATAGGAAATTACCCGGTGGTAAGAATTTAGCTGGAAAGTTGTTTATCCTCTAGCTTAATTTTTAATGACTTCACGAAAATATCAACCAAAACAAGGGCAAAATCTGGAACAAAGCATTTGTTAAGGCAACATTGTGGCTTTTTTTTGGTCCTCAAAAAATTCAGGAATAAATTGTCTGTTTTTGGACAATGAAATCAGTTTTCAGTGAAAAAATTCAGTGTCACACAGTCTGTGGCAATTAAAGCTGGTAAAAGATCAAATAGTTTCAGTGGATATCAGAATTGATTGTGTTGTGAATTTGATTCCTTATTGATTCAAATCTTTATATTGGATTCCAGTATATACGACAAAGGATCTACAGATCACAATGCAGGAATTGTGTCCTTTTGAGTGTTCAGTAGAGTATTGGTTTCTTTACAAAATATTGGCTGTGTAGAAATGATTGCACTGATTGATATAACCCTAAACTTCCATGTTTTCCTCAGTTTACATGATCATTAAATTTTGTGTTTAGAACCATCTAGTTTTCGTATGTTAATTTTCAGGGTCCTGTTGACCTATTGATAATTTCTCCGCTCAAAACTGATGAAGTACAGAAGAGATTTTTTGTTGCATTTGCTATTATCAGATTTCAGATATTTTTTAAGTGCCAAAACATAACATTTTAACTTTCTAAGAAAACTAATTTCTTTGCAAAATGGATCAACATCCTTTTATTTGGTGTAGCTGAGTGATTATAGTGCTGGTTCGCTAACTAGGTGTTCCCAGCTTCGAGCCCAATGTTGCCTGAGAATGTTCATCAGGATTTTCCAGCCTGTTATCCCCTTGTCAGTGGTTCAAAACAAAAGGCTGGGCAAGGAAAGGTGTCTAGTCATTTGAATGGGGTAAAAAATTAGGTCAACCAGTATACTCGTTGGTATATATGCACATAGCACACTGCATGTCATGTATTTGGTTATAGAAATTATAATTATTTTTCAATAATTAGCTGTTTCATTATGTTTTTGGTTTGTACAAAGCCTGAAAAAGCTTTTAACTTTTAAGAATTCTGAAAATACAAAACTTTTCAAAGATTGGAAATACAATATCATTTGATTAACATTTCCCAGCATGTGTTTTTCCTATTTATAACTTTCTAAATGTTATGTGTTGGGTCACCATACTTTCTATGTGACATAATGCTGCCATAATTTCTGATTTCTGAAACCAGATATAAACTGTACCTCATTAGTTACATAATCTCACATTAAAATAATGACAGAGTAAGTGGAAATTGGGATGAAGTTTTGGAGTATATTTTTGCAATTTATACCTAGAATGTTTGTTTATAATTTCGCGGAGATGCCTAATTTAATTAATAATACTTGAACTTGTCTGGTTGTGCTTATTAATGTTAAACTTGATGGGAACCTCACTGGCAACTATTTTTTTTAGAATATGCATATTGCTATTACAAACAATAAAAATTGAAGTAAATCTTCTAAGATTTCTGTAATAAAAAAAAGAGTCTTTATTAATTTAATTAAGATGCCACAAACGTTTCTAAATCTTAAAGTGTTGAAAAACTTATAAATAATTAAATTAGTGACAAAGAAAAAACTTCTTTCTCTATGGATGTGATTAACCAAAGTGAGTTTTTTGCATAATTTATGGTGTAAAGTTTTGAAACTCAAAATCTGTTTGGGCAAATATTTTACTCTTGTTTCGGAAAGGTGTGCAAGCGGTCTTATCTGACATGCAAGGAGTTTCTGGTTTTTGAAGCCAGGGTAAAAAAACTGGCATTAACTTGACACAGGTAGACATCTTGGAATCTGAGGCACAAACTAATTTTGCATACTTGCTAGAATTTTATGTATTTGTTTTTGATTTGTGGGAAATCAAAAATTTTATGGTAGACATAGCTATACTGTTCAGGTATAACCGAATGTGTGTTCATGTTTCGATACAGCAAGCTAAAAATGAAACTAAACTTAGTAATCAAACATATTTCTGCTTAATCTTACAAAAGTTTTTTTTTTTAGGGCCAAACGCAGTGTACGTTTAAAAGTTCCATAAATTGTAGCAAGACTATAAAAACAAATTGTCTGACTTGATTATGCGAATAGGTGACATTGTTTGGAATTTAAGATTTAAGATAAGAAACGTTTTAGGAAAATGATTTATGAGATAAAAAAGAGAAGTCATGGTTATTTTGGAAGTAATATACAATAAGAATGCAGTCGAGATACATCAAGTTAACATCATGTTATTATTCATGTTTTGACGATGTTTTGTGTTGTCTCATCTAAATTCATTACCATGCATCTGAAATGTTATCTTTTCATTTAGTAGGTGGGTTTTTAATGTTCTGATTACTTTAAAAGATTACATTTATATGACCAACAATCATCTAATAAATGTTACATTTTATCATTCTTTAAAAAGATATGCACCCTGACCTTACTTATTATAGCACATGATACACAGGGGCCTGGTGCAGGATTTGACATGAGGCTATTTTCTATACACAATATCACACTATCAAGGGTCAGTTTCTCTTAGTTGGTGCAGAAAAGTAAGACATTAATTATTAGCCCTATTTCCTGTATACCTTGCTATATTGTATTTCAAATTTATGATCCAAATAAGGTTCCTAAAATATTTTCCAGTACCCTGTACTGCATATAGTCTTGAAATTATAAGATACATAACAAGTGGTTGCCATGCCCACATTTTACAAGAGATGGATAAACAACAAGCTAAGAAAAACATGAATTTTCAAACAATCAGGGGCCATAATCCAGTAAATAATGATCTGAAATGCGCGAATATCAAAAGGAACATGAGATCTATGGGATATAAACATACATTTTAAGTTTCATCAAAATTGGACAAAAATTGTGACCTCTAGAGGGTTACTTTTACACTATTTGTGTACAAGGAGTGGTCATTTTGTCGGGCAGTTTTGTTTTGATTTTCCCGAAATTCAAACTCAACCTTCATTATGGTGCAACAGTGATATATTTAAACGAATAGAAAGGGTCCACAAGCTAAAAGTTTGATTCCACCAAGTTATGGTCCGAAGTTCGCAAATATCAAACAGAACCAAGATCTTTGGGAAATAAACATATATTTCAAGTTTCGTCAAAATCAGATAAAAATTGTGACCTGTAGATAGTGTCCACAACCAAATTGTAGACAGACGGGCGGGCAGGAGCAACGACAATATATCTCCACATTAAAATGTGGGCATATGAAAGCTATGTTTAAGTAAAACACACCATAAAATAAAGATAACATTTACTGGGCAATAAAATTATTAATACTGATAAAAATAAATGGTCTTTAAACTCAACTTATAAAGAGAGGTACAGTAGATCGTCTATTAAAAATGTTGGAGTCTTTAAAAAGAAATGAAGCTTACACCATATGAACTAAGATACTGTTAATTTAACTAGATGTACCCATATTTTCAATTAAGATGGTGAAATATGACCAATGTTTAGTAGCCAATACAACAAATACCTCTACATGTTATAAGCATGCTTGTTGGGACTATCTCTAACTTAACGGATCAACTCAATCTGTCTGTGGTATCATTTAGAGTTTCAAATTTAACTATTCATACACATACTTACAGGTAATAAAGATTGAGAAAATCTGACTTAATACTTTAACCATGGGTATCTGTTTTAACAGTTTTTGTGAAATATGAGATAGTCTTGTGGGAGTAGATTGTTCAGCTTAGTTGTCATTAAATGCAGGTACCAGTAATGATGATTCATCATATTCTTGACATACCACCAAAGATGGGATTAAAAAAAAATTGTGCAAATTTTCTGCTTGTGAACTGTAAGTTGAGAACAGATTATATTGTCTGTATATTGTTTGTGCTCAGAAGATGATGAGAACTGGATGAAAGTCTTAAATAACATCAAATGTCTACTAAGAACCAATACTCAAACCCCAAGGACAGCTCAAATTTACACCATCAATCATCCACATCAAATATTTTGGTTTCACACTTGGTCTTGTTTTCACCATCATGCAGTTTTTTTTCTCAATGTTTGTTGATAACTCTAGGTCATGACCTCAATTTTCACCTGCTTTCTAAATATTGAGTAGTGGGGGGAACCCTTGAGATCATGCAGTCGAAACCACTCCTTCACACTTGCATGCCTTGGCAGCTGTACCACAACATTCTATTCTATAACAGACATTATAATCTAAAGCATAAACATCAGAACACTCAGCCCACCATACAACTTACCACTCCCGCACAGTTGGAGTAGAACAGTAGGACGCGTTAAACCCCATTTTATTTCATTTCCTTACCGCACCGAGATTTCCATGGGTATAACAGAAAAAGGTGATAACATCTTTATATCATAACATTGACCACATCAGTACAGTTTGATTTTCTTACAATATATATCCCATAATGCTCACTTATATTGACGAAATCTTAGAAATTTCAAGCGGAATGTGTCATATTTTGATTAACAGCATATATGTATCATGACATGCACTTACTCTTAAGCTGTAGTTTTTTTTTTAAGATTCAAAAAAATTCCCAGGGAATGTATCAATTCCAAAAGGATTTTAGCATAATGCCTTAGTATTGAGAAAAAAAATTAAGCACTTTATGTTCTCAGAACTCAACCACAAAGTTTTGATTCTAAACATTACCTTAATTTATTTTATCTTTTGATCATTAAATTTTAGGAATGTATTTTATTAAATTCGTGAATTTAATTTGGCATATTTCCTGGTATAAACCAGTTTAAACTTTTAAACACAGAGGACACTTTGTTTGAAAATATTTATCACGATTTAAAATTATATTTATTATTATTTATAGCCAAATATTAGGAAATCTGTGATTTTATTGCGTAAATAAACTCATTAACTGAGATAAAGAATATGAACTGGTAATATTATAAAATTATTTTATTCAGAGATCTTCAGGCCATTCAATGCCTAAAGAAGTAAATATATCCGATATCAGATGTCCAAGCTTGAAAATGACAATATTAGCAGGGGCGGATCCAGAGGGGGGGTTTGGGGGGGGGGGGGTCGAACCCCCACCCCCCCTGCTCAGCTACATAAATTATTTTGTAAATCAACACTTTTTATGAGAAAAGTTTCTCGGCCGTGTGCTTTATCCTTTATGGTCAGATGTGGGATAGGATGGGCATTCAAAGCATGAGATAATGATATAGACATCATGTGATATCACAATTAATGCTTTGCATCCATGAAATTGAATCCCATGCGGCAGGGGGGGGGGGGAGATACATTGTCTCAGGAACCTGGCAAACCCCCTCCTGCAAAAATTCCTGGATCCACCCCTGATTAGTTATGTACCTAACAAAATTTCAGGCACTGTGAATAGTACCTGTACCAGACATGTATTATAAGCTCATTATTACCACACTGATTTGACGAAACTTGATATATAAGCTTATCTCCCAAAGATCTTGGTTACTTTCGATATTGGCATGTATGGATTATGGTTCCTGATTTTACGAAAAATCTTGTTAGCTTGTTTACACTCTGGAGGTTACTATTTTTATCTGATTTTGATGAAACTTAAAATGTATGTTTATATTCCAAAGATCTTGGCTCCTTTCGATATTGCCGCATATCGGACCATAACTTCTTGGATCATGGCCCCAGATTGTACGAAAAATCACTTTGCTTTAGCTTGTTCTCTATCCATTTCTCCAACTCCTGCAAACACTGGGCATATCTTGGATGGCAACTGCTGTACTATAGATGCTGTGGTTTTCTTAATAAAATCTGATGGCAAGTAAGTGGTACCACTCTGTATTTTCCCTGTAATTGTGCCTCCAGTTGTAGGTAACACACAGCAGCAATATAATGCTAAAATAATAAATTCGATATACATTGGATTTTGATGAACAAACATAAAAACTCTACAGTTGTTCCTTTCAACTTAGTGGAAGAGAAAAACAAATGTTTCAACAATTAAGGTGGTGTTTTCATCGACAACTACTATGGCAAGAATTTGTGAATTAGTCGATGTTGTGCATATAATGTTACCCGTGGATACCCAATACATGAGAAGAAATAATGATTAGTCTACATTATTCTAACATTATGTTATGCATGCTTTTGTAGAGTTCATTGGACCTGATTCACAAAAATATTTTAAAGATGCAACTACATGTATTCCATTGGCTGAGAGTTGAAATCCTGGTACAAATTAAACTATTGGCCAATGAAAGGGCAGAAGTTGTAGAATATTCTAGTTTAAAGAAGCTAAATCGCTAATATTTGAGACCTAGAAATTGATACAAATGGGTAGCAACACATATGATAATGTAATATGAATGTATATAAACTGATTAACATTCAATCATTTCTGTTTTTACTTTAATTTCAAATCAGTTATGTTCGGCAAAATACATCAGAAGTCTCAATCAAATTTCAATCTCTAGCGACTGGTTATTGCAGTCTACATCCATAGTATTTATTGTGCATGCTCTCCAGATAAGAATATGACGTCACTGTTTGACATGACTCATGGAATGCCTAGCCTCGTTCTTTGAGTACCTTGTTACAAATGACGCGGAAACGTATTATGGTACATGATTCATGTACCAATGGTAAAATGTTTATTTTGTCTTAAATATTGGATTTCAGAAGCCCATCTATTCCTGGTAAGATCACAACATCAATGTTGATTTAAATTAACAAATAATTCATATTTTCAGCGTCGAAGGACTAAAATGCTTTCCTTGGCAGCTCTGTGCCCCCACTCTGACAAGTGGGAACTGGTCTTGTAGATACTGTTAAACATGCAGACACAGTTTACTACCTAAAAGATGTCTTACTTGTATTGCATGAAAATTTCCTTTTTGATATCTGATTTGTGTAAAACCTACGACATTAATCTGATATGCACAGGCACTTCTCAGTTATTCCCCTTTATGTTAAAACCCAAGATTTGAACTGCCAACAGAAGGTTATTTGAGGTCAATATCCAGATTATCTATCAACCAGAAAGTGTTATCCTCAATCGACCTAGACAAATATTGAACTAATGTCCGATCATATACAAACTTAATAATTTAATATAGCAATAATCCAACATGGAGCATGGCAACTGTAAACATGGACGCCTATTTTGCAGTTAATATGTCACATGTTGTCAACAACTGGATAATATTTAAGATAAATCTTCTGACCAACTGATTATCCCTTGTAATAGAAGGAATTTGACCTTTTTTCTTATTATTTTTTTTAGCTATCTTTCTTTCTTTGAGTTTTAATAGCAGACTGAAATCTGTAGCCATAAATTTTAGGATTAAACATATTTGTATTATCCTTGTTAAATGTATTCACTGTTATAAAGAAAAGTTCCTTGAAGGATTATTAGACAATCAGGTCAATCCACAAATCTTATTTTTTATATCTGAAAATTTGATATTTCTAATGATCAGGAAAAATAAGATTACAAACTGTCAACGCTATTTGAATATCCTTGTGTGCTATTGTCACATGTTGCATAGTAACCATGTTCATCTTGTCGTTGTCTTTGGAATTAATTAAGAGTCTGTCTTCAGTCAGAGCAGAAAAGTAGGATGTTAAGTCCCATTTCATTTCTACTATTAGACTGATATGTACTTTTTAAATATTTTTGTCATGATTAATTCGACTTAAAGAACAAATTTCTTCTTGTTATCTTTTAAATTGTAAAACAAATAGTAATTTGATGATCCAATTATTAGACAAAAAAAATGTTAACTTTCTGCACTGATCTTATTTTGGAAGCTGCTCTTAATAAAATTGACAGCAGGTGTCGAAATTTCCTAAAATAAAGAACACATGGTTATGTTAGATAACAAAGAATTCCAATACCCAATTCAAAAATAAGCCACTACAGACTAACATGCTATCTTTTTGAAGATAAGATTAATGATGAGCATTTAGAAAATGAAAATTATTTATGATACATTCAGGATCAGGTACATTACCAAGGTAAACATGACTGATCTGTTTTGAAACCTGTTCAAGACGAGGGTAAGAAATATACTTAGTATATGAAGGGCAAAAATAAGAAGTCATGAAAATATATTGATATGTTTGGAAGACTGTTTTCAGGTAAAAAAAAAGTTGTCGTAAGTGATCAATCATTGAGTACAACTCGTTTCTATTTCACTTTGAAAAGCAAAGAATTAGTTTTCTGTTGATGCAAGGATGCCTGAAAGTTAGAGACTGAGAATTTACTTGAAGTATTTGTGTTGTTTAAGCCAAAATGTACTTGTCTCTGAGCCAATCACTGATTGCAGATATTGTTTAGCTAATGATGTAATTCTTGTGTTCTTTCATTTCGCTAATAATGGTGTTGTTTTTACGTCCAAATGTAGGTTGTTGCACTTCTGAATAATAGATATTGTCCTAAATTTAGAATACATCAATATAACAGATCACAACAGATCATAAAAACTATACAACAAGGGGCATTTATTGTTTTAATTAGATCATTAGAACAGTTGATAAAATGATCATAGAAATGATTAATTTTTTATCGTAATGAATTTATTTGCTATTACTACAGCTTAATATGGCTGGGATGGATAGCTGGATACGCTTTAGATCATATTATAAAATAAGTCTGTCATTGAATCAAGCGACTTCTATTCGACAAGGAGAAGGGTTGCTTGCTTGTCCATCCTCGAAGATTTTCTCTGGGTTCTCTGGTTTTCTACCACTGCTAAAAACCCCTATGCGCCAGCAAATTATTGAAATAAAATTGGATGATATGTTAGCCACAAAATATCTCTCTCTCTCTCTCTCTCTCTCTCTCTGATTTTGATATTGATGTATGGTTTGTAAAACATGATTCGAATCCCCGGTTGTACGTGACAAGGAGTAGGATCGCAAAACCTTGTGGGTTTTCTCTGGGTCCTCAGGTTTCCTCCCACTACTAAAGACCCATACGCGCAAGCGAATTATTGAAATAAAATTAAACCATTTGTTAGTCCCGAAATGACCTAGTTTGTGTCGAGTGGACGTTAAACCCCATCTCTCTCTCTCTCTCTCTGTAAAACATGAATAAAACACAACTGTAGTTAGATCCAACCCAACTAGAATAACATTTGACCTGTTTTCATGTTTGCCAAAATCTTTATCTGTACAATTATTTTTGAGACTTGGTTAATTCTATTGGGGATTTAAATATTCTTTTGAACTGAAACGTCTTGAAAAATCTTACAGTGCACTGAAACTTCGGGTTTGGGTTTCACTAGTTCAAAGGAACTTGTTATATGATAATATCAACACCTGATTTTTTTGGCGTTAGTGGTAGAATTTGGTTATTGAATGGTTTATTATATTTATTCCTTATGTAATTAGCCAGAACAGGTGGAAGTGATTAGATGAACGACAAATCTTTTTCCCCCAGAATATAAGATTTTTCCTCCAGAATGTATGTGAGAGCAAGCTCATTCTCCAGAATTTAAGATTAGGTGAGAGAAAGATCATTCCCCAAAATTCAAGATTATGTCAGAGCAAGATCATTCTCCCGAATTTGTGATTAGATGCGAGGAAGATCATTCTATAGAATACAAAATTAGCTGAGAGAAGAAATTTTTATCCAGAATTTAAGATTATTTGAGAGCAAGATCATTCTCTAGAATTCAAGATTATGTGAGAGCAAGCACATTCTCTAGAGTTCAAGAGTATGTGAGAGAAAACTCATTCTCCAGGATTTAATATTAGATGAGATAAAGATCATTGTATAGAATTCAAGATTAGGTGAGAGAAAGATTATTCTCTCAAATGAAAGATTATGTGAAAGCAAGATCATTCCTTAGGATTTAAGATAAGTTGAGATAAGCTAATTTCCCAAAATTCAAGATTAGGTTAGAGAGAAGTTGTTCACCTTGAATGAAAAATTAGTTAAGATAGAAAAATCTTACACAGAATTTAAGATTTGTTGAGAGAATGTAATGTAAGCATTTTGCCCAGATATTAATGGTGAGAAAGGCTCAATTCCCATAATTCAATGTAAGATTAGGCGAGGGAAGATCATTCCCCAGAATGTATATTTACTTGGCAGTAAACTGAAATAGTCTCCCAATTACAATCCATCTAGACAAGGGGGGTTGGGTTGCTGAATGGTTAGCATGTGCGCACTGTACCATAAAGTCTGTCATATTGAGTCAACTGGCGTGGTTTCGAATCCCTGGTTGTAGGTGGCAAGGAGTAGGGTCGCCTGTCCAACCTGGTGGGTTTTCTCCGGGTCCTCCAGTTTCCTCCCACTGCTAAAGACCCCTACGCGCAAGCGAATTATTGAAATAAAATTAAACCATGTGTTAGTCCCAAAATGACTTAGTTTGTGTCGAGTGGACGTTAAACCCCATTTCTCTCCCTCTCTCCATCTGGACAATTTTGTTTTTGGTGTTTCTTTATTGGATAGTTGGTTTACTGATGAGGCTGGTTGTTGGTGTGTACATGAACCTTACCCAAGTAGACGGTTTACTCTTGGGTCATGTTGTTAGTTTTGGTTTACTCAGTACCTGAGTTGTTAGTGGCAAGACTTGATGTCTTACATTTGTTATTTGTTTACCAAAGTTTTACAGTAACTTGTGAATTATGTATTAATTAGTACAAGAACTACAATCGCTAGCTGATGCTATGTAGATCTTTGTCTAATTAGTCATCAGATTTAGAAAATGTTTCTCAAATTGTTAAAAGGATAAAAAAAAAAAAAAATTCCCATGCTATTTGGCAGCATCATTGCAAAAAGATATTGACAAAAAGCCTGTAAATAATTTCTTGGGTTTCGTTTTAGAGTTTTAGTGTTAGTAACTTGCTTGTTTCCATAAATAGTTTCTGAAATCATTCCAGAAATGTTGCAGAATGATACAAAAATGATTGCATATTACTTATGCAACAAAAAGCACAGCTGAATTCTGCCACATGTTTAGTTGTTGTTATGATATATAAAATTTAATTGTCAACATTTGAGAAATTATTAAATATTACATGAATTCAGTCCTATCAATTACAAGTTGACACGACTGACACATTGAAACTCAACATGATATCAACATCTAGTGATGTGGGAGATAAGGTGGTCGAATGAATGGTTTAACTTATGTGCTAACTGTGCTTTAGATCATAAGGCCTGTCATTGAGTCAAGTGGAACTAAAACCATCTCTCTCTCTCTGTGGAATGATTGAATCTTGGGGTTACTTTCCTATATACTCTATGAAGTTTATCTGACATGCAATAAGCCAAGTTATTTTGTTCCAGTAAGCAGACAACCGTTATATAAGTTTCCTGAAGATGTGCATAAGAGCTGTTTGTCGGGAGTAACCTGTAGCCACCCACACTATAAAACTGCCAAAACATTTATTAAATTGCTGATGATTTCGGCACCACTGCAATCAATGTTTGATAAAGATATTGTTTCTGACAGTTAGAAATTGGCAGTGTTTTGTTATTCAGGGTTCAAAAATTTTGAATAAGGAATAACAAGACAGAACTTGTTTCGTTTTTCCGGATTCAAATAAAATTATTATTTTTTCTTAGAAATTTCATATCATTAAAAAACACAACAAGGATTATATTTCATATCATTATTGTCCATTTTTTGTTTAATTGATTTGCAAGAAGGATGACCCAGCGATACAAAAACAACCCTCTTTTCACTTTTATGTCATAAAACAATCCATTTTGCTTTTCGAGCTTGAATAACGAATATCAAGACAAGACATGTTTTGTTATTCGGGATTCAAATTTGGATAGCGAGACAGAACTTGTTTCGTTTTTTGGGATTCAAATAAAATTATTATTTTTTCTTAGAAATTTCACATCATTATTGTCCAGGATGGGGGGGTTTGACATATATTCCTTTGGATGAGAAGAAAAACAGGGGGTCCTGTGTAGTGTGTATGTAAAAAAAACTGTGACAGAGGAAATTCGAAACAAGAGTAGGCTGTGGGGCCGCCGTCTGGGAAAAATTAGTTAGCCCAGTCAGTACGATGTTAAACCCCATTTCATTCCATATAGGCCTACTGCTGAGGCATCCTCCTTAGAAGTCTTTTTACAATACCAAATAACGAAGCACATTCTGTCTCGTTATCATTATTCAAACTTTGAATCCCGAGTAATGACACACCTTTTGTTTCGTTATTCACCAATAGCGGGTAACGATTTAACTTCACACTGCCTGAAGCACTGCTATAAGAGCATAATGCCCCCCAAACCCCACTGCATCACATATGCCAGCATTCATTTCCCTTTTTGGACATTAATGCATTAAATAGAAAGTGCTCACTCCCAAAATGTCAAAAAAATCTGAATATTATTCCTGAAATGTTGCCTTAAATAGATATAGTCAACCCCCTTTTAAATATTAAATTCTACCTGTTCTTCTATCCTGTGTGCATCATGTATTCAATAACTTACAACTACAGGACATGATATCTATCTTGACCTTATACAGAGAGGATTAAGTACATATTTATCATAAACAAAAAGTGCTGATTTTGTTTCACAAAGGTTTTATTCTCCTGTTACCATGAAATCATTAGTATTTGGCTAAGTGCCAGAATTGTGTGGGTTTCTATGCATGTTAATTTGGTGAAGTATATATATTCATTTACTGTAGGTTTATGGGTCAAAGACATTTATAATGAATCTACCTTATTTATTGCCTTGGAATAAAATGTATTTTCTCTTCTTTCTTTTGTGATATATATATACAGAGAGCTTCCTGCTATATATGTCTAGTTAAAAACTAGATAATGTAAAGGGAATTTGCTGAAAATTTCAGTCAAATTGATCCACCCTGATCCGAGTATTTACTGATTGAATTATGGGCCTAGCCTCTATCATCATTACTGAAGTCGGTACGATAAAAAACATAGTCTCGATTATCCATTTTTTTATTTAATGAGAAGCAGGAGACCGGGTTCTTATCCAGTAAATATCGCAGGCTAGCGATGCCATCGAGAGTTGATTATGGTATGGATAAGTTAATTAATGTCTAATTAATAATTTAGATAACATTTCAGGCCTAAAGAGAAAGACCTGCAATTGGCAGATTTAGCTCTTGCATAATGTATGTTTAAGTTCAACATAATGTTAAAAGTGTAAGTGCAGAAGGACCATGCCACTCACAAACAATTACAAACCTACAGACAGTACACAATTACACAGACACCTCAAACAAAAAACGCACATATCAGATCAAGTGAATGGATCCAAGGGTGAGGGTGAGGGTGGGGGTGGGGGTGGGTGGGGGGGGGGATTTAGCTGTAAGAGTCCACTGTGCTGTATAGTCCCGGCAGGCCTATAGTGACACAGGCATCACTCAAAATGAAAAACAAACTAACAATAGGGCGCAAGTCATGATTCAGACTACCGCCGACCAATACTTTTACCGACGACCGTCGTGAAATTACCGCCGACCAAATACTTTTTACCGCCGACCGCATTGTAATGACTTTCGATCGTAACATAATTACCGCTGACCAAATACTTGTTGCCGCCGACCAAATGCTTAATTATTCCTTGTTACCGCTGACTATATAAAATTAATTAAGTTATTAATATTAGTGACAAATAAATAGATTCGGTTAAATACACAGAGTTTGATAAAAATATAGATTTTATTATATATAAATATGGTCGACAACCCTAACCCTCGCACTAATAAAAGATAGGCCTAAAATGTTATTTATTTATAACCAGTAGCTGAAACAATCTTGATATATTTGCCCTTCAATATCTAAATTGTAGTTTTGTCCTTCCATATTCTTTAAAATATATATGAATGTTTTTCGACAGTTGTACGTGATTACACCTCCAATAAAAAATAACATTCTTGTTGTATTCCCTTTTTTTAAAAAAAAACAACAACCGTAAAATAGTCGGCGGTAACAAGGAATCATTCCTCCTACTGCTAAAGACCCCTACGCGCAAGCGAATTATTGAAATAAAATTAAACCATATGTTAGTCCCGAAATAACCTAGTTTGTGTCGAGCAGATGTTAAACCCCATCTCTCTCTCTCTCTCTCTCTCTCTCTCTCTCCTGGCTTAAAACCTGTGAATATTCTCCCACGTCATTTCGAACACTGATTACAAAAACCAGAAATGAAACTGGGTTTAACGTCCTACTTTTCTGCACAAACTGGGATAATGAAGACAGTTAATACGCCATGCAGGGACAATTGTCAAGGCAGCGGGGTTGCCGAATACTCTTCATCGATTTTCATCTGTCAGGGGTTCTTTTACGTACACGTCAATGAGTAGTAGGTGAATCATTAAGCATTTGGTCGGCGGTAACAAGTATTTGGTCGGCGGTAATTATATTACGGTCGAAAGTCATTATAATGCTGTCGGCGGTAAAAAGTATTTGGTTGGCGGTAATTACACGACGGTCGGCGGTAAAAAGCATTTGGTCGGCGGTGGTCGGCGGTTAAAAGTACTAAAAATGGCACATAACAAAGTTTATGTACTCTTTTAATCAATTAGATGTTTTCTCAATTAACTGTTAAATAATCAATCTGAGTGTATATTATTAGGGTGGATTAAGCTGTGAGGAATTTCACATTTTCCAAGAAATGCAAATTTTTTAATTATGCATACTTACTTTAAATTCAACAATGAACTTGATGTAAAATAAAGCATTTCAATCAACTTTCTATACAATCCCCTAACCCCTACTGTATTTTTTTTTCTTTAAAAAAAAATGTGATTTTTATGCCAGATTTTTTTCAAAGGATGGGCGTTAAAAGAACTGTGTGCCTAATGATTGCATCTTGATTTAGTAGACTCATTATAATAAAGATGGTAGACTTATTAAGTCGTTTTTTAATCTACATCAGGTGTATTATGATGTTAAAATAATTCTAGGTGAATGAGTTCTTTTTGCAAATACATGTTGTTTTTTTAGTCAGACTAATAAGCACATTAAATGCTTTCAACAGGTATTGAAAAAAACGGCAGTAGATCAATATACATGGCACTTAGCATCAATCCAACACTTTTGATGGAGCAAAAGTGCATATTTTCAATGCTTCAGTTTGGAGGAAATGAAATAAAATGAAATGGGGTTTAACGTCCTACTGTTCTGCTCCAACTGGGCTAATGAAGACCGGCAGTTTGTTAAAGGGCTGCAGTGGTTGGTTGGTAGCACTAAACAACAACCAGAATGTTTTGGTTCGATTCACAGAAC
This sequence comes from Patella vulgata, assembly GCF_932274485.2. Classification (NCBI taxonomy): domain Eukaryota; kingdom Metazoa; phylum Mollusca; class Gastropoda; family Patellidae; genus Patella; species Patella vulgata. Next base: position 14,753,977 of record NC_065885.2, read on the forward strand.
CTTCAGGCCTGGTTCTCACTTGTGATGGATGTTGAGTAATGTAAGATGGCTTAGATGAAAAACCTACGCTGCATGTACAAAACGGTGGTGAATGTAGAAAATTCCCATTTCAGTTTGAATTAGAAGAGTAGATTAAAACGCTGCATAAAAATAAAATTAATGTATGTTAAATCCATGCCATGGACCTATTATGCTTGCTGAACTTATTGTATCCATGTTCTGTTTTCATTTTTTCTTGTTATCAAAGTTTGATATTCTAAATTCTTTAAGAGGGCAAATACATTACAAAAAAGAGTGTAAAGTTTGTGATTATGCATTCATAGTTCATTATAAAAACTGTACTAAATTCTATGGAATGAAACTTTCCAACTAGCTTACCATATTTCTCAGAACTTTGCAACATGTTTCAAATATTATGCTGAATAGCTAAACACATGCATTTGGTGTTTATTGCCATAATGTTGCTACCAAACTAGCTGTGGATTTTATGGTGGTCTCAAATAGCGGAATTATATCTATTGCAAAGATAAACCATCACACCAAAATGACATGGTTTAATTATGTCTTTACCTGTTTTAACCTGCCATGGTACATTCTGCAATCAGATTTAGAATTTGTTAATAGTGAAAGAATCGTTTCACTGTGATATTTATCACAATGATGGTGCTGATATATTCTAGTTTGGCAGATAGTTATGTTCGGTTAGATTTTTTTTGCAATTTAAGAGTTTATAATATGACATTTGCAAAAATATATGAAAAAACTGTGAGGGCAATTATATTATTCTATTTCAGTAGCACTTAATTGGTGCAAGATTTGTCTTCATGTGTTACCTTACTTTACTAAAAGCTATTAGGGATACAACATATATGTACAAGTATAAGAAAAAGAAGAGTTAAAATATGACTCATGACTATGATAGTGCACTTTATTAATGAAAGTCATTCAAGCATTAATTTAAATAATTGGTTATTAGTTTTTGCGATACCAGCTGTTCTTGTACGGATGTAATGCATCAAGTTTAATCTTTTATGAGAAAAGAATGATTATCATTAACAGTAAGTCTCCATTTAATAGTATAATAACATATATTATAGTATAGGGCATGGGCAATTGGTGCCCATTCAAACTTGGTTAGAGCTGAAGAATTTGACTCAAGTTTGCAGATCAGCCTTTTGTTAATACCATGGTGTGGGTTGTAGAATGGCCAGTCATTGTCTTGCCTTGAATGACATTTTATCTCTCCAGAATTAATGCATACATTTTTTTTAGGAATAAAAGACCTTAATACTTTGTCATCCATGCTTAGCATCTGGTCCATCTAATTCTTCACATACTGGTCTCAAAAGTGAAGTGTTTAGAACATATCTGACCATTGGTATTTCAGCAACTCTCTATTGACATTCTCACCATATAACCTTCTAGCCAGGCCTATAATATATTATTCTGATAAATAATATTATGACTGGTTGTAAATAGTGGATGTAAATCAACACCAAACCTTTACTTCAGGTGTAAATAGACCTCTGTTAACACATCTTACTAGATACAATTATATATTAGTGTACATCAGTCACTATTGACCATCTCACAGACTCATTGTTAACATTGTAAATTTATACCACCTTCTTAAACATGTTCTTATTCATACAAGTGCTGCTTTCAAACACTTACTTGTGTGAACAATTGGTATAGGCTTTATTTCTTGAAGTATATATATATATTTGAAGGTGTTGGTAATGAACAGCCTTTGACAAATTGTAACTTGTCTCAATAATGTTCTTGTCTTTGTCCAAATATAGGGTTCGTTTACTTTGAATTTATATATTTGAAGGTTTTGTTGATAATGAAGGTTCTTTGACAGACAGTAACTTGTTTTGATGATGTTCTTTTCTTAGACCAAATATTTGTTATATATTGCTTTAAACAAGCTCTGAGTGTTGTTTTTAAATAGTTTACAGGTGATTTGGTGTTCAGAAATTTTTTCGCTGTTGTATCAGTGAACAAATTATGTGACATATTGTAACTAGACTCAATGTTGTTCATGTTAATGACATACCTTTTGTGTTTGCATCATTTTGCTTTTGTTAAGGAGAATCTGAAATGGTTAAGACTCACTCATTCATTGTGTTAAGTGCTTGTCAAATTATGTTCCACCCTTGCTCCTGAAATTACTTAATTTGTAAATACTGGGTGTTTATTTATCATCATCATCATCATACTAAGGTCTGTGTTTTAGTACTGACCAACATCTGATAGTTATTGTATACTTTTAAGATTAGAAGCAGATGCACATGTTTCAGGTAAACCTCTACTTGAAAGTGCTGTTGCCAATCATGCATATTTCTTCAGACAATATCTTATTATTCCCAGCTTAATCCACTCTAAAATGTACTTAAATTTATTATTTAACCTTTAATCAATGGTAGATAAATGCCTGGCTTGGATTTAATCAGATTAAGAAAAGGCCCATTAATGTATTTTATGTTACACATATAGGTGGAGCTGACTTGTTTATATTGGAAATTTTTAATTCATATCTTTGTAAATACTAAACAGAACTGAACCATTTTTAGACTGATATTCCTTTTAGTGATTCAACTTCATAATATTCTAGTTTGGAAAGGATTCAAAATCCCCCAAATGCTCAGTTTAACGTGGCATGGGAATATAGAGTTGTAGATTTTATAAAATTCATTGATTTCTAATTAAAATTCAATCTGCCAGTAACATAAAGTTAGGCTGACATAAATTTAAATTCAGTTTAACATGACATATGAATATATCGTTATAGATTTTATGTTATTAAAGTGCAGTAGTTTATGAGTATCTTATCTTATATTTGATAACATGGTGTGCATGATTTCTCATCATATCACAGCTCAATGTCATCACATTTTAAAAGGGTTTTAATAAACTCTTACTGCCTGCGATATGTCCTGTAATTGTATTATTAGTCTTTAGATAGTTGGCACTAACCACTATTGATATAATTTCTATATCTAGAGATACGGTAATAGTAAGTCAACAGTCTATTCGGAGAATCAACACACCAACACTTCACAAATAAAACAATTTTCTCTAATTAATTCTATTTGCTATAACTGATCTGATAAAATTACTCTATCAATATGGATAGCCGATGTCTGCTATGAATTAATTAATTCAACTATTTCATTGCTCGATTTGTTATGAAAGACAGCACACTGAACCACAAACTGTATAAAATGTGTGTGTGGAATATTCCTGACATGTCTAGATGTATTCCAGGTCATGACAATTTTGTAAAAACTGATGATTTCAAATTTTTACAGAGTTATGAAGGAAAAAATAAGTTGATATGTCATAAACTCAAATTGAACTAAAAAACCATACCATATGACAATGTTTTAATGTAACTCCCTTATATAGTAAAGCTACAAGATATTAACCAACCAGTATTATTCAAATAAAATTTACATTTATGCACCAACTTGGCTAATCGAATAAGGTCATACATCATGCAGTGTGCTATGATGGGAATTTTGCCTTGACATGGGGGGATCTTTAACATGTAGCCAATGGTATACTGGTGTACTCATTGACGTTTTATCAATGAACCCTTAAATTGGTGTAGATAGGTAGCACATTAAATCCCCATTCCCTTTTCTTTATGAAAAACACTAATATAATTGTAATGTGTCTGTGTTTAAAGTTATCTGAAGTACTTTTATTATATTTCTAATTCATCATAATCATCCACTTTGCAGCTGTTGATGTCAGTCTTAGTGGGTTTTTTTTAACGTGTATTGCATAATTTAATACATACATTGTGTTGGATTGCATTAACTGGCATTGCCACATTAATTCCTACATAAAATTCAGAGGGGTGAAAGATAACATTTTCAGTTTTGGAGTTGTTTTCTGGAAATTCATAGAAATTGAAAGAATCTATCGGTATTAAATATTGGATGTAGTGAGTTATGTTTTAACTCGAAAATAAGATAAAGCATTTAAGATAATGTGAAGTATCAGTTATGATGTGTTTACATTTCTGAAGTTAAATGTATGTGTATGTCAGAGAATTACCCCAGCAAAAAAAGTTCAGGAATTGATTTCACAGCCTTTTAAAATTATGCCAATTTTTTGACAAAAACATTTGTCAGGGAGATCTTTTCAAGAATGCATGAAGACCTTGAGAATTACAGCACTAATTATTATACAATATTGTGTCTAGAAATTCAAAAAGTTAATTTGACCTTAAAGGAGCCAAATCTCTAATCTTTGGCACCTAGAAATGGACACAAATAGGTCACATCTGGTTTATCCAGTCTACACTGGTAGTATTCGCATGTGGAATATGTTTAGCCTCGTTCATCAAGTCACTTCATTACAAATGGCACTGAAAAGCATTCTGGCACGCAATTAGTGTGCCAATTTTAAAATGTTCATTTTGTCTTAAATATTGGATATCAGATGTCCATCTTTTCCCGGATAACAACATCAATGTTGATTCAAACTGACCAACAGTCGTGTTTGCAATACTGAAGAATGTGGATGATACTGAATTAGAGACTTAATGAAGGAATAATGACCTGACACGGACAACTGTCTTGTCATTCGGATGGGACAGAAAATGAGATCCCCTGCACACATTCGCTTGCACGTAAAAAATTCCTTGGCAGTTGATATTTGATATAAGAGTAGGCCATATCGCCGCTGTACGGGCAAAATTTGCCTCATAGCACACTGTATGACATGACCGCCTTCATTATGTCAGAGCAGAACACATAGGACATTCAACCCCATTTCATTTCATTCCTTTAAGTGTCAACTACATCGAGGTACTTGACCCTTTTGGTTTAGAGGGTTCTGTGGATGTTGCCATGTTTATAAAAATATGACCAGCAAAAAAGGAATGAATAATATATGGAAGGTTGCATGTAGAATTTTAACACATAACATATACCAAATGTGGGGCATGATGAAATATTTAAGTGCCCACTATTACATTGATAAATTGAATGGAATGAACTTATCAGGGAGATTTTAATAAGACTTAACATGGGGATCAAGTACTGTAACTACTGCTGAACATTGGAACAATTTGAAACGTATTATTCATTTTTATTTTTATTACAGATGTCAACGAATGTGCTGTAAACAATGGTGGTTGTGAAAAAGGATGCTGCAATACGATTGGTTCTTTCATATGTAAATGTCCAGCAGGTTACAATTTAGCTCAAGATGGACGACGGTGTCGAGGTTAGTTCCCATGTGCACTTTCTTTAATATAGGCATGGTATTAGAATAATTATGTAGGTCTTTGTTTTGATAGTCAGTTTGGAGCAGACGTCACACACCTTTCCATTCCAATAGTTATTTCAAAGTTAAATTACAATGTCATACATGTAATTTGAAATGGAAAAGTAGCATATTGTGAAGATCTTGGTTAATGGTCATCTCAATATTGATAGCAAATCTTAAAGCAGCACCATTACAGAATTAGTCTTGAAACAGCTCATATTTATTGCCTCACAGTTTCTACAGTTTGGCCTTGCATAATAGTGAAACCATCCTTAGAGTAGAGTACTATGATTCTAAAGAGCATTCGTCCTGGTAACTACCTATCCCAATGTAAAAAAACAAACTATAGAGTACCTTTAGATGGTAGTCTGACGTTTTGACCATAGCAGCATCAGTGGCTGAAATGCTGTACATTCAATTAGACAATTAGAAATAAAGTGTAGTAGGATATTTGATGTGTGTTTTTTTAGTCAACAGACCTTTATTTATTAGATGTAGATACAAGTAGATATTTTTTTTTGGCATTTGTTTATCTAGATGTTGATGAATGTCGTAATCACAATGGTGGGTGCCAGTATAAATGTGTCAATACGGACGGTGGCTTCACCTGTGAATGTCCAAGCGGTCAACGGATACATGCTGATGGACGATCATGCATTGGTAAGGTTTCTTTTATCATGTCTATAGATATAGTAAGTTATCATATACCTGATGTTAAAGTCAGAGAACATTGTCAGGAATTTGAATTGCTAATTATTTTCGCTGCCTTAATGTTAGTTTATAATTCATTTCATGTATGTTACGTGATGGACAAATAGTGTTGATAAACAGGACTATTTGAATTAAAGAACTAAAGGAAATCATCCAAACATACATGGTGAATGCACGATGATGTTAATGCAGCATCTGTGAAAGGCATTGCTCATCAAAGCTTTTTGCTTTAGATGCGTACAATTGATAAGGCCAAACCAAACTGAATTTTAAAGTTTGTTTCTTTGCGGTGGGGAAAAAATACTTTGTTGCTTGCAAAAAAATCTTTTAGTACCTCTTAAGTTTTGGAATATTAAACAAAAGATTATTTTAAGAGACTTTGGTGACTATTTATTTATCAAGACCCTTACCTAAAAATTAAATTGTTTTGGCCTCATCATGGAAAATTCATAAAATAAAATTCACTTACATGTATCTTCTATCTTCAGTAAAAAATGATCATTTTAGAAACACTTTTTTTCATACTAGTACTATACATATTTCTTAGGAAATGATTCTAATTATTTAATTTGTTAAATATATGGTTTGTTCTATGCCTCATTTAACTTGCTTGTTTCAATTATTATTATTATAACTGATTATAAATCAATGTAATTCTCGTCTGAAATTTATGTATTAATCATTTTGCCATGTAGGAAATTGTTACAATTTGTTATTGAAACATTATCAATTACTTTTCATATCATGATCTCATAAATTTTATCAGCATGAGATATGACTTCCTTAGATATATTATTTTGTATAACTTTATTGGCTTTATAAATGTTGTTTTGTCATTTTCTCATATTACATAAACCCTATCATATGTAGTTTCTTTTCTGACATATTCAGTATAACTAGTACATCATTTATCTCAAGGCAAGGCTTTGGTTGTTTAGTGGGGTTAGGGAACATAGCCCATAATTATGATCCTTGGATGGGTTCTAAAGAACCATTAGGATTTCACAAGCTAAGTTCCCACTAAGGGGGCGGGGGAATAATGACAACTAGTTGAGTTGTTAGTGTCAACAATAGCAGTTCAAAGAAGATTTGTGTAAAATCTAAGAAACCATACAAAGCAAAAATGAACATACCTGTATTCGAGTCGGAAGTATTGTGGTAACGAAGTGTTAAACACCTGTTCCTTTTTCATTGATATTTCTCAACACAAAACTTTATTTTAAACAGGCTATAATGGTACAGAAGGCAAAGATCCTAAAGATGGTAAAAATATTTTAGGCACTTATTAGTTTTAGGATCTGATTTGTGTGTATTAGTGTTTTTTTTTTTGTTCAATATGATTTAATGACTTCATTGAGTTCGAGGATAATTCATGATTAACAGCCAAGAAAGTATTTATTAATAGGAGCTAGGAGTTAGTATCACCTGTATCAAAGTAAAATAGGCTTTTGGTAATACCAGTTAATAGGTTTGTTAATGATATTAGATCAATTTTGTGACCCAAAACATGATTTAAAGGATTGCAATCACAAGTTCCATCAATAAATTAGTCTGATACGACTGACAATCGCACAGTAGAGGAGATAACTCCACTTGATCAAGTATTTGATCAATTTTGCAACCCAAACAGATTTTAAAGGATGGCGATCATTAGTAAGTTGAATCAGTAAATTAGCATGGTATGAAATCGCGCAATAGAGGAGATAACTTCACTGGTTTAGGAATTTTCAATGCGGTCGAACAAGATTACAAAGATTATTAGAGAATATAGGTCTGACAGTACTGGATATCTTTGACAACAATATCGTCTTCTTCTCTTTTTTTTAATAGACAATTTGTAGGCTTAGATTTTGCACTCTTTCTTATTTTCAATGAAGAATTAGTTGTAGTTAACCGTAGTGTAAAAATCTGTTACATCACAATCCACTGGCATCTACACCAATTATTATAGAAATTACACTTTATTTACTAGCAGAGCACCTGCATTTTATTGCACATTATATCACATCTTTTTAGATTAGAGAAAAGCGATGAATTTAGTGATCATGTTAAATGCTCATACTCACCAGATATGAAAAAACCTGACTGAATATTGAACTTCTCCAGACATGAAAAAGCTGATTTAACATTGAACTTCTAAAATAATGGGGGGGGCTTAGTGGGTAAGACGCTGGCTCGCTAGCCTGTAGGTCGGGTGTTCGATCCCTGCAATGGCCGAGAAAGTTCATTCAGGTTTTCCGGCGAAGTTTCCCCTTTTTAGTGATGCAGGATGGAGGGTCTGGCAAGGACAGCTGTCTAGTTGTTCAGATGGGACGGAAAACCGAGGTCCCGTGTATACATTGGTGTGCACGTAAAAGATCCCTTTGCAGTTGGAATTCGATATAAGAGTAGGCCGTAGCTCCGCTGCCCGGGCAAAATTCCCCTCATAGCACACTGTATGGCGTATGCCCATCTTCATTAGCCCAGGTTAAGAGCAGAACAGTAGGATGTTAAACCCCATTTCATTTCATTTCTAAAATAGTGATGATTTGTGATAAATTCTGACATTTTCTCAAAAGTATTTCATATATACATGAGTTTGTGAATGGTAGCTGTATTGATTATATTTATTGACGGTTTATTTTCATGGTTTCAATCAGCCAATTAATTTACCTATGTCAAGTTGAAACATTTGAAAATTAAATTCTTTAGAATTTCAAAATCGGACCTTTTCCTCTTTAAAATTTGAAAATTAAGTGAGGTGAAATAAGACAATATTACTGATTTTATCAGCATTTCAATCACTTCTTATAAATCAAATTAGGCTATTTACATGTTTATGAAAAGTCAACAACAACTAGCTTATTGATAATCAACTCATCTGAAATCAAACTCCCCATTGATCAATGATTTCCCTCTCACTGTTTTTATAAGATTAGACTTCATTTCCTTGAGACATGCTTGATTGACTAGAAACATATAGTTGTATTGTCTTTTTCTACTGGATAAAAGTCCAACAACAGTCAATGGAACAGACAACAATATGATTTCAGTTTATTAAAAATGAGCAGGCACTTGGTAGGAATTCCAGCACTATTTAAAGACGATTATGATTACTGTTGAGTCAATGATGAAAGTTAAATGCAGTTATGACACTAATACCCAAACAGGATGGGCATCTAGGGTAATCATAAAATTGCTATGGTCGTGAGGGAAAATTGTTGCAGACTGCTGTTAAAAAGATATCATAGAATAACCTTGTTCACAACCTTTATAAACTGGTCACCAGTTAATCAACATGCATGCCTCCATTGACACCACTTGTACACGTATTACTAAAAGATAGATATATTGATGCTGCAGAATCAAAAGGTTGTATACAGATTTTGCTAATGCATAACAGTTTAGATTCATGCTATTGTACAAAAGCTCTGTTTCTGAAGAGTCAATTTTGTAAATTATGACAGATATGGCAACGTATTCAATAACCTATATTTAGGACTACAGTAGGTGCTTATAATTTATGCATCTTTTATTTTTTGATAAGAGAAAATGCAAACTTTACAAATATACATTCTGTTTTTGCTGAAAATATTTTGTTATTGAAAAAGTGCCTTTGAGCACTAAAGATGCTATTGGAAACATGATAATTCACTCTGGTATATGGTACTTGCATGTGTGACAGAAGCAGGATTGATTCTATATAGAAATCACTAATCAGTAAATCAACATACTATTACATCAGAGAAAATATAACTACACGAGTCCTATATTAAGATAATCAATATGAAACCTGCCACTATGAATACTACTATGGCCTTTCTGTGCCGACTTTGACAATACGATTTAAAGAAACTTCAATTAGTTATTACAGGATTTCTGTGAAAAATTCCAAACTTGGCGGCTATTATGGATAATCATTCTATATCTAACTATGTGGACACTATAATACATATACCATACTTTATTTAGAGTTAAAGACAATCAGACTATAGCACTTCATCTTTTGATGGGACAGGGATGACTGCAAAATAAATTTTGTCAAGGTCCCAGAGTTTTTTTTTTAATTATCTGTGTCTGGTTTTAAATCTGAAAGTACTGTTGATGATTTCCAATAATTACCAAATTTTATTATATTATAACTTATGGATTGATATTGTTTGAACTTTGTGATGGTGTTCATTTCCCTTTAAGATAAATTTATGCAATTCCATTATTAAATGTAAAGTAATGTAAGGTATAGAAAAGTGATAAAAATTTCAGATAACATATAAAGCCTAAAAGGAAAGCATTGTTGGAATATTTAATCTGAGGTTCTAATAAAACTATCTGTATTTTAGAACAAAGACCTATTCATGGAACTAAAGAGTATAGTGGTGGATTTTATAGTCCAGTCTTTTTTCGCACTTGAAAAAAATATTAATGCTATAACTTATAATTAATCTATTTTTGCTGGTGTAGAATATTTTCATAAAAAATATCAATGTTTTAACATAAAAGTAATCTATTTTTGCTGATGTAGAATATTGAAAAGGAAAATTTTCCCAGAACTAGATGATAATGAATGACTCAAATACGAATTTGGAAAGCTGCATCATGATTATATTTTCTAGCAATTGTCTGAATTTTTTATTTTTAGCACAATTGTTTTGAACTAAAATAAATCTATAATTGCAGATATGGAATAATTTTGGGGTGCAAAAATCAAAGAAAAAACCCCAAACAAAATCCAAGGATCAGAATAATTGTTATGGATAAATTTTTTCGGATAATATGGATTCAGTAATTTATGAGCTAAAATTCAGGAAATCTGCAAGAGGATGTAATTTGAAATCATTACTTGATGTCATGATAAATATAATTATGGAGTGAAAGTCAATCCGATTTAATTTAATTATTTTCAGGGGTTTATGATTTCGTGATCGTGAAAAGGGGGTTGGGTTTTGGAGGTTATTTTGGTTGAAATAATTACACAAATCTTGTTTGAAGCAGGCTGGTTGTAAATTTAGGAGAACTGTAAAACCCACATTAGCCATGGTTTATTTGCACGATCAATGACTGAAATAGTTTTTGATTTCTGTAACCGCCAAATTATTTAACTTGTCTAATCTTTGAATGGTATAAAATCGATATTAATGGATATTGGGTGATTTATAGATTTACCCTATCAATGCTGACATTAAATACTTTCTCATTAAAAGTAAACACGATACCTCATTTACCTTTTGTATTCATTCCAATATATTCCAGTTGATTGTCAAATAAAAAACGAAATTCATGTACGCTTATCGATATCATTTTCAAATAATGGTTATCACGTCGTTCAGCATATTTCTACAGCCATTACTTAGAACAAAAAAGCTCGCCTAAGCTTTAATTGAACAAAGAGATTTATTGTAGGAGAAAAATCAAGTGTGTGACGGAATTTTTTTATTTCCTGTGCAAGAATCAATATTTATCAATTAATGTCCGTGAATGAATGATAAGCTAATAATGACTGATATTTGTTGTTTATCGAGTAGAACAATTTACAAAAGAAAAGAGTGATTGATGGGCTGGATAACAATTTAGATTTTGATTGCTTTAATTATAAAATGTAGTATGGGGTTAAGGGACTCCATACAAATAACAGACACAGGGTATTAGATTTCCCAATGAGTTTACTTTTTGTAACGGGTGTGACCACTGAAGAGTAATTGTGCAAATACTTTAATTAAGTTCTGAGGAAGAGAGTACATATTTGCTCCATCAAAATCATATATTACAAAAGAGAAATTGGATGCACATTTTGAAATTGACCATTTTTCCCCTACCCTTTTAAAATCATAAATAGTATCATTGCCCCAAACCAATACAATTTTTAGTTCTTTGAGGTCGAGAGTGGCTGGGTGGGTGAATGGTTTTCTCCAGGTCGTGCAATTTCTTAACACTGATTGTTTTGTTGTTCATTCCCCAATTTCCAGAAACTTACATTAATGTTTTACATTTTATAAATGTGTTCTTTATCAAACAGGACAGTCTATATTAATTTCCTGATGTTAAGTAAAGTAGTGGAGACACATTTTATGGCAGTACATGTATATTAGTAGTGGAGCTACATTGTATAATTATTAACTTTTAGTATTGATCATTATAGTAATCTTTTCATTTTATCCATGCTACTTATTCATATTTCTGTATATATACTGCTATATGTTGTAATTTAATTATCGTTATTTAAATTATATATTAACATTAATATTAATATTTGATTTTCAGAGGAAAACAAGATTGCATACCAAACAATGCCAACTGTTTTGACGAAAGGGAGTGCTAATGACCGGTCACGTTATAATACTAATGAGCCTCTTTCAGGGGGTTATGTAGACCGGTATAAGCCCGATAGATATGCTGTCGGCAGGTATCAGGACAAGCTTTTGACGGCAGGCATTGGATATCAGAAAAATCATTACCGTTATCCTATACACTCTAACACGATACCCAATACCAATGATTATTATTATCCGGATAGAACCGTATACAACCGACCCCAGATACAGTATGGCCGTCATGATAATCAAAATGTTCGTTATGGCAACAGAAACCAGAATGTATACCTTGACAGAACTCGTGATCGAAACCGTTACACCAACCAGAACGTTGATAGAAACAGGCCGAGAATTCAATATGGTCGTCAACCAGCTTTAAGACCAGTTGTTACTCCTGCACCAACGCATGCACCAACTCGTGCTCCAACTCCTGCTGTCACCAAAGCCCCTGTGAATGATTATTATCGTAGATATCAACTCCAATACGGTCGAGATCGTAATGTTAAACCATTGCCCACTCCCAAGCCAACACCACTGTCTGATAATGGCAACCCACTGTATGGATCGGAGCTTGAAGGACCGGAAGAACATAAGGACATGGATCGTGTGACAACAGCTCCACACAGAAACCAGTTTAATGGTACAAATTTTCCCAACATTCCCCTGGGATCAAATGATCCTATTGCATGTCCCTTAAAGAGATTTCTTAGATTCCTGTAAATTATCAGTTTTGATTCTACCATATGTTGGATTCCTTTATATTTTACAGTAGATGAAAATTTAATCACATTTTTTAGAAATCAATTTCTTAGATATACATTTCAACACCTCAATCATTTATTGTTTCATTTGCAGGTTAAATTAATTTAAACTCCCAAATTATTTCCCTCTCATTTAGATACTTTTAATTGCTTGTCCACATTTACTAATATTTTCCTAGTTTTTCATTTCTTTAAATAATTTAGGTAATTTTGTATTTTTATTTTCTTTCCAGTGTTGCGACCTCCACCGCGGAGCAGCAAACCTAGTTTGGCTATCATTGATATGAAAGTGAAGGGTAATCATCAAGTGGATAGCCCCCCTTCTTAACATCAATTTAACTGATTCTTATTTCTTGGAACATTCTAACTTCACATGACTGTGTGGTTTTACCTACTTTTATTCATAATCATATGTTCCACACTTTTGTAAATATATAGAAATTGATAGTTCAGGGCCAAGAAAACTTTAATAAGAATCTAGAAATACCAGAGAACTGCACAAATTTCAGATCTGTGCCCAATCAGCTGCATATGTTTATTAAGTTATGTGGAATTTTATGTCCAGGAAGTAAGAACAGTTAAGATAACTTAGTTTGGGCTTGGCTACAATTTGATGTCCTATAGATCAGAATTGATAGCATTAGGATCATAATCCTCTGAATTCTTTTGTCTGGCTATAATTAGGGTTGAGTTCATTCTTTGAATTAGTTCTTGAGTATTTCTGATCTGACTTCCGATCTTTTTAATGTTGTGAGCCTGAAATAGCGTTAGGCATTTCCATTCTGTCAGTTCTTGTCTTCTGTTTCGACTAGTAAAATTCAGAATCTCAAACTGCCAACATTTAACTGTATTCCTCTCAATGCACTAGTTCAGTTTCAATATAGTACATACATGTTAGAAAATCCGAATTGTTATCACTTAAATGTAGTCATTTACAAAATTATAGCGACCATTTGTTTTCTGTTCAAACATGCAAAATGAGAAGTGGTATCAGGTGTTCTAGAAAATGGTAATCAAAGATCACATTCTGAGTTTATTCCACATCAAATTGTAGATTTATGCTGAACTTACTTTACATGATTCCGTTGCACTCTAATTTTTAAGTTGTTGGCCCCTGCATATGTTGTACCTTTCTTAATTCTAACACAAAATCACAAGAGTTTTACTGGATGCCTTCACAAATCTAGGATAACTGGTTGTAGGTTTATACAGAAATAAGATATATAGCTTCATGATCTTTAAAATGACACTTTTGATTCACCAACACCTTCACCAAAACTTGTCCTTCCTGCACTAGGAGGTTCCTCTGCAAATTACGGTTTCTTTTGTGTTAAAATACTTTTTAATGACCTGATGTCTTGTTCGAAAACTGTAGACTGAGATATGCTTTCTATACTTTATCAAAAAAAAAGGTTTCCCAGCACCTTTGGCTCACCCAAAAGTCAGATTTTCAAACCATCAAATTGCAAGTGCACAATGATATCTTTTATTTTGTCCATTTTAATTTCCCAGATAGTATTAGCTTTTTCATGTATCACTAATATTTCTGTAAGATTTCACACATTGCAGAGTTGGGAGGTGTAGGTGAAACAGGGATGTTCAGTGAAGTCTTTGGTCTGAATGTTATGCTATGAAGGGATAATAGTGGGATTCATTGGGTGTATGCATTAGCTGCAAACAATAAAAAATTGCATTCTGTAAGAAATGTTTTGAGGTAAAGCGGTTATTAGCATCTTTCAGCAGGTTGAGGCCATGTTATGATGAATGCTGTATATAAGCTGAACTACATGTAATGTCATCTAGAAGTCTCACGAACAATGAATATGTATATCTGCACTGCATGGCAACTATTTAACCTATGATTGTATCGCTAAACAACAACAAGCAATGATGGCAGAAAAATTATTTCCTTATTGCAGTCAGTTCAAGCACCAGCATCACACAAATGATGTACTTGCACGACATATGTTGGTGACACTGGGTTTCATTAGGTTTTTGGATTAAGAATGTAAACTTAATGAATGCATACTATTTCAATAATAATATTATAAAAATATGGCTGCCTTATGGAAATTGGGGCTATTGTGTTACGATTGGGGGTGGTGTGAATTTTATGAATGCATACTATTTCAGTAATCTTTTAAAAACTATGGCAGCTGTATGAAAATTGGGGCTATCATATTAAAGATGAGGGTGTATTTTTACTGTAAGGGAGGTTACCAGTACCCTACATGACCTCCATGTATAAGTTATTTTCTAATGATAGTTGTAGTCCTTCTTGACAATATACATTTCAAAATCGTGATTCATTCTGAAATTGAAAATGCTTAAATTCGAGTTTAAAACTAAGACATTAGGGCAGATGTTGGCTCAACATTTGGTTAATGTAGCTTTTTTGTGAGTTCAAGGCCGTATTAATGTATATTTGTATTACTATGTCATTCAAGAAAAAAGTTGATCAAATTTACTCTGAAAATAATTTAAAATTGCAAAAAGCTCATATGTCTTCATGGAGCAATAAACATATTTTTCTGCAAGCATCTAGAAAAAGTGATATATTGTAGGTGTTGATATACACAATTGTGTATAAGTTTCTAGACTGCATCCATCAAAACAACAACTGTAAGACTAAAGATGCATGATCAATCATTTTAATGACCTAAACGTGTTTTTAAGTTTGAATAATAAACCAAACGTAATCCTAGATTTTTGGGCAGCTGAAGGTAAGACTCTTGTTCAAATTTCTTTTTGTTTCAGACCGCGCCCTTACTCCCTGGCACCAAACATTGTTTTGTTGCATTTGGCATCATGCTCTTGTTTTGTTGGGAAATCTGTTTTTCTAAGTCTTCATCTGTTATTGTTCTGTTCTTTTATTTAAAGATATTTATATTCTGTTGTTTTCTCTTTAAACTCGCCTTTCAATCTCCAGCTTTTCCATAATTTCTTATTTAAATATGGAACCTTGGTCTCTTCTTGAGAATGGCACTTTTTCATGGCATGATTTAAAGAGTTCTTTCTTATGGTAAAACCCATTTTTGTGTATCAAAAATGGGTACCAAGACAGACTTTGTCTTTGATTGGCAACCAATTGCAAAAATAATTTATCTTTTATAAATTAAGAAGATTGATTAGAAATTTAAATTGACCGCCTACTGACAACTGTATCAACATATCTTTAAATTAAATGTTCATTTCACATGTTATATCATCTGTAGCAGATATATTTCTAACAAAATTTGCAATTGTTGTAGTAGTAAAAATTAGACAAATGTACATGCAGATTCTCGAGGGCTTGAGTGAAAACTTTTTTCTCAGTTGGAATCTGATTAAGCAAAACTGTCAAATAGTTAATGTATGAATAAGAATTCATCATTGTTTTTCATTTATTTTTATTTGTCAAACGTTTTCGACTTGAATTTTAAAGAAATATAATTTAAGCATGAAAAACAGAAACCTAGTTTCTCATGTCTTGAAAGAAAGTGTTTAAGGATGACAAATGTTTATTTTTAAAGTAAATTACTCAAATAATGGAAAGAAAACATACCAGGAGCTTACTGAATGTTTTATAAAGTTACTACAAAAGCAAATTTTGATAGAAAGCGTGGCAAATGACGATGGTGACAATTTAAATAAAGATAATATTTTGTTTAATGTTCATAAATCCATTAAACTTGAGAACCCTTTTATGTTATATTTTCACTTCTGTTACCAAGCATCACCACATACTCCCTTATTTCATATACAGTCCATGTGTTATTTTTCTGCATCACAGATTTTTGAAAGGATCAAAAATATTTACTGCAGATATTTCATGTTTAACTTTACTAATATATTTTCATATTTCACTTATCTTTTGGTTTTCATGTCCCATATTTTTAAGTTTTTATTAATCTTTAATTTCAGTTATTGTCGAATATCATCATCAATAAATGTTTCATAGTGTTAATTTATGTTTTTTTCATTGTTTTTATTTTGTGTTCTACATTGTGTTCAAGATCATGGGTGGTATTTGTTTTCCTTTGGTACACTGTTACAAAAGCATTTCATACATCACCTCATCTTTGAAGTCAAAGCCAGGGCATTTTTATGTTCCAATACCAGCAAGATTAAAAACTACCACAGTTTGGTTCAATTTTTACACAGATTCATAAATTTCACATTTATTACTTTGTTAGAAATAAAAATCTGATATAGATCAATTCCAGATTTTTTTCTCAAATGCATGCCTTAAAATAATTGTTTTGTCTTTGCGATATTGGTTCATTTCTACACTATTTAATAAACCATTCTCATGTGGCACCATTCTCATTAAAATACCCTAAAGTTCCAACTTTTTAAATAGCACATTAGTTAATTTTAGGATTATCCAAAATATTAGACCAATGGCTATGGAGTTACTTTTTAATTGAACACCAATTGCGCTTTGTCTTACACACAGTTAGCGAAGCGTTCAACCTAACGCACAGCGCTTCACAGTAATCTGTGTTGTATTGTCGATGTACAATTTCCCAAATTCCTGCATAACAAACTCGTCAACTTAAAGAATAACTGCATGACTATTTGTTTACATAAATATTTTATGTTATTTTAATTTCCGTGATAATTATTTTCCTAACATTGCTATTCAAATTTTGTTTTTATTTTCAGTTTTAGTAGAAATGTTTAATTATTATTATTTCCTTGTTTAACCTTTTTATTTGTATTTAGAGTCAAATTTGTTTTGTCTGATAAAAAACCCCAGACAACATTTAAATTAACCATGTTGGACTAATATAAATGACACCCAAGCAATTGTGCTTTCAGTATGCATTGTTAGACTAAAAATTTAACCAACAACAAAATGATGATTTTATTTCTTGAATTTAGTTGTTTTATTTTTGTTTTTCTGAATATTTCAACAAAACTCATCTTAAGAACTACTCCTAAGATTTCTATGTTAAACATATATCACAAGGCCTAGTTTTGTATATTCCTGAAAAAGAATTTCAGAATTCTTGTAACTTGGGTTCACTTGAAATTCTTTTATTGGTCTGTTTTATGAAAAGAATTCTCAGATTTCTAATATTTTTCTGAAAGTGTGTCCAATTTCCAGTTGGTCTTGATGAGTTTTGTTGGGAACATTGTAGTGACAAAACATCATACAGAATCAAAATTTGAAAAATTATATGGCCATTGGTAAAATTTTACTGGGTGAATGTATTTATTGCCTTTTTATTCCTGTACTCTTCTGATGTTTTGTCACCAAATATTTTATTTGATATTATAAGATTTTAGTAGTAGAGAGAGAATTTTAGTTTAGAATAGGCTACTAGTACAGGAAAAGGAAACATCATGATATAGAAATGATTGAAAATAGGAATAGAAAATTCAAAATGTCAATGCATCAACACTAAATTGCTCTGTGAAACCTAGCTAATTAGCAGTTGATAATCATGAATTAAAGTTTTAAAGTATATTTGGCGTCGGTGGTACCATATACCACTTGGATACATATTACTCATGTCATGCACCAGTCAATCTTTTCATTACATTTTCAGAACCATTTTTTACGTTCTTGTATATGTTCTTCTTTACTAATAAGAATCTGTATGAACATATGTATTTTTTGTTGATCAGTATCTGTTCAATGAAATTAGAATTTAGTTGAAATCTGGCCAAGCAGACTTGGGGTCATCTTTTTGTATGTGTCTTTTAGACTTCCATGTCTCAGGAACTAATCTCTGTATGTCTGTATGTTTCAGCTGTTTCTGGATGCAGTGTACGAAATGGTGGCTGTCAGCATGTCTGTGTAGATGGTTATAATGGCCGCTTCCATTGCCGTTGTCGAGAAGGAACAGTACTGGGTCGTGACGGAAAGAGTTGTGAAAGTATGGAATTTTTATGAATATTACATTAGCATTCACTTTGTCCATGTGGAGATAATATACTAAAGTTCTGATAAAACTGAGATTGACTAATTTAATACATATCCTTAAGGCAAAGTCACACCAATGGATTGATCATTTAAGACAAATCCTAGAAAAAGTCTTAAAGCATACGTTGTGTGTGTGTGTTGAGTGCAATGTCAGCTATTTTGATAAGAACAGATTGATCCAATGACTAAAAAACTCTGTAACGTAGGATAGATATAAAACCTGAAGCCCTTAGATAACTTTGTATTATTTTGATTTCTCATATTTTTCAGCCACCAATCCATGTAATGCTAATATTGGTTGTCAACATAAGTGTGTCAATGACCGAGGACGAGCTGTATGTCAGTGTTTTAAAGGATATCGTTTATCTAGGGACAGGAAATCTTGTGAAGGTTGGTCTTGACATTTTGGGGGCAATGACTGATGAATGTTCTAGGCTTTTCACATCAAAACTTTGCAAGTCGGTCAATTATTTACATATTCTGTTACCTTGGAATTAGCAAGATACTTTGCTAACAAAGTGGATACATTTTGGCATTAATCCAATTTATTTTATATATCTAAAATTGATTTTACACCCAACTGTAATTACTGTGTTTAGGTTAACTTCTTTGAAATTCTAATTTTATGGCATGTAAATTGACTGACAGGTAAGTTCTCTAGCTGGTCAGTTTGAATGTCAGTCAGTCAAAATTGGCAAATATGTCTGAAACAAGATCCCTGGCATGTTGGTCCTGGCTAGATCACTGAATGAATGTGGAAGAGTAAACTAAAAGCATTAATAGGAAACCAAATACTTGACCAAATGTACCTTTATTTTGGAAAGTTGTTACGTTTTTGTTGTGTTTTATATCATTCTTTTACCTTTTCTGTAGATATAAACGAATGTGAACGGAATAATGGTCAATGTAGTCAAGCTTGTGTAAATACTCAAGGTTCATTTGCCTGTACATGTACACCAGCATATCAACTTGGTGAAGATGGAAAATCATGTTACAGTAAGTATGGAGTTTATTATCCATTAATTTTCATTGTAATTTTATCGATTTACCTTGAATTTGATTAAGCAAGATGTTTGCATACTATATTGCATTGAAATTATTGCTTTTCACTAAAATAATATTTGAATGAGCCAGTTTTGTTGTCTTACTGAAACCAAAGTTCACATTAAATTGCAATTGATATCAGTAAAGTATCACTGATCTTAATATACTGCATTAAAAGAAAACTTGAATTATTGGTACTGTGACCAAGGAATCCCAGTCTGGTTCCTAAATGGCCCACCTTATGGGTTATATGGTGCTCACTGACAGACATAAAGAAAAAAGTTTTGAAGTAGAGGAAGTTTTTATATCTGTTTGCTTTAAATAATTTGGATAGAAAAAGATGGTTGATGACCAGTTTCTACCAATAGTTCATTAAGTTAAGTAATTGTGAACCATGGTTTAACTAAGATGAACAAAGGATTAGACATTTTATAATCCTTGTCTTGATGACCGGTAATGACCTTTAATTATCACAGTCACCTCTCCGCATCTTAATCAACACTTTAATTAAGTCTGACAATTAGGCAAAAATTCTTTAAAACTCTTTAAATAGTTTCATGATTTTTGTGGTAACGTAATGGTTTCTGTTGGGTGAAACTTATTTGCTTTATTGGATTTTTATTGGTTTCAACTGAAAATATTTAGCTTGAGATAACTCTTAATTAAACAGTGCCAAAAATAGATACACAGAAAAAAATATTCCTTCTTACAACCATAACAATGATATTTGTTTTGGTAAATTGTATCTTTAACAGTACTTTTGAAAATTTATGAACATTTTCTGCTGTGCAGTAGGTTTTGGCACTTGCAGCTTATTTTTTATGTTCTGCCAACAAATCTTGCAATTTCATGCTACATAACGAAAATTCTCATCCCATTTGCAACTGCAATCAGTAATGTTTATTTTCTTGTATACTTTTTGCAAATGCAAATGTTTTCACCCTCAGATGGAAATGTATTTATTAGTTTTACTGGATAAAGGTTTTGCTCCTATTGATGAAATGTCTTCAATGACAATATATATTTAACAGTCTTAACTTGCACTATGGCATGGGAATTTAAAACAGCATTTAAGATAAAAGTATAGTTCTGAGGCGTGTTTAATTGATACTTAACATATTCTAAGACAATGGTTAATACCATTCAAAGTTTTAAAGAAATCATTCTGAAAAGTGTTGGGGTTTGGGTGGAGGAATGGTTAACGCGTGAGCGTTGCATCATAAGGTCTGTTATTGAGTCAAGTGGCATGGGTTTCGATTCTCTTCTTGTACGTGACGAGGAGTACGGTCACCTATCCAACCTCATGGGTTTTCTCTGGATCCTCCAGTTTCCTCCCACTGCTAATGACCCCTACGCGCAAACAAATTATTGAAATAAAATTGAACCATATGTTAGTCCCAAAGTTACCTAGTTTGTTTTGAGTGGACGTTAAACCCCAATTCTCTCTCTTTCTCTCTCTGAACAGTGTTCATGAAGTCATCCATGTCAATGCTCCTTCATCAAAAATGTAAAAGCCCCATGATATATATAGAATAATAATATATAGATTAGGATAGGCCTGAATTAAAGATTTACTAAAGCTTTTTTACCCCCATTTATTTCTCACTTTGTTAAAAGCTGCAGATCATCATTTGGGGGATTTTGAATCCCTTAAAATTGCAAACTATAATATTGTCAATGTGAAAATGATAAAAATATCAGGCCATATATGGAAAAATTCCATTTTGTATTTATAAAGGTATGACGAATCTTGGTTTGTTTTCCTAATTAAATGTTAGGTAATGAATCTGAGCACATCTTGGCGTCGATTAAGATATGAAAAGTTAAATATTTTCAAAAAAATCAAAGAATGATCAGTGGCTTTTAAACAATTTCTTGTTGATTATTCATTTTAAATATGCTTCAGAACTATGATCAATGATATTTTAATTAATATTACACTGCTGATTATCTAATCATCAATAATACAATCACAATAATTTAGCTTGATATATATTATGTATGAAATAATCTAGATGTTTTAATTCTAACTTGCTTCTTGCTATGATGCCTGTGTTCGAATATCTTGCTTTTTTTAAAACAGAACTCACCAATTCCTCACAGATTCAAATCCAGAATGGACGAGGTAGTAGTAGTAGTGGTAACATAGTTATCTTCCCCCTATATATATTATATTCCTGTGTCCCTAGTTTATTTGCCTCAATCATACTATGATGCTGTTCAACTTTTAAGGGGGTGGGAATTGTCATTTAGAAAGAGCTTAAGAAACAGAGATATTATTGTATTATATGCCACTAAGACGACTTTTATAAGCTAGTTTAAAAGGACTGGCATCTTTTTGTGCATTGCGAGTGTAGTATTCACACAGATGATAAGTGAAACCGGTTTAACTGTTCTGACACAGCTAGATGACATCCTGATAAACCAGCTTGGGAAATAAACCCTTCTGGAAGACAGGTATACATAAAGCTGGATTTATTTGCACTACCTTCAAATTATGCTTAAAAGTTTTGAAGCATTGGTGGGTAGGTAGGAAGATCGCCATTCTCACCGTGAAAAGGTTAACCCCGAAAAGTGTCCTTTAGTTGGACAGCATTATAGTCACTTTCTTGAAATAGCAACACAATCTGAGAAGGTTTTGACTGATCAAACCCTTTTAAATTTAAATGTCAGTGTCTCATTGTCATATATTTCTGAAAGTGACACTATGTTTTTTCATTCAAGTATATACTCCCATATTTATATGTATTCCTATATGTGATATTATTGTTAGTATTTATGTACAAAAGTGTAGAATTATAGTATTGTACAACATACCATCAATAAATTCTCAAATTTTAAAATTCTCTTCTTATCAATTCCTACTATTTCCTAGGAAAATCAGAATTACTTGGGGCAAGGAGTTTTTTTCTGGCAAAGCTATATTAAATGTATATTTGCCATTGCAAGTATCTTTTGAATACTTTTAATTATTTACTTTGATTTATGATTGAACTGAGCCGAAATAATAATCGATTCAACTATTTTTGTTTAATGGATAAACTTTAATGTTCCCAGGTTTTTGTCTGTTTTATATAATGTCCCTTGAACTAAGACAAAGTTATCAATTATTGCCGTCATTAAATCAAAACCCAATTCACTGCACACACCAAATAGCACAGCATATAACTAACTATTCACCAGATAATTATAACCACAAATGATAATCCCTGTGTAAATGTTGTACATAGAGACTTGATAATAGTCACCAATAACTACATATTCACTGTTATATTTGCTGTTATTCACCACAATTCATTAGTTATTTCACATTGTAGAAATATTATCACAAATCCCACCAGTAGCATATTCAGAAGACTGAAGTGCTACAATTAGTTTCAAATGGAAATACAGTAATATGCTATTACTATGGTGACTGAAAGTGTCCATTTAGATCGTAGTGTTTATAGAGTCGGTGATAAGCCTGCTTGGCGAAAAAGGTAACGATCGGCGACTTTTTTTTATTGTACTTGCTTGTCGGCGACCCACGACTTTCAAAATACAAGAGTTGCCATTGAGCAAGAGCGATAAAAAGGTCATCAATATCATAAAGTAATCGGTGCCCTTTTCGTCGTGCTGTCTTAATGGCGACTCTCGTGTTGTGAAAGTTGCGGGTTGCTGTTAAGCCAGTATTACGAAAAAGTCGCCGATCATAATGCCGGCTCTCGCGTTGTATCTGCAAACACAACAGTCTAAATGGATGCTTTCAGCCACCATATATTACTCTATGTGTAGATTATTAGAAATTCCCCATAGTGCACATGCTGCATAATCATGATCACGTCACATCTATTGGCAAAAACTGATCAAATAATTTACATCAGAATCCCGTCAGCACTAAGCATTGTTCCAATTTAATGTCAGTTGGGAATATTTGCTAGAGTTAAGATCTGGAATACAATAATATTGCTGACTGATCCAAACACAGGTTCAAGATGATCCTAACACAAGCAGCAAAAAGCCCCAGGTTGTCTTTGCTTAAGCAGAATTTGGAGATTCAGTTTAGTTTAAAATTCAGCCGTATTGATCACTATAGGATCATAACTCTAGATGAAAAATTTAAAATTAGAATGTGATCCCTTGAAAATATTTGTCACCATTGTCTTGATGCTGACTGAACTGCTAGATAAATAGTACTAGCACTCTAAAACACAAATAAAGAAATCCCAATCTAGATACGTAATCAATCATGCCCTAATTGCATATTTATTTACATAATCTGATAGTTTCTCAAGTCGCATGTTCAATAATCCTTCAATATTAGATGAATGGCTCCAATCTAGATGGTGATATTAATTAATTGGATGAACAGAGACTTAAATCATTAACATTTGATATAACAACACTCGGAACACAATCAGCATCTTGTAATATGCATGTAATTGTTTTTACATTTGTTAGTCTCATATATTAAACCATTTTGTCAATTACAATATATTTATTGGATCTTAGTTTCATACCTGTTAGTGCACTTGATGTTTGTGTTGTAATATATCATATTTGAGTCATTTTAAATTTTTAATTCAGAAAGTAAATCTAAAATCTAAAATTAGTATATGTTTGTTAGTATAAATCCTTTATATCATAGAAATTTATCAGTTAGTAATATAACATCAGAAATGCCTGAACATGTACAGTGCATTTGGTTCATGAAAATAAAAAAAGAGAACTCTTATTTAATGTTTTAAAGGTTATAAAAGAAACAGGCAACAAACATATAGAATAATAATGTTGTAGCGTTTTTGGAATATAAATACCCGCTTAAATTAGGTACAAATTTTCTGTAAAATACACATTCTGTATCTTATTATTCCCATGGAAGCACTTAAAGGTGCATCAATCCAGATATTTCTCATTTATCTCAAATGTCAAAAGTAACTTAAGTACGAAGTGAGGGGTCAGAATAATTTTTCAGACCTAAATTCTCTTTGTTTAAACATGCATTATTCAAGAGCTAAATATGCCTA
This sequence comes from Patella vulgata, assembly GCF_932274485.2. Classification (NCBI taxonomy): domain Eukaryota; kingdom Metazoa; phylum Mollusca; class Gastropoda; family Patellidae; genus Patella; species Patella vulgata. Next base: position 14,778,986 of record NC_065885.2, read on the forward strand.
TTGCAGGTCTTTCTTTCGGCCTGAAATGTTATCTAAACTATTAATTAGACATTAACATGAAAAGACCTTAATCAACTCTCAATGGCATCTTATGTGTCAGATTTTCATTGGATTTGAATCCGTTCTGCTTCTCAGCGCTCATTCATGATTAAATCCCAAAAATGGATAACCAAGACTATGTTTTTTAACGTACCAACTTTAGTAATGATGATCGAGTCCAGGCGTTAATTTCAATCGCTTGTAATTTGGTTCAGAGTGGAGCAATTTGACTGAAATTTTCAGCATATCCCCTTTATATTACCTAGTTTTTAACTAATTTAGTTAGAACTGGCAACTCTTACTCTCATTTTCCATAAAGTATCTTTAAAGTACTTTCAATTGTGTATAGTATTAAAGTGTCTAGGTAACGTCTATTGTCCTAATTCAGCCTAATTTGGACAGTCATCATTAATCAACAAGCTGATATCCATTTTAAATGGTTTTCTTATCCATTCAATATCTCGACCATTGGATGTTCTAGAGAGTTGTTTGTGAGGTTGTCATGTTAATAAATGTCTTAATTTATATAACATTTGAAGCCAGAAAAAAGGCAGATTTAGCTTCTGCATAATGGACCTAGAACAAACCGCCATAAATAGTTGACCGAAAATGATCATTATCAATTAACTCAAACATAAGTTATGACCCGTTTATATTATGTTTCACACCGCCATCTTTTATTGGCCTTCTGTCACGTTTCCCCTTTAATTGTCGATCCTGTGATAATATAATGGTTATGGTGCTTCTTTAAAGTTTGTAATGTAGTTAGCAGCAATTGAAATTTCCTCACGTCATAAAACTTGTAAAAATCTAAAGAAATGTAAAATTCCTGTTTCTGTTTCAATGCGTTAATTTTAAACACAGATATTTTGTCTGAACATCTTAATAAAGTAGCGCCGTTAAGAAAATAAAATTAAAAGAAAGTATTAACCCATGGGGAATATTATCTGAAATAGATTATGGTTTTCGAGATTGTTCTGATTTGATTGTTTTTTGTCACACCTGAGTTGAATTAGATTATTTTTGAATGATCTAGATTAGAATAAAAAGAGGATGATTTAAGATAAGCTAGTATAGATTTCAAGAGAATATATGTATATTGCCTGTGTCCATTTTCTTTGATTCCCACGCATATTTTTTCTCTTTCTAACAAATTCTTTGATAGTTTAGATAATGTTCATTACCCCAGATATTAATTATACGACCACCCCAATTTTACCCTTTAACCCCTCTAAACTTCTATTATTTAAATTCATTTATCACGAAACATATTATGAAATATGAATCATATCTTTATGGAAATATTAGAATCAAAATATGTAATTGTTTGTGTCTTCTACTGATGTAAATTGTTTCTTGTTTGTTACTGTTTTTGAGTCGTCATATTTTATTGTCTTACTGTGTTGCTTTAATTGAGTAACTCTGTCAAGTCTTAAAATATCACATTTAACATTTAAGCCAACTCTTTTCACTATTATGACATTCTGTAAATATATTTCATTTGAGTTTGAGATGTCGAAGAAGTCTTACTGTATTTACTAATGTGAATACAAGAAGCATCAGTCACAGATTAAATAAGACATTGCTCAACATCATGACAATCAATTTGGTTTTTCTAGAAATATACTTTTTTGAGCCATGAGTTGACCATATTATTTGGTTCATATCCTGTTATTTATTTTTTGATAAAAATGAAAATTCTCGAAAAACTATGATTAAATTAATAATTAAGAAATACTGGCAAACCAGACATTGAGATCAGTAGACATAAGACATCTTAATAAAATTGAAATATCTTTCAACTTTGATTGTTTTTGTAATGCAAGCGATACCTAGGAAAGGACGCAAGAAGCAAAAAGGGAAACATAAAGAGCGAAACAAAGGTAGCTGTGTTTTTGAAGGTATAAACAAACTGTAACTATGGTAACAGATGTTGTGTTGTGCAGTGATGTGACATTATTAACAAACATGGCCAACATCATTATATTTAAACATAACTATCACATAATATGTACACTAATGCTATTTAAACACTAACTCTAGTAGAAATGGGTTTGGTAGAAAAATTAACACAATCATCATCGTGTGAGGTGCATACTCGGGCAGCTTGATTTCGCTAAAGTCTAAAAACTATGCCACTAAGTGTAGTTGAATGAAATTTGTACTTTTAAGGTCATCAATTTTTTATTTCCTGTTTTGTAGGAATCCAGATGGAGGTTATCGATAGTTGTGCCTTTAATAAAGGTGGTTGTGATCACAAATGTCGTAATGGTGTTGATGGCCCTGTCTGCTCCTGTAGAAAAGGTTATTTATTGCAAGTGGATGGAAGATCTTGTGAAGGTAAATTTTGAATTTTGAATCACTGGTATGCATTTAAGAACAAGGGTATCAATTGACTCATGTGCAGCTTTTTTGTATACAAAAAATATCCTGTTTTCCAAGACCAATGTAATGAATGATTTTTCTCAACACTTTTTCCCATATCAGTAGAATGCATGAACAATTCAATAGACTAAAATTATTTTACAGATGACCATTCCTATTACTTCCTTCTTCTGTGCTGCACCAATGTTTTGCAACTGCATTTAAGGATTGGTTGATCTGATTTAGTTCTGAAAATAATGGGGATCAAATCGGATTTTTTTAAATATTTTACAGAAAAGATCTATTGAGCAATCTGTGCCTGATGTTTTGTGTCAACTGGAGAAATAAACATTTAGTGAACTCTCCAAAAGTTTACCTCACAAATTATAATATCTACCTTCTGGTCACATAATTACCAAGATACCTTAAATTATAGTTTTAAGTTGAGACTGATTGGAGCAGAAAAGTAGGATGTTAAACCCCCTTTCATTTGATTTTCATTTTGTTTTATTTATAAATCAAGGGATATTGTTATATCTTATTGTTATTTGTCTTAACAGTGTTTTATTTATAAATTAAATTGATTGTTTACAGATATAAATGAATGTGAAGGAGAGAACTGTTGTAGTCAGGGTTGTAATAACAATAATGGTGGCCATACATGTTACTGTAGTACAGGTTTCCTACTCAGTCGAGATGGATGTGGTTGTGAAGGTATGTTATTAACTTGGACCTTGTTGGCTGGCAACTCTTGCCAATTCTCAGTGATGAAAAATTAGATATTTTCGTTCATAAGTACATACTGAATGACAGATTCCCTCCACCATCCTCTTATAGAGTTGCAGGCTTCTATGATCAAATCTGCATCATAGCCACTTACTGTTTCTGGAACAACAAATACCACTTGTTATGTAATGTGAGGAAATTTACATAGCTATCAGTTTTGTTGCTACAAATATCCAGTAAGAATTCTTAATGAGAAGAATCCTTTTTGAGTTTTTGTTTGGTGAAAAAATTCTTGAGATACAAATTTGCTAAGAATTTGAGAGATTGATCCTTAAATAGTAGACATATTTCTACCGAATTTGATCCATTATTTCTGAAACTGTTATGCTTAAAAAATATCTGTGGTGCTCAAAAAATGGTATATTCCAATTAGTATAGTATTAACAAGCTGTCAAAAATACCTGACATATAAAACTAAGAATTACTTTCTTTGATCTTACATCTTAAAAGAACATATCAGTAATTTGCTGAAAGTGATTTTAGCGTTAATTTTCTACTTAAAGTATCAAGTTAGATAAACTTTCAGATAAAGACACTAATAATAGACTCGGGTTTGACATATTGGAAGAATGTTTAGGAGTTTTTTATATGTATCTTATGCATAATATCTCTTACATTACTAAGAAAGACCTGAGAAATGTAAAACTGAGTATGAGCTACAATGACTCGGTGAGATAGTTCTCCAGGATTTTCCAGGAAGTTTTCCCATTGTCAGTATGGAGAGCCTGACAAGAAAAAGTGCCCAGTCGTTCCTGTATACAACTCACAGGACAAAATTAGCCCCATTATATTTGCGTAATTTAGTATTTTTAAAACACAATTATACGTTGATGCAAAAATGATATCATTATAGCACAATAAAAATTGTGATAATTGTTTTACATGGTGAGCTTACTTGATCTCCCAGAATTTCGATGAATTCAATCCAACAGACATGGTAATTTGACCATTGGTTGGGACCGATTTTGCTGGAATTAGAATTTTTTAAACAAGAATACAGCAGCTCCCTTAAATATATGTGTGACGTTTGATTGCTTCTTTTATTCAGAATTATTTTTACAAAAATTACCTTTTCAATCAATGACAGTGTTAAATGGCCAATGTATTTATATATACATAACTAAAATTAACTGCTTGGTCCTTTCAGACAGTGAGTTTAAAACATATACAGGTATCCTATGAGATAGTGTTTCTCAAAGGAAATAATAATATTCTGCCTCTTGCGTATCAAACCCATCACTTTTCAGGGAAAGCATGTGTAACCAGTGTTGGCAAGACTTTAAACCGATTTATATGTAGCCTATCTACACTCAAAACTAGAAACTTTCTCTATTAATTCAATATGTTCCTAAATTTACAGATGTTGATGAGTGTTTAAATGATAATGGTGGATGTGAACAACTTTGTGTCAACTCGGAAGGTTCTTTTAGTTGTGCTTGTTCTCCAGGATATTTATTATCACCAGATGGTAGCCGATGCACACGTAAGAATAATAATTATCATGGTACTTTAGGATCAAGGGGAAAACCCAATACTAAAATGCTTATATTTCATTCTGCAGTTTTTCCAGACAAATAGCAAATTAGGTTTTTTTTAGTGCCTTGGGTGAGGCAGGGGATATCACAGTATCTTTTATTGGCTATCCACTGTTGAAGATTTAATATTAAATTCCAAGTCTTTCCCAATTTGTTATATGTATTGAACTCTGCATTTCCCATATCATAAATATTTGTATGATATCTGAAATATTTTTATCTTGTGGTGTTAGCAGGATATGGGATATAATTGCAAATTGTGTTTTCTTATCTCTTCTCTTATCCTTCTCTTCTGGTAGACAGGTAGTTTTTGACCTCCGGTTCATGACCACAACATGGCAACATTGACAGTCAAACTTAATCTGTATGAGTAAACTGTTAGGGAAAAAAAATCTCTTGAATGCAATCTTCTCTGGAAATGTCTATGTTTTGTATTATTTGTTATATTTGTGTTTTAGTTTACAGTTCTCCCTCCATAATTATATACCTAATTTATTATTTATTTAATTATAGCACTTGAATATGGATTAGATAGCGGACCTCAGAGAGGCGATTTACCAGCAGTTCGTTTCGAAACAACTCCACTTCCTGTGATTCCAGTAACAGAAAATAATTTTCTATCTCAAGAACTACAGGAACAGGCAGCCAAGTTCAGTAAGTCACACAACTTTTTATAATTTTATTAGCTAATTACAATTGACATAATTTTTTTTCCTATAAATATAGTATATCATGTAATTTAGGGTTGTCATTAATGACCCATTCCAGGGGAACCTTTTAACCCTTTTATTATTTGGGATCCTGTCACTTGGTGACCCCACATTATATGAATTTATTGTTGGATCTGGTTACAGGGTCCAATATTATTAGAATAGTAATAGTAGAAATAGGCCCAGTAAACTGGTGATCATACTCACCAGTGTTGAATGAGTTAATATAGTTTTTGTCATTTGTTGAAAATGCAGAGTGAGAGAAATTGATTGAGAATATCGGACATCCTATAAAACTAAATATAAAGAACTTAGTAATGCAGAAATTGGATTTGCAGATACTGTCTTTTACTCTTGATCCGTGCATAATACTGTCTCTTGGAGATTGATAATACTGGTACCTTCAATTCTCTATTTTCAAAATTCATATTATAACAATGTTCCTTTTAGAAAATCAGGATATACATTTTATCATCATAGTCATTAACATTGATATTTTGCTTTTCTTATCCATTTTGTTTTGGATATAAAGTGAGTAGCGATATATTAAAACCAATTTTTCATGCTTGCTTTTTAAAGAGGAGAATAAAACAAGTGAGTAGTATGTATGGATTTTTAATTACCAGATGTTCTTTATGTATTAATTAATGATGTTATAATTTTACTGTACATTTTGTAATCATTTTATTATAAATTTTATCATTTTGCCATAAACTGTACATTTTATCATTTTGTCATACATTTTATGTTTTGTCATACATTTTATGTTTTGTCATACATTTTACATTCTATCATCTGTTTTATCATCATTTTAGAATTTGATAATCATTCATTTGATCGTACATTTGATCATCATTTGATCAGATATTTTGGCACCATTTTTATATGTAATCAATCGCCACATATAGTAAGATTCTGTCTGTTTAGGATAATCTTAAAATGTATCTACAACTGCATTTTGGAGCTTGTTGCTGATTTATGAAGTAAAAGACTTTCTGGGGTGTTGGGGCCACTAGAAACTGTATGAGCTAGGAATATTAAAGCAGGTAGAATGATGCAAGTAGAGGTTTTGATAAAAAAAAAATCATACTCTAGGGCAGGGGTCCTATTCCTAATAATGAAAAGACTGCATTCATGAAATATTTCAGTTTAAGTTTATTACATTTAATATTGCGCTCATTACTACAATATATGCATTCAATGGCACTGTACAATGAATAAATTATATAATTTATAATGTACATATTTCAGTTTAAGTTTTCTTGAATAGGGCTCAACTATTTTAAAAGTTGCTGTTCCAGTCTAGTATCATTCTTGTAAAACATAAAACTGATTAAAACGCTTGATGCACATGCAGACAGAATATGCCAAACAGTTTCGATTGGTGCTTAATTATTTGATTATTTTGCATTAATTAAAACTTTTATTTTGTGTTGAGACGCCATGTTTCAAGTACACAACTAGCATGACCTGTTTGTACTCAAATGTTTTTCAGTTTTGGGGATTTTTTCGGTTTTATTTCAATTTTAATGCTCTTGTCAAAGTGGAACTTAAAATGATTTTATTATCCACACAGCTGAAAAAAATTTCTTATCGTAATATTGTTTTAGGCCTTATAAAAAAAACAGGTTGAACTCATAAAATATGAGAATATCAAAAACAGCAGTCGAACTGTCATGTTTTTTTTTTGGCACAATTCACTGAAATTCTGATAAGTGGAACGGAAATATACACTAAGGCTTTATTATAAGGTTATAATGATATTCCTGTTAACTGTTTGCAAGGACTTCACTGTAAGGATTTGCGCACCCCACCTTGCAAGAACCTTCTGGACCCTTCATGCCAAGTCCTCACTTGTCAGAATAGTTTGCCTAATCATTCGATATGTATGAAAAAACTGAAACTCATCCATATACATTATCACATGCACATAACAGATCCCTGGTCAGAATTCAAGGAAGAATAGATGAAAATGACGCTAGCTTATAAAAATTCTATAACTCATGACAGACATGTACGGTAAACATAGAAAATATTCTCAAGAAATCAAATTTCTAAGAATTCTCTAGGTCTTCATTATAAAAATTCTAAGAATTCACCAGACCTTCATTATAAAAATTCTAAGAATTCACTAGGCCTTCATTCTAAAGATCTAATGATGTTTTGGTTCATAGCCTGCATTTTTGTCTATGAGGGTAACACTGTATGCATGTTGGGGGTCCATAGGGAGGTCCCAGTGTACTTTCAGTTTCATGTACATGGATATTTGTCAATTCATTTTTTGTACCTTGTAAATATTTAATTTTGTCTTTGTCTATGAAATGGTTATATTTATATATGACTACTGTGATGTAATGAAATGTTTAAATTTTATTACCCATATTACCTTAGTGAAAATGGTGGCTCTGTATATTTTAATTCTGCATGAGCTCATAGTGATGTGAAAACCAGCCCCAATGTTTTTAAATTGGAAGTCCCTGATGTTTAAAAATTATATATGCACCTTTTTGTACTTGTTTTGGTCTTTTTTTAAACCGTCTTAAGGAAATTTTAATAATAGTTTTAAAAATTTCTTAAATTATGTAATTTTTAATAGATTTTGAATTTCTGAAGATTTTCACTTTATGATAAGGCATTATATCTCATTTTACTTTCAAATGAAAATGTGCAGAATTTTAAGCTTATTTTATCTTGATATCTTAACTAAAAATTAAGATAATAATTTTGTGGTTTTTGGTGCAGAAAAGTCAAAATTATGTATATGTGCAATAATGCAACAGTCCTTAGAAGCTGGAAGCAAGACCTGATTTTTTTTTTTAGAATTAGTGTTTTGTATCCAACAATTTTATTGTAGTTTATCAACTATCCTTTGATTTTAAGTTTTAAACTTTTATATTTATTTTGATGCCATAGTTTTTATTTAAGAATGTTTTTTTTTATTGATCCTTTGTCTTAGTTGATAGCCTAGACTTATTATTTTGGGTGCAGTATATAAAACTAATTAAAGTAACTTGTTACTAATTATATAAGTTCAGGAATAATTTCAGTTTATTTGTAGCCTCAAAATCTTTGCTCTGTGACATACACTTGAAGGAGTAAGGCAAAAGCACAAAAAGATTGATCTTTGATTTTGTATCTTATTTAAAATACTCATCTTAAACAAACAAGCACCAACTGGATATGGCGTATACCTGTGCTGTTCATTTTACTAGTAATCTTGTTTCAAATTTAAAATAATTTTAAAATAAGAATCCATATTTGTCGATTCAAAATTATTATTTTAATTACTTTTCTCTCTTCTTATGTATAATCTAAGAACATTGTTTTGAGGCTACACTTATTAATATATAAAGATGCAGAGCTTTGATACATAATTTATATCTGTATATTACAGACTGTGAGGGTGGAATGTTTGGTGTTAATTGTCTTTTAACTTGTAAGAACTGTTTGAACGGTGCCCGATGCAATGAACAATTGACAGGTTGTGAATGTACTGCTGGTTGGCAGGGAATTATTTGCAACGAAACCTGTGGCGAGGTAATAATAAGAAATTTATGTTTGTCATAATAATTTGGTGTCAAGACACTGGACTCTTTAACAGGCTCGCATTTATCCAGTTCATTTGGTCATTCATGTAAAGGATCCCTTGTTGTTTGAAGTTTGAATAAGGGCAGGCACAAGTGCAGTCTATTCATAAATTCTCTTAGCATAAAAATAATTGAATACAGACAGGGTGAAGTTTCTTTTGTTTTTTTTTTTTCAAATTGTTTAGAAATGTATATGTAGAGCAAATAAATTCCTTCAAGTGAAGAAGCAAGTGTGCAAGATATTGATTCAGGGGAGACTACTCTCATTATTAAAGTTCTTCCACTGAGTACTTGAACTGGAAGTTCTGAAAAGGTTATAAATAAATAAAACATTTAACTTTTCTGATAGAGTCTGCATACATGTTCAGTATATTCAATTGGTTGTTTATATACATAATGGTCAATGCTTGCAATATTCATTCTTGTTATGAAAAAATGTGTCAAGGGGGGTAACTCTTGTATATGTATTATTTGAATTTAAAAGCAGTACCATTACCATGAATCAGAAGGAATGACACAAAATTTATAGTTCTGGCAAGCTAATTTCATTTTGTAATAATTTTAGAATTTTCTATTTTTATCTTCAGAATTTCTACGGTAAAGATTGTAACAGCATTTGTAATTGTCCAAATGGTGTAATATGTGATTCTGTCACGGGTGAATGTAAAAATGAATGTCCTAGAGGTTATTATGGCAGCAGTTGTGACAGGATCTGTCCAAACTGTGCCAGTGGTCATTGCCATAGAGTATTTGGTTATTGTAAATGTCGACCAGGAAGATTTGGTCCATCCTGTAATCAGCCATGTCCATCCTACACTTGGGGATCAAACTGTGCTACACAATGTGATTGTGAAGTAGATAATACAAAGGGTTGTCAACCGGAAGTAAGTCAAGCCTGTTTATTATTTATTTTCTCTTTTCATTCTTTGTGATAAATAAAAGCACAAAATAAAGTTAAACTATTGGCTGAATTAACACCAGTTTTAGGAGCTGTAAAATAGAGTGAGCATGAGAGACAAATGGGGTTTAAAGTCAACTCACCATGTGGTTTGATTATGACTCGAATATTGTGTATCTTTATTTCTATAAGTTGATTACACTAAGGTATATGTATTAGTGGGAGGAAACAGGAGAACCTAGAGAAAACTCTTGAGCTTAGGCAAGCTACCACAGAGTCATAGAACGTCTGTTCTATACTCAAGAGCTTAAACGTCTTAGAAATCTCAGAAGAGTCACACTGATGCCCTTTTTATATGGAGACATATAATCCAAATATATTGTAAATGGTGTATCATGGCATTTATTATGAAAATAACACTAGTTGATTTGCGGAATTATGGCTAAGTCCTTGTGGAAGTTGAAAATTTATATCACAAAGTTTCAGATGGTTGCACAGGACTAGGATAAAGGTTTGCAAGATCCTTTGAACCCGAAATAACTCATTTTATTGACTAAAATATATCTAATACTCCTGCTTTAAGAGTGTGAAGTTTTTCACTTAAAGGTAAATTATTGATATATATAGAATACTGATGACGATATTTCTGACGGCTTAATAATGTCAAATGGAGAAATTACATTTTTGTCCCTATTAAAAAAATTTCTTCAAGATGTCTTCAACTAGACATTACCTGAAAAGCTATATCATTCGACCAGTTTATTATTGGTCCACGAAAATCTAAAGTAAATTTATTTGAATTACTTTTTCTTTTTTAAAGTCTGGAGAATGTGTTTGTAAACCTGGTTACCAAGGTGATAGATGTGAAGAACAATGTCCTGAGAATCGTTTTGGCGAGATGTGTGTCAGAGTCTGTAATTGTCCACGTGAGAGTAAATGTAATCATGTGACAGGACATTGTTTAAAGGAATGCCCAGCTGGCAGAACTGGCATCCGATGTGATGAATGTAAGATTTGAGTTTGCATCTTCACTAAAAAAAACAATACTAATGTTAAAGTAACATATGCTTGCATTAGGTTATTTCATTATTGACACAGAGAGAACATTTGTAAACTGAATGCACAATATATCTAATTGTAAATATATCTACCAATGGCCGCATGGGCAGATTCCTTACCCTCTAATCAAAGTGCTACAATCCCCAATTGCTCATATACCGTAATCTTGATTCCATTTTATGTGATATATACTATTCAAAAAAAGTAGGGGATATTTGATTTTTAAGTGTTATTAAAGTCACCTAATGAAACTGACGAAGAAACAAATGACAAAATGAAATGAAGTTCACATTCATCGATTTATTCCATATGATCGTTAGACTAAGTAAGGCACAGACTGACCATTATAAGGGTAAAATGATACCCGGGGTCAAACAGCAAAGTTACCACAGCATCACAACCAAGTCAGTAACGGGTAAATCCTCCTCTGTTTGCCAAACAAGCATTGATCCGACGTGGCATACTCCTAATGAGACGTCTAAGGTCATTTTGGTCCAGATTGTCCCATTCCTGTTGCAACGCAGCAGCAAGTTCTTGGACATTGGCAGGACGTTGTTGACGTTGACGTAACCTCTGTCCAAGCATGTCCCAGACATGCTCGATGGGGGAGAGGTCGGGACTCAGTGCCGGCCAAGGTAATGTGGTGATGTTCTGTTGTTGGAGGTAACCTGTAACGATCCTGGCCCTGTGACATCTTGCATTGTCATCCTGGAAGATGAAACGGCGGCCATGACGTCGTGCGAACGGCACAACATGGACTGCCAAGATGTTGTCTCGGTAGTACTGGCCTGTAACACGCCCTGCAACAACATGTAAAGCCGTTCTTCCAGCAACAATGATGCCTCCCCACACCATAACAGAACCACCCCCAAATCGATCATGTCTGATGACGTTAACGTCTTGGAAGCGCTCGTTTCGACGACGCCACACCCTCCTACGTCTGTCCAAAAAATCAACAGTGAACCTTGACTCATCTGAAAACATCACATTGCTCCAGCGTCGATTATCCCAGTGTTGACGATCCCTACACCAACGACGTCTTGCCTGAATGTGATGATCTCTCAAACAAGGGATCACGCGAGGAAGAGGGCGCGAAGGTGACCCCTATGCAGTCGATTCCGAATCGTCTGGCCACTCACTCTCACACCAGTGTCTGTTTGAAGACGAGCGCTGATCTGATTTGCTGTGATGACACGATTTCTCAAGGCCAAGGTACGGATAAATCGATCCTGGGCTTGAGTTGTCGCCCTTGGTCGACCTGAGCGTGGTCTGTCCTTTACAGATTGTGTATCACGGTATCTGGACCATAGCCTGCTTATGACAGACTGAGAAACATTCATCGTCCGCGCCACAACCGCCTGTGTTGTGCCGATCTGTAGCATGCCAAGGGCACGTAACCTTTCATTTTGGGTAAGCCGACGCATATCAAAATTTGTTTTCTGGTCACTAAAACAATTAAACTGATGTTTCCACCCTGGAATTCAATGCCACAATGACTGTAACATTCAAAGTCAGAGTCGTGCAAATCTTGGGTTGGACCCCCATGATGATCCCAAGCATCACCTGCATTCCATGCGGTAGCTATTGGTGCGTTTGGGCGTCACATGTAACTGGAAATGTTTCTTCTGTTAGGTTCTATAGTGACTTTTTTCGTAGTCATTTGCATATTTTAGTATTATGCCCCCAAAATCAAATATCCCCTACTTTTTTTGAATAGTATATATGAAATGCTGAATATTTGGCAAATTAAATACCATGGTATATATAGCACCTGAATCTTGGAAAATAAAGAATAACTGTAACCCTTTGGCACCTTAAAAATATTGACTACCGCAGTTACCTGAACAAAATTAGAGAAAAGTTGTTTCTTTTACATGAAGTTTTGTAGGTCATTTTTGAAACCATTCAAAACTATTGCTCCTAAAACAGAATGAATCAATTGGGTTGAGGAGCTATGGGTAGCAGAAAGGTTTAATCGTAGGAAACTCGGACAAGATAGCACTATTGTTGATTGCACGTAGAGTAATCGAATTTAGACAGATGTTTGTGTACATTGATATAGTAATATAACATTAACATTCTGCTGTTTGGATGGAAACTAATACAGTTAGAAAAATGTGTCATTTCTTGCACTGTTAAAACATACCATGTGGTAATAACAGTAAATGTTGATTAGTTGTTTTGAGCAACTGCTGAAATATTAATAAATATGTAGTAATGGCAAATTATCATAGAATAGAAAGAAAATGAATCTACACCAACTTTAACCACCCATATTATTTTTATAGTTTATATTAAAACCTATAGTTAGTGCTTTCAACCTTTTTTTGATTTTTTTTCGTTTATTTGTTGTTTTTTTTGTCTATTCCCTCCATATTTACAGCATGTCCAAAAGGAAAACATGGTCCAAATTGCTTAAAGGACTGTCATTGTAGTGGCAGTACTTGTGACCCAGAAACAGGAAAATGTATTTGCCAGGCTGGCAAAATGGGCAAACGTTGTAAAAAATGTGAGTTCTGTTTTAAAGGGTGTTGAAAAAAGACATGTAATGTTTTTGATTATCTATTTCTAAAAGAGAAATTTTGATTCCAACATCCAGTGATCATCTATTTCCTTTTCTGTACAGAAATAAATTCCAAACTTTATGAAGAATACTAGATGTTTTATTCCCAAATATCACTTTTTGTTCATAGATTATTCTGATCTTTAGCCTTATTTTAGATTTATGATGTCCTTTTTCCATACCCTTTAAGCATTTACTTATACAGATTTAAAACTTGACATTAAGCATTTTGCTACTAACCAAATTTATGATAAACATAACATATATTACTGAATGCAGTTACTAAACTCTCAGAGTTTATGCTTTTTGCAATTTCCAACATTAAACCAAATAGTATATATTTCTTATACAGACCCTATTGTTGTAACTTCATTCTGTAAATAAGAAATCTAATTATTATTTATTTAAAATTTCTGTAATTCTAAAGGTCTATTCTCTTAGTCCTTCTTATATGCTCACATTTAATTGGATGTATATTGTCGTCACTTCTGTTGATTGTCTGTCAGCCTTCCTTCCTATTCGCTTTACAAATACTCTGTGAGAGGGATTGTTCATCATCCACATGTATTTTTATTGATAAAAACAATATTTTGTTTCATTTGAAATTGGATTGAGGAACAGGCTAGGTCTATGTTTACACATCTGCACATTAATTAAGAAGAGCCTTGTTGAAATAAAGAATTTTGCCGTTACTCATTGAACATTGTTAATGCATATATACTATGTATACAGTTTACCTTTTTAATGTTTGAGATTGCAATACAGTGCAGCACAGAGATCTGATAGAAGTTTGTAAATTCTTGCTCTTTATGACTTTGGTGGAAAGGGGGCATATAAAAGGGTGTAACAGCCTTCTGTATATGTTTCTTATGTTGGTTTGAGGAAAATTGTAACCAAATTGTTCAGGACAAAATAAGACATTTTTTTTTACAAAAAAGTACAATTTCAAAATTTACCACTGACCTATAGTCTTCTTTGCTTTCATATCAATAATTATCCTTTGAATATCAATTTTACAATACCTATATCTGATTTAAAATTTCCTGTATTCTCACTATTCAGTCTTCTTTTTTGATGGTCTGTCTCTGTGCTTGTCATCCCATGCACCTTGTAGAACACAGAAACATCCTTTTTATAGACATGGGATCTTCAAATATTTTGAAAGTAAATAAAATAGGCATCAAGACATTAATAGTTTTTTGGGAGAAGAAGAAATATTCATATTATTCTAAGATACAAGATCTATATGCCCCAACATAATTTATTAAACTACCCCAAATTTTCTAAATAAATGGAAGCAATTAAAACTTAACCTACATGTTGACTTCTTGTAGCTTGTCCAGAAGGTAGTTGGGGTATGGATTGTCAGAATAAATGTGGTTGTCAGAATGATGCTACATGTGATCGTGTTACAGGAGAATGCCTGTGTACAGATGGATGGTATGGTCCATATTGTAGAGAAGGTAAGGGAAGTGGTTTTAGCCTGTTTTACCGATAGAAAGAAGTTACCGTCTGTAACCATTTCGTAGAGAAAGACAGTACCAAAAGAAATGTTATAGTAAAAGTAAATCTAAAATGGGATAGATGAAAAGGCTGTAAAAGGGGGTGTTGGAGAATGTAGCACATTAGCTATGACACTAAAATCAAAGTTTAGATTATTTATTATACAAGGGGGGATTTTTGTATCGTTTTGCACATCTAAAAAATGTTTTGTGTCGACTGATAAATTGATACAGCAAATGAAAGGTTAAATTAATAACTGATTGTATTTTTTTTAATATTACAGGATGTCCTGTAGGTAGATTTGGGCCACAGTGTATGGAAGTTTGTATGTGTGAAAATAATGCTACATGTGATAAAATAGATGGTACCTGTACTTGTGGTCCAGGATGGACAGGACAGCTCTGTGACCAAGGTTTGATTAATTCTTTTTATTTACTATTTACATGTTCTGTAACACCATGTTATTGTTTGAATAGAATTACAATAAGTTAACTTAATTTTACAGTTTGTTCACCTGGTCGATGGGGAGAAAATTGTTTCAAGAAATGCTATTGTTTAAACAGTGCTGAATGTGATCCTGCTACTGGAGAGTGCATTTGTGCTCCAGGATGGAGAGGTTCAGGTTGTGATCAAAGTAAGTACAGATTCTGTATAATTCACAACCCACTTTGTCCAAAAACCACATTTGATTGGAATTACTTTCACTTTCAATAATACAATAAGCTTTTGTTTGATAATGGGTGTTGGGGTTGTCAAGCAGTAAGGGCAATTGTCATGGGTCAAATCCCAGGGTAGGCTGAGAAGAACTTTGGAACGTTTCAAGAAAGATACCTGCTTGTCAGGGGTAGCACCTGTATGACTGTCAAGGAAAGTGTCACAGATTGTCAATAATGACAAATTGGGTGATTGGCAACAAATGGTCCATGGATGCAGGTCTTAATGGGTAAAAAAAACGTAATGTTTACTATTATTTTATTTCTATGACTTGTTATTATTTTAGGGTGTCTTAATGGTACCTATGGTGCTGGATGTTTGAAG
The DNA here is from genome assembly GCF_932274485.2 of Patella vulgata. Lineage (NCBI taxonomy): Eukaryota > Metazoa > Mollusca > Gastropoda > Patellidae > Patella > Patella vulgata. Next base: position 14,795,068 of record NC_065885.2, read on the forward strand.
AAATGTCAGTGTCAAAATGGTGCTGACTGTGACCATATCAGTGGATCCTGTCTTTGTTCTGAAGGTTGGAGAGGAACTTATTGTGAAAAAGCATGTCCCGAAGGCTTCTATGGTTTAGAATGCCAGAGCATTTGTAATTGTGATAATTCTGCTCAGTGTGACCATGTTACTGGGAATTGCCATTGCGCATCTGGGTGGTATGGAGATTCCTGTAATGAGCGATGTCCGGATGGTAAATTTGGAGATGATTGTGGCAGAAGTTGTCAGTGTGAAAATGGGGACTGTGATAAAGTTAGTGGTAACTGCATCTGTTCTCCTGGTTGGATGGGATCGAATTGTGAAGAACGTAAGAACATACTTTTTGAACTCATTGTATTGTATCACATGATTTTTCCAATAATGTTGGGAAGAAACACTGACAATATAGGAGAGGAGTTGGATGTTTTACAAACCACAGTGTTGTCATAATTAATACAAGTTTTGTTTATATCCTTTCTGTGGAAAATCTTCATTAATCATTAAAAGGTTCTAGGGACATTTTAGATACCAAAAGGCATTTTGAGGAGATTGTATGTATTGTAGTTAAAACGAATTTTAGAAATGAAATAAAATATTTACGGTAATATTCCATTTTATTTAAGCATGCCAAGCTGGAAAATATGGAACTAGTTGTTTATACAGATGTTTCTGTTCTAACGGTGGTCATTGTAATCATATTGATGGTGCATGTAACTGTACTGCTGGTTGGGAAGGCACAGCTTGCCAGAGTGGTGAGTTAATAACTGTTTTATTTTAACTTATATAACAAATCAATTTATATGATTTTGAAAGGTAGCCATTGCTAGTTATAATGAGGAGATAATTACCAGTATTTCAATTAATTGTCCCGTTATTTGCCTAAAATGTCAGATGAATTCATAATTTTGAATTCAACATTTATTAAAGCTTGTCCAAATGGTAGATTTGGACCAAATTGTGAGTTACGCTGTGATTGTGTTAATGGTGAAACATGTGATAAAGTGACGGGACGGTGTATTTGTGCTCCAGGATATATTGGTGACAGATGTAATACAAGTAGGTATCATTAACCTTGTTATCATTCCCAAAAAAGCAGATGAAACCAGAGATTTTTAAGTGTCCAAAGATAATTATAGCTAGTTGGACATGCATCAAGCTTTTGTTGATTTATGTCTGTCATTCCTAAATTTTTCAGTCAGGAGTAACGTCAGTCAGTTGAACAAGATCCTCATTTGTTAAATATGATCATTGAAAGGAACAAAGAAATTATATAACATGTTTCAAATAATTCCAAATCAATCCAAGATTAAATCTTATTACAAATAAAAGTATATATATTTTGATGATTTTTGGATATATTTTATAAAATATTTTTAGCATGTCCTAAAGGTTTCTATGGCAAAAAATGTTCTGAGAAATGTCCATGTAAAAATGGTGCTAAGTGTAACCGAGAAACAGGGGAGTGTACTTGTACGTATGGTTGGAGAGGACAACACTGTGATAAACGTAACTATTTTATACTAGCTTTACCTGTACAGTTTTATCACTTGTGCTAACTTTATCAATTGCACAATAAATTTTATGTAGTGTTTGTTATTCGTGGCTTGATGAATATGTCTCCGACTCACTAACCAGGAAGTTATGGTTTTATCACTGAGATAGCTGAGAAAGTGCTTTGGGATTTTCCAGTCAGGTTCCCCCCTTTTCAGTGATGCAGGAAGAGCACCATTTGGATGGGACGAGAAACCAGCATTGTAGATAATTGGCAGCATGTTAAAGATCTACTGTCAGAAATTGAAAACAAGTGTAGATAGTATTACTTCAGTCCAGGCACAATTTCCCTCGTAGCACAATGCATGACATATGCCAGCTGTCATTAGCCCAGTGGTTGCTCCCCAATTTGAGACAAAAACCCACAAAACAATACAAGCAGTTGTCACTACCAGCGGCATCTTAATTTTTTGAGCATAAAGGAAGCATGCCCTTCCTAAATGCTTTCCTACAATTCCAAGTGAAGGATACTAATATATATTGCTATAATCTGTAATTGTTGATCTTTATTCTCTACAGCTTGCATGCCAGGATCATATGGTAAAGATTGTGCAGAGAAATGTTCTTGTGCTACACATGAACCATGTAATCATTTGAATGGTGAATGTCGATGTCCACCTGGTTTCAGTGGACCATCTTGTGGTCAACGTAAGTTAACAGTTTTCTATTCAGGAACACGATATATTTGTTTTTCTTGATCCAGTGTAAATTTTATTCAATTTTCCCATATGATCTATTTAACTAAATGGTGGTACCAGGCATCTTAACCAAAGTAAGTATAATTCACCAGTAGTTAAATCAAAGGGTAAAGTCTTTGCAAGGGTAGCTTGATCTTTCCTGTCAGACTACAAAATGACGATAACACCTCGCACAACTATTAATTTTGTATTCCTCAGAAATGTAATGATTGTACAATTTTGTGGTCATACCATAGTGTTCATATTATTTTTTCAGATTGTCCACTAGGAACATTTGGTCCTGAATGTCGAGGTCAGTGTTCATGTGGGGATGAATATGATTGTCATCATGTAACAGGAGAATGTTTATGTAGACCTGGACAGAAGGGAAGATATTGTGCTAAAGGTAAGGATATGTGCACCTTGTGTATTATATATATCCATCTTGGGCATGTGATCATGGTACACAACACCAGTTGCTATCAATTATCATATACTGTCTGGAAATGGAATGAAGACCCTCTATAGTACCAGCTTTTGAAAGTATACATTACTTACGCATTGAGGAAGGCCAATTTAATTTCATTGAAAAATCCAGATATATAATATCACCATTTATTAGAAGTGTAATAACTAAGCGAAAGACTGATTTTCAAAAAGGATAGATGAATGTATTCATTATTTCAATCCCAAATCATAAATGTTAATATCATTGGTGCAGAAAAGTAGGATGTTAAACCCCATTTCATTTCAACATGATGATCATTTTGCTACAGGTAGTTGTGTGCCATGACTGCCAAGATAATATATATTTATATATGAGTTTGTCATGAAAGGACTGAACATGTTGACTAGTTATAATGTGGTAATGGCTTGACAATTAACTGTGTTTTGCATCTGATTAATATCATTTGTACATTATTTATTCATTATGAAATTAACTATTGGTGTAGGAATTAGTAATAATAAAGAAAATATATAAATAACATGTTTAGTAGACAAAATTGTAGATGATTAAGGTTTCTAATTCCCATACTACTGTCTATATTAATAAAATCAAAAGTACATATGTCTGGGTGACATTTTCTCTGATTCTAGATTTCAACATGAATATTTGGTGCTTTATTGTAAGACAGGAATGGGGTTACTAATAAAAGAAATTGTCAGATAATTGTCTTGAAATAATATTCAAATAGAATTCAAATCCTCAGTCAATAAAACATGATCTTTGTGTTGAAACATATTGGGAGCAATAATAATAGATTAGATTATTTCAAAAGACTTATACATACAAGACATTAGTCTAAATAAATATTATATATATATACTTGTGGGAAAATTAGATTACTTCAGGGAAATATTCTCATACATACAAAAATATAATCTGAATAAACATTTACACATGTTAATTAAGATTATTTCAGAATTATATTCTCATGCATACAAAATGTTAACTCAAATTAAATGTTTCTTTACATTTAAGGCATTATATATTTAATATGTACATTAGGCATTCACTGTATTAATAGCCAAAAAACTGACAGCACATTGGAATAAATTTGTGATCTAAATAGAAATTTGGGACAGTATATCCTAATGTAATGAGGGACTAAAAAATGGGATTAGAAAACTTCTTATAAATTGAAGTTGTGTTTTGTCACATTAAAAGGGAACACTTTAGTATTTCTTGTATATGTATAACATTTAATAGAAATATTAGAAATATATGTATAATTTAAAGAATTATAGTATCTGTATATATAATAAATATAACCTCACTGATTAACAATTTCCACATTTCATATAGTAATAACAATAGAAATTGAAATTTAGAGAGTTACAGAAATATCAAATGTACCGATATATGGATATTTCTATAGTATTAGACAACTTTAAATTCACAATCTTATTCTTATGATCTAAATAAATGATCATCGCTTCATGCTACAATTATTTCATATCATGTATTATAAAGCTTTTTCAATTTTTCTATGCAAGACTGACTTATTTGATGAGTATTACACATCAAATACCCAGAAAAAAGGTAACTTTTCTACACACTACTTGAATGGTGCAAGTACAGGCAGTTATTTTGGTCAGAAAGGAAATAATTAGAAAAAAAAATAATTTGATAATTTGAACGCATTAATGTTATGAATATTCTGCATGTAAGTCAGTCTTAGCATTCACCTAGAGAAAATTTACAAGTATTATTAGATTTGCTTATTAATAAGCTTTTATTTTGTCTTTTATTGTATTAAAATTAAGCCAGTTTATCAAATAAAATTGACAAATAAAGTAAAAAGAGCCGATATCTTTAATTTGAAGACTTTCCATTGTTATTCTGCTGTGGAAAGGTACTTGTATCACTTACAATTTTGAAATTTAACATCTTAGTGCCAAAACCTCTACAATATACCTATTCTGAAACTAGCCACTCCATGGTCTGAAACCTAACCATTTGGATTCTGAAAAATTGCCAGTTGTGGACACTAAAGCTTCTTACCATTTTGCTTTTCACTTCGATTTAAGTTTTCTGGCATTAAAGTGTTGCATTAGTCTTCAGTTAATGCATTTTAAAAATTGGCTTGATTTTATTTACTTTTAACCATGCTTTTCTTTAATCTGCCTCTTGCATGCAGCAAGGAGAAAGGGTAGAAAAGGGAGAAAAGGGAGGAAGGGTAAAGGAAAAGGAAAAGGAAAATGGAGGAAAAAGCCCAAAGATAAAACAGGCTTCAAAAAGCTACAAGCAGGTAACTGTCTATAGAGATCATAATCGATACCTTTATATGTGAAACTAAATGTAATGTTTCTCAAAGTTCTTATTGATCATTTTAATTTGACTTCAATGGGGCAATTAAAGATCCCTTGACATTTGAAACTGGAGGATGTAGTGCCACTGTCCAGTCAAAATTTAACTCCTGGCCCCCTGCATTGTGAATACACATCTTCATTACCCAATCGGTGCAGAAATTAAAATATTAAACCAAATTCATTTTCAATTAAGGAAAATTCATATTTTATGTAGGACAACAAATATTTAATTTGATTTTTAATTGACAAGCATCCTGGGTTTTGGGTAGGTATTGTGTGAATCATCAGATGAATATTATTATACTGATTTTATCTGCATTTTATTTGACTGTTCTGTGTTTTTGTCACTAAATATATGTACACTTTCATATAATTTCTATTAAACTTAAGATATTGCTGTGTGAATTTATGAATTGGAAAAATATTTTGTATAAGTGTCTATATATTAACTTAATGTATGGCATGTTTTTGTCTTATGTCAATCATTCCTATAAAAAAAAATAATGTGTATTTTTTTCTTAAAATGAATATTCCATATTCATTCACATTAACAATAATAATATTCTCCAAAAATAAATATACTTTGTTCATTTGTGTACAAGATTTTATCGGGTAAAAGACAGATGGTGTTGTAGGGAAATAACATCTGTTCTCGTTGTTCTCAGCTAGATGGCAAGGGCTATAGGTAGTCTGATATCAAGCTCTCCCTAAACAACTTGTGCCTTAAACTATGTCATGTCAAGCTCTTGTTAAACTACATGTGCTTTAAACCAAGCAAATATCAATCTCACAATGTGCTATAGACTGTAAATACCAAGCTCACCTTAAGAAATGTGTGCCTTATGCTATGTAAATATCAAGCTCTCATTAAAAAACATAAGAATTAAACCATGCAAATATCAAGCTCCCATTAAGAAACATGTGCCTTAAACCGTGCAAATATTATTTAACAAAAGCACTAAAGAAATGTCTTTTGAAATAAAAGTTTGATGTGTTTTGCTTTCTGTCTTGTAAATGTTCTGATTGGTTGTTAATATCAGAAATGTCTGAATGTTCAGTATTGCACAAAATCTGTTTTATTGCACTTGCACACAGAATTATTCTTTATTACATAAATATGAATAGTAAATTATCTAAAATTAAAAATTCTAGATGAAATAAGTTGATATTAAGGCTGTGTGTGGTCTACAACTAAGTCCTGTTTCATTGTATAAATGTTGCCTCCAAGAAGTTCTGTACAAAAGTAATTTTGAATGCTATATATTTTTGGTATGCTTCTCAGGTGAAGTCGACACATTAATTTGTCAGATTGTTTTCATGGACTTGAGAGTTGTGATACCTTTAGGATTATGGTACCACTATTGATCCATTATTGATCCATTTTTTCTAAAATACATTTTGTTTTATAAATAAATACAATTGTTAAGCCTGATTATAGATATCTTGGTTAACAATGAGATTTATAAAAGATGTAAATGGAATTGAAATTTAAGAAAAATTAAATGATCTTCAGGTTGTAAAGAAGGTGAATATGGACCCAACTGTGATCAACTATGTCTGTGTGAGAATGGTGGAGAGTGTGACATGTTAACTGGTCTGTGTACATGTCCACCTGGATATGTGGGACCCACTTGTAGTCAGCGTTGTCCAGAGAACAGATATGGAGAGGATTGTTTAGGTTTCTGTATGTGTGAAAATGGTGCTCGATGTAATAAGAAAAGTGGAAGATGTAAATGTCGACCAGGATTTACAGGCAAGAGGTGTCATGAAGGTACAGACTATTTTATTAATCTTAGTTTAAGAAGATTCTTTCTCATGGGTCTGAAACAGTTTAAGGGGTTCTTTTCTGCATAAAATTTCCTTTCACTACCGTGAGAAGTTTCTTTATTGCTATGCATCACCACTAACTGTAAAAAGAGCAACAGAAATCTTTTTTTTATCCAGTATTATTAAATTACATAAACAATATCTATAAAATAAGTTATTTTAATTTAAGAAACATAGGTTACAAATGTAAATATCTGTCAGTGGATGCCAGAAACAGCTTTTATCTTCCAATGCACAATAAGAGTTATTACGATTATGCATAATATTTATAGTATGTTTCATCTTCTTATAGAATGTGAGGATGGTAAATATGGTGCTGATTGCAAAGAAGTCTGTGACTGTAAAAACGGTCGCTGTGATAAAGTATCTGGTGCCTGTAACTGTAATATGGGATGGATGGGATCAGCATGTGACACACCTTGTCCAGCTAATCGCTATGGACCTGGTTGTAATCATACATGTATGTGCCAGAATGGTGGAGAATGCGATTCAATTACTGGGTGTTGTCATTGTCAAAATGGATTTTATGGTCACACGTGTGAAATGGGTAAGAGTAGATACTGCATATTTTATCTGTAAAAAGTGTGTGCTGTATGTTTTAAGAATATTGTATAATTGTATTACATTTTTACTCAAGTAGTTTTTATAGTCGAAAGGAAATGAAAGTTTCTAACCAGTGATAGAAGTTAAATGGATTGGTTTTTTTTATATCAGAATGTCCTGAAGGAACCCATGGTCCATACTGTAGTGAAATGTGTGATTGTGTTAATGGGGCTACCTGTGATGCTAGATTAGGTCAGTGTCGATGTCCTACAGGTTTTACAGGTGACAGTTGTAAAAAACGTAAGTACTCATACTTAATACGAAGTCATGGTGGCTCAGTGAGTAAGACGTTGGCTCACTAAGCCGGAGATCACGTGATCAATCCTTGCATTGGTCGAGAAAGTTCATCTGGATTTTCCTGGTGGCTTCCTTTTGTCAGTGGCGCAGGAGGTTTTTTTAATTGTTCTATTTTAATGGCTGTAGTAAATGAATAATCAATTCATCAAAATGATGTTTTTGTTACTATTGAATCTGCATGAGGGCCGTGTTTGAATTCTTAACTAGAATGTCTTGAGTTTGAATCCCCTTGTCTGCTGACAAGAAACTTCGGATTTTCAAAACTGGTTCCCAAAAATTATTCTCTCTAGCATAGAAAAATGTAACCATATTTATGAAGTATTTTGTTGATGAGACAATTACACTTCATTCCATTTCTTTCACTTTGCATGGAGATGGAAGAACAGTACAATGTATTGAACAATCTTCAAGGGTTACACTTATTGGCCACCAAGCAGTTCAACTCTATAATGTTGAAATTGTTTTGTCTAATTTACTAGACCTTCAGATCAAACAAGTAGAAAGGGATGCGGCTCACAACAAGAGTTTATTTGTATAGCCTTATTGATACACCATTCTTTTTTTTTTTATTTCATTAATATTTAGGTTGTCCGAGTGGTCAGCATGGTATAAATTGTTTATTACAATGTGACTGTGGAGATGCTGAATGTCACCATGTTACTGGGGAATGTTTATGTCCCCCAGGTAAATTTGGATCAAGATGTGAAGACTGTAAGTTATGATTTAAATATCTACTTTGGATAATAGGAGTATGATAGATCTAATTGTATTAATTAATCTGGAAATAATTGTATTTTCACTTTAAACACTGAAGACCATATAGTGGTGTTGCTATACTAATCGCAAATTATGCCTTCTCTTTCTAGAAAACCTAATAGTTAACAGTTGTAAATATGTTTAATAGCATGTCTTTTCTTATGATTATGGCTATCCTAGAGGTCGCGGGTTCACTCCTGATGTTGGCAGAGAAAGTTCATCAGATTTTCAAGCGTGGTTTCCCCTTTTCATTGGTGCAGGACGTAGAGTCTGACAAGGACAGCTGTCTAGTCGTTTGGATGGGACAGAAAACCGAGGCCCCGTGTACACATTGACTTGCATGTAAATGATCCCTTGGCAGTTGGAATTCAATATAAGAGTAGGCTGTATTGCCGCTATCCGGGCAAAATGTCCATCATAGCACACTGTATGGTGTATGCCCGTCTTCATTATCCCAGTCGGAGCAGAACACTAGGACATTAAACACCATTTCATTTCTTATGAATATGGAAAAAAGTTTGTTTCTTCATACCATACATAGTCAATCTGACTACAGCTTTTATTACATATAGATCTTGCATGCTGTCGAAATTGCAACAACTTTTTATTTAATCTGAATATCTGAACTGATGAACTCCCAGAATTCTTGATATATCATGTAAAGCTTAACTATACAGACTATTGGCCATACCTTTTCATCGAGATGCGCTGTCTTCATTCGCCCAGTCGGAGCAGACCAGTAGGACTTTAAACCCTATTTCATTTCTTTTCATCAAGATTCTACTGTTAGTTTCAGAATGACGTTAAATAGTTAGATATGATAACTTTTCATCCTGTTGTTGTTTTCAGCTTGTCCTGAAGGAAAGTATGGTCCAAACTGTGAATATTTCTGTGATTGTGATAATAATGGTGTTTGTGATCCAATCTCTGGGATGTGTACTTGTGAAAAAGGTTGGATTGGTGCAACCTGTCAAACAGTTCAAAGTATGTATGAGACCATGAATTAAACTTTTGCAACATTAATTGGATAACATAATTGTTCTTTCACTAATTCCTAAGTTTAATGCAACAGTTTTGTTTATATCATAATCTAAACCAAATTATATATATTTCACTAATTGGATAAAAATAATTGTTTTTTCACTAATTTCTAGCTTGAGATTAACACAATAGTTTTGTTATTATCATGATCCAAACCAAATTATTTAGCTTCACTAACTTTTAAATATTTCATTGGTTTTGCTGTATTTTAGATTTTTCTAATTTCAAAATATTCCACAAATTGCTAACTTTTTGACAATATCGAACTAAACTTGCTTGGTTGATACATGTACTTTCTTGGGGCACATATTTTTGAGCTTTTTTTCCCTGTGGATGTCAAATTTGGCATAACAAGTGATAATGTCATTTACATGTTCAGCGACAGTGTTTTAACAAAAGCTTCTTGTCAAAAAAAATCTCTTATCAGTGTCCAATGAAACTACCTTAAATTTGGAAATTCTCCCCTGCCATCTACAGTGTATATGCTATCTAAAAGGTACTATTACCTATGGTTTTTCATGCAACATTTGATTTCTCAAGCTATGAGGGGGTTAGAAATTATAGATTTCATTCTTGATATTATATTTATTTGTGTAAGAACTTGTGTTGACACATATTTTAGGTAGAATGTCCCGTGTCGGTAGGTGTATGAACAGGGATGTGGTATATGAATGATAAAAGAATGTAAAGACGAATGTTGGGCTGATTGTTTTCTTGCTTTCTAGATCTCTCTTACATCCTGATAACTCAATAAACCAAGATCTTGAAATGTTCTCAATCAAACCTAGGAATTGAAATAGAATTATTTCTCTACTTTGATGTGTTAAAAAGATGAAATACTTTAAGGAATATTTTGAGCGAGGAGCAAGGCAAAAAAACCCAAAAAAAACGGCGTCAATGTAAAGAACAAGGTGGCCTTTTATTGACAGATTTTTCAGTAAAATATATTATATCTCAGACACTTAAATTTTTTTGGGGGGGGGATGATCTGGTCCCCCTAATCCGATCCCCTACCCATTTCCTTAAATCCACCTTTGTACATGTTGAATCTTAAATAATTTTCCCTTCTATCGACAGATTTTTAGTAAAAAAAAGAAAAGCCTCCAATGGATCTGCCCTTGCACATGTTCAATTCAAAGTAAATTCATAGAATTGACTGAAACATTTCATAACTTGGGCAATTTGACAAAATTTTATGATATTATCTATAGCTTCTGGATTTAATGAAGAGCCATTGATTGTTTCATGCTACGGTACTGAGATTGTTAGTAGTTTGTAATTATTATAATGGCTGCAGATTGTTTTCAGAAGCTATGAATAATATCACAGTAATATTTAATTTCTCAGGATAACCTTCTTTATAGGTATGGAACTCTGTAAAATCTCTACTCTCAACTATCTTCAAACTTTAAACTCTGAACTATTGCTTTAGTTGATTCTCTCACTCTTGGCTGAACTCAGAACTTCTAGTTAGAAAAATGAATGAGTTAATAGAATATATACTGGTAGACCTTTTATTTTTGTTTTAATTTGTAGCTCTGAATAATATATTTTATAACTTAGTCTGTTAATGCAGATGCTTGAATTCAAAATCAATCTTTCTTTGAGCACACTATTTCTTTATTATGGTGATTGTACAGAAGCATTACAGAAAACAGGTTAGGGAATAACTCTTGTACAACAAATCTTTGTTCCTTGAACGTCAAAGTTCATCAGAGAAAAAAAAAAACCACATATTTTAACAAAAATGTGAAATCCAAAAGGTGATTTCATCAAATCAATTATCTATACCTGAAAAAAAAGTTCTATATTGGATCGGTACATGTCCTTCTGCTCATATTCCAGTCTATATTTCTATGAGTAGAAGGACTAAAATTAAGTCACAGCTTTTTTATTGATGGAAAGTTACGACTACTCACAGAGAACTGCAGAAATCGGTAACGTTGAAATTTACCTGTGACAGGTATCATTGACATTCAGGATTGTGTTATACTTATGGAAAGGATATGTTGACATAATTCCTTGCATTTTTAAAAAAAAATTATGAAGCTTTTCTTGTGACCTTTAAATGTTAAATATTCAACATGAGTAGGTGATTTTGGTTTGGATATAACCATGAAAAGATAAATATTGTTGAAAACATGCAAATAACAATCAACAGCTTATACATGCTTATACAAACCCACAACATAAAGTGTTAGCTATGTGAAAATTCCTGATAAATAAAAAAACAGTATCATTTGATTAAGAATGAATAAGCATACAATCACAGAACCACTTCACTCATTATACGTTTTCTTGGATAATTTCAATCAAAAGTGGAGATTGTGTAAGAATATGATCATGATATAATAGGGTATACATATAATGACTGGGTTCAAGTCAATAGTCTGTAATAAAATGAGGTTCTACTCCCAAAGTTACAGCACAAAATATGAACTGTAGCCTATAGAAATGATATTTTAAATACTGGGTTGACAAAAGGATTTCTTCCTTCATCGGGAGACATGTACAACGTGAGTGTCAATAATTTGTTACTCGCTCTATCCAGGTACAAATGTAGGGTTTAGCTAGAAGACATGTCTGTTTCTGCTGGCAAGACATGAAATCAATTGGGGTTTAATTCACTTCCTAGTTGTGTATAACAGAGCTAAGACTCCCTCACACACAAGGTTAGTTCATATGGGATGTCTGCTTTGAAGGATCGAAATCGAATCTCAACCTACGCATGTCTGTTATGTGATTAACTTTTGTAGTTGGCGCATGTTCACATGACATAACCGATTACTGAATCAGATTTTTTCAGAATTTTATTGCATGAATCGGATTCATCATAATATTTTCAGAACATTCAGAATTTTTTTATGAAAAAGCATAAAAATAATTATTATTTAGAATATTTTCATTTTAACTTAACAATTTATCTCTAAATTTTTGAAATTAGAGAGTAGAATGCTGATTTTAATCTATTGACTAAAAACAAAAGCATGGATAACACCCTAGCCTATTCACTAGCCTTAATTTCATCAAATTGAATTTTATTTCTGTTGAAAGGAAATGTAATGATTTGCTTCTTAAAATATTGTAAAAATTTATTTTATCGGCAAAAATAAAAATTAAAAACATCAATAAATACTTTAAAAAAATACATCGTTAGACTACCTTGAACATTGCAGAAAATTGATACACTTTATGAAATTTTTAATAAAATCGTTATCATACCTTGAACATTGCAAAAAATTGATACATTTTATGAAATGTTTAATATTATTTTTGCTTTCATAATTTTGATTTTTCTCTAAAGCTAAGAGTATGTCTGAATCCAGTACATAAAACATAGTAAGTACAAATTATATTTCTGGATGCTGACAGTCGGTGGTCTCAGTTTTTAATCAGTCATAGAAGTCTGAAGCGAAATTAAGTAAGATGCACCTTAAGGTGGTTGGCATAGAGTTACAGGATTTGGGTTACGGTTAAAATGATAATTAGATTGTGGATAATAGTTTATTCTGTCCAGAGTTACAAAGGTTTGAATGATACTAAGGATTAATTCACTTTTCAATTAATAATGAACTAGTTATTAAAACTGAATTGATTTATAATAGCATATTTAGTAGCCATTTCATTGTTTTATCAATCAGCTTTTTCATACATCAGCAGCTGGCTATTTGCAGACGACTTAACAGGCATTATATAAGAGCTAACTCTGCCCATTGTAGGTCTTTCTTTGAGACTTAAATGTTATATGAATTATTAATAAGACATTTATTACCATTAGACCATAATCAACTCTCGATGCCATTGGATCCCTCTGATTTTAAGTAGATTAGAATGGTTTGGCCATTTAATGATTTAATTAAGAAATGGAGAAGTCAGACTCAAACAAGAATGACCAGTACGATAGTTACGATCAATACGAACATCTTGTCAAAACTACAACCATTGATAACTTTGCTCAAATAAAGTAATTTGAATGAAATTTTCAATTTATTCATTTTACATTATCTATTTTTGAAATATTATAATTACATAATGCCCCTTTTTGATCCCTGTTATAGAATCAAATAGAAATCTATAAAGTCAGTTTCATAAACAAGCGGTATAACAAGAGTTTGTTAACCATATGAATTGCTTGAAAAAGAAGTGATTTAAGATTTTATTCATTGCCTCAGATAAATGAGAAGTAAAAGTTAGAAATCAACCAAGTTACAGGCCTTGTTTCTTGAAAAGTAGTATGCCTTTATTAGTCTATTATGTTTAAATTTATATTCATATAAGTGAGATAATCGAAGATGCATTCACGAAAGTATTTATATGATAGTTATTTTCAATAAAAGTATGGCAAATTTGGTATAAATGGAAAGTATTAGAAAAATATCAGATTCCCCGAAAAACACCCATGAGGCAGACACTGGGCAAAAATGTCAGGGTATCACTAACTGGTAACCCAAAGGTTTATTTAGGGAGCAGTTGTTATTTCTTGATTGAATGGTTAGGCGCTATGCAATTAAACGTCTGAAAAGGAAGTTGACAGACGATAATTCAAGAATTCACTTAGTCTTCAATATGTATGGCAAATGGAGAGTAAGTAATGACATATACGTTCTGAAAATGGGCCCTATGTGAATCAGTTCCATAACAAACATGGCTTCTAAAAATAGATTTTTTATATCATAGGGTATTTCCTACGCGAATACAATGTTTTTAGAGGTATTTGAAGCAAATTTTTGATAGATTAATTGGTTTGAATATTTTTTTATCCGATTTTGACGAAATTTGAAATATTGGTTTATCTCATAAAGATCTTGGTTCCTTTCGATATTGGCATGGAACTTCATGGATTATGGCCCTTGATTGTACGGAAAATCACGTTTATAGCTTGTGTGCATTCTGAAGGTCACAATTTTCATCCGATTTTATTGTAGTATGTTTTTAACCCAAGGATTTGGGTTCCTTTTGATACTCGCACGTATCGAACCGTGACAGAGGTGACAATTTTTATCCAATTTTAAAAACCGTTCAAATATATCACTGTTACACACTAATGATGATTGATGTCACCATTTTTTGTCTGATTTTGATGAAACTTAAAATATATGTTTATATCCCAAATATCTTGGTTCCTTTCGATATTTGCGCATATCGGACCATAACTTCCTGTATTGCAGCCCCTGATTGTTTTTAGTTTGTGGATCCTCTAGAGGTTACAATTTTTATCCAATTTAAAAAAAAGACATATCACTGTATGTCAGTTCAGTTCGAGTTTCGTTAAAATTGGACCGAAACTGCTCAACAAAATGGCAGCTCCCCAAATGCAAATAGTGTAAAAGTATGTAATACCAAGGTTGTGGTCACTCTAAGGGTTACAATTTTTATTCGATTTTGATGAAATATATATATCTGGGTTCCTTTCGATACTTGCGCGTATTGGATCGTAACCATTTTGTAACCAGGCCATTTGCACTACAATAGTATGACTTGGTGATGAAAACATTCCATTCTTTTAGCTGAAAAGGCATGTTTTTATTTTTCGACATAACTTAAGGTGGGACCAAAGCTGATATCTGAGAAAATTAAATAAAAATGGACATGGTACAGTCTTTTGTTTGTTACCTTTTCTATTTACGGACTGAGTAAAATGATTTATTTATTCCTGAATTAGATTATCTCCTTTATATGAATATAAACATAATCATAGACTAAAGGCATAAAAAAATAACCACAGGATAATGTTGTTTTTGAACAGATTCTTCATTTTACAATTGTTACCCCAATACCGCATTGTTGAGGTTATATTAATATAAATTGTTTTGTCATCGTCTGGAACCATTTCTATCCTTATGTAGTAATAGATAGTATTAATGTTCTCTGACATGGTGTATAAAGTTTTACTTTTCTGAACCAAACAGTCTGTCATTGAGTCGACTGGCGTGGTTTCGAATCCCTTGTTGTACCTGGCAAAGAGTAGGTCGCCTGTCCAACCTCATGGGTTTTCTCTGGGGCCTCCGGTTTCCTCCCACTGCTAAAGACCCTTACGCGCAAGCGAATTATGTAAATAAAATTAAAAACCATATGTTAGTCCCAAAATGACCTAGTTTGTGTCGAGTGGACGTTAAACCCCATTTCTCTCTCTCTCTCTGGACCAAACAGGCTAATGAAGCTGAACATACACCATGAAGTGTGCTATGGGAGAAATATTGCATGGATGATGGCACTACATATTACTGCAGTTTCAAATTCCAACTGTCAAGGATTCTTACATGCACACTAACATTTACATGCAGCCTCTGTTTTTTGTCCCACCCAAATGGCTAGACACTGACAATAAGAAACCACACTGCAAAATTTTGAGGTACTTTCTTGGCCATACTCACTGAATAACCGTGGCTTCCAAGCATATCGGAAAACAATAAAACCAATGACATACAGGGTTGTTTGATGAAGGTAATGAAATAGATCTTCATTTATGTTCTAGAATGTGCCCAGAAAAATGTCCTAGTAGTTGTGTCATGTACACTGATCTCTTGCCATTGCTGCATATATTCAAGAGTTTGTATGAGGTAATAATTGCAATATACTTGGGTTAAGTATTTGTGCAGTTGTGTGAAAGTCGAGAATGAGTTGGAATGATAAATACCATCAACTGAAACATTGTGTAATGACAAGTTGATTAAAGCAGCATGCATTATTCTTTCTGTGTTTCTAATTAAATAGCCCATTCTATTTATGCATTTCCACTCTATAAATTATAAAATATATAACATACATAGAACGTTTTGAGATTGTAATCAATAAAAAGAATCGAACCCAGACCTACTGCACCAATATGCATAGACTATGACAGACCGAGGCTCTATCAACTGAAATATATTCGTATAGTTATAAACTAAAGGATGGTTCAATAGCCAGTGTAGTTTGTATGTCTGGCATAGACATGATCACTATGTGGAAAGGGGCTGATAACTTCTTAATGCTGTTAGCTGTTTTGTCATAATAACACTGTCTACTCCAGACACAAGAACTACATTAGCTATGTATTGAACAATACATTTTATGGATGTAGATATAGTGATGTATAAAATACCAACAATTAATAGCAAAAAGCTGAATCTTGAAACTATATTATATATTGAATCATCTCACCACAGCTGCACAAGCAAATGTTGACACCCCATTCCCCTTTCCTAAAAGACATTGCTCACTATCCGGCAATTATTATGCTGCTGATCTTGTTGGATTCATAGTAAACTCCAAGGTAGGTGAAATTGAACATCATTAAAATTCACTGCAGAGTCTATCATTACTAATAATTTATCTTTGAATTATTTCAGTTCCATCTGGTCCGAGACGAGGAGATGTTCCATGGGCAGTAAACTACAGTCGTAAATAAATTCTAGCATGTGTGGGACATTGTGCAACAAAATCAAGATCATGAACATTTTAAAAGTGCAGTGAGATAGTGATTGATCTCTGTTAAACTTTTTGAAAAAAAAACATGGTGACTTGTGACATTTCATGTGTATATATGTTTATTATATCAATTTCTGCCAAATGCTAGTGTTCAAACTATATGTGTCATTGTAGTTATCTAACAAGATACTTAATTCGTAAAGTGTTCTTAGAAACCAGATATTTTTGTAAGGCGGTAATCAACCTGAATTGAGGAAGATGTATAATAGAATACAAGTATATGGTAGCCAAGAAATTGAATGCTGTAAATATGTCTTTAACAGAACAGTATTTTGAAGGAATTGATTCAACGGAACAGCGTTTCAGATTTATTTGTAAGGGATTTACTGAGCGAACTTTGGATTTTTGAATTCTGTTCACTTGCTGAAACAAAAGAAATCAATCCATGCCTTGTTGGAGAAGGAGACAGGATTACTACCAGCTCAAGTCTGTTTATTGTGAACACTTATGCTATATAATAAAAGATGGACACTAGTTCTAGCACTGTTGAATTTCGTAGTAGATAATTAATTTGAAACTGTTATTGTTTATCATAGTTTAGAGATTATAGAAATCAGGGACTCTCCTTGCAACTTATTAAGACTTTATCAAATTTTATCTGGGAGTATAGATACAAACAGATTTTGTGTATTTATGTAGTCTGTTCTAGAATAAGAGCCGATTTCACATAGCGTCTGTCTAATTTAGCCAAATTCAAATCTTTTAACTAATTTTAAATATTAATAGATACAAATTAATGGAAATGTTCTGTTAATTTTATGCACGTTGAAACTTTAAAGTTAGGCAATGTAAAATCGCCTCTTAATCTTTTTTCGTAAATATTATTTATTAATAACCATTTTAAAATATGATATTATTGTTTGAATGAAAAGTAAATGATAAATTTAATTGACCCATATGCTGGGTTGAAATCCAAAGAGTAATTCTTAAATGATATTATTTAATATTATCACTTTTAATATATGTTTAAATATGTAGCATGTATTAATTCTTTGTACATTATTGTTTTTGTCTGTGTTCTATTGTGTACATGATATGTACATACTAGAGATCATGCATGCCAAATGAATCATATCTTTCGCCAGTATATCATGATATTTTAATGTTGTAGAGTAAACTGAATGTAGTTTCTTTATTATTGTATGTTCTGTGAAAAATTTAATAAATGCAGTCAGCATTGGTATAAAATACAAAATTGATAACTATTTGAACTTCACAGTCAAATGACAATTGACATAGGGTGATTAAGAATTAGTCAACATACCTTGAATTTTGCCCATAATGTTTCACAACTCGTAACTTATTTGGGCTATAGTCTTACATATTAATATTTAGGAATGTAACTGTATAATTTTAATCAATGTATGGATTGAAATTAAATTTTGTATTCTACTTTAAAATATAACTTAGGTTGGCAAATTAATAGGACAATGATGGCAAATTTCCAGGACAATACACACACATGTACCCTATCTGGTTTAAATACAATTTAGATGTGAAAACTAATTTAATGCAAAGCTCTTAGTTATTTATAGAATAATTGATTTATCTTGGTGGTTATTAAGTAGTTTGCATTAATTATTGTTTATAGTGTTTCATTTTGTATATTTTATTTCATCAGCTGTATTTATATTCATTCATTTTATGTACAGTTTTTGTTGATAATGTGAAAATGTTCATGATCATTATCAGGTATTTGTTTTGTTTATATATCTACCTTATTTTGAATACACAAATAAATACAATGTGGTTTAATTTTATCGAATATAAATCAGTGAACAGATTAATGTACTCCCTGAGTTTAGTGCTCAGAACTGACCATTTTGGTCAATGACCCAATCCCAAATAAATTTTATTCATAGTATTCATGCATAAAATAGAAATTATAGCCGTTTTGTATTTAGTGGAGATGTCATGTGACAGTATAGTCGATTTCAAAGTACTTTTCGAGTTGGTTAAATGTGCCAAATAGCTGTAAACAATTCTTATGGCTGGACATAGTTGAAAAAAACATGTGATCATCCAATCAAATCGCACCTAGAGGTGATTTGGCAATTTGTCGTAATAGTGTCGGAAATCGGTATCGATAAATTTGTTGATTAGGGTAATCAATTTGAATTTGATGGATGTTAAGGATAAAAATTTAATTGAATGCAAATCACTTGGGCTAATCAGTGGTTGATAAAAACGCCTTTAACATGTTATATCGTTCTGCTATATATTAGAAATTTTTTTTACAACCACCCACCAAATTAATCCAAATGTCATAAGATACCACAGAGTGAGTATGTGGACTACCTAAATGCTGGAATTCTACATTCATTTCATTTAGGTTTGAAAAATCAGGAAAAATACATTCAAAGCAGGGCTGTATTTAGCGAGGGGTGCAGGGGGTACATTGCACCCCCACATAAATAAGGTGCCCCAAGAAATTGCACCCCCTCCACCCCATCCAAAAAAACAAAAATTATTAAACAAACTTTCAATTATAAAATAATACACTTGATTATGATCACACAGTGATGCTCTTAAGGCACTGATCAGTCGATCGGTTTTAAGGGCGCCCACACGGTTTTAAGGGCGCCCACACGCCAATGGGTTCGTTTGCCCTGATCGAAACTTTCTTATATCACATACGTGGAGGCTATGGCGCCCCACCACTCTGCTGCACCCCCACTTTTAAAATCCTACATACGGCCCTGATTCAAAGCTCAAATCTTTTGTTTCAGAATCTTGTTATTTTATTTAATAAAAGTGTAATAAAACAGTTGTTTATGGTTTTGTTGGTCAAGATGAATTCGTTTATGTATGAAATTTCCACATAACAATATATATTGTGTAGTGTTAAATGCAATGTTCGGATGACATAAAATACAAATTTTAATAATTGTTATGGATATATGGGTACATGTTTTTCGCAATCAAGATTCGTATTAGAATCAACAAATGCATTTAAATAAGACATTGCAACTAATAACCTCTTCGTTGTATTATACACACACTCAAATTTAATTGTGGTCATCTGCCTGTGTCGGTTCCTCAACAAACTAATATGAACACACTATGTACAATTCAGGGTTCTTATCGGATTTTATTTTGCAGATTCCTAGGAAATGTCTGTCCACTAGGTCCTCGAAAACCCTACTGAAAATTCAGTATATTTCAATCTCAAATTTTCCTGTTTAAAATCTTGTGAAATGGGAAGGAGGGACATTTTTAAAACTCAGCAAGATCCTTAATATGAAATGAAATGGCCATCAAATTTACAAAATTGTGAATGCTGATTGGGGAGTTTTGTAATATATAAAGTCTGTGAATGTAGTACAGGGCAAAAGTCCAGGTGAATATATTGACTACTCATCAAATTATTTTACTTGAAATTTATAGGTAGAAGGGGCCCCTTGGCTACTGGTGGGTGCAAAAAAGCCCCCTTCTCTGTTTGGGGTTGCCCCTTATCTCGCAATATTGATATTTAGACTAATTACCTCAAACCTATTTTACTCCCAGGAATTAATATATATTCCAAGTCTTATCTTACCTCCCAAAGCTATATTCAACACAGTCACCACCCAACATCATCCCACTGCTATATATGTAGTTAAGATAAACCACATTCATTCTTCTACGAAACTCAGTTAACGGTCTATAAAATATTTTTAGAAAATACATGTATTAGTAGGCCTACTTTGAATAAATACTGTAAATTTGAAGAGTATCTTTGTGATGAAGGTTACTTTATGATTGAATTCAGAAATGAAAAGATTTACATTACAATGGAAAATAACATGTTAATTCAGATTGCTAAATCTAGCTTAGAAAGTTCTGTAAATTTAACTATTTTAATATTGTCATAAAATCTTTATGAATGTGGGCATAATGTAATGTCAAGTACTGAAAATATTAAAATGTGAATCAGATATCAGTTGTATATTTAGCTTATGTGTATTATTGATATGTGCTTCAGTAAGTACAGTTACGTCCAATGTCAATTTTGAAATAATAAATGTTACTTTGTTTAGTTCTGATATTTTTTTGTAAATAATATAAATGTATATTAATTCAGCATAATACAATTGTTATGTGATGGTCAATTTAATATGATCGTGTAATTTTAGCAAGCTTTACATAATGATTTATGCAACCGATCCGACGAACAAAGGTTTTTAAGTTCCTGCATTTAATTCACAAAGCTTATTTTACATGTATGTTCATTTTTTAGCAAAAGACAATTTCTGTGAATTTTTTGTTACTTATTTTATATATATCTTGTTAAATCGATCTGTATCTACTAATAATAAATATTAGTCAATTTTAAAGATATACAAAATAAATTGTCTTTTAAATCTATGGTCTTTAATTATTTAAAAGTTTACTGCCGTGTGGCCCGTCGTTCAGACAATTTGAAACACGATTAGATACGAAGTAGTGTGCCTTTCCAACGTTGTATCAGGGGATGAAAAAACGAGATCCTTTGCCAGTTGGAAAATCGAAATAAGAGTATGCCGTTGTCCAGATAAAATATACCACCTAATAGTCATGTACACGGTCTTCTTTGGCCCAGTTGGTACTGACGAGTAAGAGAGAGAGAGAGAAATGGGGTTTAACGTCCACTCGACACAAACTAGGTCATTTCGGGAGTAACATGTTTTTAAAAAAAAAAATTATTTCAATAATTCGCTTGCGCGTAGGGGTCTTTAGCAGTGGGATGAAACCGGAGGACCCGGAGAAAACCCACGAGGTTGGACAGGCGACCCTACTCCTTGTCACGTACAACCAGGGAATCGAAACCCCGCCCGTTGACTCAATGACAAACCGTATGATAAAGCACGCGCGTGCGAACCATTCGGCCATCCACCCTCCCCCCCCCCCCCTGACGAGTAAGACGCAAGTCCATTATTTCCTCTTTATACGCCCACATGGAAATGTGGTCGTATTGCCGTCGCCCCCTGTCCGTCCGTCGGTGCGTCGTAAGCACTTTCTAGTGAACACTCTACCGACTACATGGCCCTTAAATTGTTTCACTTATTAAACCTTGTAACCGCGCCAACAACAAACAAGAGCATCGCTAACGCAGCAATATACGTCCACATTCCTGTTTTGTTTGATATGGTCCAGTTTGCATTGAGGGTCTGTGAAATAAAACTGGGTTGTAGGACTGCTATCAGTTTAACACTTCGTTCACATTAACAGAACACAATTTTTATTTTAAAACAATCGATGTCTTTATTCTAAAAGCATGACGTTTCGAATAGGTATGCAAAGTTTCAAAAGGATCTGTTAAGAATTGCGGTCTGTAGGCAAAACACAGGACACACAAACGTTAGGCGTGGCTCTGTCCCAAGGGGTCGAGCATGCACCAAAAATAATAATAGAGGTCGGCCTTAGGATTAAGGAATAAGTATAAAAAGTAGCCTTAGGCTATAAGGAATAAGTATAAAAAAGTTTTCAAGATGATCGATTAAGAAATGCGGTCTGCAAGTGACACACAGACATAAAAAAAGAAAGTGGGCGTAGCTCTGCCCCTGGGTGTTGGGTATTCACCACTAATAATAGGGATGTTCCTTAGGATAGAAGGAATATGTATGCTAGGTTTCAAGGTGATACGATAAGAAATGCGATCTGTAGATGACAAACAAATAAATAAATATAAGGGATGGGCGTGGCTCTGCCCCTGGCGGTCGGGCATGCACCAAAAACAATAGGGATCATCGTTAGGGTATAAGCAATTCATATGAAATTTTTTCAAGACGATTGATTAAGAATTGTGGCCTGTAGGTGACACACAGACATAAAAAGAAAAGAAAATGGGCGTGGCTCTGCCCCTGGGGGTAAAAAAACAATAGGGATGATCGTTAGGGTATAAGCAATTCATATGAAAAAATTTCAAGACGATTGATTAAGAATTGTGGCCTGTAGGCGACACACAGACATAAAAAAGAAAATGGGCGTGGCTTTGCCCCTGGGGGTTGGGCATGCACCCAAAACGATAGGGATGTTCCTTAGGGTACAAAGAATAAGTATGCAAAGTTTCAAGATGATACGTTAAGAAATGTGGCCTGTAGACGACAAACAAACAAATACAAAAAATGGGCGTGGCTCTGCCCCGGGGAGGCTTGCATGCACCAAAAACAATAGGGATCATCCTTAGGGTATAAGGAATAAGTATGTAAAGTTGATACGTTAAGAAATGCGGTCTGTAGATGACAAACAAATAAATAAATATAAGGAATGGGCGTGGTTCTGCCTCTGGGGGTCGGGCATGCACCAAAAACAATAGGGATCATACTTAGGGTATAAGCAATTCATATGAAAATTTTTCAAGACGATTGATTAAGAATTGTGGCCTATAGGCGACACACAGACATAAAAAGAAAAGAAAATGGACGTGGGTCTGCCCCTGGGGTCGGGCATGCACCCCAAACGATAGGGATGTTCCTTGGGGTACAAAGAATAAGTATACATAGTTTCAAGATGATACGTTAAGAAATGCGGTCTGTAGATGACAAACAAATAAATAAATATAAGGAATTGGCGTGGCTCTGCCCCTGGGGGTCGGGCATGCACCAAAAACAATAGGGATCATACTTAGGGTATAAGCAATTCATATGAAAAATTTTCAAGACGATTGATTAAGAATTGTGGCCTATAGGCGACACACAGACATACAAAGAAAAGAAAGTGGGCGTGGCTCTGCCCCTTGGGGTCGGGCATGCACCCCAAACGATAGGGATGTTCCTTAGGGTACAAAGAATAAGTATGCATAGTTTCAAGATTATTAGTTAAGAAATGTGGCCTGTAGACGACAAACAAACAAATACTAGAAATGGGCGTGGCTCTGCCCCGGGGGGTCGGGCATGCACCAAAAACAATAGGGATCTTCCTTGGGGTATAAGGAATAAGTATACCAAGTTTGAAGAAAATCCATGAAGAATTGCGCCCTGTAGGCGAACCACAGACACACACACACACACACACACACACACACACATACACACATACACACACACACACACACAGACAGGGGCGACGGCATAATACGTTCACATTATGAATGTGGACGTATAAAAAGTCTGAAGATGATTTTCTTTCAAGTTGAACTGATTTTCTTTAAACAAGGACAACTTTGCGATGAAAATTCTGCACACTCTTCGAACGACGCAGTTCTGAGAACTTCTTTCTAAAAGCGGCGATTTTTCCTAATAAGTAGTCGCATCGCAATTGTATCGGTGTAGGTACATATCACTTACCGTCATATAGCCGATGCTAGATGTAGAGTATCGGAAATGCCGAGGTTTGCCTAGTGATCTTCCCCTAGTCGTGAGGGTGATCTGTTAGCAGGGGCGTCATAATTTGAATAGCCTGGAACATGGGCGCAGATCCCGGTGGGGACACCGGGACGCGTCCCTACCAATATTTTTAGTGGTAGGGACATGATATACTGTGTACCCACCATTTATTTCCGTTATTTTCGATGTTTGGCTTACTGTTTATTTTCTGAAATTGAAATCATTCCAGAGCTTTTATTGACATTTCAAAAAGTGTAGAGTTGGTCCCAGGCACTTAAGGCCAGGGTCCTTAAGTTGTACAGCTGCACCCGGTGACCGATTTTTATTTAATAGGGAATAAGTGATAATTCATATTATAACAGTAAATAATTGTTTTTATCTGGTATACTGGATGATAAATCACCAGTTTGTTTGTATATCAGGGGAACCCTTCATTGCTAGATTTGCGGCCATACTAAATAAACGTATTTTTAAGGACAGATTTATATCTCTCTCTGTGGAATATAGGCAATTAAATCTAAAAATTAAGACTCGAACCCTCTATTTTTTTTTAGTACAGTAAGCTAAGCCAAGAATCGTGTACTCATTATCACAAGTGAAATTTTTTTTGCTGTTTTGAAGATGGTTTAGAAATTTAGGAAATTTATCGGAAAAGACATTTTTTTAAACTTGTCATGGGCCGTCCAGAAAGAAGACAAAGGGAAAAGAAACGGGCATAGTGGATATAAGTGTACTGTTCTTTAGTTTTAAATATATTAAACACTTTATTGAATTTTTTTTCGATTAAAAAATTGCTCTCTGAACTATTTTGTTATTGGTAAAAACTCCCCAGAATCGCTGAGAATGAATATTTAGACATCATTTTGTAACAAAAATTACAAAAATTGTAAAAGCCCCCCCCCCCACCAACCTCTAGCAGCTCACGCCAACGGCGTGCGGTTATATTTCGTATCATTTTGCCAGAAAATGATGCTGAAAAAACCCACAGAGTGCGTTTTAGAGCGTCTAGTTTAAAAAAAAACCAATAGTCCCCACCACTAATTTTTGGCGATCTGTGCCCCTGGCTTGGAAAATCTATTCATCTACACCCGGCACTGTACTTAAAAAAATTGCAAAAGCCCCCCCCCCCCCACCAACCTCTAGCAGCTCACGCCAACGGCGTGCGGTTATATTTCGTATCATTTTGCCAGAAAATGATGCTGAAAATACCCACAGAGTGCGTTTTAGAGCGTCTAGTTTAAAAAAAAACCAATAGTCCCCACCACTAATTTTTGGCGATCTGTGCCCCTGGCTTGGAAATTCTATTCATCTACACCCGGCACTGTACTTAGTCACAGCTTAACCCTGGAAAAACATATTGTTCCGAATAAATCAAATTTTACAACCACAGAACCCCATGGAAAAAAAACAACAATTGTTGAACATTGGTGGTTCACAAAGAGCTTTAGCCTCAAATCTTTTACAGATATTATAGTAGAAATAATTGATGGGAGAACTTATATAGGCCCTTGTCTGTTGTTAAATCCTATTCAATTTATCGAATAAATTGTTTAAACTAAATACTGTTATCAATAATTATGGATACTTTCTATAAAGGGAGATAACACCTTGTACCGTTAATGTATTTCCAGAATTCCGTATATTCCCTTGTCCTTTATGTTTTCGGCATTTATTGTTTTGATTAAATCGAAATTTATAAGACTCACAAAGTCAACATTAAGAACAGAAATGTTCAAGTTTAATATATCAGTGGGTGTTATCCGTATTACTTTGCCATTCAACAAATGAATCATAGATTTTTGTCGTGGATTGATCTTGCTGGCTGACAATTTAAGTACATCCGAATTGTATGGTTCCATGTTGTTAAGGGGTGGGCTTCTTGGGGCGCCGATGGAGCTTCTGAGGGCGCCAATGTACCTACACTTGACAGTCCACGGCGAACGGTACCGGAATCGGGTTAGAGTGCGACTTGTTTGAATTTTTTTTTTTTTTTGAAGATTATCACCCCGTTTTGGGCGCCCAATTCATTCGTGGGCGCGTGGGCGCCTAATCAATCTCACTCGGCATTATTGGCGCCCCATCAATCATGCCGTTTAATCTCACTCGGTATTATGCATTATGTGCGACCCGACAATCATATATTGTCATTATAAGGCGCCCCACCAATCATGTCACTATGGGCGCCCCTCCGGGATAAGGTACCCCACAGATCAAACCGTTTTGGGCGCCCCATCAATCAAGTTGTGGTGTTAATCGTGTGAGTCATTATGAGGCCCCTCACCATTTGGGGGCGCCTCATATATAGCATGATTGGCGAGGCGCCCATAAAACCAAGTGACATAATGATATGGACATGTTGGTTGTTGGCTTCGTATTGTGTCCAATGGGGGCAGCGATTTTTTCCAGGGGTGGGCAGCTGCCCCCTTGCACCCCCCCAGCTAGCTATGGAACTGATAGCATAGACGTGCGGGCCCGAAGGTTGTTGATGGGGGGGGGGGGGGGTGCAGACCTGAAATACCAGAAAAAAAAAACGAAATCTGGGGATTTGCCCAAGAAAGTTTGGAAAACTTGTTGGCCGCAAACGCGTTTTCTTTCTATTCCATTCCGTAAATACATAGACTTCTATGTGGTCCAATATATCTTACCTTAAGTGGCTGACCTGTATTCCAAACAACTCATTTAGTCCATGGAGCCGCCACCGGTCGTCGCGGTTTATGGGGAAAATTTTGAAAATTTACCCAATCTGATTAAAACACAGATCCTATTTCGTTTCGTTTTTTAAAAGTTCAAACACGCCTATGTTGAATACTCTATTTTTTCAGCTGTTGATGGGGTGGGGGCGTGCAGACCTGAAATGCCAGAAAAAAAACGAAATCTGGGGACTTGCCCAAGAAAGTTTGGAAAACTTGTTGTCCGCAAACGCGTTTTCTTTCTATTCCATTCCGTGAATACATAGACTTCTATGTGGTCCAATATATCTTAACTTAAGTGGCTGACCTGTATTCCAAACAAATCGTTTAGTCCATGGATCCGCCACCGGTCGCCGCGGTTTATGGGGAAAATTTTGAAAATTTACCCTATCTGATTAAAACACAGATCCTATTTCGTTTCGTTTTTTAAAGTTCAAACACGCCTATGTTGAATACTCTATTTTTTCAGCTGTTGATGGGGTGGGGGCGTGCAGACCTGAAATGCCAGAAAAAAAACGAAATCTGGGGACTTGCCCAAGAAAGTTTGGAAAACTTGTTGTCCGCAAACGCGTTTTCTTTCTATTCCATTCCGTGAATACATAGACTTCTATGTGGTCCAATATATCTTAACTTAAGTGGCTGACCTGTATTCCAAACAACTCGTTTAGTCCATGGATCCGCCACCGGTCGCCGCGGTTTATGGGGAAAATTTTGAAAATTTACCCTATCTGATTAAAACACAGATCCTATTTCGTTTCGTTTTTTAAAGTTCAAACACGCCTATGTTGTATACTCTATTTTTTTCAGCTCCCACAGACCTCGTACGCCTATGTTGGATACTCCATATTTTCAGCTAAACAGATATATGCAAACAGAGTATATAAAGGACTATTACAATGCGTAAATTATCCGAAGCATGTCCCTCGGGAATTTTTTGATGGTTTTGAATAAACAGATTCGATTTGTTTGCAGTCAAAACGCCTTAACTCCTGTCATACTTATGTGCGTAGGCGGTTATAAGATTGTTATTAATATTATAAACATAGAGAAAACTAATTCCAATTGTCATGAGATGCCTGAGAGCTGAGATTCATCTTTTAAGAAGAGCTAGACTAATTTGTTAAAATAGTTAGGCATTTTTGTGAACAGGTAAGTCTGGACTTTTACAATTTAAGTCGATTTGACTGCTATACGAAATCATTTCGTGCAAAACTATATCACAAATTAACTTTTGCTGGATGATTTCTGAATTTGCTAATGTATCGATATGTCTCCTTTAATAATTCTATATTTCGTTATTTCATTTATATTTACGGAATAACAATTAAATACATATTTCGTTTTTTCCATTTAAATTTACCAAATTACTATGAAATTCTTTTTTTTAAAGTTGTTTTCAAATCATGTAGCGTTTATCACCTAAAGGATTTACACAGAAACGACGTTGATTATAATATTTTACTTTATAAATAAAAAGTGATGTCAGATTAGTAAGTTTATCAATGGGTCTATCTTTCGATCCTTTTATTTTAATAAAATATTGATGGGTAGGCTGCTGCTTTTAGCCTATTGGGATACAATGTTTCTTCTTGACAGATATCAATGGCTGTAGTACACATTATAGTGTAAGTTTATAATATATACGTTCCCCAATGGAAGATTCTTTCTATTATTATTTTTGCCTGTTTATCCAATCAGCTGGGTTTAATAACCTCCGCACAGCTGTAAAAATGTCTTTTAAGGTTTCCATTCTTCTGATCGCCGGAGGTTCTTTTTTTACGGTTATTTATTTATTGTCAATTTTCCAAAAAAATATTAAATTTGTTTAAAGTTTGGTATCGGATACAAGCTGTCTACAATTATTTTCAGTGAGTATAATTTTCTAACTTTGTTCAGATCTGATGCTGGTTCATTATTCAAAATGGTCCCCAAGCTTCTTGTGTTTACTATTCCCGATTAGAGACCACTACGCGCAGTCGAAATAAAATTGAATCAAATGATGAATCTAGTTGTTATCAAGTCGGCGTGGCTATATTTATTTGCTCTGGTGGTTGATCACTGATTTTCCACACACACCCTCTTGGGCTGACAGAGGATTCTGTTTGGCAAAATCCCGAATATCTTACCATTAACTTTGGTGGTGTACATTCTGTTCAAATATGCGGCAGCATTCAGCTATAAAACATTTTGAAAAAAAAAAATCTGTTATACACCTGTTTTTTTTTTTTATTATTTTTTTTTATATAAAAAGTATACGAATTAAATATTTATATCTATAATCCCTGGCTTTGATGGCAGTACATTGACATTTCATTACTGGTTAATATTATAGGATATGTTTGCTAAAGTTCAACAATCATCTCATATTTGTTCGCTAATATTTCAGTGTGGGGTTATTATGTTAGCCCCCTGTCCGTGTAACCCGTCGGTCAACAACTGGCTGGTGAACGCGATAGAGGCTTCTTTTTTTTTAATATTTTTTTTTTCAAAACTTGGTGTGAAGCACTATGGCCATTAGACGATGAAACCTGTGCCTAATTTTCCGAAAAGAGGATTTTTGTAATTTGGTGTGAAGCATTTGGGTCATGACAGGAGGAACCTTATTAACCCCAGAGTTAAACCACTTTCCAAAATATTGTGAAGATGGTAGGAGCTACGGGCTATCGTTAAGGATTCCCTTCCGTCGAGACATAGCTGTTGTGTTTCCAAATCTGGTATGAAGCATGAAATCAAATTTGGTGTGAAACATTAGGATCAGAGATAACTTTCACCTTTCTAGAACCTTCGGTTGCAGAGATATATCATCTGACAGGAAAGACGCTGGCTCGCTAGCCTAGAGGTCGGGTGTTCGATCCCTGCATTGGCCGAGAAAGTTCATTCAGATTTTCCAGCGTGGTTTCCCCTTGTCAGTGATGCAGAATGTAGGGCCTGGCAAGGACAGCTGTCTAGTCGTTCGGATGGGACGAAAAACCGAGGTCCCGTGTACACATTGGCGTGCACGTAAAAGATCCCTTGGCAGTTGGAATTCGATATAAGAGTAGGCCGTAGCGCCGCTGCCCGGGCAAAATTTCCCTCATAGCACACTATATGGCGTATGCCCGTCTTCATTAGCCCAGGTTAGGAGCAGGACAGTAGGTTAAACCCCATTTCATTTCATTTCATTTCATCTGACAGGAAAAGCTGGTAAACACGATAGTGATTAGATTTCTCATGACATTTATTCAACACCCAAGTTTTCTTCTCTGATAAGCTGTTGTGTTTTTTTTTCTCCAGAGAAAGCTGCTGTGTGGGCGTATTTCTATGTTTTGTGTGGCTATCCCACATTATAGTTTTGCAAAGTGTGACATTGGTGATACCCTCCGTTTTCAACCTAGTAGAATGCCAATGTAAAAGGTGCATTTACTAAGATACTCATCTACTCATGGTGAACATTTTGAACGGACTCCTAATCGAATGGCCCGGCTTTGTCTGCACACAATAACAGCACCACAGTGTCTGTACATGGAGTGGACCAGACGGTTGATCACACTCTCAGAAAAGCCTGGCGCAATCCATCGGCTGTGTTTGGTCTCGGTACGACGTTATCAAGTCTCTTCTGAATTTCATCCCAAAGATGTTCAATCGGGTTTAAGTCCGGACTAAGGGCTGGCGAGTGCATAACGTTGACACCGTTCTGCTGTAGAAAGTCCCGAGTAACTCCGGCGGTGTGGGCTAGGGCGTTCTCATGCTGGAAAACGTTGTTTCGATGACATGCGAAATTTGGTATGACGTGAGGTCTGAGAGCTTGATCGATGTAGCGCTCTGCTGTGATGCCACCTCCGCTCCCTGGAACAACATTTTGGAACACCACAGGACACACTCTCTGGTTCAGGCCGATTCCACCCCAAAACATTATGCTTGGATCTCCCCATGAATCTTGTTCCATGACAAATTGGTCAGAATAACAATGGCCACGACGACACCATATTCTGGTCCTGCCATCTACAGTGGGTACGCAATACCGACTCTCATCTGTGAACAGAACAGTCGCCAGTTCTGGTGTTGTTGGGCAAACTGTAGACGTTCACGTCTAGGGCGAGGGGTGAGGATCGGTCCACGGTAAGGTCTACGACAATGGATGTTCTCTTTGGTGAGACGTCGGCGCACTGTATCGGTACTGATGGGTCTCCCGTGTGTTCTCACTGTCTGACGTGCTGTCTCAGATGCCTGTTCGGTGGTGTTGGTGGCCCGAAAGCGTTGCTGAAGCCTGTAGATGGTCCGAACATTGACCTGGAAGTGATTGGCAACGGCCTAGGCAGTGTGGCCAGCGTCGAGTCGTCCAAGCGCCTGGTTCCTCTGAGCTGTCGCGAGTCGTGGTATGCTGCTGACATTGTAGTGTGAATGATTCAACCAGGTACGGGGGTGCATTTTATAGGACTGGTGCCAGTGAACCGGACGTGCAGCATGAGTTACTTGAAAATCATGGAGAACACATTGCCATCTCAAAAGTCAGCTTGCGTTTCTGAGAACATTTCCTGGGTTCAATTCTGTGTTTGGGATGGAGCCTTATTGCTCAGGTAAAGTTTGAGATGTGGTCACAAATATACAATAAAAAACATTTGGCAAGTTTTATGCAATGCGTCTATTCAGAGTAATATACCAACCTGATGTTTCTTTTGCTGCTTAGTATATATATCAGTTATTTGTTCTGTTTTTATACGCCCACATTTTCATGTGGACGTTTGTTGTCGTCGCCCCTGATTGTACGAAGAATCACGTTTTTAGCTTGTGAACACTGTAGAGGCCACAATTTTTATCCGATTTTGTTCAAACTTGGATGTATGCTTATAACCCAAAGATCACGGTTCCTTTCGATATTCGCGGATATAGGAACGTAACTTCCTGAATTATGGCCCCTGATTGTACGAAAAAGTCGCGTTTTTAGCTTGTGGACCCCTATAGAGGTCATAATTTTTATCCGATTTAAAACAAACGTATTATTATATCACCGTTACACCCTAAGGACAAAATTGACACACAAAATGGCCGCCCTTAGTTCTCAAATAGCGTAAAAATATGGTATATCAAGGTTGTGGACCCTATAGAGGTCACAATTTTTATCCGATTTTGTTGAAACTTGAAATGTAAGTTTATAACCCAAAGATCTCGGTTCCTTTCGATATTCGCGCATATCGGAATGTAACTTCCTGAATTATGGCCCCTGATTGTACGAAAAATCTCGTTTTTAGCTTGTGGACCCTATAGAGGTCATAATTTTTATTAGATTTAAAAAACCGTGTTATTATATCACGGTTACACCCTAAGGATGGCTGAGTTCAAATTTCTTGAAAATCGGCCCAAAACTGACAGACAAAATGGCCGCCCCTCGTTCTCAAATAGCGTAAAAATATGGTATATCAAGGTTGTGGACCCTATAGAGGTCACAATTTTTTTTATCCGATTTTGTTGAACCAAAGATCTCGGTTCCTTTCGATATTTGCGCATATCGAATTGTAATTTTCTGAATTATGGTCCTTGATTGTAGGAAAAATCACTTCCTTTTTGCGTCTTCTCTATCCATTTCTCGAAAATGTGGGCGTATCCTGCCTGGCAGTCGCTGGTAATGTAATCAAATACCTTATAATGTATTTAGTGAATACCTAAAACTGTGTGTTTTTCAGTTAGTTTTTCAAAAAAATGCGAAAAGACAGGAATTCTTTTACCGATATTGGTAATGACCCATATACCAACAGATCTTTGAATTTCGACATCCGCTCCTACCCAAGCCCAATGTCTATGCCATTCGACATCCTCTCGTACCCAAGGCCAATTTCTGTGTCATTCACCGTCCCCTCCTGCCCAAGCCTAATGTATATGCCATTCGCCATCACCTCCTACCCAAGCCCAATGTGTATGCCATTCACGATCACCTCCTTGCCAAGCTCAATATGTATGTCATTCGCCATAACCTCCTACCCAAGCCCAGTATGTATGACATTCACGATCACCCCCTTGCAAAGCCCAAGGTGTATGTCATTCACCATCACGTGGATGGGATATATTTTTACGGTACTATGCGCTAAAAGGTGGCAGCAATCGCGTTATATATATGTATATATCCAAAACTTTTTACACGGCCCTTTGAGAATTGAAATTAAACGTGCGTCATTTGTAGTGTCGGGGAACAAAACAGGCTATTTTTAAGGTTTTGCAACTGCGGGGACAATATAGAGGGTGGGGGGCAGTACCCCCGTGAAAATTTTGAAATGTTGACCATTCTGAGCTATTTTGAGAGAAAATCTCACTACACCGACCCTGAGCTACCAATCATGCCCCTGCACTTTAAAGATGTTAGCTTCACTAGCCTAATTTTCCACGACTTAATCAAAACTAAAATGTAAGATAATAAAAAGTAAGATAACTAATCCAAACATTTATCAACGGCAAATTGCTTCCGTGTTGAATTCAATCAGATTATACGAGGCCCAGAAAAAATATTCATTGAAATTCATCGGTTGTGCTGACTATATTCAATATATCGTCTGCAACGAAAATAGAACAATTCCCTTTAGAGATTCTACCTTCACAATATTATATTTTGCAATGGATTTATAATCCCTAAGATGACGTCCACAGACTTCCAGCAGAATATATATATTATTCAGTGGACTAGATGCATACAAACATTTTTGTGCTTCCATTTCAGTGTGGACCTATCGCCACCCTGTCCGTCGGCCCGTCTATCCGTCAGTCAACAATTGGCGTGTGAACACGATAGAGGCTACAGTTTTTTTTCAAATTTTGTGTAAAGCATTGTGGTCATGAGAGGATATTCAGTGTTTCGCGACTTTCCGTTCCTGGTTATCCCCCTTCGAAAAACAATTTGGGAACACCATAGAGGCTGTAGTTTTTTACGGATGTTTTTCAAATTTGATGGGAAGCACTGAGGTCATGAGTGCAGGAACCCGATTGAATTGCAGCGTTCCAATACTTTTCATTCCAGACTTATCCCCTTTTGGTCGAAAATCTTGTTATCGATATTAAGTGTTTCGCGACTTTCCGTTTCGGAGTTATGCCCCTTTGCAAAAACAATTGTGAACACGATAGAGGCTGTAGTTTTTAACGGATGTTTTTCAAATTTGATTGGGAGCATTGAGATCACGAGTGTAGAAACCCTATTGAATTGCAGCGTTCCAATACTTTTCATTTGGGACTTATCCCGTCTTTTCCGAAAATCTTGTTATTAGCCTGTGAACGGGAGGGAGGCTACAGTTTTTGACGTATTTGTTTTTCAAATTTGGTGTGAAGCATTGTGGTCATGAGAGGACAAACCCTATCGATATTAAGTGGTCCGCGACATTTTGAGAGTTATCCCCCTTTGTAAAAAATATGAAAATGATAGAGGTTGTAGTTTTTAACGGATGTTTTTCAAATTTGGGGGGAAGCAGATAAACCCTAATGAATTGAAGCATTCGGCGATTTTTCATTCCGGAGTTATCCCCCTTTATATTGTTAACGCCATTTTTAAGGATTGTTTTTTAAAATTCGGTTGGAAGCATTGGGGTTGTGAGAAGGTGAAACCGTATCGATAGTCAACGTTCTTCAACACACCGTTGCGGAGCTACTCACCTTTGCCAAAAACATGTGAACGCGGTAGAGGCTATAATCTGTAACGGATTTGGTGGAAGAGGTGTCTTTGGTATTTTTGTCACATTGTACTAATTTTATATAATTAGTGTCATATCTATTGTAGCACAATATAAAAATGTCGTTTTACTTGGGAATTTATGAGAATTCAGGGTCTGTTAAGCCAACTTCAGACCGACTAACATTTGTTAACCTTTTTTAAATTTCCGGCAAACGAAAATGTTCAATGGAACCGACCAACATTAATTTGATCAAAAGCTACCGACGTTGATGTCACATGATTGACCCAAACATCACTTGGTCACAAAATGGCGACGTCAGTCATTTTGATGCCACATGGTCAATAGCGAAATACTGATTGGTTGTCAGTATAAGTATAAAATGTTTCGCTACATTGCGTATGCCCGTCTTCATTATCCTAGTCGGTGCTGATGAGAAGGACGTAAAACCCTACTCATCTAATTTTATTTCTTAGATATCTAATTCAGAACCCAACTCTACATGCCATGATAAATATAAATCTGTGAATTGATGTTGTAGTTCTTATCTATTTACATAGTTGTCCGTTATATTATAATGTATGTTTATTAAGTCGGGCATACAGTGATTCAAATAAGCTAACGTTTCTTATTTATCATGTAGTAGCCTACCCGCAAATTAGAAACAAAAAACGCAAATTACCTAACAAAAACATAAAAGAAACAACAAATAACACTGAGACTGGATAATAATGGATAATCGATACCTTGCTTATTATCTTAGCAATGACAACCGAGGCTACACTGTTCTTCTAACAGCGATAACTAGGACCAGAGTGAAGTAATTTGACTGACATTTTTAACATAACCACTTTTCATTATCTAGTTTTACCTAATAGTGGGGCGGATATGTTACATTTTTTGGTCGAGTTGTGCACTTCCGGAAAGAATCATGAAAATTTGGCCATAGGGGTTTTGGGGTATGCTGATTTTAAAAATGGCGGGAACCACGACGTCACTCCAGCTGTTCCCGCCAAAAATTGAGAAATTCAAAATGGCTGCCATAAAACACGTTCTTGTCTATAAAATTTCTGTAAGTGCACCGATTTCAATGATCTTGATGTCTATACCAAGGAATCCAGTAAAACACATACGAAGACTCATAAAGTTCTCCTTCATAGTGTTTTCTAAAAATGGCCATAACACTAATCGAACGGATGTATTATTTGCACCTCCTTCTTTGCTAAACGGATGTCAAAAATTCATTATGTTCCATTTCAGTGGAAATTAGCTATTACTTATCAAAGACAAACAGTCCACATTTCATGTCAATCACCATTTTATATATGCACTTCATATTCAGTAAATGTCTGAACTTTCTTCATAAATCCGATATATTCAGTGAAAATACATTTAACAAGGTATCAGTATCCTTCTGTTTTTCAGAAACAAGTGATGGCCATCTAGTCAATCACCTACCATGTCCAAAAGACTTAAACCGCTCCTGGGGCATGTGCTACAGTTACATCTGTTCAACCGACCAACTAGGAAATTTGTGCTCTGTGTGTGTGTGTGAAGAACATGATGGAACCTCTAAACCCATCAGCATCAGGTTACTCGTCTCTGGCCACTAATTTATCTGTCTTTCAGGAATTGAACAAAGTGCCTTACATATACATATCCCGACTAGATGATGGTGAAAAATGAAAAAAAAAGATGGTAAAGCATAAAGCTAGATGGCAGAAAATTTGTAACATCCTGTGTAATGCAGCAAAAGTGGGGAAAGCCAGGAAGCTGCAAGAAAAGGCTTGTATGAACACGACCCAATCACCGCATAAAAACACCCTCATAGTTCAACCACTTCAGCATGTCCCATGGATACAGACAAGCCGCATCAACCAGCTTGTCTTTTCTGTGATGGAACCACGGGAGATTTTCACAAAGCAGAAACAATGTCCTTTGATACCGGTGTCCGAAAAATTGCTACGGAATTCCAAGACACAAAGGTGCTGGCCAAATTATCAGCAGGAGACATGATCGCAGTTGATGCTGTGTATCACTTTAAGTGCTTGAAATCATTTTATAACAAACATAGATCTCAAAAAAGATATTCGACTGAGAAGTGTCACCAAATAAATGCAGACGCATTTGCATTTGGTGAGGTGGTTTCATATATTGAGGAATATGGTCAATTAGGTAGGGACCGGGTTCATATTTTCAAACTCACTGATCTCAAGACATTGTATAGTCTAGACTACAAAGATTAGAGATTAGATGGTGTCACAACCATGGTGTCACAACGAGATATGTAAGGGCACTTTGTTCAATTCCTAAAAGACAGAAAATTAGTGGCCAGATGTTGCTGATGGGTCATGTTCTTGACACAGAGCACAAATTTCCCAGTTGGTCGGTTGAACAGATGTAACTGTAGCCCATGCCAGAGGAGTGGTTTCAGTCTTTTGGACATCGTAGGTGATTGACTAAATGGCCATCACTTGTTTCTGAAAAATAGAATGATACTGGTGCCATGTTAAAAGTATTTTCACTGAATATATCGGATTTATGAAGAAAGTTCAGACGTTTACTGAATATATTTACAACACTATGGTGTGCATATATAACATGGTGATTGACATGAAATGTGGACTGTTTGTGGTTGATGAAAAATAGCTAATATCAACTCAAATGAAACATAATGAATTCTTGATATCCGTTTAGCAAAATTATGACCATTTTTAGAAAACACTATGAAGGAGAACATTATGAGTCTTCGTATGTGTTTTACTGGATTCCTTGACCTCAAAAACATGGGTATAGACATCAAGATCATTGAAATCGGTGCAGTTACAGAAATTTTATGGACGAGAACGTTTTTCATGGCGGCCATTTTGAATTTCTCAGTTTTTGGCGGGAACGGCTTGAGTGACGTCGTGGGTCCCGCCATTTTTGAAATAAGCATACCCCAAAACTCCCATGGCCAGATTTTCATGCTTCTTTCCGGAAGTGCACGCTCATTTCACATATCCGCCCCACTATAATAATAATGAGAATGGTCAGCTCTTTATCTATTCTTTCATATTGGCCCTTTAACCGGTTGATTTCAACTACATATGGACAGTAAATGGTACAATCTTTGGTTTGGTAATCTATGTAAGAAATGTACAAAAATAGTACGAAACTAACAATTGATAATATACGGACTGTATATACTAGAGAAATATACTTCACCTTTCCCGCAACTAAGCAGAAAAATAAAACGTCAGGTTGGTATGTTACTCTGAATAGACGCATTGCAATATTGCATAAAACTTGCCAAATGTTTTTATTGTATATTTATGACAACATCTCCAACTTTACCTGAGCAATAAGGCTCCTTCCCAAACACAGAATTGAACCAAGGGAATGTTCTCAAAAACGCAACCTGAATTCTGAGATGGTAATGTGTTCTCCATGATTTTCATGTAACTCATGTTGCACGTGCTGTTCACCGGAACCAGCGCTATTACATGCCCCCCCCCCCCCAATACCTGTTTGAATCAATCACACTAAAACGTCAGCAGCATGACACAACTCACGAAAGCTCAGAGTAACCAGGCGCTTGGAAGACTTGACGCTGGCCACTCTGCCCAAGCCGTTGTCAATCACTTCCAAGTCAATGTTCGGACCATCTACAGGCTTCATACAGGCTTCAGCAACGCTTTCGGGCCACCAACACCACGGATAATCGCCCCCGAACAGGTACACCAAGCGTTACCACAAGGTGGCGACAAGACCGGCATCTGAGACAGCACGTCAGATAGTGGGAACACAAGGAAGCCCCATCAGTACCGAAACAGTGCGCCGACGTCTCACCAGAGAGAACATCCATTGCCGTAGACATTATCGTGGACCGATCCTCACCCCTCGCCATCGACGTGAACGTCTACAGTTTGTTCACAGATGAGAGTCGGTTTTGCGTATCAACTGCAGATGGCAGGACCATAATATGGCGTAGACGTGGCCAGCGTTATTCTGACCAATGTGTCATGGAACGAGACTCATGGGGAGGTCCAAGTATAATGGTTTCGGGTGGAATCGGCCTGAACCAGAGAGTGGGTCCTGTGGTGTTCCAAAATCTTGATTCAGGGAGAGGAGGCGGCATCACAGCAGGGCGCTACATCGATCAAGCTATCAGACCCCACGTCATACCACATTTCGCACGCCATTGAAACAACGTTTTCCAGAATGACAACGCCCGTGCCCACATCGCCAGAGTTACTCGAGACTTTCTACACCAGAAAGATGTCAACGTTATGTACTGGCCATCCCTTAGTCCAGACTTCAAACCCGATTGAACATCCTTGGGATGAAATTCAGAGGAGACTTAATAACGTCGTGCCGAGGCCAAACCCAGCCGATGGATTGCGCCAGGCTTTTCTGAGAGTGTGGTTCTAGGTACCAATGGCGTTCATCAATCGTCTGGTCAACTCCATGTACAGACGCTGCGCTGCTGTTATTGACACTCGCGGTGGACGCAGCAGATACTAGTGTATAGACTGAGTACAGATTCTAAACCTTCTCGTAATGTCTTGGAATTGTGATGAATTAATGACTAATGTGTCAACATACTGTTTACAAAAAATTACTTTGATCCATTTAGTAAGTCGTTTTCTAGAATGATTTGATTAATGTCTTTTTTTTTATTTGTAAATCATACTGAATTTATTTTTTTGCTGTTTAGTATATATCACGTTTAAGTGTCATTCTTAATCTCCTACTTTAGTTTTTTATCGATAAGATTTTTTTTTAAAGATTTAGGTTTTCATGTGTAATGCCCCAGTGGTATAAAGTATGTCGTGTGTCAAAGTGTTATAACTTAAATATGTTCGTAAAACCCGTGCAATAATTTCCTAAATACTAATTTAAACACTCGTAGAGTTCCATAAATATTCAAAAACTGAAAAGGGCAAGACATCAGGGGTTTTATAGCCAAGTGACGTGGTACCGCTTTTTCTTACCAAACTGAACAGCCAATATAAAAATCAATAATACAAGGGTAACACTGTGATATACAGTTAAAATCACAAATAAAAGATTTCGACAGACTCAGATTGTGTTGCACACCCAAACTTTATTTTTTGAATCGTCATGGGCGGACGTTTCTATAGGTAAGCTTGAACGAAATAGGGCGTAATATCATTTACTAACAAATTTTTGGGAGGGTTGGATGGCGGAATGATTAGCGCGTTCGCATTGTATCATAAGGTCTGTCATTGAGTCAACTGTCGTGGTTTAGATTTCCTAGGTGTGTGTGACAAGGAGAAGGGTCGCCTGTCCAACCCTGTGGGTTTTCCTCAAATCTTCCGGTTTCCTCTAACTGCTAAAGACCCCTACATGCAAGCGAATTATTGAAATAAAATTGAACCATATGTTAGACCCGAAATGACGTAGTTTGTGTCTAGTGGACGTTAAACTCCATCTCTCTCTCTTACAGTACACCGGACAATTAAATTGATTAATGTTCACCATCGAACATAGTCGAGGTACTGAGCCATTAAAACTATACACCAAGCTTCACTATACTGTCACACTGTAAAGTTGATATCTTTGAAAATATATCAAAGTCTTCATTTTATATACGTAATGTTATTTTGATGTTTAATACATGTGGCAATGGTAGTTAGACATATATATTCAGTAGTGTTGGGTATGATAAATAGTCACGTTTTTACAACTAGAATTGACATCGTTTATGGCTTGTTACACACATACTAAACATTAGAAATGGTTCCACTACTGGTTCTAATTACGTCTTGCTCCACCCACAGTAGTGTATCGTCCTAAGGTCTTCCATTGAGCACATTTTGTAGTCATTTTTGTTCAATCAAGGGTCATAATTCAGAAAGTTACGATCCGATATGCGCGAATATCGACAGGAACCAATATCTTTGGGTTATAAACATGTTTTTCAAGTTCCATCGAAATCGGATCAAATTTGTGACCTCTAGAGGGTCCGCATCCTTGATTAACACTATTTGCAAACAAGGGGCGCCCATTTTGTCCGGCAGTTTTGGCCTGATTTTCACGAAATTCGAACTCAACAAACATATAACGGTGATATATTCGAACGTTTTTTTTTTTTAAAATCGAATAATAATTGTGACCTCTAGAGGGACCATAAACTAAAAACGCGATTTTGCGTACACTCAGAGGCCATAATTCAGGAAGTTACGATCCGATATGCGCGAATATTGAAAGGACCCGAGATCTTTGGGTTATAAACTTGCGTTTCAAGTTTCATCAAAATTGGATCAATATTGTGGCCTCCAGAGGGTCTACAACTTTGATTTACCAGATGTTTACACTTTTTGCTTACGAGAGGCGGCCATTTTTCCAGCAGTTTTTGTCTGATTTTCATGAAATTCAAACTCAACCAGGTTGGGGTGTAATGTTTTTTTTAGATTGGATAAAAATTGTGACCTCTATGGGATCCGCAAGCTAAAAACGCGATATTTCGTACAATCAGGGGTCATCATTCAGGAAGTTATGGTCTGATATGCGCGAATATCGACAGAAACCGAGATCTGTGGGTTATAAAGATGCATTTCAAGTTTCAGCAAAATCGGATGAAAATTGTGACCTCCAGAGGGTCCACAACCCTGATACACAATATTTTGACACTATTTGCGAACGAGGGGTGGCAATTTTGTCCGTCAGTTTCGGTCCGATTTTTACGAAATTTGAACTCAACCATCCTTAGGGTGTAACGGTGATATATTATAACGGTCTT
This sequence comes from Patella vulgata, assembly GCF_932274485.2. NCBI lineage: Eukaryota > Metazoa > Mollusca > Gastropoda > Patellidae > Patella > Patella vulgata. Next base: position 14,836,471 of record NC_065885.2, read on the forward strand.
TTAAATCGGATAAAAATTGTGACGTCGATCGCATCCATAAGCTAAAAACGCGATTTTTCGTACAATCAGGGACCATAATTCAGGAAGTTATGGTCCGATATACGCGAATATCGAAAGGAACCGAGATCTGTGGGTTATGAACATACATTTCAAGTTTAAACCAAATCGGATAAAAAGTGTGACCTCTACGGTGTTCACAAGCTAAAAACGTGATTTTTCGTACAATCAAGGGCCATAATCAATGAAGTTACAGTCAGATACATGTCAATATCGAAAGGAACCGAGATCGTAGGATGATAAACCTATATTTCAAGTTTCATTGAAATCGGATAAAAATTGTGACCTGTAGAGTGTTCTCACAAAAATTGTGGACGGACGGACGGACAGGAGCGACGACAATATACGTCCACATAAAAATGTGGGCGTATAAAAAGGTAGGCAGGGTAAGCTTACTCTTCCGGACACCTGTTACCACTGTTTGTCGTGTATTTTGTCAAGGTGAACAGTCCATATGCTGATTACACTATTTTGCTTTATTACACTATTTTGCCTATACCGTTTTTTAGGACTTCGAATTTTGTCTAATGGTTTGGATTGTTCGTACTTGATTTTATTTTATTTCTACCACTGGTTGGGTTACTCTGCTGGTGGATATTTAATGTCCCCGAGGTAACCTGAAACCCAGTAGCTTTATAGTTACATGTTAAGTACAAATAACCAATATATACGGCTGTGAGAGGTACCAGCCATAAACTCTTATATAACGAAACCGGGTTTATTACGCTACAAGAAAGACGCAAACGACACAAACTGACACTTATTTATAAAATCATTAATGACCTGACACCTGCGTATCTAAAAGACTTAATACTGTACCGACCAAAAAATTATCATCTTCGTAACAATGACAACCTTTCAGAATACCAATGTAGAACAAAAAAATTTTCGAACTCTTTCGGACCCTCATTAACAAAAGAATGGAACAAACTTGATATCAATATAAGAATTTCTCTGTCTGTCACTACTTTCAAACAAAATCTAAAACTAAACGATCCTATTATTCCAAATTCATTTCTACAGGGCAAAAGAAAGAACCAAATTATACATAGTAGATTGCGACTTTCTTGTAGCGACCTAAACGGGCATACATTTTTACGACATATCTTTGAAGATCCATCGTTCAGCTGTGGTCATCGCTTTGAAGATTCTGAACATTTTCTCCGCTGGTGCCCACTGTATTCAGATGCACGGAAAAACATTATAAATCTTTTACCATCTCACCAGCAAACCATTAAACCACCTCTCTTTGGCATAGAAAATCAGACTACATCAAATAACATTTTTAAATTAGTTCATGAATTCTTCGATGTCATCAGACGATTAAATATCTGATTTACTCAGAACATATATAATTCAAGTTTTAAAATAGCACTTTCTCTTTTTTTTCATCTGTTTTAAATAGTGTGTATATAGCTTATCTAATTTATATGTTTTTCACTATTATTTTATAGTATGTACATAGCAGATCTGTTTATTATATGTTTTATATTCTTTGTACGAGGAGAGGGGTGATATAGGCTATGCATGTTCCCTGATCCCTTTTCATTAATTTGAAATAAAATATTGTTTAAAAAAAATAATTAAAAACAAATATACGGCTGGGAGGCAGTTTCAGGGTAAAAAAAACCTGCTACGATACCCCCAAGGGCACGGGGGAAATCGGTGATATATCCCAAGATACTAGTAATAGTATGGGAGATATTCTTCGTTCAGGTGCCTGTAATGTTTTAAATTCCTCGGATACTTCATTAATCTCAACCCAACCATGTTCTGTCAAACTGCATTTTTCACCAGATCAATATAATTGTTATATTTCTAAATGTATGTCTAAATGTATGCAACCTTGACCCAATACCAACATGGTTACTTAAACTGTGTATAAATGAACTCTTACCAATAATTACACATATTGTTAATACATCAATTATGCATGGTAATGTAAGTCAGTTCACAAAAATCGCCCATGTTAAACCGCTACTGAAGAAACCAAACCTAGACCCGAATAACTTTCAGAACTTTGGACCTGTGTCTAATCTGTCATACATATCAAAATTAATTGAGAAAGTTATATCCACGAGACTAAAACACCATTTTGTTATTAACAATCTTAAACAATTTCAATCAGCATACAAGAAGGGGTCACAACACTGAAACAGCACTGCTGAGAGTATATAACGATATTGTTACTAACATAGATAATAAACAGTCTGTCGTATTAGTGTAACTAGACTTAAGTGCCGCTTTTGATACTATTGATCATTTTTTTCTATTAAACCGGTTACAAACACGTTTTGGCGTTAATGAACTATGTCTAAAATGGATACGCTCTTATCTAACTGACAGACCACAGTATGTAGTCATTGAGAAAGCAACATCGTCTCCCAAAACCCTACGCTTTGGAGATCCGCAGGGGTCGGTTCTTGGTCCCCTTTTATTCACTGCCTACACAACACCAATTGGCGATATCATCCGAAAACATGGAATTAACTTTCATCTTTATGCTGACGACACACAACTATATCTTGCTTTGAAACCATCGAGTGACTCCACCGAAATCTGTAAACTTGAGGCTTGTATAGATGACATAAAAAATTGAATGAATCTTAATTTACTAAAATTAAATGATGATAAGACAGAGGTCACCTTAATCAGCAGAAAATCTCTTTCTCAATCCGTTAAAATCGGTAATTCAACAATACCATCCTCTCAATCAGTTAAAAATCTTGGAGTTTACTTTGATCACGATCTTAAAATGAAAAGTCATATCTCTACTACTTGCAAATCATTAAATTTTCATCTTTACAATATTGGTAAACTTCGACCATTTATAACGTCAAATATCGCTAAAATGTTAACTAACGCTTTCGTTCTCTCCAAACTAGATTACTGCAATTGGCTTCTATACCAATTACCAGCATCAGATATAAACAGACTCCAGAAAATTAATTTCAGAACAAAGCTGCACGTATCGTCTCTCTAACTAAACAATCTGAACACATTACTCCAGTACTTCAAAATCTTCATTGGCTACCAGTTTATCAACGAATTAATTTTAAGATTGGTCTTTTAACTTTTAATTGTCTAAATAATAACTGTTCCCCACAATATCTTAATGAACTTTTAACCCCGTATAAACCAAGCAGGAACCTACGCTCTGCTGATAAAAACTTACTTCATGTTCCTACAGTAAATACTAAAACTGGTGAACGGGCTTTTGTTTACGCCTCTGCTAAGGTGTGGAATGAATTACCTAGACATGTAAAAGACTCTACTAACGTTGCTGTTTTTAAAAAAAATCTTAAAACCGAACTTTTTAAACGTGTTTTTAAACTATGAACATGTTGACATTTTAATGTTTTAGAACTATTTGTTTTATATTATATGTAATATTTTAATTGTGAAAAGCGCCGCGGAGCAGCTGTTAGCAGGAGCACTCAGCGCTATACAAAATGATTATTATTATTATTATTATTAAAAATTGTAAAACCTGTCCTATTTTGAAAAGTAATAATTTTTTTACAAGTTCATTAAATAAGAAAACTTATTTTACACGTGGGTTTGAGAAACTAAATTGTAAAACCTCCAATATTATCTACGGTATAGAATGTACACTCTGCGGACTGGTTTATGTTGGCGAAACTAAAGGACCTTTACATTTACGCATTAATGGTCATAGTCACAATATTAATAAGGGTAGTAACCAGATTCTTTATAGACATTTTAACCAACCTGACCACTCTGTACTATCTTTGAGGGTGTCTATATTAGAGAAAATTTACCACCATACCAACAGCCCTACTTTGAGTACTCCCTTTCGCAGAAGCCGTGAGGAATATTGGATACGTACATTAGGTACCATCACCCCTTACGGATGCAATAACAATGTAGCTAGTATTGGAAATTTGTTTAGCCCTGCGTGTAGCAATGTTAATGTCATGACGTTATTCCCAAAGTTTCTTCGCCGAAAACGCAGTCATGGACATCGTCGCTACACACCACCCAAGTTCAGCACGATTTCACTTGATGCCCTTTTGGAAATTATCCAAGAACCACTAGGGCCACACCATATACGTACTAAATTATATTCGATTCCACTTACTTAAATCTGAATGTTTGGATTCAAATTGCACTGATCCTGCATCCACTGAATACAGGGTTGTATCACTTGTTCTTGACATTGTCCACCGTCGTTTGGACATTGCGACTGAGTCTGATGTGTCTAACACCACCAACAGTTCATTTCTAAAACTGAAATTTGCTAATAAAGGCATTGATGCTATCGGGTTAAGCCAAATATTACACCATAAGCAAGTCACAGCACACATCCCTCCTTACTTCAAAACTGTTACTGTTCCTAGGATTTCTGATACGTATACTAAACCCATTGCATCCAAAATATTTAATAACAGAACCGCATTATCTAACATCAATGCAAAAGAATTATATGATTACCCTCTATCCTGTTCTTGCTCTACGTCGTCCTTCATTTACCAACCAGCTGGACATGTAGTCACTGGTGATTTAAACATAGTACAGAATAATAAGTTACGTGAGAAAATTTATCTAAAGGACCCAAATACCGGGAACCGCAACCATTTTCATGGGATCAAAATTTCAAACTTGTTAAGGATGCCGTAGAGGACTACGCCATATCATGGGCCAAGAGGGAAGATGTTATCTCTGATACTCTCTCAGATTGGACTAAGTCTATCAGTCGTTTATTTAAACGAAGAATTTTCAATGATGTTAGCATTGTTCCACAAAACCACTTTCAAAAGTATTCAAAAATATTGTGACAAAATATACTCTCGTAGTGGTTTTAATCAAATGTGGATATTAAAAAATTCCAAAGAATTACTTGATGGTTTACAATCTAGATCACTTGCTTCAATCTCATCTATACAAACGTTTGACTTTTCTACTTTGTACACTAAAATTCCCCATAGTAAATTAAAAGCTCGGTTAAAAGACAATATATCCTGATGAGATCGAAATTAAAAACACTACTGACGGTGACAATTACGCTTCCTACTTGGATTTGCGTCTCGATTTTGACAATTGCCATAAACTTAGTGTTAAATTGTAGGATAAACGTGATGACTTTGACTTTCCGATTGTTAACTTTCCATTTATTAGTAGTAACATTCCGATATCACCAGCTTATGGAGTGTTTGTGTCTCAACTAATTCGTTACGCGAGAGCTTGTTCATTTTATTCTGATTTTTAAGTAGATCGAGGCATTTGTCATCTAAGCTTCAACTACACGGATACTTGCGAACTAAACTTATTAAAACCTTTAAAAAGTTTTATGGCCGTCATATTGACTTGATTGGTAAATATAACATGTCTCTCTCGGCTATTATTCTAGATATATTTAATTGACGCGTATACTATCTCCCTGGTAATGTCTGTCTACTACATCGTTAACACTGTTCATCACGTGCATTTTGCATACCGATAGTCCATTGGATGCAGCTATGGCGGGTGTGGCGCCAGGCAGGGTAAGCTTACTCTTCCGGACACCTGTTACCACTGTTTGTCGTGTATTTTGTACACGGTGAACAGTCCATATGCTGATTACACTATTTTGCTTTATTACACTATTTTGCTTATACCGTTTTTTTAGGACTTCGAATTTTGTCTAATGGTTTGGATTGTTCGTACTTGGTTTTATTTTATTTTACCTTAACTGACCCTTAACTGTACTACATGTAGCTTAACATATATACTATTCAAAAAAAGTAGGGGATATTTGATTTTGGGGCATAATACTAAAATATGCAAATGACTACGAAAAAAGTCACTATAGAACCTAACAGAAGAAACATTTCAAGTTACATGTGACGCCCAAACGCACCAATAGCTACCGCATGGAATGCAGGTGATGCTTGGGATCATCATGGGGGTCCAACCCAAGATTTGCACGACTCTGACTTTGAATGTTACAGTCATTGTGGCATTGAATTCCAGGGTGGAAACATCAGTTTAATTGTTTTAGTGACCAGAAAACAAATTTTGATATGCGTCGGCTTACCCAAAATGAAAGGTTACGTGCCCTTGGCATGCTACAGATCGGCACAACACAGGCGGTTGTGGCGCGGACGATGAATGTTTCTCAGTCTGTCATAAGCAGGCTATGGTCCAGATACCGTGATACACAATCTGTACAGGACAGACCACGCTCAGGTCGACCAAGGGCGACAACTCAAGCCCAGGATCGATTTATCCGTACCTTGGCCTTGAGAAATCGTGTCATCACAGCAAATCAGATCAGCGCTCGTCTTCAAACAGACACTGGTGTGAGAGTGAGTGGCCAGACCATTCGGAATCGACTGCATAGGGGTCACCTTCGCGCCTGACGTCCTCGCGTGATCCCTTGTTTGAGAGATCATCACATTCAGGCAAGACGTCGTTGGTGTAGGGATCGTCAACACTGGGATAATCGACGCTGGAGCAATGTGATGTTTTCAGATGAGTCAAGGTTCACTGTTGATTTTTTGGACAGACGTAGGAGGGTGTGGCGTCGTCGAAACGAGCGCTTCCAAGACGTTAACGTCATCAGACATGCTCGATTTGGGGGTGGTTCTGTTATGGTGTGGGGAGGCATCACTGTTGCTGGAAGAACGGCTTTACATGTTGTTGCAGGGCGTGTTACAGGCCAGTACTACCGGGACAACATCTTGGCAGTCCATGTTGTGCCGTTCGCACGACGTCATGGCCGCCGTTTCATCTTCCAGGATGACAACGCAAGATGTCACAGGGCCAGGATCGTTACAGGTTACCTCCAACAACAGAACATCACCACATTACCTTGGCCAGCACTGAGTCCCGACCTCTCCCCCATCGAGCATGTCTGGGACATGCTTGGACAGAGGTTACGTCAACGTCAACAACGTCCTGCCAATGTCCAAGAACTTGCTGCTGCGTTGCAACAGGAATGGGACAATCTGGACCAAAATGACCTTAGACGTCTCATTAGGAGTATGCCACGTTGGATCAATGCTTGTTTGGCAAACAGAGGAGGATTTACCCGTTACTGACTTGGTTGTGATGCTGTGGTAACTTTGCTGTTTGACCCCGGGTATCATTTTACCCTTATAATGGTCAGTCTGTGCCTTACTTAGTCTAACGATCATTTGGAATAAATCGATGAATGTGAACTTCATTTCATTTTGTCATTTGTTTCTTCGTCAGTTTCATTAGGTGACTTTAATAACACTTAAAAATCAAATATCCCCTACTTTTTTTGAATAGTATATTAAACCAATTGTTGAAAATTTGCAACTGAACCTGATTTTACGTTCACAAAGACTCGAATAGTGTATCAATTGTAGCTGCGGATAAGATAGGACGCGGGTACAATATTGTAGCAAAATAAACATTATTAGTTTGAGTATGATCACTTGTGTGATTTAACGACAAAAAATATCATTAGTGAAAGGCCTAGGGGTTTCAGTTTAACAGTGTCATCAATTATAATCACGCCTACCGTGTTTGAAAATTGTAACAAATCCAATTGCTTATCCCTGCTTAGTCCTAGTGAATGATGCTAATCATCGACCGAAGTCGGGACATTCAAATTCGAATGGCCCACCTATGCCCTTTTTTTGATCGATTGTAATATGTTTTTACATTTTTATATTACATAAATATTCGCGTTACCACCCCTTAAAAGTCTAAAAGTGTAAGATGATGTCTATCCCCAAAGGTATAAGGTATCATATTTGTTCGTTTGGTCAAATCACAAAGGTGAAAACTCAGACGAGTTAATTAATCATTTTTCGTAAAACTATATTAACAGTCAAAACGCTAATTATTCCATTTCTATTTCAGAATTATGATTGGCAGGTCGTCTGTATGGTATCGATATCTATTCCTTTCTTTGATGACATTACCTTGGCCTAAAGCACCGATACAAAATCAGTATGACTCTTCTCTAAGAGATCAAGATGACTTGAATACAGAACTTTCTGCTCGTTACATGGATAGTTTATTAGCTTTAGTCCACAGCAGATATGCCGAATTGCAAAAAATAACTGACAATCCAATAATACAAGTTAAAAGAGATATGGCTGATGAAGTGTTGCCTATTGATAAAAGAAATATTTGCACTATTGTATGTGCCTATTGCGAGACTCTAGTTCACCGGCGCTGGTCGGCTCTTTGTGAAACAGATTGTCGTCTGCAGACTTCCAGTTTTAACCTGTGTATCGCTGCTTGGCGCTTAAGTACCCGGGAATAACTGCGTGTGACACGTGAGGTTTATTAAAAGTTGTTGGTTTTTTTCTGCCGGTTCCATATCCCTGATTTACTAAGCATGTTTTCAGTCAGATCAATTATAACTATTCTGATCATTCGTCAAAGTGTCTAAACTTTTTCATTCAAGAGATTCGACCTACATAAATACAAGATTTATTGTTTCGAGGCGAGGGCTCAGAACCAGAAGTGAATATCTCCATTTTTTTTTTTCGATTTTGACGTTTTGTTTACTTTCGATTTTATTTGTGTGTTATCTTTATGTGACACAAGTGTCTATACCATGCATCCAATCAAAATGCATAAATTGCACTATCTGTTTTTGATTAAAGCCCACCATCATAAAACCATTTCGACCAGAAGTGGATATCTGGCACGTGGTCACTTTCTAGCACTAAAATACCTATGCCAGAACTGATTATGTGATATTCACTTTTGACTGGACTGTGTTTCGCTATTAATAGTTGCATCTCTTTAGCAAAATGGAGGATCTGCCTAGCAACAGTTGATAATTAAACTTGTTCTGTTCACCATAATGGTATGATGTCGTTTCAGTTGATGTTATAAATAAAAAGTTCTGTTAGACGGATAAAACCATTTAAACATACATTATGCAAGAGCTAAATCTGCATATTGCAGGTCTTTCTTTGGGTCTGAAATGTTTTCTAAATTATTAATTATACATTAATTAACTTATCCAGACCAGGTCTTTCTTTGGGTCTGAAATGTTTTCTAAATTATTAATTATACATTAATTAACTTATCCAGACCATAGTCAGCTCTCGATGGCATCGGATTTCTCCGATATTAAATAGATTAGAACAGTTCAGCCATGTTTTGATTTAAGCTAAAATTGGAGTAGCGAGAATTAGCTGCGAACAACCAGTACGGTGGTTGAAACTATTGCACACGTGTTGTCAAACCTTCAAAGGCTAATATTGTCTCTCGCAATAGAGTTATTTGAATGAAATTTTCAAATTATTCATTTTATATTATCTAGTTTCGAACTATTATAGCAAGAATGGCTAGCTCTTTATCTAAATCTTACATAATGTATCTTTAATTGATTTACAAACCAATATTCATCAATTGAATATCAACCAAGAACATTCGATACTTTTCTTGCCAGAATTGACTATATACCATTTAATTTGAATATAATTTTAGACCTTTATGCACGATATAGCCCAATGCTGTTATAATATCAAAGTATAAGCCCTAAACAAACAAAAAGACACAATTCTAAATAGACGTATCCCTATCCTGGTTTAATACAAGATTTCCAATTTTTGAAGGCCATTATCTTAAAAAATGTTTTTGGAGATATTCACTTCTGGTTCTGAGCCCTCGATGTGTTTTATAGTTTTAATCCTGTTTTGTGGTTGGAATAGGAAGATGTGAAGGAATAAACGCCACTGCTGGGGCTTAATTCACATTCTTTCTTAAAAAAATCAGATATTATATAATGTGACGGCCACATCTTTATCTGTCACGGCCAGCTTGTAATTTTATATTTTGTGGAAGAAAGAGTTGTGGGAAAAGAGATAACTCGCCCTATGTTTAGATTGGAAACTGTCGCCCAGGTTGCCATGAATCCGTTCAGTTGGATGTGAAACCATTCCCGTTATGTGTTAGCGGAATACATCATTATTATCAATAAATTGTTTTCCTGTTATCACAGGAATCTGACCTTCTATCCGTATATATATGCATACACCATGTGGTACCAGACAATATATAATAAAAAACAACAGGAATGCAATGCCTGTTGAAAACTCGATCTTACCTGCTCTCGCTTCGGCTCGTTTTTTTTTCAACAATTCGTAATGTCAGGCAACCAAACTTCTGTCAATTCACTCAGATATGTTTTTCTTCAATCTAGTCGTTTTGATTTGCATAAATACTCCCAGAAAACGATATCATCTCCACATGTTTCCAATATTTACATCGTTTTCGTCCATTTTCATTTTGTCACGGCCGCCATGCGCTGACGTCACACAGTTGCTGGGGTTGAGGGATTCTACCGATATTCGCCGAATATGTATCGACGTTTCAGTGACGCATGAGAAGACCCTACTCCTTATTATGTGTTAACCATTCGGCCATTTTAGTAGCTTTTCATGTAAGCAATTTTAAAATGGGAGCTAAAGAATAAAATTTGCCAATTTTTTTTAGTTTTTAGTACCGTAGCTTTTCATGTAAGCAATTTTAAAATGGGAGCTATAGGATAAAATTTGCCTAATTTTTGTGATTTAAACAATGTTGTTTTTTTTTTAAATCAACTTTATAAATACAATATTATGTGATATCAATATAATTTTTAGTTCATCTGATTTAACATTTCGTATTTTAGAAACAATTAAAACTAATGTAAAAATTTCAATTCTGCATAGGCTAAGTAGGCCTACTATTTAAGAAAAAATGAAAACAATTATAATAAATAAATCGTCCATTCAATTTTGAAGGGCCTCAACAGAACCATTTGTAGTTTGTTGGATTTACCAAACAGCATTTTAAAAGAAAAAAAAACTTTATATATAGGCCTATATAAAAAAAATCCTGCACATATTCGAGTATTGACGCTTCATAAATTAAAATTTAAAAAATAAATTCCAAAAATAAATACATCTAATTTTCCACTTGATGTTTCAGAAAATATGATAAATTTAATAGTCGGTTTAGGCTTGTCAAAATGCCGAAGAGCAGTTATGAATTCCAGGAATATTAATTTTAAGGTATTTTTCAAAGAACGGTATCAAATATTTTTTCCATAATTGTTTCTAAAATACGAAATGTTAAATCAGATGAACTAAAAATTATATTGATATCACATAATATTGTATTTATAAATATTTTTTCAATTACAAGACCTGTCACAGCTTGTGTTACTCTGCCAAAGCCCTATGAAGTTGATTTTTAAAAAAAACAAAAAAACATTGCTTACATGAAAAGCTGCGGTACTAAAAAAATTAGGCAAATTTTATTCTTTAGCTCCCATTTTAAAATTGCTTACATGAAAAGCTACTAAAATGGCCGAATGGTTAACACGTAGGGTCGTCTCATGCGTCAGTGAAACGTATATACATATTCGGCGAATATCGGTAGAATCCCTCAACCCCAGCAACTTAAAAACGAGGTCTGTCGAATGCGTCTATTTGTGTGACGTCAGCGCATGGCGGCCGTGACAAAATGAAAATGGACGAAAACGATGTAAATATTGGAAACAAGTGGCGATGATATCGTTTTGTGGGAGTATTTATGCAAATCAAAACGACTAGATTGAAGAAAAAACATATCTGAGTGAATTGATAGAAGTTTGGTTGCCTGACATTACGAATTGTTGAAAAAAAACGAGCCGAAGCGAGAGCAGGTAAGATCGAGTTTTCAACAGGCATTGCATTCCTGTTGTTTTTTATTATATATTGTCTGGTACAACATGGTGTATGCATATATATACGGATAGAAGGTCAGATTCCTGTGCTGTTATTTGCACCATCATGATTATTTGTACACACATATGTATATCGTGGCGTGAACCATTTGATCACCAACCAATCATTTCTTTTTTTAAAAATATTTTTGACCAAGAAGACATTACTTTCGGCACGATACTATAGCAACTATCACGGGGGGAATGTCGGGCTTCTTAATTATTCAAGGACGTACACATAGTTAACAATTGTTGTTCAACTTTTGTTGTCAAAACACACAGTTTCCTGTTCGGGTATATTTAATCTCCAAGAGCTGTCCCGGTTATATCAATCTGATTAAAACACAGATCCTATTTCGGTTCGTTTTTTATAGTTCAAAATTTCGTTTTACTTGTCTTTACCACACTAGAAGCTGGAAGAGTTGTTATATAACCCGCGTTAGTCAATGAAACGGTCTGATACGGCTAGTTCTTGGCGTGCTGTGCGCAGAACTGTGGGTATTCCAGTAGAAAAATCAACGCTGATTGGTTAAACAAAAGTCTGACGTCATAGGGTCAAAAGCCGCTCGTATGGCCCCTGATGCGACCTCCCCTACAACTGATCAGATCTTGATGCAGTGGAGGCCATCGCATGTATAATAAACGAAAGGAAATATAGATCTGTTTTTTATTTAGATTGCGGTTATATTTTAGTGAATAAAACTGGTTAACACCGAATAAAAGTCCCTGTATCCTAGTCCTGTGCAGTTATCTGAAGCTCTGCGAAATAAAAACGTTTATTTTCCATGTTTATTTGGCCATAAATCTCTAAATGTATTGGGGGGTCATGGGAGGACGAACCTTGTCGATTCTCGGCGTTCCACGACTTTCCGTTCTAGAGTTACCTTCCTTTTGTCTAAGATCTTGGGAACGGATTTTAGCACTGTAAGGAAACTGGGGGACGCCAAGGAAAAACACGAGGTTGTCCAGGCGACCCTACTCTTTGTCATGGATGTACAAGATTGGGGTGGAAACCACGCCACTGACAGATCGTATGATCTAAATCGTACGCGTTAGACCACTTGACCATCCAGTACACCCGGGTAATGACGACCGGCACTCCAACGTGTACACAAGACCTCGGTATTTCATGCCACCCGAACGAAAATACGCTGTTCCTTTCTAGGCCCTTAGTTCGGCATCACTGACAGGTGGAAACTCGCCGGAAAATCCCTAGGAACTTTTTCAACTGATACCGGGTCGCTGAGCCACCGCGTGTCTCATCTTGTTTTGTAAATAGACTAGATATAATAAGGAATGAAATGAAATGAAATGAAATAGGGTTTAACGTCCTACTGTTCTGCTCCGAACTGGGCTAATGAAGACGGGCATATGCCATACAGTGTGCTATGAGTGAAATTTTGACCGGAAAGCGACACTACGACCTACTCTTATATCGAATTCCAACTGGCAAGGAATCTTTTACGTGCACGCCAATGTATACATGGGACCTCGGCTTTTCTTCCCATCCGAACGACTAGACAGCTGTCCTTATCGGGCCCTCCGTCCTGCACCACTGACAAGGGGAAACCACGTCGGAAAATCCCGATGAACTTTCTCGGCAAATGCAGGGATCGAAAGATATAATAAGATATCGTGTGCTATAGTGTTATTTTGTCCAAATGTCATATAAAGAAGTTTAGTTTACCAAATTAGGAAGTTTGGGTGGCCGCGTGATCTAACCTGTGCGCGTCTGATCCGAAGTTCTGTCAATGAGTCAAGTGGCTTGGTTTGAATCCCAGGTGTTTACGTGATAATGGGTATAGGTGCCGCCCCCCCCCCTCTCTCTCTCTCTCTCTCTTTCTCTCGCTCTCTCTCTTGTGGGGTTAACGTATCATGCAAATCCATGGAGATAAGTCGCCTTTTTGTCAGTTTTTTCCCAACGTTGTAAGATTCAATCTTTTGCGAATTTACACCACATGATATATGCCTTCTCAGGTGTATGTCACATAAGACGCTGTTACACAATTGTAAGACTTATCTATGTAAACAATAGACCTACCACGGCATAGATATTACATTATCGTTAAGAGCTGAGGTTTTGGACACCAATTTCGACATGCCAATACTACTATAGAAAGGTATAGACTAGATATTTGGGATTATAACCTTGTCGATTGACGTTATCTAAAGAAAATTAAATTTGTTCAATCGGAAAACCACTATATGGGGGTTATTCAATAAAACTTGAGTTAAAATTAAAGATGCAGCCATGTCATTGTTTAAAGTTTAAATACTAGTATACATTTTAGCATTTCGCCATGGAAACGCTGCATTATTAAAAATAAGTTAGTTTTAAGTTTTTTTTAATAAGTCCAAAGGTCTTTAATACACATTCTCCATTAAAGATGCATTATGTAAGATTTATATAAAGAACTGGCAGTTCTCGCTATAATGGTTAAAAACTACATAACGAAAAGGGAATAACTTGAATATTTCAATCAAATTACATCAGCCCTGATTGTTATTGATTCTGTTGTTATGATAGTAAACAAAGTCTCAATTCTCCATTTTTTAAATTAAATCATGGGCATCCGATGGCATCGAGAGTTGATTATAGTCATGGCATTTAAGGCATAAAGAAAGATTTGCAATAGGCAGAATTAGCTCTTACATAATGCATCTTTAATAATTATATAATAATAACGTCTTGATTATAATAATTCTTCATGTATTAACGTTATTGGTATTTAAATACGTAATAAATTATTCTTTCACATTATTCGGAGTTTGTACTTTTTGTTCATTATTAAAGTTATTTAGTTCATCCATTAAGGTACTATCGTCTTTTTCTGCATCATCCGATAAAGTATTTTCGGGTACAAATTTAAATGTTCTGTTAGACAGGTTCATGAGGTCCGGGATTCAATCACGGTGTTGGTAGAGATAGTACCCCCGGGATTTTCCGGCGTGGTTACTCCGTGTCAACATGGTAAGGAATGTAGTTTTATAGTCTGAAGGTCCATTGCGCGTAAAAGAACCCTTGGCCCTTGAAAAAGGTGAAGAGTAGGCGGAAAAGCCGCTGTTCGGGCAACATTTCATTCTTGGTCGTTCTATAGAATAGACTGGTCACCGAATACTTATTGCATAGACTAAACCGGGGAGACCTGTCGATTCAAGTCCATGAAATTTCCTTAGCAATGGTAGCTCGCCTTGTGACACTAATTCAAAAACAAACAAAAAATGAAATGAAATGAAATTTAACGTCCTTCTGTTCTGCTCCGAACTGGGCTAATGAAGATGGGCATACGCCATGCAGGATGCTATGAGGAAAATTTTGCCCGGATAGTGACACTACGACCTACTTTTATGTCGAATTCCAACTGGCAAGGAATTTGGCGTGCACGGGTTTTCGTCTCATCCGAACGACTAGTAGACAGCTCTCCTTATCAGGCCCTCCGTCCTGCATCACTGACAAGGTGGGGATAAACTTTATCGGCCAATGCAGGGATCGAACACCCGACCTCCAGGCTAGCGAGCCAGGGTCTTACTCTTACCCACTTAGCCACCGTGACCACCACCCACTTCCCCCTGCCCCAAAGGCAAAGAAACGTGTTACTGTGTAAACGATACAGCCCTTAACATGGTATGGTAAAGTGACATGGGTAGGAAAAAAGACGTAAGGGCTGTATACAGTCTATGCCGAGACATTAGAGAAAATGGCCGCTATTTATTATGGCAATTGGAATTAGTTCCTAACAGAGGGCGTCTACATAAAATAGACCAAGAATCCTTTTACAATGGCGATAAATCGAGCAGCATTTATTTCCTTTAACACCTCTGGTTAAATTAATTTCTCTCAGTAAATTGCCGAAAATTGTTCACAAATTATTATTGTTTGTAGAAACGATATACCTTTTCTTAAACCAGGTGCAAAATCCAAGTTAAACCTATAACAATATTCATTATGATTTGTCAATCATAATAATTAGCCAAATCGTATCCGCATGTTTCGTACTATTCAGTCAAGAACGGTTAGTGCTAAATAATAAGGCCATCTCAATTTTTCGTCAAGCTTCACAGGGCTAGAGTTAATATCAAACCTAAACCTAACCCTGGATCTAGCCCCAATGCTTACCCTAACTTACAATCTCGACAACAATCACGTGCCCTACCCCTATTTACATCTCAGCGACCTTGACAAAAATTTAACTGGCCTTAACAAATAGATTTAGCCGCCAAGAACCTGATCTGCAACAACCACAAGAAATCAAAGGCCATAACCCTGTCCAAAACGAATTTGATATAAAGCACACTGTACACTGCACACAACAAACGTACATATAAAGTGTCATACTATACTCTTCAAAAAAAGTAGGGGATATTCAGAAACAATACAAAACTGCAGAAATGCACTGCTTTTTTTATTAGAGGTAACCAGTGTATGTTAATAACAGGCTAATTACCTACACATGAACATAAACAGTTCATATGGGCGGCTTATTTGGCGGCCTCATTTCACTCACAAAGAGATACACCGTCAAAAGTGAAAATGGTCGTTTTTGATTTTTGTCTTAATAATGAGTTATTGCTCCACCAATCCTCAGACATTCAGCAATTCGTCGTGGCATGCTCCTAATCAACCATCCAATCACGATTTTGGGCAATCTGACCCACTCCTCTTGCAGTGCCACAGCCAATTCTTGCCGTGTTGTCGTTTGACGTTGACGTCGACGTCGACGAACATGTCTCCCGATCAAATTAAACGTAACACACTAAAGCAAAGATACGGTAAACAGTAAATCTTATGCAAGAACCGATAGGAAAGCATACATGGATAGGATAAACCAGCACGCGGCAGTTTTCATCAACCCTTCCTTGGAGTGTCAAATTTGACAATGAACCCCTCCCACGTGTATGGCGGTATTGCGTGTCGCATGTACAGCTCAGTGGTTAACTGTTGGGGCGATAAGTTCTTCATCTGTGAACATACTCTCAAAGCATGTCAAGTGTCCATGACTAATAACAACCTGCATAGGTATTTGCATTTCAATATCCCTACTTTTTTTGAAGAGTATATTTGGCTAAAATAATGAGTTGGAGACAGACCACCATTAAATTTCACCATCTCGGTACAAATTATAGTTCGTCTATTTATGCCCCCCCCCCCGCCTTTTACTGATTTTTTGTTGATTTTTTGGTCTAGAATGGACGAAGAGGGTTTGAATTAACATTTTCTGCCAGGTTTTGGTAAATATTCATGATTTTGAGGCTAAAGGATAACGGGGATATCTGGTTGGCTACGGTGATATGTACGGCAACTAGTTTTTAGTATGCTTCTTCAAGTTTTTGTACCTCAAAATTTTGGTGGTCAACCTCATACACATTTTAGTGCAAACACATGACCATTTGTTAGTCTGTCTGCAGTGAAAAACATTCAGCCCAACGAAAATTTTGGGAAAAGTTGGAGGTGGGCAACGAGGACAAAATTAACATTGAAGTCAATGTGGAAATTAATGGTGGTCTGCTTCCAGTTGATAAAATAGAGTTGCCTCCCTTGAAACTGTCCACGTGTGATTGCACCGTTCATTTGTAAATTTAACTGTTTTCATGGTTTGTTTGATTTGAAATAGTAAATTCCACGTTCAATCTTTTTTTTTCTCTTGTTAAAACCAATTATATTATACACAAAATGTATTGCGCCAATAAACTATTGTTGGCGCTATTGCACTTTCGTACCTCTACCAGTTCCCGTGGTCGTAGGAACTTGAAATTATTAGAGGATGTTAAGGGGGACTAGCAATGACCACACACCGAATCGATCAATAACTTTTTATTTTACTGACCTTTTAATTTCTAACGAGAGAGAACTTCATCTGTTTGACGCCATTTGCTTTGTTTACTATTTTGACTCGAATAACAAGACACTAAGACGGAAACCGACACACTGCACTAGCTGCCTATCTCTGCAGTTCATAAAAATTAATATAATTTTCGTACACTTTAATTTTTGCGCGAAGCCACCATGTTCTATAAAATACTATTTGGTGTTGATCAGTGGATTGGCCTTTAGGTGTAAATATTGCCGTGACCTTGATTTTGACCTTGAGTCTTAACTTCTCATCCATATCAGGGCCTTTGCGTTTATGATTGCCGTGGCCTTATTTCTTACTGTATGATTAAAGGTGACTAGTGGAGGTCACCACGACATTTCACATTGACCACGCCCATTGACTTCCTTTCGGACACGGGCCCTTTGCGTTTGACCCTTTTCTGACCGAACAGTGTGCGACAGGACCAAAGTAAACGTCGATGGTTCAAGCCAAGGTGATAGCCTTCGAAAATGGTTACGAGGTCAAGGTCGTAAGTCAAGGTCAAATGTCCAAAAACTGACTTTGAAAAGTCCGAGTTTAGTTTTCTGTAAGATGACCTTGACCTACGACTTTGACCCAAGTATCTTTTCTGAAGGACGTCGTCTCTGCTTTCACCTCGAACATTAACTTTGATAATACAGTTAGAAATAAGGCCACGGCAAGCATAAACGCAAAGGGCCCGAGATGGATGGGACGTTTGGACTCAAGGTCAGAGTCAAGGTTACGGATGGTTAACGGTGACTAGTGGAGGTCACCACGACCTTTCACATTGACCACGCCCATTGACTTCCTTTCGGACACGGACCCTCTGCGTTTGACCGTTTTCTGACCGAGCAGTGTGCGACAGGACCAAGTTAAACGTTCATGATTCAAGCCAATGTGATAACCTTCGAAAATGGTTACGGGGTCAAGGTCGTAAGTCAAGGTCAAATGTCCCAAAAATGACTTTGAAAAATTTGAGTTTAGTTTTCTGTAACATGACCTTGACCTACGACTTTGACCCAATTATCTTTTCTGAAGGACGTCATCTCTGCTTTCACCTCGAACATTAACTTTGATAATACAGTAAGAAATAAGGCCACGGCAAGCATAAACGCAAAGGCCCCGATATGGATGGGAAGTTTGGCCTTAAGGTCAAAATCAAGGTCACGGCAATATTTACACCTAAAGGCCAATCCACTGATCAACACCAAATAGTATTTTATAGAAAATGGTGGCTTCGCGCAAAAATTAAAATGTACGAAAATTATATTAATTTTTATGAACTGCAGTGTTAGGCAGCTAGTGCAGTGTGTCGGTTTCCGTCTAAGTGTCTTGTTATTCGAGTCGGTTTCCGTCTTAGTGTCTTGTTATTCAAGTCTAATTAGTAAACAAAGCAAATGGCGTCAAACGGATGAAGTTCTCTCTCGTTAGAAATTAAAAGGTCGGTAAAATAAAAAGTTATTTATCGATTTGGCTGAAATTTGGTGTGTGGTCATTGCTAGCCCCCCTTAACATCCTCTGAAAATTTCAAGTGCCTATGACCACGGGAACTGGTAGAGGTACGAAAGTGCAATAGCGCCCTATTGTTCCAGTAGGTATGAATTACAAAAGTTCCAGTGACATGATTAACGAAATGTCCACGGTCATGAGAGAAACACCGAATCAAGAAGATGAAGGGGAGTTAAACATGTAGGCCTTATTTCTGTATCCGATGTCTTACTAAGCGAGCAAACATAACATGGCGTATAAAGACAGTAAATATAAGCAGTCGTATGGTCATTATAAACTTTAGCCTTTTCAAAGGTAAAGAGAAAAATTCGGTCAGCAGCTTAAAGCGGCGACCTAATCAGTCAGTTCACTAAATCCGACTGTGGGTTTATTCTGTTTGCAAAATGATGGAATGCGTGAACAATTTTTATTGAAAAATGAATTTTGTCAAAGGATAAGGGTGATGAGGTCCCAGTTGCTCTCTAAAAACTGTTATTAGATAACAAAAACTTTCAATAGAGAAATATCAAATAATTCTGGTAACATGTGAATCCGCTTTAAAAATGTAAGAAATAAAATACGATTGTGATACAGCTGAAATGATAAGTTTCTAGAGACACCTGATATCGCAATCAATTTTTAATGAAATGATTTAAAGTATTTTAAATATATAACGTGAAGCCGTGGTCCTAATATAAACCCTTTGGGTATTCGGATAGGACTCGGGGCGTAAGGTTATTGAGGCACCAGATATCACAATCAATTTATAATGAAATTATATTAAGCAATCTCAGACACAGGCCTAATATAATGTGAATCCGTGGCCCTGATTACAAATCCTGTGGTTATTCGGATTGGGACTCGGGGGCATAAGTTTATTGAGACACCCGATATCACAAACAATGTAGTATAATGAAATGATGTAAAGCATTCTCAGACCTTATACCAGCGGCTGCCAGACAGGATACGCCCACATTTTCGAGAGATGGATAGAGAACAAGCTAAAAAGAAAGTGATTTTTCGTACAATCAGAGGCCATAATTCAGGAAGTTACGGTCCGATATGCGCGAATATTGAAAGGAACCGAGATCTTTGGGTTATAAACTTACATTTCAAGTTTCAACATAATCGGATAAAGATTGTGACCTCTATAGGTCCAGTTACTAACGGTGATATAATAATACGGTTTTTTAAATCGGATAAAAATTATGACCTCTATGGGGTCCACAAGCTAAAATTGCGATTTTTTTGTACAATCAGGGGCCAAAATTCAGGAAGTTACGTTCCGATATGCGCGAATATCGAAAGGAACCGAGATCTTTGGGTTATAAACTTACATTTCAAGTTTCATCAAAATAGGATTAAAATTGTGACCTCTATAGGGTTCACAACCTTGATATACCATATTTTTAATATATTTCAAAACGAAGGGCGGCCATTTTGTCTGTCAGTTTTCGGCCGATTCTCACGAAATTCGAACTTAACCGTCCTTAGGGTGTAACGGTGTTATAATAATACGTTTTTTTAAATCGGATAAAAAATTATGACTTCTATAGGGTCCACAAGCTAAAAACACGATTTTTCGTACAATCAGGGGCCATAATTCAGGAAATTACGGTCCGATATGCGCGAATATCGAGAGGAACCATGATCTTTGGGTTATAAACTTACATTTCAAGTTTCAAAAACATCGGATAAAAATTATGACCTCTATAGGGTCCACAACCTTGATATACCATATTTTTACGCTATTTGAGAACGAGGGGTGGCCATTTTGTCTGTCAGTTTTGGGCCGATTTTCACGAAATTCGAACTCAGTTGTCCTTAGGGTGTAACGGTGATATAATACTTTTTTTTAAATCGGATAAAAATTGTGACCTCTACAGTGTTCACAAGCTAAAAACGTGATTTTTCGTACAATCAGGGGCCATAATCCATGAAGTTACAGTCCGATACATGCCAATATGGAAAGGAACCGAGATCTTAGGGTGATAAAGCTATATTTTAAGTTTCATTGAAATCGGATAAAAATTGTGACCTGTAGACTGTTCACAAACAATTGTGGACGGACGTCCGGACGGACGGACGGGGGCGACGACAATATACGTCCACATGAAAATGTGGGCGTATAAAAATGTAAGCCGTGGCCCTAATGCAAATCCTTTGGACACTCGGATTAAGTTGGCAATTAACCCAATTCAAAATCTTATTACTTCCCTTGCACAATATGAAGTGCGATTTCATAATGAATAGTACGACTATATTTAATATTATTTTGGTTTACTCGAGCACAATATCCAGTCTTGGCAATAACATAATTTATTACACCTTCATCTGCTGTGAAGGATGCATATATCTAAACCTACGTATTCTTCGAAAAATCGAGGAAACGATACCAGGATTGTGTAATGCTCCGAAAATGTACCCGAGGAAACAATGCGTTCTGGCAATAGAATGGTTTATAAAGATGCAGCGGGAGGATATTTATACCGACACTTTTCTGTTCATACTAAGATTAGATACCATTACTATGCATATTTGATTATGTTAAAACTGTTTCTATTTATATTTGAAAGATCGTTTCGCCTGTTTTATATTTTCTACACCTGCAAGTGTCTCTTTAAATGGTATGTTAATGAAGGCGAGTCAATAAACGTTTAGCATATCGATTATAGTAAGCGTTTCAACAGTTGGCGATGTGATAAAGTTTTAAACAACGTTCTACTTTTATATCTGGTGCCTACTAATTCTCGTTAAATATCTAAAAACTGTTAAATCTAGACTAGAAGCATTGTGAACTAGGGAGGAAAAGATTGAAAGCTTGAAATGGCAGGTCGTGAAATATGTCCGGAGAAAGGCTAAAGGCGTCCATAGAAATGGAGAGGTGAGGTACAATATGAATGTTCAAACTTCCTAGATTAGACTGGTGTCTACATTAGAATTTACATATTCAGATTGGTTTATATTTTGTTTAATCAACCGTGAATCTGTTATATATTACTCACTCCGTACATAATTATGGATTTCGCTTACATTAACCAACGAACTGTGTTTATAACATTACTGTATTAAACCCTTTAAGACTAAATTAACCACATGAAATGATTTGTGAGATTTTGACAATAATGTGAAAACCAACAGAAGTATTAAAAAGTGGTAAAACTGTACTCTAGGAATTGATTAGACAATGATTATACAGAATGGCATACGTATGACATTAAAATAGTCCAACGTTCATTGGTACCACCAGATGTAGGTTTATATCATTCGTGATAAGGTCTAACAAAATGGTTTGATGAATGTAGCCGCTCTTGTAGTCTATAATTGGTACATCAATTAACTAATTGTTACAATTAATGAACACGATAATATATTATGACGATTAGATAATCTATTGAAAGTGACAGACATTTAACGTGAGAGAAAGGGTTAAAAAGACTGTTGTAAAAGTGGGCAAACATTGACTATGAATTAACCAACGATCTCAATCAATATTATAACGGTAGATATTCATAGTACCTATTCATTTGTTGTGTGACTTTGAATATAATCAACCTCTACAAAGGAACGTGATTGATTGGAATTCATTTTATTTTTTAGCCAGGGAAATTATTCTCTCATCAAAGGTAAGTAATAGTTGCTAAAAAATTAATTAGAATTCTATTTCGTTTATATTTGGTATCTTTGAAAAAAATTAGTGGAATTTTATTTCATTTTGTGGAAAAGTCTGCATCAAGATCAGTGGAATGTTAAATAATATTTTGAACCTTTCTTCTTGTCCTAACTATAAATCATAATACTGCAGTGACCGAGAAAGTTTATCGTGATTTTCCGGCGTGGTTTCCCCTTGTCAGTGATGTAGGACGGAGGGCCTGACAAGAACAGCTGTCTAGACGTTCGGATGGGAACCGTATACATTGGCGTGCACGTAAAATATCCCTTGGCACTTGGAATCAGATATAAGAGTAGGGCATATTGCCGCTGCCCAGGCAAAATTTCTCTCATTGCACACTGTTTGGCGTATGCCCGTCATCATTAGCCCCGTCTGAGCAGAACAGTAGGACGTTAAACCCCATTTCATTTCATTTCAAATCTTAATACCTGATCCGTCTTTATAGAACTCCATGACTAAAAGGAATATTCAAACCTTATACAATAACTCGGTTAAATGAAAGATCTGCATAAAAGGCTTGGGTGTTAAAACCAACACATGTTGCAATAATCAATCGCAATTTGCACTGCACCTTCGCGAGATCTATTGTATAACTGCTTAACTCCAAATAGAACACAAACAATATATACAGGTAGCACATACAACTTGAAGTTAAAGAAAATCAAGCCATTAGCATATAAAATATACCAGTGTTCGAGGTTATTAATTTCGTTTATCTGAACCCAAAATCAATAAAATTGTCTGCCCTTCGTGGAATGCTTGCCATCTAGTACAAAGGACACCCTAGTAATTTTAGGCATATTAATTCTTCAAGGGTGTATATATTATGGTAGAAATCTGTTATTTCTTGTGTATGGTGCATTAAATCCTTTGATGTAATGTAATTAATTATCAATAACGTGCGATTCGCCACCAGAAATACGTGTTTAATCATCAGAAACGTGTGATTAACTATGAGAAACGTGTGATTAACTATGAGAAACGTGTGATTAACTATGAGAAACGTGTAATTAACCATGAGAAACGTGTGATTAACTATGAGAAACGTGTGATTAACTATGAGAAACCAATGATTAACTATGAGAAACGTGTGATTAACTATGAGAAACGCGTAATTAACCACTAGAAACGTGTGATTAACTATGAGAAACTTGTTATTAACTATTAGAAACGTGTGATTAACTATGAGAAACCAATGATTAACTATAAGAAACGGGCCATGAGAAACGTGAATAACTGAGAAACTTGTTATTAAATATGAGAAACGTGTGATTAAATATGAGAAACGTGTGATTAACTATGAGAAACTTGTCATAAACTATGAGAATAGTGTGATTAGTCATCAGAGAAACGTGTGATTAATCATCAGAGACATATCATTACATCCGAAAAAAACCCGTTGTGTTACAGTCGTCATCTAGACCTATTCAGCCTCTATAATAAAAACATTTAAAATATGAAATAAAATAAATAATATATATTGATTTTAATAGTAAACAATAAACATATGTTGCACATTGACGGAAGATTTCAGGGTGAAAAAAATATAACAATTTAATTAAATTCCTAATCTTTTTTCTGATGCTAAAAGTTCTGCGTTTTAACAGAGATGAGGCTATAAACTATGCCCGTGATTGTGGATTTAGGTCTTTTCGCCAGAAACCCAAACCATACATGTCAACTGCTTAACTTAATTTACTTTGGACGATGATGGCATTAAATGCTGTTTGTTCACCAAAGCACACTGTAACGAGCCTCATTAAACAAAATTTGAAATTTCTTTATCTTGTATTCCCCTGTCAACAGTTCAAGCAAAAACACGAATTTGAAATCGGGATATGTCCGGCCGGTGGAAAAAGAAAGGACATTAAACCCAATTTCATTTCAACCATAGATAATTTATGTTAATTATACAAAACCTACGAAAGATCTATCAGTATTCAAAAAGATGAGTGCAGGATTCAGGTTTTTATTTACTCAGTTAATCCGATTCCTTAATAGATTTTTGTCAAGTTAATCGTTTTTTAAGTCTATCTGGATTTATTTCGGCCAGCCCAATCCCTGAATTGCTTTAACCAAAAAATCAAATTAAATACCTGTACAACAGTATAAAAGGACATTTGGTTTAGTAAAAAAATAAATAATTGTTTCATTATTATTAGTAGTTGTATGTATAGTATCAGTATTATTATATATAGTAGTATCATTATTATTATAGGTAGTAGTATCGTTAGTAGTAGTATTAGTAGAATCATTGTTAGCATTAGTAGTGTCATTATTATTATAGGTAGTAGTATCGTTGGTAGTAGTATTAGTAGAATCATTGTTAGTATTAGTAGTAGTATCATTATTATTATAAGTAGTAGATTATTATTGGTAGTAGTAGTAGTAGTAGTAGTATTAGTAGAAGTATTATTAGAATCATTGTTAGTATTATCATTACTATTATATGTAGTAGTATCATTATTATTATAAGTAGTAGATTATTATTGTTATAAGTAGTTTAATGTATAATATCATTACTATTATATATAGTAGTATCATTATTATTATAAGTAGTAGATTATTATTGTTATAAGTAGTTTAATGTATAATATCATTACTATTATATATAGTAGTATCATTATTAATATTAGTAGTAGATTATTATTATAATAAGTAGTATTATGTATAATAAGTAGTATTATGTATAATAAGTAGTATTATGTATAATATCATTACTAATATATACTATTCAAAAAAAGTAGGAGATATTTGATTTTTAAGTGTTATTAAAGTCACCTAATGAAACTGACGAAGAAACAAATGACAAAATGAAATGAAGTTCACATTCATCGATTTATTCCAAATGATCGTTAGACTAAGTAAGGCACAGACTGACCATTGTAAGGGTAAAATGATACCCGGGGTCAAACAGCAAAGTTACCACAGCATCACAACCAAGTCAGTAACGGGTAAATCCTCCTCTGTTTGCCAAACAAGCATTGATCCGACGTGGCATACTCCTAATGAGACGTCTAAGGTCATTTTGGTCCAGATTGTCCAATTCCTGTTGCAACGCAGCAGCAAGTTCTTGGACATTGGCAGGACGTTGTTGACGTTGACGTAACCTCTGTCCAAGCATGTCCCAGACATGCTCGATGGGGGAGAGGTCGGGACTCAGTGCTGGCCAAGGTAATGTGGTGATGTTCTGTTGTTGGAGGTAACCTGTAACGATCCTGGCCCTGTGACATCTTGCGTTGTCATCCTGGAAGATGAAACGGCGGCCATGACGTCGTGCGAACGGCACAACATGGACTGCCAAGATGTTGTCCCGGTAGTACTGGCCTGTAACACGCCCTGCAACAACATGTAAAGCCGTTCTTCCAGCAACAGTGATGCCTCCCCACACCATAACAGAACCACCCCCAAATCGATCATGTCTGATGACGTTAACGTCTTGGAAGCGCTCGTTTCGACGACGCCACACCCTCCTACGTCTGTCCAAAAAATCAACAGTGAACTTTGACTCATCTGAAAACATCACATTGCTCCAGCGTCGATTATCCCAGTGTTGACGATCCCTACACCAACGACGTCGTGCCTGAATATGATGATCTCTCAAACAAGGGATCACGCGAGGACGTCGGGCGCGAAGGTGACCGCTATGCGGTCGATTCGGAATCGTCTGGCCACTCACTCTCACACCAGTGTCTGTTTGAAGACGAGCGCTGATCTGATTTGCTGTGATGACACGATTTCTCAAGGCCAAGGTACGGATAAATCGATCCTGGGCTTGAGTTGTCGCCCTTGGTCGACCTGAGCGTGGTCTGTCCTGTACAGATTGTGTATCACGGTATCTGGACCATAGCCTGCTTATGACAGACTGAGAAACATTCATCGTCCGCGCCACAACCGCCTGTGTTGTGCCGATCTGTAGCATGCCAAGGGCACGTAACCTTTCATTTTGGGTAAGCCGACGCATATCAAAATTTGTTTTCTGGTCACTAAAACAATTAAACTGATGTTTCCACCCTGGAATTCAATGCCACAATGACTGTAACATTCAAAGTCAGAGTCGTGCAAATCTTGGGTTGGACCCCCATGATGATCCCAAGCATCACCTGCATTCCATGCGGTAGCTATTGGTGCGTTTGGGCGTCACATGTAACTTGAAATGTTTCTTCTGTTAGGTTCTATAGTGACTTTTTTCGTAGTCATTTGCATATTTTAGTATTATGCCCCCAAAATCAAATATCCCCTACTTTTTTTGAATAGTATATGTAGTAGTATCATTATTATTAGTACGCATAAGCGTGCAATATATACCGGAAGCACTGCTTAAGAAAATCGCTAGATCACTGGTGATTATGATTAAGGTGGGTTTTATTTATTAATCAATAGCTTGTGACAAGAACAGTAATGCAGTAATTTACATGAAAATAAATACATTAAACGGTATTACAAAAGCACAAAAGCTATTCTGAACATGTAATCGAAATAAGTAATGAAATTACATAGATGTAATGGAAACAATTTTTTAATGAGCCAAATAATATTGTGTTTTAATTATACAACGTTGATGTATTTTTAGATCTAGTTCTATATTTACAAATATAAATAGAAAGTTCTCATAAACTATATCTGAAATATAATATAAATATAATCAGTATTATGATTATTTATATGATCTCACGATGCACACTGATTTGATGAATAGAATCACGTGCTATAGACTGTATATATTGTGTGCTTATCATTTGTTATATTATTATTGATTATGTAACTCCTTTAAAGACTAGTTCTGTAGTTAACGCATTAGTAACTATAATAATATAAATTTGAATTGTCGCTTAAATAAATACATCTCCATAAATAAATCAGGATTAAGTGCACAACTGAATCCAGTGAATGTACATTCGATCTGCTTTTTGGACATAATCAAATAGCGTTCTGAATAGCTAAAATGGTCATTTTAAGAAAAGAAAAAGCTCCTTCCGCGCAACAGAATGTAAAGGAGAGAAACGCGTCCATAGAATCGGATGAGTCAGAAACGGACTCCCTAATGCAAGCAAAATTTCCTTATCTGTAAGCATTAAATCCAGATACTTAATTCTATGACTGGCTACCCACTTATCTTCCCGGTATGGGACGAGGAGGGTGGTAGTCTCGATCACCCAGAACCTTCCTCTTATCTTCTCGGTTAAGAATCACTGGGTTAGAGTGACCAAAACGCCCAGTCTGTAAAATATTATTATGACAGGTGTCTACCTGTTCGTTAAAGGACAATATTGGTGCCAGTCATTATCACATATGTGATAGAACTGGTTAAACACGTTCCAAATATTATTTTATCACAGAGATCATTGCTACGATAGATGCATAATCAATCTTTCACCAATCGGAAGTGACGAACGCAAAATGAAAACATGAGTTGTCCCTCTATATAACTAACTGAAGTGACAGGTGATAACAGATACATGGGTGAATTTCTGCTCACTAATAATTCCTTCGAAGATCAAAAGTTGTTGTGTGAGACTGTGAAAGGATATCTGACAATTCATAAAAAAAATTGACCGTCACTAGATAAGAGAATATGAAAGAAAAAGAAAAAAAGTCTGTGCATTACCATGTTTTTGTAAGTATAGAATGAATAAACACACGTAAATGTACGGACTGTTTCTATTTTTCTCGTGTTCTCTTATCTAATGACATTCAATTACTGTGAAAGGATATCTGACAATTCATAAAAAAAATTGACCGTCACTAGATAAGAGAATATGAAAGAAAAAGAAAAAAAGTCTGTGCATTACCATGTTTTTGTAAGTATAGAATGAATAAACACACGTAAATGTACGGACTGTTTCTATTTTTCTCGTTTTCTCTTATCTAATGACATTCAATTACTGTGAAAGGATATCTGACAATTCATAAAAAAAATTGACCGTCACTAGATAAGAGAATATGAAAGAAAAAGAAAAAAAGTCTGTGCATTACCATGTTTTTGTAAGTATAGAATGAATAAACACACGTAAATGTACGGACTGTTTCTATTTTTCTCGTTTTCTCTTATCTAATGACATTCAATTACTTTTTTAAATTGTCAGATATACTCTTACAGTCTCATAAAACAACATTTGGTCTTTGATCCAAACATAAAAGGGAGACAGGGGCATATATGAATTAAGATATATGTGTCCATTTTATTTACATATATAAATACATTTCTGTGATGTTGTTTTAATTGGTCTCGTAAAATTCAACATATGTTTGGCGCCATATAGCTCGGTTGGTGCTGACGTGCCATAAAACAACATTTCTTTTCTTTTTCATTTTAGTAGGACGTTAAACCCCATTTCATTTCATTTCATTTCTTTTTCTTTATCCTCTATTTTGAGATTGACATTCATTATAAATTTATATTAAAAAATTTCATATTTCACTTCAATAATAAATATGATCAAACCGTAGAGTGAACATATGCTCATAAATTGATAAAGACAAGCGTCTTTTTACAATAACATATTTTTAGCACGATGTGCAGGAAACCTTACTGAAATGCATACCACCAAAAGAAATTCTGTTACAATTTGTCAGGCAATAGTTATTATAAAAAAAACCAACCCAATCCTTCTTTCCACACATGTTCGGACCATTACAGATTCTTATTAATTCATATCGTATAAAAGATAAGATTTTGAAATGAAAATATCGTGTAAAAATTACTAAACCAAATTGAATAATGTCAATTAATATTGATTATATATATGTCGTATTATTTTCGTACCCTCATTAATAAAGTTTATGCAAATTTACTAATGACATAGTCTCGTTATCCCACATTATCAGACGAATGATTGAAATACAATGACCATAATATATGTATTAAGTAGAAGAGCAATGTTCTGTTTTTCTCTTTAACTTTATAAATGAACAACTCCTTGTTGTTGCGGGGTAGTATGGCTGAATGGTTAGCCCGTGCGCGCCTTACCATAAAGTCTGTCATTGAGTCAACTGGCGTGGTTTCGATTCCCCGGTTGTACGTGACAAGGAGTAGGGTCGCCTTTTCTCCGGGTCCCCCGGTTTCCTCCGCCTTCCTCCCACTGCTAAAGACCCCTACGCGCAAGGAAATTATGGAAATAAAAACCGTGTGTTAGTCCCGAAATGACCTAGTTTGTGTCGAGTGGACGTTAAACCCCATTTCTCTCTCTCTCCCTCTCTCCCTTGTTGTTGTTATTTGTTTTTAGATTTAAAGGTGCTAAAATAGAAGTGATATTTTTATTGCGTGTCCACAAAATAGTTCGTTAAAGTATGTGCAGAAATTCCTTATTTATTTTGTCCGATAGTTTCTGTTCACAATGTTGACCTGTTAGGAAATGATGGCCAAAACAATTTATAGGGGTTAGAACGCCGCTTTTCTCCACTTTTTCGCTGAGCACTAGTCAAGATCGGTTCATCTGGACGTTTGATATTTCTTTTAAAATGTACCACAGAGCATCGGGTATTTTTTTTTAGAGAATTGAAAGGGGGTTCTAGTTTATGAATTGAAATATATCTGAAATGAATCCTTTAAAGAGACAAAAAAAAAACGGTTTGTGTTCTCTGGGTGTCAACCCTCTTCTCATATTTTGACTATACTGAATAGCATACTTTTAGCGAAAATGAATTAATTCTTCGCTGTGTAAATAATGAAAAATGATCAAAATGTAACTTCTTCGATAAGATCGTCTTGTTAGTTTTTCCCTATTCATATTCTGTGTTTGTGCTTGCTGTAGTGCACCCTTTACCTCAATGGCAAATTGCAATTGACATGTATGGATTAAACACAGCTGGAATATCTGGCCATCTCCCTTTAACTCTATAGCAACAACCATTTAAGGAATGGCTACAATAGTAAGACTGACAGAAGGACAATAAAATAATCGCTTTTATGTTTTCTTTTCTATGTTTCAGAAAGAAAATGTGATTTGAACATTCATTGAAGAAGTAGACAATATTGTTAAAACTGTGATCGTTGCAGTATTATTAGTTTAATCGGATCCACTTTCTAATCTGTCAATATGGGGTCTGTAAATAGAGATACTCTACATCTAATCAATGAAAGGCTCCAGGCCGGTACCTCTGAGGATGAAAGGCTGTTCCTGGAAGCCGCGGAGATGGGGGATATTGATACAATTAAAAGGTTGCTAAATGAGGAAAGGGTTACGGTTAACTGTGTGGATCAAACCGGAAGAACAGCCATTGAATTAGCTGTTGCAGCTGGAGATGAGGATATAGTTAGCTTTTTATTGAACTCAGTATCCGACACTGCTGTTCATCGGGCATTACTTTGTGCAGCGGAAGCCGACAGAGAACGAATATGTGAACAGATTTTACAGCATCCTGCATATGCTAATGCCAAAATTTTGGATGAAGTTGAAGAAGAACCTGAAGTTGACCCTATTGTGCTAAAGCTGTTGAAAGAAGGATTGCTTCGTGCCGCTGTTCAGAATGATTTTCAAATAGTTAAAAAGTTTATTATAAGAGGAGCCTTTTTAGACAAACCCCATGATTACTTCTGTTCCTGTTCGGAATGTACGGAAGGAAAAAGGAAGGATTATAAAGTTTATACTACGAATCGTTTGGACACTTTTCGAGCTATGGCTAGTCCGGCTTATTTGTCACTTACAGAAAAAGACCCCATCATGGCTGCGTTTAATTTAAGCCAAAAATTCAGAAGATTGGCAGAGTTAGAAGGAGAATATAAAGTAAGCCACCTTCTACACTTCCTGAAAAGAGCGGGATGGAGTGGTCTGGAGTGTCACGCTTCCAGTTCTAGCTGGCCGATGACCGTGATCACTGGTGTGGGCGCCTCGTAGGTTGACTTCGGGTACCCCGGTTTCCTCCAGCAGGAATGGCACCTGAATATACTAATATACTTGTCTGCGATATTTTGATTCATTCGTAATTATTTTTTATTATAGAACACCTCTCAACTAATATCATTCGCGTGCAATCAAAATTTTTACCCTTCGAAAACTTATCAGAGGACCTTGCACCTATCAAGCCTTATAAATTGAAAAGGCTCTTGCGCCTAATGAGTCATGGGTCCATTAAAATAAGCATATATTTGACAAAGTTCTTGTGTCTAGTTAGTCGTGGGTCCAATGCCATCACCTCTACACATTCACCTTCTCTAAAACCATTTTAAACCGTTTGAAAAGGTTCTTGACTAATATTCTAACCCCAGCCACTACCATCCTCGGTATCCCCAGTGGTCTCATTCCGTTTTACTCCACCATACTCTGGGTATTTATGTATTCAAATTATCTGCCCTTGATAGTAGATTGTTTCTATGAAACAATCAAAAACAGTCAACAAACAAGTCTTAGTCCCATTGCTTACGCCCACAACCATATGGTGGCTTGTTTGTTGCCATTAGATAAGAGTTACTTCCCTTCTCCAACTTCTTTTGTATTTAACGATTTTTTGATTGGTCGATAAAAATAACAGTCATTAAGGGCAGATAATTTGAATATGTATCTCCCCTATGGATGAACCCAGGGGTTAGTGGAGTGGAACGGAATGGGACCACTGGGGACACCGAGGATGAGTCTCTACACTATAATAAATATGCATGTATTTGAAAAGAGACAACATTCTATTAACAGAGTTTTAATTACGCTACTTTTTCAGCAAATGTACTACGACTTAGACAACCAGTGTCAAAATTATACCTTGGCTTTGCTGGAGCAGTGTCTCAGTTCAGATGAGGTCAAGGCCTTGCTAACTGGAAGGTCACATATCAAAAGTACTGATGACCAATCAGAGAGCGAGGACGGGGAACAAATATTACCATTATTGGGCACAGCTATTACGATGGAACAAAAGAAGGTAGATATGAACCCATTTCGTTATTACAAAACAAATAGATTATGTTTAGAAAAATATATTGATGGGTTATTCCAGATATTTCTTGGATTTGGTTAACCCGTAATTCACGAATTTTAAAGACACAATCCATGGACAATTAAGTACCTCTTATAATCATTGTATGTTAATCGTTAATTGGGTCAGATTATAAGATCTAAAAGTTTTTATTGTAAAGTAATAAAGAAATTTAGAATAAAAATATACATTCATATAATCTCCTGACACACGACACAAAATAATCAAGCCTAAAGTTAAAAACTCTAAATTTAAATCGGGATTTAAGTTGTTCATATTACAGATTGGACACGTCATGTTTTACAACAGTGTCTTCAGTTATTAATTTTCTTATTCTATTTCTTTATCAATTTGACATTTTTCTTTTGGTAATCAGTTAACACCATGTTCTTTGTTTTGTTTCCAGTTTGTAGCCCACAATCAATGCCAATCTCAGATAACAGAGTTATGGTATAGTGGTGTCCCCGCATTAAGATATCTAAATAAATTCTCCTACTTGATGTTATCTATACCAATAGGTGTTGTATTAGTGCCTATATTGTCGATTATATACCTGATAGCCCCGTGGAGTAGGGTAAGTTATCTTAACGTACTTCGATAACAATAACCCATCGGTGACATTGCTCCTTTAAAGATGCGTTATGTAAGAGCTGGCCAGTCTTGCTATAGCAGTTTAAAAATAGATAATGCCAAATGAATATATTGAAAATTTCATTCAAATTATTTTATTTTGAGCCAAGTTTTGACAAGATGTGGCATAGATGGTGTATTATCATTTCAACGGTACTTGTTATTCGAGACTTAGCCCAGCTTCGCCATTTTAAAATTAAATCATTAAATAGCGGCCGTAATTTAATCCGTGTCAATCTCAGCCATTCGAGAGTTGATTATTGGGCGTGTCATGTAAATAAAGGCCTAAATGATAGTTTATGTAACTATTGAAACCAAAATAAAGACCAGCAATAGGCAGATTTAGTTCTTACGTAATGCATCTTTAAATATACTATTCTGTCCGACTAACCAAACAGGAAACAATAAATTGGGTGGCTTTTCTCAGCATTTAGTGTCCTAACTCCAAAGTAACATATTATATCATTTTAGTTTCAATGTATAATTTGAATACGATAAACTATGACAAAGTGATCTATACCTTTCATCAAATTGAACGATCATTTAGGTGCATAGAACTTTATGACCTCTGCTGGTTTTTGATAATATATGATATTGCCGTTGTTTGTATAATGATTAACGTCATCGTTCAAAAAACCCACAAAAAACAAAACAAAAACAAAACATAATGCTGATGAAAAATTTAATTTCGCATATTACCCCGTATAACATTAAATTGAATAATTTTCAAAATTTGTGCACCCCTTCCCCCACTTTCTGAAATCCTGCATATGCCAATGGTCAAATCAACAAAACAATTTCTGTTGTTTTTTTTTATCGAACTGAAAACATCGCTTTAAGTTTCAGATATCTTTGGAACATTGTTATAACGAAGAAATTCATCGATCATTAATTGTAGACGGTTATTTTATTTATTGTGTTTCAGGTGTCGAACATTTTGCAGACGCCATTAATGAGATTTCTAAGTTATACCTGTTCCTACCTCACTTTTCTAGTGGTTGTCATGGTCACCAAACTAGAATTAATGCACACATTTGATAGTTTTGCCTGTGACGACCCAGCACCATTTGCCTTGGCTGTTGTAATACTAGTGGTATTATGGATACTTGGTAGGTATCTTAAAGACATTAAAAAAAAAGAAATTGTAGTATTATCCTAAATATCTCGACTATACTGTGAATTGTGACCGTAATATTGTACGTCCAGTGTCTTGTTAGATGTAAGCCTCAAGTATGTGTGAAATCCTTTTGGTACTCTCTTTACCTTCAAATAAAAAACTGTGAAAACTAAGTTTTGGCTATTCCTGTTCTGATACTGGTAAATTGGGTTTATAACACGACACTATGTGTGGCGCAGGCACGGGGATAAAAATGGACAATTCAGGAATACAGTGTACTATAATTGAAATTTTGCCCAGACAGCGGCGCTATGGTCTACTCTTATTTTGAATTCCAGCTGTAAATGCGTTTTTTACATGCACGCCAATGTTTGTGAACAAGACACTGAAACCCATTCCATTTCATTCCTTTCACAAAAGCAGATAATGAAGTCCAAAGACGTGGGTACCACAACATTAACGGGATGATGTATAGAATAATGGAACACGCACATGTAATTAAATATATCTGCAGGACAACTTTCATCTTTCTCTAGTTCACGAACGTTTATATTTCTACAAAAAAACCTATCATCAATTAATTATTTCACCGGGTTGATAGTATTTGATATTACAATTGAGTTCTTCAAATCCCAAAGGTCCAATAGTCAGGGGCTTTCATATTTGTTTTGGACATACCGATCTATTAATAGTAGCCATAAATGTCCCGGTTTTATGCATCACCTAGTTTCAACAAGAAATCATTTGTTAATATTAAACAAACATTACAACGTTGTAAACACTGTACCGGGATCTGAGAAAGAATCCTTAATTAATTGATGAAATAAAATGGGGTTTAACTCCTACTGTTCTGCCCAGACTGGGCTAATGAAGACGAGTATATACCATGCAGTGTGCTATGGGGGAAATTGTGCCCGGACAGCGGCGATACGGCCTACTCTAATATTGAATTCCAACTGCCAAGGGATCATTTATATGAATGTCAATGTGTACGCGGGGCGACAGTTTGTCGTCCATCCGAACTACTATACGTTTTCCCTGGTCAGGCCCTCGGTCCTGCACCACTGACAAGGAGGGACCACGCCGGACCATAATTAATATTTTTTAAAACGAAAAGTAAATTTGTAACGATGCTGGGGTGGGGATTAACATGATACATAATGGTGAAATGCGTATATTTATGAACAATAAGCAATGTTATATTTTCCACAGCGAATCAACATGTCTCACTGTGTCGAAGACTGTTGTTAAACCCATTACCAGAGAAGATCATTAAATCCTGCAAATTAGGATACAGCATCGATATGTTGGAGATTTGCGATAAATATCTACATAATGCCATCCGCAGATCTTACTTTCATCTCGGTACAAACCTATCACATCCCGTCCTACCATCTAGGATCTATTGGTTTAATAAACTTTAACTTTCACTGGGATTTTCCAGTATGCCCCCCCCTCCCCTTGTCAGTGGTGCAGGACGGAGGACGTAGAAGAACCTTTGGCGAAAAGCTTGGTCATAGCACACTACATGCACGAAGTTACTTTGAGAATGGACACCAGTCTGTTTAAATATAAAAGAAAGCTCGTAGCGATATGAACTATCTACAAATATTGTGCAATTAATTCCAGGTTTGATATGGGAAGAATGTAAACAGATAATGGATGCCGGAGCAGCAGATTATTTCAGTTCTATATGGAATTGTATTGATTCAACTATGTTGAGTCTTTTACTGGCTTCATTTGCGCTTGAATTAGTTATTCCGCTCCGTCTTCAGCATGTTCTCTCTAGTGGTTCCGGTGATAATGCCACTCTCCCACCTATTTGCAAGACCTTACGTGGTGGCCAGGAAGATGCGGCTTTATTTTGCTCAGTCGGTAGAGCAAGTGGTGCTGTGGGTAAGTAGAAGTAGATTGGAAAATTTTCGAAAATTCTGGACTAATTCTAAGGAAGCACAGATGATATGCTGGGAGATCTTGTAAGGTCAGATTGTACGATCAGATGAAACATCAGAGAAGAGAGAAGCCTACTCGATTAGTGAAGATCTAAAACAATACAGGTGTATTTTTTTTTTGTTTGCTGTTGCCGAATTCTCTAATTGGATAGTGTATAATTTGATTAAGATTCTGTTTTTATGTACAGAAAACATTTTTAAAAAATTAAATAATAATCTAGCTTTCTATCTTCTGTTTCAGTCGTCTGGGAACCATCATGGGTACCGGATCCAGAACTACTTTCTGACATATTGTTTACCATAGGTACTATATTGAGTATCGGAAGGTTTTCCTTTATTATGCCTGCCAACGAGGCACTGGGAACAATGTTGGTGTCATTCCGCAGAACTTTGATGGATTTGTTTAAGCTTTTGGGAATGTTTGTTTTAGTTATGATTGCCTTTACCTGTGGAATGGCGGCTCTTTATGCTCCAAATAAATGTATGAACGAATCATTTGGAACGTAAGATATTTTAACATATTTATTATTCTTCCATTTAGTTAATAGGTATAACAATAAAAGTTGGAAATGTTACAGTTCGACCTCCGTAACTGATGTCATAAAAATCCGTGATTTTTAAAAATATTTTATCATAGCTCTATGTTTATCTATGTATTCCGCCCTGTAATTACTTTAAAATCCTTATAACTAGAGCGCACACCGATAAAAGTTTCACATTTTTTTCAGCTTCGGGTCAAGTTTGTACACTCTATTTTGGAGTTTAATTGGTATGGGAGATACAGCAGCGCCGAGTTTAACGAAGGATGGACCCTTGGCTTCATTGACCAACAATCCTTTACGAAACTACGGTGTGGAAACCGTCGGATTCTTTCTCTACAGTTCCTATGTATTTATCTCAATGGTAGTTCTGATGAATTTGCTGATTGCCGTCATGTCAAATACATTCCAGGAGATTCAGGTATACATACATTGAATATCTACCAATGTGGGTCATTGGGGAGGGGGGGAGGGCTTCATCACTATTCAGTTGTATGGCTTGGGTGAAAGAGTCGCCTGCATATTAGTATTACCATATTGTAATGAATAAAATTGGATGATTATGTGTAAAATCTGTTAAAACCATTGATTTTAGTCAAATACCGCTGCTATCTGAAGGTCTGTGATACGTTTTCAAAGAAATAGCAACGTCCAGTTGTTAGATGGGCCTGTAGACGAGCTTCTTGATTAACAATGATCGTATGCCTGGACAACACTGTTTGTAACTCAGACGATAGCGGATTAACAGTTTGTCCTTTTCCACTGAATTTGTGTTTTAATACTAATTTGTCTCAGTCTTGGCAAGGTTTACAAACTTTACCGAATGGTTGTGTTTATCGGGTTATTTAGGGAAACTTGTAGAGTTGGACGCTCTAAATGAAGTATGTAGACTTTGTATCACATTTTGGGGTTTGATTTGCATACTTAACTTCTTCCGTAATGGACAGAGTATTATTTTTTTCGTCAATCACAATTTAACGAATTCCTATACTCTGTGTTTGATACTATTTCAGGATGAAAGGGATATAGAATGGAAGTTTGCCAGAACAGAACTGTGGCTGTCTTTTATAGTCCCAGGCTGCCCGGTTCCAGCACCATTTAACGTTATCCCAAGTACCAAGACCATTTTAGACGCCATTGTATGGTTGTTTCAGAAATGTTGTGGCTGTTGCTGCAAGTTGGACGGAAACGGAGATAGTTGTTGCTGTAACTTTCCACCTATACGATGGATTGTTCAACAGCTCCAGCGAATTGGCTACTGTAAAACTGGTGAATCGGAACAGGAAAAAGTAAAATACACTACGTTAAAGGTGCATGATTTGCTTTACATATTTCTGTGCATTAGTTATTTATAGATTAGCGCCATTATATGTAAGACAAACGATATATAGTTATATTTAAAGGTCTGAACACACTAAGGATTAAATTGCACCTACGACACCATTTTGAGTCGGTAACAATACACCCCGCACACACTATACCGTGTTTTGCTCCCTGACGGCCCTTTGTTGCCGATGGTACGTTGAGTGCTCGGTACCACCGCGTCCTATCTGGCTCATTTAGAGCAGAAGACTACATCCTACCACAACAGATTTATACTATTTAAAAGTTTATTCTGCGTCACATTGTTTTAGCTAAATATCGGTCACGACTTTAATCTTGTTTATATTGTCTTGTATCTGCAAGATAATTTTTATGGATATCCATTGCCATCAGAATTACAATATACGAGCACATAATACTTGATTTAATAGACATTATTCTTGTATGTTGTAGCTTTGCACAGATTTATACTAGCGAAACCTTAATTTGTGGCTAAACAGTTACTGGCAATTTTAGGGTCGTCGGTCAGACGTTTAAAGCGGGCATCCGAAAAACCGGTCGCCACATCCTACGTATGATCCATGCACTCTTTTCTTACTACATATCTTAACAGCCTTGAGATCATCTAGTATTGTCTCTGGTTATATTTGTAATAGGACTCACGTTGTGTATATTCTGCTTACTATCTCAGTACTTAAGACGTTTATCTACCAGGAATAACAATGCGTCAGCTTGCTTCTACATTTTATATCAAGCTGGATACAATGGTTACAATGCATAATAGAATACACTACTTAAAATTACATGTCTTTCTCTCCACCCCCTAAATTGAAGATCGGGCTTACTGACGGAATTCCTACATCATATGGCTCTCCTAAAAATCAGTGGGGTCTACTCCATCCAGCTGATGTCCCTTGAACCTCGGCGGCCTCTCCCGAATTAAGCGGCTGTCTAAAATCTATAGGACCTCAATCAGTCTTATAACATTGACAGTGCCCTTGAGATAGTTCTGCCAATTATTTAATTGGAAAAATATTACGTAATTAATATAATGATTGGTTACTAAGACAAATGATGTTTAGGAATTTTCCAACACAAGTGATAAACATGATATTCTGGGTTCACCTAGACTCATCTATGTATTGGTTTTATAAATCTTTTTATGTGTCAACCACTCAATCATCTTTTTAAGTACGTGAGATATGACTTCTCTACAATACATGTGTGTGAACCCAATAATTAGTTAAAGATACAGAATGGTCGCAAATAACATAGTACTACACAATAACGGAAAGACATCTGAGCTCACATGGTTTTAAACTACTTAATCAAATTATATTTTCTTATGATTCAAAACTGCATTACATTGATATTTTTATGCTTCAAAACTACATTAGTTCAAAACTACATTACATTGATATTTTTATGCTTACGTTTCACAATAATTTATAAATATCTAAAACTCCGGAGTGCGTTTATGGAGACATTTAACCTACATGTAGATCAATAGAAATACACGAAAACGGAACCGTCTTTTAGTAGATTTAAAGCGTCACAAAACTGAGATTATAAGGTCGACCACAAAGTGCATGTTTCTTATGCGTCTTTTACGATGTGTTCTAAGTATGTTTTTTGTATAATGTGCTAGTTATCTATTTATCATCATGGTAAGTAATGTTAGACTAGATATAGCAGTATTACAGCTTGAGCTTATTATATCGAGATATTTGTGTAACATTTCGTTGAAACTATATTGAGGTATGCGACCCATTCTAACTTGGTCTTTGAATCGCGTATCTTACAGCTTGTTCTGTTATTATACATTTACTGGTTTAACAAGTTGGTGTATATATTATAGGAGCATGGTCTTGCATCTTGTGTGTATTTTGTGATGTGCATTATTAGTGTGTGTATAAAAATCATCATCATCGGCACAATATTCCAGTTATCTATCTACCTACGATGACCAGGTGCAGTTCTAAATACAATTTTGATCAAGAGGGTGGGAATGGGTGGGTCATCAGGGGTTTATTCCACTCTATTCTTTAGATCCACACTAATTAAAAAGGACACTATTTATCGAAAAAAATACCCCAAACAATTAAATACATGAATATACTAAAAACTTGTCGATTACAAGGCAAATCGCCCTTTCTTGTCAGTTTTTGATGGCATTGTGTGGAAGATGGAGGCGGGGGTCAAAGAATATAACAAAGTTTCGCATGACTTTGCTAGAATATTTACGTCGTGGTTCTCTCCTCCAAAACGTTAAGAATCCGCGCCTAGAGTTAATAATAATTTTGTCTCAAAGAAGGCTCTAAATTCAGATAGCGATCATGGTGTCAGTAACCTATTAAAGACATTTTAAGTACATGTATTAGTACTTGACTTAAAATGCTTAGTTCTAAAGTCAATTATTACCTAAAATCAACATTTTGCAAACCAAAGTCGACAGCTGTTTCTGAAATTACACAATTATCAAATAATATAGGTTTTGTTATATTAGTCATGTTCTCTCGTTTCTGCTGCGTTTCTGAAAAATGGATATGTAAATGATCATTAACGTTTGTCGAACACCACATTTGTCGTAATTTGTTTTACGAAAACACTGCTTAAGGTCGCAAATTTCAGACTATGCCATGGTAAGGATTGTACTCTGTTGTGATTTTCGGTGTGGGGGTATCATAGCTAAATACTTAATCAAACAATTATATATAGACTATAATCACTATTGCATTATATTATATGTGCTACCATTATATTATAAAACAAATGATTTACATACATGTACTTGAATTACATAACAAATTAATCATGGTTGCGTTAAACATTGAGTAACAAATGGAAGTTCTGCTTTTTCAGTACAAAATATCTCATACGTATTGCAGACAATGTTATCTATCTGTCATCTTTGTATTACGTTGGATCAGAACAGTAGGACGTTAAGCCCCATATGATTTCATTTGTTTGTTTATTTTATAAAAAAAGGCCCAACACATTAGCGGGAAATACCACATGAAGGTATTTATCAGGTCTGATCAAAATCCATTCTCAAGAAGTAAAATTATTGCGTTTTAAAGGACCGACCAAAGAGATTAGAGCAGGATAATTAAATATGCACTGATAGATTTGATGATGGGAGTACGGCGGATGGCTGTCATGGACCATGGTACCATAATAATATTATTTTACTAGACATAGTGTTATTGTGCTTCAAGAGAGAGAGAGAGAGTGATGGGGTTTATCGTCCACGACACAAACTAGGTCATTTCGGGACTAAGATATTGTTCAATTGCAGTTCATTGATTCGCTTGCGCGTAGGGGTCTTTAGCAGTGGATGGAAACCGGACGACCCAGAGAAAAACCAAGAGGGTCACGTACAAGCGGAGAATCGAAATCACGCCACTTGACTCAATGTTAAATCCTGATGATTTAACGCCCCGGTTTTCAGCATTTTTAACCGCGGTCCCAAATCTGTACCAAAGACTCCACGCGTTAAACCACGAAAACCCCCGCCCCCGCCTTAAAGGCAAAAACCTGATTTAATAGGAACAACTACAAGTGAAGCACAACTCTAGGCATTATTAGTTATATAAATATACAATAGTTATATATAATAGTTTTCAGTGTATGTGTGCTTGTCTAGAACTAATTGTTGTTTAATGAATTTGTTGCTAGTAATCTTTAACATTTTGCATATTGTGTATGTGTTTTTGTCATTTAGTAGATAGTGGCTGTTTGTTGTCCCTCATTCCGCGAGGTTCATTAATAGCTTATAGTGTTGTAATTTATTGCATAGTGTATTCTTTGGGATAATTTTTGACCTATATATCACCTATTCATTAATAACACTAATAGCACTATATTAATATTAACACATGTCAATAGTAATTGATATAATTGTTTTGATATTTATTCATAGACCTATAATATGCAGCAAAATAGAGCTGTTGTACTAAATATAAGGGC
Organism: Patella vulgata; assembly: GCF_932274485.2. Classification (NCBI taxonomy): domain Eukaryota; kingdom Metazoa; phylum Mollusca; class Gastropoda; family Patellidae; genus Patella; species Patella vulgata. The sequence goes on from NC_065885.2 coordinate 14,878,648, forward strand.
ATTATTTATAACATAATAAACTGTCAATCGCCCAACTGTATATATTTAAATACGAAAATCCATGAATTACTGAATTAATATACTTTAACAACGTTCCTGACTTATGCTTGCAAATATTTATCTGGACAAAAATAAAATGGATAATAATCTACATAATATATTAATTATATACTACCACATGGGTGATATCGCGGATTTGTATAAATTATATGTTTATTTGTTATTTATAACCATGTCATATCTGATACCTGTGGTGTGAATTGTATAGTTAACAACATAGCTATAGCACAGCTATAAGAAATTTATGTTATGCTGTTGTAATTCAATAGATAGATGAGGATACTTGCTGAAATATTCGACCAATGTTTACCTATATATTTATCAGGAATATTTTAATATTTAGATATAAGAATTGTTTATTCGTTTTTCTGGTCTGTAACAAAAAAACAAGATTCATTGTATCCGAGCACAGAATTAATTTTTAAAATGATTGGCGGAGCTGTTTTTAGTATTTGTATGATGATAACAGCATATTGTGAATAAAGATAGGATAATTCAAGGTGGTCGTACTTCCGCGAGAAACTAATTAAAACAAAGACTGTAGTGTAAGTGCGAATTATCGTTTTCTGTTACAGGATGATGAAACTACCGAGTTATCAGAAACTGATAGCCAAAGTCATGGATCTTCTATGGTAATGAATCATAAATTTAAAAATCTAACTAGAGGCGAAGTACGAAGTTCGTATGTATCAGCATGCACGTGGATTATAGTGACATGCCTGAATCAAGCGGCTACCAAGATACCAAAGATTGGTGGATTGGGTGTTAGGCATGCTATTTCGAGATTTCGGTTATTCAGCCGTTTACCAAACGTTTATTTCTGTTTCTTGCTAATCATTTATATGCGTTAGTTATGAAACAATTCAGGTTTTGTAGGGGCTGTCCACTTTCCCTGTGGTATTAATGATGCTTTTCCTTCCTTCCGAAATCCAGAACATTGAGTTAATGCGATGCTTCGATTTTTATTTGTTCACTGTGCAGTCTGATTGCTTCGTGCTTTAAAGAAAGGTTCACATCAACGTGTGATTTTGGGTTTATTTTGGGAAGCTTTTTTTCCAAGATGAAGGGTCATTCCCTTATTGCAGTTTTGCTGAAATATGTGAAATATGAGCTCAATGACATTTGTTTGCAGTCTTTCGTTGGTGATTGGTTCATTGCTGTCTTTAAACGCTATGTACAGGTTCTTGTTTCCATTAAATTTCTTATTCTTTGCGAATGCATTAACAAATTAAAAGGTACAAATTCACCATATCTAACAAGTTCATTTTTATCACCGACAGCTTAATATTAAAATTAATAATACTGTCGCAAACTACGGAAACCAACCCTAATGATTGAATAATTCAAATAGTTTTAAGGGCTTGATAGCCAGGCCTTCTGTGACAATTCCATAGTGAGACCAAATTATTGTTGTACTGTATGACATGAAGTTCGAAATCTGTCAACTTAATCAAGACGGGTCTTAAAACAAAACTGACACAGTTATATGAGACACCAACTTTTATGATTTTTTTATTGATAGGATTTGATGTGTATATTAATAAGAAGGTACGTTAGACAAGCTGAACGCGAAAAAGAAGAAGGCAATGATGGTAAGTTTAAAGTATACGATCCTGTTGCAAATGGCGAAATATTAATCTCTGCCAAAACATTATGAACACCATGCAGATGTTTAAAGTATGTTTTGATTTCATTAAACAACGTGAAAAATAGCAATGGTAAAATAATACATTTGCATATTTCGATTTAGATGATTAATGCAATTTCACTACATCAGGATTGACGATTTTAGTCTCATATGGGGAAATGCGAGCGTTCGATAGGACAACGTCATCATTAGGTGCTTTTGAAAATGAAATGTTTAATTATATTTAACCATATTTATATATATACCATACTGGTTTAAACATTATTGAATTTCGATATTGAATAGATAATAATCTAACTTTTATTACCGTTAATAATTTATAATATTTTATTTATTATTTTATGTGAATCGTTCATTATTGTTTTCGCCCTATCGAACAGTTTTAGTGGATTTGGGGCGCATTATAAATTAATAAATTATCATTATTATTTAACACATATCGTTTAACTTAAACATACATTATGCAAGGGCTAAATCTGCCTGTTGCAGGTCTTTCTTTATGCCTGAAATGTTATCTTAATTATTATTAATTAGACATTAATTAACTTATCCAGACCATAATCAACTCTCGATGTCAACGCTAGGCTGCGATATTTATTGGATTATGATCCGATTTGTTGCTCAACTTTCATTTCTGATTAAATCATAAAATGAATAATCGAGACTATGTTTTTTATCGTACCGACTTTAGCAATGATGATCGAGACAAGGCCGAAATTTCAATGTAGTGGATCAATTTGACTGACATTTTCAGCAAATTGCCTTTACATTATCTAGTTTTTAACTATTATAGTGAGAATGTATCTTTAAGTTAATATAAATTATGGCAGGATGATGGAACTTCAAATAATAATAATGGCCTAATTTATGGCATATTAATACCATCAATGTAAAATGTAACTAGTAACTACAATGAACAAATAACTACTACTTTATTGGAGTTTATTTAGCTAATAAATTTGTGAGTTCTGTGAAATGAAATGAATATGGTCTTTTCTGGCGTGTACCATCAATGTAAAATGTAACTAGTAACTACAATGAACAAATAACAACTACTTTATTGGAGTTTATTTAGCTAATAAATTTGTGAGTTCTGTGAAATGAAATGAATATGGTCTTTTCTGGCGTGTACATGGGACCTCGATTTTTCGTCCAATCCGAAAACCCCGAAGGACTTACTCTCGGCATACATCGGGCTTGAACCCGAGATCTCTTGGTTAGTGAGTCAGTTCCTTATTCCGTGATTCTCAGGGAGATTTTTTTTACTATAGTGGGCTTTATAATTGGGGTTAATATCTGTTAACCCCAGGGATTAAGTTACCAAGTGCTATTTAATACCATTACCTACTTTATCATATTCGTTAATTATGCATAATTATATAATTACGAATTGACGAAACTCATAAATCGAGACGGCTTAAACTAATCTATTACTGTAAGTCGGCATACACGGTATATTTCACGTAGACGTTTATATCATTTTTTTTTTGTTGAAAGAGAGACATATTAGCAGACAGACTAGTATTTGTACAGACTAAAAACAAATAAAGTCGCACAATGTAAGAATTACATTGCTATAGTATTTAAAAATAGATAATGTAGTCTAAATAGTCTCGATTGTCAAGTACCACTGTGTTGCTACGACAATAAACAAAGTCAAGATTATCCATTTGAATGTTAAATTAGGAAATGGCGCGAGTGGTCTAATCCATTCAGTATCTCGGCCATCCGATAACCTAGATAGTTGATGTAGGTTATGTACTTGTCTTGTGAATAAATGACTAATTATATAGCATTAATTTTAAAGCCACAATAGATGCCTGCAATAGGACGATTTGGCGCTTACAAAATGGATTTTTAGCGTTGAGACATATCACATATCGTGTTATTCTATCACTACGCGATATATGAGAAATTGGCGAGTGTGTCGGGTATGCCTTTTTTTAAGTTAAGGAGAGAAAGAATGGTAGTCTTTATCACTCTTTTACTTGAAAGACATGCGGTTAGGAATGAAAGCTCAGAACCCTTACAGATTTCGTCATAGGTTAAGAGATGTAAATAGGGTTGGGGTTCGAATAAGAATTAGGGTAAGGCCTAGGGACCCTAACCATAACAAATCTCATCAACAATTACATTCCCTAACTCTATTTACATCTCGTGACGAAATCTGCTTTTAACCCTTACCAAATTGTCGAACTTAACGGGTATTTTAAGATTAATTATTATCAGCAAATGTCATTTAAACGAGGATGCATGGATGCAAGTTCGGAGTTGTTTTGTCGGGGATGTTAACATACGTCGTAGGCTACTTATATAAGGTCTGTCATTTGTCAAGTGGTGTAGTTTCGATTTCCCGCTTGTACATGACAAGAAGAAGGTCACCCGTTCAACCTCGTGGGTTTTCTCTAGGTCCTCCGGTTTCCTCCTACTGCTAAAACGCCTACGCGCAAGCGAATTAATGAAATAAAATTGATCCGTATGTTAGTCCCGAAATTACATAGCTTGTGTCGAGTGGACGCTAAACCCCATTCTCTAACTCTCTCTTTCGGAAGGGAACATATCTTGCCGCTTCCAAAATTCCATTTTAGATTTGTGTTCTAATATACAACTTGTGTATTTTCAGATGCTGCCGAAGACATGATGAAAAAACACATTGAACGAACGGGAGCTAAGATAGAAAAACGCGTGGAGCAATTATATGAACGTTTAGGGTCAGTCGAATATAATATGTCAGACGTCCAGAAAGGTGAATCCGATATTGTCAAATTACAACTGGAACATCTGGAAATGTCCAAACTTCATTCCGAAAATCGTGAAAGACAACTAGACAAATTCCTCCATACAATGGGACAGACAAAATTGGAATTGTTATCTCGAATGGACGCCGAAAGAATTGAAATTAACCGCTTGTTGGAAGTTCAGAAAAATGAAATGATGAAAAAATGGGACGAAGAAATAAAGGAAAGGAAACAGCGAGTGCAAGAAATTTCTGAACTTCAGGCCAAACGTCGTCAACTTATAGCAGAAGGGAATACAGATGAGGCGGCTATATTAGATGATGAAATTGCAACGAAAATGCGAGAGTAGATTTTGTGAATTCGTCTATTTTTCTTTAATCTAAAGATTTTTATTTCTTTCATAAATTTGTTTCGAACGAAAGGATTAATAAAGGGCAACCCACACCAAGGATTATTTGAGTGGAACATATTTAAAGTCTTTGATTTGTTATGCAAATTTAAATCGAAATCGAAGATGTTTTACCATCAGCGTTATTTTCTCGCCACAATGAATTACCCACAAATAATCCATGGTGTGAACTGGCCTTTAGGCGACATATGCATTACTCAATACTCAAGACGCTTAGCTATTTCTCAATTCATTGTGATATACGTCTAATATAACCCACCATTCAAGAAGTTTGGAACCAATGTGCGCTTGGTTAAGGTGCAACAGTACTATGTTATCTTAAAATAGCACCACTTCTTTGATCTAGTCCCAAAAAAATGAGAGGGCTTTAGTCCCGATTATCACTAATATATATTCTATAAAAAGGTTAATCTCGGTGCTAGTATATGTATATATTTAGTCTTTAATGTTTAATTTATCACCCTGTAGGTCGTTTTAGATCAGTTAGATGCACTCTAGATGTGACCATACTACTGGATGGTCAAAGACAATATTATAAACATTCATCGCTTTAAATGTCTTATTGGCAGCAGTCTATCGGATCACTAATCTCCCCCAAACGAATCGAAGATGGTCGAATCCAAAAACTTTAACACGGTCCAATTGAATTTTTAAGGATCCCATAAAAGGCAATCTGAGAATCGAAACGAAAAACCCCGACCCGAAATTTTAAACTAAAATCGTTGATAAACATTCGAAAATATTAAATACTGCTCTTAGTTAAAAGGCGTGACAATTCAGACTGCTGTCCACCAGAGTGGCCGATACTCGACTAGGGATTAAATCCTTAACCGTCGGTTCCAAAGGTCTGTTATGACCATTTCTAATACAAGAAATTTACAGTATTTATGATTTACCTCATGTTACCCTGTATTCTCTGGGCCTATTTATATTTCATCAGTTAAGTTCACATGTTGCCCTGTATTCTGTGAGTGCCAATATTTTATCAGTTACGTTTCACATGTTACCTGTATTCTCTAGGTCTATTTATATTTTATTAGTTAAGTTTCACATGTTAGCCTATATTCTCTAGGTCTATTTATATTTTATTAGTTAAGTTTCACATGTTACCCTATATTCTCTAGGTCTATTTATATTTTATTAGTTAAGTTTCACATGTTAGCCTATATTCTCTAGGTCGATTTATATTTTATTAGTTAAGTTTCACATGTTACCCTATATTCTCTAGGTCTATCCAGTTAAGTTCCACATGTTAATGTTTATTCTGCACATTTTATCATATAATAAAGATATTCTTTCATGATTGTAACTTTGTTTTAGATTAATATAGACCAGGGGCCGGTTGTTCCAAGCTTCGTCAACTTTTAACGACTCGTTAACATGGAGTTAATGAATCGTTATCTTTAACGGAGAGAAAGTCTGGAAGTGGAAGCCCCGTTAACTTTCACATGTCGTTAAATTGCCGTTATATTTAATGGAGGTGTTGGGCTCCGTTATCGGTTTAACGGTGGCATTAGTCGTCTGCCAGTCAAAGTATACCCTAATAAAAAGTAACAAGTCATAGTTGTTGGCGCTGGGCGGCTATTCCATTTTCTATAGGATGAAATTCTATAGTATTTTACAGAATTTCTGGGGCCTGCAGGAAATGATGGCCCCAAATATTATAAGTTTCTGTAGTGCAAATCCCATAATTTTTCCTAGATTTATGCTCAAATTTCTAAAGATAAAATAAATTAAGAATTCTATAGTTTTTTTATAGTGTTTTCTGTAGTAAATTCTACAGTTATCTGTTTGTCTTTAATCAAGTTTTGTGAACAGGCTGCACATTTGTCCAACTGTCTTCAGTCTTCAGTCAATGAAGTTGTTATACATATACATTGAATTTAAAATTTTAAAATTCAGCCAATGAACAGTCTTCTCTTGGATTAACTTTAATCAGTCCGTTTGCCAACGGATAATGGAATTGACTTTCCAACAACAGAAATTTAACGGACCGTTAACAAACGTGACACGTTAGCAAGATAACGATCTGTTAGAGTTTAACGGAAGGTTAAAATAACTTAGTTTTGAGCAAACGGCCCTAGATTGTACGTATGTTCAACAACATTCTGCTTTAAAATTGGGGAATTGTTTGGATCAAACAGACGGGGATATGGGTGTCGGGCAACAGATGAATGGAGAATAATTTTAGCTGTTGTTTCAGTTTGAAATACTAGAGGGGAGAATTTTGCCCTGGAAGTGAGTTTCCTTCTACTCTTTAGGAATCCAAGGTGTCGAGAGTACTTTTACATGTAAGCCTGACAAGTTGGAAATTTCAAGTTTGTTTTCGCTATCTATGCCATTGAAAGTCGAAATATTTTAGTGGTGTTTCTGTATCCCTAACCACTCGACTACCGCACTCACGACACATAACGTGCTTTTGAAATCTTTTAAGGGTATTGATGTCGGTTGGGCATTCTGGTCGTAAGTCTGGAGACCTTATTCACAAAAACGGAAATCATGGCAACCACTCAATCATTGAATATTAAAATGTCTGTATCTGGGTGATGACCGATGGCTCGAAAATTATATTTTAACAACCACCGAAGATCTGAAAAGCGATAGTGCCAATTTAAGGTCGAATGGAAACAGACCGGTCGATTCTTATTCTTCTTCTCCCACAGCTGCACCTTCACCAACCCACCTGATGACATAGACCAACAACCCTTACAATAATCTATGTTGAACATCTATGACTCCGACAGACTATTGTTATCAATAATATATACTCTTCAAAAAAAGTAGGGGATATTCAGAAACAATACAAAACTGCGAAAATGCGCTGCTGTTTTTATTTGAGGTAACCAGTATATGTTAATAACAGGCCAATTGCCTACACATGAACATAAACAGTTCACATGGGCGGCTTATCTAACGGCCCCATTTCACTCGCAAAGAGATACGCCGTCAAAAGTGAAAATGGACGTTTTTGATTTTTGTCTTAATAATGAGTAATTGCTTCACCAATCCTCAGACATTCAGCAATTCGTCGTGGCATGCTCATAATCAACCGTCCAATCACGATTTGGGGCAGTGCCACGGCTAATTCTTGCAGTGTTGTCGGTTGACGTTGACGTCGACGAACACGTCTCCCGATCAAATTAAACGTAACACACTAAAGCAAAGATATGCTAAACAGTAAATCTTATGCAAGAACCGATAGGAAAGCAAACATGGATAGATAAACCAGACGCGGCAGTTTTCATCAACCCTTCCTTGAAGTGTCAAATTTGACAATGAACCCCTCCCACGTGTATGGCGCTATTGCGTGTCGCATGTGCAGCTCAGTGGTTCTGTTGGGGCGATAAGTTCTTCATCTGTGAACATACTCTCAAAGCATGTCACGTGTCCATGACTATTTATCATATCACAACCTCCATAGGTATTCGCATTTCAATATCCCCTACTTTATTTGAAGAGTATATTTCAATACATAACTAAATCAAAATTCTTACACAGTTCATATACAACGCATAACAAAATGGTTAATATGACCTGCAGGACTGAGAGCAAGTTAAAATTTCTTTTAACTGGTTAACTCGTTAAAATGAGTTTATTATCGAAGCTCCTCAAACTTGGTCATTTTCGTCCCCAATCTATTTCAGAGACTAAACGGACTTATACTTGATCATAATCTGGACTCTTTAACATTTAATAGGAACCATCAATTTCATGCAAGAATACAATTGTATATGTATCTGCTGTATCCTTCAAAGGAGACATGCGCATTTGTTCGAAGTCCATATGCCGGACTATGCTAAAGTCGTACATGTAGCCAGGAACCGACGAGTCATTTTTGATAGTTTTGGCAGTCGTTTACTGTACATAGCTCCTACCAAAATCCAGGATTTAGGTGGCATTTTGGTGGGAAAACGTTTAAAAACAAATGTACCTTTTATTCCGAGTCGGAGACTGGAGACCAAGTTAGTTCATCTGATTAAAATACAGATCTATATTTCGTTTCGTTTTTTATACTTTCGATGGCCTACACTACCTGAAAATCTTGTCGGTTGTTGTGAAAGGTCGCGTCCGTGATCATACGAGCGGCTTTTGACCATATGACGTCAGACATTGATTAATCAATCAGCGTTGACGTTTCTGGTGGTTTACCCATAGTTCCGTGCACATCACGCCAAGAACTCGCCGAAACAGACCGTTTCATTGGCTAGTCCCTCACATCAACCAAAACGCGGCTTATATAACAACTCTTCCAGATCCTAGTATAGTAAAGACAAGTAAAACGACATTTGAACAGTAAAAACGAAACGAAATAGGGTCTGTGTTTAAATCAGATTGCTAGTTAGTTCGAAGCCCGATCCCGCAGACCTGCTCTGTTTAATGCATTGAAGACGTTTGCTCATTCGGCAAACCTCGGCAGATTCCGGTACCCTACATCTAGCCTCGGCTGTATGACAGTAAGTGATATGTACCTACGCCTATACATTTGCGATGCGGCACCGGTTTACTTATAAGGGAAACTTGCCCGCGTTTAGAAAGAAGTTCTCAAAATTGCGTCGTTCGAAGAGTGTGTAGAATTTTCAGTGCAAATTTGTCCTTGTCTAAAGAAAATCGGATAAACTTGAAAGAAAAACAGCTTCAAACTTTGAAAATTTTGTAAGATAAAACATTCTTCAAATACGTCGTCATCAATGACGTCATTGGTCGTCATGGACAACGCCATTGTAATCCGGGAACTTGAAAGTAGTTCTAATGGCGGACTTTGTCATACAGCCGAGATTAGATGTAGGGTACTGGAATCTGTTGAGGTTTGCCGAGTGGACGTTTGCTAACAGTGACAACAAGAACTGGTCTAACTATATGTAACTTGAATTATTCTACAACTTTCTTACACTAACCCACTGACAATTCTGCCATCATCTATTTCTGGAAGTGGCTTACTTATTGTCCAGCCATCTGGTGTACAGATTAGTCCAATTAATTAAGATAAAGTGGATGAAAACGGGTGCCAAAATGAAACATTTACCCAAAAGCGGTAATTGCCCCGCCCTTATAGCTGACATATCTATACGCTTTATAGAGAAACAAAGAGCGCGGTCAAAATTACTTCAGACATCATGTGGGCTTCTTAGAAGGGTGTTCCGACAGCCTCCTCGGCCTAGAGGATGGGATAGAGACATCATTTGAGACCGGGATAGAGACATCATGTAATCTATCAAAAAGTATTTTCACGCATCATTGGCGTTCCTAGAGGGACGTATAGCCGAATCTACTTACAGACATCACTTTAGTATTCACAGAAAGACGTTCCCGCACCCTCCTCGGCTTAGAAACTGCGATAGATACATCATGCGGTTTTCCAAGGAGAAATATCTTTAGCCGCCTCGGCTTAGAGGCCGAGATAGAGATCATCATATAGCCTTAGAAAGAAGAGCGTTACTCTGATAGTGAACTTATATTTAGCATTGCATGGTTGTCATTCTTTGCTTGATAAAGACGGGGGAACCCTCGTCGAAACGTCGCTGAAATGAACCCTTCAAATATCTTGTATTCCATAGAATTGTGTCATGTGTTATTAGCTTATATTTAAAGTTATAGCTGTGTGTGTAGTTTCCTGTATGTAACCTTTGTATTGGGGATGTTTTAAAGATATATAAATATAGTTATAGTAACACAGTGTACCAGAGCTAATTAATCTATTTGAATGGCACTGTGGTCTCCAAATGATATTTTGCGTGAATTAGGCCCCTTCATGGGTCTGAATAATGATTTTCCAGCCGAATATGCATTTGACGTTACAGAGTTGTTAAAACGCGTATTTTTCATTTCTATTAACCCGTTAATCACATTTATACGTTAACCAGTTAATAAGTTAACTGTCCTGTGAACTGACCAGCTAAATACTCTTGAAGAGCTTGTGCTAAAACAAAAAAAAAAACTTGTGTTAATGTATCAGAAAAGAACACAAGAAACACAAATAGTCTATGAACTGTAAAAAATTTCGATCATAAAAAAATAGATATACATTGTCCGTCAATATTACAGCACCCCCGAGAACACTTCCCGCCCCCTCGTTGCTCGGGGCTAGTTACGGCCCTGGTAGCGGGACAAGCTACCGAAACCATTGGGAAATATATGGATGATAATTTGTTTTGCAGTAGTTGCAGGGATTGACCGAGCGCCTTGTTAGGACCGATTTTTTGTTGTTGGAAAAACTGACCAGAACTGCTGCTTTCAGGATTACATCATGATGTTTTTAGCTTATACACAAATTTAGCGTGTTGTAATCGTGCCAAGACCCTGCAAGACCCAGGCCCCCCTAAACTAAGAAAAAAGGGCCCCAAACTACGTTCACCCTTGAGTATTCGCTAGCTCTAAATATTAAGGTCACCTGCAGATTTCGTCAAGGTCGCGAGATGTAAATAGGGTTAGGGCACGTGATTGTTGACGAGATTGAGTGTTAAGGTAAGGGCTAGGGTAAACACTAGCCCTGTTTACATCTCGCGACCATGACGAAATCTGCAGATGGCCGTAATATTTAAACCTAACCCCTTTAAGTCAGTGATTCTCAACCAGTATGTATGGGGCGCCGTTTGTAAACTAATTATTTAGCTTTTTAAATAGCAAAAAACACTAGATTTAATTTAAATTTATATATATAGTTAAATCTCGACTTTTGTGCAAATTTTTCACTTTTAATATTTAAACTAAAAATACAACAAAAACTCAATATTTAACAAAATATATATAAATATTTCTTGATTTGTCTCTATTTTCATATTTAACATTTAGCATTGAATATTAAGACCAAAACAAGAGATTTGATGATATATAAATATTTAGCTAAATATTTAGTTAAATGTTTAAACATTTAGCTAAATATATATTTAGTTAAATGTTAAATTATTTAGTTAAATGTTAAAATATTTAGTTAAACATTTATATATTTAGTTAAACATTTATATATTTAGCTAAATAATATATTTAGCTAAATAATATATTTAGCTAAATATTTATATATTTAGCTAAATATTTATATATTTAGCTAAATAATTATATATTTAGCTAAACATATAGTTAAATTTACAAAGCGCAACCGCACCACGCCGTTTGTAAAATAATTATTGTTGTAAGCGACTTCACACTAAACGATGACGTAGTGTACAACTTTCCACTGACTGCACAACACAGTACAATCTGGTACCTGAACGCTCAACTTAGTTCTTACACCCGCAATTCGTTAATAATGCCTAATAGCAGGCCTATTGTGCCAAGGCTCACGTGTCGGGTACACGTCATCATTTTATGCGCAGTTTTTTGTGTCGCTTACGATAATAGAAATATTGGCGGGACCACAAATATATATTTAGTTAAATATTTATACATTTAGCTAAACATATATATTTAGCATGATATTTATATATTTGGTTAACTGTTTATATATTTAACTAAATATATATATTTAGTTAAATGTTTATATATTTAGTTAAATTTTTATATATTTAACTAAATATATATATTTAGCTAAATGTTTATATATTTAGCTAAATGTTTATATATTTAGCTAAATGTTTATATATTTAGCTAAATATTTAACTTTAGATTTTTCAGTGATTTAGTATTTATACCTACGAAAAACAGCAAATGTAGCTATATATTTAACTAAGCGATGTGAAATCAAGATATAACATTTAAAGTTTTTCATAGACCAAAAACTCGACTTTTAGCTACAATATTTTTTGATATTTACATATATGCCATTTTTGTTCTAATATTTATCTAAATATATATATTCGGAGTTAAATCTAATGTTTTTACTATAAAAAAAATTAAATAATTATTTTACAAACGGCGCCCCATATGCCGCGAGATCTTCTTACGTGTGCCGCGAAATTTTGAAAAGCACACTAAGAAAATGCGAAAAACCACTTGATCCCAATTGAGTATTCACTAGTGTCTATTGGGGCGTTCATAGCTGTGTTTTGCTTTATTTAGTTTGAGTCATTGTATGTTTCTATGACTAGCCTGTGTGTACGGTTGTATGCCGTCTATGACTTGCCATGTTTTTATATTGCAAAATTCAGATATTTTTCATATATATTTATCCAGGTTTGCCGCTATTTTTTCATGTGTTCTAGGGTGTGCTGTTTCCAAAAAAAGGTCGAGAGCTACTGCCTTTAAGTGCTGGACAGAAGAGTGGGGCAGCATCTTATTAGTTTTGTATCAAACGTTCAACTCCTGAACTTATGGCATCAAATTAAGACGTGGAATAAACCCAATTTTGAAATATAAAAACTCGGTGGACCCATATGTGTGTCTTGCACTGCTGGATACGTTAAATTAAAAATGCTACTATTCTGGAATCCGTTGGTAAATGACTAAACTATGCAATTATGAATGGCTTATAGTATTATATAACAGCATGGGGTCAATTGTCACTTTCCCAATTATGAACATTTCATATTAATTACAGTGATTAACTAACGATCTATGTTAATAGGCAAGCGACTAGCTGGCACACAAAATTGGACTGAACTGGTTTAGACAGTGAGTTAGTTCGTGTGCTCTCCTATCTTTACCGCCTTAATATGCCAGAGAAAATGTTAAATACACAATCAAAAGTACTTTATTTATTTATTTTTTTTTAAAAAAAAGAACACTATTCAAATCGATTATTTTACGTTGGTTTCTATGGTTTTCAAACTGTCATTTTTATCTCTATAAGCTAAATAGGGTAATAATAATTCTGTGTTGTGACAGCCTGTCCTATCGTTCGTAGGAGTTAATGGCCGCTTCATCCTATGGTGATATCACAGACACGCCAGTCCATTTTTCATGACGGTCTTTTGGTACTCAAAAGTCCTATAATCTGCCTCAATAGGGAGCCCCAGCTGCTGGAAACGAGAGTTCCTGTGGATTTTCCCGAGTACGTAACTGCTTGCACATGCAGGAACCCTTCATTAGACTGGTTGGTGCAGAAAAATGAGCAGGGTGTGTCTGTGGGAAGGGGTGGGGGATGTTCCGGCTTGACTGACCACGAAGCGCCGAAAATTTTGAGTTTGAAGACGATTTCCATACACCTGAGACCACTTCTAAAGAAAATGTACTCTGAATAGTAGACATTTTTGAGTTTTGTCATATATAGGTGAACGATCGGTCAATGGCTTTAACAGAAAAGGCCGTTTACTTATAATGGTAATGACATGTAGATTTTTTTTACACATGTGAAATAAAAGTGCCTTTATTCATTCAGTGATTAGTATAATGTTTAGAAAAAGGCTAGTGATTACTTAGGGAGAAAAAAAAGAAGGAAATTATGAGTAGCATTATTATACATATATCAAGGCCAAGAAAATGAGAGAGAGAGAGAGGGGGGAGAGAGAGAGAGATGTGGTGGTCTTAATAGTGACCTTAACACGTAGTTGAAATCCCAGGATATATAAGACAGTTTAGGTAATGTAATGTTCAGTGTAGGCCAGTAATACAGGCTTTAAGTAAAAGGCCATTTAATTCAGGAATATCTTTAAAAGCAGGTTTATTCATTGTGCATTTCTTCTGATAAAGTACTTTAGGTCCATGTTTTATCTTGGTAAAACATATTCTGTACCATATCATTACTGTGGGTGGTATCATTGACAATAGGTGCCAACGAAAACCTCAGTATTCCCTTCCTGGTCATTGGTAGGTCTATATTTATAGATAATGGTTGTAATAAGATGCTCTGTTATTATGATGGAGATTAATTGCAAACTATCAAGAAACCAAGAAAAATTAGCTAGCCCCAGAACCGAACCTTGAGGTACATCATATAATGATCTGTAACATATTAAATAAGATAGAAAGTAAGTAAGTAAGTAACAAATGAAGTAAGTTTGTTTTAATTAATTAACCCCAATCTATGCTACAACAGAAATTGGGGTTTAACATCCATTCAACACAAACTAGGTCATTTCAGGACTAAGATATGGTTCAATTTTGATTTCAATAATTCGCTTAAGCATAGGGGTCTTTAGCAGTGAGAGAAAACCAGAGGACCCACAGAAAACCCATGAGATTGGATTGGAGAGGCGACCCTACTCCTTGTCATGTACAAGCAGGGAATCAAAATTACGCCACTTGACTCAATGACAGAGCTTATGATGTAACACGCACATGTTAACCAGTCAGCCACCCAACCCCCCTAGAAATTGGTGAAAATTCCAACATAATGTTGTTATTAGTAAAAGATTTAAAAGTGGAATTGCCTAGTTATCCAATAATTATTGTCTCATGGTAGGGGTCCTACTTGTGGGTTTCATAAAGAAAGGTAGAAGAACTAAAAATAAATAACTTCATTTATTCAATATTAAATTTTTTTACAAATATATTTCTTTTATACTCTTTCCTATCACCCATAAATAAAGTCAATATATAATATTATTCCACACAAACAATTAACAAACTTGTTTCACATAATTAGTAAATTAGTAAATTCATCAATTACTATATACATGTCCAATAGTTATATTTTCTGGGAAATCTTACAGGTAATTTACTTTTCTAAAATGGCCTATATTCTATTTTTGTCAGGGATTATGCCTGACTTTATTTGTATATAAGCCAGGCGCTAAAACAATTAAAGCTTGATGCAAAAATATGGCTGTCAAGCCCCATATTCTATATTCTCCGCCAATAAATACAGGCATAGTATAACCCCGTCCATATTTCCATTGTGTAGAAGCAATATTTTCTTTCTTTATAATAGATTCTATTGTTCTTGTGAATACAACTTCTACCTGAATATAAATATTACAAAATAAGTAAAACAGAATCAGCTTAACCCTTTAGCACTGGACTGCCCAATACTTTTGCTCCCTCACAGGAATACTTGGCAACTATTCAACTATTCAAAGATGTGAGATTTAGATAAATAGCTAGCTGTTCTTACTATAATAGTTTGAAACTAGATAATGTAAAATGAATAATTTGAAAATTTCATTCAAATTACTCTATTGCGAGTGAAAATATTAGCCTTTGAAGGTATGACAAGCATGTGCAATATTTTCAACCACCGTACTGGTTGTTCAAAGCTAAGTCTCCCTCCTCCATTTTTAACTTAAATCAAAATATGGCTGAACTGTTCTAATCTATTTAATATCGGAGAAATCTGATGCCATTGAGAGTTGATTATGGCCTGAATCAGTTAATTAATGTGTAATTAATAATTTAGATAACATTTC
Organism: Patella vulgata; assembly: GCF_932274485.2. NCBI lineage: Eukaryota > Metazoa > Mollusca > Gastropoda > Patellidae > Patella > Patella vulgata. The sequence continues at coordinate 14,894,719 of NC_065885.2, forward strand.
AGGCCTAAAGAAAGACCTACAATAGGCAGATTTAGCTCTTGCATAATGTATGTTTAAGGACCTATACTAGTCCTAATCTTTTAGAGGCATTTAGTAACTGATAGAGCTATAAACTATAACACATTTTTATGGAAAACCAACTACTCATTTATCTGGGCGACTCTTTGAAGAGGGTTCTCTCAACTTTATAAAGCTAATTGTTGTATTCATGCATGGTTTGATTTGTTGTTATTGCTTTGTCTATAGTTGCTCTACACATTTGTTACTGTACTTGCTTGAGAGAGAGAAATGGGGTTTAACGTCCACTCGACACAAACTAGGTCATTTTGGGACTAACATATGGTTTAATTTAATTTCAATAATTCGCTTGCACATTGGGGTCTTTAGCCGCGGGAGGAAACCGGAGGACCCAGAGAAAACCCACGAGGTTGGACAGGTGACCCTACTCCTTGTCACGTACAACCGGGGATTCGAAACCACGCCAGTCGACTCAATGACAGACTTTATGATACAGCGCGCTCACGCTAACCATTCAGCCATCCAACCCCCTGTACTTGCTTGATAAGTAGCTGTTTTTCCATAAGTATGTGTTATTGTTTATTAATCTGCTTGTAAAAAATTTCTATTGAATTCTAACAGTATCTACTGAGAAGAATACATTTAAAGAAAGATATCCTGTATTATTTAAAGCTGGACTAGTAGACATTTAAATTTAATATGCTTTGTTCATCAATTCTGTCTTGGTATCAAAAAGACATCACCAAGGTACTTGTACATGCACTAAAAATGGAGCTAACTCGAAAAAAAGGTCAATAAGACCACAGTTTGATATGTAACTATGAATAATACAACTTTAATATCTCAAACGCTTGGAAAACTTAAAGGGCCATAACTCTAGTAAATGGGGGTTGACTGGGATACTACTTGAACTTGATCTTTAACTATCTAATTTTAAAATACACCTATATGAATCCCAGCTTCCAGTTCTATTTAGCAAGGCACTGCGAAAACAAAAAAATGTCCTGGATCTGGAAGGACAGAATGATGGACTGACAACAATGATGAAATGATGAAAATATTGTCTTAATAGAAATACAATGTAAATTAAAAATTACCTCATCTTCATTTGGAACTAGCTTACTGATATCTATATGACCACAATATGCCAATACTGGTGTTGTAAATGATGTTCCATACTGAAATATGAATATTAAATACTTCATTAAATTTACAAAATATAAAACATAGGCATATATTTTTCCTACGGTGGGAGTCATGGTGGCTCAGTGAGTAAAACATTGGCTTGCTAACCTGGAGGTCTTGTGTTTGATCCCTGCATTAACCAAGAAAGTTCATCCTGATTTATATGGTCCCCCGTGTCAGTGGTACAGGGCCTGGCAAGGGTCAATTTATAGTCATTCGAATGGGACAAAAAAAACAAGGTCATGTTTACACAAAAGAACCAAGGTTGGCAGTTGGAATTCAATACAAAAGTAAGCAGTAATTCCACTGTCCGGGCACAATTTCCCTCATAGTACACTGCATGGTGTATTCCCGGCTTGGCATGTGAATATTTATCTAATTAATTTTATATAACATGTAAGGCCAATCAAAAGACCTGCATTAGTCAGATTTAGCTCTTACATCTTTATAGAGAAATTTGGGAGATCTTTTCTAGTTGATAATAAATAATTTTTGATTTGGTATAAACTGACTAGAATTTAGTCTGATGTGCTAAAAATTCTAGAAATATTTGCCATTTCATTAAGGTAAAGATATATTGATATTCCTTATGAGTTGTACATGTGACAGTTGTTTCAACCAATGTTCATGCATAATGCCTAGTTCTAGGGAGCTCACATTATTTTTGCAATAACTATGAATCTATGGTTATTTTGAATATTGTTAATATATTATACACAAATTTGATTACAATTATTATATTTGATTGATAATGTTGAGAGAACCCTCAACAAAATGTTGCTTTAATTAAAATAGTAGAGAGAGAGAGAGAGAGAGAGAGAGAGAGAGAGAGAGAGAGAGAGAGAATGGGGTTTTACGTCCACTCGACACAAACTAGGTCATTTTGGGACTAACATATGGTTTTGAATTTTATTTCAATAATTCACTTGCGTGCAGGGGTCTTTAGCTATGGGAAGAAACCGGAGGACCCGGAGAAAACTCACGAGGTTAGACAGGCGACCCTACTCCTTGTCACGTACAACCGGGGATTCAAAACCACTCCAGTTGACTCAATGACAGGCCCTATGATACAGCGCGCACGTGCTAACCATTTGGCCATCCAACCCCACTAAAATAGTAACTGTGTTCCATATTATTATATTTTTTATAGAAAGCAATAACGCTTCTTTAATATTTTATAAATATAGTTCAATATAATGCATTTACTTTATAAATATAGTTCAAAATATTTTCAATTACAAACCTTATTAGGTGCAGGTGACAATGGTCCCCAGACATCTATCTTTTCTTTAGGTATACCTAATTCTTCCCATGTTTCTCTTACAGCAGTATAAATTAAATCTGGATCACTGTCATCTTTACGGCCACCTGGAAAACTGACAATAAATGACAGTAGAAATCACTTGTGGCTCTGGCAGTGTTAAGGTTTCACAAATGAAATGAAATGGGGTTTAACATCCTACTGTTATGCTCCTACTGGGCTAATGAAGACGAGCATATGCCATGCAGTGTGCTATGAGGAAAATTTTGTCCAGACAGCGGCACTATTGCCTACTCTTTTTTCGAATTCCAATTGTAAAGGGTTCATGGGATGTCTGTTTTTCATCCTATTTAAATGACTATACGTTGTCCCTCACCAGGCCCTCCATCCAACACATCTGACAAGGGGGGACCACACCGTAAAATCTTGATGAATTTTCTTGACCAATGCAGGATCAAACAGAATCTCCGGGTTAGCGAGCCCACACCCTACTCACTGAGCCACCATGGCTCCCACAAATCAAATGAAGTAGCCGAATCTTCCTTTTAATATGAAATGAAATGGGATTTAACGTCCTAGTGTTGTTCTGCTCCAACTGGGCTAATGAAGACGGTTTAATAAAATAAGCAACTTTAAAAAGACCCTATTAACATTGTCGAACCAAAAGTGTTAACAAGGTCATAAAGGGTGTAAAATTCAATAAACTGAAATGAGTTTAACATCCAATCCAATCAATAATTTGTTTGCTGTGCACATTTAGCAGTAAAAGTAAAAGGGAACCAAAACCCTTGGTGAAATTCCACAAGGTTATAAAGGCAACCTACTCCTTGTCTGCAAATCAAAGAGATTTAAAAGAATCATAGCATATACGGTAGCCTACCTGACTTCTCCTCTATGTTTTCTTAGTGAAGATGAACGTAGTGTAAATAATACAGAGGGCTCATCATTGACTACACACAGGGGTATAATAACCGCAGCATCATGGTTTATCTTCAATGGTTTGTGTTTTGGCTTTACAATATCCTCTATAGTTCGAACAGGTTGTATTGATAACAAAGACTTCTTCACACGTTCTTTATTTTTATCAGAAAAAATATTTTCTAAATTCACTCCAGATTTAACATCTGCAGTTGGTGATGATCTTGTGGAATATTTCTGTTTCCAATATATCACAACTGTAGGAATTATTCTTCTAGATATTCTACTTGTGTGTGTATGTGTACTACAGCATGCACCAGTTATTAACCTAGGAAGGGTCATTTTGTAAATTGTTTTGAGGTAGGCCTACTATTGTGGATGAACAGAATACCATCCTCACATGATTTGGTTAGCCAATATATCACTTTACTCATGTAGTACACTCATTCATGAATCCTAATCTATCTCTACTATCATTTACCAGTATGATCTAAAAATATATAGCAAAATACACAAATATTTAATAATTATAGGCTACAAGCAATGACAATTTATTTCAGGTCGATTCAAGAAACAGAATAGAATAAAACTATATACTGGTACTGGTATTAAAAACAAACAAATGTAACTTTTTTTTCTGCCACAGTGAGTGCTGGAGCACAGTGCAGCCGGGCTACGATATTGTGATTATGACTGATAATTAATTTACCCTGATTGTGATTTTATTTTCCTTATGATTATGTTGGAAAATAAAATCACAAAAGTAACTAGTTGAATTGGTGTGTTTGTTTAACTAGCTGCCCTCTTTCGCCCCCAAATCCTAGCTTCCCACAAGGCAGTGCACATATATACACACTTTAAATGGATTACCAAATTACATTACAACTTACATTATGTTTGTTGCATTTTTATACGTCCACATTCATAATGTGAACGTATTATGCCGTCGCCCCTGTCTGTGTGTGTGTGTGTGTGTATGTATGTATGTGTGTGTGTGTGTGTGTGTGTGTGTGTGTGTGTGTGTGTGTGTGTGTGTTTGTGGTTCGCCTACAGGGCGCAATTCTTCATGGATTTTCTTCAAACTTGGTATACTTATTCCTTATACCCCAAGGAAGATCCCTATTGTTTTTGGTGCATGCCCGACCCCCCGGGGCAGAGCCACGCCCATTTCTAGTATTTGTTTGTTTGTCGTCTACAGGCCACATTTCTTAACTAATAATCTTGAAACTTTGCATACACATTCTTTGTACCCTAAGGAACATCCCTATCGTTTGGGGTGCATGCCCAACCCCCAGGGGCAGAGCCACGCCCATTTTCTTTTCGTGTGTCTTTGTGTCGCCTACAGGGCGCAATTCTTACTGGATTTTCTTCAAACTTGGTATACTTATTCCTTATACCCCAAGGAAGATCCCTATTGTTTTTGGTGCATGCCCGACCCCCAGGGGCAGAGCCACGCCCATTTCTAGTATTTGTTTGTTTGTCGTCTACAGGCCACATTTCTTAACTTATAATCGTGCATACACATTCTTTGTACCCTAAGGAACATCCCTATCGTTTGGGGTACATGCCCAACCCCCAGGGGCAGAGCCACGCCCATTTCCCATTTTCTTTTCGTGTGTCTTTGTGTCGCCTACAGGGCGCAATTCTTACTGGATTTTCTTCAAACTTGGTATACTTATTCCTTATACCCCAAGGAAGATCCCTATTGTTTTTGGTGCATGCCCGACCCCCAGGGGCAGAGCCACGCCCATTTCTAGTATTTGTTTGTTTGTCGTCTACAGGCCACATTTCTTAACTTATAATCTTGCATACACATTCTTTGTACCCTAAGGAACATCCCTATCGTTTGGGGTGCATGCCCAACCCCCAGGGGCAGAGCCACGCCCATTTTCTTTTCGTGTGTCTTTGTGTCGCCTACAGGGCGCAATTCTTACTGGATTTTCTTCAAACTTGGTATACTTATTCCTTATACCCCAAGGAAGATCCCTATTGTTTTTGGTGCATGCCCGACCCCCAGGGGCAGAGCCACGCCCATTTCTAGTATTTGTTTGTTTGTCGTCTACAGGCCACATTTCTTAACTTATAATCTTGCATACACATTCTTTGTACCCTAAGGAACATCCCTATCGTTTGGGGTACATGCCCAACCCCCAGGGGCAGAGCCACGCCCATTTCCCATTTTCTTTTCGTGTGTCTTTGTGTCGCCTACAGGGCGCAATTCTTACTGGATTTTCTTCAAACTTGGTATACTTATTCCTTATACCCCAAGGAAGATCCCTATTGTTTTTGGTGCATGCCCGACCCCCAGGGGCAGAGCCACGCCCATTTCTAGTATTTGTTTGTTTGTCGTCTACAGGCCACATTTCTTAACTTATAATCTTGCATACACATTCTTTGTACCCTAAGGAACATCCCTATCGTTTGGGGTACATGCCCAACCCCCAGGGGCAGAGCCACACTTTATATACTTATTCTTTGTACCCTAAGGAACATTCCTATCATTTGGAACATCCTTATCATTTGGAGTAGGCCCTACATGCCCAACCCCCAGGGGCAGAGCCATGCCAATTTTCTTTTTGTGTGTCGCCTACAGGCCACAATTCTAAATCGATCATCTTGAAACTTAAAATACATATTCCTTATACCCTGAGGTTGGTCCCTTTTCTTTTGGGTGCATGCCCGATTTTGGGGAGATAACTCCATTTAACAATGTCAAACTCCATTTAACAATGTCAAACTGACGTGATATGCTTTAAATAGTTGTCACCCATGTAACATTCGGGTTTTTGTGAGTGGTTTCTGAGAGCCTTTGTTCAACTTATTTTTCAGAACGCTTTGTAAGTGTTAGAAGTATTTATACCGGTTATTTGTTGACGTTTCAAACCACCGTTTTCTCCCCCTTTCCTCCCACTGCTAAAGACCTTTTGGTACTGCAATGACAATGTCTCTCTCTCTCTCTCTCTCTCTCTCACACTAAATAAATTATAAATTCATGTAACTGCAAGTACATGTGCGTTTTCAGGATGTACATTTTTAAAAAGTCTTATGTTTGGGTGTCATTCGTTATTATAATTTAGTACCAAATTTATTATTAATAATTTGTCTTTTAAGAATATTAAGTACTTTTGTCAGATTGGGATTTAATTTCAGACTTCGGTTTCACTTGGTTCGGAGGAGATAACTCCGTCTAACAATGTCAAACTGGCATTAGGATTCTCTTTACGTCGTGTAGTGCACATTTCTTAATGGATCGTCTTTAAACTTGGGTTATGTATTCCTTATAGCCTCAGGATAACTGCTTAGCCGACTCCCAGGTCGCAATTCTTAATGAAGCCGCTCGGTACTTGGCATATGTATTCCTTATTGCCTTAGGGAGTCCACTATTGATTTTGGTGAATGTCTCAACCCCCAGGAGCAGAGTCACGCCCACTTTTTGCCTTTGGAATGTGAAAGGCACAATTCTGAATGCATTATCTTGGTATACTTATTAATAAGTTATACTCTAAGGACAGGAACTATTGATGTTGATGCACGACCCTCAACGCTAAACAAACCAAAAGCCTAGCCTTCTTGACAAAGTACCTTGTCAATCAAAGCAGAATTGGAATGTGGACGTATATTGTAGCGTTAGCGTTATGTTTAATATGGGCATGACCATGACCACAATTTAATATACCGGTAGTGGAAATTGAAATTAAATAACTTTTTATTAGCTAAGTTAATAAGTGATAGTACACATTTGAATGGGACTATTATAAAATTTCATTAATTTCTAGGCTATTAGCCTGTCCCAGTTCACTTTCTTCTAAAGTAAATATTAAATATACCGCTTTTCATTGCTGAACATTTGTGACATACAGCCTTCCAAAGTCCACCTCTCAAGAGTTCTATTTAGAGTTATGTCCCTTGCAAAACTCTTGTAAGTGTGAAACGTGTTTAGTGTTGCAAACCTGAGGTAACATAAGAATAAAACTTGAATAATTCTAGCCCTTGCCTGGGTTATGCATGCATCTGGCCCTACAGTGTAAGGGTTGTAAGAGAGGGACAAGCCGCTTGGCGACAAGCATTTTAATTGTTCGATGAAAGGAAGCAATAGGAAGAGCGAAATCTGAAGAAAGGGAAGATAACCTCACTTGGGCTAGGATTCAGACCACTGTTTTTTGTATTATGGATCAGTCATAATTATAAATGAATAATATGTGACAGCCATTGCCTGAGTAGAGCAAAGCTGATTGTTGTCAAATATAAAACCTTTATCAACTAGTGATGCAAAAAATATTAAATAATTTGGTTTTTCCAAATTGATATTAATTTTGATTGCATGAGTATCGGGTGGTATTGGATAAATTAACAATTAATTTTGTTTAAAATTTTAAAAAAAAACCTCAAAAAGTGTGAGAGTTATTTTCATTGATTAATTTGGTAATACGCGTAATCTGTCTTTGACGAGATTTGACAGGGGAGACAACTCTATGATGACATGCACATTGCCTGTTTTGCCCAGCCAGTATACCTGGTTCCTGTCTGAATATTTTTAAACCGACAGTCTGACAGTCTAATTATGTTACGCTTCTCTGTTACTGGAAAAGAGCCTTGCTCATGCACTGTGTTTCGTCTGGTACCTTAGAGCTTCGCTCTATATTAGAAGTTTGGTCCCATTCTTCTATGATTAAAAACAAGACTACAAAAGATACATCCACGTGACATTGTTCGAAATTATAAACTGTTAATATTATTAACTGTTGATCTTAGTTTCGAACACTTGAAGAATTGTTTCCTTTTTAGAAAAGGGTATCAAGAACAGCCTATATGTTTTCAGTACACAAGTTTGTTGAATGCAATGTTAAATTAATGTTATTTTTTGCCAACAGAACTATTTCTATCAGAATATTTTAAAAACTTTTGTTTAAACATACATTATGCTAGAGCTAAATCTGCCTATTGCAGGTCTTTCTTTAGGCCTGAATTTTTTTCTAAATTATTAATTAACTTATCCAGGCTATAATCAACTCTCAATGGCATCAGATTTCTCCGATATTAAATAGATTAGAACAGTTCAGCCATATTTTGATTTAAGCTACATATGGAGGAGTGAGACTTAGCTTCGAACAACCAGTACGGTGGTTGAAATTATTGCACACGTCCTGTCAAACCTTTAAAGGCTAATATCTTCGCTCGCAATAGAGTAATTTGAATGAAATTTTCAAATTATTCATTTTACATTATCTATTTTTGATCTATTATAGCAAGAATGGCTAGCTCTTTATCTAAATCTTACATAATTTATTTCTAAATTATCGACTATTTCTCTTTTTCGTATAACTTAGATCAGATCAGATCATGCTGTCATCATAATATTGCACAAGGTACATACTGTCGATGATCTCCCTGAACCCACAGTATTCAAATGTTGGCTGCAGTTTCCTTGGTTAACAAACCATAGTTATAAATTGTCATTTATTTTATCCTGAAAATCTCAAATGAAGTTAATTTTAAGGGTTTGAAAGTCTAACCTTGAAGGAATGTATTTGTTTTATTATTACAGTTATTAAGATGGCTACATGGAAAACATGTTTATATATTAGAGGCATTAATCAGCTGACCTGCTTCACAAGGAGACAGACACTGATATTATATGATTGTTCAAAAAATCAACAAAGCCATATTTTCCTTTCAAGACTGTTATCAACACAGACGGGTCACCAGCCTTCTAGACATGGAACATTAGATAAAGCTCTTCATAATGTTTCCACAAGCACTCGGAACAGATGTTTAAAACTTAACATGCCTTTCAATGCTTGTCATCATCATACACTCCCTAGTAATATGAAATGTTTACATGGTCATCCCTTGTTATCAACAAACATAAACCAATCAAAGAGACTAGAAAAAACAAATTTTACTCTTTCAACAAAATCTATATTAGAGTCATCTCCCCCTTCCATCCAGCCATATTTACGTTTAATAAGATTTGATAAACCAATAGGTAAGTTCTTTTTTCAGACTGTAAAGCTAAGAAATATTGTTGTACATGATTCTTTTGCATTTGATCCACTGACAACAAGATTCACAGGCCATGGGGCATGTATAATTTTTACTGTTTTAAAGACATATAATAATGGTTATCCCTCTAATTAACCCTGTAGGCATATATAATTAGCCTTTAATTGTATATTTTAGGAACATTTTTATTATATTGGCCTTGTACATGGAGTATAGGATTAGCTGCACAGGCTGGCCATCTACCCAGTATATCAACGCTGGCATGGTTTGGTATTGGAGCATTTTTAATGAGGGGTGCTGGATGTATTATTAATGATATGTGGGATAAAGATTTTGATAAAAAGGTACTTTTATTATATTCACAGTCAAACAGGGTAACGATTTTAAAAGCTACTGAATCCAATCGTGGATTTGTGTCAGACAATATATAATTTTTCATGACTTAATCCAAGATAAATGTACATGTACTCAAATTGATCATTTAACATTTAATTAAGAAAACAAATCCAATATATGGTAGCTAATATCCTGTGTTGGATTCAATCTATTCAGCATTGATTGATTATAGTCATAAATGTCCAGAGTACTAATGATGTTATATCCTGTGTTGGATTCAATCTATTCAGCATTGATTGATTATAGTCATAAGATGTTAAATGTTCTTGGTAAATATAGATTTGTCTTGAATATATCAGGCCGGGTTGGATGGCCGAATGGTTAGCACGTGTGGGCTGTATCATAAGGTCTGTCATTGAGTCAACTAGCATGGTTTCGATTCCCTGGTTGTATGTGTCAAGGAGTAGGGTCGCCTGTCCAACCTCATGGGTTTTCTCTGGGTAAGACGCTGGCTCGCTAGTCTGGAGGTCAGGTGTTCGATCCCTGCATTGGCTGAGAAAAGTTCATTCAGATTTTCTGGCGTGGTTCTCCCTTGTCAGTGATGCAGGACGGAGGGGCTGACAAGGACAGCTGTCTAGTCGTTCGGATGGGACGAAAAACCGAGGTCCCGTGTACACATTGGCGTGCACGTAAAAGATCCCTTGGCAGTTGGAATTCGATATAAGAGTAGGCCGTAGTGCCGCTGCCCGGGCAAAATTTTCCTCATAGCACACTGTATGGCGTATGCCCGTCTTCATTAGCCCAGTTTAGGAGCAGAACAGTAGGACGTTAAAACCCATTTCATTTCATTTCATTTAGGTAGCCCGAACAAAGACCCGGCCGCTGGCTTCGGGAGAACTTACACCATTTCAAGCATTGGTTTTTCTAGGATCACAGCTTAGTTTGGCTTTAGCTGTTTTATTACAGTTTAATACATACAGGTATGACAGTTATTTATGTTTGTTGTGTTGGTCCATTAGGTTGAACTTGCTAAACTACTTCTTCTGACAAAATCCTCTCCACCCCTGATGCATGTAAAAAAAATTTTTTAAAAATAAATAAACAAAAAGAAATATCGCAGAATTAGGAATTGTTTATTGTTATAATTCTCTGTGACCAGGCACAGGCATTATAATCTTAATCCTTACAGTGGTGACAAATTTAATGCTTGTGTAACATGCCTACCTGATCCAGCACTAGCTGTGTTTGTATTCATCAAAGGTTGTGGTAGGGGGATGGTTTTTGGATGTCCGAGAGGTAGAATGCATGCAGATGATAAGGTTTGTGGTTCCAATTTGCTCCTACGAACTTCTAGATTTTTTTCTCCAATTTCCTCCCATAATAAACCCATATAACAAGCTGATCTGAAATTCACATTATTTTTACATCATTTTGGTTAGATTTAGGATAGCGTCCAATTAAAGTAAATTCTACTGTTAAATTTACGATAATTTAGCAATATGGTTTATTTTGCGTTTGACTCTTGAGTGGGGTTAAGTCACCAACTCTGTCCCTCTCTATCTCTTGTATTCATCATTCTATTTTTGTAATAATTGTATTATAATGATTAATTAATATGTTTTCAGTGTTATATTAGGAGCAGCGTCAATGGGATTAGTTATATGTTATCCACTAGCTAAAAGATATACATACTGGCCACAGGTTTTATTAGGTACCTATATTTTATTCATATGACTGTACCAATTAGTCCAAATTAAGCTGGGTAAGGGACTCCATGATTAGCAAGCTAGATATGTGACCACATACAGATACTAATGGTTTATAAGACAGATGATAGGTTTTGAATCTTTGTATCCTCATGCCATTATTTCATGGTCCTGATACTGATAGGAAATTGGTAGCAAAAATATGATTGTAACCAAATTATTTAAATTTTGAAAATAATGTGTAGAATGTACTTATCTATAACATATCTTTCATTGTCTGGTCACTTTTTGCAATATTTTTGTTGATTTTGTCAGTGATCAGAAGGACCTGCTTGCTTTCCCCTTGTCAATGGGGCAGGACAGAAAGTCTGGCAAGGAAAAGTTTCTAGTTGTTTGCATGGGACAAAACAGTTAGGTTCCATTACAAAATTCCTGGGGCGGGGCATTAATGTCATGTTGTAATTGTGGTCCAATCAAATTTGCCCCAGAACAGAGTTTATTATCGGACATGGTGATAAGCCTCTATCATCTACGTAATCATTTGAAAAGATGTAGTGGACCACAGATTAGGCCAAGATGGTTAATTTGTGAAACTGTAATTTTTGAATTCTTATTGTATATATATGTGATGTTGTATAAAAACTGGATAATCAAGATAAATTCACAAAGAAGTTAACTGCAAACTAAAAGTTTCTCATTTTGTATGCCTACATTGAAGTTTATTCAGTCAAGTGTTGGAAGTGATTTTGTCACATTATTAAGTTAGAACATGAAATGTGTGACCTGTCTGTCAAAGCTTTATTTTAACTTTCTAAGCAAACAGTTTATTTAGATATTGTGTCTTTGCTGTTTTATCTAAAAGTGAATTTTGATAACAGCTAGACCCAAAATTGATGAATTTGCTGTTTTATCTAAAAGTGAATATTAATAACAGCTGGACTAAAAATTGCTGAATTTGAAATATAGGACAATCCACTAAAAAAGATAATAAACATATTTTTAATATTATCAAAAATAAAGTTGAATATAACTATCAAACATGCATTATGCAAGAGCAAAATCTGCTTATTACAAGTCTTTCTTTAGGCCTGAAATGTTATCTAAATTATCAATTAGACATTAATTAACTTATCCAGACCATAATAAACTCTCGATGTCAAGGCTAGCCTTCGATGTTGGCTGGATTAAATTCCTATATGCCGCTAACGGCCGTTGATAATTAAATCAAGAAAAGCGGATAATCGAGACTTGCTGTTTATATTAATGATTTTAGTAATGATGACCGAGACTATGCCAAAATTTCACGAGCTTCTATCTCGGCACATGGTGGATCAATTTGACTGAAATTTTCAGCAAATTACCTTTACACTATCTAGTTTTTAACTATTATAGCGAGAACTGCCATCTCGTTATCTTATCTCCCATAATGTATCTTTAATAGATATTGTTGAATTTAATTAATTGAAAAAAAATACCATGGATATGTATGTGTCATACTGCTGTCTGATATTCATAAATTTTATACAATGTTTCAGGCTTGTCATTAAACTGGGGAGTGCTATTGGCCTGGTCTGTGTTAAATGGTGCCTTGGATTGGCGAGTGGCACCGTTATACTGTGCTTGTGTGTTGTATACAGTGTTTTACGATACCATTTACTCACATCAGGTACATGCAGGCATAGCTTTACTAAAGACATATATAACCTCTGACCTCTGCCATTAATAGAACCTTTTATTTATTATAACACTTGGTCAAGCTTCGGACTTTGAAATATATTAATTCCAAAGGTTTATAGTTAATGTTACTAGTATTATCAGTAAGAACCATAATTTAACCTTGCTGTAGTGTAGTTAGTTTCATCCCATTTTAAAACCCTCCAATTTTCACCTCCAAAAAGTAGACATTTTTTTATGGGTATACAAACTGTCAGATCAGGAATGCTTTTAATCTAAGTTGAAATCTTCTAACCTAATTCACAGCAACATTCTCTAATGTGAAAGTAAGCTGTATGCTTTAATAGACAATGTTTCTGTCCACTTATCTTTATTGAAATCATTAACATCTGGAACTTGGTGCATAGAATGTATGGATAACTATAAGAACGATCTTAATTTTTGAATCTGTTTTAACGTATTCATCGGTGGATGGCAACAGTGTCGATTAAAATACAATTTTCTGCAAACGTTTCATTTTTGTGTTTGGCTGCCTAGAAATGCCTTAATGTCTTAGTTTTACCTTAAAATCACTTTTTAATTGCTTATTATGCATGCAGCACTGTTTTTAACATTCTATATAAATTGTGTGTGTAGTTCCTTCCTCAATATATGTTGTCAGAGTTTAGTACGGTAACAGCTATGCCTGCATGCCTGTCTTTAATTCTGTAATATTTCATTCAATGAACAGTACAGAATTCTGGCCCATTAAAGGATAATTTCATGATGCAGGTTTTAATAATTAATTCTTATATTTGATGTGCAAATTGTTTCACCTTTTAATTAACATGTCAAGTAGGACCTTGAGGACAATTGTCAGTCACTGTACAAGAGGATTGTGTGTATGTGTAGTGTTAAGTCAAACGTTGTGGTTTTAATCAAAGGCTTGTATGTGACAGAAGAAGGATCTGACACCTGCCTTACCTTCTGGGTGTGCCTGTTTCCTCCCACTGCTGAAGACTGAAATAGTTATGTTATGCTATGTTCCCACTGTCGTGTGATGCGTTACAGAAAGATTGTCCCTATTGAGCCCACAATTTGGTATGTACAGATACGTTCGGATAAATTTCGATACGATCAACACAATGGCTACGACTGACAACAATATGTGATAAGACCTGATAGGATCACCACGGTTACTCCACAATTTCAATTGTAGAATGAATTATGATAGTGGGAACCTAGCATTAGCTAGCTAGTTTGTGTTAAGTGGAAGTTAAATCTGTATCTCTCTTTAAATATAAATAAACAAGAGTAGCTACTGTTTTAGGCTTTGTAAAGACACAACTACAGTTTAATATACAGCAAGAAATTTATTAGATCCCTATATAGTAAAAAATGGTAGAATGATTGACAGTTCCTCTCATGTGAGACAGTTAATGGTAAAACTATTTGCACTTCGGCTTATCTTTGTTTTTACACTAGATAATAAACTCTGCAATGGCAGCAGTTCTCCAGTAACTATGTGTAAAAGCTTCACCCCAGTTTTATGACAAGACCTTATTAACACCTTGGAAATGGATTAGGCCTACACGTTTATTTTACATTAAGACACATTTCATGTTGCACTAATGCCTCAAACTGTTTTATGTTTAATTTTGTCAACCATTACTATTATTATACAGTGAGGGGGTTGGTGATAGCTTTTCTTGCATTAATTTATCCTGATTTTACAGTTTTTAATACAGCTTCTTTTTTTTTTTTTGACATCTTTACATAAATATTTAGAGCTTTATACCTATCAAAATTTATTAGGTTTAACTTTCAACTATGGAGCACTTCTGGGTTGGTCTGCTGTACAGGGAAGTGTAGACTGGGCAAGTGTTTTGCCGCTTTATGTAGGATGTTTAGCCTGGACACTAGTCTATGATACTATATATGCCCATCAAGTGAGTTCAAGTAAAAGAGATATTGTAAATTAATATAAAATATCTGCATGTTAATGTTATATTGTATTATCTCTATTATATTATGGGTTACTTGTTTTTTTGCATATTTTACAATATATCTATCTACTTGAATGTATATCCATTTATAGATGTTTATTACAATTTTTAAATAATTCCATTAATTACAAATTTTTCTAAAAAATTAATTAAAGAAAGATTTTATTTACATTATATCTGTTTAGGGATTCCCTTGACAGATAAGTCATCTTCATAGCACCTCAGAATTTATTTCTATTTCAAAATATAGTGCTTCTAATGAACAGGAAAATTAAAATCATGAGGCTAAATGGTTTATTTTACTTGTAATTAATGAAAGAACAAGGTTAGCTTATGTTGTATCTGTTGTCCGAGATGAAGTACTGTAATTAGTTCTATTTCAAAATATAGTGCTTCTAATGAAACGAAAAATTAATATCATGAGCTGAAATAGTGTATTAAACTTGTAATTAATGAAAAACGGGTTAGCCATTTTGTAACCAAGTAATAAACAGCAGTTGTCATTGTTCTGAAACCTTTTCTATCTGTACATAAAATTATCATTGCTTAGATCCAGTTGTGGTTATAATAATAAAATACTATATCATTATAGTTGAGATGTTTTCAAAAATGGATTGTAGGATAATTACCGGTACACCCATGATTGTCAGAGGAATACATCTTTAAGTCTATGCGATTTTAAATCCTAAAAGTAGAGAAAATCATATCATTTAGAAGCTAAGTATTTCAATGTCAGTTTCTATATGAGATATAATCATTGTTTTTCAGGATAAGTATGACGATATGTTAATTGGTGTCAAGTCAACTGCATTAAAATTAGGAGATAATACGAAACCATGGCTGGTGGGATTTTCTACTATTACCATAGGAGGATTATCTCTATCTGGTTTTCTCTGCGATCAAACATGGCCATTTTATCTAGGTGTTAGTGCAATGACAGCACATCTTGCTCATCAGGTAAATTTTGTAATTATAATCCACAGATAACATGGTAAGTATGGGGTTAAAGGAAATGCTCTCCTCCCCCCTCTAGGAGGAATTGTTTCTGTATTATTCCAAAGTATTTGGTGGCTGAGTGATCTTATGTGTCCAATTTTGATCCAGAAGTCTATTATTGAGTCAAATGACGTGGTTTCACCAGGCTTGTACTTGACAAAGAGGAGTGTCGCTTGCTTAACCCTGTGGGTTTTCTCTGGATCCTTCTAGTTTCCTCCCAGCTAAAGACTTGACAAATGAATTAATGAAAAAAAACAAGTACCATATATTTGTCCCAAAATAACAGTTTGTCAAGTGGATTTTATACCCGATTTGAACACTTGATACTATTTCAGTAGTAAGAAGGGCCACATTTGAAATGTTAACAGTATTTCTTTGTATTTTTCAGATAATAACCGTTGATTTGAATAATCCTGATAGTTGTGCCAGTAAATTCCGATCTAACAATCAGCTTGGTTTGTTAGTTTTTATAGGCATTGTTCTAGGAACTCTGTTAAAATCTGACAAAACGACAGAGGAGAAGAAGAGAGACGTGGGAATAAATTCCTAATATTGTACTATACAACTCCCTCTTTTATTTTAAACTCTTTGTGATTTAATAATTTGTAATATAAAATAATTTCTGTAATATTGACATTAACTATCTGCTTCAAAACTTTACATAAATTGTGACCTATGCACATCAGATTTTTAGATCATTGAAAATGTCAGTTCATAACATAAACATTATTTCATATATTGTTAATGATAGTGCAATTGTAAT
This sequence comes from Patella vulgata, assembly GCF_932274485.2. NCBI lineage: Eukaryota > Metazoa > Mollusca > Gastropoda > Patellidae > Patella > Patella vulgata. The sequence continues at coordinate 14,911,564 of NC_065885.2, forward strand.
AAATTCTATTAATAAAAGTTGGTTTTAATTTTAAATGGGGAAGAAGAAAATGAAAAGAAATGGGGTTTAATGTCCTACTGTTCTGCTCTGAACTGAGCTAGTGAAGAAGGGCATACGCCATACAGTGTGCTATGGGGGAAATTTTGCATGTACAGCGGCACTACAGCCTACTCTTACTCTTATATCGAATTCCAACTGTCAAGGGATCTTTTAAGTGCATGGCAATGTGTACATGGGACCTCGGTTTTTCGTCCCATCTGAACAACTAGACTTGTCAGGCCCTCCCTTCTGCATGGGGGAAACCACGCTGGAAAATCTGGATGAAGGGAAGAAGAAAAAAGAAGCATGATTTGTGTTGAACTGCGAAAAAGAAGGAACTGCATGTATGTGTATATTTTTTCATGTTTTATTATTTACCTAATATATTAAACCACTGTACAATATAAATATAGTGTATTTACAATAATATGATAATGTCAACAAGGTTATTAATAACAAACATAATTCACACATTACCTTGATATGTAAATAAAGGTAATAGCACAAAAACAAGGAGAATGCTTTCAAATGATTTAAAATGTATTACTGCACTCTCCTATATTATTTATCCTGTACAATATGGACAGTTATTTGAACATATATCTTGAAGAACACAAGCCCATGGATTTTATCAGCAAATAATGTGAATATGGACTATTATTTTAAGTTTTCTGTTAGTTCCAGTTGCTACACAGTCAATGATAATACATGATAAATCACATTGAAATGAAACAATATTTCAACATGTTATTTTAGCACAAAACCATATGGTTATGAAAGATGTAAATACATGAACTGGTATAAATAACTAAAAAAAAACTTTATAATGGATTTGATGGATTTGTAAATCACTTGAACTCTGAAACGGCCTTGTACTGCTCAGCAACGCTAATACATATTGATGAACATATCAATAAACAATTCCCACTGTAAAATATATTTGGAATGGTTAGGACCTAAACACAATTGATTTCCCTCCTGATTTAAAGTATATAAGAGAACTACGTTATTTGTTGTTGAATACCCAGACCTTTCTGTAATATTTCTATCATAATAGGATAAACATCTGCATATTCCTTTCCTTGTCTTTGTCGAACCGTCTTCACATAGGCCTCTAATGCTCCCCTATAAAATATAATATAATTTTTACTCTGGTTTGATGACACTAATGATAAACAGTTAATTATCAATTTATAGAATTACCTATTTGATTTGAGGGGGCCACAGTGGTAAGGCACCTGCCTCTAGATTACAATATAACTTGAGGATTTTTCAAGTTGACATGGAAAGTGTGCTTAGTCATTTGGATGGGACCAGAAACAGAGGACTCTCCATGGAAACATTGGTGTGCATGTAAAAGAACCCTTGACAGTTGGAATTTAAAGAAGTGTAGACAGAAACAATGGTGTCTGGGCAAAATCGCTTCCCCCCCTCCCCCTTGCATTGCACATGTTACAAATAAAAATGAATGTTACCCTACTCTATTCTGAAAATGACTAAAGTATGAGACTTTTGTTGGATTTTCATCGCTTTATAAATAGATTATTATTACTTAAAGGAGCTAAATCGCTAATATTTGATACCTAGAAATTGACCCATATAGTGCTTCTAATGAACAGGAAAATTAAAATCATGAGGCTAAATGGTTTATTTTACTTGTAATTAATGAAAGAACAAGGTTAGCTTATGTTGTATCTGTTGTCCGAGATGAAGTACTGTAATTAGTTCTATTTCAAAATATAGTGCTTCTAATGAAACGAAAAATTAATATCATGAGCTGAAATAGTGTATTAAACTTGTAATTAATGAAAAACGGGTTAGCCATTTTGTAACCAAGTAATAAACAGCAGTTGTCATTGTTCTGAAACCTTTTCTATCTGTACATAAAATTATCATTGCTTAGATCCAGTTGTGGTTATAATAATAAAATACTATATCATTATAGTTGAGATGTTTTCAAAAATGGATTGTAGGATAATTACCGGTACACCCATGATTGTCAGAGGAATACATCTTTAAGTCTATGCGATTTTAAATCCTAAAAGTAGAGAAAATCATATCATTTAGAAGCTAAGTATTTCAATGTCAGTTTCTATATGAGATATAATCATTGTTTTTCAGGATAAGTATGACGATATGTTAATTGGTGTCAAGTCAACTGCATTAAAATTAGGAGATAATACGAAACCATGGCTGGTGGGATTTTCTACTATTACCATAGGAGGATTATCTCTATCTGGTTTTCTCTGCGATCAAACATGGCCATTTTATCTAGGTGTTAGTGCAATGACAGCACATCTTGCTCATCAGGTAAATTTTGTAATTATAATCCACAGATAACATGGTAAGTATGGGGTTAAAGGAAATGCTCTCCTCCCCCCTCTAGGAGGAATTGTTTCTGTATTATTCCAAAGTATTTGGTGGCTGAGTGATCTTATGTGTCCAATTTTGATCCAGAAGTCTATTATTGAGTCAAATGACGTGGTTTCACCAGGCTTGTACTTGACAAAGAGGAGTGTCGCTTGCTTAACCCTGTGGGTTTTCTCTGGATCCTTCTAGTTTCCTCCCAGCTAAAGACTTGACAAATGAATTAATGAAAAAAAACAAGTACCATATATTTGTCCCAAAATAACAGTTTGTCAAGTGGATTTTATACCCGATTTGAACACTTGATACTATTTCAGTAGTAAGAAGGGCCACATTTGAAATGTTAACAGTATTTCTTTGTATTTTTCAGATAATAACCGTTGATTTGAATAATCCTGATAGTTGTGCCAGTAAATTCCGATCTAACAATCAGCTTGGTTTGTTAGTTTTTATAGGCATTGTTCTAGGAACTCTGTTAAAATCTGACAAAACGACAGAGGAGAAGAAGAGAGACGTGGGAATAAATTCCTAATATTGTACTATACAACTCCCTCTTTTATTTTAAACTCTTTGTGATTTAATAATTTGTAATATAAAATAATTTCTGTAATATTGACATTAACTATCTGCTTCAAAACTTTACATAAATTGTGACCTATGCACATCAGATTTTTAGATCATTGAAAATGTCAGTTCATAACATAAACATTATTTCATATATTGTTAATGATAGTGCAATTGTAATAAATTCTATTAATAAAAGTTGGTTTTAATTTTAAATGGGGAAGAAGAAAATGAAAAGAAATGGGGTTTAATGTCCTACTGTTCTGCTCTGAACTGAGCTAGTGAAGAAGGGCATACGCCATACAGTGTGCTATGGGGGAAATTTTGCATGTACAGCGGCACTACAGCCTACTCTTACTCTTATATCGAATTCCAACTGTCAAGGGATCTTTTAAGTGCATGGCAATGTGTACATGGGACCTCGGTTTTTCGTCCCATCTGAACAACTAGACTTGTCAGGCCCTCCCTTCTGCATGGGGGAAACCACGCTGGAAAATCTGGATGAAGGGAAGAAGAAAAAAGAAGCATGATTTGTGTTGAACTGCGAAAAAGAAGGAACTGCATGTATGTGTATATTTTTTCATGTTTTATTATTTACCTAATATATTAAACCACTGTACAATATAAATATAGTGTATTTACAATAATATGATAATGTCAACAAGGTTATTAATAACAAACATAATTCACACATTACCTTGATATGTAAATAAAGGTAATAGCACAAAAACAAGGAGAATGCTTTCAAATGATTTAAAATGTATTACTGCACTCTCCTATATTATTTATCCTGTACAATATGGACAGTTATTTGAACATATATCTTGAAGAACACAAGCCCATGGATTTTATCAGCAAATAATGTGAATATGGACTATTATTTTAAGTTTTCTGTTAGTTCCAGTTGCTACACAGTCAATGATAATACATGATAAATCACATTGAAATGAAACAATATTTCAACATGTTATTTTAGCACAAAACCATATGGTTATGAAAGATGTAAATACATGAACTGGTATAAATAACTAAAAAAAAACTTTATAATGGATTTGATGGATTTGTAAATCACTTGAACTCTGAAACGGCCTTGTACTGCTCAGCAACGCTAATACATATTGATGAACATATCAATAAACAATTCCCACTGTAAAATATATTTGGAATGGTTAGGACCTAAACACAATTGATTTCCCTCCTGATTTAAAGTATATAAGAGAACTACGTTATTTGTTGTTGAATACCCAGACCTTTCTGTAATATTTCTATCATAATAGGATAAACATCTGCATATTCCTTTCCTTGTCTTTGTCGAACCGTCTTCACATAGGCCTCTAATGCTCCCCTATAAAATATAATATAATTTTTACTCTGGTTTGATGACACTAATGATAAACAGTTAATTATCAATTTATAGAATTACCTATTTGATTTGAGGGGGCCACAGTGGTAAGGCACCTGCCTCTAGATTACAATATAACTTGAGGATTTTTCAAGTTGACATGGAAAGTGTGCTTAGTCATTTGGATGGGACCAGAAACAGAGGACTCTCCATGGAAACATTGGTGTGCATGTAAAAGAACCCTTGACAGTTGGAATTTAAAGAAGTGTAGACAGAAACAATGGTGTCTGGGCAAAATCGCTTCCCCCCCTCCCCCTTGCATTGCACATGTTACAAATAAAAATGAATGTTACCCTACTCTATTCTGAAAATGACTAAAGTATGAGACTTTTGTTGGATTTTCATCGCTTTATAAATAGATTATTATTACTTAAAGGAGCTAAATCGCTAATATTTGATACCTAGAAATTGACCCAAATGGGTCGCAATGCATATAATAATGTAATCTGATTGTATATAAACTGATTTACATTCAATTGTTTCCATTTTGAATCTAATTTCAAATCAGTTATGTCCAGCATAATATAATACGGCACGGGTCTCAACCGAATAGCAATTTCTAGCGTCTGGTTATTCCAGTCTATTGCGCATGCTCTCCAGATAAGATATGGCTTCACCGTTTGACATGAGTTGTGGAATATGTCTAGCTTCGTTCTTTCTGGTCACTTGTAACAATGGTAAAATGTTTATTTTGTCTTGAATATTGGATATCAGAAGCCTACATTTTCCTGGTAAGATCACAACACCAATGTTGACTTGAATTGACAAATAATTCGTATTTTCAACATGTAAGACTTTGGATGATACTGAGTTAGAGACTTAGCTACTTTAAGTTTAAATCCTATTCCATTCTAGTCAAAATTGAAATTGTCAAATGTTGTTATATAACGCATTAAGTATTCAACAGGTCAAGCTGAAATGAAACCAAAATTAGTTGACCAACCAATTATCACTTGACTATCAATAAAAGTTTGTACTTACTTTATAAATTGTAGTCTGTCTGCTTCCAATGGGTGAGTTTCTAACCATTGAGAATATCGACTTATTGACCAATCAGAAGCTTGATGTGGTGATTTTAGTTCAGCAGGTGCTCTAGCAAATAGGTAATGGAGTATAGTACTATAAGGGATTATCTCCCCTATAGCGGGACTCTGTGTAAGATGTTCGGATGTTTGAAATAGTAAAGGTCTGAAATTATAAAAGGTAAATTCAATTGGACATTATGAAAATGTCCTATATTTCCCTAAAAGTATTAAAATAATGAGACCTATATTTAACCTAAAAGTATTAAAATAATTTGACCTATATTTACCTAAAAGTATTAAAATAATGAGACCTATATTTAACCTAAAAGTATTAAAATAATTTGACCTATATTTACCTAAAAGTATTAAAATAATGAGACCTATATTTAACCTAAAAATATTAAAATAATTTGACCTATATTTACCTAAAAGTATTAAAATAATGAGACCTATATTTAACCTAAAAGTATTAAAATAATTTGACCTATATTTACCTAAAAGTATTAAAATAATTTGACCTATATTTACCTAAAAGTATTAAAAATAATTAGACTTATATCTAAAAATATTAAAATAATTAGACACATATTTACTGAAAAGTATTACAAAAACTGAAACAATCTTTACCTCAAAATATTAAAATAATTACACATATATTTACCTAAAAGCACGTAAAAGTTTATAAGTTTTTCCTAAATCTGAAACTCTTCTACAGAAAGGTGAGATTGCTAATTCCATCTGAGCGAAATCTGCTGCTAATCGAAGTTTTCCACCATCTCCTAATGGTCGAATCAAACTAGCGTGTCTTATAAATAGCTCTGTACATCGACACGCAACTGGTAAAATACTAAAATATAAATAAACAAAAACACATTAAACTGTTTAAAACCTCTTGCTGAGTGACAGATGTTTTTGTGAGACGTTAAATTAGAAATCCTCTCTAATTACTGGTTGAACAACTAGAACACCAAGAAAATTATACAAAGGTGATTTCTGCTTAAAGGAGCTAAATCGCTAACATTTGGGACCTAGAAATTGACACAAGTGGGTCGCAACTCATATAATACTGTAATATGAATGTATATAAACTGATATACATTCAATGGTTTCCGTTTTTACTCTAATTTCAAATCAGTTATGTTCCGCGAAATAAGCCAGCAGTCTCAATCGAATGCAAATTTCTAGCGCCTGGTTATTCCAGTCTACATATGCCATTTGGTTTGGTGCAATATGTTTACCCTGTTCCTCGAGTCTCTTGCTAGAACTGGGGCTGAAACGCATTATGGTACACGATTCGTGTACCAATGGTAAAATGTTTATTTTATCTTAAATATTGGATATCAGAAGCCCATCTTTTTCCGGTAGGATCACAGCATCAATGTTGATTTAAATTGACAAATAATTTGTGTTTTTAATGTTGAATATTTTGGATGATATTGAGTTAGAGACTTAGCTACTTTAAATTTGATAAAACTGGCAGGTAATTAAATTCCTAGCACAAATCTTAGCTCTCAGCTCATGCAAAAGCTACACCATGAAAAAGTGACGTGGCCTGGAGAATGGAGTTAAATGGTGCTTTCTAAAGTATATCTCAAGTACCAAACCTCCAAAGAGTGCTTTGTATATCAATTCATAAAAAACTACATAAATTCAAGAAAAAGGGTCCCCAAATTGTGTGAGAAAATAAATTTCTTTAGTGGTCCACGAGCTGTCTTAGGCTCGCAGGCTCCTCCTCAGTCCACCCCTGGTTTGGATGATTAAAATGAATATAAGAGAAGTCGCTCTGCATAAACTTACCTTTCCATAATAAAATCGACACACTGAAACTGTGATATATAATCAGCTGAACATCGCATAACAAAACCCTGTAATTCCTTCATGTATAGAGAACATGGTGCTTCTGTTTGACCTGCTGGTGGAGCTCCACTGAAAATAACATGGTGGTCAGTACAATATATGAACAATATTGTCAATTCATCAAAAGGGTTTTTGTTAAAAAGAACTATTTCAAAAAAAATAAAAATAACAGCATTACTGGTTTGACTGTTACTTAGCGACAGGCAAAGTGTTTGTAGCCTGTAGCGATATGTTACACTGCACAAGCTACGAATGGGACGCATTATTCTATAATTCAAATCTAAAATGAAAAGCATTATCACTTTGACCGTCACTTAACAACAGACGAAGCATGTGTAGCCTATAACAATATGTCACCCTGCACAAGCTTTAGCTAAAAACGTTCTTAAGTTTAGACGGATCTTAGAGGGAACTTATCTTTAACACTTACCCAGAGAAATCTTCTTGATGCATAGTTAAAATAATGGCTTCTAGGGCGTCTAATATAGATGATAGTAAAGGATTGACAGCATTTCCCATTAATACAACAATATCCTGTAATATAATATCAATAAAATCAACACCCTGTAATCACACCAATATCCTGTAATATAACGTCAATAAGATCAATATCCTGTAATATAATATCAATAAAATCAATATCCTGTAATATAATATCAATAAAATCAATACCCTAAAGTAGATACTGAGCTGTAATATTTTAATAGTAAAATTACAACACTCTAATATCCTGTATATTAATTACATCAAAACCCTAACATAGAGATACTTGTAATATCAATACAACATTCTACAATATATATATAATACCCTAAATGTAATATCAATACAACATTCTACAATATATATATAATACCCTAAAATAGATACACTGTAATATCAATACAACATTCTACAACCCTAAAATTGATACCCTGTAATATCAATACAACACTATCCATCATGCAACAGGTTATCCAATAACAAGTAGTTCACAAATAGAATCTCTATGTAAAGATTACGAGTGTAAATTTAAATGTTACGTACCTTCTGTGATGCTAGAATACTTTCTTTTGCTTCAGGTGGAAAATGGTTGATACTTTCTATAACCTATAAATAGACCAATAACGTCAAATTAATATCTAGAATACAAATATTTATTGTTGATATAAAGAATATTACTGTTTTATTCAGAGACTGATATTGTTGATATAAATAATATTACTTTAGTATTTATAGATTGATGTATACATAGTTGATATAAATAATATTACCTTAGTAATAAGAGATTGATATTAATACTATTAAGAGATTGATGTAGTTGACACAAATAATATTACTTTAGTAAGAGATTGATATTAATAATATTAAGAGATTGATGTCGTTGATATAAATAATATTACCTCAGTAATAAAGTGATAGATGTAATTGATACAAATAGTATTACTTTAGTAAGAGATTGATATAAATAATATTAAGAGATTGATGATGTTGATATAAATAATATGACCTTAGTAAGAGATTGATGTAGTTGATATAGTGTATTTACAACAGCTGCATTACGAGTTTGACCTGATGTCGGTGGTCCAATAACTTGACTTGCTTCACCATCAGTTGACAACTAAAAGTAATTACAACAAATTAAACATACATTATGCAAGAGCTAAATCTGCCTATTTCAGGTCTTTCTTTAGGCCCGAAATGTTATCTAAATTATTAATTAGACATTAATTAACCTATCCAGGCCATAATCAACTCTAGATGGCAGCGGTAGCCTGCGATCTTTAGTGGATTGTAAGCCGATTTACCGCATAAATTTCCTTCTCAATTAAACGATTAAATGGATAATCGAGACTATGCTGTTTATCGTACTGACTTTAGTTATGATGACCGAGGCTTATGGGAATTTCAGTCGCTTAGTTCTCGGTTCATAGTGGATCAATTTGAATGAAATTTTCAGCAAATTGCCTTTACATTATCTAGTTTTTAACTATTATAGTGAGAACTGCCAACTCGTTACCGAATCTCCCATAATGTATCTTTAAACAACACCTAATAATAGTGTATGTTAGTCAAATCTTAGCGGTAAGCTAATGAAGCTAATACTGCATCCCAAAGATTCTTTTATCTTGGAAGTGGTTGCATACATTTGGTAATCTTTGTTCTTGTCTTGCTCTATCAACTCAAAATCGATCGGCATTAGACTTATTATGTTTTGTTCTTCGGACAATATTACTGGTATGCATCGACCGACAGACTTCAATTTTAGATATTACTGCACAATTCCAAGGTGACTGTGATGGCGTTGGATATGTTCCTGGTTCATATAGTACCCTTGTACCACTCTGGAAACCTCGGCAGGTTCCGGTGCCCAACATCTAACCTCAGCTGTATGACAGTAAGTGATATGTAGCTAATCCATACAATTGTGATGCAGCTACCGGTTTACTTAGAGGAAAACTTGCCACTTTTAGAAAGAGGTTCTCAAAATGGTGTTGTTTTAAAGTGTTTGGAGTTTTCATTGCAAAGTTGTCCTTTGTTTAAAGAAATCTGATAAACTTGAAATCTTTGTATTATAAAACACTCTTCACAGGTGTCTTCATAGGCGCCACCATTTTTAATCCGGGAACTTGAAGAAAGAAGTGCCAATGGCTGAATTCGTCATACCACCGAGATTAGATACATGGTACCCGAATCTGTCGAGGTTTGCCGAGTGACCTCTGTAGGCCTACTTGTTTAGATTAAAGATTTAGGTTTAATATACAAAAATATAATATTTAACAATATGTCTTACCAATTGTTCACTTTTTACACAAAATAATTTAATGGTGTTAGCCACGTTTTTAGCCACTGTTATACTTAATTTATTGTCGACTGCCGACACATTTAACTCACTGAAAAATAAATATAATCATACACTCACAATTTTTATCAAATATGAAATGAAATATGTGGTTTCAACTTATTTTTGATAAGTAATTCTATTTGCTTTGTCTTCTTGCATAGCAATATAGGGTGATAAATAATATCTTGTAATTCCATATGAATTAGACATTAATAAATAAAGTCAAGATGCTTGGAATAGCCTTAGTTTGTGTTTACTTTATTGCATTGATAAATTTGAGGGAGAGAGGGAAATAGGGTTTAATGTCAACTCGCCACAAATCTGGTAATTTCTGAACAAACATATGGAACAATTCACTGTAACCCAGGTTTAATCTTGTGTATCTAGCACTAATTTCTTTCACATTTGTTTAATATCAAATCATTGTTTAAAAATTCGTAAAAATCATTTAAAATCACCAAAATTCATCTACATGCAATTTGTACTTGTGTCCAGTTTAAGGCTGACTGATTAATTTTGATAATGAGTGTCCAATTTACAAGTATTTAATTTCCTGACCACTGTTCAAAAATTAATCATTATACATCATTAATCAATTGGGTTCAAAAACACACTTTTATGGATAACAATTACTATGGTTTATTTCACTGCGACGTTTCAACAAGGTTTCACAAGTCGTTATCAAGCATATACACAAATAGATAAAAATGAGAAAGATATGAATATATATACAAACATCAGTGCGAACTATCCAATGGAATGCAAGGTGAGTGAGCATGATTAGCTATAACAAGCTATTGATGTAACAAAGGTGCATAATCATAAACTATAACACATACTTATGGAAGAACAATTACTGATTTATTTGGGCGACGTTTCGAAGAGTATTCTCTCAACGTTTTCAAGCAAGTGCATAATCATATATATTAGAGTTGGCTTATTGTACAATTAAAAGATGAAAGAGGGGATTAACCGAGATTAACAAATATTGAAACCATACACATTGTACCATAACTGAAACCAGTATATACTAAAAAAACATTCAAGAAGATCAAACTGAGGGTTTATAGAACTATATCGAAACCATAATCTTTACATTAATTATAACAGTTAAGAAATATAGAATTTTATGGTTGTGTTTTATAGTTAAGTAATAAGTTGCATATATGTATTTACAAGGTAAATATATATCAAAGTGTTGAGTAAAATATAAATAAATAACGATAAATTAAGCCGAATGCCCTATGATGAAACCTTTTATAATTATAAATATGAGTGGTAAGATATTGTAATTTGGTTACATAGACATAAAATACTGTGATTAGCTAAATAAATTGTAGAAAATAATTGTTTATTTTTTAACAGTGATTGAGAAAGTAAACACTTGTAAATTGGACACTCATTATCAAAATTGAATGGTCAGCTTTAAACTGGACACAAGTACAAATTAGACGATTTATGGTGATTTTAAATGGTTTTTACAAATTTTTAAACAGAAATTTGATATTAAACATATGTGAAAGAATTTAGTGCTAGATACACAAGATTAAATGATACCTGGATTACAGTGATTTTATTTCAATAATTCGCTTGCACATTGGGGTCTTTAGCAGTGGGAGTTAACCAGAAAAACCACTAAGTTATAGACAGATCACCCCACTCCTTGTCAGATTTTATGAGATTCCCCTTGGGTAATAACTGAAATGTAAATAAAATAAAGATAACCAACCTATTGATCGTTTTGATAATATTTTCTACTTCTTCTGTTGTAGGTGGGTTTTGGTTACTGGAGAAGACCAGGTTGATCGGATCAAACAAACGTGATAAAGATTTGGATAGATAAGCTGTTTCAAATTTACTTAGTGTGTTTCTTAATGCCTTCTCCGAACTGAAATTAATAAAACATTTGTATATAGGATTCAGTAGAATGTTGAATGAGTTCTAGAAAAGTCAAATGCTATCTTTTTAAAATGATCTTGTAAAATTGGATTCTTCTGGTAGATGGGTTTATAAAGCGGCTAATCCTCTAACTCAATATTTTCACTAATATATGAAATTAAAAATACGAATTAGAATTCAATATTGGTCCATTTCTATCAATATTGGTGCTGTTAGATCCCAGTATCTAATATTTAAAACACAATGAAGATTACAACATCAGTACACAAATCGTGTGCTCTATGGTTGTGTGGGTCCCATTTGTAATGAACAAAGAAAAACATATGTGGAAGTAATTTGTAATGGCTGATTCAAAAACAAAATGTTTTTATACAAGCCATAAATTGAACTGTATTTTAAGGATAAATTCTAAGAAATTTGATTTCTATGTAAACTGACCGACAGGTAACTTTTCAAGCTGGTCAAGTCTCACTGCTGGTCAGTCAATACTGATAAATATGATTCTAATTTAGATTTGAAAATATCATGCTCATTCTCTGGGATCTCATTTGATCCACAATCATGGCCCATTTGAAGTCCTGGCTGTTGCATTCAATAATTTTCAGAAGAAGGACCACCATATCTCCCACCAGTGGCTTCATACCACACTGGACCCTATGCTATTTTTCTTCATTCAGTTCCCAGTGACAGATAATGATTTCAATGAAGAACTATGCTACTTACTCGTAACTATCTTTAGATTTACTAGTTAAGGTAAAGAATTCATCATTATGTCCATCCTCCTCTACTATACCAGTATCTGACATATTACTACCAGCATTCACCATACTAACAGAAAACTGATGCAATCTCTTCCACAGATCATTATATAAACGTAATAATTTAGGGTATTCCCCTTCAAATGCTTGTTTTAGGAATGAAGAAGCTGAAAATGGAGAAAGATTGGAATAAATAAGCTTTCTGCAACACATTTTGAATTTAAAACATCTGTTCTTTAATAAAAACAAGAAGATTCAGCCATGAAGATTCCAGGTGATTGTATATGACTTTGTTTCCATAGAAACACAAATATCATATAGATAACTTCCGGGAACAAAACAGGGATTGAATGACAGACTGATGGACTGATGGAGATCATTAACATATCACTTCCTTAACTGTGTTTGGGCAGATAGAAAGGAGTGTGACCCCAGAGAACTCAGAATTCAATCACAATATGGTTCAGCAACCCATTAGAACTGCGCTGATCATTCAAATGTGGACCAATACAAGAATACAATTTATCATACTGAAAATGAATCCCATGAGCAGCATGATCAGGGGTTGTTTTTAGTCCCTGAATTTGATCATTTGTCTTTATGTAAATCCGACCAAAGTCTAAAAACATTAAATAAAAGCAGAATCTTACTTTCAGCAGAATCTGTAAATTCTGTTAATAACATGGTTGTCACTGCTTCCCAAAATTCTTGCATAAAATTTACATCACCATTTCTATGCTATATAACAGAGGGGAGATAATTGTGTATAAATTGTTTAAATTAAACAAAACAGGTAATAATGGCAACGCTAAAGCTTTTTACCCCTTTCAATACAACCCTTTTTACCACTGTCAATGTTATACCAACCCTTTTTACAGCTGTAAATGTAATACCAACACTTTTATCTCTTTCAATGCAACCCCAACCATTTTTACCACTGTCAATGTATGGCAACCCTTTTTACTACTGTCAATGTAATACAAACCTTTTTTTACCACTGTCAATATTATACCAACCCTTTTTACCACTGTCAATGTAATACCAACCCTTTTATCTCTTTCAAGGTAACCCTAACCATCCTTACCTGTGCTATTATTATCATGCACCAAACTAAACATACACCAATGTAAAACCATTCATTATTGTAACGGACTAGAGTGTCCACAAGATATTTCATTTTATTAATCGTGATAACTCCTGATCCAACATTAGATAGTGGAAATCAATAGTCTTTTTTATTTTATGAACTAAAACACTGAGAATAAATAATCGACCACATTTCAATGTGGGCATTCTAAATTTAGAAAACACAGCTTAGAATTACCTACCTTGGCCAATTCTTCTATAAAACAGATGTGTGTTACTGGATCACGTTTCTTTACTAAAACTTTCTGTAAATGTTGAATCTTAAAGAAATACACAGAAAAGGTCTTAACATTTAAAGATACATTATGGGAGATTTTTATAGAGAGTTGGCCATTCTTGCTATAACAGTTCAAAAGTAGATAATGAAAGAAGAATATATTGAAAATTTCAGTCCAATTACTTTATTCTGAACATAGTTATCATCGTTGTAATATTTGACTAGAAATGGTAGTGAAATGTGCTTTCACCTTTGCCGATCGTTTGATTGACAGGCGTTAACTCCACCTACATATAGAAAATCCAAGTAAAGGACGATAAAACCCCCACACTCGAAAAAAAGGAGGGCGGAAGATTCCCTAATACAGTGCAGGCAAGTCTGGATCTCAGTGATACATCCGGGGATAAGCAGGAACAGATCCGTGAAAAATATCAAAAATAGAGGATCCCCGGCAACAAACTTCACAACACTGTGTAGATGGTTTAAAAAATTATAATCCAGACTATCCCCGGCAACAAACTTCACAACACTGTGTAGATGGTTTAAAAAATTATAATCTAGGTCTGGATTATAATTTTTTAAACCATCTACACAGTGTTGTGAAGTTTGTTGCCGGGGATCCTCTATTTTTGATATTTTCCACCTACATATCTCGATTATCAAGTAAAGTTTTCAATGGCATGCGGAAACGCTCTACAGCGGCCTCGCTAAGTACACTCTATCATTTAGCCTCGATCTAACTGACGTATTCTCATCAGGGTGCGCCATATTTGAATTTATCAATGAGTGAAATCCTATTTAAATCCGAGCTGTAGCCGAGCCATCAGTGGGTCTACAGAGTTCATTTTGGGCTTGTTGTTTAAATAAAGATCTAATTTATAATTTCTATAACATCTGAAGCCTAAATTAGGACTTGCAATAATCAGATTTTGCTCTTGCATAATGTATGTTTAATCAAAACAATAATATGGTCATTCTAAAAAGCTTAACACATTGTATAACTGTAAACTAAATTCTGTATTCTGAAATTGTGAAACTCAAATATTTTTGTTGATTTGTTTGTTTATTTACCATTCATAATTCTAAACTGGGATATATACAGAGAATAAAAAAAATATGGGTGAGTGTGGATCAACAACTGGTCATGGAAACTGATTAGTTGAAGTATCTTCTGTATTAAACAAATGAGAAAGGATATGGTTATTTTAAAATCACCTCATCACAAGCATGCAATTTTTTGGACAACATTTAATTTTTCAAGGCGTTTATTCAAGCTAAAATGTACTCAAATTGATTATTCAACATTTAATTAAGAAAACAAAGAAAAAATGCTAGATAACTCTCGGCTTGGATCTCGATCAGATCAAAAGATGTTACCCAACTCTTATAGGTGGCAGTGGCTTGTTTATAATAACTGCAAAGGATGCTAAATGTAGTGAAATTTTTAATTCATTATGTCCATGTAAATGTAAATACGGAATGGAATTGAACCATTTTACAACTTATTTTCCTTTGTTAGATTCAAATTTCATAATATTGTAGTTTGCAAGAGATTCAAAATCCTTCAAATGATGAATAACATATTTTAGTTTAGAAAAGTAAAGTTAAAATTATCAATTCCCTATAATCTGCCCTGAACGAAAACTTATAATCATCAACTCCTAATAATCTGTGATGAAAAGAAAAGTTAGAATCATCAACTCTCAATAATTTTTTATAAAAAGAAAAGTTAGAATTATGAATTCCCAATAACTTGTCACAAAAAAAAAAGTTAGAATGATCAATTTCTAATAATCTGTAACAAAAAGAATCATACCTGTGCACAAGAAGCATAAATATTATCCATGAGTTTTTCCATGTTTGTCCAGAGCATGGCTCTAAAAGCTGCTGTATTACCTGGTGTAGGCATAGCTGCTCTTCCTGGCCCCCCTGCAAATAAATAATACTATTTCTTTAGTATAATCAGATGAAGTATCTAAATATTTATACATGTTATAGAGATGGACTAGGTTTTTTATTTCATGGAACAAGAGATCTATAGCCTGGTCCATGTCCAACTAATGTATGGTTCTCTAATTCAGAAAACCAGATGGTATCAGTTTCCCTAGTTGTTGTGACTACAGTACTTACAAGTGATAAAAGAGACGATGTATCCATATTTATATTGTGACAATTCATACAATGAATTCATAACAAATTCATTAATTAAAGATGATGTCTTCCTGTCTAGAAATCCTGTGTGATTTGAGGATATATTTGGACTGAAAACATATTCAAACTAATTCATATATCAAAAGTTTGCTTCATATCTTGCTCAAACATGTCCGTTGCAAGAAAGCTCCCCCTTTTTAAGAAGCCTTTTTTATCACATGACTTGATTGAGGGAGAATCGATTTTTAGGGTGTATTTACTGCGGGCCATTTTCAATTAACCATAGACATCTAAACCTATGTAAATTCTTAGATTATCATTTTTAGTGTGTATTTGCTGTTGATCGTTTTCAATTAACCATAGATATTGAAACCTATGTAAATTCTTAGATTATCATTTTTAGTGTGTATTTACTGTTAGCCATTTTTCAATTAACCATAGATATTGAAACCTATGTAAATCCTTTGATTATCCTCTGCCAACTCCTTTTTGCCCTGTTTAGTCTACCAGGTGTTTAAGTCCTTCCGCGTTCTCACAACCGTTAGTCATTAGATCAATGTATAAGAAGCACTCCTTATGTCAATCAAGGAGACAGGCTGCCAGTTTGCGATATCCTTACATTTTTGTCCCGTAGGTGTCACGTCACATGCATGTTTTTTAGGGTATCCAGGACTTTGCCGGTAAGATTGATAGTATCTACTTTCCATACACACCAAATATGCCATCCTTTTAGTGGAAATAACTACCATAAAAATACTTGCCTGGGAATGTATCTTTAAGGGTAGTGCTTGAACACATTTACCCAAATTCATTTTTTGGATGAGAACTTACATGTATGCATTAACATCATATTTTTGTATATTTATTTGGCAATTTTCAAGAGAATCCAGTCCACCAAACTTGTGTAACCAAGAACTGTAATTTAAAGTGATTATTTACCTTTAGAAGATTGTGAAGTAGAAATAGATTTAGCATCTAGACAATTTCTGATGTTTGAATGTAAAACTTCTTTACATCCATTAACAACCTTCTCAACAACTTGATGTAAACAACCCAGATTGTGGAACACCTGTAACGATGTTGATACCTGTGTCTGATTCTACAAAACAAAAAACAGTATGTCAATTATAAACTTCTGTTCCTGCTAGACCTTATTTATGCATATATTACAAAACAATAACTTATAGTGGCTGTTACAGAACAAAAGTACAGTCCCAGATGTAATCCATCACAGTTAACCATACTTGACATTAGACACTTTGTAGGACCTTGTCAGGAGCTTTTTATCTCACCAGCAACAAAGTCTTCTGTGCATGTTATCAACTCTGTGGCTATATCTCAGTTAGTTGCATACTCTCCAGCAGTGTATCGTTTGATTAGAGCTAATCCAACTAAACACTGCTTTAATGGAAAAAAAATTTATGTTCCAAATTATGACTTGTCAATAGTCCGATTAACAATCAATAGCTAACTGCGTAACGATGTTAAATAACATTACGTCATGACTCACAATTTTATTATGCCCAATCAACCAGTGTATAGCAGAATATTGCAGAAAAACTAATGGAGACGAACAAAAACTTTCACAGTTTTTATCACCTTAAATCAATGTATTATGACAAGAGGAAAAGAAGGCTAGGCGTTGGGTTTGGGTTTCCTATTTCAGTCTTAAACATTTTAATTAAATAATAAATGGCCGAAAACAGCATAGACATCATAGGATGTAGACATATAAATAGAGAGAGAGAAATGGGGTTTAACGTCCACTCAACACAAACTTGGTAATTTCGGGACTAACATATGGTTCAATTTTATTTCAATAATTCGCTTGCGGATAGGGATCTTTAGCAGTGGTAGGAAACCGGAGGACCCGGAGAAAACCCACGAGGTTGGGCAGGCAACCCTACTCCTTGTCATGTACAACCGGGGAATCGAAACCACACCAATGACAGACCTTATGGTACAGCGTGCGCTTGCTAACCATTCGGCCATCCAACCCCTCCATATAAATAACTATGACCTAACAAGGGTGGTATTTAGTGTCATTATGTAAGGGTCATCATGACTTGATGTTTATTATTAGGGGTGTCACAATCGGAACAAAATTTGGGGTCGGGTTGTTTCTGAGGCAAAATTTGTCACTGAAGACGATTATGAGATTATTTTACTTCTGTGACGTCATTTTCGGTTGGGGTTTTTCTGATTTCCAAAATGGCCGCCAGAATTTGACGAAAAATTAATTTTCCAGATAGTATGGGTGATTATCACGCATGGTATGGCTTGTAATATATCATATATAAGGTTTTTTAGTAATTGAACTGAAAAAATAATCTCTAAAACTAGTTTCCCCAAATCCAAGATGGCGGAAATTCAAAATGGCGGCCAAAATTTACCTAAAATGGCTGATTTGTCAGATAAAAGTCATTTCACTCTTTGATATGATTTATAATATGTAATTTAAAGGATTTTCAGTGTCACTAAACTTAAAATTAATCTAAATATAACGGGGTTCCAAAATCCAAGATGGCGGAAATTTAAAATGGCGGCCAGAATTTCCCTAAAATGGTCGATTTTTCGGATAATCGTCATTTTTAAGTTTGATATAGCTACCATCTTATGGAGACATAATGTGTGGTGCATTTACGGTCTTATAAAGCTCTATTCTTACATAAAGAATTCTTGATTCGCACGGAAGTGTTTTAGCCGTGATCATTTTAAGTCATGCTTATGCCAAGATCTGGGTAAGTGTTAATTTAACTAGATATCAGAAAAGTACCACGTTTTCATAAATGTACTCTTTAGATAAATTGTACAATATATATCAGTTCACTAGTTACGTGTTGACCTTTAACATCACACTTAGATCCTGTACGCTTTGTGTCTTACAGTCAATACATGTCATGAAGAACTCTTTAGACATAATTTCGTTTATAATAATTTACTCGTTTCTATTGAGTTGTTTAGCAGAAGTAACCCATGACAACAATATGTTGAGACGACTACGTAACAGAATAGGACGATTCAATGTTACTAAAATGACACAATGACAATTTTAATTTTATTACCAACCCTTTCACAATATTTGAATGAAATATCTCACACAGGGTGTTAATCTGTTTTCAGTTTCTATTCCAATTCAATAAAACATTTAAAACATTTAATACATGTCTTGGCTTGATTCATTATTTACAATTTAATACGTTTATCGTGTATTTTAAATAATACAGTTCAAGAGATCAAAACATTTCCGAATTTATACATTCAACATTACACGTAGACCTAAATGTATTTTTCAAATACGTGTATAAACATTTATATGAAATATATTATAAACAGATATGCTATGACCAGCGTTGCCATTATCTTTATTATTCGACTGGAAAACTCCTGTCATTCACTCTGTCGTTCGACTGATCCATCATTCACGTTGTCATTTCCGAGTCTGAAATTTGGGGTATAGGGGTAGCTCATACCGGGGAGTAACATAGGCCAGGTGGCGTTAGTCTACCACTTCCGGTTTCGGAGTTATGACCCCCGAGCGAAGCCGGGCATTCTTCTAGTATATAAATAAATATATAAATAAATCATCATCATGGTCATCATCATGGTCATCATCACTATTTAACACCAATCATCGTCGCCTGACAATTACCTTATCTATTCAAAGCGCTTGTTTAGTTTTAAATACTTGTGAACTTTACTAAAACTCACTTTGTTGAACGGGTTACTTTCGTTGGTATCGCCATATAGGAACGCTTTTGTATTTATGGATTTAAATGGGAGGGTATTTAATGTTGAGATACGCTGAGACGAATAATTTGGGCAGTGCAGAAAATAATGGTCGCTGTCTTCTTGAGTATGACCACAACTGCATGTCGGGTTATGTAAAATATGCATTAAAAATCTATGGAAGTTTAGAGCACTTTTACAATTACGAAGTCTGGAATGTATAATCTGAAATTTACGTTCTCCATAGTAACATCTTACTGACATCAATAAATACAAAAATATAAAATGGCTGATTTGTCAGATAAAAGTCATTTCACTCTTTGATATGATTTATAATATGTAATTTAAAGGATTTTCAGTGTCACTAAACTTAAAATTAATCTAAATATAACGGGGTTCCAAAATCCAAGATGGTGGAAATTCAAAATGGCGGCCAGAATTTCCTTAAAATGGTCGATTTTTCGGATAATCGTCATTTTTAAGTTTGATATGGCGAGTGATATGCGATTTAAAGGGTTTTCTGTGTCACTCAACAACCTCAAAAGAAGAGTTTCCAAAATCCAAAATGGCGACCAGAATTTCCTAAAATGAACGATTTTTCAGATAATCGTCATTTTTTCGGTTTTGTATGGCTTGTAATAATGTCCTTTATTAGGTTTTCAAAGTCCACGAACTTGAAAATAACCTCAAAAATGAATTTTGAAAATGAATATTACCTCAAAAATGAATTTTGAAAATGAATATTACATCAAAAATGAATTTTGAAGATGGTAGATGATTGGTTAAAAATACAACAGGACAATCGTGAATTTTCCTATGGGATTGGCTTGTAATAGCAAAGAGTAGTAGTTATTTTGATGGTAACTGGAACTGTTATACTGGATCTCACATAAACAAGATTTAATATTATTCCAGCAAAACAGTGAGGTATATATATCCAGTTGTTAAGAATTTATCTATTGTTTATTCAGAAATGGTTCGAAATAGTGGTTCAGTGAGTAAGACTCGCTAAGAACGAGATCTGGGGTTCGATCCCTATGTTTGCTGAAAAAGTACCTTAGGATTTTCCAGTGTGGTTTCTCCTTGTCAGGATGCAGCACCGGGGGCTTCTCGAGAAACCAGGTTTATATGTACACGTTGACGTGCGCATACAAGAACCCTAGACAGTTGGAATTCGAAATAAGAGTACACCATAGTACCACTGTCTGGGCCAATTTTCCTCATAGCACACTGCTTGACGAATATCAATATTTATTAACTTTTGTTCAGAAGACTTATGTCCGGAAACCGTTTGTGGTATCATCTAGACAGATGAATTCATATTTGTCAGTCATGTATTTCATAAAGTGAAAAGTGTAAAATGAATCATCGAAGTCTCTGTGTCCGCAACTTGTGTGGTATGGTATCCACAGATCATATTCGTCTGTAATGTAATGCACACCAAGTTCTAAGTTAAAAATAATCATCACGAAAATAATTGGAAATGCATTTACGACTAGGTATCCCAAAAGTCATCCCCCACGATTTCCTCTTTTCTTATGTGTTGTTCTTACATGTAGAACTTGTTGTGAAATACGTAACTGACGAAAATGACCTGTGGATACAACATCTAGACTATACCACAAAAGTTACTGGACACGGAGTCTTCGATGCAAAAACGGACCACATTACCATTTCTGAACGAATAGGAGAACTTAAATTCTTAATGACTGGATATACCACAAATGATTCTCACTCCGGTAAAATGGTGCAAAGACAAAGGAGATGAAATTAAAAATGCGTCAGTTGGCCCCGTTGTATTGTTATGGGGGTTTTATGCATAAAAACAATTAAGCTACATTTATTGTGTCTTAAGGTTAAATTCTTTGAAATTCTAATTAGCTGACTGGTAAGTTCTGCACATGGTTTATTTATTGACAGGTAGATTCCTGGGTCAGGTCAAATTAAGTTGCCCTTAAAAAAGTATTACAATTTGCTATTATAAACCAATCCAAGAGAAAGATTGATGATTGTCCCTTTTTTTTCTGAAACAATCATCTTCAATTATCAAATTCAGAGAGAAAGAGAGAGAAATGGGGTTTAACGTCCACTCGGCACAAACTAGGTCATTTCGGGACTAACATATGGTTTAATTTTATTTACATAATTGGCTTGTGCGTAGGGGTCTTTAGCAGTGGGAGGAAACCAGAGGACCCGGAGAAAACCCACGAGGTTGGACAGGCGACCCTAATCCTTGCCACGTACAACCGGGGATTCAAAATCACGCCAGTCGACTCAATGACAGACTTTATGATACAGCACGCGCATGCTAACCATTCAGCCATCCAACCCCCCTATCAAATTCAGTGACTCTGAAAACTTAATAGAGGACATATTACAAGCCATATCAAAACAGAAAATTGACGATTATCTTAAAAATTGATCAATTTAGAGAAAATCTGGCCGCCATTTTTTTAATTTCCGCCATCTTGGATTTTGGAAACTCTATTTTAGATTGATTTTAAGTTCAATGACATTGAAAACCCTTTAAATTACGTGTTACAAACCATATCAAAGAGTGAAATGACTTTTATCTGACAAATCGGCCATTTTAGATAAATTTTGGTTGACATTTTGAATTTCCGCCATCTTGGATTTTGAAAACTCTTTTTTTCTTTAGATTAAGGTAGATTCCTGGGTCAGATCAAATTCAGTTGCCCTAAAAAAACTATTACAATTTGCTATTATAAACCAATCCAATAGAAAGATTGGTGATTGTCCCTTTTTTTTCTGAAACAATCATCTACAATTATCAAATTCAGTGACTCTGAAAACTTAATAGAGGACATATTACAAGCCATATCAAACAGAAAATTGACGATTATCTTAAAAATTGACCAATTTAGAGAAAATCTGGCCGCCATTTTTTAATTTCCGCCATCTTGGATTTTGGAAACTCTATTTTAGATTGATTTTAAGTTCAATGACATTCAAAACCCTTTAAATTACGTATTACAAACCATATCAAAGAGTGAAATGACTTTTATCTGACAAATCGGCCATTTTAGATAAATTTTGGTCGACATTTTGAATTTCCGCCATCTTGGATTTTGAAAACTTTTTTTCTTTAGATTAATTTTAAGTTCAGTGACAGTGAAAACCCTTTAGATTACATATTACAAACCAAATCAAACTTTGAAATGACTTTAATCTGACAAATCGGCCATTTTAGGTAAATTTTAGCCGCCATTTTGAATTTCCGCAATCTTGGATTTGGGGAAACTAGTTTTAGAGATTATTTTTCAGTTCAATTACAACAAAAACCTTATATATGATATATTACAAGCCATACCTTGCATGAAAATCACCCATCCTATCTGGAAATTCATTTTACGTCAACTTTTAGCGGCCATTTTGGAAATCAGACAAACCCCAACCGAAAATGACGTCATAAATAAAAAAAAAATTCTAAAAATCGTGTTCAGCTAGCAATTTCGCCTCTGGAAATTGCTGGCCTGAAATGATTTGGAAAAAAAATGTCTTATTGTGAGACCCCTATTATTATGTACATAATAAGACAATTTCATGAATAGATCATGTTTTAGTTTATGAGGATATAAATTAGTGTATCTCCTAGAAGCATTTATTGACTGTTTTTAGAAATTAAATTTTGAATTCCAAAAGACATGAAAGGTCTTAATGACATTTGCTGAATGATGTCATTAACCTATAAATACTACTAATATAGAGCGAAGCTCTACAGCATCGCGCAAAGCACGGTGCTTGAGCAAAGCTCTTTTCCGGTAACACAGGAGCGTAACTGAAATTGTCACCCACAGACTGTTGATTAAAAAAAAATTCAGACCGGAACCGGATACACTGGGCAAAACAGGCAATGCGCATGTCAACTTACCAAATCTCGCCAAAGCGAGATTACGCGCCTCATAGAACTATTTCTATGACGCGTCTAATCACTGACGTCACATATTTTTGACGTCAATGAAAATAATTCTCACACTTTTTTGTTCTTTTTTAAAAAACAAAATTAATGTATACAATTTAGATCTAATTGAAAATCAATTTGGAAAAACTAAATTATTTAACATTTTTTGTATCACTTGAGAAAATTAATTATGAAGGTTTTATATTTGACAATAATCAGCTTCGCTCTACTCAGGCAATGCCTGTTACATATTAATTTTAAGGCCAATTACATCAACAATTTCAGAATAAATATACACATGTGAACATTTTTTTAACAGTATCAATTGCACAAAATATGATCAGCTTCATACTGATAAATGTTTAGAAATGTCTTAAATAAATAGTGGGCTCTGTTTCTAGGAAAGAGAGATCATATTCTGTGTAATGTTCAAAACGGTCCACCATAGTTTTTCTGGATAAAAGAGTCTTCTTTAGTTGTATTGAAGTATTTATGCAACTGGTGTGATTGTGTCTACTTTAAATTATTATGGTATAGAAAAAGCGTGCTTATAATAGATGTAGAATAACTATAAGGCAAAGAGTTTCTCACCAACAAGTTTGAACAAGTCAGTCAGTCAACCAGACGAGAAAAGAGAACAGTAGAACAACTTAAAAAAATCGAGAAAAGACAGTCAAAAATGGA
This sequence comes from Patella vulgata, assembly GCF_932274485.2. Lineage (NCBI taxonomy): Eukaryota > Metazoa > Mollusca > Gastropoda > Patellidae > Patella > Patella vulgata. Next base: position 14,936,148 of record NC_065885.2, read on the forward strand.
ACAACCGATACTCCAGTACACCATGAATGTATGTATTTTGATCTTATAAGGAATATATTTATCACAGTAATATCTATATAGTTACTGTGCTGTATGGTGGCCCATGGTCGCAATAGCGTTTTTTGGGTTATTTTTGGTATTTCATTTAACCCTTCCTGAGCTTACCACTTTACACCCATACAGGGCTATGCAAATATTGAGTAAAAATCAAGCTTTAGACCCTGTTGTGAAAAATCATTCATACCTGGAATATGAATGCGACTACAACTGTAAAATTGCAAATGTATATCCATTATATATGACTTGGGATTTTTGCATATTTTTAGTTTAGATTTTATGGTTACTATGGTTACCAGTGGGTTTCAAAATGGCTGCCATATTATTGTCATAAATGAAATATTGGATAATTTTTTGTCATTAAAAAATTCAAGATGGTCAGGAATAAAGCTATATGGATTATTACCATGATAGATATCTCTTTTGTAAGAATAGTATAGGTTTTTGGGGAAAAGTCACTAAATTGTGATAATAATGGTTTTTTTCTAAAAATAATGAAATATAAACGAGCAGTATTGACAATTTTGTGGTAGACAATACAAATATAAAATCATCAGTAACAAGTTTTTATTAACAATAAAATAAAAATAATTTAAATATTTGGAAAATAACAATAATATATACCGAAATATTCACATTAGTGTTGCCATGGTAACCAATTTGACCATATCGTATACGTTTATATCGGCAGGGATCTACGTGCGCGACTGTATAAAAGCAGACGAATAATTTCCTCCGGAGAAGTCTTCCTTTTTTTTGTGTCTTTACTTTGTGACAAACCTCTGAATTTTCATCAAAAGAAGAGTCCCCACTAATAGTATAGTCACTACCCGAATCCAATATAGACGTGACGTCATCGGCATCGGGATTCAGCCGAAGTCTTTTTGTTGTGAAGGACGCCATTCCTTGGCTGTTCTGACTATTGATGGTTGTTCCGTCAATAGGGGAAACCCCCTCGTAATAAAAACTCGTGTTATACACCATCTAAGGTTAAAACCATGCTTTTAGGGTAGTAAACCAAATTAAATAAAGTTGTGACAAACCTCTGAATTTTCATCAAAAGAAGAGTCCCCACTAATAGTATAGTCACTACCCGAATCCAATATAGACGTGACGTCATCGGCATCGGGATTCAGCCGAAGTCTTTTTGTTGTGAAGGACGCCATTCCTCGGCTGTTCTGACTATTGATGGTTGTTCCGTCAATAGGGGAAACCCCCTCGTAATAAAAACTCGTGTTATACACCATCTAAGGTTAAAACCATGCTTTTAGGGTAGTAAACCAAATTAAATAAAGTTCCCGACTATCGTCGGATGCCGCTCTGACAGACTATAAAATTATCCCGACAATCGTCGGGATTAGCTCAGAAAGGGTTGAAATAATAAAAATATTAGTACAAAAAAAAAAAGAAACTTTTTTTTTTTTTTTTTTTTAAAAACCTCTTTCTAAAAAATTTAAAAAAAAAAATCTTTTTAAAATTTTTTTTAAAAAAAATCTTTTTAAAATTTAAAAAAAAAAAAATCTTTTTAAAATGAAAAAAAAATCTATATAAAAAAAAATAAAATATATTTTAAAAAAAATAAAAAAGAAATAATATTAAAAAAAAAAATTAAATGAAAAAAAAAAAAAATTGAAAAAGAAAAGATAAAAAATAATTCCAGACGTGGCCCATCGTCGCAATAGTGTCTTGAGTATCCAGACCCAGTATACAGCTATCATTAGACTAGAGCGACCAGAAACATTTTGTGGCCCATTGTTGCAGTAGTATCTCGATTATTATGTGTGGGATCTATGAAGAACGTATAAACTCGAACGACAAGAAACGAGTCTGTAGTTATCTCACGTCAACATAATTGTAGATACTTCAATTTTGATTAGCTAAGCACTAAAATAAATCTAATATTGTCTATTATCCAATCAAATACTAAAATTTGAATTTTATCTTAGTAAAACAGGCCCCAGACGAAGTCCACGTAGGCTATCATGCTCTATTTTGTATTTGAAATTGATGTTGTCCGCCATCGCACTTTCGCACCTCTTACCCGTTCCTGTGGTCGTAGCGGGGGACTAGCGATGACCTCAGGGAGAGCAGGGGTTTCACAAAAACTGAAGCTAAAATCACTAACATAGATTTTAAAATCAAAGTGAAATTTTAAATTTATGTGTTTCACGAAGATCGATTGTAACTTAAAATTTAATTTTAATAGATTTTAGTTAAAATTACGTGTGCCTTGATGTGAGGTAACTATAGAGACTGGTTTCTTGTCGCTCGAGTCTATACCATACGTTCCTAATAGATCCCACACAGGATAATATGAACGACAGACCCACGATGTTTGACAGGTCACCCTACTCCTTGTCAAGTACAACCGGGGATTCGAAATCACGCCAGTTGACTCAATGACGGGCTTTATGATATGACAGGCTTTATGATACAGCGCGCACGTGCTAACCATTCCCCCCCCCCCCCCCCCGGCTACTTAGTAGTAGTAGGCCTATACTTCGAGGATTAGTTTCAAAGTTGTTAACTACTTTTGAAATTCGACCTCAGGGAGACCAAGTGTTTTAGAAAAACATTACATAAGCCTTTTGAGGGGAGAATAGGCCTTGCGCACTAGTAGGCCGAATGGTGTCATTAAAGTCAATGACTTCAAATGTCATTATGTATGTAGGCCTAGTTCTAGTTAGACTGGATAAACTAGTCTAAATGACGCTTGGCTTCTATAGTCTATTAATTATACATTTCTATTGACTTGCATATGTATAAATACATATATCCAAATCCATAGACGTCATGGGTGGAAAAATTGTGTTTCACGTGTTGATGTCTGTTTACCTTTTTCCTTTCGGAAGGGGAGATAACTACAAACTCGTTTCTTGTCGCTCGAGTTATGCCACATAGGATAATCGAGACACTATAGCAACAATGGGCCACGAGGTAATTCTGGTCACTCGAGTCGAATGATAGCTGTCGTAGGCCGATTTTATACTGAGTCTGGATAATCAAGACACTATTACGACGATGGACCACGTGCAGAATTCTTTTTTTGATTTTTTCTATTTCACTAATTTTTTTTTTTTTAATTAAAATGTTATTTTTTTTATAGATTTTTTTAATCTTAAATATTTTATTAATTTTTTTTATATAGATTTTTTTTTATTTTAAAAAGATTTTTTTTTTTTCTTAAATTTTAAAAAGATTTTTTTTCTTTTTAATTTAAAAAGATTTTTTTTTCTTTTTAATTTAAAAAGATTTTTTTTTTCTTTTTAATTTAAAAAGATTTTTTTTTTCTTAAATTTTAAAAAGATTATTTTTTATATTGTAAAACAAAAGAAAAAAAAAATGTTTCTTTTTTTTTACTTTTATTTTTCATGATTTTAAATGAAATACAAAAAATAACCCCAAAAACGCTATTGCGACCATGGGCCACCATAGTGCTGGGATGTAGGTCAATTGAGCAATAAATCAATGTTACTCAACCCACTAGAAAATTGGACCCAGTTTCTATGTAGGCTAAACTGTATTTATCTAGCTATACAATCAAATATCTACATGCCTTGATAATTATATATGTGACCCACTGCATGTTATTAAGTCGGAATGCGGCAAAATTAATTTTGCACAAGAGACAAAATAAGCGAAAATATTGATTTTGATCGAAATTGAGATTTTCACAAAAATGAGTCTATAAATAAACTATCTATTGACTCAAAAGATCAAAATAGCAATAAAACATTTTAAAACGTCTTTATTTGGACGTTTTGTAAGAGTACCGTATTCTTAAATCTGTCTTTTTCTGAATATTCTCAGCGGAATTAGATATTTTTCTCTGCTCGCAGCGGGCTAACCTGTCAATCCTCTTGCAAAATGCTTGGCATCGGTGTAAAGCGGAGAATTTCTAGTTTATAAATATGACCAAAGTATTGCCGATGAATTCATTTTGAAGAAATACAAAAGGGTTTTAAAACTCCTAAAAATGTAAACATACTCCGCTTATTGCTATGCTTCCAACACGACTCGTTTGCTGATTGGCCCAGACGACGCCTGCAAAGCATTGTGGTTCCATGGCCGATCGAGGCTCAAGCAGACGATAGAAATTAGATTTGGGCAATGTTATGGTGTATCTACATGCGATTCACTCTGAGAAGTGGCATAAAACAACTGTTGTTGTTGTTTATTAAAGATTTAACGTTCAAAACAATGAATATGATATTATGGACAGGTTGATTTAATTAAATTATTTACGCTTGAAAACTGTTAAAAACACAAAATAAAAAGCTCCTTGGATACCAACAACTTAATTCTGATCGTATATAGATATATATATACATTGTAAATGTATTGTAAATCAATCAACAAGCCGTTCGTATCATTGAGTAATACTAATCTGTAATCACTTTTCACGGATTAATGATTAGTTGATTGATAATTAACAATGATAAGGCCACCGACAATTCATTATTTACTCCGAATAACTAATCAAAGCGGCGATGATTTAATGTCTCGTTTGGTCTGTTAGAAAATAATTTATAGTCCTTAAATGGAAATAAACAAAATAGTGAATAATTTTCTTTCCGAAGAGAATTTTATTGATAGGTGAATTCTGTTTACTGTCGCTTCATACGGCATGCAAAGTTAAGAATGCATATTGGATATTATTATTGTTTAAAATTCTATTATCACCATGGGTCGGGAAAATGAGAACGACCAATGAGTCGAAACGCGACGATTATTATCGAGTGGGAAAAATAATCTGCCACTGTTTAATTACACCGCTTCCAAAATGAACGTAAGCATTTCATGCCAATGAAATTTCTATTCTATTATGGACTCACATTTTGATACCGTTACGGTACCTCGGGCTTAAAATAACAATAGACTTATTGTACACGCAAAATCTTAATTCAGGCATGCTGCTTTGGCGGCTTCTTTGATGATTAAGATAGGCTACTAAACTTGATTACCCAATCAACAACTTTAATCTTCTGACCAGTGGCACCAAGGTGCTAAATAATTGATGAGATTAACTGAACTGAAGTTAATCTCACCAAAGTTATAATATACATACTTAGACTACTAATGTATACACTGTTCTAAATTATAACGCTATCATAGGAAATGTGAATATGCCGCATGTGTTGTGGATGTTTTACTATGAAAAGAGCGCATTTACTACGATTTTCGTTATCAGCACCCTTGAAAACCTAAAGAAGAAAATATTAATATTAAACGACAAAATAACGAAAGATTTAATGGCATGGTTGCTGTGTGATATTGTTTTAGAACATACCGACACCTTTAACTTGCTTTTTTCTAAAAACTGCAGATGTCAGTGCATTCAATGCATTTGCAACTGAGAGCTCGCCCTTTTCCATTCTCGAACGTTAAACAGTCACCCATGCCCGATGAATTAATAAATTAAATTCTCGTAATGCAATTATATCCACTGTAAATAGCGTTTGTTTACAGCTTTCTATAATGTTAATAATGTATCTTTGATCATAAGGCCTAGTACCAACTCTTTTAATTAGAACTTGGCAATCGCGGTCAAACCACGAACAGTGATATTGTTCCACCACCAGCGGAACATTAAATTAGTAATCATATAAAACACCCAATAGCTAAATGATTCCGCACCACACCGTATCGTAGCAAAATGAACTGGCTCATCTAAATGGCCACATTTCCAGTGCTTGAGTTACTTTTCTTTTACAAATCATCCTATTTCAAGTGCTATTATTATTCCATTTGTTATTATATTTTATTAAAAAAAATACTAGTAATTTGTGATGCATTATAATACAATTTGTTATTATAATTATTTTATTAAATCTATGAGAGTTTTTAGCATACTGTTGTCTTTTGAAAACTGTTCTCTTTTCTTATACTTGATAGCATAAGGTGTTGAATACCGTCGTTTCATTGGTATACCCTAGCCTGCAAGGTGTGACCATAACTGATGGGTGACAATAAAATCATCGAATATGTAAAATGATAAATATTCGTTGCATCGACCCAACACCATGTTTTTCGTATTCAGCACCCCAGAAAACCTCTAAAATGATATATTACACGAGTACCAAGTATAAGAACTTCAATAATTGCCATTTTGGTGGCCATTTTGAAAAACAAGATGGAGGATACAGTCCAGTCGACCCCTGATGCTACAACTTTTATGCCTAATAAAACATATAAAATGACACGGTTACAAATACACAGTGATAAAAAAAAAACAGAATTGTCATTTTGGTCGCCATTTTGATAAAACAAAATGGTTGATATTGACGGATTAATTTTACTACTACGATTATCATTTTGGTCGCCATTATGAAAAACAAAATGGCGGGTATTATCGGATTTATTCTTATACTGCAATTGTTTGATGTAGCACCCCCAAAAACCCATTCAATGACATTAATAAACACATAACTTATGAAAACTCGAAAATTTGTCATTTTGGCGTCCATTTTGAAAAAAAAGATGGCGGAAATTGTCGGATCAAATTGTTACTACAATTTTCGTCTTCAGCACCCCTGAAAACCCCTAGAAAACAATATTCAACGACTAAATAGCAAATAAATGGCTTGGTTGCTATGGGATTTTGTTTTGAAACATACCAAATCTTTAACTTGATTTTTCTCAAAACTTACTTTGGTGAGTTGGGTGGCATTAAGCAGTCACAACTCGGTCAATTTTCGCCCGATTCAAACAAACTATACATCAAATTGAAGGTAATGAGTCGGATAATGTGAAAATAACAATAACTCAATTTTCAAAATTTCCTCATTAATGCAACTCAGTATGCCATGGGGGGTCACATATAGCTATGACTATGAATCAAAATAAATCTAACTAGAACTCCACAGGAGTGCTGAAGGCTTTCATGACACTGAAAGAGAGAGAGAGAGAAATGGAGTTTAACGTCCACTCGACACAAACTAGGTCATTTCGGGACTAACATATGGTTTAATTTTATTTCAATAATTCGCTTGCACATAGGGGTCTTTAGCAGTTTGAGGAAAACGGAGGACCCGGAGAAAACCCAGGAGGTTGGATTCATGACACTGAAACATTCTAGATTTGAAAATGGGAGTTAAATGTACCAGTCATATGGTGACGATGATATTCAATACATGTAAACATTTCTCGTTTTTCGATTATGGTTGTAATTTTGTACTTTTATTTTGCTTATTAAATTCTGTCTATTTTTTTTTATCTTTTGTTTTATCAAGTCCAGTCCTCTCATCTGCAATGTGTACAAAATAGATTTGATTGAGGAAATTAACATTCTACTTCGGAGACCTACATGTATGACAGAAAAGCCAGGACACATTTAGACCGTTTGTTTCTTGGAACCGTTCCAGGGATCTTAATCGGCTGTTTTTTGTCGGCTTTAGTCAATTGATCTTTAATCTAGCCAATTGGTAAAACAATGAACTGGCTACTAAGGTATCACAAATCAATCTACTTTCGGCCGATTACAAAGAAAGAGTTAATTATTACTCGTCAATTAAACATGCTTTATGCAAGAGCAAAATCTGCTTATTACAAGTCTTTCTTTAGGCCTGAAATGTTATCTATATTATCAATTAGACATTAATTAACTTATCCAGACCATAATACACTCTCGATGTCAAGGCTAGCCTTCGATGTTGGCTGGATTAAATTCCTATATGCCGCTTAACGGCCATTGATAATTAAATCAAAACAGTGGATAATCGAGACTATGCTGTTTTTATTAATGATTTTAGTAATGATGACCGAGACTATGCGAAAATTTCACCGGCTCCGTTCTCGGCTCATAGTGGATCAATTTGACTGAAATTTTCAGCAAATTACCTTTACACTATCTAGTTTTTAACTATTATAGCGAGAACTGCCATCTCTTTATCTTATCTCCCATAATGTATCTTTAAGAAACCCATCAAAGAGTCAATCATTACAATAAATACCTTCGGCTTATTTCATAAATAAACAACTTAATTGAGGTAATCATGCCAAGTACTTGAACACATCGCAGTATGACACCAGGAAACGTAAACGAGATTTAACTGAAGATAGTGATGGCGGCGGCGTTGACCTTGAACTTCAAGCATGCACGTCGTCAATGGAAATTCCAAAAGCCAGAGATCCTCCCAGTCCAATATAGGTCAACCAAATTATCGGCAATAAAAGACCATATTAATCTGACGATCATACCTGCGCAGCAAAGAAAGGCGATGGCAGAACAAAGAGTTTAATTCCCAAATCTATAGAAATTTTTTCAAACCAGGCGTTAATCCGAAATGCGTATTTCATCAAAATGAAATACGCATTGCCATCGAAAATTATGAACAATGATTGAACGATTTGACAGAACAGCAGGGACATGAAATGACAAACAAATTATATTGTGATTTTAATTGTTGTGGTGAATTTATTTCTTTAAAGGAGCTAAATCGCTAATATTTAGTAAGGTTGCAACGATATCAAATTATTTTATCATGATTAATTACGATAACAGCTTTTGAAACTATCGCGATAAATAGCAGTATTGCGATTATGTATTTTATCATGATAATTCTCTTTTATCGCGATAATTTAATATAAATATATAATAATGACGATGATGGAATGTTCCAGACAATACACCATAAAAGTCACAATTTGTTTCCAACTTTTATTTTCACAATTCCAAATAAGTAGTTATAGTAGTAGTTTTTATAAACAAAATGTTATAATAGTAGCTCTTTCTGAGTATAACTGTACGTTTCAGTTTGGTGTACATGTTTATATAAATCTATTCAGTTTTCTGATGCAAAAAAAAAACAAACAAAAACTCAGCAGCTGTGTTAACAAATCAAAATGAAATGAAGTAATCACTACTGTAAACTAAAATCTTTAGTCTTTATGAAGATGTATTACTATTAATCAACTGTTTGAAAATATCTGATTATTCATATACAGAATTGCGTATTATTTACAAACGATTTGGGAATTTGAATATCCGATTATTGACACACAGAGAATTTCAATATCAGATTATTTACATAGAATAGAATCAAATTATAATTATTTGGATTTCCGATCATTCACACAAAATAACATTAGCTACATTTGGTTGATAAACTAATATCATCATCTCCAAAAAAATCTGAGTATGTTTGACCCTTCCCTAGAATCTTGCGTGTTGGACATATTTATTACAATGTTAATGTCATTGGTTAAAAATAAAATTAATTCATAGATTGAAGCTATGATGATCCATGACGGCATAACAAGAAAGAAAATTGAAACATCCGGGGAGTTGAGCATTGACTAAATTGACCAGCCTCGAATATGTTAGGCTATAATTGGGCAGTGTGATTGTACGTGTTTCCAATAACCGTAGTTGTCTAAATACGAAAATATCAGCTAATGTATACTTTTGATTGATATTGGTTTGTATGATTTTAAAAATAAGCAACTAAAAATTGTAAAAAAAAACCCCACTTGAACGTATAAAAATTTATTCCAATTGCTGAACCCGAGTACGAGTCGTTATAATATTTTATGAGAAAAGAGACTGGATGATCAGTTATAACAGTTGCCTAGCACCGGCATCTTCCGCCACACCGGAAATGAACTTGTCAGAGTTACTATCGATGAATGTTATTGATTTAAAATAACGTCTATTCTCCCGATAATCAGTGGTCTGGCGATTATTAGATTTATCGCGATAACTGAACAAATCTCCCGATATACCGGGGATGGCGATTATCTGATTTTGGGCCGAAACGATATTATAATTTAAAAAATAATCGCGATTATGCGGCATCCCCGGGGTATCGCTGCAACCTTAATATTTAGGACCTAGAAATTGACCCAAATGGGTCGCAACGCATATAATAATGTAATTTGATTGTATATAAACTGATTTACATTCAATTGTTTCCGTTTTGACTCTTTAATTTCAAATCAGTTATGTCCAGCGAAATACGGCCTGTGTCTCAACCCTATAGCAATTTCTAGCGTCTGGTTATTCCAATCTATTGAGCAGGTTCTCCAGTTGAAAATGTTTAGGGGGGTGGGGGATGGGTGGCCAAATGGTTAGAGCATGCACGCTGTATTATAAGGTCTATCGTTTTCAGTCAATTGACGTGATTTATAGTGATTTCGATTCCCCGTTCCCGGTTGTACATGACAATTTGAATATATTCCTGAGAAGAGTTAATAACAGTTTGCATACCATTTATAAAGTTCAAGAATATAGATCTATTTGGTCATTCAATCGCCATTATTAAAGTCCCGGACCTTCTTGCCACAGAAATGGATTAACGTGTGTGAGTAGAATCATAAGGTCTGTCATTGGATCAAATGGCATGGGTTCTATTCGAGTAGGGTCACATGTTCAGCCTCCTAGGTTTCCTCTTGGTCCTCCAGTTTCCTCCCACTGCTAAAGACCCCTATGCGCAAATGACTTATTAAAATAAAATTTAATCATGTGTTAGTCCCGAAAATGACCTAGTTTGTGTTGAGTGGATCTCTCTCTCTCTCTCTCTAAATGCATCCCTGAAATAAAATTTTAAAACATAGACAATAAGTGCAAATTAGGTAAAGCTTCCAGCCCCGCCACCCCACCCCAACCAGAAGTAACAGAATCTAAATGTTTCATAGAGATTTGTACGTCCAATGCAAACGATGACTATGGTCTCGGTCTTGTTGATATAATTGAGTCAAATTTATTTATCAGGCAATACACATGCAGCACCCTTATTTTATGATTTAAACTATAGTTCTACACACACAAATGTACTGTATGAGATAAAATTGTGGCTAGTTTAGTTCTTATTAAACTCGGCAGACCAATAGAACTCGCATTGTGAGGTTTTATCATGAAATGTTCCCACACAGTAAACAAGTGTCGTTACATCTGCACGCATTCGATGTATTGTAAATAAAAAACAGTTATTTTTGTTTACATTAGTCAAAGCAAAGATCTTTTACATTTCCTTACTCTGGAGCAAGATGTTTCTTCTGGTGACATTATTAGGTGTCAGCTACTGGCCTAATTGATAGACAGACTGATGGACAGACAGTTGGACAGATAGAGGAATTAATTGATTGTCTTGGTGAAAGAGAATACAATAACATTCCTTATTTTTTTTTATATACAGATAGGACAGAGAAAGGTTAAAGTTAAATGGGATGAAAGTATGGAAATCAACATCTTATTCTGTGCTGTATTTAACTCAAATACAAAAGAATTATATTTTTATCGTAAACGTGTTGATAATGATGATGATGATGTTGATAATGATGTTGATAATGATGATGATGATGATGATGATGATGATGATGGATTTATTAATGATGAACTTGAGTTTTCTATTTATGGAAGAAATACAAACAAAATTCAACTTCTGGGATCAAGTACATTTATAAGTCCCCGTAGATTGTATGAAAACTCATGCCAACTGAAAGCTGAAAATTTATTACAACGACCAGATTCATATGTACCTGAAAATGTAAGTTAATATATATCTTAATTACGCCTAATTAAGCTTTTTAAAAAGTGTGTAGTATTTCAAGTGCAAAAATTCTCAAACTTGACCAAAGAAAATGCCTTTTTGGTCAAACTCTCCCTTGGCGATCCACCACCACAATAGCCAATAAAATGACTTGGCCATCAAAACATGCTGTTGCAGAAGTTTTGCCAGGCTTTAAAACATGTATGTAAGTAAAATATCAGAAATCATTAGAATTTGTTTGGCTTCTAGTTCTGCACATGCTAACATTTAGTCTACAAAGCATATGTTATCATGAATTTAGCTGTTCTAAATCATTCAAAATCAAGAGCCATAAACAGTACATATAAACCTATAGGCAATCTAACGATAAATTTGCTCTTTACAAGATTTTTCAAAGTGATCAATGTCCATAACTCTGGCAGTTGTAGAGTGTCCACAAGATTTTTATTAAAGTATCAAGGGCCATAACTCTAGTAGTAATTGTTGGAAATCAATCGATTTTTTTATAAATTTAATCGGATTATAACTTAACATTAAATACAGAAACTCTTGTTAAAACACCACAATTAAACAATACCCAAAAGTCGTAGTGAATGACGTGTGGTTTAAAGATGGGTTCCCGCATACAAACTGGGTGATTTAATGGTATATATGGACGAAAAACATATTCAAACTAATTAATTTGTCATAATTATGCTTCAAATCCTTCTCAAACATTGTAATTGCGAAGGAATGCCCTGCTAACAAAATTCAATCAAACCAGGTCATATTTACGTCACGTCTTGGAAATCAGAGGAGAATCCATTGCATACATAAGACGATGCTGTCTTTAATCGCTTATTTTTTATTACAAATATCAAATCCTAATTAAATTCTCGGATTATCCACTACCCGCATCTTCTTCTGTCATTTTTATCTCAGAAAGTGTTGTACGTCTAACCCTTCATAAAGTTTATCAACTTGTACATCAAGCGCTCAATGTTCGCTTGTAACCTTTGACATCACGCGTGCAGAATCTCTTAATCGTCGGGCTGTTGATTAGGGGAACCCTTACGTTTTTTTCCTGTATATGCTCCATGAGTGTTTTTCGGGGAATCCAGTATTTTTCTAGTAAGATTGGATATCTCTACTTTCCATATATACCAAAATTGCCATACTTTTATTGGAAATAACCACCCGATAAATACTTTTCTGGGAACCCATCTTTAACAGACAAGACCATATATAACTACGTCAATATGTGGGCGTATAAAAATTAAAAGAGAAAGACCTTTATTAAATAATTGATCAACCTATTCTTTGTTTCAGGTTGAAACAATTCAAGTGCATCAAAACATTCAAGTACAAGATGGAGAACGCAAAAAGCAAATAGTATTTGAACTAACAGATGAACCAAATGAAAATTTATACATCCAGCACGTTGTTATAACTTACAAAAAAAACAGCGACATAAGGCGTAAACAATATATGGAATTAATCAAGACATCCGAAAGCGAAATTCCTTGGGGACTGTCAAATAGTACCAGATCCAGATGTAAAATTACCTGTCTATTTCATAAAGTAAATAAGGTGTCCGATGTTAAATACTTTGTCACTAATTCATATTGCACAGAGTTTAATACACGTAAGTAATCTAAATATTGCTTTACGATAACTTTAGGTTGAAGGATTTTTAAGGTTTAATCAAGAGCATGCAATCCTTAAAGATAGTTGCCAGGCAACGAAATATACACCCACAGCAGCAAAGTCGTCCAGGCACTCAACTAAAGTTGTCCATATTTTTTCTTTTGTCAGTAATGAAGCATTTACAATACAAGAGTAACAACTCATTAGTAACAGAAAATCATTAGAATTTGATTTGCTTCTAGTTCTGCCCCATGGTATCATTTAGTATTCAAAACATTTAATATCATAGAATTAGCTGTTCAAGTTATCAAAAATCATTGAAAATCAACATACTTGTTCGTCTCAAGATCTTTACAGATGTGTATCAATCTAACGTTAATCGAATGATTACTTTGGCCTAAAGAGCATCCCCAACATTTTTTGAAGTAATCAAGGGCCGTAACTCTGGCAGTAATTACATGTATTCTGGTGGAAATTGTTGAAAATGAAATGAAATGGGGTTTAACATCCTACTGTTCTGCTCCTAGCCTGGGCTAATGAGGATGGGCATACGCCATACAGTGTGCTATGAGGGAAATTTTGCCCGGGCAGCGGCGCTACGTCCTACTCTTAATATCGAATTCCAACTGCCAAGGGATCTTTTACGTACACGCCAATGTGTGCACAGGACCTTGTTTTTCTGTCCCATCCAATTGACTAGAAAGCTGTCCTTGTTAGGCCCTCCGGCCTTCGCCACAGATTTTGATAAAAAAGAATTCTCTTGGTAGAATGACAATGGTAATCAATATATACAATGCTTTATCAAAATCCAATCACAAAAGTCATTGTCTTTCAAAGAATCAATCAATCAGTTTTCAATAGGCTGAATTAAAAAAGTACAGACATCATTGATGTACAAATTTAGCAAGTGACAATAATATATTGTCTTTATTTTTATCAAAATCCATTCACTTGAAGTAAAGTTATGGATTTTGATGGAATGAATTATTCAGATTACAAACTGAATATGATAAACAAGGTACATTTTTAGTTTCATCAATATCCATTAATGAAAAATAAAGATATTGCAGTCAAAAGTACCTGGAGTGTCCTGGTTTGTTAGCAATCATGGAAGTAACTCAGGTACTGCAATATTTGCAGGAAACACTTAAAATCTACTCTCATCTTCTTTTAAATCTAATCTATTTAAAGATAAAATGCTTTAAATTGAACTGTAATCTGATTTTAGATAACTCAACAGACGATGTTAACAGTTTATATAAAAAAGCTAAAGAGTTTATAAAAGATACAGGTAAGATACCTGTACGTTACCTGTATCGCAATAAACCCAGCGACCATTCTACTATTCAAGATATGGAGAAAACTGGGATCATGAAGAAATATATAAAAGACAATGCTGGAGACCCTTGTTCTTCCATTAATAACAGAATTCATGGACTCTTTTTTGCTGCTTCTCCAGACAGATTGACTGAGGAGCCACCCAACCGCAGTCCTTATGGTGACTATCGCATTATGATTAAACCTAAATACTTGCTACATGTACCTGGTCTCAATCTATATTTTGCAGACCTGTCCTGTACCTACCCAGATAGCCCACATAATGTTACACTTGTGTTGACCAAACGTGGTAGTACAGAAGATCGTTACTGTCAAAACAGGCTTATTCCTTTGAATATCGAAGAGAATGAATTTTTGTGGTACAGTAATGAAGACGACCAATACTATACAACTGCTCACAGTCGGTTGTGGGTTGAATTGTGTTATACAGAGGACATTGAGGTTCACCGAATGCGTACCAATGGAGAACTAGAGATCGTCACTAAGTGTCCAGTTTTTGGGCAAGATCGAAGTAGACCAGAAGGCACACGAAAAGAAATAGGTTGTAAAATTTGCAATCTCCCTAGGAGTGTGATGGGATTTCAAAATGTTAGATTTAGATAAAGAGCTAGCCATTCTTGCTATAATAGTTCGAAAATAGATAATGTGAAATGAATAATTTGAAAATTTCATTCAAATTACGCTACTGCGAGCCTTTTCAACCATAGCGCCATTCCTATGGAATAACCTCCCACAACATCTTCATCAGCAATGGTAACTAAGTTCAATTAAGCATGGTCTTTAAACCTATTTATTCAGCGGGCAACTTTTTATTTTTACCTTAGAATAATTGTATGGCTTTTATAATTAATGTTTTAGCTTTTATCTTATTTTATTTCTCATCATTTTTATTTAATGTTTTAACTTATATCTCATTTTATTTTTTATTATTTATATCGGTATCTAATACATTATATTTTATTTAATTTGTGATTATGTCTATCACTTAACTTTTAACTCCTGTAAAGCATTTCTGAAACAAATGTGTGGAACGCTATATAAAAATAAATTATTATTTACATGTAATATGTTTTGACTTCATTAGACTATAGGCCTACCACTGTAAAGCATTTCTGAAACGAATGTGTAGAACGCTATATAAAAATAAATTATTATTATTATTTACATGTAATATGTTTTGACTTCACTAGACTATAGGCCTAACACTATTGCTTTAACAAAAAATAAAACCTGATCTTTGCATGGATTTGAAAAAAATGTAAAGCAAAGAAAGATTCTTTGAGTTGTTGTATTATATTATATATAATTATTTTCTTAGTATATTTATTTTTGGCAGATGAAATTATCTGGCTGGTATAAAAGATTTTAAATAATTATTTTTGATAAACATTTCAATTCATTTGACAGGGAAAAAAAAAAATGAAATCAATGTGTGCTAGCCCTTCTCAAAACACACAAATTGGACTTTTACAACATCTTTGAGGAAAATATGTCAGATGCTGCAGGTCAGTTTTTGTACCATTAACCCACTGCGAATCAGTTCACACACTCTAATTAGCTGATAGCATCGACTAATCATTTTTGGCATCAACATTAGCTAACACAAGTACAAGATCAATCAACTGTTTTCTATTGTATTCATTTCTTTAAATTAATGCTAATTGGGTGATACAAATAAACCATCCAATATAAAGGAATGTTATATTCGTCAATAGTACAATAAAAATGAATTGTTTTAGAAATGGATCTCCGGGAAAATTAACAGTGTCAACGACTTTAGCATTGGTCCAACATTATCAAGATATAACTTACGTCAAATAATTCTTCAATATGGAGAATGATATGGAATCAGAATTTTTAAAATTTGCTGTCAGTCATATAGCAGAATATGATAATGTCGAAGAAATAAACTTTTTATTCTTGACATTATGAAGTGAAGAATATGAATAGTCCATCTTGGGACATGCTTTCAGTGATTTAGACCATACAACAAAACGTAAAACCAATAATTGTAAAATATGGAAAGCTAAACTGAATCAAAATTTTTAAGATTTTCTTTAAAAAATAAAACACAATTATACCCTTTCACACTGGCAGAAGTGTTCAAAGTTCAAAGTAATTATATAACTTTTAAAAAGAAATATTGCATCAACTGACCATCACTTCATATTATAATGTCGAAGATTTGAACTACTGGTATGTATTTTAATTTTCGACGCTATGAAGCAAAGAAGATGACAATCCCCCAATATATCCAAAGGCTGAAATGTCGATAGCGATGAAGTGATGGTCAGTTGGTGTGATATTTCTCTTAAAAAGTTCTATAATTATATTACTTTGAACACTTCTGCCAACATGAGAGACTACAATTGAGTTTTATATTTGAAAATAAAATCTATAGGATATTTGTACACATTATTTTACCGTTATGACAGAGAAAAGTCATACTTTTAGTAGAACAGATATTTCAAAATGATTTATAATTATAGTATAAACATAATTGTTCATTTATAGAATTGAATTTTATCTTATTGGAAAGTACACAACAATCTGTACATTTTTGTAATAAAGCATTTCTTTGTATTGAAATGGGGTTTAATGTTCTGCATCGATTGGGCTAATGAAGATGGGATTTGTATTTATAAAGAGGGGATTAGGACTAGCTACGGAGGGAAGCATGTTGGATTTATCATCTGAAGGGGTCAGGGGTGTTCTGCTACATGTACATGTCATTGGCTCTGGGTGGTTAATGTGACCCTCTCCATTTTAGCTCATGCCTCCCTATCCTGTCCCTATTGGACCAAGCAACAAATCCGAATAACTGGAATAAACACCACATATAAGAGGTTGAAATTATCTAATGATGTCAAAATATTTTCAATCAGGATGACCCTTTCTTCCCCTTTAGGTACTGAAACAATATCGAGGACTATGAAAAAAATTTCACAAATCAGCAGTGTTTCATTAAAATTCCTGTTAATCAAGGGTTCATTTAAACGCATGTCAACAACTAAAAAGGATGGACCTTGCTTTACTATTCGATCCAAATGATTAGACAGTTTCCTTGCCTAGCTCTGTGTCCTGCACCACTGACAAGTGGAAACTATTCTGGAGAATTACGAGGAACATTCACAACCAACACCTGGATCAAACATAGCTATTCAGAGTTAGTAAGCCAATGCCATAATCACTGAGCCACTGTGGCTCTTAGCCTAGCAACATCATTTGGATAAATGCATAAAATTGAATTTGATAATTGACACTATATTCTCAATAAGCCTTGTTAAATTTATAAACCCTGAAGATGCTTCACAGCCATGTAAAAGTTAGATTAGAAAGTCTATCAATAAGTGTCATTTTGTTTCAATTACTTTTAAGTTGCTATTTCATATTTACAGTCCTACCGTGTTAAAGAATAATCCTATAATTCACTATTGCCAGTTGCGAAATTGGCAAAATATCATGTTCAACTTCAAATTCAAACGTTTGAAGATAGCTATTCCATGGGGTGGGGGGGGGGTTAGAAAAACAAGGGAGGTAATTGTGTTATTATTTCCGGGGTCAAAGGATTTTTAAGTGGGAGAATAATACCTATGATCGTATAATAGTGACAACCTATTGAGCAAAAGACATAGAAATAATTATGTTTTGACTTTCTTAGAAAATATGAAATTATTGCTTTAACTTTCAGCTAATTGAGAAATGATTTTGGTAATAAATTTTGGTGAATGACTGGATTGAAGCAATAATAAATGGTCCTAATGGTCATTTTGAACAAATTCTAACCTGTGTCTCCATTCCTTGTTCAATCATCTTCTGAGCTTGTGCCTCTACTTCCTTTCTAGCTTGTTTACAGAATCTTCTATCTTGTTCTATTATCTCTATACCACTTAAATCAACGCCTTCACAAACATAATCTATAAAATATCATAATGAATATCTATACCACTTAAATCAACGCCTTCACAAACATAATCTATAAAATATCAATACCTATACCACTTAAATCACACATTTCCACAAACATAATCTATAAAATATCATAATGAATATCTATACCACTTAAATCAACTCCTTCACAAACAGGGGGGGTTGGATGGCTGAATGGTTAGCGTGCGCGCGCTGTATCATAAAGTCTGTCATTGAGTCGCCTGGCGTGGTTTCGAATCCCCGGTTGTACGAGACAAGGAGTAGGGTTGCCTGTCCAACCTCGTGGGTTTTCTCCGGGTCCTCCGGTTTCCTCCCACTGCTAAAGACCCCTACGCAAAAGCGAATTAATGAAATAAAATTAAACCATATGTTAGTCCCGAAATGACCTAGTTTGTGTCGAGTGGACGTTAAACCCCATTTCTCTCTCTCTCTCCCTTCACAAACATAATCTATAAAATATTATAATGGATATCTATACCACTTAAATCAACTTCTTCACAACAGAATAATCTATAAAATATCATAATGAATATCTATGCCACTTAAACAAGTATTATGTAAGAATTACATATTAGATAAAGAGAGAGAGAGAGAAATGGGGTTTAACGTCCACTCGACACAAACTAGGTCATTTCGGGATTAACATATGGTTCAATTTTATTTCAATAATTCGCTTGCGCGTAGGGGTCTTTAGCAGTGGGAGGAAACTGGAGGACCCGGAGAAAACCCACGAGGTTGGACAGGTGACCCTACTCCTTGTCACGTACAACTGGGGATTCAGATATTAGATAAACAGCTAGCCACTCATGCTATAATAGTTAGTTCCAAAATAGATAATGCAAAATAAATGTAGTGAGATTTCACTGATTGTAACCACTGTACTGGATGTTCGAAGCTTCTATCTGATTAAACTACAGATCTGACCATTTCCACTGTTGTATGAGCGGCTTTTGACCCTATGATTAATCAATTGATCGGAGCAGAACAGTAGCTGTTAAACCCGATTTCATTTCATACTGTGTTGTAAGAAATTCCTTTTGGCTCACTCAGTAGAAGTGTGTGAATTATCATGACTAAATGATTGAGACTAGTAAACCGTTGTTTGTCAGTGTTAGACAGCTCTACAAGTTCCATTAAAGATACATTATGGGAGATTAGATAAAGAGCTGGCGGTTCTCACTATAATACTTAAAAACTAGATAATGTAAAGGGAATTTGCTGAAAATTTCAGTCAAATTGATCAAATCTGAACAGAGAATTTAGCGGTGTATTAAAAAAAAACATGGTCTCGATTATCCATTTCTTGATTTAGTCATGAATGAGCGTCGAGCAGCAGATCGGATCCTAATCCAGTAAATATCGCAGGCTAGCAATGACATCGATAGTTGATTATGGTCTGGATAAGTTAATCAATGTCTAATTAATAATTTAGATAACATTTTAGGCTTAAACAAAGACCTGCAATAGGCACATTTAACTCTTGCTTAGTTATGTTTAATTTTGAAAAGTATATAAATTTGGCATCTAATAGTCGTTGTTCCAAATTAAAATTATTTTTAAACGAAGAGTCATTGTACTTTACCTAATTCATTTAAACTTTGAGCAGCTTTGGTTATTTCTCTAGAACCACCTTGCAACTGTCCGTGTAATCGTTTACTTAAATACATTATTCTTATAATTCTTCTCAATAGATCACACGTTTCCTGTAAAAAAAATAAACAAGAAAAATAGTTCAACAAAATATAAGGGTGACTATTCAATGTGTAAAAAAAAAAGAAATAGGTAAATCCATCAAAGAACATATGTGGCACTGGATCGGACATAACAATTGTTTCTGTTATTCAAAAAGAATATGTCAGGAATTAGAGTGAAACCCAAAAGGCAACTGGAGAAGTTAGTTGAACTCTAAAAGACTATCAGTATTCCTTGAGGAGAAGCAAAGTAAGCTGTTTCGGAGTGAAACTGTTGGAAAATTACTGTGCAGAGCATATGTTCCACTGGGAATGGAAAGGACTAAAGAAAAAGATAGGTTGCCAGGCAATGAAACATACGCCCACAGCAGCTAAATCGTCCGGGCAGTCAACAAGAGTTGTCGCATATTTTTACTTTTTTCGGTAATGAAACATTTATAGTACACTAAAATCTGATTAAGAGCAACAACTCAGAAAACCATTAGAATTTGTTTGGTTTTTATAAAGTTCTGCACCATGCTAACATTTTGTATACAAAACTTTTAATATCATTGATTTAGCTGTTCCAAGTCCTAAAAATTCATTGAAAATCAATATACTTGTTCCTCTCAAGATCTTAAACTCTGTGTATCAATCTGAAGTCAATTGGATGATTACTTTAGCCTTTAGAGCGTCACAAGATTTTGCAAAGTGATCAAGGGCCATAACTTTGGCAGTAATTATCAGAGATCGTTGAAAATCAATAAGATTTTTTGCCTCTTGATCTTAAACACTGTGTATAAATTTAGGGTCAATCGGATATTAACTTTGGCCTCTAGAGCGTCCACAAGATTTTTTGAATCAAGGACCATAACTCTGGCAGTAATTATAGGAAATCGCTGAAAATCAATAGGCTTCTTCGTCTCATGACCTTAAACATTGTGTATAAATTTAAAGTCAATCGGATATTAACTTTGGCCTCTAGAGCGTCCACAAGATTTTTCAAAGTGATCAAAGGCCATAACTCTTGCAGTAATTATCGGAAATCGTTGAAAATAAAAGGCTTCTTTGTCTTATGACCTTAAACACTGTGTATAAATTTAAGATCAATCAAATATTAACTTTGGCCTCTAGAGCGTCCACAAGATTTTTTGAAGTGATCAAGGGCCATAACTCTGGCAGTAATTATCGGAAATTGCTAAAAATCAATAGGCTTCTTCGTCTCATGGCCTTAAACACTGTGTATAAATTTAAGATCAATCGGATATTAACTTTGGCCTGTAGAGCGTCCACAAGATTTTTTGAAGTGATCAAGGGCCATAACTCTGGTAGTAATTATCAGAAATTGCTGAAAATCAATAAGCTTCTTCGTCTCAAGACCTTAAACACTGTGTATAAATTTACGACCACATTTAAATGTGGGCGTATAAAAAGGTGAAAAAAATGGAGTCTGCTTTACATTTCGACAACATGCAGCAGTGTACTATGAGCGAAATTCTGAGTGGACTGCGGTCAGGTGATATTTAAATTGCTACTGTACTAAAAGGTACACATGGGACCTTGGTTTTTTTTTTAGTTTTGTTTCTATCTCATCCGATCAAGTAGGCACTTTTCTTGTCAGGTCCTGACAAGAGGATCACTGACACCACTCTTGTTTCATCACTGACAAGAGGAAACCAGGTTGGACAATTTGGAGGACTGAATCTGCGACCCCCTAGTTAGTGAAGAGACAGAATACTTTTAAAAAGTGAAATATTACATGGTTATATTATAGATAAACAATAGTTAGTTGTCCGTTACATTTTATATCATTTTCCAAATCTAATAGGGGGGGTTGTTGGCCGAATGGTTAGCATGTGCACGCTGTATCATTGAGTCAACTGGCGTGGTTTCGATTCCCCGGTTATACGTAACAAGGAGTAGGGTCGCCTGCCCAACCCCCTGGGTTTCCTCCTCCCACCGCTTAAGATAGTGGAAAATGTGATAGTGAAGGGTAAAGTTATATTTCATTATGTACATAATAACAACACACACACACACACACACGTATTAGAAATACAAGCCACCCCTGAGACAGGAAAGAGACACGTAAAAACACCATCACGATAGTTGCTGGACATATATATAAAATTAACCCAACTTACTTGTAAATGTCGTAACTGTGTGGTTCTAGCCAGTATTTTGTTATAAGGTTCGGAAACTTTGGATCGAATTCTATCCATGGCAGCCAGTAAGGACTGTATCCTTGTCTGCATCATTTGAAGAACTCCTAAATAACAAAATTATTGAAAAAATCATACAATCACATCACTATATAACACTAATGTTGGGGGTCTACTGAGTACATGTATATCCATGAAATATTTCATGCATTAATAACTCTGTTGAAAGAAATGAAATGAAAATGAATTTGGATTTAAACTAAAGTCCTAGTGTTCTGCTCTGTCTGACAAGGCTAAGGAAGACAGGCATATGCCACACAGTGTGCTATGAGGGAAATTTTGCCCGGAAAGCGGTGGTACAACCACTCTAATATCAATTTTTTTTTACTTTCACCCTTAATGTGTACACAGGACCTTGGTTTTTCATGGTCCTTTGACAGGATCTCTATCATGCACCACTGACAAGGGGGAACCATGTGGAAAATCCAGTTGCACTAGCTTCGAGCCACCACTATTGAAAGAAATAACGTGAAGTAAAATTTTGGTAACAATTTACAAGTAGCTTCTACCCCATTCAGAATTGCTGTGAGTGAAATATATATATTTTTGCTTTATAAAATGAGGACGAGATGTTATTTCTACAGAATTTGTAAATTGAACAATATATCTTACCTTCCAAAGTTTCAACACTGGTTGCTTGTGATAACAGATCATCATGATGACTTACAATCTAATAAATAAATAAATAAATAAATAAAGCATGACAATTCATAAGAAGGCTCTAGAATTTGTGAGTATTGTCTGACAGTCGTTGAAATTGACCATCTGGAGAATTTACCTGTCAGTCAATTTACACACACCAAGAAATTAAAATTTCAAAGAATTTACCTTTAAACACAATAAATACAATTAACTGATTAGTGTTTATGTGTAAACTATTTAAAATGTATTTAAAAATTGAGATACTGCTAACAATTGTCATATTCGTTCAAAAAAACCCAAATCACATTGCTAATATGAGGTAAACAAATAATGTGAAAGCTCTGGTTCATACCTGCAGGCTGGTCAGAAATGTTAGAAGTTGATATTAGTTTTGAAAAATTTAATCATGGCAGTAGCACGTTCAGAGGAACATTGCTTTACATATATAAAAGGAATTTACCTGTGAATGTATTTCTCTATCTAGTAAAGAGATACCTTCTGCTAATTTACCAAGTTGTTCAGATATGGCAACAGTTTGTATCAATCTATTAGCATGAGCCTTTACATCAAACTCTTCATTCAAAAACTGATGAAATATTTCTGAAATCAAGATAAAAATCTTAATAGTATAATTGTACATCTAAAGTCCAACGAATAGCCAAACAACGTTTTCTGACAAACGTTAGCCGATGTGCATTGTATCATTAGCAAAATGCTGATCTCAACACAAAAATTGGTTCGCGAGGTCAAACTGTTTGATTTCAAAAACATATGGTTCAATTTTATTCTCAAAATTCGCTTTTTGGTGGTTTTACAGGTGACCCTACTCCTCGTCACATACAAGCGGGGAATAGAAATCACACCACTTGACCCAATGTCAAATTCTTATCATTTAACATCTGACCATTCTGCCACACGATCCCCCTGTTAACGGTCCATTTAAACAATAACTAAACATACATCTGCAAAGACTGATTGCATAATCTGAGTTTTCTATGATCAGTTTTGGACTTTATATCCTGAGGAAAGAGTAACACGCATACAATAGATTGTCCAATCTGTGCTATGTAGAATATCATGGATGCTTTGGTGGGGATATGCAGTCAAAAATTATCAAATGTCATTATCCTTAGTGATTTGTTCAAATCGCTTGAAATCAATAATAGCATTGCCTATTATTTATGGTCTGGCAACAAACCAGCTCCGTAGGGGAGAATAACATTACTGAGCTTGACTCATAAGAATTGAAAGACTCATAAGAATTTAAATGAGGTTTAATGGCCTACTGTTTTGCTCCGACTGGGCTCATGAAGACAGAGGAAAATTTTGCCCAGACAGCGACGCTATGGCCTACTCTTAAATTGAATTCCAACTGCCAAGGGATCTTTAATGTGCACGCCAATGTGTACATGGGACCTTGGTTTTTCGTAACTTCAAAATGACAAGACAACTGTCCTTGTCAGGCACTCCGTCCTGCACCACTGACAAAGGGAAACCATGCTGGAAAATCCCGATTAACTTTCTCAGCCAACACCCGGAGTGAACCCGCGACCTCCAGGCTAACCAGTCTGCGTCTTACTCACTGAGCCACCGTGACTCCTTGACTCATAAGAGTTTACAAGTCATTTAAACCAACGTTTATCACAGGATCAGTAGCAGGTTAATCACTATAAAGCTGAAGGCATTAAAACACAATTTATTTGGAAAACAATAACTGAGTTTATTTCACACTACGTTTGAACAAGCTGAAGGTGAAATAAAAGCTAAGAAAAATAAAATTTAAGCCTAACACATCCAGCTGTTGTTGCATGAATGTTTCCTCTAAATATGTCAATAGAAAAGCTCTCACAAATAAAATGAGTTCCGTAAATCAGGCACTCAGTGTTACAAATCTGCTGTATCTTAGAACAGTTGGAGACCAAATACTTGATCTACATATTCTACTTTGGTGTTTAAACTTACATATGACATGTTACCCTATCTGCGAGAAAAAAAGAGTGTTTGTTAGGGTTGGAGTTAAAGTTTACTTCAACATTCCAATGTAATATGGTTCAATTTTATTTCAATAATTCACCTGCATGTACCGCTGTCTAGGGGTCATTAGCAGTGAGAGGAAAATGGAGGACCAACCCAAATCCAAAACCCCCTCTAACTTAGGTTTGTGGCAAGACAACAGCTGACCCTCTCGACTTTGTCCCCAGGAGTAGTATCGCCTAATTGCCAGTCAGTGCCTGACCTTTTTTAAGTATCATCGGCATTAACCTACTTTAGATTGAAGTGAGTGTGACAAAGTGGGTCAGTCAACAGCTTCCTACAACCATCCCAGCGGTCATGAATAGGTTATGTGGTGGTGTGAGCTTTTTCTTACATAAATATCATGTCGACCCAATTTCTGTTAATTAGTTCTAGAGTTATGGCCCTTGTTTCACTTTCAAAAATCAATAGGGTTTGTCGTCTCATGACTTTAAAATGAAATGAAATGAAATAGGGTTTAAAGTCCTACTGTTCTGCTCCTAACCTGGGCTAATGAAGACGAGCATACTCCATACAGTGTGCTATGAGGGAAATTTTGCCCGGACAGCGGCGCTATGGCCTACTCTTATATCGAATTCCACACTGCCAAGGGATTTTTTACATGTACGCCAATGTGTACACGGGACCTCGGTTTTTCGTCCCATCCGACGACTAGACAGCTGTCCTTGTCTGGCCCTCCATCCTGCATCACTGACAAGTGGTAACCACGATGAAAAATCTAAATGAACTTTCACGACCAATGCAGGAATCGAACACCCGAACTCCAGGCTAGCGAGCCAGTGTCTTATGGCAGTATATTGGACTCAAAATTCTAACATGCTATCGTCTAATTTCTAACTTCTATTCATGTAATTTCTAACTTCTATTCATGTAATTTCTAAATTAAGACAATGTATAATCCAATTTCTTTTTTTGTTCAGTGTAAATTTTAATTCTATTTCATCTTATTTCTATTATTTAGATGGAAATGCCTTTTTCATTGAGGCTTTACATGTTAAGCATGAAAGTCAAACAAATTTAGAATTTTGATACTTCTACTTAGCAACCATCATTATGACGTCGTTTGGTGTCGCCACCATTATGTTGATACCAACGACTCGCACTCGGCAAACCTCAACAGATTCCAGTAGCCTACCCTACATCTAATCTCGGCTGTATGACAAAGTCCGCCATTAGAACTACTTTCAAGTTCCCGGATTACAATGGCGTTGTCCATGACGACCAATGACGTCATTGATGACGACGTATTTGAAGAATGTTTTATCTTACAAAATTTTCAAAGTTTGAAGCTGTTTTTCTTTCAAGTTTATCCAATTTTCTTTAGACAAGGACAAATTTGCACTGAAAATTCTACACACTCTTCGAACGACGCAATTTTGAGAACTTCTTTCTAAACGCGGCCAAGTTTCCCTTATAAGTAAACCGGTGCCGCATCGCAAATGTATAGGCATAGGTACATATCACTTACTGTCATACAGCCGAGGCTAGATGTAGGGTACCGGAATCTGCCGAGGTTTGCCGAGTGCAACGACTCGCTCTTCTTCAGGTTGAATGGTTTGGCGGAGTGTTGAAATTGAAAACAACATCGAACGTGACATGGTTTGCAAATTGAAATACTATTTCAAATATAAGCTAAACCGCAAATGTTGTTTAGCTTGTATTTGAAATAGTAGGCCTATTTGTCAATCATATCACGTTCGATGTTGTTTTCAATTTCAGCATCGATTATCGGTTCGGCGGTTGTACGTGACAAGGAGTAGTGTGGCCGGTCCAACCTCGTTGGTTTTCTCCGGGTCCTCCTGGTTGCTCCCACTGCTAGACCCCTCCTTGCAAGCGAATTATTGAAATAAAATTGAACCATATGTTAGTAACGAAATGGTCTAGTTTGTGTCGAGTGGTCGTTGAACCCCATCTCTCTCTCTCTTCGTCTGGAAATGAAATGGGGTTTAACGTCCTACTGTTCGATTCCGAACTGGATTAATGAAGACGGGCATATGCGCCATACAGTGTGCTATAATGGAAATTTTGCCAGGACAGCGGCACTACGGCCTACTCTTATATTGAATTCCAACTGTCAAGGGATCTTTTACGTACACGCAAATGTGTACACGGGACCTCGGTTTATAGTTCCATCCCATCGACTAGACAGCTGTCCTTGTCAGGCCCTCCGTGCTGAAATTGAGAGAGAGAGGGGAAAAGAGAGAGAGAGAGGAGGGGGGGGGGGGGTCAACGAACACTCGACACAAACTAGGCCATTTTGTTACTAATATATGGTTCAATTTTATTTTAATAATTCGCTGGCGAGGAGGGGTCTAGCAGTGGGAGCAAACGGGAGGCCCCGGAGAAAACCAACGAGGTTGGACCGGCCACACTACTCCTGGTCACGTACATCCGCCGAACCGGGGAATCGATGCTGAAATTGAAAACAACATCGAACGTGATATGGTTGACAAATACTATTTCAAATACAAGCTAAACAACATTTGCGGTTTAGCTTATATTTGAAATAGTATTTCAATTTGTAAACCATGTCACGTTCGATGTTGTTTTCAATTTCAACACTCCGCCAAACCATTCAAACTGACAAAGAGCGAGTCGTTGGTATCAACATAATGGTCCCGATCACACGGTGGAGACACCAAACGACGTCATAATGATAGTTGCAAAGTAGAAGTATCAAAAATCTAAATTTGTTTGACTTTCATGCTTAACATGTAAAGCGACAAGAAAGTAGACATTTTTCGTCTTATAATAATAGAAAGAATATGAAACAGAATTAAAATTTACACTCAACAAAAAAAGAAGTTGGATTATACATTGTCTTAATATAGAAATTACATGAATAGAAGTTACAAATTACATGAATAGAAGATAGAAATTAGACGATAGCATGTTCGAATTTTGAGTCTAATATTCTGCCATAGTGTCTTACCCACTTAACCACATGATCCCCCTCTCATGACTTTAAACTCTGTAAATAAATACAAGTATATAAGTCAATCGGATGTTATCTTTGACCTCTAGAGCGTCCACAAGCAATTTCGGATGCCAAAATATGATCACATTCCAAATTATATCTTGATTATTTCATTACATAACTGCCACTGCATTCACTACATTGTATCTGAGCCCTGTCCTACTTGTACAGTTATATTAATTATTAGATTGCTCCCAGGATCAACATACCGGTACATGTATCAGGTAGGACTCATAGGAGCGTAAAAAACAAATGGGATAATGGTCTTCATGCAGTCAGCACATGCCTGCATCCATCTTATTAACGGCATTGGTTTGTTTTTTGGGGGTTTTTTACAAGATTTTAGATCTCAACAGGGACAGTTGTCATTGGGATAGGGGCTGTGAATTTTTTTTCCATTCTCCCATTTCTACTCTAGCCTGGGTCTGCCTCTAAATGACTGGCTCCTCTTGGCAAGTTTTTTATATAGGAAACACTTGTATGTGATAACACACCAGTTGGAGGCATACATTAACCCTCACACTCATAGTACTGAATACACTTAATCATCCAATGAAGCAGAGGTGAACATTGATAATGAACTACCATTTGTACCAATAATGATACCCAGTGGTTGAGAATGTAGTTCAAAACCAAAGGCTACACCAAATAATCACAAGTAGGTATAGGGGGAGACTTTATTTGAAATTAGTGCCCACATGACAGATCTTCCCTTTTAAATGATTCAATTAACAATAACAACCCAAAATGCTTTGCACAATATGATTTTACCCAAACAAATTTCAACATTAATGCAGAATCTTTGCAAATTGACTATGCTGGTGTACCTGCTTCATCTGAGATATTAAATGAAATGGGGTTTAACGTCCCACTGTTCTGCTCTGATTGGGCTATGAAGACAGACATAGGCCATACAGTGTGCTATGAGGGAACTTCAGCTCGGACAGCGGCTCCACGGCCTACTCTTATATCCATGGCAAGGGATCTTTTATGTGCACGGCTGAGGGTAACATAATAGAACAGCGACATATATTGTAGAATACTTTCTTCATATGGTGCCAAAACATCTGTGGAGCTGACAAAAGCCAGAGTGATAATTTGTTGGGTTTTTTTATTAAAAATATCAATATGTACAATATGTTACAATAGGTGTTAAACACACAATTCTTTTTTTATAATTAGTTCAATTGCGATTGATGTGGGAAACTGAAATGTCATTAATTTTTCAATTTACTTATTTTATCTTTTTAACTTTTTTAAGCATCTAAGGTGCTTTATTACAGTGTATATGAGCATAATCTGTATGATGAAGAATAAAGATCAACTAAACCCAGATGAGGTTTCACTGTCCAATATCATAGTCCATTTTTCAGAGGTTCACTAATATAAATAAATAAGTGTCAATGCACTGGTTCTAGTTAGTGTACCTGTTAAGCCCGGACTAGATTCTGTTCTACTAGAGTACTAGAAAAAGTACATGTAGAAGTAGAATTTGGATTACTTTTCAAGAGATTATTTAATCCTCCACAATTATAATATTGTCTATTATTTCTTCACTTAAAATGACAATTTTCTCAGCAAAGATTCCGTATCATGTATATATATGGAAAATGAGTTGTTATTCTGTAGTCCTTCATTTACTAAACAAAATAATATAACTCGGGATGAATTCATACTGAAGTTTGACGATAATTCTTTGTCTCTATAATTTTTTTTCCACACATAGCACAAATTCCTTTCTTATATGCACATCCTTGACAATAGTGTGAACCAGCTTGATGGACAGAGGATTTGCATATCCTGCATTTTCCAAACTCTCCGTATGGTGAAAACCTGTTCTTCTTTGATGACAAGGCCTTGTTTTCATTCAGTCTTCTTCCACCTCCCTCTGTTGTGTTGCGAGCACCTGACTTCCATGGATCTGGTGTTATGACTTTACCTAATTTCTTCTCACACTTTTCACAAACCATTTTATTAACAATCGATAATCCGTAGGATTCTAAGTTAGTTGTATCTTATGTTCTTTGAAATTTACTATATTATTAGATACATCGTAATGTAGTCGTAGTAAACAACATGGCCGAGTAGCGATGTCCGATGAACCACGTGACATCACAATAGCCTCGTTCAACCACACTTCGAATAGAAGTGCACATTGAACAGTTTTATTTGTTAGTGGTTGAGCGAGACTAATCTGTCAATTTTGTAAACATCCGGTTATACACAAGCACATGTTTGTTGCAAGACTGGCGATGGCTTCAAATTGATATTAAAAACGAAATCGAAGGACTGGAGACAATAATGCCTCGATTCGATAAATATAACCCTTCTAACCATAGATACATGTAATACCGTAAATATGTTCTAACATTATAGTTATATCGAAATACGGGCTAAATGTTTAACCGTTATATTTAGCAAACTGATTGAGTGATTCATGTTGGTTAACACAACATTACTACCAGTAGATCTTTTTAAAAAAGCACATTAGAATTCTATTTATGTGTATTTATCATGATAAAAGCAGTAAGTTAGGTTATGAAATATCAAAAAGGGGATGGTATTTATAAAGATTAAATTAAAATATTAAATAATTGTTATGATCAGTTATGAATTAAAATAAATGTGGTGTCAGTTTTACTATTTGTTTACTATTACTTGATTTGTTTACTATTATAAATACTATATTTATTTTTATTATAGAGCAGCTACATGTAGCCTATTCTTAAAAATAAAGAATCCTTTCATAAAAATAATACCATTTAGTATTACAACTTTAGGACATTTAATGCAATGTTCGGTTCAGACGGTATTGATTAAATTAAAGATGCCTTCATTTTTTAATGTTTCGTATTTTGAAACTAATATACTACCATTCATTACAGCATGGTAAGTGAATAACTTGATGGCAAGCTCTTTATGCTAAGACTAAGCAATTTGATGATTTGGAATACCATAACCATTTATAACCGAATTTGAATCTTCAAATTTAACATGTGAATCTGCTGAGACTGAATGAAACTTAAGGAACACAATAACTCTACTTAGTAGAGTCTAATGAGCATTGTGTAGTCTAGTAAGTCGAGTCAATTGCTTAGCAACCTAGCGGATATTGAGAATATGCAAAATTGAAGCTGAAAGTGTGCGATGTGAGGCGGTGACAGTGTAATGATTGAGTCTGTTTTTTTTAGGTTTGACATTCGACTATCTAATATAAGAGATAAGGTGGCTATGAAGACCTGGTTATCCCGTATGTCAGTGACTAGTTTCGTTTGCATTATAGTCCAAACCTTGACTCTCATACAAATAAACCATTTGGTACTATTTCGTACCTATATCATATCATACCCCTCGGGCACCATGTTGAATCACACAGTATTTAACGTTCTAAAACCTAACTACTTTATGGAATCAACGACAAATCTAAACTTGGGTACTCCAACCATTTTTATTTTTGTATCTATACATCTAAGTGGTGTGCCTTGGAACCATTAAACTCTTTCTGTATTCGGTAATTGTGAATAAATAGTTGTTATTGTTACAGTATCGTGGTTACTCTTAAATATGGGTATTCATGCATGCAATAATTATATGCTGCAAAGGGACTAGGCATCGGTGTCAAATGGAAACCTTTTACGAAGTTAATGTCATTGAACTAATCTTCGCCTGCCAGTGCTCGCTACCAACAAGTACCTTGAATAAGGTCGATGATGAGTATTTCCTACTTAGACTAAGCAATAATAAGCCATCTGATAGAACGCGATAGTCTGATTCCAATGATATCAATACCACAATTAAGTTTGATAAAGCATTCTCTTCTCAAGTATAACAAAACTGTGTCTGAAAAACGACACCAAGAATTATAGGTAGCAATGTCCTTTATCACGTCAGCTAAATTTTTGCTTCAAGTTGTGTTTCAACAAAATGGACTTCAAATTAGACTTCTCCACAGACTCAATAGAACGTCCATATCACTTCACTATGATGAACAACTCGTGAACACATTGTTCTTCAAAATACATTTTTATATCAAGCAGGATACATCGTAAATACAACAGTTTATAACAGCTTTGATATAACAGATATACATGTAACCACAAGCATGAGTCAAAAATAATACACCTTTCGGTCTCCAACTTGCTTTAGACAGAGTGGCTAACTTCTGAAACGCCACAAACTGTCCCTCTAGGAACCCTGAATGGTACTTGAGATTTCTAAATGAGCATCTCTCTATTAATACACTCTCAACCAGAAATGTGTCACTAAATACCAATTACTTGATTGGTTAACTTGAGGATACATTATGGGAGATAAGATAAAGAGATGGCAGTTCTCGCTATAATAGTTAAAAACTAGATAGTGTAAAGGTAATTTGCTGAAAATTTCAGTCAAATTGATCCACTATGAGCCAAGAAAGAAGCCGGTGAAATTTTTGCATAGTCTTGGTTATAATTACTAAAATCATTAATATAAACAGCATAGTCTCGATTATCCACTTTTTCTGATTTAATTATCTTTGGCCGTTAGCGGCATGTAGGAATCTAATCCAGCCTACATCGAAGGCTAGCCTTGACATCGAGAGTTTATTATGGTCTGGATAAGTTAATTAATGTCTTATTGATAATTTAGATAACATTTCAGGCCTAAAGAAAGACTTGTAATAAGCAGATTTTGCTCTTGCATAATGCATGTTTAATGTCAGAAATATGCATGGTATTCACCATATTTGTCAAACCAGCTCTGACATGATGTCTAGTACATTCCACTTATTTAATAATAATAATAATAACTAGATCTGCATAGCAGATATCAAAGCTTTCATATAAACTTCAAAAGGGGTTATTAGAATCTATGAATCATCAACCACTCTGACGGATGTAGAAAGGAATATATTGTTACTAAATCTGTTGTACTGTTTCTTGTTATGGTAAAGAAAACATGAATACAACTATGAGATTTGTATAGAATTGGCATTAATCAATATATTTATTGTTTAATGCTACATGTATATTATAGATACAAAGTGAATTAAATGAACCCAATTACATGTACTTTATATAAGCAATGTTTTTTTATTCATCGTTACTTTGAAATCACATTATTTTCATTGATGATAAAAAGGTTGTATTTGTACCGAATCCAAAAAGTATGTTGTATGACATTGCATTATCTGTACCAATTATTTATTTGCAAACCAATATACAATGTTTATTTCTACTCCAATATATTTGTTTCAACCCATGATAGTTTATTCACTCTTCTCACTTAAATACAAGAATAACACACGATTAAATTACTGAAACAAGTAATGCTGGTAGATTATAATTTGATATTGTATACCATTTACTCTCTGTTAGATAAGGCGACGTGGTAATCTGTTAGCTAAACATACATGGAAGTATATGTTAGATAACTACAATTTATGATATATTTTAAACCAAGGAAGTGGCCTTTCTAAAAATAAAAAAAAATAAAGGAAAATATATTTCATACAATTGTTATACTGTTACTGTTATCGTGAAGAAACATGATTGTTTATTTAATGTTGTTTATGACAAACATGTAATCATGTACATTTTTTAAATAAGAACAATTATGCTACATGTATGAATAACTCTCAAAAATTATGTTTTCATCAATCCAAGTATTTTTTTATTTGTATTACTTGATTTATACTGAATAAAGATTACACAAACATACAAAATGGTGTTGGCTGTGTGACTGAATTCCTCGTTGAGAAGTGGTATCGGGTGTCCCATAGAGAAGAAGCAAACCCTCCTTGTGATACACTTGTGAACATTTTAAAAGACCCATTTCGCTGTGTTCCAGAAAAATCCCCATTATAGCTAGTGCATTACATGGTTGTTGTTGGGGGAAAGGTGGGTCTTTTCTATTGGCAATGATTTACTTTTTATAGGCCCACATTGAAATGTGGTCGTATATTGTCGTCGCCCCCCTTTTGCTGTTAATATCCGATTGACTTTAAATTTATACGCAGTGTTTAAGGTCATAAGACGAAGAAGCCTTTGATTTGCTCTGCCCAGGCAACGTTCCTGTGCTCCGATTGCCTTCAAATATGCACAGAATGTACCTTGGGATTCTAGCTATCACATATTAAAAATAGAAGAGTGTTGGATTCCGAGAACGTTCAAAATAAATTCAAAACCCGCCCCCAACAATCAAAGGTTTTTTGCTTAAAAAATTGCCGTATTTTATCGAATTTTTATTGTTCTTGATATCTGAGGATTTTTTTTCAATTTAGTATGTGATAAATATCATCGCGGCGCAGCCAACCGCTAGAAATTCCAGAGATTTGGACCACCGGAATGATGCCT
The DNA here is from genome assembly GCF_932274485.2 of Patella vulgata. Classification (NCBI taxonomy): domain Eukaryota; kingdom Metazoa; phylum Mollusca; class Gastropoda; family Patellidae; genus Patella; species Patella vulgata. Next base: position 14,970,468 of record NC_065885.2, read on the forward strand.
CAGCAGTCAAAAAAGGTCAAAATAGGCGATTTCGGTTTCTAGTGTCGATACATCGTTACGGTCATTTTAAAAAATTGTCTTTTAAGGATAATGTGTATAGTACCAGTACCTATCACATACGGAAGAGGCGATAAAATCTCTTTGCATTTGCAATTTCAAAATTAATTAAAACCAATATTAAATTCCGAAAATCGTTTTTTTGCTAAAACTCTTTTTTTTTAATGGGATCAAAATGGGGGTAAGGCACAGAGTCCGGGGTGGTAATGGACGTATTGTGTCCAAATTTCATGGTTTTCGGACAATCGGTGCCGGTGTCACGGCGAAATTCCACTTTTTTCCCCTCATGGAAGCCGTAAATTGACTTAGAAAAAAAACGACGAAAGGCAGGTGACAAGAACAAACGACTTGAACGAATGCAGGTATCACCTTGAAATTTTCAGGGTACCTAGGTACCAACGTGAAAAGTTGCTCGCCGGAATTTAGTACTCATGGTACCTTTGGTTCCAGCGTAGCGCATGCGCGAAGTCAAATCCAGCTAAACTCGAAAACAACCTTGTCGGCACGGAAAACATCAAAGGAGAAATTCGAATAAAAAATGATACAATGATTTCACACAACAGGCCAGCTATTAGCCTCTCGATTGACAAGAGTTTCATCGCCCTCCATTCATTATAACCAATGTCATCGTGCCCTAAAGAATCAACAAATCAGCTTGCTTATCTCTGCTTACCCTAGGCAAAAAATGCTCATCTTTGAACTCAATCATGACATTGACCTAGTGAACGCCTACACCAAGTTTGAACATTCTAGCTTAATTAGAAGGAGAGTTCTTGTGTTCCAAAGTCCCGGCCCTTCAAATTGCTTCTATTTTTCATTTTCAATTCAAAATGGTGACCATCACGTGACCGAAATCAAAATTCTGATCCGATAGATTTTTAGGTATTCCTTCCAGGATTCCGAAAATATGACGACCGAGTCTGTAAGTAAAATAGCAAAAAAGCCTTTTTGATTTTTCACGTTTAAAGATGGTGGCACTTCCGGTTCGATCGACAAACTCCATATTTTGTGTACGAATCAGTAATTACTTGTCTAGTATCGAATTTTTTTTTTAGGTCATTCTGACCTATATTTCGACGATTTTTTTGAAAACTTTGATCCTTAATTTCACCAAGGGGAGATAATTTAGAAAATTTCCAAGGACATCATTGAAGTCGCATTGGCAAGATCTACTAACATTCTAAATTTCACGAAAATCGCACAACTATTAAAGAAGTTGTCAAATTGGTAATAACTTCCGGTTCGAAATGACAGCGACGAATTTTCGAAATGCCAAAATCCGAAATTGCAGATTTGAAGTAAATGTTTCAAGATACTCAAAGAAAAAAGAATTAGTAAAATAGGTCAAATAGTCACAGAGTTACAGCATTGTAGGTCAAATGCATTCCTTCGTAAAATTCGGTGATTTCGGATTCGTAAAACGTTTTGAAAATATATTTAATCAACAGCCACCACCCATTTTTGGGGGGATAGGTAAAAGTTTCAGAACGATCCTATGGTTAGATTCTGAGAAATCCGATTTGTGGACAAAACACAAAAAAAAAATAACAATAATAATCTTAACAGAAACAATAAGCTTTCATATGTAATATGAAAGCTTAATAATAATCGTTTTCTATAGCGCTGAACATTCAGTCAGTCTGACTGCTCTGTGGCGCTTTACAATGTAGATATGATTATAAAAAACAAAAACAAGCATACATGTATATACAAATAAACAAAAGAATACAAAGGAATAGTTACAAAATACAAATGGAAAGTGAAGCATTTAAATTATTGTTTAAAAGTTTGGGTAAAAAACAGGGTTTTTAAACGTCGTTTAAATATAGCTAAGTTTGGACTATTTTGGACTTCCAGAGGCAATTTGTTCCACTCTTTTGGTGCTGCGTACGCAAAAGCTCTCTCACCAAATTTTGACTTCTGTACTGGGCATACAAGTTGGTTTTTATGAGATGAACGTAAGGAACGAGAAGGTGCATATTGTTTAATCAAATCGGATAAATAGGATGGTGCCAAAGGATCGTTTAAACAGTTGAAAGTGATTGTGTTAATTTTGAAAATGATGCGTTGATTAACCGGTAGCCAATGTAACTGTTTTAGAACAGGTGTAATATGATCAGATGGTTTGGTGAGAGATACAATTCGAGCTGCTTTATTCTAGATTTTTTGTAGCTGACTTACAAGAGTTTTAGGAAGAGAATACAATAATGAATTACAATAATCTAAAGATGACATAACAAAAGCGTTTATTAACATTTTAGTGGCATCAAGGTCAATATAGGATCGAATTTTGCCAATGTTATACAGGTGAAAGTTCGCCTTTTTGCACAGTCTTGATACATGGGTTTTCATATCTAAGGACGAGTCAAAGAACACACCAAGATTTCTGACACAGTTGGATGGGGTTGTTGCTGTGCTTCCAATAGTCACATGGTTGATGTCAATGTTCTTTTTATTCCCGATTATTATATTTTCTGTCTTGTCATCGTTTAATTTCAGAAAATTGCAGTGCATCCACATTCTAATTCGTTCAATGCATGCTTCCAGTTCTGATATAGTGGTATCTGGTGAAGGATCAAGTTCAACATATAACTGGGTATCATCCGCATAGAGGTGGTAATTAAGACCCATCTCACGGATGATATCTCCAATTGGTGCAGTGTATGCTGTGAACAAAATCGGCCCCAATACGGATCCCTGGGGAACACCAAAGTCAAGGACTTTAGGCATTGATTGACATGCGTCAATAACAATACTCTGCTGTCTTCCACTCAGATAGGACTCAAACCACTTCAGTGCATCTCCGGATATACCATATCGAGTTTCAAGTCTCCCGAGTAAGATTGATTGATCTATCGTATCAAATGCCGCACTCAAGTCCAATAAAACTAGCGACACTGGTTTCCTCTGATCCAAGCTACATACGATATCATTGTGAACACGAAGTAAGGCGGATTCCGTACTGTGCCATTTTTTGTATGCTGATTGAAATTTTTCTTGGAGATTGTTTTCACACAAATGATATTTAAAACGATTAAGGACAATTTTTTCTATAATTTTCGAAATGAAAGATAAATTCGACAAAGGTCGATAATATTTTAGCACATTAGGATCAAGGGTTGATTTTTTAATGAGGGGTGTCACATGGGCTGTTTTAAGCGTTTCACAAACTTCTGCGCCTACTAAAGACGTGTTCACGATTTGGGTGATCACTGGAATTAACTCCACTTCAGACTTCTTTAGTATCCATGTTGGCAGAGGATCGAGGGAACATGATTTTGAGGCTGATCTCTGAATTGTTTCTCTTATCTCATCTTCTGTTGCTAGACAAAAGCTCTCAAGCGTGCAACCTTCAAACTTTTTCTCATTGAATATGTTTGTTGGTTTATTTACACTGAGTCCTTGTCGAATGGTAGAGACTTTGTCGTGGAAAAATTCAGAAAATTGATCTAATAGGCTAGCATCATTTTGAACCGATGGCAGAACCTTTACTTCTCTTGGTTTTAGCAGACTGTTTGTAATTTTGTAGACTTCACGTGGATTATGCTTGTTTGATAACAGGCAGTCCTTAGTGAAGGATCGTTTAGCCAAGTCAATTAAATTATTAGTGGTAGTTCGAGCCTTATTGTAAATTTGTCTGTGAATTTCCAGATTGGTTTTTCTCCATGTTTTCTCGGCCTTCCTGCGTTTAACCTTATGATCACCTATTTCGTCAGTGTACCATTGTTTATTAGGCCGAATAATGATTTCTTTTGTTTTCAGTGGAGCATGTTTTTCCAGTATTTTGGAAAGAACGTCATTATAAACATCCACTTGTTGGTGGGTATCCGGCTTGGTGGCAATGGTACTCAGAAGTAATGAATTATTACTATCACTTCTAAATTTATCAATAGAAATGTTTTTTGTTTTTCTGAAACTTATTGTCCTCTTTATTGGTTCAGGTTTAGGAAATGAAAGATGGCAGAATAAACTGTAGTGATCAGATATCTGATGATCAACAACATCACATGCTTGAATAATGGAATCATGTTCTCTCGTTATCACGAGATCAAGAATATGATTATGTCTATGGGTTGGCACATCCACATGCTGTTTTAAACTAAATGCGTCTAACAATAGTAAAAATTTCTTAATGTTCGAATCATTGGCTTTATCAACATGAAGATTGAAATCTCCAAGAATTAGTAAATGTCCAGGTCCAGTATTCAGATTATTGAGTAGTTCAGTAAATTCTGTCAGGAAATCCACAACACTTGTTGAAGGAGGCCAATATATTGACACTATTCTTACATGATTCTTGCCAAGGAGTAGGTTTAATTGTAGTATTTCAAAAGTTGAAAATATGTTTTTTGTACTTACTCGGGAAACTTTTACAGACTTTTTGAAGAGACAAGCAATTCCACCTCCTTTAGAATGTTTTCTATTTTCAAATATTGAGTCAAAGTTGGTAGGAACTAATTTGTTGATGATAACTGTGTCTTCATTGCGAATCCACGACTCAGTTGCAATAAATAAATCCACATCATTATCAACAACATATTCATTCAGTTCATCAGTTTTATTTCGGACAGACCTGGTATTCAATATACATAAACTAAACTTTTCAGAATTTTTCTCATTTTTCACTTTCTTTGTTGGAGCACTTAGGGTCAGATCAATTAAGTTATTAAAATTAACACTTTGGTTGGTCTTGACAATAGGAACTCTTTCACTAATGACTGTCTTAATTGATCTTTGTTTATTCTTGCCAGCTCTACATCCCCTCGGTCTTAATTGACTGGACAAGAACAATGGTTGTGTTGACGAGTATATCATGTCACTGTAGCAAATCTTGGTCCATGAAGAATTTTATTTCACAATAAAGTGAATATGAATAATAAAAGTTACCAAAACTACCGTATGAATTAATCTTTTTCTGAATTTTTTTCGCGAAAGTTGTTTCTTGTACCGTGATACAGCACCAGTCCAAAAATCACATAAATCCAAATCCTTGTTCACAACAATAATTAGCAAAAACACAGAGCAACATAAAACATGTGCTGCCCTTAGGGCGCTCTAAGGAGCGATTACGGTATCAGTTCTATAACCACAAATGGGAGTACTAACCAGTACATGTATATGCAATGAGTCTTTTTAATTAGAAAATGTAATGAAATGAAACTTTACATGATGTCCTCCTATCTAACTAAACTTGTATACAAGTTTAAGTGGTCTAGATCATAAGGTTTGTCATTGATTCAAGTGGCATAGTTTCAATGCCATTTTTGTACGTGATAAGGAATAGGGTCAGCTGCTCAATTTTTTGTTTTTCTCTCATCTCTGGTTTTCTCCAACTGCTAATGACCCCTAGGTGCAAGATGAATTATTGAAAAATAATGTGTACCATATGTTAGTCCCGAAAAGACCTAGTTTTTATTAAAGTTTTATTTCTTCACTCTCTATACATGTATGTAAAATGCAATATGGATTTTATACCAGACTCCTGACCTGACATCTCAAGAAATACCATATGGGGTTCATTTGTGATTTGGGAATGAAAATAGATGAATAATAAATTGAGCAAGAACAGAATACTACTTTAAACATGTGTTGACTTGCCTTGTTATGATCTTCTGAATTTGATTTCTGTCCTAACTTTTTGTAATGTTTTGTATAAAATAGTTTCGATAATCCAGACTTATCAATCTGCTGAAGAACAGCCAGAAGACTAATTTCAAACCAAGGGCCCGTAACCTATTTTGTAATTTAAAACGTCTGTGTAGGGTAGGTAAATGCTTGGTTGTTGCATACGATTGAAGTTATAACTGTTAATTATGTTTACACTTAAAAGGAGCTAAATCGCTAATATTTGGGAACTAGAAATAGACACAAATGGGTCGTAACGCATATAATAATGTAATATGAATGTATATAAACTGATTTACATTCAATTGTTTCTGTTTTTACTGTAGTTTCTAATCAGTTATAATGTTTGGCGAAATACGCCAGGAATCTTAATCGAATGACAATCTCTAGTGTCTGGTTATTCCAGTCTACACCAAAGGTATTTGTTGAGCACATGCTCTCCAGATAAGTATATGGCATCACCGTTCAACATGACTTGAGAAATATGTCTAGCCTCGTTCTTCAAGTCCATTGTTACAAATGGTGCTGAAAAGCATTATAGTACACGATTTGTGTACCAATGGTAAAATGTATATTTTGTCTTAAATACTGGATATCAGAAGCCTATCTTTTCCTGGTAAGATCACAACATCAATCAATCACTTGAATCAATGTTGATTTAAATTGACAAATTATTTTTGTGTTTTCAATATCGAAGACTTTGGATGTTATTGAGTGAGAGACTTAGCTACTTTAAATAGTTATAGAAGTGTTATAACTTTTTAAATGGAGATAAACATGGGGGAAAATGAAGTGAGGCTTGTTATATAGGAATATTATGCCATGATTATCGAAAAGTCTTTAGCTACACGCAAAGACTGAAACTGCCAGTTCACTCAGATTACATGTCATTTGGGACTCACGTCATTTGGGACTCGCGTCATTTGGGACTCAAAAAAATATGACCACGACATTTGGGACTCGGGTATACAACGTTTGGGACTTTGGTATACGTTGTTTGGGACTCGGGTATACGACGTTTGGGACTCGGGATAATTTATTAGAAATAGGCCAATTCAAAACACGAAAGAAAATATTTATTAACATGAAACACGTGGTTAGTAAAAGGCTTAACCAAACGATAAAACATTAGTTGCAGTTTGCACTTACAGTTCTTTGATAATCATCGTCATAAAAGTTATATATTTATTTAAAACGAATAATATGCTGATGAATTTATTTGAAAATGACCTACACAAAAAACAAAATAAATATTTACACGACATGCAATCTTTTTTACAAGCCCCTAGAAATTGTGTTAAAATGATAATCCGTGAGCTGCACGTTGACATGCTTGTCGTAGATGGCAATACCAATCGATAAATTAGTGCGTACAAGGCAAAGTTTTTTTGTGGAAAATATAAGAAATGGCAACGATCAAAGCGGGATAATTAAAGCTGATTAACTGATAATCCCAATGTTATTGCATTATATTCAAAGAAACCTAACGGTTCTTTGGTGGATGAGGAAAAACGTGAGTTGTCAATCATCGAGAATGGCGGCTGTATGTTGATTGCAGTTATACCGTTTCACGAAAAAACATTAGCAGTGGTCGGTCAATCAAGCTCGTTTACTATTTGATAAAAGAAAAACAACGAAGTATATACACAAATTTTCAACAATATATTATTGTCAAGTTTTATACTCGCAGATAAAAGTAAAACAAAACAAAGGAGAAGTTTTATACTCGCAGATAAAACAAAACAAAGGAGAACTAGCAGTGTTAATCGCGGTCTCAACAATCGCCGATCAACTTAATAAAACCGAAAACGAAAGACATCTAAGGCAGCTGTTACTATATAGTATATATCTCATAAATAAATAGTCCCAACTGTCGTATATATTACTATATATCTCATAAATAAATAGTCCCAACTGTCGTATATATTGAGTCCCAAATGTCGTTTGTGTTGAGTCCCAATTGACGCCAATCAAGTCCCAAACGTCGTCAACTGAGTCCCAAATGTCGTTTATGTTGAGTCCCAAATGACGCGAGTCCCAAATGACGTGATACCTTCACTCAGTTTTTGTTAGTGATTGGCATGAATCTTATTTTTTTTCTTTCAAAAACATTTGCAATGCTAAATTTTGATCAGATATGATATGTGGTGGTGGTCATGCATATTGTAACAATATTGTACAGTTTATAATTTGCATCAATCACGCTACTAATTGTAAAAATAACAAAATTACCATCAGTATCCAAAACTTCCAACACATCACCTTCCATCTTGAATCCGGAATTTACCGAAGTTTACGTTATAGTGTTCTTTTTTTGGAAGAAAACTGTAATAATTCTTAAAAATATATTTTTACAATATTATATTGATCTATGATTCCGAAATTATCGGCTTTCATATCCTGGCTTCTATATGTTGACAGATCTATGTCAAAATTTATATACGGAAATGTACGAAGAAGAAGTGAAGGTCAATGTAAACAGGAAGTTAAAATAAAAGTAGACAATTAACACGTGTGACGTGTGTTTTTAGAACAGCTCTAAATTTATAATACAAAACACAGATGAAACAGAGCACATTGTACTCATTAGTGATGGAGTGAACGAACGAGGGTAAAGACATAACAAAGCGATACAGTACATTGTATTCGCGAATTTCAATCCATTCCTCCGGAAAATTTTTATTTAGACCTACTCTAGGAATAGGTGCAAATTATAATTTATTTTCAAGTTGTAAAATCGTGACACAGATTGAAGTTTTAATCAAAATGGTTTGCAGATGTTAGTATAAATATTTTACACTATGTTAGGGTTAATTTTATTAATAGAAGAAAGAACTGGATTTAAAAATGACCTCACAGCTTACATGTTCAGTTGAACCATGACTGCAGTATCAGGCAGTTGTTCAGAGGGCTAGGAGGTCAGAACCACCCACATATTTGTTATCTTACATTCATCCAAATAATGCTCCACTGGGCCACTCCACTATAATCTTATAAATATTGCCACAGCTAGCGCTTCTGATTTTATAAGATTTTCCGGTAATCACTTAGACTTCACACGCCAAACTTGATGCTTTCTTCACCCAAACCCAGACCCTCCCCTGCTAAAATTCCTGGAGACACCTCTGGTCATACGGTACTGTGCTGAAATTCTTACTGGAATTAGTGGAGAAATCTGGTATCTTACAAGCATCAAGAGCACATAACTTTAATGTAATATATAAAAATTTCAGAGAAATATAAAATATGCTAATTTCAAACCAAGGGCACGTAACCTGTTTTGCACTTTAAAGTGTCTGTAGTGTAGGTAATGTGCTTGATTGTTGCGTACAATTAGGCTAATTGCTAGTGCAAACAATCATTCAAACAATAATAGCCAGGCAACCCATTAGGAATTTAGCAGATATCACCAGAATTTGATTCATTAAAAATAGAGATGCATCATTCATCAAATGCCTCCCAAGTTGCAAACATTTTATGACACATAACTGTATCATAAAACGCTCCTCATACTGTTTCGTTTGTAAATGGTCATATGTATTTGTTACTACTGGGGAAAACATTCTTTTTGTCAGTCCTGGATTCCTTTTTTCTTGGAAATTTCAAAGCAAGTTTTGATGGATTGAACACCATTTATCAAACAAAACACTTTGACGATTATGGGGAGAAATGTTTTTTCCGACATATATTAGAGAGAGAGAGAAATGGGGTTTAATGTCCACTTGACACAAACTAGGTCATTTCGGGACTATCCAACATATATTAGTAATCTAATCTAATTTAAATAGAACAAAATTAATGTCTATTCTAATCTATTGTGATTGATGTTTCCTTCAGGTGATCAATTAAAATCTACACAATGAACAGATAAAAGTTACTTGTTCTTATATTTGATCATGGCATCTAATACTGATTTGATGTCTCAAGATGTCACATGGAAGAAACCTCTAGAGTTACTAAATGGTGGGGAAACAGTAAAAATATGTGCTCCAATGGTTAGATATTCCAAGTAAGTAGGCACCAGTGTTGATTTTCCTGCATGCCACAAGAGGGGTTGTACGTGACAAGGAGTAGGGTCGTCTGTCCAACCTTGTGGGTTTTCTCCAGGTCCTCTGCCTCTGGTTTCCTCCCACTTTTAAAGACAACTACGTGCAAGCGAATTATTGAAATAAAATTGAACTATATGTTAGTCCCAGATTGAACTAGTTTTGTCGAGTGGAGGTTAAACTTCATTTCTCTATCTCTCTCTCTCTCTGCATGCTACGAAACAGAGAAATAAAATGGGGTTTAACATCCTACTTTTATTCGCCAGTCGGGCCGGTGAAAAAGGACATATGCCATGCATTGTTCTATGAAGGAAATTTTGACTGGACAGCAGCAGTTTTACTTACTCTTCATCGAATTCCAACTGTCAAGAGTTCTTGTATATGCTGGAGAAATAGGACAGATGCATTATTTCAAGGCTTGACATTATATATATTTATAAAAACATATTACACTGTAGGTATGTAAATTATTTTCAGGAACTATGATACAGGTATTTGGAGTATTGCAATAACATCCATGAGTTCTAAATGTTTTTAAATGAATATATTACAGATTACCGTTTAGAATGTTAGTGAGAAAGTATGATTGTGATTTAGCCTTTACACCAATGATAATATCTAATAGTTTTAATAAATCAGTTCAAGCAAGAGATGCTGATTTCTCTACATGTAAAGGTAAAGATTTATAGATTATCTGTCAAATATAAAAGTATAAAAAAATTTGTTAGTCCCTAAATGAGAAATGATACCAGGTGTTCAAGAAAGAGTAAGCATACCTCGGCGACTGTTATTTATAAAGCAAAATGAGGTAAGAGTTTGGAATGAAATTTCGATTAGACTCATATTAGGTTGATTTGAGATTAAAAAATGAAATAAAATGAAATGGGGTTCGACACATTTTAATCCTTGTGATTGTTAAATTTAATTAAGGGGTTTAACGTAATATACTTTTCAGCACCAAATGAAATGGGTGTAACGTCCTACTGTTCTGCTCCGATTGAGCTGATGAAGAAGGGCAAACGCCATGCAGTGTGCTATAAAGGAAATTTTGCCCTGACAACTGCGCTATAGTACAAAATAGTGTATGCTATCTGTGGCTTCTCAAATAAATACAAAGTTGATAAATTAACTAGTTTTCATGATTTGATATTTTTTTTATTGTACATTACTACCTGCAATGTCGTGTGTGTGATGTTCCTTGTCTATTTGATGTCCTGGTGGCTCATTGATTAAGGCACTTGTTTACCTGGAGGTCCAGGGTTTGATTCTGGTGTTGGCCAACAAAGTTCATCATGATTTTTCGACACATGGTTGACCCCCTATTTATGGTGCAGGAAGGCATCTAGTTAGTGTTTATGTTCCGTGCACGTTGAAGAACCTATGACAGTTCAAATTCAATTACTGGTTTATGCCCTTCTTTATTAGTCTTGTAGCTGCCAAACCCCATTTTGTTCATTCATTCTTGTCTATGGGTTTTTGCTTGTTTATGTGTGGAGCAGTTCCGCTGCACATACCTCTAGAAAGAATAAACCTGCATTTGCCTGTTGTTTATTTCAGGTGATCGTCCTTTAATTGTACAGTTTGCTGCTGACAATGCATGTGATCTTTCTACAGCAGCAGAAATAGTTTATCCGTATGTTGCCTTGTTTACTTTTTTAAAGTCCTAATGTGTCCTTTTAAAGATACATTATGTAAGATTTAGATAAAGAACTAGCCATTCTTGTTATAATAGTTCGAAAGTAGATGATGTAAAATGAATAATTTGAAAATTTCATTCAAATTACTCCATTGCAAGCGAATATATTAGCTTTTGAAGGTTTGACAGACGTGTGCAATAATTTCAACCACCGTACTGGTTGATCGAAGCTAAGTCTCGGTCCTCCATATTTGATTAAATCAAAGTATCGCTGAACCATTCTAATCTATTTAATATCAGAGAATTCTGATGCCATCGAGAGTTGATTAAGGCCTGGATCAGTTAATTAATGTCTAATTAATACTTTAGAAAACATTTCAGGCATAAAGAAAGACCTGCAATAGGCAGATTTAGCTCTTGCATAATGCATGTTTAGCAATATGACTAGTTGTGGATGAACAAAAAATGAATAGCTTTTTTTAAATCTGACTGAAACCAAGCCGTAAAATTATCTAGCGTTGGTATTTTATTTTTGTTTTCTTAATAAAATGTTAAATAATCTATCTGAGAACATATTTAGCGGGGATAGGTTCGTGAGATATTTGGTATTTTAGTGAAAATGCAAATGATGCATTAAACCTTTAAACTGTAAACCTAGCAAAAAGAAACAAATAAAACCTTGAATTAAATGTTTAGTTATATTAGTATCTTTGTATAACAAATCTGTAAATGTTAGGGATCGACAACATTCCCTTAAATAGCTCAAAGACTTTGAACAACCCAATTAGATCTGGAAAAGTAATGGATCATAAAATGATTCCGGCACAGAGAATAGACATAGATGCAAAATAGTGTATCATGTAGAACAAACTGCATTTTTTCCAAAAGCCTTGAATTGCTTTTATTAGGTTTTGGAAAACACTGCTTCAAATTATACAATATCCAATTTGGATATTAAAAAAACACCAATTATGTAAAAAAAAACTTTTTATCATTATGTTGCAGTTTCTCAGATGGCGTTGACCTGAACTGTGGATGTCCACAAAAGTAAGCAATTTTTTTATAGCTTGATCGAGCAATTTACATAACTAAAACAACAGAAGTCTTGTATAAAAGGTTACCTTCATACTCCCAAGAATTGTCGCCGATATGACTTTGGTGGAAGCGGTCATTAAATAAAGCTATTTTACACCCACCCCCATAACCCCAAGAAAAATTAAGTTTCCAAAAGTTTTAGGCCTCTTTTTTTTTGTTATGAACAAAATACGTTTATATAACTATATTTATCATTACATATTTAAGAATAAGAATTTTGTATATACATTTAAGCGAAAAGAAATGTGTATATGTATGTACTCTATATTTTCATTAAGCTACCTTATGGGAGTCACAGGCATTGGCTCACTAATCAGGTAATGAAAAAAAGTCCTAGTATCCTTAGTCAGTCATATAGGACAAGAAAGTGTGGTCAGCCGGTGTACTCATTGGTGTGCATGTAAAAGACCCCTTGACAGTGGGAATTTGAGGAAGTGTAGGAGATAAAGGTGCTGTCCAGGCAAAATTATCCTCATAGCACACACATAGCCATGCCTGGTTTTTTTTTACTAGCCTTGTGGGTGCAGAAAAGCAGCATGTTAAACCTTGTTATATTTAAATTACCCTGAACATGATCTTAAACAATGTAAATGATCTAATACTGATCTATATTCCACCTACATTAATTGAGGTGATGTTTCAAAATTGATATTATTATAGTTTTAACATGAATTATAGATGAGTATGTGGATATATTTCAGATGGGCTATGGCAGCAGGATACGGATCATGTTTAATCTATAAACCTGAATTATTATGTGATATGGTGAAACAAACCCGATCTAAAATATCAGATGACAATTTTACCATATCTGTTAAGATGAGAATCCATTCAAACCTCAGGTATACTTAAAGGAGCTAAGTCGCTAATATTTGGGACCTAGAAATTGACACAAATGGGTCGCAACGCATACAATAGTGTAATATGAATGTATATAAACTGATTTACATTCAATCATTTCTGTTTTTACTGTAATTTCTAATCAGTTAGGTTCGGCGACATACGCCAGTATTCTCAATCGAATTTCAATCTCTAGCTTCGGGTTATTCCAGTCAACACCAATAGTATTTATTGGGCATGCTCTCCAGATAAGAATATAGCGTCACCGTTTGACATGACTTGTGGAATATGCCTAGCCTCGTTTTTCGAGTCCCTTATTACAAATAGCGCTGAAACACATTATGGTACACGATTCGTGTACCAATTGTAAAATGTTTATTTTGTCTTAAATATTGGATATCAGAAGGCCATCTTTTCCCGGTAAGATCACAACATCAATGTTGATTTAAACCGACAAATAAATCGTGTTTTCAATGTCGAAGATTTTGGATGATATTTAGTTAGAGACTTAGCTACTTTAACTTCAACTCTTTTTACTTTGTTTTCATCTATTCTATTTGTTTTGAAATCTTTAAAATATAGCTTGAATAGATTTATTATGGTCTATTTATAAACATGAGCAATTAAAGAAAATGTATACCAGGATTACCACCGACTCCCAGTTGATAGAACAAAAGTTAGTTCATTCAAAAAAACTTAGACATTCAAACACTGACATTAGTTTCCAATTAGGCATTTCTAAGCACTTGAATGACTTCAGACAGCATTGTGAAGGCTCATTACAATAATGTTTGAATTATTTCATTGGCATTTAGTAATTGAACTGGAAATAGACAGGTCACAATTCGCTGGAATTAAAATTAAATTACTGCTTTTTACTGGACAATGTCTTGAGTCTTTATCAACAGAAGTCTAGTCAAAATGTCGCAAATTGATAAACAGTAATTGTATTCCATAGGATTGTGACCTATGTATTACAATACTGCAATTGTTGATTGTTTTCCCCCTTCGTTTGTCTACTTATTCCAGCTGTATAGAGGTGGATGTAAAATCCTAGTGGTAGTGTTTCCTTCCAGACATTTATCTTCTGTTATTAGTCCTGTAAATGTGTTTGTTACAGGGAAACAGTAGATCTGTGTCAGAAAGCCGAGAAAGCTGGAGTCTCATTCTTATCCGTTCATGGTCGAACAAAGGACCAGAGAAATGATCCTGTTAATATAGAAGCTATTAGGTTAATACGGGAAAATATAGATATACCAGTAATAGCTAATGGTGATATTAAAAGTTTACAAGATGTTCAACTCACAGTCGACAAAACGGGTGTCCATGGTAAGTGATACATTTAGAAAGTTGTAGATAATGCTAGGTTCCCACTGTTGTGCGATGCGTTACGATAGGATTGCGTCCACGATCTGGTACATGTAGATACATTCAAATACCTCTCGATACGATCCACGATTGCTGCGACTGGCCACAATATATGATAAGACCTGATAGGATCACCACGATTACTCCACGGTTTCAGTTGTAGCGCGAAACGTGATAGTGGTAATCTAGCGTAATATGTTGATATTGAAAATTTACAAGATTTTTTATTTACAGTTGACAAAACTGGTGTCTATGGGTAGTAATGTATTGAGGGAGTTGTAGATAATAAAATGTTTACATATATGTTTATATGTCAGAGATAAAACAGGACTCTGCTGATGGGCTTAAATTTTGTAGCCTGGCAACCTATATTTTGTATATCACAATTTTATCATTATCAGATTTTTTTCAATTTGTGTTTCACTTTCTGTTGTTTTATATTAGGTATTTTATATTTAATATTTTATTTAACATCTGACAAATATTAACAATGTGTAGTGTTCTTACTTGTGTACTGTAAAGAGCCAACTGAAAAGCAGTGTTTCGAATCCTGTCAAGACATCATCTATTTACAAACTCACTAAAGTCTCTGATGAATAATATAGCCCCCTTGAGTCGTTTCACCAGCTGACATCCTGAAATGTAGAAAAACTGAAACAAAAATACAAAATGAAAAAAAGAATTATTTAATTGTATAATACCTAATGTTATGTTATTTGAAGGTGTGATGGCTGCTCGTGGTATTTTAACTAATCCAGCCATGTATAGTGGTGAAGATATCACTCCTCTTCATTGTATAAAACACTGGGTGAGTTCACTTAAATTACAGGAATTTTGAAAAGCTGTATGCAGTCTTCTCAAAATAATACACCCTATCACACCCTTACTGATGTTTCTATGGTCATGTGTGCAATACCAGAAGTGACAATCCAGTCATTCAGATAAAATGAAAAATCAAGGTTCTGTGCATAAAAAAGAACCTTTGGCAGTGGGAATTCGAAGAAGAGTATGTCAAAGCCAGATTGTTGGAAGGAACTTACCCTCATAGCACACTGTCTTTAATACCCTGATTGGTGCACAAAAGTAGGATTTTAAACCCCATTTCATTTCATTTATTGTTGGATTTTTTTTGTGAAATATTTTTGAATTATTTTTAATCAAGTTATATTATTTTGTTTCAGTTGGATATATCACTTTCACTAGGTACACCATTCCCTATCTTTCATCATCATTTGATTTACATGTTAGAGAGAATACTCTGTCGCTCTGAACGACGAATATTTAATACTCTGGGTAGTATGTCTGCGATATTAAACTTTTTACAAGAGCAGTATGATATATCCTAGCAGTATAAGTGGTACATAATATATATTTGCAGATCTATATTTCGTTTTGTTTTTTTATACTTTCGATGGCCTACACTGCATGAAGATCTGACCAGTTCTAGCGATAGGTCGTGTCAGAGGTCATATGAGTGGCTTTTGACCCTATGATATCAGACATTTGATTAACCAATCAGCATTGATGTTACTAGTGGATTACCCACAGTTCCATGCAAAACACTCCAAAAGCTCGCAGGAACAGAACGTTTCATTGGCTAATCCCTCACACCATTCAGAACAGGTCAATGATAACAACTCTTCCAGATCCTAGTGTAGTAAAGACAAGTAAAATGAAATTTTGAACTATAAAAAACGAAACGAAATAGGATATGTGTTTTAATCAGATTGATTGGTACAGGAATAATATGATATATCTAAAAGAAGTATAATTCATACAAGAACAATATAATTCAAATTATCATGTATACAGTAATCTCTATTCAGTGTCTCAGAATTAAAAAAGAATTATTCACTAGTGTACAGAACGTGCATGGGGATTTAAATAATATAAATGTTATGGAAATGTGCCCAATTGGTTGCTTATTATTACCATATTGGTAGTAGGTCACCAATATTAAACATTTTAAGGGAACAACATTAGCAGCAATAATTCCATTATTTTGTGTATTGAAATTGTAATTCTAAGAATTAATCAGATGTATTGCTGGTGTGTAAGTGATACAAGAGGAATATTAAACATTTTACAGGAAAAATAGCTGTTCAGTGCCTATGAATTGACAGGATTGATTTGCAATATCACTTTTGTGGAAGGAGACATTGTATCATAAGGCCTGTCATTGAGTCAACAGGCGTGGTTTCGATTCCTGGGTTGTACGTGACAAGGAGTAGGGTCGCCTGTCCAACCTCGTGGGTTTTCTCTGGGTCCTCCAGTTTCCTCCCACTGCTAAAGAACCCTACCTGCAATCGAATTATTGAAATAAAATTGAACCATATGTTAGTCCCTAAATGACCTATTAGATTTCGAGTGGTTGTTAAACCTCTCTCAAGATCTAGGGGGCCTCTGGTCAAGGTGTATAATATTTTTGACACTACCTTTTGCCTTTCCTACATGCACTAGCAGTAGTTTTAAACATTCGTCATCATTCCAGGATTCGTTAATAGTGTTTAAAACACACTTTCATCTTCCCCTGGTCATGGGAGTTGAGGGTTGGGAGGGACCTCATAAGTGGAATAACTTATAGGACCCCTTGTATCTAAATTCGGCACTATATTAATTAGCTACGAGAACTTAGCTAAAAACGTTGAGATATACTGACGTGCTTGTACGAAACACGGAGGGTAACATATTAATGTCAGATTCGAGTAACTTTCTATTATAGTAAGACAGTATTGTATAATAACGGTATTTAAATCAGTCAATTGTTAACACGTGACACAATTATATGGAATACAAGTTACTTGGAAGTTTCGACGAGAGTTCTGTCATTCTTTGCATGATAAAGACGAGAGAACCCTCGTCGAAACGTCGCCATAAATAAAAGTTTAAGTATAGTAACTCTTATTCAGTATAATGTGTCATTACGTCCTCATTCAGTTACTAAATGCCGCTGAAACAATTCAGTCGATTGTTATTAACACGCCCACCACTAAAAAGATTATTTGTGCCTTTATCCACAATTTTGAAAATAAAAATAAAACAACGGAAAGGAATCAAAATGTTTACTAAATAGAAGAGATATGGACAAAAGTCAAAAAATATTTTCGCTGCATTGACCTAAAAGCGCAGTTTATATTAAAGGGAGGCAACTTGCCTAGTCGTAAATGTATGCTTTGACATTTACGACAGTTTAAAGAATACATTAGACATGCAAGTATTGAACTCTTTGTCTGCACTCCAAATAGGACGCAACCTTGTCTTTTACATAGATAACACCACTCATCGTCAGACCTTATGACATAGAAAAACTGTATTGATTTAGGCACAGGAACAATGACGTAATGATAGTACGTATACATCGGGGTTAATAAACAAACAAGAGTGCGACTGATGTGAGAAATATTAGACCGGAATCATTTGGTTTTTGTTAGGATTTGGGTTCATGATATATCAATCTTTATAAACGACGAACGCCACTTGTGATAAAATAAACAATGGAAGGCTGATCACACGAGAAACAAATGTTCTATAACATTCACGTTGTTTGATAACGTAGGCTTATATTATTATAATATACTCTGTTTACATGTTGAGACTATATACTACACCAATTCCTGGTGCCAACATTACTAAGAAAGTAAGTCAGGGTCGTATTTTCTAGAAATTGCAAGTATAGGACTGAATGATAATGGGATAAATTTGTTATTACATCGAAATGTCTATCGAAAAAATAAAGTACAAAAATTATACACGAACTTAAAGGAAAGTAGGTCAGGGTCGTATCTTCTACAAAATGGAAGAACTTACTGATATAGTTGGATAAAATTGTTGTTACATCGAAATGTCTATTTAAAAAAAAGGTACAAAATTTATACACCAACACAAATTCCGAGCACTCACATTACCAAACAAGCTGGTGCTGTATATTGTAACCAAAAGAAAAATGGAGTTAATCGTACTCGAAACTTAAAGGAGCTTAAATCGCTAATATTTTAGACCTAGAAATTGGCACAAATTAGTCGCAACACATGTAGTAATGTAATATGAATTTATATAAACTGTTTTACATTCAATCGTGTCCGTTTTACTGTGAATTGTCATCAGTTATGTTCGGCGAAATATGCCAGAAGTCTCAGGCGCAAGTCAGTTTCTAGCGTCAACACCGATATTATTTATTGCGCATGCTCTCCAAATAAGAATATGATATCACCGTTGGACATGACTTGTGGAATATGTCTAGTCTCATTCTTTGAGCACCTTGTTACAAATGGCGCTGAAACGCATTATGGTACACCGAATGGTAAAATGTTTATTTTGTCTTAAATATTGGATATCAGAAGCCTATCATTTCCAGGTAAGCTCACAACACCAATGCTGATTTAAATTGCAAAAAAAATCGTGTTTTCAATGTCGAAGATTTTGGATGATATTGTGTTACGGACTTAGCTACTTTAAACATACATTATGCAAGAGCTAAATCTGCCTATTGCATGTCTTCCTTTAGGCCTGAAATGTTAGCTAAATTATTAATCTGACATTAATTAACTTATCCAGACCATAATCAACTCTCCATGTCATCGCTAGCCTGCAATGTTTATTGGATTAGGTTCCGACAATCGAGACTTATGTTTTATTATCGTACCGACTTTAGTAATGATGATCGGGGCTAGGCCGAAAAGTCAATCGCTAAAATCTCTTTTCAGAGTGATCAAGATCAAGTTGACTGAAATCTTCAGCAAATCTCCTTTACATTATCATGTTTTTAACTATTATAGTGAGGACTGCCAGCTCTTTATCTAATCTCCCATAATGTATCTTTAATTTGGTAATTTTGGGACTACAGGGGTAGCCAGTGTGTGTTAGTGCATAGACATACGGTTAGGTGAAATGTGTTAAAGGGGGTATTTTTTTAATATTTGGCACCTAAAAATGGGACACTAATGGGTCGCAACGCATATAATAATGTAATATGAATGTATATAAACTGATTTACATTCAATCGTTTCTGTTTTTACTGTAATTTCTAATCAGTTATGAAGGGGGGGGGGCAATAGTTAGTACGTGCGCGCTGTTTCATGGGGTCTTCCATTGAGTCAGCTGGCGTGGTTTCGATTCCCCGGTTGTACTTGACAAGGAGTAGGGTCGCCTGTCCATCCTCGTGGGTTTTCTCCGGGTCCTCCGGTTTCCTCCCACTGCTAAAGGGGGTCACGGTGGCTAAGTGGGCAAGACGCGTGCTCGCTAGCCTGGAGGTCGCGTGGTCGATCCCTGCATTGGCCGAGAAAGTTCACCCAGATTTTTCGGCGTGGTTTCCCCTTGTCAGTGATGCAGGACGGAGGGCCTGACAAGGACAGCTGTCTAGTCATTCGGATGAGACGAAAACCCGAGTCCCATGTACACATTGGCGTGCTCGTAAAAGATCCCTTTGCAGATGGAATTCGATATAAGAGTAGGCCGCTGTCCGGGCAAAATTTCCCTCATAGCACACTGTATGGCGTATGCCCGTCTTCATTAGCCCAGTTCGGAGCAAAACAGTAGGGCGTTAAACCCCATTCCATTTCATTTCATTTCCCACTGCTAAAGACCCCCTACGCGCAAGCGAATCATTGAAATAAGGTTGAACCAAGTGTTAGTCCCAAATTGACCTAGTTTGTGTTGAGTGGACGTTAAACCCCACTTCTCTGGCTCTCTCTCTCTCTCTCTTTGCCTCAGAAATCCCGGGATGTATTATATTAGCTAGTGTATAAAACTCACATGGAAATACTACACCCTCTAGAAGAACAATAAGATAAGATAGAGCAGCATACATATTGTTATAAGCAAAATACAAGTAGTACAATAGAGCCAAAACATATGATATGATATATCCTAGAAAATGTTTGACGAAAGACGCGAAGAATCCCAATTTTTTGGCGTCTGGTTATTCCAGTCTACATCGGTAGTTTTCGCCCCTGGGATAAGTTTAGCCTCGTTCATCGAGTCGCTTCAATACAAAAGGCACGCAAAAGCATTCTGACACGCGACTCGTGTGCCAATCTTAAAATTTCCATTATGTCTTAAATATTGGATATCAGAAGCCCATATCTTTTATCGGCAAGATCACAACATCAATGTTGATTTAAATTAACAAATAATTCGTGTTTTCAATGTCAAAACCTTTGGATGATATTGAGTTGGAGACTTATAGCTACTTTAACATCTGCTTCTACCTATGGTGATATCGAAGCAAGTATTAGTATAAGCGTCTATATAGGTTAGTCAGTCAATCCACAATCATTGGTCACTGCATCATATTACAATAGCTTGAGTACCACATGATCACCATTTGCTACCAAGCTGTAATGACCAACACACATTTACAAGCTTAATAGATTTTTTTTATTTTAGTCAAATGTAAAACCATCTCGGCCAGTTTTCGTTTTATGGCTGTTAACAGATTAGCAAAATCCAGGTGTTCTGATTTGAAAATGACCATTGGAAGAAAAATATTCTGCAAAATAGCTCCTGTCGGGTTTCCGGTGGATTTCTTTAGTAACATCATGGACCTTAAAATACATTATAAGGTCCATGGTAACATTTGTGAAAATAAGATATTAAGTATAATATGAATCAAACCGAAATATTACTTTATATATTTCAAAAGAAAACTACTCAATGATGGCGTCTTTCCGGTACCCTACAAATGAAGAGAACATAAATCATTTTTTCAAAACTAAAACACCAACGTAAGCTATTAGATTAAAAAGCAATTGGAAATATAGACTTCACAGATTCCACATCTATAGCCACCAATCGCCAATCTACCAGCATGTAATGGCTTTAATATGAACACGTTATTTTAGAGAGAAATAGTGTTTTTAATCAGTATGCTTTAATAGAACCTAGACTAGTAGGTGTAATAACACCCTTTCCTGACCATGTTGTGTCCAGATCTTCAGCTTTAGACCATCTTGTACTCAACAGGTTGTTGGCAAAAATGAAAAGATTGAGTCTACTTTTAGTTTCTGTAGACGTCAGTGTGTTAGTCTACAGTCCTACTCATATAGTTGTTAGCCAGACTGATTAATATTATTTCATCCGAGAAATTCCAGCCCGATAGTAGTTTTTGACCTCTATTGATGAGCTACTTTTGTTATGAGGGTTAAAGTCGATGACCGTCACGGAGGGGTGTTCAATCCAAGGCACACTACAATATTGTGAAAATTGAATCTGTAAAACGAATATCATAATAAAAAGGATTAATTCCTTTCTTTATTAACAAAAAACATTATGAATTTAAAATTTCGCAGACGATATAAGCAAGCCAGCACCACCTACACGTGTTAATATATTTATTTAAAGGAGCTAAATCGCTAATATTTGGGACCTAGACAATGACACAAATGCATATAATAATGAAATATGAATATATATAAACCGATTTACATTCCGTTCATACTCTAATTTTAAATCAGTCATGTTCGGCGAATTACGCCAGAAGTCTCCAACGAATGGCAATCTATAGCATCTGGTACAGATAAGAATATGGCGTCACTGCTTGACATAACTTGTGGAATATTCTAGCCTCGTTCTTCGAGTTTCTTGTTACAAATGGCGCGGAAACGCATTATGGTACACGATTCGTAGGGTAAATATTGGATACCAGAAGCCCATCTTTTCTCGGTAAGATCACAGCATCACTGATGATTTAAATTGACAAATAATTCGTGTATTCAATGTCGAAGACTTTGGATGATATTGAGTTAGAGACTTAGCTACTTTAATACCCGATTTCACCGGGATGTTATCACAGACAATAGCAGTAAAATCATTTTAATCGGGAGATTATCTGCCGTTCATAATTAAACATTAATAAATAATCAATTTAAGTACATTTCAACTTGAATTAATTCGAATTAGATATTGTCCGACAAAATGAAATGAAATAGTGTTTAACGTTCTACTGTTCTGCTCCGACTGGGCTAATGAAGATGGGCATACGCCATACAGTGTGCTATGAGGGACATTTTGCCCGGACAACGGCACCACGGCCTACTCTTATATCGATTTCCATGCGTTAATGTGAACACGGGACCTCGATTTTTCGTCTTGCACCACTGGCAAGAGGAAACCACGCCTGAAAATCCCGATGAACTTTCTCGGCCAACACCAGGATTGAACCCACGACCTCCAAGGTACCGGGCCAGCGTCTTATTCACTTAACCACCGTGGCTCCCCGACCAATGACAATCAGCGACGTTTACTCAGTTCTGTTGTAATCCTTGTGGTTTTTTTTAAATAATGAAATGATTTTGATCACCACATTTTTTCTCCTTTGCTGCCTGCAACCTCTTGGGTTTTCTCCGGTTTCCTCCCACTGCTAAAGACCCCTACGTGCAAGCGAATTCTTGAAATAAAACTGAACCAACCCTGTTAGTCCCGAAATGACCTAGTTTGTGTCGAGTGGACGTTAAACTCTCTCTCTCTCCCTCTCTCTCTCTCTCTCTCTCTCTCCCTCTCTCTCTCTCTGCTATACAAGATACATGTAGTTATTTCCTTAAACATCATATCAAGTTGATTTTTAGAAGAGTTTCTTTTTTAAGCAACTTTGCCGAAGGTACATGTAGCACTGTATTGTAATATCAATATGCACCTTATTGATTTTTTTATCATATTTGTCTCCGGGATGTGTCTGCTCAGAAAATGTTAAGAAAATCTATTCCGTCTTAATATTATGGTATATTTTTTTTATATACATGTATACCAAAGTTCTTTTTGAAACAAGGATATTGTGGTGTTACGTTTGCAGCCTGGGGTAGGCGAATTTTGCCCAAACGTTTTTATCTACATTTCTCCGATTTTCAACCGCCAATGGTTCATTCACGTGCACGTCAATGTGTACATGTGTCACATCCGAACAGAGAGAGAGAGAAATGGGGTTTAACGTCCACTCGACACAAACTAGGTCATTTCGGGACTAACATATGGTTTAATTTTATTTCAATAATTAGCATGCGCGTAGGGATCTTTAGCGGTGGGAGGAAACCGGAGGACCCGGAGAAAACCCACATCCGAACTAGTGGACACACTTTCCTTATAACATAGGTGCAAACCGTGACATGCTTTGTCTGCACTTGAAAAACCTCGATGGTTCTTCTCGCTTCACATCATGGTAAAAGATAAAAGCCAAGCGCCATTGCAGATTTCGTATGTAAATAGGGCTAGGGCACGTGATTGTTGGCGAGATTGTGGGTTAGGGTTAGTCCTAGCCCTCACCCGAATTCTTATCCTAACCGTAACCCTATTTACATCCCGTGACCTAGATGACGAAATCTGCAATGGCCCTTGGCTTTTAGCACTAACCCATCAGCTTGGGCAATCTAGTTAAAAGAGTCCAGTCTCCTGACCGCCGGCGAAGATGTATAAAGAAGTTCATAAAATTGGCATTATTTTCTAATAAACAAAAGATGTCTGTAAATCTTCGACCATTCCTAGCCAGAAGGAGTTTGTCTTGTCTTCATATTGATTGACTTTTCACAAGATGAAACAAGAGGACTTTCTGAATTGAATAAACACTGATTATCTGGAATCATACAGAGCGACAAAGGAAATGCCCAGATTAGCAATAGTTTAAAAATAGTTCATAACCTTCGAGTAGAAATAAATGTAGACGTATGGGTGTTACTGTATGTGCTTCGTGTGCTTAAAATGCCCCCCCCCCATCGGAAACTTTGTATTGGGCAACTGTATCAGGAACAAACATCTTCGAACGGTCTGGAAACATTGACAATTGGTGCATGGGTCGCCTGTGTTGCTCGAATCATTCATGTCACTAGTCTCTTTAAATGCCATTTTGTAGCCTGCATCTTTGCCAAGAGTGGCAATGACCCAGAAATCAACACCCGACTGTGTGACAATGTCGTTACTCTTGTCCATCTTTATAGATTCAGGACCCAATAGAAAGAACGATTGCCTTAAGTAAAGAATTACACACGATAATGGAGATTGGGTCAATAGGCTAAGGTCGTAAATTCAATAACTGAAAGAAAGGCAAAGACCAGTTTTGATTAAACTGTTGGTAATATCAAGGTGACCTCGGCCCGAGAAAAACATACTAAACTTAGGGTGTCGGTCTACAGTTAGCTCCGCTTGAGAACAGACACTAAGCTAGTTGACCGATATTGTAAGTCCTAAATCGACGATTTTAGTCAAAAACACTTAGTATACTTCGATAATTTTGAGAAGTATTAATTCTGCTTCCATTTAATGGAATTGAATAGGTCTGTTTACTCTTTCTATGTATGCCAAATGTGAAACGAAGTAGAACCACATTATAAAACAAAATAATAAGTTTTGGATATGGCGGTCATTCATGACAGAGATTTATTCTCGAAGTATGAAGTAGATGGATCTCTGTGTGCAGAATGGGGAAACATATATTATCATGAAACTCAATAAGTTTACCACGATCATTCTGACCCAGGTCGTGAAAATTCTACATATTATCATTCGTTTCTTTCAAATTTAGTAGATGACAGGTGTATTACAAGAAACAATTCTATTATAGAAAATGTTTTTGAACGCGTATTTCCTTCAATTCGGTTCGTGAAATAATTACAATCTTTGAATTTAATTTTATATTTTAAAGTGTCATTCTCAATTTTCTTATACACGGTTAGGAAGATATTTTACCTATAGAATTGTGTCTTGTATATTTCTTATGATGATATAAAAATTAAAGGAGCTAAGTCGCTAATATTTGGGACCTAGAAATTGACACAAATCGGTCGCAACGCATACAATAATGTAATGTGAATGTATATAAATTGATTTACATTCAATCGTTTTTGTTTTTACTGTAATTTCTAATAGTTAGGTTCGGCGACATGCTCCAGTATTCTCAATCGAATTTCAATTTCTAGCTTCTGGTTATTTCAGTCTACGCCGATAGTATTTATTGGGCATGCTCTCCAGATAAGAATATAGCGTCACCGTTTGACATGGCTTGTGGAATATGCCTAGCCTCGTTTTTCGAGTCCCTTATTACAAATAGCACTGAAACGCATTATGGTACACGATTCGTGTACCAATTGTAAAATGTTTATTTTGTCTTAAATATTGGATATCAGAAGGCCATCCTTTCCCGGTAAGATCACCACATCAATGTTGATTTAAACCGACAAATAAATCGTGTTTTCAATGTCGAAGATTTTGGATGATATTGAGTTAGAGACTTAGCTACTTTAACCGTCTGATTAAAATAGATCATGTTTCCTTTCGTTTTAATAGTTCATAATTAGTATCGGAGAACACTGAACACGAAACGAAATAAATATGGATCTGTTATCCTCAGATTATCTTTGAAGATAGACTTGGATTAAAATGTAATCACTATTCTGGAATGAACTATTATTTAAAATGTAATCACAACAAAGTCATGCACTTGTTGGTCTTACCTGTCTTCTTCTGTTTCTAATCCCGTCGGGGAGCCACGGTGGCTCAGTGGATAAGACTACGTTGTAACAAAGACTGCTATTTATCTGGGGATTAAAATTGATTGCCTTACACAATTTGTGTTGAATAATAAATGAGGAAACGTTTCGTATTTTGTTAT
This sequence comes from Patella vulgata, assembly GCF_932274485.2. Classification (NCBI taxonomy): domain Eukaryota; kingdom Metazoa; phylum Mollusca; class Gastropoda; family Patellidae; genus Patella; species Patella vulgata. The sequence goes on from NC_065885.2 coordinate 14,996,725, forward strand.
CCGTGTGACTGTAGTTCATTGAGTGTGACGCTGACTCACTAACATGGGGGTCCTCGGTTTGGTCCCGGTGTTGGCGGAGATTGTCTAGCTTTGTGGTGCAGGATCTTGCAAGAAAAGCATAGATAAATGCTTTTATCACAAACAATGAAGTAGGAACCATTAAAATATCCACTGGACAGTTTCTCCTTGTGGTGATGCCTTGGATGTTTCAAAATCATAGAATTATGCGGTTAGGTTTCATTTGTATTTCAATGTGGATTAATATCTTTTGGGGCCAAACTAATTGGAAATTAAGGGAGTTATAGGCCAGTAACTTTTTTGTAATCAAATGATTACGAAACCTACTCAAAGGTAGTCCTTAAAACCGTCCACTACGTGGTTGGGGGCAAGAAGTAAGATATCAGTAGTGGAACCATTTCTAAGGCCCGTCCACCCATGATGGCATACGCACTAAAGAACCAATGACAGTTGGCATTCGACGAAGCGTGGACGAAAACGTCACTGTCAGGATTTAGTTTCCCGTAATAGGAGAGAGAGAGAGAGAGAGAGAGAGAGAGAGAGAGAGAGAGAGATGGGGTTTAACGTCCACTCGACACTAACTAGGTCATTTCGGGACTAACATAATATTGTTTAATTTTATTTCAATAATTCGCTTGCAGGTAGAGTTCTTTAGGGAGAGAGACAGAGAAATGGGGTTTAACGTCCACTCGACACAAACTAGGTCATTTCGGGACTAACACATGGTTCAATTTTATTTCAATCATTCGCTTGCGCGTAGGGGTCTTAAGCAGTGGGAGGAAACCGGAGGACCCGGAGAAAACCCGCGAAGTTGGACAGGCGACCCTACTCCTTGTCACGTACAAGCGGGGAATCGAAACCCCGCCAGTTGACTCATTGACAGACCGTATGATACAGCGCGCGCGTGCTAACCATTCGGCCACCCCCCCCCCCCCCGATTTCTTTAGGAGTGGGAGGAAACTAGAGGACCCGGAGAAAACCCACAAGGTTGGACAGGCGACCCTACTCCTTGTCACGTACAACCCAGGAATCGAAACCACGCCTGTTGAGTTGGTCTTTAGCAGTGGGAGGAAACCGGAGGGGGAGGACCCGGAGAAAACCCACGAGGTTGGACAGGCGACTTCCCGTAATAGGCCTACACTACATGGCGTATAAGAATCTCAATTTTATTTAACTTTAATTCATTTATCTATAAATATGCTCGATAAATATCTGAAAAATCTATTCAAATTTCAACAAAACTATTAAGGTGGCAATTTTCACAGCTGAGCTGAAGTAAAAATCGTTATATCTGGGACTGGGTTACTATCCATTGGCTTCAATGTATCAACAAACGTATTTTTATTACAATGAGTCATACTGAGCCGGTGATCTTTATAGCATATTGTTGGCAGTGATAATAGAACAAAATCATTCTATATCGGGCTATCGGCAGCATTCTATTTGTCAAAAGTAATTAATTAAACGAGGGAGTTATGTCCCCTTAACAGTTAAACCCCCACTTTCATCTGTTGATTAAATTTTATGGACTTATTAATATGATTGATGTTGAAAAAAATCGCTCCAATACAAACACTAAATAACAATTTGCTACACGTATTCTGTTGATAGTTGAGCACGCGAAAATCTCATCTGTTGGCAGGATTCCATAACATAGTATATAAAGCCGTAATGGTTGTTTCATTAATTATGAAGGTTTTTCTAGAACACGGTAGTGGGCCAATTGATTCGTGTTATAATTACTGATTTAAAATATTCCGTATGGGACACTGTTCCAGGGGTATTGTCACTACCCTCCTGACCTAAATGACCTAAAGTGAATTCATATTCACGATTTCCTGTACAGTCTCACATATTATGGCCAGGTGCAAAGATGGACGGCATTTTACAGAGTCTAGGCCTACGACTATTCGCCCACCCAAGTTTTAATCCCTAACCCTAAACATGACCCTAACCAGTTAGTATGGCCTACCTCTATGGACTGTGCGGTTACCCAAACAACCCCTGTATGCCAATAAAAAAAAATACTGTTAAGTGTCGAAATTACCCCCCCCCCCCTCTCTCTCTCTCTCTCTCTCACTCTCTCTAAGTTATCAAATGTAGCTCATCGAAATTATCTTGATAGTGTCGAAAAAATGCTAAATCCCCCTAGACTCACCCCCCCCCCTCGCCCCCCCCCTCTCTCTCTCTCTATCTATCTATCTCCCACTCTCTCCCAATTATCAAAACGTAATTCATCCCCCGATGAACAAATCAACAGCTGAATCTTTGATGTAGGACATTATTTTGTTGACATGGCATGTGACATAAAACAATGCCTAGAACAAGCTGGTCTCTGTAATAATAAAGTACATGTTGAGTTGTATTATTGATCTGAAATTCCTTTCTAATGACATGTCACCCACACATACACTACAAATAATAAATATCTCTAGTAGGTTTTATGACAACAGATTTAAAAATAACCTTTAACAATACAATATTTTTTTTAATCTGGAACCCATGATTATAAATCTTTGTGTAATTTACAACCTACTTTCGAAATTAATAAAATGCTCGCTAACATGGAGCTCCCGTGTTCGATCCCGGTATTGACCGAGAAAGTTCATCCGGATTTTCTAGTGTGGTTACTTCTTCTCAGTGGTGCAGGGCGGAGCACACCTGGAATTCGATGGAAGAGTAGACCGTAGCGCCGCTGTCCGGGCAAAATTTCCTTCATAACAAACTGTATGGCGTAAGCATGTCTTCATTAGCCCAGTCGGAGCAGAACAGTAGAACGTTAAACCCATTTCATTTCATTTCCAACTAATAGGTCTAGCTGGGATTATAAATTACATTTCTGCTAGACCAAAATAATCTAGTTAATTCAAACGTCCAACCACCACTAGAAATAAGGGAAGATTTGGCATTGGTAATTTTGTGGGGCCTTGCATATTACGTCTGGTTTCTTGTCGTTTCCATTTCCATTTACCGCAACGTAAACCAAACAGCTGTTGCCTAGGTATTGGTCGTGTTCAGGCGTTAGAATACAGACTTCGCCCCATCCCCCCACACATACCTCTTCCGAATTATCTCTGTTGCTTAGTAGAAAAGAAATGAAATGAGGGTTAACATACTATTTCTGCACAAACCTATTCAAATCCCCACTACACGGGGTTTGTTTATTTGCACGATAATGTTTTACCGGACCTCAGTTTTTTGTCCCATCCGAACGACGGTGTGCCTTGTCGGGCCCTTTACCCTGCGCCACTAATAAAGGGAAATCTGACTGTCCTCCCACTCTGGTATTTAGAAAGTTGAATATGATTTAATTTGTGCTGAATGTGGAAAGCGTAAATATCAGAAAGAACCATAGCCTTATTTCAATCAATCTATATGGCTGGCATAACTCATCGTAAACACGTTATAAATAAAATATAACGCGTTATTGGAAATATGCCATGACGGATGTAAATCCAAATATGTTATTAAAGAAAAACTAGCTCGTCCATCTGACAGTCAACAGATTATTTCTTGAAGGACTTCAGTCAAGCCACACATAATATGGAGTGTTTTATTGATATTCTATATGCTATTTGACAAGCTATTTAGTGCACTCGTTTTATCCGACACCAATGTCAAGGACACATATTGGTCATTCTGACATGCCTGAAATAAGAAAACATGTCTTGTGTCTAGTAGTAGTAGACTTGCATACATATAGAATTTCTGAATGACTGGAATGATACACACGAGTGGAGTTAGACTTTAGCAGACTCAAAACTAGTTCAGATGGCGACAGACAATGGTGTGCAGACAGTGGACAGAGGGAGCGACGGCCAAGGACATTCATTTTAGGGGAGGGTGGGAAGGTGGGGGGGGCATCCAATCAAAGAATGAAATTAAATTAAGGGCGGTGTGGGGGGGGGGGATTCAATCAAAGAGTGAAATTAAATTATGGGTTTTTTTTCAATTTGAGATAATCGCTGTATATTGGAAACCTAGAAATTGACACAAATTGGTCGCAACGCATATAAAAATGTAATATGAATGTATATAAACTGATTTACATTCAATTGTTTCCGTTTTTACCCTGATTTCAAATCAGTTATGTTCGGCGAAATACGCGTTTGACATGACTTGTTAGATAGGTCTTCGAGTCCCTTGTTACAAATGGCGCTGAAAAGCATCCTGGTACACGATTCGCGTACCAATGGTGAAATGTTTATTTTGTCTTAAATATTAGATATCGGAAGCCCGTCTTTTCCCGGTAAGATCACAACATCAATGTTGATTTATATTGAAAAATAATTCGTTTTGTCAATGTCGAAGACTGTGGATGATATTGTGTTAAAGACTTGGCTACTTTAACTCGAATAAAAAGGTTTATTTCATCTGTTTTGATTTAATGTCTTCCTTTATCACCAAACATCTGCACGACAATGACCATTATTAGTTTCGTTTGCTAATGTGCTGACGAGGGCGATTCTTATGCCAAACGGAAATTTAAAGGGGAATTTTCCCCATCCCGATCACGGTCAGCGGACATTTGGTAGTTTCAAGTAGAGGAACATACACACGTGTATTGATTCGTATTTCATTTGTTCCATTAGGAGAACGCTAGGTCGGAGACGGTCTAGCACATTCTAGCACATATTACGTCATATGTGGATTGTGGGTTAGGGTTAGGAGAAGGGTTAGAGTTAGCCCTTTTTACATCTCGAGACCATGACGAAATCTGCAGATATTAACCCTAACCCTAGACCTAGCCTAACCCTTATCGTAACGCAAAATCCACATATCACGTCATATATGTACTAGACCGTCTCCGTTCTATAAAGCATAAATGAAGTTCCAAATTCAAAAAGTACGGGCGTACTATATGGACCAGAAATTGAGCATGACGCCATCGCAGTGATCTTGGAATTGTTCATACATCGATGAGCAATTGTCCAATAAACTTGAATTGGCGGGATCTCAGGCTTGGTCTCCCCAAAGAAGACGAAGAAGGACAACAAGATCAGTAACGTTTGGGGACCAGTTCATGGTACAAAACGTCCAAGAAGAAGAACAACAAGATGGGTGGCGTTTGGGGATAAGTTCATCGTACAAAACGTCCAAGAAGTGGTAACCCTGACAAAATCATACTTGTATTCTCACGGGGGCGTAATTTGTACCAGTCAAGATTACCCGACTGTTCGCCAACAATAATGGTCGGATTATTTATGTCAAGGAAAAGGAACGGGTGGTAATATTGAGATTCATTGAGATTGTGGTTATTTTAATGGACCACGGAATAGTTTGTAACAACATCTCTTCAACAACAATTACCCTAGTATGATGTATGATATCTCGGTTTGTGATTAAGAAGAGCGTGTAAAATATTGAGATTATGCTGGTTATTATAAAATTCATTAACAAAAAGAATATGTTATATTTTTAACGAAACACAGAATAGTTTGTAACAAAACCTCGTAAAAATCAATTAGCTTAGCATGATGCATTATTTCTCGGTTAGAGAGATAGTAAAAAAAAAAGGGCAGTTGTGCTATTTTTATTCATATAAAATTGATGTAAAATATATATATATTATATGTTACATTTTTAACGGAATACGAAATAGTGTGCAACAATATCTCATAAAAATCAAGTAGCTATAAGCATATAATACATGATACTTATCTCGGTTAGTGATCAGAGAGAGCTAGTAAAACAGACATTGCGATTATCGCTTTTATACTTCATAAGACATTCATGTAAAAAAATATATATATTATCTATTTTATGTTTAACGGAACAATGAATTGGCCTAGTTTACAATAACACCTCGTAAACATTAATTAACTTAGCATGATATCTCGGTTAGTGATTAGAGAGAGCTAGTAAAATGTTGCGATTACGTTTATTATAATTCATATAAAATTCATGTAAGAAGAATATATATTATCTGTTATATTTTTTACGAAACACGGAATAGTTTGCAACAACACCTCGTAAAAATCAATTAGCGTAGCATGATATCTCGGTTAGTGGTTATAGAGAGAGCCAGTATTAAACAGCGTCTGAGTATGTCAAATATTTCACATTTAACGATTATGGAATGTTTGAGGAGTTAAAAAAGGTGAAAATATATTGATTAACGTTATATGACATTAAAAAAGCATCTCGCGGCTATTATTAGACCTGGCTTTGATCAGAATCAATGACAAGAGACAGAAAAGGAATTCTTGTATCTTTCAAGAAATGATCGATCAATTTAAATGTTACTTGAAAGTGAAATAGTAACTCATGACTGATATAGGCTGATATTAGTCACGGCCATGTGTTTGTTTGTTACAAGTAGAGTACTGTCGCTGGCTGCAAGGTTATTGGTTGGTCCTCCGCATGAGCTTCGATCAAGACATTCCTGACACGCAGTGGCGTGCAGAGAGAGAGAGAGAGAGAGAGAGAAAGGGGGAGATTAAAATTAAATCTTCTTTAAATATGAAATTGTAGCTGTCAACTTTGGTTCAATTTTACATAATATTTAAAATGATGACTTCTTTTCTTATATTTCTGACTACTGGGCTCTATACTTGGTGGTGGCATACGATCAAACATTTGTCCTCGGCGTAACCAAACCTCTACAGGCCTCTGTATATTATACATGTATATTTATTTTTCCCATAGTAGATAGAATACAATCCGTAAGTTTATTTTATAACAGCTCAATGTTTACAGAACTTTTGGGATTTATGTATATCAACCTGTATTCATATGTGCATGTGTACCATTGTAGCCCTTGACTGTATCAATCAATGCATCACTTCCAAATCTAGGGATCACGTAAAAGTAAATCACAGGTATATTTCCCTGATGAAAATAACCCCTACACCTCTTGTATATCTTCTCAGCCTCCTCCTACCCCACCTCCTCCCACCCCCACAATTCACTTCTATATCTGTATATTCCTGAACAGAACTTCGACATCACTAGAGCAAACAATATCTAAAATACATAAAAATCTTTGGGCCCAGTAGCCAGCCTGCTGGCTGCGGGGGCAGTGAACTTTTTAGGAAGGGGGGGGGGGTATTGGGGTCCGGGAGAAATTTTTTGAAATTTCGACCTGAAATGGTGGTCTGTGGAGTATATCCCGGATGGAAAGACATATATACTTAGTTTTAAGCAGAAAAAACTATCACAGAGAGGGGGCCAGTGGGAAGGGGGTCCCATTGCCGGTCTAGGCCCGATGATATCGGTTCGCGATTCTTGTCAAGCGGGCTGGTTGAGTGAGAAACGGGGGCCCGACGTAAATATTGAACAATTAACATGACCGGTACCTGTCAACCAGAAATAATATTTCGGGTTTCGGGTTATGGTATCAACTACCTAATAATTTCAAAACTCATCGAAAAAAGGTCACTGTGTTTCACGGTTTTTGGGAAATGGGTCTTCATAATTTTTTTCTGCTCCTCCCCCGGTCAATTTTAAAAATTGGACGGCCGCAAACGCGTTTTCCTACCCAGTCAATCGTTCTCTAGCAAACTCTGAACAATGAACATAGTGACAAGACCGGGAGCCCACGATAGTGGGCCATTGGGCAAGTCAGTGCAAAATATATGGCAGATAGATGTCAGACCCAGGGCCGGATCCAGGTATTTTTGCACGAGGGGGTTTGTCAGGTTCCTGAGAAAATGTATCTCCCTCCCCCTCGGCTTGAAATTTTTTGAGAAATAAATGGTCTCTATTGTCATTTTGGCGTATATACATACACATTGAGCTTTTTAAACAGAGAAATCCAACATCCTGTTTGACGTCAATTTTTATTATGAATTAATACGATGACATTGTGATTCAATTTAATTATTGATGCAAAGCATTAATTTTGATATCACATATATCATTATCTCGCGCTTTGAGTGCCCATCCTGTCGCACCATCTGCCGATAAAGGATAAAGCACAATTATGACACTTTTCTCACAAAAAAAGTTGTTTTACAAAAGGTTGTTTTACACAAAAAAAATTATGTAGCTGAGCAGGGGGGGGGGGGACATTGCCCCCGGTTGGCTACGGGGCTGCTTTGGGCCTTGAGAAAACAACTTCGAAATCTTAGCGTATTCTTCATCACTTGTACAGCTTCTCAGCACCCCCCCCCCCCCCACCCACACCACCACAATTCCTTTCTATATCTGTAACCTCCCTGAAGTAACTTCGACATCACTAGGGGAAACAACCTATAAAACACTACAATACTTCTAAATATTTGGGCCTCGAGAAAACAACTGCTAAATCGGTGCTCTACACCACTTGCATATCTTCTCAGTCCCAGCCCTCCCCTCCCCCATTCACTTCTAACCTCCCAGAAAGTAACTTCGACAGAGAAAACATGATCTAATACACTTCTAAATATTTTGGTGTCGAGAAAGCAACTTCTAATCTCATACACTTCTAAATGTGTAGGTGTCGCAAAAAATACACCCTTAGATCTTTCGGTGCCGATAAACGTCTGTTGGGAGTATAACGTCTTTTAGGAGTTTATCTGTTTCATTTCCAGACTATCACCGCCCATATCTTGTAAGTATATCTTGAAATTTTCTCATATTATTTCATTAGTTTTATGCATTGATTTTTTTGATTTTTTTTTTATTTCACCGCCCATATCTTGTAAGTAACTATCTTGTAATTCTCTCAGCTTCATAATTATTTTGTTAGTTTTATGCATTGGTGTTTGTTTTTGTTTTTGTTTTTTTAATTCATACATTTTGGTTAATACTATTCTTGGTGTTTTGTTTATGTTTGTTTATTAGTTTGTCTCCGTGTTGATCGGTGCTTGTTGCTTGTCAATATTGTTTCTGTCATAAGTCACCCGTCAATGAAATGTAATGATTGATGAATCACGTAAACCCAGCCATTTTTTCACATGTTTACCAACTCGTATCGTCCTAAAAAAAAAAGTAAGGTAATTGTTTTGACAATTTCTATTTTTAACTCGCAAACAATGAAATAAAATGGGGTTTAACGTCCTACCTCTCTACCCTAACCCGACTAATGAGCAGAGGGCGGGCACACAAGGCCATACTGTGTGGGCAATTTTGCCCCTTCAGCGCTCATCTGCCCACTCGTCGTCGTTATACAACTGTCAAGGTTTGTTTTAGGCGCATGCCACCGAGCAATCAAACTGATCAGCAGTGAAAATTCGGTAGGCCGCTACAATACCGGAGCGAGTTAATTATCTCACAATATTACCTTTTTTTCCTTCTGCAAATTAAATTCTAAAACATTTGTTTGAAGTATTAGTAAAATAAATAAAGGTGTTTAAAGTATAGCTGGATTAATAATATTGCCCATTTAGTGTAAATGGGTACATAAAATAGTATGTGAAGGTGTGAAATGAGTAAAAAGCGCCATTCTGCCTGGACCATTTTACGTTAATACATCTCAAGCCTAGCTTATGTCGCCCTACGAGGCGATAAAACTGACGGCGACTAATAGAAACTGAGAGATTATTATGTCGCTATTATTGTTATCGAGGACTGAATGCAAACACGAGCAAGCTTATGTTGCCCGGCGTCAGTTGCAGAATCGGAGCCACAACTGATCACATAACTGCCACGTCATAACCTTAAAAATGACCTCATTCCACTTGTCCGCCATGTTCGTACCACCCCCTCGGTACCACGTGACTAAATAACCGAATATTATTACCTGCCTCAGATAGGCGCGTTATAGGTACGCTCATGTCACCTGCGACTAGGGACGACTCTGGTTGCCGTACGACTTACACCAGTCGTAAGAGCGCCCAGCTCGCCCAGGGAGTCGCTACTGATCAGTTCCACTTGATCGCAAACTAGTCGCCGATTTCGAGTCGCCGCCAGTTTTGTCTTACTGTTGTTTAGCCAATTAGAGAGTAGCATTTAGTCATGTGACTGTGCAGGTCACGTGCTCCTTGTTTTCCCGGGAAAATTCAAGATGACAGATTTTTGGACAGAAGAAAGAGAGGATGAGTTGGTTAACTTCCGGTTTACTTTTGGAATCACTCGCTAGAGTAAAGTGGCGTAACTCACGACGCATAATCTGTGAGACTCGGGCCTGTGTGGACTGGTACCGTCGTAAGTGAAGTAAAGGCGCGACCCAATTTTTTTTTACAACTACCCAAGACGCTGAGTCCTGTCAGGTTGTGTGTTGTCGTAGCGGTATGGACCGGGCTTTAGACACCCAGTCGTGTACCAATGGCTAGTGGATACCAGGATAGATAATCCAGAGGAATGTCTCGGTCGTGATCGAACCAGGGAAATACTAGTTAGTGAGCCAGTGTCATACTCTTTGAGCCAACCCTACTGGAAAAGCTTATCTCGGAGAGCATGGACGTCAACGAGACTACGTCAACCCCTAATGGAGCATGTGCCGTAATAAGAACACGGTAGGCTTAATATTTTTCAACAAGGAGCTAGTTCTACACACTTGGTGGTCTCCTTCTTGTCTTTTTTTTTGTTCTTGGTGCTGCACTCTTCAAAAAATCCTATAGCCAGTTTTCTATGTACGCGTTTGCGGAAACGCCACGAAAACGCGGGTATGGAAACCGGCTTAAGGCTCCATCAATTCGAGTATGATGGACATGACAGTGAGTCTGCTTGTTCTTTGTATATTTGCGTATCGACCAAAGGCCTTTGACATGGCGTTACAATTCTAAGATGGCCGCGATGACGTCCTGGTCGGTTCCTTGTTTATATGATACGCTCGTATTCGTTAAACCACCTGATTCCACTTACCAATATTTGAGGGATTTACTTGCTTATAAATGTGTATTGCGCTTTTGTATTAACAGCTTTAGACGTATTATAAAACGCAGGGCTTGACAAGGAGAACTGTCTAGTCGTTCGGACGGGATGAAAAAAATGAGGTCTCATGTAACATTAGCGTTCACGATAAAAATCCCTTGGCAACTAGAATTCGATATATGAGTAAGCCGTAGCGCCGCTATCCTGGCAAAAGTTCCCTCATAACACACTGTATGACGTATGCCCGTCTTCATTAGCCCAGTCGGAGCAGAAGGCCAGGACGTTAAACCCCATTTTATTTTATTCCACATAATACACTTTGTTGAAGTATATTCCCGATACGTTAGACTATAGACATTGCACAAATAAGTTCTGTCATGAACTTGCTGCAAAGTAAGAACAAATGTTAGGAGGTGAATCTAAAAATACATTTTGCACACAAATATCGATTCTTCGTTTGATTAAACGTCTTATTATGTAACTTAGATGACGTTAGTAGATTCTGTCTATCTTAATGATTTCCACGTTGTTTTCATACAAATAGCATTCTGAAAATGTCTTTAGAGTCCATTCACTGTGCTATAATTGATGTTTATTTGTGGATATAGAGTTTAAATCACTAAGCTAATAACAACCACATTCTTATTCTATTCATGTTTATTGCGTAACTCCACGTTAATGGACAACAACACTGCAAATTCTAAAACAACATTTGAATAACAATGAAACGACTTTGGTTTAAACCTGAATGGTGTTATATTAAAGGTGTGCTTATCTAATCACATCAATTTACAGCATCTAGTCGTTCGGATGGAACGAAAAAGCGAGGTGCCCCCCGCCCCACCTCAGCCCCATTGAGACTGGTCATCACTGTTCAGACCAGCACCTGCAGCCAGCAATGGGATTCCCAGATTTTAGTTTCTGTTTAAGAAGGCCGCGACGAAGACTCTGGGGGTTACACCAAACCACTAATGTATGCAACACCCTGATGATTAGCCTTTGCTCCAATGTATGCCCCCCCCCCCCGACAAAATCCTGGGTCCGGGCCTGTTGCTGTCCGAGCACACTGTATGGCGCATGCCCATCTTCATTTTAAAATTCATTTTTCATTTTGGGGCGTAATTTTTGTGGCCCTCCCCCTTTTGAAAATTCTGTATACGTAATCAAACGGGCTCTACTTTACCATCTAACTAATAAGTGGTTAGATATAATTGATAAGGCTAACTTTAAGTTTGGTCAATCGTCAAGCGATGTAAATAGGACTAGCGCTAATCCCAACCCTAACTCTAACCCTGGACCTAGCCCTAATACTTACCCTAACCCTAACCTACAATCTCGCCAAAAATCACGCGCCCTAACCTTATTTACATCTCAGCGACCTTGACGAAATTAAGCTGGCCTTAGTAAATAGATTTAGTCCTAATAAGTTCAGTTAGTTAGACTGTTCCTCTTTAAAGTCATGCGTGTTTAACCAGGTAATCAAAACGACCGTAAATCAAGGTTAATTTATACAATTTCAGTTTGCTGCACTTAGGCTACTTTGATTGAAGTTGAATATGTAAAACCATTAGTCCATATTATACAATAAAGTTGATTACGCAATCGGCTAAATTGCTCTTACATAAAACCTTTTTGTTCCGCCCTGGGAATGCTCAAATCATTACTTACTATTGAGACATTCCATAGCCAAAGTTAATAAATCACTTCTACAGGAATTAACCTAATTGATAACCGGACACCATATTGCCTACAATAATAAAAAGCTTTTTACATTCAGGTGTAATCATAAATTGTATTATCTTTTACAGTTGGGGGCGCTGTCAGACTGTTCCCGTCCTGAATGACATAATGGGATGAATCATGAAATTCTGTGGATTTTGCTTTGACGTAATTCAGTACTAAAATTTGTCAAGGTGACTGCTGAACACGAAAACCTTTTTCAGATCGATGGCCGACACAATCACGTCAGAGTTAAAGAGAATGGGGTTTTGACAGTTGAAACGTTCTTAATGTCTCATCGAATTATAAATGGCGAACGAAATCGTCTGAACGAAAACTTGATACAAAATCCTTTAATGTGATTCAGATAGAGAATAGGTCAGATTTTAGATTTTATTTCATGACTTGTTCAAATACTAAAAAACATTTCGATCGCAAGGCTTTCAGTGAATGTTTATGTAACACTTTGAAATAAATCGAGAATGTTTATTAAACTCAGCGGTATGGTTGTTATTGGTTCCTATTTTCCATTATTATCTTATAAAGCCTGACAAAAAAAATTTAAACATTAAACATGTCTGCCATCTTAAGCTGGTGATGACAATTTATCAGAGAGAATGTTGACGTTAAATATCTTAAGCAGGCAAGTCTCTAACTCAATATTATCCACAGTCTTCGACATCGCAAACATTGTTGTTATCTTGTCGTGAAAAGATGGGCTTCTGATATCCAATATTTAAGACATAATGAACATTTTAAGATTGACATACGAATCGTTTGCCAGAATGCTTTCGAGTGCCATTTGTAATGAAGCGACTCGAGGAACGAGGCTAAAAATATCCCACAAGAGAATACTACAGGTGTAGACTGGAATAACAAAACACCAAAGACTGCCATACAATTTTGACTCTTCGCGTATTTCGCCGAAATTAGAAATTACAGTAAAACAGAAATGATTGAATGTAAATCAGTTTATATACATTCATATTAAATTATTAAAGGCGTTGCCACCCATTTCTATTTGCCAAAGAATAGAGATATAGCTCCTTTAAACAGGCATTATGTAAGAGCTAAACCTTCCTATTGCAGGTCTTTCTTTGGGCCTTACATGTTATATAAATTATTAATTATTCATATATTAACATGACAAGACCATAATCAACCCTCGATTAGAACGGTTCTTCCATTTAATGATTTAATTTAAAAATGGAGAAGCCAGGCAAAGACTCGAATGACTAGTACGGTGGTTACGATCAATGCACACATCTTATCAAGACTACAAACACTGATAACTTCGCTCAAAATAACGTAATTTAAATGAAATTTTTTAATATATTCATTTTGCATTATCTATTTTTGAAATATTATAGCGAGAGCGACCAACCCTCTATCTAAATAGTACACAATGCCCCTTTAAAGACGAAATATAAACATTATAGAAAGTAATCTTATGACCAAGCATATTGAATAAAACATTATTTAAATCGATCAGTCTTAACTCAAATTATGGCCATCAAAACTTGCCATTGGTTTCTATTAATTTCATGAAGGATTTTCTAACTTAGAAAGTTAGCGAGCCGCTAAAATGTAAGTCAATCTTAACTCACGTTATGGCCATCGAAAGTTGCCATTGGTTTCTTTTTTTTTTATCTTAGAACGTTAGTCAGCTACTAACGAGTTAATCAGTTATATACATGTCAGTCAAAATGGCATCTGACCATTTCATTAAATCGCCTAGAGCACATTTTAATCCTTGTGTTTGTTAAATTTAAATAAGGGGTTTAACGTAATATACTTTTCTACACCAATCGGTGTAAATGAAATGGCGTTTAACAGACAATTCGGCCAAGTGAGTTAAATAGGTGCTAGCTGGTTCTAATTTCATTATTATTAAGAATCTCTCTAACCGAAACGTCGTACCTCCATCGTCCAATGGCGTTGCTTAACGACCGCATCAGGTATAAACTAATACTATACAATAGACATGTTTATGAAATGAAATGAAATGGGATTTAACGCACAATTGTTCTTCTCCGACTGAACTAATACAGGGTGTCATGACAAGAATTTTGCCCGGGCAGCGTCACTACGGCCAACTCTTATACCGAATTCCATCTATCAAGGGATCTTTTGCGTGCATGTAGTCAGGTCAATATATGGACAATACCCCATCAACCCCCCAAAAATTGCTACAAAATGTTTCTCAACTGAATCTGGTAGGGTTTAGTGTACTTTATAACATACTAAAAGTTTACCAAAGTAGGACCCCCGGAAAAGTGTTTTATCAAGATGGCGTCAAAGATGACCACCGAAACGTCTTAAAATGATCATAAGTAAGTAACTATCAACTCAAATTTGATGATCTTGGTGTCTTTCCTTAGGTTTGTGGGGGCAAAGAACTCATTAAGATCATTAAAAATGTTGGCCTATTATGTCAAAAATGGCCGCCAACACCTCCAAATGACGACAAGTCAGTAACTATTGACTCAAATTTGATGATCTTGATGTCTATCCCCAGGTTTTGGGGGACAAGGAACACATTAAGAGAACTTTGGATATCACTGAGCTGTTAAATCATTATGAAATTGTATTCCTGACCTTCGGCTGTAGAATAAGTTTCAGCGCGTACCGTTTTGAGTGCCATCCTTCTCCTCAGTATCGACCTCTTGAGTGTTGTTTGAATTGTCACAGATTTGCTGATCATCTTGCTCCCTCATTACTCCAGAACAGACAATGAGATCACCTACTTCCGTTCAAACAAGCAGTCAAAAGAACACAAAGTGTATAACATTAACCTGTTGAAAGAAACTTTAGGGCTATGATTCAACTTCAAGGATTTTAGGCATCTGAAAAAAGTCCGCCTTCCGGAAATTAGTGAAATCTGATCCTGTCATGAAGTCCTGTGCTAGTGCATTCACCCTTCAAAACAAATCTTAAGAGGACATATCAGATCTTGGCAAAGACCTGATGGTTGATCATTTTCACCAACAAAGTGGCAACTGCTGAAGCATTTGTCATTCCTTACGGCTTCCCCCAACATCACCTGCAACAAGATTTCATAGCCAACGTGTATACTTTCAAATCATGGTATGGACGGGGATGGCAATTAAAATCGAATAGGGGCGGAAGTAGGAAAATGATCAGTTAATTTCAATTATGACCCAAAACAATGCTGCGCCTGGCGAACTCTTGAAAATTATCCATTGCAACTGTTCGGGGGTGGGGTGGGGATGCAAGTCCTCTCCATGCAGCTGCAGACGCCATGAACTCCCCTACACTGCTGTATGTGGCCTTTGTCAAACTGAAAACTGTTACAATCCAAACAAGACTCAATAGGTCGATACTGAGGAGGAGGATGACAATCATAACTGAACGCTCTGAAACTTATTCTATGGACAGGCGTGTTTGTGCATTAGGTGATAGTGGACAGTTGCTGAAGGTCACGAATTCAATTTCGTAATGATTGAACAGCTCAGTGACATCCAAAGTTGTCTTAATATGTTCCTTGCCACCCCCCCCCCCCCCCAAAAAAAAACCCCAAACAAACTGGGGATAGACATCAAGATCATCAAATTTGAGTCAATTATTATGGACGTGCGGTCATTTGGAGGTGTTGGCGGCCATTTTTGACATAATAGGCCAACATCATTTTTAATGATCTTAATGAGTTCTTTGCCCCCCCCCCCCAAACCTAGGGTCCTACTTTGGTAAACTTTTAGTATGTTATAAAGTACACTAAACCCTGTACCAGAATCAGATCAGAAACCTTTTGTAGCAATTTTGTGGGGGTTAAACTGTATTCTGACCTGACTGCTATGAACTTTCTCGTCCAGGACCTCCAGGCTAGCGAGTCGGCGTCTTAACCACTTAGCCAGCGTGGCTCCCTACACAAGAGAGATTTAAATAAAGACAGTGACCACTACCCTTCTGTCTCAACATACGATCAAACTAATAAATAGTTTAATTTCCATCCATCGAGATTCGAGACCATTCACAGGCGGATCCAGTGCCCTCTTTTACTGCTGAAAGTGCCTTTTCTCAGACCCAAATATGTCCGTTCCCAACCCGTTGCAGGGATCCCAAATGACGCAAACCATCGACTCAAATTTTAACACACCAGTCTGGTCTAATTGATGCTTCCACTTTCAAAAGAATTCTTGTTGTTTAGCTGACATTGCCCTAATCCTATAGAGTGACTATAGACAGACATCAATGATAGCATCTTGTGGAATCGGCGGCGTATAAACTCATGCCCATCACCGACGCGCATGAGTGCAACTTGATGTAGCATTGTTTCATGTGTGGACAGTACATAGTACAAGTTACAAGGCTTAAATAGTGAAGTGGCTAGGGAATAGATTCGTCTTTTTTCCCCATCATAATGCCTCGCTCGCCTTGACAATTTTCGAGTCGTATGTTCAACTGGCTTTTTTGCTCAATTTTAAGGCTCTTTTTCAACGATTTCCGAACGTTTACTTAGACGAAAATATCAGCCAAATAGCTCTTGGAATGGCTACAGATGAAAGGAAATGACGGATAATTTTCTTGCCCCCCCCACCCCAAACCCCCTCTCAGCGGCGTGCCCCGTCTTCGCGGTCAGTGCCCTCATTTTGCGGTGCCCACCCCCCACCCCTTTTTAAAATTCCTAGATCCGCCCCTGCAATTCTTTTGGATACCTGTCGATCGCATTATCTGCAGTGTAGAGTCAAAAAGTCAAAATTAACCTATGGTTAACCACATATAAGATAATGTTGGGTTTTTTCCTAGAACAATCACGACTGCAATCTTACGGTTAGAAATCCCAGTATTTAAGAGACTTGCGTGTTTGCAATTAAAGATCGACCTGCGATGTGACGGATTCATTTGTCAATCTCAACCGCTTTACAAGCCAACAGCTATTACCGCCAGATTGGATCAATAACGACCTTGACCTTACGACAGGATGACAGCTGGAAGTTGGTTATAAAGATCATTAACTTACAATTCTCGACTGAGTCTTTAATCTTAACATTGTTGAATTTTAAAGGAACCTCCTTTAGATGACATTCGGCACATTATGTATTCAAAACTATGAAAAATAGGCCTTTATTTTAGTATGTATATGTATATTATTCATTTTTCCAACGTGACTCCCCTTGTCAGTGGTACAGGACGAAGGGCTTGGCATGAAGAGTGTCTAGTCGATCGGATTATATAGAAAACCGATGTTTTCTGGCTTCAAATGCTATATAAAATATTATTTAGACATTTATTAACATGGTAAGTCTATAATCAGCTCTCTAGACTACCCGATGGCCTAGATGTTGATGGATTTAAACATCCGCGACATTTAACGATAAAATGGAAATTGCGGCTATGTCTCGGTTCTCAAGTTCCGTTGCTACGACAATGAACGATCTATGCTATATCTTCAAACATTCAGAACAAAACAATTTGAATGAAATTTTCAATATATTCACATGTCATTGTCTTTTTTTGAACTATTATAACAAGACAAGAACGCCCAGCTCTTTATCTAAATCTTACACAATGCATCTTTAATAAATGTTCGCATTACAAAACAAAAAGGACCTTTGTTTTAAAGTTGTTGCTCAACGTGCCTTATTTCACATGACTGGTGGCTCCAATAGATGTCAGTATTCTAACCCTACATTCTTACAAATTAGTCCAGATCCAACCTATAGCTCCAACCCATTAAGGTTCTCCACGGGCAGCATGTCATTGTTCTTGGAACACGTGATATCTCTCTCTCCTCATTCATTTCGGATGCCCACATAGCTAGCAAGATGTGCTAATGTGAGGAACGATCGAGCCAAAGGTTTTTGCGTTCATAATGTTTTCAGTAATGTTATAATTATGATATTTGTGCTTTTACATGTGCTGCTATGTGGGTCTGAAGGCGGTAGAATTGATGTATATCGTGTATTAAGGCAGTATATTCATTTTGGATGTTCACATAGCTATCAAGATGTGCTAATGTAAGGAGCGATCGAGCTAAAGGTTTTTGCGTTCAGTCCATTTTCAGTAATGTTATATGATATATGGTGCTGCTATGTGAGTCTGAAAGAGGTACAAATGGTTTATATTATTTGTTAAGGAAGTATATTTTAATATAAATATTTAGTAGGTATATTCATGGTAAAAGTATTAGATTAGATCTATATTATGTCTATCTCTATGAAAGGGGTGTCTCAAAGACCATTCAAATTCTGTGTTGATTTTTCGGAAAATATCAAATTTTCTCAGGTTTAACCCTTGCTAAAAAGTACTCAAAATTGATTTTAAAAATTTAATTACAAAAAGAAATCAAAATCTCAACGATAGATAATCTCTCGGCTTGGATTCAATTCTAGAAATGAAATGAAATGGGGTTTAACGTCTTACTGTTTTGCTCCGAACTAGGCTAATGAAGACGGGCATACGCCATACAGTGTGCTGTGAGGGAAATTTTGCCCGGACAGCGGCACTACGGTCTACTCTTATATCGAATTCCAACTGTCAAGGGATCTTTTACGTGTACACCGGACCTCGGTTTTTCGTCCCATCCGAACGACTAGACAGCTGTCCTTGTCAGGCCCTCCTTCCTGCATTACTGACAAGGGGGAAACCACGCCGGAATATCTGGATAAACTTTCTCGTCCAATGCAGGGATCGAACACCCGACCTCCAGACTAGCGAGCAAGCGTCCTACCCACTTAGCCACCGTGATCCTGGGATTCAATTCAAGATATCTTTTCAAATACTGAACACCGCAATCTGATTAAAATACAGATCTATATATCGTTTCGTTTTTTTTATACTTTCGATGGTCTACACTACATGAAGATATGACCGGTTGTATTGGAAGGTCGCGCCAGAGGTCATACGAGCAGCTTTTGCCCCTATGAACCCAGATATTTTATTAACCAAAAAACTCACCGTAACAGCCGTTTCAGTGACTAATCCCTCACATCATCCAGAACGCGGGTTATATAACAACTCTTCCAGACCCTAGTGTAGTAAAGAGATTAAAACACCCTTTTTTTTCCAACAGAAAGTCTTCAAACAACAAAAACTTCCGCTTATGCTTACTATTTTGAGAAGCACCGCACACCAAGAGCACAAAAAGAACAAGAATAAGAGGATTACCAAGTCTTTGCAATCAGTTCCTGCTTCACAAAGCCTAAACTCAGACCTCGAATTTCCAAACACCAATCGACAGAGTAAACATTAAACCCGTTTTCCATGTACGCGTTTTCAATGGTTACATGGAAACGGTCCCATTATATTTGCATTAGACCGACTTTTTTGCCGGGAAAACGCGCGCGGAAAAGCTGCAAAAACGCGTAAATGGAAGACGGGCCTTAGTCAGATAGAAGGTAAAATCATTTATGTCAGTAATATTTTTTTTTTATTGTGCCTTTTATTTTATTGGGCGTTTTCTTTGATCTGAAACTGTGAGAATGTAATTACACTAAAGAACATTAGCGATGATTGTGTATAATATTTAGCCTTGATGATTACAGTATGATTAATTAATGATATGTATCCATTAGGTAATTAATGATCATAGATTGTTACAAGTAACGTGATTATTATCTATAACACAACGTGAATGCAATGCTCCACTGACCTATATAAGTACTCTTGTTACAATAAGTAGTGTGTTTGCCTGGCTGCCAATGGTTCAGACGCAATATCCGAAGGCGAGGGATCACAGATCAGTGCCGAGACAAGCAACTGGGCGAGGGGGTGGGTTATTTTCCCACTTTCTGGAGGTCGCTTTGCTAAAACACAGAAACTGAGATTTTACACAACAGCATACCAAATACATGTACTACGTTTTAGTTTTACCGATGCAATAATAATCATGTGCACGAAATTAACAGGAAATGGAAAAAAGACACAACAAAAAGCATGGTTGTATGGCCAAAGCCTTTCCCGGACATGTGACAAATCACGCTGTCATTGGTCGGGAAAAGGTCGACAATGAGAAAAGATATCGTAAAAAAAGTGCAATTTTTAGCGCCTAACGAAACACAGACGAAAGTAAAAGTTTCAGTTTCGTTTTTAATGACAATTGCGAGCTCACCATCATTGTAATGTTCTACTGGCCCGAACTAGGCCCAGATACCCTGACACTGACGGGAGTCTCAAACGGAACTTTACGATCATTGTATTTTTTTTTTTCATTAATTCATTAATTCCTCGATATACCTGCGGGTCCCTCTAGGTCTAGGCTCCGGACCCCTGGACAAGTGTCTCAGCTTCCCTGGACGCCGTGTCCGAAAGCGAGCGAGCATAAAATGACTTTAAACATGGGTGGTATAGACTGGGGCAAGTTCTCATTAACTCTTTCAGAGAAACTTATATATTTCAACACGATTAACACTGCGAGTCACGATTTTCATGTCCTTTTTGTTTTATCTTTTCGGTTTTTGGGAACATTTTGGTAATAAAAATGTGTATTTTTTAGAGGGTATTCTCAACACGTCTTCAAATTATATATACATGTATACTCATATAATCTAGCTGATATAGATTAACTGGTAGCGCTCTACTGTAGGCGGTGCGGTAGGTCAAACGCTCGAATCCCACCAAAGGCACCCCCCCCCCCTCTCTCTCTCTCATGATATATTTTGATTAAAGTGTAAATCAGGATTTTGTATAAAAGGTCTCGGTGGATGGTGTGATTTAACGGGGTGTGATGAATATATATGTATAATGCATTTAACTTGTCAACATGTCAACATGTCAACATGGATGTATTAATGTTTAGTAGTCACGAAGAACACGTCGAACGAAAACAAAATTGTTTTACTTATATTCATTGCTGTAATGTTGGCGCCAGTGCTGATCTTTGGTCCCGATGTTATATCCATTCTTTAAGCAGCGCCAGTAATTATGGAAAGCAATTACTCATTTTAATCTGAGCTACATTTTTACAATGATTCGCGCATGAAAACCTCAAGATAATCTTTAAAAAAACCAGTAATTGCTTTCCGTAGAACTGTTGTGTCGTATTCTTTATCTAAGTTCCATTGGCCTATCCAGGTCAAACCAATCCCCTCAGTCAGCTATTAGTGACGGGTGCCGTGCACGATGTGAAGTATACTTACTTTTTGGACCAGGATATGTACTCATACTTGTTGTTCTTGTGTGTTGCTCTTGGGGGCGATGCCCCACCAAATCATGTACCATCGATATGAAATTGGCATACTCGTTCCTTTGACAAATGTGCATCGATTGGATTATTTTTGATATTGCGTCATACTCAGTATGGTAAGCTGATACCATTTTTCATTTAAACACTTAATATCGCTTTAAATTTGTTATTTGTTCTATGTAACATAACCAAAGCAAAATAATTAGCAGATGTTTGGGATGCTTTGTATTGGCTACAATTCGTTAATTATCATTTGAGAAATGTATGTTTTGGATCGATTTATTAGTTTTTACAATGTTACATATTCTACATATTTAGTATACCTTGCAGGTAATTTACCTACAGATCTACCTACAACATAGGAATGACGATAATTTTGTAAATCGATATATGAATTTGTGAACAATGAGTCACTAGTTAGACTGTAATAATATACATATTTGAAGAAATAATAATTTGATGATTTATTAATGATATTGACGCATGAAGTCCGAACTTATTGTTACAGTACTCAAATATACAGAGGGCTTGCACAGAAAGAAACATTCAACTTCGAATTTGGAGCTATAGGTTCATCCTCGCAAGATTGGTCACAGACAATTCGGCCAAGTGAGTTAAATAGGTACTAGCTGGTTCTAATTTGATTAGTATAAAGAACGTCTGTGACCGAAACGTCGTAAATTCATCGTATAATGGCGTTGCTTAACTATAAACGCCTGTAGAGTACCTGGTCGGAATATCCCCACGGCCGCACCAGGTATAAACTAATAATATACAATAAAATGAAATGAGGTTTAACGTCCTACTGTTCTGCTCCGACTGGGCTAATGAAGACGGGCATACGGTCTACTCTTATATCGAATTCCAACTGCCAATTGATCTTTTACGTGCACGCCAATGTACATGTATACACGTGACCTCGGTATTTCGTGCCATCCGAACGACAAGACTGCTGTCCTTGTCAGACCCTCCGTCCTGCACCACTGACAAGGGGAAATCACGCCAATGCAGGGATCGAACACGCGACTTCCAAGTTAGCGTCTTACCCACTTAGCATCCGTGACTTAAATCATATTTATGAAGATGTACAATAAATAATTTAACATGCTTACATAATACGCCCCACCCCACTCCTCAACAAATATTTTTACTAGTATACCACGTTTAGAGTACTCAGCAATTGAAAATTCAGATTAGATTAATTCAGATTTATGTACTTTAGAGTAGTGTAAATGAATTTATAAACCAAGTGTTAGTCAATTAATCCATGAACATATCATTAATTCAAACAATTACAACATTTTACTAAGCCCTGGGTAAATCACAGGCACAACAGATGTTTCTTGATGATTAACGGTTTATCTGCCCTTGTTATTAAAACGGTAAAACAATCGGTGTATAATTATACAAAAACGAAAATGGAACATACTTCCCTTTTCCTTCCATTCTATAGCAGTCACCTTGCGTATTTAATGGCGAGGGATTTGAGTCTACTCCAAATTTAGCTTGTCTTGCGATATCTGACCCCACCCCACCCCACCCCCACGTCCTGCACCACTGAAAAAGGGGGACCACGCTGGAAAATCCCAATGAACTTTCTCGGTCTAAATAGGGATCAAACACAGGCCACCGTGCCCCCCACCCCACCCCTCGTCAGTTTCAGTCGTAAAAGCGAAGCTCAAAAAAAATAAATGATAAAAACGAACACGTAACCGTATAGATCCTGTCTCATCAATAATGGAGATATAAAACCACAAATCATTCATTTCAACACTTTATATTGACCTGCATCAAAGAGATTTATTTATCTCAATGTCATCATCAACATTCATTTACCATTCCACGTTTAAACCATCGTCTGGTGGAACAGACTAATGGAAATATTGTTGTTCATATCAAATGTAAATAAAAAAAAACACAGCATGTTGACGAAATTGATGATAAATGGACGGATAACCGTCTGCTACCCGATACCAACAACTACTGTTAACACTCAGACAAACTAATGATACCAGTAGTCTGAGAGAATTGCCAGGAATCAGTAGACCATAGTGACATATATCGAAGTCAAATCACAGAAACCGAATGAACATTTTAGTGATGTTATTGATACTAAATGGACATTACGTTGCGATAACATTGCGATAAAGGCCTGGAACTAAAAGGGGTTTTTAAAAGAGAAATATATAGGCCTGGCAGATTTTTTATGCGTTAAAGGTACGGACCTTAATGACTTTTTTAAAGGAGAACTACGATCGTGGTAGATTTTTAATTTGTTACAGGTACCGACCTTAATGACGTTCTTGCAATAGCTACAGTTGCAAGGGATTTTTATTTTTCCTTTTGCTTATTACCTAGTATAAAAATAATTCATAACCCGAAGTACAAATTAACTCGTCGATTGTGACGTTATGGAGGAAATTGTCAATCACCGTATATAAACACACCTATTGCACGTGCGATAATCGGACGTAGGTGAGTACAGAATAAGGATGTCGTTGGACTATCATGGCACATGTTGCTTGTTTGGTGATTTACATTGACTGACAGGGAAAACGTGTTTGTTACATGTCTATTTGGGTCCTTGTTGTGTAACAGCTGAGAATTGATTTATTATGTTTCTTCACTTTTTTGTCATTGTCTTAATGAAACACTCTGTTAGATAGCTAACAACTCAACTTTTTATTATTACAATAAATCTCTAATTCGTTAGGATATTTATAAATTGTTCTTTTTGACTTTGAATTATTGTGTACACCTCTATATCTAAATGTGATGGAATCCATTTATACCTTGCTTAATACAAGTTAGTTATTGACCATCTGTTGAAGGAAGACAAGACGACGGTTATATGCGATCCTGGGTCACAGCTTCATGTACAGGCCGATCATAATCTTGTCGATGACTCACTGAAGGTGGTTCTTTAACGTCTGTGCTTCCACTAAAGTAATATCGCAGACAAGACTTCGGATAGCCAAAGCTTTATGGTTAATTAAACATTGTATATAATGATGTACATCTAATATGTGCGTGATGACAATACGTCTAGACACCTACGTGTTAAAAGTTTAATTAAATATATTAAATATATTATCAGTAACAGGTGTTAGAGTTGGTCTATATCGTTGCCACAGCCCATATATACACGGAATTTATCTAAAAAAAACCAACCCAAACAAACATCTTTCTTGGGGTGTTCCATATATAAGGGGGATCACGTGGCTTAAGTGGGTAAGACACTGGCTCGCTAGCCAGGAGGTCGGGTGTTCGATCCCTGCATTGGCCGAGAAAGTTCATCCAGATTTTCCGGCGTGGTTCCCCCTTGTCAGTGATGCAGGACGGAGGGCCTGACAAGGACAGTTGCCTAGTCCTTCGGATGATACGAAACTCGAGGTCCCGTGTATACATTGGAATGCACGTAAAAGATCCCTTGGCAGTTGGAATTCGATATAAGAGTAGGCGATAGTGCAGGACGGAGGGTCTGACAAGGACAGCTGTCTAGTCCTTCGGATGATACGAAACCCGAGGTCCCGTGTATACATTGGAATGCACGTAAAAGATCCCTTGGCAGTTGGAATTCGATATAAGAGTAGGCGATAGTGCCGCTGCCCTGGCAAAATTTCCCTCATAGCACACTGCCCGTCTTCATTAGCCCAGTATAGGAGCAGAACAGTAGGACGTTAAACCCCATTTCATTTCATTTACATATATAACCCTAACCCTTATTGTAACGGCTAAACTTAGCCCTTCCTATTTAGCACCAATTAGATTCAATTAATACCTATTTGACCTCTCTACCACTAAAACAGCTGCTGATTTATTTAGGCAACGTTTCGAAGAATATTCTCTCAACGTTATCAAGCTAATACAACATAACAGAATGCGAAGCAACTAACAACAAAACCGAAACCATACATAGCAAATGAAATGAAATGGGGTTTAACGTCCTACTGTTCTGCTCCAAACTGGGCTAATACAGTGTGCTATAAGGGAAATTTTGCCCGGACAGTGGCACTACGGCCTACTCTTATATCGAATTTCAACTGTCAATGGATCTTTAACGTGCACGCCAATGTGTACATGTGACCTCGGTTTTTCGTCCCATCTGAACGACTAGACAGCTGTCCTTGTCAGGACATCCGTCCTGCATCACTGACATGGGGGAACCACGCCGGGAAATCTTGATGAACTTTTTCGACCAACGCAGGGATCGAACACCTGACCTCCAGGCTAGCGAGCCAGCGTCTTACCCACTTAGCCATCGTGATCCCCCATACATAGCAACAACAAGATCAATATTTGTTGTATTGGAAAGGAAGGGTATAATAATCAGCTTTGGTCTTACTAATGTAAGTTTATCACACTTGTAAAATAAATGGAATATTGCTTAAATGATCATTAGGTAAGATTAAATAAAAAGCTGACAGTTCTCGCTATAGTTAAAAAATAGATAATGAAAACAGAAGATGCTTCAATCTGAACCGAAATATTAAACATGCATTATGCAAGAGCAAAATCTGCTTATTACAAGTCTTTCTTTAGGCCTGAAATGTTATCTAAATTATCAATTAGACATTAATTAACTTATCCAGACCATAATCAACTCTAGATGTCAAGGCTAGCCTTCGATGTTGGCTGAATTAGATTCCTATATGCCGTTAACGGCCGTTGATAATTAAATAAAAAAAACAGTGGATAATCGAGACTAAGCTGTTTATATTAATGATTTTAGTAATGATGACCGAGACTATGCCAAAATTTCACCTGCTTCTTTCTCGGCTCATAGTGGATCAATTTGACTGAAATTTTCAGCAAATTACCTTTACACTATTTAGTTGTTAACTATTATAGCGAGAACTACCATCTCGTTATCTTATCTCCAATAATGTATCTTTAACAATTCAATTTTAGGCTAGACTCGATCATCATTACTAACTTTAGTTCTATAATAAAGTCTCGATTATCGATTTTTACGTTTAATTATTCATCACAAAATGTACTCAAATCCATTAAGAATCGCAGGCTAGCGTTGGCATCGAGAGTTCATTATGGCCTGGATCAGTTAATCAATGTCTAATTAATAATTTAGATAAAATGTCAGGCATAAAGAAAGACCTGCAATAGGCAGATTTGGCTCTTGCATAATGCATTACATGTTTAAACTCAACTAATCAAGTATAAACGCTATATTCCTTCGGAAACTGACAGTTATATGGGACAGCAATTATACACAGATACGACACAGATACCGAATCTCCTACGAAGTCTTTTTTGATATCAAAAAATATCAACACAAGTCGATAAAGTAAAAAAGCGAGGCTCTGCCGAAGTTTTTTACTTTATCGACGAATGTTGATGTTTTTTGATATCAAAAAAGACGAGTAGGAGATTTTATTTATCACTCAATCCTTTCTTACATGCGCAAATAAATAAATATAATTCTTTGTTATAGACTTCACTTTTACTGAACCTGATTACATTACTCCGTAGTAATACATCATTTTTGACAGCAATTCAACCATTGCAAAATCCTTAATATTGACCCAGTGTTTCCATCAAAATCAATTAAATAAAAAATTGTTCCTTTTTAATAAAAAAAAAGTAGTTCCTTTTTAATGATAAAAAAAGTAGTTCCGTTTTAACTGACAAATCAAATTCATGCAGTAGATTATGAAATATATCACACAAGCGATATCTACTGTGGAATGTATTATTGGGTGATTAATAACATTAATTAGTAAACAGTAAGGTCTATATGTTGTGTCCTAATCGTAAGCACTCTATGATGGTTCCACATAGGAGATTATGCAGGATCTCCGAATGTTCGATCTGTTATAAAGCACTTTTTTTTACCATATTCATGCTACCAGAAAATTGGACATGAATTGATTGTGAATATAATGTTGGAGATGTTCAATGATCCAAATAAAAATCAATATTAGAATGAATATGGATGGTTATCTTAGTTCAGAATTCAAAGTTTTTTTAATTTTATGTTTGTAAAAAAAATACAATGAATACGAATCGACTCTTTTACTATTGATGACACACTATATCCAACCCCGTAGCCAGCCGGGGGGCAAGGGGGGGGGGACATGATGGTTTGATGGTTAAATCAATTCCTTAAGGAAATCTCAAGATTTGGTCAAAGATCATGAGATGACCCCGGCCCAAACCCTAACCTCTTTCCCCCAACCCTGGACCTAGCACTAACCCTTACCCAAACCATAACAATCTCGCCAACAATCACGTTCTCTAACCTTATTTACATCTCAGCGACCTTGACGAAATCCAGCCTTGTTTGAGGACAATTACAGCAATATGGTGGCAGTTTTCTTGATTGCCATCTACGATCAATACAGTATTAGACAATTTGTATTGTTATTATATATATTTATTGTATTTCAAATTCCATTTAATAGTATTTGTAGACTTTTATACTTTGTCATTTATTAATAAGATATTTTAATAAATGGCCATTTTCATTTCATTCATAGATATGTTTTAATCAAATTGAGCAAGATACTCTGTTGGCATGGATAATATGTTGTGATCAAACACATATAAACTCTGTGGAGCTATGCAAGAACCAATCTGATTAAAACACAGATCCTATTTCGTTTCGTTTTTTATCACTCAAAATTTCGTTTTACACTAGAGTAGGCCATCGAAAGTGTAAAAGAACGAAACGAAATATAGATCTGTATTTTAATCAGACTGTGCAAGAACCTGATAAGCCACGTGACGTTCAATTTGAGAAAAATGCAACTAAAGTTTGTGGTCTATAGTTCCAAGTCAATTTGATGTTTAGTGATTTTCATTTGTACAGATTCATTAATCAACTAAAACAACACATACAAAAGTAAACAAAACAACAAGCCCACATATGCTAGGAATATCAAGTATTTAACGTTGGCAAGACGGGTTAGGACGCCCATGAACAACCTTTATAGACTGCTATCTTAAGACATAAAAATAAAAAATACATAATATGTTATGGAAGGTCATCTCATTAAAGTTTGTTGACAATACAAAACGTCTTAATTATTGAGTTATTATAATTTCCACTTGACACAAAATGTCATTTCGGGACAAACTTACGGTACAATTTTATTTCAATCATTCGCATGTGTTTAGGGATCTTTACAGTCGGAAGAAACCGGAGGACCAGGAGAAAATCCATAAGATTGGGTAGGCGAACCTACTCCTTGTCACATTCAAGATTGGGATCGAAACCACGCCACTTGACTCAATGCCAGACCTTATGATGCACCCATCACCACCACCCTATAAAATTAAAAGCCTATGACAGACCCGTCTTCATTAGTCAATTCTGAGCAGAACAGTAGGACGTTAAACCCCATTTCATTTCAAGTCAGTGACATACCTTATGATGTAAAGCGCATGCGTTAATATAAATCTATCTTTTTCACGGAAAAATGACTGGTTACTCGCCCCAGTGCGGTTGGGTCTCAGTGAATAGTTTTAGTCTTGAAATTCATTCTAAATTTACCGAACGCAAAATCACTAGAAATGATCGGCATAAAACATATACCCATACCGATTTTAAACACTACACGCGAGTCACCTAGTGTGGCTAATTTGCTCATCCCTGCGTTACAAAAATTCTAACTACGTCATAGTATTGTAACGTATAGTTAAAAGAGGCGAGAGAGAGAGAGAGAGAGAGAGGGAGAGAGAGGGAGAGAGAGAGAGTGTCCACTCGACACAAACCAGGTCATTTCGGGACTAACATATGGTTCAATTTTATTTCCATAATTCGCTTGCGCGTAGGGGTCTTTAGCAGTGGGAGGAAACCGGAGGACCCGGAGAAAACCCACGAAGTTGGACAGGCGATCCTACTCCTTGTCACGTACAACCGGGGATTCGAAATGTTAGTTTTTTAACTCTAGACGTACCAGAGGTGCTTGCTCATCCGACCATGCTTAGCTTTGTCTATTGACCTTCGGTGTGACCTGTAGGTCACCAGGTTCTTGCATGGAAACGTTGGCACACAAATCAGATCTTATGAGGCTTGTCAGGTTCCTGCATGGCTAAATCTATTTGTTAAGGCTAGCTCAATTTTTGTCAAGGTCACTGAGATGCAAATGAGGTTAAGACACGTGATTGTTGGCGAGATTGTAGGTTAGGGTTAGAGGGTAAGCATTGGGGCTAGGTCCAGGGTTAGGGTTCGGGTTGGGATTAGCGCTAGCCCTATTTACATCCTGTGACTTATGATGAAAAATTGAGCTGGCCTTATCAAATTATATCAGGTTCAAACTATTATAGCATGGTTATCACGTCAAATATATTCACAGTGTCTTCATTCAAGATGGGTACTACCCATCTTCCTTCAATGGCACACTTATCTCAATTTTCGGGAAAATGTGGGTAATCATCGTACATTTACAGAATATCATATTATATCATCTGAGACCATTGCGTCTAGCCCTCCCGGATCATTTCACTTGATCTAATATGTACGTTTTTTGTTTGTGATTTCTGTAAATAGTGTCTTGTCCGTAGATTTGTCTTGTGCAGTTGTTTGTGTGTGGTGCATTTACCTCTGCACTTCCTATTACCCTTACCCAATGAAAATACATTATTCTTAACATATCTACAAGTGTGATTTCATTATGTGGGCCTAACAGACCGTTGGTCCTGTCTGGTCTTTCCCCGGTCATTGCTGATAGGGAAGGGATAGACAACCGACCTTCACGCGTGTAGTCGTTTGTGTGCACGTAAAAGAACCCTTGAGAGTTGGAATTAGACGAAGCGTTGGCGGAAACGTTGCTGCCCGGGCAAAATTTCAATTTCCAACTACTCAAACTGAATTAAACTAAATGATTTAATTTTAGATGATATAAAACTTTATGTCACTTTAAATGTTCAGTGAGTCAGTAGGTTTTATTTAAATATTGTCACAGTTGGGTGAATTTAGAATCTGGGTCATTTATTGAATGTGTTTTATTGACTGACCTCAATAGACCATAGAGTCTATATAGTAAACATTAGTAAGTATATAAGTAAAAACTGTGTATAAATAATACAATAGGTGTATATTGTATCTTTATATTGAGCAAGCCGTAGTCACTATAAAAGACCACCTATATTTCACTGACTTAACGTCAGCCATGATTATATCATAATATCATCGTTCTTACAACTTAAACAAAATGAAATGTTTTCAATCGGGAGATCCTTCTCCTGTTCATCGAATTCCAATGGCCTTTTAAGTGCACGTCACTTCCTCGGTGTTTCGAACATCCGATCCAGACGCTTTTCCTTACTACGCCTCCCACCAGCTGGACAATCTAGAGGAATTACAAACCCCGTTTTCGAACTCGTTACACGAACCTATACACCGCTTACTGGCGCACTTGCCAAGGTGCCCACCAGTACTACTACTGACAAGGGGAAGGTATAAGCTGGAAAATCGAGAAGAATTACAAACTCCATAGTCCATACTCAGACATACGTATCGGGTATTGAATATTGACGTATCATAACCAAGAGAGAGAGGGAGAGAGAGGGGGTGGGGCTAACGTCCGGAAGAAACCCGAGAATCCGGAGAAAACCCACAAGGTTGGACAGGCGACCCTACTTCTTGTCACATACAAGTGGGGAATCGAAACCACGCCAGTTGACCAAATGACTGACCGTCTGATCCAACCCGCACGTATTAACCATTCGCCCCCCCCCCACCATTACATTTAAATAATCTAAGCTCTATTGACATTTGATCTCCTACAGATTTTATATTATTTGTGACAGATGTTGGTCACTTTTAATGTTATATAAATGTGTTATTTTATCGGCTGTATATTGGGATGTTTATTTGTTATATTACTCCATTTATCAAAGTTCACGCATTTAAATTGCCAATCGAACCACAATTGCAAAATACGCTAGAAAGTAAAACTAAAATTAGTTACAAGGTAGTGACCTGAAACGAAACGAAAATTATACGTGTCCCATAAGAGAGCAACAAAATTTAATAGTGAACTTTTATTTGTGAAAAATCAAAACAAAATCCAGCCGCTCCTTATTCGATTTATAAACATGTACGTTTGATCTGGGGCAATTCTCGGTGTTTTCAGAGAGGATTCAGCGCACTGATGTGTAAACTTTAAACTATTCGTACTCTCACTTACCCTTTGTTATTGTTGTTGTTTCTTTATGTACAGAAATAGGTTATCATTTTTCTCCACGTTTTCTATCAACATGTACACTCATTGTGAATAATGACTTTCACAAACATGTTTTCATGTAAATTACATAGATGTAAATAAAAACAAAGAAAGTTCCCCGTTAATCAGTTTTCAGCAGCTGGCCATCACTCTGTATGGTTATCAATGGCACCATACATTTTTTTTACATCTCATTTGGAATGACTTCGGCCAATTAGCATTCATCTGCCAAACTTATCTTTATTTAAAGATACATTATGGGAGATTAGATAAAGAGCTGCCAGATCTCACTATAAGAGTTAAAAACTAGATAATGTAAAGGGAATTTGCTGAAAATGTCAGTCAAATTGATCCACTCTGAACCGAATTTAGTGATTGAATTCTGGGTCTAGCCTCGATCATCATTATTAAAGTCGATACGATAAAATACATAGTCTCGATTATCTATTTCTTGAATTAATTATGAATGAGAGTTGGGCAGCAAATCGGATCCTAATCCAGTAAATATCGCAAGCTAGGAGACATCGAGAGTTGATTATGGTCTGGATAAGTTAATTAATGTCTGATTAATAATTTAGATAACATTTCAGGCCTAAAGAAAGACATGCTATAGGCAGATTTAGCTCTTGCATAATGTATGTTGAAGCTATCGAGATACGGGCAACGGCGATAAATGCAGAATGTATTCTAAATGGGCAAAATTTGGTATTAACAAGTGGCATTCTCCTTAAGAAAAAGTATTTCATGCCACGCTCGTCGGAACGAAATTCATAATGTGTGTATGTGTGTGTATTTGGGAGAGGGGGGGGGGGGCGTGTAGCGAGGGCAAAAGACAACTGGCAAAATCCAGATACGAGTCTTATTAGAGGCTAATGATCAAACAATTATGGGAAGGACTGAAGCCTACCACCCAGTCCACCCCTTTCTGCTGGAGGTCTTCGAGAAAGGTATGAACTGTTAAACATATGTCATCAAGAACCCAACAATAAGTCTAGATTAATAAAAGGCTGTTAATATACTCTAAGTGAAAATAACACTTAAGTTACTAACAATCCATACAAAGGTCATCAAAATATTTTATTTGTTTAACTACACCTTGTACTAATTATAATTGTGGATTCATGTTCCATTTTATTTACAGTTTTACTTACCATATTGACTCGGCGGCAAGTATGGCACTGGTTCACTAACAACGGTACTTGATAATCGAGACTATATAGTTAACACTTTGAACACCGATAACTTCGCTCAAAATAAAGTAATTTAACTGGAATTTTCAATATATCTATTCCGGCGTTGGCCAAGAAGGTTCACCGGGATCTTCCAGCGTTGTTTCCCCTAGAGTACATGGGGTTCTTTTAAGGATAAGACGAAAAATCGACACCCATCCGTGCACGTAAAGAACCCTTAACACTTTGGAATTCGAAGAAAGGTAGGGCGATAAACCTCATTTCATTTCATTTTGTGATTGCACACACACGACTGAATAGAAACTACAACCCATTTTTTCATTCATACGTAAATGTGTTAACGGGGTTTGTGGACGGCCATGTTTGTCGACCATTTTGTAACTATTGTTTTCTATTTTGTAACACACTCTAATGATTTCCTGAGATTGACCTTGACGATATCCTGTTATACCAGAAGACAGATATTAACCCAGTATATTTAAACCATATATAGACTATTATATTCATATAGTCAGAAGTATATGATATACATAATGCCCAGGTGTGAAGCTACAGGAAATCTTAAAGGTGTTAATGGAGTTATATCAAAATTTGAAATATTTTAAAATAAAATGTACGAAACGAAATTAGGTGAATTTGACAAGATTTTGATATTAAATGCCACCTTTAGAATATCAATACCCACTACCTCCCTATGTAACCCCATTTAATAATTTAAATCCCATTTAATTAGGTGGACAATCAAGACTGTGTTTATTATCGCAGAAATGTGCTTGACAATGGGTGGGGGGATGCGCGCGTTGTATCACACGGTCTGTCATTGAGTCAACTGGCGGGGTTTCGATTCCCCGGTTGTACGTGACAAGGAGTAGTGTCGCCTGTCCAACCTCGTGGATTTTCTCCGGGTCCCCCAGTTTTCCTCCACTGCTAAAGACCCCTACGCGCACGCGAATTATTGAAATAAAAAATTGAACCATGTGTTAGTCCCGAAATGACGTAGTTTGTGTCGAGTGGACGTTAAACCCCATTCTCTCCCTCTCTTGACAATAGACTCTGTGTAGTTAAAAGTTCAAACACCAATAACTTCAATCAGAACAAAGTAATTTGACTGACATTTTCAATATATTCATTTTTCATTATCCATTTTTGAACTATTATAGCAAGAACGGGTAGCTCTTTATCTAACTGCGACCATCCTCAGTATGAAATCCGACATGATGCATCTTTAACTAGGGTTGTTGCAAAAGTGCCAAGCTATACCCCATTTCTCACATATTTTGGCAATTTACATGCGTCACAAAATGTATGAAGCAGAAGATGAAATCTCACAGGTTTGTTCAGTAACAATGAAATAACCTATTGTTAAGTTGAACGCACCTAAATCTTTGTTTTTCTCGGCTATTTTGTATCCTCGTCATTAAATTTGAACACAAGCTAGGATTACTGGAGCATAAACATTTCTGAATGAATTAGAGTTGTGTGATTATTTGAGATATAGATCGTTTATAAACATCAACATTTAAATTATACTGAGACAAATTAAATACGAAAGTAAATATCATGAAATGGGGTTGATCGTCTAACTGTACTCCACCAACAAAATACAGAAGTACTGTTTCAACTTATCAAATGATAATCGATTCAGAAAAAAATTTAAGCAAGATTTACGAATAGTGTGAAGGGGTCGGGGTACAAATTTCTTAATGTGGGGAAGTGGGGTGGGGTAGATAAACTGTTGATTTGGGTTTATATTTTATTAATGATAGGCATGCTCAGTACGATTAAGATTTTGTTTCAACAGATTAAGCGGGACCCCACAAATCCCCACAAAACAAATCAATATATAAATTTCAAGAAATTGTATAGTTCTATTTTTAAGAAGGATACATGAGGTCGGGTCATTTTTAAATCATTAAAATATGTTGACGACCCAAAAGTATACGCCATTGTCTATAGTTATTAGTAACATGATTTACTAAACAACCCTGACTACCATCATTCACCCGTGTCTGTATATATTGCTAGTCTATTATAATTTAAAGGAGCTAAATCGCTAATATTTGGGGCCTAGAAATAGACACAAGTGGGTTGCAACGCATATAATAATGTAATATGAATGTATATAAATTGATTTACATTCAATCGTTTCTGTTTTTACTGTAATTTCTAATCAGTTATGTCCGGCGAAATACGCCAGAAGTCTCAATGGAATGACAATCTCTAGCGTCTGGTTATTCCAGTCTACGCCGATAGTATTTATTGCGCATGCTCTCCAGATAAGAATATAGCGTCACCGTTTGACATGACTGGTGGAATATGCCTAGCCTCGTTTTTCGAGTCCCTTATTACAAATAGCGCTGAAACGTATGGTATACCATTCGTGTACCAATTGTAAAATGTTTATTTTGTCTTAAATGTTGGATATCAGAAGGCCATCACATCACAACATCAATGTTGATTTAAACCCACAAATAATTCGTGTTTTCAATGTCGAAGATTTTGGATGATATTGAGTTAGAGACTTAGCTACTTTAATTTAACACGTGATGTAATCGCTGATACTTATAATATTGGTTTCGTAACCGATAATAGAGTCTTGTAGGGGATCCCATAAACTGTGCGACCCACGTTACGCCCAATTCGATTGCAATAAATTAATAATACTTCTAAGTTATTATGATCGTATATGTAAAAATGTTACAGTTTATCCCTGATATTGTCCCCAGCCCGCAAAAACATTAATTCACGTCCAATGCACTTAAAGGTATTTTCATTAGCAAGTAATCTTTGATAAGTATTGCGATATGTAAACTGACATTTGCTGTACTACAACCTTGGTCACATTTTTTTCAAAACCTGTTTAAATTTCTATGGTCACTCCCAAACTATTTAGATAATATAGTTTTATTTGTAAACAAAAAATCTACCAAGTTCGTGTCTGTAAAAAAAACAATGCCTTATTAAGTTTAATATATTAGCATCGTCATTTGCCAGGAATCTTAGAACACAAATCAAGAGAATATGGTGGGAGATCCTTTTAGAGTCGAGGGACTGATCTAATGTTTCAGGGAACTCGATGTATGTAAACCGAAAACACTTTGTGCACATTCTTCAAAGTATTCAGACAACAACATGTGTGACAAATAAAGTATTATAGGCATTCTGAACGATAGACCTACCGTGCCCGCAGAAAATTGGATTCGGGCAAATTTTCCTAATAGAAAGACTGCTGTATTCCTGTACAGTTGGTTGTGCCTGGGTCCGTTTGTGAAGGTATCCAGACTATACTAAGATATGACATGGACAACTAACTGGTTTGCGACGATGTAATGTTTATTTAGAAACCGGGCCAACTCTACTCCTCCCTAAGTGTTGTACTCGATACTTGATAGTATGAATAGAATCGTTACATTATGGCACGTTTGTGGCAATATGGATGTCATTTTACTTTCTCGGACATATGTTATGTTTAGTAGTCTCAATATTTATAAAATTTATCTATTTTTATTTACCTTTTCCTGATCTAGAACTTCCAGGTATATATGGTAATAATTTCTGAAATGAAATGAAATGGGGTTTAAAGTCGTACTTTTTTGCACCGACTGGGCTAATGAAGACGGGAATATGTATACAGTGTGCTATGAGGAACCTTTTGCCCGGACAGCGGCACTACGGCCTTCTCTTATTTGAAATTCCAACTGTCAAGGTTTTCCTTACGTGCACGTCAACGTGTACACTGGATCTCGGTTTTTCGTCCGACCCGAACGACTGGACGCTGTACTTGACAGGTCTTCTATCATGCACCCACTTACAAAGGGAAATGCCAGTTAACATCAACGTGAATGTTAAAAAATACGAGAAAGAGATGAAAATTATTTAAATGGCTGCATGGAAAATAAAACCAGTAATTTTCTCTGGCAGATTTAACAATATTGGTAAAATCTCTCGGCTTTAGGGGTGACGTCATTACATGGCTCCGTACAGCGCATGTTGATTGATTTATTTGTCTGTGTTGTTTAAATTGATTGAGTAATTGCTGCTGTTTGGGTTGAAGATAACAGATTCTGACATGAAAGCATGTGCTATAAGAGGGAATGGTTGGTCAATACGCCATTTCCTTTAGTTTTATCTAAATAATAAGACTAGTATTAAGGAATTATTTCGTATTTGATACGAATATATACGCCATATACGTCATAGATATTCGTATTTGAACGACCATGCCAATACACGAATTTTTTGATCTCAAATTAAGACTGCACAAAAACGGTATCTTTAACACTTGGTAATACTACAGCGTAATCCATCTGCAACGACCTTGTCTACGATATCACCTATGGTGGAAGTGGATGTAAAACTTTAGGAACGAACGAACGCAACGAGCAATAGCTCATTGATACACCCATTGCCACTGATTCAGGAGTTAATAGCATATAAACATTGCTATCGATAACAGCTCATTATACGCCCCAAAGCTTAGAGCACACCATACAAGCATTTTCCCTCAAACCAGACCTTTCAGCACATCATACAAACATTGTCACTGATGCGAAAGCTTAGAGCACAGCATGCAAACATTGCTAATGATACCAGAGTTTAGAGCACATCATAAAAATATTATCACTCATACCAGGCCTTGCAGCACATCATACAAAAATTGCCACAGATGCCAAGGCTTAGAGCACATTATATAAATACTGATACCAGAGCTTAGTATATGGAACCTTAGAGCACATCATACAAACAGTGTTACTGATATCAGAGCTTTCCGATCAACTCCTCAAAATACCCTATATCAAGCATTGGCCGGTCATATGCATGGTTTAGGGCGTTGTACTTCAGTGTCATTTTTAAGGTTGTTTAGCTTTTCTTCTAAAGTTTAAACCATTGAAATATGGTCAGTCCAGGCTCGGTGAAGGTTTTAATCCTTGACCATCCTGCAATGTAAGATCTATGGCTTCAGAAACTCAGATGATGCGACACGTGATACTGCTGATTATGATCCAACCCAACTTTATTGTAACAAATTCTGGACATATTTTATAATATTTATAGGATTATATATACTGATTGACAAGTATAAACAAGTGGTTATTTTAGTAGAAGGATGTGATTATACATACGTAAATATAATATACTATTTGCCAAGAAATATGTTTTGTAATATGCCTGGTTCCACATTACCATCAATAATCATCTGGTTTGATACGTCATACTTTGCACTGAAACACAGTGACGATTATATTTCAATTATACTGACAATTTAATGCTCAAAAACATCGAGATCGAGATCGAGAGAGAGAAAGAGAGAAAGAGAGTTTAACCTCCATTCGACACAAACTAAGTCATTTCGGGACTAACATGGTTCAATTTTATTTCAATAATTCGCTTGCGCGTAGCGGTCTTTAGCAGTGGGAGGAAACCGGAGGACCCGGGGAAAACCCACGAGGTTGGTCATGCGACCCTACTCCTGGTCACGTACAACCGGGAAATCGAAACCAAAAGACGTCTAAAACTTATAATCCACGTTAATAACATTAAAGTATGACGATACAAAAGAAATTTATCAAAGAATCTGGAGGAAGTTTGTGATTGGGGTTAAAAAAATGATCCCGGATTTTTGTCCCATCATTTTTTCTCTTAGAACCCCTGCTCTCACTATGTTGGGTATTTAGCGGTTGTCAGTCTACTTGAATATTACGGGAAGACTCCGGGGGATGGTGTGGCGATATGTTAGTTGACCCGTACTATGACATCGGTTCATAATATCCGGATGGAAATGTGGCCAGTAAAGTACATTCTCTAAGTTCCGGATACCTGTTGCTTTTGGGAGATCGAACCGGTCTACTCTTATATCGAATTCCAACTGCCAAGGGATGTTTTACGTGCACGCCAATATGTACACGAGACCTCGGTTTTTCGCCCCATCCGAACGAATAGACAGCTGTCCTTGTCAGGCCCTCCGTCCTGCATCACTGACAAGGGGGAAACCACGCCGGAAAATCTCGATGAACTTTCTCGGCCAATGCAGGGATCGAACACCCGACCTCCAGGCCAGCGAGCCAGCGTCTTACCCACTTAGCCACGTGACCCCCATGTATGTATGTACATGTAGGTGATAAAACAATAAACGTGTAGATATTCACAGGCAATTACCAAATATATTGACTTGTTGTCGTTCAGGTGAAGAAGGTAATTGAAAAACCAGATGTGTAATGTCGGTCAACGGCCTTGTTGTCTTATCAACGTGTTATCTATATAAACTGACCAGTATACTTACCTCAAATACCTGATTTATCTATAAACCTACTTACACACTGGTCAACTGGTCAATTAGACCAAATAAGGACAAATATAGAACAATAGTGATAACCGGTTTTGTGACCCACCCTTTTACAGTATCCCAGTGAGAAGCTTTGGTTGCTTGGGCTTATTTTATCTGCCATTTCAATAGTCGGTTGTGATTGAGTCAAAGTATCAAAGAGTTGCTTAAGATGTAATCGAGAATAGTATTGTCATAGTCATCAGCAATATCCATGGAAAATAGAGCATACCAGAGAAATCCCACGAGGTTATACAGGCAATCCTACTCCTTGTCATATAAAAGCGGGGAATCGAAACCATGCCACTTGACTCAATGGCAGATCTTATGATCTAAAGCACACGCGCTAAACCATTCGGCATCCTAACCCCCTTGACCAACGGCCATTTTAACAAGTGGTAATAGTTATTAAAAAGTGTGTCTTTATCTTTATCCATACGATGTCTTTAAATACCGCACACTAACCAAATTGGATCCAGCTGTGATGGCAGTGGGGCAACAAGTCCTTATTGTGGAAGAAGGATGGCAATATGTATATTCAAAGACGTCTGTCAGGGAGACACGGTGACTCAGTGGAAACCATTGATCAAGCGGTTCCGAAAACATTCCTCGGAATCTTCCGGAATGGTGGGCCAGGCTGGAGGGACGGGCAAGGTACTGCGTACCAGTTGACATGAAAGGGAGCTCCTTACGCGCTGAGCCACCATGGCTCTATAAATGGACCATAAATGGATCAGCTAGTCCTTATCAATGAGTTTATATGTCGTTAAGTGTACAGTTATTAATAAAACAATATGAACTGGTAGATACTGGTATATACTGGTCAGAAATATAGTATATTATATTTAAAAATTGTTTGCGGGAGAGAGAGAGAGAATTGGGGTTTAACGTCCACTCGACACAAACTAGGTCATTTCGGGACTATCATATGGTTTAATTTTATTTCAATAATTCGCTTGCGCGTAGGAGTCTTTAGCAGTGGGGGGAAACCGGAGGACCCGGAGAAAACCCACGAGGTTAGATAGGCGACCCTACTCTTTGTCACGTACAACCGGGGATTCGAAACCACGCCAGTCGACTCAATGACAGACTTTATGATACAGCGCGCGCACGCTAACCATTCAGCCATCCAACCCCCCAAATTGTTTGCACTTATATGATATAGATATGACAAGTCTAACTTAAAGCCACTGTTTCTTTCAAAACATTTACCATTGAAACACATGCAAGTATGTAGCCATGGCCATTCAGGCACTTATACCGAAATGAAATGGGGTTTAACATCCTACTGTTCTGCTTCGACTCGGCTAATTAAGACGGCACTAATTTGGTGTGAAATTTGGGGACTTTTATAATTCCGCTTAAATGTACGACAGATTGCTCTTGAGGACGAAGAGCATACTATGGGCCAGGAACCAAACGTGACATTATCACCGCCATCTTGAAATTGTATCTCGAAAAATTCACAAAATGTCTGGCACAATATAGCCCGCAGCCCAGTTGGTGCTGATTTTCCATTAAACAATATTTCATTCATTCATTCAAAAGTCAAAGTTCGTCCAAGAAACAATCATGCCAAGTTTTATGTCGAT
Organism: Patella vulgata; assembly: GCF_932274485.2. Classification (NCBI taxonomy): domain Eukaryota; kingdom Metazoa; phylum Mollusca; class Gastropoda; family Patellidae; genus Patella; species Patella vulgata. The sequence continues at coordinate 15,037,638 of NC_065885.2, forward strand.
CGTATTTCAACAAGAAGATCCCCTGCCCCCATCTCACCCCTTTATGTCCCAGGGCTTCATGTTTCTTTAAACAATGCGCTGCTACATAGATGTTTCTAAGAATCTTACATGCAAAATGTAATACACAAAAAACACATACTTATGGAAAAACAGCTACTTATTTATTTGGGCGACGTTTCGAAGAGTATTCTCTCAACGTTATCAAGCTAATACAGTAATACAAGAATAATGAGATCAATATATACAGAAAGGGTCTAACCCCTTTGATCTTGTTGTTGTCCTGTATGGTTTCATGAATTGTTGTTACAGTTTTCTGTATATATTGATCTCATTATTCTTGTATTACTGTATTAGCTTGATAACGTTGAGAGAATACTCTTCGAAACGTCGCCCAAATAAATAAGTAGCTGTTTTTCCATAAGTATGTGTTTTTTGTGTATTGCTCTACCCAGTTACTAAATGCCTCTTAAAGATTATTATGCAAAATGTAATTGCTTGATTCAATAAATTACATCCGAGACTGGTCCCTTTAAGCGACAATTGTGTCTACATATCTTTAACTCCTTTTAAACTGGTGATAAAAATAAAAGTACAGACGTTAGGTTAAAGGTTAAACTTGTTGATAGTTTGGTCAGATAGATTCACTGATCATCATTGATAACCATAAGTGTTAAAAGGTAGCAAAACAATATCGGTTAATACGACAAAACCACGTGGTCTGATACAGATACTCTCCCAGAGAGAATACCTGTATTTTGCGCAGTTGTTTCTGTTATATTGTAGACCTGTGTCGTCTACTACTTCCATCAGATTATGATCACACAGTGAAGCTTTTAGGGCACTGATCAGTCGATCGGTTTTAAGGGCGCCCACACGCCAATGGGTTCGTTTGCCCTGATCGAAACTTTCTTATGTCACAAACGTGGAGGCTATGGCGCCCCACCACTCTGCTGCACCCCCACTTTTAAAATCCTACATACGGCCCTGCCTGTGCCTCACATCATAGTGTCTACGAAATATTGCACCCAGCTATTTATCAGAACTACTAACATTATGTCTATCAAATTGGTCCCTGAGATCTTATAACCAGAACACAGTTGTTGTTCCACAGTTTGAAACTGAAACATTTTGGTGACAGAAGTTTTAGTGTAGTTGCTCCTATATTGTGGAAGGACTTACCTCTAAAAATCAGAAACAGTGAAACTTTGACTACTTTTAAATCACAGCTGAAGACTCACTTATTTCGGGAATGCTATGAGAATTGAGACTTTCTGTTCACTGTGTATATAACTATTGTCTCATTGCACTTTGGGCGTGCATTTGGATGGATCTGGCACTCTACAAATGTACATTATTATTATAGCATGGCGTTTCCAGGGCCGTACCTAGCTCAGGGCAACGAGGGGGCGGGAAGTGTTCTGAGGGGTGCTGTGATACTGATGGACAATGTACATGTATATCTATTTTTTTATCGTCGAAATTTTTTTCACAGGGGGGTAGGGGGATAAAACTTTTTGCAGGGGGTGGGGGGCCTGGGCGTTTCGACAATAAAAGACAATAAAAGAATACTTGTCCAAACGGCATGTTTTATGTCTAACAAACCATTGAATTATTCCATATGAATTGTCTTGTCTTTTTAGGTTCGGTACTTGTATCTCGTTTATTGTTGCTCGTATAACCGATCTTGAAACACATACACCGATTCTCAAAACGGTTATAAATAGCTTTCAACAGATTTATTCATGAAACCTATGCTTATTGTACAATTACCCGTTCGTGAAACACATGCGATTCTTCCCAAAGTAACTATCCTTAAAATAGATGCAAAATGGAATGATTTTCGAATATCCATTGTTGACTATCAATGAGATTGTTTTGTGGTGCATTCTGGAATGCTCAATAATTTTCTGTATTTAGTTTTAGACAATCATCGATCTTCATTAATAGTTGTGGGAAGATAATCATTTCCTATGATTACTTCTGTGATTGTCTTCAAACGTCAGAAAATAACAATGTCCTCTCTAAATTTCCTGTTTGATGGTTAATCTAATCCGGTGATATTTATTGTGTAGCCAGTGTAAATGATGGGGAGAAGTTGCAAAACCCGATCATGTTTACCTGGTTTCATCTCGGCAGGATTGCGGGTCGGAGGAGGGTTGTGCAGGGAAGTGTGCCTAGTGATTCCGGTGGGAGGGGCTGGTATTCGCTTAAGACGAGATTAAGACCTTCTGAGCCAACTTGGCTATTGATGACGTGAATACACCACGAGGTGTACTATAAAGGACAAGCTACCCGCGTTTTCGCCTACTTTTTTTGTTATTGAATTCTAATTGCATGTGCAGGGAGGGCATCGGGTTGGAACAGAAAAACCTGTTTCCTGTGTATACCATTGGGATTACGTTAAAGTTCACCTAAAGGTTGAAATTAACGCCGTATGGCAAAATGTCAGTGATACAAACTATAGACCGTGTTGAATTTTAAGGACTGAAAATACCAGGATATATCTGTATTTCACGTATAGTGAACATGGATTAAAGTTCTGGTAGGTAAAAAACTGATATACAGACATATTTGTCCTTGTCCGTGTTACTTCCAGCGCTAACATCTATTAAACTGACATATTTACTATGAGGGAATTGGTCTTCTGTGAGTCCGTACATTGATTGCTTCTTCAGCAAATCTTCTTCCGGAGACAGACACGTTGGCCCAGTGAGCTTACTCACTAAATAAGAGGTCCCGAGAACGTTCTTCGGGATTTCTCCTCGTTGATGATGCAGGTCGTAGGATGAGGCAAGCCACCAGGGTGTCTAGTCGTTCGGATGGGACGAAAAACTAAGGTTCATTCGGGTATATGTTGGGGTGCGTGTAAAAGGTCACGTAGACTCGTCATCATTATCCAGATATTATCACTCAAGTGTTAAGACTAACAAACCCCAAACAGTAAATATGTACATAACCATTTGGATCATTTTAATGTTTTCATTACCTATAGCTGCATGTTGTACATTGATTGTTGGAGTTGTTTTTGTTCTTGTTTTTTGCATAATATATTTTTTGTGACATAGGAGATAAGTAATATACACCTATAATGTTCGTTTCTGTGAATAAAATAATCTTTATTAAAACGGTATTAATGCAAAAGGCGCCAACAAAACTCTCCAGATTCTAAATTTTATCGCCAAATTTTTAGCATAATTATTGGCAGAAATGGCGATCGATAGCATGAGTAGTCCTACATAATCTTATGGAATCCTGATGACTATATCGTTGGAGATTACATGCCCAAGACAAAACGTTTATTCCTCTGATTGGCAAAATAAGCATCGTTTATTTGTAACATGCAGAAGCCTGGATTGATATATCTTTCTGTCAGCTTTCAACCAGTTTGTAAAAGCGTGGGTGGAAATTCTCTAGATTTATTATAGATAATTACTTGTTCTGTTGAAAAACAAACAATTAAATACAAAACAAACAAGAATAGAAGGTCGTATATATATGTATTGTGGTCCCAGGAAATTGGGTTAACGTCCTACTTTTCTGCACCATCTGGCCTAATGAAGTCAGGCATCCGCCATACGGTGTACTATGAAGGAAATTAGCACGGACGCGGGCCTACTTTCTAATTTCAACTTTTAAGGTTTATTTCAAGTGCACATCAATCTCTGTACAAGGGACCACGGTTTTTTGTACAATCCAAACGACTAGACACTGTTTGTTCCTTGTCGGGCCCTCCGTACGACACCACTGGCAAGTGAAACTTTCTCATCCAAAGCAGGAAGCGAACCCGAAACCTTCTGGTTAGCAAAACATCTTATTCATTGAGCCACCGCGGCTCCTAGATGATACTAGTATCGAAATGACCTAGTTTGAAAACTAGATAAAAAGAACCTACTATATCAAGCTTGTCAATTATAAATTGACTGCATCCATGAGCATGATAGAGAGACGAGTGCATATTATTGTTGATAGCCCCGGTGTTATCTGATACTTAACCGTGTTATATAGAAGTTTTACAGTCAATACAGTCGCCCACTCACTCTTCTTAATCGTAATCGTGGTATTACGGATTTCCAAATATTCGACATCTCCGTTGAAATACAATTCGTCCGATATTGCATATTATCAATTTAGTGAAAAACATAGCCATTTTTGATTTTTTTTTTCTTATTGAATGTTAAACATGCATCATGCAAGAGGTAAATCTGCCTATTGCAGGTCTTTCTTTAGGCCTGAAATGTTATCTAAATTATTAATTAGACATTAATTAATTTATCCAGACCATAATCATCTGTCGATGTCATCGTTAGCCTGTATTATTTAATTGATTTGAACACATTTTGTGGTGGATAATTTAACGTAAAAATGGATAATCGAGACTTTGTTTGTTATCATACCAACGTTAGTAATGACGATCGAGGCTGGCATACAATTGAATTGCTAATATCTCGGTTCAGAGTGAAGCATATTGACTGAAATTGTCAGCATATTCTATTTTCATTATCGATTTTCTAACTATTTTAACGAGAACTGTCAGCTCTTTATGTAATATTACCAATGGGCCCTTTTAAACTGTACTGTGGGGAATTAATTTTGATAGATGTATTTTATCAGTAAGTCTGTTGACGTAAAGATTAAATAGATTGAACTGTTTATGTTTTGAGTATAAAAATAGACGCGTTATTAAGACAAGAGAAGGTGAAAGAATAAACAATATAAGATATTATGTTTGATGTTTTTATCATTAAGGACATAGAGCAACAGCTGGTAAAGACAACTTCACACATTCCTGTAACGTTGAGAGAGAAAGTGTGGGGGCACGGGTATCGTGGATGCGTGTATATTTTATATCTTCCACTATAAGACAGTGCTTATCAGGGCATTTTTAGTACAGGACCACAAATGCCCCGTTGCTTTGTATAAAAATACATAAGCAGCGGGGCAATACCATAAATATAAAGTGAAAACACGAGCTTTTGATACTATTTGAGAGATGGGCATTAGCATTTTTCGGTAAACATCACACTAGTAAAACAAGGCACGGGGCTTTATATCTCAAAGCTCCACTAAATTTTACCTGAATGCAATTTGTTTTGTGGTCACAAATCCCTTCTTTGTCCTAGTGCTATTAGATTCCTTTAAAAATCCCTAGTTCTTATGTATATTATTAATACTTCGTTTCAAGTCCTGATAAAACCATAAAAGCCTAAAAAGACAAAAAAACAACAAACAAACAAAAAAAAAAAACCCAAAAAACGACCATTTTATTCATACACACTGGAGGCCAGTCTAACTTCCAAAGTTTACCTAGTTAATATGTCAAGAGATTGTATGAAAACTGGTTCAGTAATAATATTGCAAACATACTTGTATTAATTTACGTAATCACCGTCTGGTTTTAAGGTAAACCTTCAATCGCGCGAGTTGTTCAAGTGTATGATTAAGAAACAGACTATTTATATTGAAATTGTTCATGACTCATGACATAACCCTAATTAATGTTTCTGTGGGATGGATTCCAAGGTTAAGAGTTACACCTGGATTTTAAGTCTATGAGGTGTTAATGAGTGGTGCCATCACCTCTCTACGTTCATCTGTGTATTATTTACAGTGGCGTACGCAGTAGCAAAAGTTTAATGCCCCTTGCCACGACTTCTTTGGGTGACTCAAATTAAAAGAACTTCGTCTTAAAGGAGCTAAATCGCTAATATTTTGGGCCTAAAAATTGGCACAAATGAGTCGCAACACATATAATAATGTAATATGAATTTATATAAACTGTTTTCGTTCAATCGTGTCCTTTTTACTGTGAATTGTCATCAGTTATGTTCGGCGAAATACGCCAGAAGTCTCAACCGAAAGACAGTTTCTAGCGTCTGGTTATTCCAGTCAACACCGATAGTATATATTGCACATGCTCTCCAAATAAGAATATGGCATCACCGTTTGACACGATTCGTGTACCAATCGTAAAATGTTTATTTTGTCTTGAATATTGGATATCAGATGCCCATCTTTTCCCTGTAAGATCACAAGACCAATGTTGATTTGAATTGACAAATAATTCGTGTTTTCAATGTCGAAGATTTTTGATGATATTGAGTTAGAGACTTAGCTACTTTAAGTCTGTATTTAAAGATATTACATTTACCTTATCTCTCCCCTGTTTTTCTGAAATCCCAGCTACATCAGTGATTGCATTGTACGACGTAAATTAGAAATAAATATTTGCCCAACTTGACTGCGTAATGAGATAACTCAGCAATTTTTATAAGAACGTTATAATGTATATATATATAAATATATTACTCATACTTGTATATATCACTTACTTTAAATCAAATATTTCATTCCATCTTCGTCAACCAATATACTAGTGATCTTCTTTTATTTTATTTCAATTTTTGAAATTTCGAATAAGCGAATATCAATCTGATTAAAACACATATCCTATTTCGTTTCGTTTTTATAGTTCGAAATTTCGTTTTACTTGTCTTTACTACACTAGGATCTGAAAGAGTTGTTATATTACCGGCGTTCTGGTTGAAGTGAGGGATTAGCCAATGAAACGGTCTGTTACGGCGAGTTCTAGGCGTGCGATGCGCAGAACTGTGGGTAAACCACTAGAAACGTTAACCCTGTTTGTTTAATCAAAGTCTGACGTCATAGGGTCAAAAGCCGCTCGTACGACCCCTGACGTGATCTTCCAGTACAACCGGTCAGATCTTCATGTAGTGTAGGCTATCGAAAGTATAAAAAAAACGAAACGAAATATAGATCTATATTTTAATCAGATTGAGCGAATATACAAGTCTTTTATAATTTGATAAGCGTTTTTCTAACGTCAAAATTCATTGTTTTCTGACATTTGCCTTGGAGTTCCATTTTATGTGTGACTTTTAAACTACTCAAATGAGTAAAATATCTTGCCAAAATCACAGAATTTCATTTAAACCTTATCCATGGCTGCATTATACCATGCTTGTCGGGTAAGGGTTTGTATCGCAGTTTGAGTTGTACGCAGTTTGAGTGGTACGCGGTTTGGCTCGGTTTCTATTGAATGCATGTGGTATTTACATATTTTAAAACATCGGGAATGGATTTGTCACGTTGCCTAACTTTTCTTCAGTTCTCAAAATATGTGCCTCAGTGCATCTCAACAACCATAATTATTTATTATTGGCATGAACCTTTGGTGTTATTATTGTTATTCATTTACATATTTTCTTTTGTAGACTCATTATTGTTGGGTCTACTGGGACTCATTATTGTTGGGTCTACTGGGATTCATTATTGTTGGGTTTACTGGGGTCTCATTATTGTTGGGTCTACTGAGGTCTCGTTATTGTTGGGTCTACTGGGACTCATTATTGTTGGGTCTACTGGGGACTCATTATTGTTGGGTCTACTAGGGACTCATTATTGTTGGGTATACTGGGACTCATTAGTGTTGGGTCTACTAGGGACTCATTATTGTTGGGTATACTGGTTACTCATTATTGCTGGGTCTACTTGGGATTCATTATTGTTGCGTATTTTGGGTCCTGCCTGAGAGTATAAATTATACCTTTCTGTTAAATATGTAGTTCTATCATAATACTTGCAAAAGTGTCAAGGGTGGGTACTCATTAATTTTGGGCGAATAGTTTAACACGTATTCATTAGATCATAAAGTATGTCATCGATTCCTCGCTTGTACGGGATACAAAGTCCCACCACGCGATAGAGCGAAGATGATAATACACAGAATTCCTGGAATTTAAAGTTGATGATGAAAGCATGTTTTAAATCATCTGGGAGATCCTTAAGATACTAAAAACAAAGTATTTAACATTATACCGACACGAGAGTATCGTGTAGACATTCAAGGGTATGTACGTTTTTAAGCTTTATGCCCAATAGACTCCATTTTAAAAAAATCTGACGTCCAGCTTTATAGTTTCAAATGAATACGTGATTTGGGACTCGTCAAGAGTTAAAAAGAACATGTTTTATTTTTCACAAGGATTGATTTATTCGAAACTGCTTACTTATATCTTAAAAGGTTTGTTGTTTTTTTTAAGTAATAGTTTTAAGACAATAAAGTTATTATTCAAAGACAAATGTGGTAAACAATTTGCTATAGTTCTCTAGTGACGTCAAATTTGTCATCATTGCTACGTTTATACATTATTTCACTGATGAATGGATCCTTAACCTTCGTCATACAAAATTACTTGGAGTAAGTGTTTTGCTTCTTTATAAATGCATCAAAGTTAAGTTACCCAAGTTGAATTTTAGAAGGATTTCTACTGCTGTAAACGTAACCAGATAGCATGTCCACGAACCGTTGCTACGTAAGTCATTATTATACAGCACATGGTTAGGGTCTTACAGTTTAAAATGGGGTAAATGGTATCAAGCATGATTGCTTCCAGTAATTATTAATGAAAGTCATTGAAAGATGATGACAGCTAAGAATTAACGCTAAATAGTCCTTATCAGGCTGATGACTTGATTATCACAAAAATCTGAGTTACGTGTAGCAGCACTGCATCTGGAAATGTAGATTGTAATATCACATGAAATTTTATTTTAGAACCGTACTTCGAATTTATGAATTTACTAATTAGGATCGACCTGATAAAGTTATTTTCGCAACCTTGTCCACCCGTCCACAGTTTCTTATTAACTAGTATTGGCTCTTTTTGAGATTCGAGTGTTTGATAAAAGTTATTCGGTTTATTCAAAGGAAGATCCCACCTAAATGTCCCTTGATAACAAAACCTTGTTAACACAGTGCAGATGCACTATCAACACTATCAACACTATCAATAAATTTCCTATTTTCGATGAAATGAAATGGGGTTTAACGTCCTACTGTCCTGCTCCGAACTGGGCTAATGAAGACCGGCATACGCCATACAGTGTGCTATGAGGGAAATTTTGCCCGGACAGCGACACTACGGCCTACTCTTATATCGAATTCCAACTGTCAAGGGATCTTTTACGTGCACGCCAATGTGTACACGGAACCTCTGTGTTTCGTACCATCCGAACGACTAGACAGCTGTCCTTGCCAGGCCCTCCGTCCTGCATGATTTTCGATAAGATTAATAGTTAATTATGTATGGTGTGATAGCCTATATTTATGTTTTCGTCAGGAATATTTGGCCTGTAGCATAAGATAAACCATACACTAACTTCTTTGTTTATATCTACCATAAATGACACTTTACATATCATAATATACAACTTTCAACAAATAATTTAAATATATGTCACTTTTAATCGTGCTTTATCATATAAACCAAAATTTCAGATTTCTTATTATTTTATTGATAAAACTGACATTTTAAGTTGTTTATATACTTGAAGATATAAACATAACTAAATTTATACACAGTTAATTAAGTTATTTCAAATGCTAAAGCCCATTTACTAATTATAGATTACTGATCTGATTTTACCGATTGTTAAATTCTCTGATCACCATATGAGAAAGTGTAAATCCCTTGAAAACTATATAAATGAAATGAAATGAAGTTTAACGTCCTACTGTTCTGCTCCGACTGGGCTAATGAAGACGAGCATACGCCATACTGTGAGCCAGAAAAGCGGCGCTATTGTTTACTCTTTTTTCGAATTCCAACTGTCAAAGATTCTTTTACGTGTACGCCAATGTGTACACGGGGCCTCGGTTTTTCGTTCCATCCGATCGACTATACGTTGTCCCCCATCAGGCAATCAGTCCTACACCACTGACAAGGGGGGGGGGGCATGTCGGAAAATCCCGATGAACTTTCTCGGCCAACGCAGGGATCGAACACGGGACCTCCAAGTTAGCGAGCCAAAGTCTTACCGACTGAGCCACCGTGGCTTCCTGAAAAGTATATAATATCATGGAATAAGAATCTCTAAAAGGAGTATCGGTCCAAAAATGGTTCGGTTACGTTTAGTAGTCTCAAAGATATGATGAACTGACAATCGACACCAAATGCACTATAATGCAAATATGAGGCACCTAAAATATTTTGATGGACCTCTTTTTAATTGAATTGATTCTTATTCGGTAGACCATCTATCGTTGATATTTTGAAGGTGTGTTCCCACTTAGCCGGCAGACTGTTAAAGGACCTAAGTCCGTAACTCAAAATCCTCCAAAATCTTCGACATCGAAAACACGAATTATTGGTCAATTTAAATCAACATTGATGATGTAAACTTACCGGGAAAAGATGAGCTTCTGATATCCGATATTTAAGATAAAATAATTTTTTTTAACATTGGTACACGAATCGTGTACCATAATGCGCTTCAGCCCCAGTTGTATTGAGAGACTCGAGGGACGAGGCTAGACACATTGCACCAAATCAAATGGAGTTATGTAGACTAGAATAACTAGACGCTAGAAATTTGCACTCGATTGAGATTGCTGACTTATTTCGCCGAACATAACTGATTTGAAATTGGAGTAAAAACGGAAACCATTAAATGTAAATCAGTTTATATACATTCATATTACAGTATTATATGCGTTGCGACCCACTTTTGTGAATTTCTAGGTCCCAAATGTTAGCGATTTAGCTCCTTTAATCCCTTATTGATCTTAAAACTATAGTCTGTTTAAAAGTAGTCACTCAAGAACTGTTCACTAGTGTTCAGCGTTAATGAGCTCTTAATCCCTCTTAATAAAATTTATTAACCAACTAATTAATGACATTTTGAACACAGTTCATGCCGGCGTTATGATTTCAAACATGAATTCAATTCTAATATTTACAAGTTCATTAACTTAATAAAACAAGAACAATCCTATGTCGAAATCACCATTTCACAGATATTATTTGGTGGTACCAAAAGGCCTCGAGTTAAGAAATATCGACAACTTGATACAAGAATCGAACATTTGAAAACACAGTTATTAAATGGCTCTTTAAGTGTAAATCGGTATGGAACAAATATTTCCTATTTAGTGGGGCTGTAAAATGATTGTTATGTTGTAAGGCATTTATTTATAAATTATATAATGCTATTTAATAAAAGTTAAATGTGTAAATTGTAATGCATTTTTATATGTGTAAATCATTTAATGTTATATAATAAATATTAAATTTGTTAAAATCAATATATTTTTATATGTGTAAGCTATTTAATGTTATTTAATAAAAGTTAAGTTTGTTAAAATCAATACAGTTTTAGTCTTAAAAAAGATATGGACTATAGTTTATAACACCATTGTTCTAGGATTAACTCTGGATTAGCGGCAAAATTTGACATCAAAGCCTGCCGGCTAAGTGGGAACACCCCATTTTGAAGTTGTCTTATTAATTAAATGTTAAGTAATCAATTTGAGTACATAATAGTGTGGATTTAGATATTGTCTGGAAAATATAAATGGCGATCACCGGCTTTAACAGAAACCATTATTTTCACAGTGTGCAGCTTTGTTATCGTTATGTCGATATGTTTGTACACTTCCCTGCAGGTTTATACCTACATCTATGTCGGTACCACGTCTCAAATGTCGAGAACTGGAATTTCGATAGTTTGGAGATAAAGCATACCTCAACTGCTGATAAAGATAGAACGAAACGCTTTCATGAATGAAGAGACTAATAAATCAGGTCTTGTGTAGTCGCGTTCTTGAACGCTGAATCACGAATTCCTTCCATGTTAATAGAATAGTTCTGGTTATTCCAGTCTACATAATATACTTTAATAGTCTTGACGTGCAGTGCAAATGGTAACACAGGCATTTAGAGGGATGGATCATCATATCTGCCAAAATGTTGTTTTTGATATATTCATTAATGAAATTTTGTCGGTTGTAGTACACCATAAAAATAAATCTAACGTGAATAAGTGATTAACAAAAATGCGCAAATGAAGGCAGGTTAATGTGCTCCAGACATGACAACTGAATTTAAAGTATACATTTTTAAAACAAAAATGTAAATGGGGAAAATAATATCGAAATATCTAATCGATGGAAACTATGAATAATTTAAGCTTTATAAGGTTATTTAGATTGTTTATAAAATAGTGCACTCGCCATACAATAAATTCGGACCTGTATTGAAATCGATAATATGCATCATATTGAACACGCTATGTATCGTACTTATAATACAGAGTGTGTGTGTGTGGGGGGGGGAGTGGCCGTGTTAGACAATATTAATGTTTGTCAAGTGGTGTGATGTTGATTCCCCGCTTGTACGTGACGGGAAGTAGGGTTTCCTTTCTCAGCCAAAGACCCCTACGCAGTAGGCAATTTATTGAACATTATGTTAGTCCCCAAATGACCTCCTCGCGGTTTTTCTCGGATCCTTTTGTGTCGAGTGGACGTTAAACTCTCTCTCTCTCTCTCTCTCTCTCTCTCTTAATGCTTCGGCGTTGATTACCCGGGTCGTTATTTTCCAGTTTTAAGTTCTGAAAAGGAACGATAAAACAACAGGTACGTTTGTCGGTAGGCCCTGGCTTTACCCTAAAACTTAACGCGCAGGGATGCATCTTTTCTTTCATGTGGGGAAATATATGGTTCTTTTTCCAATCTGCTTATAAAACACAGTCCATAGAATTAATTACGGTAGTATTCATTGTGGAAAATGACTCTTTTTTTTTTATTCCATCTGCGTATCGGACGTAAAATACAACCACTTGCGTTAAGTACGCTGCACTGGGATTTCATTGGCAAAGTGTTATCAGAGAATAGGAACTCTGGGACTCGTAATTTGTCTAACATTGGAATATTCCTGGATCTAATATTGATATCACCCACTGATGCATTAGATATCTTCACCGGTTGGCAAAATCATCATTTTGATTTGGATTAATACGAATATAAAATTACATCGGCTATGTTCAAATGTGTGCAAACTTTTAGACAAATGTGCCAAACCATCTATGAGATATAAATATTTCAACTTTCAATTTACTAGTCGTGGGTTTCCAGGAGTTTAACCAAAGCTCACTCACAGTAGATCAATGTTTGGATTTTCGATTAGGAAAGTCTGGGCGTATATTGAAAATAAAATTAGCAATTTTTCTGATAGAGATGATGTCAGAAAAGTCAACATTTTATTAATAGACAAAACTATTGATGTATAGAAAATAAAACATCTACTAAGTTTCTGTATCATAGTTATGCGCGCTGTGGTTCTCCTGCACCTATTAATGTTTTTTTTAGTGTGGGCTGGTTTTAATGAAAAGCCAATGACCTATAACTTAGTTATATGTACATGTAATAGCTTTGAAGTTGTACAGCTCTATACGATTATAACTTTTCGCGGTACTGTGCAGAACAAACCGCCATTATTAAAGGAGAAACGGCCATGACCTAAACATATAATAGATCTTTGAAGTTTAGAGATACGAAGCGTATCTATTAAAAGGCATCCATTGTCAACTGATAAAACGATGTGGAATGTTACCTTATCATTAATAGGTTATATTTAATACTTATATTTAAAGAGGCACTGCCACTTCCACCAAGAAAATAAATGTATCTAATATTAAATGTAAGCAATATATTTGGCGGGACAACATTTTCATGGAGCCACAGTGGCTAAGTGGGTAAGACGCTGGCCTGCTAACCTGGAGGTCGCGGGTTCGATCCCGGTGTTGACTTGGCTTCCCCTTGTCAGTGGTGCAGAACGGAGGGCCTGCCAAGGACAGCTGTCTAGTCTTCGATTGTGACGGAAAACCGAGATCCCGTGTACACATTGGCGTTCACGTAAAAGATCCCTTGCCAGTTGGAATTCGATATAATTCGACATCATTTTCATAATTTTCATAGGCAAAAACAAAAATTGTTAGCGTAGTGTCTCGGAGATAGAAATCCGGCTGATAATAAAATTTTGCCTCACATCACCATAGAGTCGAGAACGACCGATTGGTTAAACGTCATTCTGGAACATAATAGACTAATCTGTCGCTTTAAAAAGTTAAATCATGAACCACGATTGTTATCCATCGTTGCCATTGATAATGGCATTATATTTAGCTATCTTATGACTTTTGATCTAGTTTCCCATTTAATGACTCGATTATGACCCGAATGACGGTGGTGAGTTCGGTGAAAACGAGACGATCGTAATATCGAGGATCAAATTACACTTCGGAATAAATAACCAGTAGAAAAATGCTTGATATTTAGATGTAGTTTAATTATTTATCATCGTAATATTATCGATGATTCTCAATAAAAGACCAAGATCAAGTTCGTAGTGGCAAGGCCACAACAGTTTAAAATACTGTTCTTCGGGAACACATATTAAAAACTCTGCATCCAATTTCTTCACGAAAAATACTGACTTAATAACAAAAAGTTCTGGGTTGCTATTCTCGAGAGGTTTTAATTCCAGATATTTAAGTTTTGAAATTTTAACAAACATGGCACACAAGAAGTGGGTATTTTATTGATCAAGACCCAGAAGATCTAATAAATTAAATTGGTTTTGCCTAAAAGAAAACCATTAAATGTGTAATAATTTACGCAAATAATTGTGTATGTGAAATGTCACGAATGGTTACGAATACCATTATCATCTCCGGTGTAAAAGAGTCCGATTTAGCTTCAATGTCTATTCGACACAAACTAGGTCATTTTGGGACTAACATATGGTTTAATTTTACTTTAATAATTCGTTTGCGCGTAGGCGTCTTTAGCAGTGGGAGGAAACCGGAGGACCCGGAGAAAACCCACGAGGTTGGACAGGCAGGCCTACTCCTTGTCATGTACAACCGGGGATTCGAAACCACGCCAGTTGACTCAATGACAGGCCTTATGATACAGCACGCACGTGCTAACCACTCGACCCCCCCCCCCCAATTTGTAAGGACAGCCATAGCAAGCAAAATGTGTATTATTGTATTACTATTAAATTTTAAATTCAGTTCCATCGACTCATAATGATCAGATGATGTTTTATTTTCTAAAACACAACACTAACACACAACACATGGGGGGGGGGTGTATGTTATTATTTCAACGAGCTAGCGAGGCTAATATCAATTTGGAAGGGTGGGTGTGGCTCATATTTTGTACCAATATGGGAGAGAAACACATTTTTTAAATCTCATATTCAGATTCGGTCTACTAGTTTTAGACTCATCTACGTTCTCTGAAATAAAAGGTACTCCAATACACAGCTGAGGCGTGGTATCTGTAATTTTTTTTTAATAACTGTGTGATACAAGGAATGTCAAAACCGGTTACTTTATTCAGAACACCATTGGTAAAATCTTTGAAAAATTATTCTGTTCAAATCGCTGCAAACCCTCTTTTTGTGCAATAGGGTTTGTACCCAACACCCACCCCTCCTTTAATTTTTGAGACGTATTAAGGGGGTGGGAGGGCTTTCAAAAAATCGTCTGCTTGTGCGTGGCAGAGGGTGTGTGTGGGGACTGGGGTGAACTACCCACCCAGTGTACGCTTGTCTTTACGATATAGGGACTTGATTTGACACCTCTATAACACATATGAATCCTCACACCTGTAATAGTATATTTCAAAGACTTCTGATAAAAAGATTTAGGTCATGGTCTTCTTATTAATTCATTGAGAGGGCCGACAACAATTACATCATGTGATAAACGATATTAACAAGAATGTCTAGACCAATATAACTTTATAGTATTTATTTGAGAAGCTTTTTCCGGAATTTCTGCGCTAAATCAAATTCTTCTCAGAAAATAATTAATTGCAGTTTTTTTTTAAATTTGACTAATTGCAAAAATTCACAATCATTACCGTAGGTACTTTAGTATACGTGGCGTATAGTGAGTAAGGCGCTATCAGTTCGATTCCGGTGGGGGATTTTCAGCGTGGTACAGGGAGGTGGGACTGGCAAGGAACAGAATGTAGTCGTTTGGATGGGACGAAATCCCAGGGTTCGGTGTACACGGGGCATACATGTACATGTCGAAATTCGATAAAGAGCAGTAGAAAGTCCACTGTCTTGACTAAATTTTCCCTAAGGGCGCATTATAGCGTGTTCCCGTCTTCATTATCCCTGTTAGTACAGAACAGTAAGACCTTAAACCCCATTTCATTTCCCTTCATTTCATTTTGGCTTTTATAGTGAGGGGATGCTGCTTGTATTGACCCTGTCCCCACCCCACCCGTCCGCCCCTCTAACGAAATGGATGCAACTTTATACTCTAATACGATATATTCATATTTTGACACGTAAGTGTATTTATATAATTAAGTAACACGACAATGCGAAAACGTATATTCATTAGAGATAACCAAATTACCAAGCCTGTCATGCTATAAATATAATCTCAGAAAACCCCCTACCCATTGCCAAACAAAAACAATCCAAAACGACATAAAAACGATAAAAAAAATCTTCATCTTTATTATCCTTCGAAATTAAGTCAGTCTTTTTTGTATTAGGTTTATTTATATCAAAGTCATGCAGACCCATTCTCTGTGTTCTAGAATATTATGTATTCTGTCACGTTTCATAATGTTAAATATAAACCATATCGACATTTCTATTTAGAGGTGACAAACCTCTTCACCTTGTCAAACACCCTTTACCATAGTCATACCACGGTATCTGTATAAACAGGGTGAATATGATGGTGTTTATCAGGCGTAGTATCTATACTGACCCTTATAAAACTTGTTTAATCATCCTCCACATTTCATAACATGTATATTTATCTAAATTGTAAGTGTAATGTAGACTGTAACGTGTCCAGTTGCCACGTGTGATAGGAAATTAGTCCTAGCTTAGATGTTAAAATGTATAAAGTGGACAATAATTCGCCGTAGAACGTAGAACTCTTAATTGTTCTGAAAATGAATTTATAATGACCATAATGTGTCCACTTGACACGTGTGATAGGAAAGCGGTCGAGGCATGGATATTAAAATGTACAAAGTAGGAATTAATCCGCCGTAAGAATCTTTAATTGTCCATAATATAGATTAATGTTGACCATATTCTTTCATAATAATTTAGATGGCACAATTCTCTCTCCTCGTCCTTTTCAATGATGAATTTATCACAGTAACACAAACATCTGCAATTCACATCATCTGGACACATTCAGTAACGCTTTATTTTACGTTAGTTATCACTATATGCATCAATATCTTCAACAACATGAACAACAATCAAACAGTGATGACAAACAACATCAGTGAAACAAGCAGCAACTAGCCCATAATATAAGAGTCTATGCACCAACTACTACATCAACGACAACAGCAATCACAGTGAAGGGTGGTGGAGTGGATGGGGTGGTGGGGTGGGGGGCTAAGCCAACTACTACCCCAGCTGTAAAAACGACAGCAAACAAAAACAAAAGGGTTGGACAAGGCCAACTACTACAACAGCAACGATACCTACCACTACAGGAACGTCAAGTACTCCAACTACAACAGTAACGACATAAAGAATCTGAACAGCAGTAACATAAACTACTAATACTGGAAAGACACCTGCTAAAACCAGAACCAGGGCGACAACCACAATATGGGTAATATCACCGGCCACTACTACGAGTCTGAAATGAAATGGGGTTTAACTTCCTACTGTTCTGCCCCGATCTTGGCTAATGACGCCATACAGTATGCTATGAGTTAAATTTTGCCTGGACAGCGGCACTACGGCCTACTCTTACATCGAATTCCTATTGTCAAGGGATTTTACGTGCACGTCAATGTGTACACGAGACCTCGTTTGTTCGTACCATCCGAAGGACTAGGCAGATATCCTTGCCAGGCCCTGCATCACTGACAAGGGAGAACCACACCGGAAAATCTGGGTGAACTCTCTCGGCCAATGCAGGGATTGAAACCCGACCTCCAGGCTAGCGAGCCAGCGTTTTACCCAGCTACTAATACTGGAACTACAAAACCAGCAGCAGCAACGAGAACAGAACGACGACTACGATGAGGACTACTCCAAAAACAACAGAAACCACGCCAGCTTAACTAAACACTAATGACAACATCATAACAGTTAGTTTAAAGGCTCAATACCACTCTTGTTGTAACTGAATAATATGTCCCAATCTTTATTCTGGTCAACAAATTTTACTATTTTACAATATTCCAATTAATTGGTGATACAAATTTCATCTTAACACACCTAATTTAAAAAATTGGAAAAAATCAACTAAATCATTTGAAAAGCCTAACGTAAACTATTTCAAATGTGACTTGGATTTAAAAATATTTTCGAACCTTCTGGACAAGTAAAATATGATGTAATGGATAATTTACACAACAGGTATGACACTAACACATCTAGTACTTAGAATAAGGCTATTATTTATTTTCTGGAGCTGTCAAGCCAGCAAGAGTGTTATTGTCCCTTTAATAACACATCAGTATAAGGGATTCTCGTGTTCAAATCTCCCGAAAATCATATTTGACTGAAAAAAAAAATGAAACAAAACAATTTCTAAAAAAAAATGCTTGAACACAAACATCCCTCTTTCATCATCAGCTTATCTTTATGATGAAAATCGTGATTGAGATAATGATAGTATAGTACGTCATCAGTCAGGTGTTTTATCTCTCTATACTATTTGTAGACAATTTACGATATCGATCACTGTCACCATCATCTTTAAAATATATATATATATATATATATATATATATATGTTGCATGATTAGCAGATTTTTAAAGGATCAGTGTCAAATATATTTTAGTGAATAAAACTGATTAATTCGGTGACTGACATCCTGTGACACGTCTTTGGAGTAATGGGTTTGCCCATAAGTCCAATAATTTGCCCCGCGGTGTCTGGCTGGATAACCATGTCTATATTCGTCTCGGTGGGGGGGGGGTATAGTGGTAAGTGATTGTCGCGATTATCAAATCACTCATACTTTTGAATAATACAATTCTTTAAATGGGTCACATACGCCCTTTAAAAAAAATCTAGAGAACAGTTCCAAATGATTCAATATTTTGATCTGAAATTTTGAGGCAATTAAAAGAAGTTGTAACATCACTATCATTTACAGCGAACTGTGACATCAGGGACTACCTTTTTACCCATGTAGCCCACACACAATAACATAATTACCCCCTTTCCCTTGACGTGGGGATTATTTAGTAAAGAATAAACTGATTGATGATATTTAGTATCATGTATGATTTCCCTTTTGTTAGTTTTTTTTATGTTTTTGTTACAACCTGCTTATTATCAGTCTTTTACTATTCCTTTGACGTCGGGTTGGATGGCCGAATGGTTAGCACGCGCGCGCTGTATCATACGGTCTGTCATTGAGTCAACTGGCGGGGTTTCGATTCCCAGCTAGATGTACGTGACAAGGAGTAGGGCCGCCTGTCCAACCTTGTGTTAGTCCTGAAATGACCTAGTTTGTGTCGAGTGGACGTTAAACCCCATTTCTCTCTCTCTCTCTCTCTCTTCCTTTGATGTACCGTCACCTAGCCCTTCACCCCATGCATGGTTTCTAATTTGTCATTATTGTTTGTCTAATTAAAAATGTTTACCCCTATAATTATTTATTAATATCTCCAATGTTAATTAATGCCAATCATCAGTTGTCTCACTAATCCTTCATCACCTTGCCTTTGATCATGCTGTTTTCATGCCTTTGATCTTGTTCTTGTCATGCATGGTTTCTGATTTGTTGTTATTGATTGTCTATATATAATTACCCTGCACATTTGTTACTTGAAAACGTTGAGAGAATACTCTTCGAAACGTCGTCTAAATAAATCAGTAATTGTTCTTTCATAAGTATGTGTTATAGTTAATTGCTCTATCCAGTTAAGGGGGGTTGGGTGGATGGCCGAATGGTATCATAAGGCCTGTCATTGAGTCAACTGTCGTGGTTTCGGATTCCCGGAAGTACGTGACAAGGAATAGGGTTGCATGTCCAACCTCGTGGGTTTTCTCTAGGTCCACCGGTTTCCTCCCACTGCTAAATACCCCTACGCGCATGCGAATTATTGAAATAAAATTAAACCATATGTTAGTCCCGAAATGACCTAGTCCCGGCCCTAGTGGACGTTAAACCCCATCTCTCTCTCTCTCTCTCTCTCTCTCTCTCTCTCTCTCTCTATCCAGTTACTAAATGCCTCTAAAAGATCACTGATTGATGAACTGCTTGTGGTCCCAATTACAGTTTGACAGATGTGTTATGTGTCATCTGCTATTTACAAAGATTTGAGTACGCACTAGGTTTTAGGAGCTAAAATGGCCTAATCATTTTAAAATACAATGCGATGGCGTCGATCAGAGAGAGAGAGAGAGAGAGAGAGAGCTGATTTGTTGAGTTATTGAACATATGTCGTGTAGGTATTTACAAAGCCTCCACTCCTGAGCCTAATCCCTCTATTACCAGCACCTTCATATTCCCATGGATTCTATAGTCAAGTTTAGCCAAATGCTTTATAATTGTATATTTCGATATGTACCATAGAGCATATCTCGAGAAGTCCTGCAAGCAATTGGTAAAAATATTTAAGTGCTTAACAACCTAGGAATACCCCACTCTCTCCCTCACATACTATTTCTGAAACAACCTGAATTTTTATAATCAGACATTACTACCTGTACTTTGGCCCTACTACTTACCTATCATACTATATATACGTATCATAATTAAATATAGATATGATTCAGTTTTAACTCTTATCTGTTATTAATTAGTCGCAATACAGGTTTTAATCATAGTAATGTATTATTATTTACAAATGATACATCATAATACACAAAGGCCAGGTGATAGTAGGGTGGGGATACTTTGTATTTTTGTGATTCCGCCATTTTTAGGGGATGCGTCGCCTAACTTTTTTCAACACGTAACTAATTTATTTCATATTTTATTAGTCTAAACCAGAAAATACACTTTAAACACATTTATGAAAAATACCTATTTTGTATGAATATTTATGTATTTAATAAGATCTTGTGACACAATGTTTGTGGTATATCGCATTTGGAAACTGGACACCGGATTAAAGTATTCATACGTCAGTGGTATAATAAAGTAGGGCATGGTAATCTGTGTCTTGGTCCAGTTTTGGGACACAAAACAACCGGTTGTGGACCGACGTTAGGTTAAATAGGTGTTAATTATTGAGCTAATAGGAACGGGGGGGGGGGGGGCGAATGGTTAACGCGTGCGTGTTGCACCATAAGGTCTGTCACTGAGTCAAGTGGCGTGGTTTCAATTCCCCGATTGTACGTGGCAAGGATTAGGGTCGCCTGTCCAACCTCCTGGGTTTTCTCCGGGTCCTCCATTCCTCCAGTTTCCTCCCACTGCTAAAGACTCCTACCACCAAGCGTATTATTGAAATAAAATTGAACCATGTGTTAGTCCCGAAATGACCTAGTTTGTGTCGATTGGACGATAAACCCCATACCAGTTTTAATGAAGTCGTAATTGGAATGATGCATAGTTTATACTATAAAATGTGCCGAGCGAAGCAAGGGTTTTACAGAAGACGGGATTGTAGTGATGCTGTTAAAAGTGCCGAACGACAAATGGTTCTAAAGGCAACTGAGGGAGATTGTTTGGCGGGGGCGGTGGTGCTCCCACTCCCATAATCGGGTCTTCTTTTTGTATATATACCATATCTATTATTGCTCTCGTGGGATAGTCTAAGGATAAAAATTGGTCGAATTTTAATATGTGTCTGGGTTTAGTTTCAGAGAGAGAGAGAGAGAAATAGGGTTTAACGTCCACTAGACACAAACTAGGTCATTTCGGGACTAACATATGGTTTAATTTTATTTCAATAATTCGCTTGCGCGTAGGGGTCTTTAGCAGTGGGGGGAAATCGGAGGACCCGGAGAAAACCCACGAGGTTGGACTGGCGACCCTACTCCTTGTCACGTACAACCGGGGATTCGAAACCACGCCAGTTGACTCAATGACAGGCTTTATGATACAGCACGTACGTGCTAACCATTCGGCCATCCATCCCCCCCCCCCCGGGGTTTAGTTTCATAATTAGCTGCTGGCCGTGTGTATCACATTCTGTAAACCGATATAGTTCTATGATACCAGTAATATGAATGGACGTATAGTTTATCGTTATCTACATACTTACTTCTATTTATGTACCCAGGTCATGCCCTAGTTATTGTATATACCTGTGTAGCTTACATACCTATATATTTTGTTTGAACAGGGTCTAGTGTCGTATGTATTACGACATCTACAAAACAGGTGCGTATAACGCCCACACACAGTAGATACCCAACTATTTCGCACCTACAAATGGCACCATAATCTAGGGAACAGGGGCGAAATTGATCTGTTAAGGCCAGCTCAATTTTTGTCAAGGTCGCCGAGATGTAAATAAGGTTAGGGCACGTGATTGTTGGCGAGATTGTTGGTTAGGGTTAGGGTAAGTATTGGGGCTAGGTCCAGGGTTAGGCTAGGGATTAGCGCTAGCCCCGTTTACAACTCTTGACCTAAGACGAAGAAATGAGCTGGCCTTATCATTTATAACTAACCAGGGAACAAGTGACCAAATAATGTGGTCATCAGTTATATCAAAGTCAAGTATACAAAGTCTAATGGGACTGGTACCGGCCAGTTTGTAGTGATTTCTACTTCTATCGGTTGTTAATACAAAACTGATGAGTCAAGCCTTTTATAACTGATAACCACACAGATTGGTAATTAATTCCGGGCCAGTTTTACAGGACGCTGCAGGGGATTCAACCCCGAACCTATACTTGACCAGGAGTAGGGTAACCTCTGTGACCAACGATTTCTCCGCCACTGCCAAAGGCCTGTGCACGTATTAAATCTGGCTACCTACTACTGCCAAAGACCTCTATGCCCAAGCGAATTATTGAAATAGGAGCATAATATGGAAATGGACTATTGTTTTCAGTTCTTCTAGAGCATATGGTGCCATCTCTCATTTGAAGACTTCGCATAGTTGATAGACCGAACATACATTATGCAAGAGCTAAATCTGTCTATTGTAGATTTTTATTTAGGCCTGAAATACTATATAAACTATTAATTAGACATTTATTAACATGAAAAGACCTTAATTAACTCTCGATGTCATCTTATGTGTCGGATTTTCACTGGATTTGAATCCGATCTGCTGCTCAACGCTCATTGATAATTAAATCCAAAAATGGATAATCGAGACTATGTTGTTTATCATACAGACTTTACTGGGGCTAGACCTAAAATTCAATTGCTATATCTCGGTTCAAGGTTGAGCTATTTGACTGAAATTTTCGGCATATTCCCTTTACATTATCTAGCTTTTAACTACCAGCTCTTTATCTAATCTTCCAGAATGCCCCTTTAATTACTCGTCCTCGGGGAAATACAAAATTGAGATGATCAAAGAATTTATGAAAACATCAGCCGCACTGCTTTTATTCTCTTGACAGGAGTTTGCGTAGTGCATTTATGTAAATTTACCAGCCAAATTGATTGAGGATTCCTGTTACCAGGAAAGACCATGTTTCTAGACAACACGCTCCATTTACATTAACAATAACTAGAATTAAAAACACGGGATCTTCTTTCTCTCTAACCCTAATTATATATACATGTTCTAAATGTAAAACAGTAGTTATTACAACACTCTCCCAAATGGGAAAGGGCAGCAAGCTGTTAGCTACTTGAACAAACTATAAGACAGCGTCCCAATAGAACAAAACCCCTCACAAAACAACCCAGATGCTACCGAAATGAAATCAAATGGGGTTTAAAGTTCTACTGTTCTGCTCCGACTGGACTAATGAAGACGGGCATATGCCATACAGTGTGTGCTATGAGCGAAATTTTGCCCTGAGAGCGGCACTACGGCCTACTCTTATCTCGAATTCCAACTGTCAATGGTTCTTTTACGTGCACGCCAATGTGTAAATGGGAACTCGGTTTTCGTCCTTTCCAGCAAGTTGTCTTATTTTCATTACTTTAGCGCACGCGCGGGTGGGTGGTTGGGGCTTTCCTGTGGGAGGAAACAGGAGTATCCGGAGTAAACCCACGAGGTGACGGGCCAGACAGAGCTAAAAGCGCGACACTTTAAAGCACTAGGCCATCCAGCTCCCAAATGGTGACATGACTTTTGGAATATGTCTAGCCTCGTTCTTCGAGTCCCTTGTTACAAATGTTGCTGAAACGCATTATGGTACACGATTCGTTTACCAATGGTAAAATGTTTATTTTGTCTTAAATATTGGATATCAGAAGACCATCTTTTCCCGGTAAGACCATAACATCAATGTTGATTTAAATTGACAAATGATTCGTGTTTTCAATGTCGAAGACTTGGGGTGATACTGAGATATAGCTACTTTAAACCCCCTTACGTTCAATTCGACGTAAATAAAATTTAGCCAAGTGGCCCATAATACGCCTAAAACAATTGACGTCATAATATGACAACAGAACATTATGAATTGAGCGGTATTTACCTACAATTAAGAAAAATATATTTATTTGGACACACCCTTGTCATCATCAACAGTTTCACAGTCTGGATTTTTCAGGACATTTTCATTAACATCAATCTGATTAAAATACAGATATTTTTTTATATACTTTCGATGGCCTACACTACATGAAGATCTGACAAGTTGTACTCGAAGGTCACGTCGGGGGTCGTACGAGCGGCTTTTGACCCTATGACGCCAGACATTGATTAATCAATCAGCGTTGGCGTTTCTTGTGGTTTACCCACAGTTCCGTGCATGGCACCTCAAGAAGTCGCCGTAACAGATTATTTCATTGGCTTATCCCTCACTTCAACCAAAACGCCGGTAATATAACAACTGTTCCAGATCCTAGTGTAGTAAAGACAAGTAAAACGAAATTTTGAACTATAAAAAATAAAACGAAATAGGATCTGTGTTTTAATCAGATTGCATTTGGTCCGAGTGGTCTATCAATTGGTCCGACTGGTCTTGGTCCGAGTGGTCTTTGGTCCGAGTGGTCCGGGTACCGGATTAACCTGAGGACAACCGGTTTTATCAAACCATACTGATTTGGTGTCTGGTATAAGTATATTGTCTATACAAACAAATATTATACGGTGTCATTTTATCTTTTAAATATAGTAACTTTGTATATTGACGTGCAGGATTTAATAAAATTTACATTAAAAATTATTTAAAATTAAATAAGGATATTAGTCATAACACGTGAACCACACAGGTGGCATTTATTATATGTGTGGATTGCGACTATAATGTTGCATTTATTAATTAAAATAAGAAATTTATAACAATAATAAGTTTGAATTATAGAACGCATAACACTTTAATGTATGGTAACATGTGTAGGGTGAGTGCATAGGCGTGAATATATTGACTATACACCTCTATCAATGAGAATATATTGATTATACACCCCATTCTACACCTCTATCAATGAGAGCATAGAAGTGAATATATTGACTATACACCTCTATCAACGAGAATATATTGATTATACACCCCATTCTAAACCTCTATCAATGAGAGCATAGGCGTGAATATATTGACTATACACCTTATCAATGAGAGCAAAAACGTGCATATACACCTCATTCTACACCTCTATCAATGAGAGCATGGACGTGAATAATTATATTGACTATACACCTCTGTCAAGAGAGGATAGACGTGAATATATTGACTATACACCTCTATTAAACATACATTATGCAATAGCTAAATCTGTCTATTGCAGGTCTTTCTTTAGTCCTGAAATGTTATCTAAATTATTAATTAATAAGACATTAATTAACCTATCCAGACCATAATCAACTCTAGATGGCATCGCTGGCCTGTGATCTTTAGTGGATTATGAGCCGATTTACTGCATAACTTTCCTTCACGATTTAACGATTAAATGGATAATCGAGACTATGCTGTTAATCGTACGACTATCGTAATGATGATCAAGGCTGGCCGGAAATTTCAACCGCTTAGTTCTCGGTTCATAGTGGATCAATTTGAATGAAATTTTCAGGAAATTGCCTTTATTTTATTTAGTTTTTAACTATTATAGCGAGAACTGCCAACTCGTTATCAAATCTCCCATAATGTATCTTTAATGAAAGCATAGAGGTGAATACATTGGCTATCTACCTCTATGGGTGAGAGTGAATTTTATTCTACTAGAGCAACCGCTATATTCCAAGATTACAGTTGCAATAAGCTTAGGTGTCTGTAACACCTGATACGACTTCTTATTTTATTTGGACTATTTATATGACATTTGATAGTTATTTAGCCTATATTGTTCTTTTCTATTAAACATACATTATGCAAGAGCTAAATCTGTCTATTGCGGGTCTTTCTTTAGGCCTGAAATGTTATCTAAATTATTAATTAGACACTAATTAACTTATCCAGACCATAATCAACTCTAGATGGCATCGCTAGCCTGCGATCTTAAGTGGACTGTGAGCAGATTTACTGCATAACTTTCCTTTTCGATTAAACGATTAAATGGATAATCGAGACTATGCTGTTTATCGTACTGACTTTAGTAATGATGACCGAGGCTAGGCAGAAATTTCATTCGCTTAGTTCTCAGTTCATAGTGGATCAATTTGAATGAAATTTTCAGCAAATTGCCTTTACGTTATCTAGTTTTTAATTATTATAGTGAGAACTGCCAACTCGTTATCGAATCTCCCATAATGTATCTTTAAATGATTTTAGAGAAATGACGATAAGTATATCCAATCTGATTGTTATAGTTCAACATTTTACTTTTCTTCATTACAAGCTTCGTGTAGAGTAGGCTTCGGAAGTATAAAAAAGAAACCATATATAGATCAGCAATTTAATCAGATCATAACATCCTTTGACACTGAGTACCACACTAATTAATTATAGTTAGTACTTTCCTATTAAATACGTTTAGTAAAATAATTAATATTAGTACATCCTTTAATCCTAGAGTACCGAACTAATTAATTACCTTGACAACATAGAAAAATAATTCCCAAACCATTAATATATAAATAAATTACTAATATTATTAAATATAGTTTATGTAAGCATCTTCTATGAAATGACAAATGTGGTATGGGGTTATGCCGTTTCAGTCCCTATTCCCTACCCCCTTGCAAGGTTTGGAGTTCCTTCTATATGTTTCAATTTGGTGCAGAGTATAATATACTCTCATTACAATCTACTGTGGAAAGGTTTTACACCCAACAGTAGCCCTGGTACAAATTTAGAAACGTTCTGTCTAACCAAATATTCAAAACAATAAAAGAGATGTCAACAATGGTATAAGTAGGATTGATTTAAAAAAAAAACAACCAAAAAAGGTTTTGTAATATTGCCCGTGACTCCAATATACCAATAGACAGAGCGAGAAATGGGGTTTAACGTCCACTCGACACAAACTAGGTCATTTCGGGACCAACACATGGTTCAATTTTAATTTAAATGATTCGCTTGCGCGTAGGGGTTTTTAGCTGTGGAAGGAAACCAGAGGACCCGGAGAAAACCCATGTGGTTGGACAAGGCGACCCTACACTTTGTCACGTACAACCGGAGAATCGAAACCACGCTAGTTGATTCAATGACAGACCTACTGTAATGCCCGTGATGCAAATCACAATGTCACTTTATCCTGTTGACGAAAACAGATTTTTTTATTGCGACATTTTATTTAATATCCTTCTAAATATACAACTAGTTTACTGAGTTAGTCTACAATAAATTAGAGACATATGTTCAACCCTCTATTTATCTGTAAAAGGTTGTCCGACTTATTTTGACTTTTGTAATATCGGACAGATTTTAAAGACATGTTCAAGGGCACAGTCCATTTGTAACAATGGTTGAGGGTCAAATGTATTTTTGGAACAAATTTAAAATTGACATACTTGTCATGTATATCACTATTACAGAATATAACATTTGCTATTTTTTTTTTTTTTTTTTTTTGAATATTATTTTGCACATAAAACACGTACATGTCTGAGGTTATCATTGCTCCAACTGGGCGATGATGGAACAATGTGACTTGACGAAAACAAATGTCTTATATTTTACAGGAATGTACTAGAAAAATTAAACACTGATAGGCAAAATTTGTATTTTATATACCAATATAATACTTCTAATAAAAACTAGATTATATTTGAACCTGGTGGGTTTTATATGGGGAGAGAGAGAGAGAGAGAAATGAGGTTTAACGTCCACTCGACACAAACTAGGTCATTTCGGGACTAACATATGGTTTAATTTTATTTCAATAATTCGCTTGTGCGTAGGGGTCTTTAGCAGTGGGAGGAAACCGGAGGACCCGGAGAAAACCCACGAGGTTGGACAGGCGACCCTACTCCTTGTCACGTACAACCGGGGATTCGAAACCACGCCAGTTGACTCAATGACAGGTCTTATGATACAGCACGCACGTGCTAACCATTCAGCCATCCAATGATCCAAACCCCCCGTTTTATATGGGTGTACTTATACTTTTCGTACATACAACATCACCATAGGTGTATATACTTGATAAACAAGGATATATAAAACAGAATAAACACAATCTGATTCAAATACAGATCTATATTTCGGTTCGTTTTTTGATACTTCATGAAGATCTGACCGGTTGTAGTGATAGGTCGCGTAAGATCGGCTTTTGAACTATGACGTCAGACATTTGATCAGCCAATCAGCATTGATGTTTCGAGTGGATTACCTGCACCACACGCCAAAAGCTCGCTGTAACAGACCGTTTCATTGGCTAAACCCTCACATCATCCAGAATGCCGGTAATATAACAACTCTTCCAGATCCTAGTGTAGTAAAGACAAGTAAAACGGAATTTTGAAGTATTAAAAACGAAACGAAATAGGATCTGTGTTTTAATCAGATTGAATAAAACATGACACAATTATATGGAATGCAAGTTAATTGATTGTTTAATTGTAGCGTTCGTTTGATAAGAGACAATCGTCGTCGAAAAGCTGCTAGACAAACATTCAAGTGACTTTGGAGCCACGGTGGCTAGGTGATTAAGACGTTGCTTGCTGACCTTGAGGTCCCGTGTTCGATCCCTGTGTTGGCTAAGAAAGTTCATCCGGATTTTCCAATGGTGGAAGACAGAGGGCCTGACAGGGGACAATGTACAGTCGTTCAGATGTGACGAAAACCCGAGGTCTCGCGTGCACAACGGCGTTCACGTTAAAGGTCCCTTGGCAGTTGGAATTCGATAGTAGTGCCGCCGTCCGGGCAAAATTTCCCCTATAGCACACTGTATGGCGTATGCCCCAGTCGCAACAGAAAAGTAGGACGTTATTCCATATACATGTATTTATCATAATTATGTATATTTGAAGGAAATGTGAATTGGTTGAAACCTACAAGTGGGTAATGTAAAGGATGTCTATTTATCAAGTACGTACTTGAAATATAGTTGGTAATTTTCATATAATATGTGTCTATAATCCGTGAACAACTCTTAACTACAGTGTAATCTTAAATCAAATAGGGCAAAAATGAACACGTCGAAATCGACTATGTACCCGACCCCCTTAAAAATGAACACGAGAGAGAGAGAGAGGGGGGGGGATGTCCCCTCGACACAAACTAATCCGTGAAAAACACTTAACTACAGTGTAATCTTAAATCAAATAGGGCAAAAATGAACAAGTCGAAATCAACTATGTACCCGACCCCCTTAAAAATGAACACGGGAGAGAGAGAGAGAGAGAGAGAGAGAGAGGGGGGATGTTCACTCGACACAAACTAGGCCATATCGGGACTAACATATGGTTCAATTTTATTTCAATAATTCGCTTGAGCGTAGGGGGTCTTTAGCAGTTGGGGGGGGGGGGCGGAGGATCCAGATGAAACTCACGAGGTTGGACAGACTTTATGATGTAACGCCGTATACATATAGTGATTGTGTGTTGTCTGTTACAGTTGGCAGCACTCCATATTATCCAGCATCTGTTTTACATAATTTGGCATGAAAGGTATCCTTTTTACCTGGAGAGTAGTCGAATGGAAAGTTAATGAGCCGAGATCTACTTTACCTGTAGCGTAGTCGAATGGAAAGTTAATGAGCCGAGATCCACTGGGGTCTGGGGGTCACTATTCGACGGCAAAGAAACGTGCCGGATTGACATAGTAGACTTTTTAAGGGTCTTACGCTATATGTGTGCCAGTTTTCAATTCCGATTCTGTGATTACTCTATTACCATAGTACTATACAGCCTTCAGCTATTTTGAACGAAATGAAATACTGTTTAACATCCTACTTTTCTGCACCACGGGCCCTCCTGCATTACTGACAATAGGACATCACACTGGAATTTCTCTTCCAACACCGGGATCTCCTAGCTAGCGAACCAGCGGCTGGCTCACCAGGTCACCCACCATTGTTCCCATTTTTATGAACGACTGCATTTTTAAATTTTAGAGATTTAGCCAGTTCTCACCTCAGGGCTCACCTCAATTGTGTTATTATGTCGTGTCACAACCCCCAGATCCTAGACCATTTCACGGGGAACAAGGTTTGACGATGATTTCTGATAGAGGGGATCACAGTGAAGATATTTGTAGTTTGCTACATCTGAAAACTACGGATTAACTCCAGGAGAGCTGAAAATCCAAGATGGCGACCAAAAATGGTCTGACATTGACCATGAAAAACATTGTAGGCGAAATGACCCGTGTAATGTATCATTGTATTGGTGAAAGTGTCCTAACAACGCATCTGTTATTATGCGGTAGGGGGGATTACAGGCCATAGTTTCGATCATTCCAGTCTAAGCTGTCTTCACTTTAACTGCAACGCTCTCCGTATGACCATTAATACATTATACAAATTAAGCGCTATTTTCACTATACTGATGCAGCATTTTATTTGGCTAAAAGCCAAAATTTCACTAATTTTTTTTAGCTCCTAGCCAATGAAAAAGCTGCATCCTTAAAATGTTTTAGTTTAAGATAACTTAACGACGGCCCCTGATGTAATACGGATGTTCTCTGTACGGACAATGATAATTTGTAAAAGGTGTACCTGTTGTTCAGCTATCAGTCTTCAACGCATAGTCGTTCGGATGGGACGAAAACCGAGGTCCCGTTTACACATTGGCGTGCACGTAAAATATTCCTTGACTTGGTGCCGCTGTCCGGGCAAAATTTCCATCAAAGCACACTGTATGGCATTTGCCCGTCTTCATTAGCCCAGTCGGAGCAGAACAGTAGAACGTTAAAGCCCGTTCATTTCATGTCATAGACCAGTCGGTGCAGAAAAGTAGGACGTTAAACGCCATTTCATTTCATTTCTATGGTTGATGCTATAATTATCCCCACATTTACTATGCTGAAGAGTTAGCGATGTCACGTGAACAGCATGTCACATTATGTCAGTTCGTGTAATTATTGATCACTCTAATTGATCTTACGTTTGTTTAGTTGTCACAAGTGCAGCTATTCATAATGCTTACTATGAGATATCCCGTCAATACCACGTGATTTATTTACGTAATCTTTACAGTAATCTGGTCTATTCAGTGTAATTTAATAAATCTATAAGTATCTATGTCATGAAGTTAACTTGAGAGCAAACTGGAAGACAAATAGATGACACTTAGACAGTGCCGGGTTCTTGGCGATTACATTTATGAGACCTCCTCCAACCCCCATTCTCAAGACCAGGGGGGGATGGAAGTGAGTATTAATGAAAATTGAGCAAAGTCGGGAATGATGCATACTCCTCGCCTTGTTTTGTTTGATTAGACCTAATCCCACTCAAACACTCCTGTAACGAAAGCAAATTTCTGTTCCAAATTATGAGTGGTCAATAGTCCGATTAACAACCAATATTTAACTTCGTAACAATATCATTCGAGTTTAAACAGAGCTCAAGATATGTTTACATAACGTTACGTTATGACACACAAAATTTATTACGTTCAATTAACCAGTGCATAGCAGAATATTGCGGAAAAACTAATTGCCTGACAAACGAGGCTATCAAAACGGCTCAATGTAAACAATACTGCTTGGAGACGAAAAATACTATCGCCGTTTTAATACCTTAAATCACTGTCCAAAGTTCTAGGGAAGACCCAGATTAAACGAAGGGCTGTCATGTTGCTGTACTTAGGAGAGATTTGATTGAACGGGAAGAATAGACACTCCCTCGAAAGCTCAAGTATCAGAAGTCAATCCAGCAATAATGACCAGAGAGGGATTTCTCGGGCCATTGCTTCAGGAATATGGGAATGGTGACGGATATTTAAGATCTTGAGACCCAAGGTTTCAGTTGAGCAAGTCTGTACTAAATCTGGCACCAAGAAGTCAAGAAGTTAAAGATGCATAAGTTCTAGTGTATTTTCTAGTTTTGTTTGTAAGCTAGAATAAATCTTTAATCCGGAATTTCAGCTTCGGTTTCGAATTGATATCCCTCACAGTATTTAGAGGAATTCCAGAGAGCTAAAATTGGCTGTGCAGTTGTCACCGCTCTCTCTTCTTTAGTCGGTAGAGTCGGGATTTCCTTATTCGCCCCCCTTCCGGAATCGCAAAATCGTGACAACACTAGATGCATTGTATATTGCGTTATATTTGGAATCTGCTTGAGCATTTCTATCACATGTAACAATAATGGATGGCAATATTGTCCTATAATCACCGCCATTTTTTAAAATAAACATTATTTAACAGAAAAGCCTATATACCCCTCTCTCCCAAATTTAAGTGTACAAAAATAGGATATAATAAAGAATTATGTACACTTAATACAATATATTTAAAAAATATATAACTACATGTAAATTCAATTTCACTTGCATTCACTGTGGGCTATAACATAGTATAGTATGTTGGCGAAATGTGGTTAAACCCCATTTGATTTCCGTATGGTCCACAGAATCTAGAATACACCTCAACATGGCGATGACACCAATGATCTAATATATTTATATTTAATTCCGCCAAAAATAAGTTGTATTGTGAGTATTACCAGGAAAAGAATGACTCGAAACTACATTTAGGTTATTTAAAATATGACGGAAGTTCTTTATTAAAATCAAACACTGAAGTTATTCTATGTTTCGTTTCACATTAACCCACATCGTGATATAGCCTAGTTCTAGTTAATGTCCAGGGTAAATATTTGAACAAGAGGACAAACATAGTTGACCAATATAGATACATGATAGTGTCTGGACATACAAGACACATTACTTAAGCCAAACTAATTTAATTTTTAATCTTGATAAATAAAAAGACACTTGAGTCTCATTGAAAATGTTTTATTTAGAATTTCAAAGCTGGAAAATGTGAAAGTAAAAGTTTTTGTGAAGAGCAACCAAATATTCCTCAGGAAATCAGGGGGTGTGGGGGGGGCAGTGGTTTAACGCGTGTGCGTGAAATCACAAGATCTGTCACTGAGTGAAATGGCGTGGTTTCGATTCCATGCTTGAACGTGACAAGGAAAAGGATCGCCTATCCAACCTCGTGGGTTTTCTCCGGGTCCTCAGGTTTCCTCCCACAGTCCACAGCAAGAGCCCTACCTGCAGGCGAATTATTAAAATACAATTGAGCTATATTTAGAATCGAAATTACCTAGTTTGGGTAAACCCATTTCTCTCTTTCTCCCAAGAAATAGGACACAAAAATTTTAATAGGTGTTTCCAAAGAATAAAAGTTAAAATTGGCGTGGCCTTAAAGTAAAGTGCAATCCACACTCTCAACTACATGGGTTGACATTCAAGAACACGGCAGGGAGGTGAATAGCGGGACACGGCCTTATTTAAGGGGCTTTAGAAACGAGTAAAGTAATTATTTGCTTTTCTTTCATGTTAGACAATTGACCTACTGACCGTTTGACTGGACATTGTGTGTTTAAACCTGCTTTCCTCACATACCAGTCATCACGTGGCCTCATGTCAAAGGTCATCATTGGCATATGATTGACTAAAACTGCGACGTGCATGGCAGTTCATTTCCCATACTATCACTCGCTATACCAAACATTATATATCCGGCTTCGAAGATTAATCTGTTTGGTATATGGTATGAACGTAGGACCTTCGGGCCATATAGATTTTTAACCCTAAACAGTTAGTTCCTATCAGTACAATTTAACCCTCCCTGTGGATATGATCCAAAATAACATACCAAGAAATCTCAAAAGTCTGTTCTTATATTTCCCGCAATAACTTTCATGGAAATTAATCATATCGCACAATCAGATAGTTCAAAATTCGCAAAAATTTCCAACAGTTAACATATTTGAATTATTTCCGTGTTTTTCTAAGAAGATGTAGTAAGCATCTATCGGATTTTATTTCGAAAGGAAAAAACCCACTCAAAAATAACAAACTCCAATCCTGGTGACAAACTATATTTGTATCGTCGCCCACCATACGAAATCATTAAATCGTTAAACTAGGATAGATGACATTTATTAATATGGTGGTGAACATATCAGACGGGTCTGACATTATGTCGGAAATTGTATTTCAATTTGAAGAACATTATACTACAATTGTAAATTTGAAATATGCTGAGTATTCATTCAATTATAAAAACAACCTGTTGTTGTTGTCAGATTTCCGCTAATTTCAGAACATCTGATATCACTTATAATCAGTAGGTTTTTTTTTATTATTTCTCATTTTCTTGTTTCTTCAATAGGATCAGAGAAGGCGAAGTCCTGAAATTTTAATTACCACATATTTCGTAGACAATAGTTAATTTGACGAGATTGAACACGAAACTTCATTGTAATTTTATTATTTCACCTCCCTCGAATTACCATTTTTTTTTCACGATTTTTGCGATGAGTTCTACCTTATATATTGACAACAATGGGCCTTGTATAGTATTCGACAGGTTGTACCCTGTGGTTGCACATCTACCTCCCCGAGCAATTCTGTAAAACCTAGGCTGGTTAATCTGTGTATTAACGGGTGGGACTACTTTTAATATTATTTTTAAAAAAAACGAGGTTAGGTCAGGACAAACTAATATAATAAAACGTGTTATTAACTGTCTACAGACAAAATACGGTCTATAAATAGCCACGTTTGTTTATTATGTCGATTGTGTATTATATAAGAGAACGTCACGTGAATATAATTATATACATCTATTATTGTCTCCCAATTGATAAAAAAAAAAATATTGAATGACATACATGACATTAAGAATAAATCTAGAGTCAATAATAAGAGCGCGTAGACAGGCGCAAATTTGTGTTTTATTAACTACGAAGTTCGGAATTACGCAGAAAATAATTTGCATGATCAGAAATTCATAAGATTGCATAAGTGTAGAGACACTTTATTGATTTACCAAAGAATGAAATGAAATGGGGTTTGACATCCTACTGTTCTGCATCGATTGGGCTAATAAAAACGGATCTATGATTTTGGATTTGAGATCATTTTAATTGATAATTTCCTAAATACTGTATTGCTCTTTCAGGTGTTTAACATCGATCAATGGCATTTTTGAACAGAGATACCTTAATGACCCACCAAAGAACAGGCACCATTTTGGGCCAACACGTGAACATGGCCATTTCGGATTTTGAGATCATTGTAATTGATTAATTCCCAAATAGTTTGTTGCCCTTTCCAGGTGTTTAACATCGATCAATGGCATTTTTGAACAGAGGTACCTTAATGACCCACCAAAGAACAGACGCGATCTTGGATCATCACCGCCATTTTGGATTTGAGGTCATTCTAATTGATTATTTCACAAATAGTTTATTGCCCTTTCAGGTGTTTA
This sequence comes from Patella vulgata, assembly GCF_932274485.2. Taxonomy (NCBI): domain Eukaryota; kingdom Metazoa; phylum Mollusca; class Gastropoda; family Patellidae; genus Patella; species Patella vulgata. The sequence goes on from NC_065885.2 coordinate 15,073,317, forward strand.
ACATCGATCAATTACCCTGTCAATCGATCAATGACATATTTAAACGCTAAATAGGCATTGTTCGATTACGTGGCGTTGGACAGCTTTTGTAATATTAAACATAAAAAGGCACTTGAAAATACTTCATTTGCAATTCATACTTTGATCCACTGATATTTATCTAATGATTACGTAAAGAACATGGATATCATCATACTCTCCTAGCTAGGATATCATATGACTTATAGATAAAACAACACATATCCATTTCACGTACACATTACTCTACATCACACATTAATCAATTCTAATCGAGAAATTTTAAATCTTCACTTTTCTGTCGTTGCTTTTTGATTATCTTATGCTAGTGTAGAGCAGAGGAACCTTCTTTTTTTTGTAAAATCTCGATGCATCATTATAGACGCTATATAAATCTCTTGCAAAGTACAATATTGTGATAGATGAATGTCTTGTAGGAATATCAGTCCAAAAATGGTACACGATATAATGAATTGAAATTCCATCGATCTATGCTCTTCGCTATGTAATGTGTCGGATTTTCACTGGATTTGAATCCGATCTGCTGCTTAACGCTTATTGATGATTAAATAAAAAAAACTGGATAATCGAGACTATGTTTTTTATCGTACCGACTTTAGTAATGGTGATCGAGACTAGACTTAAAATTCAAAAGCTAATATCTCGGTTCAGAGTGGAGCAATTTGACTGAAATTTTCAACATATTCTGTTTCCGTTATTTATTTTTTAATTATTATAGCGAGAACAGTCAACTATTTGTCAAATCTCCCATAATGTATCTTTAATGGTAGGCTTGTTTTAAATATGATTGAATCCAAGCCGGGGCATTATCTAGCGTTGGTATTTTGATTTTTTAAAATAATCAGAGTACATATTAGCGTGAATTACGGCATAAGAAATTTTATCTTTCAGCGATAGATGAAAATGTCGCATCGTTGCGTAATTCCTTTTACTTTTTTTTTCAACGTAGTGAAGGTTCACTATAGTCTATTTCTATTACGAATGAATAAAGGATATAATTAAGAGGGAGCTCTAAGATAGTTTTTGGGATCTCATATCTTCAGCCTTCGTTTTGTATACACACGTTCTACTGGACTAAAAGTCATGGCAGAGGTTGGCGTATTAAATGTCACACGTAAGTCAGGGAAATCACGTTATGCGCTGTCTCGTTCGTAAATATATACATTGGTTTTGGGCAGCCTTTGACAACATAAATCGGTAATAAGAGTAGAAATGACATCACGTGACATCAATTAATAAGCGATAACAACAAAATGTACGATACGATTTTAAAACAATACCACTGTGAATTTTTAATAGCGTTTGTTGCCTTTTTTGTACATTAAGCCATCACAGTGTGTTAAATACGGCAGGCATTTTAGCCTGACACATGTTTTTTTTACACCCATTCTAATCAACTATTTCTATCTCTATAAATTATTTAACAAACTGAAAACAGGTATCTCTTCATCTTTTAAATATTTTATGCTACAAGCCATTAACAGACAAAATAAATTGAAGATAGAAACACGAAAATGCACGGTGGCGACGTATAGAGTTTTGGCGACCCCGGCGGCCCTTGCGTTTCCCCCCGGGGCGTTGGGGGGCGGGGATCCGGTCGGGTTTAATCCCCCTACCCTTGAAGTTTTTTTTAGAGATACACATGGTCCCTATCATCATTTTGGCGAATATACATACACACTGAGCTTTTTAAAGAGAGAAATCCGACACCCCGCGTTTGACGTCAATTATTATTATGAATTAATATGATCCTTAATTGTGATATCACCTATATCTATACAATTATCTCACGCTTTGGATGCCCATCCTATTCCACCATCTGATGATAAAGGATAAAGCACACGACCGTGACACTTTTCTCATATAAAGTGTTGTTTTACAAACGATTTTATGTAGCTGAGCAGGATGGGAAGACCTGACAATTGGAATTCAATGAAGAAGGGTGTCTTAACGATTTGTGTATACCCGCTTTTATTAGTCTGTTTGGTGCAAGGGATCACGTGGCTAAGTGGGTAAGACGCTGGCTCACTAGCCTGGAGGTCGGGTGTTCGATCCCTGCATTGGCCGAGAAAGTTCATTCAGATTTTCCTGCGTGGTTTCCCTTTGTCAGTGATGCAGGATGGAGGGCCTGACAAGGACAGCTGTCTAGTCGTTCGGATGGGACGAAAAACATTGATGTTGTTGTCTTACCGTGAAAAGTTGGGCTTCTGATATCCAATATTTAAGACAAAATGAAAATTTTAAAACTAGTACACGAGAATGCTTTCGAGCGCCATTTGTATGAAGCGACTCGGTGAACGAGGCCAAACATATCTCATGTAGGAGAATACTACCGGTGTAGACTGGAATAACCATACGCCAAAGACTGTCATTCAATTCAGACTCCTCGCGTATTAAAAATTATAATAAAAACAAAAACAATTGAATGTAAATCAGTTCATATTACATTATTATATGCGTTAAGACCCACTTGTGTCCATTTCTAGGTGCCAAAGAATAGCGATTTAGCTCCTTTAAGGTAGAATGCTCATACTTTGTGTAGATGTCTAATGGGTGAATATCATGATGGGCATTTTTTATTTAGGCTAAACAGAGATAAACAATGTGTTTTGTTGATGCTTTCGAACACATTAACTCTGTTTCTAATTGAAATATTCAGACTTGGCGTAGATGACTACTAGTTGACGCGATCATGGCTGCCTTCGGTGATGATCATTTCTTGATTTGGCTAGATACAGATAAGCTAAGCAGTTTGATTTATTGAGGCTTCGGAACGCGATAACTTGAGTGAAAGGACTGAAACTTGGTGTATATAATCATTAATTAAGTATACATTGACTACGTTCCACAGGTTAAGCAGACATGGGCCTACGATAAGCAATTTGATTGACGAAACTTAGTATATAGAATCAATACCTTGACTTAGTTCGATAATGAGCAATATGGTGACAAGTAATTTGATTGGTGAATGATTTGTAAAAAGATAAATGTGCATGCAATTAAAGGTCTTTAGGTAAGATTAGATAAAGAGATCTAATAGTTAAAACATAGCTAATGAAAACAGAATATCCTGAAAATTTCAGCCAAATTGCTTCACTCTGAACCGAGGTAATAGCGATTCGATTTTAGGCTAGCCTCGCACGTCATTACTAACGTTGGTGCGATAATAAACAAAGTGACAATTATCCATTTATGCGTTAAATCATCCATTATAAAACGTATTGAAATCCATTAAATATCGCAGGCTAATGATGGCATCAAGAGTTGATTATGGTCTTGATAATTAATGTCTAATTAATCATTCAGATAACATTTAAGGCCTAAATGCATGTTTGATGAGTGTCGCGTATTTAGTTTGAGATTAAGACGGGGGACATCAATTGCACTGTTAGCTTGTTTTTTTTTGTGGTTTTGTTGTCATTTTATTTAACATATCGAGTTGCTCTATGACTGCGTGTTTCGTCACAGTTATACAGATACTCATTATGATAGGGACGAACTAGACAGCTAATCTGTAATCTGACTGAAATCAAATGTCAATTACGTTTCCTATAACTTTTAATGTTGTATTCTATTGTAAAAACGTAAAAAAATAAAGGAAACAAAATTGTAATCTAATTCTAAACAGATTGCTTATTATGTTGTTTGTTTTGACGCCTTTGATGTGGCAATCTCGATCTTTATTAACCAAAGCTGTTTTAAATAGGATAAACCGTACTACACAACTTTGAACAAAATTACCATTTTGTACAAGCTCCCGGTACCTACTCCCGGTAACTGCCTCTATACTTTCGTTTTGTCCTTTTTTCCAAAGAGTAACATAACTTTCCTGTATTGCAGTAATACCTCGTGGCAAGTTTAGAAACGCTATTGAATAGTCGCGTTTATTAGATAACTCAATCAACAAATACGAGCGTACAATGGACCAAGAACCCAGCATGACGTCGTCGCTGTCATCTGGGCGCGCAATTGTCCAAGGAACAGGATTGCCCAGTTTCATGTCGGCGGCACGTGAAATTGGGGAGACTGAGGCTTTCTTCGAAGAACAAGAACAAGACAAATATGAACAACTATTTAAGTAGCGCTATGGGTCCAGCTCCTGGTCCAAAATACTTCATTTGCAATTCATACTTTGATCCATTGATATTTATCTAGTGATTACGTAAAGTACATGGATATCATCATACTCTCCTAGGATATCATATGACTTTAGATAAAACAACACATATCCATTTCACGTACACATTACTCGACATCACACATTAATCAATTCTAATCGAGAAATTTTAAATCTTACTACGGTCTTCGCTTTTCCGTCGTTGCTTTTTGTTATCTTATGCTAGACTAAGTGTAGAACAGTGGAACCTTCTTTGGGATGCGTTAGTATGTGCTATAGGAATCCCTTGGTATAGCAGTCCAAAGTTCCAAAGTTGGTGCAATTCTTTTCAGTATTTACAAAGATATGATGAATTGAAATTTCATCGATCTATACCCCTCGCTATGTAATAAGCCTGCCGCAATTTTGTTGTCCACGTACATTTAACGTCTGCTTCCACAAAATTGATATCGCAGACATGACCTAGGGGGGCCGAAGCTTCTCCCTGTTTTTAAGCATATGATTTTGCCATCTTTCTATTTACGTCCTTTGGTCATGGGTTTGTTTAGTGGGAAGTTCTTCCCTTTATTTAAACATGCATTATACAAGAGTTAAATGTGTCTATTGCATGTCTTTCTTTAGGCCTTAAATGTTATATAAACTATTAATTAGACATTTATTAACATGACCAGACCATAATCAACTCTCGTTGCCATCTCATGGGTACGATTTTAAACAGATTTCAATCCGATCTGCGGTTCAACGGCTGTTGGTGATTAACCGTAAAAATGGAAAATCGAGACTTTGTTTATTATCGTAACAACCGAGGCTACAGAGTTATTGAAATGAGGTTTGTTTTTTCGGCTCAGAGTGAAGTAATTTATCCGAAATTTTCAGCGTAATCCCTTTACATTATCTATTTTTTAACTATGATAGCGAGAACTGCCAGCTCTTTATCTAATCTTCCATAATGTCGCTTTAATAAAAAAAAAGAATATAACGTTTGGTAGTGGATCATTAGAGACAGATGTGTACATACGCTGCTCTTTTTCGGATTGGTAAGATCCGGCCATGCGGACTATACGGTATGTTGTAAAAGGGGCACGGCTGTACATGTAGTATTACTATTACGCCAGCTTAGGCGATAGGTTGTGACGTAACACGTGTGTTATTGAAAAATTCTTCACATTCCGATATGACCGTTCGTACGTGCCTTCCATTGTAACATCAACAGTACATTATATGGTGACAATATAACACGACATGACGTTTCACGGGTTTGATGATAATAGTTGTGGTTGTGGTTAATAAATTCTGGAATTATGCGATAATTATTCCCATGAAATTTGGTTATTTAACGTGAAAGGTAGCACGTAATGTGTCTGATCAACTGTGGCAGCAAACAATGTATTTTGAATATGTCTTCACCCATGAGCGATTTTATTCAATAAGAATTGTTATCACTATTGTTTAAGTTTTGTTTCACGGTTGTGTTTCCATCATACCATCTACCCAACATTCAGTTATTGACTTGTGGTGTACGGGATATGCCCACTTTTAATCAAAAATACATACGTTTGTCTAAATTTGCGCCTAACTTTTGAGTTGTGAATTAATAATTAACTAAACTACGTGTATTTCCTGCATTACAATTCAATACAGGGGGCTCTAATTATACCATATGTAGTTACGTACATGTCAAATGGTTGCTATGAAATCTGATAGACGCCAGGACGCATACTTTTATCTTAATTGGTTGCGTCATTGACCGATAATAATTGTGCAATGTTATTACAAGCTTTATTTTCATTAGCTGTTTACAGTTTTTAGAATTAATCACGAGGCTTTTACCGATGGAATAACATGTGACAATTCTGATTTATCCTCAAAGCTCGAGAGTTAAATTAAGTCAAATCTAGTATTATTAGTTAGTAATTACATGTTTTAGACCTCCCTCCCCTCTCTACCCAAAACTTCGTGTTCGTAAACCCTTCCATTACTGTCCACACCATCAGATAATCGTTTCGCTAACCATAATATCTTCTGCATATTAACGCATTTGCACTAGGGAGCTAAGTGGGAGGGGTTCAATGACAGGCTTTGCGTTATTGGTTTGGAGTTTTTGCGCCCCTTTGAGCTCCTTAGCAAATGAAAGAAATCTGGTGGTTTCTATGCGGGGTTCAACTTTATTTGATATCATTGGGTTGGCCTAGCTGTCCCGAGTGTCGCTCTTTTAGCTCTATCTGGCAGGTCACCTTTGGCTTGGGGTCGTGGTTTCGATCCCCAGTGTGAGCATATGTGGCTTGGAGACAGGGGCGCGCCTTCTCAAACTCCGGGTACTCTGGTTTCCTCCCACAGGAAAGGCCTCTGCGGTGGAAGCGGATGTTAAAGAGAGAGAGAAATGGGGTTTAACGTCCACTCGACACAAACTAGGTCATTTCGGGACTAACATATGGTTTAATTTTATTTCAATAATTCGCTTGCGCGTAGGGGTCTTTAGCAGAGGGGGGAAACCAGAGGACCCGGAGAAAACCCACGAGGTCGAACAGGCGACCTACTCCTTGTCCCGTACAACCGGGGATTCGAAACCACGCCAGCTGACTCAATGACAGGCCTTATGATACAGCGCACACGTGCTAACCATTTGGTCACCCAACCCCCCGGAAGCGGAGGTTAAACACCAAGAAAAAGAATACGCATGTTCGACACATAAATATTGGCATTTTGTACCTCCATGAGATCCTGCGGTAAGTTCCTCATGCAAAATCAGCATACACAACGCCCTGTTTTTTTTTAGCACTTATCTAAATCCGCGTACACGATGCCCCAGTTTGTACTTTCCAAAATTATGATATATATGACACAACCCTTTAATTAATGGCACATTTTGAAAGTATACAGTTTGCCCTTGGAATTTAAACAATTTTTTTTTTAATTTATTTAAACAATGTATTTATATTTTTGTAAATAATTTCCGCCTGGATATGAAGTTATTTTAGCCTCGACTTGTTCGTCTGATCCCATACATATAGCCTATGTTGTCTCTTTATGTAAACATTTATTGAATAAATGATGTTAGAAAAATAGCCAGTCGGTCCACCTAATTCGTTTGTGTAATAAAAAAGACCTCGTGTATACATGGATACAACCTACTCCTCATTTAATCATAATTGTGAATGGGTGTTTACTTGCACCTCGTTTTCCTGTTCCATTTATGAGCCCCTAAATTAGTTCTAAATATATGTTTTATTTATAAATGTATTATCTTAAATCTATCTGTCTGCCATACAAATTACAGTTGTGTAAGTGTGGTAGACAATGAACCGAATATGCCCCCTTTTCATTGTTGATGCAAGGGCCTCTGTGACATTTTCAGCCAGGGGCCCCATGCAGGATTACTCCGGTCGGTCACGCATGTGTTCCTCTGGACACGTAAAAATCCCCAGCATCTTTTGGTCCTATGCCAGGGCCTTACCGCTCGACAACACTGTCCTTTTGTGATCCACAGACGCAACCCCTAGCTTAAAATATCCCGACGGTTTTTCTCGGACTCGAGCTTGGGTCATTCTAGGCGAGATGCAAAGCCTCTGTTGTTCAACTACTGAGGCTCAAAATCTAATATAAACTGCGTATGAGCATAGTCTAATCCCAAATAATCTTATCCAAAATTCCGGTCTTCATTAGCCCAGTCGGGGCAGAACAGTGGGACGTTAAACCCAATTTCATTTCATTTCATGTCATGTCATTTAATCCAAAATTATTTAAATAGCAACCGGACGAGACCTCTTTAAATTAACTCATCTTAAATTTAGAAGTTAAATTCTAATATATATAAGTGATGTGTTACGGTGACTTCGACATAGAATTTACCCCCAACTATATCTGATTCTATCAATAGCATTAGTAAAACATTGGCTGAATTTCAAAGGCGTCGTGACATCGTATACGTTTTAAAACTACCGTATGTCAACTGTATATACTTATAACCATCTATATTTACACACAGGGCTATATTCTGTTATATCTGTTATAAATGGTTATTGAATTCGGTGCGGGGTAATCTACTCCTGTGGCGTCCTGGATTTTCCAGTATGGTTTCTCCACGTCAGTGGCGCAGGACGGCTGGGGTTTAGCCGTTCGGGTGGGACGAAAACCAAGTCTCTTGTGTATCATTGGCAGCACGTTAAAGATCCCTTGACCGTTGAAAATCGAAATAAGACTATGCCACATATGGCCACAGCGTCACTATCTCGGCAAAAGTTTCGTCATACCACACTGCATGGCGTAATGCCCGACTGGCCCTCTTGATTAGCATGGTTGTTGCAGGGGAGTAAGACGTTCAATCCCATTTGATTTCATTGGTGTAAATCTAGTAAGTCTGAAATAAGTATGAGTGAATCATAACATAGTTATTCCCGTTCCCTGTTCCATATCACTTTATCATAGATAAATTACAGTACATGTATATATATATATATATATATCGTCCCAGCTATGTATATTCCCCTTCATTGATTGTGTGTATTGTACATGTATATTGGGTACCGAAACGTGTGTATACGAGTTTGTTCAATCGGTGGTGTATGTATAATACATTTATTGTGTATAATAATAATTGTGTATGGTATGTAAATGTATATTCAATGATATGTGGAATAATGCAGCAACTTAATTTTTTTATACGGTCAACAAACTATTAATAGTTGAGAGTCGTGACGTATTATTAAATGTTAATGAACTCTCGAGATTAACTCCCATACCATTGGGGGGTGGGGGGGCCGAATGGTTAGCACGCGCGCTGTATCATACAGTCTGTCATTGAGTCACCTGACGGGGTTTCGATTCCCCGGTTGTACGTGACAAGGAGTAGGGTCGCCTGTCCAACCTCGTGGGTTTTCTCCGGGCCCTCCGCTTTCCTCCCACTGCTAAAGACCCCTACGCGCAAGCGAATTATTGAAATAAAATTAAACCATGTATTAGTGCAGAAATGACTAATGTTTGTGTCGAGTGGACGTTAAACCCAATTTTTTTCTCTCTCTCTGTCTCTCTCTCTCTCTCTCTCCCTCTCTCTCTCTCCCATACCATTAAGCGGGGTACTTAAGTTCAATGAAAAGGTGTAAGGTAATTGTTGTTCAGATGGTGCATATGAGATTGACATTGGCGTAGGAACCGATTCGGTGAACCGTCCATTTTTCCGGCAATGTTTTTCCGTCAGAGAATGAGACCATATATATCATAGAAATATAATTGTACAATTGTAAAATGAAATCGCTCGCTGATTACGTTTTGAATAACATGATTGATTTATTCTGAAAATTCGGGCGACCAAACAAATTTTTCAGGCAAAGAGCTTCAGCCCCCCCCCACCCCATTCGCCTATCGAGATATTGACGTCCACACCCACTACTTGGGCATGCGACTCTTCTACTCGTACTAGCGAACCCATGACTTATATAGATAGCAGTAGACACGTCAGACCACTCAGCCATCCAACACACGTCTTATATATTATATTGCACCTGACTGTATGAAAACAAGAACATGTAGTTACAAAAATAGAAGTTACGATAATAAATATATTATCTCTAGTTGGCGTTTTTCGCAACGCAGTATTTATTGCAAGCTTCAATTTGACGTTGACTGTTTTTTGTAAAAGGAATGGTGGACCAAATTGAATTTAACAAAACCACACTGTGTTGTTGAGTCAATAAACATTGCATTTGAATGAAGTCATGTAATTGTATATTGTGGGATATTCAATGTATATAGAGTCTAGTATTACATAATAGGTCCGCAAGTATGCAAAAAGCCTATTTGTATCGACCTTGGACGATTATAGTTTTGGGTTATAAAGCTACCATTGGTACATAAAACAGTTTTTCTGAGCTGGATAAGAATATACGTGAAACTATTCATTTCTCAACAAAACTGTCGACGTGCTCGGTCGGGCTTAGACGAGTTTATCCGAGAGTAAATTGCACCGAATTGCCTTTCAAGTGTCTCGCAGACAGACATAGTCTTGTTTAGCAGGTACGCCAATGCTATTTGCTATAAGTAAGTCCAACATGGTAATCGAGTCTACTAGACTAACAAAGAAATGTCGCTCACATAGCAAGATCATGAGGTCAGAGCACAGCAGTATATAGATAGAACCCCTTACTTATCATACGTACGCACAAACATTTAAAATAAATCTTCTAAACATTTCTAACCGAGTTTTCATGTTTACAAGCTTACCCAGTGTCTTCAATTATCGAGATAACTATTGTTGTTACCATGCACCCAGCAAGGCCATTTAGTATCTAAAAAAAAACTATATATAATACTTGTAGATCAGATTACACACAGCTACTGGGCAATTATAACCGACTAAATGACATAACACGATGAATCAGAGCCATTTAAGAAAGAAAAAGAAAAAAAAATAAGTTTACCTTTGTGAGCTTCTCAGGTGTTGTAAAAAGGTGCAAGCATACTCTGCTTCGTGAACGACACCCGGCATAATTTATATTTAAAGCTAAGCGGCTAAAAAGATAAAGACCAATTAAAGATGAAAGGAACGCATAAAAATTATAGAAAGAGGAAATGGCGAGAGCGGAATGGAAATAAATATGAAATGGAATGAGAGTATAAGATGGAAATAAAGCAGCATAAAGTGGAACGCAAGGGTGGAAATAAAGCATGGTTGAGTTATATAATGGCACGCGAAAAGGGTTGGAAGAAGGTATCATCACATGGAACGTGAGTGAGGGTAGAAGAAAGCATCATATAATGGAAAGCGAGAGAGGGTGGAAACGGGCATAGTAATTGTATAGCGGAACGCAAGAGAGGGTGGAAAAGGGCATTGTGTAATGGAATGCGGTAAGGTGGTAAGAAAGCAAGATTGGATTGAACACGCGCGAGAGAAGGATGAGGTGACACTCGAGAAAGGGTTCCGAGATTAAGGGTGGAGGACAAGCAGGTGACAAGAATTTACGAAAGTATGCATACGTGAGATGATGAAATAAACCCAAGATTGAGTTGAAAAAAAGAGAGACGGGGGCAAGAAAGCAGTTTTTATAAGTAACAAGACATGCATACGGAAAAATAGAAGTATTGGTGAAGTTGGAAATACCGAGCTATTGAAAGAAAGGGTGAAATTTTTTTATCACCTCTCAAATATTGGATTTTAGTTTAGGAGATCATATTGTATACTGGAAAAGATCATCTTTAACAATTTGAAAGGAAATACAAATAAAATGGGGTTTAACGTTCTACTTATCCGCTCCATCCGGGCTAATGACAATGAATATACGCTATACAGCGTGCTGCGGGAAATGTTTACCCGGGCAGCAGCGCTGTGGTCTTTACTTATTTTGAATTCCAACTCCCAAGGGTTCTTTTACACGACATCGATTTTTCGAATAACCTTTGAATAGAAACCAAACAGTATAATAGAACACGCCATAAAAGGGTTTTTAAAGTATGGATCTATTCAATTATTTAAATGCTACATGTATTCCCTATTTACAATATATTACCAACGTACTTTGCGTAATATTTTATATTCGGCATGGGGTGCTTTTTGATATGTATACACACCACTGAACTATTTGAATGAAGTCATTATCAATATTAAACTCTTTGTATGAATTGATATACTGTTTCTTGGCATTCAGGGTCCGTTTTATTTAAACTTCGCAGGTTATAAAGTGTATTTGTGAGACGTAAATATAGAGTGTATTCATGTGCTTGTTTGTATATTGAATGAAAGTGTGATCCGATGTCGGGGATATACGTTTAAGGTAGTGTGACTCTGGAAATTTTAGCGATCGATTGCTAGCCACAAAACCGCCAATAGAAACAATATTGCTAAACATATCATCGGAAACAAATTTTCACATTACCTTTCAACCTTGCAGAAGCTTACAGGAGCATTATGGGAGATTAGATAAAGAGTTGACAGTTCTCGCTATAATACTTAAAAATTGATGACGTAAATAGAATATGCTAAAAATTTCAGTCAAATGGCTCCACTCTGAACTGTGATATTACCGATTGCTGAAGTCGGTACGATAAAAAACAAAGTTTCGATTATCCATTTTGACGTTAAATCATCCATCACAAAATGTATTCAAATCCAGTAAATATCGCAGGCAAGCGATGGCATCGAGAGTTGATTATGGTCTGGGGGTCTAGATCGTCAGAGGCGCTTTTGGCTAATGAAATAACTCAGCAATGAAGTGGAATTTAATTCTTTTCTAAATCCCTTACCATGCAAACACAGTAGATGGTGATTTCCTGCGATGCTGAACTTGACAAATATATGCATAATAATACCAAGGTTGTGGAAACTCTAGCGGTCACAATTTTTATACGATTTTCATATTGGCGCACATAGGACCATATATACATTTTTAGCTTGTGGATCCTCTAGAGCTCACAGTTTTTATTTGATTATAAAAACCGTTCAAATATATCACCGTTATACCATAAATACGGCTGGGTTCAAATGTCGTGAAAATCGGACCGAAATCGCCCAACAAAATGGCCGTTATCCTTAAAAGCATGTTATACAAGGTTGTAGGCCATCCAGAGGTTCGAATTTTCATCCAATTTTGATCTGGGTTCCTTTCGATATTGACGCGAATTGGATCGTAACTTCTAGATTATGACCCTTGATTGTACGAAATATCACGTTTTTAGCTTGTGGTCTCCAGAGCTAGGCCACCATTTTTTTTTATCTTATTTTCAAATCCGTTTAAATATATCACCGTTAGATCATAATTATGGTTGAGTCCGAATTTCCTGAAAATCGGGCCTAATCTGTCAGTCAAATGGCCACTCCCCTTTAAGCAAATAGTATAAAAACATGTAATGCCCAGGTTGTGGACCATCTAGAGGTAACAACTTTTATCCGATTTAGATGAAACTTAAAACGAGTATCACTATAGCTCTTTGATGGGTTCAATTTGGGTGCACATTGGCCCCCTGCCCTTTACGCAATTATGTGAAATATGAATGAAGGTTGTGGAGCTTGTAAGATGAAACTTAAACTATGTGTTAAGGATCAAAGTTCTTGGATGAGTTCGACTTTGATACGCATCAGACCTTCCATTCTAGAGCCATAGACCCCGCTTTTTACGCAAAATGTGATATAATTATGTATGAATTTTTGTCCAATTCTGATAAAACTTAACAAATATGTTAAGAATCGAAAAATCTTGAATGAGAGGATGGACCCTATTGATTTTACCTCCTCCCCTTATATTTCTTCCAAAATGTGGGCGTATCTTGCATGACAACCGCTAGTTTTAACTGGTCATGGCTGATCACAGTGAATTATTTGAAGGCTAAGGGACACAAGGAAAGAGTGTGAGAAAAACTCTATCCCGTCGCTTTTTTTAATTACTAAATCTGTCATAGATACAACAGAAGTGAGATGGGGTTGAAATAAAGATCGACTCTTCAGTTAACTAATCGTGACCCTCGCAACTGTGAGTCTCTTAACCCAGGGCTCAATATAGACAGTCTACGTTCTAGAAGTCTGACTTCTATGTCAAAATCAGACCTCGTTGTATCCAACCGCATAATTACTTGCGTGCAATAGACTGCAAAAAGAATACCCCCCCCCCCCCACACACACACACTCCTTAGCCCTCCCAGTCCACCGAGCCCGACATATTACCTTGCAACAGTGATTCATACTTTTTCTTTACGGTATTTCGACACATTGTTATGATTTGCAGCATTTAGGCAGAGATTTGATGTTCAATTAAATTTCAACTGACAATTTCTCTCTCGTGAAAACCGATTGAAGTGTTGATCTGATCATTCGAAACCATTTGAATTTTGCAAACCTCGTAAGTTTAAGAGAGAGAGAGAGAGGGAGGGAGAGAGAGAGGGGGAGTGAGAGAGGGTGTTTAACGTCCACTCGACACAAACTAGGTCATTATTTCGGCACTAACATATGGTTTAATTTTATTTCAATAATTCGCTTGCGCGTAGGGTTCTTAAGCAGTGGGAGGAAACCGGGGAGAGAAAACCCACGAGGTTGGAAAGGCGACCCTACTCCTTGTCACGTACAACCGGGGAATCGAAAGCATGCCAGTTGACGCGAGCTTAAAACTAATAGATATCAATTAATTGATGCTAAAACACACTAATGGAAATATACCAATGCTTTAGCCATATTTTTGTGTCTAATAATAGTCATTTCAATTTTTCTACGAGCTGTCAGTGTCACGGTAATTCGTGTGGTGGGTCGAAAGGACCTTTCGTGATTTTTGCTTATTTTTAACATGACAGTGTTATCGCCTACGGGGGCTTAAAGGGCAAATGTGCCTGGTACGAAAACCGTATAGGGCTACACCATGCGTTAGTCTCAACAAAACCAAGTAAAGTGTTGACGAGAGTTTAACCCCCATTCCAATACAAGCCTTTGATTCCATACGAAACGTCAACAAGAGAATAGGTCTTGTCAACAGATCCTTCTGTGTCATTGAAAGAATTTATCTGCACTTAGCATATACCAGAATATAACATTCGAGAACAGCCATGATATATCTATGTATTTATAATATTAGCATACATGGTCCTCTATAACTATGCTTATTAGTACAATGAGATGTCCTTTGACAAGAAATCGTTAACAATACCTCGAGCATTCAAAGCATTTCATTCGGTGAGCAGAGTTCTTTCTAGTATGAAAGTAATCGATATCTTGTGCAGACTGACTTTGTTTAGACCTTGTAAATAAATAAATAAATAATATTAAGTATCATTGGAATGAATGTGTGGTATTCTGTATTACTGCATACTTCTCGGATTATTCTTACATTTCGATATATTTTTATTTTAAAAAGGACAGTTATTTCATGTTTTAGAGTTATACATATAGAGAGGTTATTCATTATGGTCTAAATGTACATATTTTTTTTTCTATAATCGAAAACGGTGAAAACAAAAACAAGGTCCAGCTGTTATTGTATATTATACATCTGTCACAGGATGATTAAACCAAGTATAGTCTTAGCTATAGATCAGATATTTACCGGCATATGAAATATACCGATATATTTCTTGCAAACGGATATAATTACAACATAACATCGTACAAAACATTTATGAAATAGTTGATATACCAATAATGGTGCTATCTGGCATGATATTTAAATGGCCCAAGATTCTCCGGTGGGGTTCCCCTGAATAAAACATTCTCGACGACATTCGAGATTTAGAGTATTATATGCCCTGGATAATGGATAAGGACCACAATGAACAGAAATAATTGCATCATAGCATCAATCAGAAAAGTGGGTATTGAGCCAGTAAGCTGTGTTGTGTTTTTTAGCTTGGATATGGCCAACTGCGAATGAAAAGTCGGGTCTAATGGAGTGGAAGTGGGGGCTGGTATTTTGTATAAAAAACACGAAAACATTTTAATTAAAAACTGATTAAAAATCCAATACAGTACACGACCAGTTTCTCAACTTCCATAACAATTTCATTTCACAAAATGGTCAATAGTAGGCTTATTGCGCAAATATTATATTAAATTCCTGGGTTGAGACAATATCCTTCAAAATATTCATTCACAAGTAGGCTGACCTAACATAAGGTCTAACAATTAACCCTAAATATAAAAACGATATGTTACGAGTTTCATTTTAACACCATAAAATAACAGTAACTTGAGTAAGCCTTAGAATTGAAAAAAGATGTACAGGTAACCTATTATTATTATTAGGCTACTTTTATACTAATGCATTGATGTTTTGTACATGTATTGAAACCAGCAGTATAGGGAAACATTTTGGCCTAAACACTACCTGTACGAAGAATTAAGTCTGTCCATAAATAAAATGACATGCTGGCCAATCTGTTATGTCGTTCGAAAACATGTATGAGGCCAGCCTACTTGTGAATGAATATTTTGAAGGATATTGCCTCAACCCAGGAATTTAATATCATAATATTATTTGCGCAATACTGTCAAGCCCCTTAACTTTTATACCTCTACATAAATCTTCATTATATAGTCGAACCTACCTGGTGTGAATAGGATGTTTTGGCTAATATTATGAATTTAAGCTATGTATACAGATTTCAAGGAAACAATCCCACTTTATTTGTCCACTTAAACTGTATCGTATTCGTATAAACATCCCACGTTAAGGTCTCGTGATTTATATAATTTATTATCAGACCGGTAGGCTACATAATTATAATATTATCCCTGGGTCATAATGTAGACTCGAGAGCCTACCGGTATGTAAACTAGCCTTGCTTTTTCTATTATGATACAGACGACAAAGGCGAGAAAGCTCGGGGTTATAGGTAGTTTAACGCTAGATTCAGCCTGTTTATTTGTCTGATTAATATACTAATATAGCTGCTCTTGGACCCACACAGGCCAAGGTCAGTAA
This sequence comes from Patella vulgata, assembly GCF_932274485.2. NCBI lineage: Eukaryota > Metazoa > Mollusca > Gastropoda > Patellidae > Patella > Patella vulgata. The sequence continues at coordinate 15,089,859 of NC_065885.2, forward strand.
GACCTATTAACGGTTTAACCACATTTTTAAATCTACTTTTTTTTGCGTTATTAAAATTTAATTTGAAAACAGATCTATCGTTGGCGATATCCAGCTTGGTCTTTTAAACTTGAGTATGCATGCAGGTGTTATAACATCGCCAGATCCCAATTCATTGCTTTTAAATGATCCTGTAGCTTCCTTGACTTTGTGAAACAAGGGGAAGTGGAAATATGTAACCGATGTGTAGACTAAAACATGGTTGAACATCAATTGTAAGTTGAATTAAAGATAAAGGTTGGCCTCCAATTTACAACTGAGCTAGTTCGGTAGATTCGGCGTGCATGACGAATGCATTGTCTAGACTTGTCAGTCTAGAATAGCCTAGTGCAACTACTGTGTCATGTCTCGTGAACAATATATTAAACGCTAATTCTGTTTCTATATTTCAGATGATCAAAGCTTTGAAAGTTGTCAATCATTGAGATTTGTCGTAACGACTACCATTAGAACAAGAAAAATTTTAATCCAAGGTTATTTTGATTTTTAGACCGCTCACGAACCGCATTGAAAGAGTTTAGCTGACTGACCGATTTTACTCAATCGGGTCAGTGTGATCCAAAGTGACGGATATCCGACTTCTCACAACTTGCACGCGAAAGAGACCGCATATGTTTAATTTTTATTAAGAAATATCCAACCCAAAGGAGGGTTGAGTGTTACACTTTATTCCGGAATTATATGCAGGAGAAATAATTTAGAATTAATTGGAACTATCTTAAAATTTATCAAATTTCTCGATGACGTGAATTCCGGAACTATTTTCAAGGCTTGAAGCTGGAGGTAAAGCCGCCATAATGGATAGATCTTGAAGAAATAAGTAGTGATGAAGAAAAATGGTTCGACGTACTGATAGCATCGAAGATTAACCGACAAACATTGTATCTAAGTTGGCAATCAATTATCTATTTGAGAACATTTCAATTATTAAGATTTTAATTGTAGGCGACTATTGTACAGTTACACTACAGCGTACATGTCGTGCTTGTGAAAGGTATTATTTTGTTTTCATTGACATTTGCCAGCATTAGCGCAAATGAGGAACTTGTATTATTCATCACTCAAGGATATTTTTTCCATTTATGGGATTAAACTATGGATCATTCTACGAGCACCGTAACCCATTTATTTATTTCATCAAGGAGTGTGTCGGAAGTTTTGTGGCCGGTTGAATCTGTGGAAACTATCTTGGGATTTTCTCGTTTCAGTCACTACGTGTGTGACAAGAGAGAGTCCATAAGACCATTTCTACAGACATGTGGCAGTGTTATACAAGCTGGCTGTGTGAAATAGACCCAACAACAGCAATCTTTGACAGTTTTTGTTTTCTACTGTTTAGTATTGTGTGAAATGTGAATTATTAGATGTGAAAATAGCACAGAAAGTAAGACACTAACTTGAGGTTGCAATTTGTGTTAACTTTAAGTGGATTTTCCATCAGGCCTACAGTCTGGATTTGAGATCTTTCATGATTATTGTGTTGGAACATATTTAGTTTAAAACCATCTGATATCTACCTTGATTATCATTGTAGTACAATATAGACCATGTAAAGTACACAGATGAATTACAGATTTTGGTTTTTTAAAATTTGATTTAATTTATTATATGAATGCACGTTTGTTTATTCATATTTTTTTTGTGGTTGAGTGTTGTTTAGTTTTAGGTTTTATTTTTCAAAATGAGTCAAATTGAAAATAGTGTAAATGGAGAAATGACACATAGCAACGTTACTGAGTGTGATCACTCTGTGAAATTTCGTAAAACTCCTGTGAAAAGTAACATTCAAGGGAATGGTCGTAGGATTGGTGTAGATATGGGAACCAAACTGTCTGTTTCCTCCAGACTGCATAAGAGAAATGCAGACAATGTACATCGACAATCTCCTGTCATGGAACGTTCAAGTCATGCACCCAAAATTTTAAGTTTACGTGAGCGGAAGTGTTTGTCAGATGACATTACTAGCAAAGTGATAGGTACTCCAAGTACAAGCAAAAGAACTGGCACTCGCTTCCGTATCACAAATTATGCTTCTTCAGAAAGGAAGGAATTACGTAAAGAACGGTCACAGAGTTTTCCTTCAGATTCACAGGAGGATTTATCCGTTTTGCCAAAAGATAGTGAAAGTAGTTTTCCACCAGGACAGGACAGTAAAGCAAGGACTAAGTCTGAAAATGACAAAGAAACTGAGTCTGTCCAATCTAGTGATATTAAAAAACGTATGTTTCACAGAGTAGGACTAGTGACACACAGTCCTACAGTTCCAAGTATTGATGAGAATGGAGAAATGAAATCCAAGATAGACAATCATACAACAGCCACTCCAAAATCATCTTCGAAACAGAACAAATTTGATCCGAAGTTGAGAAGGTCAAAAGTTGTGGAAATTACAAGGGTTGAAATTGATGCAAGTAGTAGTACTAGTGGCAAAGAAAAGCTTTCTGTGATAGACAGTGGATATGGAAATGGTTCTTCAGAAACAAATGAGACAGTTGAAGATGGTATAGGGAAAGACAAATTAGATGAAAAAAATGAATATGAAGTAAAAGCGCTGTCAACTTCTCCAAATGAACGATTTCTCAAATTTGATATTGAAATTGGGCGTGGATCTTTCAAAACTGTGTTTAAGGGACTTGATACCGAAACTGGTGTAGCTGTGGCATGGTGTGAGCTTCAGGTACTTGTATATTTTATATTTTTGAATTATAATCCAATATAGACCTAATGTCACAAAGAGCACCAGACTTAACGTTTTTAAGATGACTTGGAAATATACCCTCATGCGAGTATTACATATACCACACTTTAATATAGCAGCAAACAACTACATACATGCCAGTAACATTATTGAAAGAGGCATTAATTACCTCTTGATGACTTCAATGGTTGGTTAAAAAAAATAATTTTTCAATTTGATATACATGTAAGTTACATACATGTAGGGGACGTTTAATAGATGCAAGTACTGAAGTAGAAATGCAAAATTAAAACAAATCCCCCAGGTCATTGTTAAGACACATGGGTATTTTAACTTTCAATGTTTTTAAGTGGTTTTCACAGAGTTTAAAAATACTGGTAACTTATGTTTTCGATTATTAGGTGCTTCGAAGTTTATTACAATAAACTTTGATACATTTTGTAAAATAATTGAATCAAATAGATTCCTCCAGTCCTAAATATATATTTATTAACAATAACAAACATTTGTTATGCGTCTAGTACATGTATGTAACAAAATGCAGGTGTTGAGGGCTGAGGTACATGTACAAATTGTAGTAGAAGCCATTCTGATTTTTATTTTGTTAGTACTAGTCTTCTTTCCATAACACTTTTTTTTTTGCTGATTCAATGTTCTCATAATTGGGTAGAGTAGTCCATCAATTCATATAAGAAAAAAAATACCGGTAAATGAGCAGTTGGAGAGATTTTGGAACTTGTGTAGATTAGTGTTGATCCCATTGATAAGGACTGAATTAGAAATTATGCAAATTACTAGTCTATAAAAAAAAATCAATAGTTGTGTTGTTACTTGTTGTCCACATATTGTAGGATGTTGGCCTACCGTGATTTCTATTGTAAAATGTCTGGTCTACCTACACCTGCCATAGACCATAATAGTGCAATACATAGGACAGTTAGGTTTGAAATTGTATTGATTTGTACAAACAGGGGAGACAATTCTTCCACTACTAGTAAGCTTGTCATGTTTTGTTAAATTCAGTTTAGACCAAAAGTAATTTTAAACTATAGATTAGTGATTCAAATTACAAAGCTTCTCACTTTATGGGTTTATACATGTATAATCTATGCACGGGTATTTATTCAAGATGTACATGGAAACTTTGTTAACATGCAAAAGATGAGCTTACTTGAGTCACTTGAGACTAAGAAAACAATTAATATTATGAAACCTCATTAAGTTCACAAAGTACATGATCTTTGTCTTCAGTCAAAGTCACTTTGAAGGTGATTGTCAACCTGATGACTTTTTATGCAAACTTTTGACATTTTAATTGGTTATATTATGTATAATTTTTCTTCTCTAAATCAAAATAGGACTATCTAAATGACAAAGTTTCGGGCTTGTTGGTAAAGGTAATAAACTGCATGAGTGATTCAACCCCAAGGATTTCAGTTCATTTGCATTAAATTAAAACAAGTTTTTATTTCACTAACAATGAACAACAACTAATTACATGTTAAAGGACTTCAATTGCATTTTGATTAATTCTTACCCCAATCCACAATCCTGTACAATGTACATATGTGATGAGTACATGCCTACTACTACTGAAAACATATTAATAGCCCAAACAAAGGCTTCGACAGGTGAAAACACGCTTAAAATTAAAATGCACAATCAATTCATATAAAAAATGACCAATTTCTTTTATAATCATCAGTCATTTCCTTTTTTCATCAAAAAATTACTACTTGAGTATAATTGTATTAAAAAAAACAATTATTATTGAATTAATTAAGCTTTTGGTAATTACATGTACTACAGGACAGGCCAGTGTTTTCTTCTGGTGTAAGTAGAAGCTACTATTCATGTTTGTCAATTGTGCTTGCTGTTTTTGTAGCATAGCTTCATAATCATTCCATAGACATCATTTCTTTTGTTTCATTACATTTTACCCTTTAGTTGAGTACACATGTACCATACCATAATTAAACCTGTGTCCAGTACAAAAAAAAAGCTAACTACATGTATAATTAAAAAAAACCCTGAATACACTTTAAGTGCACATAAGATGGGCTTGGAAACTTTTGGATATGTGTAGCCGATGGTTACTATATCAACTTTACGGCAAGTTCACACCAATCTGATTGAAATTAATTCAGTTATCTTCACTCAAAGTCGTAAAAATAGACCTCCCTTAAAAACGACTTTGCCAATTATCGAAAACACTCTTAATCCCCTCAGACGCCAGTGACGTCACAGTGACTGAATGCATATTCGGAATGTTTATTCCTTAATTACCTATATACATCCGGCGTGTGTACTCGATAACGCCTGACTGGTTCCTTAATCCCCCTTAGTTCCTTAATTAAATAAAACAATTGACTACGGAATAATTTGTTTTGTAATTCATTTTAATTTATGATTCAATTTAGAATTTGTTTCTTATGACAGGAATTTTAATACCCTCTAACATCGTGTGCAGTCCAATTGATTAGAGATACATTTTCGTCAAAAGAGTATTGTGGTTCTAATTTCCGCGAGTAAAAAAGTACAGTGTTAAAAAGATGTGGTCATGCAAATTGTATCATAAAAGTCAAACATGATTGAAAAGCGATTTGTAAATGACGATCCGTTATCTTTGTACGACGGATTTGACTTCATTACTCTGAAATAGACCGTAAAAATGAAATGCGAAAAAATATCTCAATATACAGTACAAATAAATTTTGGGGGTAACCATCTAAATGGAATAACAGACAGATTGAGAAGTGGCATCTAACTATCTTTGTGTATTGATAATAATATGACAAGTAGTGTCGTTAATACCTGTCATTAATTAATCAATGCGACTAAACTTATACAGACTTGGGGGTCATTAATTAATTTACATCTCGTTGTTAGCAGTGATTGTTAGTGGGATTAAGAATGCTGATTAGGTAATTATATTTTTTACGCGGGCCAGATCAAAGACATCAGGTGGAATGTGTGTGTAGTACCCACAAATGAACTAATGGTAGAATCGTACACACATATTAATTGTATAAAATAATTAAGTTTTACTAATAAGTTTGTTTAAAATTACTATATTCCCAATAATTATTGCTCACCGGTGTTTTTGTAATCAAGTGGCCTCGTATTATTTGTTGATTGGCGTTTAAACAACATTAAAGTGATGGATGGATTAACGTTTTTGATACGATTAGGTTATAATGTCTAACATCGGTTATCTTCTTTATAATAAAAGTATATATTTTACAATTGCATTGACAGTTTAATCACTCACCAAACAGCACCAGGAATTCCACGAATGATCCCGTGCAATTTTCGCGGCGAAGTTTAACCTCATTTCTGACACCCGTATGAACTAATGGTAGAATCATACACACACACACATTAATTGTATAAAATAATTAAGTTTTACTAATACTAATAAGTTTTTTTTAAAATTACTATATACCCAATAATTATTGCTCACCGGTGTTTTTGTAATCAAGTAGCCTCGTATTATTTGTTGATTGGCGTTTAAACAACATTTAATTGATGGATGGATTAACGTTTTTGATACGATTAGGTTATAATGTCTAACATCGGTTATCTTCTTTAAAATAAAAGTATTTTACAATTGCATTGACAGTTTAATCACTCACCAAACGGCACCAGGAACTCCACGAATGATCCCATGCAATTTTCGCGGCGAAGTTGAACCTCATTTACTACACCCGTAGTACATGGAACGGTACATGATAATAAGATACCAAGCGTTGATTGGCAGAGAAATGAGTGCGATCTATTGTACATGTTTTGCATAGTCATCGGAAAATTCCATATTCACTGTAGTTGTTCTTTATGTATAGAAATGGTTATTATTATTATATACTATTCAAAAAAAGTAGGGGATATTTGATTTTTAAGTGTTATTAAAGTCACCTAATGAAACTGACGAAGAAACAAATGACAAAATGAAATGAAGTTCACATTCATCGATTTATTCCAAATGATCGTTAGACTAAGTAAGGCACAGACTGACCATTATAAGGGTAAAATGATACCCGGGGTCAAACAGCAAAGTTACCACAGCATCACAACCAAGTCAGTAACGGGTAAATCCTCCTCTGTTTGCCAAACAAGCATTGATCCGACGTGGCATACTCCTAATGAGACGTCTAAGGTCATTTTGGTCCAGATTGTCCCATTCCTGTTGCAACGCAGCAGCAAGTTCTTGGACATTGGCAGGACGTTGTTGACGTTGACGTAACCTCTGTCCAAGCATGTCCCAGACATGCTCGATGGGGGAGAGGTCGGGACTCAGTGCTGGCCAAGGTAATGTGGTGATGTTCTGTTGTTGGAGGTAACCTGTAACGATCCTGGCCCTGTGACATCTTGCGTTGTCATCCTGGAAGATGAAACGGCGGCCATGACGTCGTGCGAACGGCACAACATGGACTGCCAAGATGTTGTCCCGGTAGTACTGGCCTGTAACAGGCCCTGCAACAACATGTAAAGCCGTTCTTCCAGCAACAGTGATGCCTCCCCACACCATAACAGAACCACCCCCAAATCGGTCATGTCTGATGACGTTAACGTCTTGGAAGCGCTCGTTTCGACGACGCCACACCCTCCTACGTCTGTCCAAAAAATCAACAGTGAACCTTGACTCATCTGAAAACATCACATTGCTCCAGCGTCGATTATCCCAGTGTTGACGATCCCTACACCAACGACGTCTTGCCTGAAAGTGATGATCTCTCAAACAAGGGATCACGCGAGGACCCCTATGCAGTCGATTCCGAATCGTCTGGCCACTCACTCTCACACCAGTGTCTGTTTGAAGACGAGCGCTGATCTGATTTGTTGTGATGACACGATTTCTCAAGGCCAAGGTATGGATAAATCGATCCTGGGCTTGAGTTGTCGCCTTGGTCGACCTGAGCGTGGTCTGTCCTGTACAGATTGTGTATCACGGTATCTGGACCATAGCCTGCTTATGACAGACTGAGAAACATTCATCGTCCGCGCCACAACCATCTGTGTTGTGCCGATCTGTAGCATGCCAAGGGCACGTAACCTTTCATTTTGGGTAAGCCGACGCATATCAAAATTTGTTTTCTGGTCACTAAAACAATTAAACTGATGTTTCCACCCTGGAATTCAATGCCACAATGACTGTAACATTCAAAGTCAGAGTCGTGCAAATCTTGGGTTGGACCCCCATGATGATCCCAAGTATCACCTGCATTCCATGCGGTAGCTATTGGTGCGTTTGGGCGTCAAATGTAACTGGAAATGTTTCTTCTGTTAGGTTCTATAGTGACTTTTTTCGTAGTCATTTGCATATTTTAGTATTATGCCCCCAAAATCAAATATCCCCTACTTTTTTTGAATAGTATATATAGCGAATAATGAATATATCGACAAATGACTGGCACCATTTGTATTTCTGTACTTAAGTTTGGGATATCAAATATTACGTGGTTATCCAAATTACCGGTAAATGCGCTAATTTGTTGAGTCATCTTCATTTGACACTTGACCTATTTAAACAAAGGCAGCTTACATGTAAATTGATCTACGGCATGATACGGCATTTTAAATTCACTCTAAAATATTCCAATCACAAATGTCTAATCTATACCAATGAAAGACGATAATTCGGTGATTATGATTAGGCCAGTCACGTGGTAATTGGACCGTCAATAGACGCTTGTCCAGTTGCCGTGTGTATTGATAGTGCTATATTGCAATACAGTGAGATATTGTATAGATAATGTATATCCTATGTGTAGTGCCTGTGACGTCACCAGCCAATCAACCGGATTAAGGTCGTAATTGAAAAATCGAAAAGCGTTTTGGTGTGTCGGATACTTAAACATTAACAGCGGACTTAATTTTAATCAGATTGGTGTGAACTTGCCGTAAAGTTGATATAGTAACCATGGGCTATACATAGATGCAATTTAGATTTTTGATCTTACGTGGTCTTTAAAGTACTAGTAACTAAACGTCTTTGTACATGAAGGTAAAAAAAGTGTTTAATCTGATGTGTTAATTTAATTAATTATGGAGCAATTATATTTTCGAAGCAAGAGACCTAAATACAATCGTAAATAAATACATACTGTATGTGACATAATGTTTACCATTTGCCAGAATTAAATAAAAAAACAACAGGGGCAGTGGGCATCAAAAAATCTTGTTAAAAATTTTGTTATTAGCATTCAAACTGTAAGCTTATGATATTTAAACCGGGTAGTTGGACATACATGTACGCTTCCATACATTCGTAACTAATGATAATGTAGCAGCACATTGACTTTTTAAGACAAAATAAGTGTACAGTATATTGCTTGTTTCATCTTATGTTAGAATTATTCATCTAGATGTTTTGGTTTTATTTTATTGAATTAATTTGGCCAATTAGGTGCATGTTTTATCAAGATACTTTATATATAATTGACAATCGTACCACATGCAAAGCATGTTTAGTATTTCATCAATTGTTATGTTTCTATCACAAACCACATTTAATTTAAATGAACTACATGTAGTCCACCTCTACCCAGCGATTTGTCTGTTGACTTTTTAACTTAGAAAAAAATTGTGAAATCTTCAATAGTCATAGAAATATTTTTGTACATCATTTTCATACATTTTGTAGTGTACACACATGAGGGGTATTTCCCTTAAAACTGTCCATAGTATAGTTTATGTATATAATCCTTTGAAAACTACATGTACTTCAAGTACTTGTACAATGTACACATAGATGTGCAGGTACCTAACCAAGTTGGAAGGAAAAGTGGTTAGGAAGGAACAAAAACAACCTACAAGATCACACAAATATTCCGATCGAATGTCTTCTAGATTCTAAGGCTATTCGGATAAATTGGATAATGATATCAGAAAGCTTATTCAATCAGTTTTACAACTGAAGGATAGGGCATGCTGATTCTGATAACAAATTTGCTTCACAATGTACTTTGCTTTACTTTTTACTTTTTTTACAAATGTACTGTGTAAGAATATCACCCTGGAAGTCTCAAATAAGCTTAAATCTGTTAAACTAAGTATTCTCTATTCAGACCATTCTTAACTTTTAATTGTACATCTAAATTTAGTCAATGTAAATGTAGTGTAGATTAGATTGTGCTCTGTATGACTTTTAAGATTAAGTTCATGAACATGTAGCAGATTTGATAGTGACCTACACGTACATGTAAAATTCTGTGTTTATGACTCACTGGGGAAACTACCTGTAGATCTAGCAGTAGGTAACTTATAAGGGCAGAAACACAGCTATTATACATGTAGTTAATTTGTACACAGTATGTATGTACATGTACACCTGAAATAAAATAAAACTGACTTGTCTTTAGGATACAGGATACATGTGCAATGTTTGAAATCATAGGCTTGTAATTCAATAAAATATCCTATAAACATTTAGTTACACATATTTGTAGGCCTACCACAAATATTCCTCTACAACTTAAGATAACTGTTTTTTCTCCAGTAGAATTTTTAAAACCCAATTTTTGAAAGTTAAATTTCTGCATGCAGTTTATTCAACGCAAGTTTTTTTCATATTTTTTTTGTACATTGTACATGTACAGTACATGTAACTCTTATGATTGAAACTTCACCATGATTTTTAAAAGATCTAACAATTGTTTATCAATGATCATTTCATGTTCATTGCTTTCTCTGTTTCCATGGTAATAAATTACAACATTGGTGATTGGTTATTAACCATGTGTGTTTTTGTCCACAAGTTTATAGCCTTACACATTTTATCGTTTTTTGCGAAAGTGTATAAAACACTATTTAAAAACTAATAATAATGAAATAGCCTGATGAACTTGTTTATTATTATTATTTTAAGATTTAAATGTACATATTTAAACTCGGGTATATTTTTGGGGTTCATAACTCTGTATTTTCATGAAGGATGAGCAGTTATTAGTTTTTGAAAATGGGGACTTTGACATTTGGCTAACCAAAAATCTAATATTAGTAATGTAAAATTTCAAATTGAATATTGTTTATTCTTTATGTTTTTATACACCCACATTGGAATGTGGTCATACATGTATGTAGATGTATGGTTGTCGCCCCTGTCCGACTGTCATCCCACGAATTCTTGTGAACACTGCACAGACTACATTTATGATTTATCATCTGATCATTTGGAAATTGATGTACACACACATGTACATTTGCGAGATGAAGAATTCTGATAATAACTTCCAGATTTATTGTCCTTGTCCAAATTTTAGTATCCCCTTGAACATGTACATGTACTTATACAGTTTTTGCCTTTGTTTGGTATACTGTACAATGTACATGTATGTGAGAATCTTTTTAGGACACCAAAGATATTTTGCAGTATGAAGATATTGCTTCTTGTTTATTTAAAGGTTCAAAAAGTAACTCTCATGAGTTACATGTGGTTGCTGTGGGCATAGGATTTGTTGCCTGGCAATCCAAGTTTCAATCAAATTTTCCAAAGAAAGAAGGCTTTTATATTACATGTAATGTAGCTTGTGTGTTAAAAACAAAAAGAATTGTTTTGGTCAGACATAAGCTTGTATATATTTTTTTTTTTAACATCCATTTTATTCAGCATACTTTGTAAATGTACATGTATGTAAGCAAACAGCCGACATGACAGACAATACAACAGCTTGTAAATTTATTGATTAAACCATACTCACAGGTTTTCTTGGGTCCTTTCTTTTTTCACCCACAGTTAAAGACCCCCTACACACAAGCGAATTATTGAAATAAAATTGTACAGTATGTTAGACCCGAATTGACCTGATTTGTGTCAAGTGGATATTAACTGCCACCCCCCATCCCTCTGACCCTCTTCTCCCCCTTCTCTCTCCTTTCATCGTTTATTATAATACATCAACATCTTTCAAATGGATTTTAAATAAATTTATTTACATAAGAATGTCATGATTTATTGCAGATACATGTACATGTAGTTTACCAATGCAACTGTGACATTGCGACCATCCCCAAATTTTACTGATTTTCCTGTTGGAAAAAAATGGAAATAACGTACTGTGTGACACAATTTTCAGTTGTATTACATTTTTCTGCACATTTTTTGTTATCAAATCAATAATTAGCTTTTTTTTTTTGCAGGACAAGAAATGGAATAAAAGTGAACGTCAAAGATTTAAGGAAGAAGCTGAGATGTTGAAGGGTCTCCAACATCCAAATATTGTCCGTTTTTATGATTATTGGGAAGAAACAAACTTGAGAGGAAGAAAAGTTATTATTCTTGTAACAGAATTAATGACCTCGGGTACACTGAAAACGTAAGTAAAATATATCAGATTTCATTGGTCCTTAAAATTTTGTATGTACACTACCTACATGTAGCTGTATTGATAGCGTCATGAATGGTACGCAAGGGCCGTCAACACACATCAAGTGACCAAGAATTATTTACTGTAACCATAATATCCCTTGGTACATTACATACACGTACATGTAACACACATAATGGTCTAGCAATTTGTTATATTACTATGTAGATTTTTAAAAATCGACTTTGAAACATTTTTTTTATACGCCCACATTGAAATGTGGTCGAGTATTGTTGTTGCCTCTTGTCTGCTGTCCACAATTGCAATGTAGACGCTCTAGTTTATTATTATTAAACTTTATATCATATCTATGAAAACCACGGAACAGGGTTTTTAAAATGTATTTTATACTTTGATTACATGTTCATCGATGTCAGTATTTACATATAACTGAACACACTGATACACCTACAATGTACATAATTCAGTGAACTTCAGTACATATGTATAAAACAATATTAGGTTTAAATTTGATCTGTTCAGGTCAGCTCGATTTGGTTCCAAACACATCTACATGTAATGTGATCTACGTACCTACACTGTACATCTATTTATTTATATTATTTGAATATTCTTGTCTAGTTACATCAAGCGATTTCGTAAGATAAATCTGAAAGTACTGAAGAACTGGTGTCGACAGATATTAAAGGGATTAGGCTTTCTTCATACCCGGACACCACAAGTAATACATCGAGATTTAAAATGTGATAACATCTTTATTACTGGAACCACTGGTTCCGTCAAGATCGGTGATCTGGGTCTAGCCACTTTAAAGAACAAATCATTTGCTAAGAGTGTTATAGGTATGTATTAAAAATTATTCAAAGTATGGTATTTTTTAAAATATTTATATATACATATTTTGAATGAATCAAAGATGTATGTTTTGTTTACTTAACTAAATTCCATTTCTTTGTCATGTTCAGATTAGCAAGTGGAGGTAAGTCTAACTTGCTTAGCGATTTGTTTGAAGAAGTGTTTGTAGTGGAATATGAAGAAAAAAAAATACAATAAATCCAAAAACCCTTAATTTAAAATATATAACATATTTAGATAGAAAAATGAACTTGTTAACGTATTACCACTTTGAACGTATCAAAAACTTAATTTTCAGAAAGGTTAATTTAGATCATACTTTATAGTGATTAAGTAAAAAAAAAAGTTTGGTAAGCTTGTCAGTGTAAAAATGATTTAAATTGGGAATCGCATGTGATAACTTCTGGAGGTTTGAATACTTGAAATCTAATTATTATTCCGTTTTTTTTTCCCTACTTTTTCGTTCCGTTAAAACAGAGACTATGAATCGATTACAGGTGAAAATTAATTAAAAGGTAAGGTAAATGATGGGGTACAGGTAATCAGTTCCTGTTTTTGTACTAATAAGCACCATTTTCTTTCAGGACATCAAAATACGAAAACCTTCTGCTTATTACGAAAAATGTTGGATAATTTCACTTCTGTTTGAACATCTTCATCCTTCAAGTTTTTGGTTAGGTAGAGTTTTAGTCTAGGGTTTTATCGATGTGAAAAACAAAAATGAAATTACAATATTTTTAATAATAAGCAGTGGGTTCACAGGCTGCAGACAACCCAATCTAATCTTTCCCTTACCAATTTTTCCGTTTACAGCAGCCAGCCAAAGACACTCTTATACTTTAACTTTAAGGTACCCCGGAATTTATGGCTCCTGAGATGTATGAAGAGCATTATGATGAAGCCGTTGATGTCTATGCTTTCGGAATGTGTATGTTGGAGATGGCTACGTCTGAATACCCATATAAAGAATGTACGAATGCTGCTCAAATTTATCGTAAAGTCACCAGTGTAAGTATCCCCCTTTTTGTGTTGCTATTTACTATTTTAAAGGCCTACAAAAATACACAGATTTATTTAATTCATACAGTAAGCTAATTTTATTATCATCTTGATATAGAAAGGCCATGTATGTCCTAGAAAAAAATGTCTTATTGGTTAGAAATTGCAAAAAAAAAAAAACAATTAAAATTTCACCCAGTCTAATATCTCTGATGGTTGACTGATTGTCTTAAGTTAAAGCAGATTTTTATAATTGTTATGATTTAGAAATGCAAACTCATGCTTTAAAGTTCAATTAAATAGTACCAGAATTGAATCATCAAAAATTTCATTTTCAATATTATCTTTAAATATAGAATAATGCCTAAATCTAGTAATGGTCATCCAGTAGAAATTGCCATACCACAACATGGGTTGAAATGGCATAATGATCTGGACTATATTGGGGTGGGACACACATTAGTATGCTATGGTTCCGAACACTCCAATGTGGTGAATAATCTAGAATAAATAAGAATTAAGTTTACATAAGGATAGAATAAATGAAGATTACGATTTGTAGGTGCTTTCACCTGCCCACATAAACTATGAAAAATATTTAGTGAAAGTAAATTGTACATTTTATATAGGGTCATAGGTATATACATGCCTTGAGGGTATTCCTTATAATGGTGTATATTTTAGCCATTTATTCATTTTATGCCTAACCTGCTGTGGTAACATTATATAGTATAGAGTATATTACGTGTATATCCTGTTGAAAGTAATAAATTATAACTGACGGACTGAGTAAGTTATAACTGACAGCAATAGTGTTATGCTGTGATTTTTATTGAAAACTAGTATGGCGTATAACAATGGATGCATTCATTGAGAAAATAATATATTCAATGCTGGTTATTTATTGATACTATTGATAGAAATTCCTTCCTAAATCTTATTGTTGTTGTCTTTTATACAGGGTGTCAGACCAGAGGCCTGTGATAAAGTTCTAGATCCCGAAATTAGAGATATCATAGAGGGTTGTATTACACCAAACAGGAATGAAAGGTACAGTAGATAAACAAGTTTTACAACAGAACAATATGTCAATTAATTATTTGCATATGTGTGTGTACGAAATTTTCAAATTTGAAGTACAAATTACTGAATGATTCATGTTGCTCTTTTGAAACGGCTCAGCTGGGTGTGAAAGGATTTGAATAATGTATAAAACTTTTTTGAAAATAGATTTTGTATGTTTTCAAGCTAGTTTATTGTGACATACTTAGAATTGTGATTAAGAGTACATGTAACTTTGAAAGTAAGGAAAGAATTACGTTTTCCGCCCGTTTCAGATTAACTCTTATGTCACCAGCATAAAAGAACAGGTACGGTCTTGTTTTAAGACTTTGGATTTTGTTTGAATTGTCATTAAATATTCGAATTGTTTATTGGTGAGGAATTATTGTACAAAAATACCGACGAATTTTAACATATGATATTAATGACTAGTGTTATCCATTTTGTGATAACTGTTTATTAAAAAAGATTGTGATTTGAAATCTCTGTTGAATTTCTACTGAATCAAAGGGTATGTTGAATTTTAGTTACAATTTATGAATTTCAATTTAATGTTTTTTTATTATTTCAATTTATTGTTTTTTATTATTATTTTATATTGTCAGGTACTGTGTAAAACAGTTATTACAACATGATTTCTTCCTAGAAGATACAGGGTTAAAGGTTGAACTTGTGAATAAAGAGGACGAGACAAATAATAGTAGTATTATTCAACTGAGGTTACGTGTTGTTGATCCTACCAAACGTAAAAACAAACATAAAGAAAATGAAGCTATACAGTTTGATTTTGATATGGACAAAGATGTTGCAGAAGAAGTCGCTCAAGAGATGGTATGATATTAATTTATTATCTAACACAGGATTGATCACATTTTTTCGTTTTGGGGGGTTGGATGGCCGAATGGTTACCATGTGCGCGCTGTATCATAAGGTCTGTCATTGAGTCAACTGGTGTGGTTTCGATTCCCCAGTTGTACGTGACAAGGAGGTGGGTTGCCTGTCCAACCTCATGGGTTTTCTCCAGGTCCTCCGGTTTCCTCCCACTGCTAAAGACCCCTATCCGCAAGCTAATTATTGAAATAAAATTGAACCATATGTTAGTCCCAAAATGACCTAGTTTGTGTTGAGTGGACGTTAAACCCCATTTCTCTCTCTCTGTGTCCTGCACCACTGCCCAGGAAAAACCTGAAGGATTTTCTTGGCTAGCACCATGATCAATCCAGGCATCACATGGTTAGGGAGCCAGTGCCTTTCTCACCGAGCCACTGTGGGTCTCACTTTGGAAACAGGATACTTACGTATATAACAGATAGTAATTTGTGATTGGACATTTAATTTGTGGTTTCTCTCATCTATTGTCATTATTTCATTGAAAATATTTCCTTGCTGTTTTTGGAACAGAATCGGTTTCATATCCATTGCTTGATAAAGACTTAAGAAGCCAAGTGGAAACGTGGCTCAAGAATTATGTCCTGTTTATATAAAGGAAGATAATTTGTGACCCATGAATTGTCCTAATCTCAGTGAAATTATTTCCTTGCTGTTGTTGGGGGAGTGTAAAGTTTCATAATCTTATGAATATTTGATCATATTTGTTGTCAACTACAGTTAATGCTACGATTCTGATATAGCAATATTAAGCTATTAATAGCTTTGTTTAAGTTTATGCGTCTAGGCTTTTTAGTTGACATGTTAGATATGGAATCTGTATGTATATGTAATGATATTTATTACAGTAATTGAGTCTTTAGACTTGAATACCATAGTTACTTGATAAAGATCATAATATCATTGACATTCTGAAAATAGATGAACAATAGGGTTTTGAATTTTCATACATCAGTTTTGAATGATTTTAACATCTATTTTTCAGGTTAAGTCTGCATTTTTATTAGAAGAAGATGGTAGAATAGCGAGTAAACAGATCAAAGATCGTGTTGTCCACATAAAGAGAGAACGAGAGCGTAGATTAAATGAGAGCCAAAATAAAATAACGGATGGTAATCAGTCTGATACCCAGTCTTCTTCCAGTCACTCTCAGTTAGTTCCTAGTAGTCACTCGTCACAGCAACCTGTAGCTTTTAATTCTCAAACAGCCCTTAATATAAACCAGTACAGCAAGAGTTCGACTCCACCTTTTCCGAATACATCAGAATCGGGTACCAATCAACAGTTACAGCAGGGGCAAGGTAACGTGGCCCCGACACCGAATTCAGTTGCTAATACAAGCCTACAGGTACAGGGAGGGGATTATTTTACCTCGAATGAATTTGTAGCGGAAGCTGGTGGAGGTCAACATCAGAGTATGATCCATGTCCCTGGAACAGGTCAGACATTAGCACCCGTGAACCGTCAGCAGAGATCATCATCTATATCAGTTATACAACATTCACAAGCTAACACCGTAACTGATAATCAAGGTATGTCTACACTTAGATTATTTCTGAACACAGCCCAACGCAAGGAATACAGGAGTCCGGTATTGTTCAGCTTGTTCAAGATCATAAAAGGGGGTCAAATGAAGATAATTGTACTATATTTTATAGCAGTAATTGGAATTTAAAAGGACAATAGATGGCACTTTCAGCTCAGTCTAACAACAATTTGACCAAAAGTTAATTTGTTAACATACACAAATAATAAGCAGGGCTGTCGGTAATTTTTCACAGTTGATTAGCAGCACTGCTAATCAAAAAGTCCAATTTTGCCAAATTTGATTAGCAAATTTAAAATTTGATTAGCAGTTTTTCAGTTTCAACGTAAAACACCTAAATAACAAGATATTACTTTAATTCATAACGAATTGAAATATGATAAGATTCCATTCTGACTATTCTTAGATTTTTTAGCACTGCCACAAGTACTTGTGACAGTTTGTGAATGTGATGTAGACATTTAGTTAGGTCTTACGTCTGAAGCCAATTCTTGACAGTGACTTCCGAAGCCCCACTCATTTTAATTGTAATTTTTTTGTTACGCTAGAAATCTTCGTTAGAAAACAATTTCGTCTGCTTTTTATCGTGTATTATTATTTTTGTTCAATCGGGCGCACCTCGATTAACTAGACACACGCGATATAAACAATAATATTTTACGGGAATTTTTACTTTGATTTATCATTTTACAATATGTTAACATGTGTTTATTTTTTTTATATTTTATTTACAATACGTGGGAGATACACTGGATTTATTTCTTTCAAAATGAATATGATATAATTACTTGATGTCTCACAACGTGAGTGGTACTACTTGATTCCCTATTTCCGGTTTAATAGACCCTATTCATAGAGTTATGTCCCTGTGTTATATAGTATTGTGTCTGGGCAGTTCGAGAAGAAAATGTCACACGGAGAATTCAGTTTTGTTTATAAAATTTTATTCAACATTTTATACACGTTGAAAGTGTTGAGTAAGCCTTCTAGTCTTAAAAATGTGGATTATTCTTGTGTCAATATCCAAAAGGACAGGCATATTAATGATTCGCAGTAACTGCGAATCAAAAACGTTAGATTTTAATTTTTGGTTAGCAACGGACAAAATATGTATCGCAAATTGCGCTGCGATACTGGTTGTCGGCAGCCCTGATAATAAGTTTAGGCTACACAAAATAAATGTCTTGTTTCTCGGGCAACTGACAGCTGAAACTGTAGGGGGGGAGGGCGGTTTATTTTTTTTTTTTACCTCATTTCTGGCTAGAGGATGGTGCAAAATAAAATTTGGCTATTGTTGAAAATTGTTGGGGCGGGAGGGCGGCCTTGTATTTTTTTTTTTTTTTTTTTTTTAATTAGAAAGTCATTACTTGTCTACGGTTTTGCTTTCAGTTATATATTAAACATACTTAGAACATAAACCCCAAAATCAAGTCAACTCAAACACTGAACACTGATTAAAAGGAAAATAATTTTCCATATTTAATTCACGTATTGTACTAGCTTACTAATGGTAATGGTGACAACCATAATTGAAATTGGTTTAAAATAAAATTCCGTACGACTATTAATAGCCGTCCATAATAACGACAATATTTTAAAGAGTAAGCCTCTGACAGCATGTGTATCAAAAATAATCATCACGATGAACGACACTTCGATCTAAATCTAGTATCGCTGGTTTATAATGATTGACCTAATTCCAACCAATGCATGTCACGTGTCATCGGGATTCGGGAAATGACTGTTTCTCAGGTTATTCGGTGTGTTTCTCAGGATATTCGGTGTTCTATCTGGGGTTTATATCGAATGACTATTTAAATTTAACTAACAACTCGTCAGTAAAACCATCAAATGTGTAATCCAATAATTATTTTCCGGATTATCAAAACTACCGTTAAATGTGCTAATGACCCAGATTCTGACTAAGGTATGGTGACTATCATCGTATCGTATTCGTAGCCACAAGTTATAATAATTAACCTGTTCTACGATTCATTGTTTTATAAGTAGGATTTTTTCAAACATGGACCGACTGAAGCCGGCAATAATGAGCCGATTAAGATCGAATGATTGAAATACATTGCATTGTTGTCAATGACTTTCGGTGTTTAACACGAATCAAATTCTAGTTCACAAGGGGAGGTAATTAAAATCACGTGATACAAAAATGGAGTTCTTTCGATATCAATAAAAAAAGACCCGTAAATGAGCGTTTACATCTGAATCAGTTTAATACATTTGAATGGATATTCACGTATGGGGCATGTAGATACATGCGGCATATATTTTTTATGACTTGCTTATCGATGTTCGGGCGGGCGTTACATATTTTTTATTTTTCATCAAGACTAATAAATAGGCCGCACGTGCAACCAATTTTGCGTGTGGGCGGTGCCCGAGAAACAACTTATTTTATTTGTGTTGCCTTATGAAGCAAAAAATTTTATGCACTGAAGTACAAGGGCCACTAAATTGGGGAAAACCTGTACATGAAATACAAAACAAATTCTAGATACAAGACGATTTATTGATCAAAATCTGAAACGAGGGACGTAATCCACTACTAGAGCACTACAGTAGTTACTGCCGAATCTCCCAATTAATTTGTATGGTATGGTACTAGTGTATCCAGGTGTGATTTAATTTATTACTTTGTGTATGTCTATAATAAACCAATAATTGTATAATACAGGTATGAAAGGTATTGAAGTTTTAACTGATCATAAAGAACAGATAACTGTTATTCAGACACAGGTAAACATTTTTTCACCTTAATCGACTCACCTTGACGGACTCCCTTAAAAGGTAGTTTATGTGAGCAGCTCAGGGTCATCCGTTAATAAAATCATACTTCTGTCTCTTTTCTTCTAAACTTGCTATGGTATTTTTTTATGCAAGGGATGAATTGCATTCTCCATGTGTTAGTCACTTGTAATTGAATTGCCTGAATTTTATTATTTTATTTAATAGATCATACAATAGATATGTAAACTTTATGATTTTTTAAATATACCCACATTGTTTTTTTCAATGCACTTAATTGTCAGTTGCAGGTAGATTTTAAAATCTATGATGGCCTCTTTATTCATTTAGCTTCTATGTTGAATGCAGAGAGTTCTTTATAGTCATGATCATGTTGTTTTCTTTTTTGAGTATTTTTCAACATGTGTTAATTATTAAACAGGTATCCCAGTCAAGTGAAGCATCAGGTGTAAATACAGGTCAATCAGTACCCAATGTACTAACAACACAGGTCAGTTACCATACATGTATATTTATATAGATAGCTTTATAATCTGTTAATGATAACAAGAAAACAATACTGAGATATTCAGGGCTAATGAATTTAGATGTTGTCCGGCATCACTGAACTACTACCAGACAGTTTGAACATTGTGCAAGACACAAATTGTTCCTGACATTGTCTGTGACAGGTCCCTTATTTCCTAACATTGTGATATTGGAATTATTTTTGGAAAAATATCGAGAGACATATTTTAATTGGTAGATATTGTATGTCTGATTAAATATGCTGTAATGTTTATTATTCAAAACTTGAGATAGAGCACAAAGGTCAGAAGGATTTTCTTAAAATCAACTGCATTGGTCCTCCATGGTATAGAATGTTTAAAAATTATAGATTGGCCCAATAAGAATCAAATTAATAGATGTTGTGATGATTCTCAATATTATCCTTGTTCTCAAGTTTTTGTACGTTTTCTATTTGCTTTGCTCCCTTGTGATGTTAAGTATTTAGAATCAAACACTTGAAGACAGTTAAAAGCTTCTCTCCAATTACTATGCTCTCGGGTGAAGTTAGTTAGAATCCACATGAACACAGTTCAAAGGTTTTTTGGTGGAGGTGGGTGCCTTGTTCACATTGCCAGAACATCTAAAAGATCATGTGATAGTTTGAATGTAGGTGAAAATACGACTTATATCCACATGGTGATATTGAGATGATCTGCATGGAGTTTACATGTAGAATATCAGATAATCTTACCTTTCTGCAATGAATCTTGTCATTAAAATTCTGAATATCTCATCAATTTGGATTCAGTTATCATTACCTCCAATATAAAATGATACAGAGAATTGTATCAGAGTTTGTTGGGGACTGTCTTATTGTTCTGTTTTCTCTACGTACTTGAAATAGTCTATTCTGCTTCATATACAAATCAAAACATGCACTTGTATTCTCAGAAATTAGAAACTTTCCATAATGAATTTTATCATGCTCACACAATGTGCCATTGGGCTGACCTTAAAAATATCTTTGTTTCACCAAACCCTACCCACAATCAAGAAGGGTCGGTGATTTAATTGAGGTGAGGGGGTTTCAAATTCGAAGAGCTAATTTGACAGCTTGATCCTTTACCAGGTGGTAACATTCATGAGCGACGAACTTGAACTGTGAATTTCTTCGACATGTTTTTTACGATCAGGCAGGTTGTGCCTTCATTTTACTTGAAAATTGATATTGAAAATATCATTATTAAAATGACACCCCACAGTCATTGAGGCAGAATTAATTCATGGGAATGGGAAAGCTATCGTCCGATACCATTTTGTTGAGAAGCGTCAAGTGACACTTTCGTCGTGATTAACCAGTTTCAATAATGAATCAAGCCATAGTCAAGGGAAATAACTCTTGTGATATATTTTAAGTTAACACACAAAATCAAATGAAAAGATCACAGAAAAGTGCAATAAAATAATTTAAGTAGGGGGTGGGGGTGGAAGGGGTTTATTGATCGACCGCATTATGCAAAATAGATATTTTTAAGGTCAACCTTGGTGTAGGACTATTTACACTCCAAATTTTTTTGAAAAATAGACAACAGAAGTAATTTATTAATCAATCTCCTGGCATATTTAAATGTAGAAATGGATAGAATCTGGAGATATTTTTTGAGAATTCAAGTTGTTTAGATTAGATTATCAATCAATCTGTTTAGTACGGTATGTTTTGTAATGTGATGTGATAATTTTTGTTTTTACTTTCATTTTTATGTGTTTTCACACTATCATAACATCTATATATTTTGAGGACACACCATTGGGACCATGGATCATTATCAATCATCATCTTGTTGGTGTGTTTGATTAATCTGAAATATTTTCTTTTTTTGCCAAGTGGATAACAAAAACGGATATGTTTTACTAACATCATTCCATGGAACCTAACTTTGAACAGTAAAGTTGAATCTTGAAATGAAATAAAATAGGGTTTACTTCTACTTTTCTGCATCAGTCTGACTTACGAAGTTGATGAATCTTGAATTCAAATACCTGCCTGCAATTAGCTGTTACGATCTTAGTGCCAATTTGAGCAAACCTATTTTATCATTTAAATTAGATAATGAATCTGTTACTTTTGGATACTTTGTGTATGGTGCACAGTGTATGTTTACCCTTTTAAAAAAAAAAAAAGAAGCACTCTGGGACCAGTTTACATTTTTTTTTTTTTTTTTTTTTTTTAAAGTTCATCTGGCTAACAAGTTTCGGTATATTTCAATTCATACTTTACTATTCAAAGATTTCATTTATCAAATTTAACTCAACATAATAAATAAGGAAACCTAAAATTATAATAACAATATTGCATGATTTAAGTTGAAGAGACCTTATTAAAATTTAAATCAGCACTTCCATTTTAACAATAATAACAGGGACAGTATTATAGTACCAGAGATAACTACTCACCCAGACATCAAGTTTACAGCAGTCCATCTCATCAAACCACACCCCAGAGTCGTAAAAGTTCCCGTTTGTTGGCCAAGGTGTGTCCCGTAGTTGGTAGAAGTCTCAACTTTTAACATAATCGATACACAATCATAGCAAACCATCACAGTTTCTTGATAAATCTCCACAATGAAATGACAAGAAATTTGAGTTTTTCGAAAGAAGCACTCTCACTTCGGCAATTGTCGCTGATGGGTAAAATGTCTGTGTTCTTGTTTAAATTGGATTCTGTGCACAATTTGAGACAAAGCTGCCAATCTATACATGGAACTGAGATAAAATTGGTTTAAGATTATTACATTAGTGATTTATCCTAATAGGCCAGAGCTCGGATGTTCGATTCCCTTAGAGTCACTGATCGTCATTTGCTTTTTTCCGACATTTGATTATGCATTGCTTAATCCACACTCAATGTATTCAAATTGGTTATTTAACATTTAGTAAAGAAAACAGAATTTTAAAATATTAACGGTAGCTGATCTCCCAACTTGGATACAATCAGATTAAGAACACCAATTTACCATCAAAAGATTTTACTCAACTTTTATTTGAGGTGCAGGCTTATTTGTATTGCCTGCGAAGAATGTCGTATGATGCAAATTTATCATACAATTGTAAATAGTGAATGGAGGTGAACCGTGAATGGACTGATATTTCTTGTAGAGATATAATTTTCAACAATCTCTCAAATAAGTGAAATGACGATCGGAAGCCTTGACTTTGTTTTTGTCATCAGTCCTCTCTCTTAGTTGAACTTTGCTATGATCGTGTATCTATTTAACAGTATGGGTGTTTTTTTTTATGCACGTGCGGTTCTTTGCTCTAACTTAGTATTTTTTCCTCTACTATTGCATGTTAATTTACCATTGTTGACCTGATATTAATTGTATTGTTGTAGAGTGTCATGTTTTAATGTTGTAATTAAATCATTTATATAGTTTGGGTTATACCTGTTTGATATTATTAATCAATCACTGCACCTTTGGATTTTTTTTTCTGTAGGTAACACCATTCTAGAAATAAATTTTTAGGAGTATATTATTTTTGAAATGGGGAATACGGTTTGCCTTAAGATACAAGTGATCATTCCTGCTCTTGCACTTTTGAAAAGGAAGGGTGTTTCTTATCGAAGAATGCACCCTTTGGGGTCTTAACATGTAAGTTCATAGGGTGGGAATGAATACCTGGGAGTGAATCTGTAGTAATTTTTTTGTATGAAAAGCACAGCCATTACAATTTTTGTAATAATTAGGACATACACAATTCCTTTAGATAATTCCAGCATTATATGTGTACATGTATATTTAGATACATGTGGTTTTAAACTGTACCATACATAGGCCAGTTGTTCAAAACTACATGTACCATACATAGGCCAGTCATTCAAAACTACATGTATAGGCCAGCTGTATAAAGCAACATGTCATAAGAAAAATAAAGATGAGTAGGTGGGAGTAAGAGACTGTAGAATACTAACAACACTGATAGAATTGCTGTGGTGAAACAGGGATTGGCTTTATTTATTTTGTGACTGTGTTAGAAGAGTTTGGGCTAATTTTGTGCTTTTCTTTCTTCTTTGAGTGCGTTACAGAAATTATTACTAAAATGAAACTAGGTATAATTGAATGGGGTTTTCATATTATTATACATTTACTAAGTAATACTTTTATTGTTTGATCATTATCATATTGAATTTATTTGAATACAGGTATTTAGTTATTGTTAATATGACATGGTTTATATACATGTACGTACCTAAATATACCCCCTCATCAAATATAACAAACATCTCATATTATTTAAGATCCAGTCTAAACCATTCCCTCCCCTTCAAAAAAATGTATCATTTCCTGCATAAACAGTGTATTTGTATAAATCAACATGTACATACATTAATTTATGTGTTATTGCCATTTTATTTATTTCATAAGTTTGAAAGCATGTCATTCATTGTTTACATTATTTGAGCTGAAAAGTTTTTTTGTTTTTTTTAAAAAAAGTCATAGTCATGCTGGACCATTTCCCTTTGACATATATGTAGAACATAAGTATCAGTCAAACGTAATGTTCAAGCTATTCAGCAGTTAATATCAATTGGTTACTCAAATTTGCACATAATTCGTGTTCATGTATGCGAAAATATTGTTACACAAGTAGGTATGTGTACCATATTTATTTAAACTTTGAATCTGTCATGAATCAAATCTATTCCCGAGACAATAATTTTTTGCTCGTGATACTGTTAGTGTTATCTTGTAAGTTTTATGTCATGATTCCAAATATGTAGAGTAAACATGTGAAAGGTCCACTATGACATTGGTCTTTTAGTTACTAAAGAATTTGCAATATGAACTGATAAAGCTTTGTAATCCAATTATACTACGATTTATAAACACCGCTGACCTGAATAGTATCACTTCTGAGATTTTGAAAAACCTGATTTAAATTATCATTGCTTGTAGATTAAATACTAATAAATAGAGTTAACTTAAAGCCTAATAATAAAAAGATTAAACACTTTTGCACATCTACTAATATTTAACCTGAAGCCATTGTAAATAGTGTCAAACAGATTGTTGTTGAGAGAGTACTTGTTATGTCATTAATGTTTAACATAAGTGTGTTTATATTTGCAGGCAAGTAACCTCAGTCATCTAGATATCAGTGCTGCCCAGCAACATCAGAATCATATACTACAAGCAGGCGGATCACACGTCACAGGTGGAACGACTTCGCTAGTGTCTGGTACAGCTCCTACAACAATGCCATCAATCAGTTCAAGTCAATCTGTTAGTTGTATTCAAGAAGAACCAGCTAATTCACGTGACAGGTAATTTATGACCCAAGACTGAGAAAATTGTTTGTTTAAATGATTTGTGATTATCTGGGCATTTAATCACTTTATACTAAATGTATGAAAAACAGATATTTAATATATAGTTGAGGCTTTAATACTGATATGTATTATTTTACAGAAAGTTTCTACTTGTTTCATAAAAATTATAAAATTTTATTTTTTTTAATTTGTTTATTAACCTTTTTATACTATGGATATATTTACATATATATTCTGCTCCTTACCCAAATTATCTTATTGTTCTATGAAATATATTATAACCTTCATTGAATCTACTGTGCATATAATATTATTATTTTATCATAAACATTATATTTATTCAGTGAAACTGACTCGGCTGGAGGAACAGCTTTGGATAAATCCAAAAGAAAATCTAGGAATAAACGTAGAAAGACTGCAGAGAAGATGCCAAGATTAAAAGTTCTTTCACTTGATAAAGAAGAAATTGAATGTGAATTAGAATTGTCTAATCGAACAATTTTGACTTTTAAGTTTGCCTTAGAGAATGACAAGCCTGATGAAATTGCCCAAAATCTGGTAAATTTCTATTTTCTACAGTGTACTATAGTTAATAAATAAGTAATAAAGTTTAAATATCCCAATATGTTTTCTCTTCGTCAGAAACAATCTAACGTTTGGAGTATTCCAGACTGAACCTTGAGGAAAATTTATTATAAAGATTATGAAAAAGTAATAAATTTTGAATGTCACGCTATATTTCCTTTTCGTTAGTGACAGTATAAACGTTTCAGTATTCGAAACCGAACCTTGCTGAATATTTTTTTTAAAAAACATTTAATTTCTGAATAGCAGTTCACACAAGCTTAATATTGAGACATGACATTCTGACGTTATTTTGTCATCATTCCCTCAACTCCCATACTCTGTCAAGGAATATATACTGGTATGGGGAATAAAAATGTGCTGACACTGAAAAACAAGTTTTGTATTGTAGGTTGACAATGATCTGTTGACTAAAGCTCAGACACCAGCTATTATTGGTTTGTTAATGGAAGTTATACATATGGTGGAAGAGAATCCGGAAACGGCTGTAAATTATTGCGTTACAGCTAATATAACACCTTCTTCTAGTCCCTGTACCATCAGACGTACACGTATTCAATCTGACACGGATTCCGCCAAGGTGAATATCATTTATATAACTTCCTCGATTATTTAGATATACTGAAACATAATGATAAAGCATCACTTTTATAATAATTGATTGTTAATCTTGTATTTCTGAATGTAACATTATCAGATCACGACAATAACGTGAGTGATTTTTTTTCAAAATTGCGTAAAGGATCCCCAGATCAATTGTCTCAAACACAAAAACTTGAATTTCACGAGAAAGGGAATATTGAATATAATGATTTTATGGTGCAGAGATGGGGTATGAAATGTGGTGGTGAAAAAGCTAGGGTCAGTACAACTAACATACAGTATGCATATGCTTGACTGCTTAGAAATTGTAGTTTGATAGTTTTAGTGTTGGACTTTTAACCGTTTCTTATTTTGTAACTGTGCTAAAAATAACATCCCACAATTACAAGAATCTTTTTTATTATTATTTCAGAAATTAAACTTTGATGAAGCTGAATCTACCACTAAGGAAGGATCTGAGAAGACTGATCCAAATCATCATGTTACAGACACCAATAAAAGTGACTCAACAGTCATAATTAGTAATCGCAAGAAATTTTTCGTTAGTCGAGTAAATGATAGTTTACCAGTAGAATCTAAAATATCTGAAGATGATGTAGAAGAAGCAACAGCCACAACTCCAGAAAATCAGCCATACCAGTCAACACCTGTGGTTAGTGGAACGGCTCTCCCAGATTCTTCCCTACCCACTGAATCAGATGTTTCTTGGAAGAGTACAACCTATCCACCAAATGTGCCAATAGACTTGACTGATTTAAAAGAAAAGCTCAGCCAGATTTCATCGTCTCAAAAGCTAGCTGCTGGAAACCAATCAACTGCAGTTACTCCTGGAGATTTTCCTCAAACACCATATCCAGAACAGCAACAGATGGTCCAGGATCAACAACAACCAAACCTACCATCTCAAGTATCATATTTAGCTGGTAACCTACAAATTCCTGGATCTCAGAGCCCACAGCATGGACAACAACCGCAAATTCCCCAAGATGTTAACCAGTCTCTTCCACAAACAAGTCAGACATCTTGGCAACCAGGCCATCAGAAAATGAACCCTCCCTCAACAGCACAAATTTCTCAATATGCAGGACAGCAACCCATGTTTGGTTATCAATATCCTCAAGGACAAGGAATGTATTATCCACAGTTTGTTCCACCAGAAATGATGATGACGTATCAACAGCAACAGTTTCAGTATCTTCAGCAACTACAACAACAGCAACAACAAAATCCCCAGTTTGCGATGCCCCCTCAGTTCATGTTTCCTAACTATATGTTCCCTCAGGGTCAGATGCCCATGTATCCACAATACATGAACCAATCACAGCCACCTCATATACAGGGAGAAGCCAGTGGAAGCAATGGAGGCTCTCCACCAAGATCACCATCTCAATCAAGGCGAATATTAAGGGAGGAAGGGTCTTCTGATGCTCTCAACCAGGCTCACAGTCAATATTCCAGTCAAGATGGAAAAAAAGCAAATATGGGAAATGCTGGTTTGGCTGGATTAGAGCAAGCTATTATTATGAGTTTACATGGACATCGTAGTATGCCATCAAGTGGTACAACACACTCGTCTCCAAACTTTTCTGCCAGCATGCTTCCAACTACCCAGATTTCAACTGAAACTCTTTCAGAACCCACTGAGGTTGAAAAGGGTGATCAGACAACAAAAGCAGAGCCTTCAAGTACTCAGACACAGACAGAACAGTCTGTTAAGAAGTCCAGGTTTACTGTAGAAACTGTAAAAGAAAACCCAGAACAGCAAGGATCAGATGAGGTGGACAGCTCCCCTGATGAAGTACCTGGTACTGGACATGCCAAAGAAACTTCCCAGAAGGGAAGATTTAAAGTCACAACCATTAAAGATGATGTGTCCAACAGATCTATTGAAGAGTCTCCAGTGATTGAAAACTCTCAGGTGGTGGATTCAGAAACTAACACATTGGTGGACAAGGCAAGTTCACCAGCCCAATTTACTAACAAACAAAAATCACAATCTTCTTTAGAATTTACTCGAGCTGCAAGTATAAGTAGATTGCTAGAACGCCTTTATAGACAAGTTCCCACAAGTTCCTCTACCTTAGGCAAAAAAGAAGGCCTTACTTTGCAAATGCATAGAGCAGCTTCTTTTGATATAGATGCTAGTATTCCCGCTCGTAAGACCAAACGTTCTGTCTCTCTTGCATGCCTCCCTTCTTTTATATACTCTTCTTCTGACATTGGTGATGGCTCCCATGATATTCTCCCATCCCACCTCCGTAATAGGAGGGGCTCTATGAGATCCCCAGGTGACCGGCTCATGCCTGCTGACTCAGTTGACTCTTCAACGCAAACCTCCCCAGCGGTGGTTAAGAAATCACCCCAACTGCGAACACCTTTAATACGGCAAGAGGTAAATATACAAGTATTATGCATAATCAGGCTAAGCGTAATAATATCGATGAAGAATTATAATGAAGTCAGCACATTTAAAAAAACTTATTTGCATTTTAATTTAACAATTTGTTTTAATATGTTCAGTTTTGTTCGTCTTTCATTTTGATGTATTTTAATGTTTTATTTTTTGTCTTTTTTTTTTTATCTTTTTATTGTTTATCTCCTAATGTGCTGAATGTGTAACCATGTTAGCACACCACGATCCCAATTCAAGTCAATCCTTAAAGTGTGATCAGACCCCTCTTAACATTTTAACCTTTGCCAATATGTTTTAAGTATTTCTTTGCTTTAAGTGTTCGTCCAACCCCGTTATTTATTTCACAATTCCTCCCTCGCTTTCCACACATCACACCATTCTAAGAAATAACCTGTTAGTCTCACATCTGTTGACACGACTACAAACCCAATTCCAGATTGTTCAGGTTCTGGGTCTCAACAAGCAGCTCCATTAAACTTGAGTGTATAGAGTCATTTTTCAGACTGGTTGGAGATGGGGAAATTCCCGCACACCGAGTTAGGCCCGCGTTTCCATTGGCGTGAAGGTCGGTAGAATGAAAATGTAGTGAGACTGTTTCCATGTAAGCTATTCTGCACACAGAGTAAACAAAAGTAGCTTAATGAGTGACTTCGTTGCACCTGAAGTGTGGGCATGTGGATATTTATCTCTGGCTTACATTCACGGGTTCTATTTCACAAAGTCAATCAATTGCTCTTGTTTTCTGCAATTCAGCTTGCAAATTGAAGATTTTTTGGATATGGTGTTCTTATAAAAAGGCGGCGACTGAAACAAACAATGTCCGGCTCAATGCTGTAAAAAGAAATACTCATACTTATAACATCATATACATGGGATTCCCCAAACATTTCAGTGGTTTTTCTATACACATGGAATAAAAAAAAAAATAGCATGCAGAAACGCTGTGCTTTTCTACTGCCGAAGGCATGAAAAGCTGGTCCACAACTTCACATGGTTATGAATCTGTATCCCTAACACACCCGTAACCCAGACTACTCATAAATGAATTTTTCATATGTAAATGACCTACCAACTAACCTGATGTCCCTGCAAACCAGGCTGATGTCCTTTCTAACCAATCTGAAAATAAACAATACCCTTTGTGTTTTACCCTCAAATGACATCTTGTTTTGATATAGATAGTAGAATATATGTTTAAACTTTATTACTGAACAATTTTATAGAAAAT
Organism: Patella vulgata; assembly: GCF_932274485.2. Lineage (NCBI taxonomy): Eukaryota > Metazoa > Mollusca > Gastropoda > Patellidae > Patella > Patella vulgata. Next base: position 15,120,682 of record NC_065885.2, read on the forward strand.
AGAAGAAGAATCACCTAGTAGTGAGGAGAAGAAGAAAATTTATAAATTAGAAGAAGATATTGAATATAAAGAATTATGTTTGAGGTAGGAAAAGTCTTTTCTTGTAAACAGCATTGTAAATTTATATATATGATTAATAACTTTGTATTTATGCTTGAATTTGAATGAGCTTTTTCCCCTTAAAAAAACTGTATCCTATGCCAAATAGTTATGCCAACATTTATAAAAAAGGCTGAAACTTTTGCTATTGAAATCTTTTGTTCTGCTTATTTTTATATCTGCTAGCAATTATCTATTTCATCTATACAATATTAAAAAAAAATGTATAAAAAATAGTGTAATTTTAACAAGATTTATTAAGGAATTCTAAATAAGTTTTTTTGCTAACTAAAATTTTTTATGAACTTTATTTCAATTTAGTAATTGCCCTGTAACTCAAGTTTTTATTTTTACATGTTTATGAAGTAACACATTATTTTTGTTTTTATTATGATAATATGTTATTAATACTGTATGTTATTAATTGACATTATTTATTTAGAAGAGAAATTATTGATCGCTACTGCTTACACTGGACTGTGAACATAGTATATGGTGTAGATTTAAAAGATCTTAAACTCTTGAAATATATTTGTTTTCCATTGAATTTTTACACATACATGTAGATATCAACAGCACCCATTTTGATTAAGAAAATTCAGTTGTCATTTGTGAACAAGTTTGGGAATAAGACACCTGTTGCAGACATTGTCAGGCACATACATGTATTCAGGCTTTGTCGGGCACAATTCTTTGGTGCCTGTCATTATGTTGGGAACAGCCTCATCTTTTTACTGTGTTTTTATTGATATTTTTAATACTTGTCCGACACAAAAGTATTTCCAGGTCTGCTTGTAAGAATACTACCCTTATTTGTTTAGTTTAAGATGCATTATGTAAATCAGCCTATTGCAGGTCTTTATTTTGGACTTTGGCTTCAAATGTTATATAAAATTTATTATTTAGAGATTTATTCATTTGATAATCAACTTTCTAACTCATTGCAGAGATTTAAACGGATTAAAACATGGTTGCCATTTAATGATTTAATTTAAAAATGGCAACGCATGGCTAAGTCTCCAATAACAAGTACCATTGTTAAGATAATAAACAATCTATGCCACATCTTGTCAAAGCTTCAAACAGTGATAAATTCACCCAGAATCAATTTGAATGAAATTTTCAATATATTTATTTTTCATTATTTATTTTTAAACTTTTATAGTAAGAATGGCCAGCTCTATCTAAATATTACATAATGCACCCTTAAGATTAATTGAAATGGCGGTCTACCAGATTGTTATTTCTCTTGAAATTCAATCAAACCTACCGTCAGATTTTCGTTTGTAAAATAATTCTGTTTTTTTGTAAATTTCAGACACCAGAAAGAGAGAAATCAATTTCAGTGTATGCAACAAAAAGAGATGGCAGAATTTCTTCAGAAGAAGGGTTTATCAATGGCTTGTTTGATGACACCTATCACTACTGGCAGTACAGTATCATCAGCTTCAATCAGTCCGATACTAGGAGTTGGGGGTATACCCATATCTCCCGTCGTTATGACTACCATGCCAGCAAATCAACGAAGAAAGTCGATCGACAAGCAAGGCAAAACATTCTCCGAAGACTTCTTCAAATACACTGATCTTTCGTTGCCGGCAAAAGCACCTCCGAAACAAGATTCTAAAAAGAGTTTAAATGAACTGAAACAAGAGATGGAGAAGTCTGGTTGGGACTCGAAATCTGTAGTGTCTAGTGATAGTAATACAGCTGTAGCTAGTGGTAATAATACTATTAAACAAAGTGATAGTTTAAATATGAACAATATTGATAGGAATATACCAGAACGACAAGTTCCTAGTAGGAAGTCCAGTGTAGATTTAACAAATATGAGCCAAAACTTCATTCCAGATCAATTCCGGCAACAACAGCTCCTGCAATCCATGTTTCAACCTATGTTTCCATATAATCAGTACTCCAGCTTTCCAGCTTCTGGCACCAGTACACCAAATCCATATTATCCTTACGCTACCCCCTCCAGAATGAACATGCCGCAACAAGGAATGGTCCAGCAAGGAATGCCCCAAGGAATGCCACAACAGATGCCCCAACAGCAAAGTATTCCTCAAGCTATGAACCAGCAACAGGGAATCCCCAAAATTATGTCACAACCGGGATTATCACAGGGTATTCCCCTTGGAGTTCCTCAAGGAATAAGTGCTAGCAAGATACCTGTTACCGCCTTACAGTCAAATATTCCTTCGCAGAGCATTAATAGTGGTAGTGGCGTGGTGCCACACAGTAATAATATTAATAATCAAGGAAAAGAATAGACTCTTCCTCGTCTTTCAAACTTATCAAATATTTTCGCTATGCTTTTTTTCTTGGGTTTTGTATGAATGAAAGTACGCCTGGTGTCTGTGTCTTGGAAGAGAATTGGTGCCAATATCCAGTATTACGTCATATAGGAATAGATTCTACAATACAAACAGAAAAAAATACGGACATGATATACAATATAAAATAATTATCGCTGTGAATATTTGGAACCAATTAAACTATATGTATTTAATTGTGACATATGGAAGATTACATAAACAAGTATATATACATATATATAAAATATTATTATATATAGTAGATAGCTAATTACGGTTATTGTTGAAGGGAGAAGAAATATCTAAATTGAAGGCCTTTGATTATTTGACAAACAACCAAATTCTTTTTTCTTTTTTTTTTTTGCTTGTCTTCCCTCTGTAGACACTGACAAAAAATGTGCTTTTCATGTGTGCACATAGTGAATGAAATTGTGTTCCCAGTTTAGAAATGGTGGTTGCAGTTGTAATGGTTTTGGCTTGTGTCATGTGAATCCTATGAGAAAGGATTATAGTTTGAAGGGAGGTCTTTCTGCAGAGAATTTTAAAAAAAGTTAGTCTCTTTGCTTTGTAAATAAGAAGATCCAAGTGATTGTACATAAAATTCTTTGTGGATGTTGTTAAGAAAGTTTTGCTATTCGAACACTTAAATGTGAGATTTTAGCATCTGGTGAATGAAGACAAATCAAGTGATGAGAATTAAGGTTATAGTTTATAAAAGCAAGCTTCTATTTATTATAATAGACACATAGACTATTGAGCGATAACTTGAAAGCATGTGCCGATTTTGTATTAAAATATCTGTAATTATCTCCCCTTGTTTTATACAACAACGCACATGTATTATCCCCCTTGTAATATCCCTATATTTAACATTTGCTCACATTACATGCTTCAAATAATTGGGATGATTTACAAGTTTGTAAAAAAAAAAAAAGACAAAAATTATTCTTTAATTTGAGAAATAGTTTGTCGAATTGCAATAATTTTCTGATGTTTGCCTTTTTGTTTTCACGTTAAAGATATGGTTGTCGACAGTATTAACTGTGTCTAAAAAGTTCGAATTTGAATTTATTGTTTCAATTTTGTTGCTTTAAAAATATGATATTAATATAAAATGATTCATGAATGCAAAAAGCCTGGTTTGTATAATATATATTATTTAGATGTAATATAGATGATAGTAATATGTAACGATAGTTGTACGGACGTATGCGAAAAGAACAAGAACATGAACATGTATAAAGATTTACGTTATTTATTTATATAGTTTTGTTTTCCAACAGATTTAATATTTAAATGATTAAGTCTGAAAGATGGAGGATAGTAATCCGGCAATGATAGGTAGAAGTCCTGGTTTACACAGTCTACTGCTGAATTTTCAAATTTTGAGATTAGTGTAAGAATAGTGTGTTTTCGTTCGCTGAGTTTAACTAAACATCCTATCATGGAATTCAATTCTTAAACCGTGAAATCATAGTATTCTTAAAATATTTGTTAATTCCATACAATGTATGTCAAATTGAAGTCTTAACACTTGAATTTCTGAATTTAGACTACTATAACCATGACTTCCACCTATGTATGTTTGGATGTTTGGACAAAGAACTTGATATATCTAATTTGGCTGACAGAAAGTTTTAAAGAAAGAAATTCCATGTTAGCAGAATCCAATGGTTGCTGCATGGAAATATTTTATTCTAGATCCACCATAACAAAAATTCTGATTATTTAAATCATTTTTTTTTACGTTTCATTTTGTTCATACTCTTATCTTCCATCTTAATCATGCTGCCAGGCATTCATTCAAACCAGCAAATATACATATACACAACTATAACAAAGATATACAGCTATTTCTTATTACCAAATAAACGAGAGGTCTTTAGTAGAAAGAGGTGGCACCTGTTTCGGTAGAAATAGAAGTGTTAAGAGAACATATACAAATGTAGGAGAATTATGTATTTACACACCTAACCCGAGAGGGTGAGCAGTAGGCTACACTTGAGATCATTATGCCCGTCATTGAGTTGAGTATTGTAGTCTAACCCAGTCTTGAATGAGACACGCAGAAGGGTCGCCTGCTCAACCTTGTGTGTTTTATTTAGATCTTCCGGTGACTAGTTCGGGTTGAGTGGATGTTAAATGCTAATCCTCTCCTCCAGGATGTTCTGTTGTACATGTACCTCGCCATATTGAAAAAAGGGAGGTAATTTCCATCTACATTTGGGGTTTGTTTTGTGATTTTGGTGTGGATGTATTACATTCAGCAATCCAATTGCCATTAAATGCAGATGGTCAGGCTTCAGGGCCATAATTCACAAACAATCAAATCTCTAAATCCTTACTACAGCTTGAAATCGGGGTAAAAAAATCTTGGATGTGACAACTCGCAATTGCTGATTATAATCAAAATTTGTGATAATTTAAGTTTTGTGAATAAATGGTCAAGGCCCAATGCACAGTTTTAAATTCCTATTTTCAAAACATCTTCAGTATATGAGAAAAGATGTATGGGTTATTGTAATGTTACAAAATTATATTAACCTGCCCCTGTATTCACGAATATTGGTTTGAGTGCCTGGCAGACATGTATTAATTGTTTTGTTTTAAACTGTTGAACTTATTAAGAGCCTTTTTCATTACGTTATAATAAATGCATGATTTTAAGGAAAAAAACTAGTTTTCTTTGTAATTACCAACTACAAGTTATTAACGTGGACTACATCAGTGATTTTTAAACTAATATTGCCTTCGTGCTTTTGATTAAGTTGCTTAAGTGGTATGAGGTAGGCGTAAGATATATAAAAAAAATATTTTGTGAAAGAATCAGTTCGAATGATGTTTATGGCATTTTGAAAAAGAGCTCTTCTTAGTTAGTGGTAAATTACATGAATTGGGTAAAGCCGTGATATTATCAAATTTTAAAACAAAGCTCTTCTTATTATTATCCGTAAACAAAAAAAAGGTGAGAGTTTAATTTACTAGGATTTTATTTTTATGTATTATATGACGAAAGGTATAAATAACATTGATTTAATTTATTATTTACATTTTTTTTCTTTCTTTTTCTTGAAAATTAAATAACTTGGGACAAATATGGACAGTTGTAATAATAATAATTATCAAATTTCCATCTTAAATTTTGTTTGGTCAGATTGCTTGATGAAGGTACCTGTAAGAGTATTGAAAGTTTGAAAAGTTACATGTAATAAACTAAGAAGTAGTAAATCGATAAAGTTGTGTTATTATAAACAGTATCCTATCATCTATTCTAGATGTAGTTCTATTTCATATTACGGCAACAATATACAGATATTAAGGGGAGAGGCTACCCGAAAAAATGTTTTTAATATTAAAGCTATTGAATTCAAAATGTTAAGAGTAGTTAGGAAATGGAAAACTGTCTTTTTTAAAAAAAATTGTTGCCATGTTAATATCTTTTTGGAAAAAAGTATAAACAACTTTGGTATGTCATATCTCTGTGATTAATTAAGGTATCTTCACCAAATTTGCAGGATTTATAAACAAATACCTACCACGGAATCATATCAGATTTTTCGGGTAGCCTTAGTTATTAACAATGTTTAATACAATATATTTACATGTAGACTATCGAAATAACAGTTTTAAAAAATTTAAATCTACATGTCTTTTCGATTCTAGATTTGACTAAAATTAATAGATAAAAAATATTTGAAATTTTGATCGTGAATGTACGAAATACTATTTTGAAAGGCAGTCAGTATTAATAAAGAAATAATAGATTTTATTAGAAATTATATTTAATATATATTGTGTATATAAAGAAATATCAATATAATGGAGATATGTGCAATTTGTATCGTGGACCTCGCTTTTATATTCAATTAATATAAATAAAATCAGTTGTTAACTTACATATCTTTTTTTGAAAATATTGATATTTGATCTTCTTCGTACGTGAAAAATTGTAGTCACAATTCAAATTTTGCAACCTTTAAACTTAAAAATATATTTTCTCAACAGCCGAGGTAAAAATATTTTCAGTTTGTTGTAGAGAACCGGATTTACCTCAAGGGAACCTAACTTAATTACGTGACAAGGAGGAGGGGTGACAAGGAAGAGGGTCGCCTGTCCAACCTCGTGGGTTTTCTCCGGGTCCTCCAGTTTCCTCCCACTGCTAAAGACCCCTATGCGCAAGCAAATTATTGAAATAAAATTAAACCATATGTGAGTACCGAAATGACCTAGTTTGTGTCAGTGGAGGTTAAACCCCATTTCTCTCTCTCTCTCTCTCTAACCATATGTTTGTTCTGAAATGACCTAGTGTGTCAACCCCATTTCTCTCTCTCTCTCTCTTTCTTAAGGAATTAGTCAACAGAAGTTATTTATTTTATCCAACTTAATAAATAATAATAGATTTAAATTAAACTAATTAAACTGCTAAATTAATTATTTCAATTTAACACAGAAACATTTTTGTACTAAAATAATATTTAAATGTAATATTAAGAGAAAGAAACTCCCAATTTGTCCCAAGATATGATCAATTTAAAACCATTTCTATTGTGATAAGATTCAGTATGTAGGTGAGTAACAATTAATGCAAGATGTTGGATATGTAGGTCTTTAATACTAATGTTATATTTTTGAATGGCTCTTGAACAATGCAAATAATAAAAGGGCTTTTTGCAGTAAATACCAAAATAATTTTACAAATGGTGTTGTGTTGTTTTTCTTATAAAGTTGATAAAATAAAGCCTCCAGCATTTCGTAAGAGTGGTGTATCTTAACGTAACCTCCGACAGTCGTACTCAACATCTTGTGAACACTCTACGGACTACATTTTTATACGCCCACATGGAAATGTGGACGTATATTGCCGTCGCCCCCGTCCGTCCTGTCCGTCCATCGTCAAAAAGTTATCATCCAGTTGTTTTAAAATTGATATATGTTGTTTACATTAGTGAGATGAAGAAGCCTATTTAATTTGAATAATTTCCGTTTATTACATTTAGAGTTATGGCCTTTGTTGAACCTTGTGAATGCTCTAATGCCAAAAGTTAACATCCGATATTTAAATTAGTGAAACGAAGAATCCTATTGAATTTATATGCATCATTTAAATTTGTGAAACAGGTCTATTGAATTTCAGTAATTTCCGTCAAAAATTTCTAGAGTTATGGCGGTTGTGAACGTTTGAATGACAAAAGTGATCGTCTGATCTGTATGAAATTTATATGCATTATTTAAATTAGTAAAATGAAAAAGCCTGTCAAATTTCAACAATTTCTGTAAGTTACTTCCAGAATTGAGACTTGTTGTTTCAGTTTGTAGAACTTTGTACGGAACTGTCTTGTTAAGGCCCCCAATTACCTACAAAGACCATTTAGCTGCTGTGGCGTATGTTTCGTTGCCTGGCAACCTATCTTAAAGACTTATAATATGACTTGTTAAGTGAGAGGAAGAATCCTATTGAATTTCAGCAATTCTGATGGCGGCAGACCATTAAATTTCAAAATCTTGGTACCCAAAAATTCTCTGTCTTTTTTGTCTTCTTTTGCATGCCCATTTTTTGGTCTAGAATGGACGAAGAAGATTTGAATTAACATTTTCTGCCAGGTTTGTTAAATATTCATGATTTTGAGGCGGAAGGATAACAGAGTTATCAGGTTGGTTACGGTGATCTATACGGCAACTAGTTACATGTTTTTAGTATGCTTCTTCAAGGTTACTGTACCTCAAAATTTCGGTGGTCAACCTCTTACAAATTTTAGTGCAAACACATGACCATTTGTTCCCCTGTCTGTAGTGAAAAGCATTCAGCCCAACAAAAATTTTGGGAAAAGTTGGAGGTGGGCAAAGGGGCCAGAATTATTGAAGTCAATGGGGCATTAATGGTGGTTTGGCTCCTGATGACTTCAAGAGTTATTTCCCTTGATTACTTTGTCATATCTTGTGAACACTTGAAATTTAAGTGCATTCTTCAGATTAATCAAATGAAGAAGTTAATTACTGCTACAGTTGTTGGCCTTTGTAAGATCTTGTGAATTTTCCATCTACTTGCCTTAGTTAATTAGTGAAACAATGAAGCCTGTGGCATTTCAACAATTTGTGTTAATTACTTCTAGACTTATGGTTCTTTCTCACTTTGTAGAATCATGTGAACATTTTAAAGGGACATTATTCAAGAGCTAAGCTTAAATGCTATGTAAATTATTAATTAGACATTTATTCACTTGTCAATGTTATATAAATTATTAATTAGAAATTTAATCAACCCCCGATGGCATCGGGTGCTTTAGATTTTCAACAGATTTAAATACGATTTTGTGTTTAATGATTTAAATTAACAAGCGGTTATCATGCAAGCTATGCCAACATTTTGCAAGAGATGGACAGAGAACATGCCAAAAATCAGGGGCCATAATCCGTGAAAGTACTGTCCAATATGCACGAATATCGAGGAACCAAGATCTTTGGGATATAAATATATATTTTAAGCACCATCAAAATCGAATAAAAATTGTGACTTCTAGGGTTCCACAACCTTGGTATTGCATACTTTTACACGATGAGCAAACAAGGGGCGCCATTTTGTTTGTCAGTTTCGGTCCAATTTTAACGAAATTCGAACTCGACCATCGCTGAAAAATTTTGACCTATTTTGTTTTTTGGCAATGACAACATATTCGCTTTACATTATTAACTACTATAGCGAGAACTGTCAGCTCTTTATTCACCTGTGCCGAACGAAGTTGGTTGAGGGAAGGGAAGTGGGGATATTGAAATGGGGTAGGTCTGGCGTCCACAATGGCTTTTGGACACTCTAGAGTCTAGGGTTATGGCTCGTGATTACTTTGCAAAAATCTTGTGGATGCTCTCGAGGCTAAAGTTAATATTCGATTGACTTACACACAGTATTTCTTAAAAGGTCACGAGACGAAGAATCCTATTGATTTTCACCGATTTCGGATAATTACTCCCAGATTTATGGCCCTTGATCACTTGTGGATGCTCTAGAGGATAAAGTTAATGAAAAATCTTGTGTTTAAAGCTTGGTGCACACTATGCGACAACTTAAGCGACGATTTTGACGACAAATATCGCCGCAACATAAGTGGAGTGAGCACACTGCACGACGACTTTGGCAATCACGAAAAACAAAATAACCTGTCACGTGCTTAGTCATGTGACATCTCTTAATGTGTTTAAGTCGTTATCGCGTTGAATACTTCAATTAATATTTGTACATGATGATCAGGCAGCGAGTTTATAGTATTCCAAGTAACGAGCTGAAATTGGGCGACTCTTGTATGTATAGAAAACAGGCTACGTGAGGATGAGTCCAGAAATATTCCAGAGTATCCTAAATATAATAAATCCTCTCATTACCAAACAAACAACCAAGATGGGACAACCAATAAGCCCAGGAGAGTGATTGACTGTAACCCTCTGTTTTCTCAGTACAGGTACTGGGGGGGGGGGGTCCATTCTACTTACCATCTATGAATCCTAGGACTATATTATTACTGAGTATATTGCTATATAGACAGAACAATCCACTGGGCCTCACACATTTAATAAGTACCAGAATTGCAAACTTAACTTCAATTTGTTAGGCCTAAATTAGACTACCCGAGCCACTTATACATGCAACAGAAAAAAATTCCGAGAAACCTCGTGTGTGGTTATGTCACATGAGAAGAATAAGCAAAAATGATTGGTTTAATAGGTGAATTTATTTCCTTGGTCGTCGCTTATCTTGTCGCCGGTGAGCACATTACACGATTTGTTGCCGACGAAGCAACGACTTTGGCGATCATATCAAACATGTCTGATATTGGCGACCATCGCCGCGACGAAAAATCGCTAACGACCGAGTGCACACACTAGGCGAGTTTTTTCATCGTCGGCGACCGAAATCGCCAATGTCACCGCGTAGTCGTGCGCCAGGCTTAAGGTCATGAGACGAAGAAGCCTCTTGATTTTTAACTATTTCCGATAATTACTGCCAGAGGTATGGCTAAACTACAGACTTTCCTAGGTCTTTATACCAAACCTACGCCAGTTAACTGTACCCTTAAGTGAATTCATCAAGAAAAACGACATATTCCAGTGGACTGGTAGCCATCAAACAGCGTTCGACGAAATCAAAGACAATATTAGTGAGCAAACAACTCTAACCTACTTTGATTAAACGAAACCTATAACGTTACAAGTTGACGCATCTTTAATAGGTTTGGGTGCCAATCTACTACAAGAAAACAAGCCAATCGCCTTTGCAAGCAAAACTGTAACAAACGTAGACTCTCGCTACGCCAACATTGACCGTGACTACTTGCTATTGTTTTTGGTTGTGAGAGATTTCAAACATATCTATATGGTCGAACCTTCATAATAGAATCAGACCATAAACCACTGGAAGCCATATACCTCAAACACCTAGTTTCGGCACCACCACGTCTTCAACGCAACGCAAGAATATAGTGCCATACAGGACATGGATGTACACATTCATGACATTATGCCAAATTTCACAAACGACATGACTGACAAGATCAAAGTTGCAACTCAGCAAGATCAAAAACTAATAATTCTGAAAGATGATTTACTATGGATGGCCTAACACTATTAAAAATGTCCTAATGTCTATCAAGCCATATTGGACATACATAGAAGAAGAGTATCCTACTCAAGGGACCGAGAATCATTTTCCAGATTCATTAAAACAGGATATTCCCCAGAGACTCCATGAAGCTCATCAGGGTGTTGAAAAAAAAAACTAAGCTGAGAGCCAGTACGTCTGTGTTTTGGAGGAATCTGAATTCCGATACAGTCAATATCACAAAAAATTGTGCCAAAATTACTCGCCACAATAATCCAAAGAGCCCCTCATACCATCCGATATACCATCAAAACCATGGCATACCATCGGAACAGACTTATTCAACGATAGAGAATACCCCCTTATTTCAGATTATTATTCAAAGTTTCCCTTTGTGCGAAAATTGCCACAAGGAAATGCCACAATAAAACCGTCACTGATCTAACCAAACAAATTTTCAGCGAGCATGGCACACCAAGGATTGTGCGTTCCGACAACGGACCACGATGTGATGGACAAGCATACAGAGACTTAGCAAACAGATATGGTTTCCAACACATTACAAGTTCGCCGCATTGTCAAATCAAAATAGTAAAAAGAACATTAAAGAAAGCGGTAGAGACCCAAACTGATCAAAATATTGTCCTTCTATGTCTTCAAGGTACGCCAGTTGACAACAAACTCCCATCACCAGCTGAACTACTTTATGGAAGACCTGTTCAAGACAACTTGGCTCGAAAACATAACCTTGGTGAAAACGACGGAATCGTTGATATTCTGAAGCAACGTCTGTAGTATTTATAATGTAGTATTTATGGTTACGCTTCGTATTATTATTATTACGTTATGTATGACGTCATACCGGTAGAATATTCTGGTGTTCATTTTACCCATAGTGCTTTGGTGTACATTTGCTTCTGGTAATAAAAGATGTCCCCGATCAAGTTTTGATGTGTCCGTGGTTTATCGTTCTTTAGGAACCTTATCATTTTGTATGTATGAGTATACTACTATTGGCGACGAGGATGGGATCTACGATAATTGGGACACTGTGGCGTTAAACTGATCATTGTAACAGAATTGTTTTTGAAGCGTGGAAATGCCGTCGGACATCGGAAGAATCGACGAGTTCGATGAAAACAAAGAAAAGTGGGACAGTTATGTTGAGCGTTTAGAACAATATTTTTTAGCGAATGAAGTAACTGATGATAAACAAGTGCCGATGTTGTTGACCCTTGTGGGTTCTTCAACGTACGGACTAATGAAGAGTATTTTAGCACCGGATTTGCCTAGTACCAAGTCTTATAGGGAGCTTGTCGAGGCCTTGAAAAATCATTTTTCACCTACGCCAGTCGTGATCGCTGAGCGTTTTAAGTTTCATCAGAGAAACCAGAAAGAGGAGGAAAATGTGTCTAATTATTTAGTGGCACTAAAACAGTTAGCAACTACATGTGATTTTGGAGAATTTTTGAGTCAGGCACTGCGAGATAGACTTGTATGTGGTTTGAAAGATGCTGCTATACAGAGAAAATTATTGGCTGTAGCCAATCTTGAGCTAAAAAATGCCGTAGAAATCGCTGTTGCAATGGAGCTAGCAGTTAAAAACAGTTTGGAATTAAAACCCAACAATCAAGATTTTAATTCATCTAGTAAGCCAGTGAATAAGATAGTGCATCACAAGAAGTCAACCACAAATTATCAGTATAAAAATCCTCATAGTGGAAATAAATACAATAGTTATAATAATTCATCCAATAGTAAGGGACTGTCTAAAGGCCATAATGTGTCGAGATGCTTTCGTTGTGGAAACCACCATCAGCCAAACAAGTGTTCTTTTAGAACATCTGAGTGTTTTGTTTGCTCGCAGAGGGGCCACATAGCCAAAATGTGCCCAACCAAGAGAAATAAGGGTTATGATACTCATTATTTAACTGAAGATGAAGACGATAGGTTTGGTTTATATTCAGTCTACCACGCCAATGGTGATAAATCGCCCTACCTCGTTGAAATGTCTGTTAATGCTGTTCCAACCATATTGGAAGTGGACACAGGTGCTGCTTTGACTGTATTTCCAGAGGGTGCTGTTTCCGAGAAATTTGGTAACATTTCACTACACAAGTCAGAAGTTCTAATGAAAACCTATTCTGGAGAACAACTGCCTGTACTTGGACAGTTTGATGCCATAGTTAAATACAACAACCAGCAGGCAACTTTACCAATTATCGTAGTGAAGGGAGATAACCCTATACTTTTAGGTAGAAATTGGCTGGAAAAAGTTAAATTAGACTGGTCTAATGTTTTTCGTGTAGAGGCAATCAAGAATGACCCAACAGGAAAAACCTATTGCTTTTGCGTCCAGAACATTAAGTTCCAGCGAGAAAAATTATTCGCAATTAGAGAAGGAGGCGATGTCAATCATATTTGGTGTCAAGAAGTTCCACCAGTATTTGTATGGGCGATCTTTTATTCTTGAGACTGATCATAAACCATTGACAACGATCCTAGGTCCACATGCAGCAGTACCAACACTGGCAGCTGCACGACTCCAGAGATGGGCATTGATTCTTCCTGCCTATAACTATGAAATAGTATACCGACGTTCTGAAGATCACTGTAATGCTGATGCGATGTCCAGATGTCTAGTTAACGAGTCTGAATCAAGCACATCCGAAGAAGCAGATATTTACTATTTCACATATTTAAATGAACTTCCTGTCAACAGTCAGAAAATTGCAGAATCAACTCGAAATGATCCCGTTCTATCGCTTGTCTCCAGTATACATTAACTTGATGGCCAAATATTGTACATCAGCCAAATCTAGAGTTGAGTACAGATCAAGGTTGTTTACTTTAGGGTATGAGAGTCATTATACCTGCAAAATTCCGTGAACGTTTACTTAATGACTTACATGAAGTCCATCCTGGTATGTCGAGCATGAAGTCACTAGCGAGAAGCTACATATGGTGGCCTTCAATCGATCAAGATATAGAAGATAAAGTGCGCGGCTGTGGAATTTGTTTAGCACTAAGAAAATCACCACCAGCCTCACCATTGATACCTTGGAAATGGCCTAAACGCGTGTGGCAACGATTGCACATCGATTTTGCTGAATTTCAGAGACGGCATTTCTTAATAGTTATTGATAGTTTTTCCAAGTGGCTTGAAGTATTTCATATGACCAGTACTACATCCCGTAAAACCATAGAAACTTTAAGAACATTATTTGCATCATATGGTCTTCCAGAGGATGTGGTATCAGATAACGGTCCTCAGTTTATCAGTTATGAATTCAAGGATTTTCTAAGTAAAAATGGAGTGCGTCAAATTTTAACTCCACCATATCATCCTGCATCAAATGGAGCTGCGGAAAGATCAGTACAAACCGTTAAACAAGGTTTATTGAAACAAATTATGGAAGGTCATACCAACCAAACTCTACAACATAGACTTGATAACTTTTTATTAACATACAGAATTACTCCACACACTGTAACTGGGTGTGCACCAAGCGAGCTGTTTTTGAAAAGACAAATTCGTAATCGGTTTACATTGTTGAAACCAAATCTTGAACAGACTGTCACTCATAAACAAGAGCTGCAAGCAAAGAATCATGACAGCCGAGTTAGAGTGCGTTCATTTGAAGTCGGACAATTCGTTCAGGTTAAAAACTTTCAAGGAGACATTAATAGGTGGCTTCCTGGTCGTATAACAAAAAAATTAGGTTTACAGACCTTTCTTGTCCGAACCGGGGGTAAAATTCGTTATTGTCACATTGATCATTTGTTACCTGGTAATGATACTGTCGATTCAAATGGTAACAGTCCAACCGATACAGAGATTGATATAACATCATCTAAACCGTTAGTACCCGATTATGGACCAGATTTGTTATTGCCTAATCTTTCTAATACTGCATGTACTTCATCGACTACAAGTACTCAAGCAACAAGTATTGATACTCCAACATCACCCGTCAAGCCAGTTGATACCAAACAACGTTACCCACAGAGAGTTCGAAAACCACCAGAGAAGTTAACTATGTGAACTATTTGTGTGAAATTTTTAAATAATTAACGGTTTTTTTGTTTTGTTCCCTCAAATAGAGACATTTTAGTTTATGTGAACAGTACAACTTTTTAAAGGGGGAGGAATGTAGTATTTATGGTTACGCTTCGTATTATTATTATTACGTTATGTATGATGTCATACCGGTAGAATATTCTGGTGTTCATTTTACCCATAGTGCTTTGGTGTACACGTGCTTCTGGTAATAAAAATGTCCCCGACCAAGTTTTGATGTGTCCGTGGTTTATCGTTCTTTAGGAACCTTATCATTTTGTATGTATTAGTATACTACAACGTCAAAGTACCCAAAAGCAGAGCCATGATAAACACTCAAAGGCGTTATCTACTCTACTTCCAGGCCACGGGTCCGTATCCAGAATCCAACAACCAAGAGATGGGAATCACCTGTCTTCGATAATGCAGTTAGAGTCATTCCACGATCCTACATAGCCACAACTGATTCAGCACGAACATTACACCGGAATAGATCACAATTAAGAGACATTCCACGAAACACTAAAAATGTTCATTTTGAAGATTCTCCTGATCATAATCCAATTAAGCAACAACCTGCTAAACAACCAGAACCAATTACCCAATGCCCACAACAACAACGACGACCCTCAGAATTAAAGACCACAAAAAACTATTACACAACACCGAGTGGACGCACTGGCAAAAGTCCAGCGCGTTTGGATGTGTAACTGTACATATTAACTTTACGAAAAAACTAAAATGTGCTTATTTGAACAATTTTTAAAGTTAAAGACTTACAAGTTAATTTCAGTCATTGTCATAATATTAATAATATGTTTTATTTTAGAAAAACAGGGATGTTATAGTTCCAGCTACAGGCAGTTATAACCGTCATCCCTGCCACAATATTATCACTGCCATAGTGGACTGGTCTAAACCCCCTGTTCATTAAGCCTCAGTAGACTGACCCAAAAACCATGCCTTTTAGAACTTCCTGTTAAGAATATGTAGTATAATTGTTCACTATTTTAAAAGTATAAAAACAACACTTTTATGTTTCATTATCATAAAGATTGTGACAATATATAATCGTTTAAGCTCTTCAGACGAACAAATATATTGATTTTCAATGATTTCTGTTAACTAGAACAGCTAAATCCATGATATTAAATACTTGTGTATTCAACCTAGCCCGACAAATTGTACACACTTTGAAAAAATCAACAGCTAAGAAACATGGTGTCCTCATACAGAATATCATCTATTCTAATCAACTTAATGAATGTTTTTTTCTTCAATATTACGATGTTATAATCGATTTGATAAATAGTAAATTTTCACCTAATCAACTTAATGAATGTTTTCTTCTTCAATATTACGATGTTATAATCGATTTGATAAATAGTAAATTTTCACCTAAGCATCCAATGCAACCTTATAAAGTACGTAAGAAAAAACTTGATGTATTTTGTAAAATCATTTTTACAGATAAACATATACAAGACTTTGGACTGAATAGAATCTTTAGAGACCGATCAGTAATTAAATCTCGACCAGATCCTATTCTAAAAATTTCACCTACAGTCGTATACAAATTTTTACACCTCCAATTCGTAATAAAATATTTAACTACCAGGAAACTGAACACCTTAACGTACAAGAATTTATTGACATTTACGATAATACAACATGTCAATGCGCCAACACACCCTTTAAAGATAAGTTTCATGACCATATACTGACAGGAAACGTCGATATTGTTGCAGATAAAAA